>NC_046675.1:15000000-20000000 GCF_003369915.1 Drosophila miranda | reverse complement strand
AGTCGTTACAATATATTTTGCCAGCATGTTTGAGATCGGTTCGGCTAACACGTCCCGCGTAATGCGGCAGCGCCCCTTGTTTAGTTGGGTGATTTTGGAGCCGGCTTCTGTCACCAGACTCCTAAGTTCTTCCGGTGGCGCGGGCCTGTTGTGTGCCATGTAGCAGGAAGATGCCATAAGGCACTTTTCCTCACTCTCCAGCATCACTACCGTCAGGTCGTCCGTGCTGTAATTAAACATAAGATGAGCATGGATTCCCTTCCGTACGAGTACGGCGGTTCTGTTCCTGTTTACCGATGTTGAGTAGAGAAGGTTGTAATTTGAGGACTTTAGTCCAGCCACAGAATTGCCTGACGCAATCCACGGCTCCTGGACTAAAGCAATGTCAGCGGTCCCTTGCTCTATGGCAATGAGGAGCTCCGCCGACGCTATCTTGCTTTTATGGAGGTTGAGCTGCAGCACCCTTAGTGTCATGGGTTGCTAACTCAACCTCACTCGACGGGTTGACTATAATTGTCAGGTCACCGTCCTCCGAGTCGTTCAGCGCAAGACCCTGGGCGGCCTCCACTATGGTTTCAAGACCTAGATCTTTCTCGACATCGCCTGACTGAAGGGTGTGCGCATCATTATCCTCGGGGTGGCGCTTTTGCAGTCGTAGGTAGACGCTACCTACGCCCCACTCCATCTTCCCGAACTTGAGATACAAAATATCCTCTGCCTCCTTGCTGATGTGGAGGCTAACATGCTGGCCCCCCTCGTTGGGTAGTGGGCTACTCGCATACAGCACCTTCCAGTCAGCCGTTGGCACGTCCGGATTTTGCCTTTGCAGCAGCTTCAGTGCTCGCTCCCGCTGGATAGCAATGGGGAAGAGCACCTTCGCCTTTGGTATGGACGGGATCAGCTCCCTGTCTACCACCTCCAGCTTGGCCCCCTCCCACAGAGCTTCCAGTAGGGGCACCTTCTGCACCAGCCACTGCCGTGTGGGGTCGTCGTTACATTTGAGGATCTTGACCCCGTTCAGCCATCGAACGAGGGCATGGGAGCGCTGGGGTCCTCCCCCATTCGCGTGAACAGTGATTCAACAAGCTGCGCGTGGACTAACTTCCACTGCGCCGCCGTCATCTTCACGTTCTCGTCGCTGCGGTCGATCAAGGCCACAATGAGATGTCTCTTGGACACTTCGCTCATGGCCTTCTGTCTCGGCTTCCTTGCCTTCGGCTGGGGGGTGGCCGCCTTGGGCCCGCGTTGCCGCATGCGCGCCGGAGTATCTTTGGCAGCACTCTCGATCGAGCGTTGCCTCTTGGTGGCCAACATCTCCTCCACCTTGTTGGCGAATCCACCGTTTGGTGCCTTCATCTGGGGCAGCTGCGCGTAGTGTTCGCGACCCTCCTGTACCCGTTGCTCAGCCCAGGATAGCTTAGACTTCTCCTCTTGGGATCTATCCGCCTTGCCCTGGAGCCGGCTCATTAACTTGAGGGCCGCCTTATACTGAGCTTTTGACTTCATCCCCTCCCTGGAACGCTTCGGCCCTTCCCTACGCAGGGAGCTGGTACCTGGTTCCGGCAAGCGGAGAAGGCTTTCTTTTTCTGTTTTGCTGATGGATAGCACGCTCTCCGGGTCCGAATCTGTGTCGACAGCGGCACCGCGCGGCTCACCCTGCATCGCGTTGTTTTTGTGGCAGTAGTATTACAACTGACATGGCCTGCTCCGCCATGCCCGAGGTGTGACCGTTGGCGACACGCAGAGAGGATTGCTCCTCCCCGTGCCCGCCGGTGGTAGCAGTCACGCTTTCCACCGACGTTTGGGTTGACATCCCAACCCGTGTTCGCTCCTTTTCAGCCTCCATGTTTGTTCCGAAGGTCCATAGGTTAATATTTTTCGGGGGGACCACCCCCTAGCGTTTTATGTCTGGCCGCCAGGCACCTCTAGCCATGGCCCTGGTTCAGTTCCCCCGACTTTAGATCGGGAAGGCGATGGACCATTGCCTTAGCTGGACATTGCATTATCCCGGGCAGGGCAAGCGACAGTGCATTATCCTCGCCCGGGATAATGCAGTGTCCATTGCCCAGCCGGCACCCTCGTGGAGGGTTCAGCTAGAGGATTTTTGCCAGCCTTGGATGTCTATAGATCTTTATATATAAACTTATAATAACAGGTTTGCTCATAAGTTTGCCCTTTTTTTTAACAATCATTCCTTTGGCAGCTAGAGTATATTGTCGTGCGATCCGGCCGATTTCGAAAAATGACTTGAGATAGTTGTTAAATAAGCAATACATACGGATATCAATTTTATTTCGAATTGGACATTTGGTTTTGGTTTCCTGCACTGTTTCTATATTCTACAGTTGTAGTCTAGTATCTTATTGAAATTAATAATATTAAATGTTTCTTCTTGGTTTCAAAATCAATACCAGAAGCTAATTTAAAAAAAAATGTTTAACTGTTCTTTGCTATGCAGGCTTTGTACTTATACAATTCGATCACATCCGTAAAATTGCATCTTTCCATTTGTCCCCTTTAAAGCGGGACTTGCCTCGTCCAAATTGACATCGAATTTTTCCTAACGTTTGGCTGCATTGAAAATATCATTTAATATACAGTGTATAAAGTCGCAAAGGAACAGCAATTCAAAACTTTTTGGGAACTCAAGCTCCTGTATTTTTTCAAATGAGTTGCCAATACAGTCGTGGTGCAACTTATTTAATTTACATTTCGAAGATGTACGAATTTCTCGGTTTTGATTTGATGTTTGGTGGTCAATGTCTATGGACGGCTATGTCTTGCTACTCTACTGCCTAATAGTCTGATTAAAATATACAGTGTCATTAGTCGTTTTACTTCAAAGGGTATATTAAATTCGTATTGTCAAAGTTAAATTCCTTACTGGATTTGGTTACAGTTTATATGTATGTGTACCTTATATTTGTAGAGCACACGGTGTACATATGTATGTACATATGTATAACAGTCAGAAAGAAGTGTTTTCCAGACCTTAAAATGTATATATGTACATATGTATATGTACATGTGCATATATGCATATATTCTCTATAGGATTCAATAGCCAGCCGGGTACAATAGCCGATACAACTACATACAGACTTTATAATATCCTAAATTTGGAATTTTTCATTCCTTTCCGAATTTAATATTCAATCGGGCACAATTACTAAATATCCAAATTGATTTTTTCTTCTCAGCACACAATAATACTAAACATACTTGGAACTAAAGATTTTATTAAGTCTCATACCCTTGAATAATCATTTAAAATTTAGTGTTTCAAGAATTTCATGTTGAGTAAGCTATGGTCAGAATAATCCACTACTTCGTTCTACTTGTTTTGTCTTTTCTGAATTAGAACCGCATGCGGTGCACATACATATGTATGTATGCATGTTTTGGGCATGCACATGTAAATTTTGTTGTAGTTTATACATATGTACATCAAGTTGTGTTATGCAGGCCACTTTGATTTATCAAGTACCACTACAGTTGAATTTTAATGAGGAACGGTAACCCAGAAGCACCGGAATAAAAATCGTATTGTGAAGACTTGTATTTGTTTATTTATGTATGTACATATCTATATCCCCGTGATTCTTTCGAGCTATGTACATATGTATACTTCTACGAACCTTTACAATTAGAGTTGCAAATAAAGACTTAAATTTATTCGAAATACAGATACCATCAAAGAAATTTCAGTGCTATAAAAATAGGAGTCTGCAATAGTTATCTTAAGCTTGCGCTTCAATACGCAAGATTTAATCGCTATATCAACATTGAGAGATAAACTGTGCTTGTGTTTAATATTTGTGGCATTGTTTTGCATGTTTATTTATCGTTTTTTGCATAATGTGAATGGTATTTTATATTTCTAGATAGTAATGGAGCAGATATCAGTCTGTTCTATGTTTTTGAAAACACAAGTAATCTATCTTGTAAAATGCTTGGACCCAAAAAGTATACTATATGTTTGCATAATTGTTTTAGTAACTCTATGGTTTTACTGGTTGTTTTTTGTACCTTTTGTGTGGAAAAAGGTATGTATTCGTATTTTACAACTAACTCTACAATTCACAACATCACGACATGTTTTTAATAGCTTTGAGCTCGGTCATAATATTTTCAGTTGAATAAACATAAAGCTTAGATCATGTTTAACAGTCGCGAGGGAGATGGTTTGCAAAGTTCTGTGGCAAAGTAAGGACAGATAGCTTTATAAGTGACAAGAGGGGAACAAGCTTCTTGAGCAGGCAGTGCGATTGAAGCAAGGTCCCAAAATAGTTGTGCCCCTGAAGAGTATGTGCAAATTCACTAGCTTGAGCAATTTTAAATAGCAAAAATTTAGGGGAATTCTTTTTTTGTGGAAATTTAAGGGGACTACATTTTTGCAAAGACATTTTTTTATACGGAAATATGTTTTTACAACATTCCCTAATTTTTCCCCTAATTTTAATAGGTTAAACAGTTTTTTCAGGAACCAATCTACCTTGTAAAAATAGAATTAGGTGATATGCTTACATATATATTTTGTGGGAGCATATTTTGTAAAACTGTAAAATATCTTTGCTTCAAGCTAGGACAACAAAGTTATGTTAAAATTAAAAAAAAAAATAAATAAAAATATTGTTTCTGTTTTAGTATTTGTACGATATAAGTTGTTGTATTATAACTGTAAGATATCTTAAAATTGCTTAACAAAATGTGTTATATTGTTTCCCCTTTTAGTATTTGGACAATGTAAGTTACTTCAAAGTGTCCCTAACAGAAGGTTTCTGTCGTAATGATCAAAAGCGCGATGCAATAAACCGCATACGAAAAGCGAAAAAAAACAGTTCAAATGAAATGCCGCCACCATTTCCAAACGGTTGGTATGGTATTCTAGAATCATCGAAACTCCAACCCGGTGACGCAAAGTTTATAGCATGTTTGGGAGAGAAACTTGTCGTCTATCGCACACATGAGCATAACGTTTTCATTTTGGATGCATATTGTCCGCATTTAGGAGCCAACTTAGGCATTGGTGGGCGAGTTGTTGGCGATAACATTGAATGCCCATTTCACCAATGGAGTTTTCGGGGTGAAGACGGGGGATGCAATAATATTCCATATAGCACTTCGAGTAAGTATTTACTATTTAATTCGATTGTGCTTGAATGTTTATCATTGAAATTAAACATTACAGTTCCTCGAGGTACCAATGTTAAAAAATGGATTTCGCAGGAAGTTAATGATTTTATATTTATTTGGTACCATGCTGAGTCTTCGGAGCCTTGGGAGCTTCCTGTACCTATGGAAGCTCAGAAAAAAAATGTTTACCATGGGCGAAATGAATTTTACATCAATTGTCATATTCAGGAGATACCAGAAAACGGCGCTGATATGGCGCACTTTGCCGCTATTCACAATGAAAGCTTTCTTTCTGGTAGCTTGGCACCCAGAATTAGTGTTCTGAGCCGGTTTGGATGTCATAAATGGAATGCAAGGTAATTTGATCATATTTTTACAGACGTTGTCAGGACATGTACATATACACACCAGCTGTATTCACATTATCTCGGATTTCTTTTCCAGTCGTTTAGATACTAAATAAATAAATTATTTTTTAAATATAACGAGGGGGAACGTTGTGAGTTGCTGCGGACACCGCAACTCTACATTTATACCCGATACTTAGTCAGTATGGCTCTCCTCCAGCAGACGCCGCTAATATTAAACGACACGACAAAGAGTGCGTGCGAGAGAGACACAAAATCAGTCTGAGCGTGATGTCGGGCGCTGCGTAGCCACTGCAAATTGATTTGTTCCCTTTGGCTATACAAATTATCCGATCTGATCCAGATTCCGTTTTTAGTTTTCTCGAATCTGCAATATTGTGGATGCAACAGATTTTCGTCTTTTGTGGGGGCGGAAGGGAGTGGGGCGAAATTTTTAGATATACGTTTTATAGTGAGATCTAACAGGAGTGTGGATACCAAATTTGGTTACTCTAGCCTTAATAGTCTCTGAGATTTGTGGATGCCCCAGATTTTCGTCCTTTGCGGGGGTGGAAGGGGGTGTGGCGAAAGGTCCGATATCACAGGAGTGTGGATACCAAATTTGATTGCTCTGGCTCTTATAGGTTCTGAGATCCTTGAACTCATATTTTGCAAATGTCAAAACCGACCATGAAGAATGTGTGTTAGAGAGAAACAGAGCGAGCAAAAATGAAACTGTTTTCTTGATTCTGGCTATAATAATTATACGATCTAGTTCAGATTTGGTTTTGCACTCTAGAAGATATAATCATTCTCTACGATTCAGCGTTTTCAGTTTTCTCGTATCTTTGAAATTGTGAATGCCACAGATTTTCGCCCTTTGTGGGGGCGGAAGTGGGCGGGGCAAGGTTAGGTTAGGTTAAGGCGGTAGCCGGGAGGGGGGGATGTGAGCCTCCCGCCCCCGAGCTCACTTGGACCTATAGAAGGTCCGTTGTGTTTGAAGTTTTGAAACATTCTTGTAGCAGTGACATATCACAGAAGTCCGGATATAAAATATCGTTGCTCTCGCTCTTCTAGTCTTTGAGCAATAGGCGCTGATAGGGACGGACAGACAGACATGGCTCAATCGACTCGGCTATTGATGCTGATCAAGAACATATATACTTTATGGGGTCGGAAACGATTCCTTCTGGACGTTACTCACATCCACTTTTACTACAAATCTAATATACCCCAATACTCATTTTGAGTATCGGGTATAAAAAACAGTTTGTGCTTCCACTTGGCTTATTTTGCTCAGTTTCTTATTCTCAGCTGCTGATCGCCGAACGAAAGTCTCTCCATCAAACAGAAAACACGAGAGTAACAAAAATACGTGTTCTGTTGAGTGAGGGGGCGAGTCTGCTTAATTTTTCATTTCGGAGTGCAGACAGTATAGCAAAAATTGGTTGAGCATATTGTTCGAGATCTGTCCATAACTGAGAAACTAGCTTGAAAAATGACTAGGAATATTAAAATTAATAATAACAAAGCCCCACAAAAAACAAGTGTCGTGCACGGCTGACCAGAGTATCCTAACCCTATGTTTTTTGGCGCCCTGAATCCAAGGTCAGCTTCTCTCCATCACGTCAGGTTTTTTTAGCCTCAAAAAACCTAAACTCGAAACATAGTGGAAAAATTCATCGGATTTGCTTGATACTTGTCACTCGGGGGCTTTTGGGTCAGTGATGCCAGTTTTCTTGTTTCGAGATGTATCGAGTTCTTCGACAGCGTAGTGCTGTCTTTTTTTTGGCCTCGTGAGTGATGCTATAGCCAAACGTAATGGGTTGGATTACAGTTGCGAGGCATGCCGTGCGGTGGCGAATGATATATGGTGGCTTTTATGAGGCAAACGCGGAAGGGCTTAAAGGAGCTGAACGTAGGCTTTAAAAAGCAGTACGACCGGCTACTAGCTATGGAGTCTCAGTTTGGCAGTCTGCAACTGCTGAATGAGTCTCCGAGGCGTAAAAGGGTCACTCAGCGGGATCAGCAAGTGCCAGCCGTCACTCAGCCGCTTGCGGCCGAAAAATTGACTCTGACCACTCCAAGTGTGCAGCAGTTGATCTCGTTTGCCACTCCAAGGGCAATGACAGCTGCTGGCGATGCAGATTCGGTAGCTGAATTCATCGAGAACGTGCATCCAAGTACGTATGCAGCGTCCGTGTCCGTGGTGTCCGCAAGCTCGCTAGCTGTCCCGTCTATTCCGATCCCACCAGTGGTCAGAAGTTCCGGACCTCCGGATATTGCCACCACAGGTACTAGGCCTGTGGTGCCTAAACCACTGCACTATGGTCCAGAATTAGTTTTTTTTTTGGCATAAAGTCGAAATTTTTATGTGAATGCGCAATGCTATAAGAACTAACTATCTCGATGCAGGATACGTTTTTCTCAGGATTCCTTTCCACAAAAAAAGGTAGCAAGTCTAAAGCAAAAAATTATAGAGGTATAGCAAAGTTATCCGATATTCCCAAAATGTTTGAGAAGGTTTTAACTCCGCACTTGTAAAATCTCTGCATGTCAATTATATCGCCCACTCAGCATGGATTAATAAGGCGCCGATAAACCACCACGAACTTGTTAGAGTTTCATTATTAAAGGCTTTCAAGGTAACTTACAGACGGATGTTATTTACACCGACTTTAGGAAAGCATTCGCCTCTGTAAACCATTCCTTTCTAGCACATAAACTTGAGATGGATTTCTAGCGATCTTTGTTCCAGGTCTCAAAGAGTCCTCTTCCAAAATTCCCTCTCTTCACCAGTAAAGGTTTCTTCGGGAGTACCACAGGGTAGTCATCTAGGCCCCTTACTCTTCACACTCTTTATTAATGACTTGCCTTCGGTATTAACATACTCTCGAGTACTTATGTATGCGGATGATGTTGAACTCTGTGTCCAGTATAAGGACACTTCATTTCATTCTCGCTGGCAATCCGATCTCAATAACTTTCAGTCATGGTGTTGTGCAAACTTGTTACACCTTAATGCCTCGAAATGCAAAGTAATGACATTTCATCGTTCTAGCCCTTTGTTGGCTGCCTATACCCTATGCGGTAGTTCGATTGACCATGCTGGATGATATTGGTGTTATATTAGACGCCAAGCTAAAGTTTTCTGAAACGATTTCTACCATGGTAAATAAATTCTTGGGCTTATAAAGAGGTGGTCAAAGGAATTTGACGACCCCTAAATAACAAATACTTTCTATACCTCGCTAGTTTGTTCGATTTTATGGTACGGCTCCTGTGTATGGTGCCCTCAGTAAAATGTACACCAGGACCGTATAGAATCAGTACAGAAGTACTTTTTACTCTTTGCTCTGAGAGCCTTAACTAAAATGCGGGGGTGAGACTGCCATCTTATTCTAGTAGACTGCTATTAGTAAATCTCCCATCCTTGGTTACCTGTAGAAAAATGCTTGGTGTGAATTTTATGCACGACTTGATCAAGGTTGACGTAGATAGCCCTGATCTGTTGAGCCGCATAAACTTAAAAATTCCTATTAGATTCACTAGAAACTATACATCGTTGTCTATAACAGCCTTCTGCTGGAGTGCAGTAACTACACCGCCTCTTGAAAGATGCAGTCATTTCATGTCAACGTCCATTCGGAATGAAACAAAATTCTATTTAAAGGGGGAAGATTTAGATGTACCAATTCGTAATTATTGACCCAAAAAGCCCCCGAGTGACTAATTTTGAAGCAAATCCGATGATTTTTCAAATGAGTTTCCACCATGTTTTGACCATATTGGTTTTTTCAGGTTAGAAAAAAAGCCTGACGTGATGGAACAAATCTGACCTTGGATTCGTGTTCAGGGCCCCAAAATACATAGGGATATGAAACTTTGGTCAGCCGAGCACGACACTTTTTTTTGTGGGGATGTGAAATGATTCCACTTTAAGGGGTCGAAGATGCTCCCTTCTGTCTTTTACACACATATGTATGTATGACCAATTTTGAAAACTTTTCGCCGATAGCGTTATTTAGGTATGTTTTTGAAAACTTTTTAGGGGATCGTTTAATAATTTTCATATATGAATTTATGTATTATAGTTCTTAATTGTATCTGTGTATACAAATATAATAATAATATCATAATATATATATTAATAATGTCATAATATACATAATTATCATAATTTTCTGCTACTTTTTCAGTTGGTTTCCAACAACAGGAAAAGATAAGCATATTGCTGAAATAGCTCTCACTCACTCCCTAAAAATAATTGGAAAGGTTAATTGTTTTCAGATGAAAGTCTCCGGGAAACAGGTTACTATCTTAATTAAAGCATCGAGGAACTAAAGACATTTATACCATTTTAGATCGGACCGTCCTACGTTTACCTAACAATGAATTCATCCACCTTTGGACAAATCCAAATCTTGCAAACGATAACACCAATTGAGCCTTTACTGCAAAAAGTGGTCCATCGATTTTATGGACCACGTTGGCTAGGTCCCCTATTGAAAGTATTTATTTACGGAGAAAGTATAATGGTATGTATTTGAGTCTTAAACAATTTTTATATTATTTATTTATATAAACACTTTATTTATATTTTAGTTTGAACGCGATATTAATATGTGGAATCATAAAGTTTTTCGCCGAAATCCGATACTAGCTAAGGAAGACACTTCTATTAAGCAATTTCGAGTTTGGTATTCACAATTCTATACATCCAATAGCAAACAATTCTCAGACGTGGGCAACGTAGATTGGTAAACGTGAAATGCGAATATAAAATTTCAAGCAGTATATGTAAACTCAAACAAAATTGAGAATTTTAAGGAGACAAAGAATGACAATTTTTCTACAGTGTTGTTCGGTGCTTACTGTCTGTCTTTGAATAAAATTCATAGTAAAGCTTCTGGTACATACATATATGTATGTATATATGATGAGAATTAATCAAGGCGTTTGGGTCAGAAGCGGTAAATAAGCTAAGTATAGAAATAGTCATTTGTTTAAAATTATCCAACAGCCAAAAAAAACCCCTGTCATCAAACACACGTTTTTTGTAAATGGTTAAATTTATCCACATAACTTAACTATGATTCACCTAGTTCTAATGAACTTTACAATCAGCCCCCAAAACTTTGTAGCTTGACCTTACCGTCTGGGAAATGTAAAGCTCTCAATATAGTGCTGCAGCAGGTATAACAAGAGTAAAGAATACAAATGATAGACAAACTTTTAGAGTATCAAAATATTTTTTTTGTAAAATCAATTAAATTGATAACGATGTTCAATTGTGACAATTTATTGTAGAACCATGAACTTGTGCAGAAACATTTTAGAAGATTTTCTTTCCAAACACAGTTTTTCATATCTTTATTTGTTTAGAATCTGTTATTTTTGCTAGCAGAAGAATGTCGCACTCTGCGAAAACACAATATTTATTGAAAAAAAATTGCATATTTGTCAGATCGGAAATTCTTCAGATAATCATCAAATGTACTATGTACAACGTATCATCGTTCATTCTCTTTCGTAATGACCAGACGTGCTTTTGTTTTGCGTTCCGAATTTTTATTTTATTTTATCTAAATCTTAATCAAACTTATGTGCTGTTGTATGTAGCCGTGTATCCCATGCTGGCTTTGCAATAGTGTAGTGCATTATAGATACGATGCATGCCGCGTAGAGTACCGTAGAGTTCCTTTAGGGATCTGATGGACATGGGCCATGAACACTCAATTCAGCAGTTAACCGGTGCTAAGTGAGTATTTGAATAAGAGTTCTGCTCCGTGGGACTTGCAAGGGTCAACTGCTATTATCAGACCTCCCATCTAATGAAAAGTAAAATTTCTCTTATGCCAGGGAAATAACTCCCGAACTACTTTTAAACCATTTTTTTCAGCTAAATTTTCGACGGAGAATCTGGTTGTGAAAGAGTACAAGGCTAAGGAGAACGAGAGGGAATGTTGTGAGTTGCTGCTACGGCTGCAACTCTACTTTTATACCCGATACTTAGTCAATATGGCTCTCCTCCACCAGAGGGCGCTAATATTGAACGACAAAGAGTTTGTTAGAGAGATTGTAATAATAATCTTATTATCTTATCCGATCTTATTGAGATTATTCATTTGTCATTCTCTATGATTTTGCGTTTTTACTTTTCTCGTATCTTAAAAATTCTGTATGCCAAAGATTTTCGCACCTTGTGGGGGAGGAAGGGGGCGGGGCGAAAATTTTGAAATTTGTGCAGGTGCGATATCACTGGAGTGTGGATATCAAATTTGGTTGCTCAAACTCTTATAGTCTCTGAGATCTAGGTGATCATCTGGAGCGACAGGTAAACCCGACCAGGAGACGGGTGTTTTAGAAAGAGACAGGGCAAGAGAGAATGAAATTTTTTTCTTCATTCTGTCTATATTAATGATACGATCTGGTTCAGATTTTGCTCTCTAGAAGATATAGTTATTCTCTATAATTCTGTGTTTCTGATTTTCTCTGACTTTGAAAGTGTGGATGCCACAGATTTTCGTTCTTTGTGGGGGCGGTATGGTATGGGCGGAAGTTTTGAAATACACTTTTGTTTGTAGTGGGGCGGATCGCTGCTCAATTCTCCAACGACGAAGTTGATGATCCAGTGAAACCTCCTAGTGGCCGTCGTAACAAATGAAAAGCCGTTGTGTGTCGTGGTATGTATATGTAGGTGTGTTTATTGTTTGGCGGATATCGCGGTAGATCGGCCGTTTGCAAGTATAATTCGGTGGCCTATGGCTGGGTGCACGCCCCGGACCCGGTTCATCCAAAAACAGTGCTCTGGACTTGACACGGACGTCGGCTCAGTATCGCTCCACGGTCGAATCGGCGTGCGGATGCGCAAAACGGGGCTTAAGGAGTCTATGGACATCGCCGTGGTTCCTACGGCGGGGCGGCTCACGGGGAGACGACTGTGTTGTTCGAAGTGGGCCGATGTAGATGGCGACCGTGCAGTTGCGGCTGAGCGGGACGACGAGGGCGGCGTACGTGGAGTAGCGTGTGGTGGTTCTTGCCACACAGCCCGCCATTGCGACAATCCTTGCCGGAGTCTTGGTGAGCCAGGCAGTTTCCGCAATACTTGTTGATAAGGACAGCTCGGAGTCTCTCCTCGGGGCTCAGGAGAAGAAATTGGTGGCAGGTCCGTAGCGGATGGACTCCTTGGCAGATTCGGCAATGGTTGGAGCCAATTTCCCGAGCACGTCGTTTCTCCATGGTGCGGTTGGCGCGGGACCGTAGGGCCATGTCTGGATGAGGAGAACTAAGATGAAATAAAGGAGTCGAAGACACATTATTACCGATCTTGGAACGGGTGTGAGACACATTTAGGACATTGGAAATTGAGGCCCGGTTACATGGTCTGGTGACGCTGTGTTGATCTAAGGACGGATTCACATTCAAGTTCAGGCTTGTATTCGGAACGGAGCGTTGAGCTTTCATACAGTGAATATTTTGAAAATATTCCCTTTGGTCAAGCGTAGGAGACCGTCCGAGAACTTCTGCGGAGGGAGCTGGAAGGAAATTGCTTTCGTAAAAAGACCCTGAGTCTTGTACCAGTTTGATAGATCGTCTGGAACTTTGACTCGAAAACGATGAGATGTGATTCATCACCTGAGGCGCTGAACCTGTGAGTACCCAGCCGAAAATGGTTTCCTGCCCGAGAAGAAAGCCACAGATGCTGGTCAGTGAGCCACTTAACTGGATGGACGGAAGGAACTCTCATAAAAGGCCGGATCCGCCCATGAGAGGTTCCGCAGGTCTTTAAAGAATCAGTGAGATCGGATGCGATGGAATATTTGCTGCCAATTCCGGAATAACGTAGGCTCTGGCATTTAGTTGTAAGCCCGGCTTAGTCGGAGAGCGAATGGAAAAACTGCAGAGCTTCTTTGACTGAGCGGATACGGCATTATTTAGGCCGGAGACCTCTACCTGTATAAGTTGGAATTTGAAGGAAGTGAGGGCATAAACGGATTGGATGATACTCTTTGGAGCAGAGATCACAAGTGCTCCTGTTTTGATTCACTGTGGTCTCGAACGAGTGGGCACTTCTAGGATAAGGACTTCCTTGAGACCGAAACGGATTGCTTCTGGAATGGTCTGAAGTGGGTATGCTCGCCCTGAAGTGGGCCTGAGTCTCCATGCCTGGATGGCCGTCCTCGGTCACTTCGAGAGACAGGTACCGCTCCGCCAGGAACTTGTCCATGGCGTGCCAGGTGCGAATTTCGGACTTATGCGTCACGGATTGCCGCCAAAGCTTTACGGTCGTCTTTGGCAGCTTAGCGGAATTGAGGTACACTAACACTCCGTCAGCGAAAGCGCTGTCTGTGAAGACCTCGGAGTATTTGAGTGTCGTGAGGCACTTGTGGACAGCCCTCTGGAGCTCTTTTAGCGCAGCTGCTGACTCGGTACGGATTTGGGGAAGACTGGGCAAATCAAACAAATAACAGCTTTTATTTTATTTCCCGCGCCCTAGTGTACCATACCCCCACCCCCTGCCCATTCTTCATTTATTTTGTGGCGGTAGGTTAGTTCATCAAAAGACCCAAAACAAGAACCAAACTTAAATTTAAGTTCTAGCGGCCAGCAATACTAGAACACACACACGCAAAGCACGTAAGAATGCGTGTGCACCCATACATTCAAATATACTAGAGGCACGACAGAAAACAGAAATTAGCATCAGCATCAGATCTCTGAAAACGAAAAAAGCATACAAACACCTACCAGCACCGCTTTGGAAGACCACTAAATCTCTTAAGAGACAACCGTTAAGACAGGTTCATATCCGGTGTCCCAACGGCGATCTTGCCAGAAACGAAGAAGAGCAGGCCAATTCGTTTGCACATCATTTAGAGGACAGGTTCAGCCATTACCAATTCGCCACGGAGGCACAGTTCAGAGAGACCCAAGATAGTCTGCAAGCACCTCTACAAATGGCCTTACCCATTAAACCAGTCAGGGTTGAGGAGATTGTAGAAGTCATCAAGTCCCTACCGAGGAAGAAGGCTCCTGGCATTGACAGAGTGTGCAATTCCACACTGAAGGCATTACCTACACGGGCGATACTCTACATAGCGCTCATTTTTAACGCCATGTTAAGGATGCAGTTCTTCCCCAAGCAGTGGAAGATAGCAACAATCCTGATGATCCATAAGCCTGGAAAACCGGAGGATGACCCTGAATCGTAACGGCCCATAAGTCTCTTGTCTTCCTTATCTAAGGTCTGGGAAAGGCTTCTTGCCAATCATCTTGGTGGGATCATCAAGGAATGCCGTATCTTGCCGAATCATCAGTTTGGCTTTCGGGAGGGACACGGCACAGTGGAGCAAGTCCATAGATTGGTAAGGCACATCCTACAGGCCTTCGATAATCTAGAATAATGCAATGCAGTCTTCATTGATATGCAGCAAGCATTCGATAGAGTTTGGCATATCGGCCTACTGAGTAAAATTAAAAAACTCTTCCCAGCACCATACTACGGAGTCCTACGATCATACTTGGAAGGACGTCAGTTTATGGTCAGGTGCAAGAACACCTATTCAACCCCTTGCCAAATGAGAGCTGGAGTTCCACAGGGCAGCGTCCTTGGCCCGCTGTTCTACTCTATTTATACCGCAGATCTACCCGCCCCAAGCGAGCACCATATGTAGGTTCCCCGTAAGGCTCTACTTGCTACTTACGCGGACGATATAGCACTTCTCTACAGCTCTAAATGCCGCCTTGAAGCAGCAGATGGACTCCAGGAGTACCTCCACTCTTTGGCAGCTTGGTGCAAGAGATGGAATCTAAAAGTCAACCCACTGAAGACCAGTAACCCATGCTTCACCCTGAAAGCGCTCATAGACAAAACCCCACCCATAGAATTGAAGGCCCCTAATTTGAAGGCGTAACTTTGGACCAACCAGACCCACAAAGGACGAAAATCTGTGGCATATACCTTTTTGAAGATACGAGAAAACTTAAAACGTACAATTATAAAGAATGACCATATCATTATTATAGCCAAAAGTAACAACTAAATTTGCCGTGGCTACGTAGCGCCCGACGACACGTTTCGACTAAGTCTCTCTCTCTCATGCACTCTTTGTCGTGTCGTTTAATGCTAGCGCCGTCTGGCGGAGGAGAGCCATACTGGCATACTGAGCCATCGGTTGCGGTCTCAGCAGCAACTCATTACTTTCCCCTCGCGTTTGATAGATTTGGGTCTTTATAAATCTTGTTTGTACTGTTTTTTCAGAGGTTGAACTAAAAAATAAGTTAGATATTGAAAAAATACATTTATTTATTTTTCTAAGGGTACATAAAATGATTAGAATATTCGTATAGGTAAAGTGATTCTAAGATATGCCTTCGGAAATATTAACATTTAAACTAAAGGGATTTCTCGAGGTTGTACTTTTGATTTCATAGGGCTCTTTTATTGGAGTAATATTTCTGGAGAATCCGCTATTGGTTGCTATTTCTACAATCCCCATAGAAATTACCTTTGAAATCACTGTAATGGTGTCTGTTGACTCTAAATAAACATTTTGGTCGGGAGAGTAATTAATTTCGCCACTGCAAGCAACACATATTGCTTCTTCCCCACGTCTCAACTTATTGTAGATAAGACATTGTTTATGGAAAGAATGTTGACAAAGGAAATAGACAGATTGCATATTTAGCGATTGGCGACAGATATCACATGAACTATTGCGAAATTCTATTGGATTATTTGTATAAAGAGAAAGCGTAAAATCTGCTTTTTTAATTTTTTTATTTAAATTTTCAATAGTTTGCAATTCGTTTCTTGAGTCCAAAATATTTTGGACTATCCTTTCCCTAATAAAAGGTTTAAGTTGCAATGCATGTATCGAATTATTTCGGAATCCACTATTTAAAATCATTAATAATGAGCTTGTCTTCAGTTCAAAGACGTAATTAAGATCTGGATAACTCTTAATAAGACTGTGTACGCATTTGTCCGATCCTCCATCGGTTACTATATCTGCGTTATTCAGATTTTTATGAAATTGTTTAATCCCATTCAAAAATATATAGAGTCGACATATAATTAAAACTTTTTCAAGACGTAGGCGACCATTATTCAAAAAATCTAAAACAAAACCGGTGGTTATTTTTTTATCACGCCAAAGTCCAAGATACAGAATTAGTAAATAATCATATAATTGCTCATCACATGTGGGGTAACTCCCAATTATTTCTGATAATAAGTTGGCGCAAAACTCGTTATATTCCGACAAAATGGAAAAAAAACAAAGAATGTTTTTTGTCGTGTTTCCAATAATTACCGATTTGACAATCTTTAAATAAGTTTCTGGGTTTTTCATTAGTGATTCTGGTCCATATTCTAAATGGAAATGTAAAATTTCATTGCCTTCAAAACTTTTGGATTGAGTTCCATTTGCAGAATTTAAATTACTGCTTGGTTTATCTAAAAGCGTATCCAGATAAACATTACCCGTGGTATTGAAAAAAACATTATTGCCAGGATTGAAATCATTCTTCGGGTTACACTTTTTCTCATCAAGTAATTTAAAAAGTTTTAGGTGCTTGTTTTTAGAATGATTACTTTTTAAAAGTTCATATACATATTCTTTTAGATATTCAGTGTACCTGGAAAACAGTAGTTTGGAAATCACATCATAGGGTTTAATAAAGCCAATTGTTTTAGTATATTCTATGACTGCTCTACTTATGTCGCCCTTAAGTACTAAATGATTTCCGTATTGAAACCGCACGCAAGCAGTATCATATGAAGAAACAAGGGCTTCTCTTGATAACAATTGCAGAGCAATATTGTACATACTTTGTTCAATTAGAAGTCGAATTTTTGTATTCGTATTGTACTGCTGTAATTTGAATATGTTTGTACAAGAGTTATCCCTATCTTCAGTATTAGTGATAATGTAACATACTTCGTTTTCGCTGATAGTAAAAAGAAAATCTTCAAGTTGTTTAGAAAAAACAATAATTTTGTTTTCAGTATCCACTACAATTAGAGTCACCTTCGTCTTATCCGAAAAAAAACTTTTTGGACTTTGGACTACAACGATGAGATAATGGCCTACCCAATCCAAACATTTTTTTTCCCCTTCAATGGCATAGCAAGGGCCCCTTCCGTCACGAGTGTAGCAGTATATAGCATCTTCTCGCCCTACTACTAACATAGAATCATCTAATTCTGCATTACTTGCTTTGCGCATCGTACAACAATGATTGTAAGCATGTTTATTATTATCCAGTATATATTTTTGATCAATGGCGCCTTTTTCTTTGATTGTAAAGCAAAACACGCCATCAAAACATGTCACAAACATATATGTAGTTTGTTTATCCGTGCTTTGACGTCTGATGTCGAAATGTATTCCATTAATTGCGTGTGCAGATATTGAGTGGCGGCGACTATTTGTCAAAATAAATCTGTTCATTTTTCCATAATGCAACAGAATGTCCCCATTCTCAAAGCCTAAGGCTAATATCAGTATTTTATCCTCAATGACTGCATTGATGCATGTGGTAGGACTTGTTGTATTAATAGTTGCGGATGCAATCAGTGGAGCTCCTTGTTTTTTTGTCAACTTTTTTAAATCGTATATATCTATGTGTACTACAAATGTTGCATCTTGTGTGACAGTTGCTAGTAAATTATTAGACGTCAGTGCACATTGCCTGATGTGGCGCTGGCAATGTTGACTTTTAAAGGATATGCACTCCCAGTTAGGAAAATAAACATGTAGTTGTCCATTTTTGTCACAGAGCACTAGAGTATTATTACTTTCACCAGCATCAGATTTGGTCAGATTGAAACAGTGACACGTAATTTCCTCAATATTCGGGAATTTTACATAAGGCAATCCAACAATATCAAAAAAGTTGACTTTTTTCCATTCTAAAACTGTAGTATTCATCTTAGTATGACTGAAAACTTATACATACTGCATATACAGCAACAAGAGTATGACCGGATTTTTTGCTCAAAAATATTTAATTACATCAAAATTATAACAATATAGAGGGTATTCCTCGATGTGTTGCACCGGATTATATTTACCCACCACTAAAGAGCAACGAAAATATTGGTGTTCCCGTTTTCGAACAATGCAAATTTGTATATCAATTTATATATGTATATTGTATATACTGTTTTTAAATGCATATGCCATAGGTATATATGTAGGTATATATGTATATGTATATACGTATATGTATATATATCATAGGTGATATATCACGCAGGCTCCGTTTTTCACTTACTTGCGGATTACGTTTTCGGCCAAAAAGTTTCGTTTAACAGTGCTCAAGTTTTCACATATTTTTGCTATCGATATGTTTATTTTTTCATCGTTTCTGGCAAACAGAAATAGCTGACCTGGCTGGTTTGTAAAAATACTGCATGATTAAAATGCCTTTCATTTTTTCAATTGATTTTGGAGAAAGATACTTTATGCTCTCCTAGGATATAAAGAACAAAGTGGTAATTTTAAAATAAAAAGTTAAATTGCTGCACTTACATTTTGAAGGCCGAATTAAGTGGGCCGGGAAACAGCTGTGCTCACTCACATGTTTTGTTAAACGCATGTTACATGCATATTTGTGCAGTTATGCGCAAATATATATTTCTTGCTAACGTTCCGATAACCAAATCGAAGTGCGTCAGCTGTTTGCACAAAACCGAAAATTGTCGTTTAACAGGACAATTTTTTCCGAGCCAAATTTGAGATTGGGTTAAAATATTCATTATGAAGTGAAGAACGCACAAGTTATTAGGTGATAACAGATGTCAAGATTATGTTTATGCATCAAATAAAACATATATTTTCTTCCTTTTGCAATTTAGGTTCGTTTTGTTGCATAGAAAGCCGTTCACTTTTCCTTTCGTTTTGACAACGAATAAATCTTGCGGAATGTGTAAACGGGAGCCCCAATTTATGTGATTTCAAAAGGAAATCGGAAAAATTATGTTTTGCTTTGTATACGTGGAAAAAGTTTCTCTCTATTCTAAAAAAAATATTTTGCGTCGTCGTCGCCCGATATTTTACTCACGAGAAAGTAAAATTTCGGGCAACGACGACGACCCAAAACAGATTTATGTATTAGAGAGATATCATAAATACAACAATACAACAAAAATATAAATGTGTTTTTTTTTTGTGTTTTTTTTATACCCGATATTCAAAATGAGTATAGGAGTGTATTATATTTGTGGTGAAAATGGATAGAGTCATGTCCAGAAGGAATCGTTTCCGACCTCATAAAGTATATATATTCGTGATCAGCATCAATAGCCGAGTCGATTGAGCCCTGTCTGTCTGTCTGTCTGTCCGTCTGTCCGTCTGTCCGTCCGTCCGTCTGTCCGTCCCCTTCAGCGCCTAGTGCTCAAAGACTATAAGAGATGGAGCAACGATGTTTTGGATCCAGACTTCTGTGATATGTCACTGCTACAAAAATATTTCAAAACTTCTCCCCGCCCACTTCCGCTCCCACAAAGGACGAAAATCTGTGGCATCCACATTTTTAAAGATACGATAAAACCAAAAACGCAGAATCGTAGAGGATGACCATATCTTTTAGAGTGTAAAATCTCTACCAGATCGTATAATTATTATAGCCAGAATCAAGAAAACAATTTCATTCTTTCTCGCTCTAACACACAGGTTTCATGGTCGGTTTTGTCAATTGCAAAATATGAGTTCAAGGATCTCAGAACCTATAAGAGCCAGAGCAACCAAATTTGGTATCCACACTCCTGTGATATCGGACCTTGACCGTTTCGTGTCCAAATTTCGCCACACCCCCTTCCGCCCCCGCAAAGGACGAAAATCTGGGGCATCCACAAATCTCAGAGACTATTAACGCTCACTATAAAACGTATATCTCAAAATTTCGCCCCACCCCCGTCCGCCCCCACAAAAGACGAAAAACTGTTGCATCCACAATATTGAGGATACGAGAAAACTAAAAACGTAGAATCATAGATAATGATCATATCTATCAGATGACTAAGTATCGGGTATACCTGTAGAGTTGCGGTGTCCACCTCAACTCACAACGTTCCCCCTCGTTTAATTTAAATTCGTTCTTCTTTTTCCCTTCTCTTTTCATAAGAAATTCTACATTTAATAAATTACAATATTTCAAATTGTAAATAAAAATTTAGTATATTTTTGTTGGTATTATACTGTATTCTAAAAAAGTTCAGGGAGGAATTTTTCGTCCAGGCATCCTTCCAGTCGTCATTTTTGGACTGGAAGAGAGCTGTGAGGTTTCCAAGTGAATCCTACACCCAGTTTTAAAAGACAATCGATTTAACGTTGTTTTATAAGAACACAACTGTTTCAAGAGTTTTTTTCTTTATTTTAATATGTTAGAAAATGCAATGTACAAAGTAACATTCAGATGCATACATATGTATCACAGTTCAATTTGTCGAACATATAAATTTCCAGTACATTTTTGTGTTAAATATATAAAAAGGTATTTTACATCATTTGGTAACTAGTACTGTTTTTGGTGACCGTTTTTTTGTGTAATGTGGAATAAATGTCCGAACATTGCAAGGCAAGAGTTTGTCTTTCACTGTATAAATAACGGTTTACATGCAATGTAGAAGTACTAATTAAGTAAAAGTATGTATATCGTTTTCACATACATAGTTAAATTAGTCGGATTTCATCCTCCAGAGCTATTTAATTGCTATCCAAAGAGCTGTTATGTAACTAGCGATTGTACACAGATTTTATGTAAATATTCTATACACTTTAAGGGTTGATTTATTTGTAAGATTATGATATACTATTGTATGTATGTTATTACCAAGTACTTAAAAACAAATACGGCTTGTAGGTGTTCCGATCACGGTTCGAAAAAATCTTACAATATCCCTTAAGGGATAGAGCTAGTTTTATTCCGGCTTCCGAAAACTTGTTCCCTAAGTCCTTTATTGGCACGCTTGCAACTTTGCAACAAATCGTAACTTACATACATATGTACATAAGTCTCAGTGCACGTTTCGCGGTGCTCAGTATACATATGATTTATGCAACTTATACAATAAATATTATACATCAGTCTGAAGTCCTTGGTGCTCTGCATATAACTATTAGTTTTATCTCAGTTTATGTTGTTACGGTGGGATGGGCAAAGAAGACCGCGCATATCTACAAATTTGTCTTGCAACATAGAAAAAAGCAATATTTATTTAATTTGTATTTATTACTAAAATGGATATTGTACCTTGTTTCGTAGTAGCTAGTAGGGCCCACTTGTGCAAAATAACAGTTAATATTTCCAATTGCTTCACTATCATTTTCACTTCATTTCATTGGTACCACTGATATCGTTACTGATCCATAACACCAACTTAGTGCGAAAGCTTTTAATTTTGTCCGAAGACGTTAAAATATTTGAAATCACAGATGCGCTAAGGGAAAAAGGCTTTGTAGCCAAGACAGTAAAAAATATTATTAACAGAAGCAAAAAGCCAAAACCACTTTTCATGGTCGAGCTCGAGCCAGACATACATATGAACTTTAAAGCAAAACGAAGTACACTCAATCTACAAACTGCACTTCCTGTAGCACCCCAGAATTAGTTTAGAAGAAACGCATAAACGCCATAGTCCAGGGCAATGCACAAATTGCCAGGAATATGGGCATAACAGGACTTACGTACTCTAGGGTCAGACTGCAGAAATGTGGAAGCTGTGGAGGATACCTCACAGGGAACTATAGAGGCTGTCCAGTTTCCAAGGAGTTCCCCGAGTAATAGCGGCACGCTCTCACAATAGACCCAACGAATTTGTATGATCCAAAATCACACCTGAACTAATCTTAGCAAAAGCGGCTAGGTTTTTGATCCCCCAAACACCATATAGATAGCTTTTTTTTAGTGTTTTAAAAAAATGACTAGAAAAGCCAACCCAGCCGAATATGGTAAACTCTCAGCAGCCCCCAGATCAGCCACAAAGCCCTATTGAAGCAATGATATTTACTCTGTAGCAAAGTATGATAGACATACAAAATCTCATGCATCTCTGTAGAATGCCAGAGTCGTTTCACAGCATAAACTTGGGCTAACATGATTCCTATACGGCAAACACATCCATTATATGGAACAGATCATTCGGATGAAAAAGCACACGGTGGGACAGGCATCTTAATCATAAACCGCATCAAACACTACTTACAGGCTACATCTGTAAATCGGGTAATGTACATTTTACCAGATGCCCAGTAAATGCAACTTCCCAAGTAGCCCGCCATCTGTCAGCTGTGGAGAGGTGTCTTGCAGATTGGCGCATACAAGCGTTTAGCGGATTATCATCGTCAACACAAAGTGACAAGAGTTGCTGCACCATTTTAGAACAATGATTAAGAAGCACAACCTCTGAAAAAACATTAGAAACGGGGGGGAACGTTGTGAGCTGCTGCTTCGACCGCAACTCAACATTTATACCCGATACATAAAGCGATACATGGCTACATTGAGCGAAAAAGAGTACGTGAGTTAGAGACAGAAAACGTGTCTGAACGTGTCGTCGGGCGCTGCGTAGCCACTGCAAATTGATTTATTCCTTTTGGCTATACAAATAATCTGATCTGATCCATATTCGGCAATCTGGTAGAGATGGTCATTCTTTATGATTGCGCGTTTTTAGTTCTCTTCATTACCTGCAATATTGTGGATGCCACAGATTTTCGTCCTTTGTGAAGGCGGAAAGGGGTGAAGCGAAATTTTGAAATACACTTGCGAAGGTTCAATATGACAGAAGTGTGGATATCAAATTTGGCTGCTCCAACTTTTAGCAATTGGCAAAGCCGATCAGGAAAAGTTCAGATTCTGCAGTCCATAAGATAAAGTAATTTTCTACGATTCTGCGTTTTTGTTTTTCTCGTATCCTTTTGGATGCCGCAGATTTTCGTCCTTTTGGGGGTGGAAGTAATAGTGACATATCACGGAAGTCTGGATACAAAATGTCGTTGATCTAGCTCTTATAGTCTTTGAGCGCTAGGCGCTTATAGGGATGGACAGACGGACGGACGGAGAGACGGACACACAGACATGGCTCAATCGACTCGGCTTTTGATGCTGATCAAGAATATATTTACTTTATGGGGTCGGAAACGATTACTTCTTGACGTTACACACATCCATTTTCACCCTTACTCATTTTGAGTATCGAGTATAAAAATACCAGTCTAAAAATGTTTAAAAAAGAATCCACCATATGAAAAAAATCATAGTTCACTAAAAAAAATTAAAGCCCCAGATCTATCAGAAAAAGTTGGGTTGATTGACCTTTAAGCTTTCCAGTCTCCAGTTTTATTCTTGTTTTTCCATTCACTAAATAAATTTTCAAGCTTAGCCCCGTAATGATATTCTTGGCGAATAGGAATTCAGTATTAGTGCTAGCGGTCTCTGCCTGGGTTTATGGAAATGCATGATCAGCATTAAGTGGCCTATTAGAAGAGACCATTAGCCTCGGTATGAGTACATTTGGGTTCTGCCTGTGTTTTGGAGAAATGCTTGATCAGCAGTTTGGGCAGCTAGCTGATCCGCGCTCAAGAGGCAGATCATGTTGCTGTTCAGAAGGAATGTGTAACATAAACAATAGTGGTTTATGTCACTGCGCTTATACACGCGCTTATTTATGGAATCAGAAAAGTCACAAAGCTTTTATGATTGACGTTTGTTTGTTTTATTGACGGCAACATTTCTCTCTAAATTTGAGGAGAGTGATGATCCAAAAAAAAGCTTAATCACTAGATGGAAATATCGCCATAATTACTAATTCTGTTAAAGCTTTCTCACACATAATTTTTTAAGTCGATTGGAATATTTTTTCTACGGTGGAATAAGTATCGAAAGCATTTTTGGATGAATATAAGACGAGGTTTAGATATTTTAATACACTGCAAGTGTAATTGCTCATTAGTATGAAAAATTGAATGTTAACTATTTATTGTTGGCTTAAATAATAGCCAATCGAGCTGAAATGTTAGCGGAAACTGCGAAATTAGCGAAATGTTAGTGTAATAAATCTTTAAAAAAATCAATTCTGCCAAAGGAACATTGGCGATTATTGTATTTTTCCACTCATACCTTATATGACCTTATGACTTTATATTTTACTGATTTATACAAAAAATACAATTTGTAGACCTGAGACCTTTGAAAATTATACTTGTATTAATAAGAGCAACTCTAATGTATTTACATACATATATATTTAATATTTAACTTACGCTATTGAATTTGTTTCTAATAATTATGAGTTTACAAAAACTTTTTTACAGAGACTACTAATGAAGAATATTGAAATAAGGTTAACAATGACATATTAAAAGTATACATTTATATTCAAATTGTATGGCCATATGAAGCTTATAATCAAGATTATAAGACTATTTATTATGAGGCCAACATCAGGCGAAACGTTAAGAGCTTGGATTTTTTCCGCTCTAATGGTACATGGAGCAGTTGCAGGTAATCCAGATGCAAAACGGCTTTATGACGATCTCTTGAGCAACTACAATAAATTGGTCCGGCCCGTTGTTAATACCACAGATGTTCTTAAAGTTTGCATAAAACTAAAACTTTCCCAACTTATCGATGTGGTAAGTACCAGGAAGATGTGTATAAATTCTCGTATTTTTTGTTGTTATATTTGACTACAATTTTAAATATTTATTTCACATTAATAGGCGCGAGTGTTTTCACGTTTTTCAACTATAAAATTTGTACGCCAGGAGTATTGTACTTCTGAAGATGAGGAATGATAAAACCATTCAAAAGCCAGTCAAAGCCACTTTTACTGATAGACTTGGAGCTGCAAAAATGTATAATAAATTATGCAGCTGTGCGCCGATGAAACTCTTTTTAAAATCTTTAAAATCTGATATTTTTCTGCATTTATACCCGATACTCAAAATGAGTATGGGCGTATATTAGATTTGTGGTGAAAGTGGATGTGTGTAACGTCTAGAAGGTAGCGTTTCCGACCCCATAAAGTTTATATATTCTTGATCAGCATTAATAGCCGCGTCGATTGAGCCATGTCTGTCTGTCCGTCTGTCCATCCGTCCGTCCCTTTGAGCGTCTAGTGCTCAGAGACTATAAGAGCTAAAGCAACAATATTTTATTATTTCAAAAATTCGCCAAACCGCCTTCCCCCCCGCAACGAAAATGTGTGGCATCCACAGATCTCAGATTAATCTCAGATCTCTCCTATTAAGGCTAGAGCAACAAAACTTGGTATCCACATTCCTATAAACTCTCGCTGTTGCATGTGTATTTCAAAATTTCGAAAAAAATTTGGAAAGGCCTTGAGAGGGAGGGTGTAATAATGTATTTTTAAAGAATCGGGAGGTGTAGTTTTGTTTGGCCGAATTTATTCGGTACCCGTTTATTTCTGACTGATCTCAGTTCTTTGGGGCTAACTTAAATAAATAACTGGACGTTGCTTCGACAGAGAAGCCACTGCTTGAATTGTGCCCGCTACACTCAAGCGCGGTCATATTGCATTGCACTTGGAATGTGTTGGGTACTTGAGTTTATTGGCTCAACAACAGAGTGTAGTGCCCGAGTGCCCAAGAATGGTTGCTTTCCATAGTTTTGCTTCTCTCATTCTGAGGGAGGAGTGCTTAAATCTTCTTTCCCATGAGATCTATGGGAAAGAGGTCCAGCACGGTATTCAGGGCTACCCCTGGAGTAGTGCGTAGCCCGCCAGTTATGCATAGCTCTAACATGCGTTGAACTCTACTGAGTTTGTTGAGATAAGTTTATTTTTCTAGGGCTGACCACCATACTACCCTTCAATAAAGCATGATTGGTCGTATGAGCCCGCCAGTTATGCATAGCTCTAACATGCGTTGAACTCTACTGAGTTTGTTGAGATAAGTTTATTTTTCTAGGGCTGACCACCATACTACCCTTCAATAAAGCATGATTGGTCGTATGATAGCGGTGTATAGCCACCGAACTATATACGGGGTCATCCCCCATTTAAGTCCGATTGCTCTCCTGCATGTGTAAAGGGCAACTGTGACCTTCATTACTCTATCCTGTATGCTCAGTTTCCAATCGAGCTTTATGTCGAGGTTTAGGCTAAGATACTTGCCATTGTTGCTAAAGGCTAACGCTTCCCCACAGAGTTTTAGGGGAATCAGTACCGCTACTTTGTACTTCTTAGTGAAAAGCACAAGTTCCGCTTTAGGCGGGCTGACTCCCAGCCCACATTTGTCTCACCATTTGGACATCTTCATGAGAGTGCTTGTCATGCATTCATGCACACAACGTCGGCGGAAACTTAACAGAGAATGCTAGCAGCAGTTCGCTGCCACTGCCACGGCTCATAGGTGGGGCGAGAGGACTCCGCCCTGCGGTGTTCCTCTGCTTACAAATCTCCCAAGTGATGCCTCAACCGTCCTACATTGTAGCACCTGATCGGTTAGGCTCGACGTCATGGAGTCAACCCCAGGTTCGTCAGTACGCCCGTGATGGCGGTCGGAAGGATATTATTAAAGGCGCCTTCTATGTGGAGGAAGGCTTCCAGGGTGAACTCTATACAGTTAAGGGACGCTTCGATGGTCGATGTAATCGTGTGAGGGGCCGTTTCGGTTGATCTTCCCTTCCGATAGGCATGCTGAGAGTCCGAGATACTGGGCGAAATACTCTCCGTGCAATGCAGCCCCCCCGGAGCGGTTCCATCGTCTTCAGAAGGAAGCACGATAGACCAATGGGTCTGAAATCGGTGGGGGCAGTGTGCGAGAGCTTGCCTGCCTTGGGAATAAAAACCAACAAAAACCAAGTGATGTACCGTGCGAGAAGACTCCCTCGTAAATTCTTTTGAGCCAATTAATGACTTTATGTCCATCGTGAATTAGTTCGGCAGAGATAATGCCATCTGGTCCCGCGGACTTGTATGGTTTAAAGCTTTTGATCGCCCAGGAAATGTTCTCCTGGCTTAGCAGGTTCAGGATGGCATTTGAGACGACAGAAGGAGGCACAAAGTAATTGGGTCTGTTTACATTAAAGCCAGGGAAGTGGGTGTTAAGGAGAAGATTTAGCGAGTCATTGCTGGACGCTTTCTAGGACTGGTCGGCGTTCTTTAGGTAGCCCAGGGTGGATGTTGTCTTCGAGAGAGCTCTGCGCAATCGCGAAGCTTATGCGTTTTTCTCGATTTGGTTACAGAACTTACGCCATGAGGTAAGCCTTTGGCTTGCTTAAGTTCTTTATTGTAGGTGGACAGACAGGCCTTGTATTCGGCCCAGTCCTGCTCAACGGTCTCAGCCTTCGCTTTATTGAATAGTTTGTAGGAGGCTTTCCGGAGTTCACCAAGTTTTGGAGTCCACCGTTCAGGTTTCTTATGGCCTCTGTTATTGCTAGAGGGGCTGGATTTATGGATTTATCATGCAGCAGTCGGGAAAAATTTTAACAAGGTGAGTCGTGGCCTCCCTGGAAATCTCGTTCAGAGACTCTGGGAGAACACGATCCAGTTTGCCCTTCTGAGGTTCCGAAATTTAAGTGATTTCGGATTTGAGACCCACGCTCTGTCCCTCGCTGTGCTGGGTACATCTTCCTATTTAACGGCATCCAGTTTGGCCCCTTGATAGACCGTCTTGAGGGCAGTCACCGCCTTCATGGAGAGGGCTGTCACGTGATGGTGATGGCTTTCACGTCACCTTGGGCGGTGGTCCGCCATTCTTCTCCAGTTCTTAAGGTCTTGCTCTTTGCCACTTCACCTCGTGAGGGATGGCAGTATTCTGTAAAGTCATAGCCAGCATAGCTTTTACCTGCTCAAAGGAGGAGGTGGCACAAATCCCACTTATGTTTCCAGATCTACGTTTCACCATTCTGTTTTTGCCGTTTTCAAAAAAAACCTCGTGCAATTAGGGACATGCAAGGGTCATGCAACTTTCGAACACAATTACTCTGTCAGTATTGTTCAGCCCACAATCTTAGCCAATTACCTAAGACTAAAGACTATGTAATATCAAAATGTTGCATGAGGGACCAAAAAGCTGTTCTATGATGAGGTTCTTCGTTACGCCCCTTAGACAGAGGGCGTGCCTAGGGTTTCAATTCTCTTTTCACTTATGCTTCGCCTCTGAAAGCATGAAAATACTCCGAGACCTGGATCTACTGTGCTTCGGCAACGACCGTGTATTTGTTGTAGGATTCTGGGACTACTTATTTATGCAAAGGCATTAACGAATAGCAGAGTAGCAGTCTGAGCCGATGGATAGTCTAAATGAAAATTGAATTGCCGGATAACAACTGCTGGCGAATTGCACAAACCGAACTGCGAATTGCGCACGGTTACACTCAAAGAGGCTTTCTTTCGGAAACGCCGTATATTTTTTGCTGCCTTCCTCCACAGGAACGTGGAAGAAACCATTTTCTAAGTCCATGATGGTGAACACCTTCGCATTTTCCAGTTTTTCCAGCACCTCTTCAACGATTGGAACGGGAAAGCAATCTTTCAAGACCATCTTGTTCAACTGACGATAGTCCACGCAAACCCGGCTGCTCCCATCCTTTTTCTTGACAATTACTGGCGAGATTTAATGATAAGTGCCGTTTCATCCCAGCGTTGGCCCATTCATCGGGAACACTGCAGTCTGCATCTTTTCAGTAAAGTCCTGAATCATTGATTGGACGGCATCTCTGAACTGCGATGGAACATGTATATCAGTATTTGCTTCGACCACATTGTAAATACTTGTCTGTTTGGTGTCCACAGTTTCCTTCCCCGGCAGGGGAGAAAACTTATATCCTCCTGGCGTTGATGTCATTGTGAACTTGGATATAAAGTCGTATCCAAGCAACAATTCGCATCCGACGGCATGATCGGCCAACCACAAGGAATTTGTGTGCCAGACGCATTCCGTCGGTCTCCACTTCTGCCGTAAACTGCCCAGCGGAGCTTGTGATGTTGTTTCCAAGTCCCCTTAAAGTTGACGAACTGGCTGCAGATGAACACCACTCATTTTCCCGAACACGGAAATCTTTAATAGGGAAACATCTGCACCGGTGTCTATAAGCCCCTTGACTTGCACGCCGTTTATTTTTAGAGAATTCAGGCGGTTTTCCTCGCAATTTATGCCTCCTCCGTGCCTGTTGTCCCACGTTCAGCAATGCGTTTCATCTGCAGTATATAATCGTGAAAACTTTCGAGACAATTGATTGTGAATTTGCGCACTGCATAATCGCTCACACTCGAACTCCTGTTAAAGTTGGTGACGCAACTGGCCGTACTCATACATAGAGCGGCTGTACCTGCCAATTTTGCTCCGTCTTGCACGTATTTTGTTTTGTCATTTAGTCCGTATGCTTCAGCGTTTAGCTCGAAGATATTAAACCATTCCTGTACCGATATATTTTCTCCGTTGAATTCTGGAATAATTTTGGGAAAATTTTCCACTACCAGCTTTGCATCATTTTTCTTGTCTATTTCATCAGCACTTATTTTCATCGAAAGCAGTTGAACCAGCTGTTGGAGCGTCTGTGTGTTTTTTTCTAGGACTGCTGCTTCCTCGTTCGCGTTTTTCTGGCGATTGATCCGGTTTGCTCCTGATCCACTTGTGCAACCATTTTTATTGTTTGTTGTTTGTTATTGTCCTATTTTTTAATAAAAGCTTAGATCAGCTTAGTTCAACTTTTATTGATGAAGCACCATAAATTGCCAATACGAAAAGCCGGTACAACGGTCAATAGACCGTTCATTCAATAGAATGACGTCTATCAATAAGATTTTTCATGATTACATCTTTGCAAAAGAAGTGTGTTCGCGTTGGATTCCATACAATTTGAAAATCGGTGTCAATTTATGTAAGAAAATGATAAAAAAAAGATCAGGGTGCTTCAAAAGATGTTGAATATCAAGCCAAATCAATACTTTAAACGACGGTATTTTACTGTTTTACTGCGAGCCAAATGTCCAACGACGGCTGTTTTTTTTTTTTTTTTTTTGAAAACTGGCCAACGTCAGTTTACACCGAAATACTATAATCCGAAATTTTTTGACGCCGAAAGATGCAGTCTAATACTTGTTGTACAAATACTTTCTTCTGAGTGCCAAACAATAAAACCACCAAAGTGATTTTTTCATTTATAATTGAACATAAGCTCCATAAATATTTATCTTAAATAACAAATTGTTTACTATTTCCTTATAGAACTTAAAAAATCAAATAATGACTACCAATCTTTGGGTGGAGCAGGTAAGCTTTCTTTTATTCTTGCTTGGATTAATAATTGAAGGTTTCATTTCTATACTTAAAATCTTGAATGTGAATTTTATATCTCGAAGATGTTCACCTAAAATTTCCATGTTAGCTATTAAACTGGATTTGAGGTACCGAAATCCATAGTTTTTATACCCGATACTCAAAATGAGTATAGGGGTACATTAGATTTGTTGTGAAAATGGCACCACATAACAAAACGTGGATCTGGTGATTGCCGAATCTGGATCAGATCCGATTATTTTTATAGCCAAAAGGAACAAATCAATTTGCAGTGGCTACGCAGCGCCCGATGACGACGGATTTTCTGTCTCTCAATGTACGCGTCGTCTGCCGGTGGAGAGCCATACTGACTAAGCATCGGGTATAATAGTAGAGTTGCGGTGGCAGCAGCAACTCTCAACGTTCCCCCTCGTTTTTTTTAGTGATTAGTAATAATTAATTACGAATTAATTAGTTTAAGCTATTATCTTAAGCTTTGCCATGAAATAGTAACCCAAAGTTTGATACGTTTCCCTGCCCGCAACGGCCACAGATAATTTGTCTCGAACCGTTGTGGCACCACTGGTGATCTTCCCTCTTCTGCATTGTAGCACATGGTGTCAAGAGCTATCACATCCCACCGTCTCTTCCTTTTCTTCGTCTCTGCAGGTGTCTATGGTCGGCTATGTTTGCCGAGTTATGCGATACTTATTGCCACCTATGTATGGTATATTATTGTATTGTATTGTTATTTTAACATAAGCTTACAAGTGGCCATTGCGATACGAATATCCTATTTATCTTGGGAAAGTTGGATTGTAGTAGCAGATCAGGCCACTCGTCTGCTATACAGTTGCCCTCAATGTCCTGGGGACCCGGGACCTATATAAAGCTGACAGCAAAATCAGCCCTAGGCAGAATTAAACAACTATTAGTAAAACAGTCTAAGACTACAATCAATTTACTCAACATGATATTGATGTTAGTAAATAAATAATGAAAGTATATCTTCGTATAGTCACATGGAATGCCAATGGGCCTTCCAACCATCGCTTTCTTTATTAAAACCAACAACATTGATAAATTACTAATTTCAGAAACACAATTCACAAAGAAAAATTATATAGTCATTAATGGGTACGATATCATAAATGCTAATCACCTATTTGGAAGAGCACATAGTGGAGGGGGAATGTTGTGAGTCGCTGCTACGGTCACAGTATAAATACTAGAAACCAATTATTTTTAAAATCACACATTTGTAACGCTTTTTCGTTTATTTTGACCACTAACCATACAGTATATAGATTTGCCAGTTCATACTAGAATGTGTCACACGCTGGATTACCAGTTTCAAAACCCCAGAGACTTCGGCTCTGGCGTTCGGATACTGACGCGACATCATGAGAGAGCGCAGAGGGAACATCTTTGCATGTGTTAGTACACACGCAATATGTTTCGAGAAAAATATTTGTTGGAAGCCTTTTTTTGTTTTCAGAGATCTGATGCTGGTGCTAATTTCTGTTTTCTGGTGTACCTCCAGCATATTTGAATGTGCACACGCATTCTCACGTACTTTGGGTGTGTGTTCCAGCATTGCTGGCCGCTAGAACTGAAATTTAAGTTTGCTTCTTGTTTTGGGTATTTTGATGAACTAACCTACCGCCACAGAATAAATGAAGAATGGGCAGGGGGTGGGGGTATGGTACACTAGGGCGCGAGAAATAAAATAAAAGCTGTTATTTGTTTGATTTGTATTTAATTTCTTTATGTCACTAGATTTAAATATCACCCCGACTTGACTATGTCTGCTTGTCTCAAACGGAACTGATTTCTCTATTGTTGGCTAGTTTCCATGATCCCTTCTCTTGGAGCTCTCGACTTTGGCTTCGAGCGTTGCGTTCCTCGGCTGCATCTTCGTGTCGGTGGCCTACGTGCCTGGATAGCCGCTGCTGGCGATCGGTGTTGCATTACTTGAGAGAGCTAGGAATGTGATACTCTTTGGTTTTACGACTAGCTCTGATTGGTCGTCATGAGTGGCATGATTCTAAAGAATCATGAATCAATGGGGTACATTGTTTATATTAGTGGACTCTAGGTTGGAGTGTGGGAAGAATCAGTTATTGATTCTTGAAGGGTGTCCTGTTACTTTTGTGGATGGGGTGGGTGAATTGGACATAAACATAATGTGTATGTGAAGTGGAGAATTCTGGATATGTCACTCCCACAAAGTTTGTTATTAGCCTGTCCCTAGGCGATTACCCTCGGGTATAGTGACGGGGTGTCAAGTATGAGAGTTGAGGTCGGTTCTTCTTCCTCTTTTATGGTTTATGCATTTTACAGTGAATGTCTTAGGATGTTTCTTAAATTTAATGGCTACATGTGCAATTATAATTATTATTGTTATATTGAATGCAATTATAATTTTTATTTGTAATACATTATACAATTTTGTATGTTCTATTAATTTTTCTTTTGCCTGTACATAAGACAATGGTTTCAATCTAGTTATGTTATTACTAATTTATTTGGTACTTGGAAGGTTCCATGTTACCAAAATGTTTGGTTCTATATACTTTACTTGAATGTTCTTATATGTTTTTGTATAAGGGCATTTTGCAGGTTTTTGTTGTATGATGCCATTTATGCAATCGTCTTTTATTATTTGTCTAGTGTCTTTATCGAATACATTATTTTTAATAATGGAATTAATATTGGAATAATTTAAACTATTAATATTTCATTAGAATCTACTTTTAGCCATGTTGAAGTTTTGATGTGTAATATTTTCTCAGAATGTATATGTTTCAGATTATCTTGTTTTAATAATTTTGGGTTGAATATACCAAGTCTAGATAGCTGCCATAGATACCCAACTCTATATCCTCAAAGTATTCTGTGAAGTGTTGGAGGTTAAATATCAAAATTTTTAATTGTTGGTTTTTTTTTCTTCGTTTAAATTATTTATCGCCTCAAGTCCTTTGTTTATCGTTTCTATTACTAGGTTTAACTCATTGGTTTGGATGCTGTTTTTGGCTAGACTGTCTATTTTGTTTTCTAGTTCTTTCCTATCTTCTTGGTCCAATGTTCCAAATAAGTATTTATAAGCTGTACCGACTATGTTTATTAGTCCTCTTTTACTGCGTTTGGCTATTTTCAGCCCGTTTATTTCCCTTGTGAGCTTGTCTACTAAATATTGTATTTGAATTACTTCTTTGAAATTTTTAGCCTTTTCTATAAGGCTTGCATAAGTTTCCTCAGTTTTTGTTATGTTTACTGTAAGGTAGTGATATTTATATTTATATATATTATTTATTTCGTTCCCCTCGATGTCCCTGTGGCCGGGGACCCATATAAGGAAGAGATCTAGCTGCTCTGCGATCTCGTGCAGAGACCTGCGGCAGTCATTTGCAGTCGCTGAGTTCGACGATATTGAGCCTAGAGCTTTAATAGCCGCTTGGCTGTCCGAGAAGACGCACACTAAGTGCGTGTCTAGACGTAGTTTGGAGACGATAGAAATGGCCTCCTTGATGGCTTCAATCTCCGCTTGAAACACACTACAGTGGTCCGGGATCCTGAAGCAATGACTGATATTCAGCTCGCTGCAGTAGACTCCGACTCCCACGCGGCCGTTTAGCTTTGAGCCATCAGTGTAGAAGTGAACCGCATTTGCAGGTCCTGGTTCGCCCATCTCCCAGTCCTCCCTAGGTGGGATTGATACCTGGAAGGGCGTCGAGAGGTGATCACTAGGAATACAGTAATCTGTCCTCTCTGGTAATTGCGGGAGTCTCATCAGGAGTTCCGAGTGCCCAACCGCGGACGCCTTCCACAGTCTGGCTTCACTCATTCTAAGTGCGGAAAGTGTTGCCACCTTCTTTCCCATGAGATCTATGGGGAGGAGGTTCAGCACAGTATCCAGGGCTTCCCCTGGAGTAGTCCCGCCAGTTATGCATAGCTCTGCCATGCGTTGAGCTCTGCTGAGTTTATTGAGGCATGTCCTTTTGTCTAAGACTGGCCACCATACCACCACTCCATAGAGCATGATCGGTCGTATGATGGCGGTGTAAAGCCACTGAACTATATAGTGGGTCATTCCCCATTTTAGTCCGATGGCTTTCCAGACATCTTCATGAGTGTGCTTGTCAGGCACTCACACAGCGTCTGCGGGAAATTACCCGAGAACGCTATAGCAACATCGTCCGCATACGCCGCCACGCGGCAGCCACCCCCCTCTATCTCCCGCAGCAGTTCGTTCACTGCCACGTTCCATAGGAGGGGCGAGAGGACGCCACCCTGCGGGGTGCCTCTACTGACAAACCTGGTGGAGACTGACGTCCCCAGTGATGCCTCAACCGTCCTGCATTGTAGCATCTGATCGATCAGGCTCACCGTCCGGGAGTCAACCCCAGTCCGTGATGGCTTTCGGGAGGATGTTATTAAAGGCGCGAGTCTGAGATTAGACTAGGCGGAATATTTACCGTGAGATGCATCCCCAAAAGCCGTTCCATCGTCTTCAGAAGGAAGGACGATAGACTTATGGGTCTGAAATCTTTGGGGACAGTGTGCGAGGGCTTGCCTGCCTTGGGGATGAAGACGACTTTGGTATGAAACCAGGTTTCCGGGATATATCCATGGGAGAAGATTCCCTCGTATATCCTTTTGAGCCAATTAGTGGCTTTTTGTCCAGCGTGAATCAGTTGGGCAGGGATGATGCCATCTGGTCCCGCAGACTTGTATGGTTTGAAGTTTCTGATTGCCCAGGAAATGTTCTCCTGGCTTAGCAGGTTCATGATATCAGTTGAGGCAACGGAAGGAGCCGCCATGTAGTATGGTCTTTTTTCATCGCAGCCGGGAAAGTGGGTGTTAAGGAGAAGATTTAGCGACTCATTGCTGGACGTTGTCCATGATTGGCCGGCATTCTTCAGGTAGCCCAGAGTGGGTGTAGTCTTCGAGAGAACTTTGCGCAAGCGGGAGACTTCTGACGTATTCTCAATATCGCTACAGAACTTACGCCATGAGGCGCGTTTGGCTTTCCTCAGTTCATTATTATAAGTTGACAGACTGCCCTTGTATTCGGCCCAGTTCCGCTCAATGTTCTCAGCCTTAGCTTTGTTAAAGAGTCTCCGGAAGGCTTTCCGGAGTTCCCTCAGTTTCGGATTCCACCATTCAGGTTTCTTCCGGCCTCTGCTCTTGCCAGAGGGGCACGATTTATCGAGCGCCTCATTGCAGGCGTCGGTAAATAGTTTAACAAGATGAGTCGTGGCTTCTTTGTAAATCTCCTCCTCAAGTGGAGTCTCAGGGAGAACACGACAGAGGTGGTCTGAGTACCGAATCCAGTTTTTCCGCCTAAGGTTCCGGAATTGAGCTGGTCTCGGTAGTGAAAAAGAGAAAACGGTTTCCACGTACCTATGGTCCGAGAAGGAGTGCTCTGCCAGGACCCTCCAGGATACGATGTTCCCATGTAACTCATGAGAGGCAAGTGTGAGGTCCAGGACCTCCTTGCGGTTTTTAATAATAAAGGTGGGATCACTGTCCCGGTTTAATAAGACCATCTGAGTGGTCAGTGCTTCCCCACTGACAGTGATGTGCATTGGTGTCGCACGTCACAATTAGGCAGATGTCCTTGGCCAAACAGTCTGCGATTAGAGCCCGGAGAGGCGCGTGTGGAGGGGTGTCTGGTTGATCATGACCCATGTATGCGGAGCAGATCATCAGTGAGAGCTCCTGGCCTTCGAGGCTCACTGCTGTTTGGTCTTCATTGCTGAAATTTGGGAGCAAAAATAAGTGCAAATCTCTTTTTGCAAGAATGCAGGTGCGGGTTTTACCTGCGGTGTCAGCTACGTATAGCTTATAGTCAGGAGTCCTCAGACCAGAGACCCTGTTTCCGAGGATCCAGGGCTCCTGAATGAGGACTATGTCGGCTCCACCCTTGGCTAGGTGAAGCAAGAGAGCAGCGCATGCTGCCGTACATTGGTGGAGGTTAATCTGCAAAAGTATCAGTGACATTCCTGAGGTTCACCTCCACCATTGTTTTGTCGTGGTCGCTCTCCGAAGAGTCCAGCTCCTCCCCGACCCCGATGTGCATGAGATCCCTAGTAATATCGCTCACGTCTGACACATAACCATCTAGGATGTCATCGGAAACCACTTATGTCACGTCCGATACCGACCCAGGCTTGTTCTCTATGCTAGGGAACTCCGGGGGCTCCAGGTCTGGCTCGACCGTCGGTTGCATGCCCTACCATATAATTAACTTGGTACTCTTTTTCTGGTTTCAGGGACTTGTTGAACGACTTGAAATTTTTATTTTGTATCTGCACTATGTTATCTCTGGCTATCTTGCGACTTTCTTCTCCTGCTGCAGCTCTAAAATATACTGTTCCTCTACAAGCTTTTCTAAGTCACTGTCCTGTTGTTGTTTTCGTCGTTTGCTGCTTTCCTCTACATTCGCATTGTGGACGAAAACGAATAATGTCGTTCAAGTCTCCCTTGCTTTGTAGATTCCTTCTTTGCGTCGTCTTCGTTCGCAGGGTATACAAGCCGCACGTGGCCGTGCGAAGTGCCTCTGTTGTTGCTTCGTCGTTTGCTGCTTTCCTCTTTTCTGCACGTTCGCAATCTGAACGTCTCTTCAGTCCTCTTTGCTCTGTACTTTCGTCGTTGGCTTTTCACTCTTTCCCGTTTTCATTGCTCTTTTGACGAAAACGAATAATGTCGTTTTGCGTCCTCTTTCCGCTTTATTTTCGGGTCAGCGTTTATTTTGTAGGCTCGTCGTTTTGTAGCCCTGTAGCTCTTCGTCGTTAGCTACCTCTGCTCTCTGAACTTTGACGAAAACGAATAGTGTCGTTTTGCTTCCTCTTTCCTCGTCGTTTTCGGGTCTGCGTCGTTTTGTAGCCTCGTCGTTTTGTAGCTCTGTAGCTCTTCGTCGTTAGCTACCTCTGCTCTCTGCACTTTGACGTTTGCCTTGCTCTTTTGACGAAAACGAATAATGTCGTTTTGCATCCTCTTTCCTCTTTATTTTCGTTTCTCACTGCCGCTTCTCGGCATCTGCTTTCGTCTTCGTTGCTTCGTTGGTCGTAATTTCACAATTTTGCGCAAAACTTGATGGTATTGGCAACTTGTACACGAATACACATTCACTTGAGGTTCTTTCCCGGACGAGCCCCCAAATTGTAGGGATCCTTGGTGAGCTCCCTACAAGTGAGTAAGAATCCGCTCCAGAAACTCCATCAAATATAAGCCACACGTCGTTGTATTGTCTTTATTTTAATAAATGGTTACAATAAGTTTCTTTTTCTTAACACGTTCTTCTCTGCACGTCTACTCGCTCCCGCAGTCGAACTCTTACTTAGCTATAGATATATCTTCCTCTCATACCCTTGACTATCCCTAGCGATAGATCGATACTCATTAAAGGGCTGCCAACCCTACACACATTATAAATACATATGTCTTTATTCTTCTCTAATTCTCGGGAATAAAAAAGAATAAAGAAATAGAATGTAAGTCCGTACTATAGAATTACTATAAATTAAATTGTTATAATCTGCGGTGGGCACGAAATTTCAATTTGTGATCATTCAGCATCAAAACAAACAAACAAAAAAAGCAACAAAAAGTAACCCTTATTTGCGGCCATACCATGAGCTTTGACATTAACATGGAGATGTCCTAGGGCATAGTCGATGACATTGTCATCGAGCATTGCCGAAAAATCATGCATTTTATAAGTGATGCCCGTACTGCAGGGTATTGTGTCTTTACTGACACATGCAAAGATGTTCTCTCTGCGTTGGCTCATGCTGACGCGGCGGTAGCCAAACGTCACACCCGAACCCCATGGGACTCAATAGTCTGTGTTCGACGTGCGACAAATTCGTTCTATGAGCTGGCTCATCTACTTTATGGTTCATCTATACTGTCTGGTTAGTGGCTTTTTCAAAGCTCACAGGATCCTCAATAGACCAGTAACTGTGCTGTATTAAATAAAGCTTTAGACCTTTGAAAGTTGCTATAACGCGAAAGGAGTGCTATGCTCCTCCTAGAAATATTCATAATACCCTCTGCCAAAAAATAATAATAATCTCCTTATTTCGCTTATAAATTTCACTCTAATCTTTTGTAATATATCTTAAATTTATAGTCATGGTATGATTACAAACTGCGATGGGAGCCAAAAGAGTATGGAGGAGTTCATATGTTACATGTACCATCTGATCATATTTGGAGACCGGATATCGTTCTCTATAATAAGTAAGTAAGAGAGATGTAAATAACATTTCAATAATACTTTTACTTTAGTTTTATGAATTGGACATTTATTTTTAAGTTTGTTGTACGTCATAGATTAAAAGTTCAACAAAAGATCAAAAAGTCTTTGAATATAATGTCGTCCAACCGTCGTAAAATTGTCTACTAGTCTGAAACACTAAATCTCCAAAGAATGGGGAAAAGTTCATATTAGGTATAATTATAGGGAATACAAAAAATTATAAAATAGAAGGCTATTCAAAATTAGCTTAATTATATATTTAGATAAGACTTATTTAATATAAGATTGGAAGCAGTCTGCCAGAAGTCGATTGGTTTAATTCACTTTGGAAATGAAGTAAACCCCCTTATCTTTTTATCTTTCATATCTGACTTTGAAATCGGGTTGAGAACTCCAACTGCACATTAGGGAATTGCGAAAAATACTTTCTGTCGAGTTTTGAATGATCAGTAACAATTGCCTAGAAGTGGTTTGTGTAGAACCAAAATTACACCAAACTATAAATAAAAGCACTTGTTGTTAGAAAGTATACATTTTACAAATTTCTAATTCCTAGATAGTTGTCAAAGTAGTTCCACCGAAAATACGTTGTGAAATTCACAACAAACTCCTGACTTACAAATTAAGATACGCTCAAGCCATACACATATTACAATACCCCTACACTTCAAAGTAACTGTTTAACCAACCAAAGAAATAATAACTGTGCTACAGAAAAGTAGTACTGTACTATTTCACAAAGAAACCAACATATAACCAACCAATATAACAATCGGACTTAAGCGTCAGACTCTCCAACTACAAAATTTATAATGACGTATGGCGTATACTGTATGTAAGATAGATTAGGCTCGGCGATATGGACATGTCAATGAGCTGCAACATTAACTCAGAGTTTCTACAAGTGAAACAATTTTGTTCAGCCACACGAAGTGATTGGTTTGCGCCGGTTCGAAATGAACGGGTAAAACAAAAACACCCAAGAAATCATACATGGTTGCTTATGAGCGTTCGTTGCTCATGAGCTCTACCCAAAGCGGCGGTTCGGGTTCAGGTCCATTTTCTTTTTGCATGAATATTTTTCTTCCACCTTGCGTGAATTTTTGGTGGGCGTTTGTATCAAAGTATATACGATTTATAATGGATATCAATTCAAAAATTGTTTCTGAACATATTACGAGTGCCACATACACCCTGCCTGGTGAACATTCGACAATTCTGTGCTGCTTCGTATTTTGCCGTACGTGCTCAAATGTGTTAAAAAGTACACTGCAAGATAGCCATAGAATTTGATAGCCATGAAAAATTGAAAACATTGAAAAATACACAACGTGGGTTATTGAACACTGCCATATATTTGTATAGTACAAATAAAACAAATGTTTAATTTTCAACCCTTTAAAATAAATTTTCTTTGTCAATCAATCATTTCTTGCTTTCACTCTTAATGAATTCATGTGCAAGAAATCCAAAGTCAAAAATGTTCACGCTTTTTCGTGACATTGTCCACTTTGGTAACAATCATACTATTCGGATATACTTAATGTAGCTAAACAATAAATATTTACACCTTGTGAACAGGCTGCTGATAGGCAGCGAAACTTTTTAAATTAAAGAGTAAACCAAAAATAATTTTTATTTTTTTATTTTACATTTTTTTTATTAACTGCTTTTTTACTTATTTTAAAAATAAAATAGTTTCAATTTAAAATATTCTGAATGAAAATAATTATTTCAATTATACGGAGTATGTGTACCTAAAAAAGAGATATGTTATTAAAACAATCTAATTTACAAACTGCACAAGCAAAACAAACAATATCCAGAAGAAAAGACTTATATCGTATCCAGTGGAAGACTTTGGAACTTTTGAGTTCCACTCTACTAAAATTTAAAGAGTTGCTCGACAGTGTTAAAACCGACTGCAAGGTCATAACACCATTTTCCAATACAGCACAAGACAAAGAGCACAGGATACAAAAGCGAATAATATTTTGCATGGATCCAAAAAAAAAAAAAATTATTTTATATAGAAATTGGCTTGATAGCTTTATAACTTTTTGTTTGTTTTTTTTTTTGTTACGATAAAACTAATACTTTCTTTAATATTATAAAATGGATCGATGGTCATGGTATGGATAGACAGAAAAATGTGTTTTTTTGTATTGCAGAAGATTTATGACCCAGTTTGTACCAGTTGGAAAGCATACATGTGATCTTTACTGGCTAGCCTGCTGGTGAGCATGCTAAGAGATATCCTTACGGGGAAAAATAATAAATTGAAGTAAGCGAAATATATGTATGCCTTAGTTTGGCTTTCTAGTCGTGCTGATAGCAGAGCAGCGGCAGAGATGATCGACTTTTACACTTTTGAAATCCAAATTTGCTAGCGAGTTGGAATGCCCAGTGCGCCCAGCTAGTTAGATTAGCTAATTTTAATGTTAAACTGAAACAATCGATCATTTCTGTCTCGGCGCTGCCACCCACCAGATTGGAACAAAGCCTTCCAACACGAATATCCGGTTACCTTAGCAACTTAGGACCTGCATCTGTTTACATTAGGGATGCGTTAAAGCGTTTAAAAAAAACGCAGTTTTTGTACATAAAGCATAAACCTAGTGGTATCAAGAATTAACGTTACAATTCAACGTACATATGTACATAATATGTATTACATATATATGTATGTAGGTGCCTTTTTTCAAAATATTTTTTGCCTCTTTCTGCCTATCAGCGCAACTATCACCACTAGTAAGAAAAAAAACAGATCTAAAAATAAAATTATGGCCTCTAACCATTAAAGGAAAAAGGTAAAAATAGACATACCAGGTATGCTCCGGTTTTCACTTACTTTTGCGTTTTCAACCAAAACGGTCAGTTTTATTTTTTAGGTGCTCACGTTTTCGCACATTTTTAGTTTCTTACGACCTGTTAACGGCACAATTTTTATTTAATGTTATTAGTGTAATACAATTATGTGTAAGAGAGAGCATAAAATCTCCTGTTATTGGTAACAGAGATTTCATTTCGATGTAACGATAACCGAATCTGGCTCCGGCGGCTGGCTGTTATGTTAGTAAAAAACATGTAAAGTGTTGTTGCCCTGACCAATTGTTTTAGAGTAAAATTTGAGGGCACAACCTAAGTTGATCTGTTAAAAGTGTCAATTATAATGCATCAATTAGTGATTTATAAATTATTTTCTTTTAATTAAGATTTGTTTTGTTGTTTTGATTTTGAAAACGGAAAACATTTGCGTTGTGCGAAAACGGGAGCCCCAAATTGTAGGGTTTTTTAAAACAAAAACAGAAAGTTTTTGCGAAAGTGACAACTGGAGCCTGCCAATGTCCTTAGACATTATTTAAATGGAGTTAGTAAAAGTTCCCATTTCTACAACGAAAACATAAAGTAAATAAAATCATTGAGTTTTACAAAATTTTGTTTATTTCTTTCCGTGTCATCAAACACACAAATCTCATAAAGTAATAGTGTGCGTTTGCGAATATAAACGCATATTCTGCGTTATTGCATTTATTCTGATATCAATAGAAAACTCGCGTCAGTATACAAAGGCAATGAGACAGCGAAATGTAGAGCAAAGAAAAAAACGATAATATTGATACCTTCAAGTTATGATCAATTTGAATAATTTTCTCATCACGATTTTTGTTTATTTTATTCAGCCAGCATCCATTTTTCACTTTCACAAAATTTTTCCGATTTACTTTTACTCCCGTTTTCACTATCCTCAAGATTTCATACTTTTCAAAACGGAATCATTTTCCTCGACGAAATGAAAAGTAAACGGCTTTTGCCAAATGAAAATATATATGACTTATTGATGCATTAACATAAACTTAACACCTATATCAAGTCAAATTGGCTTGCGCTTTCTTTGTAAATACATTTTTCTTAGCCCAAACTAAAATTTGGCTCGTAAACAATTGGTCAGGGCAACCACTTTTATCTTTTTGGTCCAAGCAGCTGAATCAGTCCGATTTGGTTAAGGGAACGTTGGCAAGCACAATTATGCTTGTAACAGCACAGACTTTGCTTAAAACACGAACGTAACAGAACATCTGGGTAAGGAAGACTGTTTCCTGTCATATAAGATTTCTTGATGTTCTTAACTTGCGTACTTTCTGCCGTCTTTTTGCTTCAAAACAATCAATTGAAAAAAAATCCTTTTTATCACGCTGTATATTTTCAAAACAACCAGGTCAGCTCTTTTTGTTTACCAGAACCGAGGAGAAAATTACACATATCGATGCCAAAAATTTGTGAAACCGGGAGCTCCTTAAAACGAAAAGTAAACGTGTTGGCTGAAAACGTAATCCGCAAAAGTAAATGAAAATCGGAGCCTGGCTGATTATTCTGTTTTTGGATGTGTATGTGACTCTTATAAGAGTATTCGACCGGTGTCTTTGATACAAATTTTACTGAACGTTATCAAGTATGGTCATTTCCGTAATTGCATCGCACGGATCACTGTTCAACATTTAAATTCAAAAAAGTTAAAATAAAACGGCAGCTTAATTTATAAGTTTGATTTTACCAATTATTTGTGCAAGGTTGACTTTAAAAAATATTTCGTTTTCAAGACAGTTTTAAGAAACCAAGGATTCGTACGGGACAAAAAATTAAGCTGTCGTAAGCAGAAAGCGAACTCGTAAGGCAATATTTTAATGTGACTAAGCTTAGAATATTTTTCATTGGTATAAGTCAAATTTTTGTTGTATTATTTTATACTTTTTTTTAATTTAATGTTAAACCCGGAACATATCTGACAAGATCAAAAATTTCTTGGGTTAATACATGTTAAAAAATAATCCCTTATATGCTCTGCACACTAAGCACATCTCGAGGAAACGGTGGGAATTTTTGACAGATGTTAATCGGTGTCTATGTTATTTGCTATACTAAAACAATACATATGTGTACAATAAACTTTATTCTTTGGACTCCCTTACAAATTGTAGCAGCTCTGTTTGAAAGTTGGTTTGGCCTGGGCTGCTCGCAATTCAATGGAGTATCTCTCGATCGGTTTCCTGCTGCTCCATCTGGATTTTCCAGATTAATCCGCTTCAATGCGGCACTTTGGTTGATGAAAGAATAATAGAGCTTCAGCTGGATCTGTCCTGGTCGACATTAACGGAAATGTTTCGGAATTTTTGTTATTTATATTTTTAATGGCTGCAAAATAATAATCAATACTAATCTACCACACACTTCTGCTTTCTCCATTTTATATTGTTCCTGGTTCATTTGTGTTTTTTTTTTTTAATATGTCTATGCGCGAACTATTTTCTATTAAAATTCATTGTTTTTTTCGCATATAAACGTGACGATTAGGCACATCCAAGATGGATCGAAGCCGTCGACAGATCTTTGTCTAGCTCCATAAATGGCTTTGAAGCCCAATGGATATGACAAGGGCTCATCCATGACGAGCTGATACGTGACTATGTCAAATTAAAGACTTATGCCATCTTTTGGGAATTCCCAAGACACGGAGGTGTCTGCGATGGTAATTGTCTATGAAGACAAACGTTAAATGGTGATTCTTCGAAAAAATAAATGGATCACGAGCTTTATTAATCCACTGTATTAATCCGAAAGAGTCCTAAACCGGAGACTACAAGGCTTTGCTACTTATTGACTAATTTTTCATCTAAAATTGAAAACTTCTATCCTTAAAACTTGCACAAGCAGCGCGGAACCATTTAACTTCAGCTTCTGTATGTCAATCGCGTTCAGAGGTGACAAAAGATTTCTAACAAAGCAGATGCGTCTGAGCTGCACGTTCACTTTTCCACGCTGGAAAAGGGTTAAGAAAACTCGTCACAGGACACCAGCAACATTCTGGCAGAATTATATCCACTTCGTCTTGAACGTCTCATCCTAGTTAAAATTCCTCCACATTTTCTGAATAATTATTTTCGACCTTCTGAACTTTAATTTGATTAAACTAAAATTGGCCTTTGCCTGCCCAGAACTTATCTCTGCGTGGATCCCATTACCCCTTCGTAATATTGAAGCCGTCAAAAATTGCCACGACCAAGGAGTTGTGTGGATTGAGTCCTGACATCTTGAAGTCCTCTAATGAAATTTTCTCCTGATGTATTCCACAAAGAAATTTCGCAAAACAATTGGAGTCTAATGGATATGACAATTGCTTTGTACCATACGTGACTATGTCAAATTAAACACTTTGGGTACTATCTTAGTAGAAATCACGATATGCTTGAATCGGTCTTCACAAAACAGCTTAGATTTAGCTGGAAAAGAAGTTATATTCTCAGAACCAACACCAAATCATTTAAATACATGATAGGGCTATCCGATCATCCTTGCAATGTTGGGAACGACGACGACTTGGGGATTTGATGGCAGCCGTTTGTTCTTCAGACCGACAAGTACGAGTGTAAGAATGGTCTTCGGTATAGAATAGGTTACAACATTCTTAAGCCTCTGATATAATAAACGAATTTCTTGGGTAGCCAACTCGCGGTTGTCAACCTGACTACAAATATCCTCCATCCTGAGAAATGCTAGTTATACAACGAGGTTTCTTCCCATATACCTTGAAGAGCCCTAGATAACTGGACTCCATCCAATCCAAACTAAAGATCTCCGTAATTTGTCTTATCTCTGCAAATTTAGTCATTCTCGATAAGAGTAAGCTCAGCCTCATTTTCATGGGCAGCTATTAGCCACGATGTATGGACTATAGGGACAATGAATTGGGACTCACTGGTCAACCATCGACATACTTTGCGACCTTGCTTCCAACTGCTCCCATCGTTCCGTATAACACGGCACTTTGTTGCTCGACTCGAGAAGCATAAGCAAATACTGCAAAAGAGAGTGCTCGATAATACAAAAAGGTGTACAAAAACGCAGATAAGGGGTTTTTTGGTTTTTGACTGATCCAACATTAAAAAGCCTGGACATTGCTGCTTTATGGCTTCGAATACCCCTCCTTCTGCCATTTAAACAAAAGGTTAAAATATTTATATCCCCTGGGAGTGTATAAGAATAACCTAAGCTTGGTAACATATCTCGTTATTTGCCCAAGCACGTTTGGAATCATATTTAAAAATACTGAAAGCAATAATGAGGACTAATTTATAAATTAATGCAAAAAAATCAATATTTACCTAAAACTCATAAAAGTATAGAATTATTGTTTGACACAAATCATAAAAAAAAACATATATATTGTGTTTGTATGGATCTACGAGAGCCATAAAACGTCTATACCTAACAATATGCTGATATAATAGTTAATTAATCTATCATACTGAGACATTCTTCATTATCATTATTTTTGTTTTTGTCTTAAAGTGAACTAGATACTTTAATATAATAATATTGCATCTTATTTAAATGACACTATTATCGCCCAAAATTATATACTCATTCAGATGCGTGTGTATGTATATTTTAATATTACCATTTGCAGAAAGATTAATAGCTGAATTTCAAGAAATAGATTAAATTAAATTCTAAAAATACACTCGATTAACCTAATATACCTTATAATTACAAAATACAAAAAATAATCATAATTTATACGGATATTGAAAAAATATCATGTAGTGCTGATGGTAACTTCGAAGTGACTCTTGCAACAAAAGCCACAATTTACTCTGAAGGATTAGTCGAATGGAAGCCGCCAGCTATATACAAGTCATCCTGTGAGATAGATGTAGAATATTTCCCATTTGATGAACAGACATGTGTTCTAAAGTTTGGCAGTTGGACTTATGACGGGTTTAAGGTAGGTCTGTCAAAATCTGCCTATTATTTACTTAAATTTAATATAAAATTATATATTTTTGATTTTATAATGTATATGTATTTGTTTTTGTTGTTAAAAAATCGAATATTTGAAAGGAAGCGAAATTTCGCCCTACGTTCCAAATACACAATATTCTGAAATTGCATTTACGTACAATTTTAATTTGAATTTCAAGGCATTTTAATATATATATTTTTTTTTTAATTAAGTAATTGAAATACCAATGACCAATACAAATAAATATAGAAAAATTTAATGCACTGGAGACGGTTCGTGAAATCATTCACACTTATTTGATTTTCTAGTTAATATTTCTGTACTCATTGTTACATATAATTAAAATTTTCCAATGTTGAATACATAATTTTGTACATAAAAGAAATTAACATCTATTGTTTGTATACTGATTCATGTTTTTTCAATTATTATTATATAGAAGATATTTAAATTTGATTTCATAAAGTAAATGCGCATATATTATATGTAACTTGATTTTTAATACATAAGCATACATAAAGGTATATTCTTAAAAATATTTTTTCAAATATTCAGGCAGGCTCCGGCTTTCATTTTCACAAAAACTTTCCGATTTACTTTTGAAAACGCAAAAATTGGTGCTCCCGTTTTCGCAAAATGCAAATTATTTCCGTTTTCATAACTGAAACAATTTTCTCACCGAAATGAGAATTGAACGGCATGTTATACAACAAAACTAATCTTATTTGGAAAAGAACAAAATATATGTCTTTTTGATGCATTAACAATTAATTGCTACCATTACCAGAGAAATATAGCTTTTGCATTTCTTATAAGCACATATTTCTTAATTTTCCGTTTTCATGGTAAGTGCTGTCGCATATTGGGACATTGGGCCATTTCGGCTTGATAAATAAATAACTTTTGAATAAATTAAGGAAAATTTTGTTAAATGACTTAATTCTTAAGTCAATCGGGCTACGATAAATTATTAAAGTTAAAATTTTGTCTAATTGTTTATTTTTGTAAAATAATCATCCACATTTGAAACAATATGTAACTTAACGTTCCTAAGGAATTATTATTTACCAATTTTTTTGGTAGACATGTGAGAGTCTAATTGATGATATGTTAGGATGTACTAGTATATGGATGTCGTTTTTGGGTTATGTTTCAACATTAATAACTTGAATTTACAAAAATATGTTCCTGAATATCTCTGAAATCGTTTTCTATATGTTCTTTGAATATCTGTTTTCCAAATTGAAGAACAGAATTTTGCGGTTACGAGAGGTTTGGCTTCTACAGCGATTTAAGTTGTGCTGCCTCACCCAAACTGGCCGAAATAGAGCTACCCAAAGGATTTTGTTCCTACTGCAGCTCTTTTTTGGCCGTTTTTCGTGCAAGAATTCGTCATTAAAATCGATCTAAAAGTTGAACCGCAGAATGAGATTTGAAATTTATCAGCTCTTTTGATTATCGATACATCGGAATAAAATCTCTATTACGTATAAAAGAGGCTTTTGTATGCGCAATGCACTAAATTGTACGCTTAACACGACATGAGAAAATTATACATATCGGGAGCACCTAAAAACAAAAAAGGACCGTTTTGGTCGAAAACTTAAAACGCAAAAGTATGCGGAATCCGGAGCCACTTTAATTCACCAGTCACTTTAATTCACGCGTGCATACAGTGATAGAAATGAAACTAATTGTTGTTCAGAAGAGGTAACCGCCAAAAATATAAACAATGTAACCGATCCCAAATGTATCATTACAATAAAGGTCAAGTTTATAATTTACCAAGAAAGATGTAATATTTCCAATTAAAAATGTGTATGTGCTAAGTGTAGCTTATATAAGAAATATGTATATATAATAAAATTTATTTTCGATTAGTAATTGAAAATACTTACCTGGATTCAAGTTGAAGTAAACTTGCTTATAAATTACACAGCCCCAGAAAAAAAAACGAGGGGGAACGCTGTGAGCTGCTACTGCGACCGCAACTCTACTTTTACACCCGATACTTAGTCAGTATAGTCAGTCTCCTCCGGCAGACGCCGCTAATATTAAACGACACGACAACGAGTGGGAGAAACAGAAAATCAGTCTGAGCGTGTCGTACGGCGCTGCGTAGCCACTGCAAATTGATTCGTTCCTTTTGGCTATAAAAATGATCCGATCTGATCCAGATTCAGCAATCTGATAGATATGGTCATTCTCTATGATTGTGCGTTAGTTTTAGTTTTCTCGATTCTTCAATATTGTGGATGCCACACTTTGTGGGGGCGTGTGGCGAAATTTCGAAACAAACTTGTCAAGGTCCGATATAGCAGGAGTGTGGATACCGAATTTGATTGCTCTAGCTCTTATAGTCTCTGAGACTCTTGCACTCACATTTTGCTATAGGCAAAGCCGACCATGAAACCTGTGAGTTAGAGAGAGATTGAGCGAGAGAGAATTAAATTGTTTTCTTTATTCTGGCTATAATAATTATACGATCTGGTTTAGATTTTGCACTCTAAAAGATATAGTCATCCTCTACGATTCTGCGTTTTCTGTTTTCAGGGCACCAAAATGACACTTTTTTTGTGGGGCTGTGTTATTAAAGAAGAAAGTATTATACATCAGGGTTCTACAAAAAATAGCGATATAAGGCTATTTAGTTTGAGAAAAATCAACCAACCGTTGAAAGTTATTGTTAGTATATATTGAATTTTAAAAAAATGTTTTCTAATTTTTGTCAATCAGTTCAGTTATAGTAGTACCAAGCTTATATGACTGACAATATGAAACATACCTGAAATAAGGTTAAACAATTGAAATTATACAAATATATCACAAAACAAGTATGTAAGAAACTCCGCTTTATTTTCTGTAGTTTGACCATTCAAACGGTACAGATTGACAAAACTCTAAGAAATCTTTTTATCACAGAATTGATATCATTATTTGATTCAGTGATGTAATTCAACCTCTTAATTTCGCTACGAAAGTCCCTTCGAATTCTGCCGAACACAGAAAAGGTCGGAGGGTCTAAAAATGAATTTTTGAATTTTTTTTAATGATTTACAGTATGAAAATATAATTAATATAATATAAGAAAATATAATAAGTTAATAGCTCGCTGTATTATTCACCACTTTTAAATTTGTAAATATTTTTAAGCATATAATTTTCTTTAAAATTTCTCTATAACAAACGTATGCAAATATTTATCGTTTCAAATTATGCGTTATATAGAAGTTTCGACATCCTCATCATTATTTCACATAAGGAAGACGAGGAATTTTTAAGAGTACCACAAAAATTGCATCTACTGTTGTAGAAATATTAAACGTAGCTTTGATCTTATTGATGGAATGGTGGATCGTTAATAAAATCAAAACATTCTGTTGTTAATATAACTGCATCCAAATCTGGATAAATTAACAGCGCTCCATTCCTTCTACAGCAACTATTAGACCGAAACTTCTAATGCCTCCCGTTAGATACTATCTGGCGGGCAGCATTTGAGTCATGTGTCGGACCTGCATCAGGTACAAATGTTTACTTCTTTGCCAATCCCTTCGGAAAGTGCCGGGTCTCTACTTTTATACCCTGTACTCAGACAGAATATACATACGTGAGTTTATGGTTGATGTAACCTATATACTCCTGTGATATCACAACTGCTTCTTCAGCGCTCGTAAATCGTAAACCACCCCGTTTCTTCGATGTGAGGGAATAAAAAGAAGTCATTGGGTGCCAAGTCAGGACTGTAGGGCGATTGAGTAATCAATTCGATGTTTCGACTGCATAAAAATTCACCTATTTGTCGAGATGTGTGAGAGCTCGCATTGACACGATAAAAAATGATTCGTGCTGGGCAGTTGGTTTTGCGAATTTCTCCGAAGACCTCCGACAAAAAAATGGTCGTGTACCACTCAAAATTGACAGTCCTACGTTGCTCTAGGGGAACAATGGCGACATGACCCATTCTCCCGATGAAACAGGCGACAATTTGCTTCGAAGTGCTTCGTACTCGAACAACTTTTGTTGGATTTGGCTCATCTTGGAACACCCACACGGTCGATTGCTGTTTAGCTAACGATTAAATACTGTGATAAAATGAATTTTTTGATTGTGTTTTTCGTCATACAAAGAACTAAGTTCATCGACACATCGTCGAAAGTTTTGAAAAATAATCAAATGAAAACTTTCTCGAGAAATTTTAACTTTTTTGCCAAATTAATTTTTTTATCTGGTTGTTAACAAAACAAATCAAAACAAAACAAGCAATTGTACAAAAAAAAAAACCTTTTACAAACATATGTGCTAAAAAATTTAAACAAATTATTATGGCAATTAGCATTGCCAAGTCTCGAAATATAAATAGCAGCCAACGTAACTCAGAACCTCATCAAAATGGTTTAAAATATTTAAAAATTTAAAAAAAGTCAATGATACAGTCGGTCTAGCTGCTGAACTTAAAAAGAACTATCAGGCAGGTTCCAGTTTTCACGTTCATGAAAATATTTCGATTCACCTTTGAAAACGAAAAAAAATTGGTGCTCCCACTTTCACAAAACGCAAGATTTTTCCTTTTTCAAAACGGAAAAACTTTCCCCACGGAAGTTGAACGTAAACCGTTTTTTATAAAACAAAATTAACCCTAATCGCATAAAAAAAAAATAGATGACTTATTGATGCAATGTAACTTATTCATTCTTCAAAAATAAATTTTTTTTACCCAACCTCAAATTTGGCTCTTAAATAACTGGTCAGAGCAACAATACTTTCCGTTTTCTTGCCAACAGTTGTCGCAGCCCGATTTGGTTATTTGGCAAGAAATACATTTTTGGGAAAAGCAGCACAAATGTGCAAATAACAGCTCAGATTGTGCTCCTTATGTAGTAAATTTTCCACGTAACAACACAGCTATTTATATATGTATTTAATTTAAAATGTATGTGCAATATATCAATTTTTTACCGTTAGAAATTTAATTTACAATTTTCATGCTGTTACTCACAGCTTGTTAGACATGTTAAATCTTCTGGCGTTGTTTCGCTTCAAAGCACGCAATTAAAAAAATTAAATGCATTTTTGGTGTGCTGTTTTTATAGTTTTTTGCACGCACTCTATGTCGTGTCGTTTAATATTTGCGGCGTCTGCCGGAGGAGAGCCATACTGACTAAGTATCGAGTATAAATGTAGAGTTGCGGTCTCCGCAGTAACTCACAACGTTCCCCCTCGTTTTTTTTGTATACGCGATACTCAAATCAATACAATGGTATAGTGGGGAAAGTGGATGTGTGTAACGCCCAGAAGGAAGCATTTCCGACCCCATTAAGTATATATAGTCTTGGTCAGCATCAATAACCAGCATCAATATGAATGAATACTAATTTTTAAGAGAAATTGAGTGTAAGATATTTTTTGTCAGCCCATCTTTAGCTCGATAGTTTGCTTGCGGCACGTATAAATATCCGTGTGAAAAACATTGTGTTCCTACTTCTAAGCCGCAAACTGACATCGTGTATCCTTGCGATTTATTTTTCTTCATTGCGAATGGAATTCTAATATGAAAGTAAACGCGTTTGAGTTCAATTGACTTGTCTTTTAGAATTATTTCAATGAGTGGTAGCAAAAAATGTTCTCCGTTGTGCTATTTCTGTTGTTCCGAACGATTTCATTCTAGCAAATGGGTGCTGTGCTAGATTGGCTATTGCAATTTCGTTAGAAGACATACCATGAGATGAAGGGTGATTTTTGGACAAATTTGGTTGTCCTCGGACCTTGACTGTTTTGTGTCAAAATTTCGCCACACCCCCTTCCGCCCCCGCAAAGGACGAAAATCTGGGGCATCCACAAATCTCAGAAACTTTTAAGGCTAGACCAACCAAATTTGGTATCCACACTCCTGTTAGATCTCACTATAAAACTTATATCTCAAAATTTCGCCCCACCCCCTTCCGCCCCCACAAAGGACGAAAAGCTGTTGCATCCACAATATTAAATATTCGAGAAAACTAAAAACTCACAATCATAGAGAATGACCATATCTATCCGGTTGCTGAATCTGGATCAGATCGGATCATTTTTATAGCCAAAAGGAACAAATCAATTTGCAGTGGCTACGCAGCGCCCGACGACACGCTCAGACTGATTTTCTGTCTCTCTGACACGCAATTTTGTCGTGTCGTTTAATATTAGCGGCGTCTGCCGGAGGAGAGCCATACTGACTAACTATCAGGTATAAATGTAGAGTTGCGGTCTCCTCAGCAACTCCCAACGTTCCTCCTCGTTAATTATACGAATATGACATCAAACAATTTAGTATGTATTTTTGTTAGGCACCGATTTATTATCAATTAAATAACATTTAAGGAAGCCCTAGGCTGGAGAAGTTAAAAATTCATGAAATTTCAGAGTTCGCCTTTTTTTCCTGGGTGTAATTAGAAAAATGTGTGTTTAATTTAATTTTAATTTGTTATTCTCTATTAAGTTGGCGCCTACTTACATTTCATTACTATTATATTCTTTTTAATTTCTTTGAACATAATTTTCATATAAAAGTTGTGATCTGCCTGAAAGTGGATGCACTCAGTTATTAAATTTAATAACTTCTTATGAGAAACACAATTAATAGAATTTTTAGTAAAGCAGGTTCGTAAAAAAAATTTATCACTACGCTAATGCAGAGTACACAGTTACTATGTATCCATATTTGATAAATACAAGTGTACTCAATTACACTTTGAATGCAACCCGCATCTGGGGATAAAAATATTTTATGTTTTTATTTGCAAGTTTTAGCTGTTTGACGGGATTGTAAAGCACCATGTTGGGAAGGGTTGCAATGGTGCTGTTATATACCTTATACCTTAAATGACGCTTAAATATCCACCTACACATTTACATATACATACGTAGGTTGCTATTTGAGTTTCCCGCCTAATTATGAACATTTTTAACTTATTTTCGCGGCAGTCCAAAACAAGGCTTTATCAGCCTCTTTTGGCGCTTAAAAACGTTGAACACTCAATTTTTTTAAATATCTGGAAATAAAAAGATCCAGTTAGATGTAAGGAAATGTGTGCAATGCAGAAGACCTCTCGATATTTTGGGTGGCTAAAAAATCTGATGAGTGGGGCGATGTGCGAAAACTCGGACTGTGTTAGTAAAATACAGTCCGTATTTAAAGGTAGGTTTTCCTTAATTCTCCAAAAACTTCCCGTCAAAAAATAGTTTTTTTCAAGCGTAACCATTATCTCTCTAATATATAAAATAGTTTTGGGTCGTCAACGTCCGTAATTTTTTTGTCACAGACACAACAGTATCTTACAAATGCAAATATATATCACAGATACATGTAACCGGCACGTTTATTGTTGAAAAATCGCAGTCCATCGAGTGTAATTTTTTGGGTTGCTTCTTAAACTGTAATTTGAAGTCAGACTTTATAAATGCAATATGGCGGATCCAATATGATCGACATATATAAATAGATATATGTAATATATAATAAATATAAATACACCCGTGCTTTAAGGGTCCATGACATCAGTTTGGCATCATTTGAATGGGATGGTTCAGTATTTTATTTCTGATATCTAACACGTCAGGGCCAAAATCGCTATTTTTAACGGTTTCAACCCCTTTTTTCGGAGATGTGGATTTTCGGACAAAATAATGCAGGATCAATTCCGCCAAAACGTTACGTTTTTGTTTTTAGGTGGTCGATATGTTTAATTTTAACATTGCTTCTGGCAAAACAAAAAAAACAGCTGACATAGTTGTTTCTCAAATATACAGAATGATACAAATTCCTTTTAGTTTTTCAATTGCTTGTTTTGAAACAAAACGGCGGCAGAAAATACGCCATTTACGATATCTTAGATGCAATCCTGTGTATTTGACATACGAACTGTGAGTAACAGCAGGTCAATTGAATATTAGAATTCTTGTGGTCAAGCTTTCAAATTTCTGATGTAACTTCGAAACGATTTTGGAGAAAGTTCAACCCCATCTGGGTGTTACCTCAAACTAATTTTTTGCTAATTTTTAAGTCCGAATAGTATGTGCCGGGAAACACTTGTTTCGCAAAATTTATTATGTTACGAGCACAGTTTGTGCTGTTGTGCGCAATAATGTATTTTTTGGCAAACGTTCCTTTAACTTTGTCGGGCTGCGATGTATACATATCCTTATTTTATTATGGTTAGTTATTAATAAAAATTTATAAAAATATTTATAACCAAAGATTATCCGTAAAACTGAAAATATAAAAATTTTAGTGGATATGCATAGATTATCCTTAGAGCACTATATTTTTATATTTAATTTTTCTATGCGACTATTCGAAGTGGCTGATTTTATTAACGATCCCTGCTGAAAATTGATCTTCCTAACTTTACAAACATTACCAGTTGCTGTTGACCAGTTACCGAACCAACAGGCGTTGAATTGTTGAGTATTTGGCTCGCTGTGAAACACCCATAGCGTCGATTAATGTTTAGTTTCGGGATCAAATTCATATATAGGTATTCATGATGTTAAACACAGCCTCACAATCGTGTTTTTTGATCATTTTCTTACACCAATCGACACGGGCTTCCTTTTTAAATTGTGTGGAAACCAGCGTGAACACACCTTTTACACCACGAGGTCATCTTGGAAAATGTTATTGATGGACGTCATATTAATGCCTAAAGATGCCTCAATCTCACAATATCTAAGTCAGACGACGTTGTCGACGTACCCACTCAGTAAATACAAAATTATACAGAAATGTCGAAAATTCAGTGCAAAAGCTTTTAACTGAAAAACGATTACATTAAACTAAACATTAAACATGGTCATAATTGTCTTTGCCCTTCAGATATGAAGGCACAAAAGCCGAACAAATAAATTCCCGCACGTTCGTTCTGATCACCACATAGGCTTGTTTTAAAAAAGCTAAAACCTATCGATGTTATATACTGCGTATGTTTAGGTATAGGTCCGCAACAAGAGTAGCCAATTTAAGACAAAACAAATTTTCAAATTAGTTTCAATATTTGTTCAGTTCTTTATATGAATACACATTGTAATTATCAAAAAATTTAGAAAAACCATCAAGCTAGACCATATATTCTAAACAGGCTGTGCATTTTTTTCCTCACAAAACATAACTAACTATCTATTCTTTCGTTTATTTTGAATCTATATGATATAATAAGTGGTCCGACCCGATCGATTCCTACAAAATATCTACATCCTGTCTATATAAAAAACGAAACTTAGTCATGAAAGCTTCCTTTTGTGCGTTAGAAACTTCGTTCCAATGTGATAATAACCTCCAATAATCTACTCTACTTTCTGGGAACTACATATATATGAATATAAACCTGAAATCGAATGTAAAAGGAAACAAAGAATTAGCTTAGCAAGTGCGGTTCCATTTTTTCAACCAGGGACTATAGAAATGTTTTGACTGATCGGATTAAATATCTGAAAAGTGTAACGATAAACAATAAGCTATGATCCACATACATACTATTTAGGAATAAGATGTATACCCAAAAATTTAAAAATGCGTTTCCAAAAATTGACGAATTATTTACACTAAAAATAAAAAGTCAAAATCTTTTAAAAAGATATTTAATTATTATTCTAAAAAATAATAATATCTTATAATTTTATGTGTATTCCTCTTTATGTATGTACATATGTATATATATATATATATATATATACAATATATAATTAATATCTATGTATAGATATACTAATCAAAAATGCAAACATGTGTATATACGTATATGTATATATTTTGTATACATATGTATGTATGTATGAATTTATGGAATATAATGATTATAGTTGTATATTAGTTTGCAATACAAATTATTGGCGTATTCTTACATGGTAACAGGAGTTGTGCTAAAAATATATATTTTTCAGTGCTGATGGTCATTATGAAGTCACACTTATGACAAAAGCAATAGTCTATAGTAATGGACTGGTGATTTGGCAACCACCTGCCGTCTATAAATCGTCTTGTTCAATCGATGTTGAATATTTTCCGTATGACGTACAAACGTGCATCTTAAAATTAGGAAGTTGGACCTATGACGGTTTTAAGGTGCTAATCTAACTTTATTTAATTTTAGACCCTTGACTTTTATTTTATATTTTTTCTAAAGCCAAAAAAACCTTTCACTTCTTTAAATTTAAATATGCATGCAAAAGTAATTGGGAATGATATCATAAGAATGGCATTTGTTTTGTTAATGAATTCACTCAATTGAAATTGTGTTTTTAAATAATAGAATAAGTTTTTGACATAGCTATAATTTGAGCTTGCTTGAATTGTATCAAAAACTTCTGTCCATGCATATATAGAACACATATGTAAATACTTATGCATTTATCTACATAAGTACCTTAAAATGCATGTGTGATTATACTTGTTGCGAAATCAAAGCGATTCACATGCTATGTTTCATATGCTTGGAGTGCATGTGCCATGCTCTGAAATTAGACCTTTCAATATTGTTTTAAAATTATTTTTTTCCGTAGAGCATGTGATATATAAAAATACATACTCGTAAATGGCCAAGCATGAACATTGAATTTTACTTTTTTATGATGATGATCAACATGAAATTAGCTGGTAGAATTTTGACCTTTTACTTCTGTATGAGTGATTGTATATTTGAGACGGCGCATGCTGCATCTCAGACTCTAGCTTCTCTGCCAGTGGTGGATGTGATCTTTCGGTGACTCTCAATAGCCTTTAATATTATTTTCATCTTTAAACATTTTTTTTTTCGCAAAAATGTATGCATAAATTTTAAATTATACATATGTAAACTAAAAGACTTACACCAAGCAAACCTATAAGTAAGACATAAAAAGTAGTAAACAAAATTCGGCTAAAATTAGGGAATGGCCTTCCACGACTTGCTGTTGTTTCTATTACTTAGTGGCGAATTTTAAACAATGACCGGAGAATATTGAGAGTAACGCAAAAAAAAAAATTTATTCTAAAAATACTATTGCTGCCCGAAGTTAAATTTGAGTTTTGGTGTTGCCATTATTGGGTCTTTTTGATATTTTATTTAAAAATGGTTCATAGGTTGAGCATGGTAATTTGAAATTAGAAGTGTTTTACATGATGCACAAGATCTAATGGAGACCCCAGATGTCAAACACTGTACAAAAAAACTTATACACATTAATAATATTAAAAATAAGGTACGAATTACTTACGAATATCTCACATAATACATACGTCTTCGAAACAGAAAAATAAGTGATTTTTCAACTGAAAGGCAAATTGAAAGCGAAGAATATAAAACTAGAACTGTGATATAGGTTTATCCGAGGAATGCCGACTAAATATAAATACATATGTATATGTACTCTTTTATCAATATCTATTTAAATTACTGATGAATGCTTCGCCGACTGATCATCACATTGTATGCAGTTTCTGTTAAATACTTAACAAATGCGGTACTTTTTCGATGTATTTCCTTTCTACCTATATTTCTTTTCATGCCTTGTTTATGGCCATATTTTGCCTGTACTCCGTTTATAAATAGTTTGAAAAATCTCGCACGTTTTTACAATGCTTACTATTTTTTATTTAATAGTATTGTTTTTGTGAAAAGTTATATATTTCTGAACTCCTAGCTACTAAGCCCCTCTATTGAAATTGCTTTACTATGTTATAAAATGGTTAGCAAAATTGATGATTTTATAGAATTCCATTTTGGAATAGTGCGTTAGTAAAAAAGAAATGTTATAATTGTATTGACAGCAGTATGGATTTAAAAGGATCCCTGAACTCATTCTTAGAAACAATCGATGAGCAATGGAATTAAAACCGAAATTCCGGCTCTTCTAGATGACGCCATCTCCATCCAATCTCGGTGATCTCCTTCTCGTCTTTTGACAACTGATCTCTTTTTCAATACATATTCTGGGTTGGATTTTTCATTTGAGCATGGCATTTGGGAAGGTGTTGAACGGTATTTACAAACGCCTAATTAATGTAGCTATACATAAAAAAGGAAAAACACAAGAAATCATTTTTTTGACTTGTAAGTTTTTAAAGATACTTTTTTGAAAAATCTACCGCAAAAAGTGATCAATTTTGAATTTGTAAGCCCAATATTTTCCAGACGGTAAGCTGAAGCTACAAAGTGTTCATGTAAAATTTCTAGCTACATTTATCAGCTTTACAGAATTTCAATATTTAATACAACCAGATGTAAGATACTAAAGTTATGTGAAGAAAATTACAACACTAACATTTTTAATTTTAAAAAAATCACAATTTTAAAGCAATAAATCTATCCGAAAAAATCGGTTTGGTTCGAAGCGTAAATATTGTGTTGCATGTTGTCATTAGAGAAGTAAAATAATATGCTACAAAATGATTGTTGATGTAACAACGTATTTATTGAAATCCAATAAAGTTTCTGATCCGTTAAGAAAACATTTATTTATACCAGCTATAATAACCAAGTCAAGGCATTGTGTCCGTCCGTATGAAAAGGTTTCCCTCAGTGATCGAATCCTACTGATCACCTTTTCGACCAGTGGGCCTATTCGGATTGTTTCCTCGAACCCTCACGTAAGTCGCCTAGTACCGTGCTTAATGAGCACTAGGATTTGATTTATGGTGGCTCGTTTTAGTCCTACCGGAGCTGCTCATCCAATCGACTATTTTTTCTGAATGATTTCCATCAAATACTTATTTATTTATACCCAGGTACTGAAGTTTGATAAGTACTGCTTTTATTGAGTAAAATTGTGCGATATATGTACATTTTTTACGCTTACAATTGTTTACTGAGGTCTACAGATATACAGTTAGTACCCATATCATGAATTTTATCATCTGTATTAATAGACACATCCTGCTGCCTGTTGCATATTTATTTTGGTCAGCAGTGCATTTTCCGTTAAAATCTTAGCGTCTTATGGCCGCCTTATTTAACAGTCCGTCTGTCCGTTTACTTCCCTTTCAGATAGTTTAGGAAAACATATTATTTGAAACAGTGAATTTTAATAAAAATGAGACCAGTACTGGCCGACCATTGCACCGAGCATTCGAAAAAAATGTTTTTTCTATTCGAGAAACGTATTCTAATTTAATCCTTTTTTATGATTTTTTGGTATAACTTAACGATAGCGATAACTTGATCTCGCGCACTATTTGAATTGGTAATGGCTAGACAGCAAGACAATAATAGAGGAGAAGATTAAAGTCATTTATGATTGTTATTAACGACTAAGTATCGTATTCTTTGATTATATTGAGAATTACTGTAAATGAGGAGAGGAAAAGACTCGTTTTCAGAAGCTGACGAAATATCCGGTGCGAAAGAAACCAAAAAAATGTTACACCCCTAAAAGGAATCCCCATGCTCAGGTTATATGTTTTTCAGAAAAAAATTATTGAGAAACCTATTCTAATTTAATCGTTTTTTATGATTTTGTGATATAACTTATCGATAGCGATAACTTGAACTCGCACACCATTTGTTTATTGACAAGAAGAAATTATTTACTAGACAATAGAGTGAGACGTTTTTGTAAAAAAACCTATTTTGTGGTTGCTCACAAGATAAATCTGAGGAAAAAATCGAAATAGAGCATTTGAGATTCGTTTTTTGTGGATTTATTTTTGTCGTGTTTCGCATACAGCTTTATGGCTCTAAATTTTCGAAAACTTTTTCATCGATGGATATTCCAGAAAGTTGTGGTGAGTGATATTTGTATGAATCCTCATAATTTTAAGCCAAAGGTAAATACAAAATGTTTCACTACCTATACATACACAACAAGTATATGTACTAATATATTTATATTTAATCAACTCCTGCAAAAAATCGGAAACGTCTATACAATTTAGATAATCAGGCAGGCTCCGTTTTTCACTTACTTTTGCGGATAGCGTTTTCAGCCAAAACGTTTCGTTTTAAGGTGCTCCAGTTTTCACATATTTTTTTTATAGATATGTTTCATTTTTCGTCGTTTCTGGCAAACAAAAACAGCTGATCTGGATGCTTTGTAAAAATACGGTGTGATTAAAATGCCTCTTATTTTTTCAATTGCTTTTTTTGAAGCATACGACAGCAGAAATTTCGTGATCTAAGAAGTACCAGACATCATAGATGCAACACTTGTGTATCTAACATGTCTGACGAACTGTAAGTAATAGCATGCAAATTGAAAATTATATTGCTAATGGTCAAGATTTCCGACTTTCAAAATGATTTTGGAGAAAGATGATATATGCATTCCACTGGATATAAAAAAATTATTTGCGGCGGGAAACAGCTGTGCTTACCCAGATGTTCTGTTAAGCGCATGTTAAAAGCACAGTCTGAGCTGTTACATGAATTTTTGTGCTGTAATGCGTAAAAATTTCTTTCTTTCCAAATCGTACTACGTCAGCTGTTTGCACCAAAACGATAATTGTTGTTGCCCTGGCTAAATTTGAGGTTGGGTTAAAAAAAAATTATTTTGTAAAGAAAGCAAAAGTTTAATTGCACTGATATAGGTGCCAAGTTTATGTTAATGCATCAATAAGTCATCTATTGTTTTCCTTTTGCAATTAAAATTCGTATTGTTGAATAAAACGCCGTTTACTTTTCATTTCGTCGAGGAAAATGTATTCGTTTTGAAAAGTAAGAAATCTTGCGGATTGTGAAAAAGGGAGCCCCAATAAATGTGATTTCAAAAGTAAGTCGAAAAACTTTTGTGAAAATGAAAAACGGAAACTGGCTGAATACAACAGGAAAGTTGTAAAGGAAAACAGACAAACTTAAGGAAAAACGCAAGCACAATTAAGTATTAAGAGGTCGATGATTGGGAGGATTCAATACTATTGTACTACGTCAGTCATAGCTCAGACTTGTTCAGAGTCATATATTATTGAATGCTCGCAAAATCGAGACGATAGCTTTTGAATATCACTTACGTAGACATCCAAACGGGAGACGAGCAGACTAAGCACCATTCAGATGCGTCACACGAGATGACCAAATCAAGTCAAAACGTGTATATTTATTTATTTATTTAATTAACAATTATCTGCTAATAATGGAACTTAGTTACAAAAGGAGAAAAGGAGGAAAGAAGAGACGTTAAAAGTTTGTTAAATTTAGATGATTATAAATCTTACATGCTATTAGCTTAAAGGATAATTCAGGGGATAAGGTATGACAGAGGGAGTTTTAGTTATGGCATAAAAGTACGGGTAGGTCTAGATGGAACGACAGTTATATGGCTGTTAAAACACACCTTATGATCAAATAGGACTCCGAGGTCATTTCAATTCGAAATTCGCTCCAGGACATGATTTCCTAGAACATATGAGACAAAATGTCATAAGCTTGCAGGCATGAAGGCGCACATACCAATCAGATTAAGGCAGACAGATTTTAACATCATCAGCATACATTAGTGTAGTAGAGTATTTTATAACATTAACGATATTTGACAGAACATTAGAAAACATAACACGTTGAGTACGGTTAGAGAGATAGGACAAAATCCAATTTACATCCGTCTACAAACTACTTTAAAAACCACGGTGGATTAAGTTAGAAAACTCGAGAAGGTTGGTCGATGTTGAACGATGTCTGTAAAAACCGTGTTGCGACGGAGATATCAAGCTGCATCAAAGATGTTGCAGTTGCCGGGTGACCAGGAACTCAAGAAGCTTCGGGATGGCGGAAAGCTTTGCGATACCACGATAGTTTTCAATGTTTGATATTGAACCTTTTTTGTAAAGTGGAATGATGTAGGACTCATTCCAAATTACTGGGAGACAACACTGTTTCAAGGAGAGGTTGAAGAGAAAGGTCAAGGGTTTGCAAAGGGACTGGGAACAGGTTTTAAAATGCAACTTGGTGCCTTATCTGGACCCGTAGAAAACGATATGTTCACAGATGAACCTTCCAGAACAATGCTTTCCTCGAAAATAGGCAGAAAAATGCTGTTAGCGTGAGGTAGATTGTACGGATACGGAGTGGATTCGTTGTAAATATGAAACGATTACGTAGTTTGGAAAAAGCTAGCGAATAAATTTGCAATACCAACAGCAGAAGGTTTTGTTTTGTTCTGGTAATGAAGGGAAGGAGGAAAAGCATTTGACTTACGCTTAGAGTTAACGAACGAATAGATTTTTTTATGATCACTACGAAAATTTCTACCACATTGTGGTATTGATTATAACACTAACTATTAACGGCATGGAACAGACAGCGAACGGAGGAGTATAAAGCGAAGGCCGACGTGGAGCCCGTCTTCTGGTACTTTTTATAGATCGGGTACACTTAAGGGATATCGACAGAGTTGGATGGTAAGGATCTTTAGGATATGATATTGGGGTTGCTCTGGATACCGTTGCTAGAGAAGCATCGTTAACAAACATGAGGTCAAGAAGTCTGTCCGTTCTGTTTTTAACGGCATTAATTTGGACAAGAAAAATATCCGTTAGCCCACTGATAAAGTCATCGTGACAATTGGGAAACACAAGGGTAGCGTCATCGCAAGGCAGCCAAGAAAGAAATGGGAGGTTAAAGTCCCCCACGACAATAATTCGATCATTGCACCCTAATGCAGATACGACAGTATTAATTGCTGAGCGGTGTTTTAAGTAAACCTTAGCATCAGACTGGGGAGGAATGTAGGAGCAGATTAAATAGATAAATGCCGAACCAACACGATCTTTGACTGCAACAAATTTAATTCCATGGATGTTATTGAATGGAAATAACTCAGATGAGAAATCAGATTTGACTGCAATCAGGACCCCACCAGCAAAAATTGCATGATCATTGATAGAAGAGTTAAGCCACGTTTCGGTAAAAGCGATGGCGTCGAAATCAAAAGACGCACTATTTGTATGTATTTGACACAATTTGCCCAACAAACTGCGAACGTTCTGATAGTGAATAGAAAAATGATAAATCAGCTTTTCGGGAGCAGCAGATTCGGTAATTCTAAGACTCGAGTTCGAATCGTTATGAAGGAACTCATTCATAATTGTATGCTCAGGCCATATTGACGGTTCAAGAGATTTAGATAGTAAAGGATCAGGGAGAAGAATTTTAAACGATGATATGTTGCGCTTATGTTTAAATGTAAATTTAGTCACAACTATATCATCAGGCGAAGCGTTAAGTCTAGAGGAAATATGTTGTTTAACATCTTCCGTTGTAGCCTCAGGAAGAAAATAAACGAGGGGGAACGTTGTGAGTTGCTGCGGACACCGCAACTCTACATTTATACCCGATACTTAGTCAGTATGGCTCTCCGCCGGCAGACGCCGCTAATATTAAAAGACACGACAAAGAGTGCGCGCGAGAGAGACAGAAAATCAGTCTGAGCGTGACGTCGGGCGCTGCGTAGCCACTGTAAATAGATTTGTTCCTTTTGGCTATAAAAATAATCCGATCTGATCCAGATTCCTCAACCGGATAGATATGGTCATTCTCTATGATTGTGAGTTTTTAGTTTTCTCGAATCTGCAATATTGTGGATGCAACAGATTTTTGTCCTTTGTGGTGGTGAAGGCGAAGGGGGTAGGGCGAAATTTTGAGATATACGTTTTATAGTGAGATCTAACAGAAGTGCGGATACCAAATTTGGTTGGTCTAGCCTTAATAGTTTCTGAGATTTGTGGATGCCCCAGATTTTCGTCCTTTGCGGGGGCGGAAGGGGGTGTGGCGAAATTTCGACACAAAACGGTCAAGGTCCGATATCACAGGAGTGCGGATACCAAATTTGGTGGCTCTTATAGGTTCTGAGATTCTTGAACTCATTTTGCAATTGGCTAAACCGACCATGAAACCTGTGTGTTAGAGAGAGACAGAGCGAGAAAGAATGAAATTGTTTTCTTGATTCTTGCTATAATAATTATACGGCTCAATCGACTCGGCTATTGATGCTGATCAAGAATATATATACTTTATCGGGTCGGAAACGATTCCTTCTGGACGTTACACACATCCACTTTTACCACAAATCTAATATACCCAAATACTCATTTTGAGTATCAGGTATAAAAAAACAGATGACCCAGACTCAAGACTGAAGTTCCACAAGGTAGTGTATTAGGGCTAACTCTATAAAACCTATTCACACATGATATGCCTAAGACCAAAGTTACCAGACTGACCCAAGTCAGTTCTATCTAGGGCTAACAACAAGATAAGATACAACTTAAACCATTTTGCGAATTGGTCTTGCCTCTGAAATATTTCCATTAGCCCGGATAAATGTGCGGTAGTGACCCACACCTTAAAAGAGAAACGTGCCCTGGTGTTTTTCTTCATGGCGAGCTGATAGACCAACGGAGACAACATAAATACCTAGGAGTCACGCTGGATACTAGACATACTTTTGCCATGTAGCCTGGAGAGCAAGGCCAAGAAATTATACTGGCTGCTAAACCCTGTCAACAGGCTCAGTCTTTCTAATATAGTACTCATATACAAAGCTATCTTAGCGCCTATTTGAAAATAAGGAATAAAAGTCTACGGTATCGCAGCCAAATCTAACGTCAATATAATCAGGGTGTTCCAAAGCAAAATGTTAAGCAAGATTTCTGGAGCTGATTGGTACATCCGTAACTATAAAATAGCCAAGGACCTCAGGGTCCCCCTAGTTGGTGATGTCATAAACACACAAGCTACTAGATACCAATCGAAATGACGTAATCAGTCAAAATGCAGAACCAGGCGTAGACTTGTCCGTACCATTCCGACAGACCTGCCCAACAGAAAGATATAATTAACTCCCCATAAGCCGTCCCTGACCACCCACCCTCGATTTTGATGTCCACCTTGATGCCCTGCATTATCTTTTGAAAAATCTTTGTAACTGAATTTTTGCATAGACTACTGTATAGTTGTTTCAAAAATAACAGTAAATAACATAATTGTACTTTTTCTAGTCTGGGACATTTATATTTTAAAACAAATATTTATCTTTAAAACAATAACAAAAAATTAAAAATAAATATAATTTATTAAAATTGTTTGATACTTAAGTCTAACAGAGTCCAAGTGAGCTTGGGGGCGGGAGGCTCTTATCCCCCCCCTCCCGGCTACCGCCTTAACCTTAACCTAAGTCTAACAGACAAAATGAGTCTGATGGCAGCTGTTAACTAGAGTTATAAATTAATTATGAAAAATGTATGATGATTTATAAATTTATCAATTTTGGAAAACACAAAATTAATCCGACTCAGTACTGACTCAGTGTGAATTTGACTTTTCGAAATCATCTATTCAGAATATTCCATTTATCAAAAAAACTAACTTTAATTTGAAGACAAACTGGTTTTTGGTAAGCCTTGGTAGTGATGTTATTGACGAAAACGAGCTGATGCATCTGCTTTAATTTTGACAGTCGCATACAAGCTTATACATACATAGTTTAAACGAGGGGGGACGTTGTGAGTTGCTGCGGAGACCGCAACTCTACATTTATACGCGATACTTAGTCAGTATGGCTCTCCTCCGGCAGACGCCGCCAACATTAAACGACACGACAAAGAGTGCGTGCGAGAGAGGCAGAAAACCAGTCTGAGCGTGTCGTCGGGCGCTGCATAGCCACTGCATTTGATTTGTTCCTTTTTTTTTGCTATAAAAATAATCCGATCTGATCCAGATTCAACAATCTGATAGATATGGTCATTTTCTATGATTGTGCGTTTTTATTTTTCTCGAATCTGCAATATTGTGGATGCAACAGATTTTCGTCCTTTGTGGGGGCGGAAGGGGGTGGGGCGAAACTTTGAAATATCCGTTTTATAGTGAGATCTAACACGAGTGTGGATACCAAAATTGGTTGCTCTAGTCTTAATAGTCTCTGAGATTTGTGGATGCCGCAGATTTTCGTTCTTTGCGGGGACGGAAGGGGGTGTGGCGAAATTTTGAAATATACAGGTTCGATATCACAGGAGTGTGGATACCAAATTTGGTTGCTCTAGCTCTTATAGTCTCTGAGATCCTTGAACTCATATTTTGCAATGTGTTAGAGAGAGACAGAGCGGAAAGAATGAAATTGTTTTCTTGATTCAGATTCATTCGTTCAGATGCATTCTAGAAGATATAGTCATCCTCTACGAATCTGCGTTTTCTGTTTTCTCGTATCTTTGAAATTGTTGATGCCACAGATTTTCGCCCTTTGTGGGGGCGGAAGTGGGCGGGGCAAAGTTTTTAATTAAACTTGTAACAGTGACATATCACAGAAGTCCGGATATCAAATATCGTTGCTCTGTCTCTTGTAGTCTTTGAGCACTAGGCGCTGATAGGGACGAACAGACAGACAGGGCTCAATGGACTCGGCTCTGATACTGATCAAGAATATATATACTTGATGGGGTCGGAAACGATTTCTTCTGGACGTTACAAACATCCATTTTCACCACCAATCTAATATACCCGAATACCCATTTTGAGTATCGGGTATAAAAATGATTTAATCAAAATCGGTAAGTTGGTTGACAAAATATAGCGGCTTGAACTTTTTCAGTTTGTTAAGCTATTAAGCGTTTTTAATAACTGTTGCAATTTGAAGTTAATGAAAGTCGAGAGGTTGTATATAATTCACAATTTAATTGCATATGTAAACCAACTTATCGCGTAGGTACATATGGGGATGATTGGGCGAACGATTGATGCGAGGATGTTAATCTAATAGCTGCGACGATTAGCTCAAGACTGACAATGCAAGGGCTGACGGGCCAAATTGCCGGGCCCTATGCAGCAAGCTTAGACGCGAGCGAGAGAGTAGAATAGCCCGAGAGCGTTAGAGCTGCTCGGTGCCGCTGTTAAGCCGAGTACGAGAGATTGCGATATAAAGAGACGAAAGAATTCCGCTGCATGTGCATATGCGATAGCAAATGATCTTTACAGTGGAGGCAAAGGAAATGACAACAACAAAATGCATTTCCTTTGGGCCGCACCACTGGCAATCATTTACAATATTTAAGCTGCTTGACCCGACACAGTTGAGCAATGTACAATGTACATATGTACAAATATTTCAGTGAACCGAATTCATTAAATTTTTATTTGTTTCAAAATTGTTAATAACACATCTCCACAAAAATATGTCTGTCCCGAGAAGGTTCGAGTCAATTTGCATATATTTTGGACCGCTGTATCCTATGTCCGATAACATTATTTAAAATTCCTTCGTTTTTTTTTTTTTACTAATTACCTAGTACCAAATTTCAAGTCAATTTTTTTTAAATTATCTCTTTTTCCGGCATTTGAATTAAGACAAAATATTCAAATTTCATATATTTTTGGTTTCTGAATTTAAATCGTCATTTATTTATCATCATCCTCATGTTAAAAATAGCGTATTTTCATTAAAACCCAAAATAACAATAATCTCTGTTCGTATCGAATGATTGATTGTTTAAAATTTGTACAGTGAGTCAATGTAATTCCCAGTTTTCTCAAGTGCTTAATTAATGGTTCCATTCAAATTTCCGCCGTTCACGCATGACTGGAGTTCGTTAATTTCGTTAAGTCGAAAAAATATAATTTTTCGTTTTCTATTTATTTTTTAATCTTTTATTTTATTTATTTGTTTGTTTTTAATTGCTATGTTTTTTTGCTATGCAGTTTCTTTTGTATAACAACGTTTAGAAACGTGTAGCAGAACAATATAATAATAACTTATTACATGTACTTGGTGTAATATTGTATTAGATATTTTTCAATTAAACCAAACTGCATAATTTAAAATAAATTAAAAAATATAAATTAATTAAGTAATGCCATAATGGCAATTATAATTTTTTGCAGGTCGGTCGATTACTCGATTACTCATAAGAAAAGTCATCTATACAAATAATTATATCATATCTTAAAGTCTTTGCGAAACAAACTCTCTTCCTTTTGAAGGCGAATACTGTTGAATATATAGACATAACTGTCTAAAATAATCAAAATCGAGTGACTGTATCATATATTATGTATCATAATATATAACGGGTATTAAACGCTTCGGCCTCCGAAGCAGAACTTGTTGCATTTTGTATTTAATTGTTATAAATTTTCGTAAAATTATCTAATCTTAATCAACAGTAACTATGTTAAATTTTTGAATGAGGTGTAAATAGTTTGCATGTGATTCCGATTTATTATCTACATACGTTAAATTGGCAAACTACATAAATGTCATAAATATACCATTGTTTGGTTTTAAATGTTTAATTTATCGCAGAGATTACTCTTTTCTAAAAATTCTTTGTGATGATATGTAAAAACATAAATATCTATCAACGTAACAATGAGTCGATAATTTTCCTCTTATTAACTTAACACATTATATAATGAATTGTATTGCATTTTCTAAGGTTGACTTGAGGCATATGGATGAGCAATTGGGAAGCAACGTCGTGGATGTTGGTGTGGATTTATCAGAGTTTTATATGTCTGTTGAATGGGATATTCTCGAGGTTCCAGCTGTAAGGTAAGAAAGTGAAATATATTCAGATAAATATTTTAATAAGGAAGCTAGCTTCTTCGAGCCGAAGTTTATATAACTTTGAAATTTCGCGACCAATGAATCTATAAAATAACCAGTCGAAACGTTAGGGTTGATGTTCATGTGCCGCAATACAATATAATAACCGAACCTTTGTTCTAGCCAATATAATACATCATTTATTCCAGGGTCGTTCCTTATAATACGTTTCCGGTTTTCTTTACATTTTCTTATGTTAGAGAATTTTTGCGACTTGTCTATATTGGTTAGTGATTCTGATTGATGAAATGCCTCCTTGAGGTTGTAACATACATTATGAATTTAATATAACAACAATTATGAATTTAATATAATAACTGGCAAACAAGTTAAAGCGCAGTTTTGGAGATACGAGAAAGCCGAAAACTTATAATCATAGAGACTACTAAACAGACTACTGGCATAAACACGTAAGGTTAGGTTAGGTTAAGGCGGTAGCTAGGGAGAGGTACGAACTTCGCCGCAGCTCACTTGATTCCCCACAGCGGGATTTGTGTGTGAAGACCTAAGAGAAGAGTCATCTGCGGCCAAAATGCGCACGCAGTGTGAATCGTGTGATGAAAACCATACCGGGGGGACAAATAATATACCGGGGGAATAAGTGCCAAAATAAGCATGGGGAAAAAAACCCTGACCTGCTCTCAGGCAAGCAGCGGCTTGTGTTTAGGCCGCATCTACGCAATAGCCAAGCGCACGTGTTTGCCGAACGGGACGTTGCTTTGTATAACGGAAAACTAATGAAAATTCTGTTCCTGGTCCTTTTCTCTGCCTAACACACCGATCAATTCCCTCAGTGCTCAGATAAGGGAGGTGGCTTACCCTTTTTTCCCGTCGCTTAATGTCTTGTTGGTTCCTGATATCCTGCTGCTGTTGGTCATCGTTGTACTTCTTGGTCACCTTTTGATCACTTTTACTTTCATCCGCGGCCGGACCGCTCTATTTCGGAGTTCGGAAAACATTCCCGAGCCTGGCCCGCGATGGACCGTGCAGGATTCGCTTTTTCCTTTTTCGGCAGCTTATTTGCCGCTTTGCTACTTTGTAGCTTTCCGCTGCTGGCCTCTGCTCGGGGGTGTGAGAAGCCGGTATCTCCCCTTCTTCCTATAATCCATGCTGGCTTTGATATTGTCGTTTTGCTATTTCTGCGCTAGTCAGGCTCTCTTGATTTGGCTGCGTAGGCGTTCATCTCTCTTGGCGCCGCTGCTGTGGCGTACATAGGCGTGAGAGCGATCGTCGGGCTCTCCTAATATTGTCTGCTGTGCCCGGCCTACTCGGACCTCCTCGTCCGAGTCCGATGACAGCATCGTCACCGTGGGATACCGGAAAGGGTTCGTCGCGACTTGCTCGGGCGGTCGATGTCGTTAAGCCACCTCGCGGAGGTGAAGAGATCCTCGAGGCTCTTTGAGTCGAGGTGTTGCTCGTCCGGGCGTCACTTGTCCTCCGGTTGTCCATCTCGGATCTGGTGGAGGAAGAAACCTTGTTTGGTTAGAACCTGACCACTGATGCCTACAATTGGGTTTCCCTGATCGGTGCGTTCTACTCTAATCTCTTAAGGGGAGTTAAGGCTATCTTACTGCGTGTGTACGCGGTTGACCCTTGCAGGGCGACGTCATTATGGCAGCGCACTACCATAAGCGGCCCTCATGAACTCTCGGTTTTCTTAGTGCTGGGGTCGTCGTCGTCGTCGTATTCGTCGTCTTCGCTGGTGTGGGTGTTCTCATTGCCGTGGTGGGCCTTGAGGTTGGCTAGTCCGGCCGTTCGTCACTGTCTTCCCGGAATCTTCTGGAGTCGTGCTATGATGGTAGAAATAAATTTAACTCATGGGTCTCCAATACGTAGGTTGTAGGTCCTGCTCTGCGTCTGTGATGCCTGCTGGGTATTCTGGGCGATCATGGTTTTGATCATCCTTTTGGCTCGTTCCGTCAGGTTTTGTTGTGGGGTGTAAGGCGCCGTATACTCCACTTCCGCTTGCAGAACTTTCGGAAGGAATTGTGAATTGGGTCCCGTTGTCGCATACGAACTTCCGTGGGGTTCCGAAGCGGCTCAGGATCCGTTCCCGGAAAGCTGTCTCCAGTAGTTCGGTGGTGGCCTTGCGGAGTGGGACCAAACTTCACCCACTTGCTGAAGGCGTCGAAGAACACCAGCAACATAGTGTTGCCGTGCTTGGAGCGTGGCAATGGTCCTCCGTAGTCGGCGCATACGATGTCCAGTGGTTCTTGGGCTTGGCGGGTGTATATCTTCCCTCTTGGTTTGGTTTGACTCACCTTGTACTGCTGGCATTTTGTACACTGCCGGATATTTCGGGCGACATCTCGGTGCAGTCCGAGCCAGTAGTACCTCTGGGATAGCCCAGATCCTGTCTTTCTGATCCCGAGGTGTCCTGCTGTTGGATGGTCCTGGTTCTGCTGCTGTCTCGCTTGTATATCTAATCGCTCTTAATGATGATGCTCCGAATGCCCTTCCGGCTGTGCCTGGATCCGCCTGTGGAGTCCCTGCAGCCAGAGACAGGGGCTCCGGTCTTCATCCACTCGCTGCAGGGTCTCTACTGGTTGCCGTGAGAGGGCGTCTGCCACACCGTCTTGGTTTCCTCGTCGGTGGTGTATGTCACCAATATTGCTGGAGCTCCAAGGCCCAGCGGTCGATGCGTCCCGTATGATATTCGATGGAGTTTATCCACTTCAACGTGAGGTGTTCCATGATTGCATCGAAGAGGTTGCCTTCCAGAAAACATCGGAGCTGTCGGATTGCCCAGACAAGGCAAGGCACTCTTTTTCTGTGGCCGAGAAGTTTTCTTCTGTCTTGAGTAGTTGACGGCTTGCAAAAGCGATGACTCTTTCTGCTCCTTCGATCTGTTGTGTCTACACTGCTCCGCGTCCATACGAACTGGCGTCCGTTTGGGGTACGAATCGCTCGCCGAAGTCGGGGCATGCCAGGACTGGTGCTTGCGTGAGTCTCTGCTTGAGCGTCTTGAATGCCCGTTGTTATTCGTCTGTCCACTCCCACTTTTGATACTTTTTGAGCAGGTTGGTCACGGGCTGAACCACCGTGTCGATACCACGATGCCATCCCGATGCAGCGTCGCAGCTGCTTCAGAGTGGTGGGTGCCGATAGTTTCTGTACTGCGCTGATCTTGTCTGAATCCGTGTGGATGCCTCGTTCGCTGATGACATGGGCGAGATAGACTAAACTCTCCCTGAAGAAACTACACTTGTTTCTGTTCAGTCGGAGGTTCGCCTCTCGCAGCCTCCTGAAAACTTCTCTAAGGTTGCCGACGTGTTCTTCTAGCGTGGCTCCGATGAAGATGATGTCGTCGCGATACGCGAACGCGTACGGCTTTATAGTAGGTCCGATGACGATGATGTCGTCGAAACACGCGAACGTGTACGGCTCCATGGCGGGTCCGATGACAATGTCCAGATATGTAGCGCGCTGTAGCTCCGATGTCTCTCAAGGATTTGATTAATCCGTGGTAGCGGATAGGCGGCAAGTAGCTAACGGTCATTCATCTGGCGATAGTCCACGCACATTCGCATCTCCCCGTTCTTCTTTCCTACCAAAACGATCAGAGCGTTTTGGGGACCTATGGATGATTCGATCCTTCCATCCCGTAGCAGCTCGTCTACCTGTGCGTAAATGATTTTCTGCATGATCGGGTTCTTGGGGAAATTGCTCTGCTTCACGGGCCTGTTGTCCGGCATCATTACCGTGTGTTCGGCGATGTCGGAGCATGCCCGTCGAAATTCGCCAATTCCTCTTCTAGAAATTGGGATGGTTCGGGGTATGGGTCTGGCCGCCACGGCGATATGTCCTCCAGTTCCAAGGTGGTAACGACGGATGTCACATATGTAGGAAGTCGAGTTCCAAGATGAAGTCGACTAATACCGTGGGTAGTATAAGAAGAGATACCTATGTGTCCTCAGTTGGGCGGAGACCCGACCTGTTTCCCGGGTTTCCGGCAGCAGTTGATGGTGCCGACGGATCCTCAGCGGCCACATTCCCAGCAGAACTTCTTCTGTCGGTTGGTGCACGCTGGCAGGCTCATTGTACATCGATCGCCTGATCTTCCTCCTGGCCGTTCCCCCAGTTGGCGGTCTCGGTTCCCCGGATGCCACGTGTGTGGTGCCTCGTTCCGTGGTTGTTCCATTGCCTGTGTATGTTGAGATGAGATCAGCTGGGTCAATTCCTTGAGTGAACGAAAATCCTTCCTGCTTTGTGCGTCTGATACTTCGGGCGGAGATTTTCGTAGATCCGCTCGAGTTCCTATTCCCGAGTATACCGGGCTCGCGGCATCATCAGCCGTAGCTCGATCCCGAAAAGATTCTTTGGGCCGCTGCTCCCGACTTCCTATGGTGTCGTCCAGGCGCTGGAAGTATCTGGGGGCAGGAAGAATTCCAGGAATTCCTGTATTGAATAGTTCGGAACTATCCTTCGGCCTTTCCCGTTAAAAGACCGGAAATGGCTCGGGACAACTGCTGTGGGCTCCCGCCGTATGATTCCACTCGCCCCTCGTCTGTCGAAAGTAAGTTCCTATTTCCGAAGTTTGTCCGCCAGTAATGTGTACGAGATCTCACCCCCTCCGGGGCGTGAGACCTGGTGTCCCTGGCGAAAACGTGGTTGTTTCCCGTCCGTGATTAGTTACTTGGCTGGTCAATGGGTCCAGTGATATTGAGTCCCGATTCTTGATCTTTGCTTGCCGGCTCCGGTCTGGTTCCTTGGAGTGGTCCTTGGGCTCGTTCGTTCGTTGTTCGTTGAGGTTGGTCGTGCTGGGCGGCCGGTGTTTCGGTCGCTGATTCTCGGTATCTGTGGGTGGATCCTTGGCTCATGCTGGGCAGTACGGGTATAATTGGTCGCAGTTTTTGTCCCTCCTTGCTGTCTTCCATCTTCCTCCGGCTCTCTGGCCCCGGTGACGTGGCTGTACTCCGGTGGTCCCTGCGGCTCAGTATGTTTCAAAAGTGCGTGGAGAATTCCTCCAGCCTTTCTTCCACGGCTTCAAGGTGTGCAGGGCGTGCGTATGGCATGCGTATGTTCTCTCCCAGTTTCTCTTAGTCCAAACTCCCTATCTAGGCTCTGCAGCTCGTCCTTCCTGCGGGACGCTATCCAGCGTATGCTCATCCTGATCCTGCTCAACTAGCCGGGGCCCCTGTACGAGGAGGTGTCGGCACGGTACTGGGTCGGATGATCCTATACTATGATGCACGGCACTGGGTGAATGATCCTGTCAAAGGATACGCGGCACGGTACTGGGTCGGGTGATCCTATACTAGGATACACGGTCCTGGGTGGATGATCGAAGGATTCCGATGCCAGGCCTCGGTTTTTCATTTTTCGGCAGCCTTATTGCCGATTTGCTACTTTGTTGGCGAGAGGGCCGGTATCTCCCTCTAATCCATGCTGGCTTTGATATTATCGTTTAGCTATTTCTGCGCTGGTCTCTTGATTTGGCTGCGTACGCGTTCGCCTCTCTTGGCGCCGCTGCTCTGGGGGTGTGACGTAGGCGTGAGAGCGATCGTCGGGCTCTCTTAATATTGTCCCTTTGCTATTTATGCGCATGGCCTGAGTCTCTTGGCTTGGCTGCGTAGGCGTTCGTCCCTTTTTGGCGCCGCTGCTCTGGCGGATTAATTAATTTACTTAATCTAAGAGCTCCCTCACGAATGTAGCTGAAAGCGGAGCTGAAATCGGCGCTGAAATCGGAGCTGAAAGCTCAGCTGCTCTGAGAGCTTTTTTCAGGCAGAATCAGCTTGCAGGTGTGTGCACTGTCGGCTGAACTGGTTGCTGAAAGCTGAAAGCTATTGCCTCCCTTAGAGACTTAGAGACTTGCAGAGGTGCTGCAAGTGCGGAGACTTTCTCAAACATTTATGGAATAGCGGATAACTTTGATCTACCTCTATAATTTTTTGCATTAGACTTGCTACCTTTTTTAGGGAGAGGAATTAAAAACGATTCTTTCCAGATCGGGGAGAAGCAAGAAGAATCAATGGACAGGGTGAATAGTTAAAGCAACGGTCCACACAGTGCCTCGGCGCAGTACCTGGACCCGGTGAAAACACCGCCTTAACTAGTCGAAGATCATGAAGTAAAAAACATTAATTTATTAAGGGACTGAAAATGCGGATTACGGACTACCAGAGTAGCTTTCCTCAGAATATGTCGTCTGGAAAAATTGGGCAAAAAGATCGGCAATCGCCTGATTATTATTTGCCGACGTATTACAAAATGATAGCGAGGATGGGTGTGCGGACGTTCTACGCTTACTGTAAAACTGTTTAATGTCGAGATAGGTAGTTCTTATAGCATTGAGCATTAAGAACTGAAAAGTTTGACCAAGCTATTACACAGCTATTAAGTAGTCACTTATCAAAAGAACCAAATCTTGACTTTAAGTTTTTTAGACTGAATAATTCTTCGGTAAGCCAAGGAGCTTTCCAGATCTAAACGGACAAGACAGCGGCACATAAGAATAAAAAAATGTGCCAAGAGCATTGTAAAAAATGTTTGTGCCTTTTATGACATCAGTGCACAAGTATAAAGCAGACCAATTAAAATCCCTAATGAGGTTATCAAGCTTCGCAAACGCGTCTTTACGACACGTTCTGGTAGCCTAATCGACAGATCCAATACAGTTGGTCCCATATCTAGCGACACTTCGAAAGTAGGATGGAAGATGTCTTCAGGTATAGTGAGCGGAAGGGCTCGGGTTAACAACACTATGGTCGGATCCGAGACAAAGCACAGATCAAGCAATCGAACCAATGAATTTTTCATATGATTGACTTGAGACACGGAGAGGTCAAGCAGGCCGTCAACAAAGTCATGTCGTGACATGGGCACTAGGTTACTAGACTCGTTTATCGAAGACCAAACAGTTCCTGGCAAGTTGAAGTCACCAAGAACTATCATATGATCTTTATATGAAACAGCGGTTAAAGCGGATAAGTGCTGCTTATAAATTGATATTTCCGAAGAAGGTGGAATATACCAACAAGTAATTAAGCGAAATATACGAATATAGCGAAAGCGGGAAGAATCAATTTTACACAGGAATTCCAGTTATTGTTGAAAATAGACTGTGAAATATTCCAAAGTTAAGTTAGAGAAGAACAAAGAATGTGCGGCTTTATCCAGGTTTCAGTAAACACAATAACGTGGGAAGGAAATTCAACACTATCCCGGAAAAGAATGCTGAGCTTACTACGTAAGCGTCTAACATTCTGATGGGTTACTAAGAGGTTACTAAGATAAGTTAGTTATTTCGAAGGGTGGAAGCAGGACGGGGAGATGAGGATGGCACATTGGGACGATTTTTAAGAGTTATAGGGGGCCTAGTCTTCTTCTTCTTAGCCTTGAACTCCTTCACCACCAAATGCTCTGGCCAAAATTTGGCAAAGTTTACTCTCTCTCCGACAGGCTTTCCCGTAGAATTCGACGGCATTCCACATATATAGGTTCCGCATAAGTGGATCGCGTCCGCTCTGTGCTGTCCGGCCCAAGCGATGAGATTTTTCTTTCGGTGCGGTAGTTGGACGAGGAGCATAAATCCCTCGTAGCGAGCGGACGCCCTCATCCCAGGGATATTGTTGTTGCAAGCTTTTGAAAAGGGGTTCAGACAGGTACCAGAAGATTGTGCGAATTTTAAGCTTGTATTAACCACCAATCTGGAAAATTAATTTAATATAAATAAAATGCCATACCCACAGCCACGAGTGTATATGGATATTATCGACGCTTTTTTATACATTTTTTATACCATACTCAAAATTAGTATTGAGGTATATTAGATTTGTGGTGAAAATGGATGTGTGTGTCCAGAAGGAATCGTTCCGACCCCATAAAGTATATATATTCTTGATCAGCATCAATAGCCGAGTCGATTGAGCCCTGTCTGTCTGTCCGTCCCTATCAACGCCTAGTGCTCAAAGACTATAAGAGCTAGAGCAACGACGTTTTATATCCGGACTTCTGTGATATGTCACTGCTCGAGTATATTTCAAAACTTTCCCCAGCCCACTTCCGCCCCCACAAAGGAAGAAAATCTGTGGCAGAATAGAAGAGGATGACTATATCTTCTAGACTGCAGAATCTGAATTAGATCGTATCAAACGTATCAGACGAAAATCTGTTACATCCACAATATTGCAGATTCGAGAAAACTAAAAACGCACAATCATAGAGAATGACCATATATATCCGGTTGCGGAATCTGGATCAGATCGGATAATTTTTATGGCCAAAAGCAACAAATCAATTTGCAGTGGCTACGCAGCGCCCGACGCGCTCAGACTGATTGTCTCTGATCTGTCTCTCTCGCACGCACTCTTTGTCGTGTCGTTTAATATTAGCGGCGTCTGCCGGAGGAGAGCTATACTGACTAAGTATCGGGTGTAAATGTAGAGTTGCGGTGTCCGCAGCAACTCACAACGTTCCGCCTCGTTTTTAATCTAAAAATGGTTTTAAAAAAAACAAAACATAAAATACAACTTGAACTATCTGTGTTTTATTATCACTCTACAGCTTATATGAATGGATTAAATTGGGGTGAGACAACGTTCGCCGTATCCGCAATTTTAATATATAAGTGGAGTGTTATCCTTTTATTGTTGGCTTAAATATCGAGTTAGTCTATCTAGTTAATATTTTCGGAGCGGGACTATATTTTCATATTCTAAATCACACAATTTAAAACTGATCAGATCAGTATATATTGTAGCTGTGATAGAAACCATCAGTCAAACATCGTATTTTATTTACCCGATACGCAAAAAGAGTACACGGTATTATAGAGTATTAGATTTATGGGGAAAATGCATGTGTGTAACGCTCATAAGTAGGCGCTTTCGACCGCATTAAGTATATATATTATTGATCAGTATACGCCCTCACAAAGAACATAAATATGTGGCATCCACAATTTTGAAGACACAAAAAATACAGACTGCCGAATTTGGATCAGATCGGACCATTATTATAGCCAGATGGAACAAATTAATTTTGCAGTGGTTATTTTCGAGATCTTTGAGATCAAGTCTGCACCGCTAAGCGTGGTCAAATCGGGCTAAACCTTTCTTTTTATTTTTGTATAACAAAAGGTAAATTTTTAGTCCCTGAGACCCACCGGTTGCCTTGAATTTTCATAAACCGCACGTTTAACTGCCGATAAATTTAAAATGCAACACTAAATAAATGACACTTCGAATTTTTTAAATTTGCTGTGAAAACACAATGAATGACAAGAACTGATGAAAATTCATTGAAACTTGTTGAAATTTCACTGTTTTGTATTTCTTGAAAGTTAATGACGATTTTATAATCGATACTCAAAAAGAGTTAAGGGGTATATAGGATTTGTGGTGTCAATGAATGTCTGTAACACCCAGAAGGAAGCGTTTCCGACGCAAAAAGCATATATATTCTTGATTATCATCAATTGCCGAATTGATTGAGCCATGTCTGTCTGCCCAGACGCCGGTTATACTAGACTGTTACAAGTGCTTTTCAAAATGTTCCTCCTTCTAGCAGAATTTACTATAAATATTTAAAAAACTAAAAAAAAGACTAAACTCGGTCCACTTAAGAGCTGACGGTAGAATTTTGTTCCGAAAAATTGCCTTTCGGTACAGTCTGTTTTCCCCCAAGATTTGCTCTGTGGAAATACTATAGGCCAATATTTTATATAAGTAACCTGTAATTAGACAATGTAAATAGGACCGAATTGATTGCGGTTGATGAGTGGATGAAGTTGAATTTGTACTACTACTAACTAGTTACTACTGACTTTTAAATTTTAGTTCGCTGAGAAAATTTAAATTTAAAATGCCTATCATTTAGAATTTCTAATATAGAATTAAAAATACTTTAGTCTATTTTTAATGAATATTTTACTATATTTATATAATAACTATTATTTATTGCTTTAGAAATGAAAAGTTTTACACTTGCTGCGATGAACCTTACCTGGACATAACATTCAATATAACAATGAGAAGAAAAACTCTTTTTTACACTGTTAACATAATTATACCTTGTATGGGGATTTCATTTTTGACTGTGCTTACCTTCTACTTGCCATCTGATAGCGGAGAAAAGGTTTGTAAAATATGTCAACATTTGTATAGTATTATATATTGGAATTTATATTTCTAGGTTACGTTATCAATTTCCATTTTGATTAGCCTTCATGTGTTCTTTCTTTTGGTTGTCGAAATCATACCTCCGACATCGCTGGTTGTACCTTTGCTGGGAAAATACCTAATATTTGCTATGATACTCGTTTCAATAAGGTAATGTTGTATTTATTAAATAAATTCATGCATTTAATTCTGTTTCATCTACTTAAAGTATCTGCGTTACTGTCGTCGTTCTTAACGTTCATTTCCGTTCTCCGCAAACTCATAGAATGGCTCCCTGGGTAAAACGAGTTTTTATTGATTTTCTGCCAAAATTTCTGTTTATAAAGAGACCAACGTATAATTTTGAAACAAGGTAAGAAAAAGAATGGTTAATTTAGTAAGTTTTGTTAGTGGCTGTTGTGCAATGTTTAGATTAATAAATAACATTTCGTCTTTTTTAACGCCTAGGCTGAGAGACTATATATTGCATATAGCAACGAAATTTTGTATTCAGACTCCTGTGATATCAAAATTTTGCCAAGCCCTTTTCCGCCCCCACAAAGGACGAAAATCTGTGGCATCCACAACTTTAAAAACACTAGAAAACCAAAAATCGTAAAATCGTAGAGAATGACCATATCAAGCAGACTGCCAAGGTCCTAAATAATTTCCGTCTTATTTTTGGATAAGCAACTGAACATGCTCTCATTATACAGATACATTATTAATTAATTCTAGCTTTTTTATGAATTCTTGGGGACAAGCATAATCATAAAAACCTTTCATTTCGAGTGCACGTTTTATGAAGATCAATGAAAAGCTAATTAGAAGATCATTGTGTCGAAAACTGGTAAAATGCGATAACAAACGAGATAGCATATGAAACGGAACTTTTTTAACGCAGATTCGCCAATCTGGAATATTTGGTGATTGCGTTTTTGATTTTCTCGTATCTTCCAAACTGCGGATGATGAAGATGAGGAATGATAAAACCATTCAAAAGCCAGTCAAAGCCACTTTAACTGATAGACTTGGAGCTGCAAAAATGTATAATAAATTATGCAGCTGTGCGCCGATGAAACTCTTTTTAAAATCTTTAAAATCTGATATTTTTCTGTTTTTATACCCGATACTAAAAATGAATATAGGGGTGAATTAAATTTGTGGTGAAAGTGGATGTATGTAACGCCCAGAAGGAAGCGTTTCCGACCCCATGAAGTATATGTATTGTAACGAATGAAGATTTAGTAGACTTGTTGTCATGTCAGATTATATTGAAAATAGTCAGTATTAGCTAGAAGTTGCTTGGAACAACATTACGAACTATATAGACGTAACAATATTCTTGATCATAATCAACATCAATCGACTCGGTCGATTGAGCCATATCTCTCTGTCTGGATACAAAATGACGTTGCGGTAGCTCTTATAGTCTCTAAGCACTTAGCGTTTATAGTGGTCGGAAACGCTTCCTTCTGGACGTTGCACACATCCATTTTCACCACAAATCTAATCATCTAATCTATACTCATTTTGAGTATCGGGTACAAAAAAACAAACTGCCCGTGAAGAGCGCAGCGTTGGTGTGGCTCGCCTTCTTGCTTCTCAAACACAAGAAAAAAGCGATGTAGCCCGTGAAACAGCTCGGTTGGCAATGCGAAATCGTCGAGCGAACATGAGCCATTGCGTTCATTGCTTTGTAGCGAAACGGCCGAATCACGTCATTTTCTTGCAAACACTCAAAAGTAGAATGGTTGTTTCCAAATGGCCTCAGATTACAAGTATACAGGACACAAGGTCAGATTCAGAATCGAATTGGATCATTGCAAACTCTCGAAGATGCACAGCAGAAATTTTTTCAAATATACTTCATGGGAAACATGGAAAGTTATAAATCCATTAAATGGGGAAGAAAATACAAGGAAAGTTAGCTCGATGAACTATTACGCATATTGTTTGATGATTCGGCAAAGTACTGACAACTTTTTGCCGTCGACATGTACAAGCTAATATTGTTGAATTAACTATTCTGCCAACGACCTATATACATAGGTATTCCCCATCATATGCATGAACATGCGCAAGATGCATTGACATATGTTCGTCATTACGGTCGGCCAGATCTCCTTATTACTTTTACCTGTAATCCAAATGGATAGATATTGTACATCACAGCACGTGATTCGGGTAAAAAATGAGGTCCCTGATCCATAAAATCCATAGATATGGTCATTATGAAAACTGTTGCGATTTGACGTATATTCTCATTCCCTATTCACGACAGTCATTTTAGGGTGCATTTGGAGAATGGTCCACGAATAAATTTCCCGACATCAAAAGTTGCTCAACGTGCTCAAATACCTCCCGCTGGAGGTACTGGACAACATTTACCAGTTTCTTTGCAATCTGCCAAAGCTACCCATTTGCACGCACTTTGCTTTACTCGGAGATGCCACGCTATTACACATGGAAAATTACACTTCATCGAAGAAATTTCAACGACGGAAGTATGCCGATGCAGTTCCTGGTTAACCGTATGAGTGTTCTACAGTATTCTTGGTCAATGTTTTAGACACTATTCATGCGATATCCAATATTGCGGTTGCAGGTTCTAGTTCTGGAATAGCAGCCACATTGTTAGATTCTTATTGTTAGCCGTATGGCTCATTCAGCATTAAAATTACCGTTAAATCTTCAAAATATTGATGAACCTATATGTAATATTGAAAAAAACTCTGCAATGGCCAAAGTTTTGTCAGCATCGAAAATCATCATCTGGGACGAGTGCGCAATGGCGCATAAGCGTGCATTAGAAGCACTTGACCGAACATTGAAAGATCTACGCAATGACTTGAAATATTGTGGAGGCGTTATGATTTTATTTTCTGGCGATTTACGCCAAACACTGCCAGTAATTCCAAGATCAACGCCTACCGACGAAATAAATTTTTACCTAAAATCATCGAATGGCGCTATGTGAAGAAAATTCAACTAATACATCTAATGATACATCAATAGCCACATTTAATTAGGAACATTTTTTGGTATGTGCGGTATCCAGAAATCTGAATACAAAATGTCGTTGCTCTAGCTTTTATAGTCTCTGAGCACTAGGCGCACATAGGGACAGACAAGCGAACGGACGGACAGATGGTCAGACGGAATGGGGTCGAAAAAGCTTCCTTCAGGACGTTACACACATCCATTTTCACCACAAATCTACCACTCTCGTCACTCTTGTATATATCGTATAAATAGCATTATAGATATTTTTTTACCATAAATATAATAATATCTTTAATAATATTCATTTTATCTTACAAATTTCAAAAATATTTATTTTTTATACTAATTAACATTTTTTTACCTCTTTCAGTAAACTGCTCCTAAAGGAAACACATGCATGCTTTTACCCATACTACTCGTCGACCAATATAGATCGTCTTGTATCTTCACGATACACCCATACACAATCTAAGGAAGAGTTGTCGCAAAGGAAAGTATTGAACCCATCACTAATATTTACGTGCTAATCATATATATCATAATGCTTTACTTGATATTTGCACAAGTATGTGATATCGAAGAGACTGACGCCTTCGTATTGACTTTGAAACTTTTCATACAGTTTCAAATCGGACAGTGGTATATGAAGTTCGTATAAATCTTCGTAACAGACAGAAGATAGCGTTTCCGACCTAATAAAGTATATACAAATATATATTCTTGATTAGCATCAATAGCATAGACCATATAGCGATGTTTGTCCGTCCGTCCATCTTGTTAAGCGCCAAGATCTGAGAGAACTTAAGCAACTGAATATTCTGTTCAGAACACTATGAAGTCACACTATATGACAACATATGTATCATATGTTTGGCCTTCCACTAAAATCGCGAGATCCATTGTGTGTGTTTAGTTTAACATACCCCAACATCTCTTTTTACATAAAGAAACTGCGATTTTGTGACTTTGTGTACTTTCATAATTTTTACTCGGCATCTGCATCAAGGAAATCCGCAAAAATGAATGAATTCAAATGGTATGAACTTTCACAGGATTTTCTATTCTATTTAAAAAAAGATGAAGTTTTATACCATTTTAAATGTTTTTTCAACGTTAAAATATAAAAAAAAAATCTAAATTGTATGGTTCAAAATAAGAAATGTTCAAAAGATGTTAAAGGTCGAGATATTTAATAAATCAACCAGATTTTAAATTACAATAAATACTTGTTTACTTTAAATGTAATTCAAAATCGTGTAAAAGGTCGCACAATTCTCTTTCCAATTCATTAATTTCATTATTCAATTTATTAAACACGATAATCAACTGGAACTATCTTGTCATCTCAAATAAGAATACAATATAGAATAATTGTGTGGTATATATTAAAAATATTTTCCATTTTGAAATTATAGCTTAACTGCCAATGGCCCATTTGGTGGAAGTTGTCAAGTTCATGGCCCACTACCAACACTTACTAATTGTAGCTCTGACGATTTGGCAGCTGTTCCCGACTTGGATATTGGTTCTTCCGGGATAAAAAGTCCAATATTAAACAACCCAGCATTTTCACACTCTAAATGTCCACCAAGAATCCACAAAAGCTGTTTCTGTGTCCGTTTTATAGCGGAGCATACCAAAATGCAAGAGGACTCAACAAAAGTAATCTAAAATAAAATGTTTAAAATAAAATGTTTAAAATAAAATTTTAACTTTTATTTTTATTCAAAAAGGTAAAGGAAGACTGGAAGTACGTCGCAATGGTTTTGGATAGACTTTTTTTGTGGATATTTACGTTAGCAGTTCTTGTCGGAACAGCTGGGATCATATTGCAGGCACCAACATTGTACGACGACCGGATTCCTATCATAGAGCAGAAAGACTTGGACTTTTCTGGAACATCAGCTGGACGCTGTAGACCTCCACAATAACATTTAAAAAAAAAACGAGTGTTTACAAACTAAAAATGTTTCAGATAATTGAATCTGTTAATATTTATAGTTTCATTATTTTCATGCATACATATATTTTTGTGAGAACACAATATATATTGGCATTAATACTCTTTGGATACTTTAATACTATTTTGGATGTTATATGTGCTGCTTTATTTATCGGGGATTCCATGCTCTATGCGATTCGATATCACAATGTCCATCTGTCCGTGTGTCGGAGTCCACGAATCACTGATACTATAGGATTAAAGACTACCCGATTTGAAATTTTTTGGTATGCTCTTTACTTTTTGACGATATAAAGTATGCACATAATTACAGCTAGAGCCCTTGTGTAAAAGCATAATCCTTGAGAATTTAAGTTGTTTGGCCAAAACATTGACAATTTCTTTTTATGTACGTACTACATTTAAACAATCTGGTGGGCTAGTTTCGGACACTGCAGATCGATCGTTTTTCTATAATCATAGGATATTTTCATACAATTTCAATTATTTATAGCTGATGTTATATAACATGCTGCATTATTTTTTTGCTACTAAATTGCTTATCTACATATAAGACAGACTTTTCAAGTTTTTGGATAAACTATCTTCAGGAAAAAATAGCTATTTTAACAATGACTTGTTTATCAACCGGTCGTTTCTATCGCAGGTATCGCATTTTTTGAATACATAAAACTTCGAAAAAAACGATCTCTGTTCATTTTGCAGAAATAAACACTTTCTCTAGATCGTTAATTCTTTAATGTACGTTGGATCTTACAAATATTCATTTAAAAACTATAAATACAGTGCCACTCAACTGAATAGGTTCAGGAGTTTAAAATTTCAAAAAGCACATCTTTGAATGTTTTTAACATACAGAAGTAATCATGAGGTATAAGTTAGTATATGGTAGTCCCACCTTGGCTTGATATTACTTCATATATTCGATCTTTTAAGGACATGTAATAATTTTCTAGAACATTGATCGATATAGTTGCCAATGCTGATTAAATGGCGTCAATTAGGTTCTCAGTGTCTAGAAATTGTCTTTCGCCCTCATATACTTTTCGAGACATTTTATGGGGTCGAATAATATTATTTTTCCATTTTAATTGAGAAAAATTCAATTTGGTTTTGCCATTTTCTTTATTTTATATTTTTCTTTCTAGTGTCAACATGGGCATCTTACTTACATAAATACATCTACATACAAACTTACACCCATTTTTTTTAATTAAATGAATTATAGCTCAAACGCTATGAATCAGAAATTTATTGCAAATTTTCTACGATAATACTACAAAAGCTGATAACGAAATTAGGATAGCTACTGAAATGAGCCAAATCTACATTTTTTACTCGGACTTACTTTCGGACTATCCGAAACTGAACATTTCTGTGCTTGCAAAAGACAAGAGTAAAAAAAAATGAAAAAACACCAACAACTTTTCAGTTATGTGCAATATTCTGTATACTGTTCGTATTTTTGCAGTCAAAACAAGACGGGGCTGTTCAAGTGAGCGGTTTATTCAATGTATGTATGTATGCCAGTAGTATGGAAATAAAATGCCGAGTGCTAGAGCTATCTGAGCTTATAGTTATTAAATTTGTACAGAATGTTAGCGATTAAATACTAATGGAAATGACATTCTTAATGCTTGCGATATTTAATTCATACATATTTGCTGATGGTTTAAGTTTATATTAATTTATAGCATTATTTTCGTATATTTGTTAAATTATTTCTCAAGTTTCTTTTTAGTACAATTTAAATTTGTAAGAGTAACTTTCCAATTGTACCCGTATCGGAAGTAACAGTGATAACTAAAACAACACCCCATTACCTATAAAAAAAAATAAACTACAACACAAGAAATTATTTTATTTCGACGAGTTTTAAAGTCAAAATTATAAAAAAATATACAGCAAACATGATCAATTTCAAATTTGAAAGCCTAATTTTTTCCGATTAATTAATTTTAAATATTTTTTAAATCTGATGTTTGATTCAATGTTTATATTGAATGTAAGATACTCAAGTTAAGTAGAGATTCTTAAAAAAAAAACAGCAGTAAAAAAATACCAAACGAATTCTAGGAAAAAAATTATTTAAATTATTTAAGCTCCAAATCTATAAAAAAAACCTTTTTGGTTCACAGAGTTTATGAAAGTTGGCATTTTAACAGAGCTTCGTAAGGTGAACTAATTGTAAATCACGAGTCTCAACCAAAATCTTCTTTTTTTAAATCATGTAACATCAATCCAGTAAAGCGGCGGATTAAAAAAAATGGAAAGGAAGATTTTTATATTCAGGCAGGCTCCGTTTTTCATTTACTTTTGCGGATTACGCTTTCAACCAATACGTTTTGTTTTGTTTTTAAGGTTCTCCAGTTTTCACATATTTATCCTGTTTGCACCAAAACGAAAATTGTTGTTGCTCTGACCAATTTTTTTCGATCCAAATTTGAGGTTGGGTTAAAATAAAATTATTTATAAAGAAAGCAAAAGTTCAATTATCCTGATATAGGTGTCAAGTTTATGTTAATGCATCAATAAGTCATCTATTTTTAAGGGGTCGCAATTAAGGGTCGCTTCGTTGTATAAAAAGCTGTTTACTTTTCATTTTGTCAACGAAAAGTTTTCGTTTTGAAAACGAGTAAATCTTGCGGAATGTGAAAACGGGAGCCCCAATTTATATGTGTTCAAAAATAAATCGGGAAAATTTTGCAAATGTGAAATTAGAACATTAGAACATTAGAAAAAAAAAACAAGATTATACAGGAAGCCGTAGAGTTCTAAATTTTTTAGCTTAAACACAAAGCCCACATTACTTATTTAAATGAGTATTTCTTCATTTCAGTAGGTTACTACTTAATGAGGACGGCTCCGGTTTTAAATCAGTTTTGTGTGGTTACGTTTTCATCTAAAAAAAAACCGTATTCATTTTGGGGTGCTCCCGTTTTCGAAAATGTTTGTCATCTATATTTTTTCTTTTCTCTTGTACTTAAGCACACAATTCAGTGTGTTCAGAGAACAACTGAGTGTTTTATACGCACAAAAGTCTCTGTTATGTGTAACAGAGATTTTATTCCGATGCACCGATAACCAAATTGGGCGCGACAGCTGTTAGCACGAAAAAAGTGTTATTATATTATACATAAGGTGTTATTGCCCAGACCAAATATGTCAGGACAAAGTTTGAGTTTGGGTAATAATAAAATTATTTATTAAAAGGCATAAGCTAAATTGCTCTAAGTCATCAAAGCCATGTAAGTCATAGGTCATTTTTTTTTTTTCTTTTAAAGGTAAGATTCTTTTTTTTATATATAATGCCAAATGACATTCTTCCGGGATTGGGAAATTTAACTATGTATGTGTATTATAATTAAAATAGCTTCGGATAAAAAACACAAATTAAGATTTGAGTATATACACAAAAAAAAAGCTACATACATATATGTATGTGTCGTATGAGTACATATGCATTGAATAAGGGGCGAAATTGTGTCGATAGATGCAATATTGGCAGCCGTGGTATGATGTTAGACTTTGCTAACTTTGCTGCAAAGACAGAGACAGAATGGAGACAAAGCGCAGAATAATAGGTTTATTTTTTTACGATCTGAAACTTATGTCCGCATGATATTGATTTTGCTAACTGATAGCCTTATGGGAATAGCTTACAGTGAAAGCTGGGAGTCAGTTGAGCTGTGAGTAGTTGAATTTTTGGTTAATCTGGTTTCAACCCAGCGGCAGAGAGCTGTACTTGTTGGTGAGCATAGTTTTGACAAAAATAGCGCCAGAACTCTTCAACTGATAGTACTGTGGAGAAGAATACCAACACTAGCAGATTTTATCGGACCTGAAGTATTATTCCCCCAGACTATAATATATTAACATATTTAAAGTTTTTGTTAAGGGTACATATAAAGACTATTAATTATTATTTTATTCTGCTTATTAGTAGAATTAGTTAATTTGTTTGTTTTGAAAATTTATATTTTAAAATTGTGTAGGCGTTGGATATTAAAAAAAAATATTGTTAGTCTCATGAAACGTCCGATTAAAAAGTATAAAATATAATAGGTAAAAATGTGCCAAATATATATTGAGCAATAAAAAAAATTCATAAAAGAATAAAAGGAAGCCTACTCTCAAGATGTGTAAGCAAGAGGTATTTTCCCTTGTTGTTTACATCAAACGTCTTTGAATATTCTTTAAGGTAAAGCATTAAAAATAGCATGAAATTGTGAAATAGAAAGTTAACATTTTAGAAATTAGAAAATATTCTTAATAAAATGATGCATATATGTATAATATATGTATATACATATATACCTACGTATTTGTTAATAAATAAAGTTGAATTCAAAAGTTTGCAGCTTATTTTGAACACTGGAAACATCTAGTCAAAATCATTGTCAATATCTGTTTGTAGTGGAGCGGATCACCGAAACGGGTATACAGCAACGAGTGGGAAAATATCCAAAAGAATAGACTTCAGGTCGTAGTTGTTCTAATAAGTTTCTATAATTTAGGTATTGTCGTATACTGATATGGAAATTGCAGGCGCGTGTATTTGCACGACGGAGCTTGTAGCGGGGTGGAATCGTAACTGATTCTAGCTTACACGCTAAGACAACGGTGAGCGATGGGCTTATCGTGAGAGCGCACAGAACCGAGAGAGCGAGAGCAACAGAGGGCGATGTAACTGGCTCTTAACTGAGCGCGGTACCCAGCAGCGATAACAGGCTGTTAGACTGGGGTGAAACAAAGCATTTGAAGACACATTCGTACCGAGCTTGTAACGGCTGAGAGGGAAACTTGATTATATTGAAGAGACGTTCCGTGATAAACGTTGTCTCGGACCCCTGGTAGATTAGAGGCAAATATTAATGATTGCCGTGCCCAGAAGCACAGCCCTTTGGCCGGCGGCGAAATAATTTTGAAGGCTGGGTGGCTCGTCGGAAGAACACGGGTTTATTACGACTGCCGAAGTGGATTCACTGGAAATTGGATTGCCACGGTGCAGCAGCGAAGCAGTTGAGACAAAGTGTTTAGCTGCGTGACGTCAGGCTCAGCGAACAAGGCATGAGCATGAGGGCCATCATACAAGAATTGTGCTTGTTGGAAACTGCCGAGCTTTTTCGGCAACTCTGACTCCACATTTAAAAATTAAAAATTGCTGCGTTGTTAAGTTTACAATTTGGTGTTTACTTTTCGATATTGTTTGTGTGTTTTTGCTATAGGCCGTGGCAGTGGACTTCGATTTTAGGTGTTAGGCGTTTTGCTGGCCGACTGCCTCGAAGAGGAACGACCGACTAGACAGATGGAAGGGTCGAAGCAGTGGGTTATAAGAAGTTAGAACTTTACATAGGTGTGTGCGTGTATGTACTGAGAGCGTACATAGGATGAGCGCGATAACAGAAAACTTAAGAGAGACTTAACCTTAGAGCTATTAACGGCTGCTGCTCCGAACAGCGTGGTGTTAGAACATCCAGATTGGCAGGGTTCTGTAAAATTGAAACTAAAGGTCTTGAATTAATTACTGCAGTGATGTGGCATAACAGCGTCCGCACCTCGTCAAATCCAACCACCGTGTTGCCTATCGCACGGTAGAAGTGGTACTCGGCCGTCTTCACTGCAGCCTCCCATAGACCACCAAAATGCGGGGAACGCTGAGGAATGAAATGCCAGTTAATAGCCACTACCAACCAAAATCCAGCAGCGCCTTCTGATGGTCAACACTGAGGACCAGGCGCTTTAACTCCATCAGCTCATTTCTAGCGCCAAAAAAATTGGTGGCGTTGTCTGACCAAATTTGCCGCGGTTTCCGTCTAGTACATATGAAGCGCTTTAGTCAATGAAGAAATGCAACTGTAGATAAGTCCTTTATCAGCTCCAGATGAACAGCCTTGGTAGCGAAACAAATGCAGGCGTAGACGTAGCACGCCTGTGATCTTAAAGGCACGAGAACCATCGCTCCTTTGAAAGATCCGCCATAATATGCTCCGATACCATGGGCTTCAGTCGAAAGCATCTTACGCACTTGTGATCTTGCAAGCAAGAGGCGATGCAATTACTGTACCGTCAAGTACCCCGTCTGAAACCAGCAGAAGGCTGTTACGCAAGCATGCAGGAAAGATAGCCATTAGACTAATATTCGAGGAAATTAGCACTAAAATACTAAAAGAACTAGGCATGCATTCAAAATACAAATACCACTACAATTACTAATTACTAGAAAGGTGTGTAAGGATTAGTAATTTAATGAGCGGAAGAGAATTAGTGGTAGATATAATATGGTTGAGCGAATTATAATCCGAGCATAAGACCCTAAGCGGTTCATGCAAGGAATAATTCGTTCTACGGTTTAAAATTTCTGGTAAGTCTAATAGGAATCGTGAAGTTTATGCGGCTCCACAGATCAGGGCTGTCTATGTCACCCCAGATCAAGTTGTGCATAAAAATCACACCAAGCATGTTTCTACGGTTAACTAAGGATGGGAGGTTTACTAATAGCAGTCTACTAGAGTAAGACAACGGAATGATTTCAAAGAGGATCTACGCCATATAACAAAGCATAAGGAGGCACAAGAGGAAAGCTTAATAAGCTCGCTAATACCGCTTTGGATCACAATGGAATCTTGCGAGTGGGTGGTCGACTGGAAGCGGCAATTATGTCATTTGACACCAAACACCCAATGCTCCTGCCATATAAAGATCCAATTGTTAAGATCATCCTTAGCAAAATACACAAGAAGAATATGCATTGCGGTCCCCAGGCATTGCTGACAGCATCACGGCAGCATTTCTGGATATTAAAAGGGATAAATATAGCCAGAAACATTCTACAGAACTGCGTGAAGTGCACTAGAGCTAGGCTAAAATTGCTAAATCAGATCATGGGAAATCTGCCACATCTTCGTGTCACGCAGGCAAGGCCATTCCTCAATTCTGGTGTTGATTATTGTGGACCATTTAAAATCCATTATTAAATTCGCAACTAAGGCAGTACATTTGGAACTAGTCAGTGATCTCACCACAGCGCGGCACCACATTTCTAGCGGCACTTCGGCAACAATGCAACAAATTTCGTAGGAGCCAGAAGCCAGCTTCAAGATTTAGAAGACACTATATTCTCGAAAAGGCTAAAAGGGATATTGTGCAGGAGTGCAACAACAAAGCGGTACAGTTTAAATTTATACCTCCTCGTGCACCACACTTCGGCGGATTATGGGAAGCTGAAGTAAAATCTGCAAAACATCTGCTGTTGAAGAATGTGACAACGGCAAGTCTAACTTACGAGGAGCTAGAAACTGTTATAATCGAAATATAGGCTATATTAAGCTCTCGACCATTAACACCGATATTGGACGATCCAAGCGATATAACAGCGTTAACACCAGGACATTTCCTAATAGGAGAACCGTTAACCGCACATGCCGACAGTGAGCCATCCCAGCAACCAAAGACGTTAGGTCATCGATGGCAAGCAGTCTCTAAGTTAAAGCATTCATTCTGGACACAATGGTCTAAGGAATATTTGCAACAGTTGCAGCAGCGTCAAAAGACCTCCTCTTCAGCGAACATTAAAGAAGGCGCATTAGTGATACTAAAGGAAGACAACACACCAGTATTGCAATGGCCGCTAGGAAGAATTGTTCAAGTGTTCCATGGCAAAGACAACTTCGTAAGAGTTGTTGAAGTCAAAACAGCCAAGGGAATATTCAAACGAGAAATTCAACATGTAGCTCCGCTGTTCAATGAAGTGGAGCCCATTCATAAACATCCAATTGACGATTCGACAGAAAATGAAGAATTAGCTGAAAAGGACACAGTCGAATAAATTGTCGTTAACCATGGTAATGATTGTAATATTGTTGATATTACCGTTAGCAATGTCTAAGTCAATCAACATAACCCAGTTTGGATCGAAACCGGGCATATATTTCGAAAGAATAGGAACCAGTCAACTCGCGACGACGGACTGGACCATCATCGTCTATTATAATATAAAGCCCTACTGGAAAGACGTGAACACGTTTAACATGGGAACTACGAAAATTGGACACTTATGTATACAACTTAAACAAGTAGACGCATGCACCAGTATGTATCAGCATTTCAAGCACATTGGTGAGGACCTGCAAGGTGAAAATATGTTACTGTCAAGGACACGAAGACAAAGAGCCCAGCTGGTCACCATAAGCTGTCTGTCTGGCGAATTGGATTCCACATATGCCCATGAAATGTCGGAAACCAAAAAATCGGAACGGAAAAATATGCACCGGGAAAAAATCAAACTGTCACAACATATTTTTATTCTTCTTGAAGAAGATCTTAGCACCATACAGAACTCCGTTACATGAATGAATGGCATGAAAGTACATACATATGTACATACCTTTATTCGTTCAGAATTTGGGGTTTTTGCAGGCTGGAAAGAATTCAACTGTGCCTAGCGATAATGTATAATTCCTGCGGGGTGGTCATATTAAGTTCTTCAATTAACTGACAGCTAGCACTGGCGAGAGGTGACTAGCGATCGCGCTAGCTCAGAATTATTTCTAGATTTCCACAAAGGCGAAATTTACATATATTTGTATATAAATACATACTATATGTGTTCAATGCTTATACGTGTAGTTTTTATTAAAAGTTTTTTTGAACGGATCACGGTTTTTAAAATTTCATACGGATAATCCATATACATATTTTTAAATTCGCTTTATAAATCAAGAAAGTTTCAAAAATGTAACCGGAATATTTTGAAACTATAAAGTTGAATCTGAAGTCAGCACATTTGCCTTCCATTATCATAGAGCATTTGAACTAAATTTATTTATACACATATTTATGTATTTACATAAATAAATATGCTACAAATGTCTGCCAATGTTACGGATAATTTTAAAATATGCACATGCATGTAAGTGCATATGTGTATGTACATTACAAGAAGCATCGAGATAAAAATGGATTGATTTCTGAATAGCATACAAAAGCTTGTGCAGAAAGACTCCAAATAAAAATAAGTGACAAAAACGCTTTTAGTAAGCACACCGTTGATAAAGCACCCCAATGATAGCAGTTTATACCACCTTTCTGTGGTCTAGATACTAATTTCTCTTAAAATAATTAAATTAAATTAATATTATTTTAATAGTTTTAGTGTTATGTATCAATCCATATGTACATACATACATATGCGCTCGCGTACTTTTCTAAAGTGGTTTTAACAAATAATTTTGTACCTACATACATACATACATATGTATGTAAAATTGTACATATTATATGGAGAAATGTAAATTACTGCTTACATATTTTACTTAAATCTTGAAAGTTAATTTCTTTTAAGTTTATAATCATTTTACATAATCAGACCAGGCAAATAACAGTCAACATTTTCAGGGTGTTTGAAAAAAAACTTTAATTTACGGACACATTGCGAAAAGTCTGTCAAATCGAATTTTCCTCAAATCGGTCTTCGCTCAAGAAAAGCACGAATTTTACAGTTCTCTTTTGTGCCTGTTTTTCACTGAACACTTTGTCGCGAAAGAAAGTATCTTTTGCATATGTATGCGTGCTTGTGAGCGTGGTGCCTATGGCAACGATTACTTGCATATTGTTTGAGATGCCAAGCTTTTTTGGCACCTATGTGTTTCAAAAATGAAAAGAGAATTTGGTTTAATCTATATAATTCGTATTTAATTTTGGTGGCTTAGCGGAAACCGATTGTTTGCTATGGCCAAAAAGAATTTAGGCGAGATCGATATGCAACCAATGCGCAGAGGGGTTAGCATAGAACTAAAATAGACGACGGCGCCAGATCGAAGTCATTGCCGAAGTGGCGGCGGCAGATCAAAGTAATTGCCGAAGTGGCGGCGGCAGAGAGCCCCTTTAGCGGCAGAGCGCAGCAGCTCTGCAGAAAGTCAACGTTTTACAACATAGGCGGCTCTCTCTGCTCATACAATAATAATGCTTAAAGTTACGGTTATTATTTGGCGGCTGGTCCGAACATACTCCCCCCGTTGCGAGCTAGTCTCTCAACAGATTGCTTAAGGGACAGCAAGCATAGCCGAGTGACGGCCCTCCTGATGTTTCCTGAGGATGTCTTCAGGTCAGCGACGTGACACACTCCGTCCTTGCCCATAACGACATCGACCACTCTAGCCAGTGGCCAACGCATTGGAGGAAGATTTTCGTTGGGTTGGGTGACCCGCTGCCAGCTATCCAGACGATTGTAGTTCAGCTTCGTTAGGTCAGGCTCGAGGATTTGCTCATGGGGGCCGCCTAGAAGCTGATGAGCATGAGTCAAAACGTCTAAATCATCAGGATTTTCTGAAAGCGAGAGCAAAGGGCGAGAGTTAACAATTGCAGTGATCTGACAGATCAGAGTGCGCAGCTCGTCGAAGCTAAGCACAGATGGTCCAACTGAGCGGTACAAGTGATATTTTGCGGTCTTCACGGCCGCTTCCCACAGCCCGCCAAAATGCGGAGAGCGAGGTGGGATGAAACGCTATTCGATCGAGTCAGCCAAGCAGGATTAATATGCAAGATGCTCAGACAAAGCTTCTTTAGTTCCAAAAGCTCGTTATCGACTCCAACGAAATTTGTGGCATTGTCCGTGTCTGCATTGGGGCGGATCGCAGCTCAATTATCTAACGATGAGAAGGAAAGGCCGATGGGTTTCGTTGTATATAAGTATGTGTATTTGTTTGGATGTACGCGCGGTAGGTCGGCCGTTTGAAACGGGGGTGAAAACGTAACTAACTTTATGATTTATGCTTTACTCTGCGGTGAGCGACGTGTGGATCGTGGATTGTGGCAAATAAGCGGGTGCTGAAATCCTAGCGATGGGTTGCCAAGACGACTTCCAACTTTAAGTAATCTAAAATGATCGATGAACGGGCTGGGCGAACTATTAGATCTGGATGTAATGACTTGACCATTGCGTTGAATCTCCTTTATGATAATCCCCAATTTGCCAGCTGAATGTGACAAAGCAGAAGATGCGTTCTCTGTCGAATATGAGAAGCGGTGAATCCATATACAATTCTATGCAGGTAATAGTGCGCTTCATGCAAAATATGAGTTTGCTACGAAAACTTTAAATTTGGCTGGCTCATCCATATAGAAGATAATGCTGAAGAATCCGACCAGCAGTAAAACCTGTAAGGACTCCCATATCCCTTAAATTGTGCATACTTTTCGCCGTCAAATGGGCTTGTTTAGGAAGGAGATAGGGTGTACTTACTCTGTGCGGAGGTTCCATTCTAGTGCATTTACTTAGGTACTTGGCAGCTATATAGTAAATAGTTTATTGCTTGATCCCTTTTGGTGGGTTCGAGCTTACAAGTGCTATTGTTTATTCTTTGTTGCTAATGTATTTATGAGGATTTGTGTATGCATATTTTGTAATATTCATTTGGTATAATTTTGTGACTGAACATTCTTCCGGCCGTTTAACTGGTGTTCACCCATCGGCTAAGTTGACGGCAAATCGGTGTGAAAGGGTAATGGGAGGTGATGACACGTCTGGATCGTGATTGGTGGTGCTGATGCTTACTTCAGTATTGCGATCAGGTTATCCAGGAGACAGGGAGAGTAGGCCAGTTCCTTCCAGTGTTATGGTTCACGAGACTCCGTTGCATACTGATTGAAGTTTAGTTGTAGAATGCGTTGCGAAGATCCATTTATTTTGGTGCTGAGTTTTTAACCACACCATGTCAGCCTTTGTGTAAATTACCTGACATAGAAACTCAGTTAGTAACGTAAACAGTAACTAAAATCGGCTGATCGTAGGTGATCTGCTTATTGCATGACCACATGGCGCAGACCACAGCGAATTCCATTCAAATTATAAAAAAAAAATCAATCAATCACGCTTAAAGCGGAATTAGTAAAAAGAGAGCGGTTATATCGAGAGATACTAAACAGAGAGCTCAGAAAGTTAAAAGAGCGAGAGAGAAAGAACAGGTATTTGGATAATAGGCAGAGAGTGATAGCTAAGGAAAAGGCTACGAGATAACGAGCGGGCTGAACTCAGCGTGAGCGTACTTGCAGAAAGCAACACACAAACACACGATTAACCAACGCACAGAATTAATTTCGAAATCAAATTTTTAATAATCACAATAGACATGCACTCGCGTTATAGGACAGATTTTGTACTGTAGGTTAAATGAGGATTTTAATCGAGGTTTATTTTGAAAAACACCGGCTGTATTTGTAAAATAAAAGGAAAAGAAGCTGAGCGCAAAACAAAAACACATCTGGTCACTACAAAGACAACGAACGATCGAACTGCCTCTATCAGGGTCAGCGAGTGCTTGTTTAAAACGAGCACCGCCTGGTTAGTCGGCTCTTTGCTACCCTCCAGCCAGAGGTCGGTTTGTTCGGATTGCACCTCTGCAACATCTTAAGGATGCGCTCTGGCTCATTAAAGCTCTTTCTCGCTCTAGTCGACTGCGACGAATTTCGCCCCAGCGTAGACCTCACCGATCTGCGCCACTGCCGCTTTGTATAGCTTCATGGAGCTCTCGTCTTCGCAGGCAATTATCTTAATGTTGCCCTGGAACCACCCCATATGCTTGCAGACTGGTGGAGGTCCTGGGTCTTCGTCGTAGCTTTCACCCACTTCCACTGACTCCTTGGTATCCTCCCCTCTGCGCTGGCTCGACGGCAAGTCATCCCCCCCTCCACCTTACCAGAAGGTCGGGCAGCCGCAGTATTTCTTAGCTGCCTCTCCAAGGTGTGGGCTTTGGGAGTTGTAGTGCCACCCACTCCGGATTCGGGATGGGGCTCCCTCGTGTTCGCACAGGAACACAGCCAGCCTACAGCCAGTAGGGCCAGGCCTTTGGGCCTCTGCCTTTCTGTGCTTGGGATTGCCCACAGTTGGCATCTGGGGAGTGCCGCACTCATTTGTCTTTTTTGTGTTTTTTTGGTCAGCCCGGGCAGAGATCCACGTTGCCCGGGTAAGGCATCATTAGAACAGGGGGCTGCCGAGTCCCTGAGCCCTCCGTTAGCGACTGGGCTAGTTTTTAAACCGGGCCCCCAGCCAGGCTGACCCTCGGCACGGGTCGAGTAACACATTTAGTCCTGCCCGGTGTGAGGTGGGTGTGGGTGTTGGGATAGGGGTAGGTGGCGTGTAGGGATGGGAGTTTGGGAGCTACTTATATGAGGCGGCACCACAAGTGCATAGTCACTGTTGCTTCTTTGCGAACACCCGGGACTGCTTAATTCGGTAGTCTCCCGTAAGTGATGCACGCTTATGCGCAGCTGACCTACCGAGGTAGGCCGTTCGCTATCCGTTACCTGCGACCCGTCTAGTGGCCTCAGCTAGGCCCCCTTTGAGCCACCTCACGAGCTGATCAGACCAGACAACAAACATAAATACATATTCTTTGCATTTCTTTGTTTTTTATTCCGTGCATGCTCGACGTTCCATGGCTTTTTTCGGTTTTATGAAGATAGAAAAAAACAAATCACTGCGTCTCTTTATTCAATAAATTATATTGCCAATACAAATAACACACGATTCAAAACATACGGCACATATGTATTTATCTTACATATACGTACGTATTTTTAATTAGAATATTCTTTCATATCAATATATATATGTATATGTATATTGTATATAAATCGGGTATACACCGTTTTTAACCGTTGTTTTAAATCTCGCCAAAAAGGTGGTTTGTTAACCCAAGCCGCGGTACACAGTACTTACAGACATACATACACACATACAAGCAGCGGTGCAATCTTTTCATTTTTCTTTTCGCTTTCGCCTCGCCGCGTTGTAGTCGTCGAAAGGATATTTTTCGGTGCCGGGCTTGATCGTAACGTAACGCCAAGTAACGCGCTACCCTGAATTTCGAGGATATATTGTTTTAACGGCCGCTTGCAACCGACCCTATATACACCTCGTGCCTTAATATTATTGTTCATCCTCATTTTTCTTTCTTGGTTGGACATTTCTTTATTGATCTTAGAATTTAGATGTATATTTTCCGGTCACGGTCTACGATTTCCATAATATAAATACTCGCAATAAATTCCACCAAAACCACATACCCACGGATCGTAGTTCAAAACTTTCACTCTGATACGCGTTGAGAAGAAATCTCGCAAGATGTGTAAGCGGGTAAGTTCGCTGTGTTTGACCCATCCACCGAGCTCCAACGGCTTAGTCAATACGCCCACAACTTCCCGTCCGGCCCCAACTGAGTGAGGTCCGACCATGCTAGCACACCAACCCCCTCGCTCTCCCAATTCCTGAAAAACTCGGAAGCCTGTGTGCGAAAGTGGACGCGGAGTTCGAGGTCTGTTCGGTGGCGATGGCGGAAGCGGATCAAGAGGGTGTAACTGATGTCCAAGAGATGTACAATGACTGCTACGCGGTCTACGAGCAATGCCTTGCCAAACTGAACGATCAGCTCGAGCCCCCGACTATCCCTCACACACCTCAACTGGCCGTTCAAGTAGCTCGTTCAAGTTTATTTTCACTCTCCTTGAGCGGGCGTTGTCTCCGCATTCAATTTATTTTATTTTTACTTATTTTTTTCGATCGACTTCCTCTATAGCGGGCGTTGTCTCCGCACTATAATAGGGTGTTCTCTCGGGTGTGGTCTCTATCGCATTGGGCGTCAGTAATATTTTGAAAAACAGCCGTATGACATTGCGCCTTGTGTCTGGTGTCCAATGCAGGCTGGCATCCGGTGGTCGCGACGGCCACGCTCCCACGGTCAGTGAATCTTCCTACTCAACGATCTTGCAGAAAGTCGTTCCGCCCAGTCGCCAATTTGCTTAACATTTGTTAACTTATATATTATATTATATAAGTTATCCACCGACACTGGACGTGTGCTGACCTAGCATATTAGCGAGGTCCACGACCAGAGTCACAACTGCGGCGGATATGTGACGACAATGTTGGAAGCTGCTGTTGCAAGCCAACACCACCGACAAGGCGCAAGTCAGCAGTTCCCACGGGTGCCGAACAGCTACCAGCGACGTTGGAGTTCTTGGAACGGTGGCGCCTGTTCTGCGGTGGTGGCAGCGCCGCGGCAGCACTGGCCGCGAAGCTGGCTGCTATCATAGCTTTTAATTTCATAAATGATCAGTCTTATGTTCGAATCTAAATAAAGCGCAGCGTATCGCTTGCCGTTGATCACTAAATCTCATTCATCATATTCGGCCAGCTACCGCTACCGAGTTCGATAACAATTAGAGCCCTAACGTTTCAATATCGCTTAGCTAGCTAACGCTTTTGAAGAATTGTTAGCTGACATAATTAATGAACGCGTTATGTTTTGTGTAATTAATGCACTAATATTTATATTATGGAAATCGTACAATCCAAACAAATACAACGCAAGCAACATTTGGAGAAGCGAAAACGAAAAGAATTCCCCTCTGCTGCTGCTTGTATGTATAAGTTAACACAATCGATCGAAAAAATATATAAAAATAAGATCAGCCGTTATACAGGGGATGTTGCCCAGCGACACCGGAGTTTTGGGTACGCAACAATGTTGCAGAACGAGCAGTGAGCGTCGGGAGTGCTGGGAACTTACTTGTAAGCAGTAGAGCAGTTCGGGGTCGCCACGCCTATCTAAAACCGAATAAAATAAAATAAAAATTGAAAGAAGTAAAATTAAAATTTATATATGTAGGTATGGCTGTACGTGCTATATACCGCGGCTTGGGTTAAGGAACCACTTTATTGGCGAGTTTCACACAATGGGTAGAAGGGGGGCGACAGTGATTGCAGAAAACGGTATATAACTGTTGCATCCAAAATAAAGTTTATGTTAGATATATGTACGTATGGTTGGTACATATGTATGTCAATAAGTACGTTGGTTGTGTGGTGGGATATGCATATGCTAATTTAAATATTCAGGGCGTGTACGTCGGCGTATGTACTTGCAATAGACATACATACAAATGTGGCGGAGGGTCTAATTGGGTCTGGATTTTTGGCAAATAATTTATCTTTAGTCTGTTTTTAAAGTCTCTAAAAGAGTCCTTACGAAGATTTTTGGAATGACTTTCTAAATTCACTGACATAACATGCTGATGCTGATCAAGAATATATAGACTTTATGGGGTCGGAAACGCTTCCTTCTGGACGTTACACACATTCATTTTCACCAAAAATCTAATATACCCGTATACCTATATCATTTTGAGTATCAGGTATAAACACACAACGGTTGTGGTTTTATTTAAATATTATGTTTCGTAAACTGAACACATTTTAAAACTGGTAAGCTGGTCATTTTATTCGTCTGCTAGATGCTGGATGTCTGCTACCCACAGTAGGAACCATTTTCGACTGCAGAAAGGACTCGCATATATAATCGTACTTCAGTTTCTCTTTGTCGGGAATCGATGGTAGGACCCCAGCAGCAAGACCCTTCAAGGAAAGCACACAAAGCGTCCGCGGTGTCATCTGCCGTCCAATTATTCCTCGACGCTGACATTTCTAATTGTATCATGAAAACCCCAACAAAAATTTGTTGTGCCATCATAGCTAGGAGTAGCGAATTTCAGTGTAGCTTAGCATCGATATAACCTTTTGTTGTTGGTCGACTTAACCCTTAATTAGCTAACCTTGATCTTCGAACTTCAACATGACTTGTTGGCCACCGCCGGCTGGTTCCTCTACTATCGGCCTGTAGCCTTGCACAATGAGAGACTTGTTCTCTCCTTAACAGCACTCATTTGGAGCTGCAGTTCGGCTTTCAAAACGCTCGTCGATAATCTCCTGCCCTTCTACCGTCTTTGGCGGCAACTTATATTAGCATCAATTCTTGCATTTCGACTGTTATCACTATACAAATTTGATACTTTTGTTTCGTCTTGACCATCGCTCAAAATCATCTCTTCATAGACGAACAGAATTTATTGTCTGTATATGTTTTCGTGACAAATCGTTTTCGTTACTTGATAGCTAATTTTGAATTATGTTAATAGCTTTGAATTCAAAAAGCAGATCAGTTTGGCCCATTGCTAAAATGCTATAGATTTGGATCCCTGTCTTTATACATTTCGGTGGTAGTCCTATATAAGTGATAGTGTTACCACACGTTAATTTCTTAGCTCTTCAAGGCTACAAAGCAGGTTTGTATTTTGTGCAAATGCTCTGCGAATTTCGGCACTGCTTGCGCTATCTTCTTCCACTGTCTCAACCCAAGCATTCCGGAAAAAGATTTAGCAGATTTAGGTCAAACCGCAAATCCGATATATTATGCTTCGATTTTTCTCCTAGTTTAAGCCGTAGTTGTTAAGGACTGAGAGGATAGTGATTGTACTGTCCACCCTGACTGAGAGGATGGAGACTGGATTATCACTCCTTGTTAAGATCGATTGTTTTAATTGATCGCTATCATATCAGAGCTAAAACTCAATATGCCACGACGCGAGTTTTGTACCACATGATCGATATGGCAGCAACAAACGCATATATTTTATACTGCATTGGTACTAACTTAGTAAATTATTGTTAAAGCCCCTTTAGAAATAACTCTAAATACCAAATCATACTGAAACTCGTCAAATTGATAACAATTGTAAAATACTATACAAAATTGATTAATTTAGCTTGAATATTAAGATTTACATTGCACAATCATTACCACCGGTGTAAATTTTTTTTTTAAATACAACGTATATTGAAAAATTCGTGCAAGTCTGAAAAGAGTTCAATCATATTCAGGATGAGTAAGTATTTTAAGAAATTTTATTTTATACGTTATTCCGATCTGTTTTTCTACATACAAAGTATACGTTTTTTTACTTTTGAGCTCCGAAGTACAGGTTTTTCTATGAGTGATGAACCAAAACAAAAAAACACTGGTCATTTTATTATTATTAAGAAATATTAAGCCAATTCGGAGCATATAATAATTTTAAAGAGATGTGTGCTACCCACAGTAGGAGCCATTTTCGACTGCAGAAAGGACTCGAATATATAATCATTATCAGATGACAAGCTTATAGCTGTAGCACTTGATTCTGATGATCGTCAATATGACAATCTTATGCTAAAAAAAGGTGTATGCCGCCGGTTCATGTATCAGTAAGAAAATGTCGCCGCCATCGGTACTTGAACAAATTGGGCTTCGGAAAATTTTTCTTTCGTACTGATGTTATTAGAAAATATGTGAAGCTAATATAGTTTCAAGGGGTTACAATTGTTAAGTTCCCATCCTAGGCTGTTCCTTTGTTTCTAGGTATAATATTGATACTGTTAAAATTAGCCGCTTTCCTTTATTTAAATATTCATTTATATAAGAAATTGGCCTATTCATATGCTCAGTATTGTATTGTTCCGCATAAGCACCTATTATATACGTATAGGCAAAACCCGTAGTTGCACACGCATACATCGATGTGTACCGTTTTGCATTGGACCGTCGCATCGCATGATCTTTAAATTCCCTTTTGCTGGACTTCTTTTCGTGAAGTTAATTTTAGTAAAAAAACTTGAGTCACAACCAACCGCCCGCATATCCCTGTACCGCCGCACATCAACCCCCGCTATTCATAACCTTCATGAAGGCCTTAGTGCCTCGCTTTATTTAGCAACGTAATGGCTGCAAATCTCAAATATCTAGAGGAGCTACGGAGGCTCGGGTGTTTTTAAAGTCATTTGCTACTGTGCAAACTTTAGAGAAACTCGGCTGGTTGCAACTTTCAACCGCTTTATGAAGCTCTCTGAGGAACTGGTCCAATATAATGATGAAGATGAATACTTGGATCGGGACTTGGTTATCTCCGAATATGAATTATTGTTTTGGATGGAATAAAGAGCTAAGGTGACATTAGATGCCTCTGGTACTGAAGTTAAGTACCAACAATACGAGAGATTATGTCTTTTCAGGCCCTAAGTTGGGCGCCAATTATGTAGCATGCAAGTGTGTGTCAGTATGCGATAGGAGAGAATAAAATGAACCCCGTCAATCTGGCGAGCTTAGTTAGAGCATCGCTACAGGTGCACACGAAACCGCCTCATACTAGTATGGGTAAACGACAGCTTTCCCACATCATCACGCTACAACACACAGTAATCAGCAACGTGCGACTCAGAAGGAGGATCTGTAAAATTAAGTACAATAAAAAAGGACTCTTCTTGTACCACTTAATTCACGCCTTATTCTTGAACTACGAGAAACTTACAAATTTCTGTGAATTCCGGCACGGCGAATATACCCCGGCCAAAAGAGCCGGCACAAGGTGTTAGCTATACCCAGAATGGCTTGTACTTTCCGAGCAGAAAAAGGAAACAGTCCTAATAGCATTATAGGTGAAGACGCCTTATCGAATGATGATAAGCTATAGTTGCCCAAAATTGAGCAGGAGACTGCTCTTCATCGTTGTAAAGTCTTCCCTGTTATACGTAGCGCTGATATGGGCTCAGGCCACCAACACCAAAGGTTAAGAAAAGGGCATGGAGCCAGACTTCACACTTGGAGCCCTGCGGGTCAGTTGCGCGACAGAGCCCAAAAAGCCTTTGGAGTCATGAGGCAAGATCTCCCGTGTGTGTGCTTGGCATTGTATTTTCCTGATATTTTAAAACGCGCCATTTGGAGGTGTTGCTTTTTCTAGTCCTTTTTTTAAAGCAGCAGCAAAAGATACTCCCTTCATGGTGCGCGAATAAATGCTGCTTTAATTTGTTGTTTATTTGTATTCATTTTACGAAAACAATTTTCAGCGTCCTTTCGCTAATATTGAATTTTCTATACACGATAATATTTCTACGAGAAATTATGACGAATTTATATTTATATATATCTTTTTTTTTTAATTTATAGGCCTTGACTTTCTGGAAGACTTTGCGAGTGACTATGAAAACGCATTACTTCAAACTGGATTCGGAAATTTTCAATTTCTTTTGATTACAATATGTGGTTTAATTTACATGAATACGGCCATGGGTGTGACAATTATATCTTTCGTCTTGCCGTCTGCTACATGTGATTTCACCATGACATCCACAGACAAAGGCTGGCTATCTGCTTCACCTATGCTAGGAATGTTAATTGGATCATATTTTTGGGGATGCCTTGCTGATACGAAAGGTCGACGTGTTGTTTTAATTACAACTTTATTAGCAGATGGCATATTCGGAATATTATCTTCGTTTGCACCGATTTATATAATTTTTATGTTATTCCGATTAGTAAATGGATTCAAGTAAGAACTTTTTAACCTTTTTTAATAGTTTCTTAATTTAATGTATTTTAATTTAAAAAAAAAGAAGATTTTTAAGCCCCCAGTAAGTCTATCATAGTTTATCCTCCGGAGCATCGGCTTTTATATTGAACATTTACCTAATGACCAACAAATATTTGTTGCATGTTAATTCAGGAAAAATCGCGGTCCATCGAGTTATTTTTTTTTTTGCTTTCAGATTTGTGAAGTCGATTTGGAAGTTAGCAAACTCACAACGTTCCCCCTCGTTTTTTTGTGGGGGTTTGTTATTAATATTGACATTACAATTATTCCGATAATCAAAGCCGCAGGTCTATATATGTACATAATGGATCTTAACCCCCTTTAAATCATCATGACTGTTTGTAGGAGGGCGGATCGAGTCGCTGATGTCCGGCGACGAATGTGCAAAAGAATCACTGGCGAAGACGTTCCAATAAAAATGTTCCAGTGTATTTTCGAATATGCACACGACGGGAGTGGAATCGCGTCTAACTTAGCTTAAGCGTTACGCCACTGTGATCGCAGTGTGGATCATGGATCTTTCGATCACCCCCCAAGCGAGTTGGACTCCTCGACAGACCCAGCAACGGTACGAGCTAGTCCCTCGAGCACGACGGCTCTCCGTGATGCGGTTGGCGTGGGGACGTGGGGCCATGTCTGTATGAAAAAACTAGGATGGAATAATATAGAAAGATGGAATAGTCGAAAAAGTATTAGTAAGGAGCTTAGAACTGGTTAAAGGCACATTTAGAACATTGGAAATTGCCACACGGTTACATAGTCTGATGAGGCCATGTTGGTCTAAGGACGGATTTACATTCAAGTTCCGTCTTGAATTCGGCACGGAAAATTCCCTTCGGTCAAGCGTTGGAGACCGTTCGAGAAATTTTGCAGAGGAAGCTGGAAGACAATAACTTTCGTAGTAGTACCCAGAGTCTTCTACCACTTGATAGGTAGTCTGGAAATTCTACTTGAAAAGGATAAAATTTTATTTTCCACACTAGGCACTGGGCCTTTGAGTACCCAACCGAAAACTGTTTCTTGTCCGAGGAGAGATCCCCATTTGTTGGTCTGCATGCCGCTTAGCAAGACGGATGGTAGGACTTCAGCTCCAATCAGGACATCGATTGGAGAGCTCTTGTAGTGGCGCCTGTCCAACAAAAATATCGCGCAACCGTCCCACGGTTTCCCCTTTCCTTACACATGCAGCATCAATTGTCAATGTGTGGTGAAAAAAGCAATAAGAGACCCAAGAGCTCAAGCGAATGGAGAGTGGCGTAGGTCGGTCTTTTTAATTGTACTCGTGATCCCAGATGGACGTCTGTAAAAACAAAAGAAATTCAGTGCAGTAAAAAGAAAGAACAATTCTAACCTCGACCGTGAATACCGCGTGTCCAGCGCGTCGAAGATGTATTAAACAGATGAGCCGACCATTTCTACCATTACTAATCGAAGACCGAACCCATCGGGTCAGTTAAAGTGTACTCCCGGAATTATTCCCAATGGTAGAGAGCAAGCGATATCGGCCTAGATGGCCAAAGTTAGCTAGTGCAAGTCTAGATAGGGAAAAGGGCTGAAGGTCGCTGATACGACTACTTTCCAACCCCGCCTTTCCCCGCCTAGGCGGTGTCCCGGAAAATAGGGGCTCTGGTGACCGAAAAGGGGCGGTATATCCCTCACCGACCAGAAGCCAAGGGAAACCTGTGGCCAGCGCGGGATCCCCTATCGCCTGACTGGATAAGTGGTGTCTCCCTGGACACAGTCTTAAAAAACGCTGGTTCCAAACCTACTTTCAGCAGAGCAGGTACCACATCCATCGTATACCTCACCTATATAAGCATGGCAGATCAGCGAGCAGTACACCGCGAGTATCCAGTATCCAGACCAAAAGCGCCACCCAAAGTATCGCTACGAGGGGGTACTATAGAGAAGCTACGTTAAACATACAAGCCTTCCGGGCAGCCCTAGCAGGACTAGTTGAGGTGGAAGGCGAAGACGATCTGGTTGCACACACCGGCATAAGCCGGTATACTGGTGAAACCAGGAAATCGAGGAGGCCCGCCACGTACGCATAGGAGCTAGAAGGGCGTACCACAGATCCCGCGGAACAACAGACTTCCAGACGCTCAGGGAAAACTATGCTAAAAGAAGGAAGGCACTGAAGAAGGAAATCAAGATGCTTCCTAGATCTCTGCGACGAAGCCGAAAATGATCTCTGGGGTAAGGCTTAAAAATTGGTCATGAAGAAGACCGGCGCACTAAAGCACGCGGCACCACCAGGAGCGGGGAGACTGGAGGCGTCCCACAAGAATCCGTACTGGGACCTCTATTGTGGAATACCGTGCACGATGGAATCCTTCGGCTCAGCTTATAGCAAGAGGTCGAGATCGTGGGATTCGCTGACGATGTCGCGGTGACGGTCACAAAGTAAACCCTCGCGGAAACGGAGAGCAGCATTAACGAGGCAATCGAAACCATCAGCCGCTTATGGCTGAACCTGGCAGGGCTCAAACTTGACAAATTGACATATGGACAAATTGGTGGGAATGGCAAGTGTCAAGGGTCAGTGACATGATTTAATTATTGCTATGTGCAAATTTTCATTTTAGTTTGGTCAAAGCAGTGAAGGAGAATCGCCTACTTTAAAAAGGCAGCGAATTGGCAAATCGAAGGTCTGGCTTCATTTTGAGGGGTCCAAAGATGGCAAGACCGCCAGGTGCATATACTGTTCCAATGATTATAGAACAAGTAGCAACACGTCCAATTTATTCGACCACGTTAAAAGTCTGCATCCCGGCATCATTTGACGCCGGTGCGATAAAGGAAGGGTGGGCATAACGAGTTGCAATGACACCGCAAGCAACCCCCGCTCGACTCCGTTCCGCTGACTCATCTCCCTACACTGGCATTTCTCGGTTAATTCTTCCGTCTGAACCTTGACCCGCACTCGAATCTTATTATTTTGTCGCCGTTTCTAATTCTCGAGCTCATGACGCGATCTCTCCCTACCTCACCCCCACTCTATTTGACTAACCATGAGACCGGCAGCAACGCGTATATGGATCTCGATCATGCGCTCCATCTGCTCATCTGCCGCTTCAGATCCTAGCCTCCTGCTTCGTTATCTGTTACAGTATTAGCTATACATGTATATGTATATAAATGATAATAAAAGATGAAAAATAATAAATGGCGACCAACGTGGGGACCGAGAGGTCACCACCCCAGTACTTGTCCGAAAGACAGTCAACTGCACCCGACTGGAAATTCCTTATCCTGCTTGGTTCATACAACCTGTGCGTAGCACTCAAGACTTAATTCAAAGACGGGCGTACAGACTTGGATATCCGTTCAGCGATCACGCAGCGGAAACAGAAGCCAAATGAACCGTTTGATTTGTTTTATGAAGCAATAGTCGCACTGGCAGACAAACTAGTACAGCCAATGACTGAGCCCCATTTGTTAGAAGCTCTTAAAGCAAATTTAATTCCAGAAATTCAACACGAAATCTTGTATGTACCAATCAACAGTATCACAGAGTTGCGTCATATAGTACGTACTCGCGAACGATTCTTGCAGAACTTTCTACTTCAACGTTGCAGCGTGCCGCGTCTAAGCGACATATTAATGAGATGCATCAAACGTTCAGTGAGACGGATGACTAAGCTGACAATGTAGATGATGCAAGTATTGATGCCATGACCCTTAACTGTTGCAATTGCAAGAATGTACTGGAGAGCGGAGGGTTTCTTGTTATGGGTGTGGGAAATCTGACACTTACAAGCCCTCTTGTAGAAAATGGAAATAAAAAACTTGGCAGTTCGGGCACCGTTGATCAGTGCACACAGAAAGATGGTGTCGAAAGCCACCAATACGGAGCAACGAGCTCAAAAACAATCTCGCTACCACTTCAACCGGCCATGTCACAAATACCAGACTTACCAACCAGGACAGAGATTAAAAATTAGCCAACGCTCCGTACGAATGAAGTTGCGTTTAATGAAACACGGAAGCAAAACGGAAAGTTTGGTTATCCGCCGTAGTTGGGAATGCGCAGGACATAAGACCGTATGCAGAGGTTCAACTATTGGGGAGAACAGTCACTGGTCTTTTGGATACAGGGGCAACTATCAGTTACATAGGATGGGATTTAGCGTTGAAAGTTAGTCATGCGACCGTCAAAACCGTTAATGCATCTGTGCATCTGTGTTGATGGAGCTGTGCTGAAAATTGTAGGCAAGATCACCACTCCCGTTCTGGTTCAAAACGAAACTAAGCCCATAACCTTGTATTTAGCACCGTCACTCTCTCAAGAATTATACCTTGGCATTGACTTTTGTTCTGCATTTAAATTGGTACGTCCAGGAGTAGTAACCCAGAATTCCAAGCCCGAAGTTGCTGATTAAGACGTAGCTATAACCTCTCTTAATAAGTGGAACATTGCTGAAAAGCTTAAAAAAAAAATTTGGGTTGTACAAGCCCAGCCAGGGACATAGTGTTGACACCTCCGAAATGTCAGTTAGAAAGGCAGAGCCTAAGTGTTGTAGCCTTCTTCTGCTGAGAGCTGAACAGGAGCAGGATAGGTGTTCTACTGTGGGACAGGTGCTATGTTGGGCACCCAGCCTGTTAGCGTGGGTGCCTATTAGCCAATGTCCTGTGAGAAAAGTCATACGTTGCCCTGCACCTTTTTCTGCCTAGTTTGCAGAGCTCAGAGGTGCGCTTCTTATCTATGGTCGGCCAAGTTAGCCGAGTAATACGACATCGTGGCACTATTTGCCACATCTCGTTTGTTAGACGCTTGTATTGCTCTTTTATAATAATCTTATAGGTGGCCATTGCCATACAGATATCCTTCTTGTCTTGGAGAAGGCGAATTGAGTGCCAGATCTGGCCAACTCGTCCGCTATACTGTTGTCCTCGATGTCCCTGTGTCCCGATCCCCAAATCAATCTCATAGCAAATGGAGAGATTTGCGGCAGTCTGCCACGGTGGCCAAGTTCGAGAAAATCGCACTTAACAGCAACCGCTTGTAGGCAGTCTAGAGCCTCCCTGATTGCTATGACTTCCGCTTGAAAGACACTGCAGTGATCTGGGAGATTCTTATGGAGAGATTCCTGGAAGATGTTTATGGACCCATCTGGGCCTGGGAGTCTCTCGAGCCATTCGTCTCTGTGAGGGATGATTGTGTTGAAGGAAGGAACTGTGTACTCTCTTGCAACTTAGTAGTCCGTTTTTGATGGAGGGTATTGCTATTATTTTATATGGCTGAGTGACCTATGCACTGTTTCACCCATTGATTTGAGTCGCTCAGACGTATTGCTGCTGCTTCTGCCCGTTCCTTTCCTGCGAGGTCAAGGCTCTGAAGGCATAGGATGGCATTCAGCGCATCATTTGGGGTGGTGCGAAGAGCTCCGCTGATGCATAGGGTGGCAGTTCGCTGAACTTTGCCCAGTCGCTTGGTGATCGCCCTTTTTGATAGGGCCGGCCACCGCACCGTAACTCCATAGAGTAGTATTGGTTTAACTATAGCTAGATATATCCATTGGACTGTCGTTGGGGTCATACCCCATCTTAGCCCAATAGTGTTTTTGCATGTGTAAAGTGCAGTCGTTGCCTTCTTCTGTCTTTGACATTCAGCATCCAGTTAAGCTTCTTGTCAGTTGCCAACCCTAAGTAACTGGCACTGTCGCTAAAGGAGAGCCTGCATCCATATAATATTGGTGGGTTGAGGGCCGGCACCTTGTATTTAGTTGTGAATAATACGTGTTCCGTTTTCGAGGGATTTACTCCCAGTCCGCGCGATTCTGTCCATTCCGACAGTTGCGCTAGCTTTGCGGTCATTCAATCGCACAGTGTTTGGGGGCATTTTCCCGAGAAGATTACCGCAACATCGTCCGTATGGGCCATGACCTTGCAGTCCCCCCTTCCAGGTCACATTGAATCATGTTGTCTGCTGTGTTCCACAGAAGAGGAGACAGGACACCACCTTGCGGGGTGCCCCTGTTGAAAGACCTTGACTTGGCTGACGATCCCATCGATGATGTCACCGTCCTGCATATGAGCAATTGATCGATGAGCATCACCAAAAGACGGTCCACCCCCAGGTCAGTCAGGGCTTCTGTAATGGCGCCCGGTATGACGTTGTTGATGGCTCCCTCAATATCGAGAAAGGCTATAAGTGAGTACTCTTTGAGCTGCAGAGATTTCTCTACCGCTGAGGTCACTTCATGAAGAGCCGTTTCTGTGGATTTTCCTTTCCGGTATGCATGCTGTGCACCTGATAGCAACTGAGCAACTGAGTATAGTTGTACTCAGTTGCAGCCCGACGAGTCTCTCAAAGGTTTTGAGGAGGAAGGATGATAGGCTGATTAGTCTAAAGTCTTTTGCAGTTGAGTGCGAGGTTTCCCTGCTTTGGGAATGAAGACTATCTTTGCCTTAAGCCACGCTCGTGAGATTGTACCCACAACCAGTATCTTCCTGAAGATACCTTGTAGCCAGTTGATTGCCGTATCCCCGGCCCTCTGAAGTTGGGCCGGAGGCTGTTACGCGCGGATCCCAGGCAAAACGCAGCCCTCCTCCCGCCCAACCGACCGAGGGGCGCTGCCGCATGACGCGCGGTGCGTAGCCGAACCAAACGCGAACATGCAAGAAAGATAGCTATTAGACTAACATTCGAGGAAAATTAGCACTAAACTTACTAAGAACCTAAGCATGCAAACAAAATACAAATACCACTACAATTACTAATTTCTAGAAAGGTGTGTAAGGATTAATAATTTAATAAGAGGAAGAGAATTAGTGGTGGATATAATATGGTAGAGGGAATTATAATCCGAGCATAAGACCCTAAACGGTTCATGCAAGGAATAATTCGATCTACAAAGTGGAAAGAACAACGGTATAAAATTTCTAGTCAGTCTAATAGGAATCGTAAAGTTTATGCGGCTCAACGGATCAGGGCTGTCTATGTCACCCCCGATCAGGTTGTGCAATATCACACCAAGCATTTTTCTACGGTTATCTAAGGATGGGAGGTTTACTAATAGTAGTCTACTAGAGTAAGAGTCTTAAACCCGCATCCCAGTTAAGGCCCGAGCATAAGACCCTGAACGGTTCATGCAAGGAATAATTCGATCTACAAAGTGGAAAGAACAACGGTATAAAATTTCTAGTCAGTCTAATAGGAATCGTAAAGTTTATGCGGCTCAACAGATCAGGGCTGTCTATGTCACCCCCGATCAGGTTGTGCAATATCACACCAAGCATTTTTCTACGGTTATCTAAGGATGGGAGGTTTACTAATAGTAGTCTACTAGAGTAAGAGTCTTAAACCCGCATCCCAGTTAAGGCCCCGCAGAGCAAAGAGTAAAAAGTTTTTCTGTACTGATTCTATACGGTCCTGGTGTACTTTGTACTGAGGGCACCATACACAGGAGCCGTATTCTAAGATCGGACGAACAAGCGAGGTATAGAGAGTCTTTGTTATATAGGGGTCGTCAAATTCCTTTGACCACCTCTTTATAAACCCAAGCACGCCCATGGCCTCAATTACCATGGTAGAAATGTGTTCGGAACACTTTAACTTGGGGTCTAACATAACACCCAGATCATCCACCAGGGTAATTCTCTCAAGAGAACCACCAAATAGGGTATAGGGAGCCAACAAAGGGCTAGAACGATGAAATGTCATAACTTTGCATTTCGAGGCATTAAGGTGTAACAAGTTTGCAAAGCACCATGGCTGAAAGTTATTGAGGTCGGATTGCAAGTGCGAATTTAATGAAATTTCCATATACTAGACACAGAGTTTAACATCATCCGCATACATGACAGGTCATTAATAAAGAGTGTTAAGGGTAAAGGGCCTAGATTGCCTAGATTTACTATTGGTTCGATGCAATTTTCTACCTCCCAAAACATCCGGAAAAGCACTTCAAGCCGATTCTCTGGACTATTATCCTCAGCACCTACGGCCCGAGCGCGAGAGACCATCAAAGATGAACCTTTAAGCGGGAACAACCTCCAGACACGACCCATCCCAAGCGCGTTTTCCGAATTGAAGGCAATCCTGGCAGTAGCTTGACCTGACCAGCACACAAGAGTTCGAAAAGCAGACTTACGCCAATTAGCAGATCGTCGCGCTGCGGCTTTTGAAACTCCGGATCTGCTAGTGGTATGTTCGATGGAATGTTCCAGTTTTGAGTGTCAATTCCAAAGCGTGGCTGTTGATCGATTATGCTAGAGGCTACAATAGCAGTGATGAGAGTAATCTTGATGAGCGATAAGGGCAGACGAGGTAGACGCTGAAGTAGAGGGCTCAGTGAAATGCTCAGACGGCATAGACTCAGACAGCGCAGACTGAGATGGAGTATACAGCGCTGATTTCCCTTGGACTGCGGTATCTTCAGGGCTACCGAAATGAAGGAGGGTATGGTGTCTACTCCCGCAGGTACGACAGTTGCTCGAGACATTTTATACACAAGGAAAGCCGCTCGGCTTCTTTATAGCGATTTGTGGAGGACAGCGCTTTAAACTTCTGACAGTGCTGGATCTCGTGAGCACCATCGTTGTACAGCGCGCAGCGTGCTACAGTTTGATTCGTTGTAACCAATGTGGACCTAGAATTATATGCTTATATTATATAGGCGGACCGACTTGCCCGTGCCCTAATGCAGGCGAGCGTACAAAGCGAGCGTTAGAAGGAGAGCGCTATAGCTGCATCTAATACCATAGCTCGTGATGAAGCTAAGCGGAAAACGAAATGATAGATAGAGCGCGAGAGAACGACAGGAATGAAGAAGGCGGACAGAGAGTCTAAAGAACGGCCGTTGCTGTGCGTAAGCATTGCGGCAAGCAACGATTTTGTAATCAAATATCAAACAGTAATTAGGCTGCGACACTGGCTATAATTTAAAGTATTTATGCTACTTGACCCGACATATACTCTGTTTCATCCTACAGGAGGGAAATCAGATTTTTTATTTCGCTACCTTTAGCTATCAGTGAACTAGACACTTGTTCAATCTCAAAAGAACTCCGCGCTCTTACCACAGTCGGGAAACAACGGAGAGTCTCGAGGGACAAAAATGTTAAGACTTTAAAAGAAAAGTCTACACCCAAACAGTCATTACTTATATACTTTATGATTTTTTTTTAGAGATCAGTTTTTTCGATATATGAGTGAATGTGTACAATATGTTTATATTTGAACATTCTGCAGGGTGCCGAATGTGGCATGGTTTTGACGATAATATGTTCATGTTTGAACACAGATTAGGCCTTAGGAAGGTTTTCGTCTTGAGCGGCGCTACTTTCGACTTTGCAGTCAACAACGAGACCTTGAAACCTTCTGCAGTCTTTCTGCGGGTATGGACGCAGGCTCCATAATCCCTCATTGATGCGTCGGCAAAGGCATGTACTTGAATCGGGGACACGGGATCAGTATGCACAAATCGAGGTATAGTGATCTTCCTCAACTTCTTTTAGAAAGTTCATTACTGTTTCCAAGTTCATTGGAGTTGACTCATCCAAATCTAGCTTGTTAAGTCAAAGCTCAAATACTTAAACATATATATTTTATGGGGTCGGAAACGCTTCTTTCTAGACGTTTGACACATCCACTTTCACCACACAACTCTAATATAACCCTTTACTCATTTTGAGGATCGGGTATAAAAACAAGACCATACGTTGCATAGTTAACTTTTTTCCAGCTAAAAGATGCAGTATGCGAGAAAAATGAAATAAATTTTGGCACACTGAAACAATTTTCAAATTTAAGTGCTTATAACTTTTAAACTAAAAATCTGACTATTTTGAAAATTATATTTTTCATTTAATCCCAGCACAATCGAAGGTAGGCATGACAGCTGCGGGAAGCTTCCAGTGCGCAGCCCTGATCTTGCCGTTTTCGTCGCTCCGATCGATGAGCGCCACGATGACAACAAATTAAAACTTTAAGTGAAAAAGAATTTTCTACGTTTCTTACAAAGCGATTGCTTGCTTTTGTAACACCCATAGCTTGCAAACAACGGTCAACGCTTTTTCCCTTTGCTGTCTCGTCACTGATGAAACAAAAAAAGACCACGCAGATACGGTCTCTCGCTGAGAAGAAATTTGTTATCTCTCGCTTGTGCTATGTGTTTGGTGTTTTCGGTTGAGCCCGACACAAGATCGTGTCTCACAATAACAACTTAGAGAGACACTTTTGATCAAGCGCTCACAGAAAAAGTGTCTTTAGATGTGCAAGTGTCTGAGTAAAGTGTTTTTAGTTTTTTTTTTCCTGTTTATGTTTACATATTTGTGTTTTCCGCATCTTTTGGGCTATTATATTGTAATATGTATATTTATTGCAAAATTTGCGAACGAACATTTTAGTTTTGCTTTTCACGATTAATTTTAAGCTCCAATAGTCAAACCGCCTACAATTCACAATGGCAAGGGATCGTTGCCATAGACACCTCACGTACAAAAACAGGAACAAAAGAGAAGTGAAACGAGGGGGAACGTTGTGAGTTGCAGCGGACACCGCAACTCTACAGTTATACCCGATACTAAGTCAGTATGACTCTCCTCCGGCAGACGCCGCTAATATTGAACGACACGACAAAGAGTGCGTGCGAGAGAGACAGAAAATCAGTCTGAGCGTGACGTCGGGGGCTGCGTAGCCAGTGCAAATTGATTTGTTCCTTTTGGCTATAAAAATTATCTGATCCGATCCAGATTCAGCAATCTGATAGATATGATCATTATCTATGATTCTGCGTTTTTAGTTTTCTCGTGTCCTCAATATTGTGGATGCAACAGATTTTCGTCCTTTGTGGGGGCGGAAGGGGTTGGGGCGAAATTTTGAAATATTTTTGTAGCAGTGACATATCACAGAAGTCTGGATCCAAATCATCGTTGCTCTAGCTCTTATAGTCTTTGAGCACTGGGCGCTAATAGGGACGGACAGACGGACGGACGGACAGACGGACAGACAGACATGGCTCAATCGACTCGGCTATTGATGCTGATCAAGAATATATATACTTTACGGGGTCGGAAACGATTCCTTCTGGACGTTACACACATCCACTTTTACCACAAATCTAATATACCCCAATACTCATTTTGAGTATCGGGTATAAAAATCGGTCTTTGCGAAGAGCGAGTTGAGCAAAAACAGATTTTATCGGGTCTTTTCTGTCCCTTTTCTTCATATGTAAGTAGATGAGAGGTTTTTATCAGACACGCCAAAAGTGTCAACCGTTATTCGCGAGGTGTGGTAACACCTAGTACAGTTCAATTTTTCGATCGCATATATTTCCAGAGCCGTTCTGACTAAAGATCCTTCAAAACAGAATATTTTAAATTAAAATTTTTTTCTTAGTGTTGCAGGAACTATGAGTATAATATTCCCTTATTTGGGTGAATTTCAAACTACACAGCATAGAGAAAAAATTTTATGTTGGATGGAACTTTACTGGACTTTTGGAATAATATTGCTGCCGGGTAAGTTTCACTTTTGAATCTAAAATTTTTGGTTTCGATCTTGGGGGTGACTACACTATTCAATACGACATTTCCGCTGTGAATCCAACAAACAGAGGTAGTAACTTAAGTAACTTTAGTATCTGACATCTGGCTGTATTGAACTTTCTAATTCTGAACAGTTGACAAAAAGTTTTAGATCTTAACTGAATACTTTGCAGCTTAAGCTCATCGTCTAAAAAGTATTAGGCTTTTAAAGCATGAACATTTTTGGTAGTATTTTTAAACGAAATTTTGACTTTGAAAGCTCGAGAAACGTCGAAACAAATGTATTCCTTGCAGTTTTGTATTTTTTTGATAATGGCACATTAATTAGGCGTCGTTTAAGGTATGTAATTCATATCTCTAGAGGTGAGAGATGGATGTTAGAGAAGATGTCCGAGAAGACCCACACTGAGCGTGTTCAAACATGAACATATTATCGTCGAAACCACGCTACTTTCGGCCCCTTGCAGAATGTTCAAACATAAACATATTATTGTACACATTCACTCATGTATCCAAAAAAATGGATGTCTAAAGAAATCACATAAAGGAGATAAGTAATGACAGTTCGGTTGTAAACAAAGATCTGTAGCCCATCAAAGGATACTACAACAAAACACAAGTGGGGAAAACACTTAGCCAATGCATTCTTAAAATAACAATGTAAGCATGCACTTAAATAGACACCCGCAGTAAAATGTATCCTTTGCGTAGGTCTAACGATAATTATAGAATACAAAATTGTACGTCCTACCTCATTGTCAAATCACATATTTTTTTTTTTTTTTTTTTTTTTAATATGACATGCAATGACTGCATCTTTCAAGAGGCGATGCAGTTACTGCACCGTCAAGTGGCCCGTGTGACACCAGCAGAAGGCTGTTACGCGCGGCAATCCCAGGCAAAACGCAGCCCTCCTCCCGCCCAACCGACCGAGGGGCGCTGCCGCATGACGCGCGTTGCGTAGCCGAACCGAACGCGAACATGCAAGAAAGATAGCTATTAGACTAACATTCGAGGAAAATTAGCACTAAACTTACTAAGAACCTAAGCATGCAATCAAAATACAAATACCACTACAATTACTAATTAATAGAAAGGTGTGTAAGGATTAATAATTTAATAAGAGGAAGAGAATTAGTGGTGGATATAATATGGTAGAGGGAATTATAATCCGAGCATAAGACCCTAAACGGTTCATGCAAGGAATAATTCGATCTACAAAGTGGAAAGAACAACGGTATAAAATTTCTAGTCAGTCGAATAGGAATCGTGAAGCTTATGCGGCTCAAGAGATCAGGGCTGTCTATGTCACCCCTGATCAAGTTGTGCATAAATATCACACCAAGCATTTTTCTACGGTTAACTAAGGATGGGAGGTTTACTAATAGTAGTCTACTAGAGTAAGAGTCTTAAACCCGCATCCCAGTTAAGGCCCCGCAGAGCAAAGAGTAAAAAGTTTTTCTGTACTGATTCTATACGGTCCTGGTGTACTTTGTACTTAGGGCACCATACACAGGAGCCGTATTCTAAGATCGGACGAACAAGCGAGGTATAGAGAGTCTTTGTTATATAGGGGTCGTCAAATTCCTTTGACCACCTCTTTATAAACCCAAGCACGCCCATGGCCTCAATTACCATGGTAGAAATGTGTTCGGAACACTTTAACTTGGGGTCTAACATAACACCCAGATCATCCACCAGGGTAATTCTCTCAAGAGAACCACCAAATAGGGTATAGGGAGCCAACAAAGGGCTAGAACGATGAAATGTCATAACTTTGCATTTCGAGGCATTAAGGTGTAACAAGTTTGCACAACACCATGACTGAAAGCTATTGAGATCGGATTGCAAGCGAGAATGAAATGAAATGTCCTTGTACTGGACACACAGTTTAACATCATCCGCATACATAAGTACTTGAGAGTATGTTAATACTGAAGGCAAGTCATTAATAAATAGTGTGAAGAGTAAGGGGCCTAGATGGCTGCCCTGTGGTACTCCCGAAGAAACCTTTACTGGTAAAGAGAGGGAATTTTTGAAGAGGACTCTTTGAGACCTAGAACAAAGATAGGTAGAAATCCATCTCAGGAGGTTGGGCGGAAACCCTAAAAGGTCAAGTTTATGTGCTAAAAGGGAATGGTTTACAGAGTCGAATGCTTTACTAAAGTCGGTGTAAATAACATCCGACTGTAAGTTACCTTGAAAGCCTTTAATAATGAAAGAGGTAAACTCTAACAAGTTCGTGGTGGTTGATCGCCGCCTTATAAATCCATGCTGAGTTGGAGATATAAGTGACTTGCAGAGATGTTGGAAGTGCGGAGTTAAAACCTTCTTAAACAATTTGGGAATAGCGGATAACTTTGCTATACCTCTATAATTTTTTGCATCATACTTGCTACCTTTTTTATGGAGAGGAATTATAAACGATTCCTTCCAGATTGGGGGGAAGCAAGAGGAATCAATGGACAGGGTGAATAGTTTAAGCGATGGTCCACACAGAGCCTCTGCGCAGTACTTGAGTACACAACCTGGAACCCCGTCTGGACCCGGTGAAAACACCGGCTTAACTAGTCGAAGATCATGAAGTAGGGAATATTCATTTAACAAGGGACTGAAAATGCTGTTCGACCTCGGTAATCCGTATGGGTACGGTTGACCAGAGTAGCTTTCCTCAGAATAGGTGGTTTGGAAAAACTGGGCAAAAAGATCGGCAATTGCCTGATCATTATTTGCCGACGTATTACAAAATGATAGCGAGGATGGGTGTGCGGACGTTCTACGCTTACTGTTTACGGGGTTGCATAGGGGTTTCACGCTTTCCTAATTTCACCAAGTTTCCACATATAATAATTGTTGGAAGCTGACGAGCTTTTTCGGCAACTATTACTCAAAATTTTACAAGTAAAAGTTTCTCCGTTGTTAGGGTTTAGCGTTTATTGTTCGATGTGGTTTATTTTTGTTAGAGGACGTGTTTTGGGCGACGAAGAGGACTGCTTGCCTGACCGATTGCCCCGAAAAGGAACAACCGACTAGACAGGGTCGAAGCAGTGCCTTATAAGAAGCAAGAACATTACATATGTGTGTGCGTGTTTGCACTGAAAGCGTACATAGGATAAGCGCGATAAGAGAAAACTTAAGAGAGACGTGTTTTAAGAGCTATTAAGGGCTGGTGCTCCGAACAATATTTATTTCATGTTTCTGGCTGTTCACTTTGGTTTATTTTATTGCCTTATGTTTTATTTAATTGGTATTCAAATTCACAAAGTGCCAAAAATTGAGATCAGTGGCTAAATAGAGAAACACACCGTATAAAGCACCAATAAGTGGTAATAGTGGTAAAGTGGCACTCAGTTGTTTCGCACTAAAATACCTTTTTTTGTTTAAAGATGAATACAATCCAAGCCAGCTAGAGCTCTATTCGCAACATAACAAAAAACCAATGACTTGTGCTGAGACAACGAAGATGCACTGTAGGTCACTGGTCTGTCGTGCGAATTTCCACGAAAATGCTGGATGCCAATGTCCCTGCTCGGGCTACAATGAAAATTCGGAAGGCTTTTTCCAAATGAGATTATAATTTACTCCGGTCCAGCGGGCTCTAGTAGTGATTTTCACAAATTGTCAGGTAATAAAAGAACAACGAAAACAGGCGGTCGACTTCAAAGCATTTATTCAACTGGTCACAGCCTGAGATAGCATAAACTCCCCGACTCCAACGCAGAGCCGATCTTGCATGCTCAGAGAGCAGTACAAGAGAGCCACGTGCGAGAAAATAACCTCAGCTAACAACATCGCACACGCCAAAGCTGCTTATGTAGTAATGTATATAATGTAATTTAATGAATTTCTTCAATTGCTGCAACAATCATCACCTGGAATTTTTAAGAGCCTACTTTTAGGCTGTATTTTTGGAGTTAACCGTTGATATTTTAAATAAAAGCGAGCACGACAAGCGTCGAATATTACAAGGTGGAGTTTCCCAACTCTACGGTGGCTCGGTTTGGGGTGATTGTCGGAAAATAGCACACTCCTCGGCACAGTGGATCGGTGATTTGTTATCCCCAATACTCAAAATGAGTATTGGGGTATATTAGATTTGTGGTAAAAGTGGATGTGTGTAACGTCCAGAAGGAATCGTTTCCGACCCCATAAAGTATATATATTCTTGATCAACATCAATAGCCGAGTCGATTGAGCACTGTCTGTCTGTACGTCCGTCCGTCTGTCCGTCCCTATCAGTGTCTAGTGCACAAAGACTATAAGAGCTAGAGCAACGACATTTCAAATCCGGACTTCTGTGATATGTCACTGCTCCAAGAATATTTCAAAACTTCGCCCCGCCCACTTCCGCCCTCACTATGCGCGAAAATCTGTGGCATCCACAATTTTAAAGATACGAGAAAACCAAAAATGCAGAATCGTAGAGAATGACCATATTTTGTAGACTGCAGAATCTGGAATTGGATCGTATCATTTTTATTGCCAGCATCAACAAAATAATTTCCATTTTTTCTCGCATAGCCGGCTTTGCTTAGAGTAAAACATTAGCGCCTAGATCTCGGAGACCATAAAAACTATAGCCACCAAATTTGGTATCCACACTCCTAAGATATCGGACCTTGACGAGTTTGTTTCAAAAATTCGCCACACCCCCTTCCGCCCCCGCAAAGGACGATAATCTGGGGCATCCACAAATCTCAGAGACTATTAAGGCTAGAGCAACTAAATTTGGTTTCCGCACTCCTGTTAGCTCTCACTATAAAACGAATATCTAAAAATTTCGCACCACCCCCACAAACGACGAAAATCTGTGTCATCCACAATATTGAAGATACGAGAAAACTAAAGATCTAAGATCGGATAATTTTTATAGCCAAAAGCACCAAATCAATTTGCAATTGGCTACGCAGCACCCGACGTCACGCTCAGACTGATTGTCTCTGATCTGTCTCTCTCGCACGCGCTCTTTGTCGTGCCGTTTAATATTCACGGCGTCTGCCGGAGGAGAGCCATACTGACTAAGTATCGCGTATAAATGTAGAGTTGCGGTCTCCGCAGCAACTCACAACGTTCCCCCTCGTTTTTTTCTTATGTTGTCAAAGTGACAGTGGGAGGAATGGGCCATAAACGTCAGCCTAAAGAATCAAGGAATAGTATGGATAGATATGACATGATATGCATGATATAAAATATAGATATAGAATACATGTATGTGTATAGATGATATAGAATACATATATGTCGGAGATACATGAGGATGAAGGAGAAAGAGATGTATAGCATTAAGAAATGGTGACAATAAAGAAAGAATACGCTGTAGAGTTGAGTCTGTTATGCTTTCAAATCGTGTTTTGCTGAGAGCGAGGCTGCAGAGCGAGAGAGAGTCGTCTCGGCCGAGTGTGGCCCGGTGTTGTTGTATTTGAGAGAGCGACATCAAAAAGGAATTGCGGAAGGAGAGCAATTGAATCTGGCAATGCTAAGTCGGGCAATGCGAGAGCTGAGAGAGGCAGAGACAAGAATGTGCTCGGCAGTGAGATCATGGATTTTGTAGCAAGAGACAACAGCGCGACTCACTGGGCACGAGGCTTAAACGAAATGCAAGAAGAAGAAGAGCTCCCTGTCCCTTAGCCCACGACATATATATATGTATATGTATATATATATGTATATGAGAGATGTATATATTATGCAATATCCACTATAAAGCAGAATATTCTAAGTCACTGTCACTTCCTTGCTGCTTTTTACTTAAGATGCCTTAAATAGGCGGAACGAAAATAATTATATGAATGCGCTCGATCTATTTTTCACAATTTCCTTTCTAAACATAGCTTACCTACGGTGGCAAAGCGAGGCGAATTCGTCAAGCGAGAGAATGAGCCTTTATTGCGCTCCCGCTTTTCCTTAAACTAAAATAAACTATACTTCATAAAAATACGATTCCAAAATGATTAAAAATAAGAGAAATAATGAAACAGGGGAATTATGCCGTTTCGATAGCTCATTTTCTCTTTGAACCTCTTTACGTTTTTAAACGCTTTACATAGAAACATAGGTACAAAACAGTTATTGATACTGCTAAGTCCTATATGTCATATGTATTTTCTAGTGCAATAACAAGCACAATCGACGGGTCTGATTCAACAAAAGGAAAGAAACTTTGGTTTTTGGTTGACGTGTGTAGCTATAATACGTCAAAAAGGTTTTGGCTCTTCTCGTATGCTCAGTTATTATTGGACATATATATTATATACTACCACTACTTTAGCGCTCAGCAAGTCCGCCCTTAACCAGATTGATCATTAGACAAAAACAGGAACAGTGTTGCGGTGGTAATTATGATAAGGACACTTTAATCTGATGTCACTAAATTTTTCCACATACTTTTGCCTGTAATCTTCATACATTTTGAGATTTAATTTTGTATACATTTTAGGAATTGCGTGGAGTTTAATTCCTTTGAAAATCAATATTGGATCTGGAATAATTTCTTATCATAGTTGGAATCTTTTTGTTGCGCTTTGTGCCGTTCCCAGGTAAAAAAAAAATGATTTTGTTTATCTATATTGCTGTCTATTTTGCTATCCACTTACATATACCACACAAAAAAAATCAATCGTATTCCTTACTCTGAAATGTTCGAAATAATTACAAAAAAACGGGTAAACTCGAAGGAACAGCCAAAAACCGCAAATAAATCAGTCACGCCCATATGACATTAGACTTTGCTAAATGACTAACTACAAAAAATAAAGTGAGAGCGAGCTTTGCTGGAAGCTGCGGCAGAGATCGATCGATAGTTACAATTTTGTAGTATACAATGAACTGATTTTCGGAACAGATAGAAACTAGACTGGAGGAGAACATACGAGATGGCCTCGGCTTTTGTCTCTGGTTGGAGAGCTGTGGGTATTGAGGACACCAACTTAGGGTTTTAGCATATGTTCGAAGTAAGAATTTAAAAAAATTGCATACGAGTAGGGAAAGGAGATCGGGAGATGGAATTCAGGAAGTCACAGGGAAAGATCAGTATAGACACGGGAAAGTGCACCATACCCCATCAGGCTTGTATTGATTGAGTGACAGCAAAACTGCGACCACGGTCTTCCACACGGCAAACAACTTATCCAAGCATATAAGCGTCGAGGGGACGTGAAAGGCTTTGCTATTCATCTCAAGTAGTGAGAGTGTCCATTTATCAGGTCTCTCTGCTCCTACAGGAGTGCCTAATAGTTGAGCCGGGCTTTGAGCGTGGCGGCTGCTTGACCTCTTAATGCGTGGAAAGCCCTAAGTTCAGGGTCATGCACACATGGACGTAGCCGGGATGCTTCCTGGCTGGAATTAGTGGACGTAATCCCAGACATGGAGAAAAGTCAACATTTTACCAAAACTGAATTATAGAAGTCTTTCTTCAGACGGTCGCAGAAGATTAGCGATTGATACGTTTCGCATTCCACCAAATTCAACTTTGATGAAATTCTGATATATGCCTTGGAGATCATTGCATTTGATAGAGACCAGTTTTGTACCTGCGATAAAACCTGAGCCTGGATATTTAAATGCCAAAATACTTTCTATTGCATAAATGACACCCGAAAATGTATAAAACAATTGGGTCATTTTATCCTCCGAAAAATTATGCTATTTGAAAATTCTTCTTGTAGCTCCATCTATCCTAGTTTAGTTTAAATAAAGCGGTAGCTAAGTAGACAATCCACCCGCAGCTTACTTGGACCTATTAAAGATCCTTTGATGCCGCATGGGCGTGTGCCCCTTCTCACTGCCGAAACCGTAGAGAGCATATTATTGCAATTTAAGGCAGGCTCATTCGGTGGCTTGGATGTATTTGGACAAGATGACTGGTTTAAATTCGGAAAGGTCCGAAATGTCTGTGAGGAAAGGGGCCCCAAAAAACGGAAGTTGCGGAAGTTTCGCAAGGCCGGGAAGCGGCAGAAGAAGCAGGGAACCGATAGCTCCTCTTCCGTGTCCGGACAACTTCTGCAGAAGTAATTTTTAGGAATTGACAGTCTAGAGGCATGAGTGCCAATCTGCTCTTGTCCTGTGATGGCTGTAAATCACTGTGCTCTGCTGTGTGATTGTCTGGCTGTCAGAGAAACCGCAAACTAAGTGCCGGAATAGGGAGAGTTGAGAAACAATAGAAATGGCCTTCTTGCTACGACCTCCGCCTAGAACCCACTGCAATGGTCCGGGAGCCTGAAGCAGTAACTGATAGTGAGCATTACAGCAGACTCCACCACCCACGCGGCCGTCTAGCTTTAATCCATCAGTGTAAAAGTGGACCCCAGGTGCAGGTCCCGGTTCGCCAATCTCGCAGTCCTCCCTAATTGGGAGTTGCGGGAGTCTCGGCAAGATTCCCGAGTGTCCAAATGTTTTGTCTGACTTCTCTCATTCTGATGCGGAAAGTGGAGGTCCAGGAAGGTGTCCAGGACTTCACCTGAAGTAGTGCGTAGCGCGCCAGTTATATGTTGAACTCAGCTGAGTTTATTATGACAAGGTTTCTTTTACAGGGCTGGCCACCATATCCCCACTCGTATGATGGCAATGTAGAGCCACCGAACTTTTGTTTTCCTGCAGGTGTAAGAGCCACTTTGGCCATCTTTTCCCTGTTCTCTATGCTCAATTTAAAATCAAGCTTTCTGTCAAGGAGTTTTGCGGGAGTCAGTGTCGGAATTTGTACTTCCTAGTGAAGAGCTCTTGGTTTATTCCCAAGAACGGACGGGACACAACTCTACTCCAACAATCATACCATAGATACAGTAACGTTTATTGAAATTTCACGTGCAAGAGAAGTATCGGACACAAATATAAACATGAGCACACCTAACCACGAATACGGACAGGTACATAGATACAATTCGTTTCACGGTGTGTTCCTGACGACAAATGCCCACACTACCATGATCACCGCTCCTGGCTCATCCGGTGATCCCTTAACGAAGGGGTTTACAGCCTCCATACAACACCAATACCCTGCTTTGCCCAGCATGGTCCCCGCATATAGGAACTCTAGCACGAGTTCATGTTAAACACTTAAAAAAAAAAATAGAACAGCGCATCGCAATAGAGATTATTTCATAGAAAATTCAATAAGGCAAATATAATATTAACTCTTAAGATTAAAATTTGGTTAACTACTGTATATATATAACTTTTATGATAGGTAAATAGAGAAAAAAGAAAGGCTAACTAGCGAATGTCAAACTATGCGCAGCGATCGTTACGGCAGGTTAGTTGTGCTATTGCAGTAGCGCAAGCAAACGCTCCCAAGTAGCTGGAAAAGAAGAAAGAGAGTCAGAGCGAACAGTCTTGCATCTTCCCTTTTACGCCTTGTTCTTAAGAGAGCTGTTTCTTATGCGCGCAATATGCGCTTATGGGTGCCAGAAGGGCATAAGGGAGAGCGCACAGCCCCTCTTAAGCGCAGAAGCTCTTGACTACGTGAGCTTTTCTTTCGGGTTATGCAATCAATCGTTGCTAATAGAAGAAACAAAAAAAATCCAATATTATCTTCGGATCGCGTACGGCATTTCTTTGATTTGTTTTACTGATCTCGTTGAAACAGCGAAGAAAGCGCTTCCATGGACTGCGGCAACGTTCCTATAAGAACGAGGGGGAACGTTGTGAGTTGCTGCGGATACCGCAACGCTACATTTATACCCGATACTTCGACAGCATTGCTCTCCTCCTGCAGACGATGCTAGTATTAAACGACACGACAAAGAGTGCGTGCGAGAGAGACAGAAAATCAGTCTGAGCGTGACGTCGGGCGCTGCGTAGCTACTGCAAATTGATTTGTTCCCTTTGGCTATCAAAATGATCCGATCTGATCCAGATTCAGCAATCTGATAGATATGGTTATTATGTATGATTCTGCGTTTTTAGTTTTCTCGTATCCTCAATACTGTGGGTGCAACAGATTTTCGTCCTTTGTGGGGGCGGAATAGGGTGTGGCGAAATTTTGAGATATTCGTTTTATAATGGATATCAAATTTGGTTACTCTATCGTGTATAGTCTCTGAGATTTGTGAATATCCCCAGATTTTCGTCCTTTGCGGCGGCGGAAGGGAGTGTGGCGAAATTTTGAAACAAACTCGTTACACACACACACATTAACATTTGACATTAACACAATCTTTCAAATCATTTTCTTTCCTTCATTTGCTGACTCATTGACTCAAGGCATAATTGTTGAGTGACTCCTGTCATTTCGTATGACTCGCACTCACACTGTTACGAAAAACGTTGTGACAGAGAGAGAGTGCTCAGTATGTTGTGCATTGTTTTGCTCACTGCAGTGTGGAATGTGCGAGTCAATCGAATCGAAAGAAAAGAAAACGTCATAAAGCTAACGAGAAGGACATTTTCATTTAATTTTCTGTCGGTGCTTGCACTGTTTGCTATTTACTGAAAATGGAAAATTCGGTTTTTGGTTGTTTTGAATATGTAAGTTTAGTAGAAAAATGTATGCGTGTGTTTCTATTCGAATATTATATGAACATTTGATTCACAGTTCTTGTCACCATCTGGCGTCGAATTACCAGCCGATATAAAAGCAAAAATAATGGGTGGCCAATACAGCAAATCAATTGAGACAAGTGGATAGAACCCTCATGTGTAAGGATATGATGCTATCGTTTCTCACTGATGACAAGGAGAACATACATAGACCTGTCGGCAACTTTTTCAAATCAATTCGAAGAGTTTCTAGCTGATTTTATCGAACCGCTTTCAGAACAGTCAGAAGAAGAAGTCTTGGCAAGAGAAATATTAGCGTACTCCAATAAACGAGTACCTATGAAAGCCGAATTCCATGTTTTGCATTGGTGGAACAAAACCAATTCCAGCTCCCAACATTGTACAAATTAAGCTGCAAGTTATTTGTTCGAGTAGCACACGATTCAGTTAAGCGAGATGGGATAATTTTTTGAAAACTGTGCACTCATGCAGGGCGCTAATACATATGTAGCATTACGAAATACACTTGACTCTGTTATCGAATTAATTTTATTCACCCATTTAAACATAACACCTCACGACACAGCACTATAGCTTGTTCAATGAAAATCGTTACTGCAGCGAATTCGGCGGACAATGCGATCGTTTTGCATAGGGCAAAAACACTGGTACAATTGCTGACCATAAGAATTGCCCAATTAAACAACAGACAATAAAAGCAGATTAAGTCCATACCAACGACACATTAACTCATATTCCACTTACCCCATTCTTACGGTTTAGGTACCGTATGCAACCCAGTTTTTTTAAATTTATAATTTTTAGAAAATTTAATGTACATACATATAATTTTTTTATTACGTACATTTTTATAACTTCTTTTTTTGTTTATAATTATCTTGTTAATCACCATTTTTATTTGTATTTTAACTTGTTCTTATTTTAGTATTTTATTGGGTCTTTGGCTATTTGCGTTCCCTGAAAGTCCCAAATTTCTTCTGGAACACGGAGAATCGGAAAAGGCCTTAGAAGTTTTAACACTTATTTATGTAAAGAATACTGGACAAAGCCGCAGCAACTATCCCGTAAGAATTAATGACTGAAAAATGTATCTTCGCATTTCCTGAACAGATAAACCAAGAAATCTGAATTTAAGACCGTAGATCGTTTGCTGATGTGGAAGCGTAAATAAAATTGGAACTACCGAATATTGAAGAACACGATATCTATCGAAGCCGCATACAAAATTTAATAGCACGAGCACATATTTATTTCCACTGGCACTGAATGGGAATGGACCCGCTACATGTTATACCTTGACCCTATATATTATTGCGAGGTCCTCATCATCTTGCTGAACTTTACGGCCTTTGTCATCCGCCTTTTTATTCTCAAGGAAAAAATTCATAAGTTTAATGTCAATTATATTTTCCTTAACTTCAACATTGCCTTCTTTCAGAATCACAAGGACGACATGATAGTGCGGTATTTCGTATAATCGCCTTTTTCTGGGCTCAATAAGAAAGCCATTGCTTTGCAACCGCTCTATCAATCCAGCGAGCTGTCCTTCTGGAACCTTGAACTATAGAAGCCATCAAAGCGCTGCGTGATCAGCGTTTGACGCTCTCCACGATTGCCAATAGCTCTTCTCGTGACAGAGTAGTTTAATTCTGGCTTTGACAAAACCTTGCTATGATAGGAAATCACTCTTTCTTGCCCGTCAATCACTTTAGACAACACTCCATCAATTCCTGTGTCACTTGCATCTGTATCCAATATGAACTTCTCTCCTTGTACCGGATAAGCCAGGATCGGCGCTGAACATAGGAGAATTTTTTTTGAAAAGTTTTTTCCAAGCTCGTGTATCTTTTATGGAAGAGGCCAATTTCGAACTGCTGCTAGTTACTTGATGACCCAAATATTTAGCTTTAGATTATTTAATTTTTAAAAGATTAAGCAGTAATAATGGAGAGGAAAAAAAGCACAAGTAGCGACAGTTTATGTAGATCGTTGACGCTTTATTCCTTAGCTGCTGACTGTGCGACAATTTTGCGACATAAAATGTGCTGGTGGCGGAAATTTTGGCCGGCTAAATGATCTGATCTCGAAACGCATGGGCCTGTCTTGGTCTTGGGCTCAAACTCTCGATCGAATCGCCTAGACGGAAAATTCGTCATAATGATACCAATATCTTGCAACCTAATCCGATTGGTACGCCTGCCTCACACCTTCACCCAGCGGAAGCATTTGTTACTCCGTGTGGTCATGCCTCGCCGTTATCTGTAAATACGCCAACGGTGGCTCCGTTGTTGTTTACACCGAGCAATGTGCTTCCTTCGAGCATCCAAGATCCCAATAGCATCAATCCTATCCCTGCAGTTTCTGCTGCCGTCACTGCTGACGTGGTGAGTGCTCCTAGTGCGGGTGTGTTGGTTGCTGGTGATGTCTTGCAAATTCCTGCTCCAGCCGTTGCTGCCAATTCTTCTGCCCCAGGACCGAGATCTATTTTAGGGGTGGCTCCAGCATCTTGATCTCGCTCGGGACTTCAACTTAGAGCAGTGGTCCCTCGGAAAGCAATATTTGTTTCTTGTCTTATTCCTAAGGTTACAACGGAGGACGTTAAACAACATCTTTCCTCTAAACTTAACGCTTCGCTGATGATATAGTTGTGACTAAATTTACATTTAAACATAAGCGCAACATATCATCCTTTAAAATTCTTCTCCCTGATTCTTTACTATCCAATTCTCTAGAACCGTCAATATGGCCTAAGCATACAATTATGCATGAGTTCCTTCTCAGAGATTCGAACTCGAATCCCAGAATTACCGAACCTGCTGCCCAAAAAAACTGATGTACCATTTTTCCATGCACTATCAGAACGTTCGCAGTTTGTTTTGAAACGTCTTTTGATTTCGATGCCATCGCGTTTACCGAAACCTGGCCTAACTCTTCTATCAATGATCATAAAATGTTCATTGATAGTTACACTATTTATAGAATGGACCGCCAATATTTTGCAGGTGGCGTTCTGATTGCAGCCAAATCTGTTTTCTCATCTGAGTTAGTCCCATTCAATAACATCCATGGAATTGAATTTGTTGCAGTCAAAGTTCGTGTGGGCTCGGCTTTTTATACCCGATACTCAAAATGAGTATTGGGGTGTATTAGATTTGTGGTAAAAGTGGATGTGTGTAACGTCCAGAAGGAATCGTTTCCGACCCCATAAAGTATATATATTCTTGATCAGCATCAATAGCCGAGTCGATTGAGCCATGTTTGTCTGTCCGTCTGTCGGTCCGTCCGTCTGTCCGTCCCTATTAGCGCCTAGTGCTCAAAGACTATAAGAGCTAGAGCAACGATATTTTGGATCCAGACTTCTGTGATGTGTCACTGCTACAAGAATATTTCAAAACTATAGCCACCAAATTTGGTATCCACACTCCTAAGATATCGGACCTTGACGAGTTTGTTTCAAAATTTCGCCACACCCCCTTCCGCCCCCGCAAAGGACGAAAATCTGGGGATTTTCACAAATCTCAGAGACTATACACGATAGAGTAACCAAATTTGGTATATGCACTCCTGTTAGATCTCACTATAAAACGTATATTTCAAAATTTCGTCCTAACCCCTTCTGCCCCCACAAAGAACGAAAATCTGTTGCATCCACAAAATTGAGGATACGATAAAACTAAAAACGCAGAATCAAAAATAATAACTCATCATCAATAACGCATCATTTCTGATGCTATCCCCAATAAGAACTTTTTACAAACTCCGTTTTATAAATGGTTTGAGTTTTTATTCGGGTCATCGTACATACTCACTGATGCTTGCTAAGCCCTAGCAGAATAAGGTAGTGTGTGTTAGTATTCTGAGAAACAAGCTAAAATGGACAGCAGCAAAGAGAAACCAAACCAGCAATTAGGAGAATTTTGTAATTGATAATGTCGATCGAGCAAAGGGGATTGTTTCGGGCTAGCCGCTGATGAATCATCGTAACTTAAAACATGATTGCTGTTTGTTACCATAATTAGATTATAGATTTACATAGTGAACCACAAACGCTGACATTCGGCAGCGATGCTGCGCTCTCTCAATTAAAGGGTGCTCTGCAGCGGTCGATTCGGCTTTTGCTTTGATCTGCCGTCGTCGCCCAAATTTAGTTCTACTTAGGCTAATCTCTCACCTCACTGGTTGCTATCGATCACGTGTATAGAAAAAAAAACAAGCAATCGGCTTCAGCTAAGATGCCGTTATAGATAATCTTGATAACGTTAACCCTAAATGTTTTACTCCAATTTGCAAAGAAATAGTTGCCGAAAAAGCTTAGCATCTTAAAAATTGGTTAAGTGCAAGCTCAGTAAAAGTGCGGCCGTGTGAGTTTCCGTTAATTTAAGCATTGAATCTCTCATTCTATGCACAGCTGCAGCCGCTCTTAGCTTTTCGTATCTTTTATTCTCAATATCGCATTCTCGCTGAAGCGGTATTTTTAACAGGCTGAGTCCTTATAAGGTCGATTTCACAGGCTTGGTAAATCCTTCGCGGGCAATAAAATCGACAAACTGACCGCCGCGGAAATCGGGGTTCAAAAAGGCCATTAATGAATTGGAAGCGCTCGATTAAGGCGAGATTGAGAGTGAACTGTGCGAAAACTTCGATACGCTGTTCATATCATTGAAAGCCGAGTTTCTGGCTACTCTCGAATTAAGCCACTCACATGCCGCTCTACCAACCCAATCTGGAAATAACACCATCATCATGGCTCACAAACAACGACTGCCCGAGCTAATAGTAGTCGAATATGCGGACTTTATGGCAATGTTCAAATCGATGTTCGATCGTTGGAGCTCTCCAGTGCCGATTATCATGCGGCTCTGGATTTATAAGATTCATCATCTGCTAAATGGCTTCCTGGGATTTCAGATGCTGTCAATTTACATATGCGTGTGTTGCAGACATTGGGAACTGCTGAGGATATCTCAGGCAGTAGTTGGATACTACAACGCAAAACAAGTGGGACGTCGGATGCTATATCTACAGCTGAGGAGTTTTAAGAATTCTTGCAATGTTGGCAGAGGATTGAGAGGTTCGAATACGCTACAGCGACACTCGCTACAGCGATCATGTGGGAACAAAATTATGGAAATCCGTAACCGTTGCTGCGCCACAAATAAGTGAAGAAGCTTTCCCCATATTTCAATTGCCTAAAAACGGTGCATCAGACTCGTGCATGCAATAGTGGAAAATGTCGTGTGTGCGGTGGTATGCATTCGATACTATGCAATCCACAACACAAAGCTATCCAGGTGTTACTGCTCCCGATCTAGGTCTTCAACCAGAAGCTTTTTCTGTTGCTCAAAATTCTGTTAGCAGCTTACCTTTACATTCGTCTACCTCTCTTGCTGCCCAAGGTCTTCACTGTGATGTTGTGCTCCTGGCTATAGCCGTGGTTCTCGTTGAGAATCGGTCTGGCGTTTTTAGTTCCTTGTCGTGCCATCTTAGATTCAGGATCGCAGCTGCATCTCGTCACATCCAGGTTCGCACAGCAGCTTCAGCTTAGGAAAACACAATCGTCTGCACTTGTGTCTGGGCTGGGCGATACCAGCGTTTCTACTGAGGGATCCACCTTAAGCATTTGTATGCATTCTCGCACCTCTGTTAACACAACTTCGTTTACTGCTCTCATCGCCCCCACGATTACCGATTGTCAACCAAGTATGGCAGTAAATGTATCCGGTTGGAGTATTCCATCTAACATTCAGCTTGCCGATCCTGCATTTTTTATCCTCAACGGGTTGCTCTCCTCAGTGGTGCGAGTTTTTTTTATGATCTCCTCTGCGTAGGGCAAATCAAACTCACCGATGGCCTGCCTCTTCTGCAGAAGACCGCTTGGGTGGATCGTATCTGGCGGTGGACAGACGGTATTAAGCTCGGCGCTTTTGGTCACGCACAATTGTCCAGATTCGATAGCTGAGATGGAAGCAAGGTTGGATAAAACTCTTCGTATGTTTTGGGAAGTCGAGATTTGTGTGGAGGCTGGGTTGAATACCAAAGAAGAAGACGATTGTGAATCCCATTTCGTAAGCCACCTTTCACGGTTGCCATCCGGGGAGTATGCAGTTCGTCTGCCGCTAAAGAACAATAATGATCGCTTAGGATCAGGCTCAGGCTTATCGACGGTTCATCAGTCTGGAGCGTAAGCTGGAGCGTAATCCTAAACTCAAGGAGGCTTTATGAGGGAGTACATTGATTTGCATCATATGCACCAGGTCAACCCTGATTCCCGTAGCCTCTGCAAATATTTCTTGCCTCATCACTATGTCCTAAAGGAGGACAGTACGACGACAAAACTCCGTGTCGTTTTCGATGGACTCGCAGCTACATCAACTGGATATTCTCTAAATGATGTTATGATGACGGGCCCTGTTATTCAGCCTGCATTATTTAAATATTGATTCACTTTCGAACATATCCAGTCGCTCTCACTGGGGACATTTGTAAAATGTACCGCTGCGTACGAGTGTCTCCACCCGACAATTTGTTTAAGTGCATCCTATGGCGAGATTCCATCGAGTCCGAGGTTCAAGTCTACGCATTAGACACATACGGGACAAGGGCTGCATCATTTTTAGCGGTCCGCGCAATGCACCAGCTGGCCATCGACGAGGGTGAGTCCTACCCTCTTGGCTCAGCTGCTCTGCGGTCGCACATGTCATGGACAAGATGCACCAAACATCAGCTTTACTGTCCCGTGGTAATTTTAGACTTAAGAAATGGTGCGCCAGTCCCCAAGAAGTACTTGAGGGAACCCCTGAAGATGACATAGAGAAGTTCCTAAAGTTTAATGATGGAAGCGACATAGCCAAAACACTCGGCTTAGCGTGGGACCCTGCTTCGGTTCAGCTGCTTTTTGCCTTGTCCGCACTGGACACAAACTCAAAGCCATCAAAGCGGTCGGTTTTATCTACGATTGCTCGGTTTTATGACCCTCTTGGATTGATAAATCCAGTCATTGTCAGGTGCAAAATCTTCCTTTAGCAGCTTTGGAGCCTCAGCCTCAGCGTTGCATTCAACTTGGATGGACTTGAGAAACAGTTTGGCAAGCACTTCTCGGATCTCATTTCCTCGCTTCGTTCTTCGTTCTAGTGTAGCTACAGAAATTCACGGATTCTGTGATGCCAGCTTAGAATTATATGGCGCTTGCGTATGTGTGCTCAAAGTCGCGAGTGGCGCCACTAAAGACTTTATCGATTCCTAAGCTGGAATTAAGTGGAGCCCATTTGCTTGAGGAAATAATGCAGAATGTAAAGGACATGGGAATCTTTATCTACGGTTTTATTGCTGGTCGGATTCCTCAACAGCATTATCTTGGATTAGAGACGAGCCAGCCAAATTTCAAGTTTTCGTGGCAAATCGAGTGGCATCAATTCAGGAGTTGACGGCAGCCATGGAATGGCGCTATGTTCCCACATCTTTAAATCCTGCTGATATTCTCTCGAGAGGCTCGCTTCCCAGCCATCTTATCCAGTCAGAGCTATGGTTCCACGGCCTATTCTTTTTGCTAGGCTCCAAGGATAAGTGGCCTGTATCTCCTGCTAACGACATAGCAACTTTGGAGCTTCGCAAGAGAGTATTGCTAATCACGTCACCACATGCCGATCTCACGTCCGGATGCAAATTTGCGAATTCATTCTTTTGCATGCAGCGCACATTCGCCTACATGCATAAATTTATACATCGTCTTAGGCATCCAGGACTCACCGTTTCTGATATTCGGCAAGGAACGCATCTTCTAATTCGACACATTCAGCTGGCAAATTTGTGGATGGACATAAGGGAGATTCGGCGCAATGGTCAAGTCATGAAATCCAGTTCTATTAGTTCGCTCAACCCGTTCATCGATCATTCTGGACTACTTAGAGTTTGAGGTCGTCTTGGCAACACATCGCTAGGCTTTGACGCTCAGCACCCGCTCATTCTGCCAAAGGGACATTCCATTACCTTTGCGCTGATAAGATATTATCACGAAAGAAACTTCCATGCCGGACCTCGCGCCTTGCTATCCAAAATTCGGCTGGAATATTGGCCAATTGGAGGTATTAAAGCAGTGTGAAGGGTCGTCAGCAAGTGTGTGATATGCTTCAGGACTAGGCCGCGCATGATCGAACACATCATGGGAGACCTACCTAAAGAACGTTCGGAAGGAACTCGAGAATTTGAAATCACTGGAGTAGATTACTGTGGAACTTTTTTCTACCGACCAGAAATCCGCACGAGGCCTCCGATCAAGTGCTACATTAGCGTATTCATCTGTTTCACTTCTAAGGCTATACACATGGAGCTCGTTAAGGATTTGACCACAGCATCGTTTCTAGGCGCACTAAAGCGTTTTACTACCACTCGAGGAATGCCAAGTTAAATTTGGTCGGACAATGCGACAAACTTCGTAGGGGCCAAGAACGAGCTTCTGGAGCTAAAGAAGTTTTGTCTGAGCGAACCGCATATGAAGGAGGTCCATGAATCCTGCTTGGCTGACTCGATTGACTGGCGTTTCATTCCACCACGCTCTCCGCATTTTGGCGGGCTGTGGGAAGCGGCCGTGAAGACCGCAAAATATCACCTGTACCGCTCAGTTGGACCATCTGTGCTTAGCTTCGACGAGCTGCGCACTCTGATCTGTCAGATCACTGCAATTGTTAACTCTCGCCCTTTGCTCTCGCTTTCAGAAAATCCTGATGATTTAGACGTTTTGACTCCTGCTCATCTGCTTCTAGGCGGCCCCCATGAGCAAATCCTCGAGCCTGACCTAACGAAGCTGAACTACAATCGTCTGGATAGCTGGCAGCGGGTCACCCAACTACAACAATTATTTTGTACCCGTTGGCGCGAAGAGTATCTCACTCTTTTGCAAGAGCGCGCGAAGTGGCGTACCTCCGCGCAAAACATCTGCAAGAACGATCTCGTTCTGGTGAAGGACGAAAATCTTCCTCCAATGCGTTGGCCACTGGCTAGAGTGGTCGATGTCGTTATGGGCAAGGACGGAGTGTGTCACGTCGCTGACCTGAAGACATCCTCAGGAAACATCAGGAGGGCCGTCACTCGGTTATACTTGCTGCCCCTTAAGGAATCTGTTGAGAGACTAGCTCGCAACGGGGGGAGTATGTTCGGACCAGCCGCCAAATAATAACCGTAACTTTAAGCATTATTATTGTATGAGCAGAGAGAGCCGCCTATGTTGTAAAACGTTGACTTTCTGCAGAGCTGCTGCGCTCTGCCGCTAAAGGGGCTCGCTGCCGCCGCCATTTCGGCAATTACCTTGATCTGCCGCCACCACTTTGGCAATCACTTCGACCTGGCGCCGTCGTCTATTTTAGTTCTATGCTAACCCCTCTGCGCATTGGTTGCATATCGATCTCGCCTAAATTCTTTTTGGCCATAGCAAACAATCGGTTTCCGCTAAGCCACCAAAATTAAATACGAATTATAAAGATTAAACCAAATTCTCTTTTCATTTTTGAAACACATAGGTGCCAAAAAAGCTTGGCATCTCAAACAATAAATTATAGTAAGATTTCTATATTAACTGATTTAAAAAGTTTGACACCAGCAGCTAGCTTCACTTAGTTGTTTTTAAATCATTACATATTACTTTTTTTTCAATCAGTGCACTACTCTGAGGGAGTCAATTCGACCACTTCAGAGAGATGGAGAGACGAATATTCAGAATCAACGAATAGGTAATTTTATTGAACTCAAAAATTTATCTGTGGAGATTTGGGATCAAACAAAAACTCTATACAAGCATCCGTACTTGAAGAACTCCGTTATAACATGTGCTATTCAATTCTGTCTTACCACGAGGTGAGTCAAAATAATATCATATTAATATGATAATAATAATAATTAATATAAATTGTTTAACAATTATTTTAATCAATGACAGCTATTATACATTGATGGTTTGGTTCCCAGAAATATTTCAAAGATATGATGATTATGAGAAAGCCAATCCTGGAATACCCGCATCTGTTTGTGATATTTCATCAATCGTTACATCAAATACGTAAGAAAATTTATAGAAGGTACAATCCCTAAATTTTTCCCCTGGTATAATTACAGTATGTCAAGAAACTCCTTGCAAACTAAAAATAAATTTAATTTTATGAATTTACATAAGAAAATAATTGCCTTTGATTCAAATTTTAGAAATTTTTTAATTCATAAAAATTCCGTGATTGATTATAAAGTAGTTTGTGGAAAAAAAATAACAAAACAACAAAAACAATGATTAATCATTTTTGAAACTGTCAAGAAAGTGTTTAAACAAAATATATTCATATTATAAATAAAAATTTGTTTGTGATTATATAATATCTTGAGCTAATTTTAATATTCGGTATGTCCTCCCCTTTAATTTTCAAAACTCAAAATATTTTGGTATGACCAAGCAGCTTCAATATTGTAAATTATTGCCAGTGGTGCGTCCCAAAGAAATTGCATTATGTTGATAGTTGTCATTTCCAGTGCCCACTGTAAAGATCATTTTGTTACTGCATTTGCATATGCAGCGGAATTCTTTCGTCCCTTTATATTACCTCTATCAATCTTTTGTACTCGGCGTAGTAGCGGAACCGAGCAGCTCTAACGCTCTCGGGCTATCATACTCTCTCGTTCGCGTCTAAGCTTGCTGCATAGAGCCCGGCAATTTGGCCCGTCAGCCCTTGAATTTTCAGTCTTGAACTAATCTTCGCATCTATTAGATTAACATCCTCGCATCAATCGTTCGCCCAATTGCACCCATATGAATTATATATAAACTCTCGACTTTCATTAAATTCAAAACTCGCAACACTTATTAAAATCTACATGCTGGAGCCGTTTTTTAATCGAATTTATCAACATTGCTAGGTCATACTCAAAAAGGATCTCGTGCCATTCTTTCAGTTTTCTTTTAGTTGATTGCGGCTTATGGGCTGGCTTTTTCCCACTTTTTTCTTCAAATAGGCCCACAATGGGCCCAATGGGAGGGTGTATCGATAACCTTTCCACAGTTATAAAGCAGCCAAGTCCGAACATTGGACTCCTTAAGTGTGGGATCATTGTCCTAATAAAACTTGAATTTTTTCTTGTTGTCAGATCCAAATATTTCCACACTGCTCTTTAAATTTGTTTTTAAAATTTGGAGGTACTGTTTGGCTCCGGATAGTGATACACCCACAAACCATAGCCGAAAGTGTTCCAAAATTTACAGTCGTAATGATATTTCGGCTTTCCAAAGCAGCTAATGGCTTGCGTCATACTCTGGGTGGACCATTATTGTAGTATAGCATCATTTTCATCCCAATACTCTGCCGGCTTACTGATCATGTTTGCAGCAAAAGTAAACGCTTTTCACATTTCCATTGGAATTGGTTTCCTTGATATGGAAATCATTTCTACCATCACCGCAACAAATTTTCCTAACTGGCGATTTTAGTAAATCAGTTGGACAACTTCAGGCTTTTGCAGGCATTTTACAAATTTTAGAATTAGTCTGTAGATGTGCACCGGTCAAAATTTCGCTACTAAATCAAATGAAATGCAAAAATAGAGCAGAACTGAGCAACTTAAAAACCTTAATAAACGGTAATGCCCCGTTTTTTCTAATAACGAGATCAAAATAGAGCTCGAAAACGAAATGTGTAAAGAGTTTGTTTGGGCGAAGCCCGAGTGTAAAATTTGTACCATCTTGCCTATCAATTCACTTTCTTTTCCATTTTGGTCATTATACTAAACTAACGTAACGTAAGCGTAGCTTTATTTATGCTCGCTCAGCAACATGCTTTCATTTAATCATCTATTCTTTATCTTTGCTCACTTTTGTTATCTTTTCTTTCGTATGCCGTCGCTAAGCCGTCAGCAGCTTAGTCATTAGTCAGCTCTCACTGCGTTCAGTCGTGTTTTTGCTATGTCGCTTTATTACTGCTCGGCCTGCCAGTTGGAGACGCTATTTATTAGCGCATCGTACATTCACAGGCGCACACACAGAACATTGCTAACATTTATAGTAATCTGCGAGACCGTCAGCACCTCTGCGTTGTTGGCGACTTCAATTTGGGTTCGTTGGTATGGTCCGGCGATCCGCAATCGTCGGCTATGATACCTAGTAATGTACATTTGCCGAACGAGATTCTTTTCCAAGATGACTGTTTTAGTATGGGCTTATCCCAATAATGATTCTAGACTTAATTTTTGTTAGTTCGGATATAGATTGCCATGTTACATGTTGCGAACTCCCCATCGCAGAATGGGACATGCATCATATGCCGTTGGAATTCATAGTCGATTTCCATTTTTATTCGCCCTGGGCGGAACCATATTATGAATGCTTCTTTTCTAGTGTAAGCCTGAATGCTATTAGGGATAGTATGTTAAATGTTAATTGGGCTTCTGTTCTCTCGCATCCTAGTGTAGACACGTCCTATAATGTTTTCCTGCATACGGTCCGTCGTATTATTGGTAACAATGCTTCCAAAAGGGTGCATGGCTCCTATAGACTGCCGTGGTATACGAAGGGTCTTATGAAATATAAGAATCTTCGTAAGAAGTACTTTAAGCGATTTGGTAAGACCCGGGACTTTGCTTAAAGTCAATCCCAGGTCTTTTTGGCATTTTCTAAAGTCCAAAAGCTCAACGAGCTCTCTTCCTTCCGTTATGAACCTGTTCTTAATTTTTATTAACGACATATGTCTCAGCATTCAAGCTTCTGAGCATCTGCTGTATGCTGATGATCTTAAAATCTTTCGATCTGTCAAAACCTTAGGCGACAGTATCCTTCTGCAGCGCGACCTGAATAGAGTTGCTCGTTGGTGCAGACTTAATTCGGTCCCACTCAACATTAGTAAATGTTACTTTGTTTCTTTCAGCAAGTGTGTCTTCAATGTGCTGGCCTCATATTCAATAGATGGCCATCCCCTCTTAAAGCAGACGGAGATACTTGACCTCGGGGTCTTATTTGATTCTAGATTTCTTTTTTCAGAGCATATGAAGGCATCCACTGTAAGTGATATTAAGAATCAGATTTCAAATATAAGATCGTTTGTACATAAAGTCAACGAAGAAAAATCCATTAGTGTTAATTTTGAATATTCTTACTATGATTGATGAAAAAGTTCTTAACGAACTTACTAATACTAAATCGACCTTGAAATGCGAATTTTGCAAAAAAACACAGAAGGAATTTCCAAATTTGGATGAATCAAAATTTTGAAGAGGAAAATTTAGAATATGCAAGAATTAGATGTATGGAGTTTATTCTAAAGCTTGCATATACCATTCCGCGAGAGGGAGAATCTTTTGACAACAGCACGCCAGCCAACGAAATACAAAAGACTAGGAACAAAATTATTCAAGAAAAATTCTTAGACAAACTATCACTGAAGGTGGACTGCCCCAAACAAGGATTTGGAAACACAAACGATGGAAACTCATCGCGGACATTCTTCGAGAAAAACGAAACTACTGCAGAAATAACTGGGGTGGATATTGACATTATCAAAAGATTGGGTGTCATTTAAAATATTTTAAACTGCAAAGAAAAAATAAATACCCGCAAGTTTGGTGAATATGCCTCAAAGACTGCAGAGCTGTTACTGGAAAAATATCCTGAAAAGAAGCTAAGGTCAAATTTTAATTGAACATCAGAGCATACCAATTAGAGAGATGTCAGAGGAAGCCCAGGAAACGAAAAACAAAGATTACAAAAAATACAGGAACATGAATACGTGCCAGACATCCCAAATTAAGCAAAACCAAGACCTTTTCAACATGTTGGCAGCCTCTTCAGATCCATATATTTCATCCATTAGATATGTGAGATCACAAATTAAATCGGAAAGTAGTTATTCTTCAGAAAATATAAGTTTATTAGATATTCCTCCCACTAAACAGGAAGTGGAGGATTATTTTACAGAAACAAAAAAAATTCAACCAACTTTCAGATTAAAAAATTTTGCTTAAGTAAACCTTAGGATCAGACCTGGGAGGAATGTAGGATCAGGTTAAATAGAAAAATGCCGACACAATACAAACTTTGACTGCAACAAATTCAATTCCATGGATCTTATTGAATGGGCAAAAATCAGATGAGAAATCAGATATGATTGCAATCAGAACCCCGTCAGCAAAAGATGGGCGGTCCATTCTATAAATAGTGTAATTGTCTATGAAAATTTCATAATCATTGATAGAGGAGTTAAGCCAGGTTTCCATAAAAGGTTATAAGGTTATGAGGTAATAAAAAAAACCTGACGTGATGGAGCAATTCTAACCTTTTATTCGGTTTTGGTTGAAAGAGGTACAAATTTTGTTGCCTCTTGTAGTTTGGGACTGTTTCGTTACACTAAAAATTGCGGTCGATTTCTATTTCATTACAAAGGCAGGCAACATTTTCTTCAGTCAAATATTTAATTACTTAAAATTTAATAACTTTAAAATAACCTTATTAATGATTATAATCATTTCCAGACTGTGATTCTCAATTAATTAATTAAATTTATCTTCAGAACTTTTGTAGACTGCGAGTCGGAAATCGATCATACAGTGTTCTTTCACACATTTATAATTGGTTTGGCTTGCATACCAACAAGTTTCTGGCTACCACTATGTGTTCACAAATTGGGAATCAAGTTCTTTTTGGGTACGTAATAAAAATACTAGAAGTTTATTATTGTTAATATAATATGAACAAACGAAATATTATTTTTTTAGTTTTCAGTTTGACGGCAGCCGGATTTGTAACTTTGGGTTTTTATTTCGCTCGAAGTTCTTTTGAAAACTTAATTTTGTCATGCATTTTTGAAGCACTAACTTCGCTTAGCATCAGTACTTTATATTGTGTCTTGGTGGATTTATTCCCAACAAATTTGAGGTAAGTTCTTTACTACACTATGCAACACCAAACCGACTTTTTTAGATAGATTTGGACAAATATATATATAAAAAATAGACTATATTTTGCCGTCAGGTTGGATTTTGTAATGAATTTTTGTTTTCGTTCATATACAATTTGTGCTCCTACTACTATGATTTTTTAATAGATATTGAGTTAGTTTTAAATAATAAGTCAAACGACTCACATTATGCAAGTAATATTCTAGAGAAATCGTGTTTTTGAATATAATTGAACTGAAGGAATAACAGAATTAGATGTTAAACGAATAATAAATGAACGCAAGGCTAGTTCTGCACTGCACTGCCACTCGGCGAATCAATAAAGTACTTTATTGCCGGCCACGAAGTTCGTCCCTGTTCAGCATGAATGCACATTCACACGCACGGAGGCAACAAACACCGGTGACCTTCCAATCACATTGCGAACACAGTTTTTCCAACTGCATGGCGCTCAAGCCTGCAGGCCAAGGCAACTGATATGATTATGCATCTGCGACCGGCACTGGACAACAGACCGGAGGGTGGAGCTTATCAGCCGCACACATAAAGCCGTCGCCAAACTTGGATTACATGACCGACAGCCGGCAGCGGGCGGACTTACTTACCGTCGTCGAATCTCACGCTCGAAAGGCCTCAAGTAGCCATCCGTTGAAAATAGTGTCTCGATGTCGGAAGGCGAAATCAGAAGATGAAAACGAAGAACAGAGCACAGAGAAAGTAGTTTCCACGACCGACGGCGACGAACTGTGCTGCATTATCAGCCTGCAACCCCACACAAAAGCTTTGCTTCTTTCTCGCTCGGCGAGCTTTTGTAGCGTCCAAATCAGCTGTTATTCCAAGTTTTCTTTTTCTTTTGATAAACAACAAAGCAATGCTGCACATTGCATGTTTTTCCGCCCGGCATTTTCTTAGAAACGAGTATACGAGCAGTATATTTGAAAGTCAAAGGGCTTAAGCAATCGACTCAACTTTAATAAAGAAAACAAGGTCTATTCTATGCACCACCAACAAATATCTCCTTTCAAAGCCATTTAAACGTAAGTCATTATTAAATTTGGAGAAAAGCCATTCAAATGTATTGCAATGCTGGTCGAAGCTGAAAAATTAAGCAAGTGGAGGGTGTTCATCATAGTTGAACTACAAAATTCCATACTGATCATAAAGTTTTCAATTTTACTCGAAACACACAACCGCTTTGTGTGTGGCGTTCGATGCAGACTGGCATTCGCTGGTCGCGACAGCCGCGCCATTTAAGGGGAGCCTCTGCCCATTCCTCGTCGTCCTTCACCGCAGCTACCCCAGGGAGGAGTCGGAGGAGCTGCAGCAGGTCGGCCATCTCGCTGTACGCCAGCGGGAGGCTCTCTTCGGAGCCTAAGTCCATTCCTTCCTCAGCGGGAAGTTGTAGGGGTAGTCCGCCGTTGGCGGGGAGGCGGGACGTCATCTGTCAGAGATTCCACGGGACCCCGTGACACCCTCTCTCACGGAACGCCTTCTGTAGCGGTGGTGGCTTTCCGGAGTGGCACAAGTTCCACCCATTTGCAGAATGAGTCAAAGAAGTGGGCCTACGAAGTCCGCGCAAAGGATGTAGAATGGGCCCTTAGCCTGGCGCGTATACATTTGTCCTGCGGGTTTGTTCTGGCTCACCTTAAATTTTTGGCAGCTCTCGCAATGTTTCACGTATCGGGCCGCGTCTCTGTAGAGTCCTGGACAGTAATATCGTTGGCTTACCCGAGTGCCGGTCTTCCGTATTCCTAGGTGTCCGGCGGTCGGGTGATCGTTGCATTCTTAAAACATTCGGCTATGATGGTCACTGGCTTCTACTGGTGAGATTCTTCCTCGATTGGTCGGTATCCAGGCTGCCGGTAGATCTGTCCGTTCTCGATTAGGAATTCTCTACATTCCTCAGGTCGTGACTGGATACGCTTGAACAACCTTTGTATCCAGGGGGCAGGTGGGTAGGTCTACTGGAGTTCGCTGTATGGTATCGATAGGTTGCCGGGAAAGGGCGGAGTTCCTGAGCCCAACGAGCGATGAGGCCTGTCGGATTGTTGATCGAATTTAACCACTGCAGGGCGAGATGGTCGGTGATGAAGTCAAAGTGGTAGCCCTTCAGGTAACATCGTAACTTCTTGATGGCCCAGACGATGGCTAAGCACTCCCTTTCCGTGGCCGAGTAGTTTTCTTCTGCTTTCAGGAGCCTTCGACTGGCGTAGGCTATGACCCTCTCCCCTCCGTTGATCTGCTTCGTCAGGACTGCTCTTAGGCCGTAGTCGCTTGCATCAGTTTGTAGAGCAAATTTCTCCGTAACATCCGTGGGTCTCTCCTTCAGCTCCTCGAAAGCGGATTGCTGTTCGGCGCTCTAGTTCCACCTTTTCTCCTTCTTCAGGAGGCTAGTCATTGGTTGTACAATCGTCGCAAGGTTCGGGACAAACCTTCGGTACCACTATGCCATCCCTAGGCAGCGTCGAAGCTCCTTTATTGAACTTGGTGGGGCCAACTTCCGGACGGCGACGATCTTATCTGGGTCGGTGTGTATACCCTGCTCTCTAATGACGTGCCCCAGGTATACGATGCTTTTCTGGAAGAAGCTGCATTTCTTTTGGTTCAATCGTAGATTCGCTTCCCGTAGTCTTCGGAACACCTCTCGCAGATGGACGACGTATTCTTCCAACGCCGCTCCGATGACCATGATGTCATCGAGGTAAGCGAAAGCGTTGGGTTCCATTTGTGGTCCGATGACGCTGTCCAAGGCTCGCTGGAACGTAGCCGATGCTGAGTGCAGCCAGAATGGGTTTAGTTGCTCTCGCTATAACCGCTCTCCACCCTGCTCTGTTTTTTACTAATTCCGCTTTAAGCGTTGTCTGGCCCATTGGTCTGATACCAATTTGTTTTGAAATTTTTTAAATAATAAAAATGGAATACGCTGTGGTCTGCGCCAAAAAAACTTGTAAGAAGCAGATCACCCAGGATCAGCCGAATGTTCCTGCTGGCTCTACGACAGCGAAGTGCACGCAAAATGCGTTGCGAGGCATGCCGTGCGGTTGAGACTGACATGGTCATATTTATGAGGCAGACGCGGAAGGGCTTTAAGGAGCTGAACGTTGGCCTTAAAAATCAGTACGATCGGCTTCTAGCCATGGTCTCCTAGTCTCAATTTGGCAGTCTGCAACTGCTGAATGAGTCTCCGAGACGTAAAAGGGTCACTCCGCGGGATCTGCAAGTGCCAACCGTCACTCAGCCGTTCGCCGCCGAAAAACTGACTTCGACCACTCCCGGGGTGCAGCAGTTGGATTCGTTTGCCACTCCAAGGGCAACGACAGCTGCTGGCGATGCAGATTCGGTATCCGAATTCATCGCTCCGTGTCCGTGGTGTCCGCAAGCTCGCCAGCTGTCCCGTCTATTCCGATCCCACCACTGATCGGAAGGTCCGGACCTCCGGATATTGCCACCACAGCTATTAGGCCTGTGGTGTCTAAACCAGTGGTGGGAGTCCCACCAGGACGACAAGTTTTTGTTTCACGGCTGGCCCCTGACCTCACATATAATGATGTAATTGCTTTTATTCAAAGCTAAATAAAAGCCGTGGGCTTAAAGGTGGAGAAATTTAATTTAATTTAATGATAGCCTCGTTTAAGATAAGCATCTCCCCAGCTCAATTTGACACCTTTTTCTCCGCCAAATTTTGGCGGAACATTTGGTGGTGAAGAAGTTTAACGCTAACAAGAAAAATAGGCCCCCCATAACTCTTACAAATCATTCCATTGTGCCACCCTCAACCTCAACTTCTCAACTCAACTCAATTTTTAAAGTACGGTCTAGGAGCGGGCTTCACTAATTACATTTTCCCTGGTCAGTTGCATTTGCCGGTATAATGGATCTTACCAGGCAGTAAGCCAGACTAGTGAACAAATTCAGTGTTATTTGCGACGCACCCCAATTTAAAATAGTTGTGTATATAATCGAAAAATAGATATCCTAATAACTGGAAAAGCTTATAGCTATACAGACGAAAGAATCATGCTTACTTAATAAATGAAACATAAATAAATCAACGAAAAATATCCAATATAGGGTAATGGCAGCGGCAATGTCCATGACTTTTGGACGCGGAGGAGCCTTATTGGGAAACCTTATATTCGGATTGCTCATTGATTTAAACTGCATAATACCAATAATCCTTTTTTCGGGTATGCTGTTCGGTAAGTATTTAATTATGCCACTACCTAGCTTAAATTGACATATTAAAATGAAATCTTGTAAAAAATTACAGCAAGTGCCTTTTTATGTTGGATTTTACCCACAACTGGAGCGGATGCCTTAAACTAAGACTATCATACAGCTACTATTTGTTAATTTTATCTATTCACTTATAATATAAATGATACATATATTATTGAATCATGTATTAAATTTCTCAAATATATGATAACATTTATTTTTGTTACAGTTTAGCAATTTTTGCGTTAGCAGCCCAATATTCGCCAATACATATAGCATAGCCAGTTGTGCACCAGTAAAGTAAAATCCGATTATTTTTTTTTTATTTGCAATGATCACTGTACCACATTGTCATCCGGATATGTACTTATATTTATATTCTCTCTTATCTTCATCTTTTTTTTTTTTTTTGTTCAATCGTTATAATTATTTAATTTTTAATTATTTTATTATTATTTATTTATTATTATTTATTTATTTATTTAATTGTGGACAGACGGGTCTGTGAAATGGGAGGTTGTGATGTGTTGTGAAATGAGGGTATACGTGCGTAGGTTGTGTGTGGATGAAGGTGGGTGATATGAATCGTGTGTGTGTGTATTTTTGTTTTGGAGTCCGGATTCCTTTCCCGGTGGGGTAGCGGCAAAGGTTTGCTCTCCGTCGGTGCTCCGCTGCCTTCTCCTGTGCTGGTGTTTCTCTGGCGGTTCGCACTCCAGTTTTCCGGCCTGGCCAGTACCGGTCTGCTGCTGCCGACGTCCTCCGCTCCTGCTGAAGTTGATTCCTCCTATTACCGATGTCGTGGAGGGATTCTCAGCTCCACGATCACGACATTTTTCTTCCGTTTTGTTGTCACGTTTGGCCTTCTTTGATTTTCTACTGGAACTCTCTTCCTCCTCCTCCTCGTCACGTCTCCTTTCTTCGGGAGAACCACAGGGCAGCCATCTAGGCCCCTTACTCTTCACACTCTTTATTAATGACTTGCCTTCGGTATTAACATACTCTCAAGTACTTATGTATGCGGATGATGTTAAACTCTGTGTCCAGTATAAGGACATTTCATTTCATTCTCGCTTGCAATCCGATCTCAATAACTTTCAATCATGGTGCTGTGCAAACTTGGTAAACCTTAATGCCTCGAAATGCAAAGTAATGACATTTCATCGTTCTAGCCCCTTGTTGGCTACCTATACCCTAGGTGGCGGTTCTCTTGAGAGAATTACCCTGGTGAATGATCTTGGTGTCTTAGTAGACGCAAAGTTAAAGTTCTCCGAACACATTTCTACCATGGTAGATAAGGCCATAGCGTGCTGGGTTTATAAAGAGGTGGTCAAAGGTGGTAAATTTGACGACCCCTATATAACAAAGACTCTCTATACCTCGCTTGTTCGTCCGATCTTAGAATACGGCTGCTGTGTATGGTGCCCTCAGTACAAAGTACACCAGGACCGTATAGAATCAGTACAGAAAAACTTTCTACTCTTTGCTCTGCGGGGCCTTAACTGGGATGACGGTGTGAGACTCCCATCTTACTCTAGTAGACTACTATTAGTAAACCTCCCATCCTTAGTTAACCGTAGAAAAATGCTTGGTATGATATTTGTGCACAACTTGATCGGGAGTGACATAGACAGCCCTGATCTGTTGAGCCGCATAAGCTTCACGATTCCTATTAGACTGACTAGAAATTTTATACCGTTGTTTTTTCCACTTTGTAGATCGAATTATTCCTTGCATTAACTTTTTAGGGTCTTATGCTCGGATTATAATTCCCTCTACCATATTATATCCACCACTAATTCTCTTCCTCTTATTAAATTATTAATCCTTACACACCTTTCTAGAAATTAGTAATTGTAGTGGTATTTGTATTTTGATTGCATGCTTAGTTTCTTAGTAAGTTTAGTGCGATTGCAGATCGTATCTGTTCTGCTGACTGATTAAAGTCATATGTTCACATATTTTGGTGCTGAAATAATTGCTACATCGTCATCATCCATTAAAAGAAAAAAAAAAAAATCTTCCGCGCAAATTTAATGTGGTTGGATGGTGATTGGTGGAGTGTGAATCGGAGTTTCACATCTGTCAAAAAATCCCACCATTCCCCCGGGATGGACTCAGTGTGCAGAGCCTATGGATGTAGTCTCTATGGATGTTACAATTTTTTACAATTTTTCAACCGGCTATTTACTTCTACTTTTTTTTTAAATTACTTACTTAAGTTCTCAAGGTGATATTAAAGAAAAACAAGATTATAAAACAAACGAAAAAATATCGGAAACCCAACTTTCTCACTCTATACCCTTCATATGGGGCATATTTATACAGTTTTTTTACATTACACGTCACGTCGATTTTGAAAAAATTTCAATACATCGATGCTCCTCCCATCACTAATGTGTATGTGTACATATTATGTACATATGCGGACTGAGATTGTTCAGAAGCGCTAATATTAAAAACATTAAGTTAATTGAAATTGGTTATTCTGTTTAAATATTTTCTGATGCTATCCCCAATAAGAACTTTTTACAAACTCCGTTTTATAAATGGTTTGAGTTTTTATGCGGGTCATCGTACATACTCACTGATGCATACAAAATTATGTTACAACTACTTAAATTCTGTTAATCAAAATTCAATTATGCTTAAAACTTGTCATATGTACCGAACTGAGAGATTTATGAGTACGAAAATAAGCATTCAACAAGATCAAGAACGTTTTTTTATTTATCTTCACGGAATGAAGGCTGAGTTGGGCTATTTTATTCGAGATGGAGTTATGCACATTGATCACACCAAAGTTCCTAAGGAACTTGGTGGTCATGGTCTTGGCAAGCTGCTGGCTAAGGTTGGTCGATTTTTATATCCGTATATTGTTATTTTTTTGATTAAATTAATCCTTTGAAGACGGTTTTTCTGAACTTGCACCATTTTGGTTGTGCCAGTTTGAGCCTAGTACTCGGATTCGAAAAATGTATACGCGAGCAGAATTTGTTGATACTTGTATGAAATAGATAAGAAATTTCTGCTAGCAAACAGTGTTTGCAGGCGATAGTGGTACAAACTTTCTAAGCCCTAGCAGAATAAGGTAGTGTGTGTTAGTATTCTGAGCAACAAGCTAAAATGGACAGCAGCAAAGAGAAACCAAACCAGCAATTAGGAGAATTTTGTAATTGATAATGTCGATCGAGCAAAGGGGATTGTTTCGGGCTAGCCGCTGATGAATCATCGTAACTTAAAACATAATTGCTGTTTGTTACCATAATTAGATTATAGATTTACATAGTGAACCACAAACGCTGACATTCGGCAGCGATGCTGCGCTCTCTCAATTAAAGGGTGCTCTGCAGCGGTCGATTCGGCTTTTGCTTTGATCTGCCGTCGTCGCCCAAATTTAGTTCTACTTATGCTAATCTCTCACCTTACTGCTTGCTATCGATCACGTGTATAGGAAAAGAACAAGCAATCGGCTTCAGCTAAGATGCCGTTATAGATAATCTTGATAACGTTAACCCTAAATGTTTTACTCCAATTTGCAAAGAAATAGTTGCCGAAAAAGCTTAGCATCTTAAAAATTGGTTAAGTGCAAGCTCAGTAAAAGTGCGGCCGTGTGAGTTTCCGTTAATTTAAGCATTGAATCTCTCATTCTATGCACAGCTGCAGCCGCTCTTAGCTTTTCGTATCTTTTATTCTCAATATCGCATTCTCGCTGAAGCGGTATTTTTAACAGGCTGAGTCCTTATAAGGTCGATTTCACAGGCTTGGTAAATCCTTCGCGGGCAATAAAATCGACAAACTGACCGCCGCGGAAATCGGGGTTCAAAAAGGCCATTAATGAATTGGAAGCGCTCGATTAAGGCGAGATTGAGAGTGAACTGTGCGAAAACTTCGATACGCTGTTCATATCATTGAAAGCCGAGTTTCTGGCTACTCTCGAATTAAGCCACTCACATGCCGCTCTACCAACCCAATCTGGAAATAACACCATCATCATGGCTTACAAACAACGACTGCCCAAGCTAACATTAGTCGAATATGCGGACTTTATGACAATGTTCAAATCGATGTTCAATCGTTGGAGCTCTCCAGTACCGATTATCATGCGGCTCTGGATTTATAAGATTAATCATCTGCTAAATGGCTTCCTGGGATTTCGGATGCTGTCAATTCACATATGCGTGCGTTGCAGACATTGGGAACTGCTGAGGATATCTCAGGCAGTAGTTGGATACTACAACGCAAAACAAGTGGGACGTCGGATGCTATATCTACAGCTGAGGAGTTTTAAGAATTCTTGCAATGTTGGCAGAGGATGGAGAGGTTCGAATACGCTACAGCGACACTCGCTAGTAGCGATCATGTGGGAAAAAAATTATGGAAATCCGTCACCGTTGCTGCGCCACAAATAAGTGAAGAAGCTTTCCCCATATTTCAATTGCCTAAAAACGGGGCATCAGACTCATGCATGCAATAGTGGAAAATGTCGAGTGTGCGGCGGTATGCATTCGATACTATGCAATCCACAACACAAAGCTATCCAGGTGTTACTGCTCCCGATCTAGGTCTTCAACCAGAAGCTTTTTCTGTTGCTCAAAATTCTGTTAGCAGCTTACCTTTACATTCGTCTACCTCTCTTGCTGCCCAAGGTCTTCACTGTGATGTTGTGCTCCTGGCTATAGCCGTGGTTCTCGTTGAGAATCGGTCTGGCGTTTTTAGTTCCTTGTCGTGCCACATCCACGTTCGCACAGCAGCTTCAGCTTAGGAAAACACAATCGTCTGCACTTGTGTCTGGGCTGGGCGATACCAGCGTTTCTACTGAGTGATCCACCTTAAGCATTTGTATGCATTCTCGCACCTCTGTTAACACAACTTCGTCTACTGCTCTCATCGCCCCCTCGATTACCGATTGTCAACCAAGTATGGCAGTAAATGTATCCGGTTGGAGTATTCCATCTAACATTCAGCTTGCCGATCCTGCATTTTTTATCCTCAACGGGTTGCTCTCCTCAGTGGTGCGAGTTTTTTTATGATCTCCTCTGCGTAGGGCAAATCAAACTCACCGATGGCCTGCCTCTTCTGCAGAAGACCACTTGGGTGGATCGTATCTGGCGGTGGACAGACGGTATCAAGCTCGGCGCTTTTGGTCACGCACAATTGTCCAGATTCGATAGCTGAGATGGAAGCAAGGTTGGATAAAACTCTTCGTATGTTTTGGGAAGTCGAGAATTGTGTGGAGGCTGGGTTGAATACCAAAGAAGAAGACGATTGTGAATCCCATTTCGTACGTCACCTTTCACGGTTGCCATCCGGGGAGTATGCAGTTCGTCTGCCGCTAAAGAACAATAATGATCGCTTAGGATCAGGCTCAGGCTTATCGACGGTTCATCAGTCTGGAGCGTAAACTGGAGCGTAATGCTACACTCAAGGAGCGGTATTCCGCCTTTATGAGGGAGTAAATTGATTTGCGTCATATGCACCAAGTCATGTGTTTACTGAAACCTGGTTAAAGCCGGACATTCTTAGTTCCGAGATTTTGGCAGGTCGGTACACAACTTTTAGAAAGGACCGTTCGTCTCGACGTGCAGGGTGGGTTCTAATTGCAGTGGACTCTTAGTTCCCAGTATAAGTTCAAATGGAATTCCTGTGTGTAAAACTGATTCTTCCCGCTTTATATATATTTATTACTTGCTCGTATATCCCACCTTCTTCGGATATTTCAATTTATGAGCAGCACTTGTCCGCTTTAACCGCTGTTTCTTTCTCGCTATCTGATAAAGATAGTATGATAGTTCTTGGTGACTTCAACTTGCCAGGAACTGTTTGGTCTTCGGTAAAGGAATCTAGTATCCTAGTGCCCATGTCACGACATGACTTTGTTGACGGCTTGCTTGACCTTGGGTCGATTGCCTGATCTGTGCTTTGTATCGGATCCGACCATAGTGTTGTTAACCCGAGCCCTTCCGCTCACCATACTTGAAGACGCCTACCATCCTACTTTCGAGGTGTCACTAGATATAGGACCAACTGTAATGGATCGGTCGAGTAGACTACCTGAACGTGTCCGGTGCTTTCGTAAAGCCGAGTTTGCGAAGCTTAATAACCTCATTAGGGATTTTGATTGGAACTATTGACAGTTAAACTGTGTAAAAATACGAATGCACAAATCATAAAACTATCTGCTACTGGAATGTTCGCTAACACAATAACACAAACCTAGTTTGAGTTAAACTCTCTATAATGATACAAAGTCCATCCGAACTATTTTTATTTTTCACAAGCCAAATAGGACTGGGTCGAATAATGTTAAATTTCATTAACTCACTTATCTTAGATCAAACTATTTCTGTTTCTTCAGGACTTAGTCTATATGGTCGCCACTGCAATGGCGATTGCAATTAATCGTATTCTTATTTCGCCAATACTATCAAAAGCGATAGGGGTTTAATTTTGAAAGCTACAAAATGCCACTAACCATACAGTATATAAATGTGCCAGTTCATACAACGACATGTCGCACATTGAACACAGAAAGCTGAATCCCAGGCTCTCTGGGTTAGGTACATACATAGGCCACACATAGGCCAATATGGCCCTTAGTTATGCGGATAGGGGGTATGAGCCGTCGCGGTTGTATTTATGGGATATTAAAGTCCTCAAGAATCGAGGTGTTATTAGCATAGTCAAGTAGTTCCTGTGGCGTCCTCTTGGAGGCATCTTCCAGTGATGCCTGCAACCGAACAGTCGCAGATGAGATGTTCCCGGGTTTCGATTACCCCACCCCAAATGTGATGAACCATTTCCTACAGCTGTCTCGGTTTGTGATGGCTAGCTTTGCAGCGTGCGCTAAAACTAGACAGTGGCCTTTGAGTATTCCCACTAACAGTATGCAATCCTTCCGTGGTAGTGACTGAGTTTTCCAATGCGTTCTTTGCAAATGGTTTTCGTGATTCTGCATGTGGTGGTACTCCTTCATCTGCTTTCAGACTATCAAGCAGAGCGACCTCTGCTGCTTTCCTGATGGCAAACTCTTCCGCCTGGAATATGCTGCATTGGTCCGATAGATATGACAGTCTTATCTCAGGGTCTGTACAATATAGGCCCGCTTCTACTCCTCCGTCCATCTTGGAGCCGTCTGTGTATATATTGAGGTGCTCAGTTTGGCCCATTCCATTTTTCCAGTCTTCGGGTCCCAAAGATGAGGTTCCTTTGACGTCGAGGCAAGTTTGGGGGGTCATGTAATCAGTGGATCTGGTCATGTCACTGCCAATTGAACTATGCCCATATTCTTGCGACGACATGTTTCCTGATGTGATGAGGCGCTGTGCTACCTTTCCTGAAGTCAGACGAGCGTGGAAGTCCAGAGGGTCGATTCCAAGTAAGGTTTCGAGTGCTTTTTTTGGCGTTGACCTTAGTGCATCAGTAATACAGAGCAGAACCTGTCGCTGAGCCTTTTCCATAAGCTTGTGATACGTCTTCTTTTCAGTAGCTTGCCACCACACTAAGACTCCATACAGCAGAGTTGGTCGCAACACCGAGATGTAGATCCAGTGCATTAGAGCAGGGGACAGGCCCAATGTACTGCTGAGCATCTTCTTGGGGCATTCATCACCCCTTCCCCTTACATTGGGTTTCCATACCAATTTGCTGCACAGTACTGTGCCCAGGTATTTGACTTTTTTTTTTGGAGTTACCTTAGTTTCATAAGTTTTCGGGGTCCATATCAGTGCCTTGTACCTCTTGTTCCGTTTTGTCCGCGTTGATACTGAATCCTACTGCTTCCGCCCACTCACGTATATCCCTGAGTGTACGTTCCTTTAAGGGGCCTTGTTGGGTCCTTCCATTAAAAATATCTTGGTCAGGTCGTCGACCACCAGATTCCACAGGAGGGGCAACAGGACTCCCCCTGAGGTGTGCCTCTTTTACAACCTAGGAGGTTCTGTATTTACAGATTGATTGCTGTTAGTTGTTGTTATGTTAGTCGCTTCCAGGCTATTTTTTATTGCGTTCGTAGCCACGTTACTAAATGCTCCGGAGGGGAAGCATTTGGTTGTATGCTCTGGGAGGTAGACAGCTATCGAGGTTCTCCATTGGATAGGGATATAGCCCGTATTTAGAAATGCTGAATATATTGCGGAAAGCCATGGGGTAATATTCTTTTTGGTCACCTGCATTATGGCTGGGAATATCCCAGGAGTCTATCGCCCAGTGGACTCTCTTAGTGGTTAACAGATCTGTTGGGGGGTGTTGTTCCTCGGTTGCTAGGTCCTGGTGCTCTTTGGCATCAGCGACCTCGGTGCAACCAGGGAAATGCTCCTCCATTAGTGCTGTTAGGGCTTCATCACGGCCCTCTGTCCACTGTCCGTCATCTAGCTTTAATTGGCTTTGTATGGTAGGCTGCTTAGAGGGCAGCTTCCGAAGCCGTGCAGTTTCTGGTACTTTCTCAATGTTGGAGCAGAAGGTCCTTCACGAGTTCCGTTGTGCTTTGCGTATTTCCTTCTTGTAGCTCCTAAGAAGGTGTCTGTATTCCTCGTAGACGATCCCTTCGTTCGCTTGTTTGGCGATCTTAAAGAATTCCCTGAGGTTGTTCCTTTGAAGAGAGAGATCCCGGATCCACCAGAGTGGCTTGGACCTCTTCTTCGTCCTCGAGGGTTTGCACGATGTGTGGTAGGCTCCAGTAAGGAGTAAGTTACTCCAGGCTCTAGGTCGAGTAACGCGTTGGATAGGGTCTCTAGAGACTTCTCTATGTCCTCCGCGGATTTCACTGATCCCGGAATCGCGAGCTTCGAAGTAACTGTCTTTTTTAACTTTTCCCAGACCTACGAAGGTGTTTTGCTATGTATAGATAGATTATTTGCTAGTATAAAGTCTAAGAGTGACTCACCTCTGTCATTGATGTCGGGGCTTCCCCACACATTGTGGTGGCGTCCGTCCCGATGACGAGTTGATGGTTTTTGGTCCCGGCTTCTGTCACCAGACTCCTGAGTGGCGCGGGTCTGTCGTGAGCCATATAGCAGGAAGCCACCAGAAGGCGATTTTCCTCACTTGCCAGCATCACAAACGTCAGGTCATCCGTGCTGTAATGAGACATAAGGTAAGCATGGATTCCCTTTCGTACGAGTACGACGGTTCTGTTCCTGCTTACTGATGTTGAGTAGAACAAGTTGTGATTTGAGGACTTTAGTCCGACCACTGAGTTGCCTGTCGCAATCCAGGGCTCCTGGACTAGAGCTATGTCGGCTGCAGCACACTCAGCATCATGGTTGGCTGGCTCAGTTTCCCCTTGCGGGTTGACTAACAGCGTCAGGTCACCGTCCTCCTCTTCTTCCTCTGCGTCTTCGAGCGCAAGACCCTGGGCAGCCTCCACGATAGACTCAAGACCTAAATCCTTTTCCACCTCGCCTGCCTGTAGGGTGTGTGCGTCCTTATCTTCGGGGTGGCGCTTTCTGAGGCGCAGGTAGACACTACCCAAGCCCCACGCCATCTTCCCGAACCTTCTTCCCTGACCCTCTAGCCATATCCCATTACCCTTGCCTGGGGTAATGCATTGTCCATTGCCCAGCCGGCACCCTCGTGGAGGGTTCAGCTAGAAGATTTTCGCCTGCCGGCCAAAGAACTTAGGTGTCACCGATATTATGTTCCGTTTTGTCGCTAGGAGTCCCATAACTGAATTGTCAATTTTGAACTTAAAAGTATAGTCATTAGGTAACCATGAGATTGCTAGCGCCTTTGTCCACTCTGAATCTGAGATTTTTATTTGTTTGATTATGCTCTCAGATGCGGTGATCTCGGAAAAGTTTGAAAACCACTTAGTCAACTCAAACTCTGCGGTCTGAAGAACCGGAGACACTTGGCACTTAATTACCCTTAGCTCCTTTACGCATGCAGCAACAGTCAAGAAGTCACCGACGTAAAAGTCTGACCCAATAACTTTAGCAGCTTTGGTAGAAGGAATAGAATTGTCAGTAGAACCAAAGGAGAGAAACTTCTTCATGAATTCCAGTACATGTTCTTCAACTCAGGGTCCTGATACAATTTTTTTTAAGCGACAAAAACCGCCGTTTAGCAACCTTAAAGGAGTTGCCTAAACAATTTGGACCTGACGACAGTACTTGAGTCGTCTTCCGATAGTGGTCTTCACATACCTTGTGCTCAGGGGTGGCGATTTTCTTTGGAAATGGCATTTTTTCCAGTGACCAATACTTTTGCAAGGTTCGATCGATGGAGACTCGCAGCTCTTCACTGCAACTCAAACATTTGTAATTTGGTGAGCAGAACTCTTGGAAACACATTTTCCCAAAACAACCAAGCCAAGAAGGGTTTTCTGAAGAGTTGGAAAGTCAGGACCTTGCAAGGACCTTTTGCTCTGACCTCTGCTCCTATCAGCATATCTATTCTTTGTGGATTGTAGAAAAAAGGGTCTGCCAGTGGTAGGTTCTCTGGGATTCTCCATTCAGTCACATTCACTGACTGGTCAGGTTGAAACCCTGAAAATGAGGTCACGATCTGAAAATTAAATGGAGGGGCGACAGTGATTGCAGTAAACGATAGATGTATGTATAACTGTTGTGTCCAAATAGCTGTTCACCTATGTCTGTATATGTCGATATGTATATTTATGTATGTTATGTACATTGTATATTGTTAATCTGTATTTCTGTGTATTTTGGTTATATTTATATTTAATTGTTATATTTATATTATATAATTAATTAAATGCATGAAATCGACTATACAAAAATCATACGTATATGCCTGTAGCGGTAGCAGGAACCTTTAACAATGCAGGAATCAAGCACAGAAAACTGGGATTTGACGCGACCAACGCGATGAGTTACGCAAATTGATTGCTGGTTAGACCCATACAGAGACCACGACGCGGGCAACGATTATACTTGTATATGCCGCAATATCTTTGTGTCACTGTTACTTTGTTGTTGCCTATAATCATCTTAAAAAATATAATGCCATACAAAATCAGAAGAGTTTTTCTAAATTTAAAAAAAACCGAAAACTTTGGGTGGTTGTAATTTGTTATATTTTTTGCGGGGCGAAAATGATTATGTGTGCTCGATCTTCTTCAATTTCAACGACAGACTATATTTCTTCACAAATCTATCTGTTATTCTAGATAACCTACGGTGGAAAAACGGTGCGAATTCGCCAAGAGCGAAAGTCCGAGACCTAACTTACACTAACTTACTTCATAATCACGATTAAAGACCAACAATTCCAACAATGCAGCGCTTCGGTGCTGTCCCAGGGATCTCCTGCGAGCGCTGCCTCTTTCGCTGAGGGGCTCCCTTTTTCGGCGCTACTGTAGCATAGTTTGGCAGCACCTTCAAAGCCCACTCAACCTTTTGAAGCCACTTGTCCGTTGTTCTGGACATCTGGCTTGCGTTTTGCCGATGGGGTATGTTGTCAGCACTCCTCCTTTCGGCGTATGAGAACGTTTTGGCTTGGACACTAATCGATGGTAAATCGTCCGCCGGCACTTTAACAACAGGTAAAGCAGCCGCAGGATTCCATAGCCGCTCGGGAGTCGATTTACCACCCACCCCGGATCCGGGTTGGGACCCCTTTGGGTTCTCGGTAGCGTCTTCCGCCGCGCAGGTTTTTTCTGCTGTGTTGCGGGTTGGACAAGGCCTTTTTCCCTGTTAGCATTTGGGAACTGCCAAACTCAATTATGTTTTTTGTTTGTTTGCAATCTTCCACACTGATCCACGAGCTGCAGAGAAAGGGTAAGGTCCGTCCGGCCAGAGATCCACGATGCCCGAATAAGGCATACTTATAACAGGGGGCTGCCAAGTCCCTGAGCTCTCCGTTAACCGTGCTAGTTTTATATACCGGTCCCCTAGCCAGGCTGACGGCAGGCGGCCCAACAAGCGCATCGTAAGTGTTGCTGCTTCACGAGCCCCACTCTCCCTAGAGATGCCCGCTTACCTGACCTACCTATGGAGGTATGTTGCTCGCTCTCCGCAACATGCGACCCGTCCGTTGGCCCACATTGAAGCCACCTCACCAGCTGGTCAGACCAGATTTCTCGTAGTAGGTTAGATTAAGTTGAGCCGGCTGCGGGGCTCGCTCGGAGCCCTTCATACTCAGGCCGGGTTCGGCCTGATTTGATACCGCTTAGGATCATTCCCTTCCTGCGTTTTGAGACTTCCTGCCAGCAATTATCCCATCCAGATGCTCTTAGCGATCTTCCTGGGACATAGTATAGATATTTCCGAAATGTCATTTAGAAAAGCCGAGCCGAAGTGTTGTAGCATTCTTCTGCTGAGAGCTGGGCAGGAGCAGAACAGGTATTCCACTGTTTCCTCCTCCTCCTCGTCTCTACAGCTGCGGCAAAAATCATTATGTGGGGCCCCCAGCCTGTTAGCGTGGGTGCCTTTTAGCAAGTGTCCTGTGAGGAACGTATGACCGCGCTGCACTTTTTCCTGCATAGCTTGCAGAGCTCGGAGGTGCGCTTCTTGTCGATGGTCAGCCATGTTTGCCGGGTTATGGGACATCGTGGCACTGTTTGCCACATATCGTCTGTTAGTGGCTTGTATTCCTTTTTTATAATAAGCTTACAGGTGGCCATTGGCATACAAATATACTCCTCATCTTGGAGAAGGGGAATTAGTGCCAGATGGTCCGCTATACAGTTGCCCTCAATGTCACGGAGGCCCGGTACCCATTTCATGCTAATAGCAAATTGATGAGTCATCTCGTGGGGAGATGTGCCACGGTAGCCGAGTTGATTGCTATGACTTCCGCTTGGAAGACACTGCAATGATCTGAAGGAATGCCATATTTTTAGCTGTTCAGAGTAGAATCCTCCTCCGACTCTGTCAGATTATACTTGAGTTCAAGCTTTGCCCAATGGCTTTTTTGCAAGCGTAGAGTGCAGTCGTTACCTTCTTCACTTTATCTTTGTCATTCAGGTTCCAGTTAAGCTTTTTGTCAAGCTCCCCTCTATCGCTTGGGCGGGAGGTGGGCAGTGTTTTGCCTGGGATCCGCGCGTAACAGCCTTCTGCTGGTGTCACACGGGACACTTAATGGTGCAGTAATTGCATCGCCACTTGAAAGATCCAGTCGTTGCATATCAACGTCCAGGCCCGCTCCTCACAACGTTCTCCTTCTTTTGCGCTAACATTACAATTTTAACAAGGCAACCGTATGCATAATTAGCTATAGAATGCTTGTACGCAGTCAAATACTAGGAATAAATATTACAAAATAAAAAATTACTCGAGTTTTGAATTCCTTAATAATATTTATTTTATTTTAGGCTGCTTTGGAATACGCACTGCGAAATGGACTGTTCATTATTATTCACTGTGATTTCGTTAAAAACTACGTTGAAAAATACGAGCCACACTATTCAAAGTACATTCTTAAATAATATGTGTAAATAAAGCAGATAAAAGTGATAAAATATGTTTTTATCATTAGATGCCGGCCACAAAATGGTTATATTTTCAACAGAATCTGATAATAGATGATCGTTATGATGTTGGTACATTAATTTTCGCTTTTTAACCGGATTTGTGGTTTAATCGTAAATTGCACTAGGCAAAAAATTTAACTTTTTATTTACGCTTCGAAACAAACCGGTTTTTTCTGATAGATTTGGGGCTTTAAAATTGTTTAATGAATTATTGTTGTCGGGTTTCCCAACCCAATATTTATTTAATAAGCAGCGTAGCTAAATCATAGAGGTGCAGCCTAAGGTAAGTCCCTTATATTGTTCGCTATGTACTCCCTACTGTAGTTGAATATTGTTAACCGCAAGTGCTTACGCACGACACCGGCCGTTCTTTCGTCTTTTAATACAGTGTTCTTTGTTTCTTTTCGATAGCTATAGTATATATTTATCTCTTTATCTATAGTTCGTGATCGGCTTGGAAGCTCTGACGTTCTCCTTCTACTACCCCTCTCGCAAGGGGAATTCGGCCCGTCAGCCCTTCAAATGAGTCTTGCTCCGACCGTCATACAACCAACATACTTAAACTGTTCACCCTGTCTATTGATTCTTCTTGCTTCCCCCCGATCTGGAAGGAATCTTTTATAATTCCTCTCCATAAAAAAGGTAGTAAGTCTGAAGCAAAAAAATTATAGAGGTATAGCAAAGTTATCCGCTATTCCTAAAATGTTTGAGATGTTAGAAATGTTAGAATACGGCTCCTGTGTATGGTGCCCTCAGTACAAAGTACACCAGGACCGCATAGAATGAGTACAGAAAAACTTTTTACTCTTTGCTCTGCGGGGCCTTAACTGGGATGCGGGTGTAACCATCCTTAGTTAACCGTAGAAAAATGCTTGGTATGATATTTATGCACAACTTGATCGGGAGTGACATAGACAGCCCTGATCTGTTGAGCCGCATAAACTTCACGATTCCTATTAGACAGACTAGAAATTTTATACCGTTGTTCCTTCCACTTTGTAGATCGAATTATTCCTTGCATGAACCGTTTAGGGTCTTATGCTCGGATTATAATTCCCTCTACCATATTAAATCCACCACTAATTCTCTTCCTCTTATTAAATTACTAATCCTTACACATCTTTCTATAAATTAGTAATTGTAGTGGTAATTGTATTTTGATTGCATGCTTAGTTTCTTAGTAAGTTTAGTGCTAATTTTCCTCGAATGTTAGTCTAACAGCTATCTTTCTTCGCTGCGTCATGCGGCAGCGGCCCCCGGTCGGTTGGGCGGGAGGAGGGCTGCGTTTTGCCTGGGATTCGCGCGTAACAGCCTTCTGCTGGATTCACACGGGCCACATGACGGTGCAGTAACTGCATCGCCTCTTGAAAGATGCAGTCATTGCATGTAAACGTCCAAGTCAACCCTGATTCCTGTAGCCTCTGCAAATATTTCTTGCCTCATCACTGTGTCCTAAAGGAGGACAGTACGACGATAAAACTCCGTGTCGTTTTCGATGGATCCGCAGCTACATCAACTGGATATTCTCTAAATGATGTGATGATGATAGGGCCTGTTATTCAGCCTGCATTGTTTAACATATTGATTCGCTTTCGCACATATCCAGTCGCTCTCACTGGAGACATTTGTAAAATGTACCGATGCGTACGAGTGTCTCCACCAGACAATTTGTATCAGTGTATCTTATGTCGAGTATTAAACAGTAGACACCGTCACATACGGAACGAGGGCTGTATAATTTTTAGCTTTCCGCGAAATGCACCAACGAGGGTGAGTCCAACCCTCTTGGCTCAGCTGCTCTGCAAAAGGAGTTCTACGTGGATGATCTTATTTCTGGCGGTAAATATGTCGCAGAGGTCATGGACAAAATGCACCACTCTTCAGCTATACTGTTCCGTGGTAATTTCAATCTTAGGACATGGTACTCTAGTCACCAGGAAGGACTTGAGGGAACCTTAAAGAACTTTCACCTCTTACCAAGTGTGTGAGATGTTTCAGGACTATGCCGCGCATGGTTGAGCACATCATGGGAGACCTAACTAAGGAACTTCTGGAAGGATCTCGAGCTTTTGAAGTCAGTTTAGTGGATTACTGTGCACCCTTTTTCTATCGATCAGAAATACGCACCGGGCCTCCGATCAGGTGCTACATCAGTGTATTCAGAAATTTTTACTTCCACCCGGGGAAGGCCAAGTCTAATTTGGTCGGACAATGCGAAAAATTTCGTTGGGGCCAAGAATGTTGGGGTCTACACTTCGCAAAGTTGAGCAAGAATACAGCCTAATTCAATACATCCAGAACAATCATCAATCTTTCCAGACCCAACTCAACTGTGTATGACCAGCATAATATCATCCACGTAAACAGTAACGTATAAGTGAACCAGTTCACCAAGCGCATTCATAACAGTACGATGAAAAACAGATGGTGCATTTTTCTTACCAAACGGCTTTCTTATACCCGATACTTCCAATGAGTATGTCTATGTTTAATGTTTAATGACCATCCACCATCCATTTCGGGGATGGTCCGCAATGTTGCGACGGTCCGAAAATTTCCCAGTTATTCCATGTTACTGGAATGTTACTAAACCGCACGTTTTTATGCGATGGTTAGCCGATGGTTTTCAAGTTCAACTTCAAATTGGCATTTACAACGTCAATGATATTTACTGCGAAAACATATATAATGATTTTGTCAATTTTCACAAAAAAAAACGACTACAGCACAAAACAGGCCACAAGAGCAGAAAGTTTTAAAATAAATATCAAATGCAACGAGCAGAAAATTGCCGTTAGGAGTTTAATAAATATCTATGTTATTTATTGTTTTTGATTATTTATATTCAGATATATTCAATGCCGAAGTAGAGAAATTTAGGAAAAGCTCGTCCAGAACCTGTTCAGCACCCAAACCAAATTTCAAAATGATCTGTTGCAAGTGTTGAAAGATACAAATAAATAAGATTTTAATATACGGTCTACGCAATATTTTTCGAATGCAGATAGTATTTGTTCTGCTGACTGATTATAGTCTGCTTACTTGTTGCGCTTATTATTTATTATTATTATTATTTATTTCTAGCAACACTCTCTGTTGGTGCACGGAAATATTTTGCTGATAAACGGCAGCCAAAACAATTGTTAAGTCTTCATCCATTTTGATAAACAAAAAAAATACTATGAACTTTTTATTCTGCATCAGCTTCTTTTAACCGATGGTGGAGGGTGCCAGTGTGAAACGGAGTTTCACTTCTCCAAAATTCCCCCGGAATGAGCTCAGTGTGCAGATTGTTTTCTATTGTTTAAAATATGTTCATATTCCACCGTTTCAGAATAGCCGAAAAGTAGATATCTATTTCTTCTCATTATTATTAATGTATATGCGCATTTGGGGGCATTTTTAGGTTTTGATTACTGTGAGTTATTATTAGGCTGCAGAAAACTGTAACTAATTAAATTAAAATTAAATTTTGAGTGTTGTTTTTAATGTAGTATATTTTTTGTAAATAATACATACATCTACATAATAACATATTCATAACGAAAAGTTAATAGCTTAAATGTCAAAGAATAATATTTCACTTGGTACGGCTCCAAAACTAACTTTTAATGAACATTCTTAATTCTTTAACTATTTGGTATTTCTAGCTAGACTTGTATCCATTGAGACGTGCGTGCATCCGAGATTTGTGCTGTTAACGATTCTAAATCGAAGTGGTTTTGGAGTTTATTCAATTTAACCTGGATTTATTGATGATGTTTGGTAAAAGCTTTATCCTTAAATTGGATTTATTATTTCTCTATTAGCCATGATAGCCACCTACTGATTTTAAGGTAGAGAGAGTTCCCTTGAAGTACGAGGTTGTAACAGCTTTTACACAAACAATGTACATATGTAGTTACATTTCCTGAGACACTGCTTTTGAGGACTATTTTTCAAACTGTGGTAAGTATTAAACTAGCTATGTCATCCAGCTTTTTAGTCAGAGCGAAAGGCGAACTCAGATACCCTATCTATGTATTGTTCCCAAGTTTGTGTGTACATATGTATGTAAATATGTACAGCTGCACCGAAAAAAAAATACACCAGTGGGCTAATGTATCTAAAATGATGGATTTTGTTTAAGCAATGGTTCTAATGAACGTTTTTAAGACTAATATATAAAATTTAAAGTACAATTTTTCTTATACCAGAGCACCGGTATAATGTGCAAACTCAAAATAAAAATACTTGAATAGGATTTTATCAGAAATTTGAGCACCAAAAAAATAGCACCGATTTACATTTTGGCTTTCGCCGGAGCACAGGATGTTTCTTCGTTTTTCAAACGTGGAATTTTCCTCGGACTACGAGTATCCATTTTACGTTCTTGTAAACAAGATCTGCTACTTGACGATTTTTTAAAATCCTTGTTTTAGCTCTGTGGCCGACTTAAATGGGTCCTCCTTGCTCTAACGAACCAGTAGTTTTACCAGAAATGGGGATATCGCGGCCTTTCTTCCACGTGTTTTCTGTTGGAAACATTTTAAAGCATTGCTAATCAACTCTTTTGAACAACCGACAATTTGCGCCTCCTTAGCATAGGTCTTGCCCTCTGAAATAAAAGTTTTGATCCTTTGGTTTCATTTCTTCACTATAGGCTTTCCAAGACTCATGACTACTTAAATTTTGTAACTTTTTTGTAATCAATTTTCAATTGAATCAAGTTTTACAGTTTGATTAACCAGCCATTCTCGAACAATTTTCGCAATTTGCTTCGGATCCCTGTCTTGTTAAAAAGTTATTTAAATTCGGGATAAATACATTTCTCCAGAAAATTAAGAAGATAAGCTTGCAGAAGTTTTAAATAGTCCTCTTTTCGTATAATACCATCAATTTTTTGTAAAGGACCAACGTGCTACCATATAAAGCATCTTCAATATTTCATATTATTATGGTTTGAAAGGGGACAAAAATTTGTTTGCTTGGCTTTATTCGTTTGGCTGTTATGGGTGGCGAAAGTCAGTGATTATGAGCATGTACTCACTTTTCTCCCCACTGTACATACTGTGGATAACATTAATATACGGTTTTCTTTGTTCAACTTCAAATGCGAATAAAATATATAAAACAAAAAAAAAATACAACATTTTAAATAGTAGAATAAAGCTTGCAGAATTTTGGCCAACTCTTCCTAAAGCCAAAAAAGAAGCCGTAGTAGAAAATTTTCAAAGAAAATGGGCATTGGCAGCACGTTTAAGTTTCATCAGGACAATGACCAGAAGCAAGTAAGCAGTAAGCATAAAGTAAGGTCTTGGCTGCTATATAACTGCCCAAAAGTCGTGGAAACGGCCCCCCATTCGCCTGATCTAAAACATATTGAAAAATTGTACGTTAGTTGAACCGCCTTGTACACAAAACGCAAATATCGTCCATATTTGCGTTAAAGGAACGACTTCAGGAAGAGTAAGCCAAAATCGGCAATGAATATACCCAAAAACTCATAAAAAATATGCCAAACGCCGAAGCAACACTTTACGAAATAATGGGTATCATACCAAATATTCAATTTTATTTCAAATCAATTTTATTTCAAATATTTTGAAACAATTCTTTGTTTTCTAGATTAAGATGGTTTTTTTCAGTCATGTAAGAAAAAAATTAATATTAAAGTAACTCAAATTTTGGTATTTTTTTTGTTTAACTATATTTTCTCTCTTAATTTAAAACAAAGTCATTACAAGCCTGCAAGCCTTATTCTACCATTGAAATTTTATTATTGTTTGTAGTTTTATACATTTTATTCGCGTTTGAAGTGTAACAAAAAAAAAACCCGAATATTAATGATATCCACAGTACGTGTATAAAAGCTCAAGATTTGTTTACCTACTAGAACACTTCTGATTCTTACATCTGACACTTTAAATTCAGGATTCCCCTTTATCTAGAAGCCCCCGTGCATATTGATAAATACAAAAAAAATCTCAGGCATACAAAAAATACAAATTTATTGATATTTTCCAATCATTTAAGACGAGTTTTTCAGGGGGAAAAGATCACATTTACAATCCTGTAAGACGGAGTTCATGTTAAAAAGAGTTCGTGTTGAGCGAGGGCTAGGTGTATAATATATGTATATATTATATTGTTTTTAAAATCCTTCATGAAGGGAAATGGTTTTACCGGGAGTTAGCCAATGCTTACACTTTCGTGACGAAGTACGATTTGTCTCCTCGTTTCGTGCACAGAAGCTAAATTTTTGTACACAAAGTTGTATGTAAATGTAGGCATGCTACAAAACTAAACTATTTTTTTTTAATAAGCTGTAAATAATAATAATCTTTTTATATGTAAATTTTGGATTTATACATTTATAATTAATAAAGAATATATTTTTATATTAAAAGTTTTTTTATTTTGTGTTGCAGTGTAACTTGTTTGTTGGGGAAAAACAAATCATTATTTCATACTCACTAATGATGTACAGGCAGGCTCCTGTATTCACTTCAATACGATCCCCATTCTTTTTTAGGTTCTCCCGTTTTCACAAAACTTTAGTCATCTTTTTGTTGTTTATCGTTTCTGGCCAACAAAACAAGCTGACCTGGTTGTTTCGTGAATAACATATACAACGTGATAAAAATGGCTTATATTTTTTCAATTGCTTGTTTTGAAAGCAAGCAGAAATTGTGAGATTTAAGAAGATCCCTCCGCTGAAGTGGCCTCTAGCGAGAATCCCCGAGCTGATCCCAGGATCTGATGGCGTTTCTCGAGTCGCCTCGATCAGGATGGCTACAAGTGTTAGCCGAAGAGCACTTGCAAAATTATGTCTATTGCCTCTACGAGATGAGGTGAAAGGCATGGATCCTTCCACGGAGGGGGTATGTTCGGGCGATGCCCGAGAGTAAATTCTTTACTCGTCTTTCTATCTCCTATCCTTTTCATTTTCTTTACAATTTTGGTCATTAAACTAAGCTAACGTAACGTAAGCGTAGCTTTATCTATGCTTGCTCAGCATCATGCTCTCATTTCATCATCTACTCTTTATCTATGCTCGCTCTTGTTATCTTTTCTTTCCTATATAGTCGCTAAGCCGTCAGCAGGTGCGCCTTCTCTGGCAGTTACCACTTGATATAGTTGGAGAACAGACCCTTTTTGTCTTCAAGCTATTAATTTGGCTCGAGATCAGCTCGCTTGCCTCAACCGAGTGTGTAATTCATCACTACCTTTGTAAAGGGCTCTGTCATCTTCGGGCACCCTCAATTTACCAATTACCAACAAATAAAAATTATAACGTTTCCAAAAATCATTTAATTTTGTGAAATTATTCGAACAATTATAGTCAGCGAAAAAGCTCGTTGTCTCAACAACAGCATTGCCTGTGTATTTGACATGTCTGACCAACTGTTAGTAATAGCATGCAAAATGAAAATTTAATTTTGAATGGGCTTTAAGATTTGTGAAGTCATTTCGGATCGATAAATATACTTTCAAAATGTTTTTGAGAAAGTTCAACCCCAGCTGGGTTTTACCTGAAAGTTAATTTGTTGCACTTACATTAATTCCGTAAATATGCCGGGAAACAGCTGTCTTTATTCAGTTGTTCTGTGAAGCTCATGTTATGAGTACGAACGGAGCTGTTACGCAAACGTTTGTGCTGTTATGGGCGAAAGCGGACCTCTTCTTCGTCCTCGAGGGTTTGCACGATGTGTGGTAGGCTCCAGTAAGGAGTAACTTAACTCCAGGCTCCAGTAAGGAGTAACTTAACTCCAGGCTCCAGGTCGAGTAACGCGTTGGATAGGGTCTCTAGAGACTTCTCTATGTCCTCCGCGGATTTCACTGATCCCGGAATCGCGAGCTTCGAAGTAACTGTCTTTTTTAACTTTTCCCAGACCTACGAAGGTGTGCTCCTCCCCAACGTTTGCTATGTATAGATAGATTATTTGCTAGTATAAAGTCTAAGAGTGACTCACCCCTCTCATTGATGTCGGGGCTTCCCCACACATTGTGGTGGCGTCCGTCCCGATGACGAGTTGATGGTTTTTGGTGCCGGCTTCTGTCACCAGACTCCTGAGTGGCGCGGGTCTGTCGTGAGCCATATAGCAGGAAGCCACCAGAAGGCAATTTTCCTCACTTCCCAGCATCACAAACGTCAGGTCATCCGTGCTGTAATGAGACATAAGGTAAGCATGGATTCCCTTTCGTACGAGTACGACGGTTCTGTTCCTGCTTACTGATGTTGAGTAGAACAAGTTGTGATTTGAGGACTTTAGTCCGACCACTGAGTTGCCTGTCGCAATCCAGGGCTCCTGGACTAGAGCTATGTCGGCTGCAGCACACTCAGCATCATGGTTGGCTGGCTCAGTTGCCCCTTGCGGGTTGACTACCAGCGTCAGGTCACCGTCCTCCTCTTCTTCCTCTGCGTCTTCGAGCACAAGACCCTGGGCAGCCTCCAAGATAGACTCAAGACCTAAATCCTTTTCCACCTCGCCTGCCTGTAGGGTGTGCGCGTCCTTATCTTCGGGGTGGCGCTTTTTGAGGCGCAGGTAGACACTACGCCATCTTCCCGAAGAAGTCACCGACGTAAAAGTCTGACCCAATAACTTTAGCAGCTTTGGGGAATGAGTGCTTCGCAGACTCACTCAACCTTTTCAAACACCGGATATCTAAGAATGGGGCTGGTCCAGTCCCATAGGTTATAGTGAGCTTGTATAATCTCAAGGATTCAGATAGGTCTCTTCTCCACAATATGAGCTGAAACTGCTGATCAGCTTCATTCACCATCACTTGGCGATACATCTTTTTAACATCGGCAGTCTGGGAAAACCTGTGCAGACGTAAACGGATCAGTGTCGAGGATAGTTACCTTTGAATGGTAGGTCCGACCATCAGAATATCATTCAAGGCCACCTGAGAGGACGTCTTGGACGAAGCGTCGAACACGGAGCTTGGTATATATACTTTGGTGGTAGAAGGAATAGAATTGTCAGTAGAACCAAAGGAGAGAAACTTCTTCAATACTTTTGCAAGGTTCGATCGATAGAGACTCGCAGCCCTTCACTGCAACTCAAACTATTTGTAATTTGGTGAGCAGAACTCTTGGAAACATATTTTCCCAAAACAACCAAGCCAAGAAGGGTTTTCTGAAGAGTTGGAAAGTCAGGACCTTGCTTAATTTGACCAACGGCTAAAAATTCAAAGAACGATTCTGCTCCTATCAGCATATCTATTCTTTGTGGCTTGTAGAAATAAGAGTCTGCCAGTGGTAGGTTCTCTGGGATTCACTGACTGGTTAGGGTGATAACCTGAAATTGATTTCAGGATCAAAAAATCAATGGAGAACTCACTACCATTTATTCGCGACTTCACCACTGTGAATCCTTTACTTGAGAATTAGATTCATCAATTCCAAGCAAGTTAATACAGGACTCCTCTCTACGGATCTGTAAGCGATGAGAGAAATTCTCGGTAGTAAAATTTGTTTGTGATTCAGAGTCGAGCAGAGCTTTGGCCTAAACGTGTTCACCGCTCTTAGTTCAGACGCTTACGATCGATGTAGCAAGAATTACCCTGTCCAACGCTGTCGTCCAACCGTGTGGAAGGTTGATCCAGATTTGATGGAGGAGAAGTACTCCTTTAGGGTGGTGGCAACGCGAGATTAATCGATGATGTGAGCGGCTGCACACTCGACATTTATTGGCTTTGCATTTTACAACAGCGTGGCCTTTTCGCAGACAATTAATGCATAAGGATGCCGACTCGAACCCTTGCATCACCGAGAGACGCGAAATTGGAGGGCAATTTGACACTACATGGTCTCCTGAATTACAATAGCTATAAGTTTGCTGAGTTCTACTGTTGGTGGAAGTGAAAGAACAAGCATATGACCTGCGATTAAGTTGCTTGCTTGGCATGACATTGTTCTGTGTTGGCTTCGTCGGTTCTGAAGCAGACAGATGCTAAGTCGGACTAAAGCGGCAACTTCTCATAAACTTTTCATCCCACTTTTGTTTCATTACCGGGTCGACTGTGTTCAAAACGAGATGAATGAGCATTGCATTCGAAATTTTTGTATTATCTCCGATCGACAGTAACGGTCCGTAAATCGAGGAAACAGTTTGTATTCGATTTCTAAGCCCGGGCATGCAAGACACTGCAAGCTTCGTATCGTTTGCTGCATCAAAGGCGGCGATAAGCGACTTTATCTTTCCCTTAATTGCAATCGACAGCTCTTCCAACTCGGCTACATATGCATCACCACCTGTTATCTCTTCGATTTGCCCTTGCAAATGGTTCGTGTTTTTAATGGAAGCATTCAAACAATCTGATCTATATTGTAACTGCGGTAATTTTAATGGAATCGACCCTTGGTCTAATCGATCTATGCGGCGAATGCTTTTTACTTAACTTTTGAGCTTAATCTTTAAGTCTTCAAGAGCGGATTTACTGTTTACTGTCATAATACTTACATATGTCGAATTTACGCAACAAACCACTATATATCACGACAGTGATTGCAGTTGCGCCAACATAGTGGCCAAAAAATTGTTGAATATGCGGCGGGAGGCATCATAACTTTTTGCTTTTCTAACGTCTGCCATCCATAAGCTATTTCTGTTGCTCAGGATTCTGTTAGCAGCTAACCACTACTTGCGTCTACCTCTCTTGCTGCCCAATGTCAATGCAGATCCCGTATTTTTCAATCCTCAGCGGCTAGATCTTATTGGTGCGACCGTTTTTTAGGATCTCCTCTGCGTAGGGCAAGCTCACCGATGGCCTGACTCTTCTGCAGAAGACCCGACTAGAGTAAGTTTGAATTAAATATAAAGACTTTTTTATTTGCTAAGTTACTACAAGTTCCACAAGTTGTTTAAGATTAGTGATGATTACTACTTTCGAAATGGTTAAAGTTTCTTTTCTGTCTTCCTTAGTCATAAGACTCAGATTCTCTCAAGCATAGTTGACTAAATTAGTCTGATTCCATAGCTTTTAATTGTTGGTCAAATAATAAACGTCTTCTAGGTGGAAATGGATTTTAAGCGACATGTTTGCTCCAACTTTTTCATAGTTTTCAATTAGGTCTTAGACGATTTTAACGTTATCAGTAACCAGTCGGCATGAGTTCCAGGCTGCTTTTTCATTCGTAGATAATACATTTTTTTGGCCATCATTTTTGGAGGCCATCAAACACGCGTTTTTTAACTTTTACCAGCGACAGACGTGAAAAAACTGTTTTTGGATAACCCGTTGATTCCCCTCTTTGTTTTCTTGAGTAATGCCCTTTTTTATCCTTTCCTTTTCTATAAAGCTTTGACCAGATTTTTTCGGGTAAACCATTTTACTGGGCATCCCGATTCCATTGTTTTGAATGAACAAAAGAAACAAACGGAGCCGTGAATATCTGTTTTTTCTCCACAGCACAGAAATTGTTTTCTAAACAACAAAATTTTTAAGAAAAAAAAATAATGTTTAGTATTTTTTTAAAACTTAAAAATTAATTTTTCTTCGTTGGTTATTATGTACTCTCCACAAACGTATCAAAAAGATTGTGCTTGGCAAATACATTTAAATGAACGGCTTGAATTATCCGTTTCAATTGTTTTTAAATAGAAACCAGATATTTAGCATTAAAAAAAAAACACGATCTTATTCTGATGAAAGTCAGAGAGTTATATCACCATTGGAGTGTGGATACCAAATTTGTTTCCTCTAGCTCTTATAGTCTCTGAGATCTAGGCGCTCATGTGGAGCGACAGACAAAGCCGACCAGGAAACGTGTGTGCTATAGAGATACAGAGCAAGAAAGAATGAAATTGTTTTCTTCATTCTGGCGATAATAATGATACGATCTTGGTCAGATTCTGCAGTCCAGAAGATATAGTCATTCTCTATAATAATGTGTTTTTTTAGATTTTCTCGTAACAGATTTTCGTCCTGTGTTGGGGCAGAAAAATTCCCCTACACTCATTTTTAGTATAGGGTATAAAAAGTAACTGTTAAACTGTCAAAACGCCAAAAAAGACATGATCAGGTAATGTGTACTTCGGTATATGTTCATACCTAGGATTCGGCTCGGATTCTTTTCGTTTGCGTGATCTCTTTTCGTCAATTTGACCAGTAACGTACCGAGCATTATTTTTAGGCAGACTTTTTAGAATTTATCACCATAGCCTTTTATACTTCGATTTTTACAAACGATAGCTCAAACGACCCAAATGTCTTGGGTCGATTTAAAGCTGCATCTATCAATTTTTCAAAATTGAAAGATACTTGAGAGATGTAAAAAGTAAAGGCCACGAAAAATAATACGGATTTGTTGCATAGTGTAATCGCCACTATCATATCAACCCATTCCTGAGCTTTGAGCAAGTTAGTTTTTTGAAATTATCTTGAAAACAAAAAACGTCTTCGCCTAAATATAAATATTTATACATCCGAAGACAACAAAAAAATAAATAAATATATATTAACTTTTAACCCCCTCATTTCGGCTTTACCCTGCGCTGTGTTTATGTAATCTCGTTTTTCTTGATGGATTTGATGGAGTGAAAAAACAGAGACTAGTTTCCTAAACTAAACTGCCTAAACTGCAGAATAAAAATTCATTAGACGATGACAATAGTTAATTTTACATATCACATGTAATTTTCTAAAGTTTTTAAGGTGAATAATAAAAGGATACAAAAATGTTACCGAAGCTATATGGAACTGCTTATTACTGTACGATACGAATACTGCTGCTTTATGCTACAACTAATGTATGCATATGTGCTTCAAATGACCCCTACGCTGCTCTTGGAATTAATAGCCTAGCGACTACACAAGAAATAAGGAGAGCATACAAACAGATGGCAAAAGAGTGGTAAATAATGCTGACAGATTATAAAAAAGGAAATAATTGTATTACATAGTGTAATAAATATTTTCAGGCATCCAGACAAAAATCAGATTCCTGGAGCCGAAGCAAAGTTTGTTGAGATAAAAAAGTCCTATGAACTTTTGAGTGATTCTAATCGACGACGAATCTATGATCGACACGGAGTAATTGATGAAGACTCTCATTATTTGCAACAAAAGCATGATTATAGTGGATATGATCGTTTCGCCTCCGATCAAGCGGAAGATATATTTGGAAAACATTTCATTATTGATCAAGACATTGTTTTATACCATAAACTTTCAGTAACAGCAAATTATTTCGAGAAAACTATTTTGCTAAAAAGTGCAAAACAATTACATATTATTATGTTCTATAATGACTGGTGTTTCCAGTGCACGCGACTAGTTGGAGCATTTAAAAAGTTAATTGACGTTCTGGAACCTTTAGGTAAGCCTTTTATATACTAATCAAGACATGTTCTTTTTAAGGTATTAAAAACTTTTATTTTAGGTATTCATTTTTCAACTATAAATGCTGCACACGAACCGTCAGTTCTACGAAAAACTGGATCAAACGAAATTCCAAAAATGATTCTTGTTTTGGATGGTAAAATTTTTGTGTATCGGGACTATTCGTATACGCCACAAAAAGTTATCGGTAAGTTGATTACACTGAGATAGATACGATCGGTAGAAAAAAAACGCAGCCGTAAAAATACTATAATTTAGACCAGATTTGTGCAACGTTCCCTTGTCCAACGCTTTACCATATATTGTTGTGTTGGTCTTATCGCAAGCCGGACTTGAAACCAGAGCAAAGCTTTATGACAACACCAAAGATGTGCAGCTTCTTTATATGAAGTCTCTCTGTAACATATTGTTACTGTAATTTCTTATCAGTTTGATCTCTGGCGTTATTTTAAGCTATTGATTTGCGCGTTTGCTTTACTTTTCTACAGTCTTTGAAGTGAAGTGTAGTGAAATGCCGAAAATCAACAGGTATAAAAGAAATTTGTTAGAAAAATGGTTTAACAGCCTTTCCGCAAAGTGTTTTAAAGTTGTTGGAAACGATGTAATTTGTGCTACTTGTGACAAAAAGTTTAATTTTCAATACTCAGTCTTTTGCGTACGTTCTAACGCTTTTAATTTTTTAGCTTCCTTGCGAGCGATATGTCGCAAATTTGATTGTAGGATCATTAAGCGAAAAGGAATCTTCATCTTCATTTTTATTGTCCTGTAAACAGTTGGAAGAAGTAAATAATGCAACTGTTTCTCGATTTGTGAACGACAGCATTCTTATATAGTGGCCTCACGGGAATGAGTTAAAAGTTTTGTTACTCTTAACTGATGCTGCGGCATATATGATAAAAGCTGGTAAAAATTTAAAAGTTTTGTATACGAATCTCATACATTTAACTTGTTTAGCACATGGATTAAATTTAATAGCTGAAAAAGTAAGAACATCGTTTCGCTAACTCGTTTATATCCTGTGTGAAAAAAATTTTCATAAAAGCTCCGCTCAGAGTACAACGCTAGCAAAGTCAATGGACTTATACAAGGAAGCTGAAAATATTGTCTATAACATAATTGGTGATTTTGGAATGGATTTAAAAATTTGAAAATTTGAAGCAATTTTGAAAAGAAATCCTGATTTTAAAATCATTTCAAAAATAAATAGTATATTAAATCTAAATGCTGAAGATCTGTCTGGAATCGAACCAGTCACAAACGAAAATATAATAAAATATACATTTTCTCCAATTACTTCCTGTGACGTTGAAAGAAGCTTTTCCGCATACAAAATGATTTTCGGAGAGAAACGTCAGAGCCTCTTAATAAAAAATTTAGCGAAAATTTTAGTTGTTTACTGCAATACAAATTATTTATAATAAATTTTAAGCCTTTATTATATCGTATGTTTTAAGTATCTAGTAAGTAATTTAAGTAATTTCATGCAAATATGCAAAAAAAAATGAAAATATGCAGATCGTTTTCAAATCTACTTTTCTTGAAACGAACTTTAAGGTCATCAGAATTTTTCTATCTTAATCCTTTAAAAATATGCAAAATCCGAGGTCTACTTATAACGAAACGTTTTATAGCAATAGTAAATGAAAAACGAAGCCTGCCTGAATATCTCGAGTTTGAAACTAATCTCAAACTCTAACAATTGCATCTCCGCATACTACTGCTGAGATTAAAAAAAAAAGAATTTTTTTTTCGTAAAAACCTAGCAAATACGAAAGACTGAAATTCAATTAGAGGCAAATTGGCCCAGCAATATATTTTGTACATTTTTATGTACATATAAAGATGATAGATAATAATAATAGTGGTTCAACTTAAGTCGGAATGTCGACTTTTGTCTAATATCTTGACAATTATAGAACTATAACTGCTATATTAACCAATTTGTAAATTTTTTTATATATATATACCCAGAATTCATACGAAAAAAATTGCCGTATAAAATAGTTCAGCACGTATATGATAACAACATAGATGACTTTCTTGGCGGATGGATGGACAACAGAGTTCGCGTATTAATTTTGGAACCCCGGAGTTTAATTCGGTTACGATATCTGGTAACCGCCTTTGCTTTTTATGATCGTGTTGCATTTGGGTAAGAGTATATGTATTTATTTGTTATCTGTCTGTTGTCTTAATACTTAATACCGCAAAAATATATAAATTTTTCATTTGAAACCTTAATGTTTTTTCGCAGGCCGTAGCTGCTTTTATTAGCTTTATAGAATTGCAAAGTTATTAAATACTTGGTGTGGCATACTAAATCTGTATAGGATATTCCCTTACTGCGTTGTGAGACTTCCTGTTAGCAATTATCCCATCCAGATGCTCTCACAAAGCTCGCTATCTTCCTGTGACAGACACAGGACACCTCCGAAATGTCGTTTAGAAAGGCTGAGCCCAAGTGTTGTAGCCTTCTTCTGCTGAGAGCTGGGCAGGAGCAGAACAGGTGTTTAACTGTCTCCTCCTCTTTCTCGTCTCTACAGCTACTGCTAATGACTTTTGAGCCTGTTGGCGTGGGTGCCTATTAGCCAGCGTCCCGTGAGGGAACGTATGACTACACTGCACCTTTTCCTGCCTAGCTTGCAGAGCTCGGAGGTGCGCTACCATGGACAAGGTCGGCCATGTTTGCCGAGTTAAGCGACATCGTGGCACTATTTGCCACATCTCGTTTGTTAGACGCTTGTATTGCTCTTTTATAATAATCTTATAGGTTGCCATTGCCATACAGATATCCTTCTTGTCTTGGAGGAGGCGAATTGTAGTGCCAGATCTGGCCAACTCGTCCGCTATACTGTTTTCCTCGATGTCCCTGTGTCCCGGGACCCAAATCAATCTAATAGCAAATTACTGAGCCATCTCGAGGAGAGATTTGCGGCAGTCTGCCACGGTGGCCAAGTTCGAGGAAATCGCACTTAGCGATTTGATCGCAGCCTGGCTGTCGCTTTAAATGTTTAGCTTGGTTGCTGTAATAGCAACCGCTTGTAGGCAGTCTAGAGCCTCCTTGATTGCTATGACTTCCGCTTGAAAGACACTGCAGTGATCTGGGAGATTCCTCTTCCGACTCTGTCGCCCAGTTTCTGGGAGTCTCTCGAGCCATTCGTCTCTGTGAGGGATGATTGTCTTGAAGGGAGGGTATTGCTATTATTTTATATGGCTGAGTGACCTATGCACTGTTTCACCCATTGATTTGAGTCGCTCAGACGTATTGCTGCTGCTTCTGCCCGTTCCTTTCCTGCGAGGTCAAGGCTCTGGAGGCATAGGATGGCATTCAGCGCATCATTTGGGGTGGTGCGAAGAGCTCCGCTGATGCATAGGGTGGCAGTTCGCTGAACTTTTCCCAGTCGCTTGGTGATCGCCCTTTTTGATAGGGCCGGCCACCACACCGTAACTCCGTAGAGTAGTATTGGTTTAACTATAGCTAGATATATCCATTGTACTGTCCTTGGGGTCATACCCCATCTTAGCCCAATAGTGTTTTTGCATGTGTAAAGTGCAGTCGTTGCCTTCTTCTGTCTTTGACATTCAGCATCCAGTTAAGCTTCTTGTCAGTTACCAACCCTAAGTAACTGGCACTGTCGCTAAAGGAGAGCCTGCATCCATATAATATTGGTGGGTTGAGGGCCGGCACCTTGTATTTAGTTGTGAATAATACGTGTTCCGTTTTCGAGGGATTTACTCCCAGTCCGCGCGATTCTGTTCATTCCGACAGTTGAGCTAGCTTTGCGGTCATTAAATCGCACAGTGTTTGGGGGTATTTTCCCGAGAAGATTACCGCAACATCGTCCACATAGGCCACGACCTTGCAGCCCCCCCTTCCAGGTCACATTGAATCATGTTGTCTGCTGTGTTCCACAGAAGAGGAGACAGGACACCACCTTGCCGTTTCCGTGGATTTTCCTTTCCGGTATGCATGCTGTGCACCTGACAGCAACTGAGCGTGTATAGTTGTCCTCAGTTGCAGCCCGACGAGTCTCTCAAAGGTTTTGAGGAGGAAGGATGATAGGCTGATTAGTCTAAAGTCTTTTGCAGTTGAGTGCGAGGCTTCCCTGCTTTGGGAATGAAGACTATCTTTGCCTTAAGCTACGCCCGGGAGATTGTACCCACAACCAGTATCTTCCTGAAGATACCTTGTAGCCAGTTGATTGCCGTATCCCCGGCCGTCTGAAGTTGGGCCGGTATTACCTGGTCTGGGCCTGGCGATTTGAAAGGGTTGAAGCTGTTTACTCCAGAGATTATGTTCCGTTTTTAAAAGATGTGATTGATCGAATTTACCGTTTGTGGTTTGGAAGTGTGTAGGCTGGATGGTTGTACGCCCGGGGAAATGCGTGTCGAGTAGAGTGTGTAGGGACTCCCCACTGGAGTTGGTCCACGTACCATCATTCCTGTTAAGACACCCTACCGAGGGGTTAGTTTTCGAGAGAATTTCCGAGCAAAATTTTTGCCAAGAGGCCCTTATTGCTTTCCTTGTTTCCTTTTTATTAGTGACAGACTGATTTTGTAGTCTGCCCAGTGGTTCATTCTTTGGACGTTGAAATGCAATGACTGCATCTTTCAAGAGGCGATGCAGTTACTGCACCGTCAAGTGGCCCGTGTGAAACCAGCAGAAGGCTGTTACGCGCGAATCCCAGGCAAAACGCAGCCCTCCTCCCACCCAACCGACCGAGGGCCGCTGCCGCATAACCTCTTTATAAACCCAAGCACGCCCAGGGCCTTATTTACTATGGTAGAAATGTGCTCGGAAAACTTTAACTTGGGGTCTAACATAACACCCAGATCATCCACCAGAGTAATTCTCTCAAGAGAACCACCAGAAAGGGTATAGGGAGCCAACAAAGGGCTAGAACGATGAAATGTCATAGCTTTGCATTTCGAGGCATTAAGGTGTAACAAGTTTGCGCACCACCATGACTGAAAGTTATTGAGATCGGATTGCAAGCGAGAATGAAATGAAATGTCCTTGTACTGGACACACAGTTTAACATCATCCGCATACATAAGTACTCGAGAGTATGTTAATACCGAAGGCAGGTCATTAATAAAGAGTGTGAAGAGTAAGGGGCCTAGATGGCTGCCCTGTGGTACTCCCGAAGAAACATTTACTGGTAAAGAGAGGAAGTTTTTGAAGAGGACTCCTTGAGACCTGGAACAAAGATAGCTAGAAATCCATCTCAGAAGGTTGGGCGGAAACCCTAAAAGGTCAAGTTTATGCGCTAAAAGGGAATGGTTTACAGAGTGGAATGCTTTACTAAAGTCGGTGTAAATAACATCCGTCTGTAAATTACCTTGAAAGCCTTTAATAATGAAAGAGGTAATCTCTAACAAGTTCGTGGTGGTTGATCGCCGCCTTATAAATCCATGCTGAGTTGGAGATATAAGTGACTTGCAGAGATGTTGCAAGTGCGGAGTTAAAACCTTCTCAAACCTGGCGACACTCGAGTTTAAGTTTTGAAAAAGATTTATTTATTTACTTAAACTTAGCGTACAATTGTTAGTTAGTTTCCCCGACGACGACTAAGGTCAGAAAGTCTTAAACGGAATTAACTTGGGTGAATTCTCCGACGGAGTCGGAAGGCGGGAAAGGCGGGTATGTGCCTCGATCGGTATCTGGGAAAGGCGGTGGATGTGCTAAATAGCCTGCCGTTAGGCACGATTTCTGAGGGTTTAATTAGACACTGGAATCAGACAGACCGACAGATCAAACTTGTGCACTCAATCGACTTTCAATTATAAGTCCATTTATTCTAAAGCGGCGCTCTCTTCATGAGCGGCTGCTGCTTGCATAGGCTCCGTTCGCAACTTGGTATAAGAGCGCACGACATTACAATTCAAGAGCGTGATTTCATACATGTTTCTTAGGTATAGTTATAGATATATACATATATATGTATATATATAGGCAGGCAACTGATTTGCCTTAACAGGCGGCTTTTGATGAAAGGCTTTCGTTGCGTATGATCGGTGTTGCATTACTTGGGGGTGGCTGAGAATATGGCCTCCTTGGTTTTGTGCCCAATTCTGATTGGTGAGCTAGAATGGCGTGGTTCCTGAGAATCGATTAGTAATTGATCTCTGGAGGGTGGAGTGATTCTAGTGCGGCTGGATACGCGGCATCTATTGTTTTATGTTCGTCTCCTAGCTTAGGGTGTTTGTTTACATTGCCGGCTATCGGCTACAAGTGGGCCACTTCGAGCGTGGGATTGTTTATTGGATTCGAGGCTGAGGGTGTTGGATTGTTTATAGTATGTGGGTGCAGGGTAACAGACATAGATAAGGGTATGCAGAGCATGGACTATAGATATGTCACTATATATATTTCTTAAACTCACTACAGCAGTTTTAGCTTTCTCCCTTTTGTATTGTAATGTTTTCAAATTCGTAATCAGAAACCCCAAAAGTCCCGAGTGATGAGTTTCAAGCAAATCCGATGAATTTTTCAAATGAGTTTCCACCATGTTTCGACCATATTAATTTTTTGAGGTTAGAAAAAAGACAATTTTTTTGTATGGGGCTGTGTAATCAATTGATCGAGACTAAAGGATTTCTTATAAAATTGTATCAAAATTAATTGTTTTTTATAAGAAAATATGTGTTTCCATTTTTAAAACGAACAACTTTTGCGTTTAGCGTTTTCAAAAGAATATCGGAAATTTATTTCGAAAGTACGCTTGGGCTTGCACATATCATATACACATTAAACTATTATATTTTTATTACACTATACCGTGGTTTTGAAAATCTTATAAGACCTAGTGTGGTTTATAGTCTTCCTTGGTATGCTATTGCTACATATTTTGCTGTCTAAAGTTATTTAATATGTGCACTTTTTAATTTCAGATTTGTTGACCTGACTAAAAAGATCTCGGAGATAATCATCAATAGATTTCAAGTAAATGCAAGCTTGGACACGCTCCTTATATTCAATGAAGATTCTACAAGGTCTATAGCCAGGATTTCCCTGCCAGACATTTCAACTCAAATATTGATTAATATGATCACTCCAAATCAATTTTTATCTTTACCAAGGTTGTCATCGCAAGACATACTAGAAAGTAAGTATTGTTTATATTGTATGCTTATTAGTTTTAAGAGTTTAACGTCGAGTGAACATTTTTTTTTGCGTAACTTTTTGGTTCTGAAAAGGTAATAAATGCTAGTAGCAATCAGCTTTGAAAACCTAAGGTTATAGATTAGACAACAATAGGCTTACAATAAAAAAAAAAAAACATTATGAATATAAATTTTGAAATATATTTGCCATTTTCATTACTATTTGGCTAATTAGGTTATTGGTTGAGCTTGCCTAGTTTTTCTGAGTTCTAGGGCCAATTTTATCTTACTTCTCGCTTAATACAATGATCTTCAATTTGGGTTTGGACCGGCTGGACACTACAATATTTGCTTGTGGACTGGATACGTTGTTACGTTGTCCTCCTGGAAAATCCTCTTATTCCCGTATAAGTCTCCAAATTGAATACATTCATGCATTTGCTTTAGGTGGTAGGAATCTAATTGGAGACATTCCAAACTCAGGCCGATGAAACCCTTCACGACGGGTTCGACTTCGCTTATGGCAAGACTGTCGTGGTTGACTTCTGTCGCGCCAATAATTTTGACAACAGTCAGTGCCGTCCAGATTACAATTTTTGGGTTAATGTTCGATGTATGGGCATATGCAAAGTGGGCCAAAGGGGAGTGCTAGTGGAACCTAATCAATAAAATGCATAAATGAGAACCGATTTGATTGAATTAATTTGGAATTAAAATGCTTTAATTCTTCTTTATCATATAACCGTTATGAATAACTTAGTTGTTTTTGTTGTTTTCAATAATATTTTTTTGTGGGGCTTTTGTTCACTAAACCATACCTCGGATAGGGTTATCTTTAAAACCGTCATTGGACCTAAGATCATAGTTGTTTTAACGGGAGGCAGGTCGGCACAGAATTGTATGGTACATACCTTTTCAAGGAAGTCAAGAAATTAGTCAAAGCTATCGATTAACTCGGATGACTTTCTAAGTTTCATTACAAGAAAGTTTGCTAAACCAACTAAATATTGGAAACTCAATATGTGGACGTTGATATGCATGACGATATGCGCCGTCAAGTGGATCGTGTGACACCATCATACCCAGGCAAAAACGCAGCCCTTCTACCGCATGACGCGCGACGCGTTAACCGAAGAGCTAAATTATGACTAAACTTGCTTAAAGAACTAAGCATGAATTCAAAATAAAAGTACTAATACTTACTACGAGAAAGGTATGCTAATATTAGTGTAGATATTATACGGTAGAGAGAATTATAATCCGAGCATAAGACCCTAAACGGTTCATGCAGGGAGAAATTCGATCTACAAAACGAAAGGATCAAGTATATATAGTTTCTTTTTAATCTAATAGGAATCGTTGAGCTTATGCGGCTCAACAGATCATGGCTATCTCCACACCAAGAATTTTTCTACGGTTAAATATGGATGGAAGATTTACCAATAGCAATCTATTAAGATGGCATTGTCACACTTGCATCCCAGTTAGGGTACACAGTTTTTCTGGATTGATTCTATACGGTCCTGGTGTACTTTGTACTGAGGGCACCATACACAGAAGCCGTGTTCTAAGATCGGACGAACAAGCGAGGTATAGAGAGTTTTTAAATTCCTTTGACCACCTCTTTATAAACCAAAGCATGCCCAGGGTCATATTTCCCATGGTAGAAATGTGTACAGAAAACTGTAATTTGGGGTCTAAAACACCAAGATCATGAACCAGTGGAAACTTTCTCAAGAGAACCACAGCGCATTGTTTAAGGAGCCAACAAGGGGCTGGCACGATTAAATGTCATTATTTTATATTTCGAGGCATTAAGGCGTAACAAGTTTGCACAACACCATTACTGAAAGTTGTTGAGTTTGGATTGCAAGCGAGAGTGAAATTAAATGTCCTTATAAGAGTACTCGATAGTAAGTGAATAGATCTTTTTTTTTTTTTTTTTTTTTTGCACGATTCCTTGCTGCATGTCAATGGCACGGGTCATTGGTATCTCATGAAGATTTCCAGAGATTGTTCAGTTAACAACGGGCTGAAAATTCCGTTCGACCTTGGTAAGCCGGTTGGGTATGGGCTGACAAGAGTGGATTTCCTGAGAATAGGTTTTTTGGACAAATTGGGCACAGAGATCTGCAATTGACAGATCACTATATGCCGACGTATTTAGGAATGAAAGCGAGGATGGCTGTAAATGCTGTAAAACTGTTCAGGGTCATGAGAAAATCGTATCCTGCAGCGAGATAGATAATTTTTTTTAGCATTAAGATCGCTATTACAAGGCGAGAGAGAGGAACAGAATCACTTATTGGAATTTTGTATAAAGTCTTGAGTTTATATTTTTTAGAATAGATAACTCTTTGGTGAACCCAGGGGATTTCCCAGATATAATCGGACAAGAAAGCGGACATTAATTCACAAGTACATTAGCGAATCGCCTAGATGAAAAAATTCGCATAATGATACCAATCCCTTGCAACCAAATCCGATTGGTACGCCTGCTTCCCACCTCCATCCATCGGAACCACTTGTTACTCCATGTGGTCATGCCTCGCTTTTAGCAGTAAATCCGTCGTCAACGGCAGCTCCGGTGTTTTTTACACCGGTGTTTACACCAAGCAATGTGCTTTCTTCGACCATCCAAGTTCCCATCAGCATCAATCCCATCCCTGCAGTCTGCTGCCATCGCTACCAACGTGGTGAGTGCTCCTATTACGGGTGTGCTGGTTGCTGGTGATGTCTTGCCAATTCCTGCTCCAGCCGTTGCTGCCAATTCTTCTGCCCCAGGACCAAGATCTCTTTTAGGAGTGGCTCCACCATCTCGATCTCGCTCGGTCCCAGAATTACCGCACTACTCCAAAAAACTGATGTACCATTTTTCTATTCACTATCAGAACTTTCGCAGTTTGTTGGGCAAATTGCGTCAAATTCATACAAATATTGCGTCTTTTGATTTCGATACCATCGCTTTTACCGAAACCTGTCTTAACTCTTCTATCAATGATCATGAAATTTTCATTGACAATATACTATTATACTATTTATAGAATGGACCGCCCATCTTTTGCAGGTGGAGCTCTGATTGCAGTGAAATCTGATTTCTCATCTGAGTTATTCCCATTAAATAAAATCCATGGAATTCAATTTGTTGCAGTCAAAGTTCGTGTTGGTTCGTCTTTTTTCTAGTTAACCTGATCCTACATTCCTCCCAGGTCTGATGTTGAGCTTTACTTACACCACCTCTCAGCAATTAATACTGTCGTATCTGCATTAGGTTGCAATGATCAAATTATTGTCGTGGGGGACGTTAATCCCCCATTTCTTTCTTGGCTGCTTTGCGATGGCGCTAACCTGTTGTTTCCACAATGACTTTATCAATGGGCTAGCGGATATTTCCCTTGTCCAAATTAATGCCGTGAAAAACATTAGGGATAGACTTCTTGACCTCATGTTTGTTAACGATGCTTCTCTTGCTACGGTATCTAGAGCAAGCCCAATATCATTTCCTGAATATCCTTACCATCCAACTCTGTCAATATACCTTGAGTGTACCCGATCTGGTTGTGCTGACAGTTCCATGGCTCGTTGCTTGTTTATTGGTCGATTCTTTATTCATTGCCGAACATAGACGCAACTGTTAACTTGTTTTATAGCTCTATTGTTGTTCCAGATATCACTGTACCTGTATCGTACAAGCCTCCCTGGTTCTCCAAGTATTTGTCATACTTAAAAAATAATAAATCCAGGCTCTACAAAAAGTACCAGAAGACGGGATGAAACTTTCGTAGTGATCCTGAAAAATTCTTTTCGTTTGTTACCTCTAAGCATATGTCAAATGCCTTTCATCCTTCCCTTCATTACCAGAACAAAACAGAAGCTTCTGATTTTGGTATTGCAAATTTATTCGCTAGCCTCCACTCCGTATCCGTACCAGCTACCTCACGCTAACAGCATTTTTCTGCCTATTTTCGAGGAATGTGTTGTTCTGGAAGGTTTGTCATCTATGGACATATCGTTTTCTCTCAATGGTAAAATCGAGTTTGAGCTCTATCGAAGGAACAAGACAATTTGGATCTTCTTTGAAAGGCAAGCGAACGATAGTTCGCCCACTGGCATCCTTATGTGCTGTGTCCCTAAAATGGTCCTCACAGCGACGCTGAATTGGGAGAATTGTAGCGCTTGGATCGACAATTGAGTCCACTTTTCATAATTGCTGCAAGTTTCTGTCGATCGGCTCTTCTACAGTCGCCAAGCACAATGGAGGCTGTCTGTTCTGTTGGCACTGGTACCTCCCAGCAACAACACAATGAAAAAGAGTCTTCTGCAAAGTGGGAAGATTTGTACCAATGCGAATATGGCCAACAGCTAGAGCTCCATAGAAGGCTTCGTGTCCCAGTAGCAGATCAACACGTTTAGTCCCATAGAATGATTTTTCAGCCAATGGAGTGTTGGCAGGTAGGTTCCAATGTCGATCTCACTATCTGGCTGGTAGGCAATATGGGATATAATTCCAAACTGGAGAGTGAGCTGATAGCCAGATGTACGTGACTTAATAGAGGTAGTCGTACGAGCCTTCAAACTAGTAAAGGAGTCTCGTATACTACGAATTCCAATCTGGTGTCTTTCTCGACGAAGGCGAAGTTTTTGTGCAAAGGTTTCGGTTACAAAATTAACTTGATAACATGAATCAAGCAACGCTCTACCCAGTTTGTATTCACCTGAGGCATCCTTTACCAACACAATAGCTGTTGCCAACAAAATTTGATCATCTGCTGCGATCTCCATATGAGAGTGTGAAGCAGCTTGATAAGACTGACTAGCAGACGTTTGCCAGGAGGGTTGCGCTGGTTGAAGTACCGGGTCTGTAGTTGAAGATTCTCCTGCTGATGATTGGGGTGGCTGTTGCGGCTTAGAGTGATGCAAAGATGAATGATGAGTCCGATTACAGGATCGGCAACGATGAGTCGATGAACATTGTGCCACTCTATGAACGTTTCCAAAACAATTGATGCAGAGATCGAGGCGTTTTGCATTGTCGTACCGTTGGTTGCTGTTCATAGCCTTGAACTCAGCGCAGTTAGTGATTTTATTACCAGAACTAGAAAAAGTGTACACGACGGATCAGTGATAGAATGACGATTTGACTTATTGGTTTCAGCGTTTTGTTGTGACGAAGTACCAGCCGAGTTTCCAGACGAATGGAGAAACTGACAGTGGCGTTCCAAAAGCTGTGTGCATGTTAGCCAGGTTGGCAGAGTTTTGTAGTCCTGCGATTCCTTCCACTTGTTCCGAGTTTGCTGATCACACTTTTCCATTACAATATATATAACCATAGCGTGAACAATATTCTCAGGTTTGCCGATGGACTCTAACGAGCTCAAGATAGCGGATGCCTTATCCACTAGGCTGCGAAGCTGCTGACTGTTTGACTTTTCCACAGGTTGTAGTGCAAAAAATGCCTCAATACCTTCTATATAAGGTAGGATTATTAAAACGGCTTTTGAGTTTTTCTAGGGCCTTCGGATAGTTTTCGCTTGTAAGTAAGTACTTGTAAGTGGTTTATTTCGTTAAAAGAGTTTGACCGAATAATCCTCAATCCGTTCGATTTGCATTTGATTATTCAAATGCAAACCTATTGTCGGCAACTCTGACTCCACATTTAAAAATACGATTCTTCCGTTGTGACATTTTATTTAGGAGTTTATTGTTGGATTTTTCAATGTCCACAGTCAAATGGCGTGGGCATTAGCTAAGAGAAGGTGTCAAACTCTACATGCACAAACGTGCTGGTCGCTCGACGGCAATTCCAACTGGCCTGTGATGCTGAGCGTTTGACGAGAATTTTGACTCAGAGCAAGAAAAGAGTGAAGCAATGCTATACAATCAGTAAGACTGTTACATGTGTCTGTGCGTGTATGTATTGAGAGCGTAATTACGATGAGCGGGACAACAGATAATTTAATAGAATTGGGAGATACGTTATAAGAATAGATTATAGGAAATGTCTTATTGGAAGCTGCTGTTCCTAAGACTATGCGCTTATTAATCCTTTAATTTTTGTTACAAAATGCTGGCTTTTTTAAAATATGTATTTAATTTCTTTCAAGGTGTATGCCCGGCTGAATGGAACCGACCTAGAAAACGCTTGTGCGTAATTCTGATCACTGAAAACACCGATGAACACAATGTGGCAAGGGGTGCAATGAGAGAAATTGCATTACACAGTAGATACAGTGTGGAGAGAGTTCGATTTGCATATATGTTTAAGGTAACGTATTTTACGCCAATCGCAATTTATTTTATCGGTGTAAATTCTTTATATAAGCCTAGTACCCATATAAAAACTGTTCAAAATATACCTTCCCTATCGACTCCATAAAGGACATATATTTTTGTTCAGCATCTCGAGACTATATCATCAAGACCTAAAGATGTGGGAACATAGCCATGGAATGGGGCTGGCGTCAACTCCTGAATTTATACCACTCAATTTGACACTAAAACTTGAAATTTGGCTGGCCCATCCCTTATCCAAGATAATGTTGTTGATGAATCCGACCAGCAGTAAAACTGAACTGTAAAGATTCCTTTTCCCTTTTTTTTTTTAGTCAAATATAGTTTTAGGGCAACATTCTCTTTTTCTTTTCGCATTTTCGCATCATGTGAGATTGAGGTTATGTTAAGGCGACATCGCAAATGCCAAAAGATTAAATTTTCTCTGTAAGGTTGTGTTTGACAAATTTCACAGTTTTTACAAAAATTGCATATTTCTTATATTCTAGACATACACAAAGACAATTTCCCTCTTTCGAGGGTTACAAAACACATAACGCACATTCAGTAAAAAAAGGTAGGCTTAAATTTGCGGTCAAGCCTGCACTCTCCCGCCTGAGGCTTGATTGGCTGGATTTACTTGGTCAGCTTTTCCATAGTTTTAATTAGTTTGTGCTCATCGGGGCTGCTGAAGCGGGCAAGGCGCGTCGTTCCCTATAGGAAGATAAAAGTGGGCATGCTCTTGATCTTGTATTGATCCACCAGATCTAAGAATTGGTCCACATTGATTTTGATGACCATCTTCTTTGTGGAGTACTTGATGGCCATGGACTTGACGCTCTTGTCCATGTCTTTGCAGGGCCCGCACCAGGTGGCGTAAAAGTCCAAGACCACCACCTTACCCTTACCTTACCCTTACCCATTTTCTTATGAAAGTCGTCCATGCTACGGATGCAAGACATTTTTCGTTTTTTATGTGCACAGGATGAATTAACAAAAACTAAGTGTACAAAGAACTTTTCAGTCTCGAGGTTTTGCTGAAGCGGGGATGCGTTGGCTCGACGGTAATTTTTTTGGGTCGTTAAAATGTGCATAATTTTCGCTAGCAAATGGGCTTCACTTAATTCCTGCTTAGGAACCGCCGTATGCTTCTATGCTGGCATCAAAAAATCCGCAAACCTCTATAGCCATACTAGAACGATGACTCACGCGAGGAAATTAAATCTGAGAGATCTCAAACTGCAGGTAGTCTTTCATCCCAATACAAATGTTCTCTCCAATGCTTCTGAAGGAAGATCTGGGTACTTTTTTTATAATTTTTATAATAAAAATTGAACATAAATTTTATGACTTAATTTTTATATCAAAATTTATATATACAAATTATTTTTTCTTTTTATCATTTAAATTAATTTTAATATATACAAATTTTTTTTTTTAATAAATTCAACAAATAAATCTTATTTCTTAATATTTTCTATAAAAACTATAATCGAAATTAAGCATTGAAATAAAAAGATTTAAAGAACCCAAACCTCATGCTACAAATAATTGGATGTGTTTAGGGTTGATATTATAAAAAAGTTATTTATATTTAGCGACGGCTTTTTCCATTCCGTATTAATACATTTAAATTCGCATACATAACAAACCAATAATATATCTGGACCTTTTCCAGGAAAGACAGCCAAATTTTATAAATGCTCTATCAAAAGGATCATTTGCCAAAGACCATCTACAAATCGTTATTATTTGGCGTCGGGATAATACGCGCATGAAATACGAATGGGTATTTGATGCAAAACAGGATGCTACACTGGTTTCTACTATTCCAACTGAAAATATAATAAATAAAACAAAAGCTGGACTCACTCACAAAATACAAAAGCTATTAAAGGCATCTGAAGCGTTAAGCTACGAAGCTTTTGTTCAGGTATTGTATTTTATTTCAACATTTTCCACATAAGCGATACAAAATAATTAAATATTTTCAGAAATTGTTGGACGAGCATTCTCAAGGAATTTTTAGTAAATGGATAACGCACTTTCTTTATTTGGTTGACTATTTATCAGAAAATGTAGAAGACGAGCACCTTTTCGCTGCCTTTTCGCTATTAGGTACCATTGGGTTTATGTTTGGTGTCGGATATATATTGATGTACTTCGTTAGGGCTGAAGAGGAACACCTAAAGGCACAGGGACATCTTGCCGATGTGACAAGTAAGTGAACTTTAGGTTAATTTAAATATCTTCCATTCTGGATGAAAATTACAGTATCATTTCTTTACGTAAAGTGTAATTCATATTCTCAAATATTTATAAAGTGGGCTGTCTTGGAGCCCGGTAACAAGACGGGGTAACACATTATTAAAAATTACACCCAATCATTATGGTCAAAAATGCCGATACTAGTAATCAATCACTATGTTCAAAACCACCAAAAACTATAACGGCTATAACGATATCGATGCAATTACTGCACCAAATCGCAGCACTCCTCTCGCCCAACTGACCAAGTGGCGATGTCGCATGACGCGCGCCGCGTGGCCAAACCGAACCCGAACATGCAGGAAAGATAGCTGTTAGACTAATATGCAAGGAAAATTCGAACTTAACTTACTAGGAGAATAAAATTCTCATTCAAAATAAAAATACAAATAAAACCACTAATTACGGGAAAGAATCGTGACTATTCGAAATTTAATAAGAGAAAGGGAATTAGTGGTGAATATAATATGGTAGAGGGAATTATAATACAAGCATACAACCCTAACGGTTCAGGCAAGGAATAATTCGATCTAAAGTTTATACTATATCTAATAGGAATCGTGAAGTTTATGCGGCTCAACAGATCAAGGCTATCTACGTCACCCTTGATCAATTTGTGCACAAAAATCACACCAAGCATTTTCCTACCACTAACTTAGGATGGAATGCCAGTCTCACACTTGCATCCCATCTAACCCCTCTGCGAGAAAAATGGAAAAAAGTTTTTCGGGACTGATTCTATACCATCGGATCGGACGAACTAGTGACGTATACAGAATTTTTGTTATAAATGGATCCTTTACTTACTTTGCACTTTCAGGCATTTATGTGTAATAAACTTACACAGCAGTAAGATATTGAGATCAGATTGAAAGCGAGTGTAGCTTGATTTCACCTGCTCCAACTTGATGACCTAAAAATTTAATGGTCGACTGCAGATCTTCCACTTCATCTTTCGCCCGTATTCAGCTGCTGCATTAAAAACATTCTTTAGCTTTCCCAGTCATTCGTTGCCGGTATAACGGCGGTAGTCTGTATAACGATATCGTCCATGTAATAGACACTCTGGACATCCAAGCACACCTAAATGCAGAAAAGGCGGCACAACGCTTTTGCGCAACGGGAACATGTCATTGAAAAATGTCAAATGTCAAAGACATGGCTGTAGACATCGCAACAGCATCACTCATCACATCACATGTCTGTTGAGCTACTGAGCTCTTTATATAAAAATTCTAAGATTGTTCGTTTTATTACGAATTATTGTTGGGGAAGGTATATAATGCAATACAGAATAGAAGGGATAGCAGAAGTTCATGCTACGAGACGAGAGCAAGTCGAGTCTGTTTGATTAGCTCGATTCGAAACGGAGTCAGATTGAAAACACGGGGGGATCGGTTCAAGACGGTGTCGGATTGAAGAACTATTCGCAATTCGCAGTGCAAGTAATAAACAATAGTAGGATTTTACTCTACTGGTGGACCTGGCTATGCTATATAGATTAAAGTTAATATCGTTCTGCATATGTCAATACATGGTTTGGGTCGAAAATTTCATCACTAATACTTTTGGGGCTTAAAAGAATACCTTTTATATAAAAGTTATGAAACAATTAAAAAAAAAAGTTTAAATATACTGTTTCATCTTGGTCAAGTTGAAACACCTTTCGTATGAGTTCAAATTCGAGACTAGTTAATCTGGTTGCTAAACACATATCACACATCACTTTCAAGAAAATTTGAATAGCCTACATATATTAATTCTATTTTTTTTCCTCTAGTTCGAAAACCGAATCACCTAACCCCGGAACTGAAACTATATGAACTAAGAGCAGAAAAGTATAACGGAATGGTTCGTTTGCTTAAGCCCGGTTGCCGAACTTTATTGCTAATAACAGATGTTCAAAGTCGGAAAAAGCTTCTACCTCATTTTCATAAAGCTGTATGGCCATATCGGAAAACTAAAACTTTATTATTTGGGCATATGCTTATTGAAAAGGGATTGCCTTGGTACACAGAACTTCTTCGTTTATCATTGAGTTCTAATGAAAAATTGCAAGTAAATCCAAGAAATTGTGTTGGAACTGTAATAGCTTTGAATGGACACCGTAAATATTTTTGCATGTACCACGCCAAGCATCCTGAGTCGGTTCGTGGGACAAAGGTATGTACTAGCTGCAAAAATATATTTAATATATGTTTTTATATTTTTCCAGACTTTTTTTTTGTTTTATTTAAAAACAATGTTATTTTGGCATACAGAATATCTGTTTTTTATGAATAAGTTGAAAATTAATGTCTTAAGTGTCAATCTGGCTTAAAGCTATAGTTTGGGAAATATTAATCTTTTAAACAACACACATGGTTATTTTATAAGGTCGATTGAAGTTTAGAACCTTAATATCTACCTCGGAAAACTCCATCAGCGGACGACAAAATTAAAAATGGCGTAAGGACGCCAAGGTCAAGAGTCAAGAGGACAAGAGTTTATTGTAGCCTGATTTGGCAGCAGTTCGTCGATCCTACGAAGCGATAAAAACGCTGTTTGTCGGTGATCACTGCTGGCTCCCATAAACCTCCAAAATTGGGCAAGTGAGGCGGTATGAATAGCCAATCGAAACATTTGTCGATGCAATAATAATGAACGTCTGCACGATTTCTCACTTATAAATACCCGCCGAACGTCCTCCAACTCATTCGTATTGCATTTAAAAAGGTGCAGTTGTTGGGTCCTTCACCAATTCTATTCTTCTGCACGCGAGCATTCTGTAGGTCAGTCATATTCTGATCAGAAATGTAAGCGAATCGATAAAGGCTCGCGATGATGGCGACCGGTGATTGTGTGCCGCGAATTCCATACACATTGGTACATAGAGACATAGTTTGTTTTCACAACTCCTCTTGTAAACAATACCATCTACCATTTCAAAATCTCCTTCAATTCCATCCTCTAGCATTTTTCGAACCCTAACTACTTCCTTATCTCGCATCTGTTCTGTTTGACATATCAAATCAACATCTTCTGGCGTTGCACCTACTACCCCAACTATCAATGATTTTAGTAATCTTTCCCCCTGAAACTCTAACTTGTCCCTCTCTTCTGTATCCTCAACACATTTTTCTCTTTATCTGAATTCCTACTACTAATGTACTTTACTCCCCCCACCACATCGTTAACACTTCCTCTACATTGGCTAAAATCTCTAATTTCAATCTTCGATCCATCCTCTTCCCTATGTTCACTATTCTCTATGTTAACTCTACAATCACTACCAAGGTTCTCTCTATTATCAGATTTCCACCTATTTCCCAATCTACATCCTACTGCACTTAATTCTCCACACTCAATCGCAGGGTTCTGTACGGTACTACTACGCCCTCTACTGATATTTAATTCTCTACACTCAATCACAGGGTTCTCTACGGTACTACTATGCTCGCTACTGATATTTAATTCTCTACACTTAATCACAGGGTTCTCTACGGTACCTTTATGCTCACTACCCGGGTTGTCTCTACTTACGCTATTCCTTGTATATTGGTTTCTACTCTCATCTTTTTCCAAATTGGACTTTTCTAAACCGTATTTGACTCTATAACCATCCTCTACCATATTCGTCACTTGATCTTGTCTGCTTAGCGCATCAACGTGCGCCATACTGGCCCCAGGTCTGTGCATAATAGAGTAATCATAGTTCTCAAACTCTAGGGATCACCGTGCTACCTTAGGACTGGTTAACGTCTGTACTAACGAATTACAATCCGTGATTATTTTGAAGGACCTATGCTCTAAAACGCCTCAATGCATAAATTATAGCCAATGTCTCTAGTTCGAAACTATGATAACGTGATTCTGTTTCTGTTGTTTTGCCGGAATAATAGGACACAGGGAGCATCTTCCCATCATCTTGTCTATGCATCAGTATTGCGCCATAACCGTATGAAGTAGCGTCTGTATGCAATTCCGTCTCTCTATTTGGGCTAAAAATGGCTAATACCGCAGGATTTTCCAACGCATTCTTAAGAGTTTCAAAAGTCTTCACCTGTTCTCTATTCATGGTAAACGGACCACCTTCTTTCAACAACTGCACCAAGGGCTTAGCTGTCGTCGCAAATGACAACATGAAACGTCGAAAATACGAAAAGAATCCCAAGCATGAGTGCAGTGCTTTTACATTTTGAGGGACTGGGTATTTTTTTTTTTTTGATTAACTTTATACCCCAGGAACTCGATGTTTCGATTGACAAACCTACATTTTTTTAGATTTATCTCTAAATTTTTCTCGCTAAACCGAATGCATAGTCTTTTTAATATATCCATGTGTTCTGCAACTGTTTTGGTCGCTACTAATATATCATCCATGTACACTACAATGCTTTTGTTCCTAATAAAGTCTTTCAAGAGCTCCAAAATAAATCTCTGAAAAATAGCGGATCCATTTTTTAACCCAAAAGGCATTCTCAAGTACTCATACTGTCCCTGCGGTGTCACAAACGATGTATACGGAACTGATTTTTCTTCTACGCCTATTTGATGATACCCACTTTTCAAATCTATAATCGAAAAACAGCGCTTGTTTTCTAAAAACTTAAGACAGTCCTCAATAAGGGGCAATGGGAAATTATCTTTCACAATTCGTTTGTTCAGGCCACGGTAATCGACACACATTCGAAGTTCTCCTGATTTTTTTTTTACTAGGACCAACGGGGAAGCATAAGAAGACTCACTATGACGGATTACTTTCTTTTCTAACAGATCATCTACTATTTCAGCTACTTTCTCTCTCTCATGGTAGGATAAAGGACGCGGAGTACAATGAAATGGTGTTGTTTCTGTTACACGAATCTGCATCTCATACTTTGGTTGTGCTTTAAAGTCAAATTCTTTGTGTAAATACTATGTCTTAATAATTTCCCTACACTTTTCTGCCAGATTGGGACCAAATTCGAAACCTACGTTAATATGTTCCTCTTCATCAATCTCTACCGACGCACAAAAGTTACTGAATTCGTCGCCTTGATACATATTTCGCTGGCCATTTTGTCATTCCTTGAGTTTTCTTGTGTCTGATTTTTAAATGGATTAGAACGTTTGATTAGCTCGCTTCTTTCTGATTGATTACCATCTAACTTATCATATAGTCTTATGTTAATATTATTTTTACGTTTGGTGAATAAAGACGCGCAGGTTAAACTAATAGCTTTTTGCTTTAATGAACTTAATGGTGTGTGTTGCGTCGCATTTATATTCTGTCCACCATGTTTTCGGCAGTAGACCAATTATGAGCCGCTGAAATTTCATTTATATACAACAGTCTGTATACAACATTTGATTTCCATGTCCAAAAGCTTTAACGACTCTGAATTTTAAATCGCCATTGAGTCGCAAAGGTTAATAGTTAATACAAATCGTTTTTTTTTTTATTATTCTTTTGAAACAAATCAATTTGATGCCATAAAATAATTAAACAATTTTTTTAATTTCAGAGACTGTTAAAAATGACCAAGCAGCTGCTTAACATAAATGAAGATCCAGAAGTCGGAACCTTTCTAGGAACAAGTTTTTCTGAAGAGTCAGATGCAGAAATAAAAGTTCTCCTTGAAAATAATTTACTTGACAGCCTTGACAATTGGCTTGAACGGTTGTTTGATGGTACAACACATAAGTATTATATAAATTATTGGCCAGATTTTCCTACTAAATGATTATAATATTAATATAATAAAAAAAAAATAAGTAATTAATTAATTTTTAATTTGGTGTGTACCTGGAACGAACCTCCAGAAAATATTTATTTTTAACTTATTTCTGAGTTTCCAATAAACTAAATAAATAACTACGCTTTGTAATTTGTAGGGCACGAAATGTATATGAAGCTTTTTAACTTATCAATGAATTCGGGCTAACAGTATTGAACAGTCAGAATGAAATTGAAGCTGCTATTATTTAGTAGTAGTGAAGTATGAATGGGCAATGTGTTTTTTGGTTGGCAGTTGTGGAGATAATGGTGTTTATCCCCGATCGGCCGACTAATTATTTCGATTAAATAAAACCCGGCGCAGATATAAATCGGCGGTATGTACTTTATTGCGAGACACCCAAATTGCAAGTGTAGCTTGCTTGCTCTTTACATTGCAGCTCCGATCGCTAAGCGCAGCTTCGCTCGGCAGACGTGGGTAGGAAGGCACGCTTAGAACGCTTAGCAGGACAAGTAACAGAATAAGCGGCTGAAGGCCAATAATTCCCTGCTATTTGTCAAGCAGCTAATCGGCGGGGCTCTCACAAGATAAACCAAGGGGACTGCCTGCTACGATGGTAAAACCTTTGATCCCTAGTTAGGGCCAGCAGCTAATCAACAAAACGTAAAAACATAATTTACAATTTTACGGCTGTACCTTAAAATTAATAATACCGTAAATATTTATTGAGGATATTATTGAAATAGGAATGAAGCACGAAAAAAATAAAACGACGATCGTGAACTTGCAGGACAGCGGGTTACATACAATTTTGGCAGTTTTGTTCAAATAGCTGCACCTGAGCATAGAATTTTTAAATATAAAATTTAATTAAACGACGCCCAATTAATGTACTTATACACGAAAAAAGAGAGCAAAAGAAATATTTTTTACGGACTTTTTAAATTTTAGAATAAATATACCGAATCAATTTTGAATTTGAAAGCTTAATATTTTCCAGACGGTAAGCTGAAACTACAAAGTGCCTGCCTAAGCCTACATTTATCAGCATTTAAGAATTGCAAAGTTCAATACAACCAGATATAAGATACTTAAGTTACGTGGAAAAAAATCAATACCTCTGAAATAACAATAAAAAAAACACCATAATTCACCAAAAAAACTTAAAGCTCCTTTTCTGTCAGAACATGTCGGTTTCGTCAGCATCATAAATAAAAGATTTATGTTGTTGTCTATTTTAACCGGCCTTCGAGAGACATGAATTTTGTTTTTGGCAAGTTTACATGGTCGTCTACTTTTTCGGAACAACAACTAACCGTCAACTTAAATCGAAGTCATGAAAGAGGCCCAAATTTGCATAAACGAACGAGGGGGAACGTTGTGAGTTGCTGCGGAGACCGCAACTCTACATTTATACCCGATACTTAGTCAGTATGGCTCTCCTTCGGCAGACGCCGCTAATATTAAATGCAAAGAGAGCGTGCGAGAGAGACACAAAATCAGTCTGAGCGTGATGTCGGGCGCTGCGTAGCCACTGCAAATTAATTTGTTCCTTTTGGCCATACAAATTATCCGATCTGATCCAGACTCCGCAACCGGATAGATATGGTCATTCTATATGATTGTGCGTATTTAGTTTTCTCGAATTTTCAATATTGTGGATGCAACAGATTTTCGTCCTTTGTGGGGGCGGAAGGGGGTGGGGCGAAATTTTGAGATATACGTTTTATAGTGAGATCTAAAAGGAGTGTGGATACCAAATTTGGTTCCTCTAGCCTTGATAGTCTCTGAGATTTTTGGATGCCCCAGATTTTCGTCCTTTGCGTGGGTGGAAGGGGGTGTGGCGAAATTTTGACACAAAACGGTCAAGGTCCGATATCACTGGAATGTGGATACCAAATTTGGTTGCTCTGGCTCTTATAGGTTCTGAGATCCTTGAACTCATATTTTGCAATTGGCAAAACCGACCATGAAACCTGTGTGTTAGAGAGAGACAGAGCGAGAAAGAATGAAATTGATTTCTAGATTCTGCCTATAATTATAATTATACGATCTGGTTCAGATTTGGCACGCTAGAAGATATGGGCATCCTCTACGATTCTGCGTTTTCTGTTTTCTCGTATCTTTGAATTTGTGGATGCCACAGATTTTTGCCTTTTGTGGGGGCGGAAGTAAGCGTGGCAAAGTTTTGAAATATACTTGTAGCAGTGACATATCACAGAAGTCCGGATATAAAACGTCGTTGATCTAGCTTTTATAGTCTTTGAGCACTAGGCGCTGAAAGGGACGGACAGACGGATAGACAGACGGACGGACAGACGGACAGACAGACAGGGCTCAATCGACTCGGCTATTGATGCTGATCAAGAATATATATACTTGCATCAGTGGTGTCGGATGACATCTTAGATGGATACGTGTCAGACGTGAGCGATCTGGCTAGGGATCTAAAGCACGTCGGGGTCGGGGAGGAGCTGGTCTCTTCGGAGAGCGACCATGACAAGACAATGGTGGAGGTGAACCTCAGGAATATCACTGATACTCCTGCAGATAAACCTCCACCATTGTAAGGCAGCATGCGCTGCTCTCTTGCTCCACCTAGCCAAGGGTGGAGCGGACATAGTCCTCATTCAGGAGCCCTGGATCCTCGGGTCTCTGTTCTGAGCACTCCTGACTAAAAGACATATACATCTAACACCGGAGGTAAAACCCGCACCTGAATTCTTGGAAAGAGATTTACACTTATTTTTCTCCCAAATTTCAGCAATGAAGACCAAACAGCAGTGGGCCTCGAAGGCCAGCAGCGCTCACTGAGGATCTGCTCTACGTACATTGGTCACGATCAACCCAATCCCCCTCCACAGGCGCTCAGGGCGCTAATCACAGACTGCGAGGCCAAGGACACCGGCCTAATCGTAGGGTGCGACGCCAATGCACACCACTGCCAGTGGGGAAGCACTGACACTAACGAAAGGGGTGAGTACCTTTTCAACTATTTACTGAACACCCAGATGGTCCTATGAAATAGGGGGAGTGATCCCACCTTCATTATTAAAAACCGCAAGGAGCTCCTGGACCTTATACTTGCCTCTCATGAGATACATGGGAACATCGTATCCTGGAGGGTCCTGGAAGAGCACTCCTTCTCGGACCACAGGAACGAGGAAACCGTATTCTCTTTTTCACTACCGAGACCATTTCCTGTAAAGTCTCAAGATTGATATGGCCATATCGATCGAAGAAGCGCTCAGCCGAGCTGTATAGACTCAGCAGAGCACAGTGCTCTGCAGTTACTCGAGCCATTACGGGACACTGACAGATCGGCACTAATGCCTCTAGACTGTCAATCCCTCATTACGACTTCTGCAGGAGTTGTCGCGACGAGGAAAAGGAGGAATCGGTCCCCCACTTTTTCTGCCACTGCCCGGCCCTTGAAAATTGTCGTCTCCGTATTCTCGGGGCCGCTTTCCTCACGGACATTTCGGACCTGTCCGAAGTCAAGCCAGGTATCTTGTCCAAATTCATCCAAGCCTCCGGATGGGACTGCCATGCCATGCAGCATCATAACGGACCTTTTTACAGGTCCAAGTGAGCTTGGGGGTGTTTCATCACTGGCCCAGGCTACCGCCTGAACCTAACCAAACCTCACCTACCTTATTACTGTGTAGCTATTAAAGTTTCTGATATGCAAGTTTTCATGCCGAGGTACTTGGAAAGAGTGGGCTTTTGATGTTGATGTTGATCCATTCAATAACTTCCATGGAATTTAATTTGTTGCAGTCAAAGTTCGTGTTGGTTCGGCATTTTTATATTTAACCTGCTCCTACATTCCTCCCAGGTCTGATGGTGAGCTTTACTTATACCACCTCTCAGCAATTAATACTGTCGTATCTGCATTAGGGTGCAATGATCGAAAGATTGTCGTGGGGGACTTTAACCTCCCATTTCTTTCTTGGCTGGCTTGCGATGACGCTAACCTGTTGTTTCCCAATTACCCCAATGACTTTATCAATGGGCTAACGGATATTTCCCTTGTCCAAATTAATGCTGTTAAAAACATTAGGAAGAGACTTCTTGACCTCGTGTTTGTTAACGATGCTTCTCTTGCTACGGTATCTAGAGCAAGCCCAATATCACTCCCTGAAGATCCTTACCATCCAACTTTGACAATATCCCTTGAGTGTACCCGACCTGGTGGTGCTGACAGTTCCATGGCTCCTTGCCACATAAAGTATTTTCGCAAAACAAACTTTATCGATTTGGATCAACATCTCTCGCGTATTGATTGGTCGTTTCTTTATTCATTACCGAACATAGATGCAACTGTTAGCTCGATTTATAGCTCTATTTACTTCGCCCTTAATACATTTGTTCCAGATATCACTGTACCCGTATGGTCCAAGCCTCCCTGGTTCTCCAAGTATTTGTCACACTTAAAAAACAATAAATCCAGGCTCTTTAAAAAGTACCAGAAGTCGGGCTCCACGTCGGCCTTAGCTCTATACTCCTCCTATCGCTCTCTGTTCCTTGCCGTTAATAGTCAGTGTTATAATCATTACCTTTGCAAAGTAGTAGTAACTTTCGTAGTGATCCTAAGAAATTCTATTCGTTCGTTAACTCTAAGCGTAAGTCAAACCCTTTTCCTCCGTCCCTTCATTACCAGAACAAAACAGAAGCTTCTGCTGTTGGTATTACAAATTTATTCGCTACCTTTTTCCAAACAACGTACTCGTCACATATTTACAACGCATCCACTCCGTATCCGTACCAGCTACCTCAAGCTAACAGCATTTTTCTGCCCTTTTTCGAGGAAAGCGTTGTTCTGGAAGGTTTGTCATCTATGGACATATCGTTTTCTGCGGGTCCAGATAAGGTACCAAGTTGCATCTTAAAACACTGTGCCCAGTCCCTTTGCAAACCCTTGACCTTTCTCTTCAACCTCTCCTTGGAACAGTCTTGTCTCCCAGTAATTTGGAATGAGTCCTACATCATTCCGCTTCACAAAAAAGGTTCAAGATCAAACATTGAAAACTATCGTGGTATCGCAAAGCTTTCCGCCATCCCGAAGCTTCTTGAGTTCCTGGTCACCCGGCAACTGCAACATCTTTGTTGCAGCTTGATATCTCCGTCGCAACACGGTTTTTTCAGACATCATTCAACATCGACTAACCTTCTTGAGTTTTCTAACCTAATCCACCGTGGTTTTCAATTGGTTTGCAGACGGATGTAGTTTTCACGGACTTCAGCACGGCATTCGATTCTGTGAACCATGCTCTGCTTATTCACAAGCTCTCTTTATTAGGGTTCCCAACGAATCTTCTAGATTGGATTTTGTCCAATCTCTCTAACCGTACGCAACGTGTATTGTTGTTGTCATCTGGGCCCGCTCCTGTTTATTTTATTTATGAATGACCTTCCTCAAGTTATAACACTCTCTACTACACTAATGTATGCTGATGATGTTCAAATCTGTCTGTCTTACTCTGATTGGTATTTGCACACACGCCTTCAACTGGATCTGAGTGAACTACTGTTGTGGTGTTCAACTAATCTTCTTTTTCTGAACCTTTGCAAATGCAAGCTTATGACATTTTACCGTCGCGCTCCACATTTTGTCTCATATGTTCTAGGAAATCATGTCCTTGAGCGAATTTCGAGTTCAAATGACCTCGGAGTCCTTTTTTATCATAAGATGTGTTTTAACAGCCATATAGCTGCAACTGTAAATAAAGCTAAGAGTGTTTTAGCGTTCATCAAGCGTTGGTCCAAGGAGTTTGACGACCGGTACGTTACGAAATCACTGTACATCTCGTTAGTACGTCCTATATTGGAGTGTTGTTCTTGTGTGTGGAGCCCGCAGTATAAAGAGCAGCAGGCTGTTATCAAATCCGTGCAAATGCAATTTTTAATTTTTGCCCTTCGTAACTTTAACTGGGACTCGGGTTGAATCGTGCCACCCTACCGGTCTAGGCTAAATCTAATTGACCTGCCATCGTTGCACCATCGCAGAATACGCAATGGCGTAATGTTCGTGCACAAGCTCCTTCTCGGGATTGTTGACTCCCAACCTCTCTTGGGTCAGATTGACTTGGTCGTCCCATCTAGACCTACCCGTACTTTTAGGCCAATCCGTTTACCCATATGTAGGTCAAATTATGCCGAACATGAACCTTTTAGGGCATTATGCCGTAATTATAACTCCCTCTGCCATACCCTATCTTCTGAAGTGTCTCTTAAACTAATTGCATGCAATATTTATAATCACTTAAATTTAGCTAACTTTTAACTTTTATTTTTTCCGCCTTTTGTAATTAAGTACCATTATTAACAGATAATTTGTTAATTTAATAAATAAAATAAAATAAAAAAGTCCTCATTGCGTTAGGAAACGGCTTCCTCGACTTATTAAACACAATTCATTTAATTGCGACTCCATCATCTGTGCCTCCTAATAGGCTAAAATTTGGTACATCTGCAGAATTGCGATATACCCTTATACTCCACGAGTACTAGGTATCAGTAACAGAAAATTGATTGGTTTGTTATGCTATGCGGTTGGTGTTTCTCATTATTACTTGCTCTTAGTCAAGAGTAACACCTAAGTGTGAATTCGGGGCGTAGTCAGAAAAATCGTTTACATAATTATCAGGGAAACTCTTAACATTTTGGGCAAGTCTAACATTATTATAATTTGGCTTTAGTTAGGAGCGAAACAGATAAGACTTAAAACGATTTATTGTATGTAGAGGAGTAAGAAATAGTGTACAAGTTTCTTTAGCTATAATGCTCCTGCTCTACGTTACGATGTACCTTAATAGTCTATGAAAACAATCAAAATAGTTTCATTATGGGCCGATATTGCTTATTTAGTATAGACAATATTTTGAGTAATAAAAGTGTATTACAATCGAAGTCCCAATTAAATCCTTTGAGCGAAGATAACATAGCTGCAACTGAGAATGCTGCAAAAATTACAGCGAAAAGTATGTATATCCTTATTATATTTATTTGTATACCCTTGCAGAGTGTAGATGTGGACAGAAGATTGTAACGCACAGAAGAAATCACCTCACTTCGTGATCCTCCACTTCATGTTTGGTGGGAGGAATATCTAATAAACTTATCATTTCTGAAGAATAACTGCTTGCCGATTTATTATGTATTTTCACATATCTAATGGATGAAATGTATGGATCCGAAGAGGGTGCCAACATGTTGAAATGATCCTGGTTTTGCTTAATTAGTGATATCTTTCACGTATTCATATTCATGTATTTTTTTGTAATCTTTGTTTCTCGTATCCTGGGCTTCCTCTGAAATCTCACCAATTGGTAGGCTCTGATATTTAATTAAAATTTGTGTCAGAATTGTATGAAGCATCCTTGTAAAAAAGACACGTAAAGGTATAAATAATAACCTGTATATTCACTCATACCCAACAACATAAGTGAAGTAGCGAGAAATGGAAAATTATTATAATATTGAGGGTTACTGAAATATATAAAAATATGTCAAAATATGATTTTGTATGGGACGTACGAGGTTTCGTACGAGGTTGTGACAGGTAAATCGGTATTGAAGCTCCGAAGCGCAGAATGCGCTTTTAGACTAAGGTAGCAAATAGTTCAAGGAACATATAAAAAAAATACTCGGGAAAATTTAAGGATATATTTTTTAAAAGTCCAGTCAAAGTGGAAAAACATCCTACATTTTAGATGGTTTCCAAAACAAGTTTTCCTAAAGATCTGCCTATGCAACAGGCCATATTTTTCTGAGAATTAATGCAACTAATAAAAGTTACCAATAAGAGATTCATAGTCCACTTTTATTCCACCTGAAAAATGCAGTATTTGAATCAAAATTAAAAACAATTTTGCACACTGAAACAATTTTCCCTTGGGGTGCTCATTATCCGATTATTTTCAAAATTTGATTTTTGAAAGATCTGGAAAATTCTCTATTAGATGCTTGTATTTATGTATATTATCCAAAGCACTAAAAAAAATCTTCGACTTTTCCCACCTCTTTTAGTCTAAATCGACTCTGTGCGGCGTTGCACCAGCATTGATTGGCCCAGCATTATAAAGATAACACTATGCAACATAACTTTTCCGCTGTGAACCAAAATTCTGATAGATTTAGGGCTTTAAAAATGTTTAATACATTTTTTTATAACGGATGATCTTTTCCTTTTGCAATTAAGATTTGTTTTGTTCTATAAAAAGCTTGTTACTTTTCATTTCGTCGAGGAAAATATTTTCGTTTTGAAAACGAAGAAATCTTGCGGGATGTGAAAATGGAAGCACCAATTTTTGCGATTTCAAAAGTAAATCGAAAACTTTTGTGAAAGTGAAAGCTTAAATTTAAAAATTGATAATATTTTGCGGTATGTTTTTTCAATATATATACATTAGTTTTGCGTCGTTTGTAAAATCGATGAATAAACGGCTAAGGTGCAGCCCTTTGACCAACCCATCTAATGTAGCATTTCATCGTTAAATTCCGTTCCTTAATGTCATTTTACCCTTAAAAACTTTTACAAAAAAAAAAATCAACATTTTAAAAAAGTATACCGCAAAAAATTATCAGTTTTGAATTTGAAATCTTAACATTTTCCAGGCGGCATGCTGAAGCGGTAACGATTTATATCTGCATTCATCTGCTTTTCAGAATTTTAAAGTTCAGTACAACCAGATGTAAGGTACTTAAGCTAAGTGAAAATAGACACTACCTCTGAAAAAACAGTAAAAAAATATAAGACTACAACATTTTTTTTTAAATAAACTAAAACTATAGAACATATTTATTAAACAATTTTTTAGCCTTTAACCTATGTATATGCTATTTTAGTTTTTAACTACATACATATGTATGTATGTAGGTATTTATGTATATACAATAGATACCTACATAAATATCTCAAAGAATACAATTTATACAAATTCACAGCGTATTGAAAAATGCATAATTAGAATTAAAATAAAGGTTTCAAAAATGTTTATTTTTGGTTCGATTTGTTCCCCTTTAGATAAGCTCCGTTGCGATAAAAATATTTGAACATTGAATATGTTAAATACATATATTTAAATATATATATTTTCTTATTTCCATTTAATTGCAGGAGTAAATGATCCCTTGAACTTGATTACCCCAATAAAAAGTAAAGAGGTTAAAGCCTATGAAAACTTGTTTGGTGATTGTGGAAAACTCAACTTTCCTTTTACTTGCGACTCCATGAACTTATCGTATTTTCAGTATATACCCCAAACTGTTGTGCCTCCTAATTGGCGTAACGTAATAACTGTGCAAGGTAAATTATTGGCTATCATCCTATCCTATTTACTTACTTTACGTTTATTAAATTATCAGGAAAACCATTTAAAAAAAAATGTGTTGACAGAAAACCACGGCAAGCATATAGTGCAAAACAGTTAGACCGACTTGAGTTCGAGTTTAAGCTTGATAAATACCTAAGCGTTAGCAAACGTATAGAGCTGTCTCAAAAATTATCGTTAACGGAGGTTCAAATAAAAACATGGTTTCAAAATCGTAGAACAAAATGGAAGAAGCAGCTAACATCATGCCTAAAAACTTCACAAAGTCCAGGTTCATGCAATATTATCATTAATATCCCCAAAGATAGTACACTAGTACCTCATTCATCTTACGAACAAGCTAGTCGTATATATACTGCACATAAATTTTGTCTTATTCCAACTGAAATAAACTCCTACGGCAATGAAAAGAAATAAAATAATACACAAAATATGTCTACTTATCAGACAAGAATTTCTTACCAATCGATCGACAAAGGAGTGAAAAAGTGAGAGTGAGCGACCGCGTCGCAAGCAAATTGTACACGGGAAATGGTTTTCTTCGTTCTGGCTATAATATAATCTGGTGGATTTGCTCATTCTCTACGATTCCGCGTTTTTAGTTTTCCATTTTTTTCAAAATTCTGTATGCCACAGATTTTTTCTTAGTGGGGGTGATAGCATTTTGGAAGTAAACTTGATTCAGTGTGGTATCACAGGAGTCTGCATTGGTTGGCCACAAACTAGACAGACGGATAGACAGACATAGCTCAGACAGGTCAGTCGGAAATGCTTCCTTTTGGCTGTTAGATACATGTACAACATGTACCAACTGGCTGACTGTAGGCGCAGCGTTTGGGTACGGGGAACAGCAGCAAAAACACAACAATATCAACGGCAGATCAGAGAAGCACAGAACCAGCAGCAGAAGGAGAGCAACGGCAGAGAAGGAGCAACAGGAAAGGAGAAACTCGTTTGCAAAAGAGAAGTCTCAGAGTCAACAGCAAAAGCAGCCAGCAACATAACGTATCAGGAGAGATCAATCCATAGATTAATCCCTAGTAGTTAGTATGATTATTCCTACAATTGTCCCGTTAGCCGCAATGTAATATATTATCAATAAAGGTTTAATTAAACAATATCTGACATATCACAGCAGAACTGGGATTTAGATCGGATTCGGATCGGAACTTTTTTTTTGCAACTGAAGGGCTTTTCTAAGCTATGGCGTATAGGTTAAGCTATGGCGTATATAAATAAAAAATACAGATATAATAGGGATAAAAAAACAAACAAAATGCACCAACCAATCAAAACTCCATACAAACTCTTTATATTTTTCATCGCGGACTTTCTTTGCACCTCATCCACGTTATATGCTAACGCAACGGCATTAGCCAAAACTCGGTAATAGAATGTTTTGTATTGCATCACTATTAAAATATGTAAATCTCTATTTGTGCTGTTTATATCCGTATCGGCGCCGTAATGAGGTCCCCCCCAGACCGATGGCCTAGACTCTCTCTCCAAAACGAAACCCTACTACAAACACCTGGACCGAAATTCCTCAACATCTATCCCCCTTTCTCATCAAAAAACAAGTTGACTTCATCTGTGGAGGTGAATTCGAAATGTGCAAGAAAATAAGAAATAGAACAATTTTGATAAAGACGAAAAGAAACATACATACAAGCGAAAAAACGTAAACACCTAAAATCTCTTGCAATCGATATCAACGTCAACGTCACTGTTTTTTCGCTGACTATAATTGTTCAATAATTTCAAAATTTAATGATTTTGGAAACGTTATAATTTTTTTTTTTGGGTAAGAGCCTTTTACAATAGTATTAAAGAGTGATACACTTGGATGAGCCGATCTCGAGCCAAAGTAATAGAATCGGGACAAAAAAGGTTTGTTCTCAAGCGGAAACTCACTAGAGAAGGCGCAGCAGCTGACGGCATAGCGACGGCAGAGGAAAGAAAAGTTGGGTAAAGAATCACAATCCACAATACATAACTCTCTTAACTACTCAAAGGGCGTAGTATGCTAAATATATTTAAGAGGTATAGAAGAAGACGAAATCAAATTAGAACTTGCACATCAACAGATCTCCTTCTTCTAGATTGGATTTTGTCCTATATCTCTAACCGTACTCAACGTGTTTTGTTTTCTACTGTGTTGTCAAATACTGTTAATGTTACTTCAGGTGTGCCACAGGGAAGTCATCTCGGCCCGCTTCTGTTTATTTTATTTGTGAATGACCTTCCTTAAGTCATAACATACTCTATTTTGAATTTTTGCCCTTTGTAACCTAAACTGGGACTCGTGTAGAATCATTCCACCCTACCGGTCACTTTTATCCGGCCAAAAAAAGGACATAGGTGTTTGGGATGTACCCGAAGAAGTGGTCCGATTGTGATGAAAAATAAATATTAGCCAATGCGCAGACCTAACTGATAAGCACACAAAATTTCACAAAAAACGGTCTAGCCGGAGGAGTTCAGCAACACAATTTGTGACACGAGAATTTTATATATTAGACGTATTCTCTGAATCCTTTAAAAGTAAAAAAAAACTTTAGACCTGTGCTAAAGCTAAATTCAATATAGTATGTATACACATATGTGTCACCCTTTGACATAATAAAAAGCAGTTAAGAAAACCTGGTCAGAAAGACAGGTAAAGGTAGAAATAGTAGCCTGCATATTCATTCATAACCAACAACATAATTAAAGTAGCGCGAAATAGAAAATTATTCTAATATTGAATGTACCTGGTTTTTTAATTTAATTTTTAACTTTGACACTTTACAAAAATATATCCCTTAATTTTCCTGAGTATTGTTGCATATATGTTCTTTTAATAATTTATTACCTAAGTCTAAAAGCGGATTCTGTGCTACGGAGCCGTTCGACTTCTATACCGACTTAGCTGCCATAACCACGCACGAAAAACGTTACAAATATGATTATATATGTAATTTAAGACCTGTGTAGCTGTTTTTGACCGTTTTGAGTCCAAAATTTTAGATGTTTTGAAAAACAAGTTTTTCTATAGAACTGTCTATGCAACTGACAATATTTTTAAAAAGTTTTCCTAAGAATTAAAGCAACTAATAAAAGATCCCAAAAACAAATAATACGTTACATAGTTTACTTTTCTCCACCTGAAAGATGCTGTATTTGAATAAAAGTTGAATACTTTTGGCACACTTTTTAACCTTGATTCCACACATTTTTTTTTTAAATCATCGTAACTAAATTTTCTTTGACTGTTGTATAAGTTGCTGAAACAGTAACAGCAAACAACAAAATTGTATTTTTGTTGTTTTTCTATCTGTGTTTTGTTGTTTTTCTATCTGTGATAATATTTTATATTCAAATAATTAAAAACATTACATAATTACAAATTACACCTAAAAAAATGAAAATGCAAAAATTCATGAACTAGAAATTATGAATTGATCCCTCAATTGACGCACCAAATTCTCGGTATCTAGCCTAGAGTGACTATTTCTTGCTTTTAAACCAGAAGAACTGACTTAGCGGAAAGAGATTTCCAACGATGAATTATGATGAAATTTTTTCAAGTGTGTTTATATGTATGTTTTTTCTGTATAGGTACATTAATTATACATCGTTTAAGGTAACGTTTATCAGGTAAATCTTTATTTATACTTTTCTTGGACCACTCAGTATCAATTCAACTTTGATTTTCGCTTCGACCAATTTAACCGATTTTTTTATCATTGGAAAATTGTTGTTTCTTTTTGGCAGGTTTCGCTGCCATTAAAGCCACCGCCTTTGACCAACGTTGAAGAGTTCGGGCCGAAATATCATGTGCAAAACGTTTCTGCACCTTAAATGCAATTTCAACAAGGTTTTATAACTGTTTTTAACCCAATTGCCAAGATTGGTACCACATAACATTAATTAATTACTGCTCCAAAAATAAAAATAAAATTAACATCAATAATTTGTTGAAATTTTGAAAAAAATAAAATAAAAAAATTGTAAAAACAAAAGTTTTAATTAATTGGTACGGCCAGGCTGGGCCTAACCTGCAAAATTTTTCGGTCGTAAAAGTATCGCGTGCTTGAAACTAGCTATTAAGTTGCCGGTTGTCCCTCTATTGTCTCTCTGTGTAATGGATGAAGATATGGATGATGATGCCGACTCGGACATCAGTTCTTTGGACTCTCCTCCACGTATCCATGACCATCATTCTGTTAATGGTCTGATGCATACCCTAGTGCAAGGGTTTGGACCAGCAACCACTACCACTTCGACCGTCACGACAGCTATCACGTTAACCAAGCATCAAGGATAGCAATCGCACCTTCGTTGAAACCAATGCCTGAATCCAAGGCAACCGTTTTGCCACATTGAGTGAACAGGATCTCTCAACTGTTGCCCAGACTGCGGTGAGGGAGATGCTGAGGATTCAACATAACCCATCTGCTGATGTCCTGTCCATCGCAGCTGCGGCTCAAGACAATAACCATCCCTGGGGACATTACTGCCGTCGAGAATAGCTTGAGCCCCCCGATCCCAGAGGAGGACTACGAGTTCCGCACGGCAACCTCAGGGGACCTCCGTATTTACGCCAAGGATGCTGACACCCATAGAAAGATAATTAGAATCCTAAATTCACTGCGTGTACATTACACCCAATTCTGCCTTTTCGAGGACAGAAAGAAAGGCAAGAAATCTTGCAGCATCTACACCCAAGGATACCTTCAACCAGGCATTTGAGAAGTTGGGACGTCGAGTGGTCAACCTGTAAAACCCAAAGTCCAGGACGAGCCCTTCCATCAGCGCTGGTTTATTAACCTCGCCCAGGCCCCTAACAACAAGGACGCTCTCAAGATCGCTAGGGTAGGCAGACAACGGGTGTAAATGGCGCTGCCTCCGTTTGAGCTTCTGTTGCTTTGAATTCGACCACACGAAGAACTATTGTTTAAAGCGACCAGTCCGTTGCAGATGCGCTGATGACCACTGGACAGGTTGGCCATAATGTAACGCCATGACCGAGGACGACCTCACATGCTCAAACTGCAGCAGAAAGCATGCAGCATATGATAGATCCTGCAAGAACTACGTCATGATGCTTAAAAATCGTCAATCTGCCATGAACGTCTCTCATCAAAACCACCAACATGGTCCATCAACGCCCAAGGTTCTTATCCTGAACCACAGATGGATACGAAGTCCATAGTTTAGGTTCTTATGGAATTGCAGAGGTCAGCAGCGTGCCTCACAACGGCAGTAGCAGGTATCCTGCAATCCCTCGACCAACTGCGTAACGCAGGTACAGCCCTACCCTCGCAATCTATCAGAAAAGCCTAAAGCTGTTAGATCTAAGGATCGGATTTTGGAACGCCGGTAGCCTGCTCATGAGCTAGCTCTATTTTTAACATTTTCTACTATTGACATCATGTTAGTGGCTGAAACCTACTTATACCCAGGAAAAAACTACGCGCTCCACGAATACGAGTGTTACCCAACCAACAGGGTTAGAGGAGGAGCAACTGTACTCGTTCGGAAGGATATTTTCTACTACCACCATCACGCTGTGCAATTGATGCCGGATTCAACATTACGCGGAGAGATCATCATTGCTGTAGCCTATTTGACCCCATCGATTCCCTCGTCAAGCACTGATTTCGACAATCTTTTTGCCCAACTGGGTAACAAATTCAACATTGGAGCAGACTTTAATCCGAAGCACAGGCTTTGGGGCAAGGGAGACCGCAGAGGGTTCGCGCTGCATGACGCTCTAACCAATAGCTCAACACAAATTCTGGCGACAGGAAGCCCCACCTTCTATCCACCGTTTCCAAGATCAATGCCCTCCTGCCTAGACTTCTTCATATATCGATCTATCCCCAGCAATCAGCTTAGCATCCGTGGAGAGCATGACCTCAGCTGCGACCACCTGCCCTGGAAACCCCAGAGGCGGCACTTCGAGTGAGATCGAATGGCTTCTTCTGCTCAAAAAACGACTCAAGTACATACGCACCAATGACCCGCAGGTTGACAGAGTCTTCAGGAGAGTGGTTAACCGGGTAGGGAAGAAATTGGTGAAATAGAAGACCGAGGCCACGGATAGACTGCTATCGGAGGTAACATCAGATGTGCACTCAAACTACGCCCTTTGGAAGCTGACAGAACGCTACAAGCGGCAACCTACATCTCGCTTTCTGGTAAGGAAAGCTGACGGCTCATGGGCAAAAACAGCAATGGACAGAGTGGAGGCTTTTGCGACGAACCTGGAAGAAAGATTCACACCATTCACTGCCAAAACAAGCAGTACACTGTGGCTGCTTACCTGGATATTTCGCAGTTTTTCGACCGGGTGTGGCATGAGGGACTACTCGCCAAGATCAAAGGGATGCTCAGCCCTCAGCTGTATGAAGTCATCAAAAGCTTTCTAACGGAGAGGACCTTCCGTGTAGTCCAGGATGGTGCTGCTTCTTTGCCCAAGCCCATCAAGGCAGGAGTCCCGCAATGCAGCGTGCCTGGGCAGACACTGTACTGTCTATTCACCCAATCCTCCTACGGTCCGAAGGCAACCAGGGCAGACACTCAAGGTGTCAACATTTGCTGACGACACGGCAGTACTCTTAAGGGCTGGCTGTGTCTATGATGCCACAGAAAATCTACAGCAATACCTCAAGCTGTTTGAACACTGTGCCGGCCGATGGAACATCTCCATAAACCCTGATAAGTGTGCAGTAGTGACGCATACTTTAAGAATGGCCTGGTGTCTTCCCACTTGAAAACTCGTTGAGCACCGTATACACCGAATCACACATACCTCGGAGTTACACTGGATGCACGTTTAACTTTCGACAGACACATCCGCAGCGTGAGGAGCAAGTTGATGAATAAGGACCAGAAAATGTTCTGACTACTTAAACAAAGCAACATGCTCAGTTTAAACGAGGGGGAACGTTGTGAGTTGCTGCGGACACCGCAACTCTACAGTTATACCCGATATTAAGTCAGTATGGCTCTCCTCCGGAAGACGCCGCTAATATTAAACGTCACGACAAAGAGTGCGTGCGAGAGAGACAGAAAATCAGTCTGAGCGTGACGTCGGGCGCTGCGTAGCCAGTGCAAATTGATTTGTTCCTTTTGGCTATAAAAATTATCCGATCTGATCCAGATTCAGCAATCTGATAGATATGATCATTATCTCTGATTCTGCGTTTTTAGTTTTCTCGAATCTGCAATATTGTGGATGCAACAGATTTTCGTCCTTTGTGGGGGCGGAAGGGGGTGGGGCGAAATTTCGAGATATAAGTTTTATAGTGAAATCTAACAGGAGTGCGGATACCAAATTTGGTTACTCTAGCGTTAATAGTCTCTGAGATTTGTGAATATCCCCAGATTTTCGTCCTTTGCGGGGGCGGAAGGGGGTGTGGCGCAATTTTGAAACAATCTCGTCTCGGTCCGATATATTAGGAGTGTGGATACCAAATTTGGTTGCTCTAGCTCTTATGGGTTCTGAGATCCTTGAACTCATATTTTGCAATTGGCAAAAAAGACCACGAAACCTGAGTGTTAGAGAGAGACAGAGCGAGAAAGAATGAAATTGTTTTCTTGATTCTGGCTATAATAATTATACGATCTGGTTCAGATTTTGCACTCTAGAAGATATAGTCATCTTCTACGATTCTGCGTTTTCAGTTTTCTCGTATCTTTGAATTTGGGGATGCCACAGATTTTTGCCTTTTGTGGGGGCGGAAGTGGGCGGGGCAAAGCTTTGAAATGTTCTTGTAGCAGTGACATATCACAGAAGTCTGGATCCAAAACATCGTTGCTCTAGCTCTTATAGTGTTTGAGCACTAGGCGCTGAAGGGGACGGACAGACGGACAGACAGACATGGCTTAATCGACTCGGCTATTGATGCTGATCAAGAATATATATACTAATGGAGTCGGAAACGATTCCTTCTGGACGTTACACACATCCACTTTTACCACAAATCTAATATACCCCAATACTCATTTTGAGTATCGGGTATAAAAATCACTACATATTTAAAGCTCCAAATCTAGTGAAAGTCGGATTGGTTCAACGTTATCTTTGGTAATTACAATAGAGAACATTCATCTGATTTCCAACAAACTCTTGGTATACGACTGATCGTTTCCTTGGTTAATGGTAAATATTCATAAAACAAAATCAATAATCTTGACAGATAGAATGTCTGTTCTTCGTTTATTGTTTCAAAATACGTTTTAACGTTTAACCATAAACTTCACGCTGAGCTTTTTCCCAAGCAGCCATTGGACCGTGCTCGGGTCGGTATTTGACATTGCAACCATCGGGAGCGAGACGATTATCATCGCGGAGCTCTTCATAGCGCTCTCGGTCGTACTTGGTAAATCCCCACTTCTTTGAAACATATATCTAAAAATAAACAAATGAAAAGCATAAGAATATTATGATAATAGGAAGTTATTGCTTTAAGAAAATTCAGAAACTCAAATATATATTTTAATTCAATAAAAGCTTAAAACTCCAAGCTAGTGTCAGAACGTATTGATTTTGTTGTCTGTGGCTGAAGAGTGCCGAAATACAACTCACCATGCGATGGCTAAAGTTGATTATTATGAAACGACAAAAAAGCCTTACATTTGGCACCCTAAAAACTATTTACCTCTTTATATCCTTCGAAATATCGAGTTTAATAACTTTGAAATCATATTTCACCGCTCAGATTACGTTGAGAAAAAGTTTTTCTTAAACTTTCTATTAATGAGATCAGGATAGTTTAGATATAAATAATGCATTATCACTTCTTAAAAACTGAGGGATTGTTTGCATATAAACAGACACATGCATGGACGGACATAGCTTTCTTGTCTTGAAGCGAACAAACCAGTATTCCATACCTGTACTTTAATATAATGTAAATTTTAGTATACTATAATTAGCTTTTTCAGTAGTTTGGAAAATTTGAACACTATTACCAAATATTATTGATATCACATAAAATACCTTCTGACGACCTGGGAACTTAAACTTGGCACGTCGCAATGCTTCAATAACTTGGGCCTTGTATCGATCACTTGAACGAACAGACATAATCGGTTGCCCAATACGCACACGAGCAACGGTACCCTGCGGTTTACCAAAAGCGCCTCTCATTCCGGTTTGGAGCCTGCAGAAAAAAATTAATAACAAATTTAACTTACAATTTAAAGATTTAAGTATAGGAATCAAATTTCATAGCCCAGTGCTACTCTATTGTATAAATGTAAGTCGAAAAAGACTATTACTTACCTATCGGCTCCAGCACACGACAACATTTTGTTAATACGAATAACGTGGAATGGGTGCAGACGCATTCGAATATGAAATTGATCCTTTCCACAGAACTTAACCAAGTATTTGTTGCAGCAAATACGTCCGGCTTCCAAGGCTTCGCTACTTAGTTGTTCATATTCATCAGATACCAAATGAACACAAAGAGGAAAGTCTTCAACAGTAGCTTTTTTCCTTCCCAAATCAAATATACGAATTTTCGGGTCTGGAACACCACGGCAAAACCGGGATTTGGGATACGGCTTGTTTTTACAATAGCGGTAGCTTGAAAGTATAATTAAAAATATTTATCCATATATACTTATGTACGAAGACTTCAATATTAGTACATACCATCTTGCTGGTCGACGACCCATGTTTAACCTGAAAATATACAAAATTAACAATGTTACAACTAAGATATATTTACTAGTTATAATCAATCAACGTATAATTTTCGAAAAATCAAATGCAAATAATAAATAACATATCGATTGACAAAGATATTTCAAGATGCATACCTCTTTCACGACGTCTAAACAAAAAAGGAAGACACATTAGCCGCCGGAAATAGAGCAGGTAGATGTACCATTTAATAATTGTACTCTCAAGTATAGAACATTTCGATTTTGAAACGGTGGACTGGAACATTACAAAAATGTCTATCCAATACCCACTATGAACAAATACATATCCTAAGAAGATATTTTTAGCTTATTCCTCCATCCTTCTGCAGGAGGGAAAAATATGTTAAAATTTCTCATTCAGTCGACCATCAGGCTGAGTTTTTACTAAATCACACTTTTATATACAATGTATGTACGCTAAAACACCCAACTGAAATTTTTAAGGGCCTATAAGGAGTAACGTTGTAGATCTACATTTTAATGCAGAGGTTCAACATTGAAAGCTAGTAAATTACTTTTTTTTCTTACACATTGAGACAATAGACGGAACAGAATCGATCATCAGCTGTTCATCAGTGTTCATCAGCTGCTTTTTGACGGATGGTGAATCGTGAATCGGGGTTTCACATCAGTGAAAAAATCCCACCGTTCCCCCGGAAGGTGCTTAGTGCTATTCACACTAACAACCATCCATTCGGGGGATGGTCCGTTAGGTTTTGTCACCAAACATCTGGGATGTTCCTTGGCCGCACGTTTCTGTGCGATATTTAGCAGATGCTTTACATAAGCCGCCGTAAAAAAATCAATTGCAATAAAAAATCGAACGCAACTGGACATATTTTAGAACATACTTCGAATTTAGCCCTTTAACACGTAAGAGTGCCTCGAGACACTTATGTTATTATTCACATTAGCAAAAAAACTCAGAGCTTTTGCTCATTATAATATTTTTTGGCTGTTACTAGGTTAGGTTAGGTTGAGGCGGCTGCCGGGCTAGCTCAGAGCCCGTCACACTTAGGCCGGTTTCGGCCCGTTGTGATACCGCATTGGATCATTCCTTCCCGCGTTGTGAGACTTGCTGCACCTTTTCCTGCTTAGCTTGCAGAGCTCGGAGGTGCGCTTCTTGTCCATGGTCGGCCCTGTTCGCCGAGTAATGCGACATCGTGGCACTTTTTGCCACATATCGTTTCTTAGTCGCTTGTATTACTCTTTTGTAATAAGCTTACAGGTGGCCATTGCCATACAGATATCCTCCTTGTCTTGGAGAAGGGGGATTATAGTGCCAGATCTGGCCAGCTCGTCCGCTATACAGTTGCCCTCGATGTCCCGGTGGCCCGGGACCCAAGGTTAATAGAAAATTGCGGAGCCATCTCGTGGCCGAGTTCGAGGAAATCGCACTTAGCGATTTGATCGCAGCCTGGGTATCGCTATAAATGTTTAGCTTGGTAGCCGTAACGGCAGCCGCTTGTAGGCAGTCTAGAGCCTCCCTGATCGCTATGACTTCCGCTTGAAAGACGCTGCAGTGATCTGGGAGCCTGAAGGAATGCCTTATGTTTAGCTGTTCAAAGTAGTATCCCCCTCCGACTCTGTCGTCCAGCTTTGATTCATCTGTGAAGATGTTTATGGCCCCATCTGGGCCTGGGAGTCCTTCGAGCCATTCGTCTATGTGAGGGATGATTGTGTTAAAGGGAGTAACTGTGTACTCTCTTGGAACTTGGTGGTCTGTTTTTGAGGGGACGGTAATGCTTTTATTTAATATGGTTGAGTGACCTATGCACTGAGTAACCCATTGAAATGAGTCTCTTGGACATATTGCTGCTGCTTCTGCCCGTTCCTTTCCTGCGAAGTCAAGGCTCGGTGCGAAGAGCTCCGCTGATGCATAGAGCGGCAGTTCGCTGGACTGTGCTTGGTGATCGCCCTTTCTGATAGGGCCCGCCACCACACAGTAACTCCGTAGAGTAGTAATGGTCTAACTATAGCTTGGTATATCCATTGGACTATGCTTGGGATCATACCCCATCTTAGCCCAATAGCTTTTTTGCATGTGTAGAGTGCAGTCGTTGCCCTCTCCACTCTGTCTTTGACATTCAGGTTCCAGTTAAGCTTCTTGTCAATTACCAACCCTAAGTAACTGGCACTGTCGCTAAAGGAGAGCCTGCATCCATGTAGTATTAGTGGGTTGAGGGGCGGTACCTTGTATTTATTTGTGAATAATACGTGTTTCGTTTCTGAGGGACTTACTCCCAGGCCGCGCGATTCTGTCCATTCCGACAGTTGCGCTAGCTTTGCGGACATTAAGTCGCACAGTGTTTGGGGGTATTTCCCTGAGAAGATAATCGCAACGTCGTCCGCATAGGCCTTCCAGGTCACATAGAATCTTGTTGACTGCTATATTCCACAGAAGAGGAGACAGGGCATACCTTGACTGGGCGGACGATCCCATCGATGATGTCACCGTCCTGCATGTGAGCAATTGATCAATGAGCATCATTAAGTGACGGTTACTAACAAATACACCAATTACGAGAAGAAGCTTTGAAAGCTCTCAGAAGATTTTAACGGTACAGAACATGTCTTTTTTCCCGCGACAAATTTGACCTGCGGCATTTTTTGTTTTGTTCTACTTATAAAAGTAAATATATAAAATCAATCCAGTCCATTATTTTTTTCGTGAAAGGTTAGTTTATTTACTATCAAAATCAAGTTGTAGATGTGCAAGTTGTAGCACAAAAATAGTGATAAGTGTCTTGAGACACTTTTGGGGTTCCACGCTATATTTTGTTGCCAGTAGCTTTTTCTCAACTACTACCTGCAGTTGTTGTGTTTTTTTGTGTTTATTGTGTGATTTTTCTTAATAGAAATTGAAATATTAGAATAAATGACAAAGCGGGTTCGTTACAAGTTGTCCGACTTGACTGATGAACAGTTGTTGTATTTGCTTGAGTCAGTACCGTCGGATGAGGAAGTGTCAAATGTATCAAGTGACGACGAGGACGACGACCTTAATGTGGCAGAAGCTCTGACCACTGACCATTATGACACTGGGCGTTACGGCATGTACTCTTGAATGCTACTTGGGTGAGTGAGCTCTCGCTGTGTGGTTACTATATACTAGTTGTAAGGTTAGAGCAGATAAGAAGATGCAGGGCAAATTGAAAACTCTGCCAGCTCCAGGAGTTGGACCAAGACAAGACTCACAGTAGATCATTGGAAAACTTCGATCATCATTTTATGTCGCTGGACGCATCGATTTTGCGTGAAATCGCCAGTCGTTCCCTCTCCTGCCTACTTATTTTACGGTTACTGCGAGTATTATTTTTCCACCTCACCATGCCAGCTCCGTGTCCACGCTATATGGAAAAATAATGACTTTTGTGAAAACCCGAGCACCAATTTTTGCGTTTTCAAAAGTAAATCGGAAAATTTGTATGAAGCCGGAGCCTGCCTGATAATAAAGAAACATGCCAGTTTCCAGAAAATTGCTAAGGAACATGAAGTGTGAAGAAAAACACTGGGTAATTTGTAAAAGTAAGCTTACAGCTTTCGCTAATTTGAATTTGATCAAGAAATTCAGCCCAATTGATATATTTCCACCATTCTGAATTTAGCAAAATGACGTAGAGCGCTTTTTGGACGTTTCACTTAAACTGACTATATAAACTAAAACCATTAAAACTGGCACAAAAAAAAACAAATAAACGAATAATCAGGCAGGCTCCGGTTTTCACTTACTTTTGCGGACTACGTTTTCAGCCAAAACGCATCGTTTTCGTTTTAGGTGCTCTCATTTCCACAAATTTTTGGAGTCGATATGTTTCATTTTCTCAGCGATTCGGTCAAACAAAAACAGCTGAACTGGTTGCTTCGAAAATATTTTTGAAGCAAAACGGAGGCAAAAAGTTCGCGTGTTAAGAAGATCTTAGATACAATACCTGTATATTTTACATGTCTGCCGAAGTGCGAATAACCGCAAATATATTTTAAATTAAATTGCTAATGGTCAACAAAACATTTGGTTTCCCCAACATTTAGAATTAAATGTGGCGGGAAACAGCTTTCCTTATACAGATGTTTTCTTACGCGCATGCTACGAGAACATTCGTGCAGTTATGCGCAAAAATTATTTCCAATTATTTCCGAGCCAAATTTGAGGTTGGGCTAAGAGAAAATTATTTGTAATGAAAGGCACAAGCTCAATTTTCCCGGTAATATTGTTAAAATAATGTTAATTCGTAAAAAAATCATCTACTTTTTTCATTTTGCAATTAAGATTTGTTTTGTTATACAAAAAGCTGTTTTTTTTCATTTCCTCAAGGAAAATGTTTTCGTTTTGAAAACGGGTGCATCAACTTATATTTCTGTTTCTATAGAAACTAAGTAAACATGCATGACTAGTTTTTAAAAATTAATAAAAACATCGAAATTTTTAATTCACTGAATGCATTTATTTAATTTTCATATTGAATTTAATAACATGTTAAAGATATTATTCCTCATAGTTTGGAGCAGCACTCTTTGTTTTTGAGTAGTCCCTCACAGGAGAATAAAACTGAAAAGAGATGATATGTTGTTTGCATCCATAATTATATATATTATATTATGATTTCATGCATGTATGTATGCATATATGGATTTATGTTTTTTGTCCATATGTTTATGTACATTTACACATACATACGAAATGATCAGAATATAATGAAGTAACTGGTCGATCCGCTAACTGCATATTTGGGGTATATGTATGTACATATGTATACATATGTAAGTATATTATGTAGTTGAGAAGGTACCTTATATTGTTTGTCTTTGTACTCTTGCCATGGTTCTGGGTTTGTTGAGCGATTCCATGTCACGTCTGGATTTCTGGTAGCTAAACGACCCATATAATAGACGGCACCAATGGCTCCTGCCGCAACACAGACATAAAGTGGGATCAGCTACAAAATGATTGATTATATAACTAGAGCAAAAAATCAATTTTAAAATGTTAATCTTACTGCAGGATTTTTCTTAAGACTTTGTAACCCAAGCCCTTGCATGTTGATACGATTCTAATGAAAAATTGATTAGTTGATTTACACAGTTAAATAAAAACCAATTACCTAATTCTTCTTTTCTATGGATAAAATATGTGTGACCAGAGTTATATGTAAATTAAATCTTTTCAGTATTTTCGTAGAACGGCGTCTTCCACGCCATGGAAATTTTTGCTGACAGGCAAATAAACAATACAAATTAAATTTTAAAACTTCTTCTTGTTTTCGATAAAATAATAGTTACCGAGAATGTCATTGTAACTTTCAAAAATTATCATGTAAATATTAAATACAAATATTATACCACTAACCATACAGTATATAGATGCGCAAGTTCAAACTACGAAACGTCACACGCTGGGTTACCAGTCTGAGAACCCCAGAGACTTCACCTCTGGCGTCATCACTTCGCTCGCCCGCCCTACCTGTGACCAAACACAACTTTCATTTTGGCCACCCTCGGCTGCTAATCCATGGCTTACGCCACGCGTCCTCCCTCTATTTTAATTTACTCCATCATGTTTCAATATATATCCAAACTTTAATAATTATAAGTTGACAATTTCACCTTTCTCATAAATAAATAGATATACGCAATATTATCACTAACCAAAAAGAAACACCAAAACGTTCGACACAAAGGCAAACAAGGAAATAACTGCTGAAATTTTCGTTCAACCAACAGGGACACCCTCACCCATACGTAATGGAACATGTGTGGATGAGTGGATCCAGTTTTACGGGAGTTAATTTAACTAGGGCCCCTACGGAGACTAACCTACCAAGAGCTCTTGTTAAGGGTCCCCGGGACATAAACAATGAGGAGATTTCCAGAAATCGCTCGACCAAAGACGGTGGACTGACGGGACCCCTGCGTCCCCCACTAAGGGTTAATCTTCTGGAACTGAACAGCTGATTGCAGATTTCGGTTCGTGAAAGGTGTTGGTGTTTTTACATATTAAGTTCAATGACCAAGACGTTAATCTGTTTAAGCTAATAATAAATACTAAATACTAAATAAAGGACAACACAAGGAACAAAATAACATTTTATGTGGAAGGTGTTTGGCGTGTAGACTATGTTTTTTTGTAAGTTAAAACGACGTGGGCGATCGCTGGCCGTGGCCGATCAGCCCTAAATTTATATAGGTCCGTGTATACTAGTGTTGTGTTGCTCATGAGTGAGTGAACAAAAAAGAGTTGTTCACTTAAGTGAGCAACTAAACATGTTCCTTCCTAGCTGTTCTTTTTTGTTCAATTGTTCTTTGTTGTTCATTTGTTCTTTGTTGTTCACTTGTTCTTTTTTGCTCACTTGTTCTTTGTTGTTCACTTGTTCATTTTTGTTCACTTGTTCTCTACTCACTTTTTGCGCAATTTTGCACCTCAAAGGGCATTTTGCGATCTGGCAGCTGTTGCTCATATTTACGTTTACTTCACACTTTTTGTATTACCGGCAAAGCTGTTTACTCTTTCAAAAATTCAGTATGTCGCTAATTCGAAAGTATAGTGAAATTTGGAACCATCTGTGCATGAATAGTGAACAACTGAGAGAGCAAGTCAGCAACTGAGCAAGTGAGCAACAGAGCAAGTGAGCAAGTGAGTAACTGAGCAATCTAAGAGAGCAAGTGAGAAATATGAGTAAGTTGACTCACTTACTAAAAAAGAACAAGTGAACATGTTCACCAAAATGAGCAATGTTTACCCAACACTAATGTGTGCCGAGGTTAAGACAGAGCATAAGAGCTGTTTCGCATTTGTGGCTGAAGAGGGTCCGCAGGCTGAAGCGGACCTTCAATCCAAATTCGATGACTGCTTTACGGTGTACGAACAGTGCGTTGTTGATCTCACTGATCAGCTCCAACAACCAGCAGTCCGTCCTTCCACACAGCCAGAGTTCCACGGCGGCTGCAGACTCCCCATGCGACATAGAAGTTTTCGCTGGGGACAATGTCCGCTACGTTCCGAGACCTTTTTACTGCGATCTATGTACCAAATCCCAGGCTGTCTACCGTGTAGAAGTTGTCCCATCCCACCACTAAGACTAGTGGTGATCCGAAAGCCATAGTGGAAAACGTCATCAACATCTATAAAGAAAGTGTCTTTCATAGTAAGGACATCTGGCAAAAAACCACTTCTGCATAGTCAAATAAAAAAAACCCGCTTAAATTGGTCCAAAGAAAAATCAAATTGGCGTATGAATCCAAATTTAATTTTATTGGACCCGATGGTTCGCGCACAGTTCGCCGCAGAAGAGGTAAATTCTTTTCCGAAAATTGCTGTATTGCCATTGTAAAGCACGGCCTACTTCTGCCGGAACTGTTGGGTAACCTGCCATCCTGTGCGATCCCGCAAAATTCGTTGCGAGACCTGCCGAACCTTGCATGGGTGGATCCGACATTCTATGAGAATTCACAAATAGATGATTGGAGCGGATATCCTTCTGTCCATTCTGTTAAGCGGCTCACAGACCAACATCTGTACCACTCTCCTCGGGCAGGAAACCATTTTCGGCTGGGTACTCACAGGCAAAGTGCATAAAGGAACGAATCAAATGTAATCGTTTTCTAGTCAAATTTCCAAGGAACCTATCAAACTGGTAGAAACCTCGGGGTTCTTATACGAAATCAATTTCCTTCCAACTCCCTCCCCAGAATTTCTGGAACGGTCTCCTACGCTTGACCGAAGGGAATATTTCCAAAATATTCACTTTATGCAAGCTCAACACTCCGTTCCGAGTTCAAGCCTACACTGGAATGTGAATCCGTCCTTAGACCAAAATAGCCTCATCAGACCATGTAATCGAGTAGCTGTAGCATCATCATTTAAAATTTCAATGGCTTTTATCATATTTCTCCCATTAACCGATGTAATGCTGTACGTGAAATTTTTGTTCTTTGAAGTTGAAGATAATTAAAATTTAATGTCTGTAATTTAATTCTTACCTGAAGCTCTTTACCGTAATCTTAGAGCATCTACATAATTTTTTCATTGATGTACAGCCCGGTACTTTTACACAGCTTTGAGTTTATTATTTGAAAATTTATGCCAAAAATAGCTTTACTGTTCTAGTGGCAACACCTATTTTGTACGACTTTTTATGTTTTCTTTAATAGGCTGCTCTCCAATTTTCACGAAATTCATTACATAACGTGACGTTATAGTACTCAGAGCGCATCATAAATTGGGTTTACAATTTCGCGGAATCCTTCGCTATCCAATAGCAAAAATGGCCTTCCGTCTGTGGTTACAATATTTATAACTAAAGAAACTATTGCCTCTTCACTAGTTTCGTATGTTATCTTTCGATATTGAAGATTCGAGAAAACTAAAAACGCACAATCACAGAGAATGACCATATCTATCAGATTGCCAAATCTGGATCGATTCATTATTAAAACCAAAAGGAACAAATCAATTTGCAGTGACAACGCAGCGCCAGAGGCGCTCTCGCACGCACTCTTGGTCGTGTCGTTTAATATTAGCGCCGTATGCTGGAGGAGAGCCAAACTGACACAGTTATCAGGTATAAATTTAGAGTTGCGGTCGCGGTAGCAACTCACAACGTTTCCCTTCGTTAGATTTTGGATCCTCTTAATTTTTCATAAACCTCCTAAAATTACATTTTACCGTTTTGTATCCGATCTGATTCAGATCTGCAGTCTGGATGATATGGTAATTTTCTTTGATTCTGCGGTTTTGGTTTCCTTGTATCTTCAAAATTGTGGATGCCACAGTGTGATATAACAGAAGTCTGGATACAAAATTTCGTTGATCTAGCTCTTATAGTCTCTGAGAACAAGGCGTCAAATAACACGGATGGACACAGATGGACAGACAGATATGGCTCAATCGACTCGGCTTTGATGCTGATCAAGAACATATACATATACTTTATATTACACATCTATACACTTATATGTTATATGTATAGTTACACACATTCACTTTCACCACAAATCTAATATATCACGCTTCATTGGCATCACATCCCGATGCCAATGCCAATATCTTCGACAATGCATCCCGGGTGGCCGGACCAGTTCGCCACTCTGTAGATCGCGGCCAATTCACGCACATCGTTGGCATCATTCCACGATGCCAAAGCCAACACCAACTACAATGCATCCTGGGTGGCCGGACCAGCAGCCACTCGGATGCAGCCAATTCGCTTTCACCATGGGCATCACACCTTGATGCCAACGCCAAATCCAGCCGACAATGCATCCTGGGTGGCCGGACCAACAGCCACTCGGGGGGTCGGAAACTTTCACCACAAATCTAATATATCACTATGCTGTTTGAGTATTTGGTTTAAAAACTCAATTTTATAACATTAAATCCTTCAGAAAGCAGCATAGATGTGAAACAAAAAAAAATTTTTGTTTTTAAATTGAGGTTTTTTTGGCACAAGATTTTAATATAGCCTCTTCAAATGTATACATGTCGGCAAAAATTTTAAGTTTATTGTTGAAACATTCTATAGATGTGTACAAATTTTTTTATTTGCTAAAAGATGACGATATTTTACAACTAAATTTTACGGCACTTGCAGTAACAAAAATGAAAAATCAAAATAACCATTTTTATTAAAAAAATTTAATAACACTTCAGTTAAGCTCATTTACAAATGCGGATTCTAATTCGGCAATCAATTTATCGTCATCCAGATTTTCACATTTTAAAGGTAAATTTACTATCGATTTTGCACCCCCGTAATGAGATGAGCCAACCTCATCTTGATTATGTATTGGCATTTCACCAGACAAAGGTAATAACATTATTTTCTGTTCTTTTAATGTTATTGGGTTACTAAAATTTTTTCCCTCGTGGCTTTCAGAATTATTTACTTTGATACCTAACTGTTGATTTGAGCTGGTCTGCTGCGTGCTGTCTTGCTCATTAACTATTTGGTGGGTGGAAGAATGTGAATTCGATTTTTCATTTCGGTCACTAACATAGTTCAAGGGGAATTTAAAATCTATCGCTGATATAAAATTAGTACTTTTATTTATAGTTAAGTCTGTTTGCTCTAGACATCCTTGTTTAAAACATTCTTGTTTAAAACATAAATCTTCCTTTTGGGGGTGGAGCGATGATTCCAGGGCTTCGAATAATGCTTGAGAATTTAAGCGTACTTCAAGGCTATTTTCAAATAAACGAGATTCATCTAAAAAGCACATTAAAATTTCAGATGGTGCAGGACAGCTGTAATTTCTCGACTTCAATAGTAAAATTAATATTTTATATATATCCAAGCGGCAATTCCACAGTCTAGACGAATATTCCGATTTCATATGCTCTGCATGCATTTTAATACAAATTTCCAATAGAGCGTTGTGTACCTTCTGTTAAAAAAATTTATAAATTAAAAATAAAAAAATAAAAAATATACCGTACTTTCCTTTGTAACAGAGTTCCGTAATAAATGACCAGACGATGTTAAAATTATGTGAAGGCAAGAAAAGGCCTTTTTACGAAGCAATTTCTCATTTTCATTAAAAGAAAGGCAATTAAACCTGGAAAATGGAGTCTCCAGTGTTTTTCTCTCTATTGACTAAGATAAAAAAATACGATCGTTAAAGATTTACGTTTAATTATTAAATTCTGACCTCTTTCGATAAAAGTGACTGTCGCTGTGTTACATCATCTAATATTTCGCTTATAAGGGTCTCCGAGATTATTTCGCAGTGACTTCCTTCTTTTAAGTTAGAGCACCATAGTGATATTGCTTTGTAAACCATTAATCGAAATTTTCTAAAAATACAAACATTTTTAACGAATAAAGATATTTTCATAAAATAAACTCTGTTTGAAAGACATATCTTCAAAGTTTGTACAAATAAACTATAATAAGATTTGATCACTTATTGTTTGTCCCTTACTTAAAAGATTAGATGCAATTTCTACTTCTGAAGACTCTAACCTGATGTTCCCATTCATGCAGTACAATTTCGTTGACATATGCAATAGCATGGGTAGGATTTTAGAACTTGTCTTTAATACCGATCACCGAATACTCTAGTCAATCGGATAACTTTTGGGGAAACCTCATGCTGGAGAAGTCAAAAATGCATCAAATTTCAGAAAGCGGCTTTTCGCCGACATCTCTCTTCATAAAAAAATCCACTTCTGTGCGTACGCCGACGACTTTCACCTACTTATAAATTGCTACCTAAAAATTGCACCTACTGTCAATTGCTTGTTTTGAAGCAACACGACAGTGCGCCATTTAAGATCAATGATCAATGAATATATTAATCATGGAACATTAAAATAGATGTAGATTTGATGTGCACGTAAAAAGTATACGATTCTTAACAAACAAAAATTCAAAGATAAGAAATATCAGCATAAGATTGTTTTCTAATTAAATGTCTTTGCAACGCAAGAAAAGCTGACGTTACTTGCTAGTTATACAACAAAAATTATTACTTACACAAATTGGAGTTGGTTTCCTTCCTTTAAAAGCAATTTGGTCCTTTCAAGTGACTCCAGTAAAATGCTCAATATAATGCGAAAATACATCCTGAGATGAGTGTGACATCTTGAATTGTATAAGATTAAAAGAATGATTATATGATATGCGGAATGTTAATTTTAGCGCTCCGCATTTTTTATTTGCGTATAACCTTTTTGCTAGACCCATATTCTACATGGGCATTTGCACTGAAAGGTCCAGCGAGACTAACAAACTAAAAATTTTAGTTTTGCGAAACTTCTAGTAGTGTAAGTTGGGATACGGCAAAGCGGGAACGCAATAAAAGATCGCTCTCTAGCTCGTAGCGAACTCGCCCCGCTGTGCCACCGGGGGTTAGCTGGCTAAGAGGAAATTTTGGGAAATAAATTAGTTCGCTGAGAGTATTCAAATCTAACGCACGCCTATTATCTCCCATTTTTTTCGATATAAAATGTATTTGATTTTGCCTGTAAATTTGTAATTACAGGCTACAAAAATGTGACAGTGACACAGAATAAAGTGCATAGCAATGGATATATACACCCAAAGACAAAAAAAAAAACAGCACTCTAATATTTTATGCATTTTTTACTTCTCCAGCGTGGGGTTTTCTTAAATGTTATACGATTCGTCTAATTTTCTATTTTCGTATCGATAAATCAATTCCTAACAATATTATATACTAAATTGATGTCAAATTCATAAAGTTAAAAAAATATATTTTTCCAAATAACACTTTTTTCAACGGTCATTTAGTAATTTGATCAAACAAAGGATAGAAATTCAGTAAAATTTTAAAAACGATTTCTTCAACAAAAACAAAATTTTTTCCAATGAGTTATTTTTCTATTAACTAAAAATAAACCATATTACTGAATAATTACTTTTTTCAAATTATGAATTAGTTAATATTTTGTGGTACACCGCTTGTCTTTTATCTAACGCTATTGTATAAAACCATCAGATATTCATCTGTGATATCCTTAAACCAAACTTCTTCTATAAATTCCCCTAACTCAACCATAGTTTTTGGCTTCCGCTTTCTTCATTTTCATTTTAAATATAACAAAGCGTCAAATAATCACTTACAGAGCGCGATCGATGACAAGGTTCAGGATCGTCCTGAAAGATGGGATCTTCTCTCTCAGTAACTGATTACATACTGGACACAACTCCACAGCGAATAATTTCTTCATGCTTTTTTTGCATTCAGCATGCCCTTAATCATAATTAACCTTAAACATACCTTTAATTCAGTTTTATATTTAGATATGTATCCCCATATCATATTATAAGGCGAATGCTTTACGGTGGCAGTGCAGCAATTCTCGAAAAAGCGTTCTCCTCTTCTGCGGCGAACCATCGGGTACAATAAGATTAAATTTGGACTCATTCGAGAATATGATTCGTGACCACTCATAATCACTCCAATTTAAATTTTCTGTAGACCAATTTAAGCGAGCTTTCTTCATTCAACTACGCATAAGTGGCTTTTGGCCAGCTGTGCTTGATATTAAAGACACTTCCTTTGGCCGACGTTGAATAGTTCGAGCCGAAATATCATCTGCAATACTTTGCTACAGTTCTGATGCTATCTTAACATAATATTTAAGCCGATCCTGAAGCTCGTTTAATAATAACACGATCTTTCCTTAAGATTGGTACCAAAAAATATTAATTACTAATTTAAAAAAAAACGTTTGAATTATATTGAATTAGTTATTACTTTACAAAAAACAAATTAACTTATAGAAAAAAAGTTATTTTTGGTTGTAAAAAGTAGTTTTTCTATTTTAGTTTAATTTTTGCTTCCGTTTGGTAAAAATGTCCGAAAAACCGTTACAAACGTGTGTTTTAACAAATAATTTGTTTATAAGTATATGACTATGATGCAAAAACAAATTAGTATACACTTTTGTGTGAAACTGATGTCGCTTTGACAACAAAAAATAAAAATTAAAGAAATCGGATAACATTTGGGAAAACCTCATGCTGGAGAAATCAAACATTGATGAAATTTCAGAGTGCGGCTTTTTTTTGTCGCTGGGTGTACTTATTACAAACGGAAAGTAGCAAAATAGTTTTGTGTGTAACCTGGTAATAGCATATATTTGTTATATCGCTATTAAACAACAAACTTGTTTTTATATAATCTGCTACCATTGTCATTGCCTGAGATCTTATGTCACCTATTTTTCAGGTCAATCGAGTTTAATTAAATGAATAGTGCTACTTAATAAAAGTTAGCTTAGAAAAAAAAAACCCATTTTGATAAATTTGTCTGATTTTAACTTACATGTCAATCAATACTTCCAGAAGCTCCAACAACTTAATGTGCATTCGCGGTAACAATGCTTTAAAACAAACATAATCCATTTTTGGATTATTTTCATTATTTAATTTCACATGTAATCCACGTTGTATAAAACACAAAATTTGTTGCGTATAAATGATTTTTTTGTCATGGAACGGTTTGCTACAAAAGAAATGTTTTTATAAATATATAAGTTATAAATAAATTCTAAAATATCGGTTGTCCTCACCTCAAGGCAATCTTTAAAAAATCGATAAGATTGCAAAACCGCTGACAGACTTGTGCGGCTCGTTCTACTGGATCTTCTGTCAAATGCACTGTAAAATGCTCTAAGTGTTTTGCCACAATTGGACAAACAAATATTTCCTCAGATATTGGACATGTCTTGTTTATAATAAAATAAAGACTACCCAATAATGTCATTTGGTAATCTCGCCATTGACTTTCATCATTATCAGCTCCATTACTGAGAGAACCGCGTACTTTTTGTAATAAGAGCCAGCATTCACCGGTTTGAAAGACAATATCGGGATTAGTGCTGTCTAATAATTTTATCAAGAACTTCTCAATTGCAGATTTTCCAGATTTAAGACTCCTTGGATAATATTTCAAACATTGTTCGACAGTGTGAAGGGCAGAAAGGGTGCACAAATCGTCTGCAAGTACCTCATTTAGTGAAACCTTCTCGATCACTTTAAGGATATGTACGGAGCCAAATGCTTTTGACAAATTAAAATCGCGTTGGATATTTTCTATGAGTAGTGCTGTAAAATCAATATGAATGAATATCATTTAATTTTCTTTCTATTATTGAATATATAAAACTAAAAATAAAATGATGGTTGCGTTTATAAGGCACGTTTAATTAACGACCGGGAAAGTAGTGAACTTCTTTAAAAGAAGATACAAAATGACAATTTCTGCAGATCCAGTTTTGTTTGTTGTTATTCGTTTCAGAATCGGTAGTGGAGCGGAAATAGGAGGAACGTTGTGAGCCGCGCCAAAGGCCGCAGCTCTGCTTAACTCTGGCACTTAGCCAGCCGATGCGTAGCCACTGCAATTTCATTTGTTTCTTTTGGCTATAATTCTGGCCACATCGGAAGGGGCGCGGCGAAATTTTGCAATATTCTTGTGACAGTGTGATATCACAAAAAAAATTTGGTTGCTCTAGCTTTTGGTCTCTGAGGTCTAGGTGCTCATCGGGACGTACGGATAGGCATGGCTCAATCGACTCGGCTATTGATGTTGATCAAGAATATATATACTCTATGGGGTCGGAAACGCTTCCTTTTGGACGTTACACACATCCACATTCACCACAAATCTAATATACCCCTATAATCATTTTGAGTATCGCAAGGAAAAAGCCTGTTTCTGAGCGCTACCGAAAATTAAGGAAAATGTTTGCCCAGGAATATTCCAAAAAGGACCAAAGCTGGTGGGATTATGTAATATTCTTAGGCGAAAGCAAGTTTATCCTTTTTTCTGTGATGGCAAGTCTATGGTTTGGCGGAAACCAAATACTGAGCTCCAGAAACATCACTAAAGACCAACAGTAAAGCACAGCGGGGGTAGTGTCATGATTTGGGGCTGCATTTCCACAATGCAGTGGGAAATCTGGTTTTCATTGATGGCATAACCATAATTTTAATATCGTCAACTTGGCTCTTAATGGAGCAAAAATAAAATTTTATGCCGATTGTACGTTGAGATAAAACGCAATTAGACAAAATGATATCAAAACTTACCCAATGCTTCAAATATAATTTCCCCGTATAAACGGATTTCGAATTCGTTTAAAGATTTAAATATAATTGTCAACCACACATTTGCAGATTTTTCCGATACTTCTAGGGAGTATTGATTGAGGTAACAAATAAGAAGCCGGTATCCGAGGGCACGCGTTTTTCTTTTCATAACCAATTTAGTTATTTGTTGAGCCACAATAAGTTTCTAAGTCATAAGATGTATTGTTATTGAAATAGAGATCTGAAGATTCTTCGGTGAAACAGCAACATACCTTGCTCCAAATGATATCATTTTCGTCAAGCATGTTCAAGTAAATTCTTTGAGTTTTCAAATTTGTATTTGTAATACATTCCAACAGATTTTCAATTTCATTCATTTTCTCAAAACATGTGCCGATTGGTTGTGAAGTCGGTGTGACCGTAGACTTATCGATGAAATATACCATCTGACCTTCAGAAGTATGCTGAAATATACCTTCTCATTTTTAATTATACCAAGTTTCCTTTTTTGAGATTATTATTTACTTTCTTGCTTATGGCCTTATGACATGAAACTTTTCCAAGTGACTAAAGAGAGAAAAAGAGATATAAGCAGGGACCGTAACGATTATAATTTTTATAAAAAATATTAAGAACCAAGATTTATTTGTTGAATTTATTTTAAAAAAAATTGTTTATATATTAAAATTAATTTAAATGATAAAAAGAAAAAATAATTTTTATATATAAATTTTTATTAGAAAAATTGAAAATAAAAATTGAATTCAAATATCTTTTAAAACAAAGGAGCCAGATCAAATACAGTCCTATATATTTATATGACCTACGCATTAATACCTTTCATTTGATATCTAATATGTATGTACATATGTACATTACATTACATACATTAGTAGACTCGATGCCAGCTCGCTTATCGGCCGTCATTAAGGCTAAGGGATTAAACACCAAATATTAAAATTTTTTTACATATGTATCTTATTTTTAAGTTTTTCTTGGGGTGTGCCAATAATTTTGTTCATCGAAATATACCTTATTTTTTAGTTTTTTAATTTTTACTATTACTATGTTTAAGTTTTTGAAATAAGTTTTTTGTTTATGTATAATAAATACTTTAATCTCTTTGTTCAATATACTTTTTACGATTTATTTTCATTCCAAGGGTCACACGGTGGCCAGAAAGTTTAAAAAGCTTACTGTGCCAAAAATTTAGTTCGTCACTTTATGTATGTATATTTAATTATCTGCTTAGGCACTTGCCCAGACCTCCTAATCAGCGGCTAATGTGTAAGCAAGAGATAAAGAGAACTAAAGAATAATGACACAATATGCAAAAATATATTCATTGGCGACGCATGACGACATATATGACACTTGTCTGCTTCCCAGACTTCCCTGTACCCACAGATATAACAGTTTATATGCTAGTAAGTTTTCTATTTAAATGTTTTTAGTTTTAGGAACATTATTTTTTTTACAGATTCTGTAGATAGGTTGCATCTTAGATCTGTCATTACTAGTTTAAGAGCAGAAAATGCCCTTTCCACTGAAACCTGGGTAGCAGGCACAGAATGAAGTACCTTGGCAAGACGGTACAGGCGTGGATATGTGAACTTCTTTTCTTCCCAATAGCTCATAATGTCCACGTTTAAATCTGTTGGCTTTGGCGAATACCCATAAATTTCGGTTTTTGCCAGTTTTAGCTCCGGTTCGTCCTCTTCCTCATACTCTTCACATTCAGATGCAACCTCAATAGTTTTTAAATAGGCATTCAAATATGAGCATGTGCTATGCGATGTCAACTCAAGGCCATTGTCTGGTTGAATCGACGATGTCTCTGAGGCTTCTGAGGAAATCGGTTTCTTGATATTTTGGCTCTCCTGATAAACAACACAAAAAAAGAATAAGTAGTTCTCATATAAATATGGAAGGTTTCATTAAGCTCACCTGTTTATTTACTGCAAGTATTTGGCGCATCAATCATACCATCATATGATTACTTGATATTATTTGGTTCATAAAAAGTGCGGTATAAATTGGAAATCAAAGCATAGAAAAATCTGACTACTACATGTTTCCGCCTCGCTTCCACTTACGCTGCCAAGGCTCTTCCAAACAGGAAACTCTTGATATAGACTCCGATATGTTGGTGTCTCGTTTTCACTCACCAAAACGCTTAATTTCAATCAAGCAAACGGTCGGTGAAAAACCAGAGTGAAATAGATAAAAAACGGCTGCTCGCTGAGAAAAATGTGAGTAAAAGAAACGTATTTGCTGGCAACGAAAAACGGTCAACAGTTATTTGCGAGGTATGAATATCCGGTATAAATGTAGAGTCGCAGCCGTAGCCACTCCCCCCCCAACATTTAAAAATAAAATTATCAAATCAAATTACATTTATTTTGTCCTTAAAGCTAAAAGGAAGTCCAGCTTTAAAGCCGAAACTTTTAATAACGTTGAACATCGATCGTTTTTATATAAGCTTTGTGAATATTAGTATTTTTGGCTAAGTTAACAATTCATAAATAATCTTTAATTCGTTAATAATCATGATCTAAAAAATGTTTAGCAAGGTAGCTTCTGATTGAAAGACCTAGAATAAATAATTGTTAAGATCGATATATTTTTTTACACAGCATGACGGAATAATTCAGTTGAGAAACTTATATGCATTACCTTTCGTCAAGAATTCCTTGCTACCGTTACATTTTTAAAAAAATTCTTCAAAATTTTATTTTTTTGTACTTTTTCTGTTTGTAACCACTGAGACAGAAATAAAGCTCTTGTATTCCTTACGTTTGTTTTTATTTACTTTCGTATAAAATATATATTTTCTACTGATTACTCTGTATCTCTCAAGGTATAATCAGTTTCGTTTTCAATGGTTGATTTTCTATCTCTACAATTATTACCAAAGTAGTCACTACACACCCGACGGCTTAATGGATCTAAAATAATAAAATATACAAAAATTACGAATCCTTGTAAAGTTGACGTAAGGCAAAATAAATATGAAAAAATTATTCCAGCTTTCAATGCCGACAATAAGCCAAATGTCCAAGTAAATCCCAAAAGAAAAAATAGTAACGCTGCAAGTCTTACTTGCGATTTAAATATCCCTCTATCTGTACGATTTACTGCTGCTGAAGTACCAAAGAAAACATTGCATAAAATTAAATTAAATATTATAAAGTTTAATGCAATAACCATTCCGATAGGTAAAAAAACCGAAAAATACAATGCATACCCTGAAGGACAACAAAATAGTCCCATATCAAAGGAGTTTTTATCTAAGAATATCACAAGCAATACAGAAACAAGTGGTAATCCCCAACACAATACAGAAGTTTTTGAAACAAATCTTTTTATATTCTTGTTGTGCTTAGTATCGGAAAAAATCGCTTGAGCTGCAAATATGCAATGACAATCATCCAGAAAAATTGCACTAAGACCGTATAATGAAGACTTGCTCATATGGCTACACAACCATTTATTATTTTATTCATGAATAAAAATACCGGAAAATCTTGATTATTGGCGAACAAAAAAATTAACATTAATAACAAAGAAATGGCTAAAGACAAATGTAGTAAAACCTTAGATTAAGTCTTGTGCCGCCAAGAATACAATTTTGAAGCTGTGATAAAAATGCAACATACTCCCAACAAAGATAGTGAGCAGCCTAACACTGCTATGATATCCAAAGTACGATCATCCATTTTCTTTGAGTACGACTCAATCTCTATATCAAACGTAAGGTTAACGCCTACAAGATAAGCTAATGGTGCCAAGTGTGTTAAAAAACATATCACAATATCTTCGCTTATTTCAACATTTTTAGACATTTTTAAACCGTCGGTAGCCCAATTACCGTAGTTCCAGTAGTGGCAATACTGCCCTGAATCAGTATGATGATTAGTGTGCAATCTTCTTAGAATTAGCGGCAGTGCCTCAGGTAGATTAGTATTGTATCCAGGTATGGATATTGACACAATATGGCTCGAAACCGCTTTTGTTTGATTAGCCTGCTGAAAAAGCTTGTCGTTGGAGTATACTTTAATGACCACTATTGGAGGGATTTTAGTTATTTGATTAAATATGGTTGAAAAAGTTTTTAATCGATTCAAAAGTTTTTTTGGTACATAAGTTGCAAGTAGTAAATTTGATTCATGGATAAAGTCCTCAATGTCATGATTGGATTGCAGAAATCGGTAATGCTCATTGTAAAATTTGCCTTTTAACTTTTGTGGAACTTTACCACTGATATTATTGTTAAATAATGCTATCCCAGATACATTTGCTACTAAAGGATTAATATAAAAGTATAGAAAATTTGGAGAAGATTGTACGGATACACCAATGTCTACATAGTCGAAAACTTCCAAATCCAGTTTAGATCCAATATCTTCTTCAACGAAGCTATTTTGGTCAACATATTGTAAGAATGATAGAGTATCCATTGAATTTTCAAATGTTTCTAAGAATTTGTTGGTTGAATTTAGATCAGCTGACCTACTAATTACGTCTACATCTAAATCTGTTAGGATATTGTAGATTTCTATGATGTCATGGATTACACTTTTCCACTTTGCAGGGTTTTGACCTAGCTCTGGAACTACTCCATTAGACCAGACTACATTTGGAATGGAAAGATTCCGAAGAGAGACTTGAATGATGTTAGAAATTAAGTATACATCGCCAGGACCAATTTTTTGTTTGTGATCTTTAATGAGGCTCTTAACTTCTTGTACAACCTTTTCTGGTGTTAGCTCAATCAAGCGTGTGCTCTCCAGGTTGTATAAAATTTGTGTAATATCTTGAGCATGTTTACAATTAATAGATTGTGTTAATAATTCCCAATATGCCCCATGCACAAAGTCTCCTTCGCAACGTCTCGTATATGGAATACCATTATTTTGGAGACATAAAATCTGTGCCGTACCTTTTTCTCCCCTACGAACCTGCATCCAGTGACTATTCATTAAGTTATTTGACGAAAAAATGTCAGGGAAACAGTATTCTATACTACGTATTACAGTTATTAAGTCACTATTCATTTTCATTAGTTTTTTGTATACTCGAATGCTTGAAAACGTATTGTCACTAATTTTCGAAACATTTTCAAAGATATCTTCCGCACTTACCACTTCATAACTCTTATTGGATATTTCTAGTTGTGCCATTATATGACACCAACAAACCATGGACAGTTTTTTAACGCTCTCAATATTCATAATACGGACGTTATGTATAACAAGATCACTAACACTATCTTTCGCTTTCTTCACAAAAAAATTGCGTATCATTTTACCAAATATTTTAGTGTTTTTGTTGATGTAAATACAAAAATTAACAATATTTTCATTATTTTTGTAAATGCATGGGATATCTAACCGCGTAGCAAAAGTATGCCCGCGCATATTCTTAAAAGCTATTAATCGTTGAGTGGATACCCACTGAAAATTTAAAATTGTATGACCTTCGCACCAATACTCCCCAGGACCATCTCCAAATAAAGTTAGCTTAAAAATGGAGCGTGTTTTTTTTTCACTTTGCCAAATAAGATTAACAGAAGTTTTTTTTAAAAGTTCATAGCCTGCATTAGTAAAACATTGAACACCAATGTCGTTATATTCATTAGTCCATAGATAATTGCGGTGATAAATCACTAGTATTAATTCGCGTAAGTTCTCATCGAATTTTAATTTCATTAAAAATGGTGATGGTGCTTCTATAATCTGCTTACTCAATACTGGAAACCATTTCGAGTTTTCATAGGAAACTTTTGTCTTTTCATATTTATTCATTATTACCATATATTTATCAGAAAATCTATCAACAAAGCTATCAATCTTAAAAAAATAATTCTCTTTTTCTTGGGGAATTATCTCTTGTAGTACAATTCTAATCGAGTTCTGTTTTTCATAGTATTCACTGATGTGCACATGATTAAGCGATTTTTTCTTCCAATTAATACCGTAGCATTCATTTGGCCGATAGCTTAAAGCACCAAATCCTTCTGGACACCCTGAGTGAGATAAAAGACTACTTTTAAAAACACAGACCATGTGTAAAAATTTCTTGCAATCTCTCAATTCAATTTTTAATCTGTCTAGGTTGTGTGTAAGGCAGTAAAGATCAGATTTCAAATGTTCTGGTAGTATGTGTTCGTCAATGACTTTTTGCCATCTTTTTCCTGGCAAATTTATCATGAATGGCATGAAAGCATTGCTCCGTTTTATTGGCAACCAGTATTCATTAATTCTTTTTTGTTTTAAGAACAGTATAATTGTGGTCATTTCAGATGATGATAGATCCAATGGTATTATTTTATTTGAACCGTAGCAAAAGGTATCATTATAAGCTTCCGGCTTAGTGGAAATTTTTAAACAAATTGGGTCGTCGTCATTTTGTTTAACTTCAAAAAGATCATCCGGACAAAATTTATTTTTATTTTGTTTTACATGACAGTCTACTGTTTTTGGAAGCCAATCACCAGAGATGTTATCGCACTCGCGAATATGCAGCTCACCACTCTTTGCCCAGCAAAGGAACTCCTTATATGATGTGTAACGTAAGCCCTTATATTTACAATTTTCCGTTCCGTCATTGGTTTCAGTGTTGTTATTGACACAGGTGTGCAACTATTCGTATAAGATGAACGGGTTCATTTTCGACAGCAGTTTAATATTCTTTTTGTAAGCAGATCCTTACCGAGTTAATTGGAGTCAAATTACCAATTATGCACCATATGTTATAAAAGAAAAATGATCTTGCTAGAGTATTTAACATGATTCTTAACTAGCGAGTATGCAAAGCATTAAAGCAAATGATATATTTTGCCTTAATAACAATGAATGTGTCTTGCAAAAAAAATCTTTTAATCTTTATCTTTAATAAGATAGCTTTTCACATTTGTTATCTTTGCTTTTAAAAGTGAAACATTACGAACGCCGAAATGTAAATACTCTTCTAGTGCTTTATTTATTTATTTTTTTTTGCTTAAGCACTCTCATGGTTACAGGTGTGTTTGTATACGCCGGACTTTGCGCTCAGTTTTAATGAAAATTATAAAATTCAACACATAGGGCTACAAAGGAAATGAACAGTAAACAATAAAATAAATAAAAATGTTAAACAATTGATATGCGTAGTATACTCATACTATACATACGTAAAAAAAGTCGACAGCTCCTGTCTCTGATTTCAGGGTGGATGTCCCCAAATCCTGTAAAGAGCTCAGAGTAGAAGAGTGTGAAGCAGATTTCAAAGGATAATGATTTGAAGTGATTATGGTCGTATTCCTTTATACATAGTGTACTTACATAGGTATGTTAAATCCAGATATGTGTAGACCATATTTCTGCTGATTTATGTAAAAGAAAACAAAATTAAAGTGTCTGTCAAAAGAAGTTGAAAGTCAATCTACATATGTATGTATATGTCTATCAGTCGCTGAGCTCGAATCGGAGGTGAGAAATAAATATTTTTTAAACTTCTCACCAACTTAAAAATACCCTAATCAACCCTATAAACAATTAACTAGGGTCTACTTGAATCACGATACAGAAAAACAACGTGATCGCAGAGGGTAGGTTTGAGGCTATTTAGGTTTGTTAATAAGGTTTGTTAATAGGTTAGAGAATAATAATAAGGCTAGAGATTTGGTTAAATACACCGACAAACACGTGTAACTCAATTTGGAATCAAAAATTTGTAAAGTCTAGTATAAGTTAGGCGAAGCAAAGCAGGAGCGCAAAAAAGCTTGCCAGCGTAGGTAAGCTACGCTGAGAAGAAATTGTGAGAAATAGAAATTTCGGAATTTTTTTCCATAGTGCACTGGAATGATTTGTAAGAGTTATGCAAAACAATGCCAAACTAACGTAGTTTATACTGACCTTAGCAAAGCTTTCGACTCAGTTAATCACAATCTCCTCATCCACAAACTATCTCTACTAGGATTTCCGACCAACTTTTTCTCTGGACTAATGCGTACCTTTGTAATCGTTCTCAGCGTGTCCCCTTCCAATCTTTTCTTTCTAAACCAGTTTTTGTCTCTTCGGTTGTGCCGCAAGGTAGCCATCTCGCGCCCTTATTATTTAACCTCTTTATCAATGTTCTTCCCCAAGTTTTAACTAATTCACGAGTCTCAATGTATGCTGATGATGTCAAGCTATGTTTTTCCTATAGCGATCTGTGGTCCCCGTTGTTTCTTCAATCGGATCTCGACGCTCTCAACAATTGGTGTATCATTAACGCTCTTCCTCTTAACATTTCCAAATGTAACGTCATGACCTTCCATCGCAACAAGCCTTACCTTTTTGACTTCACAATTAATAACATTTCCTTGGAACGCCTGTACAAAGTTAATGACTTAGGCATTATATTCGTACCTAACTTATGTTTTAATTCTCATATATCCGCTATTTCGAATAATGCCCAAGGAGTCCTTTGCTTTATCAAAAGATGGACGAAGGAATTTTTTTGTATATACCTATACCACTAAATAACTCTACGTTTCTCTTTTGCGGACTGTTTCGGAATATGGTTCCTGTATTACTTTCCTCTCCGTCTTCCTCTCTGTCCACTAAACTACTCTGACCATGAATCTTTCCGTAGCCTTTGCCGCGATTACAATAAATGTTTCCACCTTTTGTCCTTTGATACGTGCGCTTCCAAAGTAAAATCTTCTTTAATGAATAATTTAGTTAACTTTCTTCAGCCTTGTATTGTGTTAGCAAACTTTCCAGTAGGAGATAATTTTATCATTTGTACATTCCTATTTTTACACAGTTTAACTGTCCATAATTGAACTCTAAACATTAAACATTAAACATATAATTTATGGGGTCGGAAATGCTTCTTCCTGGACGTTACACACATCCATTTTCGGCACATATCTAATATACCCCTATACTTATTTTAAGTATCGGGTATAAAAAATGATTATTTAGATTTTGTAAGCTCTAAATTTGGTGTATCAAACGCGTATATTCACTTGATCCCAAGCGCTCATAAAATTCGCCACCTCTTTTCGGCCGATGTCCCACTGAGCGGTGTTACATATAAAAATAAAAATTACATATAATAATCAGATATAATCCAGTTGCGGCCATCTGATCATTTTCTATAATTCTGCGTAATTCTCGAATCTTCAAAATCTTCAAAAAACGATTCCCTCAAATAACTTAAAATGCGCTACGTGCCTTGTAATTAGTAGAAAATAATAATGAAATGATTGTCACCTCCAAAGTATAAGCTGGCATACCTAAAAAATGCATATAAAAAAATACTTGGGATACCATATAGATTCAAATTAATGCGCTCAGAGATTTCGGCTAAAAAGATCTGACCAAAAATATAATTAAATAAAATGATTTCGCTTGCTTTAAAATAAGTACATTTTGTATCATGATATACAGTTAAACTGACTTTATTGAAATAAAATTGTCTATTGTTGTTTAGTGTGCACAATTTCTGTATGCATATGTATGTATCATCATACACACAAAATCTTCCATAATGTATGCAGTAATAAAATATAATTAGTAATGTTGATGCTTTCAAATTATCCGGAACCTGCTATTCATGGAGTACAGCCACATTTAATATACGTACTTCCATTCGCATAGTGCAGCCCATATCTGTGTTCCCGTGTATTGAAATTTGTACTGAATAAAGAGTGTAAGTACTGCCTTTTTCTCATGTTTTTAGGGTTTATATTGTTTAGGTAGGTAAAATAGGTAACAGATAAGTATGATTAATTTAACCATCTTTGTTCAAGGGAGTGCAAAATGGAATGGGAAAATACACATTTGGAAGATATCTTTACGGCGAGGGGGACCATTGTGAGTTGCAGCTACGGCCGAGACTCTACATCTATCTCCGATACTCAGCCAGTATGGCTAGTCGCCGCCAAAGATTTTACGACCTGTGTGGGGGCGTAAAGAGGCCGGACGAAACTTAATTGTGATATTACAGGAGTCTGGATACATAATTTCGTTTCTCTAGCTTTTATAGTCTCTGAGAACTTTGTATTTATACCCGATACTCAAAATGAGTGGTGATTTGTGGTGAAAGTGGATGTATGTAACGTCCAGAACGAAGCGTTTCCGACCCCATAAAGTATATATATTCTCCATCAGCATCAATAGCCCAATCGATTGAGCCATGTCTGTCTGTCCGTCTGTCAGTCCTAGTGCTCAGAGACTATAAGAGCTAGAGCAATTAAATTTGGTATCCACACTCCCGTTAATTCGAACCGGTACAAGTGTATTTCACTTCCCCCTGTGGTGCAGAACGCTGCCTGCCACCCCGATAACCGGTTCATCCCTGGTGTCACCCTTCTTGGATAAGCCCGATTGGTTTTTCAGGCTCATTCTCGAAGCGGCTGCTGCCTGAAGACGGTAAACGGACTCAGTCTCCTTCCCCGTCTTTTTGGGACCTGTTTGTCTTTTTGTTGTCTCATCCTTTCGGTACATTAGAAGGAGTACCGAGCCCCCTTGCGGTGTTCTTATTTTTGGCATAGTTGGTCTCATAGTAGGCTGCAAGGGGTTAGTCACCCGAGGCAAGTCTAGTTAAAATTGGAGGTCGGGAGGTATCCAGAGTCCGCATATTATCCACCAAGCACCCGCTCGGCCATACATCCCTTGGCATATGGATTATGCCATATGGACCTTGGATTTGAGTAATTTCACTGAGACTTTTCTTCTATCCGACCGACTACCATGTCTGACGGCCGAATATTTCTCAAATATTAGTCTAACATCTTTTTTTCTGCATGCAAAAGATCGGTTCGGATATACGCGTCACGCGTGATTCGTCAGCGCCAACGCGTAAGAGGCTTCGGCTTGGCGTAGAATGGGCCACTTGATTGTGAAGTCTTTGCATCTCAACGTCCAAAAAATTAATTTATTTATTTATCGCCCTTTTTCTCAGTGTGGTTAACAGGTAGGCGTAACTTTTTCTGTCCGGAATGTGCTGAAACTACCTCATTCTCTTTATCCATCGCTAACTGCCTTTCTAGCTCACTTTATCATAACATCAATAATGACTTAATACTTCTTTTCTTCCGTTTCACTTTAGCCTCTTTAGCCATGCTTACCATCAAAATTGTTCACATAGGTGTGGTTTTACTACTCTGTGCATTTCAACTAGAGGTAAGATTTGTATTTGCATTACATTTTACTCTTCAAAACCAAATCTATTACATACCTATTATATGAAAAATACAAATAAGACTAGGTAATTGGTAATTTGATCAAGAATCATATCTTCTTGGTCTAAAAGACAAATAAATATTTATTTTTCTAATTTGTGCGGAAATGGACAATGACAATGATTGAAAAATCTGCCAAAAAAGAAGTATGCGAACTAATAGACAATTATATGTGTCGCCTATATTTTGGCGTCCGCGTAGAATGGCGTTTACGCGAACGCGTATCGTCGATGAACAGATTGAAGAGTGGCTTAAAAATTACATTATCAAAAAATCTACATCGGAGTTTACAAGTCCAATAATCCGTGTCAAAAAACGAGATGGTTCGGCAAGGATTTGTGTTGATTACAGAAGGATCAATAAGGTAACTAAGCGGTTCCTTTGCCGCTTATTGAAGATCAACTAGACAGATTGCAAGAGGCCAAGATATTCAGCACGATTGATCTTAAGAATGGGTTTTTTCATGTGCCGGTTTCTGAATCTAGTCGGAAGTACACGTCGTTTGTAACTCAGCGAGGCCAATATCAATTTGTGAGAGTCCCGTTTGGATTTTCAAATTCAGCAGGAGTTTTTCAGCGGCACGTCAATGCGATATTTCGACATCTATCCAGCAAAGGTATTGCTTTACCCTACGTTGATGACGTGATTATTCCAGCACAGACAGAACAAGAAGCTAGAAAGAATCTAAAGGAAGTTATCGAAACATGCAAAGATTTTGGCCTAGATTGAACATAAAAAAATGCCACTTTCTGAAGACCCGTAATCAATTTCTTGGTCATATAATTGAAAACAGTAAGATTTATCCTTCAACAGAAATAGATGCTGTATCAAAGTTTAAAATGCCACCATCACTCAAACAAGTAGAGAGTTTCTTGGGACTGACTGGGTATTTTAGAAAGTTTATCCCGAATTATGCAGGCATTGCTAGACCTTTAACGGAGTTGACAAAGAACAAGACAAAATTTAAACTTGATGTATATGAAGAGAATGCCGTTAATATCTTAAAAAAACTGCTGACGCAGAACCCAGTATTGAATATACCCAGTCTGATTATAAACTTACGATACAGAAGTACACACAGATGCATCAATTGATGGTTTTGGTGCAGTTCTATTACAGAAATCGCCAGACGACAGACAGCTACACCCGGTCTATTATATGTCCAAAAAGACTACTGATGCACAGCGGAAATATAGCAGTTACGAATTTGAGATTTTGGCAGTAATATAAGCGTTAACCAAGTTTAGAGTATATCTCTTAGGCATTCATTTTAAACTGATAACAGACTGCAATGCTTTTACAAAGACGCTGGAGAAACAAAACTTATGCACTAGGGTGGCGCGATGGATTTTGTTTCTGCAGGAGTACGATTATGCTGTGGAACATCGGTCAGGAACTAGAATGAAGCATGTCGATGCTCTCAGCCGCTACCCAATCATGAGGATAACTGAAGACAGCATAATCATCGCTTTAAAAGATGCACAGTCGAAAGATGAAAAGATTAAGGCTATTAAACAAATTCGGAACGACGAACAGAAGACTTACGACGATTATTTCCTTAAGTCTGGTATGCTATATAGAGTTGTACAGGACGAAGAACTTATGGTGGTACCCTATGACATGCAGAAACAAATTGTTAGCCGTCGCATGATAGAGATCATTTTGCAGCAAAGAAGACGAAGGATTTGATTTGCAGAGAATTCTACATACCAAATGTCGAAGAGAAGATCAAGAAATATATTGAGTGCTGTATTCCATGTATTTTGATGAACCGAAAGAGAGGCAAGCACCCACTACAGAAAGAAGACGTTCCATTATACACTTATCATATTGACTTTTTGGGACCTCTGGATTCGGCGCACAAGGATTACAAACATATCTTTGCAGTTATAGACTCATTCACGAAGTATTGCTGGCTGTATCCCACGAAATCGACTACCGCAAATGAGGTCATTGCGAAGCTTAGCAGTCAAAGTATTACATTTGGTAATCCAGCGTTTATAATCTCGGATAAGGGCTCCGCTTTTACCTCGCAAGACTTTGTTAAGTATTGTGACGACGAAGGGATTAAGCTGGTGAAGACGACGACAGGACTACCGAGAGTAAATGGTCAAGTTGAGAGACTGAATGCATTGGTACAGGCATGTCAGCAAAGTTCAACAAGCTGTAAATTCAACATTTACGAGAAGCATTGATACGACACCCTTTGAAATGCTAGTTGGAGTTAAGATGCGGACAAAAGAAGACCTCCAGATACGACAATTAATCAACAAAGAAGCAGCAACAATATTTAACGACGAACGCAGCGATCTAAGAGCAAAGGCAAAGGCTCAAATTGTGACGCTTCAGAACGAAAATAAGAAGACGTATAATCTACGACGAAAACCTGCAAGACGATATAATATTGGTGGCTTGGTTGCCATCAAACGTACACAGTTTGGTAGTGGTCTGAAATTAAAAGCAAAGTTTTTGGGACCCTACCAAGTTGTTGGAATCAAACATAACAATGCGTATGATGTTCAGAAAGCCGGAAACTGCGATGGCCCAAAGAATACCTCATCATGCGCGGAGTACATGAAGCCATGGTCCATTGGCAACGACGACGACGACGACGCATTCGGGTCGAATGCTTAATCAGATTGGCCGAATGTGGGTTGGTGTACCACACAAAATACCAAATGAAGATAAGATCCCTAGACGACGAGCAACGATGATCCCATCACTAAAAAGAACGACGAACAACGATTATGCCTTCACGAAGAAGACGACGAGCAACGATGATCCCATCACTAAAGAGAACGACGAACAACGATTATGCCATCACGAAGAAGACGACGAGCAAGGAAGAGACAAGCAGAGAAATAAAACTAGGACAGTACCGAAAAGACGTAAAAACGACGACGGCCGCAGAAAAGAAGAATAAAACGACGCAAAATAAAGAATACATTTGTCCTTAATTTATCAAACATTAAATAAATAAATAAATAAAAACCCCACATGTATATTATATACATTTCTGTACAGCGCTGACGCTGGCTTCTCTGCCGGAACAGCGTCCAGCCCTTTATTTAAGTTAGCACCAAAGAAATGCGATCGATCAGTAATAAACGGTAACCGAACAAATGCCTGAGCCTAAGATCATTCCAGATGGAGTAATAAAACCTTTTTGCCCAGCCGTGTGTCTGGAGATGAAGCTGCAGCTGTAAAAAAGCAGATGAGTGGCTCGATCAGGGTATTGTACGCAAATCAACGTCTCACATAGCGAGCAGAATTGTGATATTCAGAAAGAAAGAGCAGCCAAGTTTTTTAGTATTATGGATTTGGAAAATGAATGCAGACCAAAGAGCGAGCTTTTATTGCACTCCCGCCAAACTTATACTAAACTTCATAAATTTATAATATCAAAAATTTCAACAAACACTGTTTGCCTTATTTTAGACCTTTTTGCGTTTACAAAATTGTACAAAATAATATAGCGTAATATAATTTCGCTAATTAAGATGAGCCAATTCTTTCGAATATTTATTAATTTATTATTTTAATCGGACAAAGTTTTTATTATCTTGAAAATCGCATTTGAAAAGCTCTTAAAACAGCTGTAAACTGAAAATTGATTGCTGTGCCAACATTTAAGTAAGGCACTGAATTATCCGACCGCGTCTTGAATTCAGCTAATCACCTGACAGAATCGTCGTGCTCTCGTTGTAAACCTAATTCGAACCTTTCGCTATGCCTTGGGCTCTGTATCGCATTATATACCATCCCCCAAAATAAAAAGTATTAAACCGAACAATCGACTTTTAATACATACATATATCACAAACATACGCTGCTGAAAAGCTCAGTAGTTCGACACCTATTTTTTGTTTAGTTCGAAATGATTTGATTTTAAATAAACAACATCTTATATAAATATAATTTTAATTTTAGTAAATAAAATCAACAAAATAATTTTATATTCTTTTTAGGCAACTGTTAAAAGAGATATTGATCTATCTGCCCTTTACAAGGGGATATCAGAGGACCGCTTACCTAAGGAAATCATTCCACTAAGTTATGAAATAAAACTTGAACCCAACATAGAAGAACAAACATTTTGCGGCCTCGTTAAAATAAAATTGCGTTGGATTCACGATTTTAAAAAAATCTTTTTACATGCTCACTTTGACTTGATTTTAAAAGATGATAAAATAAAACTACAACAAATTAAAAGAGATTTCGGGTAAATAATTTACAATATTTATGTTTTTGTGCACAAAACTATATTTTAATTTTTAGAAACCGGACAACTTTTGAGAATATAATTATTTTACGAAGCGGAAGACTCGCACGAAAGACGATCTATGTTTTGCACTTAAAAGAGATAGTTCAAAAAGACTCTGAATGTGTTCTTGAAATACCATTCGAAGGAAATATTTGGGAAACTGCAGATGGACTTTTTAGAGGGTATTATACCAATTCTACCACTCTTAGCCAGGAAGTATATTTGGCTACCAATTTAAAACCAAACAATGCACGACGCGTGTTTCCCTGCTTTGATGAGCCTGGATTAAAGGTGAGATTTTTTGAAAAGTTGTTAATTTAAATGCAGTTTGATAGTAAAAAATGTATACTGATCACTTAGAAACAATTTTGCCCAATTGCTTAAACAACATCAAAAAATGCAGTCAAGAATAATCAAGTATTTACATACATGCTGAATATATTCAAGCAGGTTCCGGTTTTCACTTTCGCAAAAATGTTCTGATTACTTACTTTCAAAAAACGCAACTTTTCTCCATTTTCAAAACGGAAACATTATTTCCGATGAAATTAAAAGTAAGGCGTCTTTTATACATACAAGACAAAGAAACTTAATTGCAAAAAAAAAAAAAAAATAGATGACTCATTGATGCATTAACATTAATTTCACAGCATTATCAAGGCCAATTAGCTTGAGCCTTCTTTATTTTATTTTTTTTTTATCCCAAGCTCAAATTTGGGCCTAAAATAATGGTCAGGCGCGATTCGGTATCCGCCTCCGGTTTTTACGTTCGCGAACATTTTCCGATTTACTTTTGAAACACGCAAACCTATTTCACCCTTTTCACAACACGTACGATTTGTTCGTTTTCTGCTTTTTATACAAACACTCGAATTTTAAATGCTATTTATTTCCTCTTGCAATTAAGATTAGTTTTGTTGTATAAAAAGCCATTTCTGAATCACGCATGTTACAGTTAAATTCCGTTTATCGAAAATACCACAATTTTGTATTTGTAACAGTTTTTACCGGTAAAATGATGGATAACATGGGTTACTAAAACAGAATTTAGTTTTTGGAAGAGTGAAAGCAGGACGGAAATAGGATGAAGTTGAGGAAGATGGTATATTGGGACGATTTGTAAGAGTTATAGGGGCCTTGAACTCCTTCACCACCAAATGCTCTGGCCAATATTTTGCAGAGCAAATGGTGTCAAAATTAATTGGAGAGACACTTATCTTAAATGAAGCTATCTCCCTGGCAACAGAGAAATTAAACTTCTCCACCTTTAAACCGACGGCTTTTCTTTTTCTTTGTATAAAAGCAGCTACATCATTAGATGTGGGGTCAGGCGCCAACCGTGTCGTTTTGGTGGGACCCTCACCAGTGGTTTAGGCGCCACAGGCCTAGTACCTGTGGGGCAATATCCGAGGCGATGAGTTCGGTTACCGAATTTGCATTGCCAGCTTGCATTGCAGCTGTTGTTGCCCTTGGATTGGGAAACGAGATCAACTGCTGCACACTTGGAGTGGACGGTGGCAATTTTTTGGCAACGAGCGGCTGAGTGACGGTTGACACTTGCAGATTCCGCGGAGTGACCCTTTTGCGCCTCTGAGACTCATTAAGCAGTAGTAGACTGCTAAATTGAGACTCAGCTCCTTAAAGCCCTTCCGGGTCTGCTTCATAAATAGTACCAAGTCATTCTGAGCCGCACGGCATGCCATACAACTGTAGTACAAACCAATACGTTTCGAGATGGCATCACCCACGCGACCCGCAAACTAAGTGCATTTTGCGTGCACAACACTGTGATCTCTTTTTCCGACAAGTTTTTTTTGCACACACCACAAAAAACTCCATAACAAGAGAACAAAAATGTGCCAGACAAACGCGAATAAGAGGAGAGGCGAGAAGTTTCAGCAGCAGCAAAAGAGAGAGAGCTACTGAACAGAAAGTTCGAGGGCGAGAGAGAAAGGGCAGTTATTTAAGTTTAAATGACAGGGAGAGAGTGATAAAACAAAAAAAGATACAAGACGAGAGTGGGCTGTAATGCCATGTAATTCGTACTTACTGCAACAACAAAAACACGGCAAGCCGACGGCGAAAATAAAAAGTTAAATAATGTTTTAACCCAGATCAAAAGGCATGCACTCGCGGAATAGAATAGATTTCCAGATTTTGGGCTGGTTGGGGAGTTAATTAAAGTCTATTTATAGAGTCTATTTGTATCGGATCCGACCTGAGTGTTGTTAACCCGAGCCCTATCGCTCACTATACCTGAAGACGCCTACCATCCTACTTTCGTGTCGCTAGATATGGGACCAACTGTATTGGATTGGTCGAATAGGCTACCTGAACGTGTCTGATGCTTTCGTAAAGCTGAGTTTGCGAAGCTTAATAACCTGATTAGGGATTTTGATTGGTCCGCTTTGTACTTGTGCACTGAAGTCATAAAAGGCACAAACCTTTTTTACAATGCTCTTGGCACATTTTTTGATTCATGTGTCCCGCTTTCTTGTCCGATTAGATATGAAAAACCCTCTTGGTTTATCAAAGAGTCAATCCAGTCTAAAAAACTTAAAATCAAGGCTTTTTGAAAAATTTCAAGTTGGTTCTCCTACTACTCACTCTCGCTATGTAATAGCTCGGTCAAACTTGTCAGTTCTTAATGCACAATGCTATAAGAACTACCTATCTCGATGCAGGATACGTTTTTCTCAGGACCCTAAACAGTTTTACTGCTTCGTAAACAGTAAGCGTAGAATGTCCACCCATCCATCTTCGCTGTCATTTTGTAATACATCGGCAAATAATGATTAGGCAATGGCCGATCTTTTTGCCAAATTTTTCCAAACCACCTATTCTGAGGAAACCTACTCTGGTTACCGTACCAAAACGGTTTGCCGAGGTCAAACGGCACTTTAAGTCCCTTGTTAAAATAATGTTCTTGACTTCATGATCTTCGACTAGTTAAGCCGGTTTTTTCACCGGGTCCACACGGGGTTCCAGGTTGTGTACTCAGGTACTGCGCCGAGGCTCTGTGTGGAACCTTGCTTAATCGTTTATAATTCCTCTCCATAAAAAAAGTAGTAAGTCTGACGCAAACAATTATAGAGTTATAGCAAAGTTATCCGCTATTCCCAATATGTTTGAGAAGGTTTTAACTCCGCACTTGCAACATCTCTGCAAGTCACTTATATCTCCCACTCAGCATGGATTTATAAGGCGGCGATCAACCACCACGAACTTGTTAGAGTATAACTCTTTCATTATCAAAGGCTTTCAAGGTAACTTACAGACGGATATTATTTACACCGACTTTAGTAAAGCATTCGACTCTGTAAACCATTCCCTTTTGGCGCATAAACTTGACTCCTTCCGCCCAACCTCCTGAGATGGATTTCTAGCTATCTTTGTTCCAAGTCTCAAAAAGTCCTCTTCAAAAACTCACTCTCTAAAGATTTCTTCGGGAGTACCAGAGGGCAGCAATCTAGGCCCCTCACTCTGCACACTCTTTATTAATGACTTGCCTTCGGTATTAACATACTATCGAGTACTTATGTATGCGGATGATGTTGAACTCTGTGTCCAGTATAAGGATATTTCATTTCATTCTCGCTTGCAATACGATCTTAATAACTTTCAGTCATGGTTTTGAGTAAAGATAAAGCAAACCTGAACAGGAAACTCATCATCGTAACCTGGGAGGCGAGTCCTTGGTCGGGGAGGGGGATCTCGGTCACTGGGTGACAAAACGGTGGGCCAGGCTCACGGATCAACGCGGACGCACAGGGCAACTCAGTTGGGCCAGACCGGCGTGGACTACCGGGTAAGAAGTCGGATGATTCTCGGATGACAATGTGTGAGGGAGACACCCGTCAATGAGTCCGGTCGAAGGCGACCTATCGTCACGGGCGGAATCGCGGCAAACAGCCCGCGCTGAGGGCGAGCTGGAAGAAGGAAGAGGTTTGAATAAAGTTATCCAGGGCAGGAGAACTCACCCAGGCGAAGGAGGAACCAAGCAGTATGGGATAGAAAGAAAGAAAGACATATAGAAATAGGTATAAATAAAGTGTTAAAAACAAGAAAAAGCTGGAGAAATATGTAATGTAAAAAAAAATGGGATATGATCGTGGGAAAAATAAAGAGCGCGCGCAAAAGCGGTTCCGTTTGAATCAGGAACACGCCCTCCGACGAAGGGTCGCGGAAGACAGAAGTTTTCCGCTGCCGAAAGAAAGAAGAGAGTAGACCAGAGTTCACACAGGCCGAATTCGCCTGAAGCACAGCAGGATAAAGCTGAGGTGAGGCCGGATAAGGCTGACGGCCAGCCGGATAAGGTGAAGGTCAGTCCGGATACCCGCGGATATCCGAATACGGCGAAGTAACCAAGATCTAACCAAGCAAATTAATTTGTTCCTTTTGGCTATAAAAATGATCCGATCTGATCCAGATTCAGCAATCTCATAGATACGGTAATTCTCTATGATTGTTTTTTTAGTTTTCTCGTATCTTTAATATTGTAGATGCCACAGATTGTCGTCCTTTGTGGGGGCGGAAGGGGGTGGGGCGAAATTTTGAAATATTCTTGTAACAGTGACATATCACAGAAGTCCGGATCCAAAACATCGTTGCTCTAGCTGTTATAGTCTTTGAGCACTTTGAGGCGCTAATAGAGACGGACAGACAGACAGGGCTCAATCGACTCGGATATTGATGCTGATCAAGAATATTTTTATTATATATTTATTATATTTATTATTATTATGACTTTATGGGGTCGGAAACGATTCCTTCTGGACGTTACACACATCCTTTTTCACCACAAATCTAATATACCCCAATACTCATTTTAAGTACCTGGTATCAAAAAGTTGTTTTAACCTGAAGCAGTAATACCTGATTTAGTATTGTTTTTTAACATATACTGTGGAGTTTTGGTGCATAAAATTATGTTTGAAATGGTATTTAAAAGTCTTAAAATATTTTGACCGATCGGAACTATATGATATCTATATGATTGTTGACCGATTCTACTGAAATTGTGTACAGTCATCCGGCTATTAACAATCAAGCTAAACTAAAAATGTAAGATATCTTTAAATTACGCTTGTTATTAATTTAATGTCGCTAGATTGGCCGTTTCGCCCACTGTGCGGCAGTGGCCCAACGCATGACCAAATAAGGTCATGGAATCACGCCACTGGCCTGGTTCCTTACGAATGTCGTGGAAAACACGAAACTGTGATGGAAAGTTACCGACGCCGAGTGGGGGTCCCGTTAAGGGAGGGTTATAAAAGGCTGCGGCGACGGAGCGCGATCTTTTTCGCGTGAGAGTCGCTGTGCGTGCATATTTAATCCCGCCTAGCGCAGAGTATCAACGGGATACGGTTCGAAAAGTGTAGTGAAGTGTATAGCGGAAAGCAGAGAACCAGACCCCGCCTGCCCATCAACATGAGTTGGAATTAAGTGGTGATCCACATCTACAGGCGGAAACTAACAGGGAAGGACGAGTCTTAGCGTGCAGTTTAGAGTGGCGGGCCAAAGCAGACGGTGAGGTCAATTTGCTCCTAATCAACAGCACCAACACTGCCACCCCAGCGATAGCCCCGTTAAGATAACATTGTCATCCCTAGTCATAAGTCCTATTATAACGTAAGATAAATAAAACAAACGTATATCTATACCGAAGACAGAGTTCCCATTATTTGTGGTTGGGGCAACAATACAAATTCGTTGCATCGAGCCCGCCAACCGCGGAGTGAGCCCAGCTAACTCAAGCGGCCAAAAAGAAGGTTCGTTACAATGTACATGTGATTTATTTAAAAATTGTACATATGATAATTTGGCCCATAACGTTTTATACACACATCTTATGCATCTACAAAAATTTATTTAAATTTAAATTCAGGTTCCATTTACAGTATCAATCGCCAGACCCAAACATTTCACAACTGTTTTCAATACACCGTTGCTTCGAACTATTCAACAGTAAGTATGGCAAGCTTCTATTACATAATAGGTTCTGCACACTGAGCCCATCTCGGGGGAATGGCGGTAGTTTTTGACAGTTATGAAACTCCGATTCACACTGCCACCATCCACCATCAGTCAAAAATAGCTGGTTCCAATCACAAGTACGTTAAATTTGGGCGGAAGATTTATTAATTTTTTTTATCTTATAATAGATGATGAAGATATAGCAACTATTTCGGCATATAGAATTAATCGGAAAAGGTCTTGATAGCCACCACAAAATTAATAGCGCCATGATATTGTGCTGTTGTATTTTACACAATAAATTTAATATGCACAACAGCGCGATTATTGAAAATTGTGAGCTTGCAAGAAATGAGCAGTCAGCAGAACAGATACGATTTGCAATCGGCAAATATTGTGTAGACCGAAATGAAAATTAATTAATTATTAATTTTTATTTTTTTAAACTTCTAACAAGTCGTTCTGGAATTTCGTTTGGGTGCTGATTAAGTCCTGCACCATCTTCTCCTGCCTCATTTCGTAATCTTTCTTTTGGACCTTCCGTTCTTCGAATCGGTCTCTGGCGATCTCTGCCAGACACGAAATGTCATCCTTCTAGATTTTCTTTGCCCCCCTTAAATTTTGTATAATTCAATATTTTTACTTATTTTCGAGTTAAATACATCTCTATATAACAGTGAAATCATTTATACTGTTATTTATCCAAATATTGAGCACGGCTTTATGGAAAAAATCAAACAAACCTACAAAATTAAAATACCCCTAAAAGTTGAAAGGTCGCAAATAATTTCATAGACTTTATTAAATGTGCTCTTTCTACCTTATTTTAACATAGTATCATTTTGGCACAAGTTGGCACTTAATTAGTTGTTATCCACAATAGACAGGCAAGTTGGTTAAGTTTTCTCTCATTTTTTTAAAATAGGGGAAAAGCGCCGGCTGTGGTCACCGTGTTGTTTTTACCTCATAAGTTTGAGTGTACGAATTAAATGCTAGGTATCCAATTGAAATTAATTTTGCTAATTCAATCTGGGCACAAGTCAGAACCAACGGGAGTTTTCCTATTTACAGACTGCTGACCATCAACAACCGATGGTGGCAATGTACGGGAATTATTTCTGGGACTTCCAGGATCCGTCTGCCAGCCAGCAGCTGGGGATGGAGTCAAACCTTGAACAGATCCTTGACTGCTTGACTCAGAGATCCAGTTTGTCTAGTTTCTGGTTGTACCATAAGCTCAGATGGACGAACAGACGCTGATGACGACAATTGCTCAAACCCTGCCTGCAATGCTTATATCATTACTTCGGTCTGTCGAGCAGCGGCCTGTGCCAGCAATTCAGACTGACGGAAGGTTCAGGTTTTCACAACCAATAGTTCTTCACCACATGTGGTGAAGTAGTGAGAATAAATGGCTCACCAACTACTGCCTATAGCATCACTCTTGAGTCAAAAGTTAAACGTTTACTCAAAATATATTTAAATAATAATAAAGACTTTACTAAAAATTATTTGACAGCCCTGTTTTAAGCCACTACATGTTGGATTATTTTGATAAAACACCGCCAATGTCTACATTTACATTTGGATTTGTAGTATCAAAGCTTAACCGGTGGAGTATTAATCCTATGAACAAAACATACAATCTATCGTCGCCGACTATAAATATTTGGAGTAACAAATTCAGCACAGAATTACAGGTGAGTTATTCTTAGTCAATTAGACCAAAAACTTACAAGTATTATTGTGTTTTTTATTTTTCCTTAGGAAATTCACGAAAAATTATATTTGGTCTATGAAACTATCAACGATTATTTTAATTTAACAATTCCATTGCCTAAAATTGATGTGCTTGCCATTCCCGATCTACCAACCATAAACTCTAAAGGAATTTGGGGCATACTGACCATAAGGTTGTTACCTTGTTTTTGTAAAAATCAATTTGATACAAATTTAGTCTTGTTATTTTAGAGAGACTGAACTTTTTAAGAAGGGCTATTTTGTGCTAGCGCGCGATCTTGTAAATCAGTGGATTGGCTCGTGGATTACTCCCGAATGGTGGAGTGAGGCCAATGTGAACAAAGCTCTGACCAGTTTTTTAGCTGCAGAATTCGTTATGACGGTGAGTTAACATATTTACTGTACTTTACTTTAATTAAAAATCAATGACCGTAGATAGATGGCGGTGTGGAGTTTAACGGAAAATATCCTATGACAATTCTTTACTCATTGTACTATGAACTAAGCAAAAGATATCCTCATTCACGGATTACTGGAATGAAGCAAGAAACCGAATCATTCAAGACAGAACTTGTTATTCGAATGCTTAACTTTACATTGGGAAAGTCCACATTTCAGAATGGACTACGCAAATTTATTTTAAATCATAGATATAAAACTTTCATCGGGGACGACATTTGGGTTGCACTATCCAATCAAGCAATTAAGGATGGAACACTTGACAGTGGCTTTAATATATCATACATTGCGGAATCGTGGATAAATCAAAATCGCTTACCGCTTATAACTGTTAATAGAGATTATGACAAAGGAACTGCCAAAATAAAGCAAAAAGTATATCTTAGGGAAAGGCCTCATGATGTTCCCGACAAGGAAAAAATGCTATGGTGGATTCCAATTATAATTAGTCGTCAAGACACTCTTAACTTGCCGAATTATACCTCTAAGGTGTGGATGAATAGGACTAAGCAAATAAATATAGCAAATCTTCCTGACAAAAGTCAATTTATTATAATAAATAAAGAAGAAGTTGGTCCTTTTCCAGTCAACTATGATGAAGAAAATTGGAACATGTTGTCAAATTTCTTGCAAACTGCAAAGGGCAGGTCAGCAATACCAACATATACCAGGTAAGTACTTTATGTTCAAACACAATATATACAGCCAGACTCCGTTTTTCATTTACTTTTGCGGATTACGTTTTCAGCCAAAACGTTTCGTTTTCGTTTTAAGGTTTTCCAGTTTTCACATATGTTTGCTGTTTGCACCAAAACGAAAATTGTTAGAAAAAGTTAAATTACCCTGATATAGGTATCAAGTTTACGTTAATGCATCAATAAGTCATCTATTTTTTTCCTTTTGCAAATAAGGTTCGTTTCGTTGTATAAAATGGTGTTTACTTTTCATTTCGTCAACGAAAATGCATTCGTTTTGAAAACGAATAAATCTTGCGGAATGTGAAAACGGGAGCCCCAATTTATGTGTATTCAAAAGTAAATCGGAAAACTTTTGTGAATGTGAAAAACGGAGCCTGGCTGATAGTCTACGTAATATTCGACTAGACAATATTCGCGGGAAGTCCTCAAACTAATTAAGGTATTGTTGAGGCCCTGAGCTTCTTCAGAGTCTTAACTCGACTGATATAAATAATCACCACAACAAAAAGATTTCGATAAAGTACTTTGTTTTATTTCGATTTGTAATGCTATGAACCATTGTGCCAGAGAACGGAGTTGTGCTTACCATGACGATCGGTGTAGATGTATTTTGCTATGCCGATAGGCCTTCCTCACAGGTCTCGCCAGCAGAAACAGAACGTCTGCTGAGGAAAGTTGACCTGCTGCCAGCGATCGAGACGATTGAAGTTCAATCCGGCCGTACCCAAGAAATTCGCAGGTTTTAGCACGTCAATTCCTCACTGTTAATAGTCTGTGCTATACATTTTCCGATGGATTAGTTGTTAAGATCTTAAAAGAAAAATCTAGACATTTGCGAGCTGAGTTGCAATCTCAGCTTGTATGTGATTTGACAATGAGGCATGAGGTACAGTTTTGTTTTCTATAATTATCCTTAGACTTACGCAAAGGATACATTTTACTGCGGGTGTTCATTTGAGTGCATGCTTACATTAATGTTATTTTAGGACTGCATCGGTTGAGTGCTTTCTCCACTTGCAGATCTCTGTTACACCCGAGCAGTCATAACTTTCTACTTTATGTGATTTCTTTACAAATCAGTTGTGTGGATAAATGAGTGAATGTGTACAGTAATATATTTATGTTTGAAAGTGGCATGGTTTTGCCGATAATATTTTCATGTTTGAACATTGTGCAAAGGGCCGAAAGTGGCATGGTGTTGTATTTTGATTCTTATGAACCTTTCGGTGTACATTTTCTTTATAGCTATAATTACAAGCACAGATAATCATTTACAGTCAATTACAGTGGGTAGGGAAGTGCTATCGTTTGCAGTCTTCGTGCTACTTTAATTCTTCTTATGGCATAGATTATTAATATTATTATTATTATGATTCCGATAATCAAGGCCGCATGTCCAGATACATGATGGAACTTAAGTCCTTTTAACTCCTTTTGACCTTCTTTTAACAATTTTAGTTCGTTTCTTACTTATCCATTTCTTCTGTGTGGTTAATTAATATTACTTCTAACGGATTCCAAACAATTTTTGGAATTTTTTTATATTACTTGTATAAAAGGATGAAATGGGCTCGTAGCTTTCTGTTTGAATACTGTGATGAGGTACTAGTATTTTATCATCGGTTCGCACAGTACAACCATGTTTCTTTTCTTTTTCTAATAATTAGACTACTAATATGTTACATTCTGATCTTGGCAAAAATCTAAATATTACTTATATTACCTATATTTTGCACACAAATTTCCCAACTAAAATATATAAAAATACTTTTATAGGGCTAAATTACTGCACGATGCCTGGAATCTAGCTTATGCAGGCGACTTAAGTTTTGCTACGGCTTTTAATATGACTTTATTCATGAAGTATGAGCGCAATCATATTGTTTGGAGTCCTGTTTTTACTTTTATAGACCATTTCGGCCGATATATCGATATGTCCGAAGTTCACACAAAATTTGAGGTACGTGGTAAATATTAAATTGATATAACTAAACATTACATAGTGCACAATATTTTTAGCGATATACTACATACTTCTTGGCGCCTTTATATGAAGAGCTTGGGCCTGAGAGTGAAAATGAAGAACATTGCAAAACAGAGATGCGGAAATTGGCAAAGACTTTTCTGTGTCGTGCAGGATATCCACCATGTATTGCAGAAGCACAAAAATCATTTGGAATGTGGATAAATGAGTCAAATACAGATTTTGATCGGTTGGTATAATTATTTAATTGTCGTCTATAGCTTTAAAATACTTTATTTTAGGATTCCTAAGGAATATATTTGTCCTGTTTTTAAATGGGGGTCGATGGAAGAATGGAAATTTGGATTGAAATATGTAAGCCAGTTCCCAAAGTCCCGTTTACAAAGTGAACGAACTTTTTTATTGAAAATGCTCGTTGGCTGTCCATCGGAGCATGAAAAGATTACTCATCTACTAGACTTGGTGCTATTAGGTCCTAATTCGAATTTTACCGAGAACGACATACTTTTAATATTTAATACTTTAACTGGCGGATCTGTTGGATATACATCGTTATTGAAATTTGTTGTTAAGAATTGGACTTTTATTCGACAAAGGTAAGTCATATGCATGAACACATAACTATAATTCTATATCATATATAATTGAGTTGGTTCAAAAAACTCATTATCGACTGCAATTTTATTTCTGCATGTCTATGTAAATAAAGAAGAAATATTGACCAATTCGGAGTCTAAGAAAAATTTTAATTCAAAATTTTGTGGGAATACCGTACCCCATAACCATATTCTGGTGTTCCAAGCGATAGCCGTGAAACGAAATCTAATCGGCAACTCTGACTCCACATTAAAAATTAAAAATTGCTCTGTTGTTAAGGTTACAATTTGGCGTTTATTGTTCCATATTGTCTGTGAGTTTTTGTTAGAGACCGTGGCCGTGGACTTCGATTTTAGGTGTTAGGCGTTTTGGGCAACGAAGAGGACTGCTGACCGACTGCCTCGAAGAGGAACGACCGAATAGATAGATGGAAGGGTCGAAGCAGTGGTTTATAAGAAGTAAGAACTTTACATATGTAAGTGCGGGTATGCACTGAGAGCGTACATAGGATGAGCGCGATAACAGAAAACTTAGGAGAGACGTGACTTAAGAGCTATTAACGGCTGCAGCTCCGAGAATACTCCCCCCCTTTGAAAGACCAGGGGTTTTAACAGGATCCTCAACTGGAAGGACGCACATCTTGTTGACGGCTGGACGAGTCGTTCCAGAGGGGGTCTGCAGGATGGCAACTCTCACAGCGCCCTCAGCTCCAGCGATAACTTCGCTCACACGCGCCAAGGGCCACTTCAACGGTGGCATGTTTTCATCATTGATGCAAACGACATCGTTGACATGGATCGAGGGTTGAGGTGTGCGCCATTTGGAACGTTGTTGAAGCAGAGTCAGGTACTGCTCACTCCAACGCTTTCAAAAGATCTGCTGGGGACTGGAGCCTCGCTGCCAGCGATCGAGTCGATTGAAGTTGAGACCCGTAACGTCTGGCTCAGGAACCTCCATCAGCGGACGACCAAATCAAAAATGTCCGGGTGTAAGGACGATCCCTAGGCGAGATAGAAATGCTGCTTTGCCGTCTTCACTGCTGCCTCCCACAAGCCGCCGAAATGCGGCGAGCGAGGCGATATGAATCTCCAGTCGAAGCCGTTGTTGATGCAATGATTATGAACTCCAGCACGATGTTTCTCGCTCATAAATAGCCGCCGAAGGTCCTCTAACTCGTTCCTTGCGCCCACAAAATTGGTGGCATTATCCGACCAAATGCATCGGGGAAAACCGCGCGTGGCAACGAAGCGTTTGAGGGCGCTCAAAAAGGCAGCAGTGGTTAGGTCCTTCACCAATTCCAACCAGACGGCCTTTGTTGCAAAACGGATGAACACGCAGATGTAAGATTTCATCGGTGCTCGACTGCGCCCGTCTTGCTTATAGTGGAAGGGACCGCAGTAGTCAATTCCAGTGACGCTGAGTGCAGGCGAATCCTGTACTCGATCCTTCGGTAGGTCAGCCATGATGTATTCCACAAGACGATGTCTCGACCGGCAGCAGATGACGCATTTTCGCAAGGCGCGAGCCACAGTTTTTATGCCGCCGATGGGCCAGAACTGTGAGCGAATCGCTCAAGTAGCGACTGCGGACCAGCATGGTGATGATTCCGATGCAAGTGCGTAATGATGGCGAATGTCAATGAATGATGCTTGGGTAATTGATGATTGAGATGATTCTGCTGGAAGCCTCTAAGCAGATCCCTTTCCACAGAGCAAGGTACGCAGGACACAGGTGGGCCCGTTGAAAGATGCACATAGCAAGTGCGATCCTTTGCGAAGGTCCTCAGATGAAAGATCCGGTGACTTCGTCCTACTGATGAATTTCTCAACGTAACCAAAAATGCGCATCATTCCTCCAAATGAGTTGATCTGCTTAAACGAAAGTGTGCGAAAACGGATGAGTGTGTGAAATAGCTTGGCTTGAATAGTGGGACCAGACATAAGCAGATCATTTAACGAAAGGCCAGATGTGGTAGCTGCAGAGCCGTCGAATAAGAACCTCAGCTTTGTTGTGGAGCCGTCCTCTTTGATGACGCAATGATGTGGCAAGAAATATTTGCACTTGTGCTTATCTTCCTTGGGTACCAGAGACATATAATCGAGGGACATGTTATAAAGAGCTGGATTACGCACGAACTTGCGCTCCAAGTTTTCCAAGCGCCAGTTTGCCATTGCTTGCGAAAAGGAATCTCCCAAGGACTCTAAACTTCTCTTCATTGGCAAGCGAACAGAGTATTCCCCTGAGCAAGTGTGATGGTTGACGAAGTGTTCCTCGCAGTGAAGTTCCTCCTTTGTTGCCCTAGCGATTGGCTCAAAGATGTGCTCCACTTCCCAAAATTGACGAGCCAAGTCCTGGTGCTTTTGTGCTCGCAAAGGAGTCTATTGCCCAGTGGATTTGCTTAGTGGTTAACAGATCTGTTGGGGGGTGTTGTTCCTGGGTTGCTAGGTCCTGGTGCTCCTTGGCATCAGCGACCTCGGTGCAACCAGGGAAATGCTCCTCCATTAGTGCTGTTAGGGCTTCATCACGGCCCTCTGTCCACTGTCCGTCATCTAGCTTTAATTGGCTTTGTATGGTAGGCTGCTTAGAGAGCAGCTTCCATAGCCGTACGGTTTCTGGTACTTTCTCGATGTTGGAGCAGAAGGTCCTCCACGAGTTCCGTTGTGCTTTGCGTATTTCTTTCTTGTAGCTCCTAAGTAGGAGTCTGTATTCCTCATAGACGATGCCTTCGTTCGCTTGTTTGGCGATCTTAAAGAATTCCTTGAGGTTGTTCCTTTGGACCTCTTCGTTCTCGAGGGTTTGCACGATGTGTGATAGGCGTCCAGTAACGCGTTAGATAGGGTCTCTAGAGACTTCTCTATGTCCTCCGCGGATTTCACTGAGTCCGGACTCGCGAGCTTCGAGGTAACTGTCTTTTTAAACTTTTCCCAGTTTGTATTCCGGGGGTTTCTATAGACTGTAACCTTCGAAGAATGTTTGAAGTCGCACTTAAACTGAATGTACTTATGATCTGAGGACTCTCCAGCTAGATACCATAGTACTGTTTCCCGTTGCAAGTGTTAGGTCTAGCACGTTGGATGAGGTCGGACTTACGAAGGTGTGCTCCTCCCCAACGTTTGCTATACATAGATTAGTTGCTAGTATAAAGTCTAAGAGTGACTCACCTCTGTCATTGATATCGGTGCCTTCCCACACATTTTGGTGGGCATTGGCGTCCGTCCCGATGACGAGTTGATGGTTTTTGGTGCCGGCTTCTGTCACCAGACTCCTGAGTTCATCGGGTGGTGCGGGTTTGTCATAAGCCATATAGCAGGAAGCTACCAGAAGGCGCTTTTCCTCACTTTCCCGAAACCCAACAACCATCAGGTCATCCGTGCTATAATGAGACATAAGGTAATCATGGATCCCCTTTCGTAGGAGTACGACGGTTCTGATGTTGAGTAGAACAAATTGTGATTTGAGAACTTTAGTCTGGCCACTGAGTTGCATGTCGCAATCCAGGGCTCCTGGACTAGAGCTATGTCGGCGAGCCCTTGCTCCATGGCAATGAGGAGGTCACAAATAAACAAAAATATACAGACTTCTTTCCTCTTATATCAGCACAAAAACTTAATTATTTGAGTATTTGAGGGAAATATTCTTCCAAATCAGTATGTATCTTTGCTTTAAGATTCTTTTTATCAGTTATTTTCTGTAATAAATACGTCTTCATCTGTCATATGTTATATCTGATAATATATTATTTAGCTCATCCGGATATGGAAAATTTTTTTAGATAGGGACATTTGTACTATCTCTAGGAATGTTGGAAGATATTAAGATCTCGTAGGTGTCTTATATTAGCCATGTAGAATTTTTGATATTTAGTATTTTCTCAGAATTAATATGTTTCAGGTAATCTTGTTTTAACAATTTCGGATTGAATATGCCGAGTCTAGTTAATTGAATTCCGAGTTCTATATCTTCGTTATTCTGTGAAATGTTGTAAGTTGAATATCAGAATTTCTATTTGTTTATTTCTATATTTTTCGTCGTTTAAATTGTTAATAATATCTATTCCTTTATTTACGGCATCTATTACCAGATTTAATTCATTCGTTTGAACACTGTGAATTTCGAGATTATCTATATACTGTTCTTTCTCGTTTTTACCTTCCTCATCCAGTGTTCCGAATATATATTTATTTCTGTTCCTACTATATTTACCAGGCCTCTCTTATTTCGTTTGGCTATTTTTAGACCACTCATCTCTCTTTGTAGTTCTTACACCCGATACTCAAAATGAGTATTGGGTATATTAGATTTGTGGTGAAAATGGATGTGTGTAACGTCCAGAAGGAATCGTTTCCGACCCCATAAAGTATATATATTCTTGATCAGCATCAATAGCCGAGTCGATTGAGCCATGTCTGTCTGTCAGTCCATCCGTCCGTTTCAAAACTTTGCTCCGACCACTTCCGCCACCACAAAGGGCGAAAATCTGTGGCATCCACAATATCAAAGATAGGAGAAAACAGAAAACGCAAAAGCGTAGACAATGACTATATCTTACAGACTGCAGAATCTGAATTGGATCGTACCATTATTATAGCCAGAATGTAGAAAACAATTTCATTTTTTCTCGCCCTGTCTCTCTCTAACACACACGTATAATAGCCGGCTTTGCTTACCGCAAAACATTAGCGCCTAGATCTCAGAGACTTCAAGAGCTAGAGCAACCACATTTTTTATCCACTTTCCTATGATATCGGACCTTGACGAGTTCGTTTCAAAATTTCGCCCCACCCCCTTCCGCCGCCGCATTGGACAAAAATCTGTGGCATCCACATATCTCAGAATCTATTAGACCTGACTGTAGAGCTTTCACTGTTACAAAACTATTTGTAATTTTTCACTGCAGAACTCACTGTTAAAAGTGTATTAGTTTTGCTCACTGTATAGAGCTCACTGCTACAAGTGTGAAGGACGAAAATCTGTAGCAACCACAATTTTGAGGATAGGAGAAAATTAAAAACGCACAATCATAGAGAATGGCCATATCTACCAGATTGCCGAATTTTGCCGAATTTTGCCGAATCTTGCCGAAATCAAAGTAACAATGTTACTTAACAAATCAATTTACTGTAAGATAATGATATCCGTAATTACTGGGTATATTAATGGTTCCCGTTTTAAATATAAAATATCCGTTTCGCGGGTTAATGGGGTTTATGTCGATGTTTTGTCCATGTGTGATCAGAACAGTAAACATAAGTTAGATGATAGTTCTAATTATGTTGAGGTTCGCTGATCCCATTAACTTTCTCCGTGTCTCTGGAATTATTATACTGACTCAAATTAGTTTTTTTCTTCTTTTTAAATTTCGATATATAATGTGTTATCTTCCTCAAAATCTATACGATTTTTATTCAGTTGAGTGATTTTATTCACTTGTGCGTCGTAGTCTTCTATATGCCTGCATAAATCAATATATCTGCCTGGGTCGTATTCGTGGTATTATGTTTGCTTTTATGATTTTAAGTATAAAAAATTAGTTAAAACTTGGTAAATCTATCTTCTAGATTATCTTCGCTAGATAAAATTGTTTGTTGTTTGTTTACATCAGATATTCCATTTTTGTTGGATGTGATCTCTATTTTTACATTTTCCGCATTCAGCCATGCTTACAATGCTGCGCACATGGAAGCTGAATCTTTATCGGTTTTGATTTTGAGTGGTTTGCCCATTTCGTTAAAAACTTTCATGATGGCTCTTTTCGCTTCTAACCAGTCAAGACTTTTTATTTCTATGAGAGTAGCAAACTTTGAGTATATGTCAATACATGATAGGAACTGTTGGTTACCAATCATATAGAATTCCATGACGTATTTTTCTCTGATATTCAATATCTCTGGTGTGATTTCGAATGCCAGCTTTGTATTTCTATGCTCTGTTTTGGCGATACTAAAAGTGGGACATTCGTCTATGATATTTTGGATTAACTTCTGATTATCTTGGTAGTAGTATTTTCCTCTAAACCAATTGATTGTTTTCTCATTCCCAGAATGTAGGTATTCTTTATGATTTTTCAATACGTAGGTTGCTATTTATATTTCGGGAATTGACAATACTACTGCCAATAGGTAAAATCTGACAAAGAACATGTGTACATACAACGTTTTTATGTACAATTGTTTTCTGCTTTGCTTTTTCGAGATGGTTTTATTTGAATTATTTTTCACAACTTTCGACGTGGATTATCCCAACAAGAATGTGTTTATGAACTTAGTTCTTTGTATGGCGAAAGCACCATCAAAAAAGACAGATCATCGCTGGTTTGCAGAATTGAATCGTGATCGTAGTTCAGTCGATGACGAGTCCCGTGAAGGTCGTCCAAAATCAGTTGTTGTGGCACAAAACATCGATGGTGTGCGTAAACTGATAGTGCAAGATCGACATGTGACATATCGTAAGATAAAAGCATCCTTGAACATTAATGCCACTTCAATACATTCCATTTTCCATGAAAATGTTCTCGTTGGATACTCTATAGCATATCAATCGCTCAAAAAAGGCTCGCGTCGATTGGAGTAAGGAAATCCTTAAAAAGTTCGACCGTGGTTCTTCAAAAGTCGTTTATAAAATCGTGATAGGTGATGAATCATGGATATATGCGTATGAGCCGGAAACTAAACAGCAATCGACCGTGTGGGTGTTCCAAGATGAGCCACATCCAACAGAAGTTGTTCGAGCACGAAGCACTTTGAAGCAAATGGTTGCCTGTTTCTTCGGGAGAATGGGTCATGTGGCCATTGTTCTGCTAGAGCAACGTAGGACTGTCAATTCTGAATTTTGCCGGAGGTCTTCGGAGAAATTCGCAAAACCAATAGCCGAACACGAATCATTCTCCATCATGACAAAGCGAGCTCTCTCTCACTCATCTCGAAAATCAGGTAAATTTTTAAAAAGTCAAAACATTGATTTGATGACTCATCTGCCCTTCAGTCCTGACTTGGAAACCAATGATTTGTTTTTATTTCTCACATCAAAAAAAAAAACTGCGTGGTCAACGATTTACGAGCGCCGAAGAAGCAGTTGAAGAGTTCAAAAACCATGTTTTGAAGGTGCCTCAAAAGGAATTGAAAAACTGCTACGAGCAATGGTTCTAACGAATGCAAAGTGTATTGATCATGAGGGGGAATATATTGAACAACAATAAAACCATTTGCATTTAAAAATTGTTGTTCTTAGTTCCTATTCCCGAAATATAAATAGCAACCCTCGTATTGTTTCTTTGACGTCTGCATAATTTTGTATATCATAGAGTTTTGCACCGCTTTTTGGAATAGAGGAAAATCGATTTCATAGTATAATCGATTTCATTTCGAAGAATAATGCGCTCTTTTTTTTGGTGCATAAATATTCCGTTATTATATCCTTCGCTAAGGTGTTGGTCATTTCTTGATATGTGATCTTAATGATCAGTTTGTGGAAATAGCAATTTATTTCTACCTTAACCTCATTGCCTTTTCTTATCTCAATCTGGCGATTGTAATAGTTTCAGTGATAGCAATGTGTTTTTGATTATCTTTCTGTGCGCTATGTGCGGTTGCGCCGTTAGAAGCTTCTCCAAGGATATTTTCGTTAATATTTACACTTGATAGTGCATCAGCTACATGGTTTTCTTTGCCTGGTAGATATCTTATTTTAAAGTCTAATTCATTCAGTTTAATTTTCCATCTTTGCAGCTCTTTTTTTTAGTTTGAATGTCACATGGGCTTTGATATGTTTGCACAGTTAGGAATCCGTACAGGCCTATGAAAGACTTTATTTTTATAGTGGTCTTCGGTATTGGAAATTTGATTATGGCAGAGATTTTGCCTGGATTTGGTATTATTCCTTCAATAGTGACTACATGACCTAGGAATTCAGTTTCCTTTTTCAAGAATTCACATTTATCCATTTGTGATTTAAAATTGACGTCTCCAAACTTTCCAAATACTCTTCTTAGTGACAACAGGTGTTCTTCCAAGGAAGTGGAGAATATAATGATGTCATCTATGTATACGAAGCAATCCTTGAAGATTAATTCTTCTAGCAGATTGTTCATACATCTTCGGAAGGTAGCGGGGGCAGTGGTTAGCCCAAAAGGCATATGAGTGAACTCGTAATGTCCATGCTTAGTGGAGAACGCAGTTTTGGGGATTGAGCTAGGTTCCATGGGTATTTGATGGAAACCTTTTGCTAAATCGATTGTCGTGAAATACTGACATTTACCTAGTTTGTCTAGGATTTCATCCATTCTTGGAGTTGGGAACTTGTCCTTAATTATTATTTCATTTAGATTTCTATAGTCTACTACCATTCGGTATTTTTGCTTTCCTGAAGCGTCTATCTTTTTCGGAATCATAGATATGGACGAGCAGTAAGGAGAATTTGACTTTCGAATTATTCCCTGCCTGATCATGTCTTTGATTTGCTGATTTACCTCCTGATCATGTATCTGGGCATATTTGTATGGTCGTCTGTAGACCGGGTCTTTATGTTGAGTTTTGATTTCGTGCTTGATTGTACTTGTGAAAGTCAAATTGTCACCTTCTCTGTACTGCACATCTTTAAACTCATATAAGACCCTTTTCAATGCCTCCCTTTCTTCGTCCTTTAAATGATCTAATCTTAATTGATTACATTCTCTTAATTCACTGTCTAGAGCGGAAGCGAAGTATTGATCTCCCTCTGGAGATCGGTCAAGACACTTGACACACACATGTCATTGCACTTCTGTGCGGTCTTGCCGGCTTCTATAGCTTCTCCACTCTGAATGATTGGGTACGACCTAGCTCCTAATGTTACAGTTTCATTTCTGTAATGGATGACGGCTTTACGTACCATTAAGTATTCTCTTCCTAATAAAATATCATAGTTTTCGGAAAAGTTGTTAATGTAGAACTTTTGTTCGGACGGACATGTTTTGTTTGCATTCCTCATTATACTTTTAGTTAAACGGAAAGGTCCATTGATGGTATAGACTGTAAGGTTATCGTCTTTTATCTCGGAATCTGTGATGTTGATCGATGATCCCGAATAAGCGATACACCTCAATATTCTTTTATTAATAGTAATGTTTATATAGGGTCCTCCTCGGTTTCGTCCAAGGCGGCTTGATTAAAATTTACGTCCATTTTCAGTTGACCACTCTGGCTTTCTCTCATTCTTTTAGAAGGTTGGTTGGATCTACTCTCACGTTGATGGCGTTGATGAATCAATGGGGTCCATTGTTTAGTTTAGTGGACTCTAGCTGGAGTGTGGGAAGAATCAGTTATTGATTCTTGGGTGGTGTCCTGTTACTTTTGTGGATGGGGTGGGTGAATTGGACATCAACATAATGTGTATGTGAAGTGGAGAGTTATGGATATGTCACTATATATATTGGAATGACTTAGGTTGGCATGTATTTTCGTATTTGTATGGGTCTTATGCTCGGATTATAGTTCCATATACCATTCCTTCCCCTTCTTAAAGTACAAATTCTAACATTCTTTTCTGTAATTAGTGTTAGTATATGAAATTTGACATTTGAATTTAAGTAACAACTAATGTAAACTACACTATATGATCACACTTACAAAACTCTGGAAAAAAAAGATAAATCAAAAGCATGTCATTAATATTTCTTTTAAGGTTTCAAACCAAAACTAATCTGTGGGATAAATTAATAAGCTCAGCGACTGGAATGTTTGCAACTCAAAAGGGATATAATATGGTTAAGGATTTCTATGATCAACATTTTGGACAATTCGGAAGTGCTCAGCATATAATTGAAAAATCCCTTCGAAATATTAAAGAGGAAGCGCAATGGAGCGATCAAAATCTGCCAGTGATTGAAAAGTGGCTAGAAACCTTCTTATCAAATACTATCAGCAAAAAATAAATATATGTAAAAATATATAGTAATTTTATTAATTAAGGATTTAATATATGGGCATTTAACATAACAAGTACACCAAAGTTAAAAAATTAAAAGTCAATAAAAACCTACTTCCATATAATTTTGCCCCGATGTGATTTTCTAAAAATATTAAAATCAGCTAATTTAACCAAATGACATACAATATCAATATTTTTGATCTGAAAACCTATTAAAATTAACAATAAGTTAATTTTATTGGTATTTTTATAGTCATGTTTTACTTTACTATTTTTTGTAAGAAAGAGACGATTCTTGACAAACTTTTAGTTGCCCAAAATCAACCTTAGCACCAATTCCATGCAACACCATATTTACGCTTCGAACCAACCCGACTTTTTCGTATAGATTTGGAGTTTTACAACTTATAAATTATATTTTTTTTTTTGTCTATGGTGCCCGGTATATCCGACTACTACAACTAAACCAGGAGGGAAGATGCACACCCGCCATGCCCAAGAACCACTGGACATCGTCTGCGCCGACTTCGTCGGACCCCTGCCACGATCCAAGCACGGCAATACTATGTTGCTGGTGTTCTTCGAGGCCTTCAGCAAGTGGGTGGAGTTGGTACCACTTTGCAAGGCCACCACCGCACTACTGGAGACAGCTTTCCGGGAATTGGAGTAAACGGCGCCCTAAACCCCACAACAAAACCCCACGGAACGAGCCAACAGAACGATCAAAACCATGATCGCCCAGTACATCGATGGAGACCAACGGACATGGGACGAGTTGCTGCCCGAACTCAGCCTGGACACCACTGGCTACAGCCCAGCATTCATTGTGCACTAAGAGACGACCCCAGGACTAGGCGAAGTGACAGAGACCTCAACCGACAAGGCCAAGCGACCCAAGGAAATCTTCGCCATCGTACAGGAAAATACCCAGCAGGCGTCACAAACGCAGAGCATGACCTACTACATACGTCGAAGCGAATGGAGACCCACGATCGGGACACTCGTGATGCTACGCCAACATCACCCGCCCAAAAACTGGCTCCCAAATATGAGGGGCCCTACAAAGTAGTTAAATTTATTTATCCCACTATAGCACGACTCCAGAAGCATCCTGGAAGACAGCGCCGAACGGCCGGCCTAGCCGACCTCAAGGCCTACCACAGCAACGAAAACACCCTCCCACCTCCTATTATTACATTACTAATTTTCACATACCTTTCTCGTAATTTGTAATTGTATTTTGAATGCATGCTTAGTTCTCGTGGTAAGTTTCGTTATAATTTTCCTCGCAAATTAGACTATCAGCTATCTTTACTTCATGTTCCCGGTAGGTTCGGTTAATGCGCGACGCGTCATGCGGCAGTGCTCCTCAGTCGGTTGGGCGGGCAGAGGACTGCGATCTGCCTGGGATCCGCGCGCAACAGCTATCTGCTGGTGGGCCACACGGGCCACTTGATGTAGTAATGCCATTTGAAAGATGCAGTCATCCAGAATACGAAGTAGAAAGGGTCGGAAATGAAGAGAGAGAAGACAATTCGGCCCGCCTTCCTTAATGTAACACACACTCACTAACTTCAGCTTTTGCTATTGTTCAGGTGATATATTTATTATCCAAAACGAGAGAGAACGTTGTGAGCCGCAGCTAGTGCCGCGACTCTACATTTATACTCAATACTCACACAGTATGACACCCCTCCGCCAGTAGTTCCTTCCTTAAAAACACACCACAATAAACACCTTTACACCTATACATTTTCGGAAAATCGAGCATGAATGGAATTTGGTGATAAGAGTTTTGCAAGGCCCCGAAGAAAGATTCAGAAATTTGTCCTTCTTCGCTAAAAATTATTTACCTTATTAGTCTCTATAAACTGTACAAGAAAGATTATATAAATTCGAAAAATATAATTAAATTTTATTATTTTGGTGATTGTAAGTCACAGGGTTTCAGGAGCAAAATACCCTTGTTCTACAATCTTCTTAGAACTAGAAATAATTTGTTATTTTAAATTAGTGTTAACGTAATTTACTTTTAATTTTAATAATCTAAAACAGTTGTTCTCTAAACGGAATTCGGAAGTATACAAAAAAAATTCAGTTATCATTTCCGAACCCGAACCTTACAGTTTTGAGATGAAAATGCATTTAAGTATGTATATTTAACTTGATCGATTAGCCACAATGGCGTTACTCTCATATATTTTGGGTAAATAATCTTCCATATTTATATGGCTATTATCAGTTACGACCGTATCAATACTTGTAAAACGTGTTGAAGTTTTACTTAAAGCATCAATTCCACAAAACGGTAGACTGCTTAATTGGTTGATATCAGTTTCGGAACTGCCGGTATGATTTGACAAACTCTGAGGGCAGTTATCGCAGTGATTTTTGTCAGTAGACAAGCCATTGCCAGATTGGCACGAACTAGGCGAAGACGACGGCTCATATTTCCGGGGTCGTCCTCGCGATAAGTGTCGCCTCTTAACAAACTCATTATCGTCGACCATCCAAAAAGAGCCGAAGTCATCTTCATATCGCACAAAACATTTGTGAAGCGATAGATTGGTACGTATCGCATTCTTCGTTATGCATAGCAGTTGTTTATAGTAATGTTATTTATAAAATAATCGAGAGTCGTCAAGAGTCGAAAGCAGGAACATGCATTGTAATAGAATGGAGAAAAGGCATATTGAGAAGTCAATTTTATACTCAACATCCCAAAACACTAAAAATCACACTCAAGCTTTTTTTATAAATAGATTTGTTGTGATTGTGATGCTTCTTATAGTTAGGATAGCTACAACCGTTAGTTTTTTGAATTGCAAAGTTCTCTAAAACTAGCTGTAGTATACTCCAGCTATATTGAAAAATGCAAGTTTTTGGTTTTGCTATCTGTTCTGGACTTCTATATGGGTTCAGTAAAGGCCGTATTATATTAGACTTTGCCTACTAACTTTGCTAAAAGACAGAGATAGCATGGGGAAAACGATAAAATAGTGTTGTTAATAGTCTCCAGCCACGGCAATGCATTGGAATCTTTTCTAAATGATCCGTTATTATTATTTATAACCTGGCTAGTAAAAATACATTAATATTTTTTATTTTATTGCAGATCTGAAAGGTTTGAGACCTTTCAAAGCCTGATGGCCGATCAGCTACGAGTTGGTGTTGTAAATGTTGTAAATTTAAGGGAATGTAAATAATGAATCAGAAGCCCCGGCTCTTCTGTAGAAATCTACATAAAAAGATTTCGTACATATTTATATTAACGATTCGAACCATAGCGACATTTTCTGATAGTTGATAAAATTGTAATGATTTAATTAAATTCAAATTTTAGTTTACATCTGGCTCTATTGAACTTTTCAATACTGAAAAGCTGATAAGTGCTTTCAATAGGACCAATATAATTTGGAGCTCTAGCTTACCATCAGGAAAATATTATGCTTTCAAATTCAAAATTCTTTTTTGTGTTATTTTTTTTCTCTAAATGTTGACATTAGAAACTAAGAAAACGTCGGAAGGGTTTGATAGCCACAGTAATTAGACTTTGTTTAAAATATCCTTTGTAAAAATCTATTGATAAACGGCAAAGGTGCAGCAGTTTCACCAAAACATTCTAATGTCGTTACCGTTTTACCGTTAAATTCCGGTCCTCGGAATAAAAACTGTTTTTTTTAAATAGTCAAATTTTGTAACAGTTTTTAACGTCCAAATGGCATTTTGGAAGGCACCGAACGGTATTTAAATGTTTGGTCAAACGGCTGCATAGATATTATTTTAAAACGAACTTTTAAGTGTACGGACGTTATGTAGTCACTGCCAATTGATTTGTGCCTTCTCTCTACAATAATAATCCGATCTAATCCAGATTCGGCAGATATGGTCATTCTCTATGATTCTGCTCTTTTGTTTTTCTCGTAAAGAAAGACGAACGGACAGAGAGACATGGCTATATCGACTCGGCTGTTGATGCTGATCTAGAATACATATATGTATATACACTTGGGCTTGGAAACGCTCTCTTCTGGGCGTTACACACATCCACTTTCCCCACAAATCTAATACACCCCCTATACTCATTTTGAGTATCGGGTATAAATATCGGTTTGGTTCGAAGCGTAATATGGTGTTGCATGCCGGTGTATTGTGCCCAACAACTTCTTTCATGCCCGCTTTTGCCACATGCTAACTAAATGAATTTAGAAAGTGCTTAATAACTAATATAGAATATACAATTATTTGCCACTGTTTGCGACCGTCATAACTTTGAGGGTCATTTCATTTTATAGATTTCGTTAAATTTTTCTTTCAAACGCTGCTTAATATTTGGATTAATAGAAATCATTTCACCGTTTCGAGATGGATAACTGATGCAAATTTATTTTTAAATGGAAAAAAACGTTGAAAAAAGTTTAAAACGAGGGGGAACGTTTATACTACTTTATACCCGGTACTCAGTCAGTATATACGTGAGCTTATGATCTACATATGTAAGTTGTAAAATATATTTTATACGTAAACACATTTAATTGGTACCCAGGGAACACCGCGGGGAGGCCATCATGATGCAATGGGGTCCCTCTAGCCAAAATATAATCTTGGGGACCTACGAGTCGACTTGAGCTGCTTTTAAAATCATTTTAAAGCTCCATATTCCCCAAAAATTAAAAAAAGGATTCCAATCCTTTATAAAAAATATCTAAACTAACAAGAAATGATTAATAATAACCCTATTTCCACCTAAACTTAATTAACAAAACAAAAAAATAAAACGGAAAAAAATAAAAATGGTTTAACAAAGGTAAAGATTAAAGAATTAATATAATTAAGAATACGGCTAAATAATACAAAATATTAAATATTTACACTAATGCCTGATTACCAAAAAAATCTAATCTTCTGCTTTTCTAACATTAACTGAAATTGCACTATGATAACTATAGATAGTCTCAAAGGTGCGCGCGGGCCAGCTATCGGAAATGTTTGAAAACGCCCAGTCAATATGCGTATCGCAATTGGTTGTGGACGAGTCCAAATCTAACAATGACCTACAATTCCTTTCTGAAAGGAATTCAGAAATGTTCTTACAGCAGCCTGAAAGGGAACGAAGGCATAAATTCAAATCTCCCAACACTACGGAATTTCTATCTAAAAATGGATACCGTTGAAATAAGACCTCAAATTCTGCTTCGAACTTTCGCAACGGATACGTGGGGGTTCTGTAAATAACAATAAAACCGACAGATTTGTACTTAAATAAAGCATAGTCGAACACTGGAGATGCTAAGTTCCCAGAATCCGCGTAATATCGATTACTTTCAATAATACTACAATGATTCCAAAGTTCATTCCTAACGAATTTTAGAATGCCTCTTTTCGGTCTAGCTCTATTATAAGCCTCATTTGAGTATGTGGAAGCCTCAACGAAGCACAAAATAGGAGATTTGAGCATTAGCTGATCAGAACAGACATCGATAAAATGGCAGTGCAAGCTTTCCTTATTATGGAAGAAAATATTTAATTCGGACGGATTGAGTAAACAATCGAAGTGGATGTGAAGTAACTTAGCGGAACGCAAGTTCTCGATCTCTTTCGCGACAGGACAGTCCCGCTTGGGTCTCGAAGGAATGAGTGGTCCAGCGATATAAAGTCTGTTCGCACTGGTGGCCCTACTACAAGCTACATACAATGCTTCTCTTTGCATATTAGATGAAGTGTGGATGACCACTTTTCTGTATGTTGCTCAGTTTTCTGAATTGGGGTCCAAGAAGATTCGTTACTATGGCTGTGCTTTGACCGTGCGTTAACTCCTACGCTTTCCTCGAGAAAATGTATTCAAAGAAGTTCGGGAGTATTGGATGAGCTGAGATCTATCTGCATTAAAACACCAGTGGCTCCGTTAACAAGACCATCTGATGTATCTACATTGACTGTCATCATATATTTAGCCGTGGTTTTTAGAGCCAATGAAGTGCACAAGCCTTGTGTATTCGAAGTTTTGAAACCCTTAGGATACAGGGGGTCACGAGCGAATCGGTCCGGAATGCTGCCAGGATGCTGCCTAATTTTACTCGGGCGGAGAGAAGAAAACTCTTAGTGAAATAACCCCAATCCAAGGTGACACAGTCATATGCCTAGGGATGCATGGCCGAGGGGGTGCTCGGTCGCTAATATGCGGACTCTGGATACCTGCCGACCTCCAGTTTAAATAAGGCTTCCCGGGGCGCTTCCCGTCTACTTGTGGGACCAAAAATGCCAAATTCTTATATAAATACCAAAAACACCGCAAAGGAGTTCGGTACTCCTCTTAAAGTGCCGGAGGGAAAAGATCATCTCTCTTCAACCGAAGAGGTCCGAAAAGCCAATCGGGCCAATCGGGGGGCCCTTGGGCTACCTATGACAACCCCCGCAAGTGGCGTTTCTGCCTCGAAAGATAGGCCCATATTCCAGGACAAGAGACGTACGGCATTCAAGCAAGCGGCAACGCTCGCGAGAGGTGGCGAGCGGTGGCGAGAGGAAAAACCCTAATTGGAGTCCTGACAGCGGATCCAAAGACGGGCAGATTTCTTGGGACAAATGGCACCTCCTAGAAAACGAGCTCCAGGACCGCTTCCTTCAGCAATTGGAGGAAAATGGAGGACCACCGCCCAAATGTGAGGACGCAAGGTTGCACTAAGGCAGAGTGAAAGGCATCGCCTGCCAAGGTGCTTGCTCGGCGGCCCTCTACACGTAGGCGGTCGCATCGGTCGAAGAGGCGAAGCCTGCAGAGCCGGAACAAATTCTCCGGATTCTGCAGGTCTACAACCCACACCTTCCCACGCCAAGTCATCCTCGTCCTGAACAAGGAGTCGGTAAGGCTTGTCCAAAGTGAGCGCTCTTGCTATAGGTCTCAAGCACGTCGGCGTCGGGCAGGAGCGGGACTCTTCGAATGTGTATTTATTTTGGATACAGGTGCTTCTAAGTTAATAATTATGAGGGGTTAGTTAAAGGAAATGTTCAGCCCCTGAATGGGAAACGACTACAAACAGTTACAGACGCGCAAAATTATAAAGAAACTTAGAATTGCGAAGTCGAACATAGAACACGATCTCATTGTAAAAAAAGATCGACGCTGCAGTTCAGACCGAAACTACATCCAAATTCCGGGCTCTTCAGCTGCCTCGTCCTTTCATGAAGGAAGGTGCCCTCCAGGGTTAAGAAGGAAGGAGAATCTTCTTTCACGCAGAACGAATTTCCGACGTTAACGAACGAACAACGAACAGTAAAAAGTTGAGAGAAGCTGGTGGAAGCATTTATTTACGACGTCAACGGAAAAGTTTTCAAAAACTTTAACGCCTTGCGTTATCAACGAAAACGGTCCGTTGCCATCACTGCGTTTTCGCTCATTTTTTTTTATAGATATGTTTAATTTTCTGATGTCCGTTAAGCACAAATTTTGTTGTGTTACGCGCACAAAAGCTTCTGTTCCGACGTTCATATAACCAAATCGGTCTATTGACAGCTGTGACGCACTTAAACGCAAGGTTTTTTTGGCCACTCCAATTCTTTCAAAGCTAAATTTGAGGTTAATTGCTCTAGTAACTGTGTCAAATAAACTTTATAAATGTATTTATATTAAATATTTTTGTTTCATTTTCAATTAAGATTTGTTTTGTTGTATAAAATGCCCTTTTAAAGTTTTATCAAAAGTATAAACCGGCGACAAGCAATTTTTTGTTAAGTTAGCTTCATAAATAAGGTTTTTTAGAATCGGATGGACAGACAAACAAAAACCGCTATATCTACTCAGTGATTCTGATCCAGGATAAAGGTGCACATGTGGTTGAAGATTAAACCTTCAGTGCGTTTCAAACTTCTGACCAATGTCCGCTTCAAGGGTCTAAAAATTAACTAAGTGCAAATGGGTAAAATTACAAAACTGACTACTTCACCTATAATACTATAACTGAAACCTATATCATCCTTTTAAAGCGTTTAATTATTTATTACAATTAATCTAAAACGGACTAAAACACTCCACACCACTCCATTTTTTACGGTACCTACGATTTTACAATTATTTATTTCGTATTCATCATGCAATTTAGTTATACATTTTACACAATAAATTTCGAGAACAAAATGCAGGAGCAAAGGATGAATAAACAGTTAGAAAAAAAACCCACGTACCCAAAATTCAGAGCTACGAAATAGTTTGCATCAGGCAAATTTGTAGCTCCTTGTAAGTTGTTACCAATGCTAGTTGTACGCTGTGGTCGTCGTTTGTAAAACTCGATTTCATCAACCGTCCAAACTGCTCCTTTTACATTCTCAACACGCATAAAGCATTTATGAAGCGACAGATTATGCCGAACTGCATTCTACATAGTATGTTTATTTGATTAGCTTATATTACAAGATTGATCTGGTTATGCATTTATTCATACAAATTCACTAATTAAGAATGAATATCTAGATTCGGGGGCCCATGCTGTTGATACCCTTGCCGAACATTCGTTACTACTTTGGTAGTAATATAATATAATCATAATATGGTCATTCGACTTTGATCAAATGAATAATATATCTAAATAGATTGTGGATTAATTTTTTTTTGACAAACAAATAAAATTTCTCGCAAAGTCTTGTTTCTATTTTTGTTTTACGATGGCAGCAATTATACAAATTATTCGATATTGGTGGTTCCGACATAGTAACTGTAAATGCATCAACCAAAATAGTTTATATTGGGAATAGTTTGTAAAAAAAAACAGACGGAAACAGCTTATCGTATTCTAGCTCGTCATGAACAAAAGTATATGCTTATTGATGTCAAAGATGCTTTACTCTATGTATTGAAAGCATCTAGAATAATTATTTATTCACCTACAGGTGTGCAAAAAGTCCATCTTAAAATACTAGTTGTTCGATCGATCGTGAAATAGTAAACCTCGGGAATATACATACATATAAGGAGAATTTTTATATTAATCTAATATACTGATTTACTATATTTACTGTTATGGGTTTTTATAGGGGCCAAAATAACCATTTCCGAAAGCAAAATATTTTCTGCACATAAATTCTGGATAAATCGCGGTCTTTGGAGCTTAAGCCTATACAATGAACAATTAGCCTTTCTAACTTTATGTAACTTATACAATCAGCCAGGCTCTGGTTTTTACTTTTACAAAAGTTTTAGAAATCATATAAATTGGTGTTCCCGTTTTCACAATCCGCAAGATTTCTCCGTTTTCAAAATAAAAACACTTTTCGTTTTCGTGCAAACAGCTGACGCCATCTGATTTTGTTATGCGAACGTTTGCAAGAAATAAATTTTAGCGTAAAACAGCATAAATATGCGCGCAACAGCACAGGTAGCTCTCGTAACATACGCGACACAGAACATCTGGGTAAAGACACACTTAACTAAAAATGTTTTTGCAACAAACTAATTTATTGACCATTAGCAACCTAATTTTCAATATGCATTCTGTTAATCATAGCTCGTCAGACATGTTATATAAACAGAATCAATGAAAAAATGAAACATCGATACAAAAAATTTGTGAAAACGGGAGCACCTAAAAACGAAAATGAAACGTTTTGGCTCAAAACGTAATCCGAAAAGTAACTGAAAACCGGGCTTGTTCGACACGTTGAATATTTTCAGTAATAACATAGTCCCACAAAAAACGAGGAGGAACTTTGTGAGTTGCTGCGGCGACCGTAACTTTACATTAATACCCGATACCTAATCGACAATGTGTGCGTTCGGGAGAGACAGAAATCGTGTCTGAACATGTCGTCTGGCGAGACGTAGCTACTGCAAATTAATTTGTTCCTTTTGGCTATAAAAATTATCCGATCTAAACCAGATTCAGCAATCTAATAGATACGGTCATTCTCTATGATTGTGCGTTTTAAGTTTTCTCGTATCATCAATATTGTGGATGCCACAGATTTTCGTTCTTTGTAGGGGCGGAAGAAGGTGGGGCGAAGTTTTGAAATATTCTTGTAGCAGTGACATATCACAGAAGTCCGGATATAAAACGTCGTTGATCTAGCTCTTATAGTCTTTGAGCACTAGGCGCTGATATGGACGGACAGACGGACAGACGGACGGACGGACGGACGGACGGACGGACAGACGGACGGACGGACGGACAGACGGACGGACGGACGGACAGACGGACAGACGGACAGACGGACGGACGGACAGACAGACAGGGCTCAATCGACTCGGCTATTGATGCTGATCAAGAATATATATACTTTATGGGGTCGGAATCGATTCCTTCTGGACGTTACACACATCCATTTTCACCACAAATCTAATATACCCCAATACTCATTTTGAGTAATCAGTTAACAAAGTTTTTCAGTACTATTTTTGAAGTTTACCTACTGTTTTGATCAGCCTGACCTTAGCTTTGAAGTACAAATGGATCTCTTTTCTTGTATAACATTATCCTATAAATTAGGGGGAACGTTGTGAGTTGCTCCTGCGACCGCAACTCTACATTTATACCCGATACTTAGTCAGGGGCAAGGGTTGGCGAAATTTTGAAATAAACTTGTAACAGTGAGATCTAACAGAAGTTTGGATACAAAATTTGGTTGCTCTTTGTGTGGTCGGAAGGGGGTGTGGCGAAATATAGCTCTTATAGTAGTCTTTGACTACTAGGCGCTCATGACAGACAGACATGGCTTAATCGACTCGGCTTTTGTTGCTGATTAAGAATATATATATATTCTTATATATATTTATATATATATTCGCTTCCTTATGGACGTTACACACATCCATTTTCACCACAAATCTAATATAGCCCTAGACTCATTTTTAGTATTGGGTATAAATACACACAGTGAGTAAACTGTGACAGTGAGAATGCAAAAATGCAGCTAGAGCCGCACTCTACACTTATACCCGACACTCAGTCAGTATGGCTACTTTTTGCTAGACGGCGTATTCATTCGGAAAAATCCCACGCGGCTCCTGAGATTGAGCGCCTTGAATAATCCTACAGCTTTTTATTTTATTTTTAAATTTACAGTATTTTTGCATTCCAGCATGCTCAACGGTATTGGAGAGGATTTTCAGCCGAGCTGGAACCTTATAGCCGAACAATATAATGCTAATAAGTTGTTATTTGCAGGCAGTAGCCAGTGAGTTCTTGATCAATAAGGCCATGGATCTAAAAAATAAAAAATTTTCTGTTCTTCCCCGATTTAATCGATTAAATCATGTTTTTTCCTATAAGTTCTACACAAACTATGTATTCCTTATATTTTTGGAGTCCCTGAATCCGAATCTATTTTTCACTAATTCATCAGGACTTTTAATCCTGGACCGTCATACTCATTTCATGCATTTACATACGTATGGGGGAAATATGGCGGAAGCATAGTGGAAACAGGGTGAAAACTAATTTGAAAAATGCATCGGATTCGTTCGAAAATTTCACTTATTCCTTTTTGAAAACTGACTTCAAATTCAATCAGCGACCGTAAAAAACCCCGAGTAAAGAGTTTTACATAGGAGTTAAAACATACGTAGACCTATTGTACATATACTTCTTTATGATTATGCGTGGTCCTTGAGATCAAGAGGCTCATCAACACGGATGGTATATGTAACTTTTGCATAATAATAATTAGAAGATTATTTCATTATAAAAAGATCTAAATTACATCTTAATCCATTCAAAACGTCCGTATCCAAACTACATACAAATACATACATACATATGAATGTATTTTTTATGAAATAGTTTATCTTTAATATACTTTGACTGAAAGAACGTTACAAAAATAGTTACCTTCCAAGTAGCTGCGTTACGACGAAAGTAACAAAAAGTATTTTGAAACCAATTATATATTTCATTCAGTGTTAGCTGTTTGTCTGGAGAATCAATGATGGCCTGTAAAAAATAAAATAAAATAAACGAGGTGCCGTTGATTACGGGTACATGTCATAACGCCCGTGGGCGTGGGACACTAATTTTTGTGACATTGTGACATTTTGCGACACGCTTTTAAAAGTGCGCCCACTCCCAAAATGTGTAAAAGTGTCGCAAAAAATTCGTAGTAGTTGCTTCTAACAACCCGGCAACAATTGTTGAAGATCAATAAGTCATTAACCAATAGTTCGCGTTCAATTTGCTACATAAAAGCACTAAACATACAGTTTATAGATGGGCCAGTTCATACAACAAACATGACGCACATCGAACACAGAATATTGTATGGCACATCTATAAATTGTATAATTAGTGATAAAAGACTGTAGGGTATCCGTGGCCTTGTCCAATATTGGCGTGAGCACTCAAATGAGTCACATAACAGTGCTTATTCCCAAGAATTAATAAAAACAGCTAGAATTAATTAATAATATAAATGTCCAATGTGAGAAAAAAAAACTTTAAAAGAAAAACAAAAACTGCATATTCAGTTGTTTATCCGTAAAAAAAGTTGCTACGCTTCCGCGTAAGGCTCACGTTTCGCTGACTCGTTGTTGATGAACCTGGAAAACTGCATAATCCCATAATGAATTGGATGCTCTCGATACTCTGTTCATATCATTGAAAGCTGAGTTGCTGTCTGCTGTTGAATTAAGCCATTCCGGACATAGTACCATCATCATGGCTCAAAGGTGCCTAAGTTTTCTGGTGGATACGTCGAATTTGCCGACATTATGACAATGTTTAAATCGGTGATTGAAGAGCATGCGGATCTTAGTCACATCGGGAAATTCCAGCACCTTCGCTCTTGCCTCGCTGATGCGGCTTTGCATTCGGTTCGATCGTTGGAGCTCTCCAGTAGCAATTATCGTGCGGCTCTGGATATACTTAATAAACGCTTTAATAAAAAAAAAACTTGTTTTCCAGGCACACATCACAGGCACACAGAGTCTTGGGCTCAAGGCGGTAGACTCGCCCTCTGCTAAAAGGCTTCGGGAGTTTTCGGATGCAGTCAATTTACACATGCGAGCGTTGCAGACATTGAGAACTGCTGAGGAGATTACCTAAGGAGAATGGAGCGATTGGAATATGCAACAGCGACACACGCTAGTAGCGATCAGGTGGGAAAAACCATTCCTATACGCAGGTTAAAAAAACGTTTGTAGCTTCCAACTCTTCCGCCGACCCGTCTGTATGGGTCTTTTGCCACACAGCGGGCCATAAAAAAAACTCCTGCAAGATATTCGGAAATCTCTCACCGTTGCTGCGCCACAAAGAAGTGAAGAAGCTTTCCCTATGCTTCAATTGCCTAAAACCGGGGCACCGGACCCACGCAAGTTCACGGATTCTGTGATACCAGCCTATAAGCATATCGCGCATATTGCGTATATTTCGTGTCCAGGAAAGCCCAGTCTTTGAGCCACGTTTTGTGCTCAAAGTGGCGAGTGGCGCCACTAAGGACTATATCGATTCTTAAGCTGGAATTAAGTCGATTAAGTGGTCGTTTTTATTGCTGGTCGGATTCGCCAACAACATAAATTGGATTAGGCACGAGCCATCCAAATTTCAAGGTTTTGTGGCAAATCGAGTGGCATCAGTTCAAAAGTTGACGGCAGCCATGGAATAGCGCTGTGTTCCCACATCCTTAAATCCTGCTGATATCCTCTCGAGAGGCTCGCTTCCCAGCCATATTATCTAGTCAGAGCTACGGTTTCACGGCCCATCCTTTTTGCTAGGCTCCAAGGATAAGTGGCCTGTATCTCCTGCTAACGACATAGCAACTTTGGAGCTTCGCAAGAGAGTATTGCTAATCACGTCTCCACAGCCCGATCTCACGTCCGGATGCAAATTTGCGAGTTCATTCTTTCGCATGCAGCGCACATTCGCCTAAATTTATACATCGTCGTAGGCATCCAGGACTCACCGTTTCTGATATTCGGCAAGGAACGCATCTTCTGATTCGACACATTCAGCTGGCAAACTTGGGGATGGACACAAAGGAGATTCGACGCAATGGTCATGTCATGAAATCCAGTTCTATTAGTTAGCTCAACCCGTTCATCGATCATTCTGGACTACTTAGAGTTGGCGGTCGTCTTGGAAACTCATCGCTAGGATTTGACGCTCAGCACCCACTCATTCTGCCAAAGGGACATTCCATTACCTATGCGCTGATAAGATATTATCACGAAAGAAACCTCCATGCCGGACCTTGCGCCCTGCTATCCAAAATTCGGCTGGAATATTGGCCCATTGGAGGTATTAAAGCTAGTTCATAGTTTAGATAGTTCATATCAACCCCGTACGAGAGGGCTTGCTCTTCTAGCTGTTCGACGAAGGACAGCGGGTTGTCCTGCCCGTCGAACTGGATTCTCCACTTCCAAATTCGTTCGGGCGACGTTCGGAAGATACCGGAATATCTTACAGGCCACTGTAACCTGAGACATAATCTCAAGAAATTATAGTAGTAATAATAGAAATAAACTCCTGTAGATTCTGTGAAATAAAGCCGGAAGTTTTGGAACACAGCTAATATGAATGCCCTTCATTCTAAAGAAGGAGGTTTCAAAATTTGGGGTGAAACAGCAGTGTCACCTAACAGGATTTGGATAATAGAAACCACCAAAATGCTTAATTTCATATAAAGAATAATTTGACAGGGATCTTCCAAAATATCCTACTTGCCGATGCAAAAGAAGAATATACGGTCGAAGTGTAATAAGGCCATGTGGTAATAATATATTTTTAACTAATATTTATATTGGTAACCGCCATATAACATACCTGTCTTATGAGAGACGCATAAGTAAAAGGAGGTCGTACATCAGCATTCTTGTAGAATTCCCTATTTCGTTGTATTTCTGTAAGTGATATTACATAATATTAAAATATAATAATATTCATTTGAGCAAACCCCCTACGCAAACGCTTCGCACGGACGCCAACCCCGGCTCATTCGATACGCTTGGTCGCGCCTATATAAGTAAAATATCGGACGACTACCCAAAAAATATCGTGGGACGACCAACCACTTTAACAACTGTAATAGAGAGATATTTAATTTTAAAACAATAATTCCGTGGCTATGTCGGTGTACAGAATATGTAAACGCTGTCTTCACTTAAAGACTAATATTACATCTATTTCCATATCTTACGCACTCCACTAGGTGTCCACTAGAAGAGGATGACAAAGGGAGTCAGCGGAATCAAAGAAACCGCTTGGTTCGATATACGGGCGTAATATCATAAAATGGACCCCGGCTTACTAAGAAATTACGTGCATAAAATATTTGGCGGTCACAGATGGTTCTTTTTTAATTGAATTTTAAAGTTTAATTTTTGCCCATATAAAATGTAAACATTATCACAAATGCTTTCGAAAACGAGGGTGAACGTTGTGAGTTGCTGCTGCGACCGCAACTCTAAATTTATACCCTATACATAGTCAGTAAGACAGAAAATCTGGCACAACGTGTCGTCGGGCACTGCGTAGCCAGATAATGGTTGTAATAATAATGAATTTTCTTCTATATGTTCAAAATTGTGGATGCCACATTTCGTATTTTTTGGGGGCGGAAGGGGGTTGGTCGAAATTTTTAAATATATTTTGGATTTCGGATTTTGGAACGCCCGTAGCCTGGTACGTACCACTAATGATTTGGCTCTATTTTTGCAACGTCATAACATTGAAATCATCTTAGTGGCTAAAACAAAAGAGTGATACAGAGCCGACCACCCTTTCAACAGGGCCAGAAGAGGAGCAGCTGTACTCTTTCGGAAGGATATTTCCCACTACCACCAACACGCTGTGCAATTGGGGCAGATTCATCTTGCGGCGGTCATGGTTCCAACGCTACGCGGAGAGATCCTCATTGCTGCAGCCTATTTGCCCCCCTAGATTGCCTGGTCTAGCACTGATTTCGACAATCTTCTGGCCCAACTGGGTAACAAATTTATCACTGGAGGAAACTTTAATGCGAAGCACTGAATTTGGGGCAATAACAAAGGAGACCGCATTGGGTTGGCACTGCATAACGCCCATAACCAATGGGTCGACTTAAATTCTGGCGACAGGATGCACCACCTACTACCCACCGTTTCAGAGATCCATGCCCTCCTGCGTAGATTCATGCCTCTCTCCCCTGTGCAAGGAAATTCTGGGTAGCTCGATAGACTTACACACATAGTTAGGGACCGCACAAGATGTAGATGCTGCAGTCCACACTCTTGTGACCAAAGTCTGTGACGCTTCTGCAGCTGCTACCACCTGCGGCCCTCAAGGCAGTCGAACTTCACAGACTGGAAACCATAGAAGCGGCACTTCAAGTGAGATCGAAGGGCTTCTTCTGCTCAAGAAACGACTCAGGCGCGAGTACACGAGCACACACCAATAATCCGCAGGTTGACAGAGTCTTCAGTAAAAGAAATTGACGAAACAGAAGATCGAGGCCACGGATAGACTGCTATCGGAGGACACAGCAGATGTACACTCAAACTACGTAGTTTGGAAGCTGACAGGACTTTACAATCGGCAACATAAACCTCGCATTCCGGTAAGGCTCATGGGCAAGAACAGCATTGGACAGTTTGGAGGCTTTTGCAACGAACCTGAAAGAAAGATTCCCACCATTCCGGACGACATCAAGTAGAAGAGCAATAACGGTCACTGAGAAGCTGAATGAGACCCACCAGATGGTGCTCCCTTCAAGATATCTCGGAGGACATAAAGAAACTCCAAGAAGGCCTCTGGCGACGGCAATGACAATGTTGTGTCAAAAGTGCTACCAAACAAAGCGATTCTATATCTTTTGCTAATGTTTAACGCGTCGCTAGGATTAGCATACTTCCAGAAGTCGGAGATGTGCCCACATAATAATGTTGCCAAAGCCAGGAAAACCACCGGAAGACCTCAACAACCATAGACATTTAGTCTCTTGTATACTTTTGGCAAAATATTTGAGCGCTGCATCCTACGAAGGGTACTGGAGTCGCCGCTGGTCAAAACAGCCATGCCAATCTACCAATTCGGGTTCAGACTTCAGCACGTCACACCCCAACAACTGCACAGGGTAGTGAACACATACTAGTGGCTGCTTTTCTGAATATTTCGCAGGATGTCAACCGGGTGTGGCACCAGGAACTACTCGCCAAGATCAAAATGCTGCTCAACCCTCAGCTGTATGTACCAAAAGCTTTCTTTCAGCTTCTTTGACCAAGACCATCAAGGCAGGACTACTGCAAGGCAGCCTGCTTGGGCCGACACTGTACTGCTTATTCACCCACGACATACCAAATCCCACTACTGTCCGAAGGCAACCAGGGAAGATCGTCAAGGTGACAACATTTGCTGACGACACAACAGTACTCTCGAGGGCTAGCTATGTCTATGATGCCACAAGCAATCTACAGCAATGCCTCAAGCTGTTTAAAAGCTGGGCCTGCCGATGGAACATCTCCATAAACCCTTATAAATGTGCATTGGTGACGCACACTTTAAGAACGAGCTCTAGCCCTGGTTTCTTTCTGCTTGGGAAACTCGTGGAGCAGCGTAGGAATCACACATTCCTCAGAGTTACACTGGATGCACGTGTAACTTTCGACAGTCACATACATGTAGTGAGGAGCATGTTGGTGGGTCCAAGGCCCAGAAAGTGTTTCCTCAAGTCGCGCCCGTTATCACCGCTTTCGTCAGACCTAAATGACTATGGCACTCTCACGGCTGGGCATCTCTTGGTTGGCGAATCATTGCGAACACTACCTGAGATGTCCCTCGAGAATATCAAGCTGTCAAGTATGGACCGCTACGATACGATTACGATTACCGTTGCTTGACGGTTTTGTAAGTAATGGTCTGCTGACTACGTCAACAAATTGCGATCGCGCACGAAGTTGACAGCACCCTCAACGAACCTCACCGAGCGTACGTTGGTCATCATCTATGAGGACAACCTGTCACCGCTACGCTGGTGTATACTTTGTAAGTGAGTCCGGTATTGGAGCATTGTTCTAGTGTGTGGAGCCCGTGGTATATAAAACAGCAGGTTAATTCAATAAATAAATACAAAAATATCATATAAATTCATAAAAGCTGACGTTTTTGAACCAAGCTACAAATATTTTGTTATTTATGTGCAGTGTTTTTTTTTTTTGTATTATCTACATAGTTTGAAAAGAAAAATTAATAACATAAAATATTGCTAATAACACTATGAGTATATAACAGAGTCTAGTTTCTGTTCTGCTATACGGCCTTAATTCCCAGAGCACTGCTCTTTTTTGATTCAGGCTGGACACATCATACACTCACCTTGTTGTACATCAAGCCCAGCTCTCTCTAGCATATATGGCAAGCCTAAAAATAAAGTACAAAATTAGTATAAATCCGATCCTGACGTCGTTTCTTTCTATTTGCTACTCAGTTTTTATATAAAAATGCAATATTATGATTTATGCGACTGCACTTTGTCTATGTTTTTTGTTTTGCGCTACTTTTTTCATTTTATTTTGCATAAGTGTTTTGACAAAATAATATTTTAGTTAACTCTCCAACCAGTCTACAATCTTAAAGCCCATACTTACCACGAGTGCATGCCATTCAATTTGTGTAAAAAATTAGACATGTGTTGGTTTTCTTGGCGGCGGTCAACTACCGCAAATTTATTTCAGTTCACCTCTTTCATTACTAAAGGCTTTCAAGGAAACTAACACACGCCTGTTATTTTCAATAAAGCATTTGACTCTGAACACCACTGCCTTCTAGCACAAAAACCTGACCTTACCTTTGTTCCAGGTCCCAAAGAGTCCTCTTCAAACACCCTTTCACCTCACCAGTGAAGGTTACTTCTTCAGTACCAATAGGCAGCCATCTAGGCCCCTTACTTTTCACAATCTTTATGAATGACTTGCCTTCGGTTTTAACATACTTTCGAGTACTCATGCATGCGGATAATTTAAAGCTCTGTGTCCAATATAATGACATTTCACTTCAATCTCGCTTGCAATCCGATCTCAATAACTTTCAGTCATTATGCACTTTTGTTACACCTTAATACCTCGATATGTAAAGTAATGATACTTCATCGTTTCAGTCGCTCGTTGGCTCCTTACACCCTATGCGGTACTTCTGTTGAGAGAAATACCCTGTTCGATAATATTAGATATTTGATATTAGCACATTTCTACCGTAGTAAATAAGGTGGTCAAAGGAATCCAACGACCTCTGTTCGGAGCAGCAGCCGTTAATAGCTCTTAAGTCACGTCTCTCTTAAATTTTCTTTTATCGCGCTCATCCTATGTACGCTCTCAGTGCATAAAGCACACACCTATGTATCGTTCTTACTTTTTATAAGCCACTGCTTCGACCCTTCCATCTGTCTAGTCGGTCGTTCCTCTTCGAGGCAGTCGGTCGGTAATCCTCTTCGTCGCCCAAAACGCCTAACATCTAAATTCGAAATCCTCGGCCACGGCCTCTAACAACAACATACAAACAATAAACGCCCAATTGTAACCTTAACAAAGGAGCATTTTTTAATTGGTAAATGTGGAGTCAGAGTTTCCGAAAAAGCTCGGCAGCTTCCAACATTTTGGTGACCCCGACGTGATCGCCGTTTACTTGTCGTGTGTAAGTGGTGTTACGTACAGTTCGTTAAATCCAATTCGAAGGTTTAACGTGACATTTGCTGAAAACTAGCGAACCAAAGATCGTTGTGGCCGACCGTGGCAGTTCTAGCGACCCGCTATTCGTTTTCGCTTCTCTTTCGCCTCGATATGGCGAGTTGGAGTTGTAGGAGCCAAACACAACATCTACGGCACACATACGTCGGAGACGTATTCGCCAGAGCCCGACTAAATGGACTATACATATAAAGCTACTACCTGCCCCCAAGCCTCACCCTACAGCAGGCGACGACGGCACTGGAAAGAATTGCTGAGGATGCGCGGAGTGGGGATGCCCAAGAACCAACCCAAGAGGTTAGGCGCTCCTGGAATGCTTTGCGACACTGGATGCCGTACGGCTGAACACAGGCACATATCAAACTTTCGGCAGAGCTGAATCGGGGTCTATAATAGACCTAACGGTCGTGAGCAGCAGCCTTGGCCCAAGGACAACGTTGAAAGTCAGCGGCTTATACGCCGGGAGTGACTACCAAGCCGTCATCTGCGAAATCCAGGATACTGGCGCACGAAACCCGTTCATTGGCAAGCAGATCGGGTACAAGGCCGAAACTCTAGAACCGGATATGGTCGGGGGCATGTTCGAGGACTACACGACCAATGGGACGGCTGAAGAGAGATGTGATGCCGCCATGGTAAGGAAAAGGCCACACCTTGACAATCGCAGGCCAACTTACTGGTGGAACGCTGCTATAGGTAGCGCCAGGCGGGAAAGCCAACGCAAAAGACGACTATACCAGCGTTCGAGACGTTCCCCGGAATTCGAGAGGCTCCAAGGAGAATATAAATAAAGCAGACGCTGCTTGAAGAGGCAGATCAAGGACAGCAAGCACAAGTTCTTCGAAAATCTCTGCGATTACGCAGTTGCGAACCATTGGCGCTACGCATACAGGCTGGTAATGAAGAGACTGCGAGTATTCAGTTCACCGCCGCCAATGTGTTCAGACCTGCTGGTTAACATTGTCAAAACCCTATTTCCAGAGCAAGTGGCATCCCAGAGGGTGATGGATAGAATTCCGCCACTTGAATTAGAAGCCAGCACAGAAGCAGAAATACTCGAACGGATTAAGAACGGCAAGCACCAGGACCTCATGGGGTTGCGAAAGCCGTCCGGCTAATAAGACCAATCCACAAATGTATGTAGATTTATTCAATGCGCGCATGTCGGAAAGGACCTTCCCCAGACCCAGGAAGCGACAGCGGCTAGTCCTCTTACTTAAAGGGCACAAGCCGATCGACACTTTGCATGCTCGACACAGTGGGTAAGATAATCGAGCGCATAATCCACACGAAGCTGGATAAGGCAGTAACGCGTCAGCTCTCACCGAGACTGAACGGGTTTCGCAAAGGCAGTTGGACCACGGTGGACGCAATCGGTGAAGTATGTGAGATAGCCAAGCGGCTATTGATGGAACCCGATGGATGTACGGGACCAAGGAGTATTGCATAGTGGCAACACTCGACGTCCAAAATGCATATAACTTTGCCATTGCGACCACATACTAGAAGTATTGAGAAACTTCGAAGAACCGCCGTATCTGCAGACAGTTATCGGGAACTACCTTAGAGACCGAGTGCTCATATATGAGAAGGATAGAGGGACTCGTGAGCACCAAATCCCTGGAGGAGTTCTCCAACAATCGGCCCTCGACCCGCTGCTGTGGGCTGGAATCCTTAAGGGTCAACATAGCAGTAGACGTAGTAGGAAAGCAAAAAGTAGATGCAGAAGAACTCGCGGTATAGCGAGCCAGAACATGGCTAGCCGGGAGGGAACTATCATTGACCACACATAAAGCGGAGGCGGTGCTAGACGGCCACGATACGAGTAGGTGACTGCACCATTAGCTCCAGTCTAAGCCTGAAGTACCTGATTGACCACAGACTTAGCTTCAAGTACCACATGGCATATGCCAGGAGCGAAGCAGGAAAGACGGCAGTTGCCCTATCCCGCATCAGAAGAGTTGGCTGAACCGTCGCCATGGACAAGTGGAGTATCACCTGACGCAACTGATGACAGGACACGGTTGCTTTAATGCCTACCTCCATAGCTTTAAGCATGAAGACGACCCATTCTGTGTGCTCTGCACAGGGACATCGTAGACACAGAGCACTGCAAGAAGAATGCCAGCGGTGGAAAGTTTGGCAGAATGCCCGTTGGAGTCTGAACAAAATTGGGCTGCGATCAGAAACATGGCTACTAAACTGCGTCGCAAAGAAAGAGCACGCAGTGCAAGGAGATAAAGGATAAACGAGATTATTAAGAGTAGAGCCCTATGGGCATCTTCCTCCGGCGAAGTAATATCTCGCGACAGTATCGCCGGGATCCGGGATAGGTGTGGTTGGTTGTAGAGTTTTAGTCCCTCACTTCAGCTTTGGCTGAGTCTGCATGAAGCTTTCCTGTAGTCACACAACACAAAACAACAAAAAAAAAAACAAAAAACACCCACGCCACACAGTCAGAGCCGCCGCCACGGAAGGAGCCGAGGCCGAAAATGAAGAGGAAGATAGAGAGATGATCGCTCTCATACCCACAAACGGAAGCCGGCAGCAACGGAGCGGCAGAGCGGTGAGCCTAAAGAGGTTTGGCACGTGCTAACGAAAGCAAGGCATGGGAGTTACTCTCTGACCGGGAACTCGGATGGACGCGCCGCGGAAGAAACCCAAGTCCCGCGTGGGTCGTAATAACCCCACGAGTGAAGTGAAAAAGACCAAAAAAGTACGCAGCAGGAGCCACGAGAAATATGCATCTCCACGGCGAGGTTCCACCCCGTCTCGTGATCGCGTCCCACGCCCCGCCCAACCCCCGTCGGTTCCTCACCTACAAATTTATCTGTAGGAAGGACCGGGCCCGGGCAGACTGAGAAGCTGCACCTCGGCCCGAGAACTTCCGTAAAACTATAAACAAAGCTGCGCACTCCAAATTTTGATACCAGTTTTGGACTTTTATAATTTTTAAAAAATGTTCAAATTGAATTCACTCCTATTAATGATAAGAAAGAAAAGTTCTTAAATTCTTACAAACAATGCATTGTTGAACCACTGAACTTTGTAAATTCGAGTATTAAAACGGAACAGAACCCAGCCGATTAGTTGCTTGCCAAATAGCACCTAATTCTTGGCCCTCAGCCGCTTTTTTGTTTGTTACTTATGTTTATATCACTCATTTGTTTGTTAAAGCTTTGCGCGTGCTTGCCCTGCTAAACGCTCTCTGCCAGCTCGCTCTTCGCTATCTCCGCTTGCGTCTGCCTGTCGACGTCGGACGAGCGAAGCTGCGCTCAGCGATCGGAGCGGCAATGTAAAGGGCAGGCAAGCCACTCTTGCAATTTGGATGTCACGCATTAAAGAACATATCGTAATTTTATTTCTGCGCCGAGTTTTATTTAATTCGAAATAATTAGTCGGCCGATTGGAGATAAAAAACATTATCTCCACAAACGTTCTATTTGTTATTATTCATAACAATTGGATTCCCTAAATTTTGGACGCGTCAGTACGGACGTTGCTATAGTTATGTATTAACATAATGATATAACCAGTTTACAAATATACAATTTTCAATTTAGTACATACCACCATTTATTGAAAACGCTGTTTTATCCATACTTCTTTTCTTGATTGTGCACAAGTTTGTTGAATTAACCATGGGTAGATTAATGGAGCTCGGAGAATTTGATTGTCGAATTGTGCGTCCTAAACTATTCATTGTAAGTGGACTGGTCATTCTGCAATAATTTCCATCTTTTCCGGATATATCCTAAAATTACAATTTCAAAATTCTTATCAACAGATTCAACTAAAAATTTTAAAAAAGTTTGTCGCACAGCGAGACTAGAATAATATATAATTGGTCTGAACTTTAAAAAATCTAGTTTTCGAAATCTTATCAAACTCGCTTAAAACTCGTTACTCGGGATTTTTTGTGGTCGCTGAGCACGCCCATGGCCTTATTGACTACGGTAACAATATGTTCCGATAACTTTAGCTTGGCGTCTAATATAATACCAAAATCATCCACCAGAATAATCCTCTTAAGAGAACCACCAAATAGGGTATAGGGAGCCAACAAAGGGCATTAAAGTGTAACAAGTTTGCGCAACACCATGACTGAAAGTTATTGAGATCGGATTGCAAGCGAGAATGAAATGAGATGTCCTTGTACTGGACACAGACACATCCGCATACATAAGTACTCGAGAGTATGTTAATACCGAAGGCAAGTGGCTGCCCTATGGTACCCCCGAAGAAACCTTTACTGGTGAAGAGAGGGAGTTTTTGAAGAGGACTCTTTAAGACCTGGAACAAAGAAAGCTAGAAATCCATCTCAGGAGGTGGGGCGGAAACCCTAAAAGGTCAAGTTTATGTGCTAGAAGGGAATGGTTTACAGAGTCGAATGCTTTACTGAAGTTGGTGTAAATAACATCCGTCTGTAAGTTACCTTGAAAGCCTTTGATAATGAAAGAGTTAAACTCTAACAAGTTCGTGGTGTTTGATCGCCGCCTTATAAATCCATGCTGAGTTGGAGATATAAGTGACTTGCAGAGATTTTGCATGTGCGGAGTTAAAACCTTCTCAAACATTTTAGGAATAGCGGATAACTTTGCTATACCTCTATAATTTTTTGTATCAGACTTGCTACCTTTTTTATGGAGAGGATTCCTTCCAGATCGGGGGGAAGCAAGAAGAATCAATGGACAGGTTGAATAGTTTAAGAAAAGGTCCACACAGAGCCTCGGCGCAGTACCTGAGTACGCAACCTGGAACCCCGTCTGGACCCGGTGAAAACACCGGCTTAACTAGTCGAAGATCATGAAGTAGGGAACATTCATTTAACAAGGGACTGAAAACCGACCTCGACCTCGGTAAACCGTATGGGTACGGATGACCAGAGTAGCTTTCCTCAGAAGAGGTGGTTTGGAAAAATTGGGCAAAAAGATCGGCAATTGCCTGATCATCATTTGCCGACGTATTACAAAATGATAGCGAGGATGGGTGTGCGGACGTTCTACGCTTACTGTTTACGAAGCAGTAAAACTGTTTTAGCCTGCATTCTTCTTCTTTTTGGACTATTCTTTCGGTGTCTCTGCTTTAGTGAGTTCACTATTCGTTCCCTGCACTTCGGAGGATCGTGTGCTCTGGAGTATTGCCGCTGCTGCTGATTGTCGGGCTCGCTCTGCTGCCTGGTCTCCCATATTAGTTGAGCTCTCACTCTGTGCGGTTCGGATTATTCGTGCACAGTGATTCGACTTCTGTCAAAAATGTCCACTGCTTGTATTGAGAGGAAAGGCGAATTAGGTGGAATTATTATCGGTGATTTATTCCTTAGGTGGTGGCTATGCGAAAATTTTTACCACATAAAATGTGCTGCTGGTAGAATTTTTGGTCGGCTACACGACCATCCAAGTGCACATTACTACTTCAGTTCCTGTTGTCATCGCACTCGAACCGTGGTGATGTCATTACTGTTTCTGCTCCATCTGACGCTGCCGACGCTTCTGCCCCCTACCGAGAACTTTTTAGGGAGTGGCTGCACCATTTCGCTCTCGCTCGGGACTACAACTTAAAGCAGTGGTTCTCCGGAAAGTAATCTTTGTTTCCGTTTTAGACCTGACGCTACAACGGATGATGTTAAGCAACGTAAACTAAATTACGTCAAATTCATACAAATGGTACATCCTTTGACTTCGACGAAATCGCTTTAATGGAAACCTGGACTAACTTTTCTATCAATAATCATGAAATTTACAATTATATTATTTAATGAATGGGCCGTCCATCTTTTGCTGGCGGTCTGATTGCAGTCAAAACAGATTTCGCATCTGAATTATTTGCCTTTCAATAATATCTACGGAATAGAATTATTGCACTCAAAGCTCGTATCGTGACGTCATTTTTCTATTTAACCTGCTTTTAAATTCCCAGGTCTGATTTGAGGTTAATTTAAACCACCTCTCTGCCAATCATACTTTTGTAACTGCATTAGGTTGCAATCATTACATTATTGTCATGGGGGACTTCTTGGACGTTGACATGCAATGACTGCATCTTTCAAGAGGCGATGCAATTACTGCACCATCAAGTGGCCCTTGTGACACCTGCAGAAGGCTATTTTGCGCGGATCCCAGGCAAAACGCAGCCCTCCTCCTGGCCCTATCGAAGGCCGCTTCCGCATGACGCGCGACGCGTTAGCCGAACCGAACGCGAACATGCAGGAAAGATAGCTGTTAGACTAATTTACGAGGAAAATTAGCACTAAAGTTACTAAGAGAACTACTATGAGAATTCAGTAGCCGAATTCGGAGAACGTGCAGCCAAGTACGTCTGCAGCGTCCGTGTCCGTGGTGTCCGCAAGTTCGCAAGCTGTCCCGTCTATTCCGATCCCACTAGTGATCAGAAGCTCCAGACCTCCGGATATTGCCACCACAGGTATTAGGCCTGTGGTGCCTAAGCCACTGGTGGGAGTCCCACCAAAACGACAAGTTTTTGTTTCACGGCTGGCCCCTGACCTCACATCTAATGATGTAATTGCTTTTATTCGAAGCAAAATAAAAGCCGTGTGCTTAAAGGTGGAGAAATTTAACTTCTCTTATGCCAGGGCGATAGCCTCTCCCCTTTATAACACATAGCTCCTACAAATCATTCCAGTTTGCCACCCTCAACCTCAACTTCCTCTTCCTCATCTTCCTGTTCTGCTTCCACCCTTTAATAAAAACTAACTTCTCTTTTTGTAACTTGTCAAAATATTAGAGGCTTACGTAGTAAGCTCAGCATTCTTTTCCGGGATAGTGTTGCATTTGCTTCCCACATTATTGCGTTTACTGAAACCTGGTTAAAGCCGGACATTCGAAGTTTCGAGGTTTTGGCAGGTCGGTACACAACTTTTAGAAAGGACCGTTCGTCTCGACGTGCAGGAGGGGTTCTAATTGCAGTGGACTCTTACTTCACGTCGGAACATTTCACAGTGCAAGTTCAACAGGAACTGGAATTCCTGTGTGTAATACTGATTCTTCCCGCTTTCGCTATATTCACTACTTGCTCGTATATTCCACCTTTTTCTGATATCTGATCTGCCGCCGCCACTTCGGCAATCACTTTGATCTGACGCCGTCGTCTATTTTAGTTCTATGCTAACCCCTCTGCGCATTGGTTGCATATCGATCTCGCAAAAATTTTATCTGGCCATAGCCAGATGGTGGCTTCCGCTAAGCCACCAAGATTAAATACGAATTATAAGGTTTAACCCAAATTCTCTTTTCATTTTTGAAACACATAGGTGCCAAAAAAGCTTGGCATCTCAAACAGACCGTTTTTCAGCTTATTTTGAACAAGTAGTACAGCATAAAAATAACCTGTGATGTGACTTCCCATATTTGGATTGACTTATTTGTCTGCACAGTGCGGTAGCTTATCTGGAATAAATGGGAATAAATAGAAATCTTTTGACGGGAGAGCGAGCTTTGAGTTATCTTGGTGGGTTCTCTAGCCCTTTTGCTTTAGAACGTGTCCTTAGAATGGGATGAAGAGACAAAAAGGACGAATTGTGAAAGGTCGGTTTGGTGAAATCTGGTGAAAATGTCTTTCAAGAAATCGTCGAAAGCAGGGTGGGTACACATGCCAGGCTGCCCCAAAATTAAGATCAGTGGGCCGAAAAGCTAATCAGTGATTCTCCAAAAATAAACCAGGTTTCAATCCCCAAAAGGTAATTACATAACCACCCGCTTTTTCATGTGGCTGATACAATTTTTGTCTTATCCAAAAGGGGCTAAACTTTGCCAGGCGATCTCGGCTTTTCTCCAGTGTAATTCAAATATTAACGAAAATTTTCCAACGGAGGTCAAACGAAAGTTTGCGTTCAACCTTTTTTGACCTTGGCAGAGGAAATACGGTTGCCTCTAAAATTCTATGTCGTGGCCTGGATAGGCATAGACATAACCGTGTCGGATGTCTTCAATACACACACACACACACACAGATGCCGGGTCACCGAAAGGCAATCACTAAGGAGGTGTTACAAATGCCTAGAGTTCGGGGAGACACAGCTTCTCGCGCGGGCCTAAAGCTAGCCATACAAGAGAGCAAGTTGAAGTGCTTGCTCGAACTCTGCGACTCGGCGGAACAGGACATCTGGTGAAGGGCCTGGTGGTAATAAAAAAAAAAGGATGCTCTGAAACCGAAGGCACCGGTAGCAGCAAGCAAAATGAAGGTCGTGGAGACCCTATTTCCCCGAATGCCTAATTCCACCAATGCAGGAGTTTGCGGAGAACCGGAGAAAATCAGCGAGGTAGAGGTCAAGGCCGCAGCTGGGAGTATCTCAGTTGCTAAGGCTCCTGGCCCAGATGGCATCCCAAACAGAGCACTAAACAAGGCCATTATGCTCCACCTGGAAATGTACGGAAGGATGTTTAACAGATGCTGGGCGGAATGAATTTTCCCGGAGCGATGGAAGTTACAGAAGCTCGTCCTGATCCCGAAGCTAGACAAACCGCTAGCTGAGCCCTCGTCCTATAGGCCAATATGACTACTGGATACCGCGGGAAGATTCTTGAGCGGATCATCTGCACAAGGCTGGAGCGAGCCATCCAGCGAGGTGGTGACCTATCACCAATGCAATTTGGTTTCCGCAAAAGCCCACTCCACACTAGACGCATAACAACAGTGCAGCAAGGGCAATCGAAGGCACCCGCTGGAAGGGCGGAGCCAAGAAATACTGCATCGTGGTGACACTAGATTTGCGAAACGCATTCAACACTGCCAACTGGGAATTGGAGTTTGGAGTTGATGAACATCTCATGTGCATGGTCCAAGACTACTATCGGGATCGGGTCCTGTTGTATGATACTGAAGAAGGTACCAAGAATTATGCAGTAACTGGCGTACTATGCGTCCCCCATACGGTATCTGGGAGTGCTGGACTATGCTTTCGTGACCACCTCAATCAGGTGAGTATAAGAGCTGCTGCGTTGGGCAGGGAACTAAATAAAATAACGCTCAACCCGAGGGGCCCGAAACAACGACGGCGGCTCCTACTACACAATGTGCTAAAGGCGACAATACCGTACGGTGCAGCGGCCTGGGCGAAGGCGGTCAGCATAAAAGCTTATATGAGGAGCATTTAAGCAACTTATCGCCTGGGAGCCCAGCGGGTAAGCAGTGCACTCCGCACAGTTTCCGACGACGCGGCACTGGTCATTGCTGGAACGGCACCGATCGACCTTTTAGCAAGGGAGGCTGCCGAATTATACTCGCAGCGAAGAGAAGTAGCACCGGCGGCGCCCAATAGGGACGCTATCGGTCAACGGGAGCGGCAGCAAAGAAGGGCCGAGTGGCAGCATAGATGGAACGAGTCGGCGAAGGGGAGATGGACTTACACCCTTATCCCAAGAGTCGTGCACGCGAAGTCACGGGAAAGTGAACTTCTACCTGACGCAACTACTAAGCGGGCACGGTTAGCCAGCTCGAAGCTGAGACAAAGTGTATGGAGGAATGATGTGGAGGAAGGCTGACTAAGGAAACACTGGTGAGAGTGATGCTGGAGCACACGCGAGCGTAGTAATGCGTAAGCTACGCAAGTACAACCGCCAGAAGACGGAAAACAGGAGGGGCATAGAGTGCCCGTACGGTCCCTGCGACGCAATACTTGACGGTTGTCCCGCAAGATCACTTGGCAACCAATCTATCTACCTTCCCTATCAACCGAATAATAAAAATACAAAAATAAACACATGCACATTATTACTATTATTTTTTGCATTTAAATTTTGTACATTATAATCTAATCTAAAGACACATCAATGCATGCAGGAATGTTGCAACGATGGAAAACCAACCATAAGCTACCACTAAAAGTAAGAAAACATACAGCGTAGCTGAAAAAATTTTGTCTTTGTATTTAACTTTTCTTATTTCTAAAACGTATATATACAAAATTACCCCCTAGACTTAAGTTAACAACTTAACAGCGTTAGATCTTTTCATTCGAAATTATGAAATTTGGAAATAATGTGAAAGACAGTTGTTAGTTGGAATAGAGGATCGTTACGTCGCTATGAAATTGGACTAGAGTAACTATAATGGAGTATTCGGAGGGGAACATATAGGAGTGCTGGCATGGTTGGGTGGGTAAACTGGGAGTAACAAGACTAGAACTAGTAACAAGAAGAGTAACTAACTAGAACAACTAAAAGATCCCCCCTTCCGATGAGCCCTAGCCGAAAGATCCCACAGAGTGTTAATGAAAGACACATGATGTCTATGAAAGTTTTCTAGTTTGTGGAATGCGTCACAACAACTACCACACCAGAACATCGGGACACATTACAAAATGCCGTTCGACCTCGAGAACTCCGTCTGATTCAAAAACTCATTTTAACATTTGCTTTTTTCCAATAGTGAAACTACCATACTGATAAGAACATATACTCGCTTTCTGAAGACCAAATAGTACCGGGAAAATTAAAGCCTTTCCGCGTCTGAATCATAAATATGACCATGTCATTCTATTCCGCATTACATAGCTCACAACTGTAATGCAGACCATTACAATTCGAGATAGCATCTCCAAAGAGGCCCGAAAACATATCGCAGAGTCAGGAGGGGATACTTGGTTGATTATGGGTGATCTCCTTCTTGCTTTTTTTTTTTGCACAAACCACAGAAAATACTATTGCGAACGCTTCTTAAAAAATAAATACCACATTTCAAAACAAATACCTATTAGACCAATGTGACTGAAAAACGCTTGAAGCGGAATCAGTAAAAACAAAGAAGAGGGGTTCGCCCTGCTAAACGTTCTCTCGAAGATCGGTCTTCGTTATCTACGCTTTGCTTCAGCTTATCTATGTATGCCGAGCGAAGCTGCGCTTAGCGATCGGAGCGACAACGTAAAGGGCAAGCAAGCTACACTTGCAATTTGGATGTCGCGCAATAAACTAAAAGTGGCAATTTTATATATGCGCCGGGTTTTTTTTAATCGAAATAATTAGTCAAGATGGTCAGACATAGTGACAACAGTTATCCTATCCAGATCTTCCTGACACACAATGTAGACAATTCTGAAATGGCTGTTTAAAGGGGCGAGCCCAAATATATTAGGCTTCTTCTACTGAGAGCTGGACAGGAGCCGAACATATACAGGTTTCCAATACGAATACAAGTAAGTTATCTATAATAAATATGTGATAATTCACGATGCTCAAACGAATAGAAAAATACTGAATTATAAAATAATTGTGATCTCAGACAGTACCTTTCGATCCGCCTTTGTTGGCGATAAAAGTTGCTTAGACAGATACAAGTGGTGCATCATAGCTTGCAACCGATCTCTTTCTTTTTGTAGGTGAGATTCCAATTGAGAAACAACTTGCATTTGTACACGAGCTTGAGCAGTTGACCGATCATCCAATCCATGTTCCGAATTAAGATGCCTAGAAAAATTTAGAGAATTTTAGATTTCAAATTGAATACATTTTTACATAATCATTTTTTTAAGATGAAGTCAAAAAGACATTTCGATTTACTTAGATAATATAATATCCACAGATATTCAGATATTGCACCTCCTAAAATGAATATGTGTCGTTTTTTTCCTTATTTGTAAAGTACTGTTGGTTAAGTTTGTATGTTATAGTATATAGTATGTAATACTACGTATAGTATACATACTATGTAATACTATATACTATATTTCTCCCAATAAACAGGAAGTAGAGGATTATTTTAAAGAAATAAAAAAAAACAAAAAAACGTTTTCTTGTTTTAAATTTTTTTAAATTATGTTAAATTGTAAATTTTCAATAATTTTCATAAAAAATAATATTTTATAGTAAAATAACACTAATAAAAGTACTTCATCGATAAAAAAAAAAAAATGATCATTTTACATAGGAAAATATGCACCGGCAAACTTACAGACGGATGTTATTTACACCGACTTCAGTAAAGCATTCGACTCTGTAAACAATCCCTTCTAGCACATAAACTTGACATTTTAGGGTTTCCGCCCAACCTCCTGAGATGGATTTCTAGCTATATTTGTTCCAGGTCTCAAAGAGTCCTCTTCAATAACTCCCTCACCCTTCACCAGTAAAGGTTTCTTCGGGAGTACCACCGGGCAGCCATCTAGGCCCCTTACTCTTCACACTCTTTATTAATGACTTGCCTTCGGTATTAACATACTCTCGAGTATTTATGTATGCGGATGATGTTAAACTCTGTGTCCAGTATAAGGACATCTCATTTCATTCTCGCTTGCAATCCGATCTCAATAACTTTCAGTCATGGTGTTGTGCAAACTTGTTACACCTTAATGCCTCGAAATGCAAAGTTTGGGACATTTCATAGTTCTAGCCCCTTGTTGGCTACCTATACCCTATGTGGCGGTTCTCTCGAGAGAATTACCCTGGTGAATGATCTTGGTGTCTTATTAGACGCAAAGTTAAAGTTTTCCGAACACATTTCTACCACGGTAAATAAGGCCATGGGCGTGCTTGCGTTTATAAAGAGGTGGTCAAAAGAACTTGACGACCCCTATATAACAACGACTCTCTTTACTACGCTAGTTCGTCCGATTTTAGAATACGGCTCCTGTGTATGGTGCCCTCAGTACAAAGTACACCAGGACCGTATAGAATCAGTACAGAAAAACTTTTTACTCTTTGCTCTGCGGGGCCTTAACTGGGATGAATGTGTGAAATTCCCATCTTACTCTAGTAGACTGCTATTAGTAAACCTCCCATGCTTAGATAACCGTAGAAAAATGCTTGGTGTGATTTTTATACACAACTTTATCAGGGGTGACAGCCCTCATCAGTTGAGCCGCATAAACTTCACGATTCCTATTAGACTTACTAGAAATGTTAAACCGTTGTTCCTTCAACTTTGTAGATCGAATTATTCCTTGCAGGAACCGTTTAGGGTCTTATGCTCGGATTATAATTCCCTCTACCATATTATATCCACCACTAATTCTCTTCCTCTTATTAAATTACTAATCCTTACACACCTTTCTAGTAATTAGTAATTGTAGAGGTATTTGTATTTTGATTGCATTAAGCATGCAGTAAGTTAGTAAGTTTAGTGCTAATTTTCCCCGAATGTTAGTCTAATAGCTATCTTTCTGGCATGTTCGCGTTCGGTTCGGCTACGCACCGTGCGTCATGCGGCAGCGCCCCTCGGTCGGTTGGGCGATAGGAGGGCTGCATTTTGCCTGGGATCCGCGCGTAACAGCCTTCTGCTGGCTTTACACGGGCCACTTGACGGTGCAGTAGCTGCATCGCCTCTTGAAATAGGCAGTCATTGCATTTCAACGTCCAAAAAATTAGCAACAATGTCCATGTAGGGAGATGAAGACATTCATTCCAGCTATCTCAGATATGAGTCTAGCCACCAACTCCGCTCCACAAAGCTCAAATTTTGGTATCGTAAGTGTCTTCAAAGGAGCCACATGAGATTTGGCACAAAGAAAGAGACTGCTGGAATGCTGACCCTTTGACACGACATAAATGCATGCAACATAAGCCTCGATGCTGGCATCGAAAAATCCGTGGCTTTCTGGAAGGAGTACATGACGAGGAAATTCAAGTCAACGAATCTGGCCAAAACTGGTGCATATTTCTTGCCAGTCGGCTTTCACTGCGATTGTAAAGCTTCATCCCAGAAAACTTATCTTGGCACAAACGCCGGAAAAAAATTTTGGATTTAGTAATTTAAGATTTAGAATCGTAGAAACGAAAGAAACAGTTGATCAGAAACCTGATCCCAAGCAATTCCTAAAGTTTTAATAACACGGCTGTCATCCAGATGAAGTTGAAGCGGATCCATCAAAAACGACGCGAAGCTTGGTGGTAGAACTATCTTCCTTCATGACGCAATGGTGAGGCAAAAAATATCGGCAGTTGCTGATTGACTGGGCAGGAACTTGAGACATATGGCCTAAATCAAGGTACTCCTTTATGAATGCTGCATACTGACAAAATTTCTCTCAAGGCTCAGGAATCTACGAAACGCTTGATTGTAAGATTCTCCAAGGAGATCCAAATTATATTTAGCTGGCATCCGAACACAATAATCGCCTTCATGTAGTCGACGGAAATGCTGCACAAAATGTGCTTCACAATCTATCTTTTCTTTGGTAGACTTTACTATTGGTTCGATGCAATTTTCTACCTCCCAAAACCTCCGAAGAAGCACCTCAAGCCGATCCTCTGGACTATTTTCCTCAGCAGCTACGGCCCGTGCGCGAGAGACCTTCAAAGAGGCACCCTTTGAAAGGTAACAACCTCCAGACACGACCCATCCCAAGCGCGATTTCTGAATTAAAGGCAATCCTGGCAGTAGCTTGACCTGACCAACACACAGGAGCTCGTAAAACAGACTTGCGCCAATTAGCAGATCGACGCGCTGCGGCTTATGAAACACCGGATCAGCTAGTGGTTTGTAGAATGTTCCAGTTTTGAGTGATAATTCAAAAACTTGGCTGACGATCGGTTATGCCAGAGGCTACAATAGTAGTGATGAGAGTTGAGTAATCCGATGAGCGAGAGTGCGAAGCGAAAAGCTATTAGATGCAACTGTGATCCGGAATCCAGCAACGCTCGGTATGGAACTAAAACTCCGGAACGTTTTTTGACTAAGACCGTGGCCGTGGCAAGTAGAACAACATAATTAATGAGATCTTGGGCAATAAGGGAAATGGAGGTAGTCGCTGAAGTAGAGGGCTCAGTGGTATGCTGAGGCGGCGTTGACTCAGACAGCGCAGACTGAGATGGAGTATACGGCGCTGATTTCCCTTGGGCTGCGGTATCTTCAGGGCTATCGAAAAGCAGGAGGGTAGGGTGCCTACCCCCGAAAGTACGACAGTTGCTCGAGGCGCACTGAATCAATCGATGCCCTGTTCTGAGCCAATTTATACACAATGAAAGCCGTTTGGCTTCTTTATGGCGATTTGTGGGGGACAGCGCTTTAACTGCTCAGGGCGGGACTACTCGCGGGCGGACTCCATAGAAATGGAGTCATCGTCTCCAATGATCTTCATCGCTGTTCCAATAGGAATTAAGTTTGCGATTGTGGGATCGTTAAATCGCTTCCGCCACTTCACTCTGCTCGCTGGATCCAGTTTTCAGAGAAGCTCATGCACGACGATGCATCCTGCGATCTGCTCAGTAGTTCCCAAGCCCAAGAATTTAACCTGTCCGAAAGCTCCCGAAGCATAACCACTGACCTAGGTTCCACAGCCTGGACCGCCAAGGTCGAATTGATATGTGCCTGAAAGACCAATTGCCGATATTATGCCGCAGCATAATTGCCATCCGAGATTTCCAGTGACCGAACAGCCTCCAACGCCGAATCCCGCAGGCAGGAACTCAAATGCTGGAGCTTATCTATTTTTGTTAAGTCGGGTCGACAGCCGATGATGGTGGTAAACATTGAATAAAAGTCAGCCCAGTTCGCATACCCGCCACTAAACGTCGGTAATTGTATATAAGGCAGGCATTGTACCTGTCGGTACAGCGGTCGATACAGCCACAAAGTTGAAACAAATTAAATAAATGGCAACCTTTACCTTTTAAGATCTACCGCCTAACATAGTTACATACGCCGAAAATAATGAAGCAACATAAAGATGTTGAGCAACATTCGCTCCAGCATAGCTTAGGATAATAAACTGAGAGAGAGTCGCAATCTCAAATTGATAAAGAACGGTCGTGCCTTTTTATTTATTCTCGTCTCCCCCGCAAGCAGTTCTGGTCCACCCCGCTAGTCCCCCGCGTCCGCAGCCGGATTAAAGGCAACTACCAATATTTATCGTAAAATTCTACGGTACCTGTCTATGGTGTGGTAGAAATTGCGAGTCGGCAAACTCAACCGTAGTGTTTCCTTCAGCCAAGGTAGAATGAGCCAAGGTAGCCATTTCCCTCATAATCGCTGCGTTCAGCGAACTAGCAAGTGAATCAAAGGGTCACACAATCCAATGTGAATCTCGTTTCGATCCAATTCCTCTTCCTCGCCGTGAAACATCTCACATTTGCCGATCAACTTTTCGACTTGCTCTAGCTTTACCACGTGCATTTAGTAGTCACAGACCAAGCTATAGCTAACCTTTTCATTTTCTCGCATAATTCCGTTGACTTAAAATTCAAAAAAGACACCCTGTTCTGCTTACTGGTCATTGGAATTTCGTTAACAGCATTAATTTCCAGGGAGAGCAACGTCTCTAGCGGTAAGATGACCATATTTGTATAGATAACTTATGTGGTCGATGACACTGGTTGAGATGGCAATTAATTTAGACCTTTGAATGCTATATTAGTTTGTGATTGATGGATTATTTGTTGCACAATCACGTCGGGGTCACCAAATGTTAAGCTATTAAGCGTTTTTAATAACTGTTGCTATTTTGAATTTAATGAAAGTCGAAAGGTTGTATATAATTCACAATTTATTTGCATATGTAAACCAACTTATCGTGTATGTACATATGGGGGTAATTGGGTCAACGATTGATGCGAGGATGTTAATCGAATAGCTGCGACGATTAGCTCAAGACTGACTATGCAAGGGCTGACGGGCCAAATTGCCGGGCCCTATTCAGCAAGCTTAGCAAAATGATATTTACAGTGGGAACTGGAAATCACAACCAACAAAAAAATGCATTTCCGTTGGGCCGCACCACGGCAATAATTTACAATATTTAAGCTGCTTGACCCAACAGTATACTTTCATAAAATTCTGACCACCCAAGAACTGATTTACTTTTACATTACATACTTACACCTGCTAAATTACAAAGAACAAACAATTTCTTATGTACTCGAACTCAAACGCTTTTCTCGAATAGGCAGTTCTTCATTAATGCTATCCGTTTATGAAAAAATATTCCCCAAAGCATTAAATCCATTAATAGCGCAACAGAATTTCAATAAAATATTAAATATTCATATATAATAATTTACAACTTGGGGGAACGTTGTGAGTTGCTGCTGAGACCGCAACTCTACATATATACCCGATACATATTCATTATGTCTTTCCTTCGGCAGACGGCGATAACATTGAACGACAACGAGAGAGTCCGACAAAGACAAAAAACAGGCAGAACGTGTCCTCTGGCTCTGCGTAGCCAGTGCAAATTGATGTTTTCCTTTTGGCTATAATATTGATCAGATCTGATTCAGATTCAGCAGTCTGGTAGATATGGTCACTTTCTATGATTGTGCGCATTTTCTCGTACCTTCAAAATTGTGCATGCCATAGATTTTCGTCCTTTATGGGGGCAAAAGAGGGTAGGGCGAAATTGTTAAATACACTTGCATCAGTGAGATCTAACAGGAGTATGGATACCCAATTTGGTTCGTCTAGCGTAAATAGTCTGGATGCCACAGATTTTCGTCCTTTGTGGGTCCGGAAAAGGGCGTGGCGAAGTTTTGAAATACACTTGTAACAGCGACATATCACAAAAATCTGGATACAAAATGTCGTTGCTCTGAGAAATTAGAATAATAAAAAAAAGAGCGCGAGGTCAGTTTTCGATCGAGCGAGGAAAATCAAACGTACCGTGCCTAAATTCCAAACCACAATACTAATATATAAAGAAAATAAAAAAACGAAAAGATTTAAAACATGATAACTGGATAACTATAGTCTCGCCCGAAAGTAAAAATTAGTGAAGTTGGTTTAATATATATATATTCATTACTTACTTTACAAATGATGTTATATCTTCTAAGTCCATTTCACAACCAGGCCACCGGCAAACTCCGTGTGCAAAGAGAGGGTGATAGTATTTCCGCATGGTAAATTCATCATGCACATAGTCATTCTCATTACTGCATACATCTTTATTTTTTGACCTTAAGAACCGCTCCGAATCTGAAAAAATATTCTTTTCTTGCTCCGAAATATATTCAGGCACATTGTAAAAGCTATGTTCCGAAATCGGGTTTATTGTGTGTTGACCTTGGGATATATGCATTCGTGAATGTGTTCCGAGTGGACCAGTAGATATTGATTCATCAAAGCTCGAAATTGGAGAGCTACACTTTACGATATGAGAAGCAAATGATATTGTATTGTTTAAAAATCCAGATTGTTGAAAGCTAGTATTTTTAAGGTTGTCAGTGCAAATATCCGTGAGAGAAATATGGTATCTTCTCTCTTTATCTTCTTGCTCCTCTTGTTGAACTACTCCCTCATGACCAGAATCTTTAATGTCTTTAGAAAAATCCTCATCAAGTATCCGGAGCATATTTGATAATCTGTAATACGCACTAAATTAATATTTAATTAAAAATTAAAACAAAATGAGTGGGGTTAGAATTGTGAACGAAACCTTTAAACTCCTCGCAGATAAAAGCCAAGAGCTATATCTATTGTTTAACTAATTTACATTCCAACTTTTTTATACCCGTATATAAGATTTGTGGTGAAAATGGATGTGTGTAACGACCAGAAGGAATCGTTTCGACCCCATAAAGTATATATATTCTTGATCAGCATCAATAGCCGAGTCGATTGAGCCCTGTCTGTCTGTCTGTCTGTCCGTCCGTCCCTATTAGCGACTAGTGCTCAAAGACTATAAGAGCTAGAGCACCGACGTTTTATATCCGGACTTCTGTGATATGTCACTGTTACAAGAATATTTCAAAACTTTGCCCCGCCCACTTGCGCCTCCACAAATGGCGAAAATCTGTGTCATCCACAATTTCAAAGATACGAGAAAATGAAAACGCAGAATCGTAGTAGATGACTATATCTTCTAGAGTGCAAAATCTGAATCAGATCGTATAATTATTATAGCCAGAATCAAGAAAACAATTTCATTCTTTCTCGCTCTGTCTCTTTTTAACACACAGGTTTCATGGTCGGTTTTGCCAATTGCAAAATATGAGTTCAAGGATCTCAGAACCTATAAAACCCAGAGCAACCAAATTTGGTATACACACTCCTGTGAAATCGGACCTTGACCGTTTTGTGTCAAAATTTCGCCCCACCCCCTTCCGCCCCCGCAAAGGACGAAAATCTGCAGCATCCACAAATCTCAGAGACTATGAAGGCTAGAGTAACCAACTCCCTACTCCTGTTAGATCTCACTATAAAACTTACATCTCAGAATTTCGCCCCACCCCCTTTGCGACCCACAAAGAACAAAAATCTGTTGCATCCATAATATTGCAGATCTGAGAAAACTAAAAACGCAAAATCATAGATAATGACCATATCTATCAGATTGCTGAATCTGGATCAGATCAGATCATTTTTATAGCCAAAAGGAACGAATCAATGTGCAGTGGCTACGCAGCACCCGACGTCACGCTCAGACTGATTTTCTGTCTCTCTCGCACGCACTCTTTGTCGTGTCCTTTAATATTAGCGGCGTCTGCCGGAGTAGAGCCATACTGTCCAAGTCTCGGGTATAAATGTAGAGTTGCGGTCTCCGCAGCAATTCACAACGTCCCCCCTCGATTTTTAACGAATTGGTGGCAACTTAGCTTAAGAGAAATGAAACCCAGAAATCCTGGGTAAGCCTTTTGATATGGCGATCCAAATTGTATTATTTTTGCTAAGCTATGAACATATAAAACAAATTTTTTTCAGCAAACTACTAGCATTCGGCGGTAATCAATCTTATATGTATATGGTTTTATGATTTATGTAACGCAATACGTAATACTAAATAAAAAATTCCTTAAATAATAGCCAGTGGTCCTGGACCTCACAATCAAACATAGTATTCTGGAGGGTCCTTGAAGAAGACTCGTCCTCGGAACACAGGTACGTGGAAATTTTATTCAGTTTCTCCCTACCGAGCCTAGGTAAATTCCGGAACCTCAGGCGGACAATTAGGACTCGAAATTCAGATCAACTGGGCCGTATTCTTCCTGAGTCTCCCCCTGAGGACGAAATTTCAAGAGAGGCCACGAGTCGTCTTGGTTAAACATTTAAGAACGCCTACAACAAAACTACAATTTTAAATGTCGATCATAACTGGGCTTGAGTTATTCAAAAGATTCACAGTTCTCTCAAAGACAGTCTTGGACAACGCATTTCCCTGGCTGCGATGAAAACAGACCTAATTACTGCACCTCTTCTGTTACCTTAAGTGCTTTCCTTAACCTTTTAGGCCAGGAGAACAGTTTCCGTGCAATCAAATGCTTTAAGCCCTTAAAGTCTGAAGGAACAGATGGATTCATCCCTGCCAAACTGATTCACGCTGGACAAAAAGACATTAACTGGGACAAAAGTATCTACGGGGAGTCTTCTCCCACAGGCACATCCCTGACACCTGGCTTCAGACCAAAGTCGTTTTCATTCCTAAAAGCAAGCAAGCCCTCGCACACACAGATGCAACAATGCAGAACCGCTTCAGGGACTTCAACGTCCCTTAGGTTTGTCAGCAAAGGTAAACCGCAGACGGGGTCCTCTCGCACCTCCTCGGAACGTAGCAGTGAACGAACTGCTGCAGGATATAGAGGGGGGTGCTTGTTACAAGGTGGCGTGATGATGTTTCAATAGCATTCTCTCGTAGATTTCCACAGACGCTAAGTGACAAGTACTTTCATGTTGTTACCTTCAACCCGAGCGTCTGGTGAAACTGTGTCCTTTTGCAATTGCCTTCCTTGTGCTCGACATATTATAAAAATTAAGTGCACTTACACCGAGCCTGATTAGGAAATTAGCTTAATATGTAATATGATAAAGAAATGAATATTATAGAAACGATCTTCCTTAATATATATACATACATATGTCTATATGATTTTACATTTTAAGTCTAAATAAATGGAAGTGCAACCAAAAGAATGCAAGCAAAAGAAAAGAACAAGACAAAGGCAAAGCAACAAAAGCTCACTCTTGGCGTGTGAGTTATCACGCTCTCCCTTTCATTGCGCTGCACCGCTGCTATACCCTGTTATTTCGCGGGTATGTTCGTACTCACGACTCGATGATCACATGTTGTCTACGACACGTGTCACCCTAGCTCTCGATTCCTTCTGTTGGATTCACATATTCTACACAATTTTTATGCAGGATTACTTAAATTGCACTGTAATTCCTAGGCGTTGTCGATTCCGTAGCAAGGATGATGAATTTCACCTCGCTAGATACGATTAGAGGTTTACAACGGAAACGCTGGTAATTTGAAGCGGCCAAAATTAAGGCACTGGAGGTTGCGTGGGGGGGGGGGGGGGGGTTGTAGTTAGGCGTGAGAGCGCCATAGCACGGCAGACCTCCGGTGACCTTCTGCGAGGTCGTGGGAACACGACTAGGGGACGTGTGCGGTGATATTAAGAATCGGAGATCCTAGTTGAGTATGTGTAGCCCCTATGTGTAGTTCCCACCGAGACAGTCACCACCAAGCGTCCAGGCTGTCCCCACCGATCCTCCAGGCAGTACCTACAGAGCTTCCGAGCAGTTGCCATCGAGCATACGGGCAGCTACCGCAGAGCTTCCGAGCAGTTACCACCGAGCATCCGAGCAGTTCCTACAAAGCCTACAACACAAGTTCGAGCCTTCAATCGATCAGGATACCTCACACAGTGTCGTGACGCGTATCCTTCAAAAAGGATAACCAGTCCCTAGTACCACACCTCGTATCCTGATCCAGGATCACCCGTCCCCAGTACCGTGCCGCATATCCATCGAAAATAACCAGTCCATAGTACCATACCTAGTATCCTCACCCAGGATCACCCGTCCACAGTACCGTGTCGTGTATCCCTCGAACGGATAACCAGCCCCAGTGCCGTGCCGTGCATCCTAACATTGGATTACCGATTCCCCAGTGCACTACCGTGTATCCCTCCAGGGCATCACAACTTCTGACTAGGGGCTACAAATACTCAACTAGGATCTCCGGTTCTTAATATGGAACGACTAGGACAGACTGGCACAGTAGAGGACTTTTGAAGCCGGCTCACCGCCTTCATCGTGCGCCATGGACACCAAGGAGCAGTGCAAGCAAGGCTGGAGGAATTGGCCACGCACTTTGGAAATATCCCGAGCCCCAGAAACCACCGGAGCCCAGCCACGTCCCCCGGGATCAGGAAATTGAGCCAAAAAGGGAGGGGAAAAGAATCTTCAGTTGATCGTGACCCAGACCCCAATGCCACCGGACACCGTAAGTCACCGGTCGGACGGCAGAGATATCTGCGGCTTCGCTGCAACCATCCAGGGCCAGCTCATCGAACCGGGAGTCACCACATGGCAACCCAGCAGAACCAACACGCACAACCGACACGACCCACAACAGCGCGACTCGAAGCCCCGAACCGACTCGCCCCGCGTCCACCGTGACCGCCGAGACCAGGCGAGACGAAACATCCCGTAAACCAAGGACCCCGACACCGCAGGACGAGAACACCAAGATCTCCACCATGGACTACGAACTAGAGCCATTAGCCGACGCCGTGATAGCGTGGGAACGGAACCCGGAACGGGTCCGTGCGGAACGCACTGCCGACCAGGATGACTACGAGAACGCGATCTTGGCTACAGGGCAGGAGGATCGAGACATCCAGAAGCCCACACAGCGCCCCGAGAAATGGGACTGCGAGCGGACTATCGCCAACTAAATGCCCGTTCAGTGTCTGAGCCCTAACCGCTACCGCGGATAAACCACATCCTCAAGAGGCTCCAACACGCGCGCTACATCTCCACGTTGAACCTCAAAAATTCGCCGAATTCGCCGAGCGGTTCGTACTCCAAACAGACGCCAGTTCTTATGGCCTCGGAGCAGTGCTGACACAACAAATGAAGGAGAGGAAATAGTCATCGCCTACGTAAGCCGTCGACTACTAATACCAACAATATAGATTCGACATCCAGTACCGACGAGGATGCCAGAACGTCGTGGCTGACGCCCTCCCACGACAACCGGTCGAGACCCTGCAGCGAGTAGAGGAAGACCGAAACCCCTGGCTCGGGCTACAGAGGCTCTGTAAGCGAATCCGGGTGCAGCCGGAAAGGCAGCCGGAGTTCATCATAGAAAACTAGCAAATCTACAAACGAGCAAGCAGCAGAACAAGCGAACAGGACCCATCCAATGGAAGCTATGCGTCACAAGGGATCATCGCCGGCGCGTGCTAGAAGAGTGCCACGACCACCTGACAAAAGGAAAGATCGACCTTTTTAAACTCATTATCTTTATCATTCATTCTACCCCAATCCAATTAATTTTCAATATTCTACGTGTTTCTATACAGATAAAGAGAGGACATTATTTTCTTCATAATCTGCTCGAGATTGAAGTTTGCAATCTGGTAGATACAGTCATTCTCTATGATTCTGCGTATTTTCAGTTTTCTTGAATGTTTAAAATTATGGAAATACACTTTTAGCAGTGTGATATCGCAGAAGTCTTCACACAAAATTTGGTTGCACTAGTTCTAATAATCTTTGTGATCTAAGAGCTCATCAAGTCGGATGGGTGGACAGACGTACGGAAAACGGAAATGGTTTGTGGGGGCGGAAGGGGGTGGGGAGAAATTTTAAAATACACAGTAACAGTGAGATCTAACAGGAGTGCGGATATTGTTGCTCTAGCTCTTATAGTCTCTGAGCACTAGGCGCTCATATGGACGGGCAGACGGGACAGACAGACAGGGCTCATTCGACTCGGCTATTGATGCTGATCAAGAAAAATACTTTATGGGGTCGGAAACGCTTCCTTCTTTACGTTACACAAATCCACTTTCACCACAAATCGAATATACCCCTATACTCATTTGGTATAAAAACATCCTTCCCAATGCCAAAATACTGTGCTAATAGGTTATAACGTTTGAAAATGGGTTTTGATCTTCTTGGGTAATATTTTTATAAGCAATAAAAAACATTTTCAATGATATTTTGTTGGTCACTACAATTCACTACTAATATACGAATATAAAAGGCAGCATATGTTTTTGAGACAATTTGGGTAAGGCCGTACGTTTACTTTAATACAATGCGCAAATTCCAGATCAAATCTTAAGAAATACGGTACAGCAGATATATTATAAAATTAAAAATGTAACACTATAATTAAGTAAATCAGTAATGATTGTTTTTGGTGGCCTGTGTATTATGTATGAATTATGAGGTTGAAGATTCTTCTTTTTGTTCGTCGCTTACATATGATAAAAATCATAAAAACTTCGACAACGGTATAAAAACATGAATATGAAGTAACTAATTGCTCGGGCAATTTTTAATAGTATGCATGCATATTTTAAGTATAATCTCTGATACAAATTCCAAGTTTATGATACTGTAGTTAATTAAGCACTTTTCAATAACAGTATACAACAGCTAATGAAAGCCTGTCATAAAACCGACTCTTTGGATCCACACATGCTACCTCTCACAATCGACGCGGAGCCCTCTATACCGATTTACCTGTCACAACCTTGCACGGTCAGAAACGGCTATCACATCTCTTAAATCTCATACAAAATCATATTTTGACCGTTTTTCGTGCGATGATTTGACAGGTAAATCGGTATTGAAACCAAACGGCTCCGAAGCGCAGAAAGGACTTTTAGACTTAGGTAATAAATAGTTCAAAGAACATATAACATAACATAACATTTCGCGCTACCTCTATTATGTTGTTGGTTATGAATGAATATGCAGAGGCTCGCCGTCCAGCCATCTTATCCAGTCAGAGCTATGGTTTCAAGGCCCATATTTTATATGCTAGGCTCCAAAGATAAGTGGCCTGTACCTCCAGCTACCGACATAGCAACTTTGGAGCTTCGCAAGCGAGTATTGCTGATCACGTCTCCACATGCCGATCTCACGTCCGGATGCAAATTGGCAAATTCGTTCTTTCGCATGCAGCGCACATTCGCCTACATGCATAAATTTATACATCGTTTTAGGCATCCAGGACTGACCGTTTCTGATATTCGGCAAGGAACGCATCTTCTGATTCGACACATTCAACTGGCTGAATTTTGTGGATGGACATAAAAAAGATTCGACGCAATCGTCAAGTCATGAAAACCAGTTCTATTAGTTCGCTCAACATGTTCATCGATCATTCTGGACTACTTAGAGTTGGAGGTCTTCTTGGCAACTCATCGCTAAAGGAACGAAAGGAACCTCCATGCCGGACCTCGCGCCCTGCTATCCAAAATTCGGCTGGAATATTGGCCCATTGGAGGTATATTAAAGCAGTGACAAGGGTCGTCAGCAAGTGTATGAGATGCTTCAGGACTAGGCCGCGCATGGTTGAACACATCATGGGAGACCTACCTAAGGAACGTTTGGAAGCATCTCGAGTTTTTGAAGTCACTGGAGTAGATTACTGTGGACCTTTTTTCTACCGATCAGAAATCCGCACGAGGCCTGCGATCAAGTGCTATACTAGCGTATTCATCTGCTTCACTTCTAAGGCTATACACATGGAGCTCGTTAAGGATTTGACCACCGCATCGTTTCTAGGCGTTAGGCCCTAGGGCGTTTTACTTCCACTCGAGGAAGGCCAAGTCAAATTAGGTCGGACCATGCGACAAACTTCGTTTGGGGCCAAGAACGAGCTTCTGGAGCTAAAGAAGCTTTGTCTGAGCGAACCGCATATGACTCTCCGCATTTTGGCGGGTTGTAGGAAGCGGCCGTGAAGACCGGAAAATATCACCTGTAACGCTCAGTTGGACCATCTGTGCTTAGCTTCAACGAGCTGCGCAATCTGATCTGTCAGATCACTGCAATTGTTAAATCTCGCCCGTTTCTCTCGCTTTTAGAAAATCCTGATGATTTAGACGTGTCGACTCCCGCTCTTCTGCCTCTAGGCGGGCCCCCATGAACAAATTCTCGAGCCTGACCTAACGAAGCTTTCCTCAGGAAACATCAGGAGGCCCGTCACTTGGCTATGCTTGCTGCCCCTTAAGGAATCTATGGGGGACAAAGCTCCCAACAGGGGGAGTATGTTCGGACCAGCCGCCGAAGAATGAATTAGGAAGTAAATTTAAGCATTGTAATTGTTATTGTACGACAAAGAGTGCGTGCGAGAAACAGAAAATCAGTCTGAGCGTGACGTCGGGCGCTGCGTAGCCAGTGCAAATTGATTTGTTCCTTTTGGCTATAAAAATGATCTGATCTGATCCAGATTCAGCAATCTAATAGATATGGTCGTTATCTATGATTCTGCGTTTTTAGTTTTCTCGAATCTGCAATATTGTGGATGCAACAGACTTTCGTCCTTTGTTTGGGCGGAAGGGGGTGGGGCGAAATTTTGAGATATACGTTTTATAGTGACATCTTAAAGGAGTGTGTGTACTAAATTTGGTTACTCTAGCCTTAATAGTCTCTGAGATTTGTGGATGCCTCAGATTTTCGGGCAGAAGGGGGTGTGGCGAAATTTTGACACAAAATGGTCAAGGTCCGATACCACAGGAGTATGGATACCAAATTTGGTTGCTCTGGCTCTTATAGGTTCTGAGATCCTTGAACTCATATTTTGCAATTGGCAAAACCGACCATGAAACCTGTGTGTTAGAGAGAGACAGAGCGAGAAAGAATGAAATTGTTTTCTTGATTCTGGCTATAATAATTATACGATGTGGTTCAGATTTTGCGCTCCCGAAGATATAGTCATCTTCTACGATTCTGAGTTTTTAGTTTTTTCGTATCGTCGAAATTGTGGATGCCACAGATTTTCGCTCTTTGTGGGGCGGAAGTGGGCGGGGCAGAGTTTTGAAATATTCTTTTAGCAGTGACATATCACAGAAGTCTGGATCCAAAACATCGTTGCTCTAGCTCTTATAGTCTTTGAGCACTAGGCGCTGAAGGGGACGGACAGACGGACGGACGGACAGACGGACAGACGGACGGACGGACAGACGGACAGACAGACATGGCTCAATCGACTCGACTATTGATGCTGATCAAGAATATATATACTTTATGGTGTCGGAAACGATTCCTTCTGGACGTTACACACATCCACTTTTACCACAAATCTAATATACCCCAATACTCATTTTGAGTATCGGGTATAAAAATATCACAGAATTAGAAGTTAAGCCCCACGGGCCTGTTAAGGGTTTATCAACATCAACATATGCCGTCTCACTCACACTTACTATACAATGTGCCTTTCACTCGAGACCACCTAGTATAATTGCATCATGGTCCGTACTAAGTCATATTTTACTCTCTCTTTCTCTCTCTGGACGAGGGTAAGTGTGTGTGAGACAGAGGGACGATTGTCTCTAATAATAATACAATCCTATTCAATTGTCAGACTGCAATCTGCTTCCTTCTAACTGTTATATACATACATACATATGCACATATGTACGTATTTACATCTAATCGAATCTAATTACTCCTATAATCTTGAAGCTCCGGCCAAAAGTATAGTATACATATGTATGCATATGTATATAAATACATACATATGTATATTAATATGTATATATATATATATATGCATATATACATGAATTTTTCTACACTTATTTATACTTTATACACATTTTAACTCGGTCGACAAATCAAGCTTTTGAATTCCGTTTGTGTAAAACCATTTTTATCATTTATATCTATGAAAATAGGCCTATGTATGTAGATGTCTGTAAACTTTATGCGTGCAATTTTGTATATTCCTATATTTATTTAGATATGTTTATACAATTAAAAGAACATTTTTTGTTGTTTAGTTTTATTTTGTCAAGATTTTGTAATACAATATGTACAGCACGTTTGGGAACACCCGTTTTAGCATTGGCATTGCTGACTGTATTTTGTATACTAATATATGTTAAACATTTTACACAGTCCATATTTAAAAACTACTGCGCTTGCGTCAAATGTTTTCCAGCCAAAATTACACGGAACGATTCAAGGCTGCTGACAAAATGTGTACTAATAGGCTATTCACACTGACGGCCATCCTCCATTCATTTCCCAGTTAGTCCACCATCCATTTTTGATGTTCCAAGACCACACGTTTCTTTGCGATTTTTGCATGTTGATTCCCTGTCATCATATCTGTTAGCCATTTACAATTTTTTCTTATCAAAATCAATACAAACTGATTAAGCAGATGATTCCGGTGTGCAAAACACGGATTGGAAAATTTAAATTAGTCTGCATATTTATCTATTTTTGACGTTAAAATTATACATTGTTGGACTATGCTTCTTTTTTAATTGATGATGATGCTAATTTCTGTTTTCTGTTGTGCCTTTAGCATATTTGAATGTATGGGTGCACACGCATTCTCACGTACTTTGCGTGTGTGTGTTTTAGTATTGCTGGACGCTAGAACTGAAATTTAAGTTTGGTTCTTGTTTTGGGTCTTTTAAAGAACTGACGTACCGCTACAAAATAAATGAAGAATGGGCAGGGGGTGGGGGTATGGTACACTAGGGAGTGGGAAGTAAAATAAAAGCTGTTATTTGTTTGATTTGAATTACAAAATATAAAATATTACAATAATATAATTACACGTTTATTTCCTTATTTTAGACAGGTTGATTCTAAATTAAAAAAATTATGGAAACGCCATCGGTTCTTGACTTCTTTGTTTATTATAACTAAAATTATGATGTATCTAAACACAATATAAGAAAAAAACAAATATACATAAATATATATATATATATATATATATATGTATAAAGCCGCCGCTCAAATTGGCTCCCGATTAAGGATCGGTACCCAGGGTACACCACGAGGAGGCTATTATAAATTAAATGTGGTCAAAAATTAATCTGACTTCTGAGTCTACTTGATATGACTTAGGTTAGGTTAGGTTCAGGCAGTAGCCTGGGGGAGTGATGAAACCCTCCCAAGCTCACTTGGACCTGTAAAAAGGTCCGTTGTGATGCCGCATGGGCATGTGCCCTTTCCCAATGCCTAGAAACCGTGGAGAACAGGCTGTTGCAAATTAAGGGCAGTCCCATGATTGCATTTTGTTCCCACGAGTAGGCGGGAAGGGGTTGGTCACCCGAGGCATAGCCCGCTTGCCTCAGGAAGCCTAGTTTAAACTGGAGGTCGGCAGGTATCCTGAGTCTGCATATTAGCGACCGGGCACCCCCCCGGCCATGCATCCGTCGGCATATAACAGTGTCACTTTGGATTGGGGTAATTTCACTGAGAGTTTTCTTCTCTCCGCCTGACTTAAATTCAAGCCTTTTAAGTAATTAAGTCACATCCATGTTCCCCGCCTAAAATGAAATCTGTTAGATATATTGGTGAAGGAGAACCGTACGGGGCGTGTCAGCCGGTTTCACCGAGGAGCTTAGGCAATCGCCGGATAGCGCGGAGATACCGACAAGTATCGCCGAGAGTGCTTAGGCTATCGACGGACAACACTCACGGGACCCTGTCGGCCTAAGAATTTCTACGAAGCTGAAGGGGGCTTTACTCTGCGGAAATGCCGACAGGTATCGCCGAGAGTGCTTAGGCTATCGCCGGACAACACTTACGGGACCCTGTCGGACTAAGAATTACTACGAAGCGGCAGGGCGCTTTGCTATGCGGAAATACCGACAAGTATCACCGAGAGTGCCTAGGCTATCGCCGGACAGTACTTACGGGACCCTGTCGGTCTACTGGGATCATACAGGGCGCCAACAGGTGTCACCGAGAGCGCCTAGGCGATCGCCCGACAGCGGCCTCGGGATCCTGCTGGGCTACAAACTACGGGAGGGGGATCACGCGGGAGCGCCAACAGGTATCCCTAAGGGCGCCTAGGCAGTCACCGGATAGAGGCCCTGAGATCCTGTTGGGTAACGAACTACTGGAGGGAATCATACGGAGGGGGCGCCAACAGGTGTGGCCGAGAACGCCTAGGCAATCGCCGGACAGCGCCCTCGGGATCCTGCTGGGCTACAAACTACGGGAGGGGATCATGCGGGAGTGCTGACAGGGGTCACCATCTCCATCTTTTTCTCCATCTCCTCGTTTTCACAGCTCAGAACTATGCCGATACAGTGTCAGCGTGGGCGGCCAGCGTCGTCATTCTCGCTGCGGCAGAGGGCTGGCGCCGTCGTTCCCGCTCTCCATCGGCGTCTACGCTGCGCCGGTGTCTCTCTTTTTCGCTGCTGGCGCGTCGTTGCTTGGTTTTGGTTTTCGGCGTTTCTATTCTGCCGTTGCTGCTGTTGGTTTTTCTGTTTCGGCGCTTTTCCTCTGCCGCTGCTGCGTTAATGCTGTTGGCTTATCGTTTTCAGCGCTTCCCCTCTGCCGTTGCTGCGTCGGTGCGGTCGGCTCGCTGATCTCTGCGTTTCTCTTCTGCCGTTGCTGCGCCGGTGCCGTTGGATTTCGGTTCTCGGTGTTTTCCTCGCCTTTCTTTGGCCGCGGCGTAGACTCAGACAGCGCAGACTGAGATGGAGTATACGGCGCTGATTTCCCTTGGACTGCGGTATCTTCAGGGCTACCAAAATGAAGGAGGGTATGGTGTCTACCCCCGCAGGTACGACAGTTGCTCGAGGTGCACTGAAGTAATCGATGCCCTGTTCTGAGACAATTTATACACAACGAAAGCCGTTTCTACTTCTGCCCACCTGACTGCTCAACGCATAGCTTGCCATAGAAAAGTCCATCGTCTCCAATGATCTGCACCGCTGCTCCAAGAACGAGGCCATAGATTCCCACGACGGAATTCAGTTTGCGAATGCGGGGTCGTTGAATCGTTCTTCCCACTTTTCTTGGCTCGCTGGATTCAGTTTGCGGAGAAGCTCCTGCACGACGATGCATCCTGCGATCTGCTCAGTGGTGCCCAAACCCCGGAGCGCGCGAATATGTGAATTGAACTTGTCTGAAAGCTCCCGAAGCATGACCACTCACCCAGGTTCCACAGCCTGGTGCGCCAAGAGCTCATTGATGTGTGCCTGAAAGACCAATCGCCGATTACCGAATTTGTTTTCCAACAAATCTAGTGCCACAGCATAATTGCCATTTGAGATTTCCAGCGACCGAACAGTCTCCAATGCCGAGTCCCGAAGACAGGAAAGCAAATGCTGGAGCTTTGTACGTGTATGCAGGGGAGACCGGTGTATATATGTATGGATAACTTATGTGGTCGATGACACTCGTTGAGATGACAATTAGTTTAGATCTTTGAATGCTGTATTAGTTTTTGATTGCACTGATGGATTATTTATTGCACAATCACGTCGGGGTCACCAAATGTTAAGCTATTAAGCGTTTTTAATAACTGTTGCAATTTGAAGTTAATGAAAGTCGAGAGGTTCTATATAATTCACAGTTTATTTGCATAGGTAAACCAACTTATCGCGTATGTACAATATGGGGATGATTGGGCGAACGATTGATGCGAGGATGTTAATCGAATGGCTGCGACGATTAGCTCAAGACTGACTATGCAAGGGCTGACCAAATTGCCGGGCCCTATGCAGCAAGCTTAGACGCGAGCGAGAGAGTAGGATAGCCCGAGAGCGTTAGAGCTGCTCGGGGCCGCTGTTAAGCCGAGTACGAGAGATTGCGATATAAAGAGATGAAAGAATTCCGCTGCATGTGCATATGCGGTAGCAAATGATCTTTACAGTGGGGGCAAAGGAAATGACAACAACAAAATGCATTTCCTTTGGGCCGCACCACTGGCATCCATTTACAATATTTAAGCTGCTTGACCCGACAAAGGCAATTGATTATAGCCATTGTTCGGGCGAGATCCAATATTCCGGTTGCAGTTGTTTCTTCTGGAATAGCAGGCACAATGTTAGAAGGATTATTTTTTTAAGGGTTGAATCCGTACCAGGGACAGTTCGTTATATGCCGCATGGCGCGATTCTGCAGGACCTGTATCCGTTTATAGTTAGATTTTTCATCAATACCCAAAATCTGCACACTGTAGAGCCAGATTGGGGCTACACTGTGTATATAAACTGCTCTTTTGGCTCTCAGTGACATGGTGCTTCTTCTGTTAGTCAGCCACCGCAGCATGAAGCATGGAATTGTGGTCTTCAGTAGGTTTAATTTTAAATTACATCACTTGAACCAAGCTGCCAAAGAGTGGAGGTACTACTGGAGACCATCTGCTGCCTCAAGGCGGCATTTGGACCTCTTGAGCAGTGCTATATCGTCCGCTTAAGTAGCAAGCAGAGCCTTACGGGGAACCTCCCCATATGGTGCTCGCTTGGGGAGGAAGCGTTGGAGGGTGGAGGACCTGACTCTACTTGAACAACGTCCCAAATGGCGCACACCACAACCCTCGCTTCAGCTCAACGATGTCATTTGCATCAAGGACAAGGTTTTGCTGATGATCAAGGTTATCGCTAGAGCTGATGGCGCTGTGCGAGTTGCCATCCTGCAGACCCCATCTGAAACCACTTGTCGAGCTGTCAACAAGCTGTGCGTCCTTCCAGTTGAGGATCCTGTTAAGAGCCCTGGTCTTACAACGGGGGTTGTGTATGTTCGGAGCAGCAGCCGTTAATAGCTCTTAAGACACTTCAAGAACCTATCTCTTAAGTTTTGTTGTTGTCATGTTGCGCTCATCCTATGTATCCTATGTGCATACCAGCACACACTTATGTAACGTTCGTATTACTTATAGTCCACTGCTCCGACCCTTTAGTCAGTCTTTTTCGTATGTATTGGTGAGGTGACAACGAGACGGCAACATGTCGGAGTCGACATCAAGAGTTTTCTGTTTGACACAGCCGTGACAGAATGAGTGCAAGCGAGATGGCAACATGTAGCAGTCTGTTTTTGCTAAGCTTTGATTTATTTTTTATACCTCACTTGACATGAACCCTATAATATAATATATAATATTTTGTGGAATATAATTAATTTTGTGTCTGTTAAAGACAATATGATTTTAAGAATGGTGAATAAAAACAAGCAAAAGTAATTGCAAATAAATTTATCTAGTTCTTAGCAAAAACAAAAATACATTTCTCAACAATGCAAATTAATTTTAAGAACGTTTTTCACCTCAATCAAATACGATTCGATTAAGAAGTGAAAACTTATTACTCGTCCCTAAGAAAATAAGATTCAATAAGAAAATGAAGTATAAAAAAGCTTTTTATTATATAGCTCGGATAAGAAGTGAGGTAAATATATGTTAATATATAAAATAATATTAAATGGGCTGCGTTTCTTTTTTTAGCCAAGATAAAGTAAAAGAGTCGCCTTGTTGGGACAATATCGGCGAAAGGTTATCCCAAACTTGTTGATGATATCTGTTTATCAAATGGATCTAAAAAAAAAAGAAACCATTAGCAGTATATTAAATAAAAAAACGAAAACATTGTTTTTGGAACCTTACCTCAAGATCAGTTAAGAGTTCTTTAATAATCATTTTAGTTTGTTTTGGGCACATGGTAATGGTTTTAAAAGTTAGGGCTCCACGGTCTGAAAAATTATAGGTTGATTGTGCTGGAACAATTTGCACAATGTCTTCAATGCGTATTCCAAATTCCCCATCCTGATAGAACCCTGGCTCTGAAAAAAAAAAAAAAAATGTTTTTTGTTATATTTTCGACTTTATAAAGCTAAAAGACCCAAATTAAACATATTCAGAGAAATCGATTAACTCGCGACGATTGTCTCACTGGTCTGCCTACGTGAAAAATCAGTGTCTGCTTATCATTTTAACGTGGGAGAAAAAAATATATCCACCGATCTGATCCAGATTCAGCAACCGGATAGATCTGGGCATTCTCTATGATTGTGCGTTTTTAGTTTTCTCGAATCTGCAATATTGTAAATGCAACTGATTTTTGTCCATTGTGGAGCCGGAAGGGGTGGGGCAAAATTTTGAGATATAACAGGAGTGCGAATACCTATTTTGGTTTCTCTAGCCTTAATAGTTTCTGATTTTCGTCCTTTGCGGGGGCGGAAGGGGTGGGGGATTTTTGACACGAAATGGTCAAGGTCCAATATCACAGGAGTGTGGATACCAAATTTGGTTGCTCTAGCTCTTATAGGTTCTGAGATCCTTGAACTCACATTTTGCAATCGGCAAAGCCGACCATGAAACCTGTGTGTTGGAGAGATACAGAGCGAAAAAGAATAAAATTGTTTTCTTGATTCTGGCTGTAATAATTATACGATCTGGTTCAGATTTTGCACTCTAGAACATATAGTCATCCTCTACGATTGTATCTTTGAAATTGTGGATGCCACAGATTTTCGATCTTTGTGGGGGAGGAAGGGGGCGGTGCAAAGTTTTTAAATATACTTGTAACAGTGAAGTATAAAATGTCGGTGCTCTAGCTCTTATAGTCTTTGAGCACTAGGCTCTGATAGGGACGGACAGACGGACAGACAGACATGGCTCAATAGACTCGGCTATTGATGCTGATCAAGAATATATATACTTTATGGGGTCGGAAACGATTCCTTCTGGACGATACACACATCCACTTTTACCACAAATCTAATGTACCCCAATACTCATTTTGAGTATCGGGTATAATTAAGTTTTTATGAAAACAATAGGCATACAGATTTTTTACTGTAGGTTACTTGGCCACCTGCTAAGGGAACTGCTAAAGTTCAAGCCTCAAGTTAATCTATAAATCCCCGATGCAGGAAATCAACAAGTTTTCCTCTTGGTCCAATCTTTTGCGAAGACTTAGCTACTGCTTTCGCTTCGAACATCGTCTTCGTTGTAAGATGCGCCTGTCATCATTGTTATCGTTACTGGAGCTTCAATATGCACGCTCTTTTTTGAATTCAACATGCTCAGCTGGAGTTGACGATCATAGAGTAATGCGCATTGACAATTCGATGGAAGCTTACGATGCAAAACATCCTATAATTCTTCCAGCACATCAGATCGCTACACGCTGGAGTGGAATTTATGTTTCAAACTTGAATTTTTGGCGCCCGAAGCATAGTCCGAAAAATTGTATTGTAGTGCAAGATTTTTTTCACCCAGCGCAAAAGTACTATCCCACAACTCATGGCTGATCTTCCCGCGCTTCGAGTTCAACCTAACATATTTTTTCTACATTCTGGACTGGACTAAGCTGGCCCAGTTACCATCAAGACATCAGAAGATCGGGCACCAAAGTTTGGCAAAGCTTGGTTTTGCTTATTTTTGTGTGTCATATAGCAATTCATATAGACCTCGTCAGCGATTTAACGATTCTTACAGGTCAACCTCACATGTCTGTGCCAGAGCCGCGTTTCAATATCAACAGACTGCAGCATTGAAGATAACTGCAAGCCAGGGTTCAAGGCTTCTGGAAACGTTAAGGCTACCTTGCTTCTTTGCAATGCAGGAAATGGTTTGCAATGCAACAACCTTACAGTAGATTCGCTTTTGGTGCTGAAGGAGCCGAATCAACCGGCTAGCAAGTGGCTGCTAGGACGAATCACCAAAGTTCATCCTGGCCAAAGCGTTAGGGTTCGAGTGGTTAATGTAAAAACTGCTCGGGGATTGTACAAGTGACCCATCACAAAAATTGCTGTGATTCCCTTGTCGTTCAGGGGGGCTGGTATGTTGATAAATTAGCTTACTTGAGTTTTCTTTAGTTTAATTTCACTCATAATATATCTTTCTCTATTCATATGCTCATCATTGTATTTTCCCGCTTAAGCACCTAGTTTTATGCGCATAGTTGTGTTGTTATTACTTATGTCCAAAACCTAACTAGATCGCTCTCGCACTCATAGCCAAGCCCGCTTCTCGCACACGCCCACGCATACACGATGCCTTCCGTTTTTGCACTGGGACCATTAATTCACGGAATCTTCCAGTTTTCTTTTGCTCGAGTTCTTCTCGTGGAGTTATTCGAAAATTCTAGTTGATATGTACATTTTTCTTTTTATACAGTTAAACTGATCATAGTTTAACTATAAACTGTAAAGAATAAACAATAATACAGTCCACTAAGTCGTAACCACTTACCATTCGAAATAAACATATTTTCTTGAAGACCGGGATCATCAGGCATATGACGTATCCCAACGCCTATAGGACCTTCATGTACATTCAAGAAGTGCCCCACGCCGTGACCAGTGCCATGACTATAGTCTAAGCCAATATCCCAAAGAGCTTTCCTAGCAAGGGTATCAAGAACTTGCCCCTGAAAAATTGATAAATATAATTATTAAATTAAAAAAAATATTTTTAAAGTTAATGTTAAATGTACTTTACACGAGTCAAAAATTAGGTTGTACGCTTGGTTGAGTAGATCATTCTTCTAACTTCTTTCTGCATTGTTTTCTTGGATTTGGTCACCTTAAATTTGTACTCTTATAACTCGTATGGTTCTAGACTTGATCGTTTGCAGCTCAAATTGGCCCCTCGGCTTCTGATTGGCATTGCTCAAATATATTAAAATCTCGGATTACAATGTTTGTTATTGAACTTCTTCGAATGTCATGAAATTTTGTGTGCTTGCGATTGTAAGTTGTTTTTGTTAGATGTTTTCGTTTCCGAGATGAAACGAATAATGATTTCATACACAATATTCAAACCCCAGAACCGAATGTGTGTTTCGGCCTACTGGGATTTCATATGTGTATGAAAAAGTTTTATTCAATTTAATATTTTTCATAACATTTTCTTTGAATTTCATTAATTGAATTTACATTAAATGCTATTGGCTCAGATTCGAGAGATTACCATGGTCATCGTAGTAGCAATTTTCAGGGTTTTACAAGTGCTGCCGCTCCAGATTTACATTAGTATTTTCAATTCTAAATACAGCCATATCACTTCCTCTATTCACAACGATGCTATGCCTTAAAACTAATCGATCTTAATCAAACTTTGCCAAAACATAAGGGCGTGTAAAAAAATTATGCATACCAAATCCTGACCCGATCAGATCAGACCACTCCTTCGGGTACATCCCAAAAATAAAGGACATAGGAGTTTGTGAGGTACATCGGTTGTTAATAGTTAGAAACAAAATGAATTACACCTAATTCTGTTTTTACACGGTAAATTAGACCTTGATCGTATGCAAAAATAGGTGATTTGTTTCTTATCTCTAAAACCAATTAAAATTAGTGTACAAATTAGGGAACGTTGGAAAAACAAATTAACGTATACAAAAATGTATTCACCAAACACGTCCGATTACATTGATAGTCCACAAATACTAACACGTTTCTATTGCAAAAATGTAATCCCCTTAAATTTGCACAAAAAGGGAATTCCACTAAATTTTTGCAATCTACAATTCTTCTGACCAGTAAATGTAATGGTATGTATTTATGTATACGCAAAAAAAAACGAAAGAGAAACAAATACATAATTACATATCCTCTTTATGATCTTTCTTGTTTTCCTTTGATTTCTAGCTGTTTGCGAGCTCTGTGTTTTTATCTATTTGTGTTGTGTTATTTTGAACCGTGCTAAATGGAATAAAATCGTGTAAAAGGATTTAAAATTGTTGATTTTTAAACCGTGTTATTTCAAAAGCGTGCAAAAAAAGACCATGTAATAACAGAATATGGTGTATTTGTTGCAATAGAAGACATTTTTCTACTGTTTTGCTCTCTAAATTTTTGTATTTAATTTTTATTTTTCGATTCTGCGGCTTCTTCAGACAATTCTCCTACGGAAACAAGCGCATAACTTATGATTTCAGGAGCATGTACTAGAACTTTGTGGATAGATGTGGCATGTAGTACCATGGGTAAAATTTAATAAGTTGTTTTGCCGTGTCAAGTGCATAATCTCCAAATTTCTCTATATTAATTTTATAGCCAAATGATATGCATTGTATTAATGTTGAACACCTAATTAAAACATTTTTATCTAATCCTGTAATTTTGAATTGCTAAAAATGTTTTTGCTGTATCCGTCGTTAGTTGCTTCACTTCCTCCTTATATTGGTTTGTCGACTCTCAATCCCATTTTGGTACGGAAGTCTGCTTGTATTTGAGACTTGCTATTCATAAGACCTGTTTTCTCTTCTGGGATACAAGGTCACGTGTAAATAATTTCGAAAAGCCGAATATATAAGTGCATTGGTGTTATATAAGTTAAACTCATAATGTGCGTCGTGAACCATTCTTTCTAAGCATATCTCCAAATCATTCATATCTGTCGGCTTTACGTCACATATATGTAACACATGTAACACTTTTAGAGCTGCAATTTTTTCCTTGAAATAATTTTCTTTGCTAAGGGCCAATTGCGTCGTTTATTTTTGGTCTACAGTAACGTGAAGATGACGGTCGAGGATTTTTCAAAATAAATTTACGCTTTTTAGGTCAACCTAACCTTAGGACCATCATCTTTAGTTATTAATTGCAGTGGTACATAAGAAGTTACAAATAAACTCGTATCGACAATATTATTTGTCGCTGTTTTTTTTTTATGTTCGGAATGCCCAGAGCTGCCGTCAAAGCCCCACATCTGCTTGAAGTTTTACAATTCGTGATGACGTATGATCCACCAAGCTCTGCAGCTCAACTTCAGCTTGCGATTCACTTAAACTGAATTTCTCAGGATAACTTGATGCTTTGGCTGCAAGAAGTTTTTCGTAGCTTGGTAATAAATTATACGACGTTTTACAATTATTAAAAGTACGTATAATCAAATATTGTTGTTTGCTCATATTTGTCTCCATGAGAATTTATAATACTTTATCGGCACTAAATTCGGAAAACGCGTGTAGGAAGCAATAGATTCATCGGTATGTGATAGCTCAGCAATTCAGCAACTCGTTGAAGTCTTTTTTCCGCCTTCCACGATCAGTTGCTTTGGGTATTGATTGAGACATCTTGTGGGCACAGCGAAATGAAATACATTCTTTCTCATTCAGCCAAACACTTTGATATTAAACAACTGAAGATTTCGTGCGGTTCTACTTTTGCCAAAAAGTTACGATTCTTTTACATATTTAGGGAGCAATCCCAAGCAGGGAAAGGGAGCGGCCCAAAGGCCTAGCCCAACCCGCAAAACAACAGAGAAAATCAGCGCGGCGGAACACGCTAAGGAGAGCCCAAAGCGGTCCCATCCCTGAACCAAAGAGGCAGCGCTCGAAGGAGACTCCTGGACCAGCACCGAAGCGCTCCAAAGTACTGCCAAATACCTCGTTCGCGCAAATTGCCAGAGAAAGGACGCTGATTGGCGTCCTGGACAAAGGCAGCGTGGACTCGCGTATTCACAAGAACCAGTGGAAGTGTGTGAAAGCGTCACTCACTAGCCTGTGAAGACGAACGCTCCGTATAGCTGTACAAAGCAGCGGTAGCGCAACTCGGAGAAGTTTACCCAGGGGCGAGGCTCGTCGCTGTAGACTGTGCCCAGTAGACCAAGAGTGAGAGTCGCTGGCGACGATTGAGGCTGCCAAAGGTGAGCTCAACTTTGCGCTCAGCGTAGTGACCGTAAAGGTCTACAAGTCGGATGCAGCGGCCGGGGCGCGCCCTGTCGACAAGCCAGTTGAGCAGGACGTTGCATCGGAAATCGAAGCACCCGACAATTACCCGGAGACAGATCCAGAAGGCTACTCCACCGATGGCACGCTGAGACGTGATTTCGAGGCGATATGTTGCGACGAGGAAGTCGAAGACGATCTAGACGCCGACATTAGAGTGGTTGAGAACTCTGAGGATGTCCTTAAGGCTCCTTCAGATAAACCTCCACCACTGTAAAGCAGCGTCCGCTGCTCTTATACTCCGCATTGAACAGAGCGGAGCAGACGTACCCCAGTAATCAACCTGCGGATAAGGAACCTCCTAGATTGTAGACGGGTGCAATCAGAGTGGGGCACCGCTTCCATGGTAAAAGGGACACAGAGGCACACCTCAGGGTGGAGTCCTGTTGCCCCTTCTGTAGAATCTGGTGGTATACGACCTCATCAAGAGATCCGAATGGAAGGCCCCAAAAATAACAACCTTTGTAGATGACATAAGCATACTTATTACGATGCTATATCCATCGACCCTCAGCTCCATGATGGAACGTTCACTCAGGGAGATACGTGAGCGGGCGGAAGAAGTAGGACTCAGTATCAACGCGGACAAGACGGAAGATGCTATATCCATCGACCCTCAGCTCCATAATGGAACGTTCACTTGTATTCTTTTTTTATATTATTTGAGAAAGTTTAGTATCACAACGACAAGTAATTTACCCAATTCAATTATGTTCATCTATTGAATGATACCAAAATACCCCACCTGTGATACGTGAGCGGGCGGAAGAAGTAGGACTCAGTATCAACGCGGACAAGACGGAACCCATTCTTTTTACCAAGAGGTACAAGGTACCGATATGGACCAAACTAGGCTAACCCCAAATACATAAGTCTGGGCACAGTACTGGACCACCATTGCGCTTTACGCTTCCAAGAAGATGCTCAGCAGTACATTGGGCCTGTCACCTGCTCTAATGCACTGGATCTACATCTCGGTGTTGCGACCAACTCTGCTGTATGGAGTCTTAGTGTGGTGGCAAGCTACTGGCAAGAAAACGTATCATAAGCTTATTGAAAAGACTCAGCGACAGGCTCTGCTCTGTATTAGAGGGGCGCTGAAGCCAACCCCAACAAAAGCACTCGAAACTAATTGGAATCGACCCCCTGGACATTCACGCTCGTCTGACTGCAGGAAAGGCAGCACCGCGCCTCATCGCATCACGAAACATGTCGCCACAAGGATGCGGGCAGAGTTTAATTGGCAGAGGCATGGCCCGATCCACTGACTACATGACGCCACAAACTTGCCTAGACGTCAGAATCCGAAGTCTGAAAAAGTGGAAGGGACCAAAACCGAGCACCATATACACAGACAGCTCCAAGATGGACGGAGGAGTAGGAGCGGACCTATACTATGCAAACCCTGAGATAAGGCTGTCATATAAGCTACCGGCCTAATGCAGCATATTCCAGGCGGAACTTTTTGTCATCAGGAAATCAGCAGATATCGCTTAGCTCATAGAACGATCACACGATGCGATTAACCTATTCGTCGACAGCCAAGCTTCGATAAGGCGGCGGACGAACTAGCTAAGGAAGGCGTCGGGCTGGCGAATGAGAGAACCGAGAGCAGGCCAGATCAGAAATCGAAAGCAGGTAGAGGAGTGACGAAAATCATCAGCAAAGAACGCAATGAGAAACTCAGGCACTACCTACTGCACCTACCACGGAAGCACTGCAGACTGTTTGTGGGAATTCTTACAGGTCACTGTCTGGCTGCGGCGCATGCTGGGAAATTAACATTCTAGTAAATGAGGACATAATGTGTAAAGGTGATAGATAAAGTACAAGAATTAACATTAGAACATAAATCGCGGTCGTGGTCGTGGTTCCACTCTTTCTGTATATGGGCATTTCCGTGAAAAGGTCAACCAAGAGTAAAAAAAAAAGTACCGAAGATCTTGCTTTTTTTGATTATATATTATTTAGAAGTATTGCAGTTTTATATAAAATAGGTTAAAATAGTGGATATAAGTTTATATGTAAAAAATAATTGTAAGCGAAGTTGAGTGTGTATGTATCTTGCAATGGGTCGTTTTATAGGCTTATTTCGTTAAAGTATTTACTACATTTAGAGTTCTCTTACCGTAGAGCTTCTCTTCTTTAATTGTACTTAGATAAGTGCAGTTACGGTAAAAATAACGAAGAGAGACAACAGAGCACGAAGTAACCGTATTTGTGCTAATCTTTAATCTGATCTTCTTTTGTCGCGTGAGTGAACGAAAAACATAAGTATAAGCATAAGTTGTAAAAGCTTTGGCATTTATTGATAAGAGTGGACGCAAATTTGTAGTTTACGTGAGATTGGTTCAACATTCAGTAAAATAAAATTAAATAACGATTTTTTCCAATAGTGGTTTTTTTATTCATTGCGAAAGTTTTTCGTGTGAGTGACCGTAAGTGCAATCCCTTAAAAAAAAAATTATTTTTGCTTAGTTATTGTTAGCTTCTTTCAATGAAAACAAAAAAAAAACGCACCGCTTATTCTCAAAAATGTTATATTAATTAATTAATACATATGTTAAGCAAAAACGAATTTAAAATAAATAAATTTTTTTTCTTCTGTAACATCGAGTATTTTTTAGTCATGGATTTTTTAGTTTGCAGCTCATGGATATCGCTTTTTTATTTTTCCTTCTTCTTCTTAGCTTATATATTAATGTAATGACTATTATTATATATATAATTGCACACAAAACTGCATTGGAAAAAATGTCGCGTGAGTGACGTCGCGTGAGTGACCCAGAAGAATCCTTCGCAAAAAAAGGACAGGCCAAATTTTGAAAAATCATATAACTACTAATAAAGCTTCATATTTCGTATTTATGTTAAAAATAATTCAAGTTCAAAATTTGCACACAATTCGCAGAGTTTGCCGATTATTAGCATTGATGTCTAAAACCATGTCTATTTGAAGTCGCGTGAGTGAACGCTCTTTTGCGGCTTTTACCTCAAAAGAAAAAAACCGGAGGCTCTCAATTATTTTTACCATGGATAGTACTCTCAAAATACTACAAAAAATTATTAGTGGTGAAGTTTACAAAATTTAATTTTGTTTGATTTATTTAACATTTAAAGTTTTATTTTGCTTCCGAAAGTCGTGTGAGTGACCGCGGAAATGCCCATATGTTTTTCGTATGACAAGTGCGAGCAAAATTGAGATCGCGTCCTGGAATGGATTTCCCCCTTCTTTCATTAATCAATAAATCAACTCGTCCCTTTTCGAACCAAAAAACTGCGGCAGTCTTGGGTTCCAATAACAATTCTGATTGAATATAATGTACAGGTAACAAAATTTACAAAAATTAGTTGTATACTGACTGAGTACCGGGTATAAAAGTAGAGCCGCGGCACATATGTATATATGTAGCACCATTTTATGAGCGGCACGACTAGGTTGAAACTCTTAACTTTACCGATTATATTTGTATATGGGTGTACCTTAACTTTTGCTGGAAAAATTGTAGACCCAAACGTTAATTGGCCTTTGAGGACACGGGTATATACTTCTTTTTGAAACTCAGTTGGTATGCCAAAATGAAAAGTTCTTGTCACATCCGTTGTACCATCCCTACAATAATTTGTAAATAAAAAAATTAGAATAAAATAATTTATATTGGTTTAAAAAATAATTAAGTAAATCAAAATGGTTGAATAATATCAATAATGGTACAACCGTACGGGTTACTTCATGCCTGTTTTTGTCTATCCTTCGTCTCTGAACAGCAAAAACTTTGAAATTGAATTAAAAAATAACCACACCTAACTAACAAATAGTTTCAGAACGTAACATCTTAATCAATCATGGACATCTTGTGTTTTTTTAGCATAGCACAGTGGTCGATTCTGCCGATCAGGCAGACAATAAATAAAAACAATCTTGCTTATTTTTTTTTTCGAAAGCTAGCAACCGCTAAGTACTCACATATTTATTCCGATATTTCTCTATATCGTTATTCAAGCAATCTTTTCTATTGTAATACGTTTTTTACCCGCCGTATTAAATTTTTATTGTTCAGCTGAATAAAATATAACTTTTGAAATCCGTCTGTGTTTATGAAAAAAGTTTTTGTGAATCGTCTGTGAGATAATATTAAGCGACATTCTGCTACCCTTTAATTCATTAATTTATTTGATTTTTTATATGAAATTTAAGTGTCGAGAAGCACGGTTTTTTTGTATGTCAGAATTATACTGTGCAAAAAAAAAAAGTTTAATAGATTCAAAGCCAGTTTTTTACTTATACTCTTTTGCAATTGAACTTTGCAATTCTGAAAAGCTGAAAAATACACCTATAAATTGGCCCTGAATACTTTGTAGCTTCTGTTTACACTCTGGGTAATTTAGTGCGGCTTTTTTTCATTTTTGGAATTTCAAAACTCAGGAAATCTGAGTTGATGGAATTGATAGCTGATTTTTGTTAAAGTGTTTGGCATTATGCTGAGTATGGAAAAAACTGCCTATGAAGTCCGCAGCGGCAGGTCGTCCGATGAGGTTACACAGGACAATGCAAAAAAAAATATACATGAAATTATGCTGGCTGACCAGAAAGTGAACGTGCGCGATGTTCCACACGGATTACTTCTAAGCGCACACGCAATATAATAATATATGCAAATTGCATGCATTTTTGACTTCTCTAGCCTGGGTGTTTTCTGAGAAGCCGTCAGTAGCTCTTAATAATGTACTATCATATCATCTAACAACTCTTATCTTAATTTGAGACCATTCGGTTATCTGTTATCTATTATCGCGCTTATGCAAAGTACGCTCTCAATGCATATACGCATGCATACATTCTTATTTTTACAGCATATATTGTCGTACTTCTTATTACTTACATTGCAGTGCTTCGTTCGTTTCTTGTATAAGTTCAAATTATTAACGAACGAATTATACTTAGAAAAAAATTACTCATGAAAGCTCAACATCGGTTTTTGGACTTAAAGAGTGTACATTTTGACACTCAAAATCAACGCTCACGTCCACGGCCTCTAATCCTTTTAAATAAAACAATTAACCACTAACTCTTTTTCGTAAATGTATAGTCAGAGTTTTCGAAAAATCTCGGCAGCTTCCCACATTTTGGTGACCTAGACGTGATCGCCATGGACTTATCATGTGTTAAAAGTGTTTCAAGCAATAAATTAGTCAAATTTGAAAAGTAGCAAACCAAAAATCGTTGTGGACAGCCGTGGCAGTTCCAGCGAACCGCTATTTGTTTTTGTTTTCCCTTTCGCCGTCAGCTTCAGCCTTTAGCCTTCATGCCTTTTGTATGACAGTTTTGTATACATTTGCATTCATTTTCGATGAAAGAAACTGTAACTCACAAGTCCCATAAACAAGAAGTAAAGTAAAAGTGACATACCACAGAAGTCTGGATACAAAATGTCGTTGCCCTCGCTCTTAAAAACTCTGAGCACTAGGCGCTCATAGGGACGGACAGACATGGCAATGACAAACATGACAATCGACTCCGCTATTGATGCTGATCAAGAATATATATACATTCTGGACGTTATACTTGATAAATTCAAAAAGCAAAAAGCAACTGGTGCACGCCATAAAAGGATATTGCTCACCACAACAAAATAGTTCTCACACTGCTGTAAAAACGATCCAATTGTATGTATCCATGAATATAAAAAAACTCTTATGACCCTTCAAAATAAAATTGTTTACCTCTAAAAAATGCTATAAATCGACTGCCTCCACCCCATATGAGTATGACAAAAGTTAGGGAGTATCCTAAGATTTCGTCCGTACGCTGATGTATTTTATTAATTACAGTGAGGAGACCCCGAGAACTCGCTTCGCTCGTGCACCAACTCCCGTCTCACTTGCTATAAAACAATACTATATACTCTATAAAAATACTCTCGATTAAATGCGATTTATCAATCATTTACGTGCAGAAAATAATGTGTCTCAAATGTCAATGCTGTAGTACTAACTACATCTAATAACATTACAGGGATGACCGCGATGGAAAGAATTAACGTGTCGGTCATTTGTATCTCTGAAATACATTTGACAATACATTAAACAAATTTGAAACGTGCAAAAGTGGATACATGATCTTTTTTTGAACAAATTAAAATCTCTTAAGGAAAAGGATCTCTTTGAATTGAAATTATTGTCTTTTTTCATTCTCACTAAATTAAAGAATCTTTAAAAAAAAATCACAGGGATTGATTAATTTTTAAACATTTTACAGGCGCTTAAAGGGAAAAGTGATAAACATGTATCCACATGTGCTCGCCACAATCGGTCGCGCTTGCTCCAGCTGCTGCTGCCCAAGGCGAGTGAAGCCGAGCTGAATTCTATCGAGAACTTACAGTTCATGTTTGAGCGGTGCGGCATTGGACAGCGGTTGGCAAGCTGCGGGCATTTACGTACGCCGCCAACTCACATCTTCACGCGTTGGATGCACCGGCAATCAAAGAGGAAATTTCAAAATTGGAAATTCGACAGGACTCAATCTAAACGGGAAGTAACTTGATGAAATAATGATCTTACATCCTGGGAGAATTGTCTGCTTTTCTAGAACAATGATGTCCCTTTGCAGTCATAAGGGCCCAGACATTCTCTATCGGATGAGCTCAATCTAAGAACTAAGTGCCCTTAGCGATTAGTCGTTAAAAAATAGTCGAAAACCTTGAGACTTACAGAGCGCACTCGATGACAAGGAGCAGAATCGTCCTGAAAAGGAGATCCCCTCCTTTTCTCTCAGTAATCTCTCAGTGATTGCATATTGTGCACAAATACACTGTGAATAATTTGGTCATCCTTTTTTGCATTCACTAAACCCTTAATCATTATTAGTGTTTCAGTTTTATATTTAGATTAGTCATCTTCTACGGTTCTGCGTTTTTAGTTTTCTCGTATCGTCGAAATTGTGGATGCCACAGATTTTCGCCCTTTGTGGGGGCGGAAGTGGGCGAGGCAAAGTTTTGAAATATTTTTGTAGCAGTGACATATCACAGAAGTCTGGATCCAAAACATCGTTGCTCTAGCTCTTATAGTCTTTGAGCACTAGGCGCTGAAGGGGACGGACAGACGGACGGACGGACAGACGGACAGACGGACAGACAGACATGGCTCAATTGACTCGGCTATTGATGCTGATCAAGAATATATATACTTTATGGGGTCGGAAACGATTCCTTCTGGACGTTACACACATCCACTTTTACCACAAATCTAATATACCCCAATACTCATTTTGAGTATCGGGTATAAAAAGCTACGACAAGAAGGCTAAGTGTTCTTTTATTCTTACGAAAAGCAACACCACAAAACACACGATAAACCGACGCACGATTAAATATTTAAATTATATTTTTACACATTTAAAAAGCTTTCACTCGCGGTTAAAAATAGATTAATGATTTAATGTTTAATTAAAGAGTTTTTGTTTTTGTTAAACAAAATTGAAGAAAAAATGCGAAGCGCAAAACAAAAACACATCTGGTCACTACGAAAGAGAACGAACTTCTTTATTTGATTTATTAAAATTGTATACTAAGTCTTTCACGTCACGCCAAAAATATTTAAAATAATTTTAATTTATTTAGTGAAATCAGCTGCGACCGACGTTATAAAAAATTTGGAAAGAAGAAACCGAAACCTTGCAATGAAAACTACTTCGGCGTGGCAGTTTCAGATAAGTCCAGATTATGTCCTATTTAATTTCGAGTAGTGTAGTTTCGAAATTAATTATTGTGACAGGTAATAAATCATTGTTTTATTTATTATTGGTACTTACAAGTATTGAGCGCCTGAATCACATAAGTATATATCATTAAGGGTTATATTTCTCTTTGTTTCACTCGTCGGATGATAATGAATAATAGAGCCATTGGGACCAGATGAACTAATTGTCGGAAAGCTCAAGCCAACATATTTATCCTTTGTTCTAAATAAAAAAAAAATAATACGTAAATTCACGAAATATTTCAACAATATAATATTAATATCATAAAAACATATGTCTATGTACCTATAAGATAACAATATGGTTTAAACTCTTGGTATAAAACTCTTAATCTTTTTAAGGAAGCGGTTTATATTGAGTGTTTCAATTATATTGCTTTACATATTTACATATTCAAACACGTAATTTTATGCTTTTAAAAAAGGTGATTTAAAATCGATATTTTGTCTAAAAAATATTGTAACGGATGTATATTAAGTAGTCTGACTATTGTTTTAATGCTGGATATATTGGAAATAGTCAGTCTTGGCTAGAAGTTGTTTGGAACAACACACAATCCTTTAGCAAATAAGTTCTCCCTGTTTGAGTAGAAACTAACCTTCTCCCTCCGTTCTCAATCCGGAATACGAACTGTAACGAGGAGGAACGTTGTGAGTTGCTACTGCGACCGCAACTCTACATTTATACCCGAGATTTTCCCGTGGACGGCCGTTTTGAAGACCGGCGGCGAACTTTGCCGCTGCTGTGGCCCACTACTCCACCCTGCCTCAGCCCCCAGACCACCACGGAGGTGCTCTACGTTAATCCGACCACAGAGCAGACCATCGCTGAAACTAGCCTGGGAACTGGGACCCACACTGGCTACCGGCAACACCATCGTCCTAAAGCCAGCCGAGCAGTCAATATGGTGCCTGGTTTCGGTGGAGCCGGCGCTGCCCTGGCCAATCATGCAGATATCGACAAGGTAGCCTTCACCGGATCCATGGATGTGGGAGAGCTTATCCAACTGGCATCCGGCCACACGAACCTGAAGCGCGTGACCCTGGAGTTGGGCGGCCGCATCGCAGTTCACCGACATCCGTGTGCCATGTGGAAACCGGATGCGAAAGTGCTGCGCAATCACACGGCACAGTCGCCCAAATCGTTTGCACATCTGCATAGCCAGCGGGGTGTGACACGCAGTACTCACGACGTCTGCTCATGCCCCAAGCATCTGATGCTACTGGAGGACAAAGAGAACTACGGCGTGTATCCGGATAATTTTAAGTGGCGGGAATAGTGACATGAGCAATGACTGTATATCCGCCTCCTGCCGCTCTGACGAAAGGACTACCAGCAGATCAGTTCAGCTGACATTTAGGCGAGGGCAGCGAGAAGGCTCTGGTCTGCAATGGTACCACCAACTGTGACTATGTTCACGTTGAGGCCGACTGCTGCAAGCGGCCAGGAGACTTTCAGTGTCCCATCGACAAGCTTTGCATATCGGCCAAGCAGATCAATGAGATTGTATCAACTCAGCCGATGCGACCAATGATCTATCTAGGACCATCTTCAATGACTGGTCGTCGTCTTTGAGTGCCAAGCCGAGTCAAAATCCTCCCAAAAAGCCTGCGGAACCGTTGCCAAAGTCTCTCTTTGATGATGATCTGGAAGACGAATTTCTAAGCTCCTTTTCGTCCAAGCCAAAGCCACCAGAACAAAAACCTAAATCCTCCCTATGACGATGTCATTTGTCATGTGGTAGATTGGATGTGGTAGATTGATTTCTGATAAATAGGTATGTAGCTTACATCTGGTTGTATTGAACTTTGCAATTCTGAAAGCTGAGTTCAATACCACCAAAAGTAAGAACCTTAAGTTATGTTAAAAAAGAAGCACAATCTCTGAAAAAACATTTTAAAAATACCAATCACACCATGGACAAATCCTAATTCATTAAAAAATTTTAAGGCCCAAATCTATCAGTAAGTCAGTTTGGTTTGAAGCGTAAATATAGTGTTGCATAGTGTAATTAAGCAGTCGGAACTTATTGAAGTATTTAGCTTTAAATAACTATTGCCTTTTAACTGTACATCTTAAAAATTTGTGTTTATTCACAAGATATTTTAATTTTAAGAGATTTCTTTCAATTACTTGCGGCGTGTTGAATTAGATCAATATTGTTTCCTAATTAGTACACAAGAGCCTAGTCCGAGAAGCCGCTGTTAGCATTGTGTTGATTAGAGCATTCTAAATTCTTTTCCTTCTTCACCAATTAAGTATTTTAAAAAGTTAACTGTCTAAAGAACTTACCGGCGGAAAGACTCTAGCTTATCAGCTCCAGATATTTCATCAATTTTTTCACCATGGTCTAATTGGTTTTCAAGCCAAGCAAAGTATTGACATAATGCAATACCATCCCGCACGTGGCTATTCACAAATCCTTTAACCTCCACATCATTTTTAATTGATTTTAATAAACAAATTGGTGTAACCTATGTAAATTTGAAATAAAAAAATATAAATTTTATCTGCAAAAGTTATATAGTTATATAGATATGTCTGTAATTTTCACCTCCTGTAGACGTTGCGATTTTGGAATAAGCGCTGTTAAATAGTAGGAGCTTGTAGGAGAAATCCAAATTTTTGTACCCTTAGTCGACACCTGAAGATACACTAATATTTATTTTTGTTTAAATTAACATATTTTAAGTGGATTTAATCTTACAATGCGACTTATTTCCAGGCCTATTGACGAATAGGGAAGAACTTTTATTTGTACGTCGTTTTCGGATTGATGGCTAGAAAAGTCGGTGGGCAATTTTTCAGAATCGACGAACGCTAACAGCTGATCCCTTGTTATAATCATATATGCAAAGAAAACTGGATTAAAGTCTATATCCGAGCCCCGCATGTTTAAGAACCCTGTGTATTGTATAAAGATATTGCTTTGTTAATATTTTATAGATGGGAATTTTAATCGAATAGAGTAAATTAAAATACAATTTTAACTTACAAGCAATTTCATCAAGAGCACTAACAATTAGAGCATCCGCATTTTTTTCCTGCATTGTTTTACGAACGAGATCCCATTTTTTCGCAACTGTGACTCCGGCATACTCCAATTTTAAAGTTTTTATAGAATTAAAGGTTTGTGGTGGCTGATTCTCTCCCCAGATTTCATCAATTAAATTATTTTCAATTGGGATCAACTGACAATCTACAAATAAAATTACAAAATTTAAATTAAAAATCGAGCGGGTACGTTGTGAGCCACGGCAAGGGCCGCGGCCCTATTTTATGCCCGGTACTTAGTATATTTTCATATGAATGTGAGGTTATGATTAATGTAATTTATGTCGTTTGGTATCGCTGTTCGCTGTTTTTCCTAACATTTTCATAAAAATCGTTCGAACCGTTTGGGACATTTTTATAGTACATTAGATTTGTTGAGGACTCCAGGCGTATTGCCAGGCGTATTGTAAGCGAGCTGGACGCTCTGTTAAGTGAATTAAGCACAATGAATTATTGAAATTATTCAAATCACACATGCTTAAATTACAAAGTGACAATCACGCTATTGTCATCAATCCTGATAGAACACCAGCTGGAGAGAATATACGTAGACTGAATGCACCTGGTGTCGACGACGTTGCTGGTTAACGACCGTACAGCTACGCGACAAATCGTGATTCGAAGAAGAAATAATGATCTTCAGTTTATTAGTGATACCCATCGTTCATATGACGCTCTCCAATATCCACAAATTTTCTGGAAGGGAAAAGACGGATATTGTGTAAACAATAAACAACGAGATCCCGTAACAGGGCAGACACTGTCTGTATGTGGCTTAGATTTTTAAACACCATCCTTTTCCCACGGACAACTATATGTAGCATGTTCTCGCGTGGGGAAACCTGGATGTTTGTGTTGGCTACAGACGGACTAACTAAGAATATTGTACACTCTATTGTGGTGAGAGATTAATCTTTATTGATAAGTAATCTTATACTTGATAAGTAAGTCCCCGCATACTTATAGTAGATACATACATACTTATAGTAGTTATTTTTATTAAACTGAAAAATGTTTCCTAGAAATAATATACACCTTAATACCTCGAACACCTTAATGCCTCGAAATGCAAAGTTTAGGACATTTCATAGTTCTAGCACCTTGTTGGCTACCTATACCTATACCACCCTTTGCGGTGGTTCTCTTAAGATATTTACCCTGGTGGATGATCTTGGTGTTATATTAGACGCTAAGCTAAAGTTTAAAGAACACAATTCTACCATGGTAAATAAGGCCATGGGCGTGCTTGGGTTTATAAAGCACTGCTATTAGTAAACTTTCCATCCTTAGTTAACCGTAGGAAATTGCTTGGTGTGATTTTTGTGCACTACTTGATCAGGGGTGACATAGACAGCACTGATCTTTTAAGCCGCATAAGCTTCACGATTCCTATTAGAGTCACTAGAAATTGTATACGGTTGTTCCTTCCACTTTGTAGAATTATTCCTTGTATGAACCGGTTAGGGTCTTATGCTCGTATTATAAGTTCCTTTACAATATTATATCCACCACTAATTTTCTTCCTCTTATTAATACACTAATCCTCACACACCTTTCTAGTAATTAGTAATTGTAGTGGTATTTGTATTTTGAAGTAATGCTTAGTTTACGAGAAGACTAAAAGCGCAAAATCATAAAGAATAACCATCTCTACCATATTGCCGAGTCTGGATCAGATCGCATCATTATTAAAGCCAAAAGTAAAAAATCAATTTGCAGGGGCTACGCAGCGACCGACGACATGTTCAGACACGTTTTCTGTCTCTCCCGCACGCATTCATTGTCGCTCAATGTAGCCGTACTGACTATGTATCGTATATGCCGTACTTAGATCGCTTTATCTAATCCCTATGGAAAATTTGCACGGTTAGCTGTGTACGCCAAACGCCAGTATCGGCTATATCCGCGTTAAAGGACCGGCTTCAGGAAGAGTGTGCCAAAATCGGCCATGAATATACCATAAAAATCATTAAAAATATGACAAACGCCTAAGCGACACATTAACAAATAATGGGTATCATAATAAAATATAAAATTACGTTTTTTTCGAGATTAAGAAGTTTTTTTAGTCATATGTATAAGAAAAAACCAAATATTAACGTAACGCAAATTTTGGCGATTTTTTGTTGATAAATTATATTTTTGGTTTTAATTTAAAACATATGTAATTATTAATATATATACCTCTCTGAAAAGGTAATACTGCAAGCTTTATTCTACCATTTAAAATTTTTTATATACATATATGTACATATGTAGTTTTATGCATTTTATTCGCGTTTGAAGTTGTATATGTATACTTTATGGGGTCGGAAACACTTCCTTCTGGACATTCACTGTCATCAGTACCGGTGTTCGAGTACCGGGTATAACAAATATTACTATTTCTGTTTACCAACCTGATGAATTCAATTCGTTTTCTATAGGCTTCCATAACCGGAAAGAAAATAAACGGGGATCCACGCCAACAGCACTGCCACTTGGAAGATTTTCGGCGAGCCATACGCCTAATGAAGGAGTTGTTGTCAAACCATCTTTCATCAGTATCCAATTTGAGTCGAGTTGTTTTTCAGCTTGTTGATAATATCGACCATCTGTCCATAATAGAGCACTATTACGTGTGATAACAGCTGTTCCAGCTGAGCCGTCGAACCCGGATATAAATGCGCGTCTTTCGTCATGCTGACATTGATATTCACTCTGATGAGCGTCATCGGAAGGAACAATATAAGCCGAAATGCAACTGATGTCTCGAACTCGAACTAGTTGCATTAGCTCTCGTAATTTTGTCAAAATTATTGTTGTGTCCTTCATCATCACCAAGAATCAACTAAATGAAAAAATTATCGACAGTTCTGCGTATGATAAGATAACTCTGTTATAAATCTCTTTTGCACATACAGGTACAAACATATGTATGTCAATAGATGTTCGTAAATCCATTAGGGATGTTCAAAGTGAACTAGTTCAGTTCACTTCTCTAGTTCTCTGATATTGGAGCTCTACTCACCAGGCTTATTTTCCTAAAGAAGGCAATCATAAAGCCGCATGTGCAATAGTTTTATTTCCGTTTTTATCGTTTTATCTTCCTTGTTTAAGTTTTGCCAGTTGATATAGTTGTAGCAACAAACTTTTAAGCTAAACAGCTGTTAATAGACAAGATGAGACCAGATTGATACCTTATGGGTAATGTATATGAGTGAGAATGTCTATGAATAAATAAACTACTAAAAAATTTTGGTTTTGAATGGAGCTCTGATCTATTTTTAAACAACCTAAAAAACCATTATGTCGGACACACTTAATAGGCTATTCACACTGACGACCATCCACCATCCATTTCGGGGATGGTCCGTAAGGTTTTGCCGCTCCGAAAATTTCCCAGTTAGTCCACCATCCATTTTGGATGTTCCTAAACCGCACGTTTCTATGCGATAGTTAGCCGATGGTTTTCAAATGCAACTCTGAATAATTGTCATTCACAATGTAAAAATGGTATTCACTGCGAAAACGTGACAAAATTAACAAAAAACAAAAACAACAACAAAACAGCTCGGAAGGACAGCAGACCAAATTTTCGAAAAACTTATTAATAAAATGGATTTAGTGCCAGAAAACTCCTCCAGTGGTACGTTGAATAGATATATTTGTTTTTTATTGTTTATAATATATAATATTATTACACAATGCAGCAAACAAGAGAACAACAGCAGGCGGCAGGGTGAAATGGAGTGCCGCGCTTGAGAGCCTGATGATTGACATATGGAAGGAGAAAATTGAAGATTTGCGCGGACCACGAAAAATTCACATGTGTATATTAAGTTGTCCGTATGTCCAAGTAGCCTTAGCTGCTTGATGCGGTAGTCTTCGTGCGGGTTCCGTGGTATAGAATCCTTTATGAAGATTATGTTGGAAAGATAACTGTCTCTCTTATCACTGGCCTTGTGGTACAGTGGTATAGAATTAATAATTCAAAGTGTTTACGGCTGGTTGCCGGAGCAAGGTTTATTAACAAGCGTTAGCTTTCGTTATAAGAACAGAACTAAAACTAGGAGCCACCAGCAAGCTGGGGCATAAGCTGAATCAAAAGTATTTAATTGCCAAAGAATGCAAAGCTACAAAATATATGTACTTAGAGCTACAAAGCTACAGTCGGTAAGCCGACTTGGCATAAGCGATAATGCTGATCTTGCGGCATGTGCAAGATATCAGATTACCGCCGGTTGACCGTCACATTCAGGGCGCTGAACTGAAGTTCGCTGATTTGGCATCTTGAGTGCAAACAACATGGAGCAGAGCACATTGGACAACGACAGTAAGTTTTATTAATTTATTGCTAAAAAAATATATTTCATTTAAGGTGTTCATTGCAGATCCTGATGAGTACTTTTCGGATATTATTGAGATGGACCTGGACGGATCTTGTAGCTCCAGCACCTTGTCTGGGCGTCCGCCAAAGAAAAAGAAAAAGACTGACATTTCGTGGCTGGCAGAGATCGCCCAGGAGCGTCTCGAACAACAAAAGGACCACCACAGAAAGAAGGAGGAGCACGACGTTAGGCAGGAGAAGATGGTGCAGGACTTGATCAGCACCCAAACGATCTGCGATTGCAGATCGTATCTGTTCTGCTGACTGATTAAAGTCAGCAGAACTGTTGCTGGTATCGGGCTGTTCGCGCTGCTCATTTGTTGCAAGCTCCCAATTTTCATTATCCGCGCTGTTGTGCATATTTAATATATTGTGTAAAATACAACAGCTCATTATTATGGCGCTATTATTTTTGTGGTGGCTATCAAGACCTTTTCCGATTATTCGAAATCTGGCTTTTAAATGCCCAAATGCATTTTCCACCACTCGCCTAGCTTTGGAAAGGTTGTAGTTAAACGTGCGCTGTTCCAAAGAGGCGACTGTGGAAAACGGGTAAGGTTTCATCAGCTTTTTAGAAAACCTAAATGCCGAGTCCCCGATAAGCATTACAGGGACGTTTACTCCGCTTATTTCCTTGGCTTTCTCTTGGAGTAATGCCGATGCTTCGATATGTTTTGCAAGGCTTGATTTCTGGTATATCATCGAGTCATTGCACCTTCCTGCAGAGCCGATATTTACATATGTAAATCTGTATCTAAAAAGAATCGGATTTAAATAATTTAGGACATTAAACCAACTTGCTAAATATGTACATATTTTTGTGCAAGATATTTGCATAGCTATAATCCACTAGGGCAAACAAGACTGTGGAATACCAACCCTTATAGTTATGGTGGTCTACTGCCTCAGCTGCTGGTGGTTTTATTTCGATGAGGCATCCATCTAGAATAAAAAGGAAGTTTAAAAACCAATTTATATGTAAACATATTGCTGAAGTTCTTATTGATTTCCTACCAATTGCACCTAGGCACTGAGGAAACCCAATTGCCTCGAATCCCTTTACGCACTCATTAATTTTGTCGGAAGTTAGGTAATTGGGCGACATGTACTCCTTCGAAAACTCGTCGATAAGTGCTCTGCAAAACTCGTGCAGGATATTACACACACTGTTTGGAGCTACACCGAAAAGCCTGCCAACTGTTCGGTAATCAGAGGACGAGCCCAAAGTGTATAGCGCAAAAGGGGATGCGCTTTTCCAAAGGAATTGCAGCTCGGCAGTTGGTGTTTTTCTTTCACAGCACTTCAAGCCGATTCACTAAAATATCAAAGCAGGGCCTCTCCATTCGGAAACTCTCTTTGAAAAACGCCTCGTTGTTTTCTGGTACATCTTTCTCCCAAAATGTCCCAAACCGCTTCTAAAACCATAATATATGTCCTTGTACTTTAAACTATGGTTGAAGTTAGTAGAAGTACTCACAAACGACCATAATCTTCCTGGCTTTTGTGTTTTTATGGCAGTCATCTGGGTCATCTCATCCTCGTCAATGTTAAAGTCATCATCGTCATCATCATTATTCATTGACAGCAACATTATTAGTTGGTGCAAGAAAATATTTTGCTGTTGAACCACAGCCGAAATAATTGCTATATCTTCATCATCCATTATAAGAACCATGAATTAATAAATCTTCCGCGCAAATTTAAAGAACTTGTTATTGGCATCAGCTGTTTTTGACGGATGGTGGATGGTGGATGGTGGCAGTGTGAATCGGAGTTTCACATCTGTCAAAAAATCCCACCATTCCCCCGGGATGGGCTCAGTGTGCAGAGCCTATAAAACTCGTTACTCAAGGGTTTTAGGAGTCGCTAATTACGAATTTGAATTCAGATTTAAAAAACTTAAAATATCGGATCCAATATGGCCGAAAAAATTTTCTATTATCAACGGATTCACTTAAAGCTCTAACCATCGACTGTATGTATAGATGTTCCAGACATAGAACGAAAATGTCGCACGTCGAACACCGAATATCCCGTCCCATTGGGTTCGGATCTGGCGTTCGGCTACCGCCGCGTCAACATTAAACAATCGCAGAACATCTTTGCATGGGTTAGTACACACAAAATATGTTTTGACAAAAATATGAGATTTTTGTTCTCTGTTGTGCCTCCAGCATATTGTGATGAATGGGTACACATACATTCTCAGATATTTTGCGTGTGTACTATAATATTTCTCCTCGCTTGAACCAAAATTTGAGTTTGGGTTTCGATTGAGTCTTCAGCTTACTGATCTGTGAAACCCCGATTCACACTGGCACCATCTTCCATCCGTCAAAAAGCAGCTGAGAAGCATAAAGTTACGTTTTGGTGTGAATTGTGAAATTTTCACAATTTTAAATATGCTATATTATTGGCTATAATAAAACAATCCATAAATGTACAATAAACATTACTCTTTGGACTTCTTAAAAAATGCAGCAGCTCTGTTTGGAAGTTGGTTTGTTCAAGCATTTTCCGAACAATCTCTAGAAGATTTTTCAGTTTGATCCGCTTTGCTTGAAGTTATAATACTAGAGTACCATTTGGATCTGTCCCGGTCTATAATAAAATAATTATTTCGTAACCTCCGCATATCCGCAGTACTATCAAGCCAAATGTTTATAGCGAGATGCAGTCCATTTCGACTTGCGTGTATTGTTTTTTTATTTAATGGCTGTACATTAGTAATCACAAAACGAGGGGGAATGTTGTGAGTTACGTCTGCGACTGTAACTCTACATTTATACCCGATACTTAGTCAGAATGGCTCTCCTCCGGCAGACGTCGTTAATATTAAACGACACGACAAAGAGTGATTGCGAGAGAGACAGAAAATCAGTCTGAGCGTGAGTCGGGCGCTGCGTAGCCGACGATTGATTTGTTGCTTTTGACTATACAAATTATCCGATCTGATCCATTCTCTATGATTGTGCGAAGCCTGGCACAACTCACGATGTTTGCCACAGAATACGAAAGTATACAGGAGCGGAATATCCTGGTAACACCCATTCCCCCTGGACAACCACCAAGGTACACACAGCCGACGGCACAGCGAGCGCAAAACGAAGGCGAGATGAATCGGGCCCAGTTCCGAAAACCTCACTGGAACACCCCGGAACCCGCAAGGAGGCCACACCAAACCGGGGCTCCAGCCCGGGAAGCTACGCATCGAGTAATCGATCACCAACCCTATGCCCCACCCACACGCGGCCTGCCGCCGTTGCGGAGAAGCCGGACACCCTGCCCGTGACTGCAACAACCCATCGATCCTCTTCTGTTGGGAATGCGGGAAGCACGGAACGCGCTGGGAACAGCTAGGCACGTCGCATCCTCAGACACGCAACTAAAGAACCCGCTACAAGTATGCGACGGCCGGATAGTGGCAAGAGTAAACATCGGAGGACGGCGCACGGAAGCCACTGTCGACACCGGAGCATCGCGAAGCTTTATCAACGCTGACCTCGCCCGCCAACTCGATCACAACAACGACCTGCGAGAGGCGTGCATCCAGATCCGCCTGGCCGACGGCTCCCACGCGAGATAACTCAGATCTTGCTAGCGCGCGTCCGACTAGACGAGCGAGAGGTACAGATACCACTCTTAGTACTACCGAATATGCTAGAGCAAGTCATCGTGGGGATGGATTTCCCCATCATCAAGGTGACCAACGCCCCGTCTCTAACACGCCGATGATCACCGCCAGCCTAGTACACACCCCAGGACCCATGAACTCAAGACCCCCGCCGCCACCGAATCCCCGGAAACGAATCGAGACACAATCACAATAAACAAGGAACACGAAACCCACTGCCGCAAAGAGGCACACTAGCCCCAGGCCCACGCCGAGAAACCCAAAATGAAGCAAAGCAACGAAGAAAGAGACTCTCGAGGTCCCACCTCCGACCGCCACACTGGCCCAAGACTGCAGCAAAAACGCCATCGATACAAGACGCACGACCTCTACGACAGAGACCGACCAGCTAATTCCGCGCCCTCTCAGGCAGGAACCGGGAAAGGCGACAACCGCCACGAGGCGCCAATGGGAACCCCGATGCACCTGGAGCCAACACTCCAGCTGATAGCCGAAGATCTAATCGAACCATCTCGGAGCCCCCACAGCGCTCCAATTGTTCTGGTCCGTAAAAAGAACGGGAGATGGCGTATGTGCGTAGATTATCGACAGCTTAATGAACGTGAGCATACCCGCTTCCCAGGATTAGTTAAATTCTAGAACGACTCCGAAACGCGCCTTTCATCACGACCCTGAAGCTGAAAAACGGATACTGGCAGATAGGCATGGCCCGAGACAGCCGGGAAGCCACGGCATTCACGATACCCCGCATCGGACTATACCAATGGAGAGTGTTGGCTTTCGGTCTACACTCCGCGGGAGCCACGTTTCAGCGGACCCTTGACGCCGTCATCGGCGCGGACATGGAGCCATTCGCGTTCGCATACCTCGACGACATCGTCAACGTCGGGAAAAAATTCACGGAACACCTGAACAACGTGAAGGAAGTTTTCGCAAGACTACGCAAGGCGAACATACTGATCAACACGGACAAGTGCGCCTTCTTCCAGCGCCGGATAAAATACCTGGGCCACATGATCAGCGAAGAAGGTATCCACACGGACCCCGACAAAATCGCGGCCGTAAAAGCCTGAGGCCACCGACCAACCTAAAGGAACTACGACAATGCGTCGGCATATCCGGTTGGTACCGCAAATTTGTCCCAAACTTTGCCACCGTGGTTCAACCAATGTCACTACTGCTGAAGAAAGGGAAAGCATGGACATGGGGCCAAGAGCAACAAGACGCACAGTACTCGCCTGCCCAGACTTCAATGTCAAATTCTCCCTGCAGACCGACGCGAGCCACCTTTGAGTGGGTGCAGTCCTCACCCAAGAGATCGAAGGGAAAGAGCGGGTCATCACATACGTCAGTCGGCGCCTCAACAAAGCTGAGGAAAGCTACTCCGCCACCAATAAAAACCGATCCGAAAACTGCTATGCTACCTCGAAGGCTACCGATTCGACGTGATCACCGACTACCTCCCACAAAAGTGGCTGAATACCCTCGAGAGCCCGTATGATACAGTAGCAAGGTGGACGCTCGAGCTGCAACAATATTAGTACGACGTACATTATCGGGCCGACTATCAGAACGTAGTCGCAAACGCGCTATCGAGACAACCATTGGAAACCCTCTCACGCATCGATGAGGAAGACCTGGTGTGACCATTACCACGGTCCAAGCACGGGAACACCTTCCTGCTGGTTTTCCTCGACACTTTCTCAAAGTGGGTCGAAATGGTGCCACTCAAGAAGGCGACAACAGCAAATGTCGAGCGAGCGTTCAGAGAACGAATACTAAGCAGTTTCGGCGTGGCCAAACTATTCGCATGCGACGACGGGACCCAGTTCACCAGCCGATCATTCAAAACATTCCTACGGACCGCGGGCGTTAAGCTGCCCATGAGCTACATGGGACGAACTCCTACCCGAGATGTCACTGGCAATCAAATCAAGCGTCTCCGAGACTATCGGATTCAGCCCCGCGTTCCTCCTGCAAGGAAGGGAACCCCGGCTCGACGGCGCCCCATACGACGAAGTCACGCCCGGGACAGGAAGCCCTCCAGAGACGACCACCAGCAAAGCAACGAGGCTGAAAGAAGTATTCGCCATCATCCGGAACAACATCCATAGAGCCGGCCAAGAGCAAGGGAGACATTATAACCACCGCCGGCGATTATGGCGCCACGCCATCGGGTCATTGGTATTGTTACGCCAACACCACCTCTCGAACGCCGTCCAACGCTTCGCAGCAAAACTAGCCCCCAAATTCGACGGCCCCTACTGGGTTAAAAGCTTTCCGTCACCGAATATCACCAAATTACAATATTGCGAAGCAGAAAGTCGCGAATATCAGCGACCTGAGGGAATTACGCGATCACGAGTCCAAAGAACCCACTGACCTACAAAAGAGCGCTGACGCCACGCGCCCCACAAATCTGACGAAGCGAAGAGAAAGCTGAAACTCCAACGCAGACCACAGAATGTATGACCAACGTATGATAAACCTAAGCCTACCACTAAGTTACAACACCTCCAACCTCCACACATAACTTCTCGACACGCGCCGACTCCAACATCGCTGACCAAGCACACCGGGTCACGCGGACTGCCCGCCCCTCCGGATCCGAAAAGATGACACCGCGGAAGCTGGCGACGAACGCCAACACAAGAAGCGAAACCGGGTCAAACCACGACCGCCGAACCGGCGAAAAGCAAACCCTACGCGGAAATACATTTTTGTGACCCCCGCTGACGCAGCAACAACAGGCGTATAAATAGACGCCGGCCAGAACCAGAAGACAGCTTACGCAGAAACCCGGCTCCGAGTACAGACGTTGTACTAGAGCTTACGAAAGATACCGGCGATCAGTAGAGTTATCAAACTAGTCCAATTTAAATTGCTATGATATTCGTAATGAAGTGTCTAATTATCAGAATAATATCAAATTGCGTAAGTTCATTCCAACTAGCCGAGGCACCGACACTACTCCACCCCAAGTCCACGCACACCGTTTAACATACACGACGAGCAGCGCCCACTCCACCCCTGATCCACACTCACTAAGATAAGCCAACCCCGACGTTTCCCTCAAAGTTCCATCTACTTCTACACATTTCTTGTTGATTGACCCCTGGACGTGACTGAGCTTACCCCAGCCTGAAATAGGTCCATCACATTAATTATAAACGAGGGGGAACGTTGTGAGTTGCTGCGGCGACCGCAACTCTCCATTTATACCCGATACATAGTCAGTATGGCTACATTGAGCGACAATGTGTGCGTGCGGCAGAGACAGAAAACGTGTCTGAACATGTCGTCGGGCGCTGCGTATCCACTGCAAATTGATTTGTTCCTTTTGGTTTTAAAAATGATCTGATCTGATCCAGACCAGCAATCTCATAGATACGGTCATTCTCTATGATTGTGCGTTTTTATTTTTTTATCTTCAATATTGTGGATGCGGAAGCTGGTGGGGCGAAATTTTTGATATAGTTTTATACTGAGATCTAACAGTAGTGTGGATACCATTTTTTGTTACTCTAGCGTTAATAGTCTCTGAGATTTGTGGATACCCCCAGATTTTCGTCCTTGCGGACGGACAGACAGACAGGTCTCAATTGACTCGGCTATTGATGCTGATCAAGAATATATATACGAATATATATGGACGCTGCACACATCCATTTTCACCACAAATCTAATATACCCCAATACTCATTTTGAATATCGGGTATAATAAAACAATACACGTTGTCTTTATGACTATAATATAAGTCTTACAGATTGTAATTGTGGATTTAGTATTTTTTTTTAAATCTGAAGCAATTATTACACACAAAATATACATAAGATTTGACGTATTTTATTAGAATGCTTTTACAATTCATCATGTTCACTCTGTTCTTTGTCTTGCTTAGATTCATCCTTCTCATCTTCATCATCATCTTCCTCCTCGTCATCCTTATCAGAGGCCTTTTTCGCCTCCTCTTCATCTTTTTTTCTCTGGACTTCATCTTGAATCTCTTTCATTTTTTTTTCCCCAGCTTGAGTGTTTTTTACATTAGCTGCTGCGTTCAATGCCAACTCAATGTCATCGGTAATGAGGACATTATCAAATATGGTTCCAGATTTTACTTGCCATAAATCGAATCCTAATTTGCATATTTCCTTGCGTAAATAAAGCTTATTATCCGGTATATATTCAGGATTATCGATTTCAGGATGCTCCCAAGCACCTTTATAGTCGGGATTATCCAATTGTTTTGGTTGCCACTCCCCCTTATACTCAGGGTTATCTACCATAGGCGGCTCCCATTCACCATCCATTTCATCATCCCAATCTTCTGGTTTTGTAGCATCTGGGTCTGGTATATGTTCCGATTTATCCCAATCCTCAGGTTTCTTATCGTCGGGATCAGCAATTGTAGGCTGATTTGTAATAAATTAAAATAAGTTTGAAAACTATATTAATACATATTGGAATGTAAGGCGTATGTTAAGAGCTATGAGCTTGGAATTCATACATATGTACTTTAAATGTTTTGTTTAATGAAAACATGTTCATATGAATAAAAACAACACTAACGTGATTTAAATGACAGATGGTTGTGATTAGTTTTTGGTTTATATGACGTTTTATATTTGTATATACATACCTTATCATCCCAATCCTCCGGCTTCTTCGAATTAGGATCTTTAATTTTTTTTGGTGCTAAAAAGTCCCAATCATCCTCCAAGTTACCGGATTCCACTTTTTCGTTATCAATTAAGACTTCATAGGTGTTGTCAGGCCTTACTATAAGCGTGTAAAAATGAGTGTACACGTCATCCTTACATCTTACATCTTTGTTAATCAAGTGATTCTTTCCTTTGTAGCTAAAAATGACGTGGACTTTCTTTGTACCGGGTCCACAAATATCTGGCCCAAACATAATTTCGTAGGGTGACTCGCCGTGCATGTCTGTTTGGTCTAGGGAGCAGTCAAACAGTTTAACGTAACCACCCCCACAGTCAATATTTTGTTCATGTTTTACAGAAAATTGAACAACAAGAGGCTTATCTTCATTTGAAAATGCATCGAATTTCCGGGAAACAGCGTAGAAACGTGCATCCTGCGAAGTTTGAATGCCTATTGGAATATGTAAACGGACACAAGTATGTAGTTAATATATTTGTATACATATGTACATACATATATATTTATGTGCGTATTCATAAAAACACATTTGGTGAGAATTTGCCTACGTGTTAATTCAAAAATATCATCATATTGATATATACATATTTGTATTTGTAAAATGGTACATACCTTTGTCTGCTTCAGCATCGTTAAAGAATGAACCGGAAGAGTGGGCAAATTTTCCAAATTCCTTACCAGGATGCTTGCTATAAATCCACGTATCATCCCAATTTCCTGTCATAAAGTAATGAAAAGAATGAAAAACAATTCACAGGCGAAATAAGTAAAACCGCCGATTTATATACCATTATCAAATTTTTCGTCTAAATATATGTGTGCATTTATCAATCCGACTATTGCCAATAAGGCAAGAATTATAATTCTATAACACATCGCGTTAATGTTCTCACTCAACTGAAATAAGTTTGTCCAGCAGATTTACTAAATGCCGGCAAGCTAGATATAACTGAAACAGAGCATTTATCTTTGAGAGTGTTAAAAAGAGATGGATATAAGACACTTCAAATTTTCGCTGGAGCGTTTTGATTGGGTACGATTAGACCAATAGCATTGGTCAACGTATCTCTTAATATTAAATAATTTTCCAGTGTTGCTTTTGATATGCATTTTATAAATAATAGCTGGGGTATTCCCGTAAAAGTTGCAGCCTTATAACACTCTGCAGCTCCATACTTATGCTTCTACCCAAACCGACTTTTCCTCATTTGTTTTTTTTTTCATGGCGTGCGTTCCGTTAATTTTTATAATATGCTATTAATTTTTTAAGTTTTTATCCAGGTTGAGTTTTTTTACATGACTTAATCTTATCCTAAATCTGGTTGTTTTGAACCTTGAAATTCTGAAAAGTTACATGCAGCTATAAATCCAACCTAAGACTTTTGTATCTTCATCTTACCGTCTGGGAGCATTCAAAGTCAAAATTAATCATTTTTGACAAATTGTTTCTTGAATTTTGACTTTAATAAGGCAGGAAAAATGGAAACAAATGATTTTCTATATATTTTTGTTTTTTTTTTGCCATTTTACCGTTCAAATAAAGGGTGTATTAATTCATGTAATACATGTATCTCGCTCCCTGAGTTTCTTCTGACGTCGTTACAATGGTAAATGAAGAATTGAAATTTGACAATGCAGCAAACTTCTTTCATTAACAGCTCTGTAGTTTCCAAGGCATATTATCCAAATTTGCTAGTGTTCACTTCACTTAATCTATGAACGTACTCTTCATCAGTTCTTTTTCTGGTATTAATAGGTATTTTAATCATTGAACTTGAATGTAGAAACTTTACTGCGTAAAAATTTGTATAAAAAATATAATTTCTTTAAAATGGATTTCCCATAGAGGGAAATGGCTGGAATTTTTGACAGATGAGATGAACATCTGAAAACTAAGAGAGGGTTTCTCGAGCATATTGCGAGCACACTTATAAATAGAGCTGATTCAATTTTTAACGGAGTTGTTTAAGTTATGCTGTGTTTTTATGATTACTTTTGAACCGGCTTTTCACATCTTTCGAAATTTCCAATGGTTCCCCAAGATGTGCTATGTGTGCAAATGTCACGAAGAAACTTTTTTTGAAATGTTGAAAAAGGTGTTTTGAGCCTGGGTGTTTCCGTGCTTTCAAAGCAAGCATGAAATACCGGAAAAGTATTAGTATTTTTTCAAATATATTTAGAGTCAAGAATGCAGTCAGAATGCAGATCTTTGAACATCAAGCCACGTGTTGAGCTCGTTTCTATTAAAGGCGGGAATTGAATTTTTATAGAACTAAATAGTACAATTTCATTTTGTTTTTCTATTATAACATGGATACGATATCTTGCGGCTGGTTTAGTGAAATTCAGGCCGAGCTATGGCCTGGACAGGCATTTTCCTTGAAAGTAAAAAATGTCATTCATAAAGAAAAGTCAAAATACCAAGACATTCAAATAATTGAAACGTGAGTTATACATATGTATGTATGTGTAAAATATGCAGGGTCACCAGTCTTATAAGATGCTGTCGCATAGACGAAACAGAATCGAATAGTCAAATATCATCATGTATCATAATTTTGGCAGTTTATTAATTTTATTAAAAGAAAGAATGTACGAAACAAGTTAGGTGGATAACTTCGGCGAGCTGACAATAAGAAAATCTTAACTAAAAGATAATAAATCACGTTATCAATTTGATTAATGTAGTAATTTGGCAGCCTGGTTGTTTTCCAGTTCCAATATTTGGAACAAAACATCCACTTATTGAAATATGTATATTAAGTTTTGCAATTGTATAACAAATATTCAACTGATCTGGTGTTATTTACCATCATCGTAAAATCCAAATTTCTAACCATTTACCTCAAACTTATTTATGTATATGTTTGATTTAATGCTTTCCTTAATGCTTAATGATTTCCTGCTGGCCTAAGTAGGTAAAGTCCCATCATGACGCTATACGTCGTTTCGTAAGGTACAAAGGTGCTTTTCTAATCAGATCACTAAATTATATAGCGACTATTTATTTAAATATTCGGGTGAATTTTTAATCAAATTCATGGCTGACTTATTGGGTGTAAACTATGAATATTTATATACCTTCCTTTGCACTGTGCATCGGTTGGCCAAAGAAAATATAAATAGTAAGATGAGTAACGCACATACATTTTTTCGATAGCACATTTTATTTAGTATTTATACTCTTTGTTAATGCGCTAGTCACATGGAGTTCACATGGGCCATATCTAGCAGATCGCCGAATCTACATCAGATCGGATAATTACATACATAGCTCGCAAATAACTGTTGACACTTTCGGCGTGTCTGATAAAAACCTCTTATTGACGGACACATTGAGAAAATGGACTAAAAAGACCCGATCAAATCTGTTTTTGCTCAACTCGCTCTTCGCTCAAGCAAAGACCGATTTTTTCACTTCTCTTTTGTTCCTGTTTTTCACTGAGCATCTTGTCGCGAGTGAACGAACAAAGTGTCTTTTGCGTATGTGTGCGTGCTTGTACGTGTGATGCTTATGGCAACTATCAATTTTTGTGAATTCTATACGGTTTGAAATGAATCGTGAAAAGCAAAACGAAAATGTTCGTTTGCCAATTTTGCAAATAAATATATGTACATATTACAATACAATAGCCCAAAAGATGCGGAAAACATGAATAAATAAACATATACACGAAAAAAAAACTAAAAACACTTTACTCAGACACTTTTTTGGCTCTGCTCATCTAAAGACACTTTTGCTGTGAGCGCTTGACCAAAGTGTCTTTCTAAGTTGTTATTGTGAGACACGATCGTGTGTCGGGCTCACCCGAAAACCCGAAACACATAACACAAGCGAAGAGACAAAAAGTGTTCTGCTCAGTGAGAGACCGTGTCTTCGTGGTCTTTTTCGGTTCTGTCAGTGACGAGACAGCAAAGGGAAAAAGTGTTGACCGTCGTTTGCGAGCTATGGATAATTATTATAGCCTTACGCGAACACATTTTCTGTCTCTCTCTCTCTCTCTCACACACTCTTCGTCGTGCAATGTGTGCTAACTCTGGCGTATGGGAGCCACATTGACTGAGTATCGGGTATAAATGTAGAGTCGCGACCTTAGCTGTGACTCACAACGTCCCTCCTCGTTTAGAATGACACGAAGATGCGATCCTCACAAGGAAGTTTTTTACCATGGAAAACTATGTATTTGGCACTCCTCTAAATACACTTAGACGAACTCAGGAGAAGCAGTGCGAGATTAGTAAAAAGATGCGAAATTTCGTGGTGGGTTGATGGAAAGGTCATCTTCTAAAAATGTTGGACATCTAGGAAAAAATTCTTCCGTAGCGTGGCAAAAAAAAAAAAAAAACGCTAAACAACAAAGTGTCGTACCTCGTTGCAAAAGCCTCATACGATGCATTGGTGGTAGCTGCAGGCTGCAGTTTGTAAAAAGCTGAAAAGCGTAGTGCGCCAAAGGTGAAAGGTATACCCCACAGCGATTACCGTCAAAATATTCTGAAGAATATTCTATTTGTGAATTCGTAAAAATAGCTAAATAATCAATTAAATAAAAAGTATTTACACAAATTTTTAGATTTTTTTTAATTTTCTGAATTGCGAAAAAAAACCGACTGAAGTATTCTATTTTGCTTTGCCGCGTAGCCCAATTTTTGTTTGGCAAAAGATCAATTCGTATCTTTTACGAGCAGCGATACAATCGATGTATAAAATGTATTTTATAAATTACATAAATAAGCTCACGTATATGTATACATAGTTTTAACTATTTATTAGCTTTATATAATAATAATAATAATATGTATACTGATTGAGTATCGGGAATAAAAGTAGAGCAGCGGCAACTTTTACCCTCGTTTTCATTTATATTCTGTTCTATCTGATTTTTAAATTATATTTTTGTTTCCGTTTTCAGTGAAACATATGGGAAGTGCTTAATATTGGATGGAATAATACAATGCACGTCAAGAGATGAATTTTCTTACCAGGAAATGATAGCATTTCTACCTCTTTTTTCTCATCCAAATCCAAAAAAAGTCTTGATTGTTGGTGGCGGCGATGGCGGCGTGGCGCGTGAAGTTGTAAAACATCCCTTGGTTGAAGAAGTACATCAAATAGAAATAGACGAACGCGTTGTGGAACTTTCAAAACAACATTTACCTGAAATGGCATGCGGGTTTAAGAGCGAAAAATTAAAGCTAACTATTGGCGATGGTTTTGAGTACATGAAAAAACATAAAAATGAATTTGATGTCATTATAACGGATAGCTCGGATCCAATTGGTCCAGCAGTAAGCTTGTTCAATGAAAGCTATTATAAATTAATGAAACATGCTTTAAAAGAAGATGGAATCGTGTGCTCTCAAGGAGGTAGTTTTTGGTTAGACTTGAGTTACATAAAAAAAACAATGTCTGGTTGCAAAGAGCACTTCCCAAAAGTTTCCTATGCCATAACTTCAGTTCCCTCTTATCCTTGTGGTCATATAGGTTTTGTTATAGGTTCTTTGAACAAAAATCAAAAGTTCATTAACTCTGTAAATAAAATAAAAAATTTTGATATCGAAGCGCTAAATTTAAAATACTATACACAGGAAGTACATGATGCAGCTTTTGCATTGCCACGATGGGTACAGAAAAGCTTAATGTCGGACATAAATTAAATTTGAAACTTATAGCCAAAATGTCAATATCTACTTCCTTATTGATAATGTTATGTATAAATAAAAGTTGAAATATTTCAACCACGAAAGCCCAAGTTCTTTTATTTCCGTACTATACGGCCTGAGGGGTCTCTAAGTACCAGAGTAGTCTCTTATCATGATCACGGCAGACGCCACTTGATTTTCGTGGTTGTTTATCCCAGCGAAAGCAGCCAGCCCAGCGACAACAACGAAGCAGTGACAACCGCAAGAGAGGAAGACGAAGTCCAGCAACAATAGAGAAGCACCAGTAACCGAAAGAAGGGAAGAGGCGAGGCCCAGAAAGAACTGTAAGCGATAAGACAAGCCAGCCACAGCAACGCCATGCCAGCAGGGGATCAAGAGAGAGCAGAACGCAGCCACAAAGCCACACGGCAGCAGCAGAAAGGAATGGCGAAAGCTGCCGACGCTGCCGTCTACGCCGAGACTCCCGGGCGAGAGCGGGAGCTGCTGAACGGTGCGATAGGTAGGGATTTAAGAAAAAAAACATGTAAAGAACACAATGAACAAACAATCTCGCCGCCAACTGTCCGTATCCATTGCCTGGGGAAACCGGGTATCAGGGGACTTGTCTCTTCTCCTTAACCTTACACTACTTGCCTGAGTAGTCTCCGTTGTGATTCGCATTCTGAATAGGAACCCGAAGGTGCAATCCGGCGATTGCCTAAGCCCTCTCGGTGATGCCTGTCGGCGTCCCCGCATTATCCCAGTAATCTATATTTCGGTAGGATCTCGAAGGTGCTATCCGGCGATTGCCTTAGTAATCTCGGTGATACCTGTCGGTATCTCAGTGTGGTCGCGATCCCCGTAACAATCCATGATAGATCCCGAGGGTGCTGACCGCCGATTGCCTAAGCCAGAGTCGGATTTTCCCCGCAGGAGCAGCCTGGCCGCCGTCCCGATACTCGGGGATGCCTGCCGGTCGCACCCCCTGATTTCCCTTCTTAAACGGAACGGGTGGACCAGCAGATTCTCCGCGAGGGCCGTCCGGTGATTGCATAAGTGCCCTCGGTAAAATTCGCCGGAATCCCCCTACGACTCTCTACGGGCTTCAAAGCTGGCCACCCCCTCTCGGAGGAGCCACCTAGTTATTTCATGGAGCATTTTTGGAGCACCCATCCTGTTTGGGTGTGCGCCTTCTAGCCAATGTCCTGTAAGGGAACGTATGGCTTCGCGGTTTAGTTTTTGTTCTAATTTGATGTTTTTGATCTGTTCATTGAGCTTCAACAACTTCTTTTCTAGATGGTAATTCCCGAATTACACGAGAGTTAATCCTTGGCGACCTTCGCTCTCGTCTACAGAGAAACGACCATCTGCATAATTCGAATCAAACATACGACGCTTATCTTTAAATGATCTTTAGTTATGATAACTCTTTTTGGCTTCATCGGCGTGTTTGCATTTCTCAATTCTAAAAGTATATAAAAAGAGAAAAATATTTGTTTTATACACAAATCAACAATATAATAGGCATATATACATATACCTCAACTCCTTTGGTACGCGACCAACAAATCGACGAATACTATCATTTAATATTATAAGGGACTGCTTAGCTAGGATAAGTTTCTTCTCTACATCATCAACAGATGATAAACAGAAATTTTACCATTGTTCTTAAGTAGCTAGTAAGCTCAAATGGTTTCTCTACATATCTTTCTGGAATGCGAATGGCATTTCACAGCACAAGTACGAGCTCTTGCAGTTCCTCGATCAACATGACATTTCAACAACGCCATGCTCATTTCCGGTATATCTACAGGTCGCATCCATTCATATCGAAACTCAAAGCGGTTACTTAAACCTAGCCGCGTTTTGCGTTTCTGCGTTTGCGAATCACAATTTGCAAAATTCTTCGACCTATTAGTGCCAAAACATTCCACTCCAGTCATATTCACAGACATATTGAAGAGTTGCTTCGCGATAAGAGTAGGCTTCGGCAAGAATGGCAAGCCCATAGATCACCTGCCAGCCGTTTACTACGCAAAGCTCTAGACGATAAGAAAAAGCTCCCCAAACATTGTCGTAAAAATCGGCCAGTATGGCCGACCGTAGCCAGGAAGCGCACCTCTGAGCATTGAAAACTAGGCAGGAAGAGGTTCAGCGTGGTCACACGTTCCCTTATAGGACATTGACCAGTAGGCGATCACACAGAGACGAAAAGAGGAAAAGACGGTGGAACACATGTTCCGCGCCTGCCCGGCTCTCAACAGAAGAAGGCTACAATATCTGGGCATGCCATGTTGCACCTACATTTTGATTTCAAATGCTGAATTCTGATAAGTGCATGTTACGAACATTTTCGCTGTTCTGCGCAAAATTTTATTTCTAACCAAATCGGACAGCGTCAGCAGTTAGCACGAAAACGAAGTTTGTTGACCTGATCAATTATTTCAGAGCCAAATTTGACATTGGGATAAAAAAGCTATTTATAAAGAAGGCACAAGCTAAATAGCCCTGGTTATGGTTTCAAATTAATGTTAATGCATCAATAAATCATGTTTTTTTTTCAATTAAGATTAGTTTTGTTTTATAAAAAGCCGCCTACTTCTCATTTTGGAGAAAAAAAAGTTTCCTTTTTGAAAAAAGAGAAATCTTCCGCTTTGTGAAAACGGGAGAACCAATGTATGTGTTGTTAGAAGTAAGCCGGAAAATGTTTGGGAAAGTGAAAACCGGAGCCTGCCTGTAAATACTGAAATCAGCCGAGCTTTATGGCATCCCGAACACTTTAACCGAAAGAAGAGCCGAAAGTGGAGATGAACTAAAGAATCTTTCAATATTTAGATCTGAGCTCTTTTAAGCAAGCATCATCTGATCTGATCTGATAGCTATACGACAGTCTGTTTCAATTCAACTATTTTCTGAGTTTAATTACAACATATTTCTGTTATGTTAAAAAATCATTTTTTGGGTTTGAGTAAATTATGTCTACATTACATATCATAAATCAGCCTCAGGAACAATCAGTTAAAATACGATTTGTTCCGAGAAAAACTTTTGTTTTGGGGATCAAAACAAATAACTTTTAGAGATTCCATTTTATTGACACCAACCAAATTCCTCCTGGTAAATATTGGATTAAAAATAATGTCTTTGTCTAAATGTATCCTCAATTGAATCAATAGATTGGTTAGAAATAACATAGTTTGTTAAGCTGATAGAGCCCTATTTTAACCACATATTAGTCGGACATATTTGAGGTCTTAAATGGAAAAATGGTTAAATCCCAACTCCGAACCGTTACTAACATATGTACATGTTCAGACGATTTACTAAATTCCACAATAATGGTTATTTGAAGAGCTGAGAGCTACAAGAAAAAAACAATTTTGTTCAAAATGAGGCTGATCAATGTTAATTTTTATTGAACTTACATTTTCTAATTATGTAAATTCACTTCCCATCTCATCATATTGTTCTTCATAGATGCTTTCGTCAATTTCGTTATCTTCATGCATTTTTATGTAATTTATACGTTCCAAGTCCCGTAGCTCTGCGTGTAGTTCTTCACGTCTGCTTTGAATAAAACACTCTACATAATTTTTACATTCAAGTAAGAGTTTTTCAGTACGCGTGGTGTGCATTTGTGGGCGAAAAAATAAGTGCGGTTTAGTTTTTGTTCTAATTTGATGTTTTTGATAAGTGATGGATGATTCCCATGATTTAAAATCCTTTAGTCTAGCCATTTTATATTCCAATGCTCTAACTTCAAATTGCTTTCGTTTTTTATTTAAAAACAAAGTTTCTCGTTCTTTTCTTAGCATGGCTCTTTCCTGAAGTTCTTGCCTCTCCAGTTTCTTTTCTATTTCAGCTTTTTTATCTTCTTTGATCTTTAGACGCGACTCCTCTTGGCAGAATTTTTGTAATGTTCCAATAAGAGATCCAAACATGCGACGATTTCGAGCTATTGACTCGGAATCTGTTCCTTGAGCTTCAACAACTTCTTTTCTAGATGGTAATTCCCGAATTACACGAGAGTTAATCCTTGGCGACCGAGTTTCGCTCTCGTCTACAGAGAAACGACCATCTGCATAATTCGAATCAAACATACGACGCTTATCTTTAAATGATCTTTCGTTATGATCACTCTTTTTGGCTTCATCGGCATGTTTGTATTTCTCAATTCTAAAAGTATATAAAAAGAGAAAAATAGTTGTATTATACACAAATCAACAATATAATAGGCATATATACATATACCTCAACTCCTTTGGTACGCGACCAACAAATCGACGAATATTATCATTTAATTCAATAAGGGACTGCTTAGCTAGGATAAGTTTTTTCTCTAAATCATCAACAGATGATAAACAGCAATCATTTACCATTGTTCTTAAATAGTTGAAAATTTAAAAAAAAAGTTAAAAGTATCTATAATGGTTAGAGATGTTTGTTGAGCTGTTTCTGTAGTTAGTGGATATGCAATATCGATAATCATTTAACTTAAAGACATAACTAAGCGAAGTTTTTCCATCAATTTGGAACAGTGGAAAAAGCGCAAAATAAATTGATTTTGTTACAGATTTGAAATTCCGATTCACACTGTTACTATCTGCCATCTACATATCTTCCTCAAAAAGCAGCTGATGATCATAAAATAACAAAGTTTTTGCTTGGGAAACATCCACAATTTTAATTGGCTCTGCACACTGAACACATCCCGGGGGACCGGTGGGATTGTCATACATATGACCATCTACCATCCGTCAAAAAGCAGCTGATAAGCATAAAATTTGGTCTGCATTGTGAAATTTTCACAATTTTAGATTATTCAATTGCTTATAATAATAAAAATCCAAATATATTAAGTAGGCGTTACTCTTTGGACTACCTTAAAAATTACAGCAGCTCTGTTGGGAAGTTAGTTTGGCCTTGGCGAGTATCCCTCGCTTTGTTTCCATTTGCTCATCCTGTAATTTCTGCTAATTCTTCTGGACTTCAGGCAAAAAAAATTGACAAAAACGTTAACTGCAATGAGCAGCTAGATACGATAGAATTCTTTCTGGAGTTTGTCAACTCTGAGCAAAATGATGTGGCTTGGCGAAAAGCGTTGCGCGCCGCATACAAGATTTTTGAAAATTACGATCACAGCTCACTTCTTTCTCAAGGTATAATAATAAGGAGTAAAGTAATGGGATCAGCCGATACCGTACTGCCATATGTCAACAAATGCAATAAACTCCCGCGAGCTAGGCTAATTTTGCGTATGATGACAAGAAACCAACCAACCAAGAAGCAACCCTCCATGTCAATCATGGAGTAATATCATGGGGTAGAAAGGGGTAGAAACCTCGTTCTCTTTTGTAGTGACCAGACGTGTTTTTGTTTTGCGCTCTGCTTCTTTTCCATTTATTATTATACAAATACAGTGTTTATCAAAATTAGCCTTGATAAAATCCCAACTTAACCAACAGTAAAAAATCTGTTGTTTAACGCGAGTGCATGACTATTGTTTTCATAAAAACTTAATTTTTGATGCTAATTCTGTGCGTTGGTTAATCGTGTGATTGTGTTGCTTTAAGTACGCTCATGCTGAGTTAAGCCCGCTCTTATCCCGTAGCCTTTGCTTTAGCTACTTCAGGCAACTATCGGACCGTTTAAAGGACTTGAGGTCACTAATGGAATTGTATGGGCTATAGCCCATTAGTAATATTTTTAAAGTCTGGTTCGTTTTTTACAACGAGAGATTGCCACTCTGCCTATTGTTATAACCGATGCTCAAAATGAGTATTTGATTTTTGGTGAACGAAGATGTGTGTAACGTCCAGAAGGAAGCGTTTCCGACCCCATAAAGTATATACATATATTTTTGATCAGCATCAATATCCGAGTTGATAGAACACTGTCTGTCCATCCGTCCCTATGAGCACATAGTGCTCAGAGACTTGTAAGATGGTCCGGAAGGTTTTGCCCTTCCAAAAATTTCCCAGTTAGTCCACCATCCATTTTCGATGTTCCTAAACCGCACGTTTCTATGCAATAGTCAGCCAATGGTTTTCAAATGCAACCATAAAAAGCAATGAATGGCAATAAAAAATAGTTCGCGCCTAGACATATTTCAAATCTTAATTCGAATTTTAAATCGTCGACGGAATAAACAAGAAAAAATACAGCAGACACTATAAAGAATGGAGAGACCTGAAATTGGTGGTAATAAGTAAACCTATATACATTTATGATTAGTTTTAAATAAATAAACAATAAACAAAAGTCGAAATGGACTGCATATATAGAATATCTCGCTATAAACTTTTGGCATGATAGTACTGTGGATTGGCGGGGGCCCCCAAATAATTCCGTTAATGACGACCGGGAAAGATCCAACTACGGCTCTAGTATTATTTCTGCAAACAAGGCACCGCACCAAAGCGGATTAAACTGGAAAATTTGGAAGAGATTTCTCGGAAAATGCTTGAAGTCCAGAAGGAGCAGCAAAAATTACAGGATGAGCAAATGGAAACAAAGCGAGAGATACTCCAGCAAATTTCAAGCAGCCAAGGCAAAACCAACTTCCAATCAGAGCTGCTGCAATTTTTAAGGTAGTCCAAAGAGTAACGCCTATTTTATATATTTATGTTTCAATAATATAAGCAATTTACTAATCTAAAATTGTGAGAATTTCACAATTCAGACCAAATTTTATACTCATAAGCTGCTTTTTGTCGGTTGGTAGATGGGGGTCGGTGCCAGTGTCAATCGGGGTTTCACATCTTTAAAAAAAATACCACCGTTACACCAGGGATGTGCTCAGTGTGCAAAGAAGACTTAGTTAATTCGAAGAGCTAGTGGCAAGTGCGGGTGCGGCTGCGGGTAACGTTCCGCTAGCCCAGAAACTCGGGGCTGCTGCGCAATATACCGCCCGCGCATAAGCCGCGTCAGCAGATTGGTTAATCGTCTGCCCTTGGGTTAATATCAAGATTTACTTTTTTGTAGATATATGTATGTACATATGTACATAGATTCTCTAAAACTTCCGATCAAGGAACAATAAATTTCGCATTGACCAAATAAATTCGTTACTTCTATTTTATTTGGCCCAACCGAAAGCAATTTATGTATATGTATATTCATACACATATTTTTTTTAAATACTCTTGTAACAGTGTGATATCAGAAAAGTCTGCACACCAAATTAGTTTGCTCTAGCTCTTACAGAGAAGTTTATACAGACGAACAGATTGACAAAAAGATGGATAAGAGGCTATGTGTATGTATGTATGTACATACATATGTATGTATATCGACTCGTTTATTGACGCCGATCAAGAAAATGTATGTACATATGTACATGTATGTATATGCATATATACATACATATGTGTATCTTGATATCTCGATATCCTATGATGACTACTATTTCTATTCAAACAATATTTTCAGTGAACATATCATAAGCATACATATGTATGTACATATACCGATGTATATATGTATGTACATAGTACAAGGGTCATGTTGCAACGCTTACATCAAAAGCTCAACTTTGGCGCGTGCGCCAACTGTCAAGCTTTTTGGTCCTCGCTTGCAGGTGTAATGCTATTGAGAATTTACATGTTTAGTTTCCCTTCGCGGTTTGAAAAGAACTAAAATAACTTTCTGACATTGGAATATAGTTTCAGCTTTAGTCTCAGTTAAAATAATATAATATGTATTTTATTTATTTGAACTATTCTCGTGCTATATACACTTTTATGTAAATGTTTATATTAAAAAAGGCGAAATGTTTTCCAGAAATTAAAATTGGGAACAATTTCAAAAAGAATGCATACAAAACTCAAAATAACCAAATAGCTCAAGAGGTAATAATTTTCAGTGTGAAACGATATGCACTTATTTATGTATGTACATATGTACATACATACATGTATTAAGTAAAATAAATATTTTAACTGTGTAGTTTATCTACATAAGCATTTACTTATGTACATACATACATTCCGTGCATCTAAACTAGTTGTTCACGTATAAATATAAATGTACATGTGTACATCCATATGTATGTTTCTGTACGTGTATATAAGTGTCCTTATCTGTAAAAAAATGATGTTGATAACAGTGGAATAAATCATGTAAATGGAATTTATTTAAAGTTCTAGTGTAGGATTAATAAACAACAAAAGACCCAAAGCTACAAATATAAATGTTTAATCCAAAGAACCCAGAATGGTATACAAAATGGATCTATTACTACTGTTAATATTAACATTTCAACAAATAAGATACAACATTGGAAGCAAAGATGGTAAGTCTGAGATAAAAATCTATATTGTAGAATATAAATACATATGTACATATGTAGATGTTCACGGGCTAGATTAAATGGTGCTAAAATGTGAGACTGCTTATTTTAAACATTCGAAAAGGGTATCGTACAATTTTTGATTCATGTAAATACATGTATGTATGTATGCATGTATATAACGGAATGTGTGGAAAGAGTATAGACGGACTGCAGGAATATATTGAATAAGTTACATAAATCATAAGATTACATACATGTGTACATACATACATATATACATAGTCTGACACTATTACTACTATTCGACTGCTCTGAAATAAAAAGCCACCGCTGATCGGGATTAATATACATATTCCATCAGATTCAAGTCCATTCTAGATTTTGTCACAAAAAGCGCCTCCGTTATTCGACTGATAAGCGGCAGACGCGTCTGGAGACGTATACGAAAATTAATTTTGCGTTTTGTCTCTCATACAATCTCGTTCTTCGCAGCAAATTTAGCAAAGTCCAATGTCAAAGAACTATAAGCGATGTTCACCAACACGTACAGGTGTTTTAAACCAGCCAAATTATGATTCTCAAGCTTATATATAAATATTTATTTTTTAGCCCAACTCTAATTTTGGCTCTGAAATAATTTTTTAGGGCAACAGCACTTTTCGTTTTCGTGCTAACAGCTACGCAGCTTATCGCATTAGCACAAAGTTGAGCGTAAAAGATCGGCTTGTGCTCGTAACATGCTCGTAACAGAACATTTGGGTAAAGACAGCTGTTAAAATTTAAAAGACAGCAATTTAAATTTCAATAAACATGCTCAGACATTTTAAAACCACACATGTGTCATCTAAGATGTCGTGATCTTAAATCGCGCACTTTCTGAAGTCGTTTTAATTTCAAAACAAGCTGTTGAAAAAATTATGGAATTTTGTATTATGCTGTATATTTACGAAACAACAAGGTCAGAATAGGTCCCCTCCAACTCTTACAAATCATCCCAATGTGCCATGGTCATCTTCCTGCCCTGCTTTCACCCTTCTAAAAAACTAACTCCTCTTTTTGTAAGCTATCAGAATGTTAGCATTATTTTCCAGGATAGTGTTGCATTTGCTTCCCACGTTATTGTGTTTACCGAAAACTGATTAAAGCCGGAAATTCTTAGTTTCGAGTTCTTGGCGGTCGGTACACAACTTTTAGAAAGGACCGTTCGTCTCGACGTGCAGGAGAGGTTCTGATTGCAGTGGAGTCTAATTTCACGTCGGTACACTTTACAATCTAATTTCAACAGGAACTGGAATTCCTGTGTGTAAAACTGATTCTTCCCGCTTTCGCTATTCATTACTTGCTCGTATATTTCAATCTCAATTCAATATCTCAATTTATGAGCAGCACTTGTCCGCTTTAACCGCTGTGTCTTCCTCGCTATCAGATAAAGATCGTATGAAATTTCGTGGTGACTTAAACTTGCCAGGAACTGTTTGGTCTTCGGTAAACGGGTCTAGTATCCTAGTGCCCATGTCTCGACATGACTTTGTTGACGGCTTGCTTGACCTGTCCCTGTCTCAAGTCAATCATGTGAAAAATTCCTTGGGTCGATTGCGTGATCTGTGCTTTGTATCGGATCCGACCATAGTGTTGTTAAGCCGAGCCCTTCCGCTCACTATACCTGAAGACGCCTACCATCCTACTGTCGAAGTGTCGGTAGATATAATACCAACTGTATTGGATCGGTCGAGTAGACTACCTGAACGTTTCCGCTCCTTTCGTAAAGCCGAATTTGCGAAGCTTAATAACCTCATTAGGGATTTTTATTGGTCCGCTACGTACTTGTGCACTGATGTCAAAAGGCACAAACATTTTCTTCAATGCTCTGGGCACATTTTTTGATTCTTGTGTCCCGCTTTCTTGTCCGATTAGATATGGAAAACCCTCTTGGTTTATCAAAGAGTTATCCAGTCTAAAAAACTTAAAATCAAGGTTTTATGAAAAATTTCAAGTTGGTTCTCCTACTACTCACTCTCGCTATGTAATAGCTCGGTCAAACTTTTCAGTTCTTAATGTACAATGCTATCTCGATGCAGGATCCTTTTTTCTCAGGACCCTAAACAGTTTTACTGCTTCGTAAACAGTAAGCGTATAACATCCGCATACTCGCTATCATTTTGTAATACGTCGGCAAATAATGATCAGGCCATTCCCGATCTTTTTGCCCAATTTTTCCAAACCACCTATTCTGAGGAAAGCTACTCTGGTCATCCGTACCCATACGGTTTACCGAGGTCAACGGCATTTTCAGTCCCTTGTTAAATGAATGTTCTTTACTTCATGATCTTCGACTAGATAACCCGGTATATTCACCGGGGCTAGCAAAGTTATTAGCTATTCGCAATATGTTTAAGATGTTTTTAACTCCGCACTTACAACATATCTGCAAGTCAATTATATCTCCAACTCAGCATGGATTTATAAAGCGGCGATCAAACTCGGCGAGTTTACCTCTTTCATTATTAAATTTTTTCAAGTTAACTTACAGACGGTTGTTATTTATACCGACCTTAGTAAAGCATTTGAATCTGTCAACCATTCCCTTCTAGCACATAAGCTTGACTTTTAGGGTTTCCGCATAACCTCCTGAGATGGATTTCTAGCTACCTTTGTTCCAGGTCTCAAAGAGTCCTCTTAAAAACCTCATTCTCTTCACCAGTCAAGGTTTCTTCGGGAGTACCACAGGGCAGACATCTAGGCCCCTTACTCTTTTACTCTTCACACTCATTATTAATGACTTGCCCTTATGTAATTATGTATGCGGATGATGATAAACTCTGTGTCCAGTATAAGGACATTGCATTTCATTCTCGCTTGCAATCCGATCTCAATAACTTTCAGTCATGGTGTTGTGCAAACTTGTTACACCTTAATGCCTCGAAATGCAAAGTAATGACATTTCATCGTTCTAGCCCTTTGTTGGCTCCCTATACCCTATTTGGTGGTTCTCTTGAGAGAATTACCATGGTAGATGATCTCGGTGCTATATTAGACGCCAAGCAATAGTTTTCTGAACACATTTTTACATTTACATTGGTAAATAAGGCCATGCTTGGGTTTATAAAGAGGTGGTCAAAGAAATTTGACGAATTTAACAAAGACTCTTTATACCTCGCTAGTTCGTCCGATCTTAGAATACGGCTCCTGTGTATGGTGACGTCAGTACAAAGTACACCAGGACCGTATAGAATCAGTACAGAAAAACTTTTTATTCTTTGCTCCTTAATTGGGCCTTAATTGGGATGCGGGTATGAGACTCCCATCTTACTCTAGTAGACTGCTATTAGTAAACCTCCCATCCTTAGTTGACCCTAGAAAAATGCTTGATGTGATTTTTATGCACAACTTGATCAGGGGTGACATAGACAGCCCTGATCTGCTGTGCCGCAAAAACTTCATGATTCCTATTAGACTTCCACTCCACTTCCTCCTTCCTTCCTTCTTCCACTTTGTAGATCGAATTATTCCTTGTATGAACCGTTTAGGGTCTAATGCTCGGATTATAATTCCCTCTACCATATTATGTCCACCACTAATTCTCTTCCTCTTATTAAATTACTAATCCTCACACACCTTTCTAGTAATTAATAATTGTAGTGGTATTTGTATTTTGAATGCATGCCTAGTTGACTTAGTAAGTTTAGTGCTAATTTTCATCGAATATTAGTCTAGCAGATATCTTTCCTGCATGCTCGCGTAACAGCCTTCTGCTGGTTTCAGACGGGCCACTTGACGGGGCAGTAATTGCATCGCCTCTTGCAAGATGCAGCCATTCGCCGCCCTCTTCTGCCTCCACAAAGGACGAAAATCTGTAGCATCCAAAATTTTAAAGTTAAACTTCTGTTAGTTCTCACTGTTACAAGTTTATTTAAAAATATGGCCTCACAGCCTTCCGCCCCCACAAAGAATCAAAGTCTGAGGCATCCACAATTTTCAGGATACGAGAAAATTAAGAACACACAATCATAGAGAATGACCATATCTACCAGACTGTCGAATCTGGATCAGATCGGATCATTTTTATAGCCAAAAGGAACAAATCAATTTATAGTGGCTACGCAACGCCCGACGACACGCTCTGACTGATTTTCTATCTCCCTCGCACGTACTCTTTGTCGTGTCGCTCAATATTAGCGCCGTCTGGTGGAGGAGAGTTGCTCACAACGTTCCCACTCGTTTTTTTTGACACTTAAAGGCTTGAGAATTATTTCCGAACTCTGCACATACATAACAACCGAATAATAACATTTAAACGGAACGCAAAAAATATCAAAAATCACGAAAACGCCGAGTTTTTACTACAAATGTTACGAACTGAAAATAACAAAACATTCAAAAAATATCTTGTGTGGCTAGATAGTAATTAAATTATTCTATATTGTTACAAGTAAATGCAAATGAGGTGAATACCTCTTAAAATGGTCCAAAGGAAAACTTTTTTTTTTCAGGTTTTTATCCTTTTTTAGCATTTCGGATTTATTTTTGTGAAAACTGCATGAAAATTCAGTTATCCCCGCATCTTATTCAAATATGACGACTCTAGGGCCTGCCTCGTGCATCGTCCTCCATTAGTGCCACAAAAACTTTAGTCCTCGTCCGTTTTGAAATCCAGATAGTTATACGTGAACGAATATAATAAAGGCACCGCTTAACTGTTTGGCGTATTATGGCGAATATGCCGATAATGACAAATTGACAAAATTAACTACAAGATTCGAGTAAAGAGTGATACAGCCCTTTGTTCAGAACATTTCTCGAACCTTTGTATATTGTTCGGCCACTATACTATGCAATATTATATAACAAAAAAATATACTTGTACATAACCTAAAACAAAAAAAGGTTTTATTCATTTAAAAATTTTGTAACAGCTAGTAAACAATAGTAACAAAATTAGATTTCCAACAAATTTGAATTCTATACAATTACCACCTCGTATACTTCTAGTACCAGTTCACCAAATCGAATCTTTGGTTGGAGAAAATATATTCCTTCCATGCAATATAACTACTTATGACGGAGATGAGCCTGTGTTGGTTTTATGGTACAGAGATGATAAGGGAACACCCATTTACAGGTAAATAAATTGTATATATCACCTATAGCATAAATACCATATTTATAGTCGCTCTAGTCAGTTTTGAAGTAATCTTCATGAAATTTTCCAAATGGTCTTTTTATACCCGATACTCAAAAAGAGTATTCCGGTATATTAGATTTGTGGTAAAAGTGGATGTGTGTAACGTCCAGAAGGAATCGTTTCCGACCCCATAAAGTAGATATATTCTTGATCAGCATCAATAGCCGAGTCGATTGAGCCCTGTCTGTCTGTCCGTCCGTCCGTCTGTCCGTCCCTATTAGCGCCTAGTACTTAAAGAATATAGGAGCTAGAGCAACGATGTTTTGGATCCAGACTTCTGTGATATGTCACTGCTACAAGAATATTTCAAAACTTCGCCCCGCCCACTTCCGCTCCCACAAAGGACGAGAATGTGTGGCATCCACAATTTTAAAGATACGAGAAAACGAAAAATCACGAAAGCAGAATCGTAGAGAATGACCATATCTTTTAGACTGCAGAATCTGAATTGGATCGTATCATTATTATAGCCAGCATCAAGAAAACAATTTAATTTTTTCTCATATTCTATGATATCGAAGATGCACAAGTTTATTTCAAAACTTTGGCGCACCCCTTTCCGCCCACGCAAAGGACGAAAAAAGATCTCAGGGATTATTAGAACTGACTGTGGCGCTCTCACTGTTACAAAACTATTTGTATTTTTTTACTGCAGAACTCACTGTTACAAATGTATTTCTTTTTGCTCACTGTAGAGAGCTCACTGCTACCAGTGTGCTTCAAAATTTCGCCCCACCGCCTTCCGCCTACACAAAAGACGAAAATCTGTGGCAACCACAATTTTGAAGTAGGGGAAAATTAAAAACGCACAATCATAGAGAATGGCCATATCTACTAGATTGCCGAATCTTGCCGAATCCGAATCAGATCGGATTATTATTACAGCCAAATTATCGCACGCACTCTTTGTCGTTTAATGTAGCTATACTGACTAAGTATCGGGTATAAATGTAGAGTTGCGGTCTCCGTAGGTACCGTAAGGTACAAATCGTCTTAGTCATCCCGCGTGCATGGTGCATTTGTCCAGGGATTCAAAAACGATAACATTGAGTTAACTCTAACAATTCGACGTAATTCGTACGCGCATGATGTTTTATCAATTCATATTGGCAGAATTTAATTATTGCATATTGTGAAGGGATGGCTTTTCGAGTATTATTGTAGTTTTTATTGGTATAAGAGCAGGAATATGTATAGGTGATTAATTCTTAATTGTTAATTCTTTTCGTGTTGTTTTTCCGGCGTGACAATCTATCGATGATGATCTCTATGCTGACAAGGTCACCCAGGCTATATGTGGTTGGCTTGGAATGTCTGGCATCATAACGTTTCTTAACTGCCGCCCTATGATCGTTGACTGTCGTCGCAGCATCTGCTCGTAGCTTCTCTAACTCGGCATCTGTCATCATTTTCGGATCCTGATCTCGGATCACGCTCGTCAAGGTCTTTTTAAGGATATCACGTGGCTCGTAGCCATACAATAACTGAAATGGAGAGCATTTAGTAGTGATATTTACCATGGTGTTGATGCTCCACTGGATTGATCGTATTTGGTCGTCCCATCGTTTTTCATTTTCCTTTGAAGGTAGAAGCATTGATAAAATAATCCGGTTCGTTCTTTCTGCATGACCGTTAGCTCTTGGTATCCTTACTGCATTGAGTACATGCTTTATATTATTCGATTTACAATAGTTTCCAAAATCCATCGACGTAAGAGCGGTACCACGATCGGTGATGATTCGGTTTGGCATTTCCGAATAGCTGGTTACGTCCTGCAGCGTATCAATGACTTGTTTAGTTGCTGTACTTGTTACCGCTCGCACTATGGTGAATTTAGTAAATGCGTCGACAATAACAAGAATATAATCATTCCGTTTTGAACTCCTTGAAAAAGGTCCCATGTGGTCCATGTGTACGGTCGAAAAAGGCATCGGCTTGATGTCATTATAAGGGTACTGGCCTTCCTGACGTCCTCCTGGTATCTTATATAGTGCACAGCCCACACATGACTTTATGTAGCTCTTAACGAAGTTGCGCATTCGGGGAAATCAAAACAACTTTAGAATCAGAATAATTGTTTTATCTGTGCTCATGTGCCCGGACTTGTCGTGACATTCGTGTAGAATATAGAATATCTTAACTGCTTCGGCACAACCCATAACAGCTTGCTGTCATATTTGCGAAAAAGGCGATCGTGCTCAATCAAATACTCGTCGTTCTCAGATCTCTTATCGATTTTCATATCAGCTTCAATTTTCTGGATTTACGCATCTTGTAATTGTATAGTGAATAACCAATCAGTCGATGATGGTCTTTGAAATTTTTATGCATGCTGTTTCCATCTCATGTTTATCCTCAAATGGAGCTCGACTTAGCGCGTCAACGGGACTCATCTGTGTTCCAGCTCGATGAATAACGTCTATCGCAAATTCTTGAATACGCAACCACCATCTTGCAATTCGGGGTATCAGATCTCGCTTCTCCATTTATGTTTTCTGGGCATTACAATCGGTAACAACTTTGATTCGCTTACCATAGATGTAGTATTTGAATCGCTCCAACGACTCGACGACGGCAAGAGCTTCTAGCTCGTAACTGTGGTAGTTTTTCTCTGGTTTGGTAGTTGCTCGGCTATAATAAGCAATTGGCTTCATTTCATCCGCCTCCTTTTGCAGCAATACCCCGGCTAAACCAACGGCATTGGCATACGTATGTAGTTCATGATCAGCATCTAGGCGGTAGCTAACGACAACAGGATTCCTTATCAAGCATCTTTTTAACTCCGCAAAAGCATCCTGCTGGGGCAGTTCCCACCTAAATTTCTGGTCTTTGCGCAATAGGGTACGCAAGGGCTCCGAAATAATGGCATATCCAGCAATAAATTTCCTGAAGTATCCGCTGAGGCCTAAAAACTGTCGTACTTCGGTAACATTGCTCGTCGTCGGGAACAATAAAATGGCATTCGTCTTAATCTCTCCAGGACTGATGCCGTCAGCGTGTATCCGATGACCCAGGAATGTAATTGATTGCTTATACAATTCACACTTCTTCAGATTTAGAGTTAATCCGAACTCCTGCAATACTTGAAGGATTCGCGCAAGCTTCTCATACATCTCGTCAAACGTCTGACTACCAATTAAGATGTCGTCCATGTAATGTATCATGTCGCCTTTCTGCACTCGCTTTTGCAATTCTGCCATGAGTCGATTGAAAACAGCAGGTGCAGTCTTTAGCCGAAACGGCAGTCGCTTGAACTCATATAGTCCATCCGTGGTGATAAATGCAGTAAACTTTCTACTTTCGGGTGCTACTTCAATCTGATAATACCCGCTGTTGAGGTCTAGTGACGAAAAGTATTTAAACCGCTTTGCCTCCTGCAGACGCTCCTCAATATTTGGTACTGGGAAATTTTCCTTCTTGATCAGCTTGTTCAGGCGGCGGTAATCAACACAGAGTCGATCACTACCGTTTGGTTTCTTGATGAGTACCACCGGGCTGGCGTACTCTGATGTGGATGAGGTGATAATGTCGTAATCCAACAGCTCGTCGACCATTCTGTTCACAATTTCCTTCTTTGGCTCGGCAACTCGGTATGGCGATTAAGAAACCACCTGGCCACTCTCAACGATGATGGCTTGAACGATGTTTGTTTTGCCTATGCCTTGCAATCCTGTAGAAAAAACATTGGCAAAATTCTCCAGCAAGCTGCGCATTTGGTTTCTTTCTTGATCGATCTGAAAATTAACAAGAAGTTGGTTAGCTATGATGTCGTTTTCAAGAGCTACCGACTGATGAACTGCTCATTTAACTTCCGTGTCGCCTGGCTCAAACTTAAGCGATAGAAGAGCACTAATGATGACGTCCTGTCCCAGCAGGAGGTCCTCCTGCAAGAGATCGTCGTCTGCTACGAATACTTTGGCTGTAATGATTTTTCGATCGATGTCCATATCCACAACCATTGCTTCGGTAAGGATACAAGAACCGCCACAAATGCCTCGTATTTTCATAGAGCACCTTTGGCGATCAGCGTTGATTTGTTGGGCAACTGACTGGCGCTATAGATGCACGACTTTATGTAGATTTGCCTGGTAAATATGTTGTCTTGATTCGAGGCGCCCAAACGCAATACATTTTTAGCTTGGCAATTTTAATTGGGGGCATGAATTAGCGAAATGCCCCACTTCTCCACAATTGTAGCACTTCTGAACTTTCTTCGGTTTTATTGGCTTTACACCGTTGTCCTGTTTTGTTTCGATGTTGTTGCCTTTTGATAAGAATTCCTTTTTGTTCCCAATTGACCGACCTCTATTTACGAAATAAGATTCAGCTGCATCACGAAACTGCTTCATAGTCGAAAAGTGCATTGCTGCAATACTGTTTTGCAATTCGCGATGCTGTAGACCTGATCGAATATATCTTATTACAGCTGCTTCACTAAGTTTGTACCTCACGCCAAGGGCGGACATCCGGAAACAGTACTCCTTCACTGTTTCCTTCGATCGTCTGGTTGCATTAGCCATATTAAAGTGAACTTCTGCCTCGTCTGGGTTAGATTCAAACTCGTCTTGTATGGCTGCAGCGAAGTTGTTCCACGTGGTGTGTAGAACCGGCGAAGAGTCGAACCACATTTTGGCGGGACCCTTGAGCCGTGTATAAATCGCTAGCAATACAAATTTCTCGTCCCATTGGTAAGCATCAACTACTTTGTAGACACGATCGATGAACTGGTTAACGGAGATGCCGTTATAGTCGCTTGGGTCAAACTCTGGCAAGGTGTTTGCTATTTCTTTGACCGATGCTTGCCTAACGTTTTTGGTCGCCTGTCCACCAGGGCTATTGTCGTGGAAAATCTCCTTGGCAGGGCTCGAACTGCCGAGCACAAAACGCATGCAGTACTGATCAGTATTAGGAAATAGGTAGTGACGGCGACTGGGCTAGTTTTAATATCGGGCCCCCAGCCAGACTGACTCTCGGCGCGGGTCGAATAGCACACTCAGTACGTCCCAGTGTGAGGTGAGTGTGGGGGTTGCCATGTGGGTAGGTAATGTGGGTAGGTAATGTGTAGGGATAGAGGAGTGTGTGAGCTACTTATAAGAGGCGGGACCCCAAGCGCTTCGTCAGTATTGCTACTTCACGAACACCCTCTGTTTAGGGATTATTCTCTTCCCTCTTATTTGCAGCTGACTTATCTGCGTAGGTAGGTCGTTCGCTATCACAACCTGCCACCCGTCCGGTGGCCTTAGCTAGGCCGCCTTTGAGCCACCTCACCAGCCCATCAGACCAGATGCTCTTTGAGTAATATATGTATGTAATAATAATAGGATACATTCTTGGCTACGAGTGATATACATAAAATTAATAATAAGACATATTTTTGGCGGTGTTCGGTATGATGCGGCCAGCAGTGTTTGTTTGCCATTCAGTCGGGCTATTATCCAATCTAATATCCAGCATGTTCGTTGGTGAGGAGACTCTTTCCGGTCGCCTCGGGAGGCGAGTCTACGAGTATTCATCGGATTTCGTGACCTCGTCTGGGTACTCTGCGTACCCTGGGAGGTCGAAGAGTACCATGGGGTTGTGGGCTTTGGCGAAGTCCGTGGCGTTGGCGACCACAGGTTTTCTCGCCAGAACTTGGCTGGGCCGCGATAGAACGGTGGTGGGTTCTCCCACGATTGGTGACGTGCGGGCAACGGCGGTCTGTCTCGCGGTCATAGGGGAGAGAAAGGCGAGGGGCTGTCCCGCGAATCTTCAAACCTTCTGGGTTCGGGTGAAGTCTCGTCTTCTGAATCCATTGTGAACTCGAGCTCTCGGTATCGGGGGCGTCTGTAATCGGGATTTTTCTGATGAGATTGCGGAAGGAAGCTTCTGGTGCGATGGCGTCGCACAGCGGTCTTGCTCGCCGGGTCTCCATCAGCGGTTTCTCGGAGCGTAATCGGATCCTCTGTCTATTCTCGAACGGGTTCGGCCCTGCTTATTAAAGTGAAAAATGCACGGTCGTGCAGATTATGTTTTTGTTTTTTACTTTTTTTGTTCGTTTTCCTCTCTCCTTTTCTTTTTCTCTTGTCACGAGGAGGGATTGTTTGTTCGCTCAGATTTCGGACGTTGTTGTCCGTGCTCGTCGTCGGCCTTGGTCGGAATGGAGGCGTGTGTAGTCGGTCCACGAATTTAGCGAATTTGGGGTCTGGCCCGCTGCTACGGTCAGCTTGTCGTGGGCACAAGTGAGCGAGGTTGGTGGTGAGCGTGAGTACGTACGATGAGGTGCTTTCTACCGTAAGCAATTCGTGCAGGCTGTCGATGTGGTTCCAATTCTCCAGGCTCAGTTATCGCAGGAATGGTTCACTTAGTTTCTCCCTGTGGTCCATTACGTTGACTTGTGTTATGACAGGCACCTGTGCCATCCTCTTGGAGTCGCCCAAGTGGTCCCATTGAGCGAGACCTGATTGGAATGTGTGACGAGGTACTTTCCCACGACGTTCTGGGTGGCCGCTGTGCCATCGACGATGATTATGTTGGCGTCGTTGGTGATGAGTGTGCCGTTATCGACTATGGTTATCGGGTTCAGGTATCCGGGCTGTTGCGCGCAGATGGTCGTTCGTTGTTCTTCGCAGAATGTTGCGCTGGTCCGAGTTCCGCATTCCGCTACTACATCTCCGTCACTGAAGTCCTGTATTTTGTTTTGGTGCTGGCATGTTGTATATATCAGCAGCTTCTTGTAGTAGGACGTTGGGTTGGGTTGAGGGAATCTTATCAAGAAGCGTAGTAGGACGTAGAGTTTTGAGACCCACTGACGTTCGACACCACGAAGAGTTCCACTAGGCTTATGATGGCGAAGGGACGTGGGCCATTCGGCTTACCTTGAGTTACGGTGGCGTGTTCGATTTTGTCGACGAATTTTTCGTAGGACGTTATGTTCGTAGTGTGGCTCAGATATCCGGGGTTGTCCCAGATGAGGTCATCTCCATCGACGATCAGGATGTAGTTAGCGTTGGTATAGTTGCTCAATGTGACCGTTGCATTCCTTTGTCCAGGCGGAGGTTATGTTTGTGTGTTGGTTACGCCGAGTTGTCTGGGTTCTAGCTTTCGTTCCTTTGGTGGAAGCGTACTGATCGATAAGGGCTGGAGGGGCTATGTATATTGTCTATCGGGGTCCATACTTACGAAGTTAGCTTTTCTTCCTCCCTTTCTTCTTTCTGTGACGCATCATGGGTGTGTTTTGGAGCTTCCACTAAATCTTTTCTTGCTTTGGATTGAGGGCGGGACTTATTTTCGGCGGTGCGTCGCCCGTTTCGTGTTCTTATTTTGCGTCCTTCTCCGCGTTGCGGTCTCTTTATCTAGGTATCGTGTTTCTTCTGCAGACTGCCGTCACTTGTGTCTCGCCTTGTCAACGGATTTGTTCAATTGGTGATCGTGGGCGGTGCCGTCCGTATGGTCTCGGGGATTTTGCGCCACCGGACTCGTGCTTCGCCGGCGTCGCTATTTTTTTGTCGCTCGCCTGGGTTTTGCGAACTCCGCGGCGCCCTCGTCTTATTATTGTGGCGCCGCTCCGCGTTCTTTGCCTCGTCAACGGAGTTCGGGGGGCGTGAGTTCGGGGTCTCATGTTGGTGTTACGTTGTTCCTTTCGTATCTGGGTCATTGTTGGCCGTGCCTTCCGTGGTGTCAGCGTTCTGTGCCGGGTCGGTGGGTTCGGCGAGCTCGTTGTCGTGGAATTCCTTCAGGTCGTTGATAATCGCAATTTGGTGACGGAAAGCTCTTGATTTGGGGGCCGTCGAAGGGGATAGTAAGAGTACCAATAACCGTATTGCAAGGCGACAAAATCTACGAAATCGGCCCATATTGTTGCGAACGGTTCTTCGGCCTTGCGTGTGATCATCCTGCCCCCGGGCTTGTGTTGTGTAGCCTTGTAGTTCTGGCAGCTTACGCTGTCCTCAGGATGGTCTTCCGGACGACGTGGTGGCCTGCTGTCGGTTCGTCGTGGTTAGCTCCGTGTCCTAGATTGCGGTAATGGTGCCCGTTCTCATAGTCCGGGGATTTCTGGACCGTCGTGGACCTGTTGGAGTCTCTGTTTAGGCATTCCTTGTCGATGGCGGAGTAGTTTTCGTCTACCGTATGCGATGACCCGCTCTTTCCCTTCTCCCCGGTTGGACTACGGCTGCGAAGTTGGGGACAAATCTGCGGTACCAACAGGCCATGCCTACATATTGTCGAAGTTCCTTTACAGCGGGCCATCGGTATCTGCCTATACCCAGTTTTATACCCGATACTCAAAATGAGTATTGGGGTATATTAGATTTGTGGTAAAAGTGGATGTGTGTAACGTCCAGAAGGAATCGTTTCCGACCCCATAAAGTATATATATTCTTGATCAGTATCAATAGCCTAGTCGATTGTGTCCGTCTGTGTGTCCGTCCGTCTGTCCGTCCCTATCAGCGCCTAGTGCTCAAAGACTATAAGAACTAGAGCAACGACATTTTATATCCGGATTTCTGTGATATGTCACTGTTACAAGAATATTTCAAAACTTTGCCACGCCTACTTCCGCCTCCTCAAAGGGCGAAAATCTGTGGCATCCACAATTCAGTAGATCTTTTCATTTCCCTACCGATTAAACTATGCACGTATCATTGTGGCGACATGTTTTCTGATGCGATTAGGCGCTGTGCTGCCTTTCCCGCAATCAGACGAGCGTGAATGTCCAGGGGGTCTATTCCAATTACAGTTCGAGTGCTTTTGTTGAGCTTGACCTCAGCGCCCCTGTAATTCAGAGCATAGCCTGTCGCTGAATCTTGTCTATAAGCTTATTGTATGTCTTCTTTTCGGTAGCGTGGCACCATACTAAGGCCCCATTAATTAGAGATCGTCGCAGCTCCAAGATGTCAATCCAGTGTAATAGAGCTGGTGACAAGCCCCATGTGCTGCTGAGCATCTTCTTGGATGCATAAAGCGTAATAGTGGCCGTCTTCACCCTTTCCACTACATTGGGTGTCCAGTACTGTGCCGAGGTGTTTGATTTGCGTTTTTGGGATTACCCTAGTTTGGTCGATTTCGGTGGGTCCATATCTGTACCTTGGTGAAGAAGATGAGGGTAGATGGACATAAACCCTTAATAAGTACGCTTATGTCATTTGCATAATATGTTTTTTTTGGGTCCTTGCTGTCAAATATCTTGATGTGGTCATCCACATCAAGGGCGACACGACTCTATCCTGAGGTGTTCCTTTATAGTATCAATGACCTCAGTGCATCCTGGGAAGTGAGCTTTTATTAGTGCTGTAAGGGCTTCTTCACTGCCCTCTGTCCGATGTTCGTCAAAAAGCTTTAGTTAACTGTGCATGGTGGACTGCTTCCAACCGTTGCGGTTTCAGGCAGGTTGGAGCAGAAGTTCCTTCACGAGTTTCGTTGTGACGAGTGCGGGCTCGAGATCGGGAGTTTGGGTATCGTAAGATGGTTTTTAGTGATCCGCAGAGTGGCAGTAAAAACTTTGTACTTGCCTTGCCTTCATTAAAGTATTAAAGAATTATCTATTATCGATAAAGTGATTCATTGACTGTAAATCATACGACGACTGTACCAAATTTTACTTGTACGTAAATATTTTTTTTAAAATGAAATCATTGTTTTTATTTATCCACATATAAAATGCATTATGTTTATCTCTAACAGTTCAACTCTTTAATATTTTTAAGTATTGACATACGCGCAGGTGTTTCCAAAGCACCAAAAAGATGGTCTGATGATGCTGTCTTTGGAGATAGAGCTTATTTTATTTTTGACAAGGAGCCTGGAAAACTTTCAATCCAAAACACCCAACCATCCGACTCAGGAACATTTAGATGCCGGGTAGATTTCTTGAAGGCACAAACAATAAACAGCCGTGTAAGGCTAAACGTCATATGTAAGTAATCTTGTTGTTAAAATATTTAGTAAGTAGTATTTTGTATTAAAAACAATATTACGTTTGGACTTGTATATTGGGGTTCGCGCAAATTTGAATGAGCGAAAATCAATGTCTAAATCAATTAAAAATATTACATTTGGTATAAAACAGTAAAATCTAAAGTTTTAGCCCGATTCAACAATACTTAGAGGCGCCGACTTAAGGTCAAAGTTGAAAAATGCGATATTTGGTCAATGGTATTGCAGCAATACCATATATATCTCTGATCGAATTGCATGTTTTGTATGATGTTGAATATTCAAATATAGTCCGTTATAGTTATATTAAACTAAGTGATTTATATTTCACAATGGATATATATAGTGACATATCCATAATTCTCCACGTCCCATACTCATTATGTTTATTTCCAATTCATCCACCCCATCCACACAAGTACTCCATCCACACAAGTAACAGGACACCACTGAAGAATCAATAACTGATTCTTCCCACACTCCAAGCTAGGGCCCCAAATTTGTTAAACAATGGACCCCATTGATTCATAAAGTCAGAATCACGCCACTCTCGGGAAATCGATTCGTAGAATAATGCCACTCATGAGGACCAATCAGAGCTAGTCATAAAATCAAGGAGTATCACATTCCTAGCTCCCTCATGTAATGCAACACCGATGTTGTAAAAATAAAATCTTTTTCAAAAACTTAATTTCGAGTTGCGGATATTTAACTGGCGCAGTCGGTAGGATTTCGTTTAAAATTAACACCTATATTTCGGTAATGGTCAGCTTGTGTAATTTATAATTACTGTGATCACGTAATCCCGGTCTCTGCCATCGTCAAATTTCCAATACCGGAAACGACTAAGCAAATAAAGTCATTCTTAGGTCTGTGCGGGTTCTACAGGAAATTCATTCCTAATTTTGCAAACATAGCAAAACCCATGACACTCAAACTAAAGAAAGGAGCTGTCATAGACCCCAAGGAAGAAAAGTACGTCGAGGCATTTGAGAGACTAAAAGTACTCATCACCTCAGACCCTATCCTTGCATTCCCAGACTTCGACAAAATGTTCACGGCAACAACCGACGCTAGTAATATAGCATTGGGAGCGGTTTTGTCACAAGAACACAAACCGATCTGCTACGCTAGCAGAACCCTAAACGAACACGAAATAAACTATTCAGCCATCGAAAAGGAATTATTGGCGATCGTATGGGCAACCAAGTATTTCCGTTCATACCTGTTCGGTAGAACATTCGAGATACAAAGCGATCATAAACCCTTGATTTGGTTGAACAACCTCAAGGAGCCAAATATGAAATTACAAAGATGGAAAATAAAACTGAATGAGTTCGACTTTAAAATAAAATATCTACCAGGCAAAGAAAATCATGTAGCGGATGCCTTATCAAGGGTAAAGATTAATGAAAATCTCCTTGCAACTGTACATAGCGCACAGGAAGACAATCTCAATCACATTGCCATCACGGAAAGACCGATTAACTATTACAATGGGCAAATCGAGTTAATAAAAGGCAATGAAGATAAGGTAGAAACAATTCGTTACTTTCACAAGCTAATCATCAAGATTACGTATAAAGAAATGACTAACACCTTAGGGAAGGATTTAATAAAGGAATATCTATGCACCAAAAAGAGCGCATTATATTTCCATAACGAAATAGATTTTCCTCCATTCCAAAAAGCCTATTTAGAAATCATTAATGCTAATAATATAACCAAAGCTGTCAAATCAAGCACAAAACTTCTAGATATTCAAAATTACGCTGAACTTAAAGAAACCATGTTAAAAAATCATAAAGGCTTACTCCACCCAGGGATAGAGAAAACCGTCAATTGGTTTAGGGGAAAATACTATTACCCGGATTATTAAAAACTAATCCAAAACATCAAATATAATAATTCCAGAGAAACTGAGGAAGTTAATGGAATCAGCGAACTTCAACACAGTTAAAATCCTCATCTTCCTGATAATGAACGGGCTAAAAATAACCAAAAGAAATAAAAGAGGCCTAATCAATATAGTAGGATCAGCCTACAAATATCTTTTTGGAACACTAGATCAGGAAGATAAAGTCGATTTGGAACAAAAAATAGAAAATTTAGCCAGCCACAGCACTCAAATGAATGAACTAAATTTAGTAATAGATGCAGTAAATAGCGGAATAAACGTCATAAACAAACTAAATGAAGAAAAAGACAGGAATCAACAAATAGAAATTTTGATATTCAATCTACAACATTTCACAGAATATATCGAAGATATGGAACTAGGTATGCAATTAACCAGGCTCGGTATATTTAATCCAAAATTATTAAAACAAGACTACCTCTTACAATGGGCAATACAAATGACGAACAATAGTATGGATTTACTATACCGCTGTAACACTTAATATAATATGGAAACGAACCTAAAAGCGTTCGCTACAACGCCACTCCCACGAACGTTGACCAAACATACCAGGCCGTGCGAGTCCCCTCCCTCTACTCCAGTCTACAGCGATAGCCATTATATTTATAAATATTAGCTGTTCGATACCCTTTTCAAAGTGTAATTAATCATATTTTAATATTTTCTACTCTTTTTTTATTAGCTCCGCCTAAGCAAGTAATTATTCGAGATAATGACAACGTTGAGCGATCTACAGTGGTAGGCCCATATAGTGAAGGCGACATTGTGATCTTAAAATGTCAAGTAGTTGGAGGTAAGAACTAATCTTAAGAGACAAACGACGCCGATTCTACTGACCTAGAATGACTAAATTTAAAAATCAAAGTTTGAATTGAATCATACACAAATGTATAGATACACCATTCGAAAATCGTCAAACCTTTCATTGACTTATTATTAATTACTAATTAGTGAACTAATTGTAAGAATAGTGACATAGATTTGATTGACAAGATGTGATTTTGCTTTGGAATTACATAACTGGTTGTCCGTGCCTCCCATCTAACTCCAGATAGGGAATCGGGTTTTACGTTCAGACGCCTAGGATTCCGTAGATCTTTTGGTAGATCTTACGATAGAAAGGGTCCACTCGCTGGCTCCAGCGAAGTAGTAGTAGGTGTGCCCGTTACGTGTTCGCTTCGATGGACCAAAAAGAACGAGGTGACGGCAAAATTTATCAAGGAAAAGGGAAACTAGCATCCTAGCAATGTCTATCAGACCTAACTCTCAGCTGTGCTGACTTTTTTGCAACAGCCATTTCCAACCCAACCAGGATCACCCAAATTCCCATCCCATGATTTTGTCATGGTCTATTGCCCCACATCGATCTATGCATGACTTCTAAATAAAATTCCACAAGCAATTCATTTCAAACAACAAGGATTATTATAACAAAATAGATCTATAATCTATCTATAAAATATACAAATATGGAAAATTGTGAAAAACAAAAAAAATATTAATAATAAGGGGGAATAGATAATTCATGATATTTTCGAGCGAGAATAATGATAATAGTATTTTAATTGAAAAACTCAACTCGAATTATTAATTACAGCTTGTACACTCACTTGATTGATTTGATATTTGATTACCTTTTAAACTCATTATCTAACTCCGACATTTTAACTAATTATATGCTCATAAGTGTAAAGCTCGTTATTGCATTTGATCTCAGCCAAAACTAACAAATTAATGCTCTGTTCGTATTTATGTAAGCTTCTGTATTTCTTGTACGACAAATTTTTAAATGTCATAAGATATGTTGATTATTAAAATCAGCTTAGTATTAAATCCTTTGAACATTTTATATTAAAATTACACAGACTCGAGAAATATAGAAAATGCACTTGCTAACAAAATTTTAATATTTTAGGCTACCCAGTTCCTACAATTAGTTGGTATCGAGATGGTGTGGAAATGCCTTGCGATGTTTTTCATTCAGAAGGAGGAAAAATGATCGAATGTGTAATATCTTTGACATCGCTTGGAAGAAAAGACCTTAACTCTCGACTTACATGCAGAGCAGTGAGCCATCCTCGTGCACCAATCGTTGAAGCTGTTGTTCAAATTGATATGAACTGTAAGTTTTTTCAAAATATATTTTTTCGATTGCGATAAGTACACTATGGAAAAAGTCGAATTTTTTTTCATACGGTACGAACCTAACTTTTCCTTATAGAATCGGGGCTCCACTTTGTTTTAAGTGAATTAAGTTTAAGAACGGTTGTTGTTTCAATGTTTTTTTCAGAGGTAAAGCTGCTTGAAGTGCAAAAATTATATTCTTGATTTACATTTTATTAATATAGATACTAAAGAGTTTTTCTAAATATAAAAAAGAAAACCGAAGACTTAGGTGGCTGCAAATAATTATATTTTTTTTGTAAATTCGGAAAAGAGCTGAAAAGGTTGCGTGCATTCGATTTCAACAAATTATCTTAAGCCCAGCAAGCCCAGCTCATAGTCCCGGGATCATCGCTGCCAGAACATTTTCCTGTCTGACCAGACAAGCCGCCATCGCTTTAAGCAGCTGAGATACTCCTGGTGCTGGAGGTGCGATGTCGCTCGCCTGTCAGCAGGTGCCCGGTAGTCAGCACGCTTCCGTCGTTTGGGTCTGGGCTTAGAGGTCCTAGCGGGCGCGACTTCCGGACCGCCTCGATTCCGACCAGCACGGTCTCCAGCTCCTCTTCGGTGAGGAGAGCGCTGCCGACTGCCCGTAGGAGTAGGCCCTTTGCAGACTTTACACTGGCCTCCCAAAGTCCGCCCATGTGCGGTGCTCGAGGCGGTATGAAGGCTTCCGCCTTGATCTTGTTCCGCAGCTCGCTGAAAAGGCGACCTACTCCGACGAACTCGTTGCGTTGTTGCAGTTCACTCGTTGTGGACCTTGGAACCTTGCAGCGATTAGAGATCTGCGAGAAGTTGAGCGCACATAACTCAAGCCGTGGATGCATTTTCGTCTTGAGCGGCGCCACTTTCAACAAGGAGACCTCGAAACCTTCTGCAGTCTTTCTACGGATATAGACGAAGGCTCCATAAGCTCTCGTGGTTGCGTCGGAATGGAGTTGAATCGGTGACATGGTATCAGTATGCAAAAATCGAGGTATGCTAATCTTCTCCAACTGATCGAAGGATTCTTTTAGTAAGTTCCATGCTGTTTCCAAGATGCAGTTTTTGCGAATTCGAACCTTTGCATTACTGCCAGCCGACCAAATGGACTATCTGTCAACAATTGGTCTTTCGCAGTGCAGTAGCTGCATTGTTGGTTTTTGGTATTTGCTGTAGAACACGCGAATGAGCTCTGTGAGGTAACGATTGACTGCGCTGCAACTTTTCCTGCCAAGTTTGCAGAGCTCAGAGCTTCATATATATGGTCGGCCATGTTAGCATAGTTATTCGACAACGTGGCACTATTTGCCAATTATCGTCTGTTAGTCGCTTGTATTGCTGTAACGGCAACCGCTTGTTGAAAGTTTAGAGCCTCCCTGATTGCTATAACTTCCGCTTGAAAGACGCTGCAATGATATGGGAGCCTGAAGGAATTCCTTATGTTTAACTGTTCAGAGTAGATTTTCGCCTCCGACTCTGTCGTCCAGCTTAGATCCATCCGTGATGATGTTTATGGCCCCATCTGGGCCTGGGAATCCCTCGAGCCATTTGTCTCTGTGGGGGATGATTGGGTTGAAGGGAGTAACTGTGTACTCTTTTGGAACTTGGTAGTCCGTTCTTGAAGGGACGATATTGCTATTGTTTAATATGGCTGAGTGACCTATGCACTGGGTCACCTATTGACTTGAGTCTCTAGACGTATTGCTGCGCTTCTGCCCGTTCCTTTCCTTCCAGGTCAACGCTCTGGAGGCATTGGAAGGTATTTAGCGCATCATTTGGGGTAGTGCGAAGAGCTTCGCTGATGCATAGGGCGAAAGTTCGCTGAACTTTGCCCAGTTGCTTGGTGATCGCCCTTTTTGATACGACCGGCCGGCCCACCGTAACTCTGTAGAGTAGTCTTGGTTTAAGTATAGCTAGATATATCCATTGGACTATGCTTGGATTCATACCCCATCTTAGCCCGATAGCTTTTTTACATGTGTAGAGTGCAGTCGTTACCTTCTTCACTCTCTTTTTGACATTCAGGTTCCAGTTAAGCTGCTTGTCAATTACCAACCCTAAATAACTGGCACCGTCGCTAAAGGAGAGCCTGCATCCATATAATATTGGTGGGTTGAGGGCGGTCCTTGTATTTATTCGTGAATAATACGAGTTCCGTTTTTGACGGCTTTACTCCCAGGCCGCGCGATACTGTCCATTCCGACAATTGCGCGAGCTTTGCGGATATTAAGTCGCACAGTGTTTGGGGGTATTTTACCGAGAAAATAATTGCAACGTCGTCCAGGTCACATAGAACCTTGTTGACTGCTATGTTCCACAGAAGAGGAGACAGAACACCACCTTGCGGGGTGCCTCTGTTGACATACCTTTACTGGGCGGACGATCCCATCGATGATGTCACCGTCTTGAATATGAACTATTCATCAATGAGCATCACCAAGTAACGGTCCACCCCAAGGTCAGTGAGGTCTTCTGTAATGGCGTCCGGTACAACGTTATTAAAGGCTCCCTCGATATCGAGAAAAGCTATTAGTGAGTATTCTTTGAGATGCACAGATTTTTCTACACTCGAGATTACTTCACGTACCACTAAGGACTTATGGTTGTCCGAAGTTGTAGCCCGATAAGTCTCTCAAAGGTTTTGAGTAGGAAAGACGATACTGATTGGTCTAAAGTCTTTCGGGGTTGAGAGTGAGGCTTTACCTGCTTTAGGCATGAAGACTATCCTAGCCTTAAGCCAAGCTTGTGGTATTGTACATGCCACCAGTATCTGATAGTATCTGAAGATACATTTTACCCAGTTACTGGCCGTATCCCCGGTCTTCTAAAGTTGGACCGGTATTACCTGGCCGGGTTGAAGCTATTTACTGCCCAGCTTATGTTCCGTTTTGTAAGGATGTGATCCATCGAGGTTACCGATCCCTCTCTAGCGAGACGTGGTGGCTCGATGCTGTACATCCAGGGAAATGCGTATCAAGTAGAATGTGTAGGGACTCCTCACTGGAGTTGGCACACGTACCACCAATTTCGTTCCTCAATTTCGGAGCAACATTTTTGCCAGGAGGTAGACTGGTTTTATAGTGTAGACTGGTTTTATAGTATGAGTAATGAGTAACCAATGAGTATCTGAGTATATTTTGTGGTTCTATTGATGAGAGTCCTGCAGCTTTTGCATAGCATATTTATTTGTTTTGACCACCAAAGGGGCTTCTTTTTCCCCTTTGGTGTGTTTGGAGGGTTGCTGTCTTGAAGGCTTTGTTGCATGCCTCCGTAAACGTGTTATGTCGTCCATCGTGTTCGGTCATGTAAGGGCTTTGGGAGGGACAAGTTTTCCCCAGGGTTGTGCTATATTTGTCCCAGTTGGCTTTTCTGTGGTTGATATAGTCTTTAGGTTTTGGAGTCTCATGGGATAATATCGTCTCGATGTACCTGTGGTTCGAAAAAGAATAATCCTGTAGGACTTTCCAACTTTTGACTATGTCTAGCAATTTGTGTGACAGTAAGGTGAAGTCGATAGCCTCCTGTCGATTTGTAATTATGAGAATGGGGTCATTAAAAATAAATAGATTTTAGTTATGGATGAAGCTGAAAAGTAACTCAGCCCTTACAATTGTGTCCGAGCTCCCCAATACCAAATGTACTAAGCGTTGGCATCGCAACCTATTAGTTGGTTTTTGTCTTTGCAGAAGCATATTAGCAGTAATAGGTCAGTAGATGCTGCTTTACAGGGGAGGAGATATATTTTAAGTATCTTTATAACTATCTTCAAGGTTTCCCACCACTGTTTTGTCGGCGACCGGGTCTCAGACAAGACCCCCTCCCGGCACATGGACTCGAATTCGAGCATGGGTTCCCTTTCCGAAGAGAAGCCTTCTTGGTCTGGCTCCGGCTCGTTATCAGGCGCTTTGATCTCCGCAGCGACGTCTTTCTCGCCTGGGTTGTCGAAAGGAGGCGCCACGGCCGCTGCGTCCGACATATACACCTTTGTGGTGACCGAGCTGAAGCCCAAATTCAGCTCGCCTTTAGCTGCCTCTATCGTAGATAGCGATTCTTTGTTGAGTACGAGCACAGTTTGGTTAGTCGGCCCTTGTGTCGTCTCTACCTTTCAGTCAGAGTTCGGTAGGCTTGGATTGCACCTCTGTAACATCTTGAGGATGCGCTCTGTCTCCTTGAAGGTAGCTGGCACCCTTACTCTGGCCCTTGGTATACTGGGCACCGCGCTCCAGTCAACTGCTACGAGCTGCGGCACAGCGTAGACCTCTCCGACCTGCGCCACTGCAGCCTTGTACAGCTTCTCGGAGCGCTCGTCTTCACAGGCAATTATTTTGGTATTGCCCATGACCTTGCAGACTGGCGGTGGCCCTGGGTCTTTGTCGAGGATCTCAAAGCAGCGATCGGCCTTCCACCCACTTTCATTGAGGTATCCATATGAGGTATTCTCCCAACTACGCTGCCTTTGTCGAAGACGCCGATCAGCGTTTTCTCCTTGGCAATCAGCGCAAAGGAGACGTTGGGCATGACTCTGGAGCGCTTTGTAACCGGTACAGGCGTCTCCTGCGAGCGCTGCCATTTTGCTTGAGGAGCCTTCTTTTGCTCCGAGGTAAACTCTGGAAACTCAGCCAGGGCCCACTCCACCTTTTTCAGCCAGTCGGCTGATGGGCTGGCCTCCGTGCTCGCATGTTACCGACCGAGTATGTGCCCTGACCTCCTCTTTTCGGCTTAGGTGTAGCATTTGGCTTGTGCGCATGTCGACGGCAAGTCATCCCCTCCGCTTTACCAGTAGGTCGGGTAGCCGCAGTATTGCTTAGCTGCCTCTCCAAGCTGTCAGCCTCGGGAGTTTCCTTACCACCCACTCCAGATTCGGGATGGGACCCCTTCGGGTTCCATCGTACAGGTAAACCTGCTTTAGAACTGGTTTGGCCAGGCCTTTGTGCTGCTGCCTTCCTATGCTTGGGATGGCTCCCAGTTAGCGTTTGGGTGAGTGCCGCAGTCATTTTGTTTTTTTTTGTTTATTTTGTTATTTATTTGCTTTTTATACATCTTCTTCCCACGAGAAGTCCCTACAAAGTCCCTGAGCTCTCCGTTAGCGACTGGGATAATTTGTATAAAGGGCTCCCCCACAGGCTAACTCTCGGGACGGCTCAAGTAACACACTTAGTCAGGGCCGGTGTGAGGTGGGTGTGGGGGGTTGGGATGTGTGTAGGTAGCCTGTAGGGATGGGAGTGTGTGAGCTCCTTATATAAGGCGGCACCACAAGCGCATCGTCAGTGTTGCTTCTTCGCGAACACCCGCTGGCTGTCCAAGACTGATTATTTCGGTACTCTGGCGTAAGGGATGCCACTATACGCAGATCCGTGTGATGGCCCCAGCTAGGCCTCATTTTGAACCACCTCACGATCTCATTAGACCAGATTAACGGTAACCTAATAAACAAAACATAAATTATATTAATATATCTTTGTAGTTTCGCCCTTAAACATCCGATTGTTGGGGGCTCATCAGCCTCTCTCTGCTGGACGAAGATATGATCTTTTATGTCAAAGTGCTGGATCCAGACCGCCTGCAGTAATTACTTGGTGGCAAAATGGAATACGACTTGAAAAAACAACGGAAACTGTAAGTAAAAATTAATTGCTATACAATGCTAAATATACAACCAGTTTTCTTATGTTTATTATGTGTTTGCACTTATGTCATTTAAGATAAAATAGTTTGCTAATCTGGAATGAACACGACTTTTTATGCAAGATTTTATGATCACTACGAAAGAAAACCTTCAGTGACTTTTATCTTAACTTTTATTTCTAACGGAATAATGCTATTTGTTACTTTTAAAATACAAATCAAATATTTTTTTTTTTATTGAAAAAAGCATTTTGATTAGGATTTTTTTTTTTAATTAATAATAAGTTTTAAACTAGATTTTGTATGATACAAATTGGGAAATAGTTGTAAGACTGCAATTTGTATTTTAAAATTTATAACAGTTACGTGGTCTAATATACACTTTTTGTGTCACGAAACGAATCTAAATTTCAACGGTTAACATCGTTGCACCTAAAATTACAAAAATTGGCGAAGCGTTAAGCAGGCGGAATGGTAGGAGAAGGGGAGAAAAGCGAGAGAGAACGCGTAATAAAAGCAGCAAAGATAAAAACGATTCTGTTAGCCCTTCTGTAAATGTATCTTGATGTACTTTCCAAACATACATACTCCACCTTAAATAGCTGTCAATAAAGAACGTTTTAAAATACGAAACAATCAAAAGCAAGATACCTAGTTAACGTACGCCTAAAATTGTTTATACTGATTATTTATGATTTTTTTTAGACGTCAAGTGATGGTAACCAGACAACAAGTACTCTTTCCATCAGCCTAAGTAAAGCCGATGCGGGGAAGTTTTTATCGTGCAAAGCTTACAACCATGCTGTCCCATCGGAGCCTCTAGAAGATGGATGGAAGCTTGACATTCAATGTAAGTGTACAAATTATTTATTTATAACAAAATACATCGAATGTTTTAATTTTTGAATTTGAATTCTTAAATTTTTTTGGCGCTCCAGTCAATTGATCAGTGTTTGACAGTGTTTGATCATGGTTTGACAGGGATTTCATTATAAATTGAAGCCAAAAAGACTCCTTTAGAAATTGAGGAGGAGTTATCTTTATACTCATTTTTCCAGTCTTCGACTATCTGGACTTAACGGATCTAATTACTAAGAGGTATTTTAACTAGCCTACCCACACTATTGGCTGATTGGGATAGTTGGTCAGTCTTTTCGTTAATAGCAATGTTTTTATGACCTGCTATCCAGTGCATAATGAAATTGCTGGTAAAGGCACTGTCTATGTTATGGTGGATGTTTCTAATAAGTACAAATTTGGTTCATTACAGTTACTTATCTTTAAGGCAACTTGACTATCACAGAGAACACATTATTGTTATCTAAAATTCATTTAGATTCTTTAAAAATTATATAAAGTAGACCATTTATGACTGCTCGGGTGTGAGCGGATATTTGTAAGCCCATTAACAAATACTATAACAAAACACAAGTGGAGGAAAACTTATCCAAAATTGTCCCGAAATAACACGCAGTAACTATTTATTCTTTCCGTGGGTCTATCAATAATAATAGAATACAAAATTGTACCTCATACCTCATTGCTAAATCATAAATAAGGCTTGGATTTCAAGAATAAAATTGATTTGTCTAGACTTGTCTATTAAGGTTGTTGAGACAACAAGCTTTGTTCAATAATTTCACAAATTAATTATTTCGGAAAATGTTATACATTTTATTGTGAGTAGAGTGTGTGTTTCGGGTGGCCGAAGATACCAGAGCCTTTTACAAATATTATTGAATAGTTATAAACTTGGATGAGGCAAGCGAGCCGATCTCGAGTCAAAGTAATAGATAGGGGACAAGACAAGTCTGTTCTCCAACTTTATCAAGCGGTAACTAAAAAAGAGCAGGCGCAGCTGCTGCCGGCTTAGCGACAGCATAGTAAAGAAACAAGAGCGAGCATAGATATAGAATACATATATGAGATGCAGGGTTCTCTGAAAGAGCAAACAATGGCCTTGAATTAATGATTACAGATATTGCACAGATATTGCACGCGAGAGGGCACGTCGAAGATGACGTTTAGAAAACTTGACTGACGCCTCCCACAATCCTCCAAAATGTGGCGATCTAGGGGGAATGAAACGCCAATCGATGCAATCGTTGAGACAAGCTTGATGTACGGCTTCTTGATGACTGTCACTTGGGAATAGCGACTTAATTTCCGCCAGTTCGTTCCGCGCTCCAACAAACTTTGTGGTATTATCTGACCAAATACGAATCAGTCTCCCACAGGTGAAAATAAAACGGCAAAAAACAGACAGGAACGCAGACGTTGTAAAATCCTTCACAAGCTCGATGTGGAGAAACATATAAAAATGCTTATGTAGCACTTTAGTGGGGGCCGGTTTCGAACTTCTGATTTATACAGAAACGGACCGCAATAGTCAACGCCGGTAACTAAAAATGCACGAGATTCGCTAACTCTGTCCACCGGAAGATCTGCCATTATTTGCTTAAGAGTTTGAGGCTTCAGTCTAAAACATCTGACACCTTTGGATTACGTGTGCTACGGTCTTTCGGCGATGTCTAATAGCGACTGGGATCCAGCGTGAAGGTGTTTTTCGTGAAAGGGCCGTATCAGCGCAGAAGTGATGGAATGATTCCTGAGCATGATTATGGGATGCTGTGCTTCGAAGTCAAAGGTAGAGTTTTTAAGACGCCCTTCAACACGAGCAAACCGCAACCATCTAAAAATTGCGAAAGCGAGGCGATTGAGCTTGAAGCCTTGATGTCCTTTCGGGTTTCCAGGGCTCTTATTTCAGTAGATAGACGAAATTGCTGAGTAAGGCGAAAAAGCAGTTCGGTTTCCAAACGCAAGTCCTCCAAAGTTATTCCAGACTTTCGTCAATGAATGAATTTGCATACATACCCAAAAATTCGCTACATTTTGGGGAAGGAATTTACAAACTTTGATTCTTCCACCAAATATCTTGACGCACAGTTTGTAGTTAGTATGGTTTTTCGTGCCTCCAAAACCGGCTCTGGAAGAGCAGTCGTACTTGGCTTTTGATCCTTACTGGCTGTCAAGTATGTAGTTCCATACTTCCAAAGATGAGAATTAATGAGCGCAGCTGGTAACTCTGGTATACTCGAGAAAGCATATCGGCAGGGCTTAGATCAGTTGGTAAGTGCAGCCAAGACATTCCAGATGTGAGTTCCTGAATAATAGAAAGTCTACTAGCGACAAATACATTTAAGTTGGATGGCTGATTGTTGATCCAAGCCAAAATGACTGTGGAGTCACACCAGCAATAATAAGAGCAATTGAAGTTCATCAAACATACTTCATGCATAAGTTTAGCGAGTAGCGCTGCACCACATAATACCAACTTGGGTATTGTAATAGTCTTCAGTGGCGCTGCACGAGATCTGGAAGATAGAAGATTTGCCTTGACTCCATTGCCACCTTGCGAAACAGCGTAGATGAAGGCTCCATAACCATTCATGCTGGGATCGCAAAATTCATGGGTTTCAAGATTGCTGCTTCGATGGAACGATAGGCCCGGGAAATAAATTTGTTACATAGAGTCAAACTGCTGAATAAAGTCGATCCAAGTTGTGCGTAAGGAGACTGACAGACTTTCATCCCAATGAAGCTTTTCTTTCCACAGCTGCTGAACAAATATTTTTGTTTTGGTATAGGTCGGAACGGATCATAAAATCGTGGAATAGTTGACAATACAACTCTCTTAGTTAGTTTCGAAGGGACTTGATTGGGACAGAATGAAAACAATAGCTCATCCGAAGTGGAATTCCATGCCAAACATAACGTCTTGGTTACATCGCTGCCATCAGTGAATTTAACAAATGTTTCTGTACAGATTGGGTACAGATGTATCGTTGGAGCACCATTTCCTGATCTTAAAATTTCCTTTTGCTAAGAGTCCTGACACCTGGCGAATTTTTTCGAGCACCTCATTTGTAGTATCTCCCCCCGTTAGCAAATCATCCACGTAAAAGTCCCGCAGCACAACTTCAGAGCCAATTGTATATGAAGAACTCTCGTGTGGCGCTAGTTGGTGCCGGTTTCGTTCCATAAGTCACGGTATCCAGTTTGAATGTTCTTAGCTCCTCGAGGGGTGAGTCACGCCACAGTATGCACTGCAGAAAACTATCTTGGGGCGAGACACGGACGCATACATACATTTTACAAATGTCAACAGCCAACGCTATACGAACGGTACGAAATCGGAGAAGAGTCGTAACTAACTTCGGCTGATTTCGGCTTGGGCCAGACATCAATATATCGTTGAGGGAATATCCTGTTAATTTACAAGCGGATGCGTCGAAAACTACACGGAGTTTTGTGGAGGTTTTGTCTTTTCTTAAGACGCAGTGATGAGGAAGAAAATATTTGCATTGGTTAAGTGAGTCACTTTTAACATGGGAAATGTGATTTAAATCGATGTATTCACGTATGAATGCAGCATATTGGGCCTTGAGAAGTGGCTTGCGAACTAGCTTGCGCTAAGTACATCGATGCGCTGAGATTTGTTGAAGTGTGGGTCAGCAAGGCTGATATTGGATGGCAGTTTCCATTTGGATACACCAAATAAAAAAGCAGGTTACAGGTTACCTGTAATACGTGGAGCAACGAGAGCTGTGAGACTCATGGAGTAATCGGAAGTCCTGGATCGAATGACCAAATTAACTGAACCTTCCGTGTGACATGCAGAATCAGCACCGAATCCGGATACTGATACCGACCCTTTGGCACGTTTCTGCTGAAGCTTCTGAGCAAAACGTGAGATTATTAAATTAATCTGAGAGCCTGAATCCAGAAGAGCCCGGCAATGAAGAAGAGCACCAAATGGACTCTTTATCATAATAACTGTCGTGGCTAGAAGCACTACGTCTGAGCTAAGATTCTGAGTAGGAGGCGAGCATGGTGACGAAGCGGCATCAAGAGAACTTGGAAGATTGGGGACCGAGCATGAGTCAGTATAAACAGGCGACGTAGTAGCGTTCGTAGGTTCCGTGATAACTGACGTAGGCAGTGGATGCATGTGCGACAAGACCACAGGAGGTATTTCGATGTCCCTTTTCCAAACAGTTGAAGTAAACTCTAAGCTTCCTTGCCTCTATAAGTACACAACCTGGAACACCGTCTTGAAGATCATGAAGAAGAGAACATTTATTTAACAAGGGACTGAAAATGCCGCTCGACCTCGGTAGAACGTATGGGTACTGATGACCAGAGTAGCCAAAAAGATCAGAAATTGCCTGATCATTATTTGCCGACGTATTACGAAATGAAAGCGAGGATGGGTGTGCGCTCTACACTTACTGTTTACAAAGCAGTAAAACTGTTTAGGGTCCTGAGTAAAACGTATTTTGCATCGAGATAGGTAGTTCTGATAGAATAAAGCATTAATGTTGAATGTTTAATGTTTAGAGTTCGACAATGGACAGTTAAACTGTGTAAAAATAGGAATGTACAAATCATAAAAATGATCTGCTACTGGAAAGTTCGGTAACACAATGCAACATAAGGAAAAAGAAAGTTAGCTTTAATTATTCATTAAAGAAGATTTTACTTTGGAAAAATTTATTGTAGTCGCGGCAAAAGCTACGGAAAGATTCATGGACATAGTAGTTCGAAGGACAGAGAGGAAGGATGGGACAGCAATATTGATAAGGCTAATGAGGGCCGAGGATTCAACCTCACCTAAGAGAAGTTTGTGGAGAAAAAGAATTCCATGACAAGTCCTACAGCTTTCAAGAGAGTGCAAGTTAATGACGAAAGGGGTTCCAATTAAGTCCGCGCAGGGCAAATATAAGGAATTGTTTTTGAACGGACTCGAGCATATCTTGATATTTTTGGTAATGGGGAGACCAGATATAGGAACCATATTCCAAGGTAGGCCGTACAAGAGAAATGTAGAGTAATTTAGTGGTATAGGGGTCAGAAAATTCCATTGACCATCTTTCGATAAAGTCAAGGACTCCTTTGGCTTTATTTGAAATAGCGGATATCTGAGAATTAAAACATAAGTTAAGTACGAAGATAATGCCTAAGTCATTAAATTTGTACAGGCGTTCCAAGGAAATGTTGTTAATTGTGAAGTCAAAAAGGTAAGGCTTGTTGCGATGGAAGGTCAAGACGTTACATTTGGAAATGTTAAGCGGAAGAGCGTTAAAAATACACCAATTGTTGAGAGCGTCGAGATTCGATTGAAGAAATAACGGGGTACCGGATGATCGCTGTAGGAAAGACATAGCTTGACATCATCAGCATACATTAGGACTCGTGAATTAGTTAAAACTTGGGGAAGATCATTGATAAACCGACGAAACTTAGCGACGTTTTAAAAACTGAAAAGTTTAACCGAGCTATTACATAGCGAGATTGAGAAGTAGGAGAACCAACATCCTGAAATTTGGTATAAAGTCTTGATTTTAAGTTTTTTATACTGGATAATTCTTTGGTAAACCAAGGGGGTTTTCCAGATCTAATCGGACAAGAAAGTGGGACACAAGAATAAAAAAATGTGCCAAGAGCATTGTAAAAAATGTTTGTGCCTTTTATGACATCAGTGCAAAAGTACAAAGCGGACCAATCAAAATCCCTAATTAGATTATTAAGCTTCGTAAACTACTCGTAAATAGGTGGCCTACTCGACCGATCCAATACAGTTGGTCCTATATCTAGCGACACTTCGAAAGTAGGATGGTAGGCTGTGGATGGCAGGTATAGTGAGCGAAAGGGCTCGGGTTAACAACATTAAGGTCGAATCCGATACAAAGCACAGATCAAGCAATCGACGCAATGAAATTTTCACATGGTTAACTTGACAGGTCAAGCAAGCCGTCAACAAAGTCATGTCGTGACAAGGGCACTAAGTTACTAGACTCGTTTACCGAAGACCAAACAGTTCCTGGCAAGTTGAAGTTACCAAGAACTATCATATGATCTTTATCTGATAGCGAGGAAGAAACAGCAGTTAAAGCGGACAAATGCTGCTCATAAATAGAGATATCCGAAGAAGGTGGATTTAAGTGGATACGAGCAAGTAATGAATATAGCGAAACCGTTAAGAATCAGTTTTACACACAGGAATTCCAGTTCCGGTTGAACCTGGACTGTGAAGTGTTCCGACGTGAAGTTAGAGCCTACTGCAATCAAAACCCCTCCTACACGTCGAGACGAACGGTCCTTTCTAAAAGTTGTGTACCGACCAGCCAAAACCTCGGAACAAAGAATGTCCGGCTTTAACCAGGTTTCAGTAAACACAATAGCGTGGGAAGCAAATGCAACAATATCCCGGAAAAGAATGCTGAGCTTACTACGTAAGCCTTTAACATTCTGATATGTTACTAAGAGGTTACTGAGAGAATTAAGTTTTTTGGAAGGGTGGAAGCAGGACAAGAAAATGAGGATGCCATATTGGGATGATTTGTTATAGTTATGGGGGGCCTGTTTTTCTTCTTAGCCTTGAACTCCTTCTCCACCAAATGCTTTGGTCCGGAACGACTATTTACTGGTGGGATCGGAATAGACGGGAAAGCTACAGACGACAGACGTACTTGGCTGCACGGTCTCCGAAGCGATGAATTCGGCTACCGAATCTGCATCGCCAGCAGCTGTCGATGCCCTAGCAAACGAGATCAACTGCTGCACACTTGGAGTGGTTGGAGTCTGTTTTTCGGTCGCGAACGGCTGAGTGACGGTTGGCACTTGCAGATCCCTTGGAGTGACCCTTTTACGCCTCGGAGACTCATTCAGCAGACTGCGAAATTGAGACTCCATGGCTAGGAGCCGATCGTACTGCTTTTTAAGGTCAATGGTCAGCTCCTTAAAGCCCTTCCGCGTCTGCCTCATAAATATGACCACGTCAGTCCCAACCGCACGGCATGTCCCACAACTGTAGTGCAAGCCATTACGTTTTGATATGGCATCGCCGACGAGGCCCGTACACCCAGCGCAAACTCCATAATAAAAAATTTGAACAAAATTAATATCAAATAATATTTGAAAAAAAATGGCTATCAAACTTGATGAGATCGGCTTATACAATTGAAGCACAACTTACCATCCCTTGCGAACTGGCGGCGATCCACAAAATCCAGAGCCTTGAATGGAGTGCACGCATAAAGACTGTGTTGCTCGTGACAATATACACAATCACGAATAGTCGTATTTTGCACGTCAACATGATGAGAAACTGCACGACGTTTATTCAGCCCCGTGTGTGTATCCTGGAATAGCTTTGGATCTTGACAAGACTCAAGTGCATCGCTGCGGGCGAAGACAAAGCCGAACAGGTCATTTATGGTCACATTTTCCTTGCAAGATTCACTGGAGGTGGCCAAGCTTCCTTGCGTTCAGGGTCTAGCTTTGAGAGCAAGATATGGCTCAGCCACACATCGCGGCTGTCGCAGCTCAGCGCATGTAGACCACGTATACTTTCGTCGGCGGTGTCGACTATTTTACGCATCTCGGCGATGCTTAAACCCTTTGAGGTTGGCAACGAAAGAACTTGGACAGAGTACTCTTCTTGTCGACTGAGCCTAAGAACAAGTCACTAAACGGACACCAATCCTCGTATCTTCCCGAATACGTCGGAATGCGTATTTTTTCGAACTGCAGCTCTGTGGTTCCCGATGAGTCCCGAATCCTCTCCAGAAGTTGAGTTTGTCCCTCAAATAAGCGTTCCACAGTGTTTGATAGCAGTAGATTTGAGTTGTCGTGCTCATAATCGTGACTGCTCCGGTCACGTATGGCTTCGGTGAAAATACTATGCGCACTAAAGAACTTTTTCTCATATTCGGGGATATCTAAATCCGGATCCACGTATTCATCTTCATCATTATATTGGACCAGCTCTTCAGAGAGCTCCATAAAGAGTTTAAAAGTTGCAACCAGTCGGTCCAATTTGTGCTCTAATGTTTGCACAGAAGTACACGACTTTACACTTTCTTGAGCCTCCGTAGCCACGCGAGTTAGTTGCGATTTGCAGGCACCACGTTGCTGAATTATACGATGCACTAGAGCCTTCATGGCGAACAGTGGCCAACGATATCACTCAATATGTATAAAAAATAAACTCAAACGCGGAAATCCGGCTCGAAGGACCAAATTTGCTATGGCTATGAATTAGTGGACTGTATAATCTTTTAATATATTGAGCTTATTGATTTACATATATTGAGTGTTTAAGATTGCCGGTTATGTTACAACGTGGGAGAGGGGGGCTATGATGCGGCGGTATAAACTATGCGTGCGGTTGGTTTCATCTAGAGATTTCTACTAACTTCCACTCCACAAAAGAAGTCGAGCCAAAAGGGAATTGAAAGATCAGGCAATGCGACGGTCCAATGCAAAACGGTACACATCGTTGTATGCGTATGCAGCTGAGTGCTTTAGCTATACGTGAGAACATTACAGCTATGTTTTGGACACAAGCAATAACAGCACAGTTATGCGCATAAAAATAGTTACTTAAGCGGTGCAATACAATCATGAGCGTATGAATAGGGCGGTTATAATATACATGAGCATCGAACTAAAACTACGAGGCTCATTTCTCAACAATTATTAAATCCAACATTTTGAGTTTTTATTACGGATAAAGTCCGTGTTCTTAACTGCAAGAACATCTTTAAACTGAATTACAATATTTTTGGGAGGCCCTATTCTTACTATGGCTTCGCGACAGTGGTTTGCACATTCAGACTGCCAATCTGAACTTATCAACACGTTGTGCTACTTATGATTTATAATTTTATTACATTTTTTTCAGATGTTCCGGAGGCATATGTTCGATTGGGAACGTCTTTAGATGCAAATACTTTACGTGAGGGCTCAGATGTTTACTTTGATTGTCTGGTGATAGCTCATCCAAATGTTTTTCGAATTGAATGGCGTCACAACGTAAGTATTAAAAAATTAAAGAAAACGCGTTTGGAGACTTTTTAAAAAAGATCTTTGTGGGGGCAAGCGCAGCATCCGCCCCAGGCGTCAAGATATTTGGAGCGTTGGAAGCATAAGACTATTCAAAATGTATGATAAAATTTACTAGTCTTGAGATTACAAACCATTTTTTTATTTTTATTTAGTATACTAATAGTATTGTATTTTTATACGCGATACCCAAAGAGTATAGCCTAGGCCACGGCTAGCCCCACGGCTCTATATTTATACCCGATGCTTACTCCGTATGTGAGTTGCTGTCTAGCTCCGCTCCGCCAGATATCGCATACTGCACGAGGAAGAAAGTGTGAGAAAGATGAAATGAGTAAGCGCGTGAAATGTGTTGCGGATCCCCTGGAATTTTATTGTGCCTTAAGCCTATAAAAATGATCCGATATGATCGGCAATCAGCTAGATTTGGTAATTTTCTATGATTTTCTGTTTACGGTTTTCTTGCATCTTGCAGATTCCAGATGCCACAGGTTTTCGTCCTTTGTGGGGGCGAAAGGACACGGGGCGAAATTTTGTAGTACACTTGAAACAGTGTGATACCTCATAAGCCTGAAAAAATTTTATCTTTGAGATTTAGCCTCTCATCGGGACGGACAGACACACATAGCAATATCAACGGCTATTGATGCTGATCAAGAATATATTGTAATGAATGAAGATTTAGTAAACTGACTATTGTTGTCATCTCGGATGACATCTCGGCTTTGCTGTTCGCGGTGGTCTTATTTGTTAATAAACGTTTTTTTTTTTGCAGTTGAAGGGCCTTCCAAAGCTGCGCTTCAGCTGATCCAGTCCCTGTATCTATAGTTACGGCATCTATAAATATAAAATACAGATATAATAGGCATACAAAAAAACCAAAAAGCAAATAAGCATACCAATCAACCATAGAAGTTTTTTTTAATTTTTCCGTGTCACTTTCCATTTTTTATTTATTTCTTATTTCGCGGCCTTCGACTTTTTCTATTTCTTTGCCTTTCTATTTCATAGTGTCGTCACTATGTCGTGTCACTATTATGTTTGGCTGCATATTTGTCTTATATTTCTTTATTGAGCCTGCGCAAATACCGTTTGCTATACATTTTTAGTTTAATTGTTTTACCTTACTGTTTAAATTTTAACTATTATAATCAGTTGGTCAGCCGCACTGATTTGCAAAAGAACATTAAAGCAATGCAATGACCGAAAACAGAAAAGGAAAGGAGCAGGACAGCATAATTTTTAGCTACCTGTTCTCTTCATTTTTCTCGCATGCTTTTTCGTTTCTTCGTCTACTGGTGAGACGTTGTATCCCAACCGAATTAGTTCGGTGGCTGGTGGGCGGTGGGTTGTAAAGCATACAGAGCAACATGTTTTGTCTCTTCTTTGAGTGGTTCGGCGTTCTTTACCATAGGTTTAGTCCGGAAAGTACCCATGTAGGAACCAGCCAAATCAGTAGTTCGGGCATGGTCAGTGGCCACCGCCAGTACTAGAGGAATTATAAGAAACACCAGTGTACTCGATATGCGAACACACATTTATCTGAAGACGACACTCAAGGAAGAAAGAACAAATAATAAAAACGTGCTATTAAAAGTTTACATATCAGGTGTGTCGTTTTCCCAAAAAACTCTGCGATGAAATATGCATATATTAGAGAGAAAACCAAAAGTGAACTTAGTGACATATTGAGATGCAGACCGTATATTTTGATCAAGATGATCAAGAAGACACCCATGGGCTAGGAAATACGGCGCCAAGCGCAGAGAGTTATTTTTGCAGATCCGATTGAGCGCGAGATAGAGACGGGACGGGACAGCTACAGATGACATACGTACTTGGATGCACGGTCTCCGAAGCGATGAAGCGATTCGGCGACCGAATCTGCATCGCCAGCAGCTGTCGTTGCCCTTGGAGTGGCAAACAAGATCAACTGCTGCACACTCAATTTTTCGGCCGCGAGCGGCTGAGTGACGGTTGGCACTGGCAGATACCGCGGAGTGACCCTTTACGCCTCGGAGACTCATTCAGCAGCTGCAGACTGCCATACTGAGACTCCATGGCTAGGAGCCGATCGTACTGCTTTTTAAAGCCGAATTCTCAACCGCACGGCATGCCTCACAACTGTAGTGCCATCCATTAAGTTTTGAGATGGCTTCACCCACGAGACCCGTACACCCAGCGCATTTTGCGTGCACTACGTAGTCGCAGAGCCAGAAGGGATACTCGGCTGATCATGGGTGATCTCTTTCCAAAAGGTTTTTTTTGCACAGACCAAGCAAATACGTTGTAGTATCCATTTTTCAAGTCTAACTTGGTGAAAAGACTTTTCCCTGACAGTTTATTTATCAGGTCATCTATAAGAGGTGTTGGTTAGATGTCCTTAATCATTATTTTATTAAGTGTGCGATAATCGACGCACAGTCTTAACTCTCACGAATTCTTTTTGACCAGTACTATAGGTGCACGTATTCTGATTTACTGGTTCTGATGTATTTTTTTTTTTGGTGTAATCGTCTATCATTTTCTGTACTTGGGCTTCGAAATTCAAATTAATTTCCCACTTGGTTTCTAGTAAGTTTGGTCTTTCTGCGTTTGCATAATCTGTCCTAAGCATGTATTTAAGTCGTTCTGCAAGTTCTTGGCTACAATATGTCTCTCGTAGTTATCACTGTCTTCCAGATATTCAACCATTGAATTGAACACTCATTTTCAACCTTGCCTTCACATCTACTTATTGCTCATTCTCTTCACCACACTCATTTTCTATTTTTTCTTCATTATCTGTTTCACGGTCGTTTCACCGCCCTCCTTTCACCGCCCTCCTTTCACCGCCCTCAGTTAGAAGATCAAGTCATTTTAGATGCAGCATCTGTGTATTTTAAAATGTCTGACAAGCTGTGAGTAACAGCATTCATATTGAAAATTATTAAATTAAATATGTCGGGAAATAGCTGTCTTTACCGATCTGTTCTTAACGAGCAGAATTTAGTATATTACGAGCACAGTCTATGCTGTTACGCGAAAATTCGTTACGCGCTGTTGACCTAACAAATTATTTCATAGGTTTGGTTACAAAAAAAAGTATGCTCTGTAAATGGTGTCAAATCTAGCGTTTTGTAAAATTGTTGTGAAAGTTAAAACAGGAGCCTGCTTGAATATGTACATCCAAGCAGCTTTTGGTTTCGCACACATTAAGAAAAACTATTATACATTTTTTTTCTTTTTCTTATAGGATCAACCATTGTTTCATAACATTTCTCAAGGGATAATAATTAGTAACCACTCTTTGGTTCTGCAAGGTGTGACAAGATCAACTGCTGGTAACTATTCATGCGTTGGATTTAATGCAGAAGGAGAAGGAATAAGTGCCCCGTTTGCCTTGAATATTTTGTGTAAGTTTTTCTCGTACGATGTTTTTATAGATACTTATTTTTAGTAAAACAAAAAAGCTAACTTCCGTGCGAGAAAGCTACATCATTAAGTATAACATTTATAGAAAAAGTAAAATCGTTTTCACAGTTAAACGTAAAAAATTTAAGACCAACATAAAGTCTAACAACACAAAACGTATAACCATTAAAAGAATTCTATGGGACATATATAGACTCCATCGCGGGTATTAAAGCTCAAAGACGAGGCGGAATGTTTCCAGTTAAGGAAATGATAATCCAATGGCTCTGGAGGGCCTTTCAGATTTTCTCCCTCCCTAGGTCATAAGTGATCCCTAAAGATAATGAGTCGGTAAGCAGCACCCCCTTTCTACACAAAACGCTGGAAACAGGAAGTATGTGGGAGGACTGATGTTGACCAAATAGCAAATCGGTCCAGATGGGCACTGCACTTCTTGGTATCAACCATTAAAGCCGTCACATCAATGGGTATGCGCTAGGAGTATTATTAAATATATATTCGAGTTTGCGAACGTGATAGAGGACCTCCTAGGTGATACCAGCACCAGCTTTTTTATTAAATGAACAATTTAGCTTGAGTCTTTTTTATAACTAATTTTTTTAACCTTAAATTTGGATATAAGATTTTCGACCTTTGTGGGGGCAGAATGGGGCGAGCGACATTTTGAAATACTCTTGTAACAGTGTGACATCACATGAGTCTGGATATACAATTTGATTGCTCTCGCTGTTATAGTCTCTGAGATCTAGGCGCTAAGCAACCGCCTGAAGTGTACTTTCCCCTAGCAAAAGTCTATTCGCAAGTGCAACAAGTTTGTCATAATTTTCAAAGGGTAGGATTTATAACTGTATTTATCAGCTTTTTATAATTGCAAAAATAAACTAATCTTTGAAAAAAATAAATGTTGGTAGCGTTTGTTAAGCGAAGATACACAGTCTGTCCAATTTGGAATGGATTGATAGTCCAGATTCTCTTCCCATCGAAAGCGGGTTTTTTGATCTACCGTGGACATGACAATGTGTATCAGTAAAGCATCCGAAATTTGTTTATAATCTCCTACAGACAATAGCGACTCGTAAATAGCGGAAGCTGTGTCAAGAAGGGATCTCAGCCCAGATGCAGACGGACCTTGCATGCTTTGCAACTCGAAGAGACGGGCTATACTCTTTTAGAATATTAAACAATCATTATCGTATACCTTCATTAAGGCACTAAGGGCCCTCGGATAGCTTTGTTCGGTCACTGGATAAGCCTTTACTACTCCTAGCGCTTCTTTCTCTAAGCAAGTCAATAAATGATTAAATTTCTCCACATTGCTTAATGTGGGATCGCTATCCACTACGCTACTAAATAGGCCGATACAATTTTTATACCCGGTATAATCGCCACTGAAATTGGGCAATTTTACTGGCGGCAAATGTCTACTTGTAGCAATTGTCGTATTTTAATACCGACTCATTTGATTGCCGTTGCTCAAGTTTAGCAGACATGGACTTGAGCGTGGATTTAGCCTCAATACATAAATCCTCAAGCTCAGCTCGAGAAGCTAAATCTGGGTTGACATCCTCAATTTCTACTTGTAATTGGAATGCCCGTTCAATATATGACTCTAATATTTCCATGCGGCACTCCAATTGTGCCTTTGAAAAGGAAGACTGTTTATCTTTACGAACGCTCCATGTACGATTGATATCTTTCTTTACTGCACTCAGCTTGTGAAGAATGTCTAACGACTCCACATCGTTAACCTCTGCAGATTGTCTAGACATTCCTCGCTGTTTTCCAGGCATTTTAGTTCTATAAAATTTTTGTTTCTCAAAAATGGCACTTGTCCCACTGTCACACTCAGCAATTACACTCACAAATTTTCTCTGCCTGCTAACAGCCCAATGCTGTTACCGTGCTAGAGACTACGAGAGAGAGAGAGAGATGATCGCCAAAATGCCTACAAGCCAATGCTTTCGAGTTCGGGGCGATCTTGTAGTTCACCGAAACGCAGCTTAAATGCGCGTATATGCGTATGCTGCTTTAGCGACCGGCCGAGATGCACCTAAACCACAAGTAATGGTATGTGTAATGTATGTGAGTGTTAGCGAGTATCGCTGGAGACAAGGAGATATAGATACAGATACAGATACCTGGCCGAATCACTTTTATTGAATAATTTATTCACAGGCCTTTTTTATACGTGGTTATTTATATATTTTTGATGAAATAATTGGGCACTGTGATTTACCTGTGGCTCTGGTTAAGGGTTGTTTGAACACCGATGCATTCCCTCCCACAAGTTCATACCAACCAGGAATACCCACGAGCAGCTCTCAAGAGTAGCGAAGTTTGAAGTCCAGCGGGCCACCAATGACAACTGCAGGAACAGCAACAGCAACGAGCGAGGGATGATATCCAATGGGGATATCCAACGAAGCGCCAAGATTAATCCAAACCAACTTCTGTCCAATCCAGAAAATCAGTGTCCACCCGGGGGCGCCAAAAATGGATGTGCTAAATAGCCTGCCGTTAGGCATGATTTCTGAAGGTTTAATTAGACACTGGAATTAGACAGACCGACAGATCAAACTTGTGCACTCAATCGACTTTCAATTATAAGTGCATTTATTCTAAAGCGGCGCCCTCTTCATGAGCGGCTGCTGCTTGCATAGGCTCCGTTCGCAACATGGTATAAGAGCGCACGACATTACAATTCAAGAGCGTGATTTCATACATGTCTCTTAGGGATAATTATAGATATATATAGTGACATATCTATAGTCCATGCTCCGCATACCCTTATCTATGTCTATTACCCTGCACCCACAATACTATAAACAATCCGACACCCTCAGCTTCGAACCCCCATAAACAATCTCACGCTCGAAGTGGACCACGCGTAGCCGATAGCCGGCAATATAAACGCCGAAGCCAACGCCTCCGAATCCGAATCCCACTCCGAGCATCATAATATAAATAGTCTACATCTATGTAGGCAAGTCAGTTCTGTTCAAGACAAACGTCAATCGCGACACCGTCGAAGAATTCACCCAAGTTAATTCCATTCAAGACATCTGACCTCAGTCATCGTCGGGGAAACTAACTAACCATTGTACGCTAAGTTTAAGTGAAATAAGAAATTTTTTTTTAAAACTTAAACTCAAGTGTCGCATACTTAACTATATATATATATATATATATATATAGGCAGGCAACTGATTTGCCTTAACAGTATTTATTTACCAACTTTTAAAGTTGAACTTTGTCTTATTTCATTTTTTAGATTCTCCCACATGTTTGCAGAACCAGAAGAAAATCTACGGGATAGCAAAACACGAAGATGCTAAAATAAGGTGTGTTGTCGATGCAAACCCACATGAAGTCGAATTTAGTTGGACATTTAATAATTCGGCGGAAAGTATTGACGTTGCTAAAAATCACATTATTCAATCGGGTAAGTTCTGCCTAACCACACATGCAAGCCGATAAACTATGAAGTCTATGAAAATATTTAGCTATCAAGATTTTTAAAAAGAAAATGCGTGGCAAATGGTTTAATTTGTTTTATTTTATCGGACTATGGGGAAACGCTTGCATTAGTAAGTCAGAAATAATCCAGAGGGCTCAATCAAAGATACTGAGAACTATCAATGGGGCATAATGGTACATACGGAATGAAAATATTCATAAAGACCTAAATGTGGGATCTGTAAAAGATGAAATCGCCAAGGTAAAAAAACTATCAGGTCAAACTTCTCGCCCATCCTAATAGACTTACGCGGTCTTAAAATTGGCAAACTAGCCATACATGACTACGGCGAATAGAACTCCCCACCAAGCAATAGTTAGGGCCGTACTCTAAATAATTAATTGTAATTAATCAAATAAATATATGAGATTAAGATTTGCCTTTCTAGTAATTAGCAATTGTAGTGGTATTTGTATTTTGAATGCATGCTTAGTTCTCTTAGTATTTTTAGTGCTAATTTTTCTCGAATTTTAGAGGCTTGTTAAATATTATTGGAACTCTACACCAACAATTTCTACATTAAGGACGGGGAACGTTTATTCGTAGTCAGTACGGCTCTTCTCCGGCATTAAGCGACACGACAAAGAGTACGTGCGAGAGAGACAGAAAATCAGTCCGAACGTGTCGTCGGGCGCTGCGTAGCGAACAAAAATTTATTCTTTACTTTTGGCTATAATAATGATTCGATCCATTCTCTATGATTGCGTTCTTAATTTTTTCGTATCTTCAAAATTGTGGATGCCACACATTTTCGCCCTTTGTTGAGGCAAAAAGGGGGGGGGCGAAATTCTAAACTACACTGGTGCAAGTTCGATATCATAGGAGATCAAATCGCTTACTTTTAGCGATAGAGATAGACATAGCGAGAGAGAATGAAATCGTTTTCTTCATTCTAGCTATAATAAAGATAAGATCTGATTCAGATTCTGCCGTCTAGAAGATATAATCATTCTCTACGATTCTGCGTTTTTAGTTTTCTCGTTTCTTTGATTTTATGGATGCCAAAGAATTTCGACCTTTGTGAGGGTAGAAGGGGGCGGGGCGGAGTTTTGAAATACGCTTGTTACAGAGACAAATCACAGAAGTCTGGATACAAAATGTAGTTGCTCTCGCTCTTATAGTCTTTGAGCACTATGAGCTCATAAGGACTGACAGACGGATGGACGGACGGAGGACTATTGATGCTGACCAAGAATATATATACTTTATAGGGTCGGAAACGCTTCCTTCTGGACGTTACACGCATTCATTTTCACCAAAAATCGAATATACCTCTATCCTCATTTTGAGTATCCGGTATAAAAAAGTGGTTTGCACAATTTCGGTTTGTCTGGTCTCTACACCAGGAAAAAATGCAAAAATTCATAATTTGTTCGGAGTTTGAAAGTGCGAGACATTATGGAAGTCAGTGGCATACGAATGGACTCAGAAGTTTTAATTTTGAGTGATCACTTGGGTATGACAAAACTTTCCTCAAGATGTGTACCACAAACGGACACGTTTGACAATTTCACAAGAGTGTTTGACGTTGCTTAACCACAATAAGGCCGTTTCTTAACCGTGGATAAAACATGGGTCCACCACAAAACAGGAGAGAGCGGACAGCAGTCAAAAAATTCGGTTTCTCAATGTGATTCTGCACCAAAGAAGAGCAAGTTAGGCTTTCCAGCCAATTAAGTCATTTTTGGGATCAAAAATCAATGGTGAATATTATTACAGCTTATTGGGTCAATTTAATGAGGATATGCATAGAACAACCGCTATTAAGATTTTTTTTTTTTTTTTTTTTTTTTTGAAAAAAACATCACTCAAGCCAAGCAGAAGCTTAATACATACTATGGGAACTGTGCACCATCAATTTCAATGGTAAAAAAGTGGTAACGTAGGATAAAGTGTTGAGAGTAACCTTAAGCAGACTAAGTTGAAAGATACAATTATGGTTTATCCAAAAATCTGTTTTGCATTTAAAAAGTCACAGACTATAGAACAGCCTCGTACATTTCAGTACAATGAGAGAATTTTAATATTTCAAAATGCTTTGAAATCAACTAGATATCATATATTACATCTTTTTAGGCACATCTTCCGTTGTAACATACACTCCAATCACTGAACTGGACTATGGTACCCTTTTATGTATAGCTACGAATAAAATCGGAAAGCAGCGAGTACCCTGCGTATTTCATATTATTGCTGCAGGTAAATTTTACTTTTTAATAATCAATAACAATTCTATAATTCTCTTTATAAAACTCTAGTGACTTAGAACCTATTCCTGTTAAATTAAATTAATATTAAATAGACTTATGAAAAAAGTTGACCTTTTTAATGTTGAAAAGATTCATCTGACAAAAAACTAAAGCTATCAGATATGTTCAATGAGTTTTGCTCGATGTACATATGCGGTAACAACTGATCAAGTTGAAAAAGTTAAAAAAATCAACGATTGAGAACAAATTATACTAAGCAAGAGACAAATATTTTTTGTTATTTTTTAAATGAAAAATATTAATTAAAAAATATTTTTTTAATATATTTATTTGGATGTAAGTTTGAAATTATTATATATCTTGATATTTTAAGCCTGTATTGTAATGTACCATTAAGTAATGATAAAATGTGATTTTAGGATAATTGGTCAAACGGCTTCATAGCGTTTTTACAAACGATATGCCAAACTCATGTGATATGAAAATCTGACTGAAAAAAAAAAACATTTTTGAAACCCGTCCCTAGAAGAGTACCTTCCCAAATGCCACATTACCGTTAAATACTGTTGCAAATAAAAAATGTTGGTATTGTTAAAAAAAAAAATGGTCCTATTCCGAAGAAAGTAAAAACGACACTGTGCCAGAAGTACCGACCGGTGTTTAACGGTTCATTTGAAAATCATATTTCACAGGAATTTATGCTTTGGTTTTAATCAACTATGAATAGGTAGACTCGATATTCATACCGCCATGGTTGCATTGTCGCCCTCCTCGCCGCATGCTCATATATCCCAGCGTCCGTCTGAGCCTGTTCTATTAGCCACCGTCGTCGTTGGACTCGGGCTCGCAATTGCATTTCGTAACAACTCGTCTAGCTAATCAGCATCAACTGCGTAAAACTTAGTCCCTTACTGCAGTCTCTGGCATAGGAGATGCTAGCTTCTCAACTGAAGGTATCTCGGTGGATCTCGTTTTGAAATCGCGGATTTCAGATTTCACCACTAGCATCACTGCCGTCGTTGCCCAGAAGATTACGGATAGTCAACCTTGCGTCTCAATTAGCACTGCTAATTGGCCTATACCTTTGAATATCCAGCTTGCTGGCCTTTTGTGCCATAAGCCGCAGCGCATTGATCTGCTCATCGGAGCCGGACTTTTCTTTGAGTTGCTGTGTGTAAGACAAATTTAGCTGGCGCCTGGATTACCTTTGCTGCAGAAGACACATCTCGGATGGATTCTATCTGGTGTCGGCCACTCGGCCCCTAACCTTTCTTCGGTTATTGCAACCCAATCTTCGGATGACACCAATCACAGCATTTGGCTCGATGACTTGGTTCGTCAATTTTGGGAAGTGCAGCACCTCTTTGAGCCAATCGCAAGGGCAACAGAGGAGGAACTTCATTGCGAGGAACACTTCGTCAACCATCACACTAGCTTACCCTCAGGGGAATACTCTGTTCGCTTGCCTATAAAGCGAAGATTAGAGTCCTTGGGATATTTTCAAGCAAAGTGGCGCTTGGAAAACTTTGAGCGCAAGTTCGTGCGTTATCCAGCTCTTTATGAAAAATATTCGACATTCATGAAGGAGTACCAATCCCTCGATCATATGTCTCTGGTGCCCAAGGAAGATAGGCACAAGTGAAACTATTTCTTGCCACATCATTGCGTCATCAAAGAGGACAGTTCCACAACAAAGCTGAGGATTGTATTCGACGGCTCTGCAGCTACCACATCTGGTCTTTCGTTAAATGATCTGCTTATGTCTGGTCCCACCATTCAAACAAAGCTATTTCACACACTCATCCGTTTTCGTACATTTCTCATTGCTCTTACAGGTGATATCGGTAAAATGTATAGGTGTGTGCGCGTCTCAATGCCTGACACCATGCTCTAATGCATATTGTGGAGGAACTCTCTTGATGACGACATACAGACCTTCAAATTAAACACAATCTCCTATGGGACTAAGCCTGTATCGTTTTTAGCTATTTGAGATATGCATCAGCTAGCCATGGATGAGTCGTCTTCGTATCTATTGGGGTCGGAAACCATTCTACAGGACTTCTACGTAGACGACATGATATCTGGAAGCAATTCGGTCGAGGAAGTGCTAGATATTACGCGTCAAACCACGGATCTTCTAGCTCGATGGAACTTTCAATTGCGGAAATAGTGTTCCAATTCCCCAGATGTGCTTCGTAAAGTCCCAGAGGCCGAAAGGGAAAGTTTTCTTAAGCTGTATGATGGCAGTGATGTAACCAAAGCGCTTGGGCTCATTTGGGAGCCCCATAGGGACAACTTTTAATTTACATTTGCTCCTCAAATCGGTGTTAGCAAGCACACTAAGCGTTCGGTGTTGTCAACCATTGCACGGTGCTATGATCGCATGGGTTGGATTGGACCTACACTGACAAGAGCATTAATAATCATGCAGCGCATGTGGAGGGACAAGCTGCATTGGGATGAAAGTCTTCCTCCGCCTTTGGAATCGGTTTGGACTGAGTTTTGCAAGGACTTCGCTACTGTGGGTCACGCTACTTTTCCTCTCTGCGTACTTCAACCTAAGACTAGGTTTGAATTGCACTGCTTGTGTGATGCCAGCCTCCAGGCCTATTAGGCTTGTGTCTATGCTCATTCGTTTACGGATACCGCCGGTGAGGTTCATTTGCTTTGTTCGAAGGCCAGGGTTGCCCCACTAAAAACACTCACGGTGCCAAAGCTTGAACTATGCGCAGCATTCTTATTGGCCAATTTGCTTCGCGAAATCAGGAAAATGGATAACTTCGACTGCGCAATCATTTGTTGGTCGGATTCAACTATGGTCCTGTCTTGGCTACGAGAAGAACCATCAAAATTCAACGTTTTTGTCTCTAACAAGATCTCGGCCATACAACAACTTACCAGGGGCATGGATTGGCGCTGTGTGCCAAATGAAATGAACCCAGCTGACATTCTGTCAAAGGGAGCCGCGCCTCAGGAGCTCTTGCATTATACTCTGTGGATAAATGAACCTGCCTTCTTGCAAGGAGAAAAAGGCTGCTGGCCTGAACGGCGCTCGCTAGAAGTTAATCTTCCAGAAATTCGACATAGGGTATTGCTTTCGTCTGAGCGGGTCGACATCTCGCTTTCGTTTCAGCACATCAACTCATTTGAAGTCATGATGCGCATCTTTGGTTACGTTCAGAAGTTTATCAGTAGGACGAAGTCACCGGATCTGACATCTGAGGACCTTCGCAACGGATCGCACTTGCTATGTCGCATCGTTCAACGGGCCCACCTGTATCCTGAGTACCTTGCTCTGCGGAAAGGGAACTGCGTAGAGGCTTCCAGCAGAATCATCTCGCTCTCGCCGTTCATAGATGACTTTGGTCTAATTCGTGTTGATGGCCGCCTGCGGCACTCAGCTGCGATGCACGCCACCCAATCATTTTACCGATGTTATGAAAACTATGGCTCGCGCCTTGTGAAAATGCGTCATCTTCTGCCGGTCCAGACCGCGTCGTGTGGAACACATCATGGCTGACCTACCGAAGGAGCGGGTACAGCATTCGCCAGCATTCAGCGTCACTGGAATTGACTACTGCGGTCCCTTCCACTATGTTCATCTGTTTTGCAACAAAGGCCGTCTGGTTGGAATTGGTGAAGGACCTAACCACTGCTGCCTTTTTGAGCGCCCTCAATCGCTTCGGTTCCACGCCCGGTTTCCCCGAGGCATTTGGTCGGATAATGCCACCAATTTTGTGGGCGCAAGGAACGATTTAGAGGACCTTCGGTAGCTACTTATGAGCGAGAAGCATCGTGCTGAAGTTCATAATCATTGCATCAACAACCTCTGCGATTGGAGATTCATACCGCCTCGCTAGCCGCACTTTGGTGGCTTTTGGGAGGCATCAGTGAAGACGGCCATGCAGCATTTCTATCGCTCCTTGGATCGTCACTTTTTGGATTCGACGAGCTTCGGACATTGGTCTGCCAAATCCAGGCTTTAATGAATCCTCGTCCTCTTATCTCGATTTCAGAAAACCCTAAAGATCTTGGCGTCCTTACACCCGGACATTTTTTAATTGGTCCACTGATTGGTAAGCCAGACGTTACGGGTCTCAACTTCAATCGACTCGATCGCTGGCAGCGAGTCTCCTGTGCGAAGTCTTCGTCGCCCAAAACCCACCACGTCGCCCACCTAAAATCGAAGTCCACGGCCACGGCCTCTAACAAAAACACACAAACAATATCAAACAATAAACGCCAAATTTTAACCTTTACAACGGAGCAATTTTGTATACCCGATACTCAAAATGAGTATTGGGGTATATTAGATTTGTGGTAAAAGTGGATGTGTGTAACGTCCAGAAGGAATCGTTTCCGACCCCATAAAGTATATATATTCTTGATCAGCATCAATAGCCGAGTCGATTGAGCCATGTCTGTCTGTCCGTCTGTCCGTCTGTCCGTCCGTCCGTCTGTCCGTCTGTCCGTCCACTTCAGCGCCTAGTGCTCAAAGACTATAAGAGCGAGTGCAACGATGTTTTGGATCCAGACTTCTGTGATATGTCACTGCTACAAGAATATTTCAAAACTTTGCCCCGCCCACTTCCGCCCCCACAAAGGGCGAAAATCTGTGGCATCCACAATTTCGACGATACGAGAAAACTAAAAACGCAGAATCGTAAAAGATGACTATATCTTCTAGAGTGCAAAATCTGAACCAGATCGTATAATTATTATAGCCAGAATCAAGAAAACAATTTCATTTTTTCTCGCCCTGTCTCTCTCTAACACACACGTAGCATAGGCGGCTTTGCTTAGAGTAAAACATTGGTTTCTTCCGAGGCGGCTTGATGAAAATTTACGTCCATCTTCATTTGGTCACTTTGGCTCTCCCTCGCTCTATTAGTAGGTTGGTTGGGTCTACTCCCACTAGCTTGGTTTTGAGATATTTGCTGATTGAATGGATTCTGAGCCCTACCTTGATTCAAAGAATTTTTGAACTCATTATATAATCCAGGATTTTGGGAATTTTGATTATGATTTGTTCGATTTTTCTGACCTGTTCCAGATGAATTCTGGGTTTGATTGTGATAGTTAGTAGTATTATAATTTGGATAATAATTTCCAACATTCTTTCGATTTGATTGAGATGATTTCGATTGATCTTTATTTGTACCTGAATCTGTTATACTAGTTTCGTATAATCCTTCTTCTTGGACTGCCTTCTTAAGATTAGACAATGTAGTAATATCTTTTCTTGCTAAGCTCATGAACATTCTGTCAGGAAGTTTTCGAGTAATGACGTCTTTAATTGTGTTATTCAGAGCATTTTTATAAATGACATTATTTTCTGGTATATTTTCTAATTTTAGCTTATTGTTTATTAATAATGCTTTTATCTCTAATTCTTCTATAAACTTACGAAGACTGCCGTTGAATCTGGTGGTGTATAGTTGTCGCAAGAGTTCTTCATACGGTGTGTGATTTTTGAACTCGTTGATTAGCGCCGTCTTCAGTTCGTGCCATGCGTTGGGTTGTATAATCTGCGATATGCGTTGTGCCTCTCCTGTCAGTTGGATCTCGGTCACTCCAAATAGGATCCTTTGTTGTCGAAGATCTTCAGTTGGATATAAACTGCATACATATTCGATTCGGTTGATGAACGAACTCAACTGTCCAGATGAACCATCAAAGGCAGGTATTTGTCGGATCGACAGCAATGCCTGGTTCAAGTGGATTTCGCTCAATGTCAGTGGTGGTAACGCCATGTTGTATTTGTTGGTGTTGATTGGTTTTGTTTTGTTGTAGTTTTTAACTTTATTTTGGTTCACTTGTAAGTTTTTTTGATTTTGTATTTAGTGTTTCACTGTCCTTGGTGATTCACTATCTCCGCTTACTTCAGTTCACTTAAATTAGTTTTGCAAATCGTATGTGCTTGCAGCACATAGGTTCTTTGGCGGACTTCACAATTTTATTAACCATTCCGGGATTACGTGATCACAGTAATTATAAATTATACAAGCTGACCATTACCGAAATATAGGTGCTAATTTTAAACGAAATCCTACCGACTGCGCCAGTTAAATATCCGCAACTCGAAATTAAGTTTTTAAAAAAATTTTATTTTTACAACTTAATATCTTGTCACAAGATTATGTTGAATTCCCCTACTTAACTTTACGTCTGCTTGTCTCAAACGGAACTGATTTGTCTATTGTTTGTTAGTATCCATGAGCCCTTCTCTCGACTCTGGCTTCAGGTGCTGCTTTCCTCGGCTGCATATTCGTGTCGGTGGCGTACGTGCCTGGAACGATATTTGGGGATGCGTCGGCGTTTGATCAAAGGCATCCGCTGCTGGCGATCGGTGTTGCATTACATGAGGGAGCTAGGAATGTGGTACTCCTTGATTTTATGACTAGCTCTAATTGGTCCTCAGGAGTGGCATGATTCTACGAATCAATTTCCCGAGTGTTAAGCTATTAAGCGTTTTTAATAACTGTTGAAATTTGAATGAAAGTCAAGAGCTTGTATATAATTCACAATTTATTTGCATATGTAAATACAGTGGGGGCATTGGAAATGACAACAACAAAATGCATTTCCTTTCGGCCGCACCACTGGCAATAATTTACAATATTTAAGCTGCTTGACCCGACACCGAGAATGGCGTGATTCTGGCTTGAATCAATGGGGTCCATTGTTTAAAAAATTTGGGGCCCTAGCTTGGAGTGTGGGAAGAATCAGTTATTGATTCTTCAGTGGTGTCCTGTTACTTGTGTGGATGGGGTACTAGTGTGGATGGGGTGGATGAATTGGACATAAACATAATGTGTATGGGACGTGAAGAATTATGGATACGTCACTACATATATATAAATAAAGATATACAATTTTTTATAAACTAAACAAAAAAAAACTTGTATGAGTCTTTTTTATAGTTTTATCTAATATGATCAGCTTCTGATATACCCTTCCTTTTTATCACTCGCAATACCAGTATTGTTTTGAATGTAATTATTTTATTGTCTATAAAAAATTGTTCTTATATATTTTAAGGTCGACCGGAAAAAGTGCACAATTGTACTCTAATCAATATATCTGTGTCATCATTAACGGTTACTTGTAGTGATGGTTTCAATGGCGGCCTACCGCAACATTTTCTTATGGAGCTGACGGACACTAATACACATGTAAGATACACTAGATTAAAAATATTTTATGTTCAACTTTATTCCTCACCCGTCAATCATACTCGTATTAATATTATATAAACTGAGAGGGGAGAGAAGATCGCTTGCAAAAAAACTAATAAGGAAGTGATACTGAATAATATGAATAACTAATTATTACAAATTAAATTATTGTTTATTGTGTAAAGTGAAACTAATGAATTCCAATAAAAAAAAAAACAATGACAAGCGAAGTGCTTGCATGCGCTTGTAATGGTAAGTTGTAACAAGCTTATTTTTTTGAGGGATCATAATTCCTTACAAGAGATTTCCTGCATAAAGGTTTAAGCGGCTGCGATGCAATCAGCGTTGATAAGGTCGGCAGTAGTGCCAGCTGTGGCAGCGTTTAAAGGCGCGGCGAAACCATCAACTGAACTGGCCATAGCCGACAATGAAAGAGATGAGAAAGGACTCACCAGAGGATTGAAACAAGTCCAGAAGAGCAAGGAGGATCGAGGGGAAGAAGAGTCCGACCCGCGTACGCATGATTAAGGCAGTTGCCCACATAGCCATTCGGGCTTTCGGCCATTTCAGCATGATAAATTAATAGTTTCTGAACGAATCTTCTGTCTGTCTGTCTTGTTTAGCGCCTTATTGTCAGAGACTATAAGAGCTAGAGCAAATAACTTTTATGTCCAGACTTTCCTGATATCCCACTTTGTTATCCGAGATCCTATCTAATATTTATTTTTTTCCTTGTTCTGGAATTGTTTTGAAGAGATTGATCTTAAAGGCGCATCATTTATGCTCTCATCTCTCATCAGTTATACAACTGATTTGTAGGTTGTTTTCATATTTTGATAATGTAAGTGAATTCATTATTAATAACATTGCAAATTTAGCGAAGTGACTGTACACCGGCCACTTTGAAGGTATCCAGATTTGAACTCAGTTTATAGGGAGCGGAGCGAGTCGACGAATCTCTCTGCTAATTTTCTCTACTCTCTACTATGCTAACTTTTCCATCTTTTCCTTGGTGAATACCCCTAATAGCCACTGTAGAATTTTGCAATAAAATATTGCTAATTGCCTTTAATCAGGCTGCGGACGCGGGGGACTAGCGGGGTGGACCAGAGCTGCTTGCGGCGGAGACGTGAAATCATAAAAAGGCGCGACCGTTCTTCATCAATGTGAGATTTCGACTCTCTCTCAGTTTATTACCCTAAGCTATGCTGCAGCGAATGTTTCTCAACATCTTTATGTTGCTTCATTATTTTGGGCGAATGTAACTATTTTAGGCGGTAGATCTTAAAGACTTAAGATTTCATTTATTTCCTTTACAATTTGAACTAATTTATTTCAAATTTTCGGCTGCATCGACCGCTGTACCGACATTCCGGCCGTCTTGAACGACCGCATGTCGATCTTCAATCCTCTGGTAGCTGTGACAATTTATAAATTGGGCGCTTAATTACGCTCCCTCCTGTTCGCACCTCGGCCACCCTGACCCTTCCATCCGCTCCTTCGACGACTCTGGTTACCCTGCCGATGATCCACCGCTGCGGCGGCGTGTGGACTTCGTGGACCACCACCATGGCCACGACCTCGATGTTGGGCTCTGGCGTTTGCCACTTGCTGCGACGCTGGAGGCTGTACACGTAGTCCTTCGACCATGCCTGCCAGAACCGCCGTTTGAGCTCTGACTTTGCAAAATAAGAAAATATAGGAGTCTCGGGCTCCAGTTTCAGTGAGTTCTTGGACATTAGTAGGACGTCCATCAATAAAATTGCACATGATCACATCGTGTTTATTTAAAAAACCGGTGAAAAAGAAGCACGTGTCGAATGGCATAAGAAAATTAGCTTCAAAAGCTTTTTTTAATATATACATACAGAGGTGAAGAATCATGAAAATCGTATATTAATTTGAGTCCGAAATAAAACAGCAATCGACATTATCAGTGTTTTAAAGCGAACCAAATGCCAGAAAAGTTTTCGCAACAAACCTTTTCAAATCAATTGGTCGTTCGTTAGTTCGGAAAGTGGTCAACAAAAACTGGTCATGCTGCAACTTTTTGTTAAAGAAAAATATAAAAATCAATTCTTAGTGGTAATTAACAGTTTTTTGGTCGGAAGTTGTTGTAGAATTGAGGAAAACCAGCCTACAATTGTACTTTATAACCACAATCCGAGCTCTCACACATATCCCCACTCAACACCTTTTTTAACCACCCGAAATATCGAATCAAGGGGTCATTTGCCTTGCAGACACTTCCACAAATATAATCGTACGGTTTTATTTCCAGCTAAAAAAAAAATACAAAAATTTTAGTGTTCAACGTTTTTAGAGATACTTCCATCTGAGTGCCAGAGCTGCGAAAATAGGTTATAACGACATCTTATAGTTAGGCGACATCCTTAAATAGCAGCATACGCACCTGGTATTGTACCACATCCTTCAAAATCTAGTCCAACACACTTGTGAGGATCAAGATCAATTTAAATTAAATATTCACTGCTTTTATACCATTTTATAATCATATATACTGATAGAAATTTTTAGATATTTATATTTTTGATTTTTAAATACTTAAGGTTACGTTCTTCGACGTTCTTCTATTTTTCTAAATATTTTTATTCTACTGTACGGACTTTGAAATTTAGCAAAAGCAATTTATTTAAAAAAATTTTTTAAACTATATATTTTTCCATTTAACGATTTTTTTTTGACAGATTTGGGGCTTTGGGAATTATGATAGACGGCTAAGATTCAACTGTTTGCCCAAACTTTCTAGTGCCGTATTTTACAGGTCGATGTACTACCTTTTTTTTTTAATACAATTTTGTATTTTTAACGGTTTTTAACGGTAATATGTCATTCGGAAAGTTTGTAAAAACCTATGGAGGTGCAGCCGTTTGACCAAACCACCTAATGAAACTCATCCGTTTATCCAGTGATTTTTACAAACGATACCTTAAACGACGAACGACACAAGATACAAGCAAATATACAACAACACTAGAAATTAATTTATTTCGACTTTTTCCGAGTTTTTAAAATCAAAAGTTTAAAAATATATGTAGCATTGCCGCTCCGATCGCTAAGCGCAGCTTCGCTCGGCCGACATGGGTAGACAGACACAAAGCGGAGATAACGAGGAGCGAGCTTCGAGAGAACGCTTAGCAGGGCAAGCAAGCGCGAAGCTTTAACAAACATGCAAATGGCATAGTGGCAAACAGAATATGTTATTGAATTGTTATGAGTTTGGCTGTGGCTCAGATGCGATAATCTCGGGTGAGTTTGAAAACCACTTAGTCAACTCAAACCCTGCGGTTAGGTCCTCTACGCATGCAGCACCAATAAGTCATCGACGTAAAAGTCGGACCTATTAACGCTAGCAGCTTTAGGGAATGAGAGCTTCGCAGACTCATAGGTTACAGTGTTGAGCTTGTATAATCTCGAGAATTCAGAAGGGTCTCTTCTTCACACTATGAGCTGAAACTTCCCATCTGCTTCGTTCACCTCTTTTCGATCTTTGAATCCAACTGCAAGCGGTAGCAGAAATGTACACAAAAATTATTATTGGCGCGACCGACGCGATAATGTTATGCAAATTGATTTGTTGGACACACACACCACGACGCGGGCAAGTATTATGTTTTCATATACTGCAATTTCTGGTGTCACTGTCACTTATTCTTGTTGCCTATAATTAAATTTACAGTCCAACCGGGGGCGCCTTGAAGAATTAGAAGAGTTTTTCTAAACGAAAATCACCGAAATCCTTGGGGGTAATTTATTTTTTTATTTGGCGGGACGGTTATTAATGCGCTCGATCTCTTTCGACATTAACGAACGACTATATTATTCTTTACAATTCAATCTCTTATTCTATCTAACCTACGGTGGAAAAGCGGGGCGAATTCGCCAAGAGCGAGCCCTAGCCTAGCTTACACTAGACTTCATATTTACGATAAAATAAAACAAATCATCGCCGCCGTAGATGGAGGGTCACGCAACACAGATTTTAAAAAGCATAAATTCGGAGCTCTTACATCCGAGGAACTTTGAAGCTTGTTGAATCGCACCAGGATGTCTTATTTTTTTCTCGTCCAATATCGCCACATAGGAATACTATGGAGAGTTCAATTACTTGATTTCCTTTCAGTTTCGCTTCAAAAACTCGAAGTACTCATTATATTTATAACGGTTAAAGTGCACTTACAAATTTTTTAGACCGGATTGTATTTTTGAAAGGTCCAGAATTTTCCAGATATCCTTTAGCTTTTCAAAAAGTGGGATATCTGGACTTTTTGCTATTTGCGTAACTTGTATTTCATAAAGAGTTTTCAGTACAAGCTTATAGAAGTGATGGCGACAGGCAAAGTATGTTTAATCTCTATCACATTGTTGCTTAAAAAATAAACACAGGCCTTTAATCCGACCTGAGGCTGTTGTTTCAAAACAAAGAATTTTTACACCATCTTCAAGATGCAATTTAAGAATTGAATTCCAAATTCTTTGTTGCAAAGCAATGAGTTGTTCTGTATTTTCAAATGTGATTACAATTGGATGACGGTACTCCTTATACTCTTCAACTATCTAGAGCTGGGAAAATATTTCCATCTCAATGAAGACGGACAATTGCTGGAATATTATTGTTGAATTCGTCTTTTATCGCTATGTCACGTTTTTTCCGACTTTCTTTACGCATTCGCAACAGAGTTTTTCTAAACGAAAATCACCGAAATCCTTGGGGGTAATTTATTTTTTTATTTGGCGGGACGGTTATTAATGCGCTCGATCTCTTTCGACATTAACGAACGACTATATTATTCTTTACAATTCAATCTCTTATTCTATCTAACCTACGGTGGAAAAGCGGGGCGAATTCGCCAAGAGCGAGCCCTAGCCTAGCTTACACTAACAGAGGCACCCCGCAAGGTGGTGTCCTGTCTCCTCTTCTGTGGAACATAGCAGTCAACAAGATTCTATGTGACCTAGAAGGGGGGGGCTGCAATGTCGTGGCCTATGCGGACGACGTTGCGATTATCTTCTCGGGGAAATACCCCCAAACACTGTGCGACTTAATGTCCACAAAGCTAGCGCAACTGTCGGATTGGACAGAATCGCGCGGTCTGGGAGTAAATCCCTCAAAAACGGAACTCGTACTATTCACAAATAAATACAAGGTCCCGCCCCTCAACCCTCCAATACTACAAGGATGCAGGCTCTCCTTTAGCGACAGTGCCAGTTACTTAGGGTTGGTAATTGACAAGAAGCTTAGCTGGAACCTGAATGTCAAAGACAGAGTGAAGAAGGCAATGACTGCACTCTACACATGCAAAAAAGCTATTGGGCTAAGATGGGGTATGAACCCAAGCATAGTCCAATGGATATATCAAGCTATAGTTAGACCAATACTACTCTACGGAGTTACGGTGTGGTGGCCGGCCCTATCAAAAAGGGCGATCACCAAGCAACTGGGCAAAGTCCAGCGGACTGCCGCCCTATGCATCAGCGGAGCTCTTCGCACCACCCCAAATGATGCGCTAAATGCCATCCTATGCCTACAGAGCCTTGACCTCGGAGGAAAGGAACGGGCAGAAGCAGCAGCAATACGTCTAAGAGACTCAGATCAATGGGTGACACAGTGCATAGGTCACTCAGCCATATTAAATAATAGCAGTACCGTCCCCTCAAAAACAGACTACCAAGTTCCAAGAGAGTACACAGACACTCCCTTCGACACAATCATCCCTCACAGAGACGAATGGCTCGAGGGACTCCCAGGCCCAGATGGGGCCATAAACATCTTCACAGATGGATCAAAGCTGGACGACAGAGTCGGAGGGGGAATCTACTCTGAACAGCTAAGCATAAGGCATTCCTTCAGACTCCCAGATCATTGCAGTGTCTTTCAAGCGGAAGTCATAGCAATCAGGGAGGCTCTAGACTGCCTACAAGCGGCTGCCGTCACGGCAACCAAGCTAAACATTTATAGCGACAGCCAGGCTGCGATCAAATCGCTGAGCGCGATTTCCTCGAACTCGGCCACCGTGGCAGACTGCCGCAAATCTCTGCACGAGATGGCTCAGCAATTTGCTATTAGCCTGATTTGGGTCCCGGGCCACCGGGACATCGAGGGCAACTGTATAGCGGACGAGCTGGCCAGATCTGGCACTACAATCCCCCTTCTCCAAGACAAGGAGGATATCTGTATGCCAATGGCCACCTGTAAGCTCATTATAAGGGAGCAATACAAGCGACTAAACAACGATATGTGGCAAACAGTGCCACGATGTCGCACAACTCGGCAAACATGGCCGACCATGGACATGAAGCGCACCTCCGAGCTCCTCAAGTTAAGCAGGAAAAGGTGCAGCGTGGTCACACGTTCCCTCACGGGACACTGGCTAATAGGCACCCACGCTAACAGGCTGGGGGCCCCACATAACGATTTTTGTCGCAGCTGTAGAGACGAGGAAGAGGAGGAGACAGTGGAACATCTGTTCTGCTCCTGCCCAGCTCTCAGCAGAAGAAGGCTACAGCACCTGGGCTCAGCCTTTCTACACGACATCTCAGAGATGTCCAAACTATGTCCCAGGAGGATAGCGAACTTTGTGAGAGCATCTGGCTGGGATAATTGCTGACAGGAAGTCTCACAACGCAGGAAGGAAATGATCCTATGCGGTATCACAACGGGCCGAAACCGGCCTAAGTGTGACGGGTTCCGAGCGAGCCCGGCAGCCGCCTCAACCTAACCTAACCTAACCTACGCATTCGCATTGAATGGTAGACTTATAAATAGAAAGCTCATGAAAATTATAGGCAATCCCTCTACTGTAGCTTGTAGATAGAGTCCTTTACACTAGGCTGTCATCTATATAAGGCTACCACGAGCGTGATTAAAGCGATATGATTTAAATTTCAACTTTTTACTATAGTTAAATATCCGCAACTCGATTTTAAGTTATTAAAAAAGATTTATATTTTACAAACTTAATATCTTTATGTTACTAGTACCTCCCAAACACCTATATATGTATGTCCTTTTTATTAGAGGTACCTGAAGAAGTGGTCTGATCGGGTCTAGATTTGGTATGCATAATTTTTTTACACGCCCCTATGTTTTGACAAAGTTTGATTCAGATTGATTAGTTTTAAGGAATAGAATCGTGGGAAGCGCCAGTCGGCATCTGTAGCTGCAACACCTATAAAACCCAGAAAATTGTTACTACGATTACCAAGGTAATCTTGACAATCTGACCCAATAACATTAAATGTAAATGTGGCGTCATGAAATTCAAAGAAAATGTTATGAAAAATATTAAATTGATTACAACTTATTGATTACAGTAGGCGGAAACAAGAATTCGGTCCTGGGGTTTGAATATTGTGTATGAAATTATTATTCGTTTCATCTCGGAAGCGAAAACATCTAAAAAAATACAACTTGTAATCGAAAGCACATAAAATTTCATGAAATTCGGAAAATTCGAAATTTATAATATATGAGCAATGCCAATAAGAAGCAGAGGGGCCTATGATTAATACAGATGTGTCAATTGAATCCAAACGCAATCAATTCCAAATTAAATTGGCATTCGCTATTATGATCAATAAGTCACAAGGCCAGACATTGTCTGTATGTGGCTAAGATTTGGAAACACTATGCTTTTCCCTCGGACAACTATATGTGGCATGTTCTCGCGTGGGAAAACCATCCAGTTTGTTTGTGTTGGCTAAAGACGGACTAACTAAAAATATTATAAACTCTATTGCGCTGAGAGATTAATCTTTATTGTTCAGTAATCTTATAATTGATAAGTAAATCGCCGCATACTTATAGTAAAGAGTTATTTTTATTGAACTAAAAAAATGTTTCCTAGAAATAATATACATGGCAAAACAACGCTGCCAAGTCACCTAGTTTTAAATATAATCTGTCGTAATAACAATAGTCAGCCCACTCAATCTGCCCAGTCGTTACAATATTTTATACGTTATAAAAATAGCAGATAGCAAATACGTAGCCTTAGAATTGGTATCGAAGCCGATGATTGACGCATTCTCTCTCTTTTGGTATCGCTATTATTAAAAAGGGACGAATTGATTTATTGGTTATGCGGGAAGGGGGGATCTCCGCGAATTCTGTTAAGTCGGAAAAACATTGTGATAATTTATCAGTAAGAGAGGAACAACGACCGCTAATGTTAATTGCAATCTTGATCTTGCAATTCTTGGTCAGAATTACTGAATATTTTATGTTTCCTTTTTTATTTTCATTTTTATACCCGATACTCAAAATGAGTCCAGAAGAAAGCCTTTCCGACTCCACAAGGTATATATATTCTTGATCAGCGCCAATAGCAGAATCGATTGAGCCTTGTCTGTCTGTCCGTCCGTCAGACCCCATGAGCGCCTAGTGCTCAGAGATTATAAGAGCTAGAGCAACGACATTTTGAATCCATACTTCTGTGATATGTTACAAGTGTATTTGAAAACTTGCCTCGCTCCCTTTTGCCACCACAAAGGACGAAAATTTGTGGCATCCACAATTTTGAAGATACAAGAAAACCAAAAACGCAGAATGGAGGAGAAAGATTGTTTTCTAGACGGCAGAATGATTTCCAAATAGGCTTTTTGGAATGAGGGAAAATCTGTATTTGTTTGAACAACCTCAAGGAGTCTAATATGAAATTGCAAAGGTGGAAAATAAAACTGAATGAGTTTGACTTTAAAATAAAATATCTACCAGGCAAGGAAAATCATGTAGCTGATGCCTTATCAAGGGTAAAGATGAATGAAAATCTCCTTGGAGAAGCTTCCAATAGCGTTGGTGCAACTGTACATAGCGCACAGGAAGACAATCTCAATCACAGCCGCTGCAGATAAGGTAGAAACAATTCGCTATTTCCACAAGCTAATCATCAAGATCACGTATAAAGAAATGACTAACTCCATGGCGAAGGATATAATAAAGGAATATGTATGCACCAAAAAGAGCGCATTATATTTCCATAACGAAATCGATTTTTCCTCATTCCAAAAAGCCTATTTGGAAATCATCAATCATAAGGAAACCATATTAAAGTATCATAAAGGCTTACTCCATCCTGGGATAGAGAAAACAGTCAATTGGTTTAGGGGAAAATAATATTACCCGGATTATCAGAAATTAGTTCAAAATATCATAAACGAATGTTCCACTTGTAATATTGCCAAAACAGAGCATAGAAATACAATGTTGGCATTCGAAACCAAAGCCGAGAAAGATTCATATTTTATTTGCGCAGCATTGCAAGCATGGCTAAATGCGGAAAACGTTAAAATGGAAATTTTTTCCCTCAAAAATGGAATATCTGACGTAGAGAAAGATTTCATAAGACAATCAACGAAAAACTAAGAATAATATCTAGCGAAGACAATTTAGAAGATAAATTCACCAAGTTCGAATTAATTCTTTATACTTATAATAATAAAACCAAACACAATACCACGAATAGGACCCCATCAGATATATTTATTTATGCAGGCACACCCGACTATGATACGCAATTGAATAAAGCAAATAAAATCAGTCAATTGAATACAAATCTTATAGAGTATGAAGTATATACCCGCTTTAAACAATCACCTCTAGTTATGTCTAAAGTAACGAACCCTTTCAAAAGGACGGGCGAAATTAGACATGTAAACGAAAAACATTGTGAAGAAAAAAATAGGCGTAAAAAATTCATTGTAAATCAAAATACAAGAAAAAGAAGAAATCTAATACAAGCAAATATGATAATTCCAGAGAGGAAGTTAATGGAATCGGCGAACTTCAACACCATTAAAATCCTCATCTTCCTCATAATTACCGTCGTAATGGCACAGGCCCAAAACATAGAAATAAAACATAATTATGATCCGACCTGATCCACATTAAGAAATCTGCTAAATATGCATATTTTTAATGATTCTGCGTTTTTGGTTAGATGCCACAGATTTTCGTACTTTGTGGGTCGGAAGAGGACGGGGTAAAATTTTGAAATAAACTGTCAAACTTACAACTGAGGTTATAAACGTTTCTTTCTGGATGTTAGACATTTACTTCTTTCACAATACCCCTATCCTATTTGAGTATCGAGTTTCAGTTGTACAATATGCTGATATCACCGAAGGATGAATAAATGTCGGCGATTCTTTTTTGGTCGGCACTTGGTTAAGTAGTAAAAATACCTAACATCTAAAAATGTTAGACAAGCAGAAATTACGCATAAAAATTAAAAAAAAAATTTAGATACGTCCTTCTTAAATGCAAACGTTTCCACATTTTGAAACAGACCACATTTTTAATCAATTAATTTGGCGTAATTTAACTCGATATATTTATAGCAATTATTGATTCAAAACATTTTTTACGAGCTATGTTAATTTGTTTATTTCAGGAAATGAAAGCAAATATTACATCAACGAATCCAAGATTTACGGTTTCAGGTCTTACTCCAGGTAACCTGTATAAGCTATCTATATTTTCCTTTAATACAAAAGGCCGATCTGATCCTGAAATACTTAATGCGGCTATGCTCCGAATGCCAGAAAAGCAGCTAACATCAGAACAGAGTGAGCAAAATTTTTTTTTTTTACTTAAGCTTTTTTTACAGTCCTCTATTTTGCTTGCTTACTGCCCGAATATTGTTTATCAAAAAGATCTTTCAAAATTTTTAAACAGACATTAAAGTTCTTTAATTTCATATACACAAAAATAATATAATTTTAATAATCTTAGGTTAGTTTAGATTAAGTTGGTCGCTGGAAAGGCGTAGGAGCCTCCCCCTTCTCACTTGGGCCTTTTTTTTACATCGCACGTTAAAGTGGCCCATGAGGCAACCAGCCAAAGCGTGTTACGTGCGGATCCCAGGCAGAAATTATTCTTGCTTCCCCCCTATCTGGAAGGAATCGTTTATAATTCCTCTCCATAAAAAAGGCAGCAAGTCTGATGCAAAAAATTATAGAGGTATAGCAAAGCTATTCCCAAAATGTTTGAGAAGGTATTAACTCCGCACTTGCAACATCTCTGCAAGTCACTTATATCTCCCACTCAACATGGATTTATAAGACGGCGATCAACCACTACGAACTTGGTAGAGTTTACCTCTTTCATTATTAAAGGCTTTCAAGGTAACTTACAGACGGATGTTATTAACACCGACTTTATACCAACTGTTTCCAAATGCAGCGGGATTGACTCATCCCAATCTAGTTTGTTAAGCCAAAGCTCCTGAAAATAGGATCTTGCCTGAGAACCTGAGACACTTTGGACTTAATTGCCCTTAGGTCGTACCTAATAACGCTAGCAGCTTTAGGGAATGAGAGCTTCGCAGACTCACTCCACCTTTTCAAACACCGGATAGCTAAGAATGGGGCTGGTCCAGTCCCATAGGTTACAGTGTTGAGCTCATGGCGCCCACGGGTGGACTAGCAAAATAAACTTATTAAAAAGTGGAAGGCACAGTGATAGTGACACAAGTGAAAAATATATAGGTTAAGTTAGGTTAAGGCGGTAGACGGAAGGAAGAGATAAAGAAACCCCTGCCCCACCAAGCTCACTTGTACCTATAAGAGGTCCACTGTGTTGCCGCATGGGCATGTGCCCCTTCTCGTTGCCTGAAACCGTGAGAGCAGACAACTACAGGTTAAGGGCAGTCCCATCCGGAGGCTTGGATGAATTTTGACAAGGTCCCTGGTTTGCTTTCGGACAGGTCCGAAATGTCCCTGAGGAAAGCGGCTCCGAGAATACGAAGACGACGATTTCCAAGGGCTGGGCAATGGCAGAAGAAGTGGGGGACCGATTCCTCCTCTTCCTCATCGCGACAACTTCTGCAGAAGTCGTTATGAGGGATTGACAGTCTAGAAGCATGAGTGCCGATCTGCCAGTGTCCCGTAATGGCTCGAGTAACTGCAGAGCACTGTGCTCTGTTGAGTCTATACAGCTCTGCTGAGCGCTTTTTCGATCGATATGGCCATATCAATCTTGAGACTTTACAGGAAGCGGTCTGCTGCCACCTCCTATTGGCATTTTGCTCGAACAATTCGTGCGTGAGGAGCCTGCACGTAGCCAGAGGCATCGCTACCTGCTTCCTCTCCGTTAGGAGAAGAATCGTAGTACCCTGCCTGGCTAGATCATCGGCGGCGTCGTTCCCCTCGATGTCCCTGTGGCCGGGGACCCATATAAGGAAGAGATCTAACTGCTCTGCGATCTGGTCATTTACAGTCGCTGAGTTCGACGATATTAAGCCTAGAGCTTTAATAGCTGCTTGGCTGTCCGAGAAGACGCACACTAAGTCCGTATCAAAAAGTAGTTTGGAGACGATGGAAATGGCCTCCTTGATGTCTACTACCTCCGCTTGGAACACACTACAGTGATCCGGGACCCTGAAGCAATGACTGATGTTCAGCTCGCTGCAGTAGACTCCGCCTCCCACACGGCCGTCCAATCAATCGGCCGGCCTGATCGATCAGGCTGATCAGATGCTACAATGCAGGACGGCAGGAGGCAGGAGGCATCACTGGGAACGTCAACATTCACAAGATTTGTCAGCAGAGTCACACCGCAGGGTGGAGTCCTCTTGCCCTTCCTATGGAACGTGGCAGAGAACGCACTGCAGCGGGAGATAGAGGGGGGTGGCGTATTCGGGCGATGTTGCTATAGCATTCTCCGGAAAATTTCCGCAGACGTTGTGTGAGTGCATGACAAGTACTCTCACGAAAATGTTGAGATGGCTAGGAGTTAACCCGTCTAAAACGGAACTTGTGCTCTTCACCAAGAAATACAAAGTTCCGGTACTGACTCCCCCAAACCTCTGTTTTAGCAATAATCGAAGTATCTTGGCCTAATCCTAGACAGAAAGCTCGATTGGAAGCTGAGCATAGAGGATAGAGTAAAGAAGGCCACAATAGCACTTTATACATGCAGGAAAGCAATCGGACTAAAATGGAGAATGACCCCGTACATAGTGCGGTGGCTATACACCGCCATCATACGACCAATCATGCTCTATGGAGTGGTGGTATGGTGGCCAGCCCTAGACAAAAGAAATTGTCTTAACAGACTCAGTAGGGTTCAACGCATGGCGGAGCTATGCGTAACTGGCGGGCTACGCACCGTCCGGGAGTCAACCCCAGATCCGTCAGTACGCCTGTGATGACGGTCGGAAGGGTATTATTAAAGGCGCCTTCTAAGTCGAGGAATGCTACCAGGGTGTATTCCTTAACGTTAAGGGACGCTTCGATGATCGATGTGATCGAGTGTAGGGCCGTTTCGGTGGATATTCCCTTCCGATAGGCATGCTGGGAATCCGAGATCAGACTGGGCGGAATACACGCCGTGAGATGCAGCCCCAGGAGCCGTTCTATCGCCTTCAGAAGAAAAGACGATAGACTAATGGGTCTGAAATCTTTTGGGGCAGTGTACGAGGGCTTGCCTGCCTTGGGTATGAATACGACTTAGGTATGGAGCCAGGTTTCCGGGATATATCCACGGGAGAAGATTCCCTGGTATATCCTTTTGAGCCAATTAGTGGCTTTTTGTCCAGCGTGAATCAGTTGGGCAGGGATGATGCCATCTGGTCCCGCGGACTTGTATGGTTTGAAGCTTCTGATTGCCCAGGAAATGTTCTCCTGGCTTAGCAGGTTCATGATATCAGTTGAGGCAACGGAAGGAGCCGCCATGTAGTGTGGTCTGTTTTCAACGCAGCCGGGAAAGTGGGTGTTAAGGAGAAGATTTTGCGACTTATTGCTGGACGTTGTCCATGATTGGTCGGCATTCTTCAGGTAGCCCAGAGTGGGTGTAGTCTTTGAGATAACTTTGCGCAAGTGCGAGGCTTCTGAGTTATTCTCAATGTCGCTACAGAACTTACGCCATGAAGCGCGTTTGGCTTTCCTCAGTTCTTTATTGTAAATTGACAGACTGGCCTTGTAATCGGCCCAGTTCTGCTCAACGTTTTCAGCCTTAGCTTTATTGAAGAGTCTCCGGGAGGCTTTCCGGAGTTCCCTCAGTTTCCGATTCCACCACTCAGGTTTCTTCCGGCCTCTGTTCTTGCCAGAGGGGCAGGATTAATCGAGCGCCTCATTGCAGGCGTCGGAAAATAGTTTAACAAGATGAGACGTGGCTTCCCTGGAAATCTCCTCCTCAGGTGGAGTCTCAGGGAGAACACGACAGAGGTGGTCTGAGTACCGAGCCCAGTTTGTCCGCCTAAGGTTCCGGAATTGAGCTGGTCTCGGTAGTGAAAAAGAGAATACGGTTTCCACGTACCTGTGGTCCGAGAAGAAGTGCTCTTCCAGGACCCTCCAAGATACGATGTTCCCATGTATCTCATGAGAGGCAAGTAATAATGAGTAAGTAATAAAGTAATAATGAAGGTGGGATCACTCCCCCTATTTAATAGGACCATCTGAGTGGTCAGTAAATAGTTGAAAAGGTACTCACCCCTTTCGTTAGTGTCAGTGCTTCCCCACTGGCAGTGGTGTACATTGGCGTAGCATCCTACAGTTAGCCCGGTGTCCTTGGCCTCGCAGTCTGTGATTAGCGCCCTGAGCGCCTGTGGAGGGGCAGCAAATTCATGGAGCAGATTCTCAGTGAGCACCCCTGGCCTTCGAGGCTCACTGCTGTTTGGTCCTCATTGCTGAAATTTGGGAGCAAAAATAAGTGCAAATCTCTTTTTGCAAGGATGCAGGTGCGAGTTTTACCTGCGGTGTCAGCTACGTATAGCTTATAGTCAGGAGTACTCAGACCAGAGACCCTGTTTCCGAGGACCCAGGGCTCCTGAATGAGGACTATGTCGGCTCCACCCTTGGCTAGGTGGAGCAAGAGAGCAGCGCATGCTGCCTTACAATGGTGGAGGTTTATCTGCAGGAGTAACAGTGAAATTCCTGAGGTTCACCTCCACCATTGTCCAGCTCGTCCCCGACCCCGATGTGCTTGAGATCCCTAGTAAGATCGCTCACGTCTGACACGCAACCATCTAGGATGTCATCCGACACCACTGATGTCACGTCCGATACCGACACAGGCTTGTTCTCCATGCTACGGATCTCCGGGGGCTCCAGGTCTGGCTCGACCGTCGGTTGCATGCCCTTAGAGTCGGACTTGTACGGTACTACGACTACCTTCTTGTAGCCGTAGTCCACTGCGCCCTCCGTGTCGTGGAGAAGTCTAAACGACTCCTCGTTCAGGACGAGGATGATTTGGCTCTGCAGGCTTCGCCGAGACCCACGCTCTGGCCCTCGGCTTGCTGGGGATGTCCTCCCACTTCACGGCCTCCAGCTGGGCTCCTGGGAAGACCTCCTTGAGCGATACTACCGCCTTCGCGTAGAGGGCCGCCGAACGAGCGGTCCTCCATTTTTCTCCAACTCCTGGAGGAAGCAGTCTTGGAGCTCGTTTTCCACGAGGTGCCATTTGTCCCAAGGAATCTGCCCGTCTTTAGAGCCCCTATCTAGGACTCCAATCAGGGTTTTTCCTCTCGCCACCTCGGCAAACGAGCGGTTGCTCGGTGTTTTCGTCCTCTTGGCTAGAATACTGCTAGAGTGGTAAAAAAGTGGATAAATCAACAAAATGTGGAATTGCTAGACTGGCCGCCGTACTTTCCGGACCTTAATATTATAGAAAACGTTTGGGGGTTATTGTCTCGAAAAGTATATTAGGGCGGAAGGCAATTTCAAGACTCTGAGACCCTAATTGACGCCATTAAATCAGCCTGAGGGGAACATACTTATTATATTTGATTGATATTATATAATATTTTATTAAGTAAATATATAAGTAAATAAGTAATTTTATCAACCTAATAGTAATACACTCTAAATAACAAATCGAACAATTTCATGCTTTTTTTTAACTTTAAGCTAATAATCTTCGTGCGGAGCTTTTATTCTCGCCAGTTGTATCGCTAACAATTGGATTAACCTTAGCTGTACTGGTCGCCATACTAGCGATTATACTCGCTCTACGAATACCATGCACAGCTTCATCCAGAAGGCGTCAGAAAGAACTGTCTAATGAGAATATATCAAGAGGTGAATCTCCAGGACCAAGCGATAAAAGTTCTGCAAGTAAGGATCTAGAGGATTATGATGAAAAAAATCCCGATGTTGTACCGGAAACTATTGATTCAGATGATCAGGTAAGAGTCGAGTCATTTAAGTATTAATTATATGTAGAGAAATCGGTTCGATCACTAACCATACAGTATATAGATGTGGCAGTTCATTCAACTAGCGAGGTATAGAGAGTCTTTGTTATGTAGGGGTCGTCAAATTCCTTTGACCACCTCTTTATAAACCCAAGCACGCCCATGGCCTTATTTACCATGGTTTAAATGTGTTCAGAAAACTTTAACTTGGGGTCTAACATAACCCCAAGATCATCCACCAGGGTAATTCTCTCAAGAGAACCTCCAAATAGGGTATAGGGAGCCAACAAGGTGCTAGAACGATGAAATGTCATAACTTTTTCGAGGCATTAAGGTGTAACAAGTTAGCACAACACCATGACTGAAAGTTATTGAGATCGGATTGCAAGCGAGAATGAAATGAAATGTCCTTGTGCTGGACACATAGTTTAACATCGTCCGCATACATAAGTACTCGAGAGTATGTTAATACCGAAGGCAGGTCATTAATAAAGAGTGTGAAGAGTAAGGGGCCTGTGGTACTCCCGAAGAAACCGTTACTGGTGAAGAGAGGGAGTTTTTGAAGAGAACTCTTTGATAACTGGCACAAAGATAGCTAGAAATCCATCTCAGGAGGTTGGGCAGAAACCCTAAAGGGTCAAGTTTATGCGATAAAGGAATGGTTTACAGAGTCGAATGCTTTACTAAAGTCGGTGTAAATAACATCCGTCTGTAAGTTACCTTGAAAGCCTTTAATAATGAAAGAGGTAAACTCTAACAAGTTCGTGGTGGTTGATCGCCGCCTTATAAATCCATGCTGAGCGGGAGATATAAGTGACTTGCAGAGATGTTGCAAGTGCGGAGTTAATACCTTCTCAAACATTTTGGGAGTAGCGGATAGTTTTGCTATACCTCTATAATTTTTTGCGTCAGACTTGCAACCTTTTTTATGGAGAGGAATTATAAACGATTCCTTCCAGATCGGGGGGAAGCAAGAAGAATCGATGGACAGGGTGAATAGTTTAAGCAAGGGTCCACACAGAACCTCGGCGCAGTACCTGAGTACACAGCCTGGAACCCCGTCTGGACCCGGTGACGCACCGACTTAACCAGTCGAAGATCATGAAGTTAAGAACATTCATTTAACAAGGGACTGAAAATGCCGTTCGACCTAGGTAAACCGTATGGGTACGGATGACCAGAGTAGCTTTCCTCAGAATAGGTGGTTTGGAAAAATTGGGCAAAAAGATCGGCAATTGCCTGATCATTATTTGCAGACGAATTACGAAATGATAGCGAGGATGGGTGTGCGGACATTCTAGGCTTACTGTTTACGGAGCAGTAAAACTGTTTAGGGTCCTAAGAAAAACGTATCATCGAGATAGGTAGTTCTTATAGCATTGTGCATTAAGAACTGAAAAGTTTGACCGAGCTTATTACATAGCGAGAAGTAGGAGAACCAACATCCTGAAATTTGGTATAAAGTCTTGATTTTAAGTTTTTTAGGCTGGATAACTCTTTGGTAAACCAAGGGGGTTTTCCAGATCTAATCGCACAAGAAAGCGGGACACAAGAATCAAAAAATGTGCCAAGAGCATTGTAAAAAATGTTTGTGCCTTTTATAACATCAGTGCACAAGTACAAAGCGGACCAATCAAAATTCCTAATTAGATTATTAAGCTTCGTAAACTCGGCTTTACGAAAGCAACGGACACGTTCAGGTGGCCTACTCGACCAATCCAATACAGTTGGTCCTATATCTAGCGACACTTCGAAAGTAGGATGGTAGGCTGTGGATGGCAGGTATAGTGAGCGAAAGGGCTCCGGCTAACAACTATTGGCTCGGATCCGATACAAAGCAAAGATCAATCAATCTACCCAAGGTTAGGAACAGGTCCAGTAAGCAGTCAAAAAAATCATGTAGTGGAATGGGCACTAGTTATTAGAGTCGTTTACTGAAGACCAAACAATACCTGGCAAAATGAAGCCACGAAGAACTATGGTCTGGAACTATGGAACATATGATCCCTATCTGGTAGCGAGGAGATATCCGAAGAAGTTGGAATATACAAGCAAGTAATGAAGTCAATTGTACACACAGGAACTCCAGGTCATTTTGAACCTAGACTTTTAAATGTTCAGACGTGAAGTTTAAGTCCACTGCAATGAGAACAACACCTGCACATCGAGACGAACGGTCCTTTCTAAATATTGTGTACCTACACTTAAAGGAAGCTGTCTTTCTGACAACGGTCAGCTCTTTGCAGCCCTTACGCGTCTGCCTCATGAATTTGACCATGTCGGTCAAACCATTTTGTTTCGCGATAGCATCACACACACGAGGGTTTTCAGGCCTGATTTTTAGTGCACTGCGCTATTGCAGAGCCAGCAAGGGATCATAAGTTATATCCTTTTTGCATTATTTTTTGACACAGACCATGGCGTTTGTTAAAAATGTAATCGATACTATTGTTTGAATAAGCAACAATTATCTGGCAACACTTTATTTTATCGTGCTCATAATGTATATACCACTTTACTCTCAAATAAACGTTTAACCGTACCACTACGTGTCTCTTGTAACAGCTCCGTTTTATATATCGCTTATATATAGAACGGTAAACTAAATCGGTAAAATTATATCCAACAGCGTTTTTACAATTAGGAATTTTTAAAAAGAACAAAAAAAAAGTAAAATTTCAAGCCAAATATCTATCAGATTAGTAAGACTGATATGACAGCGGTTAAAACGAGAGCTAATAAAAGAGAAAAGTTTCGTGAGCGAGGTTTGAGTAATAGGGAGAGAACGATAAACACGAAGAGCTACGACAAGAGAGCGGGCTATATGTTATTTGAGAGCGTAGTTACAAAAAAACAACAAAACAAACACACTACTAACCGACGTACGAAATATATAATTAAATTATGTTTAATTAAAAGATGAATTCGGCAAAACACCGGCGTAGCTCAAAACAACAATATGTCTAGTCACTACGAAAGAGAACGAACGATTTTCCTCCCCTAGTTTGAAATAGGCTTCAATCCCGTAATATGAAAACAAAGAAGATCGTATTTTTCCAGAGGAGACTTTAACCCTCATCAACGCCCGAGCCCTATATAGCGAGATCGACAGTGACAACAGCAGTAATGAAAGCGGAATTAAATCGTTCAGAAATGTACGCACACGTACATTTTTACTTGTTAATGCATGCAAACGTATTTAAAAATTGTTTGCTGATTTACACATTGCACGCTGAATACCCTAATGACAATTATTCGACTGTCAAGTCATGTATGAAATATATTATGTATTTACTTATGTATATCTGCTCATTATAATCATATATGTACTCTATATTATTCTTTATAATATCTTTAACAAAAATGAGTATACATATAAAGTGGTTAACAAATGTATGAGCGTTGCTCATCTTGCTATTGTATTGCCGTTGCAAAGGCCCTTTTTAAAAACCAGCTACTAGTTATGAAAAGTTTACATTTTGTCGCATAGTGCTAATAGTGCTATTACTACACACTGGAAAGATATTTAATTTAATTATTTAATATATCGGGAACATAAGGAAATATTTAATCATCACAATCATTCTAGCCCGACAGTACACGGAACAGACAACAGATTTCAACAATCCATACTGACCACAGTCCTAGTAGAGGAATTTCTTTAAATGAGCCGCAACATATAACAGCTGCTGAAATGACATTACGCACTTCCCACGGCATGGGCTATTGTACTTTACGCAGTGGAGTGCATAGCCCGGTACAGGCTATGGCTGGAGAAATCTCAATTGTAAGTACATATTTTTTGTAAGCAAGTAGAACAAATCATCTCTGTTAAGCTATTAAGCGCTTTTAATAAATATTGCGAGTTCTGTATTTAATGAAAGTCGAGAGTTCGCATGTAATTCACAATTTATTAGCATATGTAAACCGACTTATCGCGTATGTACATATGTAGGTAATTGGGCGAACGATTGATGCGAGGATGTTAATCTAATAGCTGCGACGATTAGCTCACGACCGAAAAAAGCCAGGGCTGACGGGCCAAATGTTTAGGCCCTATGCACAACTATTTATGCAGCAAGCTTAGACGCGAACGAGAGAGTAGGAAAGCCCGAGAGCGTTAGAGCTGCTCGGGACTGCTGCTAAGCAGAGTACGATAGATTTATATGGACGTTGACATGCAATGTTTGCATCTTACAAGAGGCGATGCAATTATTGCACCGTCAAGTAGCAAAACGCAGCCCTCCTCCCGCCCAACCGACCGAGTAGCGCTGCCGCATGACGCGCGGTGCGTAGCCGAACAAAATGCGTATGTTAAGAAACTAAACATGCATTCAAAATACATTTACGAATACCACTACAATTACTAATTACTAGAAAGGTGAGTGAGGATTAGCAATTTAATAAGAGGAAGAGAATTAGTGGTGGATATAATATGATAGAGGAAATATAAAGAGAATTCCGCTGCATATGCATATGCGGTAATTAATGATCTTTACAGTGGGCACTTGAAATTACAACCAACAAAAAAATGCATTTCCTTTGGACCGCACCACTGGCAATAATTTACAATATTTAAGGGGCAGCAGGCACATCTTGTTGACGCTGCGCTTGGGGATTCCAGATGACGTCTTCAGCACAGCACCTCGGAAACGCCATCTCGTCCATACAAAAGCTCGCCCACTCTCGCCAGTGACCACTTCATGGGAGGAAGATTCTCATCCTTGACAAGAAACAAATCTGCGACTGCTAAGCTGGGCTTCGCAGTGAGCCAATTAAAGCGCTACTGCAGTGACGTGATGTACTCCTCCTTCCACAGGGACCAGAAGAGCTGCTGCAGGTACGAAACACGATGCCAGCCGTCCAGGCGATCGAAGTTTAGCCGCGTTACTTCAGGCTCAGCGAACGAAGCAGGAGGGCCACCATTCAAGAAATGTGCTGGAGTTAGATCGGCAGGGCTCTCTGAAATTGAAACTAAGGAACTGGTACTTGGCCGTCTTCACTGCAGCCTCCCATATACCACCAAAATGCGGGGAACTCGGAGGAATGAAATGCCAGTCCATAGCCTCGACCAAGCAAAAATCCAGCAGCGCCTTCTGATGGTCGTCGCTGAGGACCAGGCGCTTTAGCTCCATCAGCTCATTCTTAGCGCCGACAAAATTGGTTGCGTTGTCTGACCAAATTTGCCGCGGCTTTCGTCTGGTACATATGAAGCGCTTTAGTCCATGAAGAAAAGAAACTGTAGATAAGTCCTTTATAAGCTCCAGATGAACAGCATTGGTAGCGAAACAAATGAAGACGCAGATGTAGCACTTGATTGGAGCCTTGTTGCGTGCCTCCGGTTTGTAGAAAAACGGCCCACAAAAGTCCACGCCTGTGATCTCAAAGGTATGAGAACCGTCGAGCCGCTCCTTTGGAAGATCCGCAATAAAATGCTCCAATATCCTGGGCTTCAGTCGAAAGATCAAGATTGGATGGATAGCCATCAAAATCCAACGAAGAGTTTTCAGTTGACCATCTACCCTGAGAAGTCCAAAGTGATGGCGACAATGATGCAATTGAGCTCGATAAGCAGTGTGCTCCCCTTGCCCGCAGTGACTTCATGTCCTCCCATAGCTGAGTACGCTGGACTAGTCGCAGCAATACCTGGGTTCCATGTTCAATGTCTGAGACAGTGAGTCCGGGGCGCCGAATTCGGTTACAAAACTTGTGAATGTATCCGAAAACGCGTTGCAAGGAAGCAAATGAATTCGCATACTTGGAATCAGAAACCATGTATATGTAGGGCTATTTACCCAGAAGAGCCTTCCGGCGAAGTTCAAGGGCTGGCTTATCAGGTAGCAAGGTGGGTGGCCAGTCATCTGAGGAGCCGCAAAGAAATGGAGGACCACACAAAGAGGTGACTCATTCACCTCATTCACCACCACCATGTGCGTTTTATTAAGCCGAATATTACAGATTCCCAAGTTCCCAAGAAAACAAGGAAAAAGCAGACGCTGGGTGCGCTGGGGATGATGACCATAAAATTGACGAAACACTCAAAGGCAGCGGCAGAGGCAGAGGCAGACCAAAACTGATAAGAACTGGACTAAGAGGAAGACCGGGAAAACAGCATATTTATGTAAATTTGTTAAACTGTGAAGAGACCGTGGAACAACAGTGAATGGTGGACAGCTATACTAGAGGAGTACAACGCGCTGATGAGAAATGAGACATGGGAGCGAGCGCAATTGCCGTCTGGCCAAAAAGCAATTGGATGTCGCTGGGTGTACGCAATCAAGCATGATGCAAATGGAAGAGTGGAACGTTACAAGGCTAGACTTGTTGCCAAAGGATGCGGACAAAAATACGGCGTTAACTACGACGAAACGTTTTCTCCTGTCGTCAGATATGCTACAATCAGAATGGTTTGGCGATAGCAGCTGAGCTTGAATTTCATGTGCACCAGTTGGAAGTATCAACAGCGTACCTCAACGGAGACTTGACTGAAGAGATCTACATGAAGCAGCCTAAGAGGTTCGAGCAGCAGGATGGTCTGGTTTTGAGATTAAAGAAATCTCTGTATGGACTTAAATAATCTGGTCAAATGTGGAAAATCAAACTGGACGAAATTTTTTCGCAGCATGTGCAAGTGAGCCGTGCATATATACGCGTCATAATGGCACACATGTCAACATAATAACCGTATATGTTGATGACCAATGATCTGCAGTTCAGATCTTGGTGAGTTAGAGGAAATTAAATGTGTAATTTCGAATGCATTTCAGATTGTCGATAAAGGCCCTATTCATCAATTCCTTGGCATGGGCATTGAACGAGATGGTTTAACTGGCGCTATCACTATAAACCAAAGGCAGCATTTGTTGCAGCTTTTAAAGAAGTATGACATGATAGACTGCCGTACTGCGTCAGTGCCGTTGGTTCCAGGATTCCACGGCAAATGTGACAGCGAGTCATGCAATCCAGTGGACCAGGCCGAGTACCAATCCCTAGTGGGCTCACTTATGTATGTGGCTATTTCGACAAGACCCGATATTTTACATTCCGTATGTCAGCTATCGCAACACAATACCAACCCACACAAGGAGCATTTAGCAGCAGCAAAGCAGATCTTACGATATTTGAATACAACGAAGCATCTTAAACTCAAATATCAGAAGACTGGAAATATGGTGTGCGGATACGTGGATGCAGACGGGGGCGGCGATAGCGTCGACCGCTTTCATCCTGGGTGGCAGCACTTTCGCATGGGAAAGCAAGAAGCAAGTATCCGTGGCACTAAGCAGCACTGAAGCGGAATATATGGTGTTGTCCCTAGCAGCCACCGAAGCAGTATATATTCGAAAAATATAAAATGAAATGAAACTGTACATTAATGAAAAACCAATAATAATTTATGGAGATAACATTAGCGCTATGAATTTGGTTAAGAATCCGGTTAAGAACATAGAACATGCACGGTAAGAACATAGATATCATTATGTACGCGAAATCTATAGTAATGATGTAATCTGAATCTGAAATATTGTCCTACTGATCATATGAGTGCAGACCTACTAACAAAGAAGACCTACTACACACATGCTAGGTCTGAATGCATATAACAAATAAGAATTGTCTTTACTGAAAATGAATCAATTTAGAAATATCTGTATTGAAGAGGAGTGTTGGATGTGAATACATCTAACAACTAAATAAGGAATACCCCGGCTTTCCAAAGTTTCGTCGAGCACCGAGGATATCCACAAGTCGTTCATTTGCGACATCGGGACGAACTTCGTCGGAGTGAGCCGCCACCTCAGCGCTCTGCGGATCAGGCTCAAGGAGCAAGGAGACGAAATTCGCGACTTCGCGTCAAGGAACGGATGCGTTCATACCGCCGCGAGCTCCTCACATGGGACGGCTATGGGAAGTAGGTGTAAAAACTGCCAACTGCTCCTAACCGCCGAAGAGCTCGCCCTCGTCGGCATCGAGGCAATAATGAACTCGAGGCCGCTGGGAGCCATCAGCTAAGATCCAAGCGACGGCGAGGTTCTAACACCTGGGAACCTGCTGACAGGCGGGTCGCTCATCGCCCCCAGCACTGCGGACTCCGGACCAGGAGAGTCTCAGTTGCTTGCGGCATTCGCGGAATTCGCCCCGCTTTGCCACCGTAGGTTAGCTAGAGTAAGAGTAATATTGAAGGAGATCGAGCGTATTCATTTTCGCCCCGCCAAATAAATAATTAAATTACAGCCACCCAAAGTTTTCGGTGATTTTCATTTAGAAAAACTCTTATAATTTTTCAGAAATATTGGTCGAAAAAAAAAAACTTTTTTCATATTTAAAGGATTTTTTGGAATTTTTATCGCTGAATACGAATCTGACCTCCAAAAGTTCCAATTTCAAGATTTTGAGAAAAATGTACTCAAAGTCTTAAAAAACACTGATTTTTTGGAATACGTGTAGAAAATAATGCCGAAGTGCTAGATTTAATTAGGTTTAAGTAAAAGCTTGAATTGTCAACCAAATGAATCAAATCGAACAGTCCTTGAATCAATCCAAAATTATCATGTAGCTAAAAACTAAGGTGGTAAATACTAAATATATATTCTGAAGAGTATGCTTAATCGATATTATTAGTTTTATAAAATCGTCCCCAGTTAAGACGCTGGGTGGTGGTTAAACTGTTTTTTTCTGGTACGGATTCACGCTCCTATGCCATCTCATCTTAATGCTTTTGCAGTTAATATAATATAATATAATTGGCGAGGCATTCATTTTGGTGTTGTTCCGAATAACTCCTAGCTATTTTAGTGGAATAAGGTAAAACTGTGATGACCTCCACGTTCTCGGCCTACTTGATCCTCTAATTATTATAGATTATTAAGTACTCATTACTTATTATATTCTTATCTTAAAACTCTAAGCAATAAAAACATTCTAAAACATATTTTTTTATTTTATTTCAGAACGTTACTCCACATGTATATTCAAGCTCAATTTCCCAATGTACACTACCTCGCCAGTCGTTGCAAAATGCTTGGCCAAAGTATAATTGCAACATAAGCGGAATTAGACCAACATCAACGTTTCATCAACTTTCTTTTCCACAATCAAGAGTGCATAGCCATAACCATTCACAATCATTGCTTGGACATTCAACTGCATCATCTTTAGCTTCGAATAGCTCTATTCCTTCGCCATCAAATGTTTTACCTCAGCCACAAGGAAGAACAATACCCTTGCATCATATAAACCAATCTCAAAGCGGTAGAGTCTGTATAGGACTCGGCAGCGATGAAATTCACTCAGTTGAACAAAATCTTTCCGATGACGAGGTTACCGTCCAAACTCCATTAATGATTAAACGCGACAGCACTGTATGACTATAGAAATTCCACAGGGTGGTCGACACTCCCCTGTGATTACATTATTAATATTCTCTGTATCCTGAATTTCAAACTCTTAGAATAAACTTTTATACTTTATTATTGAAACAGTATTTTTCATAGTTAAATTATTTTGCGGTTAAATGTAATGTAATTTATTAAGATGCCAAGCTTTTTTGACAACTATTTACTTCGAAATTGAATAAAACGATTAGGGTCGAACGCAATAATGTTTATTTATACCGACGGCTTAGCTCAAGATTGCTTGCTTGTTTACCCGGCCAGTTAAACCTTAATACGCGAGATCGATATGCAACCAATGCGGTGAGAGATTAACATAGAACTAATTTTGATGATAGCAGATCAAAACAAAAGCCGAAGCGGCAACTGCAGAGTGCCCTTCCAACGAAAGAGCGCCGCAGCGCTGCCGAACTTCAGCGTTTGCAGTACACAGGTGGTTCATTATTGCTTTATAAATCTATAAACTTATTATACTAACAAACAGCAATCGTAATTTTCTTAAGTACATTATTAAGGCATTATTACGAACAGTAATGAAAATGTAATTTTATTGTTTTTGTGCGGTGAAATAGAAAACATATTCTAAAGTAAATTGTTTTTTATTTTTAAATTTATAATTTTAAATTTTTAAATTCTATTCATTAAGTAAGATATAATATTAGCTTCTGGATCGAAACACTGTATTATTAAAAACGAGGCGGAACGTTGTGAGTTGCTGCTGCGACAGCAACTCTACATTTATAACCGTATGGCTCAGTATGGCTCTCCTTCGGTAAACGGCGCTAACATTGAGCGACAACCAGGGCGTGCTAGCGTGACAGAAAGTCTGGATACAAAGTCTGGATACAAAATGTCGTTGCTCTAGCTCTTATAGTCTCTGATCACTAGGCGCTAATAGGGCCGTACAGATGGACGGACGGACGGACAGACAGACATGGCTCAATCGACTCGGCTATTGATGCTGATCAAGAATATTTATATTTTTTGGGGTCGGAAACGCTTCCCTCTGGACACATCCATTTTCACCAAAAATCTATCACCGCGATAGGCGAGATTGTATTAGATCTAGTATTTAATGTATGTCGATAAAAGGTGAATTTCTAGCCACAAATGAACGCGCATACTTTCGGCTACCATGAGGTGCCGCCATAACTGTAAGCTTCACTTTTTCACTGGTTAAAGGAGGACATACTGCGATAATATTATTTGGAAATATTGTGCTAGGTTTTGATCGATGTACTTTATAGAATAAAAAAGTTCCAGTACCTGCAGCAGTCAGCAGTAGCGGCAACTTGCGACAATAATTGCTCTTGCGGATTCATTTGGTGCAACTCCGCGGGACCACCGACATGATATTTTATTCGCAGTCCTAGGAAAGGAACTGCACGGACAATTTGCATTTGAGTACAGACAGTCAGGCTCTGCATCTACTCACTAATAGCTTTTCTTGATATCGAGGGAGCCTTTAACAACGTTGTACCGGACGCCATTACAGAAGCCCTGACTGACCTGGGGGTGGACCGTCACTTGGAGATGCTCATTGCTCATATGCATGACGTGACATCATCGATCGTCCAATCGTACAATTATCTTCGCGGGGAAATACCCCCAAACACTCTGCGACTTAATGACAAAGCTCGCTTGATTGTCCGGATGGACAGAATCGAGTGGATTGGGAGTAAATCCCTCGAAAACGGAACTTATGTTATTCACAAATAAATACAAGGTCCGGCCCCTCAACCCCCCAATACTAAATGGATACAGGCTCTCCTTCAGCGATAGTGCCAGTTACTTAGGCTTAATTGGAACCTGAATGTCAAGGATAGAGTGAAGAAGGCAAAAAAGCTGTTGGCTTAAAGTGGGGCATGAGCCCAAGCATAGTCCAATGGATATATCTGGCAATAGTCAGCCCTATACTACTCTACGGAGTTACCGTTTCGTGGCATGTCCTATCAAAAACGACAACCACCAATCAACTCGGCAAAATTCAGCGAACTGCAGCGAACTGGAGCTCTTCGCACCACTCCATGGCGCTAAACGCTATGTTATGCCTCCAGAGCCTAGACCTGGCAGGAAAAGAGCGGGCAGAAATGCCAGCAATACGTCTTAGAGACACTGATCAATGGCACCTCAACAAAAAGGTCACTCATCCATACTAAATAACAACAACATTGTCCCAGTAAGAACGGACTATCGAATTCCAGAGGAGTACACAGAGAATCCCTTCAACACTATCATCATCCCAAGCGGTATCACAGTGGGCCGAAATGGGCCTAAGTGTGGCGGGGTCCGGGCGAGTCTGGCCACCGCCTCTACCTAACCTAACACGATTCGGTTGATGAACGAACTCAACTGTCCAGATGAACCATCAAAGGCAGGTATTTGTCGGATCGACAGCAATGGTAACGCGATGTTGTATTTGTTGGTGTTGATTGGTTTTGTTTTGTTGTAGTTTTTAACTTTATTTTGGTTCACTTGTAAGTTTTTTTGATTTTGTATTTAGTGTTTCACTGTCCTTGGTGATTCACTATCTCCGCTTACTTCAGTTCACTTAAATTAGTTTTGCAAATCGTATGTGCCTGCAGCACATAGGTTCTTTGGCGGATTTCACAATTTTATTAACGATTCCGGGATTACGTGATCACAGTAATTATAAATTACACAAGCTGACCATTACCGAAATATAGGTGTTAATTTTAAACGAAATCCTGCCGACTGCGCCTGTTAAATATCCGCAACTCGAAATTAAGTTTTTAAAAAAATTTTATTTTTACAACTTAATATTTTAAATCCCCGACTTAACTTTACGTCTGCTTGTCTAAAACGGAACTGATTTGTCTATTGTTTGTTAGTTTCCATGAGCCCTTCTCTCGAGTCTGGCTTTGGGTGCTGCTTTCCTCGGCTGCATATTCGTGTCGGTGGCGTACGTGCCTGGAACGATATTTGGAAATGCGTCGGCGTTTGATCAAAGGCATCCGCTGCTGGCGATCGGTGTTGCATTACATGAGGGAGCTAGGAATGCGATACTACTTGATTTTATGACTAGCTCTGATTGGTCCTCATGAGTGGCATTATTCTACAAATCAATTTCCCGAGTGTTAAGCTATTAAGCGTTTTTAATAACTGTTGCAATTTTAAGTTAATGAAAGTCGAGAGGTTGTATATAATTCACAATTTATTTGCATATGTAAACCAACTTAACGCGTATGTACATGTGGGGATGATTGGGCGAACGATTGATGCGAGGATGTTAATCTAATAGCTGCGACGATTAGCTCAAGACTGCCCATGCAATGGCTGACGGGCCAAATTGCCGGGCCCTATGCAGCAAGCTTAGACGCGAGCGAGAGAGTAGGAGAGCCCGAGAGCGTTAGAGCTGCTCGGGGCCGCTGTTAAGCCGAGTACTAGAGATTGCGATATAAAGAGACAAAAGAATTCCGTTGAATGTGCATATGCGGTAGCAAATGATCTTTACAGTGGGGGCATTGGAAATGACAACAACAAAATGCATTTCCTTTCGTCCGCACCACTAGCAATAATTTACAATATTTAAGCTGCTTGACCCGACATACTCCCCCCGTTGGAAGCCACACTTCAACAGGATCTTTAAGGGGCAGCAGGCACTTCTTGTTGACGGCACGCTTGGTGATTCCAGATGACGTCTTCAGCACAGCATCTCGGGAAACGCCTTCTCGTCCAGGCAAAAGGTCGACCACTCTCGCCAGTGGCCACTTCATGGGAGGAAGATTCTCATCCTTGACAAGAACCAAATCTGCGACTGCTAAGCTGGGCTTCGCAGTGCGCCAATTAAAGCGCTACTGCAGTGACGTGATGTAATCCTCCTTCCACCGGGACCAGAAGAGCTGCTGCAGGTACGAAACACGATGCCAGCCGTCCAGGCGATCGAAGTTTAGCCGCGTTACTTCAGGCTCAGCGAACGAAGCAGGAGGGCCACCATTCAAGAAATGTGCTGGAGTTAGATCGGCAGGGCTCTCTGAAATTGAAACTAAGGAACTGGTACTTGGCCGTCTTCACTGCAGCCTCCCATATACCACCAAAATGCGGGGAACTCGGAGGAATGAAATGCCAGTCCATAGCCTCGACCAAGCAAAAATCCAGCAGCGCCTTCTGATGGCCGTCGCTGAGGACCAGGCGCTTTAGCTCCATCAGCTCATTCTTAGCGCCGACAAAATTGGTTGCGTTGTCTGACCAAATTTGCCGCGGCTTTCGTCTGGTACATATGAAGCGCTTTAGTCCATGAAGAAAAGAAACTGTGGATAAGTCCTTTATAAGCTCCAGATGAACAGCATTGGTAGCGAAACAAATGAAGACGCAGATGTAGCACTTGATTGGAGCCTTGTTGCGTGCCTCCGGTTTGTAGAAAAACGGCCCACAAAAGTCCACGCCTGTGATCTCAAAGGTATGAGAACCGTCGAGCCGCTCCTTTGGAAGATCCGCAATAAAATGCTCCAATATCCTGGGCTTCAGTCGAAAGATCAAAATTGGATGAATGGCCATCAAAATCCAACGAAGAGTTTTTCAGTTGACCATCTTCCCTGAGAAGTCCAAAGTGATCTATTAATGGCGACAATGATGCAATTGAGCTCGATAAGGAGTGTGCTCCCCTTGCCCGCAGTGACTTCATGTCCTCCCATAGCTGAGTACGCTGGACTAGTCGCAGCAATACCTGGGTCCATGTTCAATGTCTGAGACAGTGAGTCCGGGGCGCCGAATTCGGTTACAAAACTTGTGAATGTATCCGAAAACGCGTTGCAAGGAAGCAAATGAATTCGCATACTTGGAATCAGAAACCATGTATATGTAGGGCTATTTACCCAGAAGAGCCTTCCGGCGAAGTTCAAGGGCTGGCTTATCAGGTAGCAAGGTGGGTGGCCAGTCATCTGAGGAGCCGCAAAGAAATGGAGGACCACCCAAAGAGGTGACTCATTCAGCTCAGTCGGATGAGCCCCTCGAGACAGAATGTCGGCTGGGTTTAAAGCTGTGGGGACATAACGCCATTCCATTTTTTCGGTAATTTCCTGAATGGTTTCCATTCTATTTGCAACAAAAATATATTAAATCTTGACGGCTCGTCCCGAATCCAAGAGAGCGCAACAGCAGAATCACACCAACAGTAACACCTTCCCTTGAAGACATTCATTCCAAAGCTCCAGTTAGAATGCTGACCCTTTGACACGACATTAAGGCATGCATCATAAGCCTCGATGCTGGCATCGTAAAATCTGTGAATTTCCAGCGTAGAGTCTGGAAGGAGTAAAAGCCGAGGAAATTCAAGTCGATGAATCTGACCAAAACTGCTGCATATTTCCTGCCAGATTTTGGATTTAGTAATTACGGGACCAGCTAGTCCGAGAGGATCGTAGAATCGCGCTATGGATGACAAAACAGAGCGCCTGTAGGAATTCGAAGAAGATTGTAGGGCCGAGAACGAAAATAACAGCAACACCAAGCAAGTCTTAAAGTTTTAGTCACATGGCTGCCATCGTCGAACTTCACAAATGTTTCCTTGTCCTTTTCCGGAACTCCATCCAGCACAGCAGGGATGTTCGAACACCATTTCCTCAATTTGAACTGGTCTATAGACAAAATTCCAGCAGTTTACTCCCGAATTCGGACAGCCTCTTCCTGAGAGCTGGCTCCAGATATCAAGTCATCCACGTAGAAGTCACGGCGAAGGATTTTAGCTCCAACTGGAAACACCCTCTGCTCGTCCATTGCCAACTGATGCATCGCTCGCACAGATAAATAGGAGGCAGGCTTCGTCCCATAAGTATCGGTGTCCAATTGAAACACACGCAAGTTCTCTTCCCTGGAGTTTCTCCACAGAATACACTGCAAGTTGCTATCCTCGGTCGAGACTCTTACACACCGATACATTTTACAGATATCTCCCGTAAGCGAATATGAAACAGTTTGGGTTGGATTACGGGATCGGCCATTAAAACGTCGTTCAGGGAATATCCAGATGAAGTTGAAGTGGATCCATCAAAAACGACGCGAAGCTTGGTCGTAGAACTATCTTTCTTCATGACGCAATGGTGAGGCAAAAAATAACGGCAGTTGATGATTGACTGGGTAGGAACCAGAGACATATGGCCCAAATCAAGGTATTTAACATCAGGGCGGCGATCAAACTTTCTCTCAAGGGAATCTACTAAGCGCTTGATTGTAAGATTCTCCCAGGAGATCCAAATTATATTTAGCTGGCAGACGAACAAAAGAATCGCCTTTATGTAATCGACGGAAATGCTGGAAAAAGTGTGATTCACAATCTAGTTCTTCTTGGTAGACTTTACTATTGGTTCGATGCAATTTTCTAACTTCCAGAACCTCAAGCCGATCCTCAGCAGGTACGGCCCGAGCGCGAGAGACCATCAAAGAGGAACCTTTTAAGGTAGATCCAGTAGTTTGACCTGACCAACACAAAGGAGTTCCTAAAACAGACTTGCGCCAATTAACAGATCGACGCGCTGGGATGCAACTGGGATCCGGAATCCAGCAACGCTCGGTATGGAACTAAAACTCCGGAACGATTTTTGACTAAGACCGTGGCCGTGGCAAGTAGAACAACATCATTACTGAGATATAGGGCAATAAGGGAAGTCGAGGTAGACGCTGAAGTAGAGGGCTCAGTGGTATGCTGAGACGGCGTTGACTCAGACAGCGCAGACTGAGATGGAGTATACGGCGCTGATTTCCCTTAGGCTGCGGTATCTTCAGGGCTACTAAAATGCAGGACGGTATGTTGCCTACCCTCGCAGGTACGACAGTTGCTCGAGGTGCACTAAATTAATCGATGCCCTGTTTTTAGACAATTTATACACAGGGAGAGCCGCTTGGCTTCTTTATGGCGATTTGTAGGGGACAGCGCTTTAAACTTTTGACAGTACCAGACCTCGTGAGCACCATCGTTGCACAGCGCGCAGTGTGCTACGGTTTGGTTCGTTGTAACCAATGTGGACCTAGAATTATTATGCTTTCTACTTCTGCCCACCTGATTGCTTAACGCATAGCTTGCCATAGAAAAGTCCATCGTCTCCAATGATCTGCATCGCTGCTCCAAGAACGAGGCCATAGATTCCCACGACGGAATTAAGTTTGCGAATGCGGGGTCGTTGAATCGTTCCTCCCATTTCTCTTGGCTCGCTGGATCCAGTTTTCGGAGAAGCTGTATGACGATGCATCCTGCGATCTGCTCAGTAGTGCCCAAACCCTGCAGCGCACGCATATGAGAATTAAATCTGTCCGAAAGTTCCCGAAGCATGACCACTGACCCAGGTTCCACAGCCTGGAGCGCCAAGATCTCATTGATGTGTGCTTGAAAGACCAATCGCCGATTATTGAACCTGTTTTCCAACAAATCTAATGCCATAGCATAATTGCCAGCCGAGATTTCTAGCGACCGAACCGTCTCCAATAAGTCCGGATGGCTGTCGATGATGGTGGCAAACATTGAATAAAAGTCTGTCCAGTTCGCATGCCTGGCGCTAAACGTCGGCAATTTTATAGGAGGCAGGGATAGTACTTGTCTACGGTGAGGTAGAAATTGCGAGCCGGCAAACTCAACCGTAGGGTTTCCTCCAGCCAAAGTAGAATGAAGCGACATGTGGCCGCTAGTCTTAGCCATTTCCCTCATAATCGCCGCCTTCAGCGAGCTGGCAAGTGACTGAAAAATGTCACACAATCCACTGTGAATCTCGTTTAGATCCAATTCCTCAAAACTCGCCGTGAAACATCTCAAATTTGACGATCAACTTCTCGACTTGCTCTTGCTTTACCACGAGCATGTAGTAGTCACAGTCCGACGACTCATTCTGCCAGGTGGTAACTAACCTTTTCATTTTCTCCCATAATTCCGTTGACTTAAGCTTTTGCTCACTGGTCATTGGAATTTCGTTAGCAGCATTAATTTCCATGGTAGTGGCAGCGTTAGTGGGGAGGGGAGTCTCTAGCGGGAAGATGATCGCAAAGAGTAACACGAGCAATAGACGACAATAACAGAGCACAGAAAGCGAACAGCTTTGTACAAACCGTATAAACAAAGGCGGCCGGTGTAAGAAACGTTTCTTGCGGGAAGATTATCGAAAACAGAAGCGAAAGCCAACAGCTACATATGTACGTGGAGTACCGTATATGTAGGGGAGACCGGTGTATATATGTATGGATAACTTATGTGGTCGATGACACTCGTTGAGATGACAATTAGCTTAAACCTTTGAATGCTATATTAGTTTGTGATTGCACTGATGGATTATTTATTGCACAATCACGTCGGGGTCACCTAATGTTAAGCTATTATGTGTTTTTAATAACTGTTGCAATTTTGAATTTAATGAAAGTCGAGAGGTTGTATATAATTCTCAATTTATTTGCATATGTAAACCAACTTATCCCATATGTACATATGGGGGTGATTGGGCGAACGAATGATGCGAGGATGTTAATCTAATAGCTGCGACGATTAGCTCAAGACTAAATATGCAAGAGTTGACGGGCCAAATTGCCGGGCCCTATGCAGCAAGCTTAGACGCGAGCGAGAGAGTAGGATAGCCCGAGAGCGTTAGAGCTGCTCGGGGCCGCTGCTAAGCCGAGTACGAGAGATTGAGATATAAGGAGACGAAAGAATTCTGCTGCATATGCATATGTGGAAACAAATTATCTTTACAGTGGGCGTTGGAAATGACAACAACAACAAAATGCATTTCCTTTTCCAACAGCTAATAATTCAAAGAACGATTCTGCTCCAATTAGCAGATCTATTCTGTGTGGCTTGTAGAAATAAGGGTCTGCCAGTGGTAGGTTCTCTGGGATTCGCCAGTCAGTCACATTCACTGACTGGTCAGAGTGATAACCTGAAATTGATTTCAGGATTCAAAAATCAAAGGGGAACTCACTACCATTTATTCGCGACTTCACCACTGTGTGTATTTTATCCTTTACTTAGATTCACCAATTCCAAGAAAGTTAATACAGGACTCCTCTCTACGGATCTGGAAGCGATGAGCGAGGTCCTCGGTAAGGAAATTTGTTTGTGATCCAGAGTCGAGCAGAGCTCTGGCCAAAATGTGTTCACCGCTCTTAGTTCTGACGCTTACGATCGACCTAGCCAGAATTACCCTGTCCAACGCTGTCGCATTCAGAACATGTGACGTGGAAGGTTGATCCAGATTTGATGGAGGAGAAGTATTCTCTTGTGGTGGTGGCAACGCGAGACTATTAGCCGACACTGTGTATCGATGCAATAATGTATGATGTGAGCGGTTGCACACTCGACGTTTATTGGCTTTGCATTTTACAACAGCGTGGCCTTTTCGCAGACAATTAATGCATAAGGATGACGACTTGGCAAACTTAAACCTTTGCATCACCGAGAGACGCGAAAATGGAGGGCAATTTAACACTACATGGTCTCCTGAATTGCAATAGCTACAAGTTTGCTGAGTTCTACTGTTGGTGGAAGTGGAAGAACAAGCAAATTATCTGCAATTATGTTGCTTGCTTGGCATGACTTTGTCTTGCCTTGGCTTCGTCGATTTTTCAGCAGACAGATGCTGGTATCGACGATTCAAGACTTTCTCAAAGTCGGACCAAAGCGGCAACTTCTCATAAGTAAGCTGTTCATCCCACTTTTGTTTCGTCACTGGGTCGACTCTGTTTAAAACGAGATGAATGAGCATTGCATTCGAAATTTTTGTATCATCTCCGATCGACAGTAACGATCCGTAAATCGACGAAACAGTATCGATTAGAAATTTTTGAACTCCGAGTGTTTACCACTAAATTTTGGTAATGCCAATTTCGGGACTCTAGCATAAGTTGGTGCTGAAAAAGACACTGGCTTCGTCTCGCATGCTACATCAAAGGCGGTGATAAGCGACATTATCTTTCCCTTGGTTACAATCGTCAGCTCTTCCAGCTCGGCTGCATATGCATCATCACCTGTTATGTCCTCGATTAGCTCTTGCAAATGGTTCGACTTTTTAATTGCAATATTCAAGAAGCATTCTACATTGTACATTGTGTCAGTAATTGCAGTAAACGATAGATGTATGTATATATAACTGTTGCGTTCAAATATCGGTTCACATATGTCTGTATGTGTTGATATGTATGTATTTATGTGTGTTTAGTTATATTTATATGCAATTACTAATAAAATGCATGCAATCAAGCTCTACTATATGTATATCATATGTCTGTGCCTAGAATTGAAGAAGGCCAAGTCATCTTTTTTTTCGAAAACGGGCAAAAAGTGTAAAAGATATTATTATCACCGTAATCTAAAAACCGTAATACTTTAACGAAAAACATACCAATTATAGTTGCTAGCAAGAGCGCGCGCCGAATAAGTTACACTCCACAGAACACAACTACATTTGCTAAATTTCAGTTGTAAAAACACTCGAAACACAAAACACACCAACATACAACTTGGAATCTACATACCTGTACGACTATTTTCCATATTTCCAAATTGTCTTTACTTTGAAGCAAACACTTGGTCAGCTGCGCAGCAAACAAACCACAAACCTCAAATTTTAAAAAAAATTTCGAAATATTTTTCTCTTGAGTAAGTCTTTGAGCACTAGGCACTAATAGGGACGGACAGACAGACAGGGCTCAATCGACTCGGCTATTGATGCTGATCAGGAATATATATACTTTATGAGGTCGGAAACGCTTCCTGCTGGGCGTTACACACATCCACTTTTACCATTTTGAGTATCGGCTATACAAATTCTATGATTTACACATTACACATTACAGTAAAAAGAATGGCATCCATGTGTTTTTTAACATCGACGATATTAATTCTTACAAGCAATTTTGGCTGTTTTAACCATTGTGAGCAACAAAGGTATATAAAGTATATATATGCCTTAGTCCGCGTGGCACCGCAGCGGGACCTCTGTTGCTCACAATGGTTACTTTGTAGTATTGCACGGTATGTAGTGGTTTTACTGAAAACTTAGAAATCGATAAGCAAGAAACCGAAGTCTACTGTGACCTTTCATCTTGATTTATTAATATATTCTCAAAGTTGATCCACCCCCTACGACCGATTTTCGTTACTTTGGAAGAAACGGTCATATTTCATTTTTTAAATAATAGGCAATCGAATAATATACAAATCTTTATTACTGTTTACAAAACGTATTTAAAAATTGCAATATTTATAACTATTTTGAGACTATATATTTTGTTTACTATTTTATCGTGCTAAGTATACGATTTAGGTCGAAATTAGGTTTGCAAGGTGTCGTCTAAGTCTTCTTCCCTTACTACTGACTGAGCTGCTGCCCGTTTTAGAACTTTTGTTACAACTTCGCTTAATGAATCTTTAGCTCCCGATTCTAAGACTTCTGATATTCTGGAATACGTTGAGTCGTCGGTCCTTAGTCTTAAAATGGAAATAAGGGCTAATTCTGAATTGGATTTCACGTAGCCATTCTTTTCTTTCGTGCCATTTACCAACATAGGAACCAAATATTTTAAAACGTCTGCCCCAATTTGTTCTGCTGTTAAATTCTTTGAAAGGTGTGTACAACTTTTAGCAACCAATTGTTTCACGTCATTACTAGAATGATTCATTGCTCTAGCTAGTGCTACTATAATGGTTGTAGGAAGCTCACTTTTATTAAGAAGAGTGTGCTCCAAAAGATAGGTGGCAGCTCTAATAGCATTACTAGCAATTGGCACTTTTTCAGATACAATATTACACAATATATTTTTCTTTATTTTTTCATTTAAGTTTGATGTGAGAACTTCATTAGGGCATTCCTTCAAAGCAACAAACAATATAACTGTGTGCCCATGTTTAATTAGCATATCGTCTGTATTGTTGTTAAGTATTAAATTATTTAATATATCGTCAATTTGTGCAGCTGGCATATACTTCAACAAAGCTCCTAAGCACCCGCAAACAGCATTTCTAGTAATATCTTCTTGATGTCCAACCATGGTTAATAAGGTGGCAAATACTTGTTTTCTTATTGACTCGGACATTTTGTTTCCAGAAGAACTCACAATATTACGAAGAGCATACAACATTGTTTCCCTGACAGCAGAATCATCGGTATTTTTTATTCCATTGTGAATTTCGTTAAATAAAGGATCTGCTCTAGAGTGGATTGCCACTAGCTCCGATAGGGCTTTACCAGCTTTCATCCTAACGTTTCTGTTTTGATCATGCAATGCTTTAAGGAATGTGGTCTGAAGCTGTGGTAAAAACTGTTTTAATATAACACCGACCTTGTTAAGCAAAATGGCTAATGTTTCTAAAACGGCAGCTTTGACCGCTGCATTAAACCGATCCCCCAGTATTCGAATCAATGGACCGGTTATATGTACTACAGATGGCTGTAGGGATTGTGCACTAGTGAGATAAATAACTTCACCCAGCCCTTGAGCAGCATTTTCTTTTTCTTCTGGTAAGCCATTTAAAATTGCTTCTCGAAAAACAGGCAGCAATGGAGTTATGCCTTTGGGTAAACAAAATCCTGGTAGCTCAGGCTCTTTTAATTCACTCGCAGCAAACCGAACTGCTTGGCGAACATCAGATACGTGAGCTATTTGTTGTGCCGAATTTAGTCCCTTAATTACAGCATTTAAAGCTTCCCATGATTTTTGTAAGATGTCTTTATCGTGATCAACCATTAGCCCAAGTAGACAACGTAAGAGTTGGGGAATGTATTGTGAGTAGTCTCCTGGTGAATGAATGCAAAATGCAGAAAGCAAACTTGCCGAGGACTTTCGAGTGCATAGATCATCCGAGTTTGCTGAAATTAGTAAGGTATCCATTATTGTTCTTATACCAACTTCATCAATTACTGATAATATGACAGTTTGACAATAATCTAACTCCTGTTGTTCATTTGCAGAACCATACGATTCTGATAAGGCATCTAATAATGCTGATAATATTTTTGGCAAGTATTTCGTTAATGCATCACCAGCTACAGATACCAGAATAGATAAAGCTTTGGTATTAACTGGAGGAGAAGTTAATTGGGGAACGAGGTAAGGTAATACTACTCTTGATTTAATAGACATAACTTGTCGCAGTCCATCTAAAGTATTCTCCGCAATAAGAGGATCCGGATGGGAAAGACCTTCAAGCATGAAAGGCAATATATCATCTAGAGCTCGAGATCCTACTGTGCTATGTAAAGATTCAAATGTTTTTGCTGCTGCTTCTCGAACTTCTGGTAGAGGATCGGACAAAGCTTTACGTACTGTTGGGACTAAGCTGTTTACAAATGTAAGGACCATTTCTTTTGATGTGGACGCCATTATTTCCGATAAACCAATGCATACACCCTGCCGTTGATCCGGGTGATCAGAGTTTAATCCATTTTCAAGAATTGGTATGATTTCAGGTAGTACTCTTTCGCCAAGTTTTCTTACTAAGTCTCCTAATGTTCGAGCAGCTACTTGTCGTTTGTCATAACTAGTGCTTGCTAAACATCCTAGTAGTAAACCAAACAATGTAGGAAGAATCTCACGAAGAGTTCTCGGAGTATTCGTTACAACTATTTTCCACACATGTAACGCAGCTTGCCGAACCATTAAAGAAACATCACTGCGTCCCATATAAAGTCCAGACAATACTCTATTTCGCCGCTCGTCACCCAAAAAACGAATAATAGCTGTGTGTGAATGTTCAGTTCCAAAATTGTCATCTTCGCTAGCAGTTTCAGTAGTCATTTTTCCAGATACGCCAGATATGCGATACAGTAAATCGCCTAGCAATTGAACTGAGCTATATCTTATTCGCCAGTTATCATCAAATAGTCCCTTTTCAAGCTCGGGGAGAAGAAGCGCTACAGCTGTTTCTGCATACAAATTGACAATTCGCTGACCTGCTTTTAAAGCTGTCTCACGCACATATTCACTCTCATCAGCTAATGCTTTTAGGATTGGATTGATTATTTGTCCGATATAGGGTGTAAATTCCTCAGGAAACGCGCCAGGCATATATATAAACATCATTATATAACCATCTTTTACGTGTGGAGCAATATCAATTCTTTCTGCAGTAGAAATTATTTCGGGCATAAGTTTATGCATCTTTTCGACTCCAAGCCCACCAACTACTTCAGAGAGTCCTTGTGCTGCACCACTACGATCCACACTACTTGACTCTGATGTTAAAGTTTGCATTAACCATGGCAATAAATTTTCAAATGAGGTTTCGCCCATCCCCTTAACCATAGCCCCAAGAGCTCGAGCAGATACAGCTCTCACTTCCGGAACTGGATCCAACAAAGATGACTTCAGGCCAGGAATTATACTTGGTAGGTATGGGGCCAAATCTTTTTGATCTGTAAGCGAATACATATTTCCAATTATTTGTGCTGCCATTTTTCTTGTTTCTGTGGATCGGTCCATAAAAGCTCTTTGAACCACAGGCATAATAAGAGCTAATGAGGGGGCGTCAATGAAATGCACAAATTTTGTCTTTAGTAAGCATTGTAAGCATGCTGATGTGTTATTAGACGGGTCCTCCAAGGCTTTCAATAAAATAGGAACAATTTCTTGAATTTCCGGATTTTTAATAACCGATCCTATTACTTTAAGAGCTTCCGCACCGGACTCTTGTACTTTTGTGTGGGAATCACCGAGCACTTCTATTAACTTCGGGACTATACTAGGTAAGCAAGATGAAAGCTGTTTTGGAGCACAAAATGCCATTGCACCCAACAACTCTACAGAGGCTGTCTTTGTTCTCCAAGAATCTTCGTCAAGAGCATCTAAAAGTGATGGTAGTACTAGTTTAACGCCATGAGCTGAAAGCTTTCCCATCACTACTTTAGCAGTGTCATCCGCCGCTTGTCTGACGTATTGGGATGAGTCGCCAAAGCACTGCAACAAATGTGGTAAAACATGGACAATATATGGTTCAAACAAGCGACCAAGTGTGGTACATAATACTTCAAAAGCAAACAAAGCTCCTTCTCGGGATCTGTAATTTTTTTTTTCTTGAATATAAGCTGTTAGTTTAGACATTATATCTAGTTGCTTCAGTGATAAAATTCCAAGTCCTTTCACAATACCTGCGATACCATACGCTGCACCACGTCTTTCACCATATTTATCTGACTTTGCTAGTGAATGTAGAAGTTTTTTAATCATAATTGGAGCTTCATCTCTTACGGAAGGAATTAGATGAGGTAAGCAATTTGATACCGCTTCTTGTACTTGTTGAGACGGAGTAGACAGTGCAGTTAGTAACCGTTTAACAATTGGATCAATTCGTTTATCATCTTTTTCTAAATGTCTAGCTAGAGATCCCATTAAAATTACGACAGCTTGACGAATGTTATCATAACTCTGAGATTTCGGTGCTTTATCAAGAAATTCTTCAAATACAGGTAATAAGCTTACAATTGTTTCTTTACCATGTATGTCAACGATCTTTAATGCAGCTGCTAACATTTCCTTATGCACGATATCCTCACGATCTCCAAGACCCTGGGATACCATAAAATGCATAATGAAATTAATATCTTCAACAGATAAGTATGGGGCCATTTGGGAAAATGCAAACGCAACACCTCTTCGTGCTTTCCATTGGTCTGTTGCTGGCTCGATTTCACGGTCAAATTGATCCACTACATGAGGTATAAGTGAAAGCTTTTCATTGTAAATGTCTAATAATTTCTTTATTCCACATTGAACTAACGTTTCGTCAGTCTTTATAAGTGGAATTAGTGACTCTGCAGCTGACTTTTGGATACATAGTTCATAGTGTGTGATATTACATATAATTTCACTAAACTCTGGGAGAGGTAGATTAGCCATATTCCAGACAATTTCGGCCAGATCTCTATTTTCACCAGCAACATCGAATTTGGCTATCCAAAGCCTGACAATAATTTCTTTTTGAAGGTCATTGTGAACTTTTAAATGATTAACAATGGCTTCTATCATTATTTTTAATGCACGCAATGCAATGTTTCTTACAGAGTCTATATTACATTGCAATGCTTCTAAAAATACCATAATTATATGGTTATCCGGGCTAGCACAAAGAATACCTCCGGTGGAAGATTTCGCAACTTCTAAAATTGCCCAGGCCGTTTGGGCTTGATTTTTATTATTTTCAAATATATTTAATAATGTTTCAAACATACCCAGCCTAGGCAAAAACTTTGGTTCACAATCTGAAGTTTCATCTCGAACTTGCGCGTGAATACCGATCATTTGTATGCCTATAGAGATGAGTTTGTTATTTGAGTCGCATTTTAAAAATAATAATGCTCGTCGAAGAAATTCAAAGGCGTATGAAAATGATGAAGAGTCCAAATGTTTTGAATTGGTATGGTCTTCCAGAGTAGACATAATTTCTTCGATTGCTTTGTGTAAATTTATAGAATTATATTCATCTTTTAAATTACACGAAGGTTTTTGAAGTTTAACTGTCGCGATCGCAATATCCCGGGCAAGTTTTGGGTGATTTTTGAAACAAATGGTGTGCAAGGATATATAAAGTTCAGTCAGAGCTTCTGCGCTAAGTGGGCTTCCCGTGGCTTTTAAGATATCATTTAAAAATGTGTAAAAATATAAAGAAACATATTTTCCATTTCCACAAATTGAAGCTTTAAGTAAGCATATTTTACAAAGCAGTTTTTCATTCAAATTTTTAACTCGTAACTTGATACGTAGTTCTTTTTCTGTTTGATTTTTAATTTGTTCCTCTTGCTTTTGGGTAAGCTTAGTCGTCTTAGATTTACCCTCTTTTTGTCGTTTTTCATCAATTTCGCGACGAAGCTCAATCTCTTCTAACTGTTCTTTATAGCTGTAAACTTTATTTTCTCGTTTGACACGAGTTGTAGCATATTGTGAGTCTACATGTGGTATTACAGTTTTATCATACAATTCACCATCTGGTGTCATATATGTTAAGAATTCCTCATTAGTTATACTATAATTGTCCGAATCAAGAAGATACTTTTTAAAATTAAATATAATGATGGGAACAATAAGGTCAGGACTAAGGCGCACCAATGTTGATATGGTATTTTCGTAAGATGCACAAACTATAAAATTCTCGATATATTCAACAACAATATTATTTTTCTTACATGAAATTAAATTTTCTGGTTTGAGCCGAAAATTATTTAATATGGTGGTTTCCCAAAAAAAAGGATTATTGATTACGATAGCCGGATGGTGGGAAATAAGAAGTAGTTGCATGGCAACCTCGACAGAGTCTTCATAACTAATATTCTGTAAGTCAGTCAAAACTTGTAATGTGTCTACGTATGCTTGTGTTGGGATTCCAAACTGGTCAATACAATTCTCGCCTTCATTTTGAATGTTCACCGTATTAATGCGTTTGCTAAATTCATTGAGCGCTAATTTAACAAAGTCGACACCTTTAGGGGCTCTAATAATTTTCATGACCTGAATTTTTGTAAAATTTCGCACCTTAAGTGAATTGCTACACAAGTTATGAACTAACGTCCGGATTAATGGGCCAAACTGACATTTAATTTTTTCTGAATATGATAAAATCAGCGTTTTTGCCATTAATGAAATATGACACAGCGTCTCAGTTGGTGCTGTTGCAATAAACTTTTCATTGTAGAAATACTGTTTGTTCATATCAAACACCGTTGTCCAAAAGTGGCTGTAGCTCTCGGTAGGCTCCTCTAATATCAGAAGAATACAGGCAATGCAGGCTGCTTCTGATGCGTGACATAATTGGGAAGCATTAACTAATGCTTTAGTATACAAAGAGATTAGATCTGGTACAATGGAACTATGATTGTTAGCCGTAGTATTTTGTATAGATAGAAGAAGCCATTCCAGATAACTTTGCCTTATGATTTGATTTGTGTTTTTTTGATGAATTCCAGTTTTAAAGATATTAATAATAACACTGGGAAGCTCATTTCGTAGCTTTTGAGTCCATAAGGCAAACATGTCTAAAGTACAGCAAATAACTTTTTCCTGTGTCTCACATTCCAAAGCCTTCCAAAACAAGTTCACTGCCTCATCTAAAACGGTTAAACATTGGTCCTGGCTTATGTTGTTAAAACTTAAAAAGCCCGCTCCCTGAAATAAAGAATACAAATATATATATTTTAGTATTATAGTAGTATATCGTAGTATGGGTATTTATGAATAGAAAAAACACAACTCGGAAAAGTCATTCCAAAATACACGATGGCCGACACACAAATTATAAGGAAACAAAAATTTTGATCGGGTGAACAGAGGGTGTTCATGGCAAGAAGATATGTGGTACATTTGTATCAGGGGTATTCCTTATTTAGTTGATCATAATAATGGGTACACATATAACATAACATAACAAAAAAATATTTTAAACTTAAAATTAGTTCTCAATTATTCCTTAAGTATTCGTTTTCAATAAAAATAAATTTAATTATATTATAGGATAATGTTATAATAGAAAATAGATCCATTTATACCTCAAAGTCAATGTCAGGCTGCTCAAAATAATAGGTACACTTCAAGAATTGTTATGAAAGAAGTTTGTTAACTGATTTTTATATTTTTTTTTGTTCCTAAATAGGATTTAATATTAAATATCCGATGAATCCGCTTTTATTTGAGCGTATTTATAAGCGTCTGGCAGGTGTCTCTAAACCCAACTTTTGGACGCCCTCCCAAAATTATTGATTATTTGAAAATAAAAACTTAGCTAATTTCGTGTCGTAAATCTCCCCACAAGTTTTCGATTTGATTTAAGTCGGAAAATTGAATAAGCCACATTAAAACGTCAATTGTTTGGTCCTCAAAAAATTTGGTCTAATGCTTTGACTGGTGATTGACGCCGATACAGTGGATAACCGCTATATATATATCTCAAAGCGGTATGCATAGCCAAAATAATCGCACAAGACAAATAGCTTGATACCCCACTTATGTGGCTTATTGGGCATATACTGGCGCAAGTGGTGCTTAATTTTTGTGTTGCACATTTGTTCGTCCACTCAAAAGCGGGCTTGCTTTGGCACGGAGTCAAACCTTTGATTGAAACAGTCGACAAATCTGCACGTGCGGAACAGTAGATCATAGCCTGGTTACCCCTTTTTGATCCGCTTACTTTCATCACTCAGTGAGAAGTACTGCTTAATTGCCTCGAATTTGCTTCGGGACATGGAGGTTTGTATAGGTCCAAACGCGTTTTTTCCCCAGTAGTTTTTTAGATTCGGGTAGCGATAAATGGACATATATATCAAAATACCGATTTAATGGTGGATATCATCATTGTTCACTTTGAAATTATTTGCTATATTGTCGGTTAAAGCTGCACGCATTGTTTCCTCGACGATCATATTCAAGATTTCTGAATCGAAAAAATAGCAAAATAGCTGTAATGGAGTCATGATTATTTCAGCTGGCAGCGAAGAGTCTCCTCGAAAGGCTATGTCGTTGACATTCAACTGCATACATTGCTTTCGCCATATAATTTTAGTCGGCTCCTTTGTTATTGATCCAAGAAAATTTGTAAACGAATGACTGCAAAGAAGATTTAAGAAAAGCACGCGTCTGGTCGTTTTTGATTTTGATGTCCCGTTTGTTTTTCTTTCGTCTTCTTTCAATCAGTACTTTCATACAATTGGTTTATTTTAAGTGTGGATCTGTGGGGCTTCCTTGCAGCGATCGTTGCTGAATGGGACAATAGTAAAATATAAATTCTTCAAAACTTGTCAGGTTCAATGCCCCATAGGCTGCAGAAGCTTCAGGAGTATATGGTCAACTCCAATAATTACTAATAGTTACTTTCCTTAAAACTTTTTCCCTGGAACTGTTTTTCCCACAGAAAATTATTTATAGCCAAAATGGTATAGCCATTTTCTATGTTTAAAATATAAAATTATTTTTGTTTGCTATTAAAAAAATGTAAGTTTTCCTAAGTTTTCTTCCCTAAGCTGAGTTTTTTTATGAAATCACTCAAGACACCTTTTTACCAATTTTTTGTTATTATTTTAATTATTGATGGACCTACTTCCTTCAATGCTTTTATTGTCGATTGTTCGTTCTTTAAAAGGACCAACCACAACCCAAAATTGCTTTCTTATAATTATAAGAGTTGGAAAAGATATATTTACCTGTATTAAATTGAGCCTGTATTCGACTACATTTATTTTTCCATCAGCGCCGTTTAACACAGAAAAAATTTCTTCCAATAATTCTTTAATAATAATGGCATCAGAGCATTTTTGCGAAAGAAGTTTCAACGATTCAAGCGATTCGCGTCGTGTATTGTCACCCTTGCTGTATAAGTTCTTAATTAAAACTTTTCCTATTTCACAAGCGTACCGACTACAATCAATATTAACCATGTCAAAAATTAATCCAATACTTTCTAGAGTATTTTCAGGGCTTCGCAATATAGACCTTTTTAAAGGAGGATATATATGAAAATCAAATTCGGACTCAGCAAGTGATTCCAACAATGGACGACAAGCCATAATGAACGACTTGTCGGGTTTGTATTTGCATGAAATCATGCTTTTGACAAAATATTCAACAATTTTTTCTGTATGTGATCTCAATATAATGGATTTGCTACTCTTAGCTTCAAATTTGATCATAACCATTATCATAATGGTCGCATTTGTATTTAACTCCATTTGAAATATTGTGGCCAGAGTTTCATCATAAGTAGTTCTACTATCCAACCATAATTCAAATATTATTTTCGTTGATGCATCGACAAAGCGTTGATGTGGCCCCAATAAAGTCATTTGATATAGCAATGTTTGATACTCAATCAATCTTGCTTTTTCGGTTTTATAAATATTTGATTGGCGATTTGCAAGCTTTAATATTACAGCAATCCATCCCAATGCGACAACAGCCGGCTTACAAGATTTTTGTGGGGAAACCGTAATAAATTCCTTAAACAAAAGTGTTTTGAAGACATTTAACATATGTTCTACTGTCAAATCATGATGAATAGTGACAAGATCAGCCACGAGTCTCCGAACGATGAGTTGTGATTGCAGATCCTTGTACTTGTTTATTGTTGTAGCAATCACTTTACATATCCCTCGAATTATCGTTGAATTAATTCCTAAAAAAATTAAAAATAAAGTTAGAAATTTTTTGTATTGATAACAATGTTGTTTGATAACAATATCTAAAAACCAAATATTTCCCAGAACCAAACATACATACAAACGAAAAAAATCTCATTTATGGACATATGTATTGAATGAGACAAAAAAGACCCGATAAAATATGTTTTCGCTCAACTCGCTCTTCGCTCAAGCTAAGACCGAATTTTACACTTCTCTTTTGTTAATGTTTTTCACTCAGCATCCACTTTCACAACAAACCTAATATCAATCGACTCGGCTATTGATGCTGATCAAGAATATATATACTTTATGGGATAGGAAACGATTCCTTCTGGACGTTTCACACATCCACTTTTACCACAAATCTAATATACCCCAATACTCATTTTGAGTATCGGGTATATTCAGCACAGGAGATAATCGTCTGTACACACCCATCACGATTGAAGACAATGTTTACAACGCCTTATTAGATTTTGGAGCGTCGGTTAGAGTAAAAACAGCCTAACAAAATGGTCAGTTGAGGGCATTTTCACAGTGACTATTACATATCGTAGACTCACGGAAAGTATAGATTTCTTCATCATACCAGACATAACCCAAGAGGTTTACTTAGGAATTGATTTTTTTAGAAAATTTAAACTTGAGTCAGATATAGGTCCCACGGAGGTTGAAGAAAGCTCATCCAAGTTACACAAACATTCTAGTAGAGAGCAGAAAATCTTGCAGTATTTTATTGTGTTATTGAAATTTTTCCTTCGTACGAATGAGATTTAGGGTTAGGCCGAAAAAGCATTATTTCGATTAGGCGCGATTAGCATTAGGCGATTAAACAAACAAAGACACTGGCCTTTGCTGAGGTAGATAACATGTTAGCTCTCGATATCATAGAACCTTTTTGCAGTCCTTGGAGTAGTAATTGTGTCCTTGTTCAAAAAGGTGATAAGGTTCGGTTGTGTGTAGACTCTCGCGAAATCAATAAATACACGAGGAAGGATGCTTACCCCTTACCACATATTGACGGGCTCTTAAGCCGCTTACCTCCGCGCGGTATATAACTGATATGATATGAAACATGCTTTCTGGCAAATACCATTGGACGAGCCATCACGACCGTATACTGCGTTTACCGTTCCTAATCGTCCGCTGTACCAATATAAGGTCATGCTATTTGGTCTGACAAATGCACCTCAGACCTTATGCCGCTTAATGGACCATGCATATCCCCACATTTACGGAATCGAGTATTTGTATATCTCGACGACTTGCTTGTTCTATCGGATGACTTTGATTCGCACTTGATTCTTTTGCAAGAAATCACAGTATGCCTAAGAAAAGCGAATATCACCACCAACGTTCGAAAATCGAAGGTCTGCATGAGAGAGATTAAATATCTCGGTTTCATGATGGTCAGATAAATACCGATCAATTTAAGATTTAGGCAATCAACGACTTCCCAATTCCAACAACGGTGAAGCAGTTACGGCGGTTTTTCGGTTTATCCGGATGGTATCGAAGTTTCGTCGAGAATTATGCTTCCGTAAGCTTTCCATTGACCGAGATGCTTAGGAAACAAAATACCTCCTTAATACGGAATGAAACCGCAACCAATGCTTTTGAAGAATTGAAACGAAGATTAACATCAGCTCCAATCCTCAGAACTCCTGATTTTTCTAAGAAATTCATCTTATTGTACGATGCTTGTTCTTTTGGCCTTGGGTGCGTCTTAGCTCAGAGAATGAAGAAGGCTTCGAAATGCCAATCGGATACATGTCGGTTAAGTTGTGAATAATTGTGTAATTTTTCAAAAGACCAAAAGTCCAAATGCAGTAGTATGACCACCATTGGGAAAGCCAATTCAATCAGAGAGACCGTTTAACCGACTCTACATGGTTCTGTCAGGTCCGTACCCTCGTTCAAAGGCATTATTATTAATCGTGGATCATTGTACAAAATTCCATTTCCTCTGCCCATTGAAACGCTTCACTTCGGAAAAGATTTTCGAGTACTTGAGAAATTCTATTTTCATTAAGTTTGGAGTGCCGGAATCCATCTTAACGGACAATGGTTCTCAATTTCGATCAGGATTCTTTGAAGCTTTTCTAACTCGATTTTCAATTAAACATATTTGTACCGCTTTTTATTCGGCTCAAGCGAATGCAAGCGAGCGCTTAAGCCGATCGGTTTTGGCTGCGATCCGTGTGTGGGAAAAATCACACTACCTGGGATCAACAACTGAATGAGATTAACGGTGCTATTCCATCCAGTTTACATACAACCACCGGATATTCTCCCTACTTGTCAATGATTACGAATTGCTCAGGAAACTTAACTTTCTATCAGATGATTCTAGAGTTAGTTACCCCAATGCTCTGCAGTTGGCAAGGTATGCAGCAAAAGTCAACAATGCAAAGGCTCATGCAACCAACGCAAGGCTGTACAATTTGAGGAGTGGAAACATACAATTCAACGTCGGAGATCAGGTGTACATTCGCAATTTCTCCCAAAGCAATGCGTTTAAACAATTCAGCCATAAATTAGCGCAGGTGTTTGTGACAGCAACAGTAACGATAAAACTAAGTCCTGTTTATTACGTATTATCGAACGAGAAAGGGAAGAAAATGGGAGTAAACCACGAAAAGGATATTCAAACCCGCTAATTCACTATCCTTCTTTTCTTTTCGATTACGATCCGTGTCGATTACTCCGGGACATAATCTGGTGGTGGAGAGTGTAGTGGCCAGGGAAGCCAAAACCCGATTAAATTCCCTAATAATTCCTCAGATATAAAGCAGATTCAAAACACGCGCCAACTTGATTAGTTCGAACATCATGGCTTTAGAAACAGCTACTTCGAATAGGCAGCTTTAATTGCTCGAATGTTCTCTTTCGTTTTTCGAGACCAAATTCCACGCGGATCAATTCCATTTTTCTCCCAAAACACTTCGATTGTGCAAGTCGGCGAAGAATCGACTAAAAGCAAGATCAGCCAAGCTATATTGGGTGGTGAAAGTATAAAGTGCTACGTAGAGAAAAAAACAAGGCGATTATCGAGGAAATTAGGTTTGGTGCATTCGCTGACTTCAGAATCTATTACAGAATCTAACTGGAGGTCTGCCGTGCTTTGGTGTTCCCAAGCCTGACGGATTCTTACGCACTTGTAGGGAGCCCACCAGGGATTGAAAGAGCTACATCTGCAGCATTCAGGTGTTAAATCTTTTTTACAAAAGAGACTATATTCGTATTTTAGACTAGATCAAGACGAAAACGAAGAATCTGTATACGAAGAAACGATCAATATAACTGGGGACAAAAAGACAGAAGACGCGCCAATTTTAAATTCGGTAAGCAGATGATAGTTCAGTAAACATGGCGTTCACATTAAGAGACATCTAGGATTCCCTTTCAGCATGCCTTAATGCCTTAACAGTGAATTGGAATGATTTGCAAAAGTTTATTTATGGCAGGACATTAGTGAAAGGTGCAGCGAAATTATTTTTTAGCATTTTTGAGGAAGCACTAAAACGTGAATTTAGTGAGAAGTTATCTGCAAAAAAAGTTCATAAGCTACTAGAAAATAGAAAGAAGATTTGGCATTCCAGATTCCAATCAAAACCTGTCTGTACCAAGCAAACAATTTTAAAGAATTTCGTGAGCAAATTAAGATTTATGAGAAAATCAGTGCGAATATATCGATAGGAGAGGAAGAGCATGAGTTCGACTGCAGGAGCGAGGAGACGTGCGTAGAGAACTAAGAAAAAGAAACTGATTTGTAACCACTCGGTTTATTTATTTTATGAAGTTTCTGGAGCGGATTCCTACTCACTTGTAGGGAGTTCACCGAGTATCCCTACATGGATGACAAATTGGTTGCGACTAAAACAGTTGAATAGTACAGAGTTTAGACTTTCTCAAACATTTTGGGAATAGCGGACAACTTTGATAAGCCTCTATAATTTTTTGCATCAGACTTGCAACCTTTTTTATGGAGAGGAATTATAAACGATTCCTTCCAGATCGGGGGGAAGCAAGAAGAATCGATGGACAGGGTGAATAGTTTAAGCAAGGGTCCAAACAGAGCCTCGGCGCAGTACCTGAGTACACAACCTGGAACCCCGTCTGGACCCGGTGAAAACACCGGCTTAACTAGTCGAAGATCATGAAGTAGGGAACATTCATTTAACAAGGGACTGAAAATGCCGTTCGACCTAGGTAAACCGTATGGGTACGGATGACCAGAGTAGCTTTCCTCAGAATAGGTGGTTTGGAAAAATTGGGCAAAAAGATCGGCAATTGCCTGATCATTATTTGCCGACGTATTACGAAATGATAGCGAGGATGGGTGTGCGGACATTCTACGCTTAATGTTTACGAAGCAGTAAAACTGTTTAGGGTCTTAAGAAAAACGTATCATCGAGATAGGTAGTTCTTATAGCATTGTGCATTAAGAACTGAAAAGTTTGACCGAGCTATTTTATAGCGAGAGTGAGAAGTAGGAAAATCAACTTCCTGAAATTTTGTATAAAGTCTTGATTTTAAGTTTTTTAGGCTGGATAACTCTTTGGTAAACCAAGGGGGTTTTCCAGATCTAATCGCACAAGAAAGCGGGACACAAGAATCAAAAAATGTGCCAAGAGCATTGTAAAAAATGTTTGTGCCTTTTATAACATCAGTGCACAAGTACAAAGCGGACCAATCAAAATCCCTAATTAGATTATTAAGCTAAATTACAGCCACCCAAAGTTTTCGGTGATTTTCATTTAGAAAAACTCTTCTAATTTTCCATGGAGCCCCCGGGTGGACTGTAAAGTTAAGTATAGGCAACAACAAGACACAAGGTTGACACAAGAAATTGACATACACTACTGGCCAAAAAAATAAGTACATCGGTGTCGTGCTAGTTTGTTATGGAATAGCTCGAATGTTTGTAAGTGTATGGATGCCAATTGTTTATATTTGGAAAGTTTAAAGTCTAGCCAAATATTTAAATCAAAAATTAAAGTGGGGAACCATCTTAATAAAATTCTATTCATACATTTTTGCAGAATGGGCATTTTTGGACTGGCCAAAATAATAAGTACACTGGTGTTATTTATATATTTGAAAGGATTGCATAAGGATTTGGTCAAAGGATTGTTGGTTTTTATTGAGTTCCTTCATATTTAAGTACATGAGAGTTAACAAAAATTCTTTAGATAGGCCGTACTCCTGAAGAAAGGAAGTTTTCCATAAGTCTTCAAAAAGAAAGGAAAATTCTCCGGGAAATTGCGAAAAGTCTTGGACGATCGGTATTCTTGGTTCAGAATACTTTAAAATCTAAAGTGCTTATTGAAAATCGAGGATGGAAGATGAAATCTTTACAAACAACGGATACCCGCATCATCAGTCTTACAAAAAAGGATCAGTTCATGTCTTCCAAAGTCAAATACGCTCAAATTGGGAAAGAAAAATCAGGTCTGATGGTTCGTCGGAGACTTCAATATATAGACCTAACAGGACGTATAGTCCGAAAAGTTCCCTTACTCCGAGTAAAAATTTTGAAGATAAGGCAAAAACTCGTTGAAAATCATTTGGCAAGGTCTGGGTCAGATGGGTCTTAAAAGTGGAATAATATATTATTGAGAGACGAAACAAAAATAAATCTTTTTGATAATGACTCCAGAAGATGTATACAAGGACCCAAAGGCAAAGAATTCGACTTCCGGTGCACAAAGAAAACGGTTAAGAACGGAGGCTGATGTATAGGTATCTGAGGCTATTTTTCTTGGCATGGCGTTGAGCCGGTACATCGCATAACTGATCATGTGATCCAATTCGGGTATAAAAACATATTGACAGACATTATACAACCTAATGCAGTGGAAAACATGCCCTTGAGATGGGTCTTTCTACCAGAAAATGACCCAAAGCACACCTCAAAGGTGGTGAAGGTTTGGTTTACGGAAAAAAATGTAAACGTTATGGCTTGGCTAAGTCAGTCTCCTGACTTAAACCCATTTGAAAACCTTTGGGGTGACTTAAAACGTCGAATTGGTAAAAATGCTTTTCGAAAAGAAAAAGAATTGTGGAGAATTTGTGCAAAAAACGTGGTGTGAGATTTCAGTGGAGACTTGCCGCAAACTTATTGCTAGTATGCCAAGAAGAATGGCCGAAATCATCCAAAATAAGTGTGGCTAAATAGGATACTATTACAAGATTATAAATTATAAGAAAAAAGTGTAAAAATTTTGATACGCTTTTAGTTTTTCGCTTTGGAGAATTGCTGTACTTATTATTTTGGCCAGCCCTTATTTATGATTTTAAGGTTTAATCGATCATAAAATATATATTTGAAATGAAAAATGCTTATGATAAAGATTTTTATAGTCTATTGAAGGTTAGAAAACTAAAAGTAAATTTGATTTTTTAATTATGTTTATTAGAAAAGTTTTATAGGACGTGAAAGAAAGCTCATAAGCGTGTACTTATTATTTTGGCCAGTAGTGTATATGCAAACATAATCGTTGCCCGCGTCGTGATGTGTGTGTGAGCCCTGCGATAAAGCCAGGAAAGTGACAGTTGGATTCAAAAATCCAAAAGAGGAATCAGAGGTATTTGTGCAGAAAATTGAAGGCTGAGCAAAAGACATTCAGATCTTCCTGTGAAGTGTCTTGTGCTGAAAACATTGCACTTGGCCTTCTTCAATTCTAGGCACAGACGTATGATATACATATAGTAGAGCTTGATTGCATGCATTTTATTAGTAATTGCATATAAATATAACTAAACACACATAAATACATACATATCAACACATACAGACATATGTGAACCGCTTTTTGAACGCAACAGTTATATATACACACATCTATCGTTTACTGCAATTATTGACACAATGTACAATGTAGAATGCTTCTTGAATGTTGCAATTAAAAAGTCGAACCATTTGCAAGAGCAAATCGAGGACATAACAGGTGATGATGCATATGCAGCCGAGTTGGAAGAGCTGACGATTGTAACCAAGGGAAAGATAATGTCGCTTATCACCGCCTTTGATGTAGCAAGCGAGACGAAGCCAGTGTCTTTTTCAGCACCAACTTATGCTAGAGTACCGAAATTGGCATTACCAAAATTTAGTGGTAAACACTCGGAGTTCAAAAATTTCTAATCGATACTGTTTCGTCGATTTACGGATCGTTACTGTCGATCGGAGATGATACAAAAATTTCGAATGCAATGCTCATTCATCTCGTTTTAAACAGAGTCGACCCAGTGACGAAACAAAAGTGGGATGAACAGCTTACTTATGAGAAGTTGCCGCTTTGGTCCGACTTTGAGAAATTCTTGAATCGTCGATACCAGCATCTGTCTGCTGAAAAATCGATGAAGCCAAAGCTAGACAAAGTCATGCCAAGCAAGCAACATAATTGCAGATAATTTGCTTGTTCTTCCACTTCCACCAACAGTAGAACTCAGCAAACTTGTAGCTATTGCAATTCAGGAGACCATGTAGTGTTAAATTGCCCTCCATTTTCGCGTCTCTCGGTGATGCAAAGGTTTAAGTTTGCCAAGTCGTCATCCTTATGCATTAATTGTCTGCGAAAAGGCCACGCTGTTGTAAAATGCAAAGCCAATAAACGTCGAGTGTGCAACCGCTCACATCATACATTATTGCATCGATACACAGTGTCGCCTAATAGTCTCGCGTTGCCACCACCACAAGAGAATACTTCTCCTCCATCAAATCTGGATCAACCTTCCACGTCACATGTTCTGAATGCGACAGCGTTGGACAGGGTAATTCTGGCTAGGTCGATCGTAAGCGTCAGAACTAAGAGCGGTGAACACATTTTGGACAGAGCTCTGCTCGACTCTGGATCACAAACAAATTTCCTTACCGAGGACCTCGCTCATCGCTTCCAGATCCGTAGAGAGGAGTCCTGTATTAACTTTCTTGGAATTGGTGAATCTAAGTAAAGGATAAAATACACACAGTGGTGAAGTCGCGAATAAATGGTAGTGAGTTCTCCTTTGATTTTTGGATCCTGAAATCAATTTCAGGTTATCACTCTGACCAGTCAGTGAATGTGACTGACTGGCGAATCCCAGAGAACCTACCACTGGCAGACCCTTATTTCTACAAGCCACACAGAATAGATCTGCTAATTGGAGCAGAATCGTTCTTTGAATTATTAGCTGTTGGTCAAATTAAACAAGGTCCTGACTTTCCAACTCTTCAGAAAACCCTTCTTGGTTGGTTGTGTCGGGAAAATATGTTTCCAGGAGTTCTGTTCCTCAAATTACAAATTTGAGTTGCAGTGAAGAGTTGCTAGTATCCATCGATAGGACCTTGAAAAAGTTTTGGTCACTGGAAGTAATGCCATCTACTAAGAAAATTGCCACACCTGAGCACAAGCTATGTGAAGAACACTATCGTAAGACGACTTAGGTACTATCATCAGGTCGGTTCGAAGTAAGGCTCTCGTTTAAATCAGATCCAAATTGTTTAGGCAACTCCTTTGAGGTTGCTAAACGGCGGTTTATGTCGCTTGAAAGACGATTGCATCGTGACGCTGAGTTGAAGACAATGTACTTGGAATTCATTTAAGAGTACCTCTCCTTAGGTCATATGTCTCCTACTGACAATACGATTCCTTCTACACCACACCACGTAATCCCTCATCAGTGTGTTCTGAGGCCCCAAAGTACGTCTAGCAAGTTCCGAGTCGTGTTTGATGCTTCGTCCAAGACGTCCCCACAGGTGGCCTTGAATGATATTCTGATGGTGGGACCTACCATTCAAGAGGAACTATACTCGACACGGCTCCGTTTCCGTCTGCACAGGTTTGCCCTGACTGCTGTGGATCGGCAGTTTCAGCTCATAGTGTGGAGAAGAGACCTTTCTGAATCTGTAACCTATGGGACTGGACCAGCCGCATTCTTAGCTATCCGGTGTTTGAAAAGGTTGAGTGAGTCTGCGAAGCTCTGATTCCCTAGAGTTGCTAATGTTATTGTGTCCGACTTTTACGTCGATGACTTATTGACTGGTGCTGCATGCGTAGAGGAGCTAAGGGCAATTAAGTCCGAAGTGTCTCAGGTTCTTCAGACCGCAGGGTTTAAGTTGACTAAGTGGTTTTCAAACTAACTCGAGATCACCGCATCTGAGAGCACAGCCAAACCCATATTAATTTCGGATTTAGAGTCGACAAAGGCGTTAGGAATCTCATGGTTACCTACTGACGATGCCTTTAAGTTCAAAATTGACAATTCAGTTATGGGACTCCGAGCGACAAAACGGAACATACTATCGGTGACATCAAAGTTGTTTGACCTCCTTGGTTTGTTAATTCCTATCGTCATAAAAGGCAAGATCCTATTGCAGGAGCTTTGGCTTAACAAACTAGATTGGGATTAGTCGATCCCGCTGCATTTGGAAACAGCGTGGAATAAGTTGAAAAATACACTATCTCAATTGGAAGACATATCCATATCTCGGTTTGTCACCGATGTCACCGGTTCAAATACATGACTTTGCTGATGCCTCCATGAGAGCCTATGGAGCGTGCTTCTATATAAGTAGCAGAACTGCAGACGGTTTAAAAATATCGTTGTTGACTTCCAAATCCAAAGCGCCGCACAAGACCAAAACGCTCCCAAGGCTTGAGATATGTGCCGCTCACCTTCTCGCAGATCTCTGTCACAGAATCAACCCCTATTAAACGTGCCCATTGAACGAGTGGTTTTTTGGTCGGATTCAGAGGTGACTCTTCATTGGATCCGGTCTCATCCATCGTCGTTGTCGACTTTCGTTTCGAATAGAGTGGCTGAGATTCAAGAGTGTTCAGATGATGGTACGTGGCGGCATGTACCCACGAAACAGAACCCAGCAGATATTGTCTCAAGAGTTTGTGATGTCGACGAAAACGTTTAGTCAATTTGGTTCAAAGGACCATCATTTATGAAAGAGGAAGAAGAAAACTCATTTCGAACATTCCGATGATCTTCATCTGAAAGAGAGGAAGACTGCTGTCGGGCCCATTTTCAATTGACGGCGTTGATTTTTGTGGACCAGTGCACACGACATTGAAAATTCGCGGAAGGCCCCCATACAAGTCATACATTGCGCTTTTTGTTTGTTTTGCGTCCAAGGCGGTTCACCTAGAAATAGTTTCCGATCTAACCACTGACTGTTTTTTGTTGGCTTTCCAAAGGTTCGTCGGTCGCCGAGGATATCCCCAAGTCGTCCATTGCGACAACGGGACGAACTTCGTCGGAGCGAGCCGCCATCTCAGCGCTCTGCGGATCAGGCTCAAGGAGCAAGGAGACGCAATTCGCGACTTCGCGTCAAAGAACGGATGCGAATTTGCGTTCATACCGCCGCGAGCTCCTCACATGGGAGGGCTATTGGAGGCAGGTGTAAAATCTGCCAAGAGCTTACTCCTACGGGCGGTAGGCAGCGCGCTCCTAACCGCCGAAGAGCTCGCCACAGTCCTCGTCGGCATCGAGGTCATAATGAACTCGAGGCCGCTGGGAGCCATCAGCCAAGATCCAAGCGACGGCGAGGCTCTAACACCCGGTAATGGTACTTAATGGTAACTTGGAAATTTAGTAAATTTTAGTCCCGTTTTTACTGCACCAATTAAACGAATGTATTAGCCTGAATATACGCAGGTGGAGCGGTCCATTTTGTTTTCTTCTTGAGGTCTATAGAAATGATTCTGCTCCTAAAGTCGACGTGCATATTCTTTGTCCTGGTTGTTGCTTAAAAAGAGTTTCAGTTTTGTTTTGTTTGCATTGTCTTCCGTACACCACGTTGCAAAGGCAGGTACATTTTTAAGAAAACTGCTTCTAAGAGTGATACAAACAAAAGGTTTCGCTACGAAATGCTTTCAACGATTACTTTAAATTTGTATTATGTAAAATATTATTTGTATGCTTTGTGGAATGGAATTTCATGTATGTATGTAGTCAAGGAAAAAAGTGAACATATACGGACAGGCTCCGTTTTTCACTTTGCTGTGCAAAAAATTTTGTTCGTCACTGTAAATTGGCGCTCACGTTCTCACATTCCGCAAGAGTTCTTCGTTTTCAAAAAGAATACATATATTTTCGTTGACGACCTTAATTGCAAAACGAAAACAATAGATGATAGATATCGATGCATTAACATAAAATTGACACCTATGTACATATATCGGGGCAATTTAACTTGTGCTTACTTTGTGATAGCGAACTTTGTGAGAGCATCTGGATGGGATAATTGCTGACAGGAAGTCTCACAACGCAGGAAGGAATGATCCTATGCGGTATCACAACGACCCGAAACCGGCCTAAGTGTGACGTGTTCCGAGCGAGCCCGGCAGCCGCCTCAACCTAACCTAACCTACTTTATAAATAATTTTATTTTAACCCAACCTCAAATTTGGCTCGGAAAAAATTGGCCAGGCCAACAATAATTTTCGTTTTAGTGAAACAGTCCGATTTGGTTAGAAATAAATATTTGCGCATATTTGTAACATGCGCTTAACACAACATCTGGGTTAGCACAGCTGTTTCCCGCCCCATTTAATTCGCACTTTAAAATGAAGTGCAGCAAATTAATTTTTTATTTTAAAATTACCGCTTTGTTCTATATCCTGGGGAAAGCATAAATTATCTTTCTTCAAAATCATTTTGCAAGTTTGTTTGTCGATCCGAAATGACTACAAATTTGAAATCTTTGAAATCACATTTCATCAGACATGCTAGATACTCAAGTGTTGCATTTAAGATTTCTGGATCTTCTTAGATAACGTATGTAATTTCTGCCGTCGTTTTGCTTCAAAACAAGCAATTGAAAAAAGCAGCCAGGTCAGGTATTTTTCTTTGACAAAAAAGATTAAAGATGAAACATGTCGATAACAAAAATATTTGAAAACTTGAGAACCGCAAAAGTAAGTGAAAAACGCAGCGACCGCCTGAGAGCACAAATTTTTCAATATTTCGGGTTTTCGCAATGAAAATTACAAAAGTTGGTGTGACATTATTTAGGAGACTAACAAATATCTTTATTTCAGTCTTTAAAAAATTATATATACTAAAGTTAAACTAGGAAAAAAACATTAAATGTTCACGGAAACAAGTCTACATGCAACGTGGGAATTCCCTTTAATTATTCAAGAAATAGAACGTCGAAAAGTAAAATTCGACTATTTTGACGCCTAGCTTCGTTGCGTATCAAGTGGGTGTATTGGGTCCACAAAGTATTATTGTTACTCTTTTTTGGGAAAAAATGGGGAAAAAAGGAAGCAAATACAGTCTTTAGTTCGAAATTTAATTTTTAGTCTTCGTCATGATAAAAAATCATATGGCGAAATCGAGGATGTAGTTAAATTAAATCGATCCACCGTCCAGACCATCTTTCGCAACAATAACAACAGTTCCACGGGAAAATAAGACGAGATCAGGAAGGCCAAAGAAGCTATCGAGTCGCGACGAGAGAAGCATCCTCAAGGAAGTTAGTAAATACCCGAAAATAAGTGCAAGAGTCATTATGCACCCAAGAACAATTGCCAATTTTTTGCACAAGGATGGTTTCATGAGCCAAGTTCACCTAAAGAAACCATAGATTTCTGTAAAGAATCTATTACCCACCGTCAAGCATGGAAGCGGTAGTATAATGGTTTGGGGCGCTATGGCGTCGGCAATTTGGTGTTTGTGGAAGGAAATATGGATGGCTTCCAGTATAAGATATTGGAAGAAAATTTGAAAGCATCGGCGGCTACATTCAGCCGCCAGGACAACAGGACAATGATCCAAAGAAAATCATACATGTTCTGCTGGATTGATTGCGAAAACCGGATATATTGAAAAATTGGTGCTGTATGTTGACTATTTTTCTAGACTGTTTGTACGTAGCTTGTGTTAGTATTTTAAAAGGTGAATAATTTACAAGACAAAATGTGACTGTCCCATTCTAGTGACGAGCAGAGTATGTCAAATAATAATACACACATATGGATGTATGTGTACAAATCATACTAATTGGGTGTTGGAGTGCCAGATAATATCGTTGGATAAACTCACTTTATGCACCGCTTTTACGATACGAGAAACTGTAAGGCTTTTCTGCCGTTTGTAGATTTTGGTTTTCAATATTTTTCTGCATCGATTCATCGTGTTTTATATATGTTTATGTGCTTACATAAAATTTACTTATATACATATTAACCCTGCAACGCTTACCTGGATTTTTCAGAACAGCAGAAACATTTTGAAACAATTGCTGCCGCTCCTCCACGTGAACGTTTAAAACCCTATTGGGCAAATCCCGCAAGGCACTAGACAACTGTAACATAAAAAATTTGATTTAAAAGGAAATTATGATATTTAATGTAATAACCTGTGTATCCACCATTTTAGCCAAAACGTGGACCAATCTAATGATGATTTTTTATGGCTCTTTATTGAAACAATGTATCGATCCTAAATCTAATTTCGATGTTTTAACACGATATAATATATGGTCACAAGCCTTTTCTCATACAGAAGATGTAAAAGGAACGGGAAAGCGGAACAGAAAAATTTTCGGCGCCCTGGGGGCAGCAATAATACTACAGCCGTAGTTCGATCTGTCCCAATCGACATTAACGGAAATATTTCGTTGCCCCGAAAAACCGCAGAACTATCATGTCAAATGTTTATAGCGATATTTTCAATCTATGCAGTTCATTTCGACTTGCGTGTATTGTTTGTTTTTTTGTCTGCAAATCAGCATAAAGTCAATCATATAAAAGAAAGCAAATACATACATACAAATACATATGTTTACTTATTCCCACCAATTACTAGTCTCTCCATTTTCTATTGCGTCTGTAATATATTTCAAACACCTTACAATTCGAATTAAGATTTGAAATATTTCTAGGCGGAACTATTCTTCATTGCCTTTTGTTGCTTTGGTAGAGCGTCTGGCCGCAGAAAGATTGCTACAGCTTTGTTGTATATGTCCTGGTCGACATGAACAGTCGACATCAGGCGGCTTTCACTTGCTTTTGTGTTTTACGCCTTCAACCAAAACGGTCCGCTGTAATTTTTCGGAGCTCCCGTTTTCGCAATATTTTGTCATCGGTAAGGATCTTTTTTCTTGTTTTTTAAGCTCAAAAGTTTGTATGTTAAGCGCAGAAGTAAGTATTCAGGGCAGAAAATCCATTGTTATCTGTAACTGAGATTATATCCCGATGTATCGATGTGGTCAATCGATCTCTAACCACTTATTTCCGTCAAAATTTTACGGTTTCACAAAATGTATTGAATAACGATAAGTAAAATGGTTATTGCGTTTGAAAATCGGAAAGTATTTGGGGTTGGCAAATTTGGAAAATTCAGATTTTGCTTTATCAATAAGATGGTAATTGATACTAAGTCAAAACAATACTCAAATTACAAACATATATTTTACATAAGTTGAAAGAGTGACCGCAACTCTACATATATACCCGATAATTAGTCAGTATGGTTCTCCTCTGGCAGACGCCGCGAATATTAAACGTCACGAAAAAGAGTGCGTGCGAGAGAGACAGAAAATCAGTCGTCGTGCGCTTCGTAGCCACTGCAAACTGATTTGTTCCTGTTGGCTAAACAAATTATCCGATCTGAGACAGATCTGAATGCCACAGCTGTTCGTCCTTTGCGTGGTCGAAAGGGGTGGGGCGAAATTTTGAAATACACGTTTTATTGTGAGCTCTAACAGGAGTGTGGATACCAAATTTGGTGGATCTTCCCTTCCAATAGGCATGCTGAGGTCTGCGATCAGACTGGGCGGAATACTCGCCGTGAGATGCAGCCCCAGGAGCCGTTCCATCGCTTTCAGAAGAAAAGACGATAGGATAATAGGTCTGAAAACTTTTGGGGCAGTGTGCGAAGACTTGCCTGCCTTGGGAATAAAAACGACTTTGGTCTGAAGCCAGGTGTCAGGGATGCACTCGTGGGAGAAGACTCCCTCGTAAATTATTTTGAGCCAATAAATGAAGTTATGTCCCGCGTGGTTCAGTTGGGCTGGGATAATGCCGTTTGGCCCCACGGACTTGTATGGTCTAAAGCTTTTGATCGCCCAGGAAATGTTCGCCTGGCTTAGCAGGTTGTAGGAGGCTCGAAGTAGTTGGATCTGTTTTTCATCGCAGCCAGGGACATGAGTATTAAGGAGAAGATTTAGCGATTTGGCTGGAACTCCGGTTGCCTGCCCTTAGGGATGGATTTGTACGGGACTACGGTAGTACGGAAGTCTTTTTGAAGCCATAGTCCACAGTACCCTCCGTATCATGGAGAAGTCTTACCGACTCTTCGTTCAGGACGAGGATGACTTGGCGCCTCTGTCAACTGCTCTCTTGGCCACGTTCCAATCGGTTGTAGGAATTTGGGGATTGCAGACCTGCAGAATCCGGAGAAACTTTTCCGGCTCTGCAGGCTTCGCCGAGACCCATGCTCTGGCCCTCGGTTTGCTGGGGATGTCCTCCCATTTTACGGACTCCAGCTTGGCTCCTGGGTAAACCTCATCGAGCAATGCGACCGCCTTCATGTAGAGGGCCGCCGAGCGAGCATCTTGGCAGGCGATGGCTTTCACTCTGCCTTGGAGTTCCTTTCCAGGACTCCAATTAGGGTTTTGGCTGGCTGGTAGTCGGGCAGGACAGTCTTGGCCCATCGCCGCGATTCGATGCCCTGGTCTGACGCCAGGAACACCGTGTCATCGTTGCCCAGGATGAAGGCCGCACGTCTCTTGTCCTAGAACTTGGGCCTATCTTTCGAGGCAGAAGCGCCACCTGCCGGGGTAGTCAAGGGGTCCCCGGCCCCAAAGGTCCCCCGGTCTACCAGCTGCGATATCGACCTGCATGGCAGCCACCACGGTAACTGGGTCGGCCTTGGGGCACCCCGACGTGGATTGGCCCGATTGCCTTTTCTGACCTTTCTCCACAGCGCTTGCTGCCTCTAGACGGTGTTTTTGGTGTTTATTTTTGAATTTGGCATTGTTGGTCCCACGAGTAGGCGGAAAGGGGTTAGACACCCGGGGCAAAGCCCTTGTGACCCGGGAAATCTTATTTAAAGTGGAGGTCGGCAGGAATAAGATAAGAAATACATATTGCTTTCCGAGGGACCACTGCTCTAAGTTGAAGTCCCGAGCGAGATCGCGATGATGGAGACACTCCTAAAAGATCTCGGTCCTGGGGCAGAAGACTTTGCAACAACGGCTTGAGCAGGAATTAGCAAGACATCGCCAGCAACCAACGCACCCGCACTAGAAGCACTCACCACGTCAGAAGTGATGGCAGCAGAAACTGCAGGGATGGGATTGATGTTGTTGGGCACTTGGATGCTTGAAGAAAGCACATTGCTCGGTGTAAAGAACACCGAATTGGATTAGGTTGCAAAAGGTTGGTCCTGGTAATCGTCACAGGAGAGAAAGACCGATATTTGTGGTGTTCGCGCAGTAGGTCAGCCGAGCGCCTCTCCGAGCGCGCGAGAGCCATTCGAAACCGGAGTGCACGGAGTTGGCACAGTGCGCGGCAGTTGGGGTCTGGTTCTCTGCTTTCTGTTATACACTTCACTTCACTATTCGAACCATACGGCGACTCACACGCGAAAAAGCTCGCTCGGATATTCGCGTGTATCCGGACTGACCTTCGCCTCATCCGGCTGAACCCTGGTTCCTCACACTCCCTTCTTTCGGCAGCGGAATATTCCGTCTTCCGCGACGCTTTGTCGGAGTGCTTGCTCTCGGTTCAAACGGAGCTGCTTTTACGCGCTTTCTTTTTTTTGCCAATATCAGGCACCACCCTGGCGCCCTCTGTTGTCTTTGCCCACGTCGGTGTTGCCAGACCTTCCGGCTTGCATACCTATTTTCAGAGTTGATCCCCCACCCTCCGCTATCGTTATAGTGTAGTGATGTCTGCGCGATCCACTCAATAGTCCGTCATGTTCGTACTTACTTCCGCATAGTGTTTTCATGAATGGCCACCCGTGAATATCTTTTTGTTCGCGTTTTTGCTTGTTTTCTTTTCACGCTACTGACTTGCAGATTCCCTGGAGGAAGGCTCCACTTTGCTCTGCCGTCGGTCTGGCCCTACGGGCAGCTGGCCACGTCCTTGCCCTCCTCGGCGTTTTATAATAATTTTCTCGTTAGTTTTCTCTTCCCGCGGATCACCTCAGTGCGCGTGGCCATAATCGCGATGCGGTATGCGTCGTCCAACGAGCTGGCTTTGGGTCTGGATGCGGGCCACCACCTCTTGCCACTCCTCCAGCGGCATCGGCTCGCTGCAGGGCCGGCCGCTTCGGTCCCTCTCGAGGCTCGGGGCAAGGCATACCGCTTTAAGGATGGTCGCTCCGTCGTTGGCGCCATTGGTGTGGGCCACACCCTCGTCCCGAAATGGTGGAGTTGGCGGCGATTCGTCGCTGTCCTCCCACTCACTCTCTTCGCTGGATTCCTCTTTGCTGGACTTCTCCGTCGTCGCAGTCCGCCTCATCGCCAGCGTCTCCTCCAGCAGTTCCCTTGGCGAATCATCGCCGCACTGCCGCGATTGCTTGGCTCAAGAGCATCGACGCCAGTCGCTGACGAGGAGTACCGGCACCATAGCCCCCCTCGCCGAGGATCTCCCGCTGCGCCTCCAGCCGAAGTTCCTCCATTTTTTTTCCGTTTCCTAATTCTTGCACGTTCCATTTTTGTTCTTTCCGTTTTTTTTTTGTGCTTATGCTTACCGCGTGTGCTACCGTAAAGTGTTTATCGCACCGTTTCCCACAGTAGCATATTCTCCCTATCGGCTGCGCTCTGTAACGGCACCTTGCGCCTTGTTGTGTGATCCCCTCTTGTGATTGGTGCATTTGCGCTCTCTTCTCCCTCCGCTCGCTTTCTGTTCTCGCCGTGTTCTATCGTTTGCTGATGCATTCATCCGGTCTTATCTTTTTCTGTTGATATCGTTGTGTTCTCGCCGTGTTTCTTGTCGTCTTCGATGATTTGCTGTATCCATTTTTTATCTTTGATGGACCCACCCCCTCCCCGTTTATATTTATGTATTTTCTTTTGTATTCATGTATTTTTTAATGTATTTTGTTGTATCTGTATTTATGTTCATTTATATATTTTCCTCTTTTTTTTTGGTTTTGACGCTTTATTTATGCTTATTTCTTTATGTCTTTGCTTCAGATACGTTACCGTTGACCGTGCTCTCCTCATCCCATACATCTTGGTTCCTCCTCCTCCTGGGTGAGTTCTCCCGCCCTGGATGACTTTGTTCACTCCTACACGCCTCCGACCGGAATCATACGACTCCTCGACCGGTTATCCACGCATGAGTGGCATCTTACGCTTGGAGTTGCTCTGTGTGTCAGCGCTGAGGCGTGAGCCTGGTCCCTGGCTTTGTCACCCAGAAACCGACACCCCTCTCCCAAACCAAGGACTCGCCTCCCAGGTTAAGGTGATGAGTTTCGTGTTCAGGTTGGCTTTGTCTTAGCTCTCACTTTTTATTAAATTCATTTAAACTAATCTTTTCCTTTTTTTTTACAGATTTCTCCAAAGGCGACATGTTTTTTTTTTTCTTGTTTTCTTTAACCTAAGTGCACGAGGCTGTCACCTTGCGTGCTGCAGAGTGTTGTGCGTGTCCTAATCGGCACCCCTTACGAGTGTCCTGCGTGGCACATTATAACTTCTCACCTTCACTCCTACGTTTCGTGCTCCTCGCGTTGGGTTTCCAGATTTTAGACGTGTGCCATTCTTTGCTTTTTGTCGCCTTGCTTCCTTAGTCGGCATATCACTGATGATATGAAGTTCTGTATTCGGTACGGCTCATCGTACCTTGGTGCTAGTTTTGCATCAAGTCTCCACGCTGCATTGGAGAGGTGGTGCTGTTTGGCCATACCACGGCCAGTCCACGGCCTTCTTCGCAGATTAGAGTTCCAGGCCTGGTCCTGTGGTGCCCTGCCAAAGCTGCGCCGCACCTCCTTTAGGTTTCTTCGGTGCTCTTCCTCCGTTCGCCCGATGACCACAATGCCAATATCCATCTTTCAATTTCAGGCAGCTGATTAACCTTGACTCCCGTAGTTTATCGAGGATGTAGAAGATTCTTGGCATGGGATACGCGTCCTTTATCGATGCATGCCATCCTCAACAATTCGTCTATCTTCTGGTTCATCTCGGCCTGCATTCTGGGGTTCACTGAGATCACTCATGGTGATTGCGTGCGCCTCCAACTCTCGGACTTAAAAGTCCTCCGCTGGCTCTTCTCCTGCTCCCTCTTCTTGCCTTATGTCCGCGGGAGTCTCAGGCGCAGCCGGGGCCGCGGCCTGGGTTATTTCCGCCTTTGTGTTGAATTCTGGGGCCGTGTTCGCCACGGCCAGTCTCTCCTCCTTACTTCCACATTCCCGATCTTTGGCAGAGATCATTACCCTGTGTCCTGTACAGTTCACCACTGGGCCGACCGCGCTGATGCAATCCCACCCCACAACCAATTCATCAATCACGCCCGATAGCACGAGTAAAGTCATTGGGATCGGCTACCTTTACATCGATGACGTGTGACCTCCTAGCTATGCCCATCCGCTAACCCTCATTCTTCAGTCGGTCCACCAGCTCTCAGTTCACGAAACTGCTCGTAGCCCCCGAGCCTACAGTGGCTTGCAGCTCCATGCCCGTGACTTCCACTATTGCGGACAGCTGCTCTTCTTCACTGGTCAACCCACTGACTAGGCTCTTGCGATCCTGGCACGGCCCTCCGCCGCAAGGGTCGAGGGCGTTTCCCTCGTTTCCCTTCCTGCAGCACTGACACACCGATATACCCACTTTTCCTCATCTCCAACATCTCTATGTGAGTGGTCGGGTGCTTCGCGCTCCCACACCTGAGCCGAATTTTTTACGTTTCCGTTTTTGATATTACTATTCGTTTGTGTCGATGTGTTGAATCACACACCCCCTCCTCTCGCGCTGGTCCGTTCCCCGGGCCGTTTTTCCACCGCCGACACACCGTTGTCTCGGCCGGCTTGTTGAAGGGATTCGCTGCCGGGGCTTTGATTGTCGGCTCTCCCGACAAATTGATCTGCCAACTCCATCATGGTGTCCAGTTCCCTGCACCTGTGTGACTTTAGGTATGCCCTCAAGTCTGGCATTCAGTTCTCCCGGATCAACTCCGTTTACTCCTCCTGGGGACATTTCAGGGCTCGCATGAGCGTCTGCTTCTCCACTATGTATTCTTTGAATGGCTCTTCCCATTTCTTCTTCCTCGTCCTTACTTCCTGCGGCAACTTCTCAATATATCCCCGCGGTAGGAAATAGGTCGGTTTCACCGGGAAACGGTCGGATTTTGCTGCCTTAGTTGAAAAGTGAAATTTCCATTATTGATGGAAATTCATTGCTTTGGGACGAAACGACCGAACACTCAAAAATACAATTGTGGGTACCAAATGACTTCGTTTGAAACATTATCGAAGAACAAGGATTTAATCAAGGAAACATTCAAGATACTAGAACATTCATCATCGCATTGGAGCATTGCAACCTCCCGAAGATGCATAATTTTTTTTAAATATACTTCATGAGAAAAATCGACGAACTATTTGATCGATGTCGGTGTAGCAATGAAAATATAAATTCTTAAAGATCTGTAGCAACTACTTCATGAACATCATGCGTTGATCAGGCTGTTCAAGAGTCCATTGGAGCGCATGCCAAATGATGACTACAAGAGATTAAAAAATTTGCTTATTTATTGTTCATTGTTAAAGTTCACCACGTTATCTAAAATATGTTTGCTATAAATTAGCCACCTTTATTTTTTGTTGCGTGGCAGAACTGCAATACTCAAAAATTTTGTACGATTCTGTTATATATTGTTTGTGCCGTGTTCCATTTTTTATATGTCAAAACAACGCCAACAATAAATGCTATCTTGACATAACAATCGGCTAATATAATATCGATAATGATATAAGAAAATTGTCATATTCATTTATGCATACGTAAAACATCTCAAAATTTAAGTTTGTTTGGAATATTCTGTGAAAATGGCGACCGCAGGTTTGATATACAATTGCTTCATTATTTTACTATCCGCTGATTAATGATTTATTAGATTTGTTTTGACCTGTTTTATTTAGTACTAGTAGAAAGTTTTGTGTCTAGTATCCTCGTGGTTTTATGCTAGACACGTAATACAAACATTTAAACACATGCATATGTGTGCAAATATTTTTACTATTTTATTACACATATCTAGTAATACGCATTTTAACAATGTGTGGTATGTTAGTTGTGTATTGTGTATTGAGATTTCATTTAAATTTGCAATTCAATAAATTGTTTTCTTATTCTTTAGGAAAAAAGGGTAAAAAGAACAAGGGAACAGTCATTTCGCTGCAATCGTTTCTTTCTAATGGTGACACACCAGCCGGAACAACGCAAGTTTCGAAAAAAATTAGAAACTTGGATGGCGATGACAGTGACGACGGGAGTAGCACATTACCTTCAGTTTATCAGCTTCCAACTGCGCCTCGAGCAAATCGGATATTTGATGATAATTCCATTCCGCACAGGCCTCCTTTTATAGCTTACATCAATAATTTGCCTTTTGATGCGAACGAAGACGACCTTTATGAATTTTTTGGGTCTATAAATTTAATATCATTGCGGCTACCACGGGAAGATGGTGAAAACGGACGATCCCGTGGTTTCGGCTATGTGGAATTGGAAAGCAGGGAAGATCTAATTCATGTGCTTAGCTTGCCAGACCCATCCATCAAAGGACGTCGCATTCGTATAGAGCTATCGAATGAAAATGACCAGCAAAACCGTCCAAAAACGAATCGTCGTTTTGAAGGGTTTGGTAATAGCAGTGACAATAGAGACTCGGTGAATTGGAGGCGAGATAGTCAAAATAATGGCAGTAGTTTTGGTGGATATACAGCGAATTTTGACAGAGGCTTTAATCGAGAAAGGAAACCTATAACTGAAAGGGAAGAATCTAACGCACCTGGATCTTGGCGCACAAGCGTGAGACCCCAATCTAATGATTCTTCGCCTCCGAGGAGAGACTTTGATCAAATTAATGACAAATTTCGAGATGGTCGTGGAAAAAATATTGAACGTTATGTAACAGATGACGACTCTAAACAAGAAGAAAGGCCAAAGTTGAACTTGAAACCTCGAACGCTACCTTTACCAGATATAAAGACAAACCCAGATTTTGAAGATGCTGATATCAATGAAACAAATGTTTCAAAGCCGTTGACAACATCATTAAATGTGTTTGGCTCAGCTAAGCCAGTAGATACAGCTTCGAGAGAATTAGAGATAGAAGAACGATTAGCTCGGAGGCAAGACAAGATTCGGCACGAAGACGAGCATTTAAATGAAAAATTGGCAGAAGTTCAAATAGATAAAAATGAAAATGAAAGTATCAATGCAGCTGTCAATTGGCGCCAAAATCTGGAAAACAGCGACGATAACAGAAGTACCGCGTGCTCACAAGGTAAATACGGAGCTACATATATATCGTAAATATGTCAAAATAAGTACAAAACCATACCTTACATTTAAAGTGTTTCTGATCCCATAATTTATATGATTCTTGATAAGAATCAATCGAGTCAATAAAACCATGTCTGTCTGTCCGTCCCAATGAGCGCCTAGATGTCAAAAACTACAAGAGCGAGAGCAAACAAATTTTGTATTAAGACTCCTCTGATATCACATTTTTACAATTGTATTTGAAAATTTTGCCCCGCCCCCACAAAGGACGAAAATCTGTGGCATCCACAAAAGATAAGAGCTAACAAAAAATGCAAAACTGTGTAGAACTACAATATCTACCAGATTGCCAAATATAGATCAGATCGAATTATTATTATATATTCTCTTTCACATATTCTTCGTCGTGCAATGTGTGCGCTCTCTGGCGTAGGCCAGCCATACTGATTCGGTCAGTATCGGGTATAAATAAAGGTCGGGTACCCGACCTATAATGAAAAAATCCACCTCGTTTAAAATTCAAGCGCACATTGATTTATTGAAAATATAAATGTTTCATTATATGTAGAATTAGTTGTCATACAATACCTTCAGATATGTCAAGTCAAAGGTGAACTTTTATTTTTTACCATTTTTTAGTATTGTATTTTTTTTATATTTTAGTTTCTATATTTTATTGCCTTTAGTTCACAACAAAAAAAAGCTAATATTCATAAAAATCGTCTAATAAACGGTGCAAAGTACATTAATAACTTTTTATTTTGTCACATCGGTTCTGATTAATAAACAAAAATCATACGACTAAATCTAAATAATTACAAATTGGAAAATTCAACCGACACTTAATAATTAAAAGCTAATGTAAATCCGTTTTCAAAGGATATGAATTCCCGAATTTTTTTTAAATAAATGAAACCTAACTGATTTAACCAATTGGCATTAAATTTTATTAACTTTTATCGGAAAACCTATTAGAATAAGCAAAAGATCACTTGTTCGGTTTTTTTATTTTTTTTTATTCTTATAATCCTGTTTTCTTTTACTATTTCTCTTTTAATAAAGATGATTCTTGATAAAACTTTTTTCACAATGTATCTCTAAAAAGCCTACTAAGTTATTTGTTAAGTTAAGGAAATAAGAAGTGACCGATCGCGACTCGTACAGTCACGATCGGTACTTAGTTCAATTTAAAAAAAAAAACAATTCATATCATTTATTGTGTAAATACTCAATAGAAACTCAAATGAATTATTTTTTAAAATAAATTAATCGTTTAGATTATTCCGTATTTGTATTTTACTAGATTAAGCCAAAGTCGACTTATATTTCGAACGTTCGCACGGTAGTACGTTCGCGACCACACGTTTATTGCTACCATTATACAAACTTAAACTCGAAGAACCCCATCTTTTTTTTTACTAACAAAATGCTATCGAATCGCAAAATAAGGGAAAAACTTATCTGTTTTCTTTTTGTACATCAAAAGAGTACGATCGTAGGTAGGTAGGTTTGACGTAATCGAAATATCATCGGTTATAATTTTTTGTTTGATTATGTATTCTTGAAAATATTTTTTTAGGTTAATAGTGGAATTCAAGGAATGGTTTTTACTTATATCTTTTAAAATACCTACATATACAAAAACTTAACCTCTTTCATTTTAAAACCTTTTTTATAGATGATAGAAGTCGTGATGATGTTAACAGATCTAACAAATCTCGTGACCATGACAGGTGAATATAAATATTGGTAGTTAAAAATCTTGTATATTTAAAAATCTATAAAATCTAAATTTTAAGTGCGAATGTCATTATCATCTCATTTCTTTAAACGGACGGAACGAAAAGATTATCGGGCTATCTTTATTGTGTTGGATCCGAAAATCACGAGTTTTTTTCTACCACTCTTCATTTTATTTTCGGGTAGAGAGAACGAGAAACCATACATTAATTATACATGTATTATATTCGATTCGTGTAGATGTATGTTACCGCCAGACGCGTTTTCGACACCATAAGGTATGCCATGGATATCTGTCTGTTCATCGTCTTATTGAGGTCCTAAACCTTAGATACTAGAGCTGGATGTTGAGTGTTGTGTGCAATCTCTTCTGATATCATAGTGAAATTTGTTGACGTCCGATACTGTCTTTTTAGATAGAGAATGATCATATTTGCTCGCGCTTCCAAAGCTCATCCAATACCTTTGGTGTAGGCTTTGTCAATCTTTTTTAAGCAGAACTTATCGCTTTACAATGGGATTTAGATCTGGACGTTTAACAAACCACTGCATAAAATGAGAACTCCAATATACTTTTGCGGTTTACGTTTTCAGCCAAAACGTTTCGTTTTCGTTTTAATGTTCTCCAGTTTTCACATATTTTTGCTGTTTGCGCCAAAACGAAAATTGTTGTTGCACTGGCCAATATTTTCCGAGCCAAATTTGAGGTTGGGTTAAAATAAAATTATCCATAAAGAAATCAAAAGTTAAATTACCCTGATATATGTAGGTGTCAAGTTTCTGTTAATGCATCAATAAGTCATCTATCTTTTTCCCTTTGCAATTAAGGGTCGTTTTGTTGTATAAAAAGCCGTTTTTCATTTCGTCAACGAAAATGTTTTCGTTTTGAAAACGAAGAAATCTTGCGGAATGTGAAAACGGGAGCACCAATTTATGTGTATTCAAAAGTAATCGTGAATTTTTGTGAATGTGAATGCGCTAATGTTCTACCAAGTGAAGCAGCTCTACACAATCAGACTTCCTCCTCTAGGCTTTATTGTCCTTGACTTTCAATGCCCAATGCGGTGGCCTTTTCAATGCCCAGATCTAAATAATAAATTATTTAAAATAAAATTATTCATTTTAAAAATTCGAAACGTGAAAAACTGAATTTAGTAGACGTTCGTTAATGGTTCTAATTCTCGAAAGATTCTAGTTTTTGGACAGAGCTTTTACTCAAGCAATACAGAATAACAACTCTTTTTTAAAATAAATTTTTTTACATGATACAATTTTCAGTGCTTGAGTTTTGTTTCATATAATCTAAGATACTGGCTTGTTTTTTGGTCTACGGAAGGCCAAGAGATTGGCACCATTTTAGTAATTTGTTTGCACTTTCAATAGCATGCCTTCTCAAAATTTGAACCTTCTGTTCCAAAGTTAAAGTATTTTTACGCTTCGTGGACATTTTTCTGACTCTCTTCTATCGTTATAATGCTGGCTCTTCTGAACTGTCTACTTCGTACCCACATGCGAACATGCCACAAAACAAATAAGAGAAGTCCCCTTTTTTAAACAAACGAAATCAGAGCAAAAGTTACAAAAAAATACGCTCTGAAATTAGAACTACTGGTTCTAATTTTGGAGAGTTCAGTGCAAACGAGGGGGAACAACTCTTCATTTATACCCGATACTTAGTCAGTATGGCTCTACTCCGGCAGACGCCGCTAATATTAAACAAAGACAAAGAGTGCGTGCGTAGCCACTGTAAATTGATTTCTTCCTTTTGGCTATACAAATGATCCGATTTGATCCAGATCGGCAATCTGATAGATATGGTAATTTTCTATGATTGTGCGCTTTTAGTTTTCTCGTGTCTTCAGTATTGTGGATGCCACAGGTTTTCGTCCTTTGTGGGGGCGGAAGGGGGTGGGGCGAAATTTTAAATTACACTTGTGCAGGTTCGATGCTCTTATAGTGCCTGCCGATCATGAAACGTGTGTGCTAGAAAGAGACAGAGCGAGAGAAAATTAAATTTTCTTGATTCTGGCTTTAAAAGATATCGTACTTTTCTACGATTCTGCGTTTTTGGTTTTCTCGTTTCTTTAAAATTGTGGATGACACAGATTTTCGTCTTTTGTGGAGGCGGAAGTGGGCGGGATGACATATCACAGAATTCTGGATATAAAATGTCGTTGTTCTAGCTCTTGAAGTATCTGAGCACTAGGCGCTCATAGGGACCGACAGACAGACAGACAGGCAGACAGACATGGCTCAATCGACTCGGCTATTGATGCTGATCAGTTTAGGTTAGGTTAGGTTGAGGCGGCTGCCGGGCTCGCTCGGAGCCCGTCACACTTAGGCCGGTTTCGGCCCGTTGTGATACCGCATTGTGATCATTCCTTCCTGCGTTGTGAGACTTCCTGTCAGCAATTATCCCATACAGATGCTCTCACAAAGTTCGCTATCCTCCTGGGACATAGTTTGGACATCTCTGAGATGTCGTGAAGAAAGGCTGCGCCCAGGTGCTGTAGCCTTCTTCTGCTGAGAGCTGGGCAGGAGCAGAACAGATGTTCCACTGTCTCCTCCTCTTCCTCATCTCTACAGCTGCGACAAAAATCGTTATGTGGGGCCCCCAGCCTGTTAGCGTGGGTGTCTATTAGCCAGTGTCCCGTGAGGGAACGTATGACTACGTTGCACCTTTTCCTGCTTAGTCGCTTGTATTGCTCTGCAAGTGCCAACCGTCACTCAGCCGTGCGCCGCCGAAAAACTGACTCCGACCACTCCAAGTGTGCAGCAGTTGATCTCGTTTGTCACTCCAAAGGCAACGACAACTGCTGGCGATGCAGATTCGGTAGCCGAATTCATCGCCTCGGAGAATGTGCAGCCAAGTACGTCTGCAGCGTCCGTGTTCGTGGTGTCCGCAAGTTCGCTAGTTGTCCCGTCTATCCCGATCCCACCAGTAAATAGACGTTCCGGACCTCCGGATATTGCCACCACAGGTACTAGGCCTGTGGTGACTAAACCACTGGTGGGAGTACCACCAAAACGACAAGTTTTTGTTTCACGGCTGGCCCCTGACCTCACATCTAATGATGTAATTGCTTTTATTCAAAGCAAAATAAAAGCCGTGGGTTTAAAGGTGGAGAAATTTAACTTCTCTTATGCCAGGGACATAGCCTCGTTTAAGATAAGCATCTCCCCAACTCAATTTGACACCATTTGCTCCGCCAAATTTTGGCCGGAGGTGGTGAAGGAGTTTAAGGCTAAGAAGAAGAATAGGCCCCCATATCCCTTCCAAATCTTTCCAGTGTGCCACCCTCAACCTCAACTTCCTCAACTTCCCGTCTTGCTTCCACCTTTCCAAAAAACCAACTTCTCTTTTAGTAACCTATCAGAATGTAAGAGGCTTGCGTAGTAAGCTCAGCATTCTTTTCCGGGATAGTGTTGCATTTGCTTCCCACGTTATTGTGTTTACTGAAACCTGGTTAAAGCCGGACATTCTTAGTTCCGAGGTTTTGGCAGGTCGGAACTTTTAGAAAGGACCGTTCGTCTCGACGTGTAGGAGGGGTTTTGATTGCAGTAGACTCTAACTTCACGTCGGAACACTTCACAGTCCAAGTTCAACAGGAACTGGAATTCCTGTGTGTAAAACTGATTCTTCCCGATTTCGCTATATTCATTCTTCTTATATCTCTAATTATGAACAGCACTTGTCCGCTTTAACCGCTGTTTCTTCCTCGCCAGGAACTGTTTGGTCTTCGGTAATCGAGTCTAGCAACCTAGTGCCCATGTCACGACATGACTTTGTTGACGGCTTGCTTGACCTGTCCCTGTCTCAAGTCAACCATGTGCAAAATTCCTTGGGTAGATAGCTTGATCTGTACTTTCTATCGGATCCGACCTTTGTGTTGTTAACCCAAGCCCTTTCGCTATACCTGTAGACGCCTACCATCCTACTTTCGATGTGTCGAAAGTTTGATTCTTGTATGCCGCTATCTTGTCCGATTATATCTCGAAAACCCCATTGGTTTACCAAAGAGCTATCCAGCCTAAAAAACTTAAAACTGTATACAAAATTTCAAGAAGTTGGTTCTCCTACTTCTCACTCTCGCAATGTAATAGTTCGGTCAAACCTTTCAGTTCTTAATTCTCAATGCAATAAAAACTACCTATCTCGATGCAGGATACGTTTTTCTCAGAACCCTAAACAGTTTTACTGCTTCGTAAACAGTAAGCGTAGAACGTCCGCACACCCATCCTCGCTATCATTTTGTAATACGTTGGCAAATAATGATCAGGCAATTGCCGATCTTTTTGCCCAATTCTTCCAAACCACCTATTCTGAGGAAAGCTACTCTGGTCATCCGTACCCATACGGTTTACCGAGGTCGAACGGCATTTTCAGTCCCTTGTTAAATGAATGTTCCCTACTTCATGATCTTCGACTAGTTAAGCCGGTGTTTTCACCGGGTCCAGACGGGGTTCCAGGTTGTGTACTCATGTACTGCGTTTAGATTCAGTATGGACCCTTGCTTAAACTATTCACCCTGTCCATCGATTCTTCTTGCTTCCCCCCGATCTGGAAGGAATCGGAAAAAGGTAGCAAGTCTGACGCAAAAAATTATAGAGAAAGTATTAACTCCGCACTTGCAACATCTCTGCAAGTCACTTATATCTCCAACTCAGCATGGATTTATAAGGCGGCGATCAACCACCACGAACTTGTTAGAGTTTACCTCTTTCATTATTAAAGGCTTTCAAGGTAACTTACAGACGGATGTTATTTACACCGACTTTAGTAAAGCATTCGACTCTGTAAACCATTTCCTTTTAGCGCATAAACTTGACCTTTTAGGGTTTCCGCCCAACCTCCTGAGATGGATTTCTAGCTATCTTTGTTCTAGGTCTCAAAGAGTCCTTCAAAAACTCCCTCTCTTTCCCAGTAAAGGTTTCTTCGGGAGTACCACAAGGCAGCCATCTAGGCCCCTTACTCTTCACACTCTTCATTAATGACTTGCCTTCAGTATTAACATACTCTCGAGTACTTATGTATGCGGATGATGTTAAACTCTGTGTCCAGTAAAAGGACATTTCATTTCATTCTCGCTTGCAATCCGATCTCAATAACTTTCAGTCATGGTGTTGTGCAAACTTGATTAACCTTAATGCCTCGAAATGCAAAGTTATGACATTTCATCGTTCTAGCCCTTTGTTGGCTCCCTATGCCCTATTTGGTGGTTCTCTTGAGAGAATTACCCTGGTGGATGATCTGGGTGTTATGTTAGACCCCAAGTTAAAGTTTTCCGAACACATTTCTACCATGGTAACCGGGAGGAACAGGGAGGACATCACTTGCAATATCACACCCACACCATCAGAGCTACCATGGCAACATAATCGGATGTTGGAATCTCGAAGTCATGGGGGTTTGTGGCGGCGGTAATTCCAGTTTCCATTGGTCCAGAGTTTATGGTAGTTTTGTTGATGCTAGTAGAGAGAATATTGACGATGTCATTTTTCTTATGTGTAAAAAAGCTTGGAGCATCTGATTGCGAATTGACTTGATTAGGCGAGGGATGGCCGCTAGGTATAGAATGGTTCCAGAGGTAAGGATGAAAATCGGTTTGACTTACCACAGGTTATTACTTGAGATTTTCCGTATAAGTGATTCGCTCAAAAGCTTCAAACTACGATTCAAGGGTAATGAAATTTACGTTGAGTGCATCGAATTTTTTTTGGGCCTCTATTCTCCGTACCCATGATCAGGATATTTTGAAATAAAATGCTCGAATGGTACCAAATTTGCAAAGTAAATGCTCTGCAAATGACATTTACTTTTGGCAGCAGTTCAATGCAGTTCCGCTGCATCATAGTCTTAATTATGGTGTTATTTATCTTTTTCTAACATTTTCTTAAATTATTTATTTTGTAGATCTGAAAATGTAAAAGGAAAAATAAGCACAAACGACGAGGGAAAGTACAAAGAGGATAACAAAAACACACGTAATGATCGAGAACTGCCCAAGTATCATCCTAACCAGACTGGACCAGTAAGTTCACTACCTATTTTCCAACTTTTGAAGGGTAATAACCCGGTACTCAACAATGGGATATTATAAATTCGTGTAGATCTACCAGAAAAAAGAGTTTTCGACCCCAAAAAAATATATTCTTGATCAGCATCAAAAGCCGAGTCAAGTCTGTGAAACCCGAAGATGCAGAATCATAGTCATTCTTTTTGATATTTACACACATTTAGAACACACACACATTTCAATTTAGAAACTAAGCAATGGCCTGTTTTTGGCCGGCTTTGGATTTTTATTTATGTTTTAAAGCTTGACAAGGAAGTACTTTTTTTATTACATTCAAAACATTACATTTTTCACCTTTGTTTCGTTTGACCACTTTTCCTCGAGCTAGAAGTTTGTTTCATATCGTATCCAAATCTTGCTTGTTTACAGAACCAACTTTGTTTTAGTGGATTTCTACGGATGCAAGTGATACGTCAAGTTTCTCACCAATCAATCTTATTAAATAATGGCTGTTCATTGTCCTAATTTTTTCGTCATCAGCTGCTAATGATTGAATCCCAATATTTCCAGAACGGAATTTTGCAAATCTACGTTGAGTGTCGTTCGCCAATTTTATCGTTCCCGTATATGTCACGTACCTTTGTTGTTTTCAGGTTGGGTCGCGCTCATGACATTTCGAAAGTAAAATGCAAAATGCTACACCGAAAAGGTTAACTTCTGCACTTTCCTTTTTTTTTCTGTATTTATACCCGATACTCAAAATACTCTCTCTAACACACACGTTTCATAGTCGGCTTTGCCTATCGCTAAAGGTGAGCGCCTAGATCTCAGAGACTATACGAGTTAGAGCAACCAAATTTTGTATCCACACTCCCGTGAATTCGAACCTGCACAACTCGCATTCGGGTATAAATTTAGAGTTGTGGTCGCAGCAGCAACTCTCAACGTTTTCCCTCGTTTTTTTTTTGTTTTTAAACATACGCCCGTTTTGTATTTGTACGGATGCAGGTATTCGTATCTTATGTAAGAACGTAAGCAGCTTATAGTCAATCCATTTGAAAATTTTAACTTTGAATATTTTGAATGAGAGTGCTGATATTCTGTCATTACGTAGCCGAATATACACTAGTCGGCATAATTATTTTGACAAAGTAAATATCGTTTATTTTGTAGCATAACTTTTTTATGGCTATATAAAGAATTTTCGATTTATTTTTCTTTTATATATATAATTAACTTTCAAACTTAAAAAGATTTTAGTAAATTAGTAATTTCCGTGTTTGGCATAAGTATTTTGACAAGATTGTTTAATTTAAATAGCAAAGTTTAAGCTTTACAAAGATGAAAGAATTAAGCAAAATTTAATAAAACGTATATCCTCCTTTAGCTTCAATAACTTTTTGAAGTCGCCTTGGTACAGAATCCACTAAATTTTGAACAATTTCTGGAGATATCTCTTGCCAAAGGGAAGTGAGCTCAGAAATTGTCTCCTCTCTCGTTTTGTTTAACGAAACTGTTCTTTTTCGTTTCAAAAGAGACCAGACGTTTTCAATAATATTTAGATGTGGGCTTTGTGGAGGCCAGTTTAAGGTAGCAACATTAACATCCCTCAAAAATGTGGTGATCATTCGTGCTTTGTGGCATGGGGCATTATCCTGTTGCAGGATTAGAGACTCTCCAATCAGCCTATTACCGGAGGGGAATGCGTGTTCATTCAGCATGTGTAAATAATTGCCCTGGTTCATCGAGCCGGTGATAGGAATAAAGTCTCCTAGCCCACTGTAGGCAACACATCCCCAGAACATGACAGAGCCTCCGCCATGGCTCACTTTTTGACAAACTGGCCGTTTTTTTTTTCTTTGCTCTGTGGGCATTCTTATAAAAACTTTAGTTTTTGATGAGTTATACTCAAATGAGCTTTCATCAGTCCACAGGACGCTTCTCCAGATCTCCTTTGGCTTATCCACGTACTCCTTTGCAAAGGCCAGTCTTTTTAGCTTGTTTGCCTTTGTTATAAACGGCACGTGGACTTATAAGTGTTAAAATTTCCTTCCTTCATGCGGACTATGCGTTCACTGATTGGGTTCTCTGCCGTTAAGTTGAAGAAGTCTGCAGCATTTTGAGGCTTCAGAAACACATTTTTTTTTTTAATTCGCGTAGAAGGACTCGATCTTCAGTTGGAGTAGTTTTACGCTTGGCGCCTGATCTAGTTAAGTTTCTTAAGCCATTATGTTTTTTAAACTTATTAATTTGATAGTGCACAGTTTGACGAGACACTTTAAATTCATGTGCAATCTCTTTTATTGCCGTTCCAGCGTTAAACTTTGCTAGCATTGATGATCTGACGTCTAAATTTAACTCAGCCGTTTTTCCCATTTTCTAAAATTGCTTTCGAACAAATTAAATTTTTTATCCACGTTTAATATCCATTAAAGTTAAATGCAAAACGATTTTGGTTGTGTAATGCCCAAAAGTGAAAAAACATGTGCACAAAGATCTCGTCAAAATAATTATGCCAAGTAAAAATTCATTGTTCGCATGCATTCTTATCTTCAGAAAGAGAATGCAAAAGGTAAACTACATAAAATTTTGCATGCATAGAGCTATAATTAGATTCTTTGTTTTGCTCATCTTTTTCGCCCCGTTATTTAACGGTACTAAGCGAAGCTAGCTTCAATAGTTACCAAAAGGTTTCGTCAAAATAATTATACCGACTAGTGTATATCTAGCCATATTATTAATAATATTAACCCCCTAAGTGACTGCACCATCAAGCGGCAATGCCATGAAAATCAAACATGTTAACTTGGTTGGACTTAGTGAGGATAGACGGTTGTTGGTTGCCATGCACTAATCAAGATCTCTTTTGCTAACATTGATAAACTCATTTATTATACTCAACGGTCGACAAACATTTTATTGGAAAAATAACAAACTAAGTACATAAGCAAAGTACGACTTTTTACCTTCAGCGACAACAGCCTGACTCCTATTTAGGAGGTAGGTTAGGTAGAGGCGGTTGCCAGGCTCGCTCGGAGCCGGTTTCGGCCCACTGCGATACCGCTTTGGATCATTCCCTTCTTGCAAATGTGGAATTTCAGGTCAGCAGGGCTGGCTGGGACCAGATGCTCTTATAAAGTTAGCGACCTTTTTGGGACATAGTGTAGACATCTCCGAGATGTCGCTTAGAAATGCAGAGCGTAAGTGGTGTAGCATTCTTCTGCTGAGAGCTGGACAGGAGCTCGTCCTCGTCTCTGCTGCAATAAGCTTACAGGTTGCCAATGGCATACAGACATCCATGCTTGCATCCACAATATTGCACATTCCAGAAAACTAAAAACGCAGAATCATAGATAATGACCATATCTATCAGATTGCTGAATCTGGATCAGATCAGATCATTTTTATAGCCAAAAGGAACAAATCAATTTGCACTGGCTACGCAGCGCCCGACGTCTCGCTCAGACTGATTTTCTGTCTCTCTCGCACGCACTCTTTCTCGTATCGTTTAATATTAGCGGCGTCTGAAGGAGGAGCGCCATACTGACTATGTATCGGGTATAAATGTAGAGTTGCGGTGTCCGCAGCAACTCACAACGTTCCCCCTCGTTTATATAGTGCTAGACTGCTTTTATAGTCTGCCCAGTGAGTATCCTCGTTAGCTTTTGTGGCTTTATTGAAGAGAGTCCTTTAGCTTCTACGAAGGATGTCTAATTTTGTTGACCACCAAAGGGGCTTCTCCTTCCCTCTTAGTCTGTTAGGAGGGCATGCTGCCTTGAAGGCTTATTGCATGCTTCCGTGAACCTGTTCACAAGACGGTCTAGGTCGTCTTTCATGTTCGGGCATAATGGGGCATTGCGAGGGAGTAGGTTCTCCAGGGTTGTGCCATGCATTTCCCAGTTGGTTTTTCTGGGGTTGATATAGTCAGTGGGTTTAGGGATCTCGAGGGATAATATCGTCTCGATGTACCTGTGGTCCGAGACGGAATGGTCCTCTAAGACTTTCCAACTCTTGACTGTGTCTGTTGTTTGACACTAGCGTGACGTCAATAACCTCCTGCCGATTTTTAATTATAAACGTGGGGTCGTTGCCCCGATTGCAAATAAATAAATTTGAGTCCAGGATGAAGCTGAATAGTGACTCACCCCTTACATTCGTGTCCGTGCTCCCCCAGTCGATGTGGTGGGCGTTGACATCGCAACCTATTAGAACGTCTTTGTCCGTCCTTTCGCTGGATTTTTTGCGAACAAGGTCGTTGGGAGGATCATCTTCCTCGTGGGCCATATAGGACGCCACCAGCCTGAGATGAGTCCCGTTTATCTCTAGGCTTGCCGCCGTGTTATCGCCATAGCTATAATTGTGGAGCAGAAAGATGTTTAGGTGCTTTCTTGCAAGTATGCGGGTTTTACCTTTACCTTACCTTCGTCTCTAATCCACAGACCTTGTTTCCTAACACCCAAGGCTCCTGGATCAAGACTACGTCGGCTTCGCTCGCGTCTAAGCGAAGTATGAGGGCAGCCGATGCTGCTTTACAGTTGTGGAGATTGATTTGAAGAATCCTTAGGACCATCTTCAAGGTTCTCCACCACTGTTATGTCTGCGTCCGAAATGTCTGTCTGTCCGTCCACCCGTCCCTCTGAGCGCCCTAAGAGCTAGAACAACGAAATTTTGTATCCAGACTTCTGTAATATGTCACTGTTACAAGTGTATTTCAAAATTTCGCCCCGTCCCTTCCGCCCACAATTTCAAATATACGAGAAAACCAAAAACGCAGAATCGTAAAGAATGGCTATATCTTCTAGACTGCAGAATCTGAACCAGATCGTATCATTATCGTATTATAGCCAGAATCAAGAAAACAATTTCATTCTTTCTCGCTCTGCCTCTCTCTAACACACACGTGAGCTTCGCCCGTCGCTAAAAGTGAGCGCCTTGATCGTAGCGACTATAAGAGCTAGAGCAACCAAATCCACACTCCTGTGATATCGAAGCTGCACCACTGTAAGTTAAAATCTCGCCCACCCCCTTCCGCCCTACAAAGGACGAAAATCTGTGGTATCCCCAATTCAGAAGATACGAGAAAAAACGCTCAGTCATGGATTGTCATCATATCTACCAAATAGTCGCAGCAGTAACTCACAACGTTCCCCCTCGTTTTAAATCTGTTTTATACATAAAAAACGTACGTTCGTGACCCGCGGAAATGCACATACTTATGTCAATATATCCCGGAGCGCGTACCCCGCGATCCCCGATCATAATGATATTTTGGCTTTATTTGTGGTCGTTCGTAGTTGAGGGAGATCATTGTAAATTTGTAGTCAAGTTTGATTTTTATTGAAACGATTTCCACTCAACGACTTCTTTATAAACTATCATATATTGTTTGTATTTAATGTCTCTTTAACGAGTTTAATGAAATGTTTTTATTGTAGGTTTTGCAATCTTCCAACAAATATTCTGGACTTGACGACGATGGATCTGAATAAATAAATAACTTATGTATGTTTCTTATAAAAGATTAAATGAATTCAAATAAAGAAATTAAATATAACTTAATATTTATTTATTTACTAGGTGACCCGGCAAACGTTGTTTTGCCATCTATATTATTTCGAGGAAACATTTTTTCAGTTCAATAAAAATAATTATCTACTATAAGTATGCGGGGACTTACTTATTAATTAGAAGATTACTTAAAAATAAAGATTAATTTCTCAGCGCAATAGAGTGTACAATATTCTTGGTTAGTCCGCCTTTAGCCAACACAAACAAACTGGATGGTTTTCCCAATTTAGAAAATGCCACATATAGTTGTCAGTTTTGAAAAGCATGATATTTCCAAATCATTTTTAAATTTGAGTGCATGACAATGCGTGCATTCCGTTTCTAAAGTACCAATAACCACTTTAGAATGAGCATAATATTTAACATCATACTGGAATGCTAGTCGAAGAAATAAATTTGATGTAAATGCTCGATGAAATTGTTGGCGTTGTTGATCAATTCCTCTACGTTTGTTGCGTTGTTCAATTCCTCTACGTCTGTCGACTATGTATCTGCGCGTTACACTCCGTTCCAGTTGCCTTTGTTGATTTCTTTCATTTCGGGCCTCTTGCGATTTTGATTTGCGTAACTGCGCCATTCTCGCATGCACATCTGCATTGTTTTCTCAGGCCGAGGTACAGCTTGTCAGTCTCTCCAGGACCCGGTCCTTCCCCAGAGCAAAATTTGTGTGTGAGGAGCTAAAGGGAGAGCAAAAACATGCAAGTACCTGAGGGAAACCGCCGTTACAGCGCGGCCGGGCGCACACGCGTGTTTCAAACGGGGCCTGGTCATTCAGTGTCTTCGGATGCATGGGTGTGTTATCGGTCGGCTCCCTCCCCGTTTCCCTCTCTTTTCTGCCATTTCTCTTGGTGTTCGTGGCGCGCTGCTTCTGTGTTGGCCGTTGGATCTCTGGCTTTGGATGCGTGGGCTTGAGAGTGGGAGCGATCGTTGGCTCTCTCTCCGTTTCCCTCTCTGGTGCTTTTTATCTTGTTGTTTGTGGTGCGCTGTGTTGCGGCAGGTCCACCGCTGGTGATGTTCTGGTTGGTTCTTGGTACTGGTTCCGTGTTTTTTTTACCCTATAGTAAGTAAAACGCCTCGTCGTTTTGGGCTTCCTTAATCTATTTCTTATTCTAATTGGGGCGGTATCTACAGAGTGGATGGTAAATAAAGATTCATGGCTTTGTCTGCTTGTGGGTCAAAATGATAAGTTGTCCCTCCAGGGAATGGTGTCGCTGCCCAGTTGTGAAGGTTGTGCCTTCACACTCCCTTCCTACTACGGGGTGGGGCGCGGCGAAGTGTGGACCAGGTTCCCGGTGATTGATACCCGGAAGCGCTGGCCGTCGTGGTGTTCTAGGTTTCCGCGCTGCGTTTGCCTGAGTGCTTTCCAGTAAACTTTGCGGTGTGAGCCGATCGGGTGTGCTCACTCGCCAGGCGACGGGAGCGATTGACCATATCTGCTCCTCCTGCAGCGCATTCAGCTTCGGTATCTCCTCGAACCCGCTGAGCAATCCGCCGACCTCTGACTCATCCAGGCCCAATGACAGGTCGCTGTCACCCTTGGGTGGGCTCGGGTTCCCTGGTCCGGGCTCTCGGGCCGCGCGGCTCGTTGGTCCTGGGTTTGGGGCGTCGCAGTCGGTAGGGCTTGGGGATAGCCAATCCATTGGTGTGTAGTCCAGCGGCTACCCCTTAACCCGGCCGAGTCGCTCTCCTCTGTCGCCGAGGACTTGGGCCATCTCGGCGCTATACTGGCATACAACGCAAAACACCCAGTTTTGCTGCAATACAATGACCCAATTGTCAAAACATGCATTGTGGTGCTCAAGCATTAAATCATCAATCATCAGCAAGACAATGGCTAGAAGCATCATTCACAGCTGTGTTAGATGCACCAAAGCTAGACCAAAGCTGATGCCCCACATCATGGGCAATCTCCCAGCACAACGAGTCACACAAGCACGCCCGTTTCTTAATTCACGCGTCGACTACTGTTGACCAATCTCGATCCACCATAAGATCCGAGGCAAAAGACCAGATAAGGCATACATCGCCGTGTTCTGCTGCTTTTCCACAAAGGCAGTGCACCTAGAGCTGGTAAGCGACCTGACCACAGAAGCATTCTTGGCCGCCCCGCGTCGATTCTTAAGTAGACGTGGGAAGTGCCAAACTATTCATTGCGACAATGCAACGAACTTTGTGGGTGCAAACAACCAGCTTAAAGAATTAGAAGAATCTATATTCAGTTCAAAGGCAAGTGCTCTGATCACGAATCACTGCAACAAAAAACAAGTGGATTTTAAATTCATTCCTCCCAGGGCTCCATCGTTTGGCGGCCTCTGGGAAGCGGCGGTAAAATCAGCAAAAAAGCTGTTGATAACAACCACCAACACATCCTCATTGACATTTGAAGAACTAAACACAGTGATAATCGAAATTGAAGCAATTATCAATTCTCGACCCATCACTCCAATGTGAAATGGTGAACCATTGACAACGCCACCTGAAATCAATACTGATCATCAAGGAAAAAATGGCATAAATGGAAGACCGCTTTGGTAAAGGAAGACAACCTTACAGTACTGAAGTGGCCAATGGATCGCATCGTTAAGACATATCCTGGACAGGACAACCACGTACGAGTGGTTGCAGTTAAGACAGCATCTGGCGTATACAAGCGCCCGATCACTCGTCTAGCGCCGCTATTTCCAGACGATGTGACAATCAAACGTTCCCACAACGTGATCAGTGACGCCACGGAGATTAATGAGCCACCCACAAAGCGAACAAAAACATTTATACCTACATTAACATCAACATTATGAGTGCTGTTGCTCATGCTTCCATTAGCATTGTCACAATCAATAAATGTGACACAGTTCGCAAACAAGCCTTGAATCATCAAGCGATCATCTGACTCAAGCGCACTTAGGACTAATAGCACAATTAACCCTGCTCACAACAAGTCTCTAATGCAGTCCGACATATCTGATGTCCTAATCGCTATTCATCATCGGAGAATAAGCCCTACGCTGGTGTCTTCCGAGCAACTAAGAGACCAACTAGACCAGATACGGGGTGATTTGCCACAAGAGCAAATGCTGCCGGTCACAACGAAAGAAGTGATTCAACTATACAGAATCATGCGAGCCGAAGGAACCAGTCATCTTCAAGTTGACGCTACCTCTGGTCTCAACAGCTCAGCTCGAAGTCTTCAGTACCATCCCAATTCCGTTTTGGTATCCAACAAGCTGGAGTATTTTTGACCTCAAAAGCACGATAGTAACTGTGAACATCCACCGAGACCAGATCATGGGCACTACCCAAAAGGAATTGCGACGTTCTCTTAACGTACACAACGAGGAGTTCATCTGCTTTGACCATCAGACGATCTTCAATGTGGACAATCGCTGTGATTTTCAACTGTTTAACAATAAAACAGAAACACTGTGTCAGGTAACACACATAAAGGCTGACATGGTGTGGCTAAAAACTCAGCATCCAAAAAAATGGATCTTCGCAACGCATTCCACAACTTAACTTCAAGCAGTATGCAACGGAGTTCAACGTCAACCATAACACTGGAAGGAACTAGTCTACTCTCCATGTCCCCTAAATGCACTGCTCGCAATACTGAAGTAAGCATCATTAGCACCTTCAGCACCACAATCAGCGAAGTAAAATCGACCTACACTCGGTTTGGTGACGTGAGCCCACCGGAGACATTACCCTCGCCACCAATGTGGCAACTGAAGAATCAGACATCACACTATCTTCAAGAACTTGATGATCTACGCCAGCAACTATCAGCCATCAATCATCACGAGCTGCAACACCATCTCACCACCGTGCAGCACCATCAACTCGCTGCCTATGCAGTCCTAGCAATATCAATTCTATGGATCATTGCCTACATTTTCCGGAAGAAGTATCACCTATGGAAACCAAGGCCATCAAATCCCGATCCAGCCGTGTCATCACCCCCAATCCCCCTGTATGTTTGGCTCTCACATAACCCACCCTAGCTGCTCTATGTGTGAGCTGGCCTGGTTTGGGCAGCTCCAGATTGCCGCACCGCCGTCTGTGCTTTGGTGCGCTACATCGATCTGCTACTCCAGAACCGTTTGCGTTAGTAAGTCCTGGGCAGCTTGGCAGTGGTTGAGGTTCAGCTGAAGTAGCTTAACCATCTAGCAGCTGGGAAAGGGCTTTCTTATACTCGGGACAGCTGCGGCTGAGGACCGAGTGGGCTGTTGAGCGAGCGTCTCCGTTGTTGCACTTTGAGGGGTTGGTGCATTTGTTTTGTACATGCCTCTCTCCACCACACCTGAAGCAGGTATCCTTCGCCACTGTACGTTGGCTTCTGCACCTCGCTGCCGTTTGGCCATAGGCCATACACTTGAAGCAGCGTGTTGGCGCGATCCGTCGTCGCATGCGGCACACCACCCAGCCGATTCGCACCTTGCCAAGCTCCAGGAGCATCTGTGCCACCAGGTTTAGTGTAGCCACATCCGTGGCGCCATACGCTGTCCGCATCCTCGGATTTATTGCTTGGGTCAAGTCCAGGTCGATCGCTGCTGTAATTGCTTCCAATACCTCATTGCCTGGACCTTGCTCTTCAGAGCCTGGAGCGTTGGCGCTGCCTTCAGCACCTTCATGATGTCGGCATATGACTTTCCCTCGGTGCACTTCACCAGTACCGCGTCCGGCCGGGCTGTCTGCCCTCTGACCTCGTTCCACTTCTGCGCTGGGTCAGTGTTTTGCGTGCTGGTCGTCGGCTTCTTTGTCACATCTTGCCGATGGGCGCCGTTGTTTTGAGCTGTCCTGTCTGCTGGCGCCATCTGTTGGTCGGGTTGCTGCTGTGATACCTTGAGGGTTTCTCCGCTGCCTAACACTGTTGAGCAGCTGATATCTGGATTGTGTTGTTGTAGTTACCCATCTGGTTTCGTTTCCCTGCACCAAGGAAACGCGTCCGCACTTGCTCACACTTCACACTCTCTCCTCTTTTAACCAAGGGGTATGTGTGTGTGTTGATGTGTTTTTCGGCGAAGGCGATCCATTTGGAGCCCACGTCGGATCTCACGACCGAGAAATCTCGCGAAGATCGAAGCATGCCTTAATTCCACGCCGCTCTCGCCGATGTCCGAAGATCCGACTGAGTTGCTGGCCCTTACCCCCGGCTACTTTCTCATCGGGGGACCCTTGATGTCTACGGTCGAACCCGAAATAAATGGTGACCTCAAATCAATCATCAACCGATGGCAGCATCTGAAGGCCCTCACCCAACGGTTTTGTCAGGTGGAAAGAGGAATACCTCAAAGAGCTCCTCAAGCGCACTAAGTGGCAGACGCCGACGTCGACGCCAAACCTCCAGATTGGCGATATGGTCGACATCAGCTCGGGAGAGTCCGTGTGGTAGATATCCTTACTGCCCGCAGCGTCCTCAAAATACCTGTTGTAAAGGTCGTTCTCCTCCATCAGAACCCCCTAGTCTCGTCCAACAATAACGTGAATGTTCCTTTCAAAGCTCCAAGTTTCGTTACTAATACTTATTCGACCCCCCCTAGCTCATCGCATCCAGACATGGCCCCACGCTCTCTCGCCAACCGCACCGGGGAGAACCGGCACCCTCAAGGTAGAACCATCTACCGTTGCCGAGTCTGCTCAGGAATGCATTCGCTACGGACCTGCCACGTGTTTCTGCGCCTGCGCCCTGAGTAGAGGCTCCGAGCCGTCTTGAGAAACAAATACTGCGCAAATTACCTAGCGCACCAGCTTTCCGGGAAGGACTGCTTCAGTGGCGGGCTGTGCAGGGTGAGTGGCAAGAACCACCACACGCTACTCCACATACCCGCGTCTCGCGGTCCAGCCCGCTCAGCCACGGGAATACAGTCGCCAGATACATCGGCCAACGCCGGTCGCCGCCCTCGTCGTCCAGCCCGTTCAGCCTCGGCTGCACCGTCGCCACCTCATCTCATCGACCTCATCGCCTTCGAGTCCAGCGTCTCAAGCTGTACGCCGTCCCCGTCACCCCGTGAGCCGCCCCGTTGTAGGGACACCAGCGCCCTCCATAGACTCCCTTCTACAACATAGGAGCCTCAATACCCTCCCGACGGCGCTGGTGGTCGTGGATACGGGCTGTAAGGATTTCGAAACGGGTGCGCTCATCGACCCATGCACGCCAGTGAGCTGCATTGACGACTCATTGGCCACCGCCTTCAAGCTACCTACTACGCGTGGCAACAAGAAAGTGTGTACCGCGGTCATTCAAACCAAGACGGGCGACTTCCTACTGGAAACCATCCTTAAGGTCGAGCCCCGCTCGCTCATCCGCACGCCGATCCGACCTGTGACTGATACGATTCGGACGCGATTTGACGATCTCAAGGTCGCAGATGCGCAATTTCATCGACCAGCCACCATCTCTCTGGTCTTAGGCGCCGACGTCTACCCGAAGGTGATCCAACCCGAAGATAATCTAAAAGATATATTCACAAAGTTCGAATTAATCCTTTAGACTTATAATCACAAAACTAAACATAATACCACGAATAGGACCCCGGAAGATATATATATTTATGAATGCAAACCCAACTATGACACACAATTGAATAAAGTGAATAAAATCACTCAACTGAATAAAAATCGTATAGATTACGAGATTGGTACCCGCTATAACCTGTCTCCTCTAGATAAGTCCAAGGTAACAAACCCTTTCACAAGGACAGGCGAAATTAGACAGGTAGACGAATAGAGTAGGGGTAGGTAACACATTATAAATCGAAATTCAAAAAAGAGAAGAAAACTAATTTGAGTAAATATAATAAGAGAATCCAGAGAATCAGAGGAAGCTAATGGGATCAGCGAACCTCAACATAATTATAACTATCTTCTTACTTATGTTTACTGTTCTGATCACACATGGACAAAACACCGAGATAAGCCCCTTTAGCCCGCGAAACGGATATCTTATATTTAAAACAGGAACCATTAATATACCCAGTAACAACGAATATCATTATCTCACAGTAAATGTAACAAAAACAAAAGAAACATACCAATACTTTATAGTACAAGTTACTAAATTTGAAGGCAAAATCCAGGTACAATATCTAGTAGAAAAACTACAAAGAGAGATGAGTGGGCAAAAAATAGCCCAACGAAATAAGCGAGGCCTAGTAAACATAGTAAACTGCATATATGTAAATGTCTATTAGGAACACTGGATGAGGAAGATTAGTTAGAACAGAAGATAGATAATCTCGCAATTTACAGTGTTCCAACGAATGAATAACATTTCACAAAACATATCGAAGACATAGAATTAGGAATGCAATTAACTAGACTCGGCATATTCAATCCGAAATTGTTAAAACCAGATTACCTGAAACGAGAAACGAGAAAATACTAAACTTCTACATGGCTAAAATCCGACAGAAAAAAAATCTTATTCATTTTCAACATTCCTAGGGATAGTACAAATGTCCCTATCTATAAAATTGTTCCATATCCGGATGAGCTAAATAATATATTAACAGATATAACATTGATTCATCTACGCCAGAATCACGCCACCCTCAAGAGATCGATTCCCTAAAATCACGCCACTCATGAGGACCAATCAGAGCTAAGCATAAAACCATGGAGTCTCCAAAAACCCAGTCTCGAGTTGCGGATATTTAACTATATACATATGTATGTATATGTATATACATATGTAGCTAGAAATATGGAATTACTGACCCATACATTTTCTGCACGAAAGCCGAAATCTTAAAAATTATAAATCCATCAAAACTCATTAGTTGTGATTTATTTCATATAACTAAACGTATAAAAAATTATTCCGTTTTGAAAATAGAAACATTTTCCTTGATGAAATGACAAGTAATAGGAAAAAAAGGATGACTTATTGATCTAGTTACATAAATTGGACACCATTACCAGAACAATTTGGCTTTCACCTTTTTATAAATTGTTTTTTTTTAGCCCAACCTCAAATTTGGCTTTGAAATAATTGGTCAGGGCAAAAACACTTTTCGTTTTCGTTCTTACAGCTGATGCAGCCCGATTGGCTTATCGGAACGTTGACAAGAAATACATTTTTGCGCCTAACAGCACAAAGTTGCTCGTAACAGGACAGACTGTGCTCGTAACGTACGCTTAAGAGAACATCTGGGTAAGGACAACTGTTTCCCGCCACATTAAACTCAAAGTGTAAGTGCAAAAAATAAATTGTTTAACCTTTTGCAATTTAATTTGCAATGTGCATGCTTTTACTCACAGTTCGTCAGACATGTTAAATACTCTGGTGTTGCTTCTAAGATGTATTGTTCTTTTTAAATCGCGCTTAGCCGTTTTTGTTTGCCAGAATCGATTAGAAAATTAATCATGTCGATTAAACAAATTTGTGAAACCGGGAGTACCTGAAAACGAAATGTTTTGATTGGAAACGTAATCCGCAAAAAAAATACGTGTAAGCCGGATCATGCCTGAGCATTTCCATATTATTTTCTCGATTTACATATATACATGTACAATGTACATATATATTTGTATCAAGTTTATTAAATTATCTAATTAATGTAAAAAAAAGAATTCTTGAAACGATCCAGATTACCGTAAATTTCATATTTTATGTTTTGGGTATGATATTTGCATAAAAATACGTATACAAATATTCAATACTAATAAAAAATGTTAAATGGAATTTGTTCTGAAAAATTGAGAAAGTTATTTCGAATTCAATTATGCACTTCTTTTTCCGATATCTCGGACAAAATCCAAGTACTTGCACGCAGCATGAATACTAAAAAGCCTTGTGACGCCAGCGGTGTTCGCCACAAGAATACACAAGTGATTCAGCGTTCGATAGGGGCAACCTTATAGAGAAAAGTAAAACTGACAGTTACACAGACGGTGCTTATACCTATACCAACCAGGGTATTCTAATTTTTGGAAGGTGTTTGAAATATCCAAAATATGGTACGACTACATCCTATAAATATAATAATTAAACTCACGTAAAGCCGAATCGATATAGTTATTTCTGAAGATCACCCTGGTTCTTACTGAGTTAGTTAAAAACTCTATAAACAAGAAATAGTATTATTTTCATGTGTGCAAATGGACTGGATGGTTAAAATCATAAAGTTAAAAGAAAGTGGTTGAAAATTTTGTCAAGCATCTAGGGTATTGAATCTTCGTCGCATAAAATTGGTTTTCCTCATTGTTTTTTTTTTCATTATAAAAAGTTTCTGAAAGGTCGAAATTTATAAAAAGACGGTAGACGAGAAAACGGTTTATTTGATTTTTGGGAACGGCTCAATTCATTCATTAGTCGAAACCATGTGTAACATCTTGTTCATAGTCTTAATGTGCGCTTCGTTAGTTAATGTGTCATTTTGTTTAAAGGAAAGCTTCGTGAACGGTTTTAAAAATGTACATTCAACGGAGTTCGGTGCGTAATTTTACTTGAATTTATTTGAAAAAAATATGATGATAATACAAATTATGTATACTGTTTTTATTGATTTTACAAAATATAAATACAAATTTCACAAAATACATCCGAAAGTAAATCTACGAATAAAAGTATACAAAAATTTCAGTGTAAAATTTATTTACTACTGTAAATATAATTGTAAATAATTAAAATTATCAAACCGTTCTGACCGTATTTCGTTAAAAAGTATCAGTATAGAGTCGCTCTCACCAAAAAATATTATATTCAGCCAGGCTCCGTTTTTCACATTCACAAAAGTTTTCCGATTTACTTTTGAATACACATAAATTGGGGCTCGTTTCAAAACGAATAATTATACGATCTGGTTCAGATTTTACTCTCTAGAACATATAGTCATCATCTACGATTCTGCGTTTTCAGTTTTCTTGTATCTTTGAAATTGTGGATGCCACAGATTTTCACCCTTTGTGGAGTCGGAAGTGGACGGGGTAAAGTTTTGAAATATTTTTGTAGCAGTGACATATCACAGAAGTCCGGATATAAAATGTCGTTGCTCTAGCTCTTTGTCTTTGAGCACTAGTTGCTGATAGGGACGGACAGACGGATGGACGGACAGACAGACAGGGCTCAATCGACTCGGCTATTGATGCTGATCAAGAATATATATACTTTATGGGGTCGGAAACGATTCCTTCTGGACGTTACACACATCCACTTTTACCACAAATCTAATATACCCCAATACTCATTTTGAGTATCGGGTATAAAAATAATAATAATAAAATAATAAAAAAAACAACAATTTTTAGGTCCCTTTTTGTATTGTTTCGTTCATTTTTCCGCCTATTTTTTGATTTGGCAGTATAGATTATAGAGATACATATATGTAAATAGTCAGTTAACTTCATTAAACAGCCAAAGAAACGATGGATATGCAAGGAAATTAAAGCGGACCAGAAGCTAGTCTAAACGAATTTTGTTTACGCCGCATTAGGATTATTATGAATGTCCGTATGTCTGCTTAATGGTAACTGGTCAATTAGTAAACATTTCAAAATAGAATTAAATTACTTAATCACATATTACACTATGAAACAGCCAATAAACCTGTGGTATCAAGGCCAGATTTTCTAAATAATTTTGGCCCGAAAATTGTATATTGAAATTTGCGTTTCTATCGAATTTTTTTAATGTTATTCACAAATATTTTTGTCCCACAATCTATTAAAGATTGTGCAATTACACCTGTACCTTCTTTACACAAGACAATTAAAGTTAATAAATTTCTGATCATTGGTACACACTGCTCATATGTTTGCTTTAACTAATTGTATAGTTTTGTTTCTTAGATAATACCGACGGAGGGTATCAATATAATTCACCAACAAACAGCCACTTTGTACCCCCGGCTACTTCGCCACTTGCTACGGAGTATGGGTATGAACCTTCAGGTTTTCATCCGTGGTACGGGTCTAGACCGCACTACTATCCGTCAGGGGGGCCATCAGCTCAAATTCCATACCATTCACAAAACTCTTGGCTTTTGGAAAAACTGAAATCCAAAATTAACCTTTATACGCTCGGAAAAATATTATTAAAGATTTTGATTTTAAAAAAAACTATTAAATTTATCGTGTTGATTTTTTTACTTTTGGTATTACCAAAGCTAAAAAATATTTTTAAAGATGAAATGACTGCCGTAAGTGAGGGAACAGACAGAACATATTTGCAAACAGACAAAGGTAAGGAAATGTATATATGTATGTATAAAGATACTACAAATCAAAAACAAATATTTTTTCCAGATAAATTAGAACAACGAATTGAAAATCTAAACGATTTTCTTATTTATTCTCTACGTAATTTTGAATAAAGAAATCTATAGATTTACGAAAACCATAAAATAAATATTTGAAATTGCAATTCATATTTTTTAAGTTTTAAAGATTTGTTTATTTATGTTTAGGTTAAGATGTTAAAATATATCATTAAGTTTTTAAAGTTTTGTAAATTTATTTGTGTAGTAAGATCTTTAAAAAATATATAACTCATAAATACAAAACTGCGAGCTTCTAAGGTAACGTAAAGGACTGACAAGATCTCCAAAAGAATCCTAGTAGAGGTTTATATTAGAGGCTAGTTGGCTTATAATCCAACATAATACATCTATCGAACAAATGCCTGCAGAGCAAGCTGGTACGTTGAAGAGTCTAGTGAGGCAGCAGGCACAGGGGCAAATAGTCGCCAATTGTTTCCCTGTATTAACTAATAATTAATTGACTAATAGAGCTGAGCATGGAAATAAACAGCACTAATACGTAAATATATTTGAAATTACAATTTTATTGCATATTTTTGAATAGTGTTCTTTTTACAGATTGATGCCATAAAAATTGATTTACAGCGCAGCGGGATTTTAAATATTTTAATTTTAACATTTTGGAGAATGCCGTCGTTAGCAATATAACGGCAAAGGAGTCCAAATCAAATCGGCATTTAAAAATTTAAGGAATTTGTATGGGGTGTTACTTGGAAGTACATTTTTTTGTTTTTGTATGCACATTATATATGTAATTTATATTTATAGATGACATAAGGCTAAAAAGGCTTTAAAAGTCCTTCAGCTGCATAATAACGCTTCTTCCAAATTAGTACCACCGCGAACAACAATAACTAAATTAAGCAAATTAAAAAATCAAAATGAAATAAGCATATCTATCCACAAGTATAGACGGGTTCCCATTTCACTACCCACCAGACTGTTACCCATTTCAGTAGCTACAAGCTGGGTTGGAAACTCGCGGGTAAAAATGGAAATGATGAAAAGCATCGTTAAGGGCTAGTAAAGAAAGTACCCGTGGTCTGTTAGGGAGTAATGATATCACCACCTCCGAACTAGTTTCCATTACTGCTGGGTGGTTTCTGTGCTACAAAGAGAGGGTCTGTACTATTACACGGATGGAATTGTTGATGTTAAGGCAGTGGTGTAAAACGTCCCCTCACTCAAAGATCTCGTTCTTTCGTGGTGACCAGATGTTGCTTTTTTTTGCGCATTTTCTTTTTATTTTATTTTAGCCGGTGGTTACCCACAAAATCTTTTAATGAGTCCCTTAATAATCTTTAAATCATCAATCAATTCTTAACCGCAAGTGCGTGTCTTTTAATTGTTTTAGAAATATAATTTAATTATTCATTCCGTACGTCGGTTTGTCGTGTGTTTGTCTTGTTGCTTTTCGTAGGAACGATATCATATTGCATTAAGCATGCTCTTTTGTTCTATCACTATCACTTTTTCTGTTCTAAAACTCTCTCCGTACCACCCAAACCTAAATAGTTTTTCACTCGCGAAACTTTCTGTGCAGTAACGCTCTCTGTTCTTAGCTGTAGTTACAACTGCTCTGCTTTCAGTTTTTACTTATTTCGCTTTAAGAATTTGTTTGACACATTGGTCTCATACATATACATATGTTATATGTTTTTGAATTTTTAATAATAAACAATTCTATTTGATATGGAATACTCTGGGGTCCGCGCTAAGAAAAACTGTAAGAAGCAGATTAATCCCGACCAGCGGAGTATCCCTAGCTGGCTCTGCGACAGCGTAGTCATTTCCCACCGTTGTCACCTAGTTGTTCTAGTTGCGAGGAATGCCAAGCTGTTGAAAACAAAATGCGATCGTTCTTGAGACATACGCGGTATGGCTTCAAAGAGCTGATCGTGGGCTTTAAGAAGCAATATGATCACCTCCTGGCCGTCGACACTCAGTTCAGAGGTTCATAGCTGCTGCGTGAGTCTCCGTGGCGTATTGGATTATTGAGGACTTGCAAGTGTCGCGACTATCTCCCAGCCACCGGTAGTTGAAAAACTTACTCTGACCACTTCTTCAGTGCAGGAAGTCATTTCGTTTGTAACGACAGCAGCTCTTGATTCAGGAACGGTAGCCGAATTCATTACGTCGGATTCAAAAACATCGTCAGTTCCCATTTAATCCCCATGCACTTCACCGTCTCTCCCACCAGTTAATAGACTACTTGGACTAGGCTCCAAGCCTAAAAGTAAGTTTGGTCTCACGGCTAGCCCCAGGTCTCACATATAATGATGTAACAGTTTTCTTACAAACAAAAATAGCTGAGCCTTTTCAGCATCGTAATTTTCGATATATTTATTAAAGTCAATAATTGTTTAGTTCAGTATATTCTAGGTTTATTTTGCTGTGTATTAAAGCATAGCGGCCAAAAAATCGCGAACAATCATGACGAGTCAGCTGAATGCGATTCAAGACGGCGTCGATTGAAGACGCGGGGTCGGATTAAAGGTTGGTATAAACTTAAGATTTAAGATTTGAATTCCCCGACATAATCTTTTTATGTCTCAAACGGAGGTGATTTCCGGAGCTCTCTTTCATCAGCTTTTTCTGGAGAAGCTTCAAGCTCCAGCTTTCAGGTTTGTTTGTCGTCTTCGGTGGCAGCTTTCGGTGATCGTGGCTTGGCCTACGTGCGTTGGCCGATGTGTGGGTGGCTATGGGAGGTGCTTCTTTGATGGGCATCAGTATTTTTTTTCGTCTTGGCCCGTCCGCTCCTGGGATTGCCTCCTCGACAATTCCTGTTAGCCACATCTGGGTAGCTCTTTGGTTGTTTAATATAAGCAAATAAATGTGTAATTATATTATTGTAATATTTTATATATTGTGGTATAAATCAAACAAATAACAGCTTTTATATTATTTCCCGCGCCCTAAAGTACCATACCCCCACCCCCTGCCCATTCTTCATTTTGTGGTGGTATGTCAGTTCATCAAAATACCCAAAACAAGAACCAAACTCAAATTTCAGTTCTAGCGGCGAGCAATACTAAACACACACACGCGCTAAGTACGTGAGAATGCATGTGCACCCATACATTAAAACATGCTGGAAGCAACAAATCTGAAAAAGAAAAAACCATACAATCACATATTTTTGTCGAAACATATTGCGTGTGTACTAACACAGGCAAAGATGTTCTCTCTGCGTTCTCTCTCTGATGACGCGTGAGTACCCGAACGCCAGAGCCGAAGTCTCTGGGGTGCCCAGACCAAAACCCGTGTGTGTGACGCTTTCGTAGTATGAACTGGCACATCTATGTACATATATACTGTATGGTTAGTGATATTGCTGAGTCTGAGAGTATATGTTATCGATAAGCAGACGATCTGCAGTCCATTCGTTTTAGAAATGGAAATGTTACTGATACTTTTAATTGTTATAGGCATGAGCCTAAGAAGTTTTAATTGCTCCGAATTGCGTCGTGTAGACGATTCTGACTTGATTCATCTTTTAAATGTCGAACACAACGTTGTGGTTTTATTTAGTATGTACAAAAACACCTTTACCTATATACTTATGTACATATGTAAGTATGCACACATGAAAGCCTACTTAACAATCGAGATCTTGCACCTAAATATGTATGTATGTACATACATATGTATCTATTATTTCAAATGAATTAATTATTTAAACATTATGTTGAAATTTAAGCTTACGGGAAAATAATTGCCTATATTTTCAACCAACGTACTATGATTTTATTTATAATTTGAAGGGTTTATTCACAAAGAAGAATTCCATTTGGAACAATTTCGTAATATATACATATATTCGAATAAATACTGTAATCCGTATAAATCAACAACATACATACATATGTAGGTTTAAAACGTAAGTCAGAGCGAAATGAGCTATGACACTGGCCCATGCGCTGGCCGAATCTACCTACATATGTACATACATATGTACATATGCATTTGTTTCTCTTCGGTTCTTTCATTTCCGCGCGTTTCGTAACAGAATTCGGCTCTGCTGATCGTGCGCAGTAGAATTAAATTTGGTATTTTCTTTTAATTTTTGCGCGTGCGTCCACAGAACTCTCTTATCCTGTTCATATTTATCATATTACATTGTTAAAATTGTGCGCAAAAGAGTGAGAAACGAAACTTCAGTAATAAAGTGAAAAATATTTATATTATTTATGTATTCTTATCAAGGAAGTGCAGTGTGTAAATTTAAATATTTGTAGTGTGCGTGGTAAATAATAAAAAATGAAAATATCAATTTTATAAAATGTTAAATTTGGAGAAAAATAAAAACTGGATTTAACCGTATTCACACTACTCAATATTTCTTTATTCTTTTAATGCTCATGCTGTTATGTTTCTAAAGAATAAAAAAATATAATAGAATTAAGCGAGTTATATTTTCGAACTTTTAATTTCTGAGCAGTCCAACAGCAAAACCAGGAAAGAACGCTTATATGCTAGGATTGAGTCCAGCAAGTTAATATATTGGCGCTTGTTTTTTTTCAAATGTTTTACATATCGATTTGAACGGAAAATTTCAAGAATCTTTTCCAACTTTCTTTTCATATAATTGCGTCCAAATGAATAGTATTTTATAGAAATTACAATACATATTTTTTATTATTAAATCAACAAAAAACCGAACCTAATGGGTCGGGTACATCCTAAGAGGACATTAAATCATGGCTTATAAAATGCATGATTTTTCCACGAAAATCATCGCTTATAAAATGCATGCCCTACTAAATGGCAATGTCATAGCAATGGCATCGACTAGGCCCTAGGACGTCTCCATGTAATGCGTATGGCGTGTCATCGGGGATACTGACGCTAACATCGAAGCTTCATCAGATGAGTCATTAAATCAGAGAAAAACGTACGAGGAAGCGGAGAAGATCGCTGAACTGAATGTTCACACAAGAAAAACTGCAGCAGCTCTCGTCTGCACCAGTCGAAAGTAGAGTCGAAGAACAGGACTGCAGCTGGAAACCAAAAAGATCAATAAGCTTAAAGCGGAATCAGATACGTTTTCATCAGATATGTTTTTTGCACTACCTCTGCAAAAAAAACAGTTAAAAAAATAACCAGATTTAAAATCCTTGAAAAAAAATAAATTATTAAACAACTCTAAAGGCCTCAAATCTATCAAAAATGGGTTTGGTTCATAGCTTCGTAAAAAAAATGCAATTTTGTTGAAGCAGAACAAATTTGCTGCACAAACTGCAATAATTCGTCCAATGAAAACTCTCAGGGACAAGTTCGTCGATTTAAAAAGAAAATCCCGAAGTGAATTTGTTGCCAAGAAGCTGGAAAGTTATCGCACTGGCTTCCTTAAATCAACTGTCAATAGAGCCAATAAATTCTTCACCGGCAGCCAGTTAAGAGTCAACTCTCGTGCTAGCCCTTGAGAAAATCAATTTATCGTTTTCAGACACATTTTCGGTCAAAGAAATGTTAACGCGAAATTTTACTGCAAGACTATACGCTGTTTGATATAAGAATATTTCATTTTCGTGGTTTGGAAGTCTATCAATGTATTTTTACTAAGTTTATTTATTTCTTCTTTCACATCAGGAATTTTTAGATCTTTGTGTATGGTTCATTAGAAACGTAGAAAGGGCTGTTAGCGCTGAAAAATTTCAAAATTCGAGTTGCTAGCAGTACACCACAGCTGTATTGAATATGTTCACACAGGATTAGTAAGGCTTTACAGAGACGAACTTTGCTTTCCAGGTTAGTTTGGGATTTTGGCCTATCAGCCAGGACATTCGTTGTTATTTTAATTTAAGTTCCTGCCGTTTGGCCTTATTGTGATTTTTTCATGTCTGCAATCAAGATGTAATCCAAGATAATTCACAAAGTTGCTGTTTGAGATGCCAAGCTTTTTTGGCACTTATGTGTTTCAAAATGAAAAGAGAATTTGGGTTAAACTTTATAATTCGTATTTAATCTTGGTGGCTTAGCGGAAGCCGATTGCAAGGGCAGCCTAGAACCAGATGAGCAGGAAGCGAGTGCAAAGGGCGAAGTTAACATTTGCCATGATCTGACAGATCAGAGTGCGCAGCTCGTCGAAGCTAAGCACAGATGGTCCAACTGAGCGGTACAGGTGATATTTTGTCTTCATGGCCGTTTCCCACAACCCGGTAAAATGCGGAGAGCGTGGTGGGATGAAACGCCAGTCGATCGAGTCAGCCACGAGCTCCGTGTGTATAGCCTTAGAAGTGAAGCAGATGAATACGCTTATGTAGCACTTGATCGGAGGCCTCGTGCGGATTTCGGATCGGTAGAAAAAAGGTCCACAGTAATCTACTCCAGTGACTTCAAAAGCTCGAGCTCCTTCCAAACGTTCCTTAGGTAGGTATCCCATGATGTCTTCAACCATGCGCGGCCTAGTCCTAAAGCATCTCACACACTTGCTGACGACCCTTGACACTGCTTTAATACCTCCAATGGGCCAATATTCCAGCCGAAGTTTTTATAGCAGGGCGCGAGGTCCGGCATTGAGGTTTCTTTCGTGATAATATCTTATCAGCGCAAAGCTAATGGAATGTCCCTTTGGCAGATTGAGTAGGTGCGGAGCGTCAAATCCTAGCGATGAGTTGCCAAGACGACCTACAATTCTAAGTAGTCCAGAATGATCGATGAACGGGTTGAGCTAACTAATAGAACTGGATTTCATGACATGACCATTGCGCCGAATCTCCTTTATGTCCATCCACCAATTAGAAGATGCGTTCCTTGCCGAATATCAGAAACGGTGAGTCCTGGATGGCTAAGACGATGTATAAATTTATGCATGTAGACGAAAGTGCGCTGCATGCGAAAGAATGAATTCGCAAATTTGATCCGGACAATAGCAATACTCTCTTGCGAAGCTCCAAAGTTGCTATGTCGTTAGCAGGAGATACAGGCCACTTATCCTTGGAGCCTAGCAAAAATGATGGGCCGTGAAACCATAGCTCTGACTGGATAAGATGGCTGGGAAGCGAGCCTCTCGAGAGGATATCAGCAGGATTTAAAGTTGTGGGAACATAGCGCCATTCCATGGCTGCCGTCAACTCTTGAATTGATGCCACTCGATTTGCCACGAAAACTTGAAATTTGGCTGGCTCGTCCCTAATCCAAGATAATGCTGTTGACGAATCCGACCAGCAATAAAACCGACCTGTAAAGCTTCCCATGTCCTTTACATTCTGCATGATTTTCGCAAGCAAATGGGCTCCACTTAATTCCAGCTTAGGAATCGATATGGTCTTTAGTGGCGCCACTCGCGACTTTGAGCACAAAACGTGGCTCGAAGACTGGGCTTCCCTAGACACGACATATACGCAGGCGCCATATGGTTCTAAGCTGGCATCACAAAATCCGTGAACTTCTGTAGCCACTGTAGAACGAAGAACCAAGCGAGGAAATGAGATCCGAGAACTGCTTGCCAAAATGTTTCTCAAGTCCATCCAAGTTGAATGCAACGCTTTTCTCTCCAACTCTCCAAATTTTCTCTCCAAAGTTGCTGAAGGAAGATTTTGCACCTGACAATGACTGGATTTATCAATCAAGAGGGTCGTAGAACCGCGCAATCGTAGATAAAACCGACCGCTTTGATGGCTTTGAGTTCGTGTCCAGTGCGGACAAGGCAAAAAGCAGCTGATTCAAAGCAGGGTCCCACGCTAAGCCGAGAGTTTTGGCTGTGTCGCTTCCATCATTAAACTTAAGGAATTTCTCTATGTCATCTTCAGGGGTTCCCTCAATCCGTACACTCGTACGCAGCGGTACATTTTACAAATGTCCCCAGTGAGAGCGACTGGATATGTTCGAAAGCGAATCAATATGTTAAACAATGCAGGTTGAAAAACAGGGTCTGTCATCATCACATCATTAAGAGAATATCCAGTTGAGTAGCTGGGTATCCATCGAAAACGATACGGAGTTTTGTCGTCGTACTGTCCTCCTTTAGGACACAGTGATGAGGCAAGAAATATTTGCAGAGGCTACGGGAATCAGTGTTGACTTGGTAACTAGTAACTAAGTACCATTATTAACAGATAATTTGTTAATTTAATAAATAAATAAATAAATAAAATAAGATTCTCCTGAACGATCAGTGTTGTTATTTAGCGGCAGACGAACTGCATACTCCCCGGATGGCAACCGTGAAAGGTGGATTCGCCATCGTCTTCTTCTTTGGTATTCAAACCAGCCTCACACAGTTCTCGACTTCCTAAAACATACGAAGAGTTTTATCCAACCTTGCTTCCATCTCAGCTATCGAATCTGGACAGTTGTGCGTGGCCAAAAGTGCCCTACGCAGATAAAAAACGCTCGCAACAATGAGGAGATCAACCCGTTGAGGATTGGAAAATGCAGGATCGGCGAGCTGAATGTTAGATGGAATACTCCAATCAGATACATTTACTGTCATACTTGGTTGAGAATCGGTAATCGTGGGGGCGATGAAAGCAGTAAGCGTAGTTGTGTAAGCAGAGGTGCGAGAATGCATACAAATGCTTATAGGATCCCTCAGTAGAAACACTGGTATCGCCCAGCCCAGACACAAGTGCAGACGATTGAGTTCTCCTAAGCTGAAGCTGCTGGGCGAACGTGGATGTGACGAGATGCAGCTGCGATCCTGAATCTAAAATGGCACGACAAGGAACTAAAACACCAGACCGATTCTTCACGGCTGTAGCCAGAAGCACAACATCAGAGTGAAGACCTTGGGCAGCTAGAGAGGTAGACGAATGTAGAGGCGAGCTGCTAGCAAAATTTTGAGCAACGGAAAGAGTTTCTGGTTGAACGGCCAGATCGGGAGGAGTAATACCTGGGCAGCTTTGTGTTGTGGGCTGTTTGTGGGCAATGATGCCTACCGCCGCATACTCGACATTTTCCACTATTGCATGCGCGGGTCCGGTGCCCCGTTTTAAGGCAATTGAAGCATAGGGAAAGCTTTTTTACTTCTTTGTGGCACAGCAACGGTGAAAGATTTCCGAATATCTTGCACGAGTATATTCCATGGCCCGCTGAGTGGCAAAAGACGCACACAGACGGGTCGGCGGAAGAGTTGCAAGCTACAAACGTTTTTTTAACATGCGTATAGGAATGGTTTTTTCCCACCTGATCGCTACTAGCTCCATTTTCTGGCAGCGTTGCTGCAAGAATTCGTAGAATTCCTCAGCTGTAGGTATAGCATTGGACGATGTATGCTCCTCCCACTTGGTTTGCGTCTTCGAATCCAACTTCTGCAGCAGCATGTTGATGACCATGAGTCCTGAAATCTCCTCAGCAGTTCCCAATGTCTGCAACGCTCGCATGTGTAAATTGACTGCATCCGAAAACTCCCGACGCCTTTTAGCAGAAGGCGAGTATACCCTCTTCAGCCCAAAAATCTTCTTGATGTGTGCCTGGAAAACAAGTCTTTTGTTTTTTAAAGCGTTAAGTATATCCAGAGCCACACGATAATTGGCACTGGAGAGCTCCAACGATCGAACCGAATCCAAAGCCGCAACAGCGAGGCAAGAGTGAAGGTGCTGGAATTTCTCGATGTCACTGAGATCCGCATCCGCTTCAATCACCTATTTAAACATTGCCATAAAATCCGAAAGCTCAACGTATCCAACAGAAAACTTAGGCACCTTTAGCTCAGAAAGTCGCTGCTTGTGAGCCAAGATGATGGTACTATGTCTGGAATGGTTTGGCAAAGACGCAAAATGGGCAGCGGCGTGTGACTGGCATACTTCAACAGCAGCCAGCAACTCAGCTTTCAATGATTTGAAAAGAGTAGCGAAGTTTTCGCGCAGCCTTGTTGAATTCCTTTCGAATTTCTGCCACTATATCAAGGCGCACCTCGACTCCCGCGGTGTTCAATTTGTAAATTTTATTCCTCGCGAATGATTCGCCATGTCTGTACATCAGCCATCACAATATTTCCGTCCGCGCCTATATTCGGATCGTTGTCCATGTTAACAGCTGTGCAATTCGACACAGCGACGGAAGATTAAATACAGCTTAAGCGACGATGTATAAACGCGAGCGAGAATGGAAGACACGAAAAGTCATGAGCCGCGAATGAATGAATGAATTCGACGCTTAAAGTACCGGAATATGTATATAAATATTCCAGCCGCACTCTCACTGAATTTGCACCTTAAACTGTTTTTTAACGTGCACCAAAATATATTTGTTGGCTGTTAAACTACCCAAAAACAAAATATTGTATAATTAATAAGTTTTTTAAACGGAACGCTATTAAGCAGTTTTAGATCACGTCGGGGTCACCATGTATTCATAAAAAAACATATATAAAAAACATAAAACATATAATTGTTCGAAGCAGCAGCCGGTTATAGCTTTTAAGTAACGTCAAGAACTTCTCTCTTAATTTTCGATTATCGCGCTCATCCAATGTACGCTCTCAGTGCATACACGCACACACATATGTAACGTTCTTACTACTTATAGTCCACTGCTTCGACCCTTCAGCACCTAAAAGCATGCGGTCAGTCATCGTCAGCGAAGGCACCTAACACCTAAAAGCTACATAAGTTCACGGCCGCGGCTTCTACAAAAACACACAACCAATATCGAAACGTAAATGGTAACCTTAACAACGGAGCACTTTTTAATTTGTAAATGTGGAGTCAGAGTGGCCGAAAAAGCTCGGCAGCTTCCAACAATAACTGTTAAGTCTTTGAGAAAATTTACATGGTTTATTCTCTATTCTAGGCAAAAATAACTGCGAAGGATGTTTGGAGTATGAAACGACTGTATCCTTAATACAAAATGATTTAAAGGAGGCTTTGGGAGCAATGGTTGTTCAGGCCCATGAAAGTAATTTAGTTGGAATATACGACCCCACCAAGGAACCAGCTCTTGTATATTATAGGCATGGAATTCCGATTCTTTACCACGGAAATATTATTGAAGACCAAATTGTTGAATTCTTTAATGACAATAAGGAACCAGCAGTTAAAGAGTTATCTGATGAAAATTTTGAGCATCTTACCCAAGCTTCTTCTGGTGCCACGACGGGAGATTGGTTTATTTTTTTGTAAGCATGATTTATGAATTTGTATATGCTTGTAAATATTGTTATTTTGTCAGCAAAGTGACCCTTTTTATAACCGATACTCAAAGAGTATAGGGGTATATTAGATTTATAATGAAAGAGGATGTGTGTAACACGCAGAAAGAAACTTTTCTGAACCCATAATGTAAATATATTTTTGATCAGCATAAATAGCCTAATTGATATAGCCATGTCTGTCTGTCCGTCCGTCTGTCCATATTGTTTGACGACTGGTTCTTCGAGACTATAAGAGCTAGAGGCTCACTTCAGCTCACATTATAGCCGAAAAAGATGACCTTAACAGAAAAATAAAGGACTTACAGCCTAACGATAAAAAAAAACTAGTCAATGTGGTCCAAAGCCAACACAATTTTTAAAAGAAAAAGAATTGTACTCTAATGTTTTCGAACTAAACCTGGTGTAAGTTACCTTGAAAGCCTTTAATCATGAAAGAGGTAAACTTTAACAAGTTCGTGGTGGTTGATCGGCGCCTTATAAATCCATGCTGAGTTGGAGATATAAGTGACTTGCAGAGATGTTGCAAGTACGGAGTTAATACTTTCTCTATAATTTTTTGCGTCAGACTTGCTACCTTTTTTATGGAGAGGAATTTTAAACGATTACTTCCAGATCGGGGGGAAGCCAGAAGAATGGATGGACAGGGTGAATAGTTTAAGCAAGGGTCCATACAGAACATAAACGTAGTACATGAGTACACAGCCTGGAAACCCGTTTGGACCCAGTGAAAATATCGGCTTAACTAGTCGAAGATCGTGAAGTAAAGACTGTTCATTTAACAAAGGACTGAACATGCCATGGGTAAGGATGACCAAACAGTTCCTGGCAAGTTGAAGTCACCAAGAAACTGTACCGAACTGACAACACTTCTGAGGTAAAAATGTCCGGTTTTAGCCAGGTCTCGGTAGACACCACATCGTTCGATACATATGCAATACTATATCGAAAGAGGATATCGAGCTTACTGCGTAAGCCTCTAACATTTTGGTCAGATAATATGAGGGAAGTTAGTTTTTTGATAGGTGGAAGCAGGATAAGAAGATGTGGATGGGGGGCCTATTCTTCTTCTTAGCCTCAAACTCTTTCACCGTCAAATGTTCCGCCCAAATTTCGGGAGAGCAAATAGTGTTAGAGCAAATTGATTTGGGGAGACTCTTATCTTAAATGAGGCTATCTCCTTAGCATAAGAGAAGTAAACTTATTTCGATTCTATTATTTCGAACCGCAATAGTGTAGATCTTTTAGAAGAATCGAAATAAGTTTTTATGCAGTAAACATGACTATAAATAAAGTTCATATACATCCATAGCTATTCCGCTGATTGTGTTCTCTGCCAACGCTTGTATGCTATTTGGGAGTCTGTAGGTGGAAAGCTCAGGCAGAAGTTTAATATCGCTCGAATGAATAGGTTGGAGACTGGAATTTCCACAGCAAAAAGACTGGGAATATTGGGTTCTCCAGAATTCATTTTGTAAGTAAAATTCATAAAAATGTTTGAAAAATATAATAATAAAAATCTTTCAGCATACGTCAAGGAAAAATGTATCGTTATATAGCCAAAACGTATCGTCCAGAAGACTTCGTTCAATTTGCAGAATTGGGTTATTTAGAAAGCCCTTCCCAAATGGTGCCAGAACCACCTAGTGTGATGTGAGTTATAAACTATTCTTTTTTTGTCATATTTATGCAACATACCGTATATTACTTCTTTAAAATAACGAATAATATATTTATGTACATTTTACACACATACATAGAGTCCTTTTGGTCGACTATAAAGTCAGGCATGTTTATCTATTTCTTATGTCAATGAAAACTAATAGAAATTTTATTTCAAGACCTCTTTGTTAAAAATACAATTTTATTTCAAGACCTCTTTACATCCAAATTAAGTTCAAATCGAATGACAAAATAACTGTCATATTGTTAACAAAGTTTGACTTTGTGCGGTACGCAGTACGTATTCTTAAGTTGGAATGGCCAAAATCAAATATTACATATGGGCATCTAACAGATGTTAAAGGTGATAATCGTAAATATTGCAAGTGGTTAAAGGGGCCAAAATAAGACGGATTTTTAAGATTTGTTTTCTATTATAAAGTAGACCTATAAGTGGTCCTAAGAAAGATTTTGGGAAACTATTCGTTTTCGAGACTTTTGCAAAAAAGCCAGGTAGTCGCAGGGACAAAAATTTAAGTGGTTTTCGCGGCGATAAATTCAAACTTAGATTTCAGCGAAAGTTGAGGCCATATTTGAATACAAATTTCTGATAAATATTGCGCATTGCCCTTTTAAAATGGTTATAGCTTTACCCAAATATAATTTTTTGTTTTTGAAAATGTAATTTAAGCCTTAATTTCTTGGCTTAATACATTTTAAAATATATTGCGTTACTGATATTGAGCATATTTTCTGGAATTTTTTAGATAGTTCAATGTTTTAGAGAGACTTTGAGGAAAAACATTTTTTTAGAATTATCTTTCTTATAGGAGAAAGAATATAGGAACGAAAACATTACTATAAAAATACAAATTATATAAAAAAATACCGAAAAAGTGAACTTATGCTTTTTATAAAAGGTTTTCAGATCAAAGTAAATGAAAGGATATGCTGCGATACTCATTTGAGTATCGGGTATAAAAACATTAGGGAAAGTGCTTCGGATGTGGCCACAGCTTTGTTTTTAACTCATAACTTGTGACCAAATGGACATTATATTAACTTATTTATATCTATGTTATGCTACAGACCTTAACTAGTACTAACAACTTGTAAAAAAACTAAATTGATTCGGTGTACTATAAAAATGTTATTAAGTATTTAGTAAAGTGGCTATTTAAATCCAACAAAAAATATCCTAGAAATGGGAAAAAACGAGATGAAACCACTGCATGTACATATATTAAAAATAAGAATTTATTTATTTATAAACTTTGTTCGTCAGAGACGGGCGGGCCTTGCCGATCTTTTCACTGGAATTGGATCTTGGATCGCTTACCCGGCAGTTCGGCTGAAGTTGCTTTTCCGCGCTTAGCCGATGCCTTGGCTGTTATTACCAAATGGAAGCTGAAGAGAGGAAACTTAAGAAGTAGATGGCTTCTTTGGCGTGGCCAACAGTCGGATCAGGCAACACCACTATGCGGCGTCGAACGTTGCACACCCGAATTTGGAAGTGAATTTTTCACGAAAAAATTGAGATTACGTACATTGTGTGGGCTATCGGTATTGAATCACAAAATATAATAAATTTAATGTCAAAATATGCATAGCACTTACCTTTTCTATTGATTCACATCGATTTATAGTACTTTTAAAAATGTGTCACAGAACTTCCACGTCAATTTACACATGAAAAATCTATTTTTTTCACAGAAATAAGCAGAGACTCCTGATCCATTTAGTATTCGCATACAAACAATGTGTATTGATAATATGTACACACCGGACAATTATCAGATTTGATATATGTCCTTTCTGTAAAAATTTAAGTAGGGGTGGCCACAACCGAACCATGGCTCCGGGCGAACCTTTTCCACTACTATTAAACATCACGATATACAATAATTTTACTTATGATAAGATCGAATCTTTTGATCTGGTTTACCTTTAGGTATCTCGAATTGAATAATTACTTCTGACAATACAAATTTTTGTCTTTTTTTTCAGAAGCTCACTATTCTTTGATCGCCTTCAAAATTTTGTGAATGCTGACAACGTTTTTCTCTTGGTGGCTTTTGGATTGTCTACCTTTGTTATCTTAATATACTTAGCAAAACATATATCAAAAAGAATAAGCCGAGAAACGATAGAAACAAATGATAAAATAAAATAAAGAAAAATCAGTCAAAATCAAAAAAAGGACCAGCATGGACGGCCACGGAGAAGTTGTGTGTGGGGACTGGAGCGCACGAGGCGCTGGCCTGACCATCTTTGCCCTTGAGGAGTCTATGGACCGCGCCGTGGCTCCTACGACGCACAACGGGGCAGCCGTTTCAGCTTGCTTCTGATCTTTTTTTGATCGATAAGGTACTTTAAATAGGGTTTTTTACTTTGAAATATTATTTATTTAATTTTCAACTTAACCTAATTTAAAAAAAAAATTGTAATAACAATTTTTTTCATTTGAAATCTGCTCTAATTTTTCTTTGTTTCTGTAAAATAATCCTCCACTTCCTGTTTAGTGGGAGGAATATCTAATAAACTTATCATTTCTGAAGAATAACTGCTTGCCGATTTATTTTGGGATGATCACATATCTAATGGATGAAATATATTGATCTGCAGTGGCTGCCAACATGTTGAGAAGGACTTGGTTTTGCTTAGTTCGTGATGTCTTGCACGTCTTATATTCCTGTATTTTTATACCCGATAATCAAAATGAGTATTGGGGTATATTAGATTTTTGGTAAAAGTGGATGTGTGTAACGTCCAGAAGGAATCGTTTCCGACCCCATAAAGTATATATATTCTTGATCAGCATCAATAGCCGAGTCGATTGAGCCATGTCTGTCTGTCCGTCCGTCCGTCTGTCCGTCCCCTTCAGCGCCTAGTGCTCAAAGACTATAAGAGCTAGATCAACGACGGACGGACAAACGGACAGACAGACAGGGTTCAATGGATTCGGCTATTGATGCTGATCAATAATATATATACTTTATGGGGTAGGAAACGATTCCTTCTGGACGTTACACACATCTAATATACCCCAATACTCATTCTGAGAATCATGTATAAAAAACATCCCCAGAAAATATTGCTGCCTACTTGCATTACCGTGCGTTTCAGGCACTAACTTATATAGCGTTCACCGACCTTGCGACGATAATTCGTCCTACTTTCCCGTGGGATAAAATGCCACTCGAATCCATTGTTCAGACAATGCACATATACCTCGTCCTGGTGGTTCTGGCTCAAAAAGGTGTTTCATCTTCTCCCGCTCGTTCTATGCGACAAAGAAATTAGTGGCATTGTTCGACCATGAATCGTTCAGGGCAGCCAAGAATGAAGATCCTTCACCAGCTCCAGCTATACTGCCTTGGTGGTGAAGCAAATAATTACTGCTATGGAGCAATTCTGTGGGGTCTTGTTGCGTACATCTGTCTTTTTGTTGAAGGGTTCAGTGGCAGTAATTTCTACACTAGATTCGTTAGCAAATCTGCCATTATGTGCGCACAATTCATTCCGCCTATCAGCCAATACTGCAACCGAATAAAGCCGGACAGACAGACAGGGCTCAATCGACTCGGCTACTGATGCTGATCAAGAATATATATACTTTATGGGGTCGGACATAAACTTCAGGATAGTGGCAAAAAATCTTGCAGCATCCACACCCAAGGATGTCATCAACCAGGCATTTGAGAAGTTGGGACATCGAGTGGTCAACCTGTACAACCCGAAGTCCAGGAGGAGCCCTTCTGTCAGCGCTAAGTCAGGCAGGACCCACCCTACCAAAACGTCTGGTTTATTGACCTCGCCCAGGCCCCTAACAACAATGAAGCTCTTAATCCGATTCTTTGAATTCAACCACATGAAGAGCTATTGTCTAAAGCGAGCAGTGTATGAAGATGTGCCCAGATGCAACGCAATGACCAAGGATAACCCCCACATGCTTAAACTGTAGCGAAAAGCATGCAAGATCTACGTCATTATGCTTAAAAATCGCCAAACCGCCGTGAGCATCTCTCCGAAAAACCAAGATGCTAGAAAGGTGAGGAATGTCCCATCAATGACAGTACAGCGTGGGATATTCTTCACGGATGCTTTTCGTCGAAACGAACCCCAAAAGGCCTACGTTGATACTTTAATTTTGTTTCACCAATCGACAAAAGATACTTTGATTACATATTAACGATTTTTCATAAGCTCTGCGAACAGCTTATGGTCAGATGGGGGGTTTCAAACAAAACATATGGATCAGCAAGCTCTTTACAAAATTATTTCTTCGTTGTGCACAGTGTTTTCGAGTCCCTGTAAAATGTATATATTTATTGTATATAAATAAAATAAATACTGCTTGGCATCGGTAATAAAGCTCAGTTTATTTGGAAATGCTGATTTTCATGTATTTTATATCTTAATCTAATAAGATGTATTTTGTTTGAGTATGATTTTATTAGTATATATATGATTATAGTGATATATGTGGCGCCGGCGCTCTACGTTTACGAGATTATGTCGCTATGCCAAGGTTAGTCCTTAGAGACCAAACATTTTGCTCTGAGGCCCCCGTCATTCTGTTCAACCTATCCGGATTTTCCAGTTTGCAGCACCGCCTAACGTTTTTCTTGTGCTTCAAGGAAAAAACCCACTCGATGGGCTTTCCTGTCTTTCCTATATGGCTTTCCTGTCGAATGCTCAAAATTCCTTATAATTTTGTACCTTACCTTATTATGCCCTTTTGTGGGTTTCGGCGGTATGGTCTGTTTTTTTCTTTTCAGCACCATCTTTGCCACTTTGGTTGCCGGTCCTACCTGCCTGTTTCACATTCTGAAGCTTTTCACCTTCACTTCGATTTATTCATTTGCTCATGAAACTGCTTCCGAGGTTCGCGTGAGTCCTCTTCTCCGCACTTTAGTCAGAACCTCTTCTAAGATTGCGCCTACACACATACATAGTGGGTAGCTGCAATTGTACAGAACTTAGCAATACAAGGCTTGTGTATTGTAATACAAAACGCACGCAACACTTAAATCAAAGTTTCAATTATAAAACAAACTACAGGGGAAAATAAATACAACTTTTGTACTTTATTATTTGATTCGGTATGCGTATATTCTATCTTGCTTCTAAAAAACTAGGTTAATTTATACATTATTGTATTAGCTCGGCACATAACTCCCATTTGTTTTTCAGATCTATGCGAAACGAGAAAAAACGAGACCAACGCCCGGATTCGAAAGCAATACAAACCAGACAGCGGGAATAAGAATAATGGAGCATGCACAAGGATAATGCAAAAAATGTACACAACTGTTGTTATTTACGTAATATGAATAAATAATATGGCGGCACTGCGCCATATCTTCCAAAAGACCATTTCCGTTGACCATCAATATCAACCATATTTCCAAGGTTGTCCGACTCCGCATATTTGTAGCTTTTTCCGGAAAAATCGCTGATATCTTGGTTTAAAGGAGTATTTTGGTGGTTCATTTAATTGGTAATGCATATATGTGTTTTGGTATCTGCGCAGCTGTTGCTGCGTGACACAAACAGACCAATATGGATTTGTGAAAAACGTATGCTGAAATGGAGACAAGCATGACCATACTTTCTTATTAGTGTCCTTGTTTCCAGCAAACGAAATAGACACTCTCGGCTTTCCAATCTTTTTTGTTTATTATAATAGGTCATTTTATAGGTCACGCCTGTTAAATTCCAATTAGATAATTTCCAGTTAGTGTAAACAACAAATCTGAGATGCGGGTATGTTACAGTCGAATGTCGACTAGTGTTTTAACTTCATTTATTTTAAACACTATATCTATATAATACATTTTTAAAACAGTTCATAATTTTTTTGTTAATCGAAAGTGATCTATTATGGAATTGAATAGGCGAAAGTAGTCCCAAAGGACAGGAAAACATATCTGTCAATAGAATATAATGTGGACTTTCTAGTTTCGAATGTGAGTCCTCCGCACATACATACATTTTTTTATTAATGTGTATCAGTCTTCTACTTAGGCATTATTTATTAAAATCTAGCGAAGTCAGAGTATTAGACTCATGACAATATTGATTTTTTGTTTATAACTTCTGGTGTAAAATCTATAAATCATATTTGTACCTCACCTTTCTGTTTTCACTCATTCCAAAAATGTTGCCTTTTCCCGAAATGCTGTGAAGTATGTACTTCAATAAGTAATATCAATTTCTAGTTAATTTTCTTTAGACAAATGTCGATTATATAGTAGGATAAGTTGAACATAAAAACTTCAGAAAATGATTAATTGAATGCTTTAATTATATTATACATACATAGGTCGTGTAAAAATTATTTAGATTCAGATAACTCTTATAATTTGTTACAGTGCAACTACAAGGAATGAAATAAGAAAGTTCCTTGATGTTTTGAAATCTTGTACAAATCGGTCATTAGTTTCAGTATGTCCTGTTCAATGTGAGCGTCAATAGATTTATATAAATATTAAAATAAATAATTACGTAAAAAATCATATTTTAATCATTTATCCTAATTCCCACTTGTTTGGTGTTATTTTCTATATTTATCATGAAATGGGCTTTTTCCTATACACACAATAGTTAAAAAATGTTAAACTTTTACATTAACGTCTCACTTAAAATTTCGTAGATTTATGGGAGCCATCCATTCAATATTATTTGGAAAAATAATCTTACTGAATCTTGGCAAACTTATGTTTAATTGATATTCATTGCTTCGGACCTTTATCAGTGTTCTGTAAGAGAAATGTATCAAGTTACTAAACAAATGAAGTGAGAACGTGAGCTTAATTTATACCCGATACTCAGGAAGTCACATGTACTTTTTTTAAATGTATCTTTTTATCTATTCTCCCTCCGCGCGGAAGAGTGTATGAAACAGAGAGAGAAAATGAGTAAGCGCGTGGAATTTTCACTGCAATTCTGCAATCTGGTAGATATGGTCATTCGCTATGATTCTACATTCGGCTTTCTGGTATCTTCAAAATTGTGGCTGCCACAAATTTTCGTTCTTTGTGGAGGTAGCAGACATGATTCAGTGTAATATCACAGGAGTCTGTACACCGAATTTCGTTCCTATAGCTGTTATGGTCTCAAATAAGATGGACACACAGACAGACAGACAAACATGGCTACATCGACTCGGCTTTTGATGCTGATCAAAAATATATATACTTTATAGGGTCGGCATTGCTTCCTTCTGGATGTTACACACATCCACTCTTTGATTATCGGGTATAAAAATATCGCGTTTACAAAGATTTTGAATATTAGTAGCACTTACTCTTGTCATATCCTTGGATGTGCACAGACCAGTACGAAAGCGTACGTCGATTTTCATTTGTTCAGTACTGAAATCTCGATCACGATTTTTTAAATTGCTTTTAATGGCATTATTTTGTTGATATTCATTTTTTCTGTTTTTCGAAACATGCTGAATTCCACATTCGTTTTCTCTCTCAAATTCCACGGTTTCTCTATTTTTTAAGTGATAACCACTACTAAAAGTTTTTTTTATGTCAAAGCCACGACGATATTCAGTGTAGTTGATGTTAAAGCCCCCGCTTCCCGAGGAACTTTTATGAACTACATTACGGAAACTAGGTCCTCCAGCGATGAAATGTTTTTGGGACATGACACTGCCGCGGTTATCGCGTTCCCTTTCTTTATTGTCACAGTTTCGACTAAAACTGCGACTTAAAGGTGGTTTGACATGATTATTGCCATCATGGACATGCATTGGCGGACGCTTCGAAGAGACTTCTTCTTCTTGTTTCTTCTCGTAGTGAACAAAATCATCGAAAATGGACGTAGAATGGTTGTAGCAGTGCAATATTTGTAACACCTCAATGCCTTTGTCATTTGGCACTTCCTGGGTATCTCTAGAATTCGTCACTGACTTGTTTTCGTTGTTTTCCAGACGGATGTGGCGGAGTGTTCCATTAGGTACATCTTTTACATATATCCATTTTACCTTAAACTTGCCTCTCCATTTGTCTTGAGACCAAACGCTTGAAGTAGAATTGTAATCTACTGGAGTCATCATCTGCGCCATCCCGCAAAAATGGCCAGACCCATTCACAGAAAAGAAGAGCAAAATTTGTCCACCTTCTTTATGTCTCTCTTTGAAAGCATCATCCAATCGCTTATTTCCATGATCAGTTGAGCACCAAATTTCGTACTTTATACTACGGTGGATATCATCTTCAGAATACGATTTGATGACAAAAAAACTAAAAAAAGAAAATTAAATTGTCATGAGCTATACTTAACCTTTCGAATGACAAAAATGTATAATTAAAAGTAAAATATTTATTATTCAATTTTTCTTCACAAACATAGTAACTAACTTATTACCATCTTTTCTTTTAGTAAATGTCTTGTGTATTGTTTCGATTTTGACCTCATAATTTAACAATAGAGTTAAAGCACAAACTAAAAGAACGATCACAAATATAAATACATGCCACGTATTATCATATTAGAGCCCATCATAAATGCACAGAATCATGCCCAAACAAGTGCAATGATTATCCGAAAAAGGCGATTATCTTCTGTTTTGTACAGAAGTGATATACTGGTGTGTGTGATAAAGAGCATATTACGTTTTTTGATCTATTGATCTAACTAATGAATCTTTTTGCGTATATGTGGACATAGTAAGTTAGTCAGTTCTTGATGGAGATTCTCCACGCTATAATTAATATTTTTACCATATTTTTATAGTATGACAACGCGTAGTTCTGCATTTCAATTATGATTTTCTAGACGGAGAAGAAACAGATAATGCAAGAAATGCCAAATTGTGAATTTCACAATGGTTGGTGCGGTTTTTTTTCCATGGCAGATGGAATATTCTATGTTTATTTGTGGGAAGGGCTGCACACACACACAAATAAATATTGGCAGAGCGAAAAGGTACATGAGTATATAAATTCCATGTAAATGTATGTAACAGTCAAATTCTCGTCGAAGACATTGGTAATCAACTGTCCGTCTAAGCAGAAGAATAAGAAGCAGAGAAGCATGTTAAATTACACAGAATGCAGTATTTTCCAATCGTTTCTAGTTCTTAAATGTTAATGTTATGCAATAAAATAGACGTTTTATGAATATTTGAATTGACAAAATTAGAAAGAGTCGGTTGTCTAAGTTTTTTTTACAGGGACCCAAGCTAAAGGCTTAATAGGCTAATATCATGAAAGGAGTACTGCAAATTTGAAAGTCTTAACAAGCTTTTACAGATACGCGGTTGAAAATAAAATCCAATCCCATCCAATGCAATCATGCATTTTTATCGCAGTTGCGGCCTATTGGTGTAGTCAATACTACGGGCAACACACCACAGAATCGTACTTAAAATTCAGACGAATAATTTTTATATACATATGTATAGTTGTAGATGGCTCGCTTAATTCCTTTAATAACTTATTTATACACTTGAAAATTTATAGTATTCCCCTCGCCTCTTTGGAATTTCAAAACTGATGCGGATTTTTGGATACATGCAGAAGTAGGGAAAATTGGAAAATTGGACGAAATCTGTATATCGTCCAGTTTTTGTGACAAAACGTTTAATTCGAATGCGTATCAGACTTACTCTTTCTGAGAGATATGGGATACCAAATGACAAAAATAACACTAGCAACAATATTTAGCGGTAACGGTATTTAACGGTAAAATGTGGGTTTAGGAGGTTTTGTCAAACGGCTGCACCTTAATCGTTTATTTATAAATTCTTACAAACGATACCTTAAAGAACGCCCAATTAATGTACCTGTACAAGAAGTTGCTTATTCGAGTTTTCAAAGTCATACTTTTGGAAAAAACGAGGGGAACGTTGTGAGTTGCTGGGGGTGGGGCGTAATTTTGAAATACACATGTAACAGTGAGATCTAACAGGAGTGTGGACACCAAATTTGGTTGCTCTAGCTCTCATAGTCTCTGAGATCTAGGCGCTCACTTTTTGCAATAGGCAAAGCCGACCATGAAACGTGTGTGTTAGAGAGAGACAGAGCAAGAAAGAACGAAATTGTTTTCATCATTCTGGCTATATACCATCTGGTTCAGATTCTGCAGTCTAGAAGGTATAGTCATTCTCTACGATTCTGCGTTTTCTGTTTATCGTATCTTTGAAATTGTGAATGCCACAGATTTTCGCCCTTTGTGAGGGCGGAAGTGGGCGGGGCGAAGTTTTGAAATATACTTGTAACAGTGACATATCATAGAAGTCTGGATACAAAATGTCGTTGCTCTAGCTCTTATAGTCTCTGAGATCTAGGCGCTCATAAGGACGGACAGACAGACATGGTTCAAACGACTCGGCTATTGATACCGATCAAGAATATATGTATATACTTTATGGGGTCGGAAAGGCTTTCTTCTGGGCGTTACACCCATCCACTTTCCCCACAAACCTAATATACTCTTTTTGAGGATCGGGTATAAAAAGAGTCTTTGGGGAGTCCATGAAAGTAGAAAAGTAAAAAATTATAGTTATGTTAAATAGGGTTAATTACCGTGCTGTTGTGGCTTTGTTTAAGTCCATTAGTTTTGGATTGTAATTGTTTTTGTCTTTTAATTCTTCCAACAGTAATTGTGGATCAACAGGAATCTCTTCAGTTACAGGCGGTTCTATTGGTCGAGAACTGTTTTGATCCAGATATTTACACTTGGATGTACTTTCAAAATCACTGCGGGAACTAGAAAAGCTGCCTGTACGGTCATTATTCCGATTTGTAAGATTAACACCTTCGGGTCGTCGGATAGATGACCCGTGAGTTTCCAAATTACTCAATTGAGGACCTACTGGCTGATGAACCGGATGTGCTCCCAAATTTTTGCGAGTTTGGCATTTTGGAGATACCTTTATTCTGCTGGAATTACTTATGTTAGCCGAACTTTTGTTCTCGTAATTATGAAAATTTTCCGAGTCTTTATAAGCCTTTTCAGATCGTGCCCCTAGAAGAGGCTCTGTGTTGGATGATTTTGAAAAATCCGAGTTAAAATCAGAATAAACCAAATCAATCGGTGATGTTGGTGTCGGTACAGGCGGTGGCTTATTGTTTGGTAAGTCCCATACATTAACATCTAAATTGTGTTTTCCGGGTACCATTGGTGGTGGTGGCATACCAGGACCCTTTTTTTTATGATTGGAAGTAGTCGATGCAGCCTGTGTATTTACTTTAGTTATATTTGCATCAAATTGATATCATGAAATACTTACTCTTGATGACAGTTTAGCCGGCTGCGATGCAATAGACGCCCAGGTTGTCTTTTTGGGTGCTGCCACAGCTCCATGAAATTCTGCTTCATCGCATGTGCGGTTGTCAATTTGTGTTGACCGGTATTCGTTTTCATTACGATTTGGCTAAAAAAAAGGTATATAAATACAGATAGATATTTAAAATATTTTCTTTTTATTTTTCAACAACAGTATTTTTTTATAATTTCCTGCCATTCCTTGTCTTTACATTTACTTTAAATAAAATCGGTTGTTAAAATATGTTTCAATTTCCTCCTACAGATAGAATTTTTGGTACATTTTTGGGTATTCCACTGGAGGAAACAAAAAAAAAAAAAAAAAAAAAAAAGATCATGCTTGTACCGCATATATAGGGACGAAGAAATAGAAAATCAAAGCAATGACAACTTGAAATGTATTAGTAAAGTTGGAAAAGAATTTTTGATGAATTGAACTCAAAGTAGATACGAGGCAGCCGTAAGTGCCAATAATGTTCGAAATCAAACATTTATAAAAAAAAAGGGGCACGCTACTGGCAAAAATACAAAAATTAGAAAATGAATATAAATCTAAAACAAAACAGAATACAAAGCAGAAAAAGTATTGTAACGAATGGAGATTAAGTAGGTTTGTACCGTTTAACAGTTTGACTCCTAAACCTCCTACCGATTGATACCCACAAAAATACAATTTTACCGTTATAGGCTATTCACACAGACGACCATTCACCATCTATTTCGGGGTGGTCCGTAAGGTTTTGCCGTTCCGAAAATTTCCCAGCGTATTCAAAATTCTAAATCTATTGAAAATGATTTTCATCAAAAAATAGTTAGGGCCGCACTCTAAATAACTGATTGCAACACGTTGTTCAACACTGGTATGGCGAGTACCTAAAATTTTTTGCGGAAGGAAAAAAATGATCATATTTCAAGACATTCGCTGGTAGTTTTAATCAAAAAAAAACATTTTTCGAAGCTTCTGGGGGCGCCTCACACGCCTACGAAGACGAAAAAATCAAATTCCCAAAGCTTCATTAATTAAGTCGAAGAACCTGGATTTTACCGCATGGCGATCCGGTATAACTTTTAAAACGGGTCTTGGAACTCCGTCTGGACCATGGGAAGCATGGCAAGCATAGGAAATACAAGGATGGCCACGGAGAAGGCGACGGGAGTTAAAATTCGCATGGAAACGCGAAAAAAGGGAAGGAGAAGCTAGATCCGCCATGCCCATACATTGTTTATATCGACAAAATGAGTGCGAATAATGCCAGAAATGCTATTAACCAGTTTGATCTATCCGATCTGCTGCTGAAACAGGGCATTAGCGATATCGACGAGGTTGCTAGAATAGGCTATGGCAGGTGCAAGATTGTGTGCGGGTCGGCACTTCGTCCAAAAAGCAGGATTAATTTTTTGGATCCCCGGGCATTACTCGGAGGAACAGCTAGCAGAGCTTGTAACCTCGGACATCCCAATTGAGGAGATAGTTCGGATTACGCGAAGAGAGAGAGCATCGGGGGAAAGTTTACCTACTGGCAGGGTGAAACTCTGGTTCAGAAGAGAGCAGTTACCAACTAAAATCAATTTTTTATATTCTAAAGTAGAAGTGATACCTTTTGTTCAGTTTATTCAATGTTTCAGGTGCTTTAGGTTTGGCCATCTGGCGCAACATTGCAAGAGTGAAAATGTTTCAAATGCGGACAAGATCACAACAAGGATATTATCTGCTCAGGGCTGGCCTGTGCAAACTGCAAGGGGAAACATGCTGCCACCCACCCGCAGTGAGGCCAGGAAAAAAGCGTACGCCATACAAAAGTGTATGACACTAGAAAACCTAACTAGAGCTGAGGTCAAGGCTAGATATCCGATTCTTTTTAATAGAACTTCCCCCAACCTAAGGGATCAGGTGGAGTTTCCCAGACCCATTTGGCAATCTAACCGCTCCCCTGAACTCCTAAATAACAGCTCAGAGTCCGCCAGGGAAATTCATTCTGTCACCTCTTTCGCGGAAGTGACCAAATCCAACAGGGTTGTCGCCCGGAACGCAGAGGCGGCCAAGGCAGCAGCCAAAATGGCAGAGTGGAGGAACGCGATAAACTCAGACTGCTTCCAAATGAACGAGAGTCCAGGCTATAGTCCATGGGCACAGATATGGATAGTGAAAAATTGCGCCAAATGGCGTTTCGAATCTAAGTGAATCCCAATCCATTATTTTCACAGATTTCATTTATAGTGAGGCCGAGCTGGCTTCTATCGAGAAGTTACAGGTCATGTAATCAGTTCGTTGGAGATGAGCGAGGCTAACTGCAATACAGCACTAGATATTCTCAAGAAACGATTTGTTAATTAACGTCTCGTTCTACAGGCACATATTAGAGAGATATTTAGCCTGTAGCGTAGGGATTCATGGGTTGGCAAGCTGCGGTCGTTTTGCGGACGCCGCACCAACATGGAAATTGCAGATTGAGCAATCGTCCACGTAACCTGGCAGAATTTGTATATGGCGTCTTATTCTTAATGGGAAGCAGCTTCGTTAAATCACGATCTTCCATTCTGAAAGAAATTTACTGCCTTTTTGAAACAAAGATGTCGTACTCTTGAAGGGCATCTTGCAAGGACAAGATGGTGAGGTTTGAAAGTCAGGATAAACCGTGAGTACGCACACAATATGATAGCCAATTTTCAACGGTTTAAAAGTTTATCGCCGAATGATCGTCACAAAGAATCAAAGAGGCTCTTGTTATGCGTTAATTGCCTACGAAAGAACCACACTCATTTGCATTTCCTTCGTTCAGCAGAGACATTCAGCAGTCGGATAATGCCGCCAATTTTGTGGGCGGAAGGAACGAGTTTGTGGACCTTTGGCGGCTATTCATTATACATTCATTAATACCGCCTCGCTAGCCGTATTTCGGGGCTTATGGGAGGCAGCTTCTTGGGATCGTCGCTCTTTGGCTTCTACGAGCTGCGGACATTGATCTGCCAAATCCACGCTGTAATCAATTCTCGTCATCTTATCTCCATTTCAGAAAACCCTGAAGATCTGGAAGTCCTTACATCAGAACATTTTCGTCCACTGATGCAGTTTCCTGAGCCAGTCAATCGACTTGATCGCTGGCAACGAATCACCTGTGCCCAGCAAAAGCTTTTGGGAGTGTCAGAGTGAGGAGTACTTGTGTCTGCTCCAACAACGTGCCAAATGGCGCACACCACAATGTATTAAGGACAACATCTTGACGCCGTTGAATTGGCCCGTAGCACGGGTGATCGATGTCATCACTGGAGCTGATGGGGCTGTGCGACACCATCCTGCGGACACCATCTGGAATCACTCGTTGCAATGCCAACAGAAATTTCAATAATGTGCTTCGGTTCGGCTTCGCTTCTCAATTTTACGAACATTTTTCAACTTACTTAGTTTTGTACATATTATTAAAATACATAAATGCAAATGGTATGTATTCCTTGTCAAGAATAAAATGAGCGAAACTTTAAACGAAAGCTGTAACTGTGTGGACAGTGGAAAACGGGTCTGATGTGCTTCTAAGTATACTGCGATTCACTGTTTCATTACGAAGGTTCATTTTTCTTATATATTGTCTGCCATGTTTTTTACAAAAAACTTATTTTTGTCAAGGTTGTCATTCAAACGCAATAGCTGGGCAAGTAAAAATTTTCTCTGCATAGGCTTACAAAAAACTGTCCTTTCCCTAATGAAAAGCACTAAAATAAACCAACATTTCTCAAAACTATTTTTGTAATACTACAACTTTTTGCTCAAAGGGAGTCAAAGACTCTACAATGAGTCAAAGACTCTACAGTTTTCTGTGGCACCCCGATAGCTCAAATATCCATACTTCTGTATCCCAGAATATCTAAAAATTTTATATTTGGTGGGCTCTTTGGAGTACTCCGAACGAGATTTTTGAATTACTATTATCATGCGGACCAGAAGCGGTTTAGAGTTTTGAAATCACATAATTATGTATATTTTTGAAGTACCTGAAGTGCACAACTCGTTTCAAACAGTTTTTTTGGATTCCAAGAAGGTATTTGGTGGTCGTCTCGTCGTGTATTATTAATAATACTATGTCCATGTCTTTTATATGAATCTGTAAAGATGTTGGGATCATCGAAAATTTAAATCAGAAATCAACAAGAAAAAGATCATATGCAGGTTTCTATCGAGCTGTATCTGTATAAGTATGATAATTATATGATATGATATATTATAGACATTACATTATACCTCTTATAAAGTTAAAGAATCTTTTTTTTTATATGTAATAACTTTTAATAACTCAAGAACACCTGAAACGATTTTAATGATATTTGTTGGATTCGCATTCGCCAGATATATATGTAAATATATATATATATATAATATATGTATAAATATATAATCGGTAGCGCGACCGCGGCTCCAATAATCGTGATTTTTAAATGTATTTTTATTTTTAAATGTCGGGGAAAAGGTTCGCCCGTGGCGAAATCCTTCTCTCCTTTCACAGAAAGGATATGAAATCTGACAATTGCATATATTGTGTTTTTATGCCGTGAAAGTTCCGTAACACATTTTAAAAAGTACTATTAATCGATATGAACCAATAGAAACGGTAAGTGCTGTGCATATTTAGACAGTAAATAAATTATATTTTGTGATTCAATACCGATAGCCTACACAATTTACGTAATCTCCATTTTTTCGTGAAGTTTGAAAATCACTTCCAAATTCGGGTTTGGCCACTCAATTTGGTTCGTGTGTGGCTACCCCTTTTTTGACAAATATATCAAAAAAACCTGTTTAAACCTGCTTTCAATCGTATGCCGTCGTATAATCATACGATCGTTATTCGTGCTGATAAAGTTCCTGTTGACCAATACGCAAAGAGATTTAATGAACCTACGATCGTTGAGGTTTCTATTCTAATTGTTGGAAAAGAATTTCGTCCGTGTGACATTGTGTTGCATCGGAGGAATTCAGAACTTCAACGTGTTTCGGAAGCGCTTTGTCGATACGATGCCTTACAGTATTCCATTATTTTTTGCCGTGTTGAAGATGGATATTATTTTAACTTTAAAATTATCAATCCAACAATTTAATAAAATATTTAATTTTTAATGAGAAAAAAGGAAATGTTCGATTAACAGGATTTAAAATAAAGAAAATCATTAAAAAATAATGAGGATTTATCAAGAATTTAGGTGAAAACTATTTGGCGGTCGGACGTGGTTCATATTTATAGGATTTCCATCGTCCATGATATCAGCTACAATAAAATTATGCTGTAGGTTCATCTTTGGAATTTCAAAGTTTTTTGTAATTTTGCCCATTACCTGCGGGTATTCACCTGTAGCTGTTGGTAATCGTAACCTATTTAGAGGCTCCAATTTTGTATTTTAACTAAGCCCCTTCTAATTACAACAACAAACTGTTTATTTCTGAGATTTGGGGCTTTAAAATATTCTTATTGAAGTATGGTTTTTTTACGGTACGGTATTTTTATACCCGATACTCAAAATGAGTATAGGGGTATATTAGATTTGTGGTGAAAATGGATGTGTGTAACGTCCAGAAGGAAGCGCCAAGTGCTCAAAGACTATAACAGCTCGAGCAACGACATTTTATATCCGGACTTCTGTGATATGTCACTGTTACAAGTATATTTCAAAACTTCGCCCCGCCCACTTCCGCCACCACAAAGGGCGAAAATCTGTGGCATCCACAATTTCAAAGATACGAGAAAACAGCAAACGCAGAATTGTTGGGAATGATTATATCTTCTTGACTGCAGAATCTGAACCAAATCGTATCATTATAGCCAGAATGATGAAAACAATTTCGTTCTTTCTTGCTCTCTCTCTCTCTAACACACACGTTTCATGGTCGGCTTTGCATATTGCAAAAAGTGAGCGCCTAGATCTCAGAGACTATAAGAGCTAGAGCAACCAAAATTTGGTATCCATACTCCTGTGATATCGAACCTGCACAAGTATATTTCAAAATTTCGCCCCACACCTTTCCGCTCCCGCAAAGGACGTGAATGTGCGGCATTCTTCACTGACACCGGCAGATAGGCAGATAAAACCTGCCCTCTCTGACAAAAAGTGGCTGCGCATCTATTTAGCGAGGAGCTTAGGAACTGGACCACGAAAGATTGTAAGAAGGTAATTGGGTCAGATATACCAAAATATACCGTTTTCAGTCTGATCGAAATGAATAATACTGGCACAGCTCAAGTGGAAAGCTGAAAAATCATCAGGTCAGGGAAACAATAAAGCATGGACGAGGAAGCCTGATGGTGTAGGGCTTCTACACTTGGTGGAACGTTCTCCAATTGGTTAAAATCGATGAAATAATGCAGAAAGAATATTATCTTAATATTTAGGAACCCATTTTGTCAAATTATATAGACAAATGTGTCTTTCCCATATGCGAGATCACTTTCCAGCCAGACGATAGCCCGACGCACACGGCTAAATTCGTCCCAAATTCGTCGAGTTTTCACTCAATCCAGTGGCCTGCTCAATAGCTCAGATCTAAATCTCATTGAAAATCGATCTGCTCTGTTTAAAAAACATTGGAAAAGTACGAGTCTGCACCAAAGGGATTGGGTGAGCCTTTGGGAGCAAAACTTTGAAACGTGCAAATGTTGATATATTCACTTTTTTTTGAACAAATTAAAATATCTTAAGGAAAAGGATCTCTTTGAATTGAAATTATTGTCTTTTTTCATTCTCGCTAAATTAAAGAATCTATGAAAAAAAAATCCCAAGGATTGATTCATTTTTAAAGATTTTACAGGCGCTTAAAGTGAAAAGTGATAAACATGTATCCACATGTGCTCGCCACTGTATATCACTTCATATTTCCTTAACAAAAAATTTAGTTTAACCAATTAGACGACTGGTGCATTTACTCAGGCTCAATCCTCTCTAGAGAGAAACCCCTTCTGCCTTCCCATATATAGATATGCTCCCACATCCCAACTTAATCTCTTAAAAAGTATCCTAAATGCAGCATTAAGAGCCGCTCTAGGAGCCTTAGGACGCCACCCCCTTAATTCCAAAATTTCCAAAAACCTTATCCACGGAAAATCCACCCGCCTAAAAACTCTTACAAAGAACCATACAAAAAAAACACCGCCTGTTCAGCACGGACTACAGACCCATATGAATATCTCAAAAACACCTCATCCCATTTTGCCCAATCAGAACCGCCACATGCCAAAAATTCAACTTCCTAACCATTTACAAATCAATGAACATAATCCTCTCCAATCACAACAAAAACACTACCCCTCCAATAGTCTTCGACCAACATTTCCACTACACTAACTCAGCTCTCCCCAAACACAACTTCCTTTACACAGATGGCTCCAAAGGGGGGCATTACCAGATAGAGCATTACAAACGAGTCATCAGTAATAAAAACTGGATTGCAACCATACTCGTAAGTACCCAAACCACAACTCTAGCGATATTTCACACTTCCTAAAACAAATCCTCCAAATACCGACCTCCTCACAAATACCGCTACGTGGTACCAACAAATCAGCAATCTATCTATCACTAACTCTCCCCTCAAACACTATCCTATAGAAGGCACCAAGTCATAATAAATATACTGAATAAATAGACTGAAAATTGGCCACACCAAGCTCACCATTTTTGGACAATACCCGATACTGAAAATGACTATAGGGGTATATTAGATTTGTGGGGAAAGCGGATGTGTGTAATAAAGTATATGTTATATATTCTTGATCAGCATCAATAGCCGAGTCGAATGATTCATGTCTGTCTGTTTGTCCGTCCGTCTTGTTTGACGCCTAGTTCTCATTGACATAGAGCAACCAAATTTTGTAGCTAGACTCCTGTGACATCGCACTGGTACAAACGCCTTTCAAAAACCGCCTCCACAAAGGACGAAAATCTGTGGCATTCACAACTTTAAAGATACGAGAAACCTAAAACGTAGAACCATAGAGAATGACCATACCTTCCAGACTGTCTTTCTCTCAAACACTCTTTGTAAGTGTTGTGTTGCTCATGAGTGAGTGAACAAAAAAGAGTTGTTTACTTAAGTGAGCAACTGAACATGTTCCTTCCAAGCTGTTCTTTTTTGTTCACTTGTTCTTTGTTGTTCACTTGTTCTTTGTTGTTCACTTGTTCTTTTTTGCTCACTTGTTCTTTGTTGTTCACTTGTTCATTTTTGTTCACTTGTTCTCTACTCACTTTTTGCGCAATTTTGCTCCTCAAAGGGCATTTCGCGATCTGGCAGCTGTTGCTCATATTTGCGTTTACTTCACACTTTTTGTGTTACCGGCAAAGCTGTTTACTCTTTCAAATATTCAGTATGTCGCTAATTCGAAAGTATAGTGAAATTTGGAACCATCTGTGCATGAATAGTGAACAACTGAGTGAGCAAGTCAGCAACTGAGCAAGTGAGCAACAGAGCAAGTGAGCAACTGAGCAAGTGAGTAACTGAGCAATCTAAGAGAGCAAGTGAGCAATATGAGTGAGTTGACTCACTTACTAAAAAAGAACAAGTGAACATGTTCACCAAAATGAGCAATGTTTACCCAACACTACTCTTTGTCGTAAATTATCAGCGCCCTCTGGCGGAGAGGAGCTATACTGACTGAGTATCGGGTACAAATGTAGCGTCGCGGCCGAAGCACAAACTCACAAACGTTGCCCCTCATTTAGATTTTGGATATGATTTCTCTTAATATCCGTGCAATGTACTCAACGACCCATTCTGAAACGTATAACAGCAACAAAAACACCTGTATCCACAGGAATAATTTTATATCTTCTTTTGTGTGTATTTATAAAATGTTGGCTTAATAATTCGATTTCTATAATTTTAAAACAATATAAGAACCTTTGTTTTCGTTTATATTTTTTTGTTTTTTTATATTTTGATACGTAAATGATATACATCTTCAATCAAAATTATAAAACCTAAAAAAAATATATACTCACTGAAGAAAACTTTTTTTGTTTCAATTGTTTTTCCGGCTATTGATAGTTATCATGAATGTATATACTTTATGTGTTCGGAAACGCTTCTTTCTGGGTGTTGCCACAAAAATAATACTATATCCCTAAAATCTTCGAATACTGGGCTTGTTATAGCTGATTGTCATTGCGATTAATGAATTACTGTCTAAAAAACTAACCATCATGGCAAGTCTGGTAAGCATATACAACGCACTACAATACAATTATATTAAATTTTAGCCCTCTTCAAAAGAAATACAGTTCATTTGAACAAGTGTTCTGAGAAACACAAATCATCTTTACAACTGATTAAAAACAAATAAAATTAAAAAAAAAAAAAAAACTTTTCGAAAAGTTCACATAAAATTTAAAGTTAGACATGGAAAACAACTTAGCACCGATAAATGAAGATCCTTTCCCAATTAAAATTGGAATAATTGGAGACGCTGATCTGGATACAACAATCTCACTACAAGATCGAATGGAATATGCTGTATGTACGCCTTTTGGAAAACCTTCTGACATTATAATTGAAGGCTTACTCGATGGCGTAAAATGTGCCCTTCTCTCTAGAAATGGCCGTTTGCATGATATCATGCCGACAAATATTAACTATAGAGCTAACATTTGGGCCATGCGTAAATTAGGATGCACACACATCTTAGTAACCCACACCCTTAGTTCTTTGCGGGAGGATATTATGCCAGGAGACTTTGTCGTGCCACACGATTTAATAGATCACACAACAAGGCGTGCTCAGACTTTCTATGATGGTGCACTGGGCAGTCCCTTTGGTGTCTGTCATCTACCAATGTATCCTGCATTTTGCGAGCGTACAAGGCAGCATCTTCTAAATGCTGCACAAGAACTTGACCTCGCCACGCACTCCAAAGCAACAGTTCTTACACTCGAAGGACCTCGCTATTCGACACTTGCTGAAAACAATATATATCGCAAATGGGGAGCAGATCTGCTCAGTATGACTCTATCTCCTGAAGCCACCTTGTCCAAGGAAGCGGGCATATTATATGCCTCGATAGGGCTGGTTACTAACCTTGAGTGCTGGTGCGCAAAGCAACCAATTGCAACTACCCATGAAATAATATATGTTTTTAAAAACAAAGTGGAAAAACTCCAAAAGGTACTGAGCAAAGCAATAACAAATATTTCAAAAGAGGACTGGTCTGAAGATATTTTGAAAGCTAAGGTAAAGATCCGCTTTAATACTTAATAAGCACAACAGTTATAAAACTAACTTTTACAGATATTGGTGTGCAGTAATTTTGCAAATCGAAATAAATAAAATTATCGTGAAAATTAATTTTTAAATAAATCCATGAAGAAGCAGTATCAAAAATGGGTTTTTAAAAACCTAGACTTTGTTAAAGAATTTGTTCTAGACAAAACATGCCATCCAGGTTTTAAATGGAAGCGACGCTAGATTACTAAGCTAGATCTGTTTGCCCTGACTGACACTGATTAATGAATGGCAATTAACACACATCTAATCCTATCTCATAGGTCTGGTCCTTGGAACTGAAAAGCTCCGTCTATTCGACGATAGTTCCTTGGCGCCAGATTCAAACTACAATATGTGGAAACAATACCAACTAAGCGTTATCATAAAACAGTCCAGTTGTTTACATATTTGTAGATGCTTAGATGGTTCGTGTTTACTTATAAGGAAGTAGCCGTTTAAGAAATGGATGGATTTAAGTCCGTTTGGTCAAAGATGAGCATATTGAAATTCGGTTTATTCAGGCAGGCTCCGTTTTTCATTTACTTTGGGGATTACGTTTTCACATATTTTTGCTGTTTGCACCAAAACGAAAATGTTTTCGTTTTGAAAACGAATAAATCTTGCGAAATGTGAAAACGAGAGCCCCAATTTATGTGTGTTCAAAAGTAAATCGGAAAACTTTTGTGAATGTGAAAAACGGAGCCTGGCCGCTATTTTAAATAGTTTAGCAGTTGTTTTATCAAGTTTACCCTGCTTGGCGATGCTGAAAATTTAAAATTTACCACATTCTACTACATAGTATTCCCAACACGCAAAATCTTTTGGTATAATTGTTTTACTCTTGCTTTACTATTTTGATAACGTTATTATTGTATTGATCTCATGGATCTGTAAACAACTAACAAGATCTTTCAACTTCTTAAAGCGAGCAGTATGTTCCTAGTTCACATTAATATTATTTTGACCGCCTATAAACAGTTTTACTTGGGGATGTAGTTTTTTGTTAAAAATAAACAAGTTCGAAAATTACATTTTTATCAGAGAATATTTTGACTACTTTTTAATTGATTAATTTCGTATTACTTAGTACTGTAAATTAGCAATACATACCATGGTCTGTAGAAATTTGTCGACCCTTCATGTTACTCCATGGTAAATTATAGTTCTCTTTAAGGTTAAACGGCGGATATTGGAATTGCATCGAGTTTTCATGTACTTTTTATAGTGAAAAGAACAAAATTTAAATAATGTAGCTTATATAACAGCAGTTTTTATCATACCAGAGAATTCATCGCTTGGAGAAGATAAATTTTCATACGATGCCTCATCAACTTGTTGGCTCCATGGTATATTACGCTCCTCAACCGATTTTGCTATTAGATTTTGGTATCATTAATGGTACAAGAAGTAAGTCTCGCATCGGGGGTCCCAAAGCTTTTACATATGTATACCCTTGCAGATGAAACCTTCCTATTCTAGTTTTAAATTTAGATCTTTGTTTCGATCTAATTTTGCGAGCTATGGAAAACACATAAAACTAGTGTTTTGAGTATGGTTTCTTCTGTGAAGTCTGTGCAGATATGGTCAGATACATATGTACATATGTAGCCTAAAAACTGAGTGAAAAGTTTCTGTAGAAACAGACGGGCGGACAGTACTATATCGATTCGGCACTAAAGTACCTAAAGTACATATTTATGTACATATGTACATTTCATGCATACATACATGTACATACATGCATGTACATATACTTAACGCTTTATTCCCTGGGCTGTAATCGTATCGCCATAGGAATTGTATTCTCTGCAAGGGTATGTATATAAATGTATACACACATGAAATTCCGTAAAACGTTAAATTTTAATATTCTAATTTAATATAAGTTCCATTTTTACGTCTTTAACTATTAGAATGCCTAATGTATCGTTTTTAGCAGAATACCTGTATTTCCTGATATTTTCATCTGCAAAAAAAAAGTGAACACATAATTTAAAAAATGTTCCGTCAACGAGTCATATAAATCAAAATGTAACAAACGCATATGCATACGTGCAAACGCATGTGTGTACATCCATTCACGCACGGATTTTTAAAGTTTCATATATTTAGATGTACAAATATGTTTGTACATACATATGTATTTATGAAAAATAAAATTACCTGATCCACGCCTGACATTTGCAGCAGTTTGCTACCTGGAAAAAGATACATGATACCCAAGTTTACAAGTGTACCGCTTTTTAAAATTTTAAATTATTGAAGTTACCTCTTTAAAAATAAGTTATAAAAAACTCAAGATTGGTATATTTTGCTATTTAAAATTTTTAGAAAACTGCGATTTTTTCTACTTAAAGAACCACACACTGACACCACCCGCACTTCTACAAAAGTATATGTAGATAAAATGCTTAACGCGTCCTAAGCCGTAAATTGTTATAGCGGCGGTGCCTCCGAGACCAGTCGTGAACCAATATGTTGCGTGAACTTTTACATGCGTATAGTATCGTTTCGACAATTGAGGACTTTTACATTTACTTTTGATTCGATTTTATTTGATTGGCTGTCAATAAACTCAGAATCAGTTAACTGAATTATGACTAACAGATACAAGATACAAATTTCACTAGTTGAACTATTTTATTTGATTGGCTGTCAATAAACTCAGAATCAGTTAACTGAATTATGACTAACAGATACAAGATACAAATTTCACTAGTTGAACTAGTTGTTCGCCCGCAGCAGAGTGTGACCAGACAACAGAAAAAATGAAGTTCGTTACACAGCAAACTGCTGCTTACAAATTATTTAAGTTCAATTGTAATTTAAGAATTATTTGACATTTGACACAACAAGCTTTTCTAGACGACTGCCTATACAACTGACCATATTTTTTTAAAAGTTTTCCTAAGAATTAATGAAACTAATAAAAGATACCAAAAACAGAATCATACGATATATACCGACAGGCTCCGTTTTTCATTTACTGTTGCGGCTTACGTTTTCAGCCAAAATGTTTCGTTTTCGTTTTAAGGTTCTCCAGTTTTCACATATTTTTGCTGTTTGCACCAAAACGAAAATTGATGTTGTCCAGGCCAATGTTTTCCGAGTCAAATTTGAGGTTGGGTTAAAATAAAATTATTTATAAAGAAAGCAAAAGTTAAATTACCCTGATATAGGTGTCAAGATTATATTAATGCATCAATAAGTTATCTATTTTTTTCTTTTTGCAATTAAAGTTCGTTTCGTTCTATAAAAAGCCGTTTACTGATCATTTCGTCAAAGAAAATGTTTTCGTTTTGAAAACAAATAACTCTTGCGGATTGTGAAAACGGCAGCACCAATTTATGTGTATTCAAAAGTAAATCGGAAAACTTTTGTGAATGTGAAAAAAGGAGCCTGTCTGTATGTATAACATTTTTATTTTTTGGGTTGGAAATACTTAACTGAAGAAAAAAAATTGTTTTTTTATTCTAAATAAACAGTTTCATCACATGAGTGACAATTATATTTCTCAACCGATAGCTACGATATTTTAAGCAAATGGAAATCCTTTTAACGAATACCAGTAATAATGCTCTTACTTTTTCAACACTTAAAATTAAATTTCATGCAGGGTTGCAATTGTTGGAATGTCAATAAATTTACTTTGAATGTCGAGTATGAAGTAGGAAGAAGAAAAGTTGGCCACCTCATCTTTGTCATTCATTAAGTTATTTATATTGAAACTCACGACATGGAAAAAGCAACGTTTTTTTATTTTGTATTCATCGGATATGTTTGGCCAATTGGCAGTGTTATGTTTAACCTGGCGCCAAACACCCAAAAGTGCCTCAAAGAAGACATTCAGGCAAATCAATTGGTAATGGGGGAATACGAAGTTTCTGATGTGCCTGGCCAAATCATCGACTATGTTGTAAGTTTGATCATCATTTTTTAAAACGAAATCGAAACTAAAATTCAATAAAATTAGGCACGGGACACAAAAGGACATATATTGTCACAAAAGGAGCACATTACCAAAGGAAAATTCAGTTTTATGTCAGAAGTATATGACGCCTACGAAATATGCTTCATCTCAAAAGTACCACCACGTATGTAAAACAATGCCTTCTACCCATAAATATTATATAAATAATACTGCTACAGATCAACGAGGGATTCCGCAAGAGGTTTCGCTAGTGACAAAAAAAGGTGTAGAAACAAAAAGCTACGAGGGTGTAAGTCAAACTGATTTTTTTTTAAATGGGTACCACGTTTAGTTTTAAACTCTTATTCTATAGATTGGTGAGGCTTCCAAATTGAAACCTCTTGAAGTCGACCTTAAACGCTTGGAAGACCTTTCCGATTCAATAGTGCGGGATTTTATTCTAATGCGCAAGCGAGAGGAAGAAATGCGTGACACAAATGGTAAAAGTGAAAACAGTCTTCGCCAGTTAAGAATGATAACTTTATAAAAAAAAATTTTAATCTTCTTATTGCAGAAAAAACAAATAGTCGAGTCCTATTCTTTAGCATTTTCAGCATGTGCTGTTTGCTTGGTTTGGCTACGTGGCAAGTCCTGTATCTTCGCAGATATTTTAAAGCAAAAAAACTTATTGAATAGTTTAAAAAACATGAATCCTCTCTTAACTTTCGTTTAAAATAAATTCAAGAATCAATAAAGTACACATGTTTATATATTTTTTTAATATTCCAAGCTCTCCATTTAAAAACATTATTTAAGATGGACGCATTTAACATACATAATTTAAAAACAATACTTTAAGGTACAAGTAATTGGGCCAGTCTACACAAATTCTTGACGTGATTTTTTTAAACGGTTGTTTCCTTTAACAGCAGTGCATTATCATTGTCAAGACTTTTGCAATCTTCATTGTTGCAAGAAAGAATACCATTCTTGTCTTTCATGTCTTTACTCGGGCTGGTAGAGACGGGCTTCATACGTATATAATGCGTATTGGCAACCAAACTGTTCGAAGAACAACAAGTATCAATGTTTGATTGTTCCATCCAAAGGCTATCATCATTCAAGGCTTCATGCCCTAAAACTTTTAACGATTCTGGAACATAAGGGATATGCGCAGAGCCTATAACAATAGAAAATAAATTAGATTTAAATCCATTAAATACCAGTCACTAAAACCACTAAAATTTAAATTTCGTGAATAATAATTTTGTTGGTGTATAATCAAAGACTATAGAATACGGTATTGCATCAGGAACAAATTCCATTCAAATTTTCGTTTGACGCTTCTTGGTATTTAAGCGCGGTGTACTTGTATGTAGTACAATTCACTTTAAGGCTATCTTCGCTTTCCGTCGGCTCCGCTGCCTACTCGGCTTCGGCCTATAACAAATACTCGGTTTTTGGCGAGGCGCATTTTGTCACCGTCTCGGAGAAAATAAGCCTATCATGCCGAGACCTACAATTTGTTATTGCACTATTGCAAATTCCGTTTCGAACCATTCTCTTGTGCAAGAGGATAGACTTTGTGGGTCGCCAAAGAATGTGTATTTGTTGCTGGAAAATTACCGGACCGAAAAGTACGCCGTTTCTGCGCCTTCGTATTTGTTGTGGCCGACAAGGCAGCGGGCCACGGCCAGAGTCGAAGCATATGTATGTGAAAAGAAAAATGAAACCCTGAATGAAAAGCTTTTTGTTCCATCATGCAACATCTTGGTATTGTAAAGTCTTTGGTATAATTAAAAGACTAACTTGTAAGTGGATCAATAAAGTTTAGGCACACCATAATTTTGAGCATACATGTAACACAAAAAATTTTGTTGGATAAAATGTTCAATAAAAAGTTAATAAATCCTATAATGCTTGGGTGCTTTTTTGTAATAATGTTGGGTGAGCCTAGGCATTTTTGATTCCTTACGTTTACATTCATATATGACTGATCTTACACAAATACGCAAATATTTGAAAATTAACTACAATAATATTATTAAATTAATAGTTAAAAAATATAAACGATTTTGAAGGTATATTGTAAATGTTTATTTTCTTAAATTGATCGACAAAAAATAAAAAATATATAAATCCAAAACAAATGTTTAAGAACGGGCTTATGCTGAATTTCTTCCACTGCGAAAAAATAAACGATATTACATTAAATAAAATGAGTTGTCAAATGAATTTATAAAAAAACGTACATATGTAAAAATGTATAAATGACATTTTTTAAAAGAAAACCAACTTTTTTTGGTGCTAAATTGATTTATGATAATGATTTTTTATACCACAGCAAAGGTAACTATGGTCCAAAAGATGGATTTTTTTTAATAATCTGGAAAAAGTTATCTTTAGAAAATAAAAGCTGTCATTTGAAAATTCAACATTTTAGACCTATCCAACCATGTTTATTTTATATCTTTCAAATTTATATTCGTTTCAAAATAATAAAGATGAAACAAATTGAATACAAATTTAACCCAACAATTTTTTTAACAATTCGTTTGCTGAATTTTTGAAAAAGATATTTAATTCAAATGTAAATTCATCTTCTTAGTTTTATTTGAGTTTAATAAAATTAAGCATCGTCCGTCTGTATGTAAAAATATAATTTTCTTTTCTTTCGACTTTTTGTTTTCAAATAAGTTATTTAACTATTTTTGAATCATATTCAAACCCATATTCTTCCGGAATCAAAACCCTCCATCTGCGTAGCTGAATTTTTCGAATTGGAGTATTCCTATTAAGTAAGCCCTTTAATATAAATATTAAAATTCTAGGACTGATACCGAAAAATCGACATATTAGAGATAATGTGCTGTATTTGAAAAGAATGACAAGAATGAAAGAAAAGAATGAAAAGAAGACGACCTTGGAATACTTTTTTTTTTTTTTAGCAAAATCATTTAATAAAAACAAACTGATGTTAATTAATGTTACAACACATAGGGATAACAATTGAGTTTCGTCTTGTGCGAGATGGACAAGCACTTGAGCATACGTTATTAACATTTTCAACATCACCATTCCGAACAAAATGGTCATCACGCCCCAAAGAACGTATTGATAACTTCTGTAAGTTTTCTAACCTAGATTTCAATTGGTCAGGAGGTACAGTTCCTCTCGGTTGTTTTTCAGAGTCAAAATTTCTTGATATTGCTAGCTTTTCACTATCCGAAGGGTCCAATTCCGTATTTTTAATTTCAAAATATCTGTCTTGTGACAGTGTAGGATCAAACGGATTGCGAATTTGGTTTGAGATTGATGTCATCTCAGGATGAGGTGAGTGTGACTCATTGCTTTCTGGAGTATATGGATCATCATGAACATGTTCAATATCTGTGTTGAGATGCTGATGATCGATAGTGCTGATTATTGTGTCTTGGGGGAGCAGAAGGCGCTCCGAAAAAAGCTTGTGTTGGTACGCGGTTGTCTGTATTTTCCCTATATTACGACACATGACGCAATTTAATTCATCAGTTTTTTCCATTTGATCGTCAAATTGCAAAATTGTACTAGGTAATTGTGCACACAAGCACAAGCAGACATTATCAGAGTCAATTACATTAATAGTTATATTCGGAATATTTGAGGGAGTAATTCCTTCTTTATGTTCACTTTGACTTACTTTTAAGGATTCGAATACATTACGTACATCGGTTACATTTGTAAGCTTTGCACTGCTAGGTATGTTTTTACATTCGCATAAAATTTCCAAAAATAATTTATTGGAATAGGGACATATGTTTCTGACTGCGGGTAGAGGTGATGTTGGGAAGTTTTCGCTTTTTGCATAAGTTTGTGTATATGTGCAAACACAAGATCTACAAGTACCTTTGTTTGCCTTTAGACGAACACTTAAGTAAATAGGCTACATGATAAAAGAGAAGAGATAATAATTATTAGACCGATTAAAAACATTTTTCAATATCGCTAAATTCAATTAGTATTACTTATTACACTATGCGACGGAGCTTTTGTACTTTGCACGAGACAAAGTGATGTGATCTAAGTGTGATCTACTCAACCAGGCCTAAACATAATTTTTGTCTCGTACAAAGTACACATTCCAAAAGTTTTATTATGTCGCACTGTGTTATTTATATTAACTGTATATATTTATTTCACGGGATCTTTTGAAAATCTTTATATACAAACCAAATTTAACAAGAATTTTAACACTCCGTGTGAAACTGATGTGTTCAAAAGTAAAAGAAATTTATCACTAACGAGGGGGAACGTTGTGAGTTGCTGCGGACACCGCAGCTCTACATTTATACCCGATACTAAGTCAGTATGGCTCTACTCCGGCAGACGCCGCTAATATTAAACGACACGACAAAGAGTGCGTGCGAGAGAGATAGAATATCAGTCTGAGCGTGACGTCGGGCGCTGCGTAGACACTGCAAATGGATTTGTTCCTTTTGGCTATAAAAATGATCTGATCTGATCCAGACTCAGCAATCTGATAGATATGGTCATCATCTATGATTCTGCGTTTTTAGTTTCGCAACAGATTTTCGTCCTTTGTGGGGGCGGAAGGTGGTGGGGCGAAATTTGGAGATATACGTTTTATAGTGAGATCTAACAGGAGTGCGGATACCAAATTTGGTTACTCTAGCCTTAATAGTCTCTGAGATTTGTGGATGCCCCAGATTTTCGTCCTTTGCGGGGGCGGAAGGGGGTGTGGCGAAATTGTGACACAAAACGGTCAAGGTCCGATATCACAGGAGTGTGGATACCAAATTTGGTTGCTCTAGCTCTTATGGGTTCTGAGAGTTCTGAGTTCTAATTTTACGATCTGGTTAAGATTTTGCACTCTAGAAGATACAGTCATCTTCTACGATTCTGCTTTTTTAGTTTTCTCGTATCGTCGAAATTGTGGATGCCACAGATTTTCGCCATTCGTGGGGGCGGAAGTGGGCGGGGTAAAGTTTTGAAATATTCTTGTAGCAGTGACATATCACAGAAGTCTGGATCTAAAACATCGTTGCTCTAGCTCTTATAGTCTTTGAGCACTAGGCGCTGAAGGGGACGGACAGACGGACGGACGGACAGACGGACAGACAGACATGGCTCAACCGACTTGGCTATTGATGCTGATAAAGAATATATATACTTTATGGGGTCGGAAACGATTCCTTCTGGACGTTACACACATCCACTTTTACCACAAATCTAATATACCCCAATACTCATTTTGAGTATCGGGTATAAAAAAAACAAATGAAGGCCCCAAATCTATCAGAAAAAATCTGTTTGGTTCAAGGCGTCAATATGGTGTTGCATAGTTAGCCGGAGCTATATAAGGTGCTGGTTATAAACTTTGTTTTCTAGCTGCTTGAGACAATCAACCTGAAGCGAAAACGGTTGTATATTTGTACTATTCCGGCAGACTTCCGACCTTCGATTTAATTTTCTTTTTACCCGAATTTGTGCAATTGATTTTTGTGAGGTTTGTTTTATTGCTCTTTTTTCAAGAACATATAAACACAAAATAATTCTATATTCCGCTTAATACGTATTCAAATTTAACAGATTTTTAATGTAATTTTTTGCCGTTTTAATAGGATCTGTGTTGGGTCAATGGTCAATGGTTGGTTAATATTGAGTGGGCAAGTTTTAGAGAATAGAAACAATAAAACCATTTAAAATTATTTCTAGTTCTTCGATATAATATAGAATATACTAGATTTGGCTAAAGACTTCAATGCGTTCATTCATGTATATAAGAATATTCTAAAATATTTCCATGGCGTTAACATCTTTTTTGAACAGACTGTGCACTCTAATATAAATTGCTAGAAATGAATTTCCCGATGAATCCATTCTTGGTGAACCTTTCATTGGGGTACTCCAAGCATCTAAACCGTATTCAAACAGCAGACAAATAAGATAGGAATATAATGTATAATGTGTAAAGTCGTTTAGTTTCCGCGCACCGTTTAATGAAACACATCATATTTAAGTTTACGATCAGCTGGACCAACCAAGTCATTGACAAAATAAACTACAATACAATAGTCATTCTCTGTAAAAATGGTTTTTTCCTATCTACTATTAAGTACATATATGTACAACGTTTAGCTACCCAACGTTTGGTTTTAAGCTTCTCATAGTTATTGAATTTACCTTATGATCTCCCATGCATGCAGATTCACCGATCATGCCATATTTCCATTCATCAATTACGACCATTTCCTTAATTTGGGGACTCATTAAAATACGATCACACCACGCCGGACAACGAGTTGACATATAGTCCATGGGCATGTGTGGGTCCTCTTCAAAAGGATAAGTTGGAAAAAAATTTATCGGGTATTCGTCTAGAGTATCCTTAAGTGGCTCCAATTCTCTGTCATACTTCTTGAGCTAATTAGAGCAAATAATAAAATATAGCCTTACGATCTGCAATAAATAGTTACCCAATCTTCCTTAAACTTCAGTTGATGATCGACATGACTAAATTCCTTCTTTCCTATAGTAAGTACGGTGTCTCCAATTGAATTACGATAATGAACTTTATTGTTTTCAATCCTGGTATCTTCAGCGCGATAGCGATTTAGGTTCTTCGTTAGTTCCTGTTCAAAAAGTTCAAAAATACAGATTCTTAGGTTGATATTGTTAACTTACTTTTACGACGCCGTCGGTATCGCATCTAAAATTGAAATCACCAAATAGGAAATATGGTACTGAACCATTCTTTTCATCCGAATGAAATCTGTTTTAAAATATATGTAATTGAATTGCATTTTTGTATTTAATTATTTATTTAATAGTACCTTTCAATTGTATGAACTAACGCTCTTCTCCTTGTTTTACAATATACAGATGGAAAACTTTCACAAGCAACCAAATTTGATGCATCATGAAAAAGGTGGATATTGACTAGATCGATCACTGTACCATTAATTTCCCAACGTGTGCGCATAAAACCTTTCCGAGACCATTTACACTAAAGCAGGAAAAAAGTTCAAGAATATATATCTTATTGGAATAGATTTAACAGTATTAAACATGCGGAGCCATAGTTGCTTTTTTAATAATATAATTTTTCGTATTTTTGTACATCTAAAAAATGAATTCTGTTAGCAATAGTAATAACTTTTATGATTATGTAGGATTTCAGGATTTAGGATTTAGGGAACTACGCCTAATTCTGTAGATTAGTTCCTAAAAAACACGTGTAAAAAATAATTAGGGAGCGTTGGAAAAATTTCTTTATCAAACACGTCTGATTGCAGTGATAATTCACAAAATACTAACACATTTCTATTGCAAAAATTTAATCCTCTTAAATTTCCACAAAAAGTGAATTCGCCAAAGTTGTTCTATTTACAGTAAATAGAAACAAATATGTACTTATTCTCGTTATGCTATTTCTTGTTTTCGTTTGGTTTCTAGCTGTTTGTGAGCTGTGTGTTTTTATTTATTTGTGTTGTGTTATTTTGAATTATGCAAAATAGAATAAAATCGTGTACAAAAATTTAACATTTTTATACCCGATACTCAAAATGAGTATAGGGGTATATTAGATTTGTGGTGAATGTGGATGTGTGTAACGTCCACAAGAAAGCATTTCCGATCCCATAAAGTACATATATTTTTGATCACCACCAATAGCCGAGTCGATTGAGCCATGTCTGTCCGTCCGTCTGACCGTCCTTCCTTCTGTTCGTCCCTATGAGCGCCTAGTGCTCAGAGACTATAAGAGCTAGAGCAACGACATTTTGTATCCAAACTTCTGTAATATGTCACTGTAACAAGTGTATTTTAACGCTTCACCCCACCCCCACAAAGGTCAAAAATCTGTGACATCCCCAATTTGAAAGATACGAGAAAACCAAAAATGCGGAGTCGAGATGGTAATAGTCAATAGACAATAGTCTTCTAGACTGCAGAATCTATAGAATCTATTATTTTCTTTTTTTTTATTTAAACAATTTATTTTCATGGTCGGCTTTGCCTATCGCAAAAAGTGAGCGCCTAGATCTCAGAGACTATAAGAACTAGAGCAACCAAATTTGGTATCCACACTCCTGTGATATCGAACCTGCACAAGTATTTCAAAATACGCCTCACCCCTTACTCCCCTAGAAAGGAAGAAAATCTGTGGCATCCATAATATTGAAGATACGAAAAAACTACACCTACCAGATAGCCGAATCTGCACCAGATCGGATCATTTTTATAGCCAAAAGGAACTAATCAATTTGCAGTGGCTAGGCAGCGCCGGACGACACTTTCACACACGTTTTCTGTCTCTCCCGCACGCACGTAGCCATACTGACTATGTATTGGGTATAAATGTAGAGTTGCGGTCGCAGCAGCAACTCACAACGTTCGCCCTCGTTGATTTTCAAACCGTGTTAAATCAAAACCGGGTAAGAAAAGACCGTATAAAAACAGAATTTGGTGTTCGCAGCTAGGGCCGCGACTCTACATTTATAGCTGATACTCAGTCAGTAGGGCGCACACTGCACGATGAAGAGTGTGCGAAAGAGAGGGAATAAGTAAGCGCGTGGCTACGCTATCGTAGCCACTGCAATTTCACTTGTTCCTTTTGGCTATAATAATGATCCGATCTGGTTCAAATTTGCAATTTGATGGATATGGTCCTATGTTGTGTTTTTTCGTATCTTCAATATTGTGGATGCCAAAAATCTTTTCTTGTATAGTCTCTGAGATCTAGGCGCTAATCGGGACGGACGGACATACAGACATGGCTATATCGACTAGGCTATCAAGAATATACATACTTTATGGGGTCGGAAATGCTTCCTTCTGGGTGTTACAAGCATCCCCTCAAAGGCAGTACAGCGCGGGATATGCTCCGCGGATGCTTTCCGACGAAACAAACCCCAACAGGACTACGTTGATACTCGCCGGCACTACTCGACACACCAGGACTACATCACCCAGTTCCCTCTGCTTCAAGGAGTACGCAGACCACCAACTTGGTCCACCAACGCTCAAGGTTCTCATCCTGAACCGCAGACGGATACAAACTCCATAGCTCTTATGGAACTGCAAAGGTCAGTAGCGGGCCTCACAACGGGAGCAGCAGGTATCTTGCAATTCCTCGACCAACTGCGTAACGCAGGTACACCAGAAAACCATAATGCTGTCGGACCTAAGGATCGGATGTTGGAACGCCCGTAGCCTTGCTCATAACACTAATGAGCTGGCTCTATTTTTACAGCGTCATTACATTGACATCATGTTAGTGGCTGAAACCTACCTATACCCACGAAAAAACTACACTCTCTACGGATACGAGTGTTACAGAGCCGACCACCCTTCCAACAGGTCTGGAGGAGGACGAGATGTACTCGTTCGGAAGGATATTTCCCACTTTCACCAATACGCTGTGCAATTGGAGCCGATTCAGCTTGCGGCGGTCATGGATTCAACGCTACGCGGAAAAATCCTCATTGCTGCAGCCTGTTTGCGCTGGGCGACGTCCTAAATATCGGTGAGGAGCATGACCTCAGCTCCGACCACCTGTCTCTTATTGCTACATTATCAAAAACTCCGCAGACAATCCCAGCCATGACGAGTCTGTTGAAACCCAACTCAAACATTCCCCTGTTCAAGGAAATTCTGGGTATTTCGCTAGACTTACACACATACTTAAGGACCGCTCAAAATGTAGATGCTGCAGTCGACACTCTTGTGACCAAAATTGACACTTCAAGTGAGATCTAAGGGCTTCTCTGCTCAAGAAACGACTCAGGTACGAGTACATACACACCAATAACCCGCAGGTTGACAGGTTCTTCAGTAGAGTGGCTAACTGGGTAAGGAGGCTACTGCTATCGGAGGCCACAGAAGACGTACACTCAAATTACGCCCTTTGGAAGCTGACAGGACGCTACAAGCGGCAACCTACACCTCGCTTGCCGGTAGGGAATGAATTTTTTACACGGTTTTTTCAGGAACCAATCTACCGTGTAAAAACAGAATTAGGTGTAGTCATTTTCTGCGATTTTCTACGATTCTGCGTTATTTGTTTTCTCGGATCCTAAAAATTGTGGATGCCACAGATTTTTGTCTCTGGTGAAAGTGGGATGTTTTGAAATATACTTGAAACAGTGACATATCACAGAAGTCTAGATATAAAATTTCGTTACTCTAGCTCTTATAGTCTCTGAGCTATAGGCGCTCATAGGGACGGACGGACGGACAGGCATACAGTCATGGCTCAATCGACTCGGCTATTGATGCTGATCAAGAATATATATACTTTATGGGGTCGCAAACGCTTCCTTCCGGACGTTACAGACATCCACTTTCACCACAAATCTAATATACTCCTATACTCATTTTGAGTATCGGGTATACAAATTATCGTAACTAAATTTTGCTTTGACTGTTAGATAAATTGCTCAAACTGTAAAAGCACCATACCATAATTGTATTTTTTTTTTCGTATCTGTGATAATATTTTATATTCAAATACAAATTACACCATTAACAAAAATAAGTAAATAAATAAAGTCATATCTATCATCAAAATTGGCTGGCAAAAACCCTCTAGCTGAACCCTCCACGAGGGTGCCGGCTGGGCAATGGACACTGCATTATCCCGGGCGAGGGTAATGCACTGTCGCTTGCCCTGTCCGGGATAATGCAGTGTCTAGCTAAGGCAATGGTCCATCGTCTTCCTCATCTAAAGTCGGGGGAACTGAACCATGGCCATGGCTAAAGGTGCCAGGCATAAAACGCTAGGGAGTGGTCCCCCCGAAAAATATTAACCAGTATGGATCTTCGGGCCAAACATGGAGGCTCGAAAGGAGCAAACCCGGGTAGGATGTCAACCCAAACGCCGGTGGAAAGCGTGACTGCTACCACCGGCGGGCACGGGGAGGAGCAATCCTCCCTGCGTGTCGCCAGCGGTCACACCTCGGGCATGGCGGGAGCAGGCCATGTCAGTTTTAATACTACTGCCACAAAAACGACGCGTTGCAGGGTGAGCCGCGCGGGTGCCGCTGTCGACACAGACTCGGACCCGGAGAGCGTGCTATCCATTAGCAAGACAGAAGAAGAAAGCCTTCTCCGCTCGCCAGAACCAGGTACCAGCTCCCTGCGTAGGGAAAGGCCGAAGCGTTCCAGGAATGCGATGAAGGCCTCAGTATAAGGCGGCCCTCAAGTTACTCAGCCGGCTCCAGGGCAAGGCGGATATCTCCCAAGAGGAGAAGTCTAAGCTAGCCTGGGCTGAGCAACGGGTAGAGGAGGGTCGCGAACACTACGCACAGCTGCCCCAGATAAAGGCAACAAACGGTGGATTCGCTAACAAGGTGGAAGAGATGTTGGCTACCAAGAGACAACGCTCGATCGAGAGTGCTGCCAAAGACACTCCGGCCAGCAAGCGGCAACACGGGCCCAAGGTGGAAGGGAATCTTATGTCTCATTACAGCACGGATGACCTGACGGTAGTGATGCTGGAAAGCGAGGAAAAGCGCCTTATGGCAGCTTCCTGCTACATGGGACACGACAGGCCCGCTCCACCGGACGAACTTAGGAGTCTGGTGACAGTAGCCGGCTCCAAAAATCTCCAACTCCTCAATGGCGCAGACGCCAACGCCCATCACAATGTGTGGGGTAAGCCCCGACATTAATGATAGAGGTGAGTCACTCCTAGACTTTATCTTATCCACCAACTTAGACGTAGCAAACGTGGGGGAGGAACAGACCTTCGTCTGTCCCACCTCGTCAAACGTGCTAGACCTAACTCTTGTAACGAGAAAGAGTACCTTGGTATCTGACTGGAGAGTCCTCGAAAGACCATCCTTCTCAGACCATAAGTACATTCAGTTCAAGTGCGAATTCAAACACTCTTCGAAGATAACAGTCTATAGAAACCCCCGAAACACAAACTGGGTAAAGTTTAAAAAGACTGTTACTTCGATGCTCGCGAATCCGGGCTCAGTGAAATCCGCGGAGGATATAGTGAAGTCCCTAAAGACCCTATCCAACGAGTTACTGAACGCCTACCATGCATCGTGCAAACCCTCGAGAACGAAGAGGAGGTCCAAGCCACTCTGGTGGAACCGAGATCTCTCTCTCCAAAGGAACAACCTCAAGGAATTCTTCAAGATCGCCAAACAAGCGAACGAAGAGATTATCCATGAGGAATATAAAATCCTACTTAGGAGCTACAATAGGAAATAGGTAAGGCACAAAGGAACTCGTGGAGGACCTTCTGCTCCAACATCGAGAAAGTGCCCGAAACCGCTAGGCTCCGGAAGCTGCTTTCAAAGCAGCCCACAGTACAGAGCCAACTAAAACTAGACAACGGACAGTGGACAGAGGGCAGTAAAGAAGCCCTAACAGCACTAATGGAGGCGCACTTCCCTGGATGCACCGAGGTCACTGACGCCAAGGAGCATCAGGACCTAGCAACTGAGGAACAGCTCCCCCAATAGGTCTGTTAACCACTAAGAGAATCCACTGGGCCATAGACTCCTTCGCGGGCATAAAAGCACCAGGACTGGACGGGATATTCCCGGCCATGATGCAGTTGACCAAAGAGGTTATTACCCCATGGCTCTTCGCAATATACTCAGCATGCCTAAGTACGGGCTATATAATCTATATACGATTTATTCTAGGGGTATCAAAAGTACAAGCAAAGATTCAGGACTGGTCCTCCGGGTGGGGCTGGGGCTGGGGCTGGGGCAGCAGGCCCTTGGGTGGTCCCTGGAGTTGAGCCGCCTTGAAGCCCTTGTACTCGATTTTGCTGATGGCAACCATCTCGTCGAAGGCCTGCTTGGCCAGCCAGTGCAGCACGGGGCTGTTCCACAGCTTGGGATGGTCTGGTGGTTCGTCTGGCCGTGGGGCGCCTTGCTGTTGGCCATCTTGCGGTACCACGACCAGAGGAAGAGGAAGGAGCGCATCTTGTAGCGCCACAAGTGGTTCGGAATGGAGCGTATGATGTCCTGCAGATGGCCGGAGGCGTTGGCGCTCAGGTTCTGCAGGACATTGAAGTCGATCAGGCGGTAGAGGTAGCGCATGTTCTTCAGATACGTGATGTTGTTCTCCTCCAGGGCGACGACGGCCATGCGGAGATAGGCCTCCGAGTAAATGGGCCCCTCGGACGGCTCGAAGTTCCGCTTCACCGTGAAGCCATCGAACCGCTCCAGCTCTTTGGCAATGTCCCGGCCGCAGTCCTGGAAGTCGCTCCACCAACTGGCCCAGCTGCGGTAGTTCCTCGCGGCGTAGACCTTCACCCACTCCTTGGCTATGGTGTGCCGGATGAAGGCATTGTCGTCGGCCTGGGCCCCGTCCTCCACGAAGTGGTACTTGACCGAGTCCGCCATCTGGGACTTCTTGGCACGAATCCGGTAGAGGGGGTATCGCTTGAAGAAGCGCACGGCGTGGGACATCTCCTCCGACTGCGGCAGTTTGCGGCGTCCCCCGCAATGGCTGGCGATGTCCGGCTAACCGGCTTTCTTAAGAGCAAGGAGGAAATACCCAGGCGGCTCGGTGCTGGTATCGCCCCTCAGCTCCTTAATGGAACGTACACTCAGGGAGATACGTGAGTGGGGGAAGAGGTTGGACTCAGAATCAACGCGGACAAGACGGACCTCATTCTCTTTACCAAGAGGTACAAGGTACCGATATAGAACACCCCCCCAAAAATTGAACAAACTAGGCTGACTGCAAAAGCACAGGTGAAATACCAAGGCACAGTACTGGACAGCAAGCTGGCATGGAGACCCAATGTAGTGGAAAGGGTGAAGAAAAAAAACTTGCCTCGACATCAAAACTATCTCATCTCTCGGACCCGAAGACTGCAAAAAGGGAAGGGACCAAGTTAAGCACCTCAACATATATACGGACAGCTCCAAGATGGACGGAGGAGTAGGAGCAGGCTTATTCTGCACAGCCCCTGAGATAAGGCTGTCGTATAAGCTACCGGACCGATGCATCAGAAAAGCAGCAGAGCGCGCACAGCTTATAGAACGAGCCCACGATACGGTAAACCTATTCGTCAACAGCCAAGCGGCAATTAGATCCATGCAGGCGTCCGCGGTCAGTTCCAGAAGTGTCTTGGCGAGTAGGCAGGCACTAGACACCCTAAGCACGACAAAGTCAGTGCGAATCTCTTGGGTTCCCAGCCACCAAGGAATGGCTGACGTCCTGGCTAAGGACGGCGTTGGGCTGGCGAAGGAGAGAACCTAGAATGGGCGGGAATGGGTGTTTCACTTAGAACGCTGCAAAGGGACTTAGAGATGCAGCCCAGACTACAGACCGAAAGCAGGTGGAGGAGTACTACCACCTGAAGAATCACAAGCCGAGACAGCTGAAGGAAATGTGTAGAACCTGGGGTAATCGGCTAACCGGCTTTCTTAAGAGCATGGAGGAAATACCCAGGCGGCTCGGTGCTGGTATCGCTTGAAGATGCCTCCAAGAGGACGCCAGAGGAAGTGCTGTTCACCTCGGTTCTCGTGGACTTTAAAACCACATAGACACTCCCGCGATAGTTCATACCCCTTTATTTATAATCGATTTTCATTTAATTTTTATAATTTTTTATTTTTTTTGGATTCTTGGGCATAAATAAAAGGCATTGGCCGTGTCCCTTACTAAATGTACTTAAATCATTAAGGATCTATAGCTAGCAAATTTTATAACATTTTTCCTTTCTTTTTTGTATTTTCCAGGTGCGTATCCTTGAAGCGACACTGCTGCCTGCCTCAAGTCCTGGATTATTGAGGCGGCCATTGAGTGATGATGATAGTGATGTAAGTCCCCCAAACATCAGTCGTATACCACAACTATTTTAACAGTCAGTTACTTAGTAGTCAACCACCAGAATCTCACATGGTCGCACTCTCCCCGAACTTTTATTTAAACTGTTTTTATACCCGATACGTAAAATGAGTATAGGTTAGGTTAAGGCGGTAGCCGGGAGGGGGGGGGATAAGAGCCTCCCGCCCCCAAGCTCTTTTGGACCTATAAAAGGTCCGTTGTGTTGATAGGGGTATCAAGATTTTTGGTAAAAGTGGATGTATGTAACGTACAGAAGGAAACGTTTCCGACCCCATAAGGTATGTATATTCTTGATCAGCATCAATAGCCAAGTCGATTGAGCCATGTCTGTCTGTCCGTCCGTCCGTCCGTCTGTCCCTCTCTATGAGCGCCGATAGCTTAGAGACTATAAGAGCTAGAGCAACTAATTTTTGTATCCATACTCCTGTTAGATCTCACTGTTACAATTGTATTTCAAAACTTTGCTCCGCCCACTTCCGCCCTCACAAAGGGCAAAAATCTGTGGCATCCACAATTTCAAAGATACGATAAAACAGAAAACCTGCGTTTAATGTATGACTGACTATATCTTCTAGAGTGCAAAATCTGAACAAGATCGTATTATAGACAGAATCAAGAAAAAAAAGTCATTCTCTCTCGCTCTGTCTCTCTCTAACACACACAGCCATACTGACTAAGTATCGGGTATAAATGTAGAGTTGCGGTCTTCGCAGCAACTCACAACGTTCCCCCTCGTTTATTTCAGTGCTTTCGGAGATTGATGACAAGTATTTCTCGATCGGTAGAAGCGGGGGTGGAATCGAAATTTCAAAACGAAATCCGGTGTTCATGCTTTAATTTTAATAAAAGGTCAAGATATGCTTCCATAAGGAGCATCAGGCTCGAACGTGCAACCCAAGTCAATGTGCGATTCATGCTAAGTCCTGACATTTCTCAGAATTCAAGAGTGTGTTACGTATTTTTAATTACGCAAAATAAATAAATACTTACTTCTGGAAAATAGTTTTGCGGGAATTTTGACTTTTCCTTTGTTGCAATTGTTTCAATATTGCCGCAATATATGTGTTTATCTTTTTGGATTTGCTCTTCCCAGTTGTGAGTTAAAAAATTCCATATTTTCAAAGACACTATGTCTATATGAGCGAAGTATAGATTTCCAAGTGCCTATAAGAGACAATATTATGTTTATATAAATTATATAATGTTATATTTATAAAAATTTCAAATAAAGCAAACTGTGTCTTAAAAATAGTTTTGAATCTTTAAAAATACAAAAAAAAATTGTTTAATGTGAAGCGCATTTTTGCTAGACATCTTGCACGGGACAATAATTTCTTGTGGTGATAACAGATACTAAATATACCGTTAGCCGCCGTTGGTCCATTTTTCTTCGATTTTTTTTAAGATAATTGATCTCTACGTTCGATAATAATAAAGGAAACATGGTATTAAACATTTTAAAATATACAGAAAAAATATTGGAAAATAATATATAATAATAATATATATAATTAAAAAATAAAAATGTGATTTTATTCAATAAGAATTTTTTTGGTCTCGGTGGCTTTTTTCCATGGCAACATCCTGTTTGAGATGCCAAGCTTTTTTGGCACCTATTGTTTCAAAAATGAAAAGAGAATTTGGTTTAATCTTTATAATTCGTATTTAATTTTGGTGGCTTAGCGGAAACTGATTGTATGCTATGGCCAGATAGAATTTAGGCGAGATCGATATTCAACCAATGCGCAGAGGGGTTAGCGTATAACTAAAATAGACGACGGCGCCAGATCAAAGTGATTGCCGAAGTGGCGGCGGCAGATCAAGGTAATTGCCGAAGTGGCGGCGGCAGAGAGCCCCTTTAGCGGGAGAACGCATCAGCTCTGCAGAAAGTCAACGTTTTACAACATAGGCGGCTCTCTCTACTCATACAATAATAATGCTTAAAGTTACGGTTATTATATGGTAGTTCTGCGAAATAGAACTATGCGAGAACTAGAGATCGGAGCTGGGTTCAAGAGCCACTTTTGCTGTATCGACAAGACGGAGAAGTTGGTGAGGAATAAAGAAAATAATAATCTAAAAAATAATAAAAAAATAATCTACTTTCTGCGCCAATAGATTAAATGATTTTTCCGGCGTTGACTTGAAAAAGGTCACGTAATTCATCAAAACAGTGATTCAATACATTTCTTTGACATAAACCACGATTTTAAGCAGTTGCTCAACCAAACACAGGCATTAAACATTTAAAACTAGGGTGCCCGCTAACATGACTTGAAACCACAAACTATGTGATGCATACATTTTGGTAAAACAAGACGATAATTTTTAAAATACAAATACAAATACTGCACTTCAAAAACCCCTAAAAATCATTTTTTGTTTTTTTTATTTCCCAATTTTCTTTAAATTTGTTTCGTTATCAGTACTACTTCGTTTTTTATTTTTCCAACATAACTTAAGTATCTTACATCTGGTTGTATTGAACGTTGCAATTCTGAAAAGCAGATAAATGCAGCTATATATTGGACCTAAACATTTTGTAGCTTCACCTTGCCGTCTGGAAAATATTAAGCTTTCAAATGTAATAATTTTTGTGGTATATTTTTCCAAAATTTGAATTTGGACGTTGACATGCAATGACTGCATCTTTCCAGAGGCGATGCATTTACTGCACCATCAAGTGGCCCGTGTGACACCAGCAGTAAACAATCATTTTCGGAATAAACGCTCGCTCGTTAGCCTTCGGCGTTTTGAGAACAATTCGGTGCTTTAACATACACACAAACACACATTTTTGGCAATTAATTTGCCTGTTGCAATAATTCGATGAGTGTAGTGCAATGAACTAACCAATACATACAAATGGAATACAAAGCGGAATACACGGTTAAAGCTAGCTAATTCAACGGCTCGGCATACTTTAGAGGAGCATTCGCTATGATATTATAGGCCGTTCTCGACTGCCCGAGATGCAGCTTTCTCGATTTAGTTGGAACTAAGTTGGAGAAGGTGGGGGAGGAGTAGAACCAACCGACATCAAGATTGTCTCTGTGGTCAAGCATGGCCTTATTCTTGGAAGCGTGATTTCGGATGCTGCAAAATTTAGGATCGGTTATGGTAAAAAGTCATAGCTAGCAGGTGGGAGAATGTGAATAGCTTTATCAGCCTCAACCTCGGATGTAACCATTGCAATTCCTATGAGTATTACATATCTAGATCCTAAATCTCTCTGCTTTTCATCGACATAAAGAAACAAAGGAGAGCCACCAATGTAAAACTGGCTCACCAAAGGCCGTACATTGCAGAGGTGTAGGTCAGCAGGCATTGCCAGGCCAAACATCGTACGTTGCTCCCCATCCCATCGAGCGCTGGTGCATCATCTTCCTCTTCAACGACAGAGGAATCGATACAGCAAGAGGCCGCGATTATCCTTCTAGCAAGCGGATGTTCTAGCTATCCAGCATCTTGCGAAGGAAAAACGTGCATCGTTAGCCAATTTAAAAATTCCGCTCACACCTCTTTTGAGGATTTTCGTCCCACAACGATAGACACAGGCTTACTCAGGAATGGCGCCAGAAGGCAGACGATCAAGAGCAGCAATACAGGAAGCAGATGCACGAGTGCCAGCAGCAGATGGAATAACTGCGATCGGAGAATTAGGAGCTCAAGAATGACTTAGGGACGAAGCCGGTTCAGATCGGCCTTGTGCAGGATATGAATCTTAAAGAACATAATCACCAAAACCAGGAACTGGAGAGAGAACTTTCCGATAACGCAAAACACTATGTATCCACCCTTATCCACGAAATTCAGAGTTCAACATCTGAAATTTCTATCATGCTATATTTTCTTCCCTTTTCTGCAATTACAGAAGTTCCCGATGTTCTGGATGTACTCAGCACAAATAACTTTCGTAATGAAGCGCTTTGTGCATTCGACGATGATCTCAGTATCAATCACCATCAGAGTAGGCATCATCATGAAACAGTTTTCCGCTCGCAAATCGGCTGCTTTGCACATAAAATGCAGACTAATTCGCATATTTACTTTGGGATATTGATCCACGAATCAAGCAGATCTTTATTGTTATTTGGTTTCACATTGTTTTGAGCTTTACTCAAAATATTTGCAATGGGGTTTAAATCTGAAGACTGAACAGACCAATTCATTACATTAAATAAACTGTCTTTCTGGTAAATTTTAGGTTACTGTCGTCCAGACCTCACAAATAACGGTTGACACTTTCGGCGTGTCTGATAAAAACCTCTCATTGACGGACACATTGAGAAAAGGGACTGAAAAGACCCGATCAAATCAAAGATCAAAGACCAAATCTGTTTTTGCTCAACTCGCTCTTCGCTCAAGCAAAGACCGATTTCTTCACTTCTCTTTTGTTCCTGTTTTTCACTGAGCATCTTGCCGCGACCAACGAACAAAGTGTCTTTTTCGTATGTATGCGTGCTTGTAAGTGTGATGCTTATGGCAACTATCAACTTTTGTGAATTCTATACGGTTTGACTATTGGAGCTTAAAATGAATCGTGAAAAGCAAAACTAAAATGTTCGTTTGCCAATTTTGCAAATAAATATACATATTACAATACAATAGCCCAAAAGATGCGGAAAACATGAATAAACATATACACGAAAACAAAAATTAAAAACACTTTACTCAGACACTTTTTTGTTCTGCTCATCTAAAGACACTTTTGCTGTGAGCGCTTGACCAAAGTGTCTCTCTAAGTTGTTATTGTGAGACACGATCGTGTGTCGGGCTCAACCGAAAACACGAAACACATAACACAAGCGAGGAGACAAAAAGTGCTCAGTGAGAGACCGTGTCTGCGTGGTCTTTTTCTGTTTCGTCAATGACGAGACAGCAAAGGGAAAAAGTGTTGACCGTTGTTTGCGAGCTATGCTGTCGTCCTAATAAGGTAGCATCACTCTTTCTTATAGTATATCAACATGACTTGGATCACCTCCATAATACGAAATTCATGACCATACCGTGATTGTTCCTCTGTGTTCAATGGTTTAACATGTGAGTTAGAGAGTTGTATTCTGCATTAGGTAGTCGTCTTTTATAAGACTGACCCATTGATACCAATAAAAAATTTGGCTTTCGTCGGACCACGGGAAGTTTTTCCGAATTCGTTTTGCTATGTAAATACTTTCTAGTCAAAAGTGGAATTGTTCACAGACTACGGGGCACTTAATTTATTTTTTTGCAAGGATCTTTAAGATCCTTTTTTAGCTGTGTGACCGGCTTCAACGGGTCCTTTTTGCTCTCTCCAGCCCATAGTTTTACTGGGAATCATGGTATCACGGGGATATCATGCCCCACCTTAGCATAGGTGTTGTCTTCTGAAATTAATATTTTCATCCTTACACTATTTTCTTCCCTTCAGTGCATTCCACCACCAATAACTACTTCTTTTTAATTCAATCAAGAAGTCAAAATACCACGATCAGAAAAATAAAATTCATTATTCAAAAGCGTTTTTAGTGTTTTTTTTGTTGCTGTTTCCATAAGATCCGTTAGCATTGTAAAAGTAAGCACACTTCTCTTAGAAACTACTTTATTTTACACCAAAGTGCAAAAAATGTTGAATAGTGACCACGTTTTTGCTCTCCGTCATTGTATATTTTTATACCCGAAACTCAAAATGAGTATTGGGGTATATTAGATTTGTGGTAAAAGTGGATGTGTGTAACGTCCAGAAGGAATCGTTTCCGACCCCATAAAGTATATATATTCTTGATCAGCATCAATAGCCGAGTCCATTGAACCCTGTCTGTCTGTCCGTCTGTCCGTCTGTCCGTCCGTCCGTCTGTCCGTCCCCTTCAGCGCCTAGTGCTCACAGACTATAAGAGCTAGAGCAACGATGTTTTGGATCCAGACTTCTGTGATATGTCACTGCTAAAAGAATATTTCAAAACTTTGCACCGCCAACTTCCGCCCCCACGAAGGGCGAAAATCTGTGGCATCCACAAATTCCAAGATACAATAAAACTGAAAATCGTAGAATCGTAAAGGACAACTATATGTTCTAGAGTGTAAAATCTAAACCAGATCGTATAATTATTATAGCCAGAATCAAGAAAACAATTTCATTCTTTCTTGCTCTCTCTCTCTTACACACAGGTTTCATGGTCGGTTTTGCCAATTGCAAAATATGAGTTCAAGGATCTCAGAACCTATAAGATCCAGAGAAACCAAATTTGGTATACACACTTCTGTGATATCGGACCTTGACCGTTTTGTGTCAAAATTTCGACACACTCCCTTCCGACCCCACAAAGGACGAAAATCTGGGGCAACCACAAATCTCAGAGACTATTAACGCTAGAGTAACCAAATCTAGTATCAGCACTCCTGTTAGATCTCACTATAAAACGTATATCTGCCAATTTCGCCCCACCACCTTCCGCCCCCACAAAGGACGAAAATCTGTTGCGAAACTAAAAACGCAGAATCATAGATGATGACCATATCTATCAGATTGCTGAATGTGGATCAGATAATTTTTATAGTCCAAAGGAACAAATCAATTTGCACTGGCTACGCAGCGCTCGACTGATTTTCTGTCTCTCTTGCACGCACTCCTTGTCGTGTCGTTTAATATTAGCGACGTCTGCCGGAGGAGAGCCATACTGACTCACAACGTTCCCCGTCGTTTATTCTCAAACTGGTGGAATACCACCATAACGTATCTATATTAATGTTATCTACTCACTCCTAAGATGGAGGACGGAATAAGGAAAACACTCTCCATTGGTCAGACTTATCAGTTAAGGGTGGGTTTTTGATGCCTGGCATGTGAAGGCCGCTCTCTCCCAATAAGATTAGTACTAGAGCAGGCTAGTAGTATTTGGTAACCTGCCCTATTTACCATTAAGGTAATGGTTGACATATATACCCATGTAAACGAATATTAATAAATTAAACCATTCGATTTATATGTACATGTGTACATATGTGTATATGTATGTAGAAACCGAGTGTACATATACCATCGGGGTATCTAATGGTCGCTTATGAAGTTGCGACTGGCTTTATTTACTTACCGTAAAGTGTTCAGCTGACTTAAAATCTTCATCCAAATATGCATGAACGGATAAATAAGCTGCCATTACACTATCATCACACAAGCATCTGATAAATTCTTGTACGTGTTCCATTGATTTCTCGTAAGTTTTTCCTCCCACTTCTTGAAGGTGTAAAGCTAAAAATTTTGGTTGAATATACGAAACCTTGGAAAGAAATTCGTGTAGCCATGTCTGAAGAAGTCCCTCTGGCTGCATTATGAAATAATTAAAATAATGCTCGTATGTACATGAAAATTTCTAATATACATACATTCTAATAGTGATGTATACATTTATGCAAATGTTCATACAAATGTTAAAATGTAAACAAACCTCTATTTTTCAAATATTTTCTACTTACATCTTCGAATAAACTCCCAACATTAGCTGTTACAAGTAATACTTTGGTATGAACATCCATATTCTATACAGAATCAATTTTCCGGTTACGCTTCACTAAAATATGTTTAATTGCGCTATTCCCATAACATATGTATTTTGATAAGCAAATATGAATACCAATGATGTTTTCTCGATATCTTATCGATACTTCATAAAGTGTATATGCGATGTTTTAAAGAGATAATATCGTTTTTACACCGCGCGTTGTCTATCGATGTCTGAATAGACACAATGACGCAGACTAGGTGTCATTACATTGACGCTGGTTGTTACCTAAAGGGAGAACATCTAGGGGTTACGGTGGGAACTTTTTTCAAGATGTGAAAAACTGATTTCCACTGGCACAAATTGCAGATGACCACAGTTTTCTTTCGAATTGTAAAATTTCACTTAGTGGTAAGGAATAAAATTTATAGGATTATAGGCTCTGCACACTGAGTCCATCCCGGGGGAATGGTGGGATCTTTTGACAGATGTGAAACTCCGATTCACACTGGCACCATCCACCATCCGTCAAAAACAGCTAATGCCAATAACAAGTGCATTAAATTTGCGCGGAAGATTTATTAATTTTTGGTTCTTATAATGGATGATCAAGATGTAGCAATTATTTCGGCCGTGTTTCAACAGCAAAATATGCGAACAGCCCGATAGCAGCAACAGTTCTAGTGATTTTAATCAGTCAGCAGAACAGATACGATCTGCAATCGCAAAATATTGTTTAGACCATAATGCAAATTATAAACTTATTTATTTATATTTCTCAGCACTTCCAATAAATCATTCTGGAATTTTTTTGCGTGTGGATGAGGCTATCTTTTCCTGCCTCATATCATGTTCTTCCTTCTTCCTGTGAAGGTCCTCCTGCTCTTCGAATTGCTCTCTGGCGATCTCTGCCATCCATGAAGTGTCGACTTTTTTGGTTCGCTTTGGCGAGGCCTATGTTGCAAGAAAAGGAGCTGGAGCTACATGATCCGTCCAGATTCGACTCGATAATGTTCGAAAAAAACTCATTATTAAAGAATAAATTATGCTCTAAAAACCGGGCGCAGAAATCCTATAAGGGATATACTGCCGTATTCGTGTGCATGTTGAAAAAGGTTATTTATTTGGAAGTCGTCAGCGATCTTGCTTCAGGTGCATTTCTGGCTGCACTTAGAAGATTTTTCTCAAGAAGGGGGAAAATGTGCAATGAAACCGATAATGAAACCAACTTTGTGGGAGCTTCGCGCAAATTAGACGAGGAATACCAAAGAGCCCTAAAACTGTTGCCAATATTAGAAAAAGAACAGATCGAGTGGCACTTCATTCCCCCAGCAGGACCTCACTTTGGAGGTATTTTGGAAGCTGGGGTAAAATCAGTGAAATATCCCTTAAAAAGAGTAATTAGGGACAATAGTTTAACCTATGAGGAAATGGAAACTCTATCATGTCAAATTGAAGCGGTACCAAATTCACGCCCTTTGCATACAGCTACAAATTATATTGACGAATTGGATGTTTTAACACCAGGTAATTTTATTATTGGAAGGCCAATATTTGGCCCGATTGAGACAATTTCAGAGGAAAAAATCGGGAATCTGGATAGGTGATGATTAATTCAGAAAATGAAAAGAGAATTTTGAATTAAATGGAAGGAAGATTATTTTCACACATTCCTATTTGGAATGGAAAATAGGAATGCAGAATATTAAAAAAGGACACAGATTGTGTTAACAAGAAATGAACCCAGCTAGATGGCCGTTGGTAAAAATAGAAGAAATACATAGAGGTAGGGACGATATAGTCAGAGTAGTAACTATAAAACATCAAGACGGGTTGATAAAACGACCTATAACTAAAATTTGTCCATTGCAATGCATTGGCTGGAATTGAATCAGAAAAGCAAGACTCAGAAATGAATAAAAAAGATGCCATGAGGTCATTCAAATTGCGTTTATGCGAGGCTTGTCCGTAAAATAAGTTCCATGAATTTTTTTCACATCAAAAAACTGGTTTAATAGCTAAGAAAAGTACATTTTTGGACAGTTCAGAATTACTTTTATTTTTCTACATGATCGCCGTTGCGTTCTATGCACTTCTGCATTCGATGCACCCACTTCTTCAAAGCAGAGTCATAGAACTCTGCCGCCTCCGTGTAGAATGTTCAGTCAAAATCTTGTCAATTGTGGTTTTGCTTACCTGCGGAATCTTTTCGCACAGCTCCCGAACACTAATCCGTCGATCTTCAAGCATTGCCGCTTCGACTTTGACAATTGTTTCATCGGAAACCGATGGCCACCATACACGGGCTTCATCGTGTTCGTCTGTTCGGCCGTTTTTAAAGTCCCTGACCCATCTGCGCTCCATCCTGGAGCTCATACACTCTTCTCCATACATCTGACAAAGTTCTTCGTGAATTTTCTTCGACGATCTCTTCTTAGCGGCCAGGAAACGAATAACAGACCGCAACTCGCAGCTCGCTGGAGACGCAGAAGGGAGCTCCATCGCTGACGGCTGCTGAGCCAAGACTAACCGTCACAGCGACGCTGGCTTGGTAAGGGATTGGAGTGGTAAAACCAAACAACCTGCCTCTGTTGCCTGGCGGCGCAAAGAAACGATCCTAGCGCCAGCGGCAGCCCGTGGAACTTATTTTTACGGACAAGCCTCGTAGAAAGATAGCAGAGACAAGGTCACTTTGGGTCGATTTAGATATACAGGGTAGTTTTATCTTCAAAGTTCTAGTAAACACTAATGCTAGAATTCAATGTTGTAACTCAAATCAAGAACTAATTGATCTTCCGCAACAAGGAATTTTAACAATAATATATGGTTGTACTGTGCGAACCGATGATAAAATACTAGTACCTCATCAAAGTATTCAAACAGAAAGCTACGAGCCAATTTCATCCTTTTATATAAGTAATATAAGTAAAAGACAAAAAATTGTTTGGAATCCATTAACAGTACTATTAATTAACCATACAGATGAAATGGATAAGTTAAAAAAAAATAATTAAAATTGTTAAAAGAAGGTCATCATGATTTAAAATTACTTAAGTTCCATCAGGACGTGAGCCATCGGGTGCTAAAGAGGGATAATCGGATGACGGGTCGGCTCGTCACAACTGTAAGCTCGAAACGGGGCACAGGCGCCTCGGGTTCATGGCTTGCGCTGAATCCAAAGCGACTGTGCTTCACGCCATAGGATACAGGTGGTCACGTGCAAACCGGCACCCGCCGTAACTGTACACACCAGTGGAAGTGCGACTATACTCTCCCCGTGACGGCGGCTGGAAACAGGTCCTGGTACGGTCATGTCTCTGTCAGGATGCTGCCTAATTGTAGTCGGCCGGAGAGAAGAAAACTATCAGTTAAATAACCCCAATCCAAGGTGACATTGTCATATGCCGAGGGATGCATGGCCGAGGAAGTGCTTGGTCGTTAATATGCGGACTCTGGATACCTACCGACCTCCAGTTTTAATAAGGCTTCCCGGGGCACGCGGGCTATGCCCCGGGCGACTAACCCCTTCACAACCCCTAACAATGCCAAATTTGAAGATAAATAAAAAAAACACCGCAAAGGAGCTCGGTACTCCTACGAAAGTTCCGGAGGGAAAAGACCATCCCTCTTCAAACGCATCTGGGAAACCAGTGCCCAAAACGACGAGGAAGGAGACTAAGTCCCCAAGCAAGCGGCAACGCTCGGCGGAAGACACCACCACGCAAGTCCAACAGGCCAAGAGGACGAAAACCCTGACCAACCGCTCGTTTGCCGAGGTGGCGAGGGGAAGAACCCTAATTGGAGTCATAGACAGGGGCTCTAAAGACAGGTAGATTCCTCGGGACAAATGGCACCACGAAGAAAACGAGCTCCAGGACCGCTTCCTCCAGCAGTTGGAGGAAAATGGAGGAACACTACCCAAGTGTGAGGACGCCGGGTCACCAAGGCATAGTGAAAGCCATCGCCTGCCAAGATGCTCGCTCGGCGGCCCTCTAAACGAAAGCGGTAGCATCGCTCAAGGAGGTCTACCCAGGAGCCAAGCTGGAGGCCGTAAAATGGGAAGACATCCCCAGCAAGCCGAGGGCCAGAGCTTGGGTTTCAGCGAAGCCTGCAGAGCCGGAAAAGATTCTCCGGATTCTGCAGGTCTGCAGCCCCCACCTTCCTACAGCCGATTGGAAGGCGGCCAAGGTAGAGGAGAGCAATGGACTGAGGCGCCAAATCATCCTCGTCCTGAACGAGGAGTCGGTTAGACTTCTCCATGACACCGAGGGCACTGTGGACTACGGCTACAAGAAGGTAGTCATAGTACCGTACAAGTCCGACTCTAAGGGCATGCAACCGGAGGTCGAGCCAGACCTGGAGCCTCCGGAGATCCCTAGCATGAAGATCAAACCGGTTTCGGACGTGGCATCAGTGGTGTCGGATGACATACTAGATATTTACGTGTCTGACGTGAGCGATCTTACTAGGGATCTCAAGCACATCGGGGTTGGGGAGGAGCTGGACTTTTCCAAAAGCGACCACGACAAGAAAATGGTGGAGGTGAACCTCAGGAATGTCACTGATACTCCTGCAGATAAACCTCCACCATTGTAAGGCAGCATGCGCTGCTCTCTTGCTCCACCTAGCCAAGGGTGGAGCCGACATAGTTCTCATTCAGGAGCCCTGGATCCTCGGAAACAGGGTATCTGGTCTGAGGACTCCTGACTAGAAGCTATGCGTAGCTGACACCGCAGGTAAAACCCGCACCTGCAATTAAGACATTGGACTGGCCGGGAAATGGTACTGGTTTTAATCCGATCGAGAATTTTTAGCACATCATGAACGTTTTAATATGAAAGCAGTGACCCAAAACTTTATCTGAACTGAAAGAAATATTTGAAAAAGCGTAGTATAACGATATAAATATCGAATCAATCTGCAAATTAGGAGGTACCAATCCTTCGCGTAGAAAATGAGTTCCGCAGAGGCTAAAAAAAATATTAAACTTATTCATTACGTAAACTTAAAAAGGGCTGAAAACCTAGAATGAATTTTTTCGTATTGAATACCCAAGGGATTACTTTTTGATAAAAGGATTCTTTTTAAATCAAGGATGTTTGGATTCAAACTTTTAATATGTTTCGTTAGCCTTTTATATAGTTTAGTTAGTTTAATGAGCTTTCTTCTTAGAAAACAAACCAAAACTTTATAAAAAAAAAAAAAAAAAAACTTTTTTTGACTGTCCACATTTTACTGTCCGCTACAGTATGTATATCCGCTTATTATATTCGTATATTAAAAGTATGTTATGTCTAATAATGAATGGATCGAACCGAAGATAGCCGAAATCGACAGCTATCGCCTCAAATTCTGCTGGAACGTTTTCTTATATGTAAAGCACGACCAAACTACAAGCTGTGTTATCCTGTAATCTTGTTATCTCAATTACAGTGAGTGTGTGATGGTCAGGTCTGACGAACCGACGGATGGAGGTTTTAAATAAAGTGTCACACAATTTCAGAGCAAAATTAGAATTGATTTGTATACATTTGTGTAAGAAAACATACTTTATTCCAAATTTAAAACATAGGTTTTCTAATACCTAATTGCTTTTCTTGCTTGAATTTTTTCAGTTTTGATTCTTCTCCAGTTTTTCCAAACTAGTCTGTAATGATTTCGACAATCGCTTTCAATAATGTTACGAAAAGATTTATCTATTTGAGAAAAATTATCAAACTTGATGTAATTTTTACATAATCAAAAATGGGAATGGTATGGTTAATTGCAAAAAGCTGCTATAAGACAAAAACAAAATTTAAAATAGAATCAAGGAAAAGAGAATAACTTATAAACAAAGAAGTGCTCTTTAGCTTATACGAATCCAAAATTTTTGGATTTGATGGCCATCAACATTTTAGTGCGTAAAATGGATTTGCTGGAGTACAAAGGGATATACAGTCGAGATATACAAGTATTTGCAGTGGGGAGATGAGAGTCATCCGCAGGTCTTATAGTAACAGAGGGCAAGGGTTGAAATCCCTCTTCCGAAGCAGGTAAGGCTGGCGAACCTGTCCAAAAATAAACCTAAAATAAAAAAAAAAAAATAGTTAATATAAATATTTGAATTATGCAAGAACAGTTACCAAATCTTGACGTTCCAATATATTCATTTTTTCAACAATGCTCCAAAACCATCGTTTAAACTTTAGAAGTTTATCAGGACCTTCACTAGACTCGTCATTAAAGGTAGTGTATGAAATCAATGTTGATACGTTAATATCTCCGACGCCATTCAAGAGCAAACGTAAATCTTCTGCGGTTAAGCTGTGCATACTGTTATCAGGCAGAACGTCAAAAACCCCTTCTTTTAATGCCTAAAAAAAAATATTAAAAATGTTTTTCTAGTACCATTAATAGTAACCTACCTCAAGTGCCTTTTCCTGCGATTTAATCAGTCTGTATTCCGTATAACGTCTTATATAATCGAATATGTTGCTTGATGTTACCGGTACTTCACGACCTCCCGGAATTAACTCTGTGTTGCCACAACCTTCCTCTTTCATTAAATCAATTCTAAAAAAAAATATTGTATAATATGCATTCCGTGAAATACAATTTGTACATACACAAAACATAATTCCATTCGATTGATAGTTTCTTCACCATCTTTTGTTTGGACATTTTGAATAATTTGCCTGAAAGATTCATATAATGCTGGATCGAAAAACGCCAAATCGTGGAACTTAATTTTACGTCCAAGTATGTACTTTAACACGTGCCTTTGTAGGAACAGTGGAAGCAATTCATTTTGCAACAGACAAAGTCCAATTAGTCTAAACATATACGGGGAAAAATTAATTAAGCTGTAAACGAAAATCTGATTAAATAGTTCGCAAAAGTCTTACCTTCCAATATTTCTAAATGCGTTAATGCGCTCAAAGGTCGCAAAGCCCTGGCGTGGTGTATAAAATCCTCGCTTACCCGGAGAGTAAAATAATGGTTCATTATCGTCATCTGCGGGTTCGACTAGCACTACTGGTGCAGATTTTTTTTGTTGACTATTTTGAGAACATGATTCCGACTTTTGCTTAAAAGTTATAATTTCTATGGCTTCATTAACTTTTTGACGCAGTGTTTCATCTGAGGAAAGAACAGATAGAAGTTGGGGGGTTGGTATCTCCAAGAGCATTCCTGTTATCTTCGGTGCATGTGCTGAGTTTATCGAGTTGATCTGGTAAGTAAAACATTTGTAATTATTTCAATGGTTATATTAACTGAACATAGGCTACCTTAGGGTATAAACGTTCTCCAAGTTGTTGCAAATGAACAGATAAATGTTCGTTTGCGCTCTCCGCCATTGAATTATCTATGTAAGTAGTAAGCATTGCAAAAGTATTGAAAAATATTTAAAATTAAAAGAAAGAGATTATTTACAAATATATTCTTTACCTGTACTGTTGGATGGGGTATACGGTCTGGCATCTACATTTAAAACTTTTCGGTCACGAGCTGTTCGCCATAGAATTTTGCTACTGGTGCCACGTCTTTGTAATGTGGGCTGGTCGCGACTAGATCCGGAGACGGTTCTGCTTCTCAGTATACTCGAAAACGGCACTCCATATTTACTATGCGAGCTCCCCACTTGTATAGATTCAAGACTAGGCATTTTTGCGTTAGCCAGCAAAGCTTCTGCGATGGATGTGTAAAAGCTGCGGGCTACACCAGATCCCTCACCGGGTTCATCTTTAAATGTTACTTTTACTCTGTTGAATGCAATAGGAGGCTGAGGTCGCCTGTTTTGATTGCCAAATTGGGTATTAAGCTCTTTAAAAGTTTGAACAATTAACGTCTCTCGGTTTCGTTCGAGTTTGCAGAACACTAAATCACGCTGTTGACCATTTCGCAGTTTTTCCATGTGGCGTCGAAAACGCATTTCCTTAACAGGAAAACCTCTCAGTTCTGGCAATACAGACCCATGTTCCATTCCAACATCATCCATGAATACACGTCCGAAGATATCAAGTGTTAGTTTCCAACGGCTTAACAAAAAGTTCCAAGACGGCAGTTCCGAAAGTGTATTTTTGTAAAACAAAAAACCTCGAATAGGAAACACAAACATCTGCGGTGGTGTCTTTGGTTGAAGTGTATCACATTTTGTTTTTTCCGAAGTTAATAAAATGGAATTGGAAGAAGAACTGTTGAGCTCCGAGTCAACCGTTTTTAAACAAGAACCTCCTGCCAGTACAATAACGCTGCAATGATCGGCTGTCGACGACGTTAATGATGCTTTGTTTGGCGCAATTATAACTTCTGGTCTTGTAGCCATTAACGCATCAGTCGTTTTTGATGTACTTGTACCACTGCCTAATTTTTCCAACTCATCTGTATCCATTGATACCACTCTATCGAATTGGCAGCTTTGACTTCCTACTAAGAGAAAAATATGGGTTTTTGGAGACAGTTAGCAAGAAAGGATAATTTAACGTACCATCAACGTCCTTACGGGATTTTAAATCTTCGAAACACTGTTTTTTCTTTAATTGCAGGTAAATATTGGTTTCTGCAGTCTCATCAGCCTCATATGCGATATTATCATCATCTAAGATGCTATTCACCGGATTTTGTTTTACTTCCACAGGCTGTTGGGATGGGACAGTTTCAAAAACAGGCCCATCCGTTTTTAAGGAATTGGAAAATCCGAGCCTTGTAGGAGGGTCATCGATACTAGCATTAGCACCTGCAACTACAAGGAGTGGTAGATTGGCAAAAAGCTCCTGTCGTTTGGAATTAGGCTGCAGCAAATGAGGTTTATCGGCAAGGGGCATTGCCATATCAAGCGGTAATTCAAAGCCGTCCGGCGCCGAGCAGCCTAAGCTGAGGGTCGACTCAGATCTAGTGAAAAAGGCATGTTTGCGTGTGCCGAGATTGCTTGAAGACAGGGTACTTGTAGACGGCTGTACGTCACTAAACTCTTCTAAGTTCGTTGATTCATCGTCCGTATCATAATTTTCAGACATTGGTGACACATTGTTTATACGTCCAGAGATATTTTCCTGCTTATCATAAAATCCTGTATCATTGCGCATATAGTAAATAAACGCGTCGAGCACGTATGCAATATGTCGAAGAGCAGTTATATCCAATACTGGAAGGGCATCTCTATGTTCAGAGGTGTGCGCACGCATCAGAGACAGGCAGTATGTAAAGAAGTCTCGACGTGAGTTAGATCCTTAGAAAATTACATTTTATAAAATTTTCAAGTAAATTACAATATACAAATTTGTCTTACCCAGCACATTAACACCAATGGATGTAGAAGTGGTAGGAGTAGGTGTTTGATTATTGGTCGATGGTCCGCTAAGGTTAAGGGGGTGCAGAGGATGATTGGGGTCAGTATAGTTGGTCAAATAGGCACCAAACTTTAGCTGTGCTTCCGTTCCGTCCATCACTGTAAACATCCAGTCCCATGTTGACTTTAATCGCTTTTCAACAAATGCCTTTAAAATCAAAAAGTTTTAATTTAGTTTAAAGTTAAATTACTGTTTTGTTTATATATATTATATAACTTGCCTGGACAGCAACTACTTCCTCTCCTTGAATTTTCAATGATGGTTCTATATCATTTACTATATTGTAAGATAGAATACTTATAAGTTCAGAAATCTGTCTAATTGTAATTCCAAATGCCCGTGCTAAATTGCTAGCAGTTGTAGCCATTGTATGAGACTCTGCGGATGGCGTAGTAACCGCGGTAGAAGCTGGTGCTGTGGAGCGTCTTAAAGCCATCGGGTCAATGAAAACTAAATTGGAACCCGTTGGCACGCGTACCGATGACCGAGCAGTGTCACGGCTTCTGATTGCCCATTGCATTGTCTGGGGAGCTAGATCACTACGTGCATTTGAACTAGTGTTACGACGTTCAAGTTGTTGATCGTTAAAATTAAATTCATCGGAATGATCATCAGATTCACCATCTTCTGAACCATCTTCCTCTTGTGCTGATGAGTCTCCCGATTCGTCCTCCAAAAATAGAACACCAATATCTTTAAAGGAAGTAATAAAATATTAAAGATCTATATTTTACGTGCGTAAAACTGCTATAATTTTCTTTGTGTTTCAACAGAAACATACAAATGTGATTTATAGTAGCTATAGAGTACGAATTATATTAAAATCCGGTAAATGTAGAGATGTCGATATGTCCGTGCGTTCCATTTGACGCCGAGATCTCAATACAAAATTCCGAAGAAGTACACAGATATAGTTATAGAGACGACCTATTCTACTCCTGTCCATCTTCTTAGGAGAAGAAGGTTACATTATTGACAAATCCGAAATTTCTGGAATATTTTCGAGAAGGAAAGCAAACTTTAGATGGGCATCCGGATGGGATACATTTTCACGTCTCACTAAGGAGAAGAGAAGGAAATTAAGAAGTCCAACGGTATCACAACGGGCCGATCGTCGTGTCAGCCGTTTTGCTTTTTATTTCAAATTGATCTATCTACCCCATAGACAAATAATTAAAAAAAAAAAAAAATGATCAGGAACGTTGTGAGTTGCACCTAGTGCCGCGACACTACATTTATACTCGATACTCACACGAAAAATTTGTGAGAGAGAGACCGAGAATGCAATTTCATTTGTTCCTTCTGGCTATAATAATAATTTGGTCTAATCCAGCTTCGGCAATCTGCTAGATAGGTTATTATCTATCATTATTATAGTTTTCTCGCATCTTCAAAATTGTGGATGCCACAGATTTTCGTTATTTGTGGGGGCAGAAAAGAGCGTTGCAAAATTTGAAAATACTCTTGTAACAGTAAATATAAAATGTCGTTGCCTCTAGCTCTAGTCTCTAAGAACTAGTGGTTCATAGGGACGGACAGACAGACATGGCTCTATCGACTCGGCTATTGATGCTGATATATATATATATATTTGTAATGCTTTATGGGGTCGACAACGCTTCTTTTTGAGTTTCGGATATAAAAAGATAGCAACAATTTTCAATTATAACGGATATGATAAAGCTGGGTTTTCCGCAATTTCGAAATAGAAGATCTATTGTGCTTCTGTAATGAGTATCAAATATGTATATATAAAAGTACATCGATAAAGGTTATGCTCATTTAATTGGACAAAAAAAACATTGATGAAATCCAAACATTGTGTGTGCTTAAAGTTCTTGGCATACAAAGGATCTTCCAATGCACCTGCGAAATCATGCAGTGGAGTTCATTTGTTCCTGTTCAATTGCCGGGGCAAAATCATGTTGTGTTTATGTATATTGGAATGTGAAAAGGATGCATTATCAAGTCGGGAAAACCGTAAATGGCGTTTTTTGGCCTCAATCGAAAATTATACCTATTCGCAAATACCATTGACTCTTTGGGACAAGACATCTTTAATGATTTGCTGGGCATTGAAAGTTTCAAGAATCTGCAAGGGAGGCGGGTCTGTTAAAATCATCAAGGAAGTTTTGATCAATGACGCTTTTGTCATGTTGGCAAATAAACTGCGTAATTTTTTCGACTATTTTCACATTCACGGGGAAACTGATGCATTTTCTATGTGGGAGTGTGTAACAGTTACATTAGCCAAAGATTATAATGAAATGACAGCTTTGTTAATAATAGAGAATTTATTGTGCAAAAAGGGCTTTATATTGAAATCTTTTGATTTAAATATTACACTTGATAGACGAAAAATCCAAAAGTAGGCAATTGAAGAGGAATCCATGTCTCTTTAAGAACATTGTCAAATTTACAAGACTATGCAGCAGACGTACAATGAAAAGCCAGAAGTTTTTAAGCGTGTAGGGGTTTGTCCGATAAAAAATATTTTTTATCGATGGACCAGGGGGTACCATTAAAACATTTTTCTACAAGTGCTTCATTACTGCAAGCACTCACATATAAATGTCGCACAGTGGAGAATCAGACGAAAAGAGATGGCAAAATTCGAGAATTTTTTAACGCTTTGGATACAATAAACACATGCATTTATATATCTCCAACTCTGCAAGGGCTTATTAGGCGGCGATCAAACACCACGAACTTGTTAGAGTTTACCTCTTTCACTATATGACTGCATCAACCTTGTTACACCTTGATGACTCGAAATGCAAATTAATGGCATTGAGAGAATTGCCCTAGTGGATGATGTTGGTGATATATTAGACGTCAAGCTAAAGTTTTCTGAACAAATTTCGACCATGGTAAAGAAGGCCATGGGGGTTTATAACGAGGAAAAAGGAATTTGACGACCCCTACATAACAAAGACTTTCTATACTTTGCTAGTTGGTACGATTTTAGAACACGGCTCCTGTGTATGGGGCCCTCAGTTTTTTTAGTTTTCTCGTATCGTCGAAATTGTGGATGCCACAGATTTTCGCCCTTTGTGGGGGCGGAAGTGGGCGGGGCAAAGTTTTGAAATATTCTTGTAGCAGTGACATATCACAGAAGTCTGGATCCAAAACATCGTTGCACTCGCTCTTATAGTCTTTGAGCACTAGGCGCTGAAGGGGACGGACAGACGGACGGACGGACAGACGGACAGACAGACATGGCTCAATCGACTCGGCTATTGATGCTGATCAAGAATATATATACTTTATGGGGTCGGAAACGATTCCTTTTGGACGTTACACACATCCACTTTTACCACAAATCTAATATACCCCAATACTCATTTTGAGTATCGGGTATAAATATATATATTGAAGAAAATTTGCAAAATATGTAAATATATGCTTAACAGCTATTAAGCGTTTTTAATAACTGTTGCGAGTTTTAAATTTAATGAAAGTCGAGAGTTAAAATAATATTTACATGTGGGGATGTTAATCTAATTGGTGCGATGATTAGCTCGAGACTGAAAATACAAGGGCCAAATTACCGTGCTGCTCGGCGCTGATGCTAAGCCGAGTGAAAGATCGAGTCTTTTCTGAGAAGCTTTTTTCTGAATATACTATAACTTCCAAAAGCTGGACAAATCGAATCGGATGCCAAACATACCATGCTTTATACTGATACATTAAATAATTATAATCGTATGCGTAAGTCGAACATTTGGAATTGCTGATATTGGATATTGTTTTAGAAAGGGCAAAAAATATCTCTTTTTCTCCATCCATATCCAGAACGAGTAAATGTGTATGTTTATATCAAATGTTACTTTTAAAAAACTTTTAGAGTAAAGCCAATCACCTGTTTCGGATCCAGCGGTTGCACCGGTTGGAACGTTTCTCTGCACCTCCTGGTTACTCTGGTTGTCATCAGAGTCTGATTCGGTCTCAGCATCATTAAAAGTAAAATCATTATCACTTTCATCATCCTGGAGCCCATCCTCATTTCGTTGATTTTCTATCAAATCATCGTCCTGAGTATGAGAATTTGCTTCTCGATTAATAGCTTCTTCCGATTCTGAAGCATCGCGAATCGCTAATAATATTATTGTTGTAGATTCATTTTAAATAAGAATGATTAATCAAAGAAGTTACTTACTTTCCATTGCGACAACGTCGTAGTTTTGCTGGATATTAAAGCTAGTACTTTGATCGTTTGCAGCATCGTGTCCCAATACGTTCTCGGAAAGGGGCTCTACATTCGAGGGTGCTAACGGGTCTACACTAAATAGATCATCCGAGTTCTATAAAATTGTTTCATTAGTGATACGCATCTTCAAGGAAAATATGCGATATACCTACATCTAGGTTTGATGATGACATTGTAAAAGGAGCGGTAGGCCTCACAACACCAAGTCGTACTGGAGCAATTAGTGCTTCAGAAACCTCACATAGTTCTTCAATAGATATTGTGTGTAACGTCTTAAAAACTTTCAGACAGCTTTGAACATATTTATTGCATGCAGAGTGTGGTTTTTTTTTTTCTGGATTTGGTTGTTTTTCTAAATTAAAAATAACGAAAACACGAGCAACGGAGCGAGCGAAGCGCCTTGCAACTTCCTCAGCCTCCTTACATCTATTAGTAATACCAACGTTTTGTAGCTCGCGTACTAATGTAGTCAGCAAAGTGTCAAGATGTTCGGCTGTGCATTTTACAATTAAACTGTGAGTAAACTTGTCCAGAAGTGTAGAACCTTGCTGGGTCTGTATAAACGTGTTGAAACTATCCGGACTAGGGCTTTCTGAAATGTTGCTCGGAGAATTATGATAATTTATATCGTTTTTTTCAGCTCCACTCATTATCATGCAGCGTACTGCATTCCAATCAATTAGGAGTCGATCAAGTGCTTTTCTGGCGAATTTCGGTGGTTCGAGATCATGGTCTGGCATTTCACTTTCTACGTCCAGCGAGGAAGACTTTCGATTCGATATAGCTGTGTTGTTCCCATTCGTGTTCCCCGTAGTATTTCCGACATTACGAACCCTAACATTGAAACGGTATTGTCTTTGCTCCACTATTTGTCTACCCACAGTCTGTATCAGAAATAGTAGTATAGATTCCCCTTTAGAGTTGAATTTCGTGACCAAATCGGTACAAGAAACTAGTTTGCAGAGCAAAGCAAATCTCTTTGTGAGATTGCCAGCGATAAGTGCTTTGCACTTGCATTTTTCCCAGCAATCACAATAGGCTGTCGGTGCTGTGCGCTTTAATTTACAATCATGGCCTTTGTGGCATACTCGAGCGCACTCTGTACAGCAGCATAATGATCCAGTCAGACCACATGTTTTACATTCAAAAATGTTTTGGTTTATATGATCAGCGCCTGTCCAAGTAAATGAGCACGTATCATTGTAACATATCACATGTAATGGTGATTGATCCGCTGGAGAACCATTGGGAAATATCATAGATTCCTTAAACTGAGAATCTTGATCAGCAAGCATGAGTATAGTGTTCAAAATTATAATCCCTGCTTCATAGGCACGACATGAAACGGATAGCATAAAAGCAGTTTGACCCTGCGCATCTTTGGTACTTAGCATCTGGTAGAGGTAAGGCCGTAGTGCAGGACTGGCGCACATTTGTTGCAGAATCAAGAGTGCATGCTCACGGCGTTGTGATAGATCGAATGTGTAGTTTGGGGACCCTAATTTAATGCTTGATAAAATGGAACTCTGGGTAGAGGACGGAATTACTTTGGAAATATCTTCAATACCATCTGCGATGTTTTGCGATGAGACCCCGCTTAGATTGTTAGCAGAAGACGCCTCTGCTGGCCATGGAATATAAGCATGGTCTTCGTTTCCGCTCGTCGTTGGATGACCGGATTGCTCAGGTTGATCAGTATTAATAAGGCGTTGCATCATATCACGCAAATTAATGCGATTGTCTCTTGCACCAGACGCGCTTATTCCAGCCGTCATTGTGGTGAAACTAGCGCTGTCACTGGCAGTGGACGCATTCGCTCCAAAAGAGTTACCGCTAACATATGCTGGTGCGTTTGGAATAGAACGTGTGATCGAAAGCCCAGCCGAAAGTGTCTTTTTATCAGAGCTACTACTAGGAGAATCTGCATGCGAATCCTTGTTAGAGGTTGGGGCACACATAATAACACATGCATGGAATATGTTACGAGCCCCATCGCAGCGCTCTTCGACAACTGAAGCAGTATCAGTGTGATCTTCCTTTTCAAGCCGGGCTATAGCAGCGAAGCTATTCTTTATATCACAACGTAGTATATGCGGCATGAGTTTTTGTGTGTCAAAAAGCAAAGCCGTCATGCACACCTTTGATTTGAGGTTTAATCCAGAAACCATTGCCGGTAGCGGTATCGTTGCCATGGTAATTGATTTTACTGGGGGTAAATCAAACCACTGGGGATCCTTTATTGAGCCAAGACAATCCTTTGCTAATGGATACAGGGCACCATTGCCATCTCTGAGCACAATAGTACTGTTATTTCCACTACAATCGTTATTGCAAGCCATTAATATATTTGTAGGAGAAACGCCAATAAATGAAGCGCAGTCTGTAGGAAATTGGCAGTTTTGCTCCTGCTTACTGTTGTACAAGTTGTACAAACTGTAATGTATTTTACCGAGTACCTTTTTGATTACGTGAATACCTCGCATATCAACAGCTATTGTGAGCAACTGAACGCCAGCTGTATCAGCACCAACATTAACTTTTTTTGGCTGCTTTTGCAACCAATCTGGACCACGCGTTGACATTACAGTCCGAAAAACTTGAACATCTTCGCGCCGAAGCAGACGACATTGTTGCCAGTCGTCTTCTTTACATTCGTCTTTGGATGTTGAAGCTGCATTAGAGGCGTTGTTCAATGCTGGAAACCGAACGGCTAAAAAGTCACCATCGACTTTAAGCACTTTTCCAATCGGGCCGACCTTATCTTCAACAAAAACAACGTCTTTTAACTGCCATAGCTCTTCGTCCTTTCTGCTCTCTTGATTGGTGTTGGAGTCCTCTTTTGCAGTCATTCTCTTAGTGCGTTTGTGTGATGTAACACTACCAGTATCACTGCAGGTGCTAGAAGCCGGAGATGGTGGTGGAGGCATGTCGATCCTATCGGTTGATTCCTTGCTCGATGAACTCATTTGTCCATTTTTACTATTGCTTGTGCTTTGCATGACTGTTGCCTTCAAAAGATCCTTATCTGTAGATGCTCCTTGGATATTTTGGTTTACCCCAGTTGCTGGACATTTATCTGGGCCCAAATGTGTGCTAATATTTATAATTTTCATACGACACACATCAGTGAAATTCCAAACCGAGTTTAAGAGCTGCCCAACTTTGGGTACACCGTTGGAACATGTAAAACCAATTGATCCAGATTGATATATAGGACATTTTTTCATTATGACCTGCGCCCCTACATTAATATCCGTTGCAATAACCTTAAACGGTTTCTTTGTTTTTGTTCGAAATTTGTCCCACAGATATCGGCGCTGATCAAATGGAAGAACGCCCCACCAATAAATGTTGTTGCTGTCCGTTCTAACCACTGTATACAATGAACAAACATAAATGTTTGTTATTGGATCTGAAATAAATTCATTGAAAGTACAACAAGTATGGTCCAGCTTGGCTCCAAGATATCCCAGTTGTTCGTCCATCCAGGTGGCAACTCGATTTGACTCAGTCACCACGGAACACCGTATAAAATTAGCTGAAATATGCACGACCCTTTCGTTAATGTTGAGTGCCAAGGTTTTTGGATGATACATATTGTCCACCTGAAAGCAAAAAAGGCTGTTTCTTAATATGCTATCAAACAGAATGAGGACACATAATATTTTGAACGGTGAGTAAAGGGTAGAAATTAGCGGTTTGCCTTATTTTCGGGTAGGCAAAAAATATGATTATGTCAATATAGCATAGCTCGCAAACGACGATCAACACTTTTTCCCTTTGCTGTCTCGTCACTGACAAAACCGAAAAAGACCACGAAGACACGGTCTCTCACTGAGCAGAACACTTTTTGTCTCTTCGCCTGTGTTATGTGTTTCGGGCAGCAAAAGTGTCTTTAGATTAGCAGAACCAAAAAAGTGTCTGAGTAAAGTGTTTTTAGTTTTTTTTTTCGTGTATATGTTTATTTATTCATGTTTTCCGCATCTTTTGGGCTATTGTATTGTAATATGTATATTTATTTGCAAAATTGGCAAACGAACATTTTAGTTTTGCTTTTCACGATTCATTTTAAGCTCCAATAGTCAAACCGTATAGAATTCACAAAAATTGATAGTTGCCATAAGCATCACACGTACAAGCACGCATACATACGAAAAAGACACCTTGTTCGTTGGTCGCGGCAAGATGCTCAGTGAAGAACAGGAACAAAAGAGAAGTGAAGAAATCGGTCTTTGCTTGAGCGAAGAGCGAGTTGAGCAAAAACAGATTTGATCGGGTCTTTTCAGTCCTTTTTCTTAATGTGTCCGTCAATGAGAGGTTTTTATCAGACACGCCGAAAGTGTTATTTGCGAGCTATGCAATATAGAAACAAAAGCCAGAAACAAACAAAAAATTAGCAATGCACAAATGAATATTTGTTTTACAACTACCGTTAAAATTCGTCAATAATTATAAACGAGTCTTTTTGTTTTTATATCATAAGAGAAAACGAACAACATATGGAAAATTACTTGATTCATTTTAAAAATGTTTATGAATTTTCAGAGCACTTTTGGCCCTCAGAAACTGACTCTAAAATAATGCTTGACAATACTCTTTCGGCATTTCGGAAAAAATACAACAAAATATGTGTGTCATGGCCCCAAGACAGATGACCTATAAATTCGATGATTTTTGTTCTCAACAAATCTGGTGTGCGATGTGCTCGGGTTATAGTAGTAGAGTATTTGGAGGGAAAACTCCAAGCTGAATGGAGCTGAATGGGGCTTTAAAAAGTAGTAAGATCAGCTCTTAGCCAGGGAGACTCAACTCAGCGTCTTAATTCAGCCATACAACCAGAAACGTCTGTAGTGTCAGGCCTATGGTGCCAAAGCGGCATGTCACATCTAATGATGTATGTAAATGCTTTTATACAATGTAAAATAAAAGCCGTTGGAAACAAGGTGGAGAAGTTTAGTTTCTCTTATGCCAGGGAGAGAGCGTCCTTTAAGATAAGCCTAACCCTGAAACCATTTCCTCTGTCCCTTTTTTTCGGAGCACTTGGTCGAATTGACAGACTACAGGGCTTAGAAGAAGAATAAAACCCTATAACTCTGCCAAGTAATCAGGACAATGGTCCATACTCATCGTCTCGCTCTAATTTGATCCAATTAAAAAAAACTTCATTCTTTGTTATCTTACTTATCAGAATATAAGAAAATGACGAAGTAAGCGTCCACTCATGGGACGTTATCCAATTGGTTAAAAAGAAAGAATATTATCTTCATATTTTGGGAACGAATTTGTCAAATTTTGTAGACAGATGTGTCTACCCCATATCCGAGATCACTTTCTAGCAAGACGGTAGCCCGACGCACAAGGCTAAATTCGTGAAAAGTCGTCCAATAATTCGAGTTCTCACTTAATCCAGTGGCTTGCTCAATAGCCCAGATCTAAATCCGATTGAACATCGATGGGCTCTGCTTAAAAAACTTGGAAAAGTAAGAGTCTGAACCAAAGCGATGAGTTTTTGGGAGCGCGTGCAGTCGGAGTGGAGCATGCCAAAACTTATTCAAAATGTGACAAAAGCTAAGGCCCTCTGGAAAAAAAATATTTTTTTAATTTTATATTAAAAAAATTTGAAAAGCATAAGTGGATGCATGGACTTTTTTTGAAAAAATTAAATTCTCTTTGGGCAAAGGATCTCTTTGAATTGAAATTATTGTTTTTTTTCTTTCTCACTAAATTAAAGAATCCATGAAAGTGATAAACATGTATCCACACGTTCTCGCCACTGTACATTTCGCATATAAATTGAAAGTCCAGATATTGAGCTAATTTATATAAGAACGCTCTATTAAAATAGAAAAGTCGTTGTTAACTTAAACTTCTCTCTAGAAAAATATATATTAAAGATATAAATCGCCTTATACATCCAGCTTGGATGGTGCATTACATCCAGCTTGGATGGTGCATTGCATCCAAGGAGTCGGAAAAATAACCTTTCGGAACCAATCCTAAACAAATTTGAGTTAACTCTAACAATTCAACGTAATCAGTACGCGCATGAGTTCTCGATTAACCTTGGCAGAAGTTAATTATTGAATTTCTTCTGTCATTTAAATGCTGCAACGTACTGATCAGTCACACCAAACATAAACTTGATTTGTTCAATAGTCTTCCAGGAATCTTTGAATCTGGCAAAGAGTGCAACGTTTGTACCTGATGTAGCTTCGGAACATGACTCAAATGCTGCCCGCAAATGTATTTCACTGGTGTGATGTCCGCATGGGTGGTATAAGTGTCTTTTGTCTAGTTGTTTAGTTGTCTAGAATTGGAGACAGTTGTATCAAAACAGGCTTTTTTAATTTGATCAACTACTCCCAATTTCATTCCCATTCACACATGCATTTTGGGTAGACGAGGGTGACAATCCGATATTTTAATATTTTGCACGTGTAATTGCACATTAGTCTGAAAAGTTTAATGTTAACTATTTATTGTTTATTTATTGTTGAGCTGGCAAAAACCCTCTAGATGAACCCTCCACGATGGTGCCAGCTGGGCAATGGACACTGTCGCTTGATCTGTCCGGGGTAATGCAGTGTCTAGCTAAGGCAATGGTCCAGCGTTTTCCCGATCCAAATTCGGGGAAACTGAACCAGGGCCATGGCTAGAGGTGCCTGGCGGCATAAAACGCTAGGGGGTGGTCCCCCCGAAATATATTAGCCATAATGGACCTTCGGGCCAAACATGGAGGCTGGATAGGAGCAAACACGGGTTGGGATGGCAACCCAAACGTCGGCGGAAAGCGTGACTGCCCACCGGCGGGCACGGGAAGGAGCAATCCTCTTTGCGTGTCGCCAGCGGTCACACCTCGGGCACGGTGGGAGCAGGCCATGTTAGTTGTAATACTACTGCCACAAAAACGACGCGTTGCTGGGTGAGCCGCGTGGCTGCCGCTGTTGACACAGACTCGGACCCGGAGAGCGTGCTATCCATTAGCAAGACCGAAGAGGAAATCCTTTTCCGCTCGCCAGAACCAGGTACCAGCTCCCTGCGTAGGGAAGGGCCGAAGCGTTCCAGGGAGGGGATGAAGGTAAAGCTTAGTATGAGGCGGCCCTCAAGTTACTGAGCCGGCTCCAGGGCAAGACGGATATCTCCCAAGGAAGAAATCCAAGCTAGCCTGGGCTGAGCAACGGGTACATGAGGGCCGCAAACACTACGCGCAGCTGCCCCAGATGAAGGCAACAAACGGTGGATTCGCCAACAAGGTGGAGGAGATGTTGGTCACCAAGAGGCAACGCTCGATCGAGAGTGCTGCCAAAGACACTCCGGCAAGCAAGCGGCAACGCGGGGCCAAGATGGACACCCCCCCAGCCGAAGACGAGGAAGCCGAGACAGAAGGCCATGAGCGAAGTGTCCAAAAGACATCTATCTCATTGTGGCCTTGATCGACCGCAGCGATGAGAATGGGAAGATGACGGCGGCACAGTGGAAGTTAGTCCACGCGCAGCTCGTTGAGTTCCTCTTCTCGCGAATGGAGGAAGACCCCAGCACTTCCATGCCCACGTTTGATGGAGCGGGATGGCTGAACGGGGTCAAGATCCTCAAATGGAACGACGACCCAACGCGGCAGTGGCTGGTGCAGAAGGTATCCCAACTGGAAGCTCTGTGGGAGTGGGCGAAGCTGGAGGTGGTAGACAGGGAGTTGATCCCGTCCATCCCAAAGGCGAAGCTGCTCTTCCTCACTGCTGTCCAAGGGGAGCGAGCACTGAAGCTGCTGCAGAGGCAAAATTCGGACGTGCCAACGGCTGACTGGAAGGTTATACATGCTGGTAACCCATTACCCAGCGAGGGGGGCCAGCATGTGATCTTTCAGATCAGCAAGGAGGCAGAGGATATTTTGTATCTCAAGTTCGGGAAGATGGAGTGGGGCGTAGGTAGCGTCTACCTACGACTGCAAAAGCGCCACCCCGAGGATAATGATGCGCACACCCTTCAGTCAGGCGAGGTCGAGAAAGACCTAGGTCTTGAAACCATAGTGGAGGCCGCCCAGGGTCTTGCGCTGAACGACTCGGAGGACGGTGACCTGACAATTATAGTCAACCCGTCGAGTGAGGTTGAGTTAGCCACCCATGACACTAAGGGTGCTGCAGCTCAACCTCCATAAAAGCAAGATAGCGTCGGCGGAGCTGCTCATTGCCATAGAGCAAGGGACCTTGCAAAATTGAATTTGAAAGCTTAATATTGTCCAGACGGTAAGGTTAAGATACAAAGCGGTGGGATTAATAGCAGAATTTTTATACCCGATACTCAAAATGAGTATAGGGTTATATTAGATTTGTGGTGAAAATGGATGTGTGTACCGTCCAGAAGGAATCGTTTTCGAGCCCATAAAGTATATATATATTCTTCATCAGCATCAATAGCCGAGTCGATTGAGCCCTGTCTGTCTGTCCGTCTATCCGTCCCTATGAGCGCCTAGTGCTCAATGACTATAAGAGCTAGAGCAACGACATTTTATATCTGGATATGTCACTGTTACAAGTATATTTCAAAGCTTCGTGGCATTCACAAAACAAAAATGCAGAATCGCAGAGGATGACTATATCTTTTAGAGTGCAAAATCTGAACCAGATCGTATAATTATTATAGCCAGAATCAAGAAAATAATTTCATTCTCGCTCGCTCTGTCTCTCTAACACACAGGTTTCTTGGTCGGCTTTGCCTATTGCAAAATGTGAGTTCAAGGATCTCAGAACCTATAAAAGCCAGAGCAACCAAATTTGGTATCCAAACTCCTGTGATATCGGACCTTGACCGTTCGGTTTTCGCCACACCCCTTTCCGCCCCCGCAAAGGACGAAAATCTGGGGCATGCACATTAAGATTAAGTTTTTATAAAATAACTGTAAATTAAGTCTTCCTGTGTTCTTTTTTGATTGGTTTTATTCTTCAAAAAAATAAAAATCATTATTTACGGTCCGTGCAAAAAAATTTGCTTTCTCAAGTTCCCCAAAACATGACCTTTTCACGGCTCTGTAATTTCTTCAGAATCAAAAGGACCAGCAGAATCGTTTATGTTTCTTCACTTACAAATGTGAAATGGAAATACATATACAAAAGTCAGGTATAACTTTTTGTACGTTTGCCATTTTTTAATTGATATTTTTTGTATATTTTGTCTAAAGACCCTTAGTTTTTATCACAATCTGAATACAATAACCTATAAAATCGCTGTTCATTAAAATAGTGTTTTTTTTTTAAGAATATCAAAATAAACAACGGGACTTAAACTTAAAGCGTTTTTAGATGTTCTAAATGTTTCTTGAGGTTAAATATTTAATATTTAATGCATTTTGTTTTTATTATGGTCTTGCAGCGGTCTGGCATGGGTCAATAGGGTCCTGATTCGTTTCAATAAGATTTGAGCCAATTTTTAAACCACTTGCAAAAACTTACTTCTGGTTGAAAAATTTTTAGTTGCTACAATACCTTTGACATTTCTCCACAAGATTTCGCTGAGATTAAAATCTAGTGACTGAGCAAAACATGGCAGAATGTCGATATTTTCGAATGGAACCCAGTTCCTAGCGAAATTTCGCGAATTTTTTGGCTCATTAGCATGTTGAAACATCCCTTTGAGAAGCATTTTTCAACTGGAATACGAATGTAATGTATACTCAAAAAAAAAAGTGTTCTTTCACTTGATCAACTCATAGTTTTTTCAGTGTGACCCAGTCCAGTCAATTATGCGCTTTTGCGAACATAAATCGTGCATCCATGTACATACTCTCTGACCCAAATGCGTAGCTTTCTAGGACTTCTTGCATTAAAATAACGTGAGAACAGTCGTATTTCTCGCATCTTTAAAATTGTGAATGTTGAAAGTCAGAATATATAAAATATATATTTAGCTATATTTCGGTCGGCCAACAAGTTTTGCACAGCTCGGCACGTCGAAGTTAGCACTTTTTTCAAATTATTTTTGATTTTGATCGATTTTAGCCATTTTTAGCCGGTGTTTTGCTATTCATGCAAACCTCTAGTAGCTACCAATTTCAGTAATAATAGTAATATCTAATTTGCATTCACTTACATCTGACTTATAAGGCTCTGAGTCGGACCAACGCCATTGGTATAAATCTCCATTATCAGACAGTGCAATGAATTCAGAAAATAAAGCTCCGATTGTCTTAAATCGGACCGAAGTTTTATCAGGCCATGGTTGCAGTTCCTCCGATATCCATATTGGAGACAACATTGATGAAGGTTCTTTTTTTTTAGAATCTAATATAAAATGGTTTGGAGAAGTTATAAAGTATGAAATGAAAATATATCTTTTCAAAATTACCTGCATCCTTCTCCCATGTATAATCGTCTTTATTTATCCAGCGGCGCGGCCCGTAGTACTGACGATCCCGCCAGCGACTGAAGGCTTCGCGATCAGCATTAACAGATATTTGAGCTGAGAGTCCACTGTTTCCAGATATAGGACCACCTGATGTCGTTGAACGGTTTGATTGATTACTTTCTGCAGCGTTTGTGTTGGAATTACTGCGTTCACTGCGTATACGGTCGAAAAGTAAACTAAAAATAATATAAATGTTGTATAATATATAGCTGCCCGAGACTTGTTAAGCGACCATTTTAACGAAATTTGCATACATCATTCATGAATGGCCACATCATGCGTTGGAACCGTCTCGATCGGACCACAAAAACGAAGTTTTTTTAAACTTACTTTCGAATGCTTGAATAGTTACTGAATATTTCTTCTGAAAATAGTCCATCTGAAGGATCGATGATAACGCTGCTATTATCTGCACTAAACCCATTGTCCAACAGTGATATAAGGTCTTCAGGCACATAATTGTCTGCACCTTCCTCCGTATCTTCAGCTTCTTCATCATCGCGCGAAAGCAAATTGTTTACAGCTAAATTTACATCTAAATTGGTGCGCTTTTAAAATAATTTATTATAATTTCTGAATTAGTTTGTAGAAATTAAACGCTTACCTGCAATTCTCTTATTATGAGATTTCTGCTCTTGCCCTGTAGAACTACTTCTGCTTGTGAAATAAGTTCCTCTGGGACATACGTAGCTGGTACAGTTACCAAAGGACGATTAGATGTGCTGCCTCCTATAATTACACCGGTACTTCTTGATCCGGATCCTTGACCACTTGAGCTTGACCGGCCTGTTGCACGCAAAAGACGTGCCCTAGAACGGGCCATGGGACGCGATGATGAAGGAGCCTTTGAAGCATTGGTTGTTCCACCGGCACCAGTTGTGGAACTTATAAAAAAAAAAGCCATGTAAACATAAAATCGTACAAAAATACATAACTTCTTAACATACCATTTAGTATCAGATTTAGTCAAATCAAGCTTTTCAGAGTTGATAGAAAATGATACTCGAAATGCTTTACCATCCTCAAGAAGTACACCAATATGGGTAGGCCCAATAACGACTTCTCTTACTGGAATTTTCAATTGCTCAAATATACGATGAGTGCCATACCCAAATCGATTCACTTTTTCCGAAACTTCCCGTACTCTACAATAAAAATTTTGAAGGTTAATAAATAAACAAATACGTTAATTTAAAACAGTGTAACACCATTCGAGAATTTGTGTCGGGATCTAAGAATATAGGGCAGGGCGTAACATAAACAATAATTGAAAATCGAATTGTTGATCGTTTGTTCGTAAGACTTCAGCTTGGAACCAGCTAAATCAAAGATCGCTGCCCTTTCACAGCAAAGTTATACCAGTGCGGAGCCATTAACTTAGCGTCAGTCTAGAACAGTTGTGCCCAATTAACGGAAATAGACGCACCGGCGTGGTCAATGCAGTCTGCCAATAGCGGGTCGAGTGCCACCTGCTACTGGGAATCACTTCAGAACCGAGAAATAGTCTCAGGCCGGGAAGAATATGCTGGATTGCGATACACACACTGCAATACTTTAACAAAAGCCGTTTGTTTTTATGTAAACTAGTCTCTTAGTTTTAAAGCTATTTCAATATAATAGTCTTCCCTAAGAAATAGACAGATGATACGTTGGAATCGACCATATAGGACCACTATAGTACATTGCTCGCATAGGAACGATCGGTCAAACAACAAGTTGTGCGCAGCTCGCCACGTCGAAATTGAAACTTTTTATTTTTAATTTTAACTATTTCATATTTATACTTTAAAAATAACATTTCTTTAGCCTAATTCTCGTATTTTTATTTAGTTCTGTAATTAGTTTTAAAGCCTCGACAGGTCTTTGCCATGTCAGCGTTTTGTTGAAATATACTAACGATTATATCTTTGAACGATTATTTCTGGAGCATGGATATCATTGGAGCAATGTTAACGATTGCCTGGAGAATATCCCAATATTTTTTAACTAAACATTTTAGATTTTTTTTTTTTTTTGCGTGGTCTTTTACAGCGTAAGTAACAATCATTTGTTAGAAGTAGCCGTCTATAAAAAATAAATAAAATTTGATTGGCTTGCAACTAATACATATGCGACCCAACGTACATATATGTATTTACATTAAACAAAGCTGTACACAAATATTCTGAACATTTTGTATTAAGCTTGATAATTCACAGCATAGTTTGCCGAAAATGTTATATACTTAAAAATATATGTGCGCTTAAACATGTGTATGCATGTATGTAGATATGTATTCAGGATCGCAAGATGACTTATGTAGTAATTTACATAGAAGAACTAAACGAATATATAATAGAATAACTTAAAATTATTAAGTTATATCATTTCGAAAAAAAGGATAGGAACAGATTTCAACTATTATATTCATACTTTTCGGTGCACATTCTGGAAAATATGTACATATGTATATACATACACCTACATGAAGTACATACATATCTATAGCCATACTGCACGAGATATACATATGTACCCTCCTTATCTAAGGATATATGCAAATTGTGTATATATTTATGGTTCTTGTTAAAAGAAACAACATGCAGCTAACATAAGTGTGCGTATTAGTATGTATATATTTTCACAAGTAATTTTATATTCCCATGTGCGTATGAGCGCAGCTCCACTATTATATTTACCTTTCAATAAATTGATCATCATTGCCTGGAAGAGGTTGCAACACAAATTGCATAGAAACCATTTTAGTTTTTTAATAAACAAGAAGAATGTATATTCCTAATTTTCATTTCACGCCAAAGTTCACAGTTCTTCCCAAAAGAGATTGATATTGTAAGTTGTATCGATATATATATATATATAAACGATATAAGCGGTAATCGAAGTATGGAAAAAGGTGATAAGTGTCATATTGCAAACGTGAGATTTTAATTGAAACGGTGGAATAGGGTATCTATATGATATCAGCCAGGCTCCGTTTATCACATTCACAAAATTTTCCAATTTACTTTTGAAATCACTTAAATTGGGGCTCAAATTTAGCTCGAAAAATATTGGCCAGGGCGCATAACAGCACAAATGTGCATGGAACAGCTCAGACTGTAACATGCGCTTAACATGAGGGGCACAGCGGTTTTCCGCCTCATATTAAACGGACTTCGAAATGTAAGTGCAGCAAATAAATTGTTTACTTTAAAATTCCCACTATGTTCTTTACATTCAGGGAAAAGCATAAATCCTTTTTCTCCAAAATCATTTTGAAAGTTTGTTTGTCCACAGGTTTGTTTCACAGGTCTGAAATCTTGACCTATTCAAACTGACGACTATCCACCATCCATTTCGGGGATGGTCCGGGATGGTCCGCATGTTTCTACGCGATAGACGGTGCAAAGAAAACAAAAAACGACGACTTTTCGTGTCTGGCAGAGATCGCCAGAGACCGACTCGAAAAACAGAAGGGCCACCACGGTAACAAGGAAGAGCCCGACCTGAGGCAGGAGAAATTCCAAAGCAACTTGTTAGAAGTTAAAAAAACAAAGAATAATAATAAGTAACTTATTAATTTTTTTTACGGACTACACAATATGTTGCGATTGCAGATCGTATCGGTTCTGCTGATTGATTAAAGTAGGTAGTAAGTAGGTAGGTAGTAGTGTCCACTCCACGACGCGGACACCTGCGCCGCAGCCTGTCAAACAAAGGCACCCGAAGAAGTCAGTTGGCAACGTAACATACATACAAGGGCAACAGTTTCCACGTCAAGACTTCGGTTGCCGAACACACTCGCTGCCCGCACTGAAGCGACAGTCACAATCTTCGGCATTGCCCGGACCTTTTGTCTAAGGACTGCTTTGCAAGGAAAGCCATCGTCGATCAGGCAAAGGCATGCCTCAACTGTCTGAGCCGTTCCCATGGACTTTCAAAATGTACCAGTACAAGGAACTGCACGCAGTGTGGTCAAAGACACCATACACTGCTGCACTTCCCATCTCCTGCTCAGGTGGCTACACACCCTCTCGCAGCCTTCCATAGCGCTCGTTCCGGTAACTCGTGGCAGTATACAACAAGCGACTCGTCTGGCAGGGCTACACCTACGCAACTCTACGCTAGGACCCCACTTCCTACTCAGAGCACTGCACAGCCTCTCCCAGTGGTTCCCAACACTAGTTCCAGTGGTCATCCACAGTCTGCAGCGACCGACTCGTCTGCGAGAACACACTCTGCGCAACTAGTCTCCGCTACGGCAACACATCACGGACCCAGCACTGTCCTTCTGGCCACTGCCCTGGTCACAATCCACAACCCCCACACTGGCCAATCAGCTGTGGTACGTGCGATAGTGAATTCAGGCTCGGAAGGAACCCTCATTACAGAGCACACAGTGCAGGCTCTTAACCTCAAGCGGCATCCAATTTCGGCAGAAATTGCTGGAGTTGGGACCACCTGCAAGAACAGGTGTACCTACACTACAGAATTGTCATTAAGTTCTTGTACTTCACAGTTTTGTACCACCATTGGAACTCCGTTTATACTTAAAACGCTTACATCGCAATTACCTTCACAATCCATCAAATTGCAGCAATGTCCTCATTTGAACGGAATAGAACTCGCCGATCCCAGGCTCTACAAATCACAGCGGATTGATCTTCTGCTGGGAGCGGACGTAATCCCACAGATCCTGCTTTCAGATATCCGCAGAGGAAAGGAGAATCAACCAATTGCACAGCACAACCAGCTTGGCTGGATAGTCTTTGGTCGAGCCACTTCCACACGCTCATACGCTGTCACCATTAAATGTCACCACAACAGGCTAGAGAATCTCGTCTAGAAATTCTTCGAAATGGATCATCTCGGTTCTGCAAAACAGCTCACACCAGAAGAGCGATGGTGCGAGGAGCATTTTAAGCGAACTCACATCCGTCAACGGAACGGCAAGTATTTGGTACGGTTACCACTTAAGCGTTTGTTTGACCCTTCGCAGGTGCTAGGCAAATCACGTCAAATCGCAATTAATCGATTAAAAATGCTTCAACGAAGATTCCAACGGCAGCCGGAGCTGCAAGTCAAATATTCTGAGGTCATGGATGAGTACTTTCAACTACGCCAGGTGACCAAAGTAACAACCAAGGAGTAACAACCAATATCGGAGACGACTGCGACACCGAGGGCCATTAGCCTATTAGAGAGGACTGCGCCCGAGTGTATGCACCAGTCACCTATTTGGTTAAAGATTGTTTCTAGCTACTGAGCTTCTTTAGCAGAGTATGTTGCGATCAATTTATTTGAAAGGCGACGATTGTTAGGTTAAATATATGACCAATAGCATATCGAAAAAAAGGAAAGGTGAGAGAATTTGAAAACGATAGAGTCGATCGCGATTGGTGTCGATTAAAGGCTCGGGTGTCGGTTCATGACTGTGTCGGATCGGTACAGTGGGCAGTGCACAAACCAACAAAACTAGGGACTTACTTCATTGCTGCACCACTGGCCATCATCTATGAGTTTTTGGGAATACTGAGCTGCGTAACCCAAAATTGTTTTTAGGATTGCATTAGTAAACTGTATGCTTAATATCGCATAGAAACAAGTGATTTAGTAACATCCAAGATGGATAGCGGATTAACTGGGCAATTTTTCGAACGGGAAAACCTTACGGACCATCTTAAAATGGATGGTGGAAGGTCGCCTGTGGGAATAGGCTATTAAGAACTTAAAGCATTTTCCCACACAGAACATGTCCTGATAACGGTGGAAACTTTTGATAGATGTGAAAACTCGATTCCCAACATTCACCAACCGTCAACAATAATATTATATTATTTTTTTTTTTTGCAAGATTTATTTTTAATTCCGCTGCCGACCAATTTAAAAAATATAAATTGTTGCCTAATGATAATATAGAAAATTGTACCGAGTATAGAATATTTCTAAATTTCGCACGTGGATAGCAAAATAGATTCGATTGCTTCTGTATTATGCCAAGACTCCTTATAAAGATATTTATATATATTGACTGAGTACTGGGTAGAAAGAAGACCCGCGGCCTTTGCCGCATGTTATGAATATAGCATATACTTCTTACCTAAAATTTCTTTATAGCTATATGTTATCACCATAGCTCGCAAATAACTGTTGTCACTTTCGGCGTGTCTGATAAAAACCTCTCATTGACGGACACATTGAGAAAATGGACTGAAAAGACCCGATAAAATCTGTTTTTGCTCAACTCGCTCTTCGCTCAAGCAAAGACCGATTTTTTCACTTCTCTTTTGTTCCTGTTTTTCACTGAGCATCTTGTCGCGAGGGAACGAACAAAGTGTCTTTTTCGTATGTATGCGTGCTTGTACGTGTGATGCTTATGGCAACTATCAATTTTTGTGAATTCTATACGGTTTGACTATTGGAGCTTAAAATGAATCGTGAAAAGCAAAACGAAAATGTTCGTTTGCCAATTTTGCAAATAAATATACATATTACAATACAATAGCCCAAAAGATGCGGAAAACATGAATAAATAAACATATACACGAAAAAAAAACTAAAAACACTTTACTCAGACACTTTTTTGGTTCTGCTCATCTAAAGACACTTTTGCTGTGAGCGCTTGACCAAAGTGTCTTTCTAAGTTGTTATTGTGAGACACGATCGTGTGTCGGGCTCACCCGAAAACCCGAAACACATAACACAGGCGAAGAGACAAAAAGTGTTCTGCTCAGTGAGAGACCGTGTCTTCGTGGTCTTTTTCGGTTTTGTCAGTGACGAGACAGCAAAGGGAAAAAGTGTTGACCGTCGTTTGCGAGCTATGGTTATCACACGTTTCTAACTGACCAGCTGAAAAAACAAAAATATCTTACGTTGTGGGAAAATCTTTCAGTGAGAACGGAGGAAATATATGCGTCCGCTTGGCTTTCCAGTTGAGCTGGGAGCATCGCTGCGAGAGAAATTATCGTTATGCTTTTTAGACTCAATATTGCAGGGTAGCAAAATGTTCGATTAATATCCGGTGGACGTGTCTGGAGATGGCTAGGAAATAAAATTTGGCGTTCTATCTCACATGCTCTCTCTTCGCTTGAAACTTAGCAAAGTCTAATGTCATAATGCTATTGCACTTGAATAACAAAAACCTCGATGGTCATCGAGGCAAAGAAACAATCGATAGTGACTCGATAGTTTCCCATCACTATATGAAAGATATGATTTTTCTAATTCTGCTTCTAGCAATATGAAATCTCTTTCAAAACCAGTTCAACCAGTCATGCATTTTAATTATAAACGAAAATACGACAGATTGAAACGGTGTATTAAATTGTACATACTGGTAATACAAATATGTAAATACGTATGTATATTCGTAGACCCTTAAAAATTTATTCGATTAGAATAAGAAATTTGTTCGTCAAAACGATTTTATCAATATGGTTATTGTTAGCTTAGTTTGTTTAGTGGATTTTATACAATTTAGTAGAACATTTAAGTTTACTTTTGTCTCTTGATAAAAATAGATCCATACAGTACATACAATAAATCAATTAAGTGACGGCACACTCATTAGTATAGATACATATGAAAAAGTATGGACAAATTTTTATTTCGATTTATTGTTTTGTTTAATAACAATAGACACGCAAAAGTTATGCCATATCACTTTTCAGACACAATACAGAAGGGAGGTCCCAAAACTTGTGTTTTTAAAAAATGCAATGATATGTAAGGTTAACATTTTCGTTTAAAATTTGGCTCACACGTTGCCTACTAGGCCATACCTAGGAATTGTTAATCCGAGTTCTGTCTTGATTTTGTTCATCAAGCTCATCAAGTCATCTCTTGCAAACTGCCGCATGTGCCGTTTAGTCCTTTTGCTGTTGATTGAGAATCTATTAAATGTATTAAAAATTTTCAAAATAGTAATTGGATTAGCGAAGCGATTCGACCAGTTTTCATGCCGGCCAATTTCATTCCTAGAATACAAAAAATCAAAAGCGAGTTTTAAAATAGCAATTAGAGAAGCCAAACGAAAATCGATCCTTGAGTTCACAACCCATACACACCCTAACTCAGATCCAACCACAACATGGTCCAACATCGGACGTCTCTGCGGTCTTTACCCCACTAAAAATATCCATGCCATACATAACCCCTACACCCAATCACAAACAACCTGCCAATCCGAAATAGCCAACTCCTTTGCCCAGACATGGTCAGAAGAAGCAGACGACCTCAACTTCTCCCCAACATTCCTGTCCAACAAACTCCTCATTAATACCCCCTCTAACTATAACCCAAAACTAGCAGCCCTAGAAATCGAGAAAGACATAACACTAACCGAATACACATCAGCACTGTCCACCTTGAAAGGAAACACTCCTGGTCTTGACCGGATTTCTTACTCCATGCTAAAGAACTCACCGTACCCCCTCAAAACCAGAATCCTAACCCTCTACAACAAGATACTCGACTCCTCCATCCCACAATCTCTTAAACTCAGCCTAGTCCTCCCCATCTTTAAACCACAAAAACCCCAAACCGATATCAAATCATAGAGACCCATCTCCCTAAACTCATGCCTAGCCAAAACTCTGGACAAGATTGTCGCAAAAAGGTTGTGGTGGTTTGTTTTAAATAACAACCTGATCCACAACAACCAACTAGGGCTCAAAAGAGGCAAATCTGTACTAGACAGTCTACTTTATGTAGACCACCTAGCTACCAGAGCCATCGCCCTGAAAAAACACCTCACAATCATCTCGCTGGAGTTCACCAAAGCCTTCGACAGAATAGCTTACAACTCACTCACCGATATCATCTCCCTCCACAAACAAATCGACGACTTCCACCTACTCATCAATCACAAGAAACAAAAACGTCCCACAACTAACATCCAAACAATATTTAACCAAATAGACGACTGGTGCAATCACTCAGGCTCAATCCTCTCTAAGGAAAAATCCCAACTCCTTCATATATGCCGCAAGCACAACTGCAAACCCAAGATACTCACCGGTTGGTTGTGGCATCCAAGCTACCGACACACTCAGAATCCTAGGGCTCACAATCAACAACAAATACAATTGGATCTCTCACATTAACAAACTCAAAATTTACCTTGCTAAGCCACTAGGCATTATCAAAAAACCTGTCTTCACTTAAATATAACTGCCACACGTCATCATTAGTGCAAATCATAAAATCCATAATCATCTCCAAAATAGATTTCTGCCTTCCCATATATAGATTTGCTCCCGAATCCCAACTTAACCGCCTAAAACCCATCCAAAATACAGCAATAAGAGCCGCCCTTGGAGCATTCCGTACCACCCCCATAAATAATATGCTAGCTGAAACCAACATCTTCACCATTGAAAGCAAACGAGACTACCTAACCGGGAAAATCTCCAAAAACCTCATCCAAGGTAAATCCACCCCCCTAAATACCCTTACCAAAACCCATAAAAGAAAACAGACTTCTCAGCACGGTAGAGAGAGCCATACAAGAGTCCCAAAAACACCTCATCCCTTTTTCCCCAATCAGAACCTCCACATCCAAAAAATTCAACATCCTTACCATCCACAAATCAACAAACATCAACCTCTCCAATCACAATAAAAACACTACCCCTACAATAGTCTTCCACCAACTTTTCCAATCTATCAAATCAGCTCTCCCCAAACACAACTTCCTTTACACAGACGGCTCCAAAGCCGGGGGCATTACCAGCTACTGTATAACAAACGAGTCAGCAGTAATAAAAACTGGATTGCTGCCAGCATACTCATCTGTACTCTCCAGCGAAATAATTGCAATACATGAAGCCATCTTATTAACCCGAAATAAACGTGGAAAATATGCTATCTGCACCGACTCCCTCTCCTCTATCACCTCAATCAGGAACCCCAACAATGACTCCTACTACGCCTCCTCGATCAGGAACTTATTATCCACCCTCTTCCCTAAGATCCTAATAATCTGGATACCCAGTCATATAGGCATAAAAGGCAACTAATTCGCCGACTCTACAGCCAAGATGATCGCCAAATTTCCCCTCATATACACCCCAAACCACAATTCTACCGACAGGGCTCAATCGACTCGGCTATTGATGCTGATCAAGAATCAACACATCCACTTTTACTACAAATCTAATATACCCCAATACTCATTTTGAGTATCGGGAATACAAATTTGTGAGCGATCGAATAGTACCGACGAGTGCTGTAAATGCGAGGTTCGTCGCTTAGCCGTCTTGTACTGAAATCGAAGCATATACCTTATTTAGACTATGCCATTCTAATTTCCAATCATTTTAAAATGAAATGATATAATATCCTTCTCGAGAGACTCCAAAACTATTGAATAGCCAAAAATGTACATCTTTCTGTCATTGATCCGACCCTCTGACTTAAACATCAGTTCTAACTTAGAACTTCTAGCCTCAAAAGCCATAATTTAAAAAAGGTATAAAATAATTGAAAATTTTTGCTAGTATAATTATGTAAACGTTATTATAACCCTATTTAAGCATCAACAATAAACTATATGTACTAAGTGGTATTTTCGACTACATTTGTACCTTACATATATACATTGTAAATATTGAACAGGGTGCGCCGCCTTTTAGTACGGTATGGAAACATCGAATACCTTTTTAAAAAAACAACCGATTTCCATAAGTGAGGTATTTTTATTTGGTTTGGTTCTTTACAATATATTTACACTATGTTTCGAAAACAATATTAATTAAGTGGCCGCCTCTATTAGCAATTACAAATTGCGCTCGTTTGTCTGCGATTGCCATTACCTTACGATATCGGTGGATGTTGTCTCATTATGTCTGCCCGCAAATGCGAAATAATGGTCTAAACGGTTATTGGTATCAACAAGACGGTGCGCCATGCTACACTGCCAATGAAACAATTCAGCTTCTGCAAATAACTCACTTATGGAAATCGTTTTTTTTTTTTTTTTTTTAAGTTTTTCGATGTTTCCATACCGTACTAAAAGATGGTGCACCTTGTACATGTCGGAATTCTTTATACCCGCTTTCCAAATTTGACTAAATTGTTCATCTTTTTTTTTTTTAAGGAAAACTCGTGCCTCACTGATGAAATTTGCCATCTACAGTCTGAATTAGCTGCTACTCGATATCAAAGGATTTACCTAATTAAGCGACTAATGTTTTACGAAGGTTTAGAAAAGGCCCATAAAGAACCGAACTGCGTTTCAAATGGAAAGCTCGAATCCAATGATAATTTTTTAAGAGCTTTGAACAAAAATAAACAAAGTGTTTCATATCCAAGGGAAATAAACAAGGATACTCAAAATGGTTCTACGGCACAACTAAAAAAGTCTTTTCCAATTAATTTAAATAATTTGTTGCTACACTCATTAGGCGATATATCAGGGAATTTAAATTTCCATAATGAGTGTTGGATATATCCAGTTGGTTATGTGGCAACACGAATTTATGCCCATCCAAAGGATCCATACAAAAAGTGTGTATACACTTGTAAAATCTTAAACAACGCTGGAGTTCCTCAGTTTCAAATAATCCCTGATAATGATTTGGATGGTGTGTATTTTGGAGAAACCCCTAATATGTGTCATGCTGAACTTTTGAATAACATTCAGCGGTATGCTAATAAAAGAGTAAAAATACCATTTGATGTGCAGGGAGAATCTTTTTTTGGCTTATCGAATCCAAAAATTCAATCACTTTTAAGACTAGACCCGGGATTTCATCGCTGCTTTAATTTTAAAGGGTATAAGAATATACAGAATCCAACATCATTAAATAATGCAGGCTTATCATTTGAGACACTTCAAACATTTTTAACTTGAAAGCAATTATAACTTAAATCAAATGAATAAAATTGTATTTGCAAACACAAAAAAAATCTATATTTTATGTGAATTGTTCAGTGGGATTTTAAGCCCGATGTTTTGATTACACTATGCAACACCATATTTAAGCTTAAAAAAAACCTCATAACAAAAACAAAATAACATAATTCAATAAATAAATTTCTTTCAGAGCATAAATTAATTACGACAACCAATCTAGATTCAGACAAAATAGAAGTTGTACAGCCGCCATAATAAAAATTGTAGACGTTAAAGAATGGACGACGGATATGTAACATTCCTAAATTTTCTTGACTACACTAAAGCTTTTGGCTCATTTGATTATAGTATTCTCATTGCAAAGCTTCATAAATCCTATAGTTTCTCTGTCGCAGCAGTATGGTTGCTAACGTCTTATCTTCTAGATAGGTGTCCGGCTGTTATCACTGAAGCTAAAATGTCGTCTTTTGTTTATGTTAAGTGTGTTGTCCCACAGGGATCAGTACTTGGTCGGTTATTGTTCTTCAGTTATATAAATGACCTCCCAATAGTATTGTCCGACTGTGATGTGCAGTCGATGACGTCCAATTATATGTTAGTCGATCGTTTAGTGGTATAGATGAGTGTATCAATTTTAGCAATATAGAACTTGAAGATTAGTGTGCCGAAATCCAACCAAGCCAAATTTTTGAACAAAAACAAAAAAGATAGACTCAACACTATTAAGACGCATAGATATCTCAAATACTCCCAGTACCTACGTAGAGAAGGAAAATAACTTAGGCCTGTGAGGAAAACGGCCCCGAGAATACGAATACGAATTCCAAGGGTTGGGCAGTGGCAGAAAAAGTGGGGGACCGATTCCTCCTCTTCCTCGTCGCGATAACACCTGCAGAAATCGTTATGAGGGATTGACAGTCTAGAGGCATGAGTGCCAATCTGCCAGTGTCCCGTAATGGCTCGCGTAACTGCGGAGCACTGTGCTCTGCTGAGTCTATACAGCTCTGCTGAGCGCTTTTTCGATCGATATGGCCATATCAATCTTGAGACTTTGCAGGAAACGGTTTGCTGCCTTCTCCTATTGGCATTTTGCTCGAACAAATCGTGCGTTGGGAGCCTGCACATAGCCAAGGGCATCGCTACTTGCTCCCTCTCCGATAGGAGAGGAGTCGTAGTATCCTGCCTGGCTAGCTCGTCGGCGGCGTCGTTCCCCTCGATGTCCCTGTGGCCGGGGACCTATATAAGGAAGAGATCTAACTGCTCTGCGATCTCGTGCAGAGACCTGCGGCAGTCATTTACAGTCGTCGAGTTCGACGATATTGAGCCTAGAGCTTTAATAGCTACTTGGCTGTCCGAGAAGACGAAATGGCCTCCTTGATGGCTTCAACCTCCGCTTGGAACACACTACAGTGATCCGGGATGTTCAGCTCGCTGCAGTAGACTCCGCCTCCCACGCGGCCGTCTAAGTTTGAGCCATCAGTGTAGAAGTGAACCGCATTTGCAGGTCCTGGTTCGCCCATCTCCCAGTCCTCCCTAGGTGGGATTGATACCTGGAAGGGCGTCGAGAGGTGATCACTAGGAATACAGTAATCTGTCCTCTCTGGTAATTGCGGGAGTCTTATCAGGATTACCCAGTGCCCAACCACGGACGCTTTCCACAGTTTGGTTTCGGGGGATCTTCCCTTCCGATAGGCATGCTGGGAGTCTGAGATCAGACTGGGCCGAATACACGCCGTTAGATGCAGCCCCAGAAGCCGTTCCATCGCCTTCAGAAGAAACGACGATAGACTAATGGGTCTGAAATCTTTTGGGGCAGTGTGCGAGGGCTTGCCTTCCTTGGGTATGAATACGACTTTGGTCTGAAGCCAGGTGTCAGGAATGCCCCCGTGGGAGAAAATTCCCTCGTAAATTATTTTGAGCCTGTTAATGGTTCTATGTCCCGCGTGAATCTGTTGGGCAGGGAAAATGCCGTCTGGCCCCGCGGACTTGTAAGGTTCTGATCGCCCAGGAAATGTTCTCCTGGCTTAGCAGGCTCAGGATGGCATTTGAGACGACAGAAGGAGGCGCGAAGTAGTTGGGTCTGTTTTCATCGCATCCAGGGAAGTGAGTATTTAGGAGAAGATTAAGCGACTTATCGCTGGACGTAGTCCACGGCTGGTCGGTGTTCTTCAAGTAGCCCAGGGTGGGTGTTGTCTTCGAGAGAATTTTGCGAAAGCGCGAAGCTTCTGAGTTGTTCTCGATTTCGCTGCAGAACTTACGCCAGGAGGCGCGTTTGGCCTTCCTAAGTTCTTTGTTGTAGGTGGACAGACTGGCCTTGTATTCAGCCCAGTTTTGCTCAACGTTTTCAGTTTTAGCTTTATTGAAGAGTCTCCGGGAGGGTTCCCCCAGTTTCAGATTCCACCATAATTAGGCCGATGTCCTTGGCCAAACAGTCTGTGATTAGAGCCCGGAGAGGCGCGTGTGGAGGGGGGTGTGGTTGATCATGCCCCATGTATGCGGAGCATATCCTCAGTGAGCGCTTCTGAGCTTCGAGGCCCACTGCGGTGTGGTCTTCATTGCTGAAATTTGGGAGCAAAAATAAGTGCAACTCTCTTTTTGCAAGAATGCAGGTACGAATTTTACCTGCGGTTTCAGCTACGTATAGCTTGTAGTCAGAAGCCCTCAGACCGGAGACCCTGTTTCCGAGGATCCAGGGCTCCTGAATGAGGACTATGTCGGCTCACCCATGGCCAGGTGGAGCAGTAGAGCAGCGCCTTACAATGGCGGAGGTTTATCTGCAGGAGCGTCAATGACATTCCTGAGGCTCGCCTCCACCATTGTTGCTTCTAGATCGCTGTCGGGGGACTCCGGCTCCTCCCCAACAACGATGTGGCTGAGACCTCTGGCTAGGTCGCTCTCATCGAACGCGTAGTCGTCCAGGATGTCGTCCGACATCATGGACGCCGCATCCGTCGCCGGGTCCGGGTCTGGCTCGACCTCCGCTTGCCTGCTTTTGCGATCGGACTTGTAGGTGGATATGGTGATTTTTTTGTACTCAACCACACCGACCGTCTTTGCGAGGGGTTCTAGCGACTCCTCATTAAGGACGAGGATTATCTGGCGCCTCTGCCCCTGGATATCCTCCACCTTGGCCACCTTGGCCACGACCCGTCTTCTTAAGATCTTTACCGACGCCTGCAATAAGGCGCTCGACAAAGCATGCCCCTCTGGCAAGAATAGGGGCCGGAGGAAACCTGAATGGTGGAATCCGAAACTGGGTGAGCTCCGAAAGCCTCCCGGAGACTCTTAAATAAAGCTAAGGCTGAGAACGTTGCCAGTCTGTCAACATACAACAAAGAACTTAGAAAAGCCAAACGCGCCTCCTGGCGTAAGTTCTGCAGCGAAATCGAGAGTAACTCAGAAGCCTCGCGCTTGCGCAGAGTTCTCTCGAAGACAACACCCACCCTGGGGTACTTGAAGAACACCGACCAATCGTGGACTACGTCCAGCGATGAGTCGCTAAATCTTCTCCTAAATACTCACTTCCCTGGCTGCGATGAAAACAGACCCAACTACTTCGCGTCTCCTTCTGTCGTCTCAAATGCCATCCTGAGCCTGCTAAGCCAGGAGAACATTTCCTGGGCGATCAGAACCTTACAAGTCCGCGGGGCCAGACGGCATTTTCCCTGCCCAACAGATTCACGCGGGACATAGAACCATTAACAGGCTCAAAATAATTTACGAGGGAATTTTCTCCCACGGGGGCATTTCTGACACCTGGCTTCAGACCAAAGTCGTATTCATATCCAAGGCAGGCAAGCCCTCGCACACTGCCCCAAAAGATTTCAGGCCCATTAGTCTATCGTCTTTTCTTCTAAAGGCGATGGAACGGCTTCTGGGGCTGCATCTAACGGCGTGTATTCGGCCCAGTCTGATCTCAGACTCCCAGCATGCCTATCGTAAGGGAAGATCCACCAAAACGGCCCTACACTCTATCACATCGATCATCGAAGCGTCCCTTAACTTTAAGGAGTACACCCTAGTAGCCTTCCTCGACATAGAAGACGCCTTTAACAACATCCTTCCGACCGCCATCACGGGCGCACTGACCGATCTGGGGGTTGACTCCAGGACGGTGAGCCTGATCGATCAGATGCTACAATGCAGGACGGTTGAGGCATCACTGGGGACGTCAACGTGCACCAGATTTGTCAGCAGAGGCACACCGCAGGGCGGAGTCCTCTCGCCCCTCCCATGGAACCTGGCAATGAACACACTGCTGCGGGAGATGGAGGGGGGTGGCTGCCGTGTGGTTGTGAGTTGCATGACAAGTACTCTCACGAAAATGTCGAAATGGGCAGACAAATGCGGGTTAGGCGTCAACCCGTCTAAAACGGAAAACGGTGCCTTTTACTAGGAAGTACAAAGTTCCGGTACTGATTCCCCCTAGACTATGTGGGGAAGCGCTAGTTTTCAGCAACAACGCCAAGTATCTTGGTCTAATCCTCGATAGAAAGCTCGACTGGAAATTGAGCATAGAGGATAGAGTAAAGAAGGCCACAGTGGCCTTCTATACTTGCAGGAAAGCCATCGGACTAAAATGGGGAATGACCCCTATATAGTTCGGTGGCTTTACACCGCCATCATACGACCGATCTTGCTCTATGGAGTGGTGGTATGGTGGCCAGCCTTAGACAGAAGGACATGCCTCAATAAACTCAGCAGAGTTAAACGCATGGCAGAGCTATGCATCACTGGCGGGCTACGCACTACTCCAAGGGAAGCCCTGGATACTGTGCTGGACCTCCTCCCTGTAGATCTCATGGGTAAGAAGGTGGTAACACTTTCTGTCCTTAGAATGAGAGAAGCCAAACTGTGGAAAGCATCCGTGGTTGGGCACTCGGGAATCCTGATGAGACCATTTCTCCCTCCCTGTAGATCTCATGGGTAAGAAGGTGGTAACACTTTCTGTCCTTAGAATGAGAGAAGCCAAACTGTGGAAAGCATCCGTGGTTGGGCACTCGGGAATCCTGATGAGACCATTTCTATCGTCTCCAAACTACTTCTAGACACGCACTTAGTGTGCGTCTTCTCGGACAGCCAAGCAGCTATTAAAGCTCTAGGCTCAATATCGTCGAACTCAGCGACTGTAAATGACTGCCGCAGGTCTCTGCACGAGATCGCAGAGCAGTTAGTTCTCTTCCTTATATGGGTCCCCGGCCACAGGGACATCGAGGGGAACGACGCCGCCGACGAGCTAGCCAGGCAAGGTTCTACGATCACTCTCCTATCGGAGGGGGAGCAAGTAGCGATGCCCTTGGCTACGTGCAGGCTCCTAACGCACGAATTGTTCGAGCAAAATGCCAATAGGAGATGGCGGCAAACCGTTTCCTGTAAAGTCTCAAGATTGATATGGCCATATCGATCGAAAAAGCGCTCAGCAGAGCTGTATAGACTCAGCAGAGCACAGTGCTCTGTAGTTACTAGAGCCATTACGGGACACTTGCAGATCGGCACTCATGCCTCCAGACTGTCAATCCCTCATAACGATTTCTGCAGGAGTTGTCTCGACGAGGAGGAGGAGGAATCGGTCCCCCACTTCTTCTGCCACTGCCCAGCCCTTGGAAATCGTCGTCTTCGTATTCTCGGGGCCGCTTTCCTCACGGACATTTCGGACCTGTCCGAAATCAAACCAGGGACCTTGTCCAAATACATCGAAGCCTCCGGATGGGACTGCCCTTAACCTGCAGTAGTCTGCTCTCACGGTTCAGGCAACGAGAAGGGGCACATGCCCATGCGGCAACACAACGGACCTTTTACAGGTCCAAGTGAGCTCGGGGGCGGGAGGCTCACATCCCCCACTCCCAGCTACCGCCTTAAACCTAACCTAAACCTAACCTACTAACTGAAGATGAAGTAATGTAATGCACCGCGACTCACGTACCGACTCGTTTATTATATTTCCCACTAGAGCTCATAAAAAAATACATTTTTTAACATATCTCTATATTTATATTGATATACATGTACGAAATTTAAGATTAATTAATTTATGAATGCATGTTTTTAGTTCTCCAGTCGTACAAGTCATCAAAACTGTATTCTTCGTCACTTGAACTTGAATCAGACTGTACTAAAACTTGTTTGTTGACTTTGCGTTCCTTATTAATTAGACTATTTTTCTGATCATTTATTTTTATAAATCGTTTCCAATTGTCAATCTGTTCATCAATTTCTTTTAGTTGTCTTTTAATATTAATATTTTCTTGCTCTTCAGCCACAATAGTACTAGAAACGGTAGCAGCCATTTTAATTTCTCGCTGAAAGCGTATCCACTCTTCATCTTCGTTTGGATCAGCTTGGTGAAACTGATTTGACTTCTCCAAATCAAAAAACTTGCCAGGTAATGTTTCACATATCCTAGAATCAGAATGTTCACTTTTTCGAGGGGTTTTATCGTTGTATGTACTACTATTTGCGGTTGAAAGTAACTGCTGAGATAATTTGTTGGGGGATAATATTTTAATCGTATTTTTCTTGGTTAAATCCACATTTAATTTGTGCTGTTTGGAGTTAACATGCACCTTCCAGACACTTGGCTTAATAGCAATCCGGCATATTATGCATGTTAAGATTCCTGAGGCGTTGTATGTATTAGTTTAAGTTAAGAAAACCACAAATGTGTACCTCGAAAACTTAATTCTACCATAATATTGAAAAGTTCACCAACCATCACTCAGTTCTCAGCATATCTTACTATAGCGACACAACCTAATGTTAAACTTTCGCTGTAAAAAGGATTTTGATATTTACCCCCGAAACAGAAAGGTGCCTGTTTCTACAAACTGGTTCCTCAGTTTTGAAGCTATTTAGTAGGTTATAATAACAAAGTGAATCAATTAACTTTGGCGCACCATAGTTTTGCGTTTTATTACGAAGCTCATGTGGAGTTTTAAGATTTAAGTTTTGGGGTGGTAAATGGAGAACTAATTCCATTTCTCTAGCTAAAATTTCAATTTCTAAATATTCCTACACAATTTTCTAATAAGCTTATACCAGATTTCATGGTATACACACACCATCCAACAACTAAATTTCGCTTTTTGTATAGATTCTTTTTAGTTTACCTGCATCTTTTCAGACTACGGTTTAGTTGATTTATATAAAGTTTGGCCAATACTTTTTAGTTAAGCTTTGAAACGATGGTTTTGTCAGGATAAACAGCTACATAGCTATTAAAGGGAGTTTTAGTGACTGAATATTTCTCCTGGCGTTGCTTTTAACCGTCGAAACAGCTCTTTACCTTCAAAATTCTCGTGGTTATGTGGTGCATTCAATGTTTCATGTCCTATAGCCTATTTTATGAATCCCCTGTTATTTTTTCTTTTAGTCATAGACTCATATAATTTTTCACTTATTACTTATTTTTTGATGGGTGTGCCCAAACCAAATTGAATCACTGTATGAAAGTTCTCACCGCCACGAAAAAGTTGTTAAAAGTTGTTTTTAAATTAGTTGTATAATTCTGTAACAAATATCTTATGGAAATCTTTCCACTATATAATACATATACTACATGTCTACATAGGTCACTGTAGGTTAACCCAGTCATCAACCAGTCATTTCGAACTAATGTATACATATGTACATATATTTACATATGTTTTGGTAAAGGATATTTTGCTAGGGGTGAATCTACTTTGCCGAGAGGTTTTAAAGAATCGCATTGATTTTTCTTGCTCCTGTTCCGTAGTGTGCTATTCATGTTCGTAAAATTGTTGCTTTTATTAATTTCGAAAAGAACTAGTAACTAATTGATTACATTTAATGTTCCCTTACAACATACTCGTACAAGATACTTATCGATAACACCTACCCTTTAAAAATATACCAATATACACCGAAATATACTTTCTAATTTTCAAAATATACCGATGAAAAACAGTTTTTTTTTTAAATAAAGATGTAGCGAAAAGAAACATTGCTTCCAGCGTAATGAAGTTTTGTACATTTTATACACCACAACGAATTTTAATTTGAAAACAAAAATATATATTCCTTGTTGATGCATTAACATTGAATAAGCGAATAAGTTATGTTAATTATGTTATGTTATATTAATTATGATTGGGACACCGGGGACTCGAGGGGTGAACCGGAGCAGAAACAAAAAAGAAAAAAAAGCCCGTTCAGTCTCGGTTGCATTGCCGCCATTTACACCGACTCACGCCGAGCGCCGTCCTCGTCTTCGCGTCAGCCGACCGGTCGTAGGAACCGCGACCTCATCGCGCCGTCTCCTCGTCTCTCCGTCGTAGGAGCCCCGACGCACAACATAGACTCGATTCTGCAACATAGCAACCTAAATATCCTCCCGACGGTGGTCCTGGATACGGGCTCTAATGATTTTGAAACGGGCGCACTCAGATACCCATGCCGGTGAGCTGCTTTGACGACTCATTGGCCAGCGCCTTGAAGCTAACTACTAAGCGTGTTGGCAACGTGAAGGTGTGCACCGCGATCATTTGGACTAAGAAGGGCGACCTCCGACTGGAAACTATCCTTAAGGTTGAGCCCCGTTCGCGAATTGACGATATTAAGCGCGAAAATGCGCAGATTCATCGACAAGCCACCATCTTAGGCGCCGACGTCTACCCGGAGATGATCCAACCCGGGTTCCTATCGCACGAGGACGGCCTTCCTGTGGCCCAGAGCACGGCTTTCGAATGGATCGTATCTGGTGCATGCACACAGCCATAGACACCATACCATTACGTTCCATACGTCGCTCACCGTCTCGTAGTTCGTAAGAAAGAGAATAAGTTTCGATTCCACCTACGCTACAAGCTGCCGTAGTGCATTTATTTGCGTTTACCAATTCTCTCTAGAACACTCAAATACAGGAAGATACACTTATTGAAAAACTACCGTCTTTTTTTTTTGTATATTTTCTCACTCGTCGCTGGACCCAGCTACCGTGATCCGCCCCCCCACAAACAAAGTGTGTAACTCGTCATTACTTTTTGTAAAGGGCTCTGCTATCTTCGCCCACCCTCAAAATACCAACTAACAACAAATAAAAATTATAATGTTTCCAAATCATTAATTTCTGAAATTATTGAAAAATTAAAGGCAGCGAAAAAGCTGCACCTTCGTCTTTGGTATAGACTACCACCTCCAGAGCTTCCAACTGTGGCACCTTCTGCACCAGCCAGTTGCATTTGAGGATCTTGACACCGTTCAGCCATACCGCGCACTCTAGATCGAGTGTGGACTCTTGGTGGCCAACATCTCCTTCAACGTGTTGGCGAATCCACCATTCGCTACCAGCATCTGCGGCAGCTGCGCGTAGTGTCTGCGGCCTTCCTCTAACCGTTGCTCAGCCCAGGCTAGTTTGGATTTCTCCTCTATCCGCCTTGCCTTGGAGACGGCTCAGTAACTCGAGGGCCGCCTTATACGGGGCCTTAACCTTCAACCCCTCCCTGGAACGCTTCGGCCGTATCCTACCCAGGGAGCTGGTACCTGGTTAGGTCTTGCTTATGGATAGAACCCTTTCCTGGTCCAAGTCTGTCACGACAACGGCACCCGTACTGCTTATCTTGCAACACACCGTTTTTGTGCCATTAGTATTACAACTGACATGGCCTGCTTTCGCTATGTCCGAGGTGTGACCGCTGGCGACACGCAGAGAGGGTTGCTCCTCACCGTGCCCGCCAGCCATGGCCCTGGTTCAGTTCCCCCGACTTTAGATCGGAAAGTCGCTGGACCATTGCCTTAGACAGAGCAATCGACAGTGCATTACCCTTGCCCGGGATAATACAGTGTCCATTGCCCAGCTGGCACCCTCATGGATGGTTCAGCTGGTGGATTTTTGCCAGCCATCTTGAATATTATAAATTTTTAATGAATCAAATTTCTCATAGCATAATATGGTGGTGTATGAGAGTACTCAGATTACACAGCTGAAATGGACAGCAAAAAACGGAAACCAAACAAGCGATTAGGTGCGACTGTGACGAAGTGAATCTAGTAAAGGCTGTAAAACAATGGGAATTTAGTACAGCCGAAACAGATTTATCGAATATTGCGGTGCTTTCTCCCTTCATTGCCGTCCTCTAGATCCACAGTGCCCACAAATAATACATTCTAACTTGGAACAGTGCAACCGCAGATCAATCACAGCTGGTCACACTCTGCCGCTAGCATAATATTTAGCCCGTTTTGCTCTCAAAACCGTTTTTGGATCTGAGAACTAGGCTGTAGCGATATATTAAAGTATTATATATTTCGTTCCCGAACTGGGAACAGGAACATGCACATTGAACAAATTGGAGGGACGCTAGCGAGAAAGTCGGTCAAAAGACATATTAAGTAAAATTATATTAATCTTATTAGTTTTTATACACAATGAATACAATCCCATTAACTTTGATTCTTGCTTTAATGAAGAATTTAAATTTTTAACAATATTAATTTGTACATATGTATATAAATATCAAAACGCATATCCATATAGCATATGCACATCATAGACATAATTTCGACAGCGAATGTTGTTTAGAATTGTGTACAAGGTTAATTTGTGGAATGTACCCTAGTGGAAGCGGGGTATTTCTCTATTTGGTATGGTTAATCGAAAATGCAACCCTCGGAATATAAATTACATCGGAAATAAAGAGAAAATACAATATTTTATTTTAGTTCAACGCGTTTATACATAGAGAGTACTAATTGTCATGGGCAGTATTGAAAAGGCATGCATATCAGGGTTTCTTTGCCGACTATGTTCTGAAATGCACAGAACCGTAATTCACATATACAGCGACCATGGCCAACGTCTCTGTCTTGTTGAAAAAATTAACGGCTACCTTCCAATAACTGTATGTATTAAAAAACTTAATAACTAGACTTTCTGTGGTAGCATATATGGTAGTTCAAATACAAAATGTTTGAGTTGAGAGTAAATGAATATACATACAGTATGTCAAGACACTCTTGAACATAATATAGATTTTTCAGTATATACATATGTATGTACACACATTTGCATTTTAACAGGTATATTTTGAGTAACATTGTGTTGATTTGTATACAAATAATTGATGTAGCCAGAACAGTTATGTACATATGTTTATTATCGTTTTGATCCTCATAATTACAAAGATTCTGTAATTTTATTGTATCCTTAATCTTACATACATATAGTATACAGTTATTAACAGATAAATGGAATCAAAAATGTCTTGGCGAAAATTTCGATTTGTTTCTATTATACAAACAAAATTTCTTAAGTGCATACCTAGACTTTCGAGCCTCACTAGTTTGTATACCCGATACTCAAAATGAGTATAGTATATTAGATACATACATATGTATGTACATACATTAGATTATATGTATATGTATAGCATCATATGATCAGCATTAATGTCGAGTCAATTGAGCCATGTCTGTGCGTCCATCCGTCTTGCCGTTCGCCTAGTGCTCAGAGACCATACGAGCTAGAGCAACGACATTTTGTATCCAGAGTTCTTTGTCGTTCAATGTAGCCATATTTACTATGTATCGGGTATAAATGTAGAGTTGCGGTCGCAGCAGCAACTCACAGCGACAACCATACAAAAAATTTAAAAGGCAAACAAAATAATTATTAGTTATTAATTTCAAATGAAAAATTGCATTCTCCATATACATAGGTACATATATAAATTATTAGTGTATATTATTCATCCATCAATATATTTTTATTTTCAGATTTCACCGACTGATCCGTTGCCAAAAACCATTTGTAGAACATGCTTACATCGTGTAGAGCAACATTATTCTCTTTTAATGCGGCTTACACGAATGCGAGAGGAGCGAAAAATTCAATTTTTTGAGTACAAGTCACGCAGAGAAATGGTAAGTTAAAGCAAAGACTATACAACACCAAAGCATTGCATAAGGAACAAATTCCATTTAAATTTTTTTCGACGCTTCGTGGTATGTGCGCGCGGAGGACGTACCTAAATTCTCTTTAATCTATCCTTCGCATGATAAATATATATTTATATATATATATAGTTATAGTATAACTATAACTAAATGCAATAGCTAAGTACACACAGGAGAGTGTATGTGTTTCGCCCGCCCCCTTCCGTCCCACAAAAGGACGAAAATCTGTGGCATCGACAATTTTGAGGAAACGAAAAAATCGAAACTCAATATCATAGTGAATGACCATATCTACCAGATTGCTGTGCTTGTCGTAAGTTCTTCTGCGTCCTTATTGGTTTTTAGCTGACATACTCTATGTGCCATCGGTTAATCGGTTGTTTATCGTGTTGCTAACGATTTGTAGTTCCACCTTTGCAACCGCCTTCCTGGTTTTCTTGGCCACCACGACTAACGCCAGAAAAACCAATAGAGTAACCCATTTGTTAAAGCTCGATTTCGAAGATGTTGTCAAAAATAATGATCCTCTTGTTCTCAGATATTAGAATGGAATTCTCTGTGGTCTACGCCACAAAATCTTGTAAGATTGTGATCACCCATGATCTCCCGAGTGTCCCCTGCTGGCTCTGCGACAGCGAGCGCTGAATTTGTAGCCCTCGTGGGTGATGCTATCGCTAAACGTAACGGCTTGCATTACAGTTGCGAGGCATGCCGTGCGGTTGAGAAAGACATGGTAATTTTTATGAGGCAGACAAGGACTGGCTTTAAGGAGCAGACTGTTGGTTTTAGAAACCAATACGATCGGTTCTTAGCCATGGAGTCTTACTTAAGCAGTTTTTAACTGCTGAATGAGTCTCCTATTCGAAAAAAGGTAGCTCCGCGGGTTCTGCAAGTTCTAACTTTTCATGTGTACAGCAGTTGACTTCGTTTGCCACTTCAAGGGCAAAGACAGCTGCTAGTGATGCAAATTCGGTAGCCGAATTGATCACCTCGGAGATAATAAAGCCGGAAACGTAAATTTTTGTCTCACGACTGGCCACTGACCTCACATCTAACATAATGATGACTTCAGTAAAAAATTCGACACAGTAAACCACTTTTCTAGCACATGACCTTTTGGGGTTTCCGCCCAACCTCCTAAAATTTCTAGCAACCTTTGTTCCAAGTCGCAAAGGGTCCTCTTCAAAAACTCCCAGTAAAGGTTACTTCTGGAGTACCACAAGGCAGTCATCTAGGCTCCTTACTTCTTACATTATTTCTCAATGACTTGCCTTTGGTATTAACATACGCTCGAGTACTTATATATGCAGAAGATCTTAAACTCTGTTACACCTTAATGCCTCGAAATGAAAAGTAATGACATTTCATTGTTCTAGCCCCTAGAACCCCTAGGCCCTAATTTTTGCTCTGCGGGGCCCCAACTGTGATTCAAGTGTGACATTTCCATCTTACCCTTGTAGATTGCTTTTAATAAACCTTCCATCCTTAGTTAATCGTGGAAAAATGTATAGTGTGATTTGTATGTACATATTGATCAATGGTGCGTTAGAATGCCCTGATTTGTTGAGCCGCATAAACTTTATGATTCCTATTCTGCGTTCCTATTCTGCGTTCCTATTCTGCGTTCTTGCATGCCAGTTATTGCATATCAACGTCCAAATTAAATGAAAAACAAACTTCCACCCAAGAAGTCAAGTGGGAAAGCCACCTGTGTTGCATATAATATAATTCAAAGGAATCCGTCCAATTATGATTAAATCCTCGATTTTCGTCTTCACTTCGTAAGTTATTTTCAAAATGTTATGGATCAGTAACAAGTGCTGTGAAAGTGGATGTGTGTAACACCCAGAAGGAAGCGTGTCCGACCTCATAAAGTATATATTTTCTTGATCAGCATCAATAGCCGAGTCGATAAACCCATGTCTGTCTGTCCGTCCCAAGGAGCCCCTAGTTCTCAGAGACTATAAGAGCTAAAGCAACGATATTTTGTAACCAGACTTCTGTGATATCTCACTGTTTCAAGTGTATTTTAAAACATCTCCCCACCCCCTTCCACCCCCGCAAAGGACGAAAATCGGTGGCATTGCTGTCAAAAAGTTCCATATATTTCGCTAGCAGCAGAGTGGAAACAGGGGTACACGACTCAGTCATCTGTGATTTGCTTAAAAATTTGTTTAAAGTGAATAAAGTCAATAAAAGGCACACACTACTCCGGCTGGGGCCGCTAATTAACAGGCATAGAATAATTCCTTCTTTGATTGTACTGTATAGTTAGCTCTTAAGCCTTAGTAGAGCATGTACACTTGGTCAGACTTTGCCGCAAATAAATGATATGACATTGTTAGACGGTGAACATTTTTGTCGATCCAAGTTTAGGCTTATCATTGAAAAAAAAAAATGTCACAATTTAATGATGTTGAAAATGTATACATAGTTTCTATAGTTTGTTTGTTGCTAATTGGTAATTTGATGGTGGCCGAAGATGGCAGAGCCCTTTACAAAAAGTAGTGACGGCATAGGAGAGAAAAGATAACAAGAGCGAGCATATGTAGATAAAGAATAGATGATGAAATGAGAACATGTTTCTGAGCGAGCAAATGCGAAGGTACGCTTACGTTACGTTACAGAAAATGAATAGGATAGGAAATAGAAAGACGAGTAAAGAATTTACACTCGGGCGTCACCCGAACAATTTGTTTGAAATTTTTTCAGTGAAAGCACACAAACACCGTAGTGTGTTTAAAGTCATTTCAGAGACATGGGAACGAAACTTTCTGCTTTCTTATTGATTCGTTATGATCATCCGAATCTGACTTAAGGAAGGATTCGTAATGATCGAAAGTATAAAAGCGTAATGATTTAGAGGCATGAGTATATCTGTGTTTTTACGCATATTTTGGATTCATGCCGAGCTCTTTTGCTGACCATATTCATTTAGGTGGACTGTACACTTGCTAAAAGTATTAATATTAAACCAATTTTAACACTTTAAAGGCAAATTCATCAATATCCAGCGTGGAAGGCTCTGATGAGGAAGATAACTTAGCAGAACCCGCAGACAAAACAAATGGCCGACCTGGAAAACAGACCTCCGAGTCCATTCGATCAAAAAATACGGTCATAGCTCATCGAAACAATAATGAAACCCACGATGAGAGTGGGTCTGGTTCAAGGATTAGAGACGGTAAAGGGTCTGGAAACAGTGGGACAGGACATACCACTCCAACATTAACGTAAATTGATGACTGTCAAACAAGTCAATGGTTTAAATAATACTATATGTATATAAACTTATTAATATATAAAAACATATATGTGAAAGTATAATTTTAGCCATTAAAGGAAATCGATCAACTTATTTATATCTATTAAACATTTAAAACCAAAAAAAGGCTGGGTAGCTTGTGCTGTCCACAATATTTGATACTGCTCTTACAAATTGATCATTCAAATAAAAGCTAAATCATATAAAACTTACTTTTAAATTACAACTCGAAAATTTTCGAGCAATTACAAAAAAGTATTGCAAAATTATATCGAGACAGTTTAAGCTGAAAGTTGTAAGATTGGTCGGATTATCTTAAGTAATAAATAATTTTTTCTCTCATTGACTTTTTAATACTAATCTTTCTCAAGATAGTCATGGGTCGATTTGTATATATGATGAAATGAAAGGTTAGGACTTCTGCTGAAAATATTTAATTGTTTTCAAGCCTAGGAGGTGAAGTGAGGAAATAAAAAGCGATCGTTTTTTTCTTAACTTTTTTATTTAAAAGAGGCCAACAAAAGGTATTTTCAAGACAAAAGGGTAAATTTGGAAAAAAAAAAATTTAATATAATCCATATACATATTAGCATGTTAAGAAGAGGAAGGAATTATTTACCACATATGTTTGTTTTAATTAACAATTATCTGCTTATAATGAACTTAGATACAAAAGGAGTAAACAAAAAAGAAAAGAGGAGAAAAAAAATTTAAAATTTGTTAAGTTTAGGTGATTGTAAATATTACGTGCTATTAGTTTAGGGGATGGTTCAGGGCATAAGGCATGAAAAAGAGGGTTATAATTGTGGTATATACCCTAAACCCTAATAGGTTAATGCTGGGCATAATTTTACCTACATATGGGTAGATAGAACAGCAAGGTCCATCTGACCCAAGAGAGTTTTTGAGTCAAAAATCCTTAGAAGGAGCTTGAGCACGAACATTACCCAATTACATATTCTGAGATGGTGCAACGGGCTTGGACGATACAGGTACGATGATTTCTGAAACAAATTTAAGGGCGGAGTAAATAGAGCTATAAAACAAGTTGTAAGTTTCGTATATGTTCGGTAATGAATAAAGAAACGACTAATCAAAAAGCGAGAGATGAAGATTTAAATCAATAAAATTTGTTTTTCGAAAACATTTTATGTAGCAAGGAGCCATGGAACTGTCAGCACCGCCAGATCGGGTACACTCAAAGGATATCAAAAGAGTTGGATGGTAAGGATCTTCACGAAATGATATTGGGAAATATCCGTTAGGCCATTGATGAAATCATTGTGGCAATTTGGAAGCAACAGGTAAGCGCCATCGCAAGGCAGCCAAGAAAGAAGTGGTAGGTTAAAGTCCCCCATGACAATTCGATAATTGCAACCTAATGCAGATACGACAGTATTAATTGCAAAGATGTCGTTTCAGTAAACCTCAGCATCAGACCTAGGAGGAATGTAAGAGCAGGTTAAATAGAAAAATGCCGACACAATACGAACTACTGACTGCAACAAATTCTATTCCATAGATGCTATTGAATGGGAATAACTCAGATTTCAGAAATCTGTTTTGACTGCAATCTGGGCGGTCCATTCTATAAATGGTGTGATTGTCAATGAAAATTTCATGATCATTGATAGAAGAGTTTAGCCAGGTTTCAGTAAAAGCGATGGCGTCAAATTCAAAAGACGCACTATTTGTATGAATGTGACGCATTTGCCCAAAAAACTGCGTACGTTCTGAGAGTGAATAGAAAAATAGTTCACCAGTTTTTTGGAGCAGCCGGTTTGGTGATTCTGGGACTCAGGTTAGAATCTTGATGAAGGAACCCATGCATAAATGTATGCTTAGTCAATATTGACGGTTCAATAGATTTATATTGAAAAAATTCAGGCAGGAGAATTTTAAAGGATGTTATGTTGCGCTAATGTTTAAATGTAAATTAAGTCACACTTATATCATCAGGCGAAGCGTTAAGTTTAGAGGACTGATGTTGTGCGAGAGCTAAAAAAGAGCTCTCGGTCCTGGGGCAAAAGCATCGGCAGTGACGGGTAGAGCAGGAATAGTCAAGACATCCCCAGCAACCAGCACACTAGCACTGGCTGCACTCAGCTCGTTGTCGTGATGGCAGTGATGGCAGCAGGAACTGCAGGGATAGGAGAGATGCTGATGGGATGCTCAAAGGTAGCACATTGTTGACTTGCTGACTTGCATCGAGTACTATCCGAAGCTTTGTGGTGGTGCTCTCAGGTTAGAGCAAACAGTGATGTGGTATGAAGTAGTGTCTCTTAGAAACAGGCGATGCTAGTACCAGTCAACAATCCCGAGAGATATCTCAATGAAATTTTTAGTTTAACATGATTTTTAAAAGCCGGATGACTTCAGTAGAATCGGTCAATTATATCATATAGATACGATAGTTCCAATCGGTTGTGAAGGTACAACCTTCACAACAGGGCAGCAACACCATCCCCTGGAAACGAAGAGCAAATCACAAAAGAGAGGGAAATGGAGAGATCTCCATCCATATGAAGATCATTTTGAACATCCAAGTACACAATACCTTTGAGAATGTACATACATATATCAAAAACATTTGAAACCAGATCGTATCCGTTTCACAAGATGGACTCTACCAAACAAAGCAATATGTTTTTTGAGCAAAGCTTTTACAAAGTTTAACTTCGACAGCTGTTTTAAGATAGTACTAAACGTCATATACACCTTTGACAAAATAGCTACAAGTCCTTAAATTGATAGTTAAGAATAAATTTTAACTAACGGCTGTTGCAACATATGTTCGGTTTACCGCTTCCCAGCTTCACGAAATATGAGAGAAAAACAAAATGGCAATTACTTTCATACCCAGTAGGGTATTTAGAATCGTTAACAATCAATAGTTTCAACAGAATCTGCCAATTTTGAATTAAATTGAGCTAGATTGGCCATTTCGCCCACTGTGTGGCTCGGCAATCGCTCTGGTGCGTACACTTACCTAAAATATTACAAGTTTTTATATTTGACTTTAGTTTCTGCCGTGGTCCGATTAAACATTTAAAACAAATTTATTTATGTGAAAACAATAAATAAATCACAAATATGTGCATATGTAAATAAAGATATGTAGACTGTGCTTTTAACAATTTATTTATTTTACATCAAATTTGGTACGATAAATGTTTAGTTATCCTTTCGTTGCCGTCGTTGAAGCTTGCGGTCCAAGTCGCGCATTTTAGGTTTCTTACTATTACCGTGGATTGAAGAAATGAAAGCATTTTCTGAATCCAAACTTTCATTCGAATTGGCAGTTTTTGTTTTAGAATCTAAAAAAAAATCGTCATGGGAGTTAGACAACTGTTTTCTGAAAATTGCGGCACTTTGCGTAGCGCGAGCTTTTGGGTGGGAAGGAGGTAACCACGAAACGGTTTGCGATGTAGAATTGGAAAAGTAAAATGATTTACAACCAGAATCATAAACCTTTTTCCAACCTGTCTCTATTGGATATTTGCGCAGTAATCTTTTGAAACGTCGAAGATATTTTTGACTTGGCTGGGTGTGTGTGCTCGTCCATCTATTAACGCAATAAAGTGAGCACTTATGCCAAACGTTGTATTTGTTGGGACACAGTTTATATCCACGATGGGATTCCGTTACACCAATTCGTTCTTTAATACGATGTAACCAAAACTGTTCATCGGCTTTTCTGCGTTTGTTTTCCAAATTAGTGTCATCTCTGCATACGTAAGGGCTATTTGTATCCTCATCATCATAGTTCTCTGCAATAATTTCTTCTATTGCTTCTGATACCGACGTTGATTCTGTAAAATATTGTTAGTTCACTTTATAATTTGTTTTATTTTATATATTTGTTTGTTTTAAAATTTGGAGCCAAGGTTTTCCCTGAAACATAACTGGTCGCAGCGTTTTATCTAGGCACGTATCCCAGTACACTCAGTTCCTATATATGTACCCACATAAATACATACATATGTTCATATAATACATGGCAAAAAGAGATCGAGCGTTATGTAATTAAACGAGATAATCTACTCCCGCAACGCGTTTTTTTTCCTCCGGTAGAGAATGTCACACCGGGGAACTTACATATTTTCTTTATTATGGCCAATAACACAGCGACTTTACATAATCTGGCAAATAACACATACTATTATTTGTAATGCTGCGTGTTCGTTATCTTCGATAGTTCAAAATTGTGAAAATGGTACAAATTTTATTCGGTGACATATCCACAGGAGTCTGTAAAACGATTTCGTTGCTCCAGCTCTAATTCTTTGTATTTAAGAATTCTAGGCGTCAATCTAGACGGACAGACAGACCGACATATGTACATAGCTACATATATTGAATCTGGTACTCATTAAAACCATAGTTTTGATACAAGAACAAATTATTGGGGTTAAAAATCTAAGATATTTTTTCTAGATTAAATTTATAAGAGCACTATGAGCAGCTATATTCAGGTTCATGCAATCAACTTTTAAAGAATGACTACCATGAGCAATCGTTGGATTTAGGTCTATCATTTAGGCGTTGACGCTTATTGCATTTCGGAGTAGTCCAATAACAACAAAACCTCACCGCGAGTCGAGTCGTTTTTTGCATTTGTATTTTTAATTATTGTGCAATTTTTTTGCACCTTTCTATGTGCGTCTGAATGGCATCGGAGAATTAATCTCGGAGCAATATATTTCTGCACTCTGTCTATCTTCATTCTACTTCTTAAAAAATATTTAATTGATTTCAATACCGTCCCGATAGTACTTCATAGGGTGCCAAACGGTCCATTACACACACCTCTCTGTCCCTCTGGCCATCCTATGAAATGCCATCGGGAGGGTTTAATGGAACTCTACACAGAAGGTGGACACACAGGACAATGAAGAGAGAGAAAGAAGCAGGAGAGTCCGTTTTTTGTTGATTAAGCATCATAATGATCAGATCTGAAACAGAACCTTTTTAGAATTCTGGTTAATTCGATTCTCTCATATCTTCAGTGTTGGAGCTGGCATCGCAACTCATAAATTAGACGACAAGCAAGAGGAACAGACAGACAAACATGACTATATAAATTCGGCTATTAATTTTGATGAAGAAATACCTAGTTTTTATACATATAAATGTATTTACATCTTTGTACATGTATATGCATGCAATATTATGAGCCGATTACAACCCCTTACATACATATACCTCGCTCACTGCGCCAGGGACCACTGGACCCCTTCTCTTCGAGTAAAATTACCGGGTCAAATGCACATTAAAATATTGCTCTGGGAAACTTTGTAAAATTTTAACAAATTTTACATATGTATATATATACAATATATACAAATGCACATCTAGCAATGGGTAACACAACAATGCACGGTTGGTTTAATAAATACATTTAGAAATGTCAACATGTTAATGTAAATAGAGTAGTACCAATTTGCTTTTTTACAAGTCCACGCTTCTTCAAGCGATTCAAAAGAAGAGGAGGTAAACTCATTTAAACTAAAATCTTATATTTTTTTAGCTGGAACAGATTAATTCTAATTTACTGTAGAGGTGGAAAAACATCGTTGATACCATCGATGCATCGATGTTTTTTAATTTTTTTAAACATCGATTGTTTGTGGCGAAACATCGATGTTTAGTTTTATGTCTTGACCCGTCTCTCTGTAAGAAAAAACTTAAAAGAGAAGGAGAAGAAGCACGAAAGGTACCCACTTGGTTGAGCTATTTTATTTTTGTTGTTAGAACACTCTTTTAAATATATAGGTTGTGTTGGCAAAAGTACAATTAAGTGATGGCAAAATTTAAACAAGCACAGGATGTTGAGAAACAGTTGGCATTGATTCAGGAAGTGCCAACTCGTTGGAACAGTGCGTTAAATTAATAATTGAATTTTTAGAGGAATACAGACGAAATGATGCCTTTACAACTTCCGATTATCTTTCGTAGTGATCAGACGTGTTTTTGTTTTGCGCTCCGCATTTTTTCCTTTTGTTTTGAATAAACAGCCGGTGTTTTCCTAACTAAATTCTAATTATACTTTCTAACCAGACAACAATCTGGAAACCTTTTCATTTACGCGAGTGCATACCTTTTGATTTGTGTTAAAATATTATTTAACTTTTTATTTTTCGGCGTCGGCTTGTGTTTGTGTTGTTGCAGAGAGTGAGTATTGCATTGCAGTCCGCTCTCGTCTGGTAGCTTTTGTTGTTTTATCACTCACTCGCTATCACCTCAACTTCAATAACTGATCTTTCTCTCTCGCTCTTTAAACTTTCTGAGCAATAGCGCTCTCTGTTTAGTAGCTCTCGCTATAACCGCTCTCCACTCTGCTCTCTTTTTTTTACCAATTCCGCTTTGAGCGTTGTCTGGCACATTGGACTGATACCAGTTTGTTTTGCAAGTAATTGTAAATAAATAATAATAAAATGGAATACGCTGTGGTCTGTGCCAAAAAAACCTGCAAGAAGCAGATCACCCACGATCAGCCGAATGTCCCCTGCTGGCTCTGCGACAGCGTAGTGCACGCAAAATGCGCTGGATTTTCTGGCCTCGTGAGTGATGCTATAGCCAAACGTAATGGCTATAGCGGTTTAAAACTGCTGAATGAGTCTCCGAGGCGCAAAAAGGTCACTCCGCGGGATCTGCAATTGCCAACCGTCACTCAGCCGTGCGCCGCCGAAAAACTGACTCCGACCACTCCAAGTGTGCAGCAGTTGATCTCGTTTGCCACTCCAAGGGCAACGACAGCTGCTGGCGATGCAGATTCGGTAGCCGAATTCATCGCCTCGGAGAATGTGCAGCCAAGTACGTCTGCAGCGTCCGTGTCCGTGGTGTCCGCAAGTTCGCTAGTTGTCCCGTCTATCCCGATCCAACCAGTAAATAGACGTTCCGGACCTCCGGATATTGCCACCACAGGTACTAGGCCTGTGGTGACTTAACCACTGGTGGGAGTCCCACCAAAACGACAAGTTTTTGTTTCACGGCTGGCCCCTGACCTCACATCTAATGATGTGATGTAATTGCTTTTATTCAAAGCAAAATAAAAGCCGTGGGTTTAAAGGTGGAGAAATTTAACTTCTCTTATGCCAGGGAGATAGCCTCGTTTAAGATAAGCATCTCCCCAACTCAATTTGACACCATTTGCTCCGCCAAATTTCGGCCGGAGCATTTGGTGGTGAAGGAGTTTAAGGCTAAGAAGAAGAATAGGCCCCCCATATCCCTTCCAAATCTTTCCAGTGTGCCACCCTCAACCTCAACTTCCTCTTCCTCAACTTCCCGTCTTGCTTCCACCTTTCCAAAAAACTAACTTCTCTTTTAGTAACCTATCAGAATGTAAGAGGCTTGCGTAGTAAGCTCAGCATTCTTTTCCGGGATAGTGTTGCATTTGCTTCCCACGTTATTGTGTTTACTGAAACCTGGTTAAAGCCGGACATTCTTAGTTCCGAGGTTTTGGCAGGTCGGTACACAACTTTTAGAAATGACCGTTCGTCTCGACGTGCAGGGGGGGTTCTAATTGCAGTGGACTCTTACTTCACGTCGGAACACTTCACAGTCCAAGTTCAACAGGAACTGGAATTCCTGTGTGATTCTTCTGAAACTGATTTCTCCCGCTTTCGCTATATTCATTACTTGCTCGTATATCCCACCTTCTTCGGATATTTCAATTTATGAGCAGCACTTGTCCGCTTTAACCGCTGTTTCTTCCTCGCTATCTGATAAAGATCGTATGAGAGTTCTTGGTGACTTCAACTTGCCAGGAACTGTTTGGTCTTCGGTAAACGAGTCTAGTATCCTAGTGCCCATGTCACGACATGACTTTGTTGACGGCTTGCTTGACCTGTCCCTGTCTCAAGTCAACCATGTGAAAAATTCCTTGGGTCGATTGCTTGATCTGTGCTTTGTATCGGATCCGACCATAGTGTTGTTAACCCGAGCCCTTCCGCTCACTATACCTGAAGACGCCTACCAACCTACTTCGAGGTGTCGCTAGATATAGGACCAACTGTATTGGATCGGTCGAGTAGGCTGCCCGAACGTGTCCGCTGCTTTCGTAAAGCCGAGTTTGCGAAGCTTAATAACCTCATTAGGGATTTTGATTGGTCCGCTTTGTACTTGTGCACTGTTATCATAAAAGGCACAAACATTTTTTACAATGCTCTTGGCACATTTTTCGATTCTTGTGTCCCGCTTTCTTGTCCGACTAGATCTGGAAAACCCCCTTGGTTTACCAAAGAGTTATCCAGTCTAAAAAACTTAAAATCAAGACTTTATAAAAAATTTCAAGAAGTGGGTTCTCCTACTTCTCACTCTCGCTATGTATTAGCTCGGTCAAACTTTTCAGTTCTTAATGCTCAATGCTATAAGAACTACCTATCTCGATGGAGGATACGTTTGTCTCAGGACCCTAAACAGTTTTACAGCTTCGTAAACAGTAAGCGTAGAACGTCCGCACACCCATCCTCGCTATCATTTTGTAATACGTGGGCAAATAATGATCAGGCAATTGCCGATCTTTTTGCCCCATTCTTCCAAACCACCTATTCTGAGGAAAGCTACTCTGGTCATCCGTACCCATACGGTTTACCGAGGTCGAGGTCGGTTTTCAGTCCCTTGTTAAATGAATGTTCCCTACTTCATGATCTTCGACTAGTTAAGCCGGTGTTTTCACCGGGTCCAGACGGGGTTCCAGGTTGTGTACTCAGGTACTGCGCCGAGGCTCTGTGTGGACCTTTGCTTAAACTATTCAACCTGTCAATTGATTCTTCTTGCTTCCCCCCGATCTGGAAGGAATCATTTATAATTCCTCTCCATAAAAAAGGTAGCAAGTCTGATGCAAAAAATTATAGAGGTATAGCAAAGTTATCCGCTATTCCTAAAATGTTTGAGAAGGTTTTAACTCCGCACTTGCAACATCTCTGCAAGTCACTTATATCTCCAACTCAGCATGGATTTATAAGGCGGCGATCAACCACCACGAACTTGTTAGAGTTTACCTCTTTCATTATTAAAGGCTTTCAATGTAACTTACAGACGGATGTTATTTACACCGACTTTAGTAAAGCATTCGACTCTGTAAGCCATTCCCTTTTAGCGCATAAACTTGACCTTTTAGGGTTTCCGCCCAACCTCCTGAGATGGATTTCTAGCTATCTTTGTTCTAGGTCTCAAAGAGTCCTCTTCAAAAACTCCCTCTCTTTCCCAGTAAAGGTTTCTTCGGGAGTACCACAAGGCAGCCATCTAGGCCCCTTACTTTTCACACTCTTTATTAATGACTTATGTTATGTTAGACCCCAAGTTAAAGTTTTCCGAACACATTTCTACCATGGTAAATAAGGCCATGGGCGTGCTTGGGTTTATAAAGAGGTGGTCAAAGGAATTTGACGACCCCTATATAACAAAGACTCTCTATACCTCGCTTGTTCGTCCGATCTTAGAATACGGCTCCTGTGTATGGTGCCCTCAGTACAAAGTACACCAGGACCGTATAGAATCAGTACAGAAAAACTTTTTACTCTTTGCTCTGCGGGGACTTAACTGGGATGCGGGTGTAAGACTCCCATCTTACTCTAGTAGACTACTATTAGTAAACCTCCCATCCTTAGTTAACCGTAGAAAAATGCTTGGTGTGATATTTATGCACAACTTGATCAGGGGTGACATAGACAGCCCTGATCTGTTGAGCCGCCTAAACTTCACGATTCCTATTAGACTGACTAGAAATTTTATACCGTTGTTCCTTCCACTTTGTAGATCGAATTATTCCTAGCATGAACCGTTTAGGGTCTTATGCTCGGATTATAATTCCCTCTACCATATTATATCCACCACTAATTCTCTTCCTCTTATTAAATTACTGATCCTTTCACACCTTTCTAGTAATTAGTAATTATAGTGGTATTTGTATTTTGATTGCATGCTTAGTTTCATAGTAAGTTTAGCGCTAATTTTCCTCGAATGTTAGTCTAATAGCTATCTTTCTTGCATGTTCGCGTTCGGTTCGGCTGCGCACCGTGCGTCATGCGGCAGCGCCCCTCGGTCGGTTGGGCGGGAGGAGGGCTGCGTTTTGCCTGGGATCCGCTGCTGGTTTCACACGGGCCACTTGACGGTGCAGTAACTGCATCGCCTCTTGAAAGATGCAGTCATTGCATGTCAACGTCCAAGAAGATCAATGTTAACCAATTGGGCTGAAATTTTGGGGGCTGGATTATATTTTAATGTTCTAAATCACAACAAAAATTCAATCTGATCAGAGCAATTTATATTCGAGTATATTATATTCCCGGCTATCGGGAGCAGTGATTAACAACGGCTGCAAACACTTATGTTGATTTTTATTTCTAATGATTTCTCTCTCTTTGCAGTAACGTTTTTGATCTACCGTATGTTATTAGTATGTTATTCGAAATTGGGCGACTTGCTCTCACATAACTGCTCCACCCAAACTAACATACACGAAGAACTTTACATGTACCATTTTCCACGGTTTCAAATCGACGCAACAGTTGGACGCTCTCTTGACTCACAATCTAAATTAGCAAGCGTTATTGCCTGAATGTCTATTTTTAGCAATTTTCCATCAGGTCACATTATTTTCAGAAGTTGTCAAATAGACAAAGTTAATTCAACGATTTATATTTTTGAATTTAGTGGTAATATGGCTGACGTCGTTGAACCACTGACCTTGTCTAGAGGTAATTTGTATACATGATTACTTCGATGATTGTTTATAAGTTAAAAATTCCTTGATTCAGATGTAAAAAGATCAATAGAGCTGCTCGAGAAGCTGCAAGCGAGCGGCGACTTTCCAACAACCAAGCTTGCTGCTTTACAGAGGGTTTTAAGCTCAGACTTTATGACATCTGTTCGAGAAGTTTATGAACACGTATATGAGACGGTTGATATACAAGGTTCACATGATGTTCGTGCTTCTGCGACAGCTAAAGCAACCGTTGCTGCTTTTGCTGCCAGCGAAGGACATGCGCACCCTCGAGTAGTTGAACTACCGAAAACAGAAGAAGGTAGGTGGGCTTCAGTGTTTCAGATATTTATTTATGTATTTTGAATGTATTAATGAAGCATATACCATCTACCACAGTAGTAAAATATCATCCCTGGTTGTAGAGTACTGAAATACACATTATTATTTGCATATTGTAGCTCTCAAATACGAAACTGGTTCATAACTGGTTCCAACTTGTGGCCAGTTTCGTTTTTTAACAAAACTTGGTATATTTCTAGCTTAAAATCGAAAACTTTAGCTTAGCTTTATTTTCTTCAAAAAGTATTCTTGCTATTTTATAGGTGGTTATTAATCTATTCTATCTAAGCTATTAAATTGAATCGGTAGGTTATGTTGTTAACCGAATACAAGTTCGTATGGACAATCTCTTCCCATGTCTGTAATGAACGTCTTCATTGGACCGTACTTCAGAATAAAAGATGCGAATATAGCTTTTACGGCTATTTTTATTTGCTTTTATTTGCAATTGGAATGGCTAATAAATAAATTGTTAAGTCACATATTAAGGTGACTGCATATTCATTTCTATTCTCTGATCGTAGTAATGGACCAATAGTGTCTATTATCACTCTGTCGAAAGCATATATTGGTGTTTGTAATAATTAGAGGTGATCTTGTATGTTTCGTCGTTTTCGACGTCAGGCATTTAGGACATATTTTTATGTACTCTTTGATGTGACGTGTCATATTTTTCCAATAATAGTGTCTTCAAATTTTTGCTAGTGTTTTTGTTATGCCTGTGTGACCTCCTTCAATTGGATCGTCATGGTATGTAAACAGTATCGCTTCTTGATCTTTTTATACCCGATACTCAAAATGAGTATATTAGATTTGTGGTAAAAGTGGATGTGTGTAACGTCCAGAAGGAATCGTTTCCGACCCCATAAAGTATATATATTCTTGAACAGCATCAATAGCCGAGTCGATTGAGCCCTGTCTGTCTGTCCGTCCGTCTGTCCGTCCCCTTCAGCGCCTAGTGCTCAGAGACTATAAGAGCTAGAGCAATGATGTTTTGGATCCAGACTTCTGTGATATGTCACTGCCACAAAAATATTTCAAAACTTTGCCCCGCCCACTTCCGGCCCCACAAAGGACGAAAATCTGCGGCATCCACAATTCAAATCGTAGAGAATGATCATATCTTTGATACTGCATTTGGTATCCACACTCCTAAGATATCGGACCTTGACGAGTTTGTTTCAAAATTTCGCCACACTCCCTTTCGCCCCCGCAAAGAACGAAAATCTGGGGATATCTCCAAATCTCAAAGACTATTAACGCTAGAGTAACCAAATTTGGTATCCGCACTCCTGTTAGATTTCAGTATAAAACGTATATCTCATTTTCGCCTTACCTCCTTCCGCCCCCACAAAGGACGAAAATCTGTTGCATCCACAATATTGCAGATTCGAGAAAACTAAAAACGCAGAATCATAGATAATGACCATATCTATCCGGTTGCTGAATCTGGCTCAGATCGGATCATTTTGATAGCCAAAAGGAACAAATCAATTTGCAGTGGCTACGCAGCGCCCGACGTCACGCTCAGACTTATTTTCATTCTCTCTCGCACGCACTCTTTGTCGTGTCTTTTAATATTAGCGCCGTCTGCCGGAGGAGAGCCATACTGACTAAGTATCGCGTATAAATGGAGAGGTGCGGTCTCCGCAGCAACTCCCAACGTTCCCCCTCGTTTCACTTCTCTTTTGTTCCTGTGTTTCACTGAGCATCTTGTCATGAGCGAACGAAAAAAGTTTCTTTTGCGTATGAGTGCTTGTACGTGTGGTGCCTATGGCAACAATCACTTGCCTTTGTGAATTGTATGCTGTTTGACTATTGGAGCTTAAATTGAATCGTGAAAAGAAAAACAAAAATGTTCGTTTGCAAATTTGCAAATAAATATACATATTACAATACAATAGCCCAAAAGATGCGGAAAACATGAATAAATAAACATAAACACAAAAAAAAAAACAACTAACAACACTTTACTCAGACACTTTTTTGGTACTGCTCATCTAAAGACACTTTTTCTGTGAGCGCTTGATCAAAAGTGTCTCTTTAAGTTTTTATTGTGAGACACGATCGTGTGTCGGGCTCAACCGAAAAAACGAAACATAACACAAGTGAAGAGACAAAAAGTGTTCTGTTCAGTGAGACACCGTGTCTGCGTGGTCTTTTTCTGTTCCATCAGTGACGAGACAGTAAAGGGAAAAAGTGGTGACCGTTCTTTGCGAACTATGATATATATTCGACTTTACCACATATTAAACCATGTAAGCAACTAAACTGGTCTTAATTCTTTTACAGGACTGGGTTTTAACGTAATGGGTGGCAAGGAACAAAATTCTCCAATTTATATATCTCGCATTATACCGGGAGGAGTTGCGGATAGACATGGAGGTCTCAAAAGAGGCGATCAATTGCTGTCAGTCAATGGAGTGGTATGTTAAAACCTCTAAGTTACCTTACATTTTTCTATTTCGGCGTTGACATGCAATGACTGCACCACCAAATGGCCAAGTGCATCAAGAATCAATAAAACTACCGCTAAAAAATGTACCGTTTTTTATGTAATCTCGTTATTATCGCATTTTACATGTTTTCGGCATCTTCTAATGTACTGTTCAGTTGTTTATCCGAAAATAAGACGGCAGTTGTTCAGGAGCTTATAGTATAACGCAAACAATTAACGTTTAGTTCGTTCTCTTTCGTAGTGACCAGACGTGTTTTACGCTCCGCTTCTTTTCCATTTTCTTTGCAAATACAGCCGGTATTTTTCCTTATAAACCTTGATAAAATCTTCTTTAACGCGAGTGCATGCCTATTGTTTTTATAAAACTTAATTTTTGATATAAATTCTGTGCGTTTGTTAATCGTTTGTTGGTGTGTTGCTTTCTGTAAGTACGCTCAAGCTGGGTTTAGACCGCTCTTATGCCTTATGCCTTATGCCTCAAACAACTGTTCTTTCTCTCTCGCTCTTTAAACTTTCTGAGCAATAGCTCTGACTGTTTAGTAGCTCTCACTAAAACCGCTCTCCAACCTGCTCTCTTTTTTTTTTACTAATTCCGTTTTGAGCGTTGTCTGGCACATTGGTCTGATACCAATTTGTTTGAAATTTTTTGTTGCAAATTTTTAAATAAATAAATAATAAAAATGGAATACGCTGTGGTCTGCGCCAAAAAAAAACTTGTAAGAAGCAGATCACCCACGATCAGCCGAATGTCCCCTGCTGGCTCTGCGACAGCGTAGTGCACGCAAAATGCGCTGGATTTTCTGGCCTCGTGAGTGATGCTATAGTCAAACGTAATGGGTTGCATTACAGTTGCGAGGCATGCCGTGCGGTGGAGAATGATATGGTGGCTTTTATGGGGCAGACTTCGAAGGGCTTTAAGGAGCTGACCGTTGGCTTTAAAAAGCAATACGATCGGCTCCTAGCCATGGAGTCTCAATTTGGCAGCCTGCAACTGCTGAATGGGTCTCCGAGGCGTAAAAAGGTCACTCCGCGGGATCTGCAAGTGCCAACCGTCACTCAGCCGTGCGCCGCCGAAAAACTGACTCCGACCACTCCAAGTGTGCAGCAGTTGATCTCGTTTGCCACTCCAAGGGCAACGACAGCTGCTGGCGATGCGGATTCGGTAGCCGAATTCATCGCTTCGGAGAACGTGCAGCCAAGTACGTCTGCAGCGTCCGTGTCCGTGGTGTCCGCATTTATCACATTCCTTTGATTATCTACGCTAACATTAGTACATCTGTGTTTTGTCATATTTCATAATGGCTTTCTAACAAATTCAATTTTAATTTCAGTCGGTTGAAGGGGAAAACCATGAAAAGGCAGTTGAATTGTTAAAACAAGCAATCGGTTCTGTAAAACTTATAGTTCGTTACACACCAAAGGTTCTTGAAGAGATGGAAATGCGTTTCGATAAGCAGCGTAATACCCGCCGTCGTCAATAGTCCAAATTTAAAAAATAACAAAGTATTTAAATTTATGTGTTTAAATAAAACCTTAATTTTATGAACTTACAACTCTGTTGATTGTTGCTCGAATAAAGCGACATGAATAGCTATAATCTAATGTTAAAAAAATAATTTGATGTTTATATTTACTGAATAATCTATAATGTTTATGTTTCTACAGAAACTTAACTATATCCATTATATACAAAGTTATCATAAATATTTTAACGAATTGGCAAATCCAGTAGGTGGACTATTGGATTGTCATGTTAGTTAGTCTTGGCTCAAAATCGTTGAGAACAACACATAGATTCTCAGAAAATAAAGTATCTCTGTTGAGTAAAAAATACTGTTTTTTATTTTCTCAATCCGGAAAATACAAACCGTAGAAACGAAACAATAAATATCAACATATTAGATATATGAATAACTACACTTTATAACCTTTATATTGTATAATAGACACATTTTGTTTATTATTAACATACTTTGTAAGACACATGTACAGAAGCACACTACTCTTTTCTTTTCAACTATATTGTATAAATAATACAAAATCGATATACCTTTCTAATGTACTTTGTTAAACACAGCTTCCAAGCGTCGACAATACCAAAACATCGATGAAAACCATTACTTCAACAACAAAATACGAGTAATGCAACAATAACCAGCCTTGCCTCGAGCCCTGCTGGTACTATTGATGTATCAGGTCATTGCAGATTCATCATCTTGCGACCACTCAATTCGCTGCAAAACCGACCAAATAGAATCGATTCCGTGGGATTTGGGATTCGCTTTAGTCGGTCCGTTAAAATCTGTGATTCAGCTTTCGCATAGCTTGGAATCCCTCGCCCAAAACGGATTTAATGAAGCAGGTATTCCACCGAAGTCGAACGGCTGTTCAGGCAGACGCATTCCAACGGATCTGGCATCTCATACTCTGCTGAAGTTTCGGCCTGTAACGGACGGAGAACATGCAAGGTCGGATAACACGATCTACTAAGTCCCTGGTGTTCACAATCCAGTATTCCAGACAAATAAGAGCTTTAGGATCAGCGTGACAATTACTAAGGTGCAGATGGAGACCGTAAATCCAGACAAAATTCAATTGTCGATTTCTGGGATGTGAGTGTTCTCGAATCAGCCACCCACTCGGTTGAGCTGAAATCCTGGAGCGAATTCTGTTTTCTGTTAGTGCTTTGTTTAGCAGCTGAAAGTCGTCAGAGTAAGCTTGCTGTTGGAGATTTCAGATTATGCAGTTGAATGCATGGCGCAGCATTGAGTGGTGGAAGCGAAATAACCAGGCGATATTATGTGAGCAACGAATGTAGGAGCTGATGTTGGTCAGCTTTTCGAGTAGTTTAGGTTAGGTAGGTGGCTGCCAGGTTCGTTAGGAGCCTGTCACTCTTAGGGCCGTTGTGATACCGCAGGCTAACAGCCTGTTATTGCTGCTGGGTACCGCGCTCAGCTAACAGCCAGTAACATCGGCCTCTGCCTAGCTCACACTATCTCGGTTCTGTTCGCTCTTACGATCCGCACGTCGCTCCCCGTTGTCTTAGCATGTAAGCTAGAATCAGCTACGTTTCCACCCCCGCTTCGACATTTCGCTACATGGAACACATTTATTGGAACCACTTGGACTTCTTCATTCCTCCATTCGACGCCGGATAGCAACGTCTCGATCCGCGCCCCTTCAAACATTGGTCCTTTGAGCCGGATATTCTCGAAACCAAGAGGAGAAGTGCACCACAGCCAGAATCGGCGGATCATTCCAATCCAAGATAACTATAACTTCGTAACTTGCTCATCTCCTGTGGCTCTTCCTGGGGGTTCTCCGTTTCTGCGAGTGCTCCTAAGAACCCACATCCACATACCGAGTAAAACAGTCGTGCTCCGAGATCCGTGGTCTGTGCATTCAATTGCGCCACAGTGAATTTAAATTAATTTAATTCACCCGCAGCGAACCCAATCCCCGTATACATATATATATACATATAAAAATGTTCCTTTTGTTATAAAACAATAAAATTTAAAGATTCAGGTTGATTCGACGTTTAGAGGTGGCGACTTGAGATCTAAGTTCAAAAATATGATATTTGGCCAATGGTTTAGCTATAATACATATGTATGTATACATATGATCAGATGGAATTTTTGTTGTAATTTAGAACATTAAAATATAATCCAGCCCCCAAATTTTCAGCCCAATTGGTTAACATTGATCTTCTTGGACGTTGACATGAAATGACTGCATCTTTCAAGAGGCGATGCAGTTACTGCACCGTCAAGTGGCCCGTGTGAAACCAGCAGAAGGCTGTTACGCGCGGATCCCAGGCAAAACGCAGCCCTCCTCCCGCCCAACCAACCGAGGGGCGCTGCCGCATGACGCACGGTGCGTAGCCGAACCGAACGCGAACATGCAAGAAAGATAGCTATTATACTAACATTCGAGGAAAATTAGCGCTAAACTTACTAAGAAACTAAGCATGCAATCAAAATACAAATACCACTACAATTACTAATTACTAGAAAGGTGTGAAAGGATCAGTAATTTAATAAGAGGAAGAGAATTAGTGGTGGATATAATATGGTAGAGGGAATTATAATCCGAGCATAAGAACCTAAACGGTTCATGCAAGGAATAATTCGATCTACAAAGTGGAAGGAACAACGGTATAAAATTTCTAGTCAGTCTTATAGGAATCGTGAAGTTTAGGCGGCTCAACGTGAGCTTTCGTGATGTCGTCTTCTCGCGGTTGACGAACCTGGAAGACTGCACCTGATCGCTCGCTTGGCCTGGAGTGGGGGAAGTACGCGTGACCTGGTGTTTTTGGTCGGCGCGTGTCGAGTAGCTATGTGTGGAGAGGGAGAATAATTCGTATGGAGAATAATGGCCGACACACCCAATGATAAAACCGCCAGGTCGCCACGATCGCCACAACAGCGAAGTGCACCTCGACATGGAACCGACGCTACACCGCCACACACACCATTCGACGCACACCACTAGCAACGCTCGACCAAGCCACGATCCACCCTCTCTAAGATAGGCCAAACCCGACATCTCCCCCAAAGTTCCATATATTACAACAAATTTCTTGTGGATTGACCCCTGGACGTGATTGAGCTTACATCAGCCTGAAATAGGTGCATCACAAGGTTTGCCTTGCGTAGTCGGGCGAAAACTTCATTCGCGTTGTTCAGGTGTTCCGTAAAATCTTTCCCGACCATGACGATGTCGTCGAGATAAGCGAACGCGAACTGTTCCATGTCTGCGCCGATAACGGCATCAAGGGTCCGTTGAAACGTGGCTCCCGCGGAGTGTAGATCGAAAGGCATAACTTTCCATTCGTACAGCCCCCTTTCGAGTATCGTGAATGCCGTGCTTCCCTGCTATTGCGGGCTATCAGTATCTGCCAATACCCGTTTTTCAGGTCCAGGATCGAAATGAAGCGTGCGTTTTGCAGTTGCTCCAGTATGTAGTTGATCCCAGGTAGCGGGTATGCGTCCGCGATCGAACGCTGTTTGAGCTGTCGATAGTCTACACACATACGCTATCGCCCGTTCCTTTTACGGATGATTGGCGCACTGTGGGGGCTCCGGGATGGATTGATTATATCCTCCGCTATCAGTTGGTCGACCTGTTCGTCGATGATCCGCCGCATGGCTGGATTTTTCGGGTAGTACCACTGTTTTATGGGGCGGCTGTCCCTCAGGACGATTCGTGATCCCTCGGAGGCCTGCGAGTGCTGGAAACTCCTCGTCCAGAAATTCCTGTACCTTCGGCGCGATGTCGGAGGACCATGGGTCGGAGATCCGCTCCGAATCTTCCTCGGATCGTTCGTCGATTTCTGGGTCGCAAGTGTGGTCTGGGTTCTCAGGGAGGATCGTGGTGTCGATTGCTGGTTCGACATCGCGCGGGTATTCGCTTATGTGGTCGTCTACCGTGTCGACGCCCCGACCATGGGTGGTGTGCTCGTGTGGGTCTCGGTGGCGATCCTAGTGTTGGACCGACGGCTAGTTTGGGAGACGATGGTTTCCGACATGGCCCCAGGCGTAGTGCTGAGAATATTGCCTGGGAGGCTTTCTATGATGTCGGCGCCGATGGCGTGTCGGCTCCAGGTGCATCGGGGTTCCGATTAGCGTCTCGTGTGGTGGTGGTCACCTTTCGCGGTTCCTGCCTGGGAGGACGTGGGAGTAGTGGATCGGTCTTTGTCATAGGGGTCGTACTCGTGCCGATGGCGGTGTCGTTGCAGTCGCGAGTCAGGGTGCCGATCGGTAGTGGTACCTCGAGAACTTGGCTGCTGCATAGCGGTTGTCACCGGTGGGGCCGGGTTGTCTTCAGGAGGGGCGTCCTGGTGGTGGTGCGTCCGCGTGGTGCCACACTGTATTGTGGTTTCGTGGTGACTTCAACTTGCTGTTTGATCTTCGGTAAACGAGTATAGTACCCTAGTGCCAATGTCACGACATGACTTTGTTGCCGGCTTGCTTGACCTGTCCCTGTCTCATGTCAAGCACGTGAAAAACTCATTGGGTCGATTGCTTAGTCAGTGCTTTGTTTTCGATCCGACCATAGTGTTGTTAACCCGAGGGCTTCCACTCACTATACCTGAAGACGCCAACCATTCTACTTTCGAAGTGTGGATAGATATAGGATCAACTGTATTGGTTCGGTCGACTAGGCTATCTGTCCGCTGCTTTCGTAAGGCCGAGTTTGCGAACCTCATTAGGTATTTTGATTGGTCCGCTTTGTACTTATGCATTAATGTTATAAAAGGCACACATATTTTCTACAAAGCACTTGGCACATTTTTTGATTCTTTTGTTCCGCCATCTTGACCGATTAGATCTGGTTTATCAAAGAGTTATTTAGTCTTAAAAACTTAAAATCAAGACTTTATAAAAAATTTTAATAAGATGGCTCTCCTACTTCTCTCTTTGGCTTTATAATAGCTCGGTCAAACTTTTCAGTTCTTAACGCTCAACTACCTATCTCGAAGCAGGATACGTTTTGCACAGGACCCTAAATAGTTGTACAGCTTTTACAGCTTAAAGCCAAATAATAAATAAATAAGTAAAAAAAAAAAACCTTCCTCGTCCCTGGCGGAATATGCGAGAAATAACAGCCAAATATGTTGAATAAATGAGTAGATCGTGTCGTGGCATGAATCTTCGAATGAGCGGTCTGGACCAGCCAGGAACCTATGGATTATTTCTAACGTCATCAATAATTAAAAAATATTTTTATTTGTATATAAACACTTTTATAACAAAACTAAAAACTAAGAACACAAGCACGTATTTTCTAAGTTAGATTTTATCCATGGAATAAATTTGCTTACTCGTGTATATACACCCGGATATCCCTCGCGACCACATCCGACACCCCAGGAAACTATTCCGACAATAAAAAACTTAACTCCATTAGACAACAGCAGTGGTCCTCCACTATCGCCTTGACAGGAGTCCATGCTTGGTCGTCCGGCGCACAACATTGTTGAGGTAATTCGGGTACTTTTATATTTCTGATTTCGGCATTCTGTAACAGACATAATCGGAACTTTTACTTGATTAACAATGGAAGGCAGCTCTCCTCCTTCAGAAGTTCGTCCCCAACCAACAACAGTACCAATTCGACCTAAAAGTGAACAATAAATCCAAAATTAATAAGAGAGAGGTATGAGATAGTAATGTAAGCAGTGACAATACAGAAATACTTGACCTAGAGCTTTAGAGCTTTACAATATTGTGTCAAAGTTTACCTTTGTTTCATTGCATATTTACCAGTATAAAATTAAATCTTTAAATATTTTTTTTAACAATAACGCTATAGAATATATTTGTAGATTTACTGTGCGCTGATAGATTTTTAGGAGTTGGCTCTTAGAAGACACTTATTACTAAGAATTTGGCAGTAGGCGATCCGTGTGGCGGCCATTCATATGTGGCAGCCCGGATCGCAGCACCTCAACAACACTCATCTTAGAGTCGTTCGCTGGTGTGGCAAAACCGGCGACTATTCTTAGCGGTCTGGCATCTTGATCTCTGACTTCGACGCCAAACAAAGCTTGATAATTGACTTAGTGATAATTAATAAAGAACATTAATCAGAACTCAAGCGCACATTGGCCAACCCGCCGAAGTGGTGACCCCTACGTTAAAAAAGAACCGCAAATGCAAGAACAGCACTATTTTTTGCGCTCGTCGATCGAAAACAAACCAGCAGAAAACGGTGAAAAATTTTACGACGCTAAGAGCTAAGAGAGCAACTGCAGCGGCTTCAATTAGCAGCCGCACAGCCAACAGCTCCAAACTCTCTACATTTAGCTCAGATCATCCTTCTGAAATTTAATAAATCCAATCCGCAACTTTGGTTCGAAACCTTCGGCGAGTAAGAGGACTCAAAAATGAGACGGCTGCTCCGGGGCGGAGACATGACTGGGAAGAAGACATCTGAAATCTTGCTTCACTTGCGTCGCTTAGCACCAGCTACTGGATAAATCAGTTTAAAGTTTCTTACTCCCTTTTTAGAAGTCGTGAACGGATTCGAACTTATCAAGGTTGGTGGACGATTGGAATACTCAGACCTACCAGACGGTCAAAAACATCCGTTGCTGCTGCCAAGTCAGTTAAAATTTGTATGGAACTATATTCGCCATTTGCATCTTCGGGACTATCACGATGGACCTAAAGCCTTAGTAGCTCTCACTCTCATTCGGTTGGAGTATTGGATCGTTAACGCGAGAGACTTGGCCCGTCGAATTGTCCGCTCCTGTTTACACTGCGTTCGCTACAGACCAAAGCTGCTACAACAACTGATGGGCTCCTTACCGCCTACGCTACTCGCTCCTGCTCGACCCTTTGAACGCTGTGGAGTTGACTTTCGTGGACCCATCAATACATATCTACGCATTCGAGGAAAGGGACCTACAAAATCATACATAGCCGTGTTCGTTTGCCTTCTCACCAAGGCCGTTCACATCGAAGTAGTCTCTGACTTGTCAACAAAGGCGTTGAAACGGATGGGAGGTCGTCGCAAGTTGCCGGCAGACATCTTCTGCCGTTTTCGTTTAGTTTAGTTTAGTTTTTAGTAATTTTTGGTTATAATTTTTCTCCAATATTAGTCTAACATATATATTTCCTGCATATACGCGATCGGTTCGATTAACGTGCGGCGCGTCAGGCGGCAGCGCCCCTCGGTCGGTTGGGCGGGAGGAGTCAAGCGTATTTGCCTGTTGGTGTCAAAGTCCAAATAAAGGATGAGTTTTGTATTCGGTGAGCTGTTCTCCACCACTTTGTACTCTAATGAACTCGAAAAATTACCCCCCTCCTCTTCCTGTCATCATACCTTGCCAATATATAATATCTTTATGAGTATCAATTCTGAGGATTCCTTCAATGCTCTGATTATGTTCTACGGTTAAATATTATCGAATGTTTAAGATCATAATTGAAATTTATAAATTAAGTAATAAATACCTGCAGGATCGTAATTGTATCGGGGAAGACAAACTGGCTTTATAATTTTTGAAAATGCAATTGGTTTCCTTAATCTTAACAGTGCAATATCATTATTGTATGTGTCAGGATCAAAGCTCTTATGTTTTATTACAGCTGTTACAGCACGTTGAATGGCCTGAGACTCAGAAGTAATTTCCTGATCATGATCTCCGAAAATTATTCTTATTTTTGATCTGCGCAATTTTTTCACGCAATGAGCTGCAGATAGAACATAATCCTTAGTTAATAACGATCCACCGCAATGAAATTTTCCATCGTAAATAATTCGTGCCATCCACGGATATTGGTTTACACCTGTTGGTTTTCCGCCAACAATTCTTATTTCTTCATTTGAAAAGCCACAATCTATAACAGTAATATTTTCATTAGTAAACAATTATGTGGAAATTTGTATCTCAGGAAACTTATAAAAAAATAATATTTGTAACTTATTAACGTTTAAATGAATTTCTAAAACTACCCTTGCAGATCGGTTTGGACAAGTTTTGTTATTTCAATTCAATACATTTGTATCTGGGAATCAACATTGACTACTTTATGAGCTGAGAATTCCTTGTTATCATTGCGACAACGTCCGGCGTTCAGGGTGCGGTTACTCGCCTTTAATGCCTTTAGAATGCGTACCGTGCATTACAAATTAAAATGAAATCATATATACATATATAAGATTTTTGACCGTACACGCCTCCAGACTGCCAATCCGTCACAACGACTTCTGGAGAAGATGTGGGGATGACGAAGTGGAGGAATCGGATCTTCTGCTACTGTCCGGCCCTTGAAAATAGTAAACGTCGATTTATTGGGGACGCCCCTTCCTCACAGATATTTCGGACCTGTCCGTAATCCGACCAAGGTTATTATCAAAGTACATCCAATCCACACAATGGGATTAATAGACTTAAAAATCAGTTTTAGTTTGACTCTTTATACCCGGTACTCAAAGAATATAGTAGTAACGAGTCCGATTGTCTTATCGTCCTCGGAGATTTCAATCTTCCAAATACTTCCTGGTCTCCATCCGAAGACTACAACCAGATGTTCCCATTCATGCAGCATGATTTCGTTGATTCTCTGTCCGACTCATCATTGGGTCAGGTAAACGGCATATGCAATAGCATAGGTAGGATTTTAGACCTTGTCTTTATTACCGACTCAACGAACACTCTAGTCCACAGAGGTTCCCCTCTACCTTTTCCCGAAGACCTTTAACATCCCACACTGGAAATTGATGTCCAGCTGCTTTTATATAAGAAGTTTAAACTGTCTAGCTCGCAGTCAGATTTTTCTAAGCATTCAATTGCAAAATCTAAATTTTCCATTTGTTATACCCTATGCTATAACAGCTATTTGTCTAAATGCAAGCTCAACTTTAAACGAGATTCTAAACAATTCTTTAAGTTTGTTAACTCTAAATGTAATTCTTCACAATATCCCTCTTCTTTACACCTAAATCGCACTTATGCAGATAACAATTCCGATATTGCTAACCTATTTGCTTCATTTTTTCAACGTTGCTACTCTGCTTTTTCTAATAACATGCCCTCTATTCTCGTGCCGCGCACTCATATCCTATTCCTTTTTTATTATCCTTATCCTTCCTTTTATCCTTCCCCCCTTGATTATTGATTATGATGGCCTTCTAACTAATTTAAAATCGTGTACATTTTCTTTCTCCACAGGTCCAGATTTGGTTCCCAGTGCCGTGCTTAAACTTTGTGGGGATTCATTTTGCGTGCCTCTCTGAAAAGTGTTCAGCCTCTCTCTCGAGCTTGGTGATTTTCCCACCGTCTGGAAGGAATCATACATAATTCCTATTCATAAAAAGGGGTCTAAATCAGACGTCTCAAACTACCATTGTATCTCCAATTTTTCTGCCATTCCTAAGCTCTTCGAAAAAATTATTATTTTTCAGCTCCAACACTTTTGTACTTCCCTGTTATCAGAAACACAGCACGAATTTGTAAAACGTCGCTCAGTTTCGTCTAACCTCCTTGAATTTTGCTTATATGTAACTGCCGCATTTCCAAAGCAATGACAAACTGACGTAGTTTATACTGATTTTAGTTAAGCTTTCGACTCAGTTAATCAGAATCTCCTCATCCACAAACTATCTTTACTAGGATTTCCGACCAAACTTTTTCTCTGGACTAAGGCGTACCTTTGCAATCGTTCTCAGCGTGTCTGCTTCCAATCTTCTCTTTCTAAACCAGTTTTTGTCTCTTCGGGTGTGCCGCCAGGTAGCCATCTCGGGCCCTTATTATTTAACCTCTTTATCAATGATCTTCCCCAAGTTTTAACTAATTCTCGAGTATGCTGTAATGTATGCTGATAATGTCAAGCTACGTTTTTCCAACAGCGACCCGGAGCCAAAGGAGTCCTTGGTTTTATAAAAAAATGGTCGAAGGAATTTTCTGACCCCTATACCACTAAACTAATCTATGTGTCTCATGTACGGCCTATCTTGGAATATGGTTCCTGTATCTGGTCTCCCCATTACCGAAAATATCAAGATATGCTTGAGTCCGTTCAAAAACAATTCCTTATCTTTGCCCTGTGCGGACTTAATTGGGACCACTCTCGTCATCTTACTTGTCATGTAATTCTCTTTCTCCACAAACTTCTCCTAGGCGAGGTTGAATCCTCGGCCCTCATTAGCCTTATCAGTATTGCTGTCCCATCCCGCCCGACTAGGCATTACTTTCCTCTCCGTCTTCCTCTCTGTCAATCAAAATACTCTGACCATGAATCTTTCCGTAGCCTTTGCTGCGACTACAATAAATTTGTCCATCTTTTTTCCTTTGCTACTTGTGCTTCCAAAGTAAAATCTTCTTTAATGAATAATTTAAGTTAACTTTCTTCTGCCTTGTATTGTGTACCAAACTTTCCAGTAGCTGATAATTTTATAATTTGTACATTCCTATTTTTACATTCCTATTTAACTGTACATAGTTGAACTCTAAACATTAAACATATAAGATTCGAGTAGATTTACTTAGCATCCCGAAGAAAGCATTTCCGAACCCCTAACTAGGATAAAGTGTTGCAGGATTTGTCAAAGTATATATAAGTAGAAGAAAGCAATAAGATTTTTGATTTTTGCTATATAAAGGCGTGCCATTATATGATTGATGGTTTAAGCACTAACGAAAAATCGAGGAATTGGGGGACCCTAGAGAATAACGCTCGTAGAACATTTCTGTATGCTTTTAGGGATAAAAAACGGTACCCTCTGTGCTTTAAAAATATGTACAAGAAATGGAAGGTGTCTTCGATGACATCTAAGATCGACCGTATGTCAGTTATCTGTTTTATAATAAATTGTACTCAGCTTTGAAAACCTCACATATATTCGTTTTGTATAATTTGCATTGTATTGGATAAAATATTTATCCGTAATGTATGTACATATAAGAATGTAATTTTCACCGTGTGACTGAGAATTTTTTAAAAGTAACAAAAGAAAACTAAACAATAATATAAATAAATAAAAAACAAATGGTTCCTATATAGAGGTACGAGTACAAATGTACATATGTAAATATGTATGTATGTAAAAAAACAAACACGAATTGGAAATAAGCCAAGTAATGTCAATTTTCACAAATTCAATATTATTTAGTCACATTCTTAAAAATGGTTTAACTTTCAACAAATATATTAGTATTAGTTTTGTTCGCATTTTGATATTTATCATACAGTCACTGAAGACTACTTACCACAGTCGCAATTTTTTAGGCTTGAATTTTCAGTATACTCAACATCATCTTCTGTGTCAAGTCCAAAAGCGTTTGATACCCCAGAACTTATTCGAAAAATAGTATCAAATAAAAATTTACTGGTTCTTTTATGAATTATACTTGTAGTTGCAGATTCATTGAAAGCCTCAAACTTTTCCGAACAAATTAGGTTGGCATAACTTAACAAGGCCAACATCCAAAATAATAAAATATGCTTTAAATTCATTTTCACGAATCAGTTATCATTGTTATATAGGGTTATTAGGGTTTTATAGTGATCTACATTTATATAAAAAAATCAAAATATACATATGTATATAAGCCACTATATATGTACATATGTATACGTTTTTATAAGTATGTCTATATGGACATATGTATACATTAATTTTTTTCGTGTATACATATATGAATGTGTAATAACAATATATAGTTTATAAATATGTATTTAACTAGTTCATGTAAAATAAAATATATACTAATTTAGTTCACCTACATATACGTATATGTAAATGCTTTTCGTATGTAGCGTACAAATTATTTTTCTTCTATACGAAACTTGAGAGCAGCCAGCAGCAGCCAGCAAAACAAACGGGCAATTAAAGTTGCTTTGAAATATTTTTTGTTGGCCGAAAAAGCGCAGAAGCAGAGCCGCGCTATGGTCCCAACGACCACTTTTATTCGCCAAAACGTAATTTTGAAAAGTCAAAAAAGCTGCGTACCAGAAATTTTTATAGATGTCTCCACTTTTACAAAATCAGCTGTTCCACCCAGCTGTTGTTATCAAAAAGCACGTGCAGTGACATTTTAATAACAACTTTAAATCTCTGATTAAATTTTTGTGATGATTTTTAATCTGTTGGGCTTGTACTACGTGTTTTGAGTTGTGAACTGTATATAGTAGTTGTAATGTCTTCGTAATTGTAGTTTAAAGTGAGTCGTTCAAGATGTGGCAACTAGTAAGGAAAACTAAATTTTTGGAAAAGGTATACAAAATGAGTCCTTCCTAGTCCTACCCTGAAACCTTTTATGTGTCGTTGATATATAGATTCTTGTTGAAATGTATATAGTAAGAAATTCCACTTTCCACCACAATTCTTGAAATTTGCAATAATAGATCATACCCTCAAATTTAAAAATGCACAGTTGTTTACCGTATGAAATTCAGAGAAGGGTAAAACATGCAAGGAAAATACGGTACAAAATTATTTGATTTGAATTGGTGACATTATAGATACAATTAGTAAAGTTTTTGAAGATAGGAGCAAGAACATTTTTTGTCGTTTGGCAACAAAATGAAACAAATGCAGGTCAAATTCAAAAATGTTTGAACGAAAATATGTATGTGGATTGGCTCGATAAACAAACAAGTGTAGCCGTTCCAAAAGCCAAAAAAGTCAGTGGAACGCCGTATACTGTTATATTCCTAAAAAGGTCGCTGAGCACGAAGAAGTCTGCAGATCTTATTGTGTCATAGGGAGGTAACATCAGTTTATTGATCCAAGCGGCACGCATGGCCGCACGAGGCAAATCCGACCTCGAATCACTTAACGAGGCGTTAGCCCTGCTTCTCGACAAGGATCTCAGCAAAGACCCGTTGATAGTAGTTTTAGTATGTAGTTTTAGTCATGTATATTACAACTGCCCTATTCATACGCTCATGATTGTATTGCACCGCTTAAGTAACTATATTTACGCCCATAGCTGTGTTGTTATTGCTTGTGTCCAAAACATAGCTGTAATGTTCCCACACGTATAGCTAAAGCCCGCAGCTACACACGCATAAAACGATGTGTACCGTTTTGCATTGGGCCGTCACATCGCCTGATCTTTCAATTCCCTTTTGGCTCGACTTCTTTGTGGAGTGGATGTTAGTCGAAATCTCTAGATGAAGCCAACCGCACGCATAGTTTATACCGCCGCATCATAGATATGAGTGATATCGTTGACCGCTGTTCGCCATGAAGGCTCTATTGCATCGTCTAATTCAGCAACGTGGTGCCTGCAAATCCCAACTAACTCGCGTGGCTATGGAGGCTCAAGAGTTTGTACAGTCATGTACTTCTGTGCAAACCTTAGAGCACAAGTTGGACCGACTGGTTGCAACTTTCAACCGCTTTATGGAGCTATTCACCGAAGCCATACGTGACCGGAGCAGTCACGATAATGAGCACGACAACTCAAATCTACTGCTATCAAACACTGTGGAACGCTTATTTGAGGGGCAAACTCAACTCCTGGAGAGGATTCGGGACTCATCGGGAACCACAGAGCTGCAGCTCAAAAAAATACGCATTCCGACATTTTCGGGCAGATATGAGGATTGGTGTCAGTTTAGTGACTTGTTCTTAGGCTCAGTCGACAAGAAGAGTAGTCTGTCCAAGTGCCAAAAGTTGCATTATTTGAAATCATATCTGGATGGTGAAGCGTTGTCTCTAATAAAGCATATTCCCATATCGGATGCCAATTACCAGGACGCATGGGAGATCACTGATTGCTCATTCGTTCATTCAAAACTTTCTTTCGTTGCCAACCGCAAAGGGTTTAAACATCGCCGAGGTGCGTAAAATAGTGGACACCGCCGACGAAAGTATACGTGGTCTACATGCTGAGCAGCGACAGCCGCGATGTGTGGCTCATCCATATCTTGCTCTCAAAGCTAGACCCTGATCAAGATCATGCCGATTTGTATCCGAAGGCTGCTACTGTGCTTGTACGAGACGCGTACGTGGATGATATTCCTACTTGTTGCGATAATATCGACGATCTCGTTGCACTCAAAGATGAATTAATTTTGCTATTTAGCCAAGCTCAATTTAAACTTCGAAAATGGAGTTCAAACTGTTGGTCACTATTCAATTCGCTGCCAAAGGACATTTGTGAGTATCCACTTGAAGCCCTAAAGGGAGATAGCCAAATATGTCAAGGTTCTTGGAATACGCTGGGACCCGGCTGTGGACGAGCTTTCCTTCAAGTTGATCGCCGAGAGTACCTGGGCTATCGCCGGATAGTACTTGCGGTACCTTGTCGGGCACAGGATTACTACGAAGGTCCTGCCATGCGGAGATACCGACAGGTATCGCCGAGAGTACCTAGGCTATCGCCGGATAGTACTTACGGGACCCTGTCGGGCAAAGGATTACTACGAAGGACTTGCCATGCGGAGATACCGACAGGTATCGCCAAGAGTACCTAGCCTTTCGCCGGAAAGTACTTACGGGACTTGTTGGGCAAGGAATTACAACGAAGGTCTTTGCAATGCTGAGATACCGACAGGTATCGCCATGAGTACCTAGGCTACCACCGGATAGTACTTACGGGACCCTGTCAGACTAGGAATTACTACGAAGGTCTTTGCTATGCGGAGATACCGACAGGTATCGCCGAGAGTACCTAGGCTATCGTCGGATAGTACTTCCGGGACCCTGTCGGACTAAGAAATAATACGAAGGTCTTTGCTCTGCTAGATACCGACAGTTATCGCCGAGAGTACCTAGGCTATCGCCGGATAGTACTGACGGGACCTTGTCGGACTAAGAATTACTACGAAGGTCTTTGCTATTCTAAGATACCGACAGGTATCGCCGAGAGTGTCCAGGCTTTAGCCGGATAGTACTTACGGGACACTGTCGGACTAAGAATTACTACGAAGGTCTTTGCTATTCGTAGATACCGACAGTTTTCGCCGGAGTACCTAGGCTATCGCCGGAAAGTACTTATGGGACCCTGTCAGACTAAGAATTACTACGAGGGTCTTTGCTATTCTGAGATACCGACAGTTTTCGCCGGAGTACCTAGGCTATCGCCGGAAAGTACTTATGGGACCCTGTCAGACTAAGAATTACTACGAGGGTCTTTGCTATTCTGAGATACCGACAGGTATCGCCGAGAGTACCTAGGCTATAGCCGAATAGTACTTACGGGACACTGTCGGCCTAAAAATTACTACGAAGGTCTTTGCTATGCTGAGATACCGACAGTTTTCGCCGGAGTACCTAGGCTATCGCCGGAAAGTACTTATGGGACCCTGTCAGACTAAGAATTACTACGAGGGTCTTTGCTATTCTGAGATACCGACAGTTTTCGCCGGAGTACCTAGGCTATCGCCGGAAAGTACTTATGGGACCCTGTCAGACTAAGAATTACTACGAGGGTCTTTGCTATTCTGAGATACCGACAGGTATCGCCGAGAGTACCTAGGCTATAGCCGAATAGTACTTACGGGACACTGTCGGCCTAAAAATTACTACGAAGGTCTTTGCTATGCTGAGATACCGACAGGTATCGCCGAGAGTGTCCAGGCTTTAGCCGGATAGTACTTACGGGACACTGTCGGACTAAGAATTACTACGAAGGTCTTTGCTATTCTGAGATACCGACAGGTATCGCCGAGAGTACCTAGGCTATCGCCGGATATTACTTCCGGGACCCTGTCGGACTAAGAATTAATACGAAGGTCTTTGCTCTGCTAGATACCGACAGTTATCGCCGAGAGTACCTAGGCTATCGCCGGATAGTACTGACGGGACCCTGTCAGCCTAAGAATTACTACGAAGGTCTTTGCTATGCGGAGATACCGACAGGTATCGCCGAGAGTACCTAGGCTTTCGCCGGATAGTACTTCCGGGACCCTGTCGGACTAAGAATTAATACGAAGGTCTTTGCTCTGCTAGATACCGACAGTTATCGCCGATAGTACCTAGGCTATCGCCGGATAGTACTGACGGGACCCTGTCGGACTAAGAGTTACTACGAAGGTCTTTGCTATGCGGAGATTTCGACAGGTATCGTCGAGAGTACCTAGGCTATCGCCGGATAGTACTTACGGGACTTGTTGGACTAAGAATTACTACGAAGGTCTTTGCTATGCTGAGATACCGTTTGGTATCGCCGAGAGTACCTAGGCTATGGCCGGATAGTACTTACGGGACCCTATCGGGCAAAGGATTATTCGAGAGGTTCCTCAGAATTCGAGAGGCTCCAAGGAGAATATAAAGAAAGCAGACGCTGCTTGAAGAGACAGATCAAGGATGCCAAGCGCAAATGCTTCGAAATGCTTTGGGATGACGCAGATTCGAACCCTTGGGGCTTCGCATACAGGCTGGTAATAAAGAGACTGCGAGTGTTGTTTAACTGTGACTGCTGGTTTACATAGTAGAAACCCTATTTGTGGCAGCCCAGAGGGTGATGGATAGAATTCCGCCACTTGAAATATAAGCCACCACGGAAGAAAAAGTCCTCAAAGCTCTACAACGGATCAAGAACGGCAAAGCACCAGGACCTGATGGGGTCCCAAATACCGTTCTCCGCACGGCCATTGAGACCAATCCACAAATGTACGTGGGTTTATCCAATGCGTCCATGTCCGAAGGGACCTTCCCCATACCATGAAAGCGACAGCGGCTAGTCCTCTTACCCAAGGAAAACAAGCCGGCCGAGGAGCCACTCTAGACCACTCTGCCTGCTCGATACAGTGGGTAAGATTCTCGAGCGCATAATCCACACGAGGCTGGAGATGGCAGTAACGCGTCAGCTTTCACCGAGACAGCACGGGTTCCGCAAAGGCAGGTCCACGGTGGACGCAATCGGCGAGGTATGTGAGATAGCAAAGCGAGCAAGTGATAGCACCCGATGGATGTACGGGACCAAAGAGTATTGCATAGTGACAACACTCGACGTCCAAAATGCATTCAACTCTGCCAATTGGGATCACATACTAGAAGAACTGAGAAACTTCCAAATACCGTCGTATCTGCAGAAAATCATCGCGGACTACCTAAGAGACCGAGTGCTCATATATGAGACGGATAAGGGGACACGTGAGCACCAAATCACTGGAGGAGTTCCCCAAGGATCGGTCCACGGCCCGCTGCTGTGGAATATCATGTATGATGGAATCCTCAAGATGAATATGCCAATTAGTTTCACGGTGATAGGATTTGCCGACGATAACATCGCTATCCGGGAGGGACCTCTCATTAGCCACCCACAAAACAGAGGCAGTGCTCATAAGCAGCAGGAAAGTAGTGGAGACGGCCACGATCCGAGTAGGTGACTGCACTATTAGCTCCAGTCCAAGCCTGAAGAACCTGGAGTTCATGATTGACCACAGACTCAGCTTCAAGCATCACATGGCGTATGCAAGCACCAAAGCAGGAAAGCCGGCGGTGGCCCTATCCCGCATCATGGCGGAGGCCCGAAACAGCCAAGGCAAAAGCTACTAGCGAGCGTAGTTGGCTCAATGCTAATGTACGCTGCACATATGTATGCCCGAGAATGCAACGCACTCCAGAGGCTGTGTGCCCTGAGAGTGTGTTGTGCACTCAGAACGGTATCCCAAGACGGTATGGTATGCTACCACTAGTGGTAGCAGGAATGATTATAATCCATCTGCAGGCAAAAGAAGCCGCAGGAATCAGGGAACAGCGAACCCTGTTCAACGCCCAATCCTGCAACGAGTTGCTGACGAGCGTCGTGACGTCACAGATGCTCTACGCCGAACCATTCTGGGCGGAAGCCGCGAAGGTTAAAAGCTATATGCGAGGAGTGGAGGCAACCTACGCATTGTGCGCCATCAGGATCGCGTGCTCGTTCCGGACCATCTCGGACGATGCAGCGCTAGTCATTGCCGGGCTAGTTCCGCTTAGGGAGCTGATACGGGAGAGGAAAGAGATCCACGACGCCACGCAGGACAGTGCAGCTGAAGTACGCTCCAAAGCAGAAATAAAGGACGCCGCCAGAAGGATCAGCTTGGACAGATGGTAGTCTCGTTGGGACCACACACCCAAAGGCCGATGGACCCACACTCTCATCCCGAGCATAGCATGCTGGGTTGAAAGGAAGCTCGGCCAGGTAAATTGCTACCTCACCCAGGCACTGAGCGGACATGGCTGCTTCCGCGGCTACCTCAAGCGTTTCGGCCATAAGACAGAGGGCTGGAGCCCCGAATGTGGCACAGGCATGGAGGAAGACGCTCGTCACGTCCTCTTCGACTGCCACAGGTTTGACCATGAGCGTCAGACACTGGAGGCAGCAGCAGGGTCTAGGGTCAGCAGCGAGACTCTGCTGCCACTAATGCTGCCAGACCCGAAAGTGTGGAAAGCGGCTTCGGAGTTCGCCTCTAGCGTAATGCGAGCGCTTAGGTCGCTGGAGAGATGGCGGAAGGAGCAGACCCCCTTCTCCGTTATTTAATAAACGAATAATTAATAAATGAATTAAGCCGCTTTGTGTCAAAATATCGCCACACCCCCTTCCGCCCCCGCAAAGGACGAAAATCTGGGGCATCCACATCCAGGTGGACCTCGCATCATGTGTACAGTTGAAACCAAAGCCAAACAACTCAGAAGTGCTTACCATTCCGAATTTGGGTGGACTAGTCATACACACAACTACTGTCGAAGCGATTTCGTCTGTGTGAAATGCAGTGGTCAGCATTCGTCCAAGCCAACAAACTGCTTCTGAAACTCGGCATGCCTGCCCTCCCCCCGCCGCGAAACCGAAACCGGAGCCAAATTCAACGACGCCAAGCAAGCAAGCCCCGCAGAAGCACGCTGCACATCAAAGCAAGCCAAGAGCTATGTCACTGCTTTCAGGGAGGGTCATTCCGTGCAGCAGAAACAAGAACGACAGAGAAGATCGAGATCTGGGAAAAATTTCACACCAAGTTTACGACTACAGGAGCAGATCATCAAGCACCTGAGTCGAAATCGCAACAAACACTCAAAAAATGACAACAATATCGACATCAGCATCATCACTACTAAACTGGACAAGCACATCTTGCCTTTGCAAATACAGGCAGAACAAAATGGTAAGCCAGCTCCAGCTGTGATCCAGCATCAACAAAGCCTGGAAGATAGGCTGTCCAAAATAGACACGACAATGAACAAGATTGTCGCAGGCCTCCAAAAGCACGTCCACAATGCAGGCCACAACCAACTTCCATATACAAATGACGGCTGCAGCAGAAGATTTGACTCCCATGACCGAGCTGCTGGGCGACAGCAGCTACAAAGAGGTAGCGACGGCGGCAGCTAAAACTAATCAAAATTCTATTATATATTTTCCTTAAGCCAAGAGGATTCGACTTTCCCAATGCAAATATATTCCTCAAGTTTATTTTTCTCCCCTTCTTTCTTTTTTGTATAGTGCTAAACTGGTTATATAGTCTGACCGATCCGGATCCTCGTTATTCTTTATCGTTTTATTTTTGCAGTCATTGCATTTCATAATGGAGCTTTGAATGGCCGTAATTTCTCTAAAACTGTGCTTCAATGCTTCTCAGTTAGCCTTTTTGGGGTTAATTTATTCCGCGGGTTTTGGGTTCTAAAGAGTAGCTGAGATCAGACTGGTCATCTAAAACTTTCCAACTTTCGATGTTGTACAGTACGCACTGGCGCTGCCCTGTCTTTTCCGCGTATTTTCCTACGAGATGGGTAGATTCGGCACGACATTTGCTTTACAGTGGATCGTGGGGTACCTTGAGAGCTGCGGTATGTTGCCGTTTTGGCTAAGGCGTCTGTCTCATTAGCCTCACTATGCTGATGTGGAGAATAACCGCCGAGGCCGACTAAGCATTTTTCAAACAGTAGTATGTTCCCAGCACTCCTCTTTTTGGCATACCTGTATTTCTTGGCCTTGGCGCAGATTAATGTCATGGCCGCACTGGAACAACTCGTTTTTCCTCAGTACCCTACTTTCACCCATTTTTTGATTAGTTTCTATATCTTGCCATTTCTGACTTCTGATACCAATTCACTGCGTATCACCATTTCCAATTCATACTTTTTGTTTGTCGTGAGGCCACATCTTGGGCGCCAGTTGGGACGTTTATCGTCCGTCTGAGTTTGCTAGGCTTGAGGGATGGTTTAATTAATTTAATTAATTATCTGCTCTTGACGAAATTTAGATGGTAATGTCAAAACTCACCAAAAAGTGTGAAAATGTTTTCATTATAGTATATGGTGCTTATTAGCAGCCCGAGCTGCTCTAACGTTCTTTTTCTTCCGCTCTCTTTTAAGATGTGCTGCATAGGGAAGGGTTTTTTCACGATTTTAGGACAATACATATATAATCTTTAACATTCATTCATCAATATTGAACTTCAACAATGGACGATGCACGAATATGCAAGTCTATTGACAAAGTGCAATTTTTCAACGCGCACACCCGAGAGCCCAACGTGTCTCCTCACACAACGTGACCGACCTTGCTCCTGTGAAGGTTAAAATTAATGAATTAATTAAAATAACGAAAAAATCTTATTGCCAAAGGAATTTATTGGGATTTATTGTCGCATGTGAATAGCCCCATCAAGTTGACCAGTAATCGCAACAGGTAAAATATAAATTAAAAATGCTTTGTTTAAATGTATCTATTTTTTTTTATAAAATCTAAAATGCTTTGGAAAATTTGAGATGTATCATATAATATACGAAAATTATACACATTACGCATGATTAACTTAGTACTTAAAAATGTTGATTAAAATTGGAGCTTAGTTTATCTTGCTTTTATTATCACTAATGTTTTTCACAATATATAAAAATACATACGAGTACATCTATACATGAATATTGTATATGCGTGCATATATTGAATCATTTGTGCTTGCCATCGAAGATTCTTCCAAAATTAGTACACGTATATTGTTTTTAATTGTGGCTTTAATTCCGGAGGTATCACTGGGCCGTGTTCTACTTTTCGAGTAACTAAGCGTTTAAATCGCCCACTAAATTGCTTACGAAGTCCTTTAAAGCCGTTCTTATCACTTCCCACCAGTAAATCCTGAAAAAAGACACATTTAGAGTTCACATGTCTAATATGTTGTGGAAATACATATGTATGTTCATTTCGATGGCCAGCGAGATTTCTGGAAAAAGTCTTGCAGCAAACTGAGACAGTAGAAAAGGACAAGAAACTTAGGTCCTTCAGTGTGGCTACAATAATGATACCATCCAACAAGATTTGAACAATTCTCATCGTTTCTGGAAAACAAAACCAGCTGACCTGGTTGCTTCGTAAATATACAGCGTGATAAAAATGCTTTTATTTTTTTCAAGTGCAGAAAGTGCGAAATTAAAGAAAAAATGCAAATTGAAAATTAAATTGCTAATGGCTGTCAGATTTGTGAAATTTTTTCGTATCGACAAACATATGTACATACATACTTTCAAAATGATTTTCGATAAAGTTCCAGCCAATCTAGTTGTTACCTCAAAGTGAATTTGTTGCACTTAAAATTGAGGTCTGAATTAAATGTGGCGGGAATGTGGCTGTCTCCACCCGCTGTTATGGATAGCGCAAAAATTTATTTTTGCCAACGTTTTTCACTACTTGATTCTTAAACCACCATTTTAGAGAGATGATTTAGAGAACCACCACAGAGATGTTCTTCAGGTTTCGCAAGACTATTATGATATGGAAATTTTGTATCTCTCTTTCTCTTATAGATTTGCAATGCGTCAATGAATTCCCACAATTCATTACGAAGCCACACTTCTAGAGAGAGTGAGAGACGACGTTAGTAACATTTACATTGTTCATTGTCAGCCAGGCTCCGTTTTTCAGAATCCGCAAGATTTCTTACTTTTCAATACAAAAACATTTTCCTCAAATGAAAAGTAAGCGGCTTTTTATACAACGAAACGTAATTTTAATTGCAAACTTAAACAAATTTATGACTTATTAACATAAACTTGACACCTATATCAATTAAATTTAACTTGTGCTTTCTTTACATATAATTTTATTTTAACCCAACCTTAAATTTGACTTGGAAAAAATTGGCCAGGGCAACAACGAAACAGCTGACGCAGTCCGATTTGGTAATCGGAACGTTGGCAAGAAATATGTATATTTTTGCTCATATCAGCACAAATGTGCATGTGACATGCGCTTAACAAATCATCTGGGTGAGCACAGCTGTTTCCCGCCCCATTTATTTCTGACTTTAAAGTGTAAGTGCAGCAAATTAATTTTTTATTTTAAAATTCCCGCTATGTTCTTTATATCAAGGGGAAAGCATATATCATCTTTCTCCAAAATCGTTTTGAAAGTTTGTGTGTCGATCCGAAATGACTTCACGAATCTGAAATCTTGACCATTAGCAATTTAATTTTCAATTTGCATGCTGTTACTCACAGTTCGGCACCACAACGGACCTTCTACAGGTCCAAGTGAGCTTGGGAGGGTTTCATCACTCCCCCAGGCTACCGCCTGAACCTAACCTAACTAACCTACTCACAGTTCGTCAGACATGTTAGACACACAAGTGTTGCATCTAAGATGTATGGATCTTCTTAGATCACGAAATTTCTGCTGTCGTTTTGCTTCAAAACAAGCAATTGAAAAAATAAGAGGATGTATCACGCTGCATTTTTACAAAGCAGCCAGGTCGCCAATCTTCGGTATCTTTGAAACAAACTCTTTTTGTGTATATATACATATGTATGTATATATATATATATATGTATGTATAGTTACTTTTTTAATAAATCTTCAAAGGTACATATGTATGTATGTACATATGTAGATTAATTTCGGTGCACCGAAGCTAGAATTACTCGATTTTCTGACTTACTGGGTTAATGCAATGGTAGATGTGCGGAGTTGGCACTTTTGGAGGGAAATTCCACTCGGTTTCAATGACATCCTCATCAAAAACAGCTCCATTAGTGATTCCACTACTCCGGACAAATGTTACACTTTGGTTAAGTTTAACCGATGTGTTATTCATATTTTGTTCAGCTTCTGCCTCTTTCATGTTGGTATGATCGGTCCTGTACGATGTATGCGAATTCTGTAGTTGGACTCCAATATTTGTTGACGGCGATTTCAAATACTCATCGTTGGCAAAAGTTACTACGAACAAGATGCATTGTTAATTTTCCAGTTTTACCACTGATCATTGCAAAGCACGGAATCTAGTTTCACAAATAGTATCCACAAGCCCATATACTTTCACATGCACATACATTATGCACATATGTACATATGTACATATGTACGTGCATTAATTCAGCAAAACCGAGAGATATTAAATAATTGTCAAGCCTACACAGTCAGCAACCAATTTAGACTAATATCTGCGATGTGGTTAAATATCCTTCTTTTGTATATATTAATGTGCGCATCCAACCATATTTATACATTGTAGTTAATAAGATAAATTTTTTACTATACACGGGGTAAGTACTACAGGCAGTAATACTAGTAGTTTGACTAGAATATCGATTTTCTGCACATGGGTTGTAATTTTGGGTGGTGGCGTGGTTCATAATTTGATACTATCGCCTATCACCAGTTATGTGGGTATTTTATTTTTCTTATTCTGCGTATAATTTTTTTTAATTCTCTGCCTTCCAGTATTTTAAGTGAATACATTTAGCATTGGCCATTTTATGTATACATTTGTAAATTTATAGTGATACAATTTTACACATTTTCACTTTATGCATAACTTTAACATTTGTATGTATGTATGTAATTTAAGCAATATGTGCAACATACAACTGTATTTACATACATACAAAACGAATTTTTATTTGTAAATTATTATTAGTATCGTACAATATCAAAATAAAATAACGTTGGAAAATTTATAAAATAAATTTTCAAATTCATTTATCAAATTATTTCACTTCTGATTGGACTATCTGAACTAAAACAGTAATCCACTGTAACCTACTACAGTGTCGGAAATAGGTCTACATATTGCTCTCAATATGTTTTTCTTCGAATCTAAAAAAAGCTAAAAAAAAAAAACAAAAACACAAAAACACGGATATTGCCACAGCTTTAAGTTTTTGATGATAAAATAATAAAAAAAAAAAAACAATATCACTAATTTAATTAAATATAATTCAAAAATCATTACTTCAATATAATTTGTTGGCGCTTATCTGAACTTATTTTGATTTGGACGTTGGCACTATCAAGCCAAAGCTTGTGATCCTTCTGCAGCTGCTGCCCCCCAAAGTCCAAAAGGTACTCAGTCGTCACAAAGCCGCAGAAGTACGACTTTCTTATTGAAATTGAAGGAAAACTTCTACTCAGAAAGAGGCTCAGGCTAGAGTTTATCAGAACCAATGATCCCCAGGTGGATAGGCTCTTCAGGAGATTTTCCAACCGGGTAAAAAATAAGCTGTGAAAGCCGAAGTCCGAGGCCACCGATAGGCTCTCGAAACTTTCTGTTCAGTAGCTGGCTTTCTTTCATTAGTTGCTGCTTCAACTGCTCTCCTCTCCTCCTATTAGCGTTTGTTTGGCACGCTGATCTGATAACTATTTGTTTTGAAATTTTATTTTATGGTTTTTTTGTTCAAATTTGTCTCTTATTATGCAATTCTCTGTGGTCTTTGCCAAAAAAAACTTGCCGGAAAGAGATCACCCATGATCAGCCAAGTACCCCCTGCTGGCTCTGCGATAGAATACGATAGAATGCCATCTTAAAACGTAATGGCTTGCACTACAGTCATGAGGCATGCCGTGCGGTTGAGAATGACATGGTCATATTTATGAGGCAGACGTGAAGGGCTTTAAGGAGCTGACCGTTGGCTATAATAAGTAGTACGATCGGCTTCTAACTATGGCGTCTCAGGTTAGCAGTCTGCAACTGCTGAATGAGTCTCCGAGGCGTAAAAGGGTCACTCCGCGGGATCTGCAAGTGCCAACCGTCACTCAGCTGCTGACGGCCGAAAAATTGACTCCGACCACTCCAAATGTGCAGCAGTTGATTTCGTTTGCTACTCGAAGTGAAACGACAGCTGCTGGCGATGTAGATGCGCCTCGGAGAACGTGCAGCCAATAACGTATATAGCGTCCGTGTCTGTGGTGTCCGCAAGCTCACTAGCTGTCCTGTCCATTCCGATCCCACCAGTAAATAGACGTTCCAGACCTCCGGATGTTGCCACCACAGGTACTAAGCCTCAGGTGCCTAAACCACTGGTGGGTTTCCCTCCAAAACGACAAGTTTTTGTCTTACGGCTGGCCCCTGACCTCACATCTAATGATGTAACTGCTTTTATACAAAACAAAATAAAAGCCGTCGGTTTAAAGGTGGTCCTGCTTCCGTCCTGCTTCCACCCTTCCAAAAAACTATCTTCTCTTTTAGTAACTTATCAGAATATCAGAAACTTACGTAGTAAGCTCAGCATTCCTTTCCGGGTAGTGTTGCACTTGCTTCCCACGTTATTGTGTTCACTGAAACCTGGTTAAGGCCGGACATTCTTAGTTCTGAGGTTTTGGCAGGTCGGTACATAACTTTTAGAAAGGATGGGTCGTCTCGAGGTGCAGCAGTGGTTCTGATTGATCTCTAACTTCACATCGGAACACGGAACACGTCGGGATACATGTCATAACGCCCAGTCTCATAAGGCCCGAAGGCAGTGGGCCCGTGGGCCCTTTTAAAAGTGACATAGAGCCCGCAGGGTTCTTGGAATGGGGCACAGGCATCTCGGGTTCGTGGATTGCCCTGAATCAGATGCGACTGTGCAGCACCTCCTAGGATACAGGGGGTCACGACCGAATCGGCAGACGCCGTAACTTTACACACCGGTGGAAGTGCGACTGTTCTCTCCCCGTAAGGGCGGCTGGAAACAGGTCCTGGTACGGCCATGACTCTGCCAGGATGCTGGCTAATTGTAGTCGGACGGAGAGAAAAAAACTCACACTGAAATAACCCCAATCCAAGGTGAAACTGTAATGTGCCTAGGGGTGCATGGCCGAGGAGTGCTCGGTCGCTAATATGCGGACTCTGGATAGCTGCCGACATTCAGTGTAAACAAGGCTTCCCGGGGCACGCGGACTATGCCAGAGCATGGGTTCTCCGGACGTAGCATCAGTGGTGTCGGATTACATCCTGGATTACATCCTGGACAGTGAGCGACTAGGGGTCTCAAGCACACGAGGTTCCTCCCTGACCTGACTCTTCTGACAGCGACCACGATAAGACAATGGTGGAGGTAAGCCCCAGGAATGACGCTGATAATCCTGCAGATAAACCTTCACCCTTTTAAGGCAGCATGCGCTGCTCTCTTGCTCCACCTAGCCAAGGGTGGAGAAGACATAGTCCTCATTCAGGACCCCTGGATCCTCGGAAATAGGATCTCTGGTCTGAGGGCTCCTGACTATAAGCTATACGTAGCTGACACTGCAGGTAAAACCGACTCCTGCACCTTTGCAAAAAGAGATTTGCACTTATTTTTTCTCCCAAATTTCAGCACTGAAGACCAAACAGCAGTGAGCCTCGAAGCCTCGATTCACTGACCGTGGGAGCGCGGCCGCCGAGACCGCCGGATGCCGGCCTGCATCGGACAACAGACACGAGGCGCAATGTCAGCGCTTTTGCTGAGCTGCGACGGTCCTGACGGACAATGAGCGAGGGCTCAAGATCGTGAGATTGGGTATCATAAGTTTAGTTTTATATTGATCCACCTAGTGGCCACAACATATTTTGGTCTTATCCTTGTGTTCTATATTAGCTATTATTCAAAATACCATTTAAAACATATTATTACTTACATGGGTCACGATCAACCCAAACCCCCTCCACATGCGTTCCGGGCGCTAATCGCAGACTGCGAGGCCAAGTACACCGGCCTCATCGTAGAGTGCGACGACAACGCACATAACTGCCAGTGTGGACTCACTGACACTAACGAAAGGGGTGAGTACCTTTTCAATTATTTACTGACCACTTAGATAGTCTTACTAAATCGGGGTAGTGACCCCACCTTCATTATTAGAAACAGCAAGGAGGTCCTGGACCTCACGCTTGCCTCTCATGAAATACAGAGTAACATTGTATCCTGGAGGGTCCTGGAAGAACACTCCTTCTCCTACCACAGGTACGTGGAAACCGTATTCCATTTTTCACTGCCGAGACCAGCTCAATTCCGGAACTTCAGGCGGACAAACTGTACTCAGACCACCTCTGTCGTGTTCTCCCTTAGTCCCCACCCGATGAGGAGTGTTCCAGGGAGTCCACGACTCGTCTTGTTAAGATCTTCACCGACGCCTGCAATAAGGCCCTTGCTCTGGCAAGAGCAGAGGCCGGAAGAAACCTGAATGCTGGAATCCGAAATTGGTGGAGCTCCGGAAAGCCTCCCGGAGACTCTTCAATAAAGCTAAGGCTGAAAACTTTGAGCAAAACTGGGCCGATTACAAGGCCAGTCTGTCAACCTACAACAAAGAACTTAGGAAAGCCAAACGCGCCAAACAAAGTGTAAGTTCTGTAGTGAAATCGAGAACAACTCAGAGGCTTCACGCCTGTGCAGAGTTCTCTCGAAGACTACTCCCACCCTGGGCTACCTGAAGAACACCGACCAGTCTTGGACTACGTCCAGCAATGAGTCGCTAAATCTTTTCCTTAATATTGACTTCCCTGGCTGCGACAAAAACAAACCCAACTACTTCGCGCCTCCTTTTGTCGTCAAAATGCAATCCTGAACGTGCTAAGCCAGGAGTCCGCGGGACCAGACGGCATTGTTCCTTCCCAACAAATTCACGCGGGACATAAAACCATAAATTGGATCAAAATAAATTACGATGGAATCTTCTCCCACGGGTCCATACCTGGCTTCAGACCAAAGTCCTTTTTATTCCCAAGGCAGGCAAGACTTCGCATACTGCCCCAAAAATATTTGAGATCCATTAGTTTATCGTCTTTTCTTCTGAAGGTGATGGAACGGCTCCTGGGGCTGCATCTCACAGCGTGTATTCCGCCCTGTCTGATCTCACTCTCCCAGCATGCCTATCGGAAGGGAAGATCCACTGAAACGGCACTACACTCGATCACACTTTAGTAGCCTTCCTCGACATAGAAGGCACCTTTAATAATATCCTTCCGACCGCCATCATAGGCGCAGTGACGGACCGGGGGTGAATCCTGGATGGTGAGCCTAATCGATCAGATGCTACAATGCAGGACGGTTGAGGCATCACTGGGGACGTCAACGTCCACCAGATTTGTCAGCAGAGGCACACAGCCGGGCGGAGTCCTCTCGCCCCTCCTATGGGACGTGGCAGTGAACAAACTGCAGCAGGAGATAGAGGGGGGGTGGCTGCCGCGTAGTGGCGTATGCGGACGATGATGCCATAGCATTCTCCGGAAAATTTCCGCAGACGTTGTGTGACAAGTACTTTCACGAAAATTTCGAGATGGGCAGAAAAATTAGGTTTGGTAGTCAACCCGTCTCAAACGGAGCTTGTGCTTTTCACTAAGAAGTAAAAAGTTCCGACACCGACTCCCCCAAAACTATGTGGGGAAGCGCTAGCCTTTAGCAACAATGCCAAGTATCTTGGCCTAATCGTCGACAAAAAGCTCGATTGGAAACTGAGCATGGAGGATAGCGTAAATAAGGCCACAGTAGCCCTTTACACATGCAGGAAAGCAATCGGACTAAAATGGGGAATGACCCTGTATATAATTAGGTGGCTATACACCGCCGGAAAGAAGGTGCCAACACTTTCCGCCCTTGGGTACTCGGGAATCCTGACGAGACTCCCGCAATTACCGGAGAGGACAGATTATTGTATTCCCTTTGATTACCTCTCGACCCCTTTCCAGGTATCAATCCCACCTAGGGAGGACTGGGAGATGGGCAAACCAGGACCTGCAAATGCGGTCCGCTTCTACACTGATGGCTCAAACATCAGTCATTGCTTCAGGCTTCCATCAAGGAGGCTATCTCTATTGTCTCCAAACTACTTCTAAACACGCACTTAGTGTGCGTCATCTCGGACAGAAGAGCAGCTATTAAAGCTTTATAGGCTATTCGCACTGAGGTACATCCACCATTCATTTCGGGGATGGTCCGTAAGGTTTTGCCGTTCCGAAAATTTCCCAGTTATTCCACCATCCATTTTGGATGTTCTTAAACCGCACGTTTCTACGCGATAGTTAGCCGATGGTTTTCCAATGCAACTCAGAATAATTGTCATTCACAACGAAAAAATGGTATTCACTGCGGGAACGTAAACAATGATTGGGACAAAATTTAAAAAAAAAATAACAGCAATAACAGCAGCAGAAGACAGAACAAAATAGCGTAGTTTATAAATAAATATAAATATAGAGGATGAAACAGCGGTTAAAGCGGACAAGTGCTGCTCATAAATTGAAAAATCCGAAGAAGGTGGGATATACGAGAAGGTAATGAATATAGCGAAAGCGGGAAGAATAAGTTTTACACACAGGAATTCCAGTTCCTGTTGAACTTGGACTGTGAAGTGTTACGACGTGAAGTAAGAGTCCACTGCACCCCCCCTGCTAGTTCCATGCTAGCCCCTCCGCGTATCGGTTGCATACCTCATACCTATCTGGCCCCAGCAAGCAATCGGCTTCAGCTCAGCCACAAATCAAATAAATATTATAAAGTTTAACCTTTTTCTCTTTTTATTTTGGAAACAAATAGGTGCCAAAAAAGCTTGGCATCTCAAACGATGGTGACCCCCCGACGTGATATAAAAACATTGCTTAATCGCGTTCCATTAAAAGCACTTATTAATTATACAATATTTTGACTTTTCGTGTCTTCCATTCTCGCTCTCGCGTCTATACATCGTCGCTTAAGCGGTATTGCATTTCCCGTTGCTGTGTCGAATTGCACAACGGTTAACATGGACAACGATCCAAATACAGGCACGGGCGGAAATATTGTGATGGCTGATACCAGGCTGAGCCTTTATAAGCGTAAAGTGCAGTCATTATATGATCGATTGCACAGGCTTGGCGAATCCTTCGCGGAGAATAAAATCGACAAATTGACCGCCGCGGAAGTCGAGGTGCGCCTTGATATGTTGCCAGAAATTCGAGAGGAATTAAATAAGGCCCATAATGAATTGGAGGCTCTCGATCAAAACGAGATTGGGAGTGAGCTGCGCGAAAACATCGATACCCTTTTCATATCATTAAAAGCTGAGTTGCTGGCTGCTGTTGAAGTAAGCCAGTCACACGCCGCTGCCCATTCTACGACTTTGCCAAACCATTCCGGACACAGTACCATCATCATGGCTCACAAGCAGCGACTTTACACATGCGAGCGTTGCTGCCCACAACAAACAGCCCACAACACAAAGCTGCCTAGGTATTACTCCTCCCGACCTGGCCGTTCAACCAGAAACTCTTTCCGTTGCTCAAAATTGTGCTAGCAGCTCGCCTCTACATTCGTCTACCTCTGTAGCTGCCCAAGGTCTTCACTCCGATGTTGTGCTTCTGGCTACAGCCGTGAAGAATCGGTCTGGTGTTTTAGTTCCTTGTCGTGCCATCTTAGATTCAGGATCGCAGCTGCATCTCGTCCCATCCACGTTCGCCCAGCAGCTTCAGCTTAGGAGAACTCAATCGTCTGCACTTGTGTCTGGGCTGGGCGATACCAGTGTTTCTACTGAGGGATCCTATAAGCATTTGTATGCATTCTCGCACCTCTGCTTACACAACTACGCTTACTGCTTTCATCGCCCCCACGATTACCGATTCTCAACCAAGTATGACAGTAAATGTATCTGATTGGAGTATTCCATCTAACATTCAGCTCGCCGATCCTGCATTTTTTTCAATCCTCAACGGGTTGATCTCCTCATTGTTGCGAGCGTTTTTTATCTGCGTAGGGCACTTTTGGCCACGCACAACTGTCCAGATTCGATGGCTGAGATGGAAGCAAGGTTGGATAAAACTCTTCGTATGTTTTGGGAAGTCGAGAATTGTGTGGAGGCTGGTTTGAATACCAAAGAAGAAGACGATTGCGAAGCCACCATTCACGGTTGCCATCCGGGGAGTATGCAGTTCGTCTGCCGCTAAATAATAATACTGATCGTTTAGGAGAATCTTATACTCAGGCTTATCGACGGTTCATCAGTCTGAAACGAAAACTGGAGCGTAATCCTACACTCAAGGAGCCTTTATGAGGGAGTACATTGATTTGCATCATATGCACCAAGTCAACCCTGATTCCCGTAGCCTCTGCAAATATTTCTTGCCTCATCACTGTGTCCTGAAGGAGGAAAGTACGACGACAAAACTCCGTGTCGTTTTCGATGGATCCGCAGCTACATCAACTGGATATTCTCTAAATGATGTGATGATGACGGGCCCTGTTATTCAGCCTGCATTATTTAAATATTGATTCGCTTTCGAACATATCCAGTCGCTCTCACTGGGGACATTTGTAAAATGTACCGCTGCGTACGAGTGTCTCCACCCGACAATTTGTATCAGTGCATCCTATGGCGAGATTCCATCGAGTCCGACGTTCAAGTCTACACACCAGGAAGTACTTGAGGGAAGTTACTCACATAGACATAGAGAAGTTCCTTAAGTTTAATGATGGAAGCGACATAGGCAAAACTCTCAGCTTATATTCTCTCGAGAGGTTCGCTTCCCAGCCATCTTATCCAGTCAGAGCTATGGTTCCACGGCCCATTCTTTTTGCTAGGCTCCAAGGATAAGTGGCCTGTATCTCCTGCTAACGACATAGCAACTTTGGAGCTTCGCAAGAGAGTATTGCTAATCACGTCACCACATGCCGATCTCACGTCCGGATGCAAATTTGCGAATTCATTCTTTCGCATGCAGCGCACATTCGCCTACATGCATAAATTTATACATCGTCTTAGGCATCCAGGACTCACCGTTTCTGATATTCGGCAAGGAACGCATCTTCTTATTCGACACATTCAGCTGGCAAATTTGTGGATGGACATAAGGGAGATTCGGCGCAATGTTCAAGTCATGAAATCCAGTTCTATTAGTTCGCTCAACCCGTTCATCGATCATTCTGGACTACTTAGAGTTGGAGGTCGTCTTGGCAACTCATCGCTAGGATTTTACGCTCAGCCAAAGGGACATACCTTTGATAAGATATTATGACGAAAGAAACTTCCATGCCGGACCTCGCGCCTTGCTATCCCAAATTCCGCTGGAATATTGGCCAATTGGAGGTATTAAAGCAGTGTGAAGGGTCGTCAGCAAGTGTGTGAGATGCGTCAGGACTAGGCCGCACATGGTTGAACACATCATGGGAGACCTACCTAAGGAACGTTTGAAAGGATCTCGAGTTTTTGAAGTCACTGGAGTAGATTACTGTGGACCTATTTTCTACCGATCAGAAATCCGCACGAGGCCTCCGATCAAGTGCTACATTAGCGTATTCATCTGCTTGTCCCGGCCAGATAAATGTGCATACACGAGATCGATATGCAACCAATGCGGTGAGAGATTGGCCTAGAACTAAATTTGTGCCACACCGGCAGATCAAAAGTAAGAGCCGAAACGGTGGCTGCAGAGCGCCCTCTAACCGAGAAAGCGCACTGCCAAACGTCAGCGTTTGCAGTGCACAGGAGGCTCATTAATACTTATAAATTTATAATCGCGTTATCTTAATAAACAGCAATCATAATGTTTTAAGTTACAATTATTCATCAGCGGCTGGCCGAAACATACTCCCACTCTTGAAAGCCAGTCTTTCAATTGATTCCTTGAGAGGCAGCAAACACAGCTGAGTAACGGCCGTGAATGTTCTTGAGGCAGTCAGCGAATCGGCACACTCCATCCTTGTTGACTTGCCTTGCACGTTAGTGCTAATGAAAATTATTTTTGATGCTAGATTTTATTTTTATATGTAAAGAGTAATTTAACTCATAATTTGTTGCACCTTAGGAATAGGATTTGTTTTTTAATTTTTTTATAAAATCCTTAGCCTGTTTATCGCCTTGTCTAAATTCCAAGGCACGCAGCGTTTCGGAATCTAAAAAAAAATTTGTTTGTTCTATTAATATACTATGTAATTGTACATGTTTTCGAATAAAACTAGTTACCTGTATACTCTGGTCGAGACAAATTCATAATAATTTGTTTTCCCTCAGATTCCATGAGATCTGTGAATGAAGCATAGCATTCTCCTATGTATTGACTTGACATGCCAAATAGATCCTTATCTTTTACACTGAACAAAATCAAGCTATCTTCTGCTGTCCTCTGCTGTTCATTCAAATTTCTAAAGAAAAATAACAAATCAATACCAAAATAAAAATAATAATATAAATTAATGACAAAATATACACATACGCATTTGTACTTACATACAAAATTCCTGATCGTACAATGGAAAACAACTTTTATGGTGAACAGTAGTCTTTACTGGTGATATACCATTGAATCGACTTGTTGGCATAAAACAAGCTTTAGTAAATGAATCGACGAAGCCATTTGAATCCATTGGAAGCAAGTTGCGCGCATTTAATATAGTGAGCTTAAATATGAAAAAAAAATTGTTATTTTTTAATGTTGTGATAATATTTTACTTACTAATAAAGATGAATCTGTAAACTCAGCCCTTATAGTAAGTTGTCCGAAGGGTGATAATGGCTGATTTTTTTGATATTCCAATCGCTCAATATAATATTGATGAATAAGATCTGCTGTTTCAAGAGCATAAGCGTCAAGTCTCTTTTGAATTGTAGACAAAATGTTTACGTCCGTTGCAACGTTACCCATTTTAAAACAATATATCATTGTCTGAAGGGTGTCCTTTAAATTTTTGAAATATGCTGGTGGCCGCCGTTTCTATAAAACATAAAAGTTTGTAAGTATTAACAGATACTTATCCGAAAGAATACATACATCAAGATTTGATTGAATTAAGTCATACAGTATTATTGATAGCTCTGACCAAATGCTCTCCAGTATTCTTCCGAAGTTTACTTCATTAAGTGTGTTGTAGAGAGTGTCCAATGAACTTTCTAAATACATCATTAGCTGGTCCATAGAATTTGAGTCCTTATGAAGGACTTCCGCACCTTCAGCCAAATAGAGTTTCATTGCGGGTGCCATTTTATGGGAAACAATTTCAATGAGCTCCACAATTTGATTGCGTTCGGTGTCTAATGCATTTTCAATAACAGTATTAATAGTAGATGAGCATCTGTCCGCCTCCAAATTTGTGCGATATTCTCCCAATTTTTGTATGACATTGTCGATGCCAAGTTCCTGAATGACGTGAATACAGACAAATCAATTACATTTTGGTTACTTGAAAGCCAGATTTTTTTTAAATTTATTCATAACCGCATAAAATTGTATTGTTATTTTGCTTGTACAAAAACAAACAGCACATCTCTCTTTATTGCTAATTCTCTTAATACGCTCTCTTCGAGTGAAATGCGGACATGAAACTCACCGTTTACTGTTTTACCATTTTGGAAGAGAGATTGAGCTATAATATCGATCCGATGACCGCAACAGTATAGTAAATAAGATCCTTATTTATGATACTGCGGTATTCTTTTATCTTTAAAATTGTTGGTTTTAAATGGTGTTTTTCGATTTTTTGGGTTGGAATAAAATTATTAGTATAAAATTAGTTAATACGGTTTCCGTTTACTGGTATCATTAAAATGGTGAATGGCACAGAATTGTGTGATTTTAGGGGACGGAAGAAGTTGTGCTAAAGACTATTCTGTACAAAATACCAGTTTACTGTTTTTCCTATAGTCTATTTCTTTAGTCTGTTGCATGTAAATATCTACACAAATACACGATAACATTTATATTTTTATACCCGATACTCAAAATCGGTATTGAGGTATATTAGATTTGTGGTGAAAATGGATGTGTGTAACGTCGGAATCGTTTCCGACCCCATAAAGTAAAAATATATTCTTGATCAGCATCAATAGCCGAGTCGATTGAGCCCTGTCTGTCTGTCCGTCCTTATTAGCGCCTAGTGCTCAAGGACTATAAGAGCTAGAGCAACGATATTTTGAATCCAGATTTCTGTGATATGTCACTGCTACAAGAATGTTTCAAAATTTCGCCCCGGCCACTTCCGCCCCCACAAAGGACGAAAATCTGTGGCATCCACAATTTTAAAGATACGAGAAAACCAAAAACGCAGAATCGTAGAGAATGACCATATCTTTTAGACTGCAGAATCTGATCGTGTTATTATTATAGCCAGCATCAAGAAAACAATTTCATTTTTTCTCGTCATGTCTCTCTCTAACACACACGTAGCATAGCCGGCTTTGCTTAGAGTAAAACATTAGCGCCTAGATCTCAGAGACTATAAAAGCTAGAGCAACCAAATTTGGTATCCACACCCCTAAGATATCGGACCGAGACGAGTTTGTTTCAAAATTTCGAGGGCTACTGTTTACATTTCTGTCCTAAGCCACATTTAGCCTTATTAATAACCAGTGGGCATTTACTTCAAAAAGTTAAGTTTGGTATGGGTATTTATTAACGTATTTAGCCACTAAAGTTAGATTTTGCATAGTTAGGCCAGTAACTTAAATAGCAGACTACGTATAGCCATTAGCCTTTCTGAAAAGCCAATGAATAAATCGATCAATCAGCTCTGTGGAACATAGCAGCCAACGAGGATATATACAACCTAGCAGAGGTGGACGAAGCGGGCCTTCAAACTGCAAGGCTGTCACATTTGTTCGAATGCAGAATTCTACGCGGACTGAGCGCTCCAGGGAGTTGACTGTTAAGAAATTGCAGCAATTGTCCCTTAAACTGATGGAGAGTTTAAACAGTTGCAAAAGGGACAGGCTCTGCCACCAAGCCTGCAAATGATGGCCCGTTTGTCCTCCTTAACAAAATAGTTCATCAGGCAACTAATTTTTTTTTTCTAAATATGTACATGTGCTGTGATGTCGTGTCGATCACTTGATGTTTGTCCGGGAAGCAGCAATTGATCATCAATTCAGCAATTCTATAAATTTTGGACTACAGGTAAAAGTAATAAAGACATCTAGCCGACCGTAATGACGAACAATCGACGAAACCGCAGCAAAAAGTTGTCGGCATTTTTCCGAGTCATCAAACGATATGCGTAATAATTCATTTCTTTTTATTTTCTGCACCATTCGATGGATTTATCATTTTGATTTAAAAAATGAACGTGTCATATAAACGATGTGTTTCAGATATTTTTTTGAAGTTGTTTTGAAGTTTTGAAGTACAGTCACAATATCACGCTTTTCCATGTTTTAACCAACAAGCAGGATAGAAATTTCATATATTTTTGGAGCTTTAAGTGTGCGCTCGTGTGTTCCAAATGGTCGTTTATCCGTTCTGATCACTACTTTATAGTCATCATTTGGCATGTGCTCCAATGCACTCTTGAACAGCCTGACGAACTTTAAGAATACTCTCTTGCTCTTTTCATTGCTGCATTTATCTATTGACGCCGATCACTTTCATGTTTCCCAAGAAGTATATTTGTAAACAATTATACTGGGCATCTTCGAGAGGTTGCAATGATCCAATTCAAAGGTGAATCTGTTCTTGTATCTCTTTTATCCTTGTAGGTCGTTTGGAAACAACCATTGTATTTTTGAATCTTTTGCAAGAATTGTTGATTTCTGTTGTTCGTTCGACGATTTCGCATTGCCAACTGTTTTGATTCAAAATCTGAGTGTCCCATAGCAGTCTCCTGAATCTAATCTACCTCCTCATTAAATTTCAGCCAAATCGAATTAGCCATTGTTGAGTTATAAATGGTGTAACTAACACGAATTTCTTTTATATATGTATATATAAAATACTAAAATTAACACAATTTTAACGTTTCAAGCCCTACAATCTTAAATGGGTTGTATAGTTATAGTTATAGTTGAATGCCACCTAATGCTACCTTGCGATAGTCAAACCTATTCTACTCAAGTATGGTGACTGGCCCTATTTAAAACTCTGAACGCTAAGTAACAAGCAAAAGATCAAAAAACTTACGCCTATGCTTTAGTTAAGGTCTCGGTTTTAAGGTAAGGTTTTTTTCAAGAGCAGGTCAAAACCCCGCACATGTGGTAAAACAATATTTATAAAAATGATATCCACTTCAAGGGTAGAAAAAGCCTTACCTTTATAAATGATGGTAAGCTCTGACGGATGTAATCCATATTGTTAATTGCTAGACACCACTCTTCTGATAAAACTAGAGGGTAAAAAATTAAATAAATGAAAATTTTTAATGTTAAATTGCTTACTGAATATCTTGTTATTGTCCCCGAGTTTAGTTAGCTTTTCGACTCTTTGTGACATTCTTTGAGCATAAAAAATGCAGCATCGACATAGATCCTATTTTGAAATAGTAGATAATAATCCGTTAAGAATATTTTTTTCTTACTTGTGGTTTAGTTCTTACATTTACAATTTTAGCTATAAATGTATAGCAGCCCTCAACTTCCGGCCAATCCAATTGTTGCCAAAATATTTTAATTTGATAAAAAATTGAAAGAGTATCCACGGCAGAAGAGCTGTATTTTACGGTTTCGTCGACCGCCTTCAGTTGGTCCAGATCTATTGCTTTCTGAATACGATTGAGCGCCTTTATTATTGAAATGTCAAGCCAGTGTGTCACACCTGTCTCAAACCATTGATAGAATCCAATCATTTTCAATTCATCGGTACACAGTGATTTTCCTACAAAATATAAATAAAAAATTGCATAATACATATTTTGTATATCCAAAAACCACGGCAGACTAGCTTCGACTCCGAAGTTTTTTATAACCTTGCAGATTGTTTCTTCATACGCTTGCTAATTGTATAAGCTATAAAAGCCAGTATTTTATGGGAATTTTTATTATGTTAAACGGGATGTAAAAAAATTAAAAAACTTCTAACACCACTTAACTTTTTCAAGATAATTGCAAAATCGAAAGCGGTATTAAAAAAAGTGTTTCATGTTTCATTGATAGTTTTAAAGCTGAAGACTGGTTTGCACAAAAACAGACAAACGGAGTGGGCTCTTTATAAATAATGTTTGGTCACAAATGCTTACTTCTTTACTTTGCTAAGACCAGATGGTCGAAGTAATTCGCTCTGCAAGGGTATACAAATGAAGATTTAAATTAAAGTTTTACCCAGTTGGACGTATCGCTTGAGCACCAAATAAAGTTCAAATAATGTAGTTCCCATATTCAAATTATCGATTTTTGGCAAATATTCGAATTGATCGTCTGGCACATCCAATCTTTTAATATTATTGCACACGTCTTTGACAATAGGTTTACAGATTTCATTCAGTTTTGAGTCATATAACAAATAAAGGATAGCTGAATAGTTTAATTGAATTTTGCTGAAAAAAATAAAGTGACAAAAAAGTTAAATGCACTATAGACACGTAGGTTATACATTTATTTTTACAGTTGGCCTCCCAGCTTTTTTTAATTCCTTGTATCCAAAGTAAATAACTACATTCCGGATCAAGGCTGTAAGTGTCGTAACTTTTTCATTCATATCTTGTTTTGGTAGAAGCTAATGCTGCTAACAAAATATTAAAAAATACCTTACTATAAAAAAGTTAATGAGACTATGAGAACCTGGCCTATTAGCTATTTTTGCCGTTTTTTCGCACGTCCCAGTATAACCAATTGACCCCTCTCGAACTAGTTCCGCGCCGTTTACCGTTTAATACGCAACTAGTTACGAGAGAAGCGAATGCGGACCAGGTCTTCGCCGACTACAATGTACTAGTTCTACACCTGGCTACGCAGGTAGCCGTCTTCGCTCCGTTTTCGAAGTCTACAAATAAAAAAACCAGATTAAGAGTTACAATACACTGCCCACTCAGTTAGTTTTTACCGATGCCACGCCTTGCAATATGCACCAAAATGGTAAGTTAATCGTGATATTTAACTCTACTTGCGCACGCGGAATGCAAAAGAAACGAATTTACTCAAACAAAAAGCATTTGTTCTCCGCGCGTGTGCATTCTTCCCTTCTTGAATCGTGATCTTTTGCTGGAAAAGTCATTTATGTTTCAATCTGATTAACATCAATTATAAAGTGAGAAAACTAGAAGTAACAATTTCAAATTAATAAATAAACTAATAAAGAGGTACATGCAGATATATTATAAATTTAAAAAAAATTATGAGCAATAGGCATTTGCGTAGACTACGAATGAGTGAAAGGTAAGCTAACGTTGCAAAGTTCACGCTTTGCCGTGAAGGAAAAGTGACAGAAAAAGTGGAAGAAAAAGAATTGGCTGAAACAGGAATTCATATAGAAGAGAAGAAACTAGTTTATGAAAATACCGAGATTCAGCCAAATATATCGTCATTAAATGACGAACTTAGTCAGTATTTTTTAAAGCGAAGGCCAAAGCGTGCATGTGTATCACCAAAAAAAGGTATGGGTTTTTCCATGCCAAGCAATGGTAAGAATATTTTATTTCATAATAAAAAAAAATGTAGTAATGTAGAACCTGCACGAATGCATTAGATGAGTTGGAAAAAACGACGGGTATATACATATAAACAATCATTCTAATGAGTAGTGGAATACATAAATGAAAATATGTATATAATTTTAGGAACTCTGCAACTGGAGAATACTGTTATTCGTAGAAAGACTAACAAAGATTAATACAAAAATATTTGTATAATCAAATTAATTAACAGCGGTGGTTTTTAAATCAATTAAAAGCAAAGATCAAAATTCTGTCGGACCAAACTGTTCTCATAAGACAGCTCGTCAAAGAAAAGGTCGAGATTAACCCCATTCGAGAACAGTTCCCAATAAAAACGAAGGAGAAGCTGATAGGATTGGAGGAAAAAATTAAAATAAATAGGAGAATTTACAGATAACAGCAATGAAATCGATTCTGCAGCCAGCTGGTGCAGTGTGAGTGTGTTAAAAGGAACGAGGAGTAAGTTAAGCTACATATACTTTCATATTAAACGTTTATATAGAAAGACATTGTATTTTTATTTTTGTATTATTCCAATGTCCAGATTGACAATTAAAGTATTCAGCTGGTAATAGTTACTCGTAATTAGGTCAGAGCTAGCTACGGGTAAGCGAGTGGGGCACTAGGTGCCGGCTTTCTACTCGTAACTAGTTCGGAACTACATCTTGAGCAACTACCCACTGTGTGCAGACGCACCTGCCGACCCTCCCGCGCCTGTGTCTGACCAGGATGTTGGCCCGAAAGTGAATGTGGAAGCCGTCGCAAGCGCTTCTGTGGTCCTACTTGAAGCCGCTAACTCTGCCGTCCGGAGGGATGTTGAGGCTCCCTCAACCTCAACTCCCATAACTACTGCTTTTACTACTTACTCCTCTACGTCCACTGTTCCAGTCTCAACAAATAATTCTGTGACTCCTCTATCTTTTCTTACTGCGGTTGCTCCTCTAAAACCTATTTTCGTCTCTTGACTAATGGCATCGGCTACGGAGGTCATGGTCCGAAACTTCGTAGTTACCAAATTTAACTTCAAGGTGAAGCGAAACATCTCCTCTCTTAAAATTCTTGTCCCGGAGAAGCATGTAAATAGTTTGCTTGACCCCTCTTTCTCGCCGGTACATACGATTTGTAACCTCTTTACACTAGCCCTGAACATCGAGTTGGTATTCTTCCAACTCCATCTCCGTCTGCTAATCTTCAGTAGCAAAAAACTAGCTTCTCCCAGTACGTTAAAGATTTCCCATCAGAAAGTTCGTGATTTGGGCAGCAAGCTCAACAAGTTACATACTGATAGTGCAACTTTTTAGGCCGACATTATCGCTTTCTCCGAAACCTGGCTTCACTCCTCAATCTCTGATTCCGAGATCCTTATTGACAAATTTAACATATATAGATCGGATCGTCCATCCCGTGGTGGTGGAGTCCTGATTGCTGTCCGTTCTGGCATAACATCCAAACATTTTTCTGTCGAAGCTCATAACAATATTGAAATTATAGTAGTTAAACATCGACTGTCCTCGATAAATCTATTTATATCGTGCTCTTACATCCCACCGTCCTCTGAATTTTCAACCTACATGCTTCACGCAGCCCATTTTCAAACCATTTCGTCCCAACTTAATGAGTCCGATTGTCTTATCGTCCTCGGAGATTTCAATATTCCAAATATTTCCTGGTCTCCATCCGAAGACTACAACCAGATGTTCCCAATCATGCAGCACGATTTCTTTGATTCTCTGTCCGACTCATCATTGGGTTAGGTAAACGCCATATGCAATAGCATAGGTAGGATTTTAGACCTTGTCTTTACTACCGACTCAACGAACACCCTAGTCCACAGAGGTTCCTCTCTATCTTTTTCCGAAGACCTTTAACATCCCACCCTGGAAATTGATTTCCAGCTGCATTCGCCTGGTCCCACCAAATCCTGTATAAAGCCTTCGGCTATATTTTGCTTCAAGAGGGCTGATTTTATCTCTCTGATGGATTGGTTACTCCTCGACAACTTTCATGAGATCGAGCATTATGGGGGGCCTATTCTTCTTCTTAGCCACAAACTCCTTCACCACCAAATGCTCCGGCCAAAATTTGGCGGGGCAAATGGTCTCAAAAGTTGGGGAGATGCTTATCTTCAACGAGGCTATCTCCCTGGCATAAGAGAAGTTGAATTTCTCCACCTTTAAACCCACGGCTTTTATTTTGCTTTGAATAAAAGCAATTACATCACATCATTAGATGTGAGGTCAGGGGCCAGCCGTGAAACAAAAACTTGTCGTTTTGGTGGGACTCCCACCAGTGGTTTAGGCACCACAGGCCTAGTACCTGTGGTGGCAATATCCGGAGGTCCGGACCTTCTGATCACTGATGGGATCGGAATAGACGGGACAGCTATCGAGCTTGCAGACACCACGGACGCTGCAGACGTACTTGGCTGCACGTTCTCCGAAGCGCTGAACTCGGCTACCGAATCTGCCTCGCCAGCAGCTGTCGTTGGCCTTGGAGTGGCAAACGAGATCAACTGCTGCACACTTGGAGTGGTCGGAGTCAGTTTTTCTGCTGAGTGACGACTAGCACTTGCAGATCCCGCGGAGTGACCCTTTTACGCCTCGGAGACTCATTCAGCAGTTGCAGACTGCCAAATTGAGACTCCATGACTAGGAGCCGATCGTACTGCTTTTTAAAGCCAACGGTCAGCTCCTTAAAGCCCTTCCGCGTCTGCCTCATAAATATGGACATGTCAGTCTCAACCACACGGCATGCCTTACATCTGTAGTGCAAGCCATTACGTTTTGATATGGAGGAGAGGAAACAGTTGCAGCAGAAGCTAATGGGAGAGAGAGAGTTACTGAACAGAAAGTTACGAGAGCGAGAGAAAAAGAACAGTTATTGAAGTTGAGGTGATAGCAAGAGAGTGATAAAACAACAAAAGCTACAAGACGAGAGACGAGAGCTGTAATGCAATGTAATGCGTACTCACGGCAACAACACAAACACGACAAGCCGACGCCGAAAAATTAGAAGTTAAATAAATAATGTTTAAACACAAATTAAACACAAATAGATTTCCAGATTGTAGGCTGGTTAGGAAGTTAATTAAAGTCTATTTATGAAAATACCGGTTGTTTATGAAACAAAGGGAAAATATGCGGAGCGCAAAACAAAAAAGCGTCTGATATACGAAGGAGAACGAACGAACAGATTAAACATATTTCTAACCTATTTGCTTCATTTTTTTAAGTTTGTCAATCTGCTCCTTCTAATAACATGCCCTCTATTCCCGCTTCACCTAACGACTATCCTGCCGCACACTTATATCGTATCCATCAAGTTGTATCCATCCCCTCTTTAATGATTATGATGGCCTTCTAACTAATTTAAAATCGTGTACATTTTCTTTCTCCACTGGTCCACATTTGGTTCCCAGTGCCGTGCTTAAACTTTGTGCGGATTCTCTTTGCGTGCCTCTCTTAAAACTATTCTTTCTCAAGCTTGGTGATTTTCCCACCTTCTTAAAAAAATCTTACATAATCCCTATTCATAAAAACGGGTCTAAATCAGACGTCTCAAACTACCGTTTTATCTCCAATTTATCTGCCATTCCTAAACTCTTCGAAAAAATTTTTACTTCTCAGCTCCAACACTTTTGTAGTTCCATGTTATCAGAATCACAGCACGGATTTCTAAAACGTCGCTCAGTTTCGTCTAACCTCCTGGAATTTTCCTGATATGTAACTGCCGGATTTGCAAAGCAATGTCAAACTAACGTAGCTTATACTGATTTTAGTAAAGCTTTCGATTCAGTTAATCCACAAACTATCTCTGTTAGGATTTCCGACTAAACTTCTTCTTTGGACTAATGCGTACCTTTGCAATCGTTCTGAGCGTGTCTACTTCCAATCTTCTCTTTCTAAGCCAGTTTTTGTCTCTTCGGGTGTGCCGTAAGGAAGCCTTCTCAGGCCGTTATTATTTAACGTCTTTATCAACGATTTCCCCCAAGTTTTAACTAATTCAAGAGTCCTAATGTATGCTGATAATGTCATGTTTTTCCTATAGCGATCCGGTGTCCCCGTTATTTCTTTAATCGGATCTCGACGCTCCAAACCATTGGCGTTTTATTAACGCTCTTCCTCTTAACATATTCAAATGTAACGTCATGACCTTCCATCGCAACAACCCTTGCCTTTTTGACTTCACAATTAACAACATTTCCTTGGAACGCCTGTACAAATTTTGTGACTTAGGCATTATCTTCCTACCTAACTTATGTTTTAATTCTCATATATCCCCTACTTCAAATAAAGCCTACTCCCCGCCCGACTAGGCATTACTTTTCTCTGCGTTTGCCCCTCTGTCCTTTGAACTACTCTAACCATGAATCTTTCCGTAGCCTTTGCCGCGACTAGAATACATTTTTCCATCTTTTTTCCTTTGCTACTTGCGCTTCCAAAGTAAAATCTTTTTTAATGAATAATTTAAGTTATCTTTCTTTTGCCTTGTATTGTGTTACCGAACTTTCCAATAGCAGATCATTTTTATGATTTGTACATTCCTATTTTTACACAGTTAAACTCTCCATAGTTGACCTCCAAACATTAAACATTAAACATTAATCGAGGGGGGTGGTTCCGACCTAGGACATTCATGTGTTAAATTCTCCGCTGAAATACGATCTGAAACCAGGGAGATGAGAATGGTAGCTAGTTCGGCACCGGTGCGGACCTAGTTGCCTGGTACTAGAGGTACTGTTTAACAGTCACATAGACACAAATTGTCTTTTCCTATTGATTAGTCTTTCAGTTTTAACGCTAACTCAATAATCCTTAATTTGTTTCAAAGTATCTTTATAAATAGGTGTTGCCTGAGCAGGCTGTTAAAGGCGAGTTCAAGGATCGAAAATTAAAGACGTAACTATAACAAATTATTTTAAAATTAAACTCTGTCCCTATATATTTATATATGTCCCGAAAAAGAGAGACGAGCACAGAATAATCCGTGTTACCGTGTCGACTAAACAAAAAAATATTGTACCTTCACCATGTACTGTATAATAACATTTGTATTGCGATCACATTGTGGTGCAGCCACAGCGAAACGTGGCCGGGCCTGCTAGTTTGAAAAATATATATTTGTGAAAAGATTTCTTTTCGTTGTAATGATTTTTATCCGTAAGACAACTGGAGCCAGATCGAGCATCGATAGGCCACGTCCAGTATTAAAAAGGCATGCTGTGCCGACACTTCCACATGCAAGCATGCTCTCTATGGCATTTACTCATACTTATGTGGGTTTTGAGCAGCGCAAAACCATTTTTACGAGCCTTTCAAAAGACCGACTGCTATGTTCTTACAAGAACGAAGACACACCTTAACAGCCACATTATAAATTATTACATAAATTATTAAACATTATTCATCGTGTGCTCGTCGTTTTAATTAGTAACTATTATATTATATTATTTGTTTTTAAATACTTACTGGTAAAACAGTTTATCGAAATATTCCATTGCGCGCTGAAGGTCCGACCGGATCATTTGAATAAGTTTAATTATATATTGCAATTTTTCTTCATCAGTTTCATTATCTTTTGAGTATTTGCTACCCTCTACAATATGTTCCAGCCATTCTTTTGTACCGGTATTGATAGCATCGATTATGGCAGAATCAACATTGCATATATTTTTTGCATCATTTCTATGAATCCAACCGTATACAGACGTTGGAAAAATATCTATAGTCACCGGAACTTCAAAAAGTTTAACTTTTCCCAAAATATCTAGCACCTCGCTTACAGCTCTTGTTATGTTCAGATCACTGACGTTTTTATATCGTATCTTTCGTAGCACTGCAAAACAAGAGGGTAGTATACGCCTTACTCCATCCCAATATGTAGCAAGATCTTCCGAATCCTTCTGCATACAGCTAATTACTGGAGTCAATACGTCGAGTATAGAATTAAATAGTGAAAAATTAAGCTTATGAGTTTCATGTATGATACTATATGCATGCCATTGACTAATGGCGCAATCAATCGGAGTTAATCCACTTTGAACAGCATGTTGGGATCGGATAATTTCAGCATTTTCGCTAAATTTCCCACTCCACCAATAAAATGCCACTTGCGAGGATTCCAGCTCATACATCAGTAATAGCTTTAGTAAATTTTTATGCTCCTGTACGGCCACGCTCTTGTTCTTTTCGGCGCTTAGGGTGAGGTTTACTAAAATGGATCCTCGGCTTCGAGCCTTATTTCCTTTTTCTAGGTTATACCAAACGGTCAGTCCAGAAACTGGAATAGACTAATAAATTAAAAACAGTGAGTAAAACAAAAATTTCTTGTTTTGATTCTAGTAATGGTGGATTAAAATTCTATTAAAATAATATTGCTATAGAGCTATTCTTGTTTAATAACAAATTCGATTTTTCAGTTAGTTAGTTTTAGTTAATAACACGTTTGTAACAGTGAAGTAACATTACAATATTTGACAACACATTAGAAAACAAAACACGTTGAGTAGGGTTAGAGAGATAGGACAAAATCCAATCTAGAAGATTCGTTGGGAACCCTTATAAAGAGAGCTTGTGAATTGAATGCCTTGCTAAAGTCCGTAAGAACTGAAAACCACGGTGGATTAAGTTAGAAAACTCAAGAAGGTTAGTCGATGTTGAACTATGTCTGAAAAAACCGTGTTGCGACGGAGATACAACAAAGATTTTGCAGTTGCCGGATGACCAGGAAGTCAAGAACCTATCTTGAACCTTTCTTGTGAAGCGGAATGATGTAGGACTCATTCCAAATTACTGGGAGACGAGACTGTTCCAAGGAGAGGTTGAAGAGAAAGGTCAAGGGTTTGCAAAGGGACTGGGCACAGTGTTTTAAAATGCAACTTGGTACCTTACCTGCAGAGAACGATATGTCCATAGATGACAAACCTTCCGGAACAACGCTTTCCCCGAAAATAGGCAGAAAAATGCTGTTAGCGTGAGGTAGATGGTACGGATACGGAGTGGATGCGTTGTAAATATGAGAGGAGTACGTTGTTTGGAACAAGGTAACGAATAAATTTGCAATACCAACAGCAGAAGCTTCTGTTTTGTTCTGGTAATGAAGGGAAGGAGGAAAAGCATTTGACTTACGCTTGGAGGTAACGAACGAAAAGGATTTTTTAGGATCACTACGAAAGTTTCTACTGCATTGTGTAAGGTATTGATTATACCACTGACTATTAAGGGCAAGGAACAGAGAGCGAGCGGTGGAGTATAGAGCTAAGGCCGACGTGGAGCCCGTCTTGTGGTACTTTTTATAGAGCCTGGATTTATTGTTTTTTAAGTATGAAAAATACTTGAAGAACCAGGGAGGCTCGACAGAGTTGGATGGTAAGGATCTTCAGGAAATAATATTGGGCTTGCTCTGGATACCGTAGCTAGAGATGCATCGTTAACAAACATGAGGTCAAGAAGTCTGTCCCTAATGTTTTTAACGGCATTAATTTGGGCAAGGAAAATATCCGTTAGCCCATTGATAAAGTCATTGTGGCAATTGGGAAACAACAGGCTAGCGTCATCGCAAGGCAGCCAAGAAAGAAAGAGGAGGTTAAAGTCCCCCATGACAATAATGTGATCATTGCAACCTAATGCAGATACGACAGTATTAATTGCTGAGAGGTAGTTTAAGTAAACCTCAGCATCAGATCTGGGACGAATGTGGGAGCAGGTTAAAAAGAAAAATGCCGTTCTAATAAGAACTTTTACTACAACAAATTCAATTCCATGGATGTTATTTAATGAGAAATCATCATCAGATGAGAAATCAGAATTGACTGCAATAAATAGTGTAACTGTCAATCAAAATTTCATGATCATTGATAGAAGAGCTAAGCCAGGTTTCGGTAAAAGCGATGGCGTCGAAATCAAAAGACGCACTATTTGTATGAATTTGACGCAATTTGACCGAATTTCATATTTAAAATGACACCTAATCTTTTGATAATGTCAATATACACCCCAGTTATTTCTACAGTAATTTCGTTTTTCTTAAAGAATGTGATGAGTTTCCATCGATTGTGTTTCCAAATCCTTGTTTGGGGCAGTCCACCTTCAGTGATAGTTTATCTAAGAATTTTTCTGGAATGATTTTTTTTCCTTATCTTTTGTATTTCGTTGGCTGGCGTGCTGTTGTCAAAAGATTCTCCCTCTCGCAGAATGGTATATGCAAGTTTTAAAATGAACTCTATACATCTAATACTTGCATGCAAATCCTGGTCAAAAAAACAGGTAAAAGTAGAAATACTAGCCTACATATTCATTCATAGCCGACAAAATAATTGAGGTAGCGCGAAATGGAAAATTATTCTGATATAGAGTGTACCGGAGCATATGAATTCATTAGTACCTCACATTTGAGTAGTTTTTAAATTTTGACTGGACTTTACAAAAACTTGTAGCGCTAGGATAAAGCATGAAAATAAATAATTAAATATATCCGTATACTCATTTTGTTTAATAAAAATAAAAGTTAAAAAAACTATGATCTATTAAGAAATTGTGGGTTTGATGGCAAGATTTTTTTTTTTTTACTCTTTGTTATTAACATGTTTGACAGACGTCCATACTCATACATACCTTTAGTGTAATTGCTGCTCTTCCTATTAATTCATTATCATGTTTGCCAGAAGACGCGGTGACAGCTATTTCTTTCATTAATTTACTAAGCCCCTTTACACCTTTCACATCCAATATTTTGTTAACTTTTTCCTTGATCGTTTCTGCTGCATCAAAATCCCTAATAAAAAAATATATCGTATGTAAAAATATAATTTGTATATGGCCGTAGTTGAATAATAATAATAGTACATCGGGCTGTATAGATTTGAAAATTAATTTTAAAATTGAAGACTGAACACTGAAAATGCAAAAATCAATTTGTGTACATTGGCAAATACGAAGTCAAAAGATTTAAGAACACAAAATATTCATCTAGGGGAACTGAGATCATTTTTCTATAGGGCTCTGTTTCAATTAAAGCTCCCCAACCGGGATAGGTTTTTTTATACCCGGTACTCAAAATGAGTATTGGGGTGTATTAGATTTGTGGTAAAAGTGGATGTGTGTAACGTCCACCTCTGGTCTGATGAGCTCGTGAGGTGGCTCAAAGGGGCCTAACTGAGACCACCGAACGGGTTGCGGGTTGCGGAAGCAAACGGCCTACCTCGGTAGGTCAGCTGCGAATAAGCGGGCTTCCCTCACGGGAGAGTACCGAAATAAGCAGTCCCGGAGAGCCAGCGGGGGTTAGCTAGGTAGCAACACTGACGATGCGCTTGTGGGGTCGCCTCAATAAGTAGCTTACACACTCCCATACCTACACGATACCTACCCACATCCCAACCCCCACACCCACCTCACACCGGGCCGGACTAAGTGTGTTACTCGACCCGTGCCGAGAGTCAGGCTGGGGTCCGGTATAAAAACTAGCGCAGTCGCTAACGGAGGGCTCAGGGACCTGGCAGCCCCCTGTTCTAATGATGCCTTCCCCGGGCAACGTGGATCTCTGCCCGGGCTGACCGTTCCCCTTCTCTGCATCTCGTGGGATGATTATGGAAAAAACAGCAACAAACACAAAAAAAACATATGAGTGTGGCACTCCCCAAACGCCAACTGGGAGCAATCCCAAGCATGGGAAGGCAGCGGCCCAAAGGCCTGGCTCTACAGCAGGGAATACCAGCAAGGTGGAAGGTGCCTGTGCGAACCCGAGGGGGTCGCATCCCGAATCTGGAGTGGGTGGCAAGGTAACTCCCGAAGCTGACACCTTGGAAAGGAAGCTAAGCAATACTGCGGCTCCCTGACCTTCTGGTAAAGCGGAGGGGGTTGACTTGCCGTCGACAAGCGCCCAAGCCAAACGCTACACCTATGCCGTAAAGAGGAGTGCAGGGCACATACTCCGTCGGCAACACGCCAGCAGCGAAGCCAGCCCATTAGCCGACTGGCTGAAGAAGGTGGAATGGGCTTCAGCTGTGCTCCCGGAGTTCACCTTAGAACAGAAAAAGGTGGCTCTCCAAGCTAAAAGGCAGCGCTTGCAAGAGACACCGGGACCGGTAGCAAAGCGCTCCAAACAAATTGTTAGAAACAATCAAGCGTTGGAAAGTCCTAAAAGACCATGCCTTTTCGGATCACAGGTACATCGAGACGATATTATCCCTCGAGATCCGTAAACCCACAGACCATACCAACCCCAGAAAAGCCAACTGGGAAAAATATAGCACAAACCTGGAGAAACTACTCCCTCCTAACGCCCCTAAATGCCCGAACACGAAAGACGACCTAAACCGTCTTGTGAACAGGTTCACGGAGGCGTGCAATAAAGCCTTCAAGGCAGCATGCCCTTCTAACAGACCAAGTGGGAAAAAGAAACCCGCAACCCGTTCGGTGATCCCATCAGTGATCAGAAGGGCCGGACCTACGGATATTGCCACCACAGGTACTAGGCCTGTGGTGCCTAAACCACTGGTGGGAGTCCCACCAAAACGACAAGTTTTTGTTTCACGGCTGGCCCCTGACCTCACATCTAATGATGTAATTGCTTTTATTCAAAGCAAAATAAAAGCCGTGGGTTTAAAGGTGGAGAAATTTAACTTCTCTTATGCCAGGGAGATAGCCTCGTTTAAGATAAGCATCTCCCCAACTCAATTTGACACCATTTGCTCCGCCAAATTTTGGCCGGAGCATTTGGTGGTGAAGGAGTTTAAGGCTAAGAAGAAGAATATCCCTTACAAATCTTTCCAGTGTGCCACCCTCAACTTCCTCTTCCTCAACTTCCCGTCTTGCTTCCACCTTTCCGAAAAACTAACTTCTCTTTTAGTAACCTATCAGAATGTAAGAGGCTTGCGTAGTAAGCTCAGCATTCTTTTCCGTGATAGTGTTGCATTTGCTTCCCACGTTATTGTGTTTACTGAAACCTGGTTAAAGCCGGACATTCTTAGTTCTGAGGTTTTGGCAGGTCGGTACACCACTTTTAGAAAGCACCGTTCGTCTCGACGTGCAGAGGGGGTTCTAATTGCAGTGGACTCTTATTTCACGTCGGAACACTTCACAGTCCAAGTTCAACAGGAACTGGAATTCCTGTGTGTAAAACTGATTCTTCCCGCTTTCGCTATATTCATTACTTGCTCGTATATCCCAACTTCTTCGGATATTTCAATTTATGAGCAGCACTTGTCCGCTTTAACCGCTGTTTCTTCCTCGCTATCTGATAAAGATCGTATGATATTTCTTGGTGACTTCAACTTGCCAGGAACTTCTTCGGTAAACGAGTCTAGTACCCTAGTGCCCATGTCACGACATGACTTTGTTGACGGCTTGCTGGACCTGTCCCTATCTCAAGTCAATCATGTGAAAAATTTCTTGGGTCGATTGCATGATCTGTGCTTTGTATCGGATCCGACCATAGTGTTGTTAACCCGAGCCCTTCCGCTCACTATACCTATACGCCTACCACCCTACTTTCGAGATGTCGCTAGATATAGGACCAACTGTATTGGATCGGTCGAGTAGGCTACCTGAACGTGTCCGCTGCTTTCGTAAAGCCGAGTCATTAGGGATTTTGATTGGTCCGCTTTGTACTTTTGCACTGATGTCATAAAAGGCAGAAACATTTGTTACAATGCTTTTGGCACATTTGATTCTTGTGCCCCGCTTTCTTCTCCGATTAGATCTGGAAAACCCCCTTGGCTTACCAAAAAGTTATTCAGCATAAAAAACTTAAAATCAAGACTTCATAAAAAATTTCAGGAAGTTGGTTCTCCTACTTCTCACTCTCGCTATGTAATAGCTCGGTCAAACTTTTCAGTTCTTAATGCTCAATGCTATAAGAACTACCTATCTCGATGCAGGATACGTTTGTCTCAGGACCCTAAACAGTTTTACTGCTTCGTAAATAGTAAGCGTAGAACGTCCGCACACCCATCCTCGCTATCATTTTGTAATACGTCGCCAAATAATGATCAGAGGCAATTGCCGATCTTTTCGCCCAATTTTTCCTATTCTGAGGAAAGCTACTCTGGTCATCCGTACCCATACGGTTTCGCCCAATTTCACAGCTAAATATGATGTTTCATAGTGATATAAGTGCACATAGTCTCTTTGAATGCCAGCTTACAATGTTTTATATTTTTAACCTCTCTGAATAAAAAAGGATATTTATACGTACCAAACTTCGACAATTAAAACTTCTTCACGCGGGTTTTCAGTTATTGGCCTGTAAATACAAAAATATACTATTAAAACAGGGTACAAGTCATAAAGCCCTAGGGCGACCACTCCCAAAGTGTCATAGCGCCCGCAGGCTCTATGACAAAAAAATGAGTGTCATAACGCCGTAATTTCGAAGAACTGGCAAAGTGCATCAAGAATCAATAAAAGTACCGTTAAATGAGGGGGGACGTTGTGAGTTGCTGCGGCGACCGCAACTCTACATTTATACATAATACAGTCAGTATGGCTACATTAAACGACAAAGAGAGCGTGCGAGAGAGACAGAAAATCTTTATGAACGTATCGACGGGCGCTGCGTAGCCACTGCAAATTGATTTGTTACTTTTGGCTATAATAATAATCCGATCTGATTCGGATTAGGCAATATTCGGCAATGTGGTAGATATGGCCATTCTCTATGTTTTTGTGCGTTTTTAATTTTCTCCTATCTTCAAAATTGTGGCTGCCACAGATTTTCGTCTTTTGTTGGTGCGGAAGGGGGTGGGGCGAAATTGTAAAACAAACTTGTAGCAGTGAGTTCTCTACAGTGAGCAAAAAGAAATACGCTTATAACAGTGAGTTCTGCAGTGAAAAATTACAAATAGTTTTGTAACAGTGAGAGCTCTACAGTCAGGTCTAATAGACACTGAGATCTGTAAATGCCACAGATTTTCGTCCTTAGCGGGGGTGGAAGGGGTGGGGCGAAGTTTTTAAATACACTTGTGCAGCTTCGATATCATAGGAATGGGGATACAAAATTTGGTAGCTCTAGCTCTTATAGTCTCTGAGATCTAGGCGCTAATGTTTTGCGTTTTGAGTCAGGGCGAGAAAAAATGCAATTGTTTTATTCATTCTGGCTATAATAATAATACGATCCAATTAAGATTCTGCAGTCTAAAATATATGGTCATTTTCTACGATTCTGCGCTTTTGGTTTTCTCGTATCCTTAAATTTGTGGATGCCACAGATTTTCGTCCTTTGTGGGGGCGGAAGTGGGCGGGGCGAAGTTTTGAAATATACTTGTAACATTGACATATCACAGAAGTGTGGATACAAAACGTAGTTGCTCTAGCTCAAACAGTCTTTGATCACTAGGCGCTGATAGGGACGGACAGACCGGCAGACGGACAGACAGACATGGCTCAATTGACTCGGCTATTGATTGGATAGTCTCAGGAAGCATTAATAGCAGCTTTTGCCGCTTTTCAAAAATTGACGATTTTCGACCCACAACGCTGGAGTACCATAACTTGACGCATCAATGCAGGAAGCAGCTCCTCAAGTGCCAGGAGCAAGTGGAAAACAAGTGTTCTGATATAACAAAAACCTAAATATCCACCCTAAATAAAATTCCAATTTCCACATTTGAAATTTCTACATTGCTAAATTTCGCGACATTCTATGCAATTACAGAGGTTACCGATGAACAAGATGTACTCTCGACAAGCCACCTTTGTAAAGAAGCGCCGATTGCTGCATTCGGCGATCATCCCAGGGTAGCCGCCAGCCGCGCCAAAGCAAGCATCTTCCAGAAGGCCGTTGGAAAAATAGCGGTTCTGCCCGTTCAGGATGGATCTGTTGAAAGCCTTTGCCTTCCAATGGGGGGTGAATGTTCGGAGCAGAACCCAGCCGATTAGCTGCTTGCCAAATAGCACCTAATTCTTGGCCCTCAGTCGCTTATTTTGATTGTTTATAATGCCTATGTAACTCAAACGTTTGTCAAAGCTTTGCGCTTGCTTGCCCTGCGAAGCGTTCTCTGCAAGCTCGCTCTTTGTCATCTCCGCTTTGTGTCGGCCTGCCCACGTCTGCCGAGCGAAGCTGCGCTTAGCGATCGGAGCGGCAATGTAAAGGGCAGGCAAGAGTTTTATTTAATTCGAAATAATTAGTCGGCCGATCGGGGATAAAAAACATTATCTCCATGTTTTTTGTATATATTCTTATACATATTCTCTGTTTTATATTCTCAACCCGGAAAATACGAACCGCATAAACGTAAAAGTATGTATCTCTATTTCTTTTACTTTTGGCTCTTTTAGATTACATTAAACCGTGCCGAATGGTGTTAGACGTTGTGATTTTACACACGCAAGCTATTTGTTACTCGCGTCAAATTTAATTTTTAATCCTTATTCGTCTATTTTTATTAAAGAGCCAGCAACAACTGTTTGGAATGCAGTTCTCAAATGGAATCTTTAAGATTGTGTACAACTTCTTTGGTTTGACATAAGAGCATCAAACACTGGTCGGTTTAACGGCATGAGCTTATTGTTAGAGCAAAAATATGATAGAGATTTACTATATTTTGCCTGTCGCCATCACATCTACGAGCTTGTACTGAAAAGGATGTTTGAAGTAAAAGTTACGCAAATAGCAAGAAGTCCAGATATTCCCCTTTTTCAAAAGCTTAAGGATACTTGGAAAAATCGTTACCTTTCAAAAATTCAATCCGGTTCTAAATATAATGATTGGTTAGAGTTTTTTCAAGCGAAACTAAAAGAAAATTATGCTAGCGGAGACTTTCGGGAGTTAATTGAACTCTCCATAATATTTCTAGGTGGAGATATCAGACGGGCATGACCTCTTGGCGCGATGCAATTTAAACCTTTAAAATTTGAATTTAAGCTCTCAGCTCAAGCTTAGTAAAAAAGAAATCGCAGCTGTCTACGACCTGTCATTGTTCATAGCATCTACCTATGTGAAGCCATGGCTTGAAAGTTCCTCGACTGTGAAGGCAACGTATAAGGACTTATGCTTTTTAAAATCATTGCAAGAATATGAAAGTATTGATGAAGCTAAATCAAAAAACAGCTTTGAAGAAACTTTGTCATCATTTATGGTATCTACATGATGAAATATCAATTCTTGTACTTTTTGATGACGACGTTACTTTTGATGTACAAGAAAGAATGGTCATAAATTTGACTAAAACAATAGATCCAGTTTAGGAAACCGATATGTACCATCGATGGAAGATCTTTACGGTGCACTTTTTGGTACGTATGTAGACTGTTGCAAGAAGCCCAGACAAACGACCACCGATGATTCGATTCGATGCAAGAATTTATTTTGTTTTTCGTTTCGATTTTTAGTTGTGCATGTGTCAGGCGACAAAAAGCCCCGAATGTTTTAGAAAATATAAAACAGAATTTTTACTTATATTTCCACCTTAAAATTGGTGACAGTTTTTTGAGTCAGTGACCTTAATCGTGGAGCACTAACCCAGCTTACTTAATGAGTTACTTACAAGAAGAGTCTTTCATTACTAAAGGCATTAACTGATTCAGCAGAAAGAGCTGTTAAATTGATGCAAGACAATTTTTGTTACGTTGCGTTTAGGAGCATAAATAAAATGTACCCGGATTGTAAAAAGTAGACTTGAAAAAGACAATGCGTACATTGATGAACATTTTACCTATATTTAATCTATTTTACATGTAAGGCGGTAACGAAGTAAAATATCTCAAAAGCCTTGCACCATTGCTTTGAGTGGGATACGGAATGGAAAAATAAGAGTGTATGCCTGATTAGATTAGAAAAAAAAATTTTTTGTATTTAGTATAAGGCACACTCTAATATACATATATCCATACATGCTCATACACTTAAGCCATAAGGACTACACCAAGAATTTAAACGAAAATCAAGAAAAGTTTTTATTTTACAGCTCCCATTTTTTGTCTCAAATTAGTTCTATATGTCAGTGTTCTAATACAACAATAACCAAGTTATGAAAATATATAGTCAGCGAAATAATTAAAAAGTCTAAAACCATCTCCAAAATGTCCTGCTCATATACTTAAGCCACCTGTAAAAAAATGGTTAAAAAAGTTAAAAATTTGCCCAGTATTCCTAGAATTTTAAATAAAATTACTTTAATATTGAGTAGGATGACCTTTCTGCTTAAGAAAAGTGGAGCAATACCAAAGAATCTACAAGACGTGCGCACTGTTGAGGAGGGATTTTCTTCCATTCTTCCTGTAAAATTCGGCACTAATCCTTTTATTTGCTAATTTTTTTTTTTTGGCAACGACTTGGTTTACAATTCCCCACAAGTTCTCTATACGGGTGAGGTCGGGACTCTGCGGTGTCCATTGCAAAACATTGATTCCCTCATGGTTAAGCCACGACTTGACTATCCTGCAGCAATGTATCGGGTCGTTGTCCTCTTAAAATATCCTGGCAAGTGAAAAATTATCGGCATATTCCCCAGATAAATTGTTACTCAGAATGTCTCTCTACATTTCAGCGTACATAATACCTTGAATCTTCACCAGGGGGCCTAAGCCCATTGCTGTCCATCATGAATGTTAAAAAGCGCCTTCAATTTGCCACAGTGCATGCTCACAAAGGTCCCAATTTTTTAAATATGATTGTTTGGATCGAAAAGTCTTTAGAAGTGATGGTAAACTATATGTATGACGTCCTCCCAACAAACAATTAAGTCCAAAATACACAAAGAAGACCGTTAAACATTGTCTATATGTATAAATATTTATATATGTATAAATATAATTTGTGAAAATTATGATTATGATTTACTTTAATTTGTATAAAAAGTGCAAAAGTGAGTACATACTCATAATCAGTGACTTTCGCCGCCCATAACAGCCAAACGAATAAAGCCAAGTAAACCAAATTTTCCCCCATATCAATACTTGTATTCTTAACAAATAAACAATTATTACAAGAACTACCTGACGGCAGCAGCCTATGCAGCCGTTTTGTTTGCACCTAGCTCTCACCTCTTGCACCTTGGCTACCTTCTTATAATATATCTTCAACTGACACAGTTTGGGAAGGCTTTACTCCGGTTGGATTCACTATGAAACATGCATATCATGGGCCTATTTTATTGATAAAACGATTAGTGCGGAAAAGAAATGAAAAAAATATGTTTTTTATATTGTTACGTTTCGACGGTTCGTATTTTGGTTTGACAAAGGGAGACAAAGAGTCATTTTCTATAATCTAGGAGGGCTTTATTTCCGTTTTATTTAGGTTCCGTAGTATAATCCGGCATGACTACAAAAGTCTACTTAATCTTGCTTCCCTCAAATTTTAATTTACCTGCCTATTCGGCTGCAAAATAAAGAATATAATAGTTCTTTGACTTCTGTAAGATGCAAAATACAAAAAAAAAAATACATGTGACAAGCAAAGGAACTCTAGATTGCTGGAGTTGGAAATATACTCATATTAGTTATATCTTTTTCACCACCATATGCCCGGGTTGAAAATTGGGGCAAAAGGTGGAAGTGTCATGCTCAAAAAGATGGCCACTATATTATGGGAATTATAGCTAGTTTACTTATTAATGTTTGCTTCTGTGCTTCGGAGCAATTTAAGCATATTGTGAAAGGGTAAAAATGTATAAGCTTACAATGAAAAGTGCTCCTCCCATATTGGATTTAGTGTAGCGGGCTTAACAGATGAGTTGTAACGATGAGAGTTCCTTGATTCCAAGTACAATGTCACAAACGGATCAGATAAGCCGTTTGAATCCTTTGACAGTAAATTCTCGGCCTTTATAATCTCGATATTAAGTCTAACCTTTGGCGGTTCTTTCCGCACGGCAACTTCAGAAATTTCCAAATGCGTCGAGTTCGGTATTTTGAATGCATCTTGTGCAAATCCAACAAGACTTTCTATGCGTCCTTCGTTATTTTCGCATCCAATATTATTGTAAATTTCAAATAAAATTTCTTCATACAAATCTTCAACCTGCAAGAAAATTGGTTCATAAACAAAGAATATATTAAGCTTTATGCCTTTACAAACATATCGTGTTTTCAAAATTGTGGATACCACAGAATTTCGTAATTTTTTACTTGATTAAACATGATTCAGTGTGATACCACAGGAGCCACCTGGAGGTAATTTATTTGTTATTATAATAATAATTCGATCTGATCTAAATTCAGCAATCTGCTAGATATACATCCTCAATGATTTATTCACAACGCAGAGTGCGTTTTGAACGTACAAAATTTGCTTGCTCTACTCTTGTAGTCTCTAAGATCTAGTAGCTCATGAAGACGGACGGATGGACAGACATACATCGGTACATTGACTCGGCTATTAATGATGATCAAGAATACGTCGGATCCTAATATTATATGTCTATATATATATATATATATCCTAAAATATATGTATATACTTTTGGATTTTTTGTTTACTCTGATGTATTTGGTATAAATTAACTGTAATAGTTCGGTTTGAATTTTGTTTTAAATATTATAGTTCTTGTTAGAAAATAATTTTGATTTGCTTCTATCCAAAAGGCTAAAAGATAAGTAACTAAATAAATAACTACACTATACACCTGCATTTATACTTACAGTCATTGAGTGGCAAACAGCCTTCGCATGAGAATCAAGTAAATGCTTGTGTACGCCACGCAAGTGCTGACTTGATATGCTGCCATTTCTATTCAAAATGCACATTCGTTTTTCATGTGGGTATTTTAATGATTGCGTTGAAGCAATCTTTCTCATATGTTTTTTCTCTTTGTAATCACGTGGAAACGATAAAGAACTCATTTTTTAACTTCTGGTGGAATTTATGTATACACATTGGAAAATACGTATTTTTGAACGCGATGAAAAATACTTTAAAAAATTTAAATCACCACCTTCTTTCAGTCTACATGCAATATATAAAAAAAGATTGCGTACCCAAGTACAATAGCGGCCAACGGTCTCAAAAGTATTTGCCAGATCCGAAATATCTTGACGTTGACCATGAGAAGAAAAACAAATGAGATTGCTTTAATAGACATTTCGAATGTAAGACACCCAGTAATTGTACTTTGTGCGTACAATATATAAAATCTAAACAAATACCCTAAGTAAATTATCTAATCGGAAAAGAAATGTCCAAAGGGAGGAAAATGCCGGATTTTTAGCGGTTCAAATAACAAGATCCCATCAACTTTTGGTGGATTGGTATCACAATCTTTACATATTTTTATGTACTGGTAACAAAAGTTAAAAAAGATCTTTCTTATAGGAACCTATGCAACTGGTTTATCTGGATCTTCCTGGATTAATGTACGGAAAAGTGTAAACATAACATTGTTGTTAAGGAGCTACATATAACACATAACATACAACACATATGTATGGTTCCTTGAAGATGATCAAAAACACATCCTTCTTGCTTTAACATACATTTGTATAAACACAAAATACCTTTAAATTCTACAAGTACTGGGTATACAAAGTATACCCTCAATACGATTACAAATGTTTGGATGTACATATAGATAACATATGCATACATATGTGTCAATGTGAAAACAATTTTGAATCGAAAGCGGAAAAATGGTTCAGTTTGGAAGGTAAGGGAACATGTTCCATTTTGTGTTTACAAAGCAAAAAGAATAATACATACGTAGATATGTATTGTACATACATTATAATTTAAACATATGTTTTTTACGTACACACATGTTCATTTCAATTCTTTTTATACTAGTTGCATGTACATATGAATGTTCTTGTATACATACATATTTATGTATAATTATAGAGCAATGATACACATCTTTGATTATTATTATTATTCCACTTCTGCGGATACGTCTTTGTTGGTTTACGTTGACTAAACTCCGAGAACACCGAAAGAAACAGATATAAATACCTGGTAATATACCTGGTAATCATATTTGTATACTCTGTGTGTATATTGATTTTAAATAGATGTTTGCAATTCATGGAAGGAAGAATCATCGCTGGCCCTGAGAAGTTTATATTGTTACGCATAGGCAGATCAAGTAGACCGAGGATTGGGTTGCTATGCCGTATTGCGTCAATAGTATTGACTGAGAATACTCAGTCTTGGCTCAAAGTTGTTTGGAACAACATATGTACATACATACATACATATGTATTTAATTTAAGGTCTACAGTAATTCTAAAATTAACTCTCTGTCCATATTCCTCAATATGAAAATACACGTAGTAAAAACGTAACAATATATATATTCTAGGACTGGCTGACTGACCAACTGAAGGGTCGAAATGGATTATAAGAAGTAAGAACGTTACATATGTGTGTGCGTGTATGAGAGCGCACATAGGATGAGCGCTATAACAAATAACTTAAGATAGAAGTTCTTGACGTGACCTAAGACCTATTAAGGGCTTCTGCTTGCTTGGACAGGTCGCAGTGAAATTGTTCACTTCTAAGTCTAAAGAAAAAGTCCCTTCCGAAGCTTGAACTATGCGGCGTTCATTTACTTTCTTAGCTGTGAAACAAAATCAAGGCAATACTCAGACGCACCCATCGACTTTTCTTTTGCACAGCTAATTCTTACATAGGTTTAAATTCGTCTGCTAGGAATTATTACAACCCTTGAAAAAATAATAATAGCGCTCCTTGTTCAAACACCTACCTTCGATTGTGGTGTTTGGCCGAACGGGGTAAAAAACCTGACTTGTAACGAAGATCTGACCCTCAGATGACTGATGCAGAACTCATAACTTTGTTGGAGGGGCCAAGCTGGATGAGGTAGATAGGAAGCTGATCCAATATATCCGAAAAGCGAAGGTTCTTAAACCAATGGCAGACATCTCGGATTTGTATTCCATCACAAGGCAGGAAAACTTAGCACCAAGGGTTAGAGGCCGATATTTTACTCAAAACACTGGAAAAGCTGCTGAATCTGCATATCAGTAAAGATTTAGAACGACTGATGTCGAGCAACCACCACACCAAAGGGAAATTGGAAAAGCACTTCACAGCGGAGAGTATGTCGAATGAGTATGTAGGTGCGCCCTAGGAGCGACCAGCATACACCTAGCAATCAATTACTTGATACAAAATTTCTAATTTGTAGGTGGGTTCAATCAGAGTGGATTCCATGGTAAGTTTTTAAAGTCCAATCTCACACCAAAACCAGCTGTGTTTTTTTTCTTGCATCCTTTCTACAAGGTGCGCGCACTGAACTAGGATGAGTGTGTGAAAAAGAGAGAGAGAGAGAGAATGAGTAACCGCGTAGAAGGAAGTAGCGTAGCCAACCCCCGTCTCATATGCTTAAGTAACAAATAAAAATACCCTCGATGGTCAGACATTTAATTTTTGACACATATGTTTTGAATAAAATATCCGACGACTTTTTATATAAAAGAGAGATCACTTATGGTGTTGACATCACATGTGTAAACAGTACGGTTGATGATTTTGGTGATACTTCTCATACATTTTCAAGAGTATTTAAGTAACCACAGCATTTCATTATTAAATTTTTAATGGAACATTATTAATTTTAAAGTCTAATGGGAATTAAAAGATATTGAAAGATTACTATGTATATACTTACATTCATTACAGTTCCAGAGTCAAAAACTGTATCACCTATATCATTTGTAGGAGCCCAAGGAGGTAAAATTTCCTCCACAAATGTATCAATGGGATCCGCATGATTTGGCTTCTCTATAATTAATTCGTTTTCTTCTATTTGAATATCCTCTTTTAAAGACGACAATGGTGTTCTTAAAATGTTTTCATTTAACTGAGATTTCTGTCGTAAAAGCGAACCAAACTTTTCGAAGAACCCACCGTCTCCATCCTGTAACCTATTAAATAGAAATTTTAAATATTGTTTAACAAACGAAAGACACTTTTTTTTATGTATTTCTCAGTCCTTTATACTCATTTCAAAATGTTTGTCATAAATTAAGGCTCCATTGAATGATTCGGTTAATTTTCATTCTGATACATGTAAACCGTAAAAAGGAAAGCTTTGACGTTTTTTAATGTTTGACTTATTATAATAAGTAAAGTTAAACAATTATTTTTCCTTAAAAAACAATCAAAAACGAGCGAGAGATGCGGCAAGGGCCTCTCCTCGACATTTATGGCCAATGTTCAGTCAGTATGTGTGTTTCTATCTAGCTCCCTTTCACCAGAGGGCACCCACTGGGAGACCGTGAGGGAGACCGTGTGAGAGACAAATAAAATTAGTAAGCGCCTGGCTGAGGTTGCGTAGCCACAGAAAATAGATTAGTTAGTTTTCCCAAAAAAAAGTGATTCGGTGTGTTATAAAAACGGCAATCTAATAGATACGGTCATTCTCTATGATTGTGCCTTTTTGGTTTTCTTGTTCATATCTTCGAAATTGTGGATGCCATAGGCTACCCATAACTCTTCCAAATCAGAATCAAACAAATGTGCCATCCTCATCTTCTCATTCTATTTCCAACCTTTCAAAAATCCAATTTCTTCTCTTGACTTAACACTCTTTTTCCGGACAGTATCGAGGTTCCGACTTCCGAAGTATTGGCAGGACCCACAACTTTTAGAAAGGAACGTTTGTCTCGTCGTGCAGGAGGGGTGGGTTCTAATTGCAGTGGACTCAAACTTCACGTCGGATCACTTCACAGTCTAGGTTCAATAAGAATTGCAATTCCTGTGTGAAAAACGGTTTTTTCCCGCTTTCCTTACATTAATTGCTTGCTCGCATTATTATTTATATTTATAATTTATGAGCAGCACTTGTCATATGATAGATACTTCTTGGTGACTTCAATTTGGCAGGAATGGTTTGATCTTCGGTAAATAAGTCTAGTAACCTAGTGCCCATGTCACGACTTGACTTTGTTCCTGTCTCAAGTCAACCATGTGAAAAGTTCCTTGGGTCGATTGCTTGATCTGTGCTTTGTATCGGATCCGACCATAGTGCTGTTAGCCCAACCCCTTCCACTCACTATACCCATACGGTTTACCGAAGTCGTACGGCATTTTCAGTTTCCTGCAAAATGATGGCTTGCTGGTTCATGAGATTCAACTAGTTAAGCCAGTGATTTTACCAAGTCCTGGCTTTTATAATTCCTCTCCATAAGAAAGGTAGTAAGTCTGATGCAAAGAACTATAGAGGCGTATCGAAATTATCCGTTATTCCTAAAATGTTTTAGAAGATTGTAACTCCACACCTGCAACACCTGATGTTAAGCTCTGTGTCTTCACTTCAATCCCGCTTGCAATCCGATCTCCGATCTCAACTTTCAGTCATGATGTTGTGCAAACTTGATTAACCTTAATGCCTCGAAATGTAAAGTAATGACATTTTATCGTAACAGCCCCTTGTTCGCTCCTTAGACCCTGTGCGGTGATTCTCTTGAGATTATTACCCTTGTTGACAAGGACATGGTTGTGCTAGGGTTTATAAACAAGTGGTCAAAGGAATTTTACGACCTCTATATAACGAAGACACTCCATATCTCGCTAGTTCGTCCGATCTTAGAATACAGCTCTTGTGTATGATGCCATCAGTAAATATTACACCAGGACCGTATACTTTCTATTAGTATTTATATTTGGAATGCATGCTTAGTTCTTTTAGCAAGTTAGCTCTAGTTTATTCTCGTATATCAGTCTAACATTTAGCGATCGGTTCGTTTGACGAGTCGCGCATCATGCGGCAGCGCTTTTCGGTCGATTGGGCGGGAGGAGACCTGCGTTACTGCCTGAGATCCGCGCGTAACAGGCTTTAGCTTTAGTGCAGCTCCGATCAAAAATACACAATAAACATTAATTTAATTATTAACAAATACGTGCGTTATTATTTTGAAAGCAATGTCATTTATTTGATATCCTCCTCTAAACAAGTTTGGTGGTGGATGTTCCGTTTCAGACCCCATTAAGTATACATATGTATGTATATATTTCTGATCATCATCAATAGCTCAGTCGATATAGTCTACATATGTCTATCTCAGAGATCGAGCAACCAAGTTTTGAATCTAGACTGTTACAAGTGTACTAAAAAATGTGGCCCCGCCCCCACAAAGGACAAAAATCTGTGGCATGAACAATTTTAAAGATACGGAAAACATATAACACACAATTATACAGACTGACCATATCGAGAAGATTGAGGAATCTGGACAATTATTATAGCCAGAAGAAACAAATGAAATTTGCAACTGCTATGCAACCCCTTCCACTCGCCAACTTATTCTCTCTCTCTCTATCAAAAAAAATGTTGTCAGCAGGAAAGAGGATAAAATATGTGCAATAATTAACATTAAAACTTAATAAACGGTTGTGGTTTCTCTCTTTCTCTTTATGTTTTTCCCATCACTCGTGACAAGTGAGAGCAAAACATGGTTTGATCGTGTTCCGAACATAATCCCCCCCTCTTTTCGCATTAACCACCAATTCAATTGGAACCTCCGATAAAAGTTCCGACGCTTACGTGTAATTACGTTTGTTATTAGATTCTGGGACCAGAAAGCTTCATCCATGGGCATTTTCTTTGCCACTTTGCGCATATGTATGTGTCTCGCACCGTCAGCGCAGCTCAGCTTGGTTTGATCGGCTCATTCTTTTCTTTATTTTTTTAGCAATACTAATCTAAAATTCATAGCAGCATATAGTGCAATTAGGACACTTAAAATTAATATGCTTCTTGTAATTGCCATATAAAAGCCTTTGCTAACTGACTAACTGCAAAAACAGAGATGGTTAGTTTGCAGTTAGTCAGTTGCCAAAGTCTAATGTCATGTGGCCATAAGCGTAAACTCTATTCCCCAATAGAGTAATCATTTGTATGATATGGTTAGGTACTCACATACTACCATAAATCTTTAAGTACATATGTACATACATACATATGTGTGAGTCACATTTCTTTATTTCTGTTTATTTTCTAAGTTCATGGTGCCTAAGTACATATGTATGTATGTACATATGTAAGTATGTAGATATGTGGCGTGATATCGAAACAGAACGATTCCAAAAAATATTCATTAATACATTTATTTGTGATAATGTACATGTCATCATATTCTTGTGCATTATTATGTTTACATACATACATATGTATGTAAATATGTATATTTTCATATGTATTTTATATATCTAGTTATCAATTAAACTTACTGATGTTCGTGTTCTGTGGGTGGATTCATTTTGAGCTCGTGCAATTTCACGAAAAACCCTTTCCACATTTGTTCCTCATCCATTGTTAATTTTTAGTCACACGAAAAACAGCAGCTAAGAATGAAAAATGAGAATGCACTAGACTTGAACAAGCTCTGAGAAGAAACTGTGATGATTCAAAGCTGAGCTGTCTCAGATATAGTATGTACTTTTATTTTTCGTTTAAATTCACAAGTTCCACTATGAATTTACTACTACATCAAAACATGTTCATATATATGTACATATACTTACATATATGTATGTACATACCGGTATGCCAGACCAGCGGATCCCACGACATATGTGCATATTTATGTATGTAATTAGCATTAAAATGAATTATTATGTACATAAATTTTAAATATTTTTTTTATTTTTTCATTTGGTATAGTCTTGACCAGACCAGAGTCTTTTCGGCTACGTATGTATATACATACATATGTATGCAACTTCGATTTAACATTTTTTTTTAAATGTTAGTTTTCCTAAAACTACTTTCAGACAATCCAGAGGATGTCTCTCATTATTATACCCGATACTCAAATTGAGTATAGGCGTATATTGGATTTGTGGTGAAAATGGATGTGTGTAACGTCCAGAAGGAATCGTTTCCGACCCCATAAAGTATATATATTCTTGATCAGCATCAATAGCAGAGTCGATTGAGCCCTGTCTGTCTGTCTGTCCGTCCCTATCAGCGCCTAGTGCTCAGAGACTATAAGAGCTAGACCAACGAAATTTTATATCCGGACTTCTGTGATATGTCACTGTGTCACCCGCCCACTTCCGCCCCCACAAAAGACGAAAATCTGTGGCATCCACAAGGTTTCATGGTCGGCTTTGCCAATTGCAAAATGTGAGTTCAAGGATCTCAGAGACTATAAGAGCTAGAGCAACCAAATTTGGTATCCACACTCCTGTGATATTGGAACTTGACAAGTTAGTTTCTAAATTTTGCCAAACCCCTTCCGCCCCCACAAAGGACGAAAATCTGGGGCATCCACAAATCTCAGAGACTATTAAGGCTAGACTAACCAAATTTGGTATCCACACTCGTGTTAGATCTCACTATAAAATGTGTATTACAAAATTTCGCCCTACTCCTTTCCGCCCCAACAAAGGACGAAAATCTGTGGCATCCACAATATTGAAGATTTGATAAAACTAAAAACACACAATCATAGAAAATGACCATATCTATCTGACTGCTGAATATGAAGGAGATCGGATCATTTTTATAGCCAAAAGGAAAATCAATTTGCAGTGGCTACGCAGCGTCCGACGACCCGCTCAGACTGGTTTGCTGTCTCTCTCGCACGCACTCTTTGTCGTATCGTTTAATATTAGCGGCGTCTGCCGGTGGATAGCCATACTGACTAAGTATCAGGTATAAATGTTGAGTTGCGGTCTCCGCAGCAGGTCACAACTTTCCCCCTCGTTATTATTTGAAAAGAGGAATAGTACGGTCTCGGAAAAATCAGTACCAAAACTTTGAACTTTTTATCAAGGTGTACCTTCTCATAATGATCAGGGCATGCTACTATCGTAGTCACGTCTGCAACGATTCCCTGTAGTGATGATCAAAGATACAATGTTCTATTCTGATAGAGAACGTGATAGATGATGCTTTATCTAGAGAGAAAGTGATAGATGATGCTTTATACCGAGAGGTCTCAGGCCTGGGTTTTGTTTAATTTAGTTTGATCCTCGAGTTGGACTTGTAGACTTTCGTTTCTAATATATTTTAACCACAGAATCTGAAACATGCGTTCAATACATATGTAACTCTTATCGTGTATTAGATTAATAGAATTACTTTTATTTTACAATCCTGAAAAATTTTAATGAATAATTTATATATGTATATGTATGGGCGTTTCCAAAAAGGCCAAAAATTTAAAAGTCAATCAATACACATTTCCATATACTTTTGTCCAGATATTATTTGCTAAATTAATTGAAACACAATTACTTTAACCACTTGACATATAATTTCGTTAACTTTGATCTGAAAACCTTTTAAAATAAACAAAAGTTAACTTTCTCCTATAAGAAAGGATATTCTTGATATAAGTTGAATGTGAGGTGATTAAGTAAAAAAAAAAAATGGAACAATTTTACGATCGCGACCGGGTCTTTATTAAATTTAAGAACACCAATAAGATTATTGTTTGAGATGCCAAGCTTTTTTGGCACCAATTTGTTTCCAAAATAAAAAAGAGAACTAGGTTAAACTTTATAATATATATATGATTTTGTGGCTGAGCTGAAGCCGATTGCTTGCTAGGGCCAGATAGGTAAGAGGTATGCAACCGATGCGCAGAGGGGTTAGCATGGAACTAAAAGACGAAGGCGGCAGATCATGTGATTGCCGAAGTGGCGGCGGCAGAGAGCTCCTTTAGCGGGAGAGCGCAGCAGCTCTGCAGAACGTCAACGCTTGCAAAACATAGGCGGCTCACTCTGCTCATACAATAACAATGTTTAAATTTACGGTTATTCTTCGGCGGCTGGCCCGAACATACTACCCCCGTTGGGAGCTAGTCTCTCAACAGATTCCTCCTGATGTTTCCTGAGGATGTCTTCAGGTCAGCGATGCGCCACACTCCTTCCTTGCCCATAACGACATCGACCACTATAGCCAGTGGCCAACGCGTTGGAGGAAGATTATCGTCATGTTGAACTATGGAGTTGCATGCCGGAACTTTTTTTAATTCAGAGCACATGTGTCGTAACTCTGACATTCCAGCAGACATTATTAGCATATCTTTCCAATATGGGTCTAAGTCATAGTATACGATCATGGTCCACTCAGAAGTTGCTATTCTTGGTGTTCCAAGCTTCGCATAGAATATTCCAGGATTGTTTGCGTATTGTGTCACATTTATTGACTGTGACAATGTTAATGGAAGCATGAGCAACAGCACTAATAATGTTGATGTTAATATAGGTAACAATATTCTTGTTCGCTGTTTGGGTGGCTAATCATTTTCCGTGTTGTCATTGATCACGTTGTTGGAACGTTTGATTGCCACATCTTCGGGAAATAGCAGCGCTACACGAGTGATCGGGCGCTTGTATACGCCAAATGCTGTCTTAACATCAACTACTCTTACGTTGTTGTCCTGTCCAGGATATGTCTTAATGATGCGACCCGTTGGCCACTTCATTACTGTAAGGTTGTCATCCTTCACCAAAACTAATAATCCTTCAGGTACGTTTGGTGAAGCGGTCTTCCAATTATGCCGAGCTTGCAATTCTTGGAGGTATTCCGTAGACCATTGTTTCCAGAATGAATGCTTTAGGCGCGATTCCGATTCCCAGCGCTTTACCAATGTTTTTCCTTGATGATCAACATTGACGTCAGGTGGCGTTGTCAATGGTTCACCAATCAAGAAGTGTCCTGGGGTGAGTGCTGTTGTATCAGTCGGGTCATTTGACATTGGAGTAATGGGTCGAGAATTGAGAATCGCTTCAATTTCGATTATCACTGTGTATAATTCTTCAAATGTCAAAGAGGCTGAGTTGGTGGTTATTATGAGCAGCTTTTTGCTGATTTTACCGCCGCTTCCCAGAGGCCGCCAAGCGATGGAGCTCTGGGAGGAATGAATTTAAATTCCACTTGTTTTTTGTTGTAATGATTCGTGATCAGAGCACTTGCCCTTGAGCTGAATATAGATTCTTCTAATTCTTTGAGCTGGTTGTTTGCACCCACACAGTCGCAATGAATAGTTTGGCACTTCCCACGTCTGCTTAAGAATCGTCGCAGGGCTGCCAAGAATGCATCTGTGGTCAGGTCGCCTACCAGTTCCAGGTGCACTGCCTTTGTGGAAAAGCAGAAGAACACGTCCAGGGCTCACACACCACATGCCTTCGAGGGTCAACCTCAAGCTTCTACCTTCCGCACCACGCTGTCTTCAAGCCTGAGAGCACTACCACGAAGGTCCGCGTGGTATTTAACGCATCCAGCAATTCGACAAACGGAGTGAGTTTGAATGATCTTCTGCACGCCGGCCTGGTCCTCCAATCTGACTTGACGCTCCAGAACTTAAAGTGGCGTTATATTCGGTACGTGTTCAACGCGGACATCACCAAAATGTATCGCCAGATTTGGGTTGATCCGAAATTCCAGCGACTATTATTTCGAAACAAGGAGGGACTTTGGAGTCAGTTGTGCTCCTTTTCTTGCCATCCGGGTGTTGCAACAGCTAGTAGTCCAGTCCAGATTCCCGAGAGAAAGTTACATTATCCGATCATTCATGTTTGTCGACGATGTCCTAGCTGGAGCTAAGACTCTCGGGATTCGCTGGAAAGCGACTTCAGACGAGTTCTTTTTAGTCCCTCCTGAGCTGGCACCTGATTCGTCTTACACCAAGCGAGCAGTTCTGTCCTAGATCGCAAGGTTGTTCGACCCCGCGGGGTGGTTCGCCACATTCATTGTCCGGTCCAAGATCTTTATGCAAGAAATCCAAGCTGCCAAGCGAGATGTGCCAGCGCTGACAAAGTTTTCAGCGGGGTTACCGTTCTCGACGAAATCCGTATTACCAGATGGATTGGCTCCCAACTAACGGAAAAAGTCGAACATCGTGGGTTCTGCGATGCATCCGAGAAGGCTTACGGTGCCGCGATCTACGTACGCATTGAGGTTGACCATCTGGTTGACGTGCAGCTTCTCACAGCGAAAACGCGAGTCGCACGCGTGAAAACCATGTCGCTCCCCCGTTTAGAGCTTTGCGGTGCAGCGCTTTTGTCCGAAATGGCGGCGGCTATCCTGCCGAATATGGCAACAGCGAGTATGGGCTGCTATTGCTGGACCGATTCCACCATAGTCCTCGCCTGGCTGGCAAAGCCCGCGTGTCACTGGACCACGTTCGTGGCCAACCGAGTGACTAGGATATCACAAGCCACCGATATTGAGAAGTGGTGTCACGTTCCATCCGAACAGAACCCCGCGGACGTAGCCAGCAGAGGCGTGCCGTTACAGGAGTTAGTTGAGAACCAATTCTGGTGGCACGGACCAACTTGGCTGCAGAGGGGCAGAGATCAATGGCCAGTACCCGTTAACAACTCTCCCATTATGACCTCAGAGCAGAGTGCGGTTAAGCTCCATTTCGCACTCAACCCAGCCGAAGACTTCCTCGAACGATTCTCCAGTCTGGAGAGAGCTCTAAGGGTCCGTGCATACATCTTGCGCTTCACGAAGCGCTGCCGGAAATTAGCCACCGCGCAAGGGGGCCATCTTACGAGCGGCGATATTACCGAAGCTGTCTTACCTGCCTAAGTGGTATGCGTCCAACGCCAAGGTCAAGTTCTACCCTAAACATGAACCCTTTCCTAGACCGTCATGGGTTTATCAGAGCATGCGGCCGTGTCGCAGGTTCTGAAATGCTAAAATATGACGAACGACATCTAATTATTCTTCCATATAATTGCCGATTGTCTCGCATTGTCGTGCAATTCACACACCGGATCACTCTTCACGGCGGCAACCAATTGATGGTGCGACTCATTCGATCAAAGTATTGGATTCCAAAGGTGCACAGGCTTATGAAGGGCGTTGCAAACTTCTGCAAGGTCTGCGTTATTCACAAAAAGAGGTTGCAAACCCAAATGATGGGAGATCTTCCAACTGAGCAGTCGTGCTTTTCCAGACCGTTTACGCATACAGGGATTGACTATGCGGGTCCTTTTGAAATACGGAACTATACAGGGAGAGCATGTCTGCTCACGGATTGGTATGTATGCGTATTCGTGTGCTTTTCCACAAAGGCGATCCATTTAGATCCCACGTCCGACCTTACCACCGAAAAATTCCTCCGCGCCGCTTTCGCTTCTTTCGTCGCAAGGCTCGGATTTCCACAGCAAATCCATTCAGATAATGGAAAAACATTCGGTGGTGCACCAACGCTGCTTTCCAGTGACTTCCTTGACCCGCTTATGCGTATCGCCATCAGCGGGAGCTCCACATATGGGATGGGTATGGGGTCTATGTGAAGCCGGAGTAAAGAGTTTAAAAACTTTCTTATACAAGGCCACGTCCACTCGGAGGTATACGTTTGAAGAGCTTTCTACGCTGCTCGCGAAGATTGAAGCAAGCCTCAATTCCAGTCCACTCTCACCGATGTTCGACAATCCGACGGAGCTGCTAGCCCTCACTCCCGGTCACTTCCTTATAGGGGACCCTTAATGAGTACGGCCGAACCCGAAATAAAGGGTAACCTTCACTCGATCATCAATCGTTGGCAGCACTTGAAGGCCCTCAACCAACAGTTCTGTCAAAGGTGGAAGGAGGAATACCTCAAGGAGCTCCACAAGCGGACTAAGTGGCAGACGCCGACCCCAAATCTGCAGGTTGGCGATAAGGTGGTCATCAAAGAGGATAACCTGCCGTCCAACGAATGGCGGCTCGGAAGGATAAAGTCCGTGTATCCCGGTGCCGACGACAGGATCCGTGTGGTTTATATCCTTACTGCCTGCGGTATCCTCAAAAAACCGGTTGCAATGGTCGTTCTCGTTCATCTTGGGAGCGGACGACTACCCGAAGGTGATCCAGCCCGGCTTCCTTGCGCATGAGGATGGCCTGCCGGTGGCCCAGAGCACCGTTTTTAGATGGATCGTGTTGGGGGCGTGCACTCAGCCATAGGCCCCCAACTACTCATTGCAATCCTGCAAGGGTGGAGGATGTTCAGGGCAGCAGCAGATAATTGCTGCGCACTGTACTAAATCCGGTCCCAACTCGCTCTCGCGCGCTCTGAGGGGCGCTCGGAGGATCTACGATCCACAATCCGCGATCCACACGGCGCTCACCGCAGCATCAAGTATAGAGCATAAGGTATAGTGTTAGTTAGTTCCGTTTCCACCCCCGATTCAAAAGGCCGATCTACCGCGCAACCCCCGAACCAAATACAAGCCTACGTACATAAATATACCACAAAACACAACAGCTTTTCGTTTCTGCTGCCAGTGTGATCTGCCAATCTGCTTGCTGCGATCCCCCTCGACAAGACATCGGCTGTGTTGTTGGCCGATGACACATGACGTCATTGTGACTGGTTTGTTAATGCCTGGATTTTGGCTATTCGATTTGCCACAAAGGTATGGTATGTTGATGATTATGCGTTTATCCAGGATAGCACAACGGTGGAATCACTCCAAAAGCATCCTGCAACCGTGTTAACCGTGTTGTTTGGCTGTAGGCGCCACACGCGATTTGGAACAGAGCAGTCTTACTGACACTTGGTTATTGACTGCCATGTTCCACAGAAGAGGAGACAGAACTCCCCCTTGCCGGTTTCCTCTGTTGACATACCTTGACTGGGTGGACGATCCCATCGATGATGTCACCGTCCTGCATATGAGCAATTGATCAATGAGCATCACCAAGTGACGGTCTATCCCCAGGTCAGTCAGGGCTTCTGTAATGGCGCCCGGTACAACGTTGTTAAAGGCTCCCTCGATATCGACAGAAGCTATTAGTGAGTATTCTTTGAGATGCAGAGATTTTTCTACACTTGAGATTACTTCATGAAGTGCCGTTTCGGGGGATTTTTCTTTCCGGTAGGAAGAAGCCATCCAAGAAGTGTCGTCTTTTTTGGTTCGCTTTGGCGGGGGCCCTTGTTGCCAGAAAAGGTGCTGGAGCTACATGATCCGTCCAGATCCAACTCGATAATGTCCGAAAAAACTCATTATTAAAGAATATACATAACATAAAGCATTTAAAGAGCATAGAAATATTTGTTCTATGTTGTCAGTCATCAGCCATTTATTCGCCACACACTTGCAACTTCAGCCTGGCAGACTCGGCCATGCCGCATTCAATCTCATCCACAGCCTTGAATGCTTCGGAGCCATTGGGCATGATTGTTGTTGTTTTTTGTTAATTTAGTCACAATCATTGTTTACGTTTTCGCAGTTCATACCATTTTTTCGTTGTGAATGACAATTATTAAGAGCTGCATTTGAAAACCATCGTCTAACTATCGCGTAGAAACGTGCGGCGTAGGAACATTCAAAATGGATGGAGAACTAAGTGGTAAATTTCCGGAACGGCAAAACCTTACAGATCATCCCCGAAATGGATGGTGGAGTGTTGTCAGTATAAATAGCCTATTAATTCGGATCTAGGGGCCTGGCATATTTGTGCAAAGTTTGAAGTCACTATCGTTAAATTTTAAATATATACAGGTGCATTTTTCCATGTAGATATATCTGTTTTTTCGCTTTGCTTGTTTTCTCAGCACACAAACGCACTGCAAACCACGTAAATGGCTGCGTGTAGACCACTGATTTAAATAAATCTATATTATTCCGTTTCAGGAATTCCACTGAAATAATATTAAATGTTGTATAGAATTATCAAATTAAATGAGTACCATTAATGTCTTTCAATCGAATATAATCTATCGATAATTTTCATATAGACAGTTCTAACCGGTGATTTTTAGACTACGTGTCTAAAAAGAAAATGTGTGGTTGATCGGTTTTAAGTTTTAACTTTTGTCTGGCTTGAATGAACCGAACGCCAAAAATGATAAACAGTAAAGTCGCTGGCTACAGCAGCCTTATTACGTTTTCAATATTATTAATAGCCTGGCTAGCCGGATTTTCTTCACGCCTCTTTGCTGTCATACGATTTGAATCAATTATCCATGAGTTTGATCCCTGGTTTAATTATCGAGCCACGGCTTACATGGTGCAACATGGATGGTACAAGTTTCTTAATTGGTTTGACGAACGAGCTTGGTATCCATTGGGTCGTATCGTTGGTGGAACCGTATATCCAGGATTAATGATAACATCTGGAGGAATTCATTACCTTCTCCACGTACTCAACATTCCCGTCCATATTCGTGACATTTGCGTATTTTTGGCACCTGTTTTTAGTGGCCTAACATCAATTTCCACATATTTATTGACAAAGGAGCTATGGTCGTCTGGAGCTGGATTGTTCGCTGCAAGTTTTATAGCAATTGTGCCCGGATATATTAGCCGCTCAGTGGCTGGATCGTATGACAACGAAGGAATAGCTATATTTGCTCTTCAGTTCACATACTTCCTATGGGTGCGTTCAGTCAAAACAGGATCCGTATTCTGGTCGGCAGGTGCTGCAATTTCGTACTTTTACATGGTTTCTGCATGGGGTGGATATGTATTCATCATCAATCTAATTCCTCTACATGTGTTTGTGCTACTCATAATGGGTAGATACTCGCCCCGACTGTTGACGAGCTATAGCACATTTTACATCCTCGGACTTCTTTTTTCCATGCAAATACCGTTTGTTGGATTCCAGCCAATACGTACAAGCGAACACATGGCAGCACTTGGCGTATTCGTGCTTCTCATGGCTGTGGCTACGTTGCGTCACTTGCAGTCTGTATTATCGCGACACGAATTTAGAAAACTGTTTTTTGTGGGTGCTCTGCTTGTTGGCGTATCGGTATTTGTCGCAGTAGTTCTTCTTACAATGTTTGGCGTTGTTGCACCATGGAGTGGACGATTTTACTCACTTTGGGACACTGGCTATGCAAAGATTCATATTCCAATAATTGCGTCTGTATCGGAACATCAGCCAACCACTTGGTTCTCATTTTTCTTCGATTTGCATATTCTTGTATGCGCTTTTCCGGTTGGTGTCTGGTATTGCATCAAACAAATTAACGATGAGCGAGTTTTTGTGGTGCTTTATGCCATAAGTGCTGTATATTTTGCCGGAGTAATGGTGCGCCTAATGTTGACCCTAACACCTGTGGTATGCATGCTTGCTGGTGTGGCATTCTCCGGATTGTTGGACGTCTTTCTGCAAGAAGATTCTTCAAAACGTATGGGCAGTGCCATGAATGCGGTCACAGAAACCGATGACCAAGAAGACTCTATAGAGAGGAAAACTTTATATGATAAGGTAAATATATTCACATTAAATATAAATATTTTCCTAAATAAAATCACCATGGATTATTAACAGTCGTATCCCTCCATGTACTTCTGCATAAACTCTGATATCTCTTTATCTTCGGTAGAGTACCCATAATTTGAACTCACACCAAATAGTCCTTTATGTTTTTTATTTTATTAGAAATCTGAAAATGTAGCCACAATCACAAGGTACATACCTTGCTATCCCTCAGTTTATAATACTTATAAATATGTACATAAGTATGTATGCTTTGCGCTTATTCATACAAGTTGAATTTTCAAGTCTCAGGGTCTGAAACTGTTCCTTTTGTTATAAAACAAGGTAATATTAAGTTTCAGTCCGACTCGACAACGTTTAGAGGTGACGACTTGAGGTCAAAGTTTAAAAATACGATATTTGGCCAAGATTTGTATGGCAGCAAAACAATATACATTTTTGTTTCCCGGCAAGTCCAATTCCCTTATTCCCACTACAGATAAATACTATTTTAGCTAAAATACCTCTTCGTTGGAAAAATCACAATACAAAAACAAAGTTGACAAAAATATTCCTGACCAATCTTTCACGGTGGCTAGGAACAGAATCGTTTTAGAAGATGAGGGGGTCAGCCTCCTCATTAACCAGTATGAGGTTTACCTCTGAAATTTTTTTGGACGTGACTGCGTTTACATATTTGTTCATCAGTGCCAGATACATAATAATACAATTAAAACAAGGGGGAACGTTGTGAGTTTCTGCGGCGACCTCAACTCTACATTTATACCCAATACTTAGTTAGTATGGCTCTCCTCCGGCAGACGCCGCTGACATTGAACGACACGACAAAGATGGCGTGCGAGAGAGACAGAAATTCAGTTTTAACGTGTCGTCGGGCGCTGCGTAGCCACTGCAAATTGATTTGTTCCTTTTGGCTATAAAAATGATCCGATCTGAGCCATATTCAACAAACTGATAGATATGATTGTGATTTCTCTATGATTGTGCGTTTTTAGTTTTCTCGCATCTTCAATATTCCATTCTTTAAATTCACTTCAAATTTCACTCTGGAACAGTTCGTTATACGGAATTAGTTATTCGTTATAGTAATTGAGAATACAGGTTTAGGGTAGCTTCGTATAGATATCATTTTAATTTGATAATTTTAATTAAATTTGATAAATATTTTGGTTTGAATCTGATTAACTTTAATGATGTGTTAATATAATGTCTTATAATTATTCAAACTACCACTTTCAGGCTGGAAAATTGAAACACCGAACTAAACCTGATTCACCACAAGATAATGGAATAAGCTCAAATTTAAAGAGTATTGTGATTTTGGCGGTTTTAATGCTGTTAATGATGTTTGCTGTGCACTGCACCTGGGTAACTAGCAATGCGTACTCTAGCCCGTCCATAGTGCTTGCTTTTCATAACAGTCAAGATGGGTAAGTAAATTATCTTGTGCCGCTAATCATTATACCTAGTGATCTTAGATACATACATAGATACAGATTATAAAAAAGTGCATATGATGATTAGCCTCTATAGCCAAGGAAATTTGGACATGCTCATCTGTCTGTAAGACTCCTTAATTTCAGTGACTAGGTATAAATGATAAAGCAATACATTTTTAGATACCAATCTAAAATAAAGCTCCGGTTTGTACGATATCTCCTTCCTCTCGCAGACATCCTTCACTCATCGGTACACCTAAGATTACGCAAGGGAGGGTTAGACTACTAACCATATTATAGCATTATTTGTTAAACCTCTCATTATCACTGCATGCTTTTCCCCAAAGGTTTTATTGCTTGTCTCACACTCAGCGTTTGCTAAATTTTTAATATCAGTTGGACAATAAGCATATACAAAAATTATTAATTATTTTGTTCTTCAATTCCTTGCTTTAACAAAAATGTTAGATTACAAATACTCTAATAATACATTTTATTGCTTTTAAATAATTTGTGGCGTTGTAATGGGAATCGAAACTGTTTTTGCAACCTACTTGATATATGTTGCAGTATGTTTTATATTGCAGTAGATATATATACATACATAAGCAATGCGTACTGTACAGCATCATACACCGATGTTACACTAAAGTGAACCAATTATGACGGGTGTCTCCGGTAGGGTGTCAGTTCAACATAGTAAAGTTGTTCTGGCCATTGCAGATGCAAGACTCCATGGCGTTCCCTTGGGCCCGTGCTATCCCTCTTTTAATATTACAGTCGGCTATTGTTTGGTACTATGTATATTTGGTAGTTTGTTATTGAACCTAGTAGTTTTTGATTAAACTTGTACAATTTTTTTTTTTCAGATCTCGCAATATCTTGGATGATTTTCGGGAGGCATATTATTGGCTTTCCCAAAATACGGCTGATGATGCAAGAATAATGTCGTGGTGGGATTATGGGTACCAGATAGCTGGCATGGCAAACAGAACAACTTTAGTGGACAACAATACCTGGAACAACAGTCATATAGCACTAGTCGGAAAGGCTATGTCTTCTACTGAAGAGAAGTCATATGAAATCATGACATCTCTGGATGTTGATTACGTTCTTGTAATATTTGGTGGCGTCATTGGGTACTCTGGTGATGATATAAACAAGTTCCTTTGGATGGTTAGAATTGCCGAGGGAGAGCACCCCAAAGACATTAAAGAAAGCGATTACTTCACTGATAGAGGTGAATTTAGGGTAGATGCCGAAGGCGCTCCAGCCTTACTTAACTGCCTTATGTATAAGCTAAGCTACTACAGATTTGGAGAGCTAAAACTCGACTATAGGTAAGTATCCACACTTCTCGCTGCTGTGAATTAATATTTGACTATTCCCACAATTTTAAAGATAACGAGGGGGAACGTTGTGAGTTGCTGCGGCGACCGCAACTCTACATTTATACCCGATACATAGTCAGTATGGCTACATTGAGCGACAATGTGTGCGTCCGGGAGAGATAGAAAACGTGTCTGAACATGTCGGGCGCTGCGTAGCCACTGCATATTCATTTGTTCCTTTTGTATATAAAAATGATCCGATCTGATCCAGATTCAGCAATCTCATAGATACGGTCATTCTCTATGATTGTGCGTTTTTAGTTTTTTCGTATCTTCAATAGTGTGAGGGGGTGGGGCGAAATTTTGAAATATACGTTTTATAGTGAGATCTAACAGGAGTGTTTGTTTACCAGTCGTTTGCAATATTTCTCTATAAAAAAAAAGTTTTGAGCCGTCGTCGTCGCAAAAACTTATATTTTGGCGGTGGTTGGCGCCCCAGCTATGCGAGTGTGCAGGGGGCTTTCCCTCTAGTAATTTAATATATTTAAATACATTTATTTTACAGAGGACCATCCGGATATGACCGAACTCGTAATGCAGTTATCGGAAATAAAGATTTCGACTTGACTTATCTCGAAGAAGCTTATACTACTGAGCACTGGTTAGTGCGTATATACAGGGTCAAAAAACCATTCGAGTTTAATAGACCTTCTTTAAAAGGCACCGAAAGACTTTTTCCCCCAACTAACTTTATATCCAGAAAGGTATTGTAATCAATTTACACACTTCGCAATGTACTAATGAATATACATTTTTCAGAACTCCAAACGTCGCAAGGGTTACATTCGAAACAGGCCGGTTGTAATTAAAGGAAAAAGAACTTTGAAATAAAATCTAAATATATTTAAATGAATATATCGCCAATCTATGTCTTTTTAATGTTACATATACATACATATATGTATGCTGAATGTGGGTTTTCTTGCTACCCAAAAAAATATGTAAAGCACTCAAATTGTTACTTAAAAAAAATAAATACATGGTAAGGGGGGAGGGGGAGCGAATTTTCGTGTCTGAAATTTTCGTTTCCCTTAAGCTGCGATACAATTTGATACAAAAAACTATACTAGAGCATTATATACTTCTCTATAACTGTGAGCTTTTTTTTTAAGGGTTTAGTACATATTTCTGGTGCCTGTGTGCACTCAGCATGTCGAATCATATGCGGAAAAATTTAAATGATATGATAGCCTTAACACGACCCTAGAACTAATTGAGCAAATAGTCATGTCACATAATGTAAGATTTAGGCATTCTTGCACATTAGTATGTCCTCCGTCATACTGTTTGCGTTGGATACCACACAATTTGAAATCGGCCAAAAAGGGGCTCGGAAGATATAGAATTGAGGAAAACCAGCTTCCAAATACCACATAGCGCCACTCAATACATTTTTAACCACCCGAAAAATCGAATCAAGGGGTTATCTTCCTTGCAGACATTTACTTACATCTGGAATCTTTTTGTGTTCAGCTATCAAAACAAATTCAACTCACAAATTAGTATAAATGAATCGGTAACAACTAAACAGAGTTTGAACGAACAAGGCTGATGAAGTCTTGTTGTAGAGATACTTCCTTCTGAGTGCCAAGAGTGATTAGTACCAAAGTTCGTTTTCTCATAGTTAGGCGACAAACTGAAATAGCAGCCTACTCACCTGGTATTGTACCAGGATCAAGATTTATTTCAAGTAGACCTAATTCGGTAGATTGGTTCCTGAAAAAAAAGTGTAAGAAAAGTCATTGATTGTATGCAAAAATAGGTGATTGGTAAAACCAGTACATAGAGGCGTTATTAGGTTTGTATTAGATCCAAGCTGATACCATTCCATGGATTCATAAATGAGTTTGAAAAGTGGTTGCTTGTCGGCATGAAAATATCCCCGAATACCGTGCATTAATTTAACACCAGAATGTGTCATGCTACAAGTACGATAGTTATATTCACAGGGCATAATGAAAAGTTTTTCAGGATAATAATAAAAAAGTATATTTATAATGTCTTGATCGCCCCATATAATACTCAGCTTGTACTCTTCATGTATTGTAACGAACCTAAAAGGGTTTTTCATTAATAATGATCGTAATTCCTATAATGTAATGACACGGCTGGCTAAGTATGGTTGGCATTGCAGCCTCGGCAGGAAAGGGAATCGGGTTTAGTGCACTATACGGCGCTCTGAGCTCAGCTCGCCGGATGGGGTCGGGGTCTTTCCTATCCCTATACTTCCTTGTGCTCGCCATATTATAAAAATTAAGTGCACTTACACAGACTCTACTTTAATCAAAACAAAAGAAAAAAAACAAATGTAATCAATCCCCGATCGGCATAGAAGGAATCCGGTAGTCCCGTATTTAATTTAGTGATCATAGCTGTAGGAGATCACTAGTTCCTCTATACCCACCCTACCTTCGGCAATGCGTGGAACGATGTTGGCATGGCCGCTAACGTAACTACCGCTTCATTACTACACTCGATGTATCATTGACATTATGTACTTAGACAGAATCGGGGTTATTTATTTAAAGTTTATTTTAATTCAATATTGGTTCCGTTAATCAAGATTCAAGAGGTTCATATAACAGAGGATTCATTAACCTAAGAATATAAAATACAATTCATAGCAAAACTAAGCCTTTTTACTCACGAAGTTCAACATTTCAATTCAATACGAAAATTATTGATCATTACCCAATTTAAACACTTTCCTTGACAAACTCGTTGGGCCCAATGGACTGCTTCGGTAGCTGTGGAACAATATTAATGATATAAAAATAGTATTGAATTAAAGAATTCTATTTTAGCCTACATTGTCTAACCTATGACGTGCTGTGTATATATATCACCTCGCTTTCCGGTAAGGAAGGGTCATGGGCAACAACAGCAATGGACAGAGACTAGGCTTTTGCGACGAACCTTGAAGAAAGAATCTCACCATTCCGGACGGCAACTAGTAGAAGAGCAATGATGGTCACTGAGAGGCTGAATGAGACCCATCAGATGGAGCTCCCTGTGGCGCAAATCACTTTTTCAAGAAATCTCGGAAGACATAAAGAAACTCAAGTCAAAGAAGGCCCCTGGCGACGATAGGATTGACAATGTTGTGGCAAAGCCGCCACCAAATTCGTTCTCTTTCGTAGATCAGACGCGTTTTTGTTTTGCGCTCCACATATTTTCCCTTTGTTTTACATAAACAACCGGTGTTTTCTTGAATAAACATTGAATACCTTCGTAATCCACTTACTATCTGGAAACCTATTCTTTTCCGCGAGTGCATGCCTTTTGATTTTTGTTTAATTATTATTTATTGAACTTAAAATTGTTCGGCGTCGGGTTGTTGTGTTTGTGTTGTTGACGTAAGTAAATTACATTGCATTACAGATCTCGTCTCTCGTCTTGTAGCTTTTCTTGTTTTATCACTCTCTCGCTATCACCTGAACTTAAATAACTGTTCTTTCACCCTCTCTTTAAACTTTCTGAGCAATAGCGCTCTCTACTCAGTACCGCTCGCTATAACCGCTCTCCACTCTGCCCTAATTTTTTACCAATTCCACTTTGAGCGTTGTCTGGCACATTGGTCTGATACCAATTTGTTTTGGAAATTTTTTTTTTTTCGTAAATTTTCTTGAGCAAATATATAAATAATAAAAATGGAATACGCTGTGGTCTGCGCCAAAAAAACCTGTAAGAAGCACGATCAGCCGAATGTCCCCTGCTGGCTCTGCGACAGCGTAGTGCACGCAAAATGCGCTGGATTTTCTGGCCTCGTGAGTGATGCTATAGCTAAACGTAATGGGTTGCATTACAGTTGCGAGGCATGCCGTGCGGTGGAGAGTGACATGGTGGCTTTCATGAAGCAGACGAGGAAGGGCTTTAAGGAGCTGACCGTTGGCTTTAAAAAGCAATACGATCGGCTCCTAGCCATGGAGTCTCAAATTGGCAGTCTGCAACTGCTGAATGGGTCTCCGAGGCGTAAAAAGGTCACTCCGCGGGATCTGCAAGTGCCAACCGTCACTCAGCCGTACGCCGCCGAAAAACTGACTCCGACCACTCCAAGTGTGCAGCAGTTGATCTCGTTTGCCACTCCAAGGGCAACGACAGCTGCTGGCGACGCCAGCCGCCCACGCTGATGCTGGATCAGCAGAGCGAGAGAACGCCGGTTCTAAGCTGGAAAAAAAACGTGGATCAAAGAGTCGATTGGAGAAGCCCAGAGGAGCCAGACGTGCCCGCGGAAAGTTCGAGTGGTTCGCGAAAAGTAAAAGCACGTGGCGTACGAGATCCACGCCAACGCGATCAGTGGTACGAGAAAAAGTCCTGCACAGACGCCGCACTTACGGAGGTGAAGAAGCTTTCGACGAATACAAGCGTGGGAATTCAGGGGTAAGCGAGTCTCTAGTCGTGTATACGGGCTGCTGAGCGGTGCGATAGGTAGGGAAATGAGAGAATAAAGTGAAAATGTAATGGATACAACGAAAACATAGCCTGATCACCAAAAACCTATACACTAGGGAAACCGGATGTCCGGGGTTTCGCCTTCTCTGCACATCCTTACGCCTCTGGCCCGAGTCTCCTCTTGCCCCGCCCACATGGTGATCCGTATTCGTTACAGATGCCCGTCGGTACCCCGCGTGGCTCCCTCCAGTAGTTCGTAGCCCGGCAGGATCCCGAGGCCGCTGTCCGGCGATCGTCTAAGCGCTCTCGGTGACCCCTGTCGGCACTCCCGCATGATCCCCTCCCGTAGTTTGTGGCCCAGCAGGATCCCGAGGCCGCTGTCCGACGATAGCCTAGGCGTTTTAGGCGATACCTGTTGGCCCCCCCTCCTTATGATTCCCTCCAGTAGTTCGTTACCCAACAATATCCCAGGGCCGATATCCGGTGACTGCCTAGGCGCCCTTAGGGATACTTGTTGGCGCTCCCGCGTGATCCCCCTCCCGTAGTTTGTGGCCCAGCAGGATCCCGAGGCCGCTGTCCGGCGATTGCCTAGGCGCTCTCGGTGACACCTGTTGGCGCCCTGTATGATCTCAGTAGACCGACAGGGTCCCGTAAGTACTGTCCGGCGATAGCCTAGGTACTCTCGGCGATACCTGTCGGCCCTCTTCCGCTTCGTAGTAATTCTTAGGCCTACAGGGTCCCGTAAGTGTTGTCCGGCGATAGCATAGGCACTCTCGGTGATACCTGCCGGTATTATCGCATAGCAAAGCACCCTTCCGCTTCGTAGTAATTCTTAGGCCGACAGGGTCCCGTAAGTGTTGTCCGGCGATAGCATAGGCACTCTCGGTGATACCTGCCGGTATTATCGCATAGCAAAGCACCCTTCCGCTTCGTAGTAATTCTTAGGCCGACAGGGTCCCGTAAGTACTATCCGACGATAGCCTAGGCACTCTCGGTGATACCTGCCGGTATTATCGCATAGCAAAGCACCCTTCCGCTTCGTAGTAATTCTTAGGCCGACAGGTCCCGTAAGTACTGTCCGACGATAGCCGGACGGTATCTGTCGGTATCTCCGCATAGCAAAGCCCCCTTCCGCTTCGTAGTAATTCTTAGGCCTACAGGGTCCCGTAAGTACCGTCCGGCGATAGCTTAGGTACTCTCGGCGACACTTCTTGGCATCTCCGCATAGCAAAGCCCCCTTCTGCTTCGTAGTAATTCTTAGGTCTACAGGGTCCCGTAAGTACTGTCCGGCGATAGCCTAGGTACTCTCGGCGATACCTGTCGGCCCTCTTCCGCTTCGTAGTAATTCTTAGTCCAACAGGGTCCCGTAAGTGTTGTCCGGCGATAGCCTAGGCACTCTCGGTGATACCTGCCGGTATTATCGCATAGCAAAGACCTTCGTATTAATTCTGAGTTCGATTGGGTCCTGATGGCGCTATCCGGCGATAGCCTGAGCGTTCTCGAAGAAACCGACTGCCACGTCCCATACGGTTCTCCCCCACTACGATCGCTCCCGTCCGCGGACTGCCTCCCCGTCCCCATCGTCGGTCCGAAATTTGGAGTCCCGGCAAATTATAAATATTGCTCTAATTTCGACCCTGGAGTAGATTGAGATATGTACCTCAGCCAAGATCGCTTCCTTACAGTATTCGCTTTAAGCTCTTTCTTGTTTTCGTTTGGTTTCTACCTGTTTGTGAGAGTGTGTGTTTATATTTATTTGTCTTGTGTTATTTTGAACCGTGCTAAATGGAATAAAATCGTGTAAAAAAATTTAAAAAAGTCCTTGGTAAAAAAGGGATTAATTTAAAAATGACATCTCATAATTAATATAAAAAAATAAAAATAAAAAAACTATGCAGCGTATATTAAATAAATATTACTTTTTATTTAAGGGCATGCCAAAGGTTACTGCCTAACCCTGGGTACTCCCTTGCCTAGCTTGGTTACGTTACCTTCAACATCAACAAATCTTTAATGAATTGGGTGCTTACGGATTTAAAGCTTTTTTGGAATACAAATCTGTCCAAATCTGTTGCATTTCTATTTTTTGATTTTCCAGGGACTGATTAGATTTTATTTTCGTGTATTCTTCTAAAACATCGTGTTACGTTTGTGTTAGCAAAAATCTACTCCAAGGCTCACAAGCTGTTGCCAAGACTATCTTACCAACGAGGGGGAGCGTTGTGAGTTGCTGATGCGACCGCAACCCTACTTTTATACCCGATACATAGACATAGTCATAGACAAAGAGTGCGCGCGGGAGAGACAAAAAACATGTCTGAGCGTGTCGCCGGGCGTAGAGTAACTACTGCAAATTGATTTGTTCCTTTTGGCTTTAAAAATGATCTGATCTGATCCAGATTCGGCAATCTGGTAGATATGGTCATTCTTTATGATTGTGCGTTTTTATTTTTCTCGTATCTTCAATATTGTGAATGCCACAGATTTTCGTTCTTTGTGGAGGCGGGGCGAAGTTTTAAAATACACTTGTAACAGTGAGATGTAACAGGACTATGGATACAAAATTTGGTTGCTCTAGCTCTAATAGTCTTTGCGATTTGTGGATGTCGAATATTTTCGTCCTTTGCGGGGGCGGAAGTGGGTCGGGCGAAATTTTGAAATAAACTTATGCACGTTCGATATCACAGGCGTGCGGTTACCAAATTTGGTTGCTTTAGCTCTTATAGTCTCTGAGATATAGGGGCTTACTTTTTACGACAGGCAAAGCCGACCATGAAACGTGCGTGTTAGAGAAAGACAGAGCGACAGAGAGCACACAGGTGCGGGGCGAAGTTTTGAAATACACTTGTAACAGTGACATATCACAGAGTTCTGGATACCAAATGTTGTTGCTATATTCAACGGCGCTTATAGGGACGGACAGACAGACATGGCTCAATTGACTCGGCTATTGATGCTGATCAAGGATATATATACTTTATTAGGGCGGAAACGCTTCCTTCTGGACGTTACACACATCCATTTTCACCACAAATCTAATATACCCCTATACTCATTTTGAGAATCCTGTATAATAAACAAGATGTTGCATGACGCTCGTAAACACTGTTCTATGGCAGGGCTGTTCCAAACTCGGTTTCGTCTGTTCGTCACAGCCTTGGGCAGCGCTGAGTCAATCTGTTTCGGGCCACTGAAGAAACAATGAAATCAGCTGCAAAGCTTACCAAAGCGAGGCCATATCACATTCCTCATCATATGGTTCATGAGACGATCATGCAGAGCATGCGTACCAGCAATGGTGTGGACTACTTTGGGAAAATTTGGGTGAAGGTAGCAGTCCCAACCAAGAGGGAAGATCTCCACCTACCAGACTCCTAGCTACGGAGTCTTAACCGCCTTAATGGAAGCAAAGATCTTCATGAATTCACGACCAAACAATTCACGGCTAAAATATTCGCGACGGCCACTGATCTGGGACAGAACCCCCAATGCGAACACCAGAGCATTAGCCAATATTAAAATTATAATACACTTTCTAGCAAATCTTCAAAAGTTGTGATCATATAAAAAAGTTCAGAGTTTTTGTATTCCCCACGCGAAAATTCGGGAGTTTCGAAATAGCCCCAAATTTATTTTCTATTTAGGAATGTATACAACTCTAAAACTAAAGTATATTATGTAAACAGTTGTACAAAAATTTGTTAATTTCTAGATTAGCTTGCGTTCTACTTATCTTACGTATAATGTATGCTCTATCCCTTAAAAGCTATTGCCAAAAAGTTTAGTAGCCATTTTCAGCACTTCTGTTGAGATCTTTCCACAGCTAGATTCATTTACTGATTTTTGATTTAAACCAGTACGTAGAGGCATTAAAAAATTGGTGTTTGTATTAGATCCAAGCTGATACCTTTCCATGGATTCATAAATAATTTTGAAAAGTGGTTGCTTGTCGGCATGAAAATATCCCCGAATTCCGTGCATCAATTTAACACCAGAATGTGTCATGTTACAAGTACTCATATACATACAGTGATCTGGCCGATAGTTATATTCACAGGGCATAACGAAAAGTTTGTCAGGATAATAATAAAAAAATATATTTATAATGTCTTGATCGCCCCATATAATACGCAGCTTGTACTCTTCATGTATAGATAAGATATGTTTTTCCCAATGAAATTCACGCATTCGTGTCAGATTCATTAACATGACGCCGGAGTTCACACCAAGTCGGCCATAGAATGGATGACGCGCAAATCGGTTGTACCAACCTATGTTTTCATTCTCGTGCTCGGGCGTCAGTGCGGCCATTTGACTGTCATTAAACTTTTTAAAAAATTCCCATATTTCAGATATTGGTGACAAAAACAGTGTATCCGTGTCAACATATAGCAATGAGTCCACATCGGTCAATAAAGACTGGAAAAAAAATAAAATATTGTTATTTTACATTTTAAAATTAAGTTTTTAAATTATATTGTGTGCGCATTCAAAAAGTTAAAAAAAAAAACGAAGTCTACGTCTGAAGGTTTTTTGTCGGTCTTGCTAGACGAATAAAACTTCAGAGACCATAAGATCTAGACCAACTGCAGACTTCTTGTGTACGTATTCTTGGCATTACAAAAATTAAAAATATGGGAATACGCAGAATCATAAATAATGATCGTAAGTCCTCACTATGCAACAGGTACTTAAACTAGAATAAATGCGAAATAAATTGATTTGTATTTTTTTAAATTTGATTTGTTTGAGTTATCGTTTATACAAATCTGGAAACAAAAGGGACCATATTCGCTCAAAACTCTCAATATTGCAGTTTACTGGTAAATACTGTTCGGTACGTTGCTTATCCAACTGCCAAAATTTAGGCAAAACATTGAAAAGGGTGTCGGAACCGATCCCAACAAAATTAGAGTTAGCTCGAACAACTCAACATAATCAGTACTCGCCTGACTTTTCTTAATTAAACTTGACAGAAGTTAATTATTGAATTTCTTCTGTCATTTAAAGGCGTTTCAACGTACTGATCAGTCACACCAAATTTAAACTTGATTTGTTCAATAGTTTTCAGGAATCTTTAAATCTGGCAAAGAGTGAAATGCTTGTACCTGATGTAGCTTCGGAAAATGACTCAAATGCTGACCGCAAATGTATTTCCCTGGTGTGATGTCTCAGTGGAGGTATAAGAGTTTTTTGTCTAATAGTTTCAATAGGCGGAATGTAGGTAGCGCCTTAAGCTGTCCAGAATTGGTCACAGTTGTATCAAAACAGCCTTTTTTAATTTGATCAACACTACTCCCAATTTCCTTCCCATTCCGAATGTATTTTGGGCTCACGAGGGTGGCTATCCTACTCTCTCGCTCGCGTCTAAGGCTGCTGCATAGGGCCCGGCAATTTTGCCTGTCAACCCTTGCATTGTTAGTCTTGAACTAATCGTCGCAGCTATTAGATTAAGATCATCGCATCAATAACTCTGCTATAAGAACCATTGGCCTAATATCGTTGCTCGGTCAAACTCTTTTAGGGAATAAACTACTCGAAAGACCCTCGTAAGATATATAGCCTACGTTAACTTTGTGTACTTACTCACAATCATTGTAATAAATTCACCACAGTAGAGTCTCTCTAATGCCCAGTGCTCAAGCACTAAGATTTGTAATAAATAGTTATTGCTTAACACTCAAACGCATCTATCGAATTTTCTTGCACGGCTAACTCATATATCGAATTTAAGTCGTTTGCTATCTAACACACCGCCATTCGTGAATAAACATTAATGCGGAAAACGCTCCGCGTTCAAACAATCGTATTTTTTAACTTTGACCTCCAGTCGCTACCTCTTAACGTTGAACATTTTTAGAACCTGAGACCTTTGAAAATTAATTTTTTATAAATAACCTTTTTATTTTTAAATTCAGCTTTTTGTAGATGTTTCGACATCCTCATCATTATTTCACATATGGAAGGCGAACAATTTCTGGGACTACGAAATTGAATTTCGTCTACTGGAGTAGAAATATCAAACCCAACTTTAAACTTATTTTTGCGGGCAGCATTTGAGTCAGCATTGAGTCATACGGTACCTTAAAGTCCCTTAGAACTAGGCACACGGACAGACATGGCTATATAAATATACTTCATGGAGTCGGAAACGTTTGCTTCTGTGTGTTACACACATTTACTGTCACCACAAAACTAATATACCCTTATACTCTTTTTATGTATCGGACATTACAAAAATAGCCCGAAACTTAAAATCGTGCTCTCGTGAGAAAAGCAAAACCACTGTACCACAGTGCTATGGTTTAGAATTAAAAGTAGACAAAAACAATCGGTCATGCAACTGAAATACTCATTTAGACTTACCGGCAAAAAAAGACGCTGGGCGGCACAGGGCTTGAAGAGATTCATCCACTCAATCTTATTTTGACTAGGAAAGTTCAAAGGTAAAATCTCAAAGTCAAAAAACGATGTTAGGATATTTTTCCAGTCTGTTAGCTTTTCTCTCAATTCATCATCTTTTTCTTTCTCAGTAAAAATCAAAAATTTAAGATACTCTTTTTCATAATTGAAAACGATTGCTGATTTGATCATTACAAGTGTCTCCTGTACTCGTTGACCACAACAGACTACAACGATGTAGAGAGGCGTTCTTGAAGGTTGTCTGTTTAATAAAAGATTTTAATACAGTAGATTATTTGTACGTCAGTAAATACTATCAAACACAAACACTTTTACGACTTCTATGTCTGTCTATGCACATTCAAAAAGCCCATAAACCATTATTATTTGCCTGTTTGTAACATAGCACCTGTACGTATAGTTAAGCAGATCCATTAAGCAGATTGTGGACGAAAATAATAACAATAATTGTTTAAGGTAGGGCTGGTGATTAGAGAAATACGTTGAATAGTTAGGAGAACTAGCCTATTATTGTAAGAGGGTAGTCGAACATTTACCTCATAGCTCACTAATAACAAAACCCTTTTCAGTAAGGAGTAAATTCAAGCTTTGCGATCCTTTTATTAAGACGTGACCCATATTAAAGAATTTAAGAATAATTTAATATTTTATTAAACGCTTGACAGTAATGTAATCCACTATTTTCTAATTTGCATTACTTTTTCCATTATTTTGTCTAGTTAAGCTACGACTCTGGTTGTCTGCTTAGTTATAAAAACGGACCAGTCCAGTGTTTGCAGTGGCTACGCTGCGCCCTGCAACTCGATTAGACACGTTTTGTGGCTCTCCCGCACGCACTGTTTGTCTGTCAATGTAGCCATAATGACTATGTATCGGGTATAAATGTAGAGTTGCGGTCGCAGCAGCAACTCACAACGTTCCCCCTTATTATTAAATATAATCATATCAACGATGACCGGCCTTTTTATCGCAGCAATTTTTCCGAATTAATCAGATACTGGTAAATTGGGAGCATGTGCGAGACACACTCTTGTAACTAAATTTCCCTCTTATAGTTGTAGTTTTGTATCTTGTATACAACTCGACTTTATGCTGCCGGATTTACAGATAGCTGGATGAAGTTAGTTATGTTAGTTTCTTGATTTTACTTTCCTTAAAAACTACCTTGAAACTTCAGGGGGTATTAGCACAGAACACTTTAGTAATGAATAAATGGGCCTATACTTAATTGTTAACCAATGTTAAAATTATGTTAATTTACTTTATAAAGAGATAGAAACGAAGTAGATGTTTATGATGGCTCTGCTAATAAAAATTGCCAGAAATGAGTATAGGGTATATTACATTTGCGGGGAAAGTGGATGTGTTTATATATATAAACTTTATATATTCTTGATCAGCATCAATAGCCGAGTCGATTGAGCCATGTCTGTCTGCCCTACTGACATTCTTGTTTGACGCCTAGTTCGCAGAGACTGTAAGAACTAGAGCAGCAAAAATTTGTACCCAGACTGCTGTGATATCATACTGAATCAAGTTTATTCCAAAACTGTTCCACACCCTCTTTCGCTCCCACAAAAGACATCTGTGGCATCCAAAAACGTTGCCGAATCTGGATCGGAGCGGATTATTGTTATAGAAAGAAGGAACAAATAAATTTTCAGTGGCTACAACACGCCGTGTTGTTACAACACACCAAACCTAACCTAAATTTTTTCACACATATTTGAGTGAATCAGGCGGAGCTTGCCTTCAATTACTTTTGCGTTTACAGAAATTTTTGTCATCAATATGTTTCATTTTCTCATCGATTCTCAGCGTGTCTGACAAACTATGAGAAACAGCATGCATATTGAAAATTAAATTGATAATGGTCAAAAAATAAATACATTTTTTGGAATTACATTTTGCAAATGGCATTTCACAGCACAAATGCGAGCGTTTGACGTTCCTCGATCAACATGACATTAACTCAATACTCATTTCCGAGACTCACCTAACAAACAAAATTATTTTTATCTAAATGGCTACAAGTTCTATGCGACAAATCATCCCGAAGGTAAGTCTCATGGAGGTTCTGGAATTCTGATCAATTCTGTTTCCATCAATTGCTACAACTTATCTACTATGCTCAGTGCCAGAGGGCACTATCAGTGAACGTCAAAGAGAGGGAGGGGGAGAGAGAGAGAGACAGAAAATCAGTCAGAACGTGTAGGGCGCAGCCACTGAAATTTGGAAATATACTTGTAAAAGTGAGATATCACAGGAGTGTGGATACCAAATTTGGTTTCTCTAGCTATTGTAGTCTCTGATATCTAAGCGCTCATATGGACGGACAGACAGACATGTGTCCATCGACTCGGCTGTTGATGCTGATCAAGAATATATGTATGCACATATATACTTCATGGGATCGGAAACGCTTCCTTCTGGGCGTTACACACATTCACTTTCCCCACAAATTTCATATACCTCTATACTCTTTTTGAGTATAGGGTATAAAAAGAAGCCCTACTTCTGAAACAAAACAGTAAAAAACTAGGGGGAACGTTGTGAGTTGCTGCTGCGACCGCAACTCTACATTTATACCCGATACTTAGTCAGTATTTTCGGTCACCCAGAGAGAGAGAAAATCAGTCTGAACGTGTCGTCGGGCGCTGCGTGGCGACCGAAAATTGATTTGTTACTTTTGGCTATAACAATAATCCCATCTGATCAAAATTCGGAAATCTGGTACATATGGAGAGAGAGACAAACAGTGACATCACAGAAGTCTGGTTACAAAATGTCGTTGCTCTAGCTCTTATAGTCTTTGAGCACTAGGCGCTGATAGGGACGGACAGACAGACAGGGCTCAATCGACTCGGCTATTGATGCTGATCAAGAATATACATATGTATATACCTTATGTCGGAAACGCTGCCTTCTGGATGTTACACACATTTTAAGTATCGGGTATAACAAATCAATTTTCGGTCTCTACGCAGCGCCCGACGACACGTTCAGACTGATTTTCTGTCTTAGAAATTATTAGAGCCGTCTGCCGGAGGAGAGCCATACTGATTAAGTATCGAGTATAAATGTAAAGTAAAAAAATCAATTTCTTGTTAAGACTTGAGAAGAAAAACAAGCGCTTAAACGATAATCCACTCTTCTCTACCACTTATCAATTTTCCTGTGTTGAAAAAACTAGCCACTTTTCAGACTGCTATGAAAATTTTACGACCGGTCTCATTCGCGGATGAAAAGGAAGAGGTACATACATATATTTAAACAATATAAATAATACATGTATATAAAGGTAAATATTAATACAGGAGTTTTTGTACGTACACTTTGTTACGACTCAATAACATTCCTGTATAATCACATGAAGGTCGCTGATGAACGAAATAAATTAATATCCCTATTCCAATGAGGCATAAGAAACACATATGTAGGTGGAGCTGAAATACTAAACAATTTAGTATTCAATTGTTTTAAATAATATTGCACTGCTTATTAAAATATGTACATATTTCATTGCCAAAGATTTTTTCATAGAAATGTATTTACCATTTTCAAAATTGCTATAAGATATACATGTACATATGCGAAAACACACGGCTTCTATTCAGTATACTACAAATATAGAACTTCCACATAAATTTAAAGTGTTTGTTTATAAATTCAGCGTGTTGGAGACGCAAAAGATTGTTTTCAAAAATTCGATATTGCTATCGATACAATTGATGTAAAATTAGCCAATCATCGGTTGTTTCTGCCCACCATTGATAGAATTACCCATATAGTCAATAGATGTGCCAATTCATGATGCAATTATACAAGGTGGTCTCGTCGGGAGCCGAAGTTCGTTCGTGTTGTCCCTTATCGTTAGTGCGAGCTTGCTTGTTGATGTAGAAGGTTGTTCGCGGACGAATTTTTGTATAAAGTTTTAACCCTTACGTGCCACCAACAAAAAATGACATACTGCACTTTTTGCCGAAATCATGTTCCGGGAGTAAAATTTATTCATGCTCCGAAATGTGCAGTGAAGCGGAAGTTGTGGGAGCAAAGCCTCGGCTGCAGCCTTGGCGCTCATTCTAAAATTTGCGATACTCATTTCAAAGCTTCCCAGTGGAAGTCTGCACCTAACAAAGGGCAGACTTATAAAAGGAGGAGATTGATTGATAACGCCGTTCCGGATAGAGAGGACGAAAGTTTAAAAGATGGTTTCGTCAATTCGAACACGCAAACAGAGTAAGTTTACCGTGTGAAAATATATAAATAAATGTAAATAATAATGCAAATGCTCTGTAGGGACGAAATGATAAATCATGCAATGTTCAAGGAAAACGAGTGCCTGAGACAAAAGATTCGTGCTATGGAGGTGGAAATGCATCGCGTAAGCCAGCAGCTTGAGGACTCGCGCCAATTAGAAAAGTCTCTTGGGAAAATTTTTACGGATAATCAAATCAAAATATTAAAGAGTGGTGGAAAACGACAAAAATTTAATTCGGAGGACATATCTGCGGCAATTTGCCTTCATACCGCAGGCGCTGGAGCGTACAACCATCTTTATAAAAAAGGATTTCCTTTACCTAGTCGTGCTACGTTATACAGATGGTTATCTGAAGTAGAAATAAAGACTGGCACCCTGGATGTGGTCATTGACCTTGTGGAAAATGAGGAAATCGTTGAGGCCGACAATCTTAACAAATAAATATCCATGGAAAGGCAAAAGCAACATTTGCTTGCAAATTCAAAACTATTAAATATAAAACCATAAAAAAAACTTCAACACTTTGTATCATAATAGGAAATTTTAGATCCCACGGGCCTGTTAAGGGTTAATCAACATCAACATATGCCGTCTCACTCACAATCACTATACTATGTGCCTTTCACTCGCACTTATTTCTAGCATACGTTAAGGGACTGACTTTTACCGACGAGACCACCTTGTATATTTGCATCATGTGCCAATTCATGCAACGAACATATAGCACAGCGAACACAGAAAACTAAATCCCAGGGTCTTCGGCTCTGGCGATCGGCAACCTTCGCGTCATCATGAGCCAGCCAGCAGAGTTATATCCTTATTTTAAGCAGGCTATAAATTATGCACATACATAATATGTAAACGCCGTCTATGTTTATCACATATGAAAAAGTGATTTTAGCTAAAAAACTGACATATTTAAATATAGGATCTAACAAAAAATATATATACTAAAATAAATATGCAAGTTAACCACCGACACTGGACGTGTGCTGACCTAGCATATTAGCGAGGTCCACGAACAGAGTCACAGGCGCGGAGGATGTGTCGCAACCATAGCTCGCAAACGACGGTCAACACTTTTTCCCTTTGCTGTCTCGTCACTGACAAAACCGAAAAAGACCACGAAGACACGGTCTCTCACTGAGCAGAACACTTTTTGTCTCTTCGCTTGTGTTATGTGTTTCGGGTTTTCGGGTGAGCCCGACACACGATCGTGTCTCACAATAACAACTTAGAAAGACACTTTGGTCAAGCGCTCACAGAAAAAGTGTCTTTAGATGACCAGAACCAAAAAAGTGTCTGAGTAAAGTGTTTTTAATTTTTGTTTTCGTGTATATGTTTATTCATGTTTTCCGCATCTTTTGGGCTATTGTATTGTAATATGTATATTTATTTGCAAAATTGGCAAACGAACATTTTCGTTTTGCTTTTCACGATTCATTTTAAGCTCCAATAGTCAAACCGTATAGAATTCACAAAAGTTGATAGTTGCCATAAGCATCACACGTACAAGCACGCATACATACGCAAAAGACACTTTGTTCGTTCACTCGCGACAAGATGCTCAGTGAAAAACAGGAACAAAAGAGAAGTGAAAAAATCGGTCTTTGCTTGAGCGAAGAGCGAGTTGAGCAAAAACAGATTTGATCGGGTCTTTTCAGTCCATTTTCTCAATGTGTCCGTCAATGAGAGGTTTTTATCAGACACGCCGAAAGTGTCAACAGTTATTTGCGAGCTATGGTCGCAACAATGTTGGCAGCCGCTGCAGCAACCCGACACCACCCACAAGTAAGCAGTTCTCATGGGAGCCCAGCAGCTGCCAGCGACGATGGAGTTCCTGGAACGGCGGCGACTGTGCTGTGGCTACGGCAGAGCCGCGGCAGCACCGGCCGCGTAGCCGGCTGCATTCATAGCTTTTAATTTAATTTATGATCAGTCTTAAGTTTGAATCTAATATAAGCGCAGCATATCGCTCGCAATAGATAACTAATTCTCATTCTTCATATCGGCCAGCTACCGTTACCGAATTTGATATCAATTACAACTCAATCAATTATATTCAATATTCTTAGCTAGCTAACGCTTCTAAGGGATTGTAACTAAAGTAATCAATAGAGAACTTAATTCACCAACGCGTTGTGTTTGTGTAATTTGCATATGTCGGAGAATCGGTTTCCTTTTTTATTTCTCCTTCAGTCATCCCTTCTTTTATTTTTGCAAAAGCAATTCCTTATTAATCACTTCACAACCATGCTCTAAGAAAGCAATAGCTGATGTCCAGCTCCTTACAGTACACTCCGCCTCCCACGCTGCCGTCTAGCTTTGAGCCACCAGTGTAGAAGTGGACCACATTTGCAGTTGGGATTGATACCTGGAAAGGCCTCGACAGGTGATCACTAGGTGTACAGTAATCTGTCTTCTCTGGCAATAGCGGGAGTCTCGTCAGGATTCCCGAGAGCCCAAACGCAGATGCTTTCCATAGTGGAAAGGGCAATAGCCAAGAACAACGTGAGTACGCTAATCGATACCATAATACCTAACGGGGTCGGTTCGATCAGTCCTGCGTCACAGCTGAAGCCATCTTGGAGTAGTCCGTTACTCTCTGTAAATAGCGGGGAGAGCAATACAGCATGCTCGCAGCCGCCATCTTATAGCGGACCACCACTGATTGGGATTAGCGGCTATTTTACGCCATTTAGGCCATGTAGGCATGTCCACCGTCAGAACGCCGCCGCCGCTAGCTGGATCCTATACTATATATATATATATACTGAGACTACGCAAGCTTACAACTGTACACTGTTGAAGGCACTGAAGGATGAAGCCCGCGAGACCTTCAAGTCTTTCCTGTCTCATCCAAGCAACGTTAGCGCTGTTGTGGAGCACCTGCGTTTCAGATATCGCCGACCGGAGCAGCTTATACGCAGCCAGCTACGAGAGCTGCCCAATATTTCGGAGCACAACCTGGCGAAGATTATTCCTTTTGCAACCCGTATGAGTAATCTCACTGCCTTCTTGCAGTCAGCGAGGGCAGATCAGCATTTGGGAAACCCAATACTTCTGGAAGAACTTGTGGACAAACTCCACTGCGGATGCACCTGCACAGAGGATCTTGAATTTTGTCGACGCAGAAAGAGGCCGCCTACTGTTCCGTATACTGCCAGTAACGCTGTACGGAGCAAACCGACGGGTGGATGCATACGCACTTCTGAATGAAGGATCATCTGTCACGATGATCGACGATTCCCTCAGAAAGGATGTGGGCGTGCAAGGTGAGCGTCGACATCTGAATATTCAGTGGTTTGGAGGTCACGCATTAAAGAACATATCGTAGTTTTATTTCTGTGCCGAGTTTTATTTAATTCGAAATAATTAGTCGGCCGCTTGGGGATAAAAAACATTATCTCCACAGACATAATACAAAATAGAGAGACCTAAAATTGGTCGTGTATGAACATATTTGCTTTCTTTTTTTATAATTTGTATTGTGCAGCCATTAAATAAACAAACAATTATAATAATAATAATAATAATAATAATAATAAACGCATTTATTGAAAATCTCGCTATAGACATATGTCATGATAGTACTGCGGATTCAACCGGGACAGATGCAACTACGGCTCCAGTATTATTTCTGCAACCAAGGCGCCACACCAAAGCGGGTTAAACTGGAAAATCTAGAGGAGATTGTTCGAAAAATGCTTGAGGACTCTGGTCTTCAGGAGCTGCAGAAATTACAGGATGAGCACTAGGAAACAAAGCGAGAGATACTCAAGCAAATTGCGAGCAGCCAAGGCCAAACCAACTTCCAAGCAGAGCGGCTGCAATTTTTAAGGGAGTCCAAAGAGTAACGTTTATTGTACATATATGGATTGGTTATACCCAATTTACTAATTTAAAATTGTGAAAATGTCTCAATTCAGAACAAAACTTTGCTCATGCTTATCAGCTGCTTTTTGACGTATGGCAGATGGTGAATGGTGCCAGTGCAAATCGGGGTTTCACATCTTTCAACAAATACCATCGTTCCCGCGGGATATTATTAGTGTGCTGAGCCTATAAAATGTTTGCACCCAACTCGATGTCTGCACCCAAACATCTATGACATAGATGTTAATATCGATATTTCTCCATGTTCTCTATGTTTTTCGCTCTCTACACTTGGTCACACTGATAACATTGATTTCAAGTTACACGTGGTTGAAAATAAAATAAATAAATAAATATGTTAAGAAAACAAGCCAGGCAGAGAAGAGAATATTTATATTCAAAAGCACTTAGCGAACGCCTCAAATCGAAGAAAAGAGTCCAGGATAGTATCGTTCAAAGTTTAGACCGCAACAAAACTCTAAATTCTCCGATTGTAACCAAAGGCATAGATGTATATAGTTCTCTAAAATATGATGATAAAGGTTCGTATTTACATTCATATGTACCTTACTTTAAGTAGGATTATTATATTATACTTTATTATTCAGTTCGTCAATAAGTTGAAGACTCAAACAAAAACCAGAATGAACCACACGCTCACAAATGATATCGTAAACGAGTCAAATGCGAGACTTAACCCGACAAAACGCTCACATTCGTACCCGCATATGATAGAAATATGTGTCTTTTAGTTTGTGGCAGTGAAAGTATCATTTATTATAGCTCGCAAAAGAATCGCTTGCGATCGTTTTGCGATTTCTTTTCGATGTCGTTTTTGACATAAAAAAAAATCAAAAGAAATATTTTGTTCGAGCCTGTAGCGTAGCACTGTCAAAAATGACTCGTAAACGATATCGCAGAAGTCTGAAATATTTTTTGCGAGTTTTTTCTGTTCCCTTTCCCGTTTCGTTCTCTAATAAACAATATTTGTAATTTTGAATATGAAATGAATATGAATATAAAAGATATATGTATGTATTATGTGCATTATGTGCTAAAATTGAATTTTTTTTTTTGCTTAATTTTTTCCATTCTTGCCTCCCGTTCCTGCGCATACTGCAAACCTTGGTCCTCAAGTGCAAAATTATTTTTAAATGACCCTGTAGACAATTTATAATATATTTAAAATTGGGGAATTACACAAGCCAAAAGTACCATTCGGATTTAACTTTTTTCCACAAATCCTTTTTCTGCACTTACAAACAACAAACTTTTTGTTTAAGATCTCCAAAAGGTTCTCTATGGAATTTACGTCTAGTTCCAAAGTGGTTATTTTTTGTTGTCTAGGAAGCATTATAGAGAGTCTTTGTTATACATATATGGGTCGTCCAATTCCTTTATAAACCCATGCACGCCCATGGCCTTAATTACCATGGTAGAAATGTGTTCGGAAAACTTTAACTTGGGATCTAACATAACACCTAGATCATCCACCAGGGTAATTCTCTCAAGAGAACCACGAAATAGGGTATAGGGAGCCAACAAAGGGCTAGAACGATGAACTTTGCATTTCCAGGCTTTAAGGTGTAACAAGTTTGCACAACACCATGACTGAAAGCTATTGAGATCGAATTGCCAGCGAGAATGAAATGAAATTTCCTTACACTGGATACAGAGTTTAACATTATCCGCTTACATAAGTACTCGAGAGTATGCTAATACCGAAGGCAATTCATTAAAAAATGAGTGGGAAGAGTTAGGGGCCTAGATGCCCTGAGGTACTCCCGAATTAACTTTTACTGGTGAAGAGGGGGAGTTTTTCAAGAGGACTCTTTGAGACCTGGAACAAAGATAGCTAGAAATCCATCTCAGTAGGTTGGGCGGAAACCCTAAAAGGTCAAGTTTATGCGATAAAAGGGAATGGTTTACAGAGTCGAACGCTTTACTAAAGCCGGTTTAAATAACATCCGTCTGTAAGTTACCTTGAAAGCCTTTAATAATGAAAGAGGTAAACTCTAACAAGTTCGTGGTGTTTGATATGATGTGTCACTTATTTATTTATTTATATAAATATACTCCTAACGCGACAGTATTACTACTTTGTGTCTACTTTGTGCTAATGCGCTAGTCACATGGAGTTCACATAGCTGTGTCCTTTAAACATAATGATTTTTTTATTCTAACATTTTTAGTATGGTGGTATATAAGTGATTTACAGAGATGTTGAAAGTGCGGAGTTAAAATTTTCACAAATATTTTAGGAATAGCGGATAAATTTTCTATACTTCTATAATTTTTTGCATCAGACTTGTGACTTTTCTTATGAATAGGGTCCACACAGAACCTCGGTAAGAACACAGCCGTGAACTCAGTCAGGACTCGGTAATCCTGCTGGAACTCCCACTTGAATGGCATTTCCTCATCCGCATTATACTGTCGACTATATTTACATAGTGCAAGGCACATATGTTTTCTTTTATCTAATGTATTGCAGCAACACCTGAATGGGATAAGCATCCCCACAACATGATGTTTCCATCAGTATTTATGGGCGACTGACAAGTTTTTTTCTCCCCTCATATCCATTGATCTCAGTTTCGTCTGACCACAGCATATTTTCCAATTTAGACGCAATAATTTGTTTTGTTGAGGTATGGTATGATATACCTTTCAAGATAAATGGTTTTTAAAATTGTCATTAGTCAGCCTGTTTCTCATAGTACGGGCTACTAAAAATGTGCATTTAAATCATTTTTCAAATCTTCCGTTGACAGAAATGTTTTTTTTTTCGTACAATGAAGTTGTCGAACTTCTCCAATGTTGCGCGCTTTCTGCCGCGTTTGTCTGGTTCTTGTGTGTAGTGAATCGCTATTTTCAGTTGTGGCAATATCTGACTATGGACCTTGGGTTTCATTCAATTTCAATATAATTTACGCCGCGAAAAATTCTGAAAGGAATATCTACCCACAAAAAACAATACGGGATCCGCCAGAATATTTATTTTATATCTTTTATCTTTAGTTTATGAAATTTTACCTCTATAATTCGATTTCAGTCGCTTTAAACCAAGACAAGAACAAAATTTGAGTGCGTTTCTATTTTTTCTGCAAGACAAATCAGTAAGACACAATAATATAAAGAAAGCAAAGTGGTTTTCATGGATAATATTTGCTCCAAACACCAATTTTTTCCTAATATTTTTTCTATGACTGTTCATAAGTATACATGTATGTAGTATATATTTATATAATGTATGAAATTCGTTCTTTTCTATTTTTTATATAGTTGTGCAAAATTTAAATACCATAAGAAGAGTGTAAAATCGCTTAAAAATAACCATATAATAATAAGTATAAGTAAAAATACTGTATTAATTTTGAAAATGAATTTGATTTTCTGTTTAAAAGGATATTTATATTTTCTTTTTAGGCATTGAAGTCCGCTTTTCAAATGATGAATATGATCACGCTGGTTGCCAAGATCCAAAAATAATGTTAACGACATCACATAACCCTTCATCAAGATTAAAAATGTTTATGAAAGAACTTCGTCTGATTTTTCCAAATGCTCAACAAATGAACAGGGGCAAATATCAATTGACCACACTTATGCACGCTTGTCGAGCAAATAATGTAACTGATTTTTTGATTGTTCATGAGCATCGGGGCATACCAGATAGTCTTGTGATTTGTCATCTTCCATATGGTCCAACCTCATTTTTTAATATATCCGATGTTATAATGCGACATGATATTCCAGATATAGGACACATGAGTGAGCAGAAGCCTCATTTAATTTTTAATAATTTTAAAAGTCCTATTGGATTAAGAACTGTGCAAATACTGAAGCACTTATTTCCGGTACCAAAAGAAAAATCCCAACGAGTAATATCCTTCTTAAACCATAATGATTCCATTATATTTAGACATCATCAGTATAAAAATATAAATAGAGAATTGAGTCTCAGCGAAATAGGTCCAAGATTTGTACTTAAGCTATATCAAATTAAACTTGGAACATTGGAAAATATAAAGGCCGCTGACACCGAATGGGTTAATCGCCCATACTTAAATACTTCAAACAAAAAACAAATTTTTTCAAATGAATCTGGATTGAACAATTAGAGCACAAAATAAAAATAATAGTTTTACTATAAACTGAATAAAATACGAATTATTTAATCAACTGTTGTATTAATTTTATAAAAGTGTAGATCCTTAACAAATATAATTATATATCAAATCAATACTTGCAGGGGTATTGTAAAATTGTCAAGAAATTTGTAACGCACAGAATTAAGCATTTCAGACCCCATCAAGTATATACATACAGAGAATATACAGTAAATAATTATAAAAACACATTTAATATTTTCTTTTTAAATTTGATTATTGCAGTGTGTTGAGTAAAGGTTCAAAGGCTGAGCTGAAGATTTTTCATCAGAGCTCTACAGACCGTGAAAGTTCAATTGAGCTTTGTAGTTTGTGTAGTTGATGAACGTAAAGCTTATTAAAAGATCGTCGAGAGTTATATTAGCTTTACATTTAATTTGGGTGAACAGCTTTTGGAAAACGAGGCTTTAAAAGGCCGTTCGATTTTATCTTGTCCTCAAAAGTTCATGTTTGGGTGTAATTGTGTTATTGGTTGTTCAATTTCAACTCTTTCTTCACGATTTCAAACGTTAGGTCTTGATTTGTCTTGACTGTTTTCGGTTTTAGATATTTGACTACAACGATTATTAATAAATTTGTATTTTCCTTATTTCTTAACAAAGTCATTTGCTTAATTTCAACCTTGGTTACATTTTGTTCAGTAAATATTAAATTTGTATATTGTTGAACGTTGTTTGATAGTGAAATATGTTTTAATTCTGCAGGAATGCAGAATTCTATCAAAGACTATACAATACCAAGATGTCGCATGAGCGACCAAAAAGCTGTTCTATGGCGGGTCCTAACATTAGGACCCAAAAGGCACGAGGGAGCGCGCGGGGTTTCAATTCCCTTTTCGCCTGTACTTCGTCTCTACCGCGACCCCGCTGCCCATCGGTTTCGTCTGTTCGGCAATGCCTTCACCGTCGAAGCGGTGGTCGCGGATCGCCGATGTCATTGGAGCGGCACAGTGGGACCTTTGGCCGTCTCAGCTTGCTAAATTAGTTAGTTAGTCAATAAATATTTGCACACTGAAAAAAATTTAAACTTTGAGTGCTTAGATCTCCTAAACTAAAACTATCTTGAAAATTCGATTGGAAAATTCTCTATTAGATGCGTACATTAAATTTATATAAAGCACTCATACAATTTTTTGACTATTTCGGCTGAGTCTCCACTGTGCCGCGCCAAAGACATCAGCGACCACGCTGCCCTACGGTTTCGGCACGCAGACACTGACATGCTTTCAGTGCGCTTGTGTGTGAAGCTAAAAGCCGTATATGCTGCGGGCGAAACCGGTTTATGGCCGTGCCGACCTAGGACATACACACATATACACAACTACAAGCATATTTCTGGGTTGGCTCGTGCTCGTGCTGACGGCGGCCGTCAGGTCGGCGAAGTAAATCGTCGTCTGGCAGATCGCCGACGCCGCGCTCACGGAGAGTGAGGTTCGAACGGTGTTGGCCGAGGCAGAGGCCCATTTGAGCTCCAGGCGACTTACTCGGGACAACACGGACCGTCGCAGTTCTTTCAGTGTGGTGGGCGTAAAAGAGAATTGAAGTACTAGCCCCGCGCGCCCGTACCATGAAGCGTCAAACGAAAATTGAAAAAGCATTTGTTCCTCATGCGACATCTTGGTATTGTATAGTCTTTGATTCTATGTAAATGTCCTGGTTGTTACATTTTTGGTAAAGTTTTTTTCGTCACGATGTAATTAATATGTTTGGCTGTAGTTCTGTTTTCGAAATTTCTGAAAAGTTCATGTTGGTGCTCTGGTCTAATAATATAGGCCATACAATGATATTTAAAATGTTATTTTGTAAGAGCATTTAATTGTTGGGTAAATAGAATTTTCCTGCGACACTTTCATTGAGAACACTATGTACATATGCCACGGGAACTCGGACTGGGATGGAAAACTCGCACAAAATCACTGCACTGGTGTTGGGCACAATCGAAGAGTACTTGTCTTGAACTTAGAGCGATCCGCCGATGCTGGCTGGGGTGAGCTTCTCCTTATGGGGAAGGCGAAGATCCGCCTCGAAGGACCGGAGCGCACGGAGTTGGCACAGTGCTCAGCAATTATTTGCTGCTGGCCTGAACACATTGGATAGACTCCGACATCGTCGCTTGTTGTTTTTGTGTGAAATAGGGCAGCCACAATTCAGGAGCTGTCAGAAGGTGGCGTCATGTGCCTTCACTGTCAAATCCAGCGGACTTGGCGTCTCGTAGATGCGACGTCCCTGAACTCGTTGAGTCAATTAGGCTAGATGGTAGGAAATTTGTATGTGGGCCTGATCATTTTTGCCCAGAGAACTCGCAATTTAACATCCCAGCCGATGTGAGGGATTTGGAGGTAAAAAAGTCCGCCCAAGTTTTAATTTGTTGTTGAAGACTTATTTCCCATTGAGATATTTTCTCGCTAAGTTAATTCGAGTATTTGCCTATGTGTGCTGAATATTGAATATCGACAAGAAAAAAGAGCGCTTCAGAGACAGGCTCTGCATTCGAGTCTGTAAGTGATGGCTTCTTTTGTCTACAGGTTGTCAGAGAAAAAGCGAATATTTTCGCTTATCACGCTAGGAGGATTATTTGAGGATTTTACACTTAGTCTGCTTAGACATGAGATTTGGCTCGTAAATGCATGTTGGGAATGTCGGAGAGGAACGAGATGCATCAACTGTTTTCGCTACAAGCCGAAATTGATGAGTCAAATCATGGCAAATCTGCCGGCAGACGGATTTATTCCTGATCTGTGGTGTCTTTTGTGACTTTTGTGGCGCTATTAACATCTCCCCTCGGATTCGAGGACGTACGCACATATATTGTCCATTTAGAGCTTATCCCGGACTTGTCAACTAATTATTTTCTCCTGTAATTCAAAAGCTCGAGCGCGTAAACAGCTGAGGAGGCTGCAGAAAGCGTTTGAGTTGCAGCAGCCCAACCTGAGGATGTTCGCAGCAGGACAAGGGGTGAAAGTGCATCCGCCCACTAGCAACGCACTTCGGCGGTTTGTGATAGGCGGCCGTCAGGTCGGCGAAGTAAATCGTCGTCTGGCAGATCGCCGACGCCGCGCTCACGGAGAGTGAGGTTCGAACGGTGTTGGCCGAGGCAGAGGCCCATTTGAGCTCCAGGCGACTTACTCGGGACAACACGGACCGTCGCAGTTCTTTCAGTGTGGTGGGCGATGATAGTTTCTGGACTGCGCTGACCTTGTCTGGATCCGTGTGGATGCCTTGTTCGCTGATGACATGGCCGAGGTAGACTAAACTCTTGCTAAAGAAACTACACTTGTTTCTGTTCAGTCGGAGGGTCGCTTCTCGCAGCCTCCTGAAAACCTCTCGAAGGTGGTCGACTTGTTCTTCTAACGTGGCTCCGATGACGATGATATCATCGAGATACGCGAACGCGTACGGCTGGAATCTGGTTCGACGAGCTGGTCCTGGATTGATCCAGCGGAGTCACTGCTGTCTCTGCCAAAGTCCTCTGGTTCCTGCAGTGTCCTGTCGTTGACTCCTGGTTCGACGAGCTGGCCCTGGATTGGTCCAGTGGAGTCACAGCTGTCTCTGCCAATGTCCTCGTTTCGTTGCGTAGTCCTGATGGCGACTCCTGGTTCGACGGACTGGCCCTGGATTGATCTAGCGGAGCCACAGCTGTCTCTGCCAAAGTCCTTTGGTCCCTGCAATTTCTGGTTGTTGACTCCTGGTTCGACGAGCTGGCCCTGGATTGGTCCAGTGGAGTCACAGCTGTCTCTGCCAATGTCCTCGTTTCGTTGCGTAGTCCTGATGGCGACTCCTGGTTCGACGAGCTGGCCCTGGATTGGTCCAGCGGAGCCACAGCTGTCTCTGCGCTGTTCTTCGTTGCCCTGTTTGTGTCGTGCTACGGGCTGGGAAACTGGCCATGGTTGGGCCCATCGGTATCGCAGTTCTTTCCGTCGGAGCTATCTTCGTGTCCTGTTGCAGTGGTGTTGTCCTGGGGCTGTTGCGTGGTCTGTTTTGGTGGGGACTTGTTGTCGGGGCGGTGGGAAGGGTCGTGGGTGACTGCAGAGTGTCGGTCTGGCGCTGTCGGTCGGACGACAGCGGAGTCTGCGAACGTGACGGCCCGCGAGTCGTGGCTGGGCGGTGCAGGTATGATCCCGGCGGGTTTCTATTACAACTTCAGCTTTGGATTTGCCCGTCCACAGTGGATCCTTGCGCAGATGCTGCATAGGAAATCGAGTCCCAAGATGAAGTCGTCTAATACTTTGGGTAGTATAAGAAGAGATACCTGTGTTTCTCGTTGATCCATTTGCACTGTGACTGCTATAGCTTGGTTGATCTCTTTCCTGGTTCCGTCTGCCAGGCAGATCCTGGTCCTCAACTCTCGCCTGTTCTCGGCCGTCCCTATCTCTTTCGCTAGCCGCTGACTGATGAAGGACCGTGTGGCTCCAGTGTCGAGGGTGGCTTTAAAAGCTCTCCCATCGATATGCACCAGGGCGGCGATCCTTCCTCCCGTCATGCTTAGTGGGTGGGTTTCTCCTGTTCCTGGGTGCGCGTCTCCGTCCATGTCCCTGTTGGGCGGAGACCCGACCCGTTTCCGGACGCGGCTTTCCGGCAGCAGTTGATGGTCCGGACCCCTCGGTGGCCACATTCCCAGCAGAACAGCCTCTGTCGGTTTGTGCACGTACCACTGAAATGGCCGTTTTCTCCGCTGTTCCGACAGGCTCGTTGTACATCGATCGCCTTCTCTTCCTCCTGGCCGATTCCCCGGTTGGCGATCTCGGTTTTCCCGGATGTCTCGTGTGTGGTGCCTCGTTGCGTGTTTGTTCCATTGGCGGTGTAGGCGGCTCGGGGTCGATGATTCTGTGTGGTCCCGATGCTACGGAGTGATTCTCGGTCCCGTGCGGTTTCGTAGGCCAAGATGAGCTGGGTCAATTCCGTGACCCCCTCCGGGGCGTGAGACCCGATGTCCCTGGGGAAAACGTGGCTGCTCTCCTGCCATGGTCGTTTGGTGGCTCGGTGTGGCAGGGGGTCCAGTGGTATTGGATCCTGGTTCTTGGTTCTTACTGGATGCCTCCGGTCTGGTTCCTGGGAGTGGTCATTGGGCACCTCGTTGTGGTTGGTCGCCCTGGGCGGACAGTGTCTCGGTCGCTGACTCGTTGTATCTGTGGGTGGATCCTCGGCTCATGGTGGGCAACTCGGGTATAATTAATCGCAGTTTTGGTCCCTCATTGCTGTCTTCCATCTTCCTCCGGCTCTCTGGTCCGGGTGACGTGGCTGGGCTCCGGTGGTCCCTGGGGCTCGGTATGTTCCCAAAGTGTGTGGCCAATTCGTCGTCCCAGTTTCTCCTAGTCCAAACTCCTTGGCTAGGCTCTGTAGCTTGTCCTTCCTGCGTGACGCTATCTAGCGGATGTTCATCTTGATCCTGGTAGACTAATCGGTCGCACGGTGCTGGGTCTGAGCTCCTGTACTAGGATGCACGGCAAAGGGTAGATGATCCTGTCGAAGGAAACGCAGCACGTTACCGGGTTCGGTGATCCTATACTAGGATACACGGCACTGGGGGATCCTGTTCGAAGGACACGTGGCACGATACTAGGTTGGGTGATCCTGTACTAGGATACACAGCACTGGGTGGATGATCCTGTCGAAGGATACGCGGCACGATAGAGGGAAAGGTTCCTGTGGAGGCTCGGTAGTAGCTGTTCAGTGTTCAGTGTTCAGAGGCTCGATGATAAATGTCCAGAAGCTTGATCGTAACTCTTGAGAAGGTCGATGGTAACTCTCCAGAAGGTCGATAGTAACTGTCCAGAAAGTCGATGGTAACTCTCCAGAAAGTCGATGGTAACTGTCCAGAAGGTCGATGGTAACTCTCCAGAAGGTCGATGGTAACTGTCTTCCTGGTGTTCCTGCTCCGCCTTATATTGGCCGTGGCCATGGATTTCGGGCCGAGGGCTCCGCTGCCATGTAGCTGCTCCCCTGCGTTCGCCGGCTGTACCTCGTTGCTCCGCTGCTCTATCGCTGTTTCGCTGCTCGGTCGCCGCTTCGCCGCTCTGTCACAGCCTCGCTGCTCTGTCACTGCTTGGCTGCTCTGTCACGGCCTCGCTGCTCTGCCACTGCTCTGCTGGCTCCTGCTGCTGATGATCCTCGTGGCGTTCACTTTCCTGTCACTTTACGATCACTTTTTGATATTGCCTTTCCGTGGCTCGACTGTTCCGCGTGGAAGTTCGGCAATCACTCTCGAGTCTCGCTCTCGCTGGACCGGGTCAGGCTTTTGTGTTAGTCGTTGGCTCTCTGGCTTTGGGTGCGTGGGTGTGAGAGTGGGAGCGATCGTTGGCTCTCTCTCCGTTTTCCTCTCTTTTTTGCTTTTCTCTTCGTTTCCGTGGTGCGCTGCTGCTGTGTTGCGGTAGGTCCACCGCTGGTGATGCTCTGGTTGGTTCTTGGTACTGGTTCAGTGTTCATTTACCCTATAGAAATTAAAAGGCCTCGTCGTTTTGGGTTTCCTTAATCTATTTCTTATTATAATTGGGGAGGCATCTACAGAGGGGAGGGTAAATTAAAATTCATGGCATTGTCTGTTGGTGGGTCAAAAATTATAATGAGTATTTGTGAAGATTGTGCCTTCACACTCCCTTCCTACTTCGGGGTGGGGCGCGGCGAAATGCGGACCAGGCTTCCGCTGATCGATACGCGGAAGCGTTGGCCGTCGTGGTACTCCAGGCTGCGGATCCGGATCCGGCTCGACCGCGCCGCGCTTGCCTGAGCGCTGGCGCCTTCCGACAGGCTTTGCGGGATGCGCCGATCGGGAGTGCTCACTCGCTCTGTATGGTTCCCCCCGGGCCTTAACTTTCCCATCCCACTCCCGAAAGGACCACTTGGTGATCTCCCTCCTTCACCTCAGTCATCCCCGTCCGCGGAACTGACTTTCCGTTCACCATTGTTAGCCCTGATCTGTTGAGCCGCATAAACTTCACGATTCCTATTAGACTGACTAGAAATTTTATACCGTTGTTCCTTCCACTTTGTAGATCGAATTATTCCTTGCATGAACCGTTTAGGGTCTTATGCTCGGATTATAATTCCCTCTACCATATTATATCCACCACTAATTCAGAGGCTGTCGCCGTGTCTTCAGATCCTCATTTTGCGCACCGTAGGATACCCATTCCGCAGTCCAACTGGTTCAAGTTCTAGTTACGACGACCAAACTGTAGACGTTTTATGTACTGTATACAACCCAGCTTCCTACACACACATACACATTAACAGAATCGGGGTTTCACACCTGTCAAAAAATTCCACCGTTCCCCCTATATGTCCTTAATGGGCAGAGCCTATTAGGTAATAAATAGTTCAAAGAACATATACAACAGAATTCTCGAGAAAATTTCGGGATATATTTTTGTAAAGTCCAGTCAAAGGTGAAAAACTTCTGAAATGAATATGTTATTAAGCGGTGATTTCGTTTTTGCTTTATTCCAATCGTGCACATAACGAAAAGCTCGAAAAGAGAGACCAAAAATGCATGTGGACTGTGCAGTTGAATTTATTACAGAGTGAGCTCTCGATTTGAAAATATAACAAAATTATATATAAGCGAAGTAATATTGCAATTTAAAATAAATATTGAGGGGGGTATTTACTGTGCAATACAACTGTGTTTACGATATAATGTGCTGTAGTTTTGTTTTAATAATTAACTGTTCCCAGTGTTATTGTCTGTGTTGTTGTTACCTTAATTTTGTTACTTTAGCTAAAGTAAAAGTTAGGACCCTCTTCTCTGCCTTAGTTCAGACTTATGTATACAAATTTGTTATTGTTTTAATATTATTAGCTATGAATATCAGCTGCCCGTTTTTGCCCGTGTTTGCGCTATATGCATTTAACTAAGGCGGCCTATTTGACTTTTTACCGTTTTTTCGTGGAAGTTTTATGTTATCTTTTTGTTTTTTTGTGTATGCTTTGCGATTTTATTTGTTTTGTTTTTTTGTTTCTCATCTGTATTGTTTTCTGTTTTCTTGTTTCTGTATTTATCTTATAGTCTTATTGTTAATTTTTTTAAACGCTTGGCCTATAAATATTTATTTATAGGCACAATATACAAATCAATGTATGCTTTCTCGCATTCATTTTTTGATAAGTGGTGCTTAAATAATGGCTAATTTCCTGATAAAGCTAACAAAGTTTATGAAGATCTACAACAGCAGTTTAAAGACGTAATTCTCCTGACGTCATTAAACATGCTTTAGTATCCATTGGAGGGCTCTCCGAAGAAGCTGCTGAGTCTAGGAATAAGGATATAAAAAAGCATCGACTCCATCACACTCGGAAGATCTCACGTGTAGCAACAAATACAGATTTGTTAAACAGATTATTGTTGAGCTCGGATCCATTTTTAACTGGGCAACGAAAACTTCAAAACAAAAATAAATCTATTCTTTTCAAATCTGTTTTTGATTAACTTAATTAATTTAATTCATTTCACATCACTCAATATTTGTTATTATTTTTATTTTTCGTTCAATAAAATTTAATACAAATTAATTGATTATGTTTAGTTTCTGAAATTAAATCAGAAAAAATATTTCTATCTATTTTTAGTCTTTATTCAATATTCTTCCACATTTAAAAGCGTCCCGTAGTTGTCTCCGCATAACAATTGTTTGATTTATAATTTGTAAATATTATATAAAGCTTATTTCAAAATTTCGTATTGATATTCGCACGGGCAGTATTTTGGCCACCATTTCCGTACAGCACCGTCCACTGAGCAGCCGTTCGGCTTCCATATGTGAAAATTAAATACATTTTTACACACTGAAACATTTGTAACTTTGAGTGCTCATAAACTTAAAGTCCGATTATTTTGAAAAATGATTTTTAAGAGCTCTGGAAAATTCTCCATTTTATCCAAAGCGCTCAAAAGCACTTCGACTTTGCCACTTTTTTTCGACTGATTACCCACTGTGCGTCGTGTTGCGTTTTTTTAAATTTATTTATTTAATTAACAATTATCTGCTTATTATGGAAATTAGTTACAAAAGAAGGAAAGGAGAAAAATAGAGAGACAGGGCGAGAAAAAATGAAATTGTTTTCTTCATTCTGGCTATAATAATAATAGGATCCAGTCCAAAAAGATATGGTCATTTTCTACGATTCTGCGTTTTTAGTTTTATCGAATATTCAATTCTGTGGATGCCACAGATTTTCGCCCTTCGAGGGGGCGGAAGTGGGCGGGGAAAAGTTTAGAAATATACTTGTAACAGAAACATATTACAGAAGTCTGGATATAAAATGTCGTTGCTCTAGCTCTTATAGTCTTTGAGCACTAGGTGCTAATAGGGACGGACAGACAGACATGGCTCAATCTACTCGGCTATTGATGCTGGTCAGGAATATATACACTTGACGGGGTCGGAAACGCTTGCTTCTAGACGTTACACACATCCATTTTCACCACATATCTAATATACCCCAATACTCATTTTGAGTATCGGGTTAAAAAATGCTCTTTTATGATATAATTCTATATGTTGTGTTACCGGCGTTGTGTGTCTAGCGCTGGGCGTCACAAATGTTTTGGAAAGCATTTCCTAAACCAGAATAACGGTAAGAAAACAAAAAGAAAACAAACAGGAATATACAAATAGGCACAAGGTTTATTATTGTTTTTTGTTTTTTAGCTTCTTTAATTGCGAATATATTTTTCCATTGAGACACGGGCTGCCTCAAGGTCGTAGCCTTGTCATAACATGGCAAAATCATTTAAAAGATTGTAATTTTTAGGCCAAATCATGCGATAAACGGAAAATTCATCGTTGGAGATTACTATGATTTGCTAAGATTTTCGACTTTGATTTTCAACACAATAATGCTTTGATCAACTTAGTTCCGCTATAGACAAATTAGTAAAACCCATTCAGTAGTACACGTTGTACCTGAAAAAATAGATGCTGTGCAGCATTGGCTATTGTAATATTGTCATATGACAAACCAAGAGATAGAGGGTCTTTGGGCATTAAAGGGACAAAATTGCATGAACAATTGGCTGTCAAGAAGAATTTTTCTCGCGAGATACAGAATAATTTGACATTTGCAGACTAAGTATTTTTTTTTTTAAATGCCAAAACAAAATTCTATAAAATGAAACGTTTTGTATAGAAAATTGGTGGATTAAATCTTAGAAACTTTTCTGTAAAGAAGACACAACAATGATGGAGGAAATATGGAGAGAGCATTTGCTAGGTTATATTAAAATATTATGTCATGTTCTTGCAGTTAGTTTTTCGTACCCCATTTTACGTAATGACCAATATTCTAGATGTGTCCATACCGCTCCGTCTATCTCTCTGTCTTTCCACCAAAGAACTGCTCACTCCGCCAGGAGACCAGGAGAAAGAGAGCCCCTATAGCAGGGGGTCAGCAACGCGATACGGTTTTACTTATTCTGGCTATAATAATAATCCCATCTGTTTTGCAATTTTTTAGACACGGGCGTTCTCAATAATTCAGTGTTTTCGGTTCAGATTTTCAGTGTGATATCAGAAGAGTCGGTGCTCAATGTAGTAGATGTAGATCTTATAGGACGGACAGACATACTGACAGGCTGACTCAGCTAATGATGCTTATAAAGAATAGAATATTTAAGGTGTCAGAAAATCTATCCTCTAGTTACACATCTACATATATAAATCGAAGATACACCCAAAATCTTTGAGTACGGGTTATAAAAAGGTGCCAATCTTCATTTCTGTATTCAGTATCATAAAATGTCATTATGTACTCTTAAAAATCTTTAAATCTTTAAAGTTCGCCTAAATTAAGAAGAGAAAAGTCTTGATTTTTTAAACGTGGCATAGCGAAAAACCACAGCCAATATAGCCAATATTCTATAATAACAAGTTAGCCTAGGTCTGCAGCAAAATCACTGCCGGCCTGTGAGGTATATGTTAACATAACAAAAACCACTTGTCTTTCAAGCCTGTTCACAAAAATTTCTGTATACTTTTAGGCATTCCTTTTTTATTCCCGATACTTAAAATGAGTATTGGGGTATATTAGATTTGTGATGAATATGGATGTGTGTAACGTCCAGATGGAATCGTTTCCGACCCAATAAAGTATATATATTCTTGATCAGCATCAATAGCCGAGTCGATTGAGCCCTGTCTGTCTGTCCTTCCGTTTTCTCCAATTTTTTAATAGGTTAGGTTAGGTAATAATAATAATATCAACTTCCAGTCTATATATGTATATAATGACGTTTATTTTAGCCAAAGAATATTAAAACACAAGAACGTGTCAATACGAGTCAGGATTGACTGTGTAAGAAAGAAAATCACTAAGTTACTCTCTAAAACTAGGTGTAACATGCAGTTATGAAAAAAAAAAACAAGCTTAGCTCTGAAAAAACCATAAAAATAAGAATACAACAAATCTTAAAAAAAGCATCTGCGACGTCATAAGCCAATACTTACATAACAAAATGACTGTCGTGAATTTTCAGATGTACTTAATAATATTTATGATAATATTCGGATAATCACAGCATAGGACGGAGGATCAAAAAAGTTAGTGAGAATAACGGTTAGTTTTTCATTTCTAACAAACTCGTGAGATCAAATTCATAAATTAACTATTTGACTTACCAGCTGTTGGATGGCCGAAATGGATGGCAAGGAAGACAATTACAAGTAATCGATGATCGGCAGGTAAAAATACACAAATGCATTAAGACCCAGACATATATGTATGTATGTATGTATGTACATATATGTGTGTTAATCTGTATAACGCCAACATCGTTAAACATCAATTCCACTTGTTCCAGCGTTACAATACAACTCCAAAATAAATGCACAACGTGTATGTATATGTGCATACATATGAAGTAAATATACATACACACAAAAATGTGTTCCTTTTTTACCTTTAGATCGCCCTTTTCTAACACCTTTTCGGCTCGAATCCAAGACACAGGGCTGCCGCTGTGTTGTCGGCAACTAAAAAGCGAACAAATGAGCGCCGAACGATTATTTAAGGCCAATATCTCTAATTACGGTTCTGACACATAACAATGCAGTTTCATTTTTAAATTTATGGGTTTCATTATTTAATGTAAACTGAAACTTAAGGCATTTTTCCGCTTTGTACGACAGGTGGTCTAGACTAACGTTAACATATACACACTCGTAACCACGAAGGTTTGTGTAAATTTCAGTTCATTTTTGATTTGCACTAATTAATTAAATTTATTATAAATATACTATAAATAAATTATTATATAATTTTATAAATATTACAGACCAATTTCAGCGATCCTTATTAAATAAATTTATACATCTTCATGATCAGTCTGAACAGGCTAATCAAAATAGCCATATTCGTTTTGTTTGCATGCAAAATAGTAACTTTATTTTCAGGCTATTTAAACTAATAGGATAATCTTCCATTAGATCAGATTGTATTTATATTTTATTTGGGTTTGGAAAACTTTAGTTTCTCAGGATAATTATAGTAAAAGCTAGAAATTGCTGTTGTTTTTTTTTGATACATACTCGTACATATGTATGTATGTATGTATGATTGATCTTTATACATACATATTTTTATGTCTGTAATTCTTAGCACCAAAGAAAAATCAGCCTGACGACACACCGAATTTAATTTTAGTTTTGAAAATCTTTACAGAATTATTCTTGTCAGTAACGCTTAAATATTGATATCCCCGTTCAGGTTTGGTTTTTCATGATTTTCTGTTTACTTTTATTGGTTTCCGTTGTGGTTGTATCAAACAATAGATAATTGTAACAACTGTTAACCGTACACCGAAACAAATTGCGTTAAAGCGTGAATTTCTGTTTGTCGGAAGTCCTGATTATTTCGCATTTACAGGCAAATGTCAAACCTACTGGGTGGGAATTGAGTACAAAATAACAAAAACGCTGCGAATACATAATGATTTATTATTCCGGGTTAAATACCTTGACCATCCCCCCTGTTAACAAATTCTTCTTAATGCGTTGTAATTGCATAGCATGAAATTTGTTGTGATTGTGTCTGTGATTACATTATATACATAATTGAGCAAACCTCAGCGGCAATAATTTTATTAAAAATTGTATTCTTTGGGAAATAAGAATTTATGTTTACCATTTGTTATGCCTTCCAATTCGATATGCATATTCAAAGTGCTGTAAATGATTCTTAAATAAATTTAAATGAGATTCACGGTTAAATGGAATAGCGTGTAAGTAAAAAATGTCCTGCAACCGGAACTAATTTGAATATACATTTGGTAGATTGTAGATACATAAATATGTACATATATAGTATAGTTTACTATATGTTAGAAAGTAAAAGATAAAGTACTGTTAAACAAAAAAATCACCAAAATTTGCGTTACTTTAATATTTGGTTTTTTCTTATATGACTAAAAAGAAACCATCTTAATATCGAAAAAACGTAATTTTATATTTTATTATAATACCCATTATTGATTAATGTTTCGGTTAAGGGTTTGGCATATTTTTTATAATTTTTTATGGTCGATTTTTGGCCAACTCTTCCTGAAGCTGTTCCTTTAACGCGGATATAGCCGATATTGGCGTTTTGCGTACACGGCGGTACAGCTAACGTTTTTTATTTTGTTGTAGTTTTATGCATTTTATTTGCATTTTAAGTTGAGAAAAAAATATACCAAATATTAAAGTTACCCACTGTACATGCTTATATAGGTTGAAGATAGCTAAAATGTTGATCCACGGGTTGTCTTTTCTAAATGAAGGAATCTGCAAAGATCTCGGCTTCGGTTTCGGCTTCGGTTGGTTTGTATATCGTAAATTCGAAACAAACACGGTTTGTTTAAAATACAGGGACACAGTTTTTGAAACAAATAAACCAAAACCAAGTTAATTCACTGTTTATCATAATATGTTTATCTTTATATAGCAGTCAGTCTTATGTATGGAATGGAACTGTAATAAAAATATATGTACATATGTATGTATATATGTATAGGTGCGTTAAAGTACACTCCCCATTCCGCCCCTAAAAATATAGATAAGCACACGGGGGCTGCTGTTGCCTGAAATTAATCTCTTTTTGATGCTATAGTTATTCCCTCTTCTCTGATTCTCAATACGTTGTTTGGGTGTCTAGCGTCTTTAGATAATTAGATACTGTACTCAGCCCGTTTTCTTATGTTGAGATTAAGGCTTTCAAAATATTTACAGTTTTAATGAATTTCGATTGCAATTAATGCTCCGGATAAATTGCATTTACTGAAGGGTAACTTATTATTTCGTGCGCATTTCGGTCAGGAGGCATCATTGGCTTCGAAGCGAAAAGGGTCAGACGGTGACTGCCAATAGCAAACCAAGCCATGCTAACTAACTTTTTTGGCTTCAGTTGGATGGCAAATTGATCAAAATGTCATATGGTTTCAAAAAAATGTCGATACGTGTCGAACAGAAGGCGATTCGATGGAGCTACTGCAAGAAGTGTTCACAAAGCGCATAGTTTCCAAATGAGGCGATGTGTGGAATGGTCGCCAAAATCATGCGATCGGCTGCCCAAGTGTAAGTATTTTACTGTGGCTACATTACAGGGTGAGGTCTTACTTGAAACCATTGGGCCAAAGTCAAACCTTTTATAACTTCTATGAGTGCTTTGGATAATTTCAACACACGCTTCACACGCATACACACAAGCTTTTAAAAATGTCAACTTTTTGGCTTAGGAGATACATACATATGTATCTTACTGTATCTTTCGGATTGAATACATATAATAAAACTATAAAAACCTATGCTTTTCTTTTTGGTTTATTTTATTTGGTGTATTCATTGTTAACATTATTCTATAAAAACAAACGGAAACATTTATACCTGATACTCAGTCAGTTGCTATTGCGATTCCCATCCGCCAGAGAGCGCACACATTGTACTACGAAGAGTTTGTGAGAGAGAGAAATAGAGAGAATAAGTAAGCGCGTGGCTGGTTTTGCGTAGCCACTGCAAATTGATTTTTTCTCGGCAGTCTGGTAGATATGGTCATTCTCTTTGATTGGGCGTCGCAAAATTTTAAAGCAAACTTGATTTAGTTTGATATCACTGAGAGCTAGGCGTCAAACAAGACCAATAGACGAACAGACAGACATGACTTAATCGACTTGGCTATTAATCCTGATCAAGAATATATAGTATATACTGTATGGGGTCGGAAACGCTTCCTTCTGGGCGTTACACATATCCACTTTCCCCAAAAATATATACCCCTATACTCAATTTTAGTATCAACAATAACACAGACTTTTGAAGAAAAAGCTAGTATGTATAATGAAATCAATCATTAAAAGTTACTTATGGATAACAAACAAAAAATAAAAATGGAATATTTCACATAAGCAAATATGCGCCGGCAAAAAATCTTCAACATTTGCAATGCCTGTACGTAGCAGGTTCATGGTAATAAGCTACCAATTGACCCTTTGGAAACCTACATATGTATGTACTTCAAACTATTCGTAAGATCCAGCCCTATTTTGACAAAATAGTGGTGAGGTCGAGGCACTTAATGTAAATAAATAAATGTATATTTTCTCTACCGATCTAGCAACCGCTATTACGAACTTTGAAATAACCCAGTGTGTTATAATTTGGCAAAAATATTTCAAAATCCATATTTTGTTATTTCTACAATATACGGAAAAGAACAAAATTCCAATCTAAAAGGCATTTCAAGTACCACCGCTCTTTAAAAAATCGCTTTTTTAAACAAATATTGTATATTTATTAAATTGAACAAAAAATAAAAATATCAATAATGTGTAATCAAGAATCTACGGTACGCTACAAAATATTAATAAAATATAAGATAAAAAAGATATGTATGCACAAAATATAAAAATACAAATGCTAGCCTTAGCTCACACGTACGACTTATTGAAATTTAAAGGTCAGACGCTTACGCTTACGAAATTTTATTTACCAGCTGTTTATAAAAGGCCCTGGTCACTGTTGCCGATTTCATTTCAGAAAAGGGCAGTTCGACTTTTTCAAAAATATCCACCCACCAATACAACTATCCAATAGCAGGCAACTTTTGCAAATAATACATACGAGTATTAGTGAAATGATTGAAATACATTTGCACATGTAATCATTACATATGTACATATGTACACACGTATATTTATATAATATAATAATTACATATGAATCAAGTTAAAAGCCTGCATGCATAAATATTATCAGTATAGTATACATATGTACACGCACGAGTATTTTCAAATGTACGTATGCACGTACATATGCATAATACATAGATACATTTTAAAATTAATATTTACATACATCTGGTTTTATTGGAATCATTTTTGAATGTCTCGTCTCTGATAGATTGGGCACCCACCATTTCGGAATAATAAATAATAAGGAGGGTACTAATGAAAATTTACGTATGTATGTATAAATGTTACATTGTAGAAACCGCATAAGCTCCGCCCAAAGAAATGTATTTCTACAATAGCCAATCCAATTCCAGGTTTTTTTTGTCTATAGACAAATAAGACTTGCTACCATCATACCATCCCGCTTTAAGAGTTGATTGTGCTTTCTCACTCTCTCGTCGTCAACTAGCCGCCGCTCGCTCTCCATGCTGCGGCACTTCGTTGTTAACCTCCACTTACACTTGATGATGAAGATGATCACCTAATTATCGCTTTGAAAAGGCCAATTATCAATAAATTAATTTCTGTTGATACAATAATACATATAAAAGACACGAAATTAAACTTTTTTTTTTTTAAATATACTGGTTTTTTGGATATTTAATATAAATATATGTGCACAAAAATGTGTACGATCGTTGAGTGGAACTATCTTCCGAGCTCGGAAGTTATATATTAGTATTTAATTGGCTTTCGCACTTACTATACCTATAAAATCAATGTGGGACTACACGCTCTACAAAAGCAGTGGCAGTACGATTTAGGTTTTAACGTTCTGCAGAATAATGACTGCGTTCAAAAGCAGGCAAATCAACTAACAAGATTATGAAAACGTAAAATCAGTAAATCGGTAAAGTGGTTGTAATTTTCTTTTTCAACACCTCTCTCGCATTGGGCTGTTAGCCAGACCCAGCTGCCAGGGCGGTTGTCGAGTGTACATATGTATATCCGTAGCTTAAGCTAAGCTAAAACCTACGACACTCCCCGTAACTGAAGCCGAGCCCCTTCCCCATAGTTTGCTCTGGCGTAGTGTGGTCTGGTCAGACTGGTTTATTCGTTTAGTAAATCTCAGACTCTTTGCTTTGGCTCTCTTCTTTGAAGTTTCGCCGTTTTGGAGGGATGATGCATGTTCGCATCGCGGTGATTGGGAGAGAGCACGGGGGCAATGATGTGAGTGATTATATTTTGATTGCATTGCTCACTGTGGTTGGTTGTACGGCATTGCTCACTTAGTACAATAACCGGCGCGTCGTCTGCTAGTCTGCTGAAACAGTAATTTTTTGTATGCCGTGTTCTTCGTTTGTTGTCGTTTGTTTTGTTCCCTCTCTATCGCTATCTTCGCTTCAAGTTCGCTACCACCGCCGCTCACGTATTCGTATTCAGCTTTAGATGGTAATTTGCCAGACCAGGGAAACCTCAGTGAGAGTGCTTTTACATTCAGTGTTGTCGCTGAAGCTTATAACAAGCGTAGTTCTTGTGGAGATTTTATTGCCGTCAGTTCGCGATCTTGTTTTACCGTCGCTATTGACTTCATCATGACAAATCAAATTTCAATAGAATACTTTTTGCTGCAACGGATAAAGCAATTGTTCGCTTCTCATGTTTTTAAATAATTTGTCTTTAAGAGATGTATTAAAGACATGAACACCTAAAATGTTGTACCATCAAATATAAAGTACAAACAAAAAATAAATAAAAATATATAGAAAAAAACAAATAAGCCGCAAAAATAAACAAAAACCAGTGTTGTAAATAATAATCTCTGATACATGATTACATGACAAAAATAATGTTATTTATTTTGTCTATCTTTAAATAATATGAGGAAATATTTAACACAGTTCTGTGTTGAATCATGCGTGATTGAGCTCTGGAGAAATAAATAATTAAACATTGCCGATTGTTTAATAATGCCAAGACCCTCACGTGAATCATATGGCGATCAGAAGCCTCCATATTCATATATATCATTAACTGCTATGGCCATTTGGAGCTCACCGGAGAAAATGTTACCTCTCAGCGATATATATAAGTTTATAACAGACCGCTTTCCATACTATCGAAAAAACACTCAGCGGTGGCAGAACTCTTTGCGACACAATTTGAGTTTTAACGATTGCTTCATAAAAGTTCCGCGACGGCCAGACAGGCCCGGGAAAGGTGCCTACTGGGCATTACATCCTCAAGCATTTGACATGTTTGAAAACGGCAGTCTACTACGACGAAGAAAGCGATTTAAATTGCATAAAAATGATAAGGACATACTGAATGAAGAATTGACCGCACTTGCGAACCTAAATCGATTTTTCTTTACAAATCGCAATGGAAGTGTATCGCATATGACGTCGCTAGACAGCAACAATGCATCTATGAGCCTTGACTCGACTCTGCATTATCCCAGAGTAGCAAATCAATTATCAACGCCTTTAGCTCAAGGTATAATTCTACCTGATGTTATCCATCCTCCCACATATAATGCAAATCATACCAATTTATCAGATATAGCACTGTCCAATTTGCCCTTGATAACTAGTCCAGACAGTGAAGGTCCGATAAGTTTACGACCGAAGCGTTCCTTTACGATAGAGAGTCTAATTACTCCCGACAAACCTGAACACCATTCGGAGGAGGAAGACGAGGATGATGACCGAACTGATATAGATGTAGTGGAATGTAGTGGAATTTTCAGATATCCGCCAACATCTTCGTCCGACGAATATATGGCAATGAGTCGAATAAACCACACTGAAGATCAGCGAGAACGACCGCTACCGCCGTTACACACTATAAATGCAGGAAACGTACCGTTTCTTCATTATGCCGCAGGAGCCAATGTATCAGGACTGAGCTCGGGAAATCTCCAATCCTCGGGAATCCCCAGCACCACATATGAACTAGCTATTTCCCATCCACTGTTTATGATGGCAACGGCACCCCTGGCCAATATGCACAATATCTATTATAATAACGTTACTCTGGTGGCACCGTCACAACAATATCTTACACCGGAAGCCCAAAATAGAATAGACAATGATTTGCGTACTATATAAATAGATCAAACTAGAATATTGCTGTACAGAATTATTTATGAAGATATGTAAATTCATCCAAACTTTGTTCCTTTTTTTTATTAAGGTTAATTGATAAATAGGACCAAAACATGGCATAGTTGTAGTTAGTATGTATCAACGCCTAATACACAATTTTTATCACATACCGTATGCATAAGCTATTTATTTTATTTGTATTAAATTCTATACATAAGTCGATAATTATCTGAAGACTATTAAATTTAAAATACCAGAAGAAACAAGTTGTTGCAATAAATGCATTTTTAGCCAACGTTATAATTGCAAGATAGTCGTTACGTTGGATTATTTTAATAAATTGAATTCTCGTATATTAAATATACCCCTGGTAGTCAGCTATTTGAATGTACAGAAGTACGGAAGTGTCTCCGGCGGATAAGCAATTTTTTTCCGCAAAATGATCGGTAGAGTCGGTCCGTCAAAGAAACTTCATCAGTGTCAGAGCTATAATAAAAAGACTTTTCACATTCATATGTACTTAATCTTCTATTCTATATCTTTTGAAATTCTGTTTGAAAATGAATAATCCATTTCTCTGCTTGGTTAAAGTACTAGAATAATTGACCTTAGGTAGGGATTTGTGGTATTCATCTGAATAGTTTCTTAGCTAACTTATCGCTTAATAAAAGAGGTACGTAAACTGAATGATGTCGGAATCAAAAGTCTCAGGGTCTAAAAAGATTCTTTTGTTATAAAACATTAAAATATAAAGTTTCAGCCCGGTTCGACAACGTTTAGAGGTGCCGACTTGAGGTCAAAGTTAAAAAATATGATATTTGGCCAATGGTTCCTATGGCAGCTATACTATATACCGCTCTGATCGGATTGAATTTTTTTTCTGATTTAGAATATTATAATACAATCCAGCCCCAAATAGCTCGTCTTGTTAATATTTAAGCCAACAATAAATAGTTAATATTCAAATTCTCATATTAATGGGGGAGTACAGAGTACAGAGTATTAAAATATCGAATTGCCACCCTCGGCTACCCAAAATGCATTAGGAATGGGAATGAAATCGGTATTAGCCTGTTTTGATAAAACTGTGTCCAATTCTGGACAACTTAAAGGCGCTACATTCCGCCTAGAGAAACTATTAAACAAAAGACTCTTATACCTCCCTGCAGACATCACACCACTGAAATACATTTGCGGGCAGCATTTGACTCGTGTGCCGAAGCTACAGCAGGTATAAACGTTGCCAGTTTTAAAGATTCCTAGAAGACTATTGAACAAATCAAGTTTAAGTTTTGTGTCACTGATCAGTACGTTGAAAAACATTTAAATGACAGAAAAAATGCAATTATTATCTTCTGTCAAGTTGAATTGAGAAAATTCATGCGCGTATTACGTTGAATTGTTAGAGTTAACTCAAATTTTTGTAGGATTGGCTCCGAAAGCTATTTTTTATACGCGAAACTCACAATGAGTATTGGGGTATAGAAGTGGCTGTGTGTAACGTCCAGATGGAATCGTTTCCGACCCCATAAAGTATATATATTCGTGATCAGCATCAATAGCCGAGTCGATTGAGCCCTGTCCGTCCCTATCAGCGCCTAGTGCTCAAAGACTATAAGAGCTCGAGCAACGCCCACACAAAGGGCGAAAATCTGTGTAAAATCTGAACCAGATCGTATAACTATTATAGCCAGAATCCAGAAAACAATTTCATATTTTCTCGCTCTGTCTCTCTCTAACACACAGGTTTCATGGGCTAATCGCAAAAAATCGCAACCAAATTTGGTATCCACACTCCTGTGATATCGGACCTTGACCGTTTGATCTCAAAATTTCGCCACACCCCCTTCCGCCCCCGCAAAGGACGAAAATCTGGGGCATCCACAAATATCAGAGACTATTAAGGCAAGAGTAATCAAATTTGGTATCCGCACTTCTGTTAGATCTCGCTATAAAACGTATATCTCAAAATTTCGCCCCACCCCTTTCCGCCCCACCAAAGAACGAACATCTGTTGCATCCACAATCAGATTTGAGAAAACTAAAAACGCAGAATCATAGATAATGACCATATCTATCAGATTGAATCTGAATCTGGATCAGATCGGATCATTTTTATAGCCAAAAGGAACAAATCAATTTGCAGTGGCTACGCAGCGCCCGACGGCACGCTCAGACTGATTTTCTGTCTCTCTCGCACTCACTCTTTGTCGTGTCGTTTAATATTCGCGGCGTCTGCCGGAGGTGAGCCATACTGACTAAGTATCGGGTATAAATGTAGAGTTGCGGTCTCCGCAGCAACTCACAACGTTCCCCCTCGTTTATTTTAATTTCCCTGGATCAATGCACCATCCACTTTGGATGTATAAGGCGATTTATACCTTTAAAATATATATTTTTTGAGGAAAGTTTAAGTTACAACTCCAGAAGAAAAATATTTGCGTGACGTTTCTATATTTATAGTGCGTTCTTATACAAATTATTATTAATTATTGTTTTTAAATAATGCTAATAGCTACTTAAAACTAAATATTAACAAATGTTGGTGCTATAGCTACTGAGGCCTTAAGCTCTGGGGTAATTTGGTCAGATTTTATAATTATATACAAAGATGTTGGTATGAGTATTTACAGTATGCTCGGTTATATTTTATGAAGGAAATTGGCGGTTTCTAGGAATTTGAGTATAGTTTTTGAATTTGCGTTGGTGGGGTTTGAGATAAGTTGAATTGGGTCGTTGTTATTGAATGATAGGGACCTTTGTGGGGAGAGTAAGGGGCAGGTGTATAATATGTGTCGTGAGTCTATGTTCGCGTTGCGGCAAAATGGACATGTCTTGGGCAATGTTTTGTCAATGTAGTGGGCATTGGTCAGCTTGGTGTGGCCCAGTCTCAGTCTATTAATTATGACCTCTATTAAGGATATTGTTTTTTGGGGGGGTGTTGTTGGTAGCGAGGTTGATAATTTGTTGGTACCATGTAGAGGTGTTTGTGAGGAGGTCAACATTAGCTATTGAAGCTTCAAATCTGGTCTTTCAATTCATATGCGAAATGTACACCTATAAAGAAGTTGATCCGAAAATTGCAAAACGTAGTTCTATAAAAGACTTGGAGCCATTTATGGTATTTATCTGATGGAAATATCGCACTTGCATTGTTTGACGATAAAGTTACTTTCATGCAGAAACCAGAAATGGCGAAGCAACTCTTGGCACTTCGGGTTGATGATGTCAAAACTTCAGCAAAACGCCAAATTTTTAAATAAAATTATTTTCCAACGTTTATTTCAAAGAGACTATCTGATTTTGTGACACCTAATTCTGCATTTTTTGATCGATTTAATATTTCCAAACGTATTTTAACTGAAGATTCTTCAGAATGGCAAAGTATTGAAGATTTTCAAAATGCATTAAATATATTAAAACCAATTTTTAACGAAGGGGAACGTTGTGAGTTGCTGCGGAAACCGCAACTCTATATTTAGACCCGATACTTAGTCAGTATGGCTCTCCTCTGGCAGACGCCGCTAATATTAAACGACACGACAAAGAGTGCGTACGAGAGAGACAGAAAATCAGTCTGCGTAGCCACTGCAAACTAATGTGTTGCTTTTGGCTATAAAAATTATCCGATTTGATCCAAAATCAGCAATCTGATAGATATGGTCATTCTATGTATGTATATGGTTGTGCGTTTTTTGTTTTCTCGAAATTTTGAGATATACGTTTTATAGTGAGATTTAACAGGAGTGTGGATACCAAATTTGGTTACTCTAGCCTTAATAGTCTCTGAGATTTGTGGATGTCCCAGTTTTTCGTCCTTTGCGGGGGGAAAGGGGGTGTGTTGCGAAATTTTGAAACTAACTTGTCAAGGTCCGATATCATAGGAGTGTGGATACCAAATTTGGTTGCTCTAGCTCTAATAGTCTCTGAGATCCTTAAACTCACATTTTGCAATAGGAAAAGCCGACCATGAAACCTGTGTGTTGAGAGAGACAGAGCGAGAGAGAATGAAATTGTTTTCTTGATTCTGGCTATAATAATAATACGATGTGGTTCAGATTTTGCACTCTAGAAGATATAGTTATACTCTAAGATTTTCTGTTTTCTCGTATCTTGGAAATTGTGGATGCCACAAATTTCGATGCTCTAGCTCTTATAGTCTTTGAGCACTAGGCGCTGATTGGGACGGACAGGCAGACAGGGCTCAATCGACTCGGCTATTGATGCTGATCAAGAATATATATACTTTATGGGGTCGGAAACGATTGATAATTTTCACCACAAATCTAATCTATCTAATCTAAATGAGTATAGGCATTTTGAGTATCGGGTATAATAAAAAGTGGTTAATGATACAACCGAACTTTCTGTTAAACTTATGCAATGCTATAACCAAATACTAAGCAAAAAATAGAATTTGATATTCAATATCCCCATAATAATACAAATGCCATAATATAATATTAAATGTTAACCAATCCAGCTGAAATTTTAGGGGATGGATTATATTTTAATATTCTAGGTAGGAACCAAGTCGGCACCTCTAAACGTTGTCTAATCGGGCTGAAACTTTATATTTTATTGTTTTACAAAAAAGGAACACTTTTAGACCCTGAGACCTTTGAAAATTAAACTTTTATAAATAAGCGCAAACCTAATATACATTCATATGTATTTTCCCAAAACTGCTTTAATTGAAAACACTACATAATACATATGTATATATGTCTAATAAAATTGTTGTATATGATATTTTAGCTGACAGTGGGACGAACTATGAGTATGAACTGAAGACGAGGGTTATCTTCGTGGTCGAATCTAAAATCGTCTAATTAATGCAATTAAGTCCGTATTACTAGTCGGAAAGTTAGAATCGAGCCATACATACATATATGATAATTATCATTGTAGAGTTTTAGCTACCTTCAAAGCTCAGAGACTTGTTTGCACTGAAAATAATGACAATATCGACTAAGCTATTGATTGATTTATGTCTGTTGATGCTGATCATGAATCTATCGGATTAAAAGCGCATATATCAAAGCAGTTGCTGTTACGTACCGTACCCATTCTCAAATACAATATACCCTTGTACTCATTGTATACTCGGTATAAAAGATATACAGGCTTAAACCGTGCCCTTTAATTATCGCCACAGGTGATTTTCAAATTGAGTGTTAATAGTTGAAAACTTTTGTGAAAATCCATCAATAAAACCATCTCGATGCTAATGCTTTTCTTATTAGCGGCAGATCAAAGAAGACTTTGAAAGGTAAGTAAGCGGAACAAATTGTAGTCGAAAATTTGTCACGAGCGCATTTGTACCTCATGAGAAATCAAAATATTTACGATTAGTTGAATTCATATGGGCAATGGTATATATTCATTGATATAAATGAAAAAAAAATTCCTCACGCTGCACAATGGACGGTTTCATAGGCCATTAGGAAAAAAATCAAAGTTTAAATTTGGCCTCCAAATGTGTCTTCACTATTTCTGAAATGAATATTTTATTAATCGGTGATTTCGTTTTTGCTTTATTCCAATCGTGCACATAACGAAAAGCTCGAAAAAAGCGACCAAAAATGCATGTGGACTGTGCAGTCGAATTTATTACAGACTGAGCTCTCGATTTGAAAATATAAAAAAATTATAAATAAGCGACTAGTAATATTGCAATTTAAAATAAATATTGAGGGAGGTATTTACTATGCAATACAACTGTGTTTACGATATAATGTGCTGTAGTTTTGTTTTAATAATTGTGTTGTTACCTTAATATTGTTACTTTAGCTAAAGTAAAAGTTGGGACCCCCTTCTCTGCCTAAGTTCAGACTTATGTATACAAATTTGTTATTGTTTTAATATTATTAGCTATGAATATCAGCTGCCCGTTTTTGCCCGTGTTTGCGCTATATGCATTTAACTAAGGCGGCCTAGTTTACTTTTTACCGTTTTTTTTTTTGTGGAAGTTTTATGTTATCTTTTTGTTTTTTTGTGTATGCTTTGCGATTTTATTTGTTTTGTTTTCTTGTTTCTCAATGTATTTATCTTATAGTCTTATTGTACATTTTTTTTAACACTTCGCTTATAAATATTTATTTATAGGCACAATATACAAATCAATGTATGCTTTCTCGCATTCATTTTTTGATAAATGGTGCTTAAATAATGGCTAATTTCCTGATAAAGCTAACAAAGTTTATGAAGATCTACAACAGCAGTTTAAAGACGTCATTCTCCTGACGTCATTAAACATGCTTTAGTATCCATTGGAGGGCTCTCCGAAGAAGCTGCTGAGTCTAGGAATAAGGATATAAAAATGTATCGACTCCATCACACTCGGATGATCTCACGTGTAGCAACAAATACAGATTTGTTAAACAGATTATTGTTGAGCTCGGATCCATTTTTAACTGGGCAACGAAAACTTCAAAACAAAAATTAATCTATTCTTTTCAAATCTGTTTTTGATTAACCTAATTAATTTAATTCATTTCACATCATTCAATATTTGTTATTATTTTTTTTTTCGTTTCTGAAATTAAATTAGAAAAAATGGTTCTATCTATTTTTAGTCTTTAATCAATATTCTTCCTCATTTAAAAGCGTCCCGTAGTTGTCTCCGCATAACAATTGTTTGATTTATAATTTGTAAATATTATATAAAGCTTATTTTAAAATTTCGTATTGATATTCGCACGGGCAGTATTTTAGCCACCATTTCCGTACAGCACCGTCCACTGTGCGCTGGACTGACTTTTGATTTTGGACTTTTGTGCCCCATGAATCCATAGAAAAGTAAATAATATTCTGCAAATTAACAATTTTATAGGAATCAAATCATTTTTTTAGTGTGCCTTAAGACTTGTTGTCTAAAATTCATTTGGGATAAGGGTCGTGACGTGAGTCGTGATACTTGGTTGTCAGTTTTTACATATATGGGCAATCCGTGGAAATGTCAACCGAAAATGTCAAACCCGATGATAGTTCCTAAACTGACTGAAATTCAGCTAATTTAACCAACTGACATATAATTTCATTATCTTTTATCTTAAAACCTATTGTTGTTTGTTAAGGAAATATAAAGTGATTTATGGGAGAATGTGAGGTGATAAAGTAATAAAAAAAACATGGAGAATCGAACGTTCGCGACCGGCACTTAATTCAATTTAAAAAACACCATTTGAGATAATTCATTTTGTAAAAAATCTGGAAACATTTTTTTTTAAATCTTTTTTATTCGTTAAATGCGTAAATGCCTATATATGTAAATGTATTATTTATTCAACTTATACATTATATCCTCTGTCTACCTGATGAACAATATTCTAGTTCATTCCAAATCGAAAATTCATATATGTATATATGTATCTCACTTTCCACCAAAGAATTACAACCCGGACGTTATATCTGGCTCACTTTGCCAGAGGGTGCACACTAGACAAGGAAAAGTGAGAGCGTTGCACGGCGTCAGCCACGATGTTTTTTTTCTTCGTGCAGGTTTTAATAATGATCAGATCTGATCTAGATTCCGTACAGAACAGTAGTACAGTAGATATGATAATCTTAGTGACTCTGCTTGTTTGGTTTTCTCCTAAATTCAAAGATGTGGATGCTAGAGAAACTCGCCATTGACCGGGGGTTAGGCGGCGTGAGTTTTGAAAGAAACTTCATTCAGCGTGATCACAGAAGACTCCGAGACTTTCGGAGGTCTAGGCGATCGAGATGGCCAAACGCAAAGACGAACGAATGGACCAATAGACTAGCCTATATCGACTCGACTATTGATGCTGATAAAGTACTTGATGGGGTCGGAAACGTTTCCAACGCTTCGGGTATCTTGTATGTAGATATCGTAATTTTTTATGATTTTGAGTTTTCGGGTTTGTCGTATCTTGAAAATTGTGGATGCCACGCCATTTGTGGTGGCAAAAGGTGCTTATTCACCCCCGACTGTCCAAATCCCACTACGGTCCGAATGCGACCTAGACAGAACCTCGAGGTGGCAACATTTGCTGACGATACAGCAGTGCGCTCGGGGGCTAGCTGTGTCTATGATGCACCAGACAATCTACAGCAATACCTCAAGCTATTAGAAAACTGGGCCGATGGAACATCTAGGCCTAGTGTCTTCCTGCTTGGGAATATCGTAGATCAGCGTAGGAATCACACATATCTCGGAGTTACACTGGATGCACGTTTAACTTTCGACAGTCACATGCGGAGCGTGAGGAGCAAGTTGGTGGGTAAGGCCCAGAAAATGTTCTGGCTACTTAAACAAAGCAAAAAGCTCAATTTAAAAAACAAAGTCCTGATCTACAAAACCATACTAGCCCATACCTCGAAGTAGAGCATTCAGGTGTATGGGATTGCCGCCAAAACTAACTTTGCGAGGATCATGATGCAGGATCTCCGGAGCTGACTAGTATATCCGTTACCGGGACATCGCCAAGGGCCTTAACGTACCTCTTTTTGGTGATGCTATCAACAATCAAGGGAAGAACCATATTTGTAAGCTCAGAAACTACCCTAATGTATTGGCGAGACGTCTTGCGAGAACCAGATACCGGCGAAGGCTGGCCAGAATACACCCAGTCGACCTGCCCAACAGGATGATCTAAGAGGACCTCTACCTGTCGTGCGCGGCTGCTCCATCACGTCAGTTTTTTTTTTCTAACCTCAAAAAACCCATATGGCTGAAACAAGGTGGAAAAACATTTGAAAAATGTATCGGATTTTCTTGAACCTCGTCACTGGGGGCTTTTGAGGTCGCTGAATTTGATGTCAGTTTTCTTGTTTCGAAATGTATCGAGTTCTTTTCTCTTCAAAAGATCTATTTAAAGGGGAAAGATGTAGATGAAGGCCGGGTTATTCCCTTTAATTGAATCAGGCCATATTGGATCCGCCATTTTGAATTTTTTGAAAACTGACTTCAAATTCGTAATTATTGACTCCGAAAGCTCCCGAGTGACGAGTTTCAAGCTAATCCGATCAATTTTTCAAATAATAAAATAAACTAATAGGGTCGAAAGTATTTTTGAATCAAATTTGTTTGAAATTTTGTGTTTTATTTTACAACTAAATTTTTATTTTCTAAATTTAAAAAATAAAATCAATGATTCAAATTTGTCTCTAATGAGGCTCCAGATCTTGAAACAGACTTTTAATTTCTAAATTCTGGGAAGAAGTGAATATTTTGGAGCAAACGGGAAAACTAAAATAAATGTTTTTAAAAAACAGCAATTTAGTTTAAAAATGTATATTTATTTGTTCAAATTATATACTTTTTTGCACCCGGTTCATATTGGCATCAAAATTCGTTGTTGCGCCTGCGAAAACTTATGTGTACTTTGAAAGCGTACTGCTTTATAGATATCGATGCTAAAAATATAAAAAACAATTACTAATCCGCTTTACGGATACAAGCTAGATTGACCGTTTGACCCACTGTGAGACGGACGGACAGACTGACTTGGCTATATCGACTCGGCTATTGATGCTGATCAGGAATATATATACTTTATGGGGCCGGAAGGCTTCTTTCTGGGTGTTGCCACATGCGCTTTCCTTCTGGACGTTACACACATCCGTTTTTAACACAAACCTAATATATCCCGAAATTTATTTTGAGTATCGGGTATAAAAATGGAGTGAAGAATGTACTAGATTCCATTAATTGAAACGGCTGTGCTCATCAAAAACCATGCTACCATGCTGAATTTTTGACGATCGCCATCAAATGAGACGAGTCACGGGCTTCCAAGCGCTCTTTGATTTCGCTACACGACTTCCTTCCAAAAATAAGAATCGAATCACCGACCAATATTGGTCTTTTTCCCGGCCGCTTCCTTACGTGGTCAAAAAAAACTACGACTCCGATTCGGCTGGAATTTTGACAGTAACCGTCTAAAAGAATGAACAACACGATAGTAAATCTCTTTTGCGATACTGGCACCATCAGGCGGTATGGCTAAGTACTTATTAAACTTATTCGCTTTTGATTTTAAATAGTTTAGTGTATAATTGTATGTAGAGTATCACAGAAGGAGATGTGGGAAGTTAGGGAAACAGAAGGCTCACTTGAAAAGGAATCAACAGAAGGCTTCCCCAGAAAGTGAGAATAATAGAAGGTTGTTCCTCAAGACGACGATGGCACCCAGTTGCTTGACCCGGATGATCTAATGTTCATGACTTTCCTTTTTTATTTGATTCAAAAATCAAAATTGGCTTCATTAATGAATTTGGCCAATTGTCTTAAGATAAGAGGCTTTTTCGTGAACAGAAAACACCTTACGTTGTGAAAACGATTGAAGATTTTATATTTCTTTGAGATAAGTATTTTTTATAAGTATTTCTTGGCAGGAGAAGATTTCCTGTTCAGTACCATCGAGAGCATTGCAAACCTCGCAAATGTTTGTATATCTGGCTTTAATCCTATGCAAAAAGACATGATCATAGGTACGTCTAATCAATAATCTTTAGTTTTTGAGATTTCCTTATATTTATTTTTCCAATCTATCTGGACTCTATCTAGAGCTAAAAGAAAAAACTCTTTATCGAATTGAATTTGAAAAACCAAATTTTTGGTGGAGTAAGGGAGGAGGGGGGATGGTTAGTCCTGAAATTTTAACAAGCTAATATTAATACAACTACTGATCAACTGTACAAAATGCCAGTATAATATTCCCATTATTTGAGCTCCTACAAAAATATCGGCATTTGGAAAGAATTCACCCGTTTTGACTAGATTTTTCATGTAAAAAAAAAAAATATGGAAATTATTAAGCGAGGAGAGTGCTCTAAGACTCTTTCGTCAAAATATGTTTCTTGTTGTCTATGTTGTATATGTTACAATGAAAAGTTTATGGTTCGTAAATAGGCTGGCAGCCTGACAGAAAGGCCCTGAAAATTCTCAGGGCATATAGTAACGTAACCCCCTGAACTAGAACAACAGTTTACTGGCCGATATTTTCGAAATTGGCGGGCAAGTTTTCACATAAATAAATCGACAGAAAGATGGAGATACGGATAGATGGTAATAGCCATATCTGCATAAAGATTTATGTAAACTATACTTACTTTATGCGGTCGTAGATGCTTCCTTTTGTGCATAGATATTCCATGACATTACGATGATGGCGCTGTGCATTGACAATCAAACATACCTTTTTGTTACGTTTAATTCTTGGTTTTCGTTTGAGCATCTTGCTAAATTGACAGCACCCGAATAATGTATTATTATGTGTACCTATTTATTGTAAAGTGTCCCTATAAGGAATAACAACCACGACTATTATATGAAAACATACATTTTATTAGAGTAATAAAAACCAAATATATTTATTATATGTAGGTAAATAGGTTTTGCAAAATCATCGTCAATCGTGTCGACTCGGACACACATAAACCTAATGCCACAATTAATCAAAACAGAACGTGCAACATCACTTCTTCAAAGTAGCGTCATGGTGTAGTAGGCAACAATAACAATACAATATAACTGCGATATTTACAATGAGGGATGCTCGAAATCTTTCGATGGGGTTGCTACTCATGATTTTCTCGGCGACCAATTGCCATAGAAAGTTAATGATCCGCAATAGTAGCACTTGAGCATTCGTCCATCGCCATATAATTTAGTGCAAGCGTCACGTGCCCTTACGATTGAAGAACATTTATTTTTTGTGGATTGCAATTTTGCATTCCAAATTTCAAATAAGTTACCATGAAGTGCGTGGATTTCGCCCATCTTCGTGAAAAATTATAAAATATTATAAAATATAAAAACGAGAAGTTTTAAGTGGGATAAGCGTTATGTTTGCGATATATATTTTGATTGACCTATAGATATAGATCTGCACGCATAATGCAGTTGCCGAAAAAACGGGAAAAATGTGGCAAAAAACAGCAAGTCTATCAATTATGCATCGCGTTATGTTGTCATGCACATGCGACCTGGACTTTGGAGTGGCATCATGTGGTGTTTTCTGACTAAAAAATTAAATGTGGAAGGCTTTGTTCATTATACGTATTTACTTTACTATCTATCACGACCTCCTCGAAAAACCTATCATTTATATAGACTGCATAGCAGACTTGGTGGTGTTATTGTGTGGGCGGCCATTTTCTAGCCTATACCTAATTGTAGAAAAAGAGTGAACGTTGCCTCGAAACTAGTTTTCCCATATGTACATACTTACATATATGCATAAAACGAATCTAATTAGATAATTAGCCGTAGATAATAGCATTACAAACGTGGCAATTATTTGAAAATATTTTATTTGTTTATTTCACAAAACATTCCATAATCTTTGAGATGGCTTTTTGAGACATGGTTATATACACCCAGATGTGGATGCATATTAGGTTGTGAATAAATGTTTATTCTTAGGCGGATGACTATAACTTTGTCCTATTTTTGCTTTTATTTTGACCAATGATTAGGTAATAATTTGTGTATGTAATATATTCACTATAAGGCTAGATTGGGCAACAATTCTTTTTTTATAATATTCTTTGCTTATTTATCAACTTATCCATTTTTGTTTTTTATTCAATAAAATAAACGTAATAGGAAAAAACAAATTAGGAAATTCAATTTAAAACGAGGGGGAACGTTGTGAGTTGCTGCGGAGACCGCAACTCTACATTTATACCCGATACTTAGTCAGTATGGCTCTCCTCCGGCAGCCGCCGCTAATATTAAGCGACTCCACAAAGAGTGCGTGCGAGAGAGACAGAAAATCAGTCTGAGCGTGACGTCGGGCGCTGCGTAGCCACTGCAAACTAATTTGTTGCTTTTGGCTACAAAAATGATCCGATCTGATCCAGATTCAGCAATCTGATAGATATGGTCATTATCTGCGTTCTTAGTTTTCTCGAATCTGATTGTGGATGCAACAGATTTTCGTCCTTTGTGGGGGCGGAAGGGGGTGGGGCGAAATTCTGAGATATACGTTTTATAGTGAGATCTAACCGAAGTGCGGATACCAAATTTGGCTACTCTAGCCTTAATAGTCTCTGAGATTTGTGGATGCCCCAGATTTTCGTCCTTTGCGGGGGCGGAAGGTGGTGTGGCGAAATTTGGACACGAAACGGTCAAGGTCCGATATCACAGGAGTGTGGATACCAAATTTGGTTGCTCTGGCTCTTATAGGTTCTGAGATCCTTGAACTCATATTTTGCAATTGGCAAAACCGACCATGAAACCTGTGTGTTAGAGAGAGACAGAGCGAGAAAGAATGAAATTGTTTTCTTGATTCTGGCTATAATAATTATACGATTTGGTTGAGATTTTACACTCTAGAACATATAGTCATCCTCTACGACTCTGCGTTTTTGGTTTTATCGTATCTTTAAAAATGTGGATGCCACAGATTTTCGTCCTTTGTGGGGGGGAAGTGGGCGGGGCGAAGTTTTGAAATATTTTTGTAGCAGTGACATATCACAGAAGTCTGGATCCAAAACATCGTTGCTCTAGCTCTTATAGTCTTTGAGCACTAGGCGCTGAAGGGGACGGACAGACGGACAGACGGACGGACGGAAGGACGGACGAACGGACGGACGGACAGACAGACAGGGCTCAATCGACTCGGCTATTGATGCTGATCAAGAATATATATACTTTATGGGGTCGGAAACGATTCCTTCTGGACGTTACACACATCCACTTTTACCACAAATCTAATATACCCCAATACTCATTTTGAGTATCGGGTATAAAAAAACAAGAAAAATGTGACACCTCACCGGCGTACACTCTAACAGTTATGCGTACAATGCCGGAATTCTCGATTACCGTTAGTTTTTACACTTTGCTTTATTTTTTTCCTTTGATGTGCGTTATTTTCAATTACGTTGAAAACAATATTTATGTATATATGTTAGCCTAGATTAAGGAGGTCAATGGCCGCTCTGACTATTCAAAGGACGTACGAAACGTAACATTTACAAAAGATAACTATACAAAATTATTTGACTATAGTTCTTAGACGGATAAGATAGTCTAGTAAGAATTCTCATGAATTGATGGTTATGGATAAATTTTAGATCTGAACCATCTCTAGACCTTTCGTACTTGATTTAAATGATCCAGTCCGAACAAGAGTCGTAGCCACGTAAGCTCAGAAGTAAATTACGAAGACTTTTGTTAAGAAAAGCTATAAAATACTTAAATTCATACCGTAATTAAATGTATTAAGCTGGGAATTTACATTTAAAGAAACCACGGCAGTGTCTCTAACTGCTTATTGCATCAAGTAAATGTCGAAGGTGTAAAATTGGCTTAATGCATGGAGAAAATTCCAACAACAATTAAATAACAATTTGATTATTTATGTTTTTCGTTTAGGGGGAGCAACCAATCTTTAGAAACAGTTTTGGAGTTAACGAATTCAAAAGAAAATCATTCGGTTTTCAGAAGCATTTAACAGAGTTGTGCTGAGTTCTATGTAGTATGCATAGTGATAGAAATGTGGGAATTATAATGTATAGCTTTGGGTGGGAAGGTATGTATAATTTTTTTTGGTTTCTCGGTTGCAAAACGAAATGGAAGATCCAATGGGCTTAGTGACTTAACTAAGTCTTTTGTCGATTAGATATCTAAATCGATGAAATGTGTACAAATCGAAACAAACGAACCAAATTAAATTTAGACAAAATCAAAGGGTCTGTCTTAGGAGCAGTGGTCTCGATTACAATGAGAGTTCTAAGAGACAAAGTTGTATGAAAACTATAAGTAATTGTTTATGGCGCAATCTATCTGTTAATATACTTGTGGCTAAGCGTCATTTATTTTACATTTTAAACTGAATTAGATTTTTGTATCATAATATTTCATATAATATTAAAGAGCTTTTGTTGCTAAGTGCCTGTAAATTTTACATATGTGTGTACTTTTGAGAAGATTGAACCATAAATAAAACGTGCGGACTTTCTATATGTTGTCATCTGTCCAACAGTACCAAATCCGGCAGATAAAAAAAAAGTTACCAATACAAAATATTGCGACTATAAAAATAAATAGAGATAAAAACTATCTTAGCTCAGTTTGACAAAAGTTGCATAACTTTGCATAATTTCATTTATATCAGTTCAGTGCTTTTGGAGTTTATCATGATAATCAGATATTAATGTGAAAAATTAATTGTAAAATTGGGCGGAAGTTTGTAAAGTAAAGTTCAGATGATTCATCGCAATGGACAAGAAAAAAGTTGTTTGTTGGAGAGATATTTTCACATAAGTTCCTTAGCTTCCTTACTTTACTGATTTAATACTCTGAAAGCCCACATCAAATATAACAACTCTCGTAGAAGGATCCAGTAGCAGGCTATCTATCACATGAGTTGCTGGTAAAATATTTGGATACCTTTTTTGGTAACATTGGGTTATTATGATATGAAAGACTCGATGTACTGTGAATAAAATATACGATAAAAAACTACTCTCCAAGTACGGAGTATGCATGAAAATATTATAAATATATACGGGTCGTCTTCAGTTAAAGTTGAGCGGATAAGTCATTTCTCATGTTTTAAATAACCACGTATAAAATAAATGGTGTGAAGTAATAACATGTTTAGCAGCCCTATCTCGAGTTAAAATACTGTACGCTCTAAAAATTTTGAAAGAAAGACAAGATCTTTGTTTGAGCCGAGGCTAATAACCATCAGTATTTATTATTTCAATGTGTTGGAGTTTTGTGTGGCTTGTATAGTATTGCTTTATACTCTTATGAAATAAATGTTTGAAGGCAACAGGCCGCCAATTTATTGAAGGCTAACACACTAATTTGAGGAGTTGAGTTGTGTTTACCCCGAGGATGTATGCATGCATGTATGAATGTACAGACATACATAAATACGTACATATACCCATATAAATGTATCCCGCCAAAGCTTACAATTTTCTTGGTTCTACCTGCAATATAAGAAGGCTAAAACATGTTACCCAGTTGGAATTTTGCAGCCATATGTATATATATGTATATGTGCATGATTGTAGTGAAATTTTATGTACACATCCATACGTGCCAATATTGTGGTGGTTATTATTAAAAATTAAATATAATATTGCTTTGACAAGTTTTAAAATCAGAGCCAATTATTTTATGACGAAACGTTGGCAATCGAGCATTTTCTTTCTATTCAATTTTTGTAATATACATATAGTAAATATTTGTACTTATAACGATTCAGTGTTGTGCTGTAGATTATTTCCTACTGTCCATATTGAACGCTTAACTGTCGACGAGGTGAGAATGAACATCGGCAACTCTTTTTTTAGCTTGCATCATTCACACCTCCTTTCTCAGGAGTAATCATTCCGTTGCTCATGACAGCAAACCAGGTTGTTTTTGCATGTTGTCGAATATACAGCATTAAACGTTGGTGAATGATAAAACAGTGAGGCTGGCACATTTTGAAGGTCTTATTTCACGTTGAATCGAAATCAAATTAAACTTAGTGGTGTTTCTTTTCTTGCGTGTGTGTGTGCGCGTGAACGAAGGAGGAACGCATTGTATATTTTGCAATTTTAACAGCCGCTAGTTTCCTTACTCTGGCATTTATAATTCGTAAAAGTGTGTGTTGTACGTATAATAAGAGGTGTGCTCAGACATCAGACTAACAAACAGGCCGCGCGCAAGCAGCGTAAAATAAAAATCACTTCGATGGAAGCCATAATGGCATGAGCTCCTTTCTACGAACCGAGAAACTGAGAACTGGCTACCAATTTAAAAAAGCCGCCTTTGACTTGCGAGACAGTGTGGCGTTATTCTGGCGGTAGATTAAGAAACAATTTTGAGAAGGTGCGATGGAAGTTAATTATATTCCGCACAATATATGTTTTAACACCAAAAAAGCAGCTAAAACTTTAGGATAGTTTTTCTTATGTAAATATATGACAAGAAACTATCAGGGACCGTAAATAACGATTTATATTTTTAATAAATGGATTTCAAAATGGACCTACAAATAAATGATTCACACCAAAATCTTTTGGTTTGATTTTTTACGGGTCTCTTAACTTTTTATTTACGCTGTGATCAAAACCTACTTTTTCTGATAGATTTGGGGCTTTACAAATTATGAATGACTTTTTTTTCTGGTTTGTTTTTTTTTTTACTTTAAATTTTGTTCAATTATTCTGTCAGAGGCTGTGCTTTTTTGACATGACGTAAATATCACCTGGTTGTATCGAACTCTACAATTCTGAAAAGCTGACAAATTCATCTATAGATCAGACCCAAACAATTTGAAGCTTAAGCTGGAAAATTTTTTACTCTCAAATTTAAAAATTTTTGCATTATTTTATTTTGAAAACTCGAAATACATATGTACATACATTCTAGGGAATCGTTTGAGGTATCGTTTGTATAAATGCCCAAAAACCTGTGAGAAAAAGTCGGTTTAGTTCAGATCGGAAATGTGGTTTTGTATAGTGTTATTATTGAAGAAAAACGTAAGGACTTAAAATATTATTATTGCCATGTAATTTTTATAATATAACTTTAAATAACTACGGTCCCTAATAAGTAATATTCTTAGAGATTGGCCCCATATGGAATCGCCAAGATTGCATGACTTATAACTCCCAACAAGGTGTTACAAGATGTTTTTAATTAGCATAACTATCCCAAATTCGATTGACTACATCCCATATGTAGCTGACATAGGAGTAACCGAGCTGTAAAGGTAGTAGAAGATTGGCTCCGAAGCTAGTATTTGTTGTATTTCCTTGAAAAGGGTGCTATAGAAACAGTCAGATGTTTGTTATGCACATAAGAAAGAATCTACGATCGTTTCAAATTTATACATACATAATTATGTACATATGTACACATATATTCGTGTTCAGGAAGACGTGTTTTTTGTTTTGTGGTTCATGTGGATGTGTGCAACTCACCAATGCATTGGTCCATTGCAATGGAAGCGTTTCCGACTCCATAAAGTATATATATTTTTGATGAGCCACGTCTGTCTGAGCGAGAGAGAGAAATGATTAGAGAAGACAGACGTAGTGGATCCCACGGGGAGATCCTGCGTTAAACAAAAAATCAATTCGTCCTTTTTACGAACAGCGTACTGTCATCGATTCTTCTTGGTATACCCATAGAAGGTAGAAGGTAATATGATTTTTACAAGATATTTGCAAGGTGCAGAAAGAAACATTTCATGATGATAATATACCATTAATACGTGCATATTTACATACATATATGTATATATATATACATGCAAATGTACATTATCAGCAGTGAATTTGATTCATTCGTTTGTTTGATTTCATTCATTTTTAAGACCTAACAAATTTAGACTAGCCCCTTTATTTGATGTTGTAAAATTAATTATTTACAAAAATTACATAAAACCTCCACTCGTTTAACGAAATTGATAATAAAACTAGGGCTTTTGGCGAAGAAATATATCAGATAATTTTCACTTAGTTTTGTTGTTTGGCCCGCCCACAATTTACTTATAAACATGTTTATACGTATGTTCATAATTCCATCCATATGTATTTACATTGTAGTGTTTAAATAATTACAATACGCAATAATATCAACAACAAATAAGGAGGAAAAAGAGAGCCAAGCCCACTACTTTGTAAATATTTTATCTGTATGTCATGTATGTCTTTCAATTGGTCAGATTTTCACAAAACATTCGAAAATTGCCTCTAAGTTAAACCTTCTGTTCTTATTGGTGCAAAGTAAAGAAAGGGACAACTAGCTCATTTGTGAACGGTATGAATGACACGTTTGCTATCTCCCTTACTTGAGTATGAGTGCGCCGCGCCGCGCCGCTCTCAATAGTTCGTAGTCTCTTTTCACTTAAAACTGAATTTTGATACGAAGAGCGGCTCTCGCGAGAGCCAAACCATAGCCGAAGGCACGAGAATGTTGCTTTATGGGCATTCAAGGCATTTTTTAAATAAGGTGGAGTCTTCGAGGTGCTTATGGTCGTAATGTAGTGCATATGTATATATAATGTATATGCATATATATAATATGAGATCTTATAAATATAAAGGATATGATCTAGTTTGGATTTGCAGTAATCATACTTTAAAAGTAGGGCTGGTCTAAATCAGCTGGGCGTGTTGGTGAACGTGTTTTTACGACTGTGAATGTTATTAGCAACAATAAAATATCGTTATTTCTCATGCTAACTTTGTCTTGAAGACTAGATTGGACTTGAAATGTGGTGCAAGGGCGTTTGCCCACGCTGTCCATACCTTTTTTACATTTCATTCGATTCCTGGAAAAATGTTTTCTAGCAACATTCAGAAATGGGCAACATGCGGTCAACATGAGGATTACCAGCAACATTTGGGCAACAGCAAAGTGGTTGGATTTGAAACGTGTAAAATGTATCTCACAAATATATCTCGGCCGCGGACAAGGAAACTCTAAAAAAATGTCGAGCTATTTTACAAATTTAGAAAATTAATTGATACATCCCACAAATATATATTATCGTACAAAAAAATAAAAAAAATATAATATACAAAAATAGTTATATTTATGATAACATCAAACATAACATTAAATATCAATATATATTAAAAATCCCTAAAGCAGAGTTTGAAAGCGCGCGGTTGCAAGCTGAAGATTCTACTTATTTTGTGCCGTGACATTGAGAAAGGAGCTTACGAGCTTTGTGATAATTTAAACGAGGTCACAATGCCACGCCCGTTGAAAATGACTTACGGTGATCAGAAGCCGCCATATTCGTACATATCATTAACCGCCATGGCCATAATACACTCACCGCAAAAATTGTTACCGCTGAGTGATATATATCGGTTTATTATGGAACAGTTTCCTTACTATCAGAAAAATATTCAGAAATGGCAAAATTCATTGCGTCACAACTTGAGCTTTAACGATTGTTTTATAAAAATACCTCGCAATGCTAAGAAAGGCGGCAAAGGATCATACTGGACACTACATCCTATGGCATTCAATATGTTTGAAAGTGGTAGCCTTTTAAGAAGACGAAAACGTTTTCAAGTTAAGAATCTTAAAAAGGATATGTCAAATTGCAATATATCTGTACCGCGGATTAATGAAGCTGGTCCCTATTTAGATGACAAATGTCTTCAAATCGACTTTACTGAACCGTTTATGCATAGTCATATGAAAGTTGCTGATTTTTTGAACTATAATATCTCCTCACCGCTGCCTCCGTTAGGTGTACCTAAAGTACCTATTCGTCCTAAACGTGCATTCACCATTGAAAATCTTATATCTCCAGATTCTAGAGAGAATGAATATTTCAAAGAACCATTGAACAAGACAAAGCTAATAAATCCATATTTTCATAGTTTAAATGTACTAACAGCAGAGTGTAATTTCTACATGAAAATCAATTTACATAATGGCCAATATGGAAGAATATCTTGCTATGCGCAGTCACATTTTTAGAGTATTATTATGGCTCCTTAACAGAATTTTGATACAAAAATCATCTTATATTTCAAGTATCGTATAGAATTTAAAACATATGACATTAAATTAAAACTTTATATTACTAATAGAAAACTCGGATTAAGACATTTTTTATTTAATATCCGTTATCACTAAATGATGTATCCTATTAATAATAAGGATCCGCTCAGGGACTGAATAAATGCTCTTATAATAGAAAATAAAATAATTATTAAGTGTATTCTAGTTTTTTATATGTACTTGAAATACATTTTCTCAAAACAAAATGCCATTGTTCTGTGATCGATGCATTGATCAGCGTCTACAGTCCTTAACCCATGTCTGTCCAAATTGAGGACCGCCAGAGCGGAACCAGAGCTACGCTAAAAACACTAATTTCTATATACATCACTGGTCAAAATAACAAGTAAACGCTTATGAGCTTTCGATCACGTCTCGTACAACTTTTTTAATAAACATAAAGAAAAAATTCAATTCACTCTTAATTTTGTAACCTAGAGTAGATTATACAAATATTAAACATGAGCATTTTTCATTAAAAAAACACTTTTCTCTTATTATTGGCAATCCTCTGTTAGTATCCGGTAAAGCCACGCTTATTTTGGTTCACTGTCGCGTCACTGTCGTAGTAGCAATAAGTTTGCAGCAAGTTTCTACTGGAATCTCATACCACGTTTTTTCTACAAATTCCCCACAACTCCTGGGCATTTCGAAACGTATCGAAAACGTATTAATTTGACGTTTCAAGTCTCACCATAGGTTTTTAATTGGGCTGGCGACTGACTTGGCCAACTCATACCGTTTACCCTGTTCTTCGTATACCAAGTCTTGACTAGTTTTGAGTTGCTATGGGTCATTGTCCTGTTGAAAGACCCACACATCTCAGGGGCATGTTTTCCCCTGAATATGGATGCATAATATTTGTCAATATATTTTTATGAAAATTTGAGTACATTTATTTATTAAATTAACAATTATCTGTTAATAATGGTACTTAATTACAAAAGGAGGAAAAAAGAGAAGTTAAACGTTAGTGGAATTTAAGTGATTATAAATATTGCATGTAATTAGTCTAAGCGACAGTTGAGGGGATAAGGAATGACAGAGGGAGTTATAATTATGGCACGATACATTCATACAATAAAATGTTAAAATGGTTTCTTTATAGACGTGCTGCTTTGAATGCAGAAACTATAGCCGCAAATATTAAAGAATATTTAATTGAAGTGCATCTTGATCCTCACAAGTACGTTGGGCTTGATTTTGATGGATGTGGTACAGGGAAAGTACGTAGGCTAAGTTAAGTTTTTCGCCTACCTATGAAAAAACGAATTTTGGTGGTTGAAAATTCCTTTATTATTCTCCAAAACGATAATGACCCATTTGGAAAATTTTTAACCTATTTTTGAACTACTGTAGATACTTAGAAGGAATTATCTTTTAAAAAAAACTTTATAAGCATCTTTCGGCGACGAAAAACGTTAGCCACTCAATTTTTTGTATAGCTGCAAGCAAAACAAAGGCGAACGGTGTGAGTTGCTGCGGAGACCGCAACTCTATATCGGGTATAAATGTAAATCCCTGGTTTAACAACGAAATAAAAAAACGAGGGGGAACGTTGTGAGTTACTGCGGAGACCGCAACTCTACATTTATACCCGATACTTAGTCAGTATGGCTCTCCTCTGGCAGACGCCGCGAATATAAAACGACACGACAAAGAGAGCGTGCGAGAGAGACAGAAAATCAGTCTGAACGTGTAGCCACTGCAAACTAATTTGTTCCTTTTGGCTATACAAATGATCCGATCTGATCCAGATTCGTCAACCTGATAGATATGGTAATTATCTATGACTCTGCGTTTTTAGTTTTCTCGAATCTGAAATATTGTGGATGCAACAGATTTTCGTTCTTTGGGGGGGGCGGAAGGGGGTGGGGCGAAATTCTGAGATATACGTTTTATAGTGAGATCTAACCGAAGTGCGGATACCAAATTTGGTTACTCTAGCCTTAATAGTCTCTGAGATTTGTGGATGCCCCAGATTTTCGTCCTTTACGGAGGCGGAAGGGGGTGTGGCGAAATTTTGACCCAAAACGGTCAAGCTCCGATATCACAGGAGTGTGGATACCAAATTTGGTTGCTCTGGCTCTTATATGTTCTGAGATCCTTAAACTCATATTTTGCAATAGGCAAAACCGACCATGAAACCTGTATGTTAGAGAGAGACATAGCGAGAGAATGAAATTGTTTTCTTGATTCTGGCTATATAAATTATACGATCTGGTTCAGATTTTACACTCTAAAACATATAGTCATCCTCTACGATTCTGCGTTTTCAGTTTTCTCGTATCGTCGAAATTGTAGATGCCACACATTTTCGCCCTTTGTGGGGGCGGAAATAGGCGGGGCAAAGTTTTGAAATATACTTTTAGCAGTTACATATCACAGAAGTCCGGATATAAAACGTCGTTGCTCTAGCTCTTATAGTCTTTGAGCACTAGGCGCTGATAGGGACGGACAGACAGACAGGGCTCAATCGACTCAATCGATATTCTGTGCCCTCGATATACTGTGGCCTCGATATACTGTGCCCTCGATATACTGTGACCTCGATATTCTGTGCAGTTGATAATCTGGACATCTGGACATTATAGACATCCTTAAAGTTCTCTACCACTGTAATGTTGGCGTGTGGGTCGTCTTCTACTTCCTCGTCGTGACACATCGCCTCGGACTCACGCTTAATCGTGCTGACGGTGGAGTAACCTTCCAGGTCTGTCTACGTCTCATCGTCGGGGGTTTCGATTTCCGAGGCAACGCCCAACGTATAGACCTTTGTGGTCACAGAGCTGAACCTGAAGTTAAGCACGCCTTTGGCAGCTTCAATCGAGGCCAGCGACTCCTAATTGAGGTCGCCTGGTTTGAAGGGCCACTTTGATCACCTTCCAGTCCGATGTTGGAAGGTGGGGGTTGCATCGCTGCAGCATTTTTAGGATGCGATCAGGCTCATTTATAGAGGCGGGCACCCAGACTCTCGCCCTTGGTCTAGTGGCCCAGGAGGCTCCTGCGAGTGTTGTATCTTTAGCTGAAGGGCTCTTCTTTCTTTCTTCTTCGGCACGTCTGTGCCGAGGTTCGACATCACCAGCACTACTTCTTTCGGCGTATGTGTATGTTTTGGCTAGGGTGCTAGTCGATGCCAACTCCCGACACCTTACCAACAGGTAGAGCAGCCGCAGGATTGCATAGCAATCCTGCAGGCTTTGTCTGCTTATTTCGGGTTGGGCCAGTCCTTTGGGCTGCCTTTTCCTGATAAACATACAAGTGCAAAAATAATCGAATATTTTGAGTAGATGCACCTGCGTTCGAAAAAACGGAACTCTTGCGTCTGCTGCAGGACGCAAAAACGCATAAAGTAGCAGCAGTGTGAACAGCCTATAACAAATAACTTGAACAAAGTTTTCTTTGGTGGAGATTAAGGTCCTTTTTTGGTTTGACAAGACTGGGATCCTCGGGAGCTTTAACCAGCACAATTTGCTCCGCGCTTAGTGATGCAGTTCCTACGATAGTGCCAATGGTTATTCATGCTTAAATTCATACGTCATATCTATACAAACCAAAATCAATGTATCATATGGAGTGTACTATTCTTATAGCCTATTCTCACTGGCGACCATCCACCATGAATTTTTGTAATGGTCCGAAAGGTTTTAACGTTTAGAAAAAGTCTGCTACCATCCATCGAGGATATTCCTATACCGCACGTTTATATGCGATAAATAGCATATAGTTTTCAAATGCAACGCTAAAAAACAATATATGTCAATAAAAACTAATTCGCGCTTAGACATTTTAAATTATAGATCGTTCAAGGCAAAAATTCACCATAAACAATATTAAATGGAGAGAACAAAAACTGGTTATGGTGAGTTTAATAAATAAATGTATGTATTTCCGTACTTTTTTATTATTTTGGATCCATATAAAAAACAAATACACGCAGGTTGAAGGGAGTGCGGAGATGGAAAATTTTCATGTACAAATTTTGCATAACAAGTCGGATTTGCGGGGAGCCTTTAAAAATTCCGTTGATGTCGACCAGCACAGATGCAATGAAGCCCTAGCATGCTTTCTGCGGCCAAGGCAACCCACCAAATCAAACAAAATTGGACAACCTTCTAAAGATTGGTCGGAAAATGCTGGAAGTCCAGAAGGAGCAGCAGAAACCCAATTAAGACATTCCCAGTAAATTGCGAGCAGACAAGGCCAAACCAACTTCCAAACAGATCTGCTGCAATTTTTAAGGGAGTCCAAAGCGTAATGTTATATGGTACTCATATGTATAGTTTTATTATAGCCAATAAAATATCCAATTTATGTATTTCAACAATTTAAATATCACAATTAAAAAAAAACTTTGTTATTGTTTTTATTAGCAATTTTTTTGAAATGATGGAATATTGTGGGTGGTGCCAGTGGGAATCGAGGTTTCACACCTGTCAAATAAGCTCACCTTACCCATAGATGTGTTGTGTGGGAAAAGGCTATTACGCTCCATCTAATGCCTGAATTCATGCATGAAAATCACTAAAAGTTGGCACTTTCGTATGCTATTCTTCACTGACTCATGATGCAATTATACAAGGTGGTCTCGTCGGCAAAAGTTAGTCCCTTAACGTATGCTAGCAATAAGTGCGAGTGAAGGGCACATAGTATAGTGAGTGTGAGTGAGACGGTATATGTTGATGTTGATTAACCCTTAACAGGGCCGTGGGTTTTAAAATTTTAAAATAAAATGATTTTACTGATATATTAATATTTAAATTTTATGCAGCCATTAATAATTTTTCTTCAACATTTTTAGTTATATTAAAATGTTCTTTTACATAATATATAAAGATTACTTCTAATTCTGTGCTATTTTTTTTATATGCTTTTTATAATTTTGTTGTTGTCGGGACATAAGGGCTAAGAATACTATATCAAAAAATTCGTCCGTGAACAACCTTCATCATCAACATGCACTGACGATAAGGGACAACACGAACGTACTTCGGCTCCCGACGAGACCACCTTGTATAATTTCATCATGCACTGACTGGTGAGATTGAATCAGTGCATGCAACAGCTTAAAACCCCTGATTAATAAAATCCAATGCTTATCTAAAGCAAATCCAAACCTTCGTAAAGAATACCCAAAAGAGTTTTTTTATACTTATTCTCCTGTAAGGTATGCGGTCACACTTTTAATACTAAGATAGTATTTTCTATGATGTTTTGTTCACATTATAGTTGTGGTTGCGTTCTTGTCTCTATTGGCATTTTGTAAATGTGAGTGTGTAGCGTTTTAGCGATTGATAATACTTTATTTTTTATTATGGTGAATCTTGCACTCGAAATTAAAATTTAATCTTTGTGGCGTATATTTTTCTGTAGTGATTTTAAAACTTGCCAACAGAAAGATCTAACTATATTTGTATTTTTTTCGTTTGCCTTTTGTTGATAGTAACCGTGCATTATTAAAAAAAAAACAACAGTTGCATTCCATTGAGAGGCATTAGGTTTTTAGCATGTTCAGTATAAGTGAGCTGTGCTGCATGTTCTGCTGTCCACCCTGTCCTGGACCGATAGCGGCCAAACTTGCTTTCCAGCCTCCGGAACCGACTTATAAATTAACTCCAGCTGATGACACAAATATTAGATACAATTTACAACTCTTTGACCGCGCCGAATGGCAATATTCTGAACGAGAAAAATCGAAAGTAGAAGCTTTTTTTACTCGGACGTCGCGTGGCAACTTGATTACATGCATATATGTCCGGTGTAGCAAGAATGCTAAATACACTTTATTGTTTTCGCATGGGAACGCGGTTGATTTGGGGCAGATGAGTAGCTTTTATCTCACCCTTGGGTCACAAATTAATTGCAATATATTTGGGTACGACTATTCGGGCTATGGCATGAGTGGAGGAAAGCCCTCTGAAAAGAATTTATATGCAGATATTGAAGCTGCTTGGCAAGCAATGCGAAATAGGTAAGTTCTTACCTTACCGAACCATAATTGGTACATATTGACGTCAACTACGGTTATGTATTTAAAGGTTCAATATTAGCCCAGAGACAATAATTTTATATGGTCAAAGCATAGGAACTGTTCCAACTGTTGATTTGGCTTCGCGGCACGAAGTTGGGGCTGTGATACTTCATTCGCCATTAATGTCTGGCCTGAGAGTCGTCTTTAGAAACACAAAGAGAACATGGTTTTTTGACGCTTTCCCTAGGTAAGAACTTTAAATTGACTTTTGAAATTCAAAATGATCGTATCTCATTTTTAAACAGTATTGATAAAGTTGCTAAAGTTAAGGCTCCCGTTCTTGTTATTCATGGAACTGATGACGAGGTCATTGACTTTTCTCATGGAATCGGTATCTACGAGCGTTGCCCAAAGACTGTGGAACCATTTTGGGTTGAGGTAATTTATTAATAAATATTTATTTAAATTCGGTTCAGCTGCAATATTAATAAATATATATGTATCTGTCAATGGTTTTAGATCGATAATATTCACTTTTCTAGTTTGACTGCTTAGACACAAATCTTAATTTTTTTTTGTTTAACTTTTTGTGTCTCAATTTATTTGGTCCAACATTTTTCCGATTTTAATTCCCCTTCCAAATATTTAATACATTTTCTCATGTCGATTTATGGTCGATTTTGAGTAATTGGGGCACCCATCGCATGAGGTGCGTACTCTAGCACTGTAGCATAGGTTTCCTTCATGATTTTTCCAATCATTTAAATCGGACATCTGTATGTAGACCAGTTCTTTCAAAAAAATTCCCCTTTGTGTAATTACCTAAAACAGTTTGTGAAAATCGGAATACTATATCATATGATATCAGCAATCAGTTTGTTAATAAATGCAACTATACGATCAAACAAAGCTGAGCTGATCTGGGCGTGATTTTAAAGTTTTCAGCCCCGCTACATATGTATGTCAGTAATGTGCCCCTGCGCACTTGCACCGGTGCAACATTTGTTTTTTTCTGATATGCTTTCGGCTTTCTGGCGTGGTCGTCCCATTGCACACTGGGCAAAACAGACAATATAGCGGAATAAAAGTTATAGCTTCTAAAATTCAAAAATATTTTTTTTATAAAAAAAGATATTTTTTAGACTAAATTATATATACAATTTGTATTTGCTGACTGCGTTACTTAAGATTGCAAGACTCACACCCTCGTATGCGCCCTCTGTCGGAGGGGAGCCATTCTGACTGAGTATCGGGTGACTTGTATATATTCCGCTAGATTTTCCCACTGTTCATTGGCCCACCACTAGGTTTATTAAAACTATATTGTCAATGAAAGATAAGAGTAAATTTATATAGTATATTTTTAGTATATAATATGTACATTAGGGTTGCGCTTATTTATAAAAGTAAAATTTTCAAACGCCCCAGGGTCTAAAAAATTTTCTTTTGGCTTACAACAATAAATTATAAAGTTTTAGCCCGATTCGACAACGTTTAGAGGTGTCGACGTGAGGTTAAAGTTGAAAAATAAGATATTTGGCCAATGGTTCTGGCAGCTATACTATATATCGCTCTGATCGGATTGAATTTTTGCTGTTACTTAGAATATAAAAGTATAGCTCATCCCCTAAAATGTCAACTCGAATGGTTAATGATTAACGTGCAATTCACGGGCAGTGTATTAAAATATAGACGGCGTAGCGACAGCATAGGAATGAAAAGATAAAAAGAGCGAGAATAGATAAAGAAGAGATGGTGAGATGAGAGCATGGGGCTGTGCGAGCAAAGGCAAAGATAAGCTTACGTTACCTTAGCTTAGTACAATGACCAAAATGGTACAGAAAGTGAATTGATAAGCAATAGAAAGATGATACTAAATTTACATTCGGGCTTCGCCCGAACATACTTCCCCCATGGAAGGATCCGTGCCTTTCAGCTCATCTCGTACAGGCAATAGGCATAATTTTGCAAGTGCCCTTCGGCTAACACCTGTAGCCATCCTGATCAAGGCGACTCGAGATACGCCATCAGCTCCTGGGATAAGCTCGAGGATTCTCGCTAGAGGCCACTTCAGAGGAGGGAAGTTCTCGTCCTTAACAAGAACGACATCATTGACGTGAAGCTCAGGATTCCGGTTGCGCCACTTCGTTCTTTCTTGAAGACTGGTTAAATAAGATTGGCGCCAGCGAGACCAAAAGATTTGCTGAAGCTGTGTGACCTTCTGCCAACGGTCCAAGCGATCGACGATTAAATGAACCAAGTCCGGCTCCAAGAAGGTTGTGATAGGGGCGCCAACCAGAAAATGGCTGGGCGTGAGTAGCAGCTCATCAAATCCCAGAAGCGAGGATCCAAGGCTACGTCGAAGATGATGTTTAGCAAGCTTGACTGACGCCTCCCACAATCCTCCAAAATGTGGCGATCTAGGAGAAATGAAATGCCAATCGATGCAATCGTCGAGACAAGCTAGATGCACGGCCTCTTGATGACTGTCGCTTAGGAATAGCGACTTAAGTTCCGCTAGTTCGTTCCGCGCTCCAACAAAATTTGTGGCATTATCTGACCAAATTCGAATCGGTCTTCCACGGGTGCAAATAAAACGGCGAAGAGCAGAGAGGAACGCAGACGTTGTAAGATCCATCACAAGCTCGATGTGAGCCGCCTTAGTGGAGAAACATATAAAAATGCTTATGTAGCACTTTAGTGGGGGCCGGTTTCGAACTTCTGATTTATACAGGAACGGACCGCAATAGTCAACGCCGGTAACTAAAAATGCACGAGATTCGCTAACTCTGTCCACCGGAAGATCTGCCATTATTTGCTTAAGAGTTTGAGGCTTCAGTCTAAAACATTTGACACCTTTGGATTACGTGTGCTACGGTCTTTCGGCCACCGATTGTCCAGTACGTGTGATGAATGATGGCTAATAGCGACTGGGATCCAGCGTGAAGGTGTTTTTCGTGAAAGTGCCGTATCAGAGCAGAAGTGATGGAATGATTCCTGAGCATGATTATGGGATGCTGTGCTTCGAAGTCAAAGGTAGAGTTTTTAAGACGCCCTTCAACACGATCAAACCGCAACCATCTAAAAATTGCGAAAGCGAGGCGATTGAGCTTGAAGCCTTGATGTCCTTTCGGGTTTCCAGGGCTCTTATTTCAGTAGATAGACGAAATTGCTGAGTAAGGCGAAGAAGCGGTCACACCAGCAATAATAAGAGCAATTGAAGTTCATTAAAGACACTTCATGCATAAGCTGAGCGAGGAGCGCTGCACCACATAATTCCAACTTGGATATTGTAATAGTCTTTAGTGGCGCTACAAGAGATCTGGCCAACCTTTTTGATCTAAGCGAATACGAACTTCGATTTCCATAGCCAAATCCTCAAAATTGTTGCTTAGGTCACTGCCAATTTCTTTTACATCAAGCTCTTCTAAATTAGAATGAGTAACATTAACTGAGTCAGACATTTTTTCCAAGAATTTAAAATGAACACTTAGCGCATCTTCATTGATTGGTTTGTTTTCATCACTCAATATCGTCTCTCGAAGTGAAACGGCTTTGTTGTATATTGAGAGTGCCTTTCGTTTGTAAAAAGACACCCTGTTTTCCGGCAAATCATTGGTCTCATACATTTTCGACAGGCAGCAGTGAGCAAAGCACAAAGAAGAATCGAAGAGAAAGCGCGCGACGAAATGAGAACTAACCGCTTCGCGTAGGAACAGTTATGTTTTGTGGATAATTTTCACATTGTCGACGATCACGTCGGGGTCACCAAATGTTGAGACAACGAGCTTTTTCGCTGACTATAATTGTTCAATAATTTCACAAATTAATTATATTGGCAAACGTTATAAGCCTTATAAGCGTTAGAGCCTTTTAGAAGAGTTATACACTTGGATGAGGAAAGCGAGCTGATCTCGAGTCAAAGTAATAGATTAGGGACAAAAAAGGTCTGTTCTCCAACTATATCAAGCGGTAACTAAAATAGAGCTAGCGAGCAGCTGACGGCTTAGCGACACGATATGCAGAAGTACAGATCCGAAAAGGATAGACGACGAAAAACACGAAATAATGTCTTTTATATAGCCATATACATGAGTCCCAAACCGTAACAGAGGTAGAATGTTTACCATGCATACAACTTATAATTTCCTATCTGTGAGTTCTCTGCACCAGGAACAACTTTGTATCACTGTCAGTTTCCGTGTCACCGAAGAGTCAACTATCTTCTTTCCTGCTTCATATTTTGTTGACCATTTTTATTTATTTTTTTTCCAAAACTGCATAATTTCTGCATATTTTCTTCATAACCTTTTTAACGGTCCATTTTTGCCCTCGTATGTGGAATATTTCAACACTATTGCACAACCCTATGATAAGCTCTTGCATTTTTATTTATTGTATTCACAATGACATTTTTTTTCCCTTGCAAATGCAAATTCTGAAGAAAGGCGGGTTTTGCTTTAATCGCTTAAAATATTGAGTTTTCAGCTGGTTTAAATTATAACTGTAAATTATTTCACAGTAAATATAAGAATAATAATTCATAACGACTGCAAGTCTGAGTGTTTTTCCAACTTTTCCAAATATTAGTTACACACACAGGAATGATTTCAAGTCATTGGCAGAAGGTCCTTTAGGTAGTCTTTAGGTGATCTTTCCGGCCTGCCCGGCGATTGTTGCGATAAGCCTCTTCCGACGATCCAATGTAGAGGTGGAAACTTGTCCATACTCCTGAGACCATGTCTGATAAATTACAACGAAATTACAAATTACAGCCCTTCTTACTGTTCCTCACTGGAATTATCCAGTGAATAATCTATGAATTATATATAGTGTGCCAAACATTATTGTTGAGCCACTGAGCTTCTTCAGGGGCACAACTCGGTTGATTCAAATAACCATAGCAACAAAAAGATCTCGATAAAGTACTTATTTGTTTTTGTTTTGATGTGTAATTCTATGGAGTCAAGGGCCACTGTGCCAGACGACGAAACTTGTGCTTGCGATGACGATCAGTGTAGGTGTGATTTCTGCTATACAGCCGAGCCTCCTTCGCAGTTGACGAACGATGAGAAAAGATTGATACAGCGATTAAGAGAGTAAGGAGAAGCAACCAAGCAATAACAACAAGTTGCACTTAGTTCAGAGATCTGTTCTCTGTAGTGCTTTTAAATTCGTGTGATTTTTCATGTCCGGGATGTACTTGTAAAAATGCATCTCTCCACTTCTGGACATAACACTTTGATGCTGTTTTGGGTTTTTTTCATAGAGATAATTAAATACATATGTATATATATAGAAAATGAGTTTAAGATGGTCAAGATGCAATTCTGAAAAGTTTTTGAAAACAGCTATCAATAAGCCGTGAAAACTTTGTAAATTAAATTTATAGTTAGGGAAATAATAAGTCGTATTGATATACCTATAAAAAATCGAACTTTGTTTAACTCGGACTCTTTAATCAATTATTAGTAGTGTAATCAAAAAAGTAATCTTATCTTAAAAACAAAACAACAAAAATTTGTCTCATTGACGATTGTTTTAATATAATATTTCTTCATTTCAGGGCGCTGGACATAATGATGTTGAATTGCATCCTCAATACTACGAACGACTAAGGAAATTTCTTTCGGTGGAACTTATCAAATGACAATTAAAGAGCAATGTCGATGGAGGTGTTGTTGTTGGCGACACTACAGCAGTTGTATCTAATTTAAATCCAGTCGAAGGAAGTTTGTCCCCAAGTCCAAAAGACCTTAATACCTTAGCTGCTACAGAAAAAGAATCAACTAGAAAATCTTTGGCAACAAATACAATACGGATAGAAAATGATGGTTTGTAATACAAAATAAATGATTAAATTATTAATTAACCCGTTAAATGGGGTATAATATAAATTGTACAAAGCTTACAAAGACAACAAAATATTGATGTCCGTCCGAACAAATTGAGTTCAACTAAATGTATTTTGTTCACTGAAAAGGAATGAAACGTCTTAAACGTCAAAAAATCAATTTTATTGGATTGAGATCAAATTTTGACACAATATACAATCTGCTGCAAACATTGGTTTATACTCGTATATTTTTCGCGTCAGTAACATAGCTTAGAGCTTCGAGAAAACGTACTTTTTAAGCGTCAATTGGTTACCAGCATACATATGTATCGAACTTGGGAGATCAAGTATGCCGACTGACTAAAATAGAGTCGGTCGCCACACAGAAGGAGCGCCAAGACGGCTTTTGATTATAACCGAGGCATAGTGGGTATCCGTACGAGAGTGGAGAGAATCCGTACGAGAGAATTATCACAATCCAGATTCGTAACGTAGAGCGAGCAGTAAGATTTGAGGGTGCACTCTTTAGCAACAGATATGGTTTGTTCCCAAAGGAAAAAAACACGAGCTGATGAGGATATCTGAAACACGTACCTAAAAGACAGCTGATTTAGTCGATAGAGTCCATGTCTGTCTGTCCGTCCGTCCCTATGAGCGCCTAGTGCTCAAAGACTATAAGAGCTAGAGCAACGACATTTTATATCCGGACTTCTGTGTCACTGTTACAAGTATATTTAAAAACTGCCCCCCACTTCCGCCCCCACAAAAGACGAAAATCTGTGACATACACAATTTTAAAGATACGAGAAAACCAAAAACGCAGAATCGTAGAGAATGACTATACATATCTTCTAGACTGCAGGGTCTGAACCAGATCGTATCATTATTATAGCCAGATTCAAGAAAACAATTTCATTCTCTGTCGCTCTGTCTTTATCTAACACACAGGTCGGCTTTGCCTATTGCAAAAAGTGAGTTCCTAGATCTCAGAGACTATAAGAGCTAGAGCAACCAAATTTGGTATCCACACTCCTGTGATATCGGACCTTGACAAGTTTGTTTCAAAATTTCGCCCCACCGCCTTCCGCCCCCACTAAGGACGAAAATCTGTGGCATCCGCAATATTGAAGATACGAGAAAACTAAAAACGCACAATCGAATGACCATATCTATCAGATTTCTGAGTCTGGATCAGATCGTATCATTTTTAAAGCAAAATGTAACAAATCAATCTGCAGTGGCTATTAATATTTGATAATAACCGAAAATCCGAAAATCCAGGGGTCTAAGATCAAAATCGAGCTTCACTTTTTTGACAAGTAACTTCTTATATTTTTTTTTATGTGCTTAAATTTTATTGAAGAGTCTTCTAAGTCTTGGCTTGTTCGAAAGATACCTACAAATTTTAATGGTTAGTTTTTTATAAAAAGAATCTTTTTATGAAAATTGGCATTAAATCATGGGAAAACCCAAAACGTATCATCAAATGGTACACAAAAAATTTAGGGAACGTTGTGATCTTTATAAATAATTTAGATGTTTTAAAAATAGTATTTAAAAAGAGTGCTCAAAAATGAACAAAGTAACTTTCAACATTTTACAAAACGTCTAATATTTTTCATTAGTGGAAATATCGTTATTTAAGAAATGGCAACTCAATAGAGTGAATTTTTGTTCCTAAAAAATGCATTTTACAATTGGTACATATTTATAGTACTTCTATTGCGATTATGTACTAATTGTAGAATAAGATCTTTCTGAGTATATGTATGTATGCGCATATGCAGTATGTATTTAATAAGTATGTTCGGTTTTATTTATAGGTGCCCCAAATTCCAGCCAGAGTTCTGTTAAAGCTCATCAACAAAAGTTTCTTTAGCAAAAACAGTCGGGCTCTTCATATGCAGCCCAAACATTGTCACCCGAGCTATCGAAGACCGAATTTTCAACTGAATCATGCGTAAATGGATACCAAAAACAATCTAAAAAAGATGACAGTCAGCCAATTAACGGTATGAAATCAAATGGATTTTTGATTTCTCGATTAAAACAACAATCAAATATTTCTCCGACACTTCCTGTTCCATTTCCACATTTACCGATGAATGCAAATTTATATATAAATAGTCAACATACTCAACTATCCGATCGATATTTAAATAACAAAGCGTCCCAAAAAATCGATACCAATGACGTGAAGGGAGCTATTTCAAGCGGATCCCTCTACGCAGTCAATCAAGTTTCATCTATATCATCCGTAATGTGCAGCTGTGAGAAATCAGTTAATTCAAATGGGTCCGAATCAAAAGAAGGAGACATTTTTAAAACCAATTTAGAACCTTATACTGCAGAAAATCTCGGTGCAAGCAGTGCCAAATTTCAAGACTCTAATGTATCCCAAATATGTCCCACGAAATATAATATCATAAACAAAGGTACGGATGAGTCAACACAGGTATGTTATCAATCAAAAAGTGGGCTTGGAAAGGAAAAATCAGGACTAAATTCCAGAACGCAGTTTAATAAAAAAAATAACTTTCAACATGCCGTGATAATTTCTGAGGAAAACGATATCAATTCCTTTAAGTACGGAGGCTCTCAAGTGATAACCCCATTTTTAGTAAAGCCAGACAATCAATTAAATCGTCATGTTTCTCGAAAAATTAGCAAATCCGAGCAAACTTCTCCAAATAATATAGAAATGGACAAAGCTAATTTTGTATATGATTTGTCTCATGATCAACATACCAAGCAAAGAAGTACTGGCTGTTTGCTGTATCCTTCAAATCCATGGATTAGAAAAAGCGAAATCAACCATACCATTTCCTCTACGGAAGAAAAACATTTGCACGTATTTCAAAATATCGATCCTTGGGTCAAACGTCAAACGGACTGCCCAATAGAATTTTCACGGTTTCAACCAGAATATATCTGTCAAGATAACACTAAAAACAAACCTTTTTCGGAAACAATTAAAAAAAAACATTGTATGCAACAAACATTAAATTATATTAAAAACGCTAATGATAATCACATTGTTTTAGATAAGTCTGGGCTGCTGTTTGCCACATTTTCTTCACAAAACGGTCAACCTTCAGATAAATTAAATACAAATTCTCGCACAAAATCTAGAAGTTTTATTCTGAATAAATTAACGGATATTTCGTTTCCGCTATCAAACAACCCCAGTAAAACTATAAATGAAAATTATGTTAATTTTTGTTGTCGAAATAATCAAGAAAAATTAAAAATTCACGCAGAAAATTTGCAATCTAGACATAGCTTTTCATCAATCTCTACCAAATTTCAAGAAGAGTTACCCTTAAATGTTCGTAGACTATCAGAACAAATTTGTAAGCCGTCATTGCAAACAATGGTTCCGTTGTCAATTAGCGATTTTGACATACGTAATATCCCTGTTTCTGAAAAAGTGTTTGATCAAGAAAACCTTTCAATTGAAATAAACACGCCAGAAATATTTAACGGGAAGAAACATATTTCGGAGCAACATGCGAGTTGCCATAAAGACTTAATATCTTTAAAACTTTCGCCCAAACAAGTAAAAATCTTTTCAAGTACTCATAAGCCCGATACTTTGCTAGAAACCACCTGTTAAAAAAAATGTAATAATGAATTACAAGCCAATTTTAAAGAGTATCTTCATAAGCTCATTTGGATTTCATGTATGTATACATAGATCATCAAAAAGTTAAAGTGAATTAATTGAATCCAAATATAAATAAACAAGAATTCAAGAACGATTTGTAGTAGTAATTTACATATAATATAAGCTTAACATTTTTACGGTAGTCTTGCATTTATATAAGGTAACACGAAAATTACCCTTTAGCATGGGGTTTTGTGTTATAGACTTACATAACTACATTCGCAAACATATTCATATGTGTACTAATGTATTATTTGAAATAATAATTTATTTCATATTAATGTTATTTTAATACTGTTGTAATACATTTTATAGTAATAAAATCTTTATAAAGATCTAAGTAAAAAACCAACCAAATTAAGCTGAGTTAATCTCGAGTTTTCTTTATTTTTAATATTTGATTAGTACGCAAACTGTTTTTATACTGAACTAATATCTATCGAAACTAACATCTCGAAAGTTTCGTATTCCGGATTGAGAAACGGAGACAAGACAGATAGCTGTTTTGTATTATTTTGGAAGGCTTTATTTTCGAGAGAATTTAGGTTCCGTTTCGAGCAAGCCGTGAGTCCTAACCCCCCCCCAGGCAACCTCCAGTGTCTTACATTTTGGCCGCTTCGAATAACCAGCGTTTCCGTTATACGGATGATCTGCATCGACCCTTGAGCGCCCTCCAATCTCGTCAAGCGCGATGCAACTCATCATCCTTGTTACGGAGTCGGCAACGCCTAGGAATTAAAATGGAAATAGCGAAATAGCAGGGTATAGCAGCGGTGCAGCGCGATGAAAGGGAGAGCGTGGTAACTCATACGCCAAGAGCGAGCTTTCGTTCGAGGAGAATTAGAGTCTATACGTGCGTATGCACATACATACATACATATATATGCGCACCAATTTGATTCTCTTTGCCTCTGTCTTATTATTTCTTTTGTTTTGCACTTTCTGGTGTTCGCACTTCCATTAATTTTAACTTTGAATGTAAAATCCTTTAGACTTACAGATATTAAGGAAAATCGTTTCTATAGAGTTAATTCTTTATCATTTTTATATACTAAGTTCTTTTCCTAATCAATTTAATGTTAAGCCTTGATTAACTCTGGCAATGTCGTCCCAAAATATCCTTGTTTAATTCTTACTTTTTATACCCGATACTCAAAATGAGTATTGGGGTATATTAGATTTGTGTTAAAAGTTAATGTGTGTAACGTCCAGAAGGAATCGTTTCCGACCCCATAAAGTATATATATTCTTGATCAGCATCAATAGCCGAGTCGATTGAGCCCTTTCTGTCTGTCCGTCCGTCCGTCCGTCTGTCTGAACCAGATCGTATAATTATTATAGCCAGAATCAAGAAAACAATTTCATTCTTTCTCGCTCTGTCTCTCTCTAACACACAGGTTTCATGGTCGGTTTTGCCAATTGCAAAATGTGACTTTGGTATCCACACTCCTGTGATATCGGACCTTGACCGGTTGGTCTCAAAATTTCGCCACACCCCCTTCCGCCCCCTCAAAGGACGCAAATCTGGGGATATTCTAAAATCTCAGAGACTATTAAGTCTGGAGTAACCAAATTTGGTATCCGCACTTATGTTAGATCTCACCATAAAACGTATAGCTCAAAATTTCGCCCAACCCCCTTCCGCCCCCACAAGGGACGAAAATATGTTGCATCCACAATATTGCAGATTCGAGAAAACTAAAAACGCACAATCATAGAGAATGACCGTATCTATAAGATTATTGAATTTGGATCAGATCGGATCATTTTTATAGCCAATAGGAACAAATCAATTTGCAGTGGCTACGCAGCGCCCGACGCCACGCTCAGACTGATTTTCTGTCTCTCTCGCACTCACTCTTTGTCGTGTCGCTTAATATTAGCGAAGTCTGCCGGAGTAGAGCCATACTGACTAAGTATCGGGTATAAATGTAGAGTTGCGGTCTCCGCAGCAACTCACAACGTTCCCCCTCGTTATTTATATAATTAATATTGTTCAAGAGCAACCGATGCAGCTCATTGGGCCCAACGAGCTCATCAAGAAAAGTGTTTGAATTGGGTAAATATCCATTGTTTTCGTATTGAATTGAGATGTTGACATTCGTGAGTAAAAAGGCTCAGTTTTAATGAAATGTATCCTATATTCTTACGTTGTATCCATTTGTATCATGAACCTCTGGAATCTTAATTAATAGATTTATTTTGAATGAACATGAATTATAAATAGAGGGAAGCAGCAGAGGTCGCTCTTCTCACAGAACGAGCTCACGACGCTGTCAACCTTTTCGTCGTCAGCCAAGCGGCGAAAAGATCCATGCAGTCGTCCGCGGTCAGTTCCAGAAGTGTATTGGCGAGCAGGGAGGCACCAGACACCACGACAACGCCAGTGCGGATCTATTGGGTTCCCAGCCACCAGGGCATCGAAGGAAACGAGGCGGCGGACGTACTAGCTAAGGAAGTCGTCGGGCTGGCGAATACCAGAACCGAGAACGTGCCTGTCTCCGCTGCAAAGCGATCTAGAGAAGCAGGCCAGTTCACAAACCGAAAGTAGGTGGAGTACCACCTCCTGCAGAACCTCGAAAATCATGCGCAAAGAACGCAATGAGAAAGCCACTACCTACTGCACCTACCACGGAAGGACTGCAGCTAGGCATCACCAACAGAGATAGTTGTAGAAAATGTGATGAATCGAAACCCTGGAACATCTTATCTGCAACTGTCCGGCTCTCTTAAGGGCAAGGAGGGCTCACAAGTGCTGCCATCACTGGAAGATGCCTCCAAGAGGAAGCCACAGCAACTACTGGCTTATGCGAAAAATACCTCGATTCTCGAGGACTTTAAAATCCCCTAAACACTGCCGCGACGTTCATAAATATTCTTTACAGGGTCAGAAAGGCATACTTCTTGCTATTACTATCATTTACAGCAATATGATAAAATCTTATCCGAGTGTCGGGTATAAAAATACACTCAACAGTAAATTACATCCATAAAGATGGCCATATTAATTACTTATCTCAGACAACATACATTTGAAAAAGCAATGACAATCATAATAAAAACAAGGTGGGGATGCAATTGGATCCTCGTCATATCATCACCAGACTCCGCTGTCTTCTTGTTTTATCTTTTTATTTTGCAATAGTTCAGAATTAAAGATAATTTTATTCGGAAGAATTCCATTTTATTTATAATCGTAATAATTTACTCAAAGAATTTTTGCTCTCTTCCAATACCTCTAAGATATATGCTGTACTCTCATCATCGTCTTGTTTTTCATCGTTAAATAAAACATTTTCGTATACTGGCATTAGTGCACGCAGAACATTTATGTTATTGTTATGGTCAGGTTCCTCAAAGCCAGAATAAATACGGCGTTTGCAATTACATTCATTTTCCTGAAATATAAAGAAAGAGAAGTAATATTTCAGTTCAATCTATAAAAGAGTAAATTTTTATTTGTCCAATATCAGTTAAATGACTGATAGATAAAAACAGCCTAACTTAACCTAAATTCCTATTATGAATAGATTTTGACCAGATGCAATTGTTCGGAGCAGCAGCCGTTAATAGCTCTTAAGTAACGTCAAGAACGTATCTCTTAAGCTTTCTATTATCGCGCTCATCCCTGAGCCCGTATGCACGCTCTCAGTGCATACACGCAGACACATAAGTAACGTTCTTACTTCTTATAATCCACTGCTTCGACCCTTCGATCAGGCAGTCGGACAGTCCTCTTCAAGCCAGTCGGTCAGGGTAGAATTTTGCGATAAATATTGGTAATTGCCTTTAATCAGGCTGCGGACGCGGGGTGGACCAGAGCTGCTTGCGGGGAAGACGAGAAAAAATAAAAGGCACGTCCGTTCTCCATCAATGTGAGATTGCTCAACATCTCAAACTCAATCGTAGGGTTTCCTCCAGCCAAGGTAGAATAAAGCGGCATGCGGCCGCTACTCTTAGCCAAGTGTCTCAAAAATGTCACACAATCCACTGTGAATTTCGCTTCGATCCGATTCCTCAAGCTCGCCGTGAAACATCTCAAATTTGCCGATCAACTTCTCGACTTGCTCTTGCTTTACCACGAGCATGTAGTAGTCACAGTCCGACGACTCATTCTGCCAAGCGTTAACTAACCTTTTCATCTTTTCCCATAATTCCGTTGACTTAAGCTTCAAAAAAGACACTCTGTTTTGCTAACTTCACGTCGGGGTCACCAAATGTTAAGCTATTAAGCGTTTTTAATAACTGTTGCAATTTTAAATTTAATGAAAGTCGAGAGGTTGTATATAATTCACAATTTATTTTCATATGCAAACCAACCTTATTTTAACAATTTTACTTGTTTCTTAACTTATCTTAATTAATTGTATGGTTAATTAATGCTACTTATAATGGATTGCAAACAATTTTTATTATTTAACTTATAGTACTTATGTAAAATAATGAAATTTGCTCGTAGCTTTCTGATTGAATACTGTGATAAGGTACTAGTATTTTATCATCGGTTCGCACAGTACAACCATATATTATAGTTAAAATTCTTTGTTGCTGAAGATCAATTGGTTCTTAATTTGAGTGACTACATTGAATTCTAGCATTAGTGTTTACTGGAACTTTGAAGAGCCAACTACCCTGCCTTTCTAATTCGACCCAAAATGACCTTGTATCTGCTATCTTTCTGTACACTCAATTTGAATTATTTGTTTTGAAAGGAGCCATCTTCATGCATTATCATTGGCATTGCTCCAAGCCAATTACATTCGCATACTCTTCTATTTTTCCTAAGGGCCATCTAGCTGGGTGACAGGTTGTCCTTTTTTAATATTCTCCATTCCTATTCTGCATTCCTATTTTCCATTTATTTCTTTGTTGTAGTGTGTGAAAATACTATTCTTTCCATTTAATCCAAAATTCTCTTTTCATTTTCTGAATTAATCTCCACCTATCAAGATTCCCGATTTGTTTATTTATTTATTCTTATTCGCCAACGGAATTAAGAATCCTTATCTGGCTAGACTACTTTATTTCTAACTTAAGATATCAGAATATAACAAGAATTAATTATGTTAAAGGAAGAGGTCTACAAGCAACCGTCTGACGGCTCCCTTCCCCTGGCAAAAGTCAAAACGCATCCCTGCTGGCAGCGCATCGTGCCTTCGAAGCGGCCTACAAATAGGCTCATTAAAGCCATAATTGGAGATCAACTGCAAAGGGTGCATGGGTCCTTGGCTCCTGGCAGGGGCACTGAAGCTAATCTTACTAAGCAGGTCAGGACAATCGATATTACCCAGTAGAATGTCATAAATAAAAATCTGAGCCGCCATGGTCCTTTGATCCTCTAGAGAGGAGAGATGCACGAGGCGACATCTGCACTCATAAGACGGCAGCGGAATGGAGAAGGGCCTCTGCCCTTTGCTGGAGTGCTCATTTCAGAAACTCCTTTGCAGCCTCTCGATGCGTGAAATTTGAACGACCCCAGTGGGATTGCAGACCGTACTCAAGGCGCGAGCTCACAAGGAATAAGTACAGACTTAGCCTCGTATATGGGTCCCTGAAGTGGGATGAATTGCGCTTAACAAAGCCAAAAATACCATAGGCTTTTGGCAATATAAAATTCAGATGCTCAGCAAAATGAAATCTTTAGTCGAATAAGACCCCCAGGTCAAGTATCTCCGTCTGCTTTAAGAGAGGATTGCCATCTATAGAGTATGAGGCCAGCACATTGAAGATACACTTGCTAAAGGAAACAAAGCAGCATTTGCTAACGAGGGAGCGAATTAAGTCTGCACCAACGACCAAATCTATCCAGGTCGCGCTGAAGAAGGATACTGTCTCCTAAAGTTTTCATCGATCGGAAGATTTTAAGATCATCAGCATAAAGCAGATGCTCAGAAGCTCAGTGGACCAAGTCCCTAAGCGATGCAGCCTGGCTATTAAGACAAAGTGGGAGACTTTGTCAAAGGCCTTAGCAAAGTCAGTATACACAACATCTACTTGAGAGTGTATTTCAAAGACACGAGTGCAAAAATTACTGAAAGCATTCAGATTGGTGGTCGTTGATTCGCTCTAGAAGTTTTGAAACATTGCTGATATTGACGATTGGTCTATAATTGCAGATGAGAGTTTTGCCGCATTTCTTAAAAATTGACGTAATCGTGGCAGCTTTCCACTTGCCAAAAAACGACCCATTTGAAGCGAATTTGTGAATAGAATTTTAAGAGGTTCACAGAACGCAACATCACAGTTGCGAAGAGAAGGCAGAAATGCCATCACAGTCGGGTCTTTTAGAATTATTGAATTCATCAATTGCCTCCAAAATATACACCTCCGATACATCAAGTGTGCCAATATTAACCACCGAAGGAATAGGGTTTAAGACATCGAAACTATGCCAATTTGCGTATGGCTAAAAAAAGAAGCAAAAAGGTTTGCTATACCACAATCCGTATTAGCGCTCAAGCTACCCAGGTTCATAGCTGAAGGAAGAGAGTTCTTCAACGTTTTTGAATTTATGAAATGCCAAAACGATCTGGGATTGATTTTAAGTCCCCTTTCAACAATACTTTTCGGCAATATATTAGATATACAAAAATTTGCTTAAGAAATAAAACTCCCTCTTATGCTGCACATATCTCGCGCAGTCCACAGGGTCCCGGGTCTTACCAAATCGTTTAAAGTACTTGTTACTCAGATTCTTATATTTCACAAGATACTTCGTATGCCATGGTAACCTATAGGAGCCTTGCACCCTTTTGGAAGCATTGTTAACAACAATACGACGGACCGTATGCAGGAAAACACTACAGGAAGTGTCAGCACTATTTACTTGGGTTAAGCCCATACTAAAACAATCATCTATCAAGAGAATCTCGTGCGGCAAATGCACATTACGCTAAAAAATAGCGTCTCCGACTGGCCAGCCACAACCACACCAATCTGATCCACTACAGAGTCACCATTCAGGAGACAAATCGGATCACATCGTAGGGTGCGTCTGACAGCCACAATGACTCCACCTCCTCGGCAACGATTCGTTTTAGCACAATCGCTGTCCTTACAAAACATCTGGAAAAGTTTGAATTGAGCCAGGTTTCAACCAAAATGACAATGTCAAAGTCCCAAGTAGAGGTAGCCAAGCTGACAGCCGGAGCCTTTGTGCGCATGCCCGCTGTATTTTGGAAAAAAATCGTAGTCTCAACCATGGCTACCTTCCAATCCGAGGTCGGTAGGCCTGGGTTGCACCTCTGAAACATCTTCAGGATGCGCTCTGGCTCCTTGAAGGTAGCCGGCACCCAATTTCTGGCCCTTGGTATGCTTGGCACCTCCAGTCGACTGCGACGAGTTTTGCCCCAGCGTAGACCTCACCGACCTGCGCCACTGCCACTTTGAAGAGCTTCACGGAACGCTCGGTTTCGCAGGCAATTATCTTGACGTTTCCCTGGAACCACCCCATATATCTTTGCAGACTGGCGGTGGTCCTGGGTCTTTGTCGAGCAAGTCGAAGCAGCGGTCGGCCAATGCCGCTTCCACCCACTTCCACTGACTCCTTAGGATCCTTCCCTCTGCACTGCCTTTGTCGGGGACGCCAATTAGCGTTCTCTTCTCGCCAATCTGCGCAAAAGAGACATTGGGCAGCACTCTGGAGCGCTTTGCTACCGGTCCCGGTGTCTCTTGCAAGCGCTACCTCTTAGCTTGGGGAGCCACCTATTTCTGTTCAAAGGTGAACTCCGGGAGCAGCTGAAGCCCATTCCACCTTCTTCAGCCAGTCGGCAGATGGGCTGGCTTCGCTGCTGGCGTGTTGCCGACGGAGTATGTGCCCTGTACTCCCTTTTTCGGCATAGGTGTAGCGTTTGGCTTTGGGCGCTTGTCGACGGCAAGTCAACCCCATCCGCTTTACCAGAAGGTCGGGGAGCCACAGTATTGATTAGCTTCCCTTCCAAGGTGTCAGCTTCGGGAGTTTCCTTGCCACCCACTCCAGATTCGGGATGGGACCCCCTCTGGTTCGCTCTGGCACCTTCCACCTTGCAGGTATTCCCTGCTGTATAGCTGGTAGGGCCAGGCCTTTGGGCAGCTGCTTTGCCATGCTTGTAATAGCTCCCAGTTGGCGTTTGGGGAGTGCCCTCTACCATATTATATCCACCACTAATTCTATTCCTCTTATTAAGTTACCAATCCTCACACAACTTTCTAATAATTAGTAATTGTAATGGTATTTGTATTTGTATTTTGAATGCATGCTTAGTTTCTTAGTAAGTTTAGTGCTACTTTTCCTCGAATATTAGTCTAACATCTATCTTTCTTGCATTTTCGCGTTCGGTTCGGCGACGCGCCGCGCGGCATGCTGAAGCGCCCCTCGGTCGGTTGGGCGGAAGGAGGGTTGCTGTTTCCCTGGGATCCGCGTGCAACAGCCTTCTGCTGGTGTCACACGGGCCACTTGACGGTGCAGTAATTGCATCGCCTCTTGTAAGATGCAGTCATTGCATATCAAAGTCCGAGAAATTTGGCATTTCCAAATTGCATGCCAGAATTCGATTTATGAGGTTTATTCTAAAGCTTGCATATGCCATTCCGCTGGAGGGAGAATCTTTGGACAACAGCACACCAAGTCAAGGAAAAACAAAAGACTAGGAAAAAATGTATCCTAGAAAAATCCTAAGACAAACTATCACTGAAGGTGAACTGCCCCAAACCAGGATTTGGAAACACAAGCGATGAAAAATCATCACGGACATTCTTTGAAAAAAAATCGAAAATACTGCAGAAATAACTGGGGTGGATATTGACATTATCAAATTTAAATATTTAAGCTGCATAAAAAAAAAAAATACCAGCAATCGAAGAAAAATGTTGTTTAATTAAAATTTTGTAAAATTGCGTAAAATTAAAAATTAAATATAACATATAACTGGAGTTATTTTGTTGAGAATAATAGAAATAATAATACAAACTTTATTTATTTATAATACAATTTCTAACTTACTTTTTGACTTTCTTTCGAGTTCTCATCGGTACAAAACCATTCGGTACTAGCTGCCATCAAATCTTCAACCTTTGGTCTAAAGCACTTGCACCAAAATACAAATGGTATAAATATAAAGAAGAAACAGTTTACTATAAAAATTCTTGATTTAGAAGTGCATTCAAAAATAATTCCCGGCTGAATGGTATTGAGTCCGAATTGATTTATTGATTGAACACAAAAGCCGAAAATACCTTTTAAAAAGCCTGTGAACAAAAAATTATATTTTATTATACATCATTAAGTAATAAAGAGCAGTTAAAAATGTTAAGGAATAAATAAACTCTGTTAAGCTTTTAAGCGTTTTTAATAGCTGTTGCTATTTTGAATTTAATGAAAGTCGACAGGTTGTATATAATTCACAATTTATTTGCATATGTAAACCAAATTATCGCGTATGTACATATGGGGGTAATTGGACGAACGATTGTTGCGAGGATGTTAATCTAATAGCTGCGACGATTAGCTTAAGACTAAAAATGCAAGGGTTGACGGGCCAAATTGCCGGGCCCTATGCAGCAAGCTTAGACGTGAGCGAGAGAGTAGGATAGCCGGAGAGCGTTAGAGCTGCTCGGCTGCTGCTCAGCCGAGTACGAGATATTGTGGCTCGTGTGTACACAGAATCACATATGTATGATTATGTGAAACGTTTCATAAAAAAACGAGGGGGAACGTTGTGAGTTGCTGCGGAGACCGCAACTCTACATTTATACTCGATACATAGTCAGTATGGCTACATTGAGCGACAATGTGTGCGTGCGGAAGAGACAGAAAACGTATTTGAATATGTCGCCGGGCGCTGCGTAGCCACTGCAAATTAATTTCTTCCTTTTGAGATATACGTTTTATAGAGAGATCAAACAGGAGTGTGCATACCAAATTTGGTTACTCTAGCCTTAATAGTTTCTGAGATGCCCCAGATTTTCATCCTTTGCGGGGGCGGATGGGGGTGTGGCGAAATTTTGACACGAAACGGTCAAGGTCCGATATCACAGGAGCACTCTCTAGGTACTCTATCCAACGCTTTACTGGACGCCTACCACACATCGTGCAAACCCTTGAGGACGAAGAAGAGGTCCAAGCCACTCTGGTGGAACCGGGATCTCTCTTTTCAAAGGAACAACCTCAAGGAATTCTTTAAGATCACCAAACACGCGAACGAAGGGATCGTCTATGAGGAATACAGACTCCTGCTAAGGAGGTACAAGAGGGAAATACGCAACGGAACTCGTGGAGGACCTTCTGCTCCAACATCGAGAAAGTACCCGAAACCGCACGGCTTCGGAAGCTGCTCTTTAAGCAGCCTACCAAACAAAGCCAATTAAAGCTAGATGACGGACAGTGGACAGAGAGCAGTGATGAAGTCCTAACAGCACTAATGGAGGAGCATTTCCTTGGTTGCACCGAGGTCGCTGATGCCAAAGAGCACCAGGACCCAGCAACCGAGGAACAACACCCCCCAACAGATCTGTTAACCACAAAGCGAATCCACTGGGCAATAGACTCCTTTGCGGGCACAAAAGCACCAGGACTGGACGTGGTATTCCCAGCCATGATGCAGGTGACTAAAGAGGCGATTACCCCATGGCTTTCCGCAATATGTCTAAGTACATGCTATATTCCTATCCAATGGAGAACCTCAGGAGTCGTCTTCCTCCCAAAGGCAGGAAAGTGCAGCCATGCGAGTCCCAAGGACCATAGACCGATATACTAAAAACACTAGAAAAGCTTCTGGACTTACACATCAGGAATGAGGTAGGAGGACTGATGTCAACCAACCAGCATGCCCATACCAAAGGGAAATCTGTGGAGACTGCAATACACTCGGTAGTAGCTACCATTGAGAAAGCCCTTCACAATAAAAAAGTATGCACTGGGAGTATTCGTCGACATCTCCGGAGCATTTACCAACGTGGCTACGAAAGCAATAACTTATTGCCTGGTAGCGACTAATACACACCCAGCAATCAACCTGTGGATAAGGAACCTCCTGGGTTGCAGACGGTTGCAATCAAAGTTGGGCACCGCTTCAATGGTAAAAGAGAGGCACACCCCAAGGTGGAGTCCTGTCGCCCCTCCTGTGGAATCTGATGGACGACGACCTCATCAAGAGATACGAAAGGAAGGCCCCGATAATAACAGCTTATGCGGATGACATAAGCATACTTATTACGGGTGTCTGTCCATCGACCCTCAGCTCCATAATGGAACGTACACTCAGGGAGATACGTGAGTGGACGGAAGAAGTAGGACTCAGTATCAACGGGGACGAGACGGACCATATCCTCTTTACCAAGAGGTACAAGGTACCGATATGGACCACCCCGAAGATCAATCAAACTAGGATAACCCCAACACAGTACTGGATACTGACTGCAGGAAAGGCAACATAACGCCCCATCGCTTCCGGAAATCTGTCGCCACAAGGATACGGGCATAGTTCAATTGGCAGGGAAATGACCAGATCAACTGATTACATGACCCCCCAAACTTGCATCGACGTCAAAACAACCTCATCTTTGGGACCTGAAGACTGGAAAATCGGTAGGGAACCTGAGCACTGAGTACCTCAATATATATACAGACGACTCCAAGATGGACGAATGAGTTGGATCGGGCCTATATTGTACAGACCGTGAAATAAGGCTGTCATATAAGATACCGGACCAAAGTAATATATTCCAGGCAGAGGTTTTTGCCATCAGGAAAGCAGCCGAGGTCGCTCTTCTCACTGATAGAGCACACGATGCGGTCAACCTATTCGTCGACAGCCAAGCGGCGATAAGATCCATCCAGTTGTTTGTGGTTAGTTCCAGAAGTGTATTGGCGAGCAGGGAGGCACTAGATACCCTAAGCACGACAAAGTCAGTGCGGATACCTCGGACAAAATGCATTACCCGTTGTTCGGGGTACAGTAGTGTCATTGACAATCGGGCAGCCTCTGGATCTGCTAGAGGATTTTAACCAGAAAAGACAATGATATGATCGTACAGCTTTTTTATGATTGACTTACCTAATAAAAACAGCAGTATCAATATAAAAAGAGCTAAACGTAGAATTGTAAAAAAAAAAGAATGGTAGAATCTTAAATTATTGTTGGCATTACTGCTCTCCATGATGCACATATCATTTCGCTCTTCTGCAGGTGGGCAACTCAAGAGAAGCCCAGCCTCATTTTCTGAATTATAGTTCATTTTTTCACAAACATTGAAATTTATATAAGTTTCCAATTTTTCAAGGCAATGGCAGCGACATCTCCAGACACAAAAACATCTTGAATGTATTTTAATATCAATTGACCTCTTTGCTACATTGGCCATATTTGCGTTGGGCTGTTTTAGGGTTCTTAGACGGATTCCCGCAGTGTCGCTTACCATATTGGTCTTAACAACAACTGAAAAGTAAACAATTAAATTAGTTCATAGTTTTGCGAATACACCTAATTCTGTTTTTACACGGTAGATTGGTTCCTAGAAAAACCATGTAAAAAAAAAACCGTGTAAAAAAAGACATTGATCGAATACGCAAAAAAACGAAAGAGAAACAAATATGTACATATTCTCCTTATGCTCTTTCTTGTTTTCGTTTTGTTTCTAGCTGTTTGTGAGCTGTGTTTTTTTTAAATTTGTGTTGTGTTATTTTAAACCGTGTTAAATGGAGCAAAACCGTGTACAAACATTTACAATTTTTGATTTTCAGGCCGCGTTATTTCAAAATCGTGTAAAAAAAGAACGTGTAAAAACAGAATTAGATGTACCTCTTTCATTTTTTGCGTCGGACTTGCTATCTTTTTATGGAGAGGAATTATAAAAGATTCCTTCCAGATCTGGGGGAAGCAAAAATAATCAATGGACAGGGTGAATAGTATAAGCAGTACCTGAGTACACAACTTGGAGTCCCGTCTGGACCCGGTGAAATCACCGGCTTAACTAGTCGAAGATCATGAAGTAGAGAACATTCATTTAACAAGGGACTGAAAATGCCGCTCCAATTCGGTAAACCGTATGGATACAGAAGACCAGAGTAGCTTTGCTCAGAATAGGTGGTTTGGAAAAATTGGGCAAAAAGATCGGCAATTACCAAATCATTATTTGCCGACGTATTACGAAATGAAAGCGACTGATAAAACTGTTTGGAGTCGTGCATTGATGCTGCATCGAGATAGTTAGTTCTTATAGCATTGAGAATTGAGCTATTACATAGCGAGAGTAAGAAGAACTAAAACTAATTTCTTGAAATTGGTTATGGTCTTGATTAGTAATTTAATAAGAGGAAGAGAATTAGTGGTGGATATAATATGGTAGAGGGAGCTATAATCCGAGCATAAGACCCTAAATGGTTCATGCAAGGAATAATTCGATCTACAAAGTGGAAGGAACAACGGTATAAAATTTCTAGTAAGTCTAATAGGAATCGTGAAGTTTATGCGGCTCAACAGATCAGGGCTGTCTATGTCACCCCTGATCAAGTTGTGCATCAAAATCACACCGGCTATGCTACGTGTGTGTTAGAGAGAGACAGGGCGAGAAAAAATGAAATTGTTTTCTTGATGCTGGCTATAATAATGATACGATCCAATTAAGATTCTGCAGTCTGAAAGATATGGTCATTCTCTACGATTGCGTTTTTGGTTTTCTCGTATCTTTAAATTTGTAGATGCCACAGATTTTCGTTCTTTGTGGGGGCGGAGGTGGGCGGGGCGAAGTATACTTGTAGCAGTGACCTATCACACAAGTCTAGATCCGAAACATCGTTTCTCTAGCTCTTATAGTCTTTGAGCACTAGGTGCTGATAGGGACGGACAGACGGACAGACGGACGGACGGACAGACAGACAGGGCTCAATCGACTCGGCCATTGCTGCTGATCAAGAATATATATACTTTATGGGGTCTGAAACGATTCCTTCTGGACGTTACACACATCCACTTTTACCACAAATCTAATATACCTCAATACTCATTTTGACAAAAAGCTTAACTGGAACTTGAATGTCAAGGATAGGGTGAAGAAGGCAACGATAGCACTCTACACTTGCAAAAAAGCTATTGACCTAAAGTGGGGCATGAACCCATGCACTAACAAAAAGGACGATCACCAATCAGCTGGGCAAAGTTCAGCGAACGGCCGCCCTCTGCATCAGTGGAGCTCTTAGAGCTTTTAGAGCAGGCAGAAATGGCGGCAATACCTCTTAGAGACTCTGATCAATGGGTACCTCACAACATTGTCCCAGCACACGGATACTCCATTCAGCACTATCATCCCTCACAGAGACGAATAGCTCGAGGGACTCCCAGGATCTGACGGGGCCATAAGCATCTTCACGGATGGCTCAACGCTGGACGGCAGGGTCGGAGGAGGAATCTACTCTGCACAGCTAAACATGAGGCAATCTTTCAGGCTTCCGGATCATTGTAGCGTCTTTCAAGCGGAAGTTACAGCAATCAGGGAGGCTCTGTACTGCCTTCACACGGTTACCGCGACGGCAACCAATCTAAACATCTACAGCGATAGCCACGCTGCGATCAGATCACTCAACGCGATCTCCTCGAACTCGGCTACTGTGGCGAACCGCCGCAGATCTCTTCACGAGATGGCTCAGCAATTTGCTATCAGCCGTATATGGGTCCCGGGCCACTGGGACATCGAGGCCACCTGCAAGCTCATCATAAAAGAGCAGTACATGCGACTGGCAGACAACAAGTGGCAAATAGGGCCACGTTGTCGCACAGCTCAGCAAATTAATTATTTAATTCAAAATGTAGGTGCAAAAAATGCATTGTTTGGACCATTAACATTTTAATTTTAAATATTCATGCTGTTGCTGGCAGTTCGTCAGACGTGTTAAATACACAGGTTTTGCATCTAAGATGTCTTAATCTTCCGAAACTTCCTCATTTCACAACAAGCACTTGAATAAAGAAAATCAATGAGAAATGAAACAAATCGATAATAAAAAATTGTGAAAAATGGAGCACCCTAAAACAAAAACGGTCCACTTAGATTCTCCACTTATCCCACTCAGCCACTTAATCCGCACTGGACGGTAACACACTCTAAGTCTCCGCCAATGCACGGGCTTCAGCAATACTATTTAAGTAAGAAGAAAGCTTGGGATAAATATTAAAACAAACATGATTAAGTGTGATATCACAGGAGAGTACACACAAAATTTGTCTTTATAGCACTTATAGTATCTAAAAACTATGCATCAAACAAGAACGGACAGACGGAGAAGTTCCTCATAAGCTTTAATGCAACCAATAAACAAACTTTACAATATCAATACTAATATAGATTTTCACATATTATAAAGTATGCAATTTCATAGATTTTAATAGAAAATAAATGATTAAGATTAAAAATATAATAGCTTACCATCGCAACTAAATTTATTGTTTTTCTTTAAGCCAATGATTAAAGGCAACATAAATGATATAGATTCACCAACAGATGGCAATAGTACTTTCTTAGCAGTTATTGTACTTAATATCCCCATTGATTGTTGACAGTTACAAATATATATAACAAATTCCTTCGCTTCAAATCCTTTGTTAATAATTTCGACTATAATTTGAAGAGCATCTTTTGTCGTGGTATCAGTAATAACTCTAGATATTTTCACTTTATAAAGATTTTGTAATAAAGGCGTATTCTCTCGGAAGGGCATTTTGATTTTCATGCTAATTGCTATTTGCATGTTAATATGAAAAATAAATATAAAATATCATCAGTATCATAGTATATATATCATGGGTAATTTCATAGGGAAATATAATAAAGTGTACATTTTATATTTTTTCAGATCCGACTCTTGCTCGTGTGTTATTGTGTAATACTATTATTGAATAAAAGCGAGAGTAAATTGAAACCTTAACATTGAAATGTAATATTCAAGTACAAAATTTCAAAGACTAGTAACAGAAATAAAACTTCAGCTGCTGATCCAATCAGTTCTGCTACTGCCACATCTCTCAAAGCCCAGCTCGCCGGGCAAATCGCAGCAGCAAATCAATGACAGAATATCTACGGAAGAGCCACAAAACTATGCTCCACAGCTATCTGCCGACTTTCAAGCTGTCTGGCAGGACAGAATTGGTGGCAGGTACTACAACAATTTAAACTATTACGATACAAAGTCTCCACTAAAATTACTTTTTTCGATAGCTATCGGATATGTGGACTATAGTCACAGAGGAATTATGTATATGCTTCAAGAATTTTTAAATCAACCCCATTGTAAATATTTATTTAGGAGGCTATCTACTATCCTGCTATCGTGCTACCTTATTGTCAAGCTCTTAGTTGTGCGCTTTGTTTTCTGCGTCGGGGGATGGGAATGCGAATCATCAACGCTCCTGCCCTACTCCTGGTCGAGAAATCCACGATTTTATAGTTTTCCACTGTGCCACTAGAAGCCAAGTTTCCAATTCTACTGCCCGCCAAAACTCACTTAGTCGAATTGTTTTTGAGGAATTTGCACTTAAAAATTGTAATACCAATGTAAAGACACTGGTCAGTCTGCTGAGACAGGAGATTTGGTTTGTAAATGTACTTCGGGAATGCACTCGGATAGTTAGGAGATGGAGTCAGATCATGAGAAATCTGCCGGCAGACAGGCTTTGAGAAGGTCGTCCATTTCCTATTAAAGTTTCGCTTCGGATTCGAGGAGGTCCGCCCGTCAAAATGTATATCGCTGTATTTGTTTGTTTCGCTTCGAAGGCCGTCCATTTAGAGCTTGTCCCGGGCCTGTCAGCTAATTGCTTTCTTATATCGTTTAAAAGCTTCATCGCAAGACGTGGCGATCCGCAGAGGATATATTCCGACAACGAGACCGACTTCGTCGGAGCCCGGAACGAGCTGAGGAAGCAGCCCAGTCTGCTGACGCTCGCAGCAATGGGTGGAGTGGAAATTCATCCCCCTACGAGCACCGCACTTCGGCGGTTTGTGGGAGGCGGCGGTCAATTCGGCGAAACAACTCGCCGTCCGGCAGATAGGCGACGCTGCGCTCACGGAGAGCAAGGTTCGGACGATGCAGGCCGAAGCAGAGGCCGTACTGTACTCCAGGCAACTCACTCCGGCCAGCACGGATCCCAACGACGGAGAGGTGCGCACGCCAGGCGTCTTGCTGATCGGCCATACCCTTCGCTAGCTGCCGCAAGTGTTCGAGCCAGACGCACTGAGCAGTGGTACCACCTATACCAAGAGGTGGAAACTGCTCTCAGAGCTCAAACGGCGGTTCTGGCAAGCCTGGTCGAAGGACTACGTCCACAGCCTCCAGCGTCGCAGCAAGTGGCCAATCCAGAGCCCAACATCGAGGTCGGTGCTATGGTGGTGGTCCACGAAGAACACACGCCGCCGCAGCGGTGCAGACGACTCATCTATACTAGCGAAAAACAAATTTATATACGAAGCAGATATACAGACATGCAGATACACTTCAAGAATATTTTCGAAAAATTTGAAAACTGGGTATGCAGATGGAACATTTCAATGAACCCTGACAAGTGTGCAGCAGTTAAACTCCCAAATTTCCCTACTTAAAGACACATGGAACATTTTTAGACCAACATACTGCCTTCAAATATCTAGGAATACTACTGACCTTCCAAGGTCACATCCTTCAAACTATCAAAGCATTAAAAACGTGAAAAATTAATTAGCTCCTGAACCCAAAAAAAAAACTTTCTATCAAAAATAAAGTCTATACTTGCTCCATTATGGATTACAAATTTATGGCATTGCAGTAAAAACTCAGATACGTGTGTTTCAAGCTAAACTACTGAGAAAAATATCTGGTGCAAAATGATAAATTCGTACGAAGAACCTAGCAAAAGGCCTGAAGATTCCCATAATTTCAGATTTAGCTCAATACTCAAGCTAAAATATACATCATTAAGAATCGCTCACAACCAAATGGTCTAGCAAAAACACTTCACCGTAAACTAAGACCAAAAAGATAACTGCGCATTTGCCCATCCGGTCAACACAGAAGGCGAATAACCTTATCAAAATTTGTAACATTATATGACTACTCTTAACTACAAATGTATATTTAATCTTACTTACATACCTACATATTTATTAATATAATATATATACATAAATAAAATAAATATATAATAGAATAAATAATAACCATAATTCATTAAAAATTATTAAAGCCCTGTGTTGAGCGTAACTCAGAGGCGTAACTCGATTGATTCAAATAATCACAGAAAAAAAAAGATTTATTTGAGAAAAGTGGGATACAGCGATTATGAGCGTAGTTAGAAGCAACCAAGCAATAACAAGAACAACATGCTGCGCTAGGTTCAGAGATCTGCTCTCTGTAATGCTTTTTGTGCTGCAATGGGCAGGAACACCCTAATTCTATCGGGAAAAGTTGGTTTGATTCGTGGAGTAAAAAGTCTATTCTGTTCATATATTTACACTTATTACCTGGTAATTGTCCTTCAAGCATTTTAAAGTACAAGGGTTTCTCATTATTTGGAAATTTCTTCAACTTAGTTATCGAAGCTGGAAAGCTTTTAATTGAAACTTTGGATTTTTCTGACTCCTTTCTCATATTAGCTTGTATAAAGTTTATGAGTTCATGTTTAGGTATAACATTTTTGACGCCATCAAAAATTACATCGCTTCTGAAATTATTAATAAAACCGTTTTCAATAGGTGTCCTTCTTTTAGAATCTGTTTTATTTATCGATTTTGCTTTTTGAATAACAAGTTTGTGACCATGTAGCCATGTTGACTTTTCCATCTGCAGTACATCTATATTTGTAGTAAATAGAATTGAAAGATTTTCGTTTGCGTATATTCCAGTTAAGCTATTTAATCTGTCGATTGTATAAAGATAAATTTATTGATTAGATATGAAAATTGTAGTACGTAATGTAATGCTCTAGGCAGAGGAATCAGCCACTAGAAATTGTATTGTTCGTTCTGGGTATGTATAGGAATTTAAACAGAGACTACACGTACATACATAATAGGGATACTCTTTTAGAATGTTTTAATTATTGTCTCTTTTCGTAGAAAAGTAACCAAATAACACCATTACGAAACATTAACATCGGTTGCTTATCACAAAATAAAATCATCGCGCTAGAACCTATGCAGTTGATCTAAAAGAGAAGGGCATTTTTATACCCGTACGCAAAACGAGTGGACCTAATTCTGTTTTTACACGGTCTTTTTTTTTAATATCTACAATTTTTAATTATACCCGATACACAAAATGAATATTGGGGTATATTAGATTTGTGGTGAAAATGGATGTGTGTAACGTCCAGAAGGAATCGTTTCTGACCCCATAAAGTATATATATTCTTGATCAGCATCAATAGCCGAGTCGATTGAGCCCTGTCTGTCTGTCTGTCTGTCCGTCTTTCCGTCCGTCCGTCCCTATCAGCGCCTAGTGCTCAAAGACTATAAGATTTAGAGCAACGACATTTTATATCCGGACTTCTGTGATATGTCACTGCTACAAGAATATTTCAAAACTTTGCCCCGCCCACTTCCGCCTCCACAAAGAGCGAAAATCTGTGGCATCCACAATTTCAAAGATACGAGAAAACAGAAAACGCGGAATCGTAGAGGATGACTATATGTTCTAGAGTGCAAAATCTGAACCAGATCGTATTATTATTATAGCCAGAATCAAGAAAACAATTTCATTCTTTCTCGCTCTGTCTCTCTCTAACACAGGTTTCATGGACGGTTTTGCCAATTGCAAAATATGAGTTCCAGGATTTCAGAACTTATAAGAGCTAGAGCAACCAAATTTGGTATCCACACTCCTGTGATATCGGACCTTGACCGTTTTGTGTCAAAATTTGGCCCCACCCCTTTCCGCCCCCACAAAAGACGAAAATCTGTGGCATACACAATATTGAAGAATCGAGAAAACTAAAAACTCACAATCATAGAGAATGACCATATCTATCCGGTTGCTGAATCTAGATCAGATCGGATCATTTTTATAGCCAAAAGGAACAAATCAATTTGCAGTGGCTACACAGCGCCCGACGTCACGCTCAGACTGCTTTTCTGTCTCTCTCGCACGCTCTCTTTGTCGTGTCGTTCAATATTAGCGGCGTCTGCCAGAGGAGAGCCATACTAACTAAGTATCGGGTATAAATGTAGAGTTGCGGTCTCCGCAGCAACTCACAACGTTACCACTTCTTTTTAATGTATCTGAAAAACAATCTCTCTTAAATACGTTTCCTGGGGACCACAAGCTTTCTGGTGCCATTAACAATCAATCTGTCTATTGTTGGCACGAATTTAATATATTTACTTGTATACTCTTTGAGTATTGCGTATATTCTAAAGACTTCTTTTATTTTATTATCAGTATAATAAGTCGATGATTACTGGTATACTTACACTACAGTTGGGACAACCCTCCACCACCTATTATGACGCTTTCTAAAAATATTAATTTTAGTTGCAACGAAAGGTAAAGGGGTACTCATATCGTAAACGGAGTAACTGCCGCTTGTTTCCCTGTAAATAGAAAACAAAACATATGATATAGAACAACGAAGTTACAATTAAGATAGTATAAACAATTTTTTGACTGTAAGATTACTCTTTCTTTGTTTGATAACACTATATACTAAATTAGCTATTTTTTTTTTACATAAGAAAGTAGCTATGTCCGTCAGATCGTCGATCTCAGTTTCTGCCCGACTCACGAGCAGAGTCAAACATCCGTAGCTGCTCTGACAAACACACTCTTTCTCACGATACAGAAAAACAGATTAGCATGTGTGTTTCGTTCTTTATAGTTTTTAAGCTCTTTGGAACCATTGAACGATGATCCAAATGAAAGACGGTGCCTCTATTTGTAATTTGCACACATTCAGCTTGCCATTGGCCTTGGTTGGGAAACTGCAGAATGATTTTCTTCGGAGATTCTGAGATTTTAAAATATAATGCAGTAATACTACGCTTTTAAAAATCAGCCAATCTTATAGAAAATTGATTATTCGATTATGAGTAATGAACGCTGATAATTTCAAAGTTAGGGCTTGTCCTATACTCTGTTACATATTTCGGCACGCAGAGAATGGTATATACTTTCAACTACAAAAGACATTTCCCTAGGTGTTTACAAATAAAGTCTAAAAGTATAGCTTACCATGTGGTAGTTAGATCACGGGTTAGCTTTGACTTTTCACGATCGTCATGTTGCGAGTTAATATGACAGGGATTAAAGTACTGGTTTTTTGATACAGTTAAGTTGCCATCATATTTATTTTGTGATTTACCTCGTGAATTTGTATTTTTTCCGCCACAAGTATCGCAGGGAATTTCATCATTGTCATCTAAATTTTTAAAGTTATAGTTTTCATTATTTGCTAAACATTTGTGGTTTTGCAGATTTGGTATGAAATGTGCGTTTCGCTTCTTTATTTTCATATATTCAGACTGTGGAAAATAAATCGATTTATAATTATGGTCAATTGAGCTTCTTGATAAAGGGTTTGTCATAATGGTATTAACATTCTTTATAAGATTACGATCGGGTATATAATATTCATTTTGAATACTATTGTCTTCTTTATTACTTGAATATTTAACATCATTTAAGTTATCTGTAAAAAAATTATGTTTAATATACATATGTATTAAAACAATATACACAATAGTATGATGATGTACTGGTATGGGCTAGCCACAAATAAATAGTTGATCTACGTTTGTTTTACGTGCCCGGATGTTACCGTTACCACGAACTTGAGAATACAAGTGTACTAAATTTAGACAGAATAGAATACAATTAAATTAATTGAGTGTTTTGAACAACAATATTCAGTTCTTGTTCAACAAATTTATACCACTAAAAACCAAATGCACCAAGCCAAGACAATGTCCATGGTTTACCAACGAGATACAAAATAACGTATCACCGAGATGTCTGTACTGTAGAAAATGGAAGCGGTATAAAACGGACTACTTCCGTTTAAGGTACAAAGAGTTAAGAGCAAATGTTAACAAAAGTATAAGATCTGCTAAGCGTAGTTACTATAAATCTAAGTTTCAAAATTGCTCTACCATTAAGCAAAGATAGAATGAAATGAATAGTATAGGAATATCGATAATTGATGTAACTGAAGCGACAAGTAACACGTACTTGAATAGTATTCCACTTGGTGATGGAAAAATGCGAAAATTGTACCGATCCGAAAACCTAACAACGACTTTAGGCCAATTCAGTACTTCCGTTCCTGTCAAAAGTTCTAGAAAATCTCATGTCCTTAGAGATTGAACACCACCTGACTAACTACTCGCTATTAAACCACAAACAGTCAGGTTTTCGAAAAAAATAAGTTGTATAAGCGCTGTAACGGATATTGTCGAAGATATTCGACAGTAACTTGATAAGAAGTGGGTTACGTTTTTAACACTTATCGACCACAGTAAGGCATTCGACTCAGTCAACCATAATATTCTTTGCGCAAAACTGACCAACTTATTCAACTTCTATGCTCGCGAATCCGGGCTCAGTGATATCTGTGGAGGATATAGAGAAGTCCTTAGTGATGTTAAGACCGTAAAAGAAAAGTCTAGACATTTGCAAGTTGAGCTGTAAATTCAAACTAAATTTTATTCTTAAAATCAGAGCCTTATATGTGATTTGACAATGAGGTAGGAGGTACAATTTTGTATTCCATAATTATCGTTAGACCTACGCAAAGGATACATTTTATTGCGGGTGTCTATTTGAGTGCGTGCCAACATTAGTGTTATTTTAAGAATGCATTGGTTAAGTGTTTTGCCCACTTGTGTTTTGTTGTAGTATCTTTTGATGGGCTACAGATCTTTGTTTACACCCGAACTATTATTACTTATCTAATTTATGTGAAACGGATTTAGAGATCCGTTTTTTGGATACAAGAGTGAATGTGTACAATAATATGTTTATGTTTGAGCAGAGACCATGTTTATCGTGCAAGAACTCGAGAGCAATGAAGAGGTCCACTCTGGTGAAACCGGGATCTTTCTCTCCAAAGAAACAACCTCAGGAAATTCTTTAAGATTGCCAGACAAGCGAAGGAAGAGATCTTTAATGAGATCCTACTTAGGAGCTTCAAGAAGGAAATACGCAAGGCACAACGGAACTCGTGGAGGACCTTCTGCTCCAACATCGAGAAAGTAACTGAAACCTCACGGCTTTGGAAGCCCACCACACATAGCCAGATGAAGCCCTAACAGCACTAATGGAAGCGCATGGAAAAGCATCAGGACTGAGCAACCGAGGCACACCTCAGGTTGGAGTCCTGTCGCCCCTCCTGTGGAATCTGGTCGTTGACGACCTCATCAAGACATTTGAAAGGGAGGCCACAATAGTAACAGCTTATGCAGATGACTTAAGCATTCTTATTACGGTTGTAGGTAAATCGACCCTTAGTTCCTAATGGACCCTTAGCTCCTCCTAGCTCACGCAGGGATATACGTGACTGGGCGGAAGAAGGATCTCATCCTCTTTACCAAAAGGTACAATGTACAGATATGAACACCCTAAACTTACCAAACTAGGCTAACCCCACAATCACAAGTAAAATACCTAGGCACAGTATTCGACAGCAAACTGCCATGGAAGCCCAATTTAGTGGAAAGGGTGAAGCAGGCCCCCATTGCGCTTTACGTATCCAAGAAGATGTTCAGAAGCACATGGGGTCTGTCATCTGCTCTAATGCACTGGATATCTCGGCGGTGCGACCAACTCTGCGGTATGGATTCTTAGTGTGGTGGCAAGCTACCGAAAAAAAAGACGTATCATAAGCTTGTGGAATAGACTCAGCAACAGGCTCTGCGCTGTATTACCGGGGCGCTGAGGTCAACCCCAACAAAAGCACTGGAAACCTTAATTTAAATGTAGATTTATCCACCTGGTCATCCACGCTCGTCTGACTGCAGGAAAGGCAGCACAGCGTCATCGCACAGCATCAGGAAACATGTCGTCACAAGGATACGGGCATAGTGCAATTGGCTATCTACGAACTACATATAAGTCATATATGCTACCGTACCAATACAGCATATACCATGCGGAAGTAGCCTGGGGAACTCGGATCATCTCATCTACAACTGTTCGGCCCTCTTACGGGCAAGGAGAATACACCTGGTCACACAGGTGCTGGCATTACTAGAAGATGCCTCCAAGAGGACGCCACAGGAACTTCTGGCCTATGCTAAAAACACCTCGATGCTTGAGGACTTTAAAATCCCATAAACACTTCCGCGACAGTTCATACCCCCTATTTGGATAACTAATGGGCATAGTGGCCAATGTGTTAATGGTTTATTTTCTATGGTAATGTATTTTTAAAATTTAACATTTTTATGGTTTTAAGAAGCACTACTTATTTTTTCACATAACTTAAATATTTGGTAATATTGAACATTGCAATTCTCAAAGCTGATAAGTGCAGTTATAAATTGTACCCAAAAACTGTTTGGTTCAGCTTACCTTTGGGAAAAGTTGAACGCACAATTATTTCTTGTGCTTCCATATTTTTACCTTAAACGACGCCTAATTTATCTACCTATACAAGAACAAATAAATATAGAAAGAGAATTTCCAACTTTTTGTATAATGCCTAAAACGCACCTACAGTTTCCATAGTGGTTGCTATGAAAAGATAAATAAATAATTCTTTTTACATTACCATTTTTTTGGCACAATCAATCACTTACCTGCTGAAAATCCAAAGAGATTCTCCTTAGTCGGCAGTGGCATAGTCTTTTGTATTTTCTTTCTAAAGGGAAAACTGCATTTAATATTTATTGAACCTACACAACCAAAAACAATTTTTTGTTCCACTCTTGGGGAGGGTATTACATATAATGCATAAAGAAAAGTATCTATAAAGTTCATAGTACACAGTAATGTACACCTAACTATTAATGCTGATCAAGAATATATATACTTTATGGGGTCGGAAACGATTCCTTCTGGACGTTACACACATCCACTTTCACCACAAATCTAATATACCATAATATACTCATTTTGAGTATCGGGTTTAAAAAGGCATTGATCGTATGCAAAATAGGTGATTGGTTCCTTATCTCTAAAACCAATTAAAATTATGAAAACAAATTAGGAAACGTTGGAAAAACAAATTCTTTCTTGTTTATTTGTGTTGTGTTATTTTGACCCGTGCTAAATAGAATAAAATCCTATACAAAATTTTAATTTTTTTTGATTTTCAAACCGTGTTTATTAATTTATTATGACTTTACCTGGCCTATTAAATTCGAAACTTCGAAAAATATCTAAAAACGAGCGGGAGCGTTGTGAGCCGCGGAAATGCCGCGTCCCTACATTTACACCCGATACTCAGTCAGAATGGTATGAATGTTGATATCTCGCTTCCATGCACAAGAAGGCGAATACTGCACGAGAGAGAGTGTGTGAGGGAGATAGCACGTAATTAAGCGCGAGAAAGGCGTGGCGGAACCACTGCGAGGGATCATCAGTTTGAAGAACATGTTTTGACACGCAGACAGGCAACCTGAACGACATGGCCATATTTACTCTATTGATATAGAATTCATGTGTGTTCTTCATATGGAACCTACCATTTTAGTTTTTTCTGGATTGTAAGCGTCTGGTCAAAAAAAAATACTCTCTCCAAGAACTAAGAACAAATGGCAAAAAAATATATATCTTACTCTGAAATAGCGGGTCCGAAATTTTTCTCATCATAGTCGTCGTTTAATTGGTAATCTGCAATATACTCCTGTAAAATTTAGATTTTTTAAAATAAATAACAAGAATGAGCAGAAAAAAAAAGTCGAATGTTTCGAATATAATACTGTTATTTTTCTACGATTCTTACTCTGGATTGACTTTGTTTTATGTGATTTATGTGATTTTCTAAGCAACGCTGAGTCAAAAGTCGGCCAACTTATATCCGCTAATTAACTAGTTTTTCACAAATTAATTTTGTCGGACAATTTTTGGTTGCATTACGTGTAATGCTCTTAGTCAGACGGACGGGTCCATTGATGGTATGGACAGTGAGGTTGTCGCTATCGACTTTAGAATCTGTATAATTTTTCCTTTATTATATTGACGATCCCGAGTCCGCGATACCTCTTAATTTTTTATTATTTACTATTATTTCTATATATGGTCTTCCTCGGTGTCTTCCGAGGCACTCTGCTGAAAATTTACATCCATTTTCATTTGTCCACTTTGACGTTCCCTTGATCGTTTGACCGGCTGATTCGGTGCACTGCTACCTGCCTGAGTCTGATTGGTTTGATAGTTAGTGGGATTCTGTGCTCTGTCCTGGCTTAGGGAATTTCAAAATTCATTAAATAATCCTATACTATTTGCGGCATTATTTCCTGAATTATTTCTATTCGATCCATGGTTATTTCTAGAAGTACTTGGGTTTTGATTGTTAGAATCATTACAACTATAACGAGGGTAATAAGTTCCAACATTCCTACGATTGCTATTTACGTTCCTTGGGTGTTCGTGATTCTTACGAAATTTTTGTAGATTCCTACGTGTTGAGCTGATTTTTCTAGATTAGCTATAGTAGAAATGTCTTTCTTTGCTAAAATGATGAACAATTTATTGGGTAAAACATCTTCTATTGTATAACATGTATAACATATTCAGCTAACTGACATAACCTTTGATTTATATCTATCAAGCCACTTGTGCACATAAATGTTCAACTGTTTTTTCTATTTATACATTCTTGTTTTTATTCAGACAGACGTATGTAACATCAACTCAGCTGGCTATGCAGATCATATTCTGCGCATTGCGTATACATGTTTGCAATCAATACGTTAAGCCCTGTGAAATCTTGTTAAAATTACCTTATCATAAGGATCTGTATATCCTTCTAAAAATGTATGTCTGTTAGTTTTTTGATTCATTTCCATGTAACCTTTTTGAGAACATTTGTTTTCCATTTCATGGATTTGTGAATTATCCAACATATTTAGATCTATTTGATTAAAGTCAGAGTCTGGTATGTCCATATAAGCCTCTGGTAGATCTATAAAATTTCTTATTAATATTTTCCATCTTTCAAATATATATAGAATATATAAAATAAATATTACCATTTCCACCGGGTGTTTTAATAATTCGAACTAGTCCCAAATTCGCATTATAATTCTGATTATAACCAGATATATGCTGGAAAGATGCTGTGTCCTTTTCCCTTTTTTTTCGAATTAATTTTTTTTTTGGCATACCGGATTTACTTTTCACAAAGGCTTGCGGGCTGTTTCTTTTCACTATAATACATATAATCATAAATAAGTTAATTGAAATTAAAGCCAGAAATTTTTATGTGTATACACGTATGCGCCTGAAAATTCAAATACTCCAGGCTCAGTCCTTATATCCGATTTAAATAAAAGATCTGTTATGTAAAAAACATATTTCAGGCTATGTGTCATTTTGTCCACGTTCTGCTAGAGCAACGATATTTTGTATCCAGACTTCTGTGATATGTCACTGCTACAAGTGTATTTTGCAAACTTCGCCCCGCCCCCACAAAGAACGAAAGTCTGAAGATACGAAAAATAGAAAAAATAGTGAAATCCACACAGGAGTGTGGATACCAAATTTAATTGCTCTAGCTTTTATAGTTTCTGAGATCTTGGAACTCACTTGCCACAGATTTTCGTCCTTTGTGGGGGCGGAAGTGGGCGAGCGATGTTTTGAAATATACTTGTTACAGTGACATATCACACAAGTCTGGATACAAAATGTCGTTGCTCTAGCTTGTGAAGTTGAAGGTTGTGCAACCTTCACAAAAGGGCAGCAAAACCACCCCCTGGAGGGACAACTTATGATTTTCCATATAAATACTCATTATAATTTTTGACCCACCTAGAGACAATGCCATGAATTTTGATTGTAGATACCTCCCCAATTATAATAAGAAATAGGTTAAGGAAACCCAAAACGACGAAGCGTCTTAATTTCTATAGGGTAAAAGAACACGGAACCAGTACCAAGAACCAACCAGAGCATCACCAGCGGTGGCCCTACCGCAACACAGCAGCAGCGCACCACGGAAACGAAAAGAAAAGCACAAAAGACAGGGAAACGGAGAGAGAGCCAACGATCGCTCCCACTCTCACACCCACGCATCCAAAGCCAGATTACCAACGGCCAACACAACAGCAGCGCCACGAACACCAAGAGAAATGGCACAAAATAGAGGGATCGATCGATCTCACACCCATGCTGCCGAAGAGCCGACGGCAATACGCCTAAAACCATCCCCGAGCAGAGGCCGGCAGCCGAAAGCTGCGAAGCAGCGAAGCGGCAGAGAAGCTGCCGAAAAAGATAAGAATGAAGCCTGGCTTGGTCCAGCGGGAGCGAGACTCGAGAGTGATTTCTGAACTCCCACGCGGATCAGTCGAGCCACGGAAAGGCAATATCAACAAGTGATCGTAAAGTGACAGGAAAGTGAACGCCACGAGGATCATCAGCATCAGGAGCCAGCAGACAACTGGACATCGGCGCGGGGAGAAAAGTGTGAGCCACCTCACGTATGTGAGCGGGGAAGTGATCGGTGCGTTAGGTGGGGAACAGTTTAGGGGCCAGACTTAAATTGTTTTCCGCTTAATGACTTCTCCATGTACTTGCATGTAGATTTTTGGCAGTTGCCCCCCCGGTGCAGGCACGAGGTTTTAAGTAGGGAAATTGACGACCCGCAAAATAAATAAAGACACTAACTTCAACCCACCTGCTCTACAAGACTCCCGCTTTGGGAATCACTCGCCAAACCAACCCTTTTTCCCCCCTCTCCGCCCTTTTCCTCGGGGACCCAGCGAAGTGGATGTGAGTCTTGGATCATGCGGCATCTACCAAGCTGGGTTTCCCTCCCCTATACCTTCCTCTCCTGGGGACCTGGCGATTCTGGATGTGAGTCGTGGATAATGCGACATCTGCTAATCTGGGCGCCCCTCTCCCACACCTTTCCGATCCCTGACCCGAACCCCTTCCCCCGCCACGCATGACCCCCGACGCACGTTTCTGCAGCTCCCAAGCATGGGTTCACCCACGCCTCGTGGCCGGGCCAGGCCCGACCGTCCCACGATCAACCCCACGGGAGCGCTTTCGCCACGAACGGCTCTCCTCTTAGGTCCTTACACAACAAATTAGCTGTGGGGAAGGACCGGGCCCTGGACAGACTGAGAAGCTGTACCTTGGCCTGAGAACTTCCTTACAGATGGCGCCCGAGCAGGGACCACGAGGGGAAAGTCGCTTAATGTAGGGACCAAGTGAAATGGGTGAAAAGTGGAAAGGGAACCAAGCAGCAGCAGGAGAAGCAGCAAGCGGTAGCGGGGAACCCAGAAACACGAACGGCAGCAGAGGTGGGGCACTTCAAACCAGTGATTTGCAGCCAAAATCAAAGTCCCGGCGAATAGCCAGCACCGTTGATCCCTTGACTTGTGTACAGCTGGGGCTGGTTTATCTAATACCCCCCAAGCGACAGCCGCCGGCAGGTGTCCTAGACGCGCCGTCCAAGCTATAGCAGTCACAGTGCAAATGGATCAACGAGAAACACAGGTATCTTTTCTTATACTACCCAAGGTATTAGACGACTTCATCTTGGGACTCGATTTCCTGTGCGGCATCTGCGCAAGGATTCAGTGTGGGCGGGCATATCTACAGCTGAAGTTGCAGCAGAAACCCGCCCCGCCCGCGAGTCGTCATGTTCGCAGACTCCGCTGTCGTCCGCGTCCAGCGACAGACCGACACTCTGACGCCACCCACGTGTCCCCACCTTCATCCAACCGCCCCGATCACAAGTCCCCACCGAACCAGACCAAGCAACAGCCCCAGGACTACAACACTGCAACAGGACACGAAGAGAGCTCCGACGGAAAGAACAGCGACACCGATGGGCCCAACCATGGCCAGTTCCCCAGCCCGTAGCACGACACAAACAGGCCAACGAAGAACAGCGGAGACTTTGGCAGAGACAGCTGTGACTCCGCTGGATCAATTCAGGGCCAGCTCGTCGAACCAGGAGTCACAAACAGGACATTGCAGGAACCAGAGAACTTTGGCAGACAGCTGTGACTCCGCTGGATCAATCCAGGGCCAGCTCGTGGAACCAGGAGTCACCATCAGAACAACGCAACGAAACAAGGACTTTGGCAGAGACAGCTGCGGCTCAGCTGGATCAAGCCAAGGCCAGCTCGTCGAACGACTTAATTACTTAAAAGTCTTGAAATTATGTCATATCAAGTCGACTCAAAGGTCAGATTAATTTTTGACCCCATTTAATATATAATGGCCTCCTCGTGGTGTTCCCTGTGTACCGATCTTCAACCGGGAGCTAATTTGAGCGGCGACTTTAAGTACATATGTATTTACGTATATACATATGTATATGTAGTTACATATATGAACTTTTATAATTTATAATAAACCTGCTTAAGATAAGGAAATAAATGCGCAATTATATTATTGTATATAGTCGAGATGCGATGGCGTTTGCATAATTTGTATAATTTATAATCAACCTGTTTAAAATAAGGAAATAAATGCGTAATTATATTATTGTAATATTTTATATTTTGTGGTATAAATCAAACAAATAACAGCTTTTATTTTATTTCCCGCGCCCTAGTGTACCATACCCCCACCCCCTGCCCATTCTTCATTTATTTTGTGGCGGTAGGTCAGTTCATCAAAAGACTCAAAACAAGAACCAAACTCAAATTCCAGTTCTAGCGGCCAGCAATACTAAACACACACACGCAAAGTACGTGAGAATGCATGTGCACGCATACACTACCCTGTAGAACCAAAGGGGTCAATTGACCCCTCTCGAACTAGTTCTGCGCTATTTACCGCGCAACTAACTACGCAACTAGTTACGCGAGAAGCGAACGCGGACCAGGTCTGCGTCGACTACAATGTACTAGTTCTGCAACTAGTTAAGCGGGAAGCGAACGCGGACCAGTCGAAAAAGAACCGAAAAACGAAGCCGCCTTCGGTTTGTTTTTGAAGGCGGCAGTTAACCGCAATTCCGTGGAGTTACAGTGCCCACTCAGCTAGTTTTTACCGAGCCACGACATGCAATAAGCACCGAAATGGTAAGTTAATCGTGATATTTTACTGTAGTTGCGCTCGTGGAATGAAAGAGACAAGAATTTACACAAACAAAATGCATTTGTTTTCCTCGTTTGCTTTATGCGTTGATTTTGTTCACTTCTGTACAACATCTAATCGCTGGAAGAGTCTTTTGTGTAAACATTTATTAAAAAAGTGGAAAAGAATTAATAAATAAATCATATTAATATAAACAGGTACGTGCAAATATATATTATATATTTCAAATAAAATGATGAGCAAAAGGCATTTGCGTAGACTCCGTAAGAGTGAAAGGGAAGCTAACATTGCAAAGTTAGCGTTGTGCAGGAAAGAAAAAGAGGCAGAAAAAGTGGCAGAAAAAGTGGCAGATAAAGTGGCAGAAAAAGTGGTAGGAAAAGTGGCAGAAAACGTGGAAGAAAAAGAAATTCTGATAGAAGAGGATGAATTCATCTATGAGAATCCCAAAACTCAGCCAAATGAATCGTCATTAAATGACAAACTTAGGCAGTGGTTTATGAAGCATAGGCCAACGCGTGAATGTGCACTTGATTTAGTAAGTATTTTGAAAGGGGAAAATATAGATGTTTGTCCGTTTTATAAATCAAAACGCCAGCACAGAGGTGATATTCAGTTAGTTGGTGGCGGATCTTATCTTCACATAGGCCTAGCCTGGCAGCTGGAACGACATTTTCAGAATATAGATATAATGGAAGAACTCAATATTGATATAAATGTTGACGGACTTCCATTATTTAGAAGTTCAAGGGCACAGCTATGGCCAATATTAGTTAGAGTTAACAATTATCCAAATGTTCCAGTATTTCCAGTCGGTATATTTTTAGGAAAAAGTAAGCCCCATAGCTGTGAAGAGTTTTTAGCACAATTTTGTCTAGAATTTAAAGCGTTAAGGAATGGCAGGCTCACCATTTGTGGCAGAGATATAAATATAGTTATTAGGGCAGTAGTTTGCGATGCTCCAGCAAGAGCGTTTATTAGCGGCACGCCAGGACACACATCTCGTCATGGCTGTGCAAAATGTACACAAATAGCTAGAAAGGTAGACCGAATTTTGACTTATAGTACTACATCAGGAGCTTTAATTACTAATGAAGATTTTGCGCTTAGAAGATATCCTTGTCACCATAGCAGCCAATATTTAAATTGTAGGTCAATATTAGAAGAAATTGATATTTCCATGGTGACACAGATTCCATTAGATTGTATGCATTTGGTAGAGTTAGGAGTGATGCGTAAGATTTTGTTAAGGTTTGTAAATAATAAGCTGGTCGTAAAAAGTTCGACAGAATCAAAGAAACGCATTTCAGATAAGCTAGTGTTCCTAAAAAAGATCATTCCGAGAGAGTTTGCCCGTAAGCCTAGGTCTTTAGATGAATTGTGTAATTGGAAGGCCACGGAGTTTAGACAATTTTTGCTGTACACGGGAATTATTGCCTTCAAAAACGAAGTCAGTGATGACCTTTATTATGAATTCCTTTTATTACATTGCACATATAGAATGCTTTGCAGCTCTAAACTTCGTGAGTACAATAAAGAAAATTGTCAACGAATTTTAGATCTCTTTGTGCACAATTTTCCAATTGTATTCGGTGACAACAGCGTGTCTACAAAAGAGACCGTAGAACAAATCAGAGATCCCATTTCCGGCTCCTCGTATGCATTTGAGAACTATTTACAAACTTTAAAATAATGTGTCCGAAAGCCTAGTAAAATTTTTGAACAAATATTTAGAAAAATTTGTGAAGACAGGATAGAAAAAAAAAATGCACAGAAATCTTAAGATAGTGGGTAGTAAGTGTTATTTTAATAATTTTTTTTTGTCAGTAAAGGAACCAGATAATTTTTTTTTTATTAACGGAAATATTCCAATTGTGGTGAAAGGGTTTACTGAAGAAGAGGGAGGGGCAATTATAGGGCAAAGGCTTTCAAATATTAGGAGCTTCTATGAGGAACCTATAACCTCAATCGGATTAGGAATTGTTTTAGTAGATAATGAAGTCATAGAATTCGAGGAGAGATTTAAATTTCTAGATTTGCAAAGTAAAGCCGTAGGTTTACCTTATGAGGGAAATATTTTAGTCATTCCATTGCTTCATCATTGTATTTAAAATGTATAATATTCATTACCTAAAATTAGTACAGATTTTACTGGGGGTGTTTAGTCCGTAGGCTTGTTTTTCAACATGAATCGGGCATGCCCTTTAGCGACGACGTTAAAGAGTATCTTAAGAAGATTCACCTATGTACCATGGTCCGCAAAACCAAAAAAAAAAAATATATATATATATATATATCTGTGCAGATTTTAGACAAAAATATTGTAAATCACTTATTTTAGAAGGATGGCATCACCGCGAAAAATTGTACGCTATTCTATGCAAAGCAATGGTAAGTATATTTTAAAATATTTCTTAATAAACAAAAAAGCTAATACGATTTTTCCAGAAAATGAGAAAGGTAAAACCTGCTCCGACGTTTTAGAGGAGCTCAAAAAAACGACGGGTAAATATAAACTTTGTTTCCAATGAATAGTGGAATGAATACATCTAAATAACTATTTATATACTTTTAGAAACTCTACAAGAGGAGAATGCAGTTATTCGTGGTAAGACTAATAAAGATTAATAGAAAAATATTTATATAATCAAATTAATTAACAACATTGTTTTTAGATCAATTGAATGCAGTGATCCAAATTTTAGCGGATCAAACTGTTTTAATAAAGCAGCTGGTAAAGGAGAAGGGGGAATTGAAGCCCATTCGGGGACAGTTCCCTATAAAACGTGAGGAAGAGCTAGTTGAACTGGAAGAAAAAATAAAATTAAATAGGGACATTTATGTAAGTATATCTAAACTCTAAATTTTATGACTTTTTTCTCTGTCTTATCTTTATATTTTAATGTTTCACTTACAGATAACAGCAATGAAATCGATTCTCCAGCCAGCTGGCGTTTTGAGCGGCTTAAACTTTATTTTGAGTGAGGAAATTGTTCTAGCCTATAACGTCGATGGGGTCCAAGGGAAGAAGGCCCTTAGGACCCACAAAGAATTTTTTGCAGCTTTGCTAGGTAAAATACCATTTACACTTCTAGAGATTTAAAAATTTTTCATATAAATTAAAACAAATATTAATTACAGAATGTATTCCGCCTGGCGATGAGCCCCCCGAAAACACTGTGCGGAAGGCATTGCAAAGGATGAAGAAAAGGGTGTTTAAGAAGAAGTGTCTTGCCAAAAACCAGGAGTAGGCTAAGCATCATATAATTAAAAATTATTCGTTATAATGACATTGTGTTTTTATTTTTGTATTATTCCAGACTGCCAGATTGACTACTACCAATAGTCAGTTCGGAACTAGTTACTGGTAACTAGTCGAAGGGTAGTCGAGCGGGGAACTAGTTGCTGGCTTTCTACTGGTAACTAGTTGGTAGGTAGTAACTACCTCCTGAGCAACTAGCTACAGGTAGTCGAAGGGTAGTCGAGCGGGAACCAGGGGTGGTTCCGCCCTAGGACATGCATGTGTTAAATTCTCCGCTGAAATACATTGCGGGGTAATCGATCTGGAACCAGGGAGGTGAGAATGGTAGCTAGTGCGGCACCAGTGCGGAACTAGTTGCCTGGTACTAGAGGGTAAAACATGCTGGAGGCAAAACAGAACCAGACCTGAGAGAGTTAAGAAAATCTGAAAAAGCATACAATCACATATGTATTTTTGTCGAAACATATTGCGTGTGTACTAATACATGCAAAGATGTTCTCTCTGCGCTCTCTCATGATAACGCTTCAGTACCCGAAGTCTCTGGGGTTTTGAAACTGGTAGCCCAGCGTGTGACACATTCTAGTATAAACTGGCACATCTATATACCGTATGGTAAGTGCTTTAACAGCACCAATTGAACCCGCAGGAGCAGTTATTGTCGCAATATGCTGCTGACAACAACTAAAACAACGTTGGCAGACAAGTGGAATTTTCCGCAAAAACCAAATAAAATAGCAGCGAAATAAAATATATAGTATATATATATATATATATATATATATATATATATATATATATATAAAATGTAAAAATAATGTTAAAATGTTTCGCTTACTCATATATACATTCATGTATACGTGCGTTCATGAACTTGCATTGGAAGAGAAAGCCCCAGGCCTAATGAGTACATGACTGCCAAGGAGGTGGGGAGCATGGAGCATGCCGTCGGCTGGTGCCACAGATGCTGAATCAGACCTACCAGGAGCCCTTCGTGGCTATTGTGGTCGATCCTGTGCGCACTATGTCTGCTGGCAAGATTTGTCTGGGTGCCTTCCACACCTATCCAAAGGGCTACAATCCACCAAACGAGGAGCCATCCGAGTACCAGACCATACCGTTGAACAAGATACCTCCATAAATTCCTTTGCCCCAAGTACTACTATAAACAATGCAAACGAATTTGTGTGGGGGAATTTTTAAATCCCCAAATGTAAATTGCAGCCGTTAGACAAACCAAATAGTCCGATATCGAAAGCAAAAAAATTCCAAAATACACAGAAGATTCAGAAAATTGTCTTTTATAGAGATTTAGCTTTAAGTAAACCCCTCCGAACCATTCCACACTCTATTCCACATAAAGCCCAAAATGTAAGGAACGCAGATTTTGCGTGTGAGTTATTATTATAACATAAAAGCCATAAACTAGGGGAAAATGGTGTGTGTTGCGAGAATCGAAAAGAAACGGACGCGAAAGATCCAGCTCCCGGTGGAGCCGCGACGAAGGCCAGAGCCAACACCACCAAAGGAAACTACGCCACCAAGAGGAAGAGTCTGGAGGACCTTCCGGGAAAGGGGTAAGACTGCCTCAGCGAAGTGAACGTTAGGGCAAGTGTCGGTGCGGTAAATAGGGAATAGTCCGACTCTTTTAATGGGATCAGATCCCACCGTTCAATTGTACCATTTATCTATGCCTATGTACCCCCACATTAGATACTTTCCCCCTTCCTTGGGAGAACAGTCGCGTGGTTCCGGGAGTAGTCACCCAGAAAGGTTTTGACAATCGCGCCATCCAGGGTATTAGGGCGCGTGTCGCCAAAAAAATTTGTTCTCTGCAATTGATAAATATTGAAACTGTATAAAATTACTCACATCGTAAAAGTTTTTCGTTTCTAAATCTGTTCAAGATTATGGGTAGTTGCGAGTCATGATCATCATGATTCATGATATAATTGACATCTTTGTTAGGCTTCTTAAAGATGTCCTTTTCCTTAATTGACTAAAACCACATTATCATTTTGTTTCGAATTAAAAAATCACGTACTTACTTTGACATATTGTAGTGGATACATACTAATCGGCATGCTTCGACTTACTGCAATCAAATATGGAGATAGCATTTTTACATTGGACCGTTTTGTGATCTCATACGTCTCATCGAGTACCCAAAACTTTTCCAAATTTTCCTTATCAAAACTCGGACTAATGTGCATATTGACAATTAGTTCCGATTCGCATGATCCGTCTTTTTTATATAAAATTGCATTTATGTAATCTGACGGATGAGAATCTTTAACACACTTAGCAAAAGCATGTTTTAACACAACTGTATATAATGCGTATATAACAATCACAAAGATTTCCCGTTTCATTTTAATTATTTGACTTATTTCTTTTCTTATATATTCTCAAAATATTTTACAGTTCGATTTGATTAAAATCTCAAATCATTTTAAAATATATGTAATACAACGTATTTCTGTATTTTTGGAAGATATGTATTTGGGGGTTGAAAGGTATCATTCATGAACACGGAAGCCAACACACGCACCCCATAAACAATACAGTCTATAAAAAATGTTTCTATATACAAAGAAATGCTATTTATTCTTAAATTATAAACTTCAGTTTTAGAGCTAACAAGGATACAAACATTTTTAATGAATCAACTTAGTTTTGTACATCATCGGCGCGGCCAAAGACTGATTTTATCTATAGTGGATACAGTAGTGGGATCGGTCGTCGTAAGATTTGTTGATTTTTCAATCCGACGTCGCAGGCTTTAGCTTGTCCATCTCGTTTTATGTGCCTAGCTTTGATGATCAACTTGTACAAGAACTACGTCGCCTTCGTTTGGAATTGTCTATCCTTGGGACCTCTTAAAATGAATAGAAGGTAATTGCGCTATATACATATCTCACGCCAACTCATCATGTAGCGTTGAATCAGAGATGTTCTAGTTTCCCGCATGTTTGTTATATTAGTACTCCCATCTGATTTAAAGTTTTCCCAGCTTAATACTCGGCAATCTTTCAAGAAGTGCGCAAGTGTAATAGGATCCCACGCATTCCTCTTCGACTAATAATGTTTGAAGTTCCTTCCGTATTCAATTTGGCTCTCCCAATCCTGGACTTTAAACATTTTTTCATTGTGCGTTCGAGACGATCCCAGGCAAAACGCAGCCCATCTCCCGTCCAACCGACCGAGGGGCGCTGCGGCATGACGCGCGGCGCGTAGCCTAATATCTGTCAGACTAATATTTGAGGAAAATTAGCACTAAACTACTAAGAAACTAATTATTTCTTCAAAATACAAATACCACTACAATTACTAATTACTAGAAAGGTGTGTGAGGATTAGTAACTTAATAGGAGGAAGAGAATTAGTGGTGGAAATAATATGGTAGAGGGAATTATGTTTCGATCATAAGACCCTAAACGGTTTATGCAAGTAAAAATCCGATCTACAAAGTGGAAGGAACAACGGTATAAAATTTCTAGTGAGTCTAATAGCAATCGTGAAGTTTATGCGGCCCAACAGAACAGGTCTGTCTATGTGATCAAGTTGTGCACAAAAATCACACCAAGCATTTCCTACGGTTAGCTAAAGATGGGAGGTTTACTAATAGCAGTCTATTAGAGTAAGATGGAAGTCTCACACCCGCATCCCAGTTAAGGCCCCGCAGAGCAAAGAGTAAAAAGTTTTTCTGTACTGATTCTGTGCGGTCCTGGTGTACTTTGTAATGAGGGCACCATAAACAGGAGCCATATTCTAAGATCGGACGAACTAGCGAGGTATAGAGAGTCTTTGTTATATAGGGGTCTTCAAATTCCTTTAACCACCTCTTTATAAATCCAAGCACGCCCATGTCGCTCTTTACCATGGTTGAAATGTATTCAGAAACTTTACCTTGGCGTTTAATATAACACTAAGATCATCCAGTGTACTGGTTTTAATATCAGTTTAACATCATCCGTATTCATAAGTACTCGAGAGACTGTTAATGAGACGTATAATAAAGATAGCTAGAAATCTATCTCAGGAGGTTGGGCGGAAACGCTAAAAGGTCAAGCTTATGTGCTAAAAGGGAATGGTTTACAGAGTCCCTCCTTCCGCCCTTACAAAGGACGAAAATCTGTTGCATCCACAATATTGAACAATATTGAATATTGACCATATCTATCAGATTGCTAAATCTCGATCAGATCGGATCATTTTTATAGCCAAAAGTAACAAATAAATTTGCAGTGGCTTCGCAGCGACGGCGACACGCTTAGACTGATTTTCTGTCTCTCTTGCACGTCGTTTAATATTTGCGGCGTCTGCCGGAGGAGAGCCATAACTTTTGTTCGTGCTCTGAATAGTTACTACTTCCATCAGACACTGTCCATTTTTTGCTTATACAGGCCTCCTTGTATGAACATTTCGTCATTTATTCCCTAATATGAGTTGTGGGATATCGATAATGGCGTTTACTTGCCTTAAAATGTATATTCTTATAAGACCATGGAAGTAGTTGTGGAAATGGAATATCATGAACTGTTTGAAGATTTGTAGTTCCGTTCTTATTTTAATATGGTGTACGTTTAGTACTGTCTTTATAGGGATTGGTGTTTTCGGTACTTTCCCGCAGAGACAAATTACTTGAATGTCAGCTCATTCGCTGCTGACCTATGTATATACCTATCGAGGAAATCCACTCGCTATTCGAAGCCTACGACCCGTTCTGTGGTCTAAGCTTGACCCCTCTGAGCCGCCTTACAAGCTCATCTGACCAGATTAACCAACAAATCATTACGTTCTTTTCACGAACAGCGATACCAAAAGGGAGAGAAAATGCAATCATCGATAATTTCGCAAAAAACATATTTCATAGGTTACAAAACTCATAAGATTACATATCAATGGACGGTGTATCAGATATAAAAGTCTTGCTGCATTTCCATATATTTTGCTGATTTTCTTTATATTTTTAGCTATATTAGCTATAAAAGTCAACACAACAAAATAAAATAGAGTATTTTATATGATTTACTTATCTCTCATAACTAAATTTTTTTTGAAGATATTAAGTACTACACATATTTATCCGAAAATGAGTAGTCCGGAATATATATACATATATAAAATAGAAAAAGAAACATTTATTTAGACAACAAACAATATTTCAATTAAGTGGTACGTCGTATGAAGAATGCTTATTAAAGGACTCATTAACAGATGTCGCAGTACCCATGAAACTACTTTTATTAACAAATGACCTGATATCTAAAAAACTACTGCTGTTTTGGCCCAAAGATTCCTCCTGTATGTCCATGTACTGACTTTTATGTGCTAACTTCGGCGTGTTTTGGGATCGAAGTTTAGCACTATTCTTTTCGATATAATTGTTATAAGAGTAAGTACTCGTATTCTCTTGTACTGAAGGACCAAAAGGTGCTCCGTTCAATGCTTCTTTAACAAAATACTGAATATGCTGATTATGGCTTTGTGACGAATAAGGATTTTTATCTTGATTTTCATAATTAAAAAGAGTGTTGATTACATGACTTTCATTATATAAAGACGGTACCGATTGAGATGAAGGAGCTATGGTCGTATTGATGTGATCTTTGGGGAAAAATGTGTAAGGCTGTTGCAGATGAAATTCCGGTTTCATATTTTGTAGAAGCATCAAATTGACGTTGTTGAATGAGTATGGTTGGTCGATGGAGCCAAAACCATTTAGCTTTGTGGAATGGCTTGCAATAGTATAGCTGCCAAATTTATCAGCGGTCTTTTGTGGTAATTCCGATATTCCGTGATTATACTGATATTGTCGGTTGTCTGTATTTATTTCTTTATGTGTTTTATCGCGAATAGCTTGTACGAATTCATTTGTAATATTGATGGTCAATGTCTCATTATTATGATCGGAACATATATGATTTTTGCGGTTTACAATTCTCCCCATTGATTGCGGTGGAAAAAGTGAATAGAACTCGGGATATTTTTCTACAGAACTGTCAGCAGGACGAAATTGATTATCTTTCAGTGCATCTCCTTGTAGCGCTCCAACAATAATAATATAACCAGAAATTAACACTCTTATGCCTAACATTTTTAAAATAATGTTAAATATGTATGTTTCTTTTTTGTTGCACGGAACAAACTGACTTTCTTTTATGTGTGCTGAACATTTATACATTTTTTCAACACTTTGTAAAAAGCTTAGAAACTATTTCTAATTATATCATCGAACTTCTTTTTGCGCGCCGAATTTTATATACCCTTATACGAATAAATCCATATTTATTAAAATCCCACAGTACAAATGTGAAAGTAAGTACAATTTAGAAACAATAACTTTTCTGAGTACAAATGCCTGATGTTAATGAAGACTTTGCAAGTTTTGTAATTTACACATTTATGTATGTGTAATTTCGTTCAGATAATTTTAAATGTAATTAATTACATACAAAAATAACTAGATCTGCTAGAAAGAAGAAATACAAACGTCTGCTCAGTTTCACAAAACCCTCTTTAAGGGTATATATATTGGAAAGCTCAACCAAAGTAGAAATGGACTTATCTTGATTTTGACAAACGGATTAAAAACAAAAGCCTGAATGAAGTTTGTTGTACATTTAATTTTACTTTTGACAACATATTAGGGTGCACACAAGTAAGTGAACAAGTTGAGTGTGAGTACGCAAGGTATGTACAATGTGAGGCAGTGCGACTCTCTTTGTAGCATAAATTTCTGCCACCTTTTTTTTCGCTCTCTCTCTCTCTCTATTTATTAACACATGTGTGCAAATTTGCAATATCTTAGTATTTCAAATGCAATGGTTTTTTTAAATAAATTTACGAGATCAGAAATAAAGTTGCATGTCGGAACATTGTTTAGTTCAGGGCACATGTGTCGTAGCTCTGACATTCCAGCAGACATTAGTTGCATATGCTTCCAATATGGGTCCAAGTCATAATATACGATCATGGTCCACTCAGAAGTTGCTATTCGTGATGTTCCACGCTTCTCATAGAATACTCCAGGCTTCTTGGCGAATTGTGTCACATTTATTGACTGTGACAATGCTAATGGAAGCATGAGCAACAGCACTAATAATGTTGATGCTAATGTAGGTAACAATATTCTTGTTCGCTGTTTGGGTGGCTCATCATTTTCCGTGTTGTCATCGATCACGTTGTTGGAACGTTTGATTGCCACATCTTCTGGAAATAGCGGCGATAGACGACTGATCGGGCTCTTGTATACGCCAGATGCTGTCATAACATTAACTACTCTTACGTGGCTGTCCTGTCCAGGATATGTCTTAATGATCCGACCCATTGGCCACTTCACTTCTTCCTTCACCAAAACTAATAATCCTTCAGGTTCGTTTGGTGAAGCGGTCATCCACTTATGCCGAGCTTGCAATTCTTGGAGGTATTCCGTAGACCATTGTTTCCAGAATGAATGCTTTAGGTGCGATACCAATTCCCAGCGCTTTACCAAGGTTTTTCCTTGATGATCAAAATTGACGTCAGGTGGCGTTGTCAATGGTTCACCAATCAAGAAGTGTCCTGGGGTGAGTGCTCAGAGCACTTGCCTTTGAGCTGAATATAGATTCTTCTAATTCTTTGAGCTTGTTGTTTGCACCCACAAAGTTCGTTGCATTGTTGCAATGAATAATTTGGCACTTCCCACGTCTGCTTAAGAATCGAAGCAGGGCTGCCAAGAATGCATCTGTGGTCAGGTCGTTTACCAGCTCCAGGTGCACTGCCTTTGTGGAAAAGCAGCAGAACACGGTGATGTATGCCTTATCTAGTTTTTTTGCCCCAAATCTTATGGTAGATTGAAACTGGTCCACAGTAGTCGACGCCTGCATTTTGAAATGGGCGTGCTTGTGTGACTCTTTGTGCTGGAAGATTGCCCATGATCTGGTGCACCAGCTTTGGTCTAGCCTTGGTGCATCTAACACAGCTTTGAATGATGCTTCTAGCCATTGTCTTGTCGTTGATGGTCCAATAGTGTTGTCTTGCAATCGCCCTTAATGCTTGAGCAGCACAATGCATATTCTCCTCAAGGAGTTCACGCAAGATCATTTTGACGATTGGGTCATTGTATGGTAGCAAAACTGGGATGAGTTGTATGGAAGTAGAGCTTCTTCAAGTCTACCACCCACTCGGATGAGCTCATCTATCCACAGTCTTATAACGTTGCCTTCTTGCAGAATGTGATGCACAAGTCGTGCCTTTTGGCTCTCTCCTTGATACTGGTGGCTTCTTACTAGTTCCTAGAGCTCGAATTCTTTGCTCCAAGAACTGAAGCATCGTATCCAGCGCCTGAATGTCCTTTGAGCTTCCCAATGATTGCTCATACAAGGCCTTATTTGTAACATCCAGTTTGTTTCTGATAATGGCAATCAATATTGGATCCCATGTAGATATATTGATGCCCAATCCTTTTAGTGATGCAAGGGATTCTATGGTTGTTATGTACAACTCTTTTAATGACTTGGGATCGTCATTAATTGTTTGATGATTGAGGAAGTGATTCAGTACCGTATTTGAAACATCTCTGGGTTTGTTGTATGCATCAACCAGTATTTCCCAAGCGGGTTCATAATTTTCTTCTTTTAGATCGATATGTCGGATCAATCTTTTTGCCTCGCCGGTAACGGTGGTTTTAAGATACCACATCTTTTTCACCGTAGGCATGTTAGTTTCCTGAGCCATACATGAGAACAGGTCAAAGAACTGGGTCCATTTTAATAGATCCCCATTAAACTATGGAATGCTGATGCGTGGAAGATGCACGTTGTCCGTGTTTGGTGTGGCTGATTATGCCAATGGTCTTTGTACCATACTTTCCAGTGTTAGGTAGGCTTCCATGTCATATCCTCCTTCCACTGGGTCCTCGTATTCCTTGAGTCCATAGTGATTTTATCAAATCACTTGATATGCGTCCTTCCGCCTCTGCAAGTTGTTTCAGATTGCGTTCTAAGGACTCTACTATGGTCTTTTGTCGGCGACATAGTGAAAGCAATTTGCTGTAAACCTTCGGGGACTTCTGGATCAGATCGCTTTCTTTAGGACCTACAGGAGGTTCCTCATGATCTTCTTTAGGGACGATTAGACGTTCCCCACGAACGCTAGTTGTCTGCAATAGCTTGTCAATGCATTCCGTAAAAATCGTAACGTATTTTTTACATGTTGTACGTAAATCTTCACGAAAATTGACATATTCATCCGTATTGTCTGTTTCGCGAAGTTTGGAGTCGTTTTTGTTGAAACGATTCCACGCATTTTCGATTGCCGATATTTTGGCTTGAAAGTAAGAGGCCTTTTGCTTCCTTTCTTGGGGATCTCTTTTAAAGTTCCGAATGTGCCTCGATATCTCCCCGACAATATCTTGCTGCACATCCATTGCCATTGTAGCGGCAGCTTCTTCCTCCTTTTGTGCATCCATTCTATCTGTTTTTAGTTATTACTTTTTGCCCCGTTGGGAGTGTTTTTTTTGCTTTACGCTCCGAATAGCAACCGTTGTCGGTCTGAAACTAAGAGTACAGGTGATGTATTGGATGGATGGATTTGTGCTGTTACCAATCTATGGAACGCACGAACAACAAAAATTGATTGCCTCGATGGTAATCGAATTCTGTAGCTGTTTTTCTGTTGGCTGATAACATTAATATGTCAGATTTGCCACAGTGATACTTATTGGTAGGAGATACTACCGTAAGTGTTTGGCCTGGTGCCAAATTTTATTGAGTCCTGTTGACTTCTTCAATCTGATGTCCAGATCGAGTCCTTTCACTGTATCTTGTCTGACAGTTTGAAAGGATGACCATGTTCGGGGGTCACCAAATCTTAATGTGTATATGTTTTTAGGAAGCTGAGTTGTATGCGGTATAAACTGTCTACAGTTTGGTCGTCGCAACTAGCACTTGAACCAGTTGGACTGCGGAGTGGGTATCCTTCGGTGCGCAAAATGAGGATCTCAAGACACGGCGACAGCCTCTGATGATTGCGATGGGAAAATGAGTGACAGGCAGTTGTGGTACTGTTTCTGATACTGAGTTTTATTGAAAAAATGCATGTCCTTATATAGCTAGCAGTGGTACTCTTATTGAACGCACAGGTTCCTTGTGAGTGTATTTTTAGATACGGTGCACTTACTCTGTGCGGGTGTTATATTTCAGTGCATTTACTTAGGTACTTGACAGCAATTAAGTAAATAGTTTATTGATTGATCCCTTTTGGTGGGTTCGAGTTTACAAGTGCTATTGTCTATTCTTAGTTGCTATATAATTTTCGTGTCGTCATATTCATTCACATGAAGTGACATGGACAATTATATTTATGAGTATTTGTGTATGAGATTGCACTGTATATTCTGTAATATTAATTAAGTATATGTCTGTGACTAACAAGTCCGTTTGCAAGAAGTTTTTTCAAGCAGGTTTGCTCGATGTATAAAAAAACCATGTTGAGACGGGAATGAAAAACTACAGCATACGTGTTGCAATTGACTAATAATTATGTGCTCAAGCAGCAATACCGAGATATATTTCCATATTTGAACTTGACCCTTTATTGTGAAGAGAAATAATATATATTTCGATCAAAATCACTGGGAGACAAGAACGCTCCAAAGAAAGATTAAAAAAGAAGGTCAAAGGTTGTCATAGGGCTTTAGCGAAGTTTAAAAAAAACGCTTAAAAAATAAATATCAGTCGATCAAAAACCTTCTTAAGCTACTTTCTCTTCAACTTTGAATTTGGGAAAGATACTGGTTATAATATTGATTATTGACGGTCAGAAATTAAGAGCGAAAACGAGAGGAAACGTTGTGAGTTGCTGCTGCAACTCTCTATTTAAATTTACTCTATACGTAGTCAGTATGGCTCAGTATGTGGATGCCACAGAATTTCGTTCTTTGTGGGGGCGGAAAGAGGTGTGGCGAAATTTTGAAATGGCAAAATGGTAATAGATCTAACAGGAGTGTGGATAACAAATTTGGTGGCTGAAGCCTTAATAATCTCTGAGATCTGGGGATGCCTTTGCGGGGGCGGAAGGGGGTGGGGCGAAATTTTGAAATACACTTGTGCCGGTACGATATCTCAGGAGTGTGGATGCCAAATTTGGTTGTTTTGGCTCTTTTAGTCTTTAGGCGCCCACTTTTAGCGATAGGAAAAGCCGGCCATGAAACGTGTGTTTTAGCGAGAGAGAATGAAATTGAGCTCTTCGTTCTGGCTTTAATAGTGATACGACCTAGTTCAGATTCTGAAGACTAGAAGATATAGTCATTTTCCACGATTCTGCCTTTATGGTTTTCTTGTATCGACTCGACTCGTCGATTGATCCTGATTCAGAATATATACACTTTTTGGGGTCGGAAACGCTTTCTTCTGGACGTTACAAACATCCACTTTCACCACAAATCTAATGTACCCCTATACTCATTTTGAGTATCGGGTATAATAAGAATATTCAGCAATGACAGATAGACAGCTGGTTTTCTGGTACTTTTGATAGACCTGGGATTTTTTAATTTTTAGATAGGACACTATTATTATCACATAGTTTCATTACGAATAGCACAACGTACCACAGAATCTTATAACTACACCCCGATGTTGAGGTTAGATACCTTTATTATTTGTAATATGTATATTTTATACATATATAAGAGCAGGAAGACCCACTACTGCACTGCGCTCTTATAATCTCAACACGCATATGGATTATACTAATGCTAGCCTTAGAGAAAACCGAGGTGTTGACAAAAAATTATAATTCAACGAATGCAAGCACTCAATTTAAATATTTGTATCAAAAAGCTGAAAAACCAGAGAAAGCTGAAACTTACCGACAACAACCTACTTACGGACGGCCGTCTTCAGGAACTAGACTAGAAGATTTTATAATACAAGTAATTTGTTTAATTTATTAACTTATTTGTTTATCTTTTTATGTAAAAAAAATACATGTAACAAAGAAAAAAAAGCCTTGACGTTAATTGCGACACTATAATACCCGGTACTCCGTTAGTTTATATGTAATCTAAATTTTGCGAGCAATTGTTTGGAGAGCGTGCAGAATAGTGATAGTAGTAGTTCTTTAATTTGTTTAACCTCTTTGCACCTAAGCTTCCATTACATTTCTCCCCCTCTCTGTTTCTCCCTCTCTTGTTCCACCATCAAACTACCTATACGAGAAAGTATAAGAGAATCATTTCATGATTCTGAGTTTTCCGTGTTCTCTTATCCTCATATCCTCTTATCCTTTTTAAGGAGCGGTAAGGTGTTTGGCAAAATTTCGAAACAAACTTAATTCACTGTGAGTCTGTACACAACATTTTGTTCTCTTGCTCGTATAGTCTATAGAACAAGACGTCAAACGGGACGGAGAAGCGGACAGAAATACCTACATATGTATGTACATATGTGATCCCGGCTATTGATGCTGATCAATAAAATATATCCACCATGGTGTCGGAAATGCTTCCTTCTGGCCGTTACATACATTTAGACAAAAATTATATTCTTTTTGAGTATTCCCTATTCTCTTTGAGTATCGGGTATAATCATGGGAAAACACGATTTGATTTCTTAAACATGACAACAGATTAAAAAAGTGTTTCGCCAAATTAATAATCTAAACGTAATCACTATTAATAGTTGATTCTCTAAAATTAATGTTTTTTAACTCTAATCCGATAGTCTATATGGTAACCATATAATATTTAAAGCACATTGCATGTTTTTTGTATATTAATCATAGATCCAGATGGACACTTGAAAACTTCCGTTGCGCTTCCACCTTGGGCTACGAGCCAACCCAATCTAGAAAAAAGAAACAATGTTTAATTTTAGCTACAAACTCATAGAAATTTTGGTATATGACTTATTTTGTAACACGGTAACCCCTTTATTATTAATAAATCATAGATTATAAATCATAGAAAGCTTTGAGAGACGTCGCTTACATGCAAGAATAGGATAATCAACTTTTAAAAATGTCTGTTCTTATCCGGCTATATCCTCTTCTGTATAAGGTACTGGATTTTTTTTAGATATTTTTTTTCTTTACTTTTATAATGGCTTTTCATATTGCTAAATTGCTATTCTGATTGAATTTTTGTCTTCTAATAAGTAAGGTTTGTGTTTGAACTCTTCCCTAACGCCTCGACCGATTTATACGTAGGTCGCAAATATAAGATGTAAGTATGCTTTTATCTATCTGGGCATGTTTTACGTGTCTTATGACTTTGAAAGGCTTATAAAGAACACCTCCGCCAGAGGAAACTAACATTGCCCGCCAAGGGGCTTGTGAGAGAGAGAGATAGAATATCAGTCAGAAGGCGGAGGGCGCTGCACAACCACTGCAAAGTGATTTGATCCTTTGGTTATAATGCATACATACATTATATAATTGTTTTTCCGAACATAAAAAACTAAATCCCAGGGTATTCGGCTCTAGCGTTCGGCTACCGCCGCACAGTGGGGAATCAGCCGAAAATAGGCAAAAAAGTCGAATATTTAAATAGAGCTTTAAAAAATCAAATTTTCAAAATAATCGGAATATAGTTTTAGAGTTTAGTTTAGAAGATATGATCACTGAAAGTTGAAAGTGCAAAAATTTATTTAACTTTTATTCACATACTGCATCTTTCAGGTAGGAAAACTTTTTAAAAATATGGTCAGTTGCATAGGCAGTTCTATAGAAAAACTTGTTTTGCAAACCATCTAAAATTTTGGCTTTTTGTCAGCTTTGACTGGACTTAAAAAAAAAATATCCCTACATTTTACCGAGAATTTTTGTATATATGTTTTTTAATAATTTGTTACCTAAGTCTAAAAGCGGATTCTGCGCTTCGGAGCCTTTTATACAGATTTAACTGCCACAACCTCCCACGAAAAACGGTCAAAATATAATTATACATAAATGGGATTTAAGACCTTTGATAGGCGTTTTTGTCCGTTTTTCGTTCATGCTTCGAAACATAAACCAACCAAAACCATGCAACGGTATGCGTTTGGTGGTAAGAAAATGTATGTACAATTTAATTTACGCGACGATACTCAAAGGAGAATTCGAAGGGGAGGAAGTTCTCATTCCTAGGATTCCGATGATCCCAACAGATATACCGTTTGAGTTAAAAGACTTCAATTTCCGATACGTCTTGCATTTTCCATGACTATTAAGAAGACCATTTGCGTTGTTTGTTTTTGCTCTTGATAAAAAAACAAAAAATGTTGTGTATCACAAGGTGCTTGACTAAAGAAAAAAAAAAGAATCGTTAAAATACTAAAATAAGCATGATCAAATAAAAAAAACTGCTTATTTATTGCCTCTAAGGCGGAAAAAAGTGCACCGGGTCAACTAAAAATTGTTGCATGGCTGCTAGTATATTCTATTTTTTTGCCAAAAACTATTTTTATTTTTTCAATGCAGTCCATATTTCTTTTTGTTGTGCTCAGTTACTACAAAATTTCGATTTCTTTGAATCCCATTTGTGGTACCATTAGCTTAGATAAGAGATCAAAGTGCGCTCTACGTAGAAAACAGATATATGTGCAATAATATTTTTTCATGTTTTGAGAAGCGCAGTGTTAGCATTGTTTCGTTGTTTAGTTAAAAATGCCACATGGTAAAGAATTTTCTGAGGAAGAACAGGGAAGGATCAAGTGATTGAAATTAGCCGGCATAAAAACTGGTCGAATAGCTTCGCTAATGTATCAACATCGAAATACTATTTCAAAATTTGTCATAGATCCAGACGGTTACCGCATAAATCATCGACTTGGCCCAGTATTAACCATAATAAAATTGACAAAACGGCTGTTACGGCAGTTTGCAACTAAAGACTTAATGAGCTGCAACAAAATCATGGCCGAACTCGGGTTAACAATCCCCAGGCAACGTGTGAGCCAAATTTTGAACGTAAATTTTAACCTCACATATCAAAAGAAAGTGGGAAAACTCCGCTTAACTAAACGTCATAATGATGCGCGCATGTCATTTTTGAAAAACACAAGATCTGGGAACACGAATTAGAAAATTTTATTTTTAGTGATGAAAAAAATTGAATTTAGACGGTTCAGATCATAAATAAATGTGCATCATAAATATTGGATAGACACGCGTCATCCTCGGGCAACTTGCTACAAGCCAAACCATGGTGATGTATTGCTTATTATATGGGCTGCCTTTAGTGCTAAAGGGAAGTCTCCAATATGTTTTATGTCCGGACTTAAATCCAATTGAGGAGCTGTGGGGCTTCTTTGCAGGAAAAGTCTATGCCTGTACAAGGCGGTATGAAACCTTAAAGGAATTAAAACAAGCGATTGTTGCAGAATGAAACAGGATAGAGTTATTAACTCTACAAAACTTGGCAGGCTTAATGCCCAGTAGGTTGAATAAAATTCAGGAGCATAAGTTCAACTGCATTAATTATTTTCCCAAAAACTTGTTTTTAGGAAATTTTTGTACATACAAAATATATTTTGCTGTTATAGCCATTTTCTATGTGAAACATATAAAACTATTTTTTTGTTGTTATTAAAAAAATTATATTGAATTTGTTTATGCCTTTTTGTTTTGTACTTATTAACAGCTAACCAAATAAAAATATAAAATAAGTCAAGAAAATACGTGTTGAAAAAAAACGTCATTCAAAGCAGTGCACATATATCCATTTTACTAAGGTACGTCAAACAAATAACAGCCAAAGTGTCTCGTATCTTTAAAATTGTGGATGCTAAGGGGGCAAAAGAGGGAAGGGGCGAAATTTTGAAATATTCTTGTAGCAGTGACATATCACAGAAGTCTGGATCCAAAACATCGTTGCTCTAGCTCTTATAGTCTTTGAGCACTAGGCGCTAATAGGGACGGACGGACCGACAGACAGACAGACAGAAAATTAGCTAATACAGCGGATATAGACTATATAGACATATATTAAACTTACATATTATCGAACTCTGGAGCGCTTATATCGATTCCCAAGTAATTCGATTCAGCACATAGTTCCTGACCGGAAACTAGAAAGAATATTTGTGTTGGTGTTAAGCTTAGACCAGGTAGTCGCGCCATTCCTTTAATAGGACCAGTCAATGAAAGCATTGAGTGGTATGATATCTGCATTCCTCCTGAATGTATCAGAATGTCCATTCGACTATAGTTCGAAAATATATTTACAGAATGTGGAACGCAACGCATTGCCTTTTCGTCAAATGATTTTGTTATAGACCGCAAAATTTCTTTGGCTATGGAAACGCCAACAGAAGCATAATGTAGGTAGGGCGGCAACGCTGCATTAAAATACGGTATGAGTATGACTGAAAGTGGAACCACTGCAAAAATGTACGAAAATATTATAGGTATCAAAATGTATATATGTATATTTAAATATATGTACATACCGATTGAATGACTAAGTGTATCGTAAAATGTAGTTGATACAATAGGATATGCCCATCTGTAAGAAATCTAAATCAAAATTTGTTGCATATAATTTTAACAGCACGTTGAACCTACGCTTCATGTGAGCCTTCACGCATATTAATTTCGTTGGGAACTAATTTGTTTTTTTTATAAATCTCTAAAATATTTTGAAACCAACATTCGGCATTTATATTCAAGCTTTCTAGGGACTTTACTAAGTCGGTTACATTTGAAAATCCTTCCCACGTCTGTGATTGTATTTTCAACGCGGATAGCTTTACAAGAGCAGCTCCTTTTAATGAAGGAGCTCTTTTCAAATGAGCTTTCAATGATTTAAATATTAATTCCGCCTGAAAATATGTCAAATTAAATTCAGTGTTTGTCTGTACGTACATATGTAGCATCATAATTACCCGTTTTGTAATGTCCTTTAAATCGTTGGATGCATGTTGTGCAATGTATAAAGCTGAGGCTAATTCAGGCAACGCCCACATTGTGGACCGAGTACACACTTCAGGATTTGGATAATCCCTTGGCAATATTTCTAGAGCACTTAGCAAAAGCAATGAATTATGTGCAACTCTAGTCGGATATTTTGTAAGAAAATGTTTCAAAGCTTTGAGATAATCACCATTTCTGACAATTATGGGACCACTCCAGTTTTTTGGGATTAATAGTGTCCAATTAAGCTAAAAAGTCATAGAAAGTAGTTTTTACGAAAAAGTATATTAAAATAGTATCTAATACCTTCATGCACTTTTTTGATAGTATGTACATATGTATATTGTATATTTTTATACTGTAATTTAATTTGAAAAAATGTGTAATATGTATATTCTGTTCGGCTAAGCGCCGGCCCATGGCAGAACAAGTAGCAGTACTTGTAGCAACTTGTTACTGTTGTCGTTTGGTTCCCCTCCTACGCTCTTAATTGGTGTATCGCTTTTTCTCGTCGTTCGTTCGTTTTCGTTGGCACAGTCACCTGGCTGCCACATAATCCGAACCGTTGCAGACGTGGTTATCGTTTAAACACGCGCCAATTCGGGTCCGACTGTTATAATTCTCGCATCTAAATCACCCCACTCGCCTTGCGCAGCAAAACCTATGTAATCAGCCAGGCTCCGTTTTTCACTTTCACAAAAGTTTTTCGATTTACTTTTAAAATCACATAAATTGGGGATCCCTTTTTCACAATCCGCAAGATTTCTTACTTTTCAAACGAAACCATTTTCCTACACCAAAAGAAAACGAATCTGAATTGAAAAAGGAAAGGGGAAGCATAAATCATCTTTCTACAAAATCATTTTAAAATCTTGACTATTTAATTTTCAATTTGCATGCTGTTACTCACAGTTCGTCTGACATGTTAAATACACAACTGTTGCATCTAAGATGTCTGGATCTTCTTAGATCACGTAATTTCTGCAATCGTTTTGCTTTTCAACAAGCAATTGAAAAAAGAAAAGGCATCACGGTGCATTTTTACAAAGCAGCCAGGTCAGCCGTTTTTGTTTGCCAGAAACGATGAAAAATGAAACATATCGATAACAAAAATATGTGAAAACTGGACCACATTAAAACGAGAACGAAATGTTTTGGCTGAAAGCGTAATCCACAAAAGTAAGTGAAAAACGGAGCCTGCCTGAATATAATCCAACTTATTTCAAAAAGTTCGCGATTGAATCTACGCTGCTGAAGAATCTCAGTAGCTCAACATGTTCCTTGAATGGTTAGTCCAGACTGATTGACAACACTAAAAACGTACTATGATTTGGTGCAATTTTAAGGTGCAAACCTATTAACCTATTAAAATAAAACTATGAAAAAAATACATATCTATTATACTTACAACTGGGTACATGTCCTGTAGAATCGATATATTATACAGTACAGAACTATCCCAAAATCCCCGACGTGAATATTCGACTTGAAGCTAGAATACAATTTAGAGGAAAAAATAATAATAAGATCACAAATAAGTGTAATGCATTTTGTTTCTTACTATAAACAACCGATGTACGAAACACACGTGTTCAATAAACATCTCAATAAATCTAATGTATAAATTTTTAGTGTGACAAATTTTGTAGCTTAAATTCTCCGAAATGGCTCGACTGATCGGGTCAAGATTTGGTATGCATAATTATTTTACACGCCCTTATGTTTTGACAAAGTTTGGCTGTATATATGGCTGTATTTAGAATTTAAAAAAAACTTATGTAAATCTGGAGCTGCAGCACCTGTAAAACCCAGAAAATTGTTACAACCATTTTGTAATCTCGCTAATCTGAGCCAATAGCATTTAATGTAAATGTGAATTCAAAGAAAATGTTATGAAAAATATTAAATTGAATAAAATTTTTTCATACACATATGAAATCCTAGTGGGCCGAAACAAAAATTCGGTCCTGGGATTTGAATATTGTGTATGAAATCATTATTCGTTTCATCTCGGAAGCGAAAACATCTAAAATAACAACTTATAATCGAAAGCACATAAAATTTCATGAAATTCGGAGAAGTTCAATAACAAACATTGTAGGTGAACAAATCCAAGACAACAATGGAGATGAGCGTGTGAGCGTGTGAACACGGCGCGGTTACGTGAATCATAATCGCAAAATACTCTCATCGTTTACATATTTCCCGATGTACACACACAATATGAAAATCATAATTGGCTGGCAGAAAGAGCGATTTTGTCAGCAAAAAATTGGACGTTAATGGGTTAACTTTAAGGATACAACAATTTTTGCCTGGGGACTTGGTGTCAACGAAACTGTGAATTATCCAATTGAGTTTTAAAATTGATTGGATTTGCCAGGCATGCCACCACACCATTTACAACGGAAGGATGGATCTCCGATCAATCTGCTTCGTAACTTAAAACCCACCGCGGCTGGTCATTAGTCATTAAAAACGTATGAGAAACGTTATTGAAGCCATAATTTTGAATGGAAAGTTTCAAGGCGAAAATGTATTGCTGCCACGAGTCCCTATGATTAATAGGGACTTTTTTCAATTGAATTCAAACGCAATCAATTCCCAATTACATTGGCATTCGCTATGACGATCAATAAATCACAAGGCCATTGTCTGTATGTGGCTTTGATTTGGAAGCACCATGTTTTTCCTATGGGAAAACCATCCAGTTTGTTTGTGTTGGCTAAAGACGGACTGTTGGAAGCTGCCGAGCTTTTTCGGCAACTCTGACTCCACATTTACAAATTAAAAATGAGGGGGAACGTTGTGAGTTGCTGCGGAGACCGCAACTCTACATTTATACCCGATACTTAGTCAGTGTGGCTCTCCTCCGGCAGACGCCGCTATTTTAAACGACACGACAAATAGTGCGTGCGAGAGAGACAGAAAATCAGTCTGAGCGTGTCGCCAGTCGCTGCGTAGCCACTGCAAATTGATTTGTTCCTTTTGGCTATAAAAATGATTCGATCTGATCCAGATTCAACAATCTGATAGATATGGTCATTCTCTATGATTGTGCGCTTTTAGTTTTTTCGAATCTGCAATATTGTGGATGCAACAGATTTTCGTTCTTTGTGGGGACGGAATGGGGTGGGGCGAAATTCTGAGATATACGTTTTATAGTAAGATCTAACAGAAGTGCGGATACCAAATTTGGTTACTCTAGCCTTAATAGTCTCTGAGATTTGTGGATACCCCCAGATTTTCGTCCTTTGCGGGGGAGGAAAGGGGTGTGGCGAAATTTTGAAACAAACTCGACAAGGTCCGATATCTCAGGAGTGTGGATCGAAAATTTGGTTGCTCTAGCTTTTATAGTCTCTGAGATCTAGGCGCTAATGTTTTACGCTCAGCAAAGCCGGCAAAATTAAATTGTTTTCTTGATACTGGCTATAATAATGATACGATCCAATTCAGATTCTCCAGTCTGAAAGATATGGTCATTCTCTACGATTCTGCGTTTTTAGTTTTTTTCGTATCTTTAAAATTGTGGATGCCACAGACTTTTGAAATATTCTTGTAGCAGTGACATATCACAGAAGTCTGGATCCAAAACATCGTTGCTCTAGCTCTTATAGTCTTTGAGCACTAGGCGCTAATAGGGACGGATGGACCGACAGACGGACAGACAGACAGGGCTCAATCGACTCGGCTATTGATGCTGATCAAGAATATATATTTACTTTATGGGATCGGAAACGCTTCCTTCTGGAATCCATTTTCACCACATATCTAATATTAGTCAAATCTGATCAGTGATTAGTCAGCTCTCACTGCGTTCGGTTACAGCTCGGAATGCAATTTGGACGTCACTGCCGCTCAGCTTCGTTTCTTTGAGGATGTCCGCTATTCTTATTGGTTCGCCGAGCGTTTCATCTGACGTGTATCGATTTGCATGCAGATGTAGTTCAACTCTTAACAAATCTGCCTAATTTGTTGTGGCAGTGTGATAACTGTGTGGTTGCGAATGACTCGCATTCGAAAATAGACGAGCTTAACGACAAAGTTCTGAAGCTTGAAAGCCTTTATCGCGGTCTTAAGTCTGATTTTCAGAATGCCTTTTCAATCAATTTCAATGGTGAAAATATATGTGCCCTTCTTTTTACTCTGCACCTATCACTCACTTGGTATTGCAAAAACCCTTGGATTCTTGTTCTTCAAACCGACACCGACTTGAACCGACCCTCGCGTCTTAAATCGACATCGTCTTTGAATAAATCCAAGACAACTGATTGCTCTCTTCTTATATCTTACCACTAACCATAACCGTATATATGTAGATGTGCCAGTTCATACTACGAAACGTCACACGCTGGGTTACTAGACTGAGAACATGGATGTGACTTAATTACTTAAAAGTCTTGAAATTAAGTCATATCAAGTCGACTCAAAGGTCAGATTAATTTTTGACCCTATTTAATTTATAATGGCCTCCTCGTGGTGTTCCTTGGGTACCGATCTTCAACCGGGAGCCAGTTTGAGCGGCGACTATATATATATATATATATATATATATATTGCATATATTGCATATATTGCTTTGCATATTTATTTTAGTATATATATCGTATATTTAGATACGTCAATATTTTAGTTATAATAAACAAAGAAGTCGGCGTTTACATAATTTTTATAATTTTTAATCAACCTTTTTGAAAATAACGAAATAAATGTGTAATTATATTATTGTAATATTTTATATTTTGTAATACAAATCCAACAAATAACAGCTTTTATTTTATATCCTGCGCCCTAGTGTACCATACCCCCACCCCCTGCCCATTCTTCATTTATTTTGTGGCGGTACGTCAGTTCATCAAAAGACCCAAAACAAGAAGCAAACTTAAATTTCAGTTATAGCGGCCAGCAAAGCTAGAACACACACATGCAAAGTACGTGAGAATGCGTGTGCACCTATGTATACATTCAAATATGCTGGAGGTACAACAGAAAACAGAAATTAGCATCAGCATCAGATCTCTGAAAACGAAAAAAGCAACAAACACATATTTTTGTCGAAACATATTGCGTGTGTACTAACACATGCAAAGATGTTCTCTCTGCGCTCTCTCATGATGACGCGTCATCTGGGGTTCTCAGACAGATAACCCAGCGTGTGACGTTTCGTAGTGAACTTACTCTATCGCTGTCAAATCCGCACACCTTTCCCTCTTGTTCTATATATCATAAACACACAATAAACATTTAATTAAGTTTCTATATTTACCAATTCGTGCGTTATTATTGTATTTCGATCGAATGCTGAAAAAGCTCAGTAGCTCAATAGCATATCTAACAAAATTTTGAAATCGGAAGCGTCTAACTGCAGGTGTATACAACTTCTTCGCTTATATTTAATGAGTAATTAAACACCTCGAATAAATTGGGTGTACAATTTTGTTTAGATAGCTAAAAAACTTTTCTGTAAAACTTACCTTGTTAAGATCCTTCACAAATTCAAAAATTGTATCTTTTTCTGATATTCTTTGATCATATGATACAAAAAATGGTAGAAAATTGTCAACCAAATCGGATAAAAGCTTAGGGAGTCCTTGTCGTATACGGCTTGGGGGTGCTTTTGGGCTGATCCAACGTATTTTGTGCTACAAATATAGTTTATTAGTTTAAAAACAATAAATAAAGTTAACCGTCGCAACGTGTTCGGTTTCATTGTGGTCGGCTAATTTAATTTTGTTTATCCAAAAAGAGTTTATAAACTATACTTTAAACGATACCTAATTAATAAACAAAAATAATAAAATATGAAAGCAGAAGAAACATTTTTTCGACTTTCCGGAGTCAAAGGGAAATTAGAACAGCGGGGAACGATGTGAGTTGCTTCTGCGACCGCAACTCTACATTTATAACCGATGGCTATATTGAGCGACAAAGAGTCTGAAAGTGTTGTCCGGCGCTGAAAATTAATTTGTTCCTATTGGCTATAAAAATGATTCGATCTGATCCAGATTCAACAATCTGATAGATATTGTCATTCTCTATGATGGTGCGTTTTTAGTTTTCTCGAATCTGCAATATTGTGGATGCAACAGATTTGAGTCCTTTGTGTGGGCGGAAGGGGGTGGCGCGAAATTTTGAGATATACGTTTTATAGTGAGATCTAACAGAAGTGCGGTACCAAATTTGGTTACTCTGGCGTTAATAGTCTCTGAGATTTGTGGATGCCCTAGATTTTCGTCCTTTGCGGGGGCGGAAGGGGGTGTGGCGAAATTGTGATACAAAATGGTCAAGGTCCGATATCACAGGAGTGTGGATACCAAATTTGGTTGCTCTGGCTGTTATAGGTTCTGAGATCCTTGAACTCATATTTTGCGATTGGCAAAACCGACCATGAAACCTGTGTGTTAGAGAGACAGAGCGAGAAAGAATGAAATTGTTTTCTTGATTCTGGCTAGAATAATATACAATCTGGTTCAGATTTTGCACTCTAGAAGATGTAGTCATCTTCTACGATTCTGCGTTTTCAGTTTTTTTCGTATCTTTGAATTTGTGGATGCCACAGATTTTCGCCTTTTGTGGGGGCGGAAGTGGGCGGGGTAAAGTTTTGAAATATACTTGTAGCAGTGACATATCACAGAAGTCCGGATATAAAACGTCGTTGCTCTAGCTCTTATAGTCTTTGAGCACTAGGCGCTGATAGGGACGGACGGACGGACAGACGGACAGACAGACAGGGCTCAATCGACTCGGCTATTGATGCTGATCAAGAATATATATACTTTATGGGGTCAGAAACGATTCCTTCTGGATGTTACACACATCCACTTTCACCATAAATCTAATCTACCCCAATACTCATTTTGAGTATCGGGTATAATTATTTTCAAAGATCAATAAACAATAAACTATAATGTTTTAGCCCGTTTTTACGATCGATTGATTAACAATAAAAAGTTAACATTCAACTTTTGAGACTAATAGGCAATTATACAAGCAGAGTATTCAAATATCGAATTGCAACCCTCGTCTACCCAAAATTCATTCGGAATGGGAATGAAATGGAGAATAGTTGATAAAATCAAAGAAGCCTGTTTTGATGCAACTGCATCCAAATCTGGACGACTTAACGGCCTTACATTCCGAAAAATTTGTTTCCGCCCATAAAAATAAATGGATATCTGTTGTCCCGTTTATTTTTTATTAAATTAATCCCATAAGAATTGTATTTAAATCCAGTTGCTGGCTAACTAACAAGCACGCAATTAGCTCAAAAATGTAAGTTTTAAACTAAGGACCGGTTTCTTTACTTCGGCTAAACATTAATCGGAACGTTCAAGTGTCCGATATGGAAAAAACGGTTTTCCAAGGGCCGACGAACATTGGGACCTCAACCGAAAAGATGTGTCATAATTCAAAGAATTTTGTGAGTGCTTTGGATGAAATTAATATATGCATGTAATAGAAAAATTTCCAGAGCTTTTCAAAATCTAATTTTCAAAAGAATCGGATTTTTAGTTTATGTGAGTGTGAAAAATTATTTCAGTGTGCCAAAATATATTAAACTGTTATTCACATACTGCATCTTTCAGGTGAAAAAAAAAAAACTATGTAACGTATGTAACGTATCAACACTCAAGTGGTCCGTTGCATAGACACTTCTAAAGAAAAACGTATTTTCCAAACCATCTAAGTTTGGACTGTTTTTTCAACTTAGACTTGACTTTCCAAAAATTTATTCGGGTTTTACGCCGATATTTTTCTTCATTTTGGAGCTGTTCCGCTTCTGAATCTATTAAACTGACGCAACTTTACACGAAAAAGCGGCCAAAGAGCTTTCGCATGTATAAAATAAAATATTCAAAGAATATATATAACAAAATATCGGGGAAAATCTTGATGTTATTGTGCAGACTACATTTTGAAAGATTTATGCTTTAAGTTCAGTTTATTCCGTAAAGATATTTTTATTCGTTCAGAAGTAATTAATTTAGCAAGCTGAAATGACCGAATCTCCCACTGTGCGGCAGCCGACTGCCAAATAAAATTTTTCGGCCTTACATAAAAATTAAGAAGAGGAGATCATTTACAGCTGATTTAAGAAAATCACAGACAAAATGTTTGTTGGCCTTTCGCTTTTATGCAAGCAGCAGCAACTTTATTACGGCAGGAATTTTCTGTGCTGTCAGCATCCCGATCGATAAAAATAAGTCGCACGAGCGATTGCAATTCTGAACAAAGAATTGATGTGCCAAATGTCAGATCCAGAACGAAAATAAGCAAATAGCAAACAGCTGATGCAATAATCGAAGCAATCGTGTGATTTGCGCTGTATAGAACATTTGTAGGCTCAACAGCACATTTGTGCGCTTTACAGCACCTTGTTATTATATTTCGTTCCGGTTATAAATCGGACTTTGAGAAACCGGAAGCAAGGATATCTGGTTGTCAACTTTATCCAAACGAAAACTAACAGCACCTTGACCCGAAGTCGAGAAACCGGACCTAAGAATATTGTATTACCTTATTTTAACTAAATAATAAATAACTAAATTAACGGGTGGACAGACGAACAAGGGTATATCGACTCGGCTATTGATGCTATTCAATAATATATACACTTTACATAGATTTAATATACATATAAACTATATAAATAACTGCTATTAAAATCAGATACATATGTGATTCCATATATCTGGTCAAAATCATAATACTCTCTTGTTAGGCATTCTATATAATATATAAATATAAAACAACCTATTGTTGTGTGCATACTTGTTAATTCTAAATAAGCTTAACATAAACGTACGCACCTCTAAGATAGTTGACGATGTGCTTGGACCACTTATTATAAGAAGAATGTGAGGTCTTCTTCCATAGCTTAGATCATAATACAAATCAACTAATGGGCTTGGGCCGAGTTCATAAATTTTAGCTATCAAAGGTGCAATACTTGAAGGTCCAGTTGAGCCAACTGGTAGATATCCGCCCAAACTATCAAATATGCGGTGCATTTCAGTTGAGTTAGTGGTCTGTTGTAAACAGCTTTCATATAAATGATGTAATATTTTGAATCTTTCGTCCATAGCTTTATTCTGGAAAAAGACTGTAGCAAAAAGATTAACAAAAATGTATTTTGTTTTGGAAAATATTCTTACACAGCATTTGAGTATCAACACTTTTTTGAGAGTTTCCCATTTCAATTAGGTTTGTTATATTTTTGTTTCGGGAATTCCGCCAACAACTAAACTTCTTGAATTCTGTGCATGGGTCCTTGTTCCAATTTAGTCTGGCTTGAATACTGGAAGCTACTGATTCACAAATTACATCCATGCATTCGGGTGGTGCAGAGATGGGTGATGAGCAACGGTCGCCTTCCATATAGCAGTCTCGAGGTAAGGGAGACGGTGCCGTACTAATCAAAAATAGTATGGGTGACGCTACAAGCAAAGTAGTCACCAATAAGGTTGCAGATGTTATGGCCATTTTATGAACAGCCGCAGAAGTTCGAAACCATATACATGGAGCACAACAAATCCATCCAATAATGCTGTTCTAAAATAAAATAAAATGTATTTCAATTAAAAAAAATTTGAAAGCTATTTCAGAATCTTTATAATATGGACCAGTTCTCATTTTCAGCATTTATAATAGTATATTTAATTAAATACATTCACGTCCATCTATGCTTCGTTTCGTAAAATGTATCATAAACGGAAATATCATAGTGAGCACTAGTCATCGTTCATAAAAATTATTGTTTGATAAGTAAGGGCTTTTAAAGCTTAACTAAACTGATTGATATAATTTTGAAATTCTGGGAAGTGAGTGTGAGTGCCTTCTCCTGAAAGAGAATATTTTGTTAAACTAAAGAAAATAAACTTTCACTGGCTCCTGAGTTGCAAGAATATAAACACATCCGCGCTCCAATTCAATTAAATTAAATTAAGTAAATTGTTTAATGTACCTTGTTATATCCTGCATTAAAGTTTTCGATGTTGGAGCTATCAACTATTTCAATTTCATCGGACTTGCCGATTTGTTTCGAACCAACTGGTGTTTTAAATGATAACTGTTTTTGCAGTAAAGATGCGCTACTTCCACCGGATGGATTTGCCGTCGTAATAAGATTTCGACCGTGAGTACTCCCCAAGCTGGCAACACCATTCTTTCGAAATACATTACGTGCGCTAGAATCAGCTGTCATGGTTTAGATTGCTGCTAAAAGATGTATCTCTTCGTATTTTATTTCCTCCTATTTGTATAGCTTTTGCAATGTTTTTCAAGGTTGACGCTGCAAGACATTCGAAAAAATATGTATAATTTCATATTGAGTGTGAAATAATCAATACTGGTCAATTACTTACCACGCATTAGGTTCCTGAATGTTACATATATACAAACATGTTGACTACACTTCCCCTAATAGTTCGCGTGCATATGTATAGGAACAAGATTATTTACGAAATTTTTAACTATTTACAATTTATCTAGAAAATTTGTTTTGTTTTATGTCGATCAAAGGTAACAAGCACTGACAACAAATGTGTATATTCCTAAAAGCTTTTACGAATAGCTTTACGGGATGTAAAAAGCTTAGTTAAATATGACCATTTTACACGGCTGTGTTAATATGTACATATAGAAGTATATACATTTCAACAAAAACCAATTTTAACAATATGAAAAGAAAAATATATAACAAAATACAAGAATATATAAAAGTTGTATACATACATATACATATGTATATGTATGTATTTTAAAAATATTGCTTCATTTGCAAAGCGAAAAGTCGAAAATAACGCAGAACTTCTTAAGTAGCCAACAACATTTTATTTAAGCTTTCAATAAATTATATATTATTTAAATTACTATTTTCATTTAGTTCATTTAACTATTTTTTCTTCTGTACCGTACTACATATGTAGGTATTACCCCTCCGTCACCTGGCGTCACTCTGGACAAGAGAGACAGCGACAGGAGTCTACCAAATTCTATAATCTAGTAGAAGAAATAATTGTTTTGTACTGCTAAGTCTTGTGTTTTCTCGTATCTTCAAATATAAAGATTTTTAATTTGAGGGGGTGCGTAGTGGCGCGTTCTTCAAAATCCACTTGCAAAAATTTAATTTCGTGCTGTTGAATTTGGGAAAACTTTTATTACACTTTAAATACAAATTTACAAAACAAAAATTTTTTAATTTCCAATAAATTTTGAATATATAACACAATCCGGATACCACAGGACGAGATCACAGAAACCCCGACGACGGACTACCAACTGGAGCCATTAACCGACGCCGAGATAGCTCGGGAACGCAACCCGTTTCGCCCAGCCGACTCGGATGGCTACGAGAACGCGATCTTGGCCGCTATTACCGCCCTGGAACTGGAGGACCTATCGCCGTGGCAGCACGACCCAGACCCCGAACCACCCCCCACGCCGTGGGCAGGCAAGTTTCTGGAAGAAGAATTGGCGAAATTCGACACACTAGCTGGAGTCTCCCCAATCGCCGAACACACGATAACAATGCCAGACAACAGGCCCGTGAAGCAGCGCTATTTCCCGAAAAACCCGGCCATGCAGAAGATCATCAACGCACAGGTGGTCGAGCTGCTCCGGGACGGAAGGATTGAACAATCCCGAAGTCCCCACAGAGCACCATTCGTTTTGGTAGCAAAGAAGACCGGAGAAATGCGAATGTGCGTGGATTATCGCCAGCTAAATGCCCGCTCGGTGCCTGACGCGTATCCGCTGCCACGGATTAACCACATTCTCGAGAGACTACGCCACGCTCGCTACATCTCCACGCTGGACCTCAAAAACGGATACTGGCAGATCCCGGTTGCCAAGGGCAGCAGAGAGGCAACAGCATTTACCATCCCTGGCAGAGGACTCTTCCAGTGGAAGGTCATGCCTTTCGGCCTGCACTCAGCCCCAGCGACGTTCCAGCGAGCCTTGGACCGCGTCATCGGACCCACCATGGAGTAGTACGCATTCGCGTATCTCGACGACATCATCGTCATCGGAGCCACGCTAGAAGAACACATCGACCACCTTCGCGAGGTTTTCAGGAGGCTGCGAGAGGCGAACCTGCGACTAAACCGAAACAAGTGTAGTTTCTTCAGGAAGAGTTTAGTCTACCTCGGCCATGTCATCAGCGAACAAGGCATCCACACGGACCCAGACAAGGTCAGCGCAGTCCAGAAACTAGCACCGCCCACCACACTGTAAGAACTGCGACGCTGCATCGGGATGGCATCCTGGTACCAACGTTTCGTCCCCAACTTCGCCACGGTGGTCCAGCCCATGACCAACCTGCTCAAAAAGGATCAAAAGTGGGAGTGGATAGGCGAACAACATTAGGCATTCGAGACTCTCAAGGAAAGACTCACGCAAGCACCAGTCCTGGCATGCCCCGACTTCGACGAGCGATTCGTACTCCAAACGGACGCCAGTTCGTATGGCCTCGGAGCAGTGTTGACACAACAGATCGACGGAGCAGAAAGAGCCTACGCAAGCCGTCGACTACTCAAGGCAGAGGAAAACTACTCGGCCACCGAGAAAGAGTGCCTTGCCATAGTCTGGGCAATCCGGAAGCTCCGATACTTCCTGGAAGGATACCACTTCGATGTAATCACGGATCACCTCGCCTTGAAGTGGTTGAACTCCATCGATAATCCAACGGGACGCATCGCCCGCTGGGCCTTGGAGCTCCAGCAATATCGGTTTGACATCCACTACCGTCGAGGAAGCCAGAACGTTGTGGCTGACGCCCTCTCACGACAGCCAGTAGAAACCCTGCAGCGAGTGGACGAGGACCGGGACCCCTGCCCCTGCCCCTGGCTGCAGAAGCTCCGCAAGCGGATCCAGGAACAGCCGGAAGGGCATCCGGAGTTCATCATCGAGAGCGACCAAACATACAAACGAGCCAGCAGCAGAACCAGCGAAGAAGACCCTATCAAATGAAAACTATGTGTCAACAGGGACCACCGCCGACGCGTGCTAGAAGAGTGCCACGACCATCCGACAGCAGGACACTTCGGGATCAGGAAGACGCGACACGAATAGCCCAGAGGTACTACTGGCCCGGACTGCACCGAGATATCGCCCGATATATCCGACAGTGCGCCAAGTGCCAGAAGTACAAGGTAAGTCAAACCAAACCAGGAGGGAAGATGCACACCCGCCAAGCCCAAGAACCATTGGACATCGTCTGCGCCGACTTAATCGGACCATTGCCCCGATCCAAGCACGGCAATACTATGCTGCTGGTGTTCTTCGACGCCTTCAGCAAGTGGGTGGAGTTGGTCCCACTCCGCAAGGCCATCACCGCACTACTGGAGACCGCTTTCCGGGAACGGATCCTGAGCCGCTTCGGAACCCCACGGAAATTCGTATGCGACAACGGGACCCAATTCACAAGTCGCTCTTTCCGAAAGTTTTGCAAACTAGCAGGCATGGAATTGGAGTATACGGCGCCCTATACCCCACAACAAAACCCCACGAAACGAGCCTGCAGGACGATCAAAACCATGATCGCCCAGTACATCGATGGAGACCAGCGGACATGGGACGAGCTGCTGCCCGAACTCAGCCTAGCCATCAACAGCAGCACATCGGACACCACAGGCTTCAGCCCAGCATTCATCGTACTCGGCCGGGAACCTCGGTTGCCTGGAGCCTTGTACGAAGAGGCGACCCCAGGACTAGGCGAAGTGACAGAGATCCCAACCGACAAGGCCAGGCGACTCAAGGAAATCTTCGCCATCGTACAGGAAAATACCCAGCAGGAATCACAGACGCAGAACAGGACCTACAACCTACGTCGACGCGAATGGAAACCCACGATCGGGACGCTCGTGATGCTACGCCAACATCACCTGTCCAAAGCGGCGGACAACTTCGCTGCCAAACTGGCTCCCAAATATGAGGGGCCGTACAAAGTAATTAAATTTATTTCCCCCACCATAGCACGACTCCAGAAGCATCCGGGAAGACAACGACGAACGGCCGGACTAGCCGACCTCAAGGCCTACCACGACAACGAGCACACCCCCACCAGCGACGACAACGAGCCCACCCTCACCAGCGAAGACGAAGAAGACAACAAAGGCAACGATGATGACGACCCCAGCACCAGGAAAACCGCGAGTTCATGAGGGCCACTAATGGTAGTGCGCTGCCATAATGTCCTCGCCCCACAAGGGGCAACCGCGTACACACGCAGTAAGATAGCTTAACTCCTCTTAAGGGATTAGAGTAAGAAATAACCAGAAACTAGAAAACGCACCGATCAGGGAAACCCAGGGCCCAGGGCACACCAGTGGCACAGGTCAGGTTCTAACCAAACAAGGTTTCTTCCCACCACCAGATCCGACATGGACAACCCAAGGACGAGCGACGCACAGCCTCTAGAGGCAGAGGATGGTACGGAGGGGCATCCTAGGGGTGCGTCGCCGCCCAGCTCAAGCCAAACACAAACAAGACACCACTCCCCGACCCCCCAAGCAGAACCGGGCAACACCACGCAGCATGGCCCATCAACTGGAGCGATACCACGACCACCCAGGCCATCCAGACGTCGGGCCCGCCCCGAAGGCCCACCGTCGCCCAGCCGGGCGACAACCATGACCTGGGCATGGCTCAACGACATCGTCCATCCGAGCACGTTGCGAAACAACCCGTCTGGGAACATTACAGTGGAGGCAATGCGATCATCGGACTCAGACGAGGAGGTCCGAGCAGGCCGGGCCCAGCAGGAGCCCCCCAGACGCCCACGCACCGCACGCATCCAGGCCAAGGAACAGGCACCGCCGTCACCCCACGCGTGACTCGAAGACGCGTCGAGCCAAAACACGTCATCCTGGACCCCAACTCCGAGGGGCAGAACAGCTCCCCAGTCGCGCACAAACTGCGGCAGGAGGAGGCGGCAGCCCCGGAAAGAAAGGAGAATCTCGATTGGCAGCCGCTGGACTACGCACCAATGAAGTGGCTATCGCCAATTCCCACCGACCACAACGCCCCGAACCCGGAACCGACGAGCTGCACGGCCCTAAAGGCCGAACCAGGAAACCCGAGCCATCCCGAAAACTCATTTTTCTGGGTATACACATCCACTTGTACCACAAATCTAATATACCCCTATACCATTTGAGTAAAACTACCTATTTTTTTTGTAATTAAAACAAAATTGTTGCCTAGAAACAATCTATCACAAAGAGTCGGATAGGTCCGTTGAGTCAAAAAAGGTTTTTTTTGTACCTAGTTTTATAATACATGTACATACATCCTTGTACAACAAACAAATTAAAACCGAAAATAAAATATATCGTTACAATTAGTAAGATATTAAATACACTATAGGGTTGCGCTTATTTATCAAAAAACGAGGGGGAACGTTGTGAGTTGCTGCGGACACCGCAACTCTACAGTCATACCCGATACTAAGTCAGTATGGCTCTCCTCCGGCAGACGCCGCTAATATTAAACGACACGACAAAGAGTGCGTACGAGAGAGACAGAAAATCAGTCTGAGCGTGACGTCGGGCGCTGCGTAGCCACTGCAAATTGATTTGTTCCTTTTGGCTAATAATATCTGATCTGATCCAGATTCAGCAATCTGATAGATATGGTCGTTATCTATGATTCTGCGTTTTTAGTTTTCTCGAATCTGCAATATTGTGGATGCAACAGATTTTCGTCCTTTGTGGGGGCGGAAGGGGGTGGGGCGAAATTCGGAGATATACGTTTTATAGTGAGATCTAACAGAAGTGCGGATACCAAATTTGGTTACTCTAGCGTTAATAGTCTCTGAGATTTGTGGATGCCCTAGATTTTCATCCTTTGCGGGGGCGGAAGGGGGTGTGGCGAAATTTTGACACAAAACGGTCAAGGTCCGATATCACAGGAGTGTGGATACCAAATTTGGTTGCTCTAGCTCTTATGGGTTCTGAGATCCTTGAACTCATATTTTGCAATTGGCAAAACCACTCATGGTTTCATGTGTGTTAGAGAGAGACAGAGCGAGAAAGAATGAAATTGTTTTCTTGATTCTGGCTAAAATAATTAATAAAAACAATCTTGTTCAGATTTTGCACTCTAGAAGATATAGTCATCTTTTACGATTCTGCGTTTTTAGTTTTCTCGTATCGTCGAAATTGTAGATGCCACAGATTTTCGCCCTTTGTGGGGGCGGAAGTGGGCGGGGCAAAGTTTTGAAATATTCTTGTAGCAGTGACATATCACAGAAGTCTGGATCCAAAACATCGTTGCTCTAGCTCTTATAGTCTTTGAGCACTAGGCGCTGAAGGGGACAGACAGACGGACAGACAGACATGGCTCAATCGACTCGGCTATTGATGCTGATCAAGAATACAATATATACTTTATGGGGTCGGAAACGATTCCTTCTGGACGTTACACACATCCACTTTTACCACAAATCTAATATACCCCAATACTCATTTTGAGTATCGGGTATAAAAACTGTGTTAAAATTATATTAATGTTTTGCTGCATTCACATTAAATAAAAGGAGAATAAAGACATAGAGTGTAAGTCCGTATTAGCGCATTAAATTGTTATGATATGCGGTGGGCACGAAATTTCAATTTGAAAGTAGTCCAGCAGCAAAACAAACAACAAAAATAGCAACCAAAATTAACCCTTATTTGCGTCCATACACTGACTTGTTGACATCACATATAAAATCGCTTATTAAATGCATGATTTTTCGTCAATGCTCGATGATAATATCGTCCACTATGTCATCGGGAGTAGTGACGCGGTCATCGACGTGTCAGAAGGTGAGGAATCGAAAGCCCGTACTGCAGGGAACAGAAAACAGAAATCGAAAAAACAGCATCAAATTTCTTAGAACGAAAAAAGCATAGAATCTCATATTTTTGTGCGAACTTATTGTGTGTGTTATTCTACCACATGCAAAGACTGGCTTTTGATGACGCGACGATAGCCGAACGCAAGAGCCAAAGACTGTGTTCTGTGTTCGCCGTGCGACAAGCTCGTTGTATGAACTGGCACATCTATATACTGTATGGCTAGTGGTAATATGGTACATATAGTAATTCTCTGTAATTCTGCATTTTTAGACTTCAGACAGTGCATGGACGATGGTAATAAACTTTTCAATATGTTAAAAGAGAAAACTATAAACTCATTCAGGCGTCTGTGGACTTTAGGGAGCGAGTGGAAAATTGCAATGAACTTGACAGCTGCAAATAAAACATTACGCAGGTATTATTAATGTATCTTTAATATAATTAAAGAGAAAAAATCCCTTCCTATCGAGAATTAGTTGGTGCGTTTCGCATTTATTTTTGAACTTTTGATTTCATTTATCTTTGGCGTACAAAGTATGGCTTAAGCAAAGATGTAAATATGATTATATATCTTTGTGGATTGTTTTTAATTTAATTTAAAAGTTTTCTTAATTTAATCATTTGGATCCTTAACTAATTTTGACTGGATTAGAACCATTGATTAGTATATTAAATAGAAACTTATTCAAAATCGCCTTGAACTCTTGGGTCTTATAGATGCATCTTGTACATTTTCATAATCTTTATCATTGTTTTTGAAATATCCATCATATTTGCTAACTTCTCTAGCTACACCAGAAGATGATACCATCGATGGAAGAGCTCTCAAAAACCCATGCAAGCCGGACGGAATCGGTGGCGTAGGTGGCACTGATAATCCACAGCGATTATACAGAAAGGGCATAATTCCAGTAACATTAGTATGAAGAGTGAGGACTGCTTCTAAATCGGACTCTTGAGCGTGCGTCAAAAATTGATGATAAGCACTAGAAGGTATCATTCCAAAATGATCAAATGAGTCCACATATGCTTCTGTGTCTCTTTTATAATTTTCCAGAAAATCTCCAAGGAGCTTTGCTACCATTGCTGAACGGGCTTTACTTATAACTTTTATGCTTTGAGTATTTCGAAATAATACTGGCGGTTTAACGGATCCTCCAAATTTGTTTAAAAACTTTAGTATAATTTTTTCATGATTGTCTCTGGGATCTTGTGTTATTCGTCTTAAAACAGATTCCAGGTACAAGCTGAAAGTTTGCCGCGCTTGAAACTGAGTTAGTTCAGAGCCAGTTCCAATTTTTTTAAGCATCAGTTTTCGTTGCCTTCTACCTTCTTCTTCGGATTTTTCCACTGCAGGCTTCTTTACAAATGGAATTTCAGATCCAGTCTCCAAGGCTCGTTCGTATTGTTTAATACGATTTTTTTCTAAACTATCATCTATAGTATAACTCGTATCCTGGCAGTATAAATTTGAGTGAAGCATTTGGTTATAGTTATGCTGCATAATTAATGTTTGGAATGTCTGGCCTTGTACGTTTGGGGTAGAGATCGGAATACCATTTGTAGAATCTAAAAAGTTACCATACCGCTGCATTGAGTCAGCTGTAGGAAATATGCGTTCAAATCCTCCTCGACGGGAATATTGTAAACGAGCATTTCGTAATATGCGCTGTTCTTCACCAGTCAGATGATCAGTGCTGACGGACCCTTTTTTCTTATTCTTTTTGATTTTATATGAGACACTTGTCACATTAATACTCCTTTGACAACTAGAACTGCGGAATCGCGACCATTTGCTATCGTAATGTGATCTCACTTCTGGACTATATGCTGGTATACCAACGCAAGTCAATAAATCAGCAATTAGGCATGACTTTACTTTAGTATCTAAGGGACTATCTACTCCCATAGATGGCGAAAGATTCACTTCTAGTAACCAAGGCTTAAGTGAATTGTCGATTAGAATATCAAATCCATATAATTCAAAACAGTTATTTCCATTGGGAACGAACATTCTACATGCGGAAATAATGGTTTGAGCACAGGCCAGAATAGCTTTTATTATTAAATCTTCTATATTCAGCATTAACTGATGAGTATCACAGCCCTGAATTTTCAGGTGCCTTAAGAGAGCCGATAATGTCCATTTATGGCCCACATCCTCATCTTGGGCATCTGAGGATCTGATGTAGTCGGAATGGTATTTGTTGATGCTGTAATTGCAAAGATGCATACACGGGTTCCATAGATTATCAGCATTTCTATCGTATCTGACTGTGGCTAATCTTACTATTCCCTCTTTGTAAAGGTAAATAATAAGAGGATCAAAAGATGTAACTAATACATATACTCGTAAATCACACTTGTGTCCATCAATACAAAGCGGGTCAACAATATACTTTGATACAAGAACTTGTTCATCCTGAGGAATTTGATCTGGCTGAAAAAATAAAACAAATATAAACAGTATAAGTGTGTGTTGTAAATATTGATCTAATATATTAATTTTACCGAATTTACAATGAATATTCCTCTTCCTCTACTTGATGCTGCTGGTTTTACTATCCATGGGCCACGATGTTTGTTATGTGCTATTATTAGGTCTCGTGATTCCAAGGGAAGAATAAACGATTGGGGTACAATGTCAAAATGTTTCATTCCACGAAGATGTTGCATACGCTCGATGTTTTTATAGAGTCTATCTTTTCGGGTTAACTCGTAGGACCTAAGTAAAAAAAAATCATACTGTTTTCAATTATTCTATAATTAGTTGCTCCATTTTTAGAATTACCTAGGAAAATGATTGACTCTTTGATACGGTGCTAAATTTCTCAGTATATCCAATTTCATATGAACCCCAGTCCATAGTAAATTAAAATTATTATCACCCTCAACTTCTCTAAGGCCATGCACATCAAATATCTTTCTGAGCAATTTTGTTTCAGTTTGAATAAACTTATAGGTGATTTTCAGCTTATATGCCGGCATAACAATACCACATTCTTCGTCGTCCTCTGTAACACATTCATCTTCCTCACTTGCGCTGATGTTCGTTATTGATTTGGCAGGTGTTGTGGAATCGTAGCCACTTTCCTTTGATACATCTTCTACTAAGTTAGTGTTTATGTCATTCGGATTCTTTTTTAGGGTTCGAAATTTATTTTTTATATTTCGTGTAGGTTCTTCTCCTTCGCTTGACATAGACGTATCGCTTGAGGAATACTGCTTATTCATCTTTTTTGCAGTGCTTTGAAAGTCTGAATTTTCAGTTTGATTAATATTGACCGAATTTCTAATGGACACATAGATTTTTCGCTGTTTTGAACCACTCAAGTCTTCGTTACTGCATAGTGGTAGGGATAAAGAACTTATGTCATTTTCACCATTTCGGCACAAAAGAGTTGCCTCCATATTAGATCTGCTCTCTGGCAGTACTGGCGACGAGTAGGTTTCCGATAAATTCTTTCTAGTTTTTGGATTGAGTATGTTTGTTCGAAACACCAGAACGGCTTCCCGTGAACCCATTTTTCCACTTGTAATCCAATCATCATGTTTTGGAAATTCTAAATTGTCTCTACAATAAAAAATAGCATAAAGCGAAAAATGTGTAAATATAAATAAAAGTCAATATTGGTCGAAGCTAAGGATACTGTTGGTGATCGATTGATCCTATGTTAACTTACTGATAATGTCACCCAAAATACAATATAAATAACGTTGTGAGTTGCAAATAGGTCCGCCACTCTACATTTATACCCAGTAGAGTCTCCTCCGATAGAGGGCGACGAATAGTGTGTGAGAGAGAGACAGATCAGTAAGCGAGTGGATACGCTATCGTATCCACTGAAATTTCATTAGTTCCATCTGGCTATAATAATGATCCAATCTGATTCGTCAACCTGCTAGAAATTCAGATTCTCTATGATTCTGCGGTTTCGGTTTTCTGGCATCTTTAAAATTTTGCATACCTCAGGTTTTGAAACAAACTTTATAAAGAATATATAAGCGGAAACGCTTTCTTCTGGCTCCACTTTCCCCACAAATATAATATACCCCTTTACTCGTTATGAGTAACGATTATAAAAGGTAGATTTTTGATAAGACCAGATTTTTTTTTACCTGTGTTATTGGAAGCAATCTGGTCTGATGAGCTCGTGAAGTAGCTCAAAGGGGGCCTAGGTGAGGCTCGCGGGTTGCGGATAGCGAACGGCCTACCTCGGTAGGTAAGCTGCGAATAAGCGGGCATCCCTTATCGGAGAGTACCGAAATAAGCAGTCCCCGACAGCCAGCGGGTGTTCGCGAAGAAGCAACACTAACGATGCGCTTGTGTTACCGCCTCAATAAGTAGCTCACACACTCCCATCCCTACACGATACCTACCAACATCCCAACCCCCACACCCACCTCACTCCGGGCCGGACGAAGTGTGTTACTCGACCCGTACCGAGAGTCAGCCTGGCTAAGGGCCCGGTATAAAAACTAGTTCAGTCGCTAACGGGTTGCTCTGCGACTTAACAGCCCCCTGTTCTAATGATGCCTTACCCGGGCAACGTGGATCTCTGCTTGGGCTGACCGTTCCCTTTCTCTGCATCTCGTGGGAAGAAGATGTATACAAATAAAAGTATAAAACAAAAAAACAAATGAGTGCGGTACTACCCCTGCAAGGTGGAAGGTGCCTGTACGAACCCGAGGGGATCCCATCCCGGGTGGCAAAGCAACTCCCGAAGCTGCCGAGGCAGCGCTCGCAGGAGACACCTGGAGCGGTGGCAAAGCGGTCGCTGGCCCCGATAGAGTCAGATAAAGGTAACCTGAATTTTGGCTTCAGCTTGGTCACCATCAAGTCGGCCGCGGCACGTCCTGTCGACAACCCAGTCGAGCAAGACGTCGCTGCGGAGATCGAAGCGCCTGACGACGAGCTGGAGCCTGAACAAGAAGGCTTCTCTTCGGAGACGGAGCTGGTGCTCGACTTCAAATCGATGTGCCGAGAGACGGTCTCAGACGACTCGGAGGCAGATAAACCAGTGGTGGAGAACCTTGAAGATGGTCCCAAGGATCCTTCAAATCAATCTCCACCACTGTAAAACAGCATCGACTGCCCTCATACACCGCTTGGACGTGAGCGGAGCCGACGTAATCCTAATCCAGGAGCCTTAGGTGGTAGGAATCAAGGTCTGTGGATTAGGGACGAAGGAATACAAGATCATTGTATCCCAAAATGAAGGTAAAACCCGTACCTGCATACTTGTGAGAAAGCACCTAAATATCTTTCTGCTCCATAATGTTAGTGATGGCGATAACACGGCGGCAAGCCTAGAGATAAAAGGGAATCATCTCAGGCTGGTGACGTCCTATATGGCCCATGAGGAAAATGATCCTCCCAACGACCTTGTTCACAAACTAGCCAGCGACAGTGAAAGGTCGGACAGAGACCTGCTAATATGTTGCGATATCAACGCTCACCACACCCAATGGGGGAGCACGGACACAAACTTAAGGGGTGAGTCACTTTTCAGCTTCATCCTGGACTCAAACTTTTTTATTTGTAATCGGGGCAACAACCCCACTTGTTGGCAGGAGGTTATCGACCTCACTCTAGCGATAACAAAGTGTTAGACACAATCAAGAATTGGAAAGTCCTAGAGGACCATTCCTAATCGGACCACTGGTATTATGCCCGAACACGAAAGACGACCTAAACCGTCTTGTGAACAGCTTCACGGCATGCAATAAAGCCTTCAAGGCAGCCCTCCTAACAGACCAAGGGGGAAGAAAAAACCCCCTTGGTGGTCAAAACAATTAGACATCCTTCGCAGAAGCTGCAGGACTCTCTTCAATAGAGCCACAAAAGCTAACGAGGATACTCACTGGGCAGACTATAAAACCAGTCTAGCACTATACAAAAAATAAACCAGGAAGGCCAAAAGAGCCTCCTGGCAAAAATATTGCTCCGAAATCGAGGAAACGTCGGAGGCCGCAAGACTCCGGAAGGTTCTTTCAAAAACTGCCCCTTCGGTAGTTTACCTTAAAATGAATGATGGTACGTGGACCAACTCCAGTGAGGAGCCCCTACCATAGCTCGCAAACAACGGTCAACACTTTTTCCCTTTGCTGTCTCGTAACCGACGAAACTGAGCAAAACACTTTTTGTCTCTTCGCTTGTGTTATGTGTTTCGTGTTTTCGGTTGAACCCGACACACGATCGTGTCTCACAATAACAACTTAGAGAGACACTTTGGTCAAGCGCTCACAGAAAAAGTGTCTTTAGATGACCAGAACCAAAAAAGTGTCTGAGTAAAGTGATTTTATTTTTTTTCGCGTATATGTTTATTTATTCATGTTTTCCGCATCTTTTGGTCTATTGTATTGTAATATATATATTTATTTGCAAAATTGGCAAACGAACATTTTCGTTTTGCTTTTCACGATTCATTTTAAGCTCCAATAGTCAAACCGTATAGAACTCACAAAAATGTATCGTTGCCATAAGCATCACACGTACAAGCACGCATACATACTCAGTGAAAAACAGGAACAAAAGAGAAGTGAAAAACCTCTGCTTGAGCGGAGAACGAGTTGAGCAAAAACAGTTTTGATCGGGTCTTTTCAGTCCCTTTTCTCAATGTGTCCGTCAATGAGAGGTTTTTATCAGACACTCCGAAAGTGTCAACCGTTATTTGCGAGGTCTGGTCCCTACACATTCTACTCGACACGCATTTTCCCAGATGCACAACCCCCGCTCCGACACACCCCCCAGGGGAGGGACCGGTAAAATCGATGGACCACATCCTTAAAAAACGGAACATAAGCTCGGCAGTAAATAGCCTCAACCCGTTTAAATTGCCAGGCTCGCACAAGGTAATCCCGGCGGGGATTCCTTCGCGGGGAAATACCCCCAAACACTCTGCGACTTAATGACCGCAAAACTTGCTCGATTGTGCGGATGGACAGAATCGCGCGGTTTGGGATTAAATCCCTTGAAAACGGAACTTGTGTTATACAGAAATAAATACAAGGTCCCGCCCCTCAACCCCCAATACTCTCCTTCAGCGATAGAAATGGCAGCAATACGAGTTAGAGACTCTGAACAATGGGTACCTCAGCAAATAGGTCACTTATCCATACTAAATAACAAAAACATTGTCTCAGCAAGAACGGACTATCAAGTTCCAAGGGAGTACACAGAGACTCCCTTCAACACTTTCATCCCCCACAGAGACGAATGGCTCACGGGACTCCCAGGCCCAGATGGGGCCATAAGCATCTTCACGGATGGCTCGAAGCTGGACGGTAGGGCCGGACGAAGAATCTACACTTCCATGGTTCCAGATCACTGTAGAGTGTTCCAAGCGGAAGTTACAGCAATCAGGGAGGCTCTGTACTGCCTTCAAACGGTCACCGCCACGGCAACCCAGCTAAACATCTATAGCGACAGCCAAGCTGCGATCAAATCACGGCCACCGTGGCAAACTGCCGCAAATATCTTCACGAGATGGCTCATCAAATTTGCTATCAGCCTTATATGGGTCCCGGACCACCGGGACATTGAGGGAGGACGAGTATAGACGACGAGCGGGCCAGATCTGGTACTACAACCCCCCTTTTACTAGATAAGGAGGATATTTGTATGGCTATGGCCACCAGTAAGCTTATCATAAAGGAGCAATACAAGCGACTGGCAGACGTTAAGTGGCGAATAGGGCCACGCTGTCGCACAACTCGGTAAACATGGCCGACCATAGATAAGAAGCGCACCTTAGAGCTCTGCAAACTAGGCAGGGAAAGATATAGCACAGTCATACGTTCCCTCACAGGACACTGGCTAGTAGGCACCCACGCAAACAGGCTGGGTGCCACACATAATGATTTCTGCCGCAGCTGCAGAGACGAGGACGAGGAGGAGACAGTGGAACACCTGTTCTGCTCCTGTCCTCAACAGAAGAAGGCTACTACACATAGGCTCTGCCTTTCTTACCGACATCTCGGAGATGTCTACACTATGTCCAAGAAAGATCGCTAATTTATAAGATAATCTGGCTGGGACAACTGCTGACGTGAAGTCTCACTTTTGCACGAAGGGAATGATCCCAAAGGGTATCACAATGGGCCGAAATCGGCCTAAGTGGCGGGCTAGGAGCAAGCCTGGCAACCGCCTCTAACTAACCTAACCTAACCTATTGGAAGCAATAGTGCTAACTAATGATAATTTCGAGAGAAAAAAAATAATTAAAAAAAAAAATTTATAGGTTTTATTTAATATATTTGATAATTTTATAATATCGGTGATTCATTTTTCTACTATTTCTATTATTATTTTCTACTAACTTCCACTCCGCAAAAGAAGTCGAGCCAAAAGGGAATTGAAAGATCATGCGATGCGACGCTCCAATGCAAAACGGTACACATCGATGTATGGATAAAAAAACAGCTATGCGCGTAGTTACTTAAGCGGTGCAATACAATAATGAGCATATGAATAGGGCAGTTGTAATATAAATTAACATTGAACTAAAACTACGCGTCTTATTTCTCAACATACCGGCCCCCCTGAACGACTGTTCAGAACAAGGGAAACACAGCAACTTTGGTAATAGGTCTCTTGTAAACTCCTCGGTGACCGACACAGGCACCGACATGTGAGGTTAAACTGTAAGAAAATGAGCTGGGGTAAAGGGATCCAAGTTGGGCGAGAGTTGAGTAAACCTTCAATCTGGGCTAAAATTGTTGAATATTCCTCGAAAGTCAACACACTGCTACCAATTACTCGGCGCAGGAGCTTGACGTACGATCTAACGCCAGTCTCCCAAATACCTCCAAAATGCGGGGCAGACGGCGGAATGAAGGGCCAGTTGATTTCCTGACTCGTCAGAAAATTAGCAATTTCCTCATCCTGACTTTGAGATACAGCTATCCGTTGCATCTCCGTTAGTTCCTTTCTGGCTCCATGGAATGTTGTGACATTGTCTGAGTACAAATCGGATATAGGGCCAGAACCGTTTGAAAGTGGCGATAAGTTCAGGAGTCGTCAAATCACTGACGAGCTTGATATGAATTTCTTTGGTGGACATACAAACAAAGATGGCGAACCAAGCTTTGCCAAACTTCGGTGTCTTACTTGCTGATGTCTTAATGGTAACTGGTCCAGCATAATCCAATTCAGAATATAGAAAGCAGCGGGTGGGCTGAACGCGAAAGGCGGGAAGATCAGCCATGAGATGTGTGCTCGTACATTTGCGCTGGAGGAAACAAATCTTGAAGTTGAATACAATTTTGCGGACTATGTTACGGGCTCCAAGGATCCAATACTGCTGTCTCAATGTGTGGAACGTAATTTCGACTAGCGATGCGACGTGCTGGTGTCTAGCTAGTAAAACAGCGACTGGGGATTCCTTTGGAAGAAGTATGGGATGGTTTGCATCATAGGTTGCCATCGAATTGCTAATGCGTCGTCCTACGCGCAGAGTTCCTTGGTCGTCAACAAATGGAGTGTAGCGACTTAACTTGCATTTTTGAGAAAGTGCTTGTTTACTTGGAAGAACTCCATCTGGACATGTTTGATTACCCTAGAGCGGGCGTATTGAAGCTCCCTTGACGATAAAAACGATGACAAGCTGTCCTTGCAACGAAGTCGATGTACAAAGCGAAATCAATAGCTAATTATCCGCAAGAGATGTGACCAGGAGGAAGCTTTGTTGATCATACAATAAAGATCTTTTCCTTCATCGAAAATGTGTAGATCGGCTTAGACAATTGAAGCACAAATTACCATCCATTGCGAACTTGCGGCGATCCACAACATCCAGAGCCTTGAATTGAGTGCAGGCATAAAGACTGTGTTGCTCGTGACAATATACGCAGTCACGAACAGGCGTATTTGGCACGTCAACATAATAAGAAACTGCACGACTTTATTCAGCACCGTGTGTGTATCATGCATTAGCTTTGGATCTTGACAAGACTCAAGGACATCGCAACGGTCGAAAAAAAAGCCGAACAGGTCAGATATTCTTTGCACGATTCACTGGAGGTTGCCCAAGCTTCCTTGCTTTCAGGGTCTAGCTTTGAGAGCAAGATATGGATCAGCCACACATCGCGGCTGTCGCAGCTCGGCGCAAGCAGGCCACGTATACTTTCGTCGGCGGTGTCGACTATTTTACGCAACTCAGCGATGTTTGAACCCTTTGCGGTTGGCAACGAAAGAAAGTTTTGAATAACCGAACAAGCAATCAGTGATTTTTTGTTATAACGATTTTCGAGCCTCTCCCATGCGTCCTGGGAATTGGCATCCGAAATGGGAATATGTTTTATCAGAGTTAACGCTTCACCATCCAGATAGGATTTCAAATAATGTAACTTTTGACACTTGGGAAGACTACTCATCTTGTCGACTGAGCCCAAAAACAAGTCACTAAACTGACACCAATCCTCGTATCTTCCCGAAAACATCGGTATGCGTATTTTTTCGAAATGCAGCTGTGTGGTTCCCGATGAGTCCCGAATCTTCTCCAGAAGTTGAGAATACGGATCCACGTATTCATCTTGTTCATTATATTGTTCCAGCTCTTCAGAGCTCCATAAAGCGGTTGAAAGTTGAAACCAGTCGGTCCAACTTGTGCTCTAATGTTTGCACAGAAGTACATGACTACAAACTCTTGCGCCTCCGCACCCACGCGAGTTATCTGGGATTTGCAGGCCCCACGTTGCTGAATTAGACGATGCACTAGGGCCTTCATGGCGAACAGCGGTCAACGATATCACTCAATATATAAAATAAAATCAGACGCGTATGATCCGGCTCGAAGGACCAAAATTTGTATGGTTATGAATGAGTGGACTGCATCAATTTTACTAGGTTTTAATTAATATATTTGATGATTATATAATATCGGTGATTAGTTATGTGTGTATTGCACCGCTTAAGTAACTATTTTTACGCGCATAGCCGTGTTGTTATTGCTTGTGTCAAAAACATAGCTGTAACACGCATACATCGATGAGTACCGTTTTGCATTGGACCGTCGCATCGCATGATGTTTCAATTCCCTTTGGCTCGACTTCTTTTGTGGAGTGGAAGTTAGTAGGAAAAAAAATCATAACCAACCGCCCGCATATCGCTGCACCTCCGCTACATATATATTTCGTAAATTATTGTATATTTAGATGGTATTTAGATTAATTTACAACTTACGCGGAATTTTTAATCGTTTCACACAGTGAAGAAGGCATAATGAATTCTGAAATATTTAAATACAAATATTTAAAATGTAAAGAGTTTAAGTTCCAAATTGTAATCTGCATATGTCGATAAATTCGGCGAACCGAAGCTATTACAAGATTAAATCCAAAACAGATATACTGAGATCCAAGATGTTGTTTCTTCGCAATCTGACTAATTAAAGACGAAATTGCTTAGAGCTCATTCTTGGATCTTTGAATGGAAGCGCTTTCATTGCCGATTTTCACTTTCATAAAAATGTTCCAGTTTTATTTTGAAACACAAAAACTTTTGCTACCGTTTTCACAAAATGGAAGTTTTTTCCGTTTTTTAAAAGAAAACATTTTTCCGCCGAAATCAAAAAAAAAAGGAATTTTATACATTTAAACGAATTGTAATCGCAAAAGAAAAATATATGTATTTTGTTAATTTATTAACATACATTTGATACCATAACCAGGAAAACTTATCTTTTGCTGTCTTTTTAATTATTTTTGTATTTAATCAAACTCAAATTTGGCTTTTAGATAATTGGTCAGTTCGTTTTGCGTTGGTGATTGCGTTAGCAGTGCTAGCAGCCGACACAGCCCGATTGGTTATCGGAACAGCAGTTAACAAAACCGCAGTCGTGAACGGTCGTGTAATTCTCTTGCTCCCAAACTTTTTAAATTCGTAAATATGAGAAGTGTATTGAAAACAAGTGTATATATCTTAAGTATCTTATCCTAGTTGTATTGAACTTTGCATTTTTGATAAAAGCTGATAAATACAGTTTTAAATAAATAAAACACTTTGAGCTTAAGCTTACCGCCTGAAAAATATTAAGATCCAAAACATCGTTGCTCTAGCTCTTATAGTCTTTGAGCACTAGGCGCTAATAGGGACGGACAGACGGACGGACGGACGGACGGAAAGACAGGGCTCAATCGACTCGGCTATTGATGCTGATCAAGAATATATGTATATACTTTATGGGGTCGGAAACGATTCCTTCTGGACGTTACACACATCCACTTTTACCACAAATCTAATATACCCCAAAACTCATTTTGAGTATCGGGTATAAAAAGGTAAGAACAGCGTCAATTATGGCCAGATCAATAGTGTCTAATCTTTTTCCCCGCGGCAAGGGCCTTTTTATTATCCAGCAATGGTCCTACACACCACCCAAACCAAAAACATAACAATTCTCCAATAATCCACAGTTTGAATTCGGCTTACCGGGAAAAGCGGGCTATGCATCGAGTGATCAAAAGTCGTGGATCTACCTGTTTGGACGTTGATATTGTAAGTCAACCACCTTTTTCTTAGTACCCAAAATCTATCGCATAGTACCCTTAACCGATCAAATACTACGATAACCTTCCTTAGTCTTGTGCCCCATCCGCTGTTATCGATGTTGAAAAGCGATAACAGCGAGGTAGGGTGCTCTCTATCGGTGATGAACGATCAATCGAGATGCATCAACGTGCAATAATAGGCTCTGCACACTGAGCACATTCCGGGGGAACAGTGGGATTTTTTGACAGATGCGAAACTCCGATTCACACTGCACCGTCCACCATTTACACTCCGTCAAAAAGCTGCTGATGAGCATAAAATTACAGTTGCTGTCTAAATTGTGAAATTTTCACAATTGTATATTAGTATTGGTTATATTGGCTATAATAAAAAAATCTATACATGTAAAATAAACATTACTCTTTGGACTCCCTTAATTACAGAAGCTCTGTATGGAAGTTGGTTTAGCCTTGGCTGGTCGCAATTTACTGGAGTATCTCTCGCTTTGTTTCCTGGTGTTCATCCCGTAGTTTCTGCTGCACCTTCTGGACTTCAAGCATTTTCTGAACAATCTCCAGTAGCTTTTCCAGGTTAATCCACTTTGGTGCGGCGGGTTGCTTTTAGAAACATTACTAGAGCCGCAGTTTGATCTGTCCCGGTCGACATTAACGGAATTATTTCGGGACCCAAAGCATGGATGATTGGCATATGTCCGATGCGTGCAGAATATTCTACAAAATCAAATGGGAAAGAGAGAGGCTAAGGCGTATCGAAACCCTAACCAGACCATTGTTATTCGTTTCTCTACAACCGTAAAGAGAGTTCTACCAAACCCACGAAAGTGCACATCTTAAGACGAGAGCACTAGAGGAAGCGGCACAGAACGTCACCAAGGAAGCATCAGGAAGCAATCAGGGGAAACTCTTTAACAAAAGCTAAAGTGTTGAACACACAGGAAAGCTGGGATGCATATCTTCAAAGCTTCAGTGCCTACAAGAACACACCACAGAGTCCCGTTCTTCAGCCAGTACAGTACTTTCTCAAGAATCCCTTGAGCTACTCATGGACCCTCGCTTTATTTGTTGCTCAGATGTCACTGGTGATGAATCTCGATCTCGTGCGATCTTGTGCACCAGACTCGATTATACTAGAATAATAGCATGTTCACACCTACTGCCCTGACAGCAGACAATCTTCAAAGGATGCCATTTAACCCCAAACGGCGAAAGACAAACTACATCTTACCCAAGGACTATAGAACCACTATTGCCTGTGCTGATTTTTGTTGAAAACGATGGAAAGCCTAATGGATCTACACATAAGAACCATGCTCAACGAACGAGGTGGTATACGACCTCATCAAGAGATACGAAAGGAAGGCCCCAATAATAACAGCTTATGCGGATGACAGGAATACTTATTACAGGTCCATCAACCCTCAGCTCCTTAATGGAACGGGCATGGAAAGGGTGAAGAAGGCCCCAGTTGCGCTGAACGCGTCCAAGAAGATGCACAGCAGTACATGGGGCCTGTCTCCGGCTCTGATGCACTGGATTTACATCTCGGTGGTGCGACCAACTCGGACATTGTTCAATCGTCAGGGAAATGACCAGATCAACTGATTACATGACGCCCCAAACTTGTCTCGACGTCAAAACAACCTCATCTTTGGGACCTGAAGACTGGAAAATTAGAAGGGACCAAACTCGACGGAGGTCTATACTGTACAGACCCTGAGATAAGGCTGTCATATAAGCTACCGGACCAATGCAGCATATTCCAGGCAGAGGTTTTTGCCATCAGGAAAGCAGCAGAGGTCGCTCCTCTCACAGAACGAGCACACGATGCGGTCAACCTAGATCCATGCAGTCGCCCGCGGTTAGTTCCAGAAGTGTCTTGGCGAGAAGGGAGGCACTAGACGCCCTCAGCACGACAAAGTCAAAGCGATCAAGAAAAGCAGGCCAGATCACAAACCGAAAGTAGGAGGAGGAGTACCACCACCTGCAGAACCTCGAAAATCATGTGCAAAGAACGGAATGAGAATATCAGTCACTACCTGCTGCACATACCACGGAAGGACTGCCGATTGTTGGTGGGAATATTAACAGGTCATTGTCTTGCTGCGGCACATGCAACAAAGCTAGGCATCACCAACAGAGACAGTTGCAGGAAATGTGATGAACCTGGGGCAACCGAAACCCTGTAACATGTCATCTGCTCAATGACGACCCTAGGGCTCTGGTAGAACATTGCCAACATACCGATCTAGGCTAAAACTCATGGACCTACCTTTATTGCACTATCGTAAAAAATCCAACTGGGTAATGTTCCCCATCACTTATGGGGCACGCGACCGTCGCTACTGGAGTGTAAATGCTTCGGCCAAGGGCTTTCCTCGACCCGAAGGGGTCTGCCATTTTCCCCCAGATACAGGGGGATCCGAACTAGCCGTAACTGTGCAAACACCGGTGGAGGTACGACTATACTCCCCCCGTGAGGGCGCTGGAAACCGGTCCTGGTACGGTCTTGGGTCTGCCATTGCTGGCTAGTGGTAGTCTGGTGGAGAGAAGAAAACTCTCAGTAAAATTACCCGAATCCAAAGCTGACACTGTGTTTTTTCTAGGAATGCCTGGCCAAAGGGGACTCAGGATGCCTGTCGACCTCAGTCTTAATCAGGCTTCCCGGGAAAGCGGGCTATGCCTCGGGTGACTAACGCCTTCCTGACTAATCCTAGCTAAAGACGATCCAACACTCCTATCGAGGATCGAACTGAGGCAATGGGCCAAGAGGGTCAGAACCCTCATTGGCGTTCTAGACGGCCACTAATGAAGGACAGATTTCTCGGCAAAAGTTGCACCTGGTCCAACGAGTTCCAACTAGGAAAAAGGAGGGCCGGGTGGCATCAAGGTAGAGTGAAATCCATCGCCTGCCAAGCTGTTATCACGATGGCCCTCTACAGAAAGCGGTGGCGGCGCTAAAAGAGGTTTACCCAAAAGCCAAACGGGAGGACGCTCCCGGCATAGGTCTCACAGAAATCCTAAATGACAGGCAAGCGGAAGACGAGCCACTTTTCATGAAAAACCCATGCTTGAAAGGAAAATCTTCGAAAATGTATAGCCGTGATAGGATGTCTCAATTTGTATTATTATTTTTGTTATCGATCGAGATCTTTTAATGGTTAAATGGCCAAAGATAATAATTTTATATTTCATGTTTAACTTAAGTTAATTTTTTAAAAATATTTAAAAAATTTTTTTTTTATTTTTTCTAAATGTTTTTATCATTTTTATTTTGTGTTCTTCTTATACCTGTGGCAGCTTTTTTACACCTTTTTTTGGGTCTGCAACTTAGATCGCCATATACGGCCCTGTTGTGCAAATCTGCGCAGATAAGGACCAATAGATATAGGGTACAAATAATTCAAAGACAATGTAAAATAAAATCTCGCGGTTAGTTCGGACAATTTTGTTTAAGTCTTTCCAACAAGCCAATTTTCATTAAAGAATGTTAACAAAAAATACACTCCCCTTCCGAGAGCGACGCCCACAAAACAATGGTTGACATACCCATGGGTGAGCTTATATAGTGCTCATTTAGGATCCCTGGATTCTCAGTAACAGGGTCTCCTGTCCGAGGACTCAAGGACACATTTTTGCTCAAAATTTCAGCTACAAAGACCACAAAGCAGTGAGAAAGCCAGGAGAGCTCACTGAGAATCTGCTTCACCTATATAGTGGTCATGACCCGCCTGTCCATCCTACACAGACGCCTCTCCGTGCGCTCATCGCAGATTGCGAGGTCAAGGACATCGGCCTAATTGTGAGGTGGGACGCCATCGCACATCACTATCAGTGGGGATGTACTGACACTAAAGAACAGGGTGAGAACCATTTCAGTTATCTACTGACCACCTTTACTACCAAGAAACATGAGGAGGTCCTGGACCTCACACTTGCCTCTAACAAGATAAAGAGGAACATAGTATCCTGAAGGATTCTTAAAGAACACTCCTTGTTTGACCACTGGTACGTGGAAACTGTATTCTCTGTCTCCAGTCCAGTTAAATTTCGAAACATCAGGCGGATTAGGTATTCAGATTGTCTAGCTTACATTCTTTCACCACGAAGAAAAAATTGACCGACGCCTGCAATGAGGCGCTCGGTAAATTTTGCCCTTCTACTGAAACAAAAGGGCCGGAAGAAACATAAATGGTGGACTCCGAATCTAGGAGAGCTCCGAAAAGCCTCGCGAAGACTCTTCAACAAAGCTTAAACATTAAAAGTTGAGCAGAACTGTTGCCTCAAGTTCTACCCTGACGTTGTCAAATCTAGAGAACATTTCTTGGGTAATCAAAAGCTTTAAGCCCTACAAATCTAGAGGAAACAGATGACCCTGCCCAACTGATCCACGACGGACAAAGAGCCGTTCACTGACTCAAAAGAATCTACGAGGGAGTCTTCTCTAACGGTCACATCCAATCCGGTACACGGACTTTGGGAGTTAATTCCCGGACAGTGATCTTCATCGAACAGATGGTACAATGCAGGACCGTTTAGGCATCACTAGGGACATCAACGTCCACGAGGTTTGTCAGCAAAGGCACACCGCAGGGCGGAGTCCACTCGCCCCTCCCATTGAATGTAGAAAATGAACATACTGCTGCGGCAGATAGAGGGGAGTAGTTGCCGCGTGGTAGCGTATATGGATAATGTTGCAAAAGCATTCTCTGGTAGATTTCCAGAAATCCAATGTGAGTGCATATACTCCGACTATCTATCGTTGTCAGAACCTCAACAGATAGCTCGATTACAAACTAAGGTAGGGTAAAGAAGGCCAAAGTTACCCTCTGTACCTGCAGAAAAACTACAGACTAGAATAGGTAATGACCCCGTATACTGTTAGCTCTACACCACCTTCTTACGACTAATCATGCTCTGTGGAGAGGTGGTATCACCCGAGTTCAACGAATCGCAGAGCTATGAATATCTGGCGGATATCATACAGTATCTCTTCCCGGAAAACTCACTAGAAGGTTGCAACACAGTCCGCTCTCAGAATGAGAGAAGCCAGACTATGGAAAACATCCGCGATTGGACACTCGGGAATCTTGACGAGCCTTCTGCAATTACCAAATAAACAGATTACTGTATCTCAGGTGATCACCTCTCGACACCTTTCCAGGACTGCGAGATGGGCGAACATGAACCTGCAAATGCGGTCCACATATACGCGTGGGTGAGGGAATCTATTGTACTGAGCTTAGCATCAATCACTGCTTCGGGCTCCCGGCTCACAGGATGGAGTTCCAAGCGGAGGTTGTAGCAATCAAAGAGGCAATTTCTATTGTCCCCAAGCTTTTTAAAGACATTCACTTAGTGTATGTCTTCTAAGATACCGAAGAAGCGTCCCTTAACGAGATCGCAGAGAATGTAGACCTCTTCCTAATATAAGGCAGTGAGTTTTACCGCAGACGAACTTTCCAGGCAGGGCACTAGCGATGCCGATGGGTACGTGCAGGCTTCTCACACTCGATATTTTCGAGCCACCTGTAAACACGAAATGTTAGCAAATCATCACCTACAAAATCTCGCGATTGATATGGCCATGCAGATCCATGAAACGCTCGGCACAGCTATACGGACTCAGCAGAGTACAAAGCCATTACGGGACCTATACAGATTGGTGCGCACGCCTCCAGCCTATCGATCTTCCACAATAATTATTGCAGAAGTTGTCGGGACGAGAAAGAGTCGGTTCCCATATCTTATGCCCGGCCTTTGGAAACTGTAGACTTCACTTTGTGGGGTCTCATTCGTCACGGATATACCGGACCTATTCAAAAGCAACTCAGGGCTCTTTTCCAAATAAATCCAAGCCACAGGATGGAACGGCCCGTCTCACCACGGTTTAGGCAGTGAGTAGGGGCACACGCACCTTTCGTCCGTTCCGTTTACCCTTCTGCTGGTCAAATTACGCTCAACACTCCTTTTCGAGTTTTAAGTCCTAATTATAATAATCTGTATACCTTAAATTATTGCCTGAAATATACAGCTTTACCTACAATCTAATTTATATTTATATTTTCTCTTTTTTTTATACCTAAAATTGTTTTTTAGTTGTAATAATTTGGTCTCTATATTATAATCAAATTGATTATTTCACATAAAAAAATAAGTAAATAAATAGGCAATCTTCGTTATATAAGGGTAAACAATTTCCTTTGCGATTCCCAAGCAAGCTCTTACCTTAATTTAGTTTGTCAATACTGAAGACACGGCATTAATAAAGAGTGTAAAAAGTAAGGGGATTTTGCTCAGCTGATCACGGGTTATCTGCTTCTTGCATATTCTTCTGGCTGTACAAAACAGAACCAAAAGAAAATTCAATTATTATAGTTTATCAAACGAGAAATTAATTGAAACCAAATAGCAATAAAGCAGTGTCTAGCTAAGGCTATGGTCCATCGTCTTCCCGATCTAAAGTCGGGGGAACTGAACCAAGGCCATGGCTAGAAGTGCCTGGCGGCCAGGCATAAAACGCTAGGGGGTGGTCCCCCCGAAAAACATTAACCGGTATGGACCTTCGGGCCAAATATGGAGGTAGATAAGGAGCAAACACGGGTTGGGATGTCAACCCAAACGTCGGTGGAAAGCGTGACTGCTACCACCGGCGGGCACGGGGAGGAGCAATCCTCTCTGCGTGTCGCCAGCGGTCACACCTCGGGCATGGCGGGAGCAGGTCATGTCAGTTGTAATACTACTGCCACAAAAACGACGCGTTGCAGGGTGAGCCGCGCGGGTGCCGTTGTCGATGCAGACTCGGACCTGGAAAGCGTGCTATCCCTTAGCAAGACCGAAGAGGAAAGCCTTCTCCGCTCGCCGGAACCAGGTACCAGCTCCCTGCGTAGGGAAGGGCCGAAGCGTTCCAGGGAGGGGATGAAGGCAAAAACTCAGTATAAGGCGGCCCTCAAGTTACTGAGCCGGCTCCAGGGCAAGGCGGATATCTCCCAAGAGGAGAAGTCCAAGCTAGCCTGGGCTGAGCAACGGGTACAGGAGGGCCGCGAATACTACGCGCAGCTGCCGCAGATGAAGGCAACAAACGGTGGATTCGCCAACAAGGTGGAGGAGATGTTGGCCACCAAGAGGCAACGCTCGATCGAGAGTGCTGCCAAAGACACTCCGGCGAGCAAGCGGCAACGCGGGCCCAAGGTGGCCACCCCCCAGCCGAAGACGAGGAAGCCGAGGCAGAAGGCCATGAGCGAGGTGTCCAAGAGACATCTCATTGTGGCCTTGATCGATCGCAGCGATGAGAACGGGAAGATGACGGCGGCGCAGTGGAAGTTAGTCCACGCGCAGCTCGTCGAGGCACTGTTCTCGCGAATGGAGGAGGACCCTAGCGCTCCCATGCCCACGTTCGATGGAGCGGGATGGCTGAACGGGGTCAAAATCCTCAAGTGCAATGACGACCCAACGCGGCAGTGGCTGGTGCAGAAAGTGCCCCTACTGGAAGCTCTGTGGGAGGGGGCCAAGCTGGAGGTGGTAGACAGGGAGCTGATCCCGTCCATACCAAAGGCGAAGGTGCTCTTCCCCATTGCTGTCCAGGGGGAGCGAGCACTGAAGCTGCTGCAGAGGCAAAATCCGGACGTGCCAACGGCTGATTGGAAGGTTCTGCATGCCGGTAGCCCACTACCCAACGAGGGGGGCCAGCACGTGATCCTCCAGATCAGCAAGGTGGCGGAGGACATCCTGTATCCCAAGTTCGGGAAGATGGCGTGGGGCGTAGGTAGCGTATACCTACGGCTGAAAAAGCGCCACCCCGAGGATAAAGATGCGCACACCCTCCAGGCAGGCGAGGTCGAGGCCGCCCAGGGTCTTGCGCTGGACGACTCGGAGGAGGAGGAAGACGGTGACGGTGACCTGACAATCATAGTCAACCCGTCGTGCGAGGTTGAGTTAGCCACCCATGACACTAAGGGTGCTGCAACTCAATCTCCATAAAAGCAAGGTAGCGTCGGCGGAGCTCCTCATTGCCATGGAGCAAGGGCCCGCCGACATAGCTTTAGTCCAGGAGCCGTGGATTGCGTCAGGCAACTCTGTGGCCGGACTAAAGTCCTCAAATTACAGCCTTCTCTACTCAACATCGGTAAGCAGGAACAGAACCGCCGTACTCGTACGGAAGGGAATCCATGCTCATCTTATGTCTCATTACAGCACGGATGACCTGACGGTGGTGATGCTGGAGAGCGAGGAAAAGCGCCTAATGGCAGCTTCCTGCTACATGGCACACGACAGGCCCGCCCCGCCGGAAGAACTTAGGAGTCTGGTGACAGAAGCCGGCTCCAAAAATCTCCAACTCCTCATCGGTGCAGACGCCAACGCCCATCACAATGTGTGGGGAAGCCCTGACACCAACGATAGAGGTGAGTCACTCCTAGACTTTATCTTATCCACTAACTTAGATGTAGCAAACGTGGGGGAGGAACACACCTTCGTGGGTCCCACCTCGTCAAACGTGCTAGACCTAACTCTTGTCACGGGAAAGAGTACCTTGGTATCTGACTAGAGAGTCCTCGAAAGACCATCCTTCTCAGACCATAAGTACATTCAGTTCAAGTGCGAATTCAAACACTCTTCGAAGATAACAGTCTATAGAAACCCCCGAAACACAAATTGGGTAAAGTTTAAAAAGACTGTTACTTCGAAGCTCGCGAATCCGGGCTCAGTGAAATCCGCGGAGGATATAGAGAAGTCCCTAAAGACCCTATCCAACGAGTTACTGAACGCCTACCATGCATCGTTCAAACCCTCGAGAACGAAGAGGAGGTCCAAGCCACTCTGGTGGAACCGAGATCTCTCTCTCCAAAGGAACAACCTCAAGGAATTCTTCAAGATCGCCAAACAAGCGAACGAAGAGATTGTCAATGAGGAATATAAAATCCTACTTAGGAGCTACAAGAAGGAAATACGTAAGGCACAAAGGAACTCGTGGAGAAACTTCTGCTCCAACATTGAGAAAGTGCCCGAAACCGCTAGGCTTCGGAAGCTGCTCTCAAAGCAGCCCACAGTACAGAGCCAACTAAAACTAGACAACGGACAGTGGACAGAGGGCAGTAAAGAAGCCCTAACAGCACTAATGGAGGCGCACTTCCCTGGATGCACCGAGGTCACTGACGCCAAGGAGCATCAGGACCTAGCAACTGAGGAACAGCACCCCCCCAATAGGTCTGTTAACCACTAAGAGAATCCACCGGGCCATAGACTCCTTCGCGGCCATAAAAGCACCAGGACTGGACGGGATATTCCCAGCCATGATGCAGCTGACCAAAGAGGTTATTACCCCATGGCTCTTCGCAATATACTCAGCATGCCTAAGTACAGGCTATATCCCCATCCAATGGAGAACCTCGAGGGTTGTCTTCCTCCCTAAATAGGAAAGTGCAGCCACGTGAGTCCCAAGGAATACAGACCGATAAGCCTTACCTCCTTTCTACTAAAAACACTAGAAAAGCTGTTGGATTTACACATCAGGAATGAGGTAGGGGGACTGATGTCAATAAACCAACACGCCTACACCAAGGGGAAATCAGTGGAGACGGCACTACACTCGCTAGTAGCCACCATCGAGAGCGCCCTTCACAACAAAAAGTATGCTTTGGGAGCATTTATGAACATCTCAGGAGCATTCAACAACGTGGCAACAACCGCAATAGCAAGTCGCCTAGAAGCGAATAACATACACCCTGCAATCAACGCCTGGATCAAAAACCTCCTAAGTTGTAGACGGGTGCAATCGGAGTGGGGCACCGCTTCCATGGTAAAGGGGGCACACAGAGGCACACCTCAAGGTGGAGTCCTATCGCCACTACTGTGGAATTTGGTGGTCGACGACCTCATTAAGAGATTTGAAAGGAAGGCCCCAAAAATAACAGCCTATGCAGATGACATAAGCATACTTATTACGGGTGTATGTCCATCGACCCTCAGCTCCATAATGGAACGTACACTCAGGGAGATACGTGAGTGGGCGGAAGAGGTAGGACTCAGTATCAACGCGGACAAGACGGACCTCATCCTCTTTACCAAGAGGTACAAGGTACCGATATGGACCCCCCGAAAATTGACCAAACTAGGCTGACTCCAAAATCACAGGTGAAATACCTAGGCACAGTAAGGGTGAAGAAGGCTACCATTGCCCTTTATGCATCCAAGAAGATGCTCAGCAGCACATGGGGCCTGTCACCTGCTCTAATTCACTGGATCTACATCTCGGTGGTGCGACCAACTCTGCTGTATGGAGCCTTAGTGTGGTGGCAGGCTATTGAAAAGAAGACATACCATAAGCTTATGGAAAAGACTCAGCGACATGCTCTGCTCTGTATTACAGGGGCGCTGAGGTCAACCCAACAAAAGCACTCGAAACTATACTCGGAATCGACCCCCTGGACATTCACGCTCGCCTGATTGCGGGAAAGGCAGCACAACGCCTTATAGCATCAGGAAACCTATCCATACAAGGATACGGGCACAGTTCAATTGGCAGGGACATGACCAGATCAACTGATTACATGACCCCCAAACTTGCCTTGACGTCAAAACAACCACATCTTTGGGACCTGAAGACTGGAAAATTGGAAGGGACCAAACTGAGCACCTCAACATATACACAGACGGCTCCAAGATGGAAGGAGGAGTAGGAGCGGGCCTATACTGTACAGACCCTGAGATAAGGCTGTCGTATAAGCTACCGGACCAATGCAGCATATTCCAGGCAGAAGTTTTTGCCATCGGGAAGGCAGCGGAGTTCGCTCTCCTAACAGAACGAGCACACGATGCGGTCAACCTATTCGTCGAAAGCCAAGCGGCGATAAGATCCATGCAGTCGTCCGCGGTCAGTTCCAGAAGTGTCTTGGCGAGCAGGGAGGCATTAGACATCCTAAGCACGACAAAGACAGTGCGGATCTATTGGGTTCCCAGCCACCAGGGCATCAAAGGAAACGAAGCGGCGGACGTACTAGCTAAGGAAGGCGTCGGGCTGGAGAATAGGAGAACCGAGAACGTGCCTGTCTCCCTCAGAACGCTGCAAGGCGATCTAGAGAAGCAGGCTAGAGCACAGACTGATAGCAGGTGGAGGAGTACCACCACCTGCAGAACCTCGAAGATAATGTGCAAGAAGCGCAACGAGAAACTTAGCCACTACCTACTGCACCTACCACGAAAGGACTGTAGATTGCTAGTGGGGATACTAACAGGTCACTGTCTGGCTGCTGCACATGCAGCAAAGCTAGGCATCACCAACAGAGACAGTTGTAGGAAATGTGAGGAACCTGGGGCAATCGAAACCCTGGAACATCTCATCTGCAACTGTCCGGCTCTCTCAAGGGCAAGGAGGAGATACCTGGGCGCCCCAGTGTTGGCATCACTGGAAGATGCCTCCAAAAGGACGCCACAGGAACTGCTGGCCTATGCTAAAAAAACACCTCGATTCTCGGGGACTTTTTAAAACCACATTAACACTCCCGCGACGGGTCATACACACCCCCATCCGGATAACTAGGGCCATATTGGCCTATGCGTGGCCCCGCTGAGGGCCGTCCGGGTTAACCTAACCTAACCTAAATAGCAATAAGTCTAGTTTGTCAGACAAATGCTTAAATCGGAATCAATAAAAACTGAGAGGAGAACGGGTTCAGCTAATAAGAGAGAACACTAAGTTTTAGCGGTAAGTCTATTTTGGTTTGGGTGATAGGGTGAGAGTGATAAGACAGCAAAAAAGCTGCAACAAAACAGCGGGAAAATGCCGTTCGACCTCGGTAAACCGTATGGATACGGATGACCAGAGTAGCTTTCCTCAGAATAGGTGGTTTGGAAGAATTGGGCAAAAAGATCGGCAATTGCCTGATCATTATTTGCCGACGTATTACAAAATGATAGCGAGGATGGGTGTGCGGACGTTCTACGCTTACTGTTTACGAAGCTGTAAAACTGCTTAGGGTCCTGAGAAAAACGTATCCTGCATCGAGATAGGTAGTTCTTATAGCATTGAGCATTAAGAACTGAAAAGTTTGACCGAGCTAATACATAGCGAGAGTGAGAAGTAGGAGAACCCACTTCTTGAAATTTTTTATAAAGTCTTGATTTTAAGTTTTTTAGACTGGATAACTCTTTGGTAAACCAAGGGGGTTTTCCAGATCTAGTCGGACAAGAAAGCGGGACACAAGAATCAAAAAATGTGCCAAGAGCATTGTAAAAAATGTTTGTGCCTTTTATGATATCAGTGCACAAGTATAAAGCGGACCAATCAAAATCCCTAATGGGGTTATTAAGCTTCGCAAACTCGGCTTTACGAAAGCAGCGGACACGTTCAGGTAGCCTACTGGACCGATCCAATACAGTTGGTCCTATATCTAGCGACACCTCGAAAGTAGGGTGGTAGGCGTCTTCAGGTATAGTGAACGGAAGGGCTCGTGTTAACAACACTATGGTCGGATCCGATACAAAGCACAGATCAAGCAATCGACCCAAGGAATTTTTCACATGATTGACTTGAGACAGGGACAGGTCCAGCAAGCCGTCAACAAAGTCATATCGTGACATGGGCACTAGGATACTAGACCCGTTTACCGAAGACCAAACAGTTCCTGGCAAGTTGAAGTCACCAAGAAATATCATACGATCTTTATCAGATAGCGAGGAAGAAACAGCGGTTAAAGCGGACAAGTGCTGCTCATAAATTGAAATATCCGAAGAAGGTGGGATATACGAGCAAGTAATGAATATAGCGAAAGCGGGAAGAATCAGTTTCAGAAGAATCACACAGGAATTCCAGTTCCTGTTGAACTTGGACTGTGAAGTGTTCCGACGTGAAGTAAGAGTCCACTGCAATTAGAGCCCCCTGCACGTCGAGACGAACGGTCCTTTCTAAAAGTTGTGTACCGACCTGCCAAAACCTCGGAACTAAGAATTTCCGGCTTTAACCAGGTTTCAGTAAACACAATAATGTGGGAAGCAAATGCAACACTATTCCGGAAAAGAATGCTGAGCTTACTACGCAAGCCTCTTACATTCTGATAGGTTACTAAAAGAGAAGTTAGTTTTTTGGAAAGGTGGAAGCAAGACGGGAAGTTGAGAAAGAAGTTGAGGTTGAGGGTGGCACACTGGAAAGATTTGTAAGGGATATGGGGGGCCTATTCTTCTTCTTAGCCTTAACCTCCTTCACCACCAAATGCTCTGGCCAAAATTTGGCGGAGCAAATGGTGTCAAATTGAGTTGGGAGATGCTTATCTTAAACGAGGCTATCTCCCTGGCATAAGAGAAGTTGAATTTCTCCACCTTTAAACCCACGGATTTTATTTTGCTTTGAATAAAAGCAATTACATCATTAGATGTGAGGTCAGGGGCCAGCCGTGAAACAAAAACTTGTCGTTTTGGTGGGACTCCCACCAGTGGCTTAGCCACCACAGGCCTAGTACCTGTGGTGGCAATATCCGGAGGTCTTGAACGTCTATTTACTGGTGGGATCGAGATGGACGGGACAACTAGTGAGCTACTACTACTTTCGGTTATGATTTGGGGGTGCATCTCTAGCCGAGGAGTGGGAAATATTGCATTTATAGAGAACACAATGGATGCCAAACAGTACCTCCAAATTTTAAAAACAAATCTAAAAAGCAGTGCGGAGAAATTTGGGCTCATTACGGACAATAAGGACAAATTCAAGTTTTATCAAGACAATGATCCCAAACATAAAGAGTCCAATGTGAGAGCTTGGCTGCTTTACAACTGTGGAAAAGTTATTGATACACCACCCCAGAGTCCCGATCTTAACCCCATTGAAAATATGTTGGCCTACTTGAAGAAAAAGAGACAGCCCGAAAACCGCAATCAACTGAAAGAATTCATACTGGAAGAATGGCAAAAGATTCCCTTTGAGTATGACCTACAAAGCTGATCAGTTCGATGAAAAAACGGCTCCAGCATGTAGTCAATGCTAAGGGAGGACATACGAAAAATTAAAATAAGTTAAATATATTAAATAATTACGAAGAATTTTGAATTTATAAAATGAAAATATTTTGTGTAAAGACTTTCTTGACAGTGTCAAAAATGAGTAATCATTGTTTTTGTTATTTTTTAAGTTACCGTGTAAATGACCGTGTAAAAACAGAATTAGGTGTACTCGAATTCTTGATCAGCATTAATAGCCGAGTCGATATAGCCATGTCTGTCTGTCCGAACGTCCCGATGAGCGCCTAGATCTCAGTGGCTATAAGAACTAACAACAACATTTTGTATAGACTCCGGGGATATCACACTATTACAAAATTTCACCACGACCTCTTCCGCCCCCACAAAGGTCCACTAAAAACCCAGATTTTTAGTAAATGACCATGTTGACAAATTTACAAATCTTTATCAGATCTGATTAATCCATTTGCAGTGGTTAAGCAAAGTCTTCCACACGCTTATAAATGTAGAGTCGCGGTCGTACCTGCGACTGACAAACTTCTCGCTCGTTTACTTAAGCTTTCATTTCGTGTTGTGCAAGTAAAATAGTCAAATGGCGCGCTCACCAGGACATTGTTTACGAATGTGTAAGTAAGTCAGCTATAACCGGTCGGCGGTTATGGTCTTATTCCGCTACTCTCAACACCATTAGCACAAGAACAACGATACATATTTGTTAGGATTGGTGGTTTGTTGATTCACCAACGAGCACATCTGATTCATATTCGGAATATTTTTTTCTCAGTATACATTAATCGTTTCACTGCTGCTGCCATTGTGATCAACTGTACCGCATTTAACTAAAAACTTCAATTTTTCAACTTTTTGCCAAAAATTGTAGGTAAAACAAGTACATACCTGCATTCCAGCAAAGAAAGAATGGTATGGGTCACGACCAACAACACCCTCCAACGGACGTGCTTCTGCGAGCGCTCATCGCAGATTGAACAAAGACATCGGATTAATTATGGAGAGCCACGGTGTGAGCACCTTATCAGTTTCATACTGATTAGTTAGGCCATAATATCAAACCGGTGTACCCAACCTTCGCAATCCAAACCGCAATGAGGCCCTGGATCTCACACTTGCTCACAAGATAAAGATTAATAAGATAAATATCATGGAGGCCTTGAAGGGCATTCCTTTTCAAAAAACCTCTCTCTCTCTCTTTCTTGCTGGCCTAGTGGTCACAGCTATTACACCGCTTAATATATAATAATAATAATAAATTAATATATTAATTATAATATATTGCGTTGTAGGTAACGACAATAAACACTTTTTTGATTCAGTTGTTTACATGTAAATTCATTTGACCTGTTATCTGCTATTAGCTTTGTCTTGAAAATGCAGGTTATAAATATATCTGTATGTATCGATCTATTTACAGCGGCGATTGAATATCGGTAGGGCACACTCTAGTCGAATCGAGTATAAGCCCCAGCTCCATTTTGTCAGACTCTTTCGAGCAGGGGGAGTCTCACTGTAAAGACGCGCCAAATTAGCAACATCCGCTTTCTGACCTGGTAAAATAAAGACTTTCTTCTTTCTTCAACCTGGGTTTAATGATCATTAAATAGCCACAAACTTGTTGTTTGTGTACTATATATACTATACTAGTACATATAAAACATATAAAAATAAAAAGGAGACCTTTAGGCAAGTGGGGGAAAGTCTTCTGTAACTACTGAGAAACACGAAATTTAACAAAATAACTTTTATATCAACAAAAACAGTGGCAAGTGGCACAGCTGCATTTTTGTATATATCCCAATATATGTAAGCATAACAACTAGTAGTACTTTAGATATGTTTTTATTATTTAAATGAAGCTTTTACATATTATGCCACACCTGCATAAGTGAAAAACCATTTTTTTTTTTTACATTTAATATTTGTATTTACATTATATACATAACATGTTTTTGATTATTAAGTAGTTTAAGTAGTACTTCCACAATGCATAGATTTAAATCAGCTTCGTTTAGAAAAATCTGGTTTGTTTATTAATTACTATCGTTTTAAAACTATCTGTTATTCCTCTGATTTAGATCGCATGGGAAAATAGAAGAGAAGTTCATAGACTTTTGCATATTGTTGCTCTGATTCCTCGTTACTGCAGCACTGTCAAACTGACTATTCTGGTATCCGTCCAATCCAAATCCATGTCGAAACGAAAATGTGTTGGTGGTGTTAGGAGGGTTAGAGTTTTTATTATTCATGTGAGCTGCACTTGCAAAAGAGTTTTGACCAGTATTCATACTGTTCCAATCATTCATTGTATTAAAATTTCTTATAGAGCGTTGCGTCAACACGGTATCATGACTTGAGTTATAACTTAAATTATCTGGTAGAAATGGCTCCGCTGTATTGTTCATTCGGCCAGTTTCCAAGTTCTCGAATTCTTCCAAACGTTTCTTTTTCTCAATCAGGGAATACACATGCAGGATTTTTTGAAGTTCATCCCTGTTTATCGACGTTTTGCCTTGAGAGATTAATGAAGAGGCTAGCTTTGCCGCTAGTTCTCTCTTATCAATGGGCGTTTGAACATTAAACAGATCTTTGTTACCCATTTGATTATCCATTTTTTTCGTTATTTGATGAGCTGAGTTACCCTTTGAATTGGAATTGATAGTCCTCATCGATTTCTCTACGTTTTTAAGTAATGCTTCGGTGTCATTAATCGCTTTTTTAATGGCCCGTTCCTTGGCAGGATCATATATTTTGGAAATTAAAATTCCTGTAAATTTCTCTTTTGTCGTTTCTAATATGGCACAATTCTCCGATGTTAGCAATAGATTGTGGATATTATCTGGATCAGCTTTCTGCGCCTGTAATGCTTTGGTTAACATTTCTGTAATAAAGGGTCCCAAACTTCCCAAAAATTCCTCTAGTGCAGTTAAAAGACGAAGAACGTGAATAATATTTGTGGTGTCATCATTAACATGATTTCCCAGAGAGCTCTTCGGAGTCCCCATTGTCTCCATATTAATATTAATTCTCTCAGGTGTACGAACATGATAGTTTTTATTCATTAACTCGTCATTTGTCAGCGGCAAACACAACCTATCTCTACATTTTAGCTTAATATTCTCCAGATCGCGATTGTACAATTCTTCAAGTCGCGCGTTAAAGAAAATAATCCATTCATTTTGAAAATTATAAGAGCGATGGTTAATTCCCGCCATTATAAGTTCATCTTTGCGTCGCTTCCAGAAGGTTTGCCACTCTACTTGATAAAGAGGATGCTGTTCCGGATCAGATTTGTACACCTCAAAAGATACGTTCAACTCGCGCACTTTTTGATCAACCATATGCCGGTACGCTTGCCAAATATCACCATCTCTTAACGGGGACAGTGATAATGATCTGCGTTCTGTATTGTATTGCTTTTTCAATTCCGGGCTAGGCAGTTTCTTCCATCGTTCGGATGAGCGCGACCGCGATCGAGCTCTCTTCAAATTTCGAAATGGCGGTTTCGATGCGACCGAAGATTTCCTGGTATCTCTTAAAAAGTTTTCAACCAATCGCTTGTGTGTTTCATCATCAACGGTCTCCGTAAAAGGTGCTTCAGCTAACTTCGGGTAGCTAAAATAGGTGTTAGTTGTATAGCTTACAGCCTGAGATATATTTATGTTTTGAGATTCACATAAATTGACAATGGAGCTTCCATCATTTACTGGCTGGTTACTTTTTATACGAGTATTTTCCAATAGTTTTTCGACATCTTTCGGATCAACGACATGCGTAAACGTCGGTCCTGTTTTTTCAGAAAAATGACGTCTATTAAAAACTTTTGCAACTACGGCTAAACGATTTGTTTTATAAAAGTTATCATAGCAAGGGTAGGCAGATTCCCGACCATAATACTTCTCAACAGCCATTGCCAGTTTATCTAAAATGGGAATCATTACTTTGCATACATCACTTTCTGTAACTTCCGACACATATTGTCGGTACTGTCGCATGGCCGTAGGAAAATGCTTCTCAAAATATTTAAGACGGTGATTGTAGCCAAGTAGGTGTGTATGCATCGCAGCCTCGTCAGAAGTAATGTCACAGAAGCTGCATTGATATCTCGCATTCTTATCGTTTATATTTCTTACTACTTTTACAACGTATTCGACGCCTACAAGTCCCACAATTTTATTTGGATTTTTCTTAGATTCAAAGGTAAAAATACTTGACCCTGATGATGTTTTTGACTCGTTAACGCTAGAAGCGACACCTATAACCGGTATTATTTCATCAGTCTTATCCAAAATGTTTTTGTTTCCAATTCTTTCAATGTTCGAAAAGAATTGTTTTGTGTTCTGAACTTGTCTGATATTATTGTTTGCATTTTCTCTTTTATTACTCTGGTTGGGTTCCTTCTCGTCTATAATAATGACATCGCTGTTACCCTTGCTTCTCTCGTTAGACTCGGCGGCACTAAGAAGCTTTGCAAGCGGAACACATGAAATTTTCGTAGATAACGGATTTTTTACTATATTTTGTGTATCCAGATTATTTTGGGACACCACCATATTTTGCACCATTCTCGTGGTTTTCGGACAGGGTTCGACTTCAGCACTCCCTTGAAAATGTGGTAGTTCTTCAGAAATGGATTTGGACACGGACTTGAGTGCAGAATTTTCTACCTTATTTTTATGTTTCAGCCCATCACAAAATATTGTCGAGCTTAATGAAGTCGCGGGTGAGTTTGCTGTTGTGACTTTTATCAAAGTATCTACTACCGTTCCCGAATCATTTTTTTTTTTTTGATTGTCATTTATAACTAGACTTGTTTTAGATTTTATTTCTTTGGACGAATCCGTACGGTCTTCATTTTCGCATGGAATACTTCTGGCGTTTGCATAATTTTTAGAGCCATTGCTCGGGATTTTTATTAATTCTTCATTTGGACCGGGTTGTTGTGAATAAGTCCGCGCGCTGGAACTGGCTTTTTTTGGAAAAGATTGGGGTTTTACTGTCGCTGTTGCCATTTTTTGACTAATAGTAGTGGGGGTGCCAGGGTTTCGAGTCGGAAGATTTTTGTTTGCAGCAGAATAGCCTTTACCACTTCCTGTGTTATTTACGATGACGCTTGCTGCATTCAGTGATTTCGGAGAGCTTGATTTCTGTTGAGTAGAAAATCGATTGCGTATTTGGAGTTGTTTTATGCTGGTCAGGAGTAAGTTGTGCTTTTTACCACACAGATGACTGAATAAATTTTTGTCCCCGTACTGAACAACTTTGCAAATATTGCAGAGATACATCTTCTTTAATGGGTTCGGACATACTACCATGACTTCCCATTTATCAGTTGTACTTCGCCGAAACTCAAAAATCAATACTTCTTCCAATGATATGGTTGACAACATCTCCAGAAATTTTGCCCCATCGATGGGCTTATGTGTTCGAATGTTATTGGTATTCATCTTCACCACAAAGTGATCTTCTGCATGTGGCTCAAAGCAAGGTTGAAATTTTTTTCAAGTTTTTTTTTTATTTGTATCTATTGATATTAACTTCAGTTTAGATTTCAGTTATTGAGTTGCTATAAAATTGAAGGAAAAAATACTTTTATATCAAATTTAAACAATAAAAAACCAATCTTAAACTTCTATATATTAATATTTCATTCGGTTCATAAATCTATTTATTTAATATAGAATAAATATTTCAGTAACAAAAAAATCTGTAACTACTACTTGCGATTTTTAAGAGTACTCGTAATGTACCTTTCATCATTTTCGCTTCTTATAAGATTTGTCTTAATTAAACAGGGTATGAAGTAGTCAAATAACATTTAAAATGAGCGAATAACTGATGGCTTTGATATTTTGACTTTGGCCACTACGAGAACTTAGATATATATCAAGATATAGTGTGATCATGATATAGGCTATTTCTCTCTAGTTTTGTCTCTCTATCTCTCTCGCACAAAGCAACACAACGAACATAAACGACCTTTTTGTGCTTTGCTCATTTTCAGACCGTTTTTTTCTTTTGGTAAGCTTACATAATTTTTTTTCCCGTTATTTGTCATTGTGAGACCGATTCGTGTGCTCGGCTCAAACCAATAACACAAGCAAAGAGTAAAGAGTGTTCGGGTCAGCGAGAGACGGGCTGTGCTTGGTTTTTATACCCGATACTCAGAACAAGTATATGGTATATTAGATATATATTAGATTTGTTTTTAAAGTGGATGTATGTAACACCCAAAAGCAAGCGCTTCAGATCCCTAAAGTAAATATATTCTTGCGCACCATCAATAGCCGAGTCAATTAAGCCATCTCTGTCTGTCCATCCGTCCGGATGAGCGCCTAGATCTCAAAATCTATAAGAGCTAGAGCAACAACATTTTGTATCCAGACTCATGTGATATTACACTGTTACAAGTGTAACCACCTCCGCCCCCACAAAGGACGAAAATCTGTGGCATCCACAATTTTGAAGATAAGAGAAAGCTTAACACCCGGAATTATAAAAAATGACCGTATCTAACAGATTGCCAAATCTGGATATGATCATTATTATATCTGGAAGGAACAAATGAAACTGCAGTGACTACACAACGCCTTCCACGCGTTTACTCATTCCCTCTCTTTCACACACACTCTTATCGTGCAGTATACGCCCTCTGGCCGAGGGGAGCCATACTGACTGAGTACCGGGTATAAATAAAGAGTCGAGGCCGTAGCTGCGACTCGCAACGTTCCTCTCGTTTTTTTTCAGGGAGCAGTACTCGTTGCAAAAATGGCTTGAGACTTATTTGAAAGCATTGGTTTAGAGACAACCATCAATTGGTTTTGATGGTTGGTGGACTCGCCAACACGCTCAGCTTTACAAATCAAACTAAGTTAATTTATAGCATATAAAATACCACTGTATGGCCAAGCGCCTGGCATTCAATTTTAAGACAAGTGTTTTTTAATTGCCTTTTTACACTAGGTTTGAGTTGATGCATAGTGCCGAAAACGCAGGTGTTTCACATATGTATTATGAGTATAGGGCGGTAAGCAGTGGTGGCAAAACGTAAGTTACTCTTACGTTTTAGTTGCGTTAATTTGTTTTTCTTAATGCGTATGTTTTTTTTCTGCCTATCATGTGAACTGTCACCACTAGAAACAACAATAACATCTATTCTCGCGGGTAGAAATGGAGGTATAGATGCATATAACCTTTTAAACATTTTTGTGGATACCTGTAAGGGGAAAACACGCATTGCAAGATTTATGGGATGAAAACAAGGATAGTTTTCATGTTCCGCCGAAGAACTCACAAACATACAATGAAATAGCAGAAAACCTAAAAGAATTCGCACAGCTCCATTCCGAAACCGATTATAAAATTGAGATAACATTTTTTTAATAATTTTGTTGATTTCTTGCTTCCCATATTGGCATCAAAACACATAACAGTTGTTTTAATAACGTCTTACCCAATAACCCAAAAGACGCATCTGTGCTAAACTAACTGTTAGAGCCCTGCTTGAACGCTTGCCCTAAACGGACTGAACGAAGCTCGTACTGCTATCTTTACTATGTCGGATGCGACTTCGGATTTCACCTTATTTATACGCACTAGCCATTTTATTTTTTATCGCCAAACACTCCCGAAATATCTCGGAATCGCCTCCATCTGGGTGAACACATAACAGTCAAAACGCCAAAAACATGTGATTGTTACTGACAGGTAAGTAATTAATACTAATACTAAGTTTACCAAACGGAAAAAGCCTAAAATACATATGTATATCTGCGCAGTTAGACATAAAAAACAAGCTGCAAGAGAAAATGAAGTGGATATAAGAGACTATAAGAGCTAGAACAACAAAATTTTGTGTGTGGGCTTCTGTGACATCACAGTGGATCAAGTTTGTTAGACAGAAGGAACAAATTTAATTGCAGTGGCTACGCAACGCATTCCACGTGCTTACTTATTCTCTGTCTCTCTCTCACACACTCTTCGTCGTGCAGTGTTCGCCCTTTGACGAGATAAAACTGCCAATGTTAGTCTGAGAATAGAAAAAATAGGAAACAGCTGTAAAAAAAAACAAGGAGGAATTGGGGAATTTAACGCTGTTGCCGACTAGACCAGTAGAAGAACGTCCATTCGCATCACCGTATTATCAGACTTTGTTCGCTGGTCTTTTGCATCATGGTTCACTAACGAAGTGATCTGGCACTTTATATATTGCGAAAGCTGAACTACCTCCGTCTTTGTACAAATATTTTGTATGCATCTTAGAATTCAGATAATCAACTCTGCAAAAAATGATCAACATTTGGATTGGTTTTGGTCTCCAGAGCAATCATTACTTTCTGGTAAATAAACATTTTCCACACATATTCTTGACCCGAGTCAAACATATGACAACTTCTTCCACCGGGAAACGTGTGCCGTCACCATGGCAAACATCCAACAATAGCGCTTTGACCTGCCACTCAAATCAACATATTCATTTTCCAATCTGGGTCAAATGAAAGGATCAAATGAAACAAATTTCTATTTAGTTTGTATCCCAACTAACGCTAGACTACATGAATACGTTTCACACATCTTCAGATACCAAAGAGGAGATAAAAACAACTTATTGGCTTCTTTAAAAAGGGTATTCGGAAAAGATTCAAGTTAGCAATATCTAGACCATTTTTGGTCAGAATTCTGTGGAATGCTTTACCACTATTAGATAGAAAGCTTTGCAGTTCACGATCCAAAACTCATTTTTATAGACAAGACATTGACTACAGTCATATAAAAATAAACACATCGTTTCATCCATTTATCGAATCGTGTTCTTGGTCTCGCCAGATAGAAATGGGGGCTTCGTAGACTTTTTTTCGGCCACTATATGTCGTTTTATTCCTTATCACCATGGTAAGCCGAATCGATCTAGCCATATCCATTTGCGTGTTTATGTATGTATGTAACTATGTACATTCATATGTACGAACAATTTTGATCTATCTTGGCCTACCAGGTATATCATCGGCCGGATAAGACTGTTAAACATAGCTGCCATAGAAGCGATCGGTAAGAAGTATAGTTCTGTGAGTGAGAACAAAACTTTAGACCTATACATATGCACATTCCTATGTTTATTAAATACTCAAGAAAATACAACCTCAGGCAACCTTCAAAATTATTAAAAGCAATGGTTTTTAAACGTACAAACACCTTCAATATTTGTCCATAAAATATAACCAGCAGCATAGCAACCGAAAAAGTAAAGACATAATCACCGTCAATTTGTTTGAAATATGTTATTACGACTCTAAATCGGACAGATGTTTGTGGTCAAAGCAGTATCATGAGAAACAAAAAATGAGGGCACAAAAATAAAACTGGGCAATAAATACCATTTGAAAACATATTCACGAAATAACTATTGATTTTTGATTATCTCTAGACATATAGTAAACGTAATGTTTCAAATTCATACGCACTCATATTACGTATTTTATAGACCAAAATTACAAATTTGTCTAGTTCTAATAATTCTTAGTATTTCAAACTTACCGGCGAATGAATTTTACTGTGAGATTGCTTAGAGCAAACACTGCCTCCGTTTCCAACGTCCAAACCTACGCCAATTTTATATTACTTGTGTTTAATACACGCATATATTGAAGAGTTTCTATTTTCTTTATGGTGATGAGTAAAAAGTGGATTTACTTAAATTTATATCTTGTATTAGGCCAAACATGGACAGAAAATTTCGATGGTAGGGCATCAAAAAAACAATTGTCACATTTGACTTCACAAATTCCAAATAATTGTCTAATATTAAGGGATGGACTAAAAGCGATATATTTTATTTTAGCATACATGCACTAAGGGCATTCCCGTAAAAGTTGAAAGTAGTATCGAAATTGGATCAGTTACATTGGATATTAACAAGTTTACTCCATAGTCCTTAGTCGTATTTACTGAAAATGGTTTGATTACAGTCAAAAGCGTTTTGATTTATATTTATGGAATTTTCACGCCTTTAAGGATTACATAAAACTTTATCTTGTACAATCGCATTTTAAATTCTTTTATATTTATGGAGTTTTCACGCCTTTAAGGATTACATAAAACTTTATCTTGTACAATCGCATTTTAAATTCTTTGTTTCAATTTAATTAGGATAATTAAGGCGACACTCAACTACCGTCAGATTTTTACAAACGAAGCACCATGCCTAACTATTGAGAAAAAAGGTTATTTTACGTACTGCCGAAGCAAGACAATTTTTCCACACCATAACTAAGAGAATTGGATGCATTTTTGAAGTGAATTTAGTAAAATAATACGAAATTGATAATACAATCTAATTTATTCAATATGAAGCAACAAAGACAATATTCTCTTATACAATTTTCATTTATATCAATATCGGAATTTTTTGTTGGTACTGCAGGAGTACCATTAATTTAATATATGTACATATATATCTATGGAATTTACTATCTGTTTCTTCCTTGAATTGGAACGATTAATATATTGGCTAATTTCTTATTAATACTAATATTGCATTTTCGAAAGTATTTTTAATTCGCTTTAGTGAATTTCTGTAAGTATCCCTGTAGGAGGAAATGAAGCAAAGTATTAAATCTTAAAATATTATCGCCATCATTAGAGTAGACTGCATTTTGGAAATCTTTTTAAAATATGGACAATTCAGGATATAATCGTTATGAACTATTGTCAACGTATGACGAGGATGTCGCAACAGCTATCTCTATAAAAATGAATGTCGGCCTTAGCAATAAGAAACAGATTAAAAAAACAGTCTTAAATAAACCGGAAAAGGAAAATAAGCCAATGACTGGAAAACATAACAATCTTGGTAAAACAGAAAAAATTGTAAAACGAGTCGTAGGAAATGTTACCAAAAAGGAAAATAAAGGATTAAGTGATGCTAAAAACATTGTGCACATTCGCTCGAATGAAAATAATCGTTTTGGTGGAGTAGATTTTGGCAACGATATTCCCCAACGTCAATTTAAGGATCGTGATAATAGAGGACAACAACGTTTCGGTAACGGAGAAAAATATGGAAAGCGTGAATTTGATCGTCAGTCAGGATCCGGCAAAACCGGTAAATACATTTTTTTTAATGTTTATATGTATGTATGTAGCTATTAGTTTTTATTTATTTGCACGAAATCTAAAAATTTGTTTTTTTTGACTTACAGAAAACTAATTTCGAATTTTCGAAATGTTGTCCTAATGTTTGATTGTCTCTAAAAGTCGTTTTTTTAAACTTTAATCTCGGTATTTACTTGTAGGTCGAACAAATATTCTGATAGCAAAACAATTATTCTCATTGCTATGATTTTTCTGATCAACATTCCAAATTGCGTGTGCGACGGCTGCCTCTTGTATTACGAGAATAACGCTAAAATAATAGAAAGTTATTAAATTTGTTTAAAGTTTTTTAAATATTCTCAAAGAAACTCGAGTTCTTACATATGTACATACAGTATGTCAAGAAATTCTTTACACACTGAAAATAAATTAAATTTTTTGACTTTGGATAAGAAAATAATGGCCTTTGGTTCAAATTTATCAAAATTTTTTAATTCATAACCATTCAGGGATTAATTATAAAGTAGTTAGTGAAAAAAAATAACAAAACTATAAATAAGTAAATTACAAAACAACAAAAACAATGATTACTCATTTTTGACACTGTCAAGAAAGTCTTTACACAAAATATTTTCATTTTTTAAATTCAAAATTCTTCGTAATTATTTAATATATTTAACTTATTTTAATATTTGGTATGTCCACCCTTAGCATTGACTACATGCTGGAGCCGTTTTTCATCGAATTTATCAATTTTTGTAGGTCATACTCAAAGGGAATCTTTTGCCACTCTTCCAATATGAATTCTTTGAGCTGATTGCGGTTTTTGGGCTGTCTTTTTCCCACTTTCTTCTTCAAATAGGCCCACAAATTTTCAATGGGGTTAAGATCGGGACTCTGGGGTGGTGTATCAATAACTTTTCCACAGTTGTAAAGCAGCCAAGCTCTCACATTGGACTCTTTATGTTTGGGATCATTGTCTTGATAAAACTTAAATTTGGCCCTATTGTCCGTAATGAGACCAAATTTCTCCGCACTGCTTTTTAAATTTGTTTTTTAAATTTGGAGGTACTGTTTGGCATCCATTGTGTTCTCAATAAATTCAATATTTCCCACTCCTCGGCTAGAGATGCACCCCCAAATCATAACCGAAAGTTTTCCAAACTTTACAGTCGGAATGATGTTTCGGTTATCTAAAGCTGTTAACGGCTTGCGCCATACTCTGGGTGGACCATCATTGTAATATAGCATCATTTTTGTTTCGTCGCAAAATATGGGGTCATCCCAATACTCTGCCGGCTTACTGATCATGTTAACAGCGAAAGTGGAGCGCTTTTCCACATTGACCGACGAAAGCAGCGGTTTTTTTCGTGCCACTCTGGAAGAGTATTTATGGCGTAGAATAACCTGGCGTACTGTTTCGTGTGAAACAACCAAGTCAAGTTCTTCGTCAAGTTCCTAGCCAGAGTCCTGACCGATATTTGCGGATTCTGATTATGCGGTCTGCCCGTTTGTCTATCTTCCTTTTACGGCCACCTCCAGATTTGGTTTCCAGTCTCCCTTCGTTCTTCGCGCGACTTAGGACATTGTAAATTGTTTTCCTTGATACTGAAAACATGTCTACCATGTCTGCAACAGATTTGCCCAACTGGTGATTATAGTAAATCAACTGGACAACGTCAAAGCTGAGTCTTTTGCCAGGCATTTTAAAAATTTCAGAAAGTTAGTCTGTAGATGTGCACTGGTCAAAATTTCGCAACCAAATCAAAGTCAATGCAAAAATAGAGCATCACTGAGCAACGCCAAAAGCATAGATTACAGTAAAGTCCCGTTTTTTCTAAGAACGAGATCAAAACAGAGCTCGAAAACGAAATGTGTAAAGAGTTTCTTGACAGTGTCAAAAATTAGTAATCATTGTTTTTGTTGTTTTGTAATTTACTTATTTATAGTTTTGTTATTTTTTTTTCACTAACTACTTTATAATTAATCCCTGAATGGTTATGAATTTAAAAAATTTGATAAATTTAAACCAAAGGCCATTATTTTCTTATCCAAAGTCAAAAAATTTAATTTATTTTCAGTGTGTAAAGAGTTTCTTGACATACTGTAAGTGTTCAAATCAATTTTTGAATCCACTTTGTCACTCTGAAGTTAAATAGTACCCTCTGAGAAAATGGCCGGCAGTGTCCAATGCGCAGTTCATAAGATATTGTTGTGCTGCTTCGCTGCCGCTCATGTATACATCTGTAACATTGGTTGGTAAAAATACATTGTGCCGTTTTGTATATTTAAAAGTAATATCTGAGGCTTCGTGGGGATTGAAATCCGATTTCGGCGGTCAAAAACATTCTAACAAAAAAAATGGTTTCGGTCATTATACCCGATACTCAAAATGAGTATAAGGGTATATTAGATTTGTGGTGAAAATGGATGTGTGTAACGTCCAGAAGGAAGAGTTTCCGACCCCATAAGGTATATATATTCTTGATCAGCCGAGTCAATTGAGCCCGGTCTGTCCTTCTGCCCTCACCAAGGACGAACATCTGTGGCATCTACAATACGAGAAAACCAAAAACGCAGAATCGAAGAGAATGATTATATATTTCAGACGGCTGAATCTGAACCAGATCGTATCATTAGTATACCCAGAATAAAGAAAACAATTTAATTTTTCTCGCTTTGTCTCTCGGCTTTGCCTGATTCAGACTGCCGTTCAGACTGATTTTCTGTCTCTCTCGCAAACACTTTTTGTCGCTCAATGTAGCCATAGTGACTATGTATCGGGTATAAATGTAGAGTTGCGGTCGCAGCAGCAACTCACAACGTTCCCTTTCGATTTCGTTTGATTTTGGCGTATAAGCACAGTGTATAAAATATGATACTACGATAGAGAGAAACGTAAGTTCGCGACAAGTGTTACAGAATCAGATCAATACTATGTACATACGTACATATGTACAATGTCAGTTGAAGACAGGTAAATTCAAGGCGAAGTCAGTACGGCTGCAACATACTATCCAGACTGATTGCAAGGAAGTTGCCCAATTGCTGTTGAGTTTAAAGTATTAAGCAAGAATATCATATTATTATATACATTCATAAAAAACTCATTTAAAGTTCTACAAATAACCTATATTTGAGAGTATATGGATACATTAGTTTTCTGGTGGATGTGTGTAGCAGCCAGAAGAAAGCCTTCCCGACTTTATAAAGTATGTATATTATTGAACAGCGTCAACACCCGAGTCGATATAGTTATGTCTGTCTGTCTGATTAAAAATTTTCAGAGACTCGGAGACTTGTGCCGAATCTGGATCGGATCAGATCATTATAGCCAGAGGGAAAAAATGAAATTGCAGGGGCTCCGCAACTCCGTTCACGCGCCTACTCATTCTCTCTCTCTCTCACGCACACCATTTCTCGTCCTGTGAGGGAGACGGGAGAGAGGGAGGGACTGGGATAAAGATACAAATTAAGCTATTTGTCGATTTGTCATAGTTTTTCTATCGTTTCTAATGAAATATCATATTTAAAGTATGATTGTATTCGATCTATATAATTTCAAAGATTAAAAATATATCAAATATAACTTTGAATGGGACTTCTCAAGGGACAGTTCTATAATTTGCAAATTATTTTCCCTTCTAGACTTCTATTTGCAATATATAAATATTGTTACATTTTAACCGTTCGTACCTTGGGATTGAGGATTAGAAAATACAGAGATTTGTTTAGTTTCTAGAGGATTTACTTAGAATGGAATTTGGGTTTGAAAAAATTTTGGATGGGGACTGCCTATTTCCAGTAAATCCGGGATGAAATTCTAATCATCGACCTAGTGTTTAATGTTTGAAGCATAGTCGTGTCGATATAGCCTTTCTGACCGTCTTCATTGACGCCTAGACATCAGAAATTTGAGCGCTGGATTAATATTACCGTATCAATTGCATTTGAATTGTTTGGCCCGTGCACTCGCACACTTTTGTGGTAACCATAAATTTTAAAGGTAACTTGAACACCGTGAGCGCAGAATTATTAATAATAGCCTTACATACTCGATTTTCGAAAATCGTATCGCCAAGATGGGTGTCGTTATGTGGAAATCATCGTATTCGTTTTCCGCGATAAGTGACATTTGACGTCTTTGCATTTTGCATTCATATCGCCCTATTTCAAAAAATTTTTGACACCTGAACTTAAAAACAACTACCACCCTACTATTAATCCTAATTTCCCTTTACTTAAAAGCGAGCATGGTGTTGGTGTTGTATGGAATGCAAAGTCTATGAAGAAACGTCTTTTAAGAAATACAATGAATTTGTATATTTTTCAATCTTATTAGTCTGGCATAATAAAATGACAACATATTCCAAAATAAATTGTTTGACTTTGGTTAAAATATACGCCCTTAACGAAACATGCATTCCAATTCCAGCATTAAAAATATTACAAAATATATGTTTCTCAAAAATCGATCTAAGAATAAATTGCACTCTATTTTCATAAAAATAACATTGGCATCATCCTTGATAAGAAAAAAAGGTATTTTAAAATTTCCCATACCGTGTACCTACACGTTGAAAGTTTTCGGTTCGATACAACCCAAAGCACACATCAAAGTTTTGACCAAATTTGTTGAGGGCCAAACAAAGGACGTTTTAAAGCGGCCAAGCAGCTTTCATTTTCAAATAATCAAAAATTATAGGTGGGGGTTCCAAAAACTGTGGTATGAGACACCTATAGACGCTTATAAGTTTAGGTTAGGTTAAGGCGGTAGCCGAGAAGGGGAGATTCCTCCTATTCCTCGTCGCGACAACTCCTGCAGAAGTCGTGATGAGGGATTGACAGTCTAGAGGCATGAGTGCCGATTTAAGGTGGATACAGCGGATATTAAGTAGTAGATCCTAATCAGGCCCCAAAAAAATTAATAATCAGTTAACAATCAGTTTTTATAACCTTTGTGTACCTCTTATTTTGAGCAGCCTGACATTGACTTAGAAATACAAATGGATATATTTTCTTGTATAACATTATCCTATAATATAATCAAGTTTATATTATTGAAAACAAGTACTTAATGAATAGGTGAGAACTAATTTGATGCTTAAAATATTGAATAAAACCGTTTTCTGTTATGTTAAAGTTCACGTAGATGCGTGTACCTATTAATATGATCATGTGTGTATTTTAGTTGAATCAACTTTATCCAATCGCTAAATTTAAGAAGCGAAAGAAGACACAAAATTTGATAAGGAAAAGACAACTAGCAAGGTTTTTTTCTCGCAAAAACAAAGAAATATATTTGTTAAATATTTCGATTATCGTAAAACTGACGGCGGCGTCCAGAGACACTAGAGCGAGTGCCTTCAAGACTCTAGAATCAAACTTGAATATTTTGCTCGCCGCTCTTCTTTCAAATTCTATTTAGAAGTAGCACACAATTTGTGAGCACTTGCATGATATAGTCGGCACACTTCTGTTGAGAAACAGTGGTATCCGAATTTCAAAGGGTGCGAGAAGAGTGCCGAAACTTAACATCCTGGCCGTCGGGAGGATTATTTTCCCTCCCTATTTGGAAGAGTTTTTAAAGATATATAAATTTATTCAATGATCATTTGATAAGAGTTTAAAAAATGAATTATTAATTGACAAAATTAATTTTTTATAATTTTTTTTAGGTATAAAGACAGTGGATAATCGCGAGGGTGCTGGTGCTCATAATCGGGGATCTCCAAAACAAGACATTGAGGATATTAAAACGGGCGACTTGCCACTGCTTGAAGACAAAGACGACTCTGGCACTGAACAATTGGCCGACCCTGTGAACACTCTGGAGGCGGATGAGTCAAAGCAAATGACGCTTGATGAATGGAAAGCCTTAAGAGACAAACGTGTCAAGCCTAATTTTAATTTGCGAAAGGCTGGGGAAGGCGTTGATAACTCTGAATGGAAAAATATGATTATTTTAAGCAAGAAAAGGGAAATAAACAGTGAAGATAATTTTGAATACGACCCATCGATGTATCCTCAACGAGTCGGCCGTCTTCAGCACGTTGTTGATATTCAATATAATTTTAATGATGCACGCAGAGTGGGCTTCCGTGGCCCACAACGCGGAGCCTCTCGACCTGTATCCGCTTCTGGCAATGGCTTTGAAATGGTTGGAACAAATAAAGTTGAAGAAAAACGTCGTCCTGGTCAAAAACCTTTGAAAGTTGACGATGAGATTCAATTTCCTAATCTGTCTTAAAATAAATCCCGAGAAGATACATTTTCAACAATGCACCAAAAACAACAGTTGGGCATCTACGGATAATGAATAATCTTTAGACTATCAGGCGATATCTTTGAAGTTTTATACCCGACATTCATCCACGCTTATTCGTATTCCTTAGTTTAAACCACATATTTTTACAATTTCCATTTTTTTTTTACTCATTTAAATGAACTATTGAGAATAGTTTTAAAAATTTTAAAATAACTTTAGTTGATTTATATAATAAAAGAACGCTTGTTATTCTTTTCATTACTATGAATTTAAAATTATAATTTATTTAATTTTGAGTTTATTTTTTGAATACCGACTAAAGACTAAAGGGCTGTCGCCCTTTGCTGCAGAAAGTGATTCGGTGTAAGTTCGTCGGCTTCTGGACTCTCCAACGGCACGTAAGTCAGGGGCCGGGAATTTTGCATATTTTCTATCCTTGCTAGTGCTGTTCTCAGTACTGGTTCTTGTACGTGTGTCTCCTCTAATATTTCGGCTAGTATGGATTTCCCCGATCTGATAGTCGTCGGACTATGACTACTACATGCTCGTGGTAAAGCAAGAGCAAGTCGAGAAGTTGATCGGCAAGTTTGAGATGTTTCACGGCGAGCTTGAGGAATTGGATCAAAGCGAAATTTACAGTGGTTTGTGTGGCATTTTTGAGTCACTTGCCAGCTCGCTGAAGGCGGCGATTATGAGGGAAATGGCTAAGAGTAGCGGCCGCATGCCGTTTCATTCTACCTTGGCTGGAGGAAACACTACGGTTGAGTTTGCCGGCTCGCAATTTCTACCTCACCGTAGACAAGTACCATCCCTGCCTCCTATACAATTGCCGACGTTTAGCGGCGGGTATGCGAACTGGACGGACTTTTATTCAATGTTTGCCACCATCATCGACAGCCATCCGGACTTAACAAACATAGAAAAGCTCCAGCATTTGCGTTCCTGTCTGCGGGTTTCGGCATTGGAGACTGTTCGGTCGCTGGAAATCTCAGATGGCAATTATGCTGTGGCATTAGATTTGTTGGAAAACAGATTCAATAATCGGCGATTTGTCTTTCAGGCACACATCAATGAGATCTTGGCGCTCCAGGCTGTGGAACCTGGGTCAGTGGTCATGCTTCGGGAACTTTCGGACAGATTTAATTCTCATATGCGTGCGCTGCAGGGTTTGGGCACTACTGAGCAGATCGCAGGATGCATCGTCATACAGCTTCTCTGAAAACTGGATCCAGCGAGCCAAGAGAAGTGGGAGGAACGATTCAACGACCCCGCATTCGCAAACTTAATTCCGTCGTGGGAATCTATGGCCTCGTTCTTGGAGCAGCGATGCAGATCATTGGAGACGATGGACTTTTCTATGGCAAGCTATGCGTTGAGCAATCAGGTGGGCAGAAGTAGAAAGCTTAATAATTCTAGGTCCACATTGGTTACAACGAACCAAACCGTAGCACGCTGCGCGCTGTGCAACGATGGTGCTCACGAGGTCCAGCACTGTCAGAAGTTTAAAGCGCTGTCCCCCACAAATCGCCATAAAGAAGCCAAGCGGCTTTCGTTGTGTATAAATTGTCTCAGAACAGGGCATCGATTACTTCAGTGCACCTCGAGCAACTGTCGTACCTGCGGGGGTAGACACCATACCCTCCTTCATTTTGGTAGCCCTGAAGAATCCGCAGTCCAAGGGAAATCAGCGCCGTATACTCCATCTCAGTCTGCGCTGTCTGAGTCTACGCCGTCTGAGCATACCACTGAGCCCTCTACTTCAGCGGCTACCTCGTCTGCCCTTATTGCCCAAGATCTCAGAAATGGTGTTGTTCTACTTGCCACGGCCACGGTCTTAGTCAAAAATCGTTCCGGAGCGTTCCCTGCCGAGCGTTGCTGGATTCCGGCTCCCAGTTGCATCTAATAACTCTCGTTTCGCGAATCAGCTTCAGCTTCGAAAAATGAAATCATCGACTGCAGTCTCGGTAATGGATTTTCGGTCAACGTTAGCCTGCACTCTCGCTCATCGGATTACTCAACTCTCATCAATGCCATTGTAGCCTCTAGCATAACCGATCGACAGCCAAGCTTTGGAATTGACACTCAAAACTGGAACATTCCATCTAACATACCACTAGCTGATCCGGAGTTTTATAAGCCGCAGCGCGTCGATCTGTGTGTTGGTCAGGTCAAGCTACTGTCCGGATTGCCTTCAATTCAGAAAACGCGCTTGGGATGGGTCGTGTCTGGAGGTTGTTCGCGTTTAAAAGGTTCCTCGTTGATGGTCTCTCGCGCTCGGGCCGTAGCTGCTGAGGATAATAGTCCAGAGGATCGGCTTGAGGTGCTTCTTCGGAGGTTTTGGGAGGTAGAAAATTGCATCGAACCAATAATAAAGTCTACCAAAGAAGAGCTAGATTGTGGAGCACACTTTGTGCAGCATTTCCGTCGACTACATAAAGGCGATTATTGTGTTCGGCTGCCAGTAAAATATAATTTGGATCTCCTTGGAGAATCTTACAATCAAGCGCTTCGTAGATTCCTGACCCTTGAGAGAAAGTTAGATCGTCGCCCTGATGTTGAATCTCAGTATGCAGCATTTATAAAGGAGTACCTTGATTTAGGCCATATGTCTCAGGTTCCTATCCAGTCAATCAGCAACTGCCGATATTTTTTGCCTCACCATTGCGTCATAAAGGAATATAGTTTTACGACCAAGCTTAGCGTCGTTTTTGATGGATCCGCTTCAACCTCATCTGGATATTCCCTGAACGACGTTTTAATGGCTGGTCCCGTAATCCAACCCAAACTGTTTCATATTCTTGCTCGATTTCGGTCATACGCCGTTGCGATTACGGGAGATATCTGTAAGATGTATCGTTGTGTAAGAGTCTCGACCGAGGATAGCAACTTGCAGTGTATTCTGTGGAGAAATTCAAGGGAAGAAGACTTGCGTGTGTTTCAATTGGACACCGTTACTTATGGGACGAAGCCTGCCTCCTATTTATCTGTGCGAGCGATGCATCAGTTGGCAATGGACGAGCCGATGGCGTTTCCAGTTGGAGCTGAAATCCTTCGCCGTGACTTCTACGTGGATGACTCGATATCTGGAGCCAGCTCTCAGGAAGAGGCTATCCGAATTCGGGAGCAAACTACTAGAATTTTGTCTAGAGGTCAGTTCAGATTGAGGAAATGGTGTTCGAACGTCCCTGCTGTGCTGGATGGAGTTCCGGAAGAGGACAAGGAAACATTTTTGAAGTTCGACGATGGCAGCCATGTGACTAAAACTTTAGGACTTGCGTGGGATCCGGTTTCTGATCTACTATTATTTTCGTTCTCGGCCCTTCAATCTTCTTTGAATTCCTGCAGGCGCTCTGTTTTGTCATCCATAGCGCGATTCTACGATCTTCTCGGACTAGCTGGTCCCGTAATTACTAAATCCAAAATCTTTCTCCAGCGTTTGTGCCAAGAGAAGTTGTCCTGGGATGAAAGCCTTCCAGTCGCACTGAACACCGAGTGGCAGGAAATATGCACCAGTTTTGGTCAGATTCGTCGACTTGATTTTCCTCGGCTTGTACTCCTTCCAGACTCTACGCTGGAAATTCACGGATTTTGCGATGCCAGCATCGAGGCTTATGGTGCATGCATTTATGTCGTGTCCAAGGGTCAGCATTCCAGCAGTCACTTACTTTGTGCCAAATCTCGTGTGGCTCCTTTGAAGACACTTACAGTACCAAAGTTGGAGCTTTGTGGAGTGGAGTTGCTGGCTAGGCTCATATCTGAGATAGCTGGAATGAATGTCTTCAAGGGAAGGTGTTACTGTTGGTGTGATTCTGCCGTTGCGCTCTCTTGGATTCGGGACGAGCCTTCGTCAACTATTCAGGAAATGACCGAAAAAATGGAATGGCGCTATGTTCCCACAGCTTTAAACCCAGCCGACATTCTGTCTCGAGGGGCTCATCCGACTGAGCTGAATGAGTCACCTCTTTGGGCTCATGGTCCTCCATTTCTTTGCGGCTCCTTAGATGACTGGCCACCCACTGTGCTACCTGAAAAGCCAGCCCTTGAACTTCGTCGGAAGGCTCTTCTGGTTAAATCGCCCTAAATGGACATTATTGCTGATTCCAAGTATGCGAATTCCTTTGCTTCTTTGCAACGCGTTTTCGGATACATTCACAAGTTTTGCAACCGAATTCGGCGCCCCGGACTCACTGTCTCAGACATTGAACATGGAACCCAGGTATTGCTACGACTAGTCCAGCGTACTCAGCTATGGGAGGACATGAAGTCACTGCGGGCAAGGGGAGCAGTCTCCTCATCGAGCTCAATCGCATCGTTATCGCCATTCATGGATCAGTTTGGACTTCTCAGGGTAGATGGTCGACTGAAAAACTCTTCGTTGGATTTTGATGCCCGTCATCCAATCATCTTGCCCAGCAGCCATCCACTGACTCTTGCAATAATCTCCCATTTTCATGAGCGGAATCTGCACGCTGGTCCTCGAGCTTTGCTTGGACTAATTCGATCCCAATATTGGGATCACTGCAGCAGCGATCAAAGTGGCGCACTGCGAAGCCTAGTTTATCAGTCGCAGATTTGGTTCTTGTCAAGGATGAGAATCTTCCTCCCATGAAGTGGCCACTGGCGAGAGTGGTCGAGATTTTGCCTGGACGAGATGGCGTTTCCCGAGTTGCTGTGCTGAAGACGTCATCTGGAATCACCAAGCGCGCCGTCAACAAGCTGTGCCTGCTGCCCCTTAACGATGCTGTTGAAAGTCAGGCTTCCAGCGGGGGGAGTATGTCGGGTCAAGCAGCTTAAATATTTTAAATTATTGCCAGTGGTGCGGCCCAAAGGAAATGCATTTTGGTGTTGTCGTTTCCAATGCCCCCACTGCAAAGATCGTTTGCTACCGCATATGCGCATGCAAGCGGAATTCTTTCGTCTCCTTATATCGCAATCTCTCGTACTCGGCTTAACAGCGTCCCCGAGCAGCTCTAACGCTCTCGGACTATCCTACGCTCTCGCTCGCATCTAATCTTGCTGCATAGGGCCCGGCAATTTGGCCCGTCAGCCCTTGGATGGGCAGTCTTGAGCTAATCGTTGCAGCTATTGGAGTAACATCCTCGCATCAATCGTTCGACCCATATGTACATACGCGATAAGTTGGCTTACATGTGCAAATAAATTGTGAGTTTTATGAACCCTCTCGACTTTAAATTAAATATTGCAACAGTTATTAAAAACGCTTAATAGCTTAACAGACATTTTGAATTAATTTGGAGGGAAACAGCTGTCCTTACCCAGATGTTCTGTTACGCGCATGTTATGGGAACAATCTGTGTTGTTATGCGAAAAACATGTATTTCTTGCCAACGTTCTGATAACCTAATCGGACTAAATCAGCTGTTTTTACGAGAACGAAAAGTGTTGCTACAACGACCAATTATTTCCGAGCCAAATTTGAAGATAGGTTAAGAATAAATTTGTATAAAGAAGGTACAAGATAAATTGCCCTGGTAATGGTGTCAAATTTATGTTAATGCATCAATAAATCATTTAGTTTTTTCCTTTTGCAATTAAGATTGATTTCGTTGTATAAAGAGCCGTTTATTTATTTCAGAAGTAAGTCGGAAAACTTTTGTGAAAGGGAAATCAGAACCTGGCGAATTTCTGATATAGCCACAATATTAAAATGTTTTCTGCGCTTCACTACAAAAAATAACCACATGCACGCGGAAGAACGAAACATCAGAGATCCCGATGTCGATAAAAACAGAAAACAAATTTCAGAAACCAAGTCAATTTCGCGAAGGTGTATTTTTCACTTGTAAATTGGAAAAATGTGTTGTAGTAAGATGAAACTAAGAATAATTTGTTTGGATGCCATTAAAGGGGATTTCCATCAAGTTAGTGACCCCAATCACTCTTTAACGGTGAAATGGTTCCAGAACAACAAAGTTGCCCTGTCTAAATTCCTTTAACAGTCATCGTACCTTAATGCTCACCTTTGCATGATCCTAATGAAAAGGTCTGGTGGCTATAGTTAACAAAGTTTTCTTTATTATTATGCCCCTCACTTCAGTGATTATAATCATTGATTACTGCCAATGCATTGCAATGGATCAATTACTATTGCTGGTACTTCCTTAGCTTCTAATTTCAGTTGACTGAAAAAAAGAAAAATACTATAACAGGGTAACATGTCACGGGCGTGGTAAATATTTTTACAAAACAAAATGGATGGGTTAATATGTGCAGTAATATAATTTTATCCAAAATCTGTATTTATTTTTATCAAGTTTTAAGGACATTCTTTATTTATTTCTATGGATGTATACACGCAGCTCATTGGCGGAGTAAGTTTTATTTGTTTTTATTTTTTCCTCCGGTTGATCCATACACGACTGCTCGAACTTAAAACAATAAAATAAGTTCGATAAGGAAACATCAAAATTGTTAAGGATTATCATGTTACTTACAAAATGCTGGTATTCTGGCGAGGTGGACTCCAATAGTAAAATTCTGTTCTCAACATTTTTAATACGATTAATAATATTTTCATTGTTTTTGCTGGTCAAGCCCATGTATGTTTCAATTGAATGTAAACGTGAATTTTGTAACGATTCTCCTACTTTATTAGTGCTAACAAGTGATGCCGTTAGCCTACTTAGTTCATGTTTGTATTTGGGCCGGAACTGCATCTGCTGTGGTCCACAACGATTTGTAGCACGCCGCACTGCGATAAAATGATTTCATATACATTCATGTACATACATAAATAATTAATTACATGAAAATTAGCAATTGATACTCACCTTTTAAATGACAATTCGACTGTTCCTGTTTTAAAATCGTACTTTGAGTTCTAGCGCAAGAAACGTCTACTTCTGTGTCGGAATTAATATTAGAGCTTAAATTTGACTGCTTGAAGTCTATTACATTACAGGAATTTATTTCTGCTCTCTTTCTTTTAAAAAAACATTCTACACGATTTTTTAGCTCGCAGTCATTAGCTCTAATTTGTACTAAATTTCGAGATACGACGCGCGACTCATCGACTTTACAAACAGAATAATTAAAACTACTTAAAGATTTCTCTGTAAATTACATAATAAGAAATATAATATTTATATTTTATTTATAATCTGGATTAACGTTATTTTTTATGTCTTACTAGGCCTGATTGACTCGGAATTTTCTTTCCATTCAGCATCGTAGTTACCTTCGTATAATTCTTTTTTCCATATGGGTACACGCGATTTTAGTTGGTCTATAGCAAATGTAACTGCTTTCAATGCTGCGGAACGATGTGGGGCTGAAGCCGCTATAACTACGCTTGCCTCGTTTTCGGGAACTGTTCCTAATCGGTGATATATTAAAATGTGTTTTAAGTCGGGCCAAGTTGCACGGAGTTCTAAGCATATTTTATCCATTTCTTTAAGGGCCATATTTTCGTATGCTTCATATGTCAATGATACCACCTGTAACGTTTGGATTACATACAAATTTACTTGACCATACATGTATGTCCACGGCACGTGTGTAGAATTGTTTCAGTTCAAAATCTTACTTTTTTTCCTTGAAAGCTATCCCGTGTGGTTCCTATAAAAATTGAAGAGGCTCCGCAACTCGGATCACTTATTAAATTTATTGCATAAGTGACGTCGATTGGGCAGTCAATCAATTTAATGTGGTTCATTTCGACTGGCTTAGCCTCCACTTAGAGGCGGTATTACAGCTAATTCGTCACCGTCTTTCAAAAATATACTGTCATTTAAATTTTCGATGAATGATTCGTTATGAGCTATAATCAAATTATGCCGTATGGTCGTTAGGCCAAATTGTATAACGATTTTGTCTAATAAATCAGAGGCTCTAATTTCAGATGGGACTGTAAATACTGAGCGAGTAGTTTGAGATAATTCACGGCACTTAGCAAAAAACAGTACGTGTATATCAACAGATACCGGTCCGCTCGTATTCATGTTGACAAATACCATAATATTTTTGGTGGAAAGGGGATAATACCGATTATTACATGCGTTCTGGTATATTTTGATTGAAACATTAAAGGCATCCGAGTACAACGTTTTCTTTACTTTAGATTATTCCATTAACACAAATAGTATTAAAAAAATTGTTTATGTCCACATCAGCGAACAATTTTCAAAAAGATAAAATATGCAAGCAGAAATGTCAATTATTTTGCAGGTAAAGTGTATTTTTTATGAGAGCAAGAATAAAGGTATTCATTGTGGCGGCTTTTACTGTGGCTCTTAAGGAGAACGATGAACAGACGAAGCGCCGCCAATACATACCTGCGGGAATGAAATCAAAAACAAATTTTTTTTTCACCAACAAATTTAGCAATCGCTTATTTCTGTTATATTACCATCCATCTGAAATATGCATAATAGCATATTCCCACAGGGGACCATCAACCATCCATTTCTGGCATGGTCCGAAAGTATTCACCGGCGGCATGAATCTTGGACATCTAGGATGTTCCTATTAGCATTCTCCCACACAATACATCTACGGAGAACGCTAGGATTTTTCGCCAGATGTGAAACCTCGATTCCCACTTGCACCGCCCAATACCTACACTCCATCAAAAAACAGCTGATAACAATAAAAATGACAAAGTTTTTGCCTGAATTTTGATATTTCACAAATTAAACAGAATAAATTGGCAATTTTATTGGCTATATTCAAACTATCCATATGTATATATATGTAAAATAAACGTTACTCTTTGGACTCTGTTTACAAGTTGGTTTGGCCTTGGCTGCTCGCAATTGCTCGAGTATCTCTCGTTTTTGTTTCTTGGTGCTCCTCCTGTTTTTTGCTTTGTGGCGCTATTTCACCAAAAAAACTTCGATATTGTTCTTGTCATCAACTGTTTTTGTGATGATTTGTAGATGGTGATGCCAGTATCGCGGTTTCACATCTGTAAAAATATCTATTGCTACCCATAGATTTACCTTGTGGGAAAACGCTATAAAATTAAAAATTTATAAATTCCATATAATCGGCCTTCATATCCTTCCTTGCCGGCCTGTTATTGAACATTAATAGCGGGCTGATAGGCTATTCACACTGACGACCATTCACCATCCATTTCGGGGATGGTCCTTAAAGTTTTGCCGCTCCGAAAATTTCCCAGTTAGTCCACCATCCATTTTGGATGTTCCTAAACCGCACGTTTCTATGCGATAGTTAGCCGATGGTTGTCAAGTGCAACTCAGAATAATTTTCGTTCACAACGAAAAAATGGTATTCACTGCGAAAACGTAAATAATGATTGTGACAAAATTAAAAAAAAACAACAAAAATCATGCCCAATGGCTCGGATGCATTCAAGGCTGGCGATGAGATTGAATGCGGCATGGCCGAGTCTGCCAGGCTGAAGTTGCAAGTGTGTGGCGAATAAATGGCAGACGACTGACAACAAAGAACAAATATTTCTATGTTCTGTAAATGCATAGTTTTAATAATGAGTTTTTTTTTTGTCATTATCGAGTTGGATCTGGACGGATTATGTAGCTCCAGCACCTTTTCTGACAAAAGATCGACAAAGAGCGACTCGATTCACAGAAGGAACTTCACAGGAAGAACATGAAATGAGGCAGGAAAAGATGATCGACGACCTCAATAAACAATATTTTGCGATTGCAGATCGTATCTGTTCTGCTGAATGATTAAAATCACCAGAACTGTTGCTGCTATCGGGCTGTTCGCATATTTTGCTGTTAACCACGGCCGAAATAATTGCTACATCTTCATCATCCATTATAAGAACCAAAAATTAATAAATCTTCCGCGCATTTAATGCACTTGCTATTGTGATCAGCTGTTTTTGACGGATGGCGGATGGTGAAACTACGTTTCACATCTGTCAAAAAAACCCAACCATTCCCCAGGGATGGGCTCAGTGTGCAATGCCTATTACGCTTGATCGCTGGTCTCCTTCCATATTTGTTGTGCCTGCGCTGCTTGTTCTACAGCGAAAGATTGAATATAACTGATTTCCTTCTTTTGACGCGAAATACTAATGATTGTTTTTCTAGTATTAATACGAATTTACTTTTCTAGTAATTGTTACTCAAATTATTAATATATAATAAATTTAAAAAGGAGAATAAACATATTTTTTTCTGTTCTGAGTACAGATATTTTTAGTTCTTGTATAGACAATAAAATCGGCAATTCTTTCATTTCAACTCGTGATGTTTCAGAATTCAGACTAGAACTTCGTTATTGTTATTGTCAGCTGTTTCACTTCAGTCCGAAATTCCTACCACTCCACGTTATATCTGCTATTGAACACATTCTTAGCTTGTTATCAATTTCGTTACTTGTCTCAGCTATCGATATTTATTAAAAATAGGTTCATCCCTAAATACACGTAAAATAGCATTAAAGAAAAAGTGTTCTAAATTTACTTACGGGAAATTTATCATATAGGGGGACCGAATTTGGTCAAAATTATTGAATTAAATAGTATTAAATACACTTAATTCAATCCCTAAATTCACGAAGAATTCATATTTCGATTCATATGACATCTGAGCGCTTTCTGGAGCTATGAAGACACGTTTCAGTACTTATGATATAATTTGCGGAGTCGCTGAACTTCAAAAGTAGGCATACAACTAACGTACACACGTTATGTTTATTTTTATTTTATTAATTTAAATTTTTTATTATAGGTTGGTCGGCTTGCGAGTAAATCAAATATACGACATTGATAACAAAACGTACCTTGTCCGCCTGCAAGGAAATGGAGCAGTTCAGAAGATCACGCTTTTGATCGAGTCTGGTATTCGCTTTCACACAACCAAGTTTGAGTGGCCCAAAAATGTGGCTCCTTCTGGCTTCAGTATGAAGTTAAGGAAACACCTAAAAAATAAGCGCCTGGAAAAAATTAGTCAATTGGGTGTGGATCGAATAGTAGATTTTCAATTTGGAAGTGGCGATGCAGCCTATCATGTTTTACTTGAACTATACGATCGCGGAAATTTGATTTTGACGGATTTTGAATTAACAACACTTTACATCCTTCGGCCACACACAGAAGGGGAGAATATACGTTTTGCTGTCCGTGAAAAATATCCCATTGAACGTGCTAAGCATCAAGATGACGAATTTTCGCTGGACCTTTTAGCAGACCTACTGGAAAAAGCCCCTCCTGGCGAATATTTGCGACAAATATTAATGCCGGTTTTAAATTGTGGCCCTGCAGTCGTTGAGCATGTTCTTCTTTTACATGATTTAGAAAATCGTGTAATGCCACAGGGGACCACTTCAAACGTAGATGGGCTAGAACAGAATTCAAAAAAGGCCCAAAACTCAAAAAAACAACGAAAGAAGCGAAACCTACAAAATGCCAAATCGGAAGTAAAGTTTTTTGACATGGTAAATGATCTACCAACTCTAAAAATGGCTGTAAAGGTAAGCATACTTGGGTTTTTCTACTGAATGGCGGGATTGATGTTTGTTTAGTTGAGCTTTTTCAATAGCTTATTTTTCGATTTACTTCTGAATACACATAAATTGGGGCTCCCGTTTTCACATTCCGTTGGCGAAATGAAAGGTAAACGGCTTTTTATACAACGAAACGAACCTTTTGAAAAGGAAAAAAATAGATGACCTATTGATGCATTAAAATAGTCTTGCCACCTATATCAGGGAATTTTAACTTTTGCTTTCTTTATAAATAATTTTATTTTAACCCAAACTTTAATTTGGCTCTAAAAAAATTGGCCAGGGCAACAACAATTTACGTTTTGGTGCAAACAGCAAAAATATGTGAAAACTGGAGAACCTTAAAACGAAACGTTTTGGCGGAAAACGTAATCCGCAAAAGTAAATGAAAAACGAAGCCTGCCTGATTTAATAATAATTCAAAGTGGAGTATCATGGATAATAAATATAGCGGCAGAAAAATATCGAAAGTTTTGCGGATGTATAGCAGGGAACGTTGTGAGTTGCTGCGGAGACCGCAACTCTACATTTATACCCGATACTTAGTCAGTGTGGCTCTCCTCCGGCAGACGCCGCAAATATTAAACGACACGATAAATAGTGCGTGCGAGAGACACAGAAAATCAGTCTGAGCGTGTGGCCAGTCGCTGCGTAGCCACTGCAAATTGATTTGTTGCTTTTGGCTATAAAATAGATTCGATCTGATCAAGATTCAACAATCTGATAGATATGGTCATTCTCTATGATTGTGCGTTTTTAGTTTTCTCGAATCTGCAATATTGTGGATGCAACAGATTTTAGTCCTTTGTGTGGGCGGAAGGGGGTGGCGCGAAATTTTGAGATATACGTCTTATAGTGAGATCTAACAGAAGTGCGGAAGGGGATGTGGCGAAATTTTAAGATCAAACGGTCAAGGTCCGATATCACAGGAGTGTGGATACCAAATTTGGTTGCTCTGGCTCTTATAGGTTCTGAGATCCTTGAACTCACATTTTGCAATTGGCAAAACCGACCATGAAACCTGTGTGTTAGAGAGAGATAGAGCGAGAAAGAATGAAATTGTTTTCTTGATTCTGACTATAATAATTATACGATCTGGTTCAGATTTTACACTCTAGAACATAAAGTCATCCTCTACGATTCTGCGTTAGTTTTCTCGTATCTTTGAATTTGTGGATGCCACAGATTTTCGCCCTTTGTGGGGGCGGAAGTGGGCGGGGCAAAGTTTTTAAATATATTTGTAGCAGTGACATATCACAGAAGTCCGGATATAAAACGTCGTTGCTCTAGCTCTTATAGTCTTTGAGCACTAGGCGCTGATAGGGACGGACAGACGGTCAGACGGGCGGACAGACAGACAGGGCTCAATCGACTCGGCTATTGATGCTGATCAAGAATATATAAAGTTTATGGGCTCGATAACGTTTCCTTATGGGACTTACACTTTTTTACATCCACTATCCCCACAAATGTAATATTCCCCTATACTCTCCTTGAGCATCGGGTATCATTACGTTGGCTACAACCTTAATGAAGTCATGGCTATTCCCTAAATTGCATGAGGTTTTACTTCGTAGAATTCCTGGAATTCTTTAAATACCTGCGTTCTTTTGGAACACTATGTCTAATTAGGTGCAAGGAATGTCATGTAAATTTTAAATGAAATAGGCTGGTGTCCCCACTTAGCTTGATTTAAACTATTGTGAAAAAACGAATCCCGTTCCGGGATATTGTGCCAATTTCCTGTGTTATTTGGGCACCTTGGATCGACCAATTTTAATGTCTTTTGCTATTTTCGAATCTGGACAGCACACCCAAAGTCAATGAACGATGACGATGAACATGAGCGTATTCCGCGTTATGGTCTTGCTTACTGTGTAATGTTTTTTCGTTCGTGAAGCCATCTATATTCAACTGGTTTTGTTTTGCCCCTAGGTTTCTGGAATGTAGAGCCTTTTTCTCCTGTTTTCGGAGGCTATTTAAATGGTTCATCAGGCTTTTGTAGATCCATTTTTGTTTTGAAGCAAGGAACACTTGTCTAATGATGCTGACAAAAATTTGCGTTTTGCCTCAGCAACGCTAAAACAATATTCAAATAATGCGGCTGTCGCTATAAAATGATGTACCAACTCACTTCTTATTTTCCACGTGCGAGCTTGTTTTGGTCTTGGCCTCGTCGTGTGTGTGAGGAGACGGCTCAGTGCAAGTTGCACTTTTTATACCCGATACTCAAAATGAGTACAACCATAATGACTATAACCAAATTTTGTATCCGAAATCCTGTGATATCGCACATTTACAAGTGTATTTCAAAATTTTGCTCGCCCCCTTCCGTCCCCACAAAGGACGAAAATCTGTGGCATCTACAATTTTGAAGATACGAGAAAACTAAAGTGAAATTTTAGTTCTACTATAGAGAATGAATTTATTTACCAGATTTCCGATTCTTCCGATCTGGATCAGATAAGATTATTATTATAGCAAGAAGAAACGTATAAATTTTCAGTGGCCACTCAAGGCGTTCCACGCGCGGCCTTAGCTGCGACTCACAACGTTCCCGCTCGTTTTGCTTAGGAACCTACATATAATGCATACATATATAATTAACTTACAATGCATAATTCTAGGTATGTATTGTTCTTTGCTTACTTGTCCATCTTTTACAATTCAACTTAACAATTAACAACAACCGACAACCAAGCGTTTTACCGATGGGCATAGGGGGTCCAATGACTGACATAAAAAGTATTTATTCTATAGGTCAGTCATAAGCAAAAAATCGTTAGTTTCATTAAAAAACTGCAAGGGCTCTAGCAAGTGCTAGAGCGTCTGTGTTATCACACTAGATCAAGTACTAGCAACGCCCCCTTCCGCCACAAAAAGATCGAAAATCTATGGCATCCATAATATTGAAGATATGTGGTACCAAAAGCACAGAATCATAGAAAATGGCCGTATTCACCATTGCGGAATTTGACTTAGAGCGGATCATTATTAAAGCCAGAAGGAACAAATTAACCCCAGATCCAACCCATCCCAAATCTTGTCGCTCAGCAGTTTAATCGTCGTGCTCGATTCGTCTCTTCCGGTGGGCGTCAGATGCCGCTTGGTGATTTGAGTCGTTCCCGTGGCTCCCACGGAAGTTGATGCGTGACTGCAGCTTTTCTGCATCTCCTTTACCTCGTCCACTTGAACCGCCTCCTCCTTTGGTGAAGAGTGTGCAGGGATTCAATGTAGTATTCCGCACCATTGTGCGTAGAGCGTTTCGGGGTGGACGCTCCAGAGGGTGGACCCATTCTGTGCAGCACAGAAACCTGGACGTCTTTTGGTTTTTCGACATGCAACCTGTGTTTTCGTTATCGGCCCCCAAATCCGATCCGCCACTTTTTAGTTGAAGCTAATAACTGGAAAAGATAATAGTTTAAGCGGCAGAAATTAGATCTAGAGTCCAGAACTCTGCAGTCATTTTGTATTTGGCTAAAATTATACATTTTCGTTCATAGTATTACATAAATACATAAATATTACATACATACATACAGTGCCGCTCAACTGAATAGGTTCAACAATTTTCCAAAGTCAAACCGCTATATCTTTTTAATCAACTTACCGATTTATATGAAACAATTTTTTTTGGATAGATTGATTCATTGTTAATAAAGCAAGAAAGTTTGTGGTTTCCAGGACACGTTTTTAAAGCTATTTATTAATTTTTTCAAAAACATTACAAAAAATGCCTTTTATTCTAGCTCAACCGAATGTGTTCAGTGTCATAATAAAAGTCAATAATTTCAATTTATTTACAGAAAGCGTTGAATCTTATTAAAGATGGAAACAATGGTGAATCCAAGGGATATATTATTCATGTAAAAGAGGAAAAACCAATTGAAGACGGAAAAATTGAATATTTTTTAAGAAATATCGAATTTCAACCGTTCCTCTTCGCTCAATTCAAAGATAATGAATTTTCAATGTTCGAATCCTTTTTGGAAGCTGTCGATGAGTTTTATTCGACTCAAGAATCGCAAATGATTGATATGAAAACGCTGCAACAGGAACGTGAAGCCTTAAAAAAGCTTTCCAATGTAAAAAAGGATCATGCAAAGCGACTGGAGGAGCTAACTAAGGTTCAAGATGATGATAAAAAGAAAGCCGAACTAATAACATCTAATCAAAGCTTGGTAGATAATGCTATTCGGGCCGTCCAGTCTGCCATTGCAAGTCAATTAACTTGGCCAGATATCCATGAGCTGGTTAAAGAGGCTCAGACAAATGGTGATGTTGTTGCTAGTTCGATAAAACAGTTAAAATTAGAAATAAATCATATATCTTTGATCCTCAGTGATCCATATGCTAGTCAAAACGAAAAAGACTGTGAAGATTTGACCGTTGTGGACGTGGACTTAGCTTTGTCAGCGTGGGCTAATGCTCGACGCTACTACGACTTAAAACGTTCAGCAGCTCAAAAAGAACAGAAAACTGTTGATGCTTCTCAAAAGGCGCTCAAATCTGCCGAGCGTAAAACGCAACAAACGCTCAAAGAAGTAAGAACTATATCCAACATAGTTAAGGCACGAAAAGTGTTCTGGTTTGAAAAGTTTTATTGGTTTATAAGTTCGGAAAATTTCTTAGTAATTGGGGGAAGAGATGCGCAGCAAAATGAACTGATTGTGAAAAGGTAAGTAGATTCTGGGCAGTGTTCTACACAGACTTTTTAAGTGTACTTTACATTTTAGATACATGCGTCCGAAAGACATATATGTGCATGCCGAAATTCAAGGTGCTTCCAGCGTTGTTATACGGAATACAACTGGAGAAGATATACCTCCTAAAACTTTAGTAGAAGCCGGTTCTATGGCCATTTCATACAGCGTTGCTTGGGATGCCAAAGTTGTTACAAATTCTTATTGGGTAACCAGCGACCAAGTTAGTAAAACTGCTCCAACGGGAGAGTATTTGGCAACGGGCAGCTTTATGATCAGAGGCAAAAAGAACTTCTTACCCTCTTGCCACCTCACGATGGGACTTAGTTTACTTTTTAAACTAGAAGAAAGTTTTGTAACACGTCATTTGGGAGAGCGTAAAGTTCGAAGCATAGATGATGCTCCCTTCGAAAATAGTTTCAAACAAAACGATTTAACGGATATGTTATTTAATGAAGTTAACGAAGATTTGGAAACGCGGCAGGTTGTGAGCATACCTGAAGAAGATCACAGAAATGATAACTCTGACTTTCCCAATACTGAAGTAAAGATTGAGCATGACACTGGTCGAATAACAGTTAAACCAAACTCATTAAATGTAGAGGACAAACCAATTACCGATGAGGAAACATCCATTATATTAGCTGGACCAAGTCGCAAAAAGCAACAAAATGCCAAAAAAAATAGAGAAAATAAAGCCCGATCGTCCCACCCAGAAATAAAGCTATCAGATAAAGGATCCTTAGATGCAGAACCAAGTATCTCATCCCAAGTTAAGCGAGGTCAGAAGGGAAAAATAAAAAAGATGAAATCAAAATATAAAAATCAAGATGACGAGGAACGTGAAATCCGTATGATGATACTTAACTCGTCAGGGAAAGGAAAAGTGTGCATCAATACTAGCAAAGACGTTGAAAAATCTGTTTCCGCAAATGAAGAAGAAAAGCCTAAGAAAATTGTCGTTCTCAATCCTAAAAACCAAATGGAATTGGATGAAAATGATGATATGCCTGCTGGAGCTGACATGGATATACTGAACAGTCTAACTGGACAGCCGATTGAAGGCGATGAGTTACTCTTTGCCATTCCAGTCGTTGCTCCATACCAGGCATTGCAACACTATAAGTAAGTTATTCGATATTTTACAAAGGTTTGAAAGCATGAACCTTGCAATTTACCAATCGTAGAATAAGACTACGTAAAAATTAAATTTTAGAATACTCAGTACTCGATGTACATGCATATGTAGAAGGAAGTTGGAGAAATCCTTCCTGCTTGGAGAAATGAGCATTTCTTCGGATTTAGTTGTAGTCCAGCTTTCTCGATCCGTTTAGCGTTGAACGCAGTTTTTTCTCTTCGTTATCCATCTCCGCTTGCCAATAGCCGCTTCGTAAGTCCAAGGTCGGGAGCTATATCGCGACAGATAGGGAATCCAGGGAATCGTCTATTCTTGAATGAATACATCATTTAACTTCCGATAATCTACGCAAAATCGTGTACTGCCATCTTTATTTTTTAAGTAGTACACTATAAAACTCCATGGGCTAATAGACGGTTTTATTATTCCATTCCGACCCATTTCTGAATTTAACTCTCCTGCTTCTTCCCTCTTGGCTAGTGGAACCCTACTTGGTAGCTGCCAAATTGGTCCTGTAGTTCCAGTGTCAATGTTATGCCTAACCAAAGTAGTCCTTCCTGCTACCTTATTAAGTGTAAAAATTTGAACAACAAGGAAGAAGCTTTTATCGTTTGAGATTTTGATAGTAGATGAACCCAATTTTGTATCTGTAATCTTTTCTAAAGGCTCAGGTTCCATACGATAAGTATTCATTTGAGATTCATTTGTTTCGCAGTCTACAACCATCGTAGCCTCTTGACACTGTCCAATTAGTTCTCCCTTTTGGATAATTTGATTCGTTCTAGTATCTGCCCATATTCGGTATAAGGGAATTGTGTCATAAAAACGCTAAATGCTTTTGAGCAATAAAAACTAGGTGTAGCGAATTTCGGTTTGGCTGTTGTCATGTTGTTAAAAGGTGAACCCTTTGATCTCTCTGATCTTTGATCTCTTCATCCAAACGCTGAACTGATTCTGAGTTATCCTGGAGTTTTTCTTGTCGACGTTGGCCCATTTCTTTTTAATTATAGTACATATTTATGTATATTTAATCAAATTTGTGCGCGAACTGACGGTAATGGGCAATTAATTTTGTTCTTTGTTGCAGATTCAAAGTGAAGCTCACACCAGGTACCGGAAAACGGGGAAAAGCTGCGAAATTGGCACTCAATATCTTTGCAAAGGAGAAGACTTGCAATAATCGGGAAAGAGATTTACTGAAAAGCATAAAGGAGGAGTCCCTGGCCAGAAATATTCCAGGAAAAGTTAAAATATCGGCTCCACAACTACAAAAGTTGAAAAAATAAAATATGTACATATTTATATAACTTTGTTAATACAGTAAAAAAAAAATAAACGGGCTCGTCTGTTTTAAAAACTGTTTTTTAACAGACATTTAAATATTCATAGCTTCAAATATATATATTGCATGAAGCACAACAGCAAAATCTATCTATCTATATTATCAAAGAGCTATACAGAGGGGTAATATTGATTTTGGTAACTGTTGAGTCCCACCATTATCGATAGTCAGTCTCTGACCAAAGCAAAAACATACATATATACAGAAAATTGTGCGCATGCGTTTAATATAGACTGAAGTTTGCATGTGTTTGTTTACCTCGTTTGTCTGCTTTAAGGCAGGAATTGTATAAGTACATAGATATTTGGGTGCTAAGTTGCCTTAGTTGGCATTTTGTGTATAAAAAGGCTTATAAAGTTAATGTCATCGTCACATTAGTTTCTTCAGTTAAAGTCTTCCATGAATAAAGCCTCAAATTCCAAAGAAAATTTTAGAAAAAAAATTACAGAAGCTTTAGCGCGCAAGTCAGCGAAAAATGTATCTTCCAAATGAAATCCATATAACACATGTTTTCAAAGATACCCATTTATGTACGTAAAACATGTAAATTACAGTAACAATATACAGTAAAAGTGTTCATCAGAATAAACAACAAAATTTAGTCACCAAAGTTCCACCCAGTTACGATTTCTCTGTATATATTAATATACATATGTATATGATTTGAAAGTGCGTGTGCAAAAAAATATATATACATATGTATGTATGTGTGCTTACTTTTGCAGGCTTGAATTGATTTGATTGCACATAAATACATATGTCATGTCATTATTTATTTCGATTCGCAGTAGTAACATGTAAATAATTCTAAATGCATATGGGTATTTTAACTATTTCCGCATACACAACAAATAAATACATCAAAACGTATATGTATATGTATTTATGTATGTGTATTTAGTTGGTAAATATATTAAATCGCTTTTCAGTGGCGGAATTGACATGCAAATTCATGTCAATATTTTCAACACTGAATGGTCAAAAAAATACCTAATTTTTTAGTAAAAATCCAAACACCAATGTATGTACACACACAAACACATATGTAAATATATATGCGGCCGTACCGAATAACGCGCCCCGTGTTAGGTTGGCCTTCCCACCGACAGTCCCATGTCCACTAATATTGTGTTTTTTATAAGTTGTTTTTGTATATTATATTAGGCAATAATGGAATATATATATATAAATATAGTGGGTAGCTATTTGTGATAAAATAGGACGCCTGAATTAATGAGGATTAATAAACCGGCCTTTATTTAAATTTTATCTGAACTAGCCGTAAACTTTACAGATAAGTTAGCTCCGTAGTACGTATGTTTTGGCGTTTTTTGAACCGAACCGATTGCAAAAGTACATAGAACTGCATTTGATAAAGTTTGGTTTGATTATACAAGTTCCAAAAGTCAATTTCTTTTCCATATTAACGAAACTATATTTTGGGATAGATTAAATGATCTAATGATGCAAATTATATCTAAACCCGTACTCACATTTTAAAGGAGCATATTAAGTTCGTCGAAATGAATGTAATAGCCAGACGAAAGCGTTTCCGGCCCCATAAGTATATTCTTGATCAGCCAAAACGATGTTTTCAAACAGCAAGTCAACCCAAATTTTACTTTCACACTGTAATTGTTACCGTTGTTACCATATCACTCACATCGCCTGATTTTCAGCATTCAGTTAGTTCAACTCAAGTCTGTTGGAATACAGGCACATCTTCGAATTTAATTTGATTGGGATTCATGAACAAATTCCTTTCTGTCACTCTTGTTTATTATTTCATTGCATTTGAACTTAAAGCGATGGTTGAAACGCACAAAATACGCAGCTCTAATACTAAAAGGAATATTCTTGATAAGGAATAACTATCGAGTCGCTATAGCCATGTCTTTCGGTGCTTCGGTTTGCTTCAATGCAAAGTTCCTCATGTTTTGATGTAGTTTGGCAGTAATGACGGCGCACAACCTTCTTGATATATAAGGGGCAATAGTCATCATCTTATATCTATTTTATTAAACTTTTTCGACATCTTGTTTTTCATTTTTCTTTGTAAAATTTTACCAAAAATCGGACGACTATATCATACATCTAAAATACGAGCAGAATATGCGCATACTGTATACCGGCACATACTTACCCGTTGTTCAAAATCAACAGTGGGGCATACCGGCTCCACTCAAAGAGTGCAAAGAATCGGCTGACGAAGAATTTAAATTAGTTTTAACCGAAGGGAAATAATAATATATAATAAATATACATAATATTCTTTATATTATAAGAATATGGAGCCGAATCATTATTACTGCCGGAGTGCTATGCAGCAGGATCCATCCACTTCGGCAATTCCACATAATTCATCAAACAAAATCAATTATGGAATGAATTCTGGACAGGAATATACAGCATGCAGCCCTTATCAATCGCAATCTGGTTATAACTTCAAGGATACACAACGAAATGCAAACAATCACAATAAATCACTTAGTGGAAATAGCAGCATGGGAAGTCCCTTTGGGTCTGGCTGCAACAATGGTGGCCAATGTAACAAGAACGCTGCTAACGCTGGAAATTATATTAATATAATGACAGTTCCGTTGGGAACATTACAGTATAACAGAAAAAAGCTTTCTTCTCAGGACTATGAGTAAGTACGCTGTAAAAGAACAATTTCATAATCTTGAATCATAACTGTATTTTCCAGATCGCATTTATATTATAACAGTACGGATTTTAAGTGTCGTGATAACTACTACAATACTAACAATGCTGGACACTTAAACACCGGGTCAACAATAACCCATCATCAAAATCAGCAGCCACAACAGCCCAACTGCCTCCACATACAGCATGCTTTAGCACAAAATCATCACCTAAGTCATACTCAACCTATTCATCAATTGCCACCACTCTCGACGTCGACAGCAAACCCAATTAATGACTTTGATAGTTGTGGGCTGCTTCCGCCTTCAACAGAGAGTCATCAAAATAAGCCAAGTGTAGCAATGTGCGAGCAGGGAATGTCGCAAGCATCAACGTCCTTGGGCTCTGTCAATGTGCCTGCTCCTCCTATTATGTACACAGTGCATCGTGTGGTGACTACAGCTCAAATTCAAACAGCTATAGGAGGTTCATTTGCATCATCTGCAAGTGTATCAAGTGTTGTAAGCACAGGAAAAAATGAAACAGAATGTTTGCAATCAGCGCAGCTAGCTTCAGCGATGACTTCATCATCTCATGGTCCCTGTCATAGTGGGCTAACTGACATGGGAGCTAATATACTCAATAATGCAAGTGCTCTTTGTCCTATGCCAGATGTTCGAAGCCCCTCAGGTAAGAATTGTGTTCGATTCAAATTTCGTTCTTAATATTGTGCTCTAGGCAGTTATTCTTCTCCCAAAAAACTCTATTTTTCATTATTTTTATACCCGATACTTAAAAAGTATAGGCTATCAATGGCATATTAGATTTGTGGTGGAAGTGGATGGGTGTAACACCCAGAAGGAAGCGTTTCCGTTTTCAATATAAATAGCCGAGTCGATATAACTATGTGCTTCTGTTTGTTTGACGCCTAGTTCAACCAAATTTTGTGTGCAGGCTCCGGTCACACAGAGTCCGCCCCTCACAAATGGCGAAAATCTGGGACACCCACAATATTTTTAAGGATACCGAAAGCACAGAATTACAGAGATTGACGAATCTGGATCAGATCGGATAATTCTTATAGCCACAAGGAAAAAATGATATTGCAGTGGCACTATGCCTTCCACGCGCCTACTCTCCCTCTCCCTCTCCTCACCATCACATAACCTCTTCCTCGTCCAGTGTGCGCGCTCTGGCGGACGAGAGGAGATAGGAACATACATGCTGTCTGAATGCCCGATCGTTTTTATTTCGAAACAAAGTGTTAGCAAACCAAAGTACCAGGAAAACACACGTTATACAGTGAAAGTGAATGATGAGAGAAGTTGCAGAAGCAAATACTCAGAGAGAGCGCTTATGCATAGAAAAGTTTAGTGGCCAAGAACGGATGAAGGCGGTGCATACATAAAACCATAAATCTTAGTATCTGTTCGGTTAAAGATTAGACCAACCGCCGGAGCTTGTAACTTTTGTAGATGAGAACCAAGAAACGTATAGTCTTGGGGGTTCATCTGGTAGCTAGTTCTGACCATCTTTTAACCATCCAACGTCTTTGGACGTTGATATGCAATGACTTCACCATTAAGTGTCCCAAAAGACAAAAACACTTGCATCCTAATTAACTACCCGCATAGCTAAAAGTAAAAAATTTGTTCTGGACTATATACGATGATTATATACGGTCTATGATGGAAGAGGTGAACTCTAATATATTTTTGGTAGTTGATCTTCGCCTTATAAATCCATGCTGAGCTGAAGATATATACGATTTGCAGAGAACTCCAAGTCTACGCCTCAGTTCCGATGCGTCACTTTCAACTGTCGCAGGAGTGCCATCGGATGCTCTCCAGGCTAGTCTCTTTATGATCGACCTCAGGAAGGTAGTCTCCGTCCCCTATTCGGTGCCTGTTAGGTTCGGCGGAATAACCAACATCGTATAAGGACGTTCCCGTGGGGCTAGGTGATGCCTGTTTGTAAGCGAATGTGTGCCTTCATTGAACGACTAAGGAATAGAATATTACTACCCGTACTTCCTTTTTGGCCCTATGGCAGAGTTAAAAAAACCATTTCTATAAATTGAAAACTTATTTGGCATTATGTAATGTAATTCTTCTTTAGTCACAAAAATGTTTGTTTTAAAAAAATTTGCAGATCATTGTTAACCAAATTTACATATAAATATCATTTGGTTACAAATAATGGCCTCTAGCTCCAATAAACTTACCTTATTTTTAGCTTTCCCTGGAGAAGCGCAAGCCAAAATGATCGAATGATCTTGAATACAATAGATTATTATATCCGATACTCAAAAGGAGTATAGGTGCATTTTAGATTTGTGCGAAAAATGGCTGTGAGTAACGCCCAGAAGGAAGCGTTTCCGATCCCATAAAGTATATACATATGTATATTCTTGATCAGCATCAAAAGCCTGCTCACAAGCAGCGACTCCCCCTCGTTTTTGTATGCGTGGGAGAACGACCTAAAAACTTAACGACCTAAATTTAATGTCTTTATTTAATATACTTTTCAGGAGTGCTTAACAATTCGTCATTTTTACAAGCACACCAAAAATGTAACAATGGTAATGACGCCCAACCAATGACTGCACTTTCAAAACGAGTTCTGGGAACCAGTTCAACTTCTAATTTATCAAATGCTGGAAAGCCTTCATCAAGTTTGGGTCGTGCCTTACAAAACGTAAGAGATTGGTCTTTCCACCTTTTAATATAATTCACAGAATTAATTAAATTTTCACACTCTAGGTAATTCCAACATGTGTATATCTTATGTCCCGAGTTGCTGTACACATGGAGATTGAGGGTACAGCCCAATGTCCGTCTCAGGTAATGCTGGCAGCTGCCTTGGGATGCGAAGAATTAGGAATATCTAATAAATTACTGGCACAAAGCGTTTTTGGATTGTGGATGACAAGTACTCTATTGGAAATGCAACTAAAAGCACATCACTGTCCTTATATTGTACGTGTAGCATGGCCAAACCTGCTTCAGAAATTTAGTAACGGTAGCCCAAGTGATCAAAAATACGATGAACCTATGATTGTATTAAAGCGAAATGTATTCTTTTCTAAACGAGATGAAGAAAAAATTAAGTAATTTGAATTAATAATTTTTAAAAGGATCCGAATAAACTAATATTATCTATACATCATTTGTAGGGATTATAGAATTTTGGAACTACTTTATGAGGAGGCAAGGAATAATGTGCTGACCGGAAGATATATTATGGAGCCAGTGCATTCACTCATGTTAGGTGGTATTCAGGCCCGAATTGAACTTGGGCCATACAATTCTCACACCCACACTGTAGGATTTTTTCGGTAAGTTAAATGTCATTAAAAATTCAGCTTAAATTGACTCTTATATTTTAGAGAGAACCAAGCTCGGTTTTTACCAGCACTTGTTGCCAAAAGTTCGAATTGGTTGTGGCTACCAATTAGCCAAAAGAATTCCGCGGAGGTTAAACTTTTAGAACAATTTAAACGAGTCCCCCAGACAGCAACAACTCGAAAATTGATGCGTAAATATTTAGAATTTTGCTGGGCACTTCCATTTTATGGGTAAGTTAAATATTTTCGTACTCTATTATGGGTAACCTGGATACTATAACTTTTAACTTCGAACATCACTTTGTCATCATTTATAGATCATATTTATAACAGTTTTTGGATGATTTACAGTTCTTAAAGTGTAAAAAGCTATGCAATTTTATTCAAAACATATTAACACAGAGAGATAGAGTAACCAGATTTTGTTTTCGGACTCTAGTCATATCCCACCTTGCCTAAGCTTTTAGTATACCTTAGCGTTCTCATATTGCAAAAGAGTTTTCAGTATATCTCCTAAACAAAGTTTAGGTGTTTCGCAAAAATGGTGAAATTATAATTGAAGTATATTAAAGCATTGGTTTATTGATCTTGTGGTATTCTGCCTACTAACATATGTACGTGATTTCGTATTTTACTGGATTGAATCAGACTCGCAGCTTCACTAAAAGATAAACATTTTTCGCAGGGCTGCATTTTTCCACGGACAAATGGAGCAACCTGTAAGGGGTATTATGGCGTTGGTCAACCAAAAAGATATGAAGGTTCTGATTGCTGTTAATGAAAGAGGAGTTTATATAATAGACGCATACGAAAGTGTAAGTAAACTAGTAAGAAATTAAAGAACAAGGAAAAGTCGAACCGTCAATGAGGGCTGACTATAACTAATATTAATTCGAAATGTTTTATCTTATAGACATTATTGTTGGGTCTGCGATATGAGGACTTATCTTGGGATTATGCGAAACCAAGTGCAAGTGATGATACGGAATGTCTCACTTGCATATTTTTGCAGGTACACAGCTTTTCCCTAATTATAAATTATAAGAACATTCATATTAATATATATCACTATTCAGTTTGATGCTGTCGAAAACGGAATACAAGTATCGAAACTTGTGCAGGTGTTCTCAAAGCAAGCAGCCATGATTGATGCACTCATTTCACATTTTACGGATCAAATAAGGAATAAAAAACAAGAGGGAAACTTAACAGAGCCATTTCACGATGGTAAGAATATTTCAATGTAAAACAAGAAAGATTGGCGTCGTTCATAAGCTTGTTTGCAACTCGTTCATATGTCATATTTTAAGTTTGATGTATAAATATCTATGAAAAAAGGCTTCTTAACTCTTGGTTTGAATATTCAGTAAAAAAATGTTTTTTTCAAATACATTTTTCCATTTGATGTTCGTATGGCAGTTATGTGATATTCTGGTCAAAATTTTAATATCTGTTATCGAGCATACGTAAACATGTATATATGTATGTATATATGAATTTTCTTTGGTTCGCCGATCCGTTTGTGTGAAACATTTTGTTGGGATAGCTTTAAAGCTGAGAGACTAGTTTGAATAGAAACAGACAGACGGACTAATCATTCAGATTAAGAATATATAGGTAAGAAACTATTCAACTATTTTTTTTAGATATTTTTTCACAAGAAATGAGATAATTCTGTTTTGAAGTATTTCTGCAAGTAGCTTGAAAACTGAGGAACAATATTGCATATTTTATGTGAAAACATCTTAAAATTAGCCAAAGTTCAGTTTTTCGGACTTTTTCCTCATTTATATTATCATTTCCTATTAGAAATACGGATCATGATACAAGGTCTTGCACAAAGTCGCTCCCAAGTATACAACTATTCAACAAAGTTCCAGAGAAATGAATATAGGAATAGGCGATATTTTGGGGTATTGAGTTATATTAGGTACGTGTAGATATACATAGATGTATATATGTAAGGTATGTAAATATATATTCTTTATCGATTCGATATGGCCGTGTCTGTCTGTTCGTCCTTATTGATAGCCGGAGCCACCAGAGTCTTGTGAGATATCACATTTTCTATTCATATCAATTTATATCTTATGAAAAAATCATATATCAGATCGGACCAAAATGTAGAAAACAGTTTCCCATAGCTGAAAGTTTTTACCTTTAAAAACAATTTACCTAGTGGAATTGATAGTGGATTGATCTTTGGGCAATATAGTTTTGCTACTGGTATTCTAATTTTTCTTGATTATATACAAAACATATGCCAAATATCAAATTCAATTTTTATTTTCAGAGCCAAATCCTATTCAAAGTAATGGAAATGGAGTGTTATGCAATAAGCTTTCTCGATTGACTTTGGCCACCTTTGATGAAGAGGGGGGACGATGTATTGGACAAATGGGATCATTATCTATAAGCTATTAAAATTCATAGTTATTAAACAAATTACATTAAGAATGTTAAATAAAATTTCATGCATACGAGGATATTCATGATTGTTAATAACTCATATAAGAACGTTACGTAGAGACGGCTGCCAGGTTCTTTGAGAACCTGTTGAAATTATCCATAAGGATACTCATATAAGATTACTCATACATCTAAATTAAGCAAAACAAATCAATATATTACCTTAAATTCCAATTTAATACATTTGTTTTGAATTCTAATTAAGAGTAAATAGATAAACAGTCTGAATTTACTGCATTTACTGAATGCGAAACAATTTTAAAAATATTAGTTTCTTTTAAAATCTTTTATCCGCTTAGCATGTTTATCGGTATTAGCAGTAGAGAATGGTTTAAATACAATGTGTCAATGGTCGATTGGATAACGCAATGGCTTCGACTGCCACCAAATACAAATCGCCTGGACTTTGGAATGGGGATTTGCAGCAAAAGTCGCCATTACTTATAAAATTCCAGAATGTATAGTCGCTCAAAACATCATATAACGAAGCTTCGTCGTCAATGGAAAAAATACCGCAAGCTTACATTTCTGCAGCGAGCTATGCGTTTTTCGAAACGACTAGGGACACATTGACAATTTAAGAGAGAGAGCCAAAACACCATAGAAGCATAGTGCTCTTCGACTCCGTTTTGAGAGAAGATTTCCGATCTCATCCCATCCACACACCCTGCCAGTATCCCAAACCAGGCCATGCCCTTGAACCCTGGTCAAGGGCAAAAAAAAGAATCATGGGGATCCGCGGACCGAAAGAAATACACAGAACAGCTAAGCCCAGAATCAGATCAGGCATGAGATCAGGCTCACGCAAATGTGCAGCCGATTGAAAAAGTTTCGTAAAGTTTTATTTCTGAAAAAAAAATGAGTCCGATGAGTAGGGAGTAGTGACCATTACTCTATCAAAAAAATATGTGATTCTAGGAGTCAAATCAATTTGCAGTGACTACGCAGCGCCCGACGTCACTCTCAGACTGATTTTCTGTCTCTCTCGCACGCTCTCTTTGTCGTGTCGATCAATATTAGCGGCGTCTGCCGGAGGAGAGCCATACTGACTAAGTATCGGGTATAAATGTAGAGTTGCGGTCTCCGTAGCAACTCACAACGTTCCCACTCGTTTTATTTTGGTAAGTTCATAGGGAATTGGTCCCGGTTCCGCCATTCGGGAAGTCCGTCCATATTTTTTATTTATTTTTTTTTTTTTTTGCAAAAAAAAGGAGGCAGTTTAATATCTGCACTTTGACATATTTTTTTTTTAATTCAGGCTAACAGAAGTAAATCTTTCCATTTTTTTTTACCAACAAAGTGTTAAATTAGTAAACTATTAAGCAAACCATGTAAAAACTTTGCTTAACTCGCGCCTAAAGCTGATGAGGGCGATCGTTTAGGAGCTTGATGCTTCTTCAGCTTTGCTGTCGCCAGCTCCAGCAGCTTCTTCAGCTTCGGCTTTGCTGTCGACCTCGACCACTCCAGCAGCTTCCTCAGCTACAGCCTCAGTAGTTTCATTCTCCATTGCTCCTATTTCGGTCACAGTTGCTGCACTTTGGATTTTGGGATTGGCCTCAACATCCTCCTTATCGATGCGATTGTTTGAAGGTGGTGTTTGCTGATTTAGTGAGAGTCGAGGAGCCACTGGTCGCTTCTTGCGCGCTTGGTTTAAAGCATTGCAAAAGGCACAACGAAATGAAGTGAAAACATATTCATCCTCCGGCAGCATACCGTTATGGCCATCGCACTCTTTGCAGATCATGCCGTAGCGAATCGGAGTGTCTCCTACAATGAAGTCTACAATACGGTCCACTGCGCTGCGTGACCGGTTCTGATCTACCACTGGAAAATGCGTACGCCGACGCAGTTCCTGCACTGCGCCCACATTCGGAGATGCTGACGTCATCGACTGTGTCGAGCTGTTTAGATTGTTGTTGTTGACGTTGCGGTAGACGCTGCTATACGGAGTCAACAATCTCTGCTGCGTACTGGCTCCTGGCAGTCTTGCTGCAGGTTGTGGCGTTTGTTGAGGCTTCATTGCGGTGGAACGACTAAACGGCTTGTTTAACTTCCTGTCCCCGAAGCGTTCCAGGAGATTCACTGCCACCTTGTAGATCTCTTTGTCCATGACCTGCTCTAATATCTTTTTCTTCTTCTCCTTCAGCTGGGCCAGCTTATCGCCATTTTTGTTGAGCTTGCGCTGAAAGTACCACGTAAACATCTGCCGCATGAAGACGATGATAACGGGGAACAGGAGCAGCGGTACCAAGTACACGATGCGCTCTTTCCACGTCGGTGGAAAGTAAAAGCAACACCATAATCCAAAACCAACGATGTATGCGCCAATTGTGATTCCTAGAAAGTTCGTGACGAAGCTCCGCTTCCTCTCTTGAGTATTTATCATGTATTTCTCCAGGTCTTTGATCTGTACTTGCAGGGCCTCCAGAACCTCCTCCGTTGATTTTTCCTTCCGAAATTTCGACAAAACGAATCCCATCTTGGAGTTTTCGATTTTGAACTGGACGTGTTCAAACTTTAAACATTTATTTCTATATTTTGTTATTAAACTGCCCGCCGCCTTGCAATTATTTTTTGTTTGTTGTTCTTCTTTATATTATTTGTTATATGTATATGTATATATATTATTTATATGTTCTTCTTTATATTTTTATTTTTATTATTATATTAGTTATTCCTATTTATTTATTTATATAACCGCTCGTAATAATAGGATGAGGGGGCATGAATAGGCAGGCGTAGTTTAAAAAAGGTATCAATATGTAATCTTGTGAAGTTAGGATGAAAATTATAAGGAATATAATGAATTTCTAATTGTTTCGAAGAGGAGCCAACGAGAGGGTGAGAAGACTGCTGCATATGGCTGGGAGATTCAGAGTATTATGATCCGGATCTCGACACCTAGACCTGGTCCACGTCTATGTTGAGCGAAGAACCATGTACTTAGTAGGTACCAAGGTAACCAAGTCGAAGGGAAGTACATGTGATATTGTTTGTCGAGTAGAGTTCGTTTTCAGTTTTTTTTGTCTGTTATTTTTGATGTTTCAATTGTCCGAGATGTCCAAATATGAAAAAAAAAATGCACTATCTCGAAAAAAAACCATAGCAAAACAAAGACCAGATTTTAAATTTTGTTTAAAAATAAACTATTACTTGAAAAAATTATTAAACCATTTTCAACTCCCAATTATATCAATTACAGTTGTTTTGGTTCATAGCGTCGACAAAGTGTTAAATTTTGTTGAGTAGTGTAATTGAAGAATTGTGTTAATAACTAGCCGTCTGGTTCTTATCTTGCTTTCTATGATTGTGGGATAGAAATGCATACCATCCTACTTTCCAAGTATCGCTCGATATAGGACTAACTATATTGGATCGGTCGGGAAGAAGTTCAAGAAGTTAGTTCCCCATCTTCTATCTCTCGCTATGTAATACCTCTGTCAAATTTGTCCGTTCTTAGCGCTCTTAGCGCTGTTTCGTTTATAATAATAATAATATAATAATGATAATATAATTATTAATATAATATAATAGCTTGAAAACTGAGGAACAATATTGCATCTTTTATGTGAAAACATCTTAAAATTAGCCAAAGTTCAGTTTTTCGGACTTTTTCCTAATTTATATTATCATTTCCTATTAGAAATACGGATCATGATACAAGGTCTTGCACAAAGTCGCTCCCAAGTATACAACTATTCAACAAAGTTCCAGAGAAATGAATATAGGAATAGGCGATATTTTGGGGTATTGAGTTATATTAGGTACGTGTAGATATACATAGATGTATATATGTAAGGTATGTAAATATATATTCTTTATCGATTCGATATGGCCGTGTCTGTCTGTTCGTCCTTATTGATAGCCGGAGCCACCAGAGTCTTGTGAGATATCACATTTTCTATTCATATCAATTTATATCTTATGAAAAAATCATATATCAGATCGGACCAAAATGTAGAAAACAGTTTCCCATAGCTGAAAGTTTTAACCTTTAAAAACAATTTGCCTAGTGGTATTGATAGTGGATTGATCTTTGGGCAATATAGTTTTGCTACTGGTATTCTAATTTTTCTTGATTATATACAAAACATATGCCAAATTTCAAATTCAATTTTTATTTTCAGAGCCAAATCCTATTCAAAGTAATGGAAATGGAGTGTTATGCAATAAGCTTTCTCGATTGACTTTGGCCACCTTTGATGAAGAGGGGGGACGATGTATTGGACAAATGGGATCATTATCTATAAGCTATTAAAATTCATAGTTATTAAACAAATTACATTAAGAATGTTAAATAAAATTTCATGCATACGAGGATATTCATGATTGTTAATAACTCATATAAGAACGTTACGTAGAGACGGCTGCCAGGTTCTTTGAGAACCTGTTGAAATTATCCATAAGGATATTCATATAAGATTACTCATACATCTAAATTAAGCAAAACAAATCAATATATTACATTGCATTTACTGAATGCGAAACAATTTTAAAAATATTAGTTTCTTTTAAAATCTTTTATCCGCTTAGCATGTTTATCGGTATTAGCAGTAGAGAATGGTTTAAATACAATGTGTCAATGGTCGATTGGATAACGCAATGGCTTCGACTGCCACCAAATACAAATCGCCTGGACTTTGGAATGGGGATTTGCAGCAAAAGTCGCCATTACTTATAAAATTCCAGAATGTATAGTCGCTCAAAACATCATATAACGAAGCTTCGTCGTCAATGGAAAAAATACCGCAAGCTTACATTTCTGCAGCGAGCTATGCGTTTTTCGAAACGACTAGGGACACATTGACAATTTAAGAGAGAGAGCCAAAACACCATAGAAGCATAGTGCTCTTCGACTCCGTTTTGAGAGAAGATTTCCGATCTCATCCCATCCACACACCCTGCCAGTATCCCAAACCAGGCCATGCCCTTGAACCCTGGTCAAGGGCAAAAAAAAGAATCATGGGGATCCGCGGACCGAAAGAAATACACAGAACAGCTAAGCCCAGAATCAGATCAGGCATGAGATCAGGCTCACGCAAATGTGCAGCCGATTGAAAAAGTTTCGTAAAGTTTTATTTCTGAAAAAAAAATGAGTCCGATGAGTAGGGAGTAGTGACCATTACTCTATCAAAAAAATATGTGATTCTAGGAGTCAAATCAATTTGCAGTGACTACGCAGCGCCCGACGTCACTCTCAGACTGATTTTCTGTCTCTCTCGCACGCTCTCTTTGTCGTGTCGATCAATATTAGCGGCGTCTGCCGGAGGAGAGCCATACTGACTAAGTATCGGGTATAAATGTAGAGTTGCGGTCTCCGTAGCAACTCACAACGTTCCCACTCGTTTTATTTTGGTAAGTTCATAGGGAATTGGTCCCGGTTCCGCCATTCGGGAAGTCCGTCCATATTTTTTATTTATTTTTTTTTTTTTTTGCAAAAAAAAGGAGGCAATTTAATATCTGCACTTTGACATATTTTTTTTTAATTCAGGCTAACAGAAGTAAATCTTTCCATTTTTCTTACCAACAAAGTGTTAAATTAGTAAACTATTAAGCAAACCATGTAAAAACTTTGCTTAACTCGCGCCTAAAGCTGATGAGGGCGATCGTTTAGGAGCTTGATGCTTCTTCAGCTTTGCTGTCGCCAGCTCCAGCAGCTTCTTCAGCTTCGGCTTTGCTGTCGACCTCGACCACTCCAGCAGCTTCCTCAGCTACAGCCTCAGTAGTTTCATTCTCCATTGCTCCTATTTCGGTCACAGTTGCTGCACTTTGGATTTTGGGATTGGCCTCAACATCCTCCTTATCGATGCGATTGTTTGAAGGTGGTGTTTGCTGATTTAGTGAGAGTCGAGGAGCCACTGGTCGCTTCTTGCGCGCTGGATTTAAAGCATTGCAAAAGGCACAACGAAATGAAGTGAAAACATATTCATCCTCCGGCAGCATACCGTTATGGCCATCGCACTCTTTGCAGATCATGCCGTAGCGAATCGGAGTGTCTCCTACAATGAAGTCTACAATACGGTCCACTGCGCTGCGTGACCGGTTCTGATCTACCACTGGAAAATGCGTACGCCGACGCAGTTCCTGCACTGCGCCCACATTCGGAGATGCTGACGTCATCGACTGTGTCGAGCTGTTTAGATTGTTGTTGTTGACGTTGCGGTAGACGCTGCTATACGGAGTCAACAATCTCTGCTGCGTACTGGCTCCTGGCAGTCTTGCTGCAGGTTGTGGCGTTTGTTGAGGCTTCATTGCGGTGGAACGACTAAACGGCTTGTTTAACTTCCTGTCCCCGAAGCGTTCCAGGAGATTCACTGCCACCTTGTAGATCTCTTTGTCCATGACCTGCTCTAATATCTTTTTCTTCTTCTCCTTCAGCTGGGCCAGCTTATCGCCATTTTTGTTGAGCTTGCGCTGAAAGTACCACGTAAACATCTGCCGCATGAAGACGATGATAACGGGGAACAGGAGCAGCGGTACCAAGTACACGATGCGCTCTTTCCACGTCGGTGGAAAGTAAAAGCAACACCATAATCCAAAACCAACGATGTATGCGCCAATTGTGATTCCTAGAAAGTTCGTGACGAAGCTCCGCTTCCTCTCTTGAGTATTTATCATGTATTTCTCCAGGTCTTTGATCTGTACTTGCAGGGCCTCCAGAACCTCCTCCGTTGATTTTTCCTTCCGAAATTTCGACAAAACGAATCCCATCTTGGAGTTTTCGATTTTGAACTGGACGTGTTCAAACTTTAAACATTTATTTTTATATTTTGCTATTAAACTGCCCGCCGCCTTGCAATTATTTTTTGTTTGTTGTTCTTCTTTATATTATTTATTATATGTACATATATGTATATATATTATTTATATGTTCTTCTTTGTATTTTTATTTTAATTATTATATTAGTTATTCCTATTTATTTATTTATATAACCGCTCGTAATAATAGGATGAGGGGGCATGAATAGGCAGGCGTAGGTTAAAAAAGGTATCAATATGTAATCTTGTGAAGTTAGGATGAAAATTATAAGGAATATAATGAATTTCTAATTGTTTCGAAGAGGAGCCAACGAGAGGGTGAGAAGACTGCTGCATATGGCTGGGAGATTCAGAGTATTATGATCCGGATCTCGACACCTAGACCTGGTCCACGTCTATGTTGAGCGAAGAACCATGTACTTAGTAGGTACCAAGGTAACCAAGTCGAAGGGAAGTACATGTGATATTGTTTGTCGAGTAGAGTTCGTTTTCAGTTTTTTTTGTCTGTTATTTTTGATGTTTCAATTGTCCGAGATGTCCAAATATGAAAAAAAAATGCACTATCTCGAAAAAAAACCATAGCAAAACAAAGACCAGATTTTAAATTTTGTTTAAAAATAAACTATTACTTGAAAAAAAATTATTAAACCATTTTTAACTCCCAATTATATCAATTACAGTTGTTTTGGTTCATAGCGTCGACAAAGTGTTAAATTTTGTTGAGTAGTGTAATTGAAGAATTGTGTTAATAACTAGCCGTCTGGTTCTTATCTTGCTTTCTATGATTGTGGGATAGAAATGCATACCATCCTACTTTCCAAGTATCGCTCGATATAGGACTAACTATATTGGATCGGTCGGGAAGAAGTTCAAGAAGTTAGTTCCCCATCTTCTATCTCTTGCTATGTAATACCTCTGTCAAATTTGTCCGTTCTTAGCGCTCTTAGCGCTGTTTCGTTTATAATAATAATAATAATAATAATAATAATGATAATATAATTATTAATATAATATAATAGCTTGAAAACTGAGGAACAATATTGCATCTTTTATGTGAAAACATCTTAAAATTAGCCAAAGTTCAGTTTTTCGGACTTTTTCCTCATTTATTTTATCATTTCCTATTAGAAATACGGATCATGATACAAGGTCTTGCACAAAGTCGCTCCCAAGTATACAACAATTCAACAAAGTTCCAGAGAAATGAATATAGGAATAGGCGATATTTTGGGGTATTGAGTTATATTAGGTACGTGTAGATATACATAGATGTATATATGTAAGGTATGTAAATATATATTCTTTATCGATTCGATATGGCCGTGTCTGTCTGTTCGTCCTTATTGATAGCCGGAGCCACCAGAGTCTTGTGAGATATCACATTTTCTATTCATATCAATTTATATCTTATGAAAAAATCATATATCAGATCGAACCAAAATGTAGAAAACAGTTTCCCATAGCTGAAAGTTTTAACCTTTAAAAACAATTTGCCTAGTGGTATTGATAGTGGATTGATCTTTGGGCAATATAGTTTTGCTACTGGTATTCTAATTTTTCTTGATTATATACAAAACATATGCCAAATTTCAAATTCAATTTTTATTTTCAGAGCCAAATCCTATTCAAAGTAATGGAAATGGAGTGTTATGCAATAAGCTTTCTCGATTGACTTTGGCCACCTTTGATGAAGAGGGGGGACGATGTATTGGACAAATGGGATCATTATCTATAAGCTATTAAAATTCATAGTTATTAAACAAATTACATTAAGAATGTTAAATAAAATTTCATGCATACGAGGATATTCATGATTGTTAATAACTCATATAAGAACGTTACGTAGAGACGGCTGCCAGGTTCTTTGAGAACCTGTTGAAATTATCCATAAGGATATTCATATAAGATTACTCATACATCTAAATTAAGCAAAACAAATCAATATATTACATTGCATTTACTGAATGCGAAACAATTTTAAAAATATTAGTTTCTTTTAAAATCTTTTATCCGCTTAGCATGTTTATCGGTATTAGCAGTAGAGAATGGTTTAAATACAATGTGTCAATGGTCGATTGGATAACGCAATGGCTTCGACTGCCACCAAATACAAATCGCCTGGACTTTGGAATGGGGATTTGCAGCAAAAGTCGCCATTACTTATAAAATTCCAGAATGTATAGTCGCTCAAAACATCATATAACGAAGCTTCGTCGTCAATGGAAAAAATACCGCAAGCTTACATTTCTGCAGCGAGCTATGCGTTTTTCGAAACGACTAGGGACACATTGACAATTTAAGAGAGAGAGCCAAAACACCATAGAAGCATAGTGCTCTTCGACTCCGTTTTGAGAGAAGATTTCCGATCTCATCCCATCCACACACCCTGCCAGTATCCCAAACCAGGCCATGCCCTTGAACCCTGGTCAAGGGCAAAAAAAAGAATCATGGGGATCCGCGGACCGAAAGAAATACACAGAACAGCTAAGCCCAGAATCAGATCAGGCATGAGATCAGGCTCACGCAAATGTGCAGCCGATTGAAAAAGTTTCGTAAAGTTTTATTTCTGAAAAAAAAATGAGTCCGATGAGTAGGGAGTAGTGACCATTACTCTATCAAAAAAATATGTGATTCTAGGAGTCAAATCAATTTGCAGTGACTACGCAGCGCCCGACGTCACTCTCAGACTGATTTTCTGTCTCTCTCGCACGCTCTCTTTGTCGTGTCGATCAATATTAGCGGCGTCTGCCGGAGGAGAGCCATACTGACTAAGTATCGGGTATAAATGTAGAGTTGCGGTCTCCGTAGCAACTCACAACGTTCCCACTCGTTTTATTTTGGTAAGTTCATAGGGAATTGGTCCCGGTTCCGCCATTCGGGAAGTCCGTCCATATTTTTTATTTATTTTTTTTTTTTTTTGCAAAAAAAAGGAGGCAGTTTAATATCTGCACTTTGACATATTTTTTTTTTAATTCAGGCTAACAGAAGTAAATCTTTCCATTTTTTTTTACCAACAAAGTGTTAAATTAGTAAACTATTAAGCAAACCATGTAAAAACTTTGCTTAACTCGCGCCTAAAGCTGATGAGGGCGATCGTTTAGGAGCTTGATGCTTCTTCAGCTTTGCTGTCGCCAGCTCCAGCAGCTTCTTCAGCTTCGGCTTTGCTGTCGACCTCGACCACTCCAGCAGCTTCCTCAGCTACAGCCTCAGTAGTTTCATTCTCCATTGCTCCTATTTCGGTCACAGTTGCTGCACTTTGGATTTTGGGATTGGCCTCAACATCCTCCTTATCGATGCGATTGTTTGAAGGTGGTGTTTGCTGATTTAGTGAGAGTCGAGGAGCCACTGGTCGCTTCTTGCGCGCTTGGTTTAAAGCATTGCAAAAGGCACAACGAAATGAAGTGAAAACATATTCATCCTCCGGCAGCATACCGTTATGGCCATCGCACTCTTTGCAGATCATGCCGTAGCGAATCGGAGTGTCTCCTACAATGAAGTCTACAATACGGTCCACTGCGCTGCGTGACCGGTTCTGATCTACCACTGGAAAATGCGTACGCCGACGCAGTTCCTGCACTGCGCCCACATTCGGAGATGCTGACGTCATCGACTGTGTCGAGCTGTTTAGATTGTTGTTGTTGACGTTGCGGTAGACGCTGCTATACGGAGTCAACAATCTCTGCTGCGTACTGGCTCCTGGCAGTCTTGCTGCAGGTTGTGGCGTTTGTTGAGGCTTCATTGCGGTGGAACGACTAAACGGCTTGTTTAACTTCCTGTCCCCGAAGCGTTCCAGGAGATTCACTGCCACCTTGTAGATCTCTTTGTCCATGACCTGCTCTAATATCTTTTTCTTCTTCTCCTTCAGCTGGGCCAGCTTATCGCCATTTTTGTTGAGCTTGCGCTGAAAGTACCACGTAAACATCTGCCGCATGAAGACGATGATAACGGGGAACAGGAGCAGCGGTACCAAGTACACGATGCGCTCTTTCCACGTCGGTGGAAAGTAAAAGCAACACCATAATCCAAAACCAACGATGTATGCGCCAATTGTGATTCCTAGAAAGTTCGTGACGAAGCTCCGCTTCCTCTCTTGAGTATTTATCATGTATTTCTCCAGGTCTTTGATCTGTACTTGCAGGGCCTCCAGAACCTCCTCCGTTGATTTTTCCTTCCGAAATTTCGACAAAACGAATCCCATCTTGGAGTTTTCGATTTTGAACTGGACGTGTTCAAACTTTAAACATTTATTTCTATATTTTGTTATTAAACTGCCCGCCGCCTTGCAATTATTTTTTGTTTGTTGTTCTTCTTTATATTATTTGTTATATGTATATGTATATATATTATTTATATGTTCTTCTTTATATTTTTATTTTTATTATTATATTAGTTATTCCTATTTATTTATTTATATAACCGCTCGTAATAATAGGATGAGGGGGCATGAATAGGCAGGCGTAGTTTAAAAAAGGTATCAATATGTAATCTTGTGAAGTTAGGATGAAAATTATAAGGAATATAATGAATTTCTAATTGTTTCGAAGAGGAGCCAACGAGAGGGTGAGAAGACTGCTGCATATGGCTGGGAGATTCAGAGTATTATGATCCGGATCTCGACACCTAGACCTGGTCCACGTCTATGTTGAGCGAAGAACCATGTACTTAGTAGGTACCAAGGTAACCAAGTCGAAGGGAAGTACATGTGATATTGTTTGTCGAGTAGAGTTCGTTTTCAGTTTTTTTTGTCTGTTATTTTTGATGTTTCAATTGTCCGAGATGTCCAAATATGAAAAAAAAAAAATGCACTATCTCGAAAAAAAACCATAGCAAAACAAAGACCAGATTTTAAATTTTGTTTAAAAATAAACTATTACTTGAAAAAATTATTAAACCATTTTCAACTCCCAATTATATCAATTACAGTTGTTTTGGTTCATAGCGTCGACAAAGTGTTAAATTTTGTTGAGTAGTGTAATTGAAGAATTGTGTTAATAACTAGCCGTCTGGTTCTTATCTTGCTTTCTATGATTGCGGGATAGAAATGCATACCATCCTACTTTCCAAGTATCGCTCGATATAGGACTAACTATATTGGATCGGTCGGGAAGAAGTTCAAGAAGTTAGTTCCCCATCTTCTATCTCTTGCTATGTAATACCTCTGTCAAATTTGTCCGTTCTTAGCGCTCTTAGCGCTGTTTCGTTTATAATAATAATAATAATAATAATGATAATATAATTATTAATATAATATAATATGTAGTTGTACTTTTTCAAACTGAAAACTTTAACTACAACAATTTGAGAGCCGATTGATAACTGAAAGTATTATCTTTTCAGAGTTATGAAGTTCTGTAAAACTACTCAAGTTATGTTAAAAGCCATTTTTATATTCCTTCTGCCAGCGTATACAAATGTTCTGAGCAGAAGACAAGATGTAATAGATAACGATAGCTGCCTTCGAAATTCTCAGACTTTTTTTTACGAATATTTACTACATATGTTCCCTGTTTAAATCGTATTCTATTTATTTTATTATTTTTAATTTTGGTTTAAAGAGTTCCCTGCATTAATTCAAATGAGTTGACATAATTAATGTGGTATTAAACCTATTTTATTTAAATATCGAAGGTGGGAGCCCCATCTAGCCTCTACACAGCTACGCTATTGGAATAAACTTGGCTGATTTTTTCAAGTTTATTCCAATAGCGTAGCTGAGTAGAGGCTAGATGGGGGGTCGCTAACCAATTCATTATCTTGTGCTAGCTCTGAGATAATAGTTTGGTTTTTATTGGTTTGTTGATATATATACATAGTATATGATGGCATTGTCTTATGAAATGACTTGCTTAGACGCTTAGATTGGTTCCAAAACGTAAGGAGGGGGTGAAATGCATTTGTGTTTTTAGCAAACAAACCAGTAATTTTCTGAACAACCGGTGTTTGAGTGGTATTTGTTACTTTTTTATACGTATTATTATTATAGACTATTTACTTGACCCTCGTGCCACATTGGAACACCTATCTGTATATAAATTCTAACTTCTGTTAATAACGCTTTACTGTTTCAGAATATTATTCCTTAATAGCACTTTGGTTAAAAAAAAAATCAAAAATATTTGCAATATTATCTTACAGTACTGCTGGCTTGAAATGGCTGATTCAAAGATCTTATAGGTTATCGTATAATAAGCTAAACTGAATACCAGAAGCTTTGTTTTAAATTTGGTAAGAACTGGCGGCCTAGGACGTGGATTTCACCTGGATTCGACCTCACCAGAGAGAAGTTTATGGAGAAAGAGACGGTTCGGATTCTCATAAGAAGGAAGATGTCTAGAAGAGTCCCAATTAAGTCCGCGTAGGGCTAAGATAAGGAATTGTTTTTGATATTTTTGACGCGTGACGCTTATAGCCGAACCGATCAAGTAAGGTCAAGGTCACGAAATGGCAGACCTATAATCGAGGAAAATTATAATTTAATTTAACTAAAAGACCTAAAAATGCAAACGACAGATTTTAATATTATTTGCGGTATATTTATGTTAGAGATGCCTTCTCTTATTAGGTCTGTGACGATCCTGGACCGAAAGGCTTATTAGCGCGGCTTACTCAACCAGGTCTGTGGGGTGGATCCTTTTATCCTACCGCAAGCCGGATCTTGGGCAGGCGGGTCCTCGCTGTTATCCCACGAACTTGCATTAATAATAAATCCACATAAACTTGAATTCCTGATTAGCCGAGCCCGTATAGGCAAGTCTGTATACTCGTCTGAATTGTTTAAGGCCCAGATCTCATAGACTATACGAGCTCTGGACTTGGTGTTTTCTATGATGTACGTATGTACGCACACTTTCACTTGTATACTCAGGCATTACGAAATTGGTGCCATTGTATTGGTGCCAACCACTTTTATACACGTATACGAAGGCGGCGGAGCAGCAACACAGTAATTTTCCATTAACATAAGATAGGGCCTTACCGACCGCTGGTGTACATTTGAGAAGGTTAAATTTGCATTTGAAATTAAGTCCTACATCTCTATTTTCTTCTTGTTATCACACTTGTAAATATCTTCTTTTGAGTTTCTTCTTAGAGATATACAGACATATATGTATATGTGTATATACATAGAAAATCTGGAACACGGGTTTTTTGCTTTGACTTACTGTTTAAAATTGAATAATTATAATCACTTGGTCAGCCGCACTGATTTGTACAAACGCCAAACGCAAAGTACATTCGAGCAATGCAATGACCGAAAACAGATCAGCATCATTTTTAGCTACCTGCTCTCTTCATTTTCCTCTCATGCTTTTTCGTTTCTTCGTCTACTGGTGAGACGTTGCATCCTAACCGAACTAGTTCGGTGGGTGGTGTGCGGTGGGCTGTAGAGTATACAGAGCAAAATTTGTTGGCTCTTCTTTGAGGGGTTCGGCGTTCGTTTACCATAGGGTTAGTCCGGAAAGTACCCATGTAGGAACCAGCCAAATCAGTAGTTCGGGCATGGTCAATCGCCAGTACTAGAGGGATGCGATTCCGTACCCCATACAGTTTATACAGTATATTCTTGATCAGCAACATTAGCCGAGTCGATTTAGCTATATCTTTCTGTCCATCTGACCGTCCGTCTGACTCCTAGTTCTCAGAAACCATAAGGGCTCGCGCACACTGTAGCTGAAATCGGAGCTGAAAGCGGAGCTGATAGCTGATTTATAAGCTCTGAAAAAACAAACACACTGCACCGGTGCAAGTGCGCACATTGCAGACTGAGCTGAGCTGAAAGCTGAAAAAGCTCGCTGAAATCAGCTCAGCTTAATTTGATCGATCAAGCATGTTTGTTTTTTCAGCAAGCTGATTGCTGATTTTGTTCAAGTTTATTGTTTCATAAGTGATCGTAAATGGGCCGCGAAACATTGTTAAGCGAAATTATGGTTAACCCAGCGCTGAGGAATAAGCGGGATTATTAAAAATATTTGAATAATAGTTTTATTTCTATAATTTCTGGAAGGCGATAAATTGGGCAAAAAAGTTTAATTATTACCATTTTCAAATATGTCAATAATAAATATAATATACTATGTCCCCAAGTACAGTAAACGCTGGAAAGACATCACAATGTTTATTATTATACAAAATAAATAATAATTGCAAAATGTAATATTAATTCGCAGTGGCTTTTAGCTTTCAGCAATCAGATCAGCCGACAATGTACGCACCTGCAAGCTGATTCTGCCTGAAAAAAGCTCTCAGATCAGCTGAGCTTTCAGCTCCGATTTCAGCGCCGATTTCAGCTCCGCTTTCAGCTATAGTGTGCGCGAGCCCTAAGAACTAAACCAACCAAATTTGGTATCCAGAGTCATATGATAGCACAATGTTAGAAGTGTATTTCAAAACTTTGGACAAAAACCTGTGGCATCCACAATTTGGAAGATTCTCTTTCTCTCTCACCCACTCTTCCTCATGCAGTGTACGTCCTCTGGCGGTGTTTGGTGTTTGTTCTCTCTGGTGTTTGTGTGAGAAGAAAGGTAGAGATAAATCGATAAATCAATAAATCAATTTGTCCCTTTGCGAACAGCTACAGCAAACGAAATATAAAATATATTTTATAAATAAAAACTTTATCGTGAAGATTATCGAAATTATTTGAGCGTGCATTAAACAGTATATGATCGTAATCGGGATCGATTTCTTAATATTTGCATTCATTAGCTAATAAAAATTTGAAAGATTGCTTCAAGACAAAGATCGCATGACTAACCTGCGAAAAATACTTAAAATACATTAATTTACTAGTCAGATTTCTTTTCCCTAATTTCATTATGCAAAATCTATATCTGAGTCTTTTAACCGACAGTAAAAACTTAAACAAGTCGGAAATTTATTCTGGGTATAATAAAAAGCGAATAATGTGGATATCACAAGATTTTGCAAATTGAGAGGCCGGATTGGAGCGTTTAAATGTTTAGAGACATAATTCCGCGCAAAGATAAGTCGTTATCCCAAATTTTTAAATAAATTCAGTGGAGTCACAGGAGTCTGCACATTATAGTTGCTTTACGATTGCTCTAACTCTTGGATCTGAGTCAAGCGGACGGACATGGCTATATATACTCGGCTATTGACACTGATCAAGATATGTATAACCTTTAAGAGGTCAGAAATACCTTCTTCTTGCTGTTACATATATTTACACGAATTTAGTTTAAATTTTAAAATTTCATCGTCTATGTCAATGAATACGCTCCGAAGTTGCTATGTTTATATGTTCGCCGTTCCGTTGGCGGGGGCTCTCTAATAAGCATTTGTTTTTGCTTTGGTTGCATTTCCAAGATCGGCCTACTTCTCAATCAAACATACTATTTTATATGTAGTAGTAGTAATATATAGTAAGTATATACTCCCATGTACAATTAGTCAATTCTCAAAATGATGTGCGATTTTTTTGTAAACGGACGGCGAGAATCAATAAGGATTGATACCTAATTCAAGTTTTAAAAACTAAATATAATTTGTTTAAATATATATATTGACAATGTTTTGTACATATGTATGTACATATGTAGCTAGAAATTTTCGTGTGTTTGTATATGTGTACTTGGATAATTAAGTATTTTATGCTCATAGTAGTATGAACAAGTGAATATGCCTACAAAATATAATTTTCGAATTTGCATCCACCTGCGTATAAAGATAGTTGGTTGAAATAGAGAACAAAAAAATGTAAGCTCGGGTTCTCCGTTCGTTAGGAGAGACTGCGAAGAGAAACGACTCGTCTGTCAATGAGAGCTTCGTGTCCTTTCTATTGTTGTTCGCTCTTGCCTAGAGTTTGCGCAAAGCGGGTTTTTATGAGTAACAAGTTGTTGAAGTGGTGTGGCAGTGTTGTTTGTATTATTCTCCCTAGGTCCTCTTACAGCATCTCAGAGAGAGAAGCCTGATTCTCTATTGGTTGTAGATGTATTTGTGTGTTTGTTTGCCTTCTCGCTATGTTTACGCTTATGTTTAAAGTTCTCTTCGCCGCAGTTATCTTGGCTTCGGACTGAGCGGCTTCGGACATGCTATGAGAAGCTCCGATGCGGCAGGGTTTGCCGTATTAAAATCATATCCTTCTGTTAGTTTGAGGAGTAAACAACGGCGACAGCAGAGCTCGGATCAAAAATAGACACCCGCGTCTAAGTCGTGTTGACTCGATACGATATCACACTTGAAGTCCCTAAGTTTTGTTGTTGGAAGTTTGTTGTTTTGAAATGGATATCTCAGCCTACCAACACATGAATATCAGAATGAGTACGCGTGGAAAGCGACCGTTGCGTAATCTCACACCAAATGACAAGGTTAGAGCCATTCAACGCATTCATAATGGTGAAACAAAAGCAAGTGTATCCAGAGATCTGGGAGTTCCTGAATCAACCTTGCGTGGTTGGTGTAAGAACGAACAAAAATTAAGATTTATGTGCCGCCAATTGGGTCCAGATCATTTGGGAATTGACACACCTCCCGAGAAACGTGCCAAATTCGATTTACAGTTGCTACCCCCAAAACTCGCCACGCTCCCCAATTACGACGATCTTGGTTTAAGTAACTTTTTGTTTTCGGCAACTGAATTTCCAACCCAAAAGGAATCATTATTAGAAAAATTAAGTTTGGTGGAATTTGTGAAAAAAAATGGACTCCATCCAAGCGCCATTCGAGAATTGGGAGACACACACTCGCTGAATGCAGCGAATGCCGTATCAGGTGTGGATTATTCAACAAACAACATGATAAATCAGCTAACCCTTTTAGCGCAGCTAAATTCAAAACTATCGTACCAGATGGGCGAATCAGTAGATACAGATATTAAAAGCTCCCAAAGCACAGACATTACCGATACAGCAAGAGAAGAAAATTCAACAAAAATTGGCTGCCCCCTACTCACCGTTAAAAATTGGGCAAAAGATCCAGCAAAACGTGCGCATTTCAATCATGCAACACAATTACATAATGATAAGAACAACAACGCGGTTGACCCATCCTATTCAAACTTGACCACGATGAAATACCCTCTAATAATGGAGCCAGTGAAGTCAATTTATCCTGAAACGACGGTTTCCGCGATACCACCACCATTTTCCACTTATACGGATTTAGCTTCTGCGGCATCAACTCCTACGACGGATAATGATTGTCAGGGGGCTGCTTTGCTGGATTGGTGCAAACTATTTAATGCCAGCCTTAATTTTTTGGCATTCGCTGCGGCCGCCGCTTCAATGCAGCCTGCAGGAGGAACTATCCCGAAGTCTACAACGACACAGCTTCCAACCACTGAAGCTGACGAAACATATCCTTTTAATAATAATCTTGTAAAACGGCTTAGCCCATTGGCACATAGTGACGCCTCGAATGAAAGTTACTTTGACAGTGAGCCAGAAGATCTTTCTGTGCGCTCGTGTGCCTCAGTCTCCAGCCGTAACAACAGTAGATCTCAAACTCCCGATAAAAGCACCGCGACAAGCATAGCCTGCTTAAGCGACGGAGAGCAGTAATAAATTTGCAATCTCTAATACAAATATTTGTTTGTACATAGTATAATATTTTTTTTAGTTAATTATCAATAGCTATATGTTATATTAACACAAATATGTATTTCTTCCTAGCCATACATAAAAATATGTATTTTTTTTACGAGTTTATTTAGGCCCTATCATTATTTATGCTTATTGAGAAATAAAACTATTAATATAAGAGAAACTGGTTTTAATAAAGCTTCATACCCGATAGTATTATGTAGAAATATCGACTGTGTGAAAACTTTTAGTACGAGTAACAAATTAAATTAATCTATATTACATAATAAATAAAATGTAATTAATTGTGTTAAATAGCCTAATAATTTTGAGTATTCGGTAAACAATTAAATTAAGCAATATTTGTTTTGCAAGTGCTGTATTCTCAATTAATTTTAATAAATATATCTAACATAAACATACATATAAACAAAATAAATAAAAATAGGAATAAAAGTCATAGCTTCGGGGCCCTCAAAAATGAATACAAAATTATTATAATGAATAAAAAAATTATGATTGAACCAAGCAGACATTTGTCAAGTGTTTTTCATAAATCCACTCAAACTTATCATAAAAACTAACCAATCTGCTGGAATCATATTCAAACGTGATGAGTGTCTGTAAATCTTAACGGAATTGTTGAAGGCCGATGACATATCGATAAAGAATTTTTTCTCCAATAAATGTGTAATTTTGAAGGATAAAGTTTTCTTTTTATTTCTCAGGGTATCTCGAGTTCAGATGCATACGAATATCTGATAGCTGGGACTGGAACAATCATTCAAAAACTACTCCTAATTGAGAAAAACTTGTTACATATGTCTTTTTTATAATTTGTTAATTCAATCAAATCTCCAAGTTTTTGTTTGTTTTTTTAAACGACAAGCCCTACGGACTATAGCTTGTGGTTTGCAGAAAAATATTTGTATCGCTGAAGATACTCCACCAACAAGTAATAAGCCAAGATATATTTGGAACATCAAAGAATCGAAGCTCTTCGAGATTATTAAAAGCTTTCACTCCCGCCGCTAGCCTTCCTGTACTGCTTATTTCTAATATTTTATAATTAAATATATGTACATTGATAGCGGAGGGACGTAGCTATGCGGACGGCGTTGCAAACATCTGCTAAAAATCATAGTACACTCTTTAAGGGTACAAAAATACCAATATCAACTGCCAAAGCAACGGCATGAAGACGAATTATTGGTTCGCCTTTTGCAAAAATTAAATATCGCGTGTTGGTAATTTCCGCTTGGCTTCTCGTTGTCGCTCCCAACGACTGAAGTTGAGGCGAATTATTACGATGATTAGGAGACTGACACTGCTTCCAGGCATCCATGTCGACCATCCGGCATGCCAACCGTGATCTGTATGCATGTGGGCACATTGCATGTGTTCTTTGCAGTGTTTTGGATATCTTCGTGTCTTTCTGGTTCTGGGCGAGAATTAAATTACAAAAGTCTGAACCTCTGGGCATATGGACAGGTCAGCCGCTGTCAATATTGTGTCGCATCCAAACAGCATGATCGAAACAGAACGCGGTAGAAACGTTTAAGCACGTATGTATTGTATTAAAACCATATCATCACGGCGAATTGTATGGGTAATAGAAAGTATCAAGAAATGTTTTCTAATCTATAGGTAAATTTTTTTCAACTTTTAGCTTGGTATGAGAATTATCGAAGGCTAGCTTCGGACGCCGATGACATTGATACCGCAGCAGATCGATTCACTCAATTCAGATTTTAAGCTGCTAATTTTTTCTAAAATCTCTTTAAAAAATCTCACAAATACTTGATTTTAGGCCAACTGTTCTTATGACAGCTGAATGATATATTTACGTAGTATCAAAAGCACGACTGTACCATCCTTTCTACGCTTGGTCTTCAAAGTACACTGTTTATATAATTCAACTTATAACTTTTTATTTTATTTTATTTTTTTTTAGAGTTTTATTTTATTTATAAAATAATAATAAGAATAAGAATACAATTTGTTATTTGCTATTACTTTTGGAGCAACTTATCCAACAGTCAACAGTCAGGAAAAATTATGATGATTTAAAAAACAAATAAAACGAGGGGGAACGTTGTGATTTGCTGCGGAGACCGCAACTCTACATTTATACCCGATACTTAGTCAGTATGGCTCTCCTCCGGCAGACGCCGCTAATATTAAACGACACGAGAGGGAGAGAGGAGGGAGGAGGGAGAGGAGCGGAGCGGAAAGGGGCGGGGCAAAGTTTATATACTTTATGGGGTCGGAAACGATTCCTTCTGGACGTTACACACATTCCATTTTCACCACAAATCGAATATACCCCAATACTCATTTTGAGTATCGGGTATAAAAATCGTGTTATCAAGGTTGAAGAATTTGGAGGGGGCCACTTTTAACTGGTAATACTTTTTTCATTCTTAATATAAAAATATATTTAGTTGTATAAAAGTCTGGTCATTCAACTTAAAAACATTAAAAACACAACGATGAATCGAGATGAATTCTTTCCGCGGTCTAATTAACGCGGTCCATTTAAGGGTTTCAGCAGACGGGATGCTTTGGGAACACGCAAAATGTTGAAGGTTATTTTCAATGGTAGTTTTAAAAGGAGTCCTTAGATCTTAGCTTTGTTTATCTGTTTTATAACAAAAATACCTATCGCAAATGAAAAATTAATTTCTATAGGGGTTTATAGGCTCTTTTAAATCCACTGTATTGTGTGTCTACCAGTTTTTCCACACTTCTACCGAAACTTTCCATAGCGACTTTTGATTATACGAGATAATCGAAATTTAAAACGTTAGAGAACGATATCATTTACCATATTGCAAAAATGTGGATTAAAGCGACTTATTATTTCAACCAAAAGAAAGAAAACAAATGTTACCGCTCCAAGCTCCCGTTCCAAGCTGCCGCTCCATATTTCTTCCTCGTCTTCGAGATATATGTAAATCTTCCTCATTCACTCGTTCAGGTAACAGCTAGAATATTTATCACTAGGTATATAAATGAACGGAAAGCAGGTAAATATTGTAACAATTACATCATTCGGCAAGTGTACCGAGACTCTTAACGTCAGGACATGATTATGCCCGATACTCAATGTGTGTAACACACAGAAGGCAGCGTTTCCGTTCCTATAAAGTATACATATATACTTTATATCAGCATTAATAGCCGAGTAGATATAGCCATGTCCGTCCGTCCGTCCCTATGAGCTCCTAATGCTCAAAGACTATAAGAGCTAGAGCAACGACAGTATCCAGACTTCTGTGATATGTCACAGTATCAAAACTTCGCCCCGCCCTTTTCCGCCTCCACAAAGAACGAATATCTGTGGCATCCGAAATGCATAAATCGTAGTGAATGATTATATCTTCCAGACGGCAGAATCTGAACCAGATCGTATCATTATTATAGCTAGAATGAAGAAATCAATTTCATTCTTTCTCGCTCTGTCTCTCTCTAACATGTTTCATGGTCGCTAAAAGGGAGCGCCTATATCTCAGAGACTATAAGAGCTGGAGAAACCAAACCAATGGCATTTACAATTTTGAAGGTACGAAGACTCCCATCGAATTGTTAGACTGAATTAATGCTTTGACGGATATGAAGAATATTTATAGAAAATTACATAAAACTCAAATAACTTAGTGTACATATGTATGTATGTACATATGTACATACTCGTAAGTACATGGAAAATTAATGAGACAATGAAAATGTGGCACTTAATCACGAATGTGTAGGTTTCTTTCTTCTTTTATTCTCACAAACGAAATAAACTTATCGTGCAGATCAATGCTGGCATCCAACTAAGAGGCAACTTTCTGGAGGGATGCCATGGATGCAGTTGTCTTTTAGGTCGTCGACACCAAAGCGGCTATTCCAAGAAAACCGCCGGTGTATTTGCGTGTGCTACCAATGTGTCTGGATATGTGTATCTCCCTTAATCATTTTGGAAGTTTACATTTCACGAGCTGTATTCATTCATAAGGTACAAATTGGCATAGCCTTAATGTGCATATCAATGGGAACAAAGAAACGACAAGCTGGAGGTCTGCCATTCACTTTGTTTCTACAGATAAATTCACCAAACATTCACTATTCTGCTTATGCGAGGGATTTCTATAACTTTCCATTTATTGGATGGTGGGATTCAAGGGTACGTAAGTAAAATACCGGTTGTGTTTTCATTCTTATTTCGAAAGTGTAAAAAACTTTAACTAAGATAGAAACGGGTTTCGGTATGTATATGTTTATGTATGTATGTACATGTATTTGGATTTTGAATGCTGAGGAGCTACATATATGAGCGTTTATTTTATCATTACAAATGAATCGATGTTGTGCACATATGAATGTATGTACATATGTATGTATGTACATTAGGAATCAAAAGTCTCAGGGTCTACAAATTTTCCTTTTGTTATAAAACAATAACATATATAGTTTAAGCCCGATTAGACAACGTTTAGAGGTGTCAGCTATACTATATATTGCTCTGATCGGATTGCATTTTTTTTTGTGATTTAGAACTTTAAAATATAATCCTGCCCCTATGCCATTCTGAAGGGTCGTTAAAAAATCGTTGGCAATATAAAAGCGACCGAAAAATGTAGTAGAACCATAGGAACCATTGGCCAAATATCGTATTTTTGAACTTTGATCTCAAGTCGCCACCTCTAAACGTTGTCGAATCAGACTGAAACTTAATATTTTTAGGCCCTAAGACCTTTGAAAATTAAACTTTTATAAATAAGCGCAACCCTAATGTACATACATATGGTTGTATTTCCTACCGAGGTATAGTTAAACACAAGTTTTCATCCACGGCATGTAAGCATAAAACGGTTAAGCTACTTAGCGACAATGAAAAATGAAATAAGCCGACCAGTATTTACATCAACCAAAAAGTAAGAAATCATTTAAATATAACACTAAAAAAACTTTCACACGTATTAACCAAGTTTGGATATTGAATACTTCTAATTCAGCTGAGATCATACATACTTAATATTCCGACATAACTAATCAGGAGATTGAAATACACTTAAATAGATTCAGAACGTTGGATTAAGATGCTGCTGACCATTCTTAGGTGGAGAAGGAGAATTCCGGTGTACCCTGGACGCCAGGTGGAGTATAGGTAGTAAATATAACCTCAGAAGCGAACACAAAGTAGATAGTACTGCTGGCTGAAGGAACTGGATGTCACTGCCTCTTAAATGATACACATGGTCTTACATTCGTATGTGTGACTGTCAGCCACAGCTAAATACATTATGTATCTCGAAAATACAACTAAAGAGGATTAAGTTTCAGAACCTCTTCCAATTATAATAGTCTTTACTATTCAACGGCTTGTTTAATTTTTTAATTTTTGTGTACAACTAACATACATATCTAATGAGTTTTGAGGTCTTTTAACTATGTACCTCCTATATTTTTTTACTTCACTCATTTTATAATCAGTGGCATAAAACACATACATATGCGTGTATGCGTGTTTAAGTACATATATGCAAATATATTTACAATTTTATGCGTAGACCACCTTAGCTTGTTTTATACGGATACATATGTATGTACAACTGCTACATACGAATATGTATGTATGTATTTGTGAACATGGAAGGTCTATAAGCTTACGGTTCGTCCATGTGCAAAAGGCAGGACAGGACCATAAAAAATAAACCCCTTCAGTTGTTGTTAAACAAACTCCTGCGATTTCTATTTCTCATAACAAGCATAGACTCACATACTCGTACTATTTAGAAGCGCGCAGATGGTTCTAACTCGAAAGTGGACAGAATTTAACGTTCTACAGACTCGTTTAATAATTGCTCAAAGTGCGTGTGGTTTGGGAAAACGGCCTGGTGCTTGGGTTGGGTCGTTCGACCATCAGCCGTGTCGCTAGGCCTGTCAGTCCGGGTCGTAGTCGTACCGGTCAACTTCGGTCCGGTCCGGTCCGGTCCGGCCCGTAACGGACCGGCCGCCTGGCCCGTTTTCTGACATTTGAAATTTCTGATAGATGCGGTTTGCGGAGGCTGGGCTATGGCGCGCTAAGTGTTACACACACACACAGATCTGGATAGAGTGGACACGGCACCGCACACCATGGACCTTTTGCATCCTTAACCCCTAAGTGTCCAGAAAAGGGATGAAATGGCTGAAAAATGCTTACGCGGGCTTTGGTAAATGTTGCTACGAATATATTATGCGTACATACACATACATACATACAATTCTTACACATACAAATATTGTATATATACATACATGGGCCATTTACTTCTATAGATATGTAAATTTTAGATATTCTAAACTATATACATATTAAAAATATACCTATGTGTACGTATGTATGTATGTACATGCATATGTTTGTTGGTGTTGGTAGTGGTCATCAGGCTTGTGTTGGCTTGCTAGGCTTATGAATATCCTAAAAGAAGGATATTATGTAGGGCGCATACATCCGATGATAACAGGGGATATTTCTCTAACCCATCTATCAACAAAAAGGGTATTTTAAGGTTACAGTCGCAAAACTGAGCGACTTGATTGCATAGAAACAGAAGAGCGAAACGACGAACATTGCAATATCGATTAGATATGCGATCTTTTTGGGTTAGCCATATATGTATGTATATGTACATCTGTGTATGTATGTATTTAGTACGTATGAAACTGCAATTTCGAAAATTTGGCTGGATTGTCATCAGAAACAAAACAGATTCTTCTGAAAAGTATTTTCTGTGTGCAACAGAACTTTTTATACTGTTTGAGAGGTTACATGGAAATATCCCAAAAGCTTGTGACGCTCCGAAGAACTATTCTATATTCTAGTTCAACAGTAATTGAAAAGCCATATATGTAAATATGTATTCATAAAACAAATGACAACAATTGAACGTACGCGTTATAAAATGTACGCCAAAATATAACCTGGTGCATTGTGCTAATATTTTTTTGTGCTAATATATGAAGTATTGATCGTCAGTTTTTAAAATTTGTTTTTGTTTTGTGGGAAATCCGCAGAGGCATCTGACGTACATTACTGTCGTTACGTTACCTAATTCCGTGGTAATACATTTTTAAAAATTTACCATTTGCTGAAATTGGTCCATATTTTTGGAGATTTTTTTTAAAATAGTTAATCTTATAAAGAGTTTAAGAAAATACTTTTATCAAGAATCATCTTTCTTTTTGATGATAATAGTAAAGAAAAACATGACTATAAAATTAACAAAAAATGTACCGAAAAAGTGAACTTTTGCTTATTTTAATAGGTTTTCAGATCAAAGTTAATCGTATTACATATATGTATTTCAAGTGGGTAAATAAGTTACCTTACAATAAATTTTGAAAATAATTTAGAGACAGAACTATATGGAAATCAGTTTCTATTAACTTTTAATGTTTTTTGGAATGGTGGACCTTTTGACTGAAATACCCATATTTTGTTAATAATGTATGACTAGGCGAGTGGATATCTGTCTGTCAGCTTATACTACTCTCCTACTCTTTCAGCAACAGTTAGTATAGTTGTATAATGGTTCGATTCAGACAATATCTTACTGACTTAAATTGTAAGCAGCGGCAAGGGCCGCGGTTCTACTTTATACCCAGTACTAAGTCAGTATATATGTGATCTTATAAGTCATAACTTATTGGAACCATTTGGGAGGTTTTTATATAATATATTAGAGTTTATCTGTTTAAGTTTTTATACACATTTTTTATTAATATCTGGCATAGGTGGATTTGGTAGGATTGAAAAACTTCATCATGAATATATGTAGCTCCCATAGGAACGAAGTATAAATGATTGGATGGGTAGCGTTGGGAGACATGCTGTCAGTCTAATATCCTGTTTGAAAGATATAGATTTATTATTTTACTAAGCAAAAAAAAACAAAAAACAAACAAAAAACAAAAGTCTATTTTAGGGAACATATTTAAAATGTTGCTTTTATATTAAAGTTATACCGATTTTTGGTGAAGAAATCTAAATTTGCCAAGAATACGCCATAAAAAGCAAATCAGCCAGTGTAAAACACAACTGTAAAGAGAACGCTGATAACAAAGACTCTGATCTGACTTTGATGTTCGCAGGACAAAAGAAAAATACAAAGCAAGGGGAGAAAAAAACAAGGACACATTGTCACACTGCAAAAAATGAATATGCTGTTTTTTTTTATTTGTGTATACATATGTACATTTGTGTGTATGTATTATAAAATAAAAGAAGTATATCAATATACAAATTATGTTCATCAATATCAAATTGATACTCAAAATTGATTACTCAAAAATAATGATTATCAGTGAAGAAAAACGTAAAAAATTTAAATATAATCTATACCAAGTAATTTTTATTATATAACTTATAATGATTACGTTTCCTGATATCAAAACTTAATCAATATTGTACCATGTACATAAGTCATTTCTAAACTTTAAACAACAAAAATATAGAAAATATGTAAAATTGTGGTTGGAAGGTCTTAGGAGAATTTTTTTAGTTGGTTTGCTAATCGCTCAAAAAATGCGTCGTTGCACCAGAATATTTCTGCAATATATGTATAAGAAGCCTTTAGAATACTTTATTCCAAACGACGCAAAGTGGCGATTTAGACGAAAAGAGGTGGCAAAAGTCGAAAAATTTTTCAAACTAATCAGATTTTTAGTTTAGAAGTTGCTTCAAGGCGCAAATTTTTATACCCGATACTCAAAATGAGTATTGGGGTATATTAGATTTGTGGTAAAAGTGGATGTGTGTAACGTCCAGAAGGAATCGTTTCCGACCCCATAAAGTATATATATTCTTGATCAGCATCAATAGCCGAGTCGATTGAGCCCTGTCTGTCTGTCCGTCTGTCCGTCCGTCCGTCCGTCCGTCCGTCCGTCCGTCCGTCCGTCCGTCCGTCCGTCCCCTTCAGCGCCTAGTGCTCAAAGACTATAAGAGCTAGAGCAACGATGTTTTGGATCCAGACTTCTGTGATATGTCACTGCTACAAAAATATTTCAAAACTTCGCCCCGCCTACTTCCGCCCCCACAAAGGACGAAAATCTGTGGCATCCACATTTTGAAATATACGATAAAACCAAAAACGCAGACTCGTAGAGGATGACTATATGTTCTAGAGTGTAAAATCTCAACCAGATCGTATAGTTATTATAGCCAGAATCAAGAAAACAATTTCATTCTTTCTCGCTGTGTCTCTCTCTAACACACAGGTTTCATGGTCGGCTTTGCCAATTGCAAAATATGAGTTCACGGATCTCAGAACCTATAAGAGCCAGAGCAACCAAATTTGGTATCCACACTCCTGTGATATCGGACCTTGACCGTTTCGTGTCCAAATTTCGCCACACCCCCTTCCGCCCCCGCAAAGGACGAAAATCTGGGGCATCCACAAATCTCAGAGACGATTAAGGCTAGAGTAACCAAATTTGGTATCCGCAATTCTGTTAGATCTCACTATAAAACGTATATCTCTGAATTTCGCCCCACCCTTTTCCGCCCCCACAAAGGACGAAAATCTGTTGCATCCACAATATTGCACATTCGAGAAAACTAAAAACGCAGAATCATAGATAATGACCATATCTATCAGATTGCTGAATCTGGATCAGATCAGATAATTTTTATAGCCAAAAGGAACAAATCAATTTGCACTGGCTACGCAGCCCCCGACGTCACGCTCAGACTGATTTTCTGTCTCTCTCGCACGCACTATTTGTCGTGTCGTTTAATATTTGCGGCGTCTGCCGGAGGAGAGCCACACTGACTAAGTATCGGGTATAAATGTAGAGTTGCGGTCTCCGCAGCAACTCACAACGTTCCCCCTCGTTTTTATTTAAATACTGCATTTTTGTATCTTTTATTAGTTGCCTTTATTCTTTGGGGAACTTTTTAAAGATATGGTCAATTGCATAGGAAGTTGTTTAGAAAAGCTTGTTTTGCAAACCATCTCAAATTTAGGCTGTTTTTCAACTTTTACTATCCCCAAATTTTTTCCGAGATTTTTGTTGTTAATGTTCTTTGAAATATTTATTACATAAGTCTAAAAGCCCTTTCTCCGCTTCGTTTACCTTCTATACCGATTTACCTGCCACAACCTCGCACCAAAAACGGGATATATTTTTGTAAAGTGCAGTCATAATTGAAAAACTGATGAGATGTTAGGTACTAATGAATCCATATGCACAGGTATATTCAATATTAGAATACTTTTTTGTTTCGCGCTACCTCAATTATGTTGCCAGCCAAGGAAATACAAAAGACTAGGAAAAAAATTATTCAAGAACAATTCTTCGGCAAACTATCACTGAAAGTGGACTGCGCCAAACAAGGATTTGGAAACACAATCGATGGAAACTTATCACGGACATTCTTTGAAAAAAACAAAATAGTTGCAGAAATAACTGGGGTGGATATTGACATTATCAAAAGATTGGGTGTCATTTTGAATATTTTAAACTGCAAAGAACAAATAAATACCCGCATGTTTGGTGAATATACCTCGAAGACTGCAGAGCTGTTACTGGAAAAATATACTGAAAAGAAGCAGCTCCTAAGCTTCATAAAATTCTGGCAAATGTCAAATTTTGATCGAACATTAGAGCTTACCAATTGGAGAGATGTCAGAGGAAGCCCAGGAAACGAGAAACAAAGATTAAAAAAAATACTGGAATATGAATACGTGCGTCTTGCAGAAACAAAAAAGTCCAACCAACTTTCAGAAAAAAAAAATATTTTTATTAAAATTTTTATAATTTAGGTTTAGTTTAAAATGAAATAAAAAAAATCGATACAAAAATTAATAAAAATAGAGCATTTTACATAGGAAAATATGCACCGGCAACAAAGTTCAACTTTAACCCATTACTGTGGAGCTTTTAGACATTGTAGCATAATCTACTTAAGCAGATTAAATCTGTTCTTTCAAATGCAGTTTGTTTCATGAAGATATCTTTATTTGCTCAGAAGTTATTAATTTAGCAAGCTCAATCGGCAGAATGCCCCGCTGTGCGACGATCTAATAGCTCAAATCACACAATGAATCTTGTCATGCAATTTAACTCTCAGTTTTTTTATTTTCTTGCTCATATTAAAAAAAAAATACGACTACCTGTGAATATCATTTTGTAACCAAGTAAATGTAAATATTTTCGAAAAAAAGAGGAAAGAAAATTCGGGATGTGTAAAATTCCTGCCTCTCGGTTATATTAATTACAACATTAACGGAGGAAGCAACTGCCAATAGGCCAGTAACAAGCAAATGGACTAGATCCCTTGCCTCTGGTACAATTTCGCAACGTAAAAACCTTTTCTATTGGCTTTTATAGCTCGTTTCAATAACATATTTCGTTATATAGAGTGGACAAGAATACACTAACGATGAATTTAACATTATCAAATTACCTCCTCCAAATCTCTGAACAGCAGCTAGAAGATAACTTTAGCTTCCAGATGTTTTCAACGCACAGAAAAAGCATCCCATATAAATATATGACATCAGGATGACAAAATTGGTTTATTTTTTGAAGACCCGGGATGTATAATATAATTCCAATCGCTCAGTTTCTTATTCTTTAATTAAGTCACATTTTTGCTCCCCAACAAGACTTTGGGGATCAAATACATAATACAAATAAAATTGAAGAAACATACATTTTAAGAATATTTGATTTCTTTGCTGTACTTTAAAAACTCCCAAATTTATTTGTTTATTATCTAGGAAGTTGGCGTTTTATATTTCGGCTGTTGTTGAGAGTGAAGAAAGTTATTCTTGCTAAGTATTAAGTCAACAAGTTTGACATTATTTCACCGGCCAGGCCCACATATTGGCACACAGATCCAAAGAAGCAATCCGACTTGATTGATTTTGGTGTTGCAAGAAGAATTCCGCAAGCTTATATTCGTGTGGAGCACTTAAGATATCTAATATCGGGTCAATTCACCTTTATGACCACCCATAGTTCTCAAAATGGACACAATTTGTAGCTTTAAGCAAAACAGATTGGCTAAAATACAGGGAGCATAAAGTTTCCATATTGAGGGCTGCCCGAACATCTGCTGTAAAGATGACATCGAAAGCTCAGTTGAAACAATATTATCTGTAATGTCACTCCACTCCAATAATAACAGCTAATAAAATTCACAACAGAAGTTCTGTTCCCGAGCTTCGTCGAGAGTGTCTAGCTTATAGAACACATTTCTCGAAGGAGCAGTTAAACATGCCCAACCAAAATAGCTACGCAAAGCCCGAAAAGATGAGAGAAACCGAGCTCAAATATACTATATGGAGTAACTCTTCCCAAACAACAAACGATTCCGACTGTGGAAAGCTAAAGCAGGCGTAAGTTCCCTCAATCGAGAGTGAATCACCGTCCATTTAGAAAACGTCTTCAAACCACATCCAGCAACAACTAGTTTTGCGCTCCCAATATCATATGGCAAGCGCAGGGCCACGATTTCATCTCCTCCAAAATGATTGCCGAGCTGTGCAGTACATTTTCTCACCATAATATTCAACAACATAATGAAATGGGGAGATGGAGGAAGTCTTTCATCACAATGATTTATAAAGCCGGAAAGGACAAGTCCCAGCTATCATCATATACTAGACCTATCAGTCTCCCGTCGTGCCTATCAAAGTTTGAAAAGTTGTTCCTGAATCATATCAATTTTGTTTTCGCGAAAAACAAAACCATTGAACAAGTAAGCCGGATAACCTCTGAGATACGAAATTCATGTGAAAGACTAGAGTATTGCTCCGATGTCTTTCTGAATGTTGCACAAGCTTTCGACCGCATTTGGCTGAATGGCTTAATTAAAAAAACATCCATAAAATATTCGAGTCATACAGCAAAGAAGTTTCGCAGTAAGATGCAAACATTTCCTTTCTGAATATCATTCAATTCAAGCTGGCTTCCCCAGTGCATCGTGCTTGGACCAACACTGCATATTATCTATACAGCAGATATACCGAAAAAACATTCTCACAACAACTTCGCCGTTCGCTGATGATACTGCCATCCCCAGTCGCTACAAGTGCCGTACAAGAGCAGCGAAACATGTCACCTTTACCCTAAACACACTAACTTGCCCACCAGTGTTTTTGAATAATATTCCACAAAAAACTTAAGTAAGTTACCTTGGTGTCCAGAAGCATATCGAAGCGAAGAGAATTCTACTGAAATTTAACGCCAGTAATCTTCAAAGTTATCAAACCAAATTGAACATATGTCTCCGAGCTATAGGGAAACGCTTGCATTAGTAATTGCATTAAACGAGGGGGAACGTTGTGAGTTGCTGCTGCGACCACAACCGCCCATAAAACGTGTGTGTTAGAGAGAGACAGAGCAAGAGAAAATGAAATTGTTTTCTTCAGTCTAGCTCTATAATGATACGATCAGATTCTACCGTCTAGAAGATACAGTCATTCTCTACGATTCGGCGATTTTGGTTTTCTCGTATCTATGAAATTGTGGATGGCACAGATTTTCGTCATTTGCGGGGGCGGAAGAGGGCGGGGCGAAGTTTTGAAATACACTTGTAACAGTGACATATCACAGAAGTCTGGATACATAATATCGTTGCTCTAGTTCTTATGGTCTCTGAGCACTAGGCGCTCATAGGGACGGACAGACGGATGGACAGACATGGCTCAATCGACTCTGCTATTGATGCTGATCAAGAATATATACACTTGATGGGGTCGGAAACCTTACTTCTAGACGTTACACATACCCACTTTCACCACAAATCTAATATACCTCTATACTCATTTTGAGGATCGGGTATACAAATTAATTGTAGGATCTTTTAAAGATGAAATCGCCAGGTGAAAGAAAAGTATCAGATCAGGCTTCAGATCCATCCTAATAGACTTGTGTAGTCTCTGCCTAATTAGGCCCGCCTGATCAAGTCAAATGCAAAAATATTTCGTATGCAGATTATACGAGTGTTTACAGATCGATTTTTGTCGAGCGAATTGGTTTCTTTTATTTTAAAAATATTTTTATTTTCATTAATTATTTATTAAAAGTGTCTTATAAGTTGTATAAGTATATATATTAACAATCAGAAAGAAGCGTTTCTGACTTCATGTACTCCATATTTAATATCGATATCAGTCCATATCAATTGCTAAATGGCTAGCTATATGCAATAGCTGGGTTGGATTGGTGGTGATCTGATAAAAGTATTAGGAGATTTAATTCTTAATTTGGAATGGTTTACGAAGACGTCAAAAAGGTCTGAAAAAATACAAAACTCAATCAAATCAAGTAAACGGCTTTGGAAATTATACATTTATTCGAATATGAACTGAAATTTGATAAATGCAAGATTGCATATCCTGGTTAATATCAGAATTTATTTACTCTTAGCTCATATATTAGTTTTGTACATTACAATATAAAACAATCGAGCGGGAACGTTGTGAGCGGCGGCATGGGTCCCTCTATTACTTGTATACCCGGTAATCAGTCATTATATACATATGTATGCATTCTGATGATTTATGTAACATATACAATAGATGTTACCATAAATATTTCGGTCACCTCCGCCAGGTGGCGCACACTGGACGAGGAAAAGTGAGTGCGTGGAATGGGGTTGCCTCACTAAAATTTCATTTGTTCCTTCTGGCTAAAGTAAAAACCCGACCTGATCCAGATTCGACAATCTTGTAGATAGATATTGTATACAAGGTAGATATTTAGGCAGGCTCCGGTTTTAATTTTCATAAAAAGTTTACTTTTTAAAATGCAAAAATTGGTCCCGTTTTCACAAACCGCAAGATTTCTCCGTCTTTAAAACAAAAACATTTTCTTCGCCGTCTTCGTCTTATACAACGAAACGAATCTTAATCGCTAAAACGAAAAAATAGGTGACTTATTGATCCATTAACATAGATTTGACTCTGAAATAATTGGTCAGCTGATTTCGTGCTAACAGCTGACGCAGCCCGCACAGCAGCACAAGTGTACGCTTAACAGCTCAGATTGTGTTCGTGGCAGGCGCGTAAAAGAATATCTGGGTAAAAAGAGCTGTTTGCCGCCACATTTCATCCAAAATGTAAGTGCAACAAATTAATTTTTGTACCATTAGCAATTTAATTTTTTAATATGCTTGCTGTTACTGACAGTTCGTCAGAAATTTTGAGTACACAGTACAAAACCTTGCAATATCAGTATCAGATGTCTGGATCTTCTTAAATAGCGCACTTTCTGCCATCGTTTTGCTTTTAAAACAAGCAATTTAAAATAAAAGGAATTTTTATCACGCTCTATATTTACGAAGCAACCACCCTCTGAATGACGAATTTTACCGTTAAATTACGTTGAGCTCCTTCCCAAATTGTGGTAATTTTTGTAAAAAAAACCGTTTGCATTTCGAGAAATAGAATGCAGAATTCAGAGTTTTGGTCAAATGGCTGCTCCGTTTATTCATGGATTTTTACAAACGAAACCGTAAACGACGACCAATCAATCTACATATACAAAAAAAAAAAAAAATTAAAACGCAAGAAATTAATTTATTTCGACTTTTCCTGACTTTTCGAAGTCAATAATGTACTGCAAAAAATGATCAACTTTTATTTTGAATGCCTAATATTTCTATATGGTAAGCTGAAGATACAAAGTATTCGTGTCCGATTTATAGCTGCATTTATCAGATTTGTAAAGCTCAGTACAACCAGGCGTAAGATACTTAAGTTACATATGTGGGCAAGAAGAGCACAACCTCTAAAAAAAAACAGTAAAAAACAGTAACAGTAAAGAAAAATATCAGACTTTAAAATATTTTAAAAAAGAGCCACACTTTGAAAAAAAACTATTAAATAATTTTAGATCCTGAAATTTATAAAAAAAAACGGTTTGGTTCACAGCGAAAATGTGCTGTTGCATATTGTAACTAGAAAAATTGTAATTTAGCTTAACTAAAACTATAAATGATTTACTATAATATATAGAGAGGTATTTGCGGTATAGGTAGGTTAGAAGAAAAAGAGAGCTAGTAGTGGATGGTATGACTATGGTACGAAAATGTATTTGAGACTTAGAGATGTATTAAGATCCAATTGTTAAGTTACCTGAGATGGCCCAATACAGCATATATGTATGTATGTATGTACACAAAGTGTAATCTTATCCGTACATGGACTATAAGACTACATAACTAGACTATAGGACTATAAATTTGTACGAATACATGGAAGTTCTATCATGCATTCTTCAAATTTAAATTGATTGTATTCAATGATTATGAATGACTAACTTAAGCACGGCTTAAGAGCGGCTTTTAAGTTAATACTAGTACGCAAGACGTCATGACTTCGTAAAAACTTTTCCAGTCGTTATTTTTTAATTAAACTAAGGTTTTCCATTTACCATATTTTAAACCGCTAAATACATACATACATATGTCTAATATCTACCAGTACAGAGTTTACGAAGGAATAGGGCTCTTATTGGAAATATAAATTTGAAGTAAGGAAAGAAGCTGGACACTGCGGGACATCTGGCATTGTTCGCATTTTGTATGCGTATATATTTGAATTTTCTCTTGGTTGTGCACCGTATATGTACACACACATATCACATCTGTATGACGATGGAGAGGGGGGGTGACTCTGTATTTGGCTTCATCTACGTACAAGACTTGCTATTCCAGGTCCTGTCAAAACTAAAACGCGCCGTTGCTAGACCCAGACATGCCCAACTTTCGCTCCATACAATATCAGCAATTTCCTTCGTTAGTCATTCGTTTCCTCACATCTGCCCTGTTGTTATGGCTCCCACCGTCCTATGAATTTGGGCTCGTTCCATTAGCCTGTTCACTTTGATGCAGAAGTAGAAACCTCCGCTTCCAACTCCTAGGACGGACTAAGGACCAGAACAGGGGTGGGGCAGCTCGGACACCGACGTCTGGACTAGCAACCAGAGGACATCTCGACGACGACGACAGCTTCTAAGCTCACGTATTTTCTGCTGTATGCATGTATGTTCTCTTGCACATACACGGTCCAAGCATCGCCCGAACACACTTAGAGTTGGTGGGCATACATGGACACATAATGTAAATGTCCGCAATTTCTTTTTGGGAATCTCTTAGCTGCCGCTGCGTTCTTGCCATTTAGCTTGAATGTGAGTACATTCCCCTGCTGGCTCTACCAGTTACGCCACAAATCGCACGACGACGGCACAGCAACTTGCGGCGCAGAGTTGTGGAGATGGCTTCTGCCGTTGTTGCCGTCGCCTTCGTCACCACTTTTCCATCATAGCACCCAACCACCTGGCGCCAAAGGCAAGTCGATCGATAATTTCCATAGTTGACCACTGCTGTGTATGCGAATTTTGAAGCGGACATCTACACAAACACAAGCAAACGAAGGAGCCATCCTTTAACCTGTTCCCAATCCCCCACCACCGCCCTATAGACACTCTTACACACACAAGAACACTGCGCTCACTCTTAGACATTACAGCGACACACACGAAGCCGTCGTTGCCGTCGAGCCAGAATCAAGCTTGGGAAGCAGTAGCAGCATACACAGCATCTACGTCAATGACGACGTCGGCCCTGGCCAGCACAAACGTCGGCTGAGATGGGGGGGGGAGTGAGTTGGAAATGGTGACGGGGGCCGGTGGACGGAGGGACGGGGGGACGGGGGACGGTGGACGGTGGACGGTGGACGAAGGACGGCAACGGCAACAGCAACAGCAATGGCAATGGCAACGGTGCTGGTCAGCCCACAAAAAGTAAGGGTCTGGTATGAAGATAAAACGAAGACCAAGGAACGAACTGTTTCTGCAAAATGTTGTTTGCATACGACTTGCGACATGTGAAAAGGATAAGAGTGAATGTATGCGTGTTCTGGTACAGATCTGGGTATGGATATGGTAGGGGGTGTATATATGTATGTATGTGAAGTTAAGAGTACGGATAGGAAAGCGGACGTTGGCAGCAAATACGTGAGTGGGAGTTCGGCGCGTTTGGGGACCATCGGACTCGTCGTGGGCAATTGCCACGGCCATTGTAGGAGTGTGGAGTGTGGAGTGTGGGCTTTGGTCAAGCAACGCTCCGCTGGCGTATACTGGAATAGACGACTTGCTGGTTCGAATGAAGGTTGAGTAGAGTAGAGTAGAGGTTTGCTAGAGCAACGGCTATGGCTCTCGAGCTGCGTTGTGAGAGTGGGTGGATGTTTGGTGAGTGGACCCAAAGATGTACGCTAGGCGATTGTAAAATTTCACATTTTAGAGAATTAGACGTTTACTGGGATACAAACACATACATTTAAGAATTTTGGTGTATGTATTCGTTTGTACATTAGTAAGTGCCTATGCTCAAACACACTCGTGCATAGATAAGCTCACACTCATACATGCATGTACATAAAAACATACATATCTACATATATGTATATGTATATGCACATATGTAGGTATGTGCTTATGCATGTGGGTTTGCTTGTGGGAAAGTTAGATTCACATAAATAAGTAAATGCTTCTGCCTTCAGGTATGTATAAAATATCAAAATGTAGCTTAGACTACGCAAATTTTTCGTATACTATGTATGTACATATGTATGTGCATAACTATTCCCCTTCTAAATTTATACAAGACTCGCTCAACACGCAATTTTTCGAGTAAACAAAATTTACTTTTTTAATTTTAATTTTCGCCTAATTCAATCCATTGTTTGCTACGGCCGTTATTTTTGTAACTATTCTGACGATTGTTTTTCTTTGTAGAACTAATTATAGCTCAAGTATTGTGAAAATGATATTTCTAACATCTTACAGTAGCTTTTAATATTTCATTAAAATGTCAAGAACTTAAAATGGTGAAGTAGCTTGAAGTAGCTGAAGTATTGCTGAAGAACCAATGGGAAACCATTCCAATGGGTATACCCGGAATGGACTGAGTCTGTCTAACTCTGTACTATCCTTTGTAATTCCCACGCAGATCAAGTTATTTTTACATGTTAAAGAAAAAACGAGTCGGAACGTTGAGATCGGTAGCCGGTACTAAGTAAATATACGTTTTACATCACTTCTGTGGTTTATTTTATAAACCCCTGAATTGATATCGGAACCAATTAGTGCCGCATATATGCTGTTGTTTGGTGTTCGTAAATGGGAAAGATTGATTTGTTAGTGAAGCAGACAGCGAATGTCTCTCAATCTTTCTTGCACTTGTCATGAGAGATGGGAGAAACAAAGAGAGACAGAGAGGGAGCACGAACGCTAGCTACATATGTATGTTAAAATGTTCATGCTTATACCCGAAAATCAAAATGAGTATTGGGGTATTATATCAGATTTGTGGTGAAAATGGATGTGTGTAACGTCCAGAAGGAATCGTTTCCGACCCCATTAAGTATATATATTCTTGATCAGCATCAATAGCCGAGTCAATTGAGCCCTGTCTGTCTGTCCGTCCCCATCAGCGCCTAGTGCTCAAAGACAACAAGAGCTAGAGCAACGACATTTTATATCCGGACTTCTGTGATATGTCAATGTTACAAGTATATTTCAAAACTTTGCCCCGCCCACTTCCGCCCCCACAAAGGGCGAAAATCTGTGGCATCCACAAATTCAAAGATACGTGAAAACTAAAAATCAGAATCGTAGAGGATGGCTATATCTTCTAGAGTGCAAAATCTGAACCAGATCGTATAATTATTATAGCCAAAATCAAGAAAACAATTTCATTCTTTCTCGCTCTGTCTCTCTCTAACACACAGGTTTCATGGTCGGTTTTGCCAATTGCAAAATATGAGTTCAAGGATCTCAGAACCTATAAGAGCCAGAGCAACCAAATTTGGTATCCGCACTCCTGTGATATCGGACCTTGACCGTTTTGTGTCAAAATTTCGCCACATCGGCGGAAAAACTTGAGTGAAATTTATTCTAAATATGTATGTGTAATATACATTGTATATATTAACCACCATATAGTTGTTTTGGAAAAAAGTTTTCTGACAGTATTTCTGAGGATAACCCAATCAAGTCATTCAACACAAAAAAGTTTCTTGTTCGATGTGCCACTTTCCGCATGAGCTTTAATATTAAAAATAATTTATTTGAGTTAAATGCAAAAGGGCTTGGGTCTGCCTCAGTTTCATTTGGACTTTGAAGGGTTAAGTTTAAAAAAAAAAAAAGATGGGAGACGGACGGACATGTCTATTTATGCTGATCATGTATGTACATATATGTATATGTATGTACATGAATATGTATCTCTAATAGAGTCAAAATCGTTTTTATGTGACCGTTGACCAAACTTTTTGAGAGATAGTATGAAAATAACGACTTTGCTCGAATTTAAATATTTGTATTAATCAGTAAGCTTACGAGTACATGTATGAATTTTTCTCTGACTCAAAACGATTAATGAACACATTAAAGTTTAATATGATTTTTATTACCATATACTCAATATGAGCTGTACACACATATTTAATACATAGATCGGATCAGGATCGGTCTTATAATTAGGCACATAGTATGTACATAAATACATATGTATGTATGTATCTACATATGTACATATAACATATGTGGGATCTTTCGATGGTCCGACTTTTACTGAAATTGTGAACTGATTGCAAGAAATGGCTTGAGATGTTTGTGGTGGCTTTAGCCGATACTCAAAGATTATATTTTCATACAGATATATTTAAAATCGAGGGGGAACGCTGTGAGTTGCTGCGGAGACCGCAACTCTACATTTATACCCGATACTTAGTCAGTGTGGCTCTCCTCCGGCAGACGCCGCTATCTCGGTCCGATATATTAGAAGTGTGGATACCAAATTTGGTTGCTCTAGCTTTTATAGTCTCTGAGATCTAGGGGCTAATGTTTTACTCTAAGCAAAGCCGGCTATGCTACGTGTGTGTTAGAGAGAGACAGGGCGAGAAAAAATGAAATTGTTTTCTTGATGCTGGCTATAATAATAATACGATCCAATTCCGACCCGAAAACGTATACAGCCTAAGTCTAATTGAATAATAGCTAAGTCTGTTCATCTGTCGCTTTCTCACATTTGTTGAACTATTCGAAAAATTTATCAAAATCACATAGACGCATTGGATACGAATGTCATGCCCAAACCATTTGCCACAAGTGATTCTGTATTTAAAATAATGAAATAATAATAAAATACTATCGATAATTGTGCATAATAGCAGCTGATTTGAGTTGCAAGGGAAAACATTTTCTAATACAATATGTTCAATGTAGGGGAAGTGTTCTGGTTGTGGGAACGCTCTTGTTGTGGGCACCCCCCCGTAAACTTGGACAGCAAGCAGACGCTACTGATCTGAGTATTGTAAGCCCTGTTTAAGCCAATGGAATATTAACGAAAAGAATATTAACCTCATATCTCCATATAGGAGATAACTTTCCAGCCAGACGGTAGCTCGAAGCCTACGTCCAAAATCGTAGAAAGTCGTCCCAATATTTAGAGTTTTCACTTAATGCAATGGCCTGCTCGAAGTCCAGATCTAAATCCCATTGAAAATCGATGGGCTATGCTTGAAAAAGATTGGCAAAATACGAGTCTGCACAAAAGGGATTAATTGATACTTTGCGAGCGCATACTATATTTAATCGAGAATTTGCCCAAACGTATTCAGAATGTACAAAATATTAAAATATTAAAAAATTCCAAACGTGCAAAGGTTTATATTATTTTTGTTTTATTTGGAATGTGCCATTGCACATGTCGTAGACAAAACAAGTTTTGTGTGGTGACGCCAGTAATATCACACTAAAATGAGTTATTTTTTAAAATTTGTTCAACGCCTCCTTCAGCTTTCAAAAAGAACGAAATGTCCCAGATCCTTTTTTAAATAATAAATCTATATAAAATAAAATAATAAGATATTATAAGTGAATATTACAGACAGAACATAAGGCTAAGCTTTCGGTAAGCAACATCAGACGCGGACAGTTTTTGTTCGCTGCCAGTCCGCTCTTCTCCCTTAAAAGCTGGAACCACCCATATCTTTCACTTCTACAATTTGTCACAGATGAAAGTGCATTATCTCTTTAAATACTTTCTCCAAATTCTTTTTTGTACATATACTGAATTTGTTTAACTGTGTTCTGGATACGAAACCGTGCTTAGCTCCTCTACCATATTGTATTCACCACTAATTTCCTTCCTCTGCTTAAATTGTTAACACTCAAATACAAGCTGAGTTCTTTTATTAAGTTTAGTTCTAATTTTCCGAATATTTCGAATACTAGCCTAACATCTATCCTTCCTGCAGGTTCGCGATCGGATCGGTTGACGCAACGCGCGTCAATCGGCAGCCCCTCGCCTCGGTCGGTTGGGCGGGTGGTGGCCTGCGTTTTTGCGTTGGATCCGCGCGTAACAGCCTTCTGCTGGTGTCGAATGGACCATTTGATGGGGCAGGCATTGCCTATTAACCTCCAAATATATACACACAAATGTAACATTCAAGACTATTTTCAAGGTTGTGATTATATACAACAATCTATGTAAATCCATATGGACATACGTATGCCAAGCAGCTGAATGCTTGAATATACTGTACATTTAAGATTAACACATGCCCCTTTCTAACTAAGTACCTACTTATGAACCCCGGTGGCGGAAAATCTGGCAGGTGGCATAAATGCAGTTGAATGCAGCTCATTATCATTTAAATACTAATACGCAAGGAGCTGGCCTAATTTGTTGGAATGCGTTTGTTGTTGTTGGCTTGACTACTTATTTATTAGCCAAGCAGCCAAGCAGCCAAGCAAACGTGCTTTACTTACACTCACACATGTGTGTGTATACATAGCAGATACATAACACACATACATATGTAGCATAATATGGATATAAAAGCATAAATAATTATAATGCACATTATAACGTCTAGCCATATAGCACAGTTTGGTTTCTTGGTGCGTCCTATGTACTTACAGGAAGCCTCAATTATAGTAAATACTTGGTAGTAAATGCAAATAAATAAACTCAAATAGGCGTACTCTGAATGGCCGTGAGAGTGAATGTAAAATTAAATGCACTGGTATGCCTTATCTGAATGATATTAAGGAGCTTAGTTAGTCTAGTTTCTGTCTGTTGTGTATTTTTTTGTAGAATTCCATATAGGGCTGGTAATGTCAACTATGGCGTCAACTCAAATTCCGCACAAAAGTATACAATGAATTGAATGACATTACTATTATTCAACTGGAAATTTTTTTTTTTATCACTCAGCCAAGTTATATTTATACCCGATACTCAAAATGAGTATTGGGGTATATTAGATTTGTGGTGAAAGTGGATGTGTGTAACGTCCAGAAGGAATCGTTTCCGACCCCATAAAGTATATATATTCTTGATCAGCATCAATAGCCGAGTCGATTGAGCCATGTCTGTCTGTCCGTCTGTCCGTCCGTCCGTCTGACCGTCTGTCCTTCCCTATCAGCGCCTAGTGCTCAAAGACTATAAGAGCTAGAGCAACGACGTTTTTTATATCCGGATTTCTGTGATATGTCACTGTTACAAGAATATTTCAAAACTTTGCCCCGCCCACTTCCGCCTCCACAAAGAGCGAAAATCCGTGGCATCCACAATTTCATAGATACAAGAAAACAGAATCGTAGAGGATGAATATATCTTCTAGAGTGCAAAATCTGAACCAGATCGTATAATTATTATAGCCAGAATCAAGAAAACAATTTCATTCTTTCTCGCTCTGTCTCTCTCTAACACACAGGTTTCATGGTCGGTTTTGCCAATTGCAAAATATAAGTTCAAGGATCTCAGAACCTATAAGAGCCAGAGCAACCAAATTTCGAATCCACACTCCTGTGATATCGGACCTTGACCGTTTCGTGTCAAAATTGCGCCACACCCCCTTCCGCCCCCGCAAAGGACGAAAATCTGGGGTTATTTAAAAATCTCAGAGACTATTAAGGCTAGAGTAGCCAAATTTCGTATCCGCACTTCTGTTAGATCTCACTTTAAAACGTTTATCTCAGAATTTCGCCCCACCCCTTCTGCCCCAACAAAAGACGAAAATCGGTTGCATCCACAATATTGAGGATACGAGAAAACTAAAAACGCAGAATCATAGATATTGACCATATCTATCAGATTGCTGAATCTAGATCAGATCGGATCATTTTAACAGCCAAAAGGAGCAAATCTATTTGCAGTGCCTACGCAGCGCCCGACGTCACGCTCAGACTGGTTTCCTGTCTCTCTCGCACGCACTCTTTGTCGTGTCGTCCAATATTAGCGGCGTCTGCCGGAGGAGAGCCATACTGACTTAGTATCGGGTATAAATGTAGAGTTGCGGTCTCCGCAGCAACTCACAATGTTCCCCCTCGCTTTAATTTGAAATTACTGATTCGCAATGTAATCAGAAGGTTTGGGCCCAGAGAAAGATCTTTAAGAGAGTATTGATATGTGCTCCTTATCATCAAAAGCCGAGTTGTTATAGCTATGTCCGACTGTCTTTCCATTTCAATGCAAACTAGTACCTTATTTTCATCTAACTTGTCGACTATTGTCCTTTGTTGAATCGAATACATTTTTTGGATTAGCGGGAACGTGCTTGAGATATACATACATGTATGTATTGGTCGAGCTTCAGCTTATAAAGTCAACAGCAACTGCATAATGTTTGTACCCCGTACCGGGTTAAATAAATAAAAAAAAACCGCTTTCTTTTCCAATGTTGCCGCCAGATATATTTATTTTTTGTAGGTTTTAAAGAACAATTGAAAGAGAGTGAAAGTTTTTTTTTCATTTTATGTAGGTAGGTGTCTCACCGTACATAGGTATGTACATATATACATATAAAAGTATTGCCAACTAACTATGTATATGTAGATAAAGAAGACCATACATTCGTTCCAGGAAGTATATACATACATATACATGTGTATATATACGCTTGTGCATACACTGCTGTACGGGTATTTATGGATGTGTGTGTGCATATGCAGCAATAAAAATGTTGGATTTCAGTTCTTCCCTCGCACCAAGCCAAAAGCGAATAGTGAACGACCCCAAAAGGAAGTCTGAAAGTGGGACTGGGACAAAACCACATCTTTGTAACCTACTCCTAGTGTTTATGTGAGCTTCATGCTGGAAAAATAATGTGATTCATGTCCTTGAATCATAAAACCAATTTTTTTGCTCGTGTGTTTACGTGTGCTCTTTTTCCATTTTTTCTTTGCTTGTTTGCAGTCTTTTGAGCAGACGTCGACTATATAAAAATATATGTGTATCCTTGACATATGTACGTTAGTATGTATATATTCTTTGTTAAGTGCGGGGCTTCTTGGTCTACTCAATGCCAGACATCTGGCTCTGGCTACTGGATCTCGGCTAGACGAAGCCGGCAATATCCTTTTAGGTGATTCAATGACAGTCGAACGTCCATGCATGTACTAGTTGCTCACTTCTACAAATGAAGATATGTATGTATGTATGAAATTTTGCATATGTATGTATGGTGCATATAAGTACATACAGTGTGTGTCCCGGTTGACTGGATAAAAAAGGCAACTTTTATATTTGGTTTTATATTCAATTCACATGCTCCTAACGTTCTAATGGTCCAAACGTCTCCCGCCCCGAAGTTGGAACCCAAACATAACATACATACATACATACATATGTAGGCACATACTATCTGTTGCTTCTCCACAAAGTTACACATGGGTAATGTAAAGCAATTTGGTGATGAGTTTTACTTGCTGAGATTTACTATTTAATATTAATTCGAGTATTCATATTTTAATATCCATATGTTATAACAGTATCCCAAATAATAGATAGATACATACAAACATACATGTATGTACATGCATTAACATATATGTATGTACATGTGTGTGCATAAGTATGTTTCAATGTGTGCGCCACTGTAGGGGTGGGGTGGTGGTGGTGCTACCAAGGATGCTGTGCCACATTCGGAGTTTTTATTTCGATTTTTTCCGTGTATAGCCGAACATGGGAGACCTTAGGGTAGGTCAGTGCCAGACTACTTAAAGAAAATTTGTTATTTCTTGCTTTATTTAATGCGAATGCCAGTTCTTAACTTCTGTGAAAGAAACTTTTTCAAGGCCATCCGGAAAGAAAATAGTGAATAGTGAAAGTCGCGACGGTGCATACGTCGTATTAAACGAATGGGAATCAGGTTACAAGCTTGATCTATACATACATACATACATATGTATGTAACTATATACATATGTACATATGCATGTTTGTATGCAAATTCCATTGTACATACATATATGTATTCGAAAAAAAAAACTATAAATTAATAAAAAAAAGTACTTATGACAATCTGGTGAAAATCTTCAAATCACTTTCTCGCAATGGGAAGAATATAAAGTAGAAATAGAAGTTAAAGCCGACGGGGATGGTGTTGGAAGGATACCCACTTGTAGTTCAGGGTTGGTGGATCGATTAGTATTAATATGAAAAATCGTACCGGCCAGAGAGAAGTCTCCAGCATACTCTTGACATGTTTATCCGGAACTAGAATTTTAAAGGATGAAGTACGAAGAACACCCGTAGCAGATGCCATAAGTCGAGAGGCGAATATAGTGGTAAGAGCGGTAGGCGGTAAGAGTGATGGAGAGATAGCAGGTACTTCCCTAAAGACAGAATCTACTGAAATCTGTATAACTATTAGTGGTGATAACGGCGGATGCTGTGGTGGAGGGAGTCTTCCATAAAACCGAACTATGTTATTGAGTTGAACTCCTAATTTTCTTATTGATTTGGCTTTGTTTACGTTCTTCTCATTCTTATTCGATATGTCGGCTATCGATATATGTAAGCCAAAAGAAATGTATCAAATGGAGCGTACTATTCTTACCCTCCATCTGATCCATGATTTTATACGCCAAAGTCACTAAGAACCGGTTATAACTGGCACTATTGTATCAAATCCATCACTGGTCACTGAGAAAGTTGTGCTGGTGAATAATGTGTATTACTTTGCCACCGATCACTGCAATAACAGCATGCTTTTTAGTTGACTAGCATAAATCACAAATAAATCACGTAAATTACACGGTCCAACTACTCTAGAGACTGTCCCAACCTGACACTAACAGCATGAACGCTAACAAGATGGAATGAAGTGTCAATAGATCTGTAGTACCTTTTTAAGTGATGTCCATTTTCAATTTGATAATCAGCTTCAGAAATCTTTTTGACAATTACATTATTTACTTGACTTAAAGATATCAATAAGTTTTGAGTTGCATTTGACTCAATGATCATCTATAAACATGCATATATTGCTCGAAGATTACATTTGAAATTATAAGCAACAAAATTGTAAGCTCGTTATTTTTAAAATGATTCAAGCGAACCGTACTAGAGAATATGTATCCGAATGCCCAGTGTAATTTTAGAATGGATTTGTAACAAATTCATTGAATATTCTCATCCAAAAAAATAATTTAAAATCGCGCACCAATATTCTCGCTGGTAGTATGTAGTCTTGTAATTAAATACTGTGTTCAGCGAACGCCAAGGACTCGCATCTCGTTAAGCAGACATTGACAACTGAGCTCAGTCCCGTTACGGTCAGTGGCGCCAAATTAAGCACGCAATTCGGAGACATGCTGGGTTTAATCGAAACTCGATATTTTTTCGCTTCCTGAGGCCGTAAGGTAATTAGCCTACGCTTGATTTGCTGGCGCTCCTGAACTGTGAAACAATGGACCGACCACCTGAACCCATATTCGTCCACATACCCTCGTGCTTGCTATCTATTTGTTATCTCCTTCTATTGGAATCGGCGAGAAAGGGGAACTGAAACGAAAATAAAAGCAAAAGAAGTAACAAACAATTTTATTTTAATAGTGCCACTTTATATAAAACCTCGTGGAGCCACAACATCACGCTCCATTTGTTCAAGCCCAGACTACGGGCACAAGGCGTACAGCACAAGCATGAACAGCGTACTCCTTTCCTTCAGACTCTTTTACTTGTTGAGTTTTATTAAATGTTGTAATAAAATAACAGTTAAGATGTAACTTTCAGTGGAGTAACAAAAATAAAAGGACCGAAAATATGTAAAAAATTGAAAAACCATATACAAACAGAAAGACAGCATCAGCGATTCAGAGAATCATCCCTGGCTGATATATCCTTGAAGTTTGACTCTCAATAAACCTAAGTATAAGTATCTCTCAAAGAAGCTGCTAGGCTGAGAGTTTTTAGCACATCCCACCATCTATTGATCGTAATAACTATTACAGCTATGTATGTAGAACCGCCAGGGGCTTGGACCAAATTTTGTTTATATATTTTAATTTGAACGTTGATGTGCAATTACCGCACCAGCATGTGGCCAATGCGACACCAAGCCGAAAACTATTACGCTCGGAGTACGGAAGGATCGCAGCCGTCCTCCTGCCCAACCAACCGAGAGGAACTGCCGCATGACGCACGACGCGCTTGTTAAATATACATAATTGTTTATTGACTGATCGTGATCTCATAGGCCTAATACCAACGTACAAATAACTAACAACGTACCAAATAAATCAATCGTCTAGGCCTAGACATACAAAAAATAATGAAAACACGAGGGGGAACGTTGTGAGCTGCTGCGGAGAACGCAACTCTACATTTATACCCGATACTAAGTCAGTATCTCTCCTCCGGCAGAAGCCGCTAATATTAAACGACACGACAAAGAGTGCGTGCGAGAGAGACAGAAAATCAGTCTGAGCGTCACGTCGGGCGCTGCGTAGCCACTGCAAATTGATTTGTTCCTTTTGGCTGTAAAAATGATCCGATCGTTATAACGATGTATCGTTAAAATTGTTGATGCCACAGAAAGAAATGATCTAAAAAGATTTTGAAGGAATAATGCAAATTCCAAGTATGAGGAAGTGCTCTACTCATGCAGGCCTATAACCTAATTATTGCCTAGTGCAAAGTACATTTAAAATTTTTCGTTTTTATTAGTTAATAATAAAATTTGTGTAAACATTTTGAATTAAATTGTTTTTGGATGATAAATATTTTGGAATATAAGTTCTCAGAGGGAAACATTAAGGTTTATGTCGGCTGCTCCTTTCTTTATCATAAATTAAATTAATGAAAATCTTGAGAATATTCTCCGACGCGAAAACAGCGATAACATTAACGCGGCAGATCGGCAAATTTTGCCCAACTTAACAAATTTTGTAATCTGAAAATTTTAACCCAAGTCTCATACAAATAAACAGATGCGAACTTTTAGATACACACATGCATATGTATCTTGTATGTATTATACATATGCACGTATGTATGTATGTATGTATGTGTATTACACGAGGCTTAGGGACCGGACCTATTCGACCAGCGAGCCTGCCGTCTGGACAACCATCTTTGCCTTTGCTGCTCTGCCATAACTAATACTGCAGGCGATAGCGGAGCATTGGATGTGAATGTCGCATAAGCAATTTCTGTCCTCTGCCTCCGACAAAATCCCTCTCTATCCGCATTGAGACAGCCGCGGCAGTACCAAATGACATACCAACCCGCTCACTCATTCGACCAACAACCTTTTGATGTGTCGATGTATGTGTGTATGTATGTGTGAACTGGAGTGGGATACTTGGCTACGGAACGGCTGAAAAGACGAGCTAGGATGAATATTTCCGCTGAATGCTTCACAAATGCAGAGCATTCACCCATTCCTTTGGTCATCGTCATCTCCTAGTCGTTGGAGTCGTTGGAGTCGTCGTCGTTGTCGTGGAGGCAGTGTCCAATGCAAGAGTAAGGGATGAGAATGAACGGGCAGTGGTAATTCGTTGCCACCAACGTTGAAGTGAAGGCAACTTCTAGAGAAGAGAAGAGAACTCTACGCCAAACATTACCACCGTCAGTGTCACATTGCCTTGGTTCAACAACTAAGCAGCCGACTGTATGAACGGCGTCGTCCATGCTCCTTCCAGCATGTTGTCGCAAGTACTGCCTCCACTTTCATCTCAAACTATGCGTTCTGCCCATGTTCGCCTTGGCATCTGCCGCCCCAAAACCCATTGAGGAAGGGGCAGTTCGTTGCCCAGCGGTAGAACTCTCTAGTCCAGGCGCGTGTCCATCATGATGCTGCCTTTGGTGCCACCGCATCCATCGCCCGACCACCTGACACCAAAAACAAGTCGATCGATAATTTCCATAGCTGACCGCTGCTGTATATGCGAATTTAGATGCGGACATTAATACAAACACAAACATCGCAGCATACGGGCATACGTTTTCGTACGTGTGTGAACATGTATATATGTATGTATGTATGTATGTTCGGACATTGAGCGGGATGCAAGAAGCACAGGAAAGAAGGTACCGGCGACGAAGGCCGAGAGTACGAAGGAAGGCCAACGAAGTTGAGCAGCAAGAACCTCTAGACAGTAGCTATGTAAAATGTTGTTTGCATACGGCTTGCGATTGCTTGCTACATCGGAGGCTAAGGCTGATGAGGATGATGGGTCCGGTCCGGTCCGGTCCGGTCCGTCCGGCCAGCTATAAGGGAAGGCCCGATGCAGGGTTTGGCAGTTGGGAGTTGGGAGTTGGGCCTTGAGGGGTTGAGATTTTCCCTAGTCTACTGGAGACGGAGTCTATATGGGCTACGTACCAGCCGGGCTAGGTCACGTTTGCCTTCGTCGCCGTCGCCATCGCCATCGTCATAGCCATAGCCAGGACTGAATTTGAGTTTGAGTTTGAGGCTGCCGCTAAAGCCGAAGTCGAAGCAGTGGCTCTGCAGAGGTAGCTGCGCGAAACGAAGGAACGAGATGGTGAAAATTCGACTTTTCAAGTTGCTATGGCCAGCTTGCATATAGCAGCAGCATACGGGTGTGGTAGTGGGTGGCTAAATTAATACACAAACACACATGCAACTGGAGAGAGAAAGAGCTAGAAATTAAAGAGGGAGAGAAGACGGTTTGTGGAGGCAAAAATTTTCTATAGTATGTATGTACGAAAGTTGGCTATTTCACGAATGCCGCCGACGTCGCAATTGTCCAGGACTGTAGAAGAGAGTGCATCCTTTGAGAATCCACTGTCCCATTCGGCTACTTGAATCTCGGGAGGAACCATTTGCATATGCGAGAATGATGTACATTTTTATTTGAAATAAAAACTGAAAAGTCTAAAATACCACCTTAAGAATAAATTACAAATAATTTTGAGAGAATTTCTAATTAATAATTAATTTTTTCATATTCCTGATCAGCTATTTTACTCCTACTACCGTCTTTTACGATATGAACAGTATATCTTATATATGTACATAAGTAGCTGCCATAGTTAAAATCGGTTCAGGTATTCAACCCAATCTATTCGGATAGCTATAAACCCAATTTGGGGGTATCAGTGTTTTGAACAGAGCTCAGAATTCAGAGGTAACCAGCATTCGTTGCAGTAAAAACGGGAAACTAGGAGCTACCGCATCAGATTTTGCACTTGAGTGGACTGTATGCTTATGTATCAAGACTGCATTCTAGTCATCTGACTAACAGACCAGGATTTTGAGCTACAAATGTACAAGAATTATGTATCAGAATATTTACATACGAACATATATGCATACATATTTACATACATATGTACTTATTCTGAAGACTTTCAAAAGCTGGACATTAGAATTAGAACGAGAACGAACACAAGCGCATGTCTTCTCTGAAATATGCATTTTGTATATAACTTTTCTTTCCTAATACATACTACATACACGCACACATTTAAGTTGAAGAAATTGCGCGTGCACACATACATACGTATATGTACGCACAAAAGTATGTATTTATGTACATATGTCTGTCTGTGGAAGCTTTAAAGTATTACGGTACGCAACGACATGTATATAAACTTGCATATACGTACATATTGTACGGAATACACAATATTTTTGTTGATATATTTATGAAACTATATTTCGCAAGCTGTCACCTCCAAATTTTATCGTCGTTATTTTTCATACTATAGACCTGCCGTAAGATCGATCGATCTTCCACAGTAATTTGTACAACCGTCTTGTCTTCCTACGAGTACATATATGAGCAACTTGATTATCCCTAAAACTCTGTCATCCATACCGAAAACCATTGGGAAGGCCTATGACTATAAATAAATATAAAAATTCGAACTTTAGCGGTCCCAACAGCCCCATACCAACCATTGCATAGGACACACTTTTTCTGATAGATTTTGGGGTGCAAATTTATTCAGTGAATTGATTTTCTATTTTTTAATCTATCTTTTCATATTTGTTTTTTGAGTATGCTGCAACTAGTTTTGAAGAAATTTGCCATTCTAAAAAGCTAACGGTCGGGGAAATTTTAGGAATTCAAATTTAGAATTTTTCTTAGATATTTTTCAATCTAAATTTTTAGTTTAATAACTCTGTAAAACATTGTAACAATTTTGTCAATTCTGTTATAATTTTAAAGTTAACAAATTTGTTAAATGCGAAAATAACATGTACCTTTTTTTCTCTAAGAGTCCTCAATATAGTACCATTGATTACCTAAAAATGCAGAACCAGTTTTTGGGGCAAACGCCTACGTAACTCACCGAATTTGCTCCGCCACAATCCGCCCCCACTATATGAGAAATTCCGTTTCATCCACAATTTGATTAAAGATACGAGATAACCGAATTGATTGTATTGCACATTGCAGATAGCATAATAATATATAATAATAATATAATATATATATAACAATATAATAACAGAACTAATATTTTATTGAAAAGAAGACACAGTGCGTAACTAGACCCACAGTAAGAAGTGTGTACTTAAATAAGAACACTTTCCCTCTTAGCTTTATAAAAAGCCGAGTAGCATAACCATAAACCAATGGCAATACTAGAGTATCCACACATTATTATTATTGCTCATTATCATTAAATTAGGAGGACATGCTGTTTAACCCAATGCCTTTGGCACTTTGATTGCAATTTGCCATATATGTATGTATGTATGTATGTACTTCTATGTACACACACATGCACCTATGTACAAATGTATGTCGGTCAGTAAAATCATAAATAAACATTCGTTGCCATTATGCTCGTAATGAGATGAAAGTCAATGTCAATGCAACTTACTCACACCTGCATATAAGGACAACAATAAGTAGTTTGGGTAGATTATATGCAACTGTTTCTGCTGTGTGAGCTGTGCTGTATTATAGCAATCCAATGTTAGGCGAAGGGTTAATGAAGCCGATAATCAGGGTAACTAATCCCCCAATTAGAGTCTATGGAATGTAAATATGTACTACACTACATACATACTCGTATACATACTTATATGCATATACATACTTAAGTGGGTACTTAAGTACATAAAACCTTGATTGTTTTGAATTGACCTTATTAAGTGAGTGTTCGCTTGTACTCGTACTCGTACGGGCAAGCACATACTCGTATTAGTAATCAAAATCTTTTTCTCGCATATTTTGTATAAGTGAAACCTAATTGAAAACTAATTTTCTCACACGCCCAACGTGTGGGAAATAAAACGCGAATTACATGCGAATGGCCACAACATGGGTAATAAAACATTGGAATCAGTTTGCTTGCCGTCTTAAGGAACAAGAGCAGCCACATCATGGCTAATAAAAATTTATTGACGCCAGGACAGGCTCATGACTAGAGCTGGGATATAAATAAAATGGGTCGTAAAAGGACTTTATGCTGCAGTAAACACGTCATCAACATATCAACTGTGCACAGATAAGCAGTAACCAGTATCAACTTTACCAAGTTGGGGGCAATTAGAGTCATAAAGTGAGACTCAGAACGCGGAAAAGGCGTCCTCGGGAACGTGATACATATTACCACTTGATGAAAATGATTTCAACGACAACAATCAAGAACTACAGGTGAACAGATGTGTTGTTTGGTTAGGGGTCTTGATTTAGACCTGCCATGCCCTGCTCGAACATGCTCAAAAATAAACTAAACTAAAAAATAAATACATATATTGTTTAACTCACATAAATCATTTATTTGTATATGTATATATATCAAAACTGAGTAATGAGTATAATATGGTGGCACATGTGTTTGAACTACGTTGGCTCTAGTAATCGGACTTTGAGTAAAATCAACACGAGGGTGATTGAAACGACCGCAATGTTAGAGTCGACAGAAAGTCAGTCTCGCCTGCTACCAAAGGAACTGGTTCTCACCCCCAAAGTATGTAATAATTCCCCATTCGCAGTTGTATAGGTGTCGGTATTCCAATATTCCGATTCTTAATGTTTTTGGAAGCAAAGGGCGTGGTGAAATTTTACACGAATTGAATCTCAAAAGTATACAAACTAAATTTGGTTGCCATGGCGTTTATAGTTCGGAGACTCGGACTGAAACTTGTAAAATTGAGATATATTGACACGGTCATTGATGCTGATCGGAGTAGTATACATACATATATGTACATTTTATCGATCGTTTCTTCTGTCCATTACATAACTACACAGGACCGTTGTTCCACTAAACTTTGGTAGCCCATTACACCAATATTTTATTCATTTTCTGATTCAATTGTAATTAAAATGTATAGCATAGTTTTATTTTTCCAAAAACCTATTAAAGGAACACTTGAAAGAAAAATACAAAATATTTAACAATCCCTAAATGTGTATGTACATAGCAGGCCTTCGCTCAAATCATTCAAGTGAGTTCACACCATCAAGGTCCATATCTTTGTCCGGGAAAAGCCCATACACATATGTATGTATATATGTGTCTCCCTTACTCACGTTCAGCTCAGGCATACCCCACTTAACAGTCCAGCGACCCCGCCGCTGCTGCTGACACGTTCACTGTCCGTTGCCGTCCATTGCCGTCCGTTGGAATACAAAATAAATATCCAATATATGCCCACGTGGGTGTGTATCCTGTTTGTGGCATATACGCGTATAATAAGTGGAATAGAAAAATAAATGCGCCGAGATAAAAGTTGTCCCACTCCTGCGTGTCTAAAACATCGCTCAATTCATCGCGGCCCTGCGACATGTCAGCAACGAAGGAAGCAGCAAACAATAACAAGAAGAGAAGAGCGGTATAACCAACTTGGACCACGACGGCGGTCGTTGGCGACAAAGGACCACTTCCAAGCTTCCCATCATACAAAACGGACACGTCACGAAGCACGTTGAAATATTGAAGGAAGGAAATTTAGGAATAAAATGAAAGGATCGGAGAGTAACCCCCAGCCCCAGCCTCTTTACCATCCCCATTCGTGTATCCTCATACACATGGGCACAGTCAAAACCCGTGTACGAACCGGCTTGCAAAACCCTCACGCTTCTCCCACCGCCGGCACATGTCCTATTTGCTTCAGCAAGAACCCACTTACACATATAAACGACTGCATGTGTGTATACTTCGCGTAAATAGGGAAAGTCCTTGACTACGCGATGTGAATGATGCTGATAAAATACAAATTCTTGGGACCGCGGCGTTGTCCGCTAGTGTATTTACACAACTGTACTTATACTCAGCCGGACCACGGCCGAGTCCGAAGCGAAGCAGAAGTTCCACCACCGCGGTAGACACCATGGCTTGGCTCACAACTTGGCGAACACATTGACCGGGCGCTATTACAGTGTCGCGACTCGGGAATGGAAAAGACACCGAACAAAATTTTTAATTTCTTGAATATTTTCTTTTTTTTAATAAAATTTTAATAATAACAAAATAATTGTAGATTTTTGTAATAATAATGCAATGTAATATTTTCTCATATTTTAATGAATTGTTAATAATAAAAAAAATAGTTGTAAATTAATGCTTACATTTTTCTGTCAACTCAGGATAGCCGTATATAATTAATTATATTATTCAATATATGTTATATGTTCAATATAACATTTATGAATTTAGTACCTCAGTTACATATGTGTAATCGAAGCCTCAGTTAAGTAAAATGTTTTGTCATTATTATGAGAAATACAAAATAATAGAAAATAATTTCAGTGTATGAATTCTTCTTGTCCAGTTGGAGCAAAAGTCTGCGACGAAATTACGCCACATGTGTTCATGCCATGAGCAAATTTTCAACGAACGCCGGTGGTCGGACAGGGGACGGTACTTTCATCTTAGGACGATTCTTCCAAGGGACGAACCCAATTTCGCCATCCCGTCGTTGGAAGGAGGGGGTCACGGACAGCATATAAGTTCGGTGTATGTATGCGTGGGTCTTGAACGATTGTGTGAGCGCTTTCAGTGGTAGGAGTACTGGGCTAAATGGACAGCCCAAGCGCTTACACGTTTGGGGGTATATGTCTGTATGTATATGCGTATGTATAGATAGACCTATGAGTGTGTGCTGTTGATGCTACTACCTCCAACCACGTATGTATGGCATGGCTTGTGTGCCCTAGGCGGGGGACTATGCTCGAGCACAGCCACTTTGTCCAATATTCAAACGGTCAATTTTTGAAACAAATTTTCCTCACAACCCACGCGCCCTTAGCGACGTTGTTCGCGTAGTCCCAATGACTTCTATGCCATTAAATCGGCATTTCTATTTTATAATAGTACTCTTATACCCCAATAATTTCATAGCCGTAAAAAATTTGCAGGTCTAAATCATATTTTCCAGCTTTAGTTATTGATTACAGTCAAATATTTCTTGAAAACTTGTATGATAAAGCTATCCATAAATCAATATCTATCAATATACCTAAAAAAAATTAAAAAAGACTATTTGAAAAGAAAAAAATAGTTGGCCACTACAAATTGAGAATTCGTCTAATGCCTCAATGGAATAAGGTGCATAAGCGGTGCAAAAATCTAGAACCCTTTGTTGACATTTGTGCACTATTTGACTTACGAATGCCGAAAAGCTGGATCATTTCGGTCATTAGTACAGACAGAGTATAGACGGAAACCTGTCTGTATGGTATAGTTTTGTGGACGCCTATTTAGCACTGCAGTAGCTGGTACTCCGTTTTATATACACCGAGAGAAAAAAGCACTTCATTTTTAATATTTACACTTAGAATTTAATATTTATGCTGTTTTATTTGACCTGAGAGTGGAAATTTAACTTGAAAGTGTTTTCATTTACATTTCGACTTTAACACGAAAAAATTGTTTTCGAATATGTTTTATATGTACATATTTCACTCTCATTATGCGTATAGGTTAAAGTTTATAAAAGTTTCCTCTACACAAGTATAATTTCACTGCCCCTGGAATTTTTTATTCAAGAACCAGTTGGGAATCCAAGGGATATAAAAAAAAAATAAAACAAACACAAAAAAATACTTAATTTTATTTTATATGGAATACTAAAGACAAAAAGTCTTCCTCTTTGATTTCAATACTCCATTTAAATATATAAAAAATTAAACTACAAATTTAATTTTCATTTTATTCTAAAATGCTTTTAAGATTATATGCACATACATATATGGTCCGTATTAAAACGACTTTTAATACATTTATCTTTCAGCCAAAGTGATTTTTATATTTTATTTAATTATATGGGTTTGCTTCGAAAACTGATTTTTCGAACATATGCACATATGTATGTATGATATGACCATATGATTTTCAAAACGATACTTTGATCAGATTTTGATTTTTGATTAACTTATGAGTCTATGTTTGAAGTTTCCTTGTAGTTAGAAGAGACAGTGAATATGAGTGCGCTGCATTATACTTCAGAAATCTCAACATTTGTCTAAGAATAGTCCAAAAATGCGGGAAATCACAAAAACAAAAAAAGTAAAAAAAAAATTGCTATATACCGGCTCTGAAGCGGTTTATCTGCCATAAATAAGGTTTTAGTGAAAAAAGTTTTTTATACCCGGTACACAGAATCACGTTTCCCTTCGCCCACACAAAAGACAAATATTTTTGGCATCCACAATTTTGAATCATCGAAAATTATCATATCATAGAAAATTAACATATCTACCAGATTTCTGAATCTGAAACAGATCGGTTCATTTTTATAGCCTACGCAACGCCTTCCACGCTCTTACTCATTTTCCCTCTTTCTCTCTCTCTCTCTCTCAAACACACACACACAGTCTTGGCGCGGAAGAGTGTCAACTTCAGCGAAGTTGGTCTGAGAATAAAAAGCAAGTCCTGTCTCTTGTAAATAAAAAATGTAATGAAAAGTAAAAACAGATCAAATCTAATATATTATATAAAAATCTCCCGAACGGTTCATGCAATTGTTTATGCAAAAAATCAAACAGTGTCTTTTGCGGACAGCGATATTGGGGGGTCGGAAGGGGGATGGGGAGAAATTTTGAAGTACACCTGTTATAGTGAGATCTAACAGGAGATTGGATACCAAATTTGGTTACTCTAACCATAATAGTCTCTGAGATTTGTGGATGCCCCAGATTTTCGTCCTTTGCGGGGGCGGAAGGGGGTGTGGCGAAATTTGGAAATAAACTTGCGCAGGTCCGATATCACAGGAGTGTGGATACCAAATTTTGTTGCTCTAGCTTTTATAGTCTCTGAGATCTAGGCACTCACTTTTTGTAAAAGGCAAAGCCTATCGCTCCGTCCCTATGAGCGCCTAGTGCTCAAAGCCTAGAGCTAGAGCAACGACATTTTGGTTTTAAAATAAGCCAAATCCAGCTTAAAATAAGCTGAAATGGAAACACTGGTGGGGATACCCATCAAAAGTGTACACTGCACAGTGTACATTGTGCACTTATAGATTTTGTGATCGGAAAGATTTCCTTCTACTTTAGGACTATGGTTTGCTTGTATAGTTGTTTACTTGATTTAACTAATGACTAATTGGTAAACTTATTTTTAAGATATAAAATAATTTTTAATTTTTACTTCGATTCATCAGAATTCTGGCCGTCATTCTTTTTTATATTGAGCCTCGGATCTCTAAGCAATGCACTTTTGACTTCTTCGTATTTTTTTTGCGATTCTTCATGAGTTAGCGTCAAGCGCTGTTGGACCATGCGCTTGTTGAGCTCTAATTCTTTTGACTGTTGAACAAGGCGCTTGTAGTCGTAATTATCAAATTGATTTTCAAATTTGTTTAGGAATCGATTGAGAGACTTTGATTCACCTGTAAGCTAAGAAAAAGAATAGTAAAGAAATGTTCTGGACACATAATTAAATCTTAATCTTACATCTTCATAATTTCTTTGTAAATTATTGAGCAAACTCACAAAGCGTGATTTTAAATCATTAAGGCACGCATTATAAGCGTACAATGCTTGCTCGGAAGTCATCTTCTCCTGATGCTTGTACGGTACTAAATAAGGAGCCAAAAAATCGGCTGGCTTACTAGCTATCTCTCGCTTAAGTTCTTCTTCCTCCGCAAACTGCAAATATGTACATATATATTTTGAAATTGATCATTTCTAACTTTGGTGGTGATTAATGCAAGACGCTAAACATATGTACCTGCATCATTCTTATGGCTCTAGCTGCTCCATTTCGAAGAGGATCAAATATGCGGAACTTTAACTTCGGTTCAGACTTTTCAAATTTCCGCAAGTCAAAAATGCTAAGGATATCTTCTTGCATTTTTTCAAACTGTTTTCTTATCTGATCCTCGGACTTAAGCTGCTCACGTAATAATCTGTACAATTCTAGATTAGTGCGAGTGGGATCTAACGGATTTGCCTATAGCGGATATAAAACATACGTAATTAAAGATAAATTTGTGTATATGACCGTACCTTGTATATCTTGGTAAGTTTCTCATCATATATTAGTTCTTTGCCATAGTCAGGCTTAGGGGGCTTCGTAAATTCCACTGTAGAAGCGGTAAGTGCTCCGAAAGTGTAATGAAATTTCAAAATAATTTTGTTAAGTTGAAAAAGAAATATACGGGTGGCAATATCGCTTGTCCCAACATCATAGGCACTCCTACGATGAAATTTTTCTGTGACTTTCTGTTAAAATAAGATTTACCAGATAAAATATACATAGGTTGTATCAATTTACTCTTTACTTTAAGCACGGATCCAGTTATATTAAATTCAAACTCCTTATACCAGCACTTATCACAACGACCTTTGTAGTTAAGGATAGTTACTCCTGGCTTAAGACTCAAAAATTCCAACGAGTCTATTCTGGAACTCGAATAGAAGTTCATTTTTCGTTCTAGTGTGGGGTCAGAAAAATATTCAATGGCTGAAAAAAATACCAAAAAATTTTATAAATTCAAAAATTCAAAAATTGTGTATAACCAGGATACTACCAACATTTTAAACTGTCGTTGCGCCCTTTGCCAAATATCTCTTCATGTTTATTAATTGCATAAGTGTATTTTAAGTATCGCATAAGGTCAAAACGGTTCTCAAAGTATTCATATCTGACGCGTGGATCTGTGCAATCATTATCATTGAAAATCGTAAGCTGCATCACTTTTCCGTCGCGTTGGGAGTATGGCGCATATCGCTCATGTATTGCACCTTTGTATTGAACCGTCTTCTCAGAGTTTGGAAAGCGTTGTTCGTAATCTGCCAATCCAATATGGAGCCTATTTACCCAAGTTAATATTGCATCTAAATGCTTTTCGTCACTTATATCATGGTCTTCTCCAGCTATATTTTCATCAGAAGCTACCTTATAGGTGCGCATCTCAGGTGGCTCGCCTGGGAGCATGTGCTCCCAGTCATTGGTGTCTCGAAGATCCCAACGTATGTCGCCGACTCTTTGATATTTTTGTTTATTAACATAGTAATTGTGCTCGTTCCAAATGGTGTCGACTAAAATGTATTGCTTGCATCCCGTTTCACATATAAATCCTGTCGAAGGCTCAATAAAAACTCCCGTCGGGGCCGTCTCTACAACATCACCATTCACATCTGTGTAATTAACTCGGGGTTTTACGCTCCAAGGCGCATTATTGATTATAACTACCCAGGCATGGCTGCGACGATAATGATAGCGATCCACAGCTAAAAGTTCAAGGTCCTATCCAAAAAAATATGTATAGTTTTCAATTTTAACATGTAAATATATTAAATACCTCCATTTGTTTTCGCATAAGTTCTTCCTCAATTCGTTTTTCTTCAGCTGCCTTTTGCCTGTGAACCTCTGCCATTTCTTCATCAAGATGACTTTCCAAATCCGGTAATCCGCGTAATTTATACTTTTGCCCAGGTTTCTCCAAGGGTGGACTTATATCTTCTGTCTCAACTTCCAAAATCGGAAATGGATATGAAACGCCAATTTGATCATTAACCACCACCTCCTCTCGTGCCACACCGGAGACTACAAGAGCAGGGTGACCCGCTCCAATAAGCATACTGGCCAAAAGAGTAGCCATTTCGAATGAATTTCCTCGACGTTTTCGCAACAAGGTGTCTGGCGAAATTAGACGATTTGGCTATAATTATAAAATATATATACATACATATATGTAATACAAGATAATGTAAAACTAGATATAAATATGTATGTATTTGTATTTATGTGAAATATATATAAATATACCTCTTTACATCGAAGAATACAATGTGCAAGTGCAGCAGAAACAAAATGTATGTATGTATATGTACATGCAAATACCTTGTGATTGTATGCAAGTAGTTTTATGCCATAGCAAACAGCATGGGAGTTTCTAAGAACAAAGACAAAAGGGATATTTTTGACTGCAGTTGGCACCTTCTACCTGAACAAAGTAAATACATACGTATATACATATTTATACGTACATATGTACTTCTAAAATAAGATGTTCCGCAGAACTGTAGAAGTCAATCTGTTGCTTTTCAAATAAAAATAAGAAAGGACAGATAGTTGGAACTTTTGCGGAAGCTTTTATTACACTGGCTGATCGACTGTTCCGTTTCTGTCACCTACATACGTACGTATGTACATAGTCATCTGATTTTGTTATTTTTTATTCCAACCATTCTTATTTCGTGATCCAACTTTCGTACTTTTTCATGGTGTTTTAAGCTATATAAATATATCATTCTATCATTATGTATACGACATTATCCTGACAGTACAGTAAAGAGTATTTTTCCGATTCGTAGTTACCAAAACTGCATATGTATGAATATTTATAACACAGGAACGATTGCTTGTGAGAAAATAGGCAGAGTCTCTCAACATAAACCACAATCTATGGAAATTTCACTTTCATATGATTATGTACATATGTATGTAAATAGGAACATAATTAGCTGACTAAAAAGTATTGATCGCTATTTCATTCCCTCTCATACCCGGTACTTGAAGAGTTGATTGATATACTATTATAACCGGTACCCGAAGATTTTAGGGATATCTTAGTTTTGAGGTGGATGCGGATGTGTGTAGCGCCCCGAAGTTAGCGTTTCCGATCCCATAAACTTTATTTATTCTTGATCAGCATCAATAACCGATTCGATATAAAGACTATGTTTACATAATGTATGCATACATCCATGTATACTCAATCTCTATTGCTCGTGCAGTGTTTGCCCTGATGGAGGGGAGCGAGATAACGACTGGTGTGGCTGTGATAAGCGAAAGAGATAGAGATGCAGCGGAAAAAAAGGTAGCGGAAAAATATAAGTACATAAAATATTCTAAGATTTTAATCACACAGGCCATTAGATGAAACGTATATTAGTACATAACTAGCCGTCGTGTGTCCTCTCCATTTCTCAGGGCAAGAGCGATAGAGACATCGCGGAAACCCTCCTCGCAAAAAAATCAATTTGTCCTGTTTGTGAAAAGCGATGTCAAAAGACAGAGAGAGAGAGCTTGCGTCAGTCATTGAATCCAAAACCAGTTCAAAACTTGAATACATATACATATGTATGCATTTTGTACAGGTTACATAATTCAAAAGCGCACATATACACCTAATTCTGTTTATCTACCAGATTGCCGAATCTGGATCAGATCGGATCATTTTTATAGCCAAAGGGAACAAATCAATTTGCAGTGACTTGCAGTTCAGACACGTTTTCTGTCTCTCCCACACGCACTTTTTGTTGCTCAATGTAGCCATACTGACTATGTATCGGATACCTAATTTTAACAGAATTTGGAGATTTAGATAAGGAACCAATCACCTACTTTTGCAATCACCTACGTTGACTGAGTAGCCGGTATAAAAGTAGAGCAGCGGTAAAGTCCGCTGAACGTTCCCGGTCGTTGTAATTTGATTTAATTATTTTCTTTATTGTCATAATTTTGTTTTCTTTCCCAACATTTACATATGTACATCCTTATGTAACAATTTTATGAATTAAGATTTGAGAATGCCATCGGGCAACGTGAACATACAATCATCTACTGCAACTTTCGAGAAGGCTGTAAAAGATCACTCCTATTTCTTATATGCATGTATGCTTCGTAGGCTATCTGTGTGTTGGTATTGGCAGTTTACCTGCCATTCTGCCTTGTCAGAGCCAGCATGACACCATGGCATTCATAGTTTTTCCTGTTCCGCGAAATTTTAGAAGACAATCCGGCAATTGCTTGGAATTTTGTTCATGTGCGGATGAAGGAAAACTGTGAAGTGTAGCGAAACGGCCATTAGCTCTGTAAACGCAAAGAATTACTTCTGACCTTCTCCCTATTCCGTTTCCCGTTGCAATAGCCATTGACATATCCGCGTTTACAATTACTGCTGACCTTCCTCCCGATTCCGTGGCCATAAAAATGGTCGTTGACATATCCGCCTTTTTATACCCGATACTCAAAATAAGTATTACCCCTATGTATAAATTCTTATTTTATTTGTATTGAAAGTGGATGTGTGTAACGTCCAGAAGAATGCGTTTCCGACCCCATAAACTTTACATACATATATATTCTTGATCAGCATCAACAGCCGAGTCGATTGAGCCATGTCTGTCTGTCCGACCCTATGAGCGCCCTAGTGCTCAGAGACTATAAGAGCTAGAGAAATTCATATTTTTATCCAGACTTCTCTGATATCTCACTGTTAAAAGTGTAATTCAAAACATCGCCCCGCCCCACAAAGGACGGAAATCTGTGGCATCCACATTTTTGAGCGCCTAGTCTTAAGATAAGCGCCTACATCTTAGAGACTCTAAGAGCTAGAGCAACCAAATTTTATATCCACTCTCCTGTGATATCGCACCAGCACAAGATTATTTCAAAATTTCGCCCCATCCCCTTCCGCCCCCAATAGGTATCGGGTATAAATGTGGTATACAAGTTCCCCTCGTTACAAATTTAATATATTATATTAATTAAATTAAATTAAAAGGACTTAAAAGGATTAAAAAGACTTTTTAATACATGTACATATTTTTTAATCAAAGTGAGTGCTATTTGATTTCACTATGTTTTCATTTAAAAACCGAAATTTAATTTACATATGCATGGGTGTGTTTCTTTTTACTATGTAATTTTTCTCTGAGTGTATATGGTTTAAAGGTTTGGAATTGGAAGTGTGGTGGGATCCGCAACTTTAAAATTCTTTGAAACATATGTAGCATCACCATGTGAAGCCATAAGATTTACAATGAGGCGCATCGTCATCGTCACTTATCAGCAAGTCGTAGCATTCGAGGTCAAATATAATTTTTTGTTTTTAATCGGCTCGTCAGCTGATTGATTTGCAGCGTATGCATCGGCAATAGCTGAGCAAGCAGAGTTCTCCCTACCTGGACTGCTGCGCTGTGCTGTGTCTGGCTTGGTACCCGCCCCGCTGTATTGTGGTCGCGCGTAATACGAAACGCCCCAAGGTTATTCGAACGTGTTAAATTAGGATCAAGTCTTGTGCTCGCCGTCTCAACAATGGCGAAAACGAACATGACAAAACAAAGAGACGAATGAACAGTAAAGAACGAAGCAACGGGCGCTCAGTTACTTGTGCAGGGGTCATAGCTCGAATTACAAAAACAAAAACGTCGCTATAAAGGAACAAAATTTTAAAGAAAAATTGCCAAAAGCTGCACATTTTAAACAACAAAAATAAAACCAAATAAGGAAGCCAGCTTCGGCGCGGCAAAACTTTTTATACCCTAGCTGATCGAGAGTTTTTGTGTCAGCTGTATGATATGGTCATCTGATTAGGATCTACATATATTGTATGGAGTTGGAGATTGCTTCCTTCCCACATATCATATATGTTCCTACATAGAACATAGGCCTACGAACTGATACACTAAGTATCCTGATTAATAAAATTCTAGAGTATATTTGGTCCGATATTCCATCTCATGTTCTGTACAAACAACTGACCAAAAGTATAATACTCCTTGCAAGGGTAAACAAAATAAAAGGGTGGAAAGTAACAGAGTCTGCCGAGGCAGAATCACTTTCAGTTGCCACCCTGGTGAATGGTTTCCACCGCTCGCGGGTCAGAACTCATAACAATGCGGACAACAAGACCTTAAGATAGGGTTGGCAGGCGGCGGCTTCTATCGTTGACACAATGCAGCGTCTCGGAGCCTCCATACTCACCCACTCCAAGCAACCCCAGCCCTTCCTTATGCTAACCTCGGGCGAAGGACTCACATGGGAGGCACGTCGCTTATCGGGATATATAATGAGCCACTGCCATCATTTTCATAAGAGCGCAAAGACAAAGCGGTGAAATTCAGCGCGATTCCTTAAGATTTTGTCGTTGAGAGGTGCCACTTGGTATGTTCTGACCTATGATGTCTCCAGGAGCCCCAGTCTGGGTATGGCGATGCAAAAATTCTGTTTTTAAATGAGCACACACGATGAAAATCAGCGACTTAACCCCTTTATGATAATGTACCGCACGGAAGTGTTTTTGTCCTGGGGACAAAAGGACCCACGGAGTCGACACTAGCGGCCATAATACGCGCAAGGCCGCTCCGCTTGTCATTTCCATTCTGAGCACTGTACTCACATTCGATGATGATGATACATACTCCACACCACTCCCATGAGCAAAACCTTAACCGAAGCCCCTTCCCCCTCCCGCCCGCTACGTGTGTGTCATTTTTATACCCTTGCAGAAGGTATAATGATTTTAATCAGATTTTTGCAACCTACAAAAGGAAGCATCTCCCAGACAATAAAGTATATATGTTAAATATATTCGTGAAAGTCGATTCAACTTTTTATATTGCCTGAAATATGATCAGAGGTCATTCATATGTATAACGAGGGGTAACGTTGTGAGTTGCTGCTGCGACCGCAACTCTACATTTATACCCGACAGTCAGTATGGCTAAATTGAGCGACAACGAGTGCGTGCGGGAGAGACAGAAAACGTGTCTGAACGCGCCGCTTAGCCACTGCAATTTAATTGGCTGCTTTTGGCTATAAAAATGATCCGAATTTTGGTTGCTCTTATATGCCATAGATTTTCGTTCTTTGTGGGTCGGAAGGCGGCGGGGCGAAGTTTTGAACACTAGGCGCTCATAGGGACGGACAGACAGATATGGCTCAGTCGACTCGGCTATTGATTCTGATCAAGAATATATATACTTTATGGGGTCGGAAACGCTTCCTTCTGGACGTTACACATATCCACTTTCACTACAAATAAAATAAGAATGAATATATAGGGGTAATACTTATTTTGAGTATCGGGTATAAAAACATATCTTGTTAAATTGAACTTCGACTGAAACAGCGAATTTGCATTGTCAAAAAATATTAGGTTTCATAACTCTCACATAACTAGATTGCTTTATCGGCAACTAAAAATCACAGACCCTTTAATTCTTAAAAGGAAACAAAGTCTTTGTATGATAAATCTATTGTCCGAAATAGTATATTCCAGCATATTTCATGTTACACAGCCTTTTCGTTTCGAACCCGGATGACTTTAATATATAGTTGAAATAAGATCAAAGAATTCGATTTAGAAGGGTATCTAAGGGTAAGGGTAAGCATCGCCCACATAAGCAGCCTTTATTTCGTGTTAATATAGCCAGGTACGTTTAACTAACAGCCTACAGCATTATCATTCACGAAGAATATGTTATTATTCCACTTTGCTTTGGGATCTTTTGCCATTACCTTAAGGCAATAAACGCAGCAACAAGCAAGCAAGTATACCCGATACTTAGTCAGTAGGGCTCTCCTCCGGCAGATGCCGCTAATATTAAACGACACGACAAAGAGTGCGTGCGAGAGAGAGAGAGAAAATCAGATGATCCGATCTGATCCAGATTCAGCAATATGATAGATATGGTCATTCTCTATGATTGTGCGTTTTTAGTTTTCTCGAATCTGCAATATTGTGGATGCAACAGATTTTCGTTCTTTGTGGGGGCGGAAGGGGGTGGGGCGAAATTTTGAGATATACGTTTTATAGTGAGATCTAACAGAAGTGCGGATACCAAATTTGGTTACTCTTGCCTTAATAGTCTCTGAGATTTGTGGATGCAACAGATTTTCGTTCTTTGTGGGGGCGGAAGGGGGTGTGGCGAAATTTTGACACAAAACGGTCAAGGTGCGATATCACAGGAGTGTGGATACCAAATTTGGTTGCTCTGGCTCTTATAGGTTCTGAGATCCTTGAACTCATATTTTGCAATTGGCAAAACCGACTATGAAACCTGTGTGTTAGAGAGAGACAGAGCGAGAAAAAATGAAATTGTTTTCATGATTCTGGCTATAATAATTATACGATCTTTCCAGAGCTTTCAAAAGACAATCGGAGTTAAGGAGTTTAACTCTATTTAGCAGATATGAGCACTCAAAGTTGCAAATTATTTCAGAGTGCAACTTTTATTCAAATACTGAAGCTTTCAGGTGGAATAAAAAGTAAACTAAACTAAAATATGTTAAAACGAAAAACGGGCAAAAAAGCTATTACAGGTATAAAATACCATATAAAATCATATTTGGACCGATTAGAGCGAGGTTTCGTCAGCTAAATCGATCTAAACGCCGAGCGGCTTAAAAGCGTAGAATGCGAGTTTAAACTTAGATAAAGACAAATTCGAAGAAAATATAGAACAATCTCGGGAAAATGTAGGGACATATGTATATTTTGTATGTCAAGTCCAAGTTGAAAGATACAAAAAAAGTGAGATATACCTAGTACAGTAGAAATGCGAGATACAAAAAAAAATCCGAAAATAATTATTATTCTTTAGAAACATTAAGTTTAAGTACTTCCAATGTGGATGATTATTTAAAAAAAATAAAATATTAGACAAAGTTTTATAATTAAATTTTTTTAAATTATAGCAAAATTTACCATTAAACCTTATTTATCAATCCAAACAAAATCAAAAAAATACTTTTTCTATAGTCAAAAATATACCGGAACTTTGACACTTTATTGTAAAGCTTTTAGACATCGTAGACCTTTTACTTGTTGAGACTACATTTTGTAAGATGTTTCTTTCAGAAGTTATTAATTTAGTAAGCTGAAATGGCCCAGGGCACCACTGCGGGCCCATTCCCTCCAAGTCACATGGCGTTGTCCGCAGCGGACAGAACGTTGGCATGAAGGATGGAGTGATGGGGGCCGCGAGCCCAGACAGATGAGTACACTGATGCAAGGTCTCGGACAAAGTCGATGTCTGTTTGTTCAAAGGAATACATCACTGTATTGTAAGCAAGAAGAGAAAGTGGAGCCGAGGTTTTGTGCAGTCGAGAATGGTTGGTCAATAGTCGCGGCAGTGGCCGCGTCAGCGAAATTGGCGTCTCGTTTATTGTAGCCATGAAGATTGTTGCTGGTACTACGCTCGGGCCCTTGGCAAGAGAGACGACGAACAGCGGATGTTTTACAACTTAAACTGAAAATGATGACCAGAAGTAAAAGGGTCCAGCAACGGCGTGTTTTGTATCATTTTTATACGATACAATGCGAGAAAAATAAAGTCCCAGATAGATAGCTGTGTTCTAAAGACCAGATTGTTGAGTTGATCTCAGTTGTATTGAGTTTGGTTAAAGACTGGCCTATAAGTACAGATTCCTTCCCATTGGCATAATAATTATATTTCCTACAAGTATTATTTCAATCCATATATTTTTTAAGACATCAAGGCCAGGCGGAGAGGGATAGGGATATATCTGAATGAGTTGTCACATTCCTATTCCTGTTTCCTTATTCTGGAAAGTAGAGTGTGACACTATTAGAAATCATTACAAATTATATTATACCTATGTATTTACATATAAAAGCTATGAGTCAGTTATTGACTTACATAGATATGTATGTGTAAAACTGAAGTGTCAGCCAAGTTTATTTTTTATGGATCAGTTATTGACCTACTATTTACACAACTGTTCACAAATCGCAATACCTTCAAGAGTCACACTTTATGATAAAATAAAAAACAGTAAATCTAGCATTGACTCCATGCATCCTTCTATGTGCTAAAACAAAAGTATTCACCTGTGCATATCTGAGTTCTTCATTCTTTCGTAAGAACTAGTTATATCGACTGTCTCCATTCCCATCTTAACAACTATCCAATGGTGAAAATGCAATGCAACGTCTCGCCAAGCGAAGTGACCCCTTTCCATGATGTGAACTTGTTAAATTCGTCGGTCAAATGCATTACTGGTAGATTGACTGAGAACCAGTCCTGATGAGGGGTGGCGGTTGGTAACGCTGGTGCAGCACTAGTCTTCCGAACGACATACCGAACGGATACCTACATATGTATGTATGTATGTATGTGTTGTAGATGTATTTGAATTTATACTCTTCATTTACATATTTTTACCACACAAGCATATATGTATGTATGTATGTATGCAGGCATATGAATATAAATAAATATATATATACAAATGTATGTGTGATACATGGTTGTTTTTGGACCTATAGCAATTAGCAACTAATTGAACCTGTACATATGCCACGAGCTAGCTTCCCCCGTATCAAACATCGTACATCTTAGGTGCAAAGAATATCTTAACAAAGCTCTACCGAATACATAAGATGTGAAGAGCCAGGCCAGCCAGGACAGCCAGCCAGGCCAGCCAGCCAAGGATACAAGAAAAACTGCATGTGTCTGCGTTATTTGCATGTGATGTGGCTCGCACTCGACTGATTCTCGGAGCAGGATGTAGCGTGGGCGGATGGAGCGTGGATGGTGTGTGCATTTCTTGCCTTGCTCTTGCTCTTGCTCTTTCGCTTGCTGCATATAGGAGTAGTTTAATTTTGAAAAGGATTCGTCTGCTCGTTCCTGAAGCTATTGGCAAAGACATCTCGTTCGCACTTGCTTGCTCAGTCTCTGTGCATCTTCTGTGGTCTCTGTCTAACACACTCTGACCAGCAGCAGCACTGCAGATATAGTGAGAGCCGGTAAGTGGTCAGAAGTTGATGGTCGAGAATGGTGCGTCTGCCAAGGCATGGCTCCATCGCTACCTTTTCAATTGTTTCGAATTCTCTATTTTCTCAACGGTAGAGGCATTGGAAAATTACGGGAACACGGCAGCTAGGCAATGGTTGCATTTAGCTTAGATTGGAAGGACCATTTCCAGCCTGCACGTTTGCCTTCTCCTTACGCGATATCCTGGCTTCAGCAGTCCTATATGACAAGAACACACAAACACACACACACGCACACACACACACACACACACACAGGTAAAGGTTGCTGACAAAAGAGCTCGGACTTCGTCACAGCCTCGGAAGATGGCAAAAGGAGGCGGATTAAAACAAAGGAGCTACGAGCTCAAATATGCAAATCATAGGAACAGCAATGACTAGACTAGACCATGTGTGTAGCACAAATGGAATACACTGAGATATAATGAAAGAAAGGGATTCCGATGCTGACAAACTGGACACAACTTGCGACAGCAGCGGTTTTGTCTGCCAAAATCGCCTTAGCTTAGATAAAACTGCACACAATGGATAGAGGCGAGGGCTGGCTGCTTGGATTTAAGGGTGGTGCTAGTTTTAGGTAGCGAAGAACATGTATACCATCCCAATTTCTGCAGCATTGCAGGTTTCCGGACATCGGATTAGGGTTTCCTTTATACGAAGCGATGTTGAATACTACAACTCGCAATATAATCCTTAACATTTATATATGTATGTCTATGAAAATGGATTAATCGTATCGAAACCATGATTATATGTAAGCATGTTTTCTCGACTTAAGTGGGTTGGTATGGAGATTCCTAAGTACACATATAAAAAGCGATGAACTCTTTTAAACAATGGCAATGATAAGGGATATAACATATCTACCATGTTTAAGTAGCTACACCATAATCATGACAACTAAAAAATTAGTTATATAATTACACATAGACAGTTTTAGTTTTACGACAGTTAGCTTTTCAACATATGGTTCCAGTATCTTTGTTACCAACGAACGTCGTTAGGATGGAGATCTTACGAATTGGGACGGAGTTTTTCAACGAATTAACTCAAATTCCGAACTGAGAAAAAAAACTCAACCGCTAAAAAATTTGATGCATAGTCGCTGTGGCTAGCAGGTACATTCGGATGTATTAAGGCACATCCTACATTTAGAACATAAAGAAAATGTTGATTTTTTTTAAAGACAAACTGAAAACGAGACGATATTTTTTCAAGGTGTGGGTAGAAATCAATGCTGAAAATCAAAACGGACAGCTTTTCTAGATACATTTTTTATGTATATTTATATTTATATATATACATATGTACTAACGTATGCTTATAACTGAAAACATATAGAAGTTAACTATGTATGTACATATACGCACTCCTTAATATCCATACACAAATGTATGTAAATATACATACATATGTACATACATACATATGTATATGTATGTTCCACAGAAAGAACACATACCCCGCATACCATGTCCAGCAACGGTGACCAATGTCCAGCCCAATGCTCCTTCATCTTTCAATTCTCGCGAAAATTTCCTTCGTCCAAGCTGCGTACAGAGGTGTGACGTGAGGGGTTAAGTTGAGGGTTGGAGGATGGTTAAATCGACGCGTGTGTGGGGTCGGGGAGAAAGTGAATTGAGTTTAGACGAGGACGGCGACGAATTCGTAATCACACAAAACAGAAAAGAGACCAAGGCACTGTGGGAGAACCAGGAGCAAGAGGAGGGTGTCGCCGTAGTGGGTGACAAATCGACCGTTGCATGGGTAAAGAAGGTAGCGGCAAGGAACTACAGATACGAGGGAAGGTACGGCAGCGAAAGAGAGAACGAACGAAAATGGAAAATGTTGCTTTGGCGGACAACGGACAATCGGTCGGTTGCACGGGTTGGGTTGCCGGACAAATAGAGGGGAGGACAGCAACGCCGATGAAAATCTGAAGTATATACACTAGCTCACATAAACACATACCTATATACATACATCCATACAACACACACACACACACACGTGTATTGCAATAAAGCAACAACTCTAAATTTTCGCAGCAGCAAAATTTACGCTAAAGATGCTGATGTGCCTGCGGATGCTAAGAATGTGCGTATGTATACGTGCGTTGTATGTGTGGTTCCATGGGCTGGTGTGTATAAGATGAAATGACCCGACCCGGGCAGGCTGCTTGGCTTTTTACTAGAAAGGATGTTTCTTGCCAATGCCGCCCCATGCCGCCCCATGCCGGACATCTGTAGTTATGTACATATGTATGTGCTATTGTTTCTGTCCGTTGTATACATGTCCGTCTCTACATACATATGTACATATTTATGCGTGTATGTATGTATGCATATGTATGCACACTAAAAACATTTCTTAGCCGTTTTTTGAAAGGAGCACTGGTGACAGTGCTGTTGTGTTGTCTGTTTCATTGCTATTCTGGCCATTGGCTGCTGCCGTTAGTCGAATTCAATTAGTATAAACAAGTACTATATTAATATAAAGTTGTATATAGCGGAAAGGAAAAAAAAAAACACTTGTATGCCCAACAAATGTATTATTTTCGATATACTACAAATTCTGGTCAGCACTATTGTCATTTCCACATCAAACATATTATTAAAAATGATCTTAAGATTAATATTTTTTCTTAGGTTGTGTCAGTTTTTTGATCCCAAGATAGAAAATAGAAAAATTCTACATCATGGCATACATACATATGTAAATATGTACACTTGTGTGTGTGTGTATGACTTCAAATCTTAGGAAGGATCGTTATAGAGCATTACCTGCAGCTTAAGTTTATTATTATTATTCTTTATTTATTATTCTTAAGTATGCTTCACAATTTATTTAGGAATATAGCTATATAAATTACATATTCATACATATAAAGACATTTTCTTTTATAATTTGAAGGCTTTTACACTCGTCTAAGGTGGACCATAATTATACATACATATGTACATACGAATGTACATGCTAAATACAAATAGAATGGAACCTCCATACGCTAATTTATTTATTCATTAACGATCGCTATTTGGTCACAAGAGACCAAAAGACATTGTGGGATTGATTCCTCCAATATATGGTTGGTGATTAAAAGCACAACCTTTAGAGCTTCGTTCGGCGGCAAAACCAAACCCGAACACAAAAGCTACCCAGCTGTCAAGTGAGAGAAGCAACGCATTACTCTCTCTCTCTCTCACCAAAGAGACCACTCCGCTCTCTGCTGAGAGCGAAAGAGCGACAATCGAATGTAAACAGTGATGAAGGCATGTATCAAAACAAAGCGAGGAAAACTGGACTCTAAACCAAGAGCAACACAAGCAGCAGGAGAAGCACATGACGGGCAGCAGCCAGTCTGCGGCGAAAATAACAGAGCTATCAACAACAATGACCGCCTCCTGGATTAATCACTCAAGGGCCAAGTTGGACTAAATGCAATTGTTATTTACGTTACATCAGTAGTCGTAGTCTTAATACTTTAGTAAAGACTGGCTCCTGTTGCTCTCCGGCAAAACCCATTCCTTATATTTTTAAAATAATAATCAAACAAATATTGTAGATATCGATGTTGTTTTGAAGCTGTTAAGATATACCTTTGCATCCTGGAAATAGTCAAACTACACATTCACACAAATGCGCACAGCATGTTGCTGCAGTGCACGCAGCATCATTCGATTTCGCTCGTTTTTGCACATAACCATCATATACGGTGGTCCGGTCCCAGAAACGGTCTCGGTCTCGGCCTCGCTTTACTCAGCCAACAGACCACCCGTTCACAGGTCGGAAGGTCCTTCCAGCGCAAAAATATACAACACACATATAGGCGTATAGGCGCGTCCACTAAGACATGACAACAAGAAAGTATGCTTGCTGCTGCTAAGGCCGAAAAGGATGTGATGTGCGTCTCACACAGCCTACAAACCGGCCGCACGAGTATTGCGTCGACTTCGTTGATGTTTCGGTGCATACAAATGCTTGTATATATGTGTGAATACTTGGCTGCGTGCGTGTGAGTGCGAGTGCGAACTGTCCAGCCTGTTCATCCAAGTAGACGGGACGGACCGACCGGACAGTACAGTGGCCTGTGGTTGGGTTGGCCAATACCAGCAGAAGCGGCGACGAGAGCAATGGCGCTGGCAACGTCGACTTCTTCGCTGCCGTCTTGGCCGTTATTAATCATTGTACATTTGGCTGTCACCGAAAAAGGCCGCGAATTCGGCAGCAACGGGACACGCAGAGAGCGAGAGCGTCGACACACTCGTACATACGTAAATTGAAGCGAAAAAGGAACAAAACGAAAACTACAAATACTGGCGACTGACCATACATACACTTTTAAACAAGCACACATACTCTTTCAAACACACGCGCGCAAGGCAACCACCACCTCGTGTGTGTGTGTGTGTGTGTGTGTGTGGGCTCGTACTCAGGAGAAACGAAACACCAACTGAGACAGAGGCGCGCATAACGTGGACGTGCGATTTTAAATTTTCCGTGGATGCCGCTGTCGCTGTCGCCGTCGCCGTCATCGTAGTGCGGAAATTCGCCGCGCTAAAATCAAAATTCGCTCAAATTGTGCGCTTGCTAGCTCGCGGTAGTTTGTCGCCGGACGCTAGCTGTTTAGGTTCGCATAATATTCGTCGACGACAAAAAGGTCACATCCTTTCGAAAGCCGGTCGCCTAAAGACGGTGTTTTTGCTGTCGCGGCTAAGATTGGAACGATGGCAAATAATTGTAAATAAACGAGAGCAATGTTAAATAGTGCTTCCAGCTTATAAACGTGACCAACATTTGATCTCCTAGTTAACTATCAATCAAGTAACCAAAAGAATAACACAGGACAGTGACCATTATATTCCTGAAAGTGACTTGATGTTATGTGAATATCCCAGGACGATCCAAATATAAAGCATTCCTATTCAGATTTATTAAATCGAGACAAAGTGCCCTCCTTCATCGGAAGGTTTGCATTAAACTTTTCACCGGAAGTGTAGGAAAAAGGTTAGTATGTGTGTTTCAACCTAAAAATCTCCTAAACTATGCGAAGGAATCAAAATACTTAATCTATAAAAGCGCGCATTACTTCAAGTTATACTATTTGTTAAATACTGTAACAGTTAAAAGTCCCAACATTTTGTACTTCTTGAATTGAGTCAAGGTAAAAGTTCCACGATCCAAGAGAAGCTGTCAAAGGAGCGAATATTAATTCTAACAACTCATTTATTTCAAACAATACAGCAATGTCTAAATCTAAAAATATCCGTAACATGTGTGTTAGAGACCTTGGGTTTCTGAAATACACTGTCGTTCTAAAATAAATACTTTTAAATCTTCGGAAAGGGTTTTTAAATTTTATTATTATTAACCTTTTGTCCAGAAACTTGCAAACGTGGAAAAATTACGTAGACCTGCCCATCTCTTGGTCTGCCTATGTACTAAATAATTTGGAGCCGCCTTTCCTAATCACTTACTATTATTTTCTATTGATTTTGAATATTTTTAAAAAGTTAGGAGATTTTTAGCAGGTCAATAACAAAAAAATTGTATTACGTGGTACAGTGAGAGATTTTATCCCATTTAGCCAATATCTATCTGTGAATTATATATTAAATACATTTATCTCGTTAAATCAATCGGGATCGAAACAGAGAGAGCGCTCTGCTCGATCAATCCCACTGAAGGAGGCCTGAACCCTAAACTCATTTCAGACCCCTTTCAATGGCCAACGGATACGAATTAATTTCTTCGATTTAAGAAGAGAATGTTCCAGTTAAACGTTCCTCACGCGTCTATCTTGGATTGTGCCAGCGGTGGCGGAGGGAGAGGGACGGCAGTGGCGCTCTCTTTTCGATGACCAGGTATTAAAACCATCTGAGTGACAGAGACAACAGAGAAGAGATATTCGTCCAAGGCAGATAACTTGTTTCCCTTAAGACTTGATCGCACCCATATCTGAGAAATAAGTAAACAGTACATATATTTATAAGAATTTAAAAGTGGGATGCACATATCTTCAAAGATGTTGTCACGCGGGTTTTCTGGATTGAAAAGAATAGAAGGGTGCATGGCAAATTTCAAATAATTATACCGGTTCTGCAGATGGATGCATTACAGAACCAAAATCATCTTGTTCTAGCATTAATAGTCTCCGAAATCCACGACAGGTCGTGTAATTAAACAGATTTTATTTCCGTATACACCAAAACTTTAGGTCTCATGAGATAGGGCAATTTTAAGGAGCGTAATTTGAATAATATTTGAATCAAACTTAGTTTCGAGTGATAACAAAAGAGTTTGGTCGAATGACTCTAGAAGCTCTTAAAAAGCTGGATTATCGAAGGGACAGACGGACGTAACTCCTAGGTTTGGGTCGTCGTCGTCGGCACCCCCCGAGCCATGTCTGACCGAAAGAAAATTTTCTGCACATTAATTCTTGATAAATCGCGGTCCATCGAGGGTATTTTTTTTGTTGCTGGGACAAGGGAGACGAGACGGTGGTTGGCGTCCGAGCGAATAAGCGTTTGTTTCCTTTAATATATTGTTGGGATGCATTCATAGATTGGATTATGTACATATGTATATATTATATTGTTGTTTTACGATCTGCAGGCAAGCTATCAAAAGTGTGTTGTCCCAAGATGTATCCCTAATACGTACTATATATTTATGTTGGTTTCTGCAGACAATCCAACCAAACGAGACGATTTACATATTACATGTTATTTACATCTATGTACATAAGAATTGTTTTTGAAACATGTACATTGGTTACCAGCATCAATGTAATAGCTGTCAGTACTTTTCTGCCTTTCTAGTCTAGGTACCTTTTTCCTTTTTTTGTTCAATGCTTTTTGGATGTAACTGTGCACAGACCCTTGCACCGCCAAAATCGGGTCGAAAAAATCTGTTCTTTAAATGTTCCGCAAGAAACAGAAGTTTGCAACGAACGTAAGTAACCGTTGTCGACAACATACAAAGAATCTGATCAATATTCGTTTTTTTTGGTCATTGGTTTCATCCATAAAATGATTACGAAAGTTACGATTTGAAGACCCCTCTGTTAGCCCACGGATTTTAAAGTATATTTTTCACTTGACTGATCAGATTTTGACCAGATGTATCCAACAATTTTTCTGTATCCGTCTGTCCGTACGTGAGTCTATCCTCCCGCCTCAAAAATTTGCGCTGCTCATTTCTAAGAAAACTAGACTGAAGCTGGGATTAAAGCAACCTTTGTACATAGATATAATTTGAATTAACAATTTTCTGCCACATTGTACAAAAAGAAGAAGTCAAAGAAAATGAGTTAGAACAAAATTCAGAAGGGTAAGATACCAATTCAGTTGACTAAGAACACACACGATCTAAATAGATGTATGTACATCGTTGTCACTACTAGACTCATCTAAATTTTCGATCATCTATTGGCCACACTGGCCTTTGTACGACTAACAGCTGTTGCAGCTGTTAGGTAGGCCGAATCAAATAGCAACAAATTGGAAAAAAATTGAATTTGCAGGAAGACACCTTTAGTTTATGTTAAATAGGTTTAGGTAATATTTACCTCATAAGCTGCTTTTAATGTAACCCGAGCCAACAGGTCGGCACTTATAGTTACATCAACACACAAATGCAATCATACATGCATACATATGTACATATGTACGAGCACACGAGCGTACACAAGATTACAGTGTTAAGCCCGTCGAGACATTCATACACACACATACACACAAACACACAAAATTGGGATCAGCCAAAATCAGCTTTTTTCTTTTATTTACAGAATACGTCTCCTTCGCTTAGTGTTTTTGTTGGTCCTTTTTATTTATTTTTTTTTATTTGTACATTAACACAAACGAACAGAGAAATCAACAGATATATATGTACATACATATGTATGTACTTATACAAAAGCTCGCACATATTAGTGCTACTAGTTTCAGTCGTTGACCTCTATTTTCCAGACTTTGCTGCTCTCCTATCCTGCCGTGTCCTTGCCACATGCATTCCCTGTCTGTGCCTGTGTCTGAGCGAGTTCAATACGATGCCAAATAGGAAAAAAAGTAAATACAATAAAGTTATAATTGTATATAGGAAAATCAGGAGCTTTTAACACACAAACGTTCATACGCTTTCATTCATGTATGCATGTACATATGTATGTATGTATGTTTGTATGTTTGTATGTATATGGGAACACATAAACACATACATATAATATATAAACGTACTTTCACAAACGGCCAGACGGTTGGCCACCACAAACAAACCTACTTATGTATGTACATACGTACATACAGATCCGTTACGTACATCCACCCATACATACATGTGTAGGTATGTATGAACGTTGCATGTATGGTTGGCAGCAACACCAGACACAGACAGAACCGTACTCTGCCCATACACACATACATACGTACATACATTCATTCATACATACATATGTACACACTGACAAACTTGGTGTAATTCTTTTATATTTATTTCTTTCATCTTTTTCTGTTGTTACTAGATTTTTTACACACTTCTCACTGTCCCAGTTTGGTTCATGAAAAGTTTAATGGCGCGCCGGCTGGGACAAGGACGGACACTGTACGAAAGAGAAAGTAAAAATTCTTTTGCTTTCGCCATGACTGCTGAATGGTGAAGGACCTTGTAATTTTTACACAGCTGTAAAAGTTTTATTCGATATGTGTTTGGTGGACTCGACTGGACTGATGGTAGAGTAGGAGTAGAAACACGTGCATCGCCAACATGTTATTTGCCCTCTATTGGTTATGAGCGTTTGAGTATGTGGGGATGTCCGTCCCTTTGGGAACTTAATGTGATGCATGATTGTCTATGCTTTTTTATATATGTACATATGTACAAACATACATATGTACCATATTTCTTGTGACCGCCTTGGCAAGATTAGTGGCAGAGAGATCCGTTGGAGCCTGTTTGAAAAAAAATTAACAAGAAAGGTAGGCTGGCCTCGAGCACCGACTCTTTCTACACCCTTTCAGACGGATGTTGGCTTAGCTTTGAGAAGAAAAATATATATGTACATAGTTTGTTCAGTTTAACAGTTTGAAGAAAATCTTCAATCCCAATCCTATAAGAAAAGTCTTACTTTTCAATTTTCAAAAGCCCTTCTACATACAATAATATATTAGCTTTTTTAGAGAGTCATATAGATGTACATATGTATGAATGTATTGTTTAAGGATGCCAAATTTCTCGCACACCCAAATTTTATGACCTAAAAACAGACACCAAACAATTCAAAAATGTTTCAAAATTTAAGTTCTGCGATTAAGGGGTACATTTTTACATTCGTATATGATTCTCATTTGGTTTACTGGACAAATATCATCATTTAGAGAACATATAGTCTTTAAGATTCTTAAGATTTATTCTGAACATTTTACAAAAACTAAAGAAGCTGTAGATTTCATTTTTTGTATAGCAAAGCGACTATACACAAATGGAAGGACTATGTAATATAGCGGGTTAAGGAACTGGAAATCTACTAGATCATTAATAGCCATCTCTAACACCCTTTGCAAAAGTTGTAGTGATTTAGACTAGATCTTATCAGATATGCTAAAGATATCAGCAGCCATAAATTATGTACATAAATACTCATGTAGACACTCGTATGTTTATTCTAACCAGCAAGAAAATTAGTACATAAAGAAATGTCTGCTTTTCCGTCCTTCTGGCTGTGAATTTTCATATAGTACGTGCAAGTTTTAGTTTCACTCTTTATACTGTACATACTTATGTACATATGTACATTTTTATATATATATTTTATATAAGTATATATGTGTGTATAGAGCGGACGCAGGAAAGTTTAAACAAAAATTTTAATATAAAATCAATGAAATGTAAAGATCTCCAAAGGCTTGTCTTCAACTTCAACATTTGTTTGACCGTTCGCACTACTTATGTACATAGCTTTGTAGTAGAAATGTGTGATCACTGTACCGTATTTAAGTCTATTAATTTGATCATTTAAATTGTTGAATTTGAATCGAAAACTTGGTATTAGGAGGATGGCATTTCTAATCAACAGCGAACATTTTGAGTTCACTTTAAGTGGCTGTCAATGTGAAGGCATCCTGATAAGAAAAACTAACAAACTTCTGTCAGGTGTTTTGGTTACTCTTGATTTTCTTATTGCGCTCTTAAGAGATAGCCAAATTTCTCTTTCAATGAATCCTCTCTGCACAGATACAGAGAAGCATTTCAGAAGCATTACAGGTTCACTCCTTGTATAAAATTGTACGAATATGCTGTGTGTTCTTGTATACAATACATCGGGAATGAATTCATGTGTCAGTCATGCGCAAAACGTGTTTTTCATTTTAAAATTGCACGTCCCCGCTCCCCAATCGAGCCAGCTCTTTTGCATGCCTCGTTCTTTCTAGGGAGATGGAGGCGGAGCATATTGTTATTTGTTTCGCCTCCGCTCAGGCTCCGGCTCCTGCTCCTGGCCGCTATAAAGAGGCATATTGGCTGACGACTGACGACTGGCGACTACTTGCCCACTGAGGCTCAAAGTCTCACTTACATTCACCATACACCAAGTTTCGAGGCACAGAGACTTTTCGATGCACCTGCCGGGATGTAGATGTAGGTGTAGGAGCTAGCAATAGCGCAACAGGCGTGTTTGGCATTGGCATGGCGTGGATGGGGATGTTTAATGCTGCGAGCGAACTTGCAACGAAAAGTGGCACGAAACAGGTAACAAGTTATAAACTGTAGACTCGTGTGCTCGGCTATGATTCGTGTTCGAGTCTGGCATGGATACGGGTTTTGTTCGTATGCATCACGTAAAGAAGCCGATGACGATAGCGAATGGCTTGTTCTTGTTGCTTATTCGTAGTTTCTCGCGACGTCGGCGCTGCGCGCTGCATTTTGGAGCAGGCGCGCCGCGGCGCGAAGGCAACGCACCAATTAGCATATTCCATTGTCTCTTTGTATGTCTGTATGTATGTATGTTTTATATACCTATGTAGACACCTACATACATATATGTATGTATGTAGATTTATAAACAGTATATATTTATGTAAATAAATATTCATATACAGTATGTATGTATGTGTGTGTGTGTGTATTCAGGCATTTTAATTTTTAGAATCCTTGTGCGCTGAGAAAAAGCACGGGGGGCGTGCCTCAGCTCATTTGCCTATACAGCTAAAGAGAAGAGAAGAGAAGGAGCAAAAGAAGGCAGCGGCGTGGCGTTTCCATGAGAATTTTTGTCATCTCAATTTGTAGAGTTTGGTTGTGGTACATACATATGTATGTATGTATGTATGTGTCTATGTACATATACATAAATACATACATACCTTTTGATAAATGAGTTTGTGTACGCGGTTTATTTACACCGCGTGTTGTCTGAAAAGTTTCAAACGCGAGACGATTTTATTGGAGCAGTGTACGAACATCTGACTCGCTGCTTCGACCCCAACCCGTACAACCCCAAAAGTAGAACAAGTACATGACGCGCGCACACGGCATTCGCCGTCGATGTACATATGTACATACGTATGTAAGTGGCTGTGTGCCTGATTCTAGCGAATGAAAACGTACAGTTTTATATACTAGATCATAACATGCGTTTGAGTCCTAACTGTGTCACAATAATTAATTTTAGCACTCGCCAAATCTGCTTGTTTTTTTCAGAACTCAAACTGTTCGACAACGGCTTGAAGTTGGATATTTCCAGCTACCCCCACATGAACATTCGGATGGGTACGAAGGGCAAGCGACCTTTGCGTAGCTTGACCCCGCGGGACAAAATCCATGCCATACAGCGCATCCACGATGGCGAGTCGAAGGCATCTGTGGCCAGGGATATTGGCGTTCCCGAGTCCACGCTACGCGGCTGGTGCAAGAATGAAGATAAGCTGCGCTTCATGTCGCGGCAGTCGACAACTGATAAAATGTGCGCCGACGCGCTTGCCGATAAGCTTGATGTCTCTACAGGGCTGCTGGGACCACCCGAGAAGAGGCAGCGCATCGATCCCTCCCTTCCACTTAACTTCTCAAACAAAATGAAATTCGATGAGCTCGGCTTTAAGCGCGCCCCCCTCAACGGCTTAGACTATAGTACAAACAAAAATATCTCCGAATTGAATTATAATGGGCTAGCCGTTGATTATGTGGGATTCAATGGTCAACATAAAGTATTCAGTGGCGATATCAACCGACCCGCAAATCCTTCCCCAAACGCGATAAGTCCCCTATCAAGTTTGACTCACCTATCTGGTCTCACCGGTCTATCGCAGTCTCCGCTGGCTATAAGTTTCAATGAACTAACCACAAACCTAAATTTATTGGCACAGCTGAATCCCAGTCTTGCGGCAATGTCAGGGCTGAATAGTTTTCCAACAGCTGCCAACAACTTGCGAAATTCAAAACCGAGTGTGCAGCCTCCATTGCAAGTACAAAGCCCACGCAGTGATAGTGGCGACCGAACACCAGGACTGTCCGTCAAGAACTGGGCTAAGCAAAAGCCATTATCGGCCGTGTCAAGCGATGTCAGTTGCAGCATTAACTTAACTATTAAAAACGAAGCCAAAGGAGGAGACATCAAAAGTCCAAGTCCATCAATAGCACCCTCACATGTAGGTAGTATCATCTCACTGTCTAATTTGGCTGAGGACCCATTGCTTTACTGGCTAAAGTCTCAGCAGACGATGCTGGGACTAAACAGCCTATATCCGCCAATGGGGATGACAAGTCCACCAATACGCTCCTCCACGCCACAGCATATCATCCAACACGCACAAACACCACCACTACCGTCTGCACCATTGACACCTTCATCGACTCCATCTGGCAGTCTCGACGAGAAGAACGTGGCTTGGTATAACTGGTGCAAGGTTTTTGGAGCTAGCCTTAACACTCTTAACCCAAACTCAGCGACGCTAGCTGCATTGCAGGCCAATTCATTGCAACACCAGCATCAGCCCATATCAGCTGTATCTGATGGCACTGATATAGCCGATACGTCGAAAGGACCTTTTGATAATATTCTCTACTCACATCTCACAAAGGAGTCTGAAACCCCGTCGGTCCGTAGCTTATCATCAAACGAGCACAATCAAATGGACCAGATAGAAGGTGATGAGGTGACAGACCCGGATCTGGATGCAGAGATCGAAGGAGACGTTCCCGGTAAGCCGGAAGATTTGTCAGCATCCGCAAAACGAATAACTCCATCTCAAAGTCCGATAGCATCATTAGTTCCGGAAAGCCATACTTCTGAACCTTGTGCTAAAACGAGTACCACCCCGTCTGACTGTATAAGTAGACCCGGAAGCGTGGGTGGGGATTGCAAAAAGATCCTCGACAACATGCTATACAAAATCGGGGGCATCAAATCCCATATGCCCATTATTGTAGATACAGCCTGCGAATCAGAAGCAAGTTTTATCAATGAACACAATCAACACTCCAACAACAACGATATTAGCGCCAGCAACAATAACAATAACAACTCAAACAAAACTGATGAAGAAGAGAAGGCAAAATATTTAGATTTAACTGGCGACAACGAAGACGTAAAGGCCATCAGGCATGGCGAGAAGTTTCTACAGTGGCTGGAAAACTGCAGTAATCCTCGGGTAACAGCTGTGCAACTTATGCAGCTGAGATTTTTGATCGCAGCTATAAAATCCAGCAACGAGCCCCAAGTTACAGAAAAACCAAATAAGGACCTGCTGGAAAACGAGGAAAACACTGAGGAAGACTCATGCAGGAATAAGATCAGACGCCGAAAATAGGACAAGCCCAAGTTGGCGCCTCCGGAGCCAGCCACGGATATTCATATAACGAATGCACAGCAGGAAGCAATCGCCAAACGCACTTACGGTTCGAAACGCTCACGGCTAGGACTACCATACGTAGGAATTGGCAGTCTTGGTAACACACCGGCAACTTTAAGGTGCCAGACAACTTCACCTGCTGTTTACCAATCATCGGCCACCCTATTGAGCTCACTGTTCTTCCCTCCCTATGAATTTGTACATTGTGACCTCGATGATGACCCGAACGACTGCCAGATAATAGGCGAGTATCAGCAGTACGATGAACTAAGTTCCAGCAGTTAGAACGAACCTTAATTTTATCACGGAATCCTTACATATAATACATTCGCTTCACGCTGTGCGTCTACAGACTATTTGGTTTTCTGTTGGTAACCTAACTCAAAACATAAACTTTTTGGACTTACATTTTACTAATTAATCATATGATAACAATGTATATATTAAAAATGTCTATTTGTAGTTATTATAGTTAATTTAAACAAGGAAAAGTTTATGTTTTATCCGATTCAATAGAAAAATGGTTATAGAATTTACTTTTTTTGTTAAAAAAACTTTCCATGTGCAAGGTGGTATAAATGAATAAAATGCATTTGATATCAAATGCTTTTAAGTTTCGTTTCATAAATCTACTAAGAAAATAACGATACAAAATGTGCTCATAAGAATTTTCCTGATTCAAAATTTTTGCGATATTTAAATAAAAGGCATTTACAACTTTGAATGTAATAATTTTAAATACATGTTTAATAAAAGAATATTAGATAATTTTAATGAAATTGTTTGTGGTTTTCGTCGTAATGTTTTGTTTTTGAACGCTACAAATGGTAATATGTATCGATCAATGCAGTATAATCAAGGACTTGAAATTAATATAAATGGCAAAATCATCCAAAAACTTTGTATTAATTATTATTTTAATGATTTCTGAAGGTTAACTAATAATTTGCGTAGCGTATTATTTTTTAAACTACTTCGTTAAATCCTTAAAAACATTGAATCGTAAAGAGACTTCAAAAATTGCCATGAAAACTCGCTCGAGGTGTGTTTAATGCACTTCTTTAATGAGGAGCAGGAGAGCAAAGAGGCATTGGGGCAACGATTTTTTGTTAACAATTTGTGAATTGACCATTCACACGAAACAGAACTATGGAAATACCTATAGTAGGGTAGGTATGACAATATTTTGTGTTTATTTCTGAATCTATTTCAGCCAAATTGTGTTCTATATATTTTTTAGTAAATAAATATAAATTCTAAAAAGGAGCGGTAAAATGTGAGTTTGGTGGAGTTGGTCAAACGGCTGCAGCTCAGCTGTTTATAAATAAATTAGACGTGCCAGATATACGTTTTATAGTGAGATCTAACAGAAGTGCGGATACCAAATTTGGTTACTCTAGCCTTAATAGTTTCGGAGATTTTTTAATATCCCCAGATTTTCGTCCTTTGCGGGGGCGGAAGGGGGTGTGGCGAAATTTTGAAACAAACTCGTCTCGGTCCGATATATTAGGAGTGTGGATACCAAATTTGGTTGCTCTAGCTTTTATAGTCTCTGAGATCTATGCGCTAATGTTTTACTCTAAGCAAAGCCGGCTATGCTACGTGTGTGTTAGAGAGAGACAGGGCGAGAAAAAATGAAATTGTTTTCTTGATGCTGGCTATAATAATAATACGATCCAATTTAGATTCTGCAGTCTAAAAGATATGGTCATTCTCTACGATTCTGCTGTTTTGGTTTTCTCGTAGCTTTAAAATTGTGGATGCCACAGATTTTCGTTCAATAAATGTGGCTATAAGAATAAAATATAAGTATGTACGGTTTGCTTGAAACTAATGGAAGCATACATTTTGTAAATATATATCAATATCGACAGCCGAAAACCCGACGAAGTCATCACTGACCAAGATCGGGCCGCCGATGCCGAGTCAGCGGATCCGGCAGTCGCGATCCTCCAGCAGGCAGCTGCACTTCCACCATATTCACCCACTGCCTACCGATGCAATGTTCCGTTAATGATGTAGTGGTCTTCGGAACCCATAGTATAGAATGTTAAAAATTACAGGCCAAAATTGACAAGAAAAAACTGAAAACTGCCTTTTATTTTAGCAAAATGATTTATTTTCAAATAAATTTGTGATGACTCCAGACTAACGCAGCTAAGGTGTAGGTCTAAAAGCTAAAGAAATCTAAAAGCCCCGGGAGAAATTGAATTTGTAAAACATTTAAAAATACATTTCAGCGCTATTTTTAACATTGAACTTAACATGGACCTGACTGTGTCATTTAACCTGTCACCCGATGCGGTGAAACAGCCCGAGACCATGATCGAAGCGCCACCATGTTTAACGGTCTTCTTTGTTTATTTTGGATTTAATTGTTTGTTGGGAGGACGTCGTACATATAGTTTACCATCACTTCTAAAGAAATTAAACATGGATTTTTCGATCCAAACAATCATATTTCAAAAACTGGGACCATTGTGAATATGCTCTGAGGCGAATTGAAGGCGCTTTTTATCATTCTTGATGGACATTCTTGAATCTTCACCAGGGGACCTAAGCCCATTGTTAGGTCCCCTGGTGAAGATTCAAGGTATTATGAACGCCGAAATGTAGAGAGACATTCTGAGTATCAATTTATCTGGAGCATATGCCGATTATTTGCCACTAGCCACTTGATATTTCAACAGGACAACGACCCGATACATTGCTTCAGGTCAACCAAGAGGGAACCAATGTTTTGCAATGGCCACCGCAGAGTCACGACCTGAACCGTATACAGAACTTGTGGCGAATTCTAAGCCAAGTAGTTGCCCAAAAAAAACCAGCAATTAAAAGGATTTGTCCCGAATATTACAGGAAGAATGAAAGAAAAACTCCCCTCAACAGTACGCACGTCTTGTAGATTCAATACCAAAGCATTGCTCCACTTTTCTTAAGAGAAAAGGTCATCCCACTCAATATTAAAGTAATTTTATTAAAAATACTGGGCAAATTTGAATTTTTTTTTACCATTTTTTTCCAGGTGTCTTAAGTATATGAGCAGGACATTTTGGAGATGGTTTCAGATTTTTAAATTATTTCGTATTAGAACACTGACATATAGAACTATTTGAGACAAAAAATTGGAGCTGTAAAATAAAAAATTGTCTTGATTTTCGTTTTAAATTCTTGGTGTAGTTCTTGTGGCTTAAGTGTATGAGCACCACTGGTGGTATATATTTCTATATAATATATAGTATTATTATTACTATTCGTCCGACAAAATCTTAAACAAAAATAATGGAAAAATCAAATTTAGAAATAAAATTATTTATTCAACCAAAAAAAAATAACAACAATCGAACAAACGGTTTAAAGATTTAAATCAAAATAAAAACAGAACTGGGTTTTGTTTTTTTTTCCAAGTTGTTAAATATAACATCCTTTCCTGTTTTTTTTTTTTTTTTATAAATCTAGGCACCTAATGTACTTTACTGGCTCTATGTTACCAAGTTACACTAGGGTAATAAAAGTTTAAAAATTTACCGTCGGCCGAGATTGGGGCAAGTTTGTGGGATTTCTTAGATATGTATGTATATAGCTCAATATATTAGAGATGTTTAAGGAAAAATTTGTACCATGAATCATCTCTCTTGTAAGGGATAATAATAAAAAGAAACATGACTATAACAATAACATAAATGATCGAAAAAGTGAACTTTTACTTATTTTAATAGGTTTTCAAATCAAATTAAACGAAATTACATGTCAATTGGTAAAATTGGTCTACTTTCAATCAATTTAGAAAATAATATCTGTACAAAAGTATATGGAAATCTCTTTTTATTAGCCTTTTATGTTTCTTAAAATGTCTGTCGGAAATGTTTTGTCGAAAATGCCCATACATGTACGTACAACTATATTAACAGTTGCGCACATTTGAAATACGCGCAAACCTTCAACTTGCATATCAGTTTCATGGCAGAGAGCTTTTGTCAGCAAACGATAACATTATAGATTGCTACATTAACAAGCTAGCTGCTATGAAACTGGATGTTGTGAAGCGAATCAGTGTTGTGAAGAATATTTTCATTTTAGTGAAAAGCATTTGTAACTTTTTCATATTAATTTATTGTCATAAATAATAATGATATTTTGGTATTGGACTAAGCAGGTCAACAACAAAATTTAAACAAATTTATGAATAAATTTGAATAACCACCTATAATATTTTGTCCGGGTGATAAATTCGAAATCTGTTGCAAAGGGGCCAGTTGCTACTTTGAACCAATATTTTCCATTCTATTTTATATATTTAGAATTGTAAATTGCAATTTTATTAGCCTGAATAGATTTGTGGTTTCCACCTTCGACAGCCGACACTCATGTAGTTTTATGGCGGACAAATTATTATTATTGTAAAATTGCTAAAAAATGCTGTCGTTCTGTTGTTCGCCTGTTACGAGAACAGTCTGTGCTCTTATGCGATAACTTGTTCTGTTAAGCGGGCTGCGTCAGCTGTTAGCACAAAGTCGCAAAATGTTGTTGCCCGACCAATTATTTCAGAGCCGAGTTTGAGGTTGGGTTAAGAAAATGTATGTGATTTCTAAAGTAAATCGTACACATTTTGTTAAAGTGAAAACCGGAGCCTGACTGATAACACTATGCAACAAAATTGAACTTTTTTCCGATGCGAACCAACCGTCCATTTCTGATAGATTTGGGCATTAAAGATGTTAAATAATAAAATTTATTTAAGTTTAATTTTTTGTTTACATTTTTAAAATCTGACATTTTTTAACTGTTTTTCAGAGGTAGTGCTTTTTTCTCTCACATATTCATCAATCTCATCAATCTATTAAATTTACATTCATATCCTTGACACTCTCTCACTTTCAAACAATTTCTCACCACCCCAACTCGTATTCAGTCGATAGTATCGATGGCCGAACATTTTTCTTCGAAACGGTTTTCTTGTATGCTCTATTTGAATCGGGTATTGATTCCGTCACAGCATTAAAACCGTTGGGATGCTGCCTTGACGGATCTGTACTTATATCGGACATATGGTGATGATGAACCCACCAGGAAATGTATTTGACGTTCATATTCAGGAGCTGGAGTTCAGTTCCAGAATGTTGTTCGGCGAAAATTGGCCTGGATGGTATACCAGGTATACCATTCGGTTGAGCCACTTTAATAGCCTAAAGCTGGAACAATTCGGACATGCTGTTGAGGCCGTTTTCTGCCTAACAATGTATATTCAATCTCGCACCTATTTGAATATCCAAAATGCACAAAATTCTTAGCGGGCAAGGTGGAGGGATGGGTCCAGGTATGGGGTTGGGGCCAGGTTTGGGGATGGGACAAGGTTTAGGGATGGTTCCAGGTATGGGGACCAGGTTTAGGGATGGGACCTGGTATAGGGATGGGGCCAGGTATAGGGATGGGGCCAGGTATGGGTGGGATGACTGCAACGCAGATAGGTATGGGGGGATGGTGATGGGGTCTGGGAGAGGGAAGGAAGCCATGATTGCCGAAAAAAGAAGACTGGCACGGGCAAGGAGAACAGCTCGGTTGGAGCGAACTGTTCCCTTAAAACAGTACAACGACCTGAAACAAAAATATGAATATTTGAAACGTCACTGTTATTGCCAGGCTCCAACCCCACCGAACCCCTCCCCAGCAGCTCTAACCCCACCGAACCGCTCCCCAGCAGCTCTAACCCCACCGAACCTCTCCCCAGCAGTTCCAACCCCACCGAACCCCCAGCAGATCCAACCCCACCGAACCCCTACCCAGCAGCTCCCACCCCACCGAATCCCTACCCATCAGCTACAGAATTACTAGCCAAAGAGCTATAAAATTTATATTTTAATTAGGTTTTTTTTTTCAATTAATTTAAGTTTAAGTTAGGATTTTTTTTTAAATTATAATACTCATGGAAACAGCAAGACGTAAGTACGCTAAACAACCTATTAATCAAATTTGACTAACATAATTCTCCACAGCCAGCACACACTAAGAAATGGAAGGCACTACCCAAAATCCAAAAGAGGCGATACCATCGAAACGACCAAACGTTGGGCAAAGGAACTCTCAGAGCGAAAATAGCATTCAAGGTGACACAAAGAAGATGAACTGGGCTACTTCGCTGCAGCATGTAAATAAAGCGCGTGGTCCACGACCTGGATGTGGTAGCACCCTATGCTGACAACAGGCATCTCCTCAGAAAATCTCTGGTGCTAGGGGGCTCGAATTTTGGCAAGACCTGCATTGTGCATAGATACTACTGCCATGAGAAATACTACGACACATGCATCTCCACCATTGGTGCATCTGCAACTGCAACTGCACCTGCATCTACATCCAACAGATTGCCGAGAACTTTGACATGCCCTTCTTTGAGGTCTCGTGCAAATCGAACATCAACATTGAGGATGCGTTTCTGTCGCTGGCCCGCAAAATACGTGAACAACGAGAGCGAAGGGTAGGCATTAAAGTGCATATATCTGTGGAGTTTTATTTGAATTGCGTATTTATAGGGCGACAATCTTGACAACGAGGAGAACAAAGACAAGAAATCCCCTGGATCGAATGGCCTCGGTACCTTCACCTTTACCTTATCTGCTAGATGATAGATGATATACGAGATGCGATTCCAACCGCAAACCGAACACCGAAAACCTGAGAACAAAGTTGTCCAAAGCTGTTGAAGCTGAATTGTAGCCGAAGTTCGTGCATATCCAATGCCAAGAAATTACAAGAAACCAAAGCGCGAGATGAACATTTTAAATGCAAACAATAGGGTCGATACGTTAGTTTGAATTCGCCATGTAACAAACTGAGCAAAATTTAAAATTTGTAGAGACGAATATAAATCCCAAAGAAATCGATTCACAGCCCTTCGAAATATACACTCTTTTGGACACGAAAGCAGCTGAAACATAGCGTTTGGAGTTTGGAGGCGTCCCAAAAGGTGCCGCCTTTTCTGTCCTGTCTCCTAAAGACGCCACCGTAATGTAATACCACTACCTACGGACTGAACAAACTCCCTTCTAATATCTTAAGCCATTTGGAACCGATTTTCGATGTTCGATGTTGAACGCTTAAGAATTCGATCTCACTTTGATGGTCCCTTAGGTGTGGTCTTCCTCTTATTTCCTGAGGCGGGTGGAATTCGAATTTTTGTATACAAATTTTTTGAAGACTTAATTATCCCAAGTTTGGTTTTATCTGACTTCAAAGCAAATAATCCCGCCATATCGGCTTCAGTAATTTTTTATATTTTTATTTCTTTTTTATCTAGATTTTTTGTATGAAAAAGAGACGTTAAAACGTCCGCGACTGTAAAATAGGGTGGATTAATTTAAATTTTCTTAATCTCTTTTATTGCTGGCAGCTATGCCACTAAAGAACTAAAGTCTAACAATAAGAACATAACATTCAATAAAAATTGAAAAATCAAAAATGGGTTGATATATATCTTTAGGAATAGCCATTGTATCGACTAGAATAAACAAACTTTTTTCAAATGTTATTCTCTTTCTATTTCTTAAATTTCTTTATATATCGGCGTTGCCGATGAAAAATTGGGTTCCAAGAAAGTCTGACCTTAGAACAACTCAGCCCATATAAGTTGGGGCTTTCGCACCGAAATTTATATAGATGTGTACACAAAAGTTTTTCTTACCAAATTGACTTGATCCTCTAGCGGTTCAAATTGAATAAAATCAGCAACAAACTTTGAAATTTCCTCTATACTTGATATGAGCTCAGGGTATATAAAGGCCGTGGGTCTAATCGTGGTACATACAAACTTCTGTAAAGATGCAAAATTTGGCTGTTTATATTCTTAATACAAATTTGTTTCTTGATGATTTACCTGAACTCTGCATTCGTTAGGTAAGGCCAAAACCATTGGCCGTCGCTTTGGGTAGATTAATACAAACTGCTTGCGAAAATTCTCTGCATAGAGTAAAAGAAGTCTTTCCTTTGGGGATAACGTATAGTATGAGGGAGGATAGCATTGTGGACTGTCCTGGAACTCGTCCGCTGTCTCGGGAAATGATAAGTCGATTTTTCCGATATTCAAGGCTGGTTCACCTTCTGATAAACTAAATTCACTTTCCTCATAGGTACCCATTTCATCTTCACAAAGCTCCTCAGAATCCTGTTCATATCCAAACTCCCCTTCCGACTGCTCTGCTGCACGACGCTCGTCAATTTCTTTTAATTTGGCAGCATGTCGCTGTGGGTCTATAGTGCTAGTCACCTTTTTGTACTTCTGAAATAAAACCTTCGGCATTTTGTTGTCTTTGCCTTTTTTTGTTGTTGTTAAAAATAATAAACAGAAACTTTTGTCTCTATAACAACAGCGTACGTAGGAAATATGTTTACTCAATATGTAAATTGGAAGAAATAAAATTACAGACAAATTCATACAACACAATTTTATGAGCTTGCTTAGTAAATATTTAGAATGAATGTCTATAGGGGGTGTTCCTCCAATCAACTACAACAAAATTCTGATTCGTGTGCCATAGATTCACGTTCCAGCCGAATTCGAACTGAGTTTAAATTCTAGTTGCCACAGCAGGCTGTCCCGGTTGACTAGAGATTTGGTTAATTATACTGCCACAACACATTATAATCATAGAAAGTTTTGGAGAGGTTATTGAATTTCTGATTTATCTACATTAGCGTCGTTTAAGACTTCATTTGTCTTACTCCCTTCATTTCCATTTTACGAAAACCCTAGTCAAATCTCTAGCAGAAATAGCCGCCAAGGAACATACATATACATAAGTAAGACGATATTCTATTTGGGTTTTGGACATGGTTCTAGTTGTAAAACATAGTGGATGAAGAAATTTTGAAGCCGATATAAACCCGATACTCAGTCAGTGTGGCTCCGTGTGGATGCGTTTCCGATCCTATAAATTATAGATATTCTTCATCAGCATCAATAGCCCAGTCGATATAGGAATTTCTGTCTTTGCGTCTGTCCGTCCGTCTTGCTTGACGCATTGTTCTTAAAGACTATAAAAACAAAAAAAAGCAAGCAAATTTGGTGTACGGGCTCCAGTGATGTCACACTGAATCAAGTTTGTTTCGACATTTTGCCACACGAAAGGCGAAAATGTGTGGCATCCCCAGTTTTAAAGATAAGTGAAAGTCGAAAACGCAGAATCATAAAGAATTACCATACCAGCGGTATGGAAAGAGATGCAAGAATTACCGTTAGAACATAACTATAAACTGTGGTTCCTCTCTTTCTCTTCATGCTTTTCCCATGCAACATACATGTCGCGATCAATATTTCATTACAGCTTAATGTGGGAAACATTTTTCCAGGCAAATTTACTTTCCATCTACTCTTAAAACCTTTTATTCCTATAAATTTCTGTTTAAACATTGAATCGAAAACAACTATCACATAAAATGTATGTTACAGCTCCAGACACCAAAATATAATTTACATCAGAATACTACATATATAAACTAAATAACATTACAAAAATTGCAAGAAACAATTTGGTTTTTAAAGATTAACCTTATGACATGTGGTTTTTTTTTTTAAAGCTTTACCAGCTGATATATGAGATGAAGCTAACAACTCAAGTTATCCTACAGCTTTAGGTGAAATATTATTGATCTATGTATATATGCCTGCTAGCACCTTAGACCACGAAACTATCCTTACTCTCGTTTTCTATATGATTTCTATAGACGAATTGAACAACCATCGTTTTTTGTTGTAGATTTTGTTCTATTAGTTGCACATCTGGTTGCGGTTACATGTTTTATAAAGTTCGAAACCATGCTTGATTTAGCCTCTTATGTCTATGCGTAACGAAAACAGCGTTTTCACTATTTATATTACATCAATAAAACCTGCATTCAAGAATAATTAGCGACAAATTTGTCGACAGAGACTAGGATTGAGATCGACGCCGTTGATCCGTTTATGGCTGGCGCTAGGATTTATTTGTACTTCCTTTCGCATTTAAATGGCTAGAGTCTGTCTACCTGGGAGACGCGCTTACATTCATGAAACCAATTGCTGCAACTGGAACCATATTTCTGTTCTCATCGCTGTTAAGCGACTCAATTATGTTCCTACACTCTAATTCTCAAATCATTCGGTTGCCCTGGTCCGCTACCTGTAATGAAGCGGGCCAATGCATGAGTGAGGTCGGAGATGTACTATTTATTGTTTCGGTTTGCCATTTAATTGCCACTGCTCGTGCTAAGTGTTCCTAAGAAAAACAAGGAAACAACGTTCAATCAAGCACATGTCGTCCTACCCGGTTGCCAGTCTTGACTCCGGGCGCCTGTGCCCCGAAAGTCTAGAGTGTCAAGAATAACCTTTGTCTGAGTATCGTTGACTATGCAATTTTTGTATGTGGTTAACTGAATTGACGCGAACTAGCAGTGTACCAAGCCTGAAAATGTATAAAAGGTAGCTACTTTAAGGACAACACATCATTTTGAAGTACGTCTCGAATGATACACATCACAGCACAGCGCAGCTCAGCTCAGCACAGATCACGTTATAATGCATTTTGCGAAAATAATTATTTTACTGTTATCAGTACACGAAAGTTGCTTGGCATTATATATTAAAAGGGCAAACAAAATGCCAGAAACTACCAGAAGAGCTGGAGGCACCGCAAAGGGTCGGAAAGATGAGTGGGGTGTCTTTCAGAGCACACTCGGACTATCACAAGAGAAAAGTATGTATACCTACCACAATTTATTGTGGAAGTTTGGCTATTGGAATTGGATTGATTGGAAGTTTAACTAACAATTGCGAAATATATTTATTTATTTCTTATAGTCGATCTTCTAAAATCACAAAAGGACCAACAAGGAACGAAAGAATTACTAAACCGGTTTATTAGGGAAAATTCGAAAATGTTAAAGTCCCAAAAAACGACAAACAGGGACGAGTTTTCGAGTTTTTACAGATCAGTGCTTAAAAAGTTAACAGCATCAAAGGGTATGCTCAAAACTTCCCTGAATTTCGAGCTAGAAAATGACGATAAGCCTCTGAAACCAATGAAGAGATCTCGCCGAAAGATTGCAATTAAGATGGTGTCCGACGTGCCGTCAGAAAATGTTGACTATTTATTAAAGATGTTCTATCAGAAACATAAAATTCAGTCAAATTATCACGACCGAGATGTTCAAAATGAAGTTGATTATGACAAGCAAGAGCATATCCCAACCGATTCTGATAAGGATACTGAATACGACTTTGACAATCTTTATGATGATGAGGGCGATGTAGGGCTTATAGCTAAGTCACGTCAAAGCACGGAGTATGGATCCTTCCAAGATCTAATTATGCAATCGAAAATGATCGAGTGGGAGCGTGAGAATGAAGAAACCAAGTTACATAGCTCGAGCAATGACCACTTTATTTAAAATATATAAGTGTCTACATAAGTTGTGTTATTAGAGGGCAGTGGGAGGTGCAATAGGGGTTCATATGCTGGCATTGAACTTATGTGAAGCTTAAGATAGTATAAACTTTACATATGTCACGAATGTTCATTGTGCAACACACAATGTAATACATTGTACATATAAGTTTTAAATTTACGGATAGTAAAATGTACAATATTTTCATAAACAAAATAAAATATATTATTTTTTAACTATTATACAATGATATAACATGAAATCTTTTTCAAAAGTAAAAATTATTTTTAAGTTTTTCAACCATTTATACATACATATGTATGCATGTAACTTTTTCTAATAATATTAAAATTAATTTGTGTGTTTAAGGCTTTCTTTAGAAACGATACTCAATAAATGCCAGGTAATTGTTAAGAACAGCAAAAATAATCTCCGAGTATGAAAAATATTTTCTAGTCCGTATGTCCGTCTGTTGCACTGCACACTACAATAGTCTCACAGCTTTAAAGTTGTCTCAACTAACCAGAAACGCAGAATCATAGAGAATGACTATATCCACCAGATTGCGGAGTTAAGTTTGTATCAATTTCATAGCAAGAAGGAAAAAATGAAAAAATCATTGGCTACGTAACCCTTTCCAAGGGCTTACTTATTCTCTCTCTCACACACTCTGGGGGAACGAACGCTATAAAACGGCTACTGTTGGTGGGAGAATTGAATAAATAGACAGATGTATAAAAAAATTTAAAGAAGAAAATAAAAACAGATTAAATCGAATATATACAAATCTCCCCAACGCGTTGGGGTCCGTTGCAACGGTTCGACCGATTTGTATAAAAAAATGTATAAAACTTTTTGTTGGCAAAAAATCACTTAGTTGCTTTTGCGTACAGCGATGCAAATCGACATATAAAATATACTATATAAATTAAATAAATAATGAGCTTAAATATATACTGACTGAGTAGAAGTAAAAGTAAAGCAGCGGCCTTTGCTGCGGTTTATTTTGCGCTCGTTTACTGAGCACTTTGCCGCGTTTATGCATGTCTGCATTTGAGTGTGGTGCCTATAGCAACGATCTTTATAAATACATATTTGCGATCTATACACATATCTGTATTAGCGGTCGGCACGCATATTTTCACATGTTTTTAGTGCGTTTGTGTGCGTAGAAAGCAGGCCAAACGAAACAGTATACAAGTGTATGGCGGAAGCGCCATAGCAGAACTGCCATAGCTGCAATGCCTCTATAGATCTCTATAGAGCAGCTGTGGGCCCTATCTTATTGACTGCTGCAGCGCTGCCGCTCACGTACACGAGTTTATCAGTGGAATATCACACAAACGCACTGCAAAAAAACTGAATGTATGCGTGCCGATCACTGCTGTAGAGATAACCACCGTATTTTGTTTATGTATGAATACTCAGTATGCGATTTGATCTCTTACTGGCGCGTAAAATGAGTCTGTGTGGAGTTTGCAAGTAATTTGGACATCTATAAAAATATGAAAACATAAACATAAACACAAGCAAAACTAAAAAAACCTTTTTGCAGACACTTTTTTAGTTTTTATCATATCAGATATCATATCAGATACACTTTTTTGTGAGCGTTGATCAAATTTGTTTCCTTAAGTTGCTATTGTGAGTCACGATCATGTGTCGTCTCAACCGATAACACGAAACAGATAACACAAGCGGAGACACAAAAAGTGTTTTGCTCAGTAAGAGAGCTTTCTGTTCTGTCAGTGTCCAGACCGAAAAGGAAAAAAGTATTGACAGTTATTCTCGAGCAAAATAAGATCAGTAAATGTTAACTTAATGGAGTGAATGATTTAATATATTTAATATGAGTACTGGGGTATCTTATAGTAATAATAAAGCTCTTAGGGTGAGTGATATGTAAAGCGTGAAGAACTACAACTTCTCTCCACTAATATTAACAATATTATAGTAATTGTGGTCGGGGAACCGCTCGAGTTCGATGTAGTCCATTTCAGTGTGCAGTAATTTGTCAAGCATATTAATTATTTCCCCAAATAAGGGACGCTCATGCGGATCCTGAGACCAGCAGTAGTACATAATATTGTAAAGCTCTCTACGACAGTGTTCGGGCTTTTCCAGGCGGTATCCATCCCTTACCTGTACCAGAAGTAAACAATTAATTTTATTTTCACTTTAGATTATAAAAAATATATTTTCTGTACACACCTTCCTCATAACATCGGCAGCAGATATGCCGGGGTAAGGCGTCGAGCCCAGTGTTACAATTTCCCACATTAAAATACCAAAGCTCCATATATCTGATTTGATGGAGAATATATTATCGTAAAGTGATTCGGTAGCCATCCATCTGAAAAAATATGGATTTATGAAATCATTACTTTAAAAACATATTTATATACTTAATATATGTACATATCCAACTCCTAATTAAATCATAGCACGCAGATCAACATAAGACCTAGCTATACAAAATGTAAGCAATTAATATTCTAAGGAGAAGCTAAGCTCGGCTTTTTCGTATTATAATACCACACAGAAGCTATTTCGATATCGATTCAAATTGTGTTTGGCAGAAAATATAAAATTTAGTTCTAAGAAAATATTAAATGCAGTTTTTTGTTTATAGCTGTTATAGCAGCTCTATTATCAGCTGACGATAGTTTGGTATTTCAGTAAAATACTAGATTTTTGTCCATTCTCAGGGTGTAAAAATATGTAGTTTTCTAGTTTCGACAGTACTCATATCGAAATAGAAGAATATTGAATTATTCTGCAAAACATCATATTTTGATGAGGCAACAATGAGTCCGTGCACAGTTCATCCACTAATTAAATAATATAAATTATCTCCGGATTTCAACTATACCTTATTGGTAGCTTTCCTTCGCTTTTTCTTTCGTAAATCTTTGATGTTATTATATCTCGCGCAAATCCGAAATCAGCCACTTTGCATGTATGATCTTCTGAGATGAGAATATTCCGAGCGGCTAAGTCCCGATGAATAATCTATAATAAAATACAAAATTTTATTGTTTTTATGTTCTGGCGGAGTAATAAAACTTCTAAGCTGTATTATACGCCGACATATATAAATGCATATACAATTTACATATACATATACAATATCATTAAGTCTTTCCATATTTGTAGTGGGTTTTTTAGGTATGATATGGCTATACTCACACCGCGTGCTGTCAAATAATCCATTCCCTTCGCAATTTGATACATAAAAGAAGTTAAGTCACATGATGTCAATATATTCGATTTTCCGTGTGTATTCCCATAGTGTCTGAAAAAATATACAATAGACAAAAAAAAAATATGGTTATTACAAAAAAAACAAACAAGTAAACACTCCAACCAAATGTTCATGTAACAGATTTTTTTCTAGAGATTTCATGAAATAAACAACGAAGAACGTATCAAAATAAAATTAAATTGAAATATTCTTAAAGAATATTTTAACATACTCAAGTGATGCCAAAAATATGTTGATTGATGATTTGTTCATGTTAATATGTTGATTTTTCCTATTGGTTATAACAATGATCCGATCTAATCAAGATTCGGCAGTCTCGTAGATATGGTCATTATCTATAACTTTGCGTTTTGAACTTTCTCGTATCTTGTGGATGCCACAGATTTTCGTCCTTTGTGGGGGCTGAAGGGGGCGGGGCGAATTGGTTGGTTTGTCTAGTTCTTATTGTCTCTGAGAACTAGGCGCTGGCACAATCGACTCGGCTTTTGATGCTGATCAAGAATACATATACTTTATAGGGTCGGAAACGCTTTCTTCTAGAAGTTCCTGGGGGAACTACACTGGGCATATGATTCATAAATTTGTTCTTACCTTTCGGCCCTTGAGTTGCGTAAATATGATTGTAACTTCCCGCGATTAACGTACTCAATTATTACAAAAGTCGGATCTTTATCTGTGCAGCATCCTATAAGCTGAACTACATTGACATGGGGCTCCAGGGACTTCATTACCTTAAAATAATACGGAAAAAATCAGTTTATGAGTGAGAGAAATTAACGATTAATGTATGTACATATGGATGCTTCATTCATCTTTAATAAATATTACGGTACTGTTACTGCTTTTAAATCCCATATTGAGTTTTTTTAGGAAGTATAGTCTACACAAAACTATAAATTATTTTAAAAAATATAGTTCGCCAGCAAATTTCGGCAACATTATTAACATAAAGAACAATCCTAACTCTAAAATGGTCACACCCGCGCCAAAAAAGTGACAAACTCCGGAAGTGTCAATGCGCATGTTGCATTTTCGCAATGAGATTGATAAGGCGAAAGCGGATCTCTGCAAAAGGAGAGGATGCTACGGGAATCAGTTCAGTTCACGTAGTGTTGATATTTCTAAAACTTATCAGCACATTGTTTATATGAAAAATATATTTTCTTAGCCGTCACTCGGTGCTGCTTCATAACAAGTCACACTAACAAATTTTGAATTTGCCGCTCTCAATATCTCAATAACATAGCACTTAACATAACAGGGGCTTCTCCTAACATATTCAGACCAGGGTCCCCGTTTCATTCATGACCTTGCCGTCCATTTAACTCAGGCCGCGAACAATACGTGTCGAATTTGTTTCTAAAGTTGTTGATATGTCACCCCACCAAAAAATATCCACATATAATCGTGTATCAATACAAGTCGTCTGCACGGTGTTGTAAAAGAGTTTTGATTTGGTGCAATGAAGTCGTTTCTGGGCGGTAGCGTCAGGCTTAAAATAGTTTGGTTTTTCAGCATTGAGTAGTTTTTGGGCAGAAATGTTCATAAGGGAAATAATCTGCGGAAGCAGATCCTTTGCACGGAAATTAAATTTATATCCTGGAAAAGCTTAAAACATATGTTTCCTCTGCGATTGCATACATTTTTTGTAAGTATGTCTACATATAAAGCTGTGAACATATATATAACTTTCCAATACAAAATGTAAACAAACAAATGCACTACACATGCAAAATTTTGATATTTTTTTACCACCCAAATACACCCCAGGAAAAATGGGGGAAAAATATCGATATTTAATAATACCGACAGAGGGTCGTCGCCACATCCTGTCGGCATTTAAATACCTAATCGGCGGAAATGTTTAAAATGTTGAGCAATGATGAATGGCAGATTGCTCTCGTGAAGGAGAGGAAAGACCGACCACCCAATACCAATATTTCTTCTACAGTCACTCTGCTGAAATAATAAAATTGGGGAGATTCAAATTATGTTCATTTTATCCCAAAGATGATAGTATATACATATGTATATTTTTATAGAATTTCAGTTTTTTTTGCTCACAGCTGTAATCCGCTTCTCTTATTACCTCGATATTTCAGTCAGATACTAGATTTTTGCCATTTTAACGGTTCAAAAATACGTACGTACGTTCTCGTTTTGCTGGCCCTTTTTTGAGCGCTGTATAGGGCTTAAAGTCGAAATTTTATCAAATATTTTCGGTTTGTAAAACGGATTTTTCATCCATCCATGATAATACATGTTTTTTACTTGCTTACACAACAAGCAATATGTAATGCACTTTAGAGTTTCCATACACTTAGCGCGTCGACATTTCTGATTTGTTTAAGGCCATTTTACAATTAAAAATAGTCAAATAATTATATTTTGGGTCTGCAAATGGCGTACGGATCAGAATTTAAGAATTAGACGAGCAAGAAAAGAAGTCTAACTTCGAGGTCGAAAGAAGGCTTTGTGCAATGTTACAAGTACCTATTGCCAATGGCCAAAATATCATTATACCTTCTGTACAAATACGGGTGTACAAATACAAGCACGTCTTATACATACTGTAATTGTTCTTACCTCTAACTCGGACAATAGATCTTTTCGATCAACTTCTGTGGCGCTTTCCTTCAAGGTTTTTACGGCAACCGTTGTAATTCCTTCAAAACCTACAAAAAATATATTTACGAATGTAATAGTTTAAACATATTTACATTTATTTAATAGTGGTCAAAACGAAAATACGGTACGACTGATACGAAAAAACCGAAATAATAGAGAATCTACTACTCATATCTACTAGTTTGCAGTAAAGATCGTATATCGATTTACATACGTTACTATGTACATAGTACATATACTTTTAAGGTTGTCTAGGATATAAAACTACATACCATTGATGTCAGTGGCTTCACAGCGCCAAACTTGCCCAAAAGCACCTTCGCCCAGTATATTGAAGAACTTCAATCGGTACCGTGGGAATTCCCAACGATCACTGACCAAACCACTTTCCATCGTCGCTGAACTGCCTCCCGACATAACACTTACTGGCATTAAGTTGTCTACCGGGTCAGCTATGCCGCAAGCAGGTCCGACAACAGAAGCATCACCAATATTTGTCATATTAGTTGATAATTGCGATGTCGCCTATAATAAAACTCGATTAATAATTGTCCATAGAAATACGTGTATGTAGTGTTAGATAAAATGTTGTCATCGACGGTATTTTTGGTGAAAAGTGTCGAGGAAATGTTGTTAATATCGTCGTCTATAAATTTGTTGGCACATGAAAGCTCGATAAAATTTTACTTTAGTCTATTTATAATATTATATGCATGTAGTTAAAATGATTGAAAACTTCTTTTATGACACGTTTAAACATCATAAACAATTATATCTGTATATATTTTTGTACCTTTTCTCAGCTTCCTATGAATTGGTATGGTAGTATATAGTGGAATAGTGGAAAAGTGGAATAGTATATAATAATTTGTTTCTTGTAAACTAAAAATAAATTAAAAAATTAATCAATAATTTTTGGTACCAATTTTAGCAATGTAGCCTGAGGATCGGTTTAAAAATTATGTTAAGATAGCATCAGAGCTGCAGCAACGTTTTGCAAAAGAAATTTCAGCTCGAAGTATACAGCGTCCTCTAAAGGAAAAAGGCTTTAAAGAAAGCTCGCTTAAATTGGTCTAAAGAAAAATCAAATTTGGGTAAATCTGGGCCACGAATCATTTTCTCGGATTAGTCCAAATTAAATCGCATTGGAGCTGGTAGATCCCGCACAGTTGACCACAGAAGAGAGGAATGCTATTCCAAAGTGCATATTTGTTTGTCGCTATTTCGCTTTGTCGCTGAGATCTATGCGCTCATCGGACGGACAGACAGACATGGCTAAATCAACTCGGCTATTGATGCTGATCTAGAATATATATACTTTATGGGGCCGGAAACGCTTCCTTCTGGGTGTTACACATATCCAGTTTCACCACAAATCTAATATACACCTATACTCTTCGAGTACTGGGTATAACAATAAAAATAACAATGTGTCCCTACGTAAATCAATATTCCGATCGATGAATTACGAAAAGAATTGGTTAGTACCAAAAAACTTAAAATTTTAGTCGGTACTCACAATTGTCGTAATCGGTTGGTCCAGCTCCCAAGCAACATAGCGATTGGCAAACGCGACTGGTCCTTGCCACTGTTGCATTACCATTGAATTTCGACCATCATCAGTCAGCGGGGTTATTGGTTGACTTTGATTAGATTTCTTCGCCAGCTCCTCCTTTTCTTTTGATTTCTTGAGGGTTTTACTAATAGCACAAAAACGATGCCGGCAAATGTATCCGATGAAGACAGAAATGGTTGCGATGAAACCGCAAATAGTAACAACAATAGGAATGGTGGTTGACTTGATTGAAAAAATGGTTATGCTATTCCCACTCCCATCGTTCAGCGTCTTTGTCAAGGACTCCTCTGACCTTGTGGAAGTATTGACGGCTATGGGGGTAAGTTTAGTACGACTTTTCTCCGTCGATGAACTTAAAATCGTGGGCGCCGTTGGTCCGTTTTTGACCTCAGATCTAGCTACTGTTCCATCATTTGGGCTCGGATAACGTGGATAAAAGTTACCGAAGGGCAGCTCCTTAAATATACCACCGTTACTTCCATGAGGTCCAGGCGTGAAATTAAAGGTTGCTCGATTATTTGGCAGCGCATTCCTGATAGATTGAACGCCGGGTAGTTGATCAAATGATGGTAGAAACTGCGAAATGTTCTGTACCACATTTGAGATAGACGTCTGAGGTCGATAGCCGTACATATTCTCCCGCTGACCCAATATGTTAATGAAAACTTCATTTTTCGCTGTGTAGCGTCCATCAGAGACAGTTATATATATGAGAAAGTTCTGGCCGGCCTGCAAATAAAAAAGCATATCCCAAATGAATTTATGGAAATTTGTACAATTTCTGCATCCTGAGACACTGCTCAGCAGTCAGCAGGATGAAAAACAGCCACTTGGGTGTTCACCGACACTTGGTACGGGGAACTGTATCACGTTTTAGGCTGGAATTATAGCTATAAAACTGCCATAAACGTTGTACTTATATACCTATACTTATATATTATAAAAGTAGATAAATTTTTCTGTGTACGACTGTATTCAGATAAAAAAGTAAAAACTCTTTAGGACTTTTTAGTAGTTTCAAAATTGCTATTGGCTTATAACAATGATCATCGGTTGTACTTCAGTAAGTCTTCAAGTTAAAGAAAATATACGTACATATGTAACTTATTAAAAGCCTTTGGTAATTTTACTTACACGGCCCATCAGGCTTTCATTAAGATAGATAACACCAGTTTGTGAATCAATATGAAATGGCAGTTTCTCCGGTGTGCTGGCACCTACGTCACTTCCTTGTGGAGAAAGAAAACGCGGTTCAATACCAAATAGCAACTCATCGCCATCGGGATCTTCGGCCCGGACACGATCAATTATTTGGCCAACTTTTTCTGCTTCTGAAATCCGCCAGTTTCGCTCACGCACATACAAAATAGGAGGTGCATTTTGATCATGTGCCTCAGCTGCAAGGAAAAAAGAAAAATATAAATATAAAAGGAGCAAAAGGCCGAAGCTTTTGATACCCTTGCACTGATTCGTACAAAAAAAAATTCTTTTTTTCCCAGTCGTGGTGTCAATAGAAGTCCTGCATCTGAATTGACATTCCCAGCTACTGTCTAGTAAGCTCTTTAAATGTCCTGAAACGTCTGTCATTATACCAAAATTTTCTTTCTACATCAAAGTTTTTCTTATGTTGTTTTGTTCCTATTACTACAAAAACAAACATCGAAAGATCTATAATATAATAGATATATTGTATGAAGTATTTCATTATTTAAAAATATTTAAATAAATAAATATTTAACAGCTCCTGATAATGCTAAAATTTGCTTGTCTACATATTCAAAGAATAGAAAATTGAATTCAGGAGATGACAAAATTCTGTATCTGTTATTGTCCTTTGAATATTTGGGAGAAACAGTGGAAGTATTACATACATATGGACCAGAAAGTTAGCTTGAATAATTTTCAAACTTATCAGTATAAACCATAATGTTAGTGCCATTTCAAGACATAATTTTATTTATATTCTTAAAGTTTGGCGCACCTGCACACCACCGGAATTACTGGAAATCCTTGATTCAAATTTACAAAAGTATAGGGTACACAAAAAGTAGGAATACCTCAGCATTAAGAAATATTCACGGTCATGTCATGGCAAAAAAAAAGCGAAAATCCCGCCCACAGAAAACTTGGACTGTTGTTGAATTTCAAGAGCAAGACAATTGGTTTTGCTCCCCATTTGTAGTGTGGTCATTTTATTGTTTTGTCAGCCAAATATTAAATGAGCGTATTGACCCCCAGTAGTATTCACATTACCCGAAATACATATATATGTCCATATGTACATATATCGGAATGTCTATCCGTTGGTCTGTTTATTTTTGAACTTTCTGGATCAGTGAAAGTTGCTTAAATACGTCTTTACAGATAATAAATGTATTCACGAGCATAAACATAATTATCAAAAGGCCATGCAAATTTTACAAGTAAATCACAGAGTACAGTAGAAATTGTCTTGTCTAACGGATCTCTAACCTATTTTTCTATAAAATTTCTTATCAAAATAAATGTATCTTACCTATGGATATTAGAGACAAAACTCCAGTTGTAGCTATCAATATGGCAAAGGACAAATTTCTCCTACATGAGAGATTGGTTTTTTTACAGAGTTTCGACCGGCTCTGGTGATTGTGAATGTGGCCATGCTGAAATTCCATTGCGAAGTTTTCTGTTTTCTAGATGTCTAAAAGACGTGGGACAAGATGATATAATTTATCAGTTCACAGCACTCTTAAATTCACATGTTTTTCAGTGCGTTTGAGTGTGTAAAACGGAACAAGCAAAATATTATTTTTTTTTGGATTGGTGACGATAACAAAAGGAATGAACAATTTTTAGGAGAGTACCATGGCCGCGAAGTTTTACGGCTGAAGCTGTTATAAAGCACAAGAGGATAGATAGCATACGTAGTATACATATGTAGGCACATACATACATACATACATACATATGTATGTATTCTTAAGCATCATGAACAGCCAAGTCGATGTAGATAGCCATATCCGGAACGAATTCTTTTATTTAAATATTTCAGGCAAGGGCAAAAATCATATTTGGCTTGAAGAAAATACATACATATGTACATATGTACATGTACGCTAAATAAATGGGGTCCGCGATTTCTCTTTTTAACTTAGGCAGCATCGGGTGCATGTCGCAATCGAAGCGCAGTATGAATGTACTACTACATATATGTATATGTGTGTATACTTATGTAATTATGTACAGCACAAAATTTTGTCATTGAATTATTATTATTATTTATGTGTATATCATATTTATATACATACATATATGTACATACATACATATATAAGGGTGAGAGGGGAAAGAAAGCACAGAGTACATACATACATATATGTGTGTACATATGTATACAAATATTTGTTAGGAGTTTTTCGAATTAATTCAATCCAAAATGATACAATTGATCCGCATTGTCTCTTAATCACATGCTGCCACTCACAAAAAGTTCATATGTACATTTACATGTGTATGTATGTAAGTATATAGAAATACGTGTTTCGATTCTTGATAGCTCAAAGCATGTCGCATTGGCATGCTCTGAAAGTAATAATCTTTATTTTCATAGTCATGCAAACCATAGGGGTTAGTACTTTAATATTTGGGTGGGTACTATTCTATGAGGAATTCCCCATTGCACACAAAAACTCTAACTGCTATTCACAAAACTTTCTCGGGCTCCGTATTACTTAATGCCAGTGAGGGCCATGGGCGAACGGTCCGTTTGACAACTCGGTACACTGAAGAACTGTCTGTCCAGTCTAGCGTCAATAGCTTCACGGACTCTCAAACCAAAAACTTGTTTTGTCTTAAAAAGCAACGAACTTTGCTTCTCTCTTCTGGCTCTCTCTGCTCAATTTCTCTCTTTCTCACAAAATTTGTTTTGGAACGCAAGCCATCATGGTTATATAGGTATGTACATTAGTGCTTTAACAGATATGAACAACCTTTCTCGTAGATGTGCTAGTTCGTAAAAAGCAAACTTACCAAAAGAATTTGCTGCGGCAGCTCCCAAAACTCTTCGTCTTTGCGAGATGGCAGCTTCGGTGGAAAGCTTCACCTTGCGGAAAGCTGCTTCATACCTAAGAGATCAGTCAAAATTAAAACCACTGAGCCATGTAAAGCCTGTGGCTTCCACAATCTGTCTCACATTCAATCTCCAATCGGCAAACACCATATCGTACATTTTTTTGAATTATTTCGGCTGTTCAACTTCCAAATTGTAAATTCAATTTTAACATTGAAATTGATGGTAGTATTTCCCAAAGCTAGTTTCAGTGGTAGTTTTTTTCCCCAAAAAAATGCCTAATAATTTGACTGGAATTCACTGTTTACCATTTCCTTTTCAAGTTACGAGGAAGTCGGCTATGGGAGATGCTTTGCCACCCACCCTGTATGGGATTGGGCACTTTAACCGTGCTGTTGAGATAGTTGTCCATGCCTTCAGTCCGCTGCCTTTCCCTGCCTGAGATTACTCTCAGTTTGCGTTTGGGAAGTGCAAGAGTCTAATTTTTTTTTAATTTTGTGTTTGTTCTTTGATTTGATTGTTTTATTATTTTTTATCCCACGAGGTGCAGAGAAAGGAAACGGCGGCAACCGAAGACCTGGGGTCTAATCCAGAAAGTTCGTTTGCGACATGTTCGGTGTATGAGCTGACACATCTATGTACATATATACTGTATAATGGTTTTATCATGCATCAAGCAATTATTTTATAGGCTTTTTAACAATAGGATGGATATTTTAATTTATCGACAATGCCTATGAAAATGGAAATAAAGATATCGGGAATTATCGAATGCTTCTGGTACTTATTTGATTACTTCAGACAAAGCTGAGTTACATTTCGGACCGAAAATGATGTACGGTTTTTTGGGGAGTATTTATATTTTAAACTTGTTGGTAGGGTAGAGACACTCGGATATGAACATGTATATAGCGTATTGCATGTATAACTTAAACATAAACAAATATTTAAGATACGTATAATAATTGATATAATGATAGTAATAATCTTATAATAATCAATCAAAGCAGATGTCTGTTTTCCGAAAGGACGTTATCGACGCGGTCGATTTCAGTAGCAGCGTTACCAACGACAACGGAAACAAATACCAAAACAAACCAAAAGCACTGACAATATTATTTTTTTAACGTTTTTGGTTCTTGCCACATCTCCGATAATAAAGTGTACATATATACTTTTTATACCAGATACTCAAAAAGATTAAAGGGGTATATTAGATTAGTGGTGAAAATGGATGCGTGTAACGTCCAGAAGGAAACGTTTCCGACCCCATAAAGTATATATGTATATTAATGATCAGCACAATAGCCGAGTCGATAGATCCATGTCTGTCTGGCCGTCTGTCCGTCCGTTTGTTCGTCCGTCCGTCTGGTTTGACGCCTAGTTCTCAGAGACTATAAGAGCTAGAGCAACAAAAGTTTTTATCCAGACTCCTGTGATATCACACTGAACCAAGTTTATTTCTTTTCCATGCCCCCACAAATGACGAAAATTGTGGCATCCCATATCCCATCCCAATTGAGAATACCCATATCTTATAGAATGCTGAATCTAAATCAGATTGGATCATTATTATAGCCAAACGGATCAGACGGCTCAAATGGTTCAAATATATATGTATAACGTTATAATACATATGTACATATATACATATATATATACTAGGGGGCAAGCCTCGTGGACACTCTCTTCTCTCGCGCACCAACCTCGTCAAACTTGCTTAGGCAAAAATAAAATGGCCTCGATGGAATGCGATCTACCAAGAATGGATAGATATTAGTCTCAAATTTCACCGCAATAGTACTAACTACATCTAATAAACATATTACGGATGACAGTTTCAAAAGCAATCAAAAAAATACCCTCGATGGATACCCTCAAGAATTTACGTGTCAGTCATTTATATCTGTGAGATTTATTTTGATCTATGAAATACCTTTTTATGTACGCGATACATTTTCATCTGTGAAAATAAAAATTCGGGCGACGACGGCGACAAAGACGATGAGGACCCAAACTTTTGTATAAAATAGAGAGAAAACAAAAATTTTCCGCACCTTTTTGCGATTCATCGAGTTTTAGTTTTCATAATGATACGACCGGCACTTAGTTCAATTTAAAGAACACCAATAGAGATCATTTATTGTGTAATACTCGGTAGAAAGCTCTCCTCCGGCAGACGACGCGTACATTGAGCGACAAAAAGTGTGTGCGTCTGGCGCACATTGCAAATATATTTGTTCCTTTTGGCGATAAAAATGATCCGATCTGATCCAGATTCAGAAATCTGATAGATATGGTCATTCTCTATGATTGTGCGTTTTTAGTTTTCTCGAATCTTCAATATTTTGGATGGCACAAATATTCGTTCTTTGTGGGGGCGGAAGGGGGAGTGACTAAATTTTGAAATATGCGTTTTATAGGAAGATTTATAGCCTTAATAGTCTCTGAGATATGAGAAAATTTTGAGCGAGAGAGAATGAAATTGTTTTCTTGATTCTGTCTATAATAAATATACAATCTAATTCATATTTTTAACTCTAAAAGATATACTCATCCTCTACGATTCTGCGTTTTCTGTTTTCTCGTATCTTTGAAATTGTGGATGCCACAGATTTTCGCCCTTTGTGGGGGCGGAAGTGGGCGGGGCGAAGTTTTGAAACATACATACTTGTTACAGTGACATATCACAGAAATCCGGATATAAAATGTTGTTGCTCTAGCTTTTATAGTCTTTGAGCACTAGGCGCTTATAGGGACGGACAGACAGACAGGGCTCAATCGACTCGGCTATTGATGCTGAATATATATATAATATATATATATATAATATAATATATATAATATGCTAAAATATATATATTTTATGGGGTCGGAAACGATTCCTTCTGGACGTTACACACATCCATTTTCACCACAAATCTAATATACCCCTATACTCATATTGAGTATCGGATATACAAAATTTGATGAATCTTTTGTACTAAGCATAGAGCTAAAAAAATTCTATCGAATCGACTATAGGTATTAATTATTTGGTCTCGTTTGGTTTTCAACGAAATGTCCACATATTCTTATATAATGGAAAACAGAGGCAGAGTCTATATAGCCTGGAACGAGCAAGTAGGAAATAGTAGAAACATATACACACGAGTACTGCGTCTCAATTAAGTATATCGATTAAAGTATTAAAGCTGAATAATCATTCCGCAGGTGAATCTACTCCGTTAGCTAAGGATTGTAAGCTCGATCAGGCTCCCAAGCCACTGGGAGCGATTTCATAGCGGAAGTCGCTGAATCAAAGACCAACTGATATGCCTTAATCGATGGCGAAATCTCTTCATGAGATGGCCGAGTAGTTTAATATTAGCCGAGTAAAAAAAATTATCTTCCGTTCTAGTACAGACAAAAACATTGACAACTCCATAATGAACTTATATTTAAAAAAAAAAAGCCTAAGACAAATAAAGAAATAAACTTAGAAAAAAGAAGGCCTGTTTCTCAGTTTTCATATTATTTATTATTCGTATCACATTAATAAGAGCAAAAGTTATATAGTCAAGAATACTCTCAAAATCGAGAACCAAATATTCAATATTTATTTTAAATGTATTTGTGGAATATTTGATTAGTTGACTGATAAGCTTTCAAGCAAGTATATACATATGTATGTGTGAGTTTACATTAATGCAATAAGAATTCATTCGAATTTAATAGCACAGATAAGACAGCTCCAATATGAATTGTACAACCAAAATCTACAAGCGTCAGTTGTTTCGAGTATCGCTTTCAATGAACTCATAGTGATTTCGTCTTTTTCTTTTTACTATGTTAAACTAAATCCCTGCCATAAGTACTATCGCAAGCAAAACAAGTTTTATTGCTAAACGCATTGTTTTTTTTTTAAGAAAGTACGAACAAAATCAAAAACTGTAAGTGAATATATAATATAAGAGCCACAAATTCATTTTCCTTGCCTAGAAGTTAGCCTTCTCTTCTTTTTAAAGCTTTGTACAGGGTTTTATGATTTTAATCAGATGATCTCACCGTAGAATACAATGCATATTTATGTATGTATATATTCTTGAAGAAAACTAAATCATACTCAGCTGTGAAAAATGAAATATGAAATCTTTTCTTAGACCCAGTTTTGTTGAGCACCCAGTATGTACATAAGTTGGAACCTCCAACATGGAATAACTATAACATATGACTTCGTCTTTCTGTACTTTTAATGGTATATATTCTTTGATTCTTGTAAGAAAGAATAAATTTAACGTATATTGTTCCTTGTAACCTACTTTGAGTTTGAAAGAGTGTGCGAATCATGGGAAGTCGCACCAATGGAACATTTTGTTCTTCATTCCGGCTATAATGATCCGATCGCAAGCAGATTCTGTCATCAGTTAGATGAGAAACTTCTTTATAATTCTGCTTTTTCGATTTCTTGTATTTTCAATATTGTAGCTGAAGCAGAATTTTGCGAACTAAGGATTAACTGTTTTTATGATTACTAAAAATATTATTTTTTCCTTTTTCAGTAAAGAAGACTAAATGTAACGGATTTACTGGCTATTACTAATGCATACTCACTTGGAACATTAACACGTACATTAAGAAATGATGATTGAGACATCAATATATCGTACTAATTGTGTACCTCTAGTAATGATTACGCTACTTATAATTGACCATCGACTGATCGTTGTGGATTCTAGAGTTCAAGCACTTCCCAAAGCAATGGAGAATAAATATTTGATACGTGAACTTTCGAAGGAAACCCCTGAACAAATGAATATACCAGTTGATCACGAGCAGATCGTCCGATTGCCATCAAACTCTTTACTCAAATACACATCCTACAAGGATGTCGCTATTTTGCACTTCCGTGTTCCACCGGATTCTCGGGCTGCTTATTTTACCTTTAAAGCATTTGAGGAATCAAAAAATGCCTTTAGTTAGTACAAAAGACATTAGAAATGTCATATCATAATAACGTACTCATACTTTTCAGAACGAAAGTGTAAAGCTAAAGATGTTACGTTACATTTGAAGGCAAGCAGCTACCCAGTTATTAGTCCTGAAAATATAACATTTCCGAAGAACTTTTTCAGCCCTGAGCAAAGGTATGATACAATTTAAAATTTAAAAAAATAAAGAAAATTCGAATTGTGTACCTCTAAATCTAATTTTTTCGGTGATGATTTTGTATTAATTTTGAAGAAACAAGAAAAGCAAAAACACATAATTATAGAGAATTTCATATCCACCAAATTTCCGAATTCAGATCGGATCATAATTATAGCCAGAAAGAACAAATGAAGTTGTTCGCGGCCCTTGTCTCTGACCATAACGTTAAACGTCATACAAAAAGTTAGGATAGATAGGTGGCATTACTAGTATTCGATTTGAACAGATTCTGTGAAATAAAGCACGAAACATCGGAATATATCTTATGTACTCTGTAGAAGGTTTGGTCCGATTGCTAAGCGCAGCTTCTCTCGGCATACATAAGCATGAACACAACGAAGTTAGAGCGAGCTTCGAGATAACGCTTAGCAGAGAAAGCAAGTGCAAAGCTTAAAAAAACATAAGCATAAAACGTACAGGGAACTTCCACATGATCCTAATGGTCGGCACAAAAGATCAATATACATATCAATAATACCTTGTAATAATAGTTTGACTTCCTTTCTTGTGGTTTTGATTGTTATTCCAATTTTTTTTCAGGTTCAAAGTTCATAGCCTACAATTCCAGTCCAATGATTTACAACAACGTATTGATATACAGGGTCCTCACATAGGTAACTGGTTTGCAGTCGCATTTGTCAGTTGGACAGATCCCAATAATGATCGCATTGAGCAACAAGGTAATAAAATTAAAATTTTTAAATTAGTAATTCAAATGTATACATGTGTATGTATGTACTATAAGTCATTCAGTCAAAGGTATCAACTTTTTTTAAATGAACAAATTTCTTTTAAGATTATATCGCTTAAATATGTACCGTAACTGCAGTAAAAATGTTCCATTATGAGCTGCAATTTTCCTTCCGGTGGAACGTTCGAGGATTTTATGGATTTTGAGTCCAACGTTTTTGTTTTATAAATTCTTCGCTTAAAGGTTTGATGTTTGATATCCAGGGTATTACTAAAATCGTTATTTTTTTCAATTTATAAATTCTTCGCTTAGAGGTTTGATGTATAGTGTATTTGTATTTTTTCGCTCAGAAAATACTATGTTGTATCAATGATATTTCCCACGATATTCGATTAAGCTCTCTCTGATGTCAATGTAGCTGCTTTTCGGGTTTCTAATACAGAAAAAATGCTGGGTGGATAGATTGGTATATCAGATTCATGATTAATGCTTACTCTAATGAACAGTAAGCAAACGGTAAGGTTGTTGAATAAGCTTCCCTGTAGAGTCCCGGCATCTAATACTTTTTCGAGAAAAATACACTTTTTCATTGATTTGGAACTAAGTCTATCAGAAAATGTATGTCTGATTCCAGGATTTTTTTACTGTTAAATACTCCTTTTATTTAAACTTATTAAAATAAGAAAAAGTGATCTTTTTCGGAATTTTTAGGCATTTGTATGGTAATGTTTTCCTTTACTATCTTCTCCTATAAGAATTTCTAATTCGCGTACGTTTGCTACCACATGTTTATTGCTATCATAATGAAAACTAGAACTTGATGAACTTCATGAAGTGCTAGCGAATCGAAAAAAAACGTTTTTGCAAATTTTTGTTTTCTCTCTTTATGTAGATATATTATATGAAGCTATTGGGAATCTTTTTCAACCTGCTAATCATTTAAATCTATGCTCTTTGGAATCGAGTTAATAGGACTTTAGGTTTTAGGACTCTCATCGTTCTGTTTTCCCCATATTCTTGAATAAACGGCATATCTAGGGTATTACTAAAATTGCATCGTTCTTTTTTTCCATTTATTCAGGCCTCGCTGCCTCATGCGACTCGTTGTTGCTGGCTGAGTTGTCTGTGACGCGCTTCCGCCCGATTAGCGTAAATAATGGTCAAGTACATAATGGCAATCTAACGAACTATGATATTGCTCAAGAAGGCGATGAGGACGAAAGACTTTCTCTGCACGGCACTCAAAATCAACTACAACAGCTAAGTATAAAAACCAAAAGAAATGCTCAACTTCAAAACTTCACTCACAATAACCCCACATCCGGGTCGAAGAGCGATGAGCACAAACTCCACGACAGTGGTAGAAGCAACGATGCAACAACCGGAAACAATGAAATTACTTACAAATTCTATGTGCCTGACAACGTTGGCGTTGCCACGGCTCGTATCTCATTCTTAAAAGTGTGCGTACATTGTCCAGACGTTGGTTTTTATGTCCAAGCAAATGCATACCCACAGAAAAATATTGAATACAGCGAGGACGAACAAAACAAGATCCATATTACGGTCATCCGGGCAAATCAAACGAAGGAAATCTCAATTCAGTTTTGTGTGCAGCCGAGCACATGGCACTATGCCAAGCTAAAATTTGTTGGCAAAGCGGAACAAGCAAAGTATGGGGCAGGAAAAAAAAAAATACTGACTAAAGGTGATGAAGAAACCGATCCCTTTTCAGAAACAGAGCGTAGTTTGTTGAAAAAGCTCATAGATAATTCAAAATTGGATGTGCCGGAAAATGTATCGTATTCTATCAAAATTGATTTTCATCTCCCAGAGCCAATTAGCGTTTTAAAGAGAAAAAATATGCAAGGTGATAAAGATACTAATAGCTTTAACGCATGGAGTCCGACGCGCTTTCGTAACATGAACTTCTACTCACTGCTGCGGCAAACATATCGCGAGTTCTTTATGTTTGATTATGATCTCAAACCAGATGAAAATGGCACTGTACCTGCCGTCCTTAACTTAACGACAGAATCAGCTTCAGGATTCTCATTTGACCTCGGCGAAGTAAATGATATTGGAGGCACACTGACATTCGCCGTGTCTATGAAGCATGCTCTCCATACAAATACCGAAGTAAAGTTGCTTCCCCCGAAACTTTCGCCAGCCTCTGAGCGTGGGGGCATACTAGCTGAAAAACTTATAAGCGATCCAAATGATACTGTACTGCCAAAATTCAATAATCACAGCATACAAATAATTGTTTGTATGCAATTGGGCGAACCCGGAGTTCCCACATGGCCGGATAAATGCCGCTACGGACAGCATCTGAGACACGCGTCTAAAATAGTGAACAACACGGATAGTGTTGGCCTAATTCATGTTCCCTTTCCTGAAAGTGGACGATGGTATGTTTATACTTGATTACAATCATGAAACTTTTTTTTACAGTATACAATTTTGTGTCTAGGTATGTGACCATGGGACTCTACTGCCATGGAGCAGAAACGGCACGTGGTACATTAATCGATAATATCAAGGAGTTCGTTGGCCATCATAAAAACCTCCTGATGGAAATGCGCCCTCCGTGTCCCTGTGCTAGTGCTGCTAAAGAATACGATGCCTGTATAAAATCGCCAGATTGCTTAGCTGGAATGAATGAAACGGAGACATTCAAAGTGAAGGAATGTTTGATGGACTATCAATGCACTTCCAACTACGACATGACAGGGTTATTCAAAATACACCACAAAACTGCGATGGAGGAACATATTGAAGACAATAACTGTAACACTTCAGTGGTGTTTTCCGTGTCATCAAGCCCTTGTGTGGGAGGAAGTTGCGGTCACTTTGGCCGCTGTTATCACTATATGTCCGGTGGCTTTGTTTTTTCCACATGCGTATGCATGAAGGGATATCGGGGTTGGGACTGTACCGAAGATTCCCAGGTTCCTACAAATATGTCCATCTTACTTGCATCCTTGTTACTAACTTTAAGTAACTTAATCTTCGTTCCGAGCATTTACGTCGCTCTAAGTCGCCGCTACTTTACAGAAGGCATAATTTATTTTTTTGCAATGTTTTTTTCGACTTTCTATCATGCCTGCGATTCGGGCGAAGATGAGTATAGTTTTTGTCTGGTAAAAATTGGTGTTTTACAATTTTGCGATTTCTATTGTGGACTTTTGGCTATCTGGGTAACACTTGTAGCTATGGCCGACGTCCGACAACAGTTTGCGTCTCCTTTACATATGTTTGGTGCTATTCTACTAGCATTCGGAACAGAGCTTAATAAACAGAGCCTTTGGGTTTTCCTCGCACCAGCCTTGACAGGAATCTGCCTAATTTCGACCAGCTGGGGCTTTCGCTGTGCCAAAACTCGCAAAATGTTCCCGTCTCGCCGCTACTTGACAGTTTGGCTGCCTTTTGGGATTTGCCTTGTTTGTGTAGGCTTGGTGTGCTATGCTTTTCTGCAAACAAAGCAAAATTATCACATTGTTCACTCAATCTGGCATATAGTTATGGCATTAAGCATTTTATGTTTACTACCTTCCCGAAGTACGGCGAAATGCTAGAATTTTTAGACTACCTGGATAGACTAAGGAATTATGTTTAAATGTAACTGTTGATGTTAAATACAAAAAATATCCCATTGAAAGACGCATTCTTATTATTTAATAATATAACATTCGGTCGTGATGAATATGGCTTTTTACCATTAACGCTGAACGCTTTCTGGCGTAAGTATTTTTTGATTATTTTTACTATTTATGCAAAACGAAATGCAAAAACTCTCATATCGTTTTATCGGGCTCATATTCATACATCCATGATTGGTCACCTGTTACGATTTCAAAAAAGTTCATCACCGTGGCTGTATTTGATCACCGTTGCTGCGCATTAATTGGCAAGAGCCATATTTTGCGCCATTGACGGCAAACTGTTTATGTATCATGTGTTATTGTACATTTATGTTAAAAAAAAAACACAAACATGTAATAGGGGGTATGTTTCCTGTCGATGGTCATTCTAGGCTAACAGAATGTTCGAAAAATCTAGATTTAATGTTTGTCATTCAAGGGTCTATAAACATTGGCGTGATATTGGGATTTTTCACTCCAGGCATTTTTGATGGCATGTTTTAATGATTCAACACCTTCAAATTGTGTTTCGGGTTCATACACTGTACCCGAAAGCCATCACCATACGTTCTCTATCATATTTAGATCTGGAGAGTAAGGTGGCCACTCCATTAATGCAACATTTTGGTCTTCAATCCACTTTACCACTCTAGCAGTATGGATTGGGGCATTTGCTGAAAAGTCCAGTTTAATGTCTCTAAGATGTTGGAAAATTAGGGAAATGACATTTGGAGTAGCTCTTTGCATTCATCGTATACGAAACAAACTGGATTTCATATGTTCCATAAGAGATGGCACCCCACAAATAATGTTCTTTCTTTGTTAAATCATGAAATTAATAATTAAACCCATCTAGTCCACCCAAATTAAAGCGTTTATCATTAGATAAAACGGTTCGGTACCGGTCGGGGTTCCCTGCAATATAATCCTGAGAAAAAAGAGAGCGAGCTTTTTTACGAACGTCAGTGAGTGGTGGTCTTTTTTTTATTTTGAATCTCTTTAGATGTTTTTCATCTCGTATCACTAGCTCGCTATACTAGCTTTGACTTCAAAATTTTATCGAATTTTAACCGCAGAGCACATTGGGTGTGAGGCTTCTCGCAGCATTCTTCGCGTTTGCCAAGGCGCGAATGCTTTTCTGTTTGGAGCATTCATATTATTCCTATTTCCATAATTTTATGGATTTCTTAAGAAATGAGACAACAGACTGGCCTTTTAAACATTTTGTTTGGCTATCTGCCTGGTTGTAAGGTTGCTGTCTCGATATGCCAATATTTGAGAATTTTCTTCCGCTGTTACAGTTTTATCACGACCCATTCTATATTAAAAAAACTTGAAAAGTGCAAGAGGTATATAAATGCACCTTTTACCGTGTACAGCTTATCAGTAACTGAAACCGCAGCCTCTGAATCTATTCGAATGATCGCCAAAAAAGCTAATTTTTCGGCATAGGGAAAGGCAGCCCACTCTTATTCCCCTATTTCGTCAACTATACTGCTCTAACAGCAAAAAATTTCGTCGAAAGCTTATTTCACAAATGATAGAATCAAAGTTTAAAACCAAAAATGCATTGAGTCTATTCTATTGATCGGCAGTGTACGTACATGAATGAATTTTAAAGATTCAGAAAAATGTGGTACGCTAACTTTGAATTTTATAAGATTACATCACTTTTGAATACTCTATAATAGATATAAAAAAGCTTAAGCTCCATATAAAAATAAATCATTTTATTTTACACTTCCCGAGCCATATCGAATTTCACGTTCAAATTGCTCTGCTTTCAGTGTACCGTCTATACTCTCAAAATTTTTGTTAAAAACACTATATGCGCTAATTTCGTTTTGTTTTTTTGGGCCCGTTCGCGTATTAAAATAAATACCAAACAGTGCGGAAAACATAAGATAAACCAATCCAAACTTCAGTTCAATGGCTATTACATAGAGAGTTATCCAAAAAAGAAGATATACAGTCCAAAGAGTATACTTGAGTACGTTCCCCCCTGAATGGTCTTCGGTTTCGGGCATAATGCTGCTTTCTTCCACAAATTCGTTCGCACTGGAGGACAAAGAGCCATCGTGCGAGTTTTCTTCGAAAAGTTCGGGATGGTTTTTTGAAGGCTAAAAAAAAATGTGTATGAAATTAACAGAAAACCTTACTTGAAGGCAAATTTTATATTTTTCTGCATATGTACATATGTATGTATGTATGTACGTATGCACTTTCATACGTATGCAATTTCATACGTAAACGGTACCTGTTGCAAATCGATTGTAGTTTCTTTAGTAGAACCAGTGCCAAACATTAAAAATCTGTAAAATTTTTCCTTTAAATTTTCAATCGTTTTTTTCCTTCGCTTTTTAAGGCGATATTGTTTTAACTGTTCTTGAAAATCAGCCATTGTATTAGTAATATACAGATTATGGTAATACTAATTCCGGTTAAAATACTAAAATACTTGTTACTTGTCCGTATTTAAGTATTTTAAGGGGGACTCAGTACTATAGACTGTGCATACCGAGCACATCCCGAGGGAACGGTGGGATTATGGGACGTGAAACCCCGATTCACATTCCGTCAAAAAAGCAGCTGATGAGCATTAAATGAATAAAATTTGGTCTGAATTGTGAAATTTTCACAATTTTAATTTAGTAAGTTGGGAATATTATTGACTCTATTAAAAGAATCCATACAATGAAAGTTACTCTTTGGACTCCCTTAAAAATTGCAGCAGCTCTGTTTGGAATGTGGTTTGGCCAAGGGTGCTCGCAATTTGCTGAAGTATCTCTCGCTTTGTTTCCTGGTGCTGCTCCTGTTATTTCTGTTGCTTCTTCTGAATTTCAAGTTTTTTCCGAACAATCTCCTCCAAATTGGAGGATGGATTGCATGTCCATTTCGATTTGCGTGTATTGTTTGTTTATTTAATGGCTGCAAAATAAATTGTTGCTTTGTTGGTCAATTCCTCTACGTCTATCGACTATGTATCTGCGCGTTACTCTCCGTTCTAGTTGCCTTTGTTGATTTCGTTCATCTCGGGCCTCTTGCGATTGTGATTCACCTAACTACGCCATTCTGACACGTTTATCTGCATTGTTTTCTTGGATTTGTTCACCTGAAATTCGTACTCTTATATCTCGCATGGTTCTAGACTTGATCGTTTGTCGATTCATATTGTCCCCTCAGCGTCTTATTGGCATCGCTTCCGAGATGAAACGAATAATGATTTCATACACCATGTCTTACACAATATTCAAACCCCAGGACCGAATATTTGTTTCGGCCTACTGGGATTTCATATTCAATTTAATATTTTTCATAAGATTTTCTTTGAATTTCATGATGCCACATTTACTTTAAATGCTATTGGCCCAGATTGGCAAGATTACCTTGGTAATCGTAGCAACAATTTTCTGGGTTTTACAGGTGCGGCAGCTCCAGATGGCGATGGGCGCCTCCCACTATGCTATGCCTTAAAACTAATCAATCTGAATCAAATTTTGTTAAAACATGAGGGCGGGTAAAAAAATTATGTATACCATATCCTGACCCGATCAGACTACTTCGGGTACCTACCCGATAACAGTTTGTTTAGCTTTAGCCGCTCGTAAGATGACCCTCTTGCGCAGTGTCTAATTTCCAGCAGCGCTTGGTGAAGCGCAGGATATATGCACGGACTCGTAGAGCACTCTCCAGACTGCAGAATCGTTCGAGGAAGTCTTCGGCTGGGTTGAGTGCGAAATGGACCTTTACAGCACGCTGCTCTGAGGTCATAACGGGGGAATTACTAACTGGTGCGGGCCATTGATCTCGGCTCCTCTGCAGCCAAGTTCGGACAAAAGCACTGCAGCGCTGGCAGATCTCGCTTGGAAGCTCATAGTCCCATCCCAGGTCCTGCAACTAGATTTCTTGCATAAAGATCTTGGAATGGACAATTAATGGGGCCATCCACCCCGCGGGGTCGAACAGTTTTCCGATCTGGGACAGAGCTACTCGCTTGGTGTATGACGACTCAGGCGCTAACTCGGGAGGGACAAAAAGAACTCGTATGAAATCGCTTTGCAGCGAATCCCGAGAGTCTTAACCGTGCTATCTTCGTCAATCTCCAGTAAATCATTGTGGAGAAGATGAGCACTCGGTATTCCTGCCAGAATAGCTTTGTGGTTTGAAGTCCACTTTCTCAGCGGAAAACCTGCAGAGCTAAGTGCAGCCTCGTGGATCGCTAGTCGAGCCTCATCGGTAGAATCCGCTCCGACTAGGACATCGTCGACATACATGAATGATCGGATAATGTGAATTTCTTTCGGAAATCTGGACTGGACTTCGCCCAGTCCTCCCATGGGAACGGAATGGGTTTGGGATTTCCCTTTGACTTGTCTGACGAGGTTATGCTCGCCCTGGAGTGGGCCTGAGTCTCCATGCCTGGATGGCCGTCCTCGGTCACCTCGAGAGACAGGTACCGCTCCGACAGGAACTTGTCCATATCGTGCCAGGTATGAATTTAGGACTTGTGTGTCACATATTGCTCCCAGAGCTCCAAAGTCGTTTTCGTCAACTTCGCGGAAATGAGGTACACTAACACTCCGTCAGCGAAAACTCTGTCTGTCGAGACCTCGGAATGGTTGAGTGTCGTAACGCACTTGTGAACGGCCCTCTAAAGCTCTTTTAGCGCTGCTGCTGACTCACTGCGGATTTGGGGCAGACTTAAAAGTAGCTTCAGCTGGGCTTTGAGTATCAGCCTCTTGTTCTGGAAACGCTCACGGTTGGCGTTGCATGCGGACGCGAAACCCTTCTTTGTGAGTGGAGCCTGTGCCACTGTGTCGGGTGCCTCACCGCTCGTTTTTTTATTGAGGTGGAGCAGTTTTTACTTGGCTCCAGTGGCCAACCTTGGGTTCTCTATATATATGGCAGTGAACAGGTCTCGGAACGTGGGCCACTGCTGGTATTCCCGACTGAAAACTCCAGTGTCACATGGAGGAAGGCGGCAACCACCGGAAGTCGGCACTTGAATGGCCAGTTGAGGCGTGTGAGGGATAGTCTGGGGCATTGCACGTAGACCGCGTAGCAGTCATCGTACATCCCTTGGACGTCAGCTACCCCCTCCGGATCCGCTTCCGATATCGTCCCCTCACAGGTCTCGAACTCCGCGTCCACTTTCGCCCACAGACTACGGAGTTGATCTCGATGGACTTGGGAGAGCGAGCGGGTTGGTGTACCAGCATCTGGAGCGCTGAGCTTCTGGTCGAAGCGTGTCAGTCTGCTTGCAGCCAAGGCAAACTACGACCGTGCGGAACTGGCGGCCGATTGGGCCATAGTGCTAGGAACCGTGCGAGAGACTACCGAAGGGAGCAATAAAGCCTCGAAGGCATGTGGTGTGTGAGCCCGGGACGTGGACGGACCTCGCTCAGCTGGGGCCAGACGGGAAGATGCGAGCGTCGTGACTAAGCCGTTAGAGCTGGGAGGATGAGTCAAACTCAGCGAACTCACCCCCTTAAACTTCTTGCGAGAATGCTTCTCACCAGTGGGCATGTTTGGCTGATCGATTTGCGATAAGCGTAGTAGAGTCGCAAAGCAGGTGAGCGGAAATAGAGCAGTGAAAGTTCTAAACGACGAACCGTGGATATGTGGTCTTTGTGGAATTTATTGCGAGTATCAATATTATAGAAATCGTACACCGTGGACGGAATATATAAATATAAAATATATATCAAAAAATGTCCAAAGGCAGGGTAGCGCGAAAAATATTCTCCCACCAACACTAACGCAAGCCAGCGGTGGAGAAGCGAAAGCGAAAAGAAAAACGAAAAGAATGACGAAATTTAAACAACGGATAAAAACGGAGTATAGATGTACATATATGTATATCTATACATAGATATGCAAGAATATGCTACTTTAAAAACAAAATGCGTACGTAAATAAAGATGTTCCGTACGTATGGAATCGTGTTAGTATATATATTTACATATAAAACAAAAAAACTATGGATTAGTGGGCATGCACGGAATAAACAACAAGGTGACTGCAAGAATCTGTGCAGAATATGAATGTGTGTACGCAATGTTTGTATGCAAGTGCATATGTGTTTCGGCCACGACAGAGATGTTGGAATATTAGTTACAGACAGGTAAATGTAAGCACTGGATCGGAGGCGGAATGCAGGAGCTATGTAGCTCGGATCAAATTAAATATTTTCGAAAAATATGAGGCCACAAGCGTTGGCAGAACGAAGTAAGGTTTAATTTTGGAGGGAGAGCGGTAAATACATATGTACATGTACATATGACGATGTGTCTGTGTACATGGGGGCTGGCGTATGATTCGGCGGATAAAATTCGGCTCGCTGCGGGTGAATTATTTTAATTTCAATGCGGCACAACTGGTTGCACAGACAACGGAGCTATAAGCACTTTTATCCGGCATGTGGGTATTTAGGAGCACTTGAAGAAACGGAGAAAGTCCGGCATTGCCGATTATATGGCGCCGTCGATAGAAAGTTGAAAGGAAAGAAGCGGCACGTATATATGTACATATGTATATGTACATATGTCCAGCCGACTGGGACCAGGAGGAAAGGATCCACTGGAGATGGGCAGATGGGGAATCCGTACTTAACTTGGAAATTGGGAATTATCCGCCGGCGCTAGCTGGGGTTGACTTCTCCTTTTGTTCAGGCGAAGATCCGGCTTAAAGGACCTGTAGGGGGGCGCATCAACGGAGCTGCTGGGTCCAGCGACGAGTGAGCAAACGAATCCAAGGCGAAGACGTGTAGTTCCAATAGAGGTGTTTCAATGTATTTTTGTATATTTCTATGTATAGGGTGCGAATATGTAAACGACGCGGCAGCTTGTAGCGGGGGTGGAAATGTAACTAAGACTTAGCTTAAGCGTTTAGCTGCGGTGAGCGCCGTGTGGATCGTGGACTTTGGATCGTAGATCGTGGATCTTCCAAAAGCATTCTATGTGCACTGACTCCCTCTCCTCTATTACTGAAATTACCAATCCCAATAACCACTCCTCCTACGCCTCCTCAATCAGAAATCTTATTACCAAACACGTCCTCAATCCAAGTCACATAGGTATATAACAAAATGAAATCATACACCCCAAATCACAACACAAACGAAAATTCCCAGTTCCTAAAACAAATCCTCCAATCCAAACAAACCGACCTCCACACAAAAGCCCTCTACCTGGTACCAACAAATGAGCAAACTCTCTTTAACTAATCCTCCCCCAAAAACACTAGCCTAAATAAAATACACCAAGTCAACATAAATAGACTGAGACTTGGCCCCACCAAGCTCTCCAGTGCCCACTAGTGCAGAGTGAAGTTTAAAAAAAGCTTCAGCAGGGTAACTAACTGCAATAAAAGACAGTCTTAGAGTAATTCTTGGTTTTGCATAATTTTTGAACGTTTAACTGTATTTAATTCGTAAGTTCGATTTCTTTAATCTATTATACTGAGATAGGGGCTTGACTTTTTCATTATATTTTTTAGTTTTTTCGTACGAATGTCACGTCATGCCAAATTGGAGATGGCCATATACAAGATAGACATTTGTACAATATGTACATACATACATATGTACTAAGTATACTAGAGGTCTGCATGAATGGCACAAAACGGGATTTGAATTAACAATGCGCATAATGAATTGAGTGAATTCGAATGCTACGGCGCAAGAGTTTGAGTGAGTGTATGCTCTAATATATGCACATATGTATGTATGTATGTATAGATAGCTCAAACACACAACACAAACGAAGCTGTGCGAATTTATTGAATTGAGTGAATTCATTCGAATGCATTTTATTTTTCTCCTGTTGATTTAGGCAGCAATAGATTAAAGTATTGGTATAACATGATTTAAAACTTTTTGCAAAAATTCGGTTAATTTGAATGTCTTCGGCTATTCCGTGTAATTTATTTCGTTTTGCTTAACCTTTTCTTCTAAGTCATACATCTGTATAAACTTAATTCATTGTGTGCGTCACACTTCCGTAACTATATTCAATTTGAAGGCATTCTATTGAAATTTACAGATGTCTAAATCCTATTGCCTAAGCTCTTCATTATGGGATGGGAAACATCTACATATGTATATCTACACAAATTAAACGGATGATCCCAGAGCGAATGGTTGTTGTGGCTAACACCAAACTTCGTAATCTTAATTGAACAAATTTGAGAAAAACTTGATCTTGGTTTTTTTTGCTTTCTTCTGTATAACAATTGAATGTGTTTATATTAAAATATTTTACTTTGATCTCAAAACGGGTTTGCCCCACTCAAGTTGCTCTTGACTTCAGACTACAATGCATAAAAGATGGTGTTGCAATTGCGCAATGACCAGTCAACAAGATTGCTTGGTATGCCACGATGCAAAACTCGTTAGAGAATAATTCCCAGGCTGTAAATTTGTGGGACTATGACGTGATATTAGAGAAAATCGGTAAAGTATTCAGTTACGATTTGGCCCGACTTGTCACTTGGTTTGTAACTAGACTAAAATTTCGATTCCGTTCCCAGGTTATGGTAAAACTCAATGGATACTTTTAATCATTAGTGGGTTACTGACGATTACGTCTGTGGCTGCTCAACAATCCATGAGTATTATAGTAATCGCATCGCAATGTGAATTTAAATCAACTCAAGCTGAAAAAGGTCTGATAATGGCTGCGTGTGTTGCTGGTGAGTCGAAATAAAGTAGAATTTGCACACGTAAAGGAACATTTTTCTAAACATACAGGATTGTTTTTCTCGACCTATATATGGGGATACATCAGCGACGACGTTGGGCGTCGGAAAGTGTTACTATGTGGTGTGTTCGCCAGCAATATATTACAATTCGTTCTTATGTTCGTTACAAACATTTGGATGTTTAATTTAATTAACTTACTTGTTGGTATAAGGTAAGTGCGAATTTAAACAAGGAAAAAATTTAGTCGATACACCAACGAAAACATACCGATAAGCGTTATAAAGGAATGCTCTTAAACTCAGGGTCTCAGGGTAACAAATGTAAATTCTGTGTTAATCGTTACAGTTTCCGTTTTACCACTAACCATACAACTATATTCATACAACGAACATGTCGCACAGCGAACACAAAAAACTAAATCCTAGGGTCTTCGGCTCTGGCGTTCGGCTACCCCACAGTGTCATCATCATGAGCCAGACCGCAAATGATCTGCTTTCATGTTTTTTCAAAAAAAGATTGTATGCTCCTTTCTTTTTTTAATGTTCTGTTGTTTTCTGTTTTGCCTATTTGCGTATTTTAATGTGTGGGTGCACATGTAGTATGTAATGTGATATTGCGGCCGCTAGAACCAAAATTTGAGAAAGGTTTTTGTTTGAGTTTTGAGCTTATTGATGAACATACCTGACCTCCAAAAGTTGGGGTGTGGGACTCTTTGGGAAATAAAATAAAAGCTGTTATTTTTTTTTATTTTTACTAATTATAATTGCATATTTATATCCTTATTTTAGACAGGTTGATTTTAAATTATACACATATTATGTAAACACCATCGATTCTCGACTTCTGCTAAAATAATGATATATTTAGATATACGATCTAAGAAAAAAAATATACATACATATATGTATACTAAAATAAATATGTATACATACATATATATGGAATTAGTTTGACATATTTTTCAAGTCAATTGTCAATCGCGCGATTTCCGATTCCGCGCTTAAGCTCTGAATTAGAATAATTATAAGTATTTTCCATGAGAGTACTCAAGGTGCGACACGCATATAAATAATTTGTTTGCATATTCTCATCGATTAACAATTGATTTGAAATATATGTAAAAAGTCTATATATACATACATATATGTATGCATATTTATTTAATTGTATCTAATACATAAAATTGTTAATGCATCAATAAGTCATATATTTTTTTTCTTTTGCAATTAAGGTTCGTTTCGTTGTGTAAAATGAGAAAATGTTTTCGTTTTGAAAACGAATAAATCTTGCGGAATGTGAAAACGGGAGCCCGAATTTATGTGTATTCAAAAGTAAACTAAGAGTATACGTACGTATGAAAAACTATAAGTGGTATAGGTTAGGTTAGGTTAAGGCGGTAGCCGGAGAGGGGGGATAAAATCCCCGCCCCCAAGCTCACTTGGACCTATAAGAGGTCCATTTTGTTGCCGCAAGGGAGTGTGCCCCTTCTCGTTGCCTGAACAGTGAGAGCAGACTACTGCAGGTTAAGGGCAGTCCTATCCGGAGGATTGGATAAATTTGGACAATGTCCCTGGTTTGACCCTCGGCATATAACAGTGTCAACTTTGATTGGGGTAATTCCACTGAGAGTTTTATTTTCTCAGCCCGACTACCAGCATCCTGGCAGAGACATGACCGCACCAGGACCTGTTTCCAGCCGCCCTCACGGGGAGAGTATAGTCGCACTTCCACCGGTGTGTACAGTTACCACGGGTGACGTTTCGTTCGCAACCCTCTCTATCCTAGGGATATGGCACACAGACCGCCCCGGGTACAGGGGAAACCCTAAGCCGGAATGGCCGAGCCGCCAACTAGCCCCGTCTAACTGGTATAACTAGCTATATTTGGCAATGTAAGTGCTGCAAGTACTGAATCCTGTCTCAGCCTATTACATAAGGTTCTTATACCAAAGCCTCTGTGGCTGAGCACAGCGGCAGCGCGATAGTATGTAGTATGTATAAATGATTTAATTGCACAAAAACACACATATGATGTAATTAAGTATATTTATTAATTATTTTTAATTAAGAAATTCCTCAGAAGCGTTAACTAGCTAAGTGATATAGAAACGTTCGGGCTCGTTATCGAACTCGGTAACGGTGGCTGGCCGAATATTATGAATAAGAATTAGTGATCAACGGCGAGCGATACGCTGCGCTTTATTCAGATTCAAACTTAAGACTGATCATTTATAAAATTAAAAGCTATGATTACAGTCGTTGGTGGTTAACTTATATATGTATATGCAGTATATATATATCCAGTAAGTGCAGACACAGCAGTTCTCACGTGTCTTCTAATGGTCGGTCCACTTATAAGTGAGTTGCGACCATTATGTTCTTGCACTTAATTTATCTAACCTCTATTTGATTGATCTAGCTCTTATAATCTCTGAGGAATATGCGTCAAACAATATCGACAAACAGAAAGACGCACGGAAAGACAGACATATATTAACTCGGCTATTGATTGATCATAAGTTTATATACTTTATGGGGTCGGAAACGCTTTATTTTGGGTATTACCAATACTCTTTGAGTATCGGGTATAAAATATGATTTTTAATTTTAAATTATCTCTTTAAATTAGCACTTTAATTGGTGCTAACGTTGATTTTGGGCAATTTTTCATGTTTAAAGTATTTGGGCCGGTCAAAAACAGCACCCGGGAGGTAACGGAAAATTGCTCATTTAAAACCAAGCCTCTCAATGTATTTTTTACTTAGTTTTAACATGTTTTAGAAAAAAAGAGGTAAGGTAAGCTTAACCTGGAAGGCCCTCAGAGGTGCCACGCATAGGCCAGTATGAATCTCAGTTATCTAGCATTCCATCGGAGACAGGCACGTTCGCAATTGTTCCATTCGCCAGCCCGACGCCTTCCTTAGCCAAAATGTCCGTCCAAAACAATAATATTTTTTTTTTTTAAATTTAAAACAAAAATCTTGCTACTGTACGAAAACTATATTTATATTTATAAAAGAAATGTTAAATTCCCAAATCTATGAGAAAAAGTCGGTTCAGCTGGAAGCGTAAAAATGCTGTTAAATAATCCATCAAATTCTCATAGAGTCTGTCTCCATTTACATTATACAATTCACATTTATTGGTCACATTTAATTAACATGGTTTAAAGCTATTTTTTGTTTGTTTAATGTCTTGCATATAGCATTGGTGGTGTGTCAGCTGCACTGTATGCCTATTTAAGTGAATTCAATACACCCAAACATCGAGCAGTTGCTATTAATTATTCCACAATGTTCGTCAGTGTGACTGCAATATATGTTCCAGGTAAGAATTACGAGAAAAAATGGATAGCTGATACTTTTTCAGATATTGCTAATTAGTTTATCTAAAAATATCTGTTTATATGTATGCTCTATGCTATATTATGTTCTCTTAGCAATTTCGCTGTGAAATCTTCAGCTAAGAGATGGGTCTGGTCTGTGAAAAGCTTCAGACAGATAGCTTAAAAAACTGTCAACTAGACTAGTTTGAGTTTATATGATACTTTTACCTACAGCAACAATTTTTATATTTTATTATTTTGTCTAATTTGTCTTGGAACTTTAGTGACTGCTTGGATGGTACTGTCGTCTAACTGGTCGATCAGCATAGGCGATTTTGTTTTTCGGCCATGGCGTTTAATTATGTTGATAAGTCTCCTTCCCGGATTAATTGGCGGCTTGATACTATTACGCTTTCCAGAAAGCCCGAAGCTTTTATTATCACAAAATAAAATCAACGAGGCTATACAAGCTGTTGCTTGGATTTGTAAGTTTAATCGAGGCAAACCTATCCAGGACTTACTAAATTGTGACGAGTTTATGCTCAAGTCGGAAGTTAACTCTGAGGAGAATTCGATGGATAATATCCCCAGATGTATATTATCAAAAATTGCACGTGCAACCGTCCCTCTTTTTCATAAGCCACACGGATTCTACTTTATAATTAGCAATTTAGCAGTATTTGGGATGTTTTTCAGGTAAAGCGAAAATCGAAAATAACATTTGTAACATTTTCGTCAAGTAAAATATTAATAAGACATCTACTTGAATTATTAAAACATAAATAGTGCATGACCGTTCATTATTACGTACAATATTTCTTTGCAGCTCAAATGGTATGCAATTTTGGTTTCCAGAAATCGTAAACCGGTCATCTGAGGCCTTCAATGATTCATCTACCGTTTGCGAAATATTAAGCGAGTATGACACAAAAGCAGAAAATTCCACACTGGTACATATCCTTATTTTTCTCATTAAATTATGGGAATTACATTTTTTAAATTACATATTATCTTATTAATTTAGGCCTGCTCTGATCATATATCAAGCAAAACTTATATAGACAACATAATTGTTGGAGTCGCCTTTTTAATTGGATTTTCGATTCAAGGCACTCTGATTAACCCTTTGGGTCGTAAAAACGTACTACTAGCTGCGCTCATAATTGCAACGTTTTCTGGTATTTGTCTGCACTTTTTTGGAAATCGTACGGCAGTACTAGTTTTGTTTTGCCTCTATATACTTCTGCCGGGACTTTCGATTTCCATCATGCTCGGTGCAATAGTTGATCTGGTCCCAACGCATCTACGGTAAACACCTCATTCGAATATACATTTACCTTTAAAAATACAACAAATCCAAAAGAATTTATGCATATTTTTAATGTATTTTACAAATTGTAGGGGAAAAGCTGTTAGCTTTTGCATGTCCTTAGGACGACTTGGAATCATCGCAGCTACAAACTTAATGGGACTTACATTACAGCCATACTGTAATATAACTTTTGCTATTTGTACTTTTGTTCTCTTTGGTAATTTATTTAATAATGAATAGTATACAAATATTAACAATGTTTTTATTTCAGTGTGTGTCGTACTCGTTTATATCATACCAATACGGAGATCTACTTAGTAAGGGACAGTACCGGAAAATGTACAATCTACATATATCTACCACTAGTTCCATTTCACTTCTTTAAGTACTAATACTAACATACGTTTCCCTTTTCCTTAGCTTTTGTAGCTATAATTTTAATCGATCATTCCCTTACCTCAACATAACTTCAAATCAATTTTCCTCTATGAAGCAGTCGAGGTACATATTTAGAGTTACATATTGCCGATTCTTTTAAATTCGATTCGGCTTTAAGAAGAAGATGATGTTTTTCAGAGCTGAGTTTAAATTCTTAGTAATAGCTTGAGAGTGATATACCAACATTGAAAATTCCCGAATTCTTCTGAATCCTGACAATCCAATGAATGCAGCTATCAATCGGTACAAAGAAATATGTGGCTTAATCTTACTTTCTGGAAAATATGAAGCTTTCAAATGTATATTATCATTTGCTTCAGTTTTGCACGTTTAGCTTTGCAAGTTTAGCTTTACAAGTTTGTTTTGAGGCCTGGATTCATCGCAGTCTCCTCAACAGTAGAAGATGTTACCCGATGAGTTCCGCAATTTCATTTAGTTTTCGACCGAAAATGTAAAGAAGAAACGATAACCTTTCTGATTGGTAAAGATTTTCCAGGTTTTCCAGTTGACGCATTATTTGAGAATTTTACTGGAATTGGCACTGAACTTGCCAAGGTTTTCGATTTCACCCATTCGGATGACCATACCATAATAAACCAAGCAATGTATCTTATGTATTTGTCCTTAGCTAAAACGAATGCTTATTAAAATAAGAAGCCTGGTTCAGCAGTATCGATAGATCTTCACTAATCACTTTTCAGCAGTAAGCTAAAGTGTAAAGACTGTGGTGTAAAGAACATCCATTTAGTCCGGAACAATTACTTGCTGACAGAAAAGGGAGGAAAAAAGGAGAAATTTAAAACATCCACAAATTAAAATTTGTATCATATTTATTTTAATAGTTTTTGAAATTAAAATAACAGAAATTTTATTACTCAAAAACTATTCGTCTTCGTCATATTCGTCATCATAGCTATCCCCGCCTGCCGGACCAACAGTGTCATCAAACGTAGCGCTCAATTCTATGGTTGCGTCGTTTGGTGTGGTTGGTTCTTCAATAAGTGGTTCGTTGGTTTCCCCCTCAACTTTTTGAATGGCTTGAAGCTCCAGAGCTGCAATTTCAGCTTCTTGGCGACCTATCTCTGCCAGCTCCGCGGCCTGCCGTGCGAGATCACCCTCGCTCTCTTCTTCAGCTTGCTTTTCAATTTCCGCTAAGCGGTTAAGTTCATGCTCTCGTGAACGTTGTTCTTCTTCCAAAAGTGCTTCTTTAGCTAACCGCTCATCCTCTGCAATACGTGCTTCTTCTTCTTCGGCAGCCCTTTGGGCGGCTTCATCCGCAGCCTTTTGGGCTGCTTCTTCTTCAGCTTTTTGGGCTGCTTCTTCCGCAGCCTTTTGGGCTGCTTCTTCCGCAGCCTTTTGGGCTGCTTCTTCCGCAGCCCTTTGGGCTGCTTCTTCCTCAGCTTTTTGGGCTGCTTCTTCCGCAGCCTTTTGGGCTGCTTCTTCCTCAGCTTTTTGGGCTGCTTCTTCCGCAGCCTTTTGGGCTGCTTCTTCCGCAGCTTTTTGGGCTGCTTCTTCCGCAGCCTTTTGGGCGGCTGCTTCCGCAGCCTTTTGGGCTGCTTCTTCCGCAGCTTTTTGGGCTGCTTCTTCCGCAGCCTTTTGGGCTGCTTCTTCAGCTTCTCTGACTAAGCGAGCATCTGCCTCCATCTTGGCTTTGATATTTCGTTTCTCGGCTTCGGCAGCTAAACGTTTCTTTTCCTCCCTAAGAATTCTAAGGCGTAAAATATAATAAATTTATGGATGCAAATAATTCAGATTGTCACTTCTCACTTCTCTTCGCTTGCATTTTGAGCGCGCTTTTTCTCAACTTCCACTTCATCCAAGGCTTCTTCGTTTACTGTTAGGAGTCGTTCTTGGCGCAGACGCTGCTTCTCTTTCGACTCTAGATCGACAGGATCCTCCAAAGGCCTAGGAGCAGAAAATTTTCTAGATGGACGATTGGGATCTAAATCGGCATCTGCAAATAAACCTTGTCGTTAATATTTTGAAACAATTAAATGGATCATTTATATTTAAATGTATATAATAATTAAATATTAGTTTGCCCAAATTTTTGTTTTACTCAGTAATTTACATAATAATGTATCACTAATACTTACTAATCCAAATGAATTGTATTGTTGACCTTAGGCGAGGCACGGTAAAATTGCAGATAGAGTAGACGCCAATGATTTTTAGGGTAATTTTATGGCATTAATGAGAATACAAAAAAAAAATATAGGATGTGTACAATTTAGACAAAATGGTATTAATGTGTTAAGCAAAAATGTATATGGATGTATGTATATACATTTAAAAGTACAGATTATTATAGACTTCAAGGCGGGTTCTACATTTGCCATTTATTCAGGCCTTACACATGTACATATGTATGTATGCATTCAAATATAATATAAAGTTAAGGGTACCGAAAACAGCGGCAGGAAACACAAATTCGATCAATTGATATATTCAATCGAATCTATATAGTTTTTCAATTAATTGTTTTGCTGATCTAATTCGATTGTTTGGAGGAAAATGGTACTTCCTCCGCCCAGCAAATTGACACTCAGTCGTACACTTCAAATCCGAATATATTTTGTTTGGAAAAGCGTGGTAACGACCTTACCACTCATATGTTAACCAACACCAATCCAATTGTAAGCTACAATTACGTAATTGACAATAACACTGATAAATTTATTGCTTTTTATAATAATTCCAGGGCTTCAAGTTAAAGTCCTTTTATCTCAATTATTTGGCACCTGCAGCTATCATTCAACATTTTTATATAGTTTAAAGTTTAGCCTTTTGGAGAAATTAAGTTCTGAGAATAATTTTTTGTTGGAATTAAATTAAAATTTGCGTTAAAAAACATATGTATGTATTTAGATTTGTGTCTGTTTGTATGTTTGTAGGTATGTAAGTTTTTATCTTTATTTTGTTTTGACAAATCAAATGAAAAATAAAAATAGGTCAACTTTAAAATAGTACGCATGAAAAATGTTAGTATCACAAATGATGCTATGACGTTGTTTATAATGTTTGAATATTTATTAATCTTCTCTAATCTGGCTTGTATAAATTAGTATGAGTAGTGAAAGCGCCAGAGTTTGCCAAGATCATTTGTTCATCTTGTACGATATTGGCTGATTTTCTACCACGCAAAAGAAAGTCTTTTACATATTTTTATTTAAATAATAGAAGTGTTTGTCCATACAAAAAATCAGGCATGTTATCATTTAGGCCTCAACTTCAACAGCTTCAACTGGAAAGAATCAATCAATCATAAAACATATAAAGTTAGTGAAGTACAATGAACGTAACAAATCAAAATGCAGCAATCAAATGTGTGTGTTAGTTACAAGTGAACAAAAAAGGTCTCCTAGGAATTTGATATTGATATTGAACGTACAGAAAGAAGTACCTAGAACCCTATAAAGCACATTATGTATTAAAAAACAACTGAACAGCTGAGTCCATAGAGCAATGTCCCGCCTAACCGCACATATGTCTGTAGATATCATATACAGCCAAAGGAAGGAAAAAAAGTTTGGTAAGATAAACGACTTTGTTTCGGACGATAACCAACCGTTAAGAAATACAGTTTCATATTTAGATGAAGATAGCTAAGATACAAATGTAGATTGATCTTTGGCAAAATAAGAATCAAGAACATGTTATTAATGCTGATTAACATATGCTCTAGTAGCTCCAACCTTTTTTTCGGAATTTTTAATTTATCAAACCGAATATAATATAGTACACCCTTTGTACTTATTATACATATGTACATATATGGGAAAATTCAGTCCGACCTGACAAATTCTGACATTAGATGGGAATTAGATTCGGTCTAATGCTTACAAATACAAAACAGTGTACTAAATTATTACTTTTGCTAAATTGATTTTTGCGGAGCTAAATATCTTTTTAGGCGTATGTACTTAATTAAGTGAACAATGATAATTTGCAGTAACATAGTATACATATAAGCAAGGTTGCTATATATACAGGTGTCATATTCAAGCGGCATGTTATTGGATATAACACTACTTACCTTCTTTCTGAGAAGCAAGGGATTGCTTATCATTCTTCCAAGTCGGATGTCTAAGGTACCAGGACAAGAGGTTAATATCATTTCGAACTTTGTCTGAATCGTACATTGGCCTTCTAACATTATAGGCCTTGTCACCACAAATCCTTACTGATGCAAGATGACTTTTACCTTTTTTTTTAATTATTTAAATAATAAATAATAATACAATATCTAACCAACATTTTTAAAGTTTATAAAGTATAAAGTACATATGTATCATAGACAAAAAAAACTTACCAACGTATTTTACCGCTGGCCTTGGATAGTGCGATATATTGTGCACTTCTTTTGCAATATGGCGGACAGGGTTTGTTACACGGGCTACATACGCATCTAGGGCCATTTGGGAAGTCGGTTCATACGTGTAGCTACATAAAAAATAAATTATATATATATAAAACTTGTTTTTACAATGATAATCTAACCAAACATTCAGATATGTGTAACTACTTATTTTGTATACTATATGTATGTATAATCGTCAAAATGTTGTCGAAATTTCTCTTCTTCTCGCCGCTGTCCTTGCTCTTCTCATTAAGAATCGTTGTCTATCTCTTCTAACCTGTAGTACTCGAATTGGTGAAGCTACCACGACCGATACTACATGATGAAAACGACTTTACCCAACAAATCAACTGTTGTATTTAAATTGAATGGCAAGTTGACCATCGCCTGACGAAATGTCGGTTCCAAGTGGGTTAGTATGAGCCTCGAATACAATATCTTTTTATACTTTAAAAGTGCCGGGGAAACAATATTGGCTTTTTTGTAAGGCTTACCCAGTTACTGGAAATGGTGTACAACTACGTGCTCGGCGCACCACAGGAGTATGCAAGTCCCGAATCAGAGATTGTGCCCGATTACGAATCCGGCTTGTCTCCTCAGAAAATGTCTGGAAGTTGGATTGATTATTTTCAATTATTTAAACTAAAAAAGGACCAGCAAAGCACAGAACTAAACACAATCACTTCAATTGGGGATACACTGTGTAAAAACTTACGGTAAAGGGTTCAGTATTGAGGTAGTTAGTTAGGGCCCGTGCACCATATCCAGGAGGTAGCCTCTTCAAATACGAAGGTACTGGTCGAACGGAAGATGAAGTTATCCTCACCGGCGAAACCGACCGAGCGTACACACGAGTAATTGTTGTAGGATTGTAATGATAAGATGGTGTGTACGTTGTGTACGTTGTTGGGATATATTTCGAAGTGTAAGATGATAGAAGGGCTGGGCTGTAGTAGGTCGTTGGCGTAGTATATGAATACGTTGTTCTCTCCGGAGATGAAATTACACGAGTTGTTGTACGGACAACACGAACAGGCGATGGAGAGTGTATAATCCGTGACACCACCCTTGAAGGGGAGGTGACAACTCGGATTGGCGATGTAACAAGACGAGTTCCAGTAACGATACGCCTAGGTATTGAGTAACTCGAGTAAATGGGATAACTCGATTTGTAGACCTATTTTGTGACGGTTAAAAATTAAGGTAACATAAATCTGAATATATGTACTTAGTTTGAAGCTAAGATTAGATTAATGATAAAGAATGTGTAGCTAAATAGATTTAGAGGCGGATTGGTATATGATGAACTGTTGAAAATAAATTCTAACATTGAGAACAATCGTGGTATCGCAAAGCTTTTCGCCATCCTGAAGCTTGTGGAGTTCCTGGTCACCCGGTAACTGCAACATGTTATCTACAGTTTGATATCTCCGTCGCAGCACGGCTTTTCAAACATCGATCAACATCGAATAACCTTCCTGAGTGCTCTAATTTAATCAACCGCGGCTTTCAAAGTTTTTTGCAGACGGACGTAGTTTTTACGGATTTTAGCACGGAAAAAAATCTTCAAAATTGTATTTGATCCTTTATCTCTAACCGCATTCAATGTGTTTTGTTTTCTAATGTGTTGTCAAATATTATTAATGTTACATCAGGAGTGCAACAGGGAGTCATTTGGGTCCGCTTCATTTCTTTTGATTTGTGAATGACATTCCTGACGTTACTCTACCACACTAATGTATGCTGATGCTGTTAAAATCAGTCTGCCCCACTCTGATTGGTATTTGGTTCACACGCTTTCATCTAGACCTAAATTAACTAATATTGTGGTGTTCAAATAATCTTCTTTTTCTTAACTTTTCTAAATGCTAACTTATGACATTCTACCGCCGTGCTCCACATGTCCCGAAGCGAATTTCGAGTTCAAATGACCTCGGAGTCCTATTTGATAGCGTTCATCAAGCGTTGGTCCCAGGAGTGTGACGACCCGTAAGTCTGATATTGGAGTATAGTTCTTGTGTGTGGAGCCCACACATGGAACCATCCCTTAAGATTATATCACTTAATATTTATAATCATATGAACCTTGCAAACTTGTTAATTGTTTTCTTTCCTCCTTTCCTTTATTTATCGTATCTATGCCCATTATTATTAGATAATTTTTAATTAAATAGATAAATAAATACTTTTTACGCATGTATCACGACTGTATCATTCAATAATATAATCTAAAATTCCTTGCAACTTTACAGCGACATAGAGACAGTGAATGTTTTGGTTACTTCAGTATCAAATTTCGGGTCCCACTTTCATCAATTCAATACTCAATCTTATGTAATACAAGTTTAAAATTACGACCGATTGAAATCTGCTGGGTTTAATTCGATATTCAGCTCTCTTACTGCGTCATATGTGTACTAAATAAAAAGAATCGAGCTCTTCTGTTGGAGTTGTAAGTAGCAAGTTAAAACTAGTGAAGTATTCATATATACGCATATTTTAGTAACTAAGGTCTCAATTAACCGAGTCGGCGTCCAGTGACGATGAGGTTATAGAGGTGATTAAGCAGTGTGATAAATGTCAAATTAAAAGAAAAGTAATACTATAGACACATGAATAAGAAGAGGTATATGCAAACATTTTTTAAATCACGTACTTACACGAGTTACTTTCTGAACGGACGGATACTGCAAAAAATATACAACACCATTGAAGAAATTAAATGTCGTCTAGTTATTGAACTTAACTGTACAGTCTTGCAGGTAATACACCTAAAACTTTTGTCACTTTTGTTCTAACCTTACACATTGAGAAACATTTTTTTTTCACCACAACAAAAGCCTACAACTGTATGAATATCGTATCTAACTCTTTTTAAAGTAAAAAGATGCTGTTTTTTAACGAAGAGCATGTTTTTTTATTGTATCACAAATATTTTTTAGTTATAAGTGTTTGAGATGGGGAACATAAACAAATTGTTGAACATTAGTAATGATTAGTCCGAGTCAATAAGTGTACATCAAATTGAAAACAAGCACCAAAATATCATTAACAGAGGTACATACATACATACGTAGTTAGATGGTTATGCTGATTATTTAAAGATATACATTTTAAATAATGCTGTATTAGATTAATATGTTTGCAGCTTTGAAGAACTTTTCCATAATTTGAATGTCAACAGTTTAGACATGATAAGAGAAGTGGCGGTATTTGGTGCCACCTGGTAAGTTTCCAGAAGTGGTAGAAGAATAGCTGTAACCGCCAGGTCCAGCTCCAGTCGTACTAGTCCGCTCTGTGCTATAGTTGTATGAACCACCTGGCCCACTACGCGATGTTTTCTCCACGGTAGACGAATAAGTTGAGCGCTCCGGCCTAGAATATGGGTTGCTAGAGTCGTAACTGCTATTTTGGACAGTTGATTTCGCATTGTACGAGTAGTCCGATGAGGCGCGGCTGCGGTGCGAACCAGGTCTGTCCGTGCACAGGTCTAAGCGTGGAGTCTATAAATTCCGATTTGTATATTTTTAAGTAAAAAAATATTGTCAACACAAGCAATCATTATAAAAATGTTAAATTCAATTTTGTTTCACAAACAACTAATGTTAACTATATCCATATGTATGATATCAGATCAGAGATTATACTATAAATTTATAGCTGTTAACATGGGCAGAAGGCCTGAGTAAATGTTGCCCCACTATGCTTAGTTAGTTAAGTTGTGTTGTACCATTTAAGATACACTTTTAAGATATGTCCACTTAAACGAAATTGAAACATGTTCGAGCTAAATATTTTTAATAGAATTCTCTAGTTACAGTAGAGTATTTCTAACTCATCATTAAATAAGTGCTTGTGATGTACAATAGTAAAATTATAAAACGTTGGATACATGTAAATGTACATTTCGAAACAAAATAATCTTTTAAAAATTTTTAGTTGGTTAATACAAGGACAAGTTTACATTAGACTATTCTACACGTCCTATCGTTATTTGATGAAAATGGTTTATTTTAGTAGTAGTCTTCGATGTGGATCGGAACATTTAATCTGTTCTGTTCATTAGAAATAGTACTTTGTGCACATTGCGCCCGACTTCTCATTTCGATACGTTTCCCTTCGCACCGGAAGACTTTCCGAGGCAGCTCGGTGCAAACGTGGCAGTTGACTGTCCAGACTATCGCGGGACGTTCGGGCAGCCGTATTTCCACCGGCTTCAACGGTGTCGATATGTTGTCGTACCAAACTTAAAATCCGAGTACGATTCTTATCGCGGGCAGAAACATATGGCTCAATGGGCTCATAGGCAATTTTATAATTTGGCTTTATTGCCGCCTTATTGATTGGATCAAGTATGAATCTCTTTCGCTGCTCATGTTCTGCTCTTCGAGCTCCGAAAGCAGTCACTGGATCGGAGATGAGTGAAGGCCGAGGCACAAATGGAACTTTCTCCCAGTCAATTGGTGTTCTGTTTGTTCTCTGTAATGCCCAAAATTCCACAAATCGTTTATAATTTCTAAGACAGCCAAGTCAAGGTTAGAGTGTGCATAGTATATTTTACAGTATTCCGCAGGTAATTACAAAACATCTTATCAGTAAGGCTCATACATACATGCATACATAAATATATACATTTGTGCAAGTTACATGCCTGCTGTGGGTGATATTAATATACAAATAGTATGTATGAGTATTAAGTAAATTTGTATTCAAGATTACATTCACATACATATGTACAAGTTTTTCTTAATATTGTAAAGAATGGTAGTTAGTATTCGGCGCATCATTCAAATGGATAAGATAAAAAACATGTACATACATTTACGAGTATATTTGAACATAGGATATAAGTATGTACCTACAAATTGTTCCATTACGTCTATGTCTATATCTACTATGTGCATTTATTAATTTATGTGTGTATATCAATAATTTGTTAATTTTTTAATACGCATCGGCCTGTACTGTACAATAACACTAATGAGTAATGTAATTTAGCAACATTGTACGTAAATGTATACATACTTGAATGACTAATATGTAGTTTTATGCAGACATGTAAATTATGAAAAGTTTATTGCTACTGTTTGATCTCTAGCTCCTCCAACGATTTTGGCTTATATATTGTGGAAATCAGAAAGATATTTTTAGGTCTAACGAAACGCGAAATGCGCGCGCATCTAGTATTACACATGCATAGAGCAAAAAAATAAGCCGCAGCGTTCAAAAAAAAATCGAGAGAATTTTGTTTGTATATGTATATTTATCAAATATTTGAGTGTGTTTGGAATTTCACTCGTCTATTTTCTGCACATTTTCAGGCACAATAATAAAATATTGGCCTCCAAATTCTTAAAATGTGTTTGCTTGTTATATTTAAAACATGAGTAAACGACGGATCACGAACAAAATGCATAGCTACATACCTACAAAAGTAGGTTCATATTTTCACTTACATTGATTTTTGATTAATGATTAGTGTACACGAGTTTTCTTAATTCATTATAGAAATGTTTTAGAATTTACCTAGGAAAATATTTGATTACCCCTAGAAAACAGCTTTTAATTTCTATAAGTTTTCATATAGTATGTACATATTTACAAGTCACCTTGTCGTTATATAGTAGTAGTATATACATTATTTCAGAAACTAGGACAAGGTAAAAATATTAGTAGTACTGGAATAGAATTGTACCGTCAGTAAATTTGTAGATACGATATTCATAATTGTGCGACACTTTGAAGTGGCAACTGAGTTTAAATTCAAACGTGTTTCAATTTCTTAAGTAAAAAAGCTTCTAAACATGAAAACAGAGACTACAATAAGTGGGACACAAGCGTTTAAAAAATAGTTTTTTCAGATACATATTCGGGTGTGTTGTGTAGCTGAATATATTAAAACTTGTCAAACTTATCCGCAGCGTATTGTAAACACTTGTTAGCAAATCTAACAAATGAGATAATACAAGTAAAATTTAAGATCTTACGCACAGATTAATTTTACAGATTTTATTAAATAGAAACTTCACAACCGAATTTTATCTTTTTTCTACATTGAATGGCTTACCGAAACGGCGTAAGAAGTTGTCACCGGTCTGGAGGAGTAAGTTCTGCGAGTTGTAAATCCACTTTCGTAAACCATTTTGTTTTTTTTTTATGAAATTGTCTTGTTAGAAATTATTCGGTGATTTTAGTTCGAATGTATAGTCGTTTCGTTTTGTTCACTTGACGCCCGCTCGAGTTGTTCTGACCGAAAATTTCATGAATCAGTTGCTTATAATTTTTCGATTTCAAAAATTTGTGTAGCCTTCAATGTTTTCTCACTCTCTATCTCTTCTTCTATTTATCTCACGAAAATGTATTTTTGGCATTTAAAAAATCTCTGGCCAAAAAGAGCGCGCAGTCTAAACTGTATACTGTATTAGTGTTCAATAATGTACATGTACTCGAACACATACTCATACTTGAATGTGTTCTATGTATCTTCAAGCGATTACAATCCAGTGCGAAATAGTCTTAACAACATACTATTCATTAATTAAACAAACTTTTATGACTCTTTTATCAGTTATCTTAGCTTCTTATTCTAAAAGGGTATACCTCAAAAACTGTATATGTATTTGTTTCTAGCGGTAAACGGTTCCTACGAATAGAAAATATCACACATACATATGTACATATGTACGTACTTACAAGAGCTTACATATGTCCAGTATATTCAATGATTTGCTATCATTATACAGTATTACAATCTGGGCTGTTAAATACTACAGTATACTTCTACTTTTAACTAAACCACATTTATGGGTAGATTCTAAGTAAAATAAAATTGATCTAGTCTCAAACAAATATAGATAGCCCATTGTCAACAAAAATATATTTAAAAACTAAATTATTTTGGTATATCGCTAATCTTTTTCTGCTAGCTGAACTTTCCGCTATAGCTTCTAGCTTCTAGCTAAATATTAAAACTCTTTAAAACCTCCCACTAAATTAATCACTAAAAAATCTTGACATAATTTGAATGCAGCTTGCAATACTATATATACCAGATTAATAAATTAAATACGAAAAAAAATAAGGGAAATTCTTAAATTCATATTTAATAAAGAGAAAAGTTGTATCTGTTAGATTTTGGGATTAGAATTAGAATTATTATATTCGTTGTCTTACTTTTCGTAGTGTCATACAATTCATTAAATTACTGTTTTGAAAATTCTCAAATTTTTTTTAAAGTAACAAATATATCCTAAAATATGACCTTTAGTATACAGCTAATAGTAATCTTGATCTCCAATACCAACAGTATCATCAACAACAAGGACTGTATTCTTGTATTTCATGGACTGTATTTCACTAGCCACTATACGAGTACATTCTTGATAAGCATCGGTCGAATCTGTATAGGCCATTTTATTTTCTGTCTGTCTGCAGAAACACCTGGATCTCATAGCCAATACTCCTAAGTGCCAGAGCAATCAAATTGTGAACACGACGTAAAAAAATACACAGATGTTTTTGAATCTCTCTAAAACTATTATCCTCCCAATGGAAAGCCGCCATATCTTTTATAGCTTATACAGTCGAATGCATGTACTTATGTACATATGTATGTACATATGTTTACGATTTTTTACATTATTTTTTTTGATAGATGTACTAAGTACATATCCTCGAATAAGCTTGACCTCTTTGCGGTTATTCGTCAATGGTAGTATTATTTATATCTCTTATCCCAAATAAAAGGAGTGTTAAGACCATATAAACACCAAATATATTTTAATCGGAAGATTGTTTAAATGATACTCAATTAAATACTTTTTGGAAGCCGAGTTTATATTTACTATGGGCCTTGATCTTGTTTCGAACATTTCAAATTAATTCGCTTTAAAATAAGGGACTGGACTGGAAAAGGACTAATGGAAGACAGTCATTGCTATTTCCACTCGATTACAAATACTGATAAAGTACAAAATGGCATTTGGGGGGATGTTTCAAACTTCAGAATAATATCATGGTACTCCACCTCAGAGTACACATTGAAAATCTGCTACCAATATATGTATCTGGTAACTAATTATTCAAAAAATACTCATATGTATGTATGTATGTGCATATGTACATACATATGTACATGCCTGAAAATGGGATAAAAATAAATTTTGTTTTCCAACAAAATTGAGTAAAGATTTACTCACCCATACTAATAATAAAATTAAATGTATTTGTGAATATACAATATGAAAAGTCTTGTATACTCACAAAATTCAATGGCATGTGTGGGTGTTTCAGGCATATTTATACAAAAATCCACGGGAAAACTCAAAAACAGAAAATTTTGTGTGACATTAACCTTAAAAAGAGCCAATGAATGACTCGTAAAGCAAGGTTACAGAAAAATTGCTTATTTGGCCACTGAAAGCAAAATAGAAGATTTTATGAGACTCTCACACGGTGTGCTTATGGTAAATTCATATGTACATACATATATGATATTTTGGTAATATTTATTTGTAAACGATTTATAAAAACACATTAGTTCTAGCGGTTTTTTGAAACAATAAAAAAAACTTTAAAAACAATAAAACCTTCTGATGAAGTTTTGTTTTGAAGCGATAGTTTTTATGGACTTACATACATATATTTACATATTTATTGCGTAAAATAGTATGGAAACCACCTTTTTAATAGTTTCATTGAAATACAGAAAACCAAACGAAACTTACATACATATATATGTATGTTTGTACCAAAATAAAAGGTTAGTGCAATATAAGTGAATTAATTTTCCTCGAAACAGACAGTAGGACATATTTATAACGAATTTGATGCTGATCAAAAGTGTATGTACAAACGAGACATGATTCTCGACGTTGAAACATCTTCTAAAAATATGAATACCCTCTGCAAGGAAATAAAAGCTCATGGTCAAACATCCGAAAATGAGAAAGTACATATGTAGATGTAAACTAGTAAATTATGAACACGCCTAGTATACGTATATATACGTTTTAAATTCTTCTTTATGGTAATTAAATAATTTGTATCCTCATAATAATTTTAACTCATAGTTTTTAAAGTATGCATCAACGTATTACGTTCTCAAAAGTCATCAACAAGATGTGCCAGTCACACCATTGAGACAACATGGTGTGCACATCCTACAGTTATTGGTTCGTGGACAGCTATGAAAGCTAAAAAGAAAAGCGTATAAATTAAAATTGTTTTCACAATGAGCTGTATATATACCCTCTTGAAAGATCTCGTTGCTCCAAATGGGTACGCAGGATATCACACGGCCGAACTTCATCGCACCGACTAGGCCTGAGGAATCTCTGCCTGTATAACTCAGATCTACTTGTGGGCCTGTCAACCTTAATGTTTTTCGACCCTTTGATACCATACCGTACACCGGATTTACTTTCGACCTTTAATTTAGAGGCACTTTGACCGGAAGAGCGCAGTTTATTCTTTTTATTTATATTGCTGTCATTACTTACACCCTTCTTTTTATTAAATGACTTTCTTCCTGCGCCTGATTCATGTAGTCCATGTGATTTACTTTTATCTTCGACACTAATTGTATTTAATTTTCTTGCATTATCACCATATTTTTTTCTAGAACCGCCTATGTCAACTCTGCCATTAATTGCATTGTCATCGATAGACTTATCTCCGATTTCCCCAGTAGTGCCTTTTTTAGATTTCGAAAATCTACCACCTTGGTCTTTTTTGCTCTGAGATTGATTATTATCATCGTAGTCAATATGAGATTTTCGCTTTTTTGAATTTCCTGAACCTTTAATAGGATTTTTAGATTCGTTCCGATCGTTAGCACCTTTTTCCAGTTCCAGTTCTTTTCCACTTCGGTTTTTATCTTTCATAGACTTTCCCGATCCATCAACTTGGTCTTTCTTTGAATTGCTCTGAGATCGATTATTATCATCGTCGTCAATAAGAGATTTTCGCTTTTTTGACTTTCCTGAACCTTTAATAGGATTTTTAGATTCGTTCTGATCGTTTTCACCTTTTTCCCTTTCCAGTTCTTTTCCACTTCGGTTTTTATCTTTTATAGACTTTCCCGATTCAGTTTTATCTTTTTTACTGTTACCATTGTCATCGTTATCTTTATTCCCTCGCCTGTTGTCTTTATCGGATTTCCTAGATACATTTTTACCCGCTTCTTTGTTGCGGTCGCCATCTATTTCTTTTTCATTTTTTCCTTTCCGAGATTTTTTGGATTCTTCTCTATCTGTGTTACCACTTTCCTTATCGTCGTCTTTATCGCCTCGGCGCTTATTTTTTCGCGACTTTCTAGATGCAGTTACATCTGTATCTTTTTTATCAATGTCGCCGCTATCTTTTTCAACATGGCTCTTATTGCTTTGGGATTTAGTACTTTCAATTTTACGTTTATCTTTGCTGTCCTTATTGTGTTCCCCATTTTCCTTATCGTCTCCTTTTCCACCCCGGCCTTTCTCTTTTCGTGACTTTTTGGATATAACACTTGTATCTGCATCTTGGCTGGGCTTGGCACTATTTTTGTTTCGATCTTCACTTTTTCCTTCTGCGGATAGCTGATTTTTTCCGTTTGATCCTTTCTTTAATCTCTTCGAAGCCCTAATTTCCTCGTCATTACTACCCTTATCTTTAAGTGACTTCTTTAATGGGCCCAAATCGATTCTGGGGTTTAATTTACCTTCATCAGTTTCTTCCCGCCGACGATCATTGCTAATTTGTCCTCTTTTATTGTATTCCTCGCTACGTCTCTTTTGCCAGCCCAAATCCTTCAACGAACCTGAATTACATATTACAAAAATGAAATAGTAAATTATAATCAAAAAGCATGTTTGAAGCTAACCTCGCTGATCGATAGGCGTTCGTAGATTGGTACTATTACCTCCTTCGAAGACTGAATAATTTTCCCGACACTGTTGACGGCTATGGCTTTTTATTATCTTATGGCAGATCCTTTTCAGCAAAGAATAGGTATGATCATTCAAAAATGAACTCGTACAACAGCGATGACATCGGCAAGAGCTACAAATATTATTTGTATTGCAGAATATTTTGGTTGAACTTGATGAACTATGCCAGAAATAAAATTGTATCAGGTTTAACACAAAAAATATTCCTTCTTGCTTACCTAGATGCGGGATCACAGCAGTGATCTAAGTCCAGAACCATTTTATTACGAGCATGTGCATTTTACATAAATCTTAAATTTTGAATCTAAAAATATTGCTAACATTTTTAAATCAGACATTTAATTCAAAGGTTTTTGAATATCAAATCTTGAGTTTCTTTACTCTGAAGAGGCACAGGAGGTAAGGGGAGAGACGATCTATCGATTTTCGTCTGTCCAATGGATCAGACCATAATATTATACGAGTATAGCAGCCATATGAACGACACGTTAAAAGACATATTGTCGTAAAAAACACTTTTTAGCTTATTAATATAATCAAACCAACAAAAACAGCACGTAACGAATCGAACCATTTATTTGTATATACCTCTGAAAGATTTCGGATCCCTTCATCCTAAGTAGTATAGCTGCTTTAGAAACTATCGATCGAAAAGCAAGGCTATCACTGGGAATAACGGGTAAAGGCTGTATGACTATTTGGGAAAAGACGAGCAATCATGTCAGTGACTTAATACCAGAAATCATTTGGTCGGGTACCTCTAATAATGGTTACCGAGCATTTCAGGTGCAAACACTTCCATGTGTCTCTGACTCCAAACCCCGATTGCGACACAAAGCACAATTTTGTTTGAAATGCATGGGTGCCCAACTTATCCGCCCACATAGCATGGCTGTTAGTAAGTGTTTTTGTCGTGTCTGTGGCTGTGATAATTTTGTTAAATAATTGAGTATGCAATATAAAGTCGCATTAAACGTAAAGATATTTAATACATACTACATACAGTGATGTGCCTGCCGCAAGATATATGTACATATGTTTGGCCATACATATGTATGTGCCTCTTTACATATTTAACAATACCTATGAAAGTGACTATATGGGGACAGGTACGTGCTCAGTCGTTGTGCTAGAATGATTTTCTTTCCTCACTTTTCATAAATACGTAAATAATATGCACATCATAGTGCTTGCTTGACAAATTGTAAAATGAACAAATTGCATGATTTCTTGAGCAAAGTATATAAATAGTAGAGATGGTCTCTCTGAAAACACCAGTTTGGAGCGGGGCTTACAACAGATTGTAGCCACAGACACAACGACACAACAAATTGGAACCGCTAAAGGATACTATACCATTCAAGAGCATTATGAATGTAAATTGCGTCGTAATTCTGCAGATCCTTTGCATGACGGTTATACTAAGTAATACGAGCGCCATACCCAAATATGACGAAAGTCAAAAGTAAGTTAAGTTCTTTTTGCAAATTGATTTAGCATAATGGTAAATTTTACTTCTAATTTTGTTACACTTTGATAAACTATTTCATTCTCTTCTAGATTCCATTCTGAAAAAATGCAGCGTAATCGATCATACTACAACGATAATAAGACACAGCTGAATGAGCCGCAGACAGCCTCAACTAAAGATAGACTTGAACGGCTGGGATACACGACAGGCTACGGCTCTTTAAATGTACGTAGTCACATGTTCATGACACTTAATTAAATAATAGCTTCAAAGCATCTCCTAATGGATATTTTCAAAAAATATTAACCTTACTAAACCACAGTTGGCTATTATGGTTATTATTTAATAATAGTCAGATGGATATAACAAAATCAAATTTATCTTTTGGTGGTAGTGAGAGAAAGTAGTCAGAAAAGCTTGTGTTTAAAAGTAAAATACTACTACGATATAACACTTTAAATTGTGCATAAATAATTGTTATCATCATTATATAAAGGGATATCCTGGTGGTACAGGACTATCAGCGTATAATCCCATAAAACTGGATCTCGGTGGCGTAGTGTTGGGCACGCTGGTCGGCATTGGTGCCATTATACTAATACCCAAAATTCTGTCGGCTTTTCATGGTGGTTACGGAGGATATGGACGAAGTAAGTGGACAATTGTTTGTTTTTAAAGCCAGATACAGTGTTTAATTCTCGTTTTCGTACAGGTGAGGATAATGATCTTACGTCTCTCAGCACAATGATAAGCAAAATTGACGATGTACTGAGTCAGAATAATATTGATTCTACCAGCTGCATGCAGCGCACAGTTTGCGGGTATGTTCGATCAACTGAATATAACATGAAGGGTGGATCCTCGGACCAAATGGACGAATTTATTCATATGCTTTCAGAGTAAGTAACAGCTAAAATATTTAGTGTCGTATTTTAACTTTCCTTCCACTATAAATGGTTAATGTATTTTTGTTGCTAAATTATACTTTATGGCCTCAACCGTCTTACGGCGTGTTGGAATCAGGGAAAAGTCACAAAGAGCCAAATCATGTATACAGTTGCATGTAGATGCACATAGATGCCTTTTAAAGGCCAATTGGTATGCATTTTTGATGGTTTGACTATCGTGGTTTGAAACATCACGGTAACTGTAGAAATGAGAAAATGATTTTCGAAAAATGTTGGTTTTTTTGTCGGCTCATTTTTTTTTCATTCTAAGCTAATTGTTGCCAAACACTGTAATAATTTACACAAAGATAAAAGAAAGTGTTACAAACAACCGACAACAAAAATTGTATCGATTCGGTGGATTAAGTTTTATAAGTAATAAGATTAATTTAGATGTAATATTTTCCTTACGTGCATGTATATGATTAAAGGCATTTTTACGTATAACATATCGAAAATATGCTATTTTCAGAAATGTATTGGTGGACTACCTTTTGGATGGGACGGCTATAAAAGAGGCATTGGAAATTGGAAAGCGCGAAAACGATAAACCATGCGAAGAAGTGTACTCCAATTGCCCTTTGGACAGTAAATCCGCGTCAAATATTCTTCTAAAGCTTCTTCCTAAGAAAAACTCACACGGAAAGCGGACACCTGCTGTGATTTTCGGAGAAAAGAAAGCATAGCCAATATGATTGGATTTTTAATAAGTTTTTTATTTTTAGCATATTACAGGAACCATTACAAAAAATTATTCCATTAACAAAATAAACATTTAATTTTTGTTTTTAATTTAGTTTTTTTCATTAATTGCAATGCGTGTAAATAATTATCGTACACGCCCGATTAAAAAAAAAAACGACGGGGAACGTTGTGAGTTGCTGCGGAGACCGCAGCTCTACATTTATACCCGATACTTAGTCAGTATGGCTCTCTCCGGCAGACGCAACTAATATTGATATTAAACCGAACATTTTAAGATTGTCAGCATATATGAGGAACCCAGAATATTTAACACTGAAATATATTCTTGAACAGCACCAATAATCGGGTCGATACAACCATGCCTGTCGTCCGTCCATTTTATCACACCCTGCTATGTAAACTGTGCCGGAAAGACGTGCCTCTAAGAACGAATTTGAATGGTTAACAACGAAGTGCTACCTTAAAATAAAAAAGGACTAATTTTTAATACAAGTAAGAAATAAAAAACTTAATTATTTATGATGATGATGAAAATACAAGCAAAAATATAAAACAAAAACTCAACGCAGCTCGAGTTCTCTTTCAATTTTGCTCGCATTTGCTATGAGTGATTTGAAAACATAGAGAGAAAGAGAGGAACCACGATTACCTACACAGAAGTTCTGTAGCTACATATTTAGTTCGTTCTGAACGGATGAGGAGCATCTAAAATCAAGCTTACATATTAAACGCATGATTTGTATGCTTTGTCATATCTCTATTATGCATATACAATTTTCCCGATATTTTACTTACATCGGCGTGATCGAGCAAAGCGCGTGCATAGGGATCTTACCCCTAATATATATATATACTCCGACTGAGTTTTTATTTCGTAAACATTAAGAACATATTCTTTATTCGGGAGTAACATAACTGGATTCAGGCGTGCTTAAAATAGCTTTTAATTGCTTCTCTTGTTGTTCAATGATTGGCAACCAATGCTCAGATGGGGGCTTAATGTTGCTAGACTTGAATTTTGTAATTTGATCTACATTAGTCAAAAAAGTTTTTTGATGCAAACTATTACCCAGCATAATCTGTTCAAGCTTGTCTACTAAATGGTTTGACTCCTTTATTAATTCATCGATAGACTGCAGCAGTGCATACCAATCAATTTTCATAGTTCCAATAACTGAATTGCCCCTCAACTGAAAAGGAATAGGTGCGAAACTGCGCCACGGGCTGTACGAGTCTATGGTATAAGGTATAAAATGTCGATCAGATTCCATTTCAACTGGATCATCATCAAAATTCCACGAGGCTAGGGTAGGTGTTAAGTTTAGACCGACACGATTTGCGCCTACCGCATGTCTTTGTAATTGAGACTCCTCGTCAAAATACAACTTTCGTATTCTAGTAATTGCATCATCGAAACCCGTCTCCAAATTTGAATCAATACCATTTTCATCTTCGTTACATTGTATTAAGTAACTATTAATGACGTCCTTATTATAAGCTTTGGGCAGAAGCGTTTGTGTATAACGAGAAACTGTAGCAATGCTTTCGGTCATTTGTGACATGGAATAGGTCAAAATATCTGAAATGGTCATCCGATTAAATGATTCAAGTGATTCATTGATTCAATATTTCAAAGAAATTTTAATTACACTGCTGAAAGCCATCCTTCTTCCTACAATATTGTCCATCGGTAAGAATCCCAATATCTTTGTGCAAAATTAAATCATATTGTGCATCCACGCTTGCTTCTTTCATAAGCTTAGTCGGCACAAAGTCCGTTTGGAGACCTACATTTGCTTTTCCAGCTCTTAATCGTCTAAAGCGGCAAAAACAGTTTTGTCTATTATTATTATCAATTACTATATAAAGTATATGATTTATATTGATTACCTTGATGCATCAAGTAATTTAGCACGAAGCAATGCACTCTTGTCAGGTTTGGTAAGCGTTGACACGCTAACTGCGCGCCATGGTGGGCGTTTAGATTCATTTTCCTTTTCCTTTTCTGAAGCCAGTTCCTTCATACGTTTCCAGCTATTTTTGGCCCTATTTTATGAGAAGCTTTAAGTTTGTATTACGCACATATTGAAAATTATATTTAAACGAACAAACAACCAACGTGAACCTTACCTACTCAATGATAAACTACGATTGTTAGATAGTAAAACTGTTTGATGGTCTTCAACACTTTGAGTCTCACTAGTCTCCGAAGATGTTCCACTGTTATTGGAATTATTATTTGACTTCAGCTTGTTCATGATACCGAATTTTTCCCCTTTTTTCAATTTTAAATGTGTAGTGGTGTAAGAACTTGCCCAAGTGCTTTTATTAGCAGTCAATACATCGATGCATAAACAAATTAGTGCATCACTGTTGCTATGGTATCACATAAAGTAGTTAGAAATGCATGCATACATACATATGTGTGTACTTAATTACACTGAAAAAAAGTCGACATTATTTGTTGCTAGAAACATTCCATATTTTCCACCGGCTTCTGTTGGTTGTCCGAATTTTACTTTTTTGTATTAGCACCTGATAAACAGTTTGAATGTATGTTATCTTATGATTTATGTAACTTATATTATACATATATTCCTGCACTCCGTCTATTATAGCTGATTTCATACCTCAGGCACAGGAAATTTATATCTTCAAAATCTTAAAAATTGTCGCTGCCACAGATTTTCGGAATTTGCACAAATTTGATATAATTTGTTTCTGTCACAAAAAAGAGTGTCGAACGGTGAATTCGAATAAGGTGGAGGAGATGATGGCCGCCAAGAAGCAACGCACGACTGAGAGTGCCAGCGAGCAAGCGGCAACGCGGGCCCAAGAGTGCGGCCCCTCCACCGAAAGCGGCCAAAACGCCAATAACTAAGCTTATTGCACTGTTTGCGCAGATGGATGACGACCCCACCTTCGATGCTGCTGGGTGGCTCAATGGGGTAAAAATACTGAAGTGCAACGCCAACCCAATCATAAGGTAGGCTGACGTGCACGGTCTGCCAACTGGCAGGAGACCAAGCTGGAGGTCGTGGACAGCAGGCTAATCCAGATTTGGGAAGATGGCGTGGGGCATGTGCGGCGTTTACCTGCGCCCCAAAAAACGCCACCCCGAGGACAAGGAAGCGCACACCCTACAGGTAGGCGAGGTGGAAAAGGACCTAGGTCTTGAATCCATCGTGGAGACCGCCCAGGGTCTTGCGCTCGAAGACTTCGGGGAAGAAGAGGAGGACGGTGACCTGACACTGGTAGTCAACGCGTCAGGCGCAACTGAGCCAGCCAACAATGATGTTGATTGCGCTGCAGCTCAACTTGTGTAAAAGCAAGGTAGCGTCGGCGGAGCTCCTCAATGCCATGGAGCAAGGGCTCGCCGACATAGTTCTAGTCCAGGAACACTTGATTGCGTCAGGCCATTTAGTGGCCGGACTAAAGTCCTCAAATCACAATTTGTTTTATTAAACATCGGTATGCAGGAACAGAACTGCAGTACTCGGCGCTGGTGACAGAAGCCAGCAAAAGCCACCAGCTCATTATTGGTACGAACGCCAACGCCCACCACAACGTGTGGGGAAGCCCCCATATCAATGACAGAGGTGAGTCACTCTTAGACTTTATATTATCAACTAATTTAGACATACATAGCAAACGATGGGGTGGAACACAACTTCGTAGGTCCCACCTCATCCAACGTGCTAGACCTAACACTTGGTATCCGGCTGGAGGGTCCTTCTCAGATCATAAGTAAATTCAGTTTAAGTGTCAATTCAAACACTCTTCAAATATAGCACTCTGCATAGAAACCCCCGTAATACAAACTGGGAAAAGTTTAAAAAGACAGTTACTTCGTTACTTCGGGCTCAGTAAAATCCGCGGAGGATATAGAGAAGTCCGTAGGGACCCTATTCAAAGAATTATTTAATGAGGAATACAAACTCCTACTTAGGAGCTACAAGAAGGAAATACGCAAGGCACAACGGAACTCGTGGAGGACCTTCTGCTCCAACATCGAGAAAGTACCCGAAACGGTACGGTTCCGAAAGCTGCTCTCAAAGCAGCCCAGCATACAGAGACAATTAAAACTAGATAACGGACAGAGGGCAGTAAAGAAGCCCTAACAGCACTACTGAAGGCGCACTTCCCAGAATGCACAGAGGTCACCGACGCCAAAGAGGAACTGAGGAACAACACCCCCACCACTAGGCTATAGACTCCTTAGCGGGCATAAAAGCACCAGGACTGGACGCGATATTCCCAGCCATGATGCAGAGGACCAAAGAGGTTATCACTCCATGGCTCTCAGCAATATACTCAGCAGGTCTAAGTACCCGTACTTAGTATATATGTACTTGCTATATGTACTATATGTACCGTACTTACTATATCCCTATCCAATGGAGAACCTCGAGAGTTGTCTTCCTCCCAAAGGCAGGAAAGTGCAGCCACGTGAGTCCCAAGGATTACAGACCGATAAGCCTTACCTTCTTTCTACTAAAAACACTGGAAAAGCTGTTGGATTTACACATCAGGAATGAGGTAATGGACCTGTTGTCAACTAATTAATATGCCCACACCAAAGGGAAATCGGAGGAGACAGCACTACACTCGTTAGTAGCCACCATCGAGAACACCCTTCACAATAAAAAGTATGCACTGGACTAACAAACACCTAGCAATCAACCTTTTTATCAAGAAGCTCCCAAGTTGGAGACGGGTGCTATCGGAGTGGGGCACCGCTTGCATGGTAAAAAGGGCTGCTTCGACCTCCTCGACGAAGACCCAGGACCACCGCCAGTTTGCAAGGACATGGGGTGGTTCCAGGGCAACGTCAAGATAATTGCCTGCGAAGACGAGTGCTCCGTAAAGCTTTATAAAGCGGCGGTAGCGCAGGTCGGCGAGGTCTATGCTGGGGCGAAACTCGTCGCAGTCGACTGGAGCGAGGTGCCCAGCAGACCGAGGGCCAGAATTTGGGTGCCGGCTACCTTCAAGGAGCCAGAACGCATCCTCAAGATGTTGCAAAGATGCAACCCAGGACTACCGACCTCGGATTGGAAGGTAGCCAAGGTTGAGACGACACAAGGGCCGACTAACCAGGCAGTGCTCGTTCTCAATAAAGAGTCGCTGGCCCCGATAGCGGCAGCAAAAGGAGAGCTTAACTTCGGCTTCAGCTCGGTCACCATCAAGGTGTACAAAGCGGCCGCGGCGGCCGCGGCGCTTCCTGTCGTCAACCCAGACGTGCAGGATGTCGCTGCGGAGCTCGAAGAGCCTGACGACGAGCTGGAGCCAGTCCAGGAAGGCTTCTCTTCGGAGACGGAGCTGATGCTCGACTTTGAGTCAATGTGCCGAGAAAAAGTCTCAGACGACTCGGACGCAGACATTACGGTGGTGGAGAATCTTGAAGATGGTCCTAAGGATCCTTCAAATAAATCTTCACCACTGTAAAGCAGCATTAGCTGCTCTCATACTCCGCTTAGACGCAAGCGGAGCCGACGTAGTCCTGATCCAGGAGCCTTGGGTGGTAGGAAGCAAGGTCTGTAGATTGGGGACAATACAATACAAGATCATTGTATCCCAAAATGAAGGTAAAATCCGTACCTGCATACTTGCGAGAAAGCATTTAAATATCTTTCTGCTCCATAACACGGCGATAACACGGCGGCAAGCCTAGAGCTAAACGGGAATCATCTCAGGCTGGTGGCATCCTATATGGCCCACGAGGAGAATGATCCTCCCAACGACCTTGTTCGCAAAATAGCCAGCAACAGCGAAAGGACGGGCAAAGACCTACTTATAGGTTGTGATTCCAACGCCCACCACACCCAATGGGGGAGCAAGGACACGAATGTAAGGGGTGAGTCACTGTTCAGCTTCATCCTGAACTCAAATTTATTCATTTTCAATCGGGGCAACGACCCCACGTTTATAATTAAATATCGGCAGGAGGTCATTGACCTCACGCTAGTGTCAAACAAACTGCTAGACACAATCACAAGAGCTGGAAAGTCCTAGGAGACCACTCCTTCTCAGACCACAGGTATATCGAGACGATATTATCCTTCGAGATTAACCCACCGACTATATCAACCCCAGAAAAGCCAACTGGGAAAAATATAGCACAACCCTGGAGAAACTACTCCCTCCTAACGCCCCTAATTGCCCGAACACGTAAGACAACCTAAACCGTCTTGTGAACAGGTTTACGGATGCGTGCAACAAAGCCTACAAGGCAGCATTCCCTTCTACCAGACCAAGGGGGAAAAAGAAACCACCCTGGTGGTCTAAGCAACTAGACACCCTTCACCCTTGGACAGACTATAAAACCAGTCTAGCACTATACAAAAAGGAAACGAGGAAGGCTAAAAGCGCCTCCTGGCAAACATTTTGCTCCGAAATCGAGGAAACTTCGGAGGCCGCAAGACTCCGGAAAGTTCTCTCAAAAACTACCCCTTCGGTAGGTTACCTCAAAAAGAATGATGGTACGTGGACCAACTCCAGTGAGGAGTCCCTACACATTCTGCTCGACACGCATTTCCCCGGATGCACAACCACCGAGCCGACACACCTCCAAGGAGAGAGATCGGTAGAATCGATGGACCATATCCTTACAAAACGGAACATAAGTTGGGCAGTAAACAGCTTCAACCCGTGTAAATCGCCAGGCCCGGACCAGGTAATCCCGGCCCAACTTCAGAAGGCCGGGGATACGGCCATCAACTGGCTACATAGTATTTTCCGGAAGATACTGGCGGTATACACAATACCGCAAGCATGGCTTAAGGCTAGTTTATCGTCTTTCCTACTCAAAACCTTTGAGAGACTTATCGGGTTACAATTACGGACAACCATAAGCCCCCAGCTGTACTCAAGTGTGCAGCATGCCTACCGGAAAGAAAAATCCACGGAAACGGCATTTCATGAAGTGATCTCGATTGTAGAAAAATCTCTGAATCTCAAAGAATACTCACTAATAGCTTTTCTCGATATCGAGCGAGCCTTCAACAACGTCACACCGGGCGCCATTACAGAAGCCCTGACTGACCTGGGGGTGGACCGTCACTTGGTGATGCTCAGTAATCAATTGCTTATACGCAGCACGGTGACATCATCGATGGGATCGTCCACCCAGTCAAGGTATGTCAACAGAGGAACCCCGCAAGGGGGAGTTCTGTCTCCTCTTCTGTGGAACATGGCAGTCAATAAGATTCTATGCGACCTGGAAGAGGGGGGCTGTAAAGTAGTGGCATACGCGGACGACGCTGCAATTGTCTTCGCGGGGAAATACCCCCAAACACTATGCGACCCAATGAGCGCAAGCTTGCTCGATTGTCCGGATGGACAGAATCGCGCGGATTGGGACTAAATCCCTCGAAAACGGAACTCGTGTTATTCACAAAAAAATACAAGGTCCCGCCCCTCAACCCCCCAATACTAAATGGATACAGGCTCTCCTTCAGCGACAGTGCCAGTTACTTAGGGTTGGTAATTGACAAAAAGCTTAACTGGAACTTGAATGTCAAGGATAGGGTGAAGAAGGCAACGACAGCACTCTACACTTGCAAAAAAGCTATCGGCCTAAAGTGGGGCATGAACCCAAGCAGAGTCCTATGGATATATCTGGCAATAGTCAGACCTATAATACTCTACGGAGTTACTGTCTGGTGGCCTGCCCTAACAGAAAGGACGATCACCAATCAGCTGGGCAAGGTTCAGCCGCCCTCTGCATCAGTGGAGCTCTTCGAACTACACCAAAAGATGCGCTAAACGCCATGTTATGCCTTCAGAGCCTTGACCTTGCAGGAAAGGAGCGGGCAGAAATGGCAGCAATACGTCTTAGGGACTCTGAACAATGGGTACCTCAACACATAGGTCACTCATCTATACTAAATAAAAACAACATGGTCCCAGCAAGAACGGACTATCAAGTTCCAAGGGAGCACACGGAGACTCCATTCGGCACAATTATCCCTCATAGAGACGAATGGCTCGAGGGACTCCCCGGCCCAGAGGGGCCATAAGCATCTTCACGGATGGCTCAAAGCTGGACGGCAGGGTTGGAGGAGGAATCTACTCTGAACAGCTAAACATAAGGCAATCTTTCAGGCTCCCGGATCACTGTAGCGTCCTCCAAGCGGAAGTTACAGCAATCAGGGAGGCTCTGTACTGCCTTCACACGGTTACCACCACGGCAACCAATCTAAACATCTACAGCGATAGCCAAGCTGCGATGAGATCACTTAACGCGATCTCCTCGAACTCGGCTACTGTGGCGAAGTGCCGCAGATCTCTTCACGAGATGGCTCAGCAATTTGCTATCAGCCTTATATGGGTCCCGGGCCACCGGGACATCGAGGGCAACTGCATAGCGGACGAGCTGGCCAGATCTGGTACCACGACCCCCCTTCTCCAAGATAAGGAGGATATTTGTATGCCTATGGCCACCTGCAAGATCATCATAAAAGAGCAGTACATGCGACTAACAGACAACAAGTGGCAAATAGGGCCACGTTGTCGCACAGCTCGGCAAACATGGCCGACCATAGATAAGAAGCGCACCGCTGAGCTCTGCAAACTAGGCAGGGAAAGGTGCAGCGCGGTCATACGTTCCCTCACAGGACACTGGCTAGTAGGCACCCACGCAAGTAGGCTGGGTGCCCCATACAATGATTTCTGCCGCAGCTGCAGAGACGAGGACGAGGAGGAGACAGTGGAACACCTGTTCTGTTCCTGTCCAGCTCTCAGCAGAAGGAGGCTGCATCACTTGGGCTCCGCCTTTCTGAACGACATCTCGGAGATGTCCACGCTGTGTCCCAGAAAGATCGCAAACTTTATAAGAGCATCTGGATGGGACAACTTGATATGAAATCTCACTGCAGGGAGGGAATGATCCCAAGCGGTATCACAACGGGCCGAAACCGGCCTAGCCTGGCAGCCACCTCTACCTAACCTAACCTACACACCTTCCTAGTCATTAGTAAATGTAGTGGTATTTGTATTTTGAATGCATGCCCAGTTCTCTTGGTAAGTTTAGTGCTAATTTTCCTCGAATATTAGTCTAACAGCTATCTTTCCTGCATGCTCGCGTAACAGCCTTCTGCTGGTTCCAGACGGGCCACTTGACGGTGCAGTAATTGCATCGCCTCTTGCAAGATGCAGTCATGTCAACGTCAAAGATATATCTCAGGAGTCTTGCTGTAGCTCTTAAAGGCTCTGAAATATACCCGCTCATCAAAACGGATGGACAGACTTACGGACTGACAGACAGACTATATGACCTCGGCTATAGATCAAGAATAAACATAGTTATGAGGTCGGAACCGCTTTCTACTTGCTTTTCCATGCATCTATGTATTTTATATACCCATCACTTTGAGTACTCTTACTCTTTGAGTAACGGGTATAACCATCCAAATCGATCGAGCCGTTCTTGAACCTTTTCCAGACTAATGCACGGCATTGTACATAAAAATCTACAATACGTATATGTATATTGATGTTAAGCTATTAACCTAGTTAAGATTTTTACTAGCTGTCGCGAAATTATTGAATTAATAAGGCGATTTTTGTCTATTTAAATGTACATACATATGTATATAATTTGTTATATAAACATAGTTTAAGACTAATTATCGAATGCAACTGCCAAAAAAGCAAACCATGATTAGCAGCGAGAGCGAAATATGATTTTAGTGCAGTAGTCAGTACAATTAGCGAGCAATAATAGAGCATTAGTTTAGTATGCTATGATTTATAGAACTAGTTAATACTACGACCAAGGTAGTCACGAACTGACTCAGAGAACATATCCCAATCATTTTGATATTCTCTGTGTAGAAGGTTGAAATAAATTTACCAATTTATGAGGATGAGCATCCCATCCAGTTGCTTAGTGATGTGATCTAAAGCCGAACACGGAAAGTTTCGACGATGGTGCGACGAAGCAGTACCTTTATAATCCACAGCGGAAAAGGTTTGTTTTCCCGGTAACTGCAGAGTAATTGGTAAGGAACATTCATGCACAATCATTAAACAAATCAATGATAACTGCAGAGCGAAATTAAAAGTAATGCATCTCGAGTGACTTTTTTTTCGCTTAAAATAAAACAACAGGAATTTACGGCTTCTGTGTTAAAATGCTCGCCAATGTTGGTGCATATCCTTAAGGGACCACAAAGCTACGCCCTCCGTTAAAATGTTCTTTTTAAAAATACTTTAAAAAAATTTAAATATAACCAAGTAACTTTTATTAAATAACTTATAATGATTACGGTCCCTGCTTAAAAGTCATAACAGATCTACTAGAATAATAGAAACAGTCGTCGCTCATAGCTCCATACAAAAATTCTCAAATATTTGAAAACTAATTCTCAAATTTCTATTCCTAAATCCGGTAATGTGTCTGTAAAAACACATTCAATTAAAGGCTTTAAAATATATAAACAAAAGAAAGTTGAGTGGACTACTCGTAAATATCAAAACTAAAGCCAGTAGTAGACCGTATTCTATCAAAAATATATAATAATCTGCCTCATACAGAAAATTTCATTTTTTTAAAGCTTTACAATATAATCGGTTAGCTAACTCTGTCTTATATACCGCCTGTATAAAAAATACTGACAACATATAAGCGCATGGTCCTCTTGAAAGGGAAATGTAGGTGTTTGTGTTTTAATTTTGTTGTTTAAAACTTTATTTTGTATATTTTAGGAGCTACAATAAAAGGCATTAAGTATGCGAAAGATGTCGCTATTGTAATTATCTAAATACGGACTCCCTGTTTCGTAACCGCACTTGGAAAATAATTCGTAACTCTCCCTGTGGAACCAAAAGTTCTTTAAAGAGTTCTTAGAACTAATATCAAGGGTATTCAGCTGGAATACACCAAAGTGAAATGTCCTACCGTCGGTCTGAACACTTTGTACAACGATGGGTTTCGCAAGATCTCCTTCTCTGGAGGCGCCATGCAAATGCTTGGCCCGTGCTACAGCAACTACAAACCCTTTTAATAATGTTCGTGCTTGAAATTGAGAAGTTGTGACCTCGGATCCATGAGTGTTTACCAAATTTGTATCAAAGAAAGAAAAAACGGTGTGTGGATGAGAGCAGGTAGCATCTGTCCGAAACGCTGAAAAGACGATTTTTTTTACATTGAATAATTCGCTTTCATTCCTATTACTTACGATAGAAGTTGTCATTTTTATCAATAGGCTTTTTTGGTATTGAAATTGTACATTTCATTGGGTACAGATCAGGCAAATTGCCGTTAAACTTCAATTTCACACCTTCAATCGCACGATTAGAGCAAACTAATTTATTTGCATTGATCGCAAATCCAATCTTATCACTGTCTTTATTCAACGACGCTTTAAATGCAGCATTATCAAACAGCTTTCGGCGTACTGTGAGGGAACGACCAGCCAATTTTTCAATTTCATGTAATATTCTGTTTACTAGCAGTCGACTAAAAATAAATTCATATTATTGTATGCCATAAATTGAGAGGTAGGTGCCTGTTACTTGATTCTTTCGTGGGAAATTCCATAGTTGCGAGGCAAGTTAAAGGCAGGTCGCTCAATCAACTTAATCTTAGGCAATTTAACCTGCTCAGCATCAAGCACATGTGCAGACAAAATAGCGTTTCGAATATTTCTATCAATACCGTTTGGCAACTTCTGGTTAGCAACAGCTTCTTCGATTTTTGGAGGAAACGTTTTAACCTCTATAGTATTTGTCAATACTTGGGCTTGGGGTAATCCACCAATTAGCAGACTGTTATCATCATAGGAATGGCAAGCAGTAGAATCCGATTTTGGATGCGCATTGTTCTCGGAAATCGCTCTTGGACTTGTTCCAATGAAGTCTAACCTAATTTTGAATTAATCACGAAAATATATTTACATATATGTATTTATATACGTTCCTACTCACATAAGCCTCTCTCCTTTCGGAGCTAATAAGTCAATAGGTGTCCTGACTTGAGCTGAAAGTCTTAGTAACTCAGCGGCAGCGCCAGTTTCACGCGGCACACGCTTGCCCTGAATTAGCCAATGCTTCTTAAAATGCCACCCAATATGTTGAGCGCATAGCTGATTAGTAAGACGCATTAAAATAAGTTATAACTCTCCCTTTTTGTAAAGAAAATTTAAAAAGTTAAAATCTACTAGGTAGATTGGTTATGAAATATATATTGGTGATGCGTTGTTATGCAAAACTATCTAGTCAAGAGTTGTGTCCTATATCAATACTGTTCGATATTTTGTATAAAATTATATTCACCAAACTATCGTCTATTTGGAACAACGAAAAATGGAACATGAGATTAAATTTTTGTTGTTTTCCGCATAATAATAAGTTTAAGAAAATTGGTTATCAAACAGTGTCGTTTAAGCTTTCGTTAATCTGTTCAGACTTGGAATGTTTTTGTAGGTATATATTAGTTGTGCTCTGGAGGAGGACGGTGAAACGGTGAACAAATACTTTGAAATATAATAAAAAGTTGTTTCATTGCCATAGAAATTAATATATAACAATTCCTAAATAATCGTTCCTCATCTAGACGACTCTGCACAGTTAAAGTACAGCAAAAATTGTATAAATCCTTTCTGAGGAATATATATGCAATAAACGTGTTTTTCCCCTTTTATCCCTCTTCTCGAACCTTTAATAATTTCACAATGTTATCGTCGCAAAATTCTCCAAATCAATTGTTTGGTTTGTGTTTTCATGCTGTATATTATGCGTTGTAGTCAGAATACTCACACATACAACATTTATATATTCCGCTAGGTCCTAACAAGATATACAAAAAACAAGATTTTAAAAGTTGAGACCACAATAAGTCAAGGATACGCTTTTCTAATCCAGCCGATTCACGGACTGCCTCTATTTGCTCTTGTGTTTAAGAAGCATTAAGTAGTAACACACTAACGCGTCGCTCTTTTCGTGCAATATAGCATTTAGTATCTGGTCTGGCTGGTGAGGTGGCTCAAGGGCGCCTAGCTGAAGCCACCAGATGGGGTTATGGATAGCGAACGGCCTACCTCAATAGGTAGGACAGTGGCGAATAAGCTGGATTCCCTAGGGAGAATACCGAAAAAAGCTGTCCTGGACAGCCAGCGGGTTCACGAAGCAGCAACACTGACGATGCGCTTGTGGCGTCTAGTATAAGTTAACAAATGTTAAACAAATGGGCCGATGGCCGCTATAGTGCAAATCGGCAAAAGTATTGAGTGTGGAGACAACGCCCGCTCAAAAAGATATGGAAAATATTCGGTCAACAAATAAAACCTGTAAGAAATGAAGTTAGAACGAAAGACCTGAAAACTCAAGCAAATGAGTGCGGAGATAACGCACGCTCAAAGAAGTTGTTCGTAGTGGGGCGGATCGCTGCTCAATTCTCCAACGACGATGTTGATGATCCAGTGAAACTCATAGTAGCCGTCGCAAGAAATAAAAAGCCGCTGTGTTTCGTGATATAAATACGTATGCAGGTGTGTATTTGGTTCGGGTGTCCGTGGTAGATCGGCCGTTTGAATCAGGGGTGGAAACGTAACTAACCCAAGCCTTATGATCTATGCTCTGTGATGGCTTAAGCGCCGGATGGATCGTGGATCGTAAAATCTCCCGAGCGCCCCTCCGAGCGCGCGGGAGGCAGTTGGGACCACGCGCACGGAGTTGGCACAGTGCTTGGCAATTATTTGCTGATGGCTTGATGGACTCCTCGGCAGACCCGGCAACGGTACGAAATGATCCCTCGATCACGACGGCTCTCCGTGGCGCGGTTGGCGCGGGGACGTGGGGCCATATCTGGATGTGGAGAACTAAGATGAAATAAAGGAGCCGAAGACACATTAGTACCGATCTTGGAACGGGTGTGAGAAAGATTTCGAACATTGGAAATTGCCGCCCGGTTACATTGTCTGGTGAGGCTGTGTTGATCTAAGGAAGGATTCACATTCAACTTCAGGCTTGAATTCGGAACGGAGCGTTGAGCTTTCATACTCCGAGAACTTCTGCGGAGGAAGCTGAAATGAAATTGCTTTCGTAAAGAGACCCCGAGTCTTCTACCAGTTTGATAGGTCGTCTGGAAATTTGACTCAAAAACGATGAGATTTTATTCATCACCTGAGGCACTGGACCTGTAAGTGCCCAGCCGAAAATGGTTTCCTGCCCGAGGAGAGAGCCACAGATGTTGGGCAGTGAGCCACTTTACTGGTTGGGCGGAAGGATATCCGCTCCAATCAGGACATCTATTTGTGAACTCGCATAAAACGTCGGATCCGCCCATGAGAGGTTCGGCAGGTCTTTCAAGAACCTTTGCGAGATCGGATGCGATGGAATATTCGCGGCCAATTCCGGAATAACGCAGGCTGTGGCATTTAGTTGTAAGCCCGGCTTAGTCGGAGAGCGAATGGAAAAACTGCAGAGCTTCTTTGACTGAGCGGATACGGCATTGTTTAGGCCGGAGACCTGTGCCTGTGTACGTTGGAGTGGCAATTTGATCATAGCAACAAGACGTTCCGTAATGAACGTCGCCTCGGAGCCAGAGTCGATCAGAGCGCGGGCGTGGAAATTTTTCCCCAGGTGGCAAATATTAACGATGGCCGTGCCTAGAAGGACAGCACTCGTGCCGGAGGCGAAATACGACTGAACGTTTGGCTGAGCTTCGGAAGAACTTGTATTTTGTACGATGAGGAATTTGGTGCCGTTGTGGAAATCGCTTCGCTGGAGTTTGCTGGATTGCTACGGTGTAGAAGCGTGAGGTTCCGGTCTGCACAAGTGATACAATTGTGGGCGCTTTGGCATGCTCGTATCTGGTGGCCTCTTGCAAAGCAGTTCAAACAAAGCTGCTTTTGCTTAATGTAGTCGGAGCGAGCGTCAGCGGGCGTTTGAAGGAAATGAGGGCATAAACGGATTGGATGATACTCTTTGGAGCAGAGAGGACACGTGCTCCTCATTTGATTCACTGTTGTCACGAACGAGTGGACACTCCTAGGATAAGGACTTCCTTGAGACCGAAACGGATTGCTTCTGGAATTGTCTGAAGTGGGTATGCTCGCCCTGGAGTGGGCCTGAGTCTCCATGCCTGGATGGCCGTCCTCGGTCACTTCGAGAGACAGGTACCGCTCCGCCAGGAACTTGTCTATGGCGTGCCAGGTGGGGATTGCTCCCAAAGCTTTAAGGTCGTCTTTGGCAGCATAGCGGAAATGAGGTACACTAACACTTCTTCAGCGAAAACGCTGTTTGTGGAGATCTCGGAGTGGGTGAGTGTCGTGAGGCACTTGTGGACGGCCCTCTGGAGTTTTTTTTTAGCGCTGCTGCTGACTCGGTACGGATTTGGGGCAGACTGAAAAGGATCTTCAGCTGGGTTTTAAGTATCAGTGTCTTGTTTTGGAAACGGTCACGGAGGGCGTTCCATGCGGACGCGAAACCCTCGTTCGTAAGTGGAGCCTGTGCCACTATGTCGTGGGCCTCACGGCGTGTAGAAATATCCACACATATGTACATACAAGCAGCAGCACCGGTGATTTTTTCGTTTTCGCTTCTCCACTGCTGCTTGCGTTTTATTTTTTGGGAGAATTTTCGTTTTCGCTCTTGAGCTTAACGGTGCGCCAAGTGACGCACTACCCAAGTCATGGTGTTGTGCAAACTTGTTACACCTAAGTGCCTCGAAATGCAAAGTTATGACATTTCATCGTTCTAGCCCCTTGTTGGCTCTATATACCCTTTGTGGTGGTTCTCTTGAGAGAATTACACTGGTGGATGATCTGGGTGTTATGTTAGACCCCAAGTTAAAGTTTTCCGAACACATTTCTACCATGGTAAATAAGGCCATGGGCGTGCTTGGGTTTATAAAGAGGTGGTCAAAGTAATTTGACGACCCCTATATAACAAAGACTCTCTATACCCCGCTAGTTCGTTCGATTTTAGAATACGGCTCCTGCGTATGGTGCCCTCTGTACAAAGTACACCAGGGCCGTATGGAATCAGAACAGAAAAACTGTTTACTCTTTGCAATGCGGGGCCTTCACTAGGCTGCGAGTGTGAGACTCCCATCTTACTCTAGTAGACTGCTATTAGTAAACCTCCCATCCTTAGTTAACCGTAGGAAAATGCCTGGTGTAATTTTTGTGCACAACTTGATCAGGGGTGACATAGACAGCCCAGATCTGTTGGGCCGCATAAACTTCACGATTCCTATTAGACTCACTAGAAATTTTATACCGTTGTTCCTTCCACTTTGTAGACCGAATTATTCCTTGCATGAACCGTTTAGGGTCTTATGCTCGGAACATAATTCCCTCTACCATATTATATCCACCACTAATTATCTTCCTCTTATTAAATTACTAATCCTCACTCACCTTTCTAGTAATTAGTAATTGTAGTGGTATTCGTAAATGTATTTTGAACGCATTTTTAGTTTCTTAGTAGTGTAGTGCTAATTTTCCTCGAATATTAGTCTTATAACTATCTTTCCTGCATGTAAATTAAATAACTGCGGTAGCGGATTGTGTTTTTAAAAAGTTTTTATTTTACTTCTAACTTCACTGATATAGATTTAAGTAGAGGGTCACAAAGGATTCCGGACAAAGGGTTTGCGCGATCTTAACTTTTAGCTCGACTTTGCGGTGTCGCTTCTGGATCAAGACTGACTTGAACTTTCTGATCTTTGCATCGTTGATCCCTTTCGGGAATAGTTTTTCTATAAACATTTCAATTGATTTCGCCATCCCGAGTATTGGATTTCGTCATCCAAAGAGAGAACTGTAAAATACCTAAAGTGCAGGATCTGCAGAAAGCCGGGAGTGAGATTGTTTATGAGAAGCCGGGTGTGGGCAAACATTGGTTTTCCATTTAGGCGAGTGTCAAAGATTGGGATTGCGGCGGGAGCCCTTGAGATTGTACATCTTAGAAAGCAATTAGGCGGAGGCCCAAGATTGAAATTGTTTTCGTTTTGGAAAGCCAAAGATTGTTTACAACTCGTATAAGAGCTCAATAGAATTGGGTACGTTAACTTGTACGCGTTTGGTTCGGCTACGCACCGCGCGTCAAATGGCAGCGCCCCTCGGTCGGTTGGGCGGGAGGAGGGCTGCGATTTGCTTGGGATCCGCGCGTAACAGCCTTCTTCTGGTGTCACACGGGCCACTTGACGTTGCAGTAATTGCATCGCCTCTTGAAAGATGCAGTCATTGCATGTAAACGTCCATACACAAAGCACATAGGTTACTCATCCATATTAAATAGGGAGTAAACAGATACTCCTTTCAATACAAATATCCCTCACAGAGACGAATTTCTCGATGGATCTCCGGATAAGGCCATAAACCTCTTTATAGATGGACTTAAGCTGGATGACAAGGTCGGAGGCTCTCCTCCAGGGTCCTAGATCACTGTAGCGTCTTCCAAGAGGGAGTAATTGCAATCAGGGAAGCTCTGAGCTGCCTTCCATTAGTTACCGTCATGGCAACTCGGTTAAACATTTATACAGCTAAGCTGCTATCAAATCGCGGCTTGCTATTAATGCTATCCAGCAAATCTCTTCACGAGATGGTTCATCAAATTTGCTATCAGCCTTATATGGGTCCCGGGCCACCTGGATATTGAGGGCAATTGTATTGCAGACGAGTTGGCCAGATCTGGTACTACAATCCTCCCTCTCCAAGACAAGGAGGATATTCGTATGGCAATGGAAACCTGTAGGCTTATCATAAATGAGCAATACTAATAGACGATTTGTGGCAATTAGTGCCACGATGTCGCATAACTCGGCAAACATGGCAGATCATAGATGAAAAAAGCATCTGCTTCTGTCCAGCTCTCAGCAGAAGAAGGCTACAACACTTGGGCTCGACCTTCATAGCTGACATTTCAGAAATGTCAACATGTCTGGGACATATTCCCAGAAAGACAGCCATCTTTGTAAAGTAATCCAGATGGGTTAACTGTTGACCACAGCGGTACCACAACGAGCCGAAACCGTCCTATTTGTGACTTACTAACCTAGTTGGTTCGCAATGTTCCGTAACCTAATTGCATTACGGCTAGGTTGTGAAGGATTTGATCTTCTTGGTCAGGGTATCTATATCACAAATTTATTTAACATTTTCAACACAATTTTCTGACTTCTTGAAATAACTTTATGTTTGAAACTTTTTTTATATTTTTAATCCAAAAATTTTTTATAATCTATAAGCACTCTAACCCGACTGGTTTTATTTTTCTATGTGTGGGGTGGAATAGCCAAAACGCATCCCACTCCCGATACAGGAAACAGGGGATCTGGGCGAGGGTTATGTGCCGAGAGGAGAGTGGGAAAGGGACGGAACTATGGGATCCGATGTGAGAGGAAAGGAGAGAGAGGTATTTTGTATGTTAGTTTATTTGGATCATTTATGTATCTATCTGGTTAGTTTTTACCGCACTCCTTACCGCACACTTTCTTGGCCATCGGCCAACTCACCCTTGGGTCCGGCATCGTTGATTCATGATTCCTTTGTTCTCGTCTCTACTCTTACATAGCGGTTGTTGGTTACCTCGAGCTGTCTCCGTTCCGGACACGTGGCTGATCTTTTGATTCTTCTGTTCAAAACTTTGCTCCTCCCACTTCCGCCCCACAAAGAGCGAAAATCTGTGGCATCCACAATTTCAAAGATGCGAGAAAACAGAAAACGCCGAATCGTAGAGGATGACTATATCTTATAGTATGCAAAATCTGAACCAGATCGTATAATTATTATAGCCAGAATCTAGAAAACAATTTCATTCTCACTCGCTCTGTCTCTTTCTAACACACAGGTTTCATGGTCTGTTTTGCCTATTGGAAAATGTGAGTTCCTAGATCTCAGAGACTTTAAGAGCTAGAACAACCAAATTTGATATCCACACTCCTGTGATATCGGACCTTGACAAGATAGTTTTAAATTTCGTCCCACCCCGTTCCGCCCAAACAAAGAACGAAAATCTGTGGCATCCACAATATTGAAGATTCGAGAAAACTAAAAACGAACAATCATAGAGAATGACCATATCTATCAGATTCTTGACTCTGGATCAGATCGGATCATTTTTATATCCAAATGGAACAAATCAATTTGCAGTGGCTACGCAGCTTCCGACGACACGCTCAGACTGATTTTCTGTCTCTCTAGCATGCACTCTTGGTCGTGTCGTTTAATATTAGCGGCGTCTGCCGGAGGAGAGTCATACTGACTAAGTATCGGATATAAATTTAGAGTTGCGGTCTCTTTGGTTGAGCCAACACACGACCGTGTCTTACAATAAAAACTTAAAGACAGTGGCTCAAGCGCTCACAGAAAAAGTGTCCGTAGATGAGCAGAACCAAAAAAGTGTCTGCGTAAAGGCTCTTTATTTTTCTGCATATTTTTGTTTATACAATACATATTTTTATAGATTTAAATTTTTTTTTTAATATTTTTGCATATTTAATGCGAAAACCTAGTTTGATCTCATCTGAATCAAATTTTACTGAGAAATTTGTTAGGTTTTAACTGTTTGTATTTCCGGAAGACGAATACAAAAATAGCTAGTTTTAGAATTGCTTAGACTTCATTTGGAAGTAATTTAGGTGTGGTATTAATTAACTTGAAGCCAGGATTAACTGTGTACTGTAGATCCGGAATGTTACTCCAATCCTGGGCATGCCTATTCGTTACACCATTATCTGAGATAAGAGTATACCTTTAAAGTATAAAAAAATTTGTTTTTCCAGCCAATGGTGTGCTCGATGCACTATTTATTATGTTATGTGAGGATTGAGGTGCTACTGTACAACTTTTCTTAGAAGTATTTTTGAATAATAATTTAAAAGGCGCACAAGTAAAAATATTATGTAAACTAACAAAAGGTACTCTCTAAACTTAGAAGACAGCGCAACACAAGTTCGTTGCACATTTCGCACTGGAATACATCTTATGTCTAGTCAATGTTTCATATTTGAAAGAAGTTTAGCATATAGACTACGTTTTCATTATGATGGAAATTAACGCATACGGTACGTGTTAGATTCTTGAATTTCGGATAGCTCGCCCTTGAAATGTATATCAATAACAAAGTCCAAATCCCGATTGTTTCGATCGTTGGGTTTCATTTGGAACGTGCCTGTTATTTCTTCATTTTTTTTAGCTGTCATATGATCATCTAGATAAAACACAGTTTGCTTCCAATGAGTGTACGTAGAGTCTGGCGATGTGCTAAAGCCTAGACGCCTATGGCACTTGGTAAATTCGATATTAAAATATGTGACTAACGCTTGCACAAAGTCATTTCGTTTGATTGTTAGATTAAACTTGGACGAAAAGTTCAGATCTGCCTTTTGCACCGTATATAGGTCCACTTCTTTAACCAAGCAGGCTGTGGAGACCACTTGCTTAGGGTCAACCACATCCACGAGGGGCTCAGTGACAGCAACTTTGCGTATACAACTCATATCAAAGCCGTAAACATCGTCCCACCAGTTTATCTTCTCGTCCTTGTACTGGCGATCTTCGATAGCTGTAATATAAAGGGTGCCTCTGTCTGGGAACATCATCCCATTGGGTTTCAGCCACTTGTCTCGTGCATACAATACTGTGTCAAGCATAGACTCATAAAAAAGGCAGTATCTGAAAAAAAAATTGCGCACATCATTATCAGCCGATGAAAAGAGAAGTTTGGAGCATACCCCATCCATTCAGAGATTATAATGTCAACGCCTTGGATACCATTTGGCAGCTCGATCTCTTCGATTTTTCCCTTAACGACCTTTATAATGCCCTGCAAATTATTGTCTATGACAACTTGTCGTGCGAACTCGATGATATTCGAGCAGTCTACGGCTATAACCTGGGCCGCTCCGGCTTTTGCAGCAAACATAGAAAGTATGCCGGTGCCACATCCAACATCTAAAACAATCTGTAATAAATTCCATTTAAAACATGTGAAAAAAAGCATTTAACTCAATGTCTTCAACAAATCGTACTTTGCCTTGGAACAGATGCTTATTGTGATACATAGCGTTGCGGTATGTGACGGTGCGCACTTCGTCCTTAAGCATTTCTTCGTGAATACCAAAGTGGGCGTACGAATCAAAATAATAGTCTCTCGACGTCATTTCATCAGCATGGGCACTGGATTCATCGGGAGATGCTCCGGCCCCGGCTCCGCTCTGGGAAAACTTTTTAAGCACATTGTTTGACTTAGGTGTGAGGCCGGTCGCACTTTCGATAGCTGATTCCATGGGTATATCTGTAGTGGACTGGGGAATAGCGTTGATTGCCTTTATTTGTAATGGTCCCAATCTACACATATACAACATACCATTTTCGTTATATTTATTACTTCCTTGCTTTTTTTCGACGAAAAAATTAAAATTCTAAGCGAATGTAAGTACAAAGTGAACGTCGAAAACTATTCACTACACACGCTGCTTTATAAAATTCCTTTACAGCACTTTTCCTAGAGATGGGTTTTTTTTGGGGCAATTTTGAGCATAATTATTAGTGGTACTCCCAAAAGTGCCTATATATATATAACGCGCTAAAAAATGTTTACGCGGTATATTAACAGTGAGATTTGCCGTTATGTTTTACAATTTGTATATATATAAATGTATATATATGCATATATATGCACCTAATTCTGTTTTTACACGAAATGTATTAGTATATTGTGATATATCAATGCAATCAGACGTGTTTGGTAAAGACATTGTTTGCATGCAAATTTTTATCTTCAAAGTGTTCTAATTTTTCCCTTATTCTAATTTTTCGGCTTTAGTGATAGGGAAGCAAACACCTTTTTTGCATACGATCAACGTATTTTTTTACACGGTTTTTCAAGAACCAATCTACCGTGTAAAAACAGAAATATATACACATTGTAAAACATAACGGCAAATCTCACTGTTAATATATAGTTGGAACGATCTATTGCCATCCTACACAGCTATCAGGGGGAAGGTGTCTGTTAAGCCACCATACAACCATACATTATGGTTAGTGGTTAAGCTAAGAAACATATATAAAACTGATTTCTTGAAAAATGGAGAAACTAACTTAATGAACTAGTATTAGAGGCTGTTAAAACTAGGTTGAGTTTTTGGGTTGTTGTGATTAGGCGAAAACGTAATTTAAATGTCTAGTAATGCCAAAAGGTTGTGGTGTTTTGAGAAAATTTCACTCCTCTTCTTCGGAAATTAACAATCAGCCGCCTTTTAAAAAATACTAGAAAATATAAAAATATTTCATAAAAATACTAAGACAAAAAAAAAAGAGAATACAAATATCGCATACCCGATACTATCTAAGAATGTTGCATGTTGTGTGACGGAGTTAATTTTGGCGGCAAAAATTTATTTCATCGAGGCGTCTAGGTGAAGTTAAGATTTGTCAATAAAAAACCTAATTTTTAAGTTTCTAGAACAAACTAAGAAAATGGAGGGATTTGATGATGCTGGTGTATTTTTTTCTGATAATTTCGGAAACGATCAGCAGTCGGACTGTGCGCAAATAAATTTGCAAGCGGTCAAGAAAAGATACAAGGAGTTTATTCGGACATTCAACGAAGACAACTTTTTTTATAAATACCGGTAAGCTATAAAGAAATCCCACTTACAAATGGAAGGTTTAAGTACTCTTTTGTAGTGACACCTTGAAACGCAACTACCTCAATGGACGCTATTTTCTGGAAATCGAAATGGAAGATTTGGTGGGATTTGATGAGGCCCTTGCCGATAAAATGAACAAACAGCCAACTGAACATCTGCAAATTTTTGAAGAGGCTGCTCTGGAAGTGGCTGACGAAATTACAGCTCCACGTCCCGAGCATGAAGAGCACATGCACGATATCCAAATACTATTGAGCTCCAATGCCAACCCCACCAATATACGTGAACTAAAATCAGAGTGCGTGTCGCGCTTGGTTAAAATTGCAGGAATAATTGTGGCCGCATCCGGCATTAGTGCAAAGGCAACAAAAATGTCCATTATGTGCTTGTCGTGCAGCACTGTTATACCAAATCTCAGAGTAAATCCCGGACTAGAAGGCTACGCCCTGCCACGAAAATGCACAACGGAACAGGCGGGACGACCAAAGTGTCCCCTAGATCCTTTCTTCGTAATGCCGGACAAGTGCAAATGCGTGGATTTTCAAACGCTAAAATTGCAAGAGCTACCAGACTTTGTCCCTCAAGGAGAGATTCCTCGACATTTGCAGTTATTCTGTGACCGTTCCCTGTGCGAACGTGTTGTGCCAGGAAATCGTGTTCTCATACAAGGTATTTATTCAATTCGAAAAGTGGGTAAACCCTCTCGTCAGGATGGTCGAGAGAAGGCCGTTGTGGGTGTTCGCGCGCCCTATATGCGGGTGGTGGGCATAACAGTGGATGCAGAGGGGGCCGGTGCCATTTCTCGCTATAGCAATATAACCACTGATGAGGAGGACAACTTCCGACGTATGGCTGCCTCAGGAGATATATACGAACGCCTTTCTCAATCATTGGCTCCAAGTATATTCGGCTCTCGAGACATTAAAATGGCTATAACTTGTATGCTTTTTGGTGGGTCCCGCAAGCGGCTGCCAGATGGACTGTGTCGACGTGGGGACATCAACGTACTGCTGTTGGGGGATCCAGGTACGGCAAAGTCGCAGCTACTAAAGTTTGTCGAGAAGGTAGCCCCCATTGGCGTGTATACATCAGGAAAGGGATCTAGCGCGGCTGGTCTTACAGCGTCGGTTATGAAGGATCCCCAAACGGTAAGCAGGCTTGCAAACTAGTTTGAAAAACTTTTTCTTTTAGCTTATAATCTTATTCGCTCAGCGCAATTTCGTCATGGAAGGAGGTGCCATGGTATTGGCTGACGGTGGTGTCGTTTGCATCGACGAATTTGATAAAATGCGTGAAGATGACCGGGTGGCCATACACGAGGCAATGGAACAGCAAACCATCTCCATTGCAAAAGCCGGCATTACAACCACATTAAATTCTCGATGTTCGGTTTTAGCAGCTGCTAATTCTATATTTGGCCGGTGGGACGATACAAAGGGCGAGGAAAATATTGATTTCATGCCCACAATATTATCTCGTTTTGACATGATTTTTATTGTTAAGGACGTACACGATGAGGAACGTGATATTACTCTCGCAAAGCACATCATAAACGTCCATCTTAGTTCAAATAAATCTGCACCAACCGAGCCCGCCGAAGGTGAAATATCTTTGTCCACATTTAAAAAGTACATACACTACTGTCGCACCCATTGTGGGCCACGATTAAGTGAAGCTGCTGGCGAGAAGCTTAAGAGCCGCTATGTGCTGATGCGAAGTGGTGCCGGTCAGCAGGAAAAAAATTCAGACAAACGGCTGACTATTCCGATTACAGTGCGCCAGCTAGAGGCTGTTATTCGAATTTCAGAGTCCTTAGCAAAAATAAGCTTGCTTCCTTTTGTCGCCGATGATCATGTCAATGAGGCCCTTCGACTTTTCCAAGTATCGACTCTTGATGCAGCTATGACTGGAAGCCTGGCCGGGGCTGAGGGGTTCACCACAGAGGAAGACCAGGAAACACTTAACCGTATTGAAAAACAATTAAAGCGTCGCTTTGCTATCGGATCTCAAGTTTCTGAACAGAATATCTTACAGGTAACAATTCATTCGTATAGAAAAATGAATTTGATTAAAACTTTTCGTTACGTTCTGCAGGACTTTTTACATCAAAAGTACGAGGAGCGTACTGTAGTCAAAGTCATTCACACGATGATTCGACGTGGTGAACTTCAGCACAGAATGCAACGCAAGATGCTATACCGCATATGCTAGTTACCTTTACTAACACTTACTATTATTGTCATTATTTTAGCATCATAAATGAATAAGCTAACTTTTGTCACTGTACTTTTATTATATGAAAATAATTTAATAAAGAAAATGCTTTTATGCGTATGGGTATTACATACTCGGATGGTTATGGCTTTTTAAATCGCCATACTAAAGGGGATGTTTTCCATTTATAAATATAAATTGTGTGCTGTGTGCTTGTACTGCAAAGAATTTCTCGTATATTGTCCTAATATGACAACTTCGATAAAGTTGTAAGTAGTATGTTATGAAGCTTAGTTGTACGTTGTATGTATTAACATATGTACATATGTATGTATGTATTCTGGTGTTCATATCCATCACGAAAAAGGTAGCCTTTAGTATTTGGCAAAATACTCGTGGTACATTATTGGAATGATTTGATTCGATTTGAAAAAAATGCATAATTCAAACCTATTATAAGTATCAGTTTGAATGGTATATTCAAAATCGAAATTGCTGGTTACATAGTATTCCTTACGTCATTCGAGCAATCCACAAAACCAATATTTTCTATTGGCTGCGAGCCAATTTAAAAAATGTTTTTTCTTCTGTTTAAGAACGTTTATTACTTCCTCTTATACAAAACTCAATTAGTACATTTGCGTATGAACAGCTTCGTATGGATGTACATACACGTACATACATACATACATATATACATAAAATAAATATATAGTATGCATACAGGAACATGTATAAATGTATATACTCGCATATATATTTTCAAAAATAGTGTTATGTATGGGCGTGTATTTTCATTTTAAGGCATTCGTATAGAGATGGGCATGGGCATTGCCCAGGTTTTTCTTCGTTCCATAACGTATCGGCTACGAACACATTCCGTATAACTCTATTTAGTGAGTGCTGAGCAATCTCCACTGAGACTGAAAGAAGGGTGAACAAAATCTACTAAATGCATAGAATTCACATTGCCGCGTCAAAGTCTCTCTATCCTTGCAGCTCGACGGCCAGTAAAAGCCTGTTATATTTGTACATATTGTACATATGCATATGTATGATATAGTAGATCGATCGAGGTTGCATCTTACAATATAGCTTTAAAGTTGACGACCTAGTTTGTCTAGAAATAGGAAGATTTAGGACCATGGCTATCGATTCGGATCGTATTGAATATACCCTTAAAGCTAGAACAGGCAGTATTAACATTGTTGATCTTATTATCTTAAGCTCTCGTTGTCTTTATGATCTTTTTATACCCGATACTAAAGTATAGGAGTATATTAGATTTGTGCGGAAAATGGAAGTATTTATATTCTTGATCAACATCAATAGCCGAGTCGGTTGAGCCATGTCTTTCTGTCCGTCTAAGTTGACGCCTAGTTCTCAGAGATTATAAGATTATAAGATAAATTTATTATCCAGACTCCTGTGATATAAAACTGAATCAAGTTTGTTTCAAAATGTTGCCTCATCGCACAAAGGACGAAAATCTGTGACATCCACAATTTTGAATATACGAAAAACAAACAAACAAACATACAGAATCATAGAGAATGTCCATATCTTCCAGACGGTAGAATCTAAATCAGGTCGAATCATAATTATAGCCAGAAGGGAACAAATGAAATTTCGGGGCTACGCAGCGTGGTCACGCAGCTTACTCATATTCTGGCTCTTTGTCGTGCATTATGTGGGTCCTCTGGCTGAGTATAGGTTGTATAGGTTACCTAAAGTTCATCGGAAGGAATAAGATATCTGGAAGCTAGATCTTAAAAGCTATACATGTATGTCAGAAGACAGAGAGAGTGCGGTTTCTCTATATTGAGTGCTTATACAATCATATTAACATATGTGCATGTTTGTATGTTTGTGTATTAATGGCTTATTAATAAATTGATACTTTGCCCTTTGCATCGAATCCAGGGTCGAGTTGATTTAATTTAAATTCATATTTCAATATGCATGTTCATGTACGACTGTATAGATACATACGTATGTAGCAACAATCATTCATATTTTTGTACGTACTTTTCAATTACCGCTGACCTGACTGTTGATTGATGATAGGGATGATGCGCATGCTGTCGTCCACTTCTATTTTTACATAAACAAGTGCATACATACGACAAGCAAAACAAGCGGACTTGCAGGGAGTTATGTAGCTGTGTTTTCAATTGAACCATCCCCAACCACGAATTTTTCAAATATGAATGTAAGGAAACAAAAACATTAACCGTACATAAGGGAACGTTTTAGTCGTGTGACTCGACTATGATGTACCCCGTGTTCAGTTGGGGATATCAGGGGGAATTCGACTAATGAGTACCTTAAGGAATGCATTCCACAAATAAAAAAAACAAATTTTATTTATTAGATATTTAGTAGATATGGTCGAGTAACTCGACAATAAGATACTCGGTAGTGAGTTCCTTTGCCTTTGCGGATATTCTTGAGCTTCTAGAATTAGTTATACAAATCTCTGTTGGGAAGCGAATAAACAAAATTCTACTGTTTGACTGGGAAATTATTAATTTGTTTTTTGTATCATTATGTTGGGTTTTTGAAGAATAATAGGAATATTTATAGGCTTCCAGCCAGAATCGTAGATCTTTGGAATGTTGGCTTTGAAGAAAGGGGGAGGAAAAGAATTTTGATTCATTTAGTTCTTATATTCTCCGTGATCTGCATTGTTCATACATACGGACATGACTTGATCGACTATGCCGTTGATGCTGATCAAGAATTTATACTTATGTAAACTTTTTGAAATACTGCTCTGACAGTTAGAAAAAATGCAGGAATAGAATATTTCTTCTACTGGGTGTCATATATCTAAAAAAAACTCCTGTATATGCCAGCGCAGGGTTGTTAAAATCTATCTGCTTTTTATTAATAAAAATAAACGCTCTGACGGTAACCAAAAAATTACTCTAACCTTAACAATGAAATTAATCAGATCACAAATCAAGTACAAAAATGATCACTATATCAGATAAAAGGCCGAAAATTATAAACAGATAACTTAATAAAAACTACGAATATCTTCGATAGCAATGGTGGTTATAAACTTTCGTATATCGAGTTATCTGTGAATGCTGACCAGAAACCAGGACCATAATACATATATAAACTCTTCAGAGACTTTTCGTTCGCATTTCACACTTTTTATCGAAATTAGACTACTCTCTGCAAGGGTATAAAGTCGATCTATGAGCTGTAGATATGTACATATGACTACATACATATATGTATCTATAGATACCATTTTACAAATAAACAAAAACGGGTATGTGTGCATATTTATACATATATGTATATAGATTCATATGTATGCATAAATGAATATCGACCATATGGGAGAACGCAAGTAGGTGTGTGCAAAGGCAGAAGCGCTGAGTGGGGCCTTTGTTTTGTGAATGAAAATGAAAAATTTCATTGTACATTCGGTGAACCCGCGTCTTTTGCATGTCAGTACAATTTTAGATTTCGACCGAGCACGTTCGGGCCTCGAACCAATTTGTGTATTGGTGGCATTAAAACGCGTCTAAAATCACCCGCATACTGGCGCAGTGCTGCTGAAGATCATGTACATTTACCCAAGCTCCCCGGAAACATCATCGTCCTTGCAGTCTGAAGAAATTGCAGCCATAAAGATACAAGCAGGATTCCGTGGCTATCGTGTTCGCAAACAGGCTCACCAGTCAACAAAACCCGCTAATAGCAACAGATTCGGAAACCGGTTTTTAAATTTGCAAAGCAAACGGAACCAAAACCAGCGCCATCGTCCCAATAATAGCGCCCATATAGAACACCAAATGAATTCCACCCGTTATGATGACTCGATTTCAGCAAAAGAGGAAAACGCTGCGAAATCAGTTGAAGATCGTTGTGCTACGAAAATTCAAGCCGGATTTCGAGGATTTCTTGTTAGAAAGAAACAAAAAATGGCCACAGAAGCAGCTGTGAAAATTCAGGCTGGTTTTCGCGGTTTTAGGGCTCGCAAGGAATTAAAGCAGATATAAGGAAACACCACAACGAGTCAACTACGAGTAGACTTGTGTTATTTAATAGATTTCATGTACAGTAGTATGTATGTACTACTACAAAATTTGTAGTTTCGAGTTTTTTTTATGTAAATTCGTTTAAGTTATAGTTTATGCATTGTAAATAGTTATATATTAACATATACTTAGTATAAAATAAAAAAAAATCACTATTAGACGACTAGTCTTCAAGGCTATAAATGCACTTGTTTATTTTCGGCTAAAATACTACAATCATTCTATAAAGGTATATGTACCCAGGATATATGAATATATGTACATAAATAAATGTACGAGATGTACACAGTCACATTCCTACCCATACTACTGTAGCAAAATTGGTTGGAAGTCGATGAAATTATAAAAAAGAAAGGAATGCTAGTTTCGGGGTCCGATGTTTTTTGCCCGTTTCTATATGAGCTTTATGATTGATTATGCGGAGACCGTAACTCTTCATTTATACCCGATACTTAGTCAGTATGGCTCTCCTCCGGCAGACGCCGCTAATATTAAAAGACACGACAAAGAGTGCGTGCGAGAGAGACATTTCAGTCTGAGCGTGACGTCGGGCGCTGCGTAGCCACTGCAAATAGATTTGTTCCTTTTGGCCATAAAAATGATCCGATCTGATCCAGATTCAGCAATCTGATAGATATGGTCAGTATCTATGACTCTGCGTTTTTGGTTTTTTCCTATTTTTAAAATTGTGGATGCCACAGATTTTCGTTCTTTGTGGGCGCGGAACAGTGACAACAGTGCAACAGTGACATATCTCAGAAGTCTGGATCCAAAACATCGTTGCTCTAGCTCTTATAGTCTTTGAGCACTTGGCGCTAATAGGGACGGACAGACGGACGGACGGACGGACGGACTCAATCGACTCGGCTGATCAAGAATATATATACTTGATGGGGTCGGAAACGATTCCTTCTGGACGTTACACACATCTATTTTCACCACAAATCTAATATACCCCAAAACTCATTTTGAGTATCGGGTATAAAAAAATAAAACTGCAGTGTTTGATGGAATATATTAGCTCCCTAAGCGGAACTTTCCCGGCAATGACTTGCGCTGCTTCGTCCGAGATGATCCGGAACGAGCACGCGATCCTAATGGCGCACAATCTGTACGTTGCCTCCACTCCTCGCATTTAGCTCATCACTTTCGCGGCTTATGCCCACACTGGTGCGGCGTAGAGCATCTGCGACGCTCGTCAATACCTTCCTCGTTGCTTGTTTTGGTCCTCTGGTGTTGAGCAGCATCCTGGATAGTGCTCCTGCGGTCCCACCGGTCTTCGTGTGGACGTATTCCAGGTGCTCCTTGAAGGACAGGCTAGGGGTCGATGGGGACCCCTAGGTACTTGATGGACCTCTGCGAATTGATCGCGGCAGGGCAGATCCTGACGAAGTTATTATGGTATACAGATAGGGCTCAATACCTAAAATACGATAAAGCAGAGCTTGGCATCTAGTATGCACCCGATTCATTCGGTTAGTACCGATTTAACGTTATTTGTAACTATTTAAAAATATCCTTGTTGGGAGCAGCAGCTGGCAACGAGATCTTTGCGCTCTTCAATAGAATTCAGGTCGTTGCGCTTCTATCATAGCTCGCTCTTAGTTATCTAACGCTTGCTCGCTAATCAAAGATTATGCTTTTATGTCCAGCACCACATTTAGGCGTCAAATCCGTAAATTATAGCCAGTGGTCCAGCTTAACGTAAATAACCATTATTTTCCGCTATTTGCACTGCCCACTGTACACAATCATTGTTTTACTGCATATGCCTCACCTCTCTCTCTGCCCTCTTCGTTCCCATCTATCGTTCATTCTCGGCTTAGCTGCAAATTAAGCTGCTCTAGCGGTCTTCTTCTATAGCTCTTTTTCGATCTCTCACCAAGAACCTGCTAGATTTTTTATTTAAAACTCAACAGCTATTAAAAACACTTACAAGCTTAACAGAAGCCTATAAAAATACTTCCGAATAATACAATATACTAAAATCATATATACGTACATATATACTTGATCATTTATTTGAACAAAGTTTAGCATAAATATGGGTCGAGCTATTTGGATGCCATTTTCTTATATTCTGCGCTTTTTATACGTTTTTTTTTGTGCTTAGGAATAACTCTTAAAATATTGCAATCAATTTGTACTGGCATTGAGTTCTGCCTTAATGTCAACCATTTTAGTTCCATGCTAGATTTCAATTTTACACCATCACCTGCTAAAAATATGAAACAGAAATATAACATAGAAAAGGCAATAGTTATTCAAATTTCAAAAGAATTAAAGCAAGGTTTTTTGTATTAAACTTTAAGTCGTAAACTGCATATAGTATGTAGTATGTATGCAAATTTATGGAAAACGAGGGGGAATATTTTTTCCAACTATTTTTCTACTATTCAAGTACTGTATGTATGTACATATATGTATGTATGTATGTACATATGTATATAGTACTTATTGGGAAAGAAATTATCAGCTTCAAACAGATGGACTATCTTATATGTACAAAGAAAAAAACAGAAGTATACAGATCCCTAAAAAACTCTTTTAGATACCAATTTAATATGAAATATATTTCTTTAACATATGTGCACCTTACCCTTTTCTTTGTTTCGAAGTGACTTTGGGAGTTTTTGTGTATGTCCACCATTTTTAAGAGGAATGTTATCTTCATCAGGCGTCGAGTCATTTCGAAGCGCGTCCCCGCGCTGCAATTTTTGACGCCTGGCGGCTAAATTGCTTTCTAAGCTGATACCTTGCATTTTTCGATTATGTCCTTTAAGTTTTCTTGTGTGCATACGATATGCGGCTTGTATTTTTTTCGCAGCTTCTTCCTCAATGAGTCGCTCAAAAGATTCGCTAATTGCAGCGTTTCCAAAGGATGCCTTTGTCTCTTGCGTTGAGGATTTAGTACCGGCACTAGCGCGTCGCATTCGTCGCCTGGTAAGAAACCCACGAGCTCCCGCTTGTATTTTCGTGGCCGCCGATACAATTGTAGATTCAGTTTCAGTAGATGTGCCCAAAATATCTGCCATAGCCGTGTTTATTTCAAAGTTCTCTTGGTTAATATTTCTTGGGTCAATGCAATCTGAATCCGTTTCAGATAGCGAAAAGGCCAACATTTTCTTGCGAATGTTTTCCGAAATTTCGTCGTCTAAAAATAAACTGTTAGTGCTGTTGATGCTAGAAGCAGTCATAAGATCTTTGCTACCAATTTCTATATCATTTCTAGCATCTTCAAGGGTGACAGACCTAAACATGCTTCTGGGATCGTCTCCAGCGATTGTGTAATGACGTATCAGCGGTGCCCTTGCAGATTCTTCTTCGCTGTTACTATCTTTAATTTTGAATTTTTCTGACTCAACATCACCGAAAACCACAGAGTCACTTTGGGCAGAACTTTCTCTGGTTTCATTAAGTGGCATTTGGTTGTATACAATAATTTCACCTTCTTCAATGCTGGCTTGTTCTTTCAAAGAATCTATAGTCCTTATTAATGGTTCATCGTAAGAGTTCAAAAAAGCTAGATGATTTGAAATTTGTTTAACAGCTTCCTCGGATCCGGATGACTTAGGTGAGACATTTTCTTGTTTTATCTCAGAGAATGGCTCTGAAATTTCCTTATTATTGCAGTCATCTGATAATATTTGATTTTTCGTTTTGCATTCATAATTATAAACAACTGAAGAATTTTTTTGTATACAAAGTTCTTCTATTGCTTCTTTTTGCGTGTTAGAAACTAGTTCTTTCTCGGTAATAGATGTCATCTCTTTTAGAGGGAAGCTATTTAGTTGCTCTTGGGATGATACGACTTCTACAAGAACATATATTAAAATAAAAGAGAACATCTTTTTTGTCATCTACTTTACAGTACGAACAATATTTACTTACCATGATTTGAGGCGCCAGCATCTGATAATAAAAATATTCCTGGATCCCCAGCTGAGCCAACCACAGCACTAGATTCGTGTAGTATTAAACCTGACAAACCATTAGAGACTTCAGTATCAATATCAGATTCATTAATTCAAATCTCGTCAATGTAAGAATTTCAGAACTTAAACTGTATTTAAAGGGGCCATGCATTTTAGCTAAATTTTATGTGCAATTACAGATTGATTAGAATAATTGACTTGGTATTATCCGCATTGATCCTACAAATTTTGGATCTAAAATTTGACTTTTTTGCGTAGGTCCCCGAGAGATCCGTTTTTCCCAATAAAGCTTCTACACCCGTTTCTTAGCTTGAATTTGTATTTGTTAGTAATTTCTAGTAATTTGTAATATTTATTTTTTAAAGGTTTTACAAGCGGTTTTTCGTTTCTTCTGTGCTGTTTCTGTTTCTTTTAAAGACTATGTTTTTAAAATTGTGTTATAATGTTCTAGATTAGTCCGTGAATATTAAAGCCTAAGGAACAACGTGCATTTAAATTGTAGTAACGTGTCCTTTTTTTTAGTTAAGATTAAAACTATTTGCTTTCCGTAGACTTCTGGAGTGTGCAGGCCAATTAAATTTCTTTAGCTGCCTTTCTTACTTTTGAATATAGTAGCTACACAAGTTTTGTGACACGTTTTATCTAAAAAATATATTTAAATTTTTTAATCTATCTGTTGACCACAAACCCATTCTTGCAGTGTTTATGTACTGTCTGTGTGATCACATAGTGTGAGTTTGGAAATGTCAGTATTATATATGGAGAATGTTTCATATGAATTAGTCTTATTCTATTTAGATCGTGTTAATGACGCTTCTCGGACGACTTTGGTTCTACTACTTAAATCAAAGAGACGTCCCCCGGAAATATTTTCATCATTCATTAAGTCATATTCTTTTGTACCAACTTTATCTGTCTTACCCAATTCAAGTTCTGTAACTCTGTTATCAGTTATGATATCACTTTCATTAAGTTCAAGTATAGTTTGCAGCTTGGCTACTCCTGGTTGTTGTTGGTAATCCGGATCTGCCGTTTGATCTTCAATCTCTCTATATTCATTAATTATCAAATCCGGGCCCAACATATTAGAGCGTGAACTATCGTCCAAAGGAATTAGTTTGTCGATTTGACCGTGTATATTTGTTTTGAAAGGAGACTTGTTTGATACTTTGTACCTGCGATTTCCATTATCCGATTTATCGAATGAAATAAAATATGAAATTGCTCTCTTAACTTTAGTTACTTCGGTTTCTGTGCTCATATTAGATGCATTTTTTCCAAGGTCCTTGATGGGAACTTCTCTTGTGTTTTTTACTTCGCCTGTGTCTGCGTAAGCCAATGATTGATTCATCTCGAAATCTGTATAAATTTCGTACCAGGTCCCTTTGTCGGTGAGACTTTTGAATGACTTAAGCTGCAGTTCAGCAACAGGTCTAGGTATAAAACGACTGTTCTGAACGGAGCCAATTTCTTTGTGTTTGAGCTTAGGGATAGGCAACTTAGCTGTTTTTTTATTTTTAATCTCAATAGTGTCGTTGTTAAAATTGTGGGTGCCAAATAATTGATTAGATACAAGCACTGTAGAACCTTTCTGCTAATTTAAAAAAAAAATTATAACATATTTGCGCTATTAACTCTTACCAGTATTTACATCCGGTCTATACTGAACAGCACCTTTGTGTAAAAATATTAAAAAATACAAGAAATGACTGTATGGTTTTCCATTTTCCAACAGTTGATAAAAGCTAATTTCGGAATTCCGACATTTCCTTTTTAAGACAATAGACTATTAAAGATGCGTCGTAAATAATAACACAACCCCACAGAAAAATAAAGTGTCGTGCGCGGCTGACCAGAGTATCATATCCCTATGTATTTTGGGGACCTGAACACGAATCCAAGGTCAGATAAGCTTCATCATTTCTACCATGGTAAATAAGACCGTGGGCGTGCTTGGGTTTATAAAGAGGTGGTCAAAGGAATTTGACGACCCCTATATAACAAAGACTCTCTATACCTCGCTAGTTCGTCCGATTTTAGAATACGGCTCCTGCGTATGGTGCCCTCTGTACAAAGTACACCAGGGCCGTATGGAATTAGTACAGAAAAACTGTTTTACTCTTTGCAATGCGGGGCATTCACTGGGATGCGAGTGTGAGACTCCTATCTTACTCTAGTAAACTGCTATTAGTAAACCTCCCATCCTTAGTTAACCGTAGAAAAATGCTTGGTGTGATATTTATGCACAACTTGATCGGGGGTGACATAGACAGCCCTGATCTGTTGGGCCGCATAATCTTCACGGTTCCTATTAGACTCACTAGAAATTTTATACCGTTGTTCCTTCCACTTTGTAGATCGAATTATTCCTTGCATGAACCGTTTAGGGTCGTATGCTCGGATCATAATTCCCTCTACCATATTATATCCACCACTTATTATCTTCCTCTTATTAAATTACTAACCCTTTTTCACCTTTCTAGTAATTAGTAATTGTAGTGGTATTCGTAAATGTATTTTGAATGCATGTTTAGTTTCTTAGTAGTTTCTTTCCTCGAATATTAGTGTTATAACTATCTTTCCTGCATGTACATGTTTGGTTCGACTACGCACCGCGCGTCATACGGCAGAGCCCCTCGGTCGGTTGGGCGGGAGGAGGGCTGCGATTTGCCTGGGATCCGCGCGTAACAGCCTTCTGCTGGTGTCACACGGGCCACTTGACGGTGCAGAAATTGCATCGCCTCTTGTAAGATGCAGTCATTGCATGTCAACGTCCAAGCAATAGTCTTTGAGCACTAAGCGCTCATAGGGACGGACGGACAGACGGACAGACAGACATGGCTCAATCGACTCGGCTATTGATGCTGATCAAGAATATATATACTTTATAGGGTCGGAAACGCTTCCTTCCACATCCACTTTCACCACAAATCTAATACACCCCTATAATCATTTTGAGTATCGCGTATAAATAATAGAGGACCATAATAAACACCCTCTTCACATAGTGTGATGTGAATCTGCAGCGCAGAAATTTCGAATCCCATATGTTTTCTTTTAACGGCCAACACATCGGATTAGCCAGTGTCATCAGAGTCATTTTTACTTGATACTCAGAAAAACATAATATTTAGAGCTCACCCCAAAAAAATTGATTAAAAAAAACTTACTGGTATTATCGTCATCTTTAAAATTTATTTGTAATCCATTGGGTCGTTCAGAAATCGGATGCGTAACAATATCAAATTCTCCATTTTCTGATAATGCATTATCATCTATTCCAGTTACACTCCTTTCTGTGATTAGATGTTTATTTACATAGGTTTCATATAACTGTAAAATGTCACTTACTGGTCAAATTCGAGATTGTATTGCTAATAGGATCATCTGTAAGATAAATTAATTCAAAATCACAATTTTTATACAATTAATTTTATCTTCATGTTTCAGAAGGTGTGAGGTGAAGGTGAGACCGCAATTGCAGTAGAGAAGGAGATATTATCCTTGGGAAGGGGCAGAACTAACAAGAGTTGCAATTCCTTGCTCACCTGGAAAACGATGCTTAGATTCCGAAATTTCGGACCCAATTACTGTGGTTTCTTCAACTTCATCAGGTAAAAAATCGGGTTTTGTCCTGGCACCAATAACTATAGTTGATTTACCGGCTGGAAATGCTTATAAATATAAGGAATTCCCCTTCGAAATACTTCAAGGCAAAAACTTACTGCCATTATCGTTATCTTCCAAATTAAGTCCATTGTGTTGTTCAGAAACAGGATGCGTTACAATACTAGATTCTCCATTTTCGCATAATGAATTATCAACTATTTCAGATATACTCCTTTCTGTATTTAGATGTAGATATATTATTTATGTTTCATATATGATATGTAATTTTAAGGATAACTTACTGGTCAACTCCGATAGTTCTATGACGCCTGGAATTTCATTGATTATAAGATTGTCTGTAAAATAAATCCATTAAAAATAAAATAATATATATAGTGACATATCCATAATTCTCCACTTCACATACACATTATGTTTATGTCCAATTCACCCACCCCATCCACAAAAGTAACAGGACACCACTCAAGAATCAATAACTGATTCTTCCCACAGTCCAAGCTAGAGTCCCATAATATAAACAATGGACTCCATTGATTCATTAACGCCAGAATCACGCCACTCTCGAGAAACCGATTCTTTAGAATCACGCCACTCATGAGGACCAATCAGAGCTAGACATAAAACCAAGGAGTATCACATTCCTAGCTCCCTCATGTAATGCAACACCGATCGCCAGCAGCGGATGCCTTTCATCAAAGCCAACGCATCCCCAAATATCGATCCAGGCACGTACGCCACCGATACGAAGATGCAGCCGAGGAAAGCAACGCCCGAAGACAGAGTCGAGAGCTCCAAGAGCCAACAATAGAGAAATCAGTTCCGTTTGAGACAAGCAGACCCACAGTCAAGTCGGGGAATTCATTTAAATCTAGTGACATAAAGATATTAAGTTTGTAAAATAAAAATCTTTTTTAAAAACTTAAAATCGAGTTGCGGATATTTAACTATATATACATATCTCATCCCTCGGTGTTTGTGGTTCTGTTCTTTCCAAACGGCTAAACCGATTTTTATAAAACTTTGTTTGTCTATTACTTGGTTAATTTGTGTGTGGAACGGAGACAAGCGCGCCTGAATGTAATTAAAATTCACATAGAAAATGCCAGACAACGCAAACAAGTATAACCACTGACAATCGCCTCACTTTTTCGCCTCGTATTTGAGTTCGAGACAGATATTGAAAACTCCGCTCACCCGAAATTGCTGTTTGATGCTGTGGACAAAGAATGTCGACATTGTCATGCGTTCAAGTTCACACATGAGTTAGAAGACAATGCATCAGGAAAAATGCAGGCATCTATAGTTGAAAAACCAACAGAATCATTCGCTCATTCAATTCATGATTGCAAATGACATCTTTCGTAGCAACAGAAACAGTTCATAGTACTGCAGTAAATTGTTTTCCGGGTCAGCCAGTTCTTTTTATATAATTAATTACAACTTCATATTTGAGAAGGTGTGCTAATAAGTGATTGTTTATGAGCTTGTGAAAAGTATTGTGAATATCGTTATATTCATTGGCCCTCCCAAAATAACAGTCACACGTAATAACATTTGCAGCAGAGAAGGAAAAATTACCATCTAATTCCTTTGGAGGGGCAGAACTGACAGGATTTTCGACGTCCTGTTCACCTGGAAATCTATGTCCAGATTCAGAAATTTCGGACCCAATTACTATGGTTTGTTCATCTTTATCAGGTAAAACTTCGAACTCTTTCTTGGTACCATTATCTTTATTAGTTTTTCCGGCTGAAAAAAATAATAAATAATAGAAATTCCCACTTCGAAATACTTGATTGAAAAAACTTACTGGCATTGTCCTCATCTTCCAACTTTTTTTGTGGTTCATTGTATTGTTCAGCCACAGGATGCGTTACAATATCAAAATCTCCGTTTTCGGATAACGAATTATCAACTATTTCAGATATACTCCTTGCTGAATTAAGATGTACTTATACTATTTATGTTTCATATATGATATGTAATTTTAAGAATAACTTACTGGTCAAGTCCGATAGTTCTATGACGCCTGGAATTTCATTGATTATAAGATCATCTGTAAAATAAATCCATTACAAATAATATTTTCACTCATTCAAAATTTTTTAATTAGGATTTTAGTATTTTTGTATGAATAATATCCAAATATCCCATACAAAACGTACACATAATCAAGTATGATTTGATGTATGTGGCTTTATGATTTGTGGCTGTGAAAGGTTTGCATACCGATTTTCATCAGTAAGAACAGCCACTTTGTTAATTTGTGTGTGTTATAGTGAACAATGTCATTGTGCCTACCATAAAATGAAATAGACATGCGAAATAGTAGAGCAGAAAGAACAGGCAAACGAATCCAACAGCATAACGAAATAGTGCGTGTGAGCACATCGCAATTGTAGAGGCACAAGAGGGATGAAATCAACAACGACAATTGGAACGGAGACAAGCGCGCCTGAATGTAATTAAAATTCACATAGAAAATGCCAGACAACGCAAACAAGTATAACCACTGACAATCGCCTCACTTTTTCGCCTCGTATTTGAGTTCGAGACAGATATTGAAAATTCCGCTCACCCGAAATTGCTGTTTGATGCTGTGGACAAAGAATGTCGACATTGTCATGCGTCCAAGTTCACACATGAGTTAGAAGACAATGCATCAGGAAAAATGCAGGCATCTATAGTTGAAAAACCAACAGAATCATTCGCTCATTCAATTCATGATTGCAAATGACATCTTTCGTAACAACAGAAACAGTTCACAGTACTGCAGTAAATTGTTTACCGGGTCAGCCAGTTCTTCTTATATATAAAAATTACAACTTCATACATTAGAAGGTGTCCTAATAAGTGATTGTTTATGAGCTTGTGAAAAGTATTGTGAATATCGTTATATTCATTCCCCTCATTGCGGAATTGGCCCTCCCAAAATAAGAGTCACACGTAATAATATTTGCAGCAGAGAAGGAAAAATTACCATCTAATTCCTTTGGAGGGGCAGAACTGACAGGATTTTCGACGTCTTGTTCACCTGGAAATCTATGTCCAGATTCAGAAATTTCGGACCCAATTACTATGGGTTGTTCATCTTTATCAGGTAAAACATCAAACTCTTTCTCGGCACCATTATCCTTTTTTGATTTTCCGGCTGAAAAAAATAATAAATAGAAGAAATCCCCACTTCGAAATACTTGATTGAAAAAACTTACTGGCATTGTCCTCATCTTCCAAGGTAAGTCCATTTTTTTGTTCAGAAACAGGATGCGTTGTAATATCAGATTCTCCATTTTCGCATAACGAATTATCAACTATTTCAGATATACTAATTTCTGTATGTAGATGTATATTATTTATGTTTCATATATGATATGTAATTTTAAGAATAACTTACTGGTCAAATCCGATAGTTCTATTAGGCTTGGAATTTCATTGATTTTTAGATCGCCTGTAAAATAAATCCATTATAAATAAAAAAATATATATATCCATATCTCTTCTCCCGGTGTTTTTGATCTGTTCTTCCCAAACGGCTAATCAGATTTAAAAAAATTTTGTTTGTCTATTACTTAGGACTGCGATAAGGTTTTTAACTATTTTCACAATATCCAACATTGAGTTCGAGCCAGATATTGAAAATTCCGCTCACCCGAAATTGCTGTTTGATGCTGTGGACAAAGAATGTCGACATTGTCATGCGTTCAAGTTCACACATGAGTTAGAAGACAATGCATCAGGAAAAATGCAGGCATCTATAGGTGAAAAACCAACAGAATCATTGGCTCATTCAATTCATGATTGCAAATGACATCTTTCGTAGCAAGAGAAACAGTTCATAGTACTGCAGTAAATTGTTTACCGGGTCAGCCAGTTCTTCTTATATATAAAAATTACAACTTCATACTTCAGAAGGTGTCCTAATAAGTGATTGTTTATGAGCTTGTGAAAAGCATTGTGAACATCGTTATATTCATTGGCCCTCCCAAAATAACAGTCACACGTAATAACATTTGCAGCAGAGAAGGAAAAATTACCATCTAATTCCTTTGGAGGGGCAGAACTGACAGGATTTTCGACGTCTTGTTCACCTGAAAATCTATGTCCAGATTCAGAAATTTCGGACCCAATTACTATGGTTTGTTCATCTTTATCAGGTAAAACTTCGAACTCTTTCTTGGTACCATTATCTTTATTAGTTTTTCCGGCTGAAAAAAATAATTAATAATAGAAATTCCCACTTCGAAATACTTGATTGAAAAAACTTACTGGCATTGTCCTCATCTTCCAACTTTTTTTGTGGTTCATTGTATTGTTCAGCCACAGGATGCGTTACAATATCAAAATCTCCGTTTTCGGATAACGAATTATCAACTATTTCAGATATACTCCTTGCTGAATTAAGATGTACTTATACTATTTATGTTTCATATATGATATGTAATTTTAAGAATAACTTACTGGTCAAGTCCGATAGTTCTATGACGCCTGGAATTTCATTGATTATAAGATCGCCTGTAAAATAAATCCATTACAAATAATATTTTCACTCATTCAAAATTTTTTAATTAGGATTTTAGTATTTTTGTATGAATAATATCCAAATATCCCATACAAAACGTACACATAATCAAGTATGATTTGATGTATGTGGCTTTATGATTTGTGGCTGTGAAAGGTTTGCATACCGATTTTCATCAGTAAGAACAGCCACTTGGTTAATTTGTGTGTGTTATAGTGAACAATGTCATTGTGCCTACCATAAAATGAAATAGACATGCGAAATAGTAGAGCAGAAAGAACAGGCAAACGAATCCAACAGCATAACGAAATAGTGCGTGTGAGCACATCGCAATTGTAGAGGCACAAGAGGGATGAAATCAACAACGACAATTGGAACGGAGACAAGCGCGCCTGAATGTAATTAAAATTCACATAGAAAATGCCAGACAACGCAAACAAGTATAACCACTGACAATCGCCTCCCTTTTTCGCCTCGTATTTGAGTTCGAGACAGATATTGAAAATTCCGCTCACCCGAAATTGCTGTTTGATGCTGTGGACAAAGAATGTCGACATTGTCATGCGTTCAAGTTCACACATGAGTTAGAAGACAATGCATCAGGAAAAATGCAGGCATCTATAGTTGAAAAACCAACAGAATCATTCGCTCATTCAATTCATGATTGCAAATGACATCTTTCGTAGCAAGAGAAACAGTTCATAGTACTGCAGTAAATAGTTTACAGTCACACGTAATAATATTTGCAGCAGAGAAGGAAAAATTACCATATAATTCCTTTGGAGGGGCAGAACTGACAGGAATTTCGACTTCTTGTTCACCTGGAAATCTATGTCCAGATTCAGAAATTTCGGACCCAATTACTATGGGTTGTTCATCTTTATCAGGTAAAACATCAAACTCTTTCTCGGCACCATTATCCTTTTTTGATTTTCCGGCTGAAAAAAATAATAAATAGAAGAAATCCCCACTTCGAAATACTTTATTGAAAAAACTTACTGGCATTGTCCTCATCTTCCAAGGTAAGTCCATTTGTTTGTTCAGAAACAGTATGCGTTGTAATATCAGATTCTCCATTTTCGCATAATGAATTATCAACTATTTCAGATATACTAATTTCTGTATGTAGATGTATATTATTTATGTTTCATATATGATATGTAATTTTAAGAATAACTTACTGGTCAAATCCGATAGTTCTATTAGGCTTGGAATTTCATTGATTTTTAGATCGCCTGTAAAATAAATCCATTATAAATAAAAAAATATATATATCCATATCTCTTCTCCCGGTGTTTTTGATCTGTACTTCCCAAACGGCCAATCAGATTTAAAAAAATTTTGTTTGTCTATTACTTAGGACTGCGATAAGGTTTTTAACTATTTTCACAATATCCAACATTGAGTTCGAGCCAGATATTGAAAATTCCGCTCACCCGAAATTGCTGTTTGATGCTGTGGACAAAGAATGTCGACATTGTCATGCGTTCAAGTTCACACATGAGTTAGAAGACAATGCATCAGGAAAAATGCAGGCATCCATAGGTGAAAAACCAACAGAATCATTCGCTCATTCAATTCATGATTGCAAATGACATCTTTCGTAGCAAGAGAAACAGTTCATAGTACTGCAGTAAATTGTTTACCGGGTCAGCCAGTTCTTTTTATATATAAAAATTACAACTTCATACTTCAGAAGGCGTCCTAATAAGTGATTGTTTATGAGCTTGTGAAAAGCATTGTGAACATCGTTATATTCATTGGCCCTCCCAAAATAACAGTCACACGTAATAACATTTGCAGCAGAGAAGGAAAAATTACCATCTAATTCCTTTGGAGGGGCAGAACTGACAGGATTTTCGACGTCTTGTTCACCTGGAAATCTATGTCCAGATTCAGAAATTTCGGACCCAATTTCTATGGTTTGTTCATCTTTATCAGGTAAAACTTCGAAATCTTTCTTGGTACCATTATCTTTATCAGTTTTTCCGGCTGAAAACAATAATAAATAAAAGAAATTCCCACTTTGAAATACTTGATTGAAAAAACTTACTGGCATTGTCCTCATCTTCCAACTTTTTTTGTGGTTCATTGTATTGTTCAGCCACAGGATGCGTTACAATATCAAAATCTCCGTTTTCGGATAACGAATTATCAACTATTTCAGATATACTCCTTGCTGAATTAAGATGTACTTATACTATTTATGTTTCATATATGATATGTAATTTTAAGAATAACTTACTGGTCAAGTCTGATAGTTCTATGACGCCTGGAATTTCATTGATTATAAGATCGCCTGTAAAATAAATCCATTACAAATAATATTTTCACTCATTCAAAATTTTTTAATTAGGATTTTAGTATTTTTGTATGAATAATATCCAAATATCCCATACAAAACGTATACATAATCAAGTATGATTTGATGTATGTGGCTTTATGATTTGTGGCTGTGAAAGGTTTGCATACCGATTTTCATCAGTAAGAACAGCCACTTGGTTAATTTGTGTGTGTTATAGTGAACAATGTCATTGTGCCTACCATAAAATGAAATAGACATGCGAAATAGTAGAGCAGAAAGAACAGGCAAACGAATCCAACAGCATAACGAAATAGTGCGTGTGAGCACATCGCAATTGTAGAGGCACAAGAGGGATGAAATCAACAACGACAATTGGAACGGAGACAAGCGCGCCTGAATGTAATTAAAATTCACATAGAAAATGCCAGACAACGCAAACAAGTATAACCACTGACAATCGCCTCACTTTTTCGCCTCGTATTTGAGTTCGAGACAGATATTGAAAATTCCGCTCACCCGAAATTGCTGTTTGATGCTGTGGACAAAGAATGTCGACATTGTCATGCGTTCAAGTTCACACATGAGTTAGAAGACAATGCATCAGGAAAAATGCAGGCATCTATAGTTGAAAAACCAACAGAATCATTCGCTCATTCAATTCATGATTGCAAATGACATCTTTCGTAGCAAGAGAAACAGTTCATAGTACTGCAGTAAATAGTTTACAGTCACACGTAATAATATTTGCAGCAGAGAAGGAAAAATTACCATATAATTCCTTTGGAGGGGCAGAACTGACAGGAATTTCGACTTCTTGTTCACCTGGAAATCTATGTCCAGATTCAGAAATTTCGGACCCAATTACTATGGGTTGTTCATCTTTATCAGGTAAAACATCAAACTCTTTCTCGGCACCATTATCCTTTTTTGATTTTCCGGCTGAAAAAAATAATAAATAGAAGAAATTCCCACTTCGAAATACTTGATTGAAAAAACTTACTGGCATTGTCCTCATCTTCCAAGGTAAGTCCATTTGTTTGTTCAGAAACAGTATGCGTTGTAATATCAGATTCTCCATTTTCGCATAACGAATTATCAACTATTTCAGATATACTAATTTCTGTATGTAGATGTATATTATTTATGTTTCATATATGATATGTAATTTTAAGAATAACTTACTGGTCAAATCCGATAGTTCTATTAGGCCTGGAATTTCATTGATTTTTAGATCGCCTGTAAAATAAATCCATTATAAATAAAAAAATATATATATCCATATCTCTTCTCCCGGTGTTTTTGATCTGTACTTACCAAACGGCTAATCAGATTTAAAAAAATTTTGTTTGTCTATTACTTAGGACTGCGATAAGGTTTTTAACTATTTTCACACCATCCAACATTGAGTTCGAGCCAGATATTGAAAATTCCGCTCACCCGAAATTGCTGTTTGATGCTGTGGACAAAGAATGTCGACATTGTCATGCGTTCAAGTTCACACATGAGTTAGAAGACAATGCATCAGGAAAAATGCAGGCATCTATAGTTGAAAAACCAACAGAATGATTCGCTCATTCAATTCATGATTGCAAATGACATCTTTCGTAGCAAGAGAAACAGTTCATAGTACTGCAGTAAATTGTTTACCGGGTCAGCCAGTTCTTCTTATATATAAAAATTACAACTTCATACATTAGAAGGTGTCCTAATAAGTGGTTGCTTATGAGCTTGTGAAAAGTATTGTGAATATCGTTGTATTCATTCCCCTCATTGCGGAGTTGGCCCTCCCAAAATAACAGTCACACGTAATAATATTTGCAGCAGAGAAGGAAGAATTACCATCTAATTCCTTTGGATGGGCAGAACTGACAGGAATTTCGACGTCTTGTTCACCTGGAAATCTATGTCCAGATTCAGAAATTTCGGACCCAATTACTATGGGTTCATCTTTATCAGGTAAAACATCAAACTCTTTCTCGGCACCATTATCCTTTTCTGATTTTCCGGCTGAAAATAATAATAAATAGAAGAAATTCCCACTTCGAAATACTTGATTGAAAAAACTTACTGGCATTGTCCTCATCTTCCAAGGTAAGTCCATTTTTTTGTTCAGAAACAGGATGCGTTGTAATATCAGATTCTCCATTTTTGCATAACGAATTATCAACTATTTCAGATATACTAATTTCTGTATGTAGAAGTATATTATTTATGTTTCATATATGATATGTAATTTTAAGAATAACTTACTGGTCAAATCCGATAGTTCTAATAGGCCTGGAATTTCATTGATTTTTAGATCGCCTGTAAAATAAATCCATTATAAATAAAAAAATATATATATGCATATCTCTTCTCCCGGTGTTTTTGATATGTTCTTCCCAAGCGGCTAATCCGATTTAAACAAATTTTGTTTGTCTATTACTTAGGACTGCGATAAGGTTCATAACTATTTTCACACCATCCAACATTGAGTTCGAGCCAGATATTGAAAATTCCGCTCACCCGAAATTGCTGTTTGATGCTGTGGACAAAGAATGTCGACATTGTCATGCGTTCAAGTTCACACATGAGTTAGAAGACAATGCATCAGGAAAAATGCAGGCATCTATAGGTGAAAAACCAACAGAATCATTCGCTCATTCAATTCATGATTGCAAATGACATCTTTCGTAGCAAGAGAAACAGTTCATAGTACTGCAGTAAATTGTTTACCGGGTCAGCCAGTTCTTTTTATATATAAAAATTACAACTTCATACTTCAGAAGGCGTCCTAATAAGTGATTGTTTATGAGCTTGTGAAAAGCATTGTGAACATCGTTATATTCATTGGCCCTCCCAAAATAACAGTCACACGTAATAACATTTGCAGCAGAGAAGGAAAAATTACCATCTAATTCCTTTGGAGGGGCAGAACTGACAGGATTTTCGACGTCTTGTTCACCTGGAAATCTATGTCCAGATTCAGAAATTTCGGACCCAATTTCTATGGTTTGTTCATCTTTATCAGGTAAAACTTCGAAATCTTTCTTGGTACCATTATCTTTATCAGTTTTTCCGGCTGAAAAAAATAATAAATAAAAGAAATTCCCACTTTGAAATACTTGATTGAAAAAACTTACTGGCATTGTCCTCATCTTCCAACTTTTTTTGTGGTTCATTGTATTGTTCAGACACAGGATGCGTTACAATATCAAAATCTCCGTTTTCGGATAGCGAATTATCAACTATTTCAGATATACTCCTTGCTGAATTAAGATGTACATATACTATTTATGTTTCATATATGATATGTAATTTTAAGAATAACTTACTGGTCAAGTCCGATAGTTCTATGACGCCTGGAATTTCATTGATTATAAGATCATCTGTAAAATAAATCCATTACAAATAATATTTTCACTCATTTAAAAGTTTTTAATTAGGATTTTAGTATTTTTGTATGAACAATATCCAAATATCCCATACAAAACGTACAAATAATCACGTATGATTTGATGTAGGTGGCTTTGTGAATTGTGGCTGTGAAAGGTTTTCATACCAATTTTCATCAGTAAGAACAGCCAGTTGGTTAATTTGTGTGTCGGTGATAGTGAACAATGGCATTGGGCCCTCCAAAAATAAAGCAATAGACATGCGAAATAGTGGAGCAGAAAAAACATAACGAAATTGTTCGTGTGAGCACATCGCAATTGTAGAGGTACAAGAGGGATGAAATCAACAACGACAATTGGAACGGAGACAAGCGCGCCTTAATATAATTGAATTTCACCTAGAAAATGCCAGAAAACGCAAATAAGTGAGTGATCAATATCACATTCGCCTCACTTCTTCGTCTCGCATCTGAGTTCGAGCCAGATAATAAAAATTCCGCTCACCCGAAATTGCTGATTGATGCTGTGGACAAAGAATGTCCACATTGTCATGAGTCCAAGTTCACACATGAGTTAAAAGACAATGCATCAGGAAAATGACAGGCATCTATAGTTGAGAAACCAACAGAATCATTCGCTCCATCCGCTTATTCAATTCATGATTGCAAATGACATCTTTCTTAGCAACAGAAACAGTTCACAGTACTGCAGTAAATTGATTGCCGGGTCAGCAAGTTCTTTTTATATGATTAATTACAACTTCATATTTCAGAAGGTGTGCTAATAAGTGATTGTTTAGGAGCTTGTGAAAAGTATTGCGAATATTGTTATATTCATTTCCCTCAATGCGATATTGGCCATCGCGAAACAACAGTCACACGTAATAACATTTGCAGTAGAGCCCATGGCTTGCCTTCCGCCACGAGTTGCCATATAAATACAAAAAATACATGTTAGTTAATTCCTTCCACAAATATTTCCTATAAATAAATAAGCTTGTTTGATCCCCCCGTCACACACAATTCGAGGCGATCTATAGAGGCGATCAGCTGTTTCCGGTTTTTTTACTGTCGGGGCAAAGGTGCTGGTCCCTTACAACGTCGGTCACTAATCTCGGTGAAGTTACGTTAATAAACTTTACCCTATCCATTGTACTTCATGCTTCCCCCCATCCATGCCAGTCTGACGCAAGGAATTATAGAGCTATATCTAAGTTTTCCGATACTCTCAAAATGTTTGAGAAAATTTAAACACCGCACCTGCAACATCCCAACAAGTCACTTATATTTCCAGTTAAGCTTTAAGTTATATGGCGGTTGTTTAAACATGAACATATTATCGTCAAAACCACTCCACATTCGGCCCCCTTGCAGAATGTTCAAGCATAAACTTATTATTGTACTCATTCACTCATGTATCGAAAAAACTGATCTCTAAAGAAATGACATAAAGTAGACAAGTTATGACTGCTCAGGTGTAAACAGAGATCTTTACCCCATTAATAAATACTACAACAAAACACAAGTGAAGAACACACTTAACCAATGAAGTCCTAAAATAACACTAATGTAAGCATGCACTCAAATAGACACTCGGAGTAAAATATATCCTTTGCGTATGTCTAACGATAGTTATAGAATACAAAATTGTACCTCCTATTGTCTCATTGTCAAATCATATATAAGGATCTGATTTTAAGAAGAAAATTTAGTTTGAATTTACAACTCAACTCGCAAATGTCTAGACTTTTCTTTTAAGGTCTTAGCAGCGGTGATCAACTACCACTAATTGACTAGCTCTCTAGCTCTTATAGTCTCTGAGCACTAGGCGGTCATAAGGACGGACAGACCGACAGACATGGCTATATCGACTCAGATATTGATGCTGATCAAGAATATATATACTTTTTGGTGTCGAAAACGATTACTTCTGAGTGTTACACACATCCACTTTCACCACAAATATGTATGCATTCTTTCTTGGTCATATTGTGAACATATCTGTATGTCATTCCGGAAGGGTGTAACTAAATTTTGTATCCTTCGACTTCTGAGAGCTGGGCTGAAGGTCATATGCAGTAAGGTTGCGAGAACTTGAAACTAAGCAGAACGTCGATTCTCTTTTCATTATCGTGTTAGTTAATTATAGCCGATACTCAAAATGAGTATTCGGGTATATTAGATTTATATTAAAATACGCCCACTTCCGCCTCCACAAAGGGCGAAAATCTGTGGCATCCACAATTTCAAAGATACAAGAAAACTTAAAACGCAGAATCGTAGAAGATGACTATAAGTTCTAGAATGTAAAATCTGAACTAGATCGTATAATTATTATACCCAGAATCTGAATCTGGATCAGATCGGATCATTTTTATAGCCAATTTGCAGTGGCTACGCAGCGCCCGACGTCACGCTCAGACGGATTTTCTGTCTCTCTCGCACGCACTCTTTGTCGTGTCGCTTAATATTAGCGGCGTCTGCCGGAGGAGAGCCATACTGACTAAGTATCGGGTATAAATGTAGAGTTGCGGTTTCCGCAGCAACTCACAACGTTCCCCCTCGTTTTCTCTCCAATTTCGCGACAACAGGCCTGCTTTGTGACAAGTTTCACTGGCCAACCCAAACAGAGCTAAAAGGAATTTAATATTTAAGTAGCGGTCTCTATTGACTGTAATAAAACGACCGTTTTCTTCGAAAAAATAATGTCGAAAAAATCGACTGTGCGCTGCACCGGAAGGGTGCACTCTAACGCAGTGCAGGGACCCTGTTCCTCAATCGAATATTGGAGAAGCATTGCTTAGGGACTCGGAAAAAGATTTCAGAGATCGTTCTTCCTCACGGACCTTTTCTATGAATCAGAGCTCTCCTTTTTTACTGATTCATAAACATTTGCCTGCCACATTGGTCTGACAAACATTTTTTTGTAAATTTGTGATGAAAAAAAATAAAATGTAATGCATTCGTTAGCTTCTCACGCTAAACTGTTAAAATGTAAAGTTTTTACCGTTTTTCTGTACTTTCGTCAAGTTTTCGTCTTTTTTAATAGCAGCATACTCGTTTTCAAGAATTTGGCAAGGGTTATTGTTGTCTACTTCCTCCTGCATCTTTATTGTGTTTTGGACAAAGTCTTCAAAATTTGTATTAACAAAATCTTTGTGCTCAGAGGTCGAATCGGTTGATAGGGGTGCCGTCGATATAGAATTGTATGAACATGTCTCAGAATAAATATCGTTTAACTCTTCACGATTATCTACAACGTCAGGCACATTTCCCTTGACCCTCCGCGCATCAACCATCCTTCGAAATGCTCTTTGAATAATGATGGCTGCTGTCACTAAGCCAAAAGAACCATTTTTAAATCGATTTTTCTGACGAATTTTATTTAAATATCGACGATATTGTCGTTGGATAACAATGACTGCTTGTATATAATCTCTAGTACTATGGGTATCATTACGTCGTTTTTCCTTTTCTGAATCCTTTCGTTTTTCAAATCTCTTTTTGGCCAAGTAGCAGCGAAATAGCCTTTGAATCAAGAAAACTGCACGTAAATATTCTTTGTCGTATTTTTCCTTGTCAGAACTTATTTTCTTTTGAATTTTATACAGGCGAAAATTTCTTTGAATTATGATGACTGCTTTTAAACAGTTGTGATCGTATATTTTTTGATTTTCCTTCTTTGCTTCAGCTATTGAAGTACAATCATTTAAAGGAATCATGGTACTTGAAATGCTGTAATTATTCTGTACTTCTGCTGCATCAGCGGTTATTGTACGTCCACATTGACAAGTTACCTTTGCTACAGATTTAAATGGCTCTTTGTCCCTCAATGACCCTTCGTATTCCGTATATTTAGTGTATTCAGTATGTATCGATTTGTCCTCCGAGAGCTTTTGAAAGTATTCCTGTGCGAATATGTAAATATTGTCCGGGCTTTCTTTTAGAACTGCCTTAATGAATTGTTTTATTAGCTCTGTAAGGTTTTCCGGAATTATATGAAATACGAGTGAAAGTGGCACCTGCTGTTGAATACGGTTTTTTATCATGCTTTCATATGTTTGTATTGGCTCGTATTTACGCATCACTCGGTTCGATTTTTCGGTAACAATCAAATTAAAAAAATCGGCAGAGAATTTGTATAGGTTTTCAGGCTTTTGACGTAAAACTTCTTTAGCATACATCTTCATTAGGTCCCGTAGTCCCTCAGGAACTCTTGGTAAACTTTTTTCCGTCATATTAAGATGATAGTCTCCAATAACGAACTATTCACATAAAATGTTGAAGGAAAACTAACTAAGGAAATATCCTTGTTGGGGTTGTGCCTAGTGACCTGAAATGTCATGTGTTTCCATACCAACAGCTATTGCCCACACCATACACTGTATGTATAAGTATCTCAAGTAGCACAGTGGGACTATGCACGAAAAAGTTTGAAAAAATAAAACGAAAGACCGGTACGATTTATTGATATCTAATTCTTGGACGTTTACATGCAATGACTGCATCTTTCAAGAGGCGATGCAGCTACTGCACCGTCAAGTGGCCCGTGTGAAACCAGCAGAAGGCTGTTACGCGCGGATCTCAGGCAAAACGCAGCCCTCCTGCCGCCCAACCGAACGAGGGGCGCTGCCGCATGACGCACGGCGCGTAGCCGAACCGAACGCGAACATGCAAGAAAGATAGCTGTTAGACTAACATTCGAGGAAAATTAGCACTAAACTTACTAAGAAACTAAGCATGCAATCAAAATACAAATACCACTACAACTACTAATTACTAGAAAGGTGTGTAAGGATTAGTAATTTAATAAGAGGAAGAGAATTAGTGGTGGATATAATATGGTGGAGGGAATTATGATCCGAGCATAAGACCCTAAACGGCTCATGCAAGGAATAATTCGATCTACAAAGTGGAAGGAACAACGGTATAAAACTTCTAGTGAGTCTAATAGGAACCGTGAAGATTATGCGGCCCAACAGATCAGGGCTGTCTATGTTACCCCCGATCAAGTTGTGCATAAATATCACACCAAGCATTTTTCTACGGTTAACTAAGGATGGGAGGTTTACTAATAGTAGTCTACTAGAGTAAGATGGGAGTCTTACACCCGCATCCCAGTTAAGGCCCCGCGGAGCAAAGAGTAAAAAGTTTTTCTGTACTGATTCTTTACGGTCCTGGTGTACTTTGTACTGAGGGCACCATACGCAGGACCCGTATTCTAAAATCGGACGAAATAGCGAGGTATAGAGAGTCTTTGTTATATAGGGGTTGTCAAATTCCTTTGACCTTTTATAAACCTAAGCACGCCCATGGTCTTATTTACCATGGTAGAAATTTGTTCAGAGCTTTGCGTTTAATATAACACCAAGATCATCCACCAGTGTAATTCTCTCAAGAGAACCACCACAAAGGGTATATAGAGCCAACAAGGGGCTAGAACTATGAAATGGCATAACTTTGCATTTCGAGGCATTAAGGTGTAACAAGTTTGCACAACACTATGACTGAAAGTTATTAAGATCGGATTGCAAGCGAGAATGAAATGAAATGTTCTTATACTGGACACAGTATCACACATCATCCTCATACATAAGTACATAAGGGCAAGTCATTAATAATGAGTGTGAAGAGTAAAAGAGTAAGTAAGTAAGGTCCTAGATGTCTGCCATGTGGTACTCCCGAAGAAACCACCAGTCAGGTGAAGAGTATGAGTTTTTTAAGAGGACTCTTTGAGACTTGGAACAGCTAGAAATCCATCTCAGGAGGTTGGGCGAAAACCCTGAAAGGTCAAGCTTATGCCCTAGAAGGGAATGTATGGCGTCTTCAACGGGGCCCCTTAAGACTTTGGGCAGGACCAGAGTGAGAACAAGGGCAGTTCCAACTGAAGGCTGTCGTCGCGTAGCTCTTTCTTACATAGCTTCTGATGAAATATTTTATACTCGGTTATAAATGGACCTGTGAGTGTTTCCTGATAGTGCTTACCGCACTATCCTTGTAGTCCTTGACAACACTAAAAATCAAATTCGTCAGACGAGGGATCGCAAGCCACGCCTAATGACTGTCTGACGTCGCCCCTGCATCAAATGTGATATAGGACTTAAATATAGGGGACTTAAAGATCAAATCATCTGCTAATTATTAATCGAAAAATACCAATCTTCCGTGTCGAATGTTAAAGTTACCTGCCTATGCTATCCGTAATTATGCAGACAGGAATAGCAGGGGTAGTGGGCGCATAGCCCGAAGCTGTTCATTAAAAGCAAATGTTCACGCTGGATCCGTAGAGCTGATCTGACGAGTTCTCGTTAGGTTAGGTGGTGCTTTCTACCGCAAACTCGCGTTAAAATCTCGAGTTTAAAAGAAGCTTGTGCTTAGCTTCTTTATTTCCTGGTGATAAAAGGAGGATAATAGATGTTGAAAACATACTAGATAAGAAAATTCCATTGTCAGTTGAACCGCAGCTTTGGTTTGCCCAGCAATAAGATACTTTCTGCTATGGTTGAATTCATCCATGATGATTTAAACATAAATGACTTAAATATTTTTTAATAATGCCAGTATTTAATGTAAGGAAAACATGTATTGGTTTACATTTTTGTTGTATATGTAAATATTAAAGTTTCAGGTAATTTTCTCTAGGTTGTACATATGTAGGTTGGGGCTTCATTACAGTCCTGGAACTCTTCATAGAAGCGTTGGGATGTTTCAAAAACCTCCTTCATCTAAAGACACTAACAATGATGGACACCACAATGGGCGAATTTGCATACAACTGACCTTGACCTGGGTTGACCAACCCAACTAATGGTTTCTTACCTAATCTATGCCATATAACGTCGTGTTCCCTAAATGCTAAGTTGCCAAGCCTTGTTTAAATGTTCGATACCACGATATACATATGTATGTATGTATGTCGGCAAAAATTCTGAATGATTTTTGTAGATTTGGGAGGTGTTTTTAGATTTCTAACATATTGTACGAGGCGTTTTCGACCACATAAAGTATATATTAATGGTCGATCCGGCCTTTATTTAGTTAGTTGAATATTTGAGTCATCTTCATTTACTTCCACAATACGACATATAATTGGTATATCATCATAGCGAGATTTATCACTTACAAACGAACTAAAATCTTTTTGAATAATATTGTATTTAAATTGTTTCCATTCACGACATTTGAGAAAGTGGGAAAATATAGATTCCCTTGATGGGATAGTACAATCTAGATAAAACAATCGACGCTGCCAAATGTTTCCTGGGTTTTGGTTGTCTTCCAATAAGAAAGATCTAGGAAGCACTAAACACTGAACTCTGGTTCGCGCCATTATTACACGAAGCTTCATGTTCTCTCCCAATCCAATTATTGCTCCAAATGTAAGTTTTCCAACATCAATAAAATGGCTTTCATATTTTTTAAGCTGAAATTAAATATTTATACAATATAGCTATTTTATGTTTTGTATCATTGAAGATAATATCGTCTCAAGGAATATGGTTCTTTTAGGATCTAACGGACGACAGAGTAACAATACAATAAATACTACACAAAATACCAGGAACCTATTTAGATTCCTGTAGCTCGTTTTACGTATACTTAAAGAATTCAAAAATAAATCTTAAAACCCATTTGGATCGTTTGTGTATATGTTCGTACTATTAAATAAGAGAGATTCAGTAAGATTCCCTTATCAAAACCTTCCCTCCTGCATGCCGGGCACGGAGAAATGGATTAATCGGCTCGAATATTGACTCTAACATGTGTATTATATACTAAATTTACTTTATTACGTTAAAATCGCAGCCATCTTCTTCTTAAATATCATGTCACGAATACAAAATACTTTACAAGTACCGGATATACTATAAGCACTACTATGATTGATCGACTTACCACAGGCTTGAGTGATTTGTTAGTTTTTTGTTCCACTATACCAGAATTGTAACTATCAAACATGTCTCCTACATTTTTATTTAGAGAACATTTACTAGTCAGCTGACTGTTTGATGGTGTTTTCATAGTATTCATGAAAGAAATACCTCCCTCAGATTCATCTATTAGATGAAAAATCTTTTTTCCATTTTTTAAAGTGACCTAAAATGTGAAAAAATAAGAAATCGCTATGTTTGTTAAAAGCTAATTTTAGTTTGATACCGTCATATTTAGGCATTGAAGTAAAAGACATTCTCCACTAAGCACAAATTGGACGTTTGATATGGTGCCTTTATCCTCATAATATATTGTCTCCAATGGTTCATATTGCTTAATAGTCCCGATTCTGCAAGCAGTAACGATCTACACCAAACATAAGTACATATATACAAAGTTTGTCTGATAAAATAACACGTTTCACTTGCTTGATCATTGTCGAGAAATTTAAAGTAGTCCAGTGCCCTTAGGGCTCTTTTCTTCTCATCCCAAAGCTCCATTAGTGTGCTAATCGCTGTTAGTTCATCGTAGAATATTTCAGTAAGCCCGCAATGCGAAACAAAGTTGAACGTTCAGTACTCGCTGCTATTAGCGACTGGAGGCATGCATCTGTTTCCAAAGATTGGCAAGCGCTATATACCAGGCCAAAAAATACAAAGTAAGTCAAAACGCTGTACTCCAGAATCCGACTATTAGATACCTACCTTTTTGTAAACTATATATTAAAAAATTGAAGAACGAGTCTAAGGGAATTCAAATATTTTTTAAATCAATTTTGTTTGCAAGAGTAGAAATAATAACATTCAACATATATATACCAAGTGATTCAAAAGACTTCTCAAGGAAACGTGTGTTGAAAATAGATTTGTCAAAATATATTTTCATAAACATGGCATTAAACATGCCATTTTTCACACGGCTTTAGAATCCGAAGAAAAATATGCACTTTATGGGGTCAGAATGGTTTACTTAGGTCACAAACTTAGGTGGTACAAACACTTGAACGAAAACATTAAACTACTAGTACCTGGTATAAACATACAATAAAATAAAACCAAAGAAATGTTGTTTGGGGCAACCTATATTTGACGGAATAGGCTTGGAGTCACGCTGGCACGTGATGGTAGGCGACGGAGTATTCAATCGAATTAGGACCTAACGTTGTTTATTGCTGATTAAATTGATGGGTACATGGATTTCTAAATGAAGCAACAGAAACACAAAGTCGAAGAAGTATATTTATTTATTTATATCGCGTGCTTAGGTTATTCATTACCATTCATTATGACATGCTCCACAAATATCGCATTTACTTTATTCATTTTCTTATCATCTTTAATTTCCTTTTATTGGTCCAATTATATTTGCATTAAATTGTATCCTGGGTCCCCCATATTCATACTCATACTAAACTTAAGTAGGAAAGATTTCCTTTGGGCCTTAAACAAGCGATTTTGCAAACGACTTTAAGAACCTTAAAGAAATAAAATTAACAGCAGCTTGTTGAAGCTGGTATGAAGCTTCAGAGACAAAGAAATTGTTTTCCAAAAAAAATTTTCCCGGTCGTTATCTCGACCATTTTTCTTTGTTTGTCTTGCAAACACCTGGCCCAAATCGTGGTACTCGGCTAAAACCAAAAAAAGAAAATAAAGTGAGATGCAGTATTTGTGCAGCATGTCAAATGTGTGCAACACAAAATGTGTTTATTTATTTACTCCGTGAGCATAAAGTTAAACGAGCGGTAACGTTGTGAGTTGCTGCTACGGCCGCAACTCTACATTTATACCCGATACTTAGGCATTATGGCTCCGCGTACATTGATTGACAAACAGTGCCTGCGAGACAGACAGAAAACCAGTCAGAACCTTTCGTCGGGCGACGCGTAGAGACCGAACATTTATTATTACCATTGGCTATAATAATAGTCCGATCTGATCAAGGTTCGGCAATCTGGTAGATATAGTCATTCTCTATGATTGTGCGCTCTTAATTTTCTCGTACCTTCAAAATTGTGGGTGGCACAGATTTTCGACATTGGTCGGTCGGAAAGGGGTTGGCGAAATTTTGAAATATACTTGTAACAGTAAGATCTAACGGGAGGATACCAAATTTGCTCTAGCCTTAATAGCCTCTTAAGTCTGTGGATGCCACAGATTTTCGTCCTTTGCGGGGCCGGAAGGGGGTGGGACCAAATATTGAAGTACACTTGTGCAGGTTCGAAATCACAAGAGTGTGGATACCAAATTTGGTTCCTCTAGCTCTTAAGGTCTCTGAGATCTAGGCACTCATTTTTAGCAATAGGCAAAGCCGACCATGAAACGTGTATGTTAGAGAGAGACAAAGCGAGAAAGAACGAAATTGTTTTGTTCATTTTGCATATAATAATGATACGATCTGGTTCAGATTCTGCCGTCTAGAAGATCTAATCATTCTCTTCGATTCTGCGTTTTAAGTTTTCTCGTATCTTTAATATTGTGGATGACAAAGATTTTCGTCTTTTGTGGGGGCGGAAGGACAGAGAGACAGGGCTTAATCGAATCGGCTATTGATGCTGATCAAAAATATATGTACTTTATGGGGTCGGAAACGCTTCCTTTTTGTCGTTACACACATCCATTTTTACCACAAATCTAATACGAGTATACCCCTATAATCAATTTGAGTATCGGGTATAAAAACTCAAACTGAAGGCGAAAGAGTAGCACCCGTAGCTACCATTGCGTTTGCCTGCATTACAAAATATAAGCACGCGATATATAGGGATGTAAATCAATTTTTTTGTTTTGTCTCTTTTGCAAATACCTACATATTTCCGCCTTTTTAACTAGGTACAAACAACGTTAAATCGTTATTCGATTCAATAAAAATAAATACAGAAGTACACGTTGGGCTCTCAGTCTACTCGGTCGCTTTGGCACATCAGGTTGCAGCGCATATGTTAAAGTTGCTCCAGACCAAAGTTGCTTTAGTTTTACACTGTTGTCTATGCCACAATATCAACCAAAAGCTTCAGATTTATAACTTAATATAGGCCGGGGTCTTAAATCCTCTGAAAATCGATACTGCGGCAAGGATTCCTTTTCATTTGTGGCATTGGCGAATTTTTCAATCTAATTACTTCCTATGTACTAAAACTGAACAGCTCAACAAGAAGTTTAGACGGTAAACTGGAAACCAATGAGGTTCATGAGGTTACACACATACAGTTAAGTTTCTGTATAGAAGGAGAAAATTATCGATTATCTCATAATAAGGTTTGATCAGCTCCTTATAACGGTCAACAGTTTTTATACACGATACTCAAAATTATTATAGGGTATATTAGATTTGTGGTGAAAATGGATGTGTGTAACGTCCAGAAGGAATCGTTTCCGACCCCATAAAGTATATGTATTCTTGGTAAGCATCAATAGCCGAGTCGATTGATCCATGTCTGTCGGTCCGTCCGTCCGTCTGTCCCTCTGTCCGTCCCTATGAGCGCCTAGTGCTTAGAGACTATAAGATCTGGAGCAACGACATTTTGTATCCAGACTTCTGTGATATGTCACTGTTACAAGTGTATTTCAAAATTTCGCCCCTCCCCTTGCCGCACCCACCAATGTCGAAAATCTGTGGCATCCACAATTTTAAAGATACGAGAATATACGAGATCGAGGCCTGCTGCACCTGTGGAGCTACCTATGTAAAATCATTTTTCGCCAGCATCGGCTGCTGCTGACCTAATCCATGGCTTCCGCCACGAGTTGCCTGATAAATACAATAATATACATGTTAGTTAACTCCTTCCCCAAATATTTCCTAAAAATCCCCAAAATTGTCCATGATTGTGCGCTTTTAATTTTCTCGAATCTTTAAAATTGTGGATCCCAAAAATTTTCAACATTGGTGGGGGCGGAAAGGGGTGGAGCGAAATTTTAAAATACACTTGTAACTTGTAACGATTTTGAAAATCGCGATGGAATACACATGTCCAACCTTGTTTGAAAAAAGGTTTTTTTTAAGTTTTTTTTTAAGCTTGCAATTTTTCACTTAACTTGGAATTGCTACATTGTGAAAAACTTTCGTTGCACGAACCTTGGGACCCTTTCTTTTGAGTGATTTTGAAAAAATACATTTTTTGATCAAATCGTCACTTCAACCTCGTTAACGGGGTTACATGCATTTCTACATGAATTTTACTCGGCGTTAGCACACCAAGGTGCCATAAACAGCAGATATTTTCTTCACGTTATCGATACAAAGGGCCCATCTCCAAGAAGTTGCAAGGTGTGAAACCTAGAGAGGGATCGAAATCGAGCGAGCTATTAAAACAACTTAACTAATTTAACGAACTCACAGAATAAAAATAAGCAAACCAACTTGTTTAGTAAATTAAACAATTTTGTTTAAGGGCTCATCCTAAACGGCTCGTGCGATTTTTATAAAACCATAGTAGTTAAAAGAGAACAAAATTACAAGTCATAAACTAATGACTCGATGGATGGAATCGGTAAAGGAAATTCGAAATTGGTTTTGGCCGCTACTAACGAATTCGTTAGACGCAGCTATGGGAAATGCATGGAAATTCATCATCGTCGACATCACAGCTAGTGCGCTATGACCAGGTTGATCATATAATTGATAAATGCGATGGAAAACCGGAATATAGCTGTTTGAAATGCCGGATATGCCTGCATCCCAGTACCTGCTTCCGGGACTGTAACATTGGAGTTGAACCAGATTTGACAAAAAAGGCTAAGGCTGTTTAACAAACAAACCTTAAATATAATAAGTATATATGTATATATCGAGGGCTGCTAATTATATTACGGGAATAGTAAATAAGAACCAAAACTTTTAAGTGAAAATGTCTTTATTGTTTTTCAAAATATTCAAAACCATTTGGTTCAAAGTGCTTCGTGCTCGAACAACTTTTGTTGGATTTGGTTCATCTTGGGACACCCACACAAGTGTTCATGCAAAATGGAATGTATTGAAGTGGAACTAATGTGCGATGCCTCTATCTCACGATATGTAACGTATCGATCTTGCACTATCAGTTCACGCACACCATCGATGTTTTGTGACAACTGATTTTAGAAGACCTTTACGGAACTTGTCATCGACTGAACTACGACCACGATTAAATTCTGTAAACCAGCGATAAACTGTCATTTTTGATGGTGCTTTCCCCACGTCGAAAGTTGTGAAAAAGAATACAATGAAAACCCTTTCGAGAAATTTCCATTATTTTGCCAAATTGATTTTTTTACCTGATTGAAAACCAAACAAAAACCAATTTTACATAAAATCGTTTTACGTACAAATATGCTTAAAAATTACAAAGTTTATTATGGATTTGACTGATTTTACGTATGGACATTAGTATTGCAAATCACCGAAATATAAATAGCAGCCCTCGCATATGTATGTATATATAAATATTTTCTATATGTCCAAAATATAGTAACATAAAAGTTATAAAAATTAAATAACCCTTTCATTCATTATGTTTACGAATATATTAAAGTCAAAAGAAGTTTTTCCATATAGAACAAAAATGGTAGTTTAGGTTGCCCGCAGTTCAAATTTCGTAATTTTCACGGGTATTTTAATACCCATTGGTCCGTAATGGGTTAATATTTGAGATGGAATTTTTAAACTAGCGCCAAGTTCGACATTCACTGGAAATAGTTAGTCTTGGCTCAGAGTTGCTGGGAATGTGTGAATGGTATCGTTTTCCATTTGTTTTACAATTGCTTTAGAATGCATTTATTAGTTTTTCCCATTATTGCTGTATAAATCAAAGTAGTCCAATGTAGGATGGAGTCAAACTTGAAAAGAAATTCTTCTACGCCAGAATCTATAGTAAGTATTCATTAAAGAGAAAGAAAGCCACGAAGTAAACAAATAACTTTCTCTTTTTTAGATGGCTAAATATGCTGTGATGAAACGTGATGAAGGGTCTCCAGAGAAACCGGTCACCAAGTACACAGGCAGTAGTGCCTTGCGACCAATTATGCTATTCTTAGCAGCTACAGCAGTAACTACTTCCGTATTAGTCGCCCTTCCGCGTCCAGTCAAAAACTTTATCTTAAGTTTGCAGAATACATCAAATAGTACCTTGAAAGATCTGCAATCAGGTGCGCCCACTTATGCAATTTTCGGCAAAAGTCATACAGAAGAGCACTTGGTACATGTAGTGAATGTTCTTCAAAGATTCGGATACGAAAGGGTTCAATTAAACGAAAGTTGGAATCTCTTGTGGGCCCATGATTATCCATTCCTTTCCCTTCCTAACTTAAAGAACCTTGGCCAGCATCAGAAAGTTAATCATTTTCCGGGCTGTGGATACTTAACAAACAAGGTGGATTTGTGTACAACTTCACTGCCATTTCTTCCTCGTGCATTTAGACTTCCAACACAGAGAGTCGACTTCTTAGAATACGCCCATGCACACCCAGACCCAGATGCACTTTTTGTGGAGAAACACAATGAGCATAGACATATCAAAGTTCGCAAACCAAGTGATATCGATCTCTGGTCAAATGATTCTTTCGTTCAAGAGTTCATACCAAAACCATTCTTGGTGGACGGACATAAATTTGATATCGGCGTTTACGTGGTGATAACTGAGATTAACCCCCTTCGTGTGTACATCTACACTGGCGACGTTCTATTTCGTTACTGTCCTGTAAAATATTATCCATTCGACAGTGAAAACGTAGACAAATACATAGTGGGCGACGACTATTTACCTACTTGGGAAGTTCCTTCATTACGGAAGTATTACAATCTTTTCGGGGGTAGCATGCGTAATGTTTTTGAGGCATATGTACGTGATCAGTCCATGGACCCTTCCAAAATATGGCCTCAAGTAGAACATATCATCCGCACAACAGTTTTGACGAAGGAAAAAGACATTGTCAACATTCTTCACTCGTACAAACAGCATAATTTCTTTGACTTGATGAGATTTGATCTTTTTATCGACGAGAATCTAAAAGTTTATCTAATGGAGGCCAATATGTCGCCAAATCTTTCATCGGCTCATTTCAAGCCAAATTCGCTTTTGTATGAGCAAGTGCTATATAGTGTATTTAACTTAGTCGGAATACGTCAATTACGTGGAACAAGTGCCCCCATGTAAGTACAAACTGATCAAATATGTTTCAGTTTAAATATAATACATACATTGCTTTTTCTGATACATAGCTTTTCTGACAGCAGCGACTTTCTTGCATCTGATAAAAATTTGGCAACAGCCTTAAATACATGCGCTTCGAACGATTGTGACAAGAACTGCAACAAGGAAAAGTGTAGTCTCTGCTTGCCTTGCCTCAGTGGATCAGAATACAAGATGCTTCACCAAGCGTACGAGGAGCATTTGCATCGGGTTGATATGAAGCGTATTTTCCCAAAACCAATTGTAAGGAAAATAAACCTTTCACGCAAGATGATTCTTAATTAATATCAATATATTTACAGCTAAATTTGCAGAATTTCGATATAATTGACGAAACGCGAAATATGTCGAAGAAAAACGCGTGGATGACGCGATGGTTCTATAATAAATGTCAATATGAACGAACGTGGTGTGTCTAAATTTAAAATGAGCACTCTACTGATTTATTTGCATATTACCGTACGACTAGAACAAATAATATATATTTTTAAGAAATAATTTATTTAAAATTCAAATCAGTACACCCCTTGCAAAAAGTATTATGATTTTGTGTATGTATTTTAAAGATATCTCGTAAAACAAAAACATTTTCTCTTTGATGTCCGCAGTACTGGAACCAAGGTCGGATAAATATCGGGACCACGACGACCCAATACTTTTTTATATAATGGAGGGACGTACATTTTTCAGAACAGTTTATGTTACTTTAATAAGAAGTCCAGTTTTGTAAATTATATTTATCGGGATTTTAAAATTTCGGCGTTGTTATTAACATATTGACTCTCGTTATGTAATTTTACTATATAATGTATAATTAAATATATAAAAATACTTTACTTTTATAAATACTTTTCAATAAGTAAAATAGTTTTTATCAAAATGGAGTAATTTCTACTATGCAGGGAGACTATATATTCTGAGAATCTACGAGCTGTTATCAACAACTCTGAGCCAAGACCGAATATTTCTAATAAATGGCACGACAACGCAATAATCTGCCTACTTAATCTGCCCTACTGTTACACACTCGGCGCAACACAATTCAAACATCTTTGTATATTTCGAATTTTTGGGTGATAGCTACAGATCTAAAAAATTATATTTGGCCAAATATATGGGAATTCTCGCACTTTATGGCGGCACTGGCCGCGGCTAACAACATTCCCGCTCGTTATTAATGAATTTGTTGTATTTTTGTAATCTTTTTTGAGGTCTTGGGAGATCTATAAGCTTTCTTTATGGATGCAGGTGGACGAAGAGCACGGACATATCCACAAATTGTACATTTTGAATAGTATAACTGGGAATCTCCCTTATTGGGCTAAACTATCTGTCATCTTCAGCCACTCCAATTTTATTGAGAAGCTCACAATTCAAACCTATGGTTGATTACTGATTACTGTGGTTTCGACAGCCTTTCTGGGCATCTAGAAACGCAACAATCGACCGAAAAGCAACCTCAATAAACATGGATTTTTAATATGATAGATAGCGTTCAGAGTCAAATTTTCAATTGATCCAGGCCATTGACTAAAGAGAACGGTGATTAATTCTCAAATGCACCAGGCGTCAAATTAATTTTTTCTAAGCTGTTATCAGTTTAGCTGGAACTCAAGTGAATATCAACATAACGAGAAAAATATATCAACATGGGCAGTATTTAGTGACAGTAGAGAGAAACGCGACCTCATCGCTACCTAAAGCCAGAACCGGAGCTGTCCGAGAAATTCAGGTTTGATAATATATTGGCTTGCATACATTCTTACTCAGATGTATCCGCTGATGGCTGCAGCTAATAGAATAGATGGATACGGACAGATGAAACTAGTGATGAACGGATGGGGATTCCCGTCAATGTTTTTTTTAATGTCGATGAAGAGCAGACAAGGACGCTTTGTCGGCAATTACTTCTGGCGGTGTGAAGCGATGGATTTATTGCTTCAACAGCTAATAAACAAGTTGAATTTATTGTTATCTCGATTTCTATTCAGAGACTCAATACACAGTATGCAATAGCTGAGATTGTGAGCATTGGCCATGAAATGAACATCAGCTCAGGTTTGTCGGTCAGCATCATGGGAATAAAGTTCTGGTGAAGAATGGTTCAGGACAGAGTATTTAGTATTTATTTTCAGAAATGATTTAGACGAGTCAAAATTGCGAGTAATCCTATTGTTTTGCATAATTGGACTCACAAAATCTATTAAATAAATCGAATTCAAAATTTAAAAAAAATAATTTTAAAATTTGAAATAAATCAACTAAACATTGGAAATGATAACTTCATTTACAAATACATAGCTCAGCCATTATACAGGCGAGATTGAAACAATCGATCTTCAAGAATACACCAGCTTCTGCCCGAAGCTATTTTTCCTTTCATGTTTGTTTTTGAATTAACCGAAATAAATTTCGATAAGCGTAACTCATGTACACATATGTACATATGTACTCTTTTGTTTCAGTAGAAATAAAACTTCAGAAAATTTGTTTATCAAACATTAAAAAAATTGTGTTTTTTTTACTTACACCTCTCATAAATTCAATGAAAATTGTTTTACTGTTAGTAAGTAGACTACAAACAAAAGTTAATGTTAAATGTTAAACCACAGCATGTTCACTGTATATTCCAGCTGTCAAAGGAACTATTAAGCCTTTATACCCGGTACTCAAAGAGTACGCTTTATATCTATTACATTCGTATAGATGCGCATGTGTGTATGTAGCAGGCAGAAGGAAGCGTTTCCCTATATACCATATAAAATGAAAACAAGAGCAATCGAATTTTGTGTGCCGGCTCCTGTGAAATCACACTGAAACAAGGGCATCCTATAATTTTCGCCACGACCCTTACTGCATCTTTAAATGATGAAAATCTTTGGCATCCACAGTTTTGAAGATACGAAAACACACCAAAAACTGAGAATCATCATGAAATATATTATCTAGCAGATTGCTAACAGGAGTAAAGAAAACAATTGTGGCTTAATCCTATAACAGCCGGATGTTGCAGTATGTAAAGTGCTAGCATATTTGTCATTAGGTAAAAAGAGGATAGACGGAGTGTAGGTATATATATTGTAAGAGTTAATCAGTATGGTATGATGTATTCATCATGGTTCACGGTATCATGGTATCACGGTATGATGGTTCCATCAACATGATCATCGATCAATCGATAAGAACCGAGATGGCGACTTAATCAAAGTCTGAAAAAAGCCACACTGAAACAAAATAAACCCAACATTTCTTTCATGTTATTAATTAATTCAAGCCCACCTTTTAATTTTCGTCACTTGGGACTTTTAAAATGAATTTCTGAATCGTGAATGCACGCCATCTTTACAGTATTCGAGTAGTAGACTAGCTTATTGTTTGTTCAGTATTGATCGATAATCGTTTCGCGAGATCGATTAAATATTAAGCGAAAACGTTGAAGCAGAACCCCAATGCCGCTAGTTTGGCAATTTGTCCCTTCAAACAACCCACTTTGGCTTGAAAAGCTTGTGCCTATTGACAGAATATTGACAGAAGCTATTTCACTTTTCGGGGCGTGACAGACATTTCGGCGCCTACCGTTGCCGTCGGAGACTACACCGACGCCACGAGCACTAATACCAACCCCAACCCCAACCCAACCAACTTGTGGCGAGCTGTGAAAAGGGGCTGGGTTTCCGTCTGTGCCAAAAGTTTTGACTGCGATTCAATAAACAAACGGTATTATTAAATAATGCTCTCTAAGAGTCCTAGTCATGAAGGCAAGGGGCCGGTCTCCCGATTTGTCTAATGCTGAAATACGAATGTACATACATATGTGGATTAAGAAAAGTCCACCGGCGGCAAAGCACCTCACCTCCGAATTCGGCACAACTCTTGAAACTCTGCGACGATGACGCTCCAAGTTGAGCGAAGCTCGTAGGTGTTTTAATGAATGTTGCCAGGATACAGGTGCCAGGCGAAGCCATTTTGTTATTTTTATTTACTTTGACAGTCAGTACTTGAACACACAAAGGTGAACGCTGCGGAATCGCATAGAGTCCATCGGGATTTTAGAGTAATTTTAGCAAGTGTCTCGTATGTAAAGAACTACGATGAAAAGACAATATTACTGATCGGAAATCATTCCAAGCCCGATACGCAATGAGGAAGCCTTTTGTGAACTTCAACTTCAAATTTTCCCCAGGCTGTGAGTGCCCAGGGACCCTTACTTATGTGTATGTTTATCGGTATGGCGCCGCTTACCACACGCTCGTAGCCATCATCATTTGTTGTGTAAAACAAAACATACTTTCAGTGGCATTCCAAAGCTTAGGTAAGTTTACCAATCCTACATAGTATGTGCGATAATAATTCACTCAGAGCTCCGTATATAATATGATGTATTTATAAGAATACGAGTATAATATATTCAACCCTCCATAGATCGTTAATTAATAATGATCAGTATAATAGTTTACACAACTAAAAAATATTTACACTTACGCTCACGCTTACAACAACATAATTTGTACTAAGCATAATTATTTTTGGATTGGCAATTTGACCTATTTTATAAGCATGCCTCAATCTGAACTTTTTACAACCCAATAAAATCCAGCCGAAAGTGAATTACACTAAAGCGTATTTTGATTTGGTGGTCACTTGCATGGATTGCGTGAATATGTTAATAAAGGTATGAACGAAAGTTGGGAATAATTAAGTATTTCAATATTCCTTCCAATGGTGGTGGAGTTAAGCCGGACCTTGCATGCAAATAAAACCTCAACAAGTCAAACCGGAAACCCAAACATTTCGTTCAGTTTGCGTTTTACAAACATATGTATGTACTAGTATAACAAATGTTCAAACATATACATACATATGTATGTACATATTTATGTACATACGAGTATATATAAGTAGGCTGAGAAAAACTCTCAGTTCTGTCGTTTAAGACCCGGCCTGGCCACCACTTACTACCACCTTATACCACCACGAGTATAACACAATGAAGATTCATACCACAATTCATCCGGTGGTGTATGTTAAATTAATGGAAAGTCCAGCAGTGTGTTTTGACCAGGGTCCGTAACCATGGTATTATACTTAAAGGTGGAATATAGAGAGAGGTCATTTTATGAATATATATGCAAATAAGATTAGGGTGTCCAAAGAAGTTCTCTGAAAATACATTTTACCAGCAAACGAAATGGATTCACCGAAATAATTTGTATATATATGTATACATATGTATGTACATATTTGTATATATGTACATATTTAAGCTTATGACTAGGACTCTTAGGGTAAATCACTCTGACATTGTCGAGTAATGATTTTATACGTCTACCGACAACTTTCCAGAAATAGCGTCCCTCTTGTGAGGGCTACCCGCATGCAAATCAAATTGAAAGGCTTTAGACGTGGTCAAGCGTTCAAGCCTAACGGTAGCGCGCGCGTTCCCGAATTTTGCGTGGAATTAAATATGATGCATCACCTAGTTAACTTGTAATCCTAGGTCGGACTAAGTGATTTTGTCATTCTTAACCTTGTTATTGTCAAAGACTAAAATAAGTTCTGATGTAAAGCGTGAAAAAGAGAATGTGTGACAAGTGCTCTAAGCAAGTAAATGGAAAAAAACAACGCAAAAGATACATATTTTATCAATATTAGATGTACTCACCTACATTTGTATTTGTAATATATATCTTATTTTAATAAGAAAATTGTTTCAGTTTGTCTAAGTTTATCTTTCCAAGTCCGTCGTGTGATTTCAATATACTCAATATGTTCAATATATGTACTTGAAGTGGACCAATATGAATATGAAATTAGTATTTATGACCATTTTATTAAAAAATAAAAGGGAATCAAAAGATTACATTTTAATGCTGTTATAAGGATATCACAACATTATCGAGGTAATTTAATTTGAACTTGAATTTAACATACTCGTACTATAACAGAAGCGTTTCCTCTCGGCACAACGATTGCTTTCGAATCCTAATGTGTGCGTATATTAATGGATATTTGACGTGTTCGATTTAATAGTAAATTACCTCCTTTTCCGTTTCCTTGTCTTGTTTTGTTTTGACCGACATAGACCCAAGGTCAGACCGTCGTCATCATCGGAAATAATACCTGTAGGTCAAAAAGGTTTTATAAGGTATATTTTTGTAGTTTAAGGCTGTATCAAATATTCGTAGATAACTTAGATATGTATCCAATTTCACTTTGTCCGCATTATTATGTTGGTCTTATCCAGATGAATGGACATATATTTATGTGATATATTTATAAAGTTCTACCAAAGAGTCATGAAAACTGTGTCACCCACGTGGGCCTACTACCTAAATCGCCATTTTCTGTGCAGATTCCTTTTTACTGCAAACTTAAATGCCTCTATACACGTGAATTTTTATATATACAAGTATGAGAAATGAGTTCAACATCTGCTTCGTGCAATTGTCTGGGTTTTGGCTTTGGATTTTAAACTTGTTTAGGTTGCCGTTGCCGCCCGCATTGTGTTTTTTCTTCCTATGTACAAGTATGTACATACATATGTATAAATATCCTGCAAACAGCGGACAACGCCACTGCAAGTATTTTCACGTACTTACAAAAGCCTCAACTGCTACCAAATTCATTAGATGCAGGTCACAAGATAAATAGCACAGAATACGATTACATATATTGAACAAGCTGAAAACATGATTCAATTACTCCCATTTCATGTGCACAATTAACCCAGCCGACTCAAACGAATTTGACTGAAAACCATGAAACCAATTTTGTACCCGGGATGTAACTTTAAATTATTTAAAAATTGCACATTATTGCACGAAATAGTATATCCGATGGACAGTTTAAAATAATGCGGACGTCTTTATCCGAATATTATGTTATCTAATTCGACCATTTCAAACCAGTTAAAACGCTATTATCAACCATTCGATTTCACAAAACCCCTAATCAGTGTTTGCGTTAAAGGGACCTATTCAACGTTTCAAGAAAAAGATTAGTTTCGGGGGTCAATGGCCCTAGATTGATATTCTTTGGTGTCGTACGCCAATATACATATGTACTACTTAAATAAAAATATATAAAAAGGTTTCAACTTTTTTTTCAACGAACATAAGGGACATGAACATTTTAATTAATTACAGACTTTTCTACACCAAAAGTTCCCAGACTTGTTCTTTTCACGTACTAATATGTACTGTATACACATGTACATATGTATGCATATAAATGTAAGGATGTTCGATGCAGTTTTGGTTTTTGTAACCGACGGAAAATCAAGTTTGCTACAAAACAACACTGAGGAGAGGTGATTTCATAAAAGCAAAGAGAGAAGAGAGAGATTTGATGAGTGTTTTCCAATGGATTGGAGAGCGAAGAATTGTCGACAACAGAGTCGCAGCTCTCAAATGTCTGCAAAACCGGCTTTCCGCTCTCGATCCACGAGCGTACGTTCTCACGACAGGGCGGCTCGGCGGATCAGCTTGTGCCTCGCTCAGTCTTTACGGACGATTGGCGGCCAGGGCCAGTAACTTTTCAACGGTGGCGCGGCGCAATACAACTAATTCCGAAAACGTATGGCACGCGGAACAGTTTTAGCTGTAATTTAGCTTAGACAGAAAACTGTTGACGCTTACGTATTACCTACATATTTTCAATTGGAGGCAATATGATTAATTGACTATATATGTATGCTGTATAAATGCCTACATAATGTTTAAAAATGTGGGAGCTTGAGCAGTGAAGTACTAGTATACTATGCTAAAAAGAAAACGCTAATATGTACATATGTATGTACATACACTAAACACAAAAAAGTTGGTTTCCAGCTCACTTGGGTGTGATTGTTTTTGAAAAAATGACAATTACTTGATTATATAAACTATACATGTGTACAAGGGATTAAAAAATCAGTGGAGTGCTCGAGTTGCCTAATTATTGTTTGCTTAAAATTAACAATTCAAATGAATATAAATGTTTCGATGGATAACACATATTGCAGCTGTTCTTGAACATTCAACAGGTATGGTGTATGTACATATATAATGTACATATTTGAATAAAATTCGTAAATATGCTTACGTTGGTATACATATGTATTAGTACATGTAAAATAATATACTCGTATAACAACGAAGAGTCAATTCTTATCGCTCAATAGGGTATTTCTCTATTCTTTTTTTTGTGCACTTCTTTTGGGTGCCAGAACTTCTGATTTCTCTATGTCTATCGCCCTTTTAATACTTCGTTTTTCCTATTTAACATGAATAATGTCCATATCTAGTATGTAGTATTAATTATGACTTACGGAATTTCATTATATCTTATTACCCAAAACTGCTAAGGACACTGTTCCAGATTAAGCTTTTATTCCACTTTTTCGATCTTGATCCGAATTGAATAATGATCTTGAATTTAAATCTGGTGACTTTCCTCAGAATATTTTATTGCCATACATAAATACCCCTTACTTATTCAGAACTTTGAAAACACAAATCTTTTTTAGCAAAAAAAAAAATAAATATATAAAATGATTCTTTAGTACAAATTAAGCTTTCAACCCTCCTCACAAGTACGTATGGGAGAACCAACTGGTTCTGACATAGCATCTATCGATCTAGAAGGGTATTAGAAGCACCCATAACAAAAGGATGCCAAAGTTGTTATTTATAAGTGCAGATAGATCTTAAATGGTCAGTCGATCTAAGAAAATCTCGAAAAAGCAACTCTCTGCAACTAATTAATCAGAGTCGTCAGTGTGTGTGTGCATACATATACGCATATATATAGATATATGTATAATATGTACGTAGTAGCTACCGGCAAGCGTGATGCCAAAACAAGATTTACATGCCCGTTTAAATGCAACCAAATGTACATACAAATGTACATACAAATGTACATACATATGTATGTATGTATGTACTACATCCGCGCTTATGAGTTTGCAAATAAAGTATGTAAAAACGGCACGAAATCGACCTTGTCTGACCCACTTAACTTTGAGCTGCGGCAAAAATGACAGCTTTGCGGCATTTAAAAAGAATATTTACTTTCAGCATTTATTCAGGCGCCTCTTGCGTGTTTCCTGTTACGAAAATATTTGCGTTTTATTCCCGACTGTCTTCATTTGTAGTTTATTATGCTTTGGTGCCAAAACATGGAAGCTAAAAGGAAATAAAAGATTTTAAAATACAACAAATTCGCACAAATAGTTGCTAGAGGGTCAAAAAACCTATGTAACTAGACGATTAGGTTAAAGCTATTTTGCAAGAAGAAACGCACTCAGAAGAGGGCTGTCAAAGTCTTTTGATTTTTATGAAGCAGCACAGTCAACTGCGCCGGAACGCACATAATGAAAACTCGTTCTTAGCTGACTGTTGCTATTGCTCAACAATCTCTAGCCATTAATGTGTCATTCAACTGGATCTTAAAATACAACTCACAGACCAAAGCGATTTCAGCGACAGCGACCATCCCGTGCAGAATGAAGAACAAATCCTGTGCGAAGGCTCACGGTCGTAAAGACATTTATTTATGCTTGACGCCCACAATATCCCTGCCGCTGTAATGCGCTGCAAACTACTCTTAGGTTCAGGTCTCAGCATACCATTTTTTTTACCCTAAAGTACAAAAAGTGAATTTTTACGATATTAAACAACGAAATTATTGCATACAACCTGGGGGTACACACACCACATCAAAGCTGTTCTGTTTTAGGGCAAATCACACTCTGGTTTTATGGCCCTACACCATGCATTATCCAGTCACTTACTTGTTCTAACGCTTTAAGTTACTTCCTTTATCCGTTGACTGATGCTCTTTTGTACAAGCAAACATATTTTTTTAAGTTTTTTAAGTACATACAACGAGTTTAGAGTTACAATCTATTAACCTATCTTATTGTAGAATAGCACTGGTTACTATGACCTTCGGCTATAATAAGAAAAGTATTTGTCGTAATTCTATATAATACCACTATACAGTATATCTATTGTTAGAACAATCTTTCAAAAAATAAACCATCCCCGATAAAAGTTTCTGGCATTCCAAAACTTATTCAACTTTTATTCGCATACTGCATACTACATCTTTCAGGTCGAAAAATGTGAAAACTATGTAACGTATGATTCAATACTCAATAAACAAAAAACTGCTCCGCTGTATAGACAGTTCTAAAGAAAAACTTGTTTTCCAAACTATCTACCACATTGACTTGACTTTAAAAAAATATATATTATAAAATATAACTAAATATATTAATATTTTTTGTATGTGTTCTTTGAATACTCCTTTACCGAAGTTTAAAAGTGCACTCTGCGGTGTTGAGCCGTCAGGGTCTAGGTCGATAAAACTGTCGCACCCTTTCCCGAAAAGGAGGCAAAAAAGGGCTGTCAGAGGTATAAAATCCCATATAACATCATATTTTGATCGTTTTTCGTGCGAGGTTGCGTCATTTAAATGACCTATGTAGAAGCCCTGCACACTCGTTTTGCTCGCTCGATTTATATAATGGGGAGATGCTTAACTGTTGTCGGAGATCTGATTAAAATAAGAGCAGAATACTCATTTAATAGAATCCTATATGGTCGTACATCAGAGTCGATAAAATCGTCAAACACCAAACAAAACCCACGAAATGATATCTTACTGTTTTCCTAATATCTCTGCGAATATTAATCAAATTCAAATGACAATATTGTGTATTTAAAGAATAACATTGATGGCACCAGAGTCAGCAAGTGCGTGGTCTCAGACTGGAGATACATCTTAAAAAGATTCTGTTCTTCGTTTACATCTTTACTCTGCGTTTACTGTACTGTCCTTTGCCCTGTAGGTGCGGTGCGTTGGAAGCTATGGAAAAAAGAGACAACAAAGAGAAACGTTGATAGCTAATCGATTGGAGTTCTTGCAAAGAAACACATATTTTTTCCTCGGCTTCGATTATAATGAGAAAATGTGTGGGAAAATTCTTACATCTTACTTATTTAGATGCATTTGAATTTTTTGCAGTTGCAAAAATGCATCTGCAATATTTATCTCGAGTTTATTCTCATTGGTTTTTTATGCGGTCCTTTTAAATACACACCCATATGCGATCTTCTGGGGGATTCTTCTTCTTCTTGAGGATATGGGACTTGGCAACACTTCTACAACGACTTCGACACCTATCGAATTGTCAAATTCTATCCTGACCAGATCTAATCGAATGAAATGTTAGGTTTATTATATAATAGCTACCATCGATCTGCAAGCTCGACCTAGCGACCGACCCCTGAAGCAAGCCTCCCTCAAATATTTCTATTTATAATTCATATATAACCCAACCAAATAAGATCAAAATTCGATTACTTAGCTTATACCTACCTATAAAACTGGCTAATCCGCACAGACATACATACATATGTGCATACATATTTACTACGTACTTATAGTATGAAAAGAATTGTAATTGTACGATTTTCAGTTTATTTCCTTGTAGGTTTCAAGTTAATTCAATTAGATATGTGGTGTACATGCAAGGCATATTGCATGTTTATTTAACCTACCTAGGCGCACCCAAAAACACGCCCGCAGCTGCGACTACGTATGCAGATGTATATACATAAATATATGTACATATTTATGCTTGTAGGTACTGTGCAAAAATTGACTGCAGACACATACAGATAGACTGACGAACAAACTAAGCTAAGAGGCGCCCAGCAAAGGGGGTGAACGAGCAAGCAAGCCAAGTACCGGACCCAGACCCAGCCCCAGCCCCAGCCCCATTAAGACAAAAAACAGGAAAGGATAGACGGGCTTCCAGCATGGTGAAGGACGGTCGCATGGGTAACCGAACGAATCGCCAATAAAAAAAAAGTGATTACGAGTCTGCGATGCTGGCTGCCTATGAGGCTAGGCTTTTTGCTGTCTGGCAGCGAGGTCTATTGTCGTAAGCAGATTAGTTTGCCATCAGGTTCAACTTTATTTGCAACACAAATTTTCATTCTACTAGTATGTACTCGTACTTGTGTGCTGCCTGTTGCAGCCAGCCGAACCCGTATTCGAAAAAAGACAAAACATCCACAGCTCACGAATCTGCGTGCTAGGAGCAGCCATATCCCAACCAAAGCCAGCCCAAAAAAACTGAACAACGCCCAAAATCTTGTTTCGGTCTCGACTGGACTCACGAACTGCAGCGCGCCTGCAACGGAGTGCAGACTAGACTATGACTAAGCTCAATATTGTTTTGGGGTCGAAGTTTACATACCCTTTAGCAAGGGTAGTTTATCTAAGAAATTCAATTGATATCATTCAACATATGTATGCTTTTTGATTTTTTAAAGCAACTGTTTGATTTTATAAATCTATTAATTTTTGGTTCCTAATATATGTAGACCGTTTTTGTTGAGTATTACAACCCAATCCTTGAGTTGAATAAATAAGTTCATTTCTGAATGTGTGTGAACGATTCATCATAAAACACTGCAAGGCGGTGGCTTATTTGCCGAATGGCTGACTGGCCAGATTGTCCCAGTAGTTGGGACAAAAAACTGTCAGACTTCCGCGCCAAACGACCATGCCCATACGCGTATATGTGTGAAGAGAAATTCGGTCCAATGGCACAAATATTGTGTGCTGTGTTTTACAATTGTTGCGCAATATGAGAGCTGAACCAGTGAACGCGAATCGCGGCGCTCTACAGAGACGGGCCAGACGGAATTGGGAACTTGCTTTTGACTAGAAAATGAATGCATTACCGGGTATATGTATACTCATATACTTGTATGCTTGTACCCACTGTGCACATACAAATTCGATATATATCCGAAGCCTTTCTAAGCTAAATGCGGGCAAAGGCAAACCGAATATATTGCAACACACTACGAGCAAAAGCGAGGGTGTCGGGTAGCCAGAGCGCGCTTGCCTCGCCTCGGCTCTGTTAATCCGGTCTGTATGAGATTCGACTGACATAACTGGTCATTGGCTTGTAACTGCAGCTAAGGACTCGACGATGGCACTTAGATGCAGCTGCATAAACTGGAAATTGGCAAATACAGCTAGCACGAACAACAGACGATCGCTTGGACGGGACGATGCATAAAAAACCGGATTGGCAATAGCTCACCAGAGTGGCTTACAAAAAGTCTGAGTTTGCAGCTTAAGCAGCATCAGGCCAAGACAAAAAGGAGCTGCTGTCTCTTGGCTCTAATTACATCGAGAACTTTCCTGAGCGCTAAGGGCCTACAACTTCAGTTGATTTCTCATTAATAGTTGGCTTTAAGATTTAGTGTAGATTTAGTTGGCTCGGACCAACACTCATCAGAGTGTAAGATCTCATTGTCATGTCGATTACAACAATTTGACAAGATCAAGTTATCTGCAATTTGCAATTATCTTTAAGCTATCATAAAGTTAAGTTATCATAATTTCAATGGAAATGGGCGGTATGATAGAATAATATTCGAATTCTCAGGCACTTTAAGTTGATTCCAAATACCACAAAAGAACCAGGACAAATTTTGTACGTAATTGGTAATCCCACAACCCTAACCCAAGTTATAACACTAAAAGGGTTTGTATACCCTATTACTAGTACATTTTCGAGTACAAGTCTCGCTAGAAGAGATCTAGCGGGGTAGAGAGACTTCAGGAATTATCAAGCAAAACCAGCACACAAAATACGGATACTTTACTCTAGATTAGTGGTCGGCACGCATGCATTCATATGTTTTGCAGTGCGTTTGTGTGCGTGAACAGCTGGCAAAACGGAACAGTACACGACGGAAATATGTTATTGCTTTGCAGCTGCTGATCACTTTTCTATGGTCACGTCACAGGACCGTGCCCACCACTGCAGTCTCGGAGGCCTTGGCGTTACACGCGACGGACAGACAGACATGGTTATATCGACTCGACTTAGATCTACACGAATCTAATATACTCCTATACCTTCTGAGTACAGGGTATAAACAGTGATAGAAGACCTTTTCTTGATTTAAAGCTAGTCTGAAGCAAATTATTAATCAAACGATTCCGATTCAGTATAGTATAAAATATCACCTCGAGAATTTATTCATGAATCAGACAGCCGTGTATTTAAGAATGTGAGTACTTTAAAAGAATTACGAAAATTTGAAACTAAATTTGTTTTCGTATGCCTCAAACAAGAGGGCTAGCTGTGTTAGTATTGAAATGTTCATTCAAAATAATCAAGTGGATAGTAGCTCTGTTGAGGCTATTTATTAGTCTGCATATTTTAAATCGTGGATCCACTAGCCTTTATTGTTTTTTTTTGGGATCAGAAAAGAGCGTGGGAAAAGTTTTAAGCAAACTTAGTCTGATTGGAATTTTCAATAGTTGCTCTACCTCCTATAATATCGAATATCTAGGCAATATAAGTATCTCCGATCCCATAAATTTAATATGCGTATTTCCAACCTGCTGTGCCGATATTCGCGTAATTGCGTATCACCATATTCAGTGAGAAAATAAATGAAATGACGTTATAAGAAACAAAAGTGGGTTTTGAGCTTGACTTATAAAATATTAAAAATGTTGATGTCCCGATACTCGCCATCGTTCGTAAGAGCTTTGAAGGCACAAATAAATTATGGTGGAGTTTTTTGTGTAAATACCGGTATCACAATCCTGATCAGCAAGAATAGAGGAGTCGATCTAGCGATTCCTTAACTTAAGGATTCTCAGCGACATTTTCAATTTAGTATTCTTTTATGTATATGCGGATCATGGACCATTATATCAGATAGCTAACATAAAAAGGAACGAAACAGATATGGTTGGGTGTGTTTGTGATGGAAGGAAATGTATTGGTTAGTTTGCTTGAAAGATATTGATATTGTTTGTCTTCTAGCTTCTAGGGTATACATATAAGCTTCAGCGCGCTTAAGTTAGCTACCTTAATAATATTTTTAAAGATAACCAAAAGAACTTGAAATTGATCGACCGTGAGATAACTATATTTTTGCTTTTAAAAATAACACCTCAAAAAAAGGAAGACTGATTTTAAAGTTACCTGTTTTCATTACAGAAATGGCTTCCAATAGTAGCAGTCAATCTGTAAAGAACAAAACAGTCATACCGCTACGCCACATGGGAAAGGAACAGAACGGCTTAACTTCAAATGCGGGACCGATACTCCAAAAGGAATGCTACTACTACACCCCAACTACCTCCCAGCAACATCAACAGATTCAACAAGGCTGGCAATCTCTATGGGCTTTTTTTGGGCCCTGGCTGAGTGCAATGACCGCCTATCGATTGCTGACAATCAGCCTTCTAATTGGTATTCTGTGTCCACATCACATTCAAGGCGTGGATCCTAAATTCGATCCTTCGACGCGCATGCGACTGGTACTGGTACCGGCAGACGCACAAGTAAACTCAGTTATCTACAGATTGCGTGCAACTGACGAGGAGTTCGACTATCCATTGACCTTTGAATTTGTGGGTGATGCATTTTCGTCCACCGTTAAAGTGGATTCGCTTCCATGCACCAAGTACAATTCGGTTTGCCAAGCAAACATCGTGCTTCAGCGTCGCTTGGAGCCTGGGCGCTATTACGACTTCCAGGTTTCAGTGAAGGACTCAAAAGGTGGCATGGCCACTCAATTGTGCTCAATTACAGCAACCAATTTTACCACACCTCATGACCTCATATTTCCACACAAGCCCGGTATTATAATGATACCTGAGGTGAGAATATTTGTAATATGTTATTTCATAGCTCTACTCAAAACGGATCAAATTCCAATTATAAATAATATCCTTCGATATGTTTCTTAATAGTGGTACAATATTGCTTTAAGTGAAAATATAAGCATTGCTTAGAATTCTTAAAAGAGAGAGAGAGACAGGGGATAAACGTGTCCGTCCGTCAACATTTTAATTCCATTTCCTAGCTCTACAATATCCCCGAGCAAGACTTGTACTAAAATATCTGAATTATAAACCTCATTATATCCTACCGGGTAAACCAGAGTACAAGTAGAAGACAGCGCATACGAATTCATAGTGTTCATAAGTATAAGCATAAATACATTTTATTGTCCATCCGTTTGTCACTTAGCCAGAAACTAGCAAATATCTAATGAGACGATCCTAAAATGAAGAGCACCATTATTACAACCAGAAGAAATAAGGGGACCCGGACTTTGCTATTTTCATACACTCAAATTACAGACAATTGTTTTCTTGCTTTTTTCAAAGGATGCTAAACGCGGCACGGAATTAAATTACGTAATTGCGCGAAAGAATCCACTGTTTCAAAAACCAGTCTACCTCGAGTTATGGGTAAGTTTAATGTTAACAGATGCATTAGGCAGACATTGTGATCTTTTTTCCTCCCCAGGGTTCTCCGCTTTTTGCGATAAGACAAAAAATTGTATCGTCTGAAACAACAGAAGGTACAGTTTTTCTTTTGGGACCATTGGACTTCGAAAAGCAAGCCATGTACCATCTAACTATACTGGCCAATGTGAGTAAAAGCCAAATCGATTCGCTCCTTTGTTTAGCATTACCTTCGTATAGGATGCTTACGCTGAACCTGGCCAAGATAGTCGCAACATCGCTGGCATGGAAATTGTAGTCATCGTCCAGGATGTTCAAGACCAACCTCCTGTTTTCACTTCGGCGCCGCCAGTTACCAAATTGCCTACTGGCATTCTACCAGGCGATAAGGTACATTTTAGAGCTCTCCTATTAAGCTATATTTATATATATATATGTACATTTATGTATTAACAATCATTTGATTTGATTCAAACGAAGATATTGCAAGTACATGCGGAGGATGGCGACAAAGGAAACCCGCGGGAGATTCGATTTGGATTGGTCTCAGAAAACAACCCATTTACTTCGTTTTTTGACATCAATGACACAAGCGGTATATATCACCAGTACATATGGTTTTTCATATAATTATTATTTGAATTTGAGAACATTGGATAATAAATTTGTTTAGGATAAAATTATAAAAAACAAAACAAAAAAGATTTTAGTCTTGCATAGATAGACTAGCTCCTCCGAATATCTGTGTCTCAGAAACTAAAAACCTTTTTCTGCATATGTATGTGCGACATTCGAAGAACATAGGGCACAAGTAGGCAAGCAAAATAAATTGGACAAAAATCCAAAACCACAACAATGATTCTGTTCAAGCAAGAAAATAGCAGCAGCGCAACATCAGGTAACCGATATTAACATAACTACTGGGGAACACCAATAGGGGGAGCGAACGGCAACCCGCTTTGTAGTTAGACTCGTTAGATTACACAGACCATCTTCACCTCTTCTCTCTTTGTCTCACCAAAACCAACTTTTCCCGACCACAGTAGTAATACCCGTTCGGGGCGGCCAAGTTCTTTGCCGCAATTCTACCCGCCTCTTCATTTCCCGCACCCATAACCCATCAATGGATCCACTGCAGTGAGACTTCCTTGTTTCGTGCTAGTCCCGTACCTACTCGACTCGAATCGTCTGTGCTTCCCAGTAGCAGTTTGATGGCTTTTGCTCTGAAGCCGCATTCGGAATGCTGCGGCAGGCTCTTGAATATAATGACAAGCCGTCTACCTCATCACCTTCTCGTCATCGATGTGCATGTGTGTACATATGTACTCGTACTACCTTCATTGCAATGGGAAGCATATTTTTGTTGAACTGTCGTTTGTGGCGACCCTTCCATGAAGATCTTCAGTATACTTATTCATTGCAAGGTATATTTCAAATATAAGACCTGTGTTTATGTGGTAGTAAATATTAGGATTTCATCTCAACCCAGCAGCGGCATGGCCGAATAATTACATTAGGCATCAAAATTTAACTTTTTATTTACGCTTCGAACCAAACCGAACCGACTTTTTCTGTTCAATGAATTATGGTTTTTTTTAGGTGAAATATTTTTAATGCGACCTCTTGAAGATATTGCATTTATAACGCATGCGGGTGATCCAGTACTGCTTACGGTAATTGCGGAAGAAGTTAAAGTTGGTCGTGACGAACCGCCAGCATTGGCATCTACTGTGCAATTGGCGTTCTTTCTGCCAGATCGTACCAATTCACCTCCATACTTCGAAAACGATCAGTAAGTATTATTAGGCATCCACTGGAATTCCTCGAGGCTTTCCAACCTTTTCTATCTAACTCAATCGCTGTTTCTTTGCTGCAGCTACGTTTCGAGGGTAGACGAAAATGCACCGCAAGGCACAGCACTAATATTCGTTGACCCATATGTACCGCGGATCTATGACGACGACACTGGAAAAAATGGAGTTTTCTCGCTGACGTTGCTAAACAATAATGGAACATTTGAGATAACACCAAATGTAGCAGAGCGCAGTGCATCGTTTCTAGTGCGCGTACGAGATAATACACTGTTAGACTACGAAATGCGACACTCTGTACAGTTTCAGGTGCTGGCTCAGGAAGTGGGTCCGGCTACTAATCTCACAGCCGTTGTAAACGTCACCGTCTACATCAATGACGTTAATGATAATGCACCAGTCTTTGACCAGCCCTCCTACACAGTGGAGCTTCCCGAGAATATGACAGTGGGAACTAAGGTGGTTCAAGTGCATGCCACTGACTTAGACTCGGGATTGGGTGGCAAAGTGCGATATACTGCCATTCTGGGGTATCTAAATACATCTGTTAACCTCGATGCAGAGAATGGATTAATCACATTATCGACAAATAATCATGGCTATGATCGCGAGGTAATGCCGGAATATCACCTGTACGTAGAGGCTCGGGACATGGATGGTGAAGGTAATCGAGCACAAGTCCCTCTAATCATTAAGCTAATAGATGTTAACGATGAGACGCCAATATTTGACAAGGATCTGTATGAGTTTATTTTGACGCCGGATCTCTTGAGCTTCACCACCACGGCCGTAATTAATGCGGAAGACAAAGATGCAACGGCACCCAACAACGAAGTGCGGTACGAACTGATCAGTGGCAACTATGAAAACAAATTTAAGCTGGACAAGGTCACCGGGGAATTAACAATTCAGGATAAGATTCACTTGCGGTCCATGACGGACGCCAGTGAACGAAGACATCGGGATCCAAGTACGGGATCTTCCAGTTCTGACGATGACAACGAAGTGTTTATTATAACTGCGCGTGCTTACGACCTAGGAGTGCCTGTGCGATTTTCGACAACAACAATTCGCATCTACCCACCTGAAAGTCGGAAGCGCATGGTGACTTTTGTGGTACCTGGTCACAACCCAGATAAGGCTAAAACTGAAGAAACGCTGTCTGCCATAACCGGCGGAAAGGTGTTAATTCACTCAATACGACCGCTGCGACCTGATGAGCCAGGTGCCAAAGACATTCCTGTAAATAATCCAGGTATCAAGGACCGAAGTGTCGTCACCGCTACAGTGCTATATGGCAGCACGTCATTAGTTGACATATCGGATATACAGCAGCGTCTGTCCCAGCACAATAATTCCTATGCAATTATGCCGCAAGACTCATTACAGACGAACGTAAGTTTTTGAAATGGTTGAACCAATGATTAGCCATACACTACCTTAATAGAATCTAACACCACTGCAGACTCAATATAAGGCTGAAAATAAGGTGCTGTTCTGGCTGCTTATACTTCTGGCCACACTGGTCGCATTTACCGTCCTCATCCTACTTCTTTGCTGCATATGCTCGTGGTGCCCTCTGTACGGTGCAGCAACGTAAGTAGCAAACTTGGAGACTATACATACTCTAACTTATTGAATTATATCATTTTATATGACGTGTTAAAGGCTTAGTCTCATGAGTTGACTTAACTTTACGGTATATTGTATATTGTATATTGTATTAATGCGTTTTTACTGTTGACTGTCTCATTAGTTACACATTTGGCGCATCTAATGTCACAACTATTAAACAGTTTAAGTAGATAATAATGAGGCTAAGATAATAAGGCCTAAGTTTTATTAAAATATATATGTATATAAAGAATCATTGCGCATTGATTTTATCACGACTTAATTTTAAAGCGATCATTCATATTAATGCTATAACATACAAAGTACTGTCTAACAAATAATATAGCTATGTCTGTCTATCCGTCCCTCCGTCCGTCCATCGACCCTTTTTTTTGACGCCTAGTTCTCAGAGATTTGTATTCTGACTATTGTGATATCACATTGAATCCAGTTTGTCTTCCAATTTTACTACGCTTCCTTCTGCGTCCGTAAAAGCCGTAAATCTCTGGCATCCAAAATTTTAAAAAATAATAACATAGTATAACTATATCTACCAGATCGGATCATTATAATAGCCATGAATTCGCTACCCCTTCCACGCTACCCCTTACTCATTTTCCCTCACACATTCTTCCTCATGCAGTGTGCGCCCTCTGGCGTAGGGGAGCAAGAAAGCCTGTTGGTGGAGGGAGATAGAGAGATGTAGCGGAAAAATGCAAACAGATAACCTATTTTACAATTTTTATAAAATAGTTCAGTAGGTGGAAAGGAGACAAACGAAATGCAATAATTAACAATATAATTTTCATTTAGAAAATTACTGGTTGATGTGGTTGCACTCTTGTTTCCTCTGTTTTTAACTTCTCTCATGACAAGTTTGACCCAAATTTAGTTATATTGCGGTCTAAATTGGCGGTCCTACCACCACAGTTGTAATACTGGGCAAAATTAGAAATCTCTAAAAGAGATACAAATAAAAATATACTCTGTAGATTATTAAAACTAGGCGTATCGCTACCTTCAAAGCTTCGGTGCAAAGAGTGCTAAGTTTTGAAATTTTGAAGGTTTGACTATATAAAACATAAAAAGAAATCAACTAAAAACAAGTCTTTATGAATGAATGTTTTTATTTATGCCAAGATAATTTCTCTAGATAGAATTATTACTCGAGTCAACAAAAATTAAAATCGATTTAAAAACAGACGGTCAAAGAAAAAACAAAAAAAATTTTTAAGAGTATTTGACTAGAGTATTTGGAAAATGAAGTTTAGTAACTCACAATCAAAATCGAATGAAACTGATCGATCTGGCAGCTTCGGTACCCGAAGCCAGACTTCGTTTTCTTGTATATGGACATATGTATGTGCACGGTACTCAAAGAGTGTAAGGGTGTATTGCGGCAGTGAAAATGTAATATGTAACGGCCAGAAGGAAACGTTTCTGATTCCATATAGTATATATAAACATTATGCTATAAAGTTCCGATTCAATACAGCCATGTTCTTCTGTCCGTCATAATGACCCTCGATCTCTGAGGCCAAGAAGCTACCAAGGACAAAGTTATCCGTTTTTGTTCCAGTTCGACTTAGCTGGAAAAAAACTTTTAGTTTTAGCTAGTCCAACCAACTGGATTGACAATTTATAGAAACCATTCGATTTGTTCCTCAATAAAGTTGGTTATCACGAACGTTTCCTCGGCATTTGTGGTGATACCATAATTACATAATACATTTATTCGAATTAAAAAATCATATATTACTTCATTAGAGACTATGTGTTAAGTTCAACATCTTGTCTTAGATCAAATAGTGAAAAAGTATTTATACAATTCTGAGAGAAAGTTTTTAATAATCAACATCAAAACAATTCTATGTATTATCTTTTATTTTTCTCTTGTAGCAAAAGAATAGTTAATATCAGTAAAGCTGAAGACGATGTGCATCTAGTGCATAGGGAAATGGCAAATGGAAAACATACAAAATCTGTTCAGGTAGATTTTGATCTTTTTAGAATTCAACGGTAGTAGTTAACGTAAAGAAAACGCACTTACCAATGGCAAAATGTAAAAGCTCTCAATTGCAATTTCATGTTTTTTTTTTCGTTTTTTGATTTTAACTACGAGTATAAACAAAAATCGGTCCATAAAATCTGCACCTAATACGAGTGTAACTCATTCGAGTTAATAGAAAGCAGCAGTATTGAAATATATTATAGCACACTTATTAAAAAATGACTTTTGTATGATTTTCAGGTCGCAGAGTGGATGGGAAGACGCGATGCCTGGTCAGCGGAGAAACCCCCGAATACCAGAACGAAACCTACCCGATGGGAGTTCCATGACGGTCGTGAACATCCTAGCGAAAACGTAGGGAGATTTCAGGACACCCGAGAGAAACATCATGTACAATCAGCTGAGGAGCAACAGGGACGCATTAGGTATTGACTTTAATATTCCGCGAAATGCTATCTATCATACATTAATATTGTTTATTCTCGTTTCAGAAAACAACGTACAGCCAAAGACGATCTTCATCTTAGTTTTCATAACTCTAGAACTAATCTTATTAATGACCGCGACGTATACATGGAAGACTTAGTTGAAAATCGAGATATAGTGCATGACATTACCCGAAACCGAGAAATTAAACAATTGGACTATGCGCAAAGACAGCGTTGTGAAACCGAAACCCACCAAATTGACGACGACTCTATGCGTAGACACGAAATAGATCGCGGTAGCGACATGGACTTCCCCGCTGCCCAAAACAGTATGAAGAGCAAACGCGAACTGTTTATAAAAGAAGGAAACGTGGAAATTCTTCAACTGATGACCAGAGATAAAATTCACGATGGTGCTGCACTAGACGATGACAACATATATGTAAACGTCCCACTAAAGCCCTTAGGAAACCTGTCACATCCACAGCTTCTAATGGTGGACAATACGGGTAAAGAGATTCTTATGCGGAGATTTATTGAAGAGCAACCAGATGGGAAGCAGATAATTCGAGAGCACTATCAAATAGTACCAGGAGCAACCTACATTCAATCCATGCCGAATGAAGTACAACAAGCCTCAAATTTAAAAGTCGATACGTATCCATTAGTAAAATCAGGGCCCAACAGTATTGTTTATTCTCAAATGGAACCGGAAGTAAAGGTCATACATACACAGCCAGAGCATGCTGTTGGAGCTAGTTCAAATATGCGGCCTGCAATATCGAACCACTCTCTTACCCAGGAGCTGGAACACTCTCTTAAGCAACAGAATTCCCTGCTGCGACAGATACTGCTCGAAAAGGACAAATTGGAGTCCGGCTATACACAGGAAGTGGCATTAGAAACACAGAGTCTGCCTGGTCAGTCGATGGCTATAGGTACGCAGACTGACTGTGATGCCGGGACGCAAACTGATACAGTTGCAAGCCATATCGCGCACACATCCGTCAGTTCACAAGCACATATGAAAACCAAGTCGTCGCATCGTCGTGCTCGAAGCGAAAATGACGAGTCCATGTCTGAGGATGGCTATGAATATGTGCGGTTTATTCCACCAAATAGCCCTGAAGGTATGTTCTGGATCAAGCGTCGAAGGACGAAAAAGCGCCGAAAACAGCCACGTAAAAGGATCGTGATGGTGGAGGAGGTAAAACGTAAAATCCGCACACCCATTAAAGAGGAAGAAGAGCTGCACGAGCGGAAGAGTCGAGTCCCACCAAAGAAACCAATGCGGGAGACCAAGACAAGTATACTGCGGAAACAGCTAAGCGACGAAAGCCGCAAAACTGACGCCACTTCCAATGGAGAATCGAAGGCAAGCGCGCATCTGAAATCAGATGTACTTATAGAGGTAACGGACTCATTCGACGAAAATAAAAGTCCCAGAAACCACAGCACACGAAAGATTCTAGTTGATAAATATTACAAACATTCCGATGGGGAATTCGACGATGGCGAATTCGACGAAGGCGACGATACAGAGTATTCTTTTGACTCAGATGGAGATGAAATCGTAATCAGAACAAGCGCTGTAGTACCTTCACGAGGGCAAGAAAGCGATAAGTTTTTAATGGAACCAAAAGAGAAGCGAAACTTTTCATTTTCTCCAGAAAATATGGGAGGCATAAAGCAGCAAAAGTATCCCCGTACACAGACACCAGTGGAGACAGTCCAGGAGGCACAATTAAATTCAATTCCGAGATTATCAAGGAGAGACAGCAAGAAGCGGGACAATAATCCCAGAAGACAAACCTCATCGGAGCCCCCGCACAACCGACTATCCGTTTCTAAGATCGATTCGATAGCTATTGAAGAAGATAATACACACCCAGCAGCCACATCATTGATTGATCGAAGCTATCAAAGTGAAGCCGAGTTAGGAAATCTTGAGGGGGCAAGAGAACGCAATGTGCCCAAGTATATGGAGTGGTACTACAATAAAAAAAAATCGTCTCTAAGCGGCCGTACCTCGACGGAGTCATCGAAATCTCAACCCACGAACAAAAAAAAGGGTGGTTCATCAGAAAAACGCGTTACAAAGACGCGTATCGCCATCCAGAACCAAGATAGTGATTTCCATGATGATGGTGGAAAATATAAACCTGAGCCGGCTCCACGCAGATCCGTGCCGAAAGGCAGTCGTTTGCTTAAGGAGGACAGAGCTTTAAATAAGCAGCATAGACCAAAAAAAGAGACTTACACAAATCATCCACTACTGCAGCACTCTGAACATAGGTTTGAGCGTGAAAGTGCAATAGAAGTTCCAGCACAGCCTACCAAACTGCCCCACTACATGTACCCAGAAACTCCTCCGTATGCAGCAACAGCTTCAGACAAGGAGCTCTCAGCTCAAAGACAGCAGCCTAAGCCGTCCCCCATTAAAGAAAACGAAGTTAAAGTGACGAACTCGAAAATAAATCTTCTTAAACAAGGTCGTAGCCTCGCACATCAGACATCATCGCATGCACAAAAACAGTTAAATGCTTCGACGCTCGAGGATGACCATGATTCAGGCATAGCTATGAACTCCCTTTTAAACAGCATGGGTCGTCGCAATCCGATTGCCGAAAAGAAAAGCGTATTCTCCATTGCCTACGACGATGTTAGTCGGGTCAAAAAGATTCCCTCAGGTGGCGAGTCGCCACAATACTCGTAATGCGAGCTCTGCGAATCGTTTAATGTAGCAATCAAATGTGATAGCCTCAAAGGCTCCTTACCTACAAATCATCGAACTAATACTAAATGCAATACTTGTTCACTACACAACAAATGCATACATTTGTTACCACATTCGTAGTCTATAGAATGTTAAAAATTATAAACTCGTTTTAGTTCAACGGAAATACATCCAGATCCGTATTACTTAGTCGCTTTCAGTACAATCATAAGCAAATAATTTTAGTAAAATGTTTTATATAAAATAACTAACTATAGTAAAAGCTTGGAAAGTACCGTCCAAATTAATTCCATGTACATAGTTATAGGCATATATTTTAAGGCATATTACTAATTAACTTTGACCATTAACTCATTGTAATTATAATACTTCATTCGTCGTTTATACCCTTGCAGAGGGTATTAAACATATTATAGAAGACAACTAAAGCTGCCATATTAAAAATTTCTTTCTGAAAGAATTTTATTTTTACCAACAAAACGGTATAAACTGTAGTTTCCTGTGTAAATATAACTCTGCCAAATTTTATTATAGTCGGATCAGTATGATGCAAACCTATCACAGCAATGATCGGTCAATAATTTTGTAAATTTTGTGAGAACAAAATTTCAGTTATATTAGTTACACATATTATGTACATGTACATATATTGCTTATTACGATGGTCAATCGATAGCACATTTGGGCCAACATTTAAATAATTGACTTTTAGGGCTTCCATCGCACTGGTTACAACTATAATAAGGAGGAACGTTGTGAGTTGCTGCTACAGCCGCGACTTCCTTCCTTCCGTCTTGTTTGACGCCTAGTTCTCAGACACTATAAGAGCTAGAGTAATGAAATTTAGAATCCAGGCTCCTACAATATTACACTGAATCAGGTTTGTTTTAAAATTTTGCCACTACCTTTTCCGTTCCATAAAGGACAAAAATCGATGGCACTCATAATTTTGAAGATACAAGAAAACCAAAAACAGAGAATGACCATATATAGCAGACTGCAGAATCTGAATCAGATCTGATTATTATTATAGACAAAATAAAAATAATAATTTGAGTGGCTACGCAACGCCTTCCACGAGCTTACTCATTCTCTCTCTCCCTCAAACACTCTTCCTCTTGAAGTGTGTGCCTCTGGAGGAGGGAAACCATACTGACAGAGTATCAGATATAAATATAGAGCCGCGGCCCTAGCTGCGGATCACAACGTTCACCCTCCGGCTGGTTTTATTCATAGAATAGTAACATTTACAATTTTCTTTACGTCGCGGCACACACGCACCTAAATACATATGAATGTCATTTTATGAGTCAGAGAATTTATACATTCAGGAGGGCTCTGATTTTTAATTAGCAAAAACTTTCCGAATTATTTTTGAAAACGGAAAATTTCTGCTCCCGTTTTAAAACGGAATGTTTTTCCTCATCGAAATTAAAAGTAAAGGGCTTTTTATACAAAATAGAAAATATATGACTTGTTGATGCTTTGACATATATTTACACCATTCACAGGGCAATTTAGCTTCAGCCATTTTTATACCCGATACTCAAAATGAGTATTAAGGTATATTAGATTTGTGGTGAAAATGGATTTGTGTAACGTCCAGAAGGAAGCGTTTCCGACCCCATAAAGTATACATATGTATGTACATATGTATATATTCTTGATCAGCATCAATAGCCGAGTCGATTGAGCCCTGTCTGTCTGTCTGTCCGTCCGTCTGTCCGTCCCTATCAGCGCCTAGTGCTCAAGACTATAAGAGCTAGAGCAACGACATTTTATATCCGGACTTCTGCGATATGTCACTGTTACAAGTATATTTCAAAACTTTGCCCCGCCCACTTCCGCCCCCACAAAGGACGTAAATCTGGGGCATCCACATATCTCAGACACTATTAAGGCTAGAGTAACCAAATTTGGTATCCAGACTCCTGTTGGATCTTACTATAAAACGTATACCTCAAAATTTCGCCCCACCCCCTTCGGCCCCCAACAAGGACGAAAATCTGTGGCATCCACAATATGGAAGATACAAGAAAACAAAAAACGCACAATCATAGAGAATGAACGTATCTATGAGATTGCTGAATCTGTTTCAGATCGGATCATTTTTATAGCCAAAAGAAACAAATCAATTTGCCCGACGACATGTTCAGACACGTTTTCTGTCTCCCGCACTCCCGTACATTGTCGCTCAATGTAGCCATACTGACTATGTATCGGGTATAAATGTAGAGTTGCGGTCGCCGCAGCAAGTCACAAAGTTCCCCCTCGTTATAAATATTTTTCATTAACTCAACCTAAAATTTGTCTCTGAAATAATGGCTCAATGCAATAACAATTGCCGTTTTCGTGCTAACAGCTGTATCGATATATCGGAATAAAGGCTCTGTAGCACATTACAGAGGATTTTGAGTGCGTAATACACTAGAACCACTAACCATACAGTATACATACATACATACTGTATGGTTAGTGCTAGAACATACTATATTGTGCGATTAGCACGAGATCAGAAAATTAAACATATCGATGACAAAATTTTGCGAGAACGGTAGCACCAAAAAACGAAAACGGAACGTTTTGACTGACAACCCAAAGTTGCCTGAATATATTCGTGCCAGGGTTTCTTAATTTCCATTGGTACGCTACTGAGCGCAAAAATATCTACGAATCTGATTCGGCTGCTATAAAACATTCGATTGCTGGGCGTGCTATCGATATATTCCATACAATGTTGCAGCAACATTTTGGGTGTGTTTTAAGCAGCATGTTCCTAAGGGGAATCTTATCTTGTATCTTTCTAAATGCAGCTAACAAGTTCCTTGTCAATCTAATACAGACGCCTGTTTAAAACTCACCGAAAAATGTGCAAGTGCCTCGCCGGTAACGTAGCGTGTTGGTAAGTAACATACATAAATACTGTACATGTTTGTAAAAAAATTGCGTCTTTGTGAGTGAAATTAATATGTACCTACAAATGTATTTATCTACTGCTGCATATAGATATACAGAAAGATACAGATACACAAAAGAAAAGGTCTGTAGAAAGTGTTTTTAAAGAAAAAGATCAATTGTGTTTTCGAGTAACTTGGATATGCAAGTAAGAACCATTCTGACAAACATTCATACATGCATATGTACATATGTATGTATGTACATATATGTTTAATGTATAGAAGTACATAAACCTATGGAGATATAAACAACCAGTATCGAAATATCAGACTGTGTATTTTCAAATGCTTTGTTGAATTATCCGCAGAAACAAAAAAGTGTTACTCTGAGGGACTTGTGTTTTGGCCAATCGTATGATAAAATTATGTGATCTTGGTTGTTCAAACATCCATATTTACGCACATGTACAAACATATGTGTTTATATACATATGTACATCCAAATGTAAATGTGAATACGTATATGGACTGTGCAAAGCAAGATTGCTTCAAACTTGAGGGACAGAACTGATCATATCATGAATACCTATGTAGGTGTACACAAGTACATTCAAAGAAATATGTATACTGTATGGTTTTGGGGATGTTTCCGTTTTTTAATATTCTCGGTTTAATTCTTAAAAATTAAAAACAGCATAGTCAAATTTGCTGAAAGCTCTCAACAACGCTTACTATTAATAAATGTAACTTAAAATTTGTCACACTTGTCGTTACCCCAGAATGGCGCTCTGTTGTCTTTTCAGACAAAAATAAATGTTATTTTGAAGCGCCAAAAGACTAAACTCGATGCTCAAAGAGTATAGAAGTATATTAGTTTTGAATGTGTGTAACACCCAGAAAGAAGCGATTCCAGCCCCATAGAGTATATACATATACATGAATATATTTATTCTTAAACAGCCTCAATAGCCGAATTATTCTGCATACATATGTAACTATTGCTGTTTCAATTCGGATGGATTTGGAAACTTTGTTACAGACCGACAGGCAGACAGGGCTCAATCGACTCGGCTATTGATGCTGATCAAGAATATATACATATGTACATACATACATATGTATACTTTATGGGGTCGGAAACGCTTACTTCTTGACGTTACACAAATCCATTTTCACCACAAATCTAATATAACCCTATACTCTTTTTGAGTATCGGGTATAAAAACTATGGGGAATGATTGCTTTGAACTAGACGAACAAGCAAATTTAAGCTATTTTGCTTTTTTATGTTTTTATGTGTAATATTATACTTTAGATTCACAAATTTATGTACGATTGTTTTTATTATTAAACGAAAAAGAAGAAACTTTTATTATACTTTTTTCATATGGCTCCAAGCTGCCTGGCTCCAGACTGTCTCGGCTCCAGACTGTCTCGACTCCAGACTGTCTCGGCTCCAGACGTTCTTGTCCTTGGCTCCGCTTAGACGGAATGAAATCATTGTTTAGTTTTCTAGGCATATGATGCTCCCCAGAACATGACACTGTGTTGGCAATGGCCAGTTTCACATTTCCCAGTGCAGCAGAACTCGGGGGTGAAAATTTCATTTGATAAAATTTTGTACGCAATTACAAAAATGTATTACGTCATACATACATACATACATATGTAGGTAAATATTTATATTCTCAAAAAGAAAATCCTTATTTAATATGACAGACCGGGACTTTTTTTTACTTATTGCAATTTATCAGGACTATACTAGTATATTTTCACATACTCAAACTAGCAGTACTGTTAATAAGAATCACGATCTGACCCTGTACTCAGTTTCTATTTACATATCTACATATGTACATATGTATTTAACTTTATGAAATGAGTCCAAGCACGCTAATAAATAGTGGGGGTGCCGGAATGAAAGTGGAGTATTTTTTCGAGTACTAGTCCCAATGGAAGACAGCTAACGGTGGGGAAAGTATCCTTCTCTTAGATTAAATACATTAAATATATTGTATATGCCGGTCATAAAAACCTACCCCGTACTGGTAAGCCACACTGGGAGATAAAGAGGGCGCTTCCGAGTAAAATTGTAAATTGGTTTCTTCACTCTAACTATAAAATTGATCCAAATAATGAAACAATTTACAAAATTAAAAATGAAATGAATTACAAATCCTATTACTTTAGTTCTTATATTCTTTGAGATCCCGACCTCAATGATATTGAGACTGATCAAGAATACCTATATATGTACGTAGGCATATGGGGTCGAAAAACAAGCCAGTATTTTCTGTTACGTAAATTTACAAGAATTTGTTATATCACTGTGTTATATAAATATGCCTGAATTATAGTATATATATTTTTTTGTCTGCATCTTGTGTCTGCTCTAGGGGAGCACCCTCCCTATACATAAGCTTTTCCTTCTAGCACGCAGCCAGAGCCCCACCACCAACAAATGTGAAATACACAAACAGTTTTGCGTATTTCACTTTATCTGTATCTGCGCTATCCAGCAAGCACTTTCATATAAAAATACTTCTATGTATGGCACAAACTTTATACATACATATATAGATAGGTATACGTGTGTGTGCATAATAACGACACTATGAAACCCCACATTTCCACTTTGAACCGAACTGACGTTTTTGAAAATTGGGCCTTTAAAATGGTTAAATCATTTTTTTTAATTTTTAAAATCTGATATTTTTGTACGGTTTTTTCAGAGGTAGTGCTTTTTTCACATAGCATAAGTATCTAGCATCTGGTTGCATTGAACTTTGCAATTCGAGTGCAATAATAATAAATGCAGCTGTAAGTCGGACCCAAACACTCTGTAGCTTAAGCTTTCGGGCTAAAAAATATTAAGCTTTCAAATTCGAAATTGATGATATTTTGCGGCATACATGTTTAAGTCGAAAAGTCGAAATAAATTCATTTCTTGTGTTGTTCTATTTTTGTCAAAGTTCATTATACCCAGATGTACGATGGGAAGTTATGAGAAAGAAAGAAGTACTATCTCTAAGAACAAAAACATTAAAAAATATTTAAAAATAAAAAAATAAAACCCATAATGCATTCAAAAAAAGTAAAGCCTTTTGAATCTATCAAAAAGAGTCGGTTTGGTTTGAAGCCTAAAAAAACCCTTCTATTTTGTTTGTCTAGTGTTAGAGATGTTTTTAAACCATCCAAAGGCCACAATTAGAGTGACAGATTCGGCATGGTTACCCCGCTGCCGAGGTCGTCGAAGACGATTCCTCCGAGTATACGATGTCGCCTTCCCAGAAGGTAGGGACTTTGCAGAGGTCTTTTCAGCCATCTGGATACCACCGAGTTTGTGCCAATCTTGAATTATATCGAAGAAGGCCAACTTATGGCTAAGCGTCTTTTCAACATGCCCAACTACTTTGTGATCTAACTTTTACGTATGCATGTTGAGCTCCGATGAACACTCGTTCGTTGATCCAGGATCTTATGTGTCTGATGTGTCTGTAGTCGTTTGATGAAATGTGGTTTATCTTCCCAGAATTGGGAATGAGGAACACTCTCACCTCCCTCCATTCCTTGGATACGTTTCTAGTTAGAAGAAATCCTTTAAAGATTCTCTGCAGCCATGATAGTAGGTGTGAGCATGCCACCCGCAGCATGGGTGGTTTGATTTCATCCATTATCTACCATACGAAGTTGGCTTTAGAGAGGAGCCCCAGGGATTCTTGGCTAGGCCAAGTTTGGTGGCTACCTTTGACAGTACTCTTCAAAGCTTTGCGGCCTCTGGGGTGCTATCTATGGATTCTCTGAAGGACGGCCATGATTCACTTTTCGCCCTCCTACAGGTTTTCTTGTAGGCATGGAAGCTGTGATGATATGCATTTCCGCCTTCTTGTGTGTTCATCACTTTGGCTTTGTTGAAGAGTTTCCTAGATTCCGTCCTTATTTCGCTTAGCTCCCGTGTCCACCGCGAGCTGCTATTAGACTTTGGGGGTCGGCTGATCGGGCAGGATTTGAGAAATGCTTTCTGTAGAACCTTTGTGACATTCTGTGCCGCTTCCTCTAATTTTCCCATGTGATGGAGGGTGTCAGGTGGCATCTTCTTTACGGTTTTAGAAAAGCGAATACAATCTGCCCGGTTGGGATTACGGTAGGCCTTGACCATTTCTCTTTCCAATTTTATATTGTAAAGTATCCAGTATGGGTCCGAGAAGGAGCACTCACCGGATACATACCAATCTTCGATGGCGAGGGAGCCGCTGTTCGGGACCAATTTGTGCAACCCTCCTGGATTGTCGTTTCTCTCCTTCTTCTGTGTCTTCTGGGTCTTCTGGGTCTTCTTCGTCATGTGGCAAGAGTATCAACGCCCGCTTTGATCGGGGGAGGGATGCACAACTTCATAATCTTTCTCATTGGAACCTGATCCGTGGGGACAAGGCAGTATGCCGCTCCTGGCGAAAGTTCATCAAAGCCTTGAACTTTGGTTTTTAGAGAGTCACTGGATTCCACGTTACCACAGGCCACTGCTTCGGCTCCCTTGTACTACTTGATGCTCTTCATGGCGCTCAGGATTTCCGATTCAGGCATCCGCCAGTTGACGTTCGAGATCTATCCTTCACGACTTGTAGCCTGCCAGCCACGTTCGTTGGTTCTTCGCCTCGTCCGCCTTTATCTTCTCCACTGGGTCAGCATCTAGTAGACCTGAAGAGCACTGGATACCTCAAGGGGATGCTTAAGCGGATGGACGTTATGCTACCCGACTTTTAAAGAATCCCATACATCATAGCATCTTCTGTTGGCAATCATGCCGTATAGAGGATTTACAAAGTTTGATTTAGCTCGCTCCACTGGGTTAATCCACTTCTCACATAGAAAATTATAGGGATGAGCCCTAACACCATACAGCGCAGTGTGTATGTACAGTCAAATCGTGAGGTTTGCGGGCACGAAGTATTATTTATAAATAACTTGTATATATATAGTCGTATTTCTTTGTCGTTTCAGCTGCTTTAATTGCGCCCTTAGTGTACTAATATCAATCATCAGTACATTTTTAATCGTTTTCATTGTGGTCGGCTTGGTTGTGTACTTTGTTTACTACCACGAAAAGGAGGATGATGTCTCTAAACTCAAAAACGCGGTCACCGATAACTTCCAGTCAGGCATTGACAAAATAAAAGATGCCCTAAGCAAGAAATAAGCTTGCGTATAAAAATAAGTGGAGTAATTGAAAACAACCTGTAAATATTTTGATTTGTATTTAATCACTGGCTCACACAATTTACGAATATTCAATTTTTTTCTAGAATATGCCACCAACCACCTACTGAAGCGAAAAGCCGAAAACCAAAATGATGATAATCAAGCATTTCCAGTACCAGTACAAATAAACAGTTCACCATTTGATTGGTCCCGAATCTCTATATACAATCATGTTCCAATAGATATATATATATATATGTAAACACACAAATATTTATACCCTTTTAAATACAGAAAAATTAAATTCAAATCAAATGGAGTAAAATAAAACGAAGTCTTTGTGTCTATCCTTGAAGATCGACCATAACTCGAACTGTGAGATAAGTAAATGAAATGAGTAACTTATGAGTAGGCTATTTTAAAGCAGATTCAATCCTGCGTCATCAAACCACCACGTCAAGTAATTTTCAAAAACTAAGAACGAGTCCTAAAATAAGGAAAAAGGTATTTTATGCCTCTACGACAACTAAAATTTTTAGAGTATACATTTTTCAATTTTAAAGATCCATATGGTGCGGAAAACAGGGACGACTGTTAAAAAGTTCAATTTAAAAAAAAAATACAATAAACAGACCCTCGAATATCTATTCAGTCACCTTTAGTAACATTGCATGGAAGAACGACTTCCAGCTATGAAAATTAATAACACGAATGATATAACATAATAAATCCAAATCTAGAAACGCTTGTAAATAAGTAATTCTTAAAATATTTTTCAAAAAATATGAATAGCTCAGCTTATGCTAAATTCTTTTATTATTATTAGAAGGCCTTGTTGCATTTCGACCATACATTAATTTTGTTACCCTACAGCAGGATCATATTGAAGATCATTGTACGTTCAGGATTATAATAAGTTTAAGCACTTTGGTAAGCCCATTCCTCACCAAATGTTAAGATCTCTCTCTATAGAGAGCAGGGCATTCACATACAATAGGATGTATTCCGAGCGTTGCATGTTTGAGAGACCTTTGTCACACTATTGGAGCATTGTATTCAGTTCTACTCTTCTCGAAGTACGAATACGAATTTTATAAGAAGTTTCGGATTCATAGACTAAGCTACAAAAGTTTTTAGAATTAATGGACTCTGCATCAGAAAACTTTCTTATGCTCTGTGCATGGGACACTGTATTCCTGTCAGTACCTCTGTTCCATATAGATCTCACAAGTAATGACCAGTCCCCTGGTGCATCAAGCTAGAGCTCAAGACCTTGTTATAGCTAGATTTAACCGTAGGTCGCCCTGTATCGGGAGGCACGCCGTTAAAAGACACACTAACTTAGTTCCTTCATCCCATAACCAATTTATGTGGTAACACCCCGGATTAGGGGTTTTTCAGAGCATGTCTTAAGCTCGGCCATATTACGACTAGAGCAGGGGGCACCTCGAGCAGGATGTGGCTCTTTACTACATATGGCCGGTCATTCAATAGAAAACATACATAATGTATGTACGAATGCATATAACTTATTAATTGATTTATTGTTTAGGGTTGCATTTTGACACCAATTTTTTCAGCCCATTCACTTGAATGATACCAAGATAAAATAAGTCATTCAGCATGACACCCGAAGCGTTCTCTTACACAATATTCGTGGATAGCGAAGGCAGAAAACCTTTACACTTTCGTTGACTTTGGGTTTGCGGTTCTATTCGTGTTAATCATATGTAGGCGCGCGACTCCAAGTGTGAACAAGTTTATTGAAATACATAGCTAATTAAGAGACAAAGGGTTGGCTCTCTGCAAATTTGTCTCTTTTCAGGCCAGACTGTTGGAACGAGTCGTAAAGACGAACAATAGCCAACAATGAATATGTTCTTCAAAACAAACATAAATATAAACGGATAAACATACTGATGTATTAACTACTTCAGAGGCAGTCCACATTTTGAATCGACAAAAATTTACATAAGTTAAAAGAATATCAAAAGATGGCATTTGACCAAGTTTTCATATTTTTCTAGAGATTTGCGATGGAGATTTCTCAATGGACATGATATAACGGTTCTAGTGAATCTAGATTAATGAAAGTGATTTAAACAAGGTATTCATAAAACGTAACGACCCCATATGGTATAAAAGTGATAGATTATGCAGGGAAAGGTAGCAGATGCGTTTTAACCATGAAGCTGTTCACAACGGTTTTCTGCCTAAGTAAGTGATTCACCGATAGACACCCAGCTCATCCACCTCTAACAAAACTAAACAAAAATACTTAATTTCCAGGCTTGACCTTCAGCCTGGCCAGTGCAAAGAAAGTGGTTCAAGAGACCGGAAGACTAATCACGATCCAATCCCCAGCACCGGCACCGGCACCACCTCCACAGCAAAGTGTTATTTATAAGCTTCCTCCGCAGCATTATTACCCGCCGCCCCCACAGCACTGCAACTGTCCGCCTGGCCCCCCCGGACCCCCAGGGCCTCCAGGGGCGCAAGGGCCTGCTGGCCAACCAGGTGCAAAAGGTCATAAAGGTGAAAAAGGTGATCGAGGGGAAAAGGGGGAGAAAGGGCACTATGGAATGCCGGGACCTCCAGGACTACCAGGGCCAATAGGACCACCTGGCCCTAGCAAGTACCGTGGCGACCATGAACATCGCCATCACCACCACCCACCGCCAGGAACTCCTCCTCCCACTCCACCGCCGCCACCACCACATCACCATCACCACCCACATCCCCCAAAAATACCGTCACCGCCAATAATAATTCCCATTCCGCCACTGCCACTGCCACCGCCTCACAAAGGAGACCATCATCATCACCACAAGGGATATAAAGGACCCCCTGGACCCCCAGGGCCCCCAGGTGAGCTACTGAAATGCATACTGAAGTGCATACATAATTACTAAGAAGAGAAATCATGAGAATTAAGTAGCTGGAGATACCTTTACTCTCTGAAAAAATAACTGGGCGTATAAAATCCAATCAGGCTTTTATACCCGGTACTCATCGAGTACAAGAATATATTAGATTCGTGCAGGTTTATGTAACAGCCAGAGGGAAGCGTTTCCGAGTAAGAGTAAGAGTAGCTTCATAATGGTAAAGGTTTTGATTCTCTATGTGTGCCGGATAATCTTTTTGGTCTTAGTTTGCGGTGAAGTCTTTTCGCTGGTGCACTTAAGTGTGGGCGATTTTCATTGCTGATTATTTTTGCTTAAGTATTGACTAAAATTCAAAAGGGGGGTGTATCTTCAGGACTTTTAAAAGGTTCCTCGTGCAAGTGTAACGTACCACACCAGATATTTTTGTAATACATTTTTAGTACATAACGCCATGATGGAGGAAGTGTGGTCTAGTATATAACGACTTTATTTTAGAGAGAATGTTTGTTATCAGGGCTTAGAAGCCAATTAATTTTCCATGTTTTGGTTTTTAATGATTTGATAGTTTGAAGGAAGTGAGTTTGGAAGGGAAGTCTTTTGTGCAGTGTTACTCCTAGATATTTTTTTTATTTGTTTTTATTTACGCTTTGAAACAAACCGACTTTTTGTGATAGATCTGGGGAAAACCTCCGTTAAAAAAATAATAAAGGCCTTATGTCGAGGAAATTAAAAACTAAACTGAGCCAGAGGTAAAAACCATATGGTAAAAAATGGTAAAATGCTATTTTAGGAGGCTTGATGAAACCGTCTTTCTATAGATTTTTACAAACGATACCTTAAACAACGCCTATTAATGTTCCTATCAAGGAACAAAAAGAAATGGATTGTGAACGCTTCCCAGATCACTTTATCATCAATTGTGGGGAGGAGATTCTTTACCACCAACCTAGACGGGCCGTTTCTTCAGATAGCAATTCATCTTTGGTTGGTGCTTTTGGCCCAAGGCAGAGATGATGGAGGTGCTAGTTTTAGCAGCATTTCGGTTGCTGTTAAGATTTTTAAGCAAACCTTTCCATTCTTTGTAAGAAATGTTAAGAAAATATAAACCTATGACATTGCACAATGCGCAATGGTCTAAAAGCGATAAAACAGGAGCGACCCTATAAAGTATATATATATATAATAATATAATATTCCTGATCAGCATTATCGGCAGTAGCTTGTTTGTCGCCTAGTTCTCAAAGGCTATTATCTCATTATCAGTTAGAAATTGTATCGTCTATGCAATTATTTTCTTAATTTGTCCAAGTACTAATAATATTTAATCTCGTATTATCTACAGGAACGGGACCGCCTGGACCTCCAGGACATCCAGGAAATTCCCATCATCATCATCCACATCCTCACCCCCCCCAACCACCACCGCCACTACCGTATCCATACCCACCGACGGTACCATACCCTACACCACCGCAAATCCCATGGTACCCAGTTTCTGTACCAGTACCCTGGCCCTCAAAGGGGCACAAAGGTGATAAAGGGCATCATCACCATTATCCTCCATCGGAGGGTCACCACAAGGGTGGACATTATTATAACAACCACAACAAAGGTGATCATCATCATCATCATCATCCACCTTCCCATTGGCCACATTATCCCCACAAGGGAGGACATAAAGGTCAACACCCTCCCCCGCCGTATGGAGGTGGACACAAGGGTGATCCACACAATCCACAGCATGGAGGGCACAAAGGTGACCCACACGATCCACAGCATGGAGGGCACAAAGGTGGCCCACACGATCCACAGCATGGAGGGCACAAGGGTGATCATCACCACTCTTCTTACCCGCCTTACAATCACCACAACACCGGAAATGGGGGACACAATCATAACCATCCAAGTTCACCATCTTACCCGCAACCTGATCCACACAATCCTTATCACGGAGAAGAAAATAATTATGGTCATACCCATGAGCATCATCATCATAATAACCTTATAGGTCCCGATCATGACCACAACGGAGGTGAAGAACAATACCCGCGTGATGATCTCGATGTAGATGCTGAAGTAGAGGTAGAGGAAGAGGTAGAGGAAGAGGAAGAGGAAGAGAGCGTTGAGAACATTATTGACGAAAGTATTCAGGACTCTGCTGAGACCGAAGAATCTATGCACTTCGAACCGACTGAGTTTCAACAGTATTCCGAGAATACTAGCTATATCAGTTATGAAAACAACACACTGGACATGGATGGAGCTGCCTCAGTGGAAGAGATTGGTGAGGATGAAAACGGAAGTGCACCAAACAATGTTGAAACAGACGGAGACGATGAGGTGTTAGTAGAGAATCAAATAGAGATTGAAAACTTGAATGACGATAACCAGTCTACAGAGACTGATCCTGGGCAGGAGCGAGCCAACAAACGACCAATTATCTTAGCTATTGGAACCCCACGAAATCCATTTCACCTGTACGCATATGATCACTACAACTCATGAGCCACCCGACAAGACGAAGGTTACCGAAAATAAATATTATAACTGAAATTAACACATGAAAAATTTCCGTGCCTTGAATTTCTACCATATTTGAGGTGTATTTTGAAGTCAAAAATACTTAGATCAGCTAAACTTAACTTTTATTGATGAAGGAATATGAATCATTGCCAATGATAAAATCCAGTGCAACGAATTCAATCGTGGACGTCCTTCGTTGCAGGACGAATTCCGTTGGGGTCGTCTAAAATCATTTGCTCTGCCACAAAATATCGATGCTGTCCGCGAATGAGATAGAGAAAGAGACATCCTTGGGCATTAGCATAACTTCACACTGTCACTGTTACCTTAAGTCATACTGCAGCCGTGAAAGAGGGGCTTAATAGTCCCAACTTTCCCCGCAGAAATCACATACAGAATGTAACTCTGGAACGTGCATAGTTGATCCGTCGTCAGCAGGGACTCAGAATATCAACATTGTAGTATTGCGAGAGATGGTACAGTCATCTGCTGGGCTGTTTCGGAGTTCAGTAGAGCGACCTCCTGAGCCTGTGCTGCAGTTGTGACCTCAACTTCCTCAGTCTCTTGGTTGGCGCGTGTGTCGTCGTGACCTTCCTCGCCATGCTTTCCGCTGGCCTCAACATGGCCCTCATCCTCTTCAGTGCCTTTCCATCGACCTCATCCGTTTTCAGCCAGTGTGGTTTTTGGAATCTCTTTCCTCGGTTCAATAGGTGTCGCTGGGGACTTTTGGCCTCCTCCTTGGGAGTTTCCGTCTCTAGAAGAAACCGAAGTCATTTCCTAGCAGCCCCGCTAAGAGCGCGCTGAAGTGTACATATGTATGTATATACCCATAGGGGTAGACAAATAATAATAAATATTTAAAAAAACAGGGTGTTATGCTCCGAGCATTTCCTTCCCCCGCAACCACGCCCAACCATCTGTATTTCGTTTCTATGCCAGCTATACGTACAATAAAGCGGTGCGAGCAAAAAATCTGTTAATAAAAGATCAATAGAAACAGACCGACGGACAGACAGAGATCGCAATATTTTGTGCGTTACAAACTTCTGCCAAATGTTAATATACCTTCAAGAGTATACAAATATTCAGAGCTCCAAAACTATCAGAAAAAGAAGGTGCAATGAATTCATAAAAAAAATTAATTTAATATACATATTTCTTTACTATTTGAGTACCAGTCCTCGTAAAAAATGGTTGATATGTATTATAAAATGTAAAATGGAAATATTGATGGCATATTCTTTGCCTTGAGTTTACAAGTGAGAACAATTGTGAAGGCAATATTTAATAAAATCGATATATTAAAAACCATTTTGAAGCCATCGACTCGATGAAATTTTACCAGGCTCTCATAATATGATGGTATGCTTCCTGTACGAATCCATGTGCAGTGCCGCCGATTCCTGCCAATCGTTCAGCGACTTCGATTTGGACCCGATTGTATGTATGTATACTCGTATTGGGTCTGTCTGTGTTTTGAAGCGGACTTCTCTAGAACCTGCGCACTGACCATAATATGTATTTTGTAATCCGAACTCTCTCAGGTCTCAGTGTAACATAATAAGGAACAGAAAAAAAAAGTGAGAGAACAAGAGAGCTTTTTCTTCTTTCACCTGACACTTACATATAATAGCTGGTATGACAGGGATGGTTTTATTTAATTTCAAATTTAACCTATCCCAATACAGTAGACACTGTCCTTTTTGTGTTCTCAGCGCCTGGTAAGAGCTCAACTAAGTTTTCTTCATGACAAAGTCACACTATTTATCACGCAATATGGAACTTATATGGAACAATTATTATTATTGTATATTCGGATTATTGTATTATAATTAAAATGCATTTTTTTTAGAATTGTGTACAACTGCTTAAACCTGTCGTAAAATTTACATTTATATTATATTTTGTTAACCTTTCCGAAGGAATAGTATTTTAAGCAGAGTTTTGCAAAAAAGCTTCTCAACCCCCAGAGTTTTTTTAAAGAAAACTTTCAAAATTTTTTATGATTCCTTAATTGAAGAAAAAACATTGAATATAACATTTTCCCATTGCATGAAGAAATTAGATATGTGGAGTTAGCTTTAAAACTGCTTATATGCTTGCGCACAGCCCACAAGCCAAGGAATAACTAACTAACTTTTTCACCTGTCTCCCTTCTTCTATTCTATAACCAACATCAGTTTGGTTTAATTAGTTTAGTTTTCTCGTATCTTCGAAATTGTCGCAATTTCAAAATACACTTTTAACAGTGTGATATCACAGTCTGGTAACAAAATTGGGTTGCCCTAGCGCTTATAGACGGACAGACACTCACTTTTGCATTCGAAAGATTCATATTTCCCAGGTGGAAATGCTTAATCAACTTTTCCCACGTATTGTGAAGCTCTAAATATTGTACAACAATGCCGAAATAAACGTTTCTAACTTATAAAATTTTTCTTTAAAATATAATTAATTTCATGATAAATGACGAGAAGAGGAGGCGGCGCATATTAAGACATTAAAATGTCTTCTTCCCGATATTATCCACATTGGAAAGGATAGTTGGGCGCGAAGGTAGTCTACCCATGGATAGAACCACTAACCATATAGTATATAGATGTGCCAGTGCATACTTCGAAAGCGTCACAGAACTACATAGGTCGCAGGGACTCTTTTCGTTTTCTTTGTGATTTCTGATCTAATTTATGGACAATTGCCTCCAGCATATTTGAATGTATGGGTACACAAGCAATCTCACCAGAACCAAAATTTGAGTTGGTAAATTGTAAATATGAAATGAAGATTAATAACCTACTAGATGGATATCCCATTTCACTACCTACCAGATGGGTACCCATTTCACTAGCTACTAGACGCCTACCCATTTCACTAGTTCGGGGGTAAACGATGTGGTGTCGCTGGTCCCCATGTCGTAGGACATTGCGGGTAAAAATGGAAATGATGAAAAGCATTGCTAAGAGTTAGTAAAGAAAGTAACCCTGGTCTGATAGGGAGTAGTGATATCACGACCTCCGAACTAGTTCCCAGTACTGCTGGGAGAAAACAGAAATTAGCATCAGCATCAGATCTCTAAAAACGAAAAAAGCATACAACACACATGTTTTTTTGGAAACATATTGCGTGTGTACTAACACATGCAAAGAGGTTCTCTCTGCGCTCTCTCATGATGACGCGTCAGCACCCGAACGCCAGAGCCGAAGTGTCTGGGGTATTCGAACTGGTAACCCAGCGTGTGACACTTTCTGGTATGAACTGGCAAATCTATATACTGTATACTATATACAACGAACTAGAGCAAAATTCGAATTATTTACATGTCTTTCTCAAAAGATTCCGTGATGTTCGTATATCCATCATATGCATACATACATACATTCCATACAGTTGCGCGCCCTTTAAGAATATTTAACCCATTCTATCTGACAATTCTACGATAGTGCCATCGATGGTTTTGCAGCCCTAATAACCAGCTGCTCTAAATTCATCACAAGACATTTCTAAAAAAATTTAAACAAATTCGACAAGATTGCTAATATTGTAAAAAAAAGTATAGACAGAAGACTGAATTTAATGTTCCTTCTTATTGGGATCCGTACTATTTTAATGGCACAATCTCGAATGGTAGTGAATGACGACTATGAACACCCAGATTATATAGAATATATTCTAGAATCCGTTCTGATGCCCAGTGATGAAAGCTTAGATTTCAATCTGTTAAGGAACGATTACAACTCTGTGCTTTTACACAAATGTCAATGCGATAAGGGCGGTTGTGCAAATAATGAAAGATGCTCACACGGAGGTGCTTATGAGTACTGTCCAGATGGAAAAGAATTGATTCAAAGGCAGACTAACGAAAAAGGCAATATCCCTATTGTGGAGTGCAATTCCTTCTGTGAGTGTCGGATAGATTTTTGCACTAATCGACTTGTGCAGTACGGTCCAAGAGCAAATTTGGAAGTATTTAATTCTCCGACTTACAAATCAAAAGGTGTCCGCACGAAAGTAAGCATTCCTTGTGGTGCCTTCATCTGCGAATATGCAGGGGAAATTCTAACTATTTCTGAGGCCAAACGACGCATAGTTACCAACAAAAAACTGGGATCAATGAATTATGTGTTAATACTCAACGAATACACTAAGACCGATGACTGCTACGAAGATAAACGACAAGTCACTATTATAGATCCTTCTCGACGTGGAAATATTGGACGCTATATTAACCACAGCTGTGACCCCAATTGTGAGATAACGGCGGTACGAATAGACTGTCCCATACCAAAAATATGTGAGTTTTATTAAATTTGTACAAGTTACCGGAAAATTTTCGTTTTATATAGATATATGTACATATGTACATTTTTAAAGGTGTTTTCGCAGCACGCAGCATTCTTGCTCAAGAAGAACTGTGCTTTCATTACGGTGGAGAAGATCGATACGTAGAAGATCAAGCAAGTGATAGCAAGGCTTGCCTCTGCACTGCTGATAGTTGTACTGGTTTTATGCCAAATTCTAAAATAATATAGATTATTAAGGGATAATATTTAAAAAAATTTACCGACTTACCCCTCACAGTTTATTTTGTACATTGTTTTCAAGCGGAGGTAGCTTTTCAAGTATCCAAGACTCAAGATCAAGAAGCGACGATTTTTTCAGTTCATGAAGTGTATTTTTCATTGGTTGGAATGTACCATTGACTCCTAACATTTGAAGAGATTTAAAAGTCTCCAGGCCCCACTCAAGCGGTACTAAGGTATCGCCCTCACCATGAAACATTCGGAGCTCTGGAAGATGGTGATGTGAGCGCGACTGCAGGGATTCATAGACTATGGAGCTACGATTGAGAAAAGAAGAGTGGGCAAAGACACCCGCAAGTCCAGCATTCAAATGGTAGCTCGTATGCAAGGCTATCGCACCGCCCATTGAAAAACCGCCCACAATGATGCGGCTAGTTGGTATGCCTGCTGAAACCTCTTCTTCGATAAGTTGATGAACGATTTCGTAACACTGCGACATGCTCTTTTTACTTTCCTGTGCCGCAATGTTGACCGAGCGTCGATCAAACCAAACATTGGACTCCTGGCCGTTTAACGGCGTATACTTTTGCATTGGTGCTGTTGGATATACGATTTTTATGTGCGGGTATTCCAAATTCCGACCCAACAGAAAGCGCACCCATTCCAGTATCCCCGGACCAGTGTCACCGGAGCCATGGAAAAATATTACGGATGCGCTCTGTTTGCTCGTTGCATTTATCGTCGTCAAGGCGGGTCTCATCTTTACTTCGGGGCTATAGATCAAACAACAAATAATAATAATAATAAATTTGTGTGGCCCTCAGACATATACCGAAATATACATCACAAATTTCAAAATATACCGTAAATATACTGACGAATTATTTGTATGAGAGTTCCATTATATTCCTCGTTTTTGATATTCGGTTTAATATTATTAGCTAGCTAGAGCCCTCATCAATTAAAACATAATTTTATCCGATTGATAAATCAATTTCATACAAGACTGTTTATCTTTATGTCCTCAGCCTTATTGGATTGTTTATAAAATATGTTTTAAGCGTTATGCCGCGTCTTAAAATATACTGGAAAGTAATCAAATATACGGTCAGACCCTCAGATATATACCTTCTCTTTTCAAAATGTACCCTAAATATACCGAAGGAAACGAAACAGGATAAAAACCAAACGTATGCTAAGGTTGTGTGTTGCGTGGTTCATGAACGAACAAAAAATAACTATTATATGGAACGAACTGAATAAGTTAACTTTAACCCATTGCCGAATAGAAAATACACACAAAATTATATGGAATATTACACCTGGTATTTTTCTAAGCAGTTTATAAAAATTCTATGGGATTTCACTTATTGTCGTTTGTCCATCGTCCTCCTCCAGCATAAAAAAAGCAGTTATAAATGAAGACTTAAGCATAATTAATTTGTAAGAAAAACACAGCTGACCAACTAGTGTAACTGAAGTTGGTTTCCTGATTACACTCTGCCATTATTGAAATATTTCTGGATTAGTGTTGGGTACATTTGCTCATTTAGTGTAAGGTGATGTTTTCCAACACCTTTCAGCCTGTTTACACTTAATATTTTAATGGAAATTGTGAGTGGCAGGTGCGAATTTATGAATTTATATTCATAAACATTGTGAGTGGATTAAATGTGAACAAATAAAGTAGAAAACTTGGTTTAAAAGGTGCATTCCATACTGGAACAACCTAAAAGAGACCTGAAAAGTTTTTTGATGAAAGTACAGAAACAAAAGGCTGTGTGCCATTCATACTCATCAGCATGTGTGTACCAATCTAATGCAAAAGTTTACTTACCAGGACTTATATTTAACCGACAGCTGTTGAGTAGACGGCAATACAATTCATTTATATAAAACCAAAGTTCAACAGTACCCTTCCAAACACGCGCTGATTACGTTATTTGTATATCACCTACACCAATGCATAGCAATGCATGTATATTTATGTATATGTATGGTTCAGTTTGAACGAGTTTTGCCTCCTCACAATGATTCGGCAGTAATTCACACTGTTTTTCCCTTAATCATTGCCTAATAAACATACATACAATGCATACACATGTATGTACAATTAAATATAAAAGTATGATTATAGTGGAAGTTGTAACGATTAAAAGATAAACAACTAAAATAAATACATGCATACCTATTCCGCATCAAGGGGTTTCCCGTACTCCTGACATCCAAATTTACAGTCAGTCTTGGTTTTTCTTTTAATTTCAATATGAAAAGTATGTAGGCAGTATTATTAAATAGGAAAGATTGCTAATGACAAACATGTTTGTACAGTTATACATCGAGGATTCCACCAACAATGGTGTTATTTTATACTATTCCATGTACTGACATACATACATATATCAGAAGGATATTCAAATAGACTTCCGGTAAAATTAGTCAGTACAAAAATTCGTCAGTTGTAAAAGTATCGTATAAAATAAGAAATATCAGAATTGATATCGTTCCTTCTGGAATTCAGCCCTAACACAGTTCATTCATAGCAAGAATTCTTATCGCATTGTAGTGAAAATGAGTTTTTATGAGCACACATATGCATTTTTCGAAAAGAACAATACACCTGAAAGTCACCGAACAACTCATGTAAGCATGATAATGCTTTTAGTAAATCTGATAGATAACTTAGGTTTGTTTTCATAAAGAGAGCCCCTCGCTAGGTGAACGGACTTCCACAAATCAGTTGACTTACTCTCCCTCTGCGTGTCGTACGCATGATCGCGAATCAAATAATTTCGCTTGCGTGGGGCTCTCGTTTTCAAACAGCTAAACTGAACGATAATAGCCTCAGCGTCGTTTCACACATATGTACTCGGAGTTAGGTTTCTTCAGTTCTAAAATTTCTGACACCTAATCAGTGACCAATATGCATATTGTGTGGCATAATTAAGTCGATTTTATATACGTATCTGTGATCACTCGTATTAGAGGATCTACTGTCTTAGGCAATATATCGTGACAGTTCCTCAAGTGTTTGAAAAAGAGTCTCGTCATCCCTATCAGTGCCAAATGCAAATGCAGTATGAAAACTGTATACCCGACCGTTTTCCGGCCCAGATGACCTCCCCGATGCATAATATGTGCACCCGTCAACCAGAAGGTTCGTTTCTTAGGATTTCTATACTACAGTGCTGAGTAATTTTTCTCGCGCTGTTTTTGGTAAAATAAAAAAAAAAAACTGAGCATGACTCTTCAAATCACGAATCAAGCTCTCTTACCTACAGTCTAAAACCGTCGCAATGATTGGCAAAAATGTTCCAACAAATTCTTGATTGTGTACAGTGGAGACCCAAAAAGTAGAACTGCACCTGCTTTTATGATGAAATTTAGCTTTTGCAATTTGAATTATTACTTGTGTTTTTTCTGTGGATATTCATTGGCAATGATCTTCTAAAAGTCGACAGTAGGATGTTGCTTAGCAGATAACTGCAAAACTAGTTTGCGTTTAATATAAAAAAACGGCTAGTAATATTATGTGTGTGTTTTGTTTGGTCACGTAAGAAGAAACAAAAAACAATGCGGTTTTGCGGTATGTGATGGTTATCTGTTTGCGAAGGTTATCCGACCCGTATCATCAGGATAATGTAGCAATAACCCCTGACCAATCTAGGTAAAAAAGTATTCTTATTTAACAATGGGAAGATTTCTTAAAAGTAGCATCTTGTACTTTACGCCAATTTAAGCAAGATAAGATAACATGTACATACATACATACATATGTATGTAGCTTTAGCTTATTAGCTATATGTACGTGTGTACTATAGAGTCAACCAACTCATGGGGCACGACATAGAGCCTTGCCTGAATCCACATTAAATTAATATTATCATTGTGAATGAATTTGGTTTTACCGCTCTAATATTGGTCCTCTGGTTTTCAGAGATGGAGATGAACAACCATTCCGAACGTTGTTCCATCTCAACCGCATGCGGACGGTTCGAGTCGGTCTCCCCCATAGATGACCACGATGCAACGGACGATGACATGACATTTTGCATGTCAAACTACGCCAAGGAAGCTCTAAAGATGATGTTCATGATGCGCTCACACGGCATGCTCACAGATGTCGTGCTGGAGGTAAAAAAGGAGCTCTTTCCCGCCCACAAAGTAGTGTTGTCCGCAGCATCGCCTTATTTCAAAGCTATGTTTACTGGTGGTCTGAAGGAGTCAGAGATGTCGCGCGTGCAGCTTCAGGGGGTAAGCTAATATCAACGGTTAACCTCAATTTGTTGGTTTAATAGATGAACAGTTTGCCCCTTTCGTTTTTGTAGGTTTGTCCCACAGCAATGTCGCGAATTTTGTATTTTATGTACACCGGACAAATTCGAGTAACCGAAGTAACTGTTTGCCAACTGCTGCCTGCAGCGACCATGTTCCAAGTGCCAAATGTAATTGATGCATGCTGTGCCTTCTTAGAAAGACAATTGGACCCAACAAACGCTATCGGCATTGCAAACTTTGCGGAACAGCACGGGTGTGTGGAGCTTCAAAAGAAAGCCAACATATTTATTGAAAGGAACTTCACTCAGGTGAGTAATACCACTGACAATAGTGTTGGAGTAAAGAATAGTGAGTAGTGAACAACATTTCCCCGATAACATGGCTTGTTTGACCTAGGTCTGTCAAGAGGAGGAGTTTCTACAGCTTTCGGCATATCAACTCATTGCCCTCATTCGAAGAGATGAGTTAAACGTGCAGGAGGAACGCGAGGTTTACAATGCTGTTCTTAAGTGGGTAAAGTACGACGAAGACAATCGGCACTGCAAGATGGAACACATATTGGGAGCCGTCCGATGCCAGTTCCTAACGCCCAACTTCCTCAAGGAGCAAATGAAGAATTGCGATGTGCTACGCAAAGTTCCGGCGTGTCGCGAGTATCTTGCAAAGATCTTCAAAGACCTAACGCTGCACAAGTGCCCTGGAGTAAAGGAGCGTACACCGAACACGACGCGTATGATATTCGTCGCGGGCGGTTTCTTTCGACACTCTCTAGACATACTGGAGGCTTATAATGTGGACGACAAGACGTGGACTACATTGCCGAACTTGCGGATTCCACGATCCGGCCTTGGCGCAGCATTTCTTAAGGGAAAGTTCTATGCAGTCGGTGGCCGAAACAACAACATGTGCTCATCCTACGACTCCGACTGGGTAGATCGTTATAGTGCCATCAGCGAGACTTGGCGTCCGTGCTCGCCAATGTCCGTACCGCGTCATCGTGTGGGTGTAGCAGTTATGGACGAGCTGATGTATGCTGTGGGGGGCTCCGCAGGCATGGAGTATCATAACACAGTGGAATAGTGCGTATAAAATGATGATGTTCAATACCAGATTATGCTTAGCTAAAGTCTTAATTATTTGCAGCTATGACCCAGACCTCGATCGATGGACGCTTGTTCAGCCAATGCATTCGAAACGCTTGGGTGTGGGCGTAGTAGTAGTCAATCGCCTGCTTTATGCGATCGGCGGTTTCGATGGTAACGAGCGATTGACTAGTGTTGAATGTTACCATCCGGAAAACAACGAATGGAGTTTCTTGCCGTCTCTGCAAACCGGTCGCAGTGGAGCGGGTAAATTGAACGATTATATTTATAATCTGTATTTCTGTTATGATCGGTTCTGTGTTTTTAGGTGTGGCTGCTATTAATCAGTTCATTTACGTAGTTGGTGGCTTTGATGGTACTCGGCAATTGGCCACTGTAGAACGCTATGATACCGAAAATGAGACCTGGGATATGGTTGCACCCATACAAATTGCGCGCAGTGCACTATCCCTAACACCTCTCGATGGAAAACTGTACGCTATTGGTGGTTTCGATGGCAATAACTTTTTATCCATCGTTGAGGTATACGATCCTCGCACAAACACATGGGTAAAGGGTACGCCGCTGAAGTCGGGTCGGTCTGGTCACGCGTCGGCTGTTATTTATCAACCCGCATGTGCCAATTCATTTATGGACTACGAGGAAAGCGAGACGCCAAGGCGGGATGGCAGTAACGACGACACGGAAAGGGACTTATCACGAGATCCATGCGGAAGTCAAAGTCCGCACTTTGCAGAGAACACACCCATGCAATTCCATACGTCATTTGGAATGAGCGGTTGTCACAATTGTGAGTCGGAAATAGAAGTCGCAAAAGCCGTCGCTGCAGAAACGCAAGACTATCGAAATTCCGGTATTGACAAACAGGAGCAACGGAAACCAATATTCTGGGGACCAATAAAACAGTGTAAATCTCGGGGAAAGTCACCGGCGCCTTGGCCAGACCCTGGAGGTACACCAACAACATCCTCGCCCATTAGGGATGATAAAACGCGAACGAGATGTATACTCAGTCCAGTACGTACAGCAGCGAAAGCTTTACACAACACAATTGAATGGCGACTTCGTAAGCTCGCAGCAGCCACATGACAATGAGAATCCGCACCGCATAGCCAAAACCAAAATCAATATTCATTGTTCAAAGATTATTTTGTATCACTTAGAATTCCATTTTGAAAAGCATTCCATTGAAACATTGAGTATGTGCGGATTCAGGTATGGTATGTAGTTTTTTGCATATTAATGAGTGCACAAGACTATTCACACATATGTTCGCTAAGTGATATTTATGTTTTATGGCATCCATAACATTAACGGCGTATGGCAGCCCATTGTTTTAAGATTGATTAGGATTTGTAACTAAGCTATAATACCGTATTTTATACATTTGTATGCATAATGGCCTAGTTTAATTTTACATATACATATGTATGTACAAGTTACGAAAAAAAAAACATCCTCCCATTACAATTAATAGACAAGGTTAACACTGTACATTTAATAAAAAAGCACTCCACAATGAAATGGAGTTTGAAACCATGGTACCGCATGGCACAATGCATTTATTAATTATATCTTGTTGTGGATTTTTAGACATTTTAAGTTTATTTCGTGTGCATACATAAGCTTTTAGGGGCTTTAACTTAAAGGCTTCTTTGCTTTCGAGGTCGCGGTGGATTCCATGAAACTGGTGTGTTATCGGTAATAGACACTATATTTAATCCACCCATTTGCAGCCCTTTAATAGCCGACTGCAATTATAAAGCAATAATTTATTTGATTATGTATGATAGGTGGAATGTGCAAGCCTACCATTCGTCCAGGTCCGAGGCCACGAACCTTCACTCGAATCGTTTTCCAACCCAATTCAATTGCTTTCTGCAATTAAAAATGTAGTAAAATACATACATGTAAAATATATAATAGTAAAGCTATATACAGGTATGTTTGTAGAAATGTACATTTACTTATGTATAGCTAGCTAAGAATATGCCACACAACTCACTGCGCTTATGCTTACGGCCGTCGCTTGTGCCGCAATGTTCGTCCCCTTCCTGGTATTTTTAAATCCTTCTATACCGCAAGAACGTATTATCCTAGGTACACCTAAAATACGAATTATATCATTTATAGTTATATATATCTATTAAATCATGCCTTTGTAGTCCGTCACTGATATTATTGTGTTGTTTGGAGAAACGCGGATGTTGCAAACGGGCAGCTCGTTGAAGGGCATTCCATTAAATAGTTGAGTGGCTATGGCTGCATCGGGAAAGAACTTGGACTTTCTATAAAAACGACCAAATATTATTCAGTTGTTATTTATTTCAAAATGCGTGGCTCGTACCGGTTAATAAGTGTATCTATATCCACAGACTTTTCGCCAACAGTTCCCTCGTCCTTAGCGGGCAGCGACGCCAACATTTCCTTGCGGTCTTCTGCCTTTCTGGAGCACACGCTTGTGTGAATGCTTGAAGTACTTAATGGCATTTGTACGGGCAAATTAACTCGCTTAGCATAGCGAACGGCATTTAAAATCGCTTTAATATACATTTTTATAAAATCTCAACAAACATATGTTCTCAGTTACGTCATTTCCAGTGTGACCAGTTCAACACGGAATTATCGACACTATCGATAAAAGTACTCGAAAACTAGAAAGAAATATTTTGTTGTCGATGTATATTGTGAATGGCAAAATCATAACACGTGCTGGAAACCAATCTAAGTTGTAGTTAATTGTTAATTGGAAATGGCTCTAAAACGATTGAAGAGTAAGTAATTTGCTATTCGTAAAGATTAAAGATCATCTCATGATCTGTGGTATTGCAGCTAAAAAATCAAAGCGATTGACTGGTCGTCTTAAGCACAAAATCGAAAAAAAGGTACGCGAGCACAACAGGAAGGAGCGTCGCGTTGCAAAGAAAAATCCAAAAAAAGGCAGCAAAAAACAAAAGCTCATTCAGATCCCGAATATCTGCCCATTTAAGGATGACATACTAAAGGAAGTTGAGGAGGCCAAACAACGGCAAGAAGCCGAACGGCAAGCGCGCCGCGATGCTTTCAAATTAGAACGAGAGCAAAATAAATTCAAGTCCCTGGAATCTATGGTAGAAGATGCAGACATGCGGAGCACAGTCCATGGAGCTATGCACGAAGACGGTTCAGTCGATGACAATCAGAAAAAGTATAAGAATGCAGTCACAAAGGAGCAGTCTCTGAAGCAATATTTTAAAGAATTCCGTAAGGTCATTGAAAATGCCGACGTTGTCCTGGAAGTAGTGGATGCTCGTGATCCCCTCGGAACGCGCTGCACCGAAGTAGAACGCGCCGTTCGAGGAGCCCCTGGCAACAAACGCCTTGTACTTATACTTAACAAGGCGGATCTAGTGCCTAGGGAAAATCTAGATAACTGGATTAAGTACTTCCGGCGTGTAGGTCCAGTGACTGCGTTTAAAGCTTCTACACAAGATCAGGCGTCACGTTTAGGTCGCCGAAAACTTCACGACATGAAATCCGCTAAAGCCATGCAGGGATCGGTGTGCATTGGAGCTGAGCTACTAATGTCCATGCTGGGCAATTACTGCCGAAACAAAGGCATCAAGACATCGATACGAGTGGGAGTTGTTGGAATCCCAAATGTGGGAAAGAGCTCAATAATCAATTCGCTGACCCGAGGAAGATCGTGCATGGTGGGCAGTACCCCAGGTGTGACTAAGTAAGTCTCCTGTCTAATTATTATTTATATTCAATTTAATTTACATTGGTCTTCGAAAACTAAAGGGCTATGCAGGAAGTAGAACTTGATTCAAAGATCAAACTAATCGATTGTCCGGGGATTGTATTTACGAGCGGAGCTGAAAGTTCACATGCAGTGCTAAAGAACGCCCAGCGCGTGGGCGATGTAAAAGATCCATTCACAATTGCGGAAAGCGTTTTAAGACGAGCCAGCAAAGAGTATTTCTGCTCTATGTATGATATTACAAGCTACGACACCTTTGAAGAATTCTTTGCAAAGAAGGCTGCTAGAATGGGTGAGTGCTTTGAATTTGTAGCCTATTGCTAACTAACTGTCCCCTCCTTAGGAAAATTCTTAAAAAAAGGAGTGCCTGATGTTGTGGCAGCTGCGCGCAGCGTGCTCAATGACTGGAACACTGGCAAAATAAAATATTGCACACAACCTCCCGAAGTAGTCGAGCCGCAAAGTGTCCACATTAGTGCCTCGATAGTACACGCCGAGGCCCGCGAGTTTGATGTTGACAACTTTGAGTCCATGGAGACAGATATACTAGAGCAATGCACTGTAAAAACAGATGAAGCTATGGAGATCGCATGCACAGGTTCTCTGGAGATTAGGAAGCCTCGCGAAGAAGATGATACGGCGACTAATATTTCACCAAATCTAGTTATCAACGAGAAGGACAAGTCGTTGAGAACTCGTAAAAGAAAATTGGGTGATGAAAAAGAAAAACCAGACCCCGTACTGCTTTTAGAAGGTAATTATCTTACCACCACTTATAGTAACTTTAAAATATTAATTTTTTATATAAAATCTTGTTTTCAGAAAATCAATCGCTCAACAAATCTATAAAAGAAGTGCAAAAACGAAAGAAGAAGCAGAATATGCGTAATGAGAAGAAAATTTCAAAAATTACAGATGTTCTGGATAACTTCAGCCTGGGCTCGGGTTCATCGACTTCAAAAGCAGATAAATATGATTTCGATAAGGATTATGTAATTGAATAAATTATCTGCACTATCCGATATAATAAATCAGACTATGATCTGGGGACATTTTATTCCTCCAGTGCACTGACTTTAACTGAAAACGATTTCTTACACTCCATCGTTTTTAAAACAAATAAGGCAAGTTTTTCATTGAAAAACCGTCGAGTTTTGTAAATAAATTGAATTTGCAATATGTTAAAACTTAACAGTATAACTGCTGTGATTATATATTTGATCATATTTATATCTATAGTACATCTGTCTCATTCCAATTTGAAGGACAGTGGAAAAATCAGCTCAGTTATTTTACTTTTTCTATTATACAATTTGTTAGACTCGTTTCTTAAACTATTTACATTTAAATGAAGACCATTGTTTTGAAGTTACTGGATCTTTGAAACAATGAAATGTTTAAACCAAACTATGATAATAATTATCAGAAGTGGCAACCATTTCTAGAGTCTAATTGACTGCCATATGGTTCGGTTCGGTAGATGTACACGGATAAAATACTAAACCTAGCGCACGGATTTTGAATGCCACACCCAATGCTCATATTTGCATTTCTGAGATCTAGAAATGCAACTGAAACTGGCGACATTTAAACAAAAATAGACGAATACATAAAATCCCAAACTGAAATTTTTGTATGCGCAATTTGATATAAAATTGGTCGGATGATTGTGATAAACACTAGGATGCCTCTCCACCATATCCATCTTTATCTTTGCAAGCAAATCTCTCTAATCATTTATCGAAATTCGTCGGATCGGACCTCTATTTGTATATATGTAGCTGCCAAAGGAACAATTTATCAAAAAACAAGTCTTCTTTGTTTATATAGAATCGCATCAAGCGTTCACGTTTCCATTTTACGTAACAGCCTGATAGTCTGTTTGAAAGGTTCCGATTTACTTTCGTTGAAATTTAAGGGTATATAAACTTCGGCGTGACAAGGTGAGGTGTGTCTTTGTCGGGGAGGGAGGTTTACTGTTTCCGGTAAAAGCTATGAAAAATAAAAACCGTCAAAATATCAACATAAAAAAATAAAAATGTTTGAACTTGACGTTTGCTAGCTCCAAAGCAATTCTATCCGTATGCGCCAAAATTTAGGATACTAACTAATGTGTAACGTAATATGCATATGCACGTTTGTGTAAAAATTTCTACTGAACCTTTTTATATTTGAATAATGATTGATCTCATTTGATTTGGGTAGATTGGGGTTCAATGTGGGTATATACATTTGGTGCTCAGGATCGGATCCATATTCGTATTTAGTTAAATTTAATGGGCGCAAATATCGTACACGTGTATACATGCATGTCTATATAATTTAAATATTTATATATGTATGCCACATCTACTCGCATAGTCCTACCTATGCGTCTGTACATACTATGTGTGTATATTTAGAGTGAATCACAGTATTTAAATTTTAGCTATATATGTTTAACAATCATTACTAGATATTTACTTAAATTCAAGCTCCCGCACATCTCCTCCCTTAATGCGAATCTAATGATGAATAGCTTAATTTCAATGTGCCTATTTGTAGTTAATTGAAACATTAAGTAAGTAGCTATTTATGTAAACATTTTAAATGATTTCTTTGCAGTCCTTTGTGGTTCCAAATTATTGGTTGTTTGATGGCTTATCGGCAGCTCGGTATACGCAGTTCCAAGCTCTTTGTTCCCGTGGTTGGATCTGTAACCAACCAAACTTTACTACACAGAGTGGTCAACAACTTTTGCACTTTGCGCAGCAGTTGGCGCGAGCATTGGAAGTCTCTCTCTCTCCGCCAGAAACTCTGTTGGTCAGAGCAAAGAGGCGAGGGCGCTGCTGGTGAAATTACTGCCGTAAGGGCCAGCAGCAAGTATTGTCACCGCAGGTGGCTGAAATGCACCTCCAGCCAGCAGGGACAGCCCATAATATCCTGCCGTTTGTATGTATGACCCCAGCCCTTGACGAAACTTATTTTCATGCTAAACCGGTCGATGGGTCCCAATGGATGATTATGAGACCGTTTTGTGATTAACAGTTGAGCCCTATAATAAAAAAGATTTAGAACTTCGTTTTTCTAGATGATGGCATCCAATTTATTCTAACCTGTTAGTTTCGAAGGCCTTTAGACAATATCCAGGCATTACTTTGCAGACACGGTCCAGATGTTCGGCTAGTGTCGGAGAGTCTACAAAGATTGGCACGTTGCCTCGATTGTAAATCCAAACATCGCCGCTTTCAAGGCTCAATGTAACTCCTGAAATGCAAGTAGAAACATTTTCATTTGAAGAGTCGACGTACAAGTATTTCTAATTTCTAATTTTTTACCTAGCCCGACTTTTTGTCGTGTATTTTGGACAGCGTCAGAGTGAGGTCCCCTGCCCACGGCAGTTAGCTCGCGAAGGCACATGCTATCTCCACCACTGTCCACAACCCCATCTGTGTAGATATTGACAGTTGTCTTTCTAGCGTGAAAGAACTCTCCAACGCGATTGGAAAGCTCCCAATAGGCAATTTGGCACCAGCCCTTGGTGTTGACTGTGTCACCTGAAAAATAACAGAGACAGCAATTAAATTAAATTTATTTCACTATCGAACTGGTCGAGGGCAAATTTTACATTCTGAATTATGCACGATTTTGGTTTTTTAGGAGCCTGTGTAAAAGAGACTCTACATTTCGTTTAGACAAAAAAAAGGGCCTTTGCTAAGATTCAGCTTCAATTTGACACTGAATAGAAACAAATTGATTAGATTAGCGAGAATGGGGCTGCCTTACCCTAGTTACGCCCTTGTTCGGAACATACTATTCTTTATACAGATGCATAAGTTCAAAGGACCAATAACTGATCAAATAGGAAGCACCGATCTGCAAAGGTATCCATAGGGTCGGCGCACTGTACTGATATTCTCCGAGAAAGAGTACAATACCCTCGGCAACGGTATAATAATGGTTTACATTTTGTTTATTTCTATTTTTAACTAGCATGTCACCAAATCGTCGTAAAACCGCAACTTAACGGTCCATTTAAATGTAATAGTTTTCCGTCATTTTGTCGCCAGTACAAGTACAATACCAAACAAAATCAAATACACATTTAACATAACCATACACATGTACATATTTGTACACACAGACACTGCAATTCTGGCCAGTTTCACTGTTCCATCGTCCGAAGACGTCGTCGGGTGGGCACTGAATGCCATGAAATGAATGATATCATAGCCCCATTGACGTGGATATACAGGGGCGCCAAGTCATTCCCGTGCCCCGCACTTAGATCGTTGTAAGCAGGCGCAAAGATTGTTGTTGGGGGGTTCGGCGCCATCGGCACCGCCATTACCGCCAACTCACCTCTCTCCGCCGATCAGTCGCATTCGTTGGTGTTTGTTTTTCGCTCATTATTTATTTTCATTTCGCTTTTGCTGTTTTCGCTTAAAAGTTAATATCAATATAGAAAGTGACGACCTGACGCGGCAGCCTGGCGCCACGAACAACTTGTCCTCTGTCGCGACCGGCGTCCCAATCACACGCACGCGAGCGCAGATGTTTCGGGTAATCTCTGTAGGCATGTATTTATGTGTGTACATACATACATGCACGCATGCATGCATACATATACACATTCTCGTACATATACGAGCAAACTCACTCTCAAATTTAAATAATCGAAAACGCTCTCTCTTACGCTCTCAAAAAAGAAGAGCGCCCCACGATAAGAGCGCCCCGTGCTCTAGTGTCGTAATGGCCAAAAAAAAGTCTCACCTTTTCCTTCAGTAGTAAAAGACTCTATACTTGGGCCAAGAAACTGCGATTCCGATTGCTTGATGGTGCTCGAAAAGCTGTTGCTGTGTACGCTCCACGTGGCCGCTGCTGACTTTCCGTCGTTTTGGGAGTAGTCTCCTTCTTCTGAATCTTAAAGGGCGAAACTCTTAATTGTTGTCGGGATTCTCGACTAAGTCGCTGCTACTCGTACTCACCTGCATCTTTCAGTCGCAATATTTTGGAACGTTGGTATGGCGGAAGTGAGGACTCTGAAATTGTATTAAGACAAGACACAATGCATGTTACTATGGATGTTACTATCTTCATAGCTACATACATATGTACATACACCTAACGTAGATAGTGTATATAATGGTTGTATGTGTCTTAAGATTAAGATTATCTTCCCAGGGGAACAACAATTTGAACACTCGTAATATCAAATACACAGGTATTTAGGTTAAGATTATCTTCCCAGGGGAACAACAATTTGAACACTCGTAATATCAAATACACAGGTATTTAGGTTTTATTTACAGCTGTTAGGGGACGAGGAAGAATTCGTTACTAAGAGTACCTGCAATCTATATCAACATCTCTCTCTCTCTCGATACCATAAATAATAAATAGCCAAAGGATCTCCGATAAATATATATTTTACTTACATATGTATGTAATTAGGTCTTCCTACAGTCGGAAAAATGCATGTGGCTGAACAAGAATCGCTGAGTATTTCCGTGGAAATGTCAACCGAGGCCAAAAAATTAAAAGCCAATAAAAACACATTTCCATATATTTACTTTTGTCCCGATATTATTATTATTTCTAAACTGATTGAAGCTCAGTTAATTTAACCAATTGGCATACACTTTCATTACCTTTGATCGGAAAACCTATTAAAATGGCAAAAGTTTACTTTTTAGGTATTTTTATAGTCTTGTTTTCATTTACTATTTTCTCCTATAAAAAAAATTATTCCTGATAATAGTTGTTCCTCATAGCATCTCTTAAAAGCCACCTAAGTTATTTCTTAAGGGGATATGAAGTGGTTTATGGGAGAATGTGGGGTGATATAGTAAACTAATTTCTTGTGTAAACACTCGATAGAAAGCTACATTATTACTCTTTTGAAATAAATTAACTTCTTTAGAATATTTTATGCTGTTCCGTTTCGCAGATTATTCCATTTTACTAGATTAAGCCAAAGCCGACCTCTATTTTGCGTACACTCGCGACCACATGTTTATTGCTATCATTATAGAAGTTAAAAATTAGATGAGACCCATCTTTTTTACTAAACATAAAGCTAATAAAAAAGTCAATCGAACCGACTAAAAAAACCTGAGGAAAATGTTTGTTTTCGTTATTTTTAGTACAGCTTCGACTCAAGAAACTAGTTTTGGTTTCTTGTTTAAGATTATTTTCAATTAAATTCAATAAAATAATCGTACTAACAAATCGTGTAACTGCAGAAGTGCAAAACCAAAATCAAAAATCCTTTTATATAGATTTTTGAATAATTTGTAGCTACTCAAAGCTTTGGGTATACAACGTAGATGCGAGTCTTTGGGACGGGTCGTGTGATGAGATCATGATTCCCAAACCTAATACATACTAGTTTTCTTATATTCGTTCAGCAAACCAAGCAGAAAACAGCAACAGCAAAATTAACAAAAACAATACACAACCGAAACAAAACTCAAGCGTAGGCAAGCCAAACAACAGCCTCTCGAAATAAAAATAAATAATCTTTTCCTATCGGGCAGCAGCATGGGGGACATTTTATTGGCCCAGAAATCGTTTGATGTGCTGCGGTCATCGTCGGCGTTGAATTCAATCTGGCTTACATTCTAGCTTGTTTTTATTCTTTCTCCTTTTAAGAAGAATGGAATGGTCGAAAAAATGTTTGATTTAAATCGATCAGTATTATTATATCAATACTCGAAATGATCGATATTCCACTTATCAGTAAATATGATATGAGATGGGGCTAAAGAAACTACATAAATATAAAGGAGAATAATAATTATTCAGTAATTAAATATTTATAAAAGTCTCTGGAATAAATGGAAAACTCGTCGACATTGTTTCGAACAGAAATAATCATGGATATGGAAATAAGCATGCATTTTTTGCTTCCCTCTCTTCGACTCGTCTCCATTCGGCACTCACTGAACCCCAACCCTAACTTGTGGACGTCTTCATAAAAAAAAAATTATTCTTTAAAATAGAAAGTCAGGAATAGCGGAAATGGAAAATGACTACGAATAAGTATTCAATCACGTAGGCCATGCAGCCACGCTTTTTAAATTCCCAATTTACTTTAGCAAATATTATCCTCTCTAGTCCCCTATATTTTTATAGGTTATACAATATAGTATTTATAAAATTTTGTTTTGTTTCTCGAGAAAAAACTCATTAAAAAAAGTAAATTACATAAAAAGCTAACGAAAAATACCAAAAGTTTAAGCCCCAATGTCCTTGTTTTCAAACGAATCCTTAAATCTAAAAGTATACTCCTTGGTCTTCACTTTTATAATTGTACGGAAAAATGCATTACTCCGGAAATAAAACTGTTCTGTTATTACGTTTAGTTCTATTTATATTCAAGAGTGTATAAAGAATTATTTAAATATTTTTTTAACCTCCTCTGTGTTTTTAAACTATTTTTCTACGCAAAGGCTTGGTACCTACTAGATTGAAGATTGTTTCGATGTTTTCTCGATTCGTTTTTTTCATGTGGGGTCTCTACTTTCACATTAGCACGTTCATGATCGGATTAAGACCGGGTGCATTTCCCGGCGAGTCAAATATCCTAATTCCATTGCTATATATTATTTATGCCGAAAAAAACCGGCCAATAACAAAGTTGTCCAATCATGCAGAATCGTCCTAGAAGATTAGGTCGTCAGCATACAGAAAGTGCTCGCCATTAGACGGTAAGAGGTTTTCCCCTTAAATTTGTCATTAAGTACCGGATACCTAACTATGTATATAATAACAAAAAACATCCCCACACCATCATGCTGCCTCCTGCCACACCGTTCATTTTAGGCACTAACCTTTTTAGCGGTTTCCGACTTTTATAGCGTTCATTCGTCATACTCTCCCAACCAACCCCGTTTATCTCAGATCCATTAAAAACAGTTCGTTTCTTTAATCATTTACACCTCAAGTTTCGTTGAGTTTGGACCATTTCCGCTTTTTATACCCGATACTCAAAATGAGTATTGGGGTATATTCGATTTGTGGTGAAAATGGATGTGTGTAACGTTCAGAAGGAATCGTTTCCGACCCCATAAAGTACATATATTCTTGATCAGCATCAATAGCCGAGTCGATTGAGCCCTGTCTGTCTGTCCATCCGTCTGTCCGTCCCTATCAGCGCCTAGTGCTCAAAGACTACAAGAGCTAGAGCAACGACATTTTATATCCGGACTTCTAAGATATGTCACTGTTACAAATATATTTCAAAGCTTTGCCCCGCCCCCACAAAGGCCGAAAATCTGTGGCATCCACAATTTCAGAGAGAAAACAGAAAACGCCGAATTGTAGAGGATGACTATATCTTCTAGAATGCAAAATCTGAACCAGATCGTATAGTTATTATAGCCAGAATCAAGAAAACAATTTCATTCTTTCTCGCTCTGTCTCTCTCTAACACACAGGTTTTATGGTCGGTTTTGCCTATTGCAAAATGTGAGTTCAAGGATCTCAGAAACTGTAAGAGCTAGAGAAACCAAGTTTGGTATCCACACTCCTGTGATATCAGACCTTGACCGTTTTGTGTCAAAATTTCGCTAAACCCCCTTCCGCCCCCGCAAAAAGACGAAAATCTGAGGCATCCACAAATCTCAGAGACTATTAAGGCTAGAATAACCAAATTTTGTATCCACACTCCTGTTAGATGTCGCTATAAAACGTATATCTCAAAATTTCGCCCCACCCCCTTCCGCCCCCCACAAAGGACGAAAATCTGTGACATCCACAATATTGAAGATACGAGAAAACTAACGCACGATCATAGAGTAGAGATCAGATCGGATAATTTGTATAGCCAAAAGGAACAAATTCATTTTCAGTGGCTACGCAGCGCCCGACGACATGTTCAGACTCGTTTTCTGTCTCTCCCGCACGCACACATTGTCGCTCAATGTAGCCATACTGACTATGTATCGGGTATAAATGTAGAGTTGCGGTCTCCGCAGCTACTCACAGCGTTCCCCCTCGTTCTGGAATATTTTGAGTGCCAACAATTATAATTTTGCTGGCCGCCGACCGTAAGAAGACGCCACCGTAAAGCTTTGGTGCTAATATCGGTACGTACCGAGTAAATAAACTGTCTTGTAATATCTTATTCCATTTTATACCTATTTTGATGGTCCTTTGGGGTGGTCTTCCTCTTACTTCCTGGGGCGGATGGTCTTTTTACCGAACCGTGTTTTTTGAAATGTTGTATGCAATTGTTTAAAGAAGACAAATGTTTTCTGACCCCAATGACAATATAGCTACCATATTGACTTCAGTAATTTTTTGGCATTTTATACATTTTTATTATTTTTTTTATCTGTTCCTCTCCACTCTCCTATATAGACCTGTAGGTTTGTAGAAACATTAACTTTAATACACTAAGGGGCAAGACCACCGAGTCATACATATGTATGTACATGTGTACATATTTACATCAAAAAAAAATATATATATATATATAAATTTTTGTGAATCTTCCAGTTTTTTCCGGAAAGCGCACGTAATTGTTAAGAACGACACAAACACAAATATGATATGTCGCTTTCATGCACTTTTGGCCGATATGAATATAATTGCCCGATTAGATAAACATTCGAATTCATTCGGCCGTACTATTTTAGGGCCGGTTGAGAAATACATATGTATGCTTGCTTGTACATATGTACATACGTTCCAAATTAAACGAACATTTTTGGAGCAATCGAATGTGAATGAACGTGCGAAGACATCGTAGCATCTTTTTAAGATTAAACTACGTATTTTTCTATAAGATGATAGGGCATTCCCCGTAAAAATTCCCCCGGGACCAAAAAATTAAAATTCAATCGCGAAACATTTCCATATACTTTTGTCCCAATACTATTTTCTAAAAATATTGGTATTTGTATAGTTATGTTTTTGCTTTAATATTTTGTCCTATAAGAAAGATGATTCTTGACAAAATTGTTTCCTCAACGTCTATCTACATATTGAACTATCTAAAAAAATATACCATATATTTGTTAACCTTAATTAAGCCAAGAAATTTCTGTCCCGTGCCATATGTCCCGTTCGACAGACTTTAAATTAAATTTAAAAGAAAAGAATAAGAATTAAAAATTGATCGCCGCAAAAAACCATCTTTTTTGCAACAATTTCGAAAACGAATAGTTGCCTAAAATCGATCTAAGCACCAATTATAGTTCTAATCAAGAGCTACTTTATATTAGAAAAATAATTTTGAAAATCCGTCTTATTTTTACCTTTCTACCACTGCAATGTGTACGATTGCCCACGTGCTGACGATCGTAGCAGCCAATATCAAATCGATCTGGTCAAACTCATACTACACAATAAGGGTAATACGATTAAATACATATGTATGTACGATTTGCATAGGTACGTACATGTATGTATATACATATGTACATATTTATGTACGTAGACGATGACATTTTAAACTTTATGTAGTAGCAAATGCTTCCTTCCGCCAGTTATAAACATAAAAAATCGTCCTTCATTAAAGAAACCCATCTCTAGTTTAATGTTTGATCAATGTATGTATGTACATATGTATGGATATGTACATAGAATTTGTACATGAACATGCAAATATGTACGCATATACGCGAATACATACAGTTGCATGCGTGCATGTGCATATGTACATATGTATTTGTGTTTTGTATAAAAGCGTTAGTGCATGCGCGTGCTAAAAATAAAAACAAACAAATCAGAAAATACATTTGTATGAATGCATATGTATACATAGTGCGAGCGGGATTTCTAAGCAATGCCCAAACTACATATGTACATATGTATGCATGTACACACATATGTACATATGTATGTGTGTACATAGTTCGAGTAAAAGTACGCGTAAGAGTGTCGTATCGGGCAACGTTTACGCTAGCGGCGACGACTGATTATTTCCTGGCGCCAGTTTCTAAATTTACACAAATTATTTTCAAAAGAATTTTGTCGTGGCGCTTTCACGCATCCACTTCGCCTTCGCGTTCGTACTCTCCTCGCCAACACATTCACACATGTACACTGTGCCACAGAGAGCACATGATAAACCGCAAAAAAACCTACACAAACGCCAAAGAGAGGTTGGTTGGATTGGATCGCGAGAGTGTGTATGTCATGTCTGGGAAAAGAGTCAAGGCGCGCCAAGAGCGCAGGAACTTGAAATTCAATTTTCTTTGAGAGCACTTCAATACAACGCCGGACCGGTTACACTACATGCATAAGCTCATATGTATACGTACACATGCATGTATGTTTGGCGCCACCAAATACACAGAATACAGTCGAACGTCCATTTAACAAATCTCAAGGGACAAACAAAAGTTCGTTATACGGAAATATCGAAGCTCGTAATTCGTAAAAAGAAATTGTTTTTAAGTTTATTTTACTTTAAAATAAGTCGTCATTTTTGTTTGCGTTTGATTTTTCCACTTTTCCATCTTAACGAAAACTTCAACGCTGTTAAGGGAAGCAAATACATTTTTTTTATTCATCCAACTATCCTACACTTGCCGCAAACTCTCAGCCACAATGCTACTGCGAATTCATTTGCCTTTTCTCTCATAAGCTTCGACATTTTTCTGGCTATCACCTCTACCTCTACAGCAGCAACAAACTGAGAACTGATGTAAACAGAACTAGTGGGGACATAATTTTTAACGATTTTTAACGTCACATTCATAGCACGGAATTTCCCCAAACACATGTTTCATTATAAGGAGACCGAGACGATCGAATTACGGGCATAGGAAAAAATCGTAGTAAAGAAATATTCGCTATAAGGAAATTTCTTATAAGGAGATCAAAACGTACTGAAAATTTAACGAAATTGCAGTGCTCCTGAAATAAATTCGCTACATACAAAATTTCGCTGTACGGAATTACGTAATAAAGAAGTTCGACCGTAGTAGACAATAGATTGGGTCAAAACATTGTTTTAAATTGTTCAAATTGATCGCGAATCGCTTTTGTGGTAAATTTATGTTTGTTTAATTTAAAAAGAATGTCCGTTCTAGTTACTTGGTATTTTTTGGTGCCATGCTCTAGTAGAACAGGGGTATATGCCGAATAAATTTCTCAGAAACAATGCATGTATGCAGTTTAGCCGGTTAAATTAATCTCACACGTAAATATTCGTGTAACCTGACCTAACGCCTAGTGAGCGACCCCTCTTAGTTAGATTGTGGGGAATCGAACAATCGAAATCTTAGGCTCTTTAATCCTCCAACAGCTGTTGGTCAATCCTACCTGTGTCGTTGAAGTGGATTATGCGATACCAGTGCAGTGGATTGCAACAGGTGTAAACGCAGTCTCGTGCGCTGGGACAGGCGGGCAGGCGTTTTAGCTCCATGCCGTTCCTGAGGCTGGACCAAAAGAAGAGTCGACACGCGTTCAAGTGCTGCTCCTTGTCGGCTGACGAGGTGCTGCACTTGATCAGAATGCACTGCAAGACGGTCGGCGGGGTGGCAATTACGGCGTCCATATTTGACTTTTTCGAGGGATGATCCACGCGACTTTTGACGGCACGCAAAAGCTCCGACTGTTGCTTTGGCTTCAGCAGCTTCATCAAGGCATCGAAGTCTTTTCGAATGCGATGCTGGGGATGAGGGTGCGCTGGTTTTGTGAATGGAATTGTGTTCTCGCGGCTCCAGCAAGTCGAGCCACTGCTGGCCTCTGCTGCATGGCCACCGCTGCCACAGCAGTTGCGAAACATATTCGCCGCAGTCGTTCGAAAGGTCGTCGCACTCACTGATGCCACGGAACGAGGCGACGTTGAGGTCTGATGGTGCATTTGATCGTTTTCGTCGATCAACATATCGTCGCCAGAGCTTGCGCAGCTGCATCCAGGTTTGGTATAGCTGAAGTCCGACTCTTCTGTGGCACTGAGCGCGGTTGGTGGTGATCCCACCGTATCCGCACGTGGTACTAACTGTTGTGTGAAGTTTAGTGGTGGGCGGGGGAGGCGACAGTTGTTGGCGTTGGGGCTGCCGCTGTTGTTGTGGCAGTAAGGGCCGCAGCAGTCTGTGGCGTAGGGAATCGAATTGTATGGTGGCGGGGGCGTTTGTCGCATCGGTAAGGAGGCTTCCTCGCAAAAGAAGCTGCTGCTGCCAAACGAGGAACCCCGCAGCATCTGAGGGCGGTGTCGATGTGGAGGGGGCGGCGGCTGTGGTGGCTGTGTGGGTCCTGGCACCCCATCGCACGCACCCGGATTGTTTTTTGACGCATAACGCCATAGTTCTTTCTTCTTTTCGTTTGGGAATATCATGGAGGGACATACAGTTTTTTGGTAGCATCGATCTTATCGTATGCGCATTATTTGAATTGACTAACTTGTTTCGCGGACTCGATATAGCCGGCTAGTCACGGTAGTTTGCGAAGTGCAATGGGAAATGGGTGGGGCTCCTACGTGAATCGCGCACTTGGCGGGGCTCAGCTGGACTTTGACTTGAACGTTTACGTTTCGATTCTAGATTTCCTGAATATATAGTATGTATGTACTGTTCTGGTACTCTTTGTGTCAATCGGTGGCGATGATGATATGTCCTCAGTGGTTTTGATATGTAGTAAAGTGTGCACTCTGTAAGAGAAAGAGAATTCTGATTAGTCACTATTATCCAATTGTCCACCTGTAAAATTAGTCTAAGAATTGTATTTATGTACTCATACATCTACAGATATGATCGAATATTGACTAGAATCTACATACATATATACATGTATGTATGTATGTAAATTTGTACAATGTGGTTCCAAACTCTTCGGGCGAATCGGATTCGTATGAGTAATGCACAGACAATAGGGTCAGGCGACGCGACGCTGATGCATGTGCAGAGCAGATCTGTGCGAGGAGCAACAAATTGACATCCGAAATGTTCGCGCTGTGTGTGTGGCCCCCGTACGACCATTTCCATTTTGTTGTTGGCATTTCTTGGGCTCCTTACACTATGCAACAGAACTAAACTTTTTTTCTGCTGAGAAAAAAAACCAAATTTTTTAAAAGAAATTGGGCTTTAAAATTGTTTAATAATTTTATTTATTTTTTAGGTTGGGTTTTTGTTTTAGTTTTTAAGCTTTGTTAAGCTTTTAAATTCAAACGCGATCAGTTTTTTGTGTATTTTAATTCGATAATTTTTACTTTAAAAACTCGGGAAAAGTTAAAACAAATTAATTTCTTGTGTTTTCATACTTTTCTTGTAGGCATCGTTTAAGGTGTCGTTTTTAAAAATCGATGGATAAACTGTTAAGGTGCAGCCGTTTAACAAAAACTTTAACTAAAACCAGAAACAAAAATGATTTAACAATTTTAAAGTCCCAAATCTATAAAAAAAAGTTGGTTTGGTTCATAGCGCAAATTTGGTGTTGCATAGTGTTATCGACGACAGAAGTGGCGCCGCCGGCATTACGGCACTCGCGTTCATACACACACACGCAAACAAAAAAACACACACACACACAGTTGCTTACAGAATGAATTTACTTGCTTGCGTGCAGCAGTCGAATGTAGAGGCACGGAAAGCAAGACGAGAGAGACGAGAAAAGAGAAGCAGCCAGGCGGCAGAGGCAGAGCTGGCGCCAGGGCGCCACTGACGTAATAAAAGAAATAATAGACATCGTCGGAGTGGCGCCCACCAATATAAGCTTATATCAGGCATACACAGACACAAACACAGATACAGCCAGAGCCAACGACGGTTGGTTTGTCAGCCGGTTTGACAAGTTGAAGAATCAACAATATTTAAGGTTGAGGCTCTCGAACGTGGTCAGAAAATCATCCAGAGAGCGGAACGTACAGGCATGAGCGACGGCGAGAGCATACATGTGTATACATACACATACATATGTATGTATTTTTTTCCTTGATTGTGTTTGAGTGCGGAACCAATACAGACTCGAATTCTTCTGAAAATTCATCGGGTAAAAGAATTTAGGAATTAAAAAAAAAAGAAAAAAAACCGCTTTCCGGCGACAGGGTCTGTGTGCATTGGGCTCAGTGGGAGAGGGTATCTTTTCTGCAGAAAATATCTACATACACACATATGTACATATGTGTATGCATGTGCTAATCTTCATTTGCCAAAGATCACGATTAAAGTACATTTGCACACATCCATAAGTGTATTGTCACTGTACATTCACTTCAATCTACTTGTTTCAGGGATCGGACTAAAAATACACATATGTATGTACATACATACATATTTATTTGAATACATACATACATGAACATTATGCTCAGTATTCACATTCACAAAAAAGATACCAAAACAAACAAATTGTATACATACATACATATGTATAACAAATCTTTTAAGACTTCCAACCGAATTCAACAACAGACAAAGAGGTAGAATAATCAATACTTGACGAAATATTGCTTAGAAGTTGAGTTGTCCAGCACATTGGATAATAAACAATATCTTTTCCTTTTGTTTGAAACTTTGCACAGACATCCTCTTTTTTTGCTGCAGACAGCAAAAATTATAGCTGACATGGGAAGATTTGGTCAAAAAGAAGGCTTTATTTAAGAACCGTAGAACATCGATCGTGCTAAAGTCTACATACATATGTACATATATATACATATGTATATGTTTGACGGCCGGTACGTTTTAATACCCTTGCAGACCGATTGTTTCTGTGGCAGCTTTATGATATAGAGGTCCGATCTGGGGTCTTTCGACTAAGGTTCGAAGGGTTATTTCCATTTCAGCCATATATGTATGTACATATGTACATAGCGTTATATACATATATATCCTGATCAAGAATATATGCTACTTAGCACCGACGGGGGTATATTAGTTTTGTTTTAATTATTGAAATAACACAAGTACATTCATACGTACATGCTTACATTTATTTATACTTGATAGGATCAACATATTGATTGGAAAAAAGAAGAAAACGGACGTGTAAATGGGTACTTACAGTTTAAATAATTTGTATCCACTTTATCGTATCCTTGGATTTGTAGATTTCTTGGATTTGTATAAGATATGTGTATTATATGCATAGATATGTTGAATAATATACACATATATTTTTGATATGTTTGATATGTGGACGAAAACTTTATTTCGGAATTTACATGACTAAAGAAGAAAGGATTTATTTAGTTTAGTCGATATTGTTCACGCTTTGGTCTTTTATATTATTAATAGTCACATATTCAAATGATATTGACAAAATCTCTAAGACCCACCCCTTTTTATTTTCGCGAACGAAGGTTGCTTGCTGTAATGTGTTATGTAAGTAGTCTCCGCGGTGTCAGCGTTTAAAACAGAAGCTACTCAAATACAATATACCCTTATAGTTCATGGGTACTGGGTGTATAAATCGAACTCATAGAAGAAATAAAAAATGGTCCACTGTAAAACACTCTCTTGACATTAGCACAATTTTTGTTAAGCAAAGTCGTGTACAGCAGTGCTTGGTTATAGTTTTATTGATTTATTGATTTTTAATTGGCGAAATCAATGAACTGCTGTATGTATGATATGTGTAAATTAAACAACCGTGGATCGATCTTGTGGGCAGGCACTAGGTACCCGATTCGATTCCAATCAACCGACACGGGGCGTATGGAGTATTTTCTACATTTCACAGTTAACACAAGCAAAATATTTAGTTGGTGGTTGGCTTTGAATCATTTTCACTTTAATTAATTACATTTACAATGGGGCCAACTCGAAGCGGCCTTTTACATGGTTGCTCCACCTTTCACTTCATTTTCATTTTTCATTTGAGGCAGCTGACAAACCGTTCTGGCCAAAAAAATTCGAAAATGAAATTGGAAAATAAACGCGTTTGCAACAAAACCGAACCACGTTAGTCAATACTTGTCCGCGGCCGAAAAATTTGTGAGATGTTTCGCCGTTTCCATTAAGAACTACCGTAGAATGGGTACAATCTCACGACTTGATTCGCGCACACGTCCGACTTTGTTTGAGTCCAGTGAAGATATTTTTGTAGGAAATATCAACGGAAATTTCTGAATTCAGAAAAAAGTTCGTTTGTTGTGTTGTGTTGTTGGCTGCGGCGAAACAATTTGTGAGACGAGACTTGGTAGTGGGTGGGTCATGAACAATCCTATTGAAGAGAGACGATTTTCCCCAATTGATAGCAAACAGTGTTAAACATTTCAAACTCCTATTGGAGGGATATTTCATTTACCCAGTTTATTTGAAAGGGTATTGGATTTTTCACAACGTATCGCAATTGGTATTGAAATTTTTCAAAATCCTATTGGGTTTTATAAAAAGAGCGGATGGCTCATTTTTGCGCAGGGTTTGGAGCTTGGTATCGATATATCGATATCGGCGTGATATTTTTGTCGACGATTGTATCAAAAATGTATATGTTTAGAAAGTATCGTTGCTTAAAACTGATCGCAATCTTTTCATTGTATAGTTGTGAAGACAAGTGTAAACTCATCAACCTTTCGCGCATATATTGAGACTGGACATATAAATGACGAAAGCGAATCGAATGGGAACGTTCCAGAAATGTCTAGCCAATTTTTACTAAAATCTAGACCCTCTATTTAAGAAAGCACATTGCCCTTTCCGTTGCCGAAGCTGTCGATAAGATCATACAGGAAGCACGCGTGAACTACATTTTATAAATATAACTTAGAACTACAAGTCAAATAATCCACCAATGTCATAGGTCTTGAATACTGAAATGTTGGACTGTGCATAGCAAAATTATCGGAACCACAAATATTGGAGACAGAAATATAAGTCAAGAAGGAGCTGAGAGCTGGATTGTAACTGCTTAACAAAAGAGGCAGACCAAACGCCTATTGGGTATCTAAGAAGGATGAGGATGTTTTCATAGCTGGCACTCAAATATTTAACACCCCAGCCAGTTCTACAGCTTAAGAACTCGTACTGATGTTTTAATATTGATAAATTAGATATTGCGATATTTAAATTTTATCAAATTTAATACATTTGATAAATACGATATTTTTTAAGAAGCTAACAATACTACTTGGTATTGTAAACGTTCACTCCAGTGAACGAACTGAGTTCTCCTTAACCCACTTAATCCACCATTCAAAAATTCTATTGAAAACGCTCAACAATTTGAGTAAAGCCGCGGAAAAAATACTGGTTTTTCTTTCTCAGCACATGATTGGAAATCATATTCCTCGACTTAGATACGAACGAACTGAGTTCACCTTAACCCACTTAATCCACCATTAAAAACATGTATTGAAAACGCTCAACAATTTGAGTAAAGCAGCGGAAAAAATACTGGTTTTTCTTTCTCTGCCTCTCTCTCGATTTAACTCCTAATTTGTTTGATGAATCAATTTTCTACATGGCTGTTTTATTTTAAGGACTCCACTACACTCTAAAATAGGGATTAAGCTAAAAAGAGTCAAAGCATAAAACATGCACAAATTTTCCTTTTTACATCATTGTTGCTAGTCAGCCGGCATAGGACCATAGTATTCTCCGGAGTCTTACCTGGGATGCGGGTGTGAGACTGTCATCTTACTCTAGTAGACTGCTTTTAGTAAACCTCCCATCCTTAATTAACCGTAGAAAAATGCTTGGTGTGATTTTTATGTACAACTTGATCAAGGGAGATCCCTGATCTGTTGAGCCGCACAAATTATCACGATTCGTATTAAATTCACTAGAAACTATGTATATACCGTTGTATTTTCCACTTTGTAGACCATATTATATCCACCACTAATTCCCTTCCTCTTATTAAATTACTAATACTCACATACCTTTCTCGTAATTAGTAATTGTAGTTGTATTTGTATTTTGAATGCATGCTTAGTTTTCCAAGTAGTTTAGTCCCAGTAATTTTTTTTATTTGTTAAGGAAAACTTGTTCCCTTCACTATTTTCTGTATTTTTTCATTCATGGAAGAGCAGAAGGGGTAGTGGTAGTTGACAAAAATTGTTCATACCCCTCGACCCCTCGGCACGTGGCGCCGAATGTGAGATGAGTATCATTTAAATATTAATGTTTTTTTGAGATAAATATCAATCGAAACGTTGTGAGCCGCGGCTATACTTTTATACCCGGTATAAAAAATATATTCTCTAAATTACATAAATAAAAAATCAATAAATAATTTGTTCATTCTGCCTGTAATAATAATCCGATCTGATGCAGATTCAGCAATATTGCAGATACGGTCATTCTTTATGATTCTGCGTATCTTCAAAATTGTGGATGCCATAGATTTTCGTCTTCTGTGGCGGCGGTGAGACAGTAAAAGAAATACTTGTAACAGTGTAATGATTTTGGTGTGAGAAGAGAGAATCCGCCTCTCGGCAGTAGCCTATGCCTAGGGAAACCCCCTTCTAATGCGTGAAGTATCATAAACATACGTTTACACGCATTTACTGACTGAGCACAGGGTATAAAAGAATATTACAACAGTACAGTACAAGTAGTTTTAATGGTAAATGGCCGAAATCCAAGAACAAAACTTTGAGAAACTTTATATTTATTTAATCTCAATAGTTAATGGTTTCAAACAGTTTAATTTAGTTTGTGTGGAAATAATTTAAGACGTTTCGTTTTTTCTTTCTGTATATGAAAGACTAGTAGTAAAATTTCACCAGCCTCAATCCTGTACATCTTCATTAATAAACTTATCTATGCCAGATATAACTTCAGTGTGTATAAATCTAAGATCGTGGTCTAGAAAATTACTCATTTGCGTTTGAGTAGAGGCAGATATGCCACGACACTAAGATATTCTGCCGAGCACAAGACGGTAGCGGTCCTCATCAGTAGTAGGGAACAGGTGGAGACGGCGAGGATAACCGTAGGAGGAGCCTAAATTACTTCAAAACGAGCGATAAGGTACCTGGGAGCACCTGCAGCAGACACACCAGAAGGCACACGGTGTAGTCATGGCGGTTTCACGAATGATGCTGAAATGCAGAACACTGCTGTTTAACGTGGCAAAGTCATCGATACTATACGCAGCGCCAATATGGGCTCATGCTACGAGGACCAAGAGTTAGACTAAGGGCATTGAGTCGGACTTCAGACTTGGTGCTCTGCGGGTCAGCTCGTCGTTCCGTACAGTCTCCACAGCGGCCATAATGGTCATAGGCGGCATGCCACCTGTCGAGCTTGCAGCGAAGGAAGCCAGCGCAATCCACAAGGGAAGAAAGGCCGCCAACACACAGGCAGACGCTAGAACGGCTAAGGCCAGGGCGAGGGCTGAATGTCTCGAGAGCTGGCAACTCAGATGGGATAATGCTGTAACTGGCCGTTGGACCCACCGACTAATCCCCAACATTGCAGCATGGAGAACTTACGTTCGAACTGACACAAGTTCTCAGCGGTCACGGGTGCTTCACCGCTTTGGCCACGAGGAAGATGGGCTGTGCAGATGCTGCGGAACAACAAAAAACGCTGAGCATGTCCTCACCACATGCGCCAGATTCTCAGAGGCCCGCCCATAACGATGGAAGGTTTGGTACCAAGGATGCTGGAAAACCAAACAAAGTGGACGGCGATATGCAATCTTGCAACAGAGATCGCTTCGGAATTAAGGCTGGCTAGCCAGCCAGTCCCACAAGTCTGGTGCATATTTGTATATGTTATATATTTTTATTCTAACTTTTATATTACTATATTTTATATATATGTATATGTATCCTATGAAAAAAAAAAAAACTAAGATATTCGGCACTTATCCGTTTCTATGTATATATTATGTACATATGTATGTAGTTTTTTTATGATATTTAATTTGACACTTTCCGTTCTCACTGTTGTAAGGGATAGCGTAGTAATTCTAACCTTATTCTAAATTCTCAGGATATTATAAATATAAGAAGGGCATGTTAGGACTTCCCCTAATAGATAGGGATATACTTATTCATTTGTTAATTTATTTATCTCTATGAAAAGACCTAAAAGTCGCTAATCCATGGTGTGACGGCAAGAAGGAATCTAAGAACCAATAAAAAACCTTTTACCTTTACCCCTTTACTAGGGGAAATTATTTTCTTTATTTTGGCTCATATTGATCCGATCGCCCGATTTTTGATAGTTTAAGGAAAAAGGTTTAATGTTTATGATGGACGGACGAACAGACTCTGAGTATCGGTACAGCAAACAGGCTGTTTGAAAAACTGAAAACATTCATTCTGGCTTCAAAATTATGCGATCTACTTTCGAGTTGGTTGGAGTAAAGGAAGAATTGCCAAAGTACTATTAGTCATACCGAGTATTTAAGAAAAATGCTTAACACTTCTGGTCCAATCGTAGGCTTATCGTTTCAATACACGATGTAAATATGTACATACATATATATGTATTTATATCTGAATATGATAGATTTTTTCATTGGATAAGCTTCAACTTACCACCTGGATTACTCGACATTTTGTTTGTATTATCTTTTTATTATACAAAAAAGTTATGGCTCGTCGTAGTCGCCCGGAATTTTATTTTGGCGGGTGTTGGCGCACGAATGAAGCAAGTGTGCAGGGGGCTTGACCCCTAGTTTGCTTATATTATTTACCAACAGATTTTTATAAATGCAATAGCGTGTTTGCCTTTTTTGAAACAAGGTTGATTTGCGCGTGTATTTTGCTGCAACGCGTGCTGTATTACACGAACGTGTCCGGTGGCATGTTTCTAAATGAACTAGCCGCCAGCCGTGTACGAAGACATCCTTTTATACTAACGGGTACGGATATTGTAGTGCGCACTTGGGAACGACTGCGCAGGGACTTACGCACAGACGGCGCGCCGCGGCGGCACAGAAGAACCATTGGACACACATTTACACTTGTTGTTGGCGACACTAGGCGTCTAGCCGCTGAAATCTATCTGCGAGCCATTTTGTCTGGCACAGAGAGGTGGCGACAGCGAGCGACCGGGAACCCTACAGACGGGCGACTGGCGTCTAAAGTTAGCTCACCACATACGACTCTACTCCCGGGGAAAGTTTTCGATGTCTCCGTATCCCCCTTTGTCCGCATATTTAAATGACTGTTCTGTAAATATGATCGCATGATTGATTTTGGTTGATTTAAAATTGTGTGGAATTTAATGACCATCCTTGTACACGTATTCCTATGTAAATATACATATGTACATACATACAAACGGTCTTGTTTAGATTAATTTTTATATCATTGACCAACTCTCTGAGGCTTGTTTGTGGCTTATTTTCCACGGTTTTCAATATTTTCGAGCAATCCCGCCGAGAGAGCTTTTTTGGTCTGCCGGTAGAGGTCTGCAATTCCAGCCTATTTTCTTTTTCCGCACGTTTAATAATATTATAGACTGTTCTCAACTTAATATTGAACATCTTGGCCAACTCTTTAGCTGTCTTTCCTTTGCCATAATTAAAATAAACCAATTGTATCAGATTATCTTCGGTTCGTTTACCGGGCATTGCTAAAACTTCAAATAACACAAGAAACTGAACTGAATGCAAGAAAATTTGTAAACGAATGACTGCAAAGAAGACTTAAGAAAAGCACGCGTCTGATCGTTTTTGATTTTGATGTCCCGTTTGTTTTTCCTTCGTCTTCTTTCAATCAGTGTTTACATATTGCAAAGAATTAATAGACAGAGTCATACATGCCGCTTTTTTGTTTTTTTTTAATTTCTTTACCGTTTGTCTTGGAATTTTGCCCTTTTTTTCGTCATACCTACAGCTTAAACACATTTTGATAACAGTTAATAAAATAAATAATAAAATAATTCCCCCAACTTATGCCTTTACTCATATTTTCCATGTTGAAGTCAAACTTACATACATACATATGTGCCTTTTTACATTTTGCAAACAATTAATAGACATACTGTATGTATCGGCCCAGCAATCAGAATCATACATTCAATAGCTTAGTAACCCTCCGTCGAGCTCCTGGCGTCCTCCCCCGTCCCTTTGACTGGTGGTGTCATCAATAAAGGCGATAGACAAGCCATAACTCGTCATCATAGACGCGACGACTATTTTCGCATCTAATTGTAAAAGCAACGGCATTTGTCGCGACAACGGTGGCAATAAGGGGCCCGGCGCCCAATGTCGCTCACTTGGCCTGTTTGCAAATCAAAGTTCAGGGTATCCGCATCCGTTGTCCTGTACAAACTTCGGCACTGTCTGTTCTCGTCCTGTCGCATGCTGTCGAAGACCAGGCGGCGGACGACCGGTCGCCACAATCGTCTGCTAAATCTAGTCTAGCCTCCTCGGGATACTGGAATCTGACTGTGTGCGTGGGCCAACCCTCCGCCAAGTTGTCGTCTTGGTGACCGTCGCCGTCGTTTTGGCGTCGCCGACTCAGAAAATTTCGAGCGCGCCGCCGCCACTTGTTACGCACTTTGGCGCCTCCTCAAAGCAAAATGTGCCGGGAACGGGAACGTTGGCGCTTGATTCTGCGCCAAAGCCCGAAGCCCAGACAGACACTAAACACACGTATACCGCTATACATACATACATACATACATATGTATGTATGTCAGCTTGTATATACATTACTATTTTCTCAACAGTGCGATTCTAATGTTTCATTAGAGGGTACGATTTTATATACATATGTATATGTACCATATATGGTAGGTACATACTAGTAAGTTCATGACTAGCAATGCAAGTGTATTTTGTATTCGTGTATGTAGATGTAACATGCAGAAGCAAACGATTTCAAGATGAAAACTTCAACACCAACAACCGAGTTCGTTTTTCTGTCGATAGCTTTAGATACACTTGCCGACCGATCCTTTATATGCTACTTTAATCCGATTCTTCTTGAATTTTGTACCTGAGTAAAGAGTACTATGTGCAAATTGGGTTAAACATTATAATATTTATTTGTACCGGCAGCGATTCTCCGCTCTTATGCCCGGCAATATAGATGTTCACAAGTTACGATGATTCATTCGCCAATGAATGGCCCGAACAATATCCCTAACATTACAAAATGTGAAAAGCAGATAACTGTATTGCTGTGGTGGTAAACTTTCTGAACTGGATTAATTATTTTACAGACTTTTAAAGTTTAATGTTTTTAAGCTTGAACGTTAAATTCCAGAGGGAATAATCTCCGACCCTATTCCGGATCAGGATGACAAGAAGAGTCGAATAGCCATGTCTGTTCCTAGTCCCTCAGTTCTGAAGCTACGAGTATCTTTACATATATGCCTACAAATACGTACATGAGTCGGAGCCGCCAAGCCGGATAACTCTAAAATATATACATACATACATATGTAGTTGCTAAAACGGTGAAAGTGTATGTTTTATTGGTTAATTATATCATGATATAACGATGAGAGGAGGGTCAACCACGACGGGGAAACTTATTGTTTCATTTGGGCTTTACAAATTATATCAACAAGATACGGCAGCCTGGTAAATAAGATCTCTATTTATGATTCTGTCCTTTCAGTTTTTTCGTACATAAATACTATGTAGCGATGAAAATGAGAAAGTCATAGTGATTTATGAAATGGTATGATCTGTTTAATATATTATCTTCGGAAAGATATACATACATAAATAGTTTGTGGTTTTTCAATCAGTGAACATATTTAATTTATGAATTTTGAGGGTTTGGATTGCATTTGATAAATACAATTTACTCTACAAGGTTTATTGTATACGCCTAGTAGTCATTTGACCCTGATTTATTTTCTTTAAACAGACATTTATGCTCTGGTATGTAATTCTACTCCGATAAAAAAGTAGATCAAAGCTAGAATTTAAATTAAAGGCGAAATTTAAATAAAATACACACAATTGATTAAAAAACAATAATTTGATTATATTTAAACCAAATAAAATAGTCCCAATAACTAGGGATTCGCACAACAAATATTTATCCGCGGCATTTAGATACCCGTACAGAAGGATAATATAATTGAAGTGTTTGCGATTTAAATTTGTTCGATTAATTTCTTCTGCCTATTTTGTTTATTCTTTTACATTTTAAAGTCAAAATGTATCACAATTTTGATCATTCTGCGCAGCAGCCACATTATCGGACGCATAATTCACATTGCTAATGATGTAATACACTTTTGTGCTGCATGTTTTCTTTAAAGAGGGTGGGTTCACACAAATTTGATTCAATGAAACCCAAAATATTGTTTGAACAAACTTTATAAGACCGATATTTACAAATACCAGAAACTAAGTATGTAATTATTTATGATTACTTGTTTACATTTTACGAGTATATGAGTATGCATGAGCGCCGGTGCTTAAAAATGTATAAACGTAGTTAGCTAAATTAATTTTCACTTCCTGTCGAGGGTTATGAACAATTGTTGTCAACTACCACTACCCCTTCTGCTCTTCCATGAATGAAAAAAGGAAACGTTTCGAATGTTCATTCGCACATCATATGTTGGATTGGATTAATTATCATAAATGCCTGCAGAAAATGGTGAAGGGACAAGTTTGCCTTAAGAAATACAAATGATATACAAGTATGTACAATGAGAAAGACCTTCATACTGTATTATTATATAAAAAACACAAAAACATTTTTCTCTCTTTTACAGTTACACACATTTTGAATAAAGAGCTTTTAGAAACCAAGAGACTCTTATCAAATCAAAGTTTATTGAAGGTTGAGTACGTTCCCAATTTTCTTTGCGAGATTTGAAATACCCTGTAGCACTATTCTTGTATTTTTCGCTTTGTATAGTACCATAAAAGTAAACGCGATTGTAAATATGTAAGTAATTGGATACATAATGTTTGCAAATATATGCATAATTAAGAAATAAGCATAAACTTCTTTAAAAAAAAATAGACAAATTAATCGATTTGATGCCTGGCCTCAGTTATCAATGCTAGAAGGGCATCGAGTTTAAGGTCTTTAAAATTTTCAAAATGGTCCATTAGCGGTTGAATCGCATCTGACTCAATGGCTGCGGAGATAGTCTGATTCTGTATGGTTCGGGTGAGGCAAGACGCTACCTGCGCAAGAAACTTGCGCCATTCCTGCCTATTTGCGTCGCTAAGCGTTGGGTCAATTTTGGACACGTATATTTCTTGGGCACGAAGTATCAAGGCAACAAGCGATAAGATCCCAAACTGAAAATTAAATTTTGTACATTTTTTACTCGTGTGTCGCGGGGTTGTCAATATTGTAAACTTACGCGACTGCAGAAAATTCCCGTTAGCTTATTGTCGTTCCGCGTGATTGCCGCTGAAATGGTGACGACTGTTTCAAAGCTGGCTTTGCTGATGTGCTTTTTGAATTCTGGGTACAAAGCATAGAGAACGCCCTCAAAATCGTCTTTGTCCTTCTTTACAACAGTCTGTAGCGAGCAGAAGACTCCACTCCACACTGTCCAGCATACACTATGCTCAGTAAGAAACGGCATAATGCGACGTAAAAGTATCTGCATCATATAAATGACGATAACTAAAATATTGGATACATCGTATTACGTATTGAGATATAACTTACCTTGCCTTTGCGCACATTCATCATAGCTACGACCTTGTCAAAAGCCAAACCTGACTTTAGTTTATTTACCAGGGCATCAGTCGTCTCTATTTCGTAGTTGAATTTATTATTCAGCTGTGGATTGATACTTTGTGGATTAGATGCTTCGGCGGCTCGCTCCTCAGGTGTTTTGTTTGCCATCTCAAGCTGCTCTAGAGCTGCAATTCGTTCGGCCTCCTTCTTTTTCTTCAGAACAATCGTGGCCATAACGTTTGTATTTTCCAGGTCCTCTAGTTTCAGTAGATAGCGATACAGCGTTTCTATCAGCAATAAAATGTCACGCGATTTGCGCATACTACTGGGTGTGATATCACAACAAGCACTTGGTAGAAGTGGTGTCCCGGCGTTAGACTTTGCATTTACCCCGCTCATTGTGCTCATTGATGAAGTGGCCGAGCTTCCTGCTATATCCCCGAGGCTAGCCTCACCGCCCATGATATCAGCGTCAATTATTTTACGTGGAGCTGTCACACTGCCATATTGCAATTTACCAAGCGAATTCTCGAACTTCAGAGGCGAGAAAATGTATCCCGGTAAAGTGTTGTTGGTCCCTCCACTTCCACTTACTGCATTATTTGTGCTGACACCCGTGCTGCAAGTGTTCGTGTTTTCCGAGTTCCGCCGCTCGCGGTTCTGTCCATGTCCGTTGCGTGTGCCGTTTTTGTTGCCCAACTGAACGAGTACAAGTTGTGCATGGCCTCTGGGTTGCGTTAAAGGATGGTTCAACTGGTTGTCTTTGTGGGCCTGACTGTGTCGCACCTGACCATTCTGCAGGGCCTTGCGCTCTCTATAGACCGTGTAGTAGTAGTCATCAATGTAGGGGGTGTCTGTATTCAGCTGTGATAACTGTATACCGATCAACCAGTGCTTGTCCCGTGTGCTCATTAGATTTGCATATTCGTCGTATTCATCCTGCGGAAGGTTCCCAGATGCGTCTGGACGTCTATTTAGCTGTTGCTGCTGTAGTTGTTGCTTTTGACGCTGATCGATAGGGACAGATCCGCCTCGACTTTGCTGGAGCTGGCGCGCAACGACCGCATTTTGCTGAAGAAGCGGATGGTTTTGTTGGATCTCCTGCACGAGGCGCATGTTGAACATATTGAACATAGAGTTTTGCTGCTGGTTGAGCAGATTGTTGGCTGCCTGCAAAGGATGTGGGGGCATTCGTGACTGTGGGTGTTGGAGTGGATGCGCAGGCTGCATAAAGGCCGCCGGATGCAAGCCAGCAGCTCGCATTGCATTGAAACTTGGATGCATTGCAAAGTTGTTTAGGGCTGTGGGCAGATGTGGGGTTGGCAGTGGACGCTGATTGCCGGCTAGAGGAAAGTTTGGGGGCAAGGCACAGGCACCGTGTTGTTGGAGCAGTGGATACTGTTGCAATTGGGGCATACTTCCTGGCAAACCTGGTGGGTAGATGAACCCAGGCGGCACCCGATTTCCTGCCAAACCATTCAGTTGTTGTTGCGATTGGGGATTTGGCAACATCTCGGGTAACGGATGGGGGCCATGGAATCCCAGATTTGTCCTTGGTGGCGAGATTTGCGGCGCTGTCAAGAATCCAGGGGGCACTGCAATTAATTTCGTTATAGCATGTGCTGGTGTGTGCAAATTATTTTGTATATGCTCACCTTTGTTTTGTGGTTTAGGTTGCTGCTGCTGTTGCTGTTGCAGCGGTATTGTTGATGGTAGCACATGCTGCCGGTTAGCCAGGCTAAATTCATCAAACGCTTTCCGATCTTTTGGTTGCTGTTGCTGTTGCAGCTTCGGTATTGCTTGCTGAATGATTAAATTGCGTTCAATATCCTCAAGGGTCGAGATTTTAGGACCAGCTTGAGGATGCATATGATGTAATGCTAAATTTGCATTGGCCTCTTGCTGGAGTTTCATCTGCGTTTGCGGCCTAAACGCACTGCGAAAGCCTTCCTGAAATAACGGTTGGTTATTCGGAAACGGCGGCGACGCCCATACTGCAGAATCCAAGTTAATGCGATTGCTAAGGTTGCCCACTTCGCTATCGAGAAAAGAGGAAATGTCGACATCATCTAACTTCATGGAAGACAGATTCAGCTCCAAGTCTGCGTCTTCCATATTTCGTGTGCCAGGAAAAGGTGCGTTGAATGGCGCAGGTGTTGAGCCACTCGACGAGGGAGCTGATGAAAGCACATTCGTGTGACTGGGCACGCCGTTGCCACCGGCTGAAAATCCCCCGAATGCACTTCTATCAGCGAAACCACCTCTCTTGCGAACTTTGTCGCCATTTCCGCCAAGGCGCACCAGCGTTTCATGAGCTTCTTCCCAATCTCCATTTATTGCAGACCCAAAGGTTTCATCGTTGAGCGCATCATATTCTTCTTCTCCAACGCGCCCATCGCCACCTTCGTCCTCCTGTGTGTACAATTAAATAAATACATGCATTTATTGTGGGCAGGCATAGACAAAATCATCAAATCAATCCATCGGCCTGCATGGCATGGCATTTATGCTGTTGTTGTACAATATAAACACGTCCATTTTATACATTTGGCCGATAGCCTCTCTACGTTAAAATATGTGTAAGGGCGATGTATATTCACACGACGATGCCCTTTAGGACATTTGAGCAAAATAATAATAGCTCCTTTCTTTTTCTATTGAAACATAATAAATATTAACAGTTAAGGCCAACGCTCACCGGTATAGTTGTGTCGAATCCGAAAAACGAGTTATCCATTGCGAAAAAAAACTACTATTTTGTAAAAAATTATCATGACTTGTCAGTGAAGCAGTGTGATAGCGGACTCATCAATACAGTATACGGTCTGACCCTCAGAAATATACCGTAAATATACTGACAAATTATTTGTATTCAAGTTTCATTTGATTTTCGGCCTGGGACATGGCATTTCTACACGATTCCACTTTGGTGCATTGGAAAAGAGGGTGAGTCCGAAACTCGTCTTAAAAGATACTGGAAAATTCTTTAAAAATACTAGAAAATACTATGAAAAGTATACAATTTTGAAAGGTGTGTGTGCTAGACATGGGTCTGAGCTGGCAGAGTGACCGAAGGCGCGCCACAAGACTGTGTAAAAAAATACTTTTCTTGAAATTTGGCATTATGTGATGCTTAAAATAATGATGATAAAAAATTAGTTGACAAGACTAGTAATTAAATAATTATATTATTGAGAGGAGTGCTTAAAAAACTTAATTTATTTCGCCCAGAACTCTGATAGACTCAGAAAAATACCAACAAAATATAAAAAATATCAGGAATCAGTTGCTGAAATTAAGGCGCGAGAAAAAGTTAAAGTCAGGACAGAATAAAAAACTTTTTTATTTATCAATAAGTCGGTATCTGGTTTTTGCTTCATTTAATTGGAAGCCAGGAGAATTATTTTGCAAAAATAAAAACACGGAAGTGCTATCAACATTAGTTTTTTAATAATTTCAAATTTCCATGCAGTATATACATATGTCCTACTGTTCGCCTGGCTTGGTGACGCGAAAAAATATGATCGACTTTTTTCTACCACCCTAATTAATACATTTTTCTAGTCGGCAGCTTTTTCCGGTATTATTATACTAAATAATTAATAGTTAAATAAATGCAATTGGAAATTATTTTGTGGAGTACCATTAAGAAATGAAGCAGTTCCGACTCATTGAACCAGCTGCTGGAACAAACGCATACAAACTGGTTCTTTTTTTGCTTCAGAGAGACGCAACGCCAAGAATTATTTGATTAATTTAACAATGAAACGGAAAACAAGCGAGATTTGGTGCTTTTTCCGAGCGATGGACGACACATTTGCCCTTTGCAACATCTGCAAAGCCAAGCTCTCTTACAAAACAACCACCACCAATTTAAGCAAACATATGAATAGAATGCATCCGACATCATCGCTGTCCCAAAGTGACAAATATAAATATAAATATCAATCACAGTCAAGTGTTATTGATCGGAATAAGGGGAAGCCACGAAACCCCGCTCAGGAAGTAGTCTTGCTAGACTTTGTGAAGAAGCATCCTCGATTGCTACAACTCCCTTCTTGGGAAACACGTAGTACCGCAGAATCTTTATGGGAACAACTGGCATTAGAGTTGAACAGAAATGGCCCACCACGAAAAGATGTGGCTACATGGAAGAAGGTAAGCGTATAATTGTTTGAATGCCAAGTTATGAATAGCTTTTTTATATTCTAGGCGTTGAAAGACTGGAAAAGGTTCATACTTAAGAAAGTAGAGAAAAACGAATTGCTTAATCTACCTTTTGAAACGAGCCTCAGTTCTTCTGAGGAAACTATAGCAACCCTATGTCGTATACACGATGATGTTAGTCAATTGATTTTGAAAGTACCAGACGATGATGACATGCATGATAACTCAAATACCGAATATGATGTGGAAGATGTGGTGCCAGAGGATGATCCCAGCGCCTTGCTAAGTACTTCCGAATACATCTATGAGCCAGAGGATTGCAAGATCGATATAGACCCGCTTTACCTGCAAGCAGGCAAGAAAGCAACAGTGACAGGAAGAACAACCGAAGAGGACAGCTTGCTGGAAAAATTAAGCAGCAACATTGGTTTGGTCAACGACGCCACCAACAGTGTCCATCTGGCGCTCAGTGAGTTTTGCGTTATGTTAAAGGAAAAATTGTTAGAAGATAAACGTCACCACTTAGCCATGGAACAGTTGACGGCGGAAAAAATTGAGTTAAAAAAAAAGCTTCTAGAAATTGAGCAGAAGAAACTTTCACTAAAATGACTGGACTTGTAATAAATTGATAGTATACTAAAGAAATAGATTGTATAAAACTGTTAAGTGATTTTGAATTAAGACCCCATTTAAATGAAATTTAATGTTGTTTCTCATAGCGTATAGCAGAACATTTTTTTAAGAGATCACAACTGGTGTCTGAAGCACTTATTAGAAGCTGAGCATGGCTATTCATCCATATTCAGATTATATGGTTATCATGGTTGGTCAATACAATTAATGGATGATATAATGATACCCAATACATAGAACATATATAATTTTGAGTCTTGGAGTAACAAGATCAATTCCGAGACCTTGTATTTATTGAAGAGACGTATGATTGATTTTTAGTTCTTCATATGATCCCTTAAATTCCTGTGGGTAAATTTCGTCGCTCATAATACCGTCATAGTCATATTTAATATCCTGTTGGAGTACAATATTAAAACCAAATATAAAAATTCAACGATTATTCCTTACGTCCTGAAGTTCGCCCGAAGCATCCGACTCGTCCTCAGAGTGGTTATTATGACCATCTAAGTCACCACAAGCGATAAATGGCACAAGGTGCCGGTTCACATCGGACCCTGTTTTTTGTGCAAGCACGCGTATATCATCTCGTGCCGTGTTAATGACTTGTGGAATATAGCCAGAAGGCAAACAGAAATCAGAACAAACCACAAACGATTCAATGCTCGATGAACGCGAACTTGGAGGCTTGTAGATATCAAACTTATTAAAAAATATTTTCATCTGTGTGCTAAGCAGACCGGTGGCATTGCCTTGAAATATTTTAGCCACGAATGACCCCCCGGATTCAAGTAGCACAGTGGCGATACTTAGTGCAGATACCAGAAGTTGGTGTTGCATGTACTCGTCCATTTCATGCACACCTGTTACGTCCGGAGCGCCGTCACAAACGACGAGCTGCGCCTTTTCTTCGCCATCAGCACTAAAATGACTTATTATAGCTTCGGCTGTGCTCTCTTTTGTAATGTCCCCTTGCAATTGGAGAACTCCTCGTATAGGTGCCATGGCCTGTAAATCCACTGCAATGATTTTGGTTGCCGACTTTTCTGCATCGTTTTGGCACGTATCGTACAGCTTGCGAGATAGTACCTGTGACCAGCTTCCAGGAGCTGCACACAAATCGACAGCGCGACGCACACCTGAATAAATATAGGGCTATCAGTGAATCTGCTTTTATGAAGATAGCTTAAACAGTAATGAAATACCATTTAGTATTCCATAGGCGTCATGAATGTGCAACAGTTTAAAAGCACTTCGTGCACGCCAGCCCTCTTCCTTTGCTTGACGGTAATAAATATCCCGTTTATCTTTTGATGTTTTACCCATGTTAATTTACCGAGTGACAGCGTAATTAATTAATTGTTTACTTTAATCAATATCTATTGATTGATATCAATCAATATTTTATATGAATAGATTTTTTTTTTTTGGCCGTCCGCCTTTTGAAGGTGGAAATTGCCAAGTCAAAGAATAGAAAATGTTCGAGTACTGTTTATAGTTTTACATCAATTTCGTCGAAGAAGTCAATGTTTGGTACGCGCTGATGTTTTCTTTTTCAAAGAATTTGTAATTATCATTATACTTTCTTAGAGATGGAATGAAAATTATACACGAGGCGTTATCGATACTATCGCATGTATCACATGTTACTAGGAACTACATGCATTTTGGCGAGTGTATGCCTATCAAATGCGTTACCGCTAAGCAGTCTGTTGATTCTTTTAGCGTCAATGGCTTTAAGCTTAGTTTTATTTAGGAATCACGGGTTTTTTCAGCAGCTCCAACGTTTTTAAATTTGTCACCGTTTTTGTTCATATAAGCCCAATGCCAGCGCCAGTGTAAAAAAACCTCCGTTATCCATATGATATATCCATATATGATCTCTTTGTGAAAAATTGTAAATGCCGGGCTCCAACCGCAGCAGCTCGAACAAGTTACACAACACAATCAACGTCAGCGAGATGAGATAACCAATAAGCTGAAGTGGGAAGAGAAGATGTCGCTAAGAAGGATAAACTTCGCTGGAGGCTGCAACAAGAAACGAACCATCACCATCGAAGAAAACAAATACCTCTGAAAGCAAGCAAGTCGATTATGGAGGAAGATGAGGGCTTGATTCCAGTCATTCAACATAATTTAGTTCCATAGTTTTAAAGATCCCTTTAAAAAAATAGCCAAATGAAGAACAAAATTTAATTGCAATCTTCGTCCGACGAAATTTAATTGTTGTTCTCACCACCAACGATAAGCCATCGGCATTAAAAGTAAGGCAATTAAGCCACTTAGCTTTGAATCTGTTGCTGCTTGCGTGCTATGACGCCAGCCCCGACCTCTTCTAGTCTGCCCCATGATGGAACAGAGCATCGCTCTATCTCTATTTATTTCTTTAAATTTCTAACGAAAAAGTTTCGCTAAATTGGACAACTGTTCTTCTACCAGTCGTCTCTACTTCTACTTTTAGCCAACGATAAAATCGTGTTCAAAAGTTCAATTCTAAGATCTGTTTTAATCTTGACCATTATATGCGCCTCTTCACCCGTAGCCGTTCGCAGACATCAACATTCAGAGTGTGTCTTCTCGGATAGCTCGGTTCCATCCATGACGCCTCTTATAGTAAGGTTCTTCGAGTTTCGCTTCAACTGGTCAACGAGAATTGGGCAGTTCGTAGTATGAGTCAGTCCTTGCCCCTCTGGGCCGACTCGTTTTAGTTTAACAAATTTGTCTCGGGTATTTCTAGTCCCAACTCTTTGATATGCCCTTGTTCCTATGATGATTTCCGCTCCATGGACATGGATGAGATGGATATTTTTGACCCGTTCGGCTGCAGATGCAAAAGCATCTTCCGTTGAATTGTCCTTGCTCTTGGGTTCTTGTCATTCGATAACCACTATTCACCTAAGCTTGTACAGTATGCACTTTTGTTGTTAGATGGCATATCAATAGCGATGTTTCACAGGTCAATGCTTGACGCTTCCTCGTACGTTTTTCTCTGCATCAGAACCGTTGGGCGGCGATTACCTTAGTCCCTAATACCGTATGATACCTATAAAACCTTTAACGTTTGTTTATTAACCACCCAGCATTGTTTACCGAGTGAATTTTACAGTTGTAGGACAGCAGATTTCAAGCCATATTTATTTATGCAAGTCGTTACGTAAAAACATGTTGTAGCAGCAACATGTTTTGAAATACATTTTTTCATAACTCCATTGCTGCTACCGATTCAATACCCGACTCAAAAATAGAGCGAATCGGAGTATTGGTCGGATAACAAACAGCAGCTAAAAATTTTTTTTCGCCGCATACGAATATTATTTATGATTTGACCGGTGAAAATTGTCGTCGATCTGAGTTCTAGGCTTAATTATTGAATTTCAAATTTGGTTGCGTTTCTCATCATCAAACACATAAATCATCTATTTCAATATAATTCTCAATAACCTGAGTCTGCCAGTGTAAGCGCATATTCTGCGTCAATGTGCTATTCCGATATCATTATGCAAACGCGCCAGTGTAAAAAGGCATAGGTATTATCCGATTATATATTATCCGATATTCGATTGTTCGTTTGTTCATGAACAGCCCAGCATTGTTTGCCGCGTGAATTTTAAAGTTGTAGGACAGCAGATTTAAAGCCATATTTATTTAAGCAATGCATAAATTTAATTTATACCAAGTAACAGAGACTTGTTTTGAAGACTCTGAATATGTTACAATGTCGAAAGTGATGTGTCCTCGGAACCGGATGTAAGAACATAGTTATAATTACATACATATATTAATTGCTATTTACTGAGATGTATGTTAATATAAATGGGAAAGCAACGGCCATCCTGTGCTGAATTTGTGCAGATTTAGAAGTGTGTTGATCTACTGGAAGTACCGAATTTTCAATTTGGCGTCGTTAAGAACAATGGCTTTAGTGTGGTGTGTGTGACTGCTATTACACCTAATTTCGTACAGATACAGTATGTATGTACATATGTATGTACATATGTTTCAACTGAGCAGATCCATATGTATTCCATGTTTATGTATGTAGATATGTATGAATTATGAAAATACATAAATGCATATTAAAATATATTAATTTATATAGGTACACATCGTGATAATATAACGGAAAGTTGAATTAAGGAACTTCAAATGCAGACTTTATAATTAGATAGTAAGATAATAAATAGCAAAATATATAAACATAATATTAAAATGTTGTATACCACTGATGATGATCAATAATATGTGTACATATACATACATATGTATACTTGATGGTGTCGGAAACACTCCTATTGGCTTTTAACGGGTGTTAAAACCATAGCTCGCAAACGACGGTCAACACTTTTTCCCATTGCTGTCACGTCACTGACAAAACCGAAAAAGACCACGAAGACACGGTCTCTCACTGAGCAGAACACTTTTTGTCTCTTCGCTTGTGTTATGTGTTTCGGGTTTTCGGGTGAGCCCGACACACGATCGTGTCTCACAATAACAACTTAGAGAGACACTTTGGTCAAGCGCTCACAGCAAAAGTGTCTTTAGATGAGCAGAACCAAAAAAGTGTCTGAGTAAAGTGTTTTTAGTTTTTTTCGTGTATATGTTTATTTATTCATGTTTTCCGCATTGTTTGGGCTATTGTATTGTAATATGTATATTTATTTGCAAAATTGGCAAACGAACATTTTCGTTTTGCTTTTCATTTTAATTCATTTTAAGCTCCAATAGTCAAACCGTATAGAACCGCATCACACGTACAAGCACGCATACATACGCAAAAGACACTTTGTTCGTTCACTCGCGACAAGATGCTCAGTGAAAAACAGGAACAAAAGAGAAATGAAGAAATCGGTCTTTGCTTTGCTTGACCGAAGAGCGAGTTGAGCAAAAACAGATTTGATCGGGTCTTTTCAGTCCATTTTCTCAATGTGTCCGTCAATGAGTGGTTTTTATCAGACACGCCGAAAGTGTCAACAGTTATTTTCGAGCTATGGTTAAAACACATTTCCAACATATGTACATATGTATCTTTCAGAGAATCCGAAATTTTCATAAAACTTTTGAAAATAGAGACAGATGAGTACTTTTCGAAGTTATCCGAGACGTCTTCAAATTTGTTAAGCAGCGCCGTCTGTTGTATGAAATCGAAAATTACTGAAATATCCAAAAAGGTAATCACGAGATTGAGTCTAGCAATGGTATACCCAGGGGTGGAAAAAGGGGGGGATTTTTCATATGCATATTTTTATAAAAAATTTGTTTGCGAATTTTATTTGATATAATTTATATAATCTATCCTAAATATATATAACATCATATTACGCTTAAAAATAAGGCAAGGTAATAAATTCGCCCCCCTTCGCGAAATCCTTGGAGTCGAGATTTCATATATTTAAACAAATTTAACAAATTTCGATTTAGGGTTTCCAGCGCCTTAACAAAATTATACTCCGCGCGCCTTGCTACAGCATTGCTTTTTTAGATGCTATTTTGGAACGTAGTTTGTATTCTATTCGAAACCAACACTATTCTGTAAGTATCTTGGTATCTCACTTGATAACTATCCGTATCTGTAAGTCAAGCCATCATATTTAACACAATAGTCGTATGCTTGCAGAGGTTACTTAACTTTTTAGCAGATAAAAGCAAAACAAGTATTTTTGATCTCATAACGCAACAATAAAACAATAAAATCAACAGTTTTAGCCCGATTTGACATCGTTTAGAGGTGCCGACTTGAGGTCAAAGTTGAAAATACGATATTTGGCAAATGGTTCCTATGGCAGCTATACTATATATCGCTCTGATCGGATTGCATTTTTTAAACTCATCTTCTTTTTTGATCAGTATTTCGTTATAGTCTTGAATAAGTGTAACAGCACGTTCGGCTGTATCATTAAACACTCTTAAATGTTAGCTAACAATAAATATTAAATATTAAACCGATAAAAAAAATGTATCAGAACTAGTTGTCACAAAATCAGATAGTATATTTGTAATCTCTTTGTAAACGTTGGCAAATCTTTTTCTTTCAAAATTAGGAGTTTCGCAGAAGTTTCGACATTTTGCACATTAGTCTAAAAAACTGAATGTTAACTATTGGCTTAAATATTAACAAATCGAGCTGAACTTTTAATGATCATAATTTCTGTTTTCTGTTTTTCTTTTCTTAGTTTGCTTGCAAAGACCTTTTATATTATGAGTCCCTGGATTCTAGACTGAAGACTACTAAAGGAACTGTCCTTTCTCAATCGCTTTTGTGCTTGGCTTTGTTCATGACACGGGATAACAAAGCGGCAAAGCAGAAATTAAAGAATTTAAAGGATATGATTGGTATAAACAAAAATATATATAATTTGTTTCGATGTATGAAGCGTGTAGACCACGTGTTTGTAAGCAGTCCATCAACAATAAACATCACTTCTCAGCGAGACTCGAGTAGAGCAGCGATCGCACACTGCGTCCACACACGGCTTGTATTTTGTTATTGGATTCTCGCGCTCGAGTCTCGTTCGCGTCCATCCTTTTTTTCAGTTGTCTGCTTGTGCCAAAAAATGACCACCAAATGTTAAATTCTTGCTCGATTTCATATTTCCCTATCTGATTGCCAAACTTATAGACCTATCATAGACTATGGTGTTCTTAATTTTCTAAATATATATATATAATTTTGTTTTTTATTCAGATCGCTTGCCCTCTACAGATAAAACCAGTGGTAAGTGGAATACCAGAGTAAATGTTTCAGATCACCGATTAAAAGCTTACATTTTTAAATTTGTTTATGTTTTTCGTTGATACTGTTGGCGAAGGCAGTTGGAGAGGTAGAACGGTAAAAATTAGAAAACTCTGAGAGCTAAGTCACGAGAGTGCACGAGATGCACGAAACCAAAAAGGTCTAGTTACTAGTAATCTAAGCAACACTCAAACCTCTTAGATATAATATTGTATATTTCTTCTAAACTTATAAACAAAAAAATAAAATAAATAACGATAGTGGGATTGCTACAATAACTTCAATTTTCCAAAAGCCGGGCGGATAGTCTGGGAGCGGGACGCCCTATTGAATGAGCACAATGAATTATTGAAAGTCGGTTTTAATGTTTTAAAGACCATGAGTTATTAGATGAGTTAACTTACGGCCAATAGCTTTTTGACATTAATATTGATAATTTGAATGGAAATCTGCAAGAGTATATTCCACCACAGCTACCGAAAATCATAATTTGTTATATTTGTTTTTCTAAATATTTGAATATATCTTTGTTTTAGAAATATCATCTTTTTGGTCGCTTTTACAAAAATACGAGAAAGAAATAAACCAAGAAACTCGAAATGTCCAATATACCAGGAAACCAATGATCAAGTCATTTGTGCCTTTAAATGGACTTGGTGGTAGCAAGAAAATACCATTTGCTAGCAGCGCATGTGAATATAAGTAAGTGAAAGCATGGTTTGAACAGATTTAATAACAATTACCAATCCCATATTTGTATAGAAGAACGATGAACGGCCCTGCTGGGGTATTCGCGAGGGTCGACATCCCCAAAGGAAAAATTATTCTGGTGGATACCCCTGTCTACTTTCAGTTCAGTGCACCTTTCCTTAACTGTGAAATGTGTGGTGTGCACCAAGAACTGGTTTTTCACACGTGTAGCAGATGTCGCTACAAAACTTATTGCACACAGACATGTATGGAATTAGACTGGGAGATACATCAAACTGAATGTTATGGATATAAAATAGGCCTGATACCAATGCTGGAAACAACACAGCTGTTTCGATGTTTTCTTCAAGCTGCAAAGTATTTGAATCAGGCTATATTGAAACATGGTAGGTGCGTATATTACGGAATAGTTTGTATTGCGATTTAAATGATATTTTATAATCCTGCCAACAGAATATTAAACGATCCCCTTTTCGCTTGGAACTTTATATTAGAGTACGCAATCGAAGACGATAAAGGGGATTCGATTATTTCCGAACTTTTGGCGACCCAACCAGACTACAAGCAGTTAACCTCGGAAAAGTATCACGAAGTGATATCGACAGCATTCCGTCTGTCGGTTTTTATCTTTAATGACACGAACATTATAGGCACATACTTTAGTCTGCTGCTTATTAAAAAAATCAGTGTGATACATCTAATGGCTGCGATTCTCATGCGGTTAGGTGCACACATTTTATTAAAATCGCAAGTGGCCGAGCTGCACTATCCAAAAACTGAAAACATAAGTTCACAAAACGATGATAATCTCGTAAACGATACAGTATTTCCATCAATAAGCGACCGTACATCTGCAAATGCGTTCAGCTATTACGGAATCGATGGTCCGTCAGATTTCGCAGACTGTTACAATGACGTACGCAAACGTTCGTTTTCAAATGAGAATCTTACTGAAGCAAGAAACCAGTTTCCACCAAAGGATAATCCAATGTCTCAGTTCACGAATAGGCTGCTTAATTTATCTTTATCGCATGATAAAATTGAGTCCGCTGAAAATCTCTTCAATGCGGGAATTCGAAATTCAAAGGAAACAACGGAGATTCTTGATAACTTGAACAGTTCGAAGCGTTGCCGATTGGTCACAAAAATAGCTAAATATTTTCATCAGTTCATTGGAGATTATTTTGGACAAGCGGATAATTATTGCAGCCACTACCAACAGAAATCCACTCTTTGTTCGACTTTAAAGGCCTTAAAACAGAGCAATACGACGGGGAACATTAAGGTTATGTAAGTATATTAAATATGTAAATAAATAAATGTAAATATATTATACATTGCTCAGATCTCTGTCAAGGGGCCAGCTTATAGGGGTAACATCTACGAATATAGTGGCTGGCGAGGAGTTAATTTTAGGGCCATACATTTTAAGGCCTCTGGCTAAGAGTCTCGTATTGAATCAGTCCTATTCCCATGCCTTCAACATTTCAAGTGAAGGTGCGTCAGATGCGAAGACAGCGTTCCAATGGGAAATTGTGAGTGATTTATTACCCCCTAATCTTAAACTATTTATATTTATTTTGAGCCTTTTAGTCTGAATTATTTCAGACAGCCCGAACCAAAGGCGCACAGTTTTATGCCGAAAACAATGAGCTTTTCCAAAAACATATGTCATTTATTTCTGAAATCGAAACTCAAATGTTTGCTGTGGAGTCTTCTCAGCTGGGTATGTATTCCATTATTTTAACATGTAAACAAAAGTTCAAAAATGTGATATACATATTTTTTTTTCTATATTTCAGATATTAAAGTACAAAAGAGTCTAGCTATTTTGCACGGTACATACAATGCATTTTCTGCTTTGCATTTTACATCAGGAAGTGGTCTACGTTTACGTGGAGGGCTAAAACTTGCCAATTTTCTAGCATCGAACGGTTTGTACTTTTTATTATGAGTGTATCTGGATTCTGAAAATTCCGTCCCCTTATCTTAAAATTTTTAAAATGATCCGCAACAAGAACTGAATCTAGTCATGTCCGTCTGACTATAAGATTTGTGTCTTTGTGTCAGTGGACTCTTTAGACTAGAAACTGTTTTACTGTATGCTAGTCATATTATCTTATTCATCATATTTTAGTCCAAGTGTCTTTTCAACGTATATCCCTTTGTTATAATTACTTTTCTCATACTATCAACACAGGGTTTTTAGAGCATGCCAGTGATGTTATAATGCTCATATTTGATTCTATTGGGGGGGAAGATGTCTATTTGGATGAAGCAGGTATTTATCGAAGGATCTTCGCTATAATCCGAAAGATTATTGAACAGTACATTGAAAATATGTAAGTGTCAAATAAATAAATGATGTAAAAGTCTCTTAAATGTGTCTGTTCACAGCAGGGATGCTTGTGTGGATGTGGATCGAGACTATCCAAACATGTTATTGGCCATCTGCTTTAGAATTGTAGAAAGACAACAAGTAAAGTACGATTCATTACTGGAGGATGAAGAGGCTTTTGCTTTGTACTTGGAATACAGTGCACACTATTACAAATGGAAGACAATAATAAGTTCGTATATTTTAATGCCACCTCGCTTAAGAAAATATTTGTTAGATTCTAATGTTTAAGTTACCCTTCACCAAAGTTATTTTTGACTTAGAAATACGTGTGTTTGAATCAAATATTGCCGAAATATTATGGCTTTAATTAAAATTCAGTCAATAACTACAGTTTGTGGTTAATAACATCAACCTATGTATTATTAAAAATTAATTGAATTACATTTAATTAAATATTTTAAACTAATGATTTTATGTTTATTAAATACAGCCTAAACGCTAAACAATACTTGGTCAACTAGAAACTAATATTTATCATTTGCTTCATGCTACATAAGATAGATGAAAAATGCATTGTTCTTTTTTTACCAACGTTATTAAGAAGAAAAAATAATCGGAAAACTCATTGGTCATTGGACACGTTTCATTTCGGTTTATTACGTTTACGAATTCGTTCTGCCCCCCACCCACCGTTAAAAACCTTCGAATATGATCATGATTCATATCTCTGTGCGTTCTTTAATCTTAACCATCTTTTGAAGAATTTTCAACTGCACGTACTGAAGTAATGAAGATCGTGCGCGAAATCAAAACAAAGATATCATCGGCGTTCTATATATAGAGCTGTAGCCCAAGGGGCTGCATTGCGTTTTCTGCAGTTGTAGCAATGAGAGGCTCAAAGCTAATTTTAAAAGTTCTTGCCGTGTTCGGTGTTCTGGCAATTGCCGACAAAAGTACAGCTACCACGAGCTGTCCGTACGCGAATAGTGATAAACTCGAACTGTATCCAGCTTCAAAATTGAAGAGAAGCTCAGAAAGTTTTCATTTCGAAGTTCGGCCTGCGGTCAGTGGCTCTAACTTGGACTTGTTGCTGAAGGAGTATTTACCGAAATACAATACAAATTCGGCCTCTAGTCCCAGCAGTTGGCTGGACTTGTCGGGTTCTTCGCAGCCCGTAAGGTGTGGCATACCGCCTTTGAATTGCCTTAATGATACGATCAACTTGCACTACCGAAGCATTGATGGATCATGCAACAGCCTACTTTACCCGGAATTCGGAATTGCTGTCTCAAGATACAGGCGCCTACTGCCACCCAAATATGGGAAGCCAGTTCAGGCCTTACCGAATGCGCGGCTTATCTCTCTTTCATTGTATGGAGAACATACGAGAAACGACAATTTCAGGACCATGGCGGCCATGCAGTGGGGCCAGTACGTTGCTCACGATATCAGTCAGCTGACGACCAAGGGTGCACCGAAAGACTGCTGTGCTGAGCCTCACCACCATCGCTGCCAGCCGATCGCTCTACCGCGCGGTGGACCCATCGCGTACAACACAGGAAAAACTTGCCTCCACTTTGCTAACAGCGTGTCGGACGCTGATGCCATTTGCCCGAAGGACCGTGCGCCATATCCCGAGAAGCTTACACTTTCTACAGCCTATCTCGATCTATCATCTGTGTATGGAAATTCTCTACATCAGAGCCGTAGGGTGCGTTTATTCAAGGGAGGTCGGCTTCGCACCAGCTACATAAATGGTCAGCACTGGTTACCCGTGAGTCAGAACCTGGAAGGTGAATGCGGCTCCAGGAATGAGTGCTACAGCATGCCAGATAGACGGAACCGATTCTCACCCACCATTGCACTTCTGCAGACGCTTTTGGTGCGGGAACATAATCGACTGGCCGAAAACCTGGCGCTTCTTAATCCGCACTATAGCGATGAGCGTCTTTACCAGGAAGCTCGTAAGATCAGTATTGCGCAGTTCCAGAAGATTACATTTAACGATTGGCTGCCCTTATATCTGGGACGTACGTACACTTATCTCAACGGTCTCATCTATCCGGTAGACCCTACTGAGTATGTCAATGATTACGACGAAACCGTCAATGCTGGTGCTTATGCCGAGTTCGCTGCGGCCGCTTTCCGCTACGCGCATACCCAGATTCCCGGCTGGTTTTCGTAAGTTCTGTTCTAGCAGTTTGCATATTGAGTTTATATATCAACAGAGGTTTTTTGGCACTTTCAGACTTGTTGCCCCCAATCGCAGTTCCAACCAGACTCTGCGCTTAAGTGATTATTTTGAGCGATCTGAGACCATTCGATTGTTGGACTCCAGTGATAACTTTGATGCATTGTTAAGAGGTTTGGCTACGCAACTTCATAAACGTTCGGATGGGAATATCGATCCTGAGATCAAGCACTTCTTTAATCGAAAGGACTTCGAGGAGTACGGTTCTGATCTGAAGTCATTGGATATTCAACGTGCCCGAGACTTTGGGCTAGCCTCCTACAACGATGTCCGCGAGTTCTGCGGACTGCGTCGAGCCGTCGATTGGCCGGATTTCATTGCCGAGATACCGAGAGAGGTTTGTAATATATTTCTTCACGTATGGCTTACATAACGAAATGTTCCATTGCTATGTAGAAAATCTCGTTGTTGAAAAAGCTGTACGCAACACCCGATGATGTGGAGTTGAGTGTCGGTGGCTCCTTGGAGTTCCACGTCCCGGAAGCTCTTTTCGGGCCGACTCTGTTGTGTATTATTGGCAAGCAATTCCTAAACACGCGTCGTGGCGATCGATTCTTTTTTGAACGAGATCACAGTGGTGGTTTTTCACGCAGTAAGTGAGAGCTGATGTTCATAAAAAACCATTTTTTTAAATCAGCAATTTTTCACGCAGCGCAACTGGCGGAGATTCGTAAGGCAAGCTTGGCAAGTTTGTTCTGCAACAATGCGAATTATTTGCGCGACATTCAGCCGAATGTATTCGTATTCCCAAACGTATAGTAAGTGGTCAGCGGGCCTATAACAAGTTGTGCTTTAATAACCATCATACCTGTTTATTCCTCTTTTTAGTAACATGCTCGTCAATTGCAATGAGATCCCTCAAGTTGATCTTAGCAAATGGCAAGATACCCAATAGCAAGAAACCGAACCAAAGTTCTACTATATTCTACATTCTATAAAAACGATTTAGCTTTTATGTACGTTTGTTATATTTGTTATATTTTGAACAAAGTAGGACTGCCGCACATAAATATAATTACTGGAATAGAAACAATAAACTTTACGACTGCAAACGATCATCGAATATCGAATTGCGTGTGAAGAAAAGCCACTTCTAAATATAAGTATCTAATCGAATTGTTTTTGGGGAAATAAATCAGCTTAATTATTTGTACTACCTTTTTAATACGTACTATCAATTTGGCGTTGAGTTGTCGTACACGATTCGAACATCTAGTCTAGTTTCCAGATCTTTCGGCATTTCCGTCTCGACGGACACTGACACTTCTGACCCCGATTCTTGAGTTTTCGAGTCAGTTCTATTTGCTGTTGCGAAGGGTACTATGGTCTCCTTGAACATACCATCTGTCGTTAATTCTGCACTATCAGGGACTGATGTAGTTTTGGGAATATCATCTCCATTTGAAGGGCTGTCTGTTGCGATTGCTGCTTCTGACATTTCTGTCTGAGTGGAAGTGTTCTCCACGTCGTCTTTTGTCTCTGTTGTCAACCGCACTATGTCATCTAAGCCATCATCCGAATTGTTGGAAAGTTCAGGAACGGAAGTAGCCCCGGTTACATCTGCTGTCTGCGTTGTTAGACTATCGATTTCGATTGGTGTCACTTCAGTATTGGCAATCGGCACTTCGCTTTCTTCGTTTTCTGTAGGAATATTGGAAGGCAGAACTATTTCTTCTAGTGGAATCTGTGTGGTAGCCATAGTAGTCTCTAAATTCTTTTCGATGTCAGCAGCCATTGTGGTGCTTTTAGTGTGGCTATCGCTATCCGCAACATTATTCATTAGGAATGACTGTTGTTGTGGTTTTAGGCTTATTTCTCCCGTCTTATATTGCTCGATGGGCACCTTTTTACTTGGCAGATTTATAGACAAGACAGTTTGTCTGTCGCTTAAATCTTTAATTGTATTGTCTATGTTGTGCGTCGACTTCTGGCTGGTAGATTGCACTTGTCTGATACTCGTGTTGAGACTATTAATTACAGTTGCCAGACTGGAATTCATGATACTAGAAGACTTAATGGACGTGGTTTCTGATTGGCCATTTGTTTGATTTGTGGCACTTGCGCTTCCTGAGTTTTCTATGATCTCCGGGCTACTGCTTCCAGAGTTAGAAGGCACCTGAATGATCAACACATTTGTTTTAGATTTTTTGTGACTTGACTGGGATGTTAAAAGGTTAACTTGTTTACTTACCGTGCTCTTGTGGTTGATTATTTTCCGCTTTGAATTTAAGGCACCAGTGGGGCTTTTAAAAGTCGTCTGTTTGCGGTTGTGTTTTTTGTCTTTTTTGATCCACTGCACTGAAGGTGGTTGGTTCTCGCCACTGAAACTATTACTCGGAGTTTTCATTGCATCTAAAGGTGATATCATTGGTCGCGGTGTCTTATGTCGGTTTGTTTTGCGAATGTTCTTATGACTGGGAATAACATTGTCATGTTTCTGAGACCAATGTGTACGTGTCGGCAGACTAAAACTCAAACTTGGTGATTCAATTTTAGCTGGATGTGCCCGAACCGGAGACGATGGTTCTTGCAGTTTGGCCGATGGTACAAAAACTAGTGTTGGGGGATTCTTTCTTAGATGCGTTGAATATTTTCTAGTAAGTCCTTGCGGACCAGTTGGTCCAGCTGGTCCTGCTTTTCCTCGATTTCCTTTCCTGCCACGTAGCCCACTGTCTCCGCGTTTACCCTTTTCACCAGAAACGCCTTCTACACCAGGTGGTCCGGCAGGACCGGGGGGCCCAGGAGGTCCTGACCTTCCTGGTGGGCATTGGCAATAGCCGCCATAGTAAATAGAGGACGACGTTGGTGGAGGGGGTACTGGTCTATAATAATATAGGTCGTAGCTGTCATGCTGTCGTTTCGCCTTCGGGGTATTACGTGTCCTAGTGGCCCAATTCGAGTTTATAGACCACGATCCCCCACAGTAAGGGGACACCGCTAAAATATATTTACATATGTAAGAGAACAAAAATATTTCCTTTGTTTATCACAGATTTTTGTTTGACTTACCTGATATTAGCAGAACTGCGAGCAGCCTCATGCTAAAGCCCAATGGTGACGAGTGTAGACCGGTTAGAACAAGAACTCATCTTATATAGCTTACGGCTGTGGACGCATTTAAACAGTTGGCTTGATAGTGGGTTAATTAAAAAGACGTAAAATTTAAATCGCTGTCGGCCAAACCATCTCATATCGATTTCTAAAGCTTATAATTTTGATCAACTAGGCTATTCAGTATATTACTGTTCATTACCCAATGGATCGCAAGATTATGGGTTAATGGTCATCTATGTAAACATGAAGAATTTAAAGTAGTCAGTTCGAACTTCTTTTAATTAAATGACTAACTGATATACGGACATTGATATGAATAAATATGTTTATATTTCCAATTTATTGTTTTTCATCATGCATTTATTTATATTCAAAACTAGGTCCATTCGCTTATAGTTTCCACTTGGTCTTTGTTCTCTTCTACCTATTGTTTTCTTTTCTCTGTTCGAAAGAAGCTCGACCGTAGAGGGAACAATATATCTGCGTTTAAATTTGAATACTTATATGTATTTTAGTATGTAAAAAAAACATTCATTGGAATTGACTTTAATTAGAGAAATTCACTAGGTTCCACCCAAAATTCTTTGAGGTAAATAAGTTTTAGATTAATCATATTCAGAGTATCGTATATCTGGCGCTTACTGTCTGGAGGAGCTTCAAATTACTTTTGTACCTTTGTAAAAAGTTATAAAACATTGTCCAGAAGTTGCAGTTCGAAGAAAGAAGCGTTTTCGACTCCAGAAAGTACTATATATTTTATATTCTTTACCAGCATTAACAGCTAGGTCAATTTACGTATGTTCATCTTTCTGCACACTTCTCTGGTTTTGTGGAATTTAACGGTAAAATACGGCATTCAGATGTTTGGTGAAACGGCTGCACCTCAACCCTTTAAAGGATGCCCAGTTAATGTACCTATACAAAAATAAAACTCAAGAAATTTATTTATTTCGACTTTTCCGAGTTTTCAAAGTCAAAACTTTCAACAGAAATATAGAGCAAGAAATTATCAAATTTGAGTTTGGACTTTTAATATTTTCTATACGGCAGGCTGAAGCTACAACGCGTTAAAGTCCGATGTTCATTTTGCTGCGTTATCAGCTTTTTAGAATTTCAAAGTTCAATACAACCAGATGTAAGATACTTAAGTTATGTGAAAAAAACACTACCTCTGAAAAAAACAGTACAAAAATAACTGATTTAAAAAATAAAGGAAAACTTCAAGCAGAAAAAAAAAAAAATTGTAAGGCCCTAAATCTATCATAAAAAGTCGGTTTGGTTCACAGCGGAAATGCGGTGTTACATAAAATATAATTTAAAATACGAAGCAATAAATTATTATAGAGGCCGTCTGTTTGTCAGGCCGTCTTGCTTGAAGCCTTGTTCTCAGAGAATATTAAAGCCATTGAAACCAAATTTTGTATACAGACTCCTGTGATATCACACTGTTACAACAGTATTTAAAATTTTCCCCCACCCCCTTTCGCTCCCACAAAGGACACAAATGTTTGGCATACAAAATTACCATATTAGGCAGACTGCCGAATCTGGATTAGATCGGAACATTATTATAGCCAAAAGGAACAAATGCAATTTTATTTGACTACGCAACGCCTTGCATGCTCTAACTCTGCGCTTAATCTTCCTCTTTCTAACACGCTCTTCCTCGTTCAGTGTGCATGATCTGGCGAAAGGGAGCGAGATAAAACGGCTAGTTTTGGAGTGAGAATAAAAACAAGATGCAGATGTAAAAAAAAATGAAAAGAAAAATGGTAACAGATAAAATTAACTATATACAAATCTCCTAAACGTCAAGAAAAGATGTATATACATGGAAAAAGGTGAGCATTTAATTATTTGTATCACAAGTTACGAATCGCGTTGAAAGACTGGAAAAGGTTCATACTTAGGAAAGTGGAGAAAAATGTAATGCTTAATATGCCATTGGAGACGAGCCTCATATCATTTTGGGACTTATATTTATTGGAGACACCTATGATTGATTCTTGATTAGGCTTTTCCTGTAACTATTGCTGGTTACGATCAAACCAGCATTGCGTGATGTGATACAATAGAAATTAAGGTATAGAACGGCTTAAAATATTTTTAATGCGCTGTTGTTTTGGCATTAAAAACCACTGGTCCTCGTATCACATTCATCCTTTGCTGAATTTTTGCGGATTTGCAAGTCTGTCGAATCTTCTACCCATTTTGATACATAACGTAATTTCGCTCTCTAATTATCTCTAAAACCGGGCTCCTGTGGCATTTGGTTCTCTTTAAAATAATCATGCAGTCTATTGTTTTTTTTCGGGCTTATCTTTATATATCCATTCGTCACCTGTGTAGATGTTATATACAGTTTTTAAGTCCCCACGATCGTATTTTTAGATCTTTTTCTTACACCAATCGACACGAATCGCTTATTGGCCGATTTCTAAATTGTGTGGGATCCATCGAAAACATAGCTCCTTTTTTTTACCACGAGTTGATCAGGGAAAATCTTATTGATGCACGTCATACTAATACCCAAGGATGCCTCAATCTCATGGTCGATCTTGCTCTATCATTTCGCTCACAGCATCGATATTTTTTGGGATAGTAATTTATTTTGGATGACGTTCACCCAAATTCGTTCTGTAACGAAGGACGTCCACGATTGAATTCGTTGTACCGGTTTTTTACTTTGGATTGCAATAAAAGTTAAACTATGCTGATCCTAGCATTCTTGGCTTCAAACTCCACATTAAATATGGCAGAAAATTATGGTTATCACAAAAAAGTTCAAGCTGTTATAATGCAAATGACCCCTTATCTATTCTCAAACAAACCGAGTCAATATAGCTTGTAAAAGTTTGCATTAATTTAAATAATTTGTAAGAAATTGGTCCTGGGACATAATAGCGCTTTTCAGAGTGAAATAAAGCCCGCGGGCGTTATTACATCCGAAAACCACCAACATCTGTTGAGCCCAACCAAAGAGAGTCAGTCGAAAATGCAAAATGAAATGCACCCAGTATGCAAAAATATTTATTTTCGGTAACCTTCGTCTTGTCGGGTGGCTCATGAGTTGTAGTGATCATACGCGTACAGGTGAAATGGATTTCGTGGGGCTCCAATAGCTAAGATAATTGGTCGTTTGTTGGCTCGCTCCTGCCCAAGATCAGTCTCTGTAGACTGGTTATCGTCATTCAAGTTTTCAATCTCTATTTGATTCTCTACTAACACCTCATCGTCTCCGTCTGTTTCAACATTGTTTGGTGCACTTCCGTTTTCATCCTCACCAATCTCTTCCACTGAGGCAGCTCCATCCATGTCCAGTGTGTTGTTTTCATAACTGATATAGCTAGTATTCTCGGAATACTGTTGAAACTCAGTCGGTTCGAAGTGCATAGATTCTTCGGTCTCAGCAGAGTCCTGAATACTTTCGTCAATAATGTTCTCAACGCTCTCTTCCTCTTCCTCTACCTCTACTTCAGCATCTACATCGAGATCATCACGCGGGTATTGTTCTTCACCTCCGTTGTGGTCATGATCGGGACCTATAAGGTTATTATGATGATGATGCTCATGGGTATGACCATAATTATTTTCTTCTCCGTGATAAGGATTGTGTGGATCAGGTTGCGGGTAAGATGGTGAATTTGGATGGCTATGATTGTGTCCCCCATTTCCGGGGTTGTGGTGATTGTAAGGCGGGTAAGAAGAGTGGTGATGATCACCCTTGTGCCCTCCATGCTGTGGATCGTGTGGGCCACCTTTGTGCCCTCCATGCTGTGGATCGTGTGGGTCACCTTTGTGCCCTCCATGCTGTGGATTGTGTGGATCACCCTTGTGTCCACCTCCATACGGCGGGGGAGGGTGTTGACCTTTATGTCCTCCCTTGTGGGGATAATGTGGCCAATGGGAAGGTGGATGATGATGATGATGATGATCACCTTTGTTGTGGTTGTTATAATGATGTCCACCCTTGTGGTGACCATCCGATGGAGGATAATGGTGATGATGCCCTTTATCACCTTTGTGCCCCTTTGAGGGCCAGGGTACTGGTACAGGAACTGGGAACCATGGGATTTGCGGTGGTGTAGGGTATGGTACCGTCGGTGGGTATGGATACGGTGGCGGTGGTGGTGGTTGGGGGGGGTGAGGATGTGGATGATGATGATGGGAATTTCCTGGAGGTCCTGGAGGTCCAGGCGGTCCCGTTCCTGTAGATAATACGAGATTAAATATTATTAGTACTTGGACAAATTAAGAAAATAATTGCATAGACGATACGATTTCTAACTGATAATGAGATTATAGCCTTTGAGAACTAGGCGACAAACAAGCTAGTGTGGTGAGTGCAACTGTCTGGCGGATCTTAAATTTATATTCCGATAAATGTGTTCTGACCCCGTCTTGTTGGAAAGCAAACTTCCCAGCATACCTACGGTATGTCATAGGTTTATATTTTCTTAACATTTCTTACAAAGAATGGAAAGGTTTGCTTAAAAATCTTAACAACAACCGAAATGCTGCTAAAACTAGCACCTCCATCATCTCTGCCTTGGGCCAAAAGCACCAACTAAAGATGAATTGCTATCTGAAGAAACGGCCCGTCTAGGTTGGTGGTAAAGAATCTCCTCCCCACAATTGATGATAAAGTGATCTGGGAAGCGTTCACAATCCATTTCTTTTTGTTCCTTGATAGGAACATTAATAGGCGTTGTTTAAGGTATCGTTTGTAAAAATCTATAGAAAGACGGTTTCATCAAGCCTCCTACAATCGCATTTTAACATTTTTTACCATTCGGTACCTCTGGCTCAGTTTAGTTTTTAATTTCCTCGACATAAGGCCTTTATTATTTTTTTTAACAGAGGTTTTCCCAGATCTATCACAAAAAGTCGGTTTGGTTCAAAGCGTAAATAAAAACAAATAAATAAAATATCTAGGAGTAACACTGCACAAAAGACTTCCCTTCCAAACTCACTTCCTTCAAACTATCAAATCATTAAAAACCAAAACATGGAAAATTAATTGGCTTCTAAGCCCTGATAACAAACATTCTCTCTAAAATAAAGTCGTTATATACTAGACCACACTTCCTCCATCATGGCGTTATGTACTAAAAATGTATTACAAAAATATCTGGTGTGGTACGTTACACTTGCACGAGGAACCTTTTAAAAGTCCTGAAGATACACCCCCCTTTTGAATTTTAGTCAATACTTAATCAAAAATAATCAGCAATGAAAATCGCCCACACTTAAGTGCACCAGCGAAAAGACTTCACCGCAAACTAAGACCAAAAAGATTATCCGGCACACATAGAGAATCAAAACCTTTACCATTATAAAGCTACTCTTACTCTTACTCGGAAACGCTTCCCTCTGGCTGTTACATAAACCTGCACAAATCTAATATATTCTTGTACTCGATGAGTACCGGGTATAAAAGCCTGATTGGATTTTATACGCCCAGTTATCTTTTCAGAGAGTAAAGGTATCTCCAGCTACTTAATTCTCATGTTTTCTCTTCTGAGTAATTATGTATGCACTTCAGTATGCATTTCAGTAGCTCACCTGGGGGCCCTGGGGGTCCAGGGGGTCCTTTATATCCCTTGTGGTGATGATGATGGTCTCCTTTGTGAGGCGGTTGCACTGGCAGTGGCGGAATGGGAATTATTATTGGCGGTGACGGTATTATTGGGGGATGTGGGTGGTGATGGTGATGTGGTGGTGGCGGCGGTGGAGGGGGAGGAGGAGGTCCTGGCGCTGGGTGGTGGTGATGGTGATGTTCATGGTCGCCACGGTACTTGCTAGGGCCAGGTGGTCCTATTGGCCCTGGTAGTCCTGGAGGTCCCGGCATTCCATAGTGCCCTTTCTCCCCCTTTTCCCCTCGATCACCTTTTTCACCTTTATGACCTTTTGCACCTGGTTGGCCAGCAGGCCCTTGCGCCCCTGGCGGCCCTGGGGGTCCGGGGGGGCCAGGCGGACAGTTGCAGTGCTGTGGGGGCGGCGGGTAATAATGCTGCGGAGGAAGCTTATAAATAACACTCTGCTGTGGAGGTGGTGCCGGTGCCGGTGCCGGTGCTGGGGATTGGATCGTGATTAGTCTTCCGGTCTCTTGAACCACTTTCTTTGCACTGGCCAGGCTGAAGGCCAAGCCTGGAAATTAAGTATTTTTGTTTAGTTTTGTTAGAGGTGGATGAGCTGGGTGTCTATCGGTGAATCACTTACTTAGGCAGAAAACCGTTGTGAACAGCTTCATGGTTAAAACGCATCTGCTACCTTTCCCTGCCTTATCTATCACTTTTATACCATATGGGGTCATTACCTTTTATGAATACTTTGTTTAAATCACTTTCATTAATCTAGATTCACTAGAACCGTTATATCATGTCCATTGAGAAATCTCCATCGCAAATCTCTAGAAAAATATGCAAACTTGGTCAAATGCCATCTTTTGATATTCTTTTAACTTATGTAAATTTTTGTCGATTCAAAATGTGGACTGCCTCTGAAGTATTTAATACATCAGTATGTTTATCCGTTTATATTTATGTATGTTTTGAAGAACATTGGCTATTGTTTCCAACAGTCTGGCCTGAAAAGAGAAAAATTTGCAGAGAACAAACTCTTTGTCTCTTAATTAGCTATGTATTTCAATAAACTTGTTCACACTTGGAGTTGCGCGAGTCACTTGACCCAAAGTCAACGAAAGTGTAAAGGTTTTCTGCCTTCGCTATCTACGAATATTGCGTAAGAGAACGCTTCGGGTGTCATGTGAATGAGTTGGCCGCGTGTTTTATCTTGGTATCATTCAAGTGATCTCCGTTTTAATCTAGCCTTAACGTGGTATGGGGCTCTAGCTTGGTGGACCAACCTCATCCATCTTCCTATGCATGTGCATGGGAAAGGTTTCTAGTACTGTGCTGCATTGCCATGGTTGCCCCTAATCAATGTTCCATTTTGCCTGCTGTCTACCCACACAAAAGCACTAAATACATGTGAAAATATGCGGGCCGATTCCTAATATAAAACTAAAACTACCGGAAACGACTTCGGTATCTGCTGGCCAAGGGAACTCCATACGATGAGGCAAAAATGCGAGCAGCGATGCCTGTGGAGCTGAGGAAGGAGATCCCGAAAACATCTACAAAGCCGATGAAAGTTTTTAAGCTTTTGAAATATTAATTAGAAGAAACTTACTCTGCGTGCTTTGGCCCGAGCGAATTTTACGATAATTCAAAATGAGTAGCAATCTCGTGTTCGATAGATTTAACAGCCAAGGAATTGGCAACAGTTACTGCCAAAATGAACAAAATTCTGAGGATACCCAATAGGATATATTGATGTACTTTCAATGGACGTTAAATATATTGTTTCAACTCTTTATAACGCTCGAATCCATTTATGTCCGAGTCCCTTTCAGTTGTGAGAGCGTGGGTCAAATCTCAATTAAATCTGAGAATTCTTAAAATTGTGAGTAAGGGTAATTTTTCAAAATCTCAAATCCTTACTTGACATTATCGAGAGCTTGTTTAACAAGAACAATTATAAAATCATTTATGAATTGATGTTCTGGAGTGAAGATTGTATATTGTATTGTGTTAATGGTTAAAATAAAGAATAACTTAGTATTTTACCCAAACCAATGTACGTTTAGTACAAGTAGTACAGATATCGCACACTATCGAGCTAACATTAGACACAAGGAGATTTCACAGAAAACAAAAAATAAAGAGTTTACCCGAAAATTGGAAATTTTGGTAACAAATAACCCGAGTCGGAAATTTGACTCCCGCCCAAAACTTTGCGCCCAGGTCGCTCGCCTTTTCCTAAAGACAGTTCCTGAAAAGGCAGTTGAATTGTTAAAGCAAGCAATCGGTTCTGTAAAACTTATAGTTCGTTACACACCAAAGGTTCTTGAAGAGATGGAAATGCCTTTCGATAAGCAGCGTAATACCCGCCGTCGTCAATAGTCCAAATTAAAAAATTAACAAAGTATTTAAATTTATGTGTTTAAATAAAACCTTAATTTTATGAACTTAAAACTCTATTGATTGTTGCTCGAATAAAGCGACATGAATAGCTATAAAATAAAAAAAATAAAAATAAAATAAAAAATCAACTGACCGCTATATTCTGTCTTACGTATTCAATTGAAAAGACACTGGGCTCTAAACAGATAGAAATGGCTACATTTATTGACGTACCAGGAGCTTTTGACAATAGGTCATACGAGGCGATTCATAACGCTCAGAAATAACCCGGAGCCTGCGGTATGCAATGGAGCTTTAAAAAAAACTTCAATTAAATGGTAAATGTTTTATTTCTGTACATCAATTGGGGGATATAATACAGGGTGATCAGTTTAATGATCATTATACTGATTAGGCTAAAGGTGTTTTTTACATTGAACTAGTAACAAAAAGATCCAAGAAACAGATCATTTTCTTCCATACTGAACTGATGGGTCTGCTGTGGCATATGGCTTTTGATCAATCCACTTGGTGAGGTCGACTTGTTGAATATTTGTGCACGGCATAATAGGATTCCTGATCAAATATTTACATTAATGAGTGACCTAAGTTCATTTTCTGAAGTTCTACTTACGATCCGGAAACCGTCCTGAATGCTTCAGGCTGCATTGAGGCAATATGATTTCCATTATCGCACAGCAAGCGAGCCATACTTGCCTTACGAATCTCGACCAGTTGATCTAAAAAGAATAATCAGTTGTAATTTAATGCATGGATGAGGTCTATGTGAGAGACTGATTAAATACCATGAGTGAAGCCGGTGATCTTATCACCGTTCTCGAAGAAAAATCGATCACCAACGCGAGTTCGGTAAAATTGTTCGGTGAGGATGCACAAGAATGTGGGACCTGCCAAAGCTCCAGCAACATGGGCCTCCAGTGAGCCTCCCACCGTCAGGTCAACGTCCTCGTGGCTTTCGTATAGTGACTTAAGTTTTTCAATAATGGGGAGGCTGATCAAATCGGAGTAGTCCTGCCAAGAATGAGCGCGCCTCAACCCACAGAATTCTCGCATATCGTTGTATGAGGCAAGACCATGATCACGATTGCGTTGTATGTCCAATGATCGCAGGTCGGAACCAAAAGGCATGTTTCGGCGGAACAGGAAATGCTTGATCTATATTAAGAAATTCAGCTACATCAGGGCCTTGCTTCGTTGGTGAATGCGTACTTACCTGTCTATCGAAGTTAATATCTGTCAATTCTTCGGGCTGTGTGGCATGGCCTCTGGTAAGAGAGTCAAAATTGTCACCCACTTCAATGATGCCGGGACGATTGAACCAATCGCTCAGGGTCAGTGAGCCGAGAACTGTTCTCATCTCTGACAAAAGGCTGGAAGCAACATTATCCAATCATTTAGTTACGCGAGTAAGGTAATGTAAAAATCCCTTTATATAATACTTAAGCTTCAAGAGCACACATATGTATCTACAAAGAAATGAATAAAGCTGTACTTACTCTAATCTGCCTTCAATCTGCGAATGGAAATATCTAAAGGCAGCTGTTGCGTGCTCATTGAGAACTGAGGGATCAATATTTAAATCAAAATCATTGACATAGCTGCCACTCGGGGCCTTGTAGATCAGGCGATTCTTTAACATATTCTCGCCTCCCAGGAAAATCGGCAACCACTCATAGTAGCTTATTTGCTGATATTGGGCTATATTGATTTTGCGGGCCTCCTGGAAAAGGGTGCGGTCATCATAGTGGGGATTAAGTGCTGCCAAAGCATCTGCTATTCGATTGTGCTCGCGCAGAAGAACTGTTTGCAGGATCGCCAGGCCGGGATTCTGATTGACACGTACATCGCCGGACCTGTAGCAGACCTCGCTGGCATCAACTGCATCGCAATCCCCGGTGACGTTGCGGGAGAGTGGTAGCCACTTGCCTCCATTTCGCTCCTCTACAATCATGCGACCCCCTTGGAACTCTCGAATATCGCTGTTCTGCTGTATTGAGTTGCCATAGACAAGCGAGAGATCAAGATATGATGTGACCACGGTCAGTTGCTCTGCAGGTCCACCGGCGTACTGGCAGCTTGAGTCGCGATCTGTGAGAGTTCGGACAAAGTTGAGGCACTCAGTGCCCACCTGGGAGTATGCCGGATCATGTGGTGGTACGATGATGGCGAAGCAAGTCTTATGCGCCGTGTCTAGACCAATAAGGCGGCCATCATCTGTGCAGCAACGCGTCGGATGCTTCTCTGCAGGGGAGGAGAGTCAATTTGGAATTTGGAATTGCCTGCAATCGTGAGCTACCCACTTACTGGATTGAGTGCCACCCGCTTGCATGCTCATGTCATGTGTTATGATTTGGCCCCATTGCATATTGTGGAGCGTGAATTCCGGATCAGGTACGTCCTGCTCTCCGAATGCCACCAACGAGACTAGGCGAGCGCTGGGCAGTTCGTCTCCAGTAACCGATCGAGTAGGTGCTGATATGCCGTCAGCGTATTTAGGTGTCAACAGACGACCATACCTAGGGAAAAAATGTGACAGTCTGACGAAAGTCGGCGCGGCGATGTATTACCTAGTGTTTGCGACTCCTAGTCCGGGTTGCTCCAAATGGTTGCAGGATCCGTCCAGAGTACGGTATGCTGTTTTCTCACAAACTGCAGGGGATTGAGCGCATGACACTTGCCCCGGAGTTGGAAAACTGTAGCCATAGGCAGTAACGGGGGGGTTAGCTGCCGGTCCAAATGGGGTTTGTGGAGCTGGTGAAGTAGTTCCTGTTGCACTTGGTAGTCCATTTCTGCATATAAATCACATACATACTCGTAAGTCCGAAAATAGGAAAGCCGGTCCTAGTTACGGCACGGGAACTTACCCAATTATGTACGGAGCTGAACCTTGAAGATAGCTGAATCCGTGGAAATTGGGATAGGAAGGTTGGTTGTGCACAATATGGTAGCCCGTAGAAACTTTGAGACCCAGCGTGTTGCAGGAGAATCCCAAAAGGGTCAAAATCAGAGCAGCGTCCATCTTGAATGAGAATAGCGATATTTCAGAATATGAATCAGGGTGGCGGGTAATTTGTCTTTCTTCGGTCTTCGCTTCTCTGTGGTTTATGGATGGTTGTCATCTGACAATGTGTCTCAAAATAGCAATACTTTATACTTTTTCCTCTGTTGCTCTGGAAACCTAAATAAAGCTTCGATTTGGCTTCGACACTTCGAGTGACTAGAAGATCATGCATACATACATTTGTTTATGTCTCATAGCAATCCCCTGCTAGTCTTGGTGTGCACCTGTGGCCGACGAGGTGATTGGAGTCTAGCAGCGACATCGTGGACACATTCATGTTCTCCGACCACTCGGAGCAAGTGAACTATAAGTGGAACACTTTGCATTTTTTTGCCGCGCATTGCCAACCAGTTGTGGGGAACCTTTGCATTGAGTCCGCGATCGATCTGGACTCCTACTCCTGTAGCCAGGTACGGTCGCAACAGGTTTCGTCACCATTTCGGTGCGCATTCATTATTATTTATTGCGACATTTTAGTACTAGTACGAGCACAAACATGTTCATTTCATTGCGGAGACTGAGACTGAAAGTCTGAGCTGGTACTCATACTCGTACTCGTATCAAGTCCCAAGCACAATGGAATCAATTCAGATTCGTGCTCAGACTACAAGCGTGAAAAGTCTCATAATTGTTTTTATGGTAACTGCATATTTGACCAATTTGCAAGCTACTTATGTAAACAGACTGAATTGACAGTAATAGTTGGCTTTACATAATGAATTTGTCTGCGCACAGCCTCCGAATTCGTTCTGCGGACTCAGCGAGTCCCCGCAACCTCCCAGCCCTACGGCCGCATGCACCACGATTCGCAACCTTTTGTAGAAAAGGCCAGCTGCATGCAAATGCGCAGATATTCGATGCCGTGGCAGAAACAAAGGCAAACCCTGTAAATGTTTTAATTGCATGTTGCACAGAACAATGGACCAGCCAGCACCAGTGTGATCGGAACAACTTTAATTCAAATTCGTGCCAGTTCGCAATGAGTCTTGTACCCTCTCGGTCTGGTTTAATGTCGCAGTTCCAGGAAACTAACAAGAGCTGCGGCAGTTGTGGATTTGTTATTTTGAACTGGGTCACTGCATGATTGAAAGTGCCGATTGACCGGCCTGACTTGAGTTTCTAACTCCACTCTAATGTTACCCGCTTGTAGACAAACCACAGCAAGTACTTGAATTTAAATTGCAACTCGAGGCGGACCCGCGAAGGCTCACTGCAGCCGTTGGTCAGGGCCGGCCGTACAAATGTATGGGGCTTTATAAATATTTATGTACATGTGTACAAAAGTCAATCACGAATTATTTGCAAATATAAATATCTGATCGTGGTATCGAGCTACATACAGCCGAAAGAAAGAGCTATTCTGAAAGAATTAAATTCCATTTATTCAGTCGTGGTATCATTCTGTATTCTTTCCAAATGACATGTAATTTTTAGCATATAATTTATACACGCAAGTTTATGCTACTTACCTCTTTGCCCCAAAAAACTTTCTATCATTGAAATCTCAGGCCTAGCCCAATACACGGTTGATTTTGGTCACAGCAACAAAAGTATTGGGACAATTCGAGCAAATTTTTTACAACCTTAACGGCTTCTAATTAAAAACGAATTCATATCCAGATCCTTTTGGTGATCATTAAAGTGTAAAATAGTCATTGAGACGCGACGAGAAATGGACGACGAAATGATTGATTTATTGGCAGACTACTGTTTGAGTTTACCGGCTGCCATATGAAGGCACCAACGGTGGGGTACAACATTATTGCAGTCTGATTACAGGCATACAAAACTACGTGGTGCGCACACAAATCAAAAACATTCCGATTGGTCTGGCCGATAGAGTAACAAGCACTAATTGAAATGGCCATTTAAAATGAAAGTGTCCCAAGCGTCAAGCACCTTAAAGTCGTGCACATCCGAAGCAGTTGCTCTGGTATTTCATGTTGCCTCAAAGTGTGGTAACCACCGCGCAACTTCTGAAACCTGCGCGTTAATTACAAAATATTTCAACTTTTTGAGCTTGAAATCAAATTTATGCAAGGCAATGGCAGCATTTTCCCAAAACGATGTCAATATGCAATTTCATAGCCAAAAGTCTCATGTCGATTGCGTTATATATTGAAGCCGGTACTCAGTACTCCGCGCTCTATACTCTAGAGTCACATGATCAAAGCTCTCGGGCCCATGCACACAACTTCGATGCATACGCTTCTGATAAGTAGGCGTAGGGGGCAGAGCCAGATCATATGCCACGTCCCCGCTTAGACGGAGCCAAGCTTTTTTTCATTGCAAATTTGGAAGCTATTTGGATATTTTCACACATGCCAAATAAGCCCCTCAACCGCCTTAGCGGTCTTATGTTTAGATGCGCCGCACTAATTGATTCTTAACTGTCTTGTGCCGAATTCATTGAACCAGTTTGAATCCAACAAACTGCCATTTTTGTCCGCTATTATTTTGGTGTTGTGGACTAATACTGCCATTCAGCGCAAGCCATTTTATCGTTTAAGAACGTTCAATCGTTCATATTCAAGAATATTTGATATTTTTTGCACACATAATGAAATTAATATAATAATAACTATTCATTAACATTTGAACCCGATAACATTTGGCGCGGGTTCTGTAAATTGGATTGAAATACGCACTGTCGGTGGCACTATGCAGCACTTTTTCCGGAAACGCGTTAGGGTTTCTAAGTAACAAGTAACATAGAAACATCCATACGCAGGTCTTTTTTAATGTTTGCTATCTCAAATCGTGCTTCCGTGCATCATTTATTCCAATGGATTGCATTTAAAGCCTTACCGGCTCTCTTTGAACCAGTAGGCAACAATGAGTTCCATTCCATTCTTTTAAATTATGTACCTTAATTACTGTACTTGGATTGGCATATGGTGATGATGGAAATGCATTTCCCCACCATTGATAAGGTGAACGTGATGTTTATATTCTGGAGCTGAAGCAGATTCAGATTCAGGCTGAGCCACTTTAATAGCCGAATTATGGGGGAACATGCTTTCCGAGGCCGTTTCTGCCTTCATGATCTTCAATAGGGAACTTGCCATGTCAGTTTAACAGAACCTAAGGACTAGTATTAAAATTGGTATTGATAAGTTACTTTTAATATGTATTTGATATACACCACAAATAATATATCCATACAAACTTATTTTTTCATAGGCGGTTTGAGTTGTTTACCGTTTTCCACAGGTTCAAATAAATCGTACGTTAATGGAAACGGTTTGGTTACTGAAACGGTTTTGAAACAGAAAGGGCCTATAAAAATCTTCAAAATTGTTCTTCAAAACATAAATATCCATTGCAAAACTGTTGCTGGAGCAACATGTTCCGTTGCCAAAGTCTCTCTTTGACGACTTCTTAAGCTCCATTTCGCCCAAGCCAAAGTCACCAGAACAAAAACTTAAATCCGCCCTATTCGATGAATATGATTTACGTAGATATAGGTGATATATTTGTCAAGCCATCGATGCAGCCAAACAAACTCTCAAAGAGATTAGTTGGAAAAAACTCTCTGTTTGATGATGACCATTAGTATGATGTCACTGATTTGTTTGGCTCAAAGAAAATCTTTATATAAAATTAACGAAATAAGGTATACAAATGGCCATGCTCGGTTGATAAGCAACATGTCTTCAAATACCAGCAACATTGACGTGATAGCACTGCGACTGTTTTTTTTGTTGAACATTTTGGCTTTGTTTTAGTCAAATTACGATAAATGGGAGTAATCAAAAGTACTCAAATCTTGTAGAAAATTTATTCATCAATGGGATAAAACTATGTGGCCGGGCTGAGAGTCTTAGTGAGCCAGAATTATTCAACGGAATATCACAATTGAGCAATAGGAACGACTATTCTCTTTCGACTATTACCCAACGGGGGTATTTTAATATTCCACCGAAAATAATGAAAATTGAATAATTTTAGCGCAGTTTAGTTGAAAGATGTCATGGATCTACAAGAAGAATTTACGATCGTTAATATTTGCCGCCATTTACCTCAAATAGTTTAAACTATTTGAATAGAGGGGGCTTAAGTGGGATAAGTTTGTTTTTGCATCGGTATATTTACGGTATATTTTTAAAAAGAGACGGTATATTATGGTATATTCCTAAGTATCGGACGGTATATTTTATCAATAAATCCGACAAATTATATTATTAATGGAAAATTTACATTTGTTAATGTAAATTCAAGAAATTCGGAACTTAATATAAATGCAATTTCATCTCTATTTCAGCGCAAAGTTTATTCAAGTGGCAAAGCGAGCACTCCGCACGTGTGCGTATTGCGTATTTCCAACCACCTGTGACTTCGACGACACGTAAATAGAGTTAGCAATTAAACTGCTTTGATAATTTGCATTAAAAAGAAAAAATCTAAGAAAATGGGAAGCCAATACGAAGGATACAAGTCGCCCCTGAGTACACGGTATGCCAGCCGGGAAATGCAGTTTCTGTTCAGCGACCAATACAAGTTCTCGACATGGCGCAAGCTGTGGGTATTTCTGGCAAAAGCTGAGGGCTCGCTGGGTCTGGAGATAAGTGAGGCGCAGATAAGCGAAATGGAGAAGGAAATATATAACATCGATTTCGATGCAGCGGCTGAGGAGGAGCGTCTCACAAGGCATGACGTTATGGCGCACGTCCATATCTTCGCCAAGCAGTGTCCTACAGCCGCTCCCGTCATTCATTTGGGGGCTACCTCGTGCTTTGTGGGCGACAACACGGACCTCATTGTTCTTCGGGACGCGCTTCAGTTGCTGCTGCCTCGTATCGCTTCTGTGGTGTCTCAGTTGAAGCAATTTGCAGAAACATACAAGGACCAACCCACGCTTGGATTTACACATCTGCAGCCAGCGCAGTTGACCACTGTGGGCAAGCGCGCTTGCCTTTGGATTCAGGACTTGCTAATGGATGAACGAGCGCTGTCTCGTTGTCAGCAGGACCTGCGATTCCGTGGAGTGAAGGGTACCACCGGCACCCAGGCCTCATTTCTTCAATTATTTAACGGCGACGGTAAGAAGGTGAAACAGCTGGATCAATTGGTTACCGAGCTGGCCGGATTTCAAAAGGCATATGCAGTCACAGGTCAAACCTATACTAGGAAAGTAGACGTGGAAGTTGTGGCTGCCCTCTCCAGTCTTGGCACTAGCATTCACAAAATGTGTTCTGATCTGCGCATCCTGGCTTCGCGAAAGGAGCTTGAGGAGCCATTTGAAAGCACGCAAATTGGGTCTTCTGCTATGCCGTACAAGCGGAACCCCATGCGCTCGGAACGCTGCTGCGCATTGGCCCGTCACCTCATAACCCTGTTCAGCAACGCTGCCAACACACACGCAACGCAATGGCTGGAGCGCACTCTGGACGATTCTGCCAACAGGAGAATTACCTTGTCCGAGGCATTTTTGTCCGCGGATGCCGCCCTTCTCACGTTGCTTAATATTTCTCAGGGTCTAGTGGTTTATCCCAAGGTTATTGAACGACACATTTCCCAAGAGTTGCCCTTCATGTCAACGGAAAACATAATAATGGCCATGGTTAAGGCTGGCGGCGATCGCCAGATTTGCCATGAGAAGATTCGAGTCCTCTCGCAAGAAGCCGGAGCACAAGTCAAGCAACATGGAAAAGATAACGATTTGGTGGACCGTGTACGCAAGGATCCCTACTTTGCGCCTATACTTAATCAGCTCGACAATATACTGGATGCGCGGACATTTACTGGACGGGCTAGCGATCAGGTAGAAGAGTTCGTTGCGGAAGAAGTGGAGCCTGTGCTGGCTCGCTACGCTGACGCCTTGAAGACTGTTAAAGACGTTAAACTGAATATCTAACCCACTGTTTGTTACCCTATTATCAATCTCGTAGTTTGAACTACAAAAATAAATGAATGCCTTTAATCAAACTAGTGAGTATTGCCTAACAACGCCAGCATCCAATGTAATGTCGGCGCGTCTAAGCTTATCGCTGCATTCTATGGGTCGAGATCTCTGGCAGTTAGACCCCCAGCGTGATTTATATTTCTTCTTGCCTCTGCGCCTGCTGGTAGCTTATTTACAATTAAAAACCGCAAAACTAAAACTCGGCACCCGTATACGAGGTGACGTTCTTGATCCAATGCAGTAAAGATTGTAATTTTTGCCTTAGCCTTTCGCTACTCAGCCTGACATATCACGACTGCAGTGCTCCACGGACGAGAATCGGTTTCCTTTACTTTTCATTATGTACCTACATATATTTACAATTCATTCATACATACATATGTATATTCGTCTAGGGGTTATGCAGCTGGAAACGAGTAGGGCGTGAAACTTAAACATTTACTAAACGTCTATAAAGTCATGCGAACTGTTCACATAACACAGTGTCCAATTATTAGATGCAATATTAGGTGAAATGACAACATCAACGTAGTATGGTAAAGACGCTCTGTGACATGAAAATACTAGCCGCTATATTGTATCTTGATTAAAGGCATTGGCAAATTAGTTATTTTTTGCATTACGCGTGTAAATTCTGTAGCGGTTTCAATAGATCCATCCCCGATATATGTATGTATGTATAAAGCATGTGTGCATAAAATATAATAAATACTACATATGTACGCTTTTGATGTGCCAAAAAGATAGAAAACAAAAAATTTCCCAGGCTTTTTTGTTTTTGATTCGATTGCATTTTTTATTAGCTCAACGTTTAGTACAAAATAGGGCGTTCTTCTAATTATTCCCGATACTCAAAATGAGTATAGGGGTATATTAGATTTGTGGTGAAAATGGATGTGTGTAACGTCCAGAAGGAAGCGTTTCCGACCCCATAAAGTATATACATATATTCTTGATCAGCATCAATCCATGTCTGTCTCTCCGTCCGTCCCTATGAGCGCCTAGTGTTCGGAGAGCTAGAGCAACGACATTTTGTATCCATATTTCAGTGATATGTCACTGTTACAAGTGTATTTCAAAACTTCGCCCCGCCCCTTTCCCCCAACACAAAAGACAAAAATCTGTGGCATCCACAGATAAGAGAAAATTAAAAAAGCACAATCATAGAGAATGACCATATCTACCAGACTGCCGAATCTGGATCAAATCGGACCATTATTAAAACCAAAAGAAACGAATCGATTTTCAGTGGCTATGCAGCGCCTGACGACAAGTTCTGCCTGATTTTCTGTCTCTCTCGCACGCCCTCTTTGTCGTTTAATTATAGCGGAGTCTGCCGGAGGAGAGCCATACTGACTAAGTATAGGGTATAAATGTAGAGTTGCGGTCGCGCAGCACAACGTTTTGCAATAAACATATGGTCGCGAAATAGATGTCGACATTGGCTTAATCTAGTAAAATAGAAAAAACTTGCGGAAAGGAACCCAATAATCTAAAGCAGTTAATTGATTAAAAAAGTATCGAGTTTACAACTAAATTATCTCTATCTTTATCTTTTAAATTTGAATTAAGTACCAGTACGATTTTTACATTTGTTTTTTTTTCTTCATCACCTCACATTTTCCTATAAATCACTTCATAATTCCTTAAAAAACAATTTAGCTGGCTTTTAAGAGAGACTTTGAGAAAAAACTGTTATTAAGAATCATCTTTATTATAGGAGAAGATAGTAAGGGACAAAAATTTATAAAATAATAATTAATACAGTTTAAAAGTACATACATTGAAAGCCTTGAAGAATGGTAAATGTACATTAATACATTAACTTGAAGGGTATGCAAAGATATTAGCTTCCTTACTGATTTCCATTTGTGTATGCATACTATATTCGTGATCTTATGTTACGATCCCCTTGTCTTACAGTTTTCCTTTGCTTTGAATAATAACTATCAAAAGTGAATTGTAAAAATTGCCTATACAGGCAGCTCCATCCACTTGCGGTGAGACCAACCCACACTTCTTACTTCACTTCAATTGTTTCGTACAATTACATTTGAGGTAATTATGATGGTCTGTTTTCGCGCAACTGCGGCGTCCGGTGACAATGCCAACCAGAGCAGAGCCAACACGCAGGAGGGGGAATGTACAGATGTATAACGGAAGCAAGCGAAGAAAACAGATGTGCACGCGAGACAAGAAGTCACGTCTATGCGGAAGGATATTGCCATTTCGGGTCAGTTTTCTGAAATTTCTTGTGGCCATGTCTTGTTGGGAATTCCCTTTGTAATGGCAGCTCCCTCCCAGTCAATAGCCTGGGTTATCCATCGTCTGAACCCTTTTTGTAAGTCTGTAGAGGAAGCCATCCCGAAAAAAAGCTAGCCATGAAATGTGTGATTGGATCAAGTTGCATTAAAATGTCTTTAACAGCTCGTGTGGCGCTACGAACGTCTCATGAATCAGCCGCCACGAACGGTTTTCGACTAAGTGAAGTTGTAATCGAGACCAATTATGGACGGATCGGATAATGTTGTTGCCGCTAGTCGCAACCGACAGTAGCCGTTGACCGTTTTGTAGACTTTGCTGTGGCCAAAAGCACGTGGGGCATAACGAAGACCTTGACTTTGGCACTGAATCCATACGTTAAACAGCACTGAAAGTGAAACTCCTAAACAGGTTGGACTCGAGTCGTCATTCGCTTTCTTCAGCTTACATTTAGTTCGGTTCGTGCTTAGAGTTCGACAACTGCAGCTTGGTGTGAATAAAGAGTGAATGGTATTACCAATATTGAATATATTTGTATGTATTTGTCAAATAAAAGTGTTTTGCATGGGAAAAAATAATATTAAACAGAAGGAGGATTTGCTAAATGAAGTATCCCAACCCACAAAAAATGGGACTAATTATTTGTTGTAGTAATATTTGATTTGAAATTCAATTAAGCCAAGTCAATTTCAATTGAATTTTATTTTTATATTATTAATTGTAAAAAAAGAAATAAATCCGCAAATACCGCAGTAGCTTTTAGGATAACTAGCCAATCAATCCTGAAAAGATTCCTTAATCAGAATAGATGCTGAATGTGTTAAAAGCCAGTAGCTGGAAAATACATTCCACACACTTTTCAGTTAATTAATTATGCAATTATTTGATTAGTTTAAGCTATTCATTAATTGGTTGCGCCCGTGGCGTGGTTCTTGAACACAAAGCACCCACCACCTGGCATGTGCAAAGCTCACGCGCCGGCCTGTCTGGCCTGCATGGCTTAAGCAGTGCAATGCAATTTGTTGCAACGGCTTTGATTTGCAACCAATCCTATACCATGAGCTTTCGGTGCTACGGTTACGATTATCCAGTTCATCTCTGCGCCCACTTCTCTTGATGTGAAATTGCTAGTTAACACCCGGGCTAATGTGGCATGCCACTTCTCAAATTATTTTCAAGCATTTAAGCGTATTTAAGAGAGTATTTAGTCATTTTCGAAGCCGCCACATTTGCGCTTTCGCATTTTTCGACAATACCGCAACAAAACCTCTCCTAACATTCTCTCTACTTTCCCAATTAGTTGTGGAAAGGCAATAAGACACCAGAAGTACGTTACGCTGCATCCAATTTCATAATTGGACAGGTGTGTTCGGCGCTCATTATTGGGGTCCCGCCATGCATCTTAACCTGGATCATACTTCAGATTTGCAAATTCATTTTATTTTATTTATATTATGTATGTTGTGTGTGTGTGATTGCAAGGGATCAACTATGAATGACGGATATGTCAGAAACTTGCTTTAGTGCCTGAGCATTATACATATATACTGACATAATTTACATACTTGTAGTCCAAAGACCTATCGTGGCTCCTCTGGGGTTTTCAATTAAAAGGCAACACCAGAAATTAATGTTAAAACCAAGTGAATGGCAAGTCGTCAAAGTTGTGGGTAAGCGCATATACACACACTCGTATACACATTCGAATTGATGTATAAACTTTTACATTAATATTGGCTCGGGTTTACATAACAGGCTTAAGATTCCGAATGAGAGAGAAAGTAAAGCTCATGGGAAACTAGGCGTACAGACAAAATTTTACGTTCATGGCATAAGCAGACGAAACCTGATTGATAGAATTAAACGAGGTCTGTCCGATTTGAATGTCGAATAAATCACTCGAATATTTCAGTGTGTCTGTGCACTTATTCAAACAATGCTCTAAATCTGAAGTCACCTCCACAGACTCTGAATGATGGGCGTGGCGTAACCAAGCCGTCGGCATTATTTGTGATCACTTCAAAGCGCACTTTTTGGGAGGGAAGGGGCTGGACTGAGGCGAACGATGTGGCTTTATTGGATTGAAAGCCTTTGCCGATAAACCAGCCACGGAAACCTGAAGGTCACTCGCTTGGAATACCAAAATAGTTAGGTTTAATAAAAAGATTTGTAACTTTCAACGCAATTGTTTGGCTCCGGTGGCAGAAGTTGCTTGCTGGTAGCGTTGAGTGGATTTTCAAGCAACATTTGACCGTAATTTATATTTAAATAAGCAACTGCTAGCGAAGAAACCGGTATCTGCAATGCGAGCACATTGTGGGACTGTACAGCTTGATAATTAGCTGATTTAAGGACAACCATTAACGAATAAACTTAGCAAAATACCGCTAAAGCTAATTCGTTTTAAAGTGTTCGCTTTCATGTGTCTGAAAGATACGATTACCTGTACTTAATGCGAACGTATGTACATATGTATAGGAGTGTGTACATAGTAGTACAACCGTGTGACATATTGACAGATGCGATGCAGGCAATCGAAAACAAATAACCCAAAAATGGTGGTTTCAAATTTACAGACATCGAACGGCTTAGCAAGCAACTGGTCTAAATCAGTAAGTTTTTTTTTAAACCGAGTTTAATCGTTTTTGTTTCAGTTTTCGGTCACTTTATTGCTTTTGATTGAGAATTGCATACATATGTATGTGCACCTTAACATTTTTTAATTTTTGGTTTCGGCACTCGTTTCCATATTTCGTTCTAATCGCACTCACCATGGGTTTTCCTTTTATCCTTTCTCCAATCAGCTACTAACCGGCTTGTTTTAGAAGATTATGTTTCGATTTCTTTCACTTGTGTAGTTTGCCACATTAACGATCGAGCTCAAGCATATTCCTTCAGAGGTATTTGAACACTGTTTTTACAATTCACAAGTCGGTTGTTTCGAGTGCGCAACCGCGAATTCCACGGTAAGCTGAGCAGAGCAGGCTTTTGCAGATTATGTTGGTTTTGTTTTCCTCAATTACTATTGGCTCGGATACAATTCACACATTAATTATCAACTACCTCTCGTCACAGTTATACTTATGCACACCTGCCCATCAGCAGGGGAGGGAGCCTAGCGCTAATCCGTTGACTGGACGTTGACGATGGCTTGTGGCGTTGAACCAGATCGGTTGGTTGGTTGGTTGGTTAACTGTGGCAAGGCCCAGGGCGAACTAACTGCGCTGCCGATGGTTTTGGGCCTTTTATAACGAATCTGAATCCACACCAGCAGCAGCAGCAGCAGCTGCAGCAGCAGCAGCAGCAGAAGCAGAAGCAGCGTCGGCGCCACCAGCTTCAGTGGCGCTGGCGGCGGACTGTGCTTGTGTGACCGTACATATGCTTGGGCCTGGACTAGTCGAGAGCAGGCACTGCGGCGGAGTACGCGAACCAGTGTGTAAATCAAAAAGTCTGCTTACTTTTTGCTCTGCTCCAGTTTGAACATACAATGTAGTGAGCCCCAGACCGCGATATTGAAAAGACTGACTTATGCTTTATGTAATTTATGTTTTTGGCTAGGATTCGCATAGCGATCTCTTTCAGAGTGTGCTTAGCGCCATTGGCTGTAAGTATTACCAAGCGACACACGATCCCACAAACACAGGAGCACTCATGCGAGCCTCTGACCTTTTTAAGTGCCTACTTTTGTAATGCGACTCATCGTATGGGACGCCAGCTGTGACCTAGGCAGATTTTCTTTCGAAAACATTACAAAACCTCTTGTTGCTGCTGGCTCTGCGTGACCGTCGTTTGGCTAATTATTTTCATTAATTAAACATTTGGACTGTCCTCGGGCCTAATGTACAACACTTTTCAATTCAATTAAAATGACAATAACCGGGACACAGCATTTCGTGGGATTGCAAAGGCCGCAGGTCCTCAACACAACATACATTATATGTACGTATTCTTCAGCCCAGTAATTGAACAGATCGGTGTTTTCGATGAGTTTATAACGCTGAATAGCAGATGGAAAGTCACTTAAATTACTAGATACGAGTATACGAGTATTTGAATAAATGATTTGTCATATCAGACCGTTGTTTCTTTTGTTCCATACCTACTATGTATTCGGTGTAAAAATTCTTCGCAAGTCTGGCCGTGAAAGTTTATCATCCCAGAAGTAAACCAAATTTGGTTCTTGCAGATCTTAAAAACGCCGAGATCCAAGAACTGTTACGACTGTACATCACGGCTGCAGTATGGCTGTATGCTGCTGGGATGCCAGATGGGATGCAAAGTACTGTTTGCTTACCTTGTTATTTTTTTTAAGTCACAAGCAAACAATTACTAAAGACATATTTGGCGTCGCAACGTTAGGTAAGAAATCTGGTATAGCACTCGGAACTTGTTTCAGTCGGTAAAAATAAATTTGATAGTAATTGAATCAATTTGATCATTTATTAAACCCTGAATAACCTGTGGACCGGATTGCACGCTGAAAATGAATTTTGGCAAAAAGCGCGTAATTGCAAATTAATTCGTTATAATTGGCAAGCCTACCACAGATCCCACAAAACAATTGAACAGCAGCGCGGCTGCAACTGGACAAACTCGAATAACTCTCTCTTTCTTGACATGCCAAATGCCGATTTTATAATTTAGATACCTACATGTGTTCTGGCAACCGGTTGAGCCTTGAAACATGCGACTTAGCCAATTCCCAAGTGAATCAGCGACCAGAGAGCGTATCTTTTTGCTTAGACAGATGAGTGGCAAACAACACTTCCTTCTAAATCAAATTTAATAAAGTAAGGCTGACAATTTTTTGATGAAAGTTTGAACAGCTTTTCTTCAAACCCATTAACTTTCCAAATGTAATTTTTGTAAATTACACACAGTCAGCCTCTCCTTCCAAAATAAAAGTGTGGCTTGTTTAAATATGAGCTCTTCAAGTCTCTGAGAACTCTGGGATTAAAATGGATAGGGGACGGAGGGGCACTTTACACTAACATCAGTTTATATGTCACAAAAGTATGCACAGACAAAATATGTAAGTTGCTCTATGTACTTCAGTATCCCAGATATAACCATATACATATATCACATGTACATGTATCATCAAACATACAAATACATGTACATATGGTACTGCACGATTGCTTCTGCCTGTTACGATTAATAGATACAAAATGCAAAAATACAATGCAAATAAAAAACCAGGATAGTCCGGTAAGTCTTCTATGTATGTACATATGTATATTTATTCGCGGCAGTGAACAGAACAGTCGGCAGTCAACAAAATGCGAAACGAGTGACTAATTACTTTAGAAACCGGTTTTCATTATATTCCTGTAATGATAAAAGTTCCGAGCATAAGCCGAACATGAACGGAATATGAATACCAGTGCATACAAACATACATGCATATGTATAAAAAGTTCCGGCTTGTTTAAATATTTTTCATTATTTAAATAAAGCTTTGAAAAAACTATGAAAAAAAATAATGTTTTCTTATATTTAGACTGTATTTATACAGACAAGAAAATTATGAAAAATAATTTACATGTACACTTCCCGTATTTTTAAACTAATATATAATTAAAGTATTAAATACACATACGTATATTATTTATTTTGTTTATTAATTAGTTGCTGCATGTCAATCATCCGGTTTGTAAACTGTTGGAGGATTGTTGGAAAACTGTGCAGCTCAAAGCGAATTGCGAGTTTGAATTGCGAGCATCTTCACAGCAATTCCATTCTGGCGGTTGAGACTTCCGTACATACATAGATACATACATATGTCCATATGTACAATGTTTCACGAAGACTGCTTAAAAGCGCAGGCTAACTACATAGATGCTTCTCCAAGGATGATGATGGTGTAAAAATACAGGTAGATACTGGTAGGTGTGTAAATGTGTGCCTACATACGTACATATATATGTATGGAGGTGAGGTTTTTATAAACTCACTCAACTTTGAATGGACAAAGTTATCTTTAATGCATTTTTGTTCTAAAATATTTTAATGGTTTTTAATAAACATTGATTTTTAAAAGTAGATGGAAGTTTGCTATGCATAAATAAATAAATGGCACGTCTAGAGCGTTTCTGAGCACCGGATCAGGTTACTTTCGCTGTGCACCAAGGCTATTCCAATCAAAACAACTATGTATGGTATGGCAATATTAGAAGACTTCGTTGGGGTTGTCGTTGCCATTGCCGTTGGATTGGTCAGCCTTTTGACGAGCACGAGCCAGCTTGGCAGATAGCTCTGACGAGCGAATGGTTTTGTACTGCAATGGAATGGACAGAGAAGAATACTGAATAAGATGGGTTCAGAAAGGGCGGGAGTGGCGGACATGCTCACCTCGCAGAAATTCTTTTGCAGCACGATCTGTGATATCAGACGGCGACTCTCTCGCAGCCCGAAGTAGCTTTCGATGGTGTGAGGTGAGAGAGCGAAGATCTCCTCGCCGCTGAGGGAGTGCAGACGCTTGATTATATTATCGGAGAAGCCCTTGCCTCGCAGCCATTCCTCCACCTCTCTGGGCTTCGAGTGCTGGGTAATGAAGATTTCCGGAGTCTTCAGGATTTCGAGGTCCTTACGACGCTGCCTCTGCTGCAGCATGAGGCGCAGTTCATCGTTCACATCGTCCTGCATCATGTAGGCCTCATCAGCGGCATCGCAGTCGTTGCGAGCACGCATCGCTGGAAGGCGAGACAGAGACAGAGACAGAGCACTGAATTTAAGTAAATGCTACGAGCACGGAATGTGTATATTAGGGCTTACCTGCCAGTGCTCCTGCCGCGGCCATGTTGCGCTTTAGGGTGCCACTTGGAGTGGTTGGCTGGCTTTCTCCCGCCGGCGGCATTGGTGGGGGAATGGGAACATTGGGCATGGAATACGATCGCGGCATTACCTTGACGCTGCCCGCTTGCTGCTCCAGGTCTGTTGGTGCCGCATATAAGGCCATGGTATTGCGGTACACGGGAGGGTTGGCTTCACTAGACTCGTTCTCCTGCAGCGACAAAGAGGCCAATGACTCTGAGTCGCGGCCGTTCGAATTAACGCCGTGCTCAAAGTTATACGGCGTAAGCACGGTGTTAGGCACGAATCCAATATTTCCGTAGGAGTTGCGAGCCTTCCACCAATTGCGGGAGTCATCAATTATCTGTGAACGGCGTTGCAGGAGTTTGTTGACTCACATAGACTGAGGTAAAACTAAGGGGTATTCAATTGCATACCTCCAAGTATTCGCCTTTTGTTACTTTCAGCTCCTTGTCGTTGGTAGCCGACTTGTTGTACGCGACCTCCGCGATCTTAACATTGCGGCTTTCTAAACGATTCAGCCAGGTGCGATTACCACCCGGACTCGGAGGCAGGGGTATCGGTGAGGGCGTTGATGTTTTCTTTAGTGCGGGCGCAAGGTACTGCACCTCCTCGTCCACAACCCAGTCCGGCGACCAGTCGTCGTAGAAAATAGGGTGGTACGAGCTCTTGTGGTCCTTAAACTGATCTTTCGGCACCGTCCAGTTGGGTCCCAGACTGTGCCACAACTGCTTCTCGTTGGAGTCCAACGTCCCGCTGAGGAACGTAATAGTTTCGCGACGCAGCAGCGGATTAATGACGCCTTCTGGCAAATTGGCGTCTACATAGATGTCGTTGCAGACAGTCACAATGGTTTGAAGAGAAATGAAAACATTGTGGATGGGATCCGAGCTCTTTGTGAAGTGGTTTTGCAGCTTGACAGAGTAAATAAGAGCTAGCTTCACTTTGGCCAGGATGTCGTGGAACTCGCTTTCAATGGGTGGACGCGACCGCAGTACGAGCAGACCTTCTCCGTGGGGATTGTGCTGCTCCTTGCGCAACTTGAGCTCGGTTAGAGCCTCGGCCGCGTAGTGGAGCCTCGCCATGAACCGCTCAATGTCCTCAAAGCAATGATTAATCACCTGGACGTCCCGTTCGGTTTGCTCGCGATCCAGCGCATTCTTCTCGGCAGCAATCCCGGCCACGGCCGCCGCAATTCCGTACTGGTCCTTGGGTTGCTGGTTAACGGGTCGGTCAGGCTTGGGCAAGCGAATGGGTGTTTTGTTACGGTCGATCGAGACGGGCGTACCCTTGCTCAGCTACAATTTATTTATTTATTTAATTAAAAATTATCTGCTAGTAATGGTTTAAGATACTAAAAGAACTAACGATTAATACAGAGGAGGAGGAAAGAAAAGATTTTACAAATTTGCTAAGTTCTTTCAGGGGATTGTAAATATTTAATGCTATAATCTAAAGGGTTGTTCAAGGGATAAGGTATGGAAAAGGGAATTATAATTATGGCAGGTTATGCTGGGCGCAGTTGGACCTACATATGAGTGAGCGGATAGGCCGAAAAGTACGGGTAGGTCTAAATGGAACCGCAAAGTCACTCTGATCCAAAGAAGTCTAGGAGTCCACATTTCCGAGATGGAGCGTGTGGAGCGAACATTACCCCATTACATATTCTGCGATGGTGCAATAAAGTGACCTGCCTAGATGTAGCCTAGATCGGTTGGTTAGGGGCGGGGGATGATGAACGCTAATACACCCTTAGCTTTATTAACTGTTGCGGATATTTATCTGTTAAAACACAATTTGTGATCAAATAGGAATGATACAGATACAGTTATTTGTGGAACAAATGTATTAAGGGCGGAATAAATAGTATTATAAAACTAGTCAAGAAGTCTGCATTGTAATTGCATTGTAATTGCATTAATTTGGACAGGGGAGATATCCTTAAGCCCCATTAAGTAGCAACAGGTTAGCGTCATTAGATGGCAGCCAAGAAAGAAATGGTAAAGTTATGGTGGAAGTCGCTCATGACAATAATCTGATCAGCGCACCATAAAGAAGATACAACAGTATAAATGTAATTCCATGGATATGAATGGGAACATCTCAGATGAGAAATCCGTTTGGCAATAGGAAAATGGCCTGTCAGAGCGTACTATGCTTACCGTTCGCAGATCTTCCACCAAGTTTACAGAGCTGACATCGGCCACCTTAAGCAGATGAGGAGTATAAAAGATTATTAAGAGATTCGATGGACGTTCCAGGACGATCAGTGCTCACCTGAAAAATGTGCATCTCCGTATTGCCTAGCGAGATACCAGGAACCGAAAATATCAAGATGTTGTTGTATGCCTCCTGCGGATCCTCGCTAATAAACGCTGTGGGTTCCGTGATCAGGCTGCCAGGGAAGTTCTCAATCTCCTTCATTTCGTTGTCTAGCATCACTAGCCACTGGCCGTTGAAGCTCATAAACATCTTGTGAGGCCAAATGCCCCCCGTCTTGTCCAGTTCAATAAGCAGTTTCATCTTCTCCTTTGGCTGCTTCGTTTCCGCCTCATTTTTGAGCTTAAAAGTGGCTAAGTGCTCCAATGCATAGGTAGGCTTTATCTCATCATAGTCCCCATTCGCAAGAGCCTTGGATGGCACTCCATTTTCATAGCCGTTACGTGGCATCCTGTAGAATATACAATAGAATGTAGATTCCAATGAAATGCACAGGCTGAGTAAGCCACTTATATATTCTCAATTATATTATAACTGCATGCCTATCTTTTTGGATATTTACCCATTCATAAGTGATATGGGTCGGAAATATTTCAAGGTTCTGTAGCCTGCTTTGACCATTTTGCCGAAGTGCGATAATGCAATGCGAAATCAGAGCTTAAGAGAAGCTATTGTAAATGAAAGATCGCTCTTTGCAAGCTTATTTATATATACATGAATGTATACATATGTACATCTGCACATATTGAAGGGTATATTCATATGGTTCACTTGTGGCATTTGGCTGTATAGTAGCTGTGTGCTCCGATTAGATAAGAGAAACTCAGCACCACCTTCTCGAATGGCTTTGTACCTTGCTGAATTGCTATACATTTTCCGCTATCACACTCGCCAGGAAATTCCTGGCGCATGAAGCAATCTTTAATGAAAGCAAATTACATAAAGACCCGAAAAGAAGTAGTAAATCGTCATAATTTTTTTTTTTTTGTGATTATGTTCCAATTAGTAAAAGCTGCAGATTTATTGCTTCTACTGGTATGACATCAGATCCTCAAGATACTAAGCAAACAATGGTATCGCAAAAAGGGGTTTGCTGGGGCAAAGCGGTCTTCGGCCAATATTCTGGATCTTGATTTACGAGTCTAGATACGAGTACTGGAACGCGAGACGAGCAATTGGTTACCTTGTGCTTCACACGATTTTCTACGATGCTCCTGGCCAAACTTCCACTTTCGACCCGCTGCGAATCAAATTCGAACTCAAACTAACTGGTAACGGCAGGGCCCACACCAACGCTTCGCCGTAATATCAGCTGGCTCCCATGCACACCGTCCCGTATATTAATTGATTGCCTGAAATTGCTTCAGTTGTGTGTATGTTCGAGATTCGAGACCAGCTAGGGCAAAAGCAAAAGTTCGTTTTATCTCTGCGTTCGCTTGTGCCGCGATTGTGTTGTGTATCGCTTGATACACATTGGCACTATTGGCAATCTTATCAGCTCCGACCGTCCCTGCTGAAAAATAACAGAAATAGCTGTGTATTTGCCTACAACCACGGAGAGCTCGCCGTTTGATATTTCTGTTGGATGTGGGTCCCAGTATCGGCCGCACAAGGTGATCGCATCAAACGGTCAGCAGTCGTCCCCGAAACCCAAAGCACCCAATCAACGAGTCAGTGTTAGATAAGCAGGTGTTGGTGTTAGAAATCGCTTCTACGAATTCCTTTCAAACATTTGTAGCATATCTTCAAACAGACAGAAAGGTCTGCACCCGCGTCTGTATAAAACATGGTATATTTTCAATACATATAGATCAACGTATTTTAATTGATTAGTAAAAGCCATATCTTCCATTAGTGTTCAAAACCACACAAATATCTCTGAAGAATTCAATATGCGAATTTTCAGTATTAATCATTCATATAACAGCTTTCCATCTCGACATTTTCTAGCATATGAACATTTTCTTATGACAACTTTTCAGGCATGTTTGTTGAGATCTTGCAAATTATTCTGTAAATTCGAACATTTTTACTACTCGTATTGTTTTAAAAAAAACCCACAACATATTAAAAAAATGTGCCTGAAAAGCGAACAATTGAAATATGGAAATATGACTTTAGATTTTAGATATTGGTCCTGTTTCATACGTATAGGTCCATTAAAAGTATCAAAATACATAGTTCATAATTATACGAGCTTAGTAACAACATCTTAAATCATCCGGGTGTTCGGGGGCAACTCTTTTTGTGCCATCCGCTAGACCACATTGTCGCAATCGATCAGTAGATTGCTGTGAAGAAAAAAAAGAAAGAAAGTCTATTATTAGGCGTAGGTAATTACTGCAGGCCAGCTTATCAAAAGGGTACTCAAGTAGATATCAAATGAAATCAAAGTACGCATTATGCTATGACTCAGCTCATAAAACAGGTGACAAAGGCGCTGCTGTAGTGTCACCATACACTGACCTTGCGGAAGGCAACTGGAAGATATTCTGCGGCGTGGCCCTCAATTCAGAGTTCAGGCACAAGAGCTTGCTCCCGTTCATGTAACGATACTCCTCCAACAACGAAGCGGCCCAGGGCGGGAGATCTGGATCTTGCAGATGTCGCTGGTGCACCTTCGCAAATTGCTCGGCTTAAATAAGAACTCATGGATTAAAGTAAAAAAAACAAGAGATTATATGATTGCTTACAAAGTATGCAGCTGAAGGTGGCACCGACAGTTCCGTTCAAAGGCCGCTCTGCAATACCGCCCACAATTAGGTCCACGTCAGTCCAACTAGCATATATGTTTTTTAGCTTATTCAACACCTTTCAATGAACAGTAGATTGACATTTTACTATAAAATGTAAGACATTTTAGACAAAAAGTCGTACATTTTTGGGTATAAATTGTTCGAAATCACTCCAGCCTGTCACTTGTTTAATGTGGCTGCACAGTTCCAAGTATTTATAATAGGGTTGCAGACCGTGGTCCCTGCCTCGCTGAACATCGAAGGCTAGAATATCAGCATGTGTTGGTTTCGTGCTCTCGTGCCAAACGACCTGCAAGGCGACAATGCTTAGAGCGTTGCATCGATTGAGATATTATACCTTACATCACCCGCATATGAGGAATCCATTTTCATGGCACGTTGATTGAGTACACTATGAAGGATTTCGTCTAGCTTTTTTGCCGTGTACTGAAGTCGGGGTCTGAAAATTTCATCCTTCAGCACGAAAAGGTTAGTTGGAGGCAGCACTTTGCTGAAAATGAAAGATTTGTAACGCAGTCAGTCATATAGTGAAGCAACTTACTTTCGAACATAGTCATCGTCGCCATTTTTGACCAGGTTATGGAGCTCGTTGGGTAGCATCGAGAAGTAGAAGCGGCTAGCAGCCACTCCGAACTCGTTAGATATCTCAGGAGCGTTTTGGCGACTTATTGGTGGAGACGTAGCCAGTACCTCTGAGGCCAGTCGCGATCCGAGCACTTCCGGCAGCCACTCCCTCATGATCACGCGTCGGTAGATATCCACATTCACGGTCTTGGCCGACTGAAAAAGCTGCTCATCGCTCCAGTCTGGATTTCGCTCCAGCAGCTCGGCGGCAAGACGGTTATGGTTGCGCATGAAGATTGTGTAAACCAATATGGAGTAAGGATTGCTGTTAACCCGAGAGTCGCCTGCCGCAAAACATGTTGCATTTGCACTTGCCCCCCATGCACAGAACGAGTGTCCCTTGTCGTCCGTATCGGCGGTCATTGGCAGAAGGTCATTTAGGTGTGCACCATTTGATGTTGACTTCAGTGTTCCGCGAACGAATGTTCTCATCTTCCTCTCGGCTATAGGCGTGAAGCCATATAGTTGCGACAAATCCAAGTATGCTGTGGCCTGGTTTAGCTATTGGCGGATATAAATTAAAACATCAAACATCAAACATGCGAGACAAGGATCCAAGTGTACCCACCTGTTCAGCGCCGCCAAAATTGCAAGTCGGTCCGACCGCAAGGGCGCTCCTTACATAATTTAGACAGTTTGGCCTGCCGTACTTCCCGCTGACCTGGGATATAATTGGCGCACAGGCCGGATGATTGTGTCTTGGTTGAAGTTTATTTTGATCACGGTTACAACACTCTATCGGAGATCCATTGCCTGCGAAAATATAAGTCCTCAAATGAAATACTCTTTAGATGATGTTGAAACTTGTAAAGTCTTCCGTCTAGAATTAGACTAAGAAGTTGACTATAAAATATGGCAAACTGCCCTTGGTATTAACTTACTCATAGATTGTGAAACGGGCTTGCTAAGATCGTGTTCCACAAACTGCGCCCATTGCGCTATTCCCAAATTAAGGTCTCCATTTGCTTGGTCGCGCGCCTGTTTCACCTTCTGAATGTTGTCGGGCTCATAAAGTCCCATACTAATAGACCATGCAGCCGGCAATCGATCCTCGGTAAAAATCTGGGAGCATCAAAGTCTATAAGTGAACCCATTGCTATCCAACTTTCAACACGTACCTCATAGAATCCGTTCTTGTAGTGGTGGACAAGCAGCCTCCTGTATGAATGATGACCGTACCTTTTGCTTTTCAGCAGCTTAAGACATTCGGATCGAAGAACGCTTCCTTCAGGCAGTGGCTTGTTTTCCAGATATGTTCGACACTCGTCACCTTCAATCTCATGGGGCAGACACTGGGTGTTATAGACGAAGAGACTAGCCTTGAGGATCTTTAGGGCAATTTCGCTGTCTTCCTTTGATGCGTTGTTGGGCAATGTGTCCAGAAGCTGCACATGTGAGAGACTTCCGTTTCGGACAGTAATATCTGATCTCAGAAGATTTTCCTCCAGTCTGAAATGACAAGTCGAGAATTGACGTATTTATTATTACACCCTTGAGTGATATCAATGGATTTAAGATGCCCTTTCTGTGCGTTCCAAGTTTCTGTTTAACATATAAATTGTTGGAAATGTTGTATTATCTTTGGGAACTATCACAGTTATTTGACACAGTTTCTGGTGACAGGGCCAGCCAGTCGTCTCGATCAGGGTATGTAGAAAAAATCGTATTTATTTGATTAAATATCGTATGCATTTTTACGAACCTTTTTTGTCTGTTGATCGAGTCCAAGCCTGAACTTACGAGCTCCTGCCATTTTTCCGATGAAAGCCCGTCTAAGTGCGCTTGTACATCCGGCCTTAAAGCTTGTCGTGCTAAAAAATTAAGACTCGAACATATTATAACATAGGTTTCGGCTTGTAAATTGTAATTGTAAATCAACCTTTAAATTATAATAGCCATGCACCTATTTTCCTAAGTGAACTAAGTGCAAGAGAAAAATTAAAAAAACGCGGTTAAGCGGATTCAGAATGTTAGAATTATGTTCTAGTGCAGAGTTTTCCTTCCTTAAATTAAATGATAAATGATCTCCTTTTAAGAATAAAAGCTTGGGATTTTTACATTGCATTAGAATACGTCTAATACGTGAATTTGAGTACAGTTTTGTATTTCAGATATAGACCAGTGAGAAATAGTCAATATTATAAAGATATAACAACTCGTTTTGTTGTGGGAGTTTGTGGGATGAAAATTGTACGGATTTCATACAGAAAATTCCATCTTGTACATATTTCAACTCATCGCACATTTTCAGTCACGACCTCATGTCAAATTTAACATGTCAGGAGAGCCGACTTCATTCCCATGTGTGAATCTGTTTTAAGTTGAACTGAGATACTTACATAGATCTTTGTTTACAGAATTGACACGAACGAAGAATACTTGACCATTAGCAATCAGCTCAATTGATAAACTGAGGAAGTACTTTTTCGGCTTAACCTTTTAATGGAATATTTTCCTTCGTTTGTTCGAAACTTGTACTTCGCATCAAAGTCAGCATCGGCTAGTAGAACTTTACAAAAATGTAGTTTGTAAATTTTCTTAATGTGCGTCACAGAAATCATCAAAGTAAGACCTAAGTTCGAATGTAGTACACCTATAGGGTCGAAGTCCCTTATTTTGCTTTTTGTATTATATTATAGTATTAATTTATTAATCGAATACAAAGTAAATATAATACATTTTACATATATTTTAAAGACTAGAGAAGTTTAAGTTCTAGAATACTAAACATACACTTTAAAAAATTAAAGATTTTTGGGTTTCAGAAATCGTTTTTGATAATGTTTCTCAAGTTCTTGGACTTACGATGTGTGAGCTCCAACCGATTAGTCAAAGAAGATGCTGACGTGCCTATTACAACAGTCAGCATGCAAAGGTAGATGGTTAGGCACATTTCACTGCTGTTCTTTGTTTGAGAATATGGATTCCTTAAAAACAAAAATGGGATTTTATGTGATTCACAGATGCGCCTACATAAACGCGGATCAACACATATATAAATGTAATTTAAGTCACGTAGCAAGTGACTGATAAGGAAGTAGCGCGAACTGCGTTTCAGAAGAAGCTACTCAGAGCTATTCTGATAACTTGATTGGGACGTCAACGGTTGAGAGCAGCTCATAGACGACTACTGAATACATGAAAATTTCTACAAGCTCGAACCGCTGAACTGATCATTTATCAGGCACAATGAGCGTCATAATCAGACTGGGAGCGAATTCTCTCTCGGCAATAACAAGTCGACTTGCGAGTGTAAGACACCAGCTTGGGCACTTAGTAGAAAATTGTTTAAATTCAATAAAGCTCTGCAAAGTAAACACCCCTATAGCTGCTAGCAACACCATACTTGTGGCACTAAAGTATCTGATCTTATCGATCAGAACATTTTTTTTTCAAATATTTTTCTTTTACTCGGTACACTTTTCCCAGAAACAGCTCCTATTTGTAGTAAGAATCGTCGAACTTCCCAATTATAAACTTGTAAGATAATAAATTAAACTCAAAAATCTGTTTTATTGCTGTGAAATAGCCACAAACTCTTTTTTGAAAATCGTCACGATGCTGTTTTCGTTCCATAGTGTTTAATCGCGGCACAGCATGCATCTTGCGGACATTATTGATAGTGAAGCCTAGCCACTCAAACTAAATAGTTTATTCAAGTTTGTCGCCTTTCTCGCGCTTTTTTTCTATGGTTGGAAAAACTGGCTGCTCAATCTCAATCGCAATTACTATGATGACCGCGCCTGGTTAGGATTTATATCGTTCCACCCAAAGTTGTACTGTTGTATACGATGGAAGTTGGGCTGAATCCGTTTGAAAGCAGGTCATATGTCACATTTGTTTAAATTATGACAATTTAAAAGCCCTCAAACTAAAAAAAAATAAAGCCAACCAGTATGTCAATCTAAATAAGATACCGATGAATAACAGAAAAATCGGAAAATAAATTTTGTTGGGAAAAATAGGCATTGAATAAAATTCGGTTGCAGCCGGTTGAACAAAGACAAAACCTTATAACCGATTAATTTCACAAAAAATCATCGGATATATTCCGATTAGAAAGTTTCATGGCAGTCAAATAAAGGCCGATAATATAGAATTTTTATAATTTCTTAATTTTATTAATTTTTATCGAGATCATCAACATGTCCGGCAAGTATAGATTTATCCAATATTGTTGGAACTAGAACGACGCCAGTAATAAATAGTCACCAAACTACAATTCATAAAAATTGTACATTAAAACTTTTCATTAAACATTTTGAACAAAAAACAGCTTAATGCGCTGCAGTGCCTGCACATCTGGTCACACTGTGCCGCTAGCGAAATATATGACAAGCGACCACCATCGATAGTGGAACCGATGTTTAAAAAACAGATTGCTATCGAGTTTCTGCCACCTCTAATCTTCTCACGAAGAAGCATATTTTCATCCATAAATTTTATCATTTTATCAATAAAATAAGGAGTTTTCAAGTGCAATGCCAACTCTAGATGTAGACGCTACCGACGAGCAGTTCGGAAATGATCAATCGAAGCCAATGTCCGGACCAATTATTGGCATAATATACCCGCCGCCAGAAGTTAGAAGCATCCTTTACAAAACAATATAGTTTTCCTATTTATACTTGTTTTAGTGTACATTTGTAGACGTTATTGCCAATATAGTTTGTTTTCCACATACTCAGTAAGAAAAGTTTAAAAATTAGATATCGTTGACAAGACCGCAAGCTTTGTAGCACGCAATGGACCTGAGTTTGAGGCACGCATCCGGCAAAATGAGCTGGGGAACCCAAAGTTCAACTTTCTGAACGGTGGAGATCCCTATCATGCCTACTACAGGCACAAGGTGAACGAGTTTCGAGAGGGAAATGGTACGCGAAAGACAGCAATAAATTGCGATTTTTTATTCTATGTCAATAATATTTCAGATGCCGGCATAACAGCCATCAAACAACTAACCGCGGTCACGAGTGCTGCCCAGCAGCGGCAGCAGGAACTTTTGAAGCAAGTTGTGGAGCAGCAATTTGTACCCAAGGAGCCTCCACAAGAGTTTGAGTTTATTGCTGATCCTCCTTCGATTTCGGCATTGGACTTGTGAGTGACTTTGGACATAGAATCAGTGGCCCACTACTTAGTAATTGAATCTCTTTCAGAGACATTGTGAAGCTAACTGCTCAGTTTGTGGCCCGCAATGGGCGACAGTTTCTTACCAATCTGATGAGTCGGGAGCAGCGAAACTTTCAATTTGATTTTTTGAGACCGCAGCACTCGCTCTTTCAGTACTTCACCAAGTTATTGGAGCAGTATACGAAAGTGCTCATACCACCCAAGGATTTACTCGGAAAACTTCGCACAGAGAGCGCCCCAGGGCGAAGCAGCATGAACCAGGTACTGGAGCAGGTGAAATACCGCGCCAACTGGCAACGCCACCAGGAGGCGCAACGCCGTCGTGAAGAGGAAAAAATTGAGAGAGAACGTGTAGCATACGCCCAGATTGACTGGCATGATTTTGTGGTTGTAGAGACCGTGGACTATCAACCATTCGAGTCAGGCAACTTTCCCCCGCCTACCAATCCAGATGAGGTCGGTGCCAGAGTCCTCATGGAAGAGCGCCTCATGGAAGAGGAGGGGGATATAGAAATGCAAATCGAATCCGACGAAGAAGACGACTCTCAGGTGGCTAGCCATTTGGAGAGTGGCCTCAAGCTGTCGCAAATGGAGAACAGAGTGGGCATCCAAATGAAGAACGTTTCATCATATAACCAGCCAGTTGGCGCCAAACGGGACAATACTCAGGTGCAGGACATGGACGAAGCGTCGAGTGACGAGGACACGCCGGTGGCCAAACTGCAGCCCACGGTGGCCCCCATGTTGCCGCCTACACACGACAAGGTTGTGGTCAAGAAGTATGACCCCAAGGCCACCCAACCCAAGGCAGCCCCCTTGCCCACGGATGAGTACCTTATTTCCCCAATTACTGGCGAAAAGATCCCGGCTTCCAAGGTGTCGGAGCACATGCGCATTGGTCTACTGGATCCGCGATGGGTGGAGCAGCGGGACAAGCACACTGTCGAGAAAATCAACCAGGACAATGTCTTCGCTGCAGGTACTGCCATCGAGGCAAGCCTGAAGCAGTTGGCAGAGAGGCGTACCGATATTTTTGGTGTTGGCGACGAGGAAACAGTTATTGGAAAAAAACTTGGCGAAGAAGAGACCAAAAAGGATGATCGCGTTACCTGGGACGGCCACACTTCCAGTGTTGAGGCAGCTACTAGAGCGGCGCGTGCCAACATCACTCTGGAGGACCAAATCCATCAAATACACAAGGTTAAGGGACTGCTCCCAGATGAGGAAAAGGAAAAGATTGGCCCAAAGCCTGTCGGAAATAAAGCAACGCTATCGGCTCCGCCACAGCCGTCTTCTAAGCCCCAACACAACCATGGCCAGAGTCAGCATCATCAAGGCGGTGGCCACCACGCTCACCACAATCTGCACCACCATCATCCGCCACAGCAGCACCAATCTACACCGCAGCACCAGACACACCAGCATCCATCCCATCACCACCAGCAGTCCCAGGCGCAGGCTAATCCGGTCATGATGATGCAATTGCGACCTCTCATGATGCGTATGCAGTAAAATATATCCAACTAGAATTCCTCAATTTTAACGTGTTTCTCTTGCAGAAACTCCATTTGGCCCTGGCACTGGAGGCTATATGAACATGCAGTCCACTGGAGGACCCTCGCAAATCTCACCGGCACCGCCAGTCGATCTAATGTCCGTGGAGGAAGAGCCGCCCACAAAGAAATTGCGCTCCGAGGACAATCTAATCCCGGAAGCGGAGTTCATTTCCACGCACAAGGTCAGCTACCGACTGTTTTATTTAATATTTTTACTTGGCCACATGCAAACCATTTGCTTTTTTGGTCAGCATCAACTGTCGAATCCTAAAAAATGATGCACTGCTTTATCTGTGCAAACACTCAATTTCTTGCTGCAAATAGTATACTTATATGCCATAGTTTGTGTTAAGAACTTCGGTCCCCAAAGCTAGCCTTCCTTTTATGTTTTCACTGAACAGTCCAATCGATAATAACTCCTTTTGTGTTCCTTTTCCTCGCACTTGCAGAGCCCCGTCACCATCCAGGTTCTTGTGCCGAACTCGGATAAGTCCGAGTGGAAGCTAAACGGACAGATGATCGCTGTAACACTACCACTCACTGACCCTATCGCAAACCTCAAGGCGAAGCTCCAAGATGAAACAGGCATGCCTCCGGCCAAGCAAAAAATCTTCTACGAGGTAAGCGTTGAGTTTTTGTATATTGGCTAGACGTAATTATACAAGAATCGATTTTCAGGGAATGTTCTTCAAAGACAGCAATTCGATGGCGTTCTACAATCTGCTAAACGGGATGACAGTGCATTTGCAGGTGAAGGAACGCGGCGGCCGCAAGAAGTAAGCCGAGTTGGAGACAAAATGGGACGAATAGGTCCCAGCCCAGCATGGCCGTGTGCAGAGTGCTGTGCTCCATATGTAGAAATTTATCAGTTATGGTTTCGCATACATTTTTAATAAATTCTCGATCACAGAATTTTGTTAATTGCACTTTAGTTCTACTTATTAGTGTCAGGTGGAATATAAAAGTAAAAAGTAAGTCGGAAATGCTTTGGAGTATAAAATGTGGCCTTGGGTTCCTTGTTCCGTCGCTCACAGGATTCCGCTTTGCAGGATGTGGGCCATGGCCTTGTATCGCTCGAGCATTGGTGCGTAAATTGATTCGCTATCCTTGTGTGGTTCGCAAACAAGCTGCAGATTGTTGGACGTTAGGCTGAGGACATGGTCGCGATAACTGAGGGCAGGAACAGTTTGATCAAGCTCATGCAGATACAGAGCATAGGAAGCTCTGTAGGCGGCCCCCATTAGGGCAGCCTCACTCTCGTTCTGAAAAATGGTAATTTCGATTACACGAATGCAAAGTGTAGTGCGAACTTACCTGAATATGGACGGGCGCGTTGAACACGTCAGCGATTACTTGGAGAATAGACTTGTTTATTGACGCTCCGCCAGTAGCAAGGACTTTTGTGTTTGTCCCAAACTGGAATCCCATGTCTTCGGCCACAGCTCGATGATGAAGCATTTGGCCCTCGATTAAGGCACGAATTTCGATTTGAGGTGAGCTAAATCTGTTCAATCAGAAAGAATTGGTAAGACACATGCTTAGAATACAGTATATGTAAGCCTGGTACCCAGAGTTAGTTATTGCAATGTCAAAACATAACGAACCACGGATAGCTATCAAGATGACAGAGGCTTCCAGCTACTAAAATATTCAATGACTTACTTTATTACACCCTTGGAAGCATCCGGGGAGTTGGGCAAACAATCCTTATTCCATCGCAATGTGCCCTTTGCCTTGGGAATAATTTCCATGTCGTTGAAATGCACGGCCATATTGCCGAAGTTTCCGCGCGGTGTCGATTCAAGAAGCTCGTTGAACTTCACCCAATTTCCTCCAGCCTCCACATTGTTCATAGCCTCACGGACCAAGGAGCCATTTCTAAAACTGGATGAGCAAATGTAAGTGTGTCGTTATCCTTCCACAATGCCGGCCTACCATAACAGTCCCATGAACTCGTCCGTCTGCGTTGGATGACACAACACATGGCCCTCCTCCCAGATGGGGGGCTTCTCAAAACTCATCATTAAAGTGTCGCTAGTGCCAAGGGATACGCTTAACCAGTCATTGTCCACTAGCATTCCTGCCAAGGCCGAAGGATTATCTCCGGTGCAAGCGACGACTTGGCATGACGCCGGAAAGCAGAAGCGCTTCACAAAATATTCTGAAACGCCGCCAAGGACAGTATTGGCACTGACCGCCTGACCGAGACGCTCATCCAGGTCAGGTGCACACGAATTTAAGCAGGCCTTGGACCAGGCTTTTTCGCGGATGTCCAGCAGGTTCATGCCGGAGCCATCGCTGAAGTCGATCGGTGCCACACTTCCCAAAAAGAGTGAGGCCAAAAAGCTGCTGACCAGTGAGATTCGTTGGGCATCCTCGTAGGCATGAGTGCGCTGCTGGTAGATCTTACGTATCTGCGGTCCAGTAAAACGTTCGTAGCACTTGGAGCCCGTCAGCTGAACCATCTGGGTGTGCCCCCCAATGGCAGTCTCCATCTCCAGGCATTGCTTAGTGGTTGACGCATCCATCCAAATGGGCGTGCGGTTGACCACAAATGCCGAGTCATCGATTTGTGCGTGGAGAAACTTTTCGGGATCAAGGCTTTGCAAAGCTGAAATTCCGTGCTTTGACCAGTACAAGGAACCATGCTGCTGTCCCGCAGCAGAAATGGCTGCAACAGTGCTTAAATCAGCCTCCTGCATCACCAAACGGTCCAAGACAATGTCCACGGCCTTCACCCACATCACTGGCTGCACAAAGAATCTGATGAATAAGGTCGTGTATAGGAGTTTAGGACACTCAGGTTTAGGTGCTTAGGCCTGGACGTACTCATGTTTGTTGGGTCCGGGGCTGACTCCACCACTGGTTCGAAACTCCGGCAAGTCGCTGTCGAACTTCACCTCGGCCGAGGCAACCACTGTCAGGTTGGAGTTTAGCAGAATAGCTTTCAGCTGAAAATAGTTGTAGGGCACACCTTAAAAGTAACGATCAAGCACAGCTACTTGGATTGTAAGGTCAAGTAAGTGTCAAAGATTGCGTCATTTTATATGACTTTCCAGTGATTTGGGTGGTTAACCGGTGGCATCTGGGTCTGGCATAAAAATACATACGCTTATAGCTAAATTATTGCGGCTAATAGATAAGCAAGGCTGGGGATCATTGATAAGAAGTGCCTCAACGAGATTCGTGTGCCGTGTTTGTTGTATGACCTCTCTCAATAACACGCGCTTGGTTGAAGCTGCATGCGTAAGCACACGGAATAGAAGCAACGCCTCTGCAACGAAAAATACAACGTAGGCAGTGGCTGATGTTTTACCTTCTGTGTACTCAAGTCGAAGCCCAAAAAAGTGCGCTGTAATTGTGGAGGCCCCATTGTATTATCTTCCCTTTCGGCTTGGTTACGTCTATTGCCTTGTAATGGACGGCTCGTTCACATCCAACATGCAGCGGAAGTCGCCCGCTTTGTGGCCAAAAGAATTTTTAATAAACCTGAAATTTTGAATGTGCTGCTTTATAAACAACTGGGGATGATTGCTACGCGATAGACATGCATACGATACTTCAATTATATCGATGATCGTGTTTTACACCACAGTGTGACCAAAGACGTGTCAATACGAATATCACCGCTGAAGCTGCTTTTATTTTTATTGCTGACTGCTCACATACTATTTTTCCAAGAGTTGAAATAATTACGTGATGCATAAATATTTGTTAAACAAGACAATAAATGACAGCACTGAAAAAACAAAAAGTACACTCACTTTTTTGAAAAATCGCATTTCGAAAATATTACAAATCACTTTTTTTTATCGAAAATATTTATATACGTATATATGTACATATGTACATATTTATGTCGTTATCAGCTCGAAAACTGCATACTATACTGTCAACAAACACGGCTCACAATACTCAGATCCATAGCGTCTGCTTGGTTTACGTGGGTGCCTATAATCAGAGCGTGCCTGGCGCACTTCCAATAATAGATATTATTAGTACTAAACCAATGATAAAATGCGAGATATATCATTTTGATTAACCCACTTAAGAACAGTAGGTATTTAAATTAACCCACTAAAATGGTGAAACTTAAAGAATTTTCGCGCAGTTCTGGTGAAAGATATCGTTGTCATTGTTTTGTAAGTGAATGATCTGCAAGGAACATTTACAAACAGTATTATTTTCTGCGGTTTAGATTAAGTTGTTCATTCGTTTAAATGGAGGTGTCTTAAAGGTGGCTTAGGTGTGTTAAACTGCGATTTACAACACTCGTTTTTTTGTTTTACAACACTTGCTTTTCTGAACTCATAAATTTTAACATAATTGACATAAATTAAAGTAAAAGAAAGATAAAGCCGTGACAGTAAAAATGTCCCTGAACTATGAGGAAATGAGCTGGTCAGGTAAAGTTTTTGCTGTTCCATTTAGCTTACGGGCGTATTTGACTAAAATTAAATTAAGCATGTGTCCCTTTCTATCTGCATGTGTACGTATGTACAAAAGAAAATACATATGTATGTATGTATATGCATATGCGAATATTTAAATTAAATAAGCTGGAAAAGCATATTAAAAACTTATCCATTTTTTCAGATGTGCGAGACCAGTTTAGAAAGTGGCGCGAGGAAACCGGACGTCATAGCGAGGAGGTTGTCCAGCTTTGGGTCGCGGTACTCGAAGACAAAGTCCATAAAACTGGCAATGAGCGTCATCTGATTCTGGAGCAGGTAATAATAGCGGCACTGGACACGGCGCGATTCGACATTGCCACTAAGTGCACCAAGCAGCTGAGCCTGGAGTTTCCTGGTAGTTTGCGCGTTATGAAGTTCAAAGCGATGCGGTATGAAGCACTTGAACAATATGACGAGGCCGATGACGTTCTGGATGCCATAATAGCCAAAGATGAGACAAATGCTGCGCCCCGGAAAAGGAAGATTGCTATACTGAAGGCGCGTGGTCGTCGAGTTGAAGCCATCAAAGAACTAAACGACTATCTGAAAAAGTAAAAGTTTCTGTATAATCCCTTGGAGAGGAATTCCCGCTAATTTCTCCTTTTGGCAGGTTCATGTCGGATCAAGAAGCATGGCACGAGCTATGCAGCATGTACCTGGCCGAGGGCGAGTACGGAAAGGCAGCATTTTGCATGGAGGAAGTTTTGTTGCACAATCCTCATAGCCATTTAATACATCAAAGACTCGCAGAGATACGCTACACTATGGTGAGTTAGTTCTATAATTCTAATGAAAACAGAGGGACAATTCGTTTTTATCCTTGCAGGGTGGCGTTGAAAATGTTGAAGCAGCTCGTACGTACTATTCGCAGGCTCTAAAGTTGAATCCACACAATTTGCGTGCCCTATATGGCCTTTATTTGAGTTGCAACTTTTTGGCCAATTCTAAAACAGTAAGTTCCAAGCGCAAAGAGTCGCACAAGCTGGCACAGTGGGCCCTGGAACAAGTTTCGTCCCATACCGCCAAGCAGTCTTCAATCAAAAACAATGAGAAATTAATTCTCTCGTTGGAGGCAGCATTAGGAAACATGGACATAAAGTCAAATTGACCCAAAGATGCACTTATTGGTAACTTCATTTGTGCAACATCTGTCTAAAAATTCCAAATATTCTCAAAAATAACTTTTCAATTTCTGATTCTGAACAATTAGCATATACAAATATTTAAAAAAAGCCGGGTGTAAATTAGAACATAATCAAGTACTGCATCCGAGTAAGGATTTTTTCATGCTCAGTTATTCAGTAGTTCTGCGCATCGCATCAATCTTTAAATTGACTGCGTGAAGATAGTTCGGAAATAAACTGTGCAGAAAGATGAGAAAAATTGTATTTCAACTTCTTTGTTCCTCTTTTATTCATATAGGAAACAACATATGGCTTGCTTGTACACAATAGTATTTCTATCTTTTTGGGCTGAAGATTTGAATACCTTTGCATGTTAATCGCTTCGGTTTCAGCTTTATTACAGAATATACAATTATGTATTCCACATTCCACTCCGTCCTGTAATCACATGTCTGATGAGAGGAAGAGGAACAGGTGCCCTTGCGAGTCTTACTGTAAGTGAGTGAGCTGTGGGGGGAGAGCGGATTGGGGCGCGAGCACTTCGAGATGTTACCGCACAAGACTGGGATTTAGGATCTGGAATTTTTATTTCAATTTGAAACAAACTTGATCTGGAGTGATACCACTAGCTATCAAGAATGTTTACTTATTTACAGTACTTTATAGTCGGAATGTTTCGACGGTTACTCTTCTGTCTATTGCAGACATTGGCACGAATTTAATATATATATGTACCTCTGTGCTCTTTGTTCATGTGACAGTTACATACTTTATTTTTTGTATAATGACTGTGGTTTCGGAATAAATATATATTTCGTGTGAATATTAAGGATATATGTACATATATGTTTCTGTAAGGCGAAAAGAAAATCAATCATAACAGGTGCTGATTTGACGTCGTCTTTATTATAATATTTGTACAATGAATAAAAATAAGACAAATGATTGTGAATGTAGAGTTCATGAATGTCATTCATGAAGAACACTTACTTTACTGATGTTCAGTCGCTGCATTGTAAAAATTTATTTTATGACGCTAGGCTTCTTTTTTAGCATATAGTAATTATTTGCATTAGCATAAGTGTACATATTTAGTTAATGACAATTATCATATACCTGTACACATTTGCATCCATTGTTAGGAAGGTGCAATCCAGGGCTGCAGCATTCTGGGGAAGAAGAGCATCGCTAATAATTCCATGGATGTCCAAATATCATAGGCTAACATATGCATATGACCTTTGCCGAACCATTTGTTGATGTTATGTTAGTTTGTGGACGAGCCGTTTCCATACATATGTTCGCTTCGAGCTCCATCAGGACCATGCGGCTTTGTGGATGGTTTGAGCCGGAAGAGATTCTTGAATGCGAGTGTCGGTGTGGAAATTTTCCCACTGCCTGTGTGGCTCGTTGAGTCTTGGCATTGCCCTTGGGAAGGGGAAAAGAGAACAGCAGGGCTACCGTTGCCGTTGTTCTGGGTGACGGAAACCGGCACCGGCACACCGTCAAGATATTTAAGATTGGGTAATACTTGAAGAATATAGTCGCGTCCGACATCTATTTCGGTACCCTGACTGGCAACGGCGGTGCGGATGTTGCCCATGCACGACAGTTGTTCCAGAGCCGGGCAGTTGCGTTCGATCCGGTGTATCCAGTCGGTATTGGAGATATCGCAGTTGTTGATCCTAAAAGATAGTGACAACAGTGTCAGTGTGATCATTATAATCGATGCAGATGACTTACCACAATATATTTAGGCTTGGTAGATAAGGAAGAGTGTTCAAGTCCAAATTCATATTTCTGTCCAAAATCAGTGTGTCCAGGTTTTCGAAGAAGGAGAGAAATTTCAAATCGCGGAAGTCATTATGACTGAGATCTAGACACTTCGTCTGTGCTGCGAACTTGTCTGCAAGTCGCCTTGGAATGCTTCTCAGATTTTCGTAGGCCAACGAAATGCGGCCATTGTCTTCGAGTAAACAGTCTGTAAAGGAAACGTCGTCGTCGCTGGCGCAGCTGCTATTTGACACGTTCCCGCTAAAAGAATACGGGTTTGGCGAAATCATCTTCCGCTCGTTGTAGTAGTCGTAGCTGTGGGGCAGGCTCAAGCTTTCTAGCGATTGAATATCGGCACAGTTCCTGAGCACCTCGGTCAAGCAAGTATGTGCGTTGCTACTTCAGGGTGCGAGACCAAGATACAGAAATCATTTGCTTCGCTAGACGCGCAGGGACTACCTACCTGTCTTCAGAGTTGGACCGTTCAGATGTCGCTGCTCGAGACATAACTATATTTGATACTTACAACAGGGAACTGTACAATACGTTTATATACATACATATGTATGTATGTATATGCTTGTGTGTTCTGATTACGATGTTATTCTTTGCTTGGGATTCGGGACCCGGACCTCATTATGCGTCTTCCGAGAGCTCCCTGGTGGTTTTCGTTTTGGTCCAATGATGGGGGCAGTCGAAGGGAAAATGATAATTCATTCGCGCTCCGCGCAGATAATCTTAGTCTCCCCGCTCAGAGTTTAATATTTAAATACATACTTGTACGTACTTGAACATACATGTGTATGTAAGAAAGTACATATGTATGTATGCAAAGAGAGCTGTCATCACAGCGCAGTGGAAGTACAATCAGATCAGACAGTACGGCAAGTATCACTCAATACACAGGCACATGGAGAACTTCATATGTATTTATGTAGAGATTAACAAAATAAAGCACAGAGAACAGCACCTATTGTTTTCTCTTTGTGGATGCTGTTACCCTGCACAAGCTATTTCGGCTGGGCTGGGTATAATATTAGGGTAGGCGTATGCTCAATTGAGCTCAATTACTCTTTGACAGTGACAACAACCTGCTCTAAATTTGACAGTAGTAATGTGTAAATTTAACCCAACAACGGATGGTAGCTTCTTGGCGGAAGGTTTTGATACCCACACAGATCGATCGTTCTACATACATATGTCAGTTATTAATATTTTTCACATTACTTTAATTTGGCAATTAATTTGTTAAAAGGCAAAAAGCAACAAGAAAAACAAAACGAATGAAACGATTCTAGGTACTCAAAGTGGACAGGAGTATATTAAATTCGTTAAAGTGTACTGATGTACATATATGTAACAGAGGAACCTATTTTCCATTCCGAACGCCTTAAGTAATAAGTTATTAATATTTTTATTGTCTTATAATTATTGAAAGTACCAGAGTGCTGAGTGTGGCTGCGATCGGAACCTTATTATGATAAGAATGGAGAACAAATTTTCCGTGGCTGACTGCCACGTATATGACTGCATACGTACAGAGTACCTTGTAGAATTGTGTCGCGGCACGTGTGCTACGGATCACAACGTAACGTCCGGTCTTTTTAAAACGATATTACATGGAAAAGTGTCGAACAAATAACACTATGCAACACCACTTTTATAACCAATTGTAAGATTCTTAAGTTATGTGAAAAATTAGGCATTACCTCTTAAAGAACATACAAAAAATGTAAAGCCCCAAAATCTTTAAAAAAGTCGGTTTGGTTGGTGGAATATAAAAGTTCGATTTTGTTGCTTAGTGTAATTCATACTGCTTAGATTGTGGATTGGATCAGTTTTAAAATGCTTTCGACTCGTTTCGAAATTTCAAAAATATAGCATTTTGACTGCAATGTTTGTAAGTAAGAGCCTTGATAACGCATTCTTGGAGGATCGGAAAGTCTTCCATGAATTTAAGTAGGTATTATACATATATAGGTGTTTACAAAATTCCACATTTTTCACAACTGGTTTCTATGGCTGCTAAATGAGTAAGACGTCCACTGGTTTGGACCTACATGTGTAAATCCACTCGGCTCTTCATGCTGATCAATTTCTATATACATACCATATGGAGCCAGAGATTCTAGTATATATTCTTTATTAGGTAATGATAATAATTTGTACTACCTCTTGCACGATTTCAGCTATTACTTATGTATAATATTTGGAATATTTATACAGCCGTAAAGTCCGATGAAAGACTAATTCAAATAAAAATATTCGCATCTAAAAGCATATTCCATTCAAAGATGAGAGAAACGAATTGGGTAGTTGTAGTTGCCACCGCTTTGGTTATTGCGAGCAGCAGCAAAAAGCACAGCACAATAGTGTGAGGCGAGGGCGAGCCCCCCTCTCGGGCCGGTGGAGCTCGCTCCGGCGGCTCCCGCTGCTACTGTTGGCGCTGCGGCGGAATGTAGACGGAGCGGTATCGGCAGTCTGCTTTCATACATGGACTTCAATAGTTCGACGCGGGCAAACTCGGCAAGAGCTTGCAAGATCGACAGCTACGTCCGCTGTACGCCGGTGGCAGAGAGTGTGTTTTGTCTGTTTTGTGTGACTAATTCGCAATCCGCAATCGGTGCTGTGCTTGGCCTCGCTGATGAGCTTTAAAATCAATCAAGGCGGTAATAACAAAAACACGTCGAGCTTTACATCTTTACATGCAGCTGAGCATCATTGACTTTTTAAAATTAATAGTGGCAGAAAGAATAGTGTATTGTATTGGTTGTAATTGATTAGCATAACATTGACACACTCGTATTCGTCGGTTGCTAGTGGCGCCACTTTCCTACAGTTGAACAATCGATTAGCATGAGGCATTCATACTCATTGACACTGAATGTATTGATTAATTGACAACATACGATGTACGATCTATGTGCATACATACAGACATACATACATATGTATGTATGTACAAGTTTGCGCGTATGTACATACATACATCAATTAACCGAATGAGGTCTTTCCACTCTTATCTTTAGGCGGCGCGTGTGGCGTGTACCTCCAGTGAATTTGTCGTGTCTAGTGTAATGTGTAGTATTTGTACTTGTGGCTAGGCTACCCAACACCCAATACCCAACCATTCGACCTTTGTCCTTTGTTTCAGTGTTGTGAGCACAGTGTATATTGGCTTGCACTGCACTCTGATTCTGATGTGACTAATAATTGAACTGGTGAAAGGTGGCTCAGAGTCCGCGGGCAGATGGTAACTACAGTATATATTTTTCATCTATATCCAAGTGTCACAGTGCACCCGAGATATGACATCTGTAATTGTGTATTGCAAAGCTCTTCTGTTCGCTGGAACATAATACTGTACCAGCGCGTAGTAGAACTGGCGTCGGCCAAAAGCTCGCAATCAGCTGAGTGGTCTATGAGTTCATTGATTAAAGTGTTGAGCTGACGCTGTCGTTTCTTTCTTTGCGAATCTTATCAGCGAGCAGTAGCAGCTAAAATGAAAAAAGCCCATTATAGGCACCGAGAGGCACTCATTTGTGTGAGTTTCTTATACGGCATTATCTTTATATTATTGGAAAACGATCGAAAGTATTTGTAAGCATTTCCTTTTTGAAAGGAATTAATTACAGGGCATTGCATTGTACAACAGCTCGATGGCTGGAACAAAGTCCAGAATATGTGTTTTGTGTTGTCGAGTAAAAATAAATAAAATTGCTTATCTGTTTGGTTCGAACATCAGCTGTTAATGATCGATCTTTAAAGATTTGATGGCGAGCAAGTTAACATTTTGGGAATGAAATAAGAATACGTTTTTGTATGCTTTCGTTATGTTGGCATTCAAGATCCAAGGCAAAGCACATCGTTAAATGCTAATTTTGCACTATGACCTTCGTATGTTATTTTGAAGTTCGAGAACTTGGTGAAAAATGCAAAAATGGCATTAAAAAACGAAGGTAACATTCCACTATTTTGTATATACCCATCGTTTTTTTAGTAGAAAGGGTATATTGTGTACTGACAGCTTTGGCCTTCGAAAGAATCAGGCTTTTAATATTTAAACATAGGTTTGCGGCAGTTATAATTATGTATAAAAGATATTATATAGGTTACATTAATCATAAGCTCACAAACATACTGACTGAGTATTGGGTATAAAGTAGAGCCGCGGCCCTTGAAGCCCTTAAAATCAAGTTATTTACTAAGTAATAGTAATATTAATGGTAATAGTAATACGCAGAAACCGCCAAATAGCAAGAAAACAGAAATCTGATCAGCAGATGAAAACAAAATCTGTATATTGTTCCGATTTTGACTTTGCATCCAAATAGAATTTGTTTTTTATGAAAGTATTGAAAGTGGATGACGTTAAACTGTGTGTCCAGTATAAGGACATTTCATTTCCTTCTCACTTGCAATCCGATCTCAATTACTTTCAGTCATGGTGTTGTGCTAACTTGTTACACCTTAATGCCTCGAAATGCAAAGTTATGACATTTCACCTTTGTTGGCTCCCTATACTCTATTTGGTGGTTCTCTTGAGAGAATCACCCTGGTGGATGATCTTGGTGTTAAAGTTAAAGATAAAGTTTTCTGAACACATTTCTACCATGGTAAATAAGGCCAAGGGCGTGCTTGGGTTTATAAACAGGTGGTCAAAGGAATCTGACGACCCCTATATAACAAAGACTCTCTATACCTTTCTTGTTCGCTCTAGAAGATATAATCATCATCTACAATTCTGCGTTTTCTATTTTTTCGTATCTTTGAAATTGTGGATGCCACAGATTTTCGGCTTTTGTGGTGAAATATACTTGTAATAGTGACATATCACAGCAAGTCCGAATATAATATGTCGTTGCTCTAGCTTTTATAGTCTTTGAGCACTAGGCGATTATATGGACGAACAGACGGATAAACGGACAGACAAACAGAGCTCAATCGACTAGGCTATTGATGCTGATCAAGAATATATATACTTTATGGGGTCGGAAACGATTCCTTCTGGACGTTACACACATCCATTTTCACCACAAATATAATATACCCCAATACTCATTTTGAGTATCGGGTATAAAACGGTTTTACTTCCCTTAGGTTGTTTTATATTTATATATATTTTTATGAATACAATATACCGTTGTATAGTGTATAGGGTGTACACAAAGTCAGGTAGTGTCTTCCTACCTACGTGTGTGAGTAAACTGCAAAAGCATTTTAACCTTCCAATGTTGCTCATTCATGTACTGGCTTCGGTACAGACAATGCTCCCATCGGCAGTAACTTGTTCATTGGAGACAATTGGACGGTGAAGGACAGGGTTACATTTAAGTTCAATACAGTTTCGCATAGTCGGTGCTTGTTGGGTAAAGCTTTCAGTAATTGATAGTGTGCGGGAATTTCTAATGAGATGGACGAACTTCAGCTGGAACGTGTGAGTTGTCGCTTGTCATGGCTATCAACTCACTGCGACTGAGACTGACTGAGGTTATCGGGCAGTACATTTCTCGAAATATTTTTCATGATATTGTTGTGAGATATACATATGTACATTTAAGGGCTTACCCAGGATTTCTCGAAGGGAGAAAGGTTGGGCACATTTTTTTCCGTTAATTATCGTTTATCTTAAGCTGGCTTGTCACCAATTAGATACAAAAAAAAACCATTGTAGAGCGTTACATACATACATACATACCTCTCACTACTACTCCATGATTTTCCAAAATGTATCATATATTATATGTACGTACATATATCAAATCCATACAAGTTATTTCTATGTACATGGTATCTCATGTTCAATTCCGAGCAGAAATTGAAGCGTTCGCATCGATAAAAATTACATTTTCAATATCAGTTGGATTATTTTGTTCTTCAAATCGTTGCTCTCTTGTAATATTTTGGCACGATGTAAAAGGAGTGTTTAATCTGTTTGATTGTTTTTATATAATTAATAATTATTTCAAATAATAAGTAATAATTAAATAACTAAGAAAAGTTTTCGCAACTACAATTTCAAATCAACTGGTCGCCTGCTTTTTTAAAAGCTGGTCAACAATAACTGGTCATGCTGCAACTTTTTCGGTAGAGAAATGTACGGAAGATCAATTCTTTGTGTTGATTAACCATTTTTTTTGGGTTATCCAGGCTTTGCAGACATTTCCTCACATCTAATGGGATCTTTTTGTTTACAGCTAACAAACCGCCAACCAGCTTACAACAACCAAAGTTCGTTTTTTCATAGCTATGCGAAAAACTTAAAGCTCATCAAAATCTAGTTCAACGTACCTGTGAGAATCAAGATCCATTGCAAATGCATTCATTGTTCATTAATAGCTATAGGTTTTGCATGTGAAGCATGCAAGTTTAAAAAGAAAACCAACTCTTCAATAATTGTACGTACATTGTACCTAACTACACCACTCTATATTAATGCAGCGCAACTCTTTTCATAAGTATTTTGTATAATTTCAGACTCTAATCAATATCACCAGGTCAACGAGGCATAATGACTGGATCAGGTAAATATTTAATTTTTAACATAAATGTATTAATATACACAAACTGGACAAAAAGATTTTTATTTTTGATAATCAAAGGCTAGCAACAACATTTTCCGCCCCCACAAGGAGGAAAATTTGTGGGATCCACAGGGAAATTTAAAAACACAGAATTATAGAGAATAACTTTATCTTCAAGACTGCAAAATCGGAACCAGATCGTATTATTTTTATAGCCAGAATGAAGAAAAAAATTTGATTCTCTCTCCCTCTGTCTCTCTCTAACACTCACGTTTCCTGGTCGGCTTTGCATATCGCTCCAGATGAACGCCTAGATCTCAGATCTTATAAGAATCACGTTCTGACTGATTTTCTGTCTCTCTCGCACGCACTCTTTGTCGTTCAATATAAGCGCCGTCTGGCGGAGGAGAGCCATACTGACTATGTATCAAGTATATGTAAATGAAGAGTTGCGGTCGCAGCAGCAACTCACAACGTTCCTCCTCGTTAATACTCATTCCATGTTATATCTTTGATATAATCCGATTTAAAATTATTGTATTATTAGTATTAAGCTCTATACATATGTATGTACATATATGGAAAAGGATTTGATAAAGTCATTCGTACTACGAGATTCTAAATAATTTATAATGCGAGAACAGACATAAATGCTCTATGAAAAGTTACTAAAGTTACAAAATTACTTCGAAGCTGAGAGACTAGCATGCATTGACACAAACAGATAGACAGCTAGCGTATGTCGATTCATCTCGTCATCCTGATAAGGAATAAATATATACATATGTTTGTATATTCGTACTTTATAATAATACCCTCTTTCTAATATATAACCATTAAGCTAGCATAGAAAATTAGGATCTGCTAGAATATTAAAAGCTTTGGTCACCGAAATAGCCTACCTTTCTGGTTAATCATTAGCACCATTTTTTTTTTTATTTGCAGTCCACGACCCGAAATGGAGCCTGGAGCGACGCGAGTCGTCGGGACATTTGGTTTGGCGCAAGGAGTCGCCAGAATCGAAAGTGCGCTTTCGGTTTGATGTCGAGGTCCTGGAGTTTGAAAAGCATCCACACGAAGAGTTTGAGGAAAAAGAAGATCACTTCTCAATCTCAAATCTTTCAACGACAATTGCTTTGTGCGCCACATGTGTCGCCGTTGTAGCCGCAACTGTGTTTCTACCCTGGTATCTTATGGAGAGAGTTGGTTCAATATGAAAGCTTTCGGTAAAGGGCTTAAATACATTTATGTACTATATGTACATATGTACATCCGATCCGTGACGGTATTAAATAGACTTTTGTGTATATGCAACGTAGATTTTAAATTAGCTTAAAGTGTAAATAGTGCAGTGTAAATATGACTATACGAAGAAAGAGCGTTTTTGAAAATGATGTGACTTATGTATATCAGTTTTGAAATGAGGATTATACGATCTGATCTACAAATTCTCATAAGTTTATTTGAGGTGTAGCTAATTTCAGATCAAATGCTGTTGCAGGAGATCACAAAGACAATGTAATAAATAAACAAAATACATACTTGCCTTTAACTGTAGCCTTTTGATATTGTGTCTTAGCATGCACAGAAAATGTTTCGTAAGCACAATGCTGCGGATCCCTTTATTCCGAGGTGGAACTAGTTGAAGTTGGCAGCAGCAACCAATTAGACCGTAGGAATCGTTCATCCCTCGGGTACGGGAACAATCACAATCATCCCCCGCATCGACAGCATCCCTTTCACAACGCTCCTGGGGAGGGTAGGGTTGATGGCGTAATGCTATCTCGGCGGCTTAATTAATTTTCTTATGGTTTATGGCAACGCTAAAAGAGCACATGTATATCCAATAAAATGTTACGCTATTAATTCATTGGGTGTCGTTTGTAAAAATGGCGGAACGGCACGAAAGAAATGAACGAAAGATGTTAACAACCACCCGCGTCTCCCAATAAACAAACAGCTGCTTCTTTTTAGAGTTAATTGGAATCTAGACATTTATCGAACGACTGTAATGCTGAAACAATAAGTTTTTTCTGCTTAGAGAGTATAGGAGTATTCAATTCGTGTAATTGTATGTTTTAGACCCATAAAGCGCATATAGTTACAGTTCATACAGTTCATTCTCCGGGTTGAGAATATGAAAACAGAGAGTATTTTAACTATATAGAGAGACTTTTTTTCTAAAGAATTTATGTGTTGCTCCAAACAACTTCGTGTCAAGACTGACTATTTCTAATATAATCCGGCATGATACAATTAATAGTCAGACTACTTAATCTAGATTCGTCTCAATATGCGTATATAGAAATTCTTGCAAAGGTAAGAGCCATGTCTTGTGTCTTGTGTCCGTCTTGTGAGTATCAAAAACTCTCTTATTCGTTATCAATATCCTGTTGAAAAATACATTTAAATGACACTTTCCATCTGGAATATGAAAGCAATGTATTTAATAAGTCGACATACATATTTTTGCCATATGCCATATGCCAGCGCCAAAGAGTACCTCAGTAAAATTATTCGTGATGTTGTGTATTTTGTCATACATTTATTTCTTATCAGCTTTTAGTCTCTAGTACCGATAGCACAAAGAACAATTTCAGGGCATAACTTCCAAAGAAAGTTGATAATGGTGCAAAATTATTAGTTTACGTTCAAAACTTTTACTGATTGTGGCGTCAAAGTCGGTGTTATTGTTAAAACAATAAAGAGGCAACAAAATTGGGTCATAAAGAGTTCGCAATGAGTTTGAAAGAGTCCGAAAAAATATGCTCAGAAGAGGAGGTTGGTGATGCACAAATGCACAAATATCAACTCAAAGAGTATAGCGTTATTGTTGGGTTACGCAGCCCAATAGTTCCCAATTAATAGATTAAGCCAGCAGTAGAGTAAAATCCTTATTTGTTTCTTATTTCACTGCCCACTGTACTGCATCGGACACGGCAGCAGCCTATCCAGCCGTTCTCTCTTGCCTTTATATCGCGCCTTTCTTTCTTTCCTCCGATCTCGCTCTCTCGATCGATCGCGCAGGGAATTCGGCCCGACTGCCCTTGAAACAACAAATTTTAAACCGAACAACTATCGCCTTTAATATACAAATATGTCGCAAACTACGCTGCTGAAGCCGCTCAGTGGCTCAACAGTTATATTACGTATATTTTTGGTGAAAGTGGATGTGTGTAACACCCAGAAGGAAGCGTTTCGGACCCCATGTCGGGCAAGTCGATATAGCCATGTCTGTCTGTCCGTCTGCATGAGCGCCTATATCTTAGAGGCTCAGATACTATCACACTGTTACATGTGTATTTCAAAAATTCGATCTGCCCCCCTCAGCACCCACAAGGACGAAAATCTGTGGCATCCACAATCTCGAATATACGGGAAAACCGAAAACGGACAACCATAGAGAATGGCGATCAGATCGGATCTTCTCCCATCGAAATTTTCTACCTTTCTGGGGCATATTGTGTACGACGTGTATGATGGCTAAGTGTTCTAGCCTTCTTCTTCTGAGAGCTTGACAAAAGTAGAACAGGTGCTCTACCATTTACGATATACAAACTATATGAAAGAAGATTACCGGGTATCTTAATGGGCAGGCACGTGTGACTCGAAAAAACGTTCCGAATGAGTTTCTCTTAAATGAAAACGACAAAACAACAAAAATATGCCGGACGGTAAAAAATAGCTAAAACGGTTAAACGTAGTTTACAGAGAGAATAATTTCCAGATAAGCGCGTGATCTCTAATATTTTTAGAACGAGTTTTGGGGAGTCGGAAACGAACTTATAAATATGAAAATATAAATATATCCAACACTCATTCTGCATCCATTAAATCTCATCCATGCGAAGTGTAGTGTCTTGGGCTGCGTCAGCGGCCGAATTGATTTGGCTTATCTAGACTGGACAGCAATGAGTGAATTTGGATCTTGATAACACTTTGGCGCAGATGAGTGAGACGACGACGGGTGGATTTTGTGAGCCCAGCGTCGTACTCGACGGCCGAAAGCGATAAAAGCTGGAGCCATGATAAGATTCCCCTAACTGTTGCTGCATACGAATATTCCATCTTTGAGCTAGTACTCGCTAGATACTCGAATCGTGGTCTTATTTTGGGTTTGGGTTTTTGTTTTTTATTTGCACTCTTTCTTTATATCTATACGATCGTGTTGATCACTGGAAACCTGTGAATGTGAATCAGTTTATTGTTTGCGCCAGCCGGGTGAGGACGTCTGCGGAGCAAGAAAGAGAGCTCGGTGGTGGTAGTGAAGTGCTCGAGATCAACATTGCGATCTCGTTTGAGATTCAAACGCTGTGCTGTGCGATTGATCAGCGGGTAAGCCCGACCTAGTCTGCCGTCTGATCTCCACTGGAGCTGACGCTATACCTGGTGAAGTTACATTCATATGAACGTACATACATACATCTGTACATATATTAAAGGCAAGTCGAAAACTTGCAGTTGTTGATTAAAGCCAGTCTCTTGGGGGCATAGAATATAAGCAATCGAAAAAAGAAAACAAACAAAGCCCCAACGTGACATAGAGTCCGAGAAAAGCAAAGAACCTGTTTCGAATCTGTCTAAATGTAAGTCGCACAAGGTCGATCACTCGGTCTTTTAAGAGTTTTTAAAAATGTTTGACGGTGAAAAAGTCACCCAAAGACGGAGTCTGAATCACTGATCTTAACGATTAAATAGAAAACAGCACGTGACGGACGACTCGAGAGGTAAACAAAATCCGAAAAGTAGCAGCAAGAAATGAGCAGAGGCAAGTCCAGACTCACGAAACTTTCTTTGAAAAGTATTAAAGTAAAAATTATATCCTACATTTATTAAAGGGGTATTGAAAAAAACTAGACTTTTCCATACAGTCAGAGAAATTTAGGCAACTTATGGCAACTGCAAGACACACACTTGAAGCCACCATTAAATCGTCTGTTTACATACACCTTGGGAGACAATCGATTGGGGTCCGATCTAGAAGATCGTTTTCACATCTCCCCGGGCCAATTGGCGAGACGAATTATAGCTAGCATGCTAAGCGATGCCAATTAGTGCCAGGCTTCGCATATTTTCCCTCTTGGGCTGCCTTAGAATTCATATCCAGATTTCGCTGGACCAACAAGTATCATCTACCCTTCCCAATTCCTAATAATACATTTGAGACTTCCACTACATTGTCTGTAATTAGTGTAACATGTTTTGACAGACGGCAGTTAAGAAGTCGAGCATTATAGCTCGACGATTTTCCGATGTGTCCACCTGCTCGTTAAGCTCCAGTAAGTTGTTTCCTTCATTGCTCAACCAACTCATTGTTCGATGCTGTTGAAATTCTCGTCGGCATGTGCTCGTCCTTCGTTTCGTTGTATCTGAAAGGGGATCCATCGATCGATTAGGGCCTTATACTGATTCTCTATGGATTTTCTTACTTACTTCTTCAGAAGAACCAGCGCTGCTACCACCTTGCTCTTGTCCACCCAGTTGACCTGCACCTCCCCACTCCTTGCCCATGGAGCCCACGTACAACGTCTCCAGTTCCCTAAATGCGAAGGTTGGGCTTTTTTGCATTTATTCGAGACTTTCCATTAAGTCATCCATCTGCTTTTGCAGACATTCCTCCTCCCTCCCTCTCATTCTGCTTTACATTTCTTTCAGCTTTTTGCGATTTGGTCAGATCAGGGCTCGACATAAATACTTCCAGCATTTTTGGTCTTGTCAGGCGGCCATTGCCAGCCGCCATTACGTTGCACAGCGGTGACAACAGTGGGCGAGAGTTGGCGGGAACGGCACTCTGTACTGAGGCGAAGAGTTGAGTTGTGCCGCCGCCTGCTGATGCCTGCTCAAGGACATCAAAAGATGCTGTTGTTGTTGTCCCTGACTGCTCTGTGGCTGCGGTGACATGTTGTGGTATTGGGGAGCTCACATGTGCCGGCGACATTATCTGCTGCGCTGGTTCTACCGTGGTCAACGCCGCCTCCTGACTACTGGTTATATTGGCAAACGGATCAAACTATTCCGCCTGCACCTGCACCTGCGATTGACCGTAAGTCGGCAGATTCTGCTGCTCTTCTGTTGCGGCTGTGCCGCCGGTGGCACAACCACTAGTTGATGTTGCGTTGGCTGTGGTTGCTGCTGCTGTTGGCCCATTGCCTGACCAAACATGCTCAATTGTTGCTGGTGATGCTGCTGTGCAACGGGTGGCCAGCGCACAGCGGTGGCCGTGGTCATCCCACTGGCGGTCGTCAGCTGTATGGTCTGCGGCTGGCCGCCGCTGATGGGCTGAATGTGAACGGTGCTGCCGGCTGGTGATGCTGTTGTTGCTGTTGCGAAGCTGGCATCCTGGGACCCACAACGGGGCTGGGTGGTGGTACCATTCCCTGTATGCTAGCTTGTGTGTTCACCTGTTGTTGCTGCTGTTGTTCTCCCAGACTGCTCTGTGGCTGCTCATGGGAGGTTGCTGCTCCAGCTGCTGCTGCTGTTGGAGTGGCATCTGCTGCTTGGCGTTCACCTGTTGCTGTTGACTGAGCGGGGAGGTGAGCGAGATAGACACGATCTGGACCACGGTGCCAGACAGTGCCTGAAAAATATCCTGCAAGCTGTGGACGGGCGTTAACAGCGACACACTGACCCACTGGATGGCTGCGGCCGACTGCTGCATCAGCGGCTGCATCTGAGGCGCCTGATGTTGTTGTTGTTGCTGCTGCTCTGCCGTCGGATTGGTCTTCACCTCCTGTTGCGGGTGGGACTGATCGGCGGTTCGCGGCTGGTTCTCCGGCTGAAATGGCTGGTACGATTGAGTTACGAAGTTATGACCTTCGGCTATGTTATTATTATGTTACATTATGCTAATTATATTATATTTATTATATATGATGTATATTACATGGGTTTTGTATTTAAATTAGATTAATGGATATAAATTGGTTTCTTTTAGATAATTTATGATTCGGTCGATTTCAGTTTTAGTTGGGTTAGAAAGAAATGTGAGCGAATTATTGTTAGAGCATTGAATATATTGCATTGTATTATATGCAAATATACATTAAACATAAATAAATAATAATATAATATATAATAATCGAGAATTAGATTTAATAGAAAATATATATATATTTTGGGTTAATTTTGGTGTTCATTTTGTTCTTACGCACGTTCTTACGTTAAATTTAACGAATTTATATAGCAAAAAAACAAACTTTTTAGTTCCTTTAATAGGAATTCTTATACTTTTTATTCTTATACTCAAAAAAAGATCGAGTTACGTCATGCATGAGGCGCATTCGCATGAACTGGATGGAGGCATGATCAACTTGATCTCGAACCTCCAGTATTATGCGAATGATCCTTTCGTATTGATATACGATGAGCCGCACGTGAAGTGGGATAGGCGCGTAGCCATCAAGTGGAAGGTGCTAGCAACAGCAGCTTTTAACTTGGATGGATCCAACTTTCAGTTTTTGCATCTTAAACTTGCCCTGGGATCGCAGAATGTCATGGGCAGTGATTATATCCGTCTGTTCATGACGAGCAGGAGGAATTACGGGACTGGCTAGCCAGGGAGGTGGAACAGGTCCAAAAGTTAGTTGAACGTGTCTGCACGTACCCGGTGACACATTTCACCACGTTGTCCTGCTTCAACAGCCTCAACCTGGAGCTGTGTGGCGTCGTAACTGTACGCGCCCTGAACGAAGTGGTCAAGCACATCGAAGTTTTGGAACTACGTGAACTACGACAAACATACGCCATAAATCCACATAGATTTATGGCTATTGTATTAGGAGTTTCGGAAATGGCCCGATCTTTCATGGATAGGCGCCAATCCTTTTTTTTTTAAATATATACATATATGTATATATTTTTTTCATATATTTTTATTTTTATTTTTTTTGTAATATTTTTTTTTTAATATTTCCTTTTTTTGTTTTTTTTTAATATTTACTTTTTTCCCTTTTTTTTTGTTTTTTTTCAATACTTTTTTTTACTTTTTTTTTTAATATTTCCCTTTTTTCTTTGTTTTTTAATATTTAAATTGTTTTCCCTTTTTTTTGGTTATTTTATTTCTATTTTATAGATCCAGCGGATAATGACGAATACCTGGAAAAAGGGAAGTACAAATTCGACGATTAATATTACATTTATTGTTAATAACTTCATACTTTCAGACACCCCAGACGGTTGATGCCCCGCCCTGAAAGTAAATATAGTGAATTAGACCTATTGGGGATACCACTTAAAAAAAAACGCACCAAAAACTCGACCTCTTGGGTGGTGTGGAATGAGTTTATTTCCATAAATAAATAAATCTTAAATATAATAAATATAAAATAAATATATCCTTAAATACGTGTTTCTTGTTTCATATCAATGGACTGTTTGTCCGGACTATACTCCGCTAAAAACTTGACTGTTTTTTCATGAACAGGATAGCCAGGAGTTGCCTCAGGGAATATATTGGTGGACTTTCGCTTTTCCATAACCATGTAGAAGGCGTTTCAGTGTTGCCATCGGGCTTGACCTCTTCCGTGCTTATTTGTTTGGGTTTCGTTTCCTTGTCCGCGTACTTTGCAAAGGCGTAGAATGTAACCGGAAAAAATAACTTTCCCATTCTGTCAATGGTCGAGAATTAGCCAAAAATGTGTCATAAAATTGGTGGTACTTATACTTACTTTGCCTATTCATGCTGAAACTCTTCGGGCGAATCATCCTCTTCCGCTTTTGGCATAATGAGCATACCATAAACTGGTATCGCCTTCGGACCTTGGGTCCTTGTAGAAGGAATTGTGGTAGTGGTAGCCTGGCATACTCATCCATAGTCTTTTGCTCCATCTTCATCTGCAGCTTGGTCGCGTTGCACCTCAGATGCAATATCCGGCAGGTTCTCTATTGCCATTTTAAAGTGTTTAAAAGGGAGAGCTTGACGGCGTGCTTCCCTGCGAGGAAAATATCAGTATGCAGTGATTTTAAATTATTTTTGGCTATGATTACTGCTTATTTAATTTCTTCGATGGAGCCATTAAAGCTCGCTTTTTGGCTCGGTGCGTGAAAATATCCGAGGCAGGGCCATCGCAGAGCAGGGCGGCCGATGCAAAGCTGTAGGAAGGTGGAGTAGGATATTGTTAGTTTAGGAATTTGGGCAGATATCGTGTCTTTTCACTCACCTTGTTGACGGGACACTGAAAGTCTGCTGGCCGCTTGCAACAGTCGACCTCATCGTAGCCATTGTCTCAGTTGTCACAGGTGGTACCAACGCAGACCAGAGCCTTGTCGCAGCCCTCGCCTGACTATCAGCTGAACCGATACGCCGGCAGTCCTTTCGTCACAGCGCCATCAGGCGGATATACAGTCGTTGTTCATTTCACTACTCCCGCCACTTAAAATTATCTGGCCGTATAGACGCCGTAGTTCTCCTTGTCCTCCAGTAGCATCAGATGCTTGGGGCACGAGCAGACGTCGTGAGTTTTGGGCAACTGTGCCATGTGATTGCGCAGCATTTTCGCATCCGGTGTCCACACGGCACTGATGTTGGTGAACTGCGGCAGGCGCTGCAGCTCCACGGAACGACGCTCTCCGTTGACAGTGATCGTCTCCAGTCCGGTCTTGTCGTCCAGACAGTACACAAATCCCCCCTAGGCGGCAATGTGGTTCACCTGCGCGATGTGCATGGAAAAAAGGTTTTAAAAGAGGCAACGTTTTAGAACACAGCTGAATAGGAGAGAGAGCTTCACCTGCGCACGGCTATTCTTGCCGGACACCGGCAGCGGCACATTCGGGCAGTCTGTCGTAGCTGGGGGGATGTAGGGCGCGTCCTTGGCGAGGCTGCGGCTCTGGCCCGTCTCGATCAATGTCCCCGGTGCTCCAGTCGCTCCTAGCAGCCAACCAGTATCCGACGCTTCTTGTCATCCAGTAGAGGCGTCTCGTCTCCTGATCGAATATGAACTCCCGGCCATCCAGGCGGGCGACCTCGATGAGACGAACCTCCGCATCGGACCAGTAGATGTGGCTGGTCAGTCCAGTAGATGCACCGTTCCGCCACCGACACGTTTAGGGCGTACGCATCGCCCACATCCTGAAGGGTATCCCCTCGCTGTACTCGGTCGAGATGCGGCCCAATGTGCTCCTGGCGCGAGAACAGCAGGAAGGCGGCAGGCACAGGTACAGGCAGAGGTGGAGCAGGCCCCATTCCACACGGCACAGACGCACCAGACGCCAGAATCCTGAAACGCCGGTGTCCAGACGAACCAGCTGTTCCACCACCATCCTCTAAGAATTTGTCTTCAGGGGGTTGAGGCAGGGCGGAGTAGTGGGCAGTGTGACCGCGGATTTATCGATAAAATATACCGTCCGACCCTCAGAAATATACCGAAACATACCGCCTCATTTTCAAAATATACCGTAAATATGAAGAGACTCACAACACTGATGTATTGCACTAGATCTGGCAACTCTAATTATTAGCAGTTGTTTTGGTCTAAGAGCAGGTTTTGCGATGGTTTTTATTATACCGTGCCGATTAAATAGTTCGACATTTTGGAAACTGAAAATTCGTGCAACGAAATGCACAAACAGTGCGCGCGGCATGAAATTCAATGTAACCGGACAGTGCTTGAGTCAGCTGGTAGCAATTATCCGGGCATCGAGGGATGCGATGTGCGCTGCAAGGATCCCTTGGCACACGGAAGATGAGCATCGATCCACAAGTTGATTGGATGGGCGGGCACGCTGTGCCTGGTCTCTAATCTGTTTGTGGTGGCCACCTTTTCCATCGACTGGCAGAATGCAAGCAAGCTCTACATGAATCTATGCTTCCTGATTGCCTGCATTGGGTTAGTCCACTTAGGGTCACAGATCCTTTCGTCCCACAGGAGTCTCATGTATGCTCTGTTTTTCTCTCTCTCTCTCTTCAGCTGGCTCTTGCAATTCACTTCAGGATCCCGTAAGGATATTCTCTGTCGCAAGGATGGCACTCTTCGCCATTCCGAGCACACCGCCGGAGAGAATCTCTCCTGCATTGTGATCTTTGTGCTGGTATATTAATTCCTTACGGCCGGAATGGTCTGGTTTGTGTTCCTCACCTATGCCTGGCACTGGGTCATGTCCAAGATCGCATAGACAAGAAGGGCTCGAACTTTTATTTGGTTGCTTGGTCGCTGCCTCTGGTGCTGACCACCACCACAATGGCCTTTTGCGAGGTGGATGGCAATAGTATGGTCGGCATCTGCTTTGTGGGCTACATTAATCATCCGATGCGCGCTGGCCTGCTGATAAGACCGCCGAGGAGTGGGCTGAAAGCTTCAGGGAGTTTATAATGTGAGCATTTAGAGAAGTTATATATATTTTGACCCTTATATTAATCTGTTTCATTCCTTTACCTTTCCTTTAGGTGCAAAACATCTTCGTTATCAAGGAGAAGAGCTCTTGTCGCATTGAGAATCGTCCCAACGTGGGGGTCCTTCATAGCAAATGCTGTGCCTCTTCAGCTTGCTTTGCTACAAAGCTGCATCTGCTCAATGGACATCAGGCAGCATCTTCTTCTGCCACGGCACAAGTGGATAGATCAATTAGATCAGCCAGTCGCCCAATTAACGATCAGCCGGGGATCATTCGACTGCAGCAGCGTCTATATTTCGAAAATATATATCTCTGTATACATTTTTGGCGGTCCTGGAAAGGACCGATTTTGGCGCCTATCTAGGGTTGACCGCATCAGTTTGGGAGTGTCCATCTCTGACACTGCCACCACTATGGCCACAAATCTGTATGGATTTCTTTCGAACTCCGCACAGCTTCACGTCCGTGCTATTGAGCCTGTGCAAGTTGGTGAACGGTGTCGCCGGGTAGGAGCAGACACGACCCAACAGTATTTTACCTTGCATGCGTTGCACTTTCAACTTCCACGTCCTGCGGTCCCTATTCAAAGGGACATAAAGCTCATCGGGGCTCAGCACAAAACGGGTCAGGCTGGTAGAGCTGATGGTTGTAAATCATGACTGCCCCGCAATATGTAATTTAAAGCATTGATCAGCTGCTCTTCACTCCACTGGCTTGCAAAGGGCAAAATTTGGTAAATTTTTCAATTTATGAGAAAGATGACCGGTAATTATTGCTGACAGTCCAACTGGAACGGATGGAACCACCCAACCCAACTCTCATCACTATATACATACTTACATTTTTGTAAATTTACAAACTTAAAAGAACAAGACTTCTTTCCAGCTGAGTTCGGCTCCACCTGAGAATTTAAATACTTTTACAATAAATACCAATACACATACCCATAAGCAGGATCTTCTGGATCGGTACCGTTGTTGATGGCGGAAGAGACAGGGGCAGCAGCAGCAGCGGCGACACTTTCTGACTTAGCTTTCTTGCCTTTCTTTTCGGCTCGAATGCTGGTTTTATGACAATTATATAGTTTCTGCGCCCAATTCTTCATTTTTCGCACAAATGTCTGCTGTCTTCTGATGTCATTAATTATAACGATGTTGCTAAGAAAATATTCGGCTACAAGAGAACAGACCATCCGTTTCTCTCTTGGGCTTGCGCTGCTTTTTCAGCTGGATTCCGTACACATTGACGACTGTTGGACGCGTCGGATAAATGGCCGGATAATGCTCTACTGTCCGTAGATACATAGGTCAAAGTTATCAGCGTCGCTGCTGAAGTAGTAGAAATAAAGTTGTGTGGGCTGCGCGTAGTCGTGATCCCGTAGGTGATCAGGTCCGTGCGTCGGTGTCTGATTCCGCGTCGGTATCCGTTTTTTCCGCTTTGCTAGATAGGTAGATATAGGTATTAGGTATAGTAGAGTACAAGTATATTTCAAAACATCGCCCCGCCCACTTCAGCCCCCACAAAGGACGAAAATTCGTGGCACTCACAAGTTTACGGATACGAGAAAGCTAAAACAAGCAGAATCGTAGAAAATTACTATATCTTTTTGACTGCAGAATCTGAACCAGATCGTATTGTTATTATAGCCAGAATGAAGAAAACAAACAACATTTTCTCTCGCTCTGTCTCTCTCTAACACACAGGTTTCATGGTCGGCTTTGCCTATTGCAAAATGTGAGTTCAAGTATCTCAGAGACTATAAGAGCTAGAGCAACCAAATTTGGTATAAACACTCCTGTGATATCGGACTTTGACAAGTTAGTTTCAAAATATCGCCCCCGGAAAGGACAAAAAACTGGGGAATCTCAGAGACTATTAAGGCTAGAGTAACCACACACTTCTGTTAGATCTCACTATAAAACGTATATTTCAAAATTTGAAAAATTGGAGTTCCGCCCGTCCGTACAATTCTTTCTTGCCATCGTTAGCAAAATCGATTCAATTGTATTGAAATAATGTTTTTATAAAATAAATATATACTATAATATATTAATAAATTATCAAATAAACGTAATATAATATTTATATTAATCTTAATTAATTGATTGATATTAATTAATAATAGTATATTACGTGAAGTTTTATGTGGTGTGGTGCGGTTGTTGTCTCGTATGTTTTTAGAACACTCGATAGTTGCGTGTCGTGTCTACTACTAGGCTGACTAGGGCTGCATAAACAAATTTCAACTGTGGAAAAAGCGAATCGCAAAATCAAAAACTTCAAAACAATTTGAGGGAAAAATAAGCTAAGAATCGCACTTGACATATTTTCAGAATGCAAATTTGTTCATCTGCTCAATGAGTATTATCTCCCTCATATGGTAAGTGTTCTTCTCCACCGTCTCCACCTCCTGATCCAGCTGCTTCGACAAATTATAGTTAATAACTATATATTTGCATATTATTCATATTATATATTGCATATATTATTCTTATACATAACATTATATATATATTTCGAATTTTTATTTGTATGGAAAATAACATGGCGAAGCATCCCATAACGGACAATACGATGAACTATTTAAGACGCTATTTGAAAAGGCCAAACGTATATGGTATATGTACCCACACGAATTGGGAATTAAAATTAAAAAATGTTCCAGAGTTAGACAACTCGATGCTTTAAAAACTTATAATATACATAGCGACAGATTGGAGTGCTTGGGCAAAGTCCTTGCCCCAAAAGTGGAAAAAATCATGTTGCATTCAGCGAACTTCACCCACAAGAGGAGCTTCGGCGGTGCCCTCTATATTACTTGGCCCGTGTGGGGTCCCCCATCTACGCTAACACCTGTGCCAACAGACAAAAAGACCATTTTGCCTTTAAGGTATATTCGGCAAAGCTTTGAATTTTCTGGGCCATGTTTTCTGTTGTCCATACTTTTTTTTCAAAGCAATTTCCCAATGGGCAGAATTGAATTCCCCCATTTGTGAACATGCATGTGCACGGCAGGGGACAGTAACAATTAACGTTAGCGTGTAGTCTCCCTGAATCCAATTGAGCAAAAAGTGTTGAGAGTAGTACGCGGGGGGTCGCAATAGACGTGCGAGAGGTGAGTGATAGGATCCAGACTAGTCAAAGGGATGGGGACGGAATCGCCCGTGTCCTAATGCAAGCGAGGATTCGAGGAGAGCGCGACACAGACAAGAGAGAAAGGCGAAGAGGCTGCTGCCGTGTTCGAGAATATATATGTATATAAAAGTAAATATGCAGATGAAAATGTGGTACATTTTTCTTCCCTTTCGCTGTGGCCATGATGGACACACGTATATCGGTATGATATGAAGGTGGTCGACTCTCAGCCAACTCAATGACGAACTTTTGTCGGACTCAAAGAGAGTAGGAGGCTAACAGATCGGAAAGAAGTAGCATACGCCAAAACAAGCAGTACGAGGAGTCAGTAGCTCAGTCTAAGAAGCAGTGCAAGCAGTAAATACCTTGTGACACAATATATATTGCAGCAATCCAGGCGGACTGCATCGCACCCCCAAAATTCATCACACCAGGAGATATGTAATCTCAATCTCAGCAAAGAGGTCGAATAGAATGTTAACCCGAAGAAACAGGTAGGACGGAGCCGGCAATGATGGCGGTACTAAAAACCAGAAGAAAAACACCAGAAGCGAAATCTGAACACAAAGGAGCCCAGGGTTCTAATTCAACGCGGACAGGAAATGCTAATAAGGGTGGAAATGGAAACCGATGATGCAGCCAACACACTGATAAAAGAAACATCAAGAAGTACCATCTATGTGTAAACAGACCCCAGCGAGAAGAAACAAAAACAGAAAAAAACACTTCCTTACTAAAAAAGGACTGATTAGACAACGGGATGACGATATAAGAGCTACGGTATGAGCACCAAAGAAATATAAATTTTGCATGAAATTTCCTCTTTAAAAGTTTTGGCATGTGTATAATGTTCATGGATTGTCAAATAGGATGAGCCGATGGAACTATTCAGCTCTTTTCGAACGTACTGGCAACCAGCAACTCGTTCGAGTAGATTCGTTCGTGCATAGGAGGAATAGAAATTGAAGTGAGCAGAAACCTTTTAAGCAGGAATAACAGCCATAGATACGATCCACAACTTTATCTTCAGATAGTACGGATCCCAATTTGTAACATCATTTTATTTACTTTAGGGGAGCAAACTACAATGCATCAGAACACTTTTCGAAGAATTAGTCGAAAATGCATTAATCATAGAAGGCAGTAAGCCGCGAATTGTACAAGAACAACAATAACTGGCAAATGGTTCGTAGTTTGCGTAAATAGTGCAGAAGTAAAGCAGTCAAAAGACAGTACGGTAACTGCAGAGGGCAGAAAACTACTGCAACTTTAAGACCCGAAACAAAGAAGCTTACCAAGAAAATGTAAAGAAAAGCATAATAGATTTGCTAAACAACAAGAATAGGATTTTTATTGAGGACGCTACTGAATTAATAAAATGTTCTGCGTACCAGCAACTCAGGGCAAGAACAAGTGGCACAGTCGGACGTACCAAGAGAAGAGATGTTTTAACTGCGCTGAAGAACTTACGGACAACGGACTCCCGGGAGAATAAGGTATCCTATATAAAACTGCTATCAGAATATTTACCGATCTGCAGAAGCAGCAAAGAAAAATATGCTCAAAGCTCAAATGTACACTTTTGAGCAAAGACTGGATGAGGCTAAAGAATGTTTTATTTTTATTTTTGTATTACATTATTTAAATTACAATCTGTCTACATGGCATTAAGTAAATTACACTACAAGGACCAATTACGTGAAAATACAGTGACAAAATGCTGCACACAGGGGACATCCGTCTTATATTGGCCTAAGACCCGCCTCACCAATCCAGAATAGGACTTTGTCTTTGGACTATGGAGTACCAAATTGCACACGAAGAAAGGAGCACCCACAATTCTGCGTAGCAATTTGCTGATTTTCTTTTTCTTTTGCTGATGCTCAGTTGGATTTTGCGGCAGAGCCCCAGAGTTGAATGCCATAATTCCAGATGGGAAATAATATGGCTTTTTATAAGAGCACCTTGTTGCGATCGGTGAGTTGTGCGTACCTTTCGAGTAGCCAGCTCATTTTCTTGGCTTTTAATTTTAGCTTAGCCACTTTAGTCTGGATATGTGCCCTCCAGTTGAGGCTGTCTAGCGTGAGCCATAGACCTTTTTGGTTGTCGGAATGGTAGATCCGTGAAAGTTTATTGGGGGCCAGTTGGAGAGTCTGGTTGTGAATGTAATGTTCCTTGATTTTTCAGTGTTGACCCTAATGTTCCATCAGTTAAGCCAAGGGCCGACTGCGTCCATTTGGCGTTGAGTCCCTTATCAATCTGCGGGCCCCTGCGGGGTCTGCGGCTGAGCCGATGAAGGTGGTGGCTACGGAGTAAGTGCCTACCAAGAGTTGGATGATGTGTATGAATATGTACTTTCTAGGTTTTAAGGCTGCAACTAACGTAAGAGTTCTCTTCTATACGAAAAATGCTTCTTCCAAGAAAAGCCTGTAAAGGACGCCAACTACTAGCTTCAAAAAACACGTTGCAGCCAAAGCAAAAGAAGCTAAGGCAAGCATAAACTAAGTGGTTGAGTAGCTTCATAAAGAGACGAATTTTGAGCATCAGCTCAACATGAAACATATTTCAAAGCCAAAAGCAGTGAGGTGCAAAAGTGTGAGGACCTGAGACATTTAAAGAGGTGGATAGGCTGCACAGATATTTCACAACATTTTGACGACATTTTGACATTTTATAGCGAGTTCTCTATGAGTATCAGACTGCCGAACATTCTAGAAGCCCATATGGAAAGATTGGTTTTTACGATTTAAAGCGGCACTTAGAAGTTGTTACCTCACTCTCAATCGTAATGCAGCACTCCTGGACCATGAAGTTGGGATCGACTTTTTCCAAACCAGTCCATCTTAAATTGGATTCTCAAAGCTCGAGGAGACCTGCTTTGGTTAAATAGCTGTCCTTTGAACATGGTAAATGCTACAACCAAGACATGTAGAATTTCATAGGAAAACTCCGAAGCCAATACCTTAAAAAAATCACATTATATGCAGAGGAAGTACATGCAGCCCTAAATGGTAATATCGGATAGAGAAATTTGGGAGACTACATCAAAATGTATATCGAAATACATGGTACATATGTATATGGGAGCCAAATAGTTACCGAAGATTTGTAAGATTGTGTTGTGTTATTATTGTAATAGATATTTATATAGTAGGATAGAAAAGCTGACGGTGTGAACGAAGCTCTTAAATTGTGATTTGTTTTATACAAAAAATAAATAACCACTACTACTACTACACATACAATCTTTGTCTCAATCACTCTTACTTTCTATCGTCATACACATACATACATACATATGTATCTTGCAATTACAGACACACGTATCGCCCTTTATACCTCAGTATGCCTTATTATGTGTATGTGTATTTCTTGATTTAATTTTATATTTTTATTTAGTAAACTGTTAATAAGGACAAAACAGAATGGCATAAACAAGTTCAATATATATATGGTAAAGAAACAAAAAAATATTGTATAATATGTTTCACCTAGAAAATGGGTATATAGCCAGATATATTTGTTATGGAAAAATATTTTTTTTTTAATATTTAGAACGAGGGGGAACGTTTTGAATTGCTGCTACGGTCGCAACTCTACATTTATATCCGATACTTAACGACAAAAAGTGTGTGCGAGAGAGACAGAAAATAAGTAAGCGCATGGATGGCGTTTTGTAGCCACTGAAAATTGACTTGTTCCATTTGGTTAAAAAAATGATTCGCTCTGATTCAGATTTGAATTTTTAATTTTCTCGTATCTTCAAAATTGTGAATACTACAGATTTTCAAATTTTCAAAATTTTGAAATACACTTGAGCAGGTTTGATATCGCAGGATTGTGAATCTAGGCGCTCATTTTTAGCGATAGGCAAAGTCGACCATGAAACGTTTGTGTTAGAGAAAGACAGACTGATATAGAATGATGATATAATCATTCTCTACGATTCTGCGTTTTTGGTTTTCTCGTATCTTTAAAATTGTGGATGCCACAGATTTTCGTCCTTCGTGCGGGCGGAAGGGGATGTGGCGAAATTTTGAAATACAGAAGTCTGGATACAACATGTCGGTGCTCTAGCAGTTATAGTCTCTGAGCACTGGGCCTCATCAGCCTATATTCCAAAGACTGTACGAGTATATAATAGATACAGCTATGTAAGTAACTATTAATTTGTAAAGCTCATACAATAATAAAACTGTACAAAAATATCTTCGATGTTATTTGACTTATTTGCATAAAATGTCAAATATTGTTTATAATTAATTTTGTTTCGACTTAAAGCATATTCCGGCCCAATGGAAGCTATAAAAGATAATCTCTGTGAGATAAAAAAACTAGTTAAATACCTAAATGCTGCTTCCATGTCAAGTAAAATGTGGAAACAATGGAACACCACTCCGAATGATTCTCCCCCTATGCGCTGTATGGGTAAGATAATTATATTGATCAGACTCATGGCCGACCAATTTCGTGAGTGTTTTGGTAGTCAAAGCAACCAGATGGCCGACCTTTCCAAAATTTTAGCGAAATGTATGTCGTCATCAAACTGTTTTCCATCCTCCTTACAACTTTGTTTTTTAGGCACCGGACAAATTAAGAGACTTTATCTAAAAGTGCCTTGGGGTCAGTCGGAAATGCGGAATAGAGGAGTTGTGGACCCAAGTTTTATAGTTGCAGTTAGTGCAATATTTTCAGAGCTGGAGGGCGTCATCAAAGACTATTTGATGTTGGCCTATATGAAAGCAGAATACGGTAAAACGCAAAAGTCCGACCATTACAATGTGCCCTCAGATAGCCGCGACAATTTGGCCGACTCAGCTGAAAAGACACCATATCACAAACTGAATTCAGATAAACTTAAACTCAGGGAATCATGTCCAACAATAGAGCTTGGCAGAGTGACGGCTAAGTTAAGAAATTTCAAGTTGAAAAGGGAATTAGAACAGCTTGACCATAAGCTAATGATTCTTAAGGAACATACATTGACCCGAAAGGCGCTTCTTATTCAGCATGCGGCCGAAATAAGGTTCAAAAATCAGCAGGATCTCGTTTTGAAGCTAAGCAGTGGTCTTTCAGAAGAAAAACTAAAATTACAAGCTGCACTCAAAGAAAACTCAAGACTAATGGAAATACAACAAACATGCTACCAAAATTATTTAACCTCCCCACAACCTCCTCAGATGCAGGAATGCCACAAATTTAGGCTCGCAGAAGACAGTCAGTCAGTGCAATCAACCCAGACTGAAAATAATAGCCACCTTAGTCCTGATATTGCGGCATCAGCACAACCAAATAAGTACGAAAGTACGAATACTACAACGCGAGAAACCCAACACGGGGCGATACAATGCCAAGTCGAATTCGATCCTGAACTGTCAAAATCATCCTATCAAAAACAAAAGGCAGCAGTAAATGAAAGTGGCAATACCTCTACAAAGAACTCAACGACAACAGGATCGTGTCCATGTCGCATAAAAAAGCCAACTGTAGTGGAGCCGCACCCAGGAACAACGTTTGGCCAACGCCGCCACAAACTGCTTCGCTGGTGTCAGGAGAAAACTAAGCCTTATGGCATACCCATGTATGAGTTCTCCATCTCCTGGCAGAGCGGCCACGCACTTTGTGCCATCATTCATTCCTACCGCCCAAACCTGATTGACATCAAGTACATTAAATGTAAGAATCGGCTAGAGACGCTGGAGTACGGCGTAATGGTCGCTCAATCACTGGGAGTTCGTAGCAACATTGATTTTGTGTCTTTGTGTCTACAGAAAATACCCGAAAATATAATGGTTTTCCATTTTGTAGCGGAGTTATACAACTGCTTGGAAGAGTCAGCCAACTTTCGCAGATCCAGCATATAAAAGCAAATAATTTCAACGAATATTCGAAATCAGACTTTGTGATGAACAAAAAAATAATAAATCAGGTCAATAAAAGATCATTTATAATTTAATCATCATTCGGGTCGCCGAAATTGTTAGCTCATTCAGTACAGTACATCAATAGCAGGCGCCTATTTAAACCATTCATATTTGTCCACTTGAAAATATATGTGAAGATATTTCAGTAGCGGAGAGAGTATATCGTTTTAAGGATCCGATTCCGAATGAATGAAGGAGTTGGGCCAGTAGGTCATGATGGCGTAGATTACCTTTTGATCAGCCCGCGGCCCCACCAAAGGATTCATTTGCATTAGAAAAGTAATCAGCCAGACGAGATAGCAGCAGGCAGCTGTGAGTACGACACAGCATCGGATAACTCCTCTGTCCTTGAATCGCATGGCCACCAACCAACCAACCAAGGCAAAGAGCAGCCAGAACACGGTGATGAACGATAATGTAATATATTTATCCATTCCGGAGATTTTTCCCAGATATGCTTCCGAATTCTGACAAGTTTCTCTTTCGCTCTGACACGAGCTGCCTACTCTCAGCTCACTCTTACGTATATTCTCTGAGCTTGCTTGTGTGCAATCCCAATTTGGGTGCCTGCACTCATCAACATTTATGATTGCGAACGTTTCGATATTTTATGGCAGCCAGTGGATGCTGCATGCGCAGTGGAGCGCAAAGGTAGTAAAAGAAAACTGTATACATTTTCCGAGTGCTGGCATCAATGGAGCAACCCATAAAACTGCTGCACGCATCCTGACTAAGCGCAAAATCCGTTTTACGAGAGCTGATGGCTCTCCAGCCATGTGGCTGATGGGGTGGCTGTGCTGCGCCTTCTCCCCTATCCGAGTCCTGATGATGCCATAAGTGCTCTGGCGCGACTCATAAAATGGCGGCTCTGCAATGGCAATGGCAATGCATTGTGGTATAGGGGCGCCGCGCCCAGCGCCTGTAATCGAGTTTTCCCAAAGTAGCAATAAATGTTAATGGCGACATCGAATTTTCCATTTTCTCACAATAAGTATCTAGACGTCCGGTGCCACGCCGCCCTGCTAGCGCTTATTTCGCGGTGGTGAAGTGCTTGGAGGAGGCCATCTTTAATTCCATTACAGATCTGACCGCAACGGGAACGACGGCTTTGCAAAATCCGTTTACATTTTGGGAAACAGTAGCAATAGTTAGCTGCTGGACATCCAAACTTCACACCTCGACACCTCAACCAGAAATTTAAAACTACGACTACAACGATGTGTTGCTCTTTCCAGTGTCAGATCAATCGCAGATCGTAAATCACGTCCAGAGGTTTTCTGAGTCGCAAGCAAATGCAAATTAAGCAAAATGTGTGATTTCCCTTTTAAACACCATCGGCACTTAAGAAGACCCGGACCTAAGCAGACGCAGACCCAATTCTGGGACACCGCGCTATCTGTTCCGGTGTCGGTTTGTCTTTAAATTTCTTTGACAACAGACCGTCAAAATATTTGGACTCCTCGTAGCCCTTTAGAGGCGTGACAGAGAAAAAGACGTGAATAATATTTCCTGGTAGCACTACGGGCGGTTATATCACATGTATTGTTCAGCAAAGTCCCGGCGAAATAAACCATTTACTCGTTTTGAGTAATTTTCGTTCTTTAAATTATTAGCAACGTTTCCAGTTCCTTAGTTCTCTGTTATTGATCTGCATAAATAGCTGGGTCGATATAGCCATTTTCGTCTATCGTATCGTCGTAAATCTCACAGACTATGCTAAAGCAGCCTGCAGGAAAATCAAACCTGAGCAAGGTTTAATTATTGAAAATATATTTAATATAGATAATATAAGATTAAGAAAATTCTGTTATTGACTGGACCACATGGATATACCTTAGATCGTAAGTATACTTTCATATAATTGTGACCATCCAGATCCGATTAGCAATAGTTGAATTGGCTGGTTCATTCATCTTCATATTATTCGTACCCATATTTTCATTTTTTCAACAATGAAAAGGTCTGGGGAGATAAACTGGGGAGTAGATCGGTAATACAACAGAAACCGCCTTATACTAGGCCAATAGAAACAAAACTACTATAGTATTTTTATTTTTATTTATTTATTTTCAATTATAACGCGACAAGTATTCTAGACAATTGGTATTTGGCTTAACTGTGTTTTAGTACTCGTAAATGTTCTAAAAGTAAAATTATAATTATACCCATGCAAAAATACGGATGAGAAATAGTTTGACTAAGAAAAGTATTTCTTTAAGGTATAAGTTCGATAGTAAGGCATGCTTTTTACACATCGAAGAGTTAATCTATTTTCTGTAATTATTTGATCGATTTGATTGTGTTTAAATGTATGTATATACTTTTATAGATTACTTTTGCACATTCAATCATTTTATTGTCGCTTAAGAGGGCCGATATATTAAGAGAAGCTCGGAAAACAGATTTATATACACATATGTATACGTACGTATACGTGCATGTACATAAGTATGCACATTTTTCCCCCAAGCTTGGTTGGACACAGTGGCCGCATTTAGTTTTAGTTGCACCTTACAAGAACAATTTGGCTATGCCGAACGACTCTAGCACGCGTTATTTGTCCATTCACTTAGCAGTCTTAGCACTATTTAAGGAAGTGCCATGCGGGCCCTGAAACACAAGTTGGGAACACATTTCACAGGTAAATATCTGGGGAGATGGTCCATCTCTATGGGCTGTGACGATGTCGTTGTGTCCGGTACTTATTACCTTCCCCCGCTTTTAAACCATGTAGAACTTCTAGTCGAGTCAAAACGTGTTGGGAGCAAACCCAAGCGGAGCACTAGCACCCGGCCTTTGTTGTCTTAGCTATAGATCTATAATCAGTTGACTGACCTGGACGGCCGCAGATTTCCGTTGGCTTGCCGCAGAATTTGGTTTGAAACTTTCCTTAATGCGGTTGTTACTTTCAGTTTCATGTACTTATTCAGTACAACAGGGTACTGTACTACAGTCTTGACTGTTATTGTTATTTATTGCGGGCCAAGTGAATTGAAAGTTGTTAGCTTCTGGGCTGTATTCTTAGTTTTCTTTTAAAATGTTCTTGCAAAATTGCGATAATAAAGAATTTATGTACCAACAATGTATCAGAAATGGTGAAAAATGGTATGCTTAAAAATAGATCGATCGTCGCCTATATGATAAAGTATCTGTACAAATTGGGAGCCAGATAGCTTAGAAATTGAGGGACTAGTGTGCACTCAGTCATTCGAACATGGCCATACCATACTGCCAGCTATTTACTCCTTGATTCCTTTTTAATATTTTCCATTTTACTTTGAGAACTCTCGTTTTCGTTAGAGATAAAACTGATTTCGGGAGGTCCTTTTGTCTGGATAACATTCACGATTTTTAATGATCATACTGTGCAGTAAATACAGCCAACAGTTATATAGGCGTCCACCCAAAAAGTTCCTTTTCCGAAAACTGAGTTTGCGCACAATAAAATTCATCCATCGATTGCGATTGATTTTTACACGGGGATGAACACGAAGCGTTGCGTGTAGCTGTCGGTCACAGGGGCAGGGGCGAGAGCAAGAGCAAGAGCAAGAGCAGGCAAGTAACAGTAACTGGCCCTGCAAAGTGGCCCTAGCTGGATTCCATTTCCATCTCGGCTAAAACGAGCACTGCGCAGATACAGATAGAGATGGGTCCACTGTGGGGCGTCATTGGTCGGTGGTTGATTTCTGTCCCTGCGCGTCAGAACTTCGAAGGCGTAATTGTGTATCTGGAACGGTTCTGCAACCCAACCCCCACAGACAAGCACGCACAAACACATACGAGTATTCGATACCCGAAATCGAAGAATATCGAATTTGTCAGGGTCTGAGGGTGTGGGTGCTAGGCCGTGAGGGTGCGGGTGAGACATGTAAAGATATATATCCGTCATATATCTAAGCAGTATGTCCATTGAAACCCCTCCCTCCCTTTCCCCACGACGCGTCGGCTTATTTATTTGTTTATCTACTATTTATGATCCCGAGACCAAAGACGAGACTGTGCGTATATCTTCCTGGTGCGCTGACTTTTGTCGCACATGCTCAGGGTTCGGTTCCCTCCCCGCTCGTCACGGTCGCCCCGTTGTTGCTGATACCGCTCCTGTCCTATTGGCATTGCTGTCGCCCTAGCTCTGGACTCTGGTGACGTGACTCTTGGCGTCGGCGTCGTCAGCCGTGTTGTGTTGTGTTGTTCATGTCGCAGAGCGCGAGAGTTCAGGCCTTGTGACTGCGATTCCTGGAAACTAACAGCGATTCACAGACAGCGGAGAACTCGCACAGTCGAATGACGTTCCGCACCATAGCTCCAACTGCACTGGCTCTAATACTAGTCCGCCGTCGCGCGCTTTGTCGAAAGTGTTAAAATAATAAACCAACAACAACGGCAATCGACACCACGCCAACTATAGAACTATAACAACCGTAATAGTCTCACTCAAAGTACAGGCTATTCTTCCATTAACAAAATTTAATGTGCCATACGTACCGCGCCAATCTTTAACTCTGTTCAGACACACTTGCAGACACTGTGTACTTTAAATTATAACGCCATCAAATTGAATCTACTTCAGGCAGTCAATCTCGCTTTTATTCATAATTGCGGCTATTAGACGATATCGATATCGAGCTACTGTTTTAAGAAGCTGTTTCAGCCGACGGAAAGTCGTCTTCGTTTCCCAGCCTTGTGTGTCTGAGTGTTTGTGAAAATCTCGGGCCCTTGCGTCGGGTCGGGCGTCGGTAATAAAAATTGTGCAATAAATATGCCTATGTGTGTATGGAGCCTACTTGCGGTGTGAGACTTGCTTTGGTAAGAATGATAATATGGCTTTACACCATAACTAGAGGAGACAATCGTATACAATATATGTTTATGTAAAATGTATTAAACAAATCAAGCTGGCTTGGGTAATTTGCATTATCGGCTCTTTTTGATCAAAAATGTACATTAGTTAGGGGGAGCTAGCTCTGTGTGATGCCCATGTACATAAATAAAGATAAATTTAACTAAAATTTTAATTTAAAAAAAATTTAAGATTTAAGATAAATGTTGTGGTTTATTTTGTATACCCTATACCCAAAATACTCAAAGAGTTTTGTGCAGATGTGTGTCACAGCCAGAAGCAAGAGTTTCCGACCCCTTAAAGAATTCTCACGTTTTTAACATGCGTATTTCCGGATTAGGGAATATAAAACGAGAGTTACTTTTACTATTATTGGAGACCAGATAAGGGAAATTAAAAGTGAATACCAAGTAAATTAAACTCAGTGCTCTCTTTCTCTATTTTTCCTCTATCTCTCATGACAAGTTCAAGCAAAATTGAATTGAAATGTAAAAATATAAATTTGACAATCGAGGACAACAAATTAAAAGTCAATAAACACACATATCCGGGACACATTTTGTCCCGTTATTATTTTCTAATTGAACCAATGGGCACATAATTTCATAAGCTTTGATCTGAAAACCTATTAAAATAAACAAATGATAATTTTTTATGTATTTTCATAGTCATGTGTTCCTTTACTATTTTCTCCCATAAGAAAGATGATTTTTGTTAAAAGTTTTTTCGCAAAGTCGCTTTAAAAAGCCAAGTAAGTTGTTCGTTAAGGAAATATTAAGTAGTTCATGGGAGAGTGTAAGGTGGTGATATAGTAAAAAAAACACTTATGAACAAAATCGTACGTTCGCGACTGGTACTTAAGTCAATTAAAAAAGCCAATATAGACATTATTATTACTCGATAGAAACCTATATTAATCCTATTAATCCTATCCAGGCCAAAGTCAACTTCTATTTTGCGTACGGGGAAAATGTTTGTTTTCTATCTTTTTTGTGCATCAAAAGCGTACGATAGCGACTCGCGGAAATGCCCATATGTATATTTAAAAAAATGTCCAAATGATTATTATTTTTTTTTTTTTAATATTTACAGCCGTGCTCCGGTTACCGCAAATCGCAAAAATGCGTGTCTGGTTTTATCAAATCGTAAGATTCTTACGATTTAAAACCGGTTTCTAATGAACTTACGATTTAAAATTGCTCTTTAAACATATATGTATATATAAAAGTGTATGAGCGGGAAAAATATATAAACAATATATTCTATTCCTAAATACTCGAATTTTTCGTTTTTCGTTTTCTTTTGATTTCATGGAATATTAAACTAAAATATTTAATTTCCAAAAGAAAAACACATTTTTAAATGTTAATTTATACAAATTTTTCGAATATCGTAGTCGCAAAAATTGCGATATGTAGCCCGTTTCAACCTGGATCATCATTTAACATAATTTTTGTTTTTGTGTACATCTTTACATACCATAAGTATGACAATGACTGAAAGATTGGCTCCGAGGGCTGAAATTGTTCATTGCAGATCAATGTTTCTATGAATAATATACGATTAGTCATCTGGAAAAAGGTCTTTCTCACTATATTCTGCAGTGCCATCCTATATATGTTATATGTTTATGTGCTCTTCTTCAAAGGAATAGGGGAGGATAGGAACATAAACGAGTATACTCGTATCGACACTATTATGTAGAGACCATTTTTGATCAGCTTGCTACATATATTCTACCAATCGAAATCATACACGAACATTCATGAATTTAATTTGCAAAGAAGATGTCTCTGGTAGCCTCTCAAGAATCTGAAACTGTGCCCCCGTAAAGAACGACAATGTTATCATTGCAGTGCTTTACGAGTATATCTTTTTAAGTTGACTGCACTATCTGGGTATGCGTGTTACTATTCAAAGCAATCTCTGTGGCACGTCACTCTGGAAGAAGGACAAACAGATTTCCGGTCCCCATTTTCGGTTTATGGTTGGCGTAAAATGGCATTTGAGCAAATTCCCACGGCTTCCGATGGGCCACGGAGTGCAGTACGAGATCACGTAGGACCATAAAAGTCCACAGCCTGAGCCTGGAGCTCATAACGGAAAACGAAATGGCGGCTTTAAGGATTGCCGCCGCTTAAATAAATTCATTCTTCATTTCCACCCACCCCCTCCGACTGCGGACGGACACGGTATCTTTTTAACCACCAACTGGCGCAGCGCTTCCACCACCTTACCTGTCTTCTATGTGTGCGTGTAACTTGTCTCGCCACATTGTTGCCGCTCACATACATAGATACGCAACGAATTTTCATTGCTTCTTCTCCACGATGGGCGGGGCTTGTTGTGAAAAGTAATGGCGCGCGGAGTACTGCAGTGTGACAAATAACTGCGTATTTGTGCTTCAAGACCCTTGCAGATGTGTAGTATTATAGTTTTGCCGGGATGTTTGCAACGGCTTGCAGAGTAGAAACAATTTCCGAAACGAAAGAGTATAAAAGTAATAAATTCTTGTGGTCTGGAAAAACACATATTTGTGGTTCTATAACTGAGTTTCAAGGCTCAATAACTCTAAAAGCTTCTTTATTATATATTTAGAACTCTCCGAAAGGGTGTATTGATTCGCAGAAGGTGAGATTTCCGAGAAAGGAGAAGCTCCGCCGACGCTACCTTGCTTTTGTGAAGATTGAGTTGCAGCACCCTTAGTGTCATGGGTGGCTAACTCAACCTCGCACGACGGGTTGACTATGATTGTCAGGTCACCGTCCTCCTCCTCCTGCGAGTCGTCCAGCGCAAGACCCTGGGCGGCCTCCACTATGGTCTCCAGACCTAGGTCCTACTCGACCTCGCCTGCCTGGAGGGTGGCGCTTTTTCGCTACCTACGCCCCACGCCATCTTCCCGAACTTGGGATACAAGATGTCCTCCGCCTCCTTGCTGATCTGGAGGATCACGTGCTGGCCCCCCCCCGTTGGGTAGTGGGCTACCGGCGTGCAGAACCTTCCAGTCAGCCGTCGGCACGTCCGGATTTTGACTCTGCAGCAGCTTCAGTGCTCGCTCCCCGTGGGCAGCAATAGGGAAGAGCACCTTCGCCTTTGGTATGGACCGGATCAGCTCCCAGCCTACCACCTCCAGCTGGGCCCCCTCCCACAGAGCTTCCAGTACGGGCACCTTCTGCACCAGCCACTGCCGCGTTGGGTCGTCATTACATTTGAGGATTTTGACCCCGTTCAGCCATCCCGCTCCATCGAACGTGGGCATGGGAGCGCTGGGGTCCTCCTCCATTCGCGAGAGTAGTGCCTCGACGAGCTGCGCGTGGACTAACTTCCACTGCGCCGCCGTCATCTTCCCGTTCTCGTCGCTGCGGTCGATCAAGGCCACAATGAGATGTCTCTTGGACACCTCGCTCATGGCCTTCTGTCTCGGCTTCCTCGTCTTCGGCTGGGGGTGGCCACCTTGGGCCCGCGTTGCCGCTTGCTCGCCGGAGTGTCTTTGGTAGCACTCTCGATCGAGCGTTGCCTCTTGGTGGCCAACATCTCCTCCACCTTGTTGGCGAATCCACCGTTTGTTGCCTTCATCTGGGGTAACTGCGCGTAGTGTTCGCGGCCCTCCTGTACCCATTGCTCAGCCCAGGCTAGCTTGGACTTCTCCTCTTGGGAGAATCCGCCTTGCCCTGGAGCCGGCTCAGTAACTTGAGGGCCGCCTTATACTGAGCTTTTGCCTTCATCCCCTCCCTGGAACGCTTCGGCCCTTCCCTACGCAGGGAGCTGGTACCTGGTTCCGGCGAGCGGAGAAGGCTTTCCTCTTCGGTCTTGCTAATGGATAGCACGCTCTCCGGGTCCGAGTCTGCGTCGACAACGGCACCCGCGCGGCTCACCCTGCAACGCGTCGTTTTTGTGGCAGTAGTATTTACAACTGACATGGCCTGCTCCCGCCATGCCCGAGGTGTGACCGCTGGCGACAGGCAGAGAGGATTGCTCCTCCCGTGCCCACCGGTGGTTGCAGTCACGCTTTCCACCGACGTTTTTGGGTTGACATCCCAACCCGTGCTTGCTCCTTATCAGCCTCCATATTTGGCCCGAAGGTCCATACCGGTTAATGTTTTTCGGGGGGACCACCCCCTAGCGTTTTATGCCTGGCCGCCAGGCACCTCTAGCCATGGCCTTGGTTCAGTTCCCCCGACTTTAGATCGGGAAGACGATGGACCATAGCCTTAGCTAGACACTGCATTATCCTCGCCCGGGATAATGCAGTGTCCATTGCCCAGCCGGCACCCCCGGGCAGGGCAAGCGACAATTTGCCAGCAAATTTTTGGCCCAAAAAATAGATGACACACGACGTCCGTCATGGCTTTTTCTGTTGATTTTTTATGATTTCTCATAACTTTTCGTAACTTAGAAAAAAATTGGCTTTATTTGCGTGTTGTTGTTGTTTTTTCGATGTTCGCGCCATTTTACATTTTAGAAATATACCGAAATACGTCACAATTTTCAAATTCTACGGTAAATATACTGACGAATTACTCCATCATATTCCATCGTTTTGATATTCGGTTGAATATTACCAGCTAGCTGAGACCCTCACCTCTGAGCTCATAATTTTATCCGATTATTAAATCAATTTCCTACAAGACTGCTTAAATTGTAAGCTTTCATCTTTGTTGCATTGCTTATAAAATAAGGTTTGAGCAAAACCGGTCAACAACAATTTCCACTAAATTCATTTCTTGACATGCTAACTACACATTTGCTACATGATAGCTACATTTGCATGTAATTACCAAAGGCGACACCTGAAGGCGAAATGTGTACGTTTCAGAAATATTTTGGCCGTATTTTTCCCATATGAGTCCCATGGAAGCGCCAGTGTGAAAAACCTCCGTTATCCACTTTTTGACATGGCTTTTTTTCCGACATTTTTGAAAAAATTGAGATTTTGATGGCAAACGACCAGGAATTCGATGCTGATCACGATTAGTATTCGATGTGGCCTGGGACATGACTCGAAGTGGCACTTCTACACTGTTTCTACATTGGTGCATTGGACAAGAAAGGTGGGTCCATAACGCGTCTTAAAATATACTGGAAAATACTAGAAAATACTACTATAAAGTATTAAACTTGCAAGGCGTGTGAGCTAGAAAATCCGATAAGATGTCCAGATGGCTTCCCTCCGCCAGAGGGCACGAAACGACATTGGGCCAGAGGGCATTGAACGAAAAAGAGTGCCTTCCGGCTATAAAAATAATCCGGATAACACAGTAGTTTGGATAAAACCTGTAAAAAGCTGGTATGCACTGGTATGCTGCTAGATACAATGAAGGATGTGAAATCTACAAAATAGTACTACATACATACATACTTTCTACATACGTTTTGAGTTTTCGGCCGCTCTTTGGCGCTACACTTATGTAAATATACATAGCTGTTTTATATATTTCACCTTTTGTCAGAGATGCAAGAAATGAATTATCTAACAAAAGCTCGCCGCTATTATACTAGATATGTGAGCTGAAAGTATAAGAGTCCATGGAGTTGCACCAAATGGGCGGGGCCAAAATCCATGATGGCTGCCAATTTATTGATTTTATGTGTTCATTCATTCAATTTAAACGTATTTATGTATGAATTGAACTACAAGAATATTGTGTGTTGTTTGCCCTTGAGAGGGATCTATCTGGATGGATTATTGTTAAAATGTTTTTTGATGAGAATCGTAATCTATGTGTTATCAAACAAATGTTGGCAGTTGAAGAAAACTATCCCTAGGTTATTTTTGAGTTGGTTTCCGGATCATCCCAACAATAAATGTTAATCAGATATTTAATTTTCCCGGCATATGCATATGATATGTATTTATTCAATACTTGAATAGTAACGCCTAAAATTCTCCGATTTTTTTTTGACAAAATGGTATGTTTTATTTGTGTAATGCTTGTAGCCAGTGGGATCTATTATTGTATATTATCACACTGAGAGAAACAATTACAAAGTAAACTAAATATAACTAAATATTTCAAATAGAAACATAGTCAAATTAAAAAGAATTCACTTTGACTTAAATTACATACATATTGTAAATTTTTAGGATATAAATCTAATTAAAACATGAAAATATTTATTATGAAATATATATTTTGAAATGAAATATTTTCATGTTAATATCAAAATGTAATTGAAAACACTTTCATTTTAATATTTTCAATCTCGGCGCAAATATAATGGCATAAATATTATATTATATTACTTAGATATTATTATACTATTGCTTAGTGTGCATATTATTTTTTTATGTTATTTAACAAACCAAGTCTTAAAAGGCCTGTCAAATTTATTTTGAAATAAAACTCGATAGCTAAAAAAAACCCCTCCTCTAGTTTAAAATGCTCGCAGAGAACTCCGTCTGTGTAATTTTCAATATTCTTTATGTATGTATGTATGTATTTTACAGTTTTCTAGAAATGTAAGATTCTTTCAAAATATGACCACTTTGTGTTTCGTGTGGATACTCATATGTTTGAAGTATGTAGATTAATTAACATCACAGGGTAAATGTTTTATGTTAAAATATGATTTTATGTTTATAAAATATGCCACAACCATCATAACGTTTCCTTATAAACTTGATTTTCAGTACATATGTCTATTTTTCCAGTTCAGGCTTCACGTACATTTAGTTGCGACCTTGGCGAAGAACGACCTGGGCGTCATTCATTATGGCGATCAAATCGAGCGTAACATTACGCAAGAAAGGATGCGATTGCCTCAGGGAAGCAGTTGTGTCCTTGAACATAATGCACTTACAATAATGGTCTGGTTTCTAGAACCATTTCATTTTATCCGATGAAAAGAGTTGAGGCCTGGGCGGAGGTTCTCGGCCCTGGGCCCTGGGCCCTGGGTCCACTATGTAGATCACCACCGAGCTATGTGTTCAAGGTCAGGGAGAACTATGCGATGCTGCCCCGGGCAGTGCAGATGATTCAAATCAGTGCGGCTTTTGAGCTCAGAGGTAACCAACACGTGTGGTGCGCGATCGTCGGTCAAATTGCCGTTCGTGTCCGGGCCAGAAAATCCGCACCACTGGCATCAGAGCAATTGGGAGATGTTCTCAGCAAGTTCCGACGGGGCTGCTCCACGTGGTATAAGTGTCTAGACCGGCTTCAGTTTCTGCTCCGTCGAATATGAAATCTAAACGGATTTGGAGCGTCCTCGTAAACCCTAATCGTCTTCGAGGTGCAGCACAGTCCGGCCAGGGATGCGGTCTGGCATCAGAACTGGACCCGTAAGTACGTGAACTCGTAAAAGACGGAGACTGCGGCGGCGGGCAATTCACATTCAGCTGAGAAGCGACCATGTCCCACCCCCAGACTCGGAGCTCGCCTCAAGAAATGTCTCCTTACAATGTTAGGAGCGCTTTTGTCTGCCAATGCCAGAGAAATTCGTAGAAATAAACGGAAATTCCAGTAAGGAGCAAATTTATTGCAAGCGACGGACTTTACGAAAATGTCAATTTCGTTTTTATTGCCTCAAATGTTTGAGAAGAGAAGCTTATGCGAATGGCTGTCACAAAGTGGATTTTCCTCTCCCCGAGCTTTTAGTTGGTTTTTGGGCCTGGAGACTGTGTTGCCGATTCACAGATGGCTGGATGTGGAAACCCACCAGATAGACGGTTTGTTTCCTTTCTATGTCAACTAAGTTTTTCGATCCAAATTAATCTTCTTATTCGTAGTTTCTTCAAGCAGCTACTTAAGCGAATCTCATTCATTTTTCAGTAATTACGGGCCGGGCCACAAACAAAAGTTCTTGAATACTCCTACATTCTTAGAAACAAACGCCACAGGCTTGGCGTCCAATCCAAGGCCTTAAAATACGGTGCCGTGCAACCCCGCGTTGCACTCTCATGCCCAGGCATTTAAAGTGAATCTTTTGATGGCGGATCAATGAGATTTATATAATGAGCTTCGCGTTGTAGACTACTCAGGCCGGAGTCCATAAAATGCCAGTCGCTTAATGCCACCGCCATTTGCTTTCGTTTCGTTTCGTCTCGACTTGGCTCGGTGCAGCTCAAACGGGAACGAGTTCAACCCAAGGCTTGCATGCCATGCCCGAATCCACATCCAAAACGAAAGGCAGTGTAGTGTGGTGCACAGAAATGAAAAGAAATCTGATATGATTCGGCGTCCGTAAAAAGAATAAAGAGGGACCCTCTTTTTTACGGCCACCGAGTCGTTGAGATTGTGAAACAGAATTTACCATTTTGGATGCAGTGTTTTGTGTTTTTCATGCTCTTCGACTGTTCATGTGTGAGTGTGTGAGTGTGTGAGTGTGTATGTGTATGTGTGCATTTGTGTGTATCTCCCTCCATGCTCCGCGCCATTCTCCATTCCAATCAAATCGAATCCATTCCCATCCGGGGCTCAGACCCAGAACGAGAGGTTTTGCCTTTGTGGCCGTACTTTTTAACAAGTTTTATGGGATGTCATGTGTCAAATGGAAAGGAGAATTTATGACTTTGTAATTGAACGCAAGGCTGGTCCAGCTGAGGCGGTGGCGCGAATGCCGCGCCCTTCGCCACTCAAGGTCCACGGCTTTCAGGCACCGGGCTCGGCCACCTTTTGCCGTTTTGGAGCCCACGAACGAATGGCCGCGGCCTGTAGCTCTGTAGCGAGCCCTGTAGCTCTCATTTACATAAATTATAGCCTCCTTTTGTATACGAGTATCTTGACTTATCATGAGCCGACTCATTCTCTTTTCCGCCCAAGCCTACGTGTCTAGTCCTGGGGCTCTGTGCTGTGGCTGTAGCTGGGGCTGTGGCGAACCCGTTTCAACGTTTTCACAGCAGGTCGCAATTTCCGATTTCAGGGCAAGTGCACTGCTCAAGAGTAAAGTGTAGTGCAGCAGTTAAAAGTCAACCTCTAATATTGATACCTTTGCGATCCCATCGACAAAAGGGACACCATAACTCTGGATAAAAAATGGCTTCCAATGGCTCTCTGTTCTTTTTCAAGATGGAAGTAAATATAATGTTATAATTCTGCAATGAAAATAATTAGAGTCATTAACAATTTATTTGGCTCTTTGTGTCGGGCTCCTATTGGCACAGTTCATAGAAAAAAGCCCTCGTAGCCAGCCCGGAATAAGGAGCGAAAATCACATTCGTCGCCTTTGGCTTTCGCCTAGCCTAACAGATCAGATCGTGAACTCTCTGTGAATACTGTGTGTGAATTAGTGTGTTTTATTTACTTCTGTCAGCCTGTCTGCCGGTCTATCGGGCTTTGTTATGCAAATTCAAGCACTGCGATGGGGCTGGGGGCTCACGCGATTTCTGGGGCACGTCGATTCACATTGATTCACATTCGTTGCATTGATTCTTAAATGTCGTTTGCATGAAAATGGAATCAGCCATCAAATTAAGTTTATGTCTCAATTAGCTTGGATAGTCAATAATATTTCCCTGCGCGAACAGGCAACAGCAATTTGGCTACAATACCAGCGGACTCCATAAAAGTACAGGCCCTAGACCTACAGCCACATAAAGCTGCTTCAAGTGAGTGTATAATGAAGGGGCGGCAGCGAAACAGCTCTAGTGGCAGTCAGTCAAGCCAGTGGCAGAGCTAGAGGCGACTACTTCTGACGTCCGATTGTAAAAAACTGTTATAGCCAATTAAACAAAATAATAAAACTCTGCAGTGCTCTTAGAACTGTTGTTGTTTTCTCGACTCTAGCCTGCTGCAAAGGGGGACAACTGCAAGGCCCTACAGTCGCCCACAAGGCGTATGCGCAATGACGGAGGCGGTTTTATCCCTGGTAGGACGCTGCTTCCGCTCGATTTGCCAGGACATTTTGTCAGTGCCTCCCGTTCGCGTCTTTGTTGCCAGCGTGGTTGCCCTTCCCTTCCGCCATCGCGATTTTAATGCTGATGAGTCTGATGGAGCCGATGAAGTTGTGCATCACTTTTATGGCAGTGGCAAAGAACGACGACAGCGGAAATTACATTTTTCGGCAACATTAAAATGGCTCCGGCCAGCTGATGTCAAATGCATTGCATGAATTTTAGAACTTGTCTCCTTCCTATAGCCGCACACCCAAGGCGGGGAAAAACAAATTATAATAAAACCTTTTGAATTTTATAGCGCGCTTACAAAAAAAAAAAGAAATACAAAATGTGATTTGCATACCAAATTTAATGGGCTGATGGATAGAAAGAAGAGCAGAGCTCGTCACAGGCACATGAGAGAAGTGAAGTGTGATGATATTGAAGCAGACGTTGAAGGTGCCATTAAAATCCTATATGAATGAAAGATAGGTTTCAATCTTGAGCCCAATATGATCAGAAAATTGTGGTTTTATAGGGTTTTGGTGAAAACGGGCTTAGAAACCATTTCCTACACAATTTTCACAGTACTAAGCTTATCAAAATCGATTTGATTTCGGAAGTCGAAGAAAAATGTTAACTCCAGTTATCGCCAGGGGTTTGAATTTGTATTAGTGCTTAGAGATGCGAATATGGATTTAGTTTTTGTCAATTGTATTGATACTGAATATATTTTCCATTAGTAAGATTGGCTATTAGTCTGCTAGTCCGAAGGACCAAGCCCATTATCTTATGCAGTTCTCTGTGTATGTGCGTCTAAATAAATAATTTCGAATGTCTAGCGCGGAGAATGAGAGCCAAGCCCTGTGCCCGCCTGCGCCAGCAACTGTAGAGGCCATAAATTTCGCCTGTCAGTCTCTTTATGTCCCAAAACTCCACAATCAGTAGAGCCCAATGGCCAATGGCCGATGGCCGATGCCCAAGGCCCTGGACACCCTAGCCCTAGCCCTTCTGGGTGTCCTGCGACCGGCAGCGCAACTCAAAGAAAAACAACGATAATTTATAAGTCGTAAAATGTTTGCCTTCTCCTGGCACCGTCAAGAAAACGCGACGAAAATGGAATGCGAAAATGCCGGCTACAATTTCCTAAATGTATCGCCTCGCCTCGCCTCGCCCAGCCCAGCCCAGGCCGATTAGCAGTCGCCTTTTGTGCACGAGGGCGAGGACACGGAACAGTAGTTCTCCGCAGTCATTCCTCCCCTTCGGGCCGCTGCGACTCTTTCGATACACAAAAATGTCCGCGCAAGATGGCTGACTGCCCTGCTCCGCCTTCACCTCCTCCACGGGTCCGGTTCTGTCTTTTGGGGAGGTTTATTTTGTCGCCAAAAATATCAAATTGTTCACAACGACGAACGTCGAACGTCGAAGGACATATTCAGCAAATTGCAAAATATTTTCAAGCTCACTGAATCGAATCTTGAATTATTGGATCGTAATTTGCCATCTAAAGTGATGCTTAAATGAATGGCCCAAATTGCAAATGCCTCATAATAACAGTTTGCCAATATATGAGATTTTAGATACACTTGGATTTATTTCATACTTATTTAAACTTCATCTGTATTCTAATGTCGTAGACTCGGTCCTCGGAATATTTATAATTATAGTTCGTTTCACAGCACCATCAGTTGCACTTAGATTTCGTTGAATCATAGGCCAAATTATGTGGCATATGAGCTAAGCGTCCTTTTAAGGATCTGACAGAGAAACGCTCATTAAAATATAGTGTATTTTATTTTTAAATCAGGTGTTCGGTGTGTATTCCTTTTCCCATCCTTGTCCCATCCTTACTGTTGTGTGTGCCTTGCTCTGCCGAGAAAGCCAAACCTCGGCCGGTTTCGAGAGTTTACCGAGAGCGAAAGAGTCGAAAGCCGACAGCCCACAGATTTCACTCGCTGCAGAAGAGCGCTCAGTGGTGATTTCTTATTTGCCTCACTCTCTCACACGCGCACACACACACACACACACACACACCCAGAAGCCAACACACACACAGAGGCAAACGGAGGAGACCAGCCCAATATGCGCACACTGTACTGGTGTGTGTATACGTCTTGTCTTTAATGCTGTTGTTCTGGTTTTGGCGCTTGGCGTTTTTTACGGTGCGCCGCCCGAGTATTTACCACTTTACAATGGAGTTTTAGTACCTCGAGTCGTCATTGTCGTCGTCATCATCGTCGCATAAAGTCGAAATTAAAAGCGCGGAGTGTCGTCCATAAAGTGCTCCACTCCGACTCCATTTCCACTACTGTCGACTAGGGATAATCTTGCTCAATCGCAGTAATTAATACGATTTGCGATCGGAAATCAAGACCACGCTTCGAAGTGAATTGTTGCAAGTCCGCGGTGTCCATAAATGGTTCAATGATGCCACACGTACACGTACAGTCTTAGTCGTAGACATTTACAATTACATTCAACTGGAAAAGTGCTGAGTGATATCTGTTCTGATTTACTAAAGTGCTATATGAAACATGAGGAAACTCGGCTTCCAACTCATGGAGGAAAACTGAAAATTACTCCCAATACAATTTCAGCTTACCTGGAGATAATTATTACCCACAAGACGGTAAGGATTCACTAATTAGACAATTCAAAAGAAAAGTAAACTTGGAGCTGGTGCATCAAAAAGTTAGCTCTTCGATGAAAAACTGAATGTGTATTCATATTTTTATCAAAATCATATTGTGAATACGTTGAATGCTATTTACTTGACTTAAATCTTCTTACTATAAAGATAAAGCTGTCCAACTTAAGTTGGCAATAATTTTACTTTCGAGGTACATCTGGCAGAAAAGGTATTTTTCAAGAGAATTGAAAGAAAAGACAAATTGCATGCTGCTTAGTCAGTACTTGGCCCAATCCAACTTCATCCTTTTAAGAAACGGAAAAAAATCCGATCTGGATAGCGCGGGAAGCGCTTCCTTCAATTTGTATGGTATTTCCGATCAGCAGTCGAGTCGAGAATTATGCCTTGTACCTGTATCATATGCACTGTTTTTTATGGTAGTCGTAAATATATAATATACTGAAAATTGATTTAAAAGAATCGTAATCAAATTAAATAGTAATTTAATTACTTTCCACTGTTTCCCACTTGGCTACCCAATTCGAAAAGAGTTTCCATTCGATGAACGTTCCGCTCGACGGCACAGACACGAAACTTGTTCTATTATTATTTGGACGGCTTTGACATTTGATCAATTTGGAGACCACATGCCACTGCCCCCGGCACTAATTAGGCAGGCTAAAACGGCGTTCAGTTAATTACGCTTGAACCAATTGGCAGTAGGGGGCGGCTCGCGTCGGCCATTTACGACTATCTCAATAAAATAAATGCATTATACTGGCAATAAAACAATAAATGTATGAAACGCCTAACGCACAGATAGACAGATGAGAGAGCGAGATCGAGAGCAAAAGAACGAAACATACATAGTACCTACGAATACGATGGCCATAAATATTTACAGCCAAGCAAACACTTGCTCAAATTAAGTACTCGTTAAATTGAAATTGAATGGCGGACGGACCACCGAGGAGCGAGAAGTGGCCGGCGACGAGTGACCACCAAATTGATAAAAAGATGAATTGAATCATAAAGATGGCCGCTCTCACATTTTTCGACATCTTGGAGTCCAAGTGCAAGGCACTCACAGCTTATAGTAATTGCCTTTAGGCGTAATGCAAATGCCAGTTTTGTATCGCTCTTCGCCAGTTCCATTTCTAATCCCATATTTTGTTTGCTGTACAGCAGCTGTATCTGCTTTTAATGGCCTTTATGCCCCAGCAAAATGAGCCGCAGCCGCATTGCGCAGTTTCCGTTTCCATTTCCCTGCACAGATACAGGACTCAGAGCCCGGAGACCGGATCCCGAAGTTCTGAATCCTGTGCCCTGACAGATGCCGGGCCTGAGCCTGTGGCATTTTGTTTGATTAACTTTCGGATTTTGTAAAATTATAATGGGTCCCTGATGTGTGTGTGTGTGTGTGTGGGCGTGCGTGGGTGGGAGCACGACGGCAGTCGGTCTGAAAATGGCGCTGTTTACCCCTCACGTTCGGGGGTGGCTGGGACTCGGCTGCCAAACGAATTAAGCTCGTAAAAGTCCGAAGAAACGCAGGGGCGCAGGGTTCTTGGGCTTCGTTTGGGGCTTTGGGGATGATGCTCCTGCTTCTGCTTCCGCTTCCGATTCTGAGGCTCGTAAAACGGGGAAGGGGAAACGTCCATAAAAATCGCAACCCCCAACAGAGGAAAAGGGCTCTGCATTAGCATTCTACGAAGCCCCAAAAGCCACACCATCCTGAAATTTGTGTGTTATGTAATACACACGTGTCCATGTTGACAGAGGTGGCACAGGCACCGAAGGAGTGGCGTGGCGCGTGTTCTGGTCGGTTTGCATTCTGATTCTGATTCTGATTATTCGAACAGATTCAGATGGCTTCCTTTCTGTTTGTTTGTTCGGCATGCGCAAATTGTTGTGTTACATATTTTCATCCAATCAAATCTCCGTCAGCTATTAAAAATTGGAAAGTTACAATTCCCAATTGAATCTAGCTTCTTTTTCCTCCATGCATGTAGATACGAGTATTGTATCTCTTGTCAACGGATTATCCTACTTTCGGCTGGTAAATATCACGATCGAACGCTCGCTGCCAGAAACTGTGGCAGTCCGGCAATAAGGGCAGGCTAAATATCGGATCTAGCTCCACGTACGGTTTCGGAGGACTCCAGTCGGAACTCTCTCAGATATCACAAAGGCCCAAAAAGGCGGAGTAGAAATGCTGTCGTACTGAAGGAAAACGGCCCTACCTCGTGGACTCGTGCTCTCTGCCGCTGACAGTGGAGCTGGCTGGACGGACTAACACTGGCTCAGGGAGGCAGACCAAAGAGAGAACACAGCGAGAGAGCAGTAAAATGGCTGCGAATAAGAGTGGAAGGCCAAAGAAGGGGTGAGAAACCAGAAACGGAACAGCAGCAGGGAGTGGGGGTTTAATTTTATTTTAGAGATACACGAACGCAAGAGATACACACCAACAGATGCAGATACACACACGTATGTGAGTGCGAGCGTGATAGATGGCTGCCTGAGAGCAGAGGAGCACGAATGCTGACTGTCTGAGCATGCGAAGGAGCAAGCGAGAGGGAGAGTTGAACTGAGCCGCCGAGAGCCAACCGACGAAAACCACAAAGAGCCAAGCGAGGGAAAAGCCAACGCAGAGAAGAAGGCGCAGAAGAGAGAGAGAGAGAGAGACGCGTGAGTGGAGCGGAGGCGCAGCAGCAAACGGAAAACACATTTTCCAGCCTCGTCGACTTTTTACAACGGATTTTATGGCATTTGGTCGTAAACTTCTTGTTAGTGTACAGCGGATCACAGCGCGCGAGAGCGGAGACGGAGCACAGGCCCAAATCGCCATTGAGTGTCCAACAAAACAGGAACAACAAATCCACGAGAAAACCCCCACTCGCCCTCCGTTGCCTGCCATTGCGAATAATAGCCCCCGATTAAAGTGATATTTACCCATTGTGAAGTGTCGCGGCAGAAGATGCTCTTCGAAACTAGACAAGCTCAGGCAAAGTGAGGAGTCGCTGGACCCCTTCCTCTTCCATCGGTGAACCGCAGGCACTTCAGATTCGGCTAAATTGCAAGCTTGTGGTTAGCAAGTCACACGGAACACAGACTGGCAAAGAGCGAATAAATCCGTCAGCTAAAATCACGTAAGTCAGGCCCAATCGATGCACACGTTCGGCTGCAGCTGCTTCCCGACAAGTGTCCATGCGAAGTGTGTCAAATTTGAATAATTACGAGTATTTAAACTGATCCAAGGCTGCCCTGCCTACGAGAAGGTGTTAACTCTACAAGATTTCAAGGTCTGGTTGTCCATAGTGTCGAATACGTGGACTGTGCAGCTGGGCCTGAAACAAAATTCTATTGGTGATGTCTGTCTTGAACAGTCTGTTGAAAGTTGCATAACAGAAATGGGCAATGCTAGGTCTTTCCTTTCGTTTGTGTATCCACATCGAATGCTGAAACTAGAGTTGTTCAGAGTTGTTCCATCTGGTAATATACATACATAAGTACTTATTTTTTTGAATTGTGGGAAACGTGGCCTATTTAGATACCCCGTCACTTCGGTTGTACTGCAACCAAATAACTTCAAACAATATATTTGAAATTCAAAATTGTTGTTAAAATAATCTGAAAACTGGAAAAGACAGTTTTAAAATTTGTATAAATGGTGTGTACAGTTATGTATTAAAATATAACAAAACAATAAGCTTCACCAATATTTATGAAGGTACCTAGCATGTGCTTTCCCATCAAATTAAAATAGATTAATCTTATCTTTATCTGACTACAAAATATATTCCCAATTTGGACGTGAAAAAATCACCTTCGGGAAATCGACTCGGTTTCTAAAATGTTTTCTTACCAAATAATACCAAAATAATTGATTTTGATCTCAAAGGAAAGATGTAGGAAATACTTTGTTTCTTATAGCTATAGATGGATTTACTCTTGATTGGATGAAAATAAGAAAAACTCCTAAACCAATATTTGATCGTATCGTCTAAATATTTCTCTTATCTTTCAAGATAGTATATTTAAAATTTAAAAAAAGTAGCAGCTAAACAGGAGCCGTATGTACATATCGTATAAATATTGCCATTTCCATGGAAAAGTCAACGGTGACCAAATAACTGAAAGCTAATATAAACCCATTCCCATATATTTTTGTCCCGATATGATTTTCTATATATGAATAATTTAACCAATTGTCATATAGTTTTATCAACTTTGATCTTCAAATCTAGTAAAATATGAAGAGGTTCAATTTTTCGGTAATTTGTTTTATATTTATATTTGTATTCATATTTTCCTTACTATTTTCTCTAAATAGAGATAGTTTACTGTGTAAATACTAGATAGAAACTTACAGTAATCTTCTTTTACATTTTTCGAATCGCCTAAAAAAAAAGTTGGGAAAATGTTTGTTTTCTACCTTTTTTGTACATTAAAAGTGGTATAACGTACGTTCGTGACGGAATGGCCATATACGATATAAGGGAAATCATTCTGAATTTGTTTTATATAAAACATAAAACATTTTTAAGACCGTTTGCGAAGCCCCTGGGTCTCTCTCAATATTTCCATTTTCATAAGTTCTATTCTACCAATACAATATTTTTAAGTTATATACTTTATAATATTAATGTACTATAAAATATTTAGGTATTCATTCAAAACAAAACAAAAAAACAATTACTCAAGCTATGAGCATATGTATATGTACTTCAGAAATATAGAACACTTTCTGGCTTCCCAAACTAAAGTGATATAAAAAAACATAAAATCTAGGAATGCGTCTGGAAATACCCCTCCAAAAATAAATAGTTCCTTCAGAAGCATACAGTCACACATTGTTCTCTCTGGAACTGGAGTGCGGGACGGGACTGTGTGCTTTTATCCCGTGCACACTTCATTACCGATCAGGTGTTAAGTGCATTCCGACCCGCTAAGGACCTTTGCCTTTTCGCCGTTTGCTCGTTTTATGGAGGAATCTCCTCAATTGAGCGCCATGCCATCGTTGATGGCGCACTTAATAGCGCAACCACTCAATGAATGCCCAGCCCAGCCTAGCCCGTTGCCGTTTTCCGGCTTGCTCTTATTCCGTTTTGTGTGCTTGAATGGATTTATGAGAGGTACTAAAGTCATTAGCGCCAGTCACAGTCATCGGCCATCAAACAGCGCCATCGACATCGTCCTACATTGCGTGCGGTTTTGGCATTCGTTACCTCGCACATCTCACATCGCACCTCGGAGGGGAGCTCGAATGGACGTAATTGCGGCAATAATTTCATAAATATTCTTAATCGCAATGCACTTGGCTCACTTTTACGGTCTGGCGGCTAGGACGTCCTGTCCTGCCCCAAGCCCCATAAGTCCAACTGCAGTTGAACGAGTTGATTAAAAAGCAATGAAAAAAACGACACAACGGGTCGCAGCTTGTGTGCATCTGCTTCAGGTCTGGCTGCTCGAAATTTTGTGTATCGGCCGCCGTCGGTCGACATGCGTAGAACAACGGCTCTGCGCAGCCCCATCGGCGGCCATGATGGCTTGGCCTGTCCTGTCCATGTATGCACGTGGTTGTGTTTATACTGCCGTTGTGCGTGTGAGTTCACTGAAAATAATGAAATTAAAAAAGGAACGTTAAAATCGGTAGCTCTGGCTCATATAGTCATAGTCTCTGAGATCTAGGCGCTTATCAAGACGGGCGGACAGAAGGACAAACAGACACGGATATATCGACTCGTCTATTAATGATGTTCAAGAATATATGTATAAAGTTTTCGCTGTAAAAAGGTGTAAGGTGTCTTTGGAAAAATACAGCTACAGGACAATCAAAAAGATGAAATTTATTAAAGCCACAATCCTGAGGCTACTAGTATGAATACTTTCTTAATTTTTCTTTTCATTTGACTTCTGACTTATTTTTTCCACTGTAATACATCTGTATGCTTTCTGAGCGTGCGTATAAGACTCTCTTTCTCTCTCTCTCTCCCCATACGCATTGGCCTCTATATCTCCGCCAGAGGGCGCAATTTACATTGTATAGTTACAGTCAATTTTCTGCAGGTGGCGCACCCTGGTAATAGCGGCCTCTATGAAATTTTGACAAGACTTAATTATACCCGATACTCAAAATGAGTATTGGGGTACATTCGATTTGTGGTGAAAATGGATGTTTGTAACGTCCAGAAGGAATCGTTTCCGACCACAGTATATATATTCTTGATCAGCATCCATAGCCGAGTCGATTGAGCCCTGTCTGTCTGTCCGTCCGTCCGTCTGTCCGAATATTTCAAAACTTCGCACCCGCCCACTTCCGCCCCCACAAAGGGCGAAAATCTGTGGCATCCACAAATCTCAGAGACTATTAAGGCTAGAGTAACCAAATTTGGTATCCGCACTCCTGTTAGATCTCACTATAAAACGTATATCTTAAAATTTCGTATAGCATTTGCAGTGGCTACGCAGCGCCCGACGACACGCGCAGACTGATTTTCTATCTCTCTCGCACGCACTCTTTGTCGTGTCGTTCAATATTAGCGGCGTCTGCCGGAGGAGAGCCATACTGACTTAGTATCGGGTATAAATGTAGAGTTGCGGTGTCCGCAGCAACTCACAACGTTCCCCCTCGTTTTTGTTTTTTATTTACTTTTGAGGGTATATTAATTTTTAAAAGACGTTTGTAATGCACAGAAAGAAGCAGGCTGGGCATTTAAATACATTATTCATGATCAGGATCTGAACCTTGGCAGCAAAAACAGCTGAGCTATACCATAAGGTATACTTCGAGTACCAACTCGAAGAGTATACTGTTATTTAAGATTTATATTGAAAGTGTATGGTTGTATATATATGTATATAGTATATATATTCTTGATCAGCATCAATAGCTGAGTCGATATAGCAATATCTGTTTGTATGTCTTGTTTATGTATGTACATATGTATGTGCCTAGCTCTCAGAGACAATAAGAGCTATAGCCACCAAATTTTGGTGTGATAACACTGAATCAAGTTTGTTTGAATAGTTTTGCCACTCCTCTTTCCACCAATGTGCTGGTGTTGGTGTGCTATTAGAAAAAAGAGACAGATGTAAAAAAAAAGTTTAAAGAAAAATGGAAACGGCTCAATCGATTTTAATGAATTTTTCTTTGTTTTTTTTTTTTAATTGCAAACGACCAAACGACATAAAAAATACATTGTATAAATTGCATTAATAAGTTCACAGTATGTATGTATATACTGACTATAGACTGTTGACTAACAAGAACATTGCCGAAGATGAATCTTTCTTATTTAGTGATTATAACATAGTCCTCAGATTGACAATTCATCATGTAATTGTATCATCTTGAAAATGAGTAAATACACATTTTCAAAGCAGAAGTAGCCTGACTTATCGTATCAGTATCCCATTTGTGGAAGTTTTGTTTTACTTAAAGAGGACAATCTGGGACAGTTTAATTGGGGAGGTAAAATAGACCGCAGATAAAGGAAAACTGGAGATTGTGGATGGAGCAACGACAAACAAAGGGACGTTCACATCATTGGTTGACAAAAGCGCTCGGCCCGCCCCGCCCCGTCCAGCCTCCTCCTTCATCCAACTTGTTTGTTTTTATCTTCGGACAATTTCGACTGCAATTGTTGGAGAGTTTGAGCCGCTCGTTGGTGCCCCAGCGCTTATTCCGCCAGTCCCCTCGGGACATGTCTTATGCTTCAACAACTGCTTTTTTTTGCTGCTGGTGGCGGAGCGAAGGAGGAATACAGAGTTATGTTATCCAGCGGACTCGGGATTGTCGATTTGAACCGTGTTGTGGGAATAGAATGCATGTGAGTGGCGTGGCTCTAAGGAAGAGGGCAAATGAACGGACCGTACCGGGTGTGCACGTACAGAAGAAATTCGACTTCCAAGAAGTTCTGCAGCGTGGCAACAACTTTGCTTTGCCTCCCATCGTTGCGTTGCGTTGCGTTGCGTTGCTCACCGCTTTGCTGCTTGGCTCGCGAATATTTCCATTTCCATTTGCCGCAAATTGAATTCCCAGGGAAACTCGGCCGTTGTCAGTTTCGTGGAAGTGACAGAATCGCTCAGCCGGCGACTGCTCCGCATTTGCCCCAAGGCGCTGTCCGCAGTCCGCCGTCCGTCTGCCTCTGACTCTGACTTCCGCTGCGGCCGCATATGGCACACCGTCCGTGAGGTGTTCTTCTTGTCGACTTCTCGATGCTTGGATGTTTGTATGTACGTTTGTATGTATGAATATATGTATGTATGCTGCCTCTCGTTGGTGCCCCAAATTGGCATCGGCTGGCTATATTCTCATTCATCCAACTCATACCTTTTTTGCAAAGCTTCGAAAGTTGTACAAATGTGCTAAGGCTAAATGAATATTCTACGCATTTAGTATGTTTCTAAAATCACTTACATATGTTGTGCATCAAAAAAGTTTCAAGTGGATGGAATCAGCCCAATCGGCAAAAAGAAATCAAATTTGAACAATGTGTACAACAACGCTTTGAGAAAGTGGAAGATATGTATTTTCTCAGTTTTGAAACTTAAACATTTCTGTTTTTAGGTACATTCTATGAGCTTCCAACGCCGAAGTTGGTTGGTTTTTATCTTTATTTTTTCTATCAAGCTTCTTGTGTTTGGTGGGATTGTCTAAATGTTGGCATCTGGGTTTTGATGGTGACGACGAAAAAATGAACAAACCCCGGACCTTCAGGTCTCCCCTATTGTTGGGAGAGCCAATTTATTTGATGTTCCGAGGCACAAAAATAATCATGTCTGTCTAATTTTGTTTACATTCAAAAATGTGCATGCGTTAGTGTTTCCATGTCACTCCATCTGTATTTTTGGTGTGCGGGTGGGGCTGGGGCTAAATTTAGAGTGCGGCTGTTGTTAGAAGAACACACTCTCCGGATATTATATATTTACAATGAGCAAGAGATACAGCCCACGCTCCGCAAAATGAAAGTTACGCAATCGAATGGGGGAAACGCAAAATCAGAGTTTCAAGCGAATGGTGGTTGGAGTCCTTGGGCCATTTCGCGCTTTAATCCCATCACCCGAACCCACCGAGCCACCACCGCCTAGCACAGTCCTCGTTCTCGTCAACGTCCTCGTCCTGGGTCCCAGAAAGAGAAACCCTTGTCGACGGGGTGTGTCTGTGTGGTTGGGAGATGCGTGAGGCTTGTTTTAAAATTGCGTGTTTTCTTTGGGCAAATATCGCAGTTGGAGGCGGAGACGGAGACGGAGACGGACCCGGAATGGAGCTGGAAGTCGGAATTGGAATTGAAATTGGGCGCCTGGCTGGGTGGGTTGCGTGTGGAAGTGATTACGGAAAAGGGACGAAGGGTCTTGGGCAAGGAACGAACCCCTTTACGTTGCCTTTACGAAAAGCATTCCCGGGTGTCTGCGGCAAATTAAATCGTTTTTCATTTTCTGGGAATCGGAATGCAAATAATTTGAAACAAAAGTTGCTGGCACAAAATGGTGGCAATTAAAATGTTTAATGAAATTTGGCAAAAGCGGCGTTTTGCCGTTTTGCAGCAAGGAATTTCGAAGGCTTTCAGCTATTTTAATTATCTTGGCGTTTGTTTAATGGCTCTATAACCCCACGACAGCTTGATGAAAAGGAAGAGAGCCAGGAGGCCTCGTCCATATGCAAGTCGGACGGTCGCCAGCTGTTCAAACCAGCTAAAAGAATGGCTCCGCTTCGTTCCTGGAGTGGGCCGCCAATACTACCGCCAATGCGGTTTCCGAGCCATTGCCATCGCAATCGCAGTCGTGAAATCGGATTGCGTGTAGCTATAAATCTGTGATTTTAATGCACGTTATTAAATTGCAAGTAGTGTCGGTCTCAGTCTTAGTCTCAGCCCCAAACTCACTCTCAGTCTCAGCCGCAGTCTCAGTCTCAGCCACAGTCCCATGCCCAGGCCAATAAAATGCAATTAATATGTTCCGCCAACCTGCAACAAAGTTCGCCTCGATAGCATAGCCGTCGCATCGAGTGACTTGAAAGCTCGCCCAAACCGCTCCACGGATATCGCGATGGAGGTCTGGCTGGGGCGAGTGCGGCAGCTAGGGCAACCTGATCTTGTCTCCCGGCTGCCCAAGGGAGTGTATTGGCGTCTCGGCTCCGACTCCATTTTGCTCACTTCGATTAAGTCCGAGCTCAGAATTTGCATTGTTAATTCAGCACCAGCGATGTTATGGCTGATATCCGTCGATGTGGAGTTACACACGCCCACCTTCCCTCGGCTGCACTGGCAAGGTAAGCCTCGCCTCCCCTCGACTCGCCCAGCGTCGGACCCCGGTTCGTTATCGGCCGGCGAAAACAAGTCACGTCGCCTAATTTATGCGACGGCAACAGCTAAAATATTCGAAAAACGTGTCTTTCGATTTTTAATGGCCGCGCATAAATTTCAACATTAAGACTCGTAATAACTTCATTACACGAACTATAATTCCGTTTCTGTTTCTGTTTCTCTTGGTTTGGTTAATTTTTCGCTTTCTGTGGCCGCTTGAAATGTCAACTTTGGACTCAATGCTGAGCCGATTATGATATTCAGACGGCAAAGACGGTGCATTTGCACCAAGTGTTGTAAGGGACTTAACTCTTAGGGAACTGAATGAATCAGCCAAGCCAATCGCTACAGAGTGAATGGATGATAATAGATGATTAATTACGAAGTCCCTAATAAGATAACGATTGTATGGCATATGTATAAGATATTCTATATTGGTTAATACATACATACTACTAGCGGGACATGCCACGTTTCGCTGTGGCGCACGTTGTGGGGTTGCACGGATAAGAAATGAGGATAACTCATTTGATTGATTGATTGAATAATATCTCGAGTTTGGCACTGATCTCTGATTACGAAATTGCCTCTTCGCCTACTACGTCTAAGATTTAAAAAAAATAAATTTTCTTTTGAGCCAAATCGGACCAGCCATTCTCAAGTGATGTAACAGATATATAGATATTTGATTTCGATGTTATATTTTTTTATATAAGACTTGAAGTATGCATATACCCAATCTTAGTAGTAATACTTCTTATGATTAATTCCACTTGGAGACTATAATTGCAATAATTGCGTTGACAATAAAAAAGGGTTACTTTTAAGTATATTCAGGCATTCCTGTTCTACGAGTACATGCAACTTTTCAGTTTAGTTGGGTTTATTTTTTTAGTTGTGTCTCCGTCTCCGAAGCTCTTCTCATGAATAAGCAAGGAGGAATTTTATATAGAAATATGTAAGTATGTACACACATGTGCATACCCGCAGCCAACACGTGAGTTTAGCTCGGGACTTAGCCGTAATCCCCGCCGCCTCAGCTGCCCCCCCGCCTATGAGTCATGGTCCCGGTCCCGGTCGCGGTCCCTTCCCAGCTCCGAGTTGGCTGCCACAAATCTCATTTCGTATGCGTGTCCGCCATCGCTCGGTGATTATGATGGCGCTGGAGAGGCAAGCGACGACAACAACAATGCGGAGGTGTTGATAGAATAACGCAGGGCGTGAATTTTTAGTCGAAATATTATACTCGCATCCAACGCAAGCTCAGACACGTACGGAGCCCTGGGGTTATACATATTTAAGCCCCATAAAGGAAGGAAAGGTAAAGGAGTGGAGAATTACAGTGGCTCTGAAACCCTGCCCCGGCTCCTGTTCCTGCTCCTGCCACTCCCCGATCCAAGCCCACAATCAGTGGAGAAACTGCGAGCTGGGGTCTGAGATAAATGCACATATTAAATTTGAAACGTATTTGGAATTTTTGATGAGGATGGGAGCGAGAACGAATTCGGGTTGGTGGTGAGACGTCCTCAGATGGCAATGGCGGCATGTGGCCGTGGCATGGTCCCGGGCAGGGGTTAAAGCCACTTTCGATGCGCTCGCATTTTGCCATAGTTTGGGTTGGTTTGTTGTTGCCATTTGCCATTTACCATTTGCCATTTTCCTCCTTGGTTGTCGCTGCCATTTCCGTTTCTGTTGATGTTTCTGTTTCTGTTTCTGTAGCTGTTTTTGTCGCTGATGCAGATGTTCGCATGTGGAAGCGAGCATTGAACCGAGCCAAGCCAAGTGTATCCATGAGATATAGACGACGAGGCAGGGCCCGCGATTGCCTGCCCCCATTTCGTGCCCTGCCTCTCCATTCCTCCTCAATTCGTTGTGGTGGCTCAGCAGCTTGATTGGGAGTAGACTGTCCGCCAGTCTGTCCGCCAGTCTGTCCCAGTATCTGTATCTGCAGGCCGGCCATCGTGTGGGCACTCAACCCACTTGGCGGCGCGACTGGAACTCATCTCGAATGCGCGCCCCTTATCCGATCCATTATTTCGATGGATTTATAGGCATGAAGGTTGGGCAGCCACTCTCCACTCCGTCTGTGTTTGTGTATGATTTTTTATGCCTTTTTGCTGGCTGAGGTGGCCTCTTGTCGTTTCTCTGGTGTTCTGTTATCTCTTCTTTAAACTTTTTCATGCCTCGGATAGGATACATTCCATTACATCCATCCATTCGATGTTTCTGTGCTTATTAGTTGGTCTTTAGTGCTGCTGATCTCATCAAAATGAAATTGTGCTGCGGGGATCTAGTGCCTGGACAAAACTGGACATATATATACATAAGATATAGAAAACCCCAATTCGAAATTTTCTTGTTGAATTTAAACGTTGAAAACAAAGTCTAGCACCGTGCAGGAAGGCAAGGGACTATTTTAGAAAGTTTTATAAGCTGAACCCGAACACACAAAATATCAGTTTGTGCATCTCTTGGCATCCCCATGACCGGTTCCTATTCCTTGTCGTCAATGTCAATACACCCTCAATGTGTTGCTCTAATTTCATTGTTCACGGTCTCTTCGCCCTTTGTTTGAGTTTTGAATATGCAGAGACAGAGACAGAGACGGCGACCCGTTCTGTGTGTGGAAAGGGTTCGGTTCGACTCGGTTCGTCCAACCGTCGCCATCATAAATCAGTCCAGCATCGAGGGGCAATATGCGTAGATATGCAATAAAAACATAAAACGAATTCTGTAAGCCAGAACGGGACCATAAGACGCAAGAGGATGCTAAACGGAAAATTTGAATCTCAGCTCCGAGCCCTGGTTCTCGGTCCCCGCTCCCTGGGAGCTCCCTGGTAGCTGCACTGATACCGTTTTCAGTTTGACGCACGGACGGCTTTCTTTTATGGCCTCTGCGCGTTAACTGGACGCAAATAGACCTCGGCGGGGAGTCAGGGTGACCGGGCAGGGGTCGGGTTCGACTTGCTTGACATTTCTGTTGTATAAATATACAAATTCATATTTTGATTTGGTGCGCGTGCAAGCCGTGTCCTAGTTCCTGAAAGAACCTCAAATATTTCGGACGGCTTTCGCCCATCCATTGGATACAGATGCAGATACCGGGACCACAGGGTAGCCATTGTCACTGCCAGATAGAGAACCAGGTCCAGCAAGGAAATTCCAGCGACGGTCCCATAAAACGCTTTTAAATGTATTTTGTTGGAGGCGAGCGGGCGGCCGACAATGCGTCTCCTCCTCGTTAGCGGCGGATGGGAATGGAATGGCTGCATCTGGCAGATGCATACGAGTATGCAAATGCAAATGAAAAGCAGATATGTATAGGCATAGATATACAGAGGCATATGTAAATGCCGCGCGTCGACTGGTTATGCTCGGCCATAGTCCGACGCCCGCGGCGCATTCCAAAGTGCCCTATAAAAGTGTCACACTTTATATGGCCCCAGTCGGAGCCTCGTCGACTGGGTAATGGCGATGCCAGGCCCCTGATTAGTCAGCGTCCATACGAATGGACTAATGAGTTTTCCTCCGCGACGATACTGCCAGGCTTTGGCTTGCATTTTAGAAAATTTGTGGCATTTGATATTTTTGCGAATGCAGCGGACCTTTCTGTTGGCGAAGAAACTGCAGCTTAGCCTCTAGACGGACACGAACAAATAACGTACGGCTCTCTTGCCAAAGCGCCAAAGTCATTAAATCGATTCAATTGCATTCAGCGACCGGGTACTGTTTATTTGGCCAGGATTGTTTCCATAAACATTGTCCGATTATATTTACAAAACTTTGCATTTCAGTCTCTGTGCGTGCCCCACGGCAAGGAGACAAAGGAACTCGTTTACTTACTGCAATATTGTTTTACTGTCAAGAATCGGATGTTTACACAAAATATAAAAAGTCAAATTCACGAGTTCATATGATATACAATTCAACATTTCAATTTGTGGGGGTGGCAGACGCAGACGGACTCGTAGAATCGATTGTAGCTACAAGTGTCGAGATCGTCCGAGAAGCTCCCATCGATTGTTGCCTTCCTGACCCTCTGACCGTGCAGAGTATCTGGGGCACAGGGTGATTCCGATTCCGATTCCGATTCCGACCAGCGTTTCGGGCCGGCCACTCGATGCCACGTGCAATAAATCCAGAGACCATAATCAGGATTTATGGTTGCTGTTTCTGTTACTGCTGCTGCTTTCGGCGGCGGTGCCTCAAACATTTTTATGATGTCTCTGCAGTATTTATGAGTGAACGATGTTGCAGGGAGAGTGGAGCAGGACGGTCGCTTAGCAGCCACTGATATTACGCGGCGGGCATAAAATCCGAATAATTTGCAACAGGTGATAATTGTTTTACAATATGTTCGGGCATGTATGCCTTTGGGTATGGGGGTTATTGACGGGGGCGCCGAGCAAATGGATTTATGAGTAGGTTTATTTATTTGTGGGGGCTCGTAATCATCTCGATTACTCTGTATGAATGGGACAGGAATGGAATCAATGAACAGGTGGAATCTATTAATTGAGTTCAGCTTTTCTGGTGAACTTTATGTATAATTACTTTGTAGATTATTTCCATTAATTGGTGGAATAAACACTCGCGGTTCGCAGCTCAAATATTGATTGATTGCTGAACTGCTGGACTGGCTGGCTGATTGATGGATGGGCTGGCATTGGAAATGGGAAATGGCAAAGGCCTGCCGCCACAGCGTGCAATTAAAAAACTTTATGATTTGTTGTGATTTCTGTAATTGGCATTTTTACGAGGGCTACCTGACGATGCGGATTCCATTCGGAATCGAAGCGTTGTCCAGCGTCGCGCATATTCCTATTCGTATGCAGTATCCAGTGCGGCTTTTATTGGCTTGCAATTAATTAACCATTGTTAATAGTTTGTCTGGCCCGACCGCGGCCCGAATGACTGCCAAAGGTGTCATAACTCACGTAATAAACGCCCCACAGCCTGCTCGGCCTCGGCTTTGTCACACTGGCTCGCTGTGGCTCTGGCTCTGGCTCTCTGTGGTACGCGACTGGTGCTGGCCGCTATAAGCCACAATGGGGGAGGCAGCGGCAGAGGACCTGACTATCTCCTGCCTAGCCCGGCCCATAATTCACTCGCTCAAAACACTCGAATGGCCTCGCACTCGTAAAAGCGGGGCAGCGGGCGGGAAAAGAGTTTTACAATCGTTTAAAAACTCGTCAAAAAATTAGACCTTAAAATATTGTATTTGCGTTTTGGCGTTTGACGAGCGTCGCAGCGCGGCGGATTCCCCGTCAATAGACAACAACACGACCGCCACCCACACACACACACACATACACGCGCACACATCCCACAGAGCATTCATTGCCACTCCCACACCCACACCCACACCCACACCCACCGCTGGGTCCAATCGTGAGGGGGAGAGAAGCCAGCTTTTATGAGCCAACAAAATATTTTTTATAATAGCAATAATTCCATCAGGCACTCAAGGCGCGGGCGGTGAGGCTAACAGTAAAAGCGATCTGATTTGATTTGTTGTTTGTGTACTTTCGGAGCTCTGCTCGCTATTGTTCAGCTCGACATTTCGATTGTGATTCATCGAAATCGTCATCGTGATCGGCATCGGCATCGGCAACAATTAAAAAGCGTTTACTTTTTATTACCCGTATGTACATATTTTTGCGCGGTGCATTTGCCTCACTACAATATGTATGTGGCTCTCACTCAAAAAGTGGGCAGGGCCCATTTCATCCCCAGTCAGCCATTGGTCTTGCCTCTCTCTCGCGCACGCGACCCGAGTGCGACCAGAGCGATCGGGCGATCGTTGGCTCGTTCGCACTTACGTTACGCTCCAGTCGTTGCTCGTTAAGCGAGCAGCATGGCCGTGGTGAGTTTGTTGAGTTTCGTGCACACTCATGGCGGCTGCTCTGCTGCGGCAGCGGCAACTGCGACTGCGACTGCGAGAAAGGCGGGGCAGCCATGGCGTGACTCCAGGGTTTGTGAACGCTGCAGCTGCTGCAGTTCTCCCGCTGCTTGCGGATACTTTTGGATGAAAGTGGACTCGGGCAAATTGAAATGTACTAAGGGAAGGGAAGTTCTGTAAGTAATCGAGAAACTCATCTCATGGATCGTGGAGGCCCAACTGATTCCAATATTTTTCAAGAGTCAACAGAAAATCATTGAAATGTGAAGATATTTTATGATTAGTCTTTTACATGATTTATAATCGTAGGTAACGCATTGTAATTTATGCGGATGGGATCCTAACGGAGAGAAAATGCATAAATGCATGTGCTCTAACACAAAGACTTAGAATGACCGGATTTTGCCTCTGCTCTTCAGAGAATGACATTGCTCCCCACCAGACACTGCTGCTACGAATGCAGTTAACGTGTGCAGATTCTAGAGCGGCTCCATCTCCACGTGACTCACACTGTTTGATGCAGTTTTAACGAGCTTCGCTTTGCAACTAAATGCACAGTCCTAGGCGCCTTAAGCACTTCACAATTAATTTTATTAGCACTTAAGCTCTTAAGATTAAGAGGAAGGAGCGCTGCGGGCGACTCTATAGCGCTGGAATATAATTAACGTAATATGAATAATAAAATAAATTGCTCAGCAGCAGTCACGCAGCTGAGCAGAAACGCTTGCCAAATGCAAATTTCAGCTGAGATCTGAATATACTTAACCTCAGTGTGACCTTTGCCCCAACACACACGCACCTGAGTCCGATTTTGTGTGGCAAAAAGTAGGGAAGAGCTCCAAGTCGGGTATGAACTGGTTTCCCCGTACCCCTACCGCTACCACTGCCCCCACCCTGTACAGCCCTCCAAACGTCAGCCATAGTCCCACAGCCGCGACTCTGCTGATGGCGGTGGTGGTGAGAGAACGCAGGGCGCACCAGTGCTGCACTCCGCCAAAAGTTAATGGACCGTGCATGTTTTTCCCTCAGCCGTGGCGCTTAGGTTAGCATTATTTATGACGGATAGAAAACTGCCATTCCTCCAGCTTCGCCCTTTTCTGTCCCGGCTCATCTCCATCTCCAGTTCCCTTTTGACATTTTCGCGATTGGCTGCCGCCGCATATTTCGTAAGCCGAATTGGCACTCGCAATTATTGGTCCACTTTATTTAGCTGAGATGGAGATGTATGCATCCCAAAGAAATGTTTGTGTCCTGCAGCTGACATGCCTTTTGGTTAATCTCGGGTCTTAGACGCACCCACAGCTCCCCTTGCATCTGTGGTGAGCAGAGTAGTGTGACATTGGATCAGTTCTAGGACTCTCCCTCTTCCCAAAGTGTGAGCAGCCCTAATTAAACCAGCACAAAAAGCTGTGTGGCGGAGTGTGGCCGAGGCGCGGGTAACCAGCGTTAGCCGCTGTTGGACTTCTCATTTTTGGTTTCTTTAATAAAAATAATTACTCGCATTTTTTTGTGTGCTGCTTCTTTGGGTTTGGTTTTTTTTTTTTGTGGCTCAAAGCCGCAATTTTGAAGCGTTTTATGACCGAGTTTTTGTTTCGTGAGTGTGTGTACACTGTGCAGTCCCCTGCCGCTGCCCCGCTGCCCCGCTGCCCCGCTGCTTTCCCTTCTTATACTGCTCTTCCTCCGTTGACTGCCATTTTCAAGCCCAGCGCTTTCCCACTGTCCGCCGTCCGTCGTCAGTTGCTGCTTGCTGGTTTTTGGTTGTCGGTCTCGGCGGCCTGACCGCCAGATTGCCATCTAAATGGCGTTTTTGTTTCTTCTTTCTAGCTGCTTGGCTTAATAATTTTCGGTTTTCTGTGCCGCAGCAGTGCTTTCAATTTATGAAACACGCTTACTTCCTTTCCGACCCCCTTTCCGACTCCAACAAGCCGAGGACGGACCATAACCACACCATCCTCTTCAGCGCATTCTCGTCCAAAACTCGCTGCTCGTTACGCGCTCATCTTGTTCGCTTGCGCCAGGGCCAGGTGGGGCAAGGAAAGGCCAGGTATGGAGCATGGGTAATCGCAATCAGCGGCAGTGGCGTCTCCAAGGCCGCTGGTCGAGGGACGGGGCTGCGGGCTGCGGACTGCGGACTGCGGCAACGCGCCGCTGATCAGCGTCCGCGTTTGTGCCCATGGCCAGCCTCAGCCTCAGCCGCAGCTTCAGCTTCAGGTTCAGGTTCAGCCTTCTCCACTCGCCAGCTGGTGCTGGTTGGCCAATTACACACAACACTTAGCCAAGATTTTTCTACAATTTTGCTTGCTTTTAGGTTTTTTGTTTTTTTCTCTCGCCTCGGCAGCAGTTAATTGCACAAGTTGCTGTGGCTGACGGGTATTTTTAATTGTATTTTCCAGGTTTTTAATTAAAGCTCAACTTGATTTTCAGTTTAGTTGCAATTTCAGAGCTGCTTTTTGTTTTCGCACTTGACTCGAAACGGGTTTGGCTGTGATTGGCAGCCCAGAGCTGGCCAAACGGGTTTCAAAGCGAATCAGGATGCCGAAGATGTTTTATGATTTCCCCAGCAAATTACAGGCACTTGCATGGCCCCGCTAGAGGATGGGGCAGCTGGTGGTACTCGGCTTTTATCCAGCGGTTGGAACCTGTAATTGCCACAAGATACTGACTCCATTTAGAAATCAAATTCAGTCAATCTGCGTCCACTTTCTCGTCCACCTGCAGACATGGAGAACACTGCTACCGCTCCTATGCAAATCGCTTTGTGGCCCATTTTTGAACTTTCCACTGAATGGGCACGGCCACGAAACAGTTTCCAAGTTTTCCACGATTTCATGGAATTTCCCTGCGACTTTTCACGCAGCGTTTGCCAGACTCTGTCAGCCAACCGCAAAGTACGACGAGATGTGCAAAGTTTGCCCTCGGCTAAAATGTTACTGCTGGGATACTTGGGCCCTGTGCACGCATGTGTTTGTGTGATGTGAAATGGCCGCACTCACACAGATACCCGTGCACACACACATACGCGGGGCCACAACAAAATGTTATAATTAAAATATAGGGAAGAAACACGGAGAGCAGGCCAGGCGAATACTTGTATTTTTCGTGGACTTTGTCGGCTGGCTTTGTGTGGAGATGAGCCCCCTGCCGACGCCCCTGGATCCCAATCCCACCGCCTGCGATCCCAGATCGCATTTGAACGTTCACTTGTTCGCGTCTTTGTGTCTCTTTCAGTCCCTCCGTCCGGCCCGTCCGCTCCATCCGCCAGGCAATAAAACCCAAAATAATACTATGTAAAAAATGTTTAGTGTGTTTCTCTTCTTGGACGTCCGTACCTCGGTCCCCCGGTCCCCCGTCCAATGGCCCTCATGCTACGCTACTGCTAGCGGTATATGAACAGCGATGACTGCGACTCGCGATCGCGTTCGTGGTCGTGGTCGTTGTCGTGCTCGGGCCCGGAGACCGGAGCTCGAAGATCGGAGACAGACCGCTCTCGCTCCGGCTCTGGCGCTCGGGAATCGCGCCATTCGCGTTCGCGCTCGGTTCGCCAGTCTGCCTTTTCAGATTTCGTTTCAGTTGGCGTTTCGTCTAAACAACAAAATATTGAATTTAATTTTTTTAGTGTTAGTTGCTCTCTAACAATTTCGGAGTCGTTATCGCATGCGCGTTCGCGTCCGCGCCTCAGTTAAGCTTTCTGCGGCCGCCGCCTGCTCCTCTGTCATTTCCCTGCCTTCGGCTCTTCGGACCGACTGCCATCAAGTGTGTACTGATCCCAATTCAAAATCCCGAGTCCCGAGTCCCGATTCGATTCGATTCCCATTCCGCCTTCGATCCAACCGCTGATCGCTGATCGCTGATCGGGTTCGATGGGCCTCGATTGGTCCAGGCCGAGTGCGAGTGTGTGCGGGTCGTTCATAAATTATGTCGTACGCTTTTATACCAAAAACGGCTGTCCAGTTCCAGTGGCCATAAATTTGGGAATTTAAAGTTTTACATGTTTAAAAGTTCATTACTTCGTGATTCGAGCACACAACACAAATATAGCTGCATCGAATTTATTCCGGATCGTTTACGACGCCCTGCCCCTGCCCTGTGCTCTGCCACGGATTATACGAGTGCGTTGATTTAAGCGTTCGTCAGCCCATAATTAGAAAAGATTTGGTGAACATTATAATTATCGTTATCAGAGTGCGCCCTATCCCCCCAGCACTCGGGTCGACCCGAGAGACATATCATTGGGCTTCAAGCGCTTGGAATTATTATAAAACCAAAGGTTCGAGAACGTTGCGTAATTGACTCATCTACTCGTATCTGTATAAACGATTTCCAGGACGCACATTGTCCTCTGCAACGTGTTTTACAAGATTAAATACATTCGGAGGTAAAAAGCCATTTTGCAGCAGGCTGCCAAGTATTAATATTATAATTTAACATTCTGTACTGATAATTACATATCTGAGAACTATTCCCTAAATGTTCCTAAATCAATTGCATAATTTTCGTCTGGCTCTTTCAGATTTGACTTTCCCCTCTGAAGTGTTCGCCAAATTGTGTTATTTCAAAAAAAAGCGGGTAAGCATAAGTCGAATCTGGCCCTTAGCTTGATAATTGAATCAATAATTGTGAGTAAACGGTGAAAGAGTTTCCGTCGGAACTGCTCGGCTCCAAAAGCGTGGCGGTGCAAGCACCCGAGCCCAGCCGAGATGCTCGAATTACCTTTTTGATTTTTATGGCCAAAACAATTCGATTTCAGGCTGGGGCCAGTGTCGGGGGAACATTATTGTAACATAAAGTGCCTGGCCCCTGCCCCGCGCGGTCACCCAGGGTCGTCCGCCCAGATCCAGATCCAGATCCGGTCCTGTGCGCGACAACAGGGCCAGCGTGCAGGGCGTTAAAATGTCCAGGCTGGCGAGTCGAGCGGTATTAAAAATGGCAATAAATAAAGTAAAGTACGGCGAGTACATGATTTCCCTGTTAAGATCCCGCACAGGACCGCGCCAAGGACTGGGCGGGATTGGGGGAGTGGGAATGGGAATGTCATTGGCGGGCGGCAAAGTGCCAGTGATTGTGGATCTGGCGGGGGCAGTGTCCAAGCGGGCCAATTGTGGTAAATCGGAAGTTAAAGACGGCAATAAAACGGTGCAATAAAAATCTATGAATGACACATTAAATCAATTGCCAAAAATCACAAAAGCGTAGAAAAAGTCGCTTATGAGTGGATTTGCCCACGGACAGGGGCCACAGACGGAGACGGAGACGGGAAAGGGGGCGACGACCACTTGGGTGGTGGCCAATGAAGAATTCATTTGAAAGTTTAAGTGATTTATTTTATGGGCGTGAGAAATTGAACAAGCGGGCTAATTACTCACCGATCGGCTGGGCGAGCGGACTCATCAGTCGGAGGTACATCTAAGGAATGACTGCCGCCACCCGAACTGATGCCAGATGCAGATCAGAGTCAAAGTCAGGTGCATCCTCGATTAAGCAATGCATTTCAGAATTTTGACATTTACAACTCCATTCCCATTGTTTCACAGACTTTCCCAAGTGGACTCGATATCGAGCCGGTTCATGTGAATGTAGCTTATCCGAAAATTTTAACGACTTTCCTCTGAACAAAGGGAAAATCGTGCACAACAAGAAAAGCAGCCAAGTTCCACTTATGAAGTCATAAAATGGAAAAACACGTTGGTTACTTTTATCGGTGGCGCAAATCGGAATCGGGACTGCTCCTGCTCCTGCTCCTGGACCCGGACTGCTCCTAGAACAGGCCAGGCCTCTGCCGCCTTCTGTCATACGCCATCGCGTCCTACGATCAGCAGATCAGAAGAAGGGCAGGGCAGGCAGAAGGTCGGGCAGGTGAGCTGCTTTCACCAGACAGTCGTAGTGGAGTAGGAGTGGCAGAGAGGTAGAGAGGTAGAGGTACTATCCGTTGGTGGCCATTTTCGATGACTTCATTCGCTTCTGCTGCTGCCTGGGCTGCTGGCGTTTCACCTTTCTCCCCTCTGAGCGTAGCATGTGCATCCGTCAGATACCCGCACTGCCTCATTGCCTCATTGCCTCACTGCCTGTGTATAAAACCCATAAAATATGTGCACGTCAACGCGCGTCGTGCTGCCTTTTGTGCAGCCATTATTAAATTTCTGATTGTGGCTTTCTACTCACATGTCTTTTGCTCTTCGCACTGTCTGTCCCGCGGACTGCGGACCAGCAAACAACGGACAAACGGACCAACGGACCGGTTCAACTTGTTATCTCGCCCGTTCCCCTCTGATGGCTAATCGGGCAGCGCTCGGGGCTCGGTCTCCGACGGGAAACTGTGTCTTTTCTCCCTATTTTTGAGCTACAGTGGATATGAGAGGAGAGAATATAGAATGCAGGAGGAATATGACTTCCACTTCGACCCATTGTGCGCCATCTATGTGAATTCGTTCCTTCTCCTCCGTTTGCCTTAGTGGTAGAGCTGATCGGGCTCTCGGGCACGGGAACCCAAATGAAAAACAAAATACTTAGCTGGAGTCCGAGTCCCAGCCCTGTTAGTCAGCTGAAATTCCATGAAAACAGAGACACAGACATATTTAGTTGGGCGGGGGCAGACGGACATTTTTAGGCATATCACGTAGCGCATTTAGAGTTCCGATGACTGGGGCAGGGTTCAGGTTCAGCTCAGGGTCCGGCTCTGGGCTGCAGCCACCGGCTCCGGCAACCTGCAGCTGGGTTTGTGCGGAGACATCAATAAAACCTTGAATTTATAATTCAATTAATAATGTCATTGGAAAATACTCGCCTGCGGAGTGGCGTGGGTTCGTGAGTCAAACCACAGATGCAGATAGGGCCTGGGTATACGGGAATGTCTCTGCTTCCACTCGATGGAATGACTTGTCTGAATCGTATCTACAGATACTTACAATTCTATACCCAAGAAACGAAAAGGCGAGCGCTGTCGGGTGGCAGGGTGTAGTGTGGAGAACTGTAGAGTACGGAGTGTGGGGCGGAAGACAGGGCACAAAGTAAATTGAGAACTCATTGAGTGCAGCCAACGACCCAAGAGGGATCGATATTCCTCAACACAAACAAATACGCCAGGCAGACTGCCACCCCCCAACCCCAACCCCAACCCCAACCCCATCGACAGGCGGGCGGTTGTTGGTGTTGGCCTGGCCCCTCTGTTGTACGAGTATGTGAGTTTGTGTTTGTGTTTGTGCTTGTGTACAGCCGCCGACAACGTCAGCAAAAGTGTTTTCAAACTCGGCTACCCTCCTGGTCTCCTTTTGGGGTGGTTCGTGCTGGTGCTCGTGCTCGTGTGCCGCCCCAAATCGTTGTCCTCCCTGGCTCTCCTCTCCTTACTGAAACTCTCTCTCTCTCTCGCTCTCTCTTTCTTTTACTTTCTCTCTCTCTCTCTAACTCTAGCTGTATACATTTTTACTTTTATCCTTGAATGCTTTTGACTTTGCTTATCGCGACTGCCTGCCATTTGCGGGGGTGGCTTTCGTTAGCTCTTGCCTCCAGCGGCGTCAGCGGAAGGGATGCGTGGGTGGCTGCCAGGGTTGCGGGCCCAGCGACAGAGGCCGTTGATATATCCAAACTGAAATTAACCTTTGGCAAGGCGGGGATGGGATGGAGATGGAGATGGGAAGGGGAAGGGCCCGCGCACGCTATTTGAATAAATATTTTGCTGACTTTGGCAGGAGAGGAGGAGGTGGTTGGGAATTTGGTGGAGGGGTGCTTTTTAGCCATGTAACTATTCTATGTGGAAATTATGCTTATGTAAATGAGCCAGTCGCCTTTGTGCTGGCTCCTTGAACCCAGAGACGGCGCAAGAAAGATAAATGAAGGAGAGCGGAGCAAATTCCCAGAAGAAACTGACAATGTAACCAACTTTCCATCCCCAGCCGGGCTAGATGCCAATGTGGAGACAGGGAATAAACGAAGAGGTCAGAGGAAAGAGAAAATGGGAAATGGAATAGGAATAGGGAGAAACGAAATTGATGATTTCATTTATTTTTGGACAAAGTCAGTTTTATGTCTGAGCCTCGGCTTAGCGTTAGGCTTCTTTCGCCCTTCTGCCGGGGGAAGTTAGGCCTGGCTTAAATCTATTCTAAATTCAATTTTGCCGAAAACTGTAAAGCTGTACAAATTATTGTCCCTAAAACCGTTGGGGAATACAGGACCCTGACATAGAATATGACTCTAATTCTGATTCCACTTCTGACCCGCGCAATTATCTCTAGTAGGTGTCTCCGCTTGATTTTGTGTCTTTTTGCTTCCACGAGTTCTATGACAATTAATCTGGCATAAAATTCATCTCTGCATTCGACTGCTCGCCTTTTATCACAGCACAAGAGTGTGGGGGGGATGCGAGTGTACGCGGATGGAGATGGGGATGGGGATGAGCTGAGACGCCATGAAATGGCCTAACGACACCATAACTCTCGTCGTGTTTGCTGGAATTTTAACTGGTGGCCAATTTAATGCCCATAAACATGGTATTAACACCTTATTGGAGTTGAGTCGAGTGGAGTGGGGCAGAGCAATTAACACATTGGCCCACTGGTCATAAAGCAAGTCAAACAACGAGCCAGGTCGCTTAGTGGCCAAGGTGCCAGTCAATGAATCAAATGAAAGCGAATTGCAAATCAATTAGAGCTCATTCAAAGCTCTCAAATTTAAACAGCCAGAATCCAGCCTGAGAACCTCGAAGTAATCCGCGATTTGTATGCTAGTGGAGGGAAAAGAAATGCCATAAAAGAGCCGCTTTCAAGTTCAGGCGGACCCGCCACTTAATTCGTCTTCGTTTTTGAACAAAACAGCGATGTTCAGACAAGTGAGGACTCTTAGCAGCGGTGACTAACTGATTTGACTGCAAATTTATCTACTTTTACGGCCGCTTTTGTCCCCCTACTGCCACAGAGGCCAGTGTTAGTCCCTTCCACGTGTAGAAGTATAATTAAGTTTATGATGTCCCGAAGGTCGTTGGCTGATATGGGGAACGATGGATGAATATGGTTGCTGTTCTGCAATGGAAGGTGAAAGTAATGCTCGAATTTGTGACCCAATAAGCTGACAGCTGGCTGGCTCCATTTACAAAAGCAGAGCCCAGCAACTGAAACAGACTTGACACGGCGCCTCCTAGTTTCCGTGGAGTTAATTCCGAACATAAAAGCACCACTCCGCCAGACCTGCATGGCACTGCGCTCCACTGCTCCACTGCCATTCCTTTCCATTCTGCACCACTTCGGATTGCTGCCGACTCCCCATAAAGTGGCCAAAAGTGTTGCTTTAATTTCAGGGTGTTTATTTTACTTTTATTACAATATATAATGCAATCTACATACAATTTCACTCGTCACATACAACTCACTCAAAGAGTTGTGTCTGTCCGCCCGTCAGTTCGGCCGTCTGTTTGTCGTAAAACGCTTTGCTGGCAATAAAAGGCAGTTAACTAGTTAGATTTATTGTACTAAAATATGGCTTAAGTACAACATCCAACAACAGACACGGCACTTTCTCAGGTACTTAAACTTGTATGAATGGGAGGCACGATAAACGATGAACGATAAACAACGGGCCACTGTATTGTACGAGTGTGCTTTTTAGTGTATCTCTGCTAATATTGGCTTCCATCCGACTTCTTTGCATTTTGCATACAAACCATTGGGCTACACCTTACTATGCTCAAGGGGATGAGAATAGTGCTGATAGGTATCCTCTTTCAGCTGTACTTAACCTGCTTAAAGTTCGGCGGCACACCTCGACCTTGACCCCTTATAAAAGGGGCCATCCAATCATCTTAAGAGGGTTGGCCACCTTTAGTCCCAAAAGTGTTCTACCGCACATGGTCAGCGAGATCAGGTTTGAGTGAGTTTTTATAGTCCAGAACAATAAACCAGAAGCTGCCTTAAGTAGTTCATAGATGGGGAGTCTACATTCATCTACGATGCATTCAATTGGGATTGAATAGTTGAGTATTCAAAGCAAAATTCACACAGAAGTGTAGGCCAGACTGAAGCATTGAGAGCTCTTTCGATCTTTCACATCACGGACAACCTTTCCATCCGTAATTTACGCTTCGTATCTCGCTCTAATCTCGTTCGACAAATTCCCATTGGCAAGAAGTAGCGTTAGATGATATGTGAATTACTAGTCCTGCGGACAAAGGGATCTGTCATTTTGTGTACATAATTAAACAAAGCCATTTCCAATCATAAATTGTGGCACAATGGAAGCGGGCCAGAGGATGTTGCCAAAAATGGAAACGCAACAAATGTTGAGCAAGCAGAGGGAGAAATGTCGTAAAGGGAGATGGGGAACGAGAGACGATCACTCTCGTCGAGGACCTAGGGGCGGTGGCCATGTTCAGGCGACACGACTGCTCGGGTATCTCACGGATGGCGGTGGTGGTAGGGCGCTGCATCTGCATCTGCATCTGACATCTCTCCACAAAATGTCTCGCATGGAAGCTGTCAGCACGATACGAGTATGTATTTCATTTGCTGCCTCCTTTCTGCTCGCTATCGCTACCATGCTCGTTCTTTGTTCTAAATATGGCTCGTCGAGTGTGTCTGTGTGCATTTTGTATCTTTCAGTCGGATTATTATGGCGGCTGTTGCCCAATTTCTGGCTTGCTCTTTTCGTAGAAATCCAAAAGCAAAGGCCAGTCACCGGCACAGAACACGTTTTAATGATCTGTCGAAAACAGGAATGAGAGAACTTGTTTGCTGGCCTCCCCTGGAAAACTTCGAAAACGCAGAAAACTGTTCATCGACAGTTCTGGTTCTTAGACTGGTGGAGCTTAGACTTTCTGAATCGGAGCGGAGTCTCCTATCTCTGATCCGTCTTTGGTTACCTCCGCGACCGCCACTCTTTACACGGAAAACGGTCCAGGCCAAAGGGTTGCGAGAATGAAGAAATTCAAGGCAATTAAAGGCTCCGCGCGATGGAGAGACGTATCATAATTAGCTGGGAGAAAGATCATTAAAGATCGCACGACGGTACGCCTATAGAGAGAGGGAGAGGGATTGGGAAAGGGATAGGGAGAGGGAGAGGTGCGTCAACGAGCTTGGCTGTGTCTAATTGGATAACATGAAATTCATTTTATCTCATTTAATTCTCCGCAGCATCTGAGACCCGAAAATCCGGGAACCCGAAATTTCTGTCTGGCTGTTTGTTTGTTGTTTTTTTTCTTTTCTTTTTTATGGTGGCAGTGGCGTGGCCACCGGGCAGAGCCAATGAACTTCTCTCTCACCATATTTCTTTCTCCTCTTTGGACATATTGCATGTGAATTTGTTTGGAATGATTATATTTTGTGGTAGGTTTATTGTTGTCTGAATTTAAATTTCGGCTCGGCTAGACCTGGCCTGGGACTGGGACGATTTCACATGATGAAGCCATAAGCCGCCATCGCGCCCATAAACCTATTTGAATATTAATTTTGTTAATTAACTTATTCAAATTTGGGAATCGTTAAAAATTGAAGAAATTCTTTTTATGGCTCTGCGTTTTTCCTCCAGAGACAGAGGAAAAAAAACGAAGAATGAAAGACTTTGTCTTGGTGACAAAAACACAAATTACTCACGATAATTGTGACACCCAATAAACTTACGAGTATCTTCCCACAACGGTGTGAGTGAGCTGGAGGATTAGCTGATCCCAGAAAAATAAACGACACGAAAGCAATTTTAATGACACATGATCTTCAATCAGTTCAGAAAGTTTCTGATACCGGTTGGACACTTTATGCTGACCCCAAGTACACGTACGATTTTCAAGAATCTAAGAATTAGGATCTCAGCTCCTATTCTGCAGATCTCTGCTCCCAAAGGTATACAAAAGTATGAGGAATTTTCAGCCCAAGCGAGTGGCGATCAAAGCAAGCGGGAAACTCTTGAGCCACACATGGAGCTATCCGAAATGTAGTTGGGCATGAAAATACAAATGGTCGTGTGTAGGAATTGACTTTGACCCTGATACCGCCTTCGGGGCAGCAACAACAGCATGTTGCACAATGCAAATGCGAAACGAGGAAACAGATTTTACGACGTGTTTGACGGCTGTCTGTCGTTATTGCCTTGTCTGCTTGCCTCAACCCCGGCCAAGTCCCGGCGCTCACTTCCGTGCGCTGGCACTGCGGGGAATCGCAGTAAGTGCGCGCGGCATCCTTCATCCTTCATCCGGCTCTCCGCTGACTGCACCGTGAACGTTTCTGTTTCCTGGTTGGCTGTTGAGTTGCCTTGCATCATTACCTGAGCGGTGTCAAATGCAAACAAGCCGTTTGCGCCGGCCATAAAGGCGAAAGATGACGACAGCTCGAGCTGGCACTTCCTCTCCATCGTCCCTTTCCTTGCAGGACAATCATGAGCTACCACAACAGACATCTTCCCTTATACAACAAATTCCTCTCTTATCCTGTTTTCGCATGGAAACGATGGAGCTTGTTATTACAGGAAGCCAAGGACTTAAGGGAATCACTGATGCATTTTAGGAATAAGAGTTCCGTACATATTGCATGTTAATTAATAAGTTTTTGGACACCATACTTTTGATATAAGTCTGATTATATGATATTTTTATATGGTCTGTTTTCCATTTCAGTTGTAACTATCAGCCACACAGCTGCGTGCAGAAGAATACAAACCACGCCCGAAGCACAGTCTCCGCTGCACTCACGAAACGCAGAAACAGCACAACTCACAGCGGTGGCGTCCGGCCATAACCATCTCGTTGCGCCCACAGCGACGAGTATCTCCCCCTCCAGCGGCAATTCCCATCCCACAGGTGAGACTTTACTACTATACTACCATTTCCCCAAATAGTAATGTTATACTCAAAGTAGCCGCACTGTTTCCTTGCATAAAGCTCGTATATATGTATGTTGGAAACGATTAGATCGATTAGACTCGGAATTCGGTCTGAAACAAATTCTATGTGAGGATGACTTATTATTACAATCAACAACGATTCAAATTTTAGTTTCTTACATTTAATGATTTTTCCCCAATTCGACGTATCCGTCCCTACATATTGTGGAACCAGTTTCTTCTATGTTTCGAATCCCGATTTTCACCCAGGTCGAATACGAATTTCTCAAAATATTATCCGGCTCCGCCACATCGACTTATACATAATTCAAGGAGGAGAATTGGATGCATCTTGAGACATACATACATATGTGCCTCTATTGAGTTCCGTTTGAAAATTGATTTCAAAGATAGTGTGTGCACTAGATTCCGTAACATTAGTCTCGAGTAATTGTTGCCGAAGTAGGCTGCGAGTTTGGCTGCGTGTTGTCCTCAAACCGGCTCTGGGCACTTGCATCCTTTTTATGATTTGTTAACATTTCCCTGCCATTGTCCCATGCTTGTACCTTCTTTTTCCAATGGCAATGGCCATAAAATTCCCATAATTGTCCGCTGCTGCGTTAAGTTTGGACGGAGACCCGTAGATACAGCGTCGTCGGGGTTGTTTGTAATTGTGATCTCAATTTGGCTGCTGTCATAATTTTCCGAGTGAGCCCGCGCACGAATTTGTTTGCTTTGCTCATTAACATTAATTAGCGCGAAGGAAAACTTTACGAACCCCACCCCTTCCTGTTCCTTCCCATTGAAATAGTAGACGACTCCCTCCCTACTACTGCTGCTTCTGCTCTTGGGGCGGCCGCAAGTCGCAATCGATAAAAAAAAAACAACATCGCGAGCCAACAACAACTACAGTACAACTACAATGTATGTGGCCCGACCCCTCCGGACAAATCTGGGCCATAGATGGCGCTGCGGCTCGCGATATATTCAAATCAGCCCCCAAGCAGACTGGGCGCAAGAGAGAACGCTCCTGAGCGTGGAGTCGGAGATGGTGTAGAGCGAGTGGCAGGCAGCAAAGAGCAAGGGCGTGCACACGTACACTGTACGTGTGGCTTTGGGCAGTGTGCGTGCATGTGTGTGTGCTGGCATGCGTCTGCCCGCCAGGCACCTGCTGAGCTCTGAGTAGTGGACACTGAACGCTGAACACTGTCCGCTGCTAGTGGACGGACAATCTTCAGACGTATGTACATACGTAGCCGCAGCTCCAACAGACTTGTTCTCGTCTGTGTCAGAGCATTGCTGCTGGGGTCCCAGATTCAGTGCTCTCTTCAGCGTGCACCCACACAGCGGCAGCGTTGGATCCACATACACACTGTACACACTGTACACTGTACGTGAGCATAATGCGCCAGAAGAGAGCGCAGAAAGAACCACCACCACCAGCGCCAGCGTGAGCGCCTGCGCCTGCGCGGACTCTCTTGCACGGAACGGCACGGACGGCCGACGGTGTTCATGTTCACATCTTGACTTTTCTGACTCTTACGGCGCGTCACCCGTCGACGAGAGAGAGAGAGAGTCGAGTCGAAGTGAGACAAGACGAGTCTCCACCGTTGCCGCTGCCGCGTCGCTGCTGCTGTTTCTGGTTCTGTTTTGCTGCTGCCGCAGACGTCGTCGCATTGTAAATTTGTGCTTCGCTGTGTACGGTTGGAAGGCGTGCGGGCGTCCAAGCAACAACAACAGCAGCAACAAAGAGCGATAGAAACAGAAACGAAACGGCAACAGCGACAGCAGAACAGCCACCGAGGACCTGGACTTGGGTGTTTCGTATTCGTATTCGGTTCCATTCAGTTCTGAGTGCTGTTCTCGCGCGGCTCGAAAATAAGTTGAGCGTTTTGGAAATCGCACCTCGGTAATCGAAAATCGCAGATCGCAGTCACAAATGTCCAACCTGAACAGCAGACATCGAAACACAACACCAGCGATGGGAATAAAAAATAGCAACATTTTGGTTAGCTGTTGCAAGCGTTGTGTTTAATTGTTTGTTTTGGTCGTAAAATCGGATTTTATGACCGGCAGCATAAAAAGCTAGCCCAAACAACCAACAGCCAACTGCCAACTGCCAACCGCCTACAGTACGCACTGCAAATGAGTTCGCGATTTGTGCCGGCATGAACTAGCAGAGCACCAAGAGCCGAAAGCGTCCGCTATTACAAGGTTTTATTATTTATTAAATTGAAAGACAACAGCCGGACGATAAGTGAGAAGTGTCCGAGAAAATCGGAAAAAACTTAAGCAAAATCACCTGAAATAAACCTGAAACAAGTCGGAAAACCCAATTTGAAAATACTGCTCCACTTTTTGAGCACCACGAACACCCTGTGCGCTTTCACATCATCCGTGTCTCTTTGGCTTTCGATCGAATCAACTTCCGCCCCCTGCCCAACCCAACGAAATACGTTACTCTGACGTCGACTCTCTTCGACCCGCTCTTTACTGAGGACGCGCGTGTGTGTGCGTGTCGAGTGCGTGCATGAGTCGGGGGTCTCGTCTGTGTGTGTTTGTTAGTTGCGTGTGCGGTACGCTAAAACTATTGGAAAACGGTTTGATTGAAAATTAAAATCGAATCGAAGCAGAGCGAATCTAATCGAATTGATAGTGTAAAATACATCGACTAGAAATATATCAACAGTGCAACGTGGAAAAAAGAGATAAAGATTGGGTCGGTGGGTCGAGTCGATCGTACCACAGAACCCGACTCCCACACCACCAGCTTCAGCCCCATCCACACACGTTCTGTGTGTGTGCCGGCCGTGCTTTTCGTTGCAACCGCTTGACTGAAACGCGTTCAAGATAACCATAAATATTCCACCCCTCCCCCAAACCCCAACCATCCCGCTGGCGTGCGCTCTCTACGACCCCCACGATGTCTCGGCAGTCGGGTCGCACGCCGCTGCCGGGGCGTGGTGGGGGCATCACACACACCCTCACCCACACGCCCACCCGCATCCGCATCCGCATCCGCATCCTGCCATGCAGCACCACCATCAGCAACAGCAGCATCAACAACAGCAGCAACAGCAGCAGCAACAACAGCAGCACCTGCAAGAGCAGGAGCAGCTACAGCAGTCCTCGCAGCATCTGCATCAACTGCATCATCACGCGCACCACCACCTGCCTCAGCCCCAGCCTCTCCACACCGCCAGTCTCCACCAGAGCGCGCATTCCCACCTGCAGCAGCACTCGGTTGTCTCCTCCGCGTCGGTTGCGTTGTCCACTCCATCATCTGTTCTGCAACAGCAACAGCAACAGCAACAGCAGACTACGCCCACTACACATTCCACGCCCACGCATGCCGTCATGTACGAGGATCCCCCACCTGTGCCAATCGCCGCCGTGCAGCAGCAGACGGCTCTCCAGCATCTTCCCGCTCCTCAACAACAACAACAACAACAGCACCAACAGCAGCAACAACAACAACAGCAGCAGCAACAACAGTTGGCAACAACACCGGTGGCTGTCACTCTCAGCCCTGCCCAGACACCCACTGGAAGCTCCGCCCAACAGCATCAACAGCAACAGCCCCAACAGCATCTCACATCTCCCCACCATCAGCAAATGCCCCAGCAGCAGCAGCAGCAGACACCGAACAGCGTACCCAGTGGCGCCTCGTCAGGTCTCCAACAGCAGCAGCAGCAGAATGCTGTGGTCACATCTGGGCAGGCCCAAATTGTGGCGCCGAGCACGGCGAGCGTTTCTCCCTCCAGTGTTAGTTCCCAGAAGGAAGGTGAGCTGAGCCAGAACATATCCTTTAAAATTTTCGTCCAGAATTGGAGCCGTCCACATATCTATTGTCCCGAGTGGATAGTACTAAATTATAAGCCAAATTTAGATACTCCATTATAAGTGGCATCTGATCGGGGTTTAAAGAATTGTCGGTTTCTGATGAAGTCATTATATGTATCCCCGTCCCATAGTTGATAAGAGGGCCACCATTGACCTTTGATATGGACTGTCATTGAACAGACTGCGATTGAATTCAATCTTGCATGAATTTATTCGAGATGGATGGCATGAAAGACCGATACCGAATTCTCACATGCTATTCTGCCAACAATCATTCTAGAGCTCTCAATAGCAAACTTTTGGGAATTGGAACCAATACCAATTATTAAGAAATACTGCCATTTAGAAATGTTTTGATAGAGAAACTATAATAGAACTAATGGTTGGTTGTAATTGACATTTATCAAATTCCCATTTAGTTGTTGATTTAGAAATATAGATCTAGATCTAATCGAAGAATCCTAATTTGTAATATGAAAATTGTCCCACTTGGGAATATTAGAATTGAATCCAATGTAATAATATGCACTTGCTCTGTTTTCAGACATCAATATGTCCATCCAATTAGCGCCACTTCATATACCCGCCATCCGGCCCGGTCCTGGCTTCGAGACGGATGCCTCGGTGGCTGTTAAGCGGCACGCGGCCCCCTGGCCCTACAACGACGACGGCTTCAACCAGTACCACGCCTCTGCCTCGCAATACTATATGGAACAGCGCGACCGCAAGCCCATGTTCCCCTACTACCCAGATACCCAGTTTCAGGTGAGTGCTCGAGGTCTCCGTCTCGTAAACAACTCATTGCCAGCTTCTTATCGTCGCTTTTCCTCCCATCCTCCCATGCCGCTTGCCCCCCTGCAGCCATACTGGGCCAACTACCGTGATCAGCCGACCTCCGCCGCAGCAGCGGCCTACATGAGCGCCAGCGACGACCGCCATGTGACGGTGAGCGCGGCGGCTGCGGCGCGACAATCGGTGGAGGGAACCTCGCAGTCCAGCTACGAAACGCCCACCTACTCGTCCCCAGGGGGACTGCGCGGATACCCGGGCGAGGCGTACTCGAGCACAGGTACGTACCCTGGCATATCCAAATGCACAGAGATTTTCCATGCCACGTTCTTGTTGTTGTCGGTGTGGCTGTCGCTGTCGGAATGGCAAATTGCGAAACTGCAAGTTTGCCGTTCAATTAGCGCACTGCAAAATACCTCATAAATTAATGCCGACTGTTTGGTTTGCGTTACGCCTCAAAGTGGGTGTGAAAGTCGGAAGAACCTAGGAGGTATGCTCGAGGCCATGCACCAAGCATTGACTATCTACAATGTTTGTGCTTGATGATCGTATACCCCACCGCCAATCAAATCTGTATAAATATGTGTTTGGAATGATTCCAGGCCACCTAAAGAGACGCTACTATCTTCTTTCTACAGAAATAAATCTTGAAAATCTTGTATTTGTTATCGAACAAATAAATTATGGAATTTGAATATAAAATTATGTTTAACAAATATTTGCGCTTCGTAAGAAAATGTTTCATAACATACAAAAGTAATCATATTCCGTACAAAGCAGACAATTCGGCTTAAATGACCACATTAGTGATCCGCATCTAAAGTTTAAATACCCTTTTTAATGGTTATTATTATTATTTGATCTAGATCAAGTATTTGAATATCACATCTGGTCTGCTTCATTTGAGTACAGTTCTCAATGAGCAGGAACGAATGCATTCAACAATTCGGATGTGAATGGGCCTCTTGCCAATTCAGTTCGACGAACTCGCTTTCCGTACCGCACCAATAAAGAGCCCATAAACGCTGAATTGAATAATTTTGTATTACGCTAATTGCTAAACAATTTTCCTAATTGCTCTATAAATTTAACGATCTGATATGGGGATATGGCAACAACGACAACAGCAATTGTTGGACCACCCGCACCTAGTCAATGGAAAAAATATTGAATGAAATTTCTCTGTTTATTCAATAGGAGCCTCCGGAGGGGTATCGGTGGGAGCTGTGGGTCCTTGCACGCCGACCTTGCACGAGTGGACCGGCGCGGTGTCGGTGCGGAAAAAGCGAAAGCCCTACTCGAAATTCCAGACGTTGGAGCTGGAGAAGGAGTTCCTGTTCAACGCGTACGTGTCTAAGCAAAAGCGCTGGGAGCTGGCCAGAAACTTGCAGTTGACCGAGCGTCAGGTGAGTGCCCATGCAGAGATGGTTGGAGGTTCAAGTGCTCATTCATTGGACTCTCTTGCTCTTTGTTTACAGGTCAAGATATGGTTCCAGAATCGACGCATGAAGAACAAGAAGAACTCGCAGCGGCAGGCTAATCAGCAGAACAACAACAACAACTCCAGCAGCAATCACAACCACTCGCAGACGGCTCAGCAGCACCACAACAACCATCACCTGAACCTGGGTCTGAGCATGGGCCACCACGCCACCAAGATGCACCAGTGACCTTTGGACAACAGCAGCGCCGGCACCATGGGCTTCCCCACCTACTAGCAGTTAGCCAACCCGAGTCCGAACCCTCAAATGAATCCCAATCCGAACCCGGCTCTCGAACCGAACGCCCATCTAATCAAGAACGAGCTGGCCTTGGACTTTCCATGTTAGCCGACATGTTAGACTCGGCCAACTTTGAGGAAATTCGGTAAAATCTACAAAACACCTGAGCTCTTTCTAGCCAGGACGGCAAGGGATGGGAAGGGACGGGAAGCGATCTGGGTCTGGGTGTGGAGAAGGTAGCCCTGGAATGAGCTGGCGTCGCTGTTTACCAAAGCAGGGCGGCCCCAAGGAAATGAAAAGATAATACCTTAAATGAAATGCATATAATTAATAAGTCAGTTCTTAGAGATCCATTATTGAGCAGACACAACTGTCAAGAACGACACAACCATTCAGAACAGATACCCATTTGCAGATAGACGATAACGGCAGCTTAGTTCAGTAGTTGAATATAGATACGAGCAGGTAGCGAGGTGCAGCAGGCGGTATACATAGATGGAGATGCAGAAAAAGATACACTTAAAATTTGCAATTTGTATGGAAATATATATATGTATGAACGTATGTATGTATTTCTATCAAGGCTCTCATTAACCTAAGCGAGCATTATGAATTTTCAGATCTATAAATATGAATATACTTAAACATCAGTGAATATTACCCCTATAAATTACGAATAACAAGCGTTCGAGTAGTAGATTTTACCATATTTATCTTTGTAAGTGCAGCTAGATTGCAGCTGAATTAGGTTGAGCACATCTTAGACCCAGAAAATGTTCTTGAAACAAGCAAAAATTGTTTAACAATTGTCAGTCGCCTCACCCATCAATCCCTTCACCCCACTACACGGACACACTCGCATTCACACTCTCAGTCAGACACTTGCCCATACCCAGATAGATTATGGCCACAATTTAGGATCAATTTTGTCGTATAATGTTCGTTGTGTCGTGTCCCTTGATACCTTCTAAGTTCCTGTACATAAACTAAGACATTGAGAACTACTATATGAAAAGCATACACAAGAATATTAAATGTGTATAATGAAATTCGGATTCGATTTTAGCAAATGGTAACCTCGTAAGATTTCGATGTGTGCATGTTTACTATATAGTTGAAGTCGCTTTCGATCCAACGTAACTTTAAAGCAAAGAAAACTACTCGTAAAGCTAAAGAAACAAAAAGGAAACTTAAGAGAAAAGAAGAATACAATTTACTGAAGTAAGCAAGTGTGACAGCGGAGGCCAGGACCCACAGATTTGATATGGAGATGGAGGGGGCGCAGTTGAGGAGGAAGTAAATTAGCATACAGTAACAGCTACTTATATAACTAAATATAGTACTATAATACACGTACATATGCACACATATATTTTCATGTGTATCGACTCCGCTTGATCCTGATATTAAGTCTAAGTTTAGTTGTGTTGTGTAATTATCGATTTTTGTTAATGTTTTGCCCCGAGCATTATATTCGTATGCTTAACCTAAACCTAAACCTATACCGATACCTATACCTTTACCTATGTACGCCTCTCATTAGATATGTATAATTATTCCTATACATACTTGATGAAGATGATTTCACAAACTGCTTTATATTCATGTTCTTGTATTATTATTTCAAAACCCTCGATAAGTTGTAGTCTAAAGTCGGTTATGTTTATGATTATGTTCGATTATAGTTTGTTTAGTGAATTTTAATATAGAATTAGCAATTCTCTTTTTTAAAAAGTTAATTATTGTGAATAAAATACAACAAGTTGCAAAAGTGCAAAATATACACACAATTCAAAAGTATGTTAACCCCGCCGAAATATTGTACTTATCCGCATTACCCAATTATGTTTTTATTATTTTTCTTCATTTCTTCTTCGACCACTTGTCTTTCGGTAAGTACACCGCAGAGGACCTCGGCCTCCCACCGCGGGATGTTGACGCATCGAGAACAACCTCTCAGCATCGAATTTATTCATAGACATCATGCTCTTACACGTACAGAATTTAAATCCAACTGCATACTGCACAGGAGGAAATCAGGACAATTTCGGCACACCGTTAGTCAAGAATGCCACAAGAAGCTTGCTGATTCGGCGACCTTATGTTGTTTGCTTTCCTTTAGTTCCTTTTTTTAATTTTCCTTGCTTTCACTGAGTTTCCTTACAGTCTCGTTTCTCTTTTCGCTTTGGTAACTTAATAAATACAGCGCTTAAATAAAATAAATCTAGAATTAATAGTCTTGTTTTCAAATATGTCATAAGATTAAATAAATTATTATGTAACTGTGTTTCCTGAACTCTTATCTTTTGTATAAATATGATTTACACAAATTGCAGTCAAATTGACATTACGCCAGGAGAGATCGAAGATTATACTTTTCGTTGGCTTACAGGAAACTTTATCTAAATTTTGGTCGATATGTTTCCTTCCTTTACTGCTATATCTAATAGATTTATATCCATGTAAATACTTTTGGATTTGAAGATTTTCACACAATATCTAAACGAGTCGAGCAATGACCTGTTTTCCACCGAGTTTTCTTATGGCGGTTACATATAATATAGTACATGCATTTATGATATGATTTTTTCAGATAAAATCGTATTGAGTTACGCTAAAGCACTCAAAATAAAAACCAGAGGGAACTTTGTGAGTTGCTGCTGCGACCGCCACTCTACGCAATAGTGGCTTACCTCCGGCATTGAACGAAAAAGATTGCGTCCGAGAGAGACAGAAAATCGTCTGAACATGTCGTCGGGCGCTGCGTAGCAACCGAAAATTGATTTGTATCTTTTGGCTATAATAATATTCCGATCTGATCAAGATTTGGCAATCTGGTAGATATGGTCATTCTCTATGATTGTGGGCTTTTAATTTTTTCGTATCTTCAAAATTGTGAATGCCACATATTTTCGTATTTTGTGAGAGCGTAAAGGGATGGGTTTGCTCTAGCTCTAATAGTCTTTGCGATCTTTTTATGACACAGATTTTCGTCCTTTGCGTGGGCGGAGAAAAGTGGGGCTAAATTTTGAAATACACTTGTCCAGGCTCGATATCACAGGAGTATGGATACCAAAGATGGTTGCTCTAGCTCTTATATTCTCTGAGATCTAGGCGCTCACTTTTAGCGATAGGCAAAACCGGCCATGAAACGTGCCATGTTTTGAAATAAACTTGTAACAGTGACATATCACAGAAGTCTGGATACAAAATGTCGTTTTTGTATTTCTTATTGTCTTTGAGCACTAGGCACTCATAGGGACGGATAGACGGATATCCCTATACTCTTTGACTTTATACTTTATTCCTGTGACTCTACTTTATACCCGAAAGTCAGCCAGTGATTTCTACGTAACTATGACTGCCGCATTCTCTCTCTCTATCTTTCTTTTGGTATCGCTTATCATAAAAGGACAGAATCGATTTGTTGGTTAATGTGAAGGGGGATGTTAATCTGTCCACGTTTCTCTTCTAGCAGTTGTCATGAGAGATGGGTAAAACATAGACAGAAAGTTAAGTTTATCATATTTTGACCTATTTGATTCGAATTATAGAATATTTTATATTATATGCATATATAATATATTTTGCACATCTTTTTTCTCAATTCTCACACCAGCACAGCCGTTTTATCTCGTTCTCCTCTTCCAGGGTGCGCACACTGCATGAGTAAGATTGTGTGAGCGATATAGAGAGAGAGATAATGTGGTTCCCTCATTTTTTCCTTTTGGCTATAATAATGATCCGATCTGATCCAGATTCCACATTCATGCTCAATGATTCTGCGTTTTTAGTTTTTTCATATCTTTAAAGTAACGAATGCCACAGATTTTCGCCCTTGTGGGGGCGGTACTCACAAGAGTCTGCACACAAAATTTGGATGCTTTAACTCTCATAGTCTCTGAAATCTAGGCACTTTTTGATGCTGATTAAGAATAGTGTCGGAAACATGTAACGAACCTAAAAGGGTTCGATAAAATCCTTCCCCCAACGTACTAAACATAAAACCTGCAGGGGAGGTTAAAACGAACCTAAAAGGGTTCCTTCGCCCGACGTATTATAAACATAAGAACCCACTGCTAAATTACAACGCCTCACACAAACCCCGCATATACATATTATTTACCAACGCCCCCCCTCCACACATAGCCACCGATCGACAAGCACCCAACGGCAAACCCGCCAGCTCGCCAAAAACGCGAAGAGAAAGAACCAGGTCAACCCACGATCGCCAAAACGGGGAAGTGCACCCCGACACGGAAGTGCACTTTCGAACCCGCTGACCCAGCAGCAACAGGCGTATAAAAAGACGCCGGCCAGAACAAGAAAAGGGCTTACGCAGAAAACCGGCTCCGAGTACAGACGTTTTACCAAAAACCCATCGTTCTAAACTAAGAATTAAAAAGTTCTAAAATATTCATAATAAAGTGTCTAATCATCAGAACAGTATCCAATTGCGTAAGTTCATTCCAACTAGCCGAGGCACCGACACTACCCCACCCCAAGTCCACGCACACCGTTTAATATACACGACGAGCAGCGCTCGCCCCAGCCCCGATCCAACCACTCTAAGATAGGCCAACCCCGACGTCTCCCTCAAAGTTCCATCTACTTCTACAAATTTCTTGTGGATTGACCCCTGGACGTGACTGAGCTTACCTCAGCCTGAAATAGGTCCATCACAAACACTTCCTTCTGTACAATGTACAATGTACATATATCTAAACTCTTCGAATACTGGGTATACAAAATATATAATGAACATTAATTTGTATATTTTCTTCGACCAGGTGGAGTATAAGTCTGCTACTAAGGTGCTCTTCGTAAGGTGGTCTTTCGAGCGAAGAGGGACTTCTTGGAGAAGCATGGGCCATTACCCAGGAAATGCTCGCAAATCTTGATGCGGCAGCCGATTTGAAGGCGCCGATTTGGAACGCTTGAACAACCCTACTCCAGAAGTAGTTTCTTCAGCATAAGGACTTCGGGCAAAACTAAATAAACAAACCCCATTCTCAACTAAATCTTGTTTGGATATGTTACGTGATTTCTCATTAATAATTTGGACCTCGATCCATTGACATGAAGCTGAGCTGAAGGAAGTTGTCCCACACCAAAGAAAACACCCTGCTATTCAAATATTGGCATTTCCCCTCTTTCGGTGGCTCACAGTGGAAGACCTAAGCATTTCCATTTGGATGAGTTTTCCAGTCAATATCTTAATGGATATCCCACTTACCTCTCAAAACCACTTAGTTCCGTGATGCAACATGGCTACAGGAAACGTGCAAGTCCATTAGTGCTACCAAAAGTTTAAGTTAATGAAAGGTAAAATCATAGATCAAAGGGAAAGGAAAAGCAAAGGTAGACTCGGAGTATGGAAGCTTTTATAGGCTCAGATGGCTCCAAAGTCTTTTAATATATCCTTTGCATAAAATAGAAACAAAAACAATTCCTCGCACAAGTTGACGTTATCCTGCTGAAGCTTCTAGTTACATAAGGCACTTTGATAATTGTCTTTATGTTTTAAAATTTTGACTGCCAGTCTTTTATTTAAATCAGAAGTCCATCAATTAATTATTTGTATTTTTGTGGCTTGCTGTGTACTAATTATTCTCGGTAAAGGCAATATTGTTCGTATATAAAATTCGTGTAGATTTTTTTTTATCATTTTGATAATTTATTTTTGTTTTTTTATCCTTAACCTTTTCCGTAACAAACTGTCTTAGAGCCAATTGGATCTAGTTAGGTGTAAACATAGTCCGATACCTGCGATTGCTAGATCGACTGGGGTTGGCATTTGGTTCCAGAATATATATACGTTGGGTCTGAGATGGTTCCTTCTATACGTTATAAATATCTGACCAATTTTATAATAAAAAAAAGCAAATTAAGGAAGAGTTCATTAATTAAAAATATTGTAATGATACCCAAGATGTTCCAAAATAATCTGAAAAAAGCTCCTGATTTAGCTTTTTACAATGTTTTAGTAAGCTTTGGGCCTTCTGTTTCCGTTTAAAATGAGTTTGAACAAATTTACAGAGCTAAAATAGGCGTATCCAAGATCGCAATAGTATCAATATCGCAATTAAATATATACAAGAATGATGTATTTACACAAAATCTAAACTACTCCGCCACTTTGGTGGAAGAGACCATTAGGATTGCAGTTCAATATTGCAATATAATGTTTGTATTTGTAATTACCTTTCCATTCCATCCTAAAAGCAACACATGAAAACTCTCGTGTTTGTTTAAACTTTATTCAACCCCTAAAATGGGGTTGGAAGCAAATCTGAACCCGCGTTGTAAATGTACCCGGGAGATACATACATATAATTGTATGTATGTACATGTATAGGACTGATAACAAACCTTCTTGCAAATATGTATCCACAAGAATTTGAATAAGCTTTCATCGATGCAGAGGGAAGTTTTACAGTACCAGAGAAGGGTGTATTCTATACATACTCGTATATAAACATTGGTATTCTCAAAGGCTCACAGATTGGGTGGCTATGTGTTCGGTTCAGCTCGGTTCAGATGGTTTTTACCTTATGTATAGTGCACGCAGATGCTTTCACCCATCAAACTGGAGTGGGTGTCTTCTCTTTTCTCGGATGGATTGGGGATGAACTGAGTGGGTGGCAGGGTTTGCGTCTGACGAAACAAACAACCACCGAACCTAAAATTGTAGTTGTTTTCAACTATTTTCAAAGATGCTCTTTTGAAATTTGAAATAAAAGCTATTTTAGTCAGGGCGGCTTATTAAAAAAATTTTTAAACGAGGTCTGCTGTTTTACACAATTACTTCGTACCTTTGGGGAACATCTGTACGCTGGTGGAGCATTCTAGAACTGGCCTAAAATGGTTTATGTGTATCGGTTAAAAAGTGCTATCTATGAAAAATGAAGTACAGGGCAGTAAGTATACGTAGATCTGGTTAGATAGAAAAACCGACAAGGTTACGGCAAAATGTTTGGCTAAATAGGTATCTGAATAAACATATTAAATTAATTACTATGTACTAGAACAAATATTTAATATATCTACATACATATGAGCCTAAAATGGTGGAGGTCATTAAAACAAATGTTTTACAATACATACATATGTACATATGTATGTATGTATGAACAAATCACAGAACCCTATAGTTTCATAATTTTAAATGCATTTCTTAGATATTATCTGCAAAGAATGCGAGCTCTTACTTGCCCAGACCTTCACTTCCTTCCTTCAGAAGACATGGGATTTACATGGGGCTTTCCGCCTGACTAGAAATCTAATATCTTTAACTTACTTAAGCTAATTAAATCTGAAATACATATATATTCCTTGATGCTAAGCAGAAGCATTCGTTATAGGATATCAAAATTGATATTTTAATTGAATGAAATTATGATAGAAATGATCTGGATGTAAATGTCGTCTTATAAGTCAGCGGATCAGTACTGTAATAAAGTTAAAAACGACTGTTATTTACTTTTTCGTAAATATCCGGGAGTTTATCGAATCGATCAATATATTTTACCTTTCTCCAGAATTGAAGTTGGTTTTGAGAATATTCTTAGCTGGAATATTCTCAGACTCATTGCAATCATTTCGAGGGGTCCAAATCTAATTCGCGGCATATGCGGGGTAGGGTAATGATTAAAAGTTTTCAAAGTATTAGATGGCAAAGAATATGTACCTAATTCAACACAATTCGATCTGGTAATCAAAAGATAAGCGTGCGAGAGATGCCTGGCATCTGAACCCCAGCCAACGGTTGAACATACATACATACATATTTATATATGTAGTAGTGCTGATGCCGCTGGTAATGGTGGTGCGAAGACGGGGGTAGAAGTTAATGGGGAACGGGGAATCAGGGATGAGCGAAATGTAGAAAGAATAACAATCAAATGATTACACCAACAACCACCGCGATGGGAAACTGGAATCCAAAATTGACTCGTTGCCATCGTCAGGTTCAGTCTTAACCCCTGCCCCGGCCACAGCGTCAACGGCAGCGAGAGATTACGGCGTCGACGGACCGGCATGGACTTGTTTGGCACATAAAGATACAAATGTATCTGCGGCAGACAGCAAATGGCGTATATAAAATGATTGGACATGTGTCAGTGTATGCGCGCTCGCACATGTCCATGGGACTCTGTGTCTTTGGTTGTGTGTGTGTGTGTGTGTGTATGTGAGCGACAGCTCGGGTGGTTGTTTTGCTGCCGATGGCCAGCGAGAGCAAGAGAGAAGGTTGCGTGTGGGAGGGAGAGGCCAGATACACGCGCGTTTTATTGCCGCTGCTCCTCTTGCTTGGCTTTTCATCTTTTGGCATTGGGTCGTTGCTGGTGCTGCCTCTCTGCTCATTGCTCTCCGCTCGCTGCCTCTCCCGCTCCTATTACCGTGGCGTTGTGTTCTCGAAAGTGTTGCCATCGGCTCTGCCTCTGCCGCAGTCCACTCGCTGCTGCTGAGGGTTTACGACCTTCTTGTTGGTGTGCCATGCCCGCCTCGCATCCTCGTCCTTGTCCTCGAGCACATCTCAGAGAAGCACGAAAGCGAACTGAAGGCGACGACGGCACAACCACCGCCAACGACACCTTTACCCTACCCCTGCCCCGGCCCAGGCCACGGCCGCAGACCGGGGACGCGACTCGGCCTGTATCTATACTCGTATCTGTATCTGTAGCTGGCTGCGACCGACGATGTTGGCTTCTCCATATTCTCATTCTCATTCCCATTCCCATATTCTCATTCCCGTTCGAGTTCTCGTTCGCCGTTTCTGTTGCTCTGCGCTTCACGTCGTTCACGTCTCGTCTGGTCTCGCCTCGCATCGTCCGACGCCGGCGCGCTGCCGCTGCCTCAGTCTCTGCTGCGACGAGTACCACTGCAACTGAACCGCCGCCTTGTGTCAAAGTGAACAGCAAATATTATTTTTTGGACACTTTGCTATCAGGTCGACGCCGCGTCGCCCAGAGCCAAGAGGCGTCCTGCTCCTCGATTGATATCAGCCCAAGCCGAGGCAGCCAAAGTCGATTTAGAGTGTTTGCTCCTGCTGCAGCACAAACTCCAGCTCCAGCTCCAGCTCCAGCTCCAGGTGGTGGTGGCGGTCCCTCTGCCTGGTTCCGTACCCGTATCCATTGTCCGCAGTGACAGCTCAGTCTTTTGTGCCAGTTGTCGCATTCGGGGCTTGGACCTGCCATGGCTGCCATCGGTCCATTGTCTGCGGCGGCCATTCAAACGGAGAGTGGTTCCAATTGTGTATAATTGAAATCGGGAAAGAACTCGACACAAAACAAAATGAGAGAAATAAAGGAGGAAAAGGAAAAAACTGGTTGTAAATCAACTCGAGCCGGTTCGGGGTCGTTTGTTGCCAAAAATAACAGAATTAATTATAATTATGACAAAGAACAAGCGCTTCGACCTCGCCCCGATTCCGATTTCGATCCCGATCCCGACTCCGTCTACACCACCATCTCCATCCTCGTGTCCGTGACTTTAGATGGCCCCCGCCGAGCGCGTTCGGGGGCTAATTGTGAATGTGGATTACAATTTCGCGTGTGCGTCCCCACTCCGAGGCCGAGGCAAAGAAAGAAAAGCCAAAAAAATGAATTTAAAAATATTTCTTCCTGGGAGTGCTCTTGCTTTGCGCTCTGTGGTCAGCCGTCACCGTTCTGCAGTGGAAGCCGCAGTGGAAGTGGAATCGGAGACGGAGACGGAGACTCGCTCCAGGCCCCTTCCTGGACGAGAATATCGCGCTTGGCCGGCCTCTCGTGTGCGCTGGGCGTGACTTCAATTAAAGTGATTTGTAGCCTCCGTTTTTGACATTCGAGACATATATAGTAAGCCTGATTCATGGCGCAAGCAAATTATTTTCGTACACGGTCCTCTAACCCAACAAAGTTTCTAAGTCACGCACTGACCGACGAAATCGTCTCTAAGGGGGTCGATTGAATTGGGGACCCCTACTGGTGAGTACATCTGAAAAATTACCACGCTTTTAGCATAGTCCTTAGATGAACCTGCCTGTGTTGCTTGCAGTCATCCCAAGGGAACAAGTATCCGTTTTTATTTTGTCAAATTATACTTATTTCTTACTTATATATACGTTTTCCATATTCCAATTACCAATCAACATTATAATTTTCAAATTTTGAAATTATCGAAATCGTACGAAAGTCCATCGCATACGTTTTCGTTTTATTTCAAAGCTACGATTTAAAATTAAGATGTTCAAATTATGTAGAACTAAGAGATTCAAACAAGTATGAAGAGCGCTGCGCGGCACGTAAATTATTTTACACCTTTCTGATACCATCCACCATTGTGTAATCAGGAGTTTCATATTTTTGTATACCATACAAAATGCAATTATGATCAAGTATCATTTGATCATTTGACTTTTAATAGAGTCCATACCGATTTTCATCAGTGAGAACAGCAAATTAAGCGATAGACCATACGAACGAATCTCACAAGATAACGAGATTGTGCAATCGCGTAAAGCAATCACGAGAGCCACGAGATGAACGAAATCAACAACGAAAACCGCCAACAAGTACACGCATCGAGCATTTACATCCGATTAGTTTTTGCTTTGGCCGAGTCAGCTAGTATGCGCGCGAGTCTTAAAGAATGGTTCACTAAAGCAATGAAATTCGTTACGTTTAATCGTATATATAATGATTATGTATTGGTAGTTTTTAGCAGCATAGTTTCTCCATAATAGAAGCTATAATTTGTATCGGTAAAAACTGGTTAAAATGGTATTTGATTATCTCATTACAGTCGAATAGTTTGCCGTTCACAGAATTTGAAAGAGTGCGAAAAAAATGATTTAGTTCTGATAAATCTGGACGTGTGATAAAATTTACAACATATAGGCTATTATTCGCCTAGTGCGCCAAGTGGTAAGATGAGGTTCAAATATTTATAGATAGTATCTTGGACTTTGAGACCCGTTTAAAATGAGGATTTCGCCTTTTTATTTATAAAATACAAAGCGAATATATTGCCAACACAATGAACTAGCTATGAAAATAGAAGATTCAGTTTATCCTGGATATGGAAGGATTCAGAGGCCGACCTGTCATGTCCCACATGTCCCACTTCGCCGGACGAATAATATTTGATTATTGTGCAGGTAGAAAACGTTTCAAAGGGTTATACTCGTACGGATCCTCAACATTATTTATGGGAGTGCAAGCTGTGGCTGAGATGCTTCCCATGAAGCCCGAAGCGAAGTAGCAGGGATTGACGTGACGCAAATTGCGACCAAAATCCGGACACAGGACGCTGGTGGATTATGCTGATGACGATCCGGGTCAATTCAGCTCAGCCCATCCGCCGGCGAAAGCGTGAAGGCGGGTCCTTTATGGCCATCATAAAGTGTTTACAGCAGCTCGGACTTCCAAATATTTTGCCTGGAACAAAGGACAGTCTGAGACCGTAGAGAATGCGCAGCAGGAGATCAGAAGATCGGGTTGTACCTCCCGTTACGAGAAACTATATCGCTGTGCGATGATGTAACTGTAACATATGGCCCATCCTGCCTTCTCCGACGAACCGATGAATACATAAAAGGCATAATTGATGACGTGTAGAATTGTGTTCTGTTACAATTTAATTGCCTCTTTTCGAAAGGCAAAAATTCATCCACCCACGAGTTGGGCAAATAGAGCGTGCTGAGACCATTCCCAAACCCTCCCCAAATGGCGACAGAAATTAATGGGAATATGTTTCAGAAGAACATAAATACGATAATGTACATATCCGTGTATCTACACACATTCTGACACGCAGACATGGAAGCACTCATGTCCCCGCCGCCTACTCCCATTAAAATTCTGATCCAGAGCATCCATGGACAGCCGCGCGATATGGCGGCATATGAGTTCTGTTCCCGAGAGCCGTCTTATCAGTTCCCTGGTCGGGCGCGGGTGAGCTCAGCTTAAAATAATGTAATTTATTCCGTCACTTTCATAAAAAGAAACCAAACTCTCGTCAACAAAGCAAGACATTATCGCCGCATAATTAATGCCACATGTTGTGCAGTGCAACAGCAGATGGGGGCCGTTGCAGCGAGACAATAAAATGGGGGGCCCGCTCTCGTCTTTGAGGTAGAATGTCGCCGTTGACGCCTAGTCCTCGGCACCGAGAAAATATCAAAAAAGGCATTCGAATTTTAATTGCCCGACTAGGACGCCGCGGCCAACGGCCCAGGGCCATTCCACATTGAGCGCTCGTCATTTGCATAAATTTATCCAAATGGAAATCAGCGACGGAAAAGCCTGCTCCGCACCTTCGCTCTGCCCACTCCCCTATTCCCAATCCAATTCCATGTCCCAAAACGCAGTCCATCTCACTCCACCGCTCTAACGAAGCCACAGCCTTTTCCATGTCCGCTTTATCTTCCACGTTCGCCAGCCATGCGCATGCGCCGCTCTGCCAACAGGGGCCATTATGAAATGGGCGGAGCTAAAGTCGTTGCCTCCGGCTCCACGTCCACGTCCATGGCTGTGGCTGTGGCTGTGGTGAGTTTCAAACTCGAGCCTGCTGCTACGGCAGAATGTTGTGGAAAGGAGACAGAGCTGTCAAACAGGCGGCGAGAGGAAAAGGGACACAAGCGAGGGATGAGCGTCTAGGTATCAAATATCCACGACAGTTTTTCCGGTTCTGGGAACGTCGAGAGCCGCATACTTTAAACAGATTGACTTGCATTTCATGTGAAAATGATTCCAATTGGTGTCTGCTTGCTTTATGAAACATTTTATGTTTCTTTTATCTCCATCTTTACACTTAAGGTTAAATCTGACACCTGCAAATGTTACTGAAATTATTGGGAACTTACATACGGTGACGGTACCTCCGACGTATGTAGTTCTATCAATCGACGGTGTCAGAAGTTGCAAGTTTTATTGTAAACGCCATTGGCACTAATTTCCTTAGTCATCGGACTCTAGATATACCACAAAAACTAAAGTTTCAACTGTTGTTTTTGACAAAAATTTCGTTTAAATTCGGAATTTCGAGGACAAAAATTATGATTCGTTCTTCAACAACTTTTCACTAATACAGGACTTAGTGTAAAATGTTGGGTGTATAAGGTACATAAATGTATACTGGTACTCGTAACCTCAGAGACCGTGCGAAACATACATCACCTATACGGTATGGCAATACGATTTTGATTTAATTTTTTTGAGGGCTGTTTAATGTTTGAGTCGAAATGCTCAAATTTCATAACCTGCATTTAATTAAATACTGTTTGGAAAGAGTGTGTGAGAGAGAGACAGTAAAGGAGTAAGCAGCTAGATAATGATCCGAGTTGATTCAGATTCTGCAGTCTGAAAGATATGGTCATTTCCTATGTTTCTGCGCTTTTGATTTTCTGGTATTTTTAAAATTGTCGATGCCACAGATTTTTATTCTTTGTAAGGAAGGTAGAGGCCGTGGCAGTTTGAAGCATTCAATTTTCTATAATTAATATAAATTTATTACCAATACCACCAAGTCTCTGTGAGTCAACTAGAATTTTTATAAATTTTAAACTAAATCAAATGATGCATTGAAACATTCCAATCGCGGTTTGGGTGTTCTGAACAGGTTTCTAAATAGACTAAGACTATTTATAAGTAATCAGTAACTAACTGATATGTTTTCAATGGTAACAGGAGAAAGTGAGAAAATTCTTAATGGCCTAAGGGCTGTCTAAATAAAAGTGAATAAACCATTTTATTTCTGAAGTAGTATAATTTTGAAGTATAGTTTTAAAAATATACCTTATAACAACATGCATTAACAACCACTGACGAGCTCAAGGCAAATATTCGTTCCGAAATAATCGCTATACCGCCCAAGATGCTAAAAAAAACTGGTGGTAAAAAGGTCAAATATAACTGTGTCCATTAAAGGCGACCACTTGATCGATGTTTTAAAAAAAATTAGTCTGAATACATGGTAAAGGACCAAATTAACTTAAAAAACCTTACAACCTGTTTCAAGATGGCCATTGGTAATATTGCAAAGCAGGGATGCCACTACAGCCTTTTTATACACGATACTCAAAAAAAGTTGAGGGGTAGATTGGATTTATGGGAAGAGTGGATGTGTGTGGCATCTTAATTAAACGCAGAACCATATAGAATGAACGTATCTTTCAGATTGCCGATCGGAACATTATTATAGCCACGATTAAATCTATCTCTCTCACACAATCTGCATCCTGCATTGTGTGCCCTCTAAGTATGGGCTCTAAATATAGAGTACCGGCCCTAACTGCGACTCAAAACGTTTCCGCAGGTTTCGGATAGATCTGTAATTTTTGAAACTGCTTTCGCCGAAAACATTACATATCCGGAAATCTATCACGTTTTAGATTTGTTACAGTGCCGTTGGAGGACGACGACTAACGAAGAAAGCGCCGCCAATATTGAATTTTTAATTAATTCAGCCATAATTTCTAAATAGATTAAATTCGGTTATACAATCTCTGCATTGCCGCCATGACTTTTAAATTTTTGATTTTGTATGTTTTTCTTCCATGATTATTTATTACCTTTGTAGTCCCTTAACAAGGATATGCAATAATAATAGCTATCATTCTATCACAGAAGCCGTACATTTCTGCTGAGGTTTAAGCGAAAAAAAATCATTAATAATGATTAAGTCTAAGTTTTATCAAATTACACAAAAATGCCTGGTATATGAATTGGCAAGATTTGTCCCAATTTTTCGGTCATTGCCATGGTCGAATACCGAAATTGAGCTTTTTGTTTTTCCAAGTCAGTTCCGATTACGTCGGTATATGCTTTAAAATGTATATATAATACAAGATACATCTTTTTAAATGATGCGCACAAATGCGTAATAGTCATATGAAAAGGGAGAAGATAACCATTATGACTGTATAATTAACAATGCAATATATGAGCCGAATCCCTATTTCCCGGAAAAAACATATGTATGTCCCACGTTGCTGTCCTTTTTTTAATATTATCATCCTTCTTTCCATGTTTTTTCGGATTTTAGATTTTAGTCCCACTGTGCGGCGACTCTACACGTAACTTACACCCCCGCTTAGCGACCTCTGGCGCTGCTGTTTTCCCTAGTTTGGCTCTTCCAGGGCCAGATGGCGTTAACGAATGGGTTTCTCTTCTCTTCTTCCGTTCTCTCTTATTTCGTTTCGGCAGAGAGACTCTGTGCTCACCAACACACCAACAAACTCCAATTGGCAGCTGTATGAGTGAGTGTAATTTATATGTGCTTGTGTTGGTTTCCGCTGGCAGCATTTTTGACGTTGAGTTGACGTTGGATTTCTGAGCAGAACATTTTATCAAAACACATTTCAAAACATTTTTCAGAAATGGTGGGAAAAATACAAATTCCCGAGGCGTGAACACAGATTCCATCAGTCGGTGGGATTATGGCAGAGACTTCGCCATAGAAATATATCCATATCCATATATCCATAAATATGCATATATCATTTCGATCCATATGATTTGTGGAACTCAGTTGCTGAATATTTTTCGAAAATATTCACAATATATTTCGAAAATTCGTGGTTGAGTCCTGTTTGAGAATGAAATAAAGAGGTGATTACCCATTCATTTCGAATCGAGTTAAATTTGAAAATTGAAAATGGTCGCTGCTGCTTTTTTTCAAATTGTTTCAAATTGATTTATCGCTTACATAAAATAATAAAAAGTAGCATTGGGAAACGGAGCAATAGAAACCGAAGCACGTGTGCCAGTTGAACTATTAAACAAAAGCAGAATGAAATATCGTATTATGAAATAATTAAACAAATTGTCAAGCGTCAGAAACATGCGGGAAAACTATAATTTATGAGCCAGACACAGAGACCCTACGCAAAGCAGGCATGGCAGGAGCCTAAGTGAGACGTCAGTTTAGTCTCAGGGGGAAAGTCAAGTAGCCAATAAATTTCAACGGCAACGGGTCTGGAATCTCAAAGGCAATCAAAAGGGAAACCCTCGTCTGATTACAAATCCAATCGTTTGATGGAGCTGGGTCTCAAGTGCAGCACTTCTCCACGCAGATGGATGTGGATGTGGATGTGGATCCGTTGGCGGAATGTAAAATCGAAAATGGAAAATCAGTGCGCCATGTTGTACGCCCCCTGATATCAGAACTTGTTTGACAAATGGCTACATTCGACTGCCGATCACTCAAGTGCACTCACTCTTGAAAGGACCCTCGTCAGAGGGAATAATTCGCTTGTCAAAATAATCAAGAGGAAGTCGTAAATTCTATGTTAACTATAATGGGAAATACCATGATTACATGCATTCATAATGCACTTACAAGTAATATCTAACCGACCACTCTCCGGCATTTAGAAGGGATTTAGAAGCCGGTTTAGTTTACGGCTCGTCATTTTCTGTGGCTCCGATTTACGAAGTGCGAAATATTGTTAATATAGCTTTACGCCTCTGCCAGACCTTTTGACTAAGTTTCTGTTAATAAAGACACTGAGATATCTATATATATAATTACGAATTCGTTAACGCCGAAAAAACGACAGCATAATCCGTACAGTGGTAAGAAATCGTTAAATTATGCAGGTGCCCCATTTTTAGATCTTCGAATATAATTTTTGGGACTAATGTTAGGGTAATATCTTTGGATTTAAAATGCTGATAGTTCGATTTACGTTATTTTCGTTTTTTATTAAGATAACAAATGAAAATCTCATTGCTTTAATATTTTAGTATGGCCTACAGCATTTTCTTAAGTTCAGCTCTAATTTTCCCCCTACCGTCGCCATTTTTGCTATTCAAATAATGCAAAATAAATAAAGCGTATAGTAAATGTATTGTATATTTAAATATATGTACATACCCGCGTGTCCGCATATTTAATTAAATAATATAAATGCTACAGATGTCCAGCATATTTAAATTAGTTTCTTGGTTACAATTTAAGGAGTTATTTTCGAGATAAGAAATATTTTGATATTTCCTGCGTTATGTTGTCGGATTAATAAAAATGAATGCGTTTTAAGTAAATTTGTCTGGCTCGTAGGGGGAACTACATCAAATGTATCGTAAGCAGGCTCCAGTTAGCTAGAATCTCCAGTAAAAAGCTCCAGCCTGTCAAATGTGGCTGTAGGACCACCCATGGGGAAATTTGCTGCGACAAATTTCAGGTCTCTTCCACTGTGCGGACCCTCATTTCTCGTCCAGTGCCAATGCAAACTAGTTTGAGCCATAAATTTGCGTTGATTTTCGCATTTTATCTTCGCGAGTTGAATGGCAGCCAAATGGTATTTTTTATACAAATTATTGGAATCATCCAATTCGGAGTGTGCATGGGGAGGTGTGGAATCCGCTAGAAGCTGGATTGCTCCTTTTGCAATCCGATCCGCTTGCTCTGGTTCTTGTTTTGGTCTGGACCCACATCCTCCAGTATCAATGTCCCTGCAGTTGGTAATCAAGTTTTATCGGTTGCTCCTGATGATGGTTCTGGCTGTGGCGGTGGCGGTGGCGGTGGCTCCAGCTCTTCCTCCGCAGCGGATCTGTGATTCGCATTATGCGACTGCTGACCTGAAACCCATTAAGTGCCCCACATCTGACAGCATTGGAGCAGCAGAGGCGACCATTATTAGAGTGCTTTCAACCTAATAACACCAATAAAAGCAGTGCCAAACAACAAGAGCGACCCGCTCCCTGGACTTCGACTTCTTCTGCCCTCATCCTCCCACTCGTGCGCTGCTCAGAACAGCAAGTGGAGCGCATGAGACTCTGTAAACGACTTTCTGTGCAAAACTGTGCGCGAGAGATGGCTGGCCTGGCGCCTGTCGAATATGATTTTATTGTTGGCGTCCCCGCTCGGCGAGCGGGCGGGCAGCTTCAGAGGCGTGGCATGAGACACGCCCCATTCCACTTCATTACAATTCATTTTGCAAATGTAAAAAGGAGACAAAAAAAAAAAACAGAAAACAACAGAGAAATGAGGGAAGCCAAACTATCTAGCAAATGGATCTGGATGTGGATGTGGATGTGGGGCGCTCAAGTGGAGCTGGGGCTCTCGATGGCGGCGGCGCCGCGCCCACTTATTCCGCGACGTGGCCATGGTCGCCTCTCAGAATAGTGCGCCTCGAACTCGAATTGCCCCCAGCCGCTGGCCGGTGCCAAGTAAATGGCATGAAATGGCCTTTTTCCATTATCCAAATGGAAAACTTACACAAACAGCGAGCAGCGCCAAGGCAAATGGAACCGGCTGAAGTGGAGTGTGTTCGAGGCAGGAAGAAAGTCAAGACAAAATTACTCGTGCGCGTCATTTCCATTGCTTTATCAGCCTGAAAATTCGCACTAGCACAACAGGAGAAAAACAGAAACCAAAACAAGTCGCAGTAAAAGTGCCCCACTCCCAGGGATATGAGACTCGATTGCTCCATTGGTCTGGGGGTTACTCTGGAAGTGTTCTCGGTATTATTAATTAGGCATAGTGCAGGTCTTCGTTTAAATAATTATGATGCCAATCAAGTCTGGGAAGCTATGAAAGAAAATAGGCTCCCTCGTCATTCATTTTTTCATGTCTCCAAAAAACTAAAACAATTGTCTCAAGCTTGATTAGCGGTGCTATTTGAAGCAGCAGATGAGTAATGTCAGATAAAAATTAAGGGAAACAAACACTATTTCGGTTCGCCTTTAGTTCTATAATGCACAGATCTATCATACTTAAAATTATGATCACCACAAATGAACAACAGACATGAAATGGCCTTTGGTAGAACGTAGTTTCCATAGAATGACAATGGTCATCCATTCAGTCTCAAGGCGGTTTTCGGGACCTCCACAGCAATTATCTCGCCGTTTTCCGAGTCAAATCATGGAATTTCTGGCCTAATTAAGGCCAAAGCAAAAGAAGAAATAAAGAGCGGAAAAAACCGAAGAAACAACAGCCCAGAAGGCTTAAAGAAAAACGTCGCATTAACAGGCGACAACAATAAAAAGGAAAATAAAAGAAATGCAAGCGAAAGAAAGAAAATGTGTCTCAAAATGGGAGCGAAAAGAACTCTCGCTTTCGCTCGCTCTTTTCATTTTCCTTCACTTCAAGGTCGCCTGTACAATAATGATGATTTAATGGCCCTCATAAATAATTTTATGGCTCGAACTCGAAGAAACAAAACGAACTTCGCCGAAGCGGCACCGATCGTGCAAAAGCGGATCCTCACTCATTCGTGGACTTAATATCGCCCACACTTTGCATGGAAAGGGTTATCAGGATATTCGATTCATATGTGCCCTGGAGGCCACGTAATCTGCACAGTTTATGGGGCAAATGGGGTCCCAGGGACCTCGAAATGCGGACAGTTCCATCCTATGCCGATTCGAGCCCGGCCCTGAAATGAAATTCAAAGTTTATCTGGCAGAACTTGTTAATTCCAAAATGGCATTAGCAAACATGTTGACAGTATCTTCCACTCCCATGTTTGTGTATCTTTATGTTCTCTCTCCTCCGTGTGTGTGAGTGTGTGTGTGAGTATATCTAAGTTGGGCGTGCGAGGGTGAGGGCTACGGGAACGGCAACCCCTCAGGGCACAAAGCTGCTGACATGGCGCACAGCTTGGGAATGGGAGGTCGCTGTGCACACAGAGATTAGGCAAACAATGGAATCAGCAAAAAAATGTCACAAATTTCTCGTTCCGTGAAAGAGTTGGTGCAGAGCGGGGCGAAGAAAGTCCTGCGCCCCATCCCGTGTAGAGAGGAAGCGTTCGGCGACGACTTAATTAAATCGAGTGTTTCGGCCCAGAACGAAAAACTGGTAGGAGGTAGACCCGGAGGGGGGCAGAGGGCTGTAACTTAATCGCTGTCATTAAAAAAATATTGTCAGGTGCTGGAACAAAAAGCTGCATGAGCACCCCGAGCACCCCGAGCACCTGCAGTAGCAGCAGCAGGGGCCGGCAATGAATATTAAATGAGGTTTGAGCTCCGCTTTAAGCATTTCACCATTCCGACCCTCGCGACTAGAGAAAATAACTTTAAGTCGCACAATGGGGTCCTGGGTCCAAGGTCCTGGGCAACAGAGTCAAGCATATTCTAAGGTTGTCGGAAATCCACGTATAAATCTGCGTTGAATTCCTAAAAATAATAATAGTAATATATTTTATTGAGATTCATTCCGATTTACTAAAAATCAATTAAGTAGCGATAATAGTTTTTATGTGATTATATTTGGCTAGCCTTCCTTATAAGAGTATGTTCAGTGATCAGATGGCATCTCCTTGCTTGAAATCGTACTGGGGTCCTTCTGACTCTCCCAGATGCCAGATCTCTCCCATTGTCCGCTCCGAGCCGACTTCTGCATGGTTATATTCCTTTTTTTTATTGCTGCCGCTCGCATTGTCATGTCTATCGCCTACATATGCGGCAGGGAAGGGGAGTGGGAGTGTTAATGGAGCCGGATGTTCCATCCATTCGCAACTGTCGTGTGCAGATACTTTCACCTGCGGAGTCAGCACAAGCCACTGAAATCCTATACACATGCAGGCAAATCTGACGGCCGAGATACAGCGAAGTTCGGGCCCTGAACCTAAACCTCAATCTCAATCTGAGGATGAAACAGAAACTTTGTTAGAGGCCATGTGGATGTAGCAGCGGCGTTTACGACTTATTAAGTTGGATAAACGTTTACGATATGAAAATGAGTAGAATCTTGTGCGGTTAATTAAAAAAGAAACAGAGGAGCACAGGAACAGTTGATCCCATCCCCATAAGCCCAGCTCCCCTCCCCGATGCCGATTCCCTGATATAATAAAACGCTGTGAAATGTAACACAAGACACACGCCACAAGCCAAGTGGGAAGCGGGAAGTTGGTCCAACTGCAGCAGTTTAAGTGGCACGAGTTTCGGTCTTGTTAATTGTTTTATGATGCCTCCATAAATCTGTGCCTCGGCATTCGCGGTCTGAGTGCTGCGCCCGGCGCACACCTACGCGCAACGCAGGGCAACATATGTATGTGAGTTGAGCGGCTCGTAAATTACACACGGGACGGGCATTAAGCCAAATAGGCAAATGCGCCTCAAGCCGCCCGTTGTACATCACTCAGCGACAGGCGTTCGTTCAACCTGACGCAAGTCTGCAGTCTGCAGTCTGCAAGGCACGGTGTGGATTTGTATCAAAGAAAAGACAGAGCGAGCAGATCCGTGACAATCTCCGAAATCCTGCATCAATCGTCGGTTCCCCGGCCAAACTATCAGAACAGTTCGCTCGGATAGAGTTCTCTCTTCCCCTGGCTCTGGCTCCCCATCAGATTCAGCTGGGGCCACGCCCAAGGACCATCCGCACTGTGCATGCGTTGTGCCCTGCTAGCTGTGTATCTGTCAGATACACCGACGGCATTCCGGCACTCTGTCAGCCATGGCATTGTCGGGTGGGGGAAGGTCTCCAACGCGTCGGCCATGCCAGAATCCACCACCATCGGCTGCTCTACTTTTGCAAACATAGATACATGCGTACATATGTATGCGTACACACGTATGCATGTATGTATATGTGTGAGTGGGGTGGGTTCTCGGTATGCACAGAGAAAAATCTCTTCTTTAAGAAATCTTGTCACTTATTGGGTTAAATCTGGAATATCATTTTATATTCTAAACTAAATTATAAATTCCAAATCTCATTGCAGCGCTTTCTTATATAAATAAATTAAGAAGGCTTTTTGACAAAAATAGGAAGAATAGAATAGAAAGAATCTCAAAATAAAAATGTTAGAAATTTCCGATTTTGAGAAAATGTAGTTTAAAATTACAATTTCATATTTTGAGATTGGCTAATTATATTCTCAAAAACATTATTCTAGTTGGGATAATTTCTCTGAGTGTAAGTTGCCCAAATAATAAAAAGAGATGGCGATTAAAAAAAATGTTCTGAATACTTCCTGCGGACTTGACAAGTTGATAAACGCTTAGTATTTGGAGGAGGAGTAATATTCAATTCTTTACCGTCTAATAGTTATGAAAATAACTCTTTTCAGCTAACAAGGATGAATCCACACATACGGAAAAGTTACTAAAATGCACAAATATTTGGTTCACTTCCTTCCTGCAATTTCAGCGGAAATTGCTTGCGGCTAATGAACCCACACTTTTAGTTGGGGTCCAAACTTTTTCCATTTAGCTTTAGGTCTGCTCCCGCTGGCCCTCTGGCCCGCTCCCCCTGCCCCCTCCCACTGCTTCGTTTTTTATTAACTGCTGATGGGCCCCCGGATCACGGAGCGGCATGCCGACGCGCAAGCCGGGAGAATCTTTTCCGCTCTGGAGCTAGTACATACAATATTTCTGTCTTTGAAAGATGCCTGTTTTCTTGCCCTTGTCGGATCTGTTTAATTTCGTTGCTCTTGTTCGTGTCTGGGTGTGGGTTGCTTGAATATTTCATGAAACATCCATTTCACGAAGGAGACAGCGGTCTCGCCTGCCTCTTTTGGCCGCTTGACACACTGGTTGGTTTGATATTCATATTGCTATGTTAGCCTTTAGGTTGGCAGGTCCACCTATTGATGCAGGAAAGAGAAGCCACTCTTCGGTGCATTGAGATGGGATTCCAGGGCCATCGTGCCTGCCTTCGTCAGCTTTTTTAGGTTGACCCGCCAGAATGTTCGCTGTGTGTGGTTTCTTCGTCATTTGAATTTGTTGTTTTTAAAAAGTTTTTTCTTGTAGCTGAAATTTTGATGAGCACTGTTATCAAAAGAAACTTTTTGTGGGCCCAACGATTTTGTTGCTTTCCTTTTCCCCGTTTCGGTTATTCATTCTCCTGTTTTTCTCGTTTGACGGGGGAGGCGAGACCAGACCCTACCCTAGGATAGAATGTTCAATTTGGGCCAGGCACACGCCGAGTGGGAATATTATCCCGGCTTAATGAGATTACCTGCCGGCAGTAAATTTTTGTGGACTTAATTTTTGCGTTGGCACCGTTTGGCTTCTTTTCGTGTCTACTCCCCGCCGGTCGCTTCAATTTTCCGAACTTTACAGTTTCTACCACGACATTTCAATTAAGTTCGCCTCGTTCTGCCTGGCTGCCATGTTCGGGGGTACGAGTATAAAATCCCAAGCGAAATTTGCTCACGTCGCAGCTCCTGCAGACTTTTATGCTTGGAGCTTGGCTCTGATTCCGGAATGGCTTGGTCTGCTCCCCGGATTGGTCCGCTGTCCGCTGATGCATATCACATCTAATCTTGCATCTAATAAGCATTTTCAATCAACTTTTATGCTATGCTGTAAAACGTAATCGACCTTACCGTAACGCCTCCTCCCGTTCGCTCCGGCTGCTCCCAGGAGTCATACGAGTCATGCATACATATGTACATGCGTCGCACAATAACTTAATCCGTAAATTTTATTTTAAAAATCCCCAAAACCGCTCCCGGGACTTTCCCAGCGATTGCTGTGTGATAAACTGAAACCCAACTCTCTCTCGCCCTCTCCCTCCAGCAGCCCGCATCTACCGCACGTGAGGAACTCGCCTTCAAGTAGATACTCCATTGGAGTTGGTCGGGGTCACCATGCACTCACTGGTGGCCCTAATCCAGGTCGATTTCCGTTGAGGCCTAGCGAGGCAGGGAACAATGGGACTTGCATTGGAGAAACTAATAGTTGAAGTTCAATTTTCCGTCTAAAAAGACGGATAAAGACTAAAAATACCCTATTCCCTGGCTTTATCTACTCCCTTAAATCATCTTCGTTTAGCTAAAATATTTTTACCGTCTTCATTAATTTTTCGTGAATTATGTCTCCTTTTCAATGATATCTTCCCACTGTTCGATTAGGTATTTATTGACTTAAAATACGAGGTTGGAAAACCCTGTACACGCCTTCAAGCCCCTTGGGCTGACTCGACAAAATCCAAGTGGGCGGAAATGAAAACGGGGGAGACGATGGGTATTTTTAAAAATCGACCACCATTTTTTGGTTTTTTTTTGTTATCCCTTCTACCAATTTGATGCGTTTCGTTTGATTATTTGCGTGCGTGAGGGACCACAAAAACAAAAAAAGCCAAATTTATATCCAAGCAACCACAAGTGGCGGGGACTGCTGCCCCAGCTTCATCATCAGTCGCAGCCATATCCACATCCACATCCTCTTCAGATTCATCTCCATCTATGGCCTCTCCAGGAACGAAGCCACTTGAGGCGGCTGCTCAGCATCGCATCGCGTTGCGCATCGTTGCCTGTAATATCACGCTTTGATAATTTTCATGGCTCATAGCCGGCTGCCTACTGCCGTGCACGAATCTCGATACTCCTCCATGGTGGCTGTAGCTCCGTAATGGCAGGGGCAGGGGCAGGGCTCCCCAAAAAATAACAGATTGGCTTCGTTAAACTTTATTTGAATTTACGAGACTGCTCGCCGTGTCTCCAGTTTCGAAATCTAGACTTTGGTGTGGCTGTATCAAAATTCAGGACATGCCTGGTCGGGTCGCTTATCCTTTCGCCATCCCGACCCGTACCGTTTCGGCCATATCAATTCTGCTTGGTTAATGGACATGAAAATTAAACCAAACTTCTTTCCTCTTCCGCTTCCGCTTCCATATCCCATCACATCTCTCCACATCGCCCTCCATCCATCATCTGGTCCACCTTCCGCCATGGCCGCTCCTTTTAATGCTTTAACGGCGCCATTTTGTTTTGGTCCAAGATTTTATGTCGAATTTAAAGACGAGGTGGGATGGGGAGTATGGAATACCCATTGGCGCGCCACTAAAATGAATATGCCATTGCCATTGCCATTGCCATCCTGCTGCATTCAATTTGCCATTTGCTATTTACCATTTGCAGCTGTGCAGAAATGCAAATCTTCCGCTCTGGCTGGCTCACAGGGCGACCAGGCCCAGACCAAGGCCCAGGCACCCGCCGGGACAGGCCGAAAGTTAGAAGCGGGCTCGGATTCCCAATTACCATATAAACGGATATTTATTGACGCTGCCCGCCGCGACAATTGCTCCCCGCTCGCTCCGTCTTCCCCGCGCGTTTATGGCAGCGCTTTGCGGTTTTATGGGTTTATAATGTACGTCGCTGATTATCGCGCATGATATGCGAATTAAATTTTTACAATTTGCCAAATGCAAATACACTCAGCCGCCACATACACCGTCATTGGCTCGTCGCGATCCACCGTCCCAGCCCCCGTCCCAGCCCCGTCCCTCGTGGCTGCCGTGGCTGTCCATTTTAATGAGCCTTTCCGAGCCAGCCGAGTGCCGGGCGGCACGGGGAAGTATAATGCCCAAACGTATTCCAATAATGATTCAATTTTAATTCGAGCTCGAATGCCCGAGCTTCGTTTGCATTCGCCGTCCCTGGCGGACTGGCGGACTGGCGGACCTCTTAATGGAACCGAATGCAATCGCTAAGCGCTCAATTAGCCAAGCATTCGCCTCTAAAGGCATTCACGCCAATCGCTTATCCCATATCAAAGGGTTGTGATGGCGGCGAAGTGCGGGACTGGAATCGGACTGGAGTGCGTGATTAGAATCCGGAAAGCGAACAAGAAGCTGATATGACATTCCCCATGCGACTCATGGGATGAAGGAATGAGAGTGGGAAAACTATAGAGGGCCTTCGTCAATGAATTGTAATGTTTGAAAAGGAATACCCATAGTGGGAGTGGGAGGGGGAGAAGTTATTCTTTTGTGTATCCAAATTGGAAAATCGCTGAAAATTTAGAAAAATTTTGTAAATTCTCTGGCCCAAAGTCCCTTGCAGTACATTTTGTAGAGTGGCAGATCGTTAGACGACACTAAAATATTTAATGTACAGCTCTACAATAAGTCCTTTAAAACCCATATAAAACTCATCGATTCGTTAATCGTCGCAGCAAGTTTGTTTATGTGTCCTGCGTCCTGTGCCGGACGCATCCATCCGCTTTCCGGGCGTATAAACATACGCACCAATAAGATTTGCAAAATACTGAACTCAATATTCCAGACACAACGGCAATTTCAATATTTCACTTGTGCTGTTTTCAATTTACGAACATTGAACATCAGCGAAACGTGTCGCGTTCCGTGGATTTTATTTATGGGAAACAGAACAGAGTCGACGTCGACCCAGGCAAAAGTTATGGATGCATGCCCCCGCCTACACCCGAATGGGACGACATCAGCATCGGTGGACGGAGAAGGAGCCATGGCCGACCATGGCTCATGCCGAATTCGAATACACAGACAGACCCACAGAGTCACACATGTGTGGATGGATGGCTGCGACTGCAAAATGGAAATACTCGTACTCGTACATACAGTCGTACATAAATTTTAAATTTCGTTTCTGTTTTTCTCATTTCGCTTATTTTTTCCACCGCTGTAAGGCCAAAAACATGTGTTCCCATTCCCATTCCCATTCCCGCTCCCCACTGCCGTGAGTCGTCGTCGCATATCATGATCCCTGCAAATAAGCGAATGAGAAACGTAAAAAACGACCATTCAAAAAAAGGAAAAAAAAAAAACCAAATGCGAAGAAGCAAATCGAAAAGAATAAGCAACAACGGCCACGGCGACGGCGACAGCGACAGCGGAGGAAATATTGTTATTGCTCATGCGACATGCATAAGCAAAGAGCTCTGATACGGCCAGGATCGGGACGGGGAGCGCGGCTAAGACCACTACCAAGACGACGACCAACCGGAGCGGAGCAGAGTGGAGCTGCAAAATGTAAAAGGTTGCAACATGTGCGGTGGTCTGCTATTGCTTGGGCCGAACAGTGGGTAAAAAGAAGCACACAGCAGTGCCCAATAATCTGTCCACATATTTATGAAAGAATATAATAGAATGCGGCAACATCGCTGGATCAATGGAGACAATTGTTCCTTCAACGGTGCATTACTTTGCTAGCATTTAATTTGCTAGCGACGCAAGGATTATAGGGAAGGGTCCACATTTGAACAATTGCTCAGAAATACTCGTACCATTGGGAAGATCACTGAAAGGCAGACGGCCGCAAAGGCTACCAGCTTCAATCATCCCACTGTGCAGAAATATAGCGGCCCGGGGCACCTGGGAGCTCGTGGGGCGTCTAGGGCGATGACGATGGCGATGGCTATGGCAACGAGCACTCTGAGAGTTCGCCACATGCAAACAACGACAAAAACCATAGCGCGGGGACGGAACAAATGTGCACAGAGATTGGCGGCCGGGGGATGATACTGGGACCAGGGGACTGGATACGGGAAAGAGAATCGACGCTCAGTGGCAGCCGTGTCCGCGTGCCTCCGCGGCAGTTCGTGTCATCGTCATTCCGTTGACAAATGTTGGAAAAACAAATTTTATACTTGTTTTCTCTTATTTTTTGGCCGGGTTTATTTTGCTGTTTTATTTTTCACAGCGCTGCAAAATATGCGACCGTGTGTGCGCAGGGCCCGGGGGCAATGATAGTGCGGCTGCTGCCAGCCTTCCTGCCGTTGTCGTTTCCCAAAGATATTCCGAGATATTAGTCATAAAACGAGCGCACAAATACACTCATACATATATAGAAATTCATTTGGGCATGCAGCCCCAACACCCCCCCGCCCGGTGCCACTCCCAGCGTTATGAAGATGGCGACCAGGTCGTGCCGGGTTTTTATACGAGCGACACTGTTCGCGTCCTCCATCAAATGGGAAACCTAATTTTCTAGGGTAATCCTCCACAGCAGCACAAGGTGGCCAGAGGAGGGGTACAGGGGCACAGGGGCACGGGCGCATGTGGAGTACCTACATGCAAACATAAATTATGCAGATCCTGCAAACGTGCTTAGATGACATTTTCCCTCGGCCCGAGATGGTGCGTCCATAAAGGTAACACAAACACACAGACACATATTCAGAGTGGAGGTGGCCCACCAGCACCGCCATATGTCCTTAAACGAGCATATATGGGGAGGAGGTCGTCCATTTATGTAATGCTGCTTCATGTGGCCAGTATACTGCGAGTTCTACCAACATCGACCGACACCAACTGCATAAAAAGTTTTCGCGCAAATAGCAAAATGGCCAGGAGAGGACAACACAGCACAGGACAGGACAGAACCGAACCGAGCGGGCAGTCGCAGTCGCAGTCCAGTCAAAATCCTGGAGTCCTTACCCTTGGCTCGTTTATATGCCAGGCAGCCCGACAGCGGCAGCCAGCATGTCCAGCCATTTGGCTTATCCTTGATGAAACTAATCCCAACTTTGCCATTTTTATATGCATGTATTTCTGCGAGTGGCCCACAAAAAAGTTTTTTTGCCCAATCTTTTTACGACTCTATTTGACAGCATCTCCACCAGCGCAAGCACAACAGGCAGCGCCGGAAACGAGAGCAGCATGAAATGTAATAAGTCACCAAGTCACGACAAATGCCACGCCCATTCCCATCCACACGCCCTCGCCGAGCTCTCACATCCATCCCGCTGTCTCACAGATCTCCGACTTATAATTTTGCAATCGATTGGCTGTCCCCACCGTACACTAGCCAACACGCTGAATAGTTAGGGCAAAGAAATGCATGTGCATTCGACAGTAAAGGATATTAAAGGATATGAATAGTTGGAAATGGAAATTCCCCTGCGCTTGTCAGATGTTTCGATTTTCATCTCGACTTCGGTAGAGTCCTTTACCAAAGATAGCTTTTTCAGTAGAAGGGAATACGAGTATCTGAATAAGTAGCTTATACTCCAATCACTCCCGCGCTGTAGGGTAGTGTAGCTGGAGCAGCTCGGAGGCGTTGCTGGGTTTGGCAGCTCCTTCGCTGCAGCTGTAAATGATTTCATTCGAGCCCCACCTTAATCCAGCTAAACTTTTTTATATGCGCTTAGCCAACTGGCGCCTCTGGCCGCACTCTCCTGCTCACTCTGTCCTAGCCACTCCCTTCCGGACGGCTCCTGCTGCTGCTTCTGCTGCTGTGTGTGCAGTTTCGCGCTGGTTGCATTTCCAGTTTTGTTGCCCCGACGCTTAAGACCCGAGCAAGGAACATGCGCGGGCCATGGATGCGGAGGCATCGTAAAAGCCACAGATCGCTGACGGCGCTGTTGGAGCCGCGAGAACTTCGCCCTGCGCTATTGGGCAAAGCAATTCCGGATGCCAAGGAAGCGTAACGAAATGTTGTCCAAAGGAGCAACGACAACCAATAAGACCTTGCAATGTTGCACTGCAAGAAACTTAAAGCAGAAGGGTAGGTGCATACACTTAGCACACGGCTTAAAACTAGATTTTGTCCACCTTCCTCTAACGAAAGCACCAGCGAATGCTGATTAAATTCCAAGTAAATTTCCTGGAAACGCCCGAAGTGTCAAACTTCTTGGTCGCCCCCACCACTGGGCACGGCAGTTAAGAGGCCTTTAATTGATAGTGGGGCAGGCACTCGGGAGCAATATCTCCGTCCGTTCCACTCCGTGGGCCACAGCGTGATCCTTGCTGATTTGCCTCTGTGTATTTACATATGCGCTTCGCTACCCGGGCACTCGCCTCGTAAACTTCTTATGGGAGTTTCTAGTTCTGGCCCAATATCAAGAATCCTCGGAGATGGGAAAAGTTCAAAACTATTTGAATCTCTACGTCATAAAAAAGAAGGAGCTCTGGCAATTATTCCAGGGAGTGGGCGGGGTCACAATTAACCGTGTGGCCTGTCAAAGGAATCGTTGCGGTCCGCCCAAGCCCAGGCCCATGTCCAGGTCCCAGACCCATCCCCACCCACGTACAGGCAATGTTCGCGGTAGCAGCTGGCGCTCAATTCTATCGACTGTATCTTTGCATACACTGAATGAACACCAAAAAGAAACCGGGCCTACGATTTCGTTTTCTAATTGAACTGTCATTGCGCCCCGCACCCTCGGGGTCTGGCTGTGCCATAAAAATGTTGCTCCACGCACAAACAAACTTTGGCCTTCTCTGTTGAAGTAAATAAATTGAAACGAATCCAATCGGCGGAGATGTTCCCCGGAGCCGGAGACCAGGGGCAGCGCAACCAAGTCGAGCCAAGACAAACAAATAAACAAGCGAACCAAACGATCGGACGGACAGACTCTCGGACGGATGGATGGATGGATGGATGGACGGATGAATGGCCGGAGTTCGACATCGACATGATGTTGACAAACGAAAGACAAACAAATTCAAAAGCCATGCCACCCATCAGTCAGCCAGGGAAACAGCCAGGGGCATAGGCATAGGCACGCTCTGCAGACCGCTCAACTTCTTCAGTTATCAATGGCAGTCATTGGCGCCCCGGCCACGTTCGCTCTGGACATCCCGCCCAAGCAAGACCCCGACTGTCATCGGCGTAATAAGCTGTTTGTTTTAACGGCGCTCCGCGTTGGAGCGTCCACTCCACCTCCACCTCCACCGACGAGTTCGCGTCATGTCAGGGCATAAACAAAAGTAATGACCCCGACCAGAGCCAAAGGCACAGGCAGAGCCAAAGTCATTGCAGAATTCGCAGCCATGTCAGTCAGGCCGACAGTCCGGCCCAGTCCACCGAGAGAGTGCCTCAAACAGACTGGGGAGAAAACAGCTCGGCGTCATAACCGACAACTACGACTTCATAAATTCGACTTGCGTATTTATATATAATAATTTATTTCAATAACAACGCCAGCCATTCGTCTTCATCCCCATCCCCATCCCCATCCATCTTTTCCGGACACGCTCGACTTCGTTTTCTTTGTGACTTCATCGACACATTTCAGATATTCGTATTGGTTTTGTTTGCACTTTTGGGGTTGGGGAAAAGTATTCGAATATCAATTTATGCGTTTCGAGAATTTGGGGCCAGTCCTACATATTTTTACATTTTCGATGGAACACTCTTGTGTTGATGTTGGGGTTTCATTGGGAAAGTGTTTTTCCATTCGATTCGACAAGGGCTTAGCTCGTGAAGCTGTGGCGCATGAGAAAGAAAAATGAGTCGGGAAATTGATTTTAAAGAGCTTAGTCCAATTGTTAAGCGAATCAAAGCTTTAAAGTAGGGATGAGCCAGGTTTTTCCCCCTGAATAAAATTAAGTGATGAATGACAACGCTAATCAATTCTGACCGTTTCTCTAACATAATTTCAAAAATATCCAAATATTTCATATTTAATTATTAACATAATTATACATTTGTAATAATGTTGAGTGATGGACCGTTTCCTAAAACGAAGTCCCACCATACATCAGGAATGAGCGGTTAAGCAACATATTATTATTCCTTATAACGGTAATCCATTGTATTAGTATTAGTCAGTGGAAACAGAGCGGTAGAAACCAAAATGAAACCTAATTCTGAGACATTTTCAACAGAAAACCCATCGACTTGTAACCATATGAAGTGAAAATTTCAGCAATACAAGTGAAAGCGAATTATATCCTCCAGACTGCGTCAGTGCAGTCAGTATTGAATGAAAGAATCTATCAAGATCCCCATCAGGGCGATCGAATTGAATTTTATGCAGAGATCTTTCCCCTCTCCCTGGCAAAACACTTACGGCTCCAACTATAGGCAATTCGGTCCACCTTAACCTCTTGTAACACGAAATGGAAATTCGCGATGTTGGGGTGAAGAGACGATGGTTTCTCCACCTCTTGGCAATGCCCCGCCCATCCATCGCCTCGTGTTTTTGTGCAAGTCATTTACAGAATAGAATTCTTGATTAAATTGGAGTACGTTTCGTGCTGCTCCCACACCCTTCCCCATCACCATCCACCTTCCATCAGCCGGGGATGGCGGCTTACGGGCCATGACTCCGAACCCAGCGACCATCTTTTCATTTGCCTAGATGGTGGTGATAGAGGGGGAGCGGGCGCTGAGAGGGTGAGTTGTTAAGGTAGGCAGACCCCACCTCCACCGCCACCTCTGCGCACTCTGCGCATATAAAATGAAGCCAACGCCATGGCCGTTTGAAGAATATTTGCTGCATATTCAAGGAACAGAGAGGAGAGCCTTTCTCCGACTCACCTTACCGCCCCCCTCCGCCATCCACTTCCCCGGCAAATCCACGCTCGGCCCCACGTCCGTCCCTTCCTCACCTGAGTTTGCTGAAACATGCGAAACTTATTTTGCAAGTTTTATGTCGACGTCGTCGACGAGAAGCAGATTTTATTTTTCGTCTTTCTTTTCTCCTTTTACATTTTTGCCTTTTTCCAGTTTTTCACATTTTGCTCTTTGGCTCAAATTACAAATACACTGAGATAAATTTTGTGTCGCCTCGATTTCAAGCGAGAAAGTGAGAAAAGTGTATACAAATATCTGTGTTATTATTAATCGTCGTTCGACTACAAGAAGTAGCTACTTTCCAACAACAATTTTTAGTTCGCTCCGACACCAAGCATCGGAGATACAAGTGTTTAGGCCTTATCCGTCAACAGATTTTGTTGGGCGAAAAAATATACAAATACTGAGCGAAATTGTTTAATTAATATTCTTCGAATTCTGCCTTGCGTTTCGCGCAGTGTGTCGCATGCATAAAATCGTCGGGAAAAAACTTAGAAGCCCAACGCGATTTAAGCAAGTAAGAAGGATCCAGAGGGCTCCACAGGCACATCCCCGTCCACGCCCTTAGCTCGAATTGCATGGCAAGATGCCATCGTCATTTGGCTGGCTGAATCGCTGGCAGAAGATGGCTATGGGAACCCAAGCATAAAATAGAATTTCTAACCAGCTACGCTCCACGCTCTGATGGGGAAGGGGCAGAAGCAGGGGCAGAGGCAGGGGCAGGGGCATGAAGAGGCTGGCTTTAAGCATTCTCGTTTCATGGATTAAATGAGTTCGAGTCGCAGGCACAGAACGGGTTTATCGGGTAATGGCAGTGCCGCAGCCTCGCATAACTCAGCACCGTTATGACGCCAGAAAGAGACACGACACCAGATACAGATACAGATACGCAGGCATTTCGAAAAAACAGACATCGATAATGCGTTAGTTCGAACGGCGATCGAACAGAGCGACTGAAGAAAGAAACAAACGGGAAAGTGCAGTGCCGTTCTGTTGCTGTTGCTGTTGCTTTTGCCGTTGTTGCCGCGCACCAAATACGCTGCGGGAACGACCTCGAGGCGCGCGGGAGGAGGCACCGCCGCAGCGGCACAAAGGCCGTTTGTTATGGTCATTAACGCTTTTATTGGCCCAGAACCAGGCCAGCAGGAGAGTCCTTTGCACCAGAGGTCGATGTCAGTGTCGCTCCAGTTATGGATAGGATTGTAATGTGTGAGCATGAAATATTAAATTTTAATCCTGTCGTAGTCGAAGGTCACCTAGCAGCAATAAATTTGATCGAACTGAGACTCGAAGTGCTCTCGTTTTCATCTGAAAACTGTCCCAGGGACATATCGGGGTACTCTTTTTTTACTGCTTATCGCAGTCATGACAAGCCATTATGAAATCCCTGGGAATACACTGAGGATCGACAATGAATCTCGAACTCTTTTTTGTGCTAGGGCCTTCGCCCAGGTTTGTAGTGTTCCCTGTTCCCTGTTCCCTGTTGGCTTCGACGCAATAAGGTCTCAGTGCGATTAATGCAGAGCATGCCCGAACTCTGAACTCATCATCATAAAAACTGGAACGACAACTATGCACGCCTCACATCTGGGGAAGGGGTCCCGAACCAAATTAGTGCGATTTCAGATGTAGCGAAGGCCAGCCCGCATAACCCCATCCACGCCTCCACGCCTCTGTCCCATACCACATTTCCATTCACAGGGGCCGATAATAGCAATGAAGTAGAAAATCCCGAAAAGCTCTGAAGCGCATAATGATGACTAGCTGGGGCAGAGATTGGGATGGAGGATGGAGGAGGTGTAATGGGAGGCCCCATGGCCTGTCTTCGCATATCGATGCGAGGGAGGATGGAACAATTCCGAAACAATTCCCAGCGATGGAAATGCCAACGAAACGGAAAACTAATTCCGTCGTTTGTGAGTTAAATGACGAGGCCGTAGACAAAGTCGCTCTGGAGAGGGACCTCGGGTGGGTAAAGCGTTCTATACAGTGGGTGGGCTGGCAGCTAAAAAGGAAATCTAATTAGCTAAAACCGTTTGTGCTGGATTCTTCATGCATCTGGACATAGGTTATCAACGCGGTTGTTAAACTATAAAACCCAATCAAACAAAATTTGGAGAAACTAAATTGTATGTATTAAGACAAAACTTTTAAAATATATATATATACGTAATATATTTGGACCAGTCCAAGCCGTTTTATCCCACTGTGCAGCGACAGTTTCCCGACCAGAGGCACGTTTGTTGCCTGGATAAACGATTTCCAATAAAAATACGGCTCCGCTAGTGTCCCGGAAACTCGGTTGTTGCTCTGGGTCTCGGATGGCAGGCCTAGGAATCCTCCCAGACCCGCTACTGCCTCTGGTCCTGCTCTGATGCTATCGCCTTCAATTGTTGATGGGGGCTGGTAGATCGAGAGGAGCTGGAGTTGGGGGGTCGAGGTGGCACACGATGCGGCATTAAATTGTATTAAAATGCGCAACGCACACACACAAACACACACACACTCCTCACGCCCCCTGAAAGTGCTCCCTGGCGGCGGGCAAACCTTGAATGCCTCGACTAAAAGACGGCATTTATTTTTAGTCGCTTCTCGTGGCCGCCATCGGTGAGCATGAACATGGCCGAGGACCGAATGGGGATGAGGACCGATTTTGGATTCCTGAACAAATGGTATTTTATTTATTTTTATTGGCAAATGTCAACGAGGCGTCGATTCTTTTATTCGAGAGCTCCTCAGAGTGCTGTCCCGTGCTCTGCGATGCCGATGGAAATCATATTGGAAAGTTTTAATTCCGTCAAGGGTCTTTCGGTTTATGGCCATCCAAAGGAAATAGTTTCGCTAATGGTAATAGTTTCAGGGCTTGAAATTGAAGTATTGAGCACACTTTAGCGTTGACTCATTCATTTACTGAATTCAGTTTGAATTCATATTCGAGTATGTTGAATATGTTTCAACATCAGAATACGAGTATGTATGTTTCAGCATAAGACTTACCAGAAGCAAGTTCAAAGCCCTATGGGTAACAAAATCAATTGAAAACACAACTGGAAATACAAGGGATGATATATGTTATGATAGAAAATAGAAACCTTCATTCGCGTTGTAATTTATAAACTAGAAATAGACTACGAACAAAATACATTACAAATGTTTATACTTTAATAGTGATTGGGTAGTTCTATATTCACCAAAAAAGATACGAAGCTAAATATGACCTGACTTTACGTAACAAAAAATAAAAGTGGTTTTTGATGTTGGGATACGAAATTTCAAAACCGATGGCTGAGATTGGGCTAATTTTCTGCGAAATTTTTTAGATAGTTCAATATCTGAGAGAGACTTTAAGATTAAACTTTTATCCAGAATCATCTTTCTTATAGAAGGAAAACTTGACTATAAAAATAACAACAAATCTATTAAAGTGAATTTCTGTTTATTTTAATAGGTTTTCAGATCAAAGTTAAGGAAATTAACTCTTTTTTTGCACCATTGTCGAGCATCTAGTTTGTTCTTTACTTCATCTAGCCACTTAAGGTTAGACACGAATACATTTTGAGTACAAAATCATTGTTTGGATTTCTGGATTCTTCTGGATTTCCATTGATTCCATATTTCATTGATGAATGCGGGTTGAACGTACTAGAATGTTCAAGTGATTTTACGAAAATCTGCAGTTTATTCAGGACTAAATAAAGAATTCAAATTTAAAATACTTTAATTTAAAATACGATTAATGATCTAATAATGTTTAACAAAAGTTATTATTTCTAATGTATTTCAGCTCCAGCCCCGGACAAAATGCCGTCGGACTAAAGCAAAGAGCAGCAGCCCGGGCAGCAAAAATGCGCCATCATGGCCTCGCATAAACATAAAGAAGAAGAACGTATGAGAGAGAGAAAGAGAGAGAGAGAGAGAGAGCAGTCGTGGAATGTGGTGATTGCGATACGCCGACGCTGACGTTGACAGCAGCGGCAGCCATCATGGATGAGAGAAAAGAAATAACGTCGCTCCTCTCGCTCTCGCTCTCGCTCTTGCTGCCGGTCTCATTCTCGCTGGTGCCACAGCCATGCTGCCAAGCTAACGCTGCCGCCAGTAAGTAAATATGCTGTTGGAGTGGTCCAACAGCTACCGGTTCTGGTCGTGCGCCGATGTCGACATCAAACAGACAGAGGAAGGACTTCCAGGACAAGAGCTTTCACGGAGCCCAATGCCAGGTCAGTATTCTTCATTTAACGTTGTAGCTAGAAGTAGAAAAAAAAAGTAAATATTAAAAAATTACAATAATAAAATGGCATTAAGAAACTGTTTCGGAAGAAACCACTCATCCTCATCAGCGATCTTTTCTTTTTCAATGAAGAAAAATATGGTAGATCGGGAGTTGCGGTTCTGACGTGACGGCCAACTCCGCCTGGTGGATGTTCCGTTTCAACGAGCTTACTCATTCCTTCTCTTTCACACACTCTTCATCGTGCAGTGTGCGCCCCCTGGCGGAGGGGAGCTACATATACTGACTGAGTTTCGTTTCAGATAAGAATGTTCCAAGCCATTTCTGGCTGGACGCTCTTGCACACCAATACATTCGAACGAAGTCCACTTCTCTTTAGCACTTGTCAGTGTGTGGGTGTGCTCTCTCTTAGCTGCTTGCATGTATTGGTGGGTGCTCTTAGCCGACTCTCTTAGAGGGTGCTCTTAGCCGACTCTCTTAGCCGCCTCTCTTACGTTTGCTCTCCTACACCTGTTCAGTGTTGGAGTGTTGTTTTGGCGCTTCATTGTTTTTGTTTGCCTTCGCTTGCCCTCGCCCTCGCCCTCGCCCTCCCTCTCTCTCTCACTCTCTCTCTCTGCCCTGCGCCCCCACCCTGTTCACTCATCACTCTGCACTCGTTGCTGTTGCCTTTCCCTCTCTGACTGATGCCATTTGCTTATTGGACGTCGATGCAGTTCCTCTTCCTCGAGCCCCCCACCCCCTTAAACGACATCCCATGGCGCAGCTTGAAATCTTGTTAGAATTTAATGGAATCAAGTCCTGCGCAAGTTTCGGGCTTTGGGGAAATGCAATTTCCTTTTTTACGATTTTCTTCAGCCAAAGCATCTTTTCCCCTTTTTTGGTTTGCATTCCCAACTTCTTGGCTTCGCATTTTTTCTGTGGGTACCACGGAGGGGTGGATGCAGTGGAGCATTGCATCAGTGAAAGATATAATAAGTTTTCGCTCACTTGGCAACAAAGTCGGCTGCAGTCGATGCCGATGCATTGTGGGTGGCGGGGCACTGGCTTCTGCTTCTGCTTTTGCTTTTGCCGCTGCTGATAACAATGATTGGTGCTATCGCGCCACCGAATACACAACAACAATGTCGAGCCAGCATCTTCTGGGAGGGAAGTTGCAATGAATAGTTGCATACAGAATACGGCTACGATACTGATCAGGAATGTATACATATGCATATGCACATATGTACATATGTATGTACATATACTGTATGCTTCCTTCTGGGCTGTTACATACTCTCTGAGTACCGGACGGGGTTTAACACTCCAATTGGAAAACAGGACAATTGGATGGGTTCGCGTATCGGCTAAGGGTGCAGCAATGAGTTCGATAGCCGTATTGTAATCAAAATCCACATACATATGTATGTATGTATGTAGCCTTACTTAGGTAGCGTTACAGCTTCACAACTTCACTCACATATCAGATCAGATGCCCCTACATCTTTCCTTGTGTGTACATATGCCAGAGTGTGTGGAAATGTGTGGAAACGGTTAAATATATCGCTTTGTTTGTTATTGAAACAATGCGCCTACACATCGAAGTCGAACGCAAACATTACATATAATTTCGCTTTGTTTATCCTGGGCACCTTCGAATACTTCGAGTGCGGATTGGAGAGGTTAAATTTGTTCATGACCTTCGCAGCCAGTTGCAGGCCTACCGCCTAACCGCCATCTATCTCCTCCTCATTATTCGATACAACCGACAACATTTTGAACGATTCGCATTGATTTTACAATTAATTTTATAATTTAATTGGCCGTTTACGATAATGGAGTGTGGAGTCTTGTTTAAATTTCATTTAAACTGATAATTCTTTTTATTTGCAATTTAACTTGTAATGTACAAACAAAAACCAATTTTCTCATAATACATAATAATATACACATTTGTACATATTATACTTAAAATATTCAAGTACTGTTAATTTTAAATTCCATAATTAATACTGAATACTGCTTCTGTTTTCTACTAAAAATTTGGCCGAATTGTTTTGCACATGCTATTATCCTCCTCGACCATTCGGGTATTCGTGCAAATCTCATGGGACTCAGAGATTATGGGACAGCTCCGGCAAAAGACGCGGAGGAAATGCATACAGATGCAAATGAAAAGGAGCAGTAAAGAATTGTGGCTGGAATCAATCTGTATGCCGGCGGAAAATATTTCGAGCAGGGACATAAATCAGATGGGCGTTAAGGATGCAGGGCACAGGAGATGAAGTCGCTTGCCGAGATTCCCAAATCCCGTATTGGAAGCTCGCGAATGGGATGGCGGAGGGGCCAGTCTCGGGGCGGACGTCATAATCGTTCCAGTGACAAGACATAAAATTTGAGTTTTACGATTTAACTGGGCCATAAAGCAACCAATTAGTGTCACTGGCAGAGGCAGAGTCTTTCCCAGTGCCTTGGCGGGGGCAGTGCGTGTAGATTGAATACTCGCCTACGGTTATGAGTGTGAAATTCGTTTAATTGCTTTATGATAATTCTGACAGCTCATTAAAAAAGTAAACGAAATACAAGAAGCTTAACGGTTTGTTTCTTGTTTTTGGCTCCTGCTTGGGATTGGGAGGGGGCTTATATTGGAGCTGGGATTGCGTTTTCCGTTCAAGTGACTTTTTAAGGAGCTGCCTAATATACGACTTCCCCCACAGCACGCACAACCAGATTCAGAACCAGGCTCTGTCCCTATCCCTGTACCTGCCCTTGTCCCTGTGTGGGAGTAATAAAAATGACGACAGTTTCGTTTTATTTTTTATGACAAAGCGTCGTCTGCGGTGTCTACTTCGTTGTCGCGCGCTGGAGCTCAAGTGTGTCCACAGATCCGTATATGTATGTGCTCCTCCCTCTGCTGGGCAGGTGGATAATTTTTATTGCCGTAAATCACAATGTCAATTGTTCTTGTAATGGCCGTGCCATGGATGGCACAAAAATGGAGACATCGAGTGTGCTCCTGCTCCATCGTCAGACAGACAGATACGCGTACGTACGAGTATCTCAATTGAGCGAACAACTGAATTAAAAAAAAAAAAAACAAATGCGAAATAAATCTGAATTGAACGGCTGAATCACAATAAAAATGATTGGGATTGATGGAAAGGTTGCAAAATATAGAGACGGATGGCTCTGATTGTGTTCTCCTCCAAGTACATGCCTTATCGCAATTAACCGAATCGCATGCAAAATTCATTTGCGGCTCTGCTCGTTGCAATCGCAGACCAGATCCAATTGCAATTGTCCCCCTTCCAAGTCGAATCGCAGCTTCTCTTATCAGCTATCAGTAGTCATTGGCATTGATCGATCAGGCCTGGGCCTAGTCGAACGAGGCCTGGCCAATCGATTGGGCGCAGACCAGGCCCGGCCAGAGCAGCTAGGTCCAAGCTGCCAGAGGCTATGTTTATTTGAGAGTCAGTCTTCGTCGGGAGTGCCGGCCCGATGCCACTTGATGGCCCCCTCTATGGGTGCTCGCTGCTGGAATAAATAAAATGCCATTGTGGCTCGAGCAGTGTGCGAGAAATTCGAACCAACCCAATCGGGAGCCAGCATGAGCCGCTAGAGAGGTGAGTAAACAAAAATGAAGAATGTCCGCTGATTGACATTATCCGGTGCACACGGGATCCATGAAACGTCGATAATGGTACCCATACCCATACACCCAGCGATTGCCATTAAGGATTTCCGCTGCGGCCATAGTTCCTTTGAGCTGTTTGGGCGGAGTTGATGTCTCTGTTGCTGGGTATGTGGCATGGGTATGGGCATGGGTACCACGGTATCGGGGAACATGACAGGTTATAAAGAAATAAACAAGGCGTCCTCGGGAGGGAATGCCAAAATGTTTTTGATGGATGGCTCGAGTGACCAGCAGAGCCCCGTTGTCATCTGGGTCCCCTCATTCCACGAATATTTCCAACTAAAAAGAAAACGAAACGAAAAATTATTTAATTTACTTAAAAGCTTCTGCAGCTGGTTCCATTTTCTCATTTTCCGCTGTTTTCCGTTGCATTCCGCTGTGTAGTCTTTTTTGACAAAATAAAATATTTAAGCGCAGAGGGAAAAACAAAATCGAAGCAAAGCAACGAAACTTGAAATATATTCCGCTGTATCCGTGTGCGTGTGTATCTTTACATGTATGTGCGTGCGTGCGTGCTTGTGTATCTGTATCTTGGAAATGTCTAAAAGTGTTTCTACTTTGGCTCCCGATTCTGTTTTTGGCACTCTGCCTGCAGTTTGTTTTTGTTGGTTTTCCCATTTTTTATTCTCTGATTCCGTCTAGTTTTCCATTTCATTCCTCCACATTGCCCACAGGAGCAAAAACAACTACAACTACAACAACGTATCATCATCATCATCAGCACGGTCGCCCATTGTGTTTTTCTTATATTGTTTTTCTTGGCAATTTTCGTTTCATTTCCCTTCGACTACACTCAAAAAAACAATGCATCAAAACGATGATATTTAGTAATGAATTTGATACTATGTACATATTATGAACATTTTCAAACTGATATATTCCGGCTTGAACTCAAAACCTTCTTATTATCGTATCTCATACCAATAACATGTTTCGTTGAGTGTAGACACACCTTCTCACTCATTCTCAGCTCGTATTCGCACTCGTCTCTTTCGCATTTCCGTTTCGCATCATAATTTTCCATTCAACGACGGCGACAACAAAGGAACACCATTGAAAATCAAGTTCCTAGGGATGGATCCATCTTGGGTGGAGTACTACTACGAGGCCCAGAGAGGAGCTGCCAAATTTCTCTGGCTGCTCCTCCCATTCGCGTACTCAGCCGGCCGAAACGCCTTCCTAGTTCAAGTCCCGTATTTAGCACGGCCCTCTGTGTGGAAGGTTCCATTTCCCTCGGGGACTTTCCAAATGTGCCGTAAGCAAAGCACGCGCCGATGAACGAAAAGAACGGCAGCAGGAACTCAATGGAACGTCACATCCAAGTTTGAGAATACAGAATACGTGTTCTGAGCTATTTTCAAGTTTTGTCGTTTTAATTTATTGACCATCAGGTGAATGTAGCAACTAAGGTTGATCCGCCAGGGGTAAATCGCTTCAAAACCGATACTTTTCTATCTCTTTTTATTTCTTATAAACTTTGATAAAGAGACGTACACATAAATCAATCCCAATATGGTTTTCTGTATACAAAAATGCACATAATGGCACAGTTTGACTTGCGCTCCAAGTCGAAGTTTGTATACTCTAAAAAAATATACTCTATACTCCTAGATTACAGACAAACATTCTATTGATTTTAACCGACTCTTTAAACCCTTCTGGAAATGTGTTTAACCATATTTCGTTGATAGGAAATATCTGTTCTCTGGCTTTAATTTATGATTGCCACGAATAGGCCCCCCTCCCTGGTACTCCAACCCAGAGTACCTCCAGAGGAAACTTTAAACAAATATACAGAGTGGAATGTAGGAGATGTAGGAACAGAAATAGATCAGATTTCCGTCGTCAATTGAGTGGCGTAGTAAAAGTTTGACAAATTGGAGCGTGTCAGGTGAATTCAGTTGAAAAAGCACATAAATTAGAAATCATAAAAAGCGACAATGGAAGCAGTAATAAGGAATGAGGCGATAAGGAATTATAATTAATTGTTGATGTTTGAAAAACGATCCACTATCGCAAAGAGGCAAACGCAAAGCCCTGATTCAGTTTTGTTTTAAATATCTGAGTTAGTTTAATCTATTCGGGACTAAGTAAGAGAGCGAATGTTTAACCAAGAGGAAATTATGACTGGTGGGGATGCCAGGCGGAATGGAGATGACGATGGGAGAGCCGACGGGGCCGAGCTCAGGATTCAATTTGTCTGAGCGGCTGCTTATCTGGTATAAAACCAAGTGAGGCAGCAACCGAGGAATGCCAAGCGCTGCATTGCAACACCGACCGACCCCTCTCCCTCGTGGCTAGCATAATCCGATGATGATGAAGCCGACTGGGTAGCCATGATATGGCCACCGCGCTGCATTCATTCTGTTGCCAGCAGCCAAAGCGACACGCACACATCCAAGCTCATGCACACACCAGCTGCCACACGAGCGGTGTGCTGTGTGTGCCATATCTATCGCCATATGGCGCGGCATCCACTGAGAACTTTTAAAGTGGCGTCATGTACGAGAATTTCCTTCAGCGGAAAAGCGAGATACTTCCCGGGGTCGTCGCAATGCGAAAACTGGCACATGCGCAATGCCGGACCAACTAGGGAGCCGGGCCGGCTTGGGGCACTGGGAGCTATCAGCGGTGGTGTGGTGGGACTCGGGACTGGGATGTGGTGGCACCCGACGGGGACGGGGCCACCGAGCTTTTTAACTCACCTGATGGAAATGAGCACAAAATGGATAAGATCCCCAAACTTATGTCGAGGTAAATCTGGTTCAGCTTCAATTGCATCGATCTGGGTTCCATTTAATGGGCTGCAGGATCGAAGCTTTTCTACTGAGTGAATTTTGTACCATCCGATTCCAACTGAAAGTACCAGATAAAAAATATTCGTAAGGGAGATTTCATCAAGATTTCATAAGAACATTGGGCAAAATAGTTGAATTTCGATAAGTTTTAAATGCTCAACGATTCAGTTTGCTCAGGGAAAGAAAGGCACTCGTTTTTACCAGCAATAACGCGAATAAAATATTTAAAATTATTACTAAAACTTGTTCCTTCCTGCCATCGATAGGGAATTTATTCGCCAAAGCCGAGCCGCTTACCGTAAATTGCAATTTATGCTCAGCGGCAAGCCGAACCCCCCTCCAGTCAGTGCTCCTCCTTCTCTTTGTCCTGCGGCTTGGAGAAACCCGTTCCACGAGCATCCGTGGCCCCTTAGCAGAGCCCGAAACGGAGGCTCCATTTCAATTTGAATTAAGTAATCATAACTAATAATTGTTCGGCGTCCACTGCATCTGCATCTGTTATTTTTGGGTTCGTTGATCCATGGGAATGGCCGCCATGCGCCGCCATCGAGAGTGCCCCGGATTCGCATTTGGATTCCATAATTTTTACGACTCACATCTCCGCACTTACTCTCTGGTCGATTGGACATCGGCACACAGACATCGTACTCGAATGTGGTCGAATGGTCAACTGGGGAACTATTAGGCGATGGGCGTATGAAGTGCAACTCTCCATTTCTCGCAGAGCAGCGCAATCAATTGTCATGGCAGACAGTCCGATCGGGGAGGGCAGGGGAGTCCGTGCAGCTGAAGCAGAATGCTATACGAGGGCAAATATTTGTGCTGCCTGTCGGCATGTGGCACAGACCAGAGGCCAACCCGTTCAAAAATATGAAAATATATATTTAGAAAATTGCAATTTATATGGCTGCCATAAACAGAGGCTGCGACGCTTTCACTTTTCCCGGAATGTTAGAGACGCTTCATTTTTTGACCAAAACCTCCGTCTTTTTGGGATAATTGCATTCAGAGCGTTGCAGACGCAGGTCACAGCAGAAATACACCCCCGGCCCTGAACCCTTTCCCGCACAGTCGGAGATCACCGCGGACGTTCCATTTCCGCAGCGGGATGAGACTCGAATACAACTGCAGGTCGTACGATCCTCAGTGGAGGGACCTCACATAAGTGAAGATTGAGAAAATATGAGGATCCGGAATGTTGTCTGACGAATTGGGCTAATAAGAACCATATATTCTCGGAAACGGGAAAAGCAGCCAGCAGTATTTGTATTAGTTTTCATTCCATCTAAGAATGCTGCTTAAAAGCAGCAATTCTCAATTCAGATTGGAGAGGAGACTTTTGGATTTTATAGCTAGATATTTTGCATTAATAAGTATGGATATACATATATTTCCAGTATAACCTTGCTATGTAAATTAGAGGTGGAAAAGCACAGAAATATGTTGGATATTTTACAGTTTCGACTGAGTTTCTTTTGATTAAGTTTCTCCCATTTATCCGAGGCATTGCAATTGACACCTCCATCTCGTTCAGCCGTTTAAAGGTATTCCCTTGCCTTGCCTTGAAGATTCTTTGAAAGCGACTGCTCGGCTCGCGTCGTGACGTGACCCTCGTTCCGATACAATCGAGCATACATAAATAAATCGGAACACGAGTAAATACTTACAACAAATCAACACGAAGAGTGCGGGGAAGACGTGGGGAAACGTTTTAGTTTTCCATTTGATTTGCCCCGCACGGCTCCGGCTCCAGTTCCAGTCGTCGGAAAATAGAAAATATTAATGAGCAAAAGTTTCTGCTCCGGAGTAGACCTTTTATGGGATTTCTATATGGACAGACATAGGAACAGACAGACCCGCTAGTTAGCCTCCTCCTCCACTTTGGTATGGACATGTTTGTCATTTACAAGTTGCGCTGCCAATTACTCTGAGGACCACCGAGCACTCCAAAGAGATGGCAGGCTCTGCCACTGGCCCACGACACAGTCCTGCCCATGCCCATGCCCATGCCCATGGCTCTAGCTGCTCATTACGAAAATGAAAGCAGTTTTTCTGGCAGACGGACGGAGAACGGTAGCCGGAGCGGAGCGTAGATACTATACATGAACTCGGCAAATGCTTGACTAGAATTTATGCACACAAGCATATTCCATTGGGGAATTCGAATCGAGGTCGGGCGAGCTCTGGTGCTGTCTATCCATCTCTTTTCTGTCTGTCTGTCTGTTTTTCCATCAAACAAGGAAACTAAAAAGTTTTGCAAAAAGCATCACATGAAAATGGGTAGAAAAAAAATGATGACGCCCTCGATGGGGGCCGGGGGCGGATGAGACAAACAAGCAGCAACCACTCGACGGAACGGACGATGGTACTACAGTGGGTGGAAAATGGCGAACGGGTGGAGCCGTAGCAATGGCAGTAACAGTAGCAGGGGTGTAAAGGGCCACACGACCTATGTGAGCATAAAATCGGGCTCGAACTGGAACTGGAACTGGGACTGAGACTGAGACCTGTGGTGGGGACTGTGTGAAGCATCGATGTCGGCATAATCGAATGAGCGACGAGTAATGGAGCGCACGGAAGACCCGCAACTGGACCCCATGGAATATGAATGCATCTCGAGCATCTTCCCGGATCTATCAATATACATACGAGTAAATATGCCAGGCCGCCTCTGTGGGAATACGACCACAAGTATCTCGTGGTGCGTGAACGGGGGGGCCACAGCCACCGACCCCCTTACAGTCCCCTCCCCTGGAAACAACTATGAATTTATTGTATTTTTGCTTTCTGCAAACACGAAAGCGCACTTTCCGAGGTATTGGGTTGGGTTGGGTTGGGTCTGGGCCCGGCTGTGGGTGAGGGTGGGGGGTGGGGGAAGGCGCTGGGCCGAAATGAATTGAAATAAAATGATAAGCGTGAAATAATAATGAGGAGCGTGATCCGGCATAAATCGGGTCGCTCACATGATCCGTACATATACTGCCAATGAACAAGGACTGGGTCTGGGTACGGGTCCGGGTCCGGTCATTCGTGCTCTGTATGTAATCGGCTGTGAAAAGTATTTGCATGTAAGCATGCTTACGCTTACATACCCCGGCCAATGTACCGAAGCCCGTATGCACTCCCACTCCTGGTAGTTAATGGATGTCCTTCCCATATGCCAATTTTAGAGTACCGATCAGCGAAATTTTTATTTGCTTCATTTAAACAGCATTTCTTTGTTTTCTACCTCATTTCAGTTTGATTCCTGTCCGACCCCTGGGGCGAGAATGTCGCCAGGCTGCAGCTGTTCCAGGTAAGTCTGCATCCAAAACGTCTCTCATTTGTTTGGATATATGCTAAATAAAAGTAATAATAATGGCGATGCGCATAAAACCCCGTATGGCAACTGCCAAGCTGTCCAATTGAATCGAGCCGCAGGTGCAACTGGGGAGAGACAGCAGTCGAGCTTTGTTCTGCCAGAAGATCCCTAAAACGCTCCACATTCGTACGCCTGTTTCGAATTTTATTTGCAAACATGATTTTTGGTAAATTACTTTCCTAAACGAGGCGGAGGGCATACAGATGTACATATGTGTGGGGCATATGAAATAGTTGCGACCCAATGCTGTACCTTTTGCCATTTATTTTCCACACCCTCCCGCCCCTGCCCAAGACCCAGTTCACAGAATGCTGCCTCGATATGAAAAAAGGCAAAAGTTGATCAAATAAATGGCGAAATTTCCATATTCCAGCGATAAGAACAGAAACGTGTAGCTCAAAGATTTCCATCAAATCGAATCGGAACGAAAAAGAGACGGGGAAGGGCAGAGAAATCGCCTGCCCAGGCGACCGAGTAACAAGTTGTGCGAATCTCTATCTAAGGGTAGTGGGAGGGTTTCCGCAGGCTGTCCTGCAGGGATGGAGCTTCTGCGAGGCAGGTGCAACCCCCGTCGCTTAGCTAAGTAAATGGGTTGGCCGACGAACGTGACTCGCCTTGAAACCCGCCATCGCCCTGCCCCGATAATGGAGGGCACATGACGGCTTCGCCGGAGCTACTGCTGCACCATGGAACATCAAACGAACTTTTCTGAATAGCAACGTCCGAATAAAAAGAAATGTTTGAATAGAGATTTATTAAATTTGGCTACACATAAATTTTTTTAATTGGCCAAAGTATAGCAGCGGCAATTACAAATCGAACCGAGGTTTGAGATGTTTTTAAAAAATGAGAAATGGGATCTTACTCTTTCTTTTTAATTGAGAATACATACAGGTGTTATTGAATTAATGGTCTGAATCCCCTTTGTTGTTATTGGTACTGCGAAAAATTTCCCAAATTTCTGAGAATAAGACCAAGGTACATAGATGTACATATGTATCCGATCCTTTCCAATAACATTCTCCCAGACACTGCCCCACCCACATAAGCCAACCCAAATATTTATTTAGTTACAAGAACAATTTTTGTTACCTTGTTCGAATCCCAGAGGCTATAGACTTTTCAAGCTCTCGCCGATTTAGATGGCATTTATAATAGTTCCACTGTGCGTTGACATCGCAAATCTTGCGAGGAAGCGGAAGCTGGCCAAAGCCGGCCACGACTCCGAACTAATGAGGAATACACGTAATTACATGAGGTTACACAATATTAGCAACCCACCTCCATATCTGGCTCAGCCCTCGGCACTCTCTTACTGCTTCCCTGCCACTCCTCCATCGCCCCATGTGCTCTGGTGTGCATAGTTGCGTTGTAGGAATCAATGCCCAGAGAATGAGACAACCCCAGAAATTTAATAAACACGCAAGTGCACGGAAGTGAATTCTCCCGTCAGTCTCTTATGTAAGTCGCTCCACCTCCACTTTCCCTTCACTAAGACGAAAGACGTCTTTCCTTTGTGGTCGGTCTCCGACTCTGTCAGTCTCTGCCTCAGCCTCTGACTCTTGCGGCTCATGTCTTCAGGCGGTAAATAAATACCTCGTTTATTTGCCTGACTTTTGCCAGTTTCATTAAGCGCTCTCCACACTCGCTTCAATTGGTTGCTTTATTTGCGGCTTCAATTTGCCTGCCTTTTGTGCCTTTTAATTAAATGTATCTCTCTCCCCTCTCCCCTCTTCATTGAGCCAAAACCAAATAAAATAGTCTACAGATTGTTAAGAAGGAGTGTGTTCTGCTCTGTCGGTATATTGATCAGTTAACGGAAGGTATTGCGCGAATTTAATGAAATTTTAGCCGAAACAGGTGGAATTTTCAATTGAATCGCAAACTATCGTATATAGAATTAACTCGAATTTTAGTGTTATTAAATGTTTCGTAATTGTCTTTATGTTCTTGTATATATTTAACGCAAAATGAAAACCATTGATGCAAGGTATCTCTGGGATAATATCTCTCTACAATATCTCGAGTTCGTACTGAATTGGCTTCCAGTAAATTTATTTAAGCAACATCGAAAAGGGTTTTGCGCGGCATAGCACTTTTTGCTCGGCATGTCTGAACAGCTGTAAATAAGTAATGACATTACGTCTGAAGAAGAGGACTAGAGAACATGTAAGTGGCTTGGCTTGGCCCACCCCGATGCCGGACCCCGTGGAACAGGTAACTTGACGCTGTAAGGTCCGCTGGGGCAGAGGCAGATGTGGGGAACTTCATTTGAAATGTTAATCAGCGCTGCGTGGTGCAAAATTCCAATTGCCAGGCGAAGGTGAATTAATTTTATTAATTTCTTAGATACATTTGCATGGAGAGCAACCCATCGCTGCCGTTCCCGCTTCGAGTGGCTTGATTACATTAAGGATGCGCAATTAGAAAGGCCCGCAGTCTTCCAAAAAAAAGTCAGTCCATGTCCATAGGCTCGAAGAGAAATGGGGAGGGTGGAGGCGGTGGCGGTGGCCAGAACTCAATTTCATTAAGTGCCAGAAGGTGCTGCCCTTGGCATTTCGAGCCATTCCCACTTCACCTTCCTAGGCCGCGGGAATTAGTAAAAGAGTTCAAGGGGCAGAGGGTGAGAAGAGATAAAACATGAAAAATGGGTTAATATTCTGCAGCCTGCACTGGAAAAGGAAATTCATTCTCCTTCGGAGATAGCTCGGAAAAACTTTTGTATACTTTTAGACAGGCCTCGGCTTACCTTCCTTATTTTTAGAGGGAATATATTTTCTTGCGGTGTACTCTGGTCCCATTTCTCGACATCCCATTGTATCTGAGGGAGAATTTTGTGCGATTCCCTTGCGTTTGATTTATTTGCGTCAGAATGCTGGAGGCCACGGCTAATGAAACGTGTGGAGGAGCACGGCCGCAAGTTGTGAACAGACATAAACAGCTGCGCACCGAACGGGTGCGAGTTGAATGGTGGGGTGAGGGTGGTCGCTGCATATGTGTATATGTATATATTTCAATCTCTGGCCCGATACTGCCACGGACAAGGCACCGTAATTGCTTCGCACCTCTGCATGAATGTACACACATATAAATACATACATATGTGCGAGAATGTACGCAGAGGTGCCGCAATCACAGCCAAGTCTCAGACTGAATCTCACGTGGCATCAACAACAAGCAACCACTGCAAGTCAAAGATGACCTGTCCCGCTCTCTCTGGCAGGAGACGCGCACACGCTGCGTCCTTGTCGCGCATACGCACACAGGCACAGGCATACACAGGTAGCGCTCTCGGGCTGTTGGCGGCCATTGAAACTGGCAGCCATTCCCCCTGCCCCATGCAACCATGCCACGACCAACTCGAATTCGACTGCGCAAGCAGCGCACACACACCACACCATAGAGACAGAGATTGACTTGAATCGAGGCAAAAAATCTGTTCATACCTTTTGCAGTTATTGGATTTAAATTTATATTTCTGGCAGTGGCTGAGGGCAACAGTCCGGCCCCATTCGTAAACACGCCTCAGTGGGGCACAGCAGATAAATATGAAACAACGGATAACGCTATAATCGAGTACCTCTACTATAAGATACCTGCTAATCGGGACAGGATAAATATACTCGTACTCGATTTGCATATGCATCAAACTTTTTGGTTCCACCGATGTGGACTCCACAAGTGTGAGATCCCAAAAGTCTTCACAGCTCGACGTCGATCCAGAATGAAGGGAATTAGGTGGGGCGCATCCGTTTGGCTGTTACATACAGTTTACTAAAAACGTTATACCCTCGAACTCTCGGAGCACGAAGTATAAAAACTCAAATTGTTTGTGTTTCAGTGCTGCATACAATTCTGGCTGACTGTATGGGGGTGTGGGTTTGGCCTGACTCATAGAGCACATTTGTTATAGCATGTTTGTGTGTGTGTGTGTGTGTGTGTAGGGGGCTGGAGAACATTTACTTACATTTTTTAATGCACCCACCCAATAAAGAAAACAAAGCACAAACAAGTTCTTTCTTTTTATTTGTATTTTTAAACTCAGGTTTATTTATTTTTAAGTGGTCGCAACAGAAATGGCAGATATTTCTTGAATGGAAAATATGTTTACTATCTACTACTGTTTCTCATATATCATGGGATTGCATTTGTGAAATCAACATTTGTGTCATTTTATGGCACACTTTTTGTTTTGGAGTTGCGTTTTGGAGTTTTAGAAATGGAAAACCACGAATGTGGGACCAAAGGTGGAGTTTTGTAGTATCAATCATTCCCGTAAGTAAGCTTTCCATACATCTTTGAGTCAACGAAAAGCGAGCTCGCAAGAACAAGCCCAATCGCTGCCAAAAAGGCCATGAAATATGATTGATGACCCTTGTTGCAGCGGCAATTAACTTGCGGTGCGGTGCTGCATCGTAATGTCTGCCAATCTGCCAGTGAGCTAGGATAAGATTAGAATAGAGCGGGAATACAGTGAAAGGCACGGAGGCGTGCATTGAACCCAGTCTTTTGTGACTTATTATATGCCACGACCACGACTATAAGGACAAACCCGACCGAGGTGGAATATAAATGGCCGCATTTCTCAGCGCAATCCAAGTTTCGCCCTGCTTATATGGCCGAGAACTCGAGCTCCCGTCGGCATTGGGGGAGGAGCAAACTTTTTAAAAATTTATATTATTTCTGAGTAGTTGCGGGCACAAACTATGAACTATGAACTTTCCTCCACCCATCTGCCCATCCCCATCTGACCCCACTCTGCGAAGGAGCTCCTGCTCAAAACTGCGTGGCTTAGTGCGCGCGACGAACTTTGGAGAGCAATCGTGGAGTCTTATCTTGGGGGATTTATGCCAAATGATGGCAGATTGCCAAGCTGCAACTACACACAAACTACGCTGGGGAGAGACGGGATTCAAATGGAACTGGATACGAGGACTGGGCAGGCATTGCGGTTCCTAGATTGCGAGTATTTGGCTGGATGTCTGTCTTGTTTCTTGTTTCTCGTTTCTGGTTACTTTTATTTTCGTTTATTTTTCTCTTTTTCTCGCTTGTTTTTTACAATTTTTTCTCGAGTATAATGGCTAGAAAAAGTTGTGCCGTCCCCGAGACCGCAAGAATCAGTACAGTGGACTCGACTTGGGATAGAATCGAATAAAAGTACAATGAAAACTCGGAAAAAGGTTATCTTTCAGCTGAAACCTAATCAGTCTTATACTGTGACCTGCTGAATGAAATCTACCACATATTTATATTTATCTTAGATATATGCTCATGACTTTGTGTGCCTGTGCCTAGCTTTTGCTCCCATTGTGCGGCGCTCTGCTGCTTCTGCTGTTTCTGCTGGTGTTGCCACCGTAGAGCCAATTTGTTGCGGTTCATCAATATGCCACGCCACACACGCCACGCCACGCCACGCCAGGGCCTGGCCAACCAACCAAATGGCCAGGGAGCGAAGCCAACCAGCATCGGAGTCAAACGGGACAAACGGATGCGGATGTGGTTGGGTGGCATGGAGCCACGGCCCGCCCCTGCGCAGATTTGCTGGCCCATGTTTGTGGGGCCTTGGGGTCCTCTCGACGGGCGCGTCGTGGAATGGACCGAGACTCGTGGTCGTTGAGGAGCTTAAGTGGCTCCACGTACTGCTTCTGAAAAAAATATGTGCATAAATTTAAAGAATCTCAATTTACTTGGTTCGTGTTCATTTGTGTTCCGGCTGCTGCAGTCCCGTCTCCGTTTCAGTCTCCTTCTCACCGCTGTGCTGCGATGCCCCGATCCAGGGATCGACAGCGACTCCTGTGCTGCCCTGCCCTGCCCTGCCGTGGTCTGTCTGGTGATTTGTGAGCCCAATTATTGTACACTTTCTTGTCTTCTTGCCTGCCTCCTCCCACTCCCACTCCCACTCTCACTCTCACTCCCTCCGCCTCTCCTCCTTCTCCACCTTTTGGTCGTGGTCGTTTTTTGTGGTTGTCACTTTGTTATTTATTCAGCGCCATGGAGCAGTCTGGACAGGGCTGTCGATGCTGGGCTGGGCTGGGTTGGGTTGGGGCTGACTTCGGGACATGGTTCTCAGACGCTGGGGCTGTTAATGAGTTCGTTCGTCTCCGGTTCGCGCTCTGCGCTCCGCATTTGGATGCTAATGAGTGGATGGCATCCAATAAATTTAGTTCGCCGGGCTTTGCTTTTATCGCTCCACTTGCATAATTCACGGTGCTGCAGGCTGCCCCCAGTCCCAGTCCCAGCCGCAGCCCGACACTCCGCCGAGGCTACAGAGGTCAATATAAATTTATGGGTCGCGTTGTTAACGCCACTGATTACAAATTATTTGTATTGCTCTTTTGCAGTTGGCCCTTTTATAGGCCACCGCCACCCTGGCTGGTTAGTGAGCGAGTGAACTCCATGGGCGTGCCAAGGTTGTCCTTTTCTTCTCCTCGATGGGGACGGGACGGAGACCTCGGTGAAAGCTTTGCTGAGATCCTTGGCGATTTAAAATGGTTACTCTCTCTGCCTATCAATAAAAACGTGCTTACAATAACTTTAACTACAGTAGTCAATGGGTAAAGTGATCCAATTAAATGCCAAGACATTTACTGAACGGGTTCCCACCATTTTAAATAATTCAAGTAAATATGGTGTTGTTTATTTCACTAAACAAAGTATTCAATTCAAACAATGTTCAATCTTTAAAATGAATGAATATTGCCAAGAGTTCACTCTCTCGGGCGGACACTGTACTCCAGTTAGTTGTTATTCATGAATCAGAAACCTATTAACAGCTATGCTAGAACTTATAAGCCACTAATAAAGACGTATGCATCTCCAGGTAGCCAAAGTGACCCCAACCATACAAATTTCCACTTAGAAGACTGCGATTAAAGCATTAACACTAATTAGCCGATGGGGTTTCCTGCTATCGGAAACAGCGTTTCGTAATGGGCCGACCTCACTGAATCATTCCGGATCAATGAGTGCTAGCATTTTAAATTAATCTCAATATGTGTCTCTGAGATAAAAATATTGAAAATTGAAATATACTCCGTTGGTTTCCAAACCATACAGGGTTGGAGCAGCAGCAGCTATTAGTGGTATACGATTGAACATTGATTTCGTTTGTGAGACCACAAAGTCATCTCCACAAATTGGCTCTTTATTTATGCATTATTTGGCATTTTATTTATGCAATACAATAAATTCAATACAAATTTTTTTGTGGATAGAAACGGTGTCCATCCTTTGACATCTGACTGCGTTGATAATGGGCACCGAAATGGGACGGGGATGATGGCATATTTTGGATTGCCCCAGGGCTCCTTAGACTTGAAATTTTTTGAGCGGACAGCTAGTATGACGGTACCCCTAATAGTAACCTATTGATTGGAACTTACGAGGTTTCAAAGGAAGAAAACCAACGTGCCATGTCTTATCTAACTCGAAGTTCCAATTGGCCTCGCAAGAGTGACGCCTGGCGGGCGTACCGGGAAGCTGCTCCGAGGCCAGATATCCTTCAATTCCAATAAGCAGCGGAGATAAAAACGGTTTCCCGCCAGGGGGCGCTTCAGTCGGACGGGCTGTGCTGTGCTGCTGTGGACCCAGTCTTTTGGTTGGGGGGAGGGGGAGCGATTAATGGCAGCTTTACACTGGTGTTTGTGCGTGCACTGGTGAGCGTGGCGGTGCGGCGTTTCTCGGCGGCCATTCTGGATTTATCTGACTACATCCACCACCACTGGGCCTTTTCTCCTTTTCTCGCACATGCGCCGACACTCGGCGCAGATAAAGTTTCGATTCAGGCGTGGCAACGCGAACATCGACGTCGGTAGCGACAGCGGCAGCGGCAGCGCCGCCCACGCACACCAGTGCACGCACAAACACAAACGCAAAAGTGCCATCGCTCTCCCTCGCTCCGCTCTGGACTGGGACCGCGGCGCGTGTCTTCCATTATTAGAGAACTCGTTGCCATGGAAACCCTACGCGTTGGTCGCCGGGGCAGGGCAGAGACCGAGGCAGATACTCAGATACAGCTCAGACCGGTACTAGTATGCTGTAGAGAGCGAGACAGGGCATGGAATGGGTCTGGCTGCGGCGTCACCCTGGTCGTCACAACAGCTCGAACCAGCATCGATTCCTTGCGCAGAGCAGGCGAGAATTTTCCAGCAATGTGCCAGGACTGAAAACAAAATCATAGTCAACCCTATGGCAGGACATACTTTAAAAAAAAGGATTCGAATAGTTCTGTGAATCAACCCGACAAATGAATCGATAGATGATGGGATACACTTGCATTGACCCAACCATGGACAGAAGGCCTAACTGGGCCCCTCTCCACTGCCGAGACTCGACTTGCCGTCGGCACTGGGAGCTCAATTAAGATTCCCCCTTTCTGGACTCGAGCACGGCTCCTCGCATTAATGCAAATTTCCATTCTTCGGACCACACACTGACGCCAGCTAATTGACAATTAGCGGGCAAATTGTGTGTTTCAGCTAGATGGGGAGGGGCAATCGCTTGAATGAATTCCTCAACCATGATTAATTTAGGAGGCAATTGCTTAAATCAAGAAAATATGTACATATATGGGTGAAATGGAAGCGCTGGTATTTGCAATGTCAAACTCTGCATATCAGGGATCAGATCAGTCAGACCCTGTCTCTCATAGAATGGGAGTTGTTCATTCACTGGACAATAAGCGCAGCAGAATTTGCATATCTTAAATGCAGAATTTATTTTAATTTAAACATTGCATAAAACGTACTTCTTTATCTGCACTCACACTCGCACTTACATATACTGACAGTCACAGACTTGGAGCTTCACTAGGAAAATGGGGACGGGGACTAGTCGGAAGAGGATAGATCCAGCTGGAACTACAGGAACAATTTATGCAAATACCTCGACTCCGACTCCGTGCTAGGCCTTCCAAGATGCCGCTGTCCAAGATGGAATATTTCAGTCACGTTAATTCATTTCACGTTTAATTCACAAATAAAGTTCGTAATTTATATCGTGCTTATAATGCATGCAAATTTATTGGTTGTGAGGGGATTCGCTATCCCCTGCAGGTGAATCCATTAAGTGTTCGATTTACATCCGATATGGCTGCCACGGTGCGGTAGCCAAGCGCGGACAACCATTCGCCCGCTGATTTATTTAATAAAGGCCCAAGGGCGAGACCAAGCACCATGCCCCCGACAGTGTCTCAGGGCGAGCGCAGGCCCAGGTCCTAAATCCAATTCGCATCTCAGCGTGCACTTTGTGGGTCTGTGCCTCGCTGTTAACGACTTGATAAACAAAAGTTCTCTCCTTAGCAGCTGCCACACACAGCGCAAGCCGGAAATAATTAAGCGAGCCAAAGTTTGTCAGCTCAAGAATCCGCAATATGGAAGAAACTGGAGGCCGATGCCGAGACGAGGTGACGAATTTCATTAGAAGCCCGCCTCACCTCACGAAAAACAGACTGACAAAATAGCACGGAGAATGGGGAGGAATCTGCTGGGGACATAAAAACTTTACCAAAAATATTGGCCAACACTTTTGGCAGCCAAATTAAAAAGAGGGACAACTCATGTGGCAAGAGTTCGGTCAACTATAAGTTGGTTTCCCCCAGTCCCAGCTTATGCCACGACCTGTTCGAGATTCCGTCTCGGGATATGCTATTCATAAAGTAAGCGAATACAAAAAGTCAGATGGAATCATATTTTCTTATTTGTCGAGCTTATCTAGGCCGGCATTCCCTTGGCGTTGCCGTTGCCGTTGCCAGCTTGGGTTGTTTGTTGTCGTTCCCTTCGTGAGCACACTTATGTAGGTGTGTTCCTCCAGCCGAAAAAGATGTCAACATCCACATCCCAGCAATTCAGGCACTTACACACGAAGCAAATCTTCCTCTGTGCACTGAAAGAAATCGGAACAATTTGGTAGCCAAATAAGAGGAAGAATTAGCATATTTATTATTCATGCATTTGTTATTCTTCAGCTCAATATGATGATGGGTAAAAAAATTTTACAGCAAAGTATCGAAAATACAAAAAAATTCAAATATAAAAGTTAGTCAGTTCATGCTTCTATAGAATTCATAATATAGTTATGTTTAGAGAAAAGAACATTGATCAACAAGATTCTGGGTGAATATAAACTCCGCACGATTCCTTTGGCCTGTTTCGTAGGAGTAGTCAGGAACCGATTCGAATTTCTGACAGTGCACGACCGTTGAACGTCACTTAACCAAAATGCAACGCCCGCCGTCAGACAAATCCAGCCAGGGAGCCGTAGGGACGTCGAGCTCGAGCTCCCCCACATGGGTACGCTCATGGGCACAAGCACGGAATGGGAACGAAGCTATTCTTCCGAATCGTTGCTTCATGCTCAAATAAAAGAAAAGTCACCACCCGCCCAGGGCACGGAATAAGTGCCTATACATCCGCTGCCCCGATGTTGGGGTGGTTCTCCTGTGGGAGCAGGGTCCATCGTCCTTATCGTATCCTGCTTTGCTGGCTCGTTGCAACTGCTGTGCAAATAATGGGACGGAAGGCTTTCCCTTGGACGGGAGGAAGGGCTCTGGCGTTCAGACAACACCTACATCGTCCACGAGGATTGCAGCCACTCGAAACAGATTTTCTCTCAGCAACGCAACTGCTGGTGACGCTGTGGCCCGTGCCCGGGGAGCTTTATGGTCGTGGCGGGCTACGTCTGCTCCTCTGTTTGCAAACTCCACCTCCACCGTCTACGGGTTGGGACGTCGACACGTTTGGTGTTGGCAAAAGTTTTCTCATTTTGGCAAGATGCTCGCTCGTAACGAAAATTGTCGAGTTCGCCAAACGCCACTGGGAATGGAATGGAGCCCGAACCACCACGTGAACGAGAACGAGGGGAAAGCCAAATGGAATCGCACCGCATGCACTGGCGACATTTCTCATTAAAAGTTTTCCACATTTTGTTGTCTCTACAAACATTCTTATCAGCAGACAGAAGCCATTTCCATAATGAACCCCGCGGAACACGGAAAATTCACAAAGCTAATGCCATGAATATCGGAAGACAGGTGTCTGACAGCTTATTCGGCTATAATGATATATGGGTGTCTTAATTAATAAAAGGTTCACTCATCTTGATCAGCATGTTGGGATGACAGTGTACTTTGCAAACCAATATATGCATGTAAACGAAGAGATATACTGGTACAGACATTTTTTTTGGTAACATCATATATCATATATTTGATTTGTTGAGTAGGCTGTTGAGTAGACAATTGCATGATTAATATCATGAATGTCATGTGACGAAAGTGCTCTATTTTCATAACCGAATACTGCTTCTGTCTTTATAAATTAGTAGATTACATTTTTTGTTTTTAAATGGCTCGGAAACGTCCTTCGATTTAACAAATATAATTGTATTCCTTTTGAAAGTCTTTTTCAAATTTTTAAAACGTACATTCACTGTTTTCACTTTTTTCCATGGCCTGCAAATAAGAGTTATGAATGCAAACTTTGCCTAAATAGATCAATGTGAATTAAATATGTTACAGCATATATTTAGCATATTTAGCGATATCAGAAAAAAACGTATATTTGCCAATTTTTATTGAAAAGATCAAAGATAACACTTCCCTATGACTTTTTCAATAAAAATGAGAAATAACACATACGTTTTATTATTTCAATAAAAGAAAAAAATAATAAATGTATTCTATTTGTATTTTAAAAGCTACAAATAAGAGTTATTCCGTAAAATGTATTTTAAGTTTAAAAAACAGCCGTTCGGAATTCAAATTTTTTGATATAATTGATGCTTCAATGGACCAAGTGAAAGCATATCTGGTTGATCTTGCACCTACAGTGCTCCGTTGAAAACTGATCATTTTTCCGCTGTGTAGGACGCATTCAATGCCAGCACATTTCTCGGCCTTGTCTTGAGTGTCATTATTTCTAGTTTCAAAGGGCCAATTAAGAGAATGTTCCCCGCCTATGCCACATTGCTGCCATAAAGTATGAAATGATAATTTCCAGGCCGTTGCCAGAGCAGAAAAAATAGCAGACCTTGAAACTAAATTAGGCGCAACTTGCGCGCAATTATCGTTAGTTGCCCGCTTCATTCAAAGGGTTGAGCCCGAGAGCCGAGCCTTCTTTTGGTTAGACAAAGGGTTGGGCTCAATGTCATGCTAGCGGCACGACCGGCAGGGCAATAAAACAGGGACAACCGCGCATCGTCGAGGTCGGGGCACACAAAATAAGGCAGAATAATAATAACAAAACACACGCCGAACACACACGTTCCTATGTGCCTTACAGGGCCAGTTTAAATCTACGCACTATGGCCGCACAGTGGGCTATTGACAATTTGTGGCGGACGAGCGGAGCGATCTCTTCTCAGAGTCAGAACCACCTCGTCTGGCGGCTTCGACTTCGGCTACTTTTGCTTTCTTTCCGCTTTACGATGCTGCCAGGCTTGGAAGTGCTGTGTGCCTGTGCCCGTCACAGTTCAAGTTTTACGTTCTACGAGAGTTGGCCGTAAAAAGTGAGAGTCATTAAAAATTTTTACTGCTTTTCAAGGTCGTCGCAGGGAATTTTATGTTACTTTTTATGACGTAGTTGTCACCGAGCTGCTGCTGCTCTCTCTTCACTGTCAGGGCCACATTCGCCATCGACTGACCCAATTTGTCTGGGAGCTACCTTGGAAATGATATCAATCATTCTATTGCTGGCTCATTTAAATCATTGAGTTCAGCGACCTCTTGATGTAGTCACATCTATTCCCTTGCTTGGTGGAACGTTGATATGGACTGATGATGCTTACTGAAAAATGCTTTCGTTAATCCCGGTATAATCAGATGGATTGGATGAGATTTTATAGCCATGAAGTTTTCGAAACCTTCTCATCAAGAGTTTAATAAAAGCACGTCCGAATGAAAAATCAGAAAACCCCCCCCTTTTAGCATATAATATTTAATATTTTCAGTTTGCCCCCATACCGGTGCTGTGCACACTTGATGCCTTATGAGATTTTCCTCGACTTGGGTTGCTTGCGAATTTCGATCACGCTTCGCCAGCCAGCAGAAATGTCGGGCAGAGACGAGACTACAAGTGAGAATGGGGCAAAATGGCAGAAATGCTTAGTGCCAAGTGCCGAAACTAAATCCAATAACTACATGCTGAAACATTCATGAGCGCAAATTGAACACGTTTCTGCGTCTAGCTGAGAGCGCCCAAATCCTGGCTCTGTTTCGATTCTGTTTCAATTCTGGGTTCAGGCGAATTAAGTTCAATTGAGCTTGCTGCAGGGCAAAAGGAGGAGGACCGGTCCGTGCCGGTCAAGCGGGGCCAACGCACTCATCGGCAACATGCCAAGCAGCTTGGACTTGGACTGCAGGAAAATGAATTATCCACACCTTCTGGCGAGAGCGACTCGAGAGCCACGCAGACGACCATTTTGATTACAAGTATTTCTCGCAGACGTTTCTGAGCGTCAGAGGAGGGGAGGGGCGTGCACAGCAGAGAATAGTGAAGTGAAAAATTCCATTGGCCAATTGCACGTTTCAGCTGGGAGCGGAACGGGTCGGTTCGGTTCGGGTGTGCATTCTGAATTCTCTCACACTTCTTCGCACTTGAAAATAATTGAATCGAGAAATTGGTTTGCGCCATGAAAGGAATCCGCAGCTCAGCTTTTAGCTACAAATCCATCATCCGAAACCATCATCACGAAAGTTTTTTGATAAATTCAAATGCATTTTGAATCAACCAAATCAAGCAGCGGAACAATGCGGGAAAATGAACAATGTCCCTTGTCCTCTTTGTGTCTGGCTTTTTGCTCAATTGTTGAGTTATATGTATTGTGTATATAATATCTCTTATTGAGAGAAGTGAACCGTATACACAATGCTTTGGCTACTATTCTGAAGTTCCATAACAAATAAATCAATCAGAATTGTCGTGTTTTTCTATATTTTTAGTCAGATATATTGATATTTTTTATTCTGCTATTTAAAAAACCGCTTAAAATATTTTTGTATTTATTTAATTTATTGACACCCACAAATATTTGTATACTGTTAAAGCCTGCCTACACCACCCCCACACAAACATATGCTACGCGCTGAGAGTTTAAGAGAGTTCTGGTGTCAAAAGAGAGCTTTTGACGTTCTCTTCGACCATATTTTGAGGCGGTCACACAGGGTGCCTCGTGTTCAGAAATGGTTCTTGTTAGTCGCTTGTTTGTTTCCAGCAAACATTTTGTCTGAGGATAAATCAAAAGCGAATTAATTAGCATACTAAATTGTGTCCAGCGGCAGGTGAATGGCGAATCGAATCCTCTAATTAAGCCATTTCTCCTCTCCGCTCGACTTCGGCAGCCATTCGAATCTGAATGGATTCAGAATCAATTCAGTCAGCGGCTTAGTCAGAGCCAGTGGCCGCTGACGAAATCGCCACAGGCCATAAAGTTAGCAAGCGATGAGTTTATTAGCCGACAAGTGACATCCCCATCCCCCCCGCACAGTTCCCGCCTCTCGCTGCTGTCGTCGATTGGGATTGCCTCGTAAATAACCGCTCACTGGGGCTGAAGAACTGAAGTCCCCCATCGCAGCAACATCGCACTCGCATCCATCGATAGCGGTGATGACGATAATTTAGATGGAGCAATGGCGACGTCCTTGATGAGGAAGATTGTCGATTATGCCCACAAATTTCGTATGCACCCACAGTTCTCAGGTTGGCAGGGGCCCGAGGCCGGGACAGGATCCGGCAGGAACTAATGGAAGAATTTCGCGATGTCACGAGCCTGAGTTATGTTTAAGTGCACTTTTCGGTCTGCCTTGTCCCAAAACAACCCAACACCCGGCACTCACCCCCCACGTTCTCCACCTAACCCCCTCCATTCCATCCCTCCTCCCGATGACGCGATGTTTGCGTCTAAATGCAAATTTTGTGTAATGAACATCGCGCTCGTGGAGTGGAATGGGATGGTTCATTTTCATTATACCCTTCCTCAGAAAAAGGGAAGGTTTTCTAGTCCCGTGTTTTACACTACACGTTCTATTTGGAATTAAAGTAGTGCTTTAAGAAAAAGTCCTCATTTGTAAAATGTTTTTTCTAACAAAATCCCCATAAGCATGTTGCTTTGGAAAACAGATTCATGAAATGAACACAAGCCAAAGAGTATCCGAGCTTCGATCTTTCAGACTCTCAGGTAGCTCTCACTTGTGTGCTGGCTTAAACTTTTGCCGCTGCCTGACTATTAGCTAATGCCGGAGCCGCGGTTCGTGACATGACGTGCCCACGACCGCCAAACTCCACTCCCAACCCCAACCCCAACCCCATCCCAGTCCCGCCCTGTTGCTGCTGATGCGCTCCGTAAAGTTTGTGCAGAAAATTTGAATATCGTTTGGCTTATTCCGCGTTCGCCCAACCACCACACCACCGATGGCGGATGGCGGATGGCAGATGAATCCAACATGATTCTGTATCTGTGTGTTTTTGTAATTGTGTGTAGGTGTGTGTGTGAGGCAAGTTTAATGGTGGTAGAAATGGAGTTGCAACCACCACCTCGACCTAAGGATAGCTTACGTTGCCGTTATTTGCACTGTACCCGCAGCCGCAGCCCCCAACTCTTTCCTCACACGAAGACACATCCCCATTCCCATCCCCATCCCCATCCCCGTTCACATACAGGCAGAGTCCTTGCTGCGCCATTTGTTCAAATTTCGAGCGCTGCGGAGCTGCCTCCGTCTGTTATTAATTTGGCTGCCTTGCCCCTCCAGCCACCATCCTACAAATCCACCGGCGATCTCTCCGGGTCCTGTCTGCGACTCCGCCCGGGGCCATTTGGCGTCAATTGCGTCTCGGTCTCGGTCCTTTGCTTTGTCCCTCGCCCTTGATGCGTTTCATTAATTAACTGAAATACCCTCGACGAGCTGTGCACGTTACAACAATGAATTATTTATATAAAATTTGTCTGGCATTTTTCTAAGCTTTCCTGTCTGCTGCTGCTGGCAGTCGCCAATTTTGTTGCTGGGTCTGGCCCTGAGGTGAAATGAGGTGCATTACTCGGAGCATTATTGACGAGATTTTTTGCACACAGCCCTTAACTTGTATTCGAATTAAAGCCTGGCATGGCATTCTCCCTTAATATTCTCGGAAAATGTTAATACCCATCCCATTATAGTGTAGAGATAATTCTCTGCGTGTTGATGTCCATTTGAGATACATGTATGGGAAGAAAATATCCCATAGATATTCGGAGCTGCACGCCAAGACAGTGCAATTCCACAAACATTGAGGTGTCATACCTGATTTTCCACTTTGCATTACTTAGACGCCTCCCGTTCCTAGACTCCGAGTTTTTCACTCCCCAACCAGAGCTTAATTAAATCAAACGAATGGTTTCCCCCCTTCCCAACCAGACGGGAACTCCAGACGCAGCTCTGCATTTTACAATCATTTGCAGATAGCTGGCCGGGCAGATTTCAAATCTCAGCCAGAACTAATTTTATATTTTTTGCTTCCTTCCTTTTTCGGGGTTTTTTACTCACATTTTTCCTAGGGGGAATTATAGCTATGCGAGTAAAAGGAGTTCGCCTGGTTGCCCATGAGGGGTGGGCTTTGTCTGGACGGCTCTTTTTAATAGATTTTTGTAGTCGGACACCAGCTGCATTTGCGTAAAATGATCTTATTTGCAAAGGAATAAAGACAATCATAATTAAATAAGCATTCTGTAATGGCTTGCTTTTCATGTTCTATTTCGTTATGAGTGGATTATGCAAAAGAGTCGCTTTCTTTTGTGTTTAATTTAAATCCTCCAAAGTTGGAAAGTAAAAGCCTTTTGTAAACAGCTTTCGTCAGACTTACACCCCATTTATTTGTTGTTTTTTCGATACATTTATAAATAATTCATGGCGATCTCATAGCAATATTGTTACTCATACTAAAAAAATATTTTTCTTCCAATTTCGACTAAAACATTTATGTACATCCTCCCGTCTGATCGAATTGAATATTTTGGTTACTTAACCCGAGGATTCCTGTATTTGTGGAGGTAAAGTGAACAATAAGCGTGGAACCCATGAATTTTATTTAGTTCGCTTATGAAAATGGCCAACAATCAGACAGAAACGATAATATACGAGTAGGAGGGTAGTGCAGTCGAAGCTAGAAAGTACATGGAAGTCTTAGCTGTGGTTCCCCTAATATGTATATACTCGTATATATGTATAAGCTCATGCACAACAGTAAAATAAAATACACCCATCAATATAAACGACAGTAACAGCAGCGGCATCAAGAGCACCACACATGAATCACAACTTGAGACGTAGTCGCCCTCAAAGTCAGTTCAGAACAGGTTCCCGAAAGGGAATAACAACAAAACAACCTTTGGGGATATCACCATCTTCATGTGTGTGCGAGTGGGAAACTCATGAAGAAGTCTGTACAAATAATGCAGCCATTTTGGATAACAATGGAAGCCAACAAAGAACAAAACAACAAGGCCAAGAGAATGTTGGAATTCGATTCGATTTAAACGTTCAGTGACTCCTGGAGTCGCCTTTTGCCTTCGCTCCCCGTCCCCACCTCGTCCCAATCCCGCGCAGCTTTGCGACATTTATCAATGTCCCCAAATGCCAACAATACCAGAAACAACAACAAAGCGAGGAAAAATATAAGAAAATACAAACAAAATCACATTCGAAATGAATTTAAATGAGTATTGCGCTCGACGAGCCGAGGGGCGTACGCCCAGAAACGGACAGAGGCAGAGGGACTGCCCTGGGACTGGGACTGGGACCCGATTGAAACCGTACCACAAGCACAACTCGATAAAACTCCCAAAGATTATGCCGCCAGGGCAGAAGGCACAGCTCCACGGCCATTAGTGTTCCCTGTCCCTAGACTGGCAGTGGAACGATTGAGGTTCCAGCGAGGTCGCACAGTCACAGTGGGCACAAATCAATGTAATGCCCTGTCTTCACTGTAAACAAATTAAATCGAGCTATTGGCTCCCCTGCACTTAACATTCTCTGGACGATAAGTGACAGGAAAGGAGAGGATAGAACTGATGTAAGTTCAAGGAGGTGGAGTATGCGACCGCCGAACTAATGGCTTGCAATTGCTTGGTCTTCGAGTTTTAATTTAATAGATTGACCTATCAAACCAGATCCCAAGTCTGGGGATCTATACAGCCGAAGTCGTAGTCCTCCAAAACTAATTTTGAAATCGTTATCAAAAGTAGGAGATAATTTAAATTTATTCGCTGTTTGAAACGGTGTTTCATCAGATATTTGTCTTCGTTTTTGTGCTCATCTCCCATGGTGCATCGGTGCTTTTGTTCGCTGAAAGATCATTAGCATTTACACTTTGCCGTCAACCGATCGACGCGATCAAGTCTCTCCGACTGGAATGGGCATGATGGGCATGATGGGCATGAGCCTGACTGCGGGCCCACGATAGTTTTAATTTGGTCCAATCAGAGCCAATAGAATTAATTACGGAACTAAGACAAAAATGTGGACTTCGCAATTAGTTTTCTTTTCTGGGCCATAAACAACGTGGCACACAGACAGACGCTAACACATCCCAATGTGCGGATGGGGGGACGGCGACTGAGGCAAAAATCTGGCAAGTAGGTCACGGACATGCGGCCGGACGGACACGACTGAGGAATGGAGACTGAGAGCGCTCCGTTCTGTTTTAAGAGTGACACATCGCCAGGCACATTACATTACAGCAGAGATATAAATAAACACGCACACTCGTGCTCTCGGAGGCTGGATTGGCGCTGTGTGGGTGAGGTTGAGGGTGTGGGCCTCTCATTTGGGGAGCCCGCATGCCAAACTGTGTGTATCTTAATGGGTCGTACGGATGTGACTTCGCTTATGGAATCCATACACAAATGGCCCCATTCAACTTCCTTATAATGGGAGCTCTGCCCGGGCGCCCCGGACACCGGGTGGTCCAACGAATCTCTTTTGTGCCAGCAGTGTATCCGGCCGTCGATGCTGTTCGCAATTTCTAAAGGGGGACAGCAGATACTGATTCCACAGCTCCGCTGGGACCTATGCAAACATACGGTGGATAACTTATGCATACATTCATACACATACACTTATGGATACTTGTGTATCTGTGGCAAATCTAAGCATGTATAATCATATATCTGGACTGGACTAGCATCACAGACACATGGCTGCGCACGAGGCACAATGAAAAAACAAACACACTCGTATTTCAAATGCAATACTCATCTAAGCCCTGTCTGAAGAAAGCCTGTTGCCTTATTCATACTCCTTAGTCGCTAATCGTACATTCAAATATAAATTTGGCATTCTATTAATAGTACAAGTTGCGTTTAGTTGGAAAAAATCTATTCGATGCCTCAGCAATTCAATATTTACACGTGGCATTGGACTCGGGCGATGATCATGTTCCCATAAACAGCCTAGAAGTGCTCTCCAAAACTATGTAGCCACTCCCACGCTATCCTCAATGTGGCCGGCCGTCCGCATTGTGTTGTTTGGGTCTCCCCGTGGTGTCAGCGAGAAGTGGATAAACAGAAAAGTGCGGTGGCAACACCTAAACTGAGTTAATGGGGGCATTTATTGCCAAACTGCTGTAATAAACAATTTGTTGAGCATTTAACGAATTTTACTACCGCCAACAAGAGCCGTCAGCGTAGCGGGGGGAGGATGGGGCAGGAGCGGGCCAAGTGCGAGTGCGAGCCCATAAAAATGTTTATGATGGATTATGCTCCCGCTACCGCCTCAGCTCTCCCACTCTCACTGGCTGCCCTCCGGCTCGACTCTCATCATTCACTTAACGTTTTACGACACTTTCCATGTGGGGCACGTTGAGGCAGGTTGCGGGCGCGCGGCTCTTCGCTCTCGACTCCCAGCTCTCCGGAGACGTGGTCAATGAAGATAAAGCAGCCTCATTCAATGTCAAGGTGAAAAGTGTATCACATAAAACGCTCGTAAATGTGACTCAGATTGATTTAGATCGCGCGGAAAGTACAGCAAGGCGGCCGGCTGACTGTGACTGTGGCTGCGCTGTGGGGCCGTGAACGCACTGACATTACTAACAATTCTGACGAGACTGTGGGAGCAGTCAAGATATATTAAAATTTTACGGTCAGCAGCAGACGGCAGCCAGACACCTAGACACACTTTCGCACACACCGCTGGCCCGGTTGAACCGCTCACACATACTCGTGCGACAGTAAAATAAAGCATTATTATGGCCACCATTAAACGAAGGCAGACGACTCCAAGTCAAGTGCCGCTCAAGATGTCGGCGGAAGCTGAGCGACGGCCTTGGATAGGACAGGGACTGGCCCAGTCCAGGTCCGGGTGTGGGTGTTGCTTTGTCATCCATCTCCCATAAAAGCGCGCTTCAAATACGGAGACCGACCTCCCCCGCCCCCCCTCCCCCCATTGCCATATAGAACAGAAAACAGCCGCGACTTGCGGCGTTTTTATGAATGAAAACGCCTTTTTCTTCTCTTCCTTTTTGTTGCTTTTTTAGCTGCCTTTTATTAGCTTAATGTCGCATTATGCAAAAAGTACAGAGAGACAAAGTACGCCGTTTTTCAACCCGTAAACAGAAGACCGTTGCTTAGATATTCTTGTGGTTAGAGGAATCACGTCTGTGATTTGCTAGTACAGGTGTATTGAATACGACAGATGTGTCGAGAAGGACAGAACTCTGAAGTGAAGTGAAGATATGTTTTGATTTGTATAAAGCGGATTTATATATTTTATTTTCCCTATTAGTCTGTTGTGCTCCCACAATTGAATATTCCACTTACGATTTCGTAGTGTGGCAGACATTTCACACCTTTAAAAGCCTCGAGGCTGTATTATTCTGAATTCCGCAATGAGTGCTGCGGGCGACCAATGACATGGCAGACAGTCATCGGCCAGCTGTGGGGCTCGGTCTCATCATCGCTGCCATGTTGGGCTCCTTTGTCTTTTGGGACCGTAGACCGCTACGCTACCGATGGCAACTAATCAAATGCCAAAACACGTTTTCAGCAACCGCTTATCATGGGCCCAGACGGGGGCTACATTCATTTGCATATTGCCTGCCAACCACTGACAAACTGACAGACTGTCACCGGCAACGGCTGCGGACTGGCTACGCTGGGCATAGCGTTGTCAACCTGCGAGTCGGATATCAGGGGCATTTGTGTAAATATGATTGATTTATTTGACAATTTTCGACAGCATTATGCGGACATGTCACGCATATCTGAAATCCAGTTTTTCTCCACTGAATGGGGGCCTTTGTTTGGGCCAGCAGCCACACATCAGAGCGAAAGCAAAGTGAATGTGTCTTGAGCGAAGTCCGAAATAGCCACCCAGGCAAATCCGATCCGAAATTGATCCGCCAATTCATAAAGATGTATATTTCTTTAATTTTATATTTTTCAATAATTTTAAAGCATATATATGTATATAATAAATATATATATTTTAAAACTAAAAGTTAAAATAAGCCTTTTTTGTTTTGTTGTTGTAATATGATTCCTCGGGTTCCTCCCAGCAGAGCTGCCACTAGCCGGCGACTGCGCATGTTCGTAGACGTCGCCGACGCAGCGATAAAGCAGCAGATAAAGTTCACCAATACACACACACACTCCCAGGGGCGGCCATTATTATGGCCGCTTATTATCTTTCTCTTCTGTATTTCGCGTGGAAGTGAGACAAGAGACCGATTTTGATTGGTTGACGAAATGGTCTCTCTCTGCTGCTAAATAAGAAGAAGAGATGCACCACAAAAGCGACCTCTGGTGGGGGATCTGCCAGGCAGTAGCTGCGCAAGTGCTCCGTCAGAGAGCGCCAGCGCAAGGGGGTAATTTTAAGGGAATATTTTATCTTGTGTAGAAGCCATGTATAGTGGCATTTCGGGGAGTGTTCCGATAGTCTATAGACTATATATATTCCTGATCTGCGCCAAAATCCCAATCAATCTATTAAAAAAACAGTTTTATTTCAAACTACCAAACAAAAAACAAGCGTAAAATCTTTTAAAATCTGTACGGCGTCAGATGTCGCCACGGAGACATGTAATTGACATGTAAATAGTATGTCGCAGATCCTGTAAATTTTCTACTTTTAGCGTGTTTATTGCTATATAGAAAGGATATCCTTAAGCCATCTGATCCCCGATTAAAGTTAGGGTCTATTTTATGCGATTCCTTAAAAAATGAGCTCCCTCAATTCTTAAGAAGTATGTTTTTTCGTGCGTTATGTAGTGATAAGCAAAAGAGGAGGAATGGTACCATATGAAAACAACGAAAATTTCGTATCTGTGCAGACAAACTTGTTCTCAATTTCGAAAAAGCGAGCTGAAAGCTTTCCCCTTTTGGGCGTCGCTTATGTAAAGGCGAGCTTATTCTGCACATGTAAAGGAGCCGCAGGCCTTATACATGGAGGCAGGATACATGGTTGGGCCTCGGCAGGCAACATCAACATCCCTCGATGCCGACGAGATAAAAATCAATAGATATACATATATATACACGGCGAGCAGGCGCTTTTCTATATGTATGTACATATCTTGCTGGGAATGGGAATACATACAATATTTGCGCACACTTAATGAGAAAATTTATGCGTTTTGCAAAGGATTATGGCGCAGAAAATTTCATTAATTTCATTTAATATTCGCAATAAAACGGGAAACGAGCGACCGCCCAGCCAATTTGCATAGGAACTGCCTTGAAGGCCAAACTTTAAATCAATTGAAGCCTTTTCTTACTTTTACAGCATTCCAGCTACCACGCCCTGTTCCCGATATATATTTATTTTTTGCCACACCCATACCCTCGCACAGACCTCAGACAGTGTGTATTTACTTAATGCATTATCCATCGAACGGCATATTAATTGAAATTTTCGATATAAACTTCGCACTTTACGATGATTCAATGGGGTAGGTAGTCGGTGGGATTGTGTTCCGCCAAGTTGCGCTTAATGACCCCGCCCCGACTTATCGCAAACCTGTTTGCAGAGCACTCTGCTTAAGGACAAATTGGCTTTCGCCATTTTTATCTTCGTTATATACGTAACTGCATGCATATATTTACGTACATATGTATATAAGTTCTGCTTGACTCAGATCGTGTATTTAATATTTATAATTTTTATTTACTTTTGAAGCCTTGCAAATTAGTCAATTAAATTCCATAAAGCCTCACGAAAGTGTCTCTCTCGGGCCATGTGGCTGGCAAAATCTGAAATATGTACAATCAGAGGCTATAACTTGTACTTTAACCAGTAAAATGGTGTCGCTAAAATGATTATACATTATTTTTGGCTAATGACATTGGAAATGCGAGACGTGCGTCATAATTATTTCGAGTGCAACGAAGCCGCGCATTAAAACCGCCAATAACAATTTGTAAATTAAATAATCATTATAAAGTCCTTAAAATATATTTTGATTTTCAAAGATTGATTTAAATAATTTAAAACCGATTCTTTCAAAGCCCTATAGCCAGACTCGATGACAACAGAAAACTTTTGAGCTTTACGACTTTTATATTGGCCAAAGGGATTGATTCTCTTAGAACTTTTGTGCTGTATTTTATTTGTGTCAACAAATCTCAAAAACTCGAGAAGAAAGAAAACATCGTAAATTTTGTTCCCACAGATTAAAATGAAATAAAACATGGGTACTTATTTTGCTTCCTTGCGAAAACTATTTGAATACGAGTATTAAATGAATCTTGCTCCATTCCACACATATTAGAAGATTCGAATTGGTGCTCGTATTTATTTGTATCTGTTGGGATTCGCTTTGCCGTCGCCATTTCGTTGCTACGAGATTCGAATGGATGGAGCGCAGAAGCAGATAACGAAAAGATTTCCAAGTAATTGAATGCGTTCAGAATTTTAATTGTCTGGGGCCACTTTCGCATCTCAAGAATGAAAACAGACATTTTGTCTGGTGCGGAGTCTCAATTAAAACATTTTAAAAATCTCGAGGCATATTTTCATGGCCTGTCGAAGAAACGCATTAAAATGGGCGACTTAATGCGATGCGATGCGCAGCAATGTGATGGGGACTCCTCCGGTTTGGCCTCGCACTTGACTCTCGTTATAAGTACATCTGAGAGTCAAAGTCGGATCGATGTGGGACCCTTTGCCCCCCGTTCGCCACTCTTCTCTTTCCCCTGGACACCCATTGCGGAGATGTGGCCGACCGCCATTGAAATTCAAGACGCAAACTTGCTGCATTTATCGGCTTCGACTCATGCTCCAGCTCCTCCTTCTCCTTAGAACACTCGACTCGTTGATATTCCCGGCATCGCAATAGGCATAAATATGCTTCGTATAGCACCATTTTTCATTTCGAAACCGTTTCATGTCCGCCCTTTCCCCAGCAAGGGAAACCACTTCACAATGAGCGATGTCTCTGATCTATTTGCTATATGGATGCCAAAACAGGCAGACTTCCTTGACACTTGAGACTCAAGTGGTATGCCCATCTCCATCCCCATCCCCAGACGAAGATGCAGACACCAGCATAGACATAGACATGGTCACGAATTCGATGGAAAACTTGTTTTTCAATATTTTCAAATACATTTGTGGCCCATTCTTGTTGTTGCTGGTCAGGTCTCTATTCTCTATTCTCGATTCTCTTGTCTCTGTCTCCCATTTTCATATTTCTAGCTCGTATTTTACTGAATTCCAGGCTGACAGCTACACCCAACGACCCAACTGCCCCTGCCCCTGGCCTAACTCGTCTCTTATCTTGGAAAAACCTTAAAATGAATAAATAATTCACTTTGTTTGGGATTTTGTTTTCTGCTTTTGTTATATTCTCCATTTGGAATCTGGTAAATGTTTACCAGCCGAAAACTGAACTCAATCTCCATCGTCATCGTGGCCGCCATCACCGTCTCAATCGCCATATCTGTGGCACTGTTTTTACGATCCTGAAATTAACACATGTTCCGTTAACGCCAACAGATCTGCGCCGTGCCCCTGATCCATCTCTGGGGAGTTGCATCGGGAAATTTATGAAGCGGTTAAGTTTTTTCGTCTCTCGTCCAATGCATTGAATTTTAATATTTCTCTCGGCACTTTGGCCATTGCATGCGTTTCGGTTATCGACCAGCCACTCCGAACAGTCGGTAAATCAATCAAGGAACTTGCCCTTTTCCCAATCCAAGTTCCAAGCGAGGAAAATGGAGAATCATACATACACTTGTTCAAATATTGACTTCGACCTTTCAAAGATATTTGTATGTTAATCAGGTTATAAAAGATACCCTGAGGTATTGTTTGTTGTGGAGCAAAATTATTGTCACGAGTGTCAAAACACACTTTAAATGTAAATCCATTTCGAGTGTTTAATTCATTATTAGAAATTGTTTAGCTACTTCTAAAACTGTTTTCATTTTACTTAAGTCTGTTATCCTTTCCATCTTTAATAGCTGCTGTTATTTGCAGGCATAGTTTATTTTCTTCCATTCCCATCGCGAATTCCGAATGAATGTTCAAAGAAAACTTCAAAAATTGTACCACGTAGTGTGTTAGATGATGTTTCGATAGCGTTTGGTTTTTTACCCAGCTGCCGTTACATCCTCAATGTTTATCCCGGAGCAAGGACACGCCCTCGGACGCAAAGGGCGAGCACTTTCAATTGAAGGCATTTCAAAGTAAATGGCATTCTGCGATTAAGTGGAATGAAAGCGCATTTCATAAATAGCTGAGGAGCAAGATGGGCGACGTCAAAGGGGCTGTGGCTGTATCCTTTTGTTGCGGTTTATCAGATGATGGAAGAACGAAAGGAAGGGAAAGAAGGCGCCGCCCGTTTTCCATGGGAGCTACAACAAATGCTGTCATTACAAGGATTAAACGAAACATTTACATGCCTAAAGAAAGCCACCCCAGACGCGACCGCATCCGTCCGTGCCTGTGGTGCCACCAGGTGAATGGGGTGGCGGTTCCATGCTAAATTCAACATGGCAGCGTTGGGGAAGGGTGGAAGCTGAAGAACAGCCGCTCCTGCCTACTGACTTTCACTTTTGCGTGGCACGAATTTTGATTTACGGCTTTACTCTTCCTCATCGTCCTGACCCAGGGAATCGCAACAATTGTCATCTCGGGCCCCGTCCCTGCAACCCTTTGTGCGACCGCGTCGCCTGCAACCTGACGACGGCGAAGGCGACGGCGACGGCGACGGAGTCGGAGACAGTTCCACTGAAATGACAAATAAAGCGCGCTGAAGGAAGACAATGGGTCTCAGCTGCCTGTTTGGCAGCATTTTTAAATCCATTTATGCGGCATATCATAAAAAATAATACAAGAATATGCGCCTTTCTCCGTTTTTTTCGCTTTTGGTGCAGCAGCAGCAGCACCGTAAAAAAATGTTGTATGTTTTGCTAAAACAAATTTTACGCATCGCAATCTGGTGAAAGAAACGGGGGGTCAATAAGCCACAGTCGGAGGCACTGGCAGGTCACAACCCGTTCGCGTCGCCGTCACCTGATGCACAAGGCAGGTAAATCCTTAAAAAAAAATACTCTCCCTCTCGATCTGTAGGTAGCGAGTGCCCTCGAGGCAAACTGGCGTCCTGCTGCTGCTGGGCTGGGTGGGAAAGTTAATTCGATTGACAATCCATTCTGCGTAATTAAAAGTGCGGGGAGATGGAGAACGCAGCGACTATATCGGTTGAATGGGCTTCCAATTTGGCGCAAATGAACCCACCCACACCCAGACCCACACCCACGTGCAATTACTGTGCCGCTGCTACTGCTCGACCCTTCCTCCTTTGCAATTACATTAGGGCCGTCCTGCCGACTCCCGCTTGCATGATGATTGCCATTATACGTATTAAGGGGTTCGGGTTGAGTTAGTGGCCCAATCATCGGCAACGACACATCCATCTGCATATGCGCATCCTCCCAGCCAGTAGCGCTAAATTGATCAATTGGGTAAAATTAAGGAGGCACTTTGGTGCTCCCCCTCCCTCCGCGTCAATGTTTTTGGGGATTTTCATGTCAACGTGCCGTTGCGCTCATCAATAAGTAAGCCAAAGACCGGGACATTTACACGACTTCAGTTAACGAGAGTCAAGTCGAGTCGTCTTGAGTGCCCCACGAAATAAGTTGGATGAGTAAATGCGGCGTTGCCACACATAAAGGAGGAAAGCGATGAATTCGCGATGGGATGACCAAGACGGAGAAAACTTTCTCAATTATTTCAGATTCTCATATACAGACATATTCAGATCATATTATAGTGAAAACAAGATCTATTAAACCTATGTAAATATATATCGTACGTACTCCTCCGGATTCCTCATTGGGACAGCTTAAATATCCACCAATTATCCACCAAACTTAAATATTCTCCAAATCAATATATATTCTCTCAAATGACAATGTGAATGGTAAAGGAATTATAGTAAAACTGTGTGACTTTTCCTTCAAATTAGATTCTTAAAGCTGATTTTCGTCACTGATTTCTCGCCCCTGCCCCCTGTGATAGTGCCTCCAAGTGCTCCTCCTCGTTATCCCTCCTCCTCAGAATAGTTTTGTCGTTTCGCTATCGTTCGACATCATTGCTGTTCTGCCATCATCGTAAATTACACGAAAAGTATCTATCTTTAGTTGGAAATGTTGCAATTTTATTAAAATTCCAAAAACCCACCCGCCGGCCAGCTCTGTCCGCCTCACCTCCCCAGCCCCTATGAATATATGTATGTAGTTCCACTTAGACTCCGAGTCAGACTCGACTGTAACTTGGACAAGGATGAAGGACAGGCACACCACAACACACCCTCCCTCCAAAGCCAGTGCCAGTGCCATATTGCAGAAATTGTGTGGGCCACCATAGAGCCATAGTTGCCCCCGTGAAACCCGGTACGAGCAGGGAGCGCTCTCCCCGGCTGTCGTTGCTTTTATATAAACATGAGGCAAGATTATATACAAATTACACGCCAGCATCCTAAGGTGGGCAACGCCCTCGTCCTCGTCCTCCTCCTCATTCTCGTTCCATGCCTCGAAATTTGCTCACCTGCTACTGCTGCTGCTGCTGCTGTCGTATCCATAAGTTACAAACGCAAAGTATCTTTGGTCCGACAGGAGCAGCAACAAAAACTTCAATAACAGGAAAACTTTTGCCAACCTCGTTGGGAGCGGGGCAGGATAAATGAGCCGGGAGACAGGCAAAGGCAAATGGCGCTGGGCATCCCTATTTCCCGCTCCAGAGGAGCCAGTGCATTTTATTATTTATTTATTTCATATATTTTGCAACGGGCGCGATTATAAAATGTAAAAAGGAGGAAAAATATGGAAAACTATGCTGGGGTCTTTGGGGAGGCATTGACTCCACTGTGTCCCGCTCCCCAGAAGTAATTTTTGTCTGCCAAGTTCAAAGTTTACTTATTTTCGCAAAAAAAAAGAAAGTTTGTACTTCTTTCCGTTCGTGATTTGATGTTGGGGGAGACCTATCCGGCGATGGGGAGGGAAAATAAAAGCAAAGTCAGCCGGAAAGGATCCTGGGTCCTGGGTCCACGGCCCAGGACCCTCCTGAGTGCGGAGGCGGATGTCGTTGCGGTTGTATGTTTGCCCGGTTGACAGGGGCAGAGTGAGTGGGGCAGGGGACCAGGCTGAGTCTCATTCGGTGGCACGTTTGCAAAATGGCCCGATGCGTGTCTGGAATACATTTTCGGGCTTGCCAAAAAATGGAGAAACACCCTACCCAGGCACAACCTTTGGCGTACTCCCCACTCATGCCCCTCCTGCCATTCCTGACACTCCCACCAGTCCTGCTCCCAGTTACAGTCCCAGTCCCCCTCGGTGCATTTGTTCATATTGTTGGTTGTATTTCACCGTAAATTTATGGGAAATTGTTTGCCAAGCAACACGAAAAGCGGCATTTTGTGTTTTCTAAAATTTAATGTAGCTCGGCTCGCACTCCGGTATGGGATGGTGATGGGTCGGTGGAAGGGAGGGGTGTGCGTGTGCTTATGCCACAGAATTTGAAATTGGCAAACAGCAGCTCTCAGGCACAGACTCATGTGAAATAAATTCCCATGGGTCGTGCCGCGCAGGTTTTCGGGCGGAGTAGCGCAGGCGCAGGCTGAAAAAGATCGAAAGTGGAGGAGGAACTACCCGCAGATACCGAACCGGGCACTGGGTCCACGTCACACTGGCGACCTGCCTGCCTCTTTGAAGGGCTTAATGTTAATTGCTGCTTTTGTTTGGTTTTCCATTCGATTAGGTTTATATTGACTCTGGGCCGTGAAGTTTTTGGCAAATCCACTTTGTTTTAATCGGAAGTCGGGAATAGCGCATATACATTCATAGATTAACACCTGCTTGATAAACATTTAAATTGTGGTTTCACCTTTATATATATCTTTATGAATGCCCAGCCAACAAGCTACTTAGCTCTTTAAGTGGAAATAGGCTAAAAGAGTATATTTTATACTCTGTTAAATGCGATACATTCAATATTTAATAAGTGTAGTATTCTGGACGATTTTCGAATATCGCTTTACAATTCTCATCTCAATTATATTACTGTGGCTGTGGTGTATAATAATCGAGCATGATTCATTAGTGTAATTAATTAGAGTAGTTACTTGGCTACATCTCACAACAAGGAAAGTCCTTGCAAAATACCTACAGCAGAAGCTATAAAATGCTCAAAACCTCACGCTGAGTGAAAAAAATTGTGGTCCCCAGCTGGTCCAAGTTATTACGAAAACGACACCTCATTTTGATCTAATATGGTTCCAATGACAATAATATCTGAAGTGAAAATGTGTCAGCAACAAAATGAAAAACCGTTTTAAACTACATAAAAATATTATCTTGCAATATCCGTCTTCCTATATACAATATTTATCTCACGCAAAGATGTAATTGCTAAGAAAAAAAAAAAAAATAAATAAATCATTTCCGTCATTTCCAATTCTGGCATTTGTTTCCCTTTTTTTTTTTGGTTACATGTACCATGTTAACTGATGAGAAGTCTTTTCCTTGATTTCTCAGAACACTAATGATGATTTTGTTCAAAAACAGACCTTTAATTGATTCATATTATGGTTATAAAACAATAATGAAATGAATTCCGATGGGCTTGGACGATTAGTAGCACCGTCCAGCATGGACAAGCATCGACCAGCAATGTCAAAAAGAGGGGCGGGAAGATCGAGAAGACGAGCAAACAATAATGCAGGAACATCCGCAGAAAACTGTCAACTTAAGCGTCGTAAAAAGTCGATTGTATCGACAATAATTCTCCGCATTAAACACACAAAGTTAATGCGCCAGAAGTTGCCGAGCGACTCCATCGGTGGCAAGGTGGAACCAGATCTAGAGGTAGAGACAGAGACAGCCTTTGCAGGAGAGAAAGGGAGGAAGATCAGGACTGGAGAAAGCGGGAGCCGGGGCGGGGAAGAGAGCCCGGAGCGCCTTAATGGAAGACTCAAATGCTCGTAAAGTCAGCGGCCTGGGGCCTGGGGCCTGCTGCAGAGCATCTCTGAGTTGGGTGGGGTGCTGAGACTCTTCTGGTGGTTGTCGAGTGAGCCGCTGGGCACTTAACCAGAGGAATTTGTTTGTTTTCTCTGGCCACCAGGCAGGCAGTGCTCCCCCCCGTGCAACTCCCTTCCTCTGCGCCAGCCTGCGGATCTGTGGATCCCTCCCCAGGGCGAGCATGTGCATCTGGCACACTTACCGCGCAATTAATGGCGCAATTAAATGTTTACTTTAGACGCTTTCGAGCAGCACAAATGTAAATGGAAGCCGTTCGCCATTGGGAGTTGGGGGCGGAGGGTTCAGTGCAGGGCGTGGCTTGGACTGCTCTAATCAAATGCTGCGACCAGACACAGAATGATTTCGTGTGATACTTGAAACTTTCTTATATCTTCTTGGCCATGTTTTTGCATTGTTTCATGAGGAGAGCCAGAGATTGTTTTAAGATATTGATTTTGGTCTCATGAAAAACTGATTTGACACTTCGGCCGATGATGGACTCGTCACAATTTTTATTGGTAATCTTAATTAAAATGTATATACTTTCCAACTAAAGTTTCCTGATGAAGCTTAATACAATTTCCAGTACTTATGTATATAAATTCAAAGGGAAATAGTTGAAGAATTAATAATTATAATAATATTATAATTATATAAATTATATTATAATTATACATATAATATTATATATATATTATATTATATTATATTATATTATTATAATAATTAATTATTATTATTATTAACTTAAATAAGAATATTGTATTGATTATACAAACGTACGTTCAGTAACGATATAAAGACCGTGTCAAAATAAAACTAGGTCTCCGAAAGTTTATTCCTTACATTAAAGCAACAAAGATATTATTTAGTTCAGAATCTTTTGAGATTGTTTGTTTATTGTTAAATACTTCTGTACAAAATTCCTTAAGCTTGATTCGAATTCTCGAAACTGTATGCGGCTTTTCGTCCAAATACGCAATTCTCGAATTTTCCATGCTTTGATCGAAATTGGTTTCATTCTGTAAATTCTTGTAAACGTAAAGATTAAATAACAAATAACAAAAAACAAAACAAATTAACAATAAATTAAATAACTGTAACTTGCCCAAATATCAAGATTATGAACCAGTGGGCAAACTTCATCAGTATTTCTCCATTCAATGATATCTGAAAGTGTTATATGGCTTCCAGAAGTAGATTGCCCATAGCTCTCCTCTAATTTTAGTTCGCGCTGCTGTGGGGGTCATAAAACAATTTGTTGCAAAATTCAGCAAACAGCCAGAAAAGTGCCCCATAAAAATATTAATCCTTCCGCAGCGTATCCGGGAAGGAAAGCAAAATGCAGAGCAAAAAGGAAACTCTTACACATGTTTTCCTCCCTGCCATCTTCGGAGTTTTGGCTTGCCTCCTCTAGAAACTCTCGCTTTCGTTTTTAGAGATCATAAAGCAGTTTTAATGGACGCCTGCCTGGGTCGCCTGGGTGTGCTGCTGATGTGCTGTGTATATTTTCTGTGTGGGCACAGCACCGCAAATAGAGTGAAAATCTAAAAAATCCAAATTGCTTGGGTCGGTCGGGCTCCGTCCCGTTCCGTTTAGTTCCGTTCTGCTACGTCAAAGAGTTGCAATTACAAAATATTTAATTGCCGGCAGAAAATGTTCAAGGAAAAACGAAAGTGGCTCGTCCTCGGAAAGCGCCGCGGGCAAGGCGCGGTGAGGAAAGAGTTGACTTAATGGCACTTAAACGGCCATAAAATGTTGAATTATGATTTCGAGGTCGGAGAAAAAAATCCCCGAGCGCGGCTCTCCCGTTTTCTGTTGCAACAAACACCGTGATGTGCGTCTTTGTTTATTCTTAGATTGAAACACACACACAAACACTGGTATATGGACATATCCTACCCACTCACAGCCGGACTCAGGACCAGAGTTGACTCCATATCGTGTCTGAGAGAATTTCGAAATGACGCCTGTCACTTGGCTTCAATTTATTGCCCTTTCCGATGTCTTATGGCCCATAGTCCGCTGTCCCCCGATGTGCAAATGTAATTACATATTCAGAATTCAGAATGCTTTGCTGTGGTCAGTGGCAATCGCAATCCCAGACCCAGACCGAGACCGAGACCGAGACCCAATCCCATTCCAAGTCGCAGTGCGTGCTGTTGTCTGCCATGCCAAGTGCACGTTGGCTTGTATATACAATATATATATCTCTGTTGTTTTTAAAAAGTAAATATCATGAGTGCCACGACAGACAGAACAAAGAATGCATAAATTACGGCACCATATCCCTCCTTCAGGCACCAGAATTGTCTGTCATGATTCTGCCTGGCACTGGCTCTCGCCCCGCCTTGCTCAGCCTAAAAATCTCGGCCCTCGGGCGGCCTCCCCGGCCCCACGCGACAAAGACAGTCTCATGGAGTTCATTGCGCCTTATCAGTGTCCAAAGTCGAGACGCACAAATCAGCCAGAGAATAACTGCAATTGCATGACAGAGTAATAATTGACGATTTGAATAAGTTTAGTGCCTTGCAAAGATTCATAATGCCACTCGTTCTCTTTCCGTTTCTTTGCAGCTCTTCCAGGTACCCCAGTCGGGACTCTGGACTCTCTCGTAAGTAGCAAGATAGCAGTCGATAAGTAATTATTTTATTTTCTACAATGCCACATTCGCATGCATCACCGGCTTGGCTGGGAACCAGTCAAACTTGTATGATCTGATCCCTCCCATAGACCCAATCCTACACAAAAAATATCGGAATGATCAGCATCATATTTCAGCAATGGGTATCGATTGAAATTCCAGCAGAACATGTTTGATTCTGGATAGATAGTAGTCGTAGATAGATGAAGCCTAAAGGACGTATCAACGAACAGCTTAGTTCTTTCAACAAAAATTCTGCCAGAAAGTGGCAGAAAATGATGGTGGGAACGACTATCTGAAGATAGTCCAGCCTAATGTTCGTATTTGTATTAATATGCTAGTATGCACTGAAATAATTCAGTAATGTTTCTTCTGAATTGGTTCACTATATCATTAATCTTTGAAGCTATTGAAAAGAAACATGTATATGTACGGGGGCAGGGGGCGTGCTCTAAGATACATGGAGCAAAAATTTTTTATATATAATAATATTGAATATTCTCTAATAAAACTTAAAAAAATCAGGCTTAAGAAAAAATCTTAGAAGATAGTTAATAATTGAAATAAAGAAGGTGCAACCTCGGCTCCTGATTTTTTCTCTTTCTTAATCATATATGTATATCATATAAATTTTGCAATATTCTCTTTTACCTCATTAGCAATTTCAAGCCATCCATAGGTCGTAAATCAATATTCGACATGTTTCGACTCTCCCATGAATTCTGCTAGCGATATTTATAGATTATATAGTTCGGCCACGAAGACGCAAGCCCCAGGCCAACCCCCTGTCCAATCACCAACCCACTTCGCTTCGATACTACTCAGCGTTTACGTGCGACCAATTTGACTCCAGCTCCAGCGAATCAAGATTTTATAGGCGCAATCGTAAATCGTAAATCGGCAATTTTATTGTTAATCGATGGCCATTTAGCCTCATAAGCCTCCCGTTGCATATTAATATACATAAACATAGGAATAGTGCTGGTATACTGATAAAGTATTGTATTGAAAGGTGAGTCTCAATACAGCATAATTCTGAAGGGGCGGCAGACGACATGCAATTGATTTATTTGTTTTTAAAGACGTGTTTAGCACACAGTTCCCCAATAGCGAAACCGTAAAATTAATAAGAGATTAACATGCCATGATTGGGCCTCGGAAGCCGGGCATTAAGTTCCACCCTCCCCACTGTTCTGTGCAAGCTATGAGCCAAGAAATTACACCAAACGTTAAAGCCATGGCTCAATGGAATGGCTCAGCCGCTTGAACAGCTACAGTCCATGGGAATAGAATAGGAAAAGGCCGGCGGAATCAACAATGGATACGATACAGATACAGATACTCACGAATAAGAAGGAGAAGGAGAAGGAGGGAGAATGCCGGCAGAACAAGAAGAAGAAGAAGAGATGAGCGGAGCAGCCGCACTGCGGGCGAGCAAAACCACCCCGAAAAACAAGCACAGCACACAAGAAGAACAGGAACCACAGCAATGACAGCATTTCCAAAATCAAATATGGCCGAATTAAATGCTCTCGGTCTCTGCTTTGCGCTCTCCTTCGGTGCGGCCATCATGGCTGGGCTTGCTCATAAATTCATTTACTTGTTGTCGAGCGAGTTTCGTTTTGGTTTCGTTATCTCTGCGGTTGCCTGTTCCCCTCCCCTCACCGCCTCATTCCATTGCCACAGCGTGCCTGAATATGAGAATGAAATACTTTGTATGCTCCCCGTTCGCCTGCCAGCACTTCGCCCGTTGCCAACCAGCTGAGGTTCAATGGCTTGCCGGACGACGAGGAAAGAAGAAAACATATTTCCAGATACGTACCAACAAAAATACATATGTACATACGTATGTCTATCTGATTCGATAATTCAGGACCATCATTTGTCATTACTTTCATAATTCCATTCATCTAAAAATTATCTATTAATTAACTCCGAAGATGCGCCAACTCCCTTTCTTATAAGAAATTCAGGTCTTCGAAGTTCGAATATGATTGTGCGCGCCAAATAATCGAAATAGCCGCTGCGCCTTTTGTGCAATAGGTGGCGCTCTCCAGCTTACAGCTGCCGGCCGTCGCTGTCGTTGCCGAATAAAGCGAAATGTCACCAGATAGACGGAAAGATAGATGTTTCCATCTTTCGAACACATATATACCAAATAGGCATAGATAGGCCCGACAGCTAAGTTTCTCAGCACATCGCCAGTTCATTGCTCCTCGTGTAAGGAGTGATATCAGTAGATTGGAATAGGACATTGTAGATTGTGCGAATCACCCATTCTTCTCTTAGCATTTCTATTGTGTAGTATTTATTGTAAACAAAACAGGAAAAACATGTTATCTTTTATTATATTTCTGTATACAACAATACAACTTTTCTGACAATTTGATACATTTAGCAGAATTAGTTATTTTGTTGCGATATGCGGCTATAATGAGGCTATCAACAGATGTTTAATGGTGTATAACATGCAATTTTAATTTATAGGCATTCTATTTTTGTTGGCTTTAAAGCCTCGTTAATTTATTAAATTATTGTCTCCAATAGACTTTTAATTAAGCTAAAAAAAACATGAAATTATTTCACTGCATAAATAAACTGAAACCAAATGTGTTATCTGTACTGTTGCAACAAATCGTTAGAGCTAATTATTGATTTCGTCCCAGACAGTTGAGTCCTCGTCGAACCGCATTGTTGCATAATTGCGGAGCCAAGTTCAAGTCAGCTGTTCGACCATCTGGCCGTCGAAAGCAACAGGTTTGCCAAGACATCCATCTAGCCATTCAGAGCGAAGAGAAGGACCCGAACCCACCCGATCCAAATGATTAAAAACACGATTAAATAGATTTGATTTTAAAGTGGTATTTTGTGAACTGTTTTATTTCGATTACAAGGTGAAAAGTGAGAAAACGGCTAAGCCAAAGTGTTACAAAGTGCTAGAATAAATCACAGTGCTCGGTTTACACGTTTAAATTCAGTTCGACATATCCCGCGTTGCTGGTGTTTCCTCGTGTTACGTATACTGAAGGTATACCGGATAGGATACACTCAGGATACATTCAGTATACGTATACGAAGTCGCACAGGTTCATCCTACATAACCGCTGAAAGAAAATTACGAATGCAGTCGAAAGGATCCGCAGATGTGGTTGCAGCTCCCGGCTCTCGATTCAAAGTTGTCAGTTCTAGAGTCGAGCGAACGATATCCGCGTGTTGGCCCGACGATTGCACGGCTGTGACTGACTAGACCGCAGGACCAACAGGCCGGCATGTCCTCGTAATTGTCGTTTCCTTTTCAGCCTTCGTACTGCCTCGGGGCTCGTGTTCTCTCGTGTGCTCGTTTTACAAGCGTTTTCCTCTGCCCACGGCCACGGCCAGGGGACTTCCGGTCGTCCTCTGCTCCTGTGCCTCTCTCTGAACGCGGTGGTTGGTGTTTTGTCTCTTCAGAGTTTTCAGTTTTTCCTGGGCCAAGGGGGAAGGAAGGTAGCGAGAATGGGGAGGAGAATCGAAAATGATTGCAACAACCTCAGACTTTTAGCCAACACTTGTCACAGAAGACGTGCGCTCAGTCCTTTGCTGTCCACCTTCACTCCTGCCATTTGTTGTCTGCTCCGGGTCCTGGAAGTAGACAGGGAGAAAGCAGGGAGAACAGTAAGTTTAATAAGTTACGACTACGCACAAAGTTACCAGATACCTGGCATTAGCATTCCCCTTGCCGCTGCCACCCATTCTGCCCCTAGTGCCACAACTATTTCACCAATCGCGATAATCACCCTTTGTTGCCATCCATTACCCTGCCCTAACCACTCCTGCCTTCCGTCCTGCCCGACGTCTGTCGCAGCCCCTACTTACGCCCAGGAGCACGTCCTTTCATTTAATCCGAAATAAGAAAGGGGCGGCTCGAGCACTAGGCGCCACCCGAACCGAGCGAGGACCCAGCCACACGAGTTGGGGCAGCCAACCAGGCAACTCTCTGGCAATCTAATGCCTGAGATAAAATTCAAAATTTATAATATCGCACAGTTTGCCCGATATAAAACGTAAACTTATGGCTTTCGGGGAGTACGTGCCATATTTTTCTATGTGTATGTGCCGCCCAAGTCTCAGCCACTATATATTTGCCTATGTGTCGCTGGTGCTTTTGTGTGCGAGTCCTGGGCCGTGCCCAACCCTTGCCAGTAGAGAGTCATGAGCTCGTTATGCCTGTGAGATTTCATTTGTGTGCAAAGGCAACCCCTAAGCACAGTGGCAAAACAACAGACTACTGCTTCTTGGAACTGAAATTTCTTTTGTAGAAATCGAAAGTTGGTTATAGATTTTCGATCTATTATGGGCAAATCGGAAATATACATACAAGTAGACTACTGATATTGAAAACTGGAAAATAGCATACCGAGAGGCGGAAAATTCGACCCTGTACTCGTTTAGTTTTTAGAGCAGCCTCAAGGCCTTGTTGCTCTGTCTAAAGCTATAATTGTAGCTAAAAAAATATATAGTTTCTAAAACACTCACATTTGAAACATCGATTTATGCGAAGACAACTTCTATCTTTTACTAGGCCCAAAAATTTAATTTAATTAGATTCCATCTTCTAATCTTCGTTCAGCTCAAACCAATATTGGATTTCGATTTTAAATTACTTATAAGCTTTAAGAAACTTACTTTTCAGGAACTGAACTGCTTTTTTTATCCTATTGATGTACTATACTTATAATAATTATAAAATCGACCTCGATTCGATTCCTTTCTGTCAATGAATGTATTGATTTCACCCACTGTGCTCGGCCTTCTTTTGAATGTCTTGTGGCTGGTGGGCTTGTCGGGTTGGTGGGTGTCAGGGGATATGTCTGGAGCGGGTACGGGTGGGGTGCGGGTAAGAGAGGGCGTACACACAAAACGGCCGTTACATCCATAAATATCATTTTTTTATTGGCACAACCCTAAATGGTGGCATTTGGCAAAGCAAATTCCAATGCAAAATGCTGCCTCCCTGCTCCGACCGACTCCCATAGGACGTGCACACAGACGGACGGACAGACAGAGAGATATAGACGCATCCGCCCACATAACGAGCGCCTTGGGCGGATTCAGTTTCAGGTTTTCGGATGGTTGGGCCTGGAGAGAGTCTCCCTGCTGAATCTCCCTTAAGAATGTGCGACAATTTGCTGAAGCAACGAGCCGTGTGGAGCAGTGACTTAAGCATCCTAAGGGATGGAGATGGACCACCACCGCCAACGGATCTGCAAGAAATCTCTTGTACCCCAAATCGTCCGATATTGCGGAACGTGACTTTATGGCAAATCGTTGCGAACGTGGCCAAAGGTGCTAAACGGATGGAAATGGAGCCGAATACTGGAGATGAGTCTCCTGTGTGTGGCATATGACACGGCATGGACAGTCACGGCGTCGCGGACAAAACGGAAACAATTGCTCGGAATTACAGACGCCATTGCGCCATTGTTGCCAGCAGACGCATGCTACTCCCACCCTGGGCAACCACAACCACAGCCGCAGCCCCAGCCCCAGCCCCCTCCCAGCTATTGTACCTGGCCTGGCTCTGGACCACAACGCCGCCGTCGTCGTCACCGTCACCATCAACGCTTTCAGTTGATTGTTTCCACGCTCGTGAGCAGCCCGAGCTCATTCTAGACACACCCACACCCATAACACAACCCACAGACGCTTGCAACAATTGTAAAGTTGGCAGCGAGCAAGGGGTTCCTTGCCTCCTCTTCCGTTGCCTCAAGGCTTCGTTGCTGCGTCTGCACTTGCCACCTCTGCGTCCTGTCGTTGGGGCGTAGTTCTCAAATGAGTTTTCCTTTTTTCTTCTTTTGTTGTATTCTCAATTATTCTATTCCATTCCATTCTGTTCTTGCTCTGGAGTCTCGGGCGAAGACCTACGCGTATATTTCTTTATCGCCCATCAGGGATTATGTCTCACGAATTGAAGTTTAATTTAGTTTTAAATTTGTTTCACCTCGGATTGACTTTGCTCTGGCAGCTGCAAAAGCACCATCTTGTGTAAACAAAGGTTTTGCTAAAACTCGCATAACATTGGCATTACAATATTAATCTTATAGAAGAAAATATAGTAATATCCAAACAGAATGTGTTGATCTAAAAATAATTTCTTTGCCTCGTTATTAGCACTCCAAAAATTGATATTTCTTTTAATTCAAAATGTGTTTTAATTAAAAATATCTTCATTCCAATATCCTTTCGTATTATGTTTCTGCTTCTGAAACAACTATTTCCCATTTCATGAACCCCTTGCCCGTTTTGCCCCTGAGCAGACCACTCCAAAACTACAAATTTGATATAAAGTCTAATTTAAATTTCAGAATGCTCACGTTCGATGCCTGGCAAATGTGCTCTCTCTGCGGTTCCTATAAAATGTTCGAGTCGCAGCCGGTGGACAGGAGTGGCTGTCGGGTGGAGGAGGCAGGGGAGCTGGGTAATATTGCGTCAATGACTTGCAAACAAAATTAGAAAAGAAAACCGGAGCGGCGGGTAGCATATGCTGCTGAGTGCGCTCCGGCATCAAAACGACTACACAAACTTTTCAAATTAGATTTCACACCCAAACTAAACACGGGACGCTGGCGACAGCGACAGCGCCGAGGAGTGGTGCCGCAGTGCCACAGAGGAGGATGACAGAGCAAGAGACAGAGACCGATTCCGGGGCTGGGACTGAAACTGAAACTGAGATAGTGATAGAGAGTGAGGTGGCTGGGGCTGAGGTTGAGGTTGAAGATGGCCACGACACTTGCGCACAGAGCCAGCCACTGTGTTTTAGTTTATTTTGTTTTATTAAAACGACTAATGGCCAGGGCTGGACTGCCGAGTGGGTGGGAGGCTGATGGGTCTGCGGTGTCATCTCCGGCAAACAAAAGCGGAGCACAGAAATGGACACAATTAGTGTGCAATTTATGCTCCACAGAGAAGCAGCAGCAGCAGCAGCGGCAGCCATCATGATTGCCTCTTGTCTGAGCTGCAATTTGAATGACCAAATTAGACGACCTCTGCTCCCCCACTGCCTCTGTCAGAGTCTGTCTGTCTCTCCGCAATTTATGCAGTCGGAGCTACAGAATCCAGGGTTCAAGACGAGCTCGACAATTTGATGATTCCCAAGGCCACCCACACCATTGAGATCTCTACCTTTTCGAGCGATGTGTGCCGCATGGCATCAAATTCAATGTGCAATATGCAAATTTCCCCATCTTCGATCTCTAGCAATCCTGCACCTTCATTAAGGGTCTAGCAGGGAAACCCTCCCTCCCCACAACCACCCCTGGAATCAAATATATAAATCATGGCATGGCTAGCAGAAGTAATCAGAAGTGATAAATTGCGAAAAAATAACATAATTCGCCATATTGTCAACCGGTCTGTGCTGTACATACAGTGAGCATTGCATACGAAGTATATAGAATAGAGACTGGCAGATGTAATACGGAACCAACCCAAAGCTCGGCGAATTGGATGATGTTCTCTGTAAGAAGTGTTCACTGTGTTCTACATGTGCCACATGTGCGGCCTGTGCGGTGATGCGTCGCGCCTGCATCTGTCCGCATCAGGAGGAGTCCTGAATATCGCAATCAAATCTGGGATAAAAGGAGGGAAATCAGATGGGCTGTTTGCCATTTTGCTGCTCCTGAGGACCTCTATGAGAGGGGTGGGTATGGCTATGCCTCAATGTGTGCATGTGTGTGTGTTGAAAACCGCCCCTGAATGTCCGTGGCCGTGGCCGTGGCCGTGTCCGTGTAGGTGCGAGAGTTCGTAATTATGCGTCGGCAGTCGTAAAAGTTAACTTTATGGCTGTCGTCTGCTCGTCCATTGCTGTTGCAGTTTACGATTTAGCTTGGCCCGGAGTCGGAGTCGGGGTAGGGGTAGGGGTCGGGATCTTTGTCGGGGGCCGGTCTCTGGATGGCGTTTTGAGACCGATCTGATTGATTTATACGCATGTGAAAAATTCGACTGCAGCTCGTAAACTGGATGGTCTGGTCTGTCAAAGCTTGATTTAGAGCCGCTAATAAGTAGCCAGGGAGTAATTTGAGCAATTTCTAGCCGAGCACTTGATGCGCAGCTCTATTGCGCATACGCCCCGCGGGCCGTGCGAGCTTCGCAAAAGTTAAAAAGGGCTAATTTTTGAATTTTTAACTTCTCTAAAGAGGGTAAATGAAGCTGATGTTATACATCGTTCTTTGGTAAGCAAAAATACGATTAGCTTTGAAACTCACCCATACGTGCAGCGGACTCCAGTCAGACGAAATTCATGGAAGACTCTGTCTAATGATAAAGAAAAGAACTACAAATCATTCAAAAACAAATGGAATTATGTATATAGCTAGCTACTCTCACTTTCAGGACAAAAAGAAGGCACACAAATAACCTGCCCCACTGAATTCAACGTGAGGCTATGGGCCGGCTACAACGCAATGCCAATGAAGGATAGGCCCAAATGAAATGGGGGAACGTGCCAATGAAAATCATTTTCATTATCATCAGCCTTGCCGTCATCAGCATCATCCCCAGAATCTATTTCATCATCGTCTACATCATCAGACTTTTGTCGTGGCAAAGTGTTTATTGCTGGCGGCTTTCCTCTCCCCCATGCTCTGCTCCCACACCCCAATGCCCGCCCTTTCCCCCCGACCTTGTCATGCCACAGTGGGCAATTGGTAGCAATCAGTCTGCCAGTCTCCCATTCTGTCAGTCTCCGATTCTCCTAGTCAGTCATTCAGGGCAATTGTTTCATTCATGGGCCCGCCAAAAAAGACAAGAGGCGTTTATCATCCCAGACGACGTTCTGTTTCACTCTCCCTTATCTTTATCCCTCTCTTTCTTTCTCTTTCTCCGCGTAGGCCATTCGAGTAGTATATGTATATGTGTGCAGAGCAAAACAAACCATAAATGTGCGTAGCAGGCAGAGAAACAAGGAGAAACGAAAAGCGAGAGAACGAACTCAGAGCACAAAAGCAACAAAACAAATTTTTTGTCAAAGGGTCGACGTCGACCCCCCTAACCCCCCGCCACCACACGGCCATAAGTCAATGTCAATGGCACACAGAAAGAGCGACAAACAGACAGACAGACACAGATACGGACACGCACACAGAAATACATTTTGTTGGGGCTTTTCCTTGGAAACAGCTGAAGAAGTTTCTCGTACGGTGGCTGGCGCTGCCACTTGAACCTCCAGTCGAACTTGAACGCTTAATAAGACCTTGACATGCGACGTTTGCTTGACAAACTAAAAATGGGCTGGGAATTTGTTATTTGGTGTTTATGGCGTCGGTTGGGCCCCCAGCCGTTGCTCCACTCAGGGCTGGTTGGATCTGAAAAGAGGGAAAACACACGTTTTGCATTACTGCCATCTCATCTGTGGGATGCACCCGATTGGAGGCAGCTCCGTTGGCCCGGCCGGAAACTGGTTTACGCGTGTAAGCATGCTCACTCACACTCGTGCACGAGCACGCACAAACCTGTTTCCGGATGTGCCTTAACGGTGAACCAAAGTAGGAAAAGAAAGCTCCGAGACTTATGAAAAATGATTGAAAATTATTGAAATAAAACGATTAAAAAGCAGACATTATCATTTTGTCATCACTGAAATACACCGATACACTTTGCACTGTTCTTGAGAACGTTTCACTGTTGTGTTAAAGTTGCAGTTTTATTTTTAGCTGATGGCTTTTTTGCGGTTGTTTGCTTTTCGACGTTTTGCGTCCATGTGAAGCCGTTGCCCGACGATTTCTTGTACGCCGTTGACGCTGAGCCTCAGGTCTGGGATGGCGGCATCGCCGGCTGCGACTGCGACTTCAGCAGCGCTGCGGTGTCTGTGGCTGTGTCTGTGTGTCCGTGCGTATCTCACAGATATCCAGCCACGGCCCGCCCGAGTATCTGTGTGAACGCACGTATATCGTATATCGTATCTGTGTCTGCGTCTGCCCCCCCCCCCGTGTGAGTATGTGTGTTCTGCCTTTTCAGTTGCTGTTCATGCGCGCAGCGGTCACAGCTAACTTCCCTCCGCGCCGCGTGGTCATAGATAATATCTCCGTATCCGTGCATGTGTGTGTACTACACGCACGTGCAGTAAAATTTCCCTCCGGCTTCCACACAGACGCACACACAGACAAGCTCGTGGACTCCAGCTGTCTATCCGCTTTGGTACTTTTGTCCAAGCATAGCCAACAAGCAGTTACAGTTACAGTTACCTTAGTACTCGAAATTGGGAAATTTCCCTCGAAAATATCCCAGACGGGTGCTCGTTCAGCTTCTGTGCTTTTTGCGCTGCACGGCTGACAGTTCGAAAAAGCTTCTCTCCTCGACTTTGTTGCCTTCGTTGAATTGTACATAACCCCACCCCCGGACCGGCATAGCCATCACATCACCCTTACCCGGACCTAAGTCCATTTATGGGCCACTTCTAGAGTTTGGTTTCTCTCTTTTGGCCATTGGAGTCGTTGCTGGGGCTCTTGTTGCAATTAATGACCATTTGAATTATATTTGCGCTCGTAAAATTTACAAGAATTGTTTGCTGGCCGCGCGTCCAACTTCTCGTGCCGATCTCTTCCTGCTCGTCCGCTTCTTCACACTGAATACAGCATCTGCATGCTATCCAACAAACAGTTCCTCCCTTTTCCCATTTTCCCATTCATTTCGAACGTAGACAGCAAAAATTTTTACGACTCCTCTGCACAATGCGCAAATACGACGACAATGGGACTGCCGACCCCAGGTCCGGCCGCCCCTGCCTCTGACCCAAGCCTACTCCATGGCCCAGCACCAGCCCCATCCCGGCCACCTTCACATTCCACTTTGGCTTTGGATGGAACAGGAACTGGAATTGGGACGAGATTGGGATTGGGAATGGGATAGAGGCGCACTGTAGGCCTTGGAGATTTTATTGTTGGTTTTGTCATTTAATAAATCGTTTGTTGATAATAAATTTTGCACTCGACTTTTATTAAATTTCTCCTGAATAGTTTCAAACACTTTTATAGTCCCAGAGAATGGTAAAATTGCCTAACATTTGAACTCCTTTTATCTATTAAATAATATCTTTATAAAATAAAATCATTTTTGGACGTTTGAAAAGTAAAAGCTGTGTTGAATGATTTATTAATTAATTAATTTATTTATTTATTAATATCTATATTTATTAAAAAAATGTATCAACATTCTTGAGATAACTTTAACTGGAAATTCTTAAATATTTAGATACAAAATCACTTTCAGCCCCGTATAGAGAATGCTGTCTGCGCTCAAAACGCATTAAATAATCTTAATGAAATAAATATAAAAACTCGAAAGTTTGTGTTTAATTATAGAGCTTGTTTGTGATGATTGGCAAAGGTAAAAAGTACACAAGATGGAACTCAAGTAAAAAATATTCAACCAAATATTAGTTACCGCTAAACCAAAAATCGTAGTGATCGGATTTTCATTTCGGACTTAATCAGCAGAAGAGAGTATAAACAACAAGTCAAGGAAATGAAATGATCAGAACCAGAATAATGTGAAGAGTCCTTAATTAAGCCGTTTGTATTGGATTTTACGAAGGAAATTTAAAATTTGAAATCAAATTCAACCTATGTACATATATCTATTTCCGCAATGTATGTACTATCTGGGAGCTCGTAATTTTCACCCTATCGAAATGGAGTTCCCAGCAAGTTGCAAGCAAAAAGTATTAGTATAGCATTCCCGAGAACTGCAATATGCTATTTTCAGATGTTCATTCTATGCATTCGGCCCTTGTGCTGGTGTAAGTGTCAGTGTTCATCCCTCGGTAGATAATTAACAACCCTTAGCCGTGTGCTCGTGCTCCTCTCTCTCTCCCTCGCATGGGTAACCTTTATCTGCTTTGGTGTGTGTGTGTGTGTGTGTGTGCATCGATGCGCTTACCCCTAATTGCAATGCCATAAAAAAGTGCAATTCAAGCGAAGGACAACCACCGTAGCACGATGAGGAAAGGGATGCCCAGGAGGAAGATGAGGACACAGACTCTTGGCCCTTTGCCATTACATTGCAGCCATGATTACGATGAGAGCGGGCATTGTCTTGGCAGGACGCTTCCAACCATCAGCCACAGAGCCGGAGAGGGCTAGGAACAGGAACAGGGACATAGCCAGGAGAATGGAAACGGACAGGGCGGACTGGGCGGGCAGGCGAGATTAGGGAACAGCCTGGCCAGCAGTTGGAAAGCATCAAATTATGCGAAACTGCATTCTCACTTTTCGCATCGACAAGCTCAAGCCATTTGCACCATACGGACTGCTGGAGGAAATGGATACGGCGGCAGATACGGGTACGCATGGATGAGTGGAGCAGCTGCTGATGCTGATGCTCCTGCAGTAAGTGCAAGCACCCACAGGCGGTGGCTGGATGCAAATTTTCCGTGACAAGATATCGAAAATCTCGAGGAGTGTAGCCAATCAACTGGAAATTGCCAGCGTCGAAGCGTCGAGTCAAGTGCCTCTCCCCGGCTCCACATCTCCTCGTGGGGAATTGATAACAGATATCGGCAGCGACAACAGCCCGACGGCAAACGCGGGCGATAAGCGGTAAGGCGGTGCGAGCGGACCTCGGCCGCCCGACTGTCAGAGGCAGAAAGCCAGCAGAGCAGGGCTCCCCACACACTCGGACGACTGGGCGAGTGGGTGGATGGGCGTGGCACGCGGCCACGGCATAGTGTGGACCCTGTTGCGCACACGGCTCTGGCTGCATCTGTGCCGCTCGCACAACCGCCGCGCGAGAAAGGGAGAGAGAGAGCTAGACATGCAGCCGGCGGTGAGTACGAGGGAGATGAAACGAGAACGGCCATTTTGGTGGGAGCGAGCGCGATAGTCAACGCCGGCAACAGAGACAACCGACGATGACGATGTCGACGTCGACGTTGTCGACAGCGCAGATCAGGGCAGAGACTGCAGACTGCAGCGCTGACTGCGACTGCGGCAGCTGGTCAGCATTGGAATTGGAGACTTTCAGCCTCAGAGGGTCTCGTCTCCCGGTCTGGCGGGCATGGGCGGCTGTGATGGAATGTGGCGGCTCCAAAGAAATGCCATTGCCGCGGGGAGAGCTCGTTCCAGCTTGAGCGAAAAGTTTTGAGTGGAAGTCTCTCGGCCTAGAGACCTAGGCGGGTCGGGGAGACGACTCCACCGAGAAATCCGGCTGCAAGTTTGCAGCACATTGTCTAAATTGATTTTCCAACTCAAATTAAAGTAAAACCAAACGGGTTTCAGCTGTGCAAATGTGCCCCGCGTGCTCGTTGGGCCCACCTGACGACCTGGCAACCGCCTTCTGTGTAGACCAAATTGGGATCGGGTTCAATTAGTTGCCACAAAAAGAGAGCTAGATGGAAAAGATGAAAATTACCTCTCAGCGAATTAAACTTAAATGTAGACAGAAACAAGAACTAATACGTTATTCTTACAAGGTAACATTAAACACATTTTCTAAAGTGAGCACAGGCAACACATCTAAACAGAATATCGAAAATTTAAAATTAATTTGAAGCCAGGAATTATTGTGGAAGGGAAACTATACATATTACCTAATTATTGATAGTTCAATTTTATTCAATTTATTCAATTTTCGTTTGCATGCCTTGAGAAGTAGTTTTAAGATATTTAAGGATTCCATCAGTAGCCAAATATATTCCACATAATATATTCTACCAAATCAGTCACATTTTGAACTTCAATTGTATTTTTCTAGAAACCCGCTAATTTTTCTCACTTCCCTCTTGTCGTTCCAGATCTCTGTGTGTGCGTGTGTGGACTAGTGCGGTTGTGTGTTTTTATGGCATTTGTGGATTAGGCCCATAAAAACTACACTTCCCCACGGAGATACGTAGCGCACTAACAAAGGGTTGGTATACGAATTTAAATATTTGCTTTTTATTGGCATTGAAATTAATACTAATATGCATTTGATTGGATGCGAGGCGAGCTTCAGAGGCTGCGGAGCTGGAGATTAAATCAAAGATGCATAAATCAAACAGCATTTGATGTAGTTTCACCCTCTGGGCGTGTCCAGCCACCGGAGTCGTAAAATCCTTTTGTCCATGCCCGGAGAGGCTGAGATGAGTTCCGCATAAAGCCTAATTGCAAAATGATTTAATCCCAGCTGGCGGCGTTGGGGCATGAATCGATCACAGTTATACATGGTCCGGACCCGATCGGACGATCCATTAAAATTTCTCGCATAATCGCTTTAAAAACACATTATAATGGCTATAAGTCCGAGCCGACGGCGTTTCGTTCCCCGTACCCCGTACCACCACTCGAGTGCTTGGCCGACTTCTTGGCTTCGGTTTTCAGCCGCCAGCGACCATTAATGGGAATTGTTCAACAAAAATATGCATAACATTTTACGAGGACAGTTTTTGTTTGCTCGAGCTTTATGATTTAATTTGGCAACTGCGCCCATTTCTAATACGCTAGGCTGTGCCACTAGCTGATTGATCAGGATCAGGATCAGGTAGGATGCAGATGCAGGGCTCCTCTCTGATGTGTGACCGTGTAAATATGCATTTGCAAGGACCCCTGCACTGCCGCACCGAAATTGAACGATTTGTGCAGTTTTCATTGCGATTCGATTATGGACGAGGCCGTAAAGTGTATTCGTTATGGCCATTAGTCGCTCGTAAATTGGCGAACGAATGTTGTCTCGACCCCTGCCTGATTGCCCCTTTCCAGCGCTGTCCTCCTCCTCCCCACCTTGCCGCCAAAAGTTTCAAAGTTCAGGCACGTCATTGGCGGAGCCTCCACTCGGCAGGCTCCGCAGCGAGAATCAGAGGAAGAATCAGCACCAGCGGGGCAGCAGCCAAGAAGATACTGACAAAGACGTTATTCCAGTTTTTAATCTGCTCAATGGCCGGCAGCGGGGGGTGGGGCATACAAACATCGGAATCGCCATCGGAATCGGTGTGCGAAGGCGCAGTAATTAATATGCATTAAATGCTCGTAATCACACATTTTTATTGGGGAACCAAAGAAAAAGAAAAAAACAGCAGCGGCCGGGGCAGTCGTATCTCAGTCAAGTTACACTAGGGCGATGCACTTCAGAGCAATGCAAAAACATCGATATAACCCCAATATACATACATACATCAAACAAATGTCTGCAGAAAACCAACATGGATCGATTGGACTCAGCGATTGAAGCTTTTATATTGATATTGATTGCATTCAAGGCTACAATTATATTATGAACAAATTGCAGGATTTTCTCATGCCATTCAACGAAATAAAAGATTTGGTTTGTTTTAAGATCAATTTGTAAGCGTCTGTAAACCATTTGTGCAACAATCCATTGTGATTAATGAGTACAGAAAAATACTTACAGAACTTGAGAGCTTTAAAACTTCAAAAAAATGTACCTGGCTTTCGAAGATGAGTATCCCTACTGATATATGTAAGATCGACTTCACCTCACCTGCGTCGAAGCAATTCTGAAAACACTCTAAAAGCTTGATCGAATCGAAGTACATGAAAATGTCAAATACGATAAATAAAAAAGGGAACGAGATATTTTAATTGGATAATTTTGAGCAATAAACAGTTTCGGACGACAAGGTGTTTATCTCGGGGCCACCATTTAATGGTTTTTCGTATGATCAGAATAATTCCAACGGTGACCTAGATGAAGACAAGTGGAAGCTGGGAAAGCGTCTCCACAAACCGTATTCCGCAATGTCCGATTATCATTAAGTGTACATAATGTGCTTTATTGTCACTTAAATACAGATTTGAATAATTTTATGACTTCATTTGCTGTGGACGGCCAAAGCGTCGGCGTTGAGAGTGCCAGAGACATAGCCAGAGCCAGCTCTATCTCAGTTCGAGGAGCACACAAACAAAACAAAAAACACACGTCTATATAAATAATAATCGTTAATTATCAGTAATCAATGACATTTGCACCCGCATGTGAGCTCATTAGGCTCCGTAATTACATAATTATTATTTACGGCGATGATCGCTTAATGGTCAATCAACGGCTGGAATGACAGATTTGTGAATTATTTGACCAGGACTTTCAAGTATTTACCTTATGTGTAAAATACACCAACATATGTGTATACCAGATATAGATACAGTGGATTAAGGAGCAATTAATATTTAGCAAATCATGAAAGAGAGTAAACTTTAAAAATATGAAATTAAACTTGTAAATTAATAATTTATATCAATTCTAAAGCGCTTTAAATAAGCTGAATGTATTTAAATGGGGAACAAATACTTCTAAAAAATATGATCAATATTACTAACTAGAGAATCAGTACTTCATATTGAAATATTCAGAGAACACTAGTTTGATTCAAGACATAATCTATCCATATCCATATTTCCAATCTCAAGTCAGAACAAAATCGAAAATTGTATTATTTTAGGAAACTTACTGACTAAGTCCTCTCTCTTATAAATTCTAGAAGTGGCGACTAAACTCTTTATATATTTATATGCATTGTTCATGTATCATAGTATATCCGTTTAGAGCCCCCCCCTCCCTCTCGAGCCAAGAAGACGCGGATGAACTAATTCGTGTTAATTGCCGACAGAGTACACAATGAAATTTCAAGTGGTAATTTGCAGCATTTCCATTACAAAAGCATAACAATATAAATGTGCCAGACATTTGCATAAATCGTCCCCATCGCACTACTAAGGCCCCCCTCCTTCACGTTCTACCCCGCCGATGACCGTCGGAATGTCCGGCCAATCAGATAAATTTTGCGTGGAACGCGAACTTGACTAGAAAATCGTTAGTCGAAGTGCGACAGAAATGGCCAGTTAAATAAATCGAAAGATGTCACAGAGACAACGGCCGCGACCGGGACATGGTCTTGGGCATGGACTTATTCATGGATATGGACATCGACATGGACATGGACATGGTTGTGCATTGGCTCGCGCACTTTGGCGTTCTCCAGTCGCGAGTTTGATATGCAGAACATTACCTTGCGTGACTGCAAGGACTGACGCTCCCGCTCGAAAAGGAGCGGGAGCGGGAGCGGGAGCGGTGCCGGTCGTGGGCGAGTTTGTTTGTTGGCATTTCGCACGCATCCTCCATAAATTAGCGAGATTTATGCCCCGGGGACTTAGATTCGCTAGAAACTGCGTCTAAACTGCGGCGGGGACAGGAATATGATAGGGAATCGATAATAAATTACGCTCTCTGGCGACACATTTCCTTCTCCTTCTTCTCTTCTCCAGGCGGAGACACACCCAGAAAAGCGGGACTCAGCTCTCTCTCTCTCTCTCTCTCTCTCTGCGCTTGCCCATCTCCCTCGCACGCTTATTATGCGCACTCGTTTTCAGAGTCAAAAAATCGATGGAATATGCAAAATACTCATTGGGCTGGACGGGCGGGATCCATCCATCCGCCTAAGTCAACACAAAGTCACCAGCTGCCTCCCCGCCCGGCCAGTCTCGGGGGGCGGAGGCGGGACGCCAGGCCGCACACAACACTCCCAATCCATTCCAATCTGCTCCCCCAGAAACTCTTTCGGAATGGAATGTAAATTTGTACAGCGCTTTCTTTGTCTTCTGTCGCAGAAAGGGCCACCGAGTTTGCTTTCTGCTGTTTTAAAATGTTATGCTCCCCAAATATACTGGGCTCGAACTCCAAGTGCTGCCTAATGTAATCCACGGCTATCTGTATCTGGCAGATACGCACACGAACCACTCAGGCCTAGACCCCGTCTCAGTGTCGTTGTCGGTCTCAGTCCCAGTCCGAGTCCGAGTCCGGGCTTCGGTTTCATTTTCTGGCTTAGGCCTGGGCCTAGGTCTGGGTTTTCAATCGGACTCTTATGTCGAAGGTGGTCAAAGTTGTCCATTTTAAGATTTTAATCGCTGGAATTTGTTTCGAGACATTTAAATTTATGTGACATCCCAAATTTAGAGTGTGACACTTTGGAAACGTTTTTATGGTTTATTAAAAAAATATTCGATTCAACTTCGGATCGGATTCGTCTTCAGCTTGAGCTTGTTTCAAATGGAAATCAAAAACTAGTTTTTAATTAAAACCTAAGTTTCTGGCTCCAACAGAAGGAGAAGGAGGAGGAGAAGGTCGGGAGCTGGTATCCCTTATAATTGATTGGGATTGGGGATTTGGCAATGTACCGGACCAAGTGGATGGAAATCTCCGGCAGAACACTCCGAGGGCCCTGCACTTGAGTGTTTTTTAGGCCGCATCGAGGAAATCGATTGAAAGCCATAAAACGAAATGTTTATATTTCCAGAAGTCAAAAGTCAAATAGGAAAAGTAAAGATCATCAAACCGAACGACTCTGTGCGCTGCCATTGGTCGAGGGCTCTCGGCGGGACTGGCAGGGCGGTGGGGAGGAGAGTTCTCTCAGCACTTGGTCTTAATTGAAATTTGAAATATGGTATTATGTGTGCGCCGTTTCGGAAACAGTTCATAATGCCGAGCTCGAGCCAAGACTGAGCACACGGCTCTACTCTTGTTTATTGAAATAATTATCCAGTCGAGTGTAATGAGCAACTGGCTCGAGTGGAGGTATGAGTGCATCCCGCCCCCTTCAGCAAGGCCCCAATGCCAATGCCAATGCCATGTGCACTTGTCCATGAAGGCTGCCCGTGTCTGCGGTTCAAGGCAAGCATCACCTGCAGATGTGGTCCCGATTGGTTTATATTGAAATCACTTGCTTCGATACCAAGGAATCCACCATATGAGAGGGTACTGACTCATAGTTTCCCAGAGCCAAGCCCAGAGCCACGATCATGACGATACAAATTGAGTAGCATTTTCTTTTTTGGGTAATATTGCTCTAATATAAAGAAATGCACCTATTGCCCGAGACCCCTCCAACAGTCGAGGTGCACCATTTTGTATGCTCATTAGTTGGGCATGTGACTGGCATAAAAATAGAATTTATTCCTTGCATAATAACCAATTAAGAAAACACACTTCCAGCCCGTCCAAATGTTAAATAGAGAATGGAAAATGGCAGAAACGCTCGTTTTAGCAGAAATTTTCTTACCCAGTGTCCGGCAAACGGTCGCTGGCCCACCCGCAATTACGGGGCATTTACATAAGCCGTTCATTAATTTTGATTGCACATTTCTGCTATTGTAAAGAAAATGCCAACAAGTCCACTGCCGGCGACACATTTGTCATTTAAATTAATACAAATGAGAATTCGCAAGCAACAGAAGAGCCACAATTCTCACAAATATAGAGCCGAATCGAAAATAACAGGCGATAGCGCCCACACAGATCGGCCACGCTATGCGATTTTCGACTCATCAAACGATAAGAGCAAATCGGAGACCCAACCATGTGGAGGGATGTGATAGCATAACGGAATGGAGGAATATTTTAAAATAATTACGTGTTTCGACCTCAGCGGCAGCGAACAAGGGCTGGAACCTCCTTAGGCGAGGAGAATGGTGGCCCGACCAGCGAAATAAGTTTAATGTTAATTTAATTGCATTTTTATTGATAGTAAAAACATTTATGCGGCATACAAAATGAATTATGAATGAATTGGCAGAGCAGCCGCGGGCCACAGAGGAGCGCTCTCTACGATCCAACCGAAATCACAGTGAGAATCGGACTGAAGACAAGCCTCGGCGGTGACGGGCTCGTAGAATTCAACAAACAAAAATTTACCTCGACACTAGTCGTGTTTGACTTTTGTATTCATTTTGATTCGAGTTAATTAGTTATTTGTTTGGACTCGAAAGAACAATAATTGCCTGTCATTTATGAAGCAATCGATCAGAAATCGATTTCAAATCAACACGTGTCAATTTTGTTCATGTAATGTTATGAGACGAAAGTCGTAATAATCAAAGCTTAAAATATATATTTTATTATGAAAATAAAATAGGTAATTGTATTTCCGAGTGCCTTATTCTCTTGGTGTTGGTTTTTAGGTTCTTTTACAGATTTTCGCAGATTGAATCGAATTCTAACCCAAGGTCAGCGACATGGCCATAAGGTAACACGGCATGGCTTAAGGGTTATGCGATTTGCACGGGCTTCATTAAGGGAGCGTCAGGTCCTGCAGCGTCCCGAGTCCTTGAGTTGCGCAATTACTTGGACGGTTTTGTTTTTTATGCCGGCTGTCGGGTGGTCTACCTGTTAGCCTCTCCGCGGTCCTTCCAAATAATATCCTTTCTACGGATGAAGTTTTTTAACTGCGTCCTTGAAGGTGCAAGCAATTAACGAGCGTTTGTCTAGATGCATCGGGTTAATGGCTCTCACCAAGGGAAACTGTTGCAGCTCTTCTTTCCGGCAGCACAGCGAAATCCACTTTTTACATCGATAAACTAAAAACGGCAAGTTTGACTAGAGCTCGGTAAGACATTTGACAGGATTTTTTGTCAGCTTTCTGCTGCAGAAAGAGTTGGGTTTTCAGCAAAAGTGAAGCAGTTAAAAGGTGGTAGACGGAGAGATCTGAGCCCCGAGTGGCGGCCATAAAACCTCCAAACAAAAGGTGTGCAGCAGTCGTAAAACGCGACAACATGGTGTGACATTTCGAATATGTTGCTGTTCTGCGTTGCTGATTCCATATTTTTACCATATCCTGTGCAACTGATGGCAGAGAACTATCAACGTGGTCCTGAGCCTGAGCCTGAGCCTTGGCCTGGACATAGTCGAACTGGTCACCCTGTCGCTTCGCTGCGGACCGCGACTTTTGTTTGCCATTTTATTGTCACTCCGAGAAGGGTTTCCATGCGACTCAGAAAGCGAAACGAAAATCCCGCATTTTACGGCCTTTTTGCAATTGGACAGTTTAACCCTTCAGGTCCATCTGGTGTGTTTACTCCTTAGGCATTGTCTCCGGAAACAAAAGGCATACACGTTTCGTGGCTCTGCTCGCAACGTCTCCTTTTGATTGTGATTTATGGGTTAAGAATAACCGGAAACAGTGAAAGCAAGAGTGAAAACACTCAATGGCAGCCGATTCTCGTTTGAATACCATATACCATACAATAGACGTAGAAAGAAGAGCCCAAACAACTTTAAGGATTTACTGGCACCACTACTGATGTCAGACAGAAAAAAATCAGATCATATAAAAATACAAAATATAAAAAAAAAAAAATACTGATCCCAAAAAAAAAATTAACAGTTCTGTAGTATCTACATACGTACAAACACAGTCCATTGACAGTTTAAATGCCAAATCTTTCGATATTTTTCACTCAGAGAATGTGTAAATATATTTATATTATATAAAAAAATAATAGTTTCGTATTTAAATGATCGTTTGGAGTACATATGTATGTACATAGCGTCCCGCTCCAGTTAAAAACTTTTCATATTTAAATGAAATATTTGCATATTTAATTGAAATATTTTCATATTTATATTATATTATATTATTATTATTATATATATTATATTATATTAGCAAATTTGTATATTTGGATCTATTCAGAAGACTTAAAAAAAAAAATTTAATCAAAATTAATTAAATTGAATTTTACTATGTTCGTGTTTATAAACCGAATATTTCATTTAAATATGTATGTGCTTTTTTTTACTAAATTCTAAAATCTATTTATTTTTACGAGTTGTCTTGAGCTTATGAAATCTCCGGTGGTGCCTTTTTTCCCGCAATAAAGAAATCTTTTTGAAGACCTTATAACCTAACAATAAATGCGAATAATTTATTCTCTATATCGGGTTCAAAAAATATAATTGCCTTAAAAAGAGATAGATAATATTTAATATATATATAACACATACAAATATTATGTTATTTTTATACGAAACTCTAAAATTGGTTCACTGGTTGATAGTCGTATACTCGATATTTATCTTTAAAATAGTTTCACATTTTCCTCGCTTCGAAAGCTTCTCTAATCTGAGACACTATAAAGCCTACCCTTCTAGACCAGTAAGAAGTCTCGCAAAGGTTGAATACCAGTCGGACATTCGTTTCGTATTTCACATGCATAAGGTGGCCAGCCGTGGATCCACTACTCTGGGAGCTTCGCGTAATCTCAATGCGGCCTCTCAGCTCACGTCACGATGTGGCACGCGATGTGGGAGAGGACATGTCGGCGGCAGACATTGTATGAGTCGGAAGCAGGTGCGAGCCGACTGGGTAATTTCTTTTGGTAAGTTAATCCACCGCGTAATTACTCTCGGTGGTGGAGCGGGACGCTATGTACATATGTACTCCAAACGATCCGCTCTCCATCACAGTCCCATCCGATTCACAGAACTCGTAAATTTCACCTTGAGCCGCTGTTGTTTCTCTGTTCCGCCTTGCGGACTGGCCAACGGCCGCCATATCAAAGTGGAGCGGGATACGCCAGGCTGTGACGGGTCGGGATGGGACTGTGAAGAAGGTGGCGCGGACACGTCATGTGTCCGACTGTGCACATAATTGGCGTGTGTTTCCTTTAAAGTCCGACCAGACGCGGCGGGTCTTGGTCCGGAGTGAGGAGTGGGGCCACAAAGACAGAGTGGCATGGTCGTTTTCCTCTAGTAAAACTCTCTTTTAATGGCCGTCGGCGATGATAAGCCCGTGGAGTTTATGGCTCCAGATAGCAAGTGTCAGCGTCACGTAAATTCGCCAACAACTAAGGAAATTAGGATGCCCGCTTTCCATGCTCATGGGGTTATTAGCGATGGTTTTATGAAGCATATCTGAAGAAGCGTTCTGTGTCGTATGATCTTCAGCTCCACAAGAGCAGGGGACAAACAATGACAGGCCACAGACCAAGGCGTGTTTAATCTATTCGCAATTTATGCGTCAGTTTGCCACTCTTCCAGCGGAGTCCTCACTGTTGAATTCAAGCAGTCAACAATAGCTTAGGCAATCGATAATCGGTTGACGATGACCCAAGCAATCAATAGATACTACTGCTCCTCTCCTTTAACGAAACAAACCATTAAGGCTCTCCCCTGTCCAAGGCGCTGACTCGACCTCTTCGATGACCGCATGGATGAGTCAAGTCAATGGCTGAAAACGGGTTTCGGTCCGGTCATAGCGCCCAGGCAAGGCCAAGCCGCTGACATGGCCGCCCGGCGAGAGCGAGAGGCAAGCAAAGAAAGTGAGTGCGGCAGGGAGAAATGCGCAGGCTGAGTGGAGGATTTGCGCAGGGAAAGGGGATGAAATCTGCTTTGCAAACACTCATTTCAATCTATTTATGAGCCAGAACACCGGAATATTAAAGACAGAGCCCAACCAGAGCATGGCGGTCAAGAGGAGGCTCTCTTATCACAGCCATTGCCTCCGCCATCACCATCGCCATCGCCGCATTTGAAGTGGTTGATCCGGTTTATGGAGCCCCCGCCTGACGTTTTCAACGCGCTCGCCTGTCGTGTGAATCTTTCGTATCCCTCTCCGCTCGTTTGGGGCCCATTTGGGGCCGTCTGGCCGCGGACAAAGGTCACTCAGGTGCCTCCCAAACCAACTTAGTGGGTCTCTGGCATGTAAACAAAATTAATACCAAGTGCCGGAGTGCCGTCCTCTGATTATGCATGCACATTTAGCCCAATCGATTCGGAATCGTTCAGGTCCGGAATGAGTTTCCGCAATGTGTCCCATGCAAATGGAACCGGAACGACCTAGCTCGGGAACTTGGATGGGATCGATCTCATTTGCCTGGCAATTAGCGTCGAAGGTGCCTGGCCTTCACATCAAAGTCGGAATTAATTCGATTAATTGCTTCAATTAATCCACATCTAATGGATCGTTACGTAGGGATTATTTGTAGTCTCACTCTACAGCAGATTATTTAAACTAATTGATGTAGGGGAACCATTACCCTATCCTCTTAAGGTTATTTATCAATTATATGAGTACAATTTATCATTCACTTCACAAAGTTAATATATACCACACACTACCCCAAAACACTTGAATAAAACACACTAATTATTTACCTAAATCACTGTTATTTACAGCATAATCAAAAGAAAACGGTGAATTTAAATTTGTATCAAATTTTTAGCATGCAAATCTCAATTTCTGTTATTAAAAAGTGCGACATTTGAATACGATAGAATACAATGAAAATTATTTTGTATCGGCTGTAGTCGCGAGCGGATATCGTAAAAAATCTCTAAAAGCAATCGGGGTGTTCAGTATTATATTTTTATTCTTTATTGCATATGTATATGGTTTAAGGATTACAACAGGACCGTCCGCGCACAAAAACAACGTGCATTCGACGGGTGCAAAAGATAAAGATACTCACAATTAAAAATTCAAAAATAATAATCTAGGAAAAAGATTGCCAAATTAAGACGGTGTTTTCTATATTCTATATTGTGAATCTCCTTCGTTACAATGAAAAACATAACGCATCGGGAAAACCTTAGGAGTAGGGCTCTATACATCGCTTTCAGAAGTCTTATACTCTGATTTATATTGTTTTGAGTATGGGGGAATGGATTCAACTAATTCGAATAATTTTAGCTAGAAAAAAGCCCTATTAAAATTTCTTAGTGTACTTATAACACACCCAGGACATAACAGAGCAAACACACTTGCCATTGCAACTTCCGGGATGCCGTCAATTTCTGGCTGTGGCGGCCTGCATGAGTCGCTTCACCCACATGTACATAGATGAGGACGCAGAGTATAAACTGTCGGAGTACAAATTGAAATTCGGAAATCTCAAATTGTACTCTAAGCTAATGCTAAAAGTGCGTAACAGCAAAAAGGAAAAATATCCCGCTCCATACAGTATACATTTTCTTGATCATCATCAACAGGCGAGTCGATATATGTATCTACGTCAGCCTGTCCGTGTGTCTAAACTACTTATAAGACCTGAAGAAGACTCCTGTGAAATCAGATTGAGGCTAGTGTATTTCAAATTTTAGCCACACTAACTACCGCGGTGGAAGGAGACAGAGAGAGAGAAAGGGAATCAGAATATTTGTTATTGGGTAGAAAAAGAATGGAAATTGCAGAAATAATCATAAAACTGCATATATACATAAAAACTGAGTACCGGGTACACTGTGCCATAGAACACATTGCATATATGTACATATATGTATAAGAGTCAGAATGCAGTATCTCCGACCCGTTAAAGTATTTGATTCTTTATCAGCACTGTAGGCTTGACGCCTACTTCTCATAATCTATTAGAACCTGTGTAGTGTAACCGGCTTAAAATCATCAATTCGTAAGATAATGGACTACCGCTATTGCAGAAGTTTGATCGCACTCTGACTGCGGGAACGAGTATAGTTATGCATCTTAATTATTAATCGTGGCGATCAAAAGATGTCCTCCGGTTGTCTGACTTGAACACTTTTCTGGCAAGAGACAGAGCCATCCCTTCCTTCCATCGGCTTCTCTCTACTAGTGAGACTTGTACTCTTAAAAGAATATACGTTTATACGCTTACTTTGTAGGCTCTCTTTTGCTTTGCAAACAGTCTCTGTGTGACCCTTATAGACTAGAAGACCTTATTTTCTTGCGAAACGATCCTATGTTTAGAGAACGTGAAATTGATAAGCCAGAAATTGTGTACTTAATCACTCATAATCCACAAAATTGCTGGAAAAAACTTCCTCTGTGGACGCCAGCTCAACTTCATGGGCCAGTCCGCTCGTCTTTCGCAACCAGATGCTGTGCTGCAGCAGACCCATAGCTTCACCCTAGGCTATGCTCTTCCTAACAGGCGCCAGCAGATCCCTCGTACCCCATCATAATCCCACGGACCAGACGCCGACCACGCCTCGTTAGCTGTTGCCCATAGCCGCGGCTGTGTGGAGCGCTTTACGAGGCCATCAATAACTGTGGAGTCTGCTATGGAGCAATCTCGGGCGATTCGGCTATCGGCTATCGGAGCTGGCGTTTGCGGCAGTGGCTAAAAATCTTTAAATTGTTGCAAATTTTAGATGATTGTTGGGGCTGTTTGCCGGACGTGCCTTTTCCAGTAGATGCTCCATGGGCCATGGGCCGAGGAAGGCTGGGGCTTGGAAAGATGGAAAGATACATGAGCGATGTGATGGCGATCGTGCCGCTGCATATAGGGAGAATTCGTCCGAGTAGCCAGCGAATTTTTCTACTTTATTGCGTTCGAAACTTTAACGAGTTCAAATACAAATTACTCACGAGTGGTTCTGGATCGGGTTCGGAGACCGGGAAGACCAGAGCAGACCAGACCAGACCAGTCCACCAAATGCGAAAGTTACGCAAAACCATAATTAACAAACATTCGGAGAAATTCGTTTTACGAGCAGGCCAGTTCGCCCTCTACTTGACACAGACTTTTTGATTTATTTCCCCAAGAGCGGACTCGCTCGGATTTGGGACCTGTTGTAGAGACGCTTTGTCGGGGAGCAGTTGGGTAGCAGATGATTTATCCGAGTACGCGACATTGGGAAGCGCGGGAAATTACTAAACATATAGGAAATCCTTTCCAGCAGTCACATAACTCTCGCCGATCGTTAGACGGACTCGAGGCTGAAGTACGCCCGCGTCTAATGAAGCCGTCAGGTTGTTGTCACAAGACTTCCACCATTTGGCCGCTATACGTGACTACACCTACGAATTGCATCCAATGAGCCCGGCCAGGAATGAAGCACATGCAGTTGGGAGGGTGGAAAGGTGTCGCTTAAGGTGTGGCTGTAGAGGAGCCGGAGATTTTTCAGAGTGGGGAAATGCAGTCAACGAATCAATTGTAGTGTCTGCGATTGAATATAGCTGTACCCTATTGGGTCGAGCCTTAACCAAGTAATTTTTTTCATCTACTGATTATTACTGAAAAGCCATTTGCTATCCACCACGCCATCTAAGACCCCCATGAAATTGCCAAGTCCACCCATGAAACTGATAATATGGAAAAGAATCTTCACCATATCGATTTTCCTTTAAGATTTTCCGCAGTTTTAACAATTGGTTCAAATATGGTCGTATTCCACTATACTATAATCGAGACCCTATGGGGAAAAGCAGGCAGTGTGAGTGAGATAAATATATGAACCATGAATTAGTAGAGATAATAATTTAGGTGAATTTTGACCGGATAGGGATAGATATAAATGTATTTGCAAGCACGGTTGCACGGTATGAAAAAAACGGAATTCGACAAAAAAAATCAAAAAAAATCTGCCATTTCATTTCATATAATGTGAAGTGACAACTGTGCTGCTTGCAAATATTTTTATCCTTATCCTTATTCGGTCGAAATTCTATGCAAAAAATGTCATCTACTTGCACTGCTTTCCTTAGCCAGGACATGTAACTGCTTTATATGGACTGGACTGCTTGAATGGCGCTAAACTGGTTATGGTATGGTTCTGCGAGGCACGGCCAGATGGCGCTGCAGTGCGTCTGGTCTACCATCAGGAATTTTGAGTAATTTTTAAGGCTGCTTTTTGCATCTAATTGAAGTTTTTCAGGTAAAATGTTATCCGGATAACCACCACATCCACATCCTCCCAGGGACCAGCTGCCTCTGCATCTGCATCTGTGTCTATGGGAGCCGCGGTGCGTGCGCTTGTGTTTGTCCCACGACAGCACTTGGCCATATTTTACCGCTTTTAAGCAGCGCGTAAATACTCACGCTTACTGCAAGAGTAGAGTCCATTAAACGCTCGTAAAAACTTTACGATTCCCAATATGAGATTCTCTTAATACGATTTTTTATGATATTGAAATCTTCTTTCGCTGCGAGCCCATCATCGGCATCTCCGGCCAGGCCACGTCGTCGCGGCGAGCCGAGGCGTCTCGAGAAAACGGAACCGGCAAACCCATCTGAGGCCCACAACTCGTGTCTGACGTCGCCTTGCACTTTGCTCAAATTTGCCGGGCAGGTCGCTTCAGCTGGGGGAAAACTGAAAAACCGCCACAGGTATGATAATGGCCGTCGTCGTCTCCGCCACTCCACCTCTACCAACCGAAAGGGGCGGGTGCGTGTGCTTTAATGTCTTGTTGAGGCCTATAAAACACGCTCGTCATCGCATTGCCCAAATGGTGTCGACTCGGTGACGATGGGGATGTCGATGGCGATGCAGAGTATTTGAATTCGAGCTGTATGGGCTGCGAGCATTTTCCGAAGCTGAATGAAATCTAATCTGGTTTTTGCGTCCATCTCGAAAGGAACTTTTTTTAAATGCTGAAACAAACTAATTTTAATTTTCGGTATTGATGTAATCTGTAAACTAACGGTGCTGACCGAAAGGTTTTATTTATAGGGATTTCAAAGTACAGGAAATATATTTAATATTCTTAAATTAATCGACATGAAACTATACGTTTTTTCCAATCGGACTCATTTCTTGTAAATTGTAAAAGCACTTTACAAAACCCAGAAGCATATTCAAAGGTGCCCAGCTTCAATTTTAACTTCATCTAAAATATCATCATTTGATATCCAAGGTTTTTATAAACCATTGCTGTCCATCATGAATGTTAAAAAGCGCCTTCAATTCGCCACAGTGCATACCCACCAAGGTCCCACTTTTTGAAATATGATTGTTTGGATCGAAAAATCCAAGTTTAATGTCTTTAGAAGTGATGGTAAACTATATGTACGACGTCCTTCCAACAAACAATTAAATCCAAAATACACAAAGAAGACCGTTAAACATTGTGGCGCTTCGATCATGGTCTGGGGCTGTTTCACCGCATCGGGCTTAGGTCTCCTGGTGAAGATTCAAGGTATTATGAACGCCGAAATGTAGAGAGACATTCTGAGTAACAATTTATCTGGAGAATATGCCGATAATTTGCCACTTGCCTGGATATTTTAACAGGACAACGACCCGATAGATTGCTGCAGGATAGTCAAGTCGTGGCTTAACCAAGAGGGAATCAATGTTTTGCAATGGCCTCCGCAGAGTCCCGACCTGAACCGTATAGAGAACTTGTCGGGAATTCTAAGCCAAGTCGTTGCCCAAAAAAAACCAGCAACTAAAAGGATTTGTTCCGAATTTTACAGGAAGAATGGAAGAAAATCACCCCTCAACAGTACGCACGTCTTGTAGATTCAATACCAAATCGTTGGTCCACTCTTCTTAAGAAGAAAGGTCATCCTACTCAATATTAAAGTAAGGCTTAAGTATATGAGCAGAACATTTTGGAGATGGTTTCAAATTTTTTTCGCTGACTATATATTTTGATAACTTGGTTATTGTTGTATTAGAACACTGACATATAGAACTAATTTGAGACAAAAAATGGGAGCTGTAAAATAAAAACTTTTCTTGATTTTCGTTTAAATTCTTGGTGTAGTTGTTGTGGCTTAAGTGTATGAACCACTGTACATCACAAATGTTTATTTATGTCGACATACAAAAATATTTGTTGAATATTTCGTTACATTTTAGACTAACTCTATTTCGCTCAATCTCTATCTGCTTCAAGAAAAATCAATTTCAATTAATTATTATGGTCTTCTTTTACAGATGAAAATTGGAAAAGTCCCGCAGCCACTCAACTGGTGAGTGAAAATACTAAGTAAAGAACAGAATAAGCAGATGGGATGCATTCATTTAACGATCTTTTTCTGGTCTTGAGTTGTTTTTCCGATTAATTTCCTGATTTATAATTTTCATTTGTGCAATTTACAAAACGGTGCATCATTAATGCAATTAAACCGCAATAAACGCGGCCAAATAAAACCAGGACAAAACACAGACAGACAGTCGACTGGATAGATGAATTGGGCAGACATTTGGCCTGCACTCGTATAAATTTTATGAGTACTTTCGAATCGACTCGTGAGCGAGTGTGGATGGCACAGAGACCCACATTTCGGATAGAGCGCAGGGCAGGGATGTTTATGCGAAGGAAGTGACCTATAAGCCCGACCGCATCGGAGGATTAAAAATGATAGCGTGAGAAGGCATTTTGTAATCGTCATCCAAATTACTTTCTAAAAACACTCATTCCTTCCGACCGCTCATCTGTGGAGAAGGGCAAGGCAACCGCAAGTCGAGTCAAACAAGCCGTAAACCGACGCCATAAAAGTGTATCAAATTAGGGACTGATACCGATTCAGGAGAATTCGTTTTACAACTACAACTAAATGCTGATACCATATATCGTAGTTTTGAGTCCGATTTTTGAAGTTCAACTCAATTTTTAAACAATAATATAATGTCCCTCTTCTTTATGGTTAGAAATACACCAGCGATTATACATATTATAACAGGCATTCAGTAAACACGACGAATACATCTCTTTATTCTCCTTATTTTGTAAGTTGCCTTTATTGTTTTAAAAGTGTTTCTCATTGCATGGTCTGGTTTATTTGTATGCCTATTTTGTTTTAGATACAACCTGTGGCACTGGAGATTACAACGGAGCTGTTTGTTTTATGGTTTGTTCCGCTTTTGTTTAAGAATCCGCACGCAATCCCACCACCAGCTCAACTTAACTTAGCTCAACTCAACTCGTCCCGTCAATTCCATCCCTCTTTTTGAGGGAGCAACTCAAAATAGTGCTTTATTGCTGTAAATGTTCTTTCAGTTATTTATTTTTTATTTGCCACTGCTCTGCGATCTCCGCACACCACCCTTCTCGCTCAGCCACCGTTACCCCAGTTTCAAATTTTATTAGTTTATTACGATTATTATCGTTTAATGGGGCTCGTTTGCACCGCTGACGCTGACGCTCACTCGTTATTGTTTTTTAGTAGTTGTATGTTTGTAGTTCTTTCTGGTTGTTGTTGCTGCTGCTGCTGCTGCTGCTTCTGCCGGTGCTGTTGAGCAGAGCAAGGGCAACGTGTGAAGTTGTTTTATTATTTGTTTTGATTATCAAAATGAACGTTTTACATTTTTCCGGTCGTTGGGCGGACCACCTGCCCATGGCCCAGAGCCCATAGCCTATGGCTGAAAAGCAGTAAATCACTGCCCGCTGTGAGTGCTCCGTGAGTATGTGCGAGTGCACCCAGTGGGTCCAGTGGAGAGGCCCGTGGGGCCAGACACTCACTCACTCATTCGCACTCGGTGTATGACCCATAAACTTGAAACAAAGTGTGGCAAAATGTTTAATTTGGAATTTATGAGCAATTAATTTTAAAATACCATGCTGTCCGTTAACGCTGTTCCCCCACCCCGTCCCCGTCCCCGTCGCCGTCGGACAACAAACCATAAAAGATTCAGCAAAAATTTGATTATTTAGCCACTCCGCTGATTAATCATTATTCAATTGTTAACGCACTCCGCGAACATGGAATTTTGCAATCCGAGCCAGGCAGGCAAATTGGGCAACGGCTATAAAACTAATCGAAAACCAATTTCAATTGAATTATCGGGGTGGGTAGAATCCTGGTGTAAGTGGCAGATACAGAGTGCTTGTGGATGAGAGAATTCAATTGAAATAGATATTTGAAAAATTTGTAATTTAAAAATGTTTTTTACAATGAATAAGTCTAGATTTTAGTTCAAAACTGTAAGTTGTAAGATCTAAAAATGATTGTGATACGGAAAATTTAAATAAAATATGGTTATTTTAGCCGATTATGTTGTTTTTAAAAAGTAATGTAATTTCTCATCTTTAGCTTAGCTATACAATAAAACAATGGTAAAAAATGTAATCAAATTATTTATAAATTGTATGCAAAAGGTTTTCAGACCATCGATACGTACTACATACATACACTAATGTATCCAGGTAACAAATTAGGCTATATAAAAAAGAGATCCAAAGTGTATGTTGATATATAAGTCAGACCAATCACTGAATACATCACCTCATCCCACACCACTCGACACATCCTAAAGAGGCCACATCTCGAGGCGGAGTCAGACGACAGGCCAGGCCCCGACAAGTGGCCAAGTTGAGAAATTGCAGATTCGTTCTGTTTCCGCATAAATTCACAGCCAAACAAGGAATCTGCCCTATGCAGTGCAGGAGCAGAGGAGTGGAAGCGTCCAATTCCAGTCGTAAATTTGAAATTTTTCATAAAAATGTCATAACAGCAATTCCACTGACAAGGGCACAAGGCGGGTAGAAAGAAAGAATGGGAGAATGCGAGAGAGTGAGAGAGAGAAGGCGTCAACGCGCAGAGCAACAAAAGGCGGCGGTCGAAACTAAAGGAGAAGAAATGAGTTTTTGCAGAGTCGGCGTTTTTCATCTCCCGAATTTATGGATTTTTCGTGATTTCTATCGCGTAGATCCGCACTTTTTGTGTGCAATAAAGAAAGAAAATACAAATTTGATGCGACTAAATTTAGGCTAATTTGTATTAAGAAAAGCAAATCGCATATATGTAACTCAGAAGCCACTGTGGTTGAGCAGAGGAATGCACAAAAAAAAGAAAATACAAATTTGATCCTGATCAAATAGTGTCGGAAACACTTCCTTCTGGGTATATGTACATATATCTAAACTCTTCGAATACTGGGTATACAAATTATATAATGAACATTAAAGAGCTCTGTCCGCAGGAGTATCTGGAGTACTGTTGTTCCGATTGTTGTTTTTGCTGTTTTTCGCATTCTATCGGCAAGGCTCAGGAAACCTATAAATAGAGATTTTAATGAAAGCCACCGCATAGATCCATACCATACCATCTAATCGGCTAAGAGTTAATCGAGTGTGTGTTCGACACTTGTCGCCTCCTCTTGGCAGCTCTCCTCTCTTTCTGTTTTGTTCTTCTCTGATTGGTGAAAAGTGCCTTTATTGAAACTATTCGGATTAGGATTACTATGCAGCTTACCAGTATTTTTTCGTCCTCGGACCTATTGCGATCACGGATGCAGTCGTACATAGGAGCCCCGGCATTCTTTGGGCACCAGTACTCCTGATTCTCCTGCGGACAGGGCTCAACCAACTCCGAGCTTAGTTGTCGGCAGTCGGAGCGTGAAATGGTGAATCCAAATTTTTGGTATAGCTCTAAAATGCCATTGAATATAATTTTCCCCCCGGAGCATTCAGTCCGTATTCCTAAGGCTCTCCACTTCTGCATTTTTTGGAATAAGCTGCTAAGTTCGTGGCTGGACATGATGGCTTGGCCACACACCGTTGTGTCCAAGAAGGGTGATAAATGCTTCCGCCATGCTGTCGATGCCGATTCCGCCGCTTGACTACAGGCATCACCCAATATATTGGCAAATGGATCAAACTGGAACTGCACCTGCGATTGACCGTAAGTCGGAAGATGCTGCTGTACACGCAAAGGCGAGCAGAAAGTTTTGCTCAATTCGCATTCTCACGTCATAAACATAAAATCGCGAAACAGCTCAAACTGCGAAACCACTCAAAAGTCACTCGTCGAGTGTCGCTCTTTCGCTCAGCTCGCCTCTCTCTCTCTCTCTTTCAGACGGCCATCATGGCACAGAGAACGACAGGGAGAGAAAACACGAGTCTCAGCTTCGCCATTAGTGCGAGGGAGCGAGACAACCCGATGTGCCCAGCAGCGCTGCCATCTTTCTTATTGCCGACGCCGCCGTCGGCGCCGGCAGAAAGCGCTAGTGCGGTGCGGTGTGTATGGGTGCATATGCGATATGCGTGTGTTTATGCGCAACGGCAGAGTGCTTGAAATGAATTGCTGGCGGACGCGGACTGTTGTCACTGCCTCAGCATCTCAGCATCCAGCGGCCCATAAGAACGCTCGCATGGCTTTTGTATTGCGCCATAAACGTTTCGCTGCTCGTAACGCCACAACGGCCGTCGCGGCACTCTCTCGGCACGGAAAAGCATGTAACCAGTCGTCCAGACAGACAAACTCTCCAAAAGCGCCCGCGCTTTCCACGTCGCCGTCGCCGCCGCCGTCGCCCCCGTCGTCGTAGTCGCGTCTCTGCCGCTGTCTCTGCCTCTGCCTCTGCCTCAGCCTCAGCCATAGCCACAGCCGCTGCTGCTGCCGCTCTGTCAACGCCGGCAGCAAGAATTACCAATTACACGAAATTTTTATACTCTTTTAAAAATTTCGTTTTATTATAATATTTATTATCGTGGCGCGCAGTAGTGTCTGCGGAACAGCGCTCGCTCAGCACTCAGCTCCAATCGCCAAAGCTCCACGCTCCACGCTCAGCCTTCCAGCCTCCACTCGACTGATTCCGATTCCGTTTCCGATTCGCCGTGTTTATTATTATTTTGTACTCGGGCTCGTCTTATTGTCACTTAACTGTTATAGTGCGGTTTATAGTTTATAGTGGCACGAAACACATCAACGAAACAGAGCGAGCCTCGACATTCATCCTCTGGAATATAGTAAAACAATATAATGCCAAATCAGAAGGTGATCGGGAAAACTGACACTCCGAAAGCCATGAAAAATTAAACCGTGGCCCAAGAAACTGTCAAAACAAGTGTGTGTGCAGTACATAAAAATTAAAAAGTCATAAAGTTGACATCGTAAAAGGTTCGAGAGTTCGATTCTGCCGCCCGTCTACCTGTGGGGCCAAAGAGAAAGAGAGAGAGCAAAGTGTTTTACGGCATTTTAAACAAAGTAATTAAAGCAGAACTGAGCCAGAGAAAGCCTTTCTCCCCCATTCGCAGCACCGAGCCGCACCACACACGCACTTGAAGAGTCGTAAAAGGAAACGCTGTGAATCATAGCCAATAGCCGTAAAAACATAACGCGTTCGCCAGGGCTGCCGCTGCCCCGAGTCCCAGTTCGAGTGCCGTCGCCGTCGCCGTCGCCGTCATTTTAAGTCCCGCGCCTATAAATCATCCGACGGCAGGCCAGCTACAGCTCCAGCTCCAGCTCCAGCTCCCCACCCGTGCATTTTCCGCGTAATTGATGGCCGCATTTTAATTGCTTTTACAACAAATAAATGTCCCCACACACCACAGAAACAGAACCAGAACCACAGCAACTGCAGCAACACGGCAACCTGAAACCATATGCAAATTTAACAAATTTCGTTGTGAGTGTTCAATTTCGGCCGAAAAGCATTGAAAAAATACAACCTGCTCGCCCATCGGAAGGCGCTTTCCAATAAAACACAAGCCAATTTAATAGAGAGCTCCACTCGAGCTCTGAAAGGTAACGAAATGCATTCTCACTTTCTGCAAGACTAGAAAGTCTACAAGTAGAACAAACTCGGGAAAATGGCAAAGTTTCTTCTCTCTACACCTCTCTATATCTTTTCTCGTATCTCTTAAAGTATACTAACTCCTTTGCCTCCCATATATAGTGTACTAATCTAGGAGATAGCTCTCCCCTCACAACCGCAACCCCCCAAGTAGTTCTACTAACCCTTTGGCATCGTGCTGGGAACATTTGTTGAGAGAAAAAGTCTATAGAAATGCGATTTAAAGCAGCCGTCGGAGAGATTTATGTCCAATCTGAACGAACATATTCAATTTGGCTAATGTTCTTTTTATATTTTTCGAACCATCTCTTCTGATATACATACATATATACGCACGTATAATCGTATATATCGTATTTGTCAGCTTTTCTTTTGGGTGTATTCGGTTTTTGTTTATCACAAATTTTAGTGGATCTCAAGTTTATTTTCCCTGCTTTATGGCATTTTTAGTGCACTTTAACTTGATCAATTTGTAGCCTGATTTATACGCAGAACAGTGCCATTCCCATTGGATTATAATGACATAAATCTGATTGAGAGAATAATCATCCAACAATTTAATAACCAAAGATCGAGCGTTTTTCCCAGCTGAATTCGAACAAAATTTGTTAAAGAGAACACGCAAAACATAAATATTCAATCTAGTTACTCCCCGATCCATTCAGAATCGTTACTCAAGCCACTCAAAGGACTCAAGCTAGAAAAAAATAAAATAGAAAAAGCGGAGACGGAGAACCTCCAAAAACAAAATATACCCAGAAGTAATCGATCCTAGTCCCAGACTCGAAAGAAAATAAAACATCCAAAACAGACTCGACTCCGACGCATTCGACGACTCGGCGATTCTCGGCCGGCGAGCAAGATATGTGCAATGTCAAAATTTGTTTTCGATAGTATGCTGCCAAAGTACCCACAGTTCCAGCCATTTATCAGTTCGCACCTAACCACCACCCCCCCAACCTCGTCATCAGCAGCCGTCGCAGCCGCCCTCGCCGCCGCCGCAGCCTCCGTCTCAGCTAGCTCGAACACCTCGGCGACCGCCAGCAGCAGCACCAACAGCGGCAGCAGCCACCTCAGCCTGCAGACCGGATCGCTCTCGCCAGGATCCAGCGCCCTGCACCTGGGCAACCAGCTGCACCAGCAACACCTGAGCCAGTCCTCCCACTCGCCAGTGTCGTCCTCATCGCCCTCCTCCGCGGCGCTCTTCCAGCAGCAGGCCCAGCAACAGCAGCACCAGCAGCAACAGCTCCACCAGCAGTCGCAGTCGCAGTACTCGTCGCTTTCCGCTGCCCTCCAGCTGCAGCAGCAGCAGCACATCAACAAGCTAGCCGCCGCCGCGGCCGCCGTCAACTCCCAGGGCTCCCACGCCCACTCGCACTCGCACGTCCACGCGCATCAGCAACTGCTACTGACCCCGCCCTCGGCCGGCAACTCGCAGACCGGGGACAGCAGCTGCTCCCCCTCGCCGTCGGCCAGCTCCTCGCTGCACCGCAGCCTCAACGACAACTCGCCCGGATCCGCGGCCAGCTCCGTAGCCGCCGCCGCAGCCGCTGCAGCCGCCGCCGCCGCGGCCAGCTCCTCGTTTGCGATCCCCACAAGCAAGATGTATCCGTACGTGTCAAACCACCCCAGCAGCCATGGAGGACTCTCCGGCATGGCCGGCTTCTCCGGACTGGAGGACAAGTCTTGCGGGTGAGTCCACGATCTTTCTATTTATAGATGTGTTCCATTCTGCTCTTCTTCATTGTCTGAATGAAACTTAAGACTCTCAACTTAGAGTCCATTCCCACTCACCCATTTTTTATAAACTATAAAGAAACTTACTTTTATTGAGTATCCTTTCTGTCCGATATACTACTCTGAAACCAATGGATATGCATCCATTCCAACTTACTTATTACCATTTGGGTTACTCTCAGAACCAAGAAATCTGTTTTTTAGGGCAGGGGCTGATATCTTTATCATTCCCCACCAATTCTGATTCATGGAGATTTCCAAGAACTCCCTTGGCTTCTGACATAAAACTCCTCGAAAACCTGAATACGCAAATCCCGAATCTATTGTCAAGCAAAAAAGCCCAGAGAAACCATCGAGAAAACCTCCACAGACCGCAACCTCAAATCCCTTTCCAATGTGCTCTAATTATCGGTTCGGTCCTCGGGTGCTGGTGCCCTTCCCATTGAGCCTTCCCATCGAATGGCCGTCAAGAGCGGCCGGAATGGGACAATTAGAGCGCTGCGGTGGCTGCTGGTGGCCATTTGTCGCCGGCCACGAGATTCGCACGCACGTTGACCTTCCGCCTTCCGCCTTCCGCTGCGGCCATTTGCATATTGGCCTGTTACAACGTGTTCCCGCTGGGTGGGCGTGTGGGGGATTAGTGGGCAATTAGAGGTAACCGCAGTCGGAGTGAGAATGGGCCCAGTTAGGGCTGGTCAGGGTTGGTCAGTGACTGCTAGGGCAGCTCAATTTGCATTTGACTTTGGCCTCTTATGCCGGAAGCAAACAAGAAAACAAACACGATCTCGTGCTAATCGACTTTCTCCCTCTCTCTTTCTGCGTTTTTTCTTCCTTCTTCTGCAGCAGGTACACGGACACCGTGATGAACAGCTACCAGTCGATGAGCGTACCTGCATCGGCGTCCGCCAGCTTCGCACAATTCTATCAGCACGCAGCCGCCGCCTCGGCCGTGTCCGCCGCGAATGCCGGGGCCATGGGCGTGGACCCTCTCGGCAACGCCTGCACTCAGCCTTCCTCGGGGGTGGTGCCTGGGGCCGGCGGGGCTGGTGGCGGCATTGGAGATCTGCCGAGGTATCCCTGGATGACGCTCACAGGTGAGTCACGGCCCAACCGAATGAATCAATTTATCCGACACTGTGTACACAAGATCTGCATAAATCAAAAGCACTCAGTCGGGCATTGGCTGGGAATTCACACCTCGATGGCCGCGGGCTCATATAAACATTAGATAAACGTGGCGCAAAACGTTTTCCCATTCCAATTCCATTTCCATTTCGATTCTGAATCCAATTCCGAGGCCTAATGAACACTTTTCGGGGCACTTCCCAGTCGTTTATTTCGCATACGTCTTCCAACCGGGTTCCCCCCCCCCGTCCGATTCAGATTCCAAACAAAATGCTTCTCTCTCATGGGCGACGGGGGACGACGGTCCATAAGGGACAGAAGGGCCAAGACGGGAACAAAGAGCTAAAAAGTTGGCAGTAGATAAAAATGAATATGAAAATAGTTTGAAATACCCCTCTCTTCTGGTGTGTTCGGCTCGTCGATTTATAATTTAAATAGCCTCAAGGCTGCCGAACACACACACAAACATGCACACACGTTCAGCTGTGCCCCCACGAATACAAACTAGTCTCGGATACGCGGAAAGAGAGAGATGCAGATACATTTAGGCGATCTTTTTTTATGCGGCAAACGTCGCTCGTACAACGTTCGCTCGGAATATATGTGGGTCACTTTAATTTACGCGATCCGCTCATTTTCGCGCGCCTTTCTGCACAGAAGACAGGCAGACTTGTTTATCATTTCCCAGCACTGCACTCAGTTTTCCACGATGCCAAAGACGGAGGAATCGAACGACTTCACATTTCCCCAGGCGGCTCGGGTTGAATGCCTTCTGAGTTATGGCAGACAACGTATGAATAGACTGTCAATTGGCCTGAGTTATGAACTGCACATCAGTCGCCATAATAGAGAAAACATCGAGCGATCCATTTGCCCGAGAATGGCTGGGACTCGGACACGGCCTGGATTTATGGCAATAGCATGTGAATTAAAAGCATGAATAATTGCGGTTGTGTTCGACTTTTGAGGCATATTAAAATGATATACAAAATATGGTAGATATGAAACAAATTTGCGAACACAACGGGCACATTTTCTTCACTCAGTTAGTAGAAGATGGATGATTATATCTGTCTGAGATTAGCATTGAAAGATAAAATACATCGAGGTTTTCATAACTTAAAATTGAACGCGTTCAATCATTAATGCAGTTTTCGATTAAAGAACTGAAAGGCCAGTTGGGTTGAATATAGTGACATCGCAATTGCATTAGACATGCCCTTTTATATAATTAATAGAACCATTTGCAAGCCAAACCTGTTGGACCCAGTTGCGGGGTTAGCAGAGCCGGGCCATAGAAAAAACACGCCGCATCGGTATCGGCACTGGCATCTGCATCGACCGGGCCCGAAGATAAAGGGTATTCCGCACAATGAGATATTTTGCATATCTTCCGCTCACAGCACAAAGACGATAAAATTGTCAACGAGATCATAGAGGAGGCGACGACTGCGACGACAACGACGACTGGCTGCGATGAAAGTAAATACGAGCATGACGCCATTATGGCAGCCAAGTGCACGACACGTAGACGCAGCCCCTCCGACCGCTATCCACCATCCACCATCCGCTGTCCCCCGCGCCCCCCGCGCCCCCCTGCACACTGTGCACTCTCGGAAATACATAGATACACATGCATTTATCCATGCAGTTGCATGTGAATCGCGGGACTTGATGGAGTCGCGCAAGAATCGTCCATGTCCCTGCCGCCTCTGCTCCACCATCAACTCTTTGCCCCCGTCCGGTGCTGGCTTTCACTTTGCCTGCGATGCCAGCCAAGCCTCCAAACCCACCCAGAGACCACATCCAAGACCAAGACCAAGACCCGGACGTAGTGGCAACGGCAACAGCAACAGCAACAGCAACAACGGCAACGTTTTACAGCTGAATGCTTGCCAAATGCAATTTAACTAATGAATTTTAATATTTTACGCCAAAGCGTCTGAATGAATTTTCATTTTCACATCGTTGCACCGACCCAACCGACTCGGGCAACAGCGTCAACAATGTTGCAGCTTGCAACGAATGGTGTGCTGCGCCAGAGGCGTGGCATGAGGAGGGGGCGGCATGGCTGTACCTGATTATGCTGATAAGAAAGCAAAGAGGTTAACTTTTCTTAATTATCTGGAAAAGCGCAGCCCGTCTGGAAGGAAAATGCAGAGATGTTTTTCCAACTACAGCACTGGAAATTTGCAAGCCCGGCACGCGCTGTACGGCAGGCAGGTTGAGGGTAGAGTCCACTGGAAGGAAAGGAAAACTAATCAGTTATATGGAAAGCAGAGAAGACAATGCGAGGGACTCTAAGAACGTATTCGCCTGCTCTCAATCTTTAAAGATGACAATCATTTTCCAAGATCCATCTCTACAATGTCGTAGCTGCGAAACGTTTTTCCCAGTGCAGATTTGCCTCAGTGTGCACCGAATGCTGCCTTGCCAATGTCTGGAGATAAGAGCTGCTGGCCATAAATTGGGCAATCATCAATGCGACAAAGAAGACGGTCCCGAGACTCGCTCCAGCCCTGGCTTGTGCATAGTAGCGACTGCTCCTCCGCTCGTCCCTCTGTCCGTCTGTCTTTTCGTCCCTCCGTTCGTCCGTGTGTCAAATAAAGTGGCAGCAACGACAGGGCGAATGCACAGAAATTTGTGTATTTTAATTAAAAATGCGCCAGCGCTGGCAAGCGGCTTCTCATCTGCTTATTAATTAGGCGTCGCTTCGGCGGAGGAGTCGGCGACTCTGGCGCTGCCTTCGCTGGGGTTGCCTTCGACGTGGTCTACTTTGGCTGTGGCCGATGCCGATCCAGTGAGAACTGGTCGGACAGGCCAGAGGCTCACTTTGCTGGTGGTCCACTTATTGCAGGGGCCCTGCCCAGCCCAGCCCAGCCAATTGTGATTTTTTTCGATGGCGCTGACAACTAAATTCAAAACGGCCCGATTGAGTGGTTTATGGAGGCTGCCAATGGAAGAAGGGGATGGGCCGTTGAACATGATTTGAGAGATCGTCACTGAAGTCTGCTGCCCAGCCTGATCCCCTCAAGGTTGTAGCAATCTATTTATGGGCGCGGAATTTTACATTAGCAACATATGAATCCTTTGCGTGTATAAAGAAATTACCAACAGCCGAAAAGTAACCGTTATTTTACTCTCTTCTCTTGCAGACTGGATGGGAAGCCCCTTCGAGCGCGTCGTTTGCGGCGATTTTAATGGTAAGTACCGCAATTACCGGAAACCCTTGAAGTTAATTCCCCGGCCCGCCCGCAGCATGCGGATACTAATGGGTTATCCGCCTAACCAAGCGAGGAATATGGACAAATTTTCATTTTTTAATGCCGGAATGTCCTTGAAGAGCATCTTAAAAAGGCACTACCTACCGCCCTCCCTCCGGCTTTCACTCGCCAAACCCTTCACCCTTCACCCTGCACCCTGCACCACTGCAGCCGGCTGTAATCGGTTCTTCGCTTTCCTCATTCGACACTCGCTCCTGCTGACTTGACTCGGCGACTTTCACCGCCGTCCTGGCCTGCCTGTCATAAATCCTTGCCTTGTCCCGCCTCAGCCATTGTGCATTCGCTTTGTTTGCCGAAGTCATTTTCCTGCGAATGTCCCGACAATCGCTCAAGAAAGAAAGGAGCAACTGGCAGCCGGCCGGGGTCTGGCCGACTGCAGACTGCAGACTGCATGGGTACGCTCTCTATGCTAATCGGATTGTCTGTGAAAGTGGCAGAGAAGACCTGCCTGACTCAGCCATGCCAATAGCTGCCAAGTAGCAAACCAAGACCGTAAATCACATTGATGGACGATCGATCGAATCGAACTGTATTGCCGCAGAGGCCCCCCAAAATCTCGACAGCGCTACCGTGTGTGATGCCCATAACAATTAAGGAGCTCGGCTCGGAAAAAACTCACTCAGTTCCACTCAACTGATCGATTCGACCGATCGCACCGGGTCCTATCGCCGATCAGCGATGCGCCTGTTGCTCTGGGCGTCGTTAAATGGTTTTTTATAGTCATTTTATGAACTATTTACGATTTTACGCATGGTCTTGCGCCGTGCATAACGATCATCAAGATTTTGTTGGTGGGATGGTGACTACGACTACCGCAACGAGCACCGCAACAAACGATCCCGATCCCGATCCCCGTTTAATGGTCGCGATCTGAGATAATGGCGATGATTATGCTGCCGCAGCTCGATTGTTTAGCGAATCTCAGCGTCTGGGTTCGGGTCTGGGTCTGTACGTTGTGCAGCTCGTTACAATTAGTTCAACGACATTGCCGTACAAGTACAATAAATGTGTAGACAGACACACAATCGGGGGAACCGTGGGGCCATAAGCACGGGTAGCGATTGTCGATTACAATGGGCAGTCATTAAACGGCATTCACAGTCCCATAATACTCCACTATAATTGATTGACTGAATAGCTACATATTTAATGGGAAAACTATTCGAAACTGCAGATTGTAATTGTTGTGTAATTGATTAACGACCTGAAACTGTCGTAAAATAGAGTTTCATAAGTCATGGGATAGTCAATACTTTGCTGATGCGATTAAGTGGAAGTTTAAGAAGATTCCAATGTGAATAGCAACTATCGAATGAAAGTTAATTTGAATCGTTGCTTAATAAGTCACTAGTAGCCTCAAGAATTCCATATAGATGCAAATTACTATTCGAATCCAATGCATTTCTAATTAAAAATCGATAGTATCGAGTACCCATTGCTTGTTAGCGAAGCCTTTCATTTGTCACTGCTAATTGTTATATTGTGATCGAAAGTTTTAAAAGTAATCAACCGATTTGGTGATACTACAGTGAATAGGTGTCCAAAATGATTGTTATTGTGTAGATCGCTTCCATGCTAACCCGATTTAGTGATTACGTTGCGCATACGCATAGTAGCCCACCAGCCAGTCGTGCCCTTCTTTTGACGACTGTAGCATGTAATTGCGAACCGTTTAACTGCCACTGGGAAAACAGTATTCCCCGCAGCCAAGGCTGAAACCGGAGTGGGGATCTCAGCGACTCTGGTGCTAGTGCTTGTGGTGTTGGCCCGCAGCGGAACGTGCCATGGCTCTGCTTTCGACGTCACAGATCGCTTGATATTCGAGTGGGTTCGGACCCCTGATCACTCCTCTTTCCTCTCCTCTGCTTGCTGGTGATCCTCTGGTGTTTGCTTTGTAAATAAATCTCTGGCGTTGAACGGAGTCATTCGGCCAATTTACAGCACTAACAGCCGCTGTTTGACAAGTAATTAACTCCCCGAGCTGCAGTTTCACTTCTGTACTTCTGCACAGATTCCGTTTTTTGCTGCTGAGTTTGCTGGGTTTTGGGTTGCAATATTTTCTGCGAAAATCTGCATGGAGGAATTTTTCCTGGAGGCAAGTCTAATCTGCAAATTAGGCTTTCAATTGTCTTGCAAAGGGCGCACAGAATCGAATCTTTAATATTGATGAGAATTTAAGTAAAAAGTGGTTGTGAATTCATTTCAACTCGAAGTCTATATTAAATATTTACCACTGGAACGTTATCTCGGCACCATTCGCATTCGCCCCACTGCGATCTGTGCGATCGAAATAACAAAATTAATTATTTTAATTAATTTTACATGCCATAATTATTGCCCATGACAAGCACGACGAGGAGCTCACTTGGTCGCAAGTGAGCAAGCAGTCAGCAGGAATTATAGTGGGGGTCTCTCATCTCTCATTTCCGACCCAGTCTCTGGCGGCGAATGTCAATTATTCGGAATTCAATCATGATCGGGATCTGTCTGTGCACTACTGATTCTCAATGTCAGTGGCGAAGCGTCTCCGCCATCTCCGTCCGGCCAGATAAACGTCGCTACAGGCCGCGACCCTGCCAGACCCTATCCGACCACTCAACGGCACTGTCTGTAGCGCATGTTTGTATATGTATTCCATATCTGTGGTGTGGCTGTATCTGTGGTGTGGCTGTATCTGTTGGTGTGGACCTGGATGTCGATGTGGATGCGATTCGGACTGAGTGGGCCTGGACATGGACAGGCTGCAAGGGTTAATTTATGAGGCGCGATAAGCGAATTCCATTTCGTTTCGTTTCGGGTTTTGTTTAATTTCCGATTCTCTGGTGTTTTCCTTCCCCATGTTTCTGTTTCTGTTTCTGTTTTCGTTTTTTCTTTATTTTATTTTATTTTGTGTTGGTGTATTTACATTTGGCTCGCTCTCTCCCTGTCTCCCCTTGGGGGAGGATGGGCTGGAGAGGGGCATGTGCGACACCGTGTTATCGGCACGTTTCGTGTCGTTGTTTTTTCATTTGCGGCGGCGGAAAATTCGAAATGACACGTTTCTGCGAGTGCGAGCGGAGCTCTGCCCTTTTTTAACTGCCCCGTGCGGCTGTTAATCTGCGGTTTTAATGCCCAAGTGGCGCAAATTGGCGAAAGGGTTTGAATTACACATCACAGCCAGAAAGAGAGAGAGCGAGAGAGAGAGGGAGAGACAGTGCCACAGACAAGAACAAAATGGCAGCCAGACTGGCGCGTTCCATGCCTCGTCCTGTATACATGTAAATTTGCGCAGACAAAATCAAATTAAAAGCGCACACGTTCCACAGACAATTGAAGCTCCCCTCTATCCACCATCCACCATCCACCTATCATATTCATTCAGAGTTTATTCCCCTGTTAAATATACTCACATACACATATGAGGGAATCCGCATAAGTATTTGTCTTTTGTAGGCAAAGTTTGTTAATTTTCATTAATTTAAATATTTCATTTAACGAATCGTCTTTCGTTTAGAAGTGGGCTTGAAGTCCGCTCTGTCGTGCGACATTTGCAATTTTCCACTTTTCCACTTTTCCGCCTCCCGTTTTCTGTTTCGTCTGTTTCGCGTGCCCTGCGTGCTACCTTCCGTTTCCGTTCCCAAGACGCCCCTCCTGAGGTTGAAATTAATTTGAAGAGGGCGCACAGTTAATATTAATTTAATCGCGGAATTATACAAGTCGCTCTTGGTGTCGGTTAATGCACTCTTTGTGCGGTTCTCTTTGCTAAATGTATCATTTCTCCTGATTAATTGCCGAGATTATAGTGTTTACGATGCACTTCGTTCCTCTTGATGCGCCATAACCATTTCGAAATGTGGATGGTTACGAGGCACTTGCAGTAGTTACAGTTTACAGTGAACGGAGCACACAGGTAGGGCTTTTCGGAGGGAGTTTCCTCATGGAATTTCGTTGGGATCAGATTTAATAGTTTTGGATGTGTTCTTGAAGACTTGAAGATATTTTCTTTTGAGACGGAAATAGTCCAAGGCTGGAACCAAGGCTAGAAGCTCTTCAATTTACATAGCTTGCTTCTTTTCCCCTCTCAGAATCCTCTCAGAATTGAATGTTTTGAACTCTCGTCAACTAATTCCTTGTAGTTTAGGGGTAGAACATCTCCGATTTAGTTGTTCCATCATTTCACTCTCCAATTATGCGATCTCGAGGATCTTTCCCTAGATTCCAATCACGCCTATTGTATTTCCAAATCCTGCCCTGGAAGAACTCGTTATTCCAGTTCTTCTCACTGTGAGAATCCTTCTCCTTGCTCCTCCCTCCTCAGCGCCTAATGAAGCCATTCAGGTAATTTCTGAGCCTTTTGGAGAGCTTCGTAGTTTTGTAAAGACCAAACTTGAAAGGGCTCAACAATGCCAAGAAATAAAACTTGTCGAGGACAAAAGGCTGCTGGGATTAGGATCATGGAGGGGCTCCCGGATAGCATGTCGCATCAGCCACCATTTTCTCGAATGACTCTTATGCAGCCATTAACAAAAGACCAACTCTACCTTGTGTGTGTAAGCCATTAATCAAGTTTGTCAGCCATCGAAAATGCCGGAGGAAATGGAAAAAACGAAAGACGCTCGTTGTGGTTTGACTCGACTTCGACTTTTAGCTCAGCCGGGACCGGGACCGGGAATGGAACTGGGAATGCGACGGGGAGCAGGCAATCAGACAACAATCAATTTCTCAGGAGCCCACAGGACCACACCTCATCACAGAGGGGGACTCTAGACCAGGTGGGGGGAGTGCTGTGGAGTGCATTGTTCGCTGCAGGGCGACCCGCGCATATTGAATTTTGTATCCGCGGGACCAGGGACTGGGGTTCTGACTCTGAGGCATGGGGCTGGGGTATGGGGTATGGGGTATGGGGACCCGGGATAAGCATGAATTATGTGCACGCCTAGGTAAATATAGAACCCGCATCGATCGATCGATGCTTTTTATACGAGTTTAAGTGTCACGTTTTCGGTCTGTGCAGGGGTAGCGGTAGGGGTAGGGATGGGGGAATGGCATTTTAATACGTCATCGTTTCCAGTCGGCCCACGCAATCTAAGTTATGGCCGACATCTGCTCAAGTTCAGCATTGGAATAGGAATAGGAATAGGAATTTGGAATTCGTGTTTGTTTTTACCAAATAGGAATACTCGTAAGTCGGGCCGAGCTCCAGCTCCAGCTACAGCTCCAGCCGGACCAGACCCGTGCGCACTGGGCCGTGAACGCATTGGGAAAACGAACCGAAAAAGGAAAAGGCGAAAGAAAACCACACCACACCAAACCAAACAATACCAAAATGCGATGGGTTCTGCTCGCCGTCGAAAGCAGTTGGCTCAATTTATATGTATTTTCAATAAAAGTCGATATAATGCTTGCCAAGGTTCATAGAACGAGCAAATGAACTTGGAAACGGCCAGCAGCAACAGAAGCGGCAGAGGCAACGGCAGCCAATGAAGGCAATCAATTTCAATTCAGTTTCCTCGCCTTTCCCGAGCGCCAAAGCCAATGAGGCGTCCACAGGGCAAGACGAGGCCAATTGCAGTTATTTTACTGCTGCTGTTGAACCTTTTTTGTCCTCCCTCCCTCTCTGTCTCTCTGTGGCGAAAGGGTATCTGAACTTTGTCATTTTGGTGGAATGTTCCAATGGGGAATACCTGAAATCTCATATAAAAGAGGTAGAGGTAAGACATTTTCCCTTTTAGTTTTCACCGATCGCGGAATACTGGCTTAAAGTTTCGGTCGAAAATGTAATTTCGTTTCGAGTAAAACCGCAGAAGAGTATTCAATTTATGCAAACCCAAAGATTAAGTTTCCCTTGGCCCTTTGTTTTGTGTTCTCCTCCCACAGCCGAGGAAATCGCAAACAAAGGACCCGAAAAGTGTTGATGAACCCAACAAAGAGGCGCTCCCCACAGATACATTCTCCCATGCACACATACCCTCACAAAGAGTCGCTCTGGCGCTCTGGCGCCACTTCATTGCGATTATCGAATGGCCGTTGATTGTGTCGCATCGATCCGCGGCGATTTGAATCGCAGCCGGAGCACATTAAAATGAACGCCTTTCATTTGCAATTAAATTAAGGCGCACAGACAGCCCAAAGCAGAGCCGGGAAGTGACAAATACTCGTACAAGCATGGACACGGACCCAGACAGGGGCGCACTGAGGGTGCTCAAGTTGCGGTCAGTTGGCCACACGTGTGTGCCGGAAGCTCCCTTGCAGACGCAGAGGCAGCGGCAGAGGCACAGAACAACTGCTGTCAAGCACATCGCAGACGCCGTTTGCAAAAATCTTTCGGATTACCAATTCTAGACGCCTAATGCCATTTATAGGCCATCGCTACAAATGCTCCAGCTGTCTTGTCCGTCCGCTGCCATCCGAAATTAGTTGAGCCCCAGACCAAGACCCAGAACCAGCCCCATTTCCACATTTCCCTCTTCGGCTGGGCCAACAAATTTATTGAAACCACTTCGGTGTGATGAGATGAGATGGAGGGGGAGTGGGGCTGGCTACAAAGGTCTGATTTGGCTTGTTTCCTTTCCTTTCCTTTCCTTACCACTCCTTCCTCCTATACTGGCTCCTGCCCGTTCTGTGGCGGGCTTCTTCCGTTTTCCGTTTTCCCTTTGCCCTTTTCACTTTTGGCCATATATTTTTCACATTTATGTCGGGTATTTTGTCTTATCACACCCTCGTGTTTGCAGTGCGTGCAAAAAATGCCGTCTCCGTTGTGCGGGGGGGGAACAGAGGCAGAGTACAACTAAGAGGGTGGAGGTTGTGCCGCCAACCACCCACGAGATTAAAAATGCCATAAAGACAGTAAGGGTGAATGGCTCTAATGGCTGCCGTTGCCGTTATTCGCCGTCTCTCACACACACACTCTCTCTCTCTCTTAGTCTGTCTCTGTGTCTCTTTTCCCGTTTCCTTCTCACATTTCGCTGTGCTGAAAGAGAAAAAATGAGTATTCGGCAGTTACCATGTTGCCATGGCTCTGGTCCTATACGAGTACGAGTGAGACTTGGGTGAGGGCTGTGTTGTGGTCTGTTTGGATTTGGAGAGGCATTCAGCGATTGACTATAAAATAGAAAATTGCGAAAACATAAGTATTTATCCAGTTAATGCATCGATAGGTGATGCTCAGAAAAGATTGTACTTATTTGTGGCATATGGATTTGGAAAATGATTCGTCTCACTTTTCAGATTTGTCCTTGAGTAAGGATAATAATTTTTCTTTTCCAAGTAATCTTTAATGAAAATAATTCATTAATTCCAAAGGAGCCTCCATGACTGACTACCTTTAATTTAGTCCAGAGCATGTGTAATTATCTTGGAATTAATTATGTAAACTATTGTTGAAAATGTTAATTGGCAATTCCAAAGCAAATGTTCGACTCTACAGATTCCCCCAACTATTTCTATATCTTAATCTAACAAAATCCTTTTGTTTTCCTGATTCAATTTCAATGTCGAGTCCTTCTTCAAAGTAAAGCTAATGCTTCCCAGTCCATTCGCTTCCCCTTCCTCCTCGATCCATTCCGACAAGGGGTAAATCCAATGATGGCGTGAAATATTTGATGAGAATATATTAATCCCCCAGGAGCTGTACGGGGCGAATGGGAGGCACGAGTAGTTGCAACATTTGTTGCCAATTTTCTTGGCCCCGTCCCAGAAGAGGCAGCAGGCAGCAGGCAGCAGACAGCGACAGCTATGGCTGTAGCTTCCCATATATTTTGCAAGATTAAGCACACAATTAGCAATCCTGGCACTCGGGCCTGCCGGGGGCGAAGAGGACGGGGGGTGTGGCGGATCTGATGGCACAGACAACAACATTGCCAATGCGCTGCACATAAATTGCAGGCAAAAGCCTCCCCCAGCTACTGCCTCTCCTCCACCCCAACCCCAACTCCAACCCCAATGCAGGAGCACAAAGCACACCCCTCTGGCCCGCCCACCCCCTCCCCTCGGCATCGGTTGGGCGTACGAAATGCTCGCGCAACTGATTAAATTTAAATAAATTTAATAAACATAAATTATTTGCAATGGCAGCCAGGAGCTGCCTCTGCCTCTCCCTCTGCCTCCACCTCTACCGCTTCCCGGCTGCCACCCCCGGGTCGAGCACAAGTTAATGGCGGCGCTTACCTGCCCACCCTCACATCCCCCGCTCTGCTCGCTCTGCCTCCCCCAGCTAAAAGCCGCACAAAGGCGCCAGATGTTGCCCGAGAGCCTTGTCAAAGGAGCATTTAAGCGGCTTTTCTTTCAAACTTTAATTAGTCTTCGTCGCCGCTGCTCTGCTCCCGCCGCTCCAAGGACTCCTCGCATTTGCATATCCCGGGCTGTGAAGAACGGTCCCCGGGGATGTCGTTTTACCAGAGAACACTGCAATTTGCGCTAAATGCTTGAAAGATCGTTCGGCCCGCTCCCCAGCTTGGGGAAGCTTTGAACTCAGGCAAATCCACGCAGCAGAAATTTTGTAGCCATCAGAACAAAATTCCTATTCCTCACTTGCGTGCATGTACAGATATGAGCGTGACTGTGAGCGTGCTATGTGCGTATGGGTGGATCTTGGGGCATGTTAAATGTCTGCCGTTTGTTTATATATCTTTCAGCATGCCATCCGGGAAGTTAGTTTCGAAAATTCATACCAAATATAAACAAATCAGCATAAAACATACCACACCAAACCAGCCACGAACACACAATTCACAAGCGAGATTTCTGCTTCTCCAAAAACCAGATAAATATACCAGGGCGTGAATAAGCATTTGTACATACGTACAATGTATGTATGTATGGGTATTCGTATTTTCGGTGTACATATGTATATGCTGGAACCACGATATCCGGGAAAAGAGAAAATAATTGCGGTTGAAAAAGTTAGATAAATCAATAATATTTGTCCTCCTTTTAAGACCTTGCAGGGCTGAATATCTACATACATTTATATATATGTATATATCTGTGGTCTGTGTTGGTAGTTCAACAAACAGAATATTAGATTTATAGATTTTAAAGATAGAATCCTATATCACAGTAATACATACTCCAAAATTTTGTTTTTTCTGCATTCAAGAACAGATATTAAAATTTGTGTTTTTATCTGTTATTCTGGCTGTTATTCATCATAATCTTTTTTCATTTATTTTCATCAATTTTTTTTTGCATTCACTCCCTATATTTTGGGCGGTCTCCAGTGAAGATATAGTATTCAAGCTCATTCAAGCTCCCAGAGCTTGCTGAGATCAGCCGAATGTGCAGAAAACCTCCCAAGATTCGCCCAAATTCTGTTCAAAGACAAGCGCGCCAAAAGTCAACAAACAAGCGAGCGGAGCGGCGGGAAAACTTTCGATTCGCAATTCGCGGCTGGTCAACAGCAGCAAAATCAGGAATTTATGGGCCGGCAAACAGTTAGGCCCGACAAAAGAATTCAAATTAATTGCCACAACTGAAACAACAGGGCTACGGGTAAGAGTATGTACACAACTCGAGGCTCGTTGGGGTTGGGGTTGCGGTTGGGGTTGGGGCTGGGGTTGGGGTTGGGGCCTGACCACAATGTTTCGGAGTTCTGTGTCAAGCGATATGTACATTTGTTTATTATTTTCCAAAAAACAAAGGCGAGAGGAGCGGAGCGGAGCGGAAGAAGAGAGGGAATAGAAGGCAAACACTAAACACGAAATACAACAAAATGAATGTTTGTTTATTGTACAATTTTGTGTCGCTTGAAAAAGAGGCGGGTAACGGGAACGGGAACGGGGACCGGGACCTGCCAACGTCCCCACGGAACCACTTTCGAGTGCACACAGATATATGTAGATACGCCACAGACAGACAGACAGAGATACAAATACTCGCACCCATATAAACTATGGCGCTTTCCACCTCCCCTCCGCTTAGACCACCTTCACACTGGGCGTGTGTCTGTGTGTTTGTGTATCTTTATTGTACGCTGTGAATTGTTTTTATGATTTTTATGTCATCATAAGTTTCGGTCTGCGCTGTTTTTTTCTGTGCCTCGTTTTCGTATGTTTCTGCGCTTATTTATACGCGCCGCTGTTTATTGAACAATTACGTTTACTTTTATGATTATTAATATTTTTAATTGTTAATGTCATTGTTATAGACGCTGTCCGGGTCTGGGCCCATTCCCATTCCCATTCCCATCCCCATAACCATTCTCATAACCATCCAAATCCCATTCGCAACGTTGACAGCGGCGCCTTGGGACGACCATCTCGTCTTGTCGTTCCCCGTCAGTGCGGCTACGGGTCCACGCTCTTCAGTCTTAATCAGATTCTGATTTCAATTCTGATTCCAAAGCAGGCACTCGGCACTCGACTTCGATTGTGCCTCTTGCTCTATTTGGCCAACGCCGCTACGTCTGGAATTTCTGTTTGTTTCTGGTTCTGGTTCTGGTTCTGGTTCTAGCTCGCTGATTTGTTTACTTGTTGCATTTCGGGCCAGGAGTACCCGTATCAGTCAATTTTAGCCTCGATTTACGGCGCGCTAATTGATTTTTAATTGGAAAATGGAAATGGTTTTCTGCGCAATTGTGCAACGAACCGGTTAGGCCAGCCGCCGTGCATGCGGCTCCAAAGTTATGCGATATCTGCTCAGCGACTGTCAAGACTATCGAGATATTAGGAAAATATATTGTGAGAGCGCAATCGAAAGTCCCCAAATCTTCAAGGAAGCCCGGGGGGGAAACCCGATTGTCTGATGTCAGATTTACTCCACCCGTAGTTTTCCTTAATTTATAATTCCTTATGTCCAATAGGATTTATCAATATGAATGAACCCTAAAAGACCTCACGATGTACTGCCAGTCACAAACTCGACTCAGTTGATATTTTTGTTTAAAATGTGGAATTTCGTCTCTTCCATAGCTGTCTCTGCGTTCGAATCATGATTTGATTGCCAGTTTGAAAATGAGTATTGAGTGAAAATGCTTTCCTGGCCGGGTTCAATGGAAAATCAATAGCAAATTCCTGCTGCTATGTGTGCTCACTCTCACTCTCCCCACATCTCACTCTCTCTCTCTCTCTCTCTCGAAAATTCCGGTTTGCCTGCGCCGACTCACCACTGAACTCCCCCCGCTCCTGCTCTGTCAGCACATTCGTTGCCATACAGACGCTCTCTCACTCTGTAGTTGTGTGCGTGTGTCTACCTGTCCGACACAGACACCGCGGCAGCCATGTTGGATTCCATCACTCCTGTGCGCACTGCAGCCGTCTCGCTCGCACCTGCGCGTCGCAGCCGCCATTGCGGGGCTCATAAATCTCGTTTAGGGGCGCGTGTGTCCTGGGAGTCGTGATTTATGGGACGAATTGTAGCTGCTCATTGTAGCGTGTAAATAATTTAGATTAGTTCGGTATTCCGTAACTCCTGCCCCACTCATGCCCCAAGAAGGAGCTGGAGTTTGATTAGAATTCAAATTGCTTTTTGGCTTTCCCCGACTGGGTCCAGACGACTTCGTACAAGCCAGCATCTGGATGTTTCTCGATTGAATGGTCCCCGGAAGCTTTTCTGAAAATTAAAAATATCAACTTGAAATGATTTCGGACTGGTGGGGGGGGTTTCGCTTTCGTCTCCGACCTTGTCTTATCTGGGAATGACTCACCAGAGCTGATAAACAGCACAGGTAGAGCTGCCCGTTCATGTCACGGCTTCAATCGATCCGTAAATATTTTGCCAACTGTCGAATATCATAAAAAATGCATAGGTTTGAAAACCCGAAATGATTTACAGCTGCAACTGAAAATGCAACGGAGAATCGCAAGATATGCACCTTTCACAGTGTTACGCAAAAATTGTCCTTTTTTTATTCGGTTCGAATGTTGTTGTAGTGGGAAAGTCGCAGCTTGAAAACCATAAAAAATTGCTGCCGACACGAAAACCTTTTACAGGAAAAACTCGACACAAAGCAAAAACAGAGAGAGAGAGGCACGACATAAAAGCCATAAAACGGCAAGCGGTCGACCCAAAGTGAGAGGCTCTGATCCAGAGGATGCGGCAGCAATTTGTAGATAGCGAAATTTTGATTTCCGAAACATAAACACGGAGCCTGTGCACCGTCGCGCAAAAAATTCGCACAGGTAGCGTGGAAAATCGGTAAAAAAAGAAAATAAAATAAGAATCGCCTGGCATAGGAGCGTAGGAAAACGGAAAACCGAGTCAAAAACACAGGGCGATACTGCTGGGCACCGCGGCGAGACCTGCCGCAGCGGGTGCCGGTGTGTTTCTTCACCCTTCCATGCACTGCGTGCAATCCAAGGCGGAATCAGCGCTGGGTCAGCCTGCTTCCCGGGGAGCCCAAGTCCTGGGGCGCCTGCTGCTGCTCTGTCGCTGACGTCAGATCTCTCCACCCTTCCAGTCCGTGTTCCAGCATGATTGTTAGACAAACTGTTTGTTTGGCTCTTAATTTCCAGCCAGTGCACTCTCTCTCTCTCCGCTCCCAACTCCCCATCCCGGATCCCCATCCACAGACCCAGGAAAAAATCATGCGGCGGCGACGCGTGACATGTGTTGCAGCCCGTTACGGCGAGGCAGAGTTCCATTCCCGCCTGTCTGACAGCGTCTGCGACTCGTTAAGAGTTGCCAGAAAAGACAGCCCCAAAGAAGCCGAACAACATTATCATACCAATGCACAGCCAGACAGTGTGAGTGCGTGACTGACGTGACTTTCTTTGTTCTTTCTCCCGCCCACAGGCCCCAACGGATGCCCTCGCCGCCGCGGCAGGCAGACCTACACGCGCTTCCAGACGCTGGAGCTCGAGAAGGAGTTTCACTTCAACCACTACTTGACGCGGCGACGCCGCATTGAGATCGCCCACGCGCTCTGCCTGACCGAGCGCCAGATCAAGATCTGGTTCCAGAACCGTCGCATGAAGTTGAAGAAAGAGCTGCGCGCTGTCAAGGAGATCAACGAGCAGGTGAGTCGATCCCCCAGGATTCTCCAGAGCCCTCATTTTGACAGTGGGCTAGAGACCGACTTTCGAGCGGAAAACTAAAACCCTTTTCCTTATGTTTTCCTTTCCATTTAAGGCCCGACGCGACCGCGAGGAGCAGGAGAAGATGAAGGCTCAGGAGACGATGAAATCCGCCCAGCAGAACAAGCAAGTGCAACAGCAGCAACAGCAGCAGCAGCAGCAACAGCAACAGCAACAGCAGCACCAGCAGCAGCAGCAACAGCAGCAGGACCACCACTCGATCATCTCACACAATCCAGGCCATTTGCACCACTCCGTCGTGGGCCAGAACGATCTCAAGCTCGGCCTGGGCATGGGCGTGGGTGTCGGCGCCGGAATCGGTCCCGGTCTTGGTGGCGGGCTCGGCGGTAACCTAGGAATGATGAGTGCCCTGGACAAGAGCAACCACGATCTGCTGAAGGCTGTCAGTAAAGTCAACTCGTAAGCTGCCCCCGCCAGCCAATCTTCCGCCACTAGCACCACGCCACCACGCCACCACCGCCGTTCGGCGTTCTTTTTCGTCTCCTCGTCTGAGTAGCGCGAGAAAGCGAAAGATAAACTCGATAACTAAAATACGTAAACCTTTACATAGTAAATAGTTACATAAGTCTACATTTAATGGATATAAATTCAATTAAGCATACAGAAATACGTACAGTACACACGAATGCGAAATCAATGAGCGCGCACTGTGGCTCCGATGCGATCCGATGAGATGGGGTGAAGTGGTTCGAGTGCTGTCATCCTCAGATTTCGCGAGCTTTCATGGGGTGGTGCTGTCTATTTGATAGGCAGAGCCACACCTTCGATTTTACTGCAGCTCTACAGAGTCTGTTCCATTTTCTTCTCTTTCAACCCCTAGTGGATAGCCGTTCAATCAAATTCCACCCCAGCGAATCGGATATGGGCTGAAGTGCGCAACATGCTAATATTCATAGATAATAGATAACATGAACTACTTAGAATAGCGTTAGCGGTATATGCTTAAAAGAAGAAAGAGGAGTTTCCAGGAGACACGATCTACGGACGAAATGAGCGATTTTTAATAGTCAGAGAACCACCTTACCCGCGTTCCCGTTCAGCCAATGCGGTGGGCAGGGTAACGGAGTCGAGTTCAACTGTAAAATTATTTGCGACTGCTGTAGGATTACCTAGTACGATATAGAGCCACGTTCGACTATGTTTAACGAGGAGTTTGACATGAGTACACAATATATGAATATGCTTAAAGATACTTACTTCTAGTGTTAGAGCGTAGAGCGTACCTTTTGTATTTACCTATTTATTGGAAATCCTTGTTTATGTCGAGACTCTTCGAAAACCCCTTCCTGTTCTGTTTAAGTGAGGTGTTTACCGTGTGTTTTTGCCGTATTTTGTTGTGTGCCCCGCCCACGCTTTGAATACAATGATTTCTTCAATGCCATATTAATCTTAATTCGACTCAACTCGATCGCAGCGTCTCGATCGGTAGCATCTGAAAATATGCAAGCAAATTGCGCAAATATTTCCATATATAAAATTTGTAAGAACGAACAACGGTATGCAACATACCAAAAGCATAATCACGATTTCAAATACGTAATAATAATAATAACAAATCACGAAAGAAAATCATTGAAATATATAGAAAGAGGACTCAGACGAAGCTAAGAAATAAATTGTCGTTTTGCCAGTGACTAAAATTTTAAATTAACTACAGTTAAGTGATGTACTAGAATGGGCTAGACGTTGATTGATTGCGAGGCGCAAAGGTCCATGCATCTACAAAAACACAAACAGAAAACTCTGAAATACGTATTAGCTTAAGGTTGCAACAACAGACAAACTATCGAGGACGAGGACGATTGTGGGAGAGAAGTGCAGAGAGTATGCCATCTACGAGAGAAGGCGGAAAAACCCCATATACGTAGATTTCCACTTCCCGAAATTAAATTTACCTAGCATAATCTTTGAGGATTGCAAATTGAATTAAAGTCAAGATCTATTTATTATACACAACCGAAGCGCATATTTACATAAACAATTAATGACAAATATACATATATAAATATACATATATGAATATATATTAAAAATATATACAATATGAACTTTATGTGTATGTATAAATAACTAAGTGTATGTGTATCTAGAATGTTAACATTAAATGCAGTCAAAGTCGAGTCACACTTTTCCACACACCACCACCAACCAGCATGCCCCACCCTACGCACATCTTTCGCTTTAGGTCTGCTTTGTCCCCCTGTTTTGCATTGGTTCGAGTGATATTAATGGGTAGCGACAACCTTTTGCCTTTTTTCAAGACCGATTGAAGAAAATTTTGTTTCTGTTTCCGTTTTCGTTTATATATAGATGTGTTTGTTTTGGTTTAAGTTTCGACTCATTCGGATGGCATAGAAAATTAGCGCATACTTAATATTTTGTTTGAACCTTAATGCTAAATACTTCTGTTAATTTTAGTTTAAGTTTAGTTGTGACGAATTGTGTATTATATAATTTTATGCGATTTCAAATGAATGCGAAAATAACTACAATTAAACAACCTTTGTTTCACTCACTCCCCTCACCCAGCGCGCTCGCCCATCGACTGGGAAACAACTGCAACAAGAACCCATCCATACGGGGTCCCACTTGCCACGGCCCCAGAACTTGAAATCAATCTAAATATTAGCCTAATACCTAAAGACCATATATACGTAGCAACCAAATCGATAACTATATACTAACCAACAAAGTTTACTCACCCAGCCTCACAGAAACCGAAGCGAAATATTGGGGAATCGCGATAGAAACAAGAACCGAAATATACGTAACTGAATTATATTCGAACTTTATAACTTTATAAAGATCCTAGTATTAGATCAAGAAGGGCGCCCAAAATTTGCCATCGTATTTGTACATAATGCTGCATAACTACTATTTATAATAAGAAACTGGATTAACTCGAACAAAACACTCACGTCATATATAGAAGCTACCATTCCCCGGGTTCGAAGAGTGTTGGCCGGAGCCAAGGGGCTGATTAAAGTGTGGATTTATGAGTTACTGATTGAAGCGAGCCCCCAAACAAACGAAACCAAAATAACTTTAGTATAAGCCAGCAACAAAAGTGAAGAATTAATAAATAAATAAAAATAAAAACTTAAGAAAATATGTCGAAATAATTGCGGAGTGGGGCTGTGCTCTGTGCTCCAATTTAATCTGCTTTGAGAAAGTTTTCTTCATATTTAGAGTCTATCAATGCAAGCGTTTTTCTGGATATCCAAAACTAGGAATATATGGGCCTATTTCCGTGGAACTTTCACTTATGGCTACACTTAAATCCAAAAAGCTAGAAGCTAGAAACGTAAAAGATATGTAGAAATGTTAAAGGTAAAGAAAGTACATTTTATTGGACTTATCCAATTTGATCCATTTTATCCTCAGATTGGGTGATACACAATGATTTTCAAATAGATCTGATATTCCCCTGCTGGAGTAAGCTTTTACAGGTGATATTGTGAAAACAAATATTATAAAAGCAACCGTTCCCTTTAGTCGGGGTAGTAGTCGGGGTGTCAAGTCGTAAGTTAAGTCGTCTATTTTCAATCGATTTTCTGTTTTCGCGATATGGGATTACGAGCAACACTTACATTTGTAAGATTCCCTCGTCCGATATAATGGATCTTATATTCATCCGTAATTGGTTAAATCCCCATGTGCACTAATTTATCTTGACAATAGTAATAGACACATAATCTCTACTACTCATATATCGAACCGTACGTTTCATTTATATTTCCGCTCAAATTGACTTGATACAATAGAGTTCTTTGGGATTCATAAATTCTCGCTTGCTAATGCCGAGGCCACAAATATTAATTAACGAATGCCGTTTTATGGAAATTGATTTCATGCCTCGTCCAAAGGATGATTGCGGTTAGGGTTCGTCGCGTTCGCTGGTAGGGGGAGGATGGGTCGACTTTCGCTGTGGCCGGAGAAGTAGCTCTGCAATTTGCAATGTGGCCACGTTCTGTCGAGAACTGTTGCAAAACGCCTTTAATTAAATTTAATTAATGCGGCAACAACTCAACGGATTATGATAATAAGCGCACACATAACGACGGCATTTATGGCACACACATGTGCACCAAGGAGCGACGTAGTCTGAGGATAAGTTCGATTCGCTGGCGGAGGAGGAGGCCAGACGATGTCCTTGTCCTGTTTGGAGCAACGACGGCGTAATGGCTGCGTCAACGAGCTGACTCCTCGGCAATGGCAATGGCTGCGGAAACGGAAGCCCAAGCACCCAAATGGCTCATGTATGCAATAAAAGAAACTTTCGAAAACGTCAAAATGGCGTTCCAAAGATTGTTCCATTGATGCTGGGAATGGGCACGACAGTTTGAGTGAGAGTAGGGTATGGGGTACAAGTTCGGTCTTGGGTTCACGGCGGATGTCTCTGCTCACCATGCAGAGCACGTAGGATGAGCACGCAGAGCTGCATGGGACCGGGCCGGCACAGGCCGGGACGGGCTAGGCATAAGTTCCCATTTGGATGCTGTTATTAGAAAAGTTTTTGTGTCGGTTAAACTGTCCCAAAAGGCGATCATCGACGCGATAAGGCAACATTTGAAATATTTTATTTCATATGCTGTACGAAGAAATTTTCCCAATACATAATACTATATACTTGTACTCCAAAAGAAAGATAAATCTTGAATCAGGAATCCTTTGTAAAAACAGTTGGGCAGCGATATGTTCTTCATTAATAGAGATTTTTCCCGATATCTCAATGCTATATTATGTTACAAATTTATAAAAATCCGAGAGGTCGGAACTTTTTGTTTCTCTGCGTCACAAACATACTATAATGTAATACTATATTCCCTTTGTTATTTCGAAAGAATATGCATTTTCCAAGCAAACTGTACCCAGATCTTCAAATAATTGTCCAGACGTTATTATATTTTGTTAGAATATACAAGTAGCTCAGCCATTTCTCTTGACACTTGAGGACTTTCTACCAACTGGATGGTTCCCACCAATCCAGCGAGATGCCAACTTTTGGAGGCGTTGGAACAACGGTTTCCGCCATATGTTTTATTCATGTTTTACGTATGCATGCATACATATATCCACCACCTCTCAGTCTCGCGACCCCGGGCATCAACGTTAGTCGGCCGTGTAATTCTAATGCCAAATCGCACATAAACTCTGGCAATTTATGGCATCCAAATTCGTTAGCGGGTTGAGCCCTGGCCAAAAAAGAATTACAATATTTTGACAGGGCAAACAAAGCCGCAAACGCCAAGCGATGATCCTACTTTAAATTCTGCTTCGGCATCGCGTCTGGGGCTGATGCGGATGCTGTTGGTGGCGCGGCATATGCGAGGCATAATTACAGCCCATCGCAGATGTTGCCATCCGCGAACCCTGTTCCTGCTCTGCCCCTGCCCCTGCTCCTGCTCCTGGCTCCTGGCTGAGCCCGGGCCCTGGGTCTATTCCAACAAAATGGCGGCCAATTACAGTGCGCGTTTCGTTTAATTGAAACATAATTTTGCATAAATAAAACAAGGCATAAAACACCCTGTTCGATGGCACCCCCGTCCCGGGCCAAAGTCCACATTAATGGCGGACCAAAGGGAGCTTTTTCAAACAAGTTCAAGCAGGGACAGTCCCACTCCTGAACCAGTGACAGTGTGCAGTGTGTGTGTGCAAAAAGGGTCCCATTCCCGTTCCCAATCGAAATCGCATCCCAGTCGACGCCCTTCCCTGGAAATTTGCAGCCGGAGTGTCCTCTGCTCTGGAGCGGCTGTGATGATGCGTCGGGCCCGAGTGTCTCTCCCAGCTCTCGCAGCTCATTCCGAATGCACAGGTTGATTTTATCCCCTGGCACTTTTTCATGCGACTCCGGAATAGATTGGCCCGTCGCAGACTTCATCTCCGCCGTGTAGGCCTTTATGTGTACACTTTCTTCGCTGTTGTTGTTGTCTTTCCACTTTTATTTTCTGTTGCAAAATTGGACATCTCGCCGTGCTGCTACATCATAATTTATTAAAAAAGAAAAATGAGTTTTCCCTCTTTAGCTCGACACTCTGTGCGCCCAATTTTAAAGCCCTTGGCGAACATATATCACAATTATCGCCTGCCAATATTCCCAAACAGCGGGAGAGGAGCGGGAAACTGAAAGGTGAAGTTTGCAATTGCATTTATTGAAAATGGTAGGCTGGGAACGGAAAATGGCAGAGCCACAGCATTTCCATTGCAATTTTTAAGGGACTTGACATTCAACAATATTATATAGCATTTTCGCTTGCCCAATAGTTTGTGGAAATGAAACCTGATCTAACTGGATAATTTTGCATACAAACACAAGCAAAAGGGAAACGGGGGTCGCAGCCATTCAGCAAGCCATTGTGGCGCTGTTACTGTAAGACCCCATTGACATTAACACTAAATTTCAACTAAGCGATCTTCAATATATTATAATAATCCACCGAGAAACCAACCGACAAATGCGCGCCGCATTCAAATGAAACACAATCTTTTGAAACTGAGAGCGAAAGCCAAGCCGAACCACCACCGTTACCACACACAAACAGGGACACAGATACAGATAGACCGCCCAGCAACCCCCTGCATGGCTACTTAGGGCTCCCTCGCACTCCAACCAGGACGAACAGGGCTGAAAGAGCAACGGAAACAGGAACTGAAGCTGAAGCTAAAACACGTTGCTAACATTGCAAATTTTTGTTGATTTAATAAAATTGCACCCACGAGACTAATTTATATGGAATGTTGGTAGTCGAAAAGAGAGGCCGAATTGGTTTCAGGTACAGCACAACCATCCTTGTTGACTGCACAGTGGGCTGACCAGATTGGAGACAATTGGGTGGCAGTTTTTGGATGCCATATTAATTTAGGTGTTACATAGAATAGAATTTATCATTTCAAAAATACCATCTGGTATCCAAAATTGTATAAAACGAAGCAAACGAGTAGTACTTAGTGGTAGTAAAACAGTCCGGCTCGAAAACGATACGATAGTTTATTTTTTACGGAATTGAATTAGGAAAATGTAACTATTTTATGATACAATAATGGTTTCCCCCATTTTCTAAAGAATTCAAAAATATTGTAGAAATAAAGTACCTATATGTATCTAAATATGTATATAAATTTAAACTCAATTCAAAACAGCCACGTTACTGTCACCCACTGAATGACGTCTCTAAATGACACCAAGCCCACTGTGCGGAGCAAGAAGGCCCACAAGGCGGCAGTCTGACATTGGAAATTTTCCTTCTGCTTTCACGGTTGCTTAGCTTGTTACATTTTCGGAACTTCTGTTATCATTTCGAATTAAAGTTGGCTAGGATGTGGGCCTGTAGCACCGTCCTCCGCATCTTCGTCGTGTTCGTGCTCACCTAGGCTTATCCGACGGGAGGGTGGGTTGTGGCCACCACCGAACCACCCTCGCCATTCTTCACCATCTTACTCTTACTGTGTCTGTGTGTGCGCCAATGCCATTTGCTGATTTATATTGCATAATATTGCCGAGCTGAAAATTGCCTCGACTACGGGCTACGACTTGGATATCGCCATCTTGGCATTGGAGGAACCCGGACACACAATTTGCCAACTAATAAACATTATGGCGTGCACCTACTTCGACACCGACTCAGCCATCGGCTCAGAGTGCGACCTGTACGGTGGCCAATTGTTTTGATCTGCGACAATTTACGAGGCTCTCCCGTCTGCTTTCTGGGAAAACGTTTTCCTCGCTATCGGGGGCCTCATCTAATCGTCGCGTTACCAACTCCTTTATCGATGGCCGGCTCTTGTTGTGTCAACTAACCGTTTTCATAGGTCTTATCCCTTTGAGGGCAGCCGCCTCCTCCTCCTCCTGCTCCGCTGTTTGCTTCTACTTTTGCCAGCCACTTGAACAGATGTCAGCGCGAATTTCACTCGACTTTCACCCAATACAATAATATTTAATAACGCATTCCCTGTCCTGCCCCTGGTGTGTCTGGTCCTATGTGAGGTTGTTCTCATAAGCAACTGTCTCACACAAGCGGAGACATGGAACACAGCGACAGCGGGCTATACCTGGGAAGAGCGGCCGTGACGTATCTGACAGATTAAGGAAAAGCCATAAAATGCGGTGAGCGAGGATGAGGATGACACGGCCATTGTCCTGCCCCTCCGCACAAACATGGCAGTTGGCTCTCCTCTCTGTCTGACTGGCCCCTGACCCGTCCCTGGCTATAATTTTAATTGCTCGACCGTGGGCACTTTTCATTTGGGAATTTCATTTGTACACACGCATCCACCACATGCATGTAGCCTGCAATTGAGCAACATTTATGAGTGTAAACAGACAATAAACAGTCTCCCATCCAGCCCAGCCCAGGCCAAGTGCCTGGATGCCTGGATGAAAAGAAAACCTAACCTCTCGAATTTGATCCTGTCCCAGCTTCTGTGTACCATCGAACATCTCTCAGCACCTTCAGCAATTTCCGCTAGCCCATCGCCATCTCCAGCGACAGTTATGACTGTGGATTGCTCATTATACTGACTTTAACGGCAGTAAACAGTTCATAAAACGACGCACAGATACATGTGCCTATATGTGCTAGAATACTTTGCAATGATTTTACATACTCGCATGGCCTTGGAGTTCATGACATGACTGACGCGTGTTCCCTGGGAGAAAGTTTTCATTCTGAAAACAACTTACAAATCGGTCCACTAAATGAAATGATGCCAATGATTCTGGTTGCTGAAGTTTAGTCTAAAAATCAGTTACAAAAAGTTAAGTACAATAATATTAGTATTAAAAGTATTTGTATTATTTTAAGTTGAAGATTAATTAAATCCTTCGTAATTCAATTCATTCAATCACTTAAGTGCACCACCTGTACGTGCCCTTAGGCGAATGTGATAGTTTGGATATGCAGATGAGTTTTGTGGAATATACAAGAAAAACACTAGGCACGATCAAGATGCCGCCAGCTATCAGCTTGTTCCAGTGTATATCCCTATCGGTGTACACCTCAGCCCGATTCGATTCGATATGCATGCATAATGGATACAATACACCGATAGAACGGGAACTCCGGTACCCGACAGAGATCCAAAAAACAGATTGCGTGACACCACAGCCCATACGACTGTATACAGCTTTGATATGTGGGAGCTCCTCAGATTACTCGACCCTGGTCGTCGAATCCGCTGCAATTCGAGCCAGCAGTCGCAGTCCCCCGCATTTTTGGGACGACCTGAGCTGAGCTGAGCCTCGGTATCGGCCATCATGTGCATATTTTTATGTATCCCAGCGCTGTGGCTCTACCTGTGCGTGTGATCCCAAAGATGCAATTTATCTTATTTGTAGGCCCCTTTATGGGCCATCTTGCTTTTGGTCTTTGTCTTCTTCCTCTTATTAGCTGCTTGGATCTTTTGTAGTCGGTTTCCCCGTTCATATTGTTTTGTTTCTTGTTCTCTGGCAGTGGCTGTCTTTGGTTTCTGGCCTGGCCTGGCCTGGTCTGGCTATGCGGCTCCACGCGTCGGTTTCAGCTTTAATTTAAAATGGAATGGTGAATCCGAAGATACGACATTGAGACCGGGACCGAAAGACTCTGAGAAGGGGACCAAGACCACAGGCCTGCACTCGCACTGACCCCAGACCAGACCCCAGTCATAAGCCCAGTCCCCCTCCAGCTCCCCATCCCACGGAACTCCGTCTCTGGGTCCGCTAACTCTGACTCTGACTTTTACTCGTTCTCTAAGCGTTTCACTCGAAATGGAACGAATGACTTTGTCTGTGATAATTTATGGCCGCAAACCGAAAACTTGAACCACAAACTGAAACTCAAACTCAACTTTGTGTCACTGCTGTCTTTTTGGTATCTGGTATCTGGTATATGCCTTTCTGGGAGTCCGTGTATGTGAAGCAGCCTTGCCACAAAACTTTTTGCCATCTCGGGCCCTGCCTTGTGGTTTCGAATTACAATTTTACCCCTTCCGAGAGGGTCGCCTGCGGGCCAGGAGGAAGCACTCGCTTGGAGCCAAGTTGGGAATGTTAGTTTTCGAAATTCTGTGGAAAACTTTTCCTGCACTCATCACTCGAATTAATTAAAATTTTAAATCGAGTCTGGCGCGTTGCTGATGTGCTGGGTGTGAGTCTGTATTCAATTTGAGTTAAATTTAATTCAATTCCATATGCAAATGTCGCGCATGTTAGCTTGATTATGTGTTAATCTGACTCGGCCCAGACCAGCCCGTCCCGCTCCCGCTCCCGCTCCCATACGAGATTCGGGCAGAGACGGGTCTGCAACGTTTTTATGGACCGCAACATGTCGTAGGCACAAATTTATCGCAGCCATTAATTGCAACATAAATTTGTTTTATTTTAACATTTCGCATCGACGTCGTCGTCTTTATCGGAGGCGCATTATACTTATAAGTCGGCGTTTAGCCAGAAATTGAAACTGCAAGGCCCGTTCCAGCAAGTCAGAGAGAGCCAAAGTAGATATCGAAACTGGTTTCGAGACGCCAACAACCACGGCAACGACAACGAAAACCGTTGGCGGCTTTTATTCCAACCCAGCCGCCAATTGAATCATTTTTATGGAGCCCATTTAAAGCACTGAAATACTCGCCCCACATCCCGAGCTGTCGTCTTGATTGGCCGTTGTAACTTTGCTTTGGACAGTTTGAGCGGCTCACACAGATGCCCGCACATACACAAGGGAAAAAATGCCTGAAGAAAGCAAAATGTCGTAGAAGCCATTATCTCTCCAGATAATCTTAAGTTTTGGGTATCATTACAGCCATTGTCTTTCAACTTCGGCAATCAAAATGTTTTGCGTCCTACGTTTGGGTGTCTGTGGAAATGATTCACTCAAGCACTCTGGACACTTTGAGCCGAAAGTCAATTAAAATATTTTTGGTTAACGTATCAGAATATTAATTCTTACTTTTGCATGTCTTTCTCTAAGTTTAGTTCAAAATCACGCCCTTTAAATACATATGTAGATAAGTATCATTGATAGAGTCCTACTCATTATCTGAGTCGATGGCATTTATATTGCTGTATCCATCTGTAAGTATGGCAACATATTAATATTCATATTTCCTAAGAACCAGTTTCAAGCGAGGCGAAACATTCTACGGTTTCTCGAATGGGAATATCAAAATTAATTTGAGTTGAGTTACGGCGGGTACAAATTAAGTCGCAAAATTATATGAATGCAAGATACAATCAACAAAGCAATTTGGGTAATTTTATTTCTCATCTCAGTATGTGTTTTATTTTTATTTTATGGATCCTAAGGTTATAATCGGACCGGACCCATAAAATACACATTTTAAATGACTAATACACTTCTTGAATTGGTAATATTGACGTGCACGAGTGCACGAAAGCACGAGTGGGAGTCTTTTGATTTCATTTTAAATTCAAAAGTTACTCTGTAATGAGAGTGCCATTTCTTACAGTGGTGATAATGGTTTGGGTCTTCTCATATTTTTCACTTCAATAACACTAGGCAAAACAATTGCATTTTTTATTTACGCTTCGAACCAAACCGATTTTTCTAATAGATTTGGGGCTTTACATTGTTTTGAATGATAATGGTAAGGTTTATTTAAATGTAAGCAAAGTTTTTCTTTTTCGCAATGTTTATTTCAACGGCAGTACCATCGGACTTTGTAGGTTCAACCGACTTAAATATTAAGCTTTCATATTCAAAATTGATACATTTTTTTCGCTATTCTTGTGTGTTTCTTATTTCTTAATCAGGTATCGTTTGCTAAAATCTATAAATAAAAGTCTGAGGTGCAGCCATCTGACCAAAACTTTTAAACTATTTACATACATACTATATGGCTACAGAACCATCAACTGCAATAGGAACGATCTGCAAATGTATTTTAAATCAAGTTTAACATTTCATTAATTTATTTTTTTATATATTTTTTTTCATTTTTCATTTTATTCATTCAAAGATCTATTCCGATCTATTCCACCATTCTTTTTATATGCTTCCGCCAGGGGGCGCACACTGCACTGGGTTTTAGAGAAAGTGATAGAGTGAGTGAGCGCGTGAAAGGGTAGGCTAGCGCAGCCACTGCAATTTCATTTGTTCCTTCTGGCTATAATAATGATCTGGGCATTCTCCATGATTCTCCGATTTCGGTTTTCTTGTATCTTCAAAATTGTTGATGCGATATTTTGAAATAACCTTGTAGAAGATTGATATGACAGTAGTGTGAATAGAAAATTTGGTTGCTCTGGCTCTTATCTATTCCCTGAGATTATCACAGACGGACGGATGGACAGTCTATCGACTCGGCTATTGATATTAATTGATCTGGGTGTTACACACAACTGTTACAACACAAAACATATGCTATACTCTTTTTTTGTTCAATTTAAGTCTTAATTTCCCATATTGTGAAGTAATAAAGGAAATTTATTTATAATAAAGCATTTATTATTATAATTACATTATAAATTATAATATATAATAATTTATTATTATTTTTTGGATATTGTCAAATATACATATAATTTGAATACTGCTCTGTGACGGGAGCTGGGGGGAATTTTCTGAACTACATTTCACCTAGCGGTTAAATGTGGAAACTACTTAGTTCATGTAGCTACCGGCAGGTGCGCCAGCCCAGCAATCCTTTCATGAATAATTTCCATAATTTTGGTGGACCCTCAGATCTTGGCTGTGATGCCGGGATCTGACGGGATCTCTATCTGTATCTTATGGCTGCAGAGCTCGAACGTGGCTACATTTATCGACTGCACTATCAAGCAACGAGCACTGGCAATCATATTATTATGATTTAATTCAATAGTCCTAACTATTATTATTAAAACGATACTTAAAATGAGTATGGGGTATTAGTATTAGTTTTATGTTGAAAGTGATTTTGTGTAAAGTCCAGAAGGAAGCGTTTCCGACCCCAAAAATTATATACAGTAGACGCTCGGAAATTATAAATCTCAGAAATAAGAATTTTCCAGGTATTATCATCCAGAGCGGAGCCCATTGAGCCATGTCTGTCTGTCCGTCCCTGTGAGGTCTAGTGTTTAGAGACTTTAAGAGCTAGAGCAGCGACATTTTACAGCACAGAATTATAGAGAATAACTATATTTTCTAGACTGCAGAATCTGAACATGATCGCATCATTATGATAGCCAGAATGAAGAACAAAATTTCAGTTTTTTTCGCTCTGTCTCTGTCTGTATGGTATAAATGTAGAGTTGCGACCGTAGCGTTGCGTCTGCTTGTGACGGACATCCACTTATTTCCAGTCCCAAAAAAATACCACAACAAATAAATTCACAATTTCTTCTAGTTCAATTTAAAGTGCCGAATCAATTACTAGCTTTCCTAGCATTGATTCATCTTTTTTGACGGGCACATGGACACATAAAGCGAGTTTATTTGCTTCTTCAACTTTATAATTTGAGCTAACAGCTTTCCATCATCATATCCGGGAACGGAATAAACGACCATTTAGCATCTTCCCTGCACAACTGATTCAAGCTGGATAAAAAGCCACTAATAGACTCAGAAGGATATACGAGGGAGTCTTCTCCCACGGGTACATCCCTAAAAGCTGGCTTTAGACCAAAGTCGTTTTCATTCCCAAGGCAGTCAAGCTCTCGCCCACTGCCCCCAAAGATTTCAGTCCCATAAGTCTATCGTCTTTCATTCTGAATACGGTGGAACGGCGCCTGAGGCTGCATCTCATGGCGAGTATTCCGCCTAGTCCAATCTCAGACTCCCAGCATGCCTATCGGAAGGGATGACCCTCTAAAACGACACTTCAGTATAATCGATTATGGAAGCGTCCCTTAACTGTAAGGAGTACACACTGGTATCCTTCGTCGACATAGACCGCCGGCCTGGAGGTAGATTACCGGACGGTAAGCCTAATCGATAAGATGTTACAAGATCAAGACGATCCACCACGATCAGCAGAGGTACACCGCAGGACGGAGTCATATCGCCCATCCTTTAGAACGTGGCAATTTACGAACTGATTGAAGATAGAAAACAAGAAAATATAAGTTAGAAAGAACAGTCTAATACAGGGGTATCGCAGTAAAATATGCATACATACAGTGTGATTGTCAACCATAGGTCAATGTGAACTATTTTTCCTACTAACTACTAACTCCTTTATGTGCCCTTACCCATGCCGTGGTTCACAACGATTCCGATCGTTATTATTTACTATTTTTATTATATGAGACTTATTATTATTTACATGATTTGAAACAAGTTGGCTCTTTTCTTCCTCCTTTTGGAGGCTTTTCAGTGCTCCATTCGCTTGAGATCGTCTAGATCCATGAATTTGCAGTGTTGTAGTGCTTCTTCTGCACCTGATTATGTGGATGCATTGCAAATTTCCCATGGTTACGAAGTTGAGCTGCCGGACGAGCAGATAGAAATCCTCCCGCCGACACTGGCGAAGTGGTTTCTATCTGATCGTTCGGCAGCTCAACTTCGTAGCCATCGCGCTCGCAGGAGTATAATGGATCGCAAATTGAGAAAGATTAAGACACGAAGAAGCCTCCCTCATAATCAGAACATCAGCTTGTCATGCCGACGTTCCATTCGACGAATCGAATCATTCAACGATTATATTATGATGCAGACGTGTGGGAAAATATATGTCGTTTCTTCGTTGCAGCTTAAAAATAAAAATTGTTTTCTTTCCAAAACAAAGAATTTTTTATTTTCGCTGGAGAGCCTGCGGCGATTAGACAACAAGTCCAATTTGCCGGAGAGCCGTCACGGCGAAAAGATAACAATTTCAATTCGCCTTTTCGCCAATTCGCATTTGCCGCATTTATATCCACCTAAATTAAATGCAGTCGCACAAGCCATGAAATGAAATATACGAATGCCAAGAATCGGGTGTTGTATCATGTACCGGCTCCTTTTTATTTAGTTATTTATTTATTACTTTAAAACAGCGGCGGCAGCGATGTTTTTGTTGGTAGCTGGCAACGCGGCTGCCGTGGACGAACAACGCAAATTCGCCGTATCTCGGCGAAACACTGACACGAACAAAACGCCACATCTGTGGATAGATAGCATCGATAACGATATAAGTTACATGGCGGCGAGCTTTCGTCAGATTGCACCGATATGTTAAATAAATTGGAGGGAATTTCGAAAACATTAGTTTTTCAATGGCCAAGGAAAGACCTGCATGATGATCCTAGCATGCTCAGCTTCAGGTGCAACTGATCCGTAGCCAGATATTGAGGAAGCACATTGGGACCTGTGAGTGTAATTTTATTTTAAACTACCAATTACAATCAAACCACACTAATACTTCGCTAATGTTCATATACAAGTAAATACTTAATTACAAAATACAAAACATTATTACAATATATTTTATTCCATATGGACTAGGCCATATCTACTACATACTATATATTTATTTTATATTATTAATGAAATTTTTGGCATCAAAGAACTTGTTCAATGAACCAGTTGTTCTGGTATTCGAACTATTTGAACCAGCTCAATGCATGAACCGGATGGACCAAAAATCCAATATTCGAATATATTGTCTATTATCTGATTGATACAGTTACAAAATGGAATAAACTAAAGAAAAAAATGTATTATCTCCAAACTACTTCTAGACACGCATTTAGTGTTTGCCTTCTCGGTCGAATTCAGCGACTGTAAATGACTGCCGCAGGTCTTTGCATTAGATCGCATTTTATCCCCCCCGGCTACCGTGTTGACCTAACCTAAGCTCTAAAAAAATAAAAAAAATTTTATCATTTTAAAATAATAAAATTTTACAAAATACATTTGTTAGGTGGGCTGTTGATACAGGGGGAATGGAATGGAATGTATCTGAATGGCTGAATGAATGTTATAGTAGTTCTGGTAAAACTCCAGGCACTCCAGGTGCTCATATTTCGATAGCCATTTGTGGAAGAGGAAGTGGTAAAATGGTGTAGCTGGAGTCCCATTTTGAATTATTCAATGTTGACATGCAATGACTGCATCTTTCCAGAGGCGAAAGATGGTGTAGCTGGAGTCACACTTTGGTAAGGAAAAACATAAGACCAACAGGAAACAGAACGCCGTAATAGTATTTAATTGATTTTTCAAAAGTAAAAATTAACGAAAAGCACGGGGACAGGAGAACTTGTTACACATTCCACACATTTGAACATCTCGCCTCCAACAAAACGTTGGGAAAGCTGCGAGCCATGCGCCCCTCGAACATGCTGACTGCCGCTTAAACGAAGTACATTATACATATATTCAATGTGAAAAGTGTATGGGAGGATTAATAGCTGTATTCATTATCTTTCCGGTTTCGGAATGGCAAAGCTCTTAAAAAATAGCATACTAAAGTTATATGGAAAACTCGGTAAGGTGGTCTGAAAAAAAGAAGAATAATATAAACAATTTTAGAAAACAAACAAATTTATATCCGTCGAGGTTAATAAAAAATGAAAAAGAAAATGGAAACAAATAAAATATATTATATAAAAATCTACCAAACAGTTCGATCGATATTTAACATTTTTTTTTTTTTAAATATTCTATAAATTACATAAATCGTAAGCTTCCATATATACTGACTAAGTACCGGGTATAAAGTAGAGCCGCGGCATTTGCCACATTGCCCCCTCGTTTCACATAAATTGCACAAATGTCACAATAATTTTGTAGAATTCAATAAATCATAACGCATTTAAACAGCATTTATCTATTCGTGTAGCGCGGCATGCGGAAGCGCCCCTCGGTCGCTGAGTTCTAGTGTTTTTCTAGTGTTTCTGCGAGGGCATGCGTGTCGTTTAGTGCACTTGCAACGTATATTCATATATATCTTCAGTTAAAACAAAGTTCCGTACCAGAATTGTTAGCGGAACAAGTGATTTTGCATTTATTGTTGGTGTAATAATTATACAATTGGTTTCTCACACTAATAGTAAGTATACCTGTTTTTTCTTATTATGAGTGTTTTATAAGTGTATGAAGTATCGGCCAACAACACCGCACCCAAAGGTACAACATGATTCGAAAGATAATAAAAAGAGACGACATCCCATCCGCTTGGCTGGTAACTAGCTCACAAATGGAGTATTTCCACCTACAAAAAGATGGGATCCGATTTGATGGGGTGGGATAGACTGATGCTCCAACCGACAATAAATTCAGTAGTCAACTTCATCATCACTGTCATTCGTCGACCGTTCCCGGAGTGGTTGGGTTTCTACCTGAACTAATGAACACAGCTACAGAACATCAACAGAACCGCCAGCAATGTCGCTGACATGTTGCAATGGTCGAAATTAATTATGGCTCAGAGGGGTTTTAAAAACATCCGTGCCGTGGCACGGTGTTCTTCTTAATTACGACCTTTGTCATTCCCAAGCGCTTGTTGGCCGGTCTCGCACTGGGCTTGCGACTAAATAATGTGGCGGGCAAATTCTGCATTGGTCCAAGCCCAGATGGCCAACGGCCAAGACGGAGGAGTGGCTCAAACGAGTTTATTTTCGATGCCGCCTCTAATGCCCCTCCTCAGCTGTCTTTTCGGGCTCGTAAATCCACTTAATGTGTTCATTAATGCAGTGCTCATAGGGTTTTCTTTGTTATACGTGGAATTTCTGGTTTTGGAGTTTGACTCAGCTCAATTCTTAAAATGTCCGACCACCCGGAATGGAATTCAAATGCGAACAAAATTTTCAGAACCGTCAGGAGCCGCGAATATATAAGCGCATCGATTAAGAGTTTGGAATGTTAGATTGGCTCGTGGGCTCCAATTCCCACAAAAAGGTGGATCTTTCTGCCTTAAGAGCACTTGCAGCATGGGATATTTTCCGTTTTAATTCGTTTCTAAAGTGCACATTCGCTAGGGCATTAAAACGCCACAAAAAAAATAATCAACACGACATTTGCGACACTTGAAAGGGGCACTGGATGGTGGGTTGTGTTAGGGGGAGATGAGATGGTGCAGAGCACCAACTGGATCTTGATTACAATTCTCAAATATTTATAAAAACACAGCCCACTGAGCAGAGCTGGAAACCCAGGTGAGGGGCAGGCAGAACCAGAACTTTAACAAGCGCCACGCCCACGCCAGCGTGGGCGAAGGCCGTACGTGTACGTGAGCTCAGGGAATTTACATAGAGCACAAATAAATGGAATTACAGTTAGTCGGGCACGATTCGGGTTATGAAATTAACATTTCGGGCGAGGAGGGGCCGCAGCCACAGCCACAGCCACAGCTTTGCCTCTGACTACGACTACGACTACGACTCTGACGCTCAACCCTCTCCGGTGCTGAGGCAGCACTTTCAACTTGGCCGCAACTAGAAATGCGAAAAGTCGACAAAAAGTCTAAAAACTTTTCGTCCGCTTTCGGGGTGGCTTGAAGGAGAGGAGAAAAGAAGAGGAGGAGTCGGAACGGATCTCTTGGCAAACGAAATGAAATTTTCAGTTGAGTTGCCACAAGCGAACCGAACGCCACCTACCACCTACCACCCAACACCTATCTATCGCCCCAACGCTCGACTCGGCTTGGGGTCGGGTGATGGTGTGGACGAGCAGAGGAATCTGCTGAGTTGCCGCTGCTGGGGACAGTGCATCGGAGCGGAGCCTGAACAGAAACGGGGGGCAGCGGGGCAGCGCGGCCGCAGTCGACGCAGACGCCGACGACGACACAGTCGACACATTTAACGATTATTGCCGGCCATTAAAAATAACAAGCAAAACTTTTGCGCATAAAGCCGCTTCGGGGATTCATTCAACGGCGAGCGAAACTCTTTGGCCGAATCCTTTCTCGATTGCAATTGTTGATCCTTTAGCAACTGTGGGTCTGGTCGCCAATCTGTATTGTTGGCTGCTCTCCCTGCCGTTTGCACTAGAATCGCAAAAGTTTAAATTCAATTCGAGAACTGATCCCAACCCAAATTCAATAATGTGAAATGGGTTTTCCCATCTTGGAAATAAGCCTCCGATTTTGGTCAAGCATGATTTTTTTCTTTAAAGCAAATAAATAAACAGATCCAATATTTTCATCCAATATATAGATGATAAAACGTAGTTTACCAATTTTTATTCAAAATAAAGCACTGCACCTGTATTTCTAAAAAACGAATAGTACATCAGAAAATGAAGGTCTATTTAAAACTAAGTTCGTATAATCACTCGTATGTGTTTTCATAAAACAAGAGAGATTTATCATGTCAGGTATCTGTAGTCAATGAAGGCCCATTGCCTTACTGAGAAGCTGCAACAGTTTTTCGAAACGATCTTTAAAAACCAAGGAAATTGTTACATTGATCATAATGAATGCGAAGAGGTGTAGAACCTTTTGAAAAATATTTTATCTTCGTATGCAACAAACATATGTATACTTATGCACAAGTGCACCCAAAGTACTGAAACTTACAAAGTTTTCTAAGATCCAGGTGTTCGAGCAAAAAGTCTAGTCATTTTGGATTTGGATCTTTGGATCTTGTATCACAAGTTGTTTTGATGGAAAAATACGAGGGTGGTCTGCATAAGTACTGAGCCTCACCGTGCTCCGAAGAAGGCGAATACTGTCTTATCGGCCGGAAAGGTGATGGCCACCTATCACAGGGCTCGTCAGTTGCAGAAAAAACGGCCCCATTTGGGGAATGAAAAAGTGATCTTCGACCATGACCACACACTGGTTCCCACCTCCGGCGTCGCCACAGCTAAATTGGTCGAATTGCACTACGAACTGCTGCCTCATCCGCCATATTCTCCAGATTTGGCCCCGCGTGACTTGTTTTTATATTCAAACTTGAAAAAGTCTCTAGCCGGACAGAAATTTGGATCAAAGAGGAGGTCATCGCCGCTGGGCATCAGATGGGTCCTACGAGTCCGATTCGGCTGAAATTTTGACAGTAGCCGTCGAAACGATAGTTAATCTCTTTGCGATACTGGCGCGGGCGGTGAGGCTAAGTACTTATGTCCCTGACCCCATGTCCCAAGATATTTTCACCCGATTTCTTTAGTTCTTAAAACCTCTGGCATCAAGTTGCTCATCCGAAGGGCAGGTGGTCTGCAATTTGCTCTTTGAGTATTGTGTTACGTTACCTAATATATGTATGTACAAAGTACGTTTGTATGAATGTATGAATCTTATATTCAGAATATCCAAGTGTCTCATATAGGTATGTTAACTGTGTAAACATGAAACATGCTCAACCTTTCCATATGTTCTTCTGATAGCCAGAGCTTCTTTGCGAGTTCATGTACGATAAATGGGTGGTGCGACTCACTTGGCAATCGAATCACGTATCGTTCGTGTTTGGTGATTATAAAGTTTTAATGAATACGCACCACTTGTCCTCCATCTCCATGGCAACGCGAACGAACGCCCAATCGGAGTTGTGGCAGCCAACACCAGCCCCAGATGAAACAACTGCAATGGCATTTCATTTTTACAACGGTTCCATGCAGGGCGGCATGCGACTCGAGGATATTAACACGTACAGAGTGTGTACCATCGAATCTGATGTGCGAGCATCTAATGTCCTTACAATGCATAAATATGAAAGCCATTCTCAAGCCCCACCTTCCTTTCCCTTCATCCGCCTCGCCATTCAATTGGCTTGCGTGTCGTCCCTTCTACTTTCCTCAATCTGGAAGAGCAGTAGACATAGCAGACACTGTGAAGTGTGCTTTGGATTGTCTTTTAGGTCGTTAAGGCGCACGCATTGTCTTGGAAGCTTTCATTTATACTTTTAATATTTGTGCGACATGCCAAATACACATGGAATATACGAGTAATATGACGGCTGTGCCTATAAATCGGACATAATCGACATCTCTGGTGGTTAGCGATCCGATCTATTCTTTGCTATTAATTTGTAAGAATATATAAATTTCTGAATTTGGAAATCTGTATAATCTATATAATTTAGATATATCTATGTAGATAGCTATAAGTACAGTGGTCGTATCCGGGCGATTCCCTGAATGTCTACATATATGTGTAGCATATATATATGAATGTACTCGTATGTATGCTCATATATATTAATATAATAATATAATATAATAGCCCTGATATTATTATACTTGCAGAAATATGTCTAATAATAAATAAGAATTAAATGGATTTTTTGCAATTAAGGGCAAGGAGTTCAAATTTTTCCAGCTTTCTTCTGCGGACTCTGACTCCTCCGGAGAGCCTCTTCCGTCTGCTTGGCTCATTTTATTTGTGCACTTTAATGGTATTCAGCATAATAATTTCAATTCGCGCATGAATATTTTTTTCCACTGGATGCAATTTTAAATTTCCCGTCCCGTAATTATATTTATGCAAATGCGCAGACCCCCCCATACTCCATACCCCCATCCACGCCAGCATGTGTGGGCGGGTCTGGGGTGGTCTGGAGGTGCCTGTGTGGACATGAATATGCGTGCTTGGCAAGCTTCGGGCAGAAGATAATTTTCATTTTTAATATGCTTTCGCATGCCCGGAGTTTGTACATTAAATTTATTTATTGGCGCAAATATTGGATCGGATGCCGATGGCTCGGGTCTTTTGCCATTTGCATTATTGCGGCTCCTTCTCCACACAAAGTGCACACATGTGTATCCGTACTTACGAGTAAATACATACATATATTCTCGTATATGTGTGTACATGCATACATATATCCGTAAGTATTTCAATATCTGACTGTGCTGCTTAACTTCTATAAACTTGCAGTGGAATGTGATCAAGTATATAGACATGTGTATGACTAGAGGTTTTAATATTTTGTGTGGCCGTCTTCGAATTATAAGTATTATTATTATACTTATGTATATAAAATATGTATATGTATGTTTATGTATATGTATATATAAAGAATCTAGTTATTTATTTAGCTAATTAAACCTTCGAGCAGCATAAACAGCAGACTGCTCGAAATTCCACAAGTCAATTCTGTGTTGATTAAATGACCACTGGATATAATAAAGAACGGATTTAGTTAGCCAGATGTTTCAAAGGATCTGTATTCGATCTATTTCTAAAGTTCATGCACGCAACTTAAAGCTTGAAAATTGTTGAGTCGGCTTCCACTTATTGTTGGAGGCAAACCTGGTTCTTGCAGAGGCAGAGCACAGGCAGGACCCAGCTCCCGCTTCGTCTCCCTCTTGCCAAATGCCAAAGTTGCAGAGGCTGGGTGGGAGCAGGAGGCGCTGCCTGTTGTTTGCTCAAATGGAATTTCCAAAGTCGTTTAGCTCCTTATTTTTCTCGTTTCGCTTTTCTTAAATGCCATTTTTTTCCATTTCGTGCGTTCGCATTCCGGCAGCTGCCGCCAGCGCTGCCGACGTTGCCGGAAGCCGATGCCGCTGCTCCGGGGGTGGCTGTGCGGAGTTCCTGAGTGGAGAGCAGCAGCATGGAGAGCGAGAGAGCCGCATCGATGGCGGTGGAGAGGAAGATGGCTGGTTGCCACGCCAGAACCAGAACCCACCCCTACATCTGGTCCGTTGTTTTCTTAGCCGCATTTCTTTGGCAGCCAACTGTTTCTTCTTCCGCCGGAGCCGAAGCTGTAGCAGGAGAAGGGGCATCGTCTTAGAGCCTGAGATGGCATTCGAATAGTTTGCTTAGGTTCATTTTCTGTGGGTGGGCTGGTGGATGGGGATGGGGATGGGGTGGCAGCGGGCGGGCATGGCCATTGTTGCCAGAGTGTGCGCTCGTAAAGAAGATTTATTGGGAAGTTGCGCGCGCTTCTTGGGGCGCACGTAGCTTGGGCCACAGCAGCAGCAGCAGCAGCAGATTCCATTTGGCCGTGCTTCGCCCCAAGCAGGGAAATTGGGTTTGCTCTTCCATTTTCCCCGCTGCGGCCTGTGGCATGGCTTCACTGTTGGTCTCGGCGCCCCTCCCTCATCACGGCCCAGCAGCTTACTAAATTGCTTTTTCTGCTGGGAGATGGAGATGGGATGGAGTCTGAGTCTCAAGAAAAATTACTTTGCACACCCGTACACATCCTCGAAGATACTACGAGTATATCTGTGGAGGGCTGAGGGTGGGGGATATTCCTATATCACATTTCTCACATCTGAGACTAATGCGATTGTATTTTTGAGAGTTTTTCTAATTTGCATTTAATTTTTTGCAGCTGTTACTGTCCTACTGTTGCTGTCCTCCTCTGCCCTGTTTAATTTGGCCGCGCTTAAGTCGTTGAAAATTCTGAGAGCGTTTCGCTTTCAGCTTAACGACGCTCTATATTGAAAGATAAACATTTGAACGGTCGGATTAAGCTCCCCCTAGCATTTGGTATGCAACAGGATGTAGTCGTTAGCTCGGATATGGCCACTATAGGCACTTGGTAAGATCACAGACTCAGGTAAACAACTTTGTGGCTAGTTTTGTGTGCCCTTCGGTCGCAGCCTTAGCCACAATATTATACACTCATTACTTTACAAAATTTAAATTATTGTTACTGAATATCATAGAGTAGAATATATAGTTATCGAAAAACAATAGCTCAGAATTAACTAGGAATAACTAATTTTCATTCGAAATTAATAAATATATTGGGTTTTAGACAGAGTAATAAGGACAAACTACCATGAACCGATGTAATTAAACAATTTCACCAACTTCAATCAGAGTAATAAGGTGTAACATTTCAGCTATTTACAATTCTCCGGACTAATCAGTAAAAATCAGTAGAACCATTTGTTCTACGGGAACAATTATTAATATTGTAGCATTATAATTTTAAATTTTGAGAAAAGATTTTCCATTAAAAGGTACCTAAAATGTTGTGTGTGTCTGATCAGCGATATTTCAACAGAAATGCAATATAAAGATGTATAAATGTATCAATATTTATAAACTGGTCCTAAATAGTTTTCAAGAAATGTATCTATAATCTTGAAGACTGCGTTCAATGCCTTCATGTACTTATGTGTATATATAATTTGTTTTTATTAAATACATGGGACCTCAGTAACAGATCATAGTTTATATTCATGTTTTAGTGCCGTCGCTGGGCTGGCTTGTCAAGGACGAGACATTTTTATATTCAATAGCAGGTTGTTCTCGGCTGTGTCACGGTGCCCATTTTTTACACTTAGTAATCCACCGCAGCGGACCATACCACTAAAAACTCGACCAAGGTTAATTGCCAGGAACATAAAGAGAGAAAATATTATCTCATTTTTCACGGTAATGAGCTATGAAGTTCGAAGCACTTGGAACTGCAAAAACCCGAGCAGACACAAGGTGCATCACAGTGTGATGATCCGACTAAAAATTTTGTATGCTCACGGATACACAGACAAAACCAAATCCGAGTCCTTGTGCCACCGTGTGTCCCTCGCGTCCAAGGCGTAAAAAATACACAAGAAAGTGGGAGAAGAGAGTGTAAAAAGATGCTCGAAATTATTCTTGGTATTTCCCACAAGACCAATAGAAGAAAATCGAATCCAAGTCACGAAGTTCCAGGGCCAGGAGCAGCGCAAGGACCCCTGTACCTGGCCCGGTTCCACTTTCCTGCCCTGCCCAGCGAATATCGTTTTTCTTTTTCCCTGTCGTTTTCCTTGGCGCAGCCTCAGCCACCGCGAGCAGCATTCTTAATCTCGTTTATGGCCTCGTTCATCCTTGGCAGGGAACGCAGCCCCCAAAATGCCGGGTGTGGTGGGAGGAGAGGGGTCCTTCGTCCTACGGCGCCGCTACAACGCCCATTACAATAAGCAACTAGGAGCTGGCGACGCCACGACTGGGGCAGGAGCTGGAGGCGCTCCATCCCGCGTCCGACATCCCGAACCGCGTATCGTGCTGGTATCTTCGGATGTCCTTTTGCCATTTCCGTTCGTTTGCAGCGGAGGGACGCGGGTGAACACTTTTTTCGCCGCCTTATCCTTTTGGGATTTTGCGCCATTAACGGGAATTGCTTTTCGCCCAAATTATGTATGCCTCGAACACGGCAGCAGAAGCTTTAATGTTTTGTAAATTCACATAAGGAAACCATTATCAACCTGAAATATGAAAGCAATTTTCATGCATCCCATCGGCTCAGCAGCGCTTTCCCGTTTTTTCCAATTCTTCTGCCTTCGGGTCGCTTATCTTCACGAGTTTTTGCTGTGAAAGTGTTTGTCCACGGCCAAACCACAGTACTTTGTGCAAAAGTACTCAGTAAGAAAATCTATATTTTCAACATTTCAACAATATTCTAAAATCGAAGCTGCACGGAAGGCGAACGAATTATACAGATTCATTTATATCGATAATGAGTTTAAAAGAAACCTAAAAGTTGGTTTTACCCTGTCAGCATTTTCACTTGTACTATGTACGATAGCACACGATATGGCTCAGCCAGTGAAGATAAAATCAGTAAAGAAGTAATTTGGGTAGTTCTCAAAATGAAATCAAATTATATAGTTCTTTATATTTAAAGTTGTATTTATCCAATGAACCATAAATAAATAAAACTGTAGTATTCTTGGTTAATTTTTATATCTAACTTATAGAATATATACATTTTTGTTACGGGTATTTGCATTTTAGCACCTTTTTATATAAAGATATATATAATATATTATTGTTGTTGTAGCATCTCTTGGAATGTTACAATTTTCGAGGGCTTGCAAGGATGAAAGATATCACATATATGCATAGATATCTCCCGACGGTAAAGTGACAACCACTCATTGGTGGTCCAACTTTTCCAAGCTAGCACGTTCTCCTCCCCCGAATCACAGACCTTCGGCTGTTGTCGTCTGGTTCATGGATCTGTCCGCTTCTCTCTGCCTTTCTGGCTCTGGTGGCCTCAAGCCGAAGAGGACGACAACGTCGTCTGTGCCTTGGTCCTCATCTTCGTCGCCGTCGTCGTTGCCGTTGTTGCCGTCGTCTTCTTCGACGCCAATTGCTGGGAGCATCGTTTGGAGCCATTTCGGTAGCCATAACAATTCTCGTAATACTTCGGGCATCGCCGACTAAACGATAATCGCGCGTAAAAGCGCCACTAAAATCAATACGAGGACAGGCTCCTGCCGCAGTCGGGGCCGTGCACAGCGAGTGGCTTTCGGTTTCACCTTCGTTGGCTCTGGCGCTGGCGCTGGCGTCTTGCCGTCCTTCTCGCCAAAACGCAGCCAAAGAAAAGTTTCCTCCGCACAAGTGGGCGGTTATGCACATGCGCTTCTTCTGGACTCCTTGCCAGGGCAAGTAGTGGCATTGGACATGGCCAACAGCGACTTAAGGCGAAATGAAGTCAGCTCACACAAATTGAGTGTATTCGGGGTTTATCAGATGCGGATTTATACATTCACATATGTGTGTATGAGACACCACATGACAACGGAACGTCTGCTGAATGAAGGGGAACTGATGAGGAAAAAGTCTCTTGGATCCATCGAAAATGGCACAAAAATATCCATTGTGCAAGTTTGTTGTACAAGCATCTCTCAACAACTGTGCTGTTCATCAAGTTTTATCTGATTGGATCTTCGAATCTCGATTCAATTAGCGAATGCAACTCATTATGATTCAATTTGAATTCTCTTTGTTCATTCCGTTGTAAACGTTTACTCGAATAATTAATTTTCCATTTCAGCCAATGAAATTATACATTTAAATTTCCGTCGAGAAGTGCACAAGCAAGCGAGTCACCTTAATAATTAACGATCGGGGAACCTAACCCAGCTCGAGCCGAACATTTTAATCAGCCCCTGGGACTGGCATTGGCCTGACCACATGGCGGAGTCCTCCATTAATTTATGCCCCAGCGGCATGGCGATCGGTTCGGAGAACCCAGCGGGTCAGGTAAGCGAAATGAGAAATTTATCAAATTTATTGGGGGGAATGAATTGAGATATAATTCAAAGGAATTATAAAGACCAGGACCAGCCACCAAAATGGAGGCTTAAAAAAACAATAAATTACGTAGGAAAAAAACACAAAAACTGAAACAAAAGGTATAGTCCCATCCCACTTCCAGGCATCTCTCCGCCCGCTCTGTCGCGATCTACGGCGTGCCTCTGCCCAGAAGCAAGCCCACTTGGTCTTGGACTCCGAATGCTCGGACCTGGCGACCTCACGCTGCGTCCGTAATTAAAAGTCGTAAACTATTTTTACGGTGCCTCATATATTTGCGGCCACAGAATGTCAACCCTGCCAGGGGCGGATCCGACTTGGTTCGATTTGCATGCGGAGCTGAGCTCGTGGGAAGGTACGCGCATCTGGGCATTGAGTATCTATGGCGACAGGTGAGCAGACGCATTTTTTGAATTAAACCCGGATAAATAATCAGCCAGGCCAGGGCAGGCAATTCACTTGAATTGATATAAGTGGAAGAACGCCAGCGGACCTCTGCGAATCGTCTCACTTGTGTATGAATATACAATACATGTACTTGTACAACGTACATCGAACATGATCGTGCGGGGAAATGGCGACTGGCGAATAGCGAATGGCGAATGCGGCCCGCTTATCTCAATGAACCGCAGGGTCAGCGACGAGTCTTTGCGTTGGCGTCTGTGCAGTGGCTTATTAATTGGACTTAATAGCAGTCTAAATCATGTGACAAAATGCAAATTAATATTTATACACTCAAGTATACAAGTACGAGTATGTAGTCGTCCGACTCTGAGTCCGTCCGATATCGCCGCACCCGCTCTGCAACTTGATTCCGCTCCCTCGCTTGGACTCCTGACGAAGCAGCTTTCAGCGACAACGGCGCATAAATTCATAAATGTGCCACGATTCCCAATGAATTTACAGTGTAAAACATAACTTTTAATTACGCGAGCATGGAAAAATGCGCAGAAAACAGAAATCGTCATGGCAAAAGCATAATTTCAAAGTAAGCTCCAAAGATAAGCCAAAGTGAATTAGGATCCAGTAATATCGTTCATAAGTACACGAGGAAGCGGTAATTTCGTAATCTCCCAAGGATCAATAAAATTACCAATCTTATAATTTCAATTCTTTTACATTTAAAAGTCATGATAAAATACCGTAACTTTACGTTCCTTAGTCTTTGTGAAGAGTACTCATAGGCTATAAATTTCAAGAGTATTTAAGATTTAATGGGAAAATATCGCTCAGTCGTCAGAATCGTCGCTGCTGGAATCGTCGATTGATGCCACGTTTCTCGTGTTCATAAAGCCCCCTAGCTTATGCTGGATCTTTTGAGGCGTCAGATCTTTGGTTTCAGGTAAAAATATTATACCATATATGCACACTAGCAGCGAGACTGTGGCCATCAGAAAGAAGACTCCCGGCTTGGCCAGTCGTTGTTCGTGGCCAGATCCATACCATATGACCACAACGAATGCCGTTAGCCAGTTCAAGGTGACACTCAAGGAGCATCCCAGCGGACGCATTGGTTTCACGAAGAGCTCCACATTGATCAGCCAAGTCAGCGGGCCCAGACCAGCGGTGTAGGTGGCCGCGCACAAGGACATGGAAACCAGGGATGCCCATGGAACGCTGTTCTCATGGTCGGTTATCAGCTTCAGCTTGAAGCAGAGGCCCGTGTACAATGTGCAGACGAAGGTGACGAGCGAGGTGATGATCAACAGCGGCCGACGACCGGCTAGGTCTACTAGCATGAAGCAGACCAGAAAGCCGAATATCTCGGCCACTGCGAAGGCAGCAGCGCACTCGTAGCTCAGGTGCATGCTGACCAGGATGTGGGTCGAGTAGAAGACAAAGACCGTGGACCCGCTGAGTGTCTGCAAGATGGTCAAAGACGACGCCCGGCACAAGCTGCGCCTCGTCTTTCTGCGCTTGAATCCGAGCATAATGTTCTGCTGGAGTGCTATTTCGCTTCTCGTTCCCTCGAGCATCAGTTGCCGCATCTCCTTCCTGGTGTCGTAATATTTGCCCCGCAGCCAGTGCAAGCTCTCATTGGCCCGAGAATAGTTACCGCGCGCCCAGTAGTAGGATGGCGACTCGGGGATCAGGAACTGCAGCAAGCAGAGGAGCAGCAGCACCAGGTTGACGATGTTGATGATCCACAGGTCCAGGAGTCTGCCTATCGCGGAGCTGTAAATCACGCCCAGAATGAAGGCCCCGTGGAAAACGGAGACAAGCGCCCCCCGATGTCGGACTTGACTGATCTCGACAGTGTAGACTGGCACTACCACGCAGAGCGCACCACCGCACATTCCCTGCATGAAGCGTCCCACGTAGAGCATGCTAACATTCTTGGCGAAGATCAGCATGCTCCAGCCCAGGCCAATGGGCACCAGCTGCAGGATCATTACCTTCTTGCAGCCCATACTCTTCATCAGCAGTCCCATCGGAATGCTCCAGCTTGCCGCCCCCAGGGTCAGCAGGGCGCACACCCATTTCCACTCCTGCTTAGAGGGCGTGAAGCTGTACGCGCTATGGTCCAAAACCAACGCCTTAGATGGGGCCGACCAGCCAATGGCGATGCCGAAGCAAAAGGTGCAAATATTGCTAATTACCGTTGCCAAACACTGACCCGTATTGTCTTCGCCCTTGGTAATATCACTGACTGATGGAATCGTCACATGTGGGGGCTGGGACGATTGGGGCTCTGTTCTTTGGGCGTCTGTTCTTGATGGAGGCTGTGATTCTGTTTCCGGTTGGCTACACCACCATCCAAACACCATAATCTTACTCTTCTACGCCACTAATGTCCAAAAATGTGTTCTGTGGAAAATATACATACATATATGCTATAATAATTACATGAACTATGCGAATATTGATCATCTACCTGTTGTATTTTGTTCGAAAGCGCACAGAAAGGTAATAATAATACGACTACGTTTCCTTATTAAATATACCATGAAGAAGGGATGACCAGATAAAGTACAGATTCGAGGAACAGCCTAACCATATTTAGTTGTTAGTATTTCCTAGAGTAAATTACAAAATATTGAAACCCTATACATTTCATCATTGATATTGACATTGACTCTTAATCCAAATACTACTACTAATCAAATACCGATATCAAAGGGAGGTGAATATTCAGCTGTCACTTGAGCTTTCTCTTCAAAATAATACGATGCAGGACAACAAGTAATTATAGAACGCATTGCTAGCGAAAGGGTACCACATCTACCGGGGGAGGCTATGCAATATTGCATTTATAAATCGCATACTGCCGGATAAAGTACCATGGAGGACTGGGATACCAATTCAGCAATAAACTGGCATCTGCAAATATTTGTTTGCTTCTACGATCACACAAACATACATATACGAGCACTCGTAGGTGTTCAAATATGTATGCACCCTTGCTCTGCTCCTGAATTCCGCTTTCCGTTTCCGTATTTCGCATTCGCATCCGGAGCTGTATTTTGAATTTGTGCGAGTGTCTGTCCGTGTGTATTGTCCGTGTGGCAGAGGCGGAGTGTAGATATTTATGCGTATTTGATAGCACTAATGGGCCATTAAATGCGTACGCAAATACACACACGTACCGACATGTGTGTTCGGATGTCTAAACGAGCTTATGTGGGTGCAAGGATGAAAATGTACCTAAGCGAATCTAAATGGCATCGGGGGCCCTGAACATGCAAAATCATGTACTCGTAAATCTGCTTAATGCCGGCAGTCTCCGGACACAGTGAGAGACCCGACCCAACTGGGAATGGGAGCTGAGGCAGGATCAGGTGCCGGGATAGGAATGGGGTGGGGGTGGGGGTGGGGATGGGGCACAAGTCCACAGTCTACCATGTCATGGTGGATGCTTGTTTACCCCCGAGAGGAAGTCGAATGTGGATGTGACTCTGGACTGGTGTTTCGGGTTCGGGAGTTTCGTAATGGAACTCGATGTGTTTCTGCACCGGTGTGTGAGTGGGGGGGGGGGTGCTTTCGAATACGTATTACGCAACTAACGAAAATTAACGTTAATAGCCCTGAGTATCAAAATAATGGCAGTCGCCTGTTGGTTGCCCTCGCTGCCTTTGCCGCTGCCGTTGCAAGGCCGTTTTTGCGGATTGGATGGGTCGTTCTTAGAGTTGGGGCTGGCAGAGCGCCCCACGAAGGTCATATAAATTTCAAAAACTCATTCCGGACTTAGGCAAAACGTGAAAATATTGTTACGACCTCTTGTGCTCCTGTGATGCTGTGCTCCAGCGCTCCCCTCCGTTTATGTGCAGTAAGTTTCCTTTTCCTTGGAAGATATCCTGGCCATCGAACTAAATTAGATTTTAGTCGCAAAATTACGATATTCGAGTACTTAATTGAGAAAAGTGAAGCAGCGATTTTTAATGATGTTGTCGCTGCGGTGGATGGTTGGAGGAGAGATGGGCTGTCGTTTGGAACCGGGTTTTCTCAGGAGGAAACCCTTATAAAATATACTCGTTGTAATGTGTTACTATCTTTTTGTAAAGGATGGCGCCGCAAAATGTTATCTCACAAAATTCTAATAAAAATGGATGCCAGTTATATTTTCCGAAATTAATCACTTCGTTAATATCCCACATCTGGATCTCTCACTGAGTACATCCACAAATAGTCCACGTATACTACTAGCTACTATTATAGTACAGTGGTGTTCATAGACTTAAGACTTAAGAATTTAAACGAAAATCAAGAAAAGTTTTTATTTCACAGCTCCAATTTTTTGTCTGCGTTCTAATACAACAAAAACCAAGTTATAAAAGTTTCATTATTGCATCTAAATTCCTTTCCTTTTACTATAAGAAATGGTCTCTTTTCAAAGAATTTGTAAAATTTATTCTCCGAATTTTTCTTCTTTCAAAAAGGTAAAGATATATCTGTGTGTATGTGCATATGTGTATGTACCTTTGTAAAGAACGCAATTCAGTTTTCAACAAAATTGAAATTTCGAACCATCCACCCACCACGCAGGAGAGTCCAAAAAGGGAGGAGGTCGGTCGGCACAGAATTTTGTGAACTGTGCGAGTATACTCGTATGCGTGTATGGTATCATTAATTTTTATTGGAGAGCTTTCAGGACCCCCTTTCGCATTGAAATCGAATGAAATTCAGTTGTTGGTTGGTTGCTTGTTGCTGGGACTCACGCTCATATCCGGGTGGAGCAGAATGTGCTCGGAGATTGGGTTGCCTGGCTGTCGGGGACGACAAAATCGCAATAAGCAGTTAAAAAATACTCGTAATTGCAATGGGGCCAAAGCCCCTCGAGACGGCCATGGTGCATGCTCCATATGAGTTGTTATTGTTGCTGTTGCTGCTACTTGTGTGAACGTGCGCATCGACTCGATTTCGATTCAAACCTTTCCTTCAGCAGAGGACAACAGCAGGATGATACTCAGTAGACTCGTTCCGGCAGAAATTCATGAATAAGAAGATGGAATTGCTTTCAGAGCAGCCATTCCTTACAACATTTTTCAACGGTCTCAAAGAAGAACTTCTCCTGTTAAAGTTGAGTCACCAAATAGGAAATTTAAGGATTCCACCATCTACTATTATGGCTCATTAAATTCGGGGTTTTTTCAAGTAATTCAACCATTTCATTCATTTCCAAAGAGGGTAGTAATTTCCTTCGATTGTACCACTCCAATATTTAAAATTTTCCCTTGCCATACACTTTCTCGCGTGCTTGCTGGTTTTTGAGTACTCTACAGTTGTTCCAAATTCCACTTCACATTAGCGAAGATTTCTTTAATTAATAATTAAGAATTAATCTTCTAGAAGATCTTCATTAGAGTACAAATATTGTATTCCACATAATGTTCAGTTTATTAAAATGACTTAGATATACATAGATCAAAAATATATTTCAATTGCATATTAATTACTTTATACCTTTGCTTATGCTTAGTTTTCTCAGTTGAGAACTTCCCCTGAATAGTAATGCAGAACGTTCGTTATTCGAAGTCATTCACTTCTGCTGCCCTTCCCAGCGGCTTCTAGTTTTCCTTTTGTCCGTTCGTTATTGCCATAATGTTGTTGGCTCCGTGCACGGGGCTTCTGTTGTTGGTGCTCGTGCGGCCCTTGTTGTAGTTATAATGGCTAGTGCCATTCTGGACGCTGGGAGCGGCGAAAACGTTTCACAAATGGGTTCATATTTTGACGTTTAATGTAGCGAAAATGAAGCTGGGATTTATGAAATGTGCACGTTGCCCTCGCGGCCCGTCGCCAACTTCGTCATCGTCTCTGAGTCTCGGAGTCCTTCGCCCTTGCCCTTGCCCTTGGCCGGCGGCAAATATCAAAATGGAGAGCGCAAATCAAGAATCAATTGCATTATTAGAAGCAGTTCGGAATCGCTGGGGCGTGAAAGGGAAAGTCTGCGAAGTCTGTGTCTGACCCGGTCCGGCGAGGGGAAAATAATGTAGCAGGCTTCTTTAAGATTTAAAATTTCCAATATTTTGTGTTAAGCCTTGTGACCAGACGCCGGTGTCCTTTATGGCCAATAGCAATGATGAAAACGCCATCCGATGCGGACTGAAGCTTACCTAAATATTGCTAATCGACTGCCACGGGCACTTGAGGCCAGCAGCTACCAGGCTCCCCCATCTGGGCCGCCAGGGACCCTGCCGCACGCCCGGGATCAAGTAAATTGCGAAAACTATGTGCAAGATGGCCTGTTATTGCAGCTGAAGCGCTTGTAATGATGACTCTAAGTGTCGTTTGCTTAAGTGTATTACCTATAAAAAATTTATACAAGCATGCTGCTGAATTACACGCTTCCCATTCCCACCACCAACTTGAGGGGAGAACCAGACCCAGACGAAACATACAGAAGGAAACCTCAGCCTCATCTGCTTTGTCTCCCTAGCTGCGATAAGCAAGGTGAGGCCCGAGCGTCTCGGCGATAAAATGCAACATTAAGCTGCTGATTTTTTCCTCCCCTTTTGCGGGCCAGGGGGCCTGCTCCAGGCCTCGAGGGGCAGCAGTTCATTAGGGTAGCATGCGAATGGCGATTGCAATTGGGTACGAAAAGGTTATCGAACGTCTTCGGGGTGTCTGTCTATGGATTGAAGCAGAACAGGAATAACGATGGATAAAAACTAATTAGTTATTACTTATGAAAATGCATTTACATTCCTAGGATGCAGAGCGCAGCCATAAATTGTTATTTGTTTATATTTTTATAAATCAATTTTACCGTAATAGTTATTCGAAATATGATAAAAAGATGTTTGCAGAAGTACAATATACATATATAAGTTACGATGTATTATTCATTTCCTCTTTTCCAATTTCAGACGACATTTTACACGCTCCACATGCTGAATGGCAAAAATTGAATATTCAGTTTTCAATATTGTGATTTTCATGGATATCGTTTGAAAACGCTCCAAACTGGTCAGCGATGTTGTTTGTGTTTGTGTTTGCAATATGTAGATTCCTTAATATAATTGTAATTCCAATTAAAGTAATAATGATCTTAATCAAAAAATAAGCTAAAGAGGTTTGTATATAGCGGAAAGGAGGGCCATAAATGGACTAACGAACTGGTTCCCTGAAATTCGTTAGTATCCTGCTGTGGGAAAGCACGTTTTTCCCTTGGCGCTCGTAGTTTATGCTTACAGAGAAATTAAAATAAACGCCAAAAAAAGATTTATTCAATGTGTGTATTAATCTGCTCTGTCCGGACAACGGCCACGAAAAGCCAACCAGCCACCACCATAGGCTGGCTCTCCATCGCAACGACAGCGTCGGCCATCACGGCGGCGGTAGAAAGCGCAGTTCCTGGCCATTTGGGGTGATATCCGGAATGGCTGAACAAGGGACTCCGTCAACCGCCTGGATTTGTGTTCACCCTACTCACACGCGCCCCCTTTCTCTGTCGAGCGAAGGGAGATGGGGTGGGTGGGTGTTTGTGCGCTGCTGCTGGATTTAAATTCTAATCTAACGCGTACAACAGAACAGAACAGAACAGAGCTTGGAGCGCCGGTTGCGCACTTATCCGGCATGGCGGTAATAGCTTTATCTGCCGATAGAATGATGGCCACCCGCCTGATTCATGATCTAGGAACGAGTCGGCTCTGGCCTGCGGATGGTCGTTGGCTCCCTGGGGGTGGCCTCGGGCAGGAAGCGATGGCATGGTCGTTGCCATTCGGAAGCCCGGTAGTCGAATTGAATGGTAACTGATGTGCAGTGTATCGGCGCTTTTGTTCAGCTCAAATGGTGCGAGGTACAGTCCGTTCCATGCTGATAATATGATTTAAAAAACATCCTTTTTAATTGGTAGCTTTTTATAGTATATGTATATATGATACAACATGGCTCAGGCATAAAGCACACAACGATAGATTTTTGAGTTTTGCTGAGTTTTATATAATTATATATAAATATTGCAGAATTTTGCTAGTCCATATCTGAATGTCGCAGACTGTATCAGTTGCAGGCTGATCGACCGTACATGTGAAGCTGGATGGGGATGGTTGGCCGCCACAGGGGCCGTGGCCTTCTGGTATCTACACGCGCGCCAGAGGATATCCTTTTCCTGAAAGACTCCACCAAGGAGCAGCATGGAAAATCGATATCAGCAATGGCAACAGCAGCAACGACAGCGACAACATGGCCACCAGCCACCCTGCCATGAGCCCGGGACCACCAAGTACATCTGGGGGATGTTTGTTTAATTTTCCGCAGTGCAAGTGATGAAAATCTATTGAATGTGTGGCTGGACCCGACCACTGCCGACAACTTCAAAATCTTGTCTGCGTCCTGTGAAAATATTTACTCCGTGCAGCCGAAGCAGCAAAACCGAGCGCGGAGTGACACGGACGTCCCATTTCCTGGGGAGAATGAGGACGGAACGATTCTTGACTCGCCTCACAATGTGCTCTGCGGAATGGCTGGAGGGCGGGGCGACAGGCCGCGAATGACACGCACTCGCTTAAACTGACATTTAATGCCAATACAATGACAGTTATTTTAATTGTGTTTGGGTGCTGCTGAAATTTATGTTATAGCTGTAATTGTTATGGTCAGAGCGAAGTGCTCTCCAGCATTCGATTTTTTGAAGTATTGGATAGGCCTGCCAGGCTATTTCGGGTTGTAGTGGGTTATGGTGTTGATTGTTGAATAGAGTCTACGAGAATATTTTCTTATTGATGCTTACCCTTACTTATATTAAAACATTAATATAAAAATATTGGATTTATGTAAATCTATTTCATAATTCAAATAAATGTATTTTATACCCAAGTATATTTAATATTTTCATTTTTAAATTAGATATAATTTATAATATATTTCCTACAAATATAATTGTATACATATATTTTAAGTATTTGGATATTTACATTAAATATGGGCCGTACTAAGAAGAGGTTTTAATACATTTATAAATAAAATAAAACCCATTCTTTAATTAAATTCCAATTTTTTTTCTTCAGTATATAGTATTGTCAATATTTCAGCTCGGTAAAATATTTGAATGTGCAACTTTTTAACATATCGCCGGATATTCCTTCCTCCTAGCAATTTAATTGAAAATTTCCCATCGTTATTTACCAAATTGTCACTATGTAAAAGAGAAATATTCAGGTTTCTGAAATTATAATTATTCTAAAAAGTTGTATATTCCTAGTAGGGCTTTTTGGTAGTGCGGCTATCTATGCAACTACTAAAGAACGCAACTAATGTCTTGAACAGCCCTTATACTTTATATGTCTCTATCTTTTTGGTTGTGATAGCATAGGTTACATTAGAGCTACCTAGGTCATTGTGCAAATGCATCACAGGGTCAGGGAGAGAGACTCGTTCACGTTGGCCTTAATATCTGGTAGAGTTTCTGATGGTTGTTTCCCTTTACAGGTATTAGTTGGCTTTGTGGTTATGTTTTCAGGTAAAGTTGGGGTAATAGGGGAAAAAATAAAAAAATTTAAGGACTCCATTTGATTCAAGGGCCAAAACCCGTTTAGTCTTAGAGTGCGCTCCTGTACTCCAGAACTGGTTTCCTCGGTTGCTTTTTTCCATGGACAAACTTTAAACTGAAGGGCGGAGTGGGAGAGGGGGCGCCGCAGTGCGTCCACATGCCGCTAGATGGCGCGCGGGTCAATTTAGTGGAATTAATGGAATTGGAATTCATGGCGCGGAAATTGAATTTATGTGCCGCGCCGAGCTGGGCTCGAAGGCCGTCGGGTGCCGGCAAAGGCAATCGGTTTTTAATGCGCCATTGAACCATACGATTCGAAATTGTTGCGATTTCCAGCGTTGGAAATGCAGCTAAACCGGGACGTGGTCTACGGAATCCCTTAGCTCGGCAAAGTTTTGTTGGCCAAAAGTAAACTTTATTCTGGATAATGGCGGACATACTCGTAAATAGTGAGGGGGGCCGCAGGGAAGTTCGAGTAATTAAAAACACGTTTTGTCCTTTTGGGCCACTCTCCTGTACCCCACCCTGAATGGAACTGAAGTTGTGGCATTTCTCGCATGCCGCTGCATGGGAAAAGTTCGAAATAAACTTACGTGGCCAGGCAATCCCGACAGCGACGGCGGAGCAAAGGGATCGCAACACATATAACTCTGTGATGTCAACGTTCGTGCCTGGTTTCGCATTCATTCCCTTTCCCGATTCACTCTGCTATATTTTAGCCTCGTACCTTTTGTAACAGCTCCCGGCTCACCTTTCAGGCCACGCCAGTTGTGCGACTTTCTGGCAGTTGATTAACGCAGACGAATCACGATATGTGTGGTTCTCCCCAAGTCTTTATTTTTGGCTGTTGGTTGCCTTTAGTCATTTTGTTGTTTCGGTAAGGTAAGCAAAAGGATTTCCATTGTGTCCGAGGGTAGTGGGGAAATATGAAGAATCGATAATCAGGGAATGTTCAGCACAGATAGAGTCATCGTAGGCTAGGCTTTAAGATTGGCTCCTTAGCTTCAACCCTTTCATTTTGAATTTCTGATGTGCAAACGGGTTACTATCAGGCAGATCATATAAGACTATATCTATATCTATATCTTTTTTGAATCCGCGCAGATATTGATCTAGGGATTCTACATATAAACATTGAAGGTTTCGGATCTAAACAGTGAGCTCTGGTAAAACCTAAATCTGCAAGGAATTTTAAGAACTTTAAATATGTACATTTTCTGGAATCCAATGGCCCAATCCGTAATTTCTTTGGCCATTTTTGTTAATTTCAATGGGCTACGCCGTAAATGGTAATGTACTCGACAGATGAATTTATGGGGGGAACTTTGCCAAGAAATTGATACTCGTATTTGGTCAAGTGCTATCCTATGCGGTCCTGGAGCTACGCCAAATTGTGCAAAGTTGCGAAAACTTTGCGGAATTAATTTGTTAAACTTTGCTGATATACGACGTACTAGGGGTAGGGATAAGGGTAGGGGTACATCCATATCCATACGACCGCTAAGACCGCAATAAACCCACATAAGCCCTGGTTTGTCCTGGCCGGTCCCGGCTATATCCAATCTCACAAATCACATTGATAAAGCGCCAGCACGCAACCCCTTGACTTGAACCCTTTTTCAGCAGCCCATCAAGTCATCCGAGTATATGGCTGCCGTAAGCCTGCTTTAATTACGCTTCACCGACCAGCAAAGCCCCATACCACGTTCTCGTCCAATCCCAAACTCGTTCCGCCCACACCAGACCGGGCCAGAGCCAACGAGTGCGAGAAACATGCGACACAATTAAGCATTCATGGCTCTATGTGAGCTTAAATTTTGACATTTTCCTGTTTGCTTTGACACGACCATTGGATGCTTCTGCGAGCGGACAGACAGCCGGGTGGATGCAGGGTCTGCAATCAGACACACACACACGTCCTGTCCCTTTTCGACGACCTGATCCTGAATCCGGCGACCATTTTATAATGTGTGTATAGCAGCTTAGGGCACCCGGGAGACCCATTGCCGCCGGCACTAAACAATTTTATCATTTTTAATCATCAAAGTGGATTTGCTGCTGGGTCCCTGTGGCCCTGCTTCACTCGGACGACACTCTCGGATTAAAAACTCATATTAAGTTATTATCGGGTGGCAAATACGAGTGTGAGGACGACGAGTGGGCGAGACAGACGTACTTCTCACATCCCACACTCCCGCCGGGAGAAGGAGAAAGAGGTAACGCCGAGAGAGCTGAAAAATTCATGCAACTCTAGGAAATGTCAAAAGATTCTCGCTGCAAATAAAAATTCATTTCTCCTGTGCCACAGCCACAGCCACAGCCAGACGATGTATAAAACATTGTCTGCAGAAGCGGAAGAACAAAGGACTGCTGCCAAATCGGTCTTGTGTTGGCCAAGTGGTGGCTGAGACGGAGCACGACCAGCAGTGAAGTCCGGGCTCATGGTTAATGCATGATTTAATATAATTTTGATGCTCGCACGCATTCTGCAGGCATCGGCCAATTTGGCAGCGCATCAACACGCCATTTGGTGCTGGAACCTGCACTCTCCCATTTCCATGGCCAGACTTCTGCTCCTCCAAGCAGACCGGCTAAGCCGCGGCGGGCCTTTGCACATATTTCCATTAATGGCCGCATCCTTGGTGGCAAATTGAAGTCAGCTTCAGCTTCCCATTGTCGTAACTCTGCCCCGACGTCTCCTGCACTGCCATTTATTGCCTATCGTACGTTTGAAGAAGTATCCATTGTTTTATCCTCTCTAAAGTAAATGGCTGCTGTCCCTCATGAGATTTCACCGTTTAATGAGCTGGGATTGCCACGGAACGGGGCTCTTCTAGATCCCACTGATATAATGGGTATGAGCCTTGCTATACGGAATGCAATTGGTTCAATTACATTCGGTAGGGAAGTGTTTATGTCAATCTTTGGTCTGTCAAGGACAAAATGATTAGGTAAGTAATAACGTTGGCTATTATTTATTGATTGGTTCTTTCAGCGTTTGAAAAGGCTTTCTTTACAAAGATTAATAAATAAATGGGATAAATATTGAATTAAATCCATATTTTTGATATTTTCTGGATATTTTCCACCGCTGCTTAATGTGACGTTGGATGTTGGAATATAATAGGCTAGACGGAATGGCCGATGGGGAATTAATCCTTTGAGAGTTTTTAGCCCCAGACTTGGTTGTCTTTGCTTGTAGCTGGGATTCCTTAATTTCCTTCTTCCTGCTCGCCTGTGACTCCACAGACCGCAAAACCCAGCTCATGCTCATGGACTGGGTGGAAGGGTGTGTATGTAAAGTGAGCTCAAGTCTGCTCACCCAATCGCCTATTTCCATAGCTGTGGCTCACGTTCCTGGGTAAGTAAAAGTTTGAAACACAAACGCTGTAATTGCCACACGTCCCTGCCGGGCCCGGTCCGACCAGAGCCATTAGGTTCGTAGGAGAATTCCATGAGTGCGCCTGTTGTGAGTAACAGTTTTAGAATTAAACCCCAAAATACATAAATTGCCGTTAACCGCAAGAAACTTTAGCCTTGGCTTGACTCCAGCATCGGCATCATCCTCAGCTTCAGCTTCAGCTTCAGTTTCAGCCTCGGCATCAGCTTCAACTTCAGTCCGGCGGCTCCAAAGGCCCACAGACAGCAGAACTGCAAAACAGAGCGGAGGCAGGATGATGGTCGAAAGGACGGGCACAAAAAGTTGCTTAATTTAATGTTATTTGCATTTTAGCATATAAAGAATTTTGTGTCTTAATCTTTTGACTCTGCGGTAAGCAGGAGAGCAGGAGAGCGAGACCCACTGCCTCTGGAGGCTTTGAATATGCTAGTGCTATTTATGCTCGGGACGTGAGTCCCCGGCGCTCGCTCCTTGGCTCCTTGGCTCCGTCTACGTATCTGTATTTGTCGTGACTGACTGCACTTCGGAGCGATCTGCACACACACGTTGCTACATTGGTGTGGAGTGCAGCTGTGTGCGAGCACAAAAAGGATGCAAATTTATTTCTTCATTTGCATATTTTAAGGAGCTTGCTGCGAAATATATTCTGCACCATCTTCGTCTCCGTCTTTGGTGCTTTCCAATATCCGTGCCCCTCCCTCGCTCGTGGCTCCTTTATGGTCGAAGCCCTTTCTGCCTCCGCCTGATGAAACTTTATGAACTTTGGCTCTGCGCCGCGAGTGAACTATAAATTTCAGACGCTCTGCTGATTGCCATTGTTGTCTCTCCTGCGCCGACTTCGACTCTGGCTCTGGCTCGGGCCATGGATGCGGCTCTGTCTCTCTGTGCCTGCATGTAAATTGTATCTGTATCTCCTTCAATTGTACGCAATCAGTGAAAATGTAACGCAGCTCGTTTTTCAGCCACCTCCAATCCCAACGATGGCCGATCCGATCCGATCCCGCCTCCGAGCCATCGCAGAATCGTAAATTTCCCACCATTCGCCATGATTTCGAAAATGTTTTAATTAAATCTGCGATGGGCTATTAATTTCTGGATTGTCATGTCTCCGTCGTGTGGGAGTTGCCTTTAAAAATAATATAATGAATATTTATTTCACTGGCGCATCTCGCATCTTGTTTTCTCCCTTGTTCGACAATGGAAAACATCGCCAAATAAATGTAATTTTCATCGAGCTTCAGACGCTGTACAAATCAAACCACCATTGGGGCCTTTGCCCATCAGATTGTATTGAAAAAATAAAACTGAATACATCGAATATCTGTCAGACATCTTAGAAAACTTAAAATTTTCATCATTTGTCTATACTTCTATACTATCGTTATCATATTTCTGCTCTAACCACTTTTTGCTTGCTAGAAAGGTGTGTTTATTTTAGGAGCATAGATCGATAATGAAAACGGAATTACATAAGTGGAAAATTAACCTAAAATTTAATTTCTACAAACTTCAACCGAAAGAAGAGGAATCTTCCGACATTTTGAGACTCGCTTTGGTTAATGCCCACATTGTAAATTATTTTTATTCTCGTTCAGCGAAATAAAAAACGAATCAAAGTTGGAATAAAATTATGCGACAATCTGCCAAGGTCTACAGATTAGACGGCAGAACTGTTCGGCTCCGTCCAACCATAAATCGCATTAAAATGCAGAGCAGATCCTTATTGATTCACTAATCGAATTGGCAATGGGGACGGCCAGCAGCGGCAATGGCGCGGACTCGGAGACACACTCGCGAATAACTCATTTAAGGCGAGGGCCGTGCGAGGAATCGAAAGCGATTATGCAAATGGGAAAGCGGACGCCATGAGCATAGGAGGAGAAGGAGGAGGAGGAGGACGAGAGGAGGGAGGAGAAGTAGCCAGGAGAAGAAGCGTCACGCGTCGCATAAATATCTGAAAATGCTTCTAATAATAGTCCCACCGAAGGGGTCGCAGCGAAGGGAGGACTGCGAACAGTGCATCAGCTGCACGAAAAGGAAATGCAAAATAGAAATGGAAATGGAAATCTCAGATGGAGAGGGCGGGAGCCGGACGATATCGTTTTTAATTTGTCTGACAAAAGTTATTTAGCACTCGTTGCAGGCTCAAATCCCCCTATCCATCCTCATCTCCTACCCCTGCCCCACGTTGTGGCAATGCTGCAATTGTGTCAAGGCTTATTTATGGTCCCTCCCCCATGCCCGGATGGGGCAGCCATCTTTCATGCGGGGACTGCAAATTGAAACCAACTTCGGGTTTAATTTCAGTTTTTTGCACAGAAAGCGCATAAATAATAAAATTACTCATCCGCATTGCAATCTACTGATAAAAAAAATTAATTGGCTTTTACTCGTGCGGCCGCTGCGGACGCATCTGAAAAATCGAATCCGAATCGCATTTCGCTACCGCGCATAAATCGTGGATGCAGCGATGCAAAAACCTGATAAATAATTTAATCGAAAATTTTCCGCTGCCCGCCGCAGCTCAAATCCAGAAAATAGAATCGAAAGCGGAAAATGGAAAACACGCACTTCATTTATTTTTAATTTACAATGACGCCGCCTCACCATTTTTGAAGCAAGACCCGAATCCGCTGCTGGCCCCTTCTCGTAGCCTCCACCTGGAGTCTGACCATTCTAGGAGATCTCATCTTACAGCTGAGACTGTTGCAGTTATTTTTATAACTAAATTATATACGCCTGTCTGGCTGCCCACGGCACTTCGCTTCTCTCTCCTTGCTCCTCGCTTCAGATCCAGATCAAGAATCGGATTCAACCTCAGCTCCAGCCACAGCCCACAACGCCCAGCTTCGGGGACAGGCCAAGACCGGGCCTCTCCTCCGTTTCCTGCTCGATTTATGGTGCACAAGGAGCGCGAAACCATAAACAGCTTTTATGGCGTTCTACTGGATTATTGCCATTACAGTCCGTCCACTTTTATCCAGTCAAGCCCAGCCCTGGTTCGGTGCTCAACCCTATCCCCGGACAGATCCTTCTGATTTGGCCAATGCAATAAATTGTGTGCTACACAAGCAATTGTTTTTCCTTGTTCTGCGCCTCTCTTCAATTATCCAGGTACTCAGCAGAGACCACTCGCAAAGCGTGCTGCAAATATTTGATCACTCGATGCATAGGAAGATCGAGGACTTACAATATTTCAGATCTATTGGATAACACATGTTAGGATAGATTTTTAACACCTCAAGAGAACCACAACAAATATAAATATTTCAAAACATAGCCCAATGCTTTATTTTTCGCCTACAATAAAAGATACATTTCTGTGTTCAAGCCCTGAAAATATTTATAGAAACTCCAAGAAAATCCCGAGCCAAACAAAATTATATTTAAACACATTTTCCCTAATTTGCAAAGCTTGGGAGTCGGAAATAGGCACGCCTTTTGATTTATATTCCCATTATGTTAGTCTATGCACACACACATACTCGTATATTATCTACAAATATGTATGTGTGAGTAAATCGATTTTTGCTTTTGTTTCTGGGGCAACGCATTTCCTTATGTACAGGACAAACAGATTCGTTTGTTGGAAATGTTTGTGTTAGCTCGCGGAGCTGAGAAACTTTATTTTGGACCTTGTTTTTTTCCCCCGCCAAAGTGGTTTCGGCCGGCTTGTGACGACATTGTTGTCGTTGTTTTTGTTGTTGTTGGTTCCATAGCCTTAGCCCCCCTTGGGTTTATTCATGACGCATAAATCTTGGCGGCAACACTTTATGCGAACACACAAACACACCAGAAAAAAAATCGCAACCTCAACCCATGTACTCCTCGTAAATTTCGTGAGTAACTTTTTTACGAAATTAAATCTTGTTACAACAACAGCTTACATGTATATAATATATATGTATGTATGTATGTATGTCAGTATACAACAGTGTACACATGTACATGTATTTATGTAATGGTATCTGTTAGGCCTTTTGGCCATTATCTTAGGCTGGACTGGAGACTTCGTCGGCCCCAAAGTGAATCTGACCAAACGAGCCTTTGCGGTGGGCGTTGTTGCTGTTCTGAGTGTGGTGGTGTCGGTGGTGCCAGAGGTGGGTGTGCGGCGGTGTCTTGGCCAAACGCGTGTTTATTGCCCCGCAGCCGGGGGCCGAGATTTACAAGCTGAGCAGCCGGTCGGGCGGCATAAATCTGTCCTCTCGTCCTGCTGCTGGCCAGAAGGGAATCGGAATGAAGTTGTGGGCGGTTGCCGGAGATACGGGGTCTGCTCTAGGACGGCTTGGACTCTGGCACCGCAGAATCGTGCTATCACGGTGGTTGAGACGGATGGTCGTGGTCATGGCGGAGAAGAGCCTAATGAATGCGGTCAACTAATTGTTAATGCACTCGCTATTATGGCCATGCACTGGGAGAAAAACAGCAGCCGTGGCACTTGTGGCTGTTGGGCAGTAAATGTAAAATGCATTTTAATTACCGTCATATATTTTACTTTAAGCATTTCAATGCAAATTTCCCCGCACTGCACCGCGTGGCAGGCATGCTGTGGACTGCGGGCAGTGGGATGGAGCCATATTAAATGTAATTATTTGGCACAAATTGCGTGTTTAGGATTAATTATGATATGGATAGGCTAATAACGCGACTCCAGTGTGGAAAAAACCAATTTTCAAATTATGTGCCGCGCTTTAAATACGCTTTGATTGGTGGATAGGACTCCCCATTAAAGTTAATGCCACACGTCAAAATATTGCAGGGCTCACATTTGCGTGACGTGATGGGAATTTAAGCATATTTTTTTTTGGCTTCGTTTATATGTTTTAAAGCGGAATCTTGTTATGGTCAACGAAAAATTAAATGGGCTACTCACCCTTTCTAGATATTAGGCAAAGCTTCCCTTAAGTCAACTTTTTAAAACCAAAACTGAATATTTAAAAGTTAAAGTCAAATAATGTGTCAGATAAAATAAGAACATATCTCTCAATTATAAAAAATAGTTTTGGGTCGTCGCTCGAATTTGTATACACAAATCCTACTCCACTGAAGACCCAAGTCCCCAGACGGATAAGCCTAGATTCGTATAAATTTTTACCTCAGCCCCTTTTGAAAAGAAAATACTTATATACGATTATCTTCACATAGTCATAGAATTCACGACTTGAAGGATTTAAATAATATTATTTACTTACAGATATCTCTTCTCATTTGGTGAATGAAGTCAATGAATTTGTAACGAGGCCGGACTGTTCTTTCCCAGACCACTGTGCAGACGAGTATATAAAATAAAGCTAATTGCGTAAATGTTTTCATGTCCATGTAAATTTTCATGTCCATGCAACGCCTGTTCCGAACTGCTGGCTTGGGCATCGAGAGGCTGGATCGGGTCTGTGATGAAGGGGGGCAGAGCGGGAGTAGACTCAGAGAAGTCGGGGTCGGTGGCGGTGGGGGTGCAGGGTCTAGTCAATTTAGCTCGGAATGTATCGGAGCTATTCAGACATGGAACGAATGGGCACAATTGGTAATGGATAGACTACGCTCAGCGACAGTTGGAGTTCAATGAAGCAACCTTCAAGGATCCTCAAGGTAAAAATAAAACTTTCCCTCAAAAATCATTAGGCAGGTTGCGTCATTTTGCACGGTGTCAAAAAATATGATTTCTGGAAGCAAAAAAAAAACAATCATATCGCAAATAATTGATTGTCGTTACCATTAAAAAATGCTCGCCAAGGTCAAGGCCCAGGCCCAGGCCCAGGCCCAGGCAGGTTCTTCATTAAAAACACACAAGTGCTGCAGCTAATTGTGTCTTTGGCTTGTGTCTGGCTCTGCCGTGACGCGACGCACCTTTTTAATGGCCGCCAGCGATCTTGACCTTGGTGCGAATTTTTAAGCGGAAAAAGGCAGCACATTTTTTATGGCGATCAGGCAAGGCAGCAAAGAGTGTTCCCGTTGCGCGGCGAACCGTTTCGGATTTGGTTTTTTAGCTGCAACCTTTGGAAATTTATGATTTATAGCCATGTCCGAGTCCGTGTCCACATCTGTGTGACCCTTTTGCATGCGGTCCAGAAGCCAGGGATCGGTGTAGGGATTTGGAATCGGCGGCTGCTGTTTTGTAAACACTCAGTATGAGTTCCTGGTCCCGGGTGTTAGGACGTGGCGGATCGACTAAAAAACGCAACGAAAACAACGATTTTTTTAAACAAAAAATGTGAAATGAGTTTGCAATGTTGTGCGGAAACATAGAGGTCATAAATGGCATATGCTTCGTCGGACTGCATATGAAAAAGTGTTGAGTTTGAGAGAATCCTGTGGGTCAAGACGGTATCCATGTGTTTCTGGCGTGTTTTCCGTAGTTCATAAAGGGGATTACTTACTACCTAGCCAGAGAATCGAATCTATATAATATCCTGTGATGCACGGAACTATCCTCTGATTGATGGTAAGTGGCCAGTCCTCCCCAGGAAAAGAATTTTAGTTTCACCTTTGGAATGGAATGGAGTTTTTAGAGTCTTGAGCTAGTGTAGCTCGACCTTTGCTTAAATTAAATAATGCTCGAATTAATTTAATGAACAATGAACAAGGAACTTCAAAGAAAGCTTTGAAGGGCTCTCTCAGCCTTTTTAAAATGCCACAGCAGGGCAAAGGAGAATACCAAAACGTGCAGCAAAAAGAGAAAATGGCTAAAATAAATCACAGACAAAGCATGCGTGCGCATCTCATCGGGGAACATTTCGGTTCGGCGGTCCGCATCTTCCCTCTTATTTTCTCAGCGTTTTGAGTAATTCCGCGGAATAAGCGACAAAGCAGTCGGGCAGCCTCCACCTCCCAAACCGGCTCCAGCTCCAGGTACAGCCAAGCAACACAGCTACAAGATCGGGCAGCGACAAATCTTGAGAGCGCAATAAACAACATGGTTGACAATCTTAAATCTTGCGACTTGCCGTCCCACACAGATGCGCAGATACACAGATACCCATACAGATACACTCACAGATACGAATGCGGATGAATGTCGCAGCCATTATGGAACCCTCTTGCTGCTGCTGCTGCTGCTGCTGCTGCTTCTCTTGCCGAAGACATTTCCTTTGTGTTTTTGTTGTTTGCTTATATTCCATTTGTTTGGTGGCGACCAAACGACCAACACTATCCCAGTCCCAGTCCCAATCCCAATCCCGAGCCCCGTGTCTGTTGCGGTCATTGCTATGCTGGAATGCAGAACAGGGTTCTGACCACTTTAAAGGCTTGGTCCGGCCTCGGCCTCGGCCGCCGATAGCAAACTCGAGCCGTTTCTTAGGTAGAAAAGGCCAAGGCACCCCCAGCTCAAAATCCACTGCACTATGGGGTGTGCATGATTACATTATAAATTTAGAGGTAATTTTCAAATAGGAAATGTTATTAATATGATGATCAACGTATAATCTAACTATAAGGGAATGGATTATTTACTTGTATGCAATGCCGATGTATTATATGCAAGCTCATATGAAACTTTAAACACTGTAATGGCATATTCTATTTAATATCAATCAATCTGATAAACAGGCTCATATAATATGTGCCATGTTTTCCATACAAGCCGATTGCATGATCGGTATCAGTACTGTTGTAGTATGTATATTTTTGTTACAGAGGAGTATTCTTTGCAGCCCTGTGTTTTTATCAGCAAATTGCATGCTCCTTTCCACAGTGCAGCGTTAACTTGTGATGAGCCGGAGCTTGCCCTTTTGGCTTCGTGTCGAGTCCGTTGGCTGCTTGGTCCGCTTGTTGTTTGTCTCCTTTATGGCTTCTTCTCGTACCCTTTATCTCCATCAGCGATTGCAGCCAGATTTTCCCCGCTCTTTTTGTAATTTTTACTTTGGGGTCACATTTTTGTGCTCCGCAGGTAAGAGGAGTATACGTATACGAAAAGCATTTTCTTTGTTTGGCAGGCCAATGTTGGTCGTTTCTGGCTGCCATTGAGATTTTATGCGGATATCGTAGGTCTGCCGAGCTTTGTGCCCCAACCCCTAATTTCTCCACCCAGCAAACGCCGACTACCACAAGCGGCTTCCACCGGTAATTGCTCAAGAAGCACCTCTAAGACTGTAAATCAAATTCGAATGCTTAACGACATTTTAAGCACTCTGCTCGAGATTTGCCGAGGAATCAGTGGCCAGACATAAAAATTCAATGACAAGACATTAAAACCTACAGGCAAACCAGGGCTGACATAGGACGGAGCAGCAACGGGGCAGAAACAGAAGCCCAACCAAAGCCGAAGCGTTTGGCATTTGATGTTTATTTAATTCGCCGCAATTCATAACAATTTCGTTTACGACATTTTTACTACTCGACAAATGCCGTAAACAAAACACTGCCGTCGATTTGTTTGATGGCTCTTTCTGTCTTGTTCTCCCACAGGCCCAGGAGCCGGGCCACACGCTCAGGTTTTTATGACTCCGCACATCGCACGGACACGGACATGGACAGCTCGACAATTAAACGCCATCATCAAGTTGATTTGAAAGCGAAAGTGCAACACAGTGCAGGGCGGACTTCACCCTCCCCATCAGTCTCCTTATACCCCCGGCCTATCAGCACCCCGGCGATTTATGTGCCTTTTATAGATCGTAAAAGCAGCACTAACAGCCGGGCAGATGATTTTACGACGTGTTGAAATGCCAGCAGGACGAGTTGCTCCAGCAAGACAAGTGTCTTGTGGACCACGACACCGGTTTGCTGCTCCGATTGCTGCTCCGACTTCCAGCTCCCATCCGACGTGGTTCAAGTGCAGCATCGTAAAATCCGCCATATTCCCGCAACCACTTGAAAGAGCCGTAAAAGGGCTATAAACAAGAGTGGCACCCAAGGAGTCACCACAAGTATTTGGGAGACTTACGTGTCCTTGTCTGTACGGATTGTGTGAGCGATTGGGTTCGTTCTGATTTGATAAGGATAATTATGTCTGCTTGCCATCGGGCCATAAAAGGACGATCAGTCTGCGGAGCCGGATGAAGCATATGCCGGGTATTGGTAATTGCCCTGTTGCAGTTGGGCTCACTCTGGGAAATTGGCCATAATTGGGTGGGTGTCAGGGGCAGCTTTGTGTCTTTGTTGCTTTACAACGAGACATAGTTGGGGCGGGTTCAAAAATACGGCTTAGAGTGTTTTACATCATCTTTGGAGGATCAAAAGGTTCTACTTTTAATGACTCTCTTGAACTGATAAGGATCTAAAGGTCCTAATTATTGAGCGACTGATGGAAGCCACAAAGCGTAGGCCCCATACCCTTATCCGTTTCGTGCCCGGTCTCCATTATTAACTCACTCGAAGACGTGTTGATAACCATGGCCAGGGAGCAGGGCAGACGTCAGACCCCAGACAACAGAGAACTGCGAATTGCGAACAATGAACGGCGAACAATTGAGCTAATGACGTGACTATGGACACTCGACGCATTGGTCGGTGTCGGTCATCCAACAAACAGCGACTGGCCAGGCACTGCGATTTGGATTCCCATTTCCATTACGATCCCCAGTCGCAGTTGCAGTCGCAGTCGCTGCTGCTGTCTGGCACTTAGCTCTTTGTTATCATTGAAATGGCAGCAGCGAGTCCAAACTTATGCATCGAAAGTGTTGTTAAATTACGCCAAATTGCTTAATTTCAATAATGAAACGATCCGACGAACGGACAGACGCACCGAGGGACTGAGGGACTGAGGGACTGGAACCACTCAATGAAATTATAAATATTCGGCCCAAATGATATGCAAAGAGCAATGAAAACGAAGACTGATCCGTGCTCGTGACGTCTCCGTCTTCTACGTCTGAGACCCTCCGCTTGTGATTCCGATTCGGAGTTCTTTTTTGGTGCTACTCACCTCCTGTCCCAATCCCGGCCAGACGGCGGCTCGACGCGTCCAATTTAATGGGCCCATTGAATTGGTCGTTAGTGTTTTTTTTTTTTTTTATTTGGCCTTTATTTTGTCTGTTGCTGTTGTTTTCTTTCTTCTTTCTTTTTCTGTTTTTGCTTTTTGCTCCACGGTCATTGTTTGACTCAATTTTTATATTGTTTACGAGTACTCGTATTTATGGGAGCTTAAGTAATGTGCTGCAATTCCAATTTCAAAAGATAATTTCAAATTTACTGTCAAATTATTTATTAGACGAATGCCCCTAGCCCGACCTCTTCCATTGCCATTACCATTGCCTTAAATTTTTAGAAGGGGAGCTGAAGCTCCGCCGTATTTTCTTGGCGTTTGTTTGTTTGTTTGCTCTTCTGTTTGTGTTTGGCTTCCCAAGCAGACTCATACGAGGAGGGGAGTATTTCTGCTGTTTTTGAAAAGATAAAAGCAGCGCCGAATCGAAAACTTTTTACAAAGTTATCTGTATTATTTACTGCCTTGCGTCGTGGGCGTATACGCAATATTTTATATTTCCCAGCATGAGCGGCAGAAGCTAGATGAACTATACACTTTGGGGTTTGACTCGGCAGACAGTTATATCATGCGGTGTCGCATTGCAAGTTAATCAATTTGATTCTTTCTACAGGGAGAACGGCATTGTGTGAGCGGAGTTGAACAAAAATCTAATCAGATATATAGGTATATGTTCTTTTATGATTTTCTGAGCCTAAGCAATCCATGGGTAAACATCGAAAAAATATTGGAGAGAAGTTTCCCAATAATGCTTTTGAAACAAGTTATTGCTGCGGCCAATCAAAGTTCAATCTCCCTGAAGAAATTGATTAGAAAATATTTAAATACCGCCTTCATGTGCTGCCGTTGGCCCTTCGTAGATTTCAGCTTTAATATTCTTTTTGGATCAGCTATCTTCGATCGATACCGAACAGAAGTATGTAGGCCGTGTATTCTTTTACAAATTATGTATTTAGTATCAAGGGATCTTCATTGGGAAATAAGTGTTGCCATTTTCACCAACCGAAGTCGTTGATAATCATTGTAAAATATTGCTAATTTCGACTGACGCCATCAGAGTCGTTTGCTTAAGTGCAAAACTGGCTACTCACGTCCTCCCATCGCTCAGAGTTTGGATCTAGTTCCTGCCATTTTAGTCGCAGGGGCCAGATCAAGGCACTGTGGAGGCGTTCAATTCAACCACAGATATATTACAACCATGGCATGACAATTGCGAGTTTTAACGTTGCAGCGAGACTGGTGACGTTTGTTGGCACTTTATCATGGCCGTGTATCATAATTTAGCCAGCTCACACATGCATACGGACATTTCCACCCACATTCGCCGAACGAACGGAGCAACAAAATTCGCTGACTAAGCAGACAGAGCCTGAGCCATAGCCTGAGCCATAGCCTGAGCCTGAGCCTGAGCCAGAGCACGAGGCAAAGAGCCGGGAACGTGTGCAAACTTGGTTGAGTTCAGATGGCCCGGCTCGATAAGAACAAAACGCTGACCACGCCCAGCCCTCGCCATCGGCCCCTGCTTTTGCTCCTGCCCTACGGTACGGCAGGAGCCATTTCCTGCGACAACTTTTTGTGCTTAAAAACTTGTATTAAGTATTAAGTATGAGAGTATAATGGGTTTGTTTTCATTATGCGCCCGAAAAACGGGCGCACTCTGCTCTGGCCCCATTGATTACATAGTCGACCTGAATCGATCGGCCGAAAGCACTGAAATTAGTTGGCATTTTAACACGAACGAACACCTGACACTCGGGTCCCGACAGTCAAGCTCCAGTAGCAGCTTCCTTCCATTCAAAGGGGCAGGGGAGATGGTTTCTTTTGAGTCAAATGGATTATATTACAATCAGAGAGGGACGGGCGCAGGAGGGGAAAGACCAGGGCAAGGCAGAGTACGTGGTCAGCCAAACCGCAACAACATCGGATACACTTAAAGAAAACGAGTGTAAGATATGGTCAGAGATCCATCCATTGTCTTGGAAACCAACATCAAAGTCTAGTTAAAACACTTCTATCCACATTTCTATTTTTTACAATTATTGAATAAGTAGTATAAACCGGAACGGAACTAGGAAACAACCAAAAACCATTTAATATAACTAAGAATATGTTTTAAAATATTCTGCCGTGTTGGTTACAATAATTCTTAAACAATGATCTTAAATATCACTGTGTAACTGAATCGAAATTAAATTTGTACCTTGTACGAAGCCAACCTTTTCTTTTGGGTCTCCAAAAATGTTTAATACTCTACAGAAAAAGTCGGGTTGATGCCAGGGCTATTTAGTCTAGTTTATAAATTTTATTTATTGTATTTGTTTTTTAAAGCTTTAGCTACTTTTTGTTTTATGTCGGATGGTACAAGGCCATACATTTTTCTGGATTCTGGTTTCTAGATACAAAGAAATGGAGTCCTAGTTAATTGCAAAAGCTTGTCTTCAAATTTCTCTACTATTTTTTTTTTCTCACTGCATCAATGGGCTATGTTATTGATCGATAATTCCATTTAAGCAAATTCCCGCGCTGATTACCAGAATTGTCCAAATTATATGTGTGTGGTGCACGCTCTCGATGGCTCTTGGCCGCGTGAGTATGAATTAAAAAACTGTACAAGTTTCCTCAAAATCAACTCGAATGGAATGGTTTTTGTATGAAACGCTCCTAATAACAGACGCAGCCGCTCACCGATCGGGAGAAACGGAGGCAGGACACTCACCCAACTTCGTGTGTGCGTTTGTCGCTGGTGGACAACCCCAACCCATCTACATCTCATCTCATCCCATCCGAGCCCATCCCATTCCATCCCACAACCACATCGAGAAGATGTATTTTCACTTAAACGCTTTACTCGTCGAATAATGGCTTTAATGACTTTAATGGCGTTCGGATAATTTGGCCGCCGGGCAGCTGCACGGCCCGGCTCTGGCCATCTCGGATCTGCCCTGTGCGCCTCGGCTCTTTCGTAATTGATGAAAGTAGATGGCCACCGGGAGGGGCACATCCAGGATGCTCATCTGAAATGTATACAATTTGTTACTGTTGTTTTCTCTTTAAAATGCACTTGAGTGCAAAGCGAATAAAAATGAAAATGATAAGATGCAAAGAGATAAGAATATATAACAATATGAAAATTTTACAGAATTTTCTTTTTAAATACATAATACATAAAAAACTAGTTTTGAAAAATACGATTAATATTAATGCGTTCATTTACGTAGTGTAAATATTTACACTTCATGAAACGTAAAAATATCGAACTTGTAACAATTTTTTACCTTATTAAATATTTTATATCGATATAATGTGTACAGTAATTTTGTATAAAGTTGGAAAAACAAAAATAAAAAAATTATAATTTGTAAAAATAGTGAACACAGTCTGAATGTTTTGGAATTGAAAAATACAACTAAAGAAACGAAACATTTTTGTATGCATATTTCTGAGAGTAGTGTTTCTGGGACACTCCACTTGGGAGATATAAAACAGGTCTACGTCATTCAACCGCTGACCTTGAAGCAGCAAAAAATGCGGCAATTGTTGGGTAAATGGCAGTTCGTAAAAAGAAAGAAGGCAATAAAGAATACAGGTATGGCCAAAAACGAAATGAGAAACGGAAAAAACGTCATCGCACGGCGACACAAATCAAAAGGTGCAACATAAAAAATGACATTGGGAAAGCAGATAATTAAGCAAAGAAGTAATGGAGGGGGGAGACGAGTCATGGGACGACAACGGGATGCCTGACCCGTCGGTAGAGAGGGTGGAGGTGGACAAGGGGAAATGCTGCTGCTGAATGACAAGTCGCACATTTTCAAAGAATAACCAACAAAAAAGGAATAGACAAGAGGGAAAACATTGGAAAATACTCATAAATATCCGCAGACACATTCATAAGCGAGCGGAATGGAATGGAAGAGAAAGGGGAGCGGAGTGCATGGAGTGCAGAGGAAATGGCCAAGAGCAGCTGCAGGAGGAGGCGGAGGAGGAAAACAAGGGAGCAGGGCGATGATGGACTTGCGACTTGGTAGGGAGCAACGGCGAACGGCGCAGACAGCCAGGAGGGAGACGAACTCTGAGATGAATTCCAAAATTAGTCAAACAGACCGAGTCAATTAAAATGAATGAGATGATGCTCCGCAGACGCAATTTATAGAACCGCTTTGGGAGTGGGTGGAGACGGAGCAAGCGGCTACTTAAAAACGCATTTTTCCGGAGGAAAATGGTCTTAATACAATATTTGTTTACGAAAACATTCCCAGCGGCCATTCTGAATGTCGCAGTGCTGAATTTATAATACCAGTTCGACCAATGCGACTTTTTAATTAAGATTCCGAGTGCATCGCAGAGCCGAAAAATGCTTTTATTATTTTAATTACTCATTTTGGACTCAGCTGGTTTTGGGGCACTTAATATTAATTTCATAAAAATATCTTGCCGGCAGCCATAGCCATTTCAGCTTCTGTTCATTATTGTCTGTTGGAAACGTGTCTTTTGTTTGCTTTTTCTTTCCCGCCAGCTGGGGCTCCGTACTCGTCCCCGTACCCGTACCAGCCCCAATCTGGAACCCAAAATGTTTTCTTTACAAAAAAGAACTCCCAAACATACACCAAACATTCATAGGATAGATACGCATTTGTTCGACGTTCGATAAACATTTATTGGGCAATCCAATCACGGCACTCACGTCCCCAGTCGTGACAGTTTCGTTAAAATGTTTTTTCTCCATCTGACTTATTTCCTTTGTTGGGGTTTGTTTCGGCTGGCTATTCGTATTCCACAAGAATTATGTTTTCTGTATGAAAGAAACATAAATAAATAATTACGAATTCGTATCGTAGGGCTAAGCCCTACCATTTGGCAGTTTTTTTTTTAAATGAAACGACTTATATACATATAAATAAATACATATATTTGCTGTTTTATAGGGATTTTAATGTGCAAATGGACTTCAGGAAAAGGTTTGAATCTGGGTGCGTCCTGAGCGAGCCCTTTAATGGTTCTGGTTGTGTCGCAACTTTAGGCAATTTTCGTGATTCGGACCACCTACCATCCACTCATGTTTTAATTTAAGCGCATGACAATGTATACAATGTTGCCCATAGCAACAATCAGCACTTTCAGATTAGCGGAATATTCAATATTTGTATCGTACTCGTGTGGGAAACGAAGAAACGAAGCGGATGTAAGTTCTCGTTGTACTTATTGGCGTTTTCCACCATTTTCTCTGTGAGTATCAATTACGAACCGGCGCGCTTATCTTCGTTCAAAATTTCTTTGTTGATTTTGTCCAATTCGTATCTCATTTGACTGAGATTCACCCAATAGCGACATACTCACATGACCATTTTCGTTATCTTTCTGAATTTGTTCGTCTGTTCTTTCTGCTCTACTATTTCGTTTGTTTCTTGCTTTATTCGATCGACGGTCCAATGGTATTGTTCGCTGTAACACACACAGAAATTCACCAAATTGCTGTTCTTACTGATGAAATGCGGTATGCAAAACGCAACCACTCAAAAAGATCAAAGCATACTTGATTATGTTTATATTTTGTGTGTGATATTTGGGTATCTTTCACCAAATGGTGGATGGTGGTAGTAAAGTGAAAAATATTTAAGAACCTGTTCGAAGTGCATAAAAGCCGGTCTATCCGTTTGGGAGGGCTAGAACCACAAAAACAGAGACACGAGATTTCATTATATTAGATAATATAATAACACGTATAATTTTTTAGCATAAAAGGTTATTTGGTAGATCAATTCAAAACCCCCGACTGCCTATCAAGCGAAGCTCCAGTTTAACGATCCATTCACACAATTTCATTCAAGAGGCACCCGAAAAACTTTCTACACTGTCCTACTTTAGTTTGGATAGGTGTCGGGGTCAAAGTAAAGGCAAAGCAAGGCGGCCCCTCGTCAAGACGGTGGTGATTAGACGCATAATCTTTTGGGCAATTTGTCACCGCAAGGAGCGGGCGCCGCCAGGCGAATGGGCACTAAAAATCATTTAAGGCGAAATAAAAGTATTCTTTATGGCCTTTTTATAGTTGCTGCAACAATCTAATAACAATCCAAATAATTATCCAAACAAACAATTCCAACGCCGCCAAAGCGACGGCAAATGTCAGAGCAGCAGCAGCGAAGCTTCTCTCAGTTTCAGTTTCTGTTGCTGTTGTTGCTCCGACGGACGGACGCCCGAAATGAGCCATAAAACGAACATAAAACCCCAGTGCGAAATGCTACTGCGCTGGGGCAAGCAGCGCCAACGCTAGGCCACGCCCCTCCGCAGCGACGCCGCGATGGCAGCGCACACGGAAGCCATAACAGGCAAGCAAAGTGCCTATAACTCAAAAGCAACTGTGGGAAAACGGCCATGCAGCGAGGCCGAGAGCGAGACAACATGAGCGACATGCTGGCCAACCATGATGGCTGCGCGCCCGATGAAGAGAGAGCGGGACAGGGAGTGTGCTCGTGTTGCCCTCTCGCTCGCGCGCTGGCTGTTCGGGCTCAGCCGCAGCCACGTGTTCTCTGACATTAAACAATTGAGCATAATCGATACACACACTCGTGCACCGCCCTTCTTGCTCTTTCGGATTCTATTCTCGTTCGTGGGAATGGTTTTTCTCTTCGGCTCTGCCGCGCCGCGCCGTCGCCATAACTGTCGTCGCTTATGGCCATTTTAAGTGCGAGTGAATGTGGCTCAATCGCGAGAAGAGAGCGCAAGTTTTAAGGCATTCTCTCATCCCCCTCTAACCACTCAGCCTGTCCACTCTCTCTTTCACCTTTTCGCGTGCTAATGATGTTTGCATGGATCAATTAGTATTGATTTAATTAGTCATTGACCACTTGACTGACCAACGGCTCCACCTGAACTCCATAGGATTTCCTCGCTCTTTGAGAAGCATTTTCGGGGGAGTTTTTGCCGCTGCTCTCCTCTCCACAACAGGCGAGGAAAAGCGGGAGAGAGCGCCAAAAAGCGCGCGCATCCTCCATCTGGCACGGCTGCGAGAATGGGACATAAAATGTGCCAGGCAGTTAAAATGTAGATTTAAGTAAGTGGAAACGAGATCGTTACGTTGCGCATAAAAATAAAAATCATTGTGCTCCGGCACTGATTGAAATAAGCAGAGAAGAGCACAGCAGAGTGGAGCTGAAAAGAGCAGCGCAGCGTAGGAGTTCGTCGCGCCGGCAACAGGCAGAAAATCGAACCAGTTTTCCGTCCGCGGCCACGTTCATTCTCCTGCCTTTCCACTCAGTTTTCCTTTGAGTGGAAGTGCGCTGAGAGTTCATTCCGCCTTGGGTGTCTGGCTGTGGAGTCTTGAGTGGAGAGTGGATTTCCCTGTGTTGTTATCAATCACTGTTTTGGGGCCTACACCTTGATATAACCTAAAACTTGTTTGTTTCTAGTTTCCCGCACCATCTCGTCTTCCGCCTCCACCACCTCTTCTGTTGTTCATTTTGTATTCTTCCCCTCTTGGCCCTTCTGCGGTTCGTTCTACGAGTATCTTGTTGCTCTGCTTCCCTGCCGCTTTTTAAGATTCTTTTCATTTTCATTTTATGGTTTTTATGCGGGTCTTTATGACTTTTATGGGGTTTAGTGCGTGCCAAAAACGAACAGCAGCAACAACCACTTTTAATTGAATAATGCCCCAGCGGCCCGGCCGACGGCGTCTGCTGTTTGTTGCTGTTGGGTTGCTTATGGCGGGGGCGGGGGCGAAGGCGTACGCGTTGCGCCGGTAATTAGGCGGAGATAAACATTTAATTGGCGAATTCAGAATTAGAAATATACAAAGCCGTGAAGTCCCCCCACCCACGCATATGCACTATAATTGGGTCAAAGAACTGAAATATGGGGAGTTCTGTCTAAGCTTTCCTCCCTTTTGCTTCTTAGGTGTCCCTTCAATTGTTTCACTTTAATTGGTTTTGAAAATTAAAATACACGACCTAAATCATTGGAATATCTAAAAATTTCGTTGCTTGGTTAAGAACTTGTATTTCCTATATATTTCCTTCTATTTTGTTTGTTAAATCCACACAAGCAACAAAGAGAGATAGACAGCCATCCCAGCTCTCAGATACCACCCATGTATGTATGTATATGTAGGTGCTTTCAAATTAATGTTTTCATGCGCTTGACTTCCATTATGTACATCATTATAAGTGTGTGTGGTCGAGTGCAGGAAAGAGTAAATTGATAAATTGTTAAAAAAAAAGAAACTTAATAATATAAATAAGTCGAGTCCGAAGCCTGTCGCAAGAGGAACCAAGAGGCCAGGAGCCCTGGCCAATTATGGCGCGGAGAATGGGCCGAGTTAATTGCAGTTTTTTAATATCCTTGCCCTCTTTCTGTTGGAGCGATCGGGAAGTGAGTGTAAACACGACATGAAATGTGGCCATCGCCATCTACTTACCCTGAAACATGCCGCATGTCTCGGGACCCGCGCCACACGCTACTCCGGCCACCTCGAAGCGGCAGCGGCAGTGGCAGACCCAGACCCCCCGTCTGGCCCAGGCCCGGGGGCCCTACTCCTTTTGGCTGCCGTGTGAAAGGATGAAATTTATGACAGGCCCAGCCTCATGTAATTACACGCAATGCTGTCGGATCGCACTTGGAGTCCACATTCGCTCTTGCTCTTGCTCTTGCTCTGGCATCCGTATCCGAGGTAGACGGTCACACAATTTTCAATTTGCTGAAATGAAAAGGAAACAAAAAAACAAAAACGGAAAATATGAAAACGGCACAAACAAAACAAACAGAGTGCCTGCTGCAGTGGCCCGCGTGTCCTCTGTGGCTCGGCACGTCCTGGTCCGGTCCGGTCCGTTCCTCGTCCAGCCAGTGGACGCATGTGGCGCTGCCTGCAGTCAGTCGCTGCCACGGATCGGTTACGTGGAATGTCCTTTTAATGGACTTTACACTCTCACACTGCGCCCCGGCCTGCCCGGATCCTTTTACAAACCTTTTAGGTTGCACTCGTATTCCGCGCTATTTGATTGCCGTGAATGGCTTGCATGATTTTTATCCTTTCCTTTTGCCCATGTCCTTTTTCGCTCCCTTTTTTCCACGTCACAGATGTCATATTCATATAGTTTCTGTGATGGTTGTGGATGAGCTGGTGAGCCAGCCATTTATGACCAGAACCCTGAGCGGGTGGGATGGCATAGGGAGTACAACAGGAATTTCAATCATCGATTTGCTAGTATAAAACTACCTAAACATATCATCGCCTATCTGATATAAATCCAAACTCGACAAACCTTGGTATTCAAGTAAATTGTAAGTGGATGGGTTTTCTAAAAATCTATTCAAAAAATGCACATTAACCTTTTTAAAGCAAGCTTACTTGTCGTTTACAGGAAGTTAATTTGGAGAAGAGTATAAGCAAGAGGAGATCTTCAAGTTGTCCTTTGAAACACTATGTCCACTGTTAACCAGGTTTGTGGCTCTTGGTACAGTCAACTGGAGAGGTCAGAAGTGGAGCTGGAGAGTCATGGCTGTCGCAGAGCCAGAGCCAGCGCTCCGGCTCTCGTAGTGGGTCCACAGATGCGATGGCGGCGTCAAATGTGACGCTGAATTTATTACGGGGGGCTTTGAATTTATGCGCTTATCGCGCTGCCAGTTGCCGTTGCCGTTGCCGTTGCCGGCCTTAGCACGTTGTCAAGTGTTTATCTTGGCCTCGGACCCGCACCAGTATCCGGAGGGAGCCAAACCAGATCCCGGACCCGACATATCCCGCACTCGGCCAGAGTCACAACCGAAATAAAATACCAAAAAGCTTAACATGGAATTTATGGCTGCACCTAAATCATGCGTCGAAAAAACAACAACTTACGAATATGTATTCGAGTGTGCGAGTGTTTTGGGAGTGAGTGTATGCATGAATGAGCCTGTCGCATGATTTAGGGGCCTCGAGTCGCAGTCGAGAAATTTAGATAATAAATATTTCATAGTTACACAAACACACAAAGCGAGAAAATGGATACGCAACCCAAGCCCCAAGTCCCAACCCCAGCCCCAGCCACAGCCCAAGCCCCGAATCCAAACACAATTTCAATTCCACATCCAAATCGAACGCATTCGTAAAATATTCAAAGCGAACGCGACTAAATCAAAACATTGTCGAAATAAAGCGTTTGAAAATTGAATTTCGGTTTCTGTGAGTCTGCCTCTGCCTCTGCCTCTGGCTCCAGCCAAGGCTCTGGTTGTTTCTGTTTCTTTTCAGTTCATCTCCGGCAAAATTGAAAAGCATTTGTAACGGAAATGAATACCAATCCAATCGTTTGCTCCACGCTTCAGGGGAGGAACCCCGACAAGACTTCACTCCACTCCACACCACTCAACTCGAGACGAATCGAGTCGCTTGGGTCTTTTGAATTTAAATTAAGAAATTTGTGAGGGTGCCTCTGCCCTTGCGGCCTTTTAGTTGCTCCAATGTAAGTTGTCTGGCATCTCCCACCTTTTTGGCCAATAAAAACGAAATGAATTCCGTTGTCTTTGTTTTGGCAAACGTCTCGCTGCCGGTTCTAAGAGTGACATCAAACCGAAACCAGATACTCAAAAGTTTTGTTTGTTTAAAACTGTTTAAATTTTTTGCGTTGCTGCTGTTGTTTTTTCTACTGCCAAACGGGTATCATGAAGTTATTAAAATTAGCTCTGCGAGATTTATTTAATCGGGTCTTTTTGCACCTTTTCATTTGGGACTCCTCGACTCATTTGGCGATTCGGAGCATCTTCTAACAATTTGTGGCCAAGCAGAGCAATTCGATCGGTTCAAAATGGCATTTATGGCCGACTTCATGGCTAATAAAAATTAGCATTGTCTGGCCACAAATATTATTTCTCAACTGGCCGAAAACAGATCGGCTTTGAGCCGGGCCAGGTCCGCGGCAGTCATAAATTAGCGACCCCAACTGCCACAGAATTTGCATACGAAATTACGCTTCTTAAAGATAAATACCTTAAATTGGTTGTTATTTAGAAGTCCATAACATAAATTGAAAAACAAACAATGCCATTTGTCAATGGGATTACGGATTCGGATTTGATCTGCAATTTCTCCTCAGTTTTTATTGCTCTTTTATTGCATTCGGAATGCCTAAAAGAATTTGTTACTGACAAAAACAACTAAGTTGTAGGCAGATCAGAGATCATTCATATAACAAGAGGGAATAAATCCACAATACATTTTAAGATTCAAGATCCAAACAATTATGATCTGAAGGAAATTGTTGAACATTTTAAGAGAATACACTAGGAATGCGCCGTATAAGAGTTATATATTTATTAAGTTTCTTCGGATGGTCAATCAGATGCGATTAATATAAATCACAATAATATGGAATATCATAATTTCAAAATAAGTAATTACAAATTTGTTTAATATCCCATTTCAGTTCACAGAGTTCCTCAAACAGAGTTCCCCTCAATTACGGAAATGTTTTCCATTTAGGGTGCATTAAAAATTCCAAACGCGTTTGGTGAGTATGTTTACGACTATGTACAATGTTCATATATAATATCTGAGAGCACATGAATCGTATTATTTATGAGTCTTTTTGAGTGGCTGCCCAGGAGTCGGGTTTTTAATCAGAACGGGACCCTGATGCTGATGATACAAATGTGGTGAAACAGAGATTTGCAAGTGGGTCAGTGTGCCGTGTCTGTGGGGTAGAACGACACGAAGGACATTTAGGCCACTCGACCGTCCCCTGGCCAATTTGTGCCATGTGTGCGATGTGTCTCTCCTCTCCCCTTTGCATGCAGAGTCGCCCAAAGAAAGGGCCCAAAACAAAGCACAAAAAACCAGATGCAGATACGGTTCCAGTTTTGGTTGCAGCTAAATGTAGGTGAAGAGCGAACGGGAGCGGGAGCGGGAGCGGGAGCAGGCCCTGACCGCTGGTCATTGACCGAACCCAGATCCAGGCGTAGACCCGCACGAGTATCCGGGCCAGCTTGACGGCCTGAAATGCTCGAAAATCTCATTTACATATTCTGCTAACGGTAACGTACATAACAGAACCAGGAACAGGGAAAGTGTTGCCTGAAATTGCTTCTCTATCTTCGGTCTGTATGTCTCTCCGAATCCCTCTTTCTTTGCTTGAGTTTGCTTTTTAATTTCAGCTTTCATTTGGGCGTTGGTTTTCTAATTAACAGAAGAATTTTTCGTTCATTTCGTGAGTTTTTTGTGTGTAATGAAGCCAGTACTTTCCACACCGAACTTTTGAACTCTTCGCATTCTGGGACCGAAAATCCGTCTATGGGTGGATGAGCTATGCTCTAGTCAGTGCCTCCTGCCACCACCGATTTCCATTTAATTAAATGAGTTATGGCGCCGGCATAATGCCAGTACTTTGGCTTCGGATAAACGCTTGCCGCCTAATCCCGTCCGGGGACAGCCAGGGCCATGACCAGAACCAGGACCATAGATACGGCTGCGCTCTGGCGATTTACGAGCTCGAACTTTGCATAGTTTGAAATGGCACAAAGCTCCAACTTGGACACAATTCATTTTCCTCGGCATACAAATTTGCCGTTTTGCATTTGGCGGCCATGAATCATAGTTGGCAGCGGAGTACGACCCGTGGGCATGCAACTAAAAAAAATATCTAATTTGTACAATGGACAATGCATGGAGGGATTGCTAGATCGAAGCGCGGTCTTCTATTGTTTCAACGTACAAATCATTCAGTTTTGTACTCCGTTTAAGATGCCGTCACTGTTACACCTGGAAATATGATTGAGAAAACCGAGCCAGATCTCAATTGTGTATAAATCCTTATTCCCGTGATAAGTATCACTGACCCACTGTACTCTGGTGCCGTAGGCTGTGTCCGGTTCGGGAACAGTCCGTTAAATTCAAGGCTCCTCCGCCTGGGATCCGGCTCAGACTCAGTCTGGCCAACTTCCAGTTTCGGGATGCCGACGAATGGCATCGGAATTTATGCACATTTTATTGACCAACGCAGAGAAGAGAACGCTGCACAGGCAGAGCACTGCAAAAGGCTGGTTGTTGGCACAACAACGTGTCCAAAAGTGTTTTATGGCCGTTGTGGGCGCTCAAGTGGCCATTTTGGGTCGACCCGGGCACTGGCAGGAGTGCATATGCACTCGCCAGCTTGTCCGACAAGCACTTGTCCAGGCCCAGCTAGAGCCCAGAGCCTGAGGAGGAGCCCTGAATACAGATGAGCGGAGGAAGATGAGTGTTGTACTAAATACTAAACACTATCAAGTATTTGAAGCTCTGATGCGGCGCTGATTTATGACAGCCACAAAGGGCTCTTCATTGCATCTTTAAGCTAATCCCGCAGTGGCATTCAGTTGGAGTCAACGACCTCTCGCGAACGAAACTGTTACGATTCGCCCACACAATAGCGGTTCAAAGTCAAAAAGTCAATTAGCTTCTGATGAGGAATACAGCCCGAGCCTGGACCCGTACCCGCACCCCTGCGGGTGCCTAAAAATACATTGAATTCGGGCAATGGAGTTCCCGTTGGCGGCTGGATGAAGTGGAAATCTCGTTAAAAGTCAATAACAGACGCCATTAAATGTGCATGAAAATTAAATGAAAATGGCTTGATGATGCGGCCTGCGGGAGGGTGCGAGTGGGGGCGTAGTGCAGGGCAGGGCGGACACGCGACCACTTGAACTTGAGGCAGGCAACGGCAGAGGGGCCAGTCATTTGAGCTGACCCCAAAGCGGGCAGACAAGTAGAGTTCAGGTTCAATGGCATCCGACTCCGAGCGGGGCGGCAGAGTGAATAATGAGATATGGCATTCCGATAAGCTACATTTATACGATCCCTCCGCCATCTGTTACGACGCTAGAACGAACCAACATTAACTTAATCAACGCGATGTGTGTGTGGCCGCTAATTATAAATGTGACATAATTGTCTGAATGAATGCTTTCATTCATGCATATGTGGGAGTGAAAAAGGACAAAGTTCTTGTGATCTATGCGATTTGTTTCCTTTTAAGGCGGGCTTGTCTCGATTTTCCAGGTAGATGAAATTTTTCACATTATAGTGTGCACGAATAGAACCCTTTGCCGGAAAAGTCATTTCGGAGCCATACTCGTAGACGTTTCATAAATTCAGTACACCTATAGACCTCAAACGGAGCACCGTACTCCGAACTCCGAGCAAACAAATAATACGAAAATTCAATACTTTCTACGCAACATTTCTGCTCGCACTCGCAGACAAGATGAATCGCATTTTGGAGGATGTAATCCATAAGAACGCTGCGACCGTCGAACGCATCACGAGCGAGAATGCAACGGGATACTTGGTGTCAGATAACACAGCCAACGCCGTGGCCGAGACCTCGTTCGACAACACCGGTGCCCAGGCGATCGTGAAGCACTTGCACGGGGTTCTCGTCACCTCGTGCCAGAGCGTGATCCGGGACCTGGATCCCACCAACAAGTTGTGCTTCCTGCGGGTCGCCACGCGCAAGTTCGAGTACCTGGTGGCCCCCGAGGAATATTTCACCATAACCGTGGTGCAGTAGGCAAACTGGAGATCGACTGAAGGAGGCGTTCGTTTTAATATCATGTTATAATCAACTGTTTTGTACGTGTGTGTGCTGGTCCAACAATATAATACAGATAGTCCTGCTGTCTTTGATGAAGTAACGATGAGCTGAACCCTTTCAAATGCCAACTAAATTCAGAAGAATGCTTAAATCAACAGTGCGGGAAACGGCCACCCGAAAATCCTTTATAATACCCTGGCGACGTTTCGAGCTGGATTATTTACGACATTGCTTCATCGGGCAGGCAATTTATCTGTGAGAATGCGGCTTTCTAATGCGATAATTCAAAAGATTTACTTCTGTCAACATGACCATTTTGTAGCGAGACTGGCCCTAGGTTTGTCGATAGGTTTTCGGGGTGGAAATTTGGCCTCTGACATTTTTTCCTTCTTCCATCTTGCGCTCTTGCACAATTGATGCTGCCTGCTATTTTAAATTAAAATGGCAGAACTCGTAACTCATTTTTACGACGCACCCTCCGGGCAGTGGATGTTCTCGTATCTTGTCCTATTTTTACGGGGCCTTGCAGGGGTTGCTGTTGCCTCTCACTCGTTACAATAACTTATCTGCCCTTTTTTTCAACCCGAGTCCATAATCACCACGAAACAGGGACGAGGTCTGAGATGGAGACGCTCCTGGGGTGCGCTTTGTGATTCTTTTCAGCTCTCAGCTATCTTTAAGCAGTTTCCATTGTCTGTCACCGTTCTGTGGTACAGGGCAAATATAAAAATATCAAAATTTGTACAAAAACTTAATTCAACTGTCGGCTCGCCCCGTTCCACCATTGTGCCGCGCCGGCTTCGATGGTGGCAAGCCGGAATCGACCCCAGAACTGCGCACTTCATTTCAGGCAGCGTGAAATGCAATTACTCCATGGTCCATTCCCAGTGACGACTTCATCTCGAAGCACGGGCTCCCCTGACCCAACTCCGACCCGAACCGATTCCTGCGAAATTATTTATGCTCATGGAAATTAGAAACACTTTGAATTAAATTCAAATAAAACGATTTCCCAGCTCTCCAACGGAGGTTCAGGCTCAACCCGTCAAGGATGTCCAGTCTTAACTCGCTTGCCTGCGATACTTTATAGGCTTGTCACCTTTCCTCTCCAAGAGCCGCATCCGCCTCACACGATCTCTAGATTCAATTAAGTTGTGTGAAACTACATGCCTGCATGTACATGTACACATGAAACACATAAATATCAAATATACAGTGGAGTACATACTCATAATCACCGAATTTCGCCGCCCAGAACAGCCAAACGAATAAAGCCAAGCAAACAACATTTTTACGCCACACAAATACTTGTATTCTTAACAAATAAACAATAATTACAAGAACGAATAAGAATTTTTCAAAGAATGAAAAATAAAAATCGAAAGCAACTTTTTCACTTTTTATACAAATTAAAGAAAGTCATAGTATTAACAGTTTGTGCATAGACCCTTATTAGACACTACATTTTTAATATGGTTTGGAATGCTTTCTATCAAATTCCCAAAAATGTCTTTTGGAAAACGATTCCATTCCGCAGTTATGCGAAAAGAGGACTAGAAAAGAAAACTTTTGCAAGCCCATTTCATTAATTTTCTGGAGAAATGGATTTATCCCGAATATAAATAACTTTTCAACAAGACATGGGTCCGAAGCAAATTGCGAACATTTTCGAGAATGGCTGGTTTATCAAAAATCTAAATTTATGGAGTGTCCAGCTCAAAGTCCCGGCCTCAGTCCGATTGAAAACTTCTGGTCAATCGTGAAACGACGGCGATCTCTGGAGCAGTGTTAAATTGGAATGGAATCGTATTCCGAAAGATATTATTGAGAATTTGGTAGAGATTATGCTAAACCGTACTGTTTCACTCTTTGAACAATTCTCATTTGCTAAGAATAAAGTGTATTGATATGGGAAACAAGTTTTTTTGCTTTGCTTCATTCGTTTAGCTGTTCTGGGCTGTTTTTTTGGATATCTTTGAATACAAAATAATGCAATAAAATGACGTTCATAGAAATAATTATTTTTCCTTTAAAAATCGCGATGGAAAATCTCTTAAAACAGCAGTAAACAGAAATGTTAATACCTAAGTGCATCACTTTATTTGTATGTATCTCCATAACAAAATAAAATAACAGCTAAACTCTTTCTTTCTACCAGAAAATATGAACAGTATAAACAGTAAAAAGGACGAGACGAATCTGCTTAGCGGAATGTTCAGGAATTGACTAGAAATAGTCAGTCTTCGAAAGTAAATTTGTCCTTCCTTAAATAAGTGTCTATATTCATCTATCCGGAAAAACGCATAGTGAAGCCGTAACAACTCAGTACTTACGTTCAATATCAGTATCTACCAATTGGATAGGTGTAAGGGGAAGCACACAAATTACGAAGTGTTAAACTTTTGCAATAAAAAATTCTAAAAAAATTGTTACCTTTTGCTAAATCAAATTAAATGAAAAGTGTGGAATTAAATTGCTGGCGCATTCATGTGCGACGGCAAAGAGAGAATGAAAGAGAAGAGAGAACGAAAAAACATGTCGGCACATCCCTAAATCCCACCATTTCATTTTGTCGTTGGAGCGGAGCAGACGTTGTTTCTGGAGCGGAAGAAAAAGTATTATAAACAAACAAAAAATTGTGTTATGCAATTTGATAAAGAAAAGTAAAATTAAACTTATAAGAATTATAATTGTATATATAAATAAATAAAAGAACAATTTGTTCAAACAAAAAAAACAAGAAAAAACATTTTATTTCTTCTTCTTTACTGAACGAACTGAAGCTGCCGCTTTCTTACGCCAGATGGCAGTGTAGTGCCTGCGCGCGCCATCTATTGCTTGGGCCGCTTCATCTCCAAGGGCAGTTTTAGAGTCATTGTTACTCCTTTTCTCTGTTAATTAGCAGACGAAGTTCTGTTAAAATTGTATTTTGAGAGATTCGGATATAAATATTTGTCCTTTAAAAATTTCGTTTGGCGTTTTCTCGTATTTTCTAAATTGTGGATGTAATTTGGGAGGCGGGGACGAAATTTTTGATACTCTTGTAACAGTGTGATGGTATGTATGATTCAGGAGTCTGGATACAAAATTTGGTTGCTTTAGCTGTTACAGTCTTCGAGGTCCAAGGAGCTCATCAATCAACATTCACAGAAACCAAAACCTGTTGGAAGCATCCTAGGGATCAATTGCACTGATCTCTAGGTTACTCTTTTCCGATAATGGATATAATGTTAAGGAGTGCATTTTTTTATTTGAATAAGAACCTGTTTTGAACCTAAGTACTGTTTTTGTCGAACAACCGCTAATTCGCACTTTAATGTAAGCTTAGATTATAGTCTTGTAAGAAAACTAGTTTTTTAATACAAAAATATAACATGCTCCATCAAGTCCATAACCTTCGTTTCCCATTATATTTACCGACGTTTTTTTAACAAACACACATTTCGTGTTGTACTGCCCAGCTCATCATTTTACTACATTGATTGTTCACCATCACCGTCCCATCTAGCAACTTGCAAGGGGTCAACGGAACATATTGCCAATCAAAGACTTCAATTCAATTTCCCCCGACTTGCCAGAGACGATAATGGGAATGGCGCATAAAACTCAAGTGCGGGTGTTGCAACACAAGCGATTCATTCAAAATCGGAGCAATCAAGGCATCAAGATGTCAGTACGCGCGGTTAAGACAACAAAATTACTTTGAGCATCGTTAGGACCACGACTGAGACTCTGACTCCGACTCCGACTTGCAGTCTCCGTACTTGTCTGAGGGGAAATTCTCGCGCGGGAACGTCAAGATCCCCAGCCCCCCGTCACAGGGCTGGCGAAGGGGAAAAACATGAAAATCATCTTTCAAAGCGATGCGCTTTGGATGCGCAGGCAGCATTCATCCAACCACCAAGACACCAATCGCATTCAGGAGAGGTGGGACGTGGATGACGATGTGTCGCGGCGGCATATGTGAGGCCCCTCCAAGCCAGGCCAGGCCAGGTCTTTCCACGCTGGCAGCCAGCAAGTGCGGAGAGATAACCCGAAGAAGGCCAAGGCGTTGCCGCTGCCCTCGACTTGGCTTGCGTTCCTGCGTTTTATTTTGCTGCCGGCGCTGACCACAAATGCCATGGCGGACCATCCAGTTCGACATCAACTGGTTTTCTGAGCGCTGTTCCTCTTTAAATCTCCATCCAGCCCCCTCCACACCACTACAAAAAATTTGCAAATCTTTTCTTTGTGGAAACAACTTTTAGTTAAATATTAAAAAATTATAAAAATACATTTTAGACATGAGCGAAGTTTGGATTTGAACGATGCGCCTAATAACAAGAGAAAACCATATATTAAATAGGAAGTTTGTGCGGAAGTCCTCCACTCCGACGCACTCCCCCAGGACCAGTGTTGCAAGCAACTCCACACTGACACAAGCGGCACCTTAAGCGCCTCATCCTACGTGATGCTACACCAATACAAATGCAGTTCCCTCGCACAGTTTTAGTTGGGCTTAGCTCTGTCCCTGTTTTTTACTCCGTCAGTTGCTGTTCCTGTCTCCGGCTCATTGTTCGTCTCGGTTCAGTTTGGTTTGGTTCCGTAAATTACACTTTTGATTTTTAGTGGCCGTAAAATAATCGTAAATGTCGTGGTTATTGCGACCGAAAGTGCCCATTTTGAGTTCTGCTTCTGCTGCTGCTGTTGCTGCTTTCTGTTCTCTCTGCTCCTCCTTGGCTCCCTTTAACTCCCTTCCCCCACTTTCCCCCATAACTGATATTTGGCCAAGCTCAGTGCAGTGTGCGGACAGGGGACGGCCGCCAGTTGGTTGGGAACGTGCTGCCACTGCACAAGCAGCACGGATCCCTCCCCGCTGGGGGCACGTTGCACTTGTTGTTTTTAATAAGTTTGTGGCGGTTGTTGTTCCTGGCTTTCTTCTGCCTGGCCTGCCTGATGCTCCCTTGATGTTTCGATTAAGTTCGGTCGGAGTTCGCTTCGTCGAACTGGTTGGATGGGTCTGGGTCTGGCCTGCCCCTGCCACTGCCCCTGCCCCTGCCTATACTTTCGCCAGTACCACCTCTCAGAGGGAGCAGTTGGGCTTAAGTTTATGACTATTTCGTTCGTTTCACTGTCTTGCGGTTTCGATGTTTCTGGTGGGCCGGGCCGTGACCGTTTTCTCGGGTTTTGGAGCTCTTCGAGCTGATTTTCTTGAGCATTTCACCCATTTACCTTTATATATTTCGGCTTGTTCAGACCATTTTCTCACATCGCAGCTCACGAGGCTCCTCTGCTCTTTGTCTCTGACGCAACTGGTTGCCCATCTTCTCATCTACGCTCTATGTGCTCTACACTCAGAAATTTCGAATTTGATTTTATTGTTATGATTTCAATTGTTTTCCCAGTGTAAACACTGGAGAGTTCCAGCGCAGAGATGGCCAAAATGTCGGGTTTTCGGTTAAATAATCCTCGATTTTTATTATAGTTTGCATTCTGCGTGAACCGTTAGTCAGAGTCTCCTTAGGTTCCACGAGGACGAGGCAGGACCGCAGAGATGTTCTCAAAATCCTTTGGGAGAGATTTGCCAGGAGGGAAATATGTTGGATACATGGGCTTTTTTTAAACTCAATTTCCGGGACAAATGTTCAATTGATTGACAACATAACAATGATCCATCAGTATACATATGTAATCCATATTAAATTCTCAAACTCGTATAATGATGCATTTTGGTAAGTGCCAAGAGATCCGGCTGATTTATAACTTCCAAAGTAATCTTTTGCCACCTTATTAGCATTCTCAAACCATTATTATTTAAGTTACATTAGAACGCCCAGTTTCACGAGAACAATAATAGGCAGGGCCGCCGAAGGTGATCACTGATCATAATACCAATTTGCCCCGGCTATCGTTTTGAGGCTAGGCCCTCCCAGGGCTCGAAGGCCGTCATTCCAAAAAAGCAATACAGAAAAAGAATAGAGAAAGAACGGGACGATCGTCGTTCAGGGGTCTCGACTGGAAACCAAATCAATTCATAAATCATAAAAATGTGTCATAAAAAATATTTCTGTCGCCTGCCATAAATGGAAATGGCAGTGGAAATGGAAATAGAAGACACAGCCACAGCCAGGAGTATGAAGCTGCCTTTCAACATGTCCTCGAGAACGTAAAAAATACTCAAGGAGAATGAGAAAGAAGTGTACTATTTAGCTGACCTTAGGAGATTTGTTTTGACTCCGAGCCTCCGAGCCTCCGACCCGATGCCCGTTATCGCATCTCGCCAGAGCCACAACGATCCCATAAAGGACACGCAGGACGGTACAGATACGGAGGTATTGTCTTCCTTTGCCAGTTCGATTATTGCCGCCCCGGTAATAAATCATAAAAATATGTTTAGTCGCACAGATCTGAGTGGGGAATGGGAATGTGCAATACGTAGCATCGAGTTGCCTCGTTACACGGTGGAATCGTAAATCCCCTGTAAAATTGCTCTCGCCTAGGCTTCGACTCTGCGGTGGTGGCATCTCCCTGGTATCCCTTTGTAGGTACGGCACGCTACGACGATCGCGCCCTCGAGCATCTGATAACAAAACCACCAGCATGGCCAATGCCCATGGAAACAAAGGCCAACAACTTTCTCTTTTGCATCATCTGATTTGGGCCGTATTCATCCTCGAGCGTCGCTCGCCTTGCCAAATATGAGAGTTTTGATTTATTTTCGAAATATTCTCTGCTCTGAAGATTTATTTCAACTGTTTTCAGTAAGAGGCGCCTAGAATTGTGTTCCGGGAATTGAATTTTTGAGCGGTAATTGAAATAAAAAATTCAATGGAAAGGAGAGAGATGGTCTGAATGAAAACCAATAAACATAATTGTAGTTTAACAACAATACTTTATCATATCATCAATTATAATGTAAATAAACTATGACATTTTGTTTCTTTATAATCCGCAGCACATTAGCACTCCCATTGGACAGATATGACTTCATTTTCAGGTCATACACGCCATATGCAGCATGAGTCTTGCCACAGATGTCAGTGCTGTACTTGCAGTTGCACCCGTTCCTTCTTCATTCCCGGGGCTGGTCCACATGATTTACTACAAGCAGATGATTTAATGTAACCGCATATGCATACGAGCATGCACACACACGCAAACGTGCGATATGTACATACATGGGGCAGGCCACTTCAGATGCATTCTCCTCGATACCAGAACAGAACATACCAGCCCAGACACCCCACACATGTTTCAATTGAAGCGTCAGTTGAAAGAAAAACCGGGACGACAGCGACGGTGACCTCCATCTTGAAAACTGATGCCCTGATGAAGCGGTTCCAAAGTTGAGGATAATATTTAAAATTCAGAACAGCGAGACATTTGGGAGTTCAGTCTGTATTTGTTGTATGTATCCAAGATGATGAAACAGCAAATAGACAATATTTATACAACTCTTTTTCCTATCCCTTTCCCGGAACAGTAACAGTGCGTAAATCATGGCGTCAACGAGCTGCGACCTTGCCAAGAGCCCATCTAGATTCTGGCCAAATCCGACGTCAAAACAAATCGTTAAAATGCAATAAAACTCTCAGAGAAGGAGGAGGAGTCCACATCCATATGCAATCGCTAAACAAGAGCCAAGGCAAATGCATTCAAATAAAATTTTACCACCATTTCCTCGAGCATCATCAGCAGGAGCATCATCAAACTAACGGCGGCAACATCCGAGGCACCTCATAAAAGTAATGACGTCTATGGGCCATCAGCATCTGATAGATACATTTGTATCTACGCACGGTGGCGAGGAGCGAAGGGGATATCACAATAATTATGGCATACGTCACGGAACTTGGGTTTTTATATCTTTTATATTGATTGTCATCGTGTCACACTAACAGATCGTAAAAAAGTCGTAAAACCCGGAGACTCTCGCTCCTGCTCTGACTATGTTCGGGCCGGGCCGTTGGCCGGGCGAGCGAGTGAGTGCGTTGCCAGCGTGAGCGATGAAGTCCTCATCCCTTGGGATGTATGCACTCAGGATCGGGCAGGACCTCAGGCCGACTCCAGCTCTCGCAGAAGCAATGGATGCTGGGCTGGATCGTTACCGCTCTGAGTGAGTTTCTCTGGTGCTCAAGCAAAGTGGCGTCAAGTCATAAAAAGGCCATCAAATTTGGCCTCTGTTTGGTATTAACCGCAATTTGTTTATATAGTTGTTAAAATGCCGTTCCATCTTGTTCTGCTTAGCATTTAATTGTCGAATGCCGGCTTTTCTTTTTACGAGCCAATAAAATTTATTTAACGACAACTTAAATGGTTTCATTTAGTATTTGGTACCACTCAGGTACGGGAGCAAGGGGTGACAAATGGATCTTAACCAAACACAGCAACAGGTTCTTAATAGATGGTTACATAAACTACTTAGCTGTTTCTGTTTTATTACTAACGAGCTCCAAAGTGAGTCATTCATCAAAGTGTGCATCATAAATTATTTCCTTCAACTAGTAGTACATTTTCTTTATAATATCTACAAGAATTTCGTTATGATTGGTCGAAGTACAAATATCACGTTATTGAAAGCTTCGATTGAAGCAGAAATAACCCTAAAAGCTATAAGCCGACATAATTATGACAAAATAATTATTTTTTTAGAATCGAATTCAAACAATTAATTGGGTAGGGATAACTTTAATATCAGGTTTTTGCTTGCTAAGCAAATATTTCGAAATTAAGTTTTATCTTAACTAATCACTTAAATCTTAATTAAAGCTGGAATGAATAATTTTCGTAGGTAAAATTATGAAACAATTATTCTTCAGTTCAATCATTGCAAAGTAGTAGAAAATAATACTTCCGGCTGTCATTACTTACTGACAATTTCCCTTCCCGGTTTCATTATTCCCACCTTCTAAGCAAAAACTACAAGCGCCATAGGAAGGTCTTCCCCTTTCCCACCAGCTTGATGACTTAATCCACCGCAAAGTGGCTCAGTGGTGCCAGGCGTTGTGGTTATTACGAGGTCAGGAATCAATTGCTGTCCGAAGCACTGTGAACCAACTGCTTATGCAAAACACCAGGCCCCGGTGTGCAGACAAAAGAGATGCCAGTGCCAGTGCCAGTGCCAGTGGTGGGTCAGTCGGACACAATGAAGACATTCGTCTCAGCGGCTGCTCTTACCTACTAATCCTGCCAATGAACCCTTGACTTCTGGCCGCAATTCATCAAACAATTGGCAGGGCATTTGCATGTGGCTGTCGACGGCTCGGCTCTTCTTCCTTTCCATCCGACCATCAGAGAGTCCTGTGCCAGGGCGAAGGCGACTAATTGAGCACTTTTGTTGACTGCGGTGGCTCACGGTTTTCGCCTACTTGTTGGCCAACCACAGCCAACTGGTTGGCCAGGTCTGAGCGCCGACCTGGCCCGCCTACGTACCGTTATTAACCGGAGTAAGCCGAATGGAATCCTTTTTCACTTTGCCCGGCCGAGCGGGTCTTGCGAAAACGTGCAAAGTGGGTGTAAACGGATCGAAATGATGATTGTTTATTGTAATTTTTATGACTGCTTTGCACACAAACACGCCAAGGCAAGCGCTGATGATTGCACTCGGGAAAGGGCTAGCGGCATGCAGGGCCAAGGAGGGCCAGTACTATGGCGGCATAGTTCTGGCCCACATCGGCAAAGGGCATTTTTAAAGGCGGAGGCGGAGATGGACACGAAGGAAACCCCACAGACAGATAGACAGACAGAGTCTCGAGTGACGACAGCCCAAGCACTTGAAAACTTTCTAATTAAGCCATTTAACAGATAGTTATTGTGGGAGTAAGCAATGGCACTGATAACAACCATGTCAGGATTCATGTTGATGCTTGACATTGATCAAAATTAAGTACGGGTGCAACTATTTTCTAGATAATACAAAGAATTATATAAATGGATCGACAGGTTATTATTGATCATATATTAAATGAAGATTTTTTCTGTGAGCACCTAGGCAATTCTATTTATTGTAATTTTTTGCTTATTTTGTACGTGGCTAAATGTAGTTTCTTCAGTTCTTAGAAGAACGCAATAAATATTAGCTATTTATAGCACCGGCATCTGCTAATGACACCTAATATGAAGCCATGGAAATCTTATCAATTTAAATCAATTTGCCGCACGACAGTCGGGGACCAGGAATAATTTTCTTCTTAGATACACATTACGAATCCATCAAGCCAATCTTCCAATCATCCACATGCTGGCATCTATCACAAGTGTATCTGCTCAGCAAGCTTCAGCTCCACTCCACTCGAGTCCACTCGAGTCTATCCCAGTCTACTCCATTCCACTAAGTCGAGGAGTCGGGCCTCTGAATGGAGATCGAGCTCTGCCATAACACTAATACGCAACTATTACCGGCCTCATAGCTGACGGCCTGGCACTAGCACTGGCACTGGGACTGGTTTGCTTTATGGCCCGAACAGTTGCTGCGTTGGCTCAGGCCCACGGCTGGGGGAATAAATTAAGCCAACGTTTATGGAATGGCGCTGGGGGCGGTTATGATGCATTTTTAATTGGCGTTCATTTGAAGAAACGCGAAGAACACTTCAATTCAATTATGCGCCGCTTGCCAGCCGCTCTCCACTGCTACCTCTCCGCAAGTAGTTGCATTTGAAGCTCCAACTGCGATTTCGTCTCTGACTCCGACTCCGTCTCTGTCTCTGTCTCCGTCTCTGACTCCGACTCCGACTCCAACGGCGTGTCCAACTCCGACCCCTGTCCGGGCCATTAAAGGCACTGGCAACGGTTTTGGGCCAAATTGCCACTTTGTGTGCAAATTTGAATTGTGGAAATGCTGGGCATAAAATGGGAATCGCGCGCCTGGCCATTGTCGAGGCAGTGAAGCAGGCAGTACCAGTCGCCGTACGGGCATTCGTATCTCTCGAATGCAATCTCGGAAACACATTTTAAGCGCTGCAGCTCGTCAAGAAAGCTGTGTGAGGTGGGTCTACGCTTGCACACCCCACCCACGCTTTTCAATTACCGGCACCAACGTTGGTGGCAGGCAACTCCCAACGACAGCACGCCCAATTGTTGCACATACAGTTGACAGGCGGTCTGTCGGTGGCTCGTCGTAGACGGTGGCACGTCAACTTATTCATTAATCCATCAAATCCGAGGCTCGCTTTGGAATCCCCTCACGATTTATTTGCAACGCGCAATCGCATTCGCTTTTGCAGTCGTCGATAGTCTTAATTGGCTTCGATTCGATTGTATAAAATAGTCGTTAGGAAACGTGTTCTGCTTAATTGGAAAATTTGTATGTCTTGTCCGTTTCTCGGGCCTGGTTTTTATTGATTTTCCACCAGCGGAGCGCAGAAATATTCTCGCAGTTTTGTGTCCAGGTCGTGGATCCTTGGAGCCAAATCCAAATAACGGTGGAACGAGCTTCAAATGAGCGTAGATGTTCCGTTAGTACGATTAAAAGAAACAAGATAAACTGGAAGGAAGTCTCAGGCCCAGGCATATCTTCTCAGGAAATCATTTTCGAATGCCCAATAGCCGCAGCGAAGGGCGGAGGTCATGCTCTCAATCCTGTCTACTGATTTTGTTAAAATTATTTCCAACTTTAATTGCTGCGCTTTTTCAAATATTTTTTTGCAGGACCGCTGAGCATCTTTGCTAGAATTTGGTTATTTTTGAAACGCCGCGCCGATTAAGCCAGAATAATTGTGGGACAACCAATATGCCGGTACTTAATAGCTAACTTTGTGCATCGCCCTCGCACTGTGCCCGCAGCCCAGGGAAGAGGGGTACCACCTGGCCCGCCACTTCGATTTACCTGCATTTGACGATGTTCGCACACAAATCGGCGTTAAGTTTAAATCCGCAAATATCTATAAATCCGTATTAAATTCATAATGCAGAATGCTTAATGCATAAATACATAATAAAATTTTACGACTTTTACCTTATCTTGTCACACAAAAACCATAATAAACTTTCATTTTAAAACGAAACGGGACATTTTTTCAGCCTTTACTCCACGCTGTACCATTTTACGAGTATTTTATTTGTGCACGTTGCAGTTGCAGTTGCAGTGGCAGTTGCACCGTGCTGCAGTCTGCCGCAACGCAACGCAACACACGTGCACGGGCAGGCGCCACATGCGGCTGGGGCAACGTCGCTGGTCAACCAATCGAGCGCCAAACAATTTGTCATTTTTTGCCTGTCCAGCGGTGGGTGCGGATACTTGGATTGGCGGGGTAGGACGAGACGATGATCAATGCTTTGAATTATGATGAGGATTTATGCTTGACACTTACCCAATGTGGCAGATAGTGCCGGACAGCTCGGACAGCAGATGGATGGATGAATGGACAAGCATTTACTGCCCTCCCAATTCCCACTTCCCGCGGCTTGCTGCACTATCCACTATCCACTTTCCACTATCCCATGCCTCTATCCAGTGGCGCTAGTTTTATGGCTTCCACTTCCACAGCGCCGACGAAGCGTCGTCAATGGAATGAAAACGAACTCTGTTGGCTCCACTCCACTGTTGGCCCTTCCATCCAGTCGATCCCATGGCCCCTCCTATGATTTATTAAGTGTTAATAAAGAACTTAAATCCGTTGGATTGCATTTCGCATTTCGCATTTCACATTCTGCATTCTGTTTGTGCTCTTTTCGCTCTCTGTTTGTCTGGACCCGCTTTTGGGTCGCGGCACAGAGGACTGGCCCTCAGGATTTCCTTATCAATGCGTTCCATATTCGCGGCGCGCCGATTTCATTTGTGCCCTCGCCAATTTCGCAATAAAATTTCGCCGGCCTGCAAATTAAAATTGCAATGTAATTGGTTAATCCATGCGTACATTATGGCCGTGCTAGCCGGGCCATTCAAATTTGCAGGAAGTGTGCCCGGTAGTTCCATTTTACCATTTCTCTCTCATTTTTTGTGGATTACATTTTTCATTAAATTTTTCGGCGGAATGTCTGTGAGCAGGGGGCTGGCCATGTGTGGGAAATTTCTCTGCTGGAATTTATTTTAAAATGTCCATGTAGTTTTAGTATCTCTATATTGTTTATCCCGAAAGAATAATAAGAGAAAACTCTTCTGTAAATTCGAAATTTGCACTTTTCGGTAAATAAAAAACCAACTGCCCAGGCAAAAAGAAAAAGAACAGCATCAGCGTGTAAATTCCTCAAAGAAACTCGATTTGCAAAGCCAAGCTTGGATTGAAAGCGTTGGATTTAAGAATCTAAATGATAATAGACTCACTGGGTCTGTGATTATTGCGGTGAAAAATGTTTTGAAAAAAATTCTAGTGGGAGGGAAATATTTTGATTTTATCTCGCCGTTGAGTTGATGTTCCACTGAAGGCACTTCACAGCCAATCGATTGATACTGAAGGCATTTGAGTGCTGCATGCATCAAATTCGCCCATTTGTCGCCCCATCAAGTTGTCGACACCATCGAAAATCAACGGGCTCGGACTCGGACTCGGACTCGGTCTCGGTCTCGGTCTCTTCAAAGCCCATTCTGACAGCAAAATGTATTGACTTTGAAAATTGTGAACGATTGGTGCAATAAATCTGGAGAGTGGCGATAAAAGCGCCCTTCAAACCAATATCGAACACGCCACATCCCCCATTCAGCGTCCGGCATCCAACAGGTGCCAAGCGAGGATGAGGATGAGGATAAGCGCCAGTAGCCACCCGAAAAAAAGCCAAAATCTTTATAGACAAATGCATAAACAAAGCCATGTGTATGCTGTGCGGCGCAGCTTCGAGTACGGGTATTTTGTTGAGCATTTCTTATGTAAATAAACCTCCATTTCTGTGCGTTTGATCTCTGGAGGCAGAGGAGAGCTGGTAATGGCCTTTTGATGTTTGGACTGGCGTCAGCGCCGGCGCTTTCAGCTGCCGAATTGCTGCTTTATTAGCTGCGTAAGTGGCTGACTCCCAGACCCTCACCCTGCCCGAGTGGCCCTGCTCCGATATATGTTTTGGACCATGATTAGATTGTCTGCACCTATCCCTTGGTCGCATCGCTTGATTTGAGCGGTTATGGACAATAAAACAGCAGGGACAGGGCAATGAAACAGCTTGTCTAATTGCCCTGCACCAGTTTTCGAAAGCGAATACAGCCCCAGCCCCCATATCAGTGGGCCCATCAATCACCTAGTACGAGGGCCGGGGTGGAGGAGGAGTCACAGGTACCTCTGCCGTTGGGGCTAATTGGCCGCGCTTAGCACTGTCCATAAGCAATGGGCACTCCGGACAGGTCAGGTGTGAGCTTTTCAGCCCCCAAGCCAAACGAGGCCAGAACGGAAGCTACCGTTGACAGAGCTGGCAGGGAGCGCATGCCGAGGAGGGCCAATATGAAAATGAGATCGCTTTGTATGCAAATGCCTGGGAATCAAAATTCGAATTGAGAATCGCGGAATCTCGATGGGAGCTTTTTCAAAGACAATTAAAGATTCAAGTAGTTGATGTGCGGGGGCCGGCAGTTCCTGAACAAGAATTAAACTTCTTCGGGGTGATCTGGCTAAAAAACAATATATTTTGGCGACCAATACAATACAAAAATTGTCATACAGAAAAAGGACGCCAACTCCTTCAAATAGCGCAGGCTTCTAAAAAGTTAATAGAAGGAACTTAGAAGCCTCTTATCTTATGGCTTGCATTATCTGAAAAATCAAGAAGAGCTAAATAAATAAGGTCCGTTTTCAAATCGATCTTTAAATACTGTTTGCAATATTTTAATAGTCAGATGCAGTTTGAGATGCAGTTTGATGCAGTTAGACGTAACTTGCATTATAAAGTAATGGAAAAGGTAATTATCATCGTATCTCAGTTAAAATTGCCGAGTATAACTTACAAAGCATAGAACCCTAATTATAGAACCCTATTTTAACATTTTAGCACATCTTCGAAAAATCCAAAACCAATTGAGATGGCCCATCTCCCACGTTTTTAGTAAAATTTAATCACTAAAGTAAACGCTGTTAGAAGAAGGAAACTCTGATTCAATTCAAACTTCAAAAAGCTACTTCCTATCCAAAGAAAATGTCGAATGATTCTATCAATCACGAAATGTAAGGTAACCCCGCATAACATATTACTTTCCCCTAACCACAGGAAGTACAACCATCGATTCCAAGAAAAAACACTCACCGAATCATGTCCTGTGCACACCGAGCTCCTACAGGAGCATCAGCCCAACGACGGCAGTCAGACAAGCAAGAGCCAGAACCAGAATCAGCCCCATTGCATACCCCATAACGTAGCAAGTTTGAATATACTCATACTCGTAAGATTCCCGAGTATATTAGGTAGCAAAATTTTTACGAGCTCATTATGGCTCATTTCGGCGATTGTTGTGATCCTTTTATGCGCCTTCGAATGGCTTCAAATGGTTATGAGGCTATTTTCTCTGTCATCCCCGCTTCGGCAGGGCTGCTGCTGTTCCTCCTGTGGCTTGTGTACGGGTACGAGTGTGAGTACTGGTCCGGGTCTTGGTCCTGGTCCTGGTCCTGGATATTTAGTTTGCACTTGCGACTGCGATTTTTACTTCTTCGTTTTGCCTTTCTTTCGGTTGGACTTGCTTTTTGCCATCGCATTCCGCTTGTCGTCGCTCCTTGCGACCCCCTGCCCCCTGCTGCTGGGGGCTTCTTTGGCTGCCGCATATTTGGAAAATGTCGCCGCGTCTCCGACTTCGATGTCTCTCTCTTTGTGCTGGACTGTGTTTTGCACTGTGTGTATGTGGGTATCTCTGTATGTGGCGATCCAAGCGCTTTGTGCAAGTTTTTGTATCTTTCGCTTGTTGTTGACATTACAGACTTGGCACAGAGCGCGAGTTTCAACTGAGGCATCTCAGACACACAACACACCCTGGCATAAGGGCATAAGGGCAGGGGCGGGAAAAGTAAATTTCTTCTTATAATAAGTTTATTTTGCAAACACTTGTGGCAAGCAACTTTGTTTGTTCGTCGTCTTTCTGGTTTCTGGCTTAATCTACGAGCCGTTTGTGCGAATGTGGAAACGTTGACAAATATTTACGAAACTTTCGCGATGGACGGGATCCGATCTATTTTCATTGTGCATTCCAATTTATTAGCATCTATTCTCGGCCATATTTACATTGACATTAATTTACCATTGAGAGGAGAGTCAAGCGAATCAAGCTATTGAACCACACTTTACATATATTTCAGCTATCATAGTTTAGTTTATCATTCAGATGCATGTACTATAATATTTTTTAGTCATATGTACATGAGAAAAATGCAATCAAACGAACGGTTGGATTTTAATATATATTTTTAAGCATTTGTAAATTTAGATCTAAGATGTTTTTAAAAGGAACTATTTGCGTTCCCAACAGAAGCTGTTTATAGTATTCTTTAGTTTATAGAATGTTATAATAAGCCGTCTCTTCAGAAATATTTATTTGTTCGTGTGTCATGGAAATTAAATTCATTTTAATTTCTGGCCATCTTGATGCCCGAAAATCTACCTAGATATAAAATATAACCCCATACATACAAGTCCCGTGATCAGTAGACTGTAGAATAAAATTAATAGCTTAATTGATTGTATTTATTTATTATTATATTGTAGTATTATATATGTCATAAAAGAGGTATTTAAATTAATTTTATGGCTTTGTATAAGCATATTAATCGATCGATATATTCTTTTGAAGGAAACCCATAAGAAATTTGGTTTAAGTCGTAGGTCGGCCTGTGTGTCCCAAAGTGTATAGTATTGAAGCTTCTTTGAATCGTTTCACGATGCTTTCAATGGAAGTCGTTACCTCTCTCTTCAGTTTCGACAATGCCCTCTTACAATTTTCTTGGTAAAATGATAAATGATTTTCCCCTGAGATTATGTTGTTTTTTTCCTTAACTAACAGTTTTCTAAGTCTCTAATCAAGTTGGCAACCATTGAGGGTACTTCGACATTGAATTTGGACAGCTCTACAGTACTAGTACTAAAGTGAATCCTTGTCCAAAGACTCGTAGTGACCACATGGGCAAATCACAAGAACATAGCTCGTTGAAAACTAAATGTGCGAGTTCTTTTTTTCGACTATTGTAATAAAATTACGATTATAAAAAATAGCCATTCTTATAGAAAATTGTTTGAGCAGATACAAATTAGTTTATCACTTTTCAGTTTAAACGCCTGTAAAATCTTTAAAAATGTATCAATCCTTGTGATTTCATTCATAGATTCTTTAGTGAGAAAGAAAAAAACAATAATTTCAATTCAAACAGATCTTTTTCCTTAAAAGATTTTAATTTTTTCAAAAGAAAGTCGATGTCCATGTATGTATCCACTTTTGCACGTTTCAAATTTGTTTACCTCATTCATGTTTGTAAAATATTTTTTCCAAAGAGCATTGCTTTTATCATAATAATTGAAATTATTATTTTTTTCTTTCTCACTAATTTAAGTTATTTAATTATTTCTTATTAATTTAATTAAATAAATGAATACTAAATTATTTATTATTTAAAATTATTTAACAAATTTTTAGGAGTAGCTTTCTGCAGCTGCAGGTATTCATAAAAGATGAAAGTAATGAAAATAAAAATTCTGAATGTTCGGAGATCACACAGCGCGCCATGAGGGTTATGGTAAATAATAATATTCCTTCCTTATATAATGGAATTATTCTAAATTAAAACGGTCTGGTCCATAAAGCTTGTCAATAGCTCAAGGCTTAATAGCTCGCAAAACGTTTAGCTTAAGTTTTCAAAGCGGACTAGCTCAATTATTAATAAAGAACAGGAGAGGAGAATCAAGGGTCTTTTTGGGGACTAATTTTCTGGCATTTAGGTTCATCGTGGCACAAAACTTACGAATAATGCATAATTGATTTATCGGAATGCACACCATCCACGCTTCCCTGTAAATAAACACAAACATGTGAGAAAACTTAATTTTGTAAAAAGAACGCTCTCTGAAGCAGACATGGGCAGACATGCCTCAAAATGTAGCATAGCGTATCGTACACTGAATTGTCGACTGGCGACTGGAGAGTCGAGCAGCATTTGCTAGCTGCCAGTTGGTGTCGGCTTCGAGTCGAGTGCAACTCGATTGAGTGGAGAGAGGGCCGCCTATAGGAAAATCAGCCCTCCTGATGAATTTTCCACCCGGAGCGCGGACGGTGCTCAAAACATGTTCGGAGTGAAAATGAGCGCAAACTCAAATAAACGCAGCGCTTGAGTGTGAAGGCGTTCATTTCTGAATCTCGTGTCTCGTTCTGCTTCGGCTTCGGGTTCGCTCACGCTCACGCTCACTCACTCGTCTTGTTTTCTCTCTGTTTTGGCTGCTTCTTCTTTGGATTTCGGGGAGCAGTGGCGCGACTGCGACAGCGACGTCAAAATACAGCCAACTGCGATTTGGTGGCCCATTCACTCGATAGCAGCGAATTCGCTCGGTTCGGTTGGCTAGAAGGCGCGCGCTTTGTTTTATTATCCACAATCCACATTATCAGCGGCATTATCGTTACTGAATGCACTCGCAGTGGCCGCGCGAATATCCGGCAGTGCGACTCCACTTCCATCTAAATCTGAATCCGAATCTGAATCACAATTTGAGTTTGAATTTGTATTTGAATTTCGAGCGGCATTCGTGAGATTGTTTGGGAACCGCGCGCTCGTCGCTGTCGTCGGTCGTTCGGTCAGCAAAAGCAGCAGCAGCAACAATAAACCCAATAGAAATAAACATAAAAATAAAAATAATAATTGTAATAACAATAAGTATAAGCATAACAGTAATCGTAACGCTAACGAGCCCTCGATAGTGCCCCAGAAATCCAAACAAGTGGAAGTTCCCGTGCGACTCGAATGAGTGCAGAGCAAGTGCAATTGGAATCGAAATTAAATGAAATTTAGGCCGCCACCAAATCGCAACAAAGTATACGAAACATTTGTGAACATTTGTGAATATTAAAATTTAATTATAGTACTATGCCAGCGGAAAGTGCAATATTTAAAATAGGATAATTCCATCAAGTGCTACCGAAAAGTGTAATCAACTCAAATCAACTCAATCAGAACCGAATTAAATCTCGTCTGAACAAAATTAACTAAAATCCACACGCCTAACGTCCATCTCGATCTCGATCTTTATCCCGATCCCGATCCCGATCCCCGAGGAAGGATCAGCTACTTCAAGGAGCTGCCAGCAGCAGCAGCCCAACCGCCAAGATTCTCACCGCCAGCAGCAGCATGAACTCGTACTTTGAGCAGGCCTCCGGCTTCTACGGCCATCCGCACCAGGCCACGGGCATGGCCATGGGCTCCGGCGGCCACCACGACCAGACGGCCAGCGCCGCCGCGGCCGCCTACCGGGGCTTTCCCCTCTCGCTGGGCATGTCGCCGTACGCCAACCACCATCTGCAGCGCACCACCCAGGACTCGCCCTACGACGCCAGCATTACGGCCGCCTGCAACAAGATCTACGGCGACGGGGCCAGCGCCTACAAGCAGGACTGCCTCAACATCAAGGCGGACGCTGTCAACGGCTACAAGGACATCTGGAACACGGGCGGCTCCAACGGCGGCGGCACAGGAGGCGGAGGGGGCGGTGGCGGTGCCGGTGGCAATGCATCCAACGGATCGAACGCGGGTAATGCCGCCAACGGACAGAACAACGCCGCGGGCGGCATGCCCGTGCGCCCATCCGCCTGCACCCCCGACTCGCGCGTCGGTGGCTACTTGGACACATCGGGCGGCAGCCCCGTCAGCCATCGCGGCGGGAGCGCCGGGGGCAACGTAAGCGCCGGCGGCGGGGGCCAAAGCGGCCAAAGCGGCGCCCCAGGCGTGGGCGTCGGTGTCGGAGTGGGCGTGGGCGCCGGGGCGGGCACCGCCTGGAACGCCAACTGCACCATCTCGGGCGCCGCGGCGGCCCAGACAGCAGCCGCCAGCAGCTTACACCAGGCCAGCAATCACACATTCTACCCCTGGATGGCTATCGCAGGTGAGTGCCCTGAAGATCCGACCAAAAGTGAGTGTCCACGGTGCCAACTCCTCATTGCTCAACCCCTGAATCCAAAACACCCAACCCCCTCTGACAAAGCTTTGCTGTTCTTCGCCGCGTGTTTTCCCAGTTGTTATCGAGGGGGTGATCTATTAGCCATCGGACCCAACAGATTTTTTTTAGCTAAAACAACAGCAATCATGTGTCTAATTAAATGCTCTGGGTGGCTAACTTCATGGGAAATAGGTGTTCCTTTATTTCGTAGTAAATGAAGAGCTTAGATCGAAAAAAAATGAAACAACTAAATAAATAAAGCTGCGTGAACAGGATTTCAACTTATTCTATTTGAAGCCGCTCATTCAATTCTTCAATCTGCCGATGGTTTATTCGTTGTCCGGCAATTTAAGCGATTTAATCACTCGAAGCAAGCTCAGCCAGCCCATAAATAAGGCCAGTGAGCCACGGCGAGCTCACCAGGATCCTCTTCCACCTGCAGGAGTGTCGCACACCTTGCAGCGCTCCGTCTGCCTCATAATTTTCAACACTTTGTTTACTAATTTTTGTCACCTTTACTTTTAATGATGCTCAGCAGCAGTGGAGGCGACGGGGGCGACTGAGGCAGCGTCCTAGTCGTCGTCGTCGTCAGTAATTGTTGCGTCGGCAAAAGTGGCAACAAAAGTGAGCTGCAATTTGTGCAACAAGAGAGCTGCGAGTCGGCAACATGAACAGCATACGGCGAGCAGCGTAAATTATGGCATGCTGCTGGAAGAGCTGCGAAATAGCAACAGCCACAGCCACAGAGCAGCCACAGGAGCCAGCTCTTTTTCAGAAAAAGTCAGCAGCAAGGAACGAGGAAAAGCGAATCCTTTCAGGACACACACTGAGAGCAGAAGTCGCGCTTATTACAGTTAACTACGCCATTATGTAATTATGTTCAGGACCTCGCACCCAGCCTGCAAGGAAGCCACCAGCCGAGCGAGGCGAACGGCTTGAGTTTGAGATTCCAGTGAGGGTCAGAACAATGGCTGGAGTAGGTCACGGGAGAGATTCCGGTTCCCCTTCTGGTCCTTGGCGGAATCTAGGCGGTCAACGATCGAATATAAATTACACTTTAGAGTTCCGAACTTGCCAAGTTCTCTGAGTTTAAGAGGACCAGAATTCGCTCAGAAAATCAATCAAATTTCACTTACAGGAACCGCAAAGAGCTGGTTAAAAAACAATTAAAGTTGAACTAAATACGAAACTAAGGGCAGGACGGAGAGAGGCCCCAAGACTACTACGACAGGTTTTCAGACAACAATCTGGCCGCCGCAATGGGGCTCAATCAATCGATTCCGTTTATAAGGCAGCGAGATGATCAGCGTAATGAAATTTATGCGCTCTTCCAGCCCAGTCTGTACTGTCGGTGATGAATTGAGCAGGCCGGTCTTGTGCCCTGCCGAAAACTCTCCATACAGGGTGTCTCGATCGAGCAGCCATCAAACCTTCAGTGCTACAACACTAAGTGGGATTCCCACAGAAGAAGTTCTAACAAAAAATCGTCTTACCTGAAAACGGAATTAATTAATACGCCTTTTGGTGTTTCTTTTCTTGTACCTTATACGATACAAATGTTCTGATAAGAAAACGATACGGCAGTTGGACTACGATATTCATCGAAGGGCGACTTCATTTGGTGATCGTTAGCACCTTGAAAGATATTTGAAGTTGAGATTTCAATATTCTTAAAAGTCTGATTAGCCACATACTGAAAGTGAAACATATAATAGTAGCAGACTCCATAGTCCTTTACTAGTAAACAAAACCTCAATTTTTACCAATTCGAGAATTCGAGTTTCCAATCAAACATCAAAACAGATTGATGAACAGCTTACTATCTCCATTTCATCCATCCAAAATCAATATCAGGGACCATTTGGAAATTGCTATCGCTGGTTTGATTTATTCCCAACCCCAATCCAGGCATATAATGTGAAAATAATTTAATTTGCATCGATCCGCTCAGAGCAGGCTGATTAAATCGACCGGGAGAAGCGGGAAATCAAGTCATAAATAAATCGGCGCACACTTGCAGCGATCATCGATCATTTGCCGCTGATCGCCGGCCAAAATGCAAACCGAATTCTATTTTATCGTATCTAAACATGGTTTCAGATTTGAAAACCTACATCAGTGCTCCGGCTCTGGAGTTGGGGCTCTGGAGTTTGGGGCTTGTGTTGGCTGGGACAGTCCCAGTGCCGGTGTTGTATGTGCGAACACGGCGATCGGCAGTAGAGGCGCATTAAATCATTGTCCTGAAGGCTTTTAAGTCATTATCGATAAATTTCAACATAAATTCGTAAATTTGCTTTATTTGGCCTGGCCAGCGTGTGAGGTGGATGTTGAAGTGGTTTATTGGTTCGTCTCTCCGTCTGTCCGACTGGCGCTCTGGCAGTCCAAATGCTCGCCGTGGGGCTGTCCGAAATTTGGATAAGTAGTGCCTTATTTTGGCCTGGCCTGTAGTTTTGGTCCACTCCAAGGGAGCGTTACTCGAGCAGCACAGAGCGGTCCGTATTTTTTTTTTGTCACCCAATGACCTTGAGAATCGCTGGCCAGGCCTGCAATTGACACGTATCGAGTAATCATAATTCATATTTGCCACAGTCCCTTCCCGCTGTGACGCAATTATCAGGATGCATCCTTAGCCAGGCCATGTCTATGCCTGCCAACCCGATTCTACCTGCACCACCAGTGCAATTGTGGTCCGCACGTACAATGGACGAACCGAAGGCACGTCAGGCCCGGTCAAGGTTAATGTGCCATTGTGGATCGCGGATGGACAGAGTTTCCCGCTCGGTCAAATGCCATTGCACTGCGACTGCAGCATGTCATGCAACAGTTAGAGCACTTGCAACATTCCATTAATAGGCCGCAAGTGCCACCACCTCCAAAGCCGCCCCCTGTAGCAGAGAGAGAGAGAGAGAGGAAGCCAGACGACGATGTTGATGATGATTATGTAAATGGGAGTGCAAGCACACACAGGAAAGCATTTCATCGCGCGCTTTTAATCATTTTTTCGCCACACAGCATCAAAATCAAAAACCAAAAAAAAAGCAACAAGCACGAATCGAAAAATTCGAAATGCGAAATGCGAAATGCAAAATCAGAAACGAATCAAAGCGCTTCAGAAACAATTTTGTTGCGGCGGATGCGTCGGACCAGCTGATGGGGCACGGCTCCCCTGGGACCCTGGGTCGGATCTCGTGCCCCCGCCCGAGCGCTTCTTTTTCGGGGATTGGTTTTCGGGTTCTGGCGCAGCTTCTTGCATTTTTTTAATGTATTTTTAAATAAGGAATTTAATAAGCACCTTGGCGGTCCTCAAGTCGTTGGACTCCGACCACGGGTCCGCGTTGCAAGACCTCGACAACGACGACAACACAAAGTGGCCCAGACACATGGGCCAGCAGCGACGTGGATTGCAGCAATTTTGGTCTCCCTTTTTGCCCGATTCCCTCGCACAAACTATGGGCAAATGCCAGCGATTTTGGTTACAAAAAATCCACGGGTTTCTTCTTACCAAAAAGGAGCTTAAAAATCCGATGGCTTTAACAGTAAAGCTAAATCTAATCAATAACTACATAGCTCCAATCACTCAACACTGCAAATTTCTCTCAAAGAAAGCAAACACATTTCTCCAGCCGTCGGATTATTACTTGTGATATACAAAATATCGATTGAACATTTGAATATTTTTAATGCCGAGCGCAGAGAATATATTTGGAGTAGACTAAAAATGATCCGTAATGTAAGGACTGTAAAGAAACAATCGACTTTGGATACTTTTAAAAATTAAGTTAAAGCCTATCGTTAAAGCCAAATTAATGTTTGTTATTTTTTCTGTATAAAGATTAATAGGAAAAATAATTTGTGCTCATTTGTGCATCGTTACCGTAGTTGTAGCATTGTTTCGCTTGGCAAATTTTGAGTGTACTCAACAACTCATTGTTTGTAATCTAAATAATCATCCGTATTCCACATCAATGTCAGCCCACTGTGCAGCCGTCTTTTCGTGGCAGTTGCAAAATCATGTTTTAAGGTGTTTTTGATACCTAATAAAAACAACAACACGGCCCGACAACACATCCAAAAAAGAACGAGACAGAGAAACAGAGAAGTCGAGACCGAAAGAGAGAGAAGAAATGCATGGAAAACGCGCCATGCCAAAAGGGCCAGCTCTGAATGGGGGAGTAGGTAGTAGGAAGCAGGGAAGGGAGGTTCAGAAGGCAGGGTGCAGAGGCAGCCGTTAGTGACCAAAACATAAAGCGGAGGGTCCGCCACAGTCCCCCAGTTCTGACTACGTCATAGCCATTCCATTGCCACGCCGAGGAGACGTCGACGACGACGACGACGTTGGCGTTGGCGTCGTCGCTGTGCGGTGCGGTGCTCGGCGCTCGACGCTCGACGCTCGGCGTGTTTATTATAAAACAACAAATCATTCATTATAACCACTTGTGTGCATGGATGTGCCATACAGATGCAGATGTAGGCACATATATGTACATACATATGAGAATGTCTGAGAAAGTGGCGTAAACATGAAACGACCTGGACTGGACCCCCAATTCCATGTAGTTTCCGATAATATGCATATTTGCGTATTATTTTGATTTTAATAATGATTTATTTATTATTAATAATTCATTGGTGGTGGGCTCTCGCCGGTATTGGGCCTCCGCCTCGCTGCCTGATTGCGATCTGATCTCCGGCTAGAGCACCGCTCCCCTCCTCTCTGAGATCCACCAGCTGGGGGAGCTGGGAAGCTACCAGGGTGGGTGCAAAAGCTGCCCACGATCTCGTTTGAATATCGGTTGTCTTCGGGTTTTGTAACAGAAGTTGCGCTAGGCTGGTAGGAAACGCATATTATAATGAGCTTCAATTAAGATAGAAATCTCGAAGACTAAGGAGACAAAGATTTATGGGTTCACAATTGTTCAGCGGCTCTTCCGATAGAAGTAGACTCTGATGCGGCCCGAGCGGAGAGTGGAGCGACAGCTGCTACACATGTTCCAATGCCACGAATAGAAAGAGTAATCAACGGACTTGAGATCATCGTGTTGGAGTTTTTTTCAGCCATTTGTTGACCAGGCCAGAAGGTGCTATCATGAGCTATCAAAAAGAGTTTAGTGCTCCAGCTATTCCACCTTGTGGGTAAAATGAAAACTCCGAGGAAAGTCTTCATAGAGTTACAGGATAGCAGATCATCTCTCGAAATATCCCGATTGAGTGTAGGCCATCACACTTTCGTTGATGCCCTTCTATCGGGCCATCTTCCACGGTGGATGGAGCGTGTTTTCCCTGTTTCTGTGATTTACGCGGCTGGTTCCTCGGCCGAAATGTGGGTAACTGTTATAGCCGTTCGAGCAACATTTTTTCGCTGCTGGGTCATCGAATCGATTTGTTCGTAGCGCCCTGCGAACATTTGTTTATGCAACATAATTTATAGGCACTACTTTGATTTATTCTGTCGTACGTTGAACTCTGTGGTGCAAAGTCGGTCCAAAATTCGATTCCGTAGGAGGTCGACACGGCGTACCCTACCCTACCCCTCTGTCGGGCTCATGGCTCCCAGCTCCCTCCCACATTAATGTCAATTTAATGTTTCCTTAATGACTTCTTTGGCTGGAACTTGTTGTTGTTGGCTGGAAGTTGTTATCTGGGCCCTGGTCAAACTTGTCGGCCGGCTGGGAAAGTGTTTATGCTAAACAGCTAACGAGTTTTCCCCCTCAAAGTGAAGTGAAGTGAGGCTGCAACTGAAGTGTCTCGTTCGAGATGCATTGTCTCCCAAAAGTTTCGGATCAGCATCAGCATCAGACACTTGGCTCAGTCGATGCCACAGCCACTGCCACTGCCACTGCCACTGCCACTGCCATGTGCTTGGCGTCTATTTATTTGGGTCGGCAATTAAGATTTATATCTGCCCCTTTGATGGGGCAATAAAAGCCCAAAGACGCCGCAAGCTGCAGCCAGAAAATGGAGCAAATCACGCTCTCTCTCCCTCTCAGGGTGCAGTCTTTCTCTCTCTCTCTCTCTCTCTCTCTGTCGCCGTCGCTGGCTGCCTCATTTATGCGGCTGGCGACTAATCCTCCCACAGAACAAGGCGTGCGCCGCCTTAAAGAGTCATAAAAATCATTTTATTGCCCCTTGCCCCTTGCCCCTTGCCCATGCCCATGCCGCACGGTCCAAAAGGTGTGAAAACGCAGTGCTCCGAAGGGTGGAGGGATGACTCTTTCGGAGGAGAGGAGTCGGAGTCTCGCTGGAAGCCGCAAGCTAAATGTTTAATTTTTACAAGTCGCATCGCATGTAAACACTCTCCGGACCCCCCTATATGCAGCATCTCCCTCCCCCCCCCCCCCCGCCCACCATCCCCGCCAACCGTTTGTTTGAATTTGTCTAAAGTGGCTGCTGCCCCTCCACCCCCTTACGGCTGTGTGTTTTTTAGTTTTCCCCTTCTTGGCTTTTCATAATTTTCATTTGCGGCTGCCACTGCAAAAAAAATGAACCAACGTTTGTCAAATTTTCCATTTACCTCAGTCCTTTCCGTTTTCCTCTCCTCTCCACCACGACCATAGTTTTCGGTGCTTCTTTTTGCTCTTTGGTTTCTTTTCTTTTTAATTTAATATTTTCTTTGTTGTTTCCTTTTTGTCTATGGCTCGGGATGGGCATCTGTCTGGGTTTGGCTCTGGCTCTGGCTCTGTCTCTTCGGGTTTGCGGGTCCTCCGCTGGAAATTACGTTTACTCAGGCGCCGGGCGCGCATATTTAAATACACACGTGTTTTATCGCTGCCATTAAATCATATTTTTATACTTTTACCTTTTCTATGGAAAACTGCCGACGCCCCCTTACGCCCTCCGCCCCCCATTTCTGATTGTTTACATTTTGCACTTTCGCGGCATAAACAAACGGAGACGGCGCTAAATATCGTAAAAAGGAGGGAAATGTGGGGCAGGGAGGCACTGCATCAGGCACTGTGAATCATACTGAAGGGGATTGATCGTTGGCCTATGTTGCCTATAGATACGCCTTCGTAGTGCCAGACGAGTCGTTCAAGTGCTGTTCAGGGTACAAATTTCGGAGCAGCATACCGTTATCGACTAGTCTGTTTGGATATTGGATCCTTTCAAAATAAGGACACACCCAGCGTTAGAGTGCATTCTGGAGACAGACGAGTCTTAGCTATATTTTAGGGTGAACTTTCATAGTTATAATTGAATAATGAATTCCCCTTCCCATCTCAGTTTGTCTTCTACTTTCTTCCAACCTGAAGAGGGTACACTAGCCGACAAGAACAACAAAGCTCTGTTTAGCAGATCTCATCCGGCTGTGAAACACGTGCGGCTGCTTAACCTGAAATCCCCTACCTTCCTACCTCCCTCCCTCCCTGAAACATCCCCACGATCCGTCCCGCTCCCAGCTCCCGCAGATCTGTCCGCAACGCAGCGGAGAGCAAACCATTCCGATTCCACATTTTTTAAACGTTTCTCCTCTCTGCTTTGGTTGCATTTTCAGGTAAGATAAGATCTGATTTAACACAATACGGCGGCATATCAACAGACATGGGTAAGAAAATTTCCACTTTTATTCTGATTCATTATTCTCTTAAGTTGCGAATAGCTAAACACTAGCTGGGACTATCGTAGAGACTAGACTAGCGGTAGAGTGTGGGCATGTCTACTACTACTAATGGTATCCGTATCCTAGAAATTAAATCTAATTACGATTACGATTACGATGGTGTTGGTGTTGGTGTTGGCCTCTGTTACTCTAGCATACACCTAGGCGATCGCGCGAGATGAAAATTTATGCAGTGCACTGCGGTGGAGGCGTTGCTGTGGGTGGACCGGGAAAACCTGGAGGCCGCGTGTGGAAATGATTGATTCACTCTCCGCTGATTAGCTAAAAGCTTGCCATGTTGCTCGCTCGCGCTCTCCTGCTGGCAATTAATATTAAACATGGCAATTCAATTGGCCACCAAAGCCGTCTCGGGCCGACACGCACAGCGGCAGGTGGGGGTTGGGGCAACCTCGTCGTTGGCTCACTATCAGCCCCGTTGCTATCAGCATTTGTTCTTGCCGTTGCTGCTGATCGGACAACCGAATGCCTACCCTACACTGGCAGGTAAACACTGACTATGCCATGGAGTCGAAGTTGGATTTAACACTCCAGCCACCCAACACCAAACATTGAACTGACTTATGCCTCCCTCTGGGCTCAGGAACCCAACTTTTTAGTGACTCCAAAGATCCGGTCAGGGAATTCCGAATTCGTTTAGATTTGTTCTGAAAGCGTCGCGGCAGTCGCTGCCGCACGAGAACATCAAAGCCCCATGGCCAAGTCTGTTGCTTGGGACCTCTTGATGCGAGGTTATCAATCAGCCTGTTCGATCCGGACGAGTCAAGCAGCTACTTCTCAAAATCCAATTACACACGTGGAAAGGGAGGTGCAGAGAGGGCGCTGGTCTTGTTCTCGTGCCCCTCTGCGGTGAGGGGCAGGCCTCTCAAATTACAGGCATTGATGGCAGAGCATTGAGGCGCAAAATTGCAGGGGCATTCACGAGAGAGCCACCCAGAGAGCCTCCTGCTGCTGCTGCTGATGCTCGTGCTGGAGCTCCCACTTATTATTTATATTCAATTGATAATCTCGTGCAAATCGGTAGCTAAATATTGGCACAGGCGCAACAAGTGGGCTTCGCTTCTCCCAGCGATTCACGATCCAAGATCTCAGCTCTATGCTCGTCTGGTGGGCAGCACTTTTGGCACTCACAGATAAGATCAGCGGATAAGCCGCTTCCAAGTAGGTGCTACCACAGGAGCTACTGCAGCTGTGGATTACGGGATGCCTAGATAGCTGCACTTAGGCAGGGATGGCCAGGGCCGGGGCCAGGGGCAGGGGCAGGTGCAGGGGCAGCCATTCTCTTCCGGCTCGCCGACATTGAACGCGGTGTTTTGGGCCGCCGCCGCGAGAGATAATTAAATTGCGGCCCTAATAGAATTAAATGCCGTGTTTGCATTTCAAAATCCGCAGCGTGCCAAAATGGAATGGCCAACGCTCCCTATTTGTGCGTCCACCTGGCCCGAACCAAATGGCCAGCAAAAATGTCATTTTGGACAAGTTTTGATAATTGTAGGTCCGCGGTGGCCGGCTACTGTGCGGCACGTTGCACGTACGCGCTCGTACCACGTTGCATGTTGCACACTGTCAGGGCTAGGCTGAGCTGGGCTGGACTGCGACTGGGGCCGACCAGGGCCATGTTGCATGTTGCAGTTAATAATTATTGAAATGTGCGGCCTGGCAGGAATTGTGCTGTGCTCCTTGCGCTTCCTGCGCGGCTTCCTCCGTCCGTCAGTCAGTCATTGGCTGCCACATCCCTCTGTGTCCGCGGCTCTGCATACTTCGTTACCTCTGCCTCGTTGCCTGGCCAAAAGGCTAACAATGCTTGCATTTTCCCACCTTTTTCACATAACTTTTCTGTTTTACTTTGTTTTTTTTTGTTCTGCTGTGTTTTGTATGTTTTGTTGCTCCCGCAGCCACTGCCACTGCCACTGCCTCTGCCGCCAGTGGCAGGGTAAACAAGTCGGCCACTTGGCCAACTCGTTACTTCCCCCAGAGAACCCTGTCCCCTGTCCCCTTTCCCCTTTCCCCTGGCACCGCACATGTCGATGCCGATGTCGAAGTTGTTACCACTTTGAACGCGCGGCCGGCCTCCGTCGGACGCCGTCGGCTGGCACCCTGTAATAAATTCGTATTCAAATTGTTAATTGAATATTATTTGTTAAATTTGCAAGCATTAAATGTAAATGTCAGTGGCGGATGTCCGACGGGGCGTGTCCAGTCGGGGGCGAGCGAGTTCCTTTCGCATAATTTTTCAATTTTCAGCCTTCTTTGAGCGTGTTTCGGGTCTTATTTATAATTGGATTTATGCGATTTTAATAGCGGAATGCCGCATGGGAGAGCTATGGAAACCAGACCATATAAACGGGTGGATATATTAGAGCTATTCACGCGTTTTTCGGCCAAATTGAACCAACCCACCGAAACTCGGTCACTGTTCCAACGACCTCAAAATGGTCTGCATACAGCCGAGACCACACAAAAAAAAAAACCGACCCCTCCCAAGAGAGTTTTAAAATTTGCAAGCAAATGACAAAAGCGGTGCAAAAAAATATGCCAAATGCGATTGAGTCTGCGTGTGAGTGTGAGTGGGAGTGTGAGTATTTTGAATACCGAGTGTAAGTGAGCGAATATTCAGACTCGGGTTTGCTCTGCCGCAGTCCGCTGTCTGCTGTCTGCTGTCCTCTGCCTGTGCTGGTCGTTGTCCTTGTCGTACTCCTTGCTGTTGCGGGGCAATTTCCATAATTCATATTCATAGACGTAACACAACAACTCCCAGCAGAGAGACAGAGACAGCGAGAGTGGAAAGGAGGAAGAGAGGCGAGAGACAGAGTCCAGACAAACAAACGACAGCACCTGCAATACGGACAAGTGTCTGTCCGAATACTACACCCAAAAAAAAAGGAAAGTCGAGCAAAAAATGTGCAGTTTGATTGCGAGCAAAGTGCAAAAATTCCACATATGCTAGAGCCAGGAAAGAGAAAAGAGACAGGGAGAATCCATCGAAGAGAGATGGGAGAAAGCAAGGCCACGCTTATGCATAAATTATCCATTCAGAGAACTCGAAGAATATTGCCATTAACTTGATGGAATCACGGGCAAATTAGGCCAGCGACAGCACCAGAGACACCGACAGACACAAAGTATCTGAGAGCTACTTACTCTCCCCACATCCGCCCATCCACACATCCACACATCCGCTCAGCCCACAACGTGCCAGCAATTTGATTTTACACACTTCGAAATTATTAACTGGGGAGCATTTTGTGCGGCAAGTGTAAGTGCCGTGTCCTCTCCAACAGAACAGAACAGAACAGAACAGAAGAGAGCAGAAGAGAACAGAAACAGTTCATAAAATGGCAACACGGCACTTTCGTTTTTACCGTTGGCATGTGCAGTATGTGGATAGATCCAGATAGAGGGGGGGGGGGGGGGGGGGGGGGGGGGGAAAACAAGAGAGGGGGCTGGGACAAGGGTCCATCGTCCATGGTCCATGGTCCATGGCATTTGTGCCGCCTGCGAGTGTGATGCTGTGGGAAAGGACATCTGGGCCTGGCAGGACTTTCCTGGTGTGTCCAGGTTTCAATTAATGAATTAGTAATTTTGGCTTCATTGCTGTAATGAACACTTTGGGGAGGGAGACTACTGAGGAGGGCAGGAGGGGCAGTGCCTAGTGTGGGGGTAGAGAGTTTTGCTAATTATACGAGCTCAGGTGTTGAGGGATGAGTCCATGCCGTGAATCGGAATGGGAGATAGAATCAGTCTACGAGCTGTATTAGAGAATGGAAAAGGATAGTACTCAAGACTCCAGAGCCGCATAACTTACGTTTGAATTAGCAAAACGTCTATTTTGAATCAAGAAACAACTATATATAAAATGATTCACATTTAACTTTTCAATCGGAGAACTAAGATATCCTGGCCACAGAACTCACAGACAACGTCTAAAATGTGTACAGATATTTGTTCCATTTGCACTCAGATACTAAATAAAGCCATCAACTTGAATCCATTACTGCTGCACACACTGTTTAGAGTCCATATAGCTGTTGGCTTGATTGCAGGGTATTAGGCGTCCCGTTCTATTGTGTCATTACAGCTTATCATATCCATTGGTCCAATCAACAGGGACCGCAACCCCTGAATAAGCGACTAATCAACGGTTTGCTGGCTTATGTTTGCCAAGAGCTTGCAGCTATGAATCGGAGTAGGGTCACGCCCCCTCCGTTGGGTATTGTAACTGCCGCATTTGATGGCACTTGGGTGAAAGCAATGCAATATTTACTCAACAGCAATTAGAAGACATGACCGGGCTCGTCCCGGTACCAGCCTTATCAGTGGGGAATCAGCGGGCATTCCGCGTAGTCCATCTTTCGCATTCTCTTTCCACACTCCTCACTCCTCACTCCACTTGGGTTTGTTCGATCTCACGACGCTGTAGGTATGCAATTAGTCAATTAATTTGAAAATTTATTAACCGCCAAAAAGCAATTTGCTCCAGATCAACAAGAATACACACAAACAAACAGACCCACTCGGCTCGAAGATCGCGAAATGCCGGCGGTAAACGGGTCCCGACCCTGACCAAGACCGAGAGACTGGGGCCGAATCGGATCGGATCGGATCGGAACGGAACGGTCACCGTGTGTGTCCGTTCGACGCGTTGGTCAGATGGCAAATGAAGAGTAGTCCTGCCAGGCAAACTTATAGAGATTCGCTTGAAACTTGAAATTTGAAAAGGAGGAAAGGAAAGGAAAGGAGCTCGATCTGGATCTGGGTCTGGATCTGAATGCGGCATTCCCATTCATTCAGTGGGAAAATGTGCTGCAGATAATTTATGGGTTCAGCGGTAGCCCCTTCCTCGAGCCTTGCTCGCCCCTTTCAACCCGCTCATCAGCGGAAGTGCGTGCTCCGTTCGAGTGTGTGTGTGTGTGTGTGTATGTCCATATCTTGCAGATACGAATCACAGCTAGTCGGGTTTACTCAGAGCTCTCCGAGCTGACCGATTTTCTAGGTCAATTTACTGGTGGGAAAAGCAAGGCAAAAATAAAATCACTAAGAACACAAAAAATAAATAAATAAATGACTTTTGTGCATGTCGCGGACTGCTTGCCGTCGGCTTGGCTTGCGGGCTCCAGGCCATAAATTTTCCGAAATGTGTTCCAAAATGTTTCTCAAATAGTTTCAAAAGCCACTGCCACGTGCTCTCGCTCGCTTACTCTCTCGCTCTCTCGCTCTCGCACTCTCTTACCTAAGACAGGTATGATTAATAACGCTCAGCCGAAACCTGCTTTTGGCGGCCATCATGATCAGCTGATCCGCAGCCGAAAGAAGACGAAGAAGAACCGCAGCAGCGAACCAGCGGCAGTGGAATGAAATGGCACTTCAAAAGAGATCTCTAACGGATGACTCAAACTGCATTTTTGAGCATGTGTGTTTGTGTGGGTGTGGGTGTGCAGATAGAGAGAGAAAATAGAGAAAAACATAACAAAACACGGTTGAAACGTCACCTGATGCTGATGCTCACTCTCCCCCCCCCACCTATTCACTCATTCAATCAGTCTTCTCAGCGCACAGGTACAGTATGCGCGCCCTCTACCATTATCGCTCTCTGCTTTGGCGCTCTCCGTCGCTCTCTGCTCTTTGAGGCGATGGTGTGGTGATCGATCATCTTTTGGCTCAGCCGGTTTTCGCCCCTCGCCATGTCTACCTGGGCGCGAATTTACGTGCATGTTGTGCTCTCATCTACCGAGAAATCAAATTGGAATACTGCCTCGGTAGTTGATCGTATACGATATTCGCAGCTGTTCGTTTGAGTGCGAATCGTCTGATCAGAAATTTCTAAGAGAATCTTGAAGATGTGTTTTATACAGGTAGTTCTTACCTGGTTCTAGCTGCTTCAAATGGGAATTTCGATTGGGAATTAACGGTTTGCAGCTGTCAGCTTTTGTAAGGTAACGCTAAATGATAATGAAATGATAAATATAAATGAAACTATCAAATGAAAACCTGCAAGTCGTAACAATAATCTGACTGACAATCGATTACCAATTTAGTTAAGGAATATCCGAATCAATTTTTAGCCGTAAGGAATAAGGAAGTTAATCAAGTAGGGCTTAGCTTCAAAGAATTCTGTTGAGCAGCCATTCCAGAACAGAAATGTGATCCTCCCAGAGCTGGTGTTCTCCTATGCTATAGGATAAATATAGAACTAGATTGGTATTCATTTCAAATGGATTTTAAATAAAAGAACACACAATCCAATTGATCAACACCATCACGTTCCGAAATGTCGCCTCACTTCAACGGAATTTCACCGTGACGGGACCCACCGCGTCGCGCCGTGGATTAGAGCAGTTCCCTGTAATCACAATCGATGATCTATTAACGAGTGTCCATAAAAATTATGCAACTTTCCGCTGCAGCTACAAAATGGATGGCCACATCCACTACGACTACAATGCCAGAGGGAGAGTGAATGCCATTTCCTTTGTCAGCAGGGACTATAAATCTTGGGCATATTAACATGGACGTACGATGAAAGTGCCAGCCAAATATGTCATTGTCAGCTGAGTCTGGGTCTGGGTCTGGGTCTGGGTCTGAGTCCAGCTCTGGCCAGGGTTGGTCAGGGGATAGGGAGGGGAGGACTGGGATTTGGATTGGGACGCCTCTGCGGCTGCCGTATGTGAGTGTATTGACACCTGAGCAGGCCAAGTTTTGACTTGGATGCTGATGAAGAAAAAGAAAGTGGAACTGGAATTAGAGTTCTCTCTCTCTCTCTCGCTCTCTCTGGTTTGTATTGATAGAACAGGTAGGTGGGTAGGTGTGTTTGCGGTAAGAACACTTTCGGACATAAATCACTGATTGGCCGGCCGTCGGGGTTGGGGGCAGATAGCTGGCCGAAGTATTTCGGTCTGTTTATCGTACAGTGTGCATTTGGAATTGGTCAAAGTATTTCGGTTTTTATTTAAACGAAATTTCGGTGAGTGGTTGTGTCACAAACACAAAACATGACCAAATTTTAGGGCGTGAACACCACACAAAAACACTCTGGCAAAGGAAGACAGAAAGAGAAAGAGAGAGAGAGAGAGAGAGCAACAACAACATGGCTCAAAAGGCAGGCGACGTCGTCGTCGTCGTCGTCGTCGTCGTCCGGCGTGACAGCGCACATAAATCTCTGTAACATGACACTTTTGGCAATGGAAATAAAATATGGCAAGCGGCGCACCAAAATGTCGCACCAGCGCGCTGGATCTCTGCTCCTTTTTTTTTTTTTTGGCAGTCTGCGCGCTTTCTGGCCCCACGTGGCCCACTGTGCCATGCGACACTCGGCCCAGTACTGCATTCAGCTAATTACAAATGAAATTACAATGGTCTCCCCGTCCGATCCCCATTCCCCGTTCCAATCCTCTTCTGCCTGCAAGCTCCTACTCCTACTTCTGCTCCTGCTCCCGGCCAAGTGTCACTTGCTGCTGTCATTTTCGTTTCGTTTTCATGTGTCACTTGGCGCGCCTGCGCACGCGTCCCAGCCAACCTCTGAGCGCAGGGCCCGTCCTTGTAATAAAGCAAAACGACTGAGCATGCGCGCAAGTCGCTCAGCAGCAACACCAACAACATGCAAAAACAACAACAACAATGGACAAAGCAACAGCAACGGCAACCGGCTAAAGCCGCTGCCTCTGTCAGATTTTGTGAGTGTCACTTGGGCTGCTTTGTTGGGGACGGGACCCGGGTCCGAGACTTGGGTGTTATCTGTCGACCGTCGACCGTCGACCGTCTTCAGTTTCGCTGCCGGGATGCAACCCGGGCCCAGACCTTGGCTCCTCTGGCCTGGCTCTGGCTCTGGCTCTGGCTGTGAATTCCTGGCTCACAAAACACGCAAAATCTTCGCGTCTGCGTATAAAACTGTTAACTAACTCAATTTTGTAGCTGTCAGTGGCTCTCCTCTCCTGCCCTTACAGATGTTGCAGAGTTCAGCATGGGTTAATGAGCTGTTGCCGTTGCCGTTGCCATTGCCTCGGCAACGTGCCGCTTACATATGTCACAACAAATTGCTTACCGTTCAGCCTGGCCTGGGGTCTTGCCAGGAAAGCTTCCCCAGATCGTAGTCTGACGAATGTGGACCATCTAGAATTACATTCCTGGATTCCCTGGGATCCCCAGCTAGCCTCCTGACAGGCGCGTGTGACACGGGACACTGAGCGGACTCACGGATGCACGCGCACATGTCTGTCACAGAAATGTCACTTAGAGTTGCAACCACCGCGGCAGCATAACAATTTCATAACTCTGAGGAGAGCTCGAGGGAGGTGTGGCGCAGGGGCTCCCTTGACATTGGCTCTGGAGAACGCACAATAGAGTCCAGCATTGTGTATTCGGAGCGCGTTGACGAAGCAGCTAAGTGATCTACTACGATACAGAGGATCTGGCGGAGGAAGCGGACGGACGCGGGGTTGACAATTCAATCATCGAATCCCATCGGATTGGATAGCCACAAGGGCCTGGCTTCTAGAGGCGCCACTGCAGCTGGAAGTGCTGGGCGAGCTCTATAGAAAATAGTTTTCTCTAGTTTGCTACTATGACGAGACTTTTCCCCTTTTATTTTCATTCTTTTGTTTGTTCGTGACACTGGGCAGGGCTGGCAGCAAGGGACTGGATGGGTAATGTGGGGCAGGGGCAGGGGCAGGGGCAGAGCATTTGCAACAACAACGCTGACAACGGCAACAATTGCAGTCACAACAGTAACATGGGAGCCGGGCGCACCACGCGGTAATTTTGCCATGAAAGAGTTTCCCACACGCATACACTCATAGAGAGACACACACACACACACCCAAACACACGTGTACGAGTACGAGTACGTGTGTTTGTGTGCAGGCAAACAAAACTTGGGGCCATAAATTTCCAACGGATCACATAAATCACATTCAAGTGAAGCTTAACACACGCGCCCAAGTAGAAGACAGACATACACACACACACACACAACACACACACACACACACACACACACACACACTCCTGAACATTCAAGCTCCTTCATGAAACGCAACGCCCTGCTATTTGGTGTGCATGTGGATGGGCGAAAAGACACAGTTAGGAGCTTGACAAGCAGACCAACCATTATAATGAGAATTTCTAGGGTGCAAAGTGCCGCACGGGGTCAAAAAGAGACCTTTCGTATCCAAAGAAAAGGTGAATGGTCTATATACATAGATACTTAAAACATGGAGACTTCCGACTGCTAAGGATCCTGATTCTTAAGTTCTTATCGATAAGAATCGGTGCAACCTTTTCACCCGTCATCTTACTGCTCTCAGTAGCCATCCAAGAGATATATGTATCTCACTAAAGCACCTGATACTACCCTGAATGTATTCCTAGAACGATTAAATGACTATTTAAACCTCGAAAGAGAAATTCACTAACAAGTTCCCACAGCAGAGTCAAACTTTCGGGCCAAATTAACTAAACGGTTAAAGCAACAATTGCGAATTGGCAACAAATTCACAGATCATAAAGTGAACGACCAACAAGCGCGGGACTGCCGAGAGAGGAGAGGAGAGGAGCCCACGGCCAAAGGTGGAGCAGCTACAGTCTCGTCTTCCCCTTTCAACCCGGAGCATCATTTCATTTGAAGAACTTTGCCATTTGAACTTGACATTTAGCACACGGTTCTGGAGGGGCTTCTTTGGAAAACAATTGCAGGCCAGGCCAAACCAGCACACAGCGAAAGAGAGAGAGAGAGAGGGAGAGGGAGAGATAGAGAGAGAGACATAGAAACAGACTGCAATGCACTTTTGGCATTCCTCGACTCGACTCCGACTCCGACTGCCATGGAATTCCAGAGAACACCCAAACAGCAGCAACAAGACGGAAACAGTTACAGCAGAAGTGGAAAAGAAGGGATGAAGCCACGCAGCCCAACCCCCTGCCACTGCTTGGTGAGAGGGTCAGAGATAGAGAGAGACAGAGACAGCGGGCGAGTCGGGGGATGGCGATGGGAGGAGGCCCACTCAGACGGTCGGCCATTGCAGCACCTGTCGGCCATGTCGTGCCGTCCCGTGCATTTGCTGTCGCTTTATTTGCTTCCCGGATTTTGCGCCATTAACAATATGGTTTGGTCCGCAGTGGTTCGCTCTCGTTCCGAGGGGAGGAAATGGAAGCGAGGCACAACTGCCACGTGTGAGAGTGCAGCGCCGTTGATTTGCTTATAAATTAACCCATTGGCGAAATTAAAATATTGTCTGTTAATTGATCAATGTGTATGCAACGGGAGTGCGGCTGGCGCTGCTCCTGCTGCCGCCTTTTGTGCCCATTTACATGTGCAGTTCACACACATGCTCGTGCGGCCTGTATTGGTGTGCGTAATGCAGCTAAAATTTAATTAGATTCCATATTTGTTGTTGCACGAGTAGTGTTGTAGCCAGGCAGGCACCAAATGCGCTTAGTTCGGGCTTTATCATATACCGGGGTCGGGGTCGGGCTCGGGGTCGGGGTCGGGTGGGGCCTCTGGTCTTCGCTGTCTCGCACTGCACACACACAGCGGTACTTTATGTGGTACGTGCAAATTTATTGTTATTGAAATACAATTGCGAAATTAACTGTCAAAGTGTGCGACCCATCGTCGATGCACTCGCACTCCCCGTCGCAGGCAATATGTTTCCCCACTTGTGAGAGTGTGCGATGTGGGAGGTATTCCACCCTTGTCGAGGTCCTTCAGTCGAGATTCTACAACTAAAGCTTCTCCCATCGAACTTGACATCGAACAGCTGCCATTGTTTCTCCTGAATTGGAAAGTACCAATTATAATGGTTTTGGGCTTACCACCTGGACTGTGTATAAGCCGGACTCTTTAACAAAAAACGTAGAGCATTGCACTCCACGGATTCATTCAGTTTTTTCCTAATCCATGATCAATGTTTTCCTGATGCAAACTTTTGGATATTATCGGGTTAGTCCTCGTACTAAAAGCACCCAATGTCCTCAATCAGCGACCAAAACTCGCCCCTGTTCGATGGCAGGGCTCCACAACCCCAATCAAACCCGCCACCCCGCCAGCCTCAGTGCCCCACCCGTCCTACCGCCCTCCCGCCCTCTCGACTGTTTGCGCTAAACGAGCTTTGCATATTTACTGTACTGCCAGCAGACATTTTACGATATATTGAGAATTATTTGCAATATATTTTGCAACGGGCAACAGCAGCAGCAACAAGGACGACAAATGTTCCACCGACAGCAACACCAACAACAGCAACAACAAGTGCAGTGTTCGGTGGAAATGTGGAAATGCAGGCAGGGAAAGCTTCTAATTCCGGCACTGAAACCATAAGTCTTTGTCGCATTGTACACACACCAACACACAGGGCCACACAGTGTGGCAGACACTGCTGAACCCTACTTGGAGCTGGTGGGGCAAGGGTAAGACGGCATTTCAGCAACTACTCCAGGGCTATGGGAAAGGGGTCCTCAGAGTCCTAGGCCTGACTAGGGACTGAATCGGAACGGGAGTCTGAAGTTGGACCAATAATTTAGGTTCGATACACAAGTTTCGCATATAAATTCGAAACTTATTTTTCTGTTTTCAAAGATTTTGTTTAATTTACGTAAATTTGCATAAGATACAATTGCACACCCCAGCCACCTCGTTCCCTCTGTCCCTCTGTAGCTCTGTCCCTCTGTCCCAGTCGGCAGTCTCGGGCTGTTGCAGTCTGTAAATTTGTACGAGAATTGAGCCAAAGTTCAGAGGCAACAGCAGAGGCAGAGGAAGAGGCAGCCCGAAAGAGGAGCACACAGTTTTTTCTGCAGTTTTTATTGCCAGGGCCCGGACTAAATTTGAATTCAGCTCAAATTGAAAGTTTCCAAACGCGCACACACAGATACACCGACACACAGATACTCTCCCAGTGCCGCCCAAACACACAGGCTGGCACGCACACACGCAAAGGGACACTGACACCACCCATATTTATGCGTTTTCGAATGCAGCTCAACTCAGCTTTAATTTAAATGGATTTCTCCGCCGGCAACCCCCTCTCCGCCGCCCGACCAGACATATGGACATATGGCAGCATTTGCCATTCCAGCTCGGGGTTGGCATTGGGCAGGGCTGGCCGGGATGCCCGGGATGGATGGAGGTCTCCGGACTCCATGCATGGCGACGGCGACGGCGACTCCACTGACTGCTGAGGATTGATTGTGCTTGTTGATATTTTGTCAAATAACGCAAATAAATACACAATTACACACTCAAGTGAGTCCAGGGGAGGCAGCCCCGACCCCCCTCGCTCGGGGGGTGGCTGGAGGAGTCATGGGGTTAAACCGAGCATGGACGTGCTCTCTGTGTGTTATCCTCGTTTAAAGGATTTTCATTTGTTTAAATGTGCTTTATCGAAAATGGCCAAAAGGCCGCTGGTCATTGCTGGGGAATTTATCCCCCCTGCACAGTAGAAGGAAAGCGTTAAAGATGGGATGCAATCTTTCAAAAAGTTCCTATAAAATAAGTTAGAGGTGAAATCATTACTGGACTTAAGTCAAATCTGCCTCTTTCGATGCGTTCGTGGCTTCGATGCCCAAGATCCTTGGAGGCCACTCCCAGTCATTCAAACTAAGCAAAAGTATTCGATGGAAGTTCCCATGAACCCACTGTACAAGCCAGAAGCTTTGCAAATCGGCCCACTGTGGCTGTGTCCCGACTTTTGACTTTGACATTTGTTTTTGTTTCTGCCTTTGCCTTGGGTTTTGTTTTTGTTGGGTTTTTTCGCCGCACGCCCGTAAATTCCAATGTAAAATGTTGCATTTATCTTGTAAAAATAATAAATCCAGGCAGGGGACTTTACTCTCTCACGCTTGGCAGCACAGAGAGTAACAGATTGGGATTGGGATGCCTCTGCTGAGGGATGGCGGGGAAAGGGTTCCAGATGGGTTTGGATCTGGGGTTCGGGTTGTTTTTTGGCCATTGTTAATGGCCAAATGGGTAAAGAGACGTAAATTTGGCTAATTTGTGCAACCGTCAATCCGGCAAGCACCATTCTGGGCTTTGGGCAGCGGTGGGTGGCAGTAGATGAGGGCGTGGAGGTAGTTGTAGCAACAAAAAAATTAGCCCACAAGCCGCCATTAATTTAATTTATTTATTGGCTGCCGTTTTCATTGGCACGCATTTATTCCAATTCGAAAATCCCGAACTGTTCTGCGATAAATTGAGTCAAATGCGAAAATTGTGTTGCTGCATTTCCACTGCACTCACACAGATACTGACACAGACACGGACAGAGGGCTTTCATTATAAAATATTGTTCTAGGAAGGCATGGGAGAGTGGAATGGGATGGGTAGAGAGCAGAGAGCCAGGCGACAGTCGCAAAAGAGTTTGCAATTTATTTAAAAATAAAAGTATCTAAGAGCATGACAAATACGAGTAGTGTGAGAAATGTTTTTGCGCACTGCAGCAGGAACCGCCACCCGCCCTGCTCCCCTCAAACACGACATATGATGGGGCGCCACTGATTTATTTGCATACAAAAGCGCAGCAGACACCAGCAAAAAAGCATTCCCCCCCCTGCTCTTGGCTTTGCGACAGAGCCAGATCCAGCGAGCGCTCCGCCCATTTTTGACGCCGGCTTCTACGCGTCGATTGCCAACTGGGGACCCTCGACGGGGCAGGGCGTTAGTGGGGGCAGAGCTGGCGGAGTTCATGAAAAGTCCATGCAATATCAAGAATCAAAAATCAAAGTACAGGAGAGTTCAAATAGTCCAGTATGATAGGTATTTAAAAATATATAATCCTAAATAGAAAACAAGAAAAAAATATTCTGTATTCGTCACGTTTACATAAAATTTCTCATTCGTATAGTGGTAAGGCGGAGCTGAATGAAATAGATCGTTCCAAAGCCAGATAATAAAACGGGAAAATAAAAATTACAAAGTGTTTCGGCAGAGTAGTTTTGCTTTAACCTCTGACAAATTATAAATCAAGTCCAAACATGCATTTAAATGGTTTCAAATATACAACAAATCACATCCCAATCAGATTTGCTTAAATTGTTTTATCTACAAGGTTAAACATCGAGCCCATCTGATGTCGGATTGCTCTTCATTTTCGACGTATCTTCCTACTATTCCACAAAATATCTCTTCATCCCATTCAGAGTCGTCTTCCTCTTCGCTCAATTCATCATTTGGCAACATTTTGCCGAGCGTCAAGTTGCATTTAGTTGTTATTTATGCAAATTTTACATGTTTCAACTTTCTCGCCAAGTGCGTCGTGTCGTTTTCGATTATTTAAAACTTTGTACGGAATTTGCTAGATTGCCGTGCCACCAGAAGAACAGGGGGGGCACGGGAATAGGAGAAAGCAGAGGGGATCTGTTTTTTAATGCGCACACCTGACGCGCTTCAACGTCTTCCTTTGGCAGCTCCTTGGGAGCGGGTCGGGTACTGCTCCTGGGAGCAGGATTAGGGTAGGGTACTGTACTTGTCCAAGGCGTGCTCTCCGTGCATAATTTTGTGCGCTGCTGTTGAGCCAAATAAATTCCGAAGACGGCTAAAGTTATTAGATTAGCATTAGAGCAACGGCGGGACGGGACGGGAGGGCTTAGAATCATGATTTACCTGGGCTTATTTACATGCATATAAAGGAAGACCCACAACAGCCTCAGATTGTGCAAATTTATGAAAAATTTAGCTCACTTTGAGGCGAGTCATGTGGCTTTTACGAGCATAGTTCCTCAAGGAACTCACAGAACAGAAGCTTCGCAAACATTTTAATTTATTAAATTTTATACAAAAAGTGGAAGTTTTCAGTACATACATTTATATCTTGTAATATTTTTACTGCTGAACTTTGATTTGTTTCCGCTCTTTCCTCTTGATTTCAAAGAATTTTTACTTTAAATATTTAACACCGTTCCATCACATCGTCGGATTATTTCACATCACCATTTGATTTTTTATTACATTTATAATTACTTTATTTCTCAACTAAACTTTGACCTATTATTTGTTTTCGTGCTACTAATATATTTTAAACCATTGTATTTGTATTTATTTTTAAATATTAAATCTAACTGTGCTTATATTATAGTTTGGACTTATTGGTTTTAACAAATTAGCTATTTTATTTCATGCAACTAAATTTGACTAACATTTGAGGCATTTTCCCGCTCATCGACGTGCCGATTAAACCCAGTATTTCTCCTTCTGTTTTCCAGGTAAGAGATACTCAGAATCTCTTGCGGGCTCTCTTCTACCAGACTGGCTAGGTAAGTCGACTTTTTGTTCTATTTTGTGTATCCTTAGCTTATAGTTTCACCTATGATTTATTTTGAATTTTTGTGAGAATATAATTTTTGTATTTTGTGATTTTTCGATTCACATTTCTTTTGCGTTGCAAAGCCATTTATCATTTGTGAAAAGTCTCTTTTGATTTTGAGAATGCCAAATCCCCACCCCAGCCATCTTTCTGAGATCTACACCTGCAACACACGAAACTCTACCCCTCCTTTGCTCCAATTCTCCAAAACTGTCCCCACTCTCCAACCCACCAACAAGCCAACCAACAATCCAATCGAACCGAGCTTCTTTGAATTTTGTGTTGATTTTTTCGTTTGGTTGTTGTTGCTGCTGTTGATGTTGCCACATCATCATCATCATGATCATCATTTGTCTTCGTTTTGTGTCAGTCAAGGAAGCGCCTCCGCCCCTGCAAGAGTTCGAGAGGTAAAGCCAATTCAAATTCCAATAAATCTTTGTAAGTTTGTGTTGTGTGCATAAATACTCCTCATACTCGTAAATACCACCCAATATACTCCTAAAACTCCTACTGAATGTACATACATATCTATCTATGTTTCTGTGAGCGTTCAGCATGTGCATGCCCCCTACTAGTCCTAGTCCTAGTCCTAGTCCTAGTGCCTAGTCCTAGCTGGCCAAATAAATTAAATCATTCTGCTCCTGTACATATATTCGTACTCGTACTCAGACTCGTAATATGTGAAATTATCAGCTCGTAAAATTTGCCCAAAATAATTGCCAATTATTCAGTTTGTCAACTCGAAGCAAACACACACACACACAGCCCATGCATACAAACACCGATAGAGAGAAAACACACACACACGATTACAGTGAAAGGCTTTCTTCGGGGCACAATTAAAAAGCGAGCCAGCCAGCCAGCCAGCCACCCATCGGGGAGGAGGCCCGGGAAAAGTATCACTTGGCACGCAAAGAAAATCAGCGAGAAAATTGGTGATGCCCGCCTGCGAATTGTACAAAGCGTATCATTTTGTTAGCAATTTTTCAGCATGCTGCACTTGACAGGAATCGCCCCGGGGCACGCCAGTCCATATGCCACTGCGGCAGTACAGTAGTGCCTCACGATACACGACCAATTAAACACACATTTAATTTGCTTTTGTCTGCCATGCCCGCTTAGGCACTTGAATAGTTGTTAATTCCTGTTTTTAGTTATGTTAAACAAACACTCTACTCTCAGGAGTAGAGTGCCAGACACTGAGGGGATACCAAGTACCAAGAGCCATGAGTACATACACATATGTATGCCTGTATATGCAACCTCTGCAGTTTCCTATATGTTTATTGGCAATTTATACAATCGTATAAATTACCAGTGCAAACATAAACAAAACTTCCATCCACCGAATGCCATTTGCCAATCGTAATCAATTCTTGTGCTGTCTATAAAAAGGCACAGAGACTGGCAGAGGGAGAGGACCAGGAACCAAAGAGTCCTGTCGCCGACAGATCCGTGACCTCCTGCCACCCCCAGCGAACTGTTCGCATAAATATTTATCCGAAATGTGGAAATCTTCAACTGCAGAAAACGTAAAATCCATTAGAAAATTAATAAAGTCTATGGAGAGAAATGTATTCCTTTGAATGCGGTTGCCACTCGCCCAATCTCTGTTGCCCCTCCCCCTAATTGGATAATTTTTTGTCATGTACACAAAATTTGTGGCTGTTTTTTGAGGGGCAAATGTGTATAATGCCGACGCTAATAGAATGAAATCCCATTGATTATAATAATGTTTCTTTGTCTGTATGTTTCGTTTGTCGGAGGCGTTTTTGTTTCTGTTTCTGTTGTTGTTGCTGTTGGTGGGCTCTCAAGGATAATCCATTAGTTGGTCGCAGATGTTGCACGGGATGGGAGACATGGATGTTTTTCAAATGTCAACAGAAATAAGTAGAAATAGCTTCTAATTGATAATAGTTATTCCAGTCTATTTATTCCAGTCTATTTTTTCTTAGATTTCTTAGATTTTCATTTAAAGTATAGAACATATCAATTTATCGCTCTGTAAATATATCTCTAAATGGTTTTAGCAACCAGTTTAAATATTTTATTTATACTCGTAGCTATATTTATAATATTTAAGCGGAATAATTAATATAATATATTAATAATACTCGAACGAAATAAAATAGCTGGAATCTTTCTGTAAAGCTAATTCTCTACTCTACTACTCTCTGAATAACAAAGCTGATTCACAAGATATTTACATGGAATATGTACACACACACACACACAAATGCATGAATGTATGTGCTTTGTGAATTCTCCCCTTTGCCTGGAGAGAATCTTTGATCGCTCTGTGGGCCAGATGTTTGCACACTCTCCGGAGGAGTTCGTTCTCTTCATTATCATGCGGATTGGGTCTATTTATAAGAGAATCGCTTGAATGGAGCCTACATATGTCTCGACAAGATCGGCGCCGTCCCCTGCCCACCCCTCTCCCCATCAGCCACACAGACAGAGACAGACAGATAGCGAATGGCAGGCCATTCAAAATACTCGTAATAACATAATAATGTGCAATAAAGTATCTTAATTTGTTGAATTGTTGATAAACTTTGGCGCCACTTTGCAGATAAACATGAAACAAAGCAATTGGAGAGTCGTTCCATTTGGTCGAACGGTAATTGTGGGTGGGCATTGGCCCACATTTTCGATAGATCCGGAGTACTTATGGCATGCTCTTTCCGTCCTGGTTCACCTGACAATCGCCAACTTTTCCCTGCCTGGGCTGGTCTACCATTTCCGGTATTTCGATCTACCCCACTCCCCTCTTCCACACTCTCAGACCCAACATTGTTCTATTGAACCTATCTCTTTTCCTGACTTTCGACGTGAGCACCAGGAACCAGGAACAAATTCCAACTGCAACAAGTGGATTTATCTCGCACTCACTCCTACTCGCATTCACATGTGTATCTATGTACATGCATACATATCTATGTACGTATGTGTGTGCACTTCCCTATCTGGTCGTTGTCCGTGTCCGTTTAATTGCCCCTCCGAGAGGGACTTGGCAAATTAGTTAATTGGCGGACAGTTCGCTTTGAACTGCTCTTGCTGGATGCAACATGCTGTCCCCGTATCTCTGAGAGGCAAAGATACACTTGGAAGGTATCGCTGCAGTCATTACCCACTCCCAGATGCAGACCAGATCGCACGACCCTCGCCGCCTCAAACCTCCTCCAGAGATTTGATACACTTCCTTAGTGGTTTACTGAAAGAGCATTCAGGCTCCGTCATTGGCCATGAATAATGATTGTTTAATATTAATAACTTATTCACTCAATGTTTCTAAACTTCAGATTTTGATTAATGGCCAACGAATTCGAATAACAATTTTCATAAGCAAACAACTTGGCATTTACCGAAATGTGAGCACAGAAATTAATGTGCCTCTTCCAATCTCCCTCTCTGCCACTCCATTCGCACGCAATTAAGACACTCGCCCTGCCACTGCCACTGCCACTGCCACTGGCAGGTGAACAGTGAACAGGCTTCTCCGGGGTCTTTATTGATTTTTGTAGGCCATTAGATTTTGCACAGTTACCCATATTTTCCGCCATTTGCCATTCCAGGGCGGCTGGGAGATCCACTCCCCACCGACACGGACACCCACACGCATCTCCCCATTGCCGAAAGCAATGTGGCAGATACTTTTCTTCTTATTTTGCCAGCTCAGCAGATGAATGCGTATAATTTTCGGTTTGATTTATGGCCGATGACCCCGCTCCGGGCCACCTTAAGCGCACACATGGCCGGAGCCACCGGCGCGCCCGTTGGCTGCCAACCTCAGATTTGTTACGGCTCTGGCCGGGGGGGCGGGTGGAGGCCGATCCTGATGCTGGCTTGTCCTTTTATCGCTCAGAATGCTAAACGCAGGCAATCCATTTCCCCGCTCCTCCTCCTACTCGTGCTGCCTCTGGCTCTTGCTTTGGCTCTGGCTTTGGGGCGGGCTTTATTACATTAGGCGTTCGTAAAATAAAAATTGTGCCACTTTCTCAAAAACACGCACACAACAACAACTGCGGCAGCACAATGGCAGTGGGTGTGTATCTCTCTTCCTGCCCCCAAATCCGGATATCAACCTGCTGCGGCAAACTGCCGAAAAAAAGGGACCCGGAAAATGCCAGGACCTGAATATGCTTGGCTGTACGCTTTTGTTGTGGGCTCGAGCTCGAGCGAGTCCTTGCCGCTTTTGCTTACATAATCAGTCATGTTATCCTTGTTTCGCACGGCACACACCCGCACACAGACATACATAGATACACAAGGAGACAGAGACAGAGACATAGAAGAAAAAAATTATTTATTTATGTCGCTGCCCTCATGCAGATATCTCTTTTATATTTTCATTGCGTGCGGGCTCCAAGGGTGCGAAAACAGTGTGCCTGGCTTAAAAATCGGTTAGAAAATGAGAAAATATTCCAAAACATCTGTTGGAATGTGTCAGCATGCATAAATGTTGGATTACCAATACTCTACAACTCTGCAACTCTACAAAAATCCATCACCCATCCAATTCGATTTGAGTTTCGCTTCATAGATGGTAAAATATGATCCATTCGCGTTTAAGTAAGTCACCCTTGGAGTCTTGCCTTCCATTCAAGGGATGGCAGCCATAACTACTGTATAGCCATCTCCCTCTACCATATGGGGAACTACAAACTTCATACTTATATGTCATGTGGGGTTGGAAAATTTCTCCATTACTACAGATTCCTATGAATGCAGAGGTATTTTAAAGTATATTTCATTTAGGAAAGCCATTACCAAAAGCTTTAAGCAGAAGGCAAAGGTTATCGTCCCCAAGTATTCGATCAAAAGTTGATCCTTACACTGTAAGGTATTCACTATAGATGCTTGATTTTAGATATATGTAGCATATCTGATTCCGATAACCGAACAACACTCTCTCCGCTCTACTACTACTACTCTACTACTACTCTACTGGGTCTCAGTTAGCCCGCTCAGAAAATTCGCCATTTCTTTCACTCTTCCGCATTTCCCTTTGCTCTCACGCATTCCCCTTCTGGCTCAGCTGTTCTCTGCTCATTGGACCTCCTCTCTCTTAGGGCCCGGTCAACAACAACATTGTTTTTTTTTTTTGCTTTCCGCGCCGCATTCCGCTTGCCATTGATAAATGGCATTTTACTCCGAGTTTGTTGATTTTATTGCTCTCCGGCTCGACTCGACTCGACTCGACTTATTCTTCCTGCTCTTCTGCCACTTTGCTCTTGCGCTTTTCGCACTGCTTTTAGCCCGTTTGTCCTTTCGCAGTCACCGTCGCCGTCGCAGTCTCAGCCCGCTCGCCGACGGCGAAATGTTTGCTTGTTTCCACTTGCCTGGATCCGGCTTTCTCTCGCCGCTCTCGGCATGGAGTTCCTTTTTTTCTGCTTGCTCGACGGAATCTGGGCTAGTTATTCACCCAATTTCTATTTTTTTGTTGTTCCTTTCGCTCCGCACATTTATCATTGTGCCTTCAGACGCACACAATCACACACACACACGTAGTTCCACCCGCCAACTTATACACTTGCAGAAATTACATTACCCATCTACGACTCTGCGCTGATACCTTCTGCCAGATACTTTTCCCTGCATCTATTTCAGGCTTTTGACATTTGCCATTGCGCATCATGACTATAATCAACGATATTTTATTAATCGTAATTGTCTTTATTGTTCCTTGTGTCTTTGGGTGCCGCCGTTAGAGATGCCGAACTGAGGTGCGGCAAATTCTCTCTACAAAGTTCAGTTTTTAAGGTCTGATGGGAACTAATTACGCTTCAGGACTATTTTTGGATCATTTTTGTTATACAAATCATATGAAACTCGCCAAATTGTAAACATAAATAATAGGGAAACATAAAAATTATACTTCATTTAATGACTTATTTCGTAAATTGTCGACTCCCATCTATCGCAGTTCCCAACAGTTTTCAGCGAACCTCATTGGAAATGCCCCGTGTGTTCCGCCCCAACGAACTCATAAACAACTCTCAGGTTGTAGCGGATTTGTGCAGAATGGTTTGGCTACGCACGTTGAGCCCCCATCCACCGTCTGCCTGCTTGATGATGACGCCCTCGTGCGTGTGGAGAACCCGAAAATAGCTTCGAAGGCTTGGCCCGTTGCTGCTTATACAATTTTTGGGTTTCGTTTCTCCTCAGATTGTTGTTGCTGTAGAGAAGGGTTAGAGACGAGCAAAGGCAAACGAGTTCATTTTCATCCAGCCGTTCTTGTTCCACCAACAGGGCCTCTGCCGGCCAGAAGCGGCACCACGACAGGCAGGACGGTAGTGGCCGACGGGGACGAGCTTTTGCTGAGCGCAAGCTTACGGGATCGGTTACACTGTGCAGCACGACACTCGGATGCGACCACATCCTCTCACCGACACACACTCGCACATACGTAGGCTCTGGGAAATTGAAATGCAACGCAGGCCCCCGGGTGGACGGGTGGAAAAACATTCGTTTTGATGAGGTGTCGACTGTAATTTAAATAACAGCGTTAACGAAAATCAAAAACTGAATGTCAATTCATGCAATCGCCGATTATATAATTAACTCTCCCCACACCCACACGCACACTAGCAGAGCAGGCCACCCAGCCCAACCAAGCCTATTCCCAATGGAATGACCCATATACGCTTCGAATGCCGTTCCATGACGATAATGATGGAGCAGACCATGAATGAGATGAGTGCTTTATGGCTCGCAGCTTAGCGAAAAAGCACTCGAGAGCGCGCTCTCAAGTCGTTTCGCGGCTCTGCTCTGTTCTCGAGTCGTTTTCGTTCATAAATAAAATCGATGAGCGTTCGAATGGCGCCGCTAGCAGGCAATATTCTTCTATTGATTTGTTTTGGTTTGTTTCGTTTCGTTTTGTTTTGTTTTGTTTTGTTCCGCGGACGGACAGTATCCAACAAAATGTGGCTTCTGCGCTGAGAAATGCAATAAGGATTAGTTTAAAAGTTAATAAAACATTGCAGAGTCGCTCTCGCACGCTCTCTCTGCGCGCGATTTATGGGGAGCGCCGCAAGTGCGATAAATTGCGGAGCCCTGCGGCACATAAACCATGCGGCTGGCTGCAGTTGAGTAATTCTCGTTATTTTGTGGCCCAAGCCATTCACGGAACATGCGCAAAAACCGAATCGAAGAAGCAGCATACCGCGTCGCGTGTGCTGAAAATTAAATACGTTTATTGTATTTGTATTGTTTTTAGCCAAGAAATACATTTACAGCACATGAAAAAGTGAGATTAACGAAAACAGCAGATACAAAGTACAAAAAGCGAAACCGAATTCGCAAACCGAAGGCAAAAGCGCGCGTCGCGTCCCCCGCACAGTGGGGCTGAGCTGAGCGTGAACATTCGCACATAAATCGCGGCAGAAGACTCGCTTAATACCTTAAATGCGTATTCGTTGACATTTGCAAAACAAACCAAAATATTTACGGCCGAGAATTGTAGCTGAATTATTGTTTAATTATTGAGTTATTGTTGCCGTAAATCGCACGCCACGCAAATACACCGCGAGAAATAGTTAACGATTTAACAATGCGATGAGCCACTTGAGCATTAAGCAGTTTGAATGAAACAAAATTGCTGACAAGCAAAAGCAAATTAAGTAGCGACGCGACCGATAATTAAGAAATAAAGTGCCTCGAATATTATTTGAAAACATTTATTAATTGCGTGACAGTGTCTGGTCGCCCGGCAGAGAGAGCGAGAGAACTGCTCTCTGAACGGCTGCTCGGAGCCTGATTTATTTCCCATAAGTCAAAGCGTGGGCCAGAGCGGGACGGCACCAGCGCAGTGAGAGAAAGAGCGCACATAAAGAAGAGATGGGGCTGGGTTATTTGTCTTGCGGCATCGCCATTATTCATTGCCTCAGCGCTCTCTTTCACTCGTGTTCATTTCTCACTTGGGCGGCGAGTGTAGTCTCTCTCTCTCGGCATTCACTCGCTCTCTCGCTCACTGTGATTTTAATGGCCGCTCTGAAGTGTTTATCGTTGGCACACAATATTCGCAAAGTGGCATTTCTTATGGCAATCGTCGTCGTGTTCGTCGTCGTCGTCGTCGTCTCGGCCCTAATAACGCCGACGGCCAAGAAACCGCCCGCCCCCTATTTCGCTCGCTCTCACTCTCTCGTATTCGCTCTCTGGACTGTTCCTGTTGCTGCTGATGCTGCTGCTGCTGCTGCTGCTGCTGATGCACTGCACTCTCGGAGTTTTCTTTTCTTGGGCTTTTCTTGGCAGCAGTTGAGAAACCGCGCCACAATTGGCAAAGCGTCGTTGCCTCTTCCTCTTGCTGTTCATCTTCTTGGCAAAAAGAGTTGTTTTAAAAATTGTTTATGGCCGCGCTGCTGACGCTGTTCATTTTCCCCGGCTACGAAGGGGGGAAAACTCCTCATCTCCATTCTCATTTTCCTCTTCTTCGCCGTCTGATTAATAGTTTTATTTATTTTTAGCGCTCATCTTCCAAGTCTAGGTCGTTTTTGTCGCTTTTGTTGTCGTCGCTGCCCGGATTTATGAGTCTTTATTAAATGTTGTATTTCTCTTGTTCCCATCTTTTTTTACTCTCTTATTCTCATTCTCGTTTTTTTATACATATATATATATATATATTTTTTTTTATCAGTAAAACACAATTTTGTTTTTATCTCACTTTCTGTCACATTCCCCTGATTTATTGGGCCCTATATTTTATTTTTCGATGTTTTTCAAATAACGAGATCATCAAGGGTGAAGTTCTGTAGAAATACCAATCGGAAAGCGAAGTAAATAAATCTGTATGTGGTGCTATTCTTGGGGCCCCGGGAAGTGTTAATTGATTCGGGAAAGAGTTTTATGGATCCTCAATTAGTAGATTTATGATATTGAATAAACCATATATGCTGCAGTGAATTTTCGATTTTATTAGAGCTCAGTAATTTGAAAAACCCATTTCAGAAACAGAAAAAAACAGTAAATTACAATTTCTTATTATTGGAAGAATTATTCGTAATTTTATGGGAAATCAATGTTAAAATGGATTATCTGAAATGTATTTTCTTTGAAATTTTGTGTTCGAATACTAATTTTCGTACACATTCGCAGTATCTTTTCGTCATACATCCGATATTTATTTAACATCGAATATGAAGATATTTGGTAAGATATTTCCCCCGATTTTCATAAATTCCCAAAATGACTTTGGCTACGGATTATATTTGTTCAAAATTTGTTTCGGCTTTCAATAATACACTGAAAATACTTGTTCTGTCTCGTAATCGGACCAACTTTCAAAACGAATCTTTTGGAGTCTAGAGATACTCTTCGGTGCTCTTCATGTTTCTCCGGTCGAGTTCTTTATCGCGGACCGTTGACAACGTCTGAAGTTCTGCTCCCAGAGAGCGGCACGACTACGACTCCCAGCTGAACTTGAACCCCGCTGACCCCGGGGGCCCGCATGTGAGAACATTGTTTCTCCATCTGCGGTCGCGTCGTGTCCCTGTCCATGTCCCTATCCGCCGTCTGAGTCAGAGTCCTCGCCGGACCAGAGCAGCGATCGAATCATGACAAGATTTTCGTGCTCGAGTCGGGCCAAATGAGAAATGTTGCCATACCACGATATTTCTCTGCGGATTTCGGCGGGAAAACGTTGTAAATTCTCGGCCAGCACGAATTCGAGCCCAAACCCGATTTGCGACAAACAATCGTTAGAGTTATCCTTGACTTGGTCATTGTCTCTTGGTTTTTTAAGAAACCATCTCTGGCCAGCGTCTGAGCAACACATGAAAAACATTCAACATTTTTTAGTGCTGGATCATTAACTTTGTGACGGCGATGTCAAGGCCAGTCCTCCAGTACCCTTGAAAGGCAGGCCTTTCGCAGCCTTGGATCGGCAATCAACCAACAACGGGAAAAATGTGTGCAATTTTTTTACGATGCCATAAAAAGTGCAATGCTAAGTGTCTCCTCGGTCGGCGTCATAAACAAAACGCGCGCGTTGAAACGGAGGCAGCGCTGCTAATTTGCACTTCCGCCGAAAACTCAGTGCCGCAGGATGCTGCCAGATAGGACTAGGACAGGGACATGGCCAGGATACACGCTGTCCCCGGCCCCTGGCCTCGCCGTCCATTGCCATTTAGGTAGATGGACCCCTGCATTTGGCAGTTTTTTATGGGCCCACTGGCAACTGCCAACTGTCTGCCAGCAGGAGACGCAATAGTAGCAGTCCAAAAAAAAAACACATGCAAAAAGAATACAGCAGCAGGTAAATGCTTCAAATTTCACTCCCTGTTAGGGCTTCACCTGATGAGTTTGCCAGGACCTGCTTAGCAGCGCGGATTGGCTTGGCAATTGATCGGATGTATTTCGGAGATCATTTCGGAATACTACGGAATACTTCAGAATAATATAGTGCGCGTTCCGGAGAGCTTTCCGGAATATTCACAAAAATAAATGTACATACACACACGTCGGTGAGATGAATAATTCCAAATGAATGCTCGTGAACTTTGAATATAATTTGGTTTTAAGCTGAGGCTTAGATACTTAATGTGTTCACTGCAAGGGATACATTTTACTTGCGTTCACTATTCCTTATACATATGTATTTCCAGTAGGACCTTAGATATTCCACTTTTTCCAAGCAACTTATGGCCTTAGCCTTGCTTCTCTGAGCGCTGTGCTGGTTCCTTGATAAGAACACTCTAGGCCTGAGACAGGGGCAATGGCAACGATCCAGCACAGGAACCACTCGAGTGCTTTGTTAAAGCAAATTAACTGAGGCGCAATTCGAGTGGAATTCTTATCAGATTTCTAATTAATTTAATTCTGCCCCGTCTGCCCAGCCACCCCCAGCTCCCAGCTCCCTCCCTCCCCACCACAGAGTTAGGGCCTGAGTCGACAAAAATGTCCGAGACTCAGGTGGAGCTGGAGGGGACGGGACGACGCCTGACTTCCTGACTCTTGTCAAAGTTTGCTGATTAAATCAGTCATAGAAATGTCGAAAGGAAAACAGAGACAGCGACAACAGAGGAGAGGGAACGAAGCCACAAATGAAAAACCTTTAGACCAAATCAAATATTTGCCTGGCCAGGATGGGGCTAGGACAGGCCAGACCAGGCCATTTAACCGTTAGTTTTGTGGTCTTATTATGCAAGAAAAAAGAAAAGAAACGAGTCGAAAAAAGTGTACACAGTGGGACCACCACCAGACCAAGGCGACTCGAGTGGAGTGGAGTGGAGTCGAACGGTCGAAAGAGCCACGACACAAGAGAAAAAAAAAGTCAGCTAAAACCAAACACGAAACAGTTAAAAAATGCCAAACCGAATGGGGGGAGGAGAGTGGTGGCAAGGGGCAGTGCCAGTGCCAGTGGTAGTCGCAGTGGCAGGGGCACAAACGGACGTACAAGGAAAAAGTCATCGTCATCGGCAATTCAAACATATGCACGCCTCTGCTCCAGTCGCTGCCGCTGCCGCTGCGCAGCTGACGTCGCTGCTGCTTAGTTAGCCTCATTTAGAAAACGTTTGTTATGCAATGCCAACATTTGTATTCGAAAATGTTTTTTATTCAGTTGTTGACTTTTTTCGCTGCCTTTGTATTGTTGTTGCCTGACTTGGCGCGGCCTAAATGGCTGACTGGGGTCTGGGACTGGGACTTGGACTGGGCCCGAGACTGGGCCTGAGAACGTGGTCGTAGGAGATGGCAATGGCGACATGGCTTTGTGCCGACTTCAGCTGTTTTCCTTTCTTCCTGCCTCCGACCCGACCCGGCTTGAACCGCGCTCGAGTTTGAATTTTAAATGCAATCATTTCCTTTGCCGCAGTTGGTAACCCTCTCCGAGACTCCTTCCGTGCACCCCCCGTGGAGGTGGAGGTGGAGGTGGTCGTATGTAAGGACTTCGTGATTTTTGCTATGATTGTTTAAAATGTTTCACCCGTAGATGGGACACGGGAGGGGAAACGGGGCCAACTAACGAACCGAGAAGAAATTGTTTAAATATGCGCGGAGATACATATAAAACATTTCGTGACAAACGAGCGCTTAGACAAAGCCTCAAAGTTCGATGCAAATGACCAAAGCGGAATGGGAATGGGAATGGGAATGGGGAAAGAGTCCCAGGCTTTTTCGCCCAGTGTACGAGTCGCGTCGAACACTGATTTTGATCGCTGCACGCCCGCAGAATTTCCACAAAATCCCAAAACAAAAGTCTCGCTTGATTTATGCGGAGGGCCATTTATAAAGATGTCGACTGCAAGTCTCTTAATATTTCTATATACTTTTTACTTATAAAGCATACATTTTTCGAGTTTCACGTTTGGGAATGGGATACGCTTACCTGAAACTCCCCAACGGACGCCATCAGCTAAATAAGATAAAAAAAAAAAAATATATTCGAGTTTCGAGTTATTTCGTCGCTGCCGACGCTCGCTGTCAACCCAATTCAAATTGTGTACAAAATCGTGAGACGCATAATTAAAATTTATTTCTTATAATCATGGAAGGAATTCAGTCAGAAATTGAGTTGTCTGTGGTGTAGGATGGAGCTGGGAGGGCGTTCAATAGGGTTTTAAGCGGTACCCATTGAAATTCAATCAACAACATGTCTCTAAGATCCACAGGACATAACATAGCATCCATAGCAATATACAGAAAATGTATTTACAGGACCTAGGTACATATATGTGTACATAGATACATGGTATGTGTATGTGTATGTGTATGTGTAGATCTAAGCAAAACGATTGCGATGCGTATTTAGTACTTGACTTAATTGTTGTTTATTCAGTTGCAATTTAGTTTGATTAGCACTTGGCAAATGACTTGTTAGTCATTACGAATCGGTTTAATGATCGATCTGAAGGCAGGTCGAGCCGTTAGCGCCTATTTTTAGACAAGTCATCGATCAGCAGCAGCGAAATCGAGGCGCCAGCTAGGAGGAGGGGCCTATCTGTCCAGCGCGGACTGGTCAGGGCCGCTACCATTTTTGGTGGCGATGCGAAAAACTTTACAATGGCAATTAAAAGTAATTACCAGAGTCATTAACGCAGCAGCAGCAGCAGCACAGGCAGCAGTCGATACCAAAATCGGAAAACGTCAGTTGAAATGCAAGAAAAAGCCGAGCCAAAGACAAAAAAAATGCATGTAATTTATTTGTCATCAATCGGCTGGCAATAAGTCAGACAATCACAAAAATGCTGTCAACATTAAGACATGTGAATACGAATACATTTGCAGCAGCAGCAGCAGCAGCAGCAGGAACAGTCACAGATACAGATACAGATACAAAGTTGCTGCCGTTGCAGTTGCCGAGACGATGGCGATGGCGACAACGACAACGACAACGACGACGACGTCGCCAGCATTTCAAGATTTATGGGCGTGTAACCTGTTTCTTTAATTGCACATTTGCAGCCCCACGACGACATCAGGGGGGGGCAGCAGCGGCGGTAGCGGCGGTAGCGACAGCAGCAACAAAAACGTGAAAAATGAATTAAATAAAAATGCATACAAAGCAAACAAGACGATTTGAAAATGAACTGAAAACAGTAGAAAAAACACTCCAGAGCTCTCAAAACAAAAGCAACAGCAGCAACAGCAGCAGCCACAAAAAACTTTAATTTAATTCGCCTTTTTGTTGCAGGCTGCTGGTTGGTTCCTGTTTCTGCTGCCGCTGCTGCCGCTGCTGCCGCTGCTGCTGTTGCTGTTGCCGCTTGGCTGCACTGCATCAAAATTGGAGGCTGCAACACTGCGACTTGGCAAGAGAAAAGGTTTCCATTCGTCAACGACTCTGCGTCGCAGTCTCTGATTTGTCGCCATTTTTGGGTTTCCTGAGCTTGCTTTTCCTTTTGCGACGTTGCAGCTGCAACATCGTTAGCCGCTCTCCATATAAGTGGATGCAATCCATCATTAAATTCTATGGCATGCCAGCGTTTAGGTAATTCGGAGCTAACGAATAGAAATTCGGCTTTACTATCTGTAAGATGAGTCGCGGCTCAAATAAAAATCATCTGAAGATAAACTATTGAAGTGCAGTTTTCAAATCTAAACATCTCGCAGGCCCCATCCTAGATGAAACTGTAGATGAGGCGATTCACACATCAGTTAAAAAGATTATTAGTTAAGTTAATTAATTACAACTTTATAAATTATTTCCATTAGCAAAGGGAGCAGGCTTTAGTGGTATTTTAATCAAAAATCCATATCGCAATAAATAATTAGATATGCCAGCTAATTTGGTATCTTTTGGAAACGGGAAAATTATACGTTCTCGTGATTGTTGTTGCTGTCCATGGAAAATGGGAATAAATACAAATACGAGCCACAGACACAGATACAGATACAGACACAGACAGAGACAAAACTCAATGAAAACTTGCAGGCAAACAACATCCCAATAACAGTTTTGAGTTTCGTGTTTTTGTCGAATTAAAATTTGCTACAAGGCACGTTTCGGCGAGCGCCAAAGTTTGCTGCTGCCGCTGATCCTGGCCCAGGACGAGCCACTTGCCTCCACTTGCCTCCACTTCCTGCGCTCCTCCTTTGCCTGCCCCCGACTGCCCCGCCTTGCTTAGTTATTCATGTACATTTGTATCCTGCGCATAAAATTGCGGCTGCGGCTGCTGTGCGGAAAGGCAGCAGACAAATAGTAATGAAAACTCTTCTCGACTGCCAGGACACTATTTCTTCTGCTGCTGCTGCTCCTCCCGGCTTTCCATTGTTCCTATATATGTATGTGTGTGTGTGTGTGTGTGTGTGTGTGTCTGCTGGGGGTCTACTAAGCGGGGAGGGAACGGCAACATTTCGACATAATGTAAACTAATTAAAATTCAAAAGCCATAAACAGATTTTGCCAATAAAACTTTGCTAGCTAAATATATTTTTTGCACACACCCTGGCTGGTGGGGGGCCGTCGGGAGGGGAGTGTCGGACCAGTGTCGGGGACTCCCGGGGAAAACAAAGAAAACTTCCGACTACAGAGAGTGCAGGATTTTTGGATTCAAGTTTTTCCTCCTCCTTCTTAGTATTTCGTGCTCGATTTTGCTTTCTAGCCTCGGGCCAAAAATCCCCAAGTTAAAGGCATCTTCAAGTTTTAACCCGAAGACACATTCTCGGATGTTTCTCGTGCCATTGTGTACGAGTTGTACGAGTATATGTACAGGCGGAGATGTATAGATATGGATGCAGATGGATGTACGTATCTGTGTGTGGATGGTGTGGATGCAGCTCGAGTGGAGTGCAGGAAGTGGAACGTAGGAAGTGTGGCCAACAACATTTTATACTTGAGCGCATAATATTCATATGCAGGCCATAAAAAACTTTGGCAGCTCAACGAGAGATCTTCTTCCGACGTACCGACGTACCGACATCCCTCCCTGCCCCGGAGCCTGCCCCACCCACCTAGAGACAGCCACAGTGGCCGAGAGAACATGAATTGTGCTCAAAAATGTGATTTAAGTTAAACGTTGCCATATTCATATTTATATTAGATATGAATCTCTTGTTAAGTTTCCACGAAGATATATTTAAGGTTCATCTGATCCAAGAAGAGGCCAGGCGAGACCTTTTGGGTTAATATCGAAACTTAATCGAACAAAGTTGCTTTTACCCAGGGTACACAATATATATAATTTATTTCGAATTCATAGATTTGTGCAAGAAATGGTATTAATAGGAAAAGGTACCAAATGAGAGCATAGCTATAATAAATGTTTCGTTCAAGCTGTTCCCTCGGATGTATTTTGATGAATTATTCTCCATGCATTCCCACAGTGCCCCACAATGCAACGCTCGATTGTTGGACAGACATTTGTGCAATATACGAGACACAAGTCGAGTCGAGTCGAGAGCCAAGCAGCGCCGCGTCCCCATCCGCCATCCGCCATCCCTGTCCCTGTCCCTTTCTCCTTCCCCTTCCCCTTCCCTATCCCTTTCCCTGTCTCTGTCTCTGTCCCGCTTGTTTGTGTTTGCTGCCGAACAATTGAAGTTCGCCGGCGAAAAATATAAAAAGTGGGCAAAAAGTGCGAGCAGGACGGGGAGAGCGATAGAAGGTGAGAGAGAGAGCGAGAGAGCGAGCGAGAGAGAGAGACAAGTGGGGACGCAGAGAGTCTCAGCTGAGTGTTGTTGGTGTCTTTCCTGCTGCAACGCCTCCATTTGGCAAACTGTGGGCAAAGTTGGAAACGGGAGCGGCAGGAGCTTAACTTAACTTTGCTTTTACTGCGATAAAATGAAAATTGCACACGCGCCATAAATAAGGATTCTCGCAAGGATAATTTATAAAACTTTGCTCACAAGCGTTTTACTTATGAGAAGCGGGCGACTCCAGACAGCAGCGCACTCCACACCTGGAATGGGAATGGGAATGGGAACAGGACTCCCCCCGAGGGCTCCCTCACCGAATGGAGTTTGTAAATTCCGCCAGTGCCGGGTCTAGAGAGGCATGTGACGTATGCCCAACTACCTGACCCACGCTCGCTCCCGTGGACCCGTAGGTCATCCCCTGACGACCTCTACGGCCTCCCAAATGGCCAAAGCCCGGAATGCGGCCATTGGGGATAGTGATGGCTAAGGGAGAGGGGGAGAGAGGGGGGGAGCGACACTCGCAATTGTAATCGATGTGCGAAATAAACAAAAGCGGACATAATTATCAAGTTATCGCGCGGCGCCTTGCTGCGGGTGTGGCCTGCCTCCTGCCTCCGAGTCCTTCCCCCCGTTGCATCCCCCTCTGCCAAATGAATGGGTTCTGGCCTGGTTGGTAGCTAAGCCCGCACCGAAAATTTTCGTTACGACGGCAACGCATCGATATTTATGATGTCATGGATTTTATTGCTGCCTGCTGCAAAATATTCATATGTGCTGTGCTGGGCTCGTGTGTTCCCGAGTCCTGGCCATGCCCCATGCCCCACTTCCCCTGTCACTGTCCCTGCTCCTCTCCAGCACGGAAACAGTAAAATGACCATCAGCTATACAGGATGTAAATTTTGCAGTAAAACGAGACAACGCACAAGGATGTCGAATGCGGAGAGAGAGAGAGGGAGAAGCACATAGAATGAATGTTGTGTTAAAGGCGGGTAGTGGAGTGGGCGGAGTGGGCGGAGTTCGCTGTGGCGGACGCCATTGACGTCGGCGATAAGGCGTGTGGGTGGACGGCTGGACGGCTGGACAGCAGAGAGATGACGCTGCTGCGATAGTCCTGGCAGCGTCCGGCAGGATGTTCAGAGTCAAATTTGAGCAGGTCGTGGCCCCCAGTATACCCTTCCTCACCTAGTCCTAGTCCTACCATGCCCACTCCCCACTCCCCAGTCAGCGGATGCTCTAGGTCAGAGGGCAATAAAATGTTGCCGATATTATTTCGCTGTTGCTGCCGTTCTTTTTTTTTTTTTGGTTTTTTTTCAGTTGCCGGGCTGCTCTCCTTCCTTTGTTTGCCGTGCGCTGCCTATTGCCTATTGCCAAGTTTGATGGGGTCCGGCTTTGGCCAGCACCACCAGCAGCATCAGTTAAGCTCCCAGCCAACATCGCACGGAAGTTGCACATATGCCTCGGACCCTACCCGACCCTACCCGATCCGATCCGATCCGATCCAATGATGCGGGCCGGGCCGGGGTCGTTGGGCCGGTTCGGTGGTGTCGGATTGCCGTTGTTGTTGCACTTGAGTTATGCGCATAGATTGAAAATCGGCGATAACCGAAAAAGAATCGCACGAACTGCCGCAACAACCAACAACCAGCCAACAACCAGCCAACAAGCAACAACAAACACGCGCTCAGCAATTGTTGTCAGCGGAGGGCAGCATGGGATGTTCGATGGTGGGGATTGGGGGTTGGGGTTGGGGTAAGGTGCGCCCCTCCGAGTGGGCGTGTCCACACGAAGCTGCAGCGCGTGATGCAACACGCCATTATAAAGTTATTAAAAGGGAACCACCACCACAGAGAGGAGAGCAGATAGCGGGGACAATCGACAACAGGTACAACAGTCGGGATGGATCGCACAGAGGGTGGGACAGTGGCGCAAAAGTGTTAATAAAGGAGAGCCAAGTCTATAGCTCCACTCCATAGGACCCCTTTTGGCCTGGGAGAATTCCAGCTCAATTTTGATGCTAATAAACACAAACAGATTTCTTCCCTTCCTGCCTTGCGATGGAATTTTCCTGCGATGGGAAACTTGTTGAAATTTCTTCAATGACAAAAATACATATAAGATATGTATATTTAATAGAAAAAGGAAATTAAGCTATAATTTTCCAAAATTTGATTATGCATCCTTCCACTCTCGTTCTTTGTTCAATTTAAATATATTTGTAGGTACTTTTTCCACCATAATTTTTTGTTCAAACTGACTCTCCAACCTTCTGCGAATTCAAGTAGCAAAAAGCCAATAAGGGGTGAGGGGTGAGTGGTGAGGGAGACGAAGCACACCATTCGCAACAATACAGAAATTGTTTATGAGATTAAGCTCATAAACTGCGAAAATGCATTTTAATTGAAGTGCAGCTTTGGGACTTTATAATATTTCGATTTTTTGCCGCCATCGTCCGAACCGTTCGGTTTGTTGCATTGTTGCTGCTCTCAATGTGGCAGGCTGTTGTTGCTGATAGTAAATTTTGCAATATCGGGGCAGAAAAACGGACTCCAGTCCGGATAAAATGGACAGAGTCCAGGGGGAGGCCCCTGGACAATGGTGTTGATTGTTTGAACTCTGGCTGGCGCCTCGATGGATGTTTTTTTTTCCAATCTTGCAATAAATTGGCAATAAGCATAAATCGTGCGGATTTATGGGCAGCAGGCTTTTGCGTGCTCGTATAAAATAAATTAGTTTCTCCCATAAAGCAGAATAATGAGATTAATTAACAGTGTTGACGGCCAGAGTTCAGGGCTGGTTTTGGGGTTGGAGTTGGACAAATTTCTGTTCCACTAAAGGTAGATTTGATTTACATTCCTGCTCTTGGGCCTTGGGTCGCACCTTCTGTCTACCCAACGGATGCGGATGTTGCACTCAAGATGCAGCGGAAATGCCTGCAGACAAGGCACTAATTGGTAGACGGAGGGTTGGGTGGACGTAGACGTGCTAGGACCTGGGTCCTCGACCTCATAAATACGACATGTTTTGCATGAATTCGAAATGAAGTGTTGTCTGGGCCGAAAATACAGAAAAACATGGCATATAATTTGTATGGAATCCATCAGCGATGGAGGATCCTTTGTCTTCACAGGCACTAAAAAAAGCGAGACAACGCGCGACCAGTGAAAGGGGAAGCCTCTGCCTCTCCCTCTGGGTCCCCCCATCCAGCTCCTTTGCAGTTTTCATGGCTTTGTTCAAAATTACCATCAAGTTGACAGTTCTATGGCGCGTTGACAGTTCACAGATAGACACACACACCGACACACACACACACATATGCAAATGTCGCCAACTCGTACTCGTTGGCTCATTCTTGTGGAAAATGTTTTTCTACTGGGCCCCCGACGGAAGGAAGGAACTTCTGGGCAAACGAAACGAAAGAAGAATGAAGAATGTGCCCGGCAGAGCCACACATCGCAAAAAAAAAGTGCAGAGCGAAAGCTACAGTGAAGGGTGGAAAAAGTGGAAAACGCTTTCCACCAACTTGAAAATGCAAATAAATGTAAGTTTTGTCATTTTTCCGTCCTGTCCCGCTGCTGGCCACGTCACGAATTCGTCACCGTCCGTCCACGTGAGGTCGGCTTTCTGCCCGCGCGCCTCGTCCGCCGCACTCGGAACTATTTTAGTCGTTGGCATTTAGAGTGCCACATTTATATGGGATTTTTATACGGTCGTACGAGTGTGACACCTCACTTCCACCACCACCTTGGCTCCCCAGGTCCCCCCCCCCCCTGACACGCAAATGTGTGAATTTTTGTTGCGCCTGGGTTGGAATTTTAAAATGTGGCTTCACCTTCTCCCACCTCTGAGGCTCATCTCCATCTGCTAACTCTGTCCAGCCAGCCCCCATCTCCCAAAAGGCATTCACGTGTTAAAATACAACGACACTTGAATGGCCCCCATTGTCGGCAGAGGATTGGGAGAGGTTGGGAGGTTGGGAGGTCGGAAGGGAGCTGACTGGAACTGACGATTGTAATGTATCTCCAACTATTTTCCTCCAATGTGGAAGAGTATTTTAAGGTTATACTTAATCAAACAATTTCCTCATTTCACTGTGAAAATGGGCTTATGTAAGATTTATGCTGTTGTGCGTCTTTGGAACGATCCCCAAGGAAGCCAAGTCTTGGGTTACAGAAGAATTGATGGGAAATCGTTTTTTTGACAATGGGAAGCTGATAAACCTCAAGAGACTTTCAGAACTCTCTTATCGCAAGAGATAATTGTCAGGCCACGAAAGGCATTCGAACTCCAATTACAACCATTCTTTCCATTCGCTTGTTTCTCTCCCTTCTCTCTGTCTCCCTCTTATTTTGAGAATAGAAAAAATGGAAACATCCTAGATCCTTGTCTTTGGAAAACATGGCAGCCATTACTCAAGTACGGCACACAAATGTCGCTATTTTTGGCCGATTCCGATGTTCGAGTACTTCCCACCACTTCTCCTTCGCCAGGGAAATGTCTCACTAACTAGCGCATATGCGCACATTTCTCTCTGTCTCACTCTCTCTCTCTCATAGAGAGGTGGAGGAGGGATATGGACTAAGTACCCTTCAGCCGGCTACAACATGTTCCAATCATAAATCATAGCTCAATATGGAGTACAGCCCCCACTCCCACTCGGTCCGAAGGAAGAGTTTGTACAGGCATTACCACAATTCAAATGAAATATGAATTAAAATTGCCTACCAATCGGCCGTGCTTCGGCCGTGCTGTAAAATAAAACCCGATCGGCTCTAGGGTTACAGAGCCATGTCCAATTACTCCCCGAACTCCCGGTTGTGAGCGATATTTTTCCGTGGAAATTCATTGTAATGTGAGTTCTCTTTGCCCTCCCTCCCTGGGATGGGGCTGAGGCAGGGGCTGAGGCACAGGCAGAACTACTCTAGTCCATCGTTCATTTGCCAGACTTAGTTGAGTGCTAATTGCATTAAATCACATGAGGATTTCAGCCGTCTGGGCCAAATGCATGTAGTACATGTCTCTGGTCTCTGGTCTCTGGTCTCTGGTCAGTGGGTGCTTCTTTTGGCAAGCAATTGAATTCCGGATTGGCTAGCGGCTAGCCGAATGCAAAGTATCTTTGGCCCAACCGCAAGGAATTAGCTGAACAACTAAAGGCCAACTAAGAACCCAAATTGCCGTTGTGATCCCAGAGTTGGCATACAAGTCGGCCAAAAGATGGCTGCGACTTTTCAAGCGGATTAGGAAAGGATTGAGACACAGAGCTCACATGATTATGCAATGAGCACCCTGCCCCCTCCTCCTTTCCGCACATTTCCCATGCCCATAAAGAACTTGGCAATAGTTCGATGACATCGATGTCGATGCCAGCATCCAGCACAGAGGAAGCACCACTCGGGCACCGCAGAATGAGCAGTGGAAATGCCTGCTTGAGATTTAAAAGTAAAAATAGCTACTTATTCATCTTCGATACACGGAGCAGCTGAACAGCGAAGTTGCTGCAGCAGCAGCCACAAAAGGGGGGCATCCTCTTCCTCCCCGCCAATGGGGGTTCAAGTTGCAGTCGCAGTGCCAGTCCCATTTCCATTCCTATTCCCGGAACGTGCAATGGCTGCTCGCATGTTGCATGCTGCATGCTGCATGCTGCATGCTGCATGTTGCACCGCGTGTTGCTTTATTTGCATACGACGACGCATCCAAGGGGATGGTGGATGGCGCACAGAGGCAGACAGATGCTGGAGATTGTCTCTGGGTGTGGGTGAATGCGGGGGAAATGCAAATCAGCATCCACGACGAAGATGCAACTGCAGAAGGGAATAGGAAGAGGAATTCAAGTTTAAAATGGCGGAATTAAGAAAGTTTTGGAGAAATTGTGAAGCGTTGAGACTATATTTTGGCCACAAAAAGAATCTATCTATGTCCTATGGTGAGAGATGTTTATTTGCTCGTAGAGTTACTTAATTAAGAATGACAGGACAGAAGGATACAACAATGAAGAATCTTGAGCCGCTTATAGGCCAAAAGATGAAGTCACATCAGGGGACTTTCTCGGAGACTTGGAGAGCATTCAGAGAGCATTCAGGATTCGATTTAGGGACTTCTGTCTTCCAATTCACCTCGAATCCTTTTCTTCGCGTTCGATGCCGGTCTTTCCATTGTTTTGGCATATTTGGTGTATCTGTGGATCGCTTCCCCACATGCACCACCATTCCAATCGCCTCCTCGTCCCCTCAGAGCGTCGTTCGTCGGAGTTCGAAATGCTGTCGGACTTGCCAAAAGATTTGCTTTTGAGATATGCCCACAATAAAACACACAAATAAAACTTGCAAACCTGCAGCAAACTGCGACTCACCTTTGGCTGCCCCAGTGCCTCATCCCAGCCCCTTCATCCCTCTTCATCAGCTTCTTGGTTGCGTTTTCTTCTCCTCTGCTCCACTCGCTGGCCAAAGCCAAAGCCAAAGCTGGCGGCGGCGGCAAACCTTTTGTTTATTTTATTATCTTTGGCTATTTGCTGCTCCTTGTGCTGCTCCTGCTGCTGCCCCTGCCCCTGCCCCTGCCCCTGCCCCCACGGCAGTCCCAGCCCCCGCCATTCCGACCCTGCATCTCGCCTCTTGCCCTTCCTTGTATATGGAGTGTGGCGAAAACGCTTAAAACGAAATTTATTTAGTCGGCCCAGCGGAGGTCGCGAGAGATTCGCAATGCGACAAAAATGCGACTAAAAATAAGGCAAAACGCGAAGAAAAAGAGTCCGAAATGAACGGAAAATGCGGCTGGGAAACTAAAAATAAATAGAAACGGAGGCAAACATTAGCGGGCGACAGCAAAATTAATTTTATTTTCTATAATGCCAAGCGAATATTTTATTTGAAAAATGTCGCGTATGAGAGGGAGGGGGGGGGGATGTGTGTGTTTGTGTGAACGATTTCTGGGGCTTAAAATAGCTGTCGAATCAGAGGAAGAATCTCAATCTGAATCCGAAACCTATTCGGATTCGGAATCGGCTGCCAAATCCAATTTTATGATGGCGCGCAGACATTTGCATAAATGTTTTCCCCACTGGGGCGAGCGGGATGGCAGCTGAAGCCGCGCGAGAGAGATGGGGCTAGGGACAGCAGCAGAGGCGCAGCATGTGGCAGCCTTGTTGATGTTGTTCGAGTGGCGAGTGGGGAGGGTGGGGTGGTGTGGAGGCACGGACATTGGAGTGCATTGCATGTTAGCCGTGTTCTGCAATTCTCACATGCAACAGCAAACAGCACGCGAAGACAGATTAGAAACGGGCCAGCCGGGGGCATGCTACAGCACTTCTGCGGGCGGCCCAAAGGGGAAGGCCGAGGGGGCTAGGCGGCTAGGGCTAGGGAGCAAGGGGAAGCCTGCCTGTGTCTGTGCCTCGTGTTATCATTGCAAACACAGCGGGCAGCAGCATTGCCACCACACGAATGAGAGACTGTCCACCGAATCTAAGCTTCAAATTGAATATTGGGCACAGCCCGTGTGATCCAGACCCGAACAGTGCCTCAAGCCAAGTCCGACATATCTGTATAAAGTGTATAAAGTATCTATAAAGTATAAATCCTTGGTAAGACCTCACCTTTGAACTATACCAACAGAATCTCCCCCAATTCAAGTTTTCTATCGAGAAACATTTGCCATTAAGGTCTTTGGTGCCATTCGAACGGAGTTTCTAGTAAAATATTTCCACAAGTGAATGCCATGAAACGTATTCTTTAAGCAGTAGCTTCATTACTCCACCTCTCCCCCCCTCTCTACCATTGCCCCCTCGTACCGCATGCTCAAGTTTAGTTGCATTCTGGAAAAATTTGCATATGCTGCCAGTCGGCAGGGCGAAAAGGGGAGCTTCTTAGCATTTTCCTCTTTTGTTTGGTTTCTGTTTTTGTTTTGCTCCACTTGCCTCCTGCAATGCCTTCGCATTGTTGTTTGTCCATTTGGCTTTGCAACTGTTGGCATTTCCATTCCATGGCTGTGGAAAACTTACATAGAAATACGAGCCCGGACTTGAGGCATGGCCAGGGCCTTTATTCAACCAATTTCTTTAATTTTCTAAGCGATTTTAAATTTATTGCCACTGTTGCAACAACGGCCAACTGCCAACAGCCAACAGCCAACATACAACATCTTCTTCAATTATATTCCGTCTCCAGTCCAGGTATGGAGTGAGTCCTCCCAAGGGGCATGGCTTGCTAGTTGAAGCTGCAAAACTGCAATAATGTTAATTTTTTGCAACTATTTGCCTCGTCCCTCGGTCCGTCTTTTGCAGAAGCAGCAGCAGCCGCCGCCGCCACCGCCGCCAAAAAGGGTTTAATTTCATTTCGAGTTTCGCGTTTCGCGTTGCGCGTTGCGCGTTGCACGTCGCGTCTCTCGTCTCCCATTGCCCCAAGTACGCTTAAGTGTGTGTTTATGCTGGGGCAGGAGTCGGCTCCGTTGTTGCCGTTGTTGCCGTTGTTGTTGCAGGCTCTGTTATCTGCAAAACTCCATTAGAAAGGCAAAGGAAGCAAATGGCGCGCTCATGGCAGCTAACGAAGGCCAACACAAAGGAGGTAAAGGCACTGGCAGTGGCAGTGGCAGTGGCAGTGGCAGTGGCAGTCGAAGTGGCAGGGATCGGAGTCGGAGTCGGAGACAGGGCCGAGGCCGGAGCCAGAGACAGGCGCAAAAAGCGAACGACGTCGCTTAACGACTTTAAAGAAAAATTAAAAACATCCCAGAAGGAATACATCTTCGCCCTGCCGCATACTCGTACATCGACATGGCTGGCTGGCTGGAGCTGAAACTGGAACTGGGACCGAGACCGAGACCGAGGATGGGAGCGAGACTGGGAGCGAGACTGGGAGATCAGTTGGCTCACCGGGCCAGGCTGTTGCATGTTGCCCATCCGCTGTCCATCCCGCGTCCCGTCCCGTCCCGTCCCAGCCGATCCGTCTGTCCGCTCAACATTGTTAGTGGCTCTCGAATTTATTTTAACGAACTAGTTTGGTCACTTCATACAACATTTTTTGCTCTGCTGGGGCTGGGGATGGGGCTGGGGATGGGGATGGGGCAGGCAGCAGAGGCCTGGGCTGCATTTGCTTCGGGTTATAAAATATATTCGCCTTATATAAATAAATAAATTGGTAAATGGCGTTTCATTTGGAGCTCTGTTCTCCATCCGCCATCCTCCATCCTCCATCCGTCGTCGCTGATGCGATGATAAATGCGACAAAAACCTGTCGCAGCTCCCTCTGACCAGCAGCAAATTGAATTTATTCGCTCGCAAATGTCGCCGACCAATGCATTGGCCAAGATGGAGACACAGCCAAAATGGGAACAGAAAACAGAAAACAGAAAACGGCAAAGAAACGCAGGAGAAGTGCCTTTTATGGCTTACAGCGGCTTGGGCTTGTCTGATTGCCAGCAATGTTGGACATTCGGAAAGGAGGAGGGTGAGGCTTGCATCATGAAGGGACTGGACTGGCTCTGAGATCATTGTCTGATGAATGCGAGAATTGTCAATCATCACATGCGGGCCCATAACGAAGACAAATCTTTACCCCAGTGAATACTTTCCCCCGAGAAGTCGCTTGAGCAACGCATTCCACGATTAGATTCAAAAGTATCTGTCCGTAAAGCTCCCAAGACATGAGATAAACGAAACGGAACCACTTTTCGCAGCTGACGCCTCTCCTTCTTGGCCTCCACTTCCTTTCTTCCTTAGGGTGGTGCATGATGAGCAGCAGCAACAGCAGCAACAGCAGAAGCTGCCACAAATGAAAAAAAAGTCGCACACAAAATGCTTAACGAGCAGAAGGCACTTGCAAAATGCTCAAAAGCAAAAGCGAACGGCCAAGAATTATTTACTTCGAATTCCAAGTGCAACATAGAATTCGTGCGGCGGCAGCAACATGCTATGCACGGCAGCAACATGTTACCGAAAGCAAGGGAATGCGGTCGGGGAGGAGCGGGGGCATGCAGCGGCGCGGCAGCAGCAGCAGCAGCAGCAGCAGCTAAAACGCCGATAAAAGCAACGATGGTAGTTCAGCTTCGTTTGCTGCTCAGGCGGCCATGTTGCAGATTGCCATTGCCATTGCTGTTGCTGTTGCCGTTGCCGGCCACTCATTGCAAATGCAACACAACTGCGCGCCTTTCTCAAGACTCTGATACTGGATACTGGATACGACGACAACGGTCGGCCAGCATCATTACTTCCATTCAAGCTGTTTGGCTTGGCGTGTACATAAAAAAATTCAAAAGCACAAAAAAGTTGCCCCAACCTCAACCTCTGCCTCTGCCTCAGCCCGGACCATTTTGGACAATGCGACTGGGCAGCGGGAATGGTGGTTGCCATTGCATGTTGCCGCAGTTGCTGTTGCTGTTGCATCAGCAGCTCCCAGCGAGCCACTGCCAAATAAAGCAAACGCATTGCGAATTCCTTGTCTGCCGTTGTTGACTCTTTTTGTGGCTGCGGCTGCTGCTGCTGCTGCTCGCTGCCTTTTAATGATTTAAAATTCCATTTTAAGAATTTTATACTTAATGATGTGTTTTGCGTTGTATAGCATCGTTGACCGAACGGGTCCGAGGGGCCCTCCTGCCCCATCCAGTCTTCTGTGCAGTCTCCTGTGTTGTCCAGCTCCGTCCTGGAAAATGGCGATTGTCGTCGTCGTCGTCTTTGCTTTTGATCTAAACGCTGCGTGCTTTTCGTAAATTGCTTTTCGTTGTCGTCGTTCAGTCCCGGCTCTTACCTTTTGTGGAAGCCGCATGAAATGTGTGCGAGTTTCTCTCTTCCTGCCCTGCCTGTTTCCAGCCATATCCCTCTTTTTTGCCGCTTCGCAAAAAGAGAAAAAATTAAGTGCAATTGCAATTTGAGGGCATGAAATCGCAGCAACCAAAATATTTGCCGCCGCACAAACAAATAGCGGAAGCAGATTTATGGGCCCGTCCTGCCTACAGGTTGTAAATCAAGGACAATTTTCCTTTTGCTAACTGTTGCAAAATTGTCAAAATTCTATTGACGCATGCAAATTTCACGGCGCGCCGCACCGCGCCTCCTGCTGGTTGCCGTGCCACTGCCGCTTTCACCGATTGCAGCAGGTACAGAGATTTTCCATTTCCCAGGCCGGCCAAGTGCGTGCCGAAATATGAATTTTCATAATTTTTGCACAGTTTGCGGTTTGCAAAAAGGTCGACTTCTGAGCGAGAGTGTCATAAAACAGCTGCAGCGAATATTTCATTTCTTTTTTGGCATTTCAACAATAGAATGCCAGCTTGGAGGGGGTTTTCATGTTTTCATGTTTTGTGCTGTTTAGAAAGTGCGTTATATGGCCTGCTCGGAAATCGGCCCAAGAGACAGAGACGAGCCTGATTTATGGCAGGAGAAATTGATCGGAATACGAGGAAAGCTGCCACAGCAGCAAGCAGCAGAGGCAGCAGAGGCAGCAGAGGCAGCAACCTTCACTCTGTAGGAACAACTGCGAGATTCTCTGTGGGTACTGCTGTTGGTGTGCTGGAGCTTTGGATGGAGCTGGGGAGAAGGCATAAAAATTCAATTATCACTTAATAACAAGAGGAAAATGAAATGAAAATTGCGTGCAGGGCTGCACAGCCGCAGAGGCAGAGGCAGTGGCCGAGGGTAGAGGGCAGTTGCATTTACGCATTGTTATTGCTGTTGGGGACAGTTGCAGGTGGCAACATTTGCACTTTGCGTTATTAACAGAGAGGTCGTTAAGGCACTGCAACTTGCTTTACGCGTTGTCGGGGATGTTGTACATATTTCCATTTTAATTATTTCATTTTCTGCAATTACGGAACGCAACGGAAGTAAAATCTTGAAAAATAGTGCTTGAATCTTGTTGGCTGACAAATGGCTTTGCAACTAATTGGAACGGTAAAACTTCAGATTTAATTATTCTCTATCAGCATGATTAACCCAAGTAGACTCTCAAGCTTCTTCCAATATATTCTGGAAACTAGTAAATACCCTTTAACTAAATGATTCTATATTTTCTTCTCTTCTTTTAGGTAAGTGTCAAACAAATTATTCCCAAGTATCCCTCCAAAAAACATTGACAAAGTGAGTAGATAAACATATAAGGACGGAAGTAGCATACCAGCTGCAGGAGTTGTAATCCCCCCCTTAGCCAATCCCCACCTAGCATCATCGACAGAAGAAAACCATTTTCCAGATTAGCAGGAGATGTGAAACAAAAATTGGAAAATTACTCATGCGTGCTGGGGGGGGTGTTACCCCTCACCCCACACACATGACGGGATTTCCTCTGCCCCAAAGGCAGAAAAACTTGCAAATTTGGGGGAGATTGGGAGAGGGGAAAACGAAGCTGAGCGGAGCGGAGCGGACTCAACGCCCCCATTTAAATTTATTTGCACAACTTTCCCATAGCATGAAATCAAATCCAATCAATAAGTATCTTAAATAAATTCATGGCACCCACCACACACACCCCCGTGCCAGCCTCTCCTCCCCTTCTGGGACAGCCACCCACAGCCACTTAGCTACCTCATTTTTTGTAATGCTAAATAAATTTATTTGCTAATGTAGTTTTTCCACACCACTCTCGCTTCTCTCTCTCTCTCTCTCTCTCTCTCTGTCTCTCTCACACACTCTGTCTCTTGAGAAGTGCAGCGAGGCAGAGCAGGAAGATGGAGAAACGAAACGAAACGGAATGAAAAAGAAACGTTGGTACTTGTTAGTTTTATCTGCATATCATTGAGATAAATTTGGTGCCGATCAACTGTTCCGGGCGAAGGGCTTGTGGCAAGGGGGATTCGCCATCGGCGTCTGTCGGCTGCCGTGCGGCAGCTTTGGGAGGCGGCAGCACATACAAAAAAGTCTGCAGAAAAGCCGCTGATTTGCATACGAAAGTAATTTGATGTCTTCTGAGCAAAACACACACTGAATCCGGGGAAAAGGGCCCGACCTGGAGGAAAGGAAAGCCGGTATCAGCGTAGGACACGTCATGGGCCGCATTTCCCAGTCATCGATAAGCGTGCGAATCGGCCGAAAACAGGGAAGCAGACTTTGAAAAAATTGAAGAAAATTAAAGACCTCTGAATTGTACGAAAGTTTTCATAAGGAATGGTTAGGCAGTCCGCATAGAAACAGATGAAATGTTTTTCAACACCCCAAAAATACAGATTCATTTGAAATATTCGTTTCGTTTTATGTTTACTTTAAAAGTTTTAATTAAAAATTTCGAACAAATTCCAGCATCCTACAAGTACCGCACATAAAATAAAAAATAATAATAAATCAATACCTCAACCATACATATTGTATGTCGAAATGTACTACGAAACATGAATGCCACAATTATTCATCAACCGGAATGTGCCAGCCAGAGTGATCATCAGAATAGGATTTATTGCCATTTGCACACGTACTAATTTGCCATTATATTCCCTGTTTGCCAGGAACTATGTTTCCCGTTTTCTAATTTGGTTTCTGGAGAATTTTCAATTAACAACGCCTCCTGTCCGTTGGCAGTAGTTCCGGTGGATGCGGGCGCGGCCATAACAGTCGCGGCCATTGCAAAATGGCTGCCACAGAGGGAAAATTTAAATTGAAATTTGCCAGAACTCCTACCACCCCTGGGCGCACATAGTTTTATAGTTGTTTGGTCAGTGCATATGGAGATTTTCGGCTGACCTGACAAAAAGGCCGAGCCCACCCATCTCCATGCTCCATGCTCCCCGGCGACCCCCACACAATTTATAGTCCTGCAAAATTCCTGACACTTAATTGTCTGCGTTTAATGAATGAATAAATGCTCTGGACGTGGCCGAGTGAGGGAGGGCCGACAGGGGCCGATCCGTCCTGCCCCGCTCAGGACACCAGCAAATAATTATCACAGCCGTCGAGGGGCTCCATTAGCTCTCGATTATTATTAGTTTTTATTCGCATTTTCCATTTTTGATTTTCGGTTTTAATTGAATATTAATGAATTTAATGTGGCGTGCGCCGAATGATTTTCGAATTTATGCATACGAGAGTTTTTATGGCTCGCACTTTCGGAGTTGATCAAAGCACGCTTGATTATTTTCGCTAAATTAAATGTTAATCATAATTCGGTGGGGATTTATTTCGCGTGCAACACTGTGCACGGTCGTTTTAATTAGTTTGCACTGCTCTACAAATTCTCCGAGTCTCCCACTCACATTCTCTTATCCCCCTCCCCCTACATCATTCCGTCTCCATTCGGGGGACGACAAACGTTTTATTTTCGTTATCTTTTTGCCGCAGGCAGCTGCAAATGCCACGCAAATTAAACATGCTACCTTTTTTCGGGCCTGCCCTTGCCTCTGCCACACGGCATGTCCTTTCCTGTTGTTGGCTGCTCGGTTGCCTTGCCTACTGATTTTTTACCTTTTGTCGGCTGACAAAGTGCGCTCGCGCGCTCTCCATTCTGTGGGCCTGAGGTAGGAGGCCATGGTTTGGGGCATCCGGTTATTAAACACCCACTTATTACCTCTTTTTATTTACATATTCATGCGGTGCACTCCCCTCTGCAATCCACAGCTTTAATTGGCAGCCTTCTTATTTGGCCACGTAAATCTCCCACCCAACTCCTTGCAACCTGAGCAGCACCGGCAGCACCGGCAGCAACGACTGGGTCTGACTTCTGCTAATCGCATCATAAATATTCCGAGTGGTTCGGTTCGGTTCGCTTTTTGATTCAAGTTTTCACACCCTCGGGCGTTCGGGGCGTTTAACATGCTTTATGGCAGGCGCACAGAAAGTGCTGCATACTCCGCGGCGCACGCACGCATGTGAAAGGGTTTCCCTGCCACCTCGGGAGGCTGTTGCTGTACCAAGGCATAAATAATTTCACTAAATTACGCCACATGGAGAGGTGTACGCGACGCGAGCAGCCTGTAAATAATTTTTCGGCCAAAAGTTTGTTGAACTTCCCCATTGGACTGTGGAGTAGCAGTGACTGCGAGACTGCGAGACTGCGGACCCGTCCCGCTGCTCGGAAATTAATTGCTTAATTAGTTACGGCCAAACACTTTGAAATATGGCCGACATCGGTCGACTGTTCCCGACTTTCAACTGCTCATAATTGCTCTATTAAATGGGCTTACGCTCCTCTTATTTTTATTTTTTTGTATTTTTTAGACGGCCAGCCTGCGCTAATGGCCAGAGACAGTTTGAGGCGGTTTTGAAAGCCTTTCAGGGGGAATCGCATTGAGTTACTGGATGACTTTGCCATTAGGCATGCAATATATTCTATATCGTACAAGCCCGTACATACTGTCGGCCACTGCAACAAAAACATGGTTTATGTCGCCCCTAATGACCCCGGAGCAGGGCCAGAGACAGCGTCGAGTCTCGAGGCGACTCTCTCCAGTCGACTCGAGTCGAGTCGAGGCGCGTCCTCCTTCTCGGCGATGTCGCACTTAATCGCTTTGAATTGCAAAAGCAAATAATGTGCAAAAAGGCATAAGGATAAAGGATAAACCAAAGCGTCGCCGGCGGCATGTGTGTGTGTGTGTGTGCGCTCGTCCTAGTGGATCCTCTTGGCGTCTTTGTCGACCACCACCCCCGTTCAGCTACCCCTCCCCGGTTCGCCGGCGACCACTGCAGAATGACGCCATTATTTTGACAAATTTTTTGGCAGTCCTTGCTGTTGTTGGGGCTGATGCTGCCCCTGCCCCTGCCTCCGCCCAGCTTTTAGCTGCGACTTCTGTCAGCTTTTGTTGGTTTTTAAATTGCATGCAATAATTCAATTTTATATTTCCGCAAGAAACTTTATCATTTTTATTGGCGAGCGGATTTCTCGCATCCAAAAGTTGTTCGCCATGGATTAGCGCTGGGGTGGGGTGGGGTGCGGGTGGAAGCGCGGAGCTGCGGATCAAGAGTTCCTTTGAAAAGATTTTGCTTGAATCTAATTGCAATAAATTGATTAACTGATACATTTTTGAATGTGCAAGAAGAACTCCAAAGCTTATCCCAAACACAATTAAAGATTAAAGAACACATTTTTGTTATATATAATAATAACATTTGGGCCCTGTCCATTCCATTCCATACGATTCCATTCCCCTCCCATCAATTTCTATATAGATGCCAAAAATTGCTTATTTCGAATATTTCTCGTTTTGGAAATAGTCACAGAAATTGTTTTGCCATCGAGTTTCGAACAAACGAACACAATTCCAACTATTCCGAGTTTATAGCAAACTTTGCTCAATGGAGCACAAATATTCGAAGAGTCTCCTCCCGCCTGTGGCGCCACATAACTGTCCCCCATTGTTGTGGATGCTGCTGCTGGCTGGCCCGGCTGGCAAAGGCAGAGCCAGATAGCAAATATTTGCAGGAAACCCTGAGACCCTTAATTAGTGTAAAGAAGCCTTGAGCCCCGAGCCCCGCCGAACCACTCTGTGGGCCAACTCAACTCGTAAAATGCGAACAAGGAAGCAATTTATCAAAGTTTTGTTGCTTAATTGTCGTTTGTGCGGTGTTTGGCCAGTGAAAGTTTTGACTGTTGTGGGGGAGGAGGAGCTTGGGCCATGGCCGGGGGCGTGTCCCGTTCATTTGCCCCTCTCCGGCCAAGGACGAGTGTAATTATCCTGATAAATGTGGCTCAGAGCGGGAGAGGGCAGAGCAGAGTAGAGAAGATCCCCCCCATCATCATTATCGATTTCGCCTGCCCGATGCCTCCCTGTGCAGTTTTCAAGATATTTTCCACATCATAAATATATAAGTACGCAAAGTGCGGCGGATGGCTGAGGGCTGACTGAGTAAACACACGGGTCCGGGTCCGGGCCGTCGCCGTCGCAGTCACATTTATAACAATTTAAAATTGCTCGAAAAAATGGCAATAAAATCCCACAGACAAACGAAATTACGTGACCAATGTGTTTTATTACGATTTTATTGCGAAAATGCCAAGAAGAAGTCAGGTTCGTGCGGCGCTTGGGCCGGAGGTGGACGAGGATGAGGACGAGGATGGGGGAACCGCAAATATGACTGCGTCTGGGTGGAGCGGTAGAGCGGCAGAAGATTATTTATCTTTCGGCTGAAATCGGCACAGAAGCGAAAGATGGTAAACAGGAGCGGGCAGAGGCAGAAGCAGAAGCAGACGCAGACGCACGGCCAGCAGAGGCAGGGTGGCAGGGTGGCAACGTGCCCCGCACGTGAGACATGGCCAAGGGTGGCTCTGGAAGTTGGTCAGGATTTATGTCTCTGCTTTACGGAGCTATGCCGCATCAGGTTAATGCACAATTTATGAGGAAAAACAGAAAACTGAGGAGAAAAAAAGAAGGTTTAATTGGATCTCCATCGAATCAAGAGAAGGAGCAGGCCAGAAGCAGGAGGAGGCGCAAGAGCAGGTCCATCATTCCCGGGAACTGTGTCAACCCTTGTTCAGAGTTCAGAGCTCAGAGTACGACATGGCGGTCCGAAAGGGGTTGGGCCTGGCCAGGCACGAGGGTAAACCTTAATGGCCAAACACTAACGCCCCTTGTCCGGCAGAGCGAGACGGGCTGAGAGTGAGGGAGAGAGGGCTAGAGAGATATTGGTCTATTGAAAATGTATTTTGTTGTTGACAACATTTTATTAAGTAATTTGCATAAATTTCCATTGCCATATGCTCCTTAAACCAGAGCAAGGGACGCGATTATAAAGGGGTAATTCATTGTGGGGGTAATCTAAAAAAATGAGACAATAACGGAAGAAACAGATCTATTGTCTTTCGATGAAGTTTCATGATTAAGGATGATGAGTAAAATGAGTAAATTTAATTAAAGAAAAGCGACTTACAACCGATTTTGAGAATCCGAATCTTCCCAGGTATTCGTCCGATAAATTTCTATATCTCTTGACTTTGGAAAAACTGTGAGGGCAGCACAAAAATTCCCATAACTCCAGTTCGCCTTTACTTAGCCCCAGTTGGCTAAGTCATTTCGCTAATCTTGATGGCTTGATCAAATGGTTTTCAATATTTTTGATTGCTCCGCTCCAGTTCCTGACTTTCGGACCATCCATTTTCCAGCCCTTCATTGAGCCAATCCCGCGCTGCAATCCATCTCGGATAATAGTTGGAGCTGCCATATTGTCCGTGGACGTATATTGATTAAAGGTAGGGAAAATAAATTACGGGTCTCCGGGCGGGCTGGGGCCAAGCAGGGGGCCATGGTTATGTATAAAATGTAATTTTCAACAAATTATAGCAATTTTTATGCTTATAGAAAAGCGAACTCTCCCCTCGCCCGACGGCCAACGACTTGGTTGGCATTCAACTTGCAATTTGCTCCACTCGCTAACCCTAAAGGGTAAAGAGCGATTACTTTTATTATTCAACCGGACCGGGACTGGGACTGGGAATGGGACTGGGACTGGATCGGACTAGACCGAGCACTTGACTGGTCTGGGCTGGACTTGGCCCTGGCTTTCCAGCCGGAGGAGAGCCACAGAGTGCACGGTGCAGGTCAATTCCCTTAAATCCCAAACTGATTGATGGGTGCCTAGGCAATATATATGTTTCGTAAATTACAGACAGATATTATTATACGAATAATGCAGAATGTGTTATTACGAAGCCAGCTGGAATGTCCTCCCACTCAGGATATCTCTTGACGTCGCTCTTCCACCCGTACTCCTCGTAAATCGCAGCCAGCTGTCCACAGTTCTTAACTCATTTAGCCATTTAGCCATTTAGCCAGGCCAAGCGACGAAAGAGCCAGGGCATAACGCGCGACGTTTATTGGCTGCGTCTGGCCATTTATTTCACTCCTATGATCGTTGGCGGAAGCCATTAAAGCCACCACCGACAAGCATGGGACAAGCATGGCCAAGACGACGACAACCGGCTGCCGGACCCAGACTACCTGCCCCTGGGAAACCGGTTTGTTTGCTGTTCGTCTGCCATCAGCAGCGGCGCTGCAATGGAAACCATTTAACCTGGCCAAATGCGAGCAGCGGGCAATTCATCAGCCGCAGTGCATCTCAGGAGCTCAGGGAGCTGTCCCTCTTTTGGCGACCCATTAGGCCATCGCGCTCCTCCTCGTGGCATTATCTCCGTGGCACATCTCCACGTACTTAGAAGTGGCATGCCACAGCCACAAGTTAATCATATGCGCAAGTGCTGACGGCGAGCCGGTTTGGCCAGTCCCGGATCGGCCTGTGTGTGGTCTCCTGGCACCATGTCTATGATGCCCCTGCCCACTGGCGATCGCGGGGCAAGCACAGTCATTAGTCTAATTGTACTGTTTATGGAGATGCAGTCGGCTTGCTTGCATTCGGTATCGAAATCGGTCCCCCCTTCCCCCCGCTTATTAGCATTTCGCATGCCGCGGAACCATTCCGACCACGTTGTTTGGGCTGTAAGTTTTAAATTAAATTAAATTTAACGTCGGTTAATAGAAAATATGTGTATGCGAGCTGGGCCATGAGTGGTATTGGAATAAGCGAGGACTGGCATTCATAGCCATTATTACGTTTATCAAGAGAGATAAAACATAAATGCTTTCTAGATCCCGAAGGGCCCGGGCAGCTCTTCACTTCCGAGCTCCCTGGACATCGGGATATCTTAATGGAGATCGAAGGAACAGCAACAAATTGCATGCAATGTTAACAATCAATTTGGCCAGCTCGGTTGGGTTCGGTTCGGCTCGGCTCGGCTCGGTTCGGGCCGTGTCGGGTTATCGCGACAAAGTAATCGACGGCCGAGCAACGGCTGCGACGAATGCGAGCAGCAAAACATTTAGAAGCAAATAAAAGCAAATTTCAAAACATACTTAAAATCAATTTACTTAATAACTGGGCAATTTGAATGGGGGGACGCGACGCATGTGTACCCACTAAACATGTTGCATGCCACAGAAACCCCTTCTACTTCCACTTCCACTTCCACTTCTCCTTCTGCTGCTCCTCGAATACGGCTGCTCAATTCATTTTGGCATGCGAATAATAATTTCCAGCCAAAGCAGAACAATGGCCGCAACAAGAGGCAGGGGCACGGCGTTGCACTTGTAAAAAACAACAGCAAGGAGAGTGCACGCTTAATAATAGTTGTTCCGACACATACCAAAAAGCGAGCCTCCTAGCCGGCGGGTAATCGTTTTACTCACCCGGCAAACTGGCAAACTGGCAACGGGCAGCGTGCAACGGGCAACGGGCAATTTGAAAGAGAACAACAACAAGAGCAACAACTGGCCAAAACAAATCAACAGAAACAGCAAGAGCAACAGCAACATCCAGAATGAGAGCCAGAGCAACCTGCTCCTGCTCCTCCTCCATCATCATTGCGATGGTCATCGGGCTTCGTTCCTTTTTTTTCACGCGCCCAGGAGCATATCCCTATCCCTGTCCCTCTACCTCCATCTCCACCTCTCCCTCGCCATCGCCATCGCCATGGCCGGTGTTCGGTTATGCCCTCTCGCATGCGTTGCATGCCACGCAGACGGAGCGAGCAAAAATATGCAATGTCCGACTAAATTGTTGGGGCCCCCGCTCCCGCTCCCGCTCCCGCACCCGTACCCGCTCCCCTCCGCCTGCCTGCCTGCCACATCTCGTGGCAAGTGCAATCAACTCTGGCTGCCCTCGGCGTGCATAATTCGTAGTTGTTGTTGCTTGTTGCTCAAATTGCAAATTTATAATAAATAGAAGCCTCCTCGCTGCGTTAATCAACTGAGCCACGGATTAGTGAACGCATTGCCCATCGGAGGGTGGGGAGAATAGGATCTCTTTAAGCACACATTTCATTTACCTTCAATGGCAGTCTCGTTTACAGGTTCTCACAGTGTGAGAAAAATCATGAAGAAGGCATACCAGTTTCCACATTTCAAAAGAAGTGGTTCTCTTTTTAAATATTCCGAGAATATTCGAGTTTGCATTGCACAAACAAAGCCCTGCGATAATAATAATGATACAAGTAGGTACATTAGAATTCTTAATGAAGAACTGACGATAAAGATTCTTCTTTGAACTAATTTCATCAGCTAGCTAGCTCGTATCAGAGCTTTTGTAACATTGTATGTTGGGCTACCATCTCCTTCTGAATCGTTTGATAAAGGGAATGTCTATACGAGCGAAACGTTCCCTTTAAATTGGAAAATATTCTGCAGCTCAACTAATTAAAACTGAGCTTTTTCTAGCAACTTATTTGTCAAATCCACTTGGTTCTGGTCACGTTTTCGTTGTATCTATCTATCTATCCATGTTTGTATGTATCTGCTGGATGCCTTTTCTAGTTAGTTTCTGCTGCATCAGCATTCAGCATTTTAGGGCAGAGTTTGTTTTGTGGCTATTTTATTGCATATATTTTGTGTTATACGAGTACGAAAAGCAACAACAGCATTAATACAAAAAAGTATATATATATAATATCTATGTATGTGTCCTGTATGTGTGAGTATCTATCAGTATATCAGTATCTTTGTATGGGTAGCTGGCTGACTGCAGAAATTTGTGTGTGTGGAGATAAAAGTGCCAGAGCAACTTGTCATAATAAATTGTTGCTGGCTCTGTGCTGTGCTGCTTTTTGCCGGTTTTATTTATGCGCTTTTCATAAAACACAATAGCTTTTGTTTAATAACGGTGCGATTTATTTTTAAATATGCAACCAAAGCAGCAACAACAACAGCCAGCAGCCGTGGCAGCCTTAATGAAGCCGATGCCGATGCCGCGGCACAGACCATTTCATGGGCTTCGATTTCAACTTTTGTTTTTTTCCGATTTCTGTAATTAAGAATTTGCATAAGTTTATGCTCGCTTTAATAATCTGTTAACTATGAAAGCAGAGAAATGCGATTGCATGCCCATGCAGTTCGATGTGCAGCCAGAGAAACAATGGAAAGTCGGAGCAAAAGGTTTATCAATGACTGCCAGCCCAACGACACAGCCCAACAAATAACCATCGTCCGGCGATGCAAATAAACTGCAACACTGTTTAGAGACTCCCTCCTGCCCCTGGTCGAAAACAATGTGCAGCATTGAAATGATTAAAACAGCTCCAAAATGCTGCAGCCACTGCCACAGCCACAGCCATAGCCATTCGGCCGGGCTCAAACAACGGCCACAAGAAGAGGCAACAACAACTGCACTGGCCAACAACTGACTGTGTGTGCGCCACGTTAATCTTTGAAAATCCGAGTGCTGTATGCGGTATTATGCGAAAATTTATCTGATTTAACACCTAATATACAATAACTTAATATGCAGTGTGCTCCAGCACTTGCCCGAGCGCGCCCGGCCTGCAGTCATCCACCAAAGCCGAGCCCCAGACTCCACCACCGCTCCCTCCGCCGTCATCCCTTCTCCGTGGCTTTGATCACGGCTAGGGCTAGGCCAAGCACAGTGGAACTGGTTGGCGAGGGAAGTCGACAAAATGCAGATTTAATATTCTCCTCGAATGTCTTGGGTCTATGAGTACATCTATATATTGGATAGGCATTTTAACAGCCTTTGTTGCCAGTCCACGATGATTGAACACATCGAAATGGTCCTTGCTCTGTATGGACTATTTACCTGGCTAAGCTTCTCTTCGTTCCACTGTATTTCAGCCCGACAAAAGCAAAAACAACAACTGCAAGCTGCAATGCTCAGCGCACATTTGGCGCCCAAAAAAGCTCCAACAATTGCGGCTGGACTCATTCTCCCTCACACGGATACACACACGCACACCGATCCCCACACATGGATGGGCATACATATGCACATTTCACAGACGCACGCTTGCAGTGTCCGTGCCACGTCCTCATCGTATTCCTCCCATGCCCCCCTGTCCGCCCTGTCCGCCCTGTCCTTTACCCTCTTGTGCCTGCATCCGTGTGCGCTTCGAATGCTGCTGGGTCTGGTATGCGGCGTTTGGAAAATGTGAATATGAACTGCATAAATCTTCCAGGGGCAACGGCGGCCGAGGCGGCACTCTTTGCCACTGCGCCTACCCCTCCATCGTCCATCGTCCATCGCCCACCGTCCACCGTCCACCTCCCTTTAGACGATTCCCCATTCAAGGCTTTACGGCTTTTGAGCTTCGTAGTCGGAGTTGACTCGCCAAAAAAAAAAGGAATAACAGGCGGCCCGCTGGCGGCGGAGCGAGTCGACGGTCGGTCCTAGTCCGGCCAGGAGAGATATATGGTCATAGGTAGTTGGAGCCCAAATGCGAATAGAATGTGGCGGCATCAAAGTTCAGCTCACTTACTCACCCGGCGATGATGGTCGGGGAAGGAAGAGGGACTGCCAGAGCTCTGAAGGACTCGGGACTGCCCGAGTGCCGGGCCGATGGGTGGATGGATGGGTGGGGTGGGTGGGGAGCTGCAGCGCTTTAGTTTGCTGCAGTTTTATGCCTCCGATCGGGAGTGGGAGTGGGGGGGGTGGAGAGTGGACGGCGGGGTCATAACTCTCGTATTATTATGCATTCATATCGCCATTTTAATCACACTCTCACACGCACACAGAGAAGTGTACTGCAGCAGAGGATGGGATGTAAGCCGGTGATATGCGATTAGGGGGATTACGGGGGATTGCTTTTCGATTGGGTATTGGGACTGGGACTGGGACTGGGACTGGGACCCAGACAACTTACAACCTCTGAATGGAGGAGGCCAATGGATGGACTACTTGAACATCAACTGACTCCAAATGTTTCATCTCTCTCCGTTTTCGATCGATGGAGTACCTTGTTCTAGACCCCACTCTATCGATACTCGAACTTCTCGGGCAATCTAGCCTCCACGCCGCCTCCACCGCTGGCATATGTCGCAACATCCATCCTATCCACTCTACCCGAAGGATGTGTGGCAAGCCCCATATAATTTGTAGCAAAACAAATTCCAACTGTGCCAAGCATGAGATCTCGGGCCCCGCCGTACTTTGTATACTCGTCCTTTGCGCTTCCATGGAAGTAACACTTTGAGGCCCCCCAATGATTTATTACCCAATTTTACTGCCATGTTTTCTTAATTTCGCATTCGACATTTCCCGTGCACCTCCTTCTGGCATGCGCACCGAACACCACCCCCGCCATGCGGCACCACCCACCCCTAGGTGGAAGGGAAAGCGTGTACCGTTAGATGGTGGATTGTAACTCAACGAAATAAAATAAAACACGCACCAAAGCACATTCATCCCTCGAGAAATATCGCTTATTTGGTCGGTAATAATTCTTGGGCCGTGCCAGGCCCAAGAACCCACCCCCGCCACTGCCACACAGTGCCCCTCCCCGCTCCAGGCGAACTCGGAGTAAAACAAAAGGAATGCCAGGCGGCAGCATCTTCTGCTTCTGCTCCTGCCCCTGCCCCTGCTCAATGCTCCTCCTCCTTCTCCTCCTCTTGCCACGTGCGTGAGGCTGAGGCAGAAGGCGTGGAGCGCCGCAAGGAGAAAGTTTTGTGCGACCAGCGAACGCAACTTGAGCAAGACGCATGGACCCAGAAAGGGACAGAGACACGGCCAGGATCTGGGGCAGGGGCAGGAACAAGGATTGGCAGAGAGAGAGAGAGAGAGAGGTAGGGAGACCTCAGCTGAAGCTGAGACTCTGGCGTTGGCCAAAGGTGAAGTCGCCATAGAGAATGCAAAGAGCGGGAGAAATGTGCAGAGAGAGAGAGAGCAAATTTTTCTCTCGTAGACACTTTTTACGAAATATTTCATCGAAATGTGTCCCTGGTGTAACATTTAATATTAAAGGTGGGCGAGTGCGGTGGCCGCGGCGGGCGGGACGCACCGAAGGGGCGGACCCCATATAAATTAGCTTTATTTTCCGAGACATTTTGTTGCGAATAAAGCAGCGCCAGGAGAAAGTTTACAAAATGAACCATGAGCCAGGAGACCGAAAACCGAAAAAAGAAAAAAAGAAAAAGGAAAATGGAAAAACGAAAAGGGAAAAGGGGAAACATCTAAGAAAAGCAAGGAAAATAAAAGAAGAGGCCGCAAATGAAGCGGACCCTCAGACCGAAGCAGAGACGAGGAAGAAAGCCAAGAAAGCCAGGAAGAGACCGCTAAAAACTTGAGCCAATAAATTACAAGTTAATTACAAGGCGCGTATTAACTCAAGGCAGTGCATCCTCCGCCCACACACTCAACCACCCCAGTCCCCCATTCCACCCCCCTTCGTGCTACAAATTTCATAATTATATTTTATGCGATTTATTTGTTCCTCGTTGTCATGTCTGTTTGCCCAAAGATAATGCCTCCCCGCCACTGCCACGTCTTCCCTGGCTCTCGTACTCTCCTCTCTCTCTGTTAATTGCCGAACTTTTCCCGATGGGTTATACGGGGGCTGGGTGGGCCTGGGCAAAGGGCCATTCAATTCTCTCGAACCCTCCGCGCCTCGATTTATGTCCGCTAAATTTAATTGCGACCCTCGCACTGGAGAACAAATCAAACGAATTACTATGATTATTAATTTTATTGGTCACCCATCTGTATATGCTGGCTCTTCAGCAGTTTCAAAGTACTCAAAATAAACACTTTCGTATTAGTAGGAGTGAAGTTATCACTCCATTTCAATGCAGTAGAGCAATCTACCTTTTTCTTTCGTTTACACATTGTTCCTAACATGGATTAGGAGCGAACCCCAATACAATCCACCAATTCGCATCCCAATCCCACTCAGATCAGACCCTCAATTAAAAATATATTTATTTAATTTGATTGCCTACTTACCATATTCATGATGTCACTTCCATGGCATCCCTCTCATAACTCGCCAAGTTTTCTTTTCCGAAAAGTTTCGTTTCGTTTCGGACAAGTGCGTCCTGGCAAAGAGAGGGACAAAGAGAATTGGCATCTGCTCGAGGCTCGGCGTGGCCCAAGCCCGCGGAATTTTCACTTTATAAGACAAAAGTTTTCATGGCCCTCTTTAGATGGCGTGTGGTGGGCCTTTTCTTTTTGTTTCGCTTCTCTGTTTAATGTTTCTTATATACTTTTGTGCTTTTTGCAAGTAATTTACATATTTCCAGCCCACACCCGAGACCAGACGATCCATCTGGGCGCCCTCTCCCTTTATTCATTAATTCAAAGTCCTGCGACATAAATTAGTTAACTTGGACTCAAACTCGAGTCGGACGAAGACGCGGACGCGGAATCGAGTATTTCTCTCAAGAGTTGTAATGTGAGGGGAACTCTGAACCCCCGGGGACACCCAGAACTGACATCTTTTTTTGGGTGTGGGATTGGACAGGATGGCGAAGGCGAAGGCCTAGCATAAGCTGCGGTTTCTTTTGCCGAAGTGCATGTTCGAGCCAACAGAAAAAGCAACAGCCAACGGGAAACCAGCAACAATCGAAACTCTGGAGCAGTGGTAAGGGGGGGGGCGGACGAACGGTTGTGCCAACTCAAGTAGAAAAATACTCGTACAATGCAATAATACAACAAGAAACGAAAAACAGACAACAGAAAAACCGAAAAACCGAAAGGAAAAAAAAGCACATTGTAAAATGAAACAACGGGCGTGAGCATGAAAAGCGAGCGAGAGCCCCAGCCAGCCAGCCTGGTCGGGTCTGGTTGGTCGGTCGGTCGGTCGGATGGTCGGATGGTTGGGCAAAGTTTTCCTTTCCTATGCCCCAGCTCTACTCACTTCACGTTTTTTTCCGTTCGCCGATCCGTTCCTCTGTTTTGTTTGGGCTTGCAACAATCTTGAACATTTTGGCGCTGTCTTTGCCGTGAAGAGTGGAGAATGGGGAATGGGAATGGGGAATGGAGAATGTGGGCCGCAGGCGGAAACACCCAATACAAGTCACAGCTGGATTTATGTCATGCCTTTAATTGGCTGCTGTGCCGATGTCGAAGCCGATGCCCATGCCCCAGACCAACACCAGACCCAGCAACAGACCCAATCCCAGACCCAGCACCAGCCTCCTCTTCCAAAAGCAACAATTCTGCCTTCATCCATTAGCTGGAAAATCGAGTTTTTTGCCCACCGAGGACCAGAGAGAGGGGGACTAAAAAACACAAGTGGCAATATTTCTGCTGGAGTCTGGGGATCCGGTACTCCGGCATACTGCGATTCTGGGCAGCAATTAAAACGAAATTTTTCTGCCTGCCGCCATCTTCGGGATTTCGCGATGGCAATTAAAAACGAATTTTGCGCGGCTTCATTAGGCGATGGCGGAGGAGCAGTTGAGGGCGGCTTAAATATTCATATGAGCCCCGTTTCGATCTAATAAGGAATGATATAGGATATAGGTGCATACATAGATATAGATACAGATACAGATGCTGATGCGGATGCGGATGCGAACGAGGGCCTGGCTATCAAGTGCCAGATGTTGCGGGGGCCATTGTGCGAATTCAAATTAAATTCAATAAATTTTTGGTGTTTTTTTCTCCGCACTTGCAGAAGTCAAACGAGCATCGAACGAAATATCAGCACTTGGGAAATGTGAGGCGGGTGAAGGGTTAGGGCGGGACTTGAGGCACTGAAGCAGAAGCCCAGTTCCAGCCCAGTCCCAGTCCCAGTCTCAGTCCCAGTCAAGCCGAGCCGAGCCGTCTGTGCCCCACTTGCAATTTATGCGCTCCGGCGACAACATATGGTCACGTAAATTCATGCGACAATATACGATATGATGTCACACACACATGACTCGGTGCTTTATTTTTTATGCAAAGCGTTGTAGGGATTTTTTTCTGTTTTTTCTGTTTCGGTTTTCTCCCTGCTTTTTTTAATATGTGAGAAAAGACTTGAGCGCTTGGGAAACTCCCGCAGCCAGCCCCAGGAGGAGGCGCTCCAGCTCCAGTCCGCAAAGAATCGAGTGGGGAAGAGGTCTGATTTACGGGAGACAGCCGGACGCCATTCGCCGAACTTAATAAGCGTGCCAGGCAAAAAGAAATACAATCATTCCGCCGGATAGCCTCTGCGAAAGTCGATCAGGAAGATGTTATTGGAACGGAATTTGTATGTACATATAGATGAAAGCATTCAATAAATTGAGCTACAGCTTGATAGTTTAAATTTTAAGAGCCGAATTTTCCTGTTCAATATTATTAGAATATTGTTTTCATAAAATATTATTTAAACTGTCAAAAAATTAATGTACCCATCATTACGAATGTTTAATTTGTATTCTGGTTCTTCAAATGAGAAATAACTGTGGAATTTCACTAAGAACTTGCACATGGATCTCCGTGTGTGAGCAGCAAGAAATGTCACAATATTTTCCACATTTTCGGACCATGTCCCTGGCTCTCTAACCCTAACCCCCTGGCCCACCTCGTTCCTCAGCAACCTATTGGCTGGAAATTATTGCCCGCCCTGCAGCGTTTGGCAGAGTGTGAAATTGGCAAGGAGCAAAATGAAAAACTTTCGGCCAGGCGGAAGGGACAAAAGGGAGTGTGGGGGGGGGGAACACGGTGGGGAAGTTTGTAGTTGCGGCCAACCAGCCCAGCCAGCCAAGCATCCAGCCAAGTTCATAATTCCCAAAGAAGATTTCACAAAATATTAGTTAAACAAAACATAAACCAAAACCCTGCAGACGTTTGTGCATACAAACGTGGGCTAAATCACCTAAAAGCATGCAACATAACTCACCAGACGCCAGCCAGCTCCTTGCCTCCCCAATGCACACACAGCACACAGCACACATACACACATGTGAGGGGGGGGACGACGGAGAGAACAGCATCCCAAGAAGCGACGAAGCTCATCGTTTCCGTTTCCTCAAGCAGCACTCCAGCAGCAGCGCCAGCGCCAGCGTCAGCGCCTGCAGCCACCCACTTTTAATGGCTCTGGCCGGGCACAGTTTCTGGCGGTTGGGGATCCATCCCCAGCGTCTTTTGCATGTGCAGACTAAGTGAATCGGGAGTCTGAGACGGAGTAGAGTCGGAGCGGAGTTCGGAGCGGAGTTCGGAGTCGGAGTCAGAGGCAGAGTCCGGAGCACGCATGGGGCTGGGGACAACGACAACATCAGCAAGGTTGACATTAGCGGGCACGGCGCACAACGAAACCCAATTAGAAGGAAGATATACGACACCAGAGCGAGGCGACGAAACAACATGCAAAATGGAGACCCTCGACGCAAGCGGGTCCATCCAAGATGACTGCCCCAGCTATAGCTACTGCTCCTGCTCCTGCCCCAAGTCCTTGTCCTCGTCCTCGTTCCCGTCCTGCTTCTGGGTCTGTTCCCTTTCAACAATGAAGCGTGTAATTACAAGCGTAAACGGCAGCCAAAGACTCGGCGGTGGGCGGTGGGTGGTGGGATGGTGGACCAAAAATCACACGACAAGAGCCATTTTTTGAAAAGGGTTGCCTTGCGACTGAGTAATGCCTGGGTGTGGTGGTGATGGAGGTGCCGCCTTGAGGGTGGTTCAGCTCTACCACCGCCAAGGTGGCACATACGTACGCGTCGCAGCGCATAATTACTTTACAAGTTCATTATAAACCATAATAAATCTGCGCAGGAGAGGAGAGAGGAGGCGACTACAACTTACAATGGAAATGGAAATTTCAACTTTGTCACTTTCTTCGCCCAGAACACCTTCTCTCTGGGGCTCACTGGGCCCTTTCCTGGAGCCCAGTCTTTGTCTGAGGGATGAGCGAAACAATGGCAAGTAATTCACTTGCGAAAATGTTATTGATTGCAAAAAAGTGTGGGAACAGTGGGGGAGGACAGCAGCAGCAGAGTCGACCAACTGCATCCCCCCATTGATACAATGGGATGAATGACTGAGCAAAAAGTGTACGACTTACATATATGTATTGTATTCATGTATGTGTAAGGCTTCATATATAAGAGATAGATAAAATATTGAATAGTTTTGTGTCCTATTTAAATACGTAAGTCCGTTTCCAGTACGATTTGCCCCACTGTATCTGGGCATCGTTTTTCGTTTTGTTCGATCTGGTGCCACGGCAATTTCAACATAAATCTTCCCAACGACAAACTCGCCTCCTCACACTCTCACACACACTCACAAATACACTCATATACGGGTGAGCCGGAGGAGAGGACGCAGTGGACGCGCAGGATTCGGATTCGGATCCGGAATCGGCATCGGCGGAGGGGGCTGCAGTCTCGAAATTAACTGTTAGTTTCACACGTTCTAGCAGGGGAGATGGGGCTTAAAAAAACAACAACAAATACAAAGAGGAAAAGAATTGTTGCTCTTAACTTTCACTTTTTCACAGTAGAAACAACAGACAGAGACAGAGACAGAGAGAGCAAGAGATTGAGAGAGAGAGAGAAAGAGAAAGATAAAGAGGAAAGAAAGAAAAACGCTGCCGAGAAGCAGCTGCTGTGACCCCAAAAGACCGAACACAGACCTCAGCCCGATTTCGACACCCAGCCGAACCGAATTGCCAAGGACCAGGACCAGGACCAGGACCAGGACCAGGACCAGGACTAGGACTGGGGCTCTGCATGCGACTTGCACAGTCGGACGGACCATAAGTTTGTCGTTCAGTTGGGGCCAAATAAAAGTAAAAACTTCAAGTGCCAATTATGTGTGAAATTCCGACACTTTTCGCTTGTTTACTTTTATGTGCCCTTAATGAAGTTTCGGCTGCACCCACAGTCAACCCCCCACAGGCCCACCCCTGGCCGCCCATCAGAGTCCCACCTCAGAGCGGGGACTGCTAGCTAATGGGTAATACGAGCTAAGGTGTTGCATGAGATTGGATAAGTGTGGATGGGATAAGCGGAGCTTTGGCTCCACTCGAAATTTGACTAAGCGAATATGAGAAAAATGGTATCTTTTATGGAGGCCTTTTCCCAATGAGCAACACTCTGGGATTGCGAATAGAGAGGACATTGGTTGGGCCCCAAGAAACACTTGTCTGAGTTCCAAGTTAAGTCTCAGCCACTGGTAAACCTAAGGCCGGACTGAGATATGAAAAAGTATATTTTTCACTAATTGTAATCAATTTACTGCAAATGCTAAAAGGAGCGCACATTTTAAAGATGAATGTATGCAGTGGCATGGCCTGGGGCTCTCCTTCGATTTCGAAGAGGCAATTAAATACAAATTCAACGCGATTTTCTTGGCCGATAGGGGAGAAGAAAGAGACCGCAGTAAACCAGAGTCGCAAACGAGTGGGCGTGACAGATCTGATGGGCGCACTCGCGTGCAATTAAAAGATACAGATACACGAAATGGCGCTGCAGCCACCGTCCGATCTGTATCTGGCACCCACCCCTCACACATACTCGTAAACAGTTCCAGCCAGAGTCTTATCGGCGGCAGAGCGGCAGCCATTTTCTTCACTCCAAGGCATTTCTTTGCCGGCTATCGGTAGTTAGATTTGACATTTGGCGCTGATTTTTACGAGTTCTGGAACGTTTTGGGTAAAGTGCGGAAATGTTGCACATTTCCGTTCCCGAGCTGCCATAACTCCAATCGATAATTATCGGGGGCAGCCTGACGTCAGACCAGACCCATCCCATCCCATCCCATCCACCGAATCGTATCTATCCGGGCGAATTTCTGAGTTGTGCGTTTTTAGTTTTTGTCTAATGAGCTCTGAAATCGAAAATATACGAGTGGCAGCGCATTCCGACTGGCCCGGGGCAGAGCGAACATCGTCGTCCTGCCTGCGATGCTCTCCGCAGATATGAAACAGCTTGACATCGTGCCACTTATTTATTTATTCGATGTCCGTCCGTCCGTCCGTCCGTCCGTCCGTCCGGTTCGGTCCGATCCGAGTCTGCTTTCTGATATCTCTGGCTGTGAATTCTGTGCTTTTGGCTGGACAGAAATCCCCCATCGAACAACTTCATCTTCGTAGTCACGCTCTGTCCGCATCTTCTTCAAATGCCTTTGCTGTGTTTCGTATTTGAACTGTTAAGATTTCGTCTTTGTATTTGTATCTGTATCTGTATCTGCATCTGTAAATGTATCTGTATCTCTATCGATGCGTTCCGCCAGCTGTCGCTCGTCCGTGGCAGTGTGTGTGCCTCTGCTTGTGCCTCTATCTCCCGCCTGTGTCTGCGGAGATGAAACTGGAAATGGAAATAGAACTTGAAGCGGAGCCAAAATAGAGTCGTTGATTATTTTAATGATGACGCCGAGGTTAAAGCACGATGAGAAGGCGTTTCACACACACATCCATAAACGGCCCTACATGGTTTGGTTTGGGTCTTTGCAAGTATGGAAATGGCGGGTCGCGCTCAAATTTTTTTGGATCGCCCCCTAGGAAAAAGGGGTACGCGTCGCCCATTAATTGAGCTATTAAGATAAACCCACATCAAATGCCGCGTTCAGCTTCGTCGCGCTCTGGCCTAGGCCTGGACTCGGGCTAGGGGTTGGGGCACTGGGTCAGTCGTCAGTCGTCAGTCGGCTCCCTGCCAGTGTGAACCACGCAAAGTCTGTTCGGTGTGCCAATGATGGCATTATTATACAATTCACATTCAAAATAGAGACAATAAACAGTCAAATGTATTCATTCAAACACAAATTTGGTTTTAATTGCCATGACAAGGCAGCCAAATTCAATTTGATGGACTGGGAAGAGAGGGAAGACGTTCAGGCTTTCCCCGACATGAAAGGGAACACTGTATACTCGTATAGGAAAACGTTTGAAGATTACCCTAATTGTTATTTCGTGTTTTTCAATTGGTAGCAATCGATTGGAAGTGGAGCTTTACAACAAGTGATCGATGGGTTTAAAGATGTTCTGTGTATCTGCTTTCATCACTGGTCTCCTCTCGGCTACTGCTCCCCCAAAATAAGAACAGTCCCAACTAAATTGCTTGCTCAACAGTACATGCCCAGCCATAACTCAGAACCGAGCACCCTGCTCTTCCAGCCACAGAGCAGCTCTCGCTGGTCAGTGGCCCTGGGACCCTTCGAGGACCCGTCGAGGACCCGGCTACCTGTTGCAGCGTCAGCTACCGCAGTCGCAGTCGCAGTCGCAATCCTCCTGCAACCGCCGTGGCAATGAATTATTTTAATGACAAGCGGGTCCCTGCGCATGCGCAGGAGAGAGACGCCGCCATGTCGGGGTAGGGCCCAACTAAACCAGTTTCCCTTTCCCCTTGCCCTTGCACTGTGCCCGTTCCACTTCTCAGATCATCGGGCGGCCATTGAAAGTTGCGCACACAAGCCACAATTACCAAAAATCGAACATAAGTCGGGGAAATAAACTGTGCGTGCGGCTTATGCCCGTTCGTTAAGCCGATTTTATCGGCGATCTGCCAGAAATTTCGCCAGCGCGTTGCAAGAGTGAGTTTTCGGGGCACAATTATGCTGAAGTACAATTTGGGAGGCTGTACGCGCCACGAATCCGTCGATCAGATGAGAGGCATTGGGATGTGAACCGATCCCGCATGCCACACATTCCGCACGGCACATCCTTTTTGGCTCGCACTGGGAGAGAGCAAGGGCAAGTGGCTGCCAGGTGCCACCACCTGCTCCTTTGTGGTTGCAGTGCAATTGCAGTGTTGTAGTGGTACTCTCCTCTTCCCTTTCGGGTGCGCCAACGAAAAGCAATTAAAAGCTGATTGCCCCCCGCCTAGGATATTTGAGAAAAATCGAAAAGCCCAATGCTTTGAGGCAGGCTTCGGGCGGCCCACTGCGTGGCCATAAGATACTTTTGGGGGGTTGCCACCGGTGGTGCGGTGTGAGCCATGTGCACTCCCTAAGCGTGTATCTCAAAATTTGATAGCCACACGCACACACAGTCGCAACTTCAATTGCAATCCGGGCTGCAGTCTGCCGTTTGCCAGTTGCAGATACCTACATGTGTGTTTATCTGCAGTGTGCGTGTATCTCAAAGATTGCGTCCGTGTTCGTGCTCGCAATTGCAACTCAATTGCGCATTTGCCACCGCAAGCATCAACATCCCGCATAGGCATAGGGGCCATAATCACGTCTGAGCACAGATCTAAGGAAGCGGGCTCAGGGCTCACCTTCCGCCAACGCCTTTCCCTCGTTCTCCCTGCGGCCAATTTAATTGACAGATTTAGTGGTCCTCGATTGGCAGTGCGGAAAATTAGTTTTCCGTCTCCCAGTAAACCTCAACCGACTTTCTGTGGCTTTTGTGCGTCGCCGTAGTCGTCGTCGTCGTCGCATTTAATTGTTTTATAGACACTCCAATCCAGAGGGGTGCAAGTACTACAAGAACATGCATATATTCGCAGATATATGTATGTACATATGTATGTACATATTTATATGTACAGCAGATGCCTATGTATAGCCAAAGCCAGAGAGTGGGTGGGACGTGGGTGTGTGTGCACATCATAGGCAAGGTGAAACACGCCCATGACAAACACGCACGAAAATAGATTTAATTAAATTGCGAATAAAACTCGTGAGGCAGGGGCTGGGTTCGATGGGTTTGATGGGGTGTTAGAGAGACACATATGTGCCAAACGGACCAATTAATCGATTTGCCATTGATTTCTCCTGTTCGGGCCCGAAAAGGGTTTCTCCCAAGTTCTTTCGCCCCTCCTTTCGTTTGCTGGAAAGGAACCCTCGAAAATGGGAATCAATTTCCGGTTGATCCAAGTCTTGGCATACCGAAGATTGATGGATTCCAGTTCCCAGTAATCTCTGCGCATCTAAATGTTGTGCCTTACAGATACCAAGAATAGGTCCTCTGTCGTAACACCTACAGAAATTCCTGCTAAACGGGTATTCCCCGTGCATCAAGGTGGAGAAGAAATATCAGCTCCTATATAGGGCTCTCTCGGACAGGCTCGTGACGATGGCAAGAAATGGAAATAAATTAGAGCAGGAGGAGGAGGAGGAGGAGGAGGAGCAATTGGGCGGGAGAAACCGAAAAACAAAATCGAATTAAATATAAGTAGTCTTCCCCACACACACACACACACACCACATACCACACATGCACACGCGTCTCTGCATCTGTATCTGTATCTGTATCAGGGTATATAAATAGTTATAATAGAAGCATAGATCACACGTTGTGCCGCATGCAACATGGAGTCGCCGTCACCTGGAGATTTATTGCCGCTGGAAACGGCACCCGAACAGGGGTGAGTCAGTCCGAGGGACACACACCCATAGATGGATAGAGAAGGAAGACACAAGGAGCGAGAGAGAGAGAGAGAGAGAGAGAGAGAGAGAGAGACGGAGAGAAGCTTCTATCGCTTCGTTTCGTTTGGTTTCGTTTCGTTTCGGTTCAAAGTTCGCTGCAAATGGGAGACACGTAAACTGTCAAAACTTTAAATCCCTCAGGAATTTAAGTTAAAAAAAATATAACACGTACTGAGGACTCGACACGGGCACAGCTGCTCGCCCAAACGATGACGGAGACGACGACTACGACAAAACCTTGAAAATGTATCTCCAGAATGGGAAAAGGAAACTCAGGGTGGCCCCACGGAAAACCAACTGGAAAAAATAAATATTCTGGAAAAAGATTTCCACTTCTCTCTGCTGTTCCGACTCCACCATACACCATCCATCCTCATCCTCATTCCCGTTCCCATTTCTCTCTCTTTCTCTCTCTGTCTATCTCTCCCTCTCTTTGGCTCGTTTAAATTATCTACGGGAAATTTCGCGCCTTTCCATACAAAGTTTTATTGTGCCGCCCCCTCGACCGTACCCAGCCCAACCCCGCCCCGGCCCGGCCCGGCCCGACCCCTCACATACCAGCATTTAAATTATGTACTTAGAAATACACAAAAATTTTCGAAAAGTCTACAAAAGAAACTGGCACAGCACAGCAGGACGCAGATGAAGAAAGAAGCCAAAGAAGCAAAATGAATTTCGCACTTTTTCGCATAATAAATTTTGAAACTTGGCCAGTGCGATGGAAAAAAAACCAAGCGGGAGAGGAGAGGAAAAGCGAAGAAAAGTAGGGGCAAACCAAAGTTTCGTAAAAAGTTTTTTTTTTTTTTGCATATACGAGTACAAGGCATGGCAGGGCATCGGGGCGGCCATCTGAATAGTCGGCCGCCGAGTGACAAATTCCATTTAAAATTGTCGAGCACAGCTCACGTACTCCGCTGCCAGCAGCCAGCAGCCTCGTCCCGGCACCTCCAGAGTAAGATGAAACTTTTGCTAAAACCTCGGCGTGATGAATACTCCAGGAGGAGTAGCAACAGCAGCAGAGCGGGAGCGGATTTAAGTTAATCAGCAAACAGGTTTAGGGCTAAATAAATTTATTTATGCGTTCTACGCTTTTCGTATTTCTTTATTTTGTACTCACGATATAAAAAAGACGACTGCTTTGTGGGAGTGGGCGAATGGAAATGATATTATATTTAAAATAAATCTTAAGTAACTGCTAGTATTAACCTAATATACCTTTATCGTATCTACATACCTCTGAGCATTTATACATTATTTGTAGTTCATATCATCTTCAAATCAACATTTTAGCAAACTATGAATGTCCATAAGCCATTTGAACATTACAACTAATGAATAGATATGAGTTTCATGCACTGGGTTGTCCGTTTTACATACACATCACATATCTATACTGTCGTATAACCAATATCTACTGAGAAGCATTCGGACTTGTCACTGGCCAATTTTCTGTCACCTTTAATGGGTGTTTACAATTTTTCACTTTGATGGCTTTATAAATGCGTTTAAAAATGTATCTGCAGATATATAGATACTCGTATACTCGTACATATATACATACATATTATATGGATGATTATTTTCTTTGTTGGATGCTGCCAACTTTATTTTCATATCATTTTTATTGTCTATAAAAATTGTTCGCCATTTATATCACGTAAGTCTGTCGCCCACGAACACACACACAAGTGCACTCGACTCACATATTCATATGCAAGTGTAATAATCGGGCTCGTCTGTGTGTGTGAGAGTGAAAGATAAATGAGTTTTCACTTTATGACTTTCGTGTCGGCATAAATTTGTTAATACCTTTAGGCCAAATTTATAACATAATAAATGCTCATAATATTTAACTTAACATTGCGCCCAGGCTGAAGCCCAGGCCCAGGCCCAGGCCCAGGCCCAGAATCGGAGAAAGAGACTCGGAATTCAAAATGCGAAAGTTAACATTGCCCTTTCGTCCGTCCTTCGTTTCGTGGCGAGGCGGAAGCGGAGAGTAAATTCTGATAATATCAGACATGGTCTGGTTCTGCTTTTCCCTCTGATGCAGAGACAGAGGCAGCCATGGATGAATAGGGAGAGTGAGAGTGCGAGTGAGTGCCTTGCAACACACACGAAATTGAGTTATTGCACTGGAAGGCAAATTAAACTTCATAAATATTTAAAATCAGAGATTAAACACGCCAGCACCGACTGCATGTTGATGAGACTCAATGCCTGTCCGAGTGCCTGTCCCTGTCCCTGTCCTTGTCTGACTCAGGTTGCCAATTAAACGGGCATTATCTGGCATAACTGCAGTTTAAGTAGACAACTCTCCCCGACTATACCCCGTTGCCGAGTGCTCGCACGTTTCTCCTTTTCATTTTAATGTTGCAGCAATGACAGTCAGCAGCAGTAACATCAGCCTGCCACAGCAGCAAACGATCAATTTAAAGTAACGATCTCGCCAAAGAAACAAAAACTACAAACCGCAAGCCGCAAATGCAACTGGCAAATGGCCATTCTCGTAAAAATGAAATGTATTTTTTGCAGTTGAGGTTTCTGCCGCTGGAGATCTCCTTTCCTTTCCTTTCCGCTGGCTGCAATTGCTGGATGTTGCTGCCTACGTCTGTGCTGATGATCGTTTCAATTTGAGTTCGAGGAGGGGAGTTTATATTTACGACATTAGCCAAACAACAGCACAAATGTTGAGTAGCTTGTTGCAGTTTTTCAATATTATATGGCCGATGAAAAAATGTTGCTCGAAAAATGTATAAAGTCGGTTTTTCGACTTACTCATCAACGCACAGCCCAATTCCTTTACTGATGGAAGCGAGCTAGAAAGACTTTGTCAATGTTTTAGTTACATACATATGTTCATATAATTACGTACGAGCCTTACTAACATTCTCCTTAATCTTCTCTAGGTACAAATGGTCTGCGAAGACGCGGCCGACAGACATACACCCGCTACCAGACGCTTGAGCTGGAGAAGGAGTTCCACACGAATCACTATCTGACCCGCAGACGGAGAATCGAGATGGCGCACGCCCTCTGCCTGACGGAGCGACAGATCAAGATCTGGTTCCAGAACAGGCGAATGAAGTTGAAAAAGGAGATACAGGCGATCAAGGAGCTGAACGAGCAGGAGAAGCAGGCGCAGGCGCAAAAGGCTGCGGCGGCAGCAGCCGCGGCGGCGGCCGTCCAAGGCGGACACTTAGACCAGAATTAGGCGGAATTACAAAATACAAATACAAAGCAACTCTATATTGTAACAAAAGAACTATTTACTTAAATGAATAATATTTAAATTGCGATGGTAATGTGCGAATACGAAACTAATCTAAAGGCATTATTTCAAGCGTTTGAGAAGCAACCGAAAATACGTAAAACAAAACTACAAACTAATTAAATAGAGTAAGTAAACAAAAGTAGTGGAAGAGCGCAACGCAGGCGGATTACAAACCTACTTAGAAGTAAAACTAAAAAATACAAAATATACGAGAACGAACACAATTTTAATTTAGTTTCAAACAAACAAGAATGGAAATTGATTCGCGGCGTAAGATTATGTTTATAAAAATACATACATCTGTATGTAGAAGGTCTTTCCAAATTCGAAACCCCTGCCCCGCCCACCCCTTTGTTGCTTACAGGTATGTTTAAATTATGTTTCGCGAAAATACTCAAAAATACAAAAATAAAAAACTACGAATATAAATGTTGAAAGAAAGCATAGTTCTGTTGATATGAATTTTTTGGTAAAAAACAAGTTTTAAACCAATTTAAAGATATGTATGTAACAGAAGGAAAACAAAACAAAAATGATTGAAAAGCAACCTATTAAAATGTAACTTAAATATAAATAGAATTTGTTAGCAAAGTAAAATATTACGAGAGGGAAACCGAAGAGGAACGTATTGAAGGATACTCGTATAATATTTGAATGTGTATAGTTTGTGCTAAAGGAATAAAATAATGCAATTTTAGTTAACTCTGTTTATTTGTAAACGAATTTGTTTAGTTCGCGCCGAAGTTCGACTAAACTGAAGCTGTTTCTTTAAGTAATGTGTAGTGTTTTTAACTCTTAAATTAAATTAATTCCTAATTTTATTATTATGTTTAGTTTAATGACAAAGCGTTGATGAGATTATCCGACAGTAGCCCCGAGAAGGAGGACGACAAATCGTTTGCCCTGGCAAACGAAAATAAATTATTGGTTTTGAAAAAATCTAAAAAACAAAGAGAAAACGAATTGATTATTGTGTTATTATTATTTTTATTTTTATTTTTATTTTAGCTATACCATCTTGTTTTTCTCCATTTGTTTCTCTCGTCTCTGGATAGAGCATAGAAACAGAGACCAGAGACCAGAATATTTGAGAAATAGTAGTTCGCGAGCTCGCTTTGTTTTCCCGCTCGCATGCGAAATTGCTTTTGATCTCGTTCCGTTAATTGATCGTAAGTTGTATGCTAAAGAGAGATATGATACCCGTGACCCCATACCCATACCGATAAGGATAACGGTACCGTTCCCGATACCAATATATAGTTTAGTAGATTCAACGAGCTGTGCTCGAACCAAGCCACAAGATACATCTAACCCGACGTGTATCGAGTCTTCGTCTTTCAGTTCAGTTCGGGAACTTATCCCCAATTTATTGAGGGTTATCCGAAAGAAAACCCACACAAGATGTATACGTAATTAGAGCCTAAGATTCGAATATAGATATACACATATGCAGATCTTGATATACATATATACATATACATATATACATTTATGTATTTACGTGGAAATCAAGTATAAATGGACAAACAATAAGAGAGAAAATATCTGCAGAACGGAAACAGATGCGAATACGTAACTAAGAAATAAGTTAAATGTTATAGATTTTAGATGCAAAGGCAGCGGCAAAGGCCAACGCCAACGCCAACGCCAACGCGAATGCAACCGAAATACGTTGATGTATACATACACTGAAACAAAAAATTAAAAGAAGAGCAGCGTGGATCGAGAGGGTATTCCATTCCCCGCCACCGTAAACCCCAGAATAGACGCTAAAATACAATACTTACAGATTTAATTGTGGATTAACTTAGTAACAGATATACGTAAATAGTAACAGTACAGTACAATATCTAGTACTACCCCCCTACCAACTACTTAAAAATGTAATAATACCACGTACTAAAGTGCGTAATTTCTAGTGGCTTTTACTTTAATCTCCGACCCGCAGACAGACGGAGGCCGAAGAGATATTTGAGATACTTCTTCTCCTCAATATGTATTTCCGTCAGACCTATCTACAACTTCTTTGCCGTTACATTTTCTACTTGAACTCTTCCCCATCCCCCCGCATAAGGGGGGTCCAGATCTCCGATCACTCGGGCCCCGCCAACACTCCGTTTATACTTAACCTACTCGTATGTAACTCTAATTTAAAGCCATTCTATGCTAGCTCCGTAAGTTGTAAATTATCAATATAAAATATACGTATAAAAGAACAAACACAAAACAAACAGCAACCAGTGAGAATGTGGAAATGAAACAAATAAATTAAACAAAACGATTTAAACCATTTTTGATTCAATTTTGGATTTTGGACTTCCATTAGCTGAAGCTGGAAATCGCTGTGCCCGAAATGTGTTAATCAAATGCACTGGAAAGACTTGGTTGATCATTTATCTGAAAATTATCTCTTTAAATACATATATGTATCAATGTGCGTTCTATTATTCACTTTCTCTGAATATACCATCTAAACGGAGGGTCCCTTTCGCCAAATTCTTCGCATCTTCAATACGTATCTTCAACGTTTTGGAGTAAGGAGCAACCAATTACACTAGGCAACAAAATTGAAAATTGAATTTCCGCTTCGAACAAAACCTACAGTTTCTCTAATAATTAGAGTTGCCAGATCTAGTGCAATACATCAGTGTTATGAGTCTCTCCATATTTACGGTATATTTTGAAAATGAGGCGGTATGTTTCGGTATATTTCTGAGGGTCTGACGGTATATTTTATTGATAAATCCGCGGTCACACTGCCCACAACTCCGCCCTGCCTCAGCCCCCTGAAGACGAATTCTTAGAGGATGGTGGTGGAACAGCTGTTCGTCTGAAAACGGCATCTGGACACCGGCGTTTTCAGGATTCTGGCGTCTGGTGCGTCTGTGCCGTGTGGAATGGGGCCTGCTCCACCTCTGCCTGTACCTGTGCCTGCCGCCTTCCTGCTGTTCTCGCGCCAGGAGCACATTGGGCCGCATCTCGACCGAGTACAGCAAGGGGATACCCTTCATGATGTGGGCGATGCGTACGCCCTAAACGTGTCGGTGGCGGAGCGCTGCATCTACTGGACTGACCAGCCACATCTACTGGTCCGATGCGGAGGTTCGTCTCATCGAGGTCGCCCGCCTGGATGGCAGCAGTCGGCGCGTGCTCTTGTGGAAACTGTTGGAGAAGCCGCGTTCCCTGGTCCTCGAGCCGCGTCGCGGGGGTACATGTACATGGGCAGACTCCATACGCCGCGCCACAATGGACGGATCCAACCAGCAACAATGGCCGGGAGTTTATATTCGACCAGGAGACGAGACGCCTCTACTGGATGACAAGAAGCGTCGGATACTGGTTGGCTGCTAGGACTACGTGTACTGGAGCGACTGGAGCACCGGGGACATTGATCAAGACGGGCCAGAGCCGCAGCCTCGCCAAGGACGTGCCCTGCATCCCCCCAGCTACGACAGACTGCCCGAATGTGCCGCTGCCCAGGTGAAGCTCTCTCGCCTTTTCAGCTGTGTTCTAAAACGTTTCCTCTTTTAGCTTCTTGGTCGAACTCGCAGAAGCCTCGCAACATTGCCGTGCATGCCACGAAGGCGAGGCGTCTGCTCTTCTCGACAGATGTCGGCAGCCATCAGGCCATCATTCGGGCCCGAGTCGATGGCAATGAGCGTGTGGAGCTGGAAGGAGGTGTCACTGTGCTGGCCCTGGACCAACAGTTATACCATGCGTATCGAAGTTATAAACATCAATGGGAAGAACAAGTAAGCCACCATATTGGACACCTCTGGACACATGTAATCTCCTGTTCCCTCTCTACAGAAAAACCTTTGCTTCCATGCATATCCTGCATGTGAACAACATTACCGCCTAGGGGGGATTTGTGTACTACTGCTGGACGACAAGACCGGACTGGAGAGGATCACTGGTAACGGAGAGCGTCGTTCCGTAGAGCTGCAGCGTCTGTCGCAGTTCACCGACATCTGGGTCGTGTGGACACCGGATGCAGTCACGCAGTACTCACGACGACTGCTCGTGCCCCAAGCATCTGATGCTACTGGAGGACAAGGAGAACTACGGCGTCTATCCGGCCAGATAATTTTAAGTGGCGGGAGTAGTGACATGAACAACGACTGTATATCCGCCTCCTGGCGCTGTGACGAAAGGACTGCCCGGCGGATCAGTTCAGCTGACAGTCAGCCGAGGGCAGCGACAATGCTCTGATCTGCGATGGTACCACCTGTGACAACTGTGACAATGTCCATGAGGCCGACTGCTGCAAGCAGCCAGGAGAGTTTCAGTGTCCCATCAACCAGGTGAGTGGAAAGACACGATATCTGCCCAAATTCCTAAACTAACAATATCCTACTCCACCTTCCCACCAGAATCCCTAGAATAGGAAAGTATATTAAAACCGTGGAATGGGCAAGTGACGCCAAGAGAAGCAAGTGTCTCAACAACTAAGCCGATACTAATCATTAATATATATGGAATAATTCTTGAAGCCGGCAACAGGACTTTGCTCAATAAAATTAAGAGCAAAGCGCCATTGATAAACAGCGAGAGAAATACTCTAAGAAAATTAATTACGAATTTTTTCGTTAATCGAAATTTAAAATTATGTTTGAAAAAGTCACGAGCCCTTCTTGACGAAATAATAACTTTATTCCCAGATTAACAAAAATCAGATTGGTGTTCTGGTAAAGCACAAAATCCAAAATTTTATAAGAACATTTTATTACAACAAATACGAAAAAATAAAAAAACATTATAAATAAGTAGAGAATATAATTTAACCATTATAGTATATGTGCCCTTTTCTTTGTTTGTCCCTTTCGAAGAGTTTCGAAAATGGATCTAGAGGTAAGGAAGCCTAACAGAACAGGAAAATCCATGAGCTCGGGAGTCGGCCCCAGTAAGACCCCTGAACCGTTGTAACTACTTCCCGCCCGATCAAAAAATTAAATTGAATCTAAAAATATGTTTGTCCCTTTCGAAGAGTTTCGAAAATGGATCTAGAGGTAAGGAAGCCTAACAGAACAGGAAAATCCATGAGCTCGGGAGTCGGCCCCAGTAAGACCCCTGAACCGTTGTAACTACTTCCCGCCCGATCAAAAAATTAAATTGAATCTAAAAATATGCAATGTATGAAATCGATGATTGCAAATTGGATGTTTCTCCCAAAGATTTCTTTCGTGCTACAAGAAACGAGTATTTAAATTAAGCCAATCAAGTAGAAAATTGATTCATCAATTGTATAAAATTATTTGGGCATGGCTAAATGTTCTATATAGCTGGTAATATTCCTTACCAGTTGTCTGTTATATCGCCACGTATCTTGGAGGTTATATGCAAACTTACTCATTTCTTAAGAGACTGGAACTAAAGCCGCAACTGTTGTATCAAATTCAATCTAGCTGCTCTTCACTCTAAAATCAAGTCCGATCTGACGCTCTTTAAGCTTCAAGATTATTTTAAGAGTATTCATCATATTATAAGATTCAGCTAAAACGTATATTGAGTCAGTTCGATTTGTGAGCTCGGTCGGATTCGTTCAATGTTCGGTAGCGAGTGCTGTCCGATGGATTTCATATCAACACGCATTTAAGCCAAATATAAAGACACACTTGTAGGGAGTAGCGATTGTTATGTACTTATGTATTTCCGTGTGCTTCATTGACACTCCATAGAAATCAGCTTCAAAACGGAAAGAATGAAGCTTAAATCATATTTATCGAATTTATTGTACTTATGGGCGGTAGTGACGTTAAGGTCCAGAGCAAGTGAGTAAAGTTCGAAATGATAATAGGAACCATACGAAAATAAACATATACTATGTACAGAATATTCACAATGTATCCGACGTATAGTACACAATTCACGCTCACAGCCTTATTTACTCTCTGAGCACGTCTTCCAGCATGTAAGACGATGCTAAAACAAGATTTGAGGCGGTTCATCTTGAGATCTCTCGTATTATTTCCATATAAAATCTCTCTCTCTCCCTGCTTGTATTATTCTAAGAGAGATAAAACAGTATGCTGAAACTGTGTTCGGATTGAGTGGTGTCGGAAATAAACTAAACGAGGGGGAACGTTGTGAGTTGCTGCGGACGCCGCACTGATAGGGACGGACAGACAGACAAGGCTCAATCGACTCGGCTATTGATGCTGATCAAGAATATATATACTTTATGGGGTCGGAAACGATTCCTTCTGGACGTTACACACATCCATTTTCACCACAAATCTAATATACCCCAATACTCATTTTGAGTATCGGGTATTAAAAGAAATATGCAAAACATTTAATCAAACACTTGATGCAGGTACAGCATAAAACTAGCTAACTAGAACTCGACTAGCGAAATCCAAAGAAAATTAATGGAGTACATTTGGCTTTCTGAGATCTGAAGGGCAATATATTAAGCAAAGCAAGGTTCTGACAAGAGCCGAATACTATCGTTGGTACAATTTTTTAACAATTTTTAAATACAGTAAACGCTGAATGTTCGACTTCCCAGTTTGCGTGCGACAATGGCGGTTGCATTTCGCAATTCGACGTTTGCAACGGCGTGAAGAACTGCCCCGACGGATCGGACGAAACCCCGCTGACGTGTATCTCCCAGCGGCAGCACTGTTTGAAGCCCTACTTCCAGTGCAGCTACGGCGCTTGTGTCATAGGAACAGCCGGATGCAACGGAGTCAATGATTGCGCAGATGGCTCCGATGAAACGCTTTTGCGCTGTGGCAACGAGGACGATTTGCGACAGTTCGACCGCCGTTTAAAGGGTAATTGTCAGTGAGTAGAAGACTAGTAGTAGAAGAGGCCGCAATCGGTAATTTTACTCAATTATCAAATCTTGCAGAGACGACGAGATTAAATGCCCATCTGGCATATGCCTAGACAAAAGCAGGTCTCTCTGTGACGGCAAGGACGACTGCGGAGACGGCACCGGCTTCGACGAGTCGGTGGCTTTGTGCGGGCACCTGGAGTGCCCGGGCTACTCCTTCAAGTGTGGCACCGGCGGCTGTATTTCGGGAGCCCTGAGTTGTAATGGACAGAACGATTGCTTCGATGGCTCGGACGAAGCCCCACTCCTGTGCAACACTACCAAGAAGGTGACGTCACCTACCGCCGTCGTCATACCGCTGGAGCAACTAGGCTGTTCCTTGCCGCCGGGTGATGAACTCCCAATTCTAAAGGATCACTACGGTCGTGTTCTCCTTCCGCCGATCACCAGGGCCACGGTCTACTTCTCCTGCCAACCCGGCTACATATTAGTGGGCGACGAATCCAGTCACTGCGCCAACAGAAAGTGGAGTTCCGAGACAGCGCCGAAGTGCGTGAGTGAGTAGATCCCTAGATCCCCACCCTGCCGATATCAACTCTTAAAGCCTTCTCCGCTTTTCCCTGCAGAATACTGTGATTCCAAGGGCGAGTTAGATGGGTATTCCACCAAGGCCATATGCACTTCCGCTGGACAGAACGTCGACTGCAGTCAGCGCCTTCATCCGCCAGGCACTGAGGTCAAGTTTGTATGTGCCACCGGCTTCCAGACTCTCAGCACCACTCTCCCGGATATGAAGTGCATGAAAGGGGGGTACTGGAATCGCCAACGGCAACGCTGCGACCAGGAGTGTGGCCAGATAGCCACGCCAACCAAGAGCTTCTCGGCCAACGGGTACACCATCAACAACACTGTTGTCCCGTGGCATGTGGGCCTCTACGCCGGGCACACTGAGAAGAGCTATAGCTTCATGTGTGGCGGTTCGCTGCTGACGCCGGACCTGGTGATCACTGCTGCCCACTGCGTGTACGATGAAACGGTACGGCGGGCCTACAGCTATGACACGTTCCGCGTAATAGCAGCGAAATTTTATCGGAACTACAAGAATACCACCAGCGATGAGCGCTGGCAGGACGTGCGGAACATCATTTTAGCGCCGTACGTACAGTTCAGACAAGCTCTCGCAGATGGTTTATTACCATAATGTTTATTACAGTGACTACAAGGGCAGGACGAACAACTACTTCAACGATCTAGCCTTGCTAGTTCTGGTCGAGCCCTTCGAGCTCAGCAATGTCATTCGGCCGATCTGCGTCCATTTCTCAGAATTTGCCGAGAAGGAGACCATTAATAACGATGTACAGGGCAAATTCGCTGGCTGGAGCATCGAGGATAAGCGCGAGCTGCAGTTTGTGCCGGCAGTGTCCAAGATGAACTCCATGTGCCTGCAAGAGCTCAGAGACATTCAATCGGACAAATTTTGCATCTTCACGCAGGGCAAGTCGCTGGCGTGTCGGGGCGATAGTGGCGGTGGATTCACCGCCGTCCGCCAGTCCAACGCTTTCTCCCGAGACACTTCCCGCCATTTCCTGTACGGTATCATCAGCAACGCACCCAATGCAGATCAGTGCGCCCACAGTCTGACTATACTGACCAACATACAGCACTTTAAGCAAATAATAACCACTGCAATCATAAATAGCATAAGTACCAGATCCTGAGCGCAGAGTTCTCAGCTGTGACCTCGACTAGAGTATATCCATGGCTGGATATTTATATACATATCTACGATTATTTTGTTTAAGATTCAAATAAAACAAATTAGAACCGATGCAAGAGTTAGCCGTGCAAAAGAAAAGTCTATGGGTGCGTTTAATCGTTAGTCAATAACTATTTATTAGGGTTCTTAATGCATGAGCTCCAAGAATAAGCGATACTTTATTGTGGTGAGTTTATGATAATGATGTTGAGAGAGAGTAAAACAGCGTAAGATTGTCCATAGTTCGAGTCTCATGCAAGTACATAATTCTTTCTTAATTCAAAGGCATATTTTAGTATTTCATATTTCAGTATATATAAATCGATTAATTAAGACGGTAACAACAAGAAAAAGTTTGACCGAACAAATACTAATTAATAATTTAAATAGTGTTTAAATGTTGGTGATTTTCTGAAAATGGTAGATTCCATATCTGAAATATCTCAAATGCAGTTAACAAAATATATTTATTGAAGGTATAAAAATATATATTAGGCTCTCGGATATAATAGGTGTAGAAACCCGTCAGTTCACAGACTAGGAAGATCTGTTAAAGAGTTTTGACAGAACAGCACAGCACTGTTCCATCCAACGATGATTGAAGGCGGCACAAGACCAAGTGACGATGACGATGGACATCTACGAAATAAAAGTGTCGCTGGGTCCAACTGAAGTAAGAAATTTTGGAACTGTTCCCTCCAACTATGACTGAAGGGGGCACAGGACCAAGGGCCACGGACATCTACGATGGACATCTACGATGGACAACTACGAAATAAAAGTGTCCCTGGGTCCAACTGAAGTAAGAAATTTTGGAAGTGTTCCCTCCAACGATGATTGAAGGGGGCACAGGACCAAGGGCCATGGACATCTACGAAATAAAAGCGTCCCTGGGTCAAACTGAAGTAAAAAACTGCCGAATTTTTAAAGCAAACCCGAAACTGTTTTGTTATTTTTGTTCGAAGCTATATCCTCGGAAATAATTGATGAGACTTATCTAGTTCTTTGTTTTAGCCGATTCTCGGATGTTGAACTTGGGCACACGATCTTTCTTGGCCAGTATCTTGTTTGAATTGTCCTCTATATTAATCGTGCTGATAATGAGATTGACTCTACGCTCTATTACGCCAATGAACAGCTTTACATTGTGGACAGTTAGAAAGGTCTTGGTGCTAAGGACGTTGAGGATGGGAGCGTCGTCGCAGGCCAATTGTCTGGGAATTGTTTTTATTTAGTTACAGAACTTGACTATCGTCCTTGCCAATATCAAAAATCTTACCTGAATATATCCTCGATCCCCTTAAGTAGTTGGTCAAGTCGGATGCTCAGAGTTTGCTTCTTTTCGCTGGTCTCCTTGGCCAGTTGTTCAATGCGACCCCGCTCTGCATTTAAATAATCCAACGCCTCGGTCTTTAGCTTCAACTCTTTCTCGGTCTGCTCCGATTTTTGTCGTTCTATGGTAATTGTCGTTAATATGGGTGTAGATTTGACCACATCGCGTGTAACCCACCTATTTCATCAGTTAATTCTTGTGTGGAATCGTTTAACACCTCCACCTCGTGACTTAGCTCATTAACGTAATTAAAGAGAGCGAAGTTCTCATCCTCCTGGCGCTTAAACTGAGCCACCAAGCGGTCCGGATCTTCTTCGCCATACAACTGCTTGATCTTCTCAATTATCTCCTTGTATTCGAAAAGTTGTCGCTCATAGTTTTCCTTTTGATTCTGCTTCTTATCCAACTCTCGCTGCTCTAGCTCTGGATTAAGCCGCTTTTGCCCCTTGATGTCGAAAAACTTCTGCAACTTGGCATCGTGCTCCAGACGCCTCTGCATCTCACGCATCTCCTGGATGTGCATCACCTTGTCATTCTCATTGCGGTCCTTCAGAACGGACAACTTGTTGCAAAGCTCCTCGCGCTGATCGAAGGCCAGCGTTGATTGGTCAATCAAGTCCATTATGAATTTCTTACCCTCATTGAACTGAGTGACCATCGCTTGCCACATATCATTGAAGTTAGCCCTGAAGCAATCGGCACATTTAAAGCGTTTGTGGGGCCTTCCCAGTTGTCAAAAACGTCTCACCGATCTTGCAGCATGTGGTTTATGGCATCTCGCATTTTGCTGTTCTCTGTGAGGACATCGCTGCACTTTTTGTTGACCACATCCAGACGGTTCTCCAGCTTGACAACGCTTTTTTGAACCGTGCAAATTGTGTGCTTGTAGCAGCTGTCGGGCACCTCATTACGACGAAGACCGTCGATTTCCTTTTCCATTTTCCGTATGTGCCCCTCCAGCTCCCACAGATTGGTTCGCTCGTTTTGAAGCACCCTCTGCAGATCCGTCTGCTGTCTCTGCAGTGCTCCCAGATGCCGTTCCTTCTGCAATTAGAGTACAACTTAGGGTATCCCTATTAATTCGACTCCCACTCACATTTGTGTTTTTCCGTGCGTGCGTTCCACCCTCCAAAGTCTTGATCTCTTCCTTCAACTTCTGATGCTCGACCTGCAGAACGTTTATCATGTTATTTTGCTTCTTCAGTCGCTTGGCTTTTTCTTCTAGCAGGCCTCGAAGATCAAGTTGAAGCGATCGATGCTGTCTCTGGAGCCTCAGCAACTCTGCTGTGGCCAACTGGTCCAGTTCGCTTTGGTCTGCCATGATGTAAGTACGATTATTCAAACGATTTCCTTGATTCCCTTGATTCCTTGATAATTTTACATCTATTGATTTCAATTGTTAACAGCGTTGCTGCGGTATTGTCGCTTAGCTACGGTTCATGGCTTGCGCCGTTTCCTTCGACATATTAATATTTCAGTGCAGTCCAACTGAAAAATGTATGCGTCATTATTTTGTTGAGTGGAATTATCTTGTAATTGAATTTTAGAGTTACGATTTTATGCACTTGCATATTATTTGAATCAGCGGCAAAGACCGCCGCTCTACTTTTAATCCCCGTACTCAGCCGGTATATGCATGATTTATATATGTAATTATCACTATATATTATCTAGTATATAAATACATATGTATATATTTTCGTATCGGAGCCAATTAGTGCGGCTGCTCCCTCTCTCTCTGGCATCTATCTTTTGGTATTATATGTTGACGCTTTTTTATTAAAATTGGGGTTTTTCTTGCCTATTTTATATATACATACATATGTATATGTATAGATTTGCTACTTGATACACCGCAACAGAACTTGCTCCCCCTGTCCTCTGGGAGATCTCAGCTTCGGGTGGGAGCTCTCACATTCGGTTCTCTTCTGGAATTGTGAATATGTTTGTCATCCCAGGCAAAAACAATTTATTTTCAATATATTTTAGTATTATTCAATATTATTTAATATTTTTTTCAATATTTCAACGATATTTTAAAGCTTATTGTCTTCTTGTTCGGACCAAGAATAGGTATCAGGATCGAGATATATACATATATACAAAACACTCATCATATACATGAATATGTCTAAAAAATGTAAATTTGAGAAAAGATCTTTATTAGTTACGTTTTATCTTCATATCAACATATCATATAAAATTAACAAAATAAGGTATCTCTTTTTTTGTTGAACTTTTTCGTTTAAACCTTTTTTTACAATAAATACAATAAAAGCAAGGATTGAAAACTATTCAATCTTGTAGAAAATTTATTCATCAATGGGATAAAACTATGTGGGCATTGCTGAGAGATTTAGTTAGTCAGCATTATTTAATGGAATATCAAAATTGAGCAATTTCTTTTCGTTTGTTTTGATTGACCTATTTCGCTACTTGTTTTTGTTTGACTTATTTCGCTAAAACCTTTTTTTACGCAAAATGCAATAAAAAAAAGTATTAAGAATACACCAGTTAAATAAAAAATTGATTCATCAATCGTTTAAAATTATGACGGCATGGCTAAATGTTCTATATAGCTAGTAATATTCGTCGGAATATCAAAAACGAGGAATATGTAAAATAGAACTTGAATTCGTCAGTATATTTACGGTATATTTTTTTAAAATGAGGCGTATGTTTCGGTATATTTCTGAGGGTCGGACGGTATATTTTATCGATAAATGCGCGGTCACACTACTCCACTCTTATCAATGGGAAAATGTTGACGCTGCATACGAGAACTGAGAATGACCGATTCGCGGTCTATTTGGATCACGGAAGACTTATTAATGAAGCCTACAGTACTGGAGATGGTGCGAAAAGTACATATCAGCTCAAGGCGGAACTGTTTCAGTTTCAAGCCAAAAGAGCTAACCAGCCGGTTAGCGAACAGAAGAAATCAAAAAAGCGCAAGCGAATACCGGACAGCATACCAGGCGCATCGGATTCACAGACCATCGACGGGTACCTGGATCTCTTGCCCACGCCCGTTGGCTCTGAGTCAATAACGCCTCTATCACGGTGTTGGGAGTCTCCATACATCCTTCCCCAGTTGCACGGAGCCAACCAGAGCGGGCAGATCCAACGCTTTCCAAGCGGAGACGAGGCCAACACCATCTACCTCATACCGGACAGGGCTCGCTTCTACAACCACAATGTAGACCATCTGCCGGCACTATTGCCCCAACTCTTGCCCAGCTACGATCTGATTGTAGTCGATCCTCCGTGGCGCAACAAATACATTCGCCGGCTGAAGCGTTTCAAGCAGGAGCTCGGTTATTCCATGCTAGACAACGACCAACTGGCTCTTCTGCCGCTTTCCAAGCTGACCAATACACGTACCCTTGTGGCCATTTGGTGCACGAATTCAATCCAGCACCAGACTGCTTTGGAAACACAAATTTTGCCTAGCTGGAATCTACGCCTACTCCACAAACTGCGCTGGTACAAACTAAGCACGGACCACAAGCTTATTGGCCCTCTTCAATCAGACCCCACCCAGAAGCAGCCGTATGAAATGCTATATTTGGCCTGTCATGCCGATAGCCACGAGAATTATGGAACGGATATAACAAAAACAGAGATGATCCTCAGCGTTCCCAGTATTGTACACTCTCATAAGCCGCCCCTTTTGCCATGGCTGCGCCAGCATATCAAATTGGACCTCAATCAAGCGGAACCCAATTGTCTAGAGCTTTTTGCACGGTATCTGCAGCCACAGTTTACATCCATTGGATTAGAGGTACATAAATATAATTCCATAAATAACAAGTAAAACGAACTTAACAGAAACTATATTTAAAAAAGGTACTAAAGTTGATGGATGAGCGCCTGTACGAAGCTCGTAGCGAACTATCAAGATCCCCATAGGTCAAGTTTAGGTATGGTATGCCAAGGTATACACTAGTTGTATTGAGTTTTCCTATGACCTCCGCCACTGCTCGTTCATCTTTTGTGCTGGCGGCAGATTATAGACTGTATATAATCTGAACATATCTCCCAAGGTATGTACTTTAAATCGTCATGGACAGTAACTCACTAGCTTAAATGCTGGCTTGGAGTCAGTTGTTGAAATAAGCAAATCATTAAAAATAAACAGTGCTTGATTTTGACAGTTTTATTTGTATACGGATTGTTAATGAGAGAAAATGCAGCGCAAAATTTTGTGTGGGAGACAAGGGGCAATCTGCCTGGGTCTCTTAGCCCAAGATAAATGTTAGACATTTGGGTGTGATTGGTGTGTGTGTGTTTTGTGTGTTAAATTAGATATTACAATTTATTAAGCATTATTAATACACATTGTGTTTGTTCAAAGACTATTCCTGGCCTTGGGCCATGGCGGCCGGATTGGTTGGCTCGTTGCCACCACGCTTCTTTGAGCCGGAAACAATGTCATCAATGCGCAGCAACAAGATGGCTGTTTCCACGGCGGTTTTATAGGTCTGCAGTTTGACGGCCAACGGCTCCCAAATGTTCTTCACGTTCATATCAACAATCTCGCCGGACTCGCCATCAATGCCCCAGGCGCACACACCGTCGCCGGTGTGGGAAGCATGCTTGGCACGCAGGGCGGTGAGAGCGCGAATAGTGTTGGCACCACAGTTTTGGGCCAGGGTACGAGGTATGATCTCCAGGGCATGAGCCACCGCGGTATAGGGCCCCTTAACTTGCTTGCGAGAAAGAAGCTGTGAGGCAGCCATCTCCACAGCGCCACCGCCAGCCACAAGACGCGGCTCCAACACCAGATTGCGAGCAACATTCAAGGCATCTTGGAGATTGCGCTCAGTTTCATTGAGAATATCCTTGCTGGCACCGCGCAACAGTATGGTGCATGCCTTCGGGTCCTTGCACTCCGTGACAAAGGTAAAGTACTCATCGCCAATTTTCTTGATCTCAAAGAGACCGGCTCCAGTTCCAACATCCTGCTCGGTCAGCTCTTCAGTACGGTTGACAATGGTGGCTCCACAGGCCCGGGCAATGCGCAAGTTGTCCGTCTTGCGCAGGCGACGGATGGCAGTGATGCCTGCCTTCAGGAGATAGTGTTGCGCCAGATCCGAAACACCCTTCTCAGTGAAAACAAGATCCGGCTTGACGGCGATGATGTCAGCACAGATGCGCTGGACAAACTCTTCCTCGATCTGCAACATGCGAGTGAAGTCCTGCTCTCCAATGATTTCTACATTGGTCTGACTCTCTCCTTTTTTGTATTCGAGAGAGCAGTCGAGCAGAACGATGCGAGGATTCTCAATATAGCGACGCATTTTAGGATGCGTCACATCCTTGTTGATCATAACGCCCTTCAGAACACACGACTCTTCGATGGCACCACCCGGAATCTTCTCCACCTTGGCATAACTGTCGGGATGAAAATACTCTAAAAATAGACTCCATAAACGAAAATCAAGCCCTTACCGCTTGATGTCCACCTCCAAACGGCCGTTTTCATTAAGCGTAACTGTCTCCACTGCATCCAGTGCAATTTTAACAGCCAGATCCGACCACTTGCCAATGAATTTCGTACCAACACAGGCCTTGACCACTTGAGCCATCTTTGCCTTGTCCTTGACGTCCAACTCCACACTTAGGCCGGACAGCAAGTAACCAACGATGTCTTCGAGGGCCTCACGGTAGGCGCGAATGATCACTGTAGGATGGATTTGCTGCTGAAGGAAAGGCTCGGCGGCGGCCAGCATCTCACCAGCCAGCACAATAACGGAGGTGGTACCATCGCCTACCTCTTCGTCCTGTGTGCGGGCTATTTCAATCATGCTCTTTGCCGCCGGATGCTGAACGGTGATCTCACGGAGTATGGCATTTCCGTCGTTTGTCATTACAATGCCGCCCATGGGATCCATCAGCATTTTCAGCATTGCCTGTGGTCCTAGGCAAGTGCGAATCACATCGGCAATAGCCTAGAAAACAGCAATAATGTCAGCAGATGGCCACCAATGCAGGCGAGGAGCTCTCGACAAATCCAGCCATGTGAGTCACACACGCACACACTTACCTTTCCGGCTTGAATATTCTCCAACTGCACTTTGCGGCCAGATTCGCGTTTTGTGTTTTGACCTACGGACAAAGATTGTAGGCCCTGGCGACTTTAAATTGATTAAAATTCAATACTTACTCAACACGAGTATTGGTTGCTGTCCACCAAACATTTTTTTATATTCTTTAATTTATCTCTACGTGAAAACAAAAGAACTCGTGCTGCTGTCGCTGCCGCTGTTTGAAGAATGAGTGAGGTTATAGACGCCGATGACACACGATTCTAGAAGATTCGATAAATATTTAATTGGAATGTCTAGTTTTACTGATCTTGGCCTCTTCCATAACAATTTGGTAATAATTATAATTTACGCACTTGATATTTTGATTTAAAATCAAAGATATTGTTCAAAGTTTGAGTTTATCGTGGAACAATCGTGTTTCTGTCGATAGATTGAAAAGTGAGTTGGCATCCCAGTAGTTACCAGCTGTGGAGGCAATGAATGCAGACGGTATTTTTTCAGTGGAAATCAGCTATGAAAGAAATTATTTGTACACATACATGATCATTGTAGTCATAATTAAGGATTCCGACTCATCCCGTACAAGCTCCTTTTAATAGAATAAATAAAATATCCTATCGGTATATTGAAGAGAGAGTTGGCATCCTCGTTGTTTATCAGCTGTTGCGGTTTTGTTTATAAATCTTTTGTACACTATAATATACAAAGGGATAAATAAAAACGCCGTGCAAGCCATGGACACAAACAAAATATCATTTGGCTTTATTAAAGTGGCCAAGAAGCCGAACATTTTGCCCAGAAAAGTCGCAAAAGATGAAAACAGAGTGGAGCTCATAAAATGCGTGGAGGGAAAGGAAATCAAGCTGGTCGCGTAAGTGAATACTTTTCTCACAAAAAACCATTTCATTCAAGGGCTTCTGGTTTTTCAGCGAAAGAGCAGAGGCTGCGCCGCTGGTTATACAAATGCAGCGCAATCAAAAGACCTCTTCGGCGCTTGCAAGTTTAATGAAAAGGAGGCAAGTTCTGCTTGGAGAGGATGAGCCAGATCCCGATGAGTCGACATCCGCACCTCAATCAATTGCTGAGGTCACTGCAGCAACTTCGACTGACAGTCTGGAGCAAAGGGCAGCACGTGAATTGCTAGCTGCTGCCCAAGCCAATGGAAGCGAAAATCTGAAGGGGGAGAAGCTCGTCCTGCCTGCCGTAAAGGCGGATGATCTACCCCTAGAAGGTGCCAAAGAAGCCTGCTTAGATGATTATGAATCCATACCCATTCAACAGTTTGGCCTGGCCATGCTGCGTGGCATGGGGTGGGTAGACCCCCCACCCAAGAAAAAAGGATCAGCACCTGTTGACGAGGCGCCATTCCTGCGGCCAAAGGGCATGGGCCTTGGAGCTGACAAGGCACTCAAACCCAAGGCCCTTCTTGTGCAGCCGGAAAATAATGAGGTGCTGGAGATCAAAAAGCAAGCATTTGTCCGCATCCTAGGTGGAAAACAAAAGGATCAATACGGGCAAATAGAGGGATTCGATGACCATGCGGGGCGAGTGATTGTCAAAATGGCAATTGGTGGCAACAAGGAGACATTCAATGAGTTTCTCTGTCAGCCAGTATCCCGAAAGGAGTACTCGGAGTATGGAAAGTGCATAAGTAAGTGAACTCAAGAGAAATCAAAGAAATGAAACCATAACTAAAAATTGAGATTCGAATTTCAGATAGTGCCAAATACAATGAGCTCAAAAAGCAGGAGAACGAACATGGCCAAATCATTGTGAGGCAGGAAAAACCATCGGAAGTCAGAAACAGAGACCGTAGGGAGGAGAGCAAGTCGAATAGGAATGAAGATAGGGAGCGAAAAAGCTTTAAGAAGGAGCATCAGAGATCATTTAAAGATGAAGACCGACGGAGCTGCAAGGATGAAGACCGCAAGTCATTAAAAGCGGAAAATGACAGGTCGGAGAAAGTCGAAAGCAGACCCAACAAGGCGGAGGATCGAAAGCCACAAAAACTGGAGGACCACGGAGAAAGAAAGAAATATATCCAGGACCCGCGAAGCAGCAGTACTTCCACATACAGGCCGAGCACCATACATGAGCGTGAGCGGCGTCGATCACCGAGCCCAAGAAGCAGTCGGAGGCAGAAGAGCAGCTCAGACGAGGCGGACGACACTGGAGAGTCCACGGAAAGTGATTCGGACTCTGCCTACGAACGCAAAAAATACAAAAAAAAGTCTACTAAGAAGTCCAAGAAGCACTCAAAGAAATCTAAGAACAAGCCGTGTCGGGCCAATGACTCCAGCGCGGAAAGCGATGATAGCTTGGAAGATCATCGCCGGCACCCAACGAAGCACAAAAAGAAAACAAAGAAGAGCAAGCATGCCCGATCACGGTCCAGATCGCGGGGACGGGGCAAATAATAGGCTGATTTGATCTATTCATTTGAATTCTTTATTTAATATAGTTAGACGCTTAGGTCTCATTTGTATCTTAGGCGGAATTATCATTAAATTTCAGTTAACTCAAAATAATCACAAAAATGTCTTTTGTTGCGCTTTCTATTTCTCACACCAGTCGCCTCTTAACCAATCTGACAATCTTTTGTTACTAAGAACTTAAAGTGGTAAATATGATGGAGCTACCGCCACGATGGGCTCTTCGAGAGTTTTGGAGATGGATTACTTATAGTTTATGATATAATTAGTTCGTGCGATGCTCCACAGTTCCACATGTTTTTGTTTTGTAAATGCGTATGCGATGTGCTTCATGTGATGGCAAGTTGAAGATGACTTAGGTTTGTTTAATATTTGGTCATATGTGATGGCTGTGTGTGGTGCATAAGTGACGAGGAGGAGCAGCTGCTTAGGTTTCTACTGCAGCTTCCGTTTGCCGCATTGAATTTTCTCGTTGATAATCTTGGAGGCCTTCTTTGTTATGCCCTTGAAGACATGCTTTTCCTGCAGACCAGGCCACATGGCAATGAGAAGAGTGCCCAAGTACATCAACAGAAGATTGTTGACGATGGCTCCAATCCAAGCCAGGGCCAGGAGGAACACGCCTATCATGATCACGAACTGGGGAGGTGAGCGAATCCCAAGATTTAATACGTTTGTGGGAACCAATTGAGTACTCATTTGTGTACTCACCACTGTCGACTTGCGCTCCTTGAATAGATACTCATACCATACGACCAGGTTTGCTTTGATGCTGTACATCTGTCCGCACACATCCTCGAATTTAGCCTCGTGGTCTCCGTCCCAATTGACACCACTAAAGAGCAAGCGGGAAATTGTAGGGAAGACATAGTCCAAAACGATAGTCAGCAGTGCCAGGAGGGACAGCATCGTTATGACCGATAGATCCATGTACCAGAGTACGAGAAAAATAACGCTTATGCTGCCAAATACCACCCCTGGGTAGTAATTTTTCTCCCAGGTGAGAACGCCATAAGCACTCACTATAGGCGTTCGAAAAGGCTCCAAATCATGCTTGAGCTTGTTCAGTGCGCGCTTCTGCAATGTTAAATTTTCATTAAAATTGAGGCGGCGTGTTTTTGGGTAAATTTTTTCCATAATGGCGACGCTATTTACCCCGCCGCATTTCGAGTTCAGCGCATCGACATTTACTAACCTGATCAACCTGCGAAGTTGTCATCTTTGCTGTTCTTTGTTTCGTTTCGACTTGGATTGCAGTTGTAAACGTTAGTTGTTGCCTTTAATAAAGGTGAAAAATCAATTTGTTTAGCGCCAGCCAACGCCAACGCTGTGAAAGCAGTGTTAACAACGCCAAAAGGCAACGTAGTCGAACTTTTCCCGATTACTCGTTCACTACTCGATAGATTTGAAAGTGACTTGAACAAATTTGTGAGCGCAAGCTAAAAAATTGTATTTATTATTTATTTTATTAATTCATAAACTACAACATGAGCTGTCCTGGATTTGGCGAAGTTAATATACCCTCGTCGCGCGCCTTTTGGGACGACTGCGAGGAGGACGAATTTGAGAATGTCGGCCAGGCCGAGAAGTGAGCGATTCTGTACTCTGATCCTGGCATATTCCTTATGAATTACTTTCCGAAACAGGTTGCAGCTAAAGTTCGACGGGGAATCTGGCCTGAATGTAGCCGCTCTGCAGAGTGAGATTCTAGTTGTTGTTGAGGGTCCGAGCGTAACACACTTTGGCAGCTCGGTGCTGCTGAATGGCACCAAACGAATATGCGGAATTCCTCCGAAGACATCTTCGCTGCACTGGAATCCGACATCAAAACAGCTACTGGCCGTTCTCGAAGATGACCTCACAAGCAGTGGGGAGGTCACAGAGCTGCTCTTACCATATGCCAAATTGGCCAAGAAAGCGGTGACCATCACGCTGAAGTCAAAGGTCGACTTTAAGAGCGAGGAAATTCAAAAATATAGTGACGATATAGCCATTGTACGTGGGGTTGGAGTGAACGAGACGGATACGACTGAGCTAGAGGCTCCCAACTTCATAGCCGGTGTGGCGGCGGGCAGTAAGTACACCGAGGAAGCGACGAAGGACCCCAAATTTCTAAGTTCTTGTGTTTATTACAGTTGCCAGCTGGCGAAATCAGGCGGACCTGCCCGTGAGTTCGTTTGTAGTCTACACTGACAAGCTGCCTTTGGACTCCACGGCTGCCCAACCAGTGCTCAAGCTGCTCAAAGCAGTTGGAGTGTCGTGCAGTCCCAGTTACGTGCCGGCTCGCAAGAAGAGCTCTTACTTATATATGTAAACTAATTGCGGTGCAGAAATTTTATTTTTAATGCGGTTTTGGTAGCAACATTTCACAATAATATACAATGATGGACCTGATTTATTTCAATACATCAAACATGCTCAAGTTCAAGTCCCGGCTACGGCTCTCCATGTGAGCCTTGGCGATGGCAATGAATTGCGGGCGCTGGAGCATCGAATAGGCAGGCACTATCAGAGAAGATGCAAGCATATGCAGTTCTTTGTGGCCGCTGCTGAACAAGTCGATGCCCAGCTCCAGGGCACTACCAAAATCGCACTCGTCCACAGCGATAATAGCAGCGTTGGCCACCGGCTGCAGCTTCTCCAGCACAGCTTGCTTGGCAAGGCCATCGCCGAGATCTTTGCGCTCAAATAGTGCTAACATCTTCTTGAGCTCGGCGTCGCTAACAGAGAGAGGACGGTAGCCCAGCTGCGTCTTGCGATCGAAGGGCACCACGATGCCACCTCGGTGGAACGCCTTGGCGACGACGCGTTTGTTGCGCTCTCGTTGCAATCGATCTAGCTGCGCCAGCTCCAATGTGTTTTCCGCCAAATACTTTTGTACTGCCTTTTTGGTGGCGGTCACTTTACCGGTCGTAAAAGGCGTGCCGACAAAGTCGTGCTCCAGATAGTAAAGGAAAGCATCGAATATGTTTCCGGACACAAACTGAAACTCGCAGCCATTGGCCATGTCGTTGCGGGCAATCAATAAGTTTTCCTTATCCTGCGGCACGTCCCTCCAATAGCCGTAGTGAACGCCAGTTCCCCTCCGCACAAAAACCGTCTGGAACTCGGGTGGATCATAGTAAAAGCGCCAATGCCTTAGGTAATCTCCGGGCTCGCCCATCTTGGCACGATGAAAGGTGCCCGACAGAAACTCAAACGGGCCCACCAGCTGCAACTGAAACACAGTCTCGAGGTGTTCGACGGCAGCGCGATTGGACTTCGAGGAGTCTTGTGTCAGGGTATTGATGAACTTCCAGAATTCGTAGAATTCAGGCGGCATTTCGACGAGGAATTTGTGCCTAATGAACTCGTTGGACTCACACAGGGTATCGTACTCCTGCTGCACTGACAATCGGATGCGCTTCTCAAGGATTTCCATGTAATTTTTTCCAGATATGTTGCTCATGGCCTCCCTGTGCAATTCGGCTGTCTCCGACTCGAAGGTGCCTTTCGCTTCCCCATGACTCTTTTCCATATTCTGGCTCTCTCCACTGGAATTGCTTGTGTTGGGCGCGACAGCCTTTTCCTCCCCGCAGGACGCTTCCTTTCTTTTTGGCGCAAGTTTTACTACTTCTGCTTTGTCTTGCCCGTCATCTGTTTTGGCTGGGTGGTTGTACTTGGCGAGATGGGCAGCATTGCGTTGATAGCACTTTTCTCCGTATTTGCAGTCCTCTTTTGGCATTTTCAGTTTAAGATAATAAATGATTCAACAGTTGGTGTAAACAAAAGAATAACAAACAAACTTTTCTGTGCAAAAAAGATATTTTTCAGTGAAGCAGTTCACGTGTTGAAAAACGTCAATGTTTCTGTCTATTTTTTGACGGTCTGGCAACATCCGATGATTTGGATTTGGTTTGGTTTTAATATTGTAGTTCATTCAATGAATACAAACTGCGAAAACATCGAAGAAATTTTGATGGTTGGATTGTTAGTAGAGCTACAGGTATATATGGGCAGGCGTTTTATAATAAAACACAATCTAAAAATAGAATAAGCAACTAATCCTCGACAGCACACATGACCGAGTATACGCACTCCTCCTTGTTGATCAAGTGACATGTTTTGTTCACCAGGGACATCAACTGATTGACATCGGTTGCCCAGTTGTTCAGGATGTCGGAGGCACTCTTCTTCGTGGTGAAATAGATAATACCAGCCGGGCGATCGATCTTCACGCGAATTGTGTCGCTGTTGGCCAGCTTGGACAGATATTCTTCACAGCGGCTGGCGGGCAGATTGAGGAGCTCACTCATGCGCGCTATGTGAAGCCGGGAGTAGTACATAGCAATAATGCGAATATTCTGAAACAAAATGTATACGATTATTATCAAGAAATGGGGCAGCTTTCCAGTCCATATCAGCTTACATGCTCTATTAGACGATCCTTGAGCTCGGCAATGCACTTTTTTCCATGCTTGGTGGCGTCCTTGAACATATCGTTCTCGGCCAACACAAAACCAAAGTCGGTGTTAAATGTATCGAAGTCAATCAGCTCCTTCGACATGAACAGGCGCAGAATTTCCCTAAAACAAAAATTTAAACTCAAATCTGTGACTAATTTGCTGTTTCCTTTCATACTTGTAGACGGGCACATCCTCCAGTTTCTTGTTTTTGGACAAGTGGGCCATCATGTCGCTTTGTTCGTTGTCGAACGGGGCCAGGACACAATAGATTACAGCACAGACTAGCTTATCCGTCAGCTCCTTTTTCTGCGATTCAGTCAGTTCGACCTCGACTTCCGGCTCTGCTGCGGCCTCAGTCTTCTTCTCCTTTTCATCATCGTCCTTCTTCTTCTTATCATCTAGTTTCTTCTTGTCATCCGTGGCAGAGTCGACGGGTGTAAGGGCAGCTTTTTTACGCGACGGCTCTGCAATAGCCTGGTAGTGACGCGAGGTGTTGAGAAAAGATGTATCGCGATTCAGTTGAATCATTAAGTTGTAGAACTTTAGCTTGAGATCATGCTGAGCCGGATCGTCAAAGAACTTAATGCTGATCTTCTTGGCTATGATTTGAGTCGACACATTGTCCTCCTTCAGTAGACAGAGACGCATTTGCTCCAAAATGAGCTCAACCTTCTCACGCTTGTCCATGGAACCGTACGTCTCTACCTGCAGCTCTTCCATAACAGACGCTGCCGCTGCGACGTCGCCATCGGCCTCCTTGATGTCGGCCAAGGTTTTGGTGAGTCGAGCACGCTCTATTTCCACATAGATCTTCCCCTCAGTGACCGAACGTAGTGTATCTATCAGCTTGAGCTTGGTCTCCTTATTGGGCGTTTTGTCAACGTACGTGCAGCACTCCTGGATCATCTTCACGACAGCCTGCTTAAGCTGGGAGCGCCTACGCACCAGAAGGGTGACGTACTCATTTAGGGCATTCCAGTTTGACGCATCGAAGCATATCTGGCAAATCGCGACAAGGACGCGCGAGCACGACACCATGTCAGCGCCAAGACGCGTCTGTTTCTCCAGTTGCAGCATCATCTCGATGGCTTCGTGAAAGGCGTCGGGATTCTTTTTGGCCAGCTCCTTTGCCAGAGGAATTTTCTCATTGCAGGCAGGCTCATAGTCCACCTCCATTTTAGTGATGCGGCCGCCATCGAACAAGTAGGTATCCATTATGAACTAACAACAATCAAATCAAATCAATCATTCAATTCAATGCGCATCTCGAGGCGGAGGCGCTCTGCTTCGGTCTTCGGTCGCTATGACGAGGCATTTTTGTTACTTACCTCTTTTTCTGCTGTTATTCCGCAAAGATCAGATCAAGGTAGTTTGTAATGGGGAAAATGCTAATAATCCAACAAGTTGGTGCTAAGCTTTCACGTTTCCTCCTTCTGGATGTTGTTTAAAACACAAGTGCCGCTTTTTGTGATTAATTATTATTTTACTGCATAAATTCTGCTTACAAATGCTGTGTTAGAGGTGTCAAACCATCGACGGTAATATCGATAGTAACGATGTTTTAAATAATTCCATTCACAACTATCGAGTGGCGCGCGAGTTTCCAGGAGACTATGATTTTTAAATATAAATCAAATGGAAATAGTTTTTTTTAATGACATTTCTCTTTGTATGGAATAACAAACAAATATTAGACAAAATACGATTCAATTTCATTGATAATTGATAAGTGATAATGAAAAAGCGAGTGGTAAGTTGTGCAACACTTATTGCGCCTATTTCGTTTTTAACACTGTAAATTATTTGGCTTCGGTCTTTTGTTACCGCGAAAAATTTTGCTAACTAACAGAACCGAAAGCGTTTGCTATTTCGACGCTACAGCTATCAGCACATTTTGCGGCTCAATTTTAGACTCGGCCAACGCAGACCGCCCAGGTCAGTGAAAAAAGCAAGAATGGCTCAAATCCAAGAATACCAGGAGTATTTGCTGGACGCCCTCGAGGTGGTCGACTTCAAGTTGAGTAAGTGGTTTACAATTCACCTTAATCTTCTACTGCAATACGTCTGTTTCTAGTACGCGATAAGGCGGACATCAACAACGATGCTTTGATTTTCCACCCCATTATGGCTCATCAGATATTTGGCGAGACTGAGACAATTTTCGGATATCAAGATCTGCACGTGCGCGTATTCTATACGGCGGGACCGTTGCACATTTACTTGGGCGTGGAGTATGGGACTCGTGTCAACGAAGTGTCTGCCGGTGAAATGAATGCAGACGATGTGGTCGGAACCATTGCACATAGTTTGCCAGACGGCTGCTACTTCATCAACCTAGACGAGTTTCTGAAGACGCTGGACAAGGCAGACAAGTTCCAGCCCTTAGGCGAGAAGATCGGCGAGTACACACGGCCCTCTGATGACGGCAGTGAGAGGCTATTCGAGTTCTATCAGTGCGACTACAAAGTTCCATCTTTCTTGAAATTCTTTGCGCGCCTGCAAACTTTCATACTGTGGTTCGTGGACGCTGCCTCCTACATAGACACTGATGACGCCCAATGGTGCTACTTTGTTTGGTAATAAGGGAGGGCTTTACTATTTTTTATTGTATGTTCCAAACGACTTTCTTCCAGCTATGAAAAGTATAAGAACGGCGATGGCCAGTATCAGTATGCCACAGCTGGCTACACAACCGTGTACGAGTACTATGCCTATCCGCAGAACAAGCGGCCACGGATTAGCCAAATGATGATATTGCCCCCCTTCCAGAAGCTGGGTCTGGCCACCCAACTAGTCGAGACTATATACAAGTACTACCAGTCGCAGAAGAACGTGGTGGACATCACTGTAGAAGATCCCTCGGAGGACTTTCAGCGGCTGCGAAATTTTGTAGATGCGCGCTTCTGCAAGGAACTGAAGTCATTTGCCCGCAACGAGATCGTCAAGGGCTTCAGCAAGGAAATGGTGAGGGAGGCTCGCGAAACTCTTAAACTAAATCCGCGACAGGTGCGAAAAGTATACGAGCTGCTACGCCTGTACTACACCAATGTGAATGATGACAAGGAGTACAGAAGCTATCGTCTGGAGGTAAAGAAACGCCTTAATGCAGTTTACTATAAGCAGATCAAGGACCTTAAGAAAATGGAGCGCCACAAGATGGACACGGAAATGCTGCGAGCTCGATTGCCCAACATGAAGCAGCGCATGGAACAGCTTCAGGAAGAGTACGCCGTGGTCGAGGAGGGCTACAAGAACACGCTTGCCAAGCTAAAGGCCTAAAAGAAGGAATGGATCCAATTGGTGTCGAGTAATTTATTTTTTGTTCTAAATATGTTGATTACAAAATACATTTTGTTGCTATAAGCCTTCTGTAGGATTCTGTCGAATAAATATTAAAAATTACATACGTCCTTTATATGTATATATTTGTGCATCAGATTACCATGTGCGCATAGGGTTTGTGGCTGAGGGCTGAGAGCTAAGAGCTGAGAGTGGGGCACTTGAGCAATTAAGCGTATACAAAATAATTATACATAGCTAACGCTTATTGTTTATACAGAATTAATAAACAGTATTGCAATTGTAGGTTGGGCTGGAAGTACGCAAGGGGGAATACAATCATAGAGAGGGAGAGTGCTGTAGCAGCAACCCGTACAACTAGCAGGACCCGTACTCCTCCATCCACTTCTCGAAGCGTGCTACATCCTCGGCCGAAACGGACTTCTTGGTGCGCTGTCGCGCGTCCTGGAAGTCCTGCAGCGTGATTGGTAGATCCACGTCCTCGCGGCGTATCTGCTTAATCTCTTCCGGAGTTCGTCCCGAAATGAGTCGACGCATGGCCATCATGGACGCGTCGCGGCACACGTTGCTGATGTCCGATCCGGAGTACCCCTGCAGCTCCTCCCCGATCATGGACGTGTTGATGTTAGGGGAAAGGCAGACATCCTTCAGGCACAACTTCAGCAGTGCCGAGCGCGTTTCCTCTGTCAGGGGAGTCAGTGGGAACTTACAGTTGACTTGATGAGGAACAGGACCACCTCAGGCACTTACCGTTCGGCAGAGGGATATATATCCGCTTCTCGAAGCGTCTCCTGAAGGCCTCGTCGATATCCCAGGGATGATTTGTGGCTGCCAGAACCATGATGACTTTCTCCTCCTGCATGCTCGCATTGAGACCATCCATTTGTATGAGCAGCTCCGCCTTGAACCGCCGGCTGGCCTCGTGCTCTGAGTCGCTGCCCCGCGATGCGCAGAGTGCATCGATTTCGTCAATGAAAATCGTGCTCGGCGCATAGAAGCGCGCCATTTCAAAGAGCAGACGCACTAGCTTTTCGCTCTCCCCGCGGTACTTGGATGTGAGTGTGGAGGAAGACACGTTGAAGAAGGTGGTTCCACACTCCGTGGCCACTGCTTTAGCCAGCATGGTCTTGCCAGTGCCCGGCGGACCCACCATGAGAACGCCCCGCCACGGCCTTCGAATTCCCTTAAAGAACTCCGGCATGATTACGGGAAGTACTACCGCCTCCTGCAATTGAACGCCGTGGACCGTACATCATCAGTGATTGGACAGAAGGTTGAAGGTAAATAAAGAAGCAATAGATTAACCTGCAAGATGGTCTTGGCCTCGTTTAGGCCAGCCACGTGGGTCCACTTAATGCAGGGGTGGCGCTGCAGGATGTCCTTCTCCAAAGTGTCCACCAAGCGCCCTTCGTAGCCCAGTGGCGAGAATTGCTTGGCCTTGGTCTTCGGGGACCACTTGGGTGTGTTGTGCGTGGTGGAGACTGATTGTGCCTGAGAGTTGTCCTCCAAGGACGTGGTGGCATCCTGGTCGTCGGAGTTCGAGTTCTCGTCAAGCGAGTTCTTCTTCATCGGCTTGTGCTTGAGCGTCATTTGTGCGTTTGTGCTTTGTTTGCGGGCCCGCAGGCGCTCTACGGATCGACTCTTGCGCACGGCAGCAGTCAGAGCTGCAGCCCGCCCTGGCCGTCCAAACCGCATTGCTCCCACACTGGGGGCGCCTGAGGGTCCATTTCCCACCAAGCCTACTCCCACATTCGCGGCACTGCCATGGTGGCTCTGACTGAGACCCTGGCTGTTGCTGTTGCTGTTGCTGTTCGCATTGCTGTTGATGGAAGGCAATGTGGGCTGGAGCTCTGGGTCGCGGCGCCGCAGCGATGAGACCCAGCGGTTGTCTTGCTGCTGGGAGGGGAAAGGCATTGACGGCTGATTGGAGCGTGGCTGGGGGGCAACTTCTGCGGCGGACACTGGGTTTTATCAATGAGGTAAGGATATTTTCCCTCTTGGAGCACTCACCTTGTGTGGGCAGACGGTTGCTCCGCAATGGAGCAGGTTCGCCGATTCCAAGCCCGGCAGGAGCATTGGCTCCCAAATTGTTGACCGGCCTGTGCTGGCGGGCGGCTGGTGTCGCGTGTCCGCTCTCCACTGTAGTCTTCTTGACGGTATTGGAGGAGCGTGAGGGTCGGCTGGTCGCTGTTATCTTGGTGAAGCCGAATGGCGACAGTGAGTCCAGTATTAACGTGTCCATCATTCGGGCCACATGCGACAGGCTTGTGGGGGGTGTGGATGAGCTGCAAGTGTAGAAAGTACGCTAAAGTTGATGGTTATGCCATATCATGTGTCTCCAAGGTCTACAGCCCGAAAATACCCCTCCACCGCTTAAAATACGAATCACTTACATCGATCACTATACATACATATAGTAAAAATACCTTAATATTAATGGTGAAAATTTAATTAAATAATCAATGATTGAACATATGTATGTGCATATCTGCATTCTCCTTTGCACACCCATGGTGAAACGAGTAAATGCTAACACTAACAAACGGGCTGACAGGGTCGAGTGCCAGGTCATTTCTATCCCTACCAAAGACTCTTTTCCGCAGCAGAACTGAGAACCCCCATGTGTCTTACTTTTGTTGGGAACCACCATTTCTTTTTTGTTTATAACCCATAAGTTTTAAGCTTGATCCTGGGCTCTTGCCATTCAACTTGGCCGTGTCGCAAAGGTCGTTTGCTTATCAACCGCTTACAGCAGTGGTGGCAGGTCCTTTGCGTGTCCTGTTATGTGCATACATACACACATTTTCTATATTCCTTGTGTCTGGCCAAGTCTGGCCAAACAGCCTGTCTAATATTAGCTAGTCCTTTCCCTCTCACCTTCACTGACAAAGCTTAGGAATTTCCAGGAGGCGACGAGTTAGTGCGGGGGCCCAGCACAAGCCATATGCAGAACAGTCAGCCGCTAGCAGTTGGCTGGATGGAGGGTTCAATAAACTTGTTGGCTGCCTCTCCACACAGGTTATTGACGTGCCGGCGACAATTGTTAACTTTTTATTCGCATTTGGGGCTGCGCGCCTCTTGCTATTTGCATGCGTCATGCGGAGTCATTAAACCTCTTACATACCATACCATACCAACATTGTAGAGCAAGTTTTTAGAGCTACCATCTATCTGGGAAGTATACCACAGTATTCTTTGTACGGCTAATTGAGTTGGCCGCAGCATTGCCCTGCCATAACTCTTGTTTCTGCCGCCTGCCGCCTGCCTCCGCATCCGTTTCATATTTATTGTGCGCTGTACTCGTTCAAATTTGGGTTAATGTTTCCTATGCGCTCGCCTACGATTTCCGGCTGGGCAGCGGAATGGGCAGCGATCCACTGATTAGCAGCGACTAAATAGGTCATCTCGGACCCCGATTGATTTGCGTTTATTTTTTCCTACTCCCATACCTAAGGACATACATACATATGTATACATATATTGTATTTGAAAAGAGCACATGGCTTTGAAAACTGTTACAAGGCCGACACTGGAATTGAAAATTCGCAAACACTGGCCCTTCGATGATGGCGGAGGCCGGAGTCTAGTCTTAGTTTGTGACGTTCTCTTTAAGATTCGTGTCACCAGAGCTAATTATGCTAATTCCTACCAAGCAAAAGCCATTCTTTGGCCTATGCAAATTACAGTCAGCAATGGCAATTATGACTGGCATAATATGTTAGAAAGCCTGAAGGAAACTTAAGGATGGTGCGGGGTCACACGGTGCATTATGTCGGCGTTCTTGGAAATAGCGTTGTTAAGCGAATGACACTAATGTAATAAATATCAAATGGTTCGGGCTTCAATGTAAAACCAATTTTAAATGACTACCGGCTTATGTACAATTGGAGATCTTGGGAATGGGATGATTAGTCATTAAATGAATCGAAAGGTATCTATCATTGGTTACAACATCTGACTTTAAGATTCATAAGGTACTAAAGTATAAGGAAGGAAGTTAGTTTGTCTACTAAATCTTATAGTAGATTATTGCATGGTTTTTGGTATGTAGGGTATGTATGTGGTAGTTTCATGGTTTCGTCCTCCTTACCACTGGTGCAGATCCCATAGCGAATGATATGGTGTGTGTCTGTAGGCAGAAACGAATGGTACGGCCACCTCGTACTCCACCTGCAGATTGGGTGGCGATTGTGGACGAAGAGCCAAGGTAGAGCGCTCAAGGGCTGGATTGGAGCTGGTCAGAGAACGCTGGCGCATGAAAGGATGCTGCTGCTGCTGCTGCTGTTGGTGTTGGTGGTAATGATTCGATTGGACCCCTCGGGAATTATTGTTCAACAGCTGGGCAACACCGCCGGCGGGAGCCGTCGAGGTCTGCCCCATGCCGAACCAGTTCTGGGTACTTGTGTTGAACATATCGCAGTCGATCGATCGGTCGGACGATCGGTCGGACGGATAAAAGAAACTTTACTTCAAATTTAAAGACACACTCGTGTAAGAAAACGATTCATAAAAATGGATTCCCTGACAGTATTTTCTGAGCCGGGACAGCCGAAAAAACCGCACCGAAGGCAACAAAAAGTATTCGGGTCGCGAGCCAAGGCGTCCACCTGACGACTCAAGGGCTGTGCACCAACTGACCACGGAACTGGACGACGCGTCCACAACAAACAGGACCAACGGCGACGACGCTGCTCGAAAGCACGGCGGGTAGTTTTGGATGAGTGTGTGTGTGAATCCGAATTGAGGTTAAAGGAAGTATTGCCTGGGCGCTGCTTGGGGGCGGTTTCAATCATACATATTCCCACGGATAGGGTATAATAACTTTAAGGAAATAAAGCTGGACAACATACATAGATTAGATCGATTGGCTCCTTTAATGCTATTGCAACGGTTTCGAACAGAGTTTAACTAGTATTCCTTCTCGCTTTACATAATTATAATTAAATTCAGTTTAAAAATTGGTTTGAAAAATTGTCAAATTCGACTGGGTTTCAAGCGAATCTTGCATGGATTGCACTCTAAAATATCGGCAAATAATTTGAAAGGAAATTCAATATTCGATGTGTTTTGTTGGTTGTATTACTCAACGCCTGGCGGACAGTGGTCAATGCACGCTACGGCCAAGCTACCGTCAGCTCAAGCTGGATATTCCATCGATTTCCGTGAAAGCAAGGCGCTACACAAAAGAAGGTGGCATGTGTGTGTATTTACCCACTCAAGTAGGAACGAGTTCTTAATAATTTGCCGGCAATGTAATTTAATGGCTGGCTGGCATGCCGGGTCTCGGTCTCGAGCTGCAATCGGAGAAGCTAAAGAATAGCATACATTCGAGAGCAGCGAAAGCGGTTCTTCTGAAGTGCTCCGTCAACGGTATGAGTCTCAGTAAACGATACCGAAGGTCGCTACGGACACATACTCATAACAACACGGCTATATCTATATCTGTAGGAGCATGCGAAATCAGCTGCAGCCGAGATAAAAATCGATGCCATAACATACGCACTCAGAAGTCCGCGAAGTCAAGGAATAGACCGGCACGCCCGTGGCAGAGCTCCACCTCCACCTCCATCTGCTCCCCCATCCGTGCTGTGTGCTGTGGTCCCCCTGCTCACTTACCTGGCAGGACTCATCACGGGCAGGTAGGACGTGCAGTCTACGGTCCGGATGGTCGTGTTTCCACGCAGCACAATTTTCTCGCGGGTCGTCCTCCTATAGGTCGTCTCCTCGCCGCGCATCTTAGTTTTTCGATATTTCTTAACTTTTAAGCAATTTGGAATTTTCGTCACAATTTCAAAAAAGAAAAAACCAAAAATATTCTTGTTTACTTTGATCCAAAATGGTGAGTCGTGTGTTGGAAAATTTTCTATATGCTCTTCTCACAGTCAGCCGAATAATAAGGACTGAGAGCGCGAGCGAGTGGGATGGATGCTGTGAAAAAGCTCTGACGGCTCTCTCCTGTTCAGTAATCGCATAGCTTTTTCTCTCTTCTTGCCTTTTCCTACCCCAGTCTCTCCCGGAGTGGCCAACAATTGCGCAATTTTCGACAACAACGCGACGAGGACGATTACGAGGCTGTTGCTGTGGCTTTCCTCCACTCGCATCAATGCACAAATGGTCACTAAAACGTCGGACTGTTGTGGCCAGTTTCGACCACATTGCAACGGTAGCACTAAGGGGTTGATATGATATGCTTGTGTGTTGGGGTATTTGGTTTGGGAAAGCCACCAAAAAATATTGCCTGTAAAGCAGTAGAATAATAAATTAAATTCTAAATTTTGTATAGCAATACTTGTGATTATTTTCTGTATTTTTTGCTTGCGCGATCAGAGAATTCTTAGGTACGATTTTGTTCGGAATGAGATAGGGACTTGGCGGATAAGTTTCCTCTGCTCCATACTGGCTTGGGTATATTCTAGTATATCAAGTGATTTTAAATTCTTCAGTAAGAGGTGATCTTTAGTTCCCTTCTATCAGCCAGGGATGCTCGTTTTTTTTTGGATAAAGTAATTTATAACAGACCAATCAGAAAATCAAATTGATTGAGCTTGGCTTTTGGAGGATATTTTCTGATTCAAACGTACGATGGAATGAAAATTTAAATTGGCAATTGAAGATAATTGTTTTCTTAAAAAACTCTTGTACCGATTGTCACATAAAGAAGACGAGGTGTGTTTTTTAACCCACTCAGAAGAACAAATATATATGCATTTTTATTGAGACATTTTTAAAAAACTACCTAAAAAGTTGGAGAACAAGATACGATTTAAAAAACAGGTTGACTTTAAAATTAATTTCTCAATCTATTGTATTTGATTTGTTACATTTTTCTGATTTGTCTCTCGTTACACAGTACACATATCATATGTATTATTGACGATCAGAACTGGATAAACTTTGCTTCATATGTCATATGTATGTCAGTGTATACCTGGATAGTAGTAGTTGTAAATAGTATGGGGCAATCCTCTCGACACTCAACACACAGGCTGATTCTGTGTGCTCAAAATCAGTTAAAAGTACAAAATAATAAGCGAAATGAATAACCAACGGATTTGAAAGTCGTAGAAAAAGAAGACTAACTAAGACCTAGCGACGAAGTACTCATCCATAGACATGAACACAGATATATATGCGTGTATATATATATACTGTATATATATATAATTGTGTGTAAATATATATAAAACGTTTCTAACAAACACGAGGCACGTCGAAATGTAAGTAAGCAAAAAATGAAGTTGTCTAAGTTTTTGGTTTTGCTTCCGACTCGGGGAAATTTGGTGGCTTTAGTTGCTTTGTCTTCAGTTGACTTCACAAGGCTGCGTGTGTACACATTAGGGGGTGTACATAGTATTTATGTATGTATATGGATAGTGTCTGTTTATTTAATCTTTGAACGGTTTAACTTTCAACTAACAATAACTTTAACGTGATTTTCGTTTGGCCACGAAAATATGTGCTCCTCTCCTGTAAGACTAAAATGTGCGATACCTTAACAGCTGTTTCGTTTAGTTTAGTTTCTGTACGCTTTGTGCACTAGAGATTAGTTTAAGTTCCAAATTATTTACATCTAGCCCTACAGCGTTTCGCTTTGACGTTTTAGTGATTTGGCGAGTATTTAGTACTTTCTCCGCGACCTCGACTTCGACTTTACTGGAACTTGCGCGTGGCAGTTCGGGCCTTCCAGACCTTGACTAGATTGTAGGCGAAATACAGCGTGAATCCGTGGACCTGGAAGCCCACAAAGCAGAAGGCGTACCAGAACACACCATAGGGGTAGCCCTGCAAGCAAGAATTTAGAATTTAGTCGGTTTATACAGGAGCAGGTGTATTAGATACTCGATGGAGGTATTTTTCACTTACGCGCCAGATGAAAATGTCCGTCTCGTCCAACTCCACGGACTTGTCCATGGTCGCGAACTCCCACACGTCCGAAAAATAGTAGGCGAAGCAGTAGAGCAAGGGCAGGATGGCGAACACCAGAATGGCGATCATGTATTTCTGCATTTCGCGCACCTTATTGCCACGTGCCGCCGACAGACCCAGGAACGAGGTGAGCAGCGAACCGGCCCACACGTACTCCCACCAAAGTGGCGAAGGCACCTCCAGTTCCTCAATCTCCAGCACGAAAATGTCCAGGCGATCCAATATGTCCGAGGTCAGCTTGGCCAGCATCACGAAGAAAAGAAGAGCATGGAAGAAAATGCAGTACTTCAATCGTGATTTATTCAACAAACTGCAACGACAAGAGAAGGTTTCCACCGTGAATAGCTGTCTCTGGTTTACTTCCTTCTCAAACATGTACACAGTGTTACTGCCTCTGGCAGCCAGGCTCATGCCATGCCATGCTGGCACATTGCCCACCAGGGTAGCGTAGCCGACTGCTCCGTCTGAATGTGTGTTCTGTCCACGGTGTGGGTGTTGGGGCCCACGGTCGCATCTCTCCAGCAACCTGCTTGGCTAAGTATGCTTTGGCAGTAGCAGCTACTGTGGAAGCGGCTAGTAATTAGATAATTTCCTGCTGTTGAGTGTAGGTGTTCTGGGGAAGGGTTTTCGAGTGTTATTAACCTAATTTGATATGTGCCAGCTACGCGCTGTCTGAACTCGAAGTCGTTTCCGTCGGTGCCCGCGACCATTGGACCGCCGCGCGTTGCCATTTCGTTGTCGTCGTATTTCGTTTTTACACGTCGTTGCTTTTATTTTTATAAATAATTGCTGGATATTTTGTTCTTACTTATCGATATACCGTCCGATATATACCGATGAAAAAACGAACTTAACCCACCTCAGCCCCTTTATTTAAACAGGTCAACAGTTTGAATACAACCGCGGAAAATAATACATCATTATATACCGATATATCGTAAAAATATCCTTAACTCAATTTCAACGTTAAAATATACAGAAAAGTATATACAATACCGTAAATGATAAATAATTGGGATCGATGTATATACATGTGATACATCGATATATAGATACAGTGACGAACCAAAGTATTGGCACAAAAGAATATTTTAGGTTGCTGCCGTTTCCAGACTAAATGCCTAGTATTTTAAAGAATAACTAGTTTAATAAATTCAACAAATTTAAGACTCACTTAAATCATAGTCATTTAAATACTTTAAGTATACTTAATTAATGACAATAATGATATTGATATTTTTTAATGAACAACTATCGTACTGTGCATCGGCGTGCTGTAACGTGACGACTTGCTTCAACAATCGAACTATAAAAGCGCTACGGCGCAAGAAAATCCCGTTTCGGTTAATTTTGAATTTTATTTTGAAATATCACGATTTAAATTAAAGAGGATGCAGATTGCAGATAGAATGTTATCCTGTAAGATGGTAATTAAAAGCAGAAGGAGAGAATTAGGGACGGAACCATCCCATATCATTAGAAATGTAAGATCATAACGTTTGGCTTGGAAACTCGTTGCGACTACTTCAGAGTGAAATTATCATAATTCAGGGCACTTACGAGTAGCATTAGGCAAATTGCATCCAGCTGAAAGCTTTGTCCTCCAATCAGCTTTAGTGCGGTAAGAGTGCTCGCCCGCCCACTGCTTCTTGAACTTAGGCCTATTTCCCCACCTGTTGCACCTAAATCCATAAATCAATCTGGCAGAATAAAGAAAACCCATGGGGAAAGCTGGTTGGGAGGGGAGGGAGGGTCTTTGGGGCATAATGGCGGGATGGTGCATATTTAAAAATAAAATAACGAATTTTGCATTCTTTCTCTGCCGCTCGCGGGCTTTCTTTATGCTCTGCGTCTACAAAAGACGAGCATGCGGACGTGTGTCATCAGTTCTACGGTGCTGTTTCTCCCGCTTGGACGTTGTACACGTACCCGCATGCGATCGGTCGAACTTTAGTGTAGTTCTTACTGCGGTTTCTCCTTAATGTGCGTTGTTGATAATTTCTGTGCGAATGTTGACGCCAAGCTCGGCAGCTGAGAGATCGCAATTAAGAGTTTAAACAGCTCCTGAACTTACGGTTTTATCGGTAATTTCCCAAAATAACCCGAACCCTCATAAGATGTTAATGAAATTAATTGCACTTCTGCGCCAAGTCGTTGAATATTGTTTGTCTTTCACTGTGGCCGCCACAAAAATTATATATAATATCAGACTTTGTTGTGGGACTGTCCGCTGTCGGGCAGCAGCCCGAAATATATGTACATATGTATGTACATACAATATATGAATATGCCTCGTCTTACGAATAGACTTCCGCGAACCTTGTGATATTTAGATATTAGATATTTTGTGATATTAGAACCTGACATCGAAATCGAATCGATCAACTGCTTAAGATAAGCGACTTCTACAATATTCACAATAACAATAACTTTAATCCCTTTCTTCGATTTATTTTCTTTGCAGTTGCGGTCGCCCCGTCATCCTATCCCCAGTGATACCTTGAGACCCACCCAAGCATAAGTATATCCCATCCGTTGCCATGTCTGCCAATGACAAACGCGCTTCCTTCGCGCGCCGCGCCGAAAGCCTGGTTGAGCGGGTGAGAATTATGAATGCCATTTACGAGGTACTGGTATCAAGTGACCACAAATCGTGAGATATATGATTCTGTTCTGTTTGTTGTGGCTTCCCCCCAGTAGAGCTCTGTATGTATGCACTGATAGATGCGTTCTGCTCCTGCTCCTACCTCATTCCCTTCCTTACTTGAATCTATTTGGCCAAAGTCATGTGCTGTGCGCTTGCTCGGGCGGAAAATCTATTTCACACTTTCACACAATTCAAAACAAAGCAAAACGAAAAGACGGACGTCGTGGAAAAGTACAACACTACGAGCAGGCCCGCCCCTGCCACTGAGCAGAGGCATCCGTGTGCCATATCGATATTTATTTGATTAGTGGCAAATTGCTCGTGGGCGGGGGGGTCAGACACTCAGGTCCCGTACCGTAAGGCCTCTGGTGTGCGCGTATGCTTGGCTCGGCTCGGCTCGTCTGCTTTAATTAATCTAAAATACATACATACATACATTGTACACATCGGCCCAATAAGTGGGGCCAAAATGTACTCGGATCAAGGTCACAAGAATGCTTGCCGCTATCACAAGAGTGATTGCTGGCCTTTTACGGGTGTTTGCCGTTGACGCTAATGCTTTTGTGGCTGTGGCTGTGGCTGTGGATGTTGTTTTAGGCAATGCCATGCCCGGAACGGGACAGAGAAACTGCTTGTCTGTTTGACCCAAATAGAGGGGACGGGATACTCCTGAGCTAGGAAAACTAACCAATTGGTACACTACTCGTTTTGACTGACTTACAGACTGCTTTTTATTGGGGATAGGGGGAAATTTCTCAACAACTCGGCTTGAAACTACACTGCTCTGCGATAGGGACAGCAATTTTAGCTTAAATCAATACTGAATCAATAATTCGACTTAGCTAAAAAAAAATGTGCCAATTTGACATGTTTGACCCCAGTGACCATCTATTTCTCCTCATTATCGAGCGTAAATTGAAAATACACATACTATACATATTATACGTTTACCCAATTATTCGGAACTTCTGTGCAATGCATGCCATATATCCATGTTCGTAGGGTATTAACAAGTCATTGCTCGCCGTCTCTTCCGTTGTCGGGCTAAAAATAAATGTCCCAATGCGAATACCCGATCCGAAATTGCATGGTCATTGTGGCAGTGTGGCGGGGGCTGTGGCTGTGCTTATGTGCATCTACGGAACTGCAGCACAATGGAATTCCAACAGAAGAACAAACAAATTTGTCAGGGACCGACTGGTAGAGTGAAATAATTGAACGACAGCGAAGAGTTACTCGTATTCCACGTCCATTAATTAAGCGGGTTAACCAAGGCACACACAGATACACGACTACGTACCCATACACCCAAGCCACCAGCACCATCCCGAGTTCATTGTACCACCGAGCAATGTCCGACCCACTTCAATCCGTCTCTGTGCGAGAGCGTAAAAATGCCTGTGTAAAACATTCTCATAAACATTTGAACATTCATGCGAGTCCCATTTGCAGATATGGCAACGAGACCGAGAAGTCCCTCAAAAATAACCCTGATAAGCAGTGTGTGTCCATATCACAGCTTCTCCCGCAAACATGATGACAAATTTGTCATCACGCTTTAGTTTTTAGTCGAAAGACCCAGTATTTTTACTGATTTTCGCACAATAATAATTATTAATCGGGATATACGAGTATGTATAAATCTCATATGACCTATAATTAACTAAATAGAGGTAAAGGTGTGGTAAAGGTACCTTTAACCTTAATGTGTCCGCGACTTCTTCGCCGAAAGATTGTCCCATCTGCTGACATATTTGAATAAATGCAAATATCATGTATCAATCAATGAGGAATTTTGCCCAAATGCACTTTCAGCTCACTTTTTGTAGATTTTACTATTTTAGATAACACATCTAAAATATGTAAATTTTATTTTCTTTGTTGGCCACGAAAGAGGAAGAATAATAAATATAATATTTATAAATGTATTTCGTCATTCTTGCTGTGAAAACGATTCGATTGTGACGGTTTTTGGCAGCTCGTAAAACTTTAAATACTCCCCAGAAATGCTCAGATAATACTTGATTGATTCTCCTTATTCTGCAATAAATTGCTTATATTTCTTGCCTTGCTTATCAGTATTTTGCATTTTCATAGGTAACAAATTGGCGAATTCGGCGGACTGTTGTCCGTTGATGCCACTTTTCTTGATGTTGTGGCTAAATATAGACCCGCGGTAAAAATTTTTCCCTTCGTTTGAATTGTCGGGGGCTTTCAACCTCACCCCCACCCCCACCCCCAAACGGACGAGGTGTTCTTAAGTATTGCAAAGTAGAGGAATTAAAAATGTTAATTGAATTTTCGGGGGCTACAGAGGCCCGTAATTCGTTTAGCTTGGACCACAGGGTGGGGAGTGGCAATGCCTCTTCGGGGTGGGAGAGATACATATATTTGAACTCCAATTTGGTCGAGTGGAATCCGGTGGTGATGGTGGTTATGCTTATCAATCAGCTGGGGGATTTGGGTGACCAACAAGTTCATTTGCATTCCATTCGGATTCCTCTCCCCTTAAAGCCACCCCCCGCATGGATGATCGATGTCTTTATCAGGCTTATGCCCGTGAATGCTTGTACTCGTACGAACGATTGTGTTTGCCTCCTTATCGACGGCTTGGGAATTGCGTCGAACAGTCCAAAAATAGCAGAAAAAAACGCAAATACGAGAGTCGCGACGCGAACATAACGAGCAAAATAAATGAACGATAAAAAGCTAATAAAGAGCAGCATAAATAAATGCGTAAATATCGAGCAAGAATTCATCTTGGAGGCGGGGGAAAGCTCGTCTCGGTGATTGGCTGCTGCTCAGGAGGCGGAGGAGGAGGAGGAGGGAGCAAGTCGCTGTGCGTGCGGTACTGGATGCTGATTGCTTTCTGTTAGCACTTGCCACACTGTCATCCTTCGGCTGTAGGCCTTCCTAACACGTGTGTTTGTGTTGCCATTTGGGCCTAAGTGTTCCTGCCTGCTCCGCCAGGCTCCACTTCCTTCAACAGCCTCCTTAACCGGTCTGACTGCGGCTCCTTCCCTGAGAATGTGTAAATGTTTCCATACAGTTTATGCAGTGCTTTGAAAGACAGTTTTAAAGTATAAAAATTAACCTTATGCACAGGATTCTTCCAAACGAAAAGCTACCATAAGTGGCTTATATTTCTTTTTGAGTCACAGTGATCTTGAAAGGGTGAATGTAAATATATACATAGATATTTTATATTCCACGCACTCCCACTCCATTTTATTCGTACATTTTTGGAGCAACGAGCAATAACTCGTAAGGTTTCTTTGCGAATCAAATATGTTTCTGGTTGTACCTTGAGTAATTGTTGAGCTGTATTCACTCTTTATATCCCCTTATTCTGACTGCTTAAGGAGTTTTTGTTTCCGTTAACCGTCTCAAGATAAGACGTTATTTACCCCGCAAGTATTTAATGTTTGGGGCGAATGCAAGTTGGGTTTTTCCTTACTCCTCTACTTTAGGAATTGCCATAAATGGGGTTCCTTCACTTGCCATATTCCAGTCTCAGCCCCAGTCCCAGTCTCTTAGCACTGCCAGTGCCACTCCCACCTAAACTTGTGTTTTCATACGGCTGCCGCCTTCGGCAATCGGCTTACAGACTTTCAATTGTACTCATCCGTGCCTCGTGCCTCGTGCCCCGTTTTCCTGCCCCTGCCATCTCTTGGCCTGGCTGCCTGCGGGGTTTGGGGTCTCCTGGTAACTTTCCCATTGCTTGTGAGCTGCGCTTTCCACACCGCCACACCGCCACACCTCACCATCTTACACCCCCACCGGCTAACCGCTTAAGTAACGCGTATCTTGTACTCATTCGCTTTTGTTTTCCTCGACATTTTCCTTCGCACATGCATAAATCGCTTTCGTTGTCGCTGTTGTTCAGAGCACCTGCCTGGAAAATGGTTGTTGTTGCACCGTTGTTTGTGCCCCTGCCACCTTTGTTTAATTCCTTTGTCAGTCATACGTCCTCTGTTGGCTTTATGCTCTTTTTATCATCATCGTTGTCGGGGCGTTGCTTTTTGTTTAATTAAAGCGCCAGTGAAAGTGGAAACACAAATACTGAATGGATATCGGAAGTGAATGGAAAGTGGCGAGCTGTCAACAATTAAACAAATGCTGTAGGTAATGTAATGTGCATACATACATATATCTTAAATTTAAAATTTCCACTTTTCATAGATACATATAACAATTCATAATGCTACCATATATGTATGTATATGTACATCTGTATGCATTGCTTTCGTCTGTCAAACGATTTCAACTTTGCCTGCATTAAATTAAGTTTAAAGTTCTAAGGACTTTTTCTACCATATCTGGCTTTCCATATTTTCTGCAGCACTTTGTGGTGCTTCGCACACCCCTCTTCGGTGCGTCGTGCTTTTTTCAATTCAAGTTTAAATTACTCTGAATTTATTCAGCATGTTCGCGCTGCATCAGCGCATTAGAGGGCGATGCCATCACGATTTATGTACATATGTATACATACATGTGTACGTTCATATTCCTCAATCATTCCTTTATATCCGTCCCGAAATTGTTTCGCCAAAGTGCCACGCCCCCGCATGCCCAGCTTGACCTAGGACACGCATATTTCTGATGCGCATTTCGTTTCGGCTGCGGGTGGGAGGGCGAGAGTAGAGGGTGAGTGGTGCGTTGTGCGTGGGGGGTGGGGGGTGATTTCCCGCGCGCTGGCAAATTAGCACATCAAAACAAAAAGGCGTTTGCTGGCTGAGGACACCGACACCCACAACAACGGACTGAAACAGAAACAATGAAGAGTCTGCTCCACAATACGGCGGAGAGCAAGGCTCTGAGCGAAGTGAACAAAAGATGGTTTTTGTACTACAGTACTCGCATAAGCCCCAGGAAAAAACCCCCATAAACATAATCCAAGACACATACACACACACATTGGAAGTGGCACGAAGAATAAATGTATATGGACAATGTGTGTGTGTGTGGGTGGGCGCCAAAAAGCTGCGCGCTTTAAAGTAGGCAACGGAATTGGATTGCTCTTGGAGTTGCCAGATCTCCAATGATTAGGAATAATTCTGTTACGTGTTATTCTGCAGTCTTCAGGGAATTTCCAGTATTTACGCCTCGTTTAGATTTTCGAATTTTACAATTTCGAAATTACGCAGTTTGCGTGCGACTATCTGGCAGCTCTGTAGCGGGCATCGGAAACAACACCTTCCCCACTAACTGCCCTACGGCAACATTTCAACACTACCCCTCACCGCACCTCATCCGCTTATCTGGGGCAAGGCACATCTCTTCTCTGTGAGAGAGAGAGACGAGAGCCAGCTACCGATGCCGTTTTCACATTTCATCTTCCATCGTTTTGTTTTGCTCCCCACTTCGTCGTTCGCTTGACTTCGTTTCTCTGCCGCGTCGCACAGTGGGGGCTTTCTCTTTCTCTATCTATATAGTAAATTTACAGAAAAACATGACCCTTAAAGAAGTGTTTAAGTATATTTATTTAAAAGATATAAGTATGTATGTATGTACATATGCATGTCTGTTTGCCACAGCAAGTAAATCTACTTCAAACAAATATTTCCTATTTACAAACGAAATATAGGATTCGTATATCCCTTTATGTTGTATTTACGGATTTATGAATTAAACGACACTTTTCGGAAAAAAGACCATTGTGAAGCGTCGGAGGCTTTCGGGTCTTGCATGATGCGACGACGATGGCGATGGCGATGCGATGCCATGCGATGACGATGACTGGCTCGCGTCGCTGGTTCGATTCTGATAAAGCTTGGCACAGTCGTCGGTGTGCTTTGAACGTTGCAATACAGAGCAGCAACCCAAGCCGGAGGCCAGTCAAGAGCGTTCCTACCCGATTCGGTGTCGAGTGCTGCTGTGCGCCTATTAGGAGCGATTTCAGGACACGACGTTTGTGCGTTGACTCAGGAGTTAGAACGCAATACGCAATAAGCCCAGTCCGCGTGGAAGAACCGCGTCTTCTCCACTGAACCATGTCGAAGCCGGGCACACCAAAGCACGGAGGCAGCGCCAGCTCCTCCTCAGCGGCTCCCGAGAAGATAAGCGTAAGTTTTGACGGCTTATGGTTCAGATTGCACTACTTTTTGACTTACCCGTTTGTGCCCGTCCCAGCATCGCCGTGTCCTGTGCCCTAATGCGCTTCTTAAACTCTCAGTGTGTGTTTAATTGTGTATGAGTATGAGTGCATGAGTGAGTAGTATGTACATTCAGTATCGTTCAGTTGTTGCTCAAGGAATACCCTGGTTGTATGCAAATACATATTCAACATTTTTGCATAAATCACGAAATTGTATTTGTGTGTCGGAAACTCACTTATGGTTCTCAACAAATTAAGACGCTGGGAAATTGTTCATTGTTATAAGAATATATTTAATTTCTTCTATTCCAAACTATTATTATCTAGTAAAAATCTATTATACATACTTTTATGTATTCAATGCAATTAATACGGTTTTTTATTGCGTCGAACTCTAATAGATATTTAAAATACATGATATCCTAGTACACCTAGCTACGGTTCAGCACTAGATATAGTTGCTCTAAACTTGTCTCTAACACGAGCGGATACCTTGACAGACCCGAGCCCCAGAGCTTAACTATGGTAGCTGCTGCTGTCGGCCTGCCATTTGCAATTTTGTGCTGTTTTCCGCTTTTTTTCTTATTATTCGTACCTTGTCTCTGAGGACTCGGTCAAAGGGCATATCCGTAGCATACTTTTTGGCTTGCGGCTCATAAAAATTGCATAATTGTCGTCCTGCATGAGATTGTGTGAGGCTGTGGCTGCCCATTACATTGAATGCTTCTTTTTACGACCCATTTGCGGTCGCATCTGGCACATAATAATTACGTGGGCCAGGCCAAAGATATTTAGGTGCTGAAATGGCACAAATAATTGTCTTTGCTTGCATAAAGTCGCCTTTGTTTTCTTGATTACATTGCTAATTGGAAAGAACACACTGGTTTTCGATTTACCAGACTAGGAAAGAAGTCTTTAGACTCAACGCAATGTTGTCATAGACCGTACATAAATATGTAAATAACTTTAGTAAGACTGAAATTCGCTAGTAGTGGAATTCTGCATTCCACACTGAAGTCGCAGAACAATTGCAAACAAAAATGAAATCTTGAAGAACGGCATATTTGTGTCTTGGTTATTCTTGAATTAAATTAATTCAAGGGAAAATATGAGGGGGAGCAAGAAAACAGGGACTGAAATGGATTAAACTCCGTAACTTATGCAATTCCTGTACTTGTATTAAGTTGAGCCTCATAAACCCTTCCATTCCAGGGAATGGCGTAAACATGATTTGATTCCCTCATCTGCTTGGCCCGAGAGCCCCGAGAGCAGGACGGGCCAAGACGGGACTGCACTGAAATTCAAATATGCTGACGAAAGAGCTGTGGCTGGCATAAACCGCAGCTGTATATTTATATTTTATTTTTATTTATTTATATTCACTTTGTTTCTTTGCTAGCTTGTCTCAGGCTTTTCTCAGGTCTCAGTTTTCCGCTTTTCGCTGACTGCCCATCCCTTTATGGGAGGATAAATGCGAGCGGATTTAATTAGGGAAAACACACAATGTCGAGGCGGCTGAATCCATGACCATACGAGCCCAAGTCTATGCATTATACATGATATTCCCCGGGCCCACTTTCATATACGTACATATGAGCTGCATGTCGTAGACACAAACGCGCTTTTCAACGGATTTTTCTCCCTTTTGAACTCTTGACTGAATAATAAAGGGCCCGAGGCAAATATCCTGGAATATGTCCTGGCTACACGCTACGCTACCCCTGGACAGTCCCTTTCAGGTTCATGGCATCAGTTGGCAAAGTCCTGCACATTGAACGAACTTCCATTCCCCCACACGGAAAAGTTTATTTTCTTTCGTTGGTTTTTCCCAGAGCACATGAAATTTCCTTTCCTTTGTTTGGCATCCCCTTACGGCTAGACCGGAGGGTCTTGCTGACATCGCCCCTGGAAAAGCATGCTTCCCACTTATCTAATTGTATTTTGTGTTATTCTTCCCATGAATTTCCCCCATCTCATTTAAAGAATTGGGTTCCGTTCGGACCGTTCCTATGCGATTCAGTGTGCCTCCTGTAATAGCTCTGCCATTGGAAAAGTGACGTCCCCTTCCTATCTTCCTGCCCAACTTAAAAAACATTTAATTGGTGGCTTTTAGCACCGGCCTGTCCTTTTTGTCTATTAAAAGCCGCTCTCGCCTCAAAAAACTTTTTGCATCTCTGCTTTGAGAAGTTTTCCATAAGTTTCCAACACTTATAATGTGCTATGTTGGCCTTCTTAATGGGTTCGCAAACTTCCATCAAGGCAGTCTGGCTGAGAGAGTGTGTGAGAGCCTTGAGAGATCATATAGCAGCATCCTCCTGTGAATACATTCCCGAAATTCTCTATGATTTGCGATGGCATGATTTCATTCAAATTCAAATACATATATCGCGGAAACTACGTTTGCAGAAAATCACATTTTGTATGTTTATCCACGTCAATTTGTATGTGCATTTATTATTTCAAAAATCGAATTCTGATACCTTCTTATCATCGCATTGCAACATGTTGAATCCACACAATTCGCCCTGCGGCCTTTTCAAATATTAATTAAGATTAATGTGCTTTTAATAGAGCTCATTCCGGACTGTCAAAATGCAGAGTCATAAATACTGCAGGCCCGTGGACCATCCGAGTTAATTAAATTTACATTAGCATTACGCATGCTGGTCAGATGTGGACCTGCAGAAAGAGCGGCATCAATTTCATAGCTCAACATTGGTGGCTTGTCCTGCCCAGTCCTGCCCTCATCCAAGGCGGCTCCCGGCGGGATTGGGCCGGTATGGATTTGGAGTGACAGGGACGACATATGACAGCACTTAACCACGAGTGGGTCGAGGCGCGGTTGGGCCTGTGGACAGGGGGGACAGCAGACTCCCCAAAGTGCTTCGGTGCAAGTGCGGTTATGAAGCGAAAATCCATTTACTTGAATGCTTTTTTCGAGTCGAAATGAAATGAACGAAATAAACTTTCCGTCCGGCCATAAACAAACCAGCCCAAGATTTTTCTGCACAGAGCAAGGGGAAAGAAGAGAAGACAGGGGGATGGGCTCTGGGCGCTTCCCCTTTAAATTACGAATGCAATAAATGTAGCCAAGAGAGAAATCCCGGCGATTGAGTTAGGCGTGTCTGGCAAGGGAAATGCTGATTAGCGGAACGGAAAACGGAAAACCGAAAACAGGGGAGGAGCGTGGCAAGTGGCAGAGGAAGGAGGAAAGAGGAAGAGAAGCAGGAAGCAGGAAAGCTGTGGCTGTGGCCAGGGATTGAATGGCCAGCACTTTGTTAAATAAACTTTCTGTTGGAGTGCCGCACACTTCTGCCAGGTACTTGACTCTCCCTTTAGAGTACTCGACTCGGGCCTCGGCTTTGTTCTCCACCGAAGCTCATGAGCTGGACAGCTGGACATAGCGCTGTGGTGACTCCGGGGCCAGATCACAGACAGATTGTGACCCATTTCCAGCTGGGGCTCATTGCACAGACAATCCACGACACTTGAATGGGGTTGTGGATCCTCCTAGTGGGTGGTAGTTGAGGGGAATTATAGCCAGAAAATACCTCTCGCGCCGGTCTATTATAAGCGTTATTTTTCTAGAACGGAAACATGAAAGTTATATTATTTACTCATTTTTGTTTTATGTTTGTGCGTCTAGACCGAGTTAAGCCTTTGCTAATTGCTTTAGCAAACATTTGGCAACATTCCAAAGATAGATTTCCATAGATTAGGAGATTCCACATCGAGCAATAATCGAACCGCTTGAACAAATTAAAATAAACATGGATTTCAACTTAGTATCCGCTCTGCGGAAACGGGATCCATCATCCGTCATCCATCAGACATCAAAACCTTTTCACTGAAAAATCCATCAGGTTACAGCAGAAATCCAAAGGAATCAACCGAGTGACAGACGGGCCAGGGCAAACACACAAGAGCACACGATGGAAGTGATATGGGGCTGTCGGACGTAATAGGCACTTAGGTCTCTGCCACATGATTACGACATTAGGCGGGGAGTCGTGATGGGAGGGGAACGAGGGGCAGGACGAGAACGTGAAAGGGAGCAGGATCGGGCTCAGCACTAAAAGTGAAAGCGCAGTCAGCCAGGAAGCTGCGAAAAGCTGCAACACTGGCAACGTCAGCGAAATCAGGAAAAATATGGAACAGTGGCTGGCGAGGGCGCGTACCCCGCACCCTGCACGGACAAACTGCGCTGGAGGTACGAGGGGAAGGGGAAGGGGAACACGGAAAACGGGGAAGGCAGGAGCAACGAGGTCAATGAGTTGCCACGTACCACGTAGCAGTGGCAACACCAACAACGGCAGCTGCAACTTGCAGTCAGAGCCTGAGGGCAATGCCTCAGTTATGCGATGGCCTCCGCATCTCCGTTCGCATCCACTGCCCCAGCCAAAGCCACAACCACACCCACACCCACACCCACACCCAGACGCACGCTCACAAGAATCTCATTCCATTCCAAGAGCAAGTGATACAGTTGCATGCAAGTTTTCCAGGCATTCAAGCCCCGTTGCATGCAACAAAAGACAACAGTTCGGGTGCAGTGCGGTGCATGGATGTATGCTATGTTTGCTACCTAAATAGGGGTACATCTCATCTGCTCCTGATACCCGACGAATCAGATTGAAACGATACTCCGACTATAGGATACTCTCGATTCAGCTTAATCTACAATTTTATGCTCGGTGATGGATGTTCTTCCGCCCAATTCAAATACCTATACGAATCCATTATCCTTGTACTCTACGAGTAGCTGCTTCAAATTAATGCAAACTTTGGGAACAGAACATGAAAATGCCATTCGTGTAACGAACTTCTTTGTTGCACAATTCGGTTGATGGAAAAATAGGTTTCGTGTTTTCAGCCTCATCCCACATCTGAACGTAAAGGATGTGTAAAGGATACTGTGGAAACAGCACAGGAGGACTTTACACAGTTTTCCGCATGTTCCCTGGAAAAAACAGTCAAATGAAAAGAGCTTTGGTGCGGTTAAGGTCGAAACGGAAATTTCGAGAGGAAGTACATTAAAATGATTGCAGAATATAAATTGTGGTGAATGCCGACTGGCAGTCCCCAAGCTTTGGGTATGCAAATATTGATTGATTAGCATCTGGCAGTTTTCAATTGAGCCAGCTGACCCAGACGAGTTCCCATCAATTTTTCCCTGCACCAACTACACGTGTTTTCGTCACAGGAAAACTAGTCATCCGCCGTACATATGTCTCAATCAATTCCCAAGTCGCGCTGGGACTCGGGGATCCAAAGTACTACCGCTGGGTAGTCAATTAATATGCGCGCTTTCGTGGGACAGACGGCCGAGGGACACATTCCAAGCATAAATCAAACGATTGAGCCAAATGGGCTTTTAATTGACTGATGGCTCTGGCGATGTAAACAGCCAGCAAACAAGCTGGAAACTGTCTCAAAAGCCCTTCTGACGCAGACGAAATTTTACTTGAAAGTAAAACAACTTTTCCTCTTTTCCTGACATATCTATATGTACATACTCGTACTGGCTATATATACAGATATACGGGTATACGGGTATACGGGCATTGACGGGTAGCAGATGCTACATTCAATCCGAGTCGAGTAAAGTCGCTGTGGCAACCGCAAGACATCAATCATCAATAATGCCAGCATGAGAGGCCGAATGAATGAGTATCGGCATGTCGTAAAGTGCAATCAGCCAAGCGCCCCCCAGCAGGTGACGCCCTCTCCTGCCCCAACAAGTGCCCTCCGCTCGGGAGGTGTGTGTGCAGTTTATTGGCGACTACATTATTTATAAGCGATTTTCATGGCATCAGTGCTCTGAACGTGTTCATATTTGATAGTTCAGTGCGGATGACAGGTGCATTCAAGGTTTAGTTAGTGGACCCATTCCCTGATGGCATTCCCTTCTCCTAAAAAGTGGAGAAGATATACGCCTTGAAGAACGAACCCCCTGAGGGGTTCTTTCCACATTCTTTCCACTGTTTATATTCCAACAATAGAATATGTACATTTCCATTTCAAAGTGGAAATTGTCGATATTTAAGATCTTCCTCCTGATTTCTAGACCCAACGTTGGTCATGATTCTAATCATACCTTGGGATCTCCCTAATGTGATAAATCCCTCTTAAAATAAAAAAACTATAACTTTGATTGGGGTTTTTCACACGGTATAGACCGTCGGAGTCGAATAACCTCCCCCACGTCTACGAGTGTGTCGAACCACTTAAGTTGGGGCTGAACATTTTCCATTACTCTTGTCTTTTACTCACACACACTCGTAATCAATTAATGCCAATTGATTTGCGACGGCAATGTGCGCCACTTGGTTGTTGTTCTCTGCTCTGCCATTATTCTGGACTGCCATTGCCAGACCTCCCATTCCTCCCACTTGGGCAGTTGGCCCACATCGCCGCTGTAGTTGTTTGTCGATAGTCGTGTCGTGCCAGTGCAACTGGCTGATCCTGCATCCTGTCTCGGCTCTGTTGGACCAGCTGGCTTTCAGATATGCAAATTCCGCTCAAGAGCCGCATGCGAATAAAGGCAGAAACGCAAACGGGCATCATTTATGATTTATTTATGCTTTTAATTTGAATGCAACAATTTTATTGGCATTTTTGATCCTCGCAGGTGGAGTCTCGAAGTCCCTAGCTCAAACGAGCAATTTACATAATATCTATGTACTTGCTTATACAAATCCGCCTCTGCTCCACCCCACTCCCAGGAGGGACTAAACGGAACGAATATTAAAGAGCTTAGGAAAATTCTTAGCCAAAAGATATTCTCCGTAGCCGTCCTTGGCAGAGTTTGAGTTTTCCCTCTGCTGGTCTTTTGACACTTGTAAAGTTTCACTCAATTTCAATAAGTGTTTGATGGCTTTATGTATACATGTATATATATATACTGTGTATGTATGCACGCGTGTGTGGGTGCGGCTCTGAGTGTGTTTGTCTTCATAAAGGATGCCCAGCCCGCCTGGCAATGGACCGCCTCCCCGGCCTCCATTCGGGGGGAGCTTTGTGAGTTTATTTGCTTGCCGCTTTAATATATTTTGAATTGAGCTTAGGTAGAGCAAGACCCATCTGAAGTTGATAGCCAAACACAACATATTGTTCCAATATTGTATACAGTGGGCCACGCGACATTTGTGTGAAGTTTCAGTTTCAGCGATCGATATTGAGGAGCTCCGAACCAAGCAACTGTCGAAAGAGAGATATAGCCAATGGCATCTGTTGAATAAAAAGATAGTAAATGGATTCGGCTTGGAATGGTAGGTCGTCTGCGTCTGAAAAGACCACCGAAAGATATTTTACAAATGAGAAAATTCCACAAACAGGTTGCTGGTACTTTCTGTGGATTTTCATAGCCTTGAGAACAAAAGTTCCTTCTCACTGCATTTCCTTAAGTTCCACTTTCGCCAGTGTTTAATTTCCATGAGCATTGTCCCTGGGTCGTCATCAAGGACCTGTCAAAAGCAAACGCACACAAAGTCAACAACATTTTTTGGTTCTCGTTTCTTTTTTTGGTCATTTCATGCCCGTCATTTTTCACGCTTGAGTTTGTGTTTATCGTAGCATCGTGAAAATGGTTTTCCCGTTTACATTACGTTCGAAGTTTTCAAGTTTCCGAGCATTCCATTCCTCTCACACTTCATTTAGTCTGGCTTTACTTATTGAATTTCGCCCTTGCAGAAATACAACATCAGCACAGAGAAATGCGGAGATCTGACTGTCATAGTGCAGGTAAGGAAACGAGTCGAGGACGAGGACACGAGGCGGCCGTAGTGATGGCTCACAATGTTTTTCGTGGCATAATTTAGGGCGACCTGTCGCAGCAGGAGAAGCGAGCAGTTTTCATCACTGTTCATGACCTGGGCTGCAATCGTAAGTAGAGCCTATGGCTATGGATGCTGACTGTCGTTAAAGCCGTCTGCTAACTTCCCGAATCCCGGCAGATAATTCCTTCCAGGAGTTCGTGAGCAGCCCATGTATGACAGAGATAAAGGAGCGCTCCTGTTTCATCCACGTCGATGTGCCTGGACATGCCGACAACGCCGAGGCCCTGGCCGATGGCTTTCCGTTTCCATCGCTGCAGTCTCTGGGTGAAGATTTGGTCACCGTTCTGGATTATCTGCATGTGAAGTACGTAATTGGCCTGGGTGAAGGGGCCGGCGCCAATGTGCTTGCCCGGTTTGGCCTGGCACATCCGGGCCGGGCTCTGGGACTCATTCTCATCAACGCCACGGGCAGCGCTGCCAGCGTTCTGCAATCATTCAAGAGCAAGGTAGGTCCGGCGGTGTGATTGCCCACTTCATGAGTTGCTCAATTAACTCCGTCCCTTGCAGTTCATTAGCTGGAAAAGCGATGAAGTGGCCCAGTCGGCTGAGAGCTTTCTTATGTATCACAAGTTCGGACATGTAAGTAGTTGCAATTACATTCGTGGCCACAGATGTTGTGCCCGCCCCCTCCGTTCAAATGTACCACTGGTTGTGTCCCTGGAGTGTGTGTTGTTTTACCTCGGTGTTGTACTCACTTTACTTTTACTCTATTTTATGTTCGATTTTGTAACAACCAACCAATCGTCCGAACTCTGTTCGTCTACGCTTAAGGTCATGGAGGTAAAAAAATCAAATCGTTTCTTACACAAGTCTCTTCCAAAGCATACCATACCTCATTTTTCAATTGGTACAACAACGCTTGTCTACAAAATTTCACTGAATATTCCCAGGCCCATTTTTAGCATGATCGATTATTTATTTATTCGTTTAATTTCCCCTTACCTTCTTTTAGCGCTGGGTACGTACATACATATACTAGTTTCCAGTCCTAACTTGATCCAACAAGAAATCGGCCTGAAGCCAAATTTACCAACACTTTCAAAATAACTATCAAAAAACTGTCAAGTGCTTTCCCCATTTGCTTTTGTATTTTCTGCATTTTTTCCTTTGTGCATGACTGTACGCTGTAGCCGTTATCTTAGTGTTGGCCTGTTCTTGCTAATTGATACACTGTAGTCTATAGCTTAGTGTTCAAAGCGCATTCAATTAACCATTTTCGCCAACTTATCAACTGTCTGTCTCATGCAAATGTTCTGCTTACTTACACTGCGCAATTAAAAAACATGGGAAAATAAAACTTTATAGCAAATCGTTGGCGAAAATCCGGATAAAGACAAGATTGTGGCCGAATATCAGAAGCGTTTGCACCGCTCGTTGAATAGCAAGAACGTGGGACTCTATGTGAAAGCATTTATGAAGTGAGTTTGCATCGGCATTCGTGCCATTATTTAACATTCAATACCACTTGCCTCTCCTAGTCGAAAGGACCTTACCCTCAAAGGCTGCAAAGTGGATGTTATATTGATTACGGGAATGCTTAGCCCATATGCCACCATGGTGGAGAAGCTGCATCGCGATGTTGAGAAGGAGCGCGTGACTATCCTGAAGATCGAAAGGGCTGGCGATGTTCTGGCCGATGCAGTGAGTTTACTCAGTTGTCCTTTCTGTATAAGCTTTCATGTCTCAATACTTTACTCAATACGTTTTTAGCCCGGAAAAGTGGCCCAATCCATTCTACTGTTCTGCAAGGGCCAGGGTCTGCTAACCTCGGTGGTGATGCCGGGAGTCGATCGTGGACGCGCCTTCTCCACCGCAAGCTCGGGCTCCTTTGAGAGTGCCAACGGGTCACGACGTCTGTCGCGTGGCATCTCCATGGAGGACTACGACAAGCCGAACATTCGGCGCCTGAGCATCATGAATAGTGAGTTGGCAAAGAAGGAGTAAACTCGACCACACAAATTGCTTCAGCCACAGCGAGAACCACAGCTACAGCTACATTTCAGCATCGTTGGAAGATTACACATAATTGCATATTTAATTACTTAAACTAGTGAAATATCTTTAGTCTGACCCGAACACAAACATCCGTGTGAACATTGAAGCCAAACAATCATCTCAGATGTAATCGTATTACCTTTAGTCAAATGAGCAACATTTTAAGCCAAGTTTTAATTAGCAATCGCTTTGAATCGCTTTGAAAAAACAACAGCAGCAAACACAATATTATATTATATTCTATCCTAGTGAAAAGTGAGCAGACAAACGATGTTAGCTTCTGCCTAGGCTTAGTCTTATGTAACCCCAAGGATCCCACCTGTGAAGACGAAACGAAAGCAAAGAACTCATATCTACTCGTAAATCTTCCAATCGAAAGAACTTAAACACAACTGCTAAATACTACGAAGAAGCAATCATCATTGTAATACCTCCGATTAGTAAACTGTACCTAAACACGTAGGAACTAAATGAAAGTACTCTCAATGTGACTCCTTTTCTAACTTATTTCCCCCAAGTTTTGTACATTTTTTTGAACAGACCCAATCGTTGCTGTTTTGATAAAATGGAATCATATACATATAAAATTTACATAGCGTAAGCACCACAACGTAAGCGGCTTATATAAAGTATTTATAATAAAAGTAGTAGGCACACGGATTCCATTTCACATATGTAAACAATCAAAACCAAAAGCAATTTAAAAACCAAAGAACAATTGATAGCTGTCAAGCAACCTTTTTGGAGCAAGTATTCAGCTGGTTTTATCGCATTGGCTTTTAGCATAATTTTTAGTGTTTACAACTTGGTCAACCGAGCACTCAGCATAATAGATGCAACAACACAGTTACACAATAAAGTTGATAAAGAAACAAAGTGCAATTCTTTTATTCCATTTGCTTAAACCAAAACAAAAATTACAAGCGCTAAAACGCATGTGAGAACCGGCTTACACGCACACATATAAATGCGCTGCCGAAATGACAGCCGAACGCGACATTTCCTAAGACCTCTGGGAGCTGTCGTTGCAAGTTCGCATATATTAAGTGCATACTGTGTGGTTAGTGGTTAGAGCCGATATATCGAAACTTCGATAGTACCCTCAATAGTTTGACATCTCAACAATCGATAGTTAAATCGATAGTTTGCATGGCCAATTATTCATTTTTGTGCTGATTTTTTGCAAACAAATTTAATAATTACCGAGATTACAATGTTAATACAAAACTAACTTATACTACTATCGTTCACCAGGACAACCGACCTATATTTTTAACCACATCTACATGGACGCTCCCCCGCCAACAAAGCCTCCCAGGGGCGTGAAGTATGGCAAGGATGAGGTAAATTTCTTCAAGCCAACGCTGAAAATGATCTTCGAAACGATAAATAGATGAAGTTCTCATTAGTATAGTACAAGTATTGAATAAACACGTACTACGAATCTGGCCTCTGGCCCATAAAATTGTTTGGTAACTTATTATTTTGTGTGCTGTGTCCCACAACCAAGTTGATGACGACACCACTACATTGGACTGTGGGTCGGTTTTTGTTGTTGCACGCCCTCTTTTACGATATTTTGTTATAATATGATCACTGCGGGCCTGACTTGTGCGTGTTCTTGCTTGTGTAGTCCGCAGGTTGTGGTTTTCTGGTCAACGTCATCAAATCCCTGGGATTCAGCGAGACGACTGAGGAGCGTCAGAAGGAGAAGCTTAAAATCGAACAGGAATTTAAGCGCTCAGACCTACGTCTCAATGAACTGGTGTCTCGCCACGATCAGCAGCTCACACTAGTACTGCCACTCTTCAGCCAGGTATCTACAGAGGTGACAGCCAGCAGGGAGCGAATACATTCCGTGAAGGAGAATCTGAGTGCCTGCAAGCGATTGCTCCAATGCCGACGGGATGAGCTTAAGAAGATGTGGACAGACGCAGTTCAGCACAAGTACGTGCTGGAAATGTTGGAGCAAATGTAAGATTATCCGCTTACAGACTCGACGGATTTAATGTCATTCATTTACTTTTAGTCAGGAGCTACGAAAGGTTCCTCAGCGTGTGGTTAGCTACACCGCCAAGCGTCAGTATTTGCATGCCAGCAAGGCGTTAACAGATGCACTAGCTACGCTTAATGGACCTCTGCAGGCCGTCGATGGCCTCTCCGACTTGCGGGCAGATCTGCAGACGCGTCGTCAGCAGCTTTATCAGCGACTGCACGAGGAGCTGGTCACCCAGGTCTACACGAATTCGGCCAATGAAGCGTTCTCCTCGTTTCAGCGTACCAATTCCAGCCGCCTTAACTCTAGCTTCATTCGGGGAATAGGAGCTCGCCGCTCAACAGATCGCATTGAAGCTAATGCTCGTGTTCGCAAAGCCCTTTCCGAAATGGCCCAGTGCTTCGATCTAGAAAAGGCCGAAATTATCGAAGATGCAGATCTTATATACCCGGAGTTAAGCATGAGCTACTTCGTTGCCATTATCGTGGAGTCATTTGGCATGCTGCACAAGGTGCCCGATTCCCTGGAGACGCTGCGAGTTCAAATACAAACGGAGCTGCTCAACGTGGTGCGCCACACAACGCACCAGTTATCGCTGACTGCAGGAGCTGGTGATTCCAACCCGCTGCTCATGCTGCTGGAGATCATTTTCAAGCAGTTTAAGGCCATTGCCAAGACGCATACGCTGCTACTAAAAAACTATTTGTCTGTGGGCCAGAAATATTCAGTAGTTGGGCCGCAGCCCTACGATCTAACAGACTTTTGGGCGCAGGCTCAGTCAGTGGTTAGTACTCGCTCGATAAATGTAATGTCTTTATTTAATTTCATTCTAACTTGTGAAAACTTGTTTTATATTTACAGCTGCAACTGCTGCTCACCGACTATTTGGATATACAGAATGGAGCATCGGACGAGAGTGCCCAGACAGGGTTTACGGAGCCAACCAGCAATATAAACTCATTCTTCCTAAGGCGTAAGGTTCCAAGGTGTGTGTTTGAACAAGAATTTCAGTTAAACGCTTAATATGTTCTAATCTATCGGTGCGTTCCACTTGTTCGACAGCACAAAGAGATCAATGTTCAAATTTGACAAGTCCTCGCACGTAGGCAATGGTCCTCGTAGCAGCAATGAACCATTAAAGGAGCATCGTCGCAACGCCTCGGATGCATCGGTAGATGATAATCTGTCCGTTCAACTGGGTGGCAGCGGCAAGGGCTCCAACAGTGGGCTCTTCCCCCACGAGAAGAAGCAGCGGGAAAAGCTGTTGATCTGCACTCCCGATCAGAACATTATAACCAAAGTCTACTTACCTTTAATGGGATATATCAAGGAGATAGAAAACTTTATGAAGTGCAAGCCGGGGTAGGGTGTACACACCGCACCGTAAGAAAGTTCGATGTTTTTACCATCTTTGCCTTACTTCTAGCCAACCGTGCAGTCTTCATGACTTTGTGGACAACTATATAAAGGATTCGTTCCTGTCTAAGGGCCACAACCGAAACTTGCAGCTGACCATCGAATCGTTGTCAAAAAATCAAGACGCCTGGCGGACAATCATCACTCCGGAGGAAATGAAGTCGTTTAACTTGAGTAGACCTCTCTTGCAGTCCACTGTGATGGTCGAACGGCGGCTTATGGAGACGAAAAGCCTCATCCATGACTTGCCCTGTTACTCGGAAGACCTGCTCAAGATGGTGTGTGCGTTGTTGAAGGCGTATCGGGAGATATGCCAGGGCGCCTACAGAGGGATCGTGCAGCCAGACTCAGAGGATCGGAGAATCTACAGCGTCGCATGGCTCAAAGACGAAGACATAAGCCGATTCTTAAAGTAATTATGGGATGAAACTAAGACTAGGATAAGATTTGGTACAATGATGCAACTGATTGCTCTTCTTTCAGGACACTACCCAACTGGACGGACCTAAAAACCTCCAGTCAAAGGTCGCGGTACAATCGAAAGCTGCAGCGGGGAAGCTTTGAGCCCTCAGAGGAGGAGAGTCCCCTGCAGGTGCAGCAGCGAAATATTCGTGAGGCAGAGATGCTAACCAGTAATTTGGGCGAGGGTGGCATCACACAACAGGAGATTTTGGTCGAGATCAGCGTGCTAAAGGAGCTGGCCATACTTCAAGAGAGTATGGAATGGTTTTCCTGCCGCGTTTCAGAGTTCGCCAACGACCTACGTCGGCCGATGGTAAACGGATTGAACGCCGTCTCGGCTGAGTGCACCGCCGACATAACCGTCAAGGATGGGACGATCAAAGTGATGACCAACTTGGCTCTGGAGTTCGATGAGCTGGCAAACACATGTCTGCTTGTGCTTCATTTGGAGGTTCGGGTCCAATGCTTCCATTACTTGCGTTCAAAGTCCAGTGTAAGAACAAACAGCTACGTTGGTTCCAAAGACGACATTCTTGAGCCGGATCGTCAAGTGCAGGTACTAACCAAACGACTGTCCGAGATGGATGAAGCCTTCAGTGCCACTCTTCATCCGCGAAAAACCAGGGTACGCTCCTCAACTCCCCCCCTTGAGTTCATATCTATCTAATCCATTATCTTGTAGTACATTTTTGAGGGTCTGGCACATCTGGCGTCGCGCATACTTATCCAAGCATCCAACTACTTGGAACACATTGACCAAATCACCGTGCAGCGCATGTGCAGAAACTCGATTGCCCTGCAACAAACGTTAAGCAACATAACCGCATCCAGGGAAGTGGCTTTGGATCAGGCTAAGAATTTCTACGAGCTCCTCTGCATGGATCCAGACGTAAGTGAGAGATATATAAGCTGAGACCCGGTGGCTAAACATTTTTACTTGATCCAGGAAATACTGAATGCGTTGCTGGAACGTGGCACACAGTTTTCGGAGATGCAGTTGCTCAATGCCATGCACTTGTCCTGCAAGGCCTGCAGCATAACCGACGCCAATTTATTGGCTTCCTATCAGCAAAAGCTTTCGGATATACTGGGCGCCAAGCCCTCCAAAGGTGTGGTTGTATAATGTTCGTTTAAAACAAAAAAAACACAACTTTTAATATGTGTTTAAGGGTGGATACCATGCACACACACATTGGCGCTAGTGTAAGTGCAAAATGTATGTTAGTCTTAAACTAAAAATGATTATGAATGTTTTGAACATGTTAGCACTTGGTGTTGCGATGCAGTCGTTTCTGTGTATTTACATATTCTAGAATTCATTAACGATATTTTAACGGCTTATACACAATAAATGAAATATTAACAACGAGGTGTCTGGCGGCTACTATATAGTTGTCAATGTACTGATTTCTTTGTTGAGATTTTCATACCCAAAAAGTGCGTAATAATGGTTCACCCTGGAATTCTCTCGAGTAAAAGATCAGTCTTTATAATAACAGCCGGTATATTAGATTTGCGGTGAAAGTGGATATGTGTAACACCCAGAAGAAAGCGTTTACGACTGCATAAAATGTATAAATTCTTGATCAGCATTAATAGCCGAGTCAATAGAGCCATGTCTGACGGTCCGTCGGTCCTTCAGGTACAATATTTTAATAATTTTGCGCTATCTAAATTATGTTGTCGGTTATTATTGAATACTCAGGTTAGGCCTTGGACAACCCAGAGCAACATAAAAGTATAAGAAAGAAAATTATTCTTATATATTTTATATTATATTATATATATATAAAAGCTTATGCAGATGACATAAGCATACTTATTACGGGTGTATGTCCATCGACCCTCAGCTCCTTAACGTTACGTACACTCAGGGAGATACGTGAGTGGGCGGAAGAGGTAGGACTCAGTATCAACGCGGACAAGACGGACCTCATCCTCTTTACCAAGAGGTACAAGGTACCGATTTAGACCCCCCCGAAAGATGCAGTCATTGCATTTCAACGTCCACGAAATAAATATGTCTAAAAAATATCAATTTGAGAAAATTTCTTTATTAATTTCGGTATAAAAACAGTTCGGAAAACAGGATCTTCATATTAAATTAATGAAATAGGGTATACAAAAGCCTTACAAAGGGTTTACATTGCGACTGTTTTTTGTTTGTTGAACTATTTTGTTTATGCCTTGTTTAAGCCAAAATACAATAAAAGCAAAGACTAAAAACTAGCCAATCTTGAAGAAAACGGCCTAAAATTATGTGGGCAGAACTAAGAATTTTAGTTAGCCAGAAACATTCAACGGAATCTCTAAATTGAGCAATATGAACGACCATCCTCTTTCGTTTTTGTGTTTTGACCTATTTCGCTAAAACCTTTTTTAAACAAGATCCAATAAATGCAAGTATTTAAAATAAGCTAGTTTAGTAGAAAATTGATTCATTAATCAGCTAAAATTGTGTGGGCATGGCCAAATGTTCTATATAGCTGGGAATATTCGACGGAAAAAAGATTTGAGCAATTGGAACGATACTCGTTTCTTGATGCTACTGTTGTATGAGCAAAAGTGCCTTGTGCGTCTGCCTACAGTGGCTTCGAATAACAGTAAGTCCTGATGTTACACTCCCAAAAACAACCTCTGTTCCTCGGCTATTCCGTGCCTTCCACCTTCTTCGCATTTACAGTAAAAGTCGAGCCACAGAGTCCGCAGTTGCGATGCCGAAACGACGAAACCCGCGTCATGCGATAGTATCGATAACGCCTCGCATGTAATTTTCAATTGTACCAAGTACAACACAAGGCAAAACTCCCCATCTCTAAGAAAGTATAATGATATTTACAAATTCTTTGAAAAAGAAAATATCAGCGCGTACAATTGACTTCATCGACGAAATTTATGTAAAGCTATAAACAGTACTCCAACATCTTCTATTCTTTGACTTGGCAATTTCCACCTTCAAAAGGCGGGCGGCCAAATAATCCCACGCTACGCACGGGTAGCATGGTAACTTAAACCCAAAAAAAAAAAAAATAAATTAAAATAAAATATCTTCAAATGCCGGAGCAAGTGGAAAATTCAGAAGTGAAGTCGCCGACTTATGATATTTCAAAGTTCCGACTTAAGCGGATTCTCCATAACAACAGTGTTCGAAAGAGTATTGCATTGCTGGGCACCTTCCCGGATCTCTCCGAGACAGACGACGCTATTGTGGTTTTTGAGAAAAATGGTGTGTTTAAAATGGTAAATGACGCGGTTCTGAAATGTGTTTTACTATCATTTATTATTCTCTGCAGCGTATCAGGAGAGCGACGTGTCCACGTCCAAAGAGTCAGCGGCAAAGCCAAGTTACTTTAGCGCGGAGTTAAAGGTAGACACGGAGTTCATTAATAACATATACGGCAGTTTTCAGGTTGTGCCCAGTCCGGATCTATGCGGCAAGTGGAAATCGGTCGCCTTTGCTGCTCACGTAATCAACATTTTCCCATTTTATAGGTGTTAAGAGCACAGTGATTTATCCGGCCACAGACAAGCACGTCGAGAAGTATTCCATATGCCAGAAGTATCTCATTAGAGAAACGCCAGATCTCTACGAAAGCACAACGCTTCCGTACATCAACCTGAGTCAATTCTCTCTGGAATGGGTCTACAACATACTGGAACACAAGAAGGAAACCGAGAGAATCGTATTTGAGGATAACGATCCAGAAACCGGCTTCATTCTGCTGCCAGATCTAAAATGGGATGGTCGGAATGTAGAAAACCTCTACCTGCTCGGTATAGTTCACAAACACAATATTAAATCCCTTCGTGATCTGAATGGCAACCACCTGCCGCTGCTGCGGAATATGCGCCAGTCCGCTAAGGATGCCATCTCGAAACGATATGGCCTCAATCCCAACCAGCTCCGCATGTATTTCCACTATCAGCCCTCGTTCTACCATCTGCATGTGCACATTAATCCCATTAGGAACGATGCCCCAGGCATTTGGTGCGAGAAATCCCACATGTTGGACACTGTAATAAGCAACTTGGAACTTTTGCCAGACTTTTACCAGCGCGCCACTTTACCCTTCGTCTTGTATGAGGGTAATAAGCTATTGGATTTGTATGAGGAGAAGATAACCGTTCGCAGTGTAGCAGCACCGAGAAGTGACTCGAAAGAGCAGGAAAAAGTGCCTGCGGTGCAATCAGCTATCGAAGGTTTTAGTGATGGTGACCTAGAAGAGAGGGAATGCAAACGCATAAAGTTGGCCACACCAGAGCCAAAGGAGGCTGAGGTACCTGCCCAAGCCTGTGCATAGGCTTAAATCAAGCAAGCCCACGAAATAAGAGCAAAATAAACGATTTCTTCGGAAGTACATACCACTTTAATCGTTACCTATTACGGGTACGCTATTACCTTATCTGCAAAAGAAATCTAATATTTTATCTATCAAAATAGTCTAGTTTTTATACTTTATTTAAAGCAAAATAAAAAAAAACTATTCCATTTGGTATCTTAACCATTTTTCAGTTTGGGTCACTTGCTCACTTCCTGGATTGTATAATAATTTTTCTGGACAATTTATTCTGCTACTGATCAAGACGTGAAATAGCCGAATGGAATTATTCATCTATCTCAAGTCAATTGACTTACTTTGAGTACATATATTTAACGCTTCGGTTGCTGTGCATCGCTAGTCGAATCTCAAGCGCACTGTCTTAACTAGGCCACCTACGCTACTAAGCAAGCTCTAAGCTTCGGACATCTGGTCTGTTCATCATAACACATAGACGAACTGGCTAGCTAATCAAGTCCAATTGCCAGCACGATTAATTGAAATGAAATGCTCGCGAAACATGTCTAGAGTTAGTCAGCTGTTTGCCTTCTTTATTTATTTATCAATAGTGTAGCTATGTCTGTTGTGTATTGTTTTTTTATGCTCTGCCTGTGTTATATATTTTTTGTTTTTTATTTCAATAATTTATTTATTATTTTTTCGTGGCCTTGCGTATTTGATCATATTTGTAATACAGTTAAATACACGCCACTGCTTTTAGGTTTGTTCTCGTCTCGGCGTGCCTAAACTATCAAATTTTATGAAATTCTAGATGTCATCATATTGGCGCCAAGGCGCTCTTTTGAAACGTGGGGGTTTCGTTATTTTTCTGTATTTAGTTTTCGACTTGCGTTGTGTTTAGCTTTGAGAACTGCGAATTCGATTCGAGTTCGCTCCTTTGAGCGGAGCTATGCTAAGCGGATGCTTGGATATTTTAAGCTCGTTAGCTGCTGCGTGTCGTAAGTGTCATGTGTGTGGGCGTGTCTCGAAATCATCAGCATGGAAGCCTGGTTCAACATCTTTTATGGTACATACATACATAAATATTATTTCGAATACATACATACATATACATATATAGGTATAGGCATATATAAAAATAACAAATAATCGTAGTAATAAAATCGTAATGTGTAATTTCCCAATACATATAATAAAAACAATACGATAAGCGCCGGCTTGCCCTGAATACTAATCATATGCTCTCTCTCAATTGCTCGTCGTGCCCGATTGATCAACGTCCGCATCCTGCTGCTGCTGTTGGTATTGCTGCTGATCCTGTGGCACGTACATCATAGCAGTTGCTGGCGAGGACATGCTGCTCCCCATTGTCTTATCCGCATCGGAAATTGACCAGTTACGCTCCAGCTGCTCCAGTGCCGCCATGGTGGCTGTCGTGGTCACCCCAGCTCCCGAGCTTTCGGCACCAGCCCCATCGCTCATAACGCCAGCCTTCAACGTCTCCTCCAGTAGAACCTCAATTTTGTCTTGGTCGTCGAGATGAACAAAGCCGAGACGAACCAGTTCGCTGGTGAGATCAGCCGCCGTATCATTCTCGTTTACTTGACACGTCAGCTGGCGATTCATTTTGTCATCCATGCGTAGAAGTATTGTCATTATTATGTCATTGCTGTCCTCCTTTATCTTCACGCTGCACATCATGTTGACAATGCGACGCGACTCCGTGTCCACCGGCTCTGGGGTTGCAGACTTAACAGAGTCGGCCCGTTCCGGCGAGGCTGCCCGTGAGCGAAAGTTGGGCGGCTTCTTGCCGTTGTACGTGATCAGCGGATATACCCCATACTTGACGTCCTCAACAAACTTCTCCAGCTTGTCTGCTCCGGCTACATCGGCCAGTCGGTACTGACGTTCCTGTCCGCCAGACATCAGCTGGGCCATTATCACATCTGTCTGATAGTAGCGCTGCATCAGTCCGTCGAATGCAGTCTCTGAGAACATGGTGCGGTTGGCGGGTGAGAAGACCAGACAGTGGGCGGTCAGAAGTTTGAGAGAATGAACCTGCAAAGGTCAAAGATGGGATGAATCTGATGGACTGACTACCACAGTAAGCATGCCCCAGAACTCACCTCAAAAAGCAGTGGATGAAATAGCAGATCGTTTGCGCTGGGCCGGTCCTGGGGATGGGGGTTGAGACACTTCTCTATCAGATCCCTTTGCAGATCGCTTTCTAGGCTGCAGATTGTGCGCTGTATGGTCTCTTCGTTGATGGCAGTCGATTCGCTGTTGCTGGGCTGAATTTCGAGAGCTGCCATTTCCAGGGCGCACATGCCGAAAGCATAGATGTCTAGGGCGGCAGTCAGCTGCTCGGCGGCTCCATACTCCGGCGCCTGGAAATAGTGAGCGCCTCGCTCACGCTCCTGCTCCCGACCGCTTTCGCGGTCCCACTGCCGGCGAACGCTGTAGTGAACAGCGTCGGGCACCACGGAGCCGATCTTGACCAGACCATTGTGCTGGATGAAAATGCTATCACAGGTTAAATTTCCATGGATGATGGGCGGCGTGCAGGAATGCAAATAGCTGAGCGCGGACAGGATCTGAGTGCACCAGCGTCGCCACGACTCCAGCGGCAATCGCTTGGCGTTGCGCTTGGTGCGTTTGAGGAACTGTTTTAGAGACCCGGATGACATGTACTCCGTAATGAAAATCACCCTCGGCCTCTCCGCCTGTTGCGTGTCCGTCCAGTAGCGATGGAACTTGACGATATTCTGATGATCCAGCTGCAGTAGATTGTCAAAGACCTGACGCATCTTTTCCTCCTGAGACTTAAGCTCCTGCATATTGGCATATTGCACCTCATTCCAAACGACCTCGACACCCTCCTCCGTGTCCATGGCCAGATGGACACAATCAATCCCGGGCACATCCCGCTGGTCGACCTCCTCGCGCCGCTTCAGCCACCGACCGCACGGCGACTCTTCCAGAATCTCGCTCTCATCCTCTGAATCGTCGCCGGATTCCCTAGGCGATGAATCCAAATTGACTCCCTCGCTTCCCCCTGCGACGACCACACCAACCCCGCCACCAGCATCAGCTGTTGAAGCTCCCACTATGTGAGGTGGTGGCTGCGGCTGCGACTGCTGTTGCTGCTGCTGGGGAATTGTTGACGCTGGCGTTGCTTGAGAGGATGCATTCGTTGTCGTCAGGTTGGGGACCAACGTGGCCGATCCCGACGGGTTCAGGGTCGGTTCATCCGCGCTACCGCTGCTGCCGGCATTCGCTTGACTATTTGACATTAGGGTGCGGTCACCGATGCTGCTGCTGCTGCTGCCTGCTGCTACTGCTGCTTTCCACCTCAACAAACCTTTAGTTTCGCGGCCCAATGTTTGTTTTCTCTTGCTCTCTTCGCTCTTCGGATTCGTCGATGTCGTCTATGTTTGCTTTTCGTGGTATCCGCGGTGCCTGTGCTCCAAACTACATCCGCTGCTACTCCACAGCCGCCACCTCTGCCCACTCACAAGCACACACATACACACAGGCACGCGCACACACACACACACACACACACCTCCCTCTACGCCTCCCCGTTGTTCAATAACACTCTGCGTTTCGGCTGCGGATGTTGGCTGCCAATGAGCTGCGGCTGCTGGGGCGTTTTTCGGGCTCCTAGCGTCTTCGATTGCTTTATTTTTCAACTGCAGCGCGGACGTCAATCAATTTACTGCACTTATTTGCTGACACGCGGCCGTTTGGTTTATTTAGGCGTTTTTTCACGCTTTTTAAAACACACAAAAAATGTGAGTAAATCGATGCAATCGAGACTATCGATACTCACCCCTCCGCCCATCAGTGATGCCAACTAATAAAAGCAGGAAGCTAATTTTCATTAAAAGATAATTGTCTTTTTCGACACATTCGTCATTCGTATCGGGCTTATAGGCATATAGGTATTTGGCCTTAAAATGTAGTACCACACAGTTGGAGAACAAAATATATATTTTAAAAAGCAGATTTTAGGCTACAGATTTCCCATTTGTCTAGCAATCAAATATCTGAATAGCAAACTGCTATAAAATAGCTGAGTTCGCAGCACTGCCGCTTATCGATACATCGCTTGGAACTTACGCAAATGTGAGCAGTGCAATATCGATATAATTCTATATTTTTGTGTCATCTGTGCCGAAAGTGTCAATCAAATAAATAAATTTAACACTAAGTTTAAACGAATTAATTATTATCTTTCAAAATGGACAGTATAATTGGGCGCAGTCAGTTTGTCTCAGAAACCGCCAATCTATTCACAGATGAAAAAACAGCCAACGCACGAGCCAAGGTAATGTACTGTTCACTACGCCGACGGCGCTTCTAATTTACATTGTTCTCTATGTTTGTATATCCAGGTGGTTGAGTGGTGCAACGAGTTGGCTGCGGCTCCGGCTACAACAAAATGCGAGCTACTGGTGAAAGTGCAGGAAACCGTTTTAAGCTCCTGCGTGGAACTAGCCGAAGAGTTCCTGGAGCCAGTTCTGTCGTTGGCACATGATCAGAACATGGACGTGAGAAAGCAAGTGGTTTGCTTTGTGGAGCAAGTTTGGTAACTATCGCCAGCTCAAGCAAGACATCATAATAGTGGTCCATTATAATATCTGACTTACAGCAAGGTGAAAGTGGAGCTGCTTCCATACGTGATCAATATCATCTCCATGCTGCTGAGAGACAGTTCCGCGCAAGTCATCAAACGTGTGATCCAGGCCTGTGGTAGCATATACAAAAATGGACTGCAGTACTTATGCAGTCTCACAGATCCCAGTGACAGCGCCGAGCAGGCATGGAATATCCTTAGCTTGATCAAGGCTCAGATTTTGGACCTGATTGACAACGAAAACGATGGCATACGTACCAATGCTATTAAGTTCCTAGAAGGCATTATAGTCCTGCAGAGCTTTGCCGACGAGGACAGCCTCAAGCGGGAAGGCGACTTCTCCCTAGTAGACGTTCCCGAAAATTGCAAGCTCATCCGCGCTCAAAAATTACAGGAGGAGGGTACCAACATATTCGACATCATGCTGCAGTTCCACGGCACAACGCACATATCTTCTGTGAACCTGATTGCCTGTACCAGCAGCCTGTGTACAGTGGCCAAAATGCGACCCGTTTTCATGGGAGCTGTGGTGGAGGCCTTCAAGCAGCTCAATGCAAATCTTCCGCCCACGCTCACCGACTCCCAGGTGAGCTCAGTCCGCAAGAGCCTCAAGATGCAGCTACAGACGCTGCTGAAGAACAAAGGAGCCTACGAGTTCTCTGCCACGATACGAGGCATGCTTATGGACTTGGGTTCCACGTCCAATGAGATACAGAAACTGATACCCAAGATGGATAAGCAGGAAACGGCTCGACGGCAAAAGCGCATTTTAGAAAACGCGGCCCAGAGTCTGGCGAAAAAAGCGCGGATCGCCAGCGAGCAGCGTGAGCAGGAGACGCGGGAACTGGAACTCGACGAGGAAGAGCTAGAGCGCCAGCGACAGAAGTCCACCAGGGTCAACGAAAAATTCCTGGCCGAACATTTCCGCGCTCCAGAGGTGGTGGTCAGCTTGGTAGTGGAGTTTCTGCCTGGACTGCCAGTGGAGGTCCCTCAAAAGTTTCTCACCGAGTATACGCCCATCAAACAAATGTCTCTGCAGCAGCAGGTCAGCAACATATCGCGGATCTTTGGTGAGCAGCTTACAGAAAATCGCCTGGGTCCAGGCGCTGCTACCTTCAGCAAGGAGTCACCCATGAGAGCCAAGAAGAGTCGAGAAGTATCTACTACCCCTGAAGCTCCTCAGGTCACACCAATGGACGTGGATGAAGAATCGGCTCGCAAGTTGAGCGAGGAAGAGCTGCAGCGCAAGGAAGAGGCCACGAAGAAGCTGCGCGAGACCATGGAAAGGGCTAAGGGCGAACAGACTGTCATTGAGCGGATGAGAGAGCGCGCCAAGACGCTCAAGCTGCAGGAGATTACCAAACCCCTTCCCCGCAACGTAAAGGAAAAGTTCCTGGTGGATGCAGTCAAGCGAATTCTAAACTCGGAACGGCAGTGCGTCAAGGGGGGAGTGTCTTCCAAGCGCCGCAAGCTGGTAACTGTCATAGCGGCCACATTTCCAGATAATGTGCGCTACGGAATCATGGAGTTTATTCTAGAGGACGTCAAACAGCGCATAGATCTTGCCTTCTCCTGGCTCTTCGAGGAGTACTCCCTGCTGCAGGGTTTTACCAGACACACCTATGTCAAGAGAGAGAATCGCCCAGATCATGCCTACAATGAGCTGTTAAATCAGCTCATTTTCGGAATTGGCGAGCGCTGTGAGCATAAGGAGAAGATCATTCTCCTTCGCCGTGTGTATCTGGAGGCGCCAATCTTACCAGAAGATGTCGTGGGGGACCTGGTCCAGCTAAGTCTGGTCGATGAGTTTTCACAGCATGGTCTGGATCTGATCAAAGATCTGACCGTACTAAGGCCTCCGCGAAAAAACCGCTTTATACGAATTCTACTCAATTTTTCTGTACACGAACGCGCTGATCTGCGGGACCGTTCTCTGAGCCACTTGGTCAACCTCTACCATGTGCACAAGATTCTGCCAGCACGGATCGATGAGTTTGCTCTAGAATGGCTACAATTTCTTGAGCAGGAGAGGCCCCCGTCCTCTATTTTCTCACAGGACTTTGGCAGGCCCACCGCCGATACAGACTGGCGCGAGGACACCACCAAGGTGTGTCTGGGCCTGGCTCTCGCGCTGTTGCCCTACAAACCGGAAGGTAAGAGAGGATTTCAAACAATTAGTTCAAAATAAGCATATACAGTGAATCTGGTTCTCGTTCCTCTTATTATAGTTTACGTTGAGAAAGTATGCCAAGTTTTTGTGACCACTTCCGCGGAGCTGAAACGCACGATCTTGCGCAGTCTGGACATTCCCATAAAGAAGCTTGGTGTGGAGAATCCTACCCTTCTACAGTTAATAGAGGACTGCCCAAAGGGAATGGAAACCCTTGTGATCCGCATCATCTATATACTAACAGAGCGGGTGCCGACACCACCTGTGGATCTGGTGCGACGAGTGCGGGACCTTTACCAGAAAAGGTTGCAGGATGTGCGTGTTATGATACCCGTGCTGAGTGGTTTGTCCCGCTCCGAACTGATCAGCGTGTTGCCCAAACTGATTAAATTGAATCCTGCCGTTGTCAAGGAGGTGTTCAATCGGCTGCTCGGCATTGGGGCCGAGTTTGCCCATCAGACGATGGCTCTGTCGCCCACTGATCTCCTGGTGGCCCTTCACACCATCGATACGAATGTTTGTGATCTAAAGTCTATAGTAAAGGCTACGTCACTATGTCTGGGCGAGCGGGAGTTGTACACGCAGGAGGTACTCATGGCCGTCCTTCAGCAACTAGTGGAAGTTGTTCCATTGCCAACTCTGATGATGCGAACAACGATCCAGAGTCTAACGCTCTATCCGCGACTATCTAACTTTTTGCTGAATCTACTGCAGAGGTTAATAATGAAGCAGGTTTGGCGACAGAAGGTCATCTGGGAGGGGTTCCTCAAGACGGTGCAGCGCCTTAAGCCACAGTCGCTGCCGATTCTATTAAACCTTCCGCCAGCGCAACTTCAGGACGGGCTCCAGCAGTGCCCAGACCTGCGACCTGCTTTGCTAGAGTATGCAGAGAGCGTGCAGGATGAACCGATGAATGGTAGTGGGATTACACAGCAGATCTTGGACATCATCTCAGGAAAGGCGGTAGATGTCTTCATCACGGTAAAGAGTATTTTTCCCCTTTCATAAAGATTTCTTTAATAATCTGTATTCGCAGGACGAAAGTGGCGGCTACATGTCTGCGGATCAGATTAAAAAAGAGGTGCAGGACCCCTCAGACATCTGCGTGATTTCCACAGTGCTGACGTCTCTGACGCCCTTGCCCGTTCCCCCACCAGTTTCTAGCGATCTTAACCAGCCCTTGCCACCTGGGGAGGAATAGGGTGTATCACGAGGCGAAATATTAATTGTTTTGTTTGGATACAGATTAGATTTTTAACTTTAATGAATAAGAAAAATATTAGACTGTTACTTCGGCTTCCATTTTTCCTCCTGTCAGGGCAGCCAGGATATTTCTCGCAGTGATGCGCGACATTTCCTTGCGTGTTTCGATATCGGCGCTTCCAATATGAGGCAATATGACCACATTATCCAATTTAAGAAGAGGATCATCAAGAGGCAGTGGCTCTGGTGTGGTCACATCCAGGCCGGCAGCTAGAATACGTTTGGATTCTAGTGCTTCATGCAAAGCCTTTTGGACAACAACCCCACCACGCGCAGTATTTATAAAAATGCAATTGGGTTTCATCTTCTTAAAAGCCCCAGCGTTAAAGATCTCCTTGGTTTCCGGGGTCAAAGCACAGCAGGCCACGATAAAATCGGAGTTTTGCAGCATTTCGTCAAAGTCCACATGACGGCCGTTCACCGCTGCCGCCTCTTGGGGCCGAGCCGTGCGGGTCGTGTAGGTTATCTCTGCTGGCTTGAAAGGGAAAATTCGCGCTGCTATCTCCTGTCCAATGCGTCCAAAGCCCAAGAGCCCCACCCGAGACCCCTTCAGGCCCTGACCACACATCCACATGGGCGCCCAGGACTTCCAGCCGCCGTTGTAGACTTGCTTACTCGCTTCAAACAGACGTCGATTGGTAGCCAGCAGTAGCGCGAGCGTCAACTCCGCCGTGGCATCGGTCAGCACATCCGGAGTGAAGCCCACTCGTATTCCACGTTTCCTGCACTCCTCTACGTCGATATGCTCATAGCCCACTGAGATGGTGGACACGCACTTCAGCTGAGAGCCGGCAGCATCCAATACCTCTGCATCGATCTTGTCTGTAAGAGCGCAGTAAACGGCCTCACAACCCGCAACCTCACGAAGCAGTACTTCCCGAGGCACGGGCAGAGCTTCCTCCCATGTGCTTACATTGCAACTGAAAGATAAATAGTCTATTAATTAAATATGAATTTTATCTCGGCAGACTAGTAGACCACCTCTTACGCAGCAATTCCAAACCGCTGGCATCAACATCTGGTCGAGTCACATACACTCTTGGTTTTGAGCTCATTGTTCTTGTTCCACGTAATCGTAATACCGGCAACAGCTTTATGCTTTGTGTCAATAGCAATCGTGGTCGCATTAATAAAGAAGTTTGAAAACTACAAAGAGTGCCAACCAAGTAACAGGTTTCAGCCCGGTACAGTGTTGTCAATTAAGCTTTTTTCTCGTCAGATCTAGCTTTTTTCACAACAAGGAGCGGGGAAAAATTCAAATACAAATTTCTGCTCGCTATCCTCTTATATTCTAGTTACATATGTACATATAATTGAATGCAATATACCCATAAATTCTTTCAATGCCAGGTGTAAACATAATTTTGATTTTCTGTCAATCTAGCTGTTTTGTTGATTTATGCTATCTGGCAACACCAAACAAAACATCATCGTGAAACGCCAAACAAAAAATAGCTACCTTGTTGTTGCCGATCGAAAAGTTCTAGATGCATGGCATTCGTAATATTGATCAAACGTGTACGTAGTATTCCTGTAGCCATTGCCTCCCATCAACGCGGGTTGCATACACGGGCCAGTCGAATGGGGCCGTCTACTCCACCAAAGGAGCTGTCAGCCGAAATGGTTTCGCAGCTTGGAAAGCCACCGAGAATGCGTGCGGATCCTGCGTTCAGGAAGGTAGATACTCCCGAGTTCCATGGCATTTTTACTCCGGAAGTGGACTCGTTGGTGTCCCTCTTCAAAAAGTATGACTATGAGATAAGAATTGCCGGCGGAGCCGTCCGCGACATTATAATGGGTATCAAGCCAAAGGACATTGACTTCGCGACCACAGCCACGCCAGATCAGATGAAAGATATGTTTACCAAGGAAAACGTTCGTATGATCAATTCCAAGGGCGAGAAGCATGGAACCATTACTCCGCGGATCAATGGCAAGGAGAACTTCGAAGTGACCACTTTGCGCATCGACGTCCGCACCAATGGCCGACACGCGGAAGTCGTTTTCACTACCGACTGGCAACTGGATGCGAACCGTCGTGACTTGACTATAAACTCTATGTTCCTCGGCTTTGATGGCACTGTTTATGACTACTTTTATGGCTACGATGATTTGCAGCAGCGTCGCGTTGTTTTTGTTGGTGATGCTGACATACGAATCAATGAGGACTACTTGCGCATTTTGCGCTACTTTCGCTTTTATGGACGCATAGCAAAAGATGCAGAAAGTCATGATCCCAGCACCTTGGCCGCCATCAAGAAAAACGCTGAAGGTTTGGCAAGGATCAGCGGCGAGCGAATTTGGTCAGAGCTGCAAAAGATAATTGTGGGAAATTACGGAACCGAACTGGTGTTGGAGATGCACCGCTGCAACCTGTTTCAGCATTGTGGGCTTCCTGTTAAGCCCAATTTGAACGAATTTCAAATCCTTTGTGAAACCTTGGAAATTTTTGAGAAGCCCCACTATCCCATTTTGTACATGACGGGGCTGCTTCACTCGGTTGAAGACGCTATGATGCTGCACGAGCGCTTAAAGCTGTCCGCTTTCGAAAGGGATCTGGCTTTGTTTATTACACAGCAGCGAACGAGGGTAAATACAACGCTCACTCCCGGTTAAAAATATCTTATTAAAATGCTTGCTTTCCAGGTGGACTCGGAGTATACTACCCTACGCGATTATCAAAAACTATGCCTGCAGCCGTACGCCAAGCGGGATTACGTCGAGCAACTTCTCAAGTATACCCGCAAAGTAGAGCTCTACAATCAATTGAAGGCATGGTCAACCCCCAGTTTTCCCCTCAACGGCAATATACTCAAGGATCATGGACTTTCTGGCAAGAATATTGGCACTGGTCTATCAATGTTGCGCCTTATGTGGGCAGATAGCGACTTCCAGCTAACCTCTGGTCAGCTACTGGAGAAGCTTCCACAGATTTTAGAGAAACTACAGCCACCTACAGGTGCACCAAGCAAAAAGAAACGAACTCAGTAGCACGATCTGTAATCAAGAATCTAAATTTATTTTCTGTATATAGCTTTACCTAAAATCCTCCTGTTAATGAAGTGCTTTTCTGGAAACTATACAATCACCTTTTATTTGAGTTTATTCCGGTTGGCATCAAATAACTACACTTTTTTAAATATTTGAATGGGTCGCTTGAATCCAGTTTTGCAGTGTTCAGGTATGCCCATTAGCTCCATACTGGCAAAGCCTACCTCTGGACTGAGCAGATATTCAGGGAATTGGTCTGGTCGAAATTTGATGGAATTGTAGTTTTCTCTGATGTGTTCCTAAATGTGAAGTACTTTGAAAGTGAATGATTACCATTTACGAGCATATGCACTCACTTACAGATATTTTTTTACGTCTCCTGTAGCCATCAAAAGATTGAGGCTCTAGGATGAGTTTTCCGTCCGGCCGCAGCTGCAAGAACATGCGGCGGAAAGCCTGCTTCAGGCCAGCATCACAGAAGTTAAGGTGAATCCACTTAGTGACTGAGAGACACAATATCACATCGAACTGGGGACGCTCTATCTCTAGTAGTACATCGTCATCCAGGACATAGTTGCCATGCAAAAATTTCACATTGTAAGGAAACCTAGACCCTGGAGGCGTCAGGTGCTTCAAGGAGCTAATGGTCATTTGAGCATCCTTCACAAGACCGCGGTCAATATCCAGGCCGACGAGACTCTTGGCATTGAACTTTTTGCAAATTTCAATGGACAGATGCCCTGAATTGCAGCCGATGTCGAGCAACTGCTTGTCGCGGAAAAGCTCCGGCTGAGTGCCCAGCACATCTAAGCGTATGTCGTGGAAGTCCTTATCCAGTATGCGCTTTCCGTAGTAGTGCTTGTAGTTACCATACAAGAAATTAAGATCTTTGTTGCGCTTGGTTTTGTTGTTTTGAGGCTTTCCGTCTAGTTGCAAGCGCTTTTTTGGGCTCTGCGGTGGAGGCCGAGGTGTAGTCTCCACCTCGGAGCAGTCCTCTTTCAGTCTTTTGATTTCCAGTGGCTTGTCATCGAAGGTAGCTTTTCTCTTCTCGGGACACTTTTCTGGTGTATTTGCAGGAAGCTGCGTGTTGTTATTGTTTTCCACTTCCATGGCGAAATCTACTAAGTTTTAAAACATATCCAAATGGTGGTTTTATTTTTATTTTTATTTTTTTGAGTGTTTAAGTTACCATTCTACCCGTGCGTAGCGTGGGATTATTTGGCCGCCCGCCTTTTGAAGGTGGAAATTGCCAAGTCAAAGAATAGAAGATGTTGGAGTACTGTTTATAGCATTACATTAATTTCGTCGATGAAGGTAATTAGTGTTTGGTACGCGCTGATGTTTTCTTTTTCAAAGAATTTGTAAATATCATTATACTTTCTTAGAGATGGGAAGTTTTGCCTTGTTGTGTTGTACTTGGTACAATTGAAAATTACATGTGAGGCGTTATCGATACTATCGCATGACGCGGGTTTCGTCGTTTCGGCATCGCAACTGCGGACTCTGTGGCTCGACTTTTACTGTAAGTGCGAAGAAGGTGGAAAGCACGGAATAGCCGAGGAACAGCGGTTGTTTTTGGGAGTGCCCTGTAACATCAGGACTTACTGTTATTCGAAGCCACTGTAGGCAGACGCACAAGGCATACAACAGTAGCATCAAGAAACGAGTATCGTTCCAATTGCTCAAATCTTTATTCCGTCGAATATTACCAGCTATATAGAACATTTGGCCATGCCCACATAATTTTATCCGATTATTGAATCAATTTTTTACTTAACTGGCTTATTTTTAATACTTGCTTTTATTGGATCTTGTCTACAAAAAGGTTTTGGCGAAATAGGTCAAACAAAAAAAGGTTTTTAGCGAAATAGGTCAAAACACAAAAACGAAAGAGGATGGTCGTTCATATTGCTCAATTTAGAGATTCCGTTGAATGTTTCTGGCTAACTAAAATTCTTAGTTCTGCCCACATAATTTAAGCCGTTTTCTTCAAGATTGGCTAGTTTTTAGTCTTTGCTTTTATTGTATTTTGGCTTAAACAAGGCATAAACAAAATAGTTCAACAAACAAAAAACAGTCGCAATGTATACCCTTTGTAAGGCCTTTGTATACACTATTTCGTTAATTAAATATGAAGATCCTGTTTTCCGAACTGTTTTTAAACCGAAATTAATAAAGAAATTTTCTCAAATTGATATTTTTTAGATATATTTATGCATATGATTTTTATCTTGTATATACATACATATATATCTCCTTATACCTATTCTTGGTCTCTGTAAGATGACAATAAACTGCAAAAATCATCGTGATATTTAAAACAGAGACTAAATTGTTTTTGCATTAATTGGAGCCTGGGATGACAAACATTTTCTCAATTCTATAACATCCATTTCCCCCAGGGTATGCCCTGAAAAAACGAACGTAGCCCACCTAAACTCTTATTATTTAAACAGGATAACAACTTAAGCTAAACCGCGGAAAATTATCCCAATAATTTTCAATATTTTCGGTGGAATATTGAAATAAGCGTAATAAGTTAAGAGTTCTAGTCCATGATCGAAAACTATTACTAGACTTGCAACAGCTACCGTTTACGTATGAAAGACAATTATTCTATTCAAAATTACGACTATACTTCGACTCCCCAGTCTAAGTGCAGACCTCCCCGCTATGTATCTGATTGAAGCTAATTAATTAATTTAATTTAAATTTCAAACTTATGAGCGCAGAGACGCTAAAAGGAACCACAAGCTAAACTAATTTGATTAAATATTGATCAATCATAATAAAAATTAATTTGTATTTAACATATATTTCGATAAAAATTTATTTTTGAAGGATGAGAGTTTGGTTTTTGTTTTGAATTGATGAAATAAATGTTCTGCACCCCTGAAGTCTAGTGCTGGAAAACGTGTAAGCTTAATATAATTAGTGAGACCAGCTCAACATAAACTTTGGCGCCCATTTCAAATTTGTCTCTTCTTCAATTTAAATTTCAAGTAATTCGATTTTATTTCTTACATTTGCAAAGCAAGCGTATGCGTATACGTTTATGAATTTGCAATTTTGAATCATGACCATTGTTTGAAATATTCGTTAAATGTGTATCCTGGTAGCCGCGAAAGGTAGGGCGAAGCGTATTCCTGACCAGTAGAGCGTACGCCGCATGTTGACCCCGCTCCGCAAAAGGGCGAGCAAAGTATACCAATGATAATTCGGACAGGGCACTGGTATAATGCCGGCAAGGGTTGAATTTTAAATTTTCATTAGTTGACACACGCATAACAATGATCTGGCAGCGACTCGGGTATGTCCGACATGTGGGTGATTTTTCCAAGAGGGAAGTCTTCTTAAAGAATATGTATATATACGACGCCACTGTTTATGTGGCTTCAGCTATGATTTTTAAAATCCTTTTAATTTCCCAACGCCTTCCCAACATACCATTACCCAAAGTGCTCATTAGGCGGCAAGAGATAAATTCTATCAAAATAAATTGTAAATTTTACAGAAAAAGAAAGGGTTTGCACAAGACATTTCCCAGGCAGAACTTGTCCAATGTGAAAGGAAAAATTAAAATAAAATTTCAGTTCAAATTTTGAGACACGGCAAGGCAGGGGAGAGGGTTGGTCTGCCTAGAAACCAGTTTTAGCTACTTTCCTGAACAAAAGGATGCAACATCTATTAAAACTTCAAATGACTTGTTGTTTTTGCCCCTCTGCAGCTTCCGCCCGTCCACGTCCCTTGATGGATGGGTCACGCACACACGGACAACTGGCATCCTGAGGCATATGAAATTCAAAACCCGTTTGTCGTGCTCGGCTGCAAGGAACCAAAGCTGCACAGCGTCCACCAGTAATCTGCTGCACATGCGCAGCACTCTGGGCTCGGAGCAGAAGCGAAATTAGAAAGGATTTGTTTGGTCAAATCCATCGGTGGGCATGAAAAAATTTGAATACCCATATGCACGCCGTTGCCCTGTAGGGCGGCGTCACTAACAAGCGCACCACGCACAGTACCCGGAGTTGACAACGCGATGGGCAAAGCAATGAGCTGCGGCTGTCCAAGGGTCCGTGGTCCAGCAGCAGGGCCCTGGTAATTCAAGTCGTTCGGGGGTAGCAAAGGGTTGCCCGCGCTATTGTAACTTTATAATTTTGGGTCAGCGTGCTGGTCTACTCTCCATACGAACTCCGAGCCCACCTCCCGCCATCCCTTCCACATCAAACTTTTTCCTTTTGGGCATACAAATGTAGCATCAAATTATTTTGAAAAATCTATGTTCTTGTCGTTGTGTGGCTGCGGCTGCATCTATCGATCATTTGCATATTTACTGTATGAGTGGTCCACTTTTTTTTCTACGAAATAAACATTTTTAGATAAAGGTAGAATGTGTATACCCTAGAAGAGGGTATTATGATTTTGACCAGATTTTTACAACGCACAGGAAGAAGCAACCTCCGACCCTATAAACTATATTTCTGCATACTATGAAAGAGTATTTTCTTGATCAGAAGACAGATCAGAAAACTGAGTCAATATAGCCATGCACGTCTGTCTGATTCTAGAGTCCTCTGTCCGTCAGTTTTTAAACTTTCTGGCTAAAACACTACGCAGACCCTAATATTGATACCTTGGAACCGCCAAGACCTGTCAGTGGTCCATCTTGAACTATATCATCTGAATGTATTTCAAAGGATAGAAATTTGTGTTTTATTGGTACCATATTTACCTTAATGTTATGTTAGTGACTGGGCTGAAGTTTTTAGCATGTACCGTAAATAATGATTTATTTAAATTAAATTAAATTAATAATTTACACCCACAATGGACTTAGAAGAACTTGATTTATACCATGATTTTAAAGTTTCTTATTTTTGTACGATTTCCTTCAATGACAATTATTAGTTTTGAGTAATTTGATAAGACTTAGGCTTCGACATTATTTTTGATACAAAAAATAAAAGTCAAATCGCCGTTGATCAGTAAGCATAATTTTGAATGCCGCAAATGATGTTTCAACCCAAAGTCTAAAAACTTTTTAGATATTCGAGTGGATAAAAGACATAATCGCATATTATGAAATAAGATAATATTGCATTCCTAATTCCACATATAGTGGTAGGGACATTACCCGTTTTAGTATGAGTACGAGCATGTACGTATGCCGACTAGTCCGTTTCGGTTTTCTAATTTTAGGTTGTGCTAAAGTGCAAAACTTTGCATAGTCGAACAGAAGGAAATGTCGAGATGGCGGTTCACCTTTGGGACACTCTCTCATTAATCTGCATGACTATCGGCACTCGATGCCATAAATCCAGCTTAATGCGGCACAAAAGCCACAAAACCAGGCCATAGTCGAGGCCGGATACCTCTCCTTAGTCAGCAGTCTTCACGGGTGAACGCATTTAGCAGTTCAAGCTGGCATAACAAAAACCGAAGGCGAACTCTGAACCTACCCCGCAATACCGGGTCAATGAAAAATCGTTTCAGTTTTGAGGCAAAAATCATTAAATTCGTCACAAAAAATAGAAGAAAAGGGGGAAAACTAAGGAAAACTGCCAGGCAAGGGTTGGAGACCTCAGACAGACCTTTGGCAAGGAGTAGACGATCTCCTTTTGTTTGTATTTCACCTCTACGCGTAATTTACTGTGAACCCTGCGAGGATCAGGGATGAGGATGAGGATGAAGAAGGCTGATGACTATCTTCGACCCGGTACTGGGTATTGGGGTTGGTGCTGCAGCCTCGGCAAAAGTGACATCATAAGACGTGACACATTTGAACTCGAGATCGAAGCATAGGACCTCTTGCAATACTCTGCACCCTTTGATACCTGGCCTGGGGTTTTCGGTTATTTGATCGCTCGTAAATTTCTTTTCGCTGGGCTACGTTTCATGATCTCAATCGAAATCTTTTGGCGATTTTTGCACTGTGGGAAATTTTTGCGGAAGGAAGCGCGATCATGATCGATGGCTGTATAGAGTTTCAATAGGGTTAAAGGGGCGGCACTCGTTGGTCGCCTGAACCGCCGAACCGTCCGGAATGGGGAAAAAGGAAACTTTTTGTGTGCAGAAAGCGAAACCAGAAACTCAAGTTCTACGCTACATTTCCTCAAATTTCCATTCTGAAGTTTAACCGCTTAATTATTGCCTAAGTGCATTTTCACACCATTTTCCAGGCGTTTTTCGGGCGGAAAACCAGTTTTCCTAAATCGTGTTATGGTCTGCGCTTGACCACAGCCCATTTTGACTCTACCGTTTTGATAAATTTTCATTGTTTGTTTGTAGGTTTTCGTGGCGCGTGTCCAAACAAGTTAACCCCTTGACAGCCAGGGTGACCGCTTGACCAGCGCCCGGCACGATTCCTGCTCGACTTGATGTTGTCCGCACATCCTCTGGGCACGAAACCCAAAGCACGTGCGTTTAATTAGGAAGTCGCCCGTGGTCAACTTGTCGGTCAGTGAAGGAAAGGTTTTAAAGATCTCAACAAGGGAAATCATATAATTATGACTAGACCTACAATAACTATAATGCGAAGATACACGCATAGGTACATACATACATAATATGTACATATGTCTAACTATGTATGTATTTTGGTACTACATAGACCCACTCATGACTGGGATCTCCTGCTGGACTTGCATTCACCTCCCAAGCCCATAGCTATCCACCCTTTTTTTTTTGCCGCTCAGCTCTTTATTTTTGTTGGAAATTGTGTGATTTGAAAAATTTATAAATGCTACATTTTGGCAAAAGGCTGTCATTGTCACGGCCATCATGGAAAGGGGTAGCTGGGCTCCTATGTACTGAAAGGATAAAGGATGCTGTGCCCTGTCGCCTGACAGCGTGTTCAATTGTTGAGGACATAGAAAAGCGTTACGCTCTCAGATGTTTGCTAAATACAACAAAAAATTCGCTGACCTTCCCGCAGAATTTTCGAAAATCTGTTCAGTGAGAGAGGGATAAAATGCGTAAGAGGGGGGAAAGTGTGGTAGGTTGAAAGAGCGAAGAGAGAGAGAGAGAGAGAGACGAGACCGCGTTAGCTGCGTTCTCTTAAATGGAATTGGAAATTCAAAGTCAAAAGTTTTGGCTTTTTCAAGGACATCAACGCATCATTAATATTTGCTTGAACTTTTACGATCATCTATCAATCGATCTATTGTCAGTATATCTTAAGGTATAGGTATAGGCTTTGCTCGCGACGGCAAGTCAAGCAAATCAATGGGAGATTCTCGTGTGGGGCGAATGAATGAAGATTCAGGAAAACTATCAATCTGCTTGTACTCTCTAAAAAACGAAACGGATAATCCTAGAAATCTTAACTCTTAACTTAAAAGCGCACATGGACCTGGCCATAAATAGTTGGACTGGTAAACATCACCTGGTGGGTTGAGTCTTTAAATGTTTCTGCAAAGATTTCTTTAAGCACTGATTGCAATGATTTAAGCAATGTTTCTCGATGAAAATCGATTCGGCTTTATAGTTTTCAATATTTTAAGTATCATGTCGGAAAAAACTAAAACTAAATTTTAGATCTGAGTGGTCTCAAGAACAGAATATACATATAAGCTTTATTATGACTTCAGACTTCCCCAGTGCCACTTCCTAAATTCGAAATCCCTTCTTACACTGATTGTAATCAACTTTACCTAGCAGTAGAAAAACTATAGCTATAAAAATAATTTTATTCAGAGAGCGTAAGTTATAAATGATAAACTGTAAATGGCGTTGCATATATTTTCCGAGAATTCATTCCGCTAGCATGCAAATTTTCCACAGTCTCATGCCGACAAATGTGACCCAAATGATGCACATCTGAGTTTTTGTGAAAATTTGCATAATTTTGGCATTTTCAATTAAGCGGGTGTCCTGGCCTGCAGGCGAGGGATGAGATTGGGCTGGGCTGGGGATGCGGGACTCATTTTTGACTTGTGCCAATGTTATGCAAATTTCCCGGATTCAACACCCCGGCCAACGGGTTAGAAGTTCCCGCAGCCAAGTCCTTGATTTCATTTTGATGCGTTTTTGTTTGGCAAGCACAGTGCTAAATGTTAATTCTCCTCAAGTGCCAATACGTTCGTCTTGAGCCCGGTATTCGTTTGGCAGGGGCAACCCCGTTCAATCCTTTTAAATATTCATGAAATTCAAGGCGCATTTACAAACGATGTTAGGTTGTATGAAGTCGATTGGAAATTTGCAAATATATGATTAAGTAATGAGGTCGGGCTTCCATTAGGAGAACAGTCGGAAAATTTAAGGAAATATATGTAGGGAGTTGCAGGTCTAAGATCTCCCACTGTAGAGACTTTATCCTTTTTTGAGGTAATTAACTATTTACAATTTAAATCTCCAGGTTCCACTTAAGGAACACTGTGTGAAATTTTAAGATGTCCTTACAAAATATCTTTTAAATACCATTCCATCTTTATAAACAATAAAAATTATTCAATGTTCATTTATATTTTCGAGCATATTCTGCAAGTGTTTGGAGACCAACAGTTATATGATATGTTAACATATCGGTTATTCCTTTGCAAAGATCACTTCAACATATGCCACACATATTTTGTATATTCCAAAAAGGGGAATAGAAGGTATTTCTTTGAACTAATGAATAGTTTTTCTACTTCCATATCGAACTCTTTACGAACAATCAATTTCCGCAATCTTGCTCTGCAATTTTCCCAAGCCTCAGATATCGGCAATCTTGGAATGCAAAAATGCTTTTCTGCGGAACCCTCAACCCTTTTGCCGTCTTCAATCAATTTATTAATTTCCCATGCTCCTTGTTTATGCAATTTGCAGTATCGAATGTCGGGGGAATGGCAACAATCGTGGAAAAAATACACAGTAATAAAGAAGGAAAGGATTAGGCATGAATTTTCGATGCAGCCCGGGCAAAAGGAGTGCAGAATGCAGGTTTCCCTTTTAGCACGACTGCAGTGTTCGAATCCTTTTGCTCAGACAGGCAGAAACACGTAAATACTTTTTCTCTTTTTGCATGAAGGAGAAACGGCAAGGGTTACATTACCCTTTCGGAAAGAACCACCTCGAGGAGACTTTCACATAAATCTTGGTTGCGGCAGCTGACATCATTAGGATGGCATTTGTCATTCGATTTTCGCGTAAGGGATTGGTGTAAAAAGTATCAGTTTTTCGAAGGGTTTTCTTAGTAGGAAATTCGAGACTTTCAAAGACCGTGGCCGTGGAGAGGGCCAACCCTTGGCAGGATGATCAATAGTTTTTGACCAGGCATAACCATCAATCAATGATTGGAAGATCACGTAACGGACTAGGCCTATTTTCGATGAAAGGTTCCTTAAAATTCGAGTAGCTAACAATTTGACTATTTGGCAGTTTCGGCCACCCCTGAGCTGCTGCTGCTGCTGCTGCCAAATGACCAATGCAACTTGACCTCTGGCCAGTCAACTGTCAACATAGGCACTGTGTCCTTGCATATTTAATCCTATTAATTGCTTTATTAGCAGGACCAGACCCGGGACCAAAGCGAACGTAAACAGCTCAATAATTTTTGTGTGAAAATGTGAGAATTTTCCCAGGCAAATGGCAGATAAAAAGCAGATCTTAAGCGAAAGTAACCCTCAGTCGAAGGGACAGCGCCAGCTGATCTGATCGGTCCCTGCGATCATCATCAATATCATTTAACCTAATGGACCCTGACCTTGCCCGAGCGAGCTAAGCTGCGGCAAAAGTGCCTTCATGCCTGACTGGACGGGGATTTAAAGGCGAAAACCATCTTCCTATCTCTTCCTATTTTTCTTTAATTTCCGTTGCCGAAAAATGGCAAAGCCTTGGGACCAAGGGTGGGTTTCGCTTCCCTCCCGGGCGACTCTTCCTCTTGACTGTCCAAACAAATATTAATCAAAGTTGGTACCTAATTATTTGCTTAGGCCACCAAGATTCACAGCCGCACTACTAAAGCTTAACAGTTTTTTCCCAGATCCTTAAAGAGCCAAACTTAATAGTTTCGGTTTTCCAAAGTTTGCAGCAGAAAGAAAACGAGCTGTCTTAATTGTCACATGACGTGACTGCCATCGGACATGGCCCTTCAACGCCCTTGTTTGACACTCAATTTGCATAAATTTTGGCTGTCATTAGCAAACTGTTGATGTGGTTAGCTCGGACAGGTCCAGGGGCGAAGTGCAGGGCGAGAATATTGATTGAGACTTAATGATTGTGTTTACATTTCGAGGTTACACGTCGGCAGCCGTAAGGACACACGTATCGAGGAATTCCCGTTGCACACAGTTACTTGCATACATTCAAATGTGTATGTACGAGTATGAATGCATGTACATACATTATGCGAGAGTGGGTGCCGAGTCAGATTATTTACGTTAAAAACATCATTTAGTATGTAGCCCTACAGTAGTACTCTACGGCGGTAGCAGATGGCATTTTCACTTTCTGGGTATTCTTAAATATTACAATTTTTAACAATTTCCAGTAGAGCTCTGGCTTAATTCAAAGAGGGCATCTTTAAATTTTACTGGGACATAACATACGATCCTCCCGTAGATAATTAAAGATTTTCAGTAATTATCAGCAACTAACTAAATGTTGTTCTTAAGAAGTTACTGTGCGATACAGCGCTGATATCCTAAAATTTGTTTTGATGTTTGAAGCTAACTATATATTTTTTTATGGCAAGGTATTTGTTTTTTTTGTATTTATTTATGTAAGTTAGCTAGTAATTATGAAAATTGTCAAATGAATAACACAGGTATGAAATTCTTAGTAAATCAACCTTTTCTTTTATTATTGTATTAGATTTGGTAAATTATAGAACGTATTATCCCATTTTAATTTGATCTACAAATTCATCAATATAATTATCTTATCAAAATAATGCAAAACAAGAAATATATTCAAGGAATAACACTAAATAGTTTTGAAACACCCATCAAAAAATTGTTGTACAATAATTAGTTTTGATTGAATAGAAAATTATCAGAAATTGTATTTAAAGATAAAACAAGACGCGTGTTCAAGAACTATTTTGAAGGACAGTATTGGACGTTGTATCAACTTAGTGGTTGCATAGCATTCCAGAACTGGCATTGATTTTCCTTCCTTCGGGGACAATGGAAACGGAAACCCAATCAGGCTGCAAACGTGCCTTGATCATGATATCCCAATCCTGTTCCCTGGAACAGTGTTGGCGTTGTTCGGCTGATTGCGCAACTGCCAAAACCAAAACGAAAATTAAATAAAAACTAAAGCAGGGTCGGAGCATTTTCCACTAAACAAGAACGGAATTTGTACAGAAAATGCCAAAAAACAAAAAAAAAATGAGGAAACCGATTGAGTATCGAGAATCCACCCTCAAGCTGCGAAGAGAGAGGGAGATGATGCCGAGCACATAACAAGATGTTCCCTCCAAAGCATTTGTCTAAGCATGCTGCGTAATCCTTTTTGTAAGGACACGTCTCATTGTGTGCGCCGTGCGGTGTGTGTCTGAAAGGATTGCTCTGCGAAGAAGGGAATTCGGGACAAATGTCGGTATCTCCGGCCGGTGCGCAGTTTCCTGGCAGGCAAGCATCCAGAAAGGCAGCTGAAGAAGATCGAAGGATGCCATGCCCATGGGATGCCAAGGGGGCGCCGAGTTGCGCTGTTTGTTGTGACGATGTAATAAGATTATAATTCCATATTTCTCCTCCTCCTCCAGTTTTCTTTCCAATTTTTATTTTCTCCACATTCGCGCTGCAGAGTTCAGGGAACTTTGGCAGCTGACCCCTGGCATGGCTTCGCCAAGAAAGGACATTCGCTAGGGGTTGCAAAAATGCGGAAAATGAAACTTTAGGAAACTCCTTGAAAACGAAACCCTTTCCTGTCAATTAGAAAATTTGCCAGATTCTATGCTCTCCTACCTGGCAGGGATGCGGAATAGAAATTGCAGTTTCCTAAATTAAGGCAACATTTCGCCCAGAAAAAGGGTAAATATTTGCAGGGTGCTCCGTAAAGTATCTTATAACATCGCTTGCTTTCATTAATTTTAATATTGTCATTAGTTTTACGAAAGAAACCCTCCAGAAAATCGAAAAAATGTCCCGAAAATCCATAAAAACTCGTGAGAAATTTCTGCGATCGGTAACTTGACTCGGAGCTAATGATTTCTCTGGCAATCCTGGAGACAAGTCCAAGGAACTCATAACGATCATCAATCAAGTCGGACAGCTGCTGAAAAGGCAAATATTTTTGATAAATTGTTCTCCAAGTTTTAGGTTTTGGTTCCCCAAAAAGTGTGAAAATCTTTCTGCCAGAATCTTCCTCTGCGAAAATGCTCAAAAATGCATTAAACGAATTCTAAAAATCAGCTGCTGACAAAAAATAACGACTATTTGCACTGCAACCCTCCGCATGGCCTATCCCATGTATGTGATTAATAAATTATGCAAATTTCCAGCACGAGAAGGGACCTGATGCCTAAAACGCATTTAACCAATATTTGCATAATTTTGGCACAGGCGACTTTTCCACCAGGGCCTTGCAAGGCAGGCAGCCGGCACCAGGACACGGGCACGAGAACCGAAACCGAGCCAGTGTTATGCAAATGGACCTGCAACTCAGTCGGGGAGGAGGGTTACATTACACTCCAGCCACGCAGATCGACTGCGCACGCGCGCCGTGTGGAAACTTATGCAAATCAGCGAGGAAATCCCTCGAACATCGAACAAATCGATTGGCGCAGGGCGGAAGCTGAGGGACGCTTCGGCTACGGCTGGGCTGGCTGAGGCCATCGATTGATTTTGAATTTGCATTTGCATTCGGTCCTAGCTAAGCAAGGCACGGTGGAAATATGGAAGGATGGAAAGGAGGAAGGAAAGGAGCTGGTTTGTCACTTGGTTGGCGAATCGGGATTGAAGTGGATTTTCCAATTGTTGCCATAATTGAGTGACATGGATAACACAGAGAGGGACGGAGAATGAGAGGGGGAGATAGGAACTAACCCATGTTCTGTGCTATTGATTACAAAAAAGGTTCCACGCCAAAATGGCAACTGGAATGGAAATCTGCATGAAAATGCAGACAAAAGCCCATACGTTTCCGTAGTATAAAGGCGATCCATAGGTCGGTTCAAGGCTTGTTTTAATTCCCCATGTACGCTCATTCATAGTTGCTCTCATTGTAAGAGTGTTCCTGCTTTTATGCTTTTACATTTACATATGAGAAATTCATATTCAGTTACAAATGGAAAACTTTTGTAGGTCACGTTCAGTGTTTTTACTGCTGGCTCGGTTGATTGCAGTCAGTCCTGAAGAGTCATTTATTCAGGGGATACGAAGCGACAATTATTATTTCGGGCTAAACTTTAGAATTAGCATTACACTGGGAAATCAATTAGGGAAGTAGATGGCCACCATGATCGCTCAAAGCCAGCGACCTTATAGAGTTTGAATTGCTGGCGAATTTTTCTCCTATGTTGAACAGACCCCGGGAGGAAGACGGCTCTGAGTTATCACTGATGTCATCAACGTGAGAAAATCCCTGGGAACAATTCCAGCACTTCCCTTCCAGTGGATAGCGTATCTCCCATCTTTCCCCCTCATTACGTCAATTGCCTGTGGCACTTCGATCCTCACAATCTCCTCGATTTATGCTAAAAAGTAAACAAAATCGTTTGAATATTCTGAATATTCTGGAGGGGCGCTTCATTCAGTGGGCATACTATGCACACCCCATTTACCTATTTTCCTTTTCTTGAATATTTTCTCTATTTTCCTCCTCTTTGTGATTCTTTGTTTTGGGATGCGTTTAGCCACAGATTTATTGCCTCAACAAAATCTCAACATCTATCCCTGAACAGGATGTGTGTCTTCCTTCCCCTGATCGATGATATTTCAATATATTCATTGGCATCCCTCGCACTCTGTTTCTCCAACAATGCTGACCCTTGGGCTGCTGCCTTTTTGCATACGTATTTGGCAGCTGGGGTCGGTCCATCAATGACCACAGGGAAGGCTAATAGGATCTTCATTTGTCCGATTTGTCCACACTCTTGGCGGGACCACTCGACCACTTAGGGATGCAATGGATATGGATGGACGGCGGACAGTGGCTCAGGATAAAGTCATTGCATATGACAATGCAAATGTGTGAAGTGTCGGGTCCTTGGGCTTGGGTTCGTTCTTAGGGGCAGTTTATCCATCTTCGACTGACCAACCCCACGAATGACACGCGTCCGAGTGCTTTGATCGATTAGCGCTGGTCAAGAACCAGTTTTCGAGGGTTAAGGATTAAGAAAAAGGGTTTGGAATGGTCGGTCGGGTGGTCAATCCGGCACGCGATACCCGGGGGCACTGTCCTACCATATATCTGTCTATCGGCGCATGTTGAGATCTCTTATTTGGGGTTCCATTCTTCCCATTGATAGTTCGTTTGTGGAGTTCTTGAGAAATTTCCGTTAATTCGAGAACATATTTGTGTTTAACAAAATGGCCGACCTCTCGCCGAGGAGCCATAGCTTCCCAGGCGGGACGGGGTCATTGGTAAACATGCTGAGAACAAAATAGAAAGATAATTTGAATGCATGACCGCAAGGCTACCCTTTGAACCCGGTCGCCATTGTCCTGTCTGTCCAACTTTCATGCCTGACTGCCACCCCAAAGCTAGCAGACGCAGCAGCTTCGGGAACAGGATCAGGATGAGGGCAAGGACCATCAGCAGCCGTTAGGGGACACCCAATACCCAAGCTGGCTAAACGAAAGGTGATGCTGCCGCCGCCTCTATGCTTCCATGTTGACCAGATCCCGCTATGGACCGACATATGGTCCACATATTCTTCAATGGTCCCATCCTTTCATCCTTTTTTTTTTGCTATACTGTTGAAATTTTCTTCGCTGCCTTTCTGAAAATTAATGCCGATGTCCAAACCGGTTTGCTTGTGATTTTCATTTTTGATTCGTGGCCACGAGTCCGGTCCGGTTTTGGGCGAGGAGATTCGTTGAGCGACCCTTCAACCCTTTTGTTACCTTTTCATGTACGCTTCCGAAAGGATGCGCAAAAGCGAGTTTAATTGCAGCATTCGGCTTTGCTGTGTTTTGCCTGACCCAAAGGGACGGGATTGTATGAGAAATCTTTCTCAAGTTTTTTTTATTCCTTGAAGGATTCCTTTGGAATAACCGTTATAAATTAGCCAATGTAGAAAAATAGGTAGGACTGACGGAAAATGGCGCAGTGTCGGCGTGACCACTGACCATCTCAATTACCCCTTGTTGTTGTCCCATCCACGCGCCCAAAGGATGTCCGGCTAAGATGACCACTGAGCACCCTCCAAGACAAAGAGGTTGGAAAACCTGTTTGACTACCCAATAAGTAACCCATTATCCTTCAAGAATAGGCACGCGCGCTGACCATTGGTCAAGGCGATCCCTCTCTATTGTCCCTCCATAGATAATCTCCGATTTCACGCCCGTGTCCAGCTTATTCCTAAGATCCTACGCGTGTCCATTTGCATTTCATTAGCATTTTTAGATACTCGTACAATAGTCATCATTGGCATGCAACCAACTTCCAGCATTAGCCAAGGGTCAGCATTGTTGGAGAAACAGAGTGCGAGGGATGCCAATGAATATATTGAAATATCATCGATCAGGGGAAGGAAGACACACATCCTGTTCAGGGATAGATGTTGAGATTTTGTTGAGGCAATAAATCTGTGGCTAAACGCATCCCAAAACAAAGAATCACAAAGAGGAGGAAAATAGAGAAAATATTCAAGAAAAGGAAAATAGGTAAATGGGGTGTGCATAGTATGCCCACTGAATGAAGCGCCCCTCCAGAATATTCAGAATATTCAAACGATTTTTGTTTACTTTTTAGCATAAATCGTGGAGATTGTGAGGATCGAAGTGCCACAGGCAATTGACGTAATGAGGGGCAAAGATGGGAGATACGCTATCCACTGGAAGGGAAGTGCTGGAATTGTTCCCAGGGATTTTCTCACGTTGATGACATCAGTGATAACTCAGAGCCGTCTTCCTCCCGGGGTCTGTTCAACATAGGAGAAAAATTCGCCAGCAATTAAAACTCTATAAGGTCGCTGGCTTTGAGCGATCATGGTGGCCATCTACTTCCCTAATTGATTTCCCAGTGTAATGCTAATTCTAAAGTTTAGCCCGAAATAATAATTGTCGCTTCGTATCCCCTGAATAAATGACTCTTCAGGACTGACTGCAATCAACCGAGCCAGCAGTAAAAACACTGAACGTGACTTACAAAAGTTTTCCATTTGTAACTGAATATGAATTTCTCATATGTAAATGTAAAAGCATAAAAGCAGGAACACTCTCACAATGAGAGCAACTATGAATGAGCGTACATGGGGAATTAAAACAAGCCTTGAACCGACCTATGGATCGCCTTTATACTATGGAAACGTATGGGCTTTGTCTGCATTTTCATGCAGATTTCCATTCCAGTTGCCATTTTGGCGTGGAACCTTTTTTGTAATCAATAGCACAGAACATGGGTTAGTTCCTATCTCCCCCTCTCATTCTCCGTCCCTCTCTGTGTTATCCATGTCACTCAATTATGGCAACAATTGGAAAATCCACTTCAATCCCGATTCGCCAACCAAGTGACAAACCAGCTCCTTTCCTTCCTCCTTTCCATCCTTCCATGTTTCCACCGTGCCTTGCTTAGCTAGGACCGAATGCAAATGCAAATTCAAAATCAATCGATGGCCTCAGCCAGCCTAGCCGTAGCCGTAGCCGAAGCCGAAGCGTCCCTCAGCTTCCGCCCTTCGCCAATCGATTTGTTCGATGTTCGAGGGATTTCCTCGCTGATTTGCATAAGTTTCCACACGGCGCGCGTGCGCAGTCGATCTGCGTGCCTGGAGTGTAATGTAACCCTCCTCCCCGACTGAGTTGCAGGTCCATTTGCATAACACTGGCTGCCAATGTGCCCGAGGATGAGGTTGGTGCAGACCCCGATTCGATCGTCTCACCCGCTCTGGCCCCGGGCGGCTATGCCAAAATTATGCAAATGCTTCTGCGTGCCAATATTTTACAACAATAATTTATGCAAATTACTTTCTGCCAGGGAATCGGTGCGCCTGCACAGCGGATGTAACATGTCGCCTCCTTCAAATGGAAAGCGGTTCCTCGAAGGGTTTGCTCTTGTTCGGATTTTCTGCAATGGTTTTTTTTATATGCAAATTTTTTTTGCAACGGTTCTATGAAAATTTGGGTATTTTTGCACGATTGTAATGCAGATTTTTTGCTCGATTGTAATTTTAATTTTGAAAAATTTTTCTATGGCGCAAAAATGTATGTTTTATTTTTTTGCATTTGAATGGTTTTCATTCGATTATGTCTCTGAGGGAGAGCAGCTGCTCCAGTTCTAAGGCGCGCCAATCCTTTGGGTTTTGTTTGTTCTCAGTTTTGCCGAAATTCTCCCGAACAATTTGCATAGAGAAGCGATCCTCCATGATCCTGAATGGACAAAGATGCGGCATGTACACTTTGTGAGACTTTAGATTCGATTATGGTCGTGGAAATCAGTCAATGCTGTTGGGTAAAAATTTTAGATTGAATTTTGCTAGTGTGGGAAAGTTTTAAGACAATGATAAATTAATCAAAAATATATTGAAATTATTAGGCAGATAGCTTAGCTATTATATATATATAGTGGGGTGGAATGATGAAACAAATCGTGATTACGGAAGTTTGAATATTGAATATATTGAATACCGCTTGCATTCATGTATCCCATTAGAACTATCGCAGTAATGAATTTTTCATTCGTATTTCAACATTTACACAAGAAACTAAACTCTGCCAGCTTTCGAAATACGAGTATGTCTATCGACCATAGTACTCTCAACTCGCAAGTTAATAGTTAATACTTTATAAATACTTAATATTAGCTGATCATCATTTTCTTTAAAATATTTATAAATGCATGCATAGTATCTATGTACAAATGTATTTCTATGTAAACAATTTTTATGAAATTCCCTCACTCATCTATTTACTGCTCTATAGTTTCCGCTCTCGCTCACTCATTTGGTTGAGATACATAGATTCCTCTACACTCTCTCCTCTCTTGCATTCAATGACATTTTTTACCTAAAAAACTCTCTTTTCCAGATAAATTTACATGAATGCTGGCATTTTATTGGTCGGGAAAAAAGTAACGAAAAAACGGCACCAAACCGAAAACACGTAACGCAAGGCAGCGACGAGCATTGCATTTTCCGAGAGCATTTTCCGGCTAAGGGTCGCTAAAAAACTAGGGGTTGTGCGGCCAGCCCAGCCGCCACAACGGGGTTGGTTGGCCGCTCGACCGTTTTTTAAGAGAGTCGAGAGCGAGCGAGATCGTGGCAGCAGAGGAGAGGGTTGCAGTTCGAAGTTTGGGTTCGAGTTTGCGCAACTTCTGCTATATTAGCTGGCGGCCGTGGAAGAGTTGAGACACTCGAAGCCGAACTTCGATGATCGCCAGACGGCCGTGCAAGACAGTCGATCGAGGACGAGATTTCCGTGTTCCGCTGTGTTCAACAAACTGTGCTGTGACAAAAAACAAACCAAAAATCTTCAAGATCGAGGCCAAATCTTAAGAATTTTTTAAAACGAAAGGAGAGAGATCTTAGTTCAGTGTTGTGTTTGACTAGAAAAATAAATAAATAAAAGTGCTTTGCCAGAATGTCCAATCAAATGGAGTTTATAATGCAACTTTATATGATGAACTTGCTGCAGCAGCAACAGCAACATCAGCAGCAGCAGCAGCAGCAGTTGCAGCTACAGCAGCCCCAACAACAGCTGGCTGGATACACCTACACACAGAACGAGGACATCTCCAGCAGCACATGCCTGCAACAGCAGCAGCAACATGAACAGCAACAGCAACAGCAGCATCTCGAACCTCTCAAGACAAGAACGCACAAACGCATTAGCTCGCAAAACACGACCTGTAGTACTCTTAGTAGCCGTAGTTGTAGTCCCAATAGTAATTTGATTGCTCTTCAACAACAACCATTTGCCCATGCTGCAGCATCCATGCCCCCAGCACCTAACCACTTTGTTGGCCAGATGTTGCTCAACACATTGCCCCCCCTGACGCAGTTCATGCTGCAGCAGCAACAACAACAGCAGCAGCAGCAGCAACAGCAACAGCAACAGCAGCAACACTTGTTGGCAACATCGAACCTCCTACTAACACCCACCCACACGCCCAGCTCCCTGAAGCAGGAGCAGCTGCAACAAAACATGATGCTGGGCCAGTTCTCAAACGCAGTAAATGTCGAACAGCTTACCACAAATAATTTTTTGCAATCCTCCACAGTGACATCAACGCCAATCGAGAACGCAGCGCAACATGCTGCCGACGCAGCCATCACTCCAGCAGCAACATCTGCAGTGGCTCAGGGGGCGCATGTTGCCAGCAGCCTTTCGGCCGTCACAGTCAAATTTGAGCAGGATTTCGACGATGAAGATGAAGATGATGATGTTGACGATGACGATGACAAGCCGCTGTCCAGCCTGAACAGCTGCAGCTCCTCGGGGCTGGTCAGCACCAATGCCAGCTCCGAGAAGCTGCTGGTGATGTCGGGCGTGCAACCGTTGGAGTCGACGATAGACAGCGTTGACTCCCCCAGCATGGTAAGTAGTTCGTTGGATCACATTGGTGATCCTACAATGCGAATAGAGTGAAGACAAAGCTCTATTATTCGAATTTTCCATGTCTCTCTTTTTGAACTTTAAATGGTGGGTGATACATGGAAAATATGGGGAATATCCCACGCTTTTGTAATTCGAGTGATACACCAAACGATTCGTGATTCAAGAACTTTTTTGCGGTTTGCTTGAGTTTGAGAGTAAACAGAAAGATCTCGATTCCAAAGAAAACAAACAGCTGTGTCGGCAGCGCGCGGGTAGCCAGCTGTGGGCACCAGGCAGTCTGTCCGAGACGAGACTCCACTATCTTATGTAACATCGTTCTCATCGTTCTCCTCTCGCTTTGCAGTACACCCCCGTCAAGCAACCGGCGGACTCATCGTACAACCTCACGCCCCTCGACAGCGAGCTCACTCCAAACACCCCCATAGCCCAGACCCAGACCAACTCCCTCCTGACCCCGCCCTCCAGCGAGCAAAGCAAGAGCATTGTCAGCCTGTCCACGGCGAGCAGCCTGGACGCGTTCCTGCAGAGCGAGGATAGCTTGAAGAACCTGCGAAAGGTGTCCTCGTATCTGGAGTGCGAGAACAGCCTGTGCCGGCAGGAGAACTTTCGCGAACATTTCCACTGCCACGACGAGCCCTGCCAGGGCAAGATCTTGAGCAAGAAGGACGATATCATCCGGCACCTTAAGTGGCACAAAAAGCGCAAGGAGAGCCTCAAGCTGGGCTTTGCCCGCTTTTCCTCGGCGGACGACTGTGCCCCGACCTACGGCAAGGGCTGTGCCTACAACTGGAAGCAGACCCACTACCACTGCATCTACGAGCACTGCCCCAAGGTGTATGTGAGCACCAGCGACGTCCAGATGCATGCCAATTTCCATCGCAAGGACTCCGAGATAGTCAACGAGGGCTTCCGACGCTTTCGAGCCCACGAAAACTGTCGCATTGAGGACTGCCCCTTCTTCGGCAGGAAGATATCGCACTATCATTGTTGTCGCGAGGGTTGCAACCACACATTCAAGAACAAAGCTGATATGGGTGAGTGTCCAGCGTAGAGCATGGTCCATGTTGAATAGAAATTAACTCGGGATTATCTGTCTGTTCCTCAGACAAACACAAGACCTATCACCTGAAGGACCATCAGTTGAAGATGGATGGCTTCAAGAAGATTCTGAAGACGGAGGCCTGTCCCTTCGAGGCTTGCAAGTTCTCCACGGTTTGCAACCACATCCACTGCGTCCGCGAGGGCTGTGACTACATCTTGCACTCCAGCAGCCAGATGATCAGCCACAAGCGAAAGCACGATCGGCAGGACGGTGAGCAGGCTTACCAGCAGTTCAAGAGCAAGCAGGAAGTGGAGGAGTCCTCGCTGGAATCCGCGCCCCAGCCAACCGCCAGCGCCACTCAGCCCCCGATCAGTGCCTTTAGCAGCAGCAACACCTCCACCCCTCTCTCCTCTCTCTCCGCCGAGCACTTCCTGGCCCGCAAGCGCGGCAGGCCACCCAAGAAAATTGTGAGTATATCAATAGATCACATAAGTCCTGCTGGAACATAGTATCTGATATATATCGTATGTATGTACATTTATCCGTTCACAGCAACTGCCCGCCGATGCTCAGCAACCAGAGGCGAAACGTCTCAAAGTCGAGGATGATTCCAGCAATCAGACCATGCTCCAGACCCTGCAACAATCCATTCCCCAATCATCTCTCAACCCACTCGCCAATGGACTGTTTCCCGGCCTCCTGCCAAACTTCAATGTTGGTGCCACCGCTGCCGCTGCAACTGGGGCAGATGCCATGGCGCCAAACTTCCAACTGACGCATTTGATGGCCCTCTTTCAGCTACAGAATCCCCTCTTGTACCAAAACCTCTATCCCGGCCTCCCACAGAACACCTCCATGCTGGGAAACTTGGCTGCCTTCAGTGCTGCCTCGGCAGCGGCGGCGGCAGCAGCAGCCTCCGGGGGGCAGCAGCCCAAGGCGGAATTTAGCGTTAAGCCAGAGTTGAAGGAGTAGGCCCGTGATCCTGCCCAGAATTTCTTGGGGTAGTTTTTGTATATATGTATGTGTGATAGTTTGACCCACTGACGTTGACGATTCGATGGACAGCAGCCAGGCGCGCGCTTTAAGCAGGTCCCTCCTCCTCTTCCTCTGACGATTTCGGGGTCAGCGAGCACTGAGGCAGGACCACAACGGACTTTACGTTCCTTTAGTCCACAAAAGCGAACTCCGCTGCACTCTGATGAGATTCGCGATGCTCATCAGAGTGCTGCTGAATTTGCTTTTTCAAAACAGTTTTATCGTAATGTTGATATTTTTTTAAATACGCGTATTCTTCCCTTAGCCTAGTTTCATCGAGTGCTACGTTAATTTAAAAAATTTTCAGCCATCCTTAATAAAAAACGAAATTCTTGAATTTTAGTTTGACTAAAAACTGTGATGTTTTCATTAGATCTGACCCACTTGCTTGCTAGTTAGTTAGAATGCTGAAATGGCCTGACTTAGGAGATTTATTTGTCAATAAATGTATGTGATATACCTACCAATAAAATAATGCAAATTGTTTAGACTTTATCCATTAAGATATTGATAAAATAAAAATGTAAAGCCCAATTAAATACTCCTGATTGCCATCCTTAATTTAATGGTTTATGATCCCGAATAAATTATCATGCCAGACTATTTAGGCTACTTAAAATAAGCATAATGAATGCTTCTGTTTTACGGACCAATGATCCCCCCATGTCGCGAATATTTAATTGAAAAACTCAATCTGGTATCGATTAAATAATTTTTGTTGACTTTATTACTGTTTTCATATAATTGCTGTTGATTTTACTCATATTCTAACCCAAATCAGCTAAACAAACTCCGGGCGCCCGATGAAAAGCATCCCGGCTAAGCAATAGATACATAAGTTAAGTACCTGACACAGAAGCAATTTGTTTGTTTTGATGTTTTTTTTAATATATTTTCCACATTTTATAGTTATTGCATATAGTATGTTTGTAATTAAATCAATACAATCCAAGTACCATAATCGTAAGAGAAGAGATTTCAGAAAATTGTATCCTACTCGTATTTACAAGCGAATCCCGCCGGAATACAAGTGTCGTTTTATACATTAGTTTCTCATTTAAGTTTAAATTGCAAATAAAAACCCTGGGGAGAAATGTACAATAGAAATATAGTTACAACTTAGGATAATGTTAAGAACTAATGTACTATACTAAATGTAACTAAAGCAACGAAAATCGAGTAACAACAAGTAGCTACTAAGTAAATTCGTTAAACATTAAGGTAATAGTGAAAGAAAAACTAAACTAAACAAGCTACAGACTCTTTTATTAATGCCCCGTGTGATTTGGTTTATTTTTCGCTGTGACTGTGGATGCGGCGTGAGGTTATACATCTGTCATATTTCGTCTGTCAAGCATCGATTTCAAAAAGGTAGCCAAATCTATAAAACCTTGAAAAAGCATTTGTCCAATTCCTTCGTATAAGCATACTACATACTATACATGTAGGAGTGTGGGGTATATATTATTCTGGGGAGTGGGGATCAGTTTATAACGATTGCGTGACTTGCGGAGCAATATATATGGCAACATTTTGTGCGCGCATTGACACAATTTGAAAACGAAGTAGTTATAGGTTGACTTTATATCTAAGCCGCAACAGAAGTTCATGAGTAGCATGGGTAAGCTGTCCGTCCGTGTCCAGGTCCTGGATTCTGCTCAGGGGGTCGGCTCGGGATAGAACCCGCGAAGCAGCTTGCTGATGAATCAAAACCGTTAGCTGCGGCCGGTAGTCGCTGCAGGAGGTGCCAGCTCCACCGGAACAGGCGCCACACCCACAGACGACTCTGTGCTGGACTGGTGCTGGACACCACCAAGAGGAATCGCTCTCATGTGGTGCACAGGACGTATCGACTTGAGCTGGGTGGTGCCCTTGAAGCGCACATTCACATCGCCGCCCACCATGCTGAGCGGGTGCATGGCCTGTTCCTCCTCCTGTGGCATAGCCGCAATAGTCATTGCGGGTGGCACCTGCTCCATCGGCCCCGGCGCCGGTGCGGTGGTGATGGCAACGGCGCTGCTGCCGTACGTCTGACGTGTCGCTAACGGAGACAGCGCTGGAGGCGTGGTCTTGTAGCCCATGCGACTGAAAATACTCCCCCCGCTGCTGTTACTCGCAGTACTGGGCGGGCTGAGGGGCGTGCCCACGCCAGAGTCCACCTCCAGTGGACTCTTGATATTGGCGACGAACTTATCCACGTGCTCGGGCAGCTTTAGTTCGTCCAGCTTTGTTTGAATGACGGTCCGTGCACTGGCATTGTCGAGCAGGCGATTGGGCCGCGCGGGTGGTGTAGGCGCGACAGCGGAGACCACCGGCTCATTGGCCGGGACATTGCTAGATTGACCATTCATGCGGTACTGCTGCTGCTGACGCAGCTGCTCAAAAAAAGGTGTCTTCTCCTTCTTCTGTTTTTGTGGCGAACCATGTTCGTCTCTTTCGGTCAGCTCTTCGAGCACCTTGAGGGGAAACCCCAAGTGACTGTTCACTGAGATGGATTTGCCGATCTTTCGGTCGGCAAAGACCGGCCGGCGGCGCTGTCGTTCTAGGTCGTCCAGCTGCTGGAGCATGCGTCTCACCTCGTTGGGCAGCTCCAGGTCGGGATTGTGCTCCACCAACTGGCCCACATACCGGCCCAGCGTCTGTATGGTCAGCTCCAGCGACTGCACTTGCGACTGCAGCGAAGTTATCTGGGATTGCTGGGAAGAGCGCGTGGTTTCCAGCTGAGCAATCGAGGATTGAGCGAACTGCGGAAGGAGGAAGTAAGTACCGAAGGAAAGTAAAGACATCGATAGAGAACGAACCTGCAGCTGCTGCTCCAGATGCTGATTCTGCGTCTTTTCTCTGTTCAACATCTCCAGGTGATGATTGGTGGTTGTGATCTCCTCTTGGAGCACGTTGTACTCTACGTTGTACTCGGCCAGCTGCTTGCCAATGTCCATGGAGAAGACCAGCTTCATGATCTTCTCCATGCAGTTGGGCTCGATTTTGGGCACCACCGTCTTCAGGTAGTCCATGATTTCCTCGAAGTTATCCTTGGCGAGCAGCTGCTGTTTGTGCACGGAGAGCAGTGCAATGGAAAACTTGAAGATCACGTCGGAGGACTCGAGGAAAATCAGATCGAAGACGCGGGCCACGAAGCCCAGGGGGAACTGGGAGCTGAACACAGTGAGGATCCAGGGAGCTGCGTACAGAGTGGGCGACACATCGTTCTGATCCAGCCACACATACAGATCCGGCAGGTGGTCCTTGACCAGGCGCGAGAGCTGGTATAGTTGCAGCTGGAACTTCTTCATGTCTGGCAGGTATTTGGTGCGCATGTTGCGGCGGAACATCAAGTGCTTCAACAGCTGGAAGGCGCTGGCCTCGTCGCACTGCAAAACATAAGTTATATTAGGACACAGGAAGCCAGGAGCTTCTGCCAAGCCAAGCCTACGTGCAACAGCAGAACGCCACAGATGAAGCCGAGACCCTGGCAGTAGCCCAGCTCTGGGTCGAGTATGGAATAGGCCTTCAGCAGATTGAACAGCGAGAGCTGTCCCAGGCCCAGGGGATCCTTGTAGAACTGATGGTTGGGAAACGTCCTGCCCAGGTCTATGAAAATAGCGTGTTGATGCTCCGTGAGCTGCTTCAACAGCGTGTGATATGGCGTGTTGAAGTTGGGGAATCGCTTGGTGTCCACCGGCGCCGTGTTCATGGAATGCTGATCTGCTAGGAAGGTCCACACATCACCGCGCTTCGACCGAGGAACTCCGGTTCGGATGGCATGGCCCAGCACCTTGGGGTCCTTTTTGTTGCCGATCTGCGTGGAGTTGCGCTCGATGATCTGCTCCCAGCGCTCGATCAGCTGCTTGTCGCACGGCACTATCTCCTCATAGTCCAGCTTGATGCGCTTCAGCTCGTTCTCGTTCTGGCGCAGCTGCAGCATGGCATTTTCCGTTTCCATGCGGTTAAGCATGATTGTCTGCCGAATGGCCGTGCGCCACAGCTCCCGCAGCTCGGCCGCATCGCGCTTTCCCCTCTTCGCAGCTGCAATCGGACAATGCCATCATTATCAAACGACAATTGAATGAAAGAAAATGTAAAAAAACTTACGCTTGCGCATGGGCGACAGGAATTCAGTGGGCACCTCGCTGTCTAGCCCCTTGGAGGGGGTGACTACGCTGTTGAGGATGGCCTGCCGCCAGGAGCCCTGATGTGTCTCTGCCTCCTTGGGGCTGTTGCCCACCTTGATGAATCTGCGCGCGGATCAGAAAGGCTGCCATCAGTGGGACAATCAGTGAAAGTTTCGAATGACTCTACTCACATGTCCATCATGGGGCTCTTGAGCTGATCGGCGGTGGGCTTGTTGCTGGGACTCGCTCCCACGGTGTTCGAGCGAGATCGGAAGCCCTCCGGAGGCGACTCGGTGCCTAGGGGTTCAGCTGAGCCCTCCCTTATGTCGCGCAGGTTGTGGGGCGGCACGGCAATGTCGTCCTTGGAGGGCTTGCGCTTCAAGAGATTATCGAATGAGTTGGTCAGGGAGCGCTTGGCCTTCATGAAGATGGTGCTGCCGCCGAGATACTGGTTGAGGAACTCTGAGCGGTTCTCCGCGGTGTCGTGTACATGCCGCTGCTGTCTGGACTCGCAGTGGGCACGCAAAAGCATCATGAGGAACTGGTTCTGCTCGGCCACCGGGGAATTGGTCTTCTCGGAGCCACAAAACTTGGCCCACACGATCTCCTGCTCATCGTCGCTCAGGGTCTCGATTCGACGCAGGATCAGGGCCTGTGTCTTCTTCTCGGACAGCCCCTCCACGTCCGTGCAGAGCTTGTGGTACCACAACATGGGGCAATGCTCGCAGCTGAAGATCTGCGTCTCCTGCTTTTTCTTCTGCTCCGCACAGGTGTCGAAGGCCTGGGCGATGGCTGCCACAATGTCGTCGCACACGTGCTCCGACTGACACTTGAACACGTACCCGATGTAGCCCTCGTTATTCAGCTCGCGGCAAATGATGCCGAAGTGGTCCAGCGACTTTTGGCCGTGCACACAGCTGGCCACGTCCTTGAAGTCCTTGTAGAGCAGCACCTGCTTGCGGTCCGGCGAGATCAGCCGCAGATCGCAGCGTCCCACCAGGAACACCATCGTGCGGTTCTGCTCCACATACGGCGGGATGCAGCCCTGCGAGGCGGAGCGATCCCTCTGCTTTGGTATGCTGCAATGGATGGATTAATTTTGTCAACGAGATGCACACTAAGGGCCACTAGCCTCTAGCCTCTAACTGGGGAGGGGTGCATGTGCATTCTGTGGCGTCATGCGATTAAATAGAGGCAATGGGTGCTGCTAGGCAGGCGAAATAAACGAAAAAGAAGAAAGGAACCAAGAAATCTAGGTCTACATCTACATATATATTCGGTGGCCTTCATACCTTCACTAGAGTGATGAACCTCATGCGAACTGTACATATATTCAATATTCAAACAGATTTATTCAACCATATTTCGACAATAATTTGGGCGCGAAACAAGCAACAAGAGTGACTTCGTCATGCACGCGACATGTATTTCTTTTCGCTTTGGCGTCTTTAGTATATAGCCGTATATAGTATATAGTACGCATGTAAATATTGGATATATATGTACATAGTAACATAGTCTAGCTACATAGTCGTAGTTTCTTTGAGCATTTATTACTTGAATTGTTACCGCAATGCGTATGGAAGGTCACTGAATAATTGGTAAACGAAAAAGCGAATCAAAGTATGCAAATCATGCGGCGGGATTGCTGGACTACTGGGTGGCCACTTACTTCTCCAGCGCATAATTGGGATGCAGCTGACTGGGGCCAACTGGGGCAGCTGCCGAAGCAGAAGCACTGGCTGATGCCGCGCCCTGGTCCCTGGGCGGCGTGGGCTGCTTATTAACAATGACATTGGGCGTTTCCGGCTGGCTATCCTCGGTTTGCCTTGGAGGTGAGGTTTGGCATGACAAAGAAGTTTTGGGCGAAATGTCAGGGGAAAAGTACTTGAGGGGCTGGCTACTTACTGTTCCTTGTGGCCTAGTTCAATCTGGCTCTGGCCGCGCAGCAAAGGGCGCTTCTCGGGCGACTTGTTCTCCTTGTTCTCCTCGAGGGGACGCGGCGCGGCCCCCTCCTCAGCGCCTGTCAGCTGCAGCTGCACTAGGGGCCTTCCCGGGGGCTCCTCCTCTGGCTGCTGATGCTGATGCTGCTGCTGCTGCTCCTGCTCCTCATCCTCCTCCTTGAGGTCGTGGCTCTTGAGACTACTTGAGACGGTCTTGGCCTCGATGCCCACACCCCCCTCGCTGCTGAGGGACATCTTGCGGTTCTGCAGGAGCCGCAGACGCTGCGCGTCGTACGCCTTGAACTTGGGTAGGGCGTCGTCGATGAAGGAATTTGGCACCCGCTTCTGGGACACTCGAATCTTGCCCACGTACATCACCTCGAAGAAGTGCGTATGGTTTGGCGAGATGTCCGCAAGCAGGGAGAGGTTGCTCTGCGCCGAGGTGGATGTGGGAATGTTCACCGTGCCGGAGGAGCTGCTCAGGCCGTGCGTGTACGACTTGGAGGCCTTCATCTTGGAGCTGATCGGATTGGGACTCGCATCGTGCTGGGCTTGCCGCATGGCCTCGCTCATCTTCAGGTTCGTCGCAGGTGTGGCGTGAATCCCGGTCAGGGACCCATTTGAGGAGCTGTGTCCTCCTGCTCCTCCGCCGGCGCCTCCAATCAACGTCTGCGGAATGCTGCCCACCGAGCCGCCAAGAGTGTGGGCCGGATCCCGCATCTGGTGCATCAGCTCGGCCATCTGCAAACGGAACGGCCAGAACTCGTGAGTCACTCAATTGATAGCTATCTGGGATTGGGATTGGGATTGGGATTGGGGTTAGGATTAGGATGGGACCAGTTTCCACGTGCCCTCAATACAAGAAGAAAGTCTATGTCTCCTCAATTCCCCTCACAGTTTAATGGATGACTGGGTGGTTGCCCCACTTGCCTCCACTCTCTCCTCCACTATCCCTCCGACTAGAACCCACTATGACCATGTTTAATCGAACAAAAGTTAACCGAATGCCATGAACCCATGCCAGACCATAAGTGGTTTCCTGTCATAACGTGAAATTAATAATCCATTAGTCCATTTCAGTTTCTAATAAACTAAAGACGTATGCAAATTGCGCTTAGAATCTATTGGAATATACTGCCTCAGTAATGTCCAATGTCAATGTTGGGCACGTCCTTGCTCTCAACTGATCCCAGTGATCAGAGATCTATTCTGTGACAACCGACGCCAGCCAGAGGCACAAACAGAGAGTGCAAAGGAGAATGCCCGCGAAGGGAAAAACACAATACATGTCGTGTGCATGACAAGGCGAACATTAATGCTGGACTCGAGACTGGGACCGAGGCTATATGTCGTGTGGATGACAGGGACGTTGTTGTTCGACTCGGGTCTCGCCGAATGGGTTGTTTTTTGAGGGACTGCTCCCAGATTCAGAAAGCGTGCATACTGCTGCTCTATATGGATACATATCTGATTAAGGGCAGGACGCACTCTTGGGCGATTACTTGTACTCGAATTTGAATTTCTTAAGAATGGGTTCGTCAGCATCTTCCGTGACTCAGTGATCATGTTCACTGCTCATGGCGCAGACATCGCGTCTGCTCTGCTCTGCTCTGCCACCGTTCTTGGGGGCCTCCCTTGTGCCTCCCCTATATTGCCTGTAGGCCCAGTGTAATCGTGCTGCAAGTGGATGCATCAGCTGCTGCCGGCGTGATGGTCGGATCTTCTCTCTGCTGTTCATTCAGAGAGCGGTGCAGCGGTGCCCCCTCATGCTGCCCCCTTGCCCCATTTTGGGTTCATTGAAAAGCTGCCAAAAATGATTGCAGCGGCTGCCAGCAAGTTAAAAGTCCAATGCCATCCCACTCTCGGGGCATGCAGCTGTCTGTCAGATGCGTTTCGTATATGTATGTATCCCGAAGATACATACAACTAATTGTCATTTATCAGCAATTTTAAGGCACAAATTTAAGCAAACGAACGAAATAGTTATCATCCTAAATTGATTTCAATTTTACTTCTGCTCTTTTGGGGATACGAGGAACAGAATCGATTCCTTCATAGAAGCGTCGCGTTGATCAGCCACTCGCCGAGTGATCGTGATCGTGACGTCATGTGCGGGCCAAAATTGACCAAAAGACACATCTGTACATACACATGGTATTATGTACCCTATATATGTACATACATATATTATATATCTATTTAGATTTCTGTGGCACGCTTGACAACCAAAGTGTGCGCCAGTAGTGCCTGGCAGTATACATATTTCTTTTTTCCCTTTTATTATTTTATTATTTTTGTTTACGAAAACAAGCACTACACATAAATAATGCAGAAACGCTCGCAGGAATCCAATTGAACGTCACGTTCGCATCGCGTTTCACTCGACGCCTTTGTCTTTTTCCTCGTTTTACGTGTTTGCGACATTTTTTATTATTACAATACTTTTACTGTTAAACATTCATATTAAATCAACAGTACTCGGCCTCTCCGAAACAAAACAGAACAGAACAGAAACGAGGGGTAGCGTTGGGAGTTGCTGCTGCGACCGCAACTCTACATTTATACCTGATGGCTCTCCTCCGCCAAACACCACAAAGAGTACGTGCGAAAGAGACACTGTAAACTGGTTTACTCCTTTTGGTTTCAATAATGATCCGATCTGATCCAGATTCGGCAATCTGGTAGATATGGTCATTCAAAATTGTGGATGCCACAGATTTTCATCCTCATCATACACTTGTAACAGTGACATATCAGAGAAGTCTGGATACAAAATGTCGCTGCCCTAGCTCTTATAGTCTCTGAGCACTAGGCGCTCATAGGGACGGACAGTCGGACAGATAGACATGGCTCTATCGACTCGGCGATTGATGCTGATCAAGAATATATATACTTTAGGGGGAAAAGCTTCCTTCTGGACGCTACACTCATCCATTTTCACCACAAATCTAATATACCCCTATACTCATTTTGAGTATCGGGTATAAAAACCCCCGCCCTGACAAGCCCCAATGCCAGCCAACAAACTCAAATTCAAAGTCAAATTAGAGGCGATTTACAGGCGATTTGCACGCGCTTACATATAAGCTCCACCGATTTTATGACATTTTGGCGTCCCGACCTCCCCAGCCCGGACTGAAAACCATTTAAAGCCCACAGACAGGAAATGCAACTGAAAAAGCAAAAACTGTTAACAAACCGCAGTTACAAGATGACCTGCACATGCCCTTTACTTGTGATGTGAGTGATGTAATTTAGCGGAAAACAACAAACAAACAATAAAATACATGTGAACAATCTTTCATTTATTTATGGCGATTTCTATAGAAGAACAAAGGTATAAATGTACATTTAGTAGGGATTTTTGCGTCTATTAACGAAAAATGGGACTATAATAATTAATAATTTATTAAAAGTGCACTGCGTGCAAAGTGCACAGAGGAGGAAAAAGTTTCCAGTGGTTCAGGCGTAGATCCGGAGAGACAATACTAATAATTGAATTCAAATCCAACTTGATTTTCCACTATGAAGCTGAAAGTGGAAAGCTGTAAGCCTGAGCTAAACCTGAGATGGAAACGTATAATTTATCCAAAGTCTATTACTGACCTGCAGCTTTTGAGTTCCTTTCACGATAAACTCTCATGCAAACATGTCTAAGTTACAACAGCAGCTGCACTGCAACCCAACGTTAGACCTAGCACAATGTAGTATGATGATATTAACCAAATTATACCAATCAAGTTCGGAAAGGTTCGCGAGCGACCCACTGGCTACTGTCTGTCGTTCAGTAGATGGAGCTCTTCCCCTTTCGAATATGTATCTGACAGAATCGACAGAATCTACAGAATTAAATGTTTCGCGTCAGCATTTTGGTGGCATCTTTTTTGCCGCTTGAGCTAGACTTTGTTGCTTTATGGCTTTTATGCAGTTGGAAAACTGTAGTGCCCGGGTGCCTAGTGAATAGCAAAACCTGGCATTTTAAAGAGTGGCAGCACCTGTCCTCCCTGGAGCGGAGCCCCCTGGAACCCAGTCCCAGTCCTAAGTCTAGAGGACCACTCAATTTGACGACAATGGACAGCAACAGGGGCATTGCAAGTGCTGGCAAACCTCTAACGAGCTTGTTTACATTCAATATAGACTCGTTTTAAGGTCAAGACTTTATGCAATGCGTTTCCTTGCCAATTTGTCCCGCTGCTGCTGCTGCTGCCGGGTTCTGTCCGGTTTGGGTTAGGAGCGATTTGTTCCGGGCCATTTGAATAAACAAAAACCACGTTCAGCTCACGAGTGCCACATGTATTGGGAGTACAACAACTGCCGAAATGCGATATTTTTTTTCACTAATCCGAGAATCGGTGCCTGCCACTTCGATTGAATGTTGGACTTTGTGTACTGGAATCTAATGTGATATTCCAGAGCGTAGCTTGAATTATGGTTTTCTATCAAATTGCATTGACGCTTGGTTTCCCTCGTAGACAACTTTGTGCTCTTAACTATTCGACTATTCGAATTTGTGACCGGTTTATCGAGAGGGAGAATACAAATCGAATGGGCTCTACAATGGGCTCTACAAAAAAGCATTAGGCAAACGAATATTTTGAAGCCACTTGAAGCTTTTGCAACTCCTTAGCTCGAGCGAAAAATAACACCAATGTAATGGGATGTTGAACAAATTGTGAAGCCCCTTGGCAGGTAACAGGAAAGTCAAGTCAGCGGAAAAGCTAAAGCTACAAAAGCAGCTTTCCCCTTTCCCTTTCCCCTTTCCCAATTGTGACGCTCTTTTAGACACCAGGGCCAGGCCAGCAGGCCAGCAGGCCGCCATGGCCATGGTCAAGAGGAAACTTTTTCTGGCTGACTCTTCGACCCTTCGACCCTTCGACCCTTCGGCCACTTGGCACGCGCGAGGAATTTAATTTGATGAGAAGTTGCAGGATAGGATGGAAAATGTACACAGAAACACTTTATATGGTAATGCCCAAGATGGAATATTCAAAGCATTTGCCTCGGAATTGTCTCTTCTCTTAAGATTCAATAAGATCCATGAAAAGTGGAGGGAAATGGGGAAACGAAACGACATCTACAGAGCGTTGTGGAAACGGTGGACCGTGGCAGAGGGTTGGACCGCCTCAAGGGTAAATCAATTAATGACAAGTGGAAGCCAGGGTTAGGTAAGAGAGAGAGCTAGCTTTTAGCTTGGCCTAAACGCTGCAATTAGTTGGGAACAAAAGAACAATGCAATCAAATCGAATCACGGCGGTGCATGCATAACAAAGCCATTGCATAAGACGGCACACAGAGGCAAACCAACATGAAGTAAAACAAAAATAAAAACATAGGCGAATTGAAATCAATTGAACGGATTAGCTCCGTTCTGGATCTGAATCTGGATCTGAATCTCTACGTACGGCCCGGCTCTTGTTGAGCACCGATGCATCGCTGACCGAGGTCGTCAGGATGGTGTCCCGGTGGAACGGCACAGTAAACATATTGAAGCTGCTGATCCTCCGCCGCGTCTGTATTCCTGCCCCAACTTACACTTGCAACTCTCGCAGCAGCTTATTATCACAAGGTTCTATTTTGAGCGTGTTTCTTGTTCTGGTTCGAGGTCAAAGTTTACGTATAAGTGAATATCACAAGTTTTCCATGGTAAAAATAGTCTTTTTTTTTTATAGAAAAGTTCGTAAAATGATGAAGCTGTTTCAAGAATATTTAAACATATTTTATTTATTTTGTTATTAGTGTTGTAATTAATTTGTATTAAACATAAGCTGTGACACTGTGAATTGATTCATTTGTTGCTTTTTTATATCGTTTTAATTTAATAATTATTATATTTTATGTATTTCATTTTATTTGCTGTATTGCATTTTGTTGAACTTTTTATTTCGATAATTCACTTTATATTTGATGAATAATATTAACACCACTTTTTGACAGCTAATTTGAAAAAGAGAACACTGCTTTTTATTCTTTTTTCCTCACACTTTGTCAATGGCCAATTTTTGTATTCTTTTATTATCAGATATTTTTGAATTATCATCACATTATATGTATCCACATATGTACATCACACACCCCCTCCCCCTTTCAGTGAGCCAAAGACTACTCGCTCGGGGCACGCTACACTACACTACATATAACGGACCTTACACGATGCCCATTTACTTTGAAATGACCATCAAGGCCCGTGACAAATGCGAACCGAGTGTGCTTCGATAGCCAACAGATTCCCGCGACTAACGAAAGTATTTTCGAATTTCGAACAAACAGTTGTCGGCCCAACGGATCAGCTGTTGGTGAGAGAGAGGGAGATGGGCCGATGGGCCGATGGGCCGATCGGGAGACAGAGAAGGGACGGAAGGGTCAAAGTACTGTCATCTGCGCTTGGCTGCCCGATAAATCATTATAATTAAAAAGGTTCCCAGAGCTGCAGTTGTCTCTAGAACCTCCGGCTCAGGGGAGTACCGGGAACAAGCACCGATAATAATACATTCTCCTACAATACAATGTCAGTGTGTATTTATAAATGTATATATAGATATACATATGTACATATGTATGTAGTAGTAGTACTATGTGCATTTGTTTATCCATCTATCTTCTATCTTTATCTCGCGCCTCTGCTAATTGTCGCGTTAATTGACTTTGCTTTGGGTCTCGCTTTGCTTTGCTTGGCGTCCGAATTGATTTCGATGTCGAGATGTTTGCGAAAGGCACTTTGCGGATAGCCGTTATACGAGTACTCGTACGATATTTGGGACAATGAAAGCCTATTGAGAAGCCCAGAGAACTTCATGCAAGGTCGAAGGTCATTCTTAACCGTAGCCCGTGGATTATGTTGGATCCGGTCCAGCTTCGACTCCACGTGAGCGAGTCTCAATTGATTTGTTTATGGTCTTCAAGTGGCATTTCAATTGTGCGAAGAATGTGAAAATTGTGGATATCTCAAGGCAGACCGAAAAGTGTTTGGATGTATAATTAATATATCTGTATGCATATGTATTTTGCTATGGATTTTATTTTTATTGGTGTGTTTCAGTAACCGATTTATTTTTGTTTTCTATACGTTCTGTTTTCGATTTTTTATTTGCTAATCACTTTTTTGCATTTTTTGTTCGGGGTTTTGTGCACCCAGCTCTAAAATCAAGTTTATTTTTTGTGTTCGTTCCAGCAATTCGTTGAAGCGAACAATGGTAATGCCTTTAGCCCGGTTTGCGCCCAGTAACTCGTATTTATTTACTATATGTTTATTATAAGTAGTTTCACATCAGCTTTTTAGCTTTTTCTGCCAGCACTCTCGTTGGGGGGAGCTGTCGCCGCCTTCACAGCGGAGCGCGCACGCGGTTCGATTGCCGTCAGACGACTGAGGGCAGCAGCAGATCCCCAGCCAAGCAACGCGACAGCGACAGCGACAGCCACTTCCATAGCCACAGCCACAGCCGAAGCAGGCAACAACTGAATGAATGAAGCGACCTGCGCATGCGAAATCGAAGAAGCCACAGCTACAGCGGTGAGAGCGAATGGGAGAGCGCCAGAGAGTAGGGCAGTGAAGGAACATGCGGAGAAAGAGCAATGGAAAGCGAAAGGGAGACAACGCTGCGAATACTTGATACGTGGTAAATAAAATCATAAATTACACACGTCCCCCCCCCCGTTCACAGCCACACCGTCAGCCATCTGCCATTTGCACATGGAATTCAAATTTGGGGACACGGCAATCAGCGGATCCACAATCGATAATCCGTTGTGTTGTCCGACGTCAAGGGTTCAATCAACATTTCGTTGAAAAATATAATTAATATCTATGTAACTTCATACAAACGAGGCCAATATTATATTCTGTGGTGGCTATAAGGATTCTCGATCCATTGCTTACAGCGGGAGAGAGGGAGTGATTAAATCAAAAAGAAACAGACGCACAGACTGAAAGTGATCCGAGGCTGATCAAGAATATTTATTGTCATGGCCATGGCGGGAGAGGCCAGGAACATCAAGAAGAAGCACTCGGAGCTACCAGGCATATCTTACAGGGCACTCTGGGAGAAGGAGCACGAAACATAGCAGCACATCCTAGGTGAATGCCCTGCACTCTATAGAAGGAAATCTCAGCAGGAGTACTAAATTCCATTAAAAGCTTAAATATACAGATTTCTGTAATGTACGGTTTTAAAGATTGAAGCCAAAAAATGTCCTGACGTTACATTGGTACTGAGGCTGGGGTAAGAAATTGCAAGACTCTATATAAAATATTCAGTGTTCATTTTCCATGCACATTCACAAAATAATATCGGGACAAAAGTATATGGAAATCGGTTTTTTCTTGACTTTTAATATTCGTTTTGGCGGAAATGCGCATTAGTGGTCGAGTTGCACTACAGCCTTCTAAGAATAACAAGACTATGGTCTAAAGATGATATCGTTGTTGAATCAGTTGGAAATCAGTTGAATCAGGGAAGAACATGTTAACAAAACATAGTATCTTAAAAAGAGGTCTTTGTATCTAATTCCAATAAAATATCAGTTCTTCAGCAATCGAAGTGTTTGTTCAGATGCAGTGGAACATCTTTTAGTGGCAAAAAGTTTACCAAGCCTAACAAATTTCCATCGAACGGCTCACCAGTCAACGAATAAACTGAAATCAGTCTAAAAAGCCAGGCAGCAGAGCTGCGAATATAATCGAATCATAGAGGAGTACTTTCTTATTCCTAAATGGTTCCAAGTTCTTCGAACGTCCCTATTCAATGGGAGGGATTCAACGAGGAAATAAAAGTGAGAAAGAACGTGCTCCTCTTCCCACCTCCCTACAGCTCTGAACTTTAGTTACGAAAAGTTTCTTTGTGCCAAGTTGTTCGTCAAGAAGCGGCCAGAGCGTGTACGCCGTACACGGGATATGGTACGAGTATACTCGAATTCCTACCAAAAAAGGTCTGAGTCGGTTTGAGCCCTTTTCTGTGTGCAGTCTTCAAACTGCTGACGGTCAGGACACAGGATGCAAACCCACTCGAGGAAAGGACCAACCGAGATGGCCAGGCCTTGAACTCTCGGCTGGGTCCTAGGTCCTGCCCAGAACCAGGTGGGTAGCCCAAAGTTTAAACAGGCGAATGGCACCTCTGCGCCACGCGTCATTTAGCAGAGGACAAGGCACGGATCCGCCTGCTAACCGGGACAGGTCCCAACCGTTTCCAGTAGCGAAACAGAATAGAAAATTGGGCGGGGCGGGGCTGAGCCCTTAAATATTTATGAGCCTATGATGTGGTTGAAGTGCCGCAGCTGCTTTGGAGCACATATGCGCCTGCTCCCCAGAAGTATGCCCTGCTCATCAGGTTCCCTCTTCCTGCATTTTCCTAGGGGTTTGCCCGCTCTTCGCTCCCTCCGGGTGGAAAGGAAGGAGTGTATGGATGGCAGTTAAGTGCGTTTATCTTACCGCCTAATGGCACCAATTAGTGCCTCAGTTGGTGGCGTGTATCCAGAGGGACGGCTGGGCATTTATGTCGAGGTGTGCTCAGCTTATCACGCCTTTTCTTTGGACCTTTTTGCTTAAGCAATTGATATTTATATCCCCTGTGGAACCCAGTTAAAGTCAAACAAGTTATGTGACCCAGTTGCCATCTGATAGCCAAGCAGCTGAAAGCATTTCAGGCAGCAGACACAGATCGGGGCCAAACTCTGCGAACTACGCGAACTCTCACCCACCGAGACCTCGCAGTCAACAACCAGACGGGGTCCACATCAATGCCAAAACACAGGCCAACTCCCATGGCAAAGGGGGAAGAGGCCGCCATCCGGACATGGCTTAAAGCGCTTTTGACATGCAACGAGGCAACAACAGGACCCGCACACACACACAACACATGCAAAATCCATAGCAATTACGCTTAAATGAAGTGGAAAAGCGTTCAATGAAAAAAATATATGCCAAATAATTCGATGTCCTATATTTATGGTACACGCATCACAAAAGGTGAAATAACAAAAAAAAACGCATGCGAAATCGATTTCACATCAATCTGGCATATAGTTCTCTTAACTGGTCGGATTTTACTCAAATATACACATATTCGTAGTCGGAGGAGTACGAGTACTTCTAATGACTCGCAGCATCGAGCTGTGACGAGCTGTGAGCTCTACGGTGGGTGGTGTTACACGCCTGGTAGCTCCATCAACGTCGATACCAACAGAGAAGATACAGGCTTGAAGAGACGAAGCGAACGGGATTTAGTTTACTCTACATACATTGTCCAACCCATTTGATCAATAAACACAGCAATACAACTCGATGAGCCATCCCCATACATATGTGGAGCCTGTTGGGTGGGTGTTGTAGCAGGAGCTGAGCTTTTGGCACTGCCGCACAGTCCTACGACCTAAGGTTTTGATTAGAAAGGCAAGCGGAAGTCATTTTATGGCGTGACTAATGAAGAGGACACGCCCATGAGGGTTTCGTGATAAGGAAAAGGGGTCAGATCTAGATCGTTGTAGCGTTGAACCAGTTATTGGATGGACACAGTATTCGGTTGTTTTCTCCGGGCACGAAGCGGAAGACTGCGACTCCAGTGGCAGAAGCTCGCCTCGCCGTTCGCATGTTCTGTAGCTCAGTAATTTGTTAACAACATGGAAAAATGTTTTTATTTCAGTTTCTGGGTCATTAACTAGTGGGTCGTTAGCTACTTTACGGAATCAGAGTATAAATTAGTGTACAAGCTAGTGCTTCACTTCTAGGTGACAGCCCGAAATCATGGAATATTGGTTGGTCGTAATATGGTCGGTAATATCATCTCTTCAAATATGTATATGTTGTAATATCGGTGCATGAACTGACTACGAGATTGTTCTCAGCCTCTGCTGTTCCGTTGCTTCCTGTGTCGCTTGTCACCGCCATTTGTCTGTCCGTTACTCTTGTCTTTTGGTAGGAGAGTGCGTATAGCAGCGAGGTGATGAGAGCGCACTTCGAACGAATGTGACTGAGAGTGCACTGTCTGTCACCTCTTTGTAACCTCTTTGAAGGTTTTTGATATTTGATAAGTATGGAAAATATCTTATTTTCGTTTTATACCTATCCCACAAAAATATCTATATTAAATGATATTTAGAAAAGTAAAAAGTATTGTTTTTTCCGCCGAGCAAGGAAAAATGTTACCAACAAATATATTATTAAAAAAAAATATATATAAATATATCAGTATTCATTATATACCAATATTTAACATCCCTAGAAGACAGTCTCGAAGAGTCGCGTGTGAGTGGCACCACACCACCAAAAAAGCAAAAATCGTTGATTGCAGATCCATTTTCTATCCATTTTCTATTTGCATTCACAAGATTTATAAATCTACAAGTCTACATTTCACTGGAATACAATATGCACCTTGGAATATAGTATGTATGTAGATATCCCCGCTCTTCTGCAGCCTCCACTACTTCTCAGACAAACCGCAACTAAAAATGAGAAATGCAATTTGAAATTCACATCTGGTAGATTCTGGAACCAGAAGTCGTCGCTCATTAGGCATCCCGAGCCATTGTTCCACAAACAAAGCCGCAAAACCTTTAGAGCTTAGGAGCCTTAGAGCGCTTCCTCCCCCGTTCTGTGCAATTTAATCCGAGTAGTTTCCATGGAAAACTATTGTGTGGTAACTTTTAAAAACATTTCCATTTGAGGGCATTTCAAAAGTCCACCAACTGTCCCCACACATGCATTCCACATGGCTCCCACCACAGACACACAACTGACACAATGTCGGCCCAGGCTGTCGACAAGTTTTCCCATCCGTCATCCGGCATTCATCTGGCTTTCCTCGGGCTTTGAGTGGGCCCTGAACTTACCTCCTCGATGGTTTCGCACTCAAACAGATAAATGTGCAGCAGCGGATCCTTCGGATCCTTCAGCAAGTAGACCAGTCCGGTGATGGGTCCTTGGAATTCCATGAAATTCTGCGACTGCTCCGCCGCTCCACTCCCATCAGCAGCCGCGGCCGCTGCTGCCACTGCTGCCGCCGCCGCCGCCGCCTGCTGCTGCTGCTGCTGATAAGCGGAGGCCGCGCTGGACGAGAGCGAGCCGTAGGATGTGGACGCGGTTAGGGTTTGCCGCAGTCCGTTGGCGGCCAGCGAGCTGCTGCTGCTGCTGCAGCTGCCACCAGGCATCAAGGCGGTGGCGGCGCAGGAGGGGCCACTGCCTGCCGCCTGGCCAGCGCCAGATTTGAGCTGGAGAAACCCATTGCCGATGCTCTTGGCCTGCGGCTTGTGTACGATGCGGCACATGCCCACGATGTGCTTCAGGGGATGGCTGAACTGCAGCTCAAAGTCCGAGTTGTACGACTCGAGTATGCCATTCTCAATGCCCACCGATAGCTGCAAGAAAACCAAGACAACCAACATGATTAGTATGTAAATATTTCGCAGGCTCGAGCACAGAATTAAGCATTGGTTCGGTGTATATAGTATTATGCGCTTGAAGTCGGGATTAGATCCTTTCTTCTTCTTCTATTCGATATCTGATATACAATTTGGTTGACATTAATAATGGATTGAGACATAAACATACAAATTGATATAAAAGAAGAAATGCTGGACGACTGAAGATACATATTTGTAGATTTAAAAGGCCTCTCCAAAGCAGAGGTGCAGATTAAGTTAGCTTTAATCTCGGATATTCGCGAAGTAAGTCCTTGTAATTTCCTGTATTCTTAGCTCCATTTTATAGCCGGTAATCGCAGAGTACTGGGGTGTATAAGATTTGTGGGCAAAGTGGTGGTGTGTAACGTCCAGAAGGAAGCGTTTCCGACCCCATAAAGTACATAAATTCTTGCTTAGAATCTATAGCCGAGTCGATTGAGCCCTGTCTGTCCGTCCGTCCCTATAAGAGTATCCAGACTCTTGAGATATCACACTGTTACAAGTGTATTTCCCAGCCCCCACAAAGGGGGGAGAGCCTGAGCATCGAGTATAAGTGTAGAGTCGCGGCCGTAGCTGCGACTCACAACGTTCCCGCTCGTTCTGCTTTCGTTTGTGAACAGAGCAGCGACTAGAGGGAATTAACCGCGTTATGGCATCTTTTGTGAGAACGTTTCATTTCCACTAGGCGAAGCAGATTAACAGTATTAAATTCTTTTTAATCAGTTTACATACTTGCCTGCACAAGTAGAAAAAAGGGAAAGGAGGCAGCAATGACAATGTGACATGCCTGCCAACACGGCAACGTGGCAACGCGGCAACATGGCCGCTGCTCCATTTCCGGCAGAGTAGAGTCCTCCGCATCCGCCTCCACCTCATCAGCTGGTCTGCCTTTCTCTATTATTTTCTGGTTGTATTTTCGTTTCATTTTTTCACGTTTTCGTTTTGTTCTTGGCCCCTTTTTATGCTAACAACTACGAAAGCCAGAAAGCCTGGTAGCCTGGTAGCCAGGGAGTGTCAACAACTATGAGCGGGAGGCGATGGTGATGTGGGCTGTGGCTGTGGCTCTGGGTGTGGATGTGGGCAAGGAAATTGGGTTGTGTGCTTAGAGCAGCGGCAGGGGCAGAGCAGGGTGTGTCGATGTTGTAGGTAGGCGGCAGAAAAGCAGGTCGTTATGTTCTTTAGCCCCATTGGGGATCTTTGTACGAGTACGAGTATATTGTGCCTACTCGAACACAGAGGGCCAGCAGTGGTAGGACGGCAGGGGACTCCCCTTCAGTCTCGCGTTCTCAAAGGTTTTAGATGTACGGGGAATTTGTTTGCCAATTTAGTTCACGGCGTACCAAGGGGAACGAGAAAACATCCGTGTACTCTCTAATGGACTTTGAACTGCCTTGAATAAAATCTTACCCTTCGCTAATTAAATATCGAAACAAGTTAAATTAAAATCAAAGCACAGTAGAGTGTTGGGGCGGATCCGTGGGGGCTCCTTGGGCTGGGGGCGTCAGCTCTGAAAACTAAATACTAAGAAAAACAGAACGGAAAACTTTTAACTCAATCAAAAGGAGAAGGAGAAGGAAAAGGCAAAGGCAAAGGAAAGAGGAAAATAAGGAAACTCAGATGACCTGGTATTTTAGTAGTTGGGAGTAAGGATACTCCATTGACCCTTCTTCTTAGATTGGAGAACCAAAACCCTGCAATTGATGTCCTCTGAGAAAGCTGCTGCGGGAGCACGCCTAATGACTGGCTGCCTGGAAACCTCGTAGCCATTAGGGCCGCCGCAATCTTGGCCTGGGTCCCAGGCAGTCCCCGGCAGTCCCGGGTTTCGTTTCACCGTTTGGCATTTAATTAAAATTTTGAAAACGCCTGACACACATATGGCAGCAGTTAAGTGGAGGCCGTGACAATTTATTTTAATTAATTTCCTTCGACTCTTGACGAAGGAGCGCCTATCGCCTGCCGTCACCCACAGAAAATTCGGTCGCTCTGCCGGGGGTCGACAGAGCCCAGGGGCCGGGTAAATGGTAAATGATTGATCTCTTCTTCTGTTCCAGTTTCCGTCCACGCACACTTTCATTACAAGGAAATTGAAATCTGAAAAGGGATACTCAACTTTTCTACTCAACTGTACCCAAATAAGGCTGGAAATAAAGAGGATCCTACATGTCTCCTGCATTCGCTCGTTCTTCCAGTGCTGGACAACAGCCGCATTGAAATGGAAATGCGTCAAGAATATAATGCAAACTGTGACGCACGCTGCGTATACGTAATATGGCATTTTTCCCTACAACAATTGACGGCTTGACCTCTTTAAACTCCACTTTGAACTCCCCCGCTCCACCGCTCTCTGCGTCACCTTCAGGCCTAATTGAAGGAAGGTAATGCCACGATTCTACATGAAATTACACGGGCATGCACATGTATTTGCCCTAGAGATGGACACGGGTGGGTCGGAGCTTTCAGTCACGGACCATCAATTGAGGCACTTGAGACTTTCGACACTGTCCCATCTAATCGCAATCGGATCATTACAATTGAAAGACAATATCCCGTGTCTCTCACGATCGCGCAATCGATATGGCAGTACAGAGCACGAGACCATCTCTAGATTGCTCCTCGGCCTCTCGTAGCTTCGTAGATACGAGTATTGCCGTCTAGCTCGCACGTCCACCCATTCGCACTAAAGTGCAGTTAGACGCCATGTCAGAAACAGCTGTTGCTGTCGCTGTTGCTGTCTCTTTCATTTGAATGACGCTGCCGTTGCTGTTGACGTCGCCGTCGCCGTCGCCGTCGCCGTCGCGTGCTATCGCCCAGTGATTTATACATTTTAACCGTTTTTTGCCCGTGTCTCCATGCGGCAGCAGACGCTGGCCGTTGGCTGTTTTAGCTTTGTTCGTTGTTGCTGGCCCACTGTAGCCATATAATTTGCATTAACTACATTTGCTTTACTGCCACTGACGTCTTTAATAACGGGTTGCACGCTTGAAATACTACTGGCAAAGGGTCAGGTCCAGAGACCTGGTCTCTGGCTTCCACAAACATGTTCTACGGAGGGCCAATTACCATTGCTTACGATTACGAATATGCCTGTTATTCAACTCTCATGAATCCACACTTTCGCCGGCAATCGTATAACAATCGAGTATCAAGTGAATGTCGATGGGATGGTGGGAGGGTGTGTCCCAGGACGCTGTCTGTGAATGCAGATCCCAATAACGAGGGGTCCCTAGATGATCCCTAGAAAACTAAAAGCCGCTACATAGCAACGAGCGAGGATCCACGACTCCTAGCTATGTTCTAACGTTAACCCGATACTGAAGAAGAGTATAGGGGCTTATATTAGTTTTGGGGTGAAAGTGGATGAAAGTAGAAAGTGCTAAAGTAGACCCATAAAAGTATGCTACCTTAATTCTACTTGATTTAAAGCCCTCAAAGGTCTCTATTAAGGCATTAAAGTACGTACGTAGATGAATAATCTATCACTAATTAGTGACAGCGACTAACCGACGACTAAGGGGCGACTTTCAATAGAAACAGACGGAAAGACACCTTTTAGGAGACTCCTAAAGGGGTCGACTTTGTTTTGCTTCACCGAGTAGGTGGCTCGTGTTGACAGCTGAAAATTTCGGAATAGTCAGATTCAGTCTGGAAAGCCCAGCACCGGCACTGACACACACCAATACCCTAGGGATCTGATCTGATCCATACCATAGATAACAAATACAAATTGCATCCCAAACTATGGGGGAAACATGCGGAAACAAGTCGCAGATGGCCGGCAAGATCAGGCTAATGACCGAGTTCTGCAGCCACTCTAGCCTGGGGCCAGAGGCGCGGATAGTCAAGCAGCAGGACGTGCACCTGTGGGAGGTCTCTCAGGCATATCACGAGCTGATTGCGTACATCAACACCGTGAGCACGACGATTCAGGGCCTGCGGCTGAACGACGGCTTCCCGGTCAGCCCGGCCATCACGCGGCTGGCAGGTATCTTCGACCAGCTGGAGGCCATGATCCACAACAATCCCCCCATCATGGTGGACAACGCGGCGTCGTTCGCCAGCTCCATTGAGCAGGGGAATAAGGCCTACCGCCGGTGGGCGCGCAGCATGCTCCGGGGCATCTACCCGATGGTGGAGAAGGCGGTGCCCGCCAGCAAGTGCCAATACGTGAACGAGCTGGGCCAGTACCTGTCCGGGTCGTTCGGGAACTCCACCAGGATCGACTACGGCACCGGCCATGAGCTGAGCTTCCTCTTCTTCATGTGCTCCCTCTTCCGGGCGCAGATCCTGCAGGAGGAGGACGTTGCCGCCTCGGCCCTGCTGATCTTCGCGCGCTACCTGAAGTTCGTGCGGCGTCTGCAGGTGATCTACACCATGGAGTCGGCCGGCAGCCACGGAGCCTACTCCCTGGACACCTTCCAGTTCATGCCGTTCCTCTGGGGCGTGGCCCAGCTGAGCTACGAGGCCCCCTTCTCGCCGCGGCAAATGCTCGACGCAGACGTGATGACCCGCTACAGGTCGGAGTACCTGCTGATCGGCAGCATCGGGCACGTGGCGGACACCAAGATGGGCACCTTCGCCATGCACTCCTGCCAGCTGTGGAGCCTGGCCGCCCTCTCCTCCTGGGCCAAGATCTACCGCAGCTTGCTCTTCATGTACCTCGACGAGGTGCTGGCCCACTTCGAGATCATGCAACACATCCGATTCGGCAAGCTGATGCCCTTCAGCGAGGCCGCGGAGGGTCGACAGATGGAGCACGCCAGGCTGGGAGTCATGTCCCCGCTGCGCCGTCGCCAGCTGGAACTCAAGCTCGAGGAGGAGCGGCGGCAGCAGGCCCCAGACCAGGCACCCCCCAAGAAGCCGGCGCCAAAGTTCGCGCCTCCGTCCCCGGACTTCGAGGACTCGGAGAGCATTCTATCTGCTGGCACCACAAACACCTCTCTGACCGATGCGAGTGTCCACCTACGCTCCCCGTCCAAGGATGATGTTGCGGACAAACATTTATAATTCCTTCTTTTTGACTAAAAATAAAATTGATTGCAGTTCGTAGCCGGATTTCTCTTGGGCTTTAAGTCGGGGGAACAGCTCCCCTGCCTCACATGCCACACATGCCTCCCATCTGCATCTGCATCTGCATTTGCTGACTCGACTCGTACGCAGAGTGGCAGCGATGCCAAGGGAGCGGCAAACACGGATCCGGAAACCAGCAGACCACAAAACAGAGTCCCGTCGGGCGCAAAACGTCAGCCAGTCGGAAAGGAGTGGGTGGGCGGCCGAGTAGTGGGGGGGGGATAGGTGGAGCGTGCAAGTGGCGGGGCAGCTGACGATGATGAAGTGCGAAACCATTTATGCCGCGGCAGATGCCACCGAGCAAAAGGCGGTGGACGACGAACGAGGAGACAGTGGGGGACGGGACGGGTCAGGTGACTCTGGCCAAAAACGGATAACCAACAGGACTTGAGTGACTTCCCTCCGGAGCAGGCGGCAGGCAGCAGGCACGAAACAAGCACCAAAAGTGTCATCAAAGTGCGAGCCAAAGCAAAATAGGAAAACGAAACAGAAACAGAAAGAGAAACAAGCTACGTATTGATTTTCTTTCCCGTCCATTCCGCAACCAGCCCACTTTTTCCCTCCACCTCTCCTTCCTGCCACAACTTCCTCGCGCTGTGACGTCAATGAATGGAAACAAGCGTCAACAAGGGGGGGGGACTTTTGCTCCTGCCACCCGAAAGGCACCGCCGCCAGAGGGAGGCACCTCTTCAGAGATGGTCAGATTTGAGAGCACCAAAGGGAATACGATATATACGATGATACGATACAAATGTTGTGCTATCCACATACGTTTATCCATGATTCCTACCCTCCTACGATGACCTCCATGTGGTTATTATTTCTTTGCACCAATCGACAGGTCTTACAATATACGTATTCGGCGATAAAAACTATTTGAGGTGCCCCAAAGACGCCTCTATTTCACGTCATGGCACATGACGAGCGACACTTAGAATTTGCCTTATGATGCTTCATCGCCAGATGTTGAACCAAGTGATTCTCAGCAAAATAAAATAAAATAGAGGTATTGAGAGTATTAATTATTGAGCTGTTGTATCCCGACACCCCGCCGGACCACTCCACTCCACTCCGCCGGGATCCATCAATTGCCAACCGATACGAGACTGTACCCCGAGAAATACGAAGACACACAGGCGGATACGTATCCAAAGGTGGAAAGCAGAGCCCAAAATGTTTATTCAGCAACTTGCACTCAAGCCTCGGATGTTTGAATGTTGTTGCCTTTGGCTGAAATAAGACTTGCACCATGCCTCACTTGTGGTGGGGGGGGGTGGGGCTGGTTGGTTGCACCATCCATCCGTCCGACCGTCCAAGAAGTCAGCCTGTTATAATTTTCATGCGCTATTTAACATAATAAGCAATAAGCAGCCACACGGAGGAAGGGGAGGAGCTTTGGCAAACATTGTCATTCATGCTGCCCTCTGCCCCCCCACTCCTCCCTCCACACGAGATCTCTCTTGATGTCTCTCTTTTTTCTTTCTAGGTGCGTGTTTATTTAGTGTCAATTTACATGCAGCAGAGAGAGAGAGAGGGAGCAAGGAATAAACAAGTGTGTGCAGGCTTGAGTAAATATTTAAACAAGAAAATACGAAGCGAATTATGGAGTCTAGTCTGAAAAGTGTCAGTCATGGAATACCAAGGGCCAAGTGGATTGCGAGAGCACGGATAAAGTGTCACTCGAGCCTGAGCTAATGGTTCTCGAAAGTGATATAATATCCAGGCTGCAAAAGGTACAGAAGGTACTCGTATTATAGTTGTTATAGTTATAGTACTCGTATTATAGCAGTACCACCCGTTCCCCTCCTGATTCTGGCCAACTGTTTATTTATATGACACCCCGGCTGTTTTGGTAAGCTCCGACCGGTCCCCAAGCCCCAAGTCCGGGTACATTCAATAAGCATCAACAACAATTGCCAAAGCCAGGTGCAGTCCCCACAGCATCCTCCGGGGCATGGCCACAGGCACGTAGAACGGATTCATTTTAATGCCGAACAGGGCTTCAGGTCCCAGCAACACGCAGCCAGCTGCCAAGCCCCTGAATGAAGCCAAACTGGACAAAAGAAAGGCGGAGTATTCACGGCAGACTCTTTGCGTGGTTCTTACAGTGCGTTTCATAGGCATATTTGAAGGCTGAACTTTCAAAATGTTGTTTAATTGAGTTCCAGTTTATTCTAAAGGACCGTAGAAGTGTGAGTTAAGCCACCTAGATTTCTATTTTAAGCCTTAAGCGAAGAGAGGTGGGGGGCCAACTTGTTGCCTCACGTGCCACACCTCGGCGTAATCTCTTCTGTGCCCTGGCCATGCCTGGCACAGGTGTGAGTCACCCCCGAATCAGTTTTGGAGCCCGTTTCTTCCGTCATCGTTTATCCTGGTGGTATTTTTAGGGACACCCCACAGGCCACCCCCAGGGAACGCCGGCTAATGGGTCACCAATCGGAATAATCATCCTTCATGGAGCGCAAAATGATTAATTAAATTTCATTGGCTTTTCGGACGGCCTCTCTTTCCGTCTCTCACGGCTCATAATTGATTTACTGAGCCGTAATAATTGCAAATTGCTTTTAATTGCGCCAAAGGCACAAAAGTGATAGGAATGCCAGTACTTCGATATACATATAGGAGTAGAGAAGATACATATGTGGTGCGATTGGGTATTGGATTGGATTTTCAGGAAACACATTCGCACATTCACAGAAAGCAAGTGCTCGTAATCTGTGGAGCAGTAGCTCCACTTTGAGTTCGAAGAACACCAAATGCCTTGAATGGATTATGTATTCTGCATACGTCTGTACCCTTTGATACCGAAGTTGGGGAGAACCCAGACTACAATAATGGTTGAATTCCAGATAGGTTTTCGGGATAGATAGATAGATAGATAGCACACTTTACGCGAGTAGTTCTTAAAAGTAAGACTTGTCATTACCAACGTTCAGTGGAAAAGAGGGAAAAGATTGGAATGCACTTGTTATGCCTCCCAATGAAGTAATAATAATAATTCTCGTGTTTTCCCCTTCTAACAGTCGGACTCACCTTTGTGTAACTCTCCGTGGATCGTATGTCGTTGATTGTCCAAGGCAGCATGGAGGCCGAGTAGCGGGGATCGACGGATGCACTGCCGCGATAAGTGAGTGAGACGAGACGCGTTTTCATCTTGCTCCCTTGGTTTGCTCAAAATCAAACTGTGTTACGTATTTTTACTGCACTCTGCGCACTGATGCCGCACGGTAAAGAGTTAAAATTGTAAGCCCAATCGAGTTGCGGACCATTTAGTTACATGTTTTGCGTTTTATTTGCTGTGCAAATGGCTTTTTAATCGTTTTTGTTGCGTGTGCCGTCTGCAGAGTGGAGGAAGCAGAGTCCGAATCAATATTTAATGGACCCACAGTAGGGGCAGAGACGGACGTGGACTTGGGAGTTGCTGATGGAATTCGAAGTTCGTGTCTTGCATGAGTCACCAGCGGGAGTGTCCTGGGGGTGGGGGGAGTGCTGGGGGACTGGTAGTTCGCGGACAACAGCCACCTGACTGCGCCACTTGAGTGTGTCTGAGACGATACGAGATATGTGGGGGTATGTGCTGATGTCCTGGGTAACATCCGAGGGGAGCAGCGAAACTTACTATCAGTATTGATTTTTTTTCTGCCACTCGCCGTCTTTGTTTCCCCATATTCATGCACACACATTTGCAGGGACACAGACAGTGGCAGGCGCAGAGGCGGTGGAGGGCTGGAGCTTGGCAGAAGAGCAGCACTAAGTGGGTGAAAGAAGATGTTGAAGGAAGGAGGAAAAACCAGCCACCCCCACGTTCATTGGGAAGACGGGGAAACGGGGCAGCGGCGTCGCCACCTGGAGCAGAAGCAGCCACACTAGCTGGCGGGGAGAGGGAGACGGACTGGGACAGAGTCCACCCCTAAAAATGCCAATGTTGGAATTTACTTTTGCATAAACTTTTTACTCTTCTATGGTTTCCACAGACACACACACGCACAGGCACACGCACCAATAGTTTACTTTCTTGCCTCTGTGTTGGTATGCTTTTGTGTCCAAACACACAGGCACAGACTCGCGAGCGATTTGCAACAATGAATATAGAAATGAACACGGGAAAGTCCGCAGACAAGTTCTACTTCCTTGCACGGCTTCGATTCGATTGCTCTTTGCTCTACGACTTTGACAGTTCTCCTGCGTCCTTCGTCCTGCCGACCGTCGAGGAGGACGCACTGCGCAAGCGCCTGCATGACATTGAGAAGTTTTTTCGCGGCACTAGTCTCTCGCTTTTCCGATCTCATTTACTTACATTCAAATTTATTCTGCATTTACTTCATCACATTAAATAGACAAATGTTGGGAATAAATTGAACAAATGCGCGTCGTTGCTCCGATTGCAAAACAGCTGTTTGTTTCTTCTTCTTCATTTGCCATTCGCTTGAACAGTGCTAGAAATCGTCGATGCTTGCGCGCCAGCCCTAGAATATTTAAATATTAATCAAATGTACATTAACGTTTTTGATTTTTGTTATCATAATATTGAAAGTCATGTGCTTTTAAATAATGTGGACTCCTTCAGTGCCATTGTTGATGGCGGAAGAGATACGGGTAGCAGCAGCAGCGGCGACACTTTCTTTTCGGCTCGGCGACATGATTTAAGACATGATTAAGCATATGACACGACATTTATAGTCTCATACAAAAAGTAAGTAACCGCGGATAGTGCTTTAAAATGATATCCTTGAAAAACTTTAATATTAGTTATATGTGTGATACTTTCGATAGTATCGGTTTTTGACATCATTCCATTCAAAACTATCGAGTGTCGCCTCTATCGAAGGATTGGTCCTCTTCCTTATCGATATTTCTTATGCGATATGACTATTTGTATCTCCCACCGCGCTCTATGTTATTTAGATACATATATATCGGTATATTTCGGTATATTAAGTAATTTTTCGGTATATTACGGTATATTTAAGATGGTAAAAATTTATCTGCAGAATACACTCTCACAAATATAAAAAGCGCTTCAGTCAAATTATATTTCTACTTTCTAGACTATATTTTGCCTATAATAAATAGATTTAATATCATTTTTCAGTCAAGCAAAGCTGTAACACACATAATATATAAAAATATGTCTGAAACTTATAAGTTAATATTAAGCTGTTATTTGAAATACTTATATATAAGGAATACTGACTTAAATTAACTAGATCCAAGCAGCAATGTTAATGTAACACTAATTCTATTTAATAACTATTGCTTTGCTACATTTTCAATATGAATTTATTTTCTTTTCGTTTTGCCAGCCCTGGTCGTTTAAGCCATCGCCTTACCGTGGCACGTCTTGGCTCAAATCCTCTTGTAAGGTAAGGTAAGCGAAGCCACCTATTCATTTAAGCTGAAACTCGCTAAGCAACAGGTGCGCGTGCGCTATCAACTTAACGTTTTCCCCGCAGTCTCGTCTCTCTGCTTCTCCGTGGCGCCCTAAGCCAGCCATTGATCGTGTGTTGATTTTTGTGTTGTGTGCGTGCTAGAAGAAGAGACTTTCACTACGGGTCACTTTTAAAACTCAACCCCAAGCCATCCATAGCTCCAGATAGCTCCAGCTCGCTCCGAGGCTTAATTAATGCGCTTCGCACGCGTTGTCATGGCCATATAGTAGTAAAAGAGCTGGATACAGGGCTATAGCCAGAGTCGGAGTCGGCGGTCCCAAACGTGTTGTTTTTATGGTTTTTACTTCGCTGTGAAATTCGTGTTTTCGCATTCGCGCATACCTTGTTGTAATATCTCGACTTCTTTTCGTTTATTTCTCACCCAGAAAACAGAAACAATAAACCCGAGAGAGGCTCCCTCCAGCCGAGTGTTTTAGATTTAGTGAGAAAAGTTACTAAAGAGATACATATGGAAAGAAAAACGCAAGAGACAGTTGTCGCGGCGGATCGGACTGGCAGAGTGGTACCGTTAGTGCGCGAGTGACTGTTTAAACATAATTTAAATAATGATGAATCTGCGCTCGTAATTGATTTAAGTAGCGCAGCAGACAAAAACAACAACACCAACAACAGCATTTGCATAATTTTCCCCACTCTCACACACGTACACACACAACACACACACTCGTGCAGGCCACAGACACTTGTGGTGCTCACAGACAAAGAGCGAGAAAATTCGTTGCGCTTTTAGCTGCCACTGCAGTGGCCGCAACAGCAGCAAGTGCCAATTGTGTCGGTGTGTGTGTGTGGTGCAGTCATGTGTGTGCACCAATGTTGTTGTTGTGTACTTAAATGGACAAGTTACAGTCCACATTCCACACAGAACAGAATAGAATAGAACAGAGCACAGAAGAGCAGAACAGAAACAGAGAAGAACAACAGCGACAATGGCTGGCCAAGAAGAAACGGCAACTTTATCTATTAGTTTGTGCAAAAATTTTAGAATAATTGCACATACACATTCTCTGACCGATGGAAGAGAGTGGAAAATGTGCACTTGATGTGCATTATTTGTAATTTGTGCTGCATCCAATCGTACATACATACATACATATTTATGTTATGTTCATGTGTGGAACGGAAAGTATCCCCTGCGCCTGCGTGCAGTTCTTTTACCTTCCACCCACACAGACACCACACACCACACACACACATGGACATTCACATTTGGATTTTGTGTCAAGCCTCGACAGCTTCGCTGCTCTTTTCTGGCCCACACACATGCCTATTGAACTGAATCCATAGCCCTGACACTGCTGCTCTGCTGTTGGCCTTAATTAGCATACGAGTAACAATAGACAATAACGACAACGGCTTGACCCTCTGAGATGAAGATGGAGCAGAAGAATGGTTACAGTAATATAATTAGAACGGGCGAAAGGCGGCAAAGGTTGCACAGTGGGTCGAAGTATTCGGTAGTCGTATGGAAAAAGCATCTGCTCGCCAATCCGGTGTGACCGGACTGGAATGTGACTGATAAAGAAGGTCTCCATCCTCCAGGGGATATATTAATGAATGGGAAATGGATGAGAGCTGGAGCCAAGGCCAAGAACAAGTACTCAATTTCAATACTCAAATAACTCACATTTCAAGTGGTTTTAAAATAATAACTACAGTTGTATGATATGATTTCTTATCTTTAATGAATGTATACTATGTATGCATATGTAGATGCAAAGTGCTTTTTAGATGTTTTGAGTTGAGAACTCCATTCTTAGTTATACGAGTATATTCATCATATTTTAGGATATATTGACTTCTCGACCTACAGAGAAACTTGAGCTATTAAAGACATACGCTCTTCCAACTCTGCCTGGGCCATCTTCACATACAAATACATACATCTTCCATACAAATATCTCCATTGTTTGCTGGAATATATTAACACTCAAATTCTATTCTGGGCAGCCGAGACAAGACCCTCACGTATTTCACTCCGTCCGCCCACGGCACCGGTAGAGGCAAAGGTAGGGGCAGGGGCTAAAACTGTAAATGTGAATACAGCACAAAGCCAACAACAAACACACGGTTTTCAAAGAATTCATAAGCACGCGCTAATGCGAATACTAATTCCATTCCATGCAATCTCTACGCGTTGCTCTGCACCGCGCCCCACTGCGCCACCTCCGATCTCCGATCTGCCCCACTCGACCACAACCAGCCCAGCAGCAGCACGACTAGTGCGCGGTCGGTGCGTGAGGTGTCTCGAAGCACCTGTAGTCGGACGACAATCGGGCAGCGTAACCGACTGCCCCTGCGTGCTCGGGTTGCGTCTGGTTAGAAGCCGCACTCGTACACTCGGCCGCCTCTGGGCAGGAAAGAAAAAAAATACCGAAAAAGAAATATAATAATAATAATAAAGCAAATGAAAAAGAAACGAGAAACGAGAAAACTGCGCTGAAAACCGGTTATTGTGAAAATGAAAGAAAACTTTTGAATTTATTTTTTCCTTGTGGATAATGTTGCTGAAGAGTTGGTTTTTCTTCTTTCCACAGTTCGAATTTGGTGAAATCAATGCGTAGAAAGTGAATCCGAGGTTGGCGCTGACGTTACGCAAAGCCGTGGAAAAGTGAAAAGCCGCGGAAAACCTGGCCGCTCTAAAAGTGCACCAGCACCTGCCCATTTGGATATTCGGCGACTGATTGCCGTTGCGTGCGCCGCCTGCTAGCCAGCTCCTAGGCTCTAATTGTCGGCTGTCAAACCGGAGCAACACCTGGCCGATCGTCGGCCCCCCTGCCGGCACAAAGCGGCCGCCGCATGCGTCTCATCCAAACGGCCACCGGCGGTGCTGCTGCGACTGTTCTGCAGTCCCACTCCCAGTCGCAGTACAACTACACCAACATGCGCGAAGATGATATCGAGCTGGCCATCAAAGTGGTAAGTTTCTGCTGCAAGGCTGTTATGATGCAACCACACCTCACCTGCGGAGAGATCAGGCCTGGAATCGCGAGGCTGCCCCTGCCTCTGGGTCTGATCTGAGCCAGTGCTCGTGCTTTGCCACGAATAACAAAACTGTGCAATTATGAGCCTCTCCAATGCTCCAATGCTGATTCATTCCTAATTATTTGCGTCGATTGTAACAAAATGTATGTATTACATTGGACTTCGGTTAATTACTTCAATACAAGCGCAAGTGATCTGGTGGGGGCTCTGGTAATCAGAATGGACAAAAGAATGGCTACCGGCTAGGACACGAATAAGCAGACAGAAGAACAAAATTTCTAAGTTTATTGAAACTTTACTAATTTAACCAATTGCTAAATTGCTAACTAATTATTTTGATTTGAAAACCTATACAAATCAGCGAAAGGTTACACTTTGGCATATCTAAAAATATTTCGATTGTTGTCATTCACTGAATATAGGGCTACTCAATTACTGTACAAGTAAAGCAGCAGACATTTCAATGCACATTTCATTATCTTTCTTATTTAAGACTACTGATAAGACATATTATAGGTCTATCTATATTACCGTGATTATTTCATAGATCCAACATATTTGCCTCGTCTGAATCGAACGTTGGAACGAAATTTTAAAAACGCATTCTCTATTCGCAGGTAATTGTTGGAAACGGCGGCGTTGGCAAGTCCTCGATGATCCAGCGCTACTGCAAGGGCATATTCACCAAGGACTACAAGAAGACAATCGGAGTGGACTTCCTGGAGAGGCAGATCGAGATCGATGGGGAAGATGTGCGCATAATGCTGTGGGACACAGCCGGGCAGGAGGAATTCGACTGCATAACGAAGGCTTATTACCGGGGGGCACAGGCTTCAGTGCTCGTGTTCTCCACGACTGATCGGGCCTCGTTCGAAGCTATCAAGGACTGGAAGCGCAAGGTGGAGAACGAGTGCAACGAGATACCCACGGTGATTGTGCAGAACAAGATTGATCTGATCGAGCAGGCCGTAGTCACTGCCGACGAGGTGGAGACACTGGCGAAGGTGCTCAACTGCCGTCTGATACGCACGTCCGTAAAGGAGGATATCAATGTGGCCTCCGTGTTCCGCTACCTAGCTACCAAGTGCCATCAGCTGATGACTCAGAGCTACGACCAGACCGGCAGCCAGCAGCACTCGTCCAGCCATCCGCCCTACAACAGCACGCCCACAATCAGCGCCTTCAGCCCGACCTTCACCAAGTCCAGCAGCGGCACCATTGTGCTCCGCCCGGCCAAAAAGGGCAGCGGGTCCAGTGCGGCGCGAAAGCGCAAAATAGTTCTCAAGAAGTGCGGCATCTTGTAATGGAAGGGGATCAACGCCAGCCAGGGGGGTTGTGCCAGCTAGGCAGGCAGAGGCAGTCAAGCAGGGAGTATAGATGGATGGATGGACGAGTTGTTTGCAATTAATAACTGGAGCATATTTAACGCTTAATTATTTATGAGCCTAATGAAGTTGTGGCCAGGTGGCCAGGTGGCGGTGGCCAGCCAACCGTTATATGCACAGCCACAGCCACAGCCAATCACTAGTCGTGCACAGACTCCGCGTGATGTGGCCCAGACATGCGAGAAAGCAGCGATAATCGGAACCAGTAAAGTGCATCTTCGGGACACACCTCGAAGTGAAGATACCCTTGCAGATTTACATACATACTAAGGCACTAAGAACTAATATTTAATTCAATTAAAGGAAACCAAGTTTAACCTTGAGAAGCGCTCGTATATGGTCGATTTGCAAGTTACAAAATACATTCAAAACCATGTAGAGTGCTTTGTGGTATCTAGACCAATATCTAGAATATTCGAATCTACCCGCGATCTGCAACGGTATTCGAGCTCTCAAAACCATAACAACCAACATGCATTATCATATGCAGCTACTCGAAAACTACCCTAATTAGCTATAGATATCAAATATCAAATCAGACGGGATGTATTGTATTATGCCCCCCTTCTATAACGGAGACTGATGCACCAATGCTCCTCATATCGGATATGTACATATACTTTTATATGGGTTCTCGTACCGGCCTAACTAATTATTAAAATTAAAAGGCTATTCACCACGCCAGCGCAGCCCAGATGTTCATGTGAGATAGATCCCTCCGCCAATTAGCTTTGGAGAATGTGCAATTAATAATTCAGCTTATATAATTATTCGCGAATTGCGAGTCATGACAAAGCGCAATTCAGCTCGCCTTTATAGGGAACCAGTGTCCAGTGGTCCACGTTCTATGCAAAAATTCCCCATCGATTCGGAGCGGAAGTTTAGTTTGCTCGCAATACGCAAGTGGACAAGTGGACTACAACAATATATCAAACTCTATCCCTATCCTAAGCCTATTCTCATATTGTATCTATATGTTTAATTTTGTATTTAAAATATACCTACAATTAATAAATTATTTTTGTATAAATGGACCCAAATAATAAATTCAAATCGAGAACAAGCAACAAGGGTGGGCTTGAAGAGTCCCACTAAAAAAGAATAACTGCTTTTAATACCCATCCAGATGGACCGATCTTATAGATCCTATGATTATCATATGGTAATTCTATTTTGATTCGTTTAGGCATTCATATCTACACTTTATACTCCTCCTCCCTTATACTCCTGACAGGCAACGACAACAGTTACATCGAGCATTTACATCCTATTCGTTCCTTCGTCTCGCATTCGAGTAGGTGGCAGATATTGAATATTTCGCTAATCCGAAAGTGCTGATTGCCGCAATAGACAAAGAATTGTTACCGTTACCAAATTAAAACACCAACAGAACAGCTTGCTCATCGGGACGAATCAAACATATTTCTGAAGCCCATTCGCATGAATATAATCAAGCTTCTAAATGCAAAAGTTCCCAATACTGCGAGAAATGGTTTGCCGGGTCAGCTAGTATACTTTTATTAAAAACTTTGTTATCCTACGTTTAGTTCACACTGATATATTCAAAACGAAAAGACATGGCTGTACCAAATCGTTGTATAAAATTCAGTCGAATAATGTTGAAATTCAGTAACATTCCATTGAAGGCATTTTTGTTCCACCTGAGGAATCAGTGCGTCATTTGCTCTACAGTGCTTAAAGATACTCCACTAACAGATGCCAGATCTATAATTACGCAATTATTTATCAAAACAAAGCGAAAATTAGATTCTTATTGGAAAGGCTTCTTGTGTTCTTTATGGAATATGAATACGGTTGATAATATCTGTACTTCCATCCTAGTGGACAATAAAAAGTCTCCAGTTGTAGTTTTCAAATGTTTACCATTTTTTATTTGATTTTCGCTTTTACACTTTTTTTTTTAAGCTTGAAAATTTCGCAATCCGCTTTTGTTACACCATCGCTTACACGTTTCCTCATTAAATAGTTAAAGTATTATATATTTTTAATTTAGTTTTTGTGTGTGTTTATTTACAATTCGCGTTAAAAAATCATCGCCCTATCACGCAAAAACCAATAAATGTGTTTATATCCTACTTTGTTGTCGTAATTTTCAAGTGTTTCCTGGTTATGAATAAAGGCATAAATAACTATTCGTCGATTTCCGTTCTTAATTATTTACAAAAAGTCGAAAAATCAAGACACCCTAGATATAGAGAGGGGGGAGAGAAAGTAGACACTATTAGGGGGTGTCGAGGAAGAGAGAAAGCTGAGCATAAAACTGTGTTTTGTTCTTCCGGGCTGAGCCCAATATATAGCATGTGAGTGTGTGTGTGTGTTTTGTGTACTCTGTGTGTGTTCTGGTCCTTGAATAATCCTATAAAAAATATCATTTTATCATCCAATCAATTTGTACTCGCTACGGAACTAGGCAATGTGATTATAAATTAAAATTCTTGGCACTAAAATAAGCAAAAAAAAATCGCATTAAACCAAAAACTAATTGTTTTGTGTTCAATTTTTGATTTAAAAGTAATTGTCGGCGTACCTTAATTTTATTTGAAAATTGCAGCTTGTGTTGTGTGTTGTGTGTGTGTGTGTGTGGGTGGGTGGTGTGTGTAGAAAGGGAGAGAGAGAGGCCCTCTTCGAACTCATTTACAGGAGTCTTCGATTAGGTTATAGTACATTATGTAGACTACATTAAAACATTTGCTTTCCGTTTAGCTTTAGCTTTAGCTATAGTTATTGTTTTTCTTCTGAATATATATGTATTCTGCACTTGTTAAACTTTAAATTATTTAAGTATGTATGTCTAGCGTTTCACGTTGCTGTTGCTGGTTTCCGTTGCTGTTTTAGGGGAGTGGCTGGTTTTGTTGTTGTTCTGTCGGTGTCGGTGTAGAGGGTTTTGTGGCCCTGCCCGTCCGGGATTAACTTTCGGTTCGGTTCAGTTCCTACATAGAGTAAAAGATCTAGCATAGATACACACGCCATATACATAAATATGTATATATGTACGTAGTTATATATATTTTACTCTCAATTATCGTATCCTATTCGGAAATGGGAAAATCGGCATCAGCATCGGCCTCCGTGTCCTCCCTGCCCTCCAGCGAGCGGTACTCGGTGTCAGAGTCCTCGCTTATGGCCGCCGTACCAATCGACATTGGTATTATGGGTGCTGTAGTGGATATAACAGGCTCCTCCGCCCTAACACCCGCAGGTTTTCCCGGAGCTGCGGGCACATAGATGGTAATTGGTTGTGGCTCCTTCGCATCTGCAGTCACCTCCGACTCGCCGGTCGCTGCTTCATTCGGATTCTGACCCGCCACAGGCGCTACAGGCGCTGCAGTCGCCTCGTCCTGACGCTCTGGTAGTTGTGTTAGGGGTTGTGTTATTATATCAGCAGAGGCCAACAGTAGATCCAGTTTAAGTTTGCTCGATGCCGTTGGCTGCTCTGTTATCACAGACTGTGCTTGAGTTGCTGCTCCTGCCCCTGCTTCCGCTGCAACCGCTAATGCTGTTGCCGCTACCGTTGGGACCGTTGCTACCATTGCTGTGCCGCCTGCAGCAAGCAGTTCATCTTCTTCGCTCACGCTAATGTAGCGACAGCGCTCGCTGAGCAACGAAGCGGACTCGTCGTCCTCCTCGTTCACGCTCGTGATGCTCACAGTGCGCTGCTTTAAGCCCAGATAGACACTGCTGCCGGATGTGCCTGGCGCATCGACTGCATCTCGAGTCAATGATGCCACTGCCACTGGTGCTGATCCTGTCGCTGGGGCGGCTGAGCTCGCTGAAGAAGAAAAAATACAATTTCATATAAGTAAAGGCTCGTAGTATTTCATTTAACGCACAAGATCTGCCATTCCTTGCAGACTAGAGCTGCAAAAAAGACATAATGTTTGTTTTAAGAGGTCCATTCGATTTATTGCTCAAGAATACTTTGGTTCTTGCAGGCAAAGGCAAATAGCTTATCAACATGTTTAGCCTTCTAGGAGGCTCCTAACAATCCTATCGAAAAACTCCTCTAAACACCCGCTCGGACTCTGTGGAGCATGCAGGAGTGCACAAATACCTTAAGCAACAGTCTCTTAACACTTTATTGGCAATTTGTGTCTTTGTGAAATAAACCAAGAACCCTACTGTTGTGAGTCGTGTGTTGAAGGCTCTTTTTAAACTAGATATCAGACTTCAAAGTTTGCGGATCGGTACTATGTACATACGTCTCATGGTCGAATTAATCGATTAATCAGTGATGTGATATTATTGATATTCTTCATGGTTAAAGATCATGATGCAAAAGTTCATAATTCATGCGTAAGTTCATCCATCATGATCAGTACGATATCCTTTTCTTGATATAAGACACAACGCTGTTCGGTTCGATATCGATAGTTGACAAATCGAGAATAAACAGAGTAAATCGAGAAGAAGAACATAAACAAAGCCAAAATTAAAATTATACTATTACGAAGGCCCAATAGTAAGGAATGTACCGTAGGCGCTGACCAGAACTCAAATATATGATACCTGATCACTGACCCGTTGTCCTGATAGATGCGGGCATGAATATATCCGATCCACAAATAGATAGAAGTAATCTTAACCTTTTTCCGGTGCACATTTTCAATGCATCTCTGCTTACTGCTACTTACATTCTAAACGCTCTCGCCGCGAAGTATATCGAGGCGGCATGGGCGCCAGCTTGATCCGATAGAACTTGGAGCCCCTACTGACGCGGTACCGATTGTCGTCCTGCAAAGAAGGCGCATTCATTAGCAGTCATCCTATGAGAAGGTCATGTGCCCTTTGATGGCCCTTACCTTTCGCGCCTGGCAATACTCTTTGTCCACAACTCGACCAATGGCATAGTAAGGCATAGGGATTTGATTCAAATCCGCTACGGCCATGGCCACGGGCACGGCCACGGAGGCGTCAGCAGCGCCAGAAACCGGAGCGAGTGTGCTTGGAGGCGTCAACTGGAGTCCGGCCAAGCTATCCCCATGGACAAAGTAGAGGGTGAGCGAGTCCTGTACGACCATGAACTGGGCATGGCGCATGCTCCAAACGACAAAGACTAGATCGCCCCTGGCGCAGCCCTCCAGGGCAATGGACCGATGACAGGAACCGCTAGCTGACTTGGAACGGGTCAGAGTGCCGCCCATTGAAGGCAGATCGTGGCTGGAGCTACAAATGCCAGAAAAAACATGGAGTTTCAAAGAATAAATCAAGGGCAGAATGCACTCCGAGTCATACCTCTTCATGGCCGCCACACTGGTCTCCATTTCCAGGCGCTTGGTCTTCTCTTGGTTGAGCTCCTCCTCAAGCCGACACTTGTCCCGATTTAGATAGTCGATCTTCTCCTTGAGCCAGCTGTTGCCGTCCTCGTTGGTAATCATCTCCAGGCGCGTCTTCAGCTGGTACGACTCCTGGGTGAGGAACTGGTTCTGCTCTCGCAGCTGCTCCAGCTGCCGCTCCTTTTCGGCCAGCATGTCCTTCAGTATGCCCACGTTGGCCATCACAGATTCTGAGTTCAATGGGAGCAGGCGCGACTGCCACAAGGAGCGCTCCGACTCTACGGCCTCGCTGATGGCTCGCTCGCGCTGGGCCAGCATCTCCTGGCGCTGCTGGTACAGCAGCTGGTCCACATCCACGGTGGCGCTGGCGCTGGCCACGCTGGCACTGCTCGTGGGACGCTCCAGCTTCTCCAGACTGCTGTCCGAGGGCGAGCGCTCCATGGAGGTCATCAGCTTGAAGCGGCAGCGCAGAGACTCCAGTTCGGTTTTGTGCTCGTGGATCAGCTGCTCCCTGGCCTGGGCCACAGCTGCCAGCTTGTCTCGCTCCGCCAGCTCCAGCTTGAGGCGCATCTCCTCCAGCTGCTCCTGGCCCTGCCGCTCGCGCTCCTCGCACTGCATGCGCAGCACGTTCCACTTATCCTGCAGCAGCTGCAGCTCCGACTGCAGCTCGTCCTGGTAACCAGTGGCGTCGCTACGGAACGTGCCCAGGTTGGCACGAGCCTCGGCCAGACAGGCCAGAGCCAGTTTCGACATGTCCTCGATGGCCCCGCGCATCCTCTCGACGCTGGCCCCATTCTCCTCGGTGAGGGTGCCGGCACTGAGCATCAGCAGCTCCTCCGTGGCCGTGCTCCTGGCTATCTGCTCGCCAACGATGCCGCTGGTAGTCGTGCTCACGGACCTGACGGCCGTCGTCAGTTTTTCAAACTCTGTTTCCGTGTCCGTTTCGCAGTCAGATGTGGCCGACGCGGAGGCGGCCGCGGCTCCTTGCAGCTCAACCAGTCGAGGAGCCAACAGAGGAGGCTCCTGCTCGGACTCCTCCTGCTCGCGCTCCCTGCCCAAACCAGATCGATTCACAAAGAAATCTATCACAGGCCTCATGTTCGGCAACTGGAGCTGGGCGGCCAGCTCTGGGAGCTGCACAGATAGCAGCTCAATGTCCGATCTGTTCAGCGGCGGGAGTCGCGTATCGAAGCTGAGGGGATGCTCGTTGGCAAAGGCGGGCGGCATGTCGCCCATGCCGGGAAAGAGGATGTTCAAGAAGTGGCCGTCGAAGCTGGCGTTGAACTCTCCCCGGCGACGCAGCTCCTCGCTGTGGATGCGGTCGAAGTCGATCGAGAGCCGCGTGGCCCACTGACGGAACTCATCGGAGAATATTTTCCGACGCACCACCTCCGCCACAGCCGCCACATAGGTGCAAGGGGCCCTGTGGATCTGCTCGATGATGCTTATGTGCCGCTCGGCCCGCCTCAGGCAGCGGTGATTGAAGAGAAGTCGGTTGTCGAACTCGCTCATGCCGTTCTCGATCCACACGATGCGCCGCAGACGCGTGTGTAGGTTCTTGCCCAGCTCATCCTTGGAGTTGGCGATGCAGCGGCAGTATTCGCGGATCTTAATGTGGTTCTCTAGCATCACCTGCAGCTGAGTGCAGTGCGAGAGGCACAAGTCGGGCAGCACGGAATTGTCGCGCAGATTCTGCGCACGCGCCTCGTTCTGCTGGAGGGCCAGGGCCTGCTCCTTCTGCTCCTGCACCATCTTCTTTATACGGAACTTGAAGTCCTCCAGTTTGCACAGGCGGTCGCTGAGCCCCTTTATCTCCTTAACATCGCCCTGATTGGCCAACTTGATGATTTGTTGCACCTCCTCCTTGAGCTTTTCGTATATATCCGCGCTGAAGATGTGCAGCCCCTGGATGCACTCGTCCGACATCAGCTGCAGCGCACTGTGGTTTCCCTTCGAGCTGATCCACTGCAGTAGATTCAAATTGTGGCGACGCGCCATGGAGCTGGAGGTGGTGGAGGTCTGGGACACCCTGGTTGCCGCCTGCGTGTCGTCCGCGGGCACGCCCTGACCTGATCCCTCGTCACCAGCCCCCTCCTTCTCATCGCCCATCTTGAGTTTCTTGTTGGGCGAGTCTGCTTGCGACGACTCATTCAGACCCTGCTGCTGCTGCTCCTGCTGTTGCTGCTGGGCAAACACATCATCGTTGTCCAGCAGCTCGTCGAAGCCATGAAAATCGGCCTCGGCGAGAGCCATGAGGCCAGGCAGTATGGGAATCCTGGCAAGCTGCTTGAGATCATCGGAGAAGTTCCTCAACAGCTCCAGGTAGCTGTCCCGCTTCTGCAGGTGCCGATCGAAGGCCAGACAGAAGTTGTGGAAGCGCTCACGGAACTCGATGGTCAGATCCTCCATGTTGGCCACCACAGCCGACCAGCCCTGCTGCTGCAGGTGCTGCTCGTGGACCAGTCGCTCGCAAAGCGCCTCCTCCTTGCGCGCCAGCTCACGCATGTGCTGCGCCAGCTGGGCCCGCTGGCGCACTGTCTCGAGGGCCGGCGGCAGTCTGTGGCTCTCCTCCACCTGACGCCTCAGCTCCGCGTCGGCGTCGCTGTTCTGTATCGTGGGCGCCAGCCGCTCGTCGCCTGTGAGAAACATGTAAATGGGATTGGTGTCGGTGCCAGCCGAGTAGCACGACACCTGGGTGGAGTGCGTCAGCATCTCGCCCCCGCTCACCAGCAGCACAATATTGACGGCGGGAATGCCGTGCAGCTTCTGTATTGTCTCCTTCAGGTTCTCCACGGACTGCAGGGCCACGTTCATGTCGAAGCTCAGCATGCGACCGACGTCCACATGGAATACGTACAGCATCATGGAGCTGTTTCTCTATCCCTTCTCTCGGTGTATCCCCCTCGTGAGCTCCACCGCTTTCGTCTCCTCTCTGCTCGCTACACTTATGGTTTGGCAGTGCTTCAATAGTATTGGTTTTGTTCCTTCATCTGTACGTGTGTGCTTGCGGTTTCGTGTAAGTGTGTGTGTGTGTGTGTGGCCCCGAAGTCTGGTGCTGCCACCTGGCGGTTATGCTGGAAGACACAAGAAGAAAGAGCGGGGGAGCAGGTTAGCAAACTTCAGTTCACAGTTGCTTATTTTAATGAAATAAGTAAACAATTTATAAAACAACAAACAAAAACAGGAATTTAGACGCCCAAGCCAGCCAACTGAAAGCTCTCTCACTTGGAGATGCTCAATTGGCTTTTTGTGGGACTGGCTAGATTGATTAAAGATCAAGGGAGAAACTGAAATTAAATTTCCCTCTTTAAAGCTGGTTCTAAGTACATAACGAATCATACATTTTTTCAACTATTAGCTTTTTTTAATTTAATGCTCTGAGAGACACGGGTCTGCTAGCTACATTTATCAACAGCTGTTAGACATTGTGACGCTGCCTCTCTCTGTTTGCGTTTGCTCTCTGCCGGAGGTCGGAGTGTGGGGGCAGCTCCAATGTTAATGACTAACTGGAACGGTTTCGAGTCGCAATAAAAAATAGCACAGAAACCATGTGCACAGCCGACTATTCAATTTTATTTTTATATTGTTTACAGTTTGTCTGGCGCAGCTTGGGTGCTTGTGTAAAACGTTGATAAGGCGCACATTACAGGAACAACGAAGCAGCACACTTAACACACGCGCACAATATTTGCAAGTTCTAAGCGAAAACAAACTGTACGAATTATCAACGCACCTTAATTTAAACACGTCTAGACTAGCGGGCGTATCGAAAAATAGTGACTGTTGTCGCGTCACCACTCACCCTCAGAGAGAGAATGGGAAAAGAGAGCGCTGCACGTGTGCGATCGCACACATAAGCACACACACGTATGTATGTATGGACGTAAATATAGGGAGGCTGCTGTTCGTGTGTCAATGCCAAGTACACCGCCGACGCTTGCCCTTTACCTGCAGACATATTCCTTTTTTACCTAAACGAATTTAAGAATGTTTTATGAGCAGATCTGTAGTTTCCAGGAGATTGACAACATTTCTCAAAATTTTCCACCGTTAGAGAGCACGTGTAACGGAACATGATTTTATAGCGGTGATGAAATACCTGGAACGATTGGCTAATTACAGCCCAAACGACCAAGAGAACATCTGTAAGCTACTTTTTAGCAACTTGATGAAATACTAGCTGCCGACACTGAGTAATTAAAGGCAATAATCGGCCCATTAGTCATCCATGACATGCAAGAGTGCAGTCAAAGTCCCCACCTGGGCCAACCTGACCAAGACCACATCAACGGACGAGCGAGCGAGCCCCAAACTGATAACTATTTATCAGCTGCGCATTTTACAAATGTAAAAGTATATTTAGATATGTACTTATTTATGAAATACATAGCCTAGGCTGAATTATCATATACCAAAATCGAAATTGAAGAGTTTACATAGTTACATAAGTTCGCTATAATACTCGTATCACGGTGAACCCGTTTTGATTCCCAAACTGACCTAAATTTGTACATCAGAATGTAAATAAGATGTAATCATTTGCAGGAAGATCACTAATGATGAAATATGTAAATATCAACAATAAAACCATGTGAAACGTTTACAAATAGTTGACGTCGTCATGACTGCTGAGAACTCCGAATATCAGTGTAGCTGGAGGAAATACAGTAACCCTGAACGTGTCTGCCCCCACACAGACTGGTCCTCTGCTAACTGATTACACAAACGTTAACGACACCCAAAGAGCAGCGCAGAGCTGTCAGAGTTTATCAGCTCCTCTCGGTCTGTGCCCGTTGTGGGGGGGCAAAAACGAAAAGAAAAACACTTTCACACTCGTAGGGTCATGGGCAATTGGGGGGACATCCATACACACACGGGGAGATTTCGTTAATTGGGAATTATAAATACAGACTTATATGAAGGGGGCGCTTGTAAATAAGTTCAGCCAAAACACTAGGGCTGGCAGACTTCAAGGCAGCGCTAAAAACAGTAAACAGAAAACACAGAAACGATAAGCTAGACGCAAACAATGATTAAACAGTGATTAACACTCGAAAATTTAACTGAAACGGCTCGATCAGCTGATTCTCTTGCACCTAATATCGATATTCGATTCCGCACTTTACGTTCTCTTCTGCTCTCACTCTTGCTCAGCTGTGAAATGTTTTGCTTTTATTTTTTTGCACTCTGGGGTTCAAAAATAAAGAAAAATACCCATTTTCTGCGCAAACTAAAACGAGTGCAGGGGCCAGGCCAACTATTCTCTTAAAATATGTAAATGATTGCAATTAATTGTAATTTGGCTCGAACTGACGCATAGTCAACAACAAAAACAACAGCAGCAATATGCAAGGGTTGCTGGCTGACGTTCGCAAAAGAAAATGGCAGCAGGTGTAGCTGCATTTGCAATTCAGCGGGGTGGGTGGGACGCGAATATAGGGAAAGGGAGAGATTTATGCCGTAAAAAAGGCGTCGGCGGATGTTTGTCTGTGTGAATAAAAACTATAACTAACGGTTAATTAGAACTATGCACCGCTCACATTCGCACTTACCTTGTAGTCTTTGATCAATTTTCACAATGGCGCGCCTGTGTGGGTGTGGAGCGTTTGTGTGTTTTGGTTTTAATCAATTGTAAACGAGCACGAACACAAAAGCACTGAAAATTATTTTACATCAGCTGTGGCCGTGCCTGTGTTGTTTTTATTTGTGGCCAGCGACAGCAGCGCTGCGCAGCGTCGACGCCAAGTCGAGTCAACAACAACACGACAAGCCTCTTCTTCTTTGCTTTTTGCTTTGGTTTTGCCTTCTCTTCTGCTTCGTCTCTTTCAGCTCGAGTATTATATTGTTTTATTTTACGTTTACTTCAAATGATTTTCTTATTTATTTTGTATCGCTTTGCTTTTTCCGCTGCTTTTTCTTGCTTATGCTTATTACTTATTACTTTAAAGCTATTTTCGTTGCGTATCAAATACGTATGCAAGTGTGTAAAACCGTTTGCTTAAATTTATTTCTCTTTTTCCTCATTAATATGTTGTTTATGCAAAAATATATATTCCCATTTGCCCCCGCAGTGCTTGGGTTGTTGCGTTTTGTGGGCCCTTCGTTCTCTTTTGCTGTTTTCTTCCCTTATTAATCTATTTCTTTGTCTATCACAATTGCGTTGTTGTTGCTGCTGCTGCTGTAGGTGTTGTTTTTGCTTGTTTGCTTGCTTATGCTTTCTGCATCTGGTTGTAGCTGTTGGCAGTTTTATTTCGCGTCAGTTTTAAGCCAGTTACCCGAAGCCATTTAACCCGTTTTGGTTTTTGGAGTCACACAATTTCACTCACGCATATTGTTGATATTCTTATATTTCTAATTAAATTAAATGGTATAAAAATGAAATAACGCACTTCGTTCTCACTTATGCTGTGAGAATGACGACCAAATATTTTTGGTAATATCGATAGCATGAGTAAATCATCGCCCAAGAGTGGTGATACGTACTGTTGCCATATCAGCAGTTTTCTAGCTAGATCTTTAAAGTTTGATTGCTATATAAATTTGAAAATTACTATTGCCTGAAAATCTGACTCTTATATATATATATATATATATATACACTTATTATATATATATATGTATAATATATTTATAACTTTTTTTCAAAGTCTGCGAGCAAAACTTGCACTTTTGGAGGTGGTCAAACTTTGAAAGTGTCTTCCCACAGGTCAACTATTTGAAATCCAAGCTCAGGATGAGATACCGTTTTCGCAGGTATCCATATGCCGCCAAAGTTCGATTTGGTCGAAAAAGACAAAATTATGGGAGTTTCATGAATAGAAAATAAAATTTCTTTTTAAAAAGCTGGCCTTTTTATATACAGCTACCTTTGTAATTTTTTACCACAAAACTTGCTATAAATCCCGTTAAAACAATAACTATGCATAATTAATTGATTATAAGCATGAGATACTGTTGTGTTTGGTTAACTTTTCTGTGGATTTCTTGTCAATTCCTCCTTCAAGTGTCTACTTGAATTTAAATATCAACAATAATTTCATCTCATCTCTACTTGCAGTTCATACAGAATAGCTATCGATAGTCACCCACCACCAGCGAAAAAGTGCAAACCCAACATACAGAAAATAATCTTAAAATTTCTTTTTAGCAACCAGCGTTGGCATAAAGTGAAAGCATAAATTTATTTAAGTAGCATTGACAAGGTTCTGACATTTAAAAAATAGAAACCCACAGTGGAATAGACGGACCGGACACAGAATTTGCACCCATTTAGGCACACATAAATACATACTCACGTCGTCAAATTACAGGGGCGGTATTTCTGTTCATCTAAGGTGTTCTTTGAGATAATTTTTCTTACCCCAAGTGTAACTTTTTCTGTGTATTTGGTAAACACATAACAAAACGATATCTGTTTCCGTATTTTGCCCCATTTATTAATTACTTTACATTGTATTTTGCCGAAAATAACTCCACATAACATATGTACATTGAAAAATGATCAACATTCAGACTATAGAAAATGTGGCAGACTGCACACCACTTTACCTGCCCCACAGCTTGTATCTCAAGCCGTGGGCAAAAATGCAAATCTCCGTTTCATTGCCGAAAATTAAATCCGGCAAATCCGTATCCAACTTGGAGATAATGGACAAACTGAGCGCTGAGCTCAAACCGGACAAGTTTCTAGTGCTCAAAGTATGTACCAAAGCTATATCAGCAGATGGAAGGCGTCTTTAACTTCTCCTTGGATTACAGGTATCCAAGAGCACTGTAGACTACATACGCTTCGAAGCTGAGCTGGACGAGCGCAAGCGTCTTCGTTTAGCCCGAGAACGTTTGGACGGCATTTCGTTGCGCATCTCTGGCTTCAGCGAATCTTTCCGAGTACGATGCGCCGAGTCCAAGGATGACTTTCCCACACGTCACGACTGGGACTCGTATTTTCGCGATGCCCGAAACATGGATGAAATGAAAGCGGGCGAGCGGCCAGATACCATTCATCTAACTCATCTACCCATGCGTTGGTTCTGCCCAAGGCACTCCGAGCACGAGGAGCAGGTCAAGCCGAGCGAAAGCATTTTCAAGCGCATCTTCGAGAAATTTGGTCGCGTCCGTGCCGTAGACATACCCATATGTGATCCTTATCGTAAGAGCATGCAATCGGACATCAACGGAATGCGTACGTTCAGTTTCGAGCAAGATGTTCTCTTCGAAGCGTGAGTATTACATTCCTGATCTGTGCGAATAGATATATCGTTACAATTTGAATCCTTGCTTCAGCTATGTACAGTTTGAAGAATACACCAGCTTTGTACGTGCTATGGATGAGTTCCGTGGCACAAAGCTAGTACGAAAGTTCGTGGACAAGACCCAGGCCATCAACATTTGTGTCAACTTCGACAAGCAGAAGCATCTTAGCGACTCCCATGTCCAGCGCCGCGAACGCATGAGAAAGCGGTGCATTGCCAAAGCCCAGGCGGAGGATGAGGAGCGGGATCGATTAAAGAAACAACAGGCCGAACAACTGGAGCGCGAAAGGTTTGATATTTGTTCGAGTCAGGAAATGAAGTCAATAATCAAGATAGGCTAAAGATTTGTTTTACAACATCTCTTTTAATCTTGCACACTTCCGATTCTTCATTTAGTTTTTATGTAGAGTTGTATAACTACTGCGAGTATTATTGGTTTCATATTCTGGCGTTTGACATTTTTCTCTCACAAAGAGTTTTGCTTTTTATGTTTCTCACACGGCGGTCGTTGGGCGAGTGGGGCCTTTAGCCTACCCTACCGTTCTCTGTATCTTCTAGACGAACAGTTAACAAAAAAAATATTTTTATGCATATAACAAAAAATATAGACAAGACAAAACAAAATCCTGCAAAATTGCAAAAAAAATTACAGGCAAAAGCAAGAAGAATTGAAATTAGCCGAGGTGGAAAAGCAGCGTGAACGGGAAGAAAAACGAAAAGAAAAACATCTCAAAAAAATCCAAGAGCGCGGCCAGGTGGAGATCTCTCAAAAGATACGCATCGAGGAGCGCAAGCTGTTGATAGCTCAGCGCAAGCTGGAGAGCATACGCACCCTGGAGAAGCTATTTGACCGCATACAGGTACAGATACAAGCGGGAGCTACACAACACTTTCAATGTTTATTGATAGCATTATTTGATTTCTCTGCAGTTGAAGCAAAAAGATAAGCCACGTCGGGCCCGACAAGATGAAGCCAAGGACATTAAACGTGGCCGTCTGGTGGAGAAGTATAAGGCTGCCACAGAGAAGCTGGTTTGTGAACAGCGAAAAATTGTTCAGGAGATCAAAAGCAATACTCCATTAATGGGTCTGCTAAAGAGTAAGTCCAAGAAGAACTCTGCTGCCGATTGCAGCAGCGACGACGAGAACGCCAATGGTGCCAGCAAGAAACATAAGGGAAATGGCTTGGTCGCAACTGCAGCTCCCGGGGCTGCAGATTCCCTATCAAATGCCGCCAGCTCCGCATTGAATCGATTCAAGCCCGCTACTGCCATGCCCGTTGGCGCTTTACCAGGCCAAGCCGCCTACAATGCCGAAGCAGCCAGCGAGTGGATGCAATCGCTGTCCATGTTCGGATACGGCTTGCCCGGAGTCTTTCCTGGAGCTCTTTATCGCCCCGCAGCTCCATTTCCCGTCTCTAGTAATTATAGAGGATTTGCCCCAAGACCCCGCGGTCGAGGTCGGGGTCGTGGTGCAGCCTTCCGTGGTGGTCGGTCTGGGTACGATGGATCATCCTCGTACTACAATCCTAAGCACGATCGCTATGGCGACGAAGATAACGATAATGGCTACCATCACAAGTCGTCGCGTGGAAGGTACATATATTGTAAGCATCTGGGAATCCTTGTATTACATGTAGATCTATTGTAATTGCAGGCATCGCTCTCGTTCTGACTCGTCCTATTCCAGGAGTCGGAGTAGATCGCATGGACGACGGTAAGTAATTCGCTTCAGAATGGTGCTTTTCATTTTTTTTGTAACAGAATCATCTGTCGTTCCAGACGCTCTCAGTCGCGCAGTCGCAGTCGATCCCACTACCGCAAATCATCTTACTCATCAAGATCAAGGTAACGCAGCAACAGCCCGCGTCATTTCATCTACTATATTGTACTAATTGTGAAATTCTGTATTTATAGACGAAGTCACAGCCGATCTCATTCGCGCAGTCGCAGCAAGACGCCGTCACAACGGAAGAATCGCAAGTTGGCCTCAACGCGACGATCCCGCTCGGTCAGCTATTCACGATCCCGCTCCCACTCTCGAAAGCGCTCTCATTCCCGTCGCGAGCATCGCAGTCGTCACCGGAGTCGCAGTCGTAGTCGCAGTCACAGTCGCAGCCCCAGTCGTAATAATTCGGACAGAAACATTGTTCTGGAGGCTGACAAACTAGTTGCCTCTGCTGAGCAAATCCAGCGCACCATCGAGCAGCACACCAAGGATCGAATGCGCGAAGAGGAGCGGGAGATAAAGCAGAATTTCCGGCAGCAGAGAACCAACAGCCACAGCAGCAATCATGTGGACACCAAACTACAAAAGGAATCAAACGATGAAGATAGACAAGGCGGCAGCAATCGGAGCAGTCGCCGCAACTCTCTGGCTGCATAGATTTCAATTATTTTAGCATTGTTTTGTAAGGTTCCACACAAAAATAAAATGGTCAACATAAGCCTTAAGAGACAGTTTCTCTACCTTTGCAGAGGGTATGTATTGTGACCTGTTTTAAGATATTTGGAATACAGAGAACAACCGGAATAATCTTCCAAGAATACATTACAAAAATATACGTTTCTCTATTTTAGTGCTCTAAAAATATAATTTCCTCTATAGTATTATTTGCATACTCCACAAAAGGCTTTTTCTTCATTTTTAATAACAAAAAATAATTAAAAAGAGTTTCTTCTGTTTCCCATACCGGGAATTGAACCCGGGCCTCCCGGGTGAGAGCCGGGTATCCTAACCACTAGACAATATGGGATAGACACTTATAAACGAATTCCAGCTTCACAAAAATAGATGGTTCTCTATTTTATAGCTTATATATAGAGTTGGTTTTTTCCATACTTCCAAACGAGGGGTATTACTTTATTCCCGGTACTTAGTCAGTATACATGTGAGCTTATGATTTATGTAACTTATAAAAAATATTTTATATAAGATCTGGTATCGTTATTTGCTGTCCTTCTTTTTTGACTGCTAGTTCTCATAGACTATAAGAGCTAGAGCAACGAAATTTTGTATCCAGACTCCTGTAATAGCACACTGAATGAATCAAGTTTGTTTCATACTTTTCCCACGCCCCTTCCGCATCCACGACCAAAATCTGTGGCATCCACTATTGTAAAGATACGCAGAATCATAGGGAATGACCATTTCCACCAGACTGCTGAAACTGAATAAGATCGGATAAATATTATAGCTAGACGAAACAAATTAAATTTAAGTGGCTTCGTAGCGTGGTCATGCTGCTTATTAATTTTTTATCTCTCTCTTAAACACTCTTTGTCGTGCATTATGTGCGCTCTCTGACGGACGGGAGCCGACATTGGCCGATATTGCCTGACTGTACCACATTATAGCGGATGGTATTAACTATTCAATTGAAAGAATGTAAAGTCTATGCAAATTTTGATTTGTAAATTTTGATCCGCTCATCGAAAAATATTTATAGTTTAAGCTTTAATTGACACTAGACCTGCTTTTGTTTGCCCTTGATTGATGTGCCAGGAACTCCGCCACATAGTTCACTGCTGAAGGTGGGATCGATCATAATCATGTTGCTGAATCTGAATCATCCAAAATTATAAGACGGTACGTGGCTGTCCGTCAAGAAACTGATGAACAAATTCAACTGACGATCATCAATTCCGATTATTAGTCAAACTGGTCTTCCATACCAGTTCGAGAGGATTCAGGATCCCGTTTGATTGGCTTTTGCGATCACAATTAATAATAATTCGCAAGGTCAATCGTGGGAAGTCTGCGGGATAAATCTCGAATTTTCCGATTTTTCGCACGGTCAGCTGTACCTTACCCGTCTTTGTTGTTTGTTTTACCGCGGGAAAACAAATCGAAAAACATTGTTTATCATATCGCTCTCAACTAATTTCGATTCAATTCAAATAAATCAGATAGAAATTTCAGCTATCTGTATTTTATTATTACTCTGGAAGGCGCCCGTGGAGTCCGTTAGTTAAATATTAAACTAAAGTGTTAAATATTTATTGTTGAGTTAAAAATTAACCTATTGAACTGAGATATTCTATATCATAAGAAAATGCAGTCCGATCAAGTCGAATCAGGCTATAGCTTTGTATTTTATTGATTTATACCAAAAGGAACATTCTTAAGGTCTCAGAGTACTTTAGATTCCGACGAATTTTGTATGTAAAAGTTAAATAGAATCAATCAATGCTTGTTATTTATTTCGTCGAAGCGAGATTTATTGTTCCTCGTCGGAGGTCTTAAAGAATCGGAATTTACTCTGCTTTGATGCATGCCGAATTGGCCCGTGTTTAAGCGATAAAACAGAGTTTTTTTTTAGTTAAGGATGTGTTTTGTGTTTAGAAAAAATGCCAGACGGGAAAGTGCGAAATATGGTGATGATCGATCTTGAAGTGAAGTTTTGCAGCCACTCGCGCCTCATGAAAACACACACACACACAAATTTGGTATCGCTTACATTTGGAAATCATATCAATAGGCCTGGGAAATTCTTTTACTAAGACGTTCTGATAAGTTCGAGTCAATCACATGCTCTTTTGATTCCAAAACCTATTGTACCGAAAACTATTGTGGTACTCAATGAAATTACCGAAACCCAATATTATTAAAAATGTTAAATGATTGAACATCAACTACAATCACGGATACGAAGTCTTTGTGTAACTCCATTTCTTTTTACGACTGATATTTCTACATATATATCAGATATGTACATATGTAGTACACATATATTTCAAGGCTTGAAAAGTATTCGTGCTAAAACTTTATATAAAAATATATGTATGTACTATATAGAATAATGCTGTGAAAAATTTTAAAATTAGTAAGTGAAATGAGGGATGACCACAACGTGGTTTGGTCGGGAGACCGAAAAGATTTTGATTGTGATCATATTGGGATCACTGAATCCTGAAATGAAAACACATTTTTGGAATATATTACAATCGGTTTTTTTCTTTCTAAAACAATACATAGCGAGTGTTCGCATTAAAAAGCAGTGTTGCATAAGTGATTGTGTCAACTAAAGGAGCGTGCTTACGATTAGAGAATATACGGATAAGAGATGGTTCCAAGATTTGATTCTGTTTAGAAGCGTCTGTTGTTTCGCCCTCGATTTCTTCCGCTCCCGCTGCCACCACCTCCCCCACCTCCTCCGCCACTGGAGCCGGAGTTGTTGCCACGCCTGCGGCGTTGCTGTCCGCCACTGTTGGAGTTGTTGTTGCCACTCTTTGGAAACTGGTCCCGCTCTCGCTCGTTAAAGTTGTCTGAGCCGTTGTTGCTGAAGGAGCCATTGGAGCCATTGCCTCCGCCCCCATTTCCGTTTCCATTGTTCGTCCAAGGAGAATTGGCAGCCCATGGATTGGGTCTGTTCGATTGGGATGGATCTCGTTCCCGATCTCGCTCTCTCTCGCGATCCCTCTCTCTCTCCCGATCGCACTGCTCCAGTGGTGGCTCATCCACAAACTCCGTGTTGGGCTGTTGTTCCTTAACGGTGACGAGCGAGGGCAGGAAGGGCTTCTTCAGGAGCAGGAGCTCGCGCACGCATACCAACTGAGCGTTGTGCTGTCGGGGCTGAAATCGAGACTTTTTCGTTGGGGGCGAGGCAACCTCGCCGCGAGCCTCCACCGCAGGGGAGACAGATCGTGATCGGTCCTTCAGGGGCACCACATCGCTCAGTTCCTCCAACTTGCCAGCGTCCACGTACTTGTTGAGGAAGTCCGCTCCCTGGCGTATAGCCCCCATCAGACGCGAATCGGGATGCACGCGAATGAAGCGATTGTAGGCAAAAACACCGACAATTGTATGAGGATCGAGGCCGTTCAGCATGCCACTGGCCAGGATGCCCTCCAGGGTGTTTTCGCTTATCTGCTGGTGAGTCAGGCCGTTGGACAAGTCCTTGGCCTCTCTAGCTGCCAGTTCCTCGTGGATTGTGAGCACACTAGGATCGTCGGCGCGGCGAGGACCCGCCCACTGCACCTGGAAGTTCCGTGGTATGGGCTTGCTGTAGGGCACCTTTTTCTCCCTGTCCCGATCGCTGAGCGCCTTGCTGGGATCCAGATCCAGGCCGGGAATGAAGCCCTTGTCGGCTGTAAGACTCTCGGTAAACTCCACCCTGTCCTCAGGTCCCATTCCGGGTATTATGGCGTCATCTGTAAGAAGGGAATTACGTGAAGAAGATACGGAACACTCTCTGTTCGAACCGTCCAAGACAAGACCCTACCGTATTCACACTCATCCAGTGCAGCCAAGCTGGCGGGCAATGTGTTCAAGTTGTATTTGTCCCGCATAAGATCTCCCGGACGATTCCTGGTCCAGAACTTAATGGTGTGGTCGTTGGAGCCGGAACACAGGATGTGCCCGAGCGGATGCCAGGCCAGAGTCCACACAATGCTGTCATGGGCCGTCTCCACGCAACCGATTTCCTTATCCGTTCTGCAAGAGATGCATGATTTATTTAGAGAATCACTGTTAAACTCAAACCCAAACGCACCCAACATTCCAAAAAAGTATGGACCCATCGGAGCCGCCGGAGCAGAAGAGGCCTTCGTGAATCGGATGCCAGGACACAGAGCTAGCCTCTTTTTTGTGGCCACGGAACACCTGGACCTCCTCCCGCAGATTCCGTATGTCGAAGAGCTTGAGCAGATGGTCCCTCGAGGCGGTGACCAGCCAGTTTCCATTGTCATTCCATTTTAGGTCCATCACCGTGGACTTGTGGGCATGCCTGTGTAAAATCGGACGTGATTCAATGAAAGGTGGCTGGTGGTTTAGACCTACTGGGGGGATACTCACAGCGTGGCTAGGGCCATCCCGCTCTTGGGGTCCCAGATCTTGATGGGCTGCTGGTTATCCTTGCTCCCACTCACGATCATTCCTTTGTGCGGATGCCAGTGCACGCACTTGACATCGGCACCATGACCTATGTAGTCCGGAAAATGTTTGCATTTAATGTCCCAGGTCTACCACTGTCATCTGGCATCTGGCACTTACCTCGCAGCACTCGCTCCTCTTGGCAGCGCATAAAGTCCCAGATCCGCAGGGTGCCGTCATCACTGCCGCTGACAAACTTGCTGTCCGTGGGACTGAAACTGCGTTTAGTGGATTGCATTGGAGAAAGGTTAGAACGTAAGGAAATACGGATTGAGGTGTGTGTGTGAATTAATCATGTCCTACGAGTATGAATGAATGCCGAATGTTATATTTCTTCTTTCCTAGTTATGTTGTTCTTCACCAGAAAAGGAAATCATCAATTAGGTATTCCATGTAACGATAATTTATTATTTCTCTAAAGTTTGGCGTTTCTCAAATTCGATTTCGCTTCCAATCGTTTCGGCTAGTTCGGGTAAACATATATTTTATTGCTCTTATTTTGGGGTTCTTTCTTATATATTCTTCCAAATGTCATCCGCAATCCTTATTTACTTTTGAAGTAAATGGTATTCATTTACTAAGCCAAATTAATTAATTTTTGTGGTTTTATATGAAGGTTATCACAACATCTTAGATTCAAAAGGAAAAATAAACAAAGACCATAGAAAATATTGAAAGGTTTTTAAATTTTAATTTGAGTTATTTTTCGGGAAAGCGATCTCATTTAGAACCCGCCGTATCCATTACAAAAGCGTTTAACAACAGATGCGATGCCTTCTGGAGTTTGCTGTGGTAGGACTGTAGGCGTGACTATGTTTTCTGTGGGTAGATACGCTCGTAAGATGTCGACCCAGTCGCCGGAATTGTGGTAGGCCAGGCTGGACCAGGCAGATCGGCATCGGCTCACAAAAGAAAACAATCGAACCCCCGAATTTTTAAACAATCAGTTGTTGCATTCAGTTTTTATTTTATTTGTTGTTGGTTGTTGTTGATGCTGTGTCCTCGTAAATAAAATGGTGCAGTAGTTTCGTTTTGAGTTAAGTTGGTTGCTTTTATTGTTTCTCAGGTTTCTCAGTATTGCATTTCACTTTCAGTCTTTAATTGTTTACAGCTATAACACAGATATGGGGAGGTATGAGATTCGTTCTTTTGTGAACTTTTGTTAATCGTAATTGCCACAGTCAAGGAAGGCAAGGAGGGATGGCTAAGAAATGGCATGTTTCTCGAGGGATAACTTTATTGATAAACAGCAAACAGCGCTTGTAGTAACCGATCTATTAAACATCCAACAAGGTATCTGAGGAAGTGAATGCACGCTACTGCCCACGCGACCCGTGCCAAATCGTCTATAGAGACAACGGGACTACAACGACAACGACAACCACCATGAGGGTAAGCTCCGCGAGCTAGTGTTTTAATTTGGATTAAGTTCTGGCTTTGCCTGTGGCTGCCACTTTGACTTGCTATTGACGGTGGCCGAATGCTTGCGTTAGCGGCTACGAATGGGTAAATAGTACAGTTGACAGTTACAATTAAATGGCTATACCTTATTCCCCTAATGGCCTCCTTGTGGGCCTGGTACATCTTGACGTTGTTCATGTTGGACTGCCAGTACTTAACATAGCCGCCGTGGTCTCCGGTTACCATCCAGCTGTCGTTGTGTGACCAGACCATGGTGCGCACCGATATATCGTGGGCCTGGGCGACACATCACTTGATTAGCTTGGCTCCGCTTGCTGGCGGGGTTCCAACTTACCTGAAGGATCGTCTCGAAGTTAAATGTGAGTCCGTTCCATAGCGTAAACTCTCCAGAGCTGGCTCCGGTGACCAGACGCCTGCCCTCTGGCGTCCAGGCTAGCGTAAAGATGGGACAGCGCATTTTGTTGGTGGCGGTCTTGACGAATCGCGTTGTCACCGCATTTGAGGGATTGTCTAGATAGCTGGAAGGCGGCATCATATGAGGCACATATATGCTATCAGGCTGCAGGGCCAGTCGATCCCTGTGATCGCGCTGCCAAAGACGATTCTGCAAGCAAGTAAAATATTTTTAGAGTTTGCGGTGCGCCTGAAAGCCTCCCACTCACCTCCAGGGCCTTGATTATGGATGCATTGTAGTCCACGGTCTTTCGCATTACACTTTTGCGTAATCGCTTCCCATCGAAATCGTCCTGCGACATGCCAAAAGGCCGCTGAAAACCACCTGGCATGAAGGGCTTGAACTGGTTATAGCCATGCTTATTGGAGCCGTGATGAGGATGGTAATGTCTGTAGTGTTGTCCGCCCATCGAGGGAGGAGGGAGGGATGTGAAGTTCGTCGCCAGCGCAGATGGCGCCGTCAGCAACTGAGGCGGGGGCTGTGACACGTCCATTGCTTTTTGCCGTCTATTTCCGTATTTCTTCTTAGCTTAGCTTACTCCTGATATATGTATATGTAATCGTTTCTTTCTCTTTTTAACGAATTTTCGCTACGCGTCGTGGACCTTTCTGCAATAAAATTTTCTTCGTTCATACACACACACACAATCACACGGCGCACAACTCTGTGTCGATTTGCTCGCTTCGGAGCTAATATTTAATTAAAAGAATTATGCTGGCGACAGCCACACTACTTACTTGTTATTCTACAGATAATGCATTTGCTTAAGACTTATAATAATGTAATTTAAATAAAAAAAAGGCGCATTGAAAAAAAATTTGGAATAAAGCGATAGCGCTGTCGATACTATTGACTAAAAATAAGCCGACTATCGACTATTTCGGTTTACCATCGAAAGTATCGCAGCGAAAAATGTATACTATCCCCACTAACTGTCGCAAATGAACTCTTTGGATTAGATCCCATGGCCCTGTCCTTCTGCTACCGACGCCAGCCAGTGATAATGTATCAATATATAATATATAATAATAATAAAATTTAAATTAAAAAATAAGAAACCCACCATCATAAAATTGCAAGGGATGTGAACCCGGTTTTTCAGGGAGTATTTATTGGGTGGTTTGGCAGAGTACCCACAACAAAACCTCACAAGATACGCACTGAGATTGCGAACTTGTTTGAATCTTGCATAACACGGATCAGATCATGAATTTCGCTGGTAAAGTTATTTTAATTACAGGAGCGAGCTCTGGAATTGGGGCCGCAACAGCTCTGAAATTTGCGAGGCTCGGCGCCTGCCTGGCCCTGAACGGACGCAATGTGGATAATCTTAAAAAGATAGCCCAGCAATGCAGTGAGGCGAGCAAGTCCGCCCCAGCTCTAGTTGTGGGTGACATCAGTAAGGCGGAGGATATTGAGCGTGTATGGGCCGATACCCTTCGGGCGTATGGCAAGCTCGATGTGCTGGTGAATAATGCCGGAATCCTTGAGACGGGCACCATTGAGAACACCAGTCTGGAGCAGTACGATCGACTAATGAACACTAATATACGCGCGATCTATCACCTCACCATGCTGGCCACCCCCGAGCTGATCAAGACGAAGGGAAACATTGTGAACGTGTCCAGTGTGAACGGAATCCGATCTTTCCCCGGCGTGCTCGCATATAATGTGTCCAAGGCAGCCGTGGACCAGTTCACCCGCTGCGTGGCCCTGGAGCTGGCTCCCAAGGGAGTGAGGGTAAACTCTGTTAATCCCGGAGTGATCATTACCGAGCTGCAACGTCGTGGAGGGCTAGACGACGAGGCATATGCCAAGTTCCTGGAGCACGCAAAGGTTACCCACGCTCTGGGCAGGCCCGGAGAGGTTTCAGAGGTGGCAGCTGCCATTGCTTTTCTCGCTAGTAATGAGGCCAGCTTCACTACGGGAATAAGTCTGCCCGTGGACGGTGGTCGCCACGCCATGTGCCCCAGATAGAATTCGCAAATGAGCTCCAGTCTGATCAATTCTTGCATTTATTTTGTGCTTTTTCTAATAAATATACATATGTACATAGCTTAAAATGAACAGCTAGTAGAGGGACACATTACTTGCTTATGGCCCCCCGCGTTTCGGCTGACAAACTGTCATAAAACATGCCTCATCTTGCTCAACAACTGTGGGCAAGGCATGTAGTTCGTATAGTTTAACAGTTCCACCTTTTGGATTCCCTCGAATTATTCCAGGATTAATCCGACAGGTAAGATAAGTACGTAGACCCCACATTCAGGCAGAGATGTGTGCCTGATCGAAAGGTGCCTCTACTTTGAGAGGATCTCAGAACATTCCACCGGGATCGCTGCAAACTGCTTACAGTTCCTTATTCACCTTTAAATTTTCATTGCTGCCCATTGAAATGAAGTTACAAACTTAGAGACTGCAAGCTACAAAATATATTTAAATTATTTTGGACACTCGGACTAGGAACAGCACATCTCATCGCGGACACATGGCGTGGCGACCACCGTCCACGGGCAGACTTATTCCCGTGCTGAAGCTGGCCTCATTACTAGCGAGAAAAGCAATGGCTGCTGCCACCTCTGAAACCTCTCCGGGCCTGCCCAGAGCGTGGGTCACCTTTGCGTGCTCCAGGAACTTGGCATATGCCTCGTCGTCTAGCCCTCCACGACGTTGCAGCTCGGTAATGATCACTCCGGGATTAACAGAGTTTACCCTCACTCCCTTGGGAGCCAGCTCCAGGGCCACGCAGCGGGTGAACTGGTCCACGGCTGCCTTGGACACATTATATGCGAGCACGCCGGGGAAAGATCGGATTCCGTTCACACTGGACACATTCACAATGTTTCCCTTCGTCTTGATCAGCTCGGGGGTGGCCAGCATGGTGAGGTGATAGATCGCGCGTACATTAGTGTTCATTAGGCGATCGTACTGCTCCAGACTGGTGTTCTCAATGGTGCCCATCTCAAGGATTCCGGCATTATTTACCAGCACATCGACGCGTCCGTGCTTAACCAGCGTGGCAGAAACAATCTGCTCGACATCAGATTCCTTGTTCATGTCTGCAGCAATCAGCAGGGACGGGGCTCCTCCAGCGGCGACAATCTCATCCGCTGTGGCCTTCAGCTTCTCCACGTTGCGTCCCACAATGGTCAGGAGGCCGCCCAGACGGGCCAGGTGAACGGCAGTGCAGGCCCCAATCCCGGAGCTGGCACCCGTCACAATAATAACCTTATCTTTGAAACAGGGCATATTTGTGTTGGCTCTTCGAACGATCCGCTGGAAGTGGAGTGGTGTTGGGTGTAGAGGTTGACATTGAAGTCGATAACAATACCGATAGCGCTAGCTTTTTCCAGTCGTTGTGAAATAAAGCAGAGTGTGAATTGTAGATAATTATCAGTTTAATTCACGCACTATACAGCCCATATTTTGAGTAGGAGATAGCTGCTATATACACTGCTAAATACAGTGACGAACAACATTTTTGGCACAGCAAAAAACTTATTTCAAAAACCTTCAACAGAGTAACAGTAAAAAAGAAAAAACAAAAAAGTATGGCATATTTCGATGAGCAAAATTATTGGCACACCCCAAGAAAAACTTAAAACGAGGATATGTCAAAAATGTTTAATATTTGGTGTTTAAGCCCTTAGCCTTAATGACGGTCGATAAGCGAGCTGGCATCGAGTCTACTAATTTTTTGGTAGAGTCTCCCCTATATTTCTCCATTCTTCCATTAAGGCTTGTTTTAGGTAGGCTTTTGTCCTTATAGCCCGCTTTCTAATGCGCCTTCCAATTCCAATTGTACATAAGCTTACAATGTTTATAGTTTTTTAAATAGCTATCTCTAGACTCTTAGCGAGAAGATAGCTCGTAACGAGATTTCGTCGCTTCGAAGAGTTTTTACTGTAGTCTTGATCTGAGGCGACCAATAAATCTCTACTATACGATCTTTCAAATCTTACCAAACATAGAAATTTCGCTACCTTTGGAACTACATACCTACTAAATTTACGATAAAGTGATTTTAATTGATCATCTTTCTTCTTTAGATGAAAAGTATTATAAATCAAAGAATCCTTTAAACAGATGAAATAGCCTGAATATCCTTAAGTGGGTTAAGTTTGTTTGGGCTGTTTTGTTTCTGTGTGTACGTATTAAAAGAATAAACTGTAGCAAACATTTAATTTGTAAAAATTTATTAACGTATATGCACAGATATGTACTTTAAATGCCATCGGTTCTTCTTGTTTCCAAGCGTTTTAGCGGGGACACATGGCATGGCGACCGCCGTCCACGGGCAGGCTGATGCCAGTGGTGAAGCTAGCCGCGTCGCTGGCTAGGAAGGCAATTGCAGCAGCCACCTCCTTCACCTGACCAGGGCGACCCAGGGCGTGGGTGACCTTACAATGCTCCAGGAATTTGGCGTACGTTTCCTCATCCATGCCGCCGCGCTTGTGTATCTCGGTGATAATTACGCCAGGGTTGACGGCATTAACGCGCACCCCTTTGGGAGCCAGTTCCAAGGCCACACAGGCTGTGAACTGATCCACTGCGGCCTTGGACACATTGTAGGCCAAGACACCAGGAAATGCACGGACTCCACACACACTAGACACGTTTACAATGGTTCCCTTGGTTTTGATCAGCTCGGGAGTGGCCAACATAGTTAGCTGGTACATGGCACGTACGTTGGTGTTCATAAGGCGATCGAACTGCGCGAGACTTGTGTTTTCAATGGATCCAGTTTCCAAAATGCCCGCATTGTTGACCAACACATCGATGCGACCATGCTTCTCCAGGGTGGCGGCTATTATCTTCTCCACATCCGCCTCCTTGGTCATATCAGCCTGCAGCTGCAATGCCGGAGCTCCCCCAGCAGCCAGAATACCGTCAGCGGTCTCCTTTAATTTTTCCACATTGCGTCCCACGATTACCAAGAGTCCACCGAGACTGGCCAAGTGGACGGCAGCTCCTGCCCCAATTCCAGAGCTGGCTCCGGTTACAATTATTACTTTGCCTTCGAAGACCGACATCTATCCTGAAAATAGTATTTGATGCTGCAATGAAAAACTCTTGACACTGGAAAGCTTTTTGCATGCATCCCTGTCGGAGACAGCTGACTGGAATCAGCTTTCCCCAATCAGCTGTTCTTGGAAAAATGTGCGATAATAACCCAGCTGGCATAACCCAGCATAATATTATCGATGTTAACTTTTACTTATCAGTTCCGCAATGCTTCCCGCTCAGCGCAGCGCCACCGGCTGGAGGTAGCCCTGGGCGGGGCTGGCAAAACCTGGTGCAGTACATGCTTCTGTCCCCGGCTAACTGGGTGGCGACTAGCAACTTCGCGGCAATCATTATGCGCCAGAAAAGGGTGCAGCTAGCTTAAGCAAAGCCTCCAAATGTGTGAAGCATTGCCTCACGGCCGTACCACACATGTTGGGCTCGCATAGCCCAACTCCTATTTTCTCATTAATTATAAAATAGGTTGTACATATACAGATGAGTAAATAAATTAAATTTAAAAAAAAAACCCATAAATATCTACACAAGACGATTGTTTTTTAAACTTAGATGTTGTTTTATTCCCTTTAAAAAACTGCTACGCATCTGCCGGTGTTTTTGTTGTCCTTAAACCTCGTAGCCATAGGATTTGATAATTTTGTTGAAGGGCTCAGCCGCCTTGGCAATGTTTTCACGTGCCTGAACAGTCAGCTTCTTCAGCTCGCGGTTGTGCTTGAGGGTGACACGCAACTTGGCCTTGCGCTTACGCTCCAGGCTCTTGATCACATCCTGGTAGTGCCAGCCAACCTCGTGCGACAGACGGCCGACCTGGCAGTACTTGCGGTCGGAGCGCAGTGTCAACACACGCATAGCGATGGGGACAACGACGCGGCGACGCTTGTCGTAGGGCGATGGGATGCCATCGAACACACGCAGACGAGCGAGTGCAGCCTGGCCACGCTTAGTCTTGTGTGGGATCATACCTGCGAGGGAGAAAAACCTTTGCATTAGTAAAGACACTATAGCATAAACAGGCTTGATGATCTCATGGGCGGATCAGTTTGAGGTTGGTTACACGACTTCTCGTTCAAATAATGTAGGTAAGATAATAATCATCACGAAAGTTAGTTCGGAGGACCTCTGAAACTCGAGCTTACCTAAAAGAAAATAAAAGGCAGTAAATACATGATTTCAGAGGGGAGAGGCAGGAATGTGTTGACCAGCTTCACTCAGTTATGTTTTGTTTACATGGTTTCTCATTCAAATAATGTAGGTAATATGATTGAAAACATCACAGATTCGCTGAACTCCACTCGCCTTAGGCCTGTACATACCTCTGACCGCCTTGTAGAAGATCCTGGACGGGGCACGGAAGTGGAAGGGACCACGAGCTGGGTTGACGTTGCAACGCTTGCGCAAGTAGGCCAAGAACTTGATTTTGTTTCTGTAGAAGTGGCCGGAGAGGTTCAGCTCCTCGCAGCGAACGACGGCCACCTTGCCGCCCTGCAACAGGTACTTGGCGACGACGGAAGCCAGACGGCCAAGCAAATGGCCGCGACCATCAATAACAACGGTCTGCAAGGGGAGCACAAAAACAATGTCAGAAATGTGAGGTTATGTTTTGTGAACGCCGTATAAACAAATTTATGCAGAGAATTTCCCGCCAGTTCACGTTCGTCAAAAAACTGTCGTGCACACATTTCACTCAGCCCAATGCTCATTGTGCGCACCATTTCATCATTTTCACATATGCCAGGCTCCCACTTTTAGCATGGGCACGTGTACTGTGCGAAACGGTTTCGCCACTAAAAACACAGGATTTTCGGTGCTATTCGCAGCATTTTATCACTGTCACCACAACTCCAAACGGCACTCACCGCTTTGCATACATTTGTTCGATAATAACGTCACATTAGATAAGTTTATTTTCCATTTTTGTTGGCACTTACCCTATTCGTTAAACCAGTCATGTTTAAGAACCGCACGGAAAGAAAGCGGAAACTGCGTTGACAGCTCGACAGAGTGACTTTGGTCGATAGATAATCAATATACCGTCTTATATTCAAAATATACCGCAAATATATCGAAGAAGAAACGAGCTTAGCCCACTTATGCACCCTCTATTTAAACAGTTCAACGACTTGAGGTAAATGGCGGAAAATATTACTTATTGTAAATTCATGCCATCTTTCCTCTGAAATTAAAAAATAAACCACTATTTATGTCACCCGAACCGAGCTAAATAGATTCAATTTTTATTAATGGAATGGAATATTACAATACCCCCTTGGTCTACAATGCGTTAATCGTACTCCGTCAAGGATTGGAAAACATATTCCTCGATTTTTATATTCGATTTGATATTACTAGCTAGCTTGGACTTCCATACCTGAACACATAATTTAATCTGATTGATAGATCAATTTTCTACAAGACGTGCTAATTTTAATTGAATTGAAAGACTAATTACTCTTAAGTACTCCCTTTTTTTTAAGGAGTATGGAAGTAGTTGGGAGAATAGGCATTTGAATACCTATCCTATTTCGTTAATTTAAGATGAGGAAACTTTTTTCCAAATTGTTTTAAAAAGTACATAACAAAGATTATTTACTTATTTAAAAAAGTATAATAATATCTCAGATTGGTATGTTTTAGACCTATGCATTCATTTGATTAGTTTCCTGTTTAAATACATATTTACATACATACATATAAGATTTATTCGTTTTCAAAACGAAAACATTTTCCTTGACGAAATGAAAAGTAAACGGCTCATTACATTCATTACATTTTTGTTTTCTTTGATCGTATATTTAAATACATATATCATTATTTCAGTTCAAATCACTTTTGTATATTTCATAAACAAGAGCGACGAGGACCAACAGCGTTACCATAATATGTGTGTAATTTATAATCAAGCTGTCCAAAATAAGGATACAAATTTGCAATTATAATATTGTAATATTTTATATTTTGTAGTAGAAATCTAAGATATAACTGCTTATATTTTATTTCCCACGCCGAAGTGTACCACACAGTCCACCCACCCTGCCCAATCTTTATACATACATATATCGAGCCGGCACACCTCCCAAGAGAGGGACCGGTAACCTCGATGGCTCACATCCTCACAAAACGGAACATAAGCTGGGCAATAAACATCTTCAACCCGTTCAAATCGCCAGGCCCGGACCAGGTAATTCCGGCAAAACTTCAGAAGGCCGGTATTGTCTGGTATTTTTCAGTATTTACATGTCCAATTTCGGGTCCAATTTAACGAGATTGAAAGAAAGAAACAGAGATAGAGAGCTGCTCTGTCTAAACTAGAAGAAGTCGTTCTTATTAATGGCGTTACTTTTAATACCCATGGCATTAATTAAATTTCGTCGGACGAAGATTGCGATTAAATTTTAATTCTTATTATGCTATTCTTTTTTTTAAGAGAACTTAAAAGCTTATCCTTCTTATTATCCTTGGCTATCTCAACTCGGTGACTTTGTGTCGTGGATCTTGGGGGAACACTCCCAGGAAAGATTAGATTCCAAAAATTTAATTTCATTTACTTACGTGATCAATGGAACTGCTGGTAGAATCTGAATCCTCTGAAGATAGCAATCGACTCGCCTAGAAGCTGAGACGGTTGTTGTTGATTAAATTATGTTGCGCCTTGCTGCTTCCAAATGAATAATAAATTTAAAAAAAAAACCTTATTTAAACTATAATTCAATACTTCCTCGGCTAAGCTTAAACCTTCTTTTATAAGCAATGCAATTGCTTAGGAAATTAATTTAGTAATAGGATAATATTACCTTGAAATATTCGACCAAATATTAAAAACATGGAATGTGATGATACTTGACTACAAATAATTCGTCAGTATATTTACGGTATATTTTGAAAATGAGGCTGTATGTTTCGGTATATTTCTGAGGGTCGGACGATATTTTTATTTTATCGATAAATCCGCGGTCACACTGGTGTGTTGTAAAAAAAATCCAACTGCTGTCGGTCGCGCGGGGAAAATTGCAAGATAAATCGTGAAATCATGACTAGTTTTGGCCAGTGCACGTGACAACAATTGCCTGCGGATCTGGGGATATAATATAATAAATGTGAAACGCGTGTGCAACAAAAGAAAAAAACTGCTACAAGCCCAGTGGTGACGGTGCACACGTAAGGGTAATTCGACAAATATTAAATATCCTGCGAATCACAATATAGAAGCATATCCCCGTATACGACAGCGACGTCGACAACTTATGTATAAGGCAAGTCTTGGTTTTTTACGGCATAAGTGAATGCACTCTGCCCCTTCTAATTGGGGTTGCCTTTCCCCTCCAGTCCCATTTTCTCCACACTTGGTAATTTTAAAAATTGGGTCATTGTATGCGTTGCCAGCCGATTGGCGAAGCGACATTCGCCGTCCTGTATATGTTTATATTTTTGGCTGCTGCTGGCGAACCAGTTTGCTGACCTTCTTTCCCCTTCTCCAAGTGCAATTGGGACTTGACTTTTTGACAATATGTACCACTTTCGGTACATGATACATGTGTGCCAGAAAGAGAGACGGAGCTAGCGCGCGTGTGTGTGTGCGTTTGCTTAAGAGTGACAACTTAATAGACGCAGCGATGAAAATTCGACTCTTTTTTAACGGGACATTTGCGAGATTGGCTGAATGAGAATTATGGTTGAAAAACACGCAAAGAATTTCTATGTACATATTTTAATAGCCGCCTAGCAACACGACAAACACCCAGCACACTCCTTCTTGGGGCCATTTCCGTTTTCAGAAACAAAAGAAAGGCTGCGCGAGGAAAGTTTGTTTTTACGTGGGGAGTGGCTACGGTTGTGTTTGGTTTGGTATTGATTTAAGTTGCTGTTAATCATTGCGATCTGTGTTTCGGGAATTATCATGTAAACAAACACTAAACAGCTCTTGTGGCGCCGAAAATAGTGACAATCAAACTGAAATTTTCGCCTGGAAACCAAAAGAAAACATGATAAAGTGATATTTGGCGGCCTGCCAGTTTGTTTGTATTAAATGTAAGTATTTACTAAGTCTACTTCAATTTTCACTCATAGATTTATTGTGAACTTCTTGTCTTGCAGATGATGCCCGACTTCTATGAGCTCCTCAAAGTCTCAGAGACGGCCAATTTTGAAGAGATCAAAGGCAGCTACAAACAATTGATACTACAATGTCATCCCGACAAATTACAGCAGCATGATGTGGCTGACCCAAATCGGAGAATTGTGGGAGAAGAGGAGCGCAGATCTCAGAATCTGAGCGACTTCAACGCCATAAATGAGGCCTGGAACACGCTTAAAGACCCCATCAAGCGTAAACACTACGATGCCGAATTGCTCCAGGCCAAGTTTCAAGCGCACAACAACATTTATGCCCACATAACTGCCAGCGACATGCGGAGCATCCAAGTCGAAGGCTCGGAAGATAGGGGCGAGGCTGACGGTGACGCAGACGCAGACGCGGACAAAGAGACGGCGACAGTGTGGAGCTATGCGTACGATTGCCGTTGTGGCGGCCAATATCTGCTCGACGGAGCCGGAGACTTCGATGAGTCACCCGGACAAAGCGGTCTGGTCGCAAGTGACGCTATTGTGGAGTGCAGCGAGTGTTCTTTGGTGATTATTGTGAAACAATCTCCGACAATGTCTGAATAAAGAGTGGAATATCGATAAACCCCCGTCTGAGATAATCCATGTGATTCCCAAACATTCAATCAATGGCCCCTTTATTGGTTTCTTGAACCCTTGCCCAACGAACGGATCTCTTGATATGCAAAACATGTTGTCATCGGCATCGATGGTTGCGTCCGTCGTGCACGCACACACTCATGACCATGCCTCTGCCCATTCCCTTTCGTTTCCGTGGCCCAACTTTGTCGCTTGTTTCCCCAAAACTGATGTAATATTATGGCACACATTAACATGGTTGCATCTCCCACTGCCAGTTCCCGTCTGCGGCTGTCTATTGGCTTGCATAAAGAAACTTTGATGTGTTTGGCGCGTGTGAATTGTTAGAGCATAGATAATATTCGTATTCCGATCATTCGGGGCGCCGTATGGTAAAGTAAAAAGCCTTGGATGTTTGTAATCGGTTGAAGTCGTTTTCCTGTGGGATATGGGCTCCGAATGTCGTGGAAAATATTGCACAGAGAGAGTACTATCCTGACTTCTGCGAGCTTATGCCCGTTTCGAGAGGTTAGAGGCTTCTTCAGCACGTACACGTGTAACAGTTTAAGTTTAGGCTTCAGTCTACAGTACTTTTACATTAATTGCGGATAATCATTACGTCATCATTCATTCCCGTTAGGCTTTCATCCGCCTAACGTGCGCAGAGGCGGCTGTACTCGCAAGCGCCCAGTTTTGCGGATTTTAATTTTCTGTTAAAATTCAATAAACCCGCCCGATGTTCGATGCCTGGTGGCAGTCGCGATGAAGACATGACGACGATGATGTCAGCAGCTGCAAAAACAGTGAGAAACACAGAACATGTTTATAAATGTGGCAAAATGGAGCAAACAAAAGAAAAACCGCACTCAGCCCATTGGGAATCCATTTGTTTACGATTATTGCACAGTGCTTCCGAGTATTTCGCAGTCGGGGCCCCCTGCCACTGCCACTGCCACTGCCACTGCCCAGCCACAGCCCCCGGCACAACAGAGGAGCCGAACCGTACCGTAGCGAGCCGGCCGGAGTGTTTTATATTTTATTTGTATCTCTCTGGCTCCATCTCTTTCCCTTTCCCTGGGCATCTTGCCGGATAAGTACGATTGATAATTAACTATGTCTAGCTTTCGATTTCTATATAAATACATACATATGTATGTACATATGTGCATATTGTGTTTGCACAAACCAACCAACCAAGTTTATGTATGTAGCTACGAATCCTGATTATGTGCAGCAGCAGTAAAGATAATGCAATCTGCAGAATGAGATATATTTCTGCAATGCTATTTTTGGGACTTAGAATTAGAATTATTCCAAAAACAAGATATTTGTGACACATCAATACGTATATTACGTTTATTATTCAACAAAACGGATCTTACCCTTGGCCATTTATGATAGTAAAATACTTCTATCCTGGCTGTTCCGCCACACTAAGAAGGCTGATACCTGAAAGTGAATTCGAAGGGCGACCAGAGCTAAGAATCTTTCCAAATGTAGATATGATTGAATTTCGATTTAGAGTGAAATACATATGTAGGCAGCTTTCACTAAACACTTGACAAATCATTTTTCTGAATCGGGCGATCAGTCATCTATGTACATCCATCAGATCAGAAGTCGGCACGCACATATTCACTGGTTTTTTATCGGGAACATTGTATTGGTGTCAACACTTTTACATGAGCGGCAGTACTGCAGCAGCTAATTTTCCTAAGAGCATAAGATAGGGCCTGCATGCAACATCATTACTTTTAGATAGGCTCTATCTTTACTGATACTATCTTTAGCGGTTGCTATTATTTTGACCGCCAATGTGGGAAAGTGTGCCTCTGGTCTGTGGGTCTCACTTTAATAACCTTTTGACACAGAAAATTGAAACGCTTTAGCGCATTTGCCGCTCTTTCCGCTCTTGCCGTCAGTCAGCTCTTGTTGCTGTTGTGCCTGTGACACGCGTCACGGCCCGATGTCAGATAACACTCGCTCTCGGGCAGTGCAGATATATATTAAATTATGCCGACTCCTCCAGTCTCCGTCTTAGTCTGCCTGCCACTTTCATTTTGGTTTCACTGAGCATTAAAGCCGCTTGAGCAGCTTTAATTGCCCCAAACGCGGACAGAGACAGCCGGAAAAGATCGCATACAACATATGTATTGTGCATAGGTAGGTAGAAAGCAGTAGAGCAGTTCACCGAACAGTATCTAGATGGAATTGGTGGGTTCGTTGAAGGGGGGACAGTCGCAAGTCCGTCGCTTACTCTGGATACTGATTAAATATGAATCACAGGTAGTGCTGTGATTCCAAATGGGTCCAACAGACACATGTTTTCCAGAATTTTCTGAATTTGATTCTGATTTTGAATCAATCGATTCCATTCCCGATCCAGCTGCTGCCTCCGAAACAACAGTCAGTTGATTTGTACAATAACAAAATACGATGTACGATGGTTCCCCATTTTACAATCGTACAATAAAGGGTATTTATTCAAGTGAGGTGGGATCCAGCTGGAATGAAGGAGGCCGAACAAAGGGTAGTTATAGATATTCCACAGAACCCGTTGTTGGAACAGCAGCAAGCAGCAAGCCAGCCACAAAGATGGTGAGTGATAGCTTCGACTTGGTCTTGTCCAGTCGCTCGGTGACTGGCTTTTTGTTTTATTCTCCTAGCTCTTTCGTCGTTCGGTTCGCCTGTTGGTGGGTTCTTTCTGTCTTTCTCTCAATCTTAATTACACAAAAGTGCCAATTAATTGTTGTGTGTGTTTTCTTGGCTTTTTCTTTCGCCACACTGCTTCTCTTGCCTTCCCAGGCACCTTCCCGACACCTCGAGGCTACATTTTGTTCATTTTATTGTTCTGTTTCTGCTGCTGTTTGACGAAAGTTCTGTCGATCTGTGGATGCTTCGTGGGTCCCGTAGTGTGAGTGTCAGTGTGGTGCGGATAGCCAAGAGAAAAGCAAGGTACACACATACAATGGGGGGGCGACAAGTAGAGCAGACAACCTCCTCCTACACATCGCGGATCTCTGTAGTCGGCTGCCTTTCTGGAGCAAAACGATTCGAAATCTAATTCTCCCTCCATCTATCTTTGCAGTCGTCGCCGTGACAGTGCGTAATCCACGCCAACGGACGTCAACCTGGCTGGAAGCTGCAGCCTCACCATTAGCAACCACCACAAGACTGAAACGACGCCGTCCACCAGAATAGCAGCCCAGAAGATGGCTAGTACCGGGGAGATTTGGCTGCAGTGGTTCTCGTGCTGTTTTCAGCAGCAGCGATCGCCCTCCCGCCGCCCGCACCAACGCCTGCGCATCGACCGATCCATGATTGGGAATCCAACAAACTTTGTCCACACCGGGCACATTGGCTCCGCGGACGTGGAGCTCTCGGCCAACCGCCTCAACGCGATCTCAACCCAAATGCAAGGCAAGGGCGGCTACGAGGCGACATCGAAACACTCGCTTCATGTAAGTATCCGCGGAAGGGCATCTGGTCTGTCAGTGTAGAGACGAAGTGAGCCTTTCTGGGGTGCTTGATCTGTTGTCCCATTTGTTGTCATGTGTTTATACCCGGTACTCAAAATGAGTATAGGGGTATATTAGGTTTATGGTGAAAATATATGTGTTTAGCGTCCAGAGGAGGCGTTTCCGACCCCATAAACTATATATATTCTTGATCAGCATCAATAGCTGAGTCGGTTGAACCATGTCTGTCTGAGCGCCTGAGCCTTATGAGCGCCTAGTCCTCAGAGACAATAAGAGCTGGAGCAACGACAATTTTTATCCAGACTTCTGTGATATGTCACTGCCACAAGTGTTTTTCAAAACATCGCCCCATTCCCTTCCGCCCCCCACAAAGGACGAAAATAAGTGGCATCCACAATTTTGAAGATACGAATCAATTAAGAACGCACAATCATAGAGAATGACCATATCTACCATACCATACCATATCTATCAGATCGCTATTACAAACATGAGGAACAAATAAATTTGCAGTGGCTATGAAGCGCCCGACGACACGTTCTGACTGATTTTCTATCTCTCTCGCACACACTCTTTGTCGTTCAATATTAGCGCCGTCTGGCGGAGGCGAGTCATACTGACTATGTATCGGGTATAAATGTAGAGTTGCGGTCGCAGCAGCAACTCACAACGTTCCCCCTCGTTTCTTGCTGACTTTCTGAGCTCTGATGCTCTCTGTTAACGTGCGAATCACGTCTGGACTCGATGGAAACCAGCAATGGGAAAAGAGAACATTCCAGACCCATTTAGCACCTAACAGATTATTATAATAGATTGATAGGGCTGATTGTTACATATACTATACATATACCACGTTCCATCTGAAGTTCAGTCTTAGAATCGAAATATGTTGCATGACAGGAAGAGAACATTTTTGCAACAGCAATTGCAGGAAAAGAGCGCCAGCTCCACAGAAGTCTCGCAAATTACAGCCCTGTCTTCGAAATACTTGTACTCTAAAGGCTCGTGAAAGAACATACAAAATGTTAAATGTTCCATATAATCTAGAAACTACATTTGGGCATTCCCCAGATGTTGATAGGGGCAATCGTGCACATTGGAAGTGGTAAAATGTAAAAATAAGACGGATTTTCTAAATTATTTGTCTATTATAAAGCATTTTTAGATGGGCAACTACTCGTTTTCGAGATTTTTCCAACGCCCAGAAGTAACTGTTTTTGACCCCATATGGAATATATATTGTCTTCTTGTCTGTCCGTCCCGAAGAGCGTCTTGATCTCAGAGACTACAACAGCTAGAGAAACCAAACTTTGTATCCAGAGTCCTGTGATATCTCACTGTTACGAGTGTGATTCCAAATTTCAGCCCGCCCCCTTCTGCCCCCACAAAGGACGAAAATCTGTGGACTATAACTAAAAACGCAGAACTATAGAGAATGACTATATCTATCAGATTGCCGAATCTGATCAGATCGGATTACTATAGAAAAAAGGAACAAATCAATTTGCAGTGGCAACGCAACGTCGTCCACGGGCTTAATCATTTTCTGACTCTCTCTCACTCCCCCTGGGGCACGTTCATGCTAAATATGCATTTACTTGGGGTGGTCCCGCGATGATAAGATCTGCCCCACCTCCTAACCACCGCCTCGCCCATGTCCAAGTCGCAGCCAGTGGATGAGACAGTGGCCGTGGGGTACTAACTACATACGTAGTGCATAGTGCAGTGGACACGGTCTGGTACATCGCTTAAACTACTTACATGTACTGGGAACAACAACAGCCATGCATACATACATATTCATTCCCACATGCGTGCATATATAGATGCATGTGTTATTATGTACCTACATTTGTGTATATTATAATAATAATCTCAATTTGTTTCTTTTGTTTTTTCCCCTTTTTTTTCGCAGGCTTGCTGATCGTCGCGTCGCTATAAAATGCATTTTGTGCAATTCTTACAAGAAGCAAAGAAGAGAGAGAGAGAGGGTGGCACTTTTTACAGTTCTTTGTTGGAGCGTGTTATCAGGGGACGGAGCACGGAGCAGGGAGACAGCGATAGCACGAGGGCCGGACGGAGGAAAGGTGCTGACAAAAACCGAAAGCAAGAGCTAGAAGAGAAGACTAAAACCTTAACTGTAACGGACAATGGAGTCCACCGTAGTGATGGTTTCCAGCTGTGGTGGGGGGTGGATCTTGTCAGCTGTCAGCTGTGCTTGTTTAGGGGTTCCTCTGTTCGGGCTGTTCGCCTTTTGCGAGTATTATGCAAATGAAAAATCGCAGAAAGTGCCAACCGACTAAACCAGCAAATAATTGTTTAATCAATTAAGCATTTCACGATATATGTATGCACATATGTATGTACATGCAACCGCATCATCACGTAGCATTTTTCAATGTACTTAATGCCAAAAATCAGGATCACGCCATCCAGCGTGGAAGGGACATTTAAATCCAGTCTCAATTCCAATTCCTGTCGCGTTCCATACAGAAATATAAAAGAAAATCTCTTGGCCTACCATAGACAAAGTACGTTCGCATTGAATATAACTAGAATACGGGCCCTATAATCAGTTGCACAACCAACAACAATAGTCTGATCTACTTGTATGATATTTATATACAAATGGTGCAACAAGCAAACGTTTTTTTGCAACGCTGACTTAGCCTTTAGATAATGTTATTAACTATATACGGACATTATGGACAACTGTCGCACAATCATATTTCACACACAAGAGAACATAGAATATTTATGATATATTCCCAATTCGAATAATTGTTTACAGAGCAGAATATGTATAATATTTGTTGTACTTCTAGAACGAGATCTAGATCCGATCCCATGCAAATCCTAGAAAAGTGTAGATCAAGTACCTTTGTAGAGTCCACAATGAGAGAATGTACCAGAAAACATAAGATAGAGTATATATTTGTAGACTAAATGCAGTTGTAGATATTTGACATAAAAACAAATCAAATAAAATGAAGTTGGAACATGCGTTGGGTTTTAACCGTATAGACTAATTGTATAAATCAAATATTTAAGCAATAATTTATAGAAATATATACATACATATATTTAAAAACCAGTTTTGATCTTGTATCGCCTCCGGATTAAAGGGTTGCACGTACATATAATTGCAGTAGTCTGTAAGTGCTCTCAAAACACGATCTACTTGTCCAACAAAATATTGCAGATGCTGAATGGCGTTTGTCCAATTTACCCATCGGATTGTAAGTAAATGACACCCAATCAAACAAACAAAAAGTATACATATATTCTTGATTGATGCTCAATAGTCGAGTCGATATAGACATGTCTTTTTGTCCGTCCCTAAGTCTTGTTTAACGTCTAGTTCTTAGAGCATCCAAATTTTGTGTGCTATTAGAGAACGATCTCTACCCGATTGTAGAATTAGGCTCACTCAGCTTGGATAACTATTATAGCAAGAGTAAAGAAAACGATTTCCCTCGTCTGACTACCCTGCCGCGCTATCGCTTTCACACTCCAATCCTCAAGTGAGATATCACAGATGGTACAGCCTGGTGCCGTAGAGAGAGAGAGGGATTGTTGGTTGTCATTATATGTAGATACACCAATTTTTGTAAAGGTCAGAGTAGGTACCATATCATGTAGCTGATAGAGGAACGATTATATTCATAGTCCTTTGAAAGGCGGGCTTTATTATTGGGACAACAAACGAGCTAGATTCGAGCAATTATGTTTAAGGTCATGCCTCTCCATTAATATATATCTACTGTACTTAGATGCGAGTATAAAATATTGTGCAATATGGGAATACCAACTCTTTAAGCTTTTATTACAAGAATCAAGGAAATAGACAGATCTAATAGATAATTCATTCATTGTCGCTTCCTGAGCCGCTGCCGAAACCGCTTCCACTCCGACTGCCACTGCCGGATTTGCTGGTGGCGCTTTTGCGGCTTCCCTCGTCGTCGCTGCCGCTGGCGCTGCCCGCTCGGCCGCCACTTTTTGCGCTCTTGGCACTTCCTGCGTCGGACTCGCTGTCGGAGTCCCTGAGTGCCTTGCTGGCCTTGGCCTTGTCCACCTTCTTGCTGCGGCGCGCCTCGAAGTCGGAGCCCTCATCCTCGTCTGAGGAGTAGATGGTGGAAGCCTTGGGCTCGGGCTGGACGCCGCCGGCGGATCCTTTCTTGTAGCGATTCTTTATGGCGCTAAGGCTGATGGCATTCTCGTCGTCGCTGCCGTCATCGTGCTGGTAAGAGGAGGTGCCACCGCCGATGAGCGGCTCTCCCGTCCCAGCCTTCTTCTTCTTGGGCTGTGCCTTGTGCTGATTGCGCATGGCCTGGCGCAGCTTGGCCTCCTCCTCCTTGAGCTGGCTGGGGCGGTCGGTGGTGGGGTCCTTCCCAACCTGCGTGAGTATCTTGATGCCACTGGTCTTGCTCGAGCGGTCCGCCAGCGACATGGTCATCTTCTTGTGAGTAAACGACTCCGTCGAGTGCGGTCTGAAGGTCAGTTTGGTGCGAAACACGGCCTGACCCTGGAGACCGGTGCCCTGGCGTATGAAGAGATGGTTGTGGTCGCCCAGCAGGGGCTGTCGATAGGCGTCAAAGATCTCATTGCCCAGGTGGAGGGACATGCTCCCATCCGACCATCGCACGAACCGGGCGTTCGACTCCCGGACCATGTCCCCCTTGTTGTTCATGAACTCGCGCCAACGGATGGTGTTGCTCACCTTGAGCTTAATGCGCTGGCGGCCCTCCTCGTCCATGGTCTCCTCCTCGTCAATCTCGTCTTCGTAAGTCTCCGGGTCAAAGGGATGCGTAACCACAGACAAAAAATTTGGCAGCTTGATGAAGTGCTGCTCCTTGCCGAGATCCGCAGCTATGCGCGGGATTTCCGCATCGATTCGGGTTTCGGGCAATGGCTCCGTCTCCAACTCCTTGGGCGCTGCTTCCGGGCGCGCTCTGGCGCGGGACCGAGACCGGGACCTGGACCTGGACCGAGATCGAGAACGGCTTACGGAGCGACTACGGGATCGGGACTTGCTCCTGCTGCGACTTCGCGAACGTGGAGATTTTCTTGTGGTCGGCGGTTCTTCCTCGTCATCGCTGATGTCATCCGCATCGCCAAAGATGTCCGCGGCGGCAGGAGCTTTCTTATTCTGAAAATGTTGGCATTAAACGTTACATAAATTGCACAATCTTTAGATGGGATAGGATTACCTCTTCCTTGTCGCTTTCGCTATCCGAGTCAATCAAACGCGACTTCTTGGCCTTTGTGGGTGAGGTTTCCATGTCGCTGTCGCTTCCGCTCTTGTGTTTCTCATTTTCCGAGCCACTTGCCCGACGCGGCATATTTTTGGGCGCAGCAATGTCGCTGCCGGATCCAGAGCCGCTACGACTCCGGCTACGCGAGGGAGTGCCCGACTTGGAACGTGGCGAACCCGTCTTGGAGCGGGACCTGGAGGTGCGACTGCCGCTGCGGCTGCGGCTCTTACTCTTTGAATTGGCGCGTTCATCGTCAATTTGAAGATTTGGAGAATTCGAGCGCGATTCCTCATTCCCGCTGCCTTTCGGTGTGGCGCTACGGAAGCGACTGCGGCTGCGACTGTGGGATCGGTTGCTGTGGGCAGAGTCAGATCGTCTGCTGTGGGCAGAGCCAGATCGTCTGCTGTGCGCTGACCCAGATCGTTTGCTATGGGCAGACCCAGAGCGTTTGCTATGCGCAGATCCAGAGCGTTTGCTATGGGCAGACCCAGAGCGTTTACTGCGGACAGAGCCAGCTCGTTTGCTGTGGCCTGATCCAGAGTGTCTGCTGTGCGTCGACTCAGAGCGATGACTTTGCCTAGATCCCGAACGGCGACTATGGACCGACCCCGAACGGGCACTGCGGTGCGAGTCAGAGCCTGATCGGGATGATCTCGAGACGGAACGTGAACGGGGACTTCCGCTTCCAGATTTACGACTTCGTGGAGAACTAAAATGCAGTTAAACATGTATTTCCTTTCCTATTCAGTGAGAACACTTCAAAAACCTACCCCGGCGCGCTACCGTGCGGAGTGGCACTGCGACTGCGGCTGCCACTGCGACTGGAACCAGACGAGCCTAAGGAAAAAGCATTTAGTACAGTTGCCGCAAGATCTGGGCGTAATTAAAGCATACCACTTTCATCATCTGAGGTTGGGTCGCCCATAATTTGTTTGATTTTTGATTAAAGTTCCGATTTCTGTCTGCAAATTATAATTCTTTAATTGTATCGAATTGGCCGATACTTTTAAACCTTGGTGCATCGATATTTTGTGTGAAAAAACCGAATCTTTGCAGCACTACACTCTAACAGGCGAAGAAAGTGCCCTATATATAAGAGAGCAGTGGGCTACTTTGTAAAAATTTAATAAGGCAACTGTATGAGTCTTAAAAGATGTATTTGCTTGTTATTTGAATTACTTTTTATTTCCAGAGAGATGCCAAGGCAACGAAGCCGCGACAGCCCTGTCGCTGAAAAACTATCGATATGACATTTGCATCGATACCCAAATTTTACATCCCTAATTCCTGTGTGTTTGTATTCGTGACAGCCACAAAGTTTTTTGCGGAACATTTTTTGCGTACAATTTAAAGCCATTTGGGGCGCTAAATAATTGTTTATTGCCTATCAATAGTAAATTACACACGTTTCCCTACAACGAAGCGAAGTGCATTAAACTGTGAGAGGCGTAAAAAATACGCAAATCACGCAGCGAAATTTGCCCAATTCGCTAGCTCGGGTGAAATTTCAATGAACTGAGAAAACAAAGACAGACACACACACAGACACACACACAGACAGAGTACTTGTGCAGTAGGGAAAGAAGCAGAGACAACAGCGCAATAGCAAGCAATTATTTACTTACAAAATAAAACCACTACAATAATATACATAAACCAAGGAAAACAATTGCATTAAAACGCGTAAGCCAGACGTTATACGCAGACATCAAGTTTCGTGCGAAGTGTGCCAAGTGTAGCATTGTACGTGAAATTTGTGGACCCCACAGCGGCGCAGAAAATTGAAAACTTTTTGCCTCTGAAAGGCATTAACATCCTTCGGTACTCCTTCCCTCGTGAGCGACGAAGACCACGCTGCATACAGACGAAGCATATACACATACATATATATGCAATATATTTAGGGACGACACGGCGCGGAAAAATACTAACTAACCTCTCCTCTCGCTACCCACTACACTTTGCGCATCATCGCCAGCATCGGGCTGTGCTTGTGTGCGTGTAAAGGGAATACATATATCCTGTGTGTCCCGTTTGAATATTTGCCGCCCGCCGCGCTCTTCTCTCTAGTGTGTGTGTGTGTGTGTGTGAGCGCGCAAACAACGCTGAACGCTAACCTCCGACTGCCCATCAGAATAAACGTAGGCCAGCAGCAGCAGATCGCCCAATTGCTCTCCCTTCGGCCCATTTTTCCCTGTGCCACCGAAACGGATACGGCGCCAGGACCACGACGACGACAGCAACGACGTCCACCTTGTCGCCTTGGAATGTTAAATGCGGTGAGAACGATCGGTTCAGTGTATGTTGTTGGTAGCAGTTCGAGTCGATTGCAAGCGAGTGGAAAGCACACATTAACAGTGGAAGTGGAAGAAGGCGCACTATCATCTAACGTTAATTTAGGTAAGTCGTGGTAGAGGCAGAAGAGGTTTTGTTGTTCCAAGGCTATTTTGCCTTCGCGACCAAAACTACACTCGAGTGTTTGTTGTAAGCGCCGTTAGCATCAGAGTAGTGTTGAAAAGCTCCCGCCTGGTCAGCTGATAAAGTTACATACGCACGTAAAATAGATGGCATTGGCGATGTAACCCGATTATCAGAGTCTCTCTCAAGACGCCTTGGCTTCCAAAAAAAAGCAAAAATGAGCAAACCTAAGTGGCATGTAATATCCCAGTACTGACAACAGACAGGTGCCTGCCGCATACCTGCTGGGCCTGAAGAACAATGGTAATGCTGCGCTCGCACAAACACCAACAAAGGCAGAAAGAGTGCTGAGAGTGCGAGCGTGAATCGCATACCTTTTCGCACTGCACTCCCTACATCCATAATTGATCGAAAGACTAGTGCAGGAGTATCCTTTTACATTTCACTTATTTCTCCTCGTCTTTCCTATAGGCATCCTGCTGCCGCGCATTCTGGTTCTGGCTTTTTCACCTACACCATTGTACATGCATACATACTTGTACATGCATACCATGTGTACCACGGCCAAAGAGAATCACCAATAATTGCTCCAGCCTTTATGTGATACACATATGTATGCGTGTGCCCTTCTGCTTTATTTGTTGCCTCTCTTCTGATATTCTGCACATTGACAGCTGACTGGCGGCCATTTAATCTTATAACTTATAGCGAAAGGTGCTGGAAAGCGAGCAGCTTCTGTTTACTGGCTTTCAGCAGCACTTCACTTCATTATTGGAGTTAAGCTCAGCTTTTTTGTGGAGATGATCTCTCTGTCGGGGTTGGGTTGGTGTTCAAGTAAAACTGGCAACAGTATTGGGTTTATTGTTTATTGTGTCTCCTGTATTAGGCATACATACATACGGATGTGCAAATTCAGCGGCGGGCGATGTTTATCTGTGGGTTGTTATCAAATTGTAAGCCGAAGTGAGTCATAATAAACAAACATTTGTTTATACAGCAGAGGACACTGATTTTGGAGGCGCTTCGTATAGATAATTTAATCGAATTTAGATAATACCGTTCATGGAAACGTGGGAGATGGGGATTGACCCAGCCAACAGCTAATTAAGCGATTCTTTGCCTTTGCAGATTATGGCGAATTTAAATTTCCAACAACCCCCAAGAAGCATAGCGAACGCGGCGTTAGCTGGACGGACAACGGGCGGCTTCGGTGGTAGCTCTCTGACCGGCCATGTAACACCCACGTCTGGCATGTTCCAAACCGGTAAGCAAGTGTAACGCCTGCATTTCCAAACAAGTATCTTGTTATAACCCAGTGCTTCAGACTTTGCCAACTCTTATCCAGGTGCAGCGAATTATGGGCAGACGCAGCAACAACAGCCACAGCAGCAGCCCCAGTTATCGCCGAACCGCAATGCGCAGCTATCGGTTGGCGGGCCCGCCTTGTCGAGCGGCAGTCGAAACGCGAACCTTTTCGGACAGCGCCAGTTTGTGGAGCGGCGTGCCATGCAGGGGCTAGGCAGTGGACCCATGGTAAGCCCCCTGCAAGAGGATTTCCTCTGCGGACATCTGACATCTGATTTCTGACTTCTGTTTTTTCCCGTTCCACAGTCGAACATGGGAAACTTCATGCAGACGGGTCGCGGCGGCTACGGAACGGGTGGCGGTGGGGGTCCATTGAACAACTTCCACGTGTTCGGAGGCAGTGGAGCTGATGTCTCCACACCTGCCCTACTCGATCCCACGGAGTTTCCGTCGCTAACGTCGCGCGGCCAGAACGACCAAACACTGCCCCAATCGAATCCGCTCCAGCCGCCGGGCAGCAAACCCTATGGTAATTTCTTTACCTCTTGTGAGTTCAAATCAAAATCCACTTCTTTTTTATTATTATTTAATGTTTACAATTACGATAACTATTTGTGGCATGTGTGTTCCGTGTGTTCTGTGCATCCTGTGTATCTCTTGTATTCCGTGTGTTGGCTCGGCCTGTTGATCGGATCGGATTACTACTTGCTTGATCTGTTTCTGTTTTTGGCCCACATAATTATGCTAAAGTATTTGTCTGTCACTAACTCGGAGAAGCGGTGCTGTTTTAGCCATTAGATAAACCAACTGATACGCCTTCCCAGCTGAAAGCACTTCACTCATCCACACTTTCTGTTCAATTTGCTTTCGATTCGCTTTCAGTTGGCATGGTGAAGCAGCCGACGTCAGAGCAATCGGAGTTCACGATGTCCAACGAGGACTTCCCTGCGTTACCGGGCACTCAAAACTCGGATGGCACAACGAACGCAGTGGGGAGCAGCAACAGCGGGGGAGTCGGCTCTGGCGGCTCCGCCACGGGCGGAGTCACAGAGAACCATCTGGACGGCACGGAAAAGGCAATGAACTCAATTGTGGTCAGCGGATCCAGCGGCACCAGTGGTACCAGCGTCGGCGTTGTAGGCGGCAATGGTCTTGGCGCAGTCGGCAGTGGACTGGGCGGCGTTGTGGTCGGAGGTGGTGGTGGTGGCGGCAGTGGAGCCATTGGTTCCGTTGGCAGCTCGCACGGTGGATTGGTGGGTAGCAGTGGTGTCAACAGCGTGACAAGCAGCAATGCCATGATGGGAGACGGCGGCGGCCTGGGCAGTGGTAGCGGAAGCAGCGTTGGCGGCAGTGGATGTGGTGTCGGCGAGCATCTGAACGATAATTCCAGCAATGATAAACTTGTGAAGAGCGGCGTCCAAACATCGCCGGATGGTGAGTATTGCCACTGAATTTAACATTTAACACTGCGTTAGGTTAGACATTAATGGCCCTTACCTCCCACCCATAACCGCAGGCAAGGTCACAAACATACCAGCGACCATGGTGAACAATCAGTTCGGCATGGTAGGCCTGCTGACGTTCATACGGGCCGCCGAAACAGATCCCAACCTGGTAACGCTCTCTTTGGGTACGGATCTGACGGGTCTTGGGTTGAACCTGAATTCACAAGAGAGCTTGCATACAACATTCGCTGGACCGTTCGTGGAACAGCCCTGCAGGTGGGTCGATGTATTTCATTTTAGATCATATTGGTTAAATTATAATGAAAGTGTTGGATTTGATGTAAAATACCTGAGACACGGCACACAATCAAATCACGTCGGTGAAACATTTCATATTTCGCCATATGGTGGGAATATCAACTAAATCAAATATCAATATTAATCTTGTGGGTCCATGCTAATCTATGTAATAGATGGTAGAAATATATAATAAAAACCACAACCGCCCTGAACATAATACCAATTTAAAGATTAGCAGAAAAATCAGTGTTCGGAAAGTGGTGTTTGTTTATACTTAAATTAATTGAATTATTATTTCTTAGAGCACAAGACGTTGAGTTCAACGTGCCACCCGAATATCTGATCAATTTTGCGATAAGAGATAAGCTTACGGCGCCGGTACTGAAAAAGCTGCAAGAGGATCTGCTCTTCTTCCTCTTCTACACAAATATCGGCGATATCATGCAATTGATGGCAGCTGCTGAATTGTACGTGATTACGTTTTATTAATTTTTAATGGAATATTTTCTAATCGCTGGTTTGGTTTCTTTTATTCAGGCATAGTCGCGAGTGGCGGTATCATGTGGAAGAGAAAATATGGATAACTCGAATTCCTGGCATTAATCAATATGAAAAAAATGGTACAAAAGAGCGCGGCACCTTCTACTACTTTGATGCGCAAAGTTGGAAACGATTGTCCAAGGTTTTCCAAATAGATGCCGAGAAATTAGATAAATGTCCCAATATAAGTACGTTTATGAATGGACAGTCTGTATAAAATTAATAAAACTGAAAAAAATTGAAAAAAGAAAAAATCCGTCTAGAGTATTCATAGATGTACAAAGTATCAAACAGGACTGTTTTCGAATTCTTTCGTTTTAGAAGCTGATCTAAAAAATCAACATAATTCGTTCTGTCAAATTGGTATTCGATACGTGTTCGGAAGCAACTCTAAATGGCATTTCTACATGATTCTTACACGTATGTCACAAGGTGTACTAGGACAAGGAGGTGCGTCTGTGTCCTAGAGAAGTGAGTTAGAAATATCATTACTAACGATATTACGATAACTATCAAGCATTTATTTTACGATATTTTTTTTAATACTTTTTGGTTTTACGCAAAATGTTTCTGGGCATACCCTGGGGGAAATGGATATTATAGAGTTGAGAAAATGTTTGTCATCCCAGGATACAATTAATGAAAAAACAATTTAGTATCTGTTTTAAACATATTTCAAATATATTTTGCAGTTAATCGTCTTTCTACAGAAATCCTGAATAGGTATAAGGATATACAAGATAATAATCATATGCATTAATATGTCTAAAAAAATATCAATTTTTTTGTTATCTTTGTTAATTACGTTTTTGAAACAGTTTAGAAAATAGGATCTTCATATTAAATAAACGAAATGGGGTATACAAAGGCTATACACGCATAATTTTTCAAATACCAGCAACATTGCGACTGTTGTTTTAGCCAAAATACAATAAAAGCAAGGACTAAAAACTAGCCAATCTTGAAGAAAATTTATTCATCAACGGCCTAAAATTATGTGGGCAGAACTAAGAATTTTAGTTAGCCAGAAATATTCAACGTAATCTCTAAATTGAGCAATATGAACGACTATCCTCTTTCGTTTTTTTGTATTGACTTATTTTGCTAAAACCTTTTTTTAGACAAGATCCAATAAAAGCAAGTATTAAGAATAAGCCAGTTAAGTAATAAATTGATTCATAAATCGTCTAAAATTATGTGGGCATGGCAAATTGTATTATCTAGCTAATGATATTCGACGGAATATCAAAAACTAGGAATATGTAAATGTATGTAAAATAGAACTTGAATTCAGTCAGTATATTTACGGTATATTTTTAAAATTAGACGGTATATTTTGGTATATTCCTGAGGGTCGGACGGTATATTTCAGCGATAAATCGTTAACATCGTTGTTTCTCCAGCTCTAACAAAAACAAAAAAGCCAGCGCCTGCTGCATTGGCGCGGGTTGTTTCAGACAACAAATGAACATGAATACGCCGGGCATGAGTGTTTTTCAGGGGGCTGAGCCCTTAAACGTGAGTTCGACACTGGAGCGTCAAGAAGAAGAAGAAGCTCTAGAGGATCAGAAACGGCGCGACGAGGAGGTGCGTAAATATTAAATTTAAAAAAAAATATAACATACATTATTACTCTGCGGTTTTAGCTGGGCAACTTGTTGGAGAATGCCTTCGATGATCTGGATGATGACGAAAGTACAATCGATTCGACTACGAATTACCAGTCAGATTTGCTGCCCGAACAGCCGCATCAACATCACCCCGTTCAAGGTGTACAGCCACAGGAGGATCACCATCGGCATGCCAGCGAAATTCACAAGCTAAAAATGATGCTGGAATCCAAGTCTCACGAGCGCGATCATTTCGGTCAGCAAGCCACAGATGCTCTGAAGAAGCTGGATGAAGAGCAAAAGCGCGTTCGCATCTTGCAGGCGGAGCTGGACCGGGCATTGCGAGAGAAGCAGAATACACATGAGCTGCTGGTGGATACGAAAGCGAAGTGCTCAAACCAGGAGAGCAGCATGGTGAAGCTGCGTGATGAAAAGAAACGTCTGGAAGAGGACAACACCCAGCTGGAGGGGGAGCTGGAGTTGACACGGGCGATGGTTTCCGATCTAAAGTCCAAGTATGACATGGTGGAGCGTGATGTCCACAAGCGTGACGATCGCATCGCGGACTCTCGCATTAGGATGTTGGAGGAGCATAATCGAGCACAGTGCGAACTTCTGCAGGAGCAGCTAAGCCAAAGCACAGATCAGCTGAACAAAAAACAGAACGAACTGGAAAAAATGACCGCTCGCTACAACGCACTGCAGTCCAAGCTAGATGCAACTCTACGAGAAAAAGCAGCCACGATAAATGAGCTGAACGGAGCTCTAGATGTGGCCCAAAGTCGGTGCCAGCAGCTGGGTAGCAAGCCCAACTACGAGCAAGAGTGCACGCGACAGCAGCAGTACATCAGGGAGTTGGAGGCCAAGATCGCCGCCATGGAGCAGACCATAGCCCTCCTGAATAGGCATCTTAGTGGGACCACAGCAGAGCTGGATCTGATGGATACACTGTTGATGCAAAACCAAACGGACGGAAGCAGCCCACGGGCTGCTTCGACGCGTTTGGTAGGGAGCACGCCGCTTAATCCCGCCGATCGCATAGGTCACATCAAGCAGGAGCTCTACCGAGCTCTGAGCAATCTCAAGAACATGAGGGAGGAAGTTCGCAAGCTGGAAAAGCTGCTGGAAGAGCGCAACCAAGAGCTGCGCCTCCTTCGCGGGCAGGAGAACCAGTCCCTGGTGCAGCTTGCCACACTAAAAGAGGACAAGATGCGGCTGGAGAGCCGCATTAAGAACATGCAACAGGAGCTGGAGGAGCTGGAACATAGGTCTAAAATTGATTCAAAACTGCAGGACGAGGTGAAAGCCTTGATGGCTGAGCGGGATGCGGTGAATGAGCAGCGCCAGAAGATCGACAACCAGCTGAAAAAGGTTCAGATGGATCTGGAGAGGGTGAACCAAGAGCAAGATAACCTCAAAAAGAACTATGAGCAGCTCCTGCAGGATAACCGCCAGCTGCGCTCTCGCGACACAACGGACAACCTTCGTCTGGAGTTGGAACGACACAAGATCCTGCTGAAGGATGCCCAAAGCGAGGTGGAGCGGCTAAAGAAACTCTACGCAGACATTGCCAATGACAAGGATAACCTCAGCTATGAGCTTCGCAAGCTACGCGACCTGGACACTGTCAAGGAGCTTCAGGAGCAACGACAGCTGTTGGCCAATCTCCAGCGCACCGTGCAAATTGCCGAGCTCAAGTCGGAGGAGCTGGCGAGCATTCTGGAGACGGAGAAGGTCAGTCACCAGAGAGAGCTGCAGACCCTGCGCGAAAAATGCGAGCAAGATAAGTGCGAAGAGGTGGCCGCAGTGGCCAAGGAGAGCTCCGCGAACTGCAGTAGATGTGTGGAAAAGTGTTCCGAAATCGCAAGGGTAAGTGTCTGTTCGCGCCTACTGTATACGTATACTTTTACATGATGAATGCGGCCTCTTTCAGGCTGAGATCCAAATGCTCAAGCTTCAGAATATTAACTCAAGGCAGGCCAACGACTTAAAGCAGCTCTCGGAGGAGCTGGAGCAGTCCAAGGCCTTCCAGATTGAACTCGAAGATAAAATTAAGCAGTCCGTCAAGCAGGAGAGTCTCCTAAATGAGCTCAAGAAGAAGGCCAAGAAAATGGAGGAATACATTGTACAGCAGGAAGAGGCGAATGCGAAGGGCGATCATCAGAAAAAGACGCAAAGTTCCCCCGAGGAGCCCTCGATAGAGCTCAGCCAAGAGCGAATCAAGCGCATCGAGCAGCGAGTGCGTGACGAAATGGCCAAACTGTTTGCGGTGGAGCTGAAGAATTTCACTCCCCGCCTGCAGCAGATGGAGGAGAAAAACCTCGCCCTTCAGCGCAAGTACCAACTGGTCTGCGGCGAGCTCCAGCAGCGCGAGAACGAAGTCGAGCTGCTCAAGCAAACCATACTGGCGGAGCGGGAAAAGATCGGAGAAGTGCTGGAGGCCAAGGAAGAGAAGCAGAAGGACATACTGCAAAAATGTCGCAGCGAGCTCCAGGCAAAGAACCAGCGCATAGCCGAGCTCATACGGACTCTGGACGAACAACATGCCAGCATCGACTCTGAGCGCAAGTCAATGAAGGCAGTGATGGCTCAGTGGGACGCACAAAAGCAGTCTGTGGAGCAGGTGGAACAGCATTGGCGCGAACAGTTGCAGATGCTGCGCGACACCCATGAGGAGGCGATGCGATCCGCGCACCAACGATATCAGAGTGCCAAACGGACGGCCCACAACTACAAGCTCTATGCAGAAGACAAAGAGGCGCACATGAAGCGAGAGTACGACCGCATCAAGCACGAGTACGAATTGTCGTTGGCCAAGATCGAGCTCCAAATGAATCAGCGCCTGGAGAGGAAGGGTCGCGAGTCGCGTCGCGACAAGGAAAACCAGCCCAGCAACAGCAATAGTAGATAGGTTTACTTACTGTAAGTAGGTCGTTAAAAGCATGTTCGTTTACTACCCAATTGTTTTATGTACAGGCAACTAAATATACTCTCCCGTACATTCCGAATGATTGCAAAATTTTTCTTGGATTATTCAGTAAGAAGCCCCCCTGTAGCTTAAATTGCAGACCGAGTTTCTCCGCCTCGCCTGTTTCAATCGCAAGCGTTGCGAAAGTCATGGCTATGGGTTTCGTTCAGGGACCGTAATCATTATAAGTTATATAATAAGAATTACTTGGTAATGAATATATTTAAATTTTTCTTCACTGATAATCATTATTTTTGAGTAATTTCATAAAACTTAGACTTAATCATTATTCTTGATAAAAAAAATAAAACTCAAAAATAATGATTATTTTAAAATAAAATTCAACAGGAATTTACGGCTTCTGTGTTAGAATGTTCGCCAATATTATTGCATATCCTTGTTAAAGGACCACAATACTAACCCCTGCGCTGTTTTTATTTTTGAAAATAAATTTTAAAAATAATTAATCTATATTATACTATATTTTTCTCAAAATAAATCTCTGCATTTATTTGTGTTATTTATGTTAATATATATATTTTTATTTATTGAAACTACGTTATAACAAACACCAGCTTCCGATCGGCAACTGCTGTTATGTATCAATACAAAATAAAAGATAATGAAAGCTAGTTACTCATAGTCGTACCTAAGGGCGGAAGAAGACTTACGAATACTTACTTGCGCTTGACTACGCTCATCCAATTGTTGTATCTATATTTAGAATTGCTTATCCTAAGCCGCGAGTGTTAATGCATTGATACTTAGTTTTTCGTGATCATTCTTAGTCGCGGTGCAAGATGGGCCAAAGTGGTGCACTCAATTCCTGCGACGCAAGTTTCGGGACTCAAAATAATGCTCACTGATCAGAGATGCAACCTCGCGGACTTTTGTAAAATTAAATAATAAAAAAATTAAAGTTTTAATGTATTTTCAAAAAGAAAATTTTAGCGCAGGGGGTAGCTTTGTGGTCCCTTAACAAGGATATACAATAATATTCGCGAACATTCTAACAAAATTATAAAAAATATATATAATCATTATTTTTTAGTTTTTTTTATCAAGAATAACGATTAAGTCTCAGTTTTATCAAATTACTCAAGAATAATGGTTATAAGTGAAGAAAAACGTAAAAAATCAAACACTTACAAATTATTGCGGGAATGCAGAGATTGTACAAAAATCAAGATTTTGGTGTAAATAATGTTTTTCAAGGTACATTAAAAGAAAGAGAAAAATAATTTTTTCGGTCCCTGGCATTGTTGTAATTGGAAATCCCACTGATCCGACGTTGCCTTTCGTCCAGATGACAGCAGGATGTTTTATACCCATCTAGCCAGTCAGTCTGGCTGGGAATGAGTAAGCGCGTGGAAGGCGTTGCGTTGCCACTGCAAATTTAGTTCTTCATTCTGGCTATAATAATAATCAGATCTAAAGGGCTGTGGCAAAATGTTCAAATACACTTGTAAGAATGTGATATCGCCGAAGTCTGCATACAAAATTATAGTCTATGAGATCTAAGCGCTCATCGAGCACACGGACGGACGGACAGACAGACATGGCTATATCGACTCGGCAGTTGATGCTGATCAAGAATATATATTTAGGTCGGAAACGCTTTCTTTTGGGTGTTACACATGTCAACTGTTCTCACAGATCTAATATACCCCTAAATTCTTCTTGAGTATCGAGTATAATTGTACAAATATATACCCGCAGTTATCCGTATGAACTGTCAATTTTTTATACAAAGGGGAGCAAAAGTGAGTACATACTCAACATTTTGTGCATAGATAATATGGTTAGATATTACTTTTTTAATACGGTTTGGAATGTTCTCTATCAAATTCCCAAAAATATCTTTTGGAATACGATTGCATTGCGCATCTACACATCCCCAGAGATCGCCTTGGTTAGATGGCGCTGATTCGTAGTGCTCAAGCCGTCGTTTCACGATTGACCGTAGGTTTTCAATCGGATTAAGTTCGGTTCTTTGAGATAACCACTCCATCAACTTAAAATTTTGATTAACCAGCCATTGTCGAAAAAATTTCGCAATTTGCTCCGGATTCCTGTCTTGTTAAAAAGTTATTTAAATTCGGGATAAATACATTTCTCCGGAAAATTAAGAAGTTATTCTTGTAGAAGTTGTAAATAGTCCTCACTGAACTAAATACCATACATTTTTGTAGAGGACCAACGTGCTGGCACGTAAAGCATCTTCAATATTTCATATTATTCCCCACTGTGTATAGTTTTCGACCACAAACTGTGTTTTAACAGCCACATTGCGGCTATAGTATGCGTTTATCAAGTGTACGTCTCGCTGGTAGGTTCGATAAAGGAGTTTTTGCTCGTTTATGTGGAGCCTGCAGTATACAGAGATGCAAGATATCCTTGAATCTGTGACAAAAAATTAAAATTTTTACCATTTCGCTCAAAGGCTCCTGCTTGGGATTCGTCACTTCTAAATTACTGCTTTCTTTTTTCGGCTCCTATAGTTTCTTTAATGATAATTAAATAAATAAAATAATACTGATTATTGTTTGGTTTTATTTTCGCTGAGCGACTGGCTGAATTTCGTCCAGCATTTGTGAAAGATCTTAAAGAACTTATCAATCTCTTCTTGAGTGATGCCCAGGGCAGCCGCCACGGTGAGATAAGGGATTTCCAGGTTCGTCTGGTGGGAACCGAAATCTGAATAGAACGACTCCAAATGATATCAACACTCCATTACCAGCAAATATGTATTTTCGAACTGACCTGAGAATGCATGTCCATCTATAGTTTTCTTCTGACCGGGGATCACTACGCGCACCCCAGAGACTCCGCGCATGTGCAGCATGGATCCCAGCTGTGTAATACTTGACCCTTGACCCGTGGCGGCACAGAGAGTTCCTAATGTAATGGCCAACGATATGAAGTTGTCCCTGCTCTCGATAACCTGTTCGCCATGACTTTGTGCGAATGCAATTAGCTGTTCCTTGAGATAATTAAAGTTATCCTCCCGCTTCTGGACCAACGAGTGGTAGCCGCTCCGTCCCAGTGACAGCAGCGTCATGAAGACATCCAGCGTTTGAGAGCCACTCGCTCGACCTGCATAGCTACTGCCTACCAGATGCAGAAGGGTCTGGTTGAAGCTGGCCACAATGGCACCACCCACGGGTACCAGGAAATTCTTGTCGCTGCTCTGCACAAAGTAGTCAATGCGGCCCAATCGCTGGGCCCGTTCCAACTGTCGCGAGATGGTACTGATCTGCAGCCCATATGCATTGTTCACGAGATGGGGAAGGTCGCAGCGCTTGGCCAGCTTGGCAATGTCAACGATGCTATCGCTGTTTCGTGGGGCAAAGCAGCTTGTGGTCGTGTAAAGACATAGGATGGTTTCGGCACCTAGATCCTCAATCTGTTGTTGGAATGCATTTATGTCAGTGCTTAGAGCTTGATGCTGCACCAGGCAAGGGACTATCACGGGCTCTAGACCTGCGGCCGTAATGGCTTTAAAGCACGATTTTTGGTCGATGCGTGACCAGAGGACATATTTGGCGTGTGGACGCTGCTTACGCAGACTCTGCAGGCACAGTGTGATGGTCATGCCGGTGCACATCGGCACCAGAAAACATCCTCTGCAGCTGGGCAGGCCAAGGCCCTGCATTAGATCCAAGATCAGTGCATTTGTGAGGTGTGCGAGCAGAGTGGAACCAGCTGCTTTGGGCTGTGCCTCTAGCAGATCGCCAGAGCGTCCTATGCCATGTCCAAAGTTGTAGTGACGTCGGGACACAAGTCCTGCGTTGGGCAAGGTAAAATATATATTAATCTTTCAGATGACACCTAACTGAACCGTTACGTACGGCAAGTGATGCGCGCCTCCCGCTCGCCTAATCCCACTTTGTGAGGAAAGTTGTTGCTGTCCAATGACGCTATTTGGTGCACCAGCTCTTCAATATGCTCATCAGGCCACCCATTTGCTGGCAATTTTCGCTGCAATTACATTTCATGATTTTGAGAATATTTACATATTAGTTTTAATCGGTATTGTTTACCTTTTCAAGGAGCTCTTTAAATCCACGCTTCTTGGGGCGTTGCGCTGCCAGTCCCAGCTGCCAGTAGTTGTCAGGTACCAGTTTTTGCGGAACATTAATATTATCAAAACTCATTATTAATAAACCAGATAAACAAATGAAAATTATATATCGATGTATCGATATTTTTTAATATTTTATATCGATGGTGAAATCATCGTCAGGCAGCGCCGTTTGTGGCACGCCTCTGGTATCACTATCATTTTATGGCGTCAGTGTCGGAATTTAAAAATTGTGTTAAAATTTCAGAAGTATATACTAAGTTAAGCTGGAAACGTATTGTTTAAACTCATCAATAACCAATAAAAAGTGTAGAGCAGTAAAATGTATGTTGCCCCTAAGGGACCAAGACTGAGAGTTCAGCAATAAAAAACCTTTTTTCTCATTGGCTGTACATAGGTCGAAAACCAAGAAAGATGAAACAGCGCTTGAGTTGGACGATATTTTAAGCGAGCCTATTACAAACTCACAGAAGCTTGCCGCATTCTTGCAGCGCAAGGCAGCGGAAGCTCAAAAGCCCAAGAATAACCTCGCCTTTGGGAACTTCTCCTTTGACTTGGATTTTGATGTACCGGTCATAAGGAAGCCACAATCAGAAGGTACTCAGGGGAACAAATTGATGCCTTTACAAGAATTAGGTAATGCCAATGCGAACATTCTAGCAGCGAACGAGACCCCCGCTTCGGACGTGGCACATCCACCTCCAAACGTGGCATCTTATGAGAATCTGCCGCCGCAGTCAGGCAGAAATTCACCCTCGCCCACCAGTCGGCGTCCTCCCAGACGTAGTGGCACAGGCGGCCATGTTCCTGGCTCTGATAAGCTACGACGCCATGCTATTCGCAGGCGGTCGCAGAGTTGCGGCCGTCGTCAACTCTTGCAGGACTTTGAGGATGCAGCTAATCTAACTCGGAGCTCCTCCAGTCCATTTCCTTTTGTAAGTCACAACAGAATCAATTCCAATATGTTGGTAATTTAGTCTATGTAATTATTCCTGTAGGTGCCAGAAATAAGCAGCACTCCAAACTGCATTGACAAAATTCTTGAGAATCAACCACAGTCTCGGCCACTATCACAGCCACAGCCACAGCCGGCTTCAGATCCACAGCCCATAAATAGACTAGCTTCGAATGCAGCCTTTGCTGCTGAAATCGCTGAAATCTGTGATCAAAGGTTTGCCCTGTTTGAAAATAGTATGGTGCAGATGGACCACAAGGGGGATGTACCATCCCCGCGCCCGGTATCACGTCCATTGGCTCCCTCTGAAAGGCGTCGGACTTATACGATTGAAAAGAGCCCTATACCTGCGCAATTGTTGCCATCGCCATCGTCGCCAAATATTTCACTATCAAAGAAACCAGTGGTGCGTGTGAGACGTTTTGATACTATTCTGTCACCAGGTACTACCAACAGTCTGCACCAATGTGAACGGGTATCGGCACCGGTGGAGGAGTGCTATGTACCGGAAACACAGCCACAGCAGTCCCAACAGCTAGCCGAACTTGTGCACAATGTATCGAGGAATAGCAGCGTGGTAGTTATACCATTAGGTGGAGCCTTTAGTCCCAAGCCAGATGCAGTTATGCCTTTGGCACAAACACATTCACCGGTTGTATCACAAGCTGGAGCTGCAGCAGCTCGAACAGTAACTGTTGGTACTCCCGAATCAAGTTCTCCAACAGCATCTGCTGGTACCCACAAGTCGTTAAAGTCGAAGACAGTTTCCCCTCACAGAACACTTCAAATTGTTGAGGACTTGGACGCAATCTTGACCGATGATGAAAGCGACGAACAGCCAAGCGGGTGTGCTTTGAACCTGGCGCCGACCGGTGGTAATACTACCAGGCAGAGCCGGATTCGCAAGCGTAACAATCGGAAGCCATCTGATGACCAGGAAAGTTCCATGAAACTTCTCAACCTCCACCGCTCGAATAAATCAAGCAAGTCAAAGTCCAAGGGTGCAACTGCTCCCAGGCTGAACAAGGCGCCTAGTGCCCCAATCAATGGTGAACAGTTTGCCAAGGAGCTGGAACGGATGAGCAACTATGAGATTCTTGATCTGCGCAAGAGAAACTCTCTCGGCAGGGTGTACCCGCTGAATGGGCATAGAAAGCATAGTGCAGAGCAGCAAGAGGTTCTGGAGCAGAATATTCAGTGGGAGCTATTCCGCAGGAACCTGACAACAGAAACAGAAACCGAGGCACTGCCCAGCTCTGTATCTGTACAGCACGAAGAACTTGATTATAGGGAGGAGGCAACGGATATTCCACCGCCAGCTCCCCTCGGCTTTAAGGACAATTCCCAAAGGGAGAGCCGCCGGCCGTCCAAAGATCGGCGGGAGCGACCCTCACGACCCAGACGTCGTGAGGCTCCAATGGTAGGTAATCGAAAACAAAAAAAAGGACAAATAATTGTTTCTATTAAAATTTTAGACAGCAGAGCTTATTAACTATATGGCGCTCTCAAAGACTATGGAAATCCGTAGAAAATCATCCAGGATCTACTGCAAACGTAACCTTTACACTAAGGGTGACTCGGAAGTGGAAGATGTCGACTCGGTGTCACCGGAGAAGCAGTTAAGGTTTAGTATGACCTGCCTAGAGCCTACTCCAGGTGGTGCCACGAGCATGCAAAGCCATGACGTTGGTGAGGAGGAAATTCCAATTGTTCCACCACCCCCTCGTTCACTCAGATATTCGCAATGTTTGCGGGATCTACGCCACAGCAGCAAGTCCGATTTCGATGAGGTCATGGCAACCGCGCAGGATTTGGATGATGGAGACAACCCCCGCTCCCAGTCGAATGGGCAGAAGAATATTTTGGATGAAATTGCTCCCCCTCCGCCAGAGTATAATGACAATACTGAAGAGGATGGGGTAGATGTGCAAGGGAAGAGCTCTTCTGATGCACACCCTCGGCTATCCAAATCTAGTGTCCGACATGGAAAAAAAGAGCAAATTTCTCCCCTTCCTTCAGAGGAAAGGGCGGAATTTGATGACCAGTCAGATCGTATAACCAATGGGAACGGACGAAGGAGCAAGCGGTCCCCAGAGAAAAATGAGGCAGAGGAAATACATGAGACGGTTGTATCTCGCATGTCTAAGAACAAAAGCCGGTGCTTATCAAGGATGGCTAATCAGGAGGAAGATATTGTTGAGCCGGCAGGTAACACTATGGATGATGATGCGACTACAGATCAGCGATCCGCGTACAGAGAAGTCCTGCCCATCAATACTGTAGTTTCTTCAATGTCAGACGTCACTGCCGTGACGGATGATCAGCCCAGTACAAGTCGGGCCGCACTCGAGGTTCTGACACGTAGAACCAATGAGACTGAGCCTAAGTCTGAGTTTGAGGCCAGAGCCGTCGTAGAGGAGGAAGCGGTGGTATTTAAGAAACCCTTGGCGCGGGCACCGCGTGCTAAATCAAAGGCAGATAGAGAGCTAAACAATTTAAGGGACTCCGTCATATATAATGAAGTGGAAGTGAATTTCAATGAATCTTGTAAGTAGTACCAAACGATATGATATTGCAATATTTTCATTCAATTTTTTCGGTTATTCGCAGCCATTCGGCGGTCCCGACGTGGTCAGGTACCATTAAAGAACACTTGGTGTCATACCGTCTCAGATCCCAGGCAGTTTGCCTTCGTCCGTAACTCCATCGATATAAATGAACAGAAATCATCCAAACCGTCCTTGAAGAAGCCCAGTATGTCGAGAGTAACCAAAACGTCTTTGCTAAATATACCACCATTGTGCAGCAGTACACCCCGGCTTTCACAAGAGCCCCTCGATGCAGTTATAGAAGATTTTGAACCCGAAGAACCTTCTGAATGTAGTTCTCTGGGAGTCGCGCCTCTAAGGTGGGAAGATAATGATACAAATGCCGTACAAACAACTAAGAAACGTGAACACAAAAAAAAAAAAAGCCAAGCGGTCGAGATGGCAACGGAGCCAGAGTCAGTAGCGGCTGCCTCAATGCCTCCACCAGCTCCTGTCCCTAAAAAAAGAGGGCGAAAAAAGAAGAAACAGGCGCCGCAGTTGGAATGCGATCTCGATCCAGTAGCACCAATTCCTCCGACACCAAGTCCAAGCGTTTCGGATAAACACCAGGCTGCTTCCATGCAACTCATGAACTGGTTACGAGGCTACAGTAGCAATCAGCCAACATTAAGTATGGAAGACAGCAGCGGGAACCAAATAGGAAAGAGTGTCTGTAAGTGTATCACTGAATCAATCTATGCATTGGAGAAGATATAATCTCGTATTTCTTTTATTGTCAGCAATCTGTAATTTGTTGATCTCGGAATTTAACTTGGCTTAATTTTGCATTTGCAGCTACTTTCGGTGAATTAGTGTTCACCAACTTGGACGGCATTGAGTACGCTTTCTACGACACCAAGGACAAGGCGACTGTGGGGTATATGCGCTTCCAGCCGTCACAGAAGCGAGAGAAGAAACGGGCTAAGGGCTTTTCCCTGGTATGTACTCGACAGATTCTTTGATATCTGTTTCTCAACGCTTCTCATTTATTCCTGGATTAGAAATTTGTTGTTCTTTTTGGACAATTTGGCATGGACTGCAGTGTCCCGGAAGTGGAGGAAGATGATCACTGCATATTAAACATCGGTGACATGGTTGAGATCGAGAAAGGTAAGACATTTATCAATCGACCATTGACTGCCAGATTGTACATAAGTGCACTTTCCTACTTCTTTTCCAGGCACCCGTTATAGTATTAAAAACTTATTGGACGAAGTGAGTGTGCTGATGGTTATCCGCAATTAGATCTTTGTACTGCTGATGTTACTTTTCACAGAAAAATTAATATACTTTGTAATGTACATATAATGTTCATATTGCCTCTGTCTTGTTATCAAAAATATAAGAAATTGAATTGGATGGAAAATAAATACTCGTAAAAGTACTCCTCACCTCCTTCCCACACCTGAATTAGTCATTACTAAGTGGTTCATGTAGTCTGAAAATAATAGGATAAATCATAAAATTAGGTTTAAAGAAGCTAAGTAGTCACGCGTATCTCTAAGCCTAGCCTGTGTGCTCTCAGGGTTCAGTCAGATCGCAGTAATACGTACAGTACCTTAAACTATCTGCTCTGCTCCGGTACAGGTCCTGCGTCTAGCCGCTCAAAATTTCAAGCTCATTTAATTTTCATTTTCTCTACATTTCCCAAGCTTCCCGCTGCTGTTGCTGTTGCCGTATGGGTATGTATATTTATTGTCCTGCGTGGGTGCCTGGGTGTCACTGGGGACTTCAAAAGCGAAATGGCAAACAAGCGGAACGAAAGCAAAAGCAAAAACAAAAGCAACCAGAAACAGAACAGGATGACGATGCTGCCAGCTCCTCCATCTCGACTCCACATGCATCTTTTGAGGCATTTTGCACGTTTTCTTTGTGTAGCACTTTTTCGAAAGTACACAAAAATATACTTACTCTCACACACGTGCCTAAGCAACAGCAACACAAACATAAATTCGAAGAAGAAAATTAAATCAACAGACATTTTCCGAGCTTGAAAGCGGCAGGTGTGCTTCAGTATTGGCACGCAGGACTCAGGACCTCTGTCCCAGCGCGATGCCTATGTCAGAAAACGCTCTGTGGCTGGAACAGCATTTAAGATTAACAAAACACCATCCGACATTCATTACAAAAGCGTCAAGCCTTTGATCATCCCACACCTAGAGGCACGCGCGACAAACATGTGTATGTATGTACCTCCCTCACCGATGATGGTGTTCCCCGATGGTTTCGGTGTACTTCAGTACTGTGACGCTGTGGAAGTACTGTGGACTGGAATTCCAGCTGGACGTTACGACCGATGTAGCTCGTGCATGCCAATCAGCGAAGCACAGTTCTTCCAAAAGTCGGGGAATGTTCAAGGGCTGGTAGGAGAAGAGCGTCGACAGTGCTTGCTTTCCCAGGCTTTTCAAGGCAGTTTCTTCTTTGGTTGCTTCATTTTAACAGCTACTACTCTATTCCATCAAACGAAAATGTATCCTTTTTCTACCCGATATTCAAAATGAGTATAGGGGTATATTAGATTTGTGGTGAAAAAGGATGTGTGTAATTCCCCGAAGGAAGCGTTTCCGACCCCATAAAGTATATACATACATATGTATATACATTCATGATCATTATTAGCCAAAAGTAACGAATCCATTTTCGGTCGCTACGCAGCGCCCGACTACACGTTTTGACTGATTTTCTGTCTCTATAAATGTCCAGTTGCGGTCACAGAAGCAACTCACAACGTTCCCCCCCGTTTAGAATATGCTGCATGGGGCACCAGTTCGTTTTCAAATTTATTTGTTTTTGCCCTTGATCTTGAGAAGTCTACTGCTTTTCCTTAGTAATGCCTAATTGTATCATTTTAAATATTGTTGTATATCTGCTTAGTTGTATAGTAGCTAGTCTATTAGCTAAAGCTCAATGCCTCAATAGGTTTTAGGAACTACTTGAAGTTTAGTAATTGAGGGGCCTTAGTGGTTTTAAGAACTACTTAAAGTTTAGTAATTATCAGGCCCATCCCCAATACGATGACGTTGGAATTGATCCCGTTGATCGTGGAACTTTAAGCGAACATCAAACACTTGAAATCAACATTTAAAACAGATAATATCCATAATTCCAAGGTCTTAGTTCCATTAGGTTTTTGTTGTTGTCCTTTTCAAGTGCTGCAATAAATTTATTTAGGGTCTGCACTCTAACTCTCCATCCATTCCCACCCATACTCCCTTTAGTTGGTGTTCTGCGGCGTGGAAATAAGGTTGCTGCTGGCAAGTATGTATGAGCCGAGTGTGCCAACACAAGCGGCCAAAAGCAGCCAAGAGCGGCCGAAAAGGTGCTCATGCATATTTAAAAAGGGCTCAGTAGGTAGGTAAGTATGTGCGATGCTGTCAACAGATCCGTTTTGGAGGTGGCTAAGAATCCAGATATTGCTGGACTCGCACGCATTTGCATTTCGGACAAGAGTCAGAACTTTTTTGTTTTCTGAGAGCAGCTTATGGGGGTGTCTGCCAAATAACTAGACCCACATCAAAATTTAATTTCATTGTGGGTCAGTCCGATATAAATACCTTTAAACATACATACAAATATCTATACTTACCACCATGACATATTTACATATATTTACATATGTATATTCGTCTTGGATCTAGACTTGTAATTGAAAAACCCAACTGCTGACAATTGGTTGACTATAAATTCTTATTTAATTAGTTGACTTACTGTTGATTAGATACGGCAAAATGGTTATCGAATGTTTCAAAAATCTGCTATGTTACTACTCGTACATATGTATGAATGTTGGCTTCAACAGTCAAGAGTAAATTATATATTTCAATAATTAACTGTTCTTCTACAGTTCAAGCTGTGGCCTAATTGGTGCCCTTCGACCTCTCTTCATTCAAGTAAATATGTTTTAACTTTGTATAAATCCATGCAGGAGTATTTTTGCGAAAGTCAGGCAGAATTTTGGTTTCTCTTTTTTCTTTCAATATTTTTACCTATTTCCAGCCGCACCAGCCACAGTACAGTCACCGAGAATACCGCATAATCTGTCAACGTGCGACATCCCATCATGACCGTTGTGTCCACTCCCCGGCACAGAAACCTTAATTAACAGCAGCTGCATTTGCGGTGGATTAAACCATTGTCGCCACGCCGCCGCCTCCTCCACAAAAATGCAAGCCCACACCTATGTCAGTCACTGGCTGTGGGATAGCACAAATTAGTTTTGCATTAAGAGTGCAACGAAAGACCGCTCAGATGTCCACTGCCGGAGCCTGGGCTAATGCTAATCAGGACAACGAGAAATTGGTTTGCGGAAGTGGGGCCATCGCAGCTGCATCACCCGATTAATAGGTTGTACGTCTGTCTCTGTCGAGCGCGAGTCTCCCTTCTCTCCACCGACTCTGAATCCATTTTAATTAATGCTGTTCCTGTTCTCGCCGCTGGACGAAAATAAAATATTCAAATTAGGTCTCGCTTTGCATTGAATGATTTGAGAGTCTGGGTGGTTAATATTGGAAGCGGCGCTTTGGCTGACCAAAGACAGTTCTTATTTGCGGTAAGGGAAGCTCAGAAAGTCCCGTTATTCAACCCCGCACAGAGGTTTCAATGTGTGCGTTTATTGTTTTTGGCCCCTTTACTTACGATGTGAAAAGCTTTTAAAAGTTAAAGTCTTCTTTTTCAACTCCAAGCGAGGGGGAACGTTGTGAGTTGCTGCGGACACCGCAACTCTACAGTTATACCCGATACTTAGTCAGTATGGCTCTCCTCCGGCAGACGCCGCGAATATTGAACGACACGACAAAGAGTGCGTGCGAGAGAGACAGAAAATCAGTCTGAACGTGACGTCGGGCACTGCGTAGCCACTGCAAATTGATTTGTTGCTTTTGGCTATACAAATTATCCGATCTGATCCATATTCCGCAACCGGATATATATGGTCATTCTCTATGATTGTGCGTTTTTAGTTTTCTCGAATCTGCAATATTGTGGATGCAACAGATTTTCGTCCTTTGTGTGGGCGGAAGGGGGTGGGGCGAAATTTTGAGATATACGTTTTATAGTGAGATCTCAAAGGAGTGTGGATACCAAATTTGGTTACTCTAGTCTTAATAGTCTCTGAGATTTGTGGATGCCCCAGATTTTCGTCCTTTGCGGGGGCGGAAGGGGGTGTGGCGAAATTTGGACACGAAACGGTCAAGGTCCGATATCACAGGAGTGTGGATACCAAATTTGGTTGCTCTGGCTCTTATAGGTTCTGAGATCCTTGAACTCATATTTTGCAATTGGCAAAACCGACCATGAAACCTGAGTGTTAGAGAGAGACAGAGCGAGAAAGAATGAAATTGTTTTCTTGATTCTGGCTATAATAATTATACGATCTAGTTCAGATTTTACACTCTAGAACATATAGTTATCCTCTACGATTCTGCGTTTTCAGTTTTCTCGTATCTTTGAATTTGTGGATGCCACAGATTTTCGCCCTTTGTGGGGGCGGAAGTGGGCGGGGCAAAGTTTTGAAAGCAGTTTAGTGACTTGTAGGGGCTGATAGGGACGGACGGACGGACGGACGGACAGACGGACAGTCAGACAGGGCTCAATCGACTCGGCTATTGATGCTGATCAAGAATATATATACTTTATGGGGTCGGAAACGCTTCCTTCTGGACGTTACACACATCCACTTTTACCACAAATCTAATATACCCCAATACTCATTTTGAGTATCGGGTATAAAAAGCTGTCAACCCATTAAAAGACGGCTGGAAAATGGTCAAGGGCTGGCGCTAATGGCTTAATAGGGATTTACACTAGTCTGCCTTTTATTGATATATATATATATATATTATATATTAATCTCGTATTTCAATGGGCATTGATGAATTTAAACCGATATATAAGGATATTCTATATGTGGTAGATTCTGATTAATAAACAATAAAGGACAACCTTCTCAATGATATAAACCCAATAAGTACATATGTATGTATATTAAATTCGTGTAGATGCAGATTGCCTTTTTTTAAATGTTACCAGCCATAACGAAATGTTCTCAGAGACTATAAGAGCTAAACTAACCGGTTTTGTGTTCAGACTCCTGAACCGCCCGAAATCGCTAGAAAAATATATATATATATATATATATATATATATATCACAGAAGTCCGGATATAAAATGTCGTTGCTTTAGCTCTTATAGTCTTTAAGCACTCGGCGCTGATAGGGACGGACAGACGGACACGGCTCAATCGACTCGGCTATTGATGTTGATCAAGAATATATGTATATACTTTATGGGGTCGGAAATGATTCCTTCTGGACGTTACACACATCCATTTTCATCACAAATCTAATATACCCCAATACTCACTTTGAGTATCGGGTATAAAAATAGAGCATATGTGTATTATACTAGTGTCGAGCATCAACGTCAAAGCTGGGTATAAAGCTGTGAAAGTATAAATGATATTTAGTATCAAGTATATTGTATTTTCGAAATGGTATCATAGCAAGTTAAACAATGTACAATGTACATCCATTAGTTAGAACCGGTCTGAAAAGAATTCTTTTTGAGACAAGTAATCCACAGCTTTATATTTAATGTTACTTTAATTTATTGCCCAAGATTCATAGTCGTTCCTGCACAGTACAAAGCAGACCAATAGAGATTCTAATGCTATTTGCATGGATTTGCCAAAAAAAATGGTTGGAAAATTCGAAAATTGGAATCAAATATAAATGACATCGATTGGAGGCGCCTCCGCTGGCGAATTGGCACGTGCCCGATTTTTAGCTTTTCTGAATTCCGATTGAGATAAAAAAGCAAAGGTTTGTAATTTAATTGCACAGCGGAAATGCATCGATGCATTCGAGTGGTTTTTGCATGGCAGGATTTTCGCATCCTGTCTCCGATAAACGGTGCATTAGGGGGCGTGCAGGCAACGAGATGGACCAGAAGAGGAGAAGAGGAATGCAGCCAATCGATGAACTGAAACATAAACACACAACTTCAATTTGGCCATCAACATCACTCCGCCCGCAATTGCATTTCACTTCACGCCAACCCATCGCAAGGTAGTCATCCCAAAACCAACATTCAAGGATGATGTGGCGGAGGGCTTATAAAAACCACTCAACGCTGAGAGTGCAGGCTCAGCAGTATCGGCCGCAGTGGCACGAGAAATTGTTTCTGATGGCCACGACCTTTGGAAATGCCTAGGCCTAGGTGGCCAAGAGTCGATCGAAAGTGTTTTCATATGTAAGATGCACACGAAAACGTGTAAAAACTGCATGCAAAGTGATTTTTCGATGCACAGCCTGCCCCAGAGCCAGGACAGCGCTATGTGTGACATCGGTTGATGTTAGTATCAGACCACCGGTTAGGAGCAACAGTTCGCTTTCCCGTTTTCCAGTTGGGGCATGTTGGCTGTGGACTGGGGGAATTGACGCATGCGTGGTGATGACTACGACTAATAGGAGTAGAATAGCAGTAGAAGACGTACCTACTCCTAAAAGAGTAGCAGAATTGGAAGGACGAAGCCCCTCCTATTTCATCCTGGAAAATATAAAGTCAACAATAGAATTATAGAAATGATCCATAATTGTATTTCAGCTGAGATGAAGATAAAATAGTAAATATTATAACTTTTGAATAGGTTATTGCAGAGACTCTTCTGTCGATAATAGTTATTCAAAACTAAAGTTTCATTTTAGGGGAGACAACTCGGACCTCAAAAGCAGATCACTTAAGAAATAGTTTTAACAGGAATACTCCAAAAAACCAAACATAAATCTATTTGTCTACAAAGAGATGGTTTCATGGTTTAGTTAAATTGTGTTTAAATTGTATTTTATCACCACAGTCATGATCGAAAAGTGCTCAAAAAGTACAGTGGTATATTATTTTGTTGTTTTTTTGAATTGTTAAAACCATATTCATGAGGAATCGATACTCGAATGCAAGTAGGAGTCTGCTTTTAATCTAGTTAACACACTTACATACATATGTATAGAACAACTAACATTCATCGTTCACCGAACATCGTATACGAAAATAATATAATAAATTAAATTAGTTAAGCAAAAATACGTAAAATGTAATTCTCATTATGAATATGATTCTAATATTTTAAGACCGGAAATACAAAACCAAATTAGCCTTTTGTTAGAATTATAAAATCATTTCTTCTAGCCAATATATTCTTGTTCGGCCGTCGCGGCAGTTATACTCATCAAAACTCCCCATCCCACACACGCGGAGAACCTGTGCAAGGACATCAGCTGTTGGCTCTTTATTGAGCAGCTGGTCTGGCTGATAAGACACGGCCCACAGGCCGCCCACTTGCTCGCTGGAAAAGCCTCCACTGTATCTGGAAGCCCTCTCCTTCGTGGGCCGTCGGCTGTTTCTCGGGTGACAACGGTCGTTGGGCTCGTGTTTATGGCCACTGTCGCAACAGTTTGGCCAATACATCCGCACATTCCAGTTCCTGTACGACGTTGCACGTTAACGGTATCGGTATCGTATTGAAAGCGGACAGTTTCCCCGTTGGCTTGTAATACATTGGCGGCGGTCGCCCGAGCGCGTACAACAAGTGACGATTCCGAATTCCAATACGTTTTTGAAAAGTGTACTGCAACGAATTGTGGATCTCTAAAAGCGCCATTCGCAGTTTAAAAAGATAATCTGGATAGAATATTCAAATTACAACAGTGGGATACGTGGCTTTTGCATAATATTAAACAAACAATTTAATATACGTAAACCATCAATGAATGCAAATAGACGAGGAAACTGAAGGTGATTGTTTGTAAACCATTAATTTTTAATTTAAATGAAAGTCTATTACCATTGTAAAGTGTACAACTGTTGGTCGGAAGTGAAGTGTCTTTATGTTCCTTAAATAGCGCAACGAAAACATTTATCCAAAAGATTGCTGGGGGCTTATTTACTGTGTAATTTTCTTATGTACGCGGAAGTGCTTTATTTTCGTTAGGTCTAATAAATAATACAAGAAAATACATCTTCCTAAAAGGTTTAAAATTATATTGTAAGAAGAACTTCTTTCTTACCAATTTTTGTATTCTTATTCTTATAGTCTTATCTAAAGTATTCCTACTTTTAAGGCACGTATCTGGCGGAACGTTTCAGTTTACAATATAGTTGTTCCCAATTTATATATTGTCCACTTTGACACCCTTATTTGAGTGTTGTATGTAGATGTCTGTCTACGAGCTAGCAGTAGGGTTTTTTACTTATTTATTGGAATCTCTGATTAGCACAATATTGTAATGGTAAATAGGAGAATGAAATTCCAAAAAGAAATATGCAACAAAAATTTATTTAAAATGATTAAAATATTATGTGCATACATATTTATTTATTTATTTATTAAATTAACAAATTATCTGTTAATAATGGAACTTAGTATATGTCCTTACTATCATTATCAAATATTTCTGTTGTGCTTTTTCCTGAGTTTACTGCTCATCTATCATTCCAATGACATATTTTCTCAAAGGCGCTGGGCACTCCTTCAAAGGAGGATGGATCCTGAAAATTGAAGAGCTGACATATAGGTACCACAGCTGGTAATGACTTTTCAGTCCACAGCTTTATGTCAGGGTACCAGTTTGTTTCATGAGCGAGTTCTTAATGACAATGTATAAACTTGAAGGATAAATTCTTGGATTCTTGGATTGCAGCTCGAACAAATCGATGTCTTCAAGATCCTCCTGGTAATATTGGTCCTGCTGAGACGATTACTATTCGTATTTGTGTGCGAGGAGTTTTATTTTTTGGGATTTGCTGTATTTGAAAGTCCATGAAATCCATGTCAACTGTGGATTTGTAGTTGTGTCGAAGCTCAGTAGGATTTTCTAGTAGTCCATTTGCTGCCAATTGTATAGGAAATGGTATATTGGATTGAAGAAAGAAATACTATCTAAGAATATATGTACATACATATATATATTAGTGCCTATGGAGTAGACGGAATGAGCCAAGGTCGTATGCTAGAGGGCCCCTCCCCTCGAACAAGTCAGATTGCATCCTTAAGTGCACAATGCCGTGCCATGTCAACGGTAAGAGCGCCTGCAATAATATTTTAAGACCATTAAAAACCTTCAAACACTAAAACCCCAAAATAACAATAATAATGGTATGGCAGCGAAAAATAGGAGAAATGCAGTAAATCCACATTTTCCCCGGACAGCGAAGCAAATTTTCCTTTTCTGTGCTGAGCTCGTTGAAAACAGTATGACGAGGGGGAGGAAGGAGGAAAAGTGGTCTGCAAATGCAATTCGAAATTTCTCTTTCATGTTCCTCATCCTGTGCTCCATCTACTCGTACTCCTACTTTCTTCCATTTTGCTTTGTTTCGCTGTGTCCGTGTTTGCAATTTGTTTTTCAATGACTTTGTAATTGAGTTAAAAGTTTTGTCCTAATTTAGTTTTTATTTTGAAATTTCAATAACAATAATGTTAGGCGCAGAACGACGGCGAAGGTGCTAGAATGCTGTCGATTGAATTGAACTGAAGCAACTATCACAAATCATTCAGAGACCCCAAATATCCCTCTACTGCCTCCAGCTAATGCCCAGTGGATTATATAGCTTAATGCGGTTCATATAACTCGTTTGCGGGTCAATAAATTAAACAATTAATGGTTCAGTGTAAGCCATCAATGGAATTGCAGCATCATCCTTCAAACCCAGATCGACGGGAATCCAATTCTCTTCCGGGTCATTTTCGAGACTTCGGAGGAGTCTCCGGCTTATCCATTACCCCCCGATAAAAACGATGGGATTGCGAGCTGGCCGGAGTGCGTGGCTGACAATTAAAAAGCTCGTAAAACGTGGAATGCCTGGTACGGTACGCTAGCCACAAAAACAAAGAGCAAACGACCATTGAACAATTTACAGGCGTAACCAAAATGCCCACCGTCATGCGGACAGTGCCCAGGCGGAGGACAAAACAGTCCGTGAAGTGAATGCGGCGTCCATCAGCGGTTCACGTCACGTTTTTTTCCTCTTGCATTCTTCGTTGTCGGTTTTGTAGTCTCCACTCCCACTCTATCCCTCTTTCTCCCTCCTTCTCTCGCTATCCCGCTTTGTCTGTCTGTCTGTTCGCTTTCGCTGGTTATTAAGGGTACAATTTTTAATTAAATTCTCGCCTGAATTAGCCCCATTTCAGTCACGTGTTAATAATAATAATCAAACGTCCGAGATGACAAACAGCAGTGACTCCTCAAGCGTAATCATCGTACACTCGATTCGATGTGCTCATGACGTAGGACACCTACACCTCCAGAACAAAACCCCTTTGTTCACCCTCGGAAAAAGCTCTGCGGCTTTGGTCTGTGCAGTGCGGAAAATCCACCATAATAAGTAAAACTTACTACGGCCAATTGATTTTTTTGTTTTGGAACTTTTCCTGTTGTTACGCGTACTGCTCTCCGTTCGTTTGTTCCAGATTTATGGCCCGGGGCCCGGGACTGATCGGGCGCAGGGCCGAAGTGATTATAATATTGCTTGACGTTTGTCGTTTGCTGGCCCGTTGTTGATTAAGGCCAGTTACAGCCGTACCCTGCAGTGGGCTTATACTCGTATCAACTGGCAACTGGACTACATATAGATATACGTATACGAGTAAATGTACCTTACGAAGCTTCGGTTATTTATATTTATTAGCAATTGAGGTAGGCGCCCACTGAGAATACTCGTAGTTTTGTTTACCGAAAATATTATGCTAATGAAATTTTCGTCAACTGGACGTTAACGAGACACGCTTAAGCCCCAGGATTAAAGAATTATTGTTTACCCGAAAATATGGTAATTATCAAAGTTTCATTCCATTCTTTATAGTTCATCTGGGTTGCTTGACTTTCGTTCCATTCCGTTTCGTTCCGTTCACTTGTAAGATAAACTATAATAATCCGATAAGATAACTTTTCTATGCATAAACTAGCGGTGTCTTTTTGTGGTTAAATTGAAAAGTGCTTAAATGTAAGCATTCGGGACAATTGGATGATGAGCCATCTCAGAAGATGCGACCTTAAGCCTTAAGATATCCGCTATTGCTTGGCTTATGAATATATAAGTATGAATCTATTTTAATACTTCAGTAGGAAGTATGCATGTCATGTCCCCATGGTTCGTATTCAAATATTTGATTGAAAGATACTCGTACTAGGAAAAAATGTGCTGCTGTTTTCTTCGCGGAATTTGTTTATATCCTTTATGCAAATATTTAAACATTAATGCGCGGAAAACAACAAGAAGAAGCCGCAGCAGCAGCAAAAGCAACAGTATAATGATTAGCTTCGAGCCGGAGGCACCCTCAACTACAGGCTCAAACGCTCTTTCAAAGTAATAGATGCCCACATCTTGGCTGCCAAGAGGAGCCCCTATCGAGGCATATGGCTGGGGAGACAGGGCGTCAATTCCCACATTACCATGTCTTCTATCACCCACATACTCGCAGGCATCGTCACCGCGTACTTGTCGCCGTGCTTAAATCAATTTACGCGCGCCTTGGCATATTTAGTGGCGTAAAACAACACAACATGCTGCATGAAGGCTTGAGGCAACGACGGAGTGGCAAGAGCGGGGGTGGGGAAGCGGGGAATGTGAAAAGTGGCGTTGACAGATTTTTCCCCTTTTCAGCTGGCTCCTCCGGCTTACAAGGGGACATGGACATGCAGCAGAAACTGTACAATTTATGAATGAAAAAAAAAAACCGAAGGAAAGCGATGCCTTACAGGTGAAGGAATCGCAAGGATAAATCTCAATGGAATGTTATACGGGTACATGTGCGGCCGCTACATCAGTTAGGGCCACAGGCTATTTTATGCGCCTATTGTCTTCATTAGGTTGCAGGAGAATATGCCCCACATAAGATTATCTTGATACCGACCATCACTTTGGTAGCCTATCCAAACTATAATGCGAATAAATGATGATTCCAAATTAGCTTATCATTATTCTGCAAGCACCGTCACCGATACGTTTCTGTTTCAATTAATGTTCCCAATAAGAATGCCAACAGTCACATATATGAACATACTTAAATGTTGTAAAAGTTTACGGAATATGGCTCCCTTGGTTCAGCCAAAGCTCACCCTGCTCACTTAGATCCGAGGAATAATTACTTTTGATTTGCCACTCGACCAGTTGCACCTATGCAAAATTCTCAGCACGTTTTCATACGTATTTTTTCTCAGAATAATTAATTTATTGGAATTTTAAGTATGTTATTAATATTTTTCCATTGGGACATTGGGCTGCAGCTTATTGCTTATATTTTAAGAATTGATAGTCCCTCGAATATAAGATGGTTCTTATTTACGATTGCGGTGGATTGGTAAAGAGCTGAAGAAAACTTCAAATTAATTGGTTCAAAGGGTACTTTATTAATTAATGTATCAAAATAAAATAGGCAGTGCAATCGATCCACGAAGCCTAGGGATTTTAGCGTCTATCAAGATTTAAATAATTTCTTACATCGAGCTCCTATGCTTTACCTGAATGCCAGGGAATCAGTTAGAATGTTGGGAAATTAAAGCTTCGGGAAGTAGACTATAAATATTATTTAGCTCAATTAAATTATGTTTGTGATAAAATTCATAAAGTAAGATTCAGCCACACGGAACATGCTGAAGGAAATCAAAAAGTTTTCGACGTTTCAAGACGTTTTGTAGTTTGCGCATAGTTAAAGGAGCTTATAAGCGCGCACATAAATTGAAATTAATTAACTAGAAAATGGAAGAAAAACAGACAAACTGAAGGCCCGATTGTTTGACGTACGAGTATATGCTGGTATGGTGGGGTGCATTGATAAGAGAACAAAATTAGAAGAGTATACAGATATTTACATACTGATCGCTTCAATTAAGTGCATGGATGCTCTTGGATTCGATTTTCTTAGGAAACGCAAGCAATGTGTATTCTCCAACCCATTGTCTTGCCCATGCCCTTTTTTCCCTATTTAATTTTTTATTGCCAATTTTTTAACCTTTTCTTTGTCATGTTATTGTTGGATGCTTAGGCCACAGCAACAATATTTAAATTCCTAGCTGGGTGAGAAAAATTGATGGGATTTAATGGCATTTGGGATGAGACAGCTCGGCATCGATGCTGGCAATGCCAAGCTCCCGATAAGCTCCCCTCTAATAAAATATCATCGTTTAATACATACATACATATGTGTGCATGGGCGGCCGTGTCAAGGGATAAACTGTTTAGTTTCGCCTTCTTCCATTCATTCTCCGGCATCATAGGCTTTGATTTATGGCCCGCATATTTTGGCGCTCATTAGATCGCCATAAAGTGTTCCCATTAGACGATATCCCAATAGATATCCAAGTGCTAAGCTAAGCCAATAAAAACCTCATTAGCGTAATGTGCAGCTTAGTAGGTTGGGATGACAATGGATTACAGAATATAATGGAATTATTTTAAAAGCATGTACAGTGTACATTGTACACATATGCTTTCCAGCTTCTTGCCATCATTGCATTTGAAGGAGACAATGGAATGTTTTTTCGCGAATTCTCCACTTAAAGCTAACCCGATGGACACATTTGATTCCATTTTAATTACAAAGGGAAAAGTTGTATCACCTCTCATTCATTTCTGGTCAAGCTTTGTAGCTCGTTATTAATACCGCACAGTTACCCCGTGTGTCGGTCCCTGATTGCACCCTGCCCATGACCGCCCCCACCGTGGGGAAATCACATGAAGAGCATTTATAACATGCATGAACATGACTTTCGAGTGCGAGCCATTTGCGGAGCTGCCAAGTTAATTAAATGACCAAGCCAGGCCGAGCAAATAACTATGCAGTTAGTTGTACAATTATATTTGCCAATAAATATTTGATTTCATTTAAAAGTGCAGTATTTCACCTCATACAGACATGGAGAGCTTTTCCAGTTCTACAACCAGTGATAGTGGCTGTGGCCTTCTGGTCTTCGATTTTTATACCCGATACTCAAAATGAGTATAGGGGTATATTAGATTTGTGGTGAAAATGGATGTGTGTAACGTCCAGAAGGAAGTGTTTCCCCATAAAGTATATATATTCTTGATCAGCATCAATAGCCGAGTCGATTGAGCCATGTCTGTCTGTCCGTCCCCATGAGCGCCTAGTGCTAAAAGACTATAAGAGCTATAGCAACGACATTTTGTATCCACACATCTGTGATATCGAACTTGCACAAGTGTATTTCAAAATTTCAAACATTCTTTGTCGCTCAATGTACGCTTCGTATACCGGGGGAAAGCCATGCTGACTACGTATCGGGTATAATAGTAGAGTTGCGGTCGCAGCAGCAACTCACAACGTTCCCCTCTTTAGATTATAGTAGTACAGACGGAAGTACAAAACTCGGTGGTGCATTGGTTTTTGCCGAATGTACATACATGTAGATAATTGAATGTCTCTTGCTACGTACCCGTAATGAGTGTTCTCCTACGGAAGTGTGAGAATGTATACGGTAAAAATGTATCTGCAGAATAGGCAGAAATACCATATGTATGGTTTTACCTCTGTAAATATTGATATTATACTCATGTTTAACAAGATTTCATGTTTGTAATAGTTTTTATTTTATAGAAGAATGAAACAAAAAGAAAGTGCCATTTGGCGACCTTTTTATCCATAATACTCTTGGAATACCTTTGCCATTATACAATTATTTTAATAGTCAAATTATAAATATACTTATTATGACAAGACTGCAAAGACACCACGATACTTGCCTAAAATGTGTTTCCAACGGATAATAGTGAAAAGAAGTGGTCCCCAGGTTCTGTTCCAATAGGAATATGCATAACTCAGAGCATCTTTCATTGAAAATTTCACTTAAGAAACGTTGCATATCGATAAATTTCATGAATTTGTGACTCTGAAAGTGCCTCTTGGGTGATGAGGGTACTTGTGTCCATTTGTGTGTGATAAGTGCACTTTACACGCATTGTGGTGAATCTACGCTTGTATTCGATTTATATGTAAATGTGTGTGTTTGTTTGTTTGACACAGCGGTGCACTTTGTTGTCACAGCTAGAAAGTAACCGAAAGTGTTGCACAACTTCCGTCTCCCTGTTTGCGTCTCACCGTTGAAGTCGACCAAATTGTAGCGCTGCATGTTGCATGTGGCTAGGATGTGCGTGTGCCAGACCGAACCGACCATTTGACTGCTTGCCATGCCGTGGCGATGCCTGCCGCACTGGCTTCGACTCATGGGTGCATGCACAATTGATTGCAATGATTGCCAGAGAGCGGACTTTGTCGTGCGAGTGCGAGTGCGAGTACGGATGTATGAGTATGAGTGGGTGTCTGCACTTGTTGTGGCCATAATTGAATTTTATGGCCGCTTATTTTTATTGCTCCCACGAACCGAGCAGCCTCAAAACGGCAGCTGCCAATTTATGACACAAATCGAAAACGACGCAAGGGTGGACTGTGCGGTGGCATGTGCTTGTCTGTCGGTTGTATGGTGGCACGGTGGCACTGTGGCACGGTGGCGTGGCCCAAGTTGAGATATAGAAATAATTGATGCACGCAAATAGGAAAATGTGTCATCAAAGTTTGCTCCGATATTCGTGTCCTGAACCGTGAACGGCGAAAGTGGGAAAGTGCGGTCAACTCTTGTATCGCCTGTTCGCTTCCTGTTTGTTCTTATTAATGTCCAATCTATTTGGAGTACATCTACTGTAAATAGGGTACGAAGTAAGTACATGTGCAGTACGTAGTAGAACGTAGAACCATACAAATTTAGCTTAGTTTATCAATTTTAATTCAGCTTTAATCCATTATACAGCTTTTTGTACTCATTACCCTTAGAATTTTAGCCAAAATGTCAAATATATATAGTATCAAATATAATATAAAGAATTCTGATAACATTAAGATCATACTCAGTAGCTATCCCTCTCCAAAATGATAATATGCATATCATTCGCGAACTATTATTTAGACGATAGATAGATACACGTTGGTTTTATCTACCGAAATATATCAAATATATCGCTATCGAAATAATAATTAAATAGAGCCCTAAAGAAATCCACAGTAAACGAATCTTTGAACACAGTAGTATGTTTCAGATTTATTTGAGTATACATAATTACAGCTGTACTCTTTTTGAAGCACTGTAGCATCAATGTAATAGAAAGAACGGATCAAATGATTCGGCTTAGGGGATTACTTAAATTTTGTAGTTGAGTGAAACAATGCCTCATGAGGTGGCAAATTCAAGCACCGAGCGAAATGAAGGTAACCTAATATTTGTGCCATTCTCCATCGAAATGAAAGAAGAGCAATCTATTGCCACTTTTACTTTACTTTAAGTAATTTGTCTTATTTTGTCTCTGGCCGAATCAATATAATAAATTATATGCTCGGATATTATTTTGCCTGGGTCTCTTCCCGTGATGTGACCTAAAAATTTTCCCTTTTGGCGCTATGCCTGCGTTGCTTGCTATGCTCTCGCTGTGGCTCCCCGGCAGGTGTGAAGCCTGCCGAACAGTAATAATGGAAGACAACATGAAAAATGGAAGCCAGATAGCAGATGTGAATGGACAGCAACAATGGGGATATGGCTGACCTAGGCTCACATCAGTGCGCTCATAAATCTCAATTTGATTTGGGTTTTCTATGCCGGGTCTCCTCTTCTGAGCTGTCGCCTTTGTCTGGCTCTGGCTCTGGCTCTGGCTCTGCCTCTGCCTCTCCCTGTTCCTGCATGTTCGACGATTTTTGTGTTTTATTCGCCATAATTTATTTGATTTTCTCCGGGTGTCTTCTTCGGCCTTGACTTTAGCTCGTCAGCAGCCTTAAATCTTAATTCATACGTTTGGGTGTGTGTCTCAACCACGCCCCACTGCGCCCAGTGTCCCAGTGTCCTTCTAATTGTTTTGCCATTGTCAATTTCCCATGTAATTGCCTAGCAATTAGGCCGTTAAATGAGCTTGCATAACTCATGTGGGCGAGGCTATGGAGGGGCGTGGCTGGGCGTTCGAGAGCTCGGCGTTCTCCTGTTGTGCAAACAATCAAAAAAGTCGATGGAAAAGCCGTTTTCACAGCCAGCCTTCTCAGAGCGATTTAAGTCGCTGCCTCTTAAAGATTGCTACTCATACATTCCGAAGAGGAGAAGTTCCGATGAGCCCGTGCCGGGCTTTGGATAATTAGTTTAGCCAGCTTACTAATTGCATCAGCGACTGCTGCTGTTGATATTTGCCCCTGTGGAAGCTTGACTCGGCACAACTCTGTCCCGCCTTGGTCCTGGCTGCTTGGCTGGCTAATGAAATTGTCAAACGAAACACACGGGTCCCATCTTTAGTTCACACTTTCACACAAAGATCCTCCGCCCTGCTCGTTCTTTGTGACACACACTGCTCTTGTGTCTGGGTCCGTCTTAATTGCCTGCCCCCACGCATAAGAATTTAATTTATAGCCCACGCTCTAAGCCACGCTGAGCTCAAGGGTCGCCAGTATCGTGCCCGACTAGAGATTTGTCTGTGCCAATCTGTGGTGTAAACTATTCGGGCAACATGGAGATACATACATACATACATGGGGGAAGCGGACGCAACATTGTCCTGGCACAGTTTTTATCCAAAGGATTTTTTGCCGTCATCGGTTCGGGCTGAGCGGAAGCAGAAAAGAAAGAGGAAACAGTAGAGAAATCAATTAAGTGTGTGTGACCATGTGGGGAAGTGGGTGGGGTGATTGCGATGGCTATGGCGATAGATAATAATGAACGATAAGTGTTAGAGTTGCCGCCTCCATCAGTCACGCCTCAACCTCAACCTCAACCCATCCTCAGCCGCAGCCCCAGTCCCAGCATCAGGCCTGACAATAAGCATCGAGAGCATTGTCTGATCCCCTTCTGCGTTGTTTTCCGTGTTGACTCTGCGCTGAGTGCATGTGTAAATTTAGCTAACATTTTAAGTGTCAACTTGCTATGACAACTAGTCGGGATGTGGATGTGGGAGAGCTCAGGCGAGATTCAGGCGAGGAGACAAGAGGAGGGAAGTGGGTGGCCCGTTCGTAGGTTTGTGTGATTAATGGAGCGCCCCAAGTAAACTACTCTGAGTGAAAATAGCAGAGAACACTGCCATTGTACGGGCAAGCAGAAGCTGGAATGCTCTAGCCCCTTGAAAATGGGGAGAAGCACTGGATAGTAGCGGGGAATCAAACGTTCGGTGTAATATGACTATCATGAGATGGAATGCATAAGGAGGCTAAACAGAATACGCTTGTTTATGAAGCGAATTACCATTAGTAATAATTAATTAATTCTAAAATGGACAGCATCCATTAATAAATACCTAATTTCAAGTCATTCAAAATAATGCTACCCAATCGTGCAATCCATCCATACTCTCATGCGTCTTTGCCAGGCGTTCCATAAGTCACCACAAAGTTACAATACCCGAATATTGACTGCATGCAAATATTTTTCAGGTTCTGCGTTCCTCCTCTACCAGCAGTAAATGCTACCACTACATACGAGTATAACTGTAACTGTGATTAATCGTTGGTTGCCTCTTGTGGCGGTCTTCCCGCAGTGGGTGCGGCTTTCTGGCTTGCTTGACGGAATGGAATTATTTTCAGGAAACCGGAAAAGTCTAGTTAACACAATATTACGCATTACATCAGCAACCAAAAGTAGACAACATGCATGCATGCTTTTTTTTGCTTCTGCCAGACAAATCGGACAGAGGAAGAGGAATATAAATTTCCCGTAAATGTGGTTTTTTCTCAGTTGTGGGTAGCCGAAGAGAACAATGTTCTTAGGAGACAATTGTAATAGTTCTTAATCAATTTGAAGCCACTACTCACATCAAATGAACCAGCTCCATACGTTATTTGATAAGCCGACCTTTATGATATATTCATTAATGTATGAAAACACAAGGAATTGGAATGGTACACAGCAAATGTCATTGTCCTGTTCACCATATCCGTGCAGAGGCTAAAATTCAACTTCAATGACCTTAAAATGTTTTGGGCCACGCTTCGCTTTGCTTTGATCGTTGCAAAAAGAAAGCATAAATATACAATAACAAAAAAAATTAAATCAAATTGCGTGCCTTGGCTGCCAGGCCAAATAAAAATGCCGAGCAACCGCACCTGCTTCAGCTGTTTCCTTTCCTGTCCTTTTCAGCTCTGCCAAGTTTTCTCTTTCCAGCATTTCCCCGGTGGCCGCTTGTCGCTGACATGTGAAAGATATTTTAAAGCAAATATTTGAGCAGCGTTTGCTGTACCTCAGATTGTGTTTTGCCCTACAGGCAGCCAGGTATCCGTTCTCAGGGGAGTGGGAGATGGAGATGGAGATCTGGCGTACGTGGCGTATGCGTGATGCGACGTTCGCGGAACGATGGGCTCTGTGGAAATGCCAGATTACGCTGCAGATAAGCAATGTGCCGAAGGATAGGCGGCGGATGAGCAATGAGCATGCGATTAGTTGCACTTATCCCCCAGGACAGTGGAAATGGCCTGTGACTGGAGTGGAGTGAAATTGAGTTGAGTGGAAATTCTGATCAGATTGGGGATTTATATTTGATTTGCAGCCACACTGAGCTGGATACAAGCACAAATACGAGTAACGGAAGCTAAACTAACGTTGGCATTTCTCAGGGAAAACTTTGATTGACTCTGGCAGACAGATTATCTGTATAAATAGTTAATGGAAATTATAAAAAAAAGGTCCAAATACATAACTAAATGTATTTACGTTCATACGTGCAGTTGATTTACTCATTTAACGCAGGATCCAATTTGGCAATTTGGCAATTCTCCAGTTTTTAGCTAAGTTAAGTTAAAAGTTAATGTTCATCAATATATATTGATGTATATATTGTTTGCGCGCAGGTGTTTGTAACAGCCAAAACTCAATAGCAATATAGTACATCAGAGAATAATAATAAGGGAGATTTCTAAGGTTCGGAAATGTTTATGTTTCAGCAAAGAACATTTTTACATATTTTCAGATTATTCTTTTTATAGGATAAGTCGAGCACCTTTGGCTGTAACTTAAAACCAACAAGAAAGAGTGCTCAGAAATATTAAATCCGTGTGGGGTTTTTTTTTGCGCTTTTCTTGTCTATAACTGTTTTGTTTACAAGCCTGAAGTACGTTTGGTAAATTATGTGTACGACCGGACACGTTAAATTTGTGTAATTTATTTATTTATTGACTTTGACGGGGCGTCAAACAGCCTAAATTGACCTACATAGTTAGCTTACGTACAGTCGTATCAATGAATAATGCTGGAAGACAAACAAAAGCCCTCTTGCCCCGCCTTGCCAGGGTTTGGGGCCCTGACGGCCTGCTGCTGCCTCACACTTTGCTACTTTTCGCAGTTTTACGACTTAATGACTCCACCGGGATTAATATGACTAATGGCGCGCTGGTTTTTATTCGATACCTGGTAGCCGGTGCCTGGCTACCTAGCCATAACTCAAGCACTGCCCTCCCCGGATAGGAATACGGCTTTTGTGCAATTCATGTCCGAACGGTCTGCACCAGGAGGGACAAATAATAATTATGGGCTCTGCGCTTGACTTTACCGGGCTCGTATTGTGCTGACATGCTATTTCAGCCTGGGACAAGCATTACAGCAATTATTCGAAAGCTTGGTACCCTAGTAAATGGTATCTTGGATTCGGAACTTTTTCAACTTAACTCAAAAATATGGTAATCATAAGGCTAAGCGAAAGGAGCTAGGTGTATTTTTTAGCGCCATTAAGAATGTAAATCAATATTTAAATTGGTTCTCATATTCCAAGCCATGTAAAATGTAAATCAACCTGATTACAAGTAAATTTAAGTAAAGCCACTAATGTTGTTTCAACACAGTTGAATCAGAAAAGTAGCTCTAGGTCGTCTGGTTAAAAATTTAGCTATTGGGGTATTGTATAGGCTTCAAGTGTTCTAGGACCTAGTAGACAAATAACATCTAAATAGCCAACGCAACGTAACATATTCCTCGCCTATATATAACAGTGGCAGTTGGAAATTTAAACACTTCAACAGCACAGACACACTCGACACGCATTCGACTTGGAATTCTGGGGAGCGGGAGCGGGAGAGGGCATGGCTGGTAGGGACTACTAGGTAGGAGTACTACTGAAGTGGCCGTTTGGCTGTCATTAGCCGGCTGCAGTAACAGTAACAGGGGGACCAACAACACCTTCGACAACGGCTCGGACAAGCAAACAAACAGTTTATCAAGCCACCGCCTGGACTTCGGTAAGGGTCAGCCCGAAGTAGGGCTCCGCTCCTCTTATCTAGTGGCATGCATCAGTCAGTCAGTCGGGAAAATTAATTAACAGCAACATTGACACTCGAACATTTGACAGAACGTGCAGACAGCTGTGCAGGCAGAGTGGGACAAGGTGGGGCAAGGTGGCGCAGGGCTACCACTCGGAAAGTCAACAAGGTGCTGTCAAGTTGAGGTCCTTTGCCAAAAGTTGCTCGAGTGCATGTTGTTTCGCCATTGTTTCTGAGATTCTTGTTATTGTGGGTTGTATTGGTCCTGCTTCAGGTTCTACAACTGGTCCTGCTTCTATTTCTGCTGGCTGTACTGCCTGGCTGACCATATCGGCTTCGAAAATAGCCCAACCAGTCGGGTCCCTCCTTCAGTTATGCTTTTGCGACTGGTGAATTGTGTTTCCTTTGTTTTGGAAATTAATTTCATTTAGTTCTGTTTTGGGGTATAATATTCAACCGATGCTTGTGTGGCTTTCCCTGCGGTTTCCTGACTTTTGTGGTCTGGTTTCGGGTTTCGGGGTTTGGCTTTGGCCTGGCACTTAAATTCTGCTGGTGCTTGTGTCTGACTCCCGAGCTCCGAGTTCCGAGTACCGGCGTGAAATATGTCTCAATTAATTATCTATGTTTGTGACATCGCATTGGGAGAATTGATTTGATTTTTGTTATTGTTCCTTATCAATATCGATTCCGATTATTCAAAGTCTGCTTCCCCAGGGCACCCGTTCCCGGTACCACACTTTCCCCCAATTCCAGTTACCGCCTCAGGACTAGGTTCTGCAAATCAAATGCAATTATGTCATCCATTCGCCTGAATGGAAACATGTGAGTCGGGCAAACCCGAGTGGATGGGGTGTTTGATAATTTATGGCCGTCACTTAATTATTATTCATATACATATGTATATTTATATGTAGTTCTGCGGCGATCTTCGTAATACACAAAAGACTTTGATGGTGTCAAACCTATTCTGGGGTATCAAAAAGCGATAACAACATATATATATATAGCGTTCAAAAAAACGATACCCAAACTTCACCAGGCCTTCTTCAGTCCTACAATATTTACCATTCAAACTTAACCTTCTATGAAAATTGCCAATTGAAATAGTTTTCTTTAATTTGTTCATTCTCTCTGTTTCTCCCGTACAGCACAAACTTCCGGCAATTTCGTGGCATAAAATGTTTGCGACCAATATCCGTTTGGTTGCTCATGCTGCTGTAGACGTTGTGGTTGGGGTTCCCTAAGCCAGCCAGGAGCACAGTCGACTCCAGTTCTTCGAGCTATTTGTCGTTGGCCCGCACCTGGTAGCTATTTCCGGGGCCGTCGTTTCCGCCATTTTACATTTGCAATTCGAATTGGCGCGTGAACGTATTTTTCTCATTTTGGTTGCATACTCGTATGCGTGGGCTAATTAGCATGCGGCATTGCCAACGACAACAACGGCAGCAGCTAGACCCGCAATCAGAGTAGAGTACACAAAAGGACTAATAACCCGCGTTGGGCTGAGACCATGGAGGAGGATGTGTATGCCTCGCTGGGTTCCTACAACGACAGCGGCGGCGACGGTGGATGGAGCAGTGCGGAAACCAGCGTGGAGCAGCTGCAGAACCTGCTGCTCTGGGAGGACGGGAGGAACCTCAGCAAGCAGCCCAATCAGCAGCGGTGGAATGCCAGCAATTCCACCGGAGAGCCAAATCCCATTGATTACCCGTTCGACGCCAACAACTACTGGGCCCTCCTCGCCCTCGTGCTGGTCCTAGGCACAGCTGCCGGCAACATTCTGGTCTGCCTGGCCATCGCCTGGGAGCGGCGTCTGCAGAATGTGACAAACTACTTTTTAATGTCGTTGGCCATCACGGATCTGATGGTCGCTATGCTGGTGATGCCGCTGGGCATTCTGACCCTGGTGAAAGGTAAGTGCCTGGCAACTCATCATCGATGAGTGATCAGGGATGATAAAACCAGCGGTGATAATCTTGACTAAGAAATTAAACATTTAGGTTTCTTTGTATTTTTCACTAAAAATTATATTTTTCTCATTTTCCTCATTGAAGCTAAAGCTGATCAATATGAAACGTTAAATTATTCTAGTCGAAGAAAATAGTCTTGTGTTAAATTTTATAAGATTGTAAGGATAAGTTAGACAAATTAGTTCGTTGATTTTGCTGAAGTTTGGAGATCATCTTAAGAGTGTAGATTTTGTAAAACTTTTAATTCTATTCGGGAACCATTTCTAACAATATTGAGAAATGCAAAAAGTTGTTTTTTTTTTTGAGTAATGCAGTAACAAGAGAAATTTTCATGAAAATTAAGCCAATCGAATACATACATACATATGTATGTTTATTCATATGTGCCTGTGATTTTTAATGAATATTTACTGTTCTGATTTATATAATCTTCTGTATGAGATGCTACTAGAAAAACAATGCTCTGATTTACCAACTAAAAAACTACCAACGACGTTTTATGTGTAAGGAGTCTGTGGGTTCTAATATATATGAGTTTGACAATTATTCTGCCCTGACCAAATGTGATCAGTTGATGAATTTAATCGTACAGGAATATCTGAGCTGCAGTTCAGCAAAATGGAAAATCTGTGAGCTAGAAAAAAACGCTGGCTGGGAATCAGAACGAGGATAACCCGCTGTCGGTAAACTGAGCACTGGATGTATTTAATGAAGCTGTTGTTGGTGCTGGGTCTACTGCAGGTGGCAGGAGCCGTCGATTGCATTATCTCGAAGCAGCTTTGATCAGAGAAACTATGTGAAAGTCCGCATAGAACAGTGGTGTAGAAGGGGCGAGGGTTCAATGCAGTCACACAATTTAATAAGCGCGCTGCCTTTGTAGTCCGGGTCTGGCGAGATGCTGCCAGACACAGGACCGGAAACAATGACAAGACGTTGCCGAACGGAAGCCTCTTTTACTTTGGAAAGCCATGGAGCAAGTGCAGCATAAAAATTGCATTAGTCACGTCAAACGAGCGCGGGCGTATTTCGCTTTGACTCGGCTCTGCCAGGGATCCAGCCGCATTTTGTTCGGATTCTGCTCCCCTTTCCCTGCTCGTTCTGTGGAATTTGCAGGACCGATGATGACAGCACAGACAGACACATAGCACACTCACAGATACCCAAAACGTTGACACCTGGAGCGTATACTTGTCATGGGACTTGGGCCTGGGTATGGCGAGGTGAGCAATGCAGAAGGGGAAGGACCGGAGGCCTCAGTGCAAGCAAATGGCTGGCTGTTATATCAAGTGTGAAAAATATTTCCGGCAACAGGCACATGGCCGGTCCCAGCTACGTGCGCATCCTAAAAGCAAGAGTCGAAAAACGGAAGTAGGATTTGAATGTTGTCAAGAGTTCTTGGAGAGACAGCACAACCAGGCTAGGAGAAACTGTCGCACATGCGAGCAGGAGGCATTAGATGCCAAAGACTTAGAACTCACAGGGAAACGGCAATAGTCTGCAAGTCGGGATGTGAAATCTGGCTATGGATGGAAGACTCGTACTGCCTAAATTGATAATGGAAACGTGAAAGACGATAATTCACTGACTGAAAGAACGTATAGTTACATTCGTTCCTTTCATTTTGTTAAAAGTGTGCAGGTCTGGAGCTAAAATTAAAACTTATTTTGAGAGCTTCAGCTTCTTCGGCTTCTCTACCAGCAAAGATTAGATGTAGATGGCTCCAGTTATCGACACCTTTGCCGTCTGACTCGAGCCATTAAACAGGCAGCCACATGTCCATGTCTGACCACATGGCAAATTCAATTAATTTGCTCTGTAGACAGAGTGCTCTCTCGAACAGAGTACAGTACTTTTTGCCTGATTGCGGACACGCAGAAAACGCGTGAATTATGATAAAGAAATTACAACATAATTATTTCATAATTAATTTCATTTAAAAATCTGCATGAAATGCCAGTTAATTAGTATCTGCAAACGCAATTAATGCACATCCATCAAACTGTGTGGCATGCGCCCATAAAAGAGGAAAAGGCAGCAAATTGAATTACGGCGCAGAATACTCGTACTTGTCCGTCCGGCGAATGGCTGTGAATGTTTAAGCAGAGGCGAAAAGCTCGCAAAATGTTTGCTACTTAATAAATTATACACAGCGCGGCAAATGATAAATAAGAGGAGAGCCGCAAATAATAAAAAAGGAAGAGCCCCCAAAAACCAGAGAAAGAAACATCAAAATTAATTGAGCGCAAATTGGCGGAGCTGCGATTTACAAAAGAATGAGAAAAAGAGAAAAATAAAGGAGGCACTGAAATTTCACACAGATATTTTAGAGCGGAAGCGCGGAACTGTACTCAACATGGACGGATGGGGGGGGATGTTAGAAAATGCTTGGCTCGCCCGAAAATATGAGCCTCCCACAGTGGAAATGTGGGACGAAGAGGAAATTTATCATTCTACTGTAGCTGCGACTGCCTCTGCCACTGCCACTGCCACTGGCACTGGCACTGCCACAGTCTCTCTTTTGCTTTGTTGCTGTTGCTGTTGTCAAAAAGCATTTTAAGCGCTTAAGCTAGAGTATAAGCTGCGACACGCACAACGGTACAGTGGGTGGCAGCTTTCGGCAGCTTTCGGCAAGGCGATTGGTTCCGTTACTCCAAAGTGTTTCCCTGGAAATAGCATCTGGCAATTCTCTTTCAAAGATTTCCGCACTGCTGGCAATAGAAAATAGTGGGATTGTTTTCTGTTTTCTATTTTGACACTCAGATTGGTTTGTTTCTTCGGGAATTCCCGAAATAATATGGCGAAGTCTAGTTGAAAAGAAAACTCGGAAGGCCTCGTTTGTCATTTCGCCCGGCTGGTTGGAAATCAGATTCATTCATTTCATAGATAAACGAGCCGCAATGAGCCGATGCCGAAGTTAAAGCCAAAGTTGGATAAGCTTTTCCCCTCGCCAGTCCCCGCTTCGGCGGGCATGCTGCTGTCTCCACCCACTAGTTGGCTTTATCATAAATCTTTAAGCCACCTGGAAGCACAGAAGGAGATCGAGAGCGGCAGGGGCAAAGGCGGGGCGGGGCGGGGAATTGACATGTCTACGCATAGCAAATGGCAGGCACAAAATGGCAGCTGTCCTCTGGCTCAGAGCAGCCAATTAATTTTTGGTCAGCTCCCGAAGGAAGGCAGTGTTTCCTCTGCCGCCTACGTACGCCAGTACCCCAATTCACAAATCCAGAAATAGAGGGGAGCGTAATGAAGTCGGGCCTGTTTTTATGTTTAAAGCACCGTTATCGAGTATGACGTAGGTGAACTGGGGCGTGGCCAAAGAACCCTTTTGGCAATCAGAGCGAAATGTGTTTTTTGTTTTGTTTTTGTTTTTGCGGTCAGCCAGAGCTAAGAGTCAGCGGGGACTGAGAGGCAGGGCAGGACAGGACAGTGTAGGAGCAGCTGTTTGACACCCACCCATCAATCAAGTTGTCACGGAGAGGTCTCTTCTCGTGCAACTCTCTGCACGACCCTTGTTCCATTATCCAAGAGTTGGCCCCGAGCCCCAAGCCCCAAATTCGGCCGTGTGTGTGCAGCTTTGTGTGAAAAGTCAGGGGATCTCTCGCTCTGCTGAACACCGCTGACAACGCTTCAGTTCTAGCTTTAGTTTCGGTTCCTCCTTCCGGTTTGCGGCCTTCGCGAGGGATCTTCAGGTCTCACCCATATGCAGATGCAGACGCCCGTGAGCTACAGCCAGACGGCCAGCGGAGGGAGAAGACGTTCGCCTCCGCTCATTACTTATGCAAAGTCCTTTTTAGCTGTTAAGTGTTTTGTGTCTACTTACAAATGTAGCTGTAAATCAAGCGGAAGTCTTTTGGTGGGTTACAGAAAAGGGGAGAATTGTGGAAGGCCTGTGGAAACATTGAATTTTTCATTCCGTGCGTTTACTATTTCCGTAGTTGCTGCGCACAAAAGTACAGCACTTTATGGCGAACGTAAATACAGCCTTGTGGTATCCGGCGAGGATACCCCACTGGGTAAAGAAAAGGGGTTGGAGTTAAATGTTAAAGACTCGGGAAATTTTATGGGGCCTCACGCGTCGGCATACGTGTATGTAAATCCCCGGAGAAAGATTGAGCACGAAAATTGATTATATACGTATTGCTATCCAAGAGGATACAAAATTTGTATAGCTCATTAGGGCACGGCACTAAACCTGCCCTTGTCTACTCGGAGACCCACCATTGTCAGCCCATAAAGTAAAACTATAAAACGGGTCCTGACTCTACTACGTTCAAATATTTTCCCAGCAAGTTCCTGGGGTAAGCTAACGTTTACTCTAACCGAACCACAAAAACTGCCTTCGGGGTGACCGCACGTGGTTGGTAATACTAGGGTTTTGTTTTAGTTTAATGTAGTAGGTAATCGTAGTTTCCACACAGCGGATGGGTACATTGCCATGGGGCACAGCGGCTTTTATTTATTATCTGAATCAATATTTTATCTGGCCTAGGCAGATAACGTAACTATTAAAAATAGTTTTGCTCTGCCTCTGACTGCGTTCCATTATTTCTCAGACCCCATCTGACGAGAGGTCCGACCGAATCTCGTCTGCCGGAATGGTAAACTCTGGTCAGTCCATTCCAAATTTGGTTCCTCTAGTTTGTATAGACTACTAGAAATATCCAGAGTAACAAAATATGCTTTATAACGCCTTACCCATACCATATCTGCCCATCAAATAGCAACGCACTAGAAAGGTGCATGCGCTGAACTTTCTATTGTTACTGCCAGAATCTAAATTGCACTTTACATGATTAATTGAACAAGAAACAGCGACAGCCACAACGACCCAAGCTAAACTGAAAGAAATTGGAAAAGCCATTACTCTAATAATATTTGTCTTGAATCGATAACACATCCAAATTGCAAATAGGTTTTGGGGGCAACAAACGCCAGCGACAATGCCAAGGAGTATAACCCTAAAAGAAGCAAACACTAGACGCACAGAGTATGATGTACAAAGAGTCGGAGGGGTATGGACGTTAACTGACAAAGACGTTCACGAAAAGTGCAGAGAAGAGGGTAAACACAGAAAATATATCGAGACAAGTCAAGGCAGTCGGATCTCCTGGAACTAGAACTAGGTGGAAATGCAGCTCAAGCACGAAACCGAGACCAAGACCAAGACCAAGACCAAGACTCTCACTGGATTGCCTTGACAGTCAATGCCAAAACAATTGAGGCTTGGCACGGCCCCGGACACAGACCCGGACACGGACACGGACACGGGCGTGTGATGGAAACAGACATATGCTCAAGATACATGTATTTGCCCTTGTGGCAGTCGCCTCGAGACTCGCATTGGGCCTGGGCCACCGCCAGTTACAGAGCAAACAGGCCAGCCCAGGCCACAAACAACTGACTAGCCGAATGACTGACTTACGGAAACACGGACACACTCAGGTTGCTTAAATGGCAACGAATCATAGTTACTCTGTTCTTTACGAAAATCTCTGACTTATATGTACGTACATATCTAAAGATAGGAATCTTTTGTCGATTGTAATATTGTATTGTAATACGTAATACACTGAGAGCAATTATTCACTTTATTTTGTATTAAGGTGATACTAAAAGTATAACAAACGGCTTTTTTTGGATACCATACTTTTATTTAAACTAAGCTAATATAAAATGATTGAATACATAAGACGCTTACGTGTGCGACCATTTCAGTACCCACTCCATATCCATATGTAGAGAATCCAATGAGGTTAAGGCACGGGCGGAAGTTGGGAATGCACTTTTGTAAATGGTCTGACAGACAGATTGCTGTTGTCTGTCTGTCGCTCTGCAAGTGCGAGCTTGAGAAGGAAATGTGGCCGATGTGCAAGGACTGTAATTTCTCATTCATCGATTGTTTTGCATGCGCCCGTCTGAGTGCTGCAAGGACACCGCCCCAAGTCTTCTGCCGCCTGCAGCGGAAAGGAGCTATTTTTATTATTTTTACTTAACTGGTCGTGCTAATGGATTAAGAAATGCATTTTTTATAGTCGTCACTCTTCTTGCTGGCGATTGCCAATTTAATATTTAATTCGGGCTGACAAGGGCCTGGACCTGGCTTTCCCATTGTACGTGTATTGCCGCTCTCGCGCTTTAAGTGGCCGCAAGTTCACTTGCCGTGCGTCGGGCAAAGCGCAAAGTAAGTGGCATGTAATTTATGTGCCCGCCTCGCTGACATTGCAGAGTGTGAAAATGGCCGCAAGTCAGAGCGTACCAAGGCGAAAGCCTCTGCAGTGGCTTTTCTTTCTTTCCTTTTAATGCCCCAGTGGTGGAGAAGCACTGCAATGGCGTCCCAGGGACCCTTTGTCGCAGGCCCGTCCTATTGCGGCTGTCAGCTGGAAAAAGATTTTGAATGCACGTTCTGTCTAAAAAAGTATTTATGTCATTATGCAGACGTAATGCTGCAATTTTCATTCTCCGCAAAACTCAAAATCAATGCAGATATTTCGCATAGCCAGACACCGACTGACTCATCATGGTTCACTCCATTTATCAAGCTTTGACAGTGACAGCGAGTCCGCAACTTCCATCTTTTCGGGATTTGATAAACGAGCCGTGGCTCCAAGCAACTTTTGGTCAGACTCTGGAGCAACTGTGGAGCAGAAGCGATTCAGAATTGTCGTCATGTTTCATTTTTGGTCGGCGCCCATGCCACTGCAAACGCCCACGCCCACGCCCACGCTCACGCTGGACAAATTCAAATGAAACATCATATCTCATTTGTATCTCGTTTTCTACGTTCTGCACGGGTGGGAGAAGCGGGCTTCGGGTCGAGTGTCAGGCGACAATAAGCGACGCATTTGCTTGGCAAGCTCGCAGCTGTCCTCCTACTTCAGGTTGACTGTCAACAAGCGGGGCGACCTTGCAAGAGTCCTTTAGACATTCCTCTAAGACTGCTGCACGTTCTTGCCCTTTGACAGCGCGGCGTATGCGTAATGTGGCCTAAGAATATACCATTGCTCCATTGCCACCGGCACTCCAACCGTTTGGCACGTGAGTTATAAATAATTATAGACAGCAAAGCAACCAAAAATTATAACATTAGACTCGAACAACATGCCAGGCACGTCTGGGCTGCTTAGCCTTAGCCTCCTCGACTCGTATACATATAATGCCGCAGACAGAAGCGCAGCGCTCGCTTATACATATTTAACGGGCGCGACCGCCACACGACGTGACGTGCCCCAAATTGGAATTATTGCCATCATGTCACTCGATTAGTGGCGTTAAATTGCCAAGCTACCTCCCGTCCTGGCAACTCCTCCCAACAGATGATTTGCATCTGTTTTGATACGCCTTGCTTCCCCACAGCAAAATTGTGCTCCCCATACATTTTCTTCAGCGCTTTATTGCTGTCTTCGCTGGCTATCATTTAATATCCTGTCACTTAGAAACGGTCGTGGCCGTCCAGCGCAGGACACCGACTTTTTTATTTTGTTCTTAGTCTCCAGTGGGAAAATATTTGTAAAACATTTTAGGAAATTACTTGGTTCTATGAAAGCTATTTAAATATTGCAGAACCTTTAAATAATTTTGAAAGGTTTCCACAGAGCGTTAAGTAATTTTTTATCGATTTAAGATTGAATAGTTTGGAACATGCATAATACATCAAAATACATGAGTTGTTGGTTAAAATATCCGGCTGTGAGAAGCTATGTACATATTTTTATGTCATACGAGCCACAGCGCAAACATCTCGCCTGTGGGCGGGAGTGCATGGTATACAGGTATATTTGTATTATTTTTGCTTTCGGTGTATAGTGTTATGTTCAGCTCTTAAACAGTTGAGTGTAGCAGAAGCCACTGAAAATTTCATTTAAATTAATTGGCACACGCCTTCAAGCCCCCTCTCTCTCGTTATACACATTGATGATTTTTTACTTTTCCCATTTTTGGCCTTTCATTAAAAGTGTTGCACAAACAACATAAAAGTATAAAAGTATTTCAACCATAGCAGCAACAACTGTCCCCTACTCAATGCGAGGTTGGGTGTGTGAAATTGTGAGGGTTATGTTATGGCTCTGCCAGGGTCAGAGCAGAGCTTCAGTATGTATTAACTGTGATTTTTATTTAACATATATCTTTCGGTCAGCATTTTTCATGTGTGTGTACTGAGGGAAGAAATTTGCTTTGCTAATTCGAACGTTGCACAATAAGTGCTAAATATTGAAATTAATACGTGTACTTTGAAAGTAACTATACTATGGTATACTCGTTTTATATTGTGAGTACAATCATCAAATCTTAGAGGGCACAGGACTTCTGTCCACAATCCAAGAGTTTTTTGATAGAAAAATGTTAAGAGAGCCTTTGAACAACATTGAACACAGTCGATCGATCGATGTATGTATCTAAGAATAATGTATCTATTTTAGTAACTTTTTTGCGATATAAATATTTTCGCTGCGTAAGTAAAGCCGAAGGTCTAAGCGATTAGCCAAATGTTGCCATTCCCAGGGATGTTTACGTACTTTTAGATACTGGCTTTGAATTTATAATGTCAGAAGCCAAATGAAGCGAGGCCAGCACCAGCACTAGACGCATGGCAGCAGAGCCAATTCAAATTATGCATAAATCTCAATATAATTGACATTGAGAGGCAAACTTTTGCTACTTTGCGGAGAAATGTTACGAGACTATTTTTACCATTTCCGAAGGCGTCCTTTGGACTCAGACATTCTATTACAGTCAAGTCAGAACAGTTGCAAAAAGTTGCTGAACTTGAATGAAAAGATGGTTCAGCTTTTCCCCCGCTCCCCCAAATCTCTCCACCAAACAGAACCTGTCTTTGGCATGTGTGCTCATTGTGAAAATTATGCGAAAAGTTTTCTTGCCATGAAAATGACGCTTGAAAGTACGAGTATATTAAATTTGGCAGTGCACTGCCAGACCCAGTTGCACTTGTCAGCAGCAAAAGATTCTAGAATAGCTCAAAAGCATTTTGCGGCTGACTTTACGGCCCCGTCTTCGTCTCCGTCCCGTCCCGTCCCATTCCGTACCCATTATGACTCTGCTGCGGTTGCTCAGTTGTCGAAAAGTCAAGCCAAACAAAAATTGTACCATCCCGTAGAGAGTTTTGTTCTCTCCTTGTTTTCATATGGCGCTATTCATAAATAAGTACAATCCATACAAACTGGACCACCATTTGTCAAGTTTTGGACCCCATAACTACTTATGTACAATGGTTTATGCTAGAAATCATGCTATTTATTATTATATTCCATGCTATATGTATATCCTTATCTTATATGTTCCCAATTGATTAACTGTAGAACACAAAATGTATAAAATGCTCTGCTTGAGGCACTATGGCAACATCTGCATCTGAAATACTCGTACTTATCAATGTCGAGAGAGGCTCTGCTCTCTCATAAATGTCCCAGATATACGATTGTGTGCGACCGAAAACAAACCCATAAAGATGAAATATGTGTGTCAGGCCCATGCATTGCTCACATTCCCAATTTGCCGGCGCCGACATCTTGTAATTTTATTTTATTATGCCCAAGGAGGACGATCAAAATACCTCCTGCACGAGTATGCTGGGGCAAACGAGCGAAACCTTTTATGTTCATAAAGAGGAAAGTTTGTAATATGTCGTGTTGTTGCGGTTGTGTGCTCAAATTGGTAGGGAAATACACTAAATAACATAAACTGCCGGCAGCCGCTGGCTCTCTGACTCTCTGGTGACAGGTCGCCCCATATTGATTGCACGGCTAATGACCTTGAAAGTGATATGGGATTGGGCGGCACTTACCCTTTTTTCCCTTTTTCTTTTGCTTTTTTCCTTTTTTCCTTTTTCTTAGAGTTTGTTTTGCAAAGTTTCATCATAATTTGATTGAGAACAGTTTGACGACCCCGACAAATTGAGCTCATCTTTTGAGCAGTTGAAGCAGTTTAAGTTTACTTTTTTAGGCCTCTCAGAGTTTCAGTAAACCGTATTATAAACAGTATAATTCTACACCTACACCCAGGACACGATCCGACTGTCACCAATATTTGTTTAGCCCCAACTCCCGACTTGGCCTCGGGCAATTGAAACTGATGGCAACAGTAAGGGAAACTGCAGGCAAAATGGTGAAATGAGCTCATCAATAAGTTTTGGGAGCATGAAGAGCTATTTACGAAAAGTTGCCATAACTTAGCGATGCACAGCAATAGCAGAAAAGAAAGGTATTACAAGTGCTTTGTAATCTATTTGAAAACTTTTGCCGGGAAGCAAACACACTCCAGTCAGGACCCAAGAATAACAGCAGCAGCAGGAGCAGTGCCCCGAACACAAACAAGAAGAACGAAACAGAAGAAGACGAAGACGAAGAGATAGAGATAGAGAGAGCGATGGAAACCATAAGGAAAGTCTCGTAATAGACAAACAATGAGTATAATGAAACGTTAAAGCGTCGTGTAATGACGCAACGGAAGCAAAGCAATTTACGTAAGCTTCCAGAGAGAGTTAGGAGTTTAATGAATGCGGAGAATAGAGCGCTCAACTTAATGACGATACTGAATGAGTGGTGGATGGGGGGGAGAGAAGTGACACGGGCTAGGGGAAATCGAAGCAGTCGCCACTTTATTTGCCACATTAGAGCACTGTCAATAGCAGGAGCAAAAGTTGTGGCAAAAATGAAAGCAGGAAGGAAGGAAGCGAGGACACGTCGCCCACTCCCTGTGCCCTGTGCACTCCTGTTCAGGTTCAGCGAAGCGTTAACAATACAAAAATAAAGCTGTGTAAACATACAAAAATAGGGGCGGTGGATATACGTGGGTGGTGGGTGACCCAGTGCACGACAGGGGCTTTAGTTGAAAGGGCAAGGGCAAAGACGGGACGAGGAGTGAGGCCAATAGCACTTGACGAGACAGCAAGAGCCACAACAATTATAACAGTGTTAATAAAAAATGAAGTAGGCCTGAAGACCCCTATGAGAACCAACCGAACACAGATACTCTAAGAAATCGCTGTGGTCCAAAAAGATACATATACACAAGTACATAAATCGGTTTTCCGTATCACTTATTGTATGACTTTTTAAAACAGCCGAATTTCTTTCAGACGTGATGTAGAAGAGATTAAATGATTACTAATCATTATTCTAACTTCTATATTTTCTGCATGGATGCAAAACGTGTTGCGTGTCATACTGAGGTGCCCTTCGGTTCTTTGTGCCACTTGATGATGCAGTTATTGAAAAACTTTCTTTATTTCTTAAATGTTTTAAATTGATTCAAAAAGGGTAATGTTTTTCAATAGTACTTAACAATACTTTTAAAAAGTCTGTTGTTTTTGAACGCTTTATACCAAATCCAATAAAAAAAGTTACCCTCAAAATCAGCTCATAAAGAGCATTACAAAAATTCTATCTGCTCTGCTCTCCTTTTATGCAAGTTTGTGTTATTTCTCTCCATCTCCATCTGCCTCTGTCTCCACCTCTATTTCCCTTTTTTTCCTGACTATGGTCCTCAAATTTGCTGAAGTGTAAAAATAAAGGGGAACCCCGAGGCGGTAGGGCACCTCTGGGTCTGTTGGGGATTTTCTGTGAGCATTTGCCGGTTCCAACATGGCTTCGGTCGACCCTGCGGGTCTGATCTGACCAGGAATGGCAACTGTTTGCCGATTTGTGTGGGCCAAGGCAAAAAATACATATTAAATATTCAATGCGGGGAATCTATTAAAATAAAAAATGTGTTTACATAAAACTTGTCGGAAATTTAATTGAATTTCGTGTCCGCTGCTCTATCTGCTAGAGCTCGTCAAAGTACCAGGCGATTTTTGCTCAAACAAGAGTTTATACATATTTGCTTTGGAACTCAGACAAGGAAAAAGGATATAGGAGACATGTAGACCACTCCACCTACATACATATGTGCACGTATGAATGTATATAGTATGGGAATTTGTTGGTGCCTTTGTTACTGTTTCTTCCCTGCTAAGCCGACAGCTGTCAATGGCGCGGGCTCTGCGCGAAGCTGAACGAAGTGCTGAAGGTTTGCTTAGTCAGAACGACACAAATCGTGGCTCTGCCGAGTTACGAATAATTTTGGGCATATGGATAAAAAGTCGGTGAATCTTGATATGGGGCAAAGGGACAAAGTATCCGATGGAAAGTATACGAGAGACACCAATGAGATGAGAAAATATCAATGCTGTGAGATGATACGCATAGGATACTTCAAAGCTAGAGAACATTCAATTAAATTGTTTACTCCATTGTATTACTGATAAAAGGTAGATGATAGCAATTAACTCCGCCAATCCTTCTAGATCTCAAAGATTTCTCATGGTAGATTTACATACGGAAGTACCGCTGGCTCAGAATCATTGGAATGCAAAATTTTCCAAATATTATCACATCTTATTATGGCATCTCATTGAACAGAGTTGGCTCCAGCCTGTTGTCTGAGGTTTCCTCATTCAGTTTCCATTTATTCGGAAGCCCTTACAAAAATATTTAAATTAAATTGCAGCGACTCGACTGTTCATCGTGAATGAACAGAGATTTCTATCAATCGCTTTCAATCCAGACTGCATAAGAAGATTTGATATCAATAGAAGGTAATATTTACGCACACACACTGGAACGGAAACCTTTTTCAAATGCAAATGAGCCCAATGAATCTCTTGGACTGAGGTGAACGAAATAGCAATGTCTGCAATGCACTCATTTTCTGCTGCTTTCTCATTCATTTCATTTCCTTTCCCTGGGCCTTTGATTGGTTTCGTTCGCACTGACCGAAATCAAAAGAAAATCGGGGAAAATGTGCTTCGGTGTCACACTAAATATAGAAGTGTCAGCGACACTACAAAAGTGTTCGACAAAGGAAAAGTTAAGGTCAGAGCCATAACCGAGCCAAAGCACCTGGCTACGAATAAGGATCTGCTTGTGGGTCACACGGAAGCCAAAGCCATTTGCATTATTACCAGAGCAGCTGTCGCTGTCGCTGCCCACTTCAGAATCTTGTGTGGATTAATCTTTGTGAATACGAATACTGAGAACTTGAAACGGAATCAAAAGTCAGAGGAGGCGACAAGAGGCAGAGTGAAAACTGAAAATGAAGATGCCTCCTGTCGAGGCAAATTGCGTAAGGAAAATGGTTTCGAAGAGGATGATAAGAAAGCAGCAACCCCTAATCGACCCAGCCATCCAGCTGCCCAGCCGCCCAGCCGCCCCCCTCCTGTGGCAGCCCCGACGAGCAGCTTTCGATTTCCGTTCAAGCTCCTCGTCCCGAGTTGGGGGATGTCGAGGCAAAAGCGTTTATGGCACAACGATAGAAATCGAAAGCCCATTAAATAGTTTACTTTATGCATGGCTGGCAGATCTTCGCCTTGCGGCTATTGACTCTACTCTATTCAGTTTACTCATCATGGAGATGATGAACCCGTCAGCCGGATGGAGCAAGTTAACAACAGCCAGAACACAAGCCCCTCTCACTTACCGCACTTTCCTATTTTTCGGTCTAGGCCACAACTATCACGTATGGCTCGAGTGTGTTGGCGTTGGCCTGCACGTAGTCGCCACATGTTCCTCTTTGAGTTTCTTAGCCCGCCTCAGCTCCTCTTCCGGCTGCTCGGCAAGTTGTGCGGAAGTGTCTATCATATGCATGTTAATAACTTCCACGCTCTGGCAGTGCCAACAGACCTTGCCTAGCCGCCATATGCTCGTACTTTTCTTTGTGGTCTTTATCTGGGGCCAGCACTTTTAGCTCATGAAAAAGCAGTTAAAGGGATCGGATTCAGGTGGTACTGCCATGTCTAAAGAAAAAAGGTATAGAAGGGAAATTCTTTTTCAAACGACAGTGCGACAGTGCAACTTTTAAGGAAATCACAACATAAATGCACTTTACGGTGTTACTTTATGTCAAATTTCAAATTCTATACGGAAATTATAGATTTTTTAAGTTCTATTGACTGTGAAAACATTTGATAAAATTGGCGGTCTATCAAAATGGCACCTAACGACTTAAAGACTGACAAATTCATAAGTATCTTGAATCAAAGTGCACCTCTCACTTACTCATAAATGAATAATATGGAAATAAATTCATAAATCTCTTTCAGCTATTGTATGAATTCCATGCCACATTAATTCATTATTCACGCCAGCCCACGAATAAAGTACATAACCTAAATCCCTCTTTGCGTCCACTGCAATATTTTCATTAAATTAAAGAAGAAGTGCATCTAGAATCCCATAGGCGATTTTTCCATAGCAACATTTTTTTGCATGCTGGCAACACACATATTTGACCACACGGGTAAACAGAAATAACGCCCGAAACAAACCCAGCCAGCTAACAATCTCGGTTATAACCAGCAGCAACAGCTGGACATCCAAAAAAGTTTTTTTTGCTTAAAATCGTTTAATGATTGGTCTTTTTTTTTTGGATTGGACTTTTTGGTTCTCCATAACAACAAAGTTAAATGGAATGATCGAAAGATTCAAAACACATACAACTGTTCAATTAAATTTCATTGCATTCCATTCATTCATGGAAATACTCCGAAATATGTTTAATCGACTTGAGATTAATACTGACGGTGCAATATGTTCTGGATGTAGCCAGAAATTCCAGTAAATCCTTTCGAAAGATATACCTCCAAGGGGGTTTGAAGGGGGATGTACTGTTGATAGTGGTGACCTATACACACTTTAGTACCCTGCTTTTCGGCAGCGCCATAGGGATCAACCCAAATACATCCCGGGAGGGCCACAGATACCCGCAGATGAATATACATACATACATACATATGAATAAACATATGCATGACCATGCAAATAGGACATACATACATATGTGAGAGGGACGCGAGAAATGCAAATGAAAATTATATGTATTTACATGCAGACGTGCTAAAAGTCAAAAACTGCTGTCAGCTGGCAAAAAGAAAAGCCCCAGCGGACTACCGGCCCCCCCGCCCTCATCGCACTGCTCCCCATAAATTTGGATGACAGCAGAGGTGACAACGTGTCAACAAGCGCCGCGGGTTGCTCGTACACCCACGCAGTCGAAGCACACAAACATACTGTACAAAACATTGGCAAAACAGCCGGCGCAGTGCGGCCAATTAGATGAAAATTTAAAGATGTTCCAAAGGTCAGGAAACGCTTTAAATGATTGATTATCCGATAATGCAGATCGAAAATATTGTAATTGGGCTCCAAACAAAAACTGGCCTCCTTTCATATATGTATTTAACTTGGCCGATTATTTCAACACTGATACTCCTTCTACTCCCCAATGTTCTTATCGCTGTTATAAGTGTCTGTGACTGACATATGCCAGGGGCCAGGTAAACGCGCGGACTACGTTTCCGTTCTCAATTCTGAGATTTGCTATGAAAATTGTTATTGTTGATGGTTTGTGGAGCAACAATATACAGAGCAAGGGTTGGGTTGGGTTGGCTTATTTTATAATCACAGGAATTTTCGAGTCTTCGCTCAATGATTTTTGCTTTTCTCATATTTGCATTTTATTACCGCGCGCCCTTTTTATTGACACAAATCATTTGGATTGTGTTCGTGTTATTTCTGGGTTCGTAAGTATGTAAGGTGGGGGAGGTGAACGGATGGGGATGTGATGTGCGAGTTTTATTTGGTGACAGGTATTTGATATTTCACTTTTGATTGGTTTGGGATTTATGCTGATGTTTATTTTGTTTGCCAAATAATTTCAAAGCGTTGCAAAGCATAACACAAATTGAATTTAAAGCTATCGAAAAACGAAGAAGTGTCGGATCTCTTTTTCAGTGAGGTCTGTTGCCGAATATTTGATTACATATTCTTCTTAATCTGCCGAAACCCCAGAATTATACATACATAAATACATACATACATAGGTTTATGTATTTAATGAATTTTGAATCAAATAAATAGTGCAAATCTACTGACGATATGTGTATTTTTGTATTACAACTAGAAAAGTAAAATTTTGATTTTCAAGTGTTCAATAGTATTTCAATACTCAATTTTATTTTCATGTTTTCCATGATAATACAAATTTTAATTCGTTCGTATATCTCACTCACTGCGTTCTTGTGGTTTCGTTTAATTTAAATCGTATTTAAATCTGATGTAGCTGCGATATAAATATTCCAATCCCAATCTCTACGATATGTCTACTTCTAAAAGTACTACATACTAAATATTATTCTTAGGGAAAATCCACTTAAAGCTTTCGGCTAACCAAACAAAAAGCCCCAAACCCTTTTATCCTGTCATTGGCCCATTTAGTGGGCAAACAGTTTAAAGATAAATGTATCTAATTGACTAAAGATGCTGTGCCTCAAATTGCATGCGAGGAAAAGGCAGAGCCGAAGCCGAAATTGAAATCGATGCCGTGCAACAACAACAACAGCCACAAAGGATTACATTACACAGGGATTGCACAGGGATCAGTCCATTCATAAATCATATGTTCCCTCGATATTCCTCCATTTTCCGACCACCTTCACCGCTTGCGGCGCTTTGCGATAACTGTTTGCTTTAGTTCACCAACGCGGAAAAGCGTGCAAATATTTGCCTCAGTGGCTCCAGCTCATACCAAAGCTTATGTTGTAACAGTTGGGTGGGGGCGTGCTCAAACAATAGTTAGCCATAGCTACTTCATCTTCGATTGTGTGGGAAGATTTTTTCAGACTCTTTTTCAGCTGGACTTTGGTTTGTCATTCACTCTATTTGGGAAGCTGCCGAATCATTAGCGTGGCAGAGCCAGAACCCCACTCGCTATCCACTTAAACTTTCAACAAATTAAATAAGTTTTAACTCATTTACCAAGTCATTTTCCCGCCAACTTTGCTCGTCATCAGCCTCCTCGGCTATTTGTGTTTTAGTTTAGTTTTATGAGGACTCTTTTTCCCGCCGGCTCTCCCCTTACCACCACCCCCACCCCCACCGTGCATGCAAAGCGAAACACAAAAGAAATCAGCTAAAAATGTATTTACCCTGACTCCAGCAGGGGAACAGCAAAGTTTTGCGCTTTTGTTTGAAATTTGTTTCGCATTTGTAAGTTGAAATGTTTTTCGTAAGAAAAGCGCCCAAAAAAGGGAACAAAAACACAAATAAAAGCTTTGTCCTCGGTCAGACCCCAGCTTGTCCGTAAAGTCGCAAGGCGCAAGGGTAAGGGAGGAGCATCCGGAGAAAGCGGTAGCGACCCGAATCTCAGGTTCCTACTGAAAATGTTCTTTAGTTTCCTTTTGTGCCCGGCCAAAGCCAGATTTTATTTAATTTAACTTACTCCCCGTATTTCATTGGACTGTTGGCTTCCAGCTTAAACAAATTTTCTCGAAGCTTGATGGGTGGTTCCCTTTTAAAGGACCAACCGTATGGTCTGCTCCCCAAATTGATCTTATTGACACTTTACTTACGATACAAATCGTCTGGGACCGGCCCATTTTCAGCCGGGCCCAATGGCCGTGTCATTCGTAACATTTTCTTTTCGGTCTTTGGAACAGGCAGCATTATTGCAATTTGAGCGCCTATGGAAACCGATGGTGGGAGTGGGGAAATGTGACAAGCCTTGGCTGCCCATAAACAAAGCTTAATGGGCTCTAGAGGGCGGGAAGTGGCTGGCAGCATGCAACAGATACTGGTGCTCGGGGCTTTCCATTCAGTGCGCTGGGAAAATTGAAATTGAGAGAAATGGGTAAGTCCCCGATTACATTATTACTCCAATTTGTCGATGCTGGCTATTTCGGAATTAGAAATTGGTTGAATGGGAAGACCAACTAATTTTTGACCGATGGGCAAGTGGAACCCCATTTCACTTTACTGAACACTTTTATCGATCCAGCCATGGCCAAGAACTGCCTTTCCCCTTTTCCATCCGTATACATGTTGAACCAGATTTTGGACATAAGTCCCGCGCACAAATCTCCCACACACGCACCCCGGCAGCGGGCACCACAACAGGGTAAACACAAGTATCACTCATTCGATACGCCGGCCTGCCCTACATCCAACTAACATGCCCCTTCCAGACACCATCCCAGAACAATTGTACTTTTATGTGAGGGACATGGAGAGACATGGGGAAATCGCTGAGTTATGGCGTCCAACAGCTGCGCAAAACTATGTCCACAGCGTACTCAGAGCTGGACAGGAGCAGCAGCAGGAGCTTGACTATCGTTTCGTATGGGCGGCAAAAATATGTTTCATAAGCCCCTGAGGGGGACCCATAAGGCACCAGGCAATATCATTTGGCAGCATCCGATGGAAGAGGTAGGGGAGTAGTGAACAAAATATGACCAGAAAAAACCAAGAAATATTAAATAAAAATGGTCAGGCGACAGTTGGAGGTTGTTGGTCCTCTAGACTGCATTGCTGCCTAGGTATCGTATCGCACAATAACCAAGCATCCGCATAGTATATATATAGTATTCATAGGTAAAAAATGTTATTACCACTTTATGGGGTCATAAGTAAGGGGCAGAATACTTACAACTTCACCTAATATAAAGCGAACCGTTCTCCTACTCTTGTTCACCAGGATACTTTCCCTTGGGGTCCGAGCACTGTTTGACCTGGATCTGCCTGGATGTCCTTTTCTGCACGGCCAGCATAATGCATCTGTGCACCATCTCTGTGGACCGTTATTTATCGCTCCGTTACCCGATGAGATTTGGTCGGAATAAAACGCGGCGAAGAGTCACTCTTAAAATTGTTTTTGTGTGGCTGTTGAGTATTGCCATGAGTTTACCATTGAGCTTGATGTATTCCAAGGTAAGTAATGTGTATGCATTTCTACACCAGCGTAAATTTTACAAAAATATGAGTTTGCCGATATGCCTCCTTTCTTCTTTTAAAGTCATTAAAATTTTCCTTTGATCATTCAAGAATGTTTAATTGAATATTTCATTTTGAAAAAGATACGAGAGATTCGCGTCCGCATTAAATATTTTTCTAATTACTCGGAATTCTTTTTACATCTTGTAGTTTTCAATCTGCTCACTCTTCTCTTCTGCTTTCTTTCATTTGATTCTAGAATCATGCCTCAGTGCTGGTGAATGGGACTTGCCAGATACCGGATCCGGTGTACAAGCTCGTCGGGTCCATTGTTTGCTTCTACATTCCGCTGGGCGTGATGCTGCTGACATATTGTCTGACCGTGCGATTGCTGGCCCGGCAGCGCCAGAACTTGGGCGGTGGCCATCAGACGGCAGCCGCCACACCCGGCTGGGCCAGCGGGTGGTTGGGACAGACTCCAGCCTTGGGTAAGCGTCGCTTTTCCCCTTTTTCCCATTGGTGGGGTGCCACGAAGAGCGGTTCGGGCTTAATATGATTTTCAGTTTGCCTAAAATTTGCATTTCGTTTTTTGGTTGCACTTTTTTCGTTTTTCTTTGTGCCATGCTAAGAACTTTGCATGGCACTCGAAAAGGGCTGGCAGAGGAGGAGAAGGTGTTGTAGGCGGTGGGCTAGACAAACAATGCACATCCATGTGGGGGATATTTCCAGTATCTGTATCCCATGAATTTTAAAAGGTGGAGTGCTGGGGGCAAAGAGCTGTTAAGCCGCAGCAGTGCACACAGAATCGGCATAGCCATCGACACATTGAACCGGGAGGAAAAGGGAGGAACCACTTGTGCAAGTGGAATCCAGCCTATATCTACCCAGCAAACCAACAAACGTGCCTTTTGCGAGTGTCCGCAGAATGCTCGCAAGCGAGCTTGTTTATCAGCGATACATTTTTGAATCGAAAACTCTCGCAAACGAGCTCGCAAAAGTCTCGCAAACGCATAAATTACAAGTCTCGCATTTGACTCGCATGCGATATCATTTGTGAGCGTTAGGTTTACACGTACATACATATGTTTAGATAGCCAATTTCGACTTGCCCTAAATATAAAAACCGGCATGGCAAATGCATTGTAATGCTGCGAGAGGGTTACAGAAGTGCTTGACTTGTCTTAAATTCGGAGCTTCGAGATAAAACTTTTGATGCTGATGCATATCATCCTGTTCAATTAAAAATATTTGAAACGGCAAAAGGATCTTAGAATTTTATCGATGACTTTTATGAGCTGATGCGGCCATTCTCAAATAACTTCTCGCATTTTCACTAATAAAGCAGAACAGGTTAATGGTATTCAAAGTAGTGCTACGTTAAATCTAATAGCAATTGAACTACATCTTAGCACCAATCGAACTAGATTTTATTCAACAAAAGAACAAATACAGTCATAATTTAAGATGTTTGGAATTTTGTTTACTAATTTAGAGTTAGTTGAAAACGAGAGGGAACGTTGTGAGTCGAAGCTACGGCCACGACTCCACATTTGCACCAGATACTCAGTCAGTATGGCTCCCCTCCGCCAGAGGTCGCACACATTGCACGGCGAAGAGTAGTGTGTGAAAGAGAGACAGAAAATGAGTAAGCGCGTGGACGGCATTGCGTAGTCACTGAACATCGATTTGTTCCTTATGGCTAATAATTAATTATGATTAATAATCCGATCTGATCCCAACTTTGCAATCTGATAGATATGGTCATATTTTATGATTCTTTGTTTTTGGTTTTGTCTCATCTTTAGAATTGCGGATAGAACAGATTTTCGTTTTTTGTGGTGGCGGAAAAGGGCGTAGCTAAATTTTTAAACAAACTTGATTCAATGTGATATTACAGGAGTCTGGATACAAAATATTGTTGCTCTAGCTTTTATAGTGGCTAAGTATAACTAGCCTTCAAATAAGTAAGACGGACATACAGACATAGCTGTATCGACTCGGCTATTCATGCTGCTGAAGAATATATATGTATACGCTTCCTTCTGAGCGTTACGCACATCCACTTTCACCAAAAATCTAATATACCCCTATACTCATTTTGAGTACCGGGTATATAAAAGGAATACGAAACCATTGACGATAATCACAGCACACAAAGTTTATAGGATTTTGGATAAATTTTTGTTAAATTCCACCAAAATTTTTAGCACTGTTAAGTGCGTACGTAATAGTCCTGTCTACCTTCTGAATGGATTCACTTCGGCTCTATTTTGTATCCTATAATTTAGCACCTAAAGGACATTAAGCACCCAACCCATGGTCCGCCGCGATTATTTGGGCAGGACCTGGGGGCTACGAAAGCCAGCAAGCAGTCAATGCGCAATAGGAATATTAAATGTACTCTTTCTACGGCCAGGCTGCTGCTGGAATCACATGCATTGCAGCGCTTTCGTGTGGGCCAAACAAGCGTTTAAGGGCGCGGCACCCTTTCGCTTGAGTGGGGCTGATGCTGCTGCTAGTTCGTGCACTAGTGTGTGGGGTATGAGGGGGGTCGGGAAGCTGGCGTTTGGCCAGTTATTTAAAGCCAAATCTCTGCAGTAAAGCGCTCCATTTGGGGCGGCACGTAGCTGGATTTTGCAGATTGTTCTTTTCGTGTGCGTAGGGGAGTGTGTTGGTTTGTGTACTCGTGCGAATTTATTAGCGCATTTGTGACTTTTGTGCATTTTTGCTCTTTCCTTCCCCCAGAACGGCGATGTACTTGGCGTCGTCTGCTAAAGCCGGGTCCAGGCCAAGCCTCCTCCGTGCTGCACGCCCACTCGGCCAATTCAACGGATACGGATCTTAGCACCTTGGACAATCATGAGCTCTGGCTACCCGACTCCAGGTAAGCGCTCTTAGGATTCTGCAATGCTCGTGGAACTCGGAGTATAGCATCTATTACTTACTCCCACAGCATCAAGGAACCCACGCCCACAACAATGACGGCATTGCATCAATTCGGAGCCGAGATGCTGAAGCTCTCCCGAGGCCTCGAGTCAGTGGGCTCCTCATCCACCACAGGATCGCCCACCAAGTCCGAGTTTTCCATATCGAACCACCTGCAGTTCCCCAGCAGCCCCCAGCGCTATGCAACTCATAGTCAGTTGCCGCATCCCCCGCATCTCCATGGAAGCGTCTACCACCAACAGACCTCGCCCAAGAGTCGGCACGGAACCACAATTCTGGGACTGTCAACCACAACCCTGGGAATAGAGCGAGAAAGCACGCGGAACTCCTTGGCTAGCAGCCGCCTAGGAGGAGACCAGAGCGACGGGTAAGTAGGGCTCGAAGGGATACCTATTGAATTTATAATTGCCTGGAATGGGGTCTAAAACGAAGCGCAACAAATGAAAGCAAAGAAAATAAACAAGAGGCGCTGGGATTTTCGATGAATATGGGATACCCTTTACCACTTTTAAAATCTGTTCTTAGAGCTATTTTAACTTATACTTTTAAGATCTCATCGGAATAAAATCCACACCCCTTTTCAGGAGTATTTTAGTTGTTTTAGTTGCCCAATAGACGATCGCAACAACTATATAAAAATATACTCTTGTTAAATTTAAAAAATTTCCCTTACAAAAATGCTGCAAATAGAGGGCATGTTTTGCTATACCCTTGCTATACAGAGAGAGTAAACAGCTTTATTTTCACGACGAAATCCTGGGAAGTACTTTGGAAAATGTGTCTCCTTACCTGTCAAAAGGACAAACAGCTGCTACCAGCAAACCGTTTTGCACGAGTGATCCTTTCTAGTCACTGGCTATCTTTGTTGTTTCGCAGTCCCAATCGCATTCCACTCCCTCCTCAATCCGGGTCCGAGAGCGCTGACCACACCAAAAGGCAAGGCCGGAGCTCACCTCAAGTCCTCTCGTTTTCGTTGCTTTGTGACTCGCTTACTTTCCTCCTTCCTTTTCTTAGTTTTGTGTGCTCCTTTTTGCGGCATTGCCTTTTATTGTCCTTCCGCTTTTGACTTGTGCAATTTTTCGTAATAATTAATTTTGTTCGTTTTCGTTTTCCCTTTGTTGGCGGCAAGGCTGGAGCGGGACTCCACTTTTATTTGGCATTCGAGCCGCTCGAGTGATTTGGGCGTCAGGCCCAGGCCCAGGCCCAGGACCAACGCCAACGCCAACTTCGACGTCGGCTGAGGCCTTTTGCGTAAATGTGTTTTTCATTAATTTTCTAATTTTAGTTGATGGCTTATGTTGGGATAAGAGATGCGCCGAGAAATTCAATTAAAAAATTGAAATCGTAGAAACCAACAATTTTTGCTATTTCTGGCCATGTAAGAATGGACCGAACGAATGAGAAGGGCATGGTAATGGGCAGTGAGGTGGAAATAAGACCAATCGCTTATGATGTGAAATTCCTTGAGGAAGTACGTTGATCTAAATTACGCTCAATAAAATCCTTAAAAATTAGAACACCATAACCAAAGAATTTCGCTTGATGATTTTTTAACTTAACGAAGTAGCGTCATCAAAGTCGAATTAAGCAAATAAATAGTCTTTTTACAACATTCCTAAAATTCTTTAAGCCTCTTACGTGGATATCCAAGTTACTACATTGTAATATCAATTGTTTATCCATTGGATAGATAACTTTGCCAAATATCTAACAGCTTAAGAGGATCAGTCACAAGCTTATATCAGAGTAAAGGAAATTTTCCAATGTATCTAATTAATTACTCTCAAGATTTATAAAAGGTCTGCGTAATGGAGCCAATATTATTTGGCTTTAAACTCCTTCATATTTCCTCAATAAATTTCATCTGAGCGCATTAAATTGGGGCAAAATATACCCCCAGCCTCCTCCTCTTTCTATTTTCCTCTGGCACGTTCCACGTACAAATATGAATCATTCTGACTGTGCGCTTTTTTTGAGGCATTGGTTCAGGCATTGTGCCTTCATATTTCCCAGTTTTGCTTGACAGTTGATCGAATTTGTGCTATCAATAAAATGGATTTTAGTTCTGTCTTTTTGTACGCTCTGGAGGCCCTTAGTGGCTCTGCTTTGCATTGAACAAGGAGCCCAGACCGTCGAGATGGGTTGAGTTGGGATGCTTTAATTGTTTGAAAATTTGTCGCCTCATGCACTTCTGACAGGCCCAAAGAAGTTAACAAATGATATTGGCTTTGGTTTTTGTGGCTGCGCTGGCAGGCAGCATTCTAATTTCTGAGTTTTTTTCACACAATGACGACGGCGGAAGTGACGGTGGGGGAGCCTGCGACGGGGGCTGAGACCTGGTCTTGAGTGGATGTTGGCATCGGCAGCCCCCACCGGGAGCCTGCAGCCACGTCGTGATGAGCTTGGCAGCTGTTTAATTCCTTTGTGACTGAAACAATATCTAACTTGGCATCAGCCGGCTTTGTTTTACTTGCATAATGAGAAGTTGGGCAGCTCCTTCCTCCCTGCGTCCCTGTCTGCTCCTCCGCCATTGCTTAGTCTTGTTTCAACGCATCTCAATTTATGCGCACGTCTTGTGCAAACAAATCAAAAACGCGAAGGATGCATAATGAGCTGACATCTTTATCCCCCATCTTCCTAATGCCTGCCCTGCACTTGCTCCTGTCGTTCCCTGTGTCTGGCTAACGCCTTCATTAGCAGCCCACCAGGCCTCTTAGTCTTCGTCCTGTCTGCTCCGTTGCCAAATAAAGCTTGCGCGCATTTTCTTGCAAAGCAACATGGCGTCAAGACAAAAAACGCAAAGGAAACGTGGAAATTTATGCGACCGTAGCGCCCTGCCACCAAGTAGCAAGGAAACCCCTTGAAAATAGGAATTTAACAACAGCAACAACTACAGAAGCGGCACATCATAGCGGGAAGCCACAAAGCGCAAACATAAGAAAAAGTTTCCCTCCCTTCCAGCGGGAAACAACAGACCGGGCCGCAGAAACGCGATGACCACAAAGCGGGTGGTTGGCTACGGGGTTGGTTTACGAATGCTTTCGGCCAGAGTTTAGACAATTTGCTCAGGTCATATTTTAATTAACATTTTCAGACTGAACAGGCGAGTAGAATTTTGAAGGGACGATCGTAGCATAAACAGAGGGAAACACGCCACTCAGAAACAAATCTCATAATCTTATTAGGAAATTCTTCTGGGAATTCTTCGAAGATATATTTTAGCATTTTTATACCCGATACTCGAAATGAGTATAGAGGTACTATATTAGATTTGTGGTGAAAGTGGATGTGTCTAACTTCCAGAAGGAAGCGTTTCCGACCCCATAAAGTATATATATTCTTGATCAGCATCCATAGCCGAGTCGATTGAGCCATGTCTGTCTGTCCGTCTAGCAGTCCTGTGCTGTTCTGTTCTGTGATATGTGTGTCCCTGTTACAAAGGTATTTCAAAACTTCGCTCCGCCCCCTCAAAGGTCGAAAATCTGTGGCACTCACAGATCTCAGAGACTATTAAATTTTTAACGATTTCGAGATTGTAACAAAAGTTGGAGAATCTCTTTAGAGGAGATTTAAGGAAGTTGATTAATTTCCAATTAACGTAGACAAGTTTTTTAGCGAAAGTTTGAGCTCAAGACATTTCCATCCTTTAAGGTATAATCGATTACCCCTTCGATCCACTTGAGTACGCTATCTCAATGCCCTAATTATGGTAAATTAAGAGTTTTACACTAATTTGTTAGCTATTAGCTCATCGGTCATCATCTTAGATGTCGTAGTTAGCAATTATTGACCACCTTCCCACCACCTTAAAAGTATTATTAAACTGACTTCGCGAATCAAAAGTCATCCTTAGATACTGTGTTTTTCCATATCTTGTGTCCACACCAATCGAACTATGTATTGATGGTCTCTTTTAATACCTAATCTAACAGCACTATACAATTTACTCTTCCAGCACTCTCTCCCAGCTTTCGCAGCGCCTGCGAGCCTACAAGCATCGTCGTCGGGCTTCGTCAGCAGTTCCGGGACGCGAACGCCGCGCAGGCATCGACGACGCGCATGAGGATCCGGACACCCCAACAACGACGCTGAGGCGCCACAAACGGCACAACAGTTTGCCCAAGAATGCGCTCTACACAAGACACACCACCGTACAGGAGAGCATCGATGACGACGATGTCGGAGAAGAGGAGATCATGGCGCACCGTGATCAGCAGTCGAGGTCAACTGCGAATGGCAAGGGCTGTCACTCGGATACCGAGTTAGATCCACCGCAGGTGAAGCAGTGCCACACTGGCGTCGGTGGCCAAAGCCAACTGTCGGACTACATGCAGCTGCCCTCGGTGTGCACGTGTCCCTACTTTGGAGATCGGCCGCTGCAGAGCTGTGTGAAGACGGCCGAGGTGAAGATAATTTCATCAACCTTTCGGGTGACCACGACGACAACGGCGGTGAGTAGTTCCCCAAGTGAAATGGAACTGCTCCTTTGTAGCAGCGGAAATAAGAAGGCCCTGACCTCCAGTGTGAGTGAGGGCATAACGGGACCAGGTGGCACTGCAGTATGCGGTGGAGGAGCCGCCCCGCCCTCAACCCTTAGTCCGCACTCTACCCAGAACCAAAGCAGCTCCTTGACGGTCCAAAGCGATGGAAGCGGCTACCTAGCTGCTCCCGGAACCCCCTGCCCCGGAAGACGCAAACTGAGTATCTCGAAAACTGCTTCGGTGGTCACTTGGGATGCCAGTCGCCATCGCCGGCGGGGAAGCAGCTTCGGAGGAGTCCGAACCTCACTGCTACTGACTCCGACCAAGACGGCAGCAGCGTCCACTGCATCTACGCCATTGAGGCGCTCGGCCACGTTGCGCAGCCACCAGAATATGAATTACCAGGCTGGGACGGAAGGCGGAGGCGGCGGCGGCGGCAGCAAGACTAGGGCGACCACATCTTCACCATGCATGCTGCAGCGGCAGCAAACTGTTCGCTCTCACCATTCCAGAAACTCCAGTGTGATCTCGAGGAACTCGTCGCGTCACGGCAGGATCATTCGGCTGGAACAGAAGGCCACCAAGGTCCTCGGCGTCGTTTTCTTCACATTCGTCATTCTGTGGTCCCCCTTCTTCGTTCTCAACCTATTACCCACGGTGTGCGCTGAGTGTGAGGAGAGAATCAGCCACTGGGTCTTTGACGTAGTCACCTGGCTGGGCTATGCCAGCTCCATGGTCAACCCCATATTCTACACCATTTTCAACAAAGTCTTCAGGCAGGCATTCAAGAAGGTCCTACTGTGCCGCTACTCCAGCACGAGCGCATGGAGACCGAGCAGATAGCAGACGCCAGTTAAGCCTGGCAAACTCAAGACGAAGCCCCAGAAATGCCCCAGCGTGGACTTCCAGGATTCCATTGCATTGCAGCCGCCAGAAGGACCAGGGGCCGTAGGTCAGCGACGCCAGCGGGCAGTCCCTGCCGGAGTCGCCAAGAGAAAGGGGGCAATTGGAATCAGCAGATAAACCCGCAAACAGAGAAAGAGCGCTGTGCGGCATCCCAGTCCATTTTGCCTGCGGTCCACCGCACAACGTGTCGTATACCCAATTTGTTGGTCGCTCCACATGTCCTCATCCGAGTGTGTTTAGCGTGTGCGTGACTGAATGTCCTCAAGGCTTAAGCGCTTTTGTGGCTCTAATTAATTTCAAATTCAATTTGCATACCGAAGACACATGTCTGGTCATTCCAATTGCGGGTATACTGAAAACTAAATTTGTCTTGAATAATGCGAATGTGGCAAATAGTAATTTAATCCCATTCATTTTAACGTTTCTGTTCTGCTCTCTGTTCCCATTTGGGACAAGTGTAGACAGAAAATCCATTTCTTTCTTTCGATAAAGCTAACAGTGGGAGAATCAGCATGAGATATCCCACCAGATCCATTGTGATCAGATCATTATTATCAATGCAAAATGATGAAAAATATGTATCCCAGCGTTGACTCTTCCGCCTCGCGGTCTCTCGCCCACTCGAAAGAAAAGCTCTCTCCTTCTTGTGCACAATTCATGGCTTTGCGTGTTTGATAGTTTCATAGATTTTCATAAATGCATATATTGAAACTGTGTTGTGCGTATCTCTAACGCACGAGTTTCCGAAAGAAACCATTCCAGCTCTTTTAATAAATATTTACATATATACGAGTATTTTTTTACACAGGAAAACACCCTTCGAGATGTGATATTCGATAGAAATGCGCAATTATGCAGTGAATTTATGTGAAGTGTTCCATCCGCAAAATGCACGAGAATTTTATAAAAAATCATTTAAGGAACCGACACGTACACAAATCCAGGAGAATTTGTGACTTTTCTTGTTTGTTCGTGTGCTTGATGGCGATGTGGCTGTGTTGTTTTTTTTTGGCTTAGCAGATTGCTATTTTTATTTGAAAAGTTCATTCATTTTGTTTTATTTCTGTGGGCAAATGAAAAATTTCAGCTGGTCACGTAAGAGCTTGACCGGACCCTGGAGACGGTCAGGATGCGGGTCGGTAGCCATAGCCATAGGCATAGCCGTAGCCGAAGCAGATGCTTAAAAGACATCAAACAACAACAGGATAACAACAGCAACAACAGCAATAATAATAGCCATTGGGATGAAAGTTTTCAATTCTTTTCCCCAAGTTTAAAGCGCCATATCGCCAGGCGGCTGCAAAGTACCCAAGGAAGCGCAGAGGAAGAGACGAACAGAGAAGAGGCCTGTGAGAGGGAGATGATGCGTAATGACACCATTAGTGGCAGCCACTCAAAGATGCTGTCGCGACACCTCACAATGCCAAAAAATTTGTACATTTTTTACTGACAAATTTTTAGCGCCTGAACTTCTACCCGTGCCCGTACAGCAGAAGGCCCTGCAATGCCGAGAACAGACATGAGGAAGCTCTGGCGGCACTTTGAAATTTATAGCAATTTTATCGCCAGCGGAAATATTTTTTCCACTTCATTGAATCAATGGTGAATCAGGTCCCTGTCGGGGTGGCCGTCGGTGGAGTGAGTCTGTGGTTCGCAAAGTTTCACACCCAAGGAACTTCATTGAACTTTAATAGCAGGCCTCAGGGCAAACAACAAAGACAGTCGATGGCCCGGGCGCAAACCCCTCCCCCCCTTCCTTTTCCTTTTCCCCATCCGCTTTTTTGCCACATATGTTCTTTAAATGTACATACTCCTATAAGGACTATCTCAATACCCTTAAAAGTACAAAAGTACTGAAGGTGCCTGCGACATCTTTAAAGCATTCCGAACATCAAATTTCTTCACAATAAATTTTCCTGGAAACCTGCACTCGCTCCTAGTTTACCGAGCTCTATAGGCTTACGAATTTCCATATTGATGTTCCCGGCCAGAAAGCTTTGTGAAATATTTTGTCTTATTAAAAAGTTGGCAGCTTGCAACTTCTCTTGCAGGAAAAAAATTTTACCACAAGCAAAAGATAAATGTTTAATGATAATATAAGAATACTCAGTCATTGCAACAAAATAAACGTTTTATGCAGAAAATATTCCACAATAATGTTAGATAAATACGAATTTAAAGCAAGACAGAAAATGGAAAATACTATGTGCTTCGAGTGTTGCTTGAATTTATTTTTTAACATTGTCTATTGTATAAGTAAAATGTAGCTTACTGTAAAATTACTGATATATTTTAGATTGATCGTTGATCTGTGTATGTATAATACCTATAAGTCAAAAAGGGGAGCATTGTGACAAAACGCTTTTACCAGTAGTCCTAGATATAACGAACAGCATCCAAATACGAGCTGTTCAACTGTACGAGTCTCTATAACCGAAAACTGAGCTTTTTGACAAGCCAAGTACTGTACATACCATATTTCACGTGACTACAATAACACCCTAGGGCATAATAGTTGTGTTTAATTCGTGTATAGTTTAAGTTTAAGAGTTTAGAATCAAAGAGCCTATCCAGCCTTGTCCTGATTAGATTATATTTTAGTGAAGATTGAATGAGGTGATATATGATTAGATAGTAGATGGATGTATCTGATAGAGAGCTGATATCAATGTATGCACTGTACTGTAGGCTCCCAGCTAGAACAGCTTTTATTCTATATAACACCAGCAGAACAAGCGGTAAATCAGAGCATTTTCTTTTGAGTCAAAGGTTTCCACGTCCCTGAAGCGAGTTTTAATGATATATTTTCGAACTTATAAACATTTTTAAAGATACAAAAAAAATGGCTCAAATTGTTACTGATTTTAGCTATGTAAAGCTATATGTTTAGCTATAGAAGCCGGAAAAATTAAAACTGCATTAACCGTAGCAAAAACAGACGGGTAAATAAAGATAATCAGAAGAAATCTAAGCACTCCAAAGCGACATATCCCCATATAAATGTGTATTTTACGATAGCCATAGCGAGTCCTTCCTAAACTAAGTCAAAGACACTGAAACGTAGATAAATAAATATGTGAAACATATTAGCTATAGTGTATTATGCTTTATATGAATGTATTCTGATTGTTTATGATTTGTATTAAATGTCCATTACATCAGAGTCCAACTGAGTTTCATTCCACGCATGAAACAGTATTTTTCTGCGGGCAAAAATTGATACTCCCACGGGATCGACGAATCGAATGGGACTGAGAAGGAGTCAAGTCGACGTCAACAGACTGAATCTGTCGCTTGGTTCTCTCCCTTGCCTAACCTTTGAAACAATCAGACAGTTTGGATCCAACCCATGCATTGATTTCCATGTAAAATTCCATTCAATTAAGCATCAGGCGAGCAACGATGTGAGCACTCCGCTTCGATCCACGGCAGATATGTACCTAAACATTTTGCGGAGTCGAATATACCTTAGGAAAGAGACAATTTAAAGAAAAAAATTATGACAATTCAGTCAATCTTGCATATTTATGAATGGACATGCAATTACAATTGGATCTGGCCGAATCGACAAAAAGGACAATAACTAAGACTATTACCTACTAAATATAATATTAGGCGTGAAAAAGGACACTTGGGCTTTTTGGGAAGGTGTTCGTTCTCCCTTCAGATTTTTGATAGGACGATTCCATTGTGAGATAAAGTTAATCATAGAGACCTACGAAATTCGAAAATGCAGGCAAGGCGACTAAAACCGTGAAGGAGGATTATGTTTGGCGCAACAATCTTAGTCAGCTTGGATTGGAAATTTTAATGCATCCACCGTATAGTTCGTATAGTAACACCAAGCGACTATCAGATTGAATTAATTCAATTAAGGACTGCCAAACTAGACTGGTACAGTTTTTTAACAGCAATGACCAGAGCTTTTTTGAGAGTCGAATTTTAAAACTATCCTCAAAATAGCAAAACGTCATTGAAGAAAACGTGACAATTTTAAGATATTTCGGACAACCCAAGCTGTAAAAAAATTAACTTAAAAATAGAGTACAAACGAGGGCGGAAGGGGGTAGGTGGATTATGAGAATGTTGTAACAGAACAGGATGATAGTGCATTTTATTGTATTAATACATATATATATATATAAATATATCAGGGAGAGAATAGAAATAGAGAATAATTTAGACATTAGAAGTAATGTCCAACATTTTGTTACTACCAAACAGCTCGACCGATTTTTATAAAATTTGTTTTGCATATTTAGTAGGTATGAATGTAGGAAAGGCATTAACGGGAGTACCATTAACATAGAGAGAGGAAATTATCAAATACGAGTGAGGACCGGGTAATCGAGAGGGAAGATTAGCAAAGAAGAGAAAATCATAAAACGCTTGTGTAAATTAAATATAAGACGAATGAATGAAATAAAGTTATGATTTTTTAATGAATCCGTCGACAACAATTATTGCGAGGAAGTAGCTTCAAATTCGACACAACCGAGAGGATTATGCGTGCCCACATGAATGAGAATAGGTTATTAATTAGTTATAACCTTCCAACACCCACCATTTGTTAAATCTATTTTAGTAATATGAACAAGATTCAAGTGTCCCATACAAAATTTAGACTTCATTAATACGACTTTGATCTATTTTGTTTTCGTATGTTTCGTGTTTTATGACTGTTAAAGGTTTGTTAAAGGTCAATTTGTGTGTATTACAGTGAATGTAACAGCAATTGGCATATGTGACCATTTGGACTGTGGAACGAATAAAGCACGAAACATGCGAAAGAGGAGATCCGAAAAAACTTACAATCAATTGCTCCTCGACGTTAATATTCATAATTTAAATGGCCAGACAACGTTTTCCAGGTCAGCTAATATCCATATAACTATTTATTTAGCTAGATCACAATAAACGTTTTAGTTAACGAACTACATACATATATATTTGACATAACGTTTTGCCCTTTACCAAAATTAAGTGGTATCACGGAGAACTGAAAAATTAAGATCTAATAATTCTGCAATCATCAAAAAAATCATTGTCTTTTGGCCCTAGTTTTGATCAAAATTATTTTATTTGGGTTTGGCAAGATAGGCTAATATTTGAGTTAAATTGATCTGAGCTGGACCATTATGATCTTTACCTCAATACCTCTTTACCTCTTTAGAATAAAAATGATATTAAAAAACTCTAAAGCTAGTACTGTTTATCTATGTCTCGTATTCGTACATATGTATATAGTATTCATAGAAATGAATGAATGATAGCCATGAATAAATGATGGCAATGAAGGAGCAATCGAATTGAAGGACTCTTTTTCCCGTTAATTTATATTTTCAAAGCCTTTCAGCTCTAACATTTCCAGCGAAAGAACCAAAATAGACCAAAAGTTTATCTAAAACTGCAATTGAAATACCACCGCCCACGTCAGTGTCTATGACTACAACCAAATTCTTCCACGTCCGCTCGCGCCCCCGCACGTGGCCTCTTGGGGTGCAATTCGCCGTGGGTGGCCCTCCAGGGGCCAATCCAAGCTGATTCGGGCCTTGTACATTGTCGTTATAGCTTAAATGATAATTATTTCAGGGAACTTGGCGGATTAATGCACGCAAATGCCGCTCAAATTTGTGCTTCAAGAGGCCTTTTAAAGCAGAATGCGCTTAGAAGGAAAAAATGGCCCTACAAAGTAGCGAACGGAAAGAAACAAACCCGGAAAAAATGATCAGAGGGAAAATTGCGACTACTCAGCATCTCTTCATTTTATTTCCAGCTTTAAGAGCTCGTAAAGTAGCACGGAATCCGTGCCGGGGTTGATGATAGAGGCCGTTTAATGGATTCCCTTTGCCCCAGCTCCAGCACCCGCTCCAGCCCCAACCCTGACTCCTCCTCTACCATTCGCGACCCACCCACTTGAGAAAAAAGTTACTGTAATAAACGGTTTTTGTGCGAAGCGACAACGCCGCCAACTTGAAATTTTCGCCCGACAAGGCCCCAGGGCAGTCCACAGACGTGGAAACATCCCAGCAGCTGCAGTGCACTTTCAGCGCTTTTAATCTCAATATGTGGGTGCAGAGGGTGAGGTGGTGTGGGTAATAGTTTTTTCGATAAATATTTCAGCTGTTCGCCGTATGCAAAAGCACACGAAGCGGTTAAGAATACCGAGCGGAAAGATGCTCAAAAGTGGAGGCCTACAACGGGAGAGCACGTGAAAAAGCCCATTTACATTTGTTTGTTTATTGGTCGGACATATCAGCGGAAAAACAAAGAAACCAACAGCCGTGGTTGGCGTTAAAATGCTTTTGGTATCGAATGAATCACGTCCTTATATAAAGAAATCGACGATTAGATGCCCTGCACCCATTGTAACATAAGTTTACGGTTAACCCGATTAAATAGTTTTATGTCGTTACCTATCGTACATTTGTTAACCATTTTCAAATAAAATCTAGGTGAAATCGAAACAAAGCTTCAAGGGTTCACACATCATAACATCAACAAGCGTAAACTTGACTCCCAAAATAAAGAAAGACGGCAAATCCAAGCTCTAAAAGAGTGAGTCAAACACACAAAATTGTCTTAGCAAATTGCCTAATTGACGCTCATCCGAATGTGCTGATTGGTGCTATGTACGAAGACTTTTCTGACATTGCCATACGCTCAAATTCAAAAACGAGTCAGATGATATGTGTTGCCCATAGGGAAAAGTGCCTGAATTTGAGACACCACCAGAACATTTGAACGGCTTATTCATCGGGACAGATCCAGATTCATTCAATCTGTTCCTGAAGTCCATTTTTATATTCCTGCTTTAAAATGATTTCAAATGGCATGGCTTGTTTCCCGGGTCGGCTAGTATCATTGCATTTTTAAAAAAGTTATGTTCCCTATACCAACTAGTATGTCTTGTAGTGTGTTTATCTTTTCCAAAACAGGGAATGTAAGGAGCCAGCACATAACGAATTGAAATTGGCTTTCAGCAAACGGACAAGCAAATGTATGTATAAAATATTTACTGGGTGTGCATATCGGGGAAGCGGAAAGGAAAATATATACCACCTGATATGAAAAACGTGTGCATTTATTTGATTTCCAGATACTGCCAAATGCCGCTTGTTGCGCATTTCGCCATTTCGATTGGATTTTTGGCTGCTGCACCAAAGCCACCTCTGGATGCCATGCAATTCCGGAATATTTTAAAGCAGCTTTAACGTCAAACCAGGACACAAACAGAAGGCGTTCTGGGGCAGCAACAGCCCGCTCAAAATCAAATAGCAAGCTACAATAGTATATAAGGAGGAGAGCAAACACCCTCTCCGGGCGATCTACTGAATGCTTGCGTTTGAATGGGCTTGCCAAATTGTCGAGTAGGTGAAAGCTGCCATTAGCACACACGCGCCCACCTGACTGGTCATGCAAACAGATCGCTTTGATGCTAAATTATATTTGTCACTGTTTGGTTCCTGCGTCAGTCCTTTGTTCTGTTCACAGGCCAGAGCCCGCCAGCCGAGCTGCTTGCCTTTCGTATGACAGTTTCAGCCCAAACACACAGAAAGCCCCCCTGGGAGAATTTCCTCGTGCTTCCTAAGAATGCGTACATGGCAGTATGCTCTATCCGAAGGCAATTAAATTCCAAAACTCACAAAACGTAACCGAAGGCAAATCTAATAAAAGGGCAAAAATCAAATTATTCAACAGGTACTTGGCTATGGACAGGCCCTTTGACATCCTTATTAGGTTAAAGCCTTGTCAACAGACACCCCGTGTGAGGCTATTACATTGACAGGTGCCATGGCGTTGTAATTCAGGGTTCATTCCATCATGATTCAGACACCATGTATATGGGCATCGAAAACGAATGCCTCTATAGAACCCCGCTACTCTTGTGATTTGGTGAAATGGCAGAAACCAGACGATATGAGTACGGAGTACAATACTTGACATGTTGATATCACGTACAACTTTGCTTGCCTCAGCCAAAAACACTTTAAAGTTCCCTACGACGGAATAAGTCTTCCCACCCCTTCAGATTTCTGATATTATTCCTTGAGGATGAGTTGAGATCAGTACTGCCAACTTTTTTATCAAAAAACGAGGGGGAACGTTGTGAGTTGCTGCGGACTCTACATTTATACCCGATACTTAGTCAGTATGGCTCTCCTCCGGCAGACGCCGCGAATATTGAACGACACGACAAAGAGTGCGTGCGAGAGAGACAGAAAATCAGTCTGAGCGTGACGTCGGGCGCTGCGTAGCCACTGCAAATTGATTTGTTCCTTTTGGCTATAAAAATGATCCGATCTGATCCAGATTCAACAACCGGATAGATATGGTCATTCTCTATAATTATGCGTTTTTAGTTTTCTCGAATCTTTAATATTATGGAGGCCACAGATTTTCGTTCTTTGTGCGGGCGGAAAAGAGTGGGGCGAAATTTTGAGATATACGTTTTATAGTGCGATCAAACTGGAGTGTGGATACCAAATTTTTTTACTCTAGCCTTAATAGTCTCTGAGATTTGTGGATGCCCCAGATTTTCGTCCTTTGCGGGGCGGAAGGGGGTGTGGCGAAATTTGGACACGAAACGGTCAAGGTCCGATATCACAGGAGTGTGGATAAAAAATTTGGTTGCTCTAGCTCTTATAGTCTCTGAGATCCTTGAACTCACATTTTGCAATAGGCAAAGCCGACCATGAAACCTGTGTGTTAGAGAGACAGAGCGAGAAAGAATGAAATTGTTTTCTTGATTCTGGCTATAATAATTATACGATCTGGTTCAGATTTTGCTCTCTGGAAGATATAGTCATCCTCTACGATTCTGCGTTTTCAGTTTTTTTGTATCTTTGAAATTGTGGATGCCACAGATTTTCGTTTTGAAATATACTTGTAACAGAGACATATCACAGAAGTCCAGATATAAAATTTCGTTGCTCTAGCTCTTATAGTCTTTGAGCACTAGGCTCTAATAGGGACGGACAGACGGAGAGACGGACAGACAGACAGGGCTCAATCGACTCGGCTATTGATGCTGATCAAGAATATATATCCTTTATGGGGTCGGAAACGATTCCTTCTGGACGTTACACACATCCGTTTTCACCACAAATCTAATATACCCCAATACTCATTTTGAGTATCGGGTATAAAAATCCAGTCCTCAAAAAAAGCCAGATCTGACTGGAAAAAAGCATAATCGGCAGCACTGGTTGAGATGCCGTTGCTGGTAACCTATATCGATTGCTTTCAATTAAAATACCGCCATCTGACTGCTCAAAAAGTTGACATGGCATGCCTTTGTGTTAATTTAATTTCACGAGACTTCTTCAAAGTTGTCGAAGGGGGTTGGGGAATGAAGAGGGGTAGAGATGGGGTTTTGACAACCATGCTTGCGGCTAAATCCTGTCAATGGTATGCAGGCACTCTAGACAGTTTTTGTTGGCCGATTGCCAGACCATTGACAGAACGGGACGGGCGGAACAGGCAGGGAAAAGAGAAGAAAATCGCCTTTTCATTCACCCGCTCAACTTCTATGGCCTCGGATTCACTCAACTACGGCTCGATTTAAAACATAAATTAGTTTTATTAACCAATTTTATGAACTCAACTGATATTAGAGGTACTGGGTGACTGGAAAGTTAAAGTTCAGCCTACTGGGGCGAGCTATAGGCCAATTGGACCAAAACAATTAAGAATATCCTTAAAATCTTTGTTCAAACTTTCTAGATAACCAATACTAAATGATGAATATTGAATGTGCACATATGTATGTATGAATTTATTCCAGAAAATAACTTATATACCACTAGTTTTCTCTGTCTGTTTAATTTATTCGCGGATTATGATTAGATGTTGCCCTTGGCTTGATTTATTCACGATTTATTTCGATCATTGGACCAGCCTAAGCATCCATTTTGAAAGCTTGACTGGTTTGCACATGCTTCACAGCTGCCTTTGGGTGCATTATTTGTTCCTTTTCCATAGGAATGCTTGCAGACCACTTTGGTCACAGGAGCCTATAAGTCTGGGCCATCGAGGGCCGATCATCTTCCTGGCTGTAGCCACGACACCGACAGGCATTTCAGAGAAATATGGCCAGCCAATTTATCTAGGGCCATGACGGCTCAAGTATGCATTGCGCTTATCAAATATCATGTAATATAAATGGGCTGCTGGCCCCAGCAGACACGCATAAAGGTAGTTAGCGTGGAGCGGAAGTAAAAAAGTGAAACGAATTTCCGCAGCGCAACAAAGCCGAATGAAGGCACAAAAAGCACAATACTCGTACAAAGGACTAAAACGATAATCATCTAAGCACGATGGCGCCCAAATGTTGCCAGCAAAAACTGAAACAAATGAGTCTCTATAAATACACTCGTAGCACTGCTCACACGGCAGCGGGACTAAAGCCGTACCCCGCCCTCAAAGAAGTAAACTTTTTGCCAAGTTGGTGTCTATGGGTGCACGGGTGCGTGTTTGTATCTGTGACACAATGAAAAATTCACAGCGCAAATGAGTTGAAAACTTTTCCATAAGTTTATATGCGTACCACGTGCAATCGCAAAATTAAAGTCAACTCTTAGGCGTTTTCCAAAATCTGAGAACTTTGCCCAACAGATAAGAGTAGACAGCTCAAGTACCCCAGTCAGAGTGGGTGAATTCAATAAGTCAGAGACATTGCCACATGTACGGTGGCGTACAGTTCGCTCTTTGCTTATATTCCCGGCTGCATTAGAGATGTTTTTAAGCCGATCTTTAACCTAAGTCCAATCAGACTATAAACAATTTCCTTACGTTTTTTAAGCTACCAAAAGATTTTCTAGACTTCGATTATATTATATCGATCGATTATATATTATATTATACTATATATATATATATTTATATATACATACATATGTATGTATATACTATTATCATTCAAAAACGGATTAATTATTTAATAATGTGATTGAGTTAAAATTGATAAAATAACGAAACTACAGGAAAATATACAGTTGTAATGAAAGTTCTTGAACGGAGTGCATACAAATAATGAGAGCACCTAAAGAGTATATTCATATCGGCTTGATATGTGCACACAAATTTAAGTTGGGAGCGTTTCGAAAAGTACTGTTTATCAGTCACAAGCCAAAGGCAAAAGAGATATAAGGAGTCGAGAAGCACATCTGTCGCTGTTCCGAAATGTTAGGCCAACAATGAAGGGCAAATATTTTTTAGCTTTTGTTCGATAAGGTTTAAATGTGGAAAATAAATACCAACATTCACAATTCACAAACAACGCGAATGAGTGTTGTTCCAGTTTAGGCCTCCGTTATGGCTTTCTTGGCGGCCAACTTCTGGAGAAGAGTCAGGAAACTGAAGGCTTGCGTTATAACCTGGAAGAAGAAGGTTCTTAAGTGACGTGATAGCCGTACGACGAAACAGGAACTTTTCACCGATCTCAACCGATTCACATCCATCACATAAAATTTTCCAGCTGTGACATACACTGCCCGACGACTGTTAACGAGAAAGATCAGGACGTCTTGGCGCAAGAGGTGGGCGTGCTTCCACCATCCGCCTCTCCAGAAGGCCTCTCCGGATCGGACACTGTGCCGACTGAGCAACTCTCCGCAATAGGTGAACATCAGCAGTTCGAATAGGGTAAGCCCCAGATACTGGATCTGGTTGACGATGCGCAAGAACTCCCGCGTGCCAGACACGCCGACGAACACCAGCAGACAAAGCTGTAGTGTGATCTGCATAGACTTTACCAGGCAGTACGGGCTAAAAAGGTTCTCCAGTTCCGCGCAGCAGTACAGGATGAAGCGGTGCAGTCGCACACACTCTACGAGTGCACCATGAAATACTTTAACTTGCGCAAGATTTTGTGATTCAGCTGAGATTCTTAGGAGATCTGTGGCATGCTCCTGAAGCACAGCATATTGATTCAGCTCCCTTGTAAATGCGCCCTGGAGCAGCTCTCTTTGCAGAAGGCTAAAGAGGCAAGAAAACAGGACTAACTGAAGTTAGTTAGCCAAATAACAGTCCACTCACCCTAGCCTCCCGATCGTCTCGCCTGAGAGCAGCTTTGAGTGCGCATCTAAGTTCTTTAGGCTGCAGTAGAGCACATCGAACTGGGCCAGCAGCAGCAGGCACAGAGTAACAAACAGGGAGCCACCAAAGCCGAATGTGACTCCTACCGAAATTTGTCCAAATAGCTGAGTGGCATACACCGCCGTGTAAGTACCTGGGGACAGGGCGTCGAAAGGATACCAGCAGGTCAGGGGAAGAGTCCGTATGCCCAGTATCAGTGGGGACACGCCCCAGGTGATCACACTCATCAGGCAGGACAGGATCCATGTGGCCGTAAAGTTCCGGGACCACCTGTGGGCAGCGTGGCTACTCACAAAAGTAACGCCTGCGAGCGAGTGATGTCGGTACTCCCTATTGAAATGATCCATAAAGGCCAACAATCGCTGCGACCGCACGCACCAGTATATGTTTGCGTAGGCCGTAAAGAAGTATATAATGGTCATAGTCAAGGCATCCGTTATGGCCTGCAGCTCGCCCGTTGGCAGAACGTCCAATGTAGTTTTCGTGAACAGCAGACCCAAGTGGAGCGAGGTGAGGACTACCATCGAGCAGTAGGCCTTGGCCATTAGCCCGCCCACTGGCCGTAGCCAAGTGGGCCACCAACTGGGCAATCTCGGAGATGGCTTCATTCCCATTGCCAGCTGCAGTCCCATTAGCAGTCGGAACAATTCGGGCTCACGGGCAGGATCCAGCGTCGCATCGTACCTGGTGTCCGCATCAATATTGCCGTGGAACTGAAGACTAGCCATATACTTAAACTTACACTCGGAATCCAACTGCCTATCTGGAGGCTTCGTGCAGCTATTTAAGGGAGCCCTAAATGTATGCATTAATGAGTTTTTAAAAGTTACCCCTGCGAAGGTGCCTGGAGGGGCGTGGCCTATAATTAACATTTTCGTTATTTTGTTGTTTTTGTTGCTAACTAAATGCCTAATTGACTCTCCAAATTTCCTCCGAATGACAAACTTGAAAGTTTCTTAATAAGTATAAGAGGAGAAAGAGGAAAAGTATAACCTGAATTTCTTACTCATAATCGTACCAATTCATAATCATATTTACACACATATTCGTATAAATATCTAAGAACATTCACAAAAGATTCTGGATTTATATCCCCGCTGGAACTCGTATTCACGATTAATCTATTATCCCCAAGGCATCGCCTTGTGGGCTATATTTTTTGTCCTCTTCAAAGCATCTACATATGTTTGCTAACATGCTGCGATAATCGCGCCAGATGTCCAACATAAGCTATAACACAACGAGTAAAATAATATTCAGCTTCCCCAAGCTAATGCAGTTACATACGTATGTACGTACGTTCCTCGGCTTCCATCCAAGTTGACAGGAGACCCATTGAAGCTAAGAAAATACACCAAAATCTAAATGTGAGATACATTTGTTTCAGTGTGATATCACAGGAGACTACACACAAAATTCGGTACATAATATATGCACATAATGAGCTTTTCAAAACATGTACTCGTACCTATCAAGAGCTCGCCAGATTCAGAAAAATTTTAACGCGTATAATACCTACAAAAAAATATCTTTTTGGGTCGCTTGCTATCTTCATTAAGCTTCTTACATAAGAGGTAGAAAGCTCATTGGATATATAGGAAATTTAATTGAATGCGCTAACGTCACACTCGACCTTTAGCCGTCGAATGTGGGCAATTAGTGGGGATATATTCTTATAAATAATTGCAGTGAAATTTGCATGTATTGAATTCGAAAATATATAAGGAGAGTTCAATATATCAAGTTGCCCTACAGCCTTGATAGTAGCGTGGCGCTCCGCATCGATGGAAGGAAGCATGTGAAATGGCTCATAGAAAATGCTAATTACCAAGTGAACTTTGCACACCTCACAGGTGGCAGAAATTCTCCGTGCGGAAGACCAGACCATATACATATATGCGTGTCGTACGGTTTGCTTCTAATTCCGGTGAGGTATTTAATTAGCCCTCAGCCCCATGCAATTAATTTCACAAAATATTTAGAGAGCTATTGAGGTTGACAAGTAGGGAACTCAAGGTTTGCGCCCGGCGCACAAAGTGGTTTTATTTGACAGAATGCTCCAGATGATACTCGTATACAAAAATGTGTGCAAGTTTCGGGGACATCAAATATAAATGAACACTAATTTAATTGCCTCCGAGCTGGCGCTGCTGAGAACCGGGGTTTAGTTTTTTAAAGAAATTGTGACACACTGTTGGTAAATGGCCAGTTATCTCGGGTGCCTGGTCGCTCCTTGGCCAAATTATTGCCAGGCCATAAATGGGAAAACTTTCCACCAATGCGCCGTGTGCCCGAAGCTAAGCTTAGGACTTGTTCTGCAGCGAAGTATGTCCCTGTGCTGTATAAAGTCAGTAACATTCTACATATATGTATGTGCAGATACTCGTACTCGTATCTTTAGTCTGCTCTTTAGTCCGCTCTTTAGTGTGTCAGCCTGTGCTCACGCGTGTCGGGTCTGGTTTCAACAGAAATTTACCTGTTGTGATTTATTCAATCAACTTGTGCGGCCCCCCAAACAGCGCGAGCGCTCCCATTATTATTTAGACATCTTTGTTGTCCCTGCCAATGCGCCTTATGGGACTTTAATGTCACTTGCCTGGCTAAGCAAACTTTGCTGCCACATTTAATCTGCATAATTTTTATAAAAATTACCAACGGAAAAAGGAAATACGAGTACTGAAAACAGACAGCGCAGCTGCCGAATCAGATACATTTTAAGCCAAAGACGTTCATAGCTTCATTGAATATTTTTAGAATTTGATGAGCTGCCTTAAAGGCTGGTGAACACTCTAGCTGATAGCGAAGCTGAACTGAAGGTTGAGTTAAAGGATGATCTGAAAGCTGACGGACCTGATCTACATATGTGTCCGTCTGTTTCTATTAAACTTTTATTTGAGTTCAAGAACTACACTACTGGCCAAAAAAATAAGTACATCGGTGTCGTGATAGTTTGTTATGGAATAGCTCGAATTTTTGTAAATGTATGGATATTTAAATCAAAAATTAAAGTGGGGAACCATCTTTATAAAATTCTACGCATTTTTGGTCTGGCCAAAAAAAAAAGTACACTGGTGTTATTTATAAATTTTAAAGGATTTGATAAGGATTTGATCAAAGGCTTGTTGGTTTTTATTGAGTTCTTTCATATATAAGTACATGAGAGGTAACAAAAATTCTTTAGATAGGCCGTACTGCTGAAGAAAATAAGTTCTCCATAAATCTTTAAAAAGAAAGGAAAATTCTCCGGGAAATTGCGAAAAGGCTTGGACGCTCGGTATTTTTTATTCAGAATGCTTTCAAATCTGAAGTGCTAATTGAAAATCTAGGATGCAAGAAGAAATCTTTACAAACAACTGATACCCGCATTATCAGTCTTGCAAAAAAGGATCAGTTCATGTATTCCAAGGCCATGTACGCTCAAATTGGCAAAGAAATATCAGGTCTGATGATGATAAGGTGAGCTGATTTCTGCGAGTTTTTTCAGCTTTCAGATCAGCCAGCAATACTCACACATGCGCCTTTGCAGTGTGTTTGTTTGTTAGGAGCTTATAAATAAGTTTTCAGATCCGCTTTCAAGTGCGCACGGCCTAATTGTCGTCACATGTTGCGTACGTTAATGAAAAGTTAAATTCCTCAAAGTCCTATTTTGTAAAAATCATATTAAATAATCTATAGCTTTGCGACATATTACACATGCCCTTAACATTTTTATAGATATACCTTAAGATGTGAATAAAAATATGAATTCATAAATTGATTGGATTGAATTATTTCTACCGACAAGCTCCGACTATTTTATGTTCGAGCTCTGCTCATTTTAATCTTTATTCATAATGTATTTCAATTTCATAGCTATTCATGATATATTTCCGTAATCAAATGCTTTATTTTTTGCTTTAGTGCCACCTGGCATATGCAAAATTTTTAATTAAATTCTCTCAGCAGGAAAAAAACAATTTAGCGCATTTTTCGGCAGCTGGAAAAATATTTGTAGAGCTTTGTCTGACGACCATTCTGTTTCAACCCATCCCATCCCGTCGCATTCCATACAGGGCCACTCCCCACGCAAACGCCTTCCCGTGCTGAGTTCATTGCGATTGCATTTTGCAGCAAACTTTTTAATTAATTGCGCTAGCCAATTTTTCGAGGGATGTCAGTACTTTTATTTCCCAGCGAAGGTCCGAGTGGAAAAGGCTGACGTGCAGAGGGCGGAGAGTGGACCACACGAACATTGCTAATTTGCTGCAGCCAGACAAGAGGCCCTCTTGTCCTCTCCTCTGGTTGGTACCACCATCACAGCTCCCACAGGCGGGAGAGTAGGTAGTCAATCAGTAAGCCATTTGACGGTAGCGCCGGGTGTGAGTGCGGAGCTGGATCACGGGAGGCTCCTCCGCAGACGCGATAGTTGCGCGCACCGCTCGCCTCATGTTTGCTAATTTATGCGTCGCTGCAGCCGCAAGGCCAGCAAAAGAGCGGCAAAAGTTAGGGTACTGACGCAAGGGAATGAAGGAACTACCAGGCGACACGGAGCGGAGTGGGAGTGGAATTTTTGCTGCTCTTGTTCGCGCTTTAAACTCTGCTCTGACTTCGGTTCCGAGTCCGATTCGTCCTCCCCCTACATTTAGTTCACATGATGGCAACGTCCACGTCTCCATTTTGTTTCGACCGCGTTCTTATTCCCATCCCCATCTCGATCCAATCCCCGCTTACAGTTTAATGTTGCCTTTTATTTCCTCGGGCGGCTGCACAAAACAATTTGTCAAACAACAAAACTTTCTCCAGTCAGTAAAAGGATAAGGGCCGAATAGTTGAAACACATTTCCAGTTTTCAAGAGCGAACAAGGCCATTTAGGATCGAAACCCGTCCCCTGAGGAGGGCCGAATGCATCAACGTTTCAGTATAAAAATCTTAAGTTTTTTATTCCAAACTACACAATGCTTGTAAGATCTCACTTAGATAATTATTCTGAACTATTTATTGTTATATATAGATTGTATATATCAGCAAAACCATAAACAAATTTAACTGGCTTTAAAAAAAATAATATTGTGCCTATGGCGCATCCAGACTAGTATGCAAGTATGTACATATGTATGTACGAGTATTTATGTAGTAATGTAAAGTCGTACAAAATAATAAAAACGACAATTTCTTTTGTATTTTTAAAGTTTCATAATTGATTTAAGTTGTATATAGTATAGTCAAAATATAACAAAGCGACAAGATTAGGTCTGGAAATAAAATAGAAACGCACTCATTCCAATCTAATGATATCCCGATCAAGTAAAAACCGCACAATGGTCAATCCATGTGCCAATAATTCTGAATACTCGTTGACCCCACGACAACACCTCTCCGAACCCGTGGGATAAACAGGGCACCACCGTGTTGCTTTATGATCAAAGTCAGCAATTGGGCAGGATCATCTGCATATGATACGGACTTTGACAAGGACATACCTGATACAATAATACGGCATGGATCTCATTTGGTAAAGCGTAGGACATTTCCTTTTTCAACACCTGCTTGCAAAAGCGTTATTCTCAAAATTGGCCCAAAAGTTTAAAGCTCCTTCCAATTTTGGCCTTTTTGAATGATAATTGACTTCACCATCTCAGCATTATCTAGCGCGATGCACATTTGCTCCTCATTCGTTGGACTACCTCGACAAGTGCCCTTCAGATAATAATGGCAAACGTTATGACTTTTACCAAATGCGGGATCGATGTTGAAGACGCCACTCGTTTTACTAGTACAACTGCAAAATAAAGACAGTTAGACTCTTGACGATGTCGCGACGTTCTTTTCGTTTTATTAACCTTTATACATATGTACATATATGTATGTATGTGATATTTATTTGTCCCTATTCAATTTTGACAGCTATTACGGCTTTCACAGAATAAATAATAAAATAATAAATATGTATAAAATAAAATATAAATATTAAAACTGAAAATGTAGCTTGGTCCAAATTATTTGGGCGCATGATTACAGACACACCCACCGAATAAAATTCATTCGTGTACTCACGAATACCAGCTTGATAACTGAATTCTGAACAATATCTTCCACAACAATGACTAAAATTTTGTTTGGTCCTTTTGTACGGCAATTTTGCTGAGCATGGTAGAAAAGTTTGTAATGCAATTTTGTGAAATATTTTCACTGTGCCTTAGTTAGGCCCCTCGAAAAGAGTGAGCGCTGAGCCTACACTGATAAAAACGTCCAGATGCAGTGTAGTTGATCCCACTGAGCTGTTGAGTGTGAAGCGTATTTTTTTTGGCAGTGTATAGGCTTTGTGAGCTACCAAATTGAGTTTAGAAGTTGCAAACTGTCTCAACTGACGACCACATATGAGTCTAATTCAATTTGAGGTAAGCGGACAGGCACTTTCGACTTCTCCACGCCCCGCCCCGCATGTTAACTACAATAACAATTAGCATTAACATTGATAGGGTCTGGGTCTGGCCTCTCCCGGCCTGCGGTCGGCTGCTGTCAAGAGGGTAGTGGCCCTTTCCATATTGTGGTTTGTTTGCCAGGTTTTCCGGATAAGATTTGCGCTTGGGTCCCGCGTGGCGCGTGTCTCATTAAATAAGAGTAAACTTAATTACTCCTAGGATCTGTATGATGCAGCAGCTGCTTGTTAATGCGGTTTTCCTGCTTCTATCCTGCCTTCCTCCCATCCGCCATTCCGGGCTTTGAGGAATGTTATGTTTATTAGCAGCTCTTTCACATGTATACATACATACATACATACATATTCAAGTATGTTCATGCAGGCGTCTTCGTAAATGTTTTACTGTAATTAGAGCCCTAGGCATCCAAGCCCACAGCTCCACTCATTGTTGTAGCTCGACCAAGTGTTACCTGCTTCGTGGCTTAGCGGGAATTGAAACAGAATTGTCAAGTGTGTCGTTAAGCGGAACTCCAAAAAAGATCTTTAGGCACAAATAAAAGTATAGTATGAAATCGTATATTTAAATGGCCGATTTACATAGAAAAATAAATGTGTAATGGAAAATTATTTCCTAATTGGTACCAGTACACCGACCTTGACTAAAATAATGAATAGAATACTAAGATTTAATTTAACTAACTAATGCTTAACTAAGTCAAACTTATGGATGTATTTTGGATATAAAGAAAAGGAAATTATTGAAATTAAAGTCTGATTAATGCAGTCGTACAAAACCACCGGTCTGCAAGTGGCATAAGTACGAGTAGTTCCTTATGAAATAGAAACCATGACTGCATCGGTTAACTTACGAGCCAAGCCACAACCCAAGCCCACAAGTCCAAGCTGTTTCTGCTCCTCGTATTCAGGTGGATGCTGCCTTGATATTCAATTAATCAAATGATGCAGGCTGTCGGATTCAGTTAGAGAACCCGACCCGAGTGCAGCGGAGCCAAACCGAGCACCATAATCCGCCGTAACTGTCCTGAATGGAAACAACGTCTCGGCTTGTTATACAAATAGTTGGTTGCTAGTCAATTATTGGGACTGGCCTGGGAAATCCAACTAAATATTTTATTATGAGCCACCGTTTGTCTTGATTATTCTCCAGTCGGCCGCGCGAAAGGGGCGTTGCTGGCGGGCAACTGTGGACGGGTGCATAACTAATTGAAAACTTGCAAAACTTTTGCTCATTAATAATAAGCCACACCAGAAACCCAGAGACCCAAAGAGCTTGGCGACTATTTGCTTAAGAGCTGGAATCGTAGTCGGAGTCGAAGTCGCAGTCGGAGTGGAGTGGAGTGGCCGTTGCTATCCTTTTTGACTGCGTTATCTTCTCATCCGTCAGTTTGATTTGTTGTAAATGATTTAATTACTTATTGCAAAGCGCTCCAAAAGCTATTATTAAGTTGGCTGCCCGCCAGGCCGCACTAAACACGCGTATTAGATTAATGTTGTGATTACACAGCCATCCCCGACCGGAACCGTCTGCAGCAGCTGCTTCTCCCTGTACAATATTTCGAAGCATTAACGAGTCACAATCACTTTTTGCATACTTTTCCGCTCTTCTCGTGCGGGGTTCTTCTGAGGACGAGTCCACTTTTGCAGGGACGCTTCTGCTATTGAATTATTTATATTTCGTTGCATCTTGCAACCAGGGACCCTTAAGTAACATGAAAGCTTAAGACGCTGAAGTCGATAGTTGGAATCGATAGAGAAAAAAAAGAACTGTGTACTATTAATATTTTTGTTGCCTACCAATTAAGTTCAGTTTAACATATAGATAAAGAGTAGCTGTTCATAATTCTATATTTCATACAAATAAGTGATTTTTAAAAGGAATCCTTGTGTCCAGAGTATTTTTCTATGTCTAATCGCTTGTACTAGCCAATCAATAAGTTCGTCAGAGCAAACTATCTTATATATTACTATGGGACCCAGCAAACGTTGTTTTGCTAGTCGAAGAAATAAATAAATGCTTGATGAAATTGTTGGCGTTGTTGGTCAATTCCTCTACGTCTGTCGATTATGTACAGTACTGGCCAAAATAATAAGTACACGCTTATCAGCTTTCTTTCACGTCCTATAAAACTTTTCTAATAAACATAATTAAAAAATCAAATTTACTTTTAGTTTTCTAACCTAAAGTAGACTAGCATTTTTCATTTAAAATATATATTTTATGATCAATTAAACCTTAAAAACATAAACAAGGGTTGGCCAAAATACTAATTACAGCAATTCTACAAAGCGAAAAACTAAGAGCGTATCAGCATTTTTTCACTTTTTTCTTATTATTTACCAATCTTATTACTTAATCTGTTACTAGTATCCTGTATTGCCACACTTATTTTGGATGACTTCGGACTTTCTTCTTGGCATACTAGCAAATAAGTTTACGGCAAGACTCCACTGGAATCTCATACCACGTTTTTTGCACAAATTCTCCACAATCCTTTGGCTTTTCGAAAAGTACTTTTACCTGCGCGTACCTGTATCTGCGCGTTACTCTCCGTTCTAGTTGCCTTTCTGGAATTCGTTCATCTCGAACCTCTTTCTATTGTGATTCACGTAACTGCTCACACGCTCATCTGCATTGTTTTGTTGGATTTGTTCACCTAAAATGTATACTCTTATATCTTGCGTGGTTCTAGACTTGATCGTTTGACGACTCAAATTGGTCCGTCTGCGTCTTATTGGCATTGCTCGCAGAAGAAGGGTAGGAGTAGGTGTACGAGTGGATGTGTAAAATAGATGTTGGCCGATGCGCACCTAACCGAAAAGCACACAAAATTTCACGAAAATCGGTCGAGCCATTTCGGAGGAGTTCAGCAACAAAATTTGGGACACGAGAATTTTATATATTAGAAATGTCAGATATATATCAGACAACAACTTTATAAATACATATATTTTAAAATGCAAATAGAGGAAAAAGATAAATCAAAGATCCTTCGAGCCGGATTTGAACCAGCGACCTATGGATATCTATTGCAAGTTCCCGTCTACAGTCCACCGCTCTACCAACTGAGCTATCGAAGGTTGTCTTTATCAGGTGCTATTGCGGGTCTTGTATATGAGTGCTATCGAGACAACTACTAGGTGACGGGCTGCACACATTTGTAACGCGTTGAACAGATCGCGTGCCTTCAATGCGCTTTTCATTGTTCCTGTTTGTTTTTTTATACCCGATACTCAAAATGAGTATTGGTGTATATTAGATTTGTGGTGAAAATAGATGTGTGTAACTTCCAGAAGGAAGCGTTTCTGATCCCGTAAAGTAGATATATTCTTGAGAAGCATCAATAGTTGAGTCGATTGAGCCATGTACATATGTCCGTCCCTATGAGCGCCTAGTGCTCAGACACTATAAGAGCTAGAGCAACGACATTTTGTATCCAGACTTCTGTGATATGTCACTGCTACAAGAGTATTCCAAATGAAAATATTTGAAAAAGCTTTCGTCGGACTTTATGCTGTTGTAGGCAAGATCTAACATTCTTGGTACTTGCCGATTTTTTAATGCCGGCTTAAATGTGTCCTTCTTGCTCTCACGAACCAGTAATTTTAGCAGAAATGGGGAGTTTCTTCCCCGTGTTTCTCATTAAGAACATATTTTAAAGCATTTGAACAGCCGAAACAATCGACGTAAGCCACCGATTTTTAATTAATTTTTAAAAGTGGCCCAGATTATTAAATTTTCAATTAGCTTATACAAGCTGATTAGCATATCAAAATATTGGAACTCGTTTTTCATGTATTTTGCAATGGAAACTTTGTTCATAAGAGCAAGATTTTAATTCTGCTAAATTTCTGACTACCCTATAATTTTGAAGTTCTTAAGAAAGATAGTAAGATGGAAGATAGTAAGGTCAGCGACATTGATAGTTTAAAGTTGTACGATAAAATGTATCTGTTCAAATAAGAAAATACCACTTCTGCCGGCCAGAGGGCCCGACACTGTCAAGAGACATGCGTCGTCTGCATGCCAGCGGATCCAACCATCGCCGTTAATGAATTCGAGGAGCAGCACACACAGCCCCAAGTGGAGTCCCCTGAAAATTTCCCGATGGCGCATACATCCGTATTTGTATCTGGGAACGATCTGACAGCCATCGGGCCATAGTACGCTAAGCTCGGTGCAGATGTTAGCGATGCCCAATCGAAAGACAGATTTCTATGAGCAGCCGGGGATCATTCGACTGCAGCAGAGTGTGCTCGACTCAGCAGTGAATGAGGTGTTGCGCCACTAAGTGCTCCTGGTGCTGGCCAATCAACGCAGCTGTGTCGTTCGTGAGGCCATCATCCAGCTACTCCACGTCCTGACAAAACGTTTGGGCAATGGATAACTGGCTGCGGCCTCGACGCTGCTGTCTCACCTGCATTTGGCCAATCAGTTGACCACCCATGGGTGCGACATATCGATGTTTGGAGAGTGTCTGGCATGGAAAAGCGGTGTGCATGACAGCCTCACGAATCGGCTCCTTTAAGGATACGCCAGCGCTTTGGATTGACTAGGACCTTTTTAAAAAGCCGCTCATTTTTAAGTCTAGGTGTCGCGCGGCCCCCTGGCAATCCGGCCCTGTAAATCAACATGCACCGGTGGATTTGCCGTGTCTCTCCAGTCGTTGACATGGAACTTGAAATTATAGGTTTGGTCGTGCACTGTGTCCATTATGCTGTACTCCTGCGCCAAATGTCTGTGCAGGTGAACCCATAGCACAGGGAACTCCCTGGCGGCGTTTAATATATTGGCGGGAAATCCGTCCAAAATGATGGGTGGGCATATCCCAGATGAAGAAGATCGTACAGCACAGTGGACAGACAGTCGTTTATTGCTTCTTAGATACCAAGGCCAGTAAAATATATGAATATATATTATATTCATTATATTTTATAGTGTAACTAACCACTTTCATGTGCAAAAATTTAAGTTCGTCCCATCCAAGTTGAAAGCTGCAACGGCTAGCACCTCCTACCGGTTGCGCTATCCCAAGGGGCATGCAGCTCATCCATGATTACCACGAATGGCTCATTCGCATACAAATGAATATTGCTGACCATGTAAACGACACCAGCATTTAATTCCTCCGAAAGGCTATCTCGTCTAACGTGGTTAACTGTATTTATTAACTTCTCCTCACTTAATGTTTAATGTTTACAGTTCAACTATGTACAGTTAAACTGTGTAAAAATAGGAATGTACAAATTATAAAATTCTATTCCCAAAATATAAATAGCAACCTACGTACGGCAGCTTCAAAATGATGAAGGTGCATAGTCGACAAAAGTAAGCAGATGACTGATCAAAGGGAATTTTCGCTTAGAAGAAATTCGGTAATCATAGATTACTATTTAAGCCACCAGATCGGTTGTCTACAAACGAATGTTGAAATTACGACATAATAGATAATAAAGTAAATACTTGTATAGTTGGGCTCTCACTCTTTCACAACAAAGCTCAACAATTAATACAGACATATGATCATACATACATACATACATACATATGTGTATATTAGATTGGTAAATAGGAGATGCAAAGATTTGTGTATAACTTCTAAAGGTTTTATTTAGAAAATAATTTAGAATTGGAGCCTTTATTTTAGAAAGAATTTATATTTCGGTCCAAACACCTCAAAACGCAGACTAACTTTACCATAATATTCTGTTATATACTTATGAAATATTTCGAATAATTCGTGTTCAATTGTAAATTTGGCCACACTTGTGGGGATAAACATACACTTTTATTGAGTTTTCAGGATATAACTGTTGCAGTCTTCCTCCCGCAAGAATACAGAGCACACACTATGGATAAACATGGGGATAAACATACACTTTTATTGAGTTTTCAGGATATAACTGTTGCAGTCTTCCTCCCGCAAGAATACAGAGCACACACTATTAAAAACAGTGCTGATAATGCCTGTTTGTCCAACAAGGTCGGTGTCGTCGTGCGTATAAATCCGCACTTCAATGTCGGTTGTGCACCAGTCGCCCATTGACGAGTTCAGGCTGGCCCCCGGTGCCTGTGGATTGTACGGAAATTGAGGTATACCACCAGTGGTATAGTGAATAGGTGAATAGGTCACTGGCGATGGGGTATTCCAGTAGCCAACTGTATAAAGCGAAGGAGCAGGACTGGGACCTGAATTAAAAAGGCTGTAGCTTCTATCTGTTCCGTATAAAGTAACAGGCGTTTGGGGGGCGAACTGAGATGCCTTCTGATAGCCGGGAGTACTTGGATTGGAGGCAGAAGGTAATCCATTAAAGCCATTTGCAAGCATGCAATTTACGCTAGGCGGAGCGTCAACTAACGAACAACCCGTAAAAGTGAAACAAATTCAATTTACAGCATGGAAAATGAAACAAAAATTACATTTTTAATTGGAAAATTACAGCAACAAGACGTTCGAGATGGAGTGCAACGAGGGCAGGACAAGAGCTGCGGACATTGATGGAAGATGGAAGTTTGACCATTTATTACCTTCGCTTCACCCGGCACAGGGGATAATTGCTCAATTTGAGCGATATATTTCCCTTGACCAGGAGCTGGTCCAGCCGGGCCTCTGTGATGATGCGATAGCTCCGAAATATCTTGGCCAGCAGCAGCTTCATCAGCATCTGAGCATACCGGTAACCGATGCACATGCGCAGACCCTTGGTAAATGGCACAAAAGCAAAGGCATGACGGGAAGGTGCCTCGGGTCCGAAATGTGCGTCCGGATTGTAGGTGCGGGCCAGTGGTCCCCACACCCGTTCGTCCCGCTGCATATTGTAGATGTCGATCCCGATCTGGGTGCCGCGTGGGATTAGAAAATCGCCGTCATCGCGCCGGAGAGGGAAATCCTGAGCTGCGGAGCGAAGGACCATGGGAACGGGTGCAAAAAGCCGCATGGCCTCGTTGATTACCATTTCTGTGTAGGAGAGGCGCTCCAACTGATCCAAGGAAATGTTTCCGTTAGGCGGAAGTTCCGCCACTAGCTCCTTATGTAGCTTCTCCTGGTAGGTCGGATGCATGGCCAGGCAGAGTATGGTGAAGTAGAGAGCCGTTGATGTGGTCTCAAAGGTCTGTCCGAGAGAAAATTTGAATGTACGCTTCAGACTTTTATCTAGAGTCTCTTACTTACCGCTGCAATGGTGACATTGGCCTCATCTCTGACATCCTGCCAACTTAGTTGTCCACGCTCCACATGCTCCCTCACCTGTTCAATAAAAATTGACTTCGATTTATTCTTCGACTCCTGTTGCAATGGCTCCTTGGAGGTGTCGAGATCCACAACCGAGACAATCGGGGACAGCAGCTGTGGGAACATGCAAATCATTGGTCATGGCACGGAACTGAGTATCAATTTACCTGCTCCACAAACCCACGGAGAACGCCGACAACCTTCGTCTGTTGGACAAAGAGTCGCGAGCGTCGATAAATGAGTTCCGGATAGAGCCAGGGCGACAGCATTCGCTTGACACACACCTCCGTCAATCTTTAAAGGATACATACATATACAAGAAAAAAATGTTAAGCTCTGCAGGTCCTTGGCACCATTAAGGTAGAACGAGTTGCAATGCACGAGAAGAGCATTTCCGCCTGAGATGCTACAAGATTGTAATTAGCTAATAGCTAAGAAAAAACTAAAAGGACAAAAAAACATGAAATGATACTTGAACGTCTACCCTGCTTTCCAAGGACAGAGTCTCCAAAAGGAAGATGAACAATATGGTTGGAACTGAATTATTAAACTGAGTGGTTATTGAGCAGACCTGTGTCGGAAGTCCAGGGACTAAACACTTGTATGATATTACAAATGCGGCATACAAACATACGATTTATAGTCAGAAAAAGTGAACATCAGATGCTTAGATACGGGAAACTGTATATTTTTGTATTTCACATCAAAAGACTCACCCATTGTAAGCCTCGAATATTGCCGCAGAACCGTCACGCTGGAAATTCATTTTCCTGCCCATGGTTGTCTCTACATCAGAATTATGTAATTGGAAAATGATATGCAAAAGTGTTTCGTGGCTACTCACGACATGCCGCTTCCAGTACAATCTTCTTCAAGATCTGATATATCTCCAATTCCTTCCCATGCTGTACACCCTCCAGATCCAACTTCAGCAGCAGAACCTCCGCCTCGGCATTAAAAATGGGCAAATAGTTGCAGAGGATCTGACGTCCAAACGCAGGGTTGATGAGTCGACGATGCTTGTGCCAGCGAGGAGCGCTAGATGTGAACAGTCCATCGCCTATCGCCGAGCTCAGGAAGCGGTAGAAGTCTCCCTTGTTGGTGCAGTGGTTCGAGTTAAAGACTTGCTCCACTGTTTGTGGGTCGTTGACGTAGAGAAAGCAACTAGTTCCCATCCAGGAGACGAAGGGTGCTTTGAACTTGTGCGACAGTTTATCCATGTACTGCAGAAAGGCTGCAAAAGACAGTTAGCCCCAGCCTAGATTGGCTTAACTCCGGCCGCTCTTACTCTCGGTATTCATCATTTGCAGCCCCATGCCGATTAAAGGCCAGCCGATAGGTCCCCTTAGCTGCCAGGCGGCCTTGTAGTACCGTCGTCGGGTCCACAAAAAGTACGTCCAAACCAGAAGCAACCAGATGGCTAGAATGATGCAGGTGCCGAGCAGCATGTCGTTGAACTCGGGGGTCCCCAGTGCGCGTCAGAAATTAATTGTTTATCGCGCAACGTTCAAGGCAACACTGAGTCTAGGCAGCCCAGCTCAGGCACCCATTGAGGTTTCTATATGTACGAGTATATGGATGGAGCGTCAGTGTGGAGATTACGCATTTGTGGCGTAATGGGGAACTTACCATGCCCGCCACGTTTGAGCCTCTCCTTAAGGTGTTCCATTCGCATGCTAGTCGCGTGCCCCTAAAAATTATGCCAATCAATAATAAAATGCAGTGAGGCAACGATGTTAGGCCAGTTTGAATGTACTCTTTAAACTTTTTAAAAATGCTCCGTATATTGGTAATAACTGTTTTTTTCTTTACTGACAAGCACGTTAAAAAAAAATCAAGATACCCTACCTTGGCTGAAAACGCAGCTGGGCACAACACATCGTGGTATGTTTCTTGACCTTATTTTAATTTAGTAATTGGTTAATTATTGGGAAAACGGATACGTCATTTAGGTAGGCGAGTCAACCACCAATGGTTGTCTGTTTGTACTCTGGGGTACATTCAGCTTGCTTGTAGTAGGGCGCGCGAGAGCGAGTTGGGACCGGAGCGCACGGAGTTGACACAGTGCGCGGCAACACAGCTCATTCCCCACCCCCATTGATACTCTTTAAACATTCATTTGGTTTTTTAATTATGCTTTTTATTCGCTAGTCATATTTTTACAAATTGTTTTAGTTGTGTTTTTGTTTATTTCAATTATGCATTACTTTTTTTCAACAACGTACTTTAATATTATCTTCTGTATTTCCTTGACTTTTAATTTATCCTCTTGCGGCGAGTCAGTTTCCATTTGTTATTTTAGTTATGTTGAGATAGAGAGACACATGCGGAAATGGAACATACATATGTATATATGTAAGTATGTATGTTGATAGGCTTGTTGGTAAAACTTAGTGCGCTCTGTGTTGAGTGAACGTCTCCAGGTGTTCCAATGGATTCCCCATTTTAGGATCTGGACCATATATTTGGATCCTTCGAAATTCTACAATGCTGCACTCCACTCTCTTTTTAAGTTTAAGCTAGGTTTAAAAAGTTTGCGATATTTGTTTTTTTGTGGACGTTGCGTTTCCAGTTTTGTCATTGGTAAGTTTTAGTTTGGAGTTGTAAGTGGTTGCTTCTGCATTATACTAAAGGATGTGTTCGGGGTTGGCGTTACAATTTTTCAACCGGCTGTCTTTCGGCATTGATAAACGTAAGCACGATACTGCCTGACTTGCAGTTATTACACAGTTTAGTATATAAATATATGCCAGTCATATTTACTTAGTTGGTCTACCTTATATACACTTTCCATATGCCTAGCCGTATCTCGAGGGACCTAAAGTTTTCCCTGCTTTATAAATAAATTATACACCTTTTTATTGTCAAAAATATTGACGACTCGCGACAACTCCGTTTGTGGTTTTCCTGGCATTACACATAAGTTGTACAAGAATCAAGAATGATCTGCCCGAATACACACATACATACGTAGGTAATTGTTTTAAACTATACCGAGTTGTTAACTAGGGTAGACTCAATCTTGGGGACCTTCAGGCGATGTCTTTGTCACCTTGATCTGTTTTCTTTAGAAACTTTTCGAATTGCAGATAAGATATGTACGCCCTTACAAATGCTGCTGTGGCTTGTGGCTTAACGAAGAAGAGTTGAAAGAATGCCAATCCTCATCTATCCTTTGATTTGATGAATACAGCGTGTGTTATATCTGCTTATAGAAAATGTAAGTAAATGTATCCATGTGCAAACATCATTGCATCTAATATGTATTGCCATCGGTAAGGGCATACACGTATCGGCTTGCCGGGCAGTTCATTCTTAAACAAATTTATTTGCAACTCTCAGGGATGCTGCTTCTTGACTTATTAAAAATATATATATATATTTTTTTTTTGTTAAACTGCTTTTGCTGTATATTGTAGGTGTTTTGTTTTGCAAATTAATTTCAAACAAAAAAGAAAATCCTGCTGTTGATCTTAATCTATGTATAGGCAACTCATGCAAATATATTATTCCTTGCATGTACATATAAATGTATACAAAATAAACTTTGCTTTCACATTGACGCTTGCATAAAAATTGTAATCAAAAAACACTGGCATGGTTCGTTTGTGACTGTTTGAGATGGGGTAAGACGGTGCAATTGCTCATTTTTTGTGTTTGGGGGGCGGGGGACAGATATGGACTATATGGTATGGCATGAGCATTGTGGGAGGGGGGCAAAAGCTAGGCTAAAGAACCCGCGGTTCCTAATATTATATATTAAATGGCTTATGACCTTTGATGGAATTTATGTGGTTAAATGTTCATCCTATCATTCCTTTATACTTAGGCACAATAAATTTATTTTGCTTTTTTAATTTTTACTCGACTTCTTGAAGCTGTAACTTTTTGCTAAATATTTTGCTTCGCTTAAAAGTAATTACTACGTGTGTTTTTTTGTGTGTGTGAGCGGTGTGTGGATGTGTGAGTTGGTGTTGTGGCTAATTATTTCATATACATATTTGTTAAGCGATTATTTTTTGCATATTCCTGCAATTATTTCTACTAAAATTTAAACATTTAAGCCGCTGGCCAATCATTTAAAGCTTTTCACAATCATTTTTATATGCAAAATAAAAAATATGTATAATAGGATTACAAAATCTACTCAATAAATAATGCATCATTTAATTGTATTGTTGAACTATTTCTATTGCACGCTTTGGGGCGCGTGTTGGTGTTTCCATTAGCTTGTACTCGTATAGATAGTGAACTCTTGATTTTCATAATTTCCGTTTGTTCCTACAAGCCGTTTTAATTGCTTGGGTTTCTTTTGTTGTTTTTCGTTTTTTTTTAATAACGCAATACGTATCACTTAGCGGATGTGCCATCGAGAATGATAAACGAATAATTGGAATTATATAAAAATGCTCGCTGGCTGAACGTAAAGGGACTTGGAAATTGGGGGATAGCTCTTGGGCAGATGTTTGCTGCCATCTTTCAAAGCAAATCCGCAAACATCGGCCCAGAACAGTTGGCTATCTCTTCTATCTGGCTTTCTCTAAACAATTACAATTTGGGAATTTATTTTTTCACACATTTTCAACGCACAAATACAAAAATTATTGCCGTACAATAGTTTCTTTCTCTTGGGTATTCAACTTTACACACAGCTCTTCTACTTTCAGCTTACACACTTTTCATGAGCTTACTTTTGTTTTTGTCTATAAACAAAATACGATACGAATGAATGCTACAGAATAGAGAAAAACTTATGTTTTTATGTTTTTTTCTGTGTTTAGTTTCCTTTTTTTGTTGTGTTTGTTGCTGATTCTTAGCTAATTCATGACTTCTTCTTTGCTTCGAGATGATTAACTCTCCGCCTGCTGGTTGGCCGTGAACTGCGTGATGCCATCGTTTTCCATGGACTCGAGGATGTCTGCCACGTAAACTGCCACATCGGTGTGGCTCGTTTCGCCACGACGTATGAAGGGCATCTCCAGTAGTCGGCTATACTTGGGCCTGTCGCTCTCCTTTTTAATCAGGCTAAAACAAATGGAGCAGTGAAGAGCGACTTAATATCCAAATTATAATTTTGTAGTGCTTACCAAGTGTTGACAAATTCTACAAACTCTTTGGAGAACTCCATGCCATTATAAGAGGTCATTAGTCTGGGCGGTTCGCCTTGAACAACCTAAGGAACATAAGAACCTAAGACACATTCCCAAAGCTTAGCTTAACTTTCAGCTCACCTGGCACAGCTGCTCAAACACCGAGTCCCATTTCCGATATGGGAAATTACCTGTCGCCACCTCCATCAAAGTGATTCCCAAGGACCACACATCGCTTCGCACATCGTAGCCCTTGGCACGTTCTGGATCGATGCGCTCCGGCTGCAGAAAAATTCAAAATATGCAATCAATCGATAATGATTTTGGCAATTGAATTTTTTCAGTTTCCTTACCGCCATGTAGGGCCTGCAGCCCGCATCCTTGGTCTTCGCTATAGAGTCAACTAATTGGCCTGAAATCCCAAAATCACACAGCTTGATGTCGCCTCGGCGATGCAGTAGAATGTTGCTGGGTTTTACATCCCGATGTATTATCTTCAGCTCCTCCTTCAAATAGTTCAACGCATTCACCGTGGCAACTGTGATTTTGGCGAGGATAGACTCTGGTAAGTGACGATGCTGTTTCTCGAATATGTACTTGTAGAATTTGTCCAACGACGTATCCATCAGTTCCATGCATATCCAGCAATCGCCCTCTTTGAAGAGCGCTCCATAGAACTGAACAATGTAGATGCATTCATTGGACTTCATTACCACTTCGAGATCCATAAGCAGCTGCTTTTGTTCCTTTTCGTCGACGGTAGAGCGGATGCGCTTTACTGCCATAACCTTATCCAACTTCTTGAATATCATCTTATTGACTGCACCAAAGGCTCCGCGCCCTATCTCACCCTCGTCCTCGAGATCATCTGACGTAAACTGATGTGTGTTCGCAGCACCCTCGCCAAACTGAAGCTTGCCACAGGCCTGCTGGCGTATACGCTCCCGATGGCGGTCTGTAGCAGTGCTGCTGCTGCTACTGCTGATTGAAGCCGGCGCAGGCCCACCTCCACCACCGGCGCCACTGCTGGTGACTATTGGGGGCTGGGCACTAAAGCGCAGCGCCACATTGTTATGTTGAGATGAGGAGCTGGAGCCCGAAGATGTAGACCCGGACGAAGTCGACGAGGTTGACGAGGGCGGATGGCGAATGCTTAGGTTGTTCAGACTGAGCTGATCGGGAGGGTTGCGCGAACGACTGGGTCCAGCTGTAATTTATTAATGTTTTGTGCTTACTTTTTTGGCTTATCAACTTTGCGGTGTGTGCACTCGTACTCCCTCAGATATGCGTCAGTAGTAGTAGCAGCACTTATGTGTGTGCGTATATACGTACAGATTTATATATGTATGCACATATATATCAGATGGTGGTGCTATGTGTATGTCGAGTGCGTGGGCAGAGCCAGGAAAAATAAATACTCACTTGCAAACAAATTTTTCGGTCGCTCGGCCATTGTGACTGACGGCTGCTTCGGGATACTGGCAGAACAGAAAGTATTGATATTATATTGCTTTGTTGCCAAAGGATGTCTGTTTTTGGTCTTTTCAGTGGGCGCCGCGCCCCTAATACAAAACGTTGATTGGGACTGTGAAAGGGCCGAAGGTTGCGCTATATTCTTCAGTCGATTGGTTTGCTTGAGGGTCCAACTCAACACTTTTCTTTTCTACGGTTAAAGTGCACATGCACTTTTTAGTAATTTACATAAATACCCAACCAAAAGGGCTAGAGATGAAACATTGATTTATTTCGCGGTATCGATAGTGCACACTCCAACGGGCGATATGCGTCGATAGCTAACGAGTCCAAATATGGTCACACAGCATTAACCATAAACAAATCGCATAATCATGTCCAGCGGATTTGCACGAAGCTCGTACAAGTTGTTTGTGGGCAACCTGCCGTGGACTATCAGCAGCAAGGAGTTGAAAACTTACTTCTCCCGCTACGGACACGTGGCCAATGCAGAAGTGGTCTTCGACAAGCAGCAGGGTCTGTCAAAGTATTACGGATTCGTGGTATTTAGCCAGCGCGATGCTTACAACAGCGCCAGCAATCAGAACACCCACTTCCTAGAGGGCAGAGTACTCAATGTGCAGCGCGCAAACGAAAGCCAATAAAGTAAATGGAAGAATATAGTATTTAATTGCGTGTACAAAAGCCATACAAATATTTTGATTGTTTCATTTTTAGTTCCTGAAACCCTGTGTTTTTTACTTGGGTAGGTAGAACTTTGAGTTAGTCCCAACCACCGACTGTATATTGGAATGTCCTCGTTGGGTGATTAGTTTCGAGAGTTCGTCCTTGATCTGCTCAACGAGATAAGGGCCCTCGTAGACCAGGGCCGTATAGATTTGGACGTAAGAAGCTCCCGCCTCAAACTTCTGGTACGCGTCGTACCCAGATGAGACACCGCCGACGCCAATTATGGGAACTTTACCGTTGGTGAGCTGGTACATCTGGGCAATCATCTCTGTGGAACGGGCTCTCAGCGGCTCTCCGCTCAACCCGCCTGCCTCAGCGGTCCACTTTGCGTCGTGCAGATTGTCGCGCGACACTGTCGTATTAGCCACAATGAGACCATCCACGCGACTCTTATTCCGCTTAATGACGTCTACTATGTCGCTCATGTCAGAGATCTCTAGGTCGGGCGAAAGCTTTAGCAAGATCGGGACATTACGATTACTTTCCAGACGCGACCGTGCCTCGTTCACTTGTTCCAGCAATTCGGTTAGCTTCTCCTTGCTCTGCATATCCCTCAGTCCTTTCGTATTGGGACTGCTAACGTTGATTACTAGGTAATCCGCCACGGGACCAAACACCCTGACTCCCTGCACGTAGTCAGCGACTGGGGTCATGGTGTTTCGATTGCGTCCCAAGTTTACGCCCACTATTGCATTAAAATTCTCCTTTTTACGCGACTCACTAAGCCGCTGGAGAACTACTTCATGGCCATCACTGTTAAATCCATAACGATTTATAATGGCTTTGTCCTCGGACAGGCGGAACACTCGAGGCTTCGGATTTCCCTCCTGAGCTGTGGGCGTGACAGTTCCTACCTCAACAAAGCCAAACCCTAGATCTTTCAGGCCGTCAACGGCCTCGGCATTCTTGTCAAACCCAGCGGCGATACCAATCGGATTGCTCAGCAGGCGACCAAAAAACTGGGTATTCAGATTGATGTCATCTTGGTATTGGGAGGCTGGATAGACGCGATACTTGCATGCCATCACAGCCAAGTTGTGGCTGGCCTCTGCGGGCAGAAGACGCACGGCCGGCATTATAAACGTGCGGAAAAACCGGTCCTTGTTGTTATACGCCGTAATACCCATAAGCAAGGCGGTGGCCCCTGTTGTAACAACTCCCAGCGAGCGCATGCGACTCTAGAGAGACAAACGTAAGACGACCTCATACTTTTTTCATCCATTTTAATACGAACTTACGAATTTCTTAGATTTCTCCATCGACAGTAATTGATCTTGGCAGAACAAAACAACAGAATTCTTAAAAAATTTAATTTGTTGGATTTCGATTTCTAAATTTGCTTTAAAGGGAAGTAAATGTATCGATAGACAGATTCTGAATAGCTCACGTGCACATCTATAGGTTTAGTCAGATGTTTGTTATTGTTCTTGACCAGCTGAATTGAATTTTGTGAAGTAAACTGGCCAAAAAATGAAAGGCGGAACGTTTCGCAACACGCAATGGGACCCCACGCTACTGACCTCCCAAATCATCTCGATGCAGTTCTGCGTGTACTTCACACTTGGCCTCCTCGTGTTCGTAGCCAACAAGTTGTCTGGCGACAACTACACACTGGACCATTTATTCGAATATCGTGTATGCATTTTAAACAACAACCACTATTAAAATAAGCGTCATGGATCGGGTTTCTGTTTCACCATCTAGGAAATACACATATACGACCTAGGCGGTAGGCTGGTCATTTGCGCCTTTGTCGTAAATGCGTTTATAGCTTCGCTGGCTCTGTGGTGCATAGTAAGACGTGCGAAGCTGTGTCTGGACTTCAGGTGATTATTCTAGCACAAGCACTTTCCGTTGTTCTAATCTGTCTCCCACGTTCATCGGTTTTCGCCGCAGCTGCACCTTTCATGTCCTGCACTTGCTAATTTGCTGGTGGTACAATCGTTCATTCCCCGCGAACGCCTCCTGGTGGCTGCTAAACGTCATAACAGGAACCATTATGTGCATAGGCGGGGAGTTTCTCTGTCTTCATACCGAAATGAAAGAGATTCCAGTAGGCTATGCTGCTCTCAACCAAAAGTCGGACGTTTGATGGTCGAAATTGCCATTCACTTGTGATGCTTGTTAGCTTTCCCAAGCCACCCAATTCTCCAACGTACATATAATTTATTGTTAAACTAGAATACGATTACATAGCATTATACCCTGTTGTGCGTTTGGACTAATGTAATATCTGGTAGACGAAGGGCGGCCCGTGCTTCAGCTTGAGTCCCTCTGGCACCATCCCCGGGAGTATGGAGAACTTTGCTTCTGGCCCGCTGTAATTGCGCGAAATCAGCGACCATAAGTGCACCTCCCGTGGAACAAACATCCAGTAACTGAAGGCCAGCGTTAAAGTGAGGATCAGTGAGCCCAACAAAAACAGCATCCAGCACAGACCACGTTGTGACTTCTGCATATTGTCTCGAAAGCAAACTGACACACGAAAATGTACACAGCCGATCCGCAAAATATTAAACAAATGAATGCAGCAAAAAATGCCCGTAATTGAACAACACCCGAATAGCTCGCGCGGGTGTGGTCGTGCGGCAGGTAGCTTCCATTAAGGTCACGCCCATTTCCTTTTTTAAATTTTAGCGACAACACAACGCAAGAAAGTTGCGCCGCAAGCTTCGAGCTTTACTCTCTACACAAATTTATCTGAGAAGACAAACAAAGAATCGACAGCACGAGTCCGTTCCTCTCCCCTGCAACTGCCCCTGTCCCTGCCACCACAATGCAAAGCGAACTAATCAGGTTTGTCTAATCTAATCTAATTAGTGTATGGGACCACGATCGTTATTTCCGTCGACAGGCAGCCCAACAGACTTCGCTGTACTGGTATTTCCCAATTACTCTCGTCGCTGGAAGCTATGCTCGTTCGACTCGAAACCTTTTCGGATCGCACATCGCACTCATCAAGTATGTTACATCTCATACATATGAAGAGTGCACGCATCATTTATGCAATTCGTTTTTAAATTTATTTAAACGTATTTTTGTTCGCCTGAGCATAAAATAAATTGAAATTATCAAGAGCTGCCTGACATATGAGAAAAATCGGCTTTTAGCTGGAAACATGCTATAATTGGGATGTTGCAACACTGTAAGCTGGAGACTTTGAAATGGCTGTTATTAAACTATGAAATATAGTTAATATCATACCGTCGGCTTATAGTTCTATAGCAATTAGACAATATTCAGTGTAGCATAGCAGTCACTTCCTTACTTAATATCATACATACATAATATTTCGCTGTTTGATATTTTATTAATCGCCAGTTAAGTCATGCTCGTAAATTATTGGGTTTGTTGCATGGGAAGGATGCTCTTTGAAAGATATATGTAGCTATGTATTGTACGGCGCGACAAAATTTGTTTCCATGCTGTTTTAATGTGTTAAGCCGAACCTTTTTTGGAATAAAATATTTGTCGAACACTAGCTTGGATCAAAAGGGCTGTCCTGAGTTGGGGTCGTCGCGCTGTAATGTACAAAGGACCACTAACATTCTACGGCCAGGAGCCCGATGCGACGGCTCTCGATCAAGCCCTGCAGACCAAGACATTTCGGACTTTCCCCAGAGGCGAGTGGACCGATCTTGAGAACAGAACTAAACTCTTCCAGATGTTCCTGATCTATATTTCCTAGATTTAGCTGCTCCATACTCGTGATTAAATTTATTTAAAACTCCATACGAATAAAGAACATAAGCACATATGTACATAAGTTAAAGAATTCATATACAACGGCTTTCATCTTTAAGCATCGACTTGTAGAAACATTTTTAACGCAATGTGTCTCATACAAACGTAGCTGTTTATTTAGGAAATATTTTAAGGAAAAGTTTTCTGTGAAACTACATTCAAAAATATTAAACTAAATTAAATAAAGAGGATTGCATTTGGAATCGAAATCAAATATTTTTTAAATAATATTAAGGCTTGGGAATGACCTTTACTTGCATCTACTTTTTTCTATCTCAATTAATATTATTTAAACTTCAGATCATTCAACAATATTTGTATTACTTCTTGGCTTTATTTTATCGTTGCATTGAGATGACCATTCGTGGCATAGAGAGAGCCAACTTAAGAAACTAACTTTGTATCTGATTTTCAAAACTCCAAGAAGAATGTGACGATATGCGAGTGTCTTTTGAAGTATTGAATAAGTATTCGAAACTACCTGGAGCTCTCTTTCTATATACATACATACGTAATTACATATATAATATCCCATTATCTCATTTATCCTAACACCCACCTAACGACCCTACAGTCCTTTCCTTATAATCCGTTACATCTTCCCCCCATCTGGTGGCCAGGGAGATAGGATAGGAGAGGAGTCAGCCGCGGGAAATTTTGTTGTTTTCTTGTTCATTCTGGCGATAACAATACAGATCTGAAATCTGATAGATAAGAAAATTCTATGATTCTGCGTTTTTTGTTTTGCTGTTTAGAAATACGCATAGTACTTTATAGTACCCTATGAGGTCTTAGGGCTCGCGCACACTGTAGCTGGAAGCGGAGCTGAGCGAGCCCTAAGGGCTGTTAAATTCTGTTAAAACTAATTTTTACTACTACCTTCGCCTTCTAATCCGCTATATGTATGTCCTTTCAAAAGAATTGGTATACAAATACAACTGTGGTCGAAGCCAACCCGGACTTCGCAAACGGTTTTTCGCCGTCCACCTTGTGTATCGTATCGATCTGCGCTTCAATGAGTGGGACTTCGAAAACAGGGTTTCTTTTTCTTGTACAGATTGCCCCATAAAGTTGCAACGTTCAGTTGGTAATGAAGCTAATTATCATAATGTATGGGATTTCCATATATGTATTCTATTCAGAATAGAGTACGAAATCTTACATTTAAAATCAAACCAAAATTAGACTACATATATCTTTTTTTTCATTTGCTAAATTATTAAATTTATGTTTAGCAAACTTTGTTTTTTAATATTTTCTTTGTGTTGATTTCTTGTTTCATATCGTACATATATCATTACTATTTATCGTTTCATGTTTAAAATCATCAATTGAAGTTCAAGTTTTGCGCATTCATCATCTTGATCCGCTATCGACAGTATAAATATATATATTTGTATGTATATATATATATTTATTTTTATATATTTGTATTTGAAAATTCCAAGAGAAATTATGTGAGAAGTATACCTTATGGAAAAAAATTCAAAATTGTATCTGTTGCTTAAATATTCTTATATTGTGGTGTTTATCATATTTGTAATATGTGTGTGTGTATGTCTGTTTTTAAATCCTTTCCTTCCTTTTCGCTTCAATGAATTTGTTGTTGCTGTTTCGTTGATGGGGCAGATGGGGGATGGATAGGCCTGAGTGTACGCTCTTTACATGAATAACATACTTTTTAAGTTTATTTTTTAGCATTTATTATTTTTGCTTCTATTGGGTATGGGGTTGGGTTATGGTTGGTGTTGGTGTTCGACTTGAGGGATAGCTGATAAATGGTCAAGATCTATTTCTGTGTGTCCGTGTTTGTGTGTTTGCTGTTTTGTGTGTGTTGCGCTGCGCACAGACAGATCCTCTTTCACATTTGCTGTTCCTATATAATATATGTATGTATGTGTACATAATATATAGTTTCTATCGACTGACCAACTGATCTCTGTTTGTGTTTTCTCTTCTCTCTTTAGTTCTCTTTAGTTAATTGCGAAAGTTGCTATGATGCGAGTGCGACTGCTGCTGCTGCTCCCTCGGCGTGGCGTACACAGGCCGTTGGTACCCCTGGCCCTGCGGATGAGGCCTTTCTCATTGACCCCACCAATCCGGACCGTTGCTTGAGTGCGAGGCGGCGCCGCCGCCATACGAGCCGCCATAGGATCCGCCACCACCGCCGCTGCTTCCGTAGTATCCGCCACCACCAGAGTTGCCTCCTGAGATCAAATTAGTGCATATGTGAGAAAATATCTGGAACCCGGAACCTGCTTGTTCCACTCACCAAACTTACCGTACGAGTTTCCATTGCTGCGGAAGCTTCCGCCACCACCGCCTCCAGCGCCACTGCTGCGGGGAGGGGGCCCACTGCCGCCGCGACTACCACCGCCGCCGCCGCCAGAGCTCTGGCGGTAATCGCGTGAGCCAAAGCCAGAGCCGCCATAGCGGGCGCCAGGACCTCCGCGACGCTTTGCTCCGCCATGTCCACGATCCGAGCTGAGCAGATCCTCCAGGAAGTTAGGAATCTCCTGCTTCGTCTCAATCAGCAGCTCCAGCAGATCCGAGCAAATGTTGCGGTTCTTTTCATTGAAGAAGGACGTGGCCACGCCGAGATTGCCCATACGGCCGGTACGGCCAATGCGATGGACATACTCCTCCACATCCGAGGGCAGATCAAAGTTGATGACATGCTTAACATGTGGAATGTCCAGACCACGGGCAGCCACAGCGGTGGCCACCAGAATCGGGCAATCGCCGGAGCGGAAGCAGCGCAAAGCCTCCTCGCGCTCCTTCTGCGTGCGGTCTCCATGAATGCTGGTCACCGGATGGCTGCACTGATAGAGGAACTCCTCCAGCGAGTCCGCCCCCTTCTTTGTCTCCACGAAAATGAGCGTCAGGCTGTCCTTGCTATATTCGGGCCCATCGCGTATGGAGGAGAGCAGATCGAGAAGATACGAGCGCTTGTCCTGCTCGTAGACCCAGAGAATGGTCTGAGTAATGTTCTCGGACGTAGAGCCCACTCGGCCCACGGCGAGGAAAATGTAGTTGCTGAGAAAATCGCTCGCCAGTTCCTGAATTTGCTTTGGGAATGTGGCCGAGAACATCAGCGTCTGCCGCTGCCCAGTGGGTGGCATATTTAGCTGCTCCACAATGCGACGGATCTGCGGCTCAAAGCCCATGTCCAACATGCGATCGGCCTCGTCCAGTACTAGAAAGCGAATATTTTCCAGACCCACCTTGCCGCGCGTGATCATGTCCTCCAATCGCCCCGGTGTGGCCACAATCAAATGGCATCCCCGGTCCAGCTCGCGCATCTGCTCGCTGGTGTTGTTTCCGCCGTAAAGAACGGCCGGACGCATGCGAGAACGGTAGGCGAACTTCTTGGCCTCCTCAAAGATCTGGGTAGCCAGCTCGCGGGTCGGTGCCAGCACCAGACCCAACGGATACTGCTTGCGCCGGCTATACTGTCGATTGTTCTGCGGCGGCGCCGACATACCGTGCTCGTACATCTGATTAAGGATGGGCACGAGAAAGGCGGCCGTCTTGCCGGAGCCGGTCTGGGCACAGGCCATCAGATCACGTCCGCTGATGATGATCGGTATGGCGTGCTTCTGCACCGGTGTCGGTTTGTCATAACGCGCAAGGCTCACGTTGTTGCGAATAATCTCCGTCAGCTGCACATCATCGAACGTTGTGATATTAGGTGGAACATTCTGGCCCGTCGCCTCCACGGGTATATCCTCGTATTTGTCAAAATTGATGCCCGTGTTGCCGACGCCGAACAGCTCCTGCTCCAAACGCTCGTCCCTGGCTCCCAGTTTTGTGTAGTCGGTGTTGCCGCCTCCGCCTTCCTTCCAGCGACTGTTGTAGCCAGAGCCGCCTCCGCGTTCGCCGCGATTGTTAAAGGTTCTGTTTCCGCCTGCTCCCGGAGCGCCGCCTTCGACACCGCCTTCAAAGCCGCTTGGGCGCTCTGGCTCCTGCCAGCGATCATTGCGTGGCTGTTGCGGCTGTTGTTGGCCCTCATCGGGCTGTTCGTCAAGGGCAGTACCACTGCCGCCTCCACCACCGCGATACGAGGGACCTCGCCGATCCCCACCGAAGCTTCGTCCACCGCCGCCACCACTGCGATTCCAGTCGCCTCCACGACGCGATTCGAAATCACCTGTGATAAAAAGTGCAATAAAATGAGATGAGAAACTCGCCCTGCAACGGTCGAACCCCCGACTTACCGTTGTAGTTGTCCTCAAAGCGACCGCCACCACCTCCTCCACGACGTCCTCCGCCGCCAAAACTTCCGTACTCGCCGCTCTGACGATTGTAGCCACGACCACCGCCGCCGCCGCCTCTGCGATACTCACCGCTGCGGTTCTGCTGCGGTTCCCTGCTGTCGGCGCGCGGATTAGCGGCTCTCGAATCGAAGCCCTGGCCTTGGCCCTGGCTATCTACCTCCGCTGCGTTGTTGTTGCCACCACCACCACGAAGATGCGGGGGCACATAAACACCACCGGTGACCGAGTTAGTGGAAGTCTTGCTTGTTATGGGGCCGCTGTAGTCAGCTGAGCCGCCATTCAAGTCCAGACCAGCAACCTGAAACGAGAAGCAAGTCGTGCGTGACACGAGCGGATCCGTGAGTATAAAATTGACGTCGTGTGTACAAGCTCCTCAAGTTCATCGAATGGCAGCCCAACCCGGTGGCATAACAAGTTTTCTCCTAGAACTCCATCCCATATCCCTTTCTTCTCTTCTACCACCTGGCAACATGTGCGATTTCTTTCTTCTTTCCCACACACTTAACACTCGTGCACACCGTGTAGCCTCCCGCACATATACAGAGAGGCGCAACTAGTTTAAAGCCCCGATTTTCGGTCTTTGCCATTACACAGAGGGTGCCCGCCTAGCAACACAACAACAACAGGGCCACCCACAAACACACAAACGCAAATCTCAGAAAAGCTTCATGTATTGGTAGGAGGTTTCTTAGCGGCGAATAATAAGCCCAGCTGTGGATTGAGAATCAGTGGAAAGTGTGGAACGCGTGTTGTAAATATAAATACAAGACAGGGTGTCTGTTCATGCGAAAATGGTCAAGGTATAGTAAGCATTGAAAATACAGTGTACCGCAAATATTACCAAGGTATAAATATTATATTATACATTTTTGAATAGCACCCTCCACATTTGTGATACAACCTTTTTATCCCTGACAACCCTATTTACAACACTCAGCTTCCACATGTGCGCGCAAGCGAGAAAAAGAGCGCAACACTGACACACGCACGCACACAGGCACACAAACACAGCAACGCACTGGTTTAGAATTGCGGCTCTGCTCACACTAACATTAACATACAAAAAGACAGGCACTTTCACACACACGAAAGATTGGAAGCAAACGGGCAAAAATTATACAAAAGAAATTACAAATGTGAATAACGAAGAAGAACTTGGACACAAATACACCGAAGACCAGTGCACGTACACAGTTCACCGTTGTAAATGAGAGATACGCTTGACAGCCAGAGACATTTGTGTGTTATGAAATCAATAAATTTTTAGCCCGAACATTGTCCAATAACCGCATGAGCCTCGTCATACAAACTGTCGCACACACACACAGTCGAACGGATATACATATGTCTACATATGCATATAATACTTTTTCCGTATAATATATACATATATTTCGCCCAGGATTCCCCCACCACTCGACTAACCAACAGACGACATTTCATTTGCTTTACTTACTTGCTGCTCTAGACCTGTGCCATTTTGGTTAATAGCATTACTCATATTATCCTCCAATCAGTTGCTTGTTTTTTCTTGCTTTCCGTTTAGGAAAATTTTGCAGTTGTTACGCTTTGTTCGGGTGCACACTTGCTATTTGCGACAAAAAAAGATGTGTGAAAATTGTTTCTCTCTTTCTTCAGTATTTGTGTTGCACTTTGTGTCTATACGTTTTTCATTAGTTTTTCCGACAACTTCTTACGTTCCACAAGCTGCTGCTACTACGTTCTTATGTGGAATTTCAAATGAAGTCTGTACTTCTCACAGTTCCTTTGTTCAATTTTTGAATCGATCAACTTCGAACTTATACGGCCTGCTTGTGGCTCGACAATTACAAGCGGTTTTTGTAATTGTGCTACGCTTGGAAATTTTAATTTTTCCGACGAGTTCGCGTTTTTTATGCTCAGACGCGTGTCTAAATCAGAGATGAGAAGAAAATGAAAGAATTGGAGGGCTGCAAAACCATCGCTGACACATCGTCTCACCTCTAGAAACTCTCAACCAATCGCTCACACAAAGAGCGAGAGAACAAGGCCGTTTGTGAGAGAATTAGAGGGCTGCAAAACCATCGAAGACACTATCGATAATATCTTTCGAAAGAGAAGAGTAGGATTTCGGATTTAAAATGGATGTGGAAACCCAATCTCCCAGGCTACAGATCCGCTCTAATACTGGTGCATTGAATTTATTTAATTTTCGATGGTTGTATAGATGGTTTTGCAGGGGGAAACTTGCCTATTACGGGCTGCTAGAGATGACAATGATGATAATATATTTTTCTATGGCACTGCCGGACTGCGGCAGTATCGAAGGCGGCAATTGGATGATTTTCGAATGGAAGAGAAATCTTGTGAAGCTGACTTAATTTTGTATAACTTTTGCCAAAAAAATTTGTGTTGGAATTTTTTTAAAGCGTACGACGCCTTACTATTTTGGGATCTGACGCAAAACGCATATAAGTTAAAACTGGAATAAATATGGTTTAAATTAGAGGGTGACAAATCCTTGGCCTAAGTAGGAAACCGCCACTTTTTACTTACAGTCTTCTTTGGACTTTATTCAACGTTCATGCTAATAATCTGACTGGTCAAGGTCCTCAAAATAGGAATCCTTTTTACAGATAATTTGACTGAAATCTCTTGACACCTTTTTTTTTTTAGATTTTGAGATAGATAATATTGGCGGAAATTCCGGGGATTATGATAGGTGTCGAACCAATTTATACAATGTTTCATAACAACTACCATTCATCGTTTCAAATGCGGTGGTTTTTCTTTTCCTCAGTTCGACTTCCATATACCGAAAATGCATTGAGAGACATGAAAATGATCCAGCTGAAGGATTACACTAACCAACAAATTTATAATTCATCCAACGGCTAGCCGTCCTTGGAATGTATGAGTGTATATATGGATGTGTACATTTTTATATAGAATAAATGCTTTTGGTATTGGCTATAGCTTCTGTCCTAGCTTGAGATTACATAGTGGAAACATTAAATACGGCCATATATTGCTATATATATAGTTAGCTGTGTGTAAATATATGTAGATGTATATGTATGTATGTATATGTATGCTACATATGCTATATATGTATCAACTAAACCCTGTGCAGTATCTCGTATGCAAGTCGCATCGTCGTTCTGCTGGGACTAGCCCTTGATCAAGCATCTGGAATAGAATTCTCTGTCAATGGCATCGTTCGGAATGTACGAGCTCCACTTAAAGATCAGGGACAACGTGTCGCTGGCCGTCAGGTGGTCGAGGGCGATGTTAAGGAAGCAGTTCCAAGTGTAAAAGAAATGTCGCGTCAGCTGGTCCTGTTCCACGCTCGACACGCACTCGCAGTTTACGCAGATTAGGCGTCCACGCTGCAGCTCCGCAAACTGCTCGAAGCAGCGGGCCCAGGCAGACACGTTGAGCTGTCGCCCCACGTCCAAGAGCAGCTCCGGCTGTCCATAGTTGAGTACAATGGGGAGGACTTTATCGAGGTTCTGCTCGGCCAAATAGAACTTGGCCAGGACATCGAGCAGGGCGGGAACGGCTTGTACCACATCGAAGCACTTGAGTTGCTCGTTGCGAGACCAGAAGTAGCGAAGCAGGACGGCTCCAAGTTCGTGGTACTGGCAGGCGTTGTCGAACCGCAGAGGGAAGGCGCAGTGGTCGCATCTAACGATCTCCATGCACTGCGGGCCATTGAGGAGCACAAATCCACTGGCAATGTAGTCCCGTGTGGAGTCATCCACCTCCCAGATGAGCTCGGGGTTCAAATAGTTAAAGTACATTTCGTAGCAATTTCGTTCTGCTTGCTCCTGCCCATCTCCGTGCTCCACCATCAATTGGGCCAGCTTGCCCATCAGAGCTATCAGCTCGCTGGCTGCGTACTCATCGAAGACGGCACGATAGCGCTCAACGCAGTGCGTCCGACTGAACTTGGCGCTCTTGCAGATAAGATAGAGGTTGTAGATGGTCTTCTCCTCGGGGCTGATGTGCGACGCTTGCGGCGTAGGTCGCTTGCAGCGGCTCACGATCTCCTCCTCCCCAACATCACCCGATTCGTATCGGGCCTTGATGTCCTTAAATGGTAGAGACCGCTCACTGGCTGGAATGAGCTCTCTCACCAGCTGTTTCTGCTCTTCTGCGAATATGTTGAACTTGTATTTTATGATGTTCTTTCCAAACTTGCCGGTGACGGTAAGTAGGGCATCCTTAAAGTGTCCGGACTTCGGCTGTTGCTTTAGATTATCGCAAAAGGCATTTTCCAGGACATACACACCCTTTGGCGGGCCCTTGGTGGTGTTTACTCCAATAGCTCTCATGCTTCCGCTACGCTCGGTGGCGGCCGAGCTGCCGCCAGAGCTTTGGGTATCCAGCGCAGTTCCTGTGCACTGAGCTATAGCATCGAAGATTACGGAAATGTCGTTCAGGAGCTCGTACTCCTGTCTTTCGATCAGCAGTTGCTTAAGCTGATTGAGCAACTTCAGCTCGTAGTTTTCCCTGGCCTTGTCCGCAAAGTACTTCACATGCTGGCGCAGTAGATTCGCGCATTGGAGCAACTTCGACTGATGCATTAGAGTGATGGAATACCCGTGGAGTGTCTGCAGCTGCACGCTGTACAATGAACCCGTCTGCGTGAACACAAATATCTCCATTCCGGATACACGGCAGTCCAAAATCCGCTCGAACTGGTTGCACCACAGGACTACGGATGAGTTGCGCACGTCGAAGATGTAAAGCCCCAGCTCGGTGTAGGCCAATAGAAAATCATGGCTAAGCCTCTGCACCCTAGAGAACTGCAACTGCTGCGGCTGGTAGTCCAGCAACTCGTCGTTGGAGTCAAGCTCGTCCGCGTTGTTGTCTCCGTTGGTGGTTTTCTGTATCTTGGCGGGGGCCGTGGCCAGGGCGGTCTTAAACTGATGGGTCTGGATGACTTCGCCCTCAAAGTCCACCTCCCAGATTCGGGTACCGGGCCGTGCGCAGTAGATGCGCGACGGCTGCACAGACTCGTGGGGCGAAATGAAAAAGCAGGCGCCGTAGGCACCATCCCGAGGACGGTTGCCGATCTACACATAGGTTAAAGAGGAAAACAGTTGTACTGACTAAACTTGTGCTGACTTCGTTTAACCTATAATCACCTGTTTGTACTCCTCGTACTCGGTATTGCAGAGTATGCATTTGGTGCAGTTCGACACCAGGAGCAGGGATTCGAAGTCATCGATCTGGACAATGGGCGAGTCGAGATAGAGCAAGGGGTGCACAGTCATGTTGAGCAGCAGACTGTGGCCTATGAAGGAAGAGAGCAGGACAAGGTTCACCTGGCCCCGAGAGTCACCATAGTAGAATTGCTTCTCGTCCTGCGTCCAATGGATGCAGCTGACCTGGACAGATTGGTCCAGATGAGTGACGATCACCTGCGGCGTAGCCTGGGCGGACAGGTTCACAACGTACACGCAAATAAGGGATCGCTGAGTGGAGAAGGCAACGTACTTGTTGTTGGCTGATATGCTCAGGTTGGTGATGGCTCCATGTTTGTTGGGGATGAGGTGCAGAAACTTTCCGTTGCGATTGAATAGATAGAGGGAGCCGGAGGAAGCTCCAAAGATAATGTAGCTGTCGGAGATGTCGAAGCATGTGTACTGCGGGAAAAGAAGAGGTTGTACAATGGTCGAGTGCGGTGCATTAGATTGCAGATGAGCTAATATGTACCTTTATTCGATTGTGCTTCAGTGGCAGCGACAAAGACAACGAAAAATCAATAAAGTTCGTCAGACAATACTCATCCGCCATCATGCAACTTCTGATTTCAGCAACTGGTCTTTAAAAACATAGCGCGTCGGCTAAACAGCGTATCTTGAGTGTATACCAACAATTGAGCAATTTTAATAATAATTATTAATCATTTTTATCAAAGAACCACGCTCTGACCAGTGTGACCGACCCTCAGAAATATACAAAAATATACCGTCTCATTTTAAAAATATACCGTAAATATACTGACGAATTCCAGTTCTATTTTACATATTCCTCGTTTCTGATATTCCATGGAATATTATTAGCTATATAGAACATTTAGCTATGCCCACAAAATTGTATCCGATTAGTACATCTATTTTCAAATTGACTGGTTTATTTTAAACACTTGCTTTTATTGGATTGCTATATACCGTTGAAAATAAAATTTAATAGATTGATGAAATTGTCAAAATTCTCCATTATATACCGATATACCGTCGGTTCAATTTTGACCTAAAAATTCCGAAAAGTATTAAAAATACCAGAAACGGTCACTGACCTGACCCTCAGAAATATACCGACAAACGTCACAAATTTCAAAATATACCGTAAATATACTGACGAATTATTTGCATTCAAGTTCCACCATATTCCTCGTTTTTGATATTTGGTTGAACCACTAACCATACTGTATGGTTTCCATACCATACTGTATGGTTAGTGGTTGAACATTAATGTTTAGATAGCCCTCAGGTCTCAACTCATAATTGTATCCGATTGACGAATTAATTTTCCTACAAGAGAGAGTAAAAAATCTAGAGTGCAAAATCTGAACCAGATCGCATAATTATTATAGCCAGAATGATGAACACAATTTCACTCTTTCTCGCTCTGGTTCACTCTAACACACACGTTTCATGGTCGGCTTTGCCTATTGCAAAAAGTGAGCGCCTAGATCTCAGAGACTATAAAAGCTAAAACAACCAAATTTAGTATCCACACTCCTGTGATATCGAACCTGCACAAGTTTATCTCAAAATTTCCCTACTCCCCTTTCCACTCACGCAAAGGACGAAAATGTGTGGCATCCAAAGATCTCAGAGCCTATTAAGGCTAGAGTAACCAAATTTGGTAAACACGCCCCTTTTGGATCGTGGATTTCGACCCACCCCCCAAACAACGAAAATCTGTGGCATGCACAATTTTGAAGATACGAGAAAATTAAGAACGCACAGAATGACCATATCTACCAGATTGCCGAATCTTGATCAGATTGGATCATTATTCAATTTTAGCATCTACATCGCTACTTCGCATTTACATCGCATCCACATCTCGCATCATGTCTTTTAATTTTGATCAAATTTTATATTTTTATAAAGCAATGCAAAACCTGTAATATGAATATAAATATCTAAAAAGAGCCATTCGTTATATAGAGCGCTATAGTCACAAATCGGGATGCATGAGTGGTGAATTTAAGATTGTAACGAATGGAGATTTAGTAGACTGACTATGGTTGTCATGTCGGATTATATTGAAAATATTCAGTCTTGGCTATTGTTAAATGGTTAAATACGGAGAGCTAACAGTTGAACTTTTGATGACGGAATTGGCTGAGCGGGGCTTACCGAAGAGCAGCTTGAAAGCCGAACTGCAGCTATGGTAGAAAGCTGCAGGCCTCAATGTCGAGGATTATAAGTTCTTGGATAAGCAAGGCTCCATGTCAATTATGGAAGAGTGTCCGCCGGTGGCGGACAATGATCGCGATGTTGCAACTGAAACAGATGATGTTACAGATGAAGAATCAAGGCGAGGTGATTAAGAATCAAGGCGAAACGATGAAGGGTCAAGGTGACCAACAACAACAGATAATGCTGTAGATGAAGGGTCGTGACCAAAAGTAACAAGTGATATTGGAAGTGAAGGATAAAGTATAACGCTGGGAGTACGACTGTTTAGTTTGAGTTCTCATTCAAGAGTGTTTATTGGAATCTTTTGAATCTTAGCCTAGGGTACAATTTTTCCTATGTTTATCGAAGAGCGAGAGTTCTGCCATGCATCTATAAGAGCAAGAGCAACGACATTTTATATCCGTACTTCTGTGATATGTCACTGTTACAAGAATATTTCAAAACTTTGCCACGCCCACTTCCGCCTCCACAAAGGGCGAAAATCTATGGCATCCAAAATTTCAAAGATACGAGAAAAAAGAAAACGCAGAATCTGAAGATTCTATACGAAGATCTGAACCAGATCGTATAATTATTATAGCCAGAATCAAGAAAAAAATTTTATTCTGTCTCTCTTTAACAGGTTTCATGGTCAGTTTTGTCAATTGCAAAATGTGAGTTCAAGGATCTCAGAACCTTTTAGAGCTAGAGCACCCAAATTTGGTATCCACACTCCTGTTATGTCGGACCTTGACCGTTTCGTGTCCAAATTTCGAAACTCCCCCTTCCGCCCCCGCAAAGGACGAAAATCTGGGGCATCCACAAATCTCAGAGACTATTAAGGCTAGAGTAACCAAATTTGGTATCCGCACTTCTGTTAGATCTCACTATAAAACGTATATCTCAGAATTTCGCCCCACCCCCTTCCGCCCCCACAAAAAACGAAAATCTGTTGCATCCACAATATTGCACATTCGAGAAAACTAAAAACGCAGAATCATAGATAATGACCATATCTATCAGATTGCTGAATCTGGATCAGATCAGATCATTTTTATAGCCAATAGGAACAAATCAATTTGCAGTGGCTACGCAGCGCCCGACGTCACGCTCAGACTGATTTTCTGTCTCTCTCGCACGCACTCTTTGTCGTGTCGTTTAATATTAGCGGCGTCTGCCGGAGGAGAGCCATACTGACTTAGTATCGGGTATAACCGTAGAGTTGCGGTGTCCGCAGCAACTCACAACGTTCCCCCTCGTTATAATTTATAATCAACCTGTTTAAAATAAGGAAATAAATGTGTAATTATATTATTGTAATATTTTATATTTTGTGGTATAAATCAAACAAACAACAGCTTTTTTTTATTTCCCGTTTTATTTCAGTTCATCAAACCCAAAACAAGAATTCAAATTTCAGTTCTAGCGGCCAGAAATACTAAACACACACACGCAAAGTACGTGAGAATGCATGTGCACGCATACACTAAAACTTGCTGGAGGCAAAACAGAACCAGACCTGAGAGAGTTCAAAAAATCTGAAAAAAGCATACAATCACATATTTTTGTCGAAACATATTGCGTGTGTACTAACACATGCAAAGATGTTCTCTCTCATGATGTATACTGTATGGTTTGTGATCCTATGTATCAATCCAATATAGATGTTTGATTTTGACAACATCTATGGACATCGACATCGATGTTTTCATTCAAATTTACACCACAAACACCAACACAAACACTAGAAACACCAAGAACAAACCATGAAGACTAAGTAATAAGTATAAGTAGGAATAAGAATAAATAGATTAAATACATGAAGACCTGTCATACAAATACAAATTAAATAAACAGAAAAACCAACAAAGAAACAAAATAAACCTAAAACCACCAGCAGACAATCATCCCCAATGTGCCCACAGCACAGCCGCCAACGGTCACACCCACAGCTGAGCTTATCAAGTGTGACCACAACCCGAACACCAACGGGCACATTATCAGCTCATCAGCACAAAACGCGTTAGGAACACACCAGGACGAAAACCAGCTGATCAGCACAAACGCGTTAGGAACATGCCCGTACGGAAGAGCTGCTTTTCGGAAATAAAAGGAGCACAGCCAGAGCGATAATCATCAGTTCGGCTCCGGCCAGTGGAGAGGTAAGCATCGGCGGCAACCACCAACAGTCCCAGCGTTCCTCCCATTCCTCTCGGATCGCACTTAAACCTCCGCAACCACACTTCTTGGAGCGTAATTGAACCTCCGCAACCACACTTCTTGGAGCGTAATCGAACCTCCGCAACCACACTTCTTGGAGCGTAATTGAACCTCCGCAACCACACTTCTTGGAGCGTAATCGAACCTCCGCAACGACACTTCTTGGAGCGTAATTGAACCTCCGCAACCACACTTCTTGGAGCGTAATCGAACCTCCGCAACCACACTTCTTGGAGCGTAATCGAACCTCCGCAGCCACACTCTTGGAGCGTAATTGAACCTCCGCAACCACACTTCTTGGAGCGTAATTGAACCTCCGCAACCACACTTCTTGGAGCGTAATCGAACCTCCGCAACCACACTTCTTGTTTGAATGTCTATTGCGTTTCACTGTTCACACACGAATGTTGTCCAAACTTTTTTTTTTTTTTTACTTTTTAAATGGTTGTTTTTTATTTGTCAGTAGGAGGAAGTATTATGTTATACAAATACAAATATACAAATATATAGAAACGAATACGGATTGACAAATAATAATAAATCCGTATGGCTATTACAATATGTGTGTTTATGTGTGTGTGTGTGCGCCTTGCGATCTCAATTGAGAATCTTATCCAGGCTGGTAGTTACAAGTATGTGTGAGTGTGTGTATAATTTGCCTTGGTTGTGACAAATGGAAGTTTATGTTTTTTTTTTTTTAAAGATAGTTGTAGATACAATTGTATCGTTTAAATTATAGAGGGGAGAAAAATAAAAGAAAGAAAAACCCCTTGGTATATCTTTGAGTCGTTCTATGGAATCATAATGATAATGAATCAGAACTAAGTGCTCCAGCATCGTTGGGCCTGCATGCGGGTGTTGAGAACTTATAAGCTAAATGATGATGATGATGGGGGACAAAAACACAGAAAATGGTTTGCGGGGGGGGGGGGGGGTAATTTGGATGAGTAAATCTATATATGTAAGTAACATGAGTTTTATGTGTTATCATTGACTAGTGTTGTATCTAATATTATTCGGTTCGAGGCTATTCAATTTCCTATGATAGAATATTAAGTTATCATCTCCATCATACAGGATGCCTTGTTGTTTGAGCATATCTAGATTTTTGATTGTCAGGAGGTGGTGGCAATGGTAGTGTTGATGATACTGTCGTTCGGGCAATGTCAGTGTTGTGCTCTGCACGGTGCTGTCATAGATCAAACGATTGTCCTTAAGGTCCAGTTGATCGTTTAGGCATTTGTCCACGAATCGTTCTGTGGTCCTCATGGCCATGGCATCAATGCGTTTGGTGTTGGTCAGTGCATATGTTTTTTTGTTCGATACTTTGCGATCGAAGCGATGACCGGTGATCGGCCGGCACGCTCTACGCAATATCTCACGCTCGAACACGCGCAATCGCTCCATTTGTGACGTTGTGATGTTGAACCAGGCCACATGGCCATACAGCAATAAAGGTTGGATCAATTTCTTGTAGATGAGTGAACGTATTTTTGTGATTTTCTCATTATTATTGTTGTCCAGTGCCGAAGGCGGTGCCCCAGTGTTGCTGCTGCCGCTGCTGCTGCTGATCAACCCAAAATATTTACTCACTATCGCCATCTGTCGCTTGGCTTTGCCTAGCACCAGATCGAGATGTTTGCGAAAGTTGAGCTTGGGATCGAAGACGACACCCAGATATCTGAGTGTGTCCCTGACTTGGACCTGTACACTGCCATTGATCACGATTGATGGCGTAAAGTTGCGTGCATTTCGGAACAGTCCCGCCTTCGATGGGCCCACAATCATGCAGCATTCGCATTTCGGCTCGTTGATTTTCAGACGCCACTTGCGGAAATAGTAGCATAGCGGTCAATGTACATGTTGAGCTGTACGTTCGCCGACACCTGACGCATGCCCGATGCCAGCAGCAGTATATCATCTGCGTATACAAGTGGCTGGATCTTGATCTGATTCATAGCGTTTTTCGATGGCGTCCGATAGTCGGGAAAATCGGCCAGATACAGATTGAATAGCATCGGTGCGAGCAGTGATCCCTGCGGTACACCGGCCGTTATGTTCCGTCGCATCGACACATTGCCACTACTCTGCGGGCTATGAATGTCAAATTGGCGATTATGCAAATATGATCGGATGATGCGTGTGATGTGGTGGCTAAAACGATACTTCTGGATCATCTTGTATAGCAGTCCGTTGATCCATACCGTATCGAATGCCTTCTCCAAGTCCAGGGCACATGCAATTGTTGGTCTTTTTCTGCTCAGATTGTCCGTTATGATGTTGTTGGCCGGTGCCAGTGCATGGCTGGTCGAGTAGCCATCACGGAAGCCAAATTGATACACTTTCAGAATTCGCTGATCGATCACATGTTGTTTGATGTGCCGGAGCAGCATCTTCTCGAACAGATTGCTTACCGCCGACAGCACCGAGATGGGCCGATAGGCGAGCAATTTCTCACGTTTTATGTTCGTTTTGGGTATCGGTTTGACTCTGCCAATCTTCCACGCGGACGGATAGTAACCAATGTTGTAGCAATGGTTGAAAATCATCGCCAGATGCCTCAACACTTGCATGTTACAATGTCTCAACAGAAAGTTACTTGTGCCGTCGTGTCCTTGGGATTTTTTGTTGTTTTTCCATTTCAACCAATCGAACAATTGACGGTCGTTCGTAAATCCATACTGCTGTTGTTGTTGTTGTTGATCAGCTGGCCAATTACCATCCGCTGTTTGTGTTTCATTCAATTGAATGATTGGCTCTTGGACATATGGTTCATCGAAGTACTTATCAATTGTATCGTTTACATGTGCCGTGTGGTGCCTTAGTCCCATGGTTGTCATCGATATGGTGTCGTTTTGCTGATGAATTCGCTCGAATGACCATGCCAGCGCGTTTATTTTTTCGAAATCATCGGTGATGATTTTCGCCAATGGCAGATCGATCGCATTTAGTTCATCAGCGGTCAGCTCGATGGCTGTATCGATTGAGTTGTTGCTATTACTGTTCTTATCACCACTCAACGATCTGATGCTCATCTTGGACGGATCGAGTGTTGTGATCTGTTTTTCAATGTTTTTCAATTTAGCAAATTTAATTTGCTTGTTAATGTCCTTGGTGATGATGGCAATCAGGTGTTTAACATTGGACCTACACTGTTCCGTTAGACGGCCATGCATACGGTGTAGTCCATGTCTGAGTAGTTTCTTGCACGCAATCAACTCACGACAATATTTACCAAGTCGAATCGTTTTACGTGCCGTTGCCGTTGTCATTGTGTCTGGTGTTGTCCTTTTTTTTGGGATCGCATCCGAGTTGAGTGCCATTTCGATTGCCCCATTAAAAAGTTCGATATGTCGATCGATGGTGGTCGCATCAATGTTTCGCGTATTCTCAATCTGATCGTGATCGTGTTCGTGATCGTGTTCATGTGTGCGCAAATGTTTCAGTATTGTTGCGATCCACTTGATCGTATCGATCCGGCTGAACAGGCTATATTCGACCGGATCACAGTACTGCAGCTGGCGGCCCAAGATGATCCGATGGGAATTCATCAAGGGTTGCCGCACAGCCAACACCGTGCCCCAGCTCCGGATCATAATCATCCATGTCCACGTCCGCACTGATGACCGGCAGATCCGTGGTGCACACAAACAAATCAATCGATGCATCGATGGCATTGCTGTTGTTGTTATTAATTGGGTTACGCCTCGTTGGCTCACAGCTCGTGTACAATATCAAGTTGGTCTGTTTGCCCAGCCAATCGAACAGTAATCGACCGTTTTTGTTAACATGCTTCGGATTGTAGAATGGCCGATGCCAGCTTGGGTGTTTGGCATTCAGATCACCGCCGATAATGATTGGTGTATCGTTGGCATTTTTGTTCAGTGTATCCAAAATCGTGTTGAGATCACTGGCCAGCAGCGGATCTCTCGGTCTCAAATAGAGTCCCACCACGACAATGGTTGCCATCGATTGTACTGGTGCTGTTGTTGTTGTTTCTTGTATTGGTTTTGTGTGGATTTTCAGGATCAACGCTTCGAGGAAACGCAACGATGCGAGCGGTTTGATGGTTGAACAGTTGACATTTTTGCGTATACAAATGCCAACTGAGCCGCCACGCGCACTCGCACCGCTACGATTCCCGATGTCTGTTGCCAACTGTGTTTGCCTCACGAACGTGTAATGATCAAGGTATACACGATGACGCTCCAAGAGCCGGTGTTCGATGGCAATCAGTATGTCTGGTTGGTGTTTGTTCAACAGATCATTTAACTCGATTCGTTTATGCTGCGCTATCAGAGAGTTGACATTCTGAGCGAGGATCTTTAATTTAGTCATTCGATGTTAGCATTAGTGTCATTGGCAGTGGCGGTGGTGGTGGTGGTGGCTGCCGCTATTTGGAATGCCAATTCAAACATAATGCTTTGTTTTTGCTCTTGTGTATTTAGTTTGGGATCATAATTCCGGGTGGTCTCTTTGACAATCTGTATAAATTGCGTGAAATTCATGCCAAATGTGCTCAAGGCGTCTCGATTTAGATCGGCCATGATCGATATCGGTGATGCCGACGATTGCAATCGGTTATTGACCGTGTGCTGTCTCAGCGCTTGGCTAATTGTCATTGTTGATGGTGTATTTTTGTTTTTGTTATTATTATTGTTGTTGTTGTTATTATTGGCGGCCCGTTTGCCATTGGTGTTTGTGTTTGTATTTGCGCTAGTGCTGGCATTGTCTCCTTTGAGGAGCGATGCGAACGTTTTACCCTTGCGTATTGCCGATAGGACGTCGGTTTTTCGTATTTGTCGTTCCGTTGTTGTTGTTGTTGTCATTCTATTGGCATTTAGTTTTGCTTTATGTTCGTTTTGACGTTGCAGTGCCGCCAAACGAATTGGGCATATTTTAGCGTTTGCCGTATGCGCCCCCTTGCAGTTGACACACTGAACAATCGGCGTTTCATTATCGTTAGCGTTGGCCGTTTGCTCGTCCCGTTTCTTGATCCGGCATTGGCCCGGCTGATGTTGTTCAATACATTTGACACAGCGGTATGCTAGCTTACAATTGCTCGCCGAATGTGTGAAACGCTGGCAATTGCGACATTGTTGGATGCTATTTTGGCCATTGTTTGGTTTCAATCTTTCGATTGTAATACGACAGTTTAGTAAACTTTTCATTTTCATCAGTTTGCCAAACTGTTCGATGGCAGCGTTGGTATTGTTATTGTTATTGGTGTTGGTGTTGGTGTTACATTTTTTGATCTGGATTAGCCAGAATTTGTCTTTGAATATTTTAACCGATATTAATTCAATTTGCGGAAATTGTTCAACAATTGCCGATTGAATCTCCTGCGAATCGTATACGTCAGTGGGAAGCTTTTTGATTAATAGAGAAATGGGTTTGAGATCTTTGGGTGTGTATGTGTAATAGTGTACATTTTCTGTGTTTAGTGTACTTATAATTAGTTGATAATCGTTTAGGTTTCTTAATTGTACGTATACTAGATTCTTATTCTTAATATTGAGCGTAAAGTTCTTAGATTTAATAATGTTTGTGATTCTATGTGCTATTTGTTTAGAGTTTACATTGTATACGGCAATTATGGGTGGATGTTTGCCGTTATTGTTTGTTTTCGCTTTACCTGTATTTGCTGCTGTTGCAGCCGTTTTCGTTGGTAGCTTTTTCATAAACGCCGACAATGCTGCTTGTGCTGGTGTTGTTGCTGCTGTTGCTGCTGTTGAGGTTTGCCGTTGTTGTTGCTGTTGTCGTTGTTGCTGCTGCTGCTGCTGCTGATGTTGACGGTTTATCATCATAGTATGACGATACAATTGGTGCATCATCGTCATCGCTGCCGTTGCCGTTGTCGTCACTGTTCATATGAATTGATTCGTCGATATGGGTCTGTCTCCCATTGTTCGCTCTCGCTGGTCCGGAGAGCGGCGGGAATTCAGTCATATCGATTTCATCGATGCCGCTGGGGTCCTCATCACTGTCATAGTCGTCAATATCATCATCATCATCATCATCATCACCGCCCTCGTTGTCGGTTAGTAAGGCGAAGCGGTTGTTGTTGTTGCCGCTGCCGCCAACATTGTTGATGTTGATGTTTCTTTGTTGTTTGTTAATTGATAATAATTTTGTATTTTTATTATTATTATTAATTTTAATATTCTTATTATTATTGTCATTGTCAATGTAAATGTCGTTGACGCTGTTGTTCTTGGTGTTTGGCAGATTAACTGAGCTGGTATTTTGCATAAGTTCAATGAGTTTTCCAACTTGCTCGGTTAATTTGAGATTTTGAGCTTTGAGCTCGGCAATTTCCGCAATATATGCAGCATATTGCTTTTTATTGTTGTTAATTATTTTTGTTATATTCTTTTTTCTGTCTTTTTGTTTCGGTAGCAGTCTGGGTTTGTGTATTTTTGTCGGTTTAATTGCATTGTGATTTTGATTTTTTTTATTATTATTATTGTTGTTGCTGTTGTCATTATCGTTGAGGGTTTTTAACAATTTCTCATAACCATGTTCGCTGCTGCTGTTGCAGTCGCTCTCGTTGCTGCTGCTGCTGCTGCAACTATTGGTGTTGCTGTTGATGTTATTGTTATTGTTGGTTCTCTTATGGATCGGGCTGCGGCTATGATCATGATCATGTTGCCGTTGATCAATTTTGCCATGACCATTGGCTCGGCTACGGCCGCGTTCCTGTTGATTTTTGAGTTTTTGGCTTAGTTCACAGCAACGGCCCGGCGACAGTAGTGCCGCCGAGGACGATGATGATGACGACGACGATGCCGTCGACGAGATGGACATTGAGTCGATTGATGTCTCTGATGGTGTTGTTGAAATTTCGTGATGTTCAAGTTTATTGTTAGCATTTCTATTGCCAATTATTGCTGGCAATGCCAAAGGCGACGCCGATGGCGATGGCAATGTTGTCATCAGCCTCTCAGATGTCGGTTGAGCTGCTGCTGCTGTTATTGTTGTTGAAGTTGTTGCTGCTGCTGTAGTTGCTGCTGCTGTAGTTGCTGCTGCTGTAGTTGCTGCTGCTGTTACCGCTGCTGCTGCCATCGGCACTGTTGGAGCGTCACGATGTACAGCCGCCGCGGTTGGCGGCGCTGCAATTGATGCCACAGCCGGTGCTGCCGCCACAGACGATGTTGTAGTTGATGTTATTATGGCTGTAGACGATGCTGCAGTTTGATGGGTTGCTTCTGGTTGTATTTGTGTTACAGCTATGGCTGTTGCTGTTGCTACTGCTGTTGTTGTTGTTGTTGTTGTTGTTGCGGCATTAATTGGTGCGGCCACTGGTGCTGCTGCCGCTGCCGCTGGTGTCTCTGTACTTGAGGTAATCATCGATGCCGTTGCCGCTGCTGGCGCGGCCGCCGGTGCCGATGCTGTCGATGTCGGGGTTGTTCTATTATTTGCCTTTCTCAATTGAGATTGAGATTGCTGCTGCTGCTGCTGCAACTATTGGTGTTGCTGTTGATGTTATTGTTATTGTTGGTTCTCTTATGGATCGGGCTGCGGCTATATTCATGATCATGTTGCCGTTGATCATTTTTGCCATGACCATTGGCTCGGCTACGGCCGCGTTCCTGTTGACATTTGAGTTTTTGGCTTAGTTCACAGCAACGGCCCGGCGACAGTAGTGCCGCCGAGGACGATGATGATGATGACGACGACGACGATGCCGTCGACGACATGGACATTGAGTCGATTGATGTCTCTGATGATGTTGTTGAAATTTCGTGATGTTCACGTTTATTGTTAGCATTTCTATTGCCAATTATTGCTGGCAATGCCAAAGGCGACGCCGATGGCGATGGCAATGTTGGCAATGTTGTCATCAGCCTCTCAGGTGTCGGTCGAGCTGCTGCTGTTGTTATTGTTGAAGTTGTTACTGCTGCTGCAGTTGCTGCTGCTGTTGCTGCTGGCATCGGCACTGTTGGAGCGTCACGATGTACAGCCGCCGCGGTTGGCGGCGCTGCAACTGATGCCACAGCCGGTGCTGCAGCCACAGACGATGTTGTAGTTGATGTTATTATGGCTGTAGACGATGCTGCAGTTTGATGGGTTGCTTCTGGTTGTATTTGTGTTACAGCTATGGCTGTTGTTGTTGCTACTGCTGTTGTTGTTGTTGTTGTTGTTGCGGCATTAATTGGTGCGGCCGCTGGTGCTGCTGCCGCTGCCGCTGGTGTCTCTGTACTTGAGGTAATCATCGGCGCCGTTGCCGATGCCGACGCGGCCGCCGGTGTCGATGCTGTCGATGTCGGGGTTGTTATACCCGATACTCAAAATGAGTATTGGGGTATATTAGATTTGTGGTAAAAGTGGATGTGTGTAACGTCCAGAAGGAATCGTTTCCGACCCCATAAAGTATATATATTCTTGATCAGCATCAATAGCCGAGTCGATTGAGCCCTGTCTGTCTGTCTGTCTGTCCGTCTGTCCGTCCGTCCGTCCGTCCGTCCGTCCGTCCGTCCGTCCGTCCCCTTCAGCGCCTAGTGCTCAAAGACTATAAGAGCTAGAGCAACGATGTTTTGGATCCAGACTTCTGTGATATGTCACTGCTACAAAAATATTTCAAAACTTCGCCCCGCCCACTTCCGCCCCCACAAAGGACGAAAATCTGTGGCATCCACATTTTTAAAGATACGATAAAACCAAAAACGCAGAATCGGTGAGGATGACCATATCTTCTACAGTGCAAAATCTGAACCAGATCGAATAATGATTATAGCCAGAATCAAGAAAACAATTTCATTCTTTCTCGCTCTGTCTCTCTCTAACACACAGGTTTCATGGTCGGTTTTGTCAATTGCAAAATATGACTTCAAGGATCTCAGAACCTATAAGAGCCAGAGCAACCAAATTTGGTATCCACACTCCTGTGATATCGGACCTTGACCGTTTCGTGTCCAAATTTCGCCACACCCCCTTCCGCCCCCGCAAAGGACGAAAATCTGGGGCATCCACAAATCTCAGAGACTATTAAGGCTAGAGTAACCAAATTTGGTATCCGCACTTCTGTTAGATCTCACTATAAAACGTATATCTCAGAATTTCGCCCCACCCCCTTCCGCCCCCACAAAAAACGAAAATCTGTTGCATCCACAATATTGCACATTCGAGAAAACTAAAAACGCAGAATCATAGATAATGACCATATCTATCAGATTGCTGAATCTGGATCAGATCAGATCATTTTTATAGCCAATAGGAACAAATCAATTTGCAGTGGCTACGCAGCGCCCGACGTCACGCTCAGACTGATTTTCTGTCTCTCTCGCACGCACTCTTTGTCGTGTCGTTTAATATTAGCGGCGTCTGCCGGAGGAGAGCCATACTGACTTAGTATCGGGTATAACCGTAGAGTTGCGGTGTCCGCAGCAACTCACAACGTTCCCCCTCGTTATAATTTATAATCAACCTGTTTAAAATAAGGAAATAAATGTGTAATTATATTATTGTAATATTTTATATTTTGTGGTATAAATCAAACAAACAACAGCTTTTTTTTATTTCCCGTTTTATTTCAGTTCATCAAACCCAAAACAAGAACCAAATTCAAATTTCAGTTCTAGCGGCCAGAAATTCTAAACACACACACGCAAAGTACGTGAGAATGCATGTGCACGCATACACTAAAACTTGCTGGAGGCAAAACAGAACCAGACCTGAGAGAGTTCAAAAAATCTGAAAAAAGCATACAATCACATATTTTTGTCGAAACATATTGCGTGTGTACTAACACATGCAAAGATGTTCTCTCTCATGATGTATACTGTATGGTTTGTGATCCTATGTATCAATCCAATATAGATGTTTGATTTTGACAACATCTATGGACATCGACATCGATGTTTTCATTCAAATTTACACCACAAACACCAACACAAACACTAGAAACACCAAGAACAAACCATGAAGACTAAGTAATAAGTATAAGTAGGAATAAGAATAAATAGATTAAATACATGAAGACCTGTCATACAAATACAAATTAAATAAACAGAAAAACCAACAAAGAAACAAAATAAACCTAAAACCACCAGCAGACAATCATCCCCAATGTGCCCACAGCACAGCCGCCAACGGTCACACCCACAGCTGAGCTTATCAAGTGTGACCACAACCCGAACACCAACGGGCACATTATCAGCTCATCAGCACAAAACGCGCTAGGAACACACCAGGACGAAAACCAGCTGATCAGCACAAACGCGTTAGGAACATGCCCGTACGGAAGAGCTGCTTTTCGGAAATAAAAGGAGCACAGCCAGAGCGATAATCATCAGTTCGGCTCCGGCCAGTGGAGAGGTAAACATCGGCGGCAACCACCAACAGTCCCAGCGTTCCTCCCATTCCTCTCGGATCGCACTTAAACCTCCGCAACCACACTTCTTGGAGCGTAATTGAACCTCCGCAACCACACTTCTTGGAGCGTAATCGAACCTCCGCAACCACACTTCTTGGAGCGTAATTGAACCTCCGCAACCACACTTCTTGGAGCGTAATCGAACCTCCGCAACGACACTTCTTGGAGCGTAATTGAACCTCCGCAACCACACTTCTTGGAGCGTAATCGAACCTCCGCAACCACACTTCTTGGAGCGTAATCGAACCTCCGCAACCACACTCTTGGAGCGTAATTGAACCTCCGCAACCACACTTCTTGGAGCGTAATTGAACCTCCGCAACCACACTTCTTGGAGCGTAATCGAACCTCCGCAACCACACTTCTTGGAGCGTAATCGAACCTCCGCAACCACACTTCTTGTTTGAATGTCTGTTGCGTTTCACTGTTCACACACGAATGTTGTCCAAACTTTTTTTTTTTTTTACTTTTTAAATGGTTGTTTTTTATTTGTCAGTAGGAGGAAGTATTATGTTATACAAATACAAATATACAAATATATAGAAACGAATACGGATTGACAAATAATAATAAATCCGTATGGCTATTACAATATGTGTGTTTATGTGTGTGTGTGTGCGCCTTGCGATCTCAATTGAGAATCTTATCCAGGCTGGTAGTTACAAGTATGTGTGAGTGTGTGTATAATTTGCCTTGGTTGTGACAAATGGAAGTTTATGTTTTTTTTTTTTTAAAGATAGTTGTAATTACAATTGTATCGTCTAAATTATAGAGGGGAGAAAAATAAAAGAAAGAAAAACCCCTTGGTATATCTTTGAGTCGTTCTATGGAATCATAATGATAATGAATCAGAACTAAGTGCTCCAGCATCGTTGGGCCTGCATGCGGGTGTTGAGAACTTATAAGCTAAATGATGATGATGATGGGGGACAAAAACACAGAAAATGGTTTGGGGGGGGGGGGGGGGGGGGGGGGGGGGGGTAATTTGGATGAGTAAATCTATATGTGTAAGTAACGTGAGTTTTATGTGTTATCATTGACTAGTGTTGTATCTAATATTATTCGGTTGTTCAATTTCCTATGATAGAATATTAAGTTATCATCTCCATCATACAGGATGCCTTGTTGTTTGAGCATATCTAGATTTTTGATTGTCAGGAGGTGGTGGCAATGGTAGTGTTGATGATACTGTCGTTCGGGCAATGTCAGTGTTGTGCTCTGCACGGTGCTGTCATAGATCAAACGATTATCCTTGAGGTCCAGTTGATCGTTTAGACATTTGTCCACGAATCGTTCTGTGATCCTCATGGCCATGGCATCAATGCGTTTGGTGTTGGTCAGTGCATATGTTTTTTTGTTCGATACTTTGCGATCGAAGCGATGACCGGTGATCGGCCGGCACGCTCTACGCAATATCTCACGCTCGAACACGCGCAATCGCTCCATTTGTGACGTTGCGATGTTGAACCAGGCCACATGGCCATACAGCAATAAAGGTTGGATCAATTTCTTGTAGATGAGTGAACGTATTTTTGTGATTTTCTCATTATTATTGTTGTCCAGTGCCGATGACGGTGCCCCAGTGTTGCTGCTGCCGCTGCTGCTGCTGATCAAACCAAAATATTTACTCACTATCGCCATCTGTCGCTTGGCTTTGCCTAGCACCAGATCGAGATGTTTGCGAAAGTTGAGCTTGTGATCGAAGACGACACCCAGATATCTGAGTGTGTCCCTGACTTGGACCTGTACACTGCCATTGATCACGATTGATGGCGTAAAGTTGCGTGCATTTCGGAACAGTCCCGCCTTCGATGGGCCCACAATCATGCAGCATTCGCATTTCGGCTCGTTGATTTTCAGACGCCACTTGCGGAAATAGTAGCATAGCTGGTCAATATACATGTTAAGCTGTCCGTTCGCCGACACCTGACGCATGCCCGATGCCAGCAGCAGTATATCATCTGCGTATACAAGTGGCTGGATCTTGATCTGATTCATAGCGTTTTTCGATGGCGTCCGATAGTCGGGAAAATCGGCCAGATACAGATTGAATAGCATCGGTGCGAGCAGTGATCCCTGCGGTACACCGGCCGTTATGTTCCGTCGCATCGACACATTGCCACTACTCTGCGGGCTATGAATGTCAAATTGGCGATTATGCAAATATGATCGGATGATGCGTGTGATGTGGTGGCTAAAACGATACTTCTGGATCATCTTGTATAGCAGTCCGTTGATCCATACCGTATCGAATGCCTTCTCCAAGTCCAGGGCACATGCAATTGTTGGTCTTTTTCTGCTCAGATTGTCCGTTATGATGTTGTTGGCCACTGCCAGTGCATGGCTGGTCGAGTAGCCAAATTGATACACTTTCAGAATTCGCTGATCGATCACATGTTGTTTGATGTGCCGGAGCAGCATCTTCTCGAACAGATTGCTTACCGCCGACAGCACCGAGATGGGCCGATAGGCGAGCAATTTCTCACGTTTTATATTCGTCTTGGGTATCGGTTTGACTCTGCCAATCTTCCACGCGGACGGATAGTAACCAATGTTGTAGCAATGATTGAATATCATCGCCAGATGCCTCAACACCTGCATGTTACACTGTCGCAACAGAAAGTTACTGGTGCCGTCGTGTCCTTGGGATTTCTTGTTGTTTTTCCATTTCAACCAATCGAACAATTGACGGTCGTTCGTAAATCCATACTGTTGTTGTTGTTGCTGTTGATCAGCTGGCCAATTACCATCCGCTGTTTGTGTTTCATTCAATTGAATGATTGGCTCTTGAACATATGGTTCATCGAAGTACTCATCAATTGTATCGTTTACATGTGCCGTGTGTTGCCTTAGTCCCATGGTTGTCATCGATATGGTGTCGTTTTGCTGATGAATTCGCTCGAATGACCATGCCAGCGCGTTTATTTTTTCGATTATTATCGATTGTGTTGTTGCTACTACTGTTGTTATCACCACTCAACGATCTGATGCTCATCTTGGACGGATCGAGTGTTGTGATCTGTTTTTCAATGTTTTTCAATTTAGTAAATTTAATTTGCTTGTTAATGTCCTTGGTGATGATGGCAATCAGGTGTTTAACATTGGACCTACACTGTTCCGTTAGACGGCCATGCATACGGTGTAGTCCATGTCTGAGTAGTTTCTTGCACGCAATCAACTCACGACAATATTTACCAAGTCGAATCGTTTTACGTGCCGTTGCCGTTGTCATTGTGTCTGGTGTTGTTGTTGTCCTTTTTTTTGGAATCGCATCCGAGTTGAGTGCCATTTCGATTGCCCCATTAAAAAGTTCGATATGCCGATCGATGGTGGCCGCATCAATGTTTCGCGTATTCTCAATCTGATCGTGATCGTGTTCGTGATCGTGTTCGTGTGTGCGCAAATGTTTTAGTATTGTTGCGTTCCTCTTGATCGTATCGATCCGGCTGAACAGGCTATATTCGACCGGATCACAGTACTGCAGCTGACGGCCATTTAAATCGAGCCGTAACTCGATCCCAAGATGATCCGATGGGAATTCATCAAGGGTTGCCGCACAGCCAACACCGTGCCCCAGCTCCGGATCATAATCATCCATGTCCACGTCCGCACTGATGACCGGCAGCTCCGTGGTGCACATAAACACATCAATCGATGCATCGATGGCATTGCTGTTGTTGTTACTAATTGGGTTACGCCTCGTTGGCTCACAGCTCGGGTACAATATCAAGTTGGTCTGTTTGCCCAGCCAATCGAACAGTAATCGACCGTTTTTGTTAACATGCTTCGGATTGTAGAATGGCCGATGCCAGCTTGGGTGTTTGGCATTCAGATCACCGCCGATAATGATTGGTGTATCGTTGGCATTTTTGTTCAGTGTATCCATAATCGTGTTGAGATCACTGGCCAGCAGCGGATCTCTCGGTCTCAAATAGGGTCCCAACACGACAATGGTTGCCATCGATTGTACTGGTGCTGTTGTTGTTGTTGCTTGTATTGGTTTTGTGTGGATTTTCAATATCAGCGCCTCGAGGAAACGCAACGATGCGAGCGGTTTGATGGTTGAACAGTTGACATTTTTGCGCACACAAAAGCCGCCACGCGTACTCGATTCGCCACGATTCTTGATGTCTGTTGCCAATTGTGTTTGTCTTATAAGCGTGTAATGATCGAAATATACTTGATGTCTCTCCAATAGCCGATGTTCAATGATGATCAGTATATCCGGCTGGTGCTTGTTCAGTAATCCATTGAGTTCAATTCGTTTATGTTGTGCAATCAGTGAATTAACATTCTGTGCAATAATCTTCAATCTAGTCATTTGTTGTTGTTGTTGTTGCTAGTGGCGGTGGTGGCTGCCGCAATTTGGAATGCCAATTCAAGCATAATGCTTTGTTTTTGCTCTTGGGTATTTTGTTTGGGGTCATATTTTTGGGTTGTATCCTTGACGATTTGTATAAATTCCATAAAGTTCATACCGAATATGCTCATGGAGTCCTTGTTGAGATTGGCCATGATTGATATCGGTGATGTTGGAGTCGATCTATTGTTTGTCGTATGCTGACCCAATGCCTGACTTATTGTCATTGTTGTATTGTCATTATTCTTATTTGTTGCTGCTGACCCTGTTGATGGTTCATTTTTATTGTTCCTTTTGTCATTTGGTTTTGTGACCGTTGGGTTTGTGTCCTTATTGGCATTGCCGCCTTTGAGTAGCGATGCAAATGTTTTGTCTTTTCTAACCACTGATAGGACATCGGATTTTCGAATTTGTCGTTTTGTTGTTGTTGTTGTTGTTGCCTTTTTATTGGCCCTTAATCTTTCTTGACGTTCATTTTGGCGATCTATTGCCGCCTGACAAATAGGGCATATTTTGGCGTTGGCCGTGTGTGCCCCCTTGCAGTTGACACACTGTACATTACGCGTTTCGTAAGAAACGTATGTTATTTTTGGGTAAATATTGGCAAAAATGGATCAGAAATAATATTAAATTGAAAATCGTGTTCATTTCCTAAAGAAAAAAGGCTTTAAACAATATATTTTTAAACATTTATATTTTTTGACCCCTAAATTCAATGTTGAACATATCCAGAAAGTGGTCTTTTTGTACTCGATAGGGTTATCTTCAAAACGATTTTAAAATACCATACTAAACGATATGTGAATATATGTTTATTGTCTCTTAAAGTAAATTAATCAAATTTAATGTTTCAAAAAAAAGTTTAGCCAAATGAGCCAGCATTGTTATTTATTAATATCATTGAATCCAAAATATAAGAGTTGTATAACTAGTTGTCAAAGTTTGCACAATTATTAAAAATCGATGATGGACGATATTCACAAAATAAATGATTTACAGTAATATTTAACAATATGAATCAATGAAAATATATTTCAATTATTTAATAGTTATATATAGAAAAGCAAAAATAAGACAGACGTTCAATGAAACTTCTAACAAACAAATCACCAATGCTAAAATCATCTTCGTACTGCCCTTCTACTCGCTTCTCATTCGAACGAGGGACCATAGCCCAGGTCCCCAACGGCGTTTTTTCATTGAAAAGTGTAATTTTGTAAAGAATAATGTCCGATTCTGCAGTTGCAACATCCGCGTCTCCAGTGGCTGCTCCACCAGTACCAGCGGAGAAGAAGGTGGCCGCCAAAAAGGCATCTGGATCCGCTGCTGCTACTGCAAAGGCAAAGAAGCCCACAGCTCCACCATCGCATCCCCCAACTCAGCAAATGGTTGACGCTTCGATTAAGAGCTTGAAGGAACGTGGCGGCTCATCGCTTTTGGCAATCAAGAAATATATTACTGCCGAATACAAATGCGATGCCCAGAAACTGGCCCCATTTATCAAGAAGTACTTGAAGTCGGCCGTTGCCAATGGAAAGCTGATCCAAACAAAGGGAAAGGGTGCATCTGGTTCGTTCAAGCTGTCGGCTTCCGCCAAAAAGGAGCCCAAGCCAAAGGTTGCATCTGTCGAGAAGAAAGTTAAAAGTAAGAAGGTGGCGTCATCGTCGTCGGCGGCAACCAAGAAGACAGCAAGCCCTAAAAAAGCAGCCGCTGCCGGTGACAAGAAACTAAAGGTGAAGAAGTCAGTCGCCACCAAGAAGACCGCCGAGAAGAAGAAAACTGAGAAGGCAAAGGCTAAGGATGCGAAGATAACTGGAACCGTGAAGGCGAAGCCAGCAGCGACAAAGGCCAAGTCGAGCCCAGCAAAACCAAAGCCAAAGCCAAAAGCAAAGGCTGTAGCTGCAGCGGCATCTGTCAAGCCCAAGAAGACAACGAAGAAGCCAGCAGCTCCCGCCACTGTAAAGAAGCCGAAAGCCAAGACGACAGCGGCCAAAAAGTAAAGTGTGAAACTGTACACGTTGGTGTACAAGGTCGCATTCGAAATTTTAGATGTATCCGTCTGAAATTGATTTAAACAAGCCCTTTTCAGGGCTACAAAACTATATTCAAAAGAGATACAAATTATCGAGCCTTGTCTTGCATACATACGAGTATGCTATAGATATTTAATATTTAGCATCCAGTTCAAACGTTATTCAAAGAGTTATTCGGAATGCATTTTTCCCGAACCGAATCAAATACGTACATATGTATGTATGAAAAACCGTTTACACAGACGCTGTATCTCAGAGGTCGGCAATTGAATAAAATTTTTATTGTATTGTGCATATATTTCTTGCATATCGATGAAATTATATATTGAAAATGGAATTTCTTTGGAAGAACATTTTGTGGCCCTGAAAAGGGCCTTTTTGGGTTTTGTTCGAAACCAATTTACTTGGAGCTGGTGTACTTGGTGACAGCCTTGGTTCCCTCACTAACAGCGTGCTTGGCCAGCTCTCCCGGCAGCAGCAGGCGCACAGCCGTTTGGATTTCCCGACTGGTGATGGTTGAGCGCTTGTTGTAATGAGCCAAGCGAGACGCCTCGGCAGCAATGCGCTCGAAGATGTCATTTACAAAGCTGTTCATGATGCTCATCGCTTTCGACGAAATACCAGTGTCAGGATGGACTTGCTTCAGAACTTTGTAAATATAGATGGCATAGCTCTCCTTCCTCTTGCGCTTCTTCTTCTTGTCGTTCTTGGTGATGTTCTTCTGAGCCTTTCCAGCCTTTTTGGCTGCCTTTCCACTAGTCTTGGGAGGCATTTTTCACTTCACTTTATGTAAAACACTTAATGTGTTTGAACGGACTGGGCTCAGAACCTTATAGTTTTATTCGAGTAGTCTGTTCAGGTTTAACATACATTTCGTAGCGGGCGAAAACCCACCCCTTGGTTGAGCGCTCATGCAGTCGGAAAAGGTATAAATATGGCGTTCTGTGGCTTTGGACAACATTCGTGTGTGAACAGTGAAAAAGAAAAGGAATCTATTAACATGTCTGGTCGTGGTAAAGGTGGCAAAGTGAAGGGAAAGGCAAAGTCTCGGTCGAACCGTGCTGGTCTTCAGTTCCCTGTTGGTCGTATTCATCGTCTACTTCGCAAGGGCAACTATGCCGAGCGTGTCGGTGCCGGCGCTCCCGTTTACCTGGCTGCCGTGATGGAATACTTGGCCGCTGAAGTTCTCGAGTTGGCTGGCAATGCTGCCCGTGATAACAAGAAGACGAGAATTATCCCTCGCCATCTGCAGCTGGCCATCCGCAACGATGAGGAGTTGAACAAACTGCTCTCAGGCGTCACCATTGCTCAGGGTGGTGTGTTGCCCAACATCCAGGCCGTTCTGCTGCCCAAGAAGACCGAGAAGAAGGCATAAATGTTCCAATAGCAAAAACAATTTACATTCTTGTACAATATATAAACCAAAACGTCCTTTTCAGGACGACCAAACTATGACTAAAGAATTAAGAGAATTTTCATAATTTATTATCATTCATTATTATCAGTTAAAATAAAATGCACATATTTCTGCAGGCCAAACACGCATATTTTTCTTTTTTTTGGTACAGGGCCTAAAAGAAAGTACAGTTGCGTCCGACTCATCTGAACAACGGATGAAATTCAATGTTTGCTTGCCAAGAAAGAACCCAAATTTTACCTACCTACCCATGTTTCTACCCAAGTTTATCTACGAGAATACTTTCGACCAAAAAGTTCCCATCTTGGAAAGATGGCTGAACATTTAGACTGAAAGAAAGAAAAACACTATATGCAGCGCACATACATACATAGTAGATGGGAATTGCGTATTGCAATCAATGACTCGACAATCAATTCATTTTTTCTTTCATTATTCTGCTTTTACTTCACTATTATCAAGTACGATTCATGATTTTGAAAATATGTCTCTCTTCTAGATTATTTTGTGGTCCTGAAAAGGACCGATTGTTTAATATATGGTTACTTTTGAACAGCAGACTGTGCAGATTTTCTTAACCGCCGAAACCGTACAGCGTGCGGCCTTGTCTCTTCAGAGCATACACAACATCCATGGCTGTGACTGTCTTCCTCTTGGCATGTTCGGTGTAGGTGACGGCATCACGGATAACGTTTTCCAAAAACACTTTCAGCACTCCACGAGTTTCCTCGTAGATGAGTCCCGAGATACGTTTTACACCGCCACGACGAGCCAAACGGCGGATAGCGGGCTTCGTGATACCCTGGATGTTATCACGCAGAACCTTGCGATGACGCTTAGCGCCTCCCTTTCCCAAGCCTTTGCCACCTTTACCACGACCAGTCATTTTCTTTCACTATGTTGTTTCACTTTACGACACGAAGAACGAATGCCATCCACATTTTGTATCGCTTGTATTTATACAAAACACCATCAAAACACGAGTGAGTCCGAATGATATGTGCATCTCGCTCGTGAAATGAAATAGCATGCTTCGGCAACTCTCTCGTTTCAACCCTCCACCAGAAGAATGCTATATAAGTGAGTTGCGGGATTCGGCATCGATTATTACAAATTCAGACTTTGAAAGTGAATAGTGAAAATGGCCCGTACCAAGCAGACTGCTCGTAAATCGACTGGTGGCAAGGCGCCGCGCAAACAACTGGCTACCAAGGCCGCACGTAAAAGTGCTCCAGCAACCGGAGGCGTGAAGAAACCTCATCGCTATCGCCCCGGCACTGTTGCCCTCCGTGAAATCCGTCGCTACCAGAAGAGTACCGAGCTGCTGATCCGCAAACTGCCTTTCCAGCGTTTGGTTCGTGAAATCGCTCAGGATTTCAAAACTGACTTGCGTTTCCAGAGCTCGGCAGTAATGGCACTCCAGGAAGCTAGCGAAGCCTATCTGGTCGGTCTCTTCGAAGATACCAACTTGTGCGCCATCCATGCCAAGCGTGTCACAATCATGCCCAAGGACATCCAACTGGCCAGACGTATCCGTGGCGAGCGTGCTTAAGTTGATATTTCTTCGTCAGGCGCATATAAATTTCATACAAATCGGTCCTTTTCAGGACCACAAAATAATTTTCAATGAGATTTTTTATTTCTGCATACTCGTACTATTTTTCCCAAATAAAATATTTGTAATTTTGTCTTTGCTTTGTGCTAGAGCGTTGGTTTAGATACAAAACAGAATTGGGAGAATACCGTATACGATCCGTATTAAATGTATAGTTAGACGAATGTTTTGACATCTTCGGGTTTTTCATTAAAGAATTTTGCTGATTGTAAGAATTCTAAAAGGGGGACAACATTTGTGTATGGTTAAATTGCGGCGATATATATCATTTCTATGTATTTGGGAAAGAAAAAATATATTTTTGTTGCGAGGTGATAAACCTATCAGAAACAAACAGCTAGAGCTGTGGAACTAGAATAGAATACAAACCCTTTTAACGTAATTTTAGATTTTTCCAATGACCAATAAATTGCATTTGATATTTTTCGAATCTACTACTGGTATACTCGTATGCAATAAATGGTCGTTATAAATGAAAATATATGAAAATCTTCAACAAAAGTAAATGAAATATGTTCTTAAGATTCGTATAAATTGGTATAGACAATAAAATTTACGTAAAATTTATTTTTTCGATTTTTACTTTGATATGAACTTAATTTGTAGTGCTATGTGGGTAAGAAAGTATGTTATTATTGGGTAAATATTGGCAAAAATGGATCAGAAATAATATAAAATTGAAAATCGTGTTCATTTCCTTAAGAAAAATGGCTTTAAACAATATATTTTTAAACATTTATATTTTTTGACCCCTAAATTCAATGTTGAACATATCCAGAAAGTGGTCTTTTTGTACTCGATAGGGTTATCTTCAAAACGATTTTAAAATACCATACTAAACGATATGTGAATATATGTTTATTGTCTCTTAAAGTAAATTAATCAAATTTTATGTTTCAAAAAAAAGTTTAGCAAAATGAGCCAGCATTGTTATTTATTAATATCATTGAATCCAAAATATAAGAGTTGGATAACTAGTTGTCAAAGTTTGCACAATTATTAAAAATCGATGATGGACGATATTCACAAAATAAATGATTTACAGTAATATTTGAAATATTTAACAATATGAATCAATGAAAATATATTTCAATTATTTAATAGTTATATATAGAAAAGCAAAAATAAGACAGACGTTCAATGAAACTTCTAACAAACAAATCACCAATGCTAAAATCATCTTCGTACTGCCCTTCTACTCGCTTCTCATTCGAACGAGGGACCATAGCCCAGGTCCCCAACGGCGTTTTTTCATTGAAAAGTGTAATTTTGTAAAGAATAATGTCCGATTCTGCAGTTGCAACATCCGCGTCTCCAGTGGCTGCTCCACCAGTACCAGCGGAGAAGAAGGTGGCCGCCAAAAAGGCATCTGGATCCGCTGCTGCTACTGCAAAGGCAAAGAAGCCCACAGCTCCACCATCGCATCCCCCAACTCAGCAAATGGTTGACGCTTCGATTAAGAGCTTGAAGGAACGTGGCGGCTCATCGCTTTTGGCAATCAAGAAATATATTACTGCCGAATACAAATGCGATGCCCAGAAACTGGCCCCATTTATCAAGAAGTACTTGAAGTCGGCCGTTGCCAATGGAAAGCTGATCCAAACAAAGGGAAAGGGTGCATCTGGTTCGTTCAAGCTGTCGGCTTCCGCCAAAAAGGAGCCCAAGCCAAAGGTTGCATCTGTCGAGAAGAAAGTTAAAAGTAAGAAGGTGGCGTCATCGTCGTCGGCGGCAACCAAGAAGACAGCAAGCCCTAAAAAAGCAGCCGCTGCCGGTGACAAGAAACTAAAGGTGAAGAAGTCAGTCGCCACCAAGAAGACCGCCGAGAAGAAGAAAACTGAGAAGGCAAAGGCTAAGGATGCGAAGATAACTGGAACCGTGAAGGCGAAGCCAGCAGCGACAAAGGCCAAGTCGAGCCCAGCAAAACCAAAGCCAAAGCCAAAAGCAAAGGCTGTAGCTGCAGCGGCATCTGTCAAGCCCAAGAAGACAACGAAGAAGCCAGCAGCTCCCGCCACTGTAAAGAAGCCGAAAGCCAAGACGACAGCGGCCAAAAAGTAAAGTGTGAAACTGTACACGTTGGTGTACAAGGTCGCATTCGAAATTTTAGATGTATCCGTCTGAAATTGATTTAAACAAGCCCTTTTCAGGGCTACAAAACTATATTCAAAAGAGATACAAATTATCGAGCCTTGTCTTGCATACATACGAGTATGCTATAGATATTTAATATTTAGCATCCAGTTCAAACGTTATTCAAAGAGTTATTCGGAATGCATTTTTCCCGAACCGAATCAAATACGTACATATGTATGTATGAAAAACCGTTTACACAGACGCTGTATCTCAGAGGTCGGCAATTGAATAAAATTTTTATTGTATTGTGCATATATTTCTTGCATATCGATGAAATTATATATTGAAAATGGAATTTCTTTGGAAGAACATTTTGTGGCCCTGAAAAGGGCCTTTTTGGGTTTTGTTCGAAACCAATTTACTTGGAGCTGGTGTACTTGGTGACAGCCTTGGTTCCCTCACTAACAGCGTGCTTGGCCAGCTCTCCCGGCAGCAGCAGGCGCACAGCCGTTTGGATTTCCCGACTGGTGATGGTTGAGCGCTTGTTGTAATGAGCCAAGCGAGACGCCTCGGCAGCAATGCGCTCGAAGATGTCATTTACAAAGCTGTTCATGATGCTCATCGCTTTCGACGAAATACCAGTGTCAGGATGGACTTGCTTCAGAACTTTGTAAATATAGATGGCATAGCTCTCCTTCCTCTTGCGCTTCTTCTTCTTGTCGTTCTTGGTGATGTTCTTCTGAGCCTTTCCAGCCTTTTTGGCTGCCTTTCCACTAGTCTTGGGAGGCATTTTTCACTTCACTTTATGTAAAACACTTAATGTGTTTGAACGGACTGGGCTCAGAACCTTATAGTTTTATTCGAGTAGTCTGTTCAGGTTTAACATACATTTCGTAGCGGGCGAAAACCCACCCCTTGGTTGAGCGCTCATGCAGTCGGAAAAGGTATAAATATGGCGTTCTGTGGCTTTGGACAACATTCGTGTGTGAACAGTGAAAAAGAAAAGGAATCTATTAACATGTCTGGTCGTGGTAAAGGTGGCAAAGTGAAGGGAAAGGCAAAGTCTCGGTCGAACCGTGCTGGTCTTCAGTTCCCTGTTGGTCGTATTCATCGTCTACTTCGCAAGGGCAACTATGCCGAGCGTGTCGGTGCCGGCGCTCCCGTTTACCTGGCTGCCGTGATGGAATACTTGGCCGCTGAAGTTCTCGAGTTGGCTGGCAATGCTGCCCGTGATAACAAGAAGACGAGAATTATCCCTCGCCATCTGCAGCTGGCCATCCGCAACGATGAGGAGTTGAACAAACTGCTCTCAGGCGTCACCATTGCTCAGGGTGGTGTGTTGCCCAACATCCAGGCCGTTCTGCTGCCCAAGAAGACCGAGAAGAAGGCATAAATGTTCCAATAGCAAAAACAATTTACATTCTTGTACAATATATAAACCAAAACGTCCTTTTCAGGACGACCAAACTATGACTAAAGAATTAAGAGAATTTTCATAATTTATTATCATTCATTATTATCAGTTAAAATAAAATGCACATATTTCTGCAGGCCAAACACGCATATTTTTCTTTTTTTTGGTACAGGGCCTAAAAGAAAGTACAGTTGCGTCCGACTCATCTGAACAACGGATGAAATTCAATGTTTGCTTGCCAAGAAAGAACCCAAATTTTACCTACCTACCCATGTTTCTACCCAAGTTTATCTACGAGAATACTTTCGACCAAAAAGTTCCCATCTTGGAAAGATGGCTGAACATTTAGACTGAAAGAAAGAAAAACACTATATGCAGCGCACATACATACATAGTAGATGGGAATTGCGTATTGCAATCAATGACTCGACAATCAATTCATTTTTTCTTTCATTATTCTGCTTTTACTTCACTATTATCAAGTACGATTCATGATTTTGAAAATATGTCTCTCTTCTAGATTATTTTGTGGTCCTGAAAAGGACCGATTGTTTAATATATGGTTACTTTTGAACAGCAGACTGTGCAGATTTTCTTAACCGCCGAAACCGTACAGCGTGCGGCCTTGTCTCTTCAGAGCATACACAACATCCATGGCTGTGACTGTCTTCCTCTTGGCATGTTCGGTGTAGGTGACGGCATCACGGATAACGTTTTCCAAAAACACTTTCAGCACTCCACGAGTTTCCTCGTAGATGAGTCCCGAGATACGTTTTACACCGCCACGACGAGCCAAACGGCGGATAGCGGGCTTCGTGATACCCTGGATGTTATCACGCAGAACCTTGCGATGACGCTTAGCGCCTCCCTTTCCCAAGCCTTTGCCACCTTTACCACGACCAGTCATTTTCTTTCACTATGTTGTTTCACTTTACGACACGAAGAACGAATGCCATCCACATTTTGTATCGCTTGTATTTATACAAAACACCATCAAAACACGAGTGAGTCCGAATGATATGTGCATCTCGCTCGTGAAATGAAATAGCATGCTTCGGCAACTCTCTCGTTTCAACCCTCCACCAGAAGAATGCTATATAAGTGAGTTGCGGGATTCGGCATCGATTATTACAAATTCAGACTTTGAAAGTGAATAGTGAAAATGGCCCGTACCAAGCAGACTGCTCGTAAATCGACTGGTGGCAAGGCGCCGCGCAAACAACTGGCTACCAAGGCCGCACGTAAAAGTGCTCCAGCAACCGGAGGCGTGAAGAAACCTCATCGCTATCGCCCCGGCACTGTTGCCCTCCGTGAAATCCGTCGCTACCAGAAGAGTACCGAGCTGCTGATCCGCAAACTGCCTTTCCAGCGTTTGGTTCGTGAAATCGCTCAGGATTTCAAAACTGACTTGCGTTTCCAGAGCTCGGCAGTAATGGCACTCCAGGAAGCTAGCGAAGCCTATCTGGTCGGTCTCTTCGAAGATACCAACTTGTGCGCCATCCATGCCAAGCGTGTCACAATCATGCCCAAGGACATCCAACTGGCCAGACGTATCCGTGGCGAGCGTGCTTAAGTTGATATTTCTTCGTCAGGCGCATATAAATTTCATACAAATCGGTCCTTTTCAGGACCACAAAATAATTTTCAATGAGATTTTTTATTTCTGCATACTCGTACTATTTTTCCCAAATAAAATATTTGTAATTTTGTCTTTGCTTTGTGCTAGAGCGTTGGTTTAGATACAAAACAGAATTGGGAGAATACCGTATACGATCCGTATTAAATGTATAGTTAGACGAATGTTTTGACATCTTCGGGTTTTTCATTAAAGAATTTTGCTGATTGTAAGAATTCTAAAAGGGGGACAACATTTGTGTATGGTTAAATTGCGGCGATATATATCATTTCTATGTATTTGGGAAAGAAAAAATATATTTTTGTTGCGAGGTGATAAACCTATCAGAAACAAACAGCTAGAGCTGTGGAACTAGAATAGAATACAAACCCTTTTAACGTAATTTTAGATTTTTCCAATGACCAATAAATTGCATTTGATATTTTTCGAATCTACTACTGGTATACTCGTATGCAATAAATGGTCGTTATAAATGAAAATATATGAAAATCTTCAACAAAAGTAAATGAAATATGTTCTTAAGATTCGTATAAATTGGTATAGACAATAAAATTTACGTAAAATTTATTTTTTCGATTTTTACTTTGATATGAACTTAATTTGTAGTGCTATGTGGGTAAGAAAGTATGTTATTATTGGGTAAATATTGGCAAAAATGGATCAGAAATAATATAAAATTGAAAATCGTGTTCATTTCCTTAAGAAAAATGGCTTTAAACAATATATTTTTAAACATTTATATTTTTTGACCCCTAAATTCAATGTTGAACATATCCAGAAAGTGGTCTTTTTGTACTCGATAGGGTTATCTTCAAAACGATTTTAAAATACCATACTAAACGATATGTGAATATATGTTTATTGTCTCTTAAAGTAAATTAATCAAATTTTATGTTTCAAAAAAAAGTTTAGCAAAATGAGCCAGCATTGTTATTTATTAATATCATTGAATCCAAAATATAAGAGTTGGATAACTAGTTGTCAAAGTTTGCACAATTATTAAAAATCGATGATGGACGATATTCACAAAATAAATGATTTACAGTAATATTTGAAATATTTAACAATATGAATCAATGAAAATATATTTCAATTATTTAATAGTTATATATAGAAAAGCAAAAATAAGACAGACGTTCAATGAAACTTCTAACAAACAAATCACCAATGCTAAAATCATCTTCGTACTGCCCTTCTACTCGCTTCTCATTCGAACGAGGGACCATAGCCCAGGTCCCCAACGGCGTTTTTTCATTGAAAAGTGTAATTTTGTAAAGAATAATGTCCGATTCTGCAGTTGCAACATCCGCGTCTCCAGTGGCTGCTCCACCAGTACCAGCGGAGAAGAAGGTGGCCGCCAAAAAGGCATCTGGATCCGCTGCTGCTACTGCAAAGGCAAAGAAGCCCACAGCTCCACCATCGCATCCCCCAACTCAGCAAATGGTTGACGCTTCGATTAAGAGCTTGAAGGAACGTGGCGGCTCATCGCTTTTGGCAATCAAGAAATATATTACTGCCGAATACAAATGCGATGCCCAGAAACTGGCCCCATTTATCAAGAAGTACTTGAAGTCGGCCGTTGCCAATGGAAAGCTGATCCAAACAAAGGGAAAGGGTGCATCTGGTTCGTTCAAGCTGTCGGCTTCCGCCAAAAAGGAGCCCAAGCCAAAGGTTGCATCTGTCGAGAAGAAAGTTAAAAGTAAGAAGGTGGCGTCATCGTCGTCGGCGGCAACCAAGAAGACAGCAAGCCCTAAAAAAGCAGCCGCTGCCGGTGACAAGAAACTAAAGGTGAAGAAGTCAGTCGCCACCAAGAAGACCGCCGAGAAGAAGAAAACTGAGAAGGCAAAGGCTAAGGATGCGAAGATAACTGGAACCGTGAAGGCGAAGCCAGCAGCGACAAAGGCCAAGTCGAGCCCAGCAAAACCAAAGCCAAAGCCAAAAGCAAAGGCTGTAGCTGCAGCGGCATCTGTCAAGCCCAAGAAGACAACGAAGAAGCCAGCAGCTCCCGCCACTGTAAAGAAGCCGAAAGCCAAGACGACAGCGGCCAAAAAGTAAAGTGTGAAACTGTACACGTTGGTGTACAAGGTCGCATTCGAAATTTTAGATGTATCCGTCTGAAATTGATTTAAACAAGCCCTTTTCAGGGCTACAAAACTATATTCAAAAGAGATACAAATTATCGAGCCTTGTCTTGCATACATACGAGTATGCTATAGATATTTAATATTTAGCATCCAGTTCAAACGTTATTCAAAGAGTTATTCGGAATGCATTTTTCCCGAACCGAATCAAATACGTACATATGTATGTATGAAAAACCGTTTACACAGACGCTGTATCTCAGAGGTCGGCAATTGAATAAAATTTTTATTGTATTGTGCATATATTTCTTGCATATCGATGAAATTATATATTGAAAATGGAATTTCTTTGGAAGAACATTTTGTGGCCCTGAAAAGGGCCTTTTTGGGTTTTGTTCGAAACCAATTTACTTGGAGCTGGTGTACTTGGTGACAGCCTTGGTTCCCTCACTAACAGCGTGCTTGGCCAGCTCTCCCGGCAGCAGCAGGCGCACAGCCGTTTGGATTTCCCGACTGGTGATGGTTGAGCGCTTGTTGTAATGAGCCAAGCGAGACGCCTCGGCAGCAATGCGCTCGAAGATGTCATTTACAAAGCTGTTCATGATGCTCATCGCTTTCGACGAAATACCAGTGTCAGGATGGACTTGCTTCAGAACTTTGTAAATATAGATGGCATAGCTCTCCTTCCTCTTGCGCTTCTTCTTCTTGTCGTTCTTGGTGATGTTCTTCTGAGCCTTTCCAGCCTTTTTGGCTGCCTTTCCACTAGTCTTGGGAGGCATTTTTCACTTCACTTTATGTAAAACACTTAATGTGTTTGAACGGACTGGGCTCAGAACCTTATAGTTTTATTCGAGTAGTCTGTTCAGGTTTAACATACATTTCGTAGCGGGCGAAAACCCACCCCTTGGTTGAGCGCTCATGCAGTCGGAAAAGGTATAAATATGGCGTTCTGTGGCTTTGGACAACATTCGTGTGTGAACAGTGAAAAAGAAAAGGAATCTATTAACATGTCTGGTCGTGGTAAAGGTGGCAAAGTGAAGGGAAAGGCAAAGTCTCGGTCGAACCGTGCTGGTCTTCAGTTCCCTGTTGGTCGTATTCATCGTCTACTTCGCAAGGGCAACTATGCCGAGCGTGTCGGTGCCGGCGCTCCCGTTTACCTGGCTGCCGTGATGGAATACTTGGCCGCTGAAGTTCTCGAGTTGGCTGGCAATGCTGCCCGTGATAACAAGAAGACGAGAATTATCCCTCGCCATCTGCAGCTGGCCATCCGCAACGATGAGGAGTTGAACAAACTGCTCTCAGGCGTCACCATTGCTCAGGGTGGTGTGTTGCCCAACATCCAGGCCGTTCTGCTGCCCAAGAAGACCGAGAAGAAGGCATAAATGTTCCAATAGCAAAAACAATTTACATTCTTGTACAATATATAAACCAAAACGTCCTTTTCAGGACGACCAAACTATGACTAAAGAATTAAGAGAATTTTCATAATTTATTATCATTCATTATTATCAGTTAAAATAAAATGCACATATTTCTGCAGGCCAAACACGCATATTTTTCTTTTTTTTGGTACAGGGCCTAAAAGAAAGTACAGTTGCGTCCGACTCATCTGAACAACGGATGAAATTCAATGTTTGCTTGCCAAGAAAGAACCCAAATTTTACCTACCTACCCATGTTTCTACCCAAGTTTATCTACGAGAATACTTTCGACCAAAAAGTTCCCATCTTGGAAAGATGGCTGAACATTTAGACTGAAAGAAAGAAAAACACTATATGCAGCGCACATACATACATAGTAGATGGGAATTGCGTATTGCAATCAATGACTCGACAATCAATTCATTTTTTCTTTCATTATTCTGCTTTTACTTCACTATTATCAAGTACGATTCATGATTTTGAAAATATGTCTCTCTTCTAGATTATTTTGTGGTCCTGAAAAGGACCGATTGTTTAATATATGGTTACTTTTGAACAGCAGACTGTGCAGATTTTCTTAACCGCCGAAACCGTACAGCGTGCGGCCTTGTCTCTTCAGAGCATACACAACATCCATGGCTGTGACTGTCTTCCTCTTGGCATGTTCGGTGTAGGTGACGGCATCACGGATAACGTTTTCCAAAAACACTTTCAGCACTCCACGAGTTTCCTCGTAGATGAGTCCCGAGATACGTTTTACACCGCCACGACGAGCCAAACGGCGGATAGCGGGCTTCGTGATACCCTGGATGTTATCACGCAGAACCTTGCGATGACGCTTAGCGCCTCCCTTTCCCAAGCCTTTGCCACCTTTACCACGACCAGTCATTTTCTTTCACTATGTTGTTTCACTTTACGACACGAAGAACGAATGCCATCCACATTTTGTATCGCTTGTATTTATACAAAACACCATCAAAACACGAGTGAGTCCGAATGATATGTGCATCTCGCTCGTGAAATGAAATAGCATGCTTCGGCAACTCTCTCGTTTCAACCCTCCACCAGAAGAATGCTATATAAGTGAGTTGCGGGATTCGGCATCGATTATTACAAATTCAGACTTTGAAAGTGAATAGTGAAAATGGCCCGTACCAAGCAGACTGCTCGTAAATCGACTGGTGGCAAGGCGCCGCGCAAACAACTGGCTACCAAGGCCGCACGTAAAAGTGCTCCAGCAACCGGAGGCGTGAAGAAACCTCATCGCTATCGCCCCGGCACTGTTGCCCTCCGTGAAATCCGTCGCTACCAGAAGAGTACCGAGCTGCTGATCCGCAAACTGCCTTTCCAGCGTTTGGTTCGTGAAATCGCTCAGGATTTCAAAACTGACTTGCGTTTCCAGAGCTCGGCAGTAATGGCACTCCAGGAAGCTAGCGAAGCCTATCTGGTCGGTCTCTTCGAAGATACCAACTTGTGCGCCATCCATGCCAAGCGTGTCACAATCATGCCCAAGGACATCCAACTGGCCAGACGTATCCGTGGCGAGCGTGCTTAAGTTGATATTTCTTCGTCAGGCGCATATAAATTTCATACAAATCGGTCCTTTTCAGGACCACAAAATAATTTTCAATGAGATTTTTTATTTCTGCATACTCGTACTATTTTTCCCAAATAAAATATTTGTAATTTTGTCTTTGCTTTGTGCTAGAGCGTTGGTTTAGATACAAAACAGAATTGGGAGAATACCGTATACGATCCGTATTAAATGTATAGTTAGACGAATGTTTTGACATCTTCGGGTTTTTCATTAAAGAATTTTGCTGATTGTAAGAATTCTAAAAGGGGGACAACATTTGTGTATGGTTAAATTGCGGCGATATATATCATTTCTATGTATTTGGGAAAGAAAAAATATATTTTTGTTGCGAGGTGATAAACCTATCAGAAACAAACAGCTAGAGCTGTGGAACTAGAATAGAATACAAACCCTTTTAACGTAATTTTAGATTTTTCCAATGACCAATAAATTGCATTTGATATTTTTCGAATCTACTACTGGTATACTCGTATGCAATAAATGGTCGTTATAAATGAAAATATATGAAAATCTTCAACAAAAGTAAATGAAATATGTTCTTAAGATTCGTATAAATTGGTATAGACAATAAAATTTACGTAAAATTTATTTTTTCGATTTTTACTTTGAGATGAACTTAATTTGTAGTGCTATGTGGGTAAGAAAGTATGTTATTATTGGGTAAATATTGGCAAAAATGGATCAGAAATAATATAAAATTGAAAATCGTGTTCATTTCCTTAAGAAAAATGGCTTTAAACAATATATTTTTAAACATTTATATTTTTTGACCCCTAAATTCAATGTTGAACATATCCAGAAAGTGGTCTTTTTGTACTCGATAGGGTTATCTTCAAAACGATTTTAAAATACCATACTAAACGATATGTGAATATATGTTTATTGTCTCTTAAAGTAAATTAATCAAATTTTATGTTTCAAAAAAAAGTTTAGCAAAATGAGCCAGCATTGTTATTTATTAATATCATTGAATCCAAAATATAAGAGTTGGATAACTAGTTGTCAAAGTTTGCACAATTATTAAAAATCGATGATGGACGATATTCACAAAATAAATGATTTACAGTAATATTTGAAATATTTAACAATATGAATCAATGAAAATATATTTCAATTATTTAATAGTTATATATAGAAAAGCAAAAATAAGACAGACGTTCAATGAAACTTCTAACAAACAAATCACCAATGCTAAAATCATCTTCGTACTGCCCTTCTACTCGCTTCTCATTCGAACGAGGGACCATAGCCCAGGTCCCCAACGGCGTTTTTTCATTGAAAAGTGTAATTTTGTAAAGAATAATGTCCGATTCTGCAGTTGCAACATCCGCGTCTCCAGTGGCTGCTCCACCAGTACCAGCGGAGAAGAAGGTGGCCGCCAAAAAGGCATCTGGATCCGCTGCTGCTACTGCAAAGGCAAAGAAGCCCACAGCTCCACCATCGCATCCCCCAACTCAGCAAATGGTTGACGCTTCGATTAAGAGCTTGAAGGAACGTGGCGGCTCATCGCTTTTGGCAATCAAGAAATATATTACTGCCGAATACAAATGCGATGCCCAGAAACTGGCCCCATTTATCAAGAAGTACTTGAAGTCGGCCGTTGCCAATGGAAAGCTGATCCAAACAAAGGGAAAGGGTGCATCTGGTTCGTTCAAGCTGTCGGCTTCCGCCAAAAAGGAGCCCAAGCCAAAGGTTGCATCTGTCGAGAAGAAAGTTAAAAGTAAGAAGGTGGCGTCATCGTCGTCGGCGGCAACCAAGAAGACAGCAAGCCCTAAAAAAGCAGCCGCTGCCGGTGACAAGAAACTAAAGGTGAAGAAGTCAGTCGCCACCAAGAAGACCGCCGAGAAGAAGAAAACTGAGAAGGCAAAGGCTAAGGATGCGAAGATAACTGGAACCGTGAAGGCGAAGCCAGCAGCGACAAAGGCCAAGTCGAGCCCAGCAAAACCAAAGCCAAAGCCAAAAGCAAAGGCTGTAGCTGCAGCGGCATCTGTCAAGCCCAAGAAGACAACGAAGAAGCCAGCAGCTCCCGCCACTGTAAAGAAGCCGAAAGCCAAGACGACAGCGGCCAAAAAGTAAAGTGTGAAACTGTACACGTTGGTGTACAAGGTCGCATTCGAAATTTTAGATGTATCCGTCTGAAATTGATTTAAACAAGCCCTTTTCAGGGCTACAAAACTATATTCAAAAGAGATACAAATTATCGAGCCTTGTCTTGCATACATACGAGTATGCTATAGATATTTAATATTTAGCATCCAGTTCAAACGTTATTCAAAGAGTTATTCGGAATGCATTTTTCCCGAACCGAATCAAATACGTACATATGTATGTATGAAAAACCGTTTACACAGACGCTGTATCTCAGAGGTCGGCAATTGAATAAAATTTTTATTGTATTGTGCATATATTTCTTGCATATCGATGAAATTATATATTGAAAATGGAATTTCTTTGGAAGAACATTTTGTGGCCCTGAAAAGGGCCTTTTTGGGTTTTGTTCGAAACCAATTTACTTGGAGCTGGTGTACTTGGTGACAGCCTTGGTTCCCTCACTAACAGCGTGCTTGGCCAGCTCTCCCGGCAGCAGCAGGCGCACAGCCGTTTGGATTTCCCGACTGGTGATGGTTGAGCGCTTGTTGTAATGAGCCAAGCGAGACGCCTCGGCAGCAATGCGCTCGAAGATGTCATTTACAAAGCTGTTCATGATGCTCATCGCTTTCGACGAAATACCAGTGTCAGGATGGACTTGCTTCAGAACTTTGTAAATATAGATGGCATAGCTCTCCTTCCTCTTGCGCTTCTTCTTCTTGTCGTTCTTGGTGATGTTCTTCTGAGCCTTTCCAGCCTTTTTGGCTGCCTTTCCACTAGTCTTGGGAGGCATTTTTCACTTCACTTTATGTAAAACACTTAATGTGTTTGAACGGACTGGGCTCAGAACCTTATAGTTTTATTCGAGTAGTCTGTTCAGGTTTAACATACATTTCGTAGCGGGCGAAAACCCACCCCTTGGTTGAGCGCTCATGCAGTCGGAAAAGGTATAAATATGGCGTTCTGTGGCTTTGGACAACATTCGTGTGTGAACAGTGAAAAAGAAAAGGAATCTATTAACATGTCTGGTCGTGGTAAAGGTGGCAAAGTGAAGGGAAAGGCAAAGTCTCGGTCGAACCGTGCTGGTCTTCAGTTCCCTGTTGGTCGTATTCATCGTCTACTTCGCAAGGGCAACTATGCCGAGCGTGTCGGTGCCGGCGCTCCCGTTTACCTGGCTGCCGTGATGGAATACTTGGCCGCTGAAGTTCTCGAGTTGGCTGGCAATGCTGCCCGTGATAACAAGAAGACGAGAATTATCCCTCGCCATCTGCAGCTGGCCATCCGCAACGATGAGGAGTTGAACAAACTGCTCTCAGGCGTCACCATTGCTCAGGGTGGTGTGTTGCCCAACATCCAGGCCGTTCTGCTGCCCAAGAAGACCGAGAAGAAGGCATAAATGTTCCAATAGCAAAAACAATTTACATTCTTGTACAATATATAAACCAAAACGTCCTTTTCAGGACGACCAAACTATGACTAAAGAATTAAGAGAATTTTCATAATTTATTATCATTCATTATTATCAGTTAAAATAAAATGCACATATTTCTGCAGGCCAAACACGCATATTTTTCTTTTTTTTGGTACAGGGCCTAAAAGAAAGTACAGTTGCGTCCGACTCATCTGAACAACGGATGAAATTCAATGTTTGCTTGCCAAGAAAGAACCCAAATTTTACCTACCTACCCATGTTTCTACCCAAGTTTATCTACGAGAATACTTTCGACCAAAAAGTTCCCATCTTGGAAAGATGGCTGAACATTTAGACTGAAAGAAAGAAAAACACTATATGCAGCGCACATACATACATAGTAGATGGGAATTGCGTATTGCAATCAATGACTCGACAATCAATTCATTTTTTCTTTCATTATTCTGCTTTTACTTCACTATTATCAAGTACGATTCATGATTTTGAAAATATGTCTCTCTTCTAGATTATTTTGTGGTCCTGAAAAGGACCGATTGTTTAATTTATGGTTACTTTTGAACAGCAGACTGTGCAGATTTTCTTAACCGCCGAAACCGTACAGCGTGCGGCCTTGTCTCTTCAGAGCATACACAACATCCATGGCTGTGACTGTCTTCCTCTTGGCATGTTCGGTGTAGGTGACGGCATCACGGATAACGTTTTCCAAAAACACTTTCAGCACTCCACGAGTTTCCTCGTAGATGAGTCCCGAGATACGTTTTACACCGCCACGACGAGCCAAACGGCGGATAGCGGGCTTCGTGATACCCTGGATGTTATCACGCAGAACCTTGCGATGACGCTTAGCGCCTCCCTTTCCCAAGCCTTTGCCACCTTTACCACGACCAGTCATTTTCTTTCACTATGTTGTTTCACTTTACGACACGAAGAACGAATGCCATCCACATTTTGTATCGCTTGTATTTATACAAAACACCATCAAAACACGAGTGAGTCCGAATGATATGTGCATCTCGCTCGTGAAATGAAATAGCATGCTTCGGCAACTCTCTCGTTTCAACCCTCCACCAGAAGAATGCTATATAAGTGAGTTGCGGGATTCGGCATCGATTATTACAAATTCAGACTTTGAAAGTGAATAGTGAAAATGGCCCGTACCAAGCAGACTGCTCGTAAATCGACTGGTGGCAAGGCGCCGCGCAAACAACTGGCTACCAAGGCCGCACGTAAAAGTGCTCCAGCAACCGGAGGCGTGAAGAAACCTCATCGCTATCGCCCCGGCACTGTTGCCCTCCGTGAAATCCGTCGCTACCAGAAGAGTACCGAGCTGCTGATCCGCAAACTGCCTTTCCAGCGTTTGGTTCGTGAAATCGCTCAGGATTTCAAAACTGACTTGCGTTTCCAGAGCTCGGCAGTAATGGCACTCCAGGAAGCTAGCGAAGCCTATCTGGTCGGTCTCTTCGAAGATACCAACTTGTGCGCCATCCATGCCAAGCGTGTCACAATCATGCCCAAGGACATCCAACTGGCCAGACGTATCCGTGGCGAGCGTGCTTAAGTTGATATTTCTTCGTCAGGCGCATATAAATTTCATACAAATCGGTCCTTTTCAGGACCACAAAATAATTTTCAATGAGATTTTTTATTTCTGCATACTCGTACTATTTTTCCCAAATAAAATATTTGTAATTTTGTCTTTGCTTTGTGCTAGAGCGTTGGTTTAGATACAAAACAGAATTGGGAGAATACCGTATACGATCCGTATTAAATGTATAGTTAGACGAATGTTTTGACATCTTCGGGTTTTTCATTAAAGAATTTTGCTGATTGTAAGAATTCTAAAAGGGGGACAACATTTGTGTATGGTTAAATTGCGGCGATATATATCATTTCTATGTATTTGGGAAAGAAAAAATATATTTTTGTTGCGAGGTGATAAACCTATCAGAAACAAACAGCTAGAGCTGTGGAACTAGAATAGAATACAAACCCTTTTAACGTAATTTTAGATTTTTCCAATGACCAATAAATTGCATTTGATATTTTTCGAATCTACTACTGGTATACTCGTATGCAATAAATGGTCGTTATAAATGAAAATATATGAAAATCTTCAACAAAAGTAAATGAAATATGTTCTTAAGATTCGTATAAATTGGTATAGACAATAAAATTTACGTAAAATTTATTTTTTCGATTTTTACTTTGAGATGAACTTAATTTGTAGTGCTATGTGGGTAAGAAAGTATGTTATTATTGGGTAAATATTGGCAAAAATGGATCAGAAATAATATAAAATTGAAAATCGTGTTCATTTCCTTAAGAAAAATGGCTTTAAACAATATATTTTTAAACATTTATATTTTTTGACCCCTAAATTCAATGTTGAACATATCCAGAAAGTGGTCTTTTTGTACTCGATAGGGTTATCTTCAAAACGATTTTAAAATACCATACTAAACGATATGTGAATATATGTTTATTGTCTCTTAAAGTAAATTAATCAAATTTTATGTTTCAAAAAAAAGTTTAGCAAAATGAGCCAGCATTGTTATTTATTAATATCATTGAATCCAAAATATAAGAGTTGGATAACTAGTTGTCAAAGTTTGCACAATTATTAAAAATCGATGATGGACGATATTCACAAAATAAATGATTTACAGTAATATTTGAAATATTTAACAATATGAATCAATGAAAATATATTTCAATTATTTAATAGTTATATATAGAAAAGCAAAAATAAGACAGACGTTCAATGAAACTTCTAACAAACAAATCACCAATGCTAAAATCATCTTCGTACTGCCCTTCTACTCGCTTCTCATTCGAACGAGGGACCATAGCCCAGGTCCCCAACGGCGTTTTTTCATTGAAAAGTGTAATTTTGTAAAGAATAATGTCCGATTCTGCAGTTGCAACATCCGCGTCTCCAGTGGCTGCTCCACCAGTACCAGCGGAGAAGAAGGTGGCCGCCAAAAAGGCATCTGGATCCGCTGCTGCTACTGCAAAGGCAAAGAAGCCCACAGCTCCACCATCGCATCCCCCAACTCAGCAAATGGTTGACGCTTCGATTAAGAGCTTGAAGGAACGTGGCGGCTCATCGCTTTTGGCAATCAAGAAATATATTACTTCCGAATACAAATGCGATGCCCAGAAACTGGCCCCATTTATCAAGAAGTACTTGAAGTCGGCCGTTGCCAATGGAAAGCTGATCCAAACAAAGGGAAAGGGTGCATCTGGTTCGTTCAAGCTGTCGGCTTCCGCCAAAAAGGAGCCCAAGCCAAAGGTTGCATCTGTCGAGAAGAAAGTTAAAAGTAAGAAGGTGGCTTCATCGTCGTCGGCGGCAACCAAGAAGACAGCAAGCCCTAAAAAAGCAGCCGCTGCCGGTGACAAGAAACTAAAGGTGAAGAAGTCAGTCGCCACCAAGAAGACCGCCGAGAAGAAGAAAACTGAGAAGGCAAAGGCTAAGGATGCGAAGATAACTGGAACCGTGAAGGCGAAGCCAGCAGCGACAAAGGCCAAGTCGAGCCCAGCAAAACCAAAGCCAAAGCCAAAAGCAAAGGCTGTAGCTGCAGCGGCATCTGTCAAGCCCAAGAAGACAACGAAGAAGCCAGCAGCTCCCGCCACTGTAAAGAAGCCGAAAGCCAAGACGACAGCGGCCAAAAAGTAAAGTGTGAAACTGTACACGTTGGTGTACAAGGTCGCATTCGAAATTTTAGATGTATCCGTCTGAAATTGATTTAAACAAGCCCTTTTCAGGGCTACAAAACTATATTCAAAAGAGATACAAATTATCGAGCCTTGTCTTGCATACATACGAGTATGCTATAGATATTTAATATTTAGCATCCAGTTCAAACGTTATTCAAAGAGTTATTCGGAATGCATTTTTCCCGAACCGAATCAAATACGTACATATGTATGTATGAAAAACCGTTTACACAGACGCTGTATCTCAGAGGTCGGCAATTGAATAAAATTTTTATTGTATTGTGCATATATTTCTTGCATATCGATGAAATTATATATTGAAAATGGAATTTCTTTGGAAGAACATTTTGTGGCCCTGAAAAGGGCCTTTTTGGGTTTTGTTCGAAACCAATTTACTTGGAGCTGGTGTACTTGGTGACAGCCTTGGTTCCCTCACTAACAGCGTGCTTGGCCAGCTCTCCCGGCAGCAGCAGGCGCACAGCCGTTTGGATTTCCCGACTGGTGATGGTTGAGCGCTTGTTGTAATGAGCCAAGCGAGACGCCTCGGCAGCAATGCGCTCGAAGATGTCATTTACAAAGCTGTTCATGATGCTCATCGCTTTCGACGAAATACCAGTGTCAGGATGGACTTGCTTCAGAACTTTGTAAATATAGATGGCATAGCTCTCCTTCCTCTTGCGCTTCTTCTTCTTGTCGTTCTTGGTGATGTTCTTCTGAGCCTTTCCAGCCTTTTTGGCTGCCTTTCCACTAGTCTTGGGAGGCATTTTTCACTTCACTTTATGTAAAACACTTAATGTGTTTGAACGGACTGGGCTCAGAACCTTATAGTTTTATTCGAGTAGTCTGTTCAGGTTTAACATACATTTCGTAGCGGGCGAAAACCCACCCCTTGGTTGAGCGCTCATGCAGTCGGAAAAGGTATAAATATGGCGTTTTGTGGGTTTGGACAACATTCGTGTGTGAACAGTGAAAAAGAAAAGGAATCTATTAACATGTCTGGTCGTGGTAAAGGTGGCAAAGTGAAGGGAAAGGCAAAGTCTCGGTCGAACCGTGCTGGTCTTCAGTTCCCTGTTGGTCGTATTCATCGTCTACTTCGCAAGGGCAACTATGCCGAGCGTGTCGGTGCCGGCGCTCCCGTTTACCTGGCTGCCGTGATGGAATACTTGGCCGCTGAAGTTCTCGAGTTGGCTGGCAATGCTGCCCGTGATAACAAGAAGACGAGAATTATCCCTCGCCATCTGCAGCTGGCCATCCGCAACGATGAGGAGTTGAACAAACTGCTCTCAGGCGTCACCATTGCTCAGGGTGGTGTGTTGCCCAACATCCAGGCCGTTCTGCTGCCCAAGAAGACCGAGAAGAAGGCATAAATGTTCCAATAGCAAAAACAATTTACATTCTTGTACAATATATAAACCAAAACGTCCTTTTCAGGACGACCAAACTATGACTAAAGAATTAAGAGAATTTTCATAATTTATTATCATTCATTATTATCAGTTAAAATAAAATGCACATATTTCTGCAGGCCAAACACGCATATTTTTCTTTTTTTTGGTACAGGGCCTAAAAGAAAGTACAGTTCCGTCCGACTCATCTGAACAACGGATGCAATTCAATGTTTGCTTGCCAAGAAAGAACCCAAATTTTACCTACCTACCCATGTTTCTACCCAAGTTTATCTACGAGAATACTTTCGACCAAAAAGTTCCCATCTTGGAAAGATGGCTGAACATTTAGACTGAAAGAAAGAAAAACACTATATGCAGCGCACATACATACATAGTAGATGGGAATTGCGTATTGCAATCAATGACTCGACAATCAATTCATTTTTTTTTTCATTATTCTGCTTTTACTTCACTATTATCAAGTACGATTCATGATTTTGAAAATATGTCTCTCTTCTAGATTATTTTGTGGTCCTGAAAAGGACCGATTGTTTAATTTATGGTTACTTTTGAACAGCAGACTATGCAGATTTTCTTAACCGCCGAAACCGTACAGCGTGCGGCCTTGTCTCTTCAGAGCATACACAACATCCATGGCTGTGACTGTCTTCCTCTTGGCATGTTCGGTGTAGGTGACGGCATCACGGATAACGTTTTCCAAAAACACTTTCAGCACTCCACGAGTTTCCTCGTAGATGAGTCCCGAGATACGTTTTACACCGCCACGACGAGCCAAACGGCGGATAGCGGGCTTCGTGATACCCTGGATGTTATCACGCAGAACCTTGCGATGACGCTTAGCGCCTCCCTTTCCCAAGCCTTTGCCACCTTTACCACGACCAGTCATTTTCTTTCACTATGTTGTTTCACTTTACGACACGAAGAACGAATGCCATCCACATTTTGTATCGCTTGTATTTATACAAAACACCATCAAAACACGAGTGAGTCCGAATGATATGTGCATCTCGCTCGTGAAATGAAATAGCATGCTTCGGCAACTCTCTCGTTTCAACCCTCCACCAGAAGAATGCTATATAAGTGAGTTGCGGGATTCGGCATCGATTATTACAAATTCAGACTTTGAAAGTGAATAGTGAAAATGGCCCGTACCAAGCAGACTGCTCGTAAATCGACTGGTGGCAAGGCGCCGCGCAAACAACTGGCTACCAAGGCCGCACGTAAAAGTGCTCCAGCAACCGGAGGCGTGAAGAAACCTCATCGCTATCGCCCCGGCACTGTTGCCCTCCGTGAAATCCGTCGCTACCAGAAGAGTACCGAGCTGCTGATCCGCAAACTGCCTTTCCAGCGTTTGGTTCGTGAAATCGCTCAGGATTTCAAAACTGACTTGCGTTTCCAGAGCTCGGCAGTAATGGCACTCCAGGAAGCTAGCGAAGCCTATCTGGTCGGTCTCTTCGAAGATACCAACTTGTGCGCCATCCATGCCAAGCGTGTCACAATCATGCCCAAGGACATCCAACTGGCCAGACGTATCCGTGGCGAGCGTGCTTAAGTTGATATTTCTTCGTCAGGCGCATATAAATTTCATACAAATCGGTCCTTTTCAGGACCACAAAATAATTTTCAATGAGATTTTTTATTTCTGCATACTCGTACTATTTTTCCCAAATAAAATATTTGTAATTTTGTCTTTGCTTTGTGCTAGAGCGTTGGTTTAGATACAAAACAGAATTGGGAGAATACCGTATACGATCCGTATTAAATGTATAGTTAGACGAATGTTTTGACATCTTCGGGTTTTTCATTAAAGAATTTTGCTGATTGTAAGAATTCTAAAAGGGGGACAACATTTGTGTATGGTTAAATTGCGGCGATATATATAATTTCTATGTATTTGGGAAAGAAAAAATATATTTTTGTTGCGAGGTGATAAACCTATCAGAAACAAACAGCTAGAGCTGTGGAACTAGAATAGAATACAAACCCTTTTAACGTAATTTTAGATTTTTCCAATGACCAATAAATTGCATTTGATATTTTTCGAATCTACTACTGGTATACTCGTATGCAATAAATGGTCGTTATAAATGAAAATATATGAAAATCTTCAACAAAAGTAAATGAAATATGTTCTTAAGATTCGTATAAATTGGTATAGACAATAAAATTTACGTAAAATTTATTTTTTCGATTTTTACTTTGAGATGAACTTAATTTGTAGTGCTATGTGGGTAAGAAAGTATGTTATTATTGGGTAAATATTGGCAAAAATGGATCAGAAATAATATAAAATTGAAAATCGTGTTCATTTCCTTAAGAAAAATGGCTTTAAACAATATATTTTTAAACATTTATATTTTTTGACCCCTAAATTCAATGTTGAACATATCCAGAAAGTGGTCTTTTTGTACTCGATAGGGTTATCTTCAAAACGATTTTAAAATACCATACTAAACGATATGTGAATATATGTTTATTGTCTCTTAAAGTAAATTAATCAAATTTTATGTTTAAAAAAAAAGTTTAGCAAAATGAGCCAGCATTGTTATTTATTAATATCATTGAATCCAAAATATAAGAGTTGGATAACTAGTTGTCAAAGTTTGCACAATTATTAAAAATCGATGATGGACGATATTCACAAAATAAATGATTTACAGTAATATTTGAAATATTTAACAATATGAATCAATGAAAATATATTTCAATTATTTAATAGTTATATATAGAAAAGCAAAAATAAGACAGACGTTCAATGAAACTTCTAACAAACAAATCACCAATGCTAAAATCATCTTCGTACTGCCCTTCTACTCGCTTCTCATTCGAACGAGGGACCATAGCCCAGGTCCCCAACGGCGTTTTTTCATTGAAAAGTGTAATTTTGTAAAGAATAATGTCCGATTCTGCAGTTGCAACATCCGCGTCTCCAGTGGCTGCTCCACCAGTACCAGCGGAGAAGAAGGTGGCCGCCAAAAAGGCATCTGGATCCGCTGCTGCTACTGCAAAGGCAAAGAAGCCCACAGCTCCACCATCGCATCCCCCAACTCAGGAAATGGTTGACGCTTCGATTAAGAGCTTGAAGGAACGTGGCGGCTCATCGCTTTTGGCAATCAAGAAATATATTACTTCCGAATACAAATGCGATGCCCAGAAACTGGCCCCATTTATCAAGAAGTACTTGAAGTCGGCCGTTGCCAATGGAAAGCTGATCCAAACAAAGGGAAAGGGTGCATCTGGTTCGTTCAAGCTGTCGGCTTCCGCCAAAAAGGAGCCCAAGCCAAAGGTTGCATCTGTCGAGAAGAAAGTTAAAAGTAAGAAGGTGGCTTCATCGTCGTCGGCGGCAACCAAGAAGACAGCAAGCCCTAAAAAAGCAGCCGCTGCCGGTGACAAGAAACTAAAGGTGAAGAAGTCAGTCGCCACCAAGAAGACCGCCGAGAAGAAGAAAACTGAGAAGGCAAAGGCTAAGGATGCGAAGATAACTGGAACCGTGAAGGCGAAGCCAGCAGCGACAAAGGCCAAGTCGAGCCCAGCAAAACCAAAGCCAAAGCCAAAAGCAAAGGCTGTAGCTGCAGCGGCATCTGTCAAGCCCAAGAAGACAACGAAGAAGCCAGCAGCTCCCGCCACTGTAAAGAAGCCGAAAGCCAAGACGACAGCGGCCAAAAAGTAAAGTGTGAAACTGTACACGTTGGTGTACAAGGTCGCATTCGAAATTTTAGATGTATCCGTCTGAAATTGATTTAAACAAGCCCTTTTCAGGGCTACAAAACTATATTCAAAAGAGATACAAATTATCGAGCCTTGTCTTGCATACATACGAGTATGCTATAGATATTTAATATTTAGCATCCAGTTCAAACGTTATTCAAAGAGTTATTCGGAATGCATTTTTCCCGAACCGAATCAAATACGTACATATGTATGTATGAAAAACCGTTTACACAGACGCTGTATCTCAGAGGTCGGCAATTGAATAAAATTTTTATTGTATTGTGCATATATTTCTTGCATATCGATGAAATTATATATTGAAAATGGAATTTCTTTGGAAGAACATTTTGTGGCCCTGAAAAGGGCCTTTTTGGGTTTTGTTCGAAACCAATTTACTTGGAGCTGGTGTACTTGGTGACAGCCTTGGTTCCCTCACTAACAGCGTGCTTGGCCAGCTCTCCCGGCAGCAGCAGGCGCACAGCCGTTTGGATTTCCCGACTGGTGATGGTTGAGCGCTTGTTGTAATGAGCCAAGCGAGACGCCTCGGCAGCAATGCGCTCGAAGATGTCATTTACAAAGCTGTTCATGATGCTCATCGCTTTCGACGAAATACCAGTGTCAGGATGGACTTGCTTCAGAACTTTGTAAATATAGATGGCATAGCTCTCCTTCCTCTTGCGCTTCTTCTTCTTGTCGTTCTTGGTGATGTTCTTCTGAGCCTTTCCAGCCTTTTTGGCTGCCTTTCCACTAGTCTTGGGAGGCATTTTTCACTTCACTTTATGTAAAACACTTAATGTGTTTGAACGGACTGGGCTCAGAACCTTATAGTTTTATTCGAGTAGTCTGTTCAGGTTTAACATACATTTCGTAGCGGGCGAAAACCCACCCCTTGGTTGAGCGCTCATGCAGTCGGAAAAGGTATAAATATGGCGTTCTGTGGCTTTGGACAACATTCGTGTGTGAACAGTGAAAAAGAAAAGGAATCTATTAACATGTCTGGTCGTGGTAAAGGTGGCAAAGTGAAGGGAAAGGCAAAGTCTCGGTCGAACCGTGCTGGTCTTCAGTTCCCTGTTGGTCGTATTCATCGTCTACTTCGCAAGGGCAACTATGCCGAGCGTGTCGGTGCCGGCGCTCCCGTTTACCTGGCTGCCGTGATGGAATACTTGGCCGCTGAAGTTCTCGAGTTGGCTGGCAATGCTGCCCGTGATAACAAGAAGACGAGAATTATCCCTCGCCATCTGCAGCTGGCCATCCGCAACGATGAGGAGTTGAACAAACTGCTCTCAGGCGTCACCATTGCTCAGGGTGGTGTGTTGCCCAACATCCAGGCCGTTCTGCTGCCCAAGAAGACCGAGAAGAAGGCATAAATGTTCCAATAGCAAAAACAATTTACATTCTTGTACAATATATAAACCAAAACGTCCTTTTCAGGACGACCAAACTATGACTAAAGAATTAAGAGAATTTTCATAATTTATTATCATTCATTATTATCACTTAAAATAAAATGCACATATTTCTGCAGGCCAAACACGCATATTTTTCTTTTTTTTGGTACAGGGCCTAAAAGAAAGTACAGTTCCGTCCGACTCATCTGAACAACGGATGCAATTCAATGTTTGCTTGCCAAGAAAGAACCCAAATTTTACCTACCTACCCATGTTTCTACCCAAGTTTATCTACGAGAATACTTTCGACCAAAAAGTTCCCATCTTGGAAAGATGGCTGAACATTTAGACTGAAAGAAAGAAAAACACTATATGCAGCGCACATACATACATAGTAGATGGGAATTGCGTATTGCAATCAATGACTCGACAATCAATTCATTTTTTTTTTCATTATTCTGCTTTTACTTCACTATTATCAAGTACGATTCATGATTTTGAAAATATGTCTCTCTTCAAGATTATTTTGTGGTCCTGAAAAGGACCGATTGTTTAATTTATGGTTACTTTTGAACAGCAGACTATGCAGATTTTCTTAACCGCCGAAACCGTACAGCGTGCGGCCTTGTCTCTTCAGAGCATACACAACATCCATGGCTGTGACTGTCTTCCTCTTGGCATGTTCGGTGTAGGTGACGGCATCACGGATAACGTTTTCCAAAAACACTTTCAGCACTCCACGAGTTTCCTCGTAGATGAGTCCCGAGATACGTTTTACACCGCCACGACGAGCCAAACGGCGGATAGCGGGCTTCGTGATACCCTGGATGTTATCACGCAGAACCTTGCGATGACGCTTAGCGCCTCCCTTTCCCAAGCCTTTGCCACCTTTACCACGACCAGTCATTTTCTTTCACTATGTTGTTTCACTTTACGACACGAAGAACGAATGCCATCCACATTTTGTATCGCTTGTATTTATACAAAACACCATCAAAACACGAGTGAGTCCGAATGATATGTGCATCTCGCTCGTGAAATGAAATAGCATGCTTCGGCAACTCTCTCGTTTCAACCCTCCACCAGAAGAATGCTATATAAGTGAGTTGCGGGATTCGGCATCGATTATTACAAATTCAGACTTTGAAAGTGAATAGTGAAAATGGCCCGTACCAAGCAGACTGCTCGTAAATCGACTGGTGGCAAGGCGCCGCGCAAACAACTGGCTACCAAGGCCGCACGTAAAAGTGCTCCAGCAACCGGAGGCGTGAAGAAACCTCATCGCTATCGCCCCGGCACTGTTGCCCTCCGTGAAATCCGTCGCTACCAGAAGAGTACCGAGCTGCTGATCCGCAAACTGCCTTTCCAGCGTTTGGTTCGTGAAATCGCTCAGGATTTCAAAACTGACTTGCGTTTCCAGAGCTCGGCAGTAATGGCACTCCAGGAAGCTAGCGAAGCCTATCTGGTCGGTCTCTTCGAAGATACCAACTTGTGCGCCATCCATGCCAAGCGTGTCACAATCATGCCCAAGGACATCCAACTGGCCAGACGTATCCGTGGCGAGCGTGCTTAAGTTGATATTTCTTCGTCAGGCGCATATAAATTTCATACAAATCGGTCCTTTTCAGGACCACAAAATAATTTTCAATGAGATTTTTTATTTCTGCATACTCGTACTATTTTTCCCAAATAAAATATTTGTAATTTTGTCTTTGCTTTGTGCTAGAGCGTTGGTTTAGATACAAAACAGAATTGGGAGAATACCGTATACGATCCGTATTAAATGTATAGTTAGACGAATGTTTTGACATCTTCGGGTTTTTCATTAAAGAATTTTGCTGATTGTAAGAATTCTAAAAGGGGGACAACATTTGTGTATGGTTAAATTGCGGCGATATATATAATTTCTATGTATTTGGGAAAGAAAAAATATATTTTTGTTGCGAGGTGATAAACCTATCAGAAACAAACAGCTAGAGCTGTGGAACTAGAATAGAATACAAACCCTTTTAACGTAATTTTAGATTTTTCCAATGACCAATAAATTGCATTTGATATTTTTCGAATCTACTACTGGTATACTCGTATGCAATAAATGGTCGTTATAAATGAAAATATATGAAAATCTTCAACAAAAGTAAATGAAATATGTTCTTAAGATTCGTATAAATTGGTATAGACAATAAAATTTACGTAAAATTTATTTTTTCGATTTTTACTTTGAGATGAACTTAATTTGTAGTGCTATGTGGGTAAGAAAGTATGTTATTATTGGGTAAATATTGGCAAAAATGGATCAGAAATAATATAAAATTGAAAATCGTGTTCATTTCCTTAAGAAAAATGGCTTTAAACAATATATTTTTAAACATTTATATTTTTTGACCCCTAAATTCAATGTTGAACATATCCAGAAAGTGGTCTTTTTGTACTCGATAGGGTTATCTTCAAAACGATTTTAAAATACCATACTAAACGATATGTGAATATATGTTTATTGTCTCTTAAAGTAAATTAATCAAATTTTATGTTTAAAAAAAAAGTTTAGCAAAATGAGCCAGCATTGTTATTTATTAATATCATTGAATCCAAAATATAAGAGTTGGATAACTAGTTGTCAAAGTTTGCACAATTATTAAAAATCGATGATGGACGATATTCACAAAATAAATGATTTACAGTAATATTTGAAATATTTAACAATATGAATCAATGAAAATATATTTCAATTATTTAATAGTTATATATAGAAAAGCAAAAATAAGACAGACGTTCAATGAAACTTCTAACAAACAAATCACCAATGCTAAAATCATCTTCGTACTGCCCTTCTACTCGCTTCTCATTCGAACGAGGGACCATAGCCCAGGTCCCCAACGGCGTTTTTTCATTGAAAAGTGTAATTTTGTAAAGAATAATGTCCGATTCTGCAGTTGCAACATCCGCGTCTCCAGTGGCTGCTCCACCAGTACCAGCGGAGAAGAAGGTGGCCGCCAAAAAGGCATCTGGATCCGCTGCTGCTACTGCAAAGGCAAAGAAGCCCACAGCTCCACCATCGCATCCCCCAACTCAGGAAATGGTTGACGCTTCGATTAAGAGCTTGAAGGAACGTGGCGGCTCATCGCTTTTGGCAATCAAGAAATATATTACTTCCGAATACAAATGCGATGCCCAGAAACTGGCCCCATTTATCAAGAAGTACTTGAAGTCGGCCGTTGCCAATGGAAAGCTGATCCAAACAAAGGGAAAGGGTGCATCTGGTTCGTTCAAGCTGTCGGCTTCCGCCAAAAAGGAGCCCAAGCCAAAGGTTGCATCTGTCGAGAAGAAAGTTAAAAGTAAGAAGGTGGCTTCATTGTCGTCGGCGGCAACCAAGAAGACAGCAAGCCCTAAAAAAGCAGCCGCTGCCGGTGACAAGAAACTAAAGGTGAAGAAGTCAGTCGCCACCAAGAAGACCGCCGAGAAGAAGAAAACTGAGAAGGCAAAGGCTAAGGATGCGAAGATAACTGGAACCGTGAAGGCGAAGCCAGCAGCGACAAAGGCCAAGTCGAGCCCAGCAAAACCAAAGCCAAAAGCAAAGGCTGTAGCTGCAGCGGCATCTGTCAAGCCCAAGAAGACAACGAAGAAGCCAGCAGCTCCCGCCACTGTAAAGAAGCCGAAAGCCAAGACGACAGCGGCCAAAAAGTAAAGTGTGAAACTGTACACGTTGGTGTACAAGGTCGCATTCGAAATTTTAGATGTATCCGTCTGAAATTGATTTAAACAAGCCCTTTTCAGGGCTACAAAACTATATTCAAAAGAGATACAAATTATCGAGCCTTGTCTTGCATACATAAGAGTATGCTATAGATATTTAATATTTAGCATCCAGTTCAAACGTTATTCAAAGAGTTATTCGGAATGCATTTTTCCCGAACCGAATCAAATACGTACATATGTATGTATGAAAAACCGTTTACACAGACGCTGTATCTCAGAGGTCGGCAATTGAATAAAATTTTTATTGTATTGTGCATATATTTCTTGCATATCGATGAAATTATATATTGAAAATGGAATTTCTTTGGAAGAACATTTTGTGGCCCTGAAAAGGGCCTTTTTGGGTTTTGTTCGAAACCAATTTACTTGGAGCTGGTGTACTTGGTGACAGCCTTGGTTCCCTCACTAACAGCGTGCTTGGCCAGCTCTCCCGGCAGCAGCAGGCGCACAGCCGTTTGGATTTCCCGACTGGTGATGGTTGAGCGCTTGTTGTAATGAGCCAAGCGAGACGCCTCGGCAGCAATGCGCTCGAAGATGTCATTTACAAAGCTGTTCATGATGCTCATCGCTTTCGACGAAATACCAGTGTCAGGATGGACTTGCTTCAGAACTTTGTAAATATAGATGGCATAGCTCTCCTTCCTCTTGCGCTTCTTCTTCTTGTCGTTCTTGGTGATGTTCTTCTGAGCCTTTCCAGCCTTTTTGGCTGCCTTTCCACTAGTCTTGGGAGGCATTTTTCACTTCACTTTATGTAAAACACTTAATGTGTTTGAACGGACTGGGCTCAGAACCTTATAGTTTTATTCGAGTAGTCTGTTCAGGTTTAACATACATTTCGTAGCGGGCGAAAACCCACCCCTTGGTTGAGCGCTCATGCAGTCGGAAAAGGTATAAATATGGCGTTCTGTGGCTTTGGACAACATTCGTGTGTGAACAGTGAAAAAGAAAAGGAATCTATTAACATGTCTGGTCGTGGTAAAGGTGGCAAAGTGAAGGGAAAGGCAAAGTCTCGGTCGAACCGTGCTGGTCTTCAGTTCCCTGTTGGTCGTATTCATCGTCTACTTCGCAAGGGCAACTATGCCGAGCGTGTCGGTGCCGGCGCTCCCGTTTACCTGGCTGCCGTGATGGAATACTTGGCCGCTGAAGTTCTCGAGTTGGCTGGCAATGCTGCCCGTGATAACAAGAAGACGAGAATTATCCCTCGCCATCTGCAGCTGGCCATCCGCAACGATGAGGAGTTGAACAAACTGCTCTCAGGCGTCACCATTGCTCAGGGTGGTGTGTTGCCCAACATCCAGGCCAGGCCGTTCTGCTGCCCAAGAAGACCGAGAAGAAGGCATAAATGTTCCAATAGCAAAAACAATTTACATTCTTGTACAATATATAAACCAAAACGTCCTTTTCAGGACGACCAAACTATGACTAAAGAATTAAGAGAATTTTCATAATTTATTATCATTCATTATTATCAGTTAAAATAAAATGCACATATTTCTGCAGGCCAAACACGCATATTTTTCTTTTTTTTGGTACAGGGCCTAAAAGAAAGTACAGTTGCGTCCGACTCATCTGAACAACGAATGAAATTCAATGTTTGCTTGCCAAGAAAGAACCCAAATTTTACCTACCTACCCATGTTTCTACCCAAGTTTATCTACGAGAATACTTTCGACCAAAAAGTTCCCATCTTGGAAAGATGGCTGAACATTTAGACTGAAAGAAAGAAAAACACTATATGCAGCGCACATACATACATAGTAGATGGGAATTGCGTATTGCAATCAATGACTCGACAATCAATTCATTTTTTTTTTCATTATTCTGCTTTTACTTCACTATTATCAAGTACGATTCATGATTTTGAAAATATGTCTCTCTTCAAGATTATTTTGTGGTCCTGAAAAGGACCGATTGTTTAATTTATGGTTACTTTTGAACAGCAGACTATGCAGATTTTCTTAACCGCCGAAACCGTACAGCGTGCGGCCTTGTCTCTTCAGAGCATACACAACATCCATGGCTGTGACTGTCTTCCTCTTGGCATGTTCGGTGTAGGTGACGGCATCACGGATAACGTTTTCCAAAAACACTTTCAGCACTCCACGAGTTTCCTCGTAGATGAGTCCCGAGATACGTTTTACACCGCCACGACGAGCCAAACGGCGGATAGCGGGCTTCGTGATACCCTGGATGTTATCACGCAGAACCTTGCGATGACGCTTAGCGCCTCCCTTTCCCAAGCCTTTGCCACCTTTACCACGACCAGTCATTTTCTTTCACTATGTTGTTTCACTTTACGACACGAAGAACGAATGCCATCCACATTTTGTATCGCTTGTATTTATACAAAACACCATCAAAACACGAGTGAGTCCGAATGATATGTGCATCTCGCTCGTGAAATGAAATAGCATGCTTCGGCAACTCTCTCGTTTCAACCCTCCACCAGAAGAATGCTATATAAGTGAGTTGCGGGATTCGGCATCGATTATTACAAATTCAGACTTTGAAAGTGAATAGTGAAAATGGCCCGTACCAAGCAGACTGCTCGTAAATCGACTGGTGGCAAGGCGCCGCGCAAACAACTGGCTACCAAGGCCGCACGTAAAAGTGCTCCAGCAACCGGAGGCGTGAAGAAACCTCATCGCTATCGCCCCGGCACTGTTGCCCTCCGTGAAATCCGTCGCTACCAGAAGAGTACCGAGCTGCTGATCCGCAAACTGCCTTTCCAGCGTTTGGTTCGTGAAATCGCTCAGGATTTCAAAACTGACTTGCGTTTCCAGAGCTCGGCAGTAATGGCACTCCAGGAAGCTAGCGAAGCCTATCTGGTCGGTCTCTTCGAAGATACCAACTTGTGCGCCATCCATGCCAAGCGTGTCACAATCATGCCCAAGGACATCCAACTGGCCAGACGTATCCGTGGCGAGCGTGCTTAAGTTGATATTTCTTCGTCAGGCGCATATAAATTTCATACAAATCGGTCCTTTTCAGGACCACAAAATAATTTTCAATGAGATTTTTTATTTCTGCATACTCGTACTATTTTTCCCAAATAAAATATTTGTAATTTTGTCTTTGCTTTGTGCTAGAGCGTTGGTTTAGATACAAAACAGAATTGGGAGAATACCGTATACGATCCGTATTAAATGTATAGTTAGACGAATGTTTTGACATCTTCGGGTTTTTCATTAAAGAATTTTGCTGATTGTAAGAATTCTAAAAGGGGGACAACATTTGTGTATGGTTAAATTGCGGCGATATATATCATTTCTATGTATTTGGGAAAGAAAAAATATATTTTTGTTGCGAGGTGATAAACCTATCAGAAACAAACAGCTAGAGCTGTGGAACTAGAATAGAATACAAACCCTTTTAACGTAATTTTAGATTTTTCCAATGACCAATAAATTGCATTTGATATTTTTCGAATCTACTACTGGTATACTCGTATGCAATAAATGGTCGTTATAAATGAAAATATATGAAAATCTTCAACAAAAGTAAATGAAATATGTTCTTAAGATTCGTATAAATTGGTATAGACAATAAAATTTACGTAAAATTTATTTTTTCGATTTTTACTTTGAGATGAACTTAATTTGTAGTGCTATGTGGGTAAGAAAGTATGTTATTATTGGGTAAATATTGGCAAAAATGGATCAGAAATAATATAAAATTGAAAATCGTGTTCATTTCCTTAAGAAAAATGGCTTTAAACAATATATTTTTAAACATTTATATTTTTTGACCCCTAAATTCAATGTTGAACATATCCAGAAAGTGGTCTTTTTGTACTCGATAGGGTTATCTTCAAAACGATTTTAAAATACCATACTAAACGATATGTGAATATATGTTTATTGTCTCTTAAAGTAAATTAATCAAATTTTATGTTAAAAAAAAAAGTTTAGCAAAATGAGCTGTTATTTATTAATATCATTGAATCCAAAATATAAGAGTTGGATAACTAGTTGTCAAAGTTTGCACAATTATTAAAAATCGATGATGGACGATATTCACAAAATAAATGATTTACAGTAATATTTGAAATATTTAACAATATGAATCAATGAAAATATATTTCAATTATTTAATAGTTATATATAGAAAAGCAAAAATAAGACAGACGTTCAATGAAACTTCTAACAAACAAATCACCAATGCTAAAATCATCTTCGTACTGCCCTTCTACTCGCTTCTCATTCGAACGAGGGACCATAGCCCAGGTCCCCAACGGCGTTTTTTCATTGAAAAGTGTAATTTTGTAAAGAATAATGTCCGATTCTGCAGTTGCAACATCCGCGTCTCCAGTGGCTGCTCCACCAGTACCAGCGGAGAAGAAGGTGGCCGCCAAAAAGGCATCTGGATCCGCTGCTGCTACTGCAAAGGCAAAGAAGCCCACAGCTCCACCATCGCATCCCCCAACTCAGGAAATGGTTGACGCTTCGATTAAGAGCTTGAAGGAACGTGGCGGCTCATCGCTTTTGGCAATCAAGAAATATATTACTTCCGAATACAAATGCGATGCCCAGAAACTGGCCCCATTTATCAAGAAGTACTTGAAGTCGGCCGTTGCCAATGGAAAGCTGATCCAAACAAAGGGAAAGGGTGCATCTGGTTCGTTCAAGCTGTCGGCTTCCGCCAAAAAGGAGCCCAAGCCAAAGGTTGCATCTGTCGAGAAGAAAAGTAAGAAGGTGGCTTCATCGTCGTCGGCGGCAACCAAGAAGACAGCAAGCCCTAAAAAAGCAGCCGCTGCCGGTGACAAGAAACTAAAGGTGAAGAAGTCAGTCGCCACCAAGAAGACCGCCGAGAAGAAGAAAACTGAGAAGGCAAAGGCTAAGGATGCGAAGATAACTGGAACCGTGAAGGCGAAGCCAGCAGCGACAAAGGCCAAGTCGAGCCCAGCAAAACCAAAGCCAAAAGCAAAGGCTGTAGCTGCAGCGGCATCTGTCAAGCCCAAGAAGACAACGAAGAAGCCAGCAGCTCCCGCCACTGTAAAGAAGCCGAAAGCCAAGACGACAGCGGCCAAAAAGTAAAGTGTGAAACTGTACACGTTGGTGTACAAGGTCGCATTCGAAATTTTAGATGTATCCGTCTGAAATTGATTTAAACAAGCCCTTTTCAGGGCTACAAAACTATATTCAAAAGAGATACAAATTATCGAGCCTTGTCTTGCATACATAAGAGTATGCTATAGATATTTAATATTTAGCATCCAGTTCAAACGTTATTCAAAGAGTTATTCGGAATGCATTTTTCCCGAACCGAATCAAATACGTACATATGTATGTATGAAAAACCGTTTACACAGACGCTGTATCTCAGAGGTCGGCAATTGAATAAAATTTTTATTGTATTGTGCATATATTTCTTGCATATCGATGAAATTATATATTGAAAATGGAATTTCTTTGGAAGAACATTTTGTGGCCCTGAAAAGGGCCTTTTTGGGTTTTGTTCGAAACCAATTTACTTGGAGCTGGTGTACTTGGTGACAGCCTTGGTTCCCTCACTAACAGCGTGCTTGGCCAGCTCTCCCGGCAGCAGCAGGCGCACAGCCGTTTGGATTTCCCGACTGGTGATGGTTGAGCGCTTGTTGTAATGAGCCAAGCGAGACGCCTCGGCAGCAATGCGCTCGAAGATGTCATTTACAAAGCTGTTCATGATGCTCATCGCTTTCGACGAAATACCAGTGTCAGGATGGACTTGCTTCAGAACTTTGTAAATATAGATGGCATAGCTCTCCTTCCTCTTGCGCTTCTTCTTCTTGTCGTTCTTGGTGATGTTCTTCTGAGCCTTTCCAGCCTTTTTGGCTGCCTTTCCACTAGTCTTGGGAGGCATTTTTCACTTCACTTTATGTAAAACACTTAATGTGTTTGAACGGACTGGGCTCAGAACCTTATAGTTTTATTCGAGTAGTCTGTTCAGGTTTAACATACATTTCGTAGCGGGCGAAAACCCACCCCTTGGTTGAGCGCTCATGCAGTCGGAAAAGGTATAAATATGGCGTTCTGTGGCTTTGGACAACATTCGTGTGTGAACAGTGAAAAAGAAAAGGAATCTATTAACATGTCTGGTCGTGGTAAAGGTGGCAAAGTGAAGGGAAAGGCAAAGTCTCGGTCGAACCGTGCTGGTCTTCAGTTCCCTGTTGGTCGTATTCATCGTCTACTTCGCAAGGGCAACTATGCCGAGCGTGTCGGTGCCGGCGCTCCCGTTTACCTGGCTGCCGTGATGGAATACTTGGCCGCTGAAGTTCTCGAGTTGGCTGGCAATGCTGCCCGTGATAACAAGAAGACGAGAATTATCCCTCGCCATCTGCAGCTGGCCATCCGCAACGATGAGGAGTTGAACAAACTGCTCTCAGGCGTCACCATTGCTCAGGGTGGTGTGTTGCCCAACATCCAGGCCGTTCTGCTGCCCAAGAAGACCGAGAAGAAGGCATAAATGTTCCAATAGCAAAAACAATTTACATTCTTGTACAATATATAAACCAAAACGTCCTTTTCAGGACGACCAAACTATGACTAAAGAATTAAGAGAATTTTCATAATTTATTATCATTCATTATTATCAGTTAAAATAAAATGCACATATTTCTGCAGGCCAAACACGCATATTTTTCTTTTTTTTGGTACAGGGCCTAAAAGAAAGTACAGTTGCGTCCGACTCATCTGAACAACGAATGAAATTCAATGTTTGCTTGCCAAGAAAGAACCCAAATTTTACCTACCTACCCATGTTTCTACCCAAGTTTATCTACGAGAATACTTTCGACCAAAAAGTTCCCATCTTGGAAAGATGGCTGAACATTTAGACTGAAAGAAAGAAAAACACTATATGCAGCGCACATACATACATAGTAGATGGGAATTGCGTATTGCAATCAATGACTCGACAATCAATTCATTTTTTTTTTCATTATTATGCTTTTACTTCACTATTATCAAGTACGATTCATGATTTTGAAAATATGTCTCTCTTCTAGATTATTTTGTGGTCCTGAAAAGGACCGATTGTTTAATTTATGGTTACTTTTGAACAGCAGACTATGCAGATTTTCTTAACCGCCGAAACCGTACAGCGTGCGGCCTTGTCTCTTCAGAGCATACACAACATCCATGGCTGTGACTGTCTTCCTCTTGGCATGTTCGGTGTAGGTGACGGCATCACGGATAACGTTTTCCAAAAACACTTTCAGCACTCCACGAGTTTCCTCGTAGATGAGTCCCGAGATACGTTTTACACCGCCACGACGAGCCAAACGGCGGATAGCGGGCTTCGTGATACCCTGGATGTTATCACGCAGAACCTTGCGATGACGCTTAGCGCCTCCCTTTCCCAAGCCTTTGCCACCTTTACCACGACCAGTCATTTTCTTTCACTATGTTGTTTCACTTTACGACACGAAGAACGAATGCCATCCACATTTTGTATCGCTTGTATTTATACAAAACACCATCAAAACACGAGTGAGTCCGAATGATATGTGCATCTCGCTCGTGAAATGAAATAGCATGCTTCGGCAACTCTCTCGTTTCAACCCTCCACCAGAAGAATGCTATATAAGTGAGTTGCGGGATTCGGCATCGATTATTACAAATTCAGACTTTGAAAGTGAATAGTGAAAATGGCCCGTACCAAGCAGACTGCTCGTAAATCGACTGGTGGCAAGGCGCCGCGCAAACAACTGGCTACCAAGGCCGCACGTAAAAGTGCTCCAGCAACCGGAGGCGTGAAGAAACCTCATCGCTATCGCCCCGGCACTGTTGCCCTCCGTGAAATCCGTCGCTACCAGAAGAGTACCGAGCTGCTGATCCGCAAACTGCCTTTCCAGCGTTTGGTTCGTGAAATCGCTCAGGATTTCAAAACTGACTTGCGTTTCCAGAGCTCGGCAGTAATGGCACTCCAGGAAGCTAGCGAAGCCTATCTGGTCGGTCTCTTCGAAGATACCAACTTGTGCGCCATCCATGCCAAGCGTGTCACAATCATGCCCAAGGACATCCAACTGGCCAGACGTATCCGTGGCGAGCGTGCTTAAGTTGATATTTCTTCGTCAGGCGCATATAAATTTCATACAAATCGGTCCTTTTCAGGACCACAAAATAATTTTCAATGAGATTTTTTATTTCTGCATACTCGTACTATTTTTCCCAATTTGTAATTTGTAATTTTGTCTTTGCTTTGTGCTAGAGCGTTGGTTTAGATACAAAACAGAATTGGGAGAATACCGTATACGATCCGTATTAAATGTATAGTTAGACGAATGTTTTGACATCTTCGGGTTTTTCATTAAAGAATTTTGCTGATTGTAAGAATTCTAAAAGGGGGACAACATTTGTGTATGGTTAAATTGCGGCGATATATATAATTTCTATGTATTTGGGAAAGAAAAAATATATTTTTGTTGCGAGGTGATAAACCTATCAGAAACAAACAGCTAGAGCTGTGGAACTAGAATAGAATACAAACCCTTTTAACGTAATTTTAGATTTTTCCAATGACCAATAAATTGCATTTGATATTTTTCGAATCTACTACTGGTATACTCGTATGCAATAAATGGTCGTTATAAATGAAAATATATGAAAATCTTCAACAAAAGTAAATGAAATATGTTCTTAAGATTCGTATAAATTGGTATAGACAATAAAATTTACGTAAAATTTATTTTTTCGATTTTTACTTTGAGATGAACTTAATTTGTAGTGCTATGTGGGTAAGAAAGTATGTTATTATTGGGTAAATATTGGCAAAAATGGATCAGAAATAATATAAAATTGAAAATCGTGTTCATTTCCTTAAGAAAAATGGCTTTAAACAATATATTTTTAAACATTTATATTTTTTGACCCCTAAATTCAATGTTGAACATATCCAGAAAGTGGTCTTTTTGTACTCGATAGGGTTATCTTCAAAACGATTTTAAAATACCATACTAAACGATATGTGAATATATGTTTATTGTCTCTTAAAGTAAATTAATCAAATTTTATGTTTAAAAAAAAAGTTTAGCAAAATGAGCCAGCATTGTTATTTATTAATATCATTGAATCCAAAATATAAGAGTTGGATAACTAGTTGTCAAAGTTTGCACAATTATTAAAAATCGATGATGGACGATATTCACAAAATAAATGATTTACAGTAATATTTGAAATATTTAACAATATGAATCAATGAAAATATATTTCAATTATTTAATAGTTATATATAGAAAAGCAAAAATAAGACAGACGTTCAATGAAACTTCTAACAAACAAATCACCAATGCTAAAATCATCTTCGTACTGCCCTTCTACTCGCTTCTCATTCGAACGAGGGACCATAGCCCAGGTCCCCAACGGCGTTTTTTCATTGAAAAGTGTAATTTTGTAAAGAATAATGTCCGATTCTGCAGTTGCAACATCCGCGTCTCCAGTGGCTGCTCCACCAGTACCAGCGGAGAAGAAGGTGGCCGCCAAAAAGGCATCTGGATCCGCTGCTGCTACTGCAAAGGCAAAGAAGCCCACAGCTCCACCATCGCATCCCCCAACTCAGGAAATGGTTGACGCTTCGATTAAGAGCTTGAAGGAACGTGGCGGCTCATCGCTTTTGGCAATCAAGAAATATATTACTTCCGAATACAAATGCGATGCCCAGAAACTGGCCCCATTTATCAAGAAGTACTTGAAGTCGGCCGTTGCCAATGGAAAGCTGATCCAAACAAAGGGAAAGGGTGCATCTGGTTCGTTCAAGCTGTCGGCTTCCGCCAAAAAGGAGCCCAAGCCAAAGGTTGCATCTGTCGAGAAGAAAGTTAAAAGTAAGAAGGTGGCTTCATCGTCGTCGGCGGCAACCAAGAAGACAGCAAGCCCTAAAAAAGCAGCCGCTGCCGGTGACAAGAAACTAAAGGTGAAGAAGTCAGTCGCCACCAAGAAGACCGCCGAGAAGAAGAAAACTGAGAAGGCAAAGGCTAAGGATGCGAAGATAACTGGAACCGTGAAGGCGAAGCCAGGAGCGACAAAGGCCAAGTCGAGCCCAGCAAAACCAAAGCCAAAGCCAAAAGCAAAGGCTGTAGCTGCAGCGGCATCTGTCAAGCCCAAGAAGACAACGAAGAAGCCAGCAGCTCCCGCCACTGTAAAGAAGCCGAAAGCCAAGACGACAGCGGCCAAAAAGTAAAGTGTGAAACTGTACACGTTGGTGTACAAGGTCGCATTCGAAATTTTAGATGTATCCGTCTGAAATTGATTTAAACAAGCCCTTTTCAGGGCTACAAAACTATATTCAAAAGAGATACAAATTATCGAGCCTTGTCTTGCATACATAAGAGTATGCTATAGATATTTAATATTTAGCATCCAGTTCAAACGTTATTCAAAGAGTTATTCGGAATGCATTTTTCCCGAACCGAATCAAATACGTACATATGTATGTATGAAAAACCGTTTACACAGACGCTGTATCTCAGAGGTCGGCAATTGAATAAAATTTTTATTGTATTGTGCATATATTTCTTGCATATCGATGAAATTATATATTGAAAATGGAATTTCTTTGGAAGAAACTTTTGTGGCCCTGAAAAGGGCCTTTTTGGGTTTTGTTCGAAACCAATTTACTTGGAGCTGGTGTACTTGGTGACAGCCTTGGTTCCCTCACTAACAGCGTGCTTGGCCAGCTCTCCCGGCAGCAGCAGGCGCACAGCCGTTTGGATTTCCCGACTGGTGATGGTTGAGCGCTTGTTGTAATGAGCCAAGCGAGACGCCTCGGCAGCAATGCGCTCGAAGATGTCATTTACAAAGCTGTTCATGATGCTCATCGCTTTCGACGAAATACCAGTGTCAGGATGGACTTGCTTCAGAACTTTGTAAATATAGATGGCATAGCTCTCCTTCCTCTTGCGCTTCTTCTTCTTGTCGTTCTTGGTGATGTTCTTCTGAGCCTTTCCAGCCTTTTTGGCTGCCTTTCCACTAGTCTTGGGAGGCATTTTTCACTTCACTTTATGTAAAACACTTAATGTGTTTGAACGGACTGGGCTCAGAACCTTATAGTTTTATTCGAGTAGTCTGTTCAGGTTTAACATACATTTCGTAGCGGGCGAAAACCCACCCCTTGGTTGAGCGCTCATGCAGTCGGAAAAGGTATAAATATGGCGTTTTGTGGGTTTGGACAACATTCGTGTGTGAACAGTGAAAAAGAAAAGGAATCTATTAACATGTCTGGTCGTGGTAAAGGTGGCAAAGTGAAGGGAAAGGCAAAGTCTCGGTCGAACCGTGCTGGTCTTCAGTTCCCTGTTGGTCGTATTCATCGTCTACGTTTCCTTGATAGACTGCACAGTACCAGGTACCAGGTGCCAGGTACCAGGTACCAGGATGTTCCATAAAGCGTGGTCAGCCCCGCCCAGGACTGGGTCCCAGAATCCTGCGAGGCATATACACTTGCTTTTAGTGCCAGTCTCTGATTGTAGCAAAGCCCACTCTGAACATCTTCCAGTCTCGGGCTGTCTCTGTCTCTGTTTTCTCAGTCAGTCTCCAAAGCAGGCGCTGAAACTATTGCCAGTTTTCATCGACTCGTTTGCTCGTTGCTCATTTGAGAAGTCGAAAGGTTTACCCAGGACACGGAAAAGCCGGAAAAAGATACGAGAAATGCCTGCAAAAAAAAAAGGTGAAGGCAAAGCTAAAGGTAAAGAAAGTACTCGGTTCTGCGGCCATCGGACAGTCGTAACTCATTTCGTCTCATTTCAGCCGGGAATATACCGGGGGATACAGGATCTGTGGCAACCGCGACTGTGGTTCGGCGCCAAATGCCGCCGCGCGCCTGCAAGAGCAAGAGCCAGAGCGCCGCCCCAGAGCGCCGTCCCAGTCTTAGTCCCAGCCGCCAGCAGCCCAGCCGCCTGGCCAAGAAGCCCAGCCTGACGCCGACCACCGGTTCTCAGGCGCCATCGCAGACCATCGCAAAGTCGAGGCCCACCGGTCCCGAGACGATTTTTGAACGGCCCGGCAATGAGGACGACGGGCCCACCAGCAGCCATGCCGTGGCATTCGGCGAGTGCCAGCGCCGCGTCCTCGCCCTGGGTACGGGCGAAAAAAAAAGAAACCTGTCGCAGAAGAGCTGCCTGAAGGTGCGCAACACCTTGGGCGAACGCAGCACCCGGCACATGATGGCCGGGTATGTATCGTCATACTATGATGATAAACCGTCAACATCAGCAGCAGCAGCAGCAACAGCTCTGCTACGGCAGCAGCGGCAGCACAAGCAGCAGCAGCAACAACAACGGCAAACCTCAACACCAGCACAAGCAGCAGTGGCGGCGATTATGAAAAAGCTACCAACGAAAACGGCTGCAACAGCAGCAAATGCAGGTAAAGCGAAAACAAACAATAACGGCAAACATCCACCATTGCTCAGGGTGGTGTGTTGCCCAACATCCAGGCCGTTCTGCTGCCCAAGAAGACCGAGAAGAAGGCATAAATGTTCCAATAGCAAAAACAATTTACATTCTTGTACAATATATAAACCAAAACGTCCTTTTCAGGACGACCAAACTATGACTAAAGAATTAAGAGAATTTTCATAATTTATTATCATTCATTATTATCAGTTAAAATAAAATGCACATATTTCTGCAGGCCAAACACGCATATTTTTCTTTTTTTTGGTACAGGGCCTAAAAGAAAGTACAGTTGCGTCCGACTCATCTGAACAACGGATGCAATTCAATGTTTGCTTGCCAAGAAAGAACCCAAATTTTACCTACCTACCCATGTTTCTACCCAAGTTTATCTACGAGAATACTTTCGACCAAAAAGTTCCCATCTTGGAAAGATGGCTGAACATTTAGACTGAAAGAAAGAAAAACACTATATGCAGCGCACATACATACATAGTAGATGGGAATTGCGTATTGCAATCAATGACTCGACAATCAATTCATTTTTTCTTTCATTATTCTGCTTTTACTTCACTATTATCAAGTACGATTCATGATTTTGAAAATATGTCTCTCTTCTAGATTATTTTGTGGTCCTGAAAAGGACCGATTGTTTAATATATGGTTACTTTTGAACAGCAGACTGTGCAGATTTTCTTAACCGCCGAAACCGTACAGCGTGCGGCCTTGTCTCTTCAGAGCATACACAACATCCATGGCTGTGACTGTCTTCCTCTTGGCATGTTCGGTGTAGGTGACGGCATCACGGATAACGTTTTCCAAAAACACTTTCAGCACTCCACGAGTTTCCTCGTAGATGAGTCCCGAGATACGTTTTACACCGCCACGACGAGCCAAACGGCGGATAGCGGGCTTCGTGATACCCTGGATGTTATCACGCAGAACCTTGCGATGACGCTTAGCGCCTCCCTTTCCCAAGCCTTTGCCACCTTTACCACGACCAGTCATTTTCTTTCACTATGTTGTTTCACTTTACGACACGAAGAACGAATGCCATCCACATTTTGTATCGCTTGTATTTATACAAAACACCATCAAAACACGAGTGAGTCCGAATGATATGTGCATCTCGCTCGTGAAATGAAATAGCATGCTTCGGCAACTCTCTCGTTTCAACCCTCCACCAGAAGAATGCTATATAAGTGAGTTGCGGGATTCGGCATCGATTATTACAAATTCAGACTTTGAAAGTGAATAGTGAAAATGGCCCGTACCAAGCAGACTGCTCGTAAATCGACTGGTGGCAAGGCGCCGCGCAAACAACTGGCTACCAAGGCCGCACGTAAAAGTGCTCCAGCAACCGGAGGCGTGAAGAAACCTCATCGCTATCGCCCCGGCACTGTTGCCCTCCGTGAAATCCGTCGCTACCAGAAGAGTACCGAGCTGCTGATCCGCAAACTGCCTTTCCAGCGTTTGGTTCGTGAAATCGCTCAGGATTTCAAAACTGACTTGCGTTTCCAGAGCTCGGCAGTAATGGCACTCCAGGAAGCTAGCGAAGCCTATCTGGTCGGTCTCTTCGAAGATACCAACTTGTGCGCCATCCATGCCAAGCGTGTCACAATCATGCCCAAGGACATCCAACTGGCCAGACGTATCCGTGGCGAGCGTGCTTAAGTTGATATTTCTTCGTCAGGCGCATATAAATTTCATACAAATCGGTCCTTTTCAGGACCACAAAATAATTTTCAATGAGATTTTTTATTTCTGCATACTCGTACTATTTTTCCCAAATAAAATATTTGTAATTTTGTCTTTGCTTTGTGCTAGAGCGTTGGTTTAGATACAAAACAGAATTGGGAGAATACCGTATACGATCCGTATTAAATGTATAGTTAGACGAATGTTTTGACATCTTCGGGTTTTTCATTAAAGAATTTTGCTGATTGTAAGAATTCTAAAAGGGGGACAACATTTGTGTATGGTTAAATTGCGGCGATATATATAATTTCTATGTATTTGGGAAAGAAAAAATATATTTTTGTTGCGAGGTGATAAACCTATCAGAAACAAACAGCTAGAGCTGTGCAACTAGAATAGAATACAAACCCTTTTAACGTAATTTTAGATTTTTCCAATGACCAATAAATTGCATTTGATATTTTTCGAATCTACTACTGGTATACTCGTATGCAATAAATGGTCGTTATAAATGAAAATATATGAAAATCTTCAACAAAAGTAAATGAAATATGTTCTTAAGATTCGTATAAATTGGTATAGACAATAAAATTTACGTAAAATTTATTTTTTCGATTTTTACTTTGAGATGAACTTAATTTGTAGTGCTATGTGGGTAAGAAAGTATGTTATTATTGGGTAAATATTGGCAAAAATGGATCAGAAATAATATAAAATTGAAAATCGTGTTCATTTCCTTAAGAAAAATGGCTTTAAACAATATATTTTTAAACATTTATATTTTTTGACCCCTAAATTCAATGTTGAACATATCCAGAAAGTGGTCTTTTTGTACTCGATAGGGTTATCTTCAAAACGATTTTAAAATACCATACTAAACGATATGTGAATATATGTTTATTGTCTCTTAAAGTAAATTAATCAAATTTTATGTTTAAAAAAAAAGTTTAGCAAAATGAGCCAGCATTGTTATTTATTAATATCATTGAATCCAAAATATAAGAGTTGGATAACTAGTTGTCAAAGTTTGCACAATTATTAAAAATCGATGATGGACGATATTCACAAAATAAATGATTTACAGTAATATTTGAAATATTTAACAATATGAATCAATGAAAATATATTTCAATTATTTAATAGTTATATATAGAAAAGCAAAAATAAGACAGTCGTTCAATGAAACTTCTAACAAACAAATCACCAATGCTAAAATCATCTTCGTACTGCCCTTCTACTCGCTTCTCATTCGAACGAGGGACCATAGCCCAGGTCCCCAACGGCGTTTTTTCATTGAAAAGTGTAATTTTGTAAAGAATAATGTCCGATTCTGCAGTTGCAACATCCGCGTCTCCAGTGGCTGCTCCACCAGTACCAGCGGAGAAGAAGGTGGCCGCCAAAAAGGCATCTGGATCCGCTGCTGCTACTGCAAAGGCAAAGAAGCCCACAGCTCCACCATCGCATCCCCCAACTCAGGAAATGGTTGACGCTTCGATTAAGAGCTTGAAGGAACGTGGCGGCTCATCGCTTTTGGCAATCAAGAAATATATTACTGCCGAATACAAATGCGATGCCCAGAAACTGGCCCCATTTATCAAGAAGTACTTGAAGTCGGCCGTTGCCAATGGAAAGCTGATCCAAACAAAGGGAAAGGGTGCATCTGGTTCGTTCAAGTTGTCGGCTTCCGCCAAAAAGGAGCCCAAGCCAAAGGTTGCATCTGTCGAGAAGAAAGTTAAAAGTAAGAAGGTGGCGTCATCGTCGTCGGCGGCAACCAAGAAGACAGCAAGCCCTAAAAAAGCATCCGCTGCCGGTGACAAGAAACTAAAGGTGAAGAAGTCAGTCGCCACCAAGAAGACCGCCGAGAAGAAGAAAACTGAGAAGGCAAAGGCTAAGGATGCGAAGATAACTGGGACCGTGAAGGCGAAGCCAGCAGCGACAAAGGCCAAGTCGAGCCCAGCAAAACCAAAGCCAAAGCCAAAAGCAAAGGCTGTAGCTGCAGCGGCATCTGTCAAGCCCAAGAAGACAACGAAGAAGCCAGCAGCTCCCGCCACTGTAAAGAAGCCGAAAGCCAAGACGACAGCGGCCAAAAAGTAAAGTGTGAAACTGTACACGTTGGTGTACAAGGTCGCATTCGAAATTTTAGATGTATCCGTCTGAAATTGATTTAAACAAGCCCTTTTCAGGGCTACAAAACTATATTCAAAAGAGATACAAATTATCGAGCCTTGTCTTGCATACATAAGAGTATGCTATAGATATTTAATATTTAGCATCCAGTTCAAACGTTATTCAAAGAGTTATTCGGAATGCATTTTTCCCGAACCGAATCAAATACGTACATATGTATGTATGAAAAACCGTTTACACAGACGCTGTATCTCAGAGGTCGGCAATTGAATAAAATTTTTATTGTATTGTGCATATATTTCTTGCATATCGATGAAATTATATATTGAAAATGGAATTTCTTTGGAAGAACATTTTGTGGCCCTGAAAAGGGCCTTTTTGGGTTTTGTTCGAAACCAATTTACTTGGAGCTGGTGTACTTGGTGACAGCCTTGGTTCCCTCACTAACAGCGTGCTTGGCCAGCTCTCCCGGCAGCAGCAGGCGCACAGCCGTTTGGATTTGGATATCCATAAAGAAAGAAGAAGGAAAAAATAAAAATATTTAATACTGAAATAAAGTGAAAAAAAGTGAAAAAGTGGAAAAAAAAGTGAAAAAGTGAAAAAAAGTGAAAAAGTGGAAGGAAGAGTGAAGGAAAAGTGAAAATAGACAAGTGAAGATAGACAATTGAGATTGGCAAAGGGGAAGGGGGAAAAGATACATGCTGTAACGGACCTGCTTCTTGGTTCGCTTGAGTCGGCCGATTCGTCGCAACGTATTTTTATTGTTGCCCCCAACGACAAATGATTAGACCTTCCTTTTCTTTAATCGAATATCTCTTTATTCGTACTTATATTAGGACTTAGGGCTAGATGCTACAATTCAGCTTATCTATGGATCTCCACCACGCGTGGGCTCTCGTCGGGTGTGGCAGCGTTGAGGCTGTTGATTGGGGCAGTTTGACCTCCGCTATTGCTTTGGCCCGCCACGCAAATCCGCACTCTACGTCTCGCACTCCCCTCTTAGCTTCCGCCGGCAACTGTGGATCACCTCTTAACTTAGACTCACTCTGGGGGCAGGCGGGGCCTGTCTTCCTGTTGCTATTCACTTCACTGCACTTCTTCGAACCGTACCGGGTATTACTCTCACGTTTCGGCGGGGTTTCAACGTGCGCGCGCGATCACTTCTCCACGGAAAAAAAGAGCCGCTTCGTTGCCGCAGCCTCCTTTTATAGCCCCTTGACGGGCCCCGGCTCGGCGTTGGTAGTTTTCCATCGCCGTCTCCTGGTTTCCACGGCCTTCGTAACGGGGCCTGGCCGGTGGCGTGATCCCATGCCCCTATTTGGTCATGCGTCGGATCGCTGCTGGCCCGATCCCGCCGTCTCCTCTGCCTCTCGCGTTTCTCTTGCTCCGAGAGCGGGACACTTCTCCTCTCGGGGCCCTTGGCCTCTTCGCCGCATCCGGCTATCCGTGGGTATCTGGGCTGACCTTCGCCTTATCCAGCCAGCCATCAGCCTTTATCCGACCGTCCCACCGCCTTTATCCGGCTATGCTTTGGTCGAATTCGGCCTGTGGGAACCACGGTTCCTCACACCCCCCTCTTTCTTCCCGCAGCGGAATACTCCCGTTTTCCGCGACCTTGCGACGGAGTGTGCTTTCCTCATTCAAACGGCCCCATTTTACGCGCGCTCCTTACGGCATCTGGGACCACGGGCGCCCTGGCGCCCTCTGGCGCCTTTGCTCGGGCGGCGCTGCCAGCCCTTGCAATTTTCTGGCTGGGGCCGAATCCCCACCTATCGATAAGGTGTAGGGGCGTTTAGGCGATCCACTCGATATCTCTCCCCCGTAAGTATTCCATTTTTCTCTTTTTCTTCTCTCTTTATTCATTTTCTTCCCGCGTGTTTCGCCCTTGATTTTTTCTTTCTTTTTTTTTCTTTTGCTCTTTTTTTTTCCTTTCCCCTTTTTTTCCTTACTTTTGCTCGCGGAACACCTCCGTGCGTGTGCTGTCGCCGCCGTCGCCGTTTCCGCGGCCCGCGTCTCGGCTTCTGCCGCTGCCTCGGCCGTCGCCGTCTGGGCCGCCGTCGCCGTTTCCGCGGTCTGCGTCTCTGCTGCCGCCGTCGCCGCCTCTGCCGCTGTCTCGGCCGTCGCTGTCTGGACCGCCGTCGCCGTTTCCGCGGTATGCGTCCCTGCTGCCGTCGTCGCCACCACTGCCGTTCGCATCGCCGCCTCCGCCGTCGCCGCGGCTGCCGCTGCTTCGGCCGTCGCCGTCGGGACCGCCGTCGCCATTTCCGCGGCCTGCGTCTCTGCTGTCACCTTCGCCGCTTCTGCAGTCCGCATCGCTGCCTCCGCCGTCGCCATTGCTGCCGTTGAGGTCGTGGGGGCGGGTCCGGGGTCCCTCCTCCGCGGGTCCCTGTTGTTGCTGCCGCGTGGACTCTCCTCCCACACCCGGGCGCCGGCCTCTGGCTGGGCTTCGCTCGGGGCGGGCCCCGAGGCCCACGTGATGTGCAGGGTCTGGTGGTGCCACACCATCCCCTGGCGCACGGCGGTCCGCACCTCCTGCGATACATACGGACCCATTACGGCCGCCTCCGGTCCCCTCCACTGTGGTTGCTGCTGCCACTGCTCCTGCCCCTGCTGCTGGTGATGCGGCTGCTGGTGCTGCTGGTGCTGCTGTTGCTGCTGCTGGTGCTGCTGCTGCTGGTGCTGCTGCTGCTGGTGCTGCTGCTGCTGGTGCTGCTGCTGCCGGTGCTGCTGGTGCTGCTGGTGCTGCTGCTGCTGCTGCTGGTGCTGGTGCTGGTGCTGCTGGTGCTGCTCCTCCTCGGCCTGCGGCTGCCGCCTCTCGGAGCCCTCGTCATCCTCGGCCGGTGGCGTAGGTTGCCACAGCTCGCCTTCCTCCTCCTCGGCCTGCTGCAGCCGCCGCTGCCACTCGGCCTCTGGGTTCGTAGCCTGCTTGCCCGTGGCCTGGGGCGGCGTTCCCTCGGTCTCCGCCTCGTCGGTCCGGGGCTGCATCGGCGGCAGCACCACCCGGAATGGTGGGGGTGGCGGCGCCTCGTCGCTCTCTTGGCCGTGCTCCTCCGTACTGGCGGCTCTTTCCGCGTGTCGCCGCCGCGCCTCCATCCGCTCGTCCCTCCGCCGCCTGATCGCCCGCGCCCTCTCCAGCACTTGGTGCATCCGGCGCTTCTCCTCCGGCGTCGCCTCCTGAAACCTCCGCCTCACCGCCTCAATTTTGTCGCGCAGGGTCAGCGGCCTTCCATTCCTCGTCTCCGGCTCCGCCCTTTGCTGCCGTCTCCATCTGGCCTTCTCCTGAGCGGTTGGCGCGCGCGGGCCGTCGGTGCATATGACCTCGTCGTCGTCCTCCTCCTCCTCATCCGATGACACCGTCGGCGACACCGAGTCGTGCCCCGATGGCGCCGGTGACACCAACGGCGAGGCCAGCAGTTGAAGGAACTGGGAGCCATCGCACCAATCCTCCTCGTCGCTACGCGAGAGCAGAGACGCCCGTCGCTGACGAGAAGTACCGGCGCGATAGCCCCCTCCTCCCACGATCGCCTGTTGCTTCTCCAGGAAGGCCCTCATATCATCCATCTTCTTCCTGCCATCCTCGTGGTTGAGCCCGCGTTTCATCTCCATTTTTTTTCTTGCTGCTTTTCTTGCGTTCTTTCTGGTGATAATTACCTTCAAGTGTTCGCTGTTCCGTTTTCCACCCGCCTATATACACGCGTTGCATTGCCAATCGTTCCCTCTACCGGTGCCGGTGCTTCGTGTCTCGGTCTCTCCCGCCTGGTTCTAACGGTTGTTGCGTTTGTACTCATGGCCCTCAGCCTCGTCTCTCTGCCGGCCGCGCTCTCTAACGGCATCTTTCCCCTGGTTGTGCGAGTGCCGTCGCGCTCTCCGCTCTCTATCCGATATCGCCTTATCCCTTTTTTTTTGGATACTGTTGTGTTCTCGCCGCGTTTCTCTGTTGGCTCATGGATAAAACTTTTCCATCTTTGATGGACCCACCCCCTTCCCGTTCATGATTATTTTGCTTTTTATTCCCCCATTTTATTTTTGCTTATTCACAACTTTTATTTAGCCCTTTATTCTTGTTTATTTTAATTGCTATTTAATGGATTGATGGATTGCTAATTATTTACTTTTAATTGTTATAAAAAAATTGCTATTTATTCTTACATGCCACCGCCGACCTGTCTTCTTCATCCCGTGCTGCTCGGACCCTCCTTGGCCTGGGTGAGTTCTCCCGACCCGGATGACTTTTACTCCATCCTTTCTCCCTTTCCAGCCCGCCGTCTGCCCTCAATGCGGGCCGCTTGCCGCGATTCCGCTCGTGAACAATGGGTCCTCCGACCCTCCGCCCGGGCTGGAATCTTGGGCTCACATCCCAGGGCAACTCCTATGCGCCACCGGCCGGACTCTTTTGACAGGTGTCTCCCTCACACAGTGGCTCGGACCCGAGGATCATCCGACTCCTCGCCCGGTAGTCCACGCATGAGCGGCACCCGTCGTTCCGGCCCGACGCTCGTAGTTGCCCCGTGAGTCCGCGTTGAGGCGTGAACCTGGCCCCTGGGTTTTTCCTGGTCATCCGCTGTCTGAGATTACACTCCCCGACCCTGGATTCGCCTCCCAGCTTTGGGTGACGCGTTTCCTGTTCAGGTTTGCTGAGCTTTTCCTCTTCTCGTTTTATTTTCCTTTCTTTTTACTAATTTTCGCTTTTTTCAGATTTCTCCAACCACAGTCTTCCTGTTCGCCTTTTTTTTTTTTTTAATCTAAGTGCACAAGTCCATCACCCTGCGTGCTGACGAGTCTCGTGCGTGTCCTGCGCGGCACCCTTCCCCAGTGTCCTGCGTGGCACTCTACCGTTCCTGGTCCTGCGTGACCCTTTAGGGCGACCTATTACAGCCATTCTCCTTCACCCCTGTGTCTCTCGCTCCCCGGGTTGGGGTTTCAGATCTCGTATGTGTGCCGTTCTCTTCTTCCTGTCGCCCTCCTTTCTTAGGTTGCAGATAACCGGGGATATAAAGTTCTCTATCTGGTATGGCCCATCGTACCTTGGTGCCAGCTTCGCGGCGAATCCCTCCGCTGCATTGGAAAGGTGGTGCTGTTTGGCCCACACGACCTCTCCCACTTTGGGTCTCCACGGTCTTCTTCTCAGGTTGTAATGCCTGGCCTGATCCTGGGCTGCCCTTTCCAAGTTGCGTCGAACCAACTGAAACAGCTCCTTTAATTTCTTCGCATTTTCATCCGGCGTCTCAGTGCCTTGTCCCGTGCCTACCGTCTCCTCGTCATATAGGGCCTTTGGCAGCCGGGGTTCCCTTCCTTGCACCACGAACGCCGGTGAATATCCCGTTGTATCCGACACTCCCGAATTCATGGCCAGCATCAGCTCCGGCCATTTTTCATCCCAACACCTTTGATCACCCTCGGTAAACTGAGCTATCATGGTCTTTACCGTTCTGTTCGTTCGCTCTGTCGGATTCTCTTGCGGCGTGTATGGCGCCGTAAACTGGTGACGAACTCCTAGCTGCTCCAGGAATCTTGTAAATGCCCTGCTTGCAAACTGCACCCCATTGTCCGTAATGAAGACTTTGGGCGTGCCAAAACGGGCTATTATGCGCTCCCGACAGGCCTTTATTAGTGCCTCTGCTGTGGCCTTCCTCAGCGGCACCAACTCGGTCCACTTGGAGAATCGATCCACCAGCACCAACAACATCGAGTTCCCATGTTTCGACCTCGGCAGAGGACCCACAAAGTCCGCGCATACCGTTGCCCATGGTTCTTCCGGCACCTGTGTCAACATTTCTCCTGCCGCTTGTAGCTGACTTGGCTTATAGCGAAGACATAGTTCGCACTTCCGCACGTAGGCCCTCACGTCCCTGTACATCCCTGGCCAGTAATATCTTGCCGCCACCCGTGCCGCGGTTCTCCTTCCGCCGGCGTGGCCTGCTTCCGGACTATCGTGGCTTTCCTTTAAGACCCTTTCTCGGGCATATTTCGGCACACATAACTTCCACGAGGCGACTTCTTCGCTCCCTGCCCGGTGAGGAATGTGCCGGTACAAGTTTCCCCCCTTCTCCACATAGTCGGGGTACTTTGGGGATTCTTTTCTGATCTTTTCTACCATGCCCTCTAACCACTTGCAGGGCGGCTCGCCTACTGGTTGTGTTCCCTCCTCACTTCTTATCCGACGGCCTCGCTCCTCCACCGGTTGTCGGGAGAGTGCGTCGGCTACCACGTTGAGCTGTCTTTTCCTGTACGCGACTTCAAAGTCGTACTGCTGTAGCTCTAATGCCCATCCGTTTTCCACCCGCCTATATACACGCGTTGCATTGCCAATCGTTCCCTCTACCGGTGCCGGTGCTTCGTGTCTCGGTCTCTCCCGCCTGGTTCTAACGGTTGTTGCGTTTGTACTCATGGCCCTCAGCCTCGTCTCTCTGCCGGCCGCGCTCTCTAACGGCATCTTTCCCCTGGTTGTGCGAGTGCCGTCGCGCTCTCCGCTCTCTATCCGATATCGCCTTATCCCTTTTTTTTTGGATACTGTTGTGTTCTCGCCGCGTTTCTCTGTTGGCTCATGGATAAAACTTTTCCATCTTTGATGGACCCACCCCCTTCCCGTTCATGATTATTTTGCTTTTTATTCCCCCATTTTATTTTTGCTTATTCACAACTTTTATTTAGCCCTTTATTCTTGTTTATTTTAATTGCTATTTAATGGATTGATGGATTGCTAATTATTTACTTTTAATTGTTATAAAAAAATTGCTATTTATTCTTACATGCCACCGCCGACCTGTCTTCTTCATCCCGTGCTGCTCGGACCCTCCTTGGCCTGGGTGAGTTCTCCCGACCCGGATGACTTTTACTCCATCCTTTCTCCCTTTCCAGCCCGCCCTCTGCCCTCAATGCGGGCCGCTTGCCGCGATTCCGCTCGTGAACAATGGGTCCTCCGACCCTCCGCCCGGGCTGGAATCTTGGGCTCACATCCCAGGGCAACTCCTATGCGCCACCGGCCGGACTCTTTTGACAGGTGTCTCCCTCACACAGTGGCTCGGACCCGAGGATCATCCGACTCCTCGCCCGGTAGTCCACGCATGAGCGGCACCCGTCGTTCCGGCCCGACGCTCGTAGTTGCCCCGTGAGTCCGCGTTGAGGCGTGAACCTGGCCCCTGGGTTTTTCCTGGTCATCCGCTGTCTGAGATTACACTCCCCGACCCTGGATTCGCCTCCCAGCTTTGGGTGACGCGTTTCCTGTTCAGGTTTGCTGAGCTTTTCCTCTTCTCGTTTTATTTTCCTTTCTTTTTACTAATTTTCGCTTTTTTCAGATTTCTCCAACCACAGTCTTCCTGTTCGCCTTTTTTTTTTTTTTAATCTAAGTGCACAAGTCCATCACCCTGCGTGCTGACGAGTCTCGTGCGTGTCCTGCGCGGCACCCTTCCCCAGTGTCCTGCGTGGCACTCTACCGTTCCTGGTCCTGCGTGACCCTTTAGGGCGACCTATTACAGCCATTCTCCTTCACCCCTGTGTCTCTCGCTCCCCGGGTTGGGGTTTCAGATCTCGTATGTGTGCCGTTCTCTTCTTCCTGTCGCCCTCCTTTCTTAGGTTGCAGATAACCGGGGATATAAAGTTCTCTATCTGGTATGGCCCATCGTACCTTGGTGCCAGCTTCGCGGCGAATCCCTCCGCTGCATTGGAAAGGTGGTGCTGTTTGGCCCACACGACCTCTCCCACTTTGGGTCTCCACGGTCTTCTTCTCAGGTTGTAATGCCTGGCCTGATCCTGGGCTGCCCTTTCCAAGTTGCGTCGAACCAACTGAAACAGCTCCTTTAATTTCTTCGCATTTTCATCCGGCGTCTCAGTGCCTTGTCCCGTGCCTACCGTCTCCTCGTCATATAGGGCCTTTGGCAGCCGGGGTTCCCTTCCTTGCACCACGAACGCCGGTGAATATCCCGTTGTATCCGACACTCCCGAATTCATGGCCAGCATCAGCTCCGGCCATTTTTCATCCCAACACCTTTGATCACCCTCGGTAAACTGAGCTATCATGGTCTTTACCGTTCTGTTCGTTCGCTCTGTCGGATTCTCTTGCGGCGTGTATGGCGCCGTAAACTGGTGACGAACTCCTAGCTGCTCCAGGAATCTTGTAAATGCCCTGCTTGCAAACTGCACCCCATTGTCCGTAATGAAGACTTTGGGCGTGCCAAAACGGGCTATTATGCGCTCCCGACAGGCCTTTATTAGTGCCTCTGCTGTGGCCTTCCTCAGCGGCACCAACTCGGTCCACTTGGAGAATCGATCCACCAGCACCAACAACATCGAGTTCCCATGTTTCGACCTCGGCAGAGGACCCACAAAGTCCGCGCATACCGTTGCCCATGGTTCTTCCGGCACCTGTGTCAACATTTCTCCTGCCGCTTGTAGCTGACTTGGCTTATAGCGAAGACATAGTTCGCACTTCCGCACGTAGGCCCTCACGTCCCTGTACATCCCTGGCCAGTAATATCTTGCCGCCACCCGTGCCGCGGTTCTCCTTCCGCCGGCGTGGCCTGCTTCCGGACTATCGTGGCTTTCCTTTAAGACCCTTTCTCGGGCATATTTCGGCACACATAACTTCCACGAGGCGACTTCTTCGCTCCCTGCCCGGTGAGGAATGTGCCGGTACAAGTTTCCCCCCTTCTCCACATAGTCGGGGTACTTCGGGGATTCTTTTCTGATCTTTTCTACCATGCCCTCTAACCACTTGCAGGGCGGCTCGCCTACTGGTTGTGTTCCCTCCTCACTTCTTATCCGACGGCCTCGCTCCTCCACCGGTTGTCGGGAGAGTGCGTCGGCTACCACGTTGAGCTGTCTTTTCCTGTACGCGACTTCAAAGTCGTACTGCTGTAGCTCTAATGCCCATCTCGCCACTCTTCCCGACGGACTTTCTATGCTATTTAGCCATTTCAGAGCCATGTGGTCCGTGACCACCTTGAAGCGATATCCTTCCAAGTATGGCCTCAACCGGCGGATGGCCCACACAATGGCCAGACATTCTTTCTCGGTCGCCGAATAGTTCCTTTCGGGTCCATTTAGCGTCCTGCTAGCATATGATATTACCCGTTCGCCCCTTTCCGTCTCCTGCGTGAGAATCGCACCCAGCCCGTAATCACTGGCGTCTGTCTGCAGAATAAACTTCTTCGAGAAGTCGGGGCACGCCAGCACGGGGTCCGCCACTAGTCGTCTTTTCACCTCCTCGAACGCTTCTTGCCATTCTTGTGTCCAGACCCATTCCGTCTTCTTCTTGAGGAGCCCGGACAGGGGCTGCACGAGGGTGGCGAAGTCGGGCACGAACCTCCGGTACCATGAGGCCACTCCCAAGTACTGTCTCAGCTCCTTGACATTTGTCGGCGGTTTCAATTCAGCTATGGCTGCGACTTTCTCGGGGTCTGTACATATCCCCTCGCCGGTCACCTTGTGGCCTAGATACCGCAGCTCTTTCCTAAAGAACTCGCACTTGTCTGCGTTCAGCCGCAGGTTCGCCAAGCGCAGCCGTCGAAACACCTCTTTCAGGTTTCTTCGGTGTTCTTCCTCTGTTCGCCCGATGACCACTATGTCATCCTGGTATGCGAACGCGTGCGGCATCATTTCTGGCCCAATCACTTGGTCTAACGCCCGTTGAAAGGTGGCCGACGCGGAGTGTAACCCAAACGGCATCACCTTCCATTGGTATAGCCCCTTTCCGGGCACCGTGAACGCCGTGATCGGCCGGCTGCTCTCGGCCAGGGGGATCTGCCAATATCCATCCTTCAGATCTAGGCTACTTATGAATTTCGCTTCCCGCAGTTGATCGAGGATGTAATCGATCCTGGGCATTGGGTACGCGTCCTTTACTGATCTCGCGTTAACTTGACGAAAGTCCACGCACAATCTCCATTTGCCATTTTTCTTCTTTACCATCACTATAGGCGATCTGTAGGGGCTCTTTGACGGCTCTATGCATCCCATTTCTACTAGTTCGTCCACTTTCTGGTTAATCTCGGCCTGCATTTTGGGGTTCTTCGGGTAATATCTTTGCTTAATCGGTTGCGGGTCACTCATGGTGATTGTGTGCACCGCCACATTAGACACCCCCTCGATCTTGGAAAATGCCTCTAACTCTCGGGCTAAGAATTCCTCCACTGGCTCTTCCCTCGCCCCCTTATTCTGCCTCATGCCCGCTGACACCCCTCTGGCGGCCAATCTTAGGGTCGTGTCCGTTTCGTTGTCGGACTCCGGAGCCGTGTCTCCCGTTTCGGCCTTCGCCACGGACAATCTTCCCTCCTGGTCTCCTCGTTCCCGATCTTGGGCAGGGATCACCACCCTGTGCCCTGCACAGGTCACCACTGCCCCGACCGCGCGGAGAAAATCCCATCCCAAAACTAACTCATCAATCACACCCGGCAATACGAGTAGCACCATTGGGATCTCCTTGTTCCCAAAGCATACCTTCGTTTCAATCTGGCACGTGACCTCCTGGCTATGGCCATCCGCCAACCTCACCCTTTTCCTTGCCGCCGCCTCCCGGCCTTCACCCTTTAGTCGGTCCGCCAGCTCGCGGCTCACGAAACTGCTGGTAGCTCCTGTATCCACCGTGGCTTGCAGCTCCATGCCCGCGACCTCCACTACTGCGGATAACTGTTCCTCCTCGCTGGTCAGCCTGCCGACTAGGCTTGAGGGACCGTTTCTTGCGACCCTGGCACGGCCCTCCGCGGCGTGGGTCGCGGGGCGTTTCCCGTCTTCCTGCAGCATTGCCATGCCGAGATGCCCACTTTTCCGCATCTCCAGCAGTAGGTGAGAGGTCGGCCGTTGCACTCCCGGCTCCAATGATCCGCGCTCCCACACCTTCGGCACGCCTGGGCCGGATTCTTGACATATCCGTTCTCGATATTGCCGTTGGTCGGTGTCGGCATAATGACACGCTCTCCCCTCTCCTCCCGTGCTGCTCCGTCCCGCGGGCCGTCCTTGCATCGCCGACATGCCGTCGTCTCGGCTGGCTTGTGGAAGGGGTTCGCTGCCCGGGCTTTCATGGTTGGATTCTCCCGTTGGAACTCTAGGCGGTCCCTCTCCAACGCCTCGAACTCGTCTGCCAGTTCCATCATGGTGTCGAGGTCCTTGCACCGGTGCGGCCTCATATACGCTCTCAGATCGGGCATGCTATTCTTACGAATCAGCTCCGTCTGCTCCTCTTGGGGACATTTCAGGGGTCGCATAAGTGTCTGCATCTCTACCATATACTCTTTGAATGGCTCGCCCCATTTCTGTTTCCGCATCCTCACTTCCTGCAGCAACTTCTCAAAGTATCCCCGCGGCAGAAAGTAAGCCTGGAAGCTCGACGAGAACTCTTTCCACGTTCTCCACTGTCGATTGTTCGCCACGAACCACATCAGCGCCCGCCCTTTTAGCAGCTCCGGCATCGCCCTTGGTTTTGTATTTCTTAACAATGACTGTTGCTGTATTTGTATACACATCAAAAATGCTTGGCTGCAAAAGAGCAGCATAATGTACATAAGTTTTTACATATGTATATACGTACAAGGCATCGAAAATAGAGTATGTAAAGGTCATTCGAGTATATAAATTGTATATAGTGTTTGTAGGTAGGTATGTAGGTATGCTTGTAAAAGCATAAAGAGATATTCAAATGCTTTGTTCCGTCAAGTTTGTTCATGCAATTGAAAATGCTTTTCAGACTTCAGCCGGACGCTGAGGTATTTCAGCTTTCAGTAAATATAGGTGTAAACATGTAGGTAAATATAAATATGTGCGTATGCGGTATATGTTGGTGTAAGTATGTGTATGGGCCTTCTTCTTGGCAAGCAAAGGCGTTTAGGCACAAGCATTTGAGCCACTGAGATTACTTGGTGGTCGCTACTCTTCCCCATATTCGAGTAGATTATTTGAGGTCCATTTAGGATTGCTTCCTGCTGCCTTTCCTAGTACAGCATTATGGCGGCCTGATGCTTGTCCTTGCTTTCCGGCTCTAAGCGAAGACGGCGATCGCGGCTCTCCCGACGTCTGGCATAAAGGAGAATCGTTATGTTGAGCAGCACCACAATGGTGGAAATCACGACCAAGTAGAAGCTATAGCCCAGAGAAGCCAGCCCAGTGCTATACCAGTGTTGCTGCTGGTACTCGGTGAGAAGCACGTTGTGTATGAGATAGTGGTAGAACTGCACTAGCCATGCAACAAAGGCCACAACCTGCGCTCCTGCGGCTGATATATTGGCAGTTAAAAGCAGAACCATGGTGCCGCCTCTTTTGGCTGCCGAGGCAGACTTTAGGACGGCAGCAATGGCAGCCACGGCACACGCTAAGAGGCCAAATCCAGTGCCCAAAGTCGTAAGAAGCCAAAGCCAAAAGCTTGTGTCGCCGTTCTCAGTTCGAATAAAGGTGTAAACATCAACTGGATAGGTCCGTACTCCAAATCCGAGGTCTAGGTGCTGGTTTCCATAGAAAAGGCCAAAATTGACATCGCCCTTAGCTTCTGATGAAGTGTGTCTTCGCGGGTTGGCTCGTACCCAGTGGTTTGTGGTCATGCTAACAAGTAGCAGGCCAATGGCCAGGCAACTACCAAAAAATGTAGAAAAGACTAACGCACGTGTGCGCATGCTGATCTTGATAAAACTTGTGATTACCGGGGGCAAGAGCAAGGTTTTCACCATTTAGAAATCTTCAACACGAAAGACTTGAACCTTTCCGGCTTACGGGCCGAACATAAGAGTAGTCAGACTCTTTGTTGAATTTTCCTTGATTTATTTTGAGAAATTGATATCTTTGTTATTTGTCTTCTTACTTGTTAAAATACGGGATCAGATCCGGATCCAGACCGTACGTCTCGGCGGACCACTCGACCTGCTCCAAGAACTCGAGAGGCTTCGTCGTCCCGTCGAACCGGAACGACCACTCTCTCACCTGTTTCGCCACTCTAGCGTAGTCCAGGTGTGCTGGCCGTATTGTGGCTGGTTCGGTTCTCCCTCTTTCGGTCTCTCGGCTTCGATCCCTTCCTTGGTGGCGGGGCCTGCTAGGCGTCCCCGTGTGCGAGCGTTCCGGTATTGGCACTGAGAGACTCGCTATCAATTCTCTCTGTATGTCGACTGGGGACCTCCACAGCGCCGCCGCGGTTGCGCCGGGTGGGGGTGCCAGGTGCTCGTACGCGGCTTTTTTGTCGTCCGCCCGGGGTGTCGGCGAGGACCTGTCCGCCCAACACTCCCATACCTCAATCAGATCGGCCCACTCCGACTCATCTTCGTGCTCCCTCATCCACTCCTTAAATGTTCTTCTCATTTCGTCCACTGTGCCCTCCAGCCGCACGCCGAAGGCGTGGCCGCATTGGACAAGCTCCTCCTTTCTCAACCGGTGGATCCATTGTCCCTTTCCCATTCTCTCATCTATATTTCTCCTCCCTTTGTCCTACTATTTGTCGTTGTAGGCCCCACGTTGGGCGCCAGTTGTAACGGACCTGCTTATTGGTTCGCTTGAGTTTGCTGGGCTCGCTCAGCGGTCGGCCGATTCGTCGCAACGTATTTTTATTGTTGCCCCCAACGACAAATGATTAGACCTTCCTTTTCTTTAATCGAATCTCTCTTTATTCGTACTTATATTAGGACTTAGGGCTAGATGCTACAATTCAGCTTATCTATGGATCTCCACCACGCGTGGCCTCTCGTCGGGTGTGGCAGCGTTGATTGGAGCAGTTTGACCTCCGCTATTGCTTTGGCCCGCCACGCAAATCCGCACTCTACGTCTCGCACTCCCCTCTTAGCTTCCGCCGGCAACTGTGGATCACCTCTTAACTTAGACTCACTCTGGGGGCAGGCGGGGCCTGTCTTCCTGTTGCTATTCACTTCACTGCACTTCTTCGAACCGTACCGGGTATTACTCTCACGTTTCGGCGGGGTTTCAACGTGCGCGCGCGATCACTTCTCCACGGAAAAAAAGAGCCGCTTCGTTGCCGCAGCCTCCTTTTATAGCCCCTTGACGGGCCCCGGCTCGGCGTTGGTAGTTTTCCATCGCCGTCTCCTGGTTTCCACGGCCTTCGTAACGGGGCCTGGCCGGTGGCGTGATCCCATGCCCCTATTTGGTCATGCGTCGGATCGCTGCTGGCCCGATCCCGCCGTCTCCTCTGCCTCTCGCGTTTCTCTTGCTCCGAGAGCGGGACACTTCTCCTCTCGGGGCCCTTGGCCTCTTCGCCGCATCCGGCTATCCGTGGGTATCTGGGCTGACCTTCGCCTTATCCAGCCAGCCATCAGCCTTTATCCGACCGTCCCACCGCCTTTATCCGGCTATGCTTTGGTCGAATTCGGCCTGTGGGAACCACGGTTCCTCACAATGCATACATATATATATGTGTGTGGATGGGGATTAGTGGGAATTTAGAGGAGCACGAGCGAATCTCGGACGCGCCACACCTATAGAAACACACAGGACAAATATCAAAGAGATACAATTTTCAAAGAGATTACGTACATATATTGTCCTGGTTGTGTGTGTTGTTTTGGGTTGGGGTGTGCTGCTGGCGCCTGTTTTTCTTTTCTTTTCTTTTCTTCTCGTTCTTGCACCGTTTTTCCACTGGCCAATTTGTTCTAAAATATTTTTTACGCGTATTGATATATTATTATTGTTCTTTATTGGACCGTACTGAGTCCACTGTACGAAATAAGCTGAATTTGGAATATTTCGATATTCATATATACATATATACATTCAATTCAAATTTTTCATTCAATTTCAATTTTATTCTGGATTACCACTGAGGCCAAAACTCCGTTGGACATTAGCGGGTGGTGAGCCGGCGTGCGGTTGAGGGATGTGGCATGGGGGTTATGGATGAGGGCAGATCGCACTCGCATTTGGTCCCCCATGTGCATCCTGATACCAATCACCGATCACCGGGGGGAGGAGGAGAGAGAAAGAAGGAGAACCAACTTCAACATGAAGAAATCCGCTCGTCAGCAACACCAGCAGCAATCTCAATTGAGAAAGGCAAATAAAAGAACAACCCCGACTTCGACAGCATCGGCATCGTCGTTGTCGCCACGGTCGTCGCCGCCGCCGTTCACAGCGGAGGCGGCGGCTGCGTCGGCATCGGCATCGGCAACGGCGTCGATAATTACTACAAGAACAGAGACAGCGGTGGCAGCAGCAGCGGCAGCGGCAGCAGCACCAGCGGCCGCACCAATTAATGCCGCAACAACAGCAGTAACAACAACAACAGCCATAGCCGTAACACAAATACAACCAGAAACAACCCATCAAGCTGCAGCATCGTCTACAGCTATAACATCAGCTACAACATCGCATGTGGCTGCAGCACCGGCTGCGGCATCAGTTGCAGCGCCGCCAACTGCGGCGGCTGTACATCGTGACGCTCCAACAGTGCCGATGGCAACAGCAGCAGCAACAGCAACAACTGCAGCAGCAACAACTTCAACAACAACAACAACAGCTCGGACGACACCAGAGAGGCCGATGCCAACATTGCCATCACCATCGACATCGCCATCGCCATCGGCACTGACAGCAATAATTGGCAATAGAAATGCTAACAATAAACGTGAACATCACGAAATTTCAACACCATCAGAGACATCAATCGACTCAATGTCCATGTCGTCGACGGTATCGTCGTCGTCATCATCATCGTCCTCGGCGGCACTACTGTCGCCGGGCCGTTGCCGCGAACTAAGCCAAAAACACAAATGTCAACAGGAACGCGGCCGTAGCCCAGCCAATGGTCATGGCAAAAATGATCAACGGCAACATGATCATGATCATAGCCGCAGCCCGATCCAAAAGAGAACCAACAGTAACAGCAACAGCAACAGCAACAGCAACACCAATAGTAGCAGCAGCAGCAGCAACGAAAGCGACTGCAGCAGCAGCGAACATGGTTATGAAAAAATGTTAAAAATCCTCAATGATGACAACAATAATAAAAAACGAGGGGGAACGTTGTGAGTTGCTGCGGAGACCGCAACTCTACAGTTATACCCGATACTAAGTCAGTATGGATCTCCTCCGGCAGACGCTGCTAATATTAAACGACACGACAAGGAGTGCGTGCGAGAGAGACAGAAAATCAGTCTGAGCGTGACGTCGGGGGCTGCGTAGCCAGTGCAAATTGATTTGTTCCTTTTGGCTATAAAAATGATCTGATCTGATCCAGATTCAGCAATCTGATAGATATGGTCATTATCTATGATTCTGCGTTTTTAGTTTTCTCGAATGTGCGCTATTGTGGATGCAACAGATTTTCGTTCTTTGTGGGGGCGGAAGGGGGTATGGCGAAATTCTGAGATATACGTTTTATAGTGAGATCTAACAGAAGTGCGGATACCAAATTTGGTTACTCTAGCCTTAATAGTCTCTGAGATTTGTGGATGCCCCAGATTTTCGTCCTTTGCGGGGGCGGAAGGGGGTGTGGCGAAATTTGGACACGAAACGGTCAAGGTCCGATATCACAGGAGTGTGGATACCAAATTTGGTTGCTCTGGCTCTTATAGGTTCTGAGATCCTTGAACTCATATTTTGCAATTGGCAAAGCCGACCATGAAACCTGTGTGTTAGAGAGAGACAGAGCGAGAAAGAATGAAATTGTTTTCTTGATTCTGGCTATAATAATTATACGATCTGGTTGAGATCTTACAGTCTAGAACATATAGTCATCCTCTACGATTCTGCATTTTTGGTTTTATCGTATCTTTAAAAATGTGGATGCCACAGATTTTCGTCCTTTGTGGGGGCGGAAGTGGGCGGGGCAAAGTTTTGAAATATTTTTGTAGCAGTGACATATCACAGATGTCTGGATCCAAAACATCGTTGCTCTAGCTCTTATAGTCTTTGAGCACTAGGCGCTGAAGGGGACGGACGGACGGACGGACGGACGGACAGACGGACAGACAGACAGGGCTCAATCGACTCGGCTATTGATGCTGATCAAGATATATATATACTTTATGGGGTCGGAAACGATTCCTTCTGGACGTTACATATCCATTACACACATCCACTTTTACCACAAATCTAATATACCCCAATACTCATTTTGAGTATCGGGTATAAAAAGAAAATCACAATATAATTAAACCGATAAAAATACACAAACTTAGACTGCTACCGAAACAAAAGGACAGAAAAAAGAATATAATAAAAATAATTAATAACAATAATAAGCAATATGCTGCATATATTGCGGAAATTGCCGAGCTCAAAGCTCAAAATCTCAAATTAACCGAGCAAATTGGAAAACTCATTGAACATGTGCAAAATACCAGCTCAATTAATTTGCCAAACACCAAGAACACCAAGAACAACAACAACAACGACATGAACAGCGACAACGACATTGACATTGACATTGACAATGACAATAATAATAATATTAAAATTTATAATAATAAAAAAAAATTATTACTAATTAACAAACATCAAAGAAACATCAACATCAACAATGTTGGCGGCAACAGCTGCAGCAGCAACAACATTGGCAACAGCTGCAGCAACAACAACCGCTTCGCCATACTAACCGACGACGATGGCGGTGATGGCGTTGATGATGATGATGATATTGACGGCAATAATAATGATGAGGACTACAGCGGTATTGATGAAATCGATATGACTGAATTCCCGCCGCTCTCCGGACCAGCGAGAGCGAGCAATGGGAGACAGACCCATATCGACGAATCAACTCATATGAACAGAGACGACAATGACAACGACAACGGCAACGATGACGATGCACCAATTGTATCGTCATACTATGATGACAAACCGTCAACATCAGCAGCAGCAGCAGCAGCACAAGCAGCAGCAACAACAACGACAACAACGGCAAACCGCAACAGCAGCAGCAACAACACCAGCACAAGCAGCAGTGGCGGCGATTATTAAAAAGCTACCAACGAAAACGGCTGCAACAGCAGCAAATACAGGTAAAGCGAAAACAAACAATAACGGCAAACATCCACCCATAATTGCTGTATACAATGTAAACACAAAACAAATGGCACATAGAATCACAAACATTATTAAATCTAAGAACTTTACGCTCAACATTAAGAATAAGAACTTAGTATATGTACAATTAAGAAACCTAAACGATTATCAACTAATTATAAGCACACTAAACACAGAAAATGTACACTACTACACATACACACCCAAAGATCTCAAACCTATATCATTGTTAATCAAAAAGCTACCCATCGATGTATACGATTCGGAGGAGATTCAATCGGCAATAGTCGAACAATTTCCACAAATCGAATTAATATCCGTTAAAATATTTAAAAACAAATTCTGGCTAATCCAGATCAAAAAATGTAATACCAATACCAACAACAATACCAATAACAATAACAATACCAACGCTGCCATCGAACAGATTGGTAAGTTAATGAAATTGAAAAATCTACTAAATTGTCGTGTTGTAGTCGAAAGACTGAAACCAAACAATGGCCAAAATAACATCCAACAATGTCGCAATTGCCAGCGTTTCACACATTCGGCGAGCAATTGTAAATTGGCATATCGCTGTGTTAAATGTATCGAACAACATCAGCCGGGCCAATGTCGAATCAAGAAACGTGACGAGCAAACTGCTAACGATAATGAAACGTTCAGTGTGTTAACTGCAAGGGGACGCATACGGCAAATGCAAAAATATGCCCAATTCGTTTGGCGGCACTGCAACGCCAAAACGAACATAAAGCGAAACTAAATGCCAATAGAATGGCAACAACAACAACAACAACAACAACAACAACAACAACAACAACAACAACGGAACGACAAATAGGAAAAACCGACGTCCTATCGGCAATACGCAAAGGGAAACCTTCGCATCACTTCTCAAAGGCGACAATGCCAGCACAAACACAAACACCAATGGCAAACGGGCCGCCAATAACAACAACAGCAACAACAACAATAATAATAACAAAATATACCACCAACAATGACAATTAGCCAAGCGCTGAGACAGCATACGGTTAATAATCGATTGACATCATCGGCATCGGCATCGGCATCATCATCGATATCGGCATCGCCGATGTCGATCATGGCCGATCTAAATAGAGACTCCATGAGCATATTTGGCATGAATTTTAGCAATTCATACAGATTGTCAAAGAGACCACTCGAAAATATGATCCCAAACAAAATACTCAAGAACAAAAGCAAAGCATTATGCTTGAATTGGCATTTCAAATAGCGGCAGCCACCACCACCACCACCGGCGGAGAGTGTGTTAAAGTATCAAGGTGCGGACGCGTTTTTCCCGGTGCTCCCGTGTGGACGGCAAATAGCAGGAAAACCTGCAGGAAAAAAGCTCGGTCAGGAAACAGGCGGACACAGGGTAGGACTACGTACCAAATGGTCACCTATAGCGCGCACAAACTCAGCCCAGCGTAATAATCCAGACACTGCAAACGGAAAATCCCGGTCGTTGGCCAGGGGCGAGGGGTGAGATTTTGCCCTCTTTGTCTCTCATTCCAAGCATGCCACTAGTGTTGTAATCAAATGTCACTCTTTGTTACGTGCCGTCGGCTTTGTTGCAAATTGTAACAAGTCATGCCAGCTGATCGAGCCGCCAGCTGCTGATCGGTGCTTCGCAGCCCTGCAGCAGCCCTGACGCGTTGCCGAAAAACGACAACAGAGGGCGCTGATGGCGATCCAACAAGGTCGATTAGAGCTACCTACAGGGGGCGCAGTGCGCAGATCTACCGGAGCCGCCAGGCGACTACCCTCCGCCAGAGGGCGCTTTATAACGGACGCAAAAGACGGGCAAAAGGCTGCTCCAACCGACGGGCATCCTGCGAAAAGCACACGCGAGCGGACAGCAAAAGGGAAATGGCAGGCTACCAACCTGCACGTAGCACCGAACCCAGTAAGGTGCTCCGTATGGTATACTGGAAGCCACTTAAGAATTTTTCTGCTATAGGGCTGACGGCAACGGCATTCCATGACCTCAATAGGCAGCTTGATACGTTGCTGAAATAGCTCATGGGCTAATGTCCTTGCCGCCCCCGTCCCGTTAAAACCATGGCAGGCCTCTTCTAACGCTCGGCAGCTGCACCATTAAGTTGGCTGCGTAGGTTTGGTTGATTCCATCCCAATCAATACCGATCTGGCACTGAACTCTGCAGCCCATAAGGCCCAGAGTCAACCCTCGCATGGACCTCACTCTCGGAAAGGTACCCATGGGATCATGAAGGTGACTACGCAATACAGCTGTCGACAACGGACTAGAGTTGGGACCCACTAAAGGAAATGACTTCAACTATCAATAAATTGACGGATGTGCTGAATTCTCAGCAAATCGAGATTTCAGAGGACGTGGTATTCGGGAGACGGAATATCATAGGAAGATCGCCACCTAAATCTGCCCCGGCGGACGAAAGAGTCGCTCGAATCGCACAGAGGACTGGGAGCAAGACCCAGGAGTCCCTGCCCAATATGAGGGAATCACTCATCAGCCTAGGCGAGAGAGTAAAAGAATTGACAACCATGATGAGCGAGCAGCGGCACGTTAACACTGCCATGAGGGATCTCGCGGCAGGAATAGCAGACCTGCAAACAACGGTGGTTAAATGCTGGGAGAGCTCGACCAAGGAGAAACCCTCCAATGAAGGGAAAACGCTGAAGGGAAACCCACATATGGTAGAGAGGGCCTCACAGACCTCGCCAGAGAGGGAGGCAGATAAGAGAGGAAGCGTGTACAAGCGGGTACGAGAGGAGTCACACAAGAGCAGGCGTTTCTCACCAAAGCGGCACAAGGGACCGCCGCAGATCCGAGTCCCCCACAAACTGATGCTGCCAGACCCAGGTCAAGGACATGCGACAGCGGGCGGCGAGAGCACTCCCACACCCGCACCAGTAACCAGTGGGGATACCCCCAGTAGTAAGCTGCAGAAGTGGCAACTCGTCGACAGAAAATCAAAGCGGGAGCGGACCGAAAGGAGACACAGGCCGGATGTCATAATCATCCAACCTCAGGGCAACCTAACATACAGCGATATGCTGCGGATGGTGGCGGGGCAAGAGGTGGTTACCAGTGCGGTCAAAAGCCTTAGACAGGCCTTCGCCGGCACGCAAATGGCAATAGTTTGCCTCGCACCGTCGGTCGCCAAGGAACTGCTCAAAGAGGGCAGGCTGAGGATTGGTTGGACCAGATGCCGGGTCAGTGAACGGCAAGCACAAAGGAGATGCTATAAATGTCTACAGTTCGGCCATATAGCGGCGAACTGCACACGCGCTGTTGACCGCTCGGGCTGCTGCCTCAAGTGTGGCGAGAGCGGCCACAAAGCAGCAACGTGCCAAAAGGAGCCAAAGTGCTCTGTATGTACAGAGGGAAACCGGCAGGACACCAAGCACTATGTTGGCAGCAGGAGATGCCCAATGGTGCAGGGAGGCGCTCGTACCCAGCGTATAAAGTGAAGTTCCTGCAACTGAACCTAAACCATTGCGCGGCAGCTCAAGATCTGTTGAGCCAAACGACCAGGGAGGAAAAGGTGGACGTAGCTATCCTTAGTGAGCCGTATAGGACGAGGAGTGACGCTAACTTTGCAGTGGATGTTTCAGGAAAGGCGGCGATCTGGGTCTGCGGAAGACGGCCGAGCCGGATGGAATCAGTGGAGTCCGCAAATCACTACGTCAGAGCTAAGATCGAGAAACTCTGGGTCTACAGTTGCTACCTACTGCCGAGCCTGCAGGCCAACGAGTTCTCGGCCGTCCTAGACGAGCTAGCCGAGGACGCAAGAGGTCGTTCTGGAGTGGTGATAGCGGGGGATTTCAACGCCTGGGCTGAAGACTGGGGCTGCCCGTCATCAAACGCCAGAGGAAGAATTTTACTGGAGAGCCTGGCCCCACTTGATATTACCCTGCTGAACGCAGGAAACGAGCACACCTTCAACAGGGGCGGCATCGGATCGTGCATAGACCTGACTTTCGTCAGCAGCTCCCTGTATACGCGGGCTGAGTGGAAGCTGAGCGATACTGTAGTGACGCTTGAACCAGCTACAAAAGTATTACTACAACAACAGAAAAAAAAGTAAAAGAACGGAAAAACAAAAAACTAATCAAAAATTTTAAATCCAGGGAATATCGTTATTGCGTTTAGCGCCCCTATTGCTCGTGATCGGCGGGTACTTTTTGGGCAGACGGTCGGACTCGGGAGAGAGCAGGCAGCGGTTATGTTAACTCGAGGGAAATGGTGGTTGGCACTTTCGCTGTTAGGAGGGTTCGTGGATGCAAGTCCAGCTACGGTCGCTCTTTTCGATTTTGGGCCCCACTTTAGAAGGTAGTGTTTTTGGTGGAAAGAGCGGAAAAACAAAACTAAACCTCGCGCCAGTGCCAAATCAAAGAAAAAAAACGAAAAAAAAGAGGAATCGTGTTGCTTTCAAATTATACCATAAAGAAATCGAAAAGAAATTTGCCACCCCATTAAGGGGGCGTTCCATTCTGACCCCACGCCGGAGGCAAGGATCCGAAAGTGGTCTCTTTTTTTTTGTTTCGGACGGCCATATGCAAGTTAATATAACAAGAGTGCCAATCGCCACATAGCGGTAAGTTGGACATTGGGGTTTAGGTGTCGCTAGGTAGTGTTAAATGGAACATGGGTTTTATTCTATTACAGAATTGGCACTTTGTGCCAAGCAGATTTCCAAGGGAGAATAGCGGAAAAAGATAATTGGGATCGATGACCGAGCCGGCCACAGCCACAACCAGCTGGCCATAGAAAGGGAAGAGAAGAGACTGCGCTCCCGAAAAAAAGCACTAGAACCGATCGAATTCGCCGCTGGCGCAGAGAAGCACAAGGCAGAGAAGAGTCCGCCGCTCCAGCTGTGGATCCGACTCAGCAGCATCGTCGGCGCCGGGAAGCTGCGAAACTAAAGCGGAATATCGAACATTTTTTTTTGCCCCAATTTTTTTTTTTTGCGTAAATATCTTGCTCTCGGCCGACCTGGCTTAGTGAAAAAAAAGTAGAGGGAATAAAAACCCAGATCAAAATTATACCCATGAGCCAGTAGGCAAAGTCTTAGTGAGTACGAATACAAATACCTTGCTCCCCTTCCGGCAGTGCAGCGCCGTTAATTCAGTCTTGCTTTTCTTTTCCCTTAAACCGTAAGGGCTAGCCCTATGTGGAGCCCAAAGAAAAGAAAGGCATAAGGGAAAAGAAATACAATATCAATGCACAAAAGCAAAGAAAAACGAGGGGGAACGTTGTGAGTTGCTGCGGACACCGCAACTCTACGGTTATACCCGATACTAAGTCAGTATGGATCTCCTCCGGCAGACGCTGCTAATATTAAACGACACGACAAAGAGTGCGTGCGAGAGAGACAGAAAATCAGTCTGAGCGTAACGTCGGGCGCTGCGTAGCCACTGCAAATTGATTTGTTCCTATTGGCTAAAAAAAAAAAACGATTCCTTCTGGACGTTACACACATCCACTTTTACCACAAATCTAATATACCCCAATACTCATTTTGAGTATCGGGTATAAAAAGCAGTCCCCCGAAAGCCTCTGCGCGCCTTGTTCTTTCTCTTCTTTTCTCTTTTTATACCCGATACTCAAAATGAGTATTGATCATATCTATCAGGTTGCTGAATCTGGATCAGATCAGATAATTTTTATAGCCAAAAGGAACAAATCAATTTGCACTGGCTACGCAGCGCCCGACGTCACGCTCAGACTGATTTTCTGTCTCTCTCGCACGCACTCTTTGTCGTATCGTTCAATATTAGCGGCGTCTGCCGGAGGAGAGCAATACTGACTAAGTATCGGGTATAAATGTAGAGTTGCGGTCTCCGCAGCAACTCACAACGTTCCCCCTCGTTGTTGTTGTGCTCTCCCAATAAAATTACATTTACAGCAATTACAGCAAGCGGATCGTCTTCGACAAAAGCGCTTTTGGAGATGGATGGCACGTAAGTGAAAGAATATTGCTTTACTCTAAATAAAATGCATACATGAGCGTGAGAGAAGGAGAGGTATAGGAAAGAAGGAAGGGGAGAGGTAAATCAGTTGGGCAGATCCACATGCCGGAAGAGATAGCAAGAACAGTAACCGTGGGTTTTTTGTTGTTGGCATAAATGCTCTTTTAAATTTGTATGCCAGTTTAGCGGCTACCTCCTATATACATATACTGTTTATTTTATATTATATACATAATTAATTCTTTTTTTTGGTATTTTTCTATTTATTTATAATTCTTCTATTTTAATTATTATTAGTATATTTTTAATTTCCAACCTGAAATAATATCGAATTCTGTTGTTCGCTAAATTAGTTTTTGAGTCAATTGGGAGTTTAAATAGAGTAGGGAAATGCCCCTGTGTGAAACAATAAATAAGTTTTAAAATGAAATCGATAGTGAACTAAATTATTTTAGGGCGCCATGCCGAGTGGATTATGGAAATGAAGTGAGTCTGGGGGTTTTAGGGATCATCGGCCACTAATATGGCTTTGCGGCCCAGATGGTCAAGGTAGGGTGGGCAAAACGCTGCTGCACCTACAGCTACTCAGCAGCGCAACCCGTACTTCAGCATGTTCTGTTTTCTTTGCAGAGCAACCTCTATGTGTGCATAGCTTGTCACTCTTGGTAATTTCTTTTCTGTATGTCCAGTCCGATCGATCATGTGTTAGGGAGGAAAACAGCACGCGAAATCAATATTATTATAGGTATCCAATGCGAGCAGGTAGCACAGTGGTAAATCCTCACCCCCCCCTTGCCGACGACAAATAGAAGCCGGAACCAGCGCGTGCTCCTCTGGTCGCTACAATAAGATCAGCTCGTTATGATAGCGTATCGCTATACGTTGTATGCTACAATACCTACACGGCAAGCGATCACTCTGCAATATGTTGCGAAATAACCACTGGCAGCAGAGCCCGCCAGGCAAGGAACCCCCAGGTAGCAAGGATGGGCTTCAAAGCTGGATCACTCAACACAGCGGACTTTTCCGCGAACCTGGTCACCCCACCGCCAGCGGCCGATGCCTCTAGCGAGGCGGACAGAGTGATGGAGGCAGTGCTGCACGCCTGCAGGGCGAGCATGGAGAGACACTACGAGTACAGGAGTCACCACCAGCCGGTTTACTGGTGGAACCAGCAGATTAAGGATTCGCGACGGAAATGCCTGCAGGCCCGCAGGCAGTACCAGAGAGCGCGTGGCCGGGCAAATTATACGCAACTCCAGGGCGAATACACAGCTGCCCGCAGGGACCTGAAGCTAGCCATCCGGGATAGCAAGCGGAAGTGCTTCCTGGAACTCTGCGACTCAGCGGAGCATGACATCTGGGGAAAGGCCTACAAGGTGATAATCAAAAAATTAATTCCCTGAAACCGAAGGCACCGGTTGAAGCAGAGAAAATGAAGAACATCGTGGAGACTCTATTCCCCCGTATGCCTCAGGAGGGCATCCCACCAAGGCAGGAGTATGCGGAGAACCAAAGTGAGCTAGAGCAAATTAGCGAGGCAGAGGTCAAGGCCGCAGCTAGGAGTATCCCAGTCGATAAGGCTCCGGGCCCAGATGGTATCCCAAACAGAGCACTAAAGACGGCCATTATGCTCCACCCGGAAATGTTCGCAAGGATGTTCAGCAGATGCTGGGCGGAAGGAATCTTCCCGGAGCGGTGGAAGCTACAGAAGCTAGTGCTGATCCCGAAGCCACACAAACCGCTAGACGAGCCCTCGTCCTACAGGCCGATATGCCTATTGGACACCGCGGGGAAAATCCTCGAGAAGATCATGTGCACAAGGCTAGAGCGAGCCATCCAGCGAGGGGGCGACCTGTCTCCAATGCAATTTGGCTTCCGCAGGGGCCACTCCACACTAGACGCGCTATCAACGGTGGCAGACATTGCAGCAAAGGCAATCGAAGGCACCCGTTGGAAGGGCGGTGCCAAAAAATACTGTATAGTGGTGACACTAGACGTACGAAACGCGTTCAACACTGCCAACTGGGATTGCATCCTGAGGGCGCTAACGGGCTTTGGAGTTGAAGGCCATCTCATGCGCATGGTCCAAGACTACTTCCGGGACCGGGTGCTAATGTACGAGACTGAAGAAGGTACTAAGAGACACGAGATAACTGGTGGCGTCCCACAAGGATCGGTCATTGGGCCACTACTTTGGAACGCTATGTATGATGGCATCCTGCGTCTGCAAGTACCCGAGGATACGAAAATGATAGGGTTCGCCGACGACGTGGCACTAGTGGCAGTAGCAAAAAATCTCAAGGATGCGGAAGGCAAATGTGACGCCTCAATAAGGAGAATCAGAGAGTGGCTGGGCTCCGCTGGGCTACAACTGGCCGACCACAAAACGGAAGTAGTCCTGATCAGCAGCCGAAAAAAAACCGAAACAGCGCTTGTGAACGTGGGATCTTGCAGGATAGAGTCCGTAAGAGCCATACGGTACCTGGGAGTGATGCTTGACACACGGCTATGCTTCCGTGAGCACCTCAGCCAGGTGAGCATAAGAGCTGCGGCACTGGGCAGGGCACTAAACAAAATAATGCTCAACACGAGGGGCCCGAAGCAAGGACGGCGGCTCTTACTACACAACGTGCTAAAGGCTACAATACTATACGGTGCAGCGGTCTGAGCGAAGGCGGCCAACACAAAAGCCTATATGAGGAAAATTCAGGCAACATATCGGCTGGGAGCCCTGCGAGTATGCAGTGCTTTCCGCACGGTATCCGACGACGCGGCTCTGATCATTGCTGGGATGGCACCAATCGACCTTTTAGCAAGGGAGGCGGCCAAAATATACTCGCAGCGAAGAGATATAGCGCCGGCGGAGCCAAATAGGGACGCAATCGGACAACGGGAGCGGCAGCAAACAATGGCCGAGTGGCAGCGCAGATGGACGGAGTCGACGAAGGGGAGATGGACGCACACCCTAATCCCAAGAGTCGATGAGTGGTGCAAGCGAAGTCACGGGAGTGTAAACTTCTACCTGACGCAACTTTTAAGCGGCCACGGTTGCTTTAAAGCATACTTGCATAGGTTTGGCCACGAAACAGACGGAGAGTGTCCTGCCTGCGACGGAACGCCAGAGGACGCGGAGCACATACTCTTCAACTGCGCGAGATTCGCAGCGGAGAGAGAGAGTATGGAGGACTGCTGTGGAGAAAGGCTGACAAAGGAAACACTGGTGAGAGCGATGCTGGAAGACACGCGCAAATGGGAGGCTGTATGCAACTTTGCGTGCGTAGTAATGCGTAAGCTACGCGAGGCCGAGCGCGCCAGAAGACGGCAGACAGGAGGGGCATAAAGTGCCCGCCCGGGCCCTTTATCCCGCAATACGCAATACGCAGGTGCCAGGTACCAGGTACCAGGATGTTCCATAAAGCGTGGTCAGCCCCGCCCAGGACTGGGTCCCAGAATCCTGCGAGGCATATACACTTGCTTTTAGTGCCAGTCTCTGATTGTAGCAAAGCCCACTCTGAACCTCTTCCAGTCTCGGGCTGTCTCTGTCTCTGTTTTCTCAGTCAGTCTCCAAAGCAGGCGCTGAAACTATTGCCAGTTTTCATCGACTCGTTTGCTCGTTGCTCGTTTGAGAAGTCGAAAGGTTTACCCAGGACACGGAAAAGCCGGAAAAAGATACGAGAAATGCCTGCAAAAAAAAAAGGTGAAGGCAAAGCTAAAGGTAAAGAAAGTACTCGGTTCTGCGGCCATCGGACAGTCGTAACTCATTTCGTCTCATTTCAGCCGGGAATATACCGGGGGATACAGGATCTGTGGCAACCGCGACTGTGGTTCGGCGCCAAATGCCGCCGCGCGCCTGCAAGAGCAAGAGCCAGAGCGCCGCCCCAGAGCGCCGTCCCAGTCTTAGTCCCAGCCGCCAGCAGCCCAGCCGCCTGGCCAAGAAGCCCAGCCTGACGCCGACCACCGGTTCTCAGGCGCCATCGCAGACCATCGCAAAGTCGAGGCCCACCGGTCCCGAGACGATTTTTGAACGGCCCGGCAATGAGGACGACGGGCCCACCAGCAGCCATGCCGTGGCATTCGGCGAGTGCCAGCGCCGCGTCCTCGCCCTGGGTACGGGCGAAAAAAAAGAAACCTGTCGCAGAAGAGCTGCCTGAAGGTGCGCAACACCTTGGGCGAACGCAGCACCCGGCACATGATGGCCGGGTATGTATCGTCATACTATGATGATAAACCGTCAACATCAGCAGCAGCAGCAGCAACAGCTCTGCTACGGCAGCAGCGGCAGCACAAGCAGCAGCAGCAACAACAACGGCAAACCTCAACACCAGCACAAGCAGCAGTGGCGGCGATTATGAAAAAGCTACCAACGAAAACGGCTGCAACAGCAGCAAATGCAGGTAAAGCGAAAACAAACAATAACGGCAAACATCCACCCATAATTGCCGTATACAATGTAAACTCTAAACAAATAGCACATAGAATCACAAACATTATTAAATCTAAGAACTTTACGCTCAACATTAAGAATAAGAATCTAGTATACGTACAATTAAGAAACCTAAACGATTATCAACTAATTATAAGTACACTAAACACAGAAAATGTACACTATTACACATACACACCCAAAGATCTCAAACCAATTTCTTTATTAATCAAAAAGCTTCCCACTGACGTATACGATTCGCAGGAGATTCAATCGGCAATTGTTGAACAATTTCCGCAAATTGAATTAATATCGGTTTAAATATTCAAAGACAAATTCTGGCTAATCCAGATCAAAAAATGCAACACCAACACCAACACCAATAACAATAACAATACCAACGCTGCCATCGAACAGATTGGCAAACTGATGAAAATGAAAAGTTTACTAAACTGTCGTATTACAATCGAAAGATTGAAACCAAACAATGGCCAAAATAGCATCCAACAATGTCGCAATTGCCAGCGTTTCACACATTCGGCGAGCAATTGTAAGCTAGCATACCGCTGTGTCAAATGTATCGAACAACATCAGCCGGGCCAATGCCGGATCAAGAAACGGGACGAGCAAACGGCCAACGCTAACGATAATGAAACGCCGATTGTTCAGTGTGTCAACTGCAAGGGGGCGCATACGGCAAACGCTAAAATATGCCCAATTCGTTTGGCGGCACTGCAACGCCAAAACGAACATAAAGCAAAACTAAATGCCAATAGAATGACAACAACAACAACAACGGAACGACAAATACGAAAAACCGACGTCCTATCGGCAATTCGCAAGGGTAAAACGTTCGCATCGCTCCTCAAAAGAGACAATGTCAGCACTAGCGCAAATACAAACACAAACACCAATGGCAAACGGGCCGCCAATAATAATAACAACAACAACAATAACAATAATAATAACAAAAACAAAAATATACCAACAACAATGACAATTAGCCAAGCGCTGAGACAGCACACGGTCAATAACCGATTGCAATCGTCGGCATCACCGATATCGATCATGGCTGATCTAAATCGAGACGCCATGAGCATATTTGGCATGAATTTCACGCAATTTATACAGATTGTCAAAGAGACCACCCGGAATTATGATCCCAAACTAAATACACAAGAGCAAAAACAAAGCATTATGTTTGAATTGGCATTCCAAATAGCGGCAGCCACCACCACCACCACCACCGCCACCGCCAATGACACTAATGCCAACATCGAATGACTAAATTAAAGATCGTCGCTCAGAATGTCAACTCTCTGATAGCGCAGCATAAACGAATCGAGTTAAATGATCTGTTGAACAAACACCAACCAGACATACTGATTGCCATCGAACACCGGCTCTTGGAGCGTCATCGTGTATACCTTGATCATTACACGTTCGTGAGGCAAACACAGTTGGCAACAGACATCGGGAATCGTAGCGGTGCGCGTGCGCGTGGCGGCTCAGTTGGCATTTGTATAACCATCAAACCGCTCGCATCGTTGCGTTTCCTCGAGGCGCTGATATTGAAAATCCACACAAAACCAATACAAGCAACAACAACAACAGCCCCAGTACAATCGATGGCAACCATTGTCGTGGTGGGACTCTATTTGAGACCGAGAGATCCGCTGCTGGCCAGTGATCTCAACACGATTTTGCATACACTGAACAAAAATGCCAACGATACACCAATCATTATCGGCGGTGATCTGAATGCCAAACACCCAAGCTGGCATCGGCCATTCTACAATCCGAAGCATGTTAACAAAAACGGTCGATTGCTGTTCGATTGGCTGGGCAAACAGACCAACTTGATGTTGTACCCGAGCTGTGAGCCAACGAGGCGTAACCCAATTAATAACAACAACAGCAATGCCATCGATGCATCGATTGATTTGTTTGTGTGCACCACGGATCTGCCGGTCATCAGTGCGGACGTGGACATGGATGATTATGATCCGGAGCTGGGGCACGGTGTTGGCTGTGCGGCAACCCTTGATGAATTCCCATCGGATCATCTTGGGATCGAGTTACGGCTCGATTTAAATGGCCGTCAGCTGCAGTACTGTGATCCGGTCGAATATAGCCTGTTCAGCCGGATCGATACGATCAAGTGGAACGCAACAATACTAAAGCATTTGCGCACACACGAACACGATCACGAACACGATCACAATCAGATTGAGAATACGCGAAACATTGATGCGACCACCATCGATCGACATATCGAACTTTTTAATGGGGCAATCGAAATGGCACTCAACTCGGATGCGATCCCAAAAAAAAGGACAACACCAGACACAATGACAACGGCAACGGCACGTAAAAAAACGATTCGACTTGGTAAATATTGTCGTGAGTTGATTGCGTGCAAGAAACTACTCAGACATGGACTACACCGTATGCATGGCCGTCTAACGGAACAGTGTAGGTCCAATGTTAAACACCTGATTGCCATCATCACCAAGGACATTAACAAGCAAATTAAATTTGCTAAATTGAAAAACATGGAAAAACAGATCACGACACTCGATCCGTCCAAGATGAGCATCAGATCGTTGAGTGGTGATAAGAACAGTAGTAGCAACAACACAATCGATACAGCCATCGAGCTGACCGTTGATGAACTAAATGCGATCGATCTGCCATTGGCGAAAATCATCACCGATGATTTCGAAAAAATAAACGCGCTGGCATGGTCATTCGAGCGAATTCATCAGCAAAACGACACCATATCGATGACAACCATGGGACTAAGGCAACACACGGCACATGTAAACGATACAATTGATGAGTACTTCGATGAACCATAAGTCCAAGAGCCAATCATTCAATTGAATGAAACACAAACAGCGGATGGTAATTGGCCAGCTGATCAACAACAACAACAGTATGGATTTACGAACGACCGTCAATTGTTCGATTGGTTGAAATGGAAAAACAACAAGAAATCCCAAGGACACGACGGCACCAGTAACTTTCTGTTGAGACATTGTAACATGCAAGTGTTGAGGCATCTGGCGATGATTTTCAACCATTGCTACAACATTGGTTACTATCCGTCCGCGTGGAAGATTGGCAGAGTCAAACCGATACCCAAAACGAACATAAAACGTGAGAAATTGCTCGCCTATCGGCCCATCTCGGTGCTGTCGGCGGTAAGCAATCTGTTCGAGAAGATGCTGCTCCGGCACATCAAACAACATGTGATCGATCAACGTATCCTGAAAGTGTATCAATTTGGCTTCCGTGATGGCTACTCGACCAGCCATGCACTGGCAGTGGCCAACAACATCATAACGGACAATCTGAGCAGAAAAAGACCAACAATTGCATGTGCACTAGACTTGGAGAAGGCATTCGATACGGTATGGATCAACGGACTGCTATACAAGATGATCCAGAAGTATCGTTTTAGCCATCATATTACACGTATCATACGGTCGTATTTGCACAATCGCCAATTTGCAATACACAGTCCGCAGAGTAGTGGCAACGTGTCGATGCGACGGAATATAACGGCCGGTGTACCGCAGGGATCACTGCTCGCACCGATACTATTCAATCTGTATCTGGCCGATTTTCCCGACTATCGGCCGCCATCGAAAAACGCAATGAATCAGATCAAAATCCAGCCGCTCATATACGCAGATGATATACTGCTGCTGGCATCGGGCATGCGTCAGGTGTCGGCGAACGTACAGCTCAACTTGTACATTGACCAACTATGTTACTATTTCCGCAAATGGCGTTTGAAAATCAATGAACCGAAATGTGAATGCTGCATGATTGTGGGCCCAACCAAGGCGGGACTGTTCCGAAATGCACGCAACTTTACACCATCAATCGTGATCAATGGCAGTGTACAGGTCCAAGTCAGGGACAATCTCAGATATCTGGGTGTCGTCTTCGATCACAAGCACAACTTTCACAAACATCGGGATCTGGTGCTGGGCAAAGCCAAGCGACAGATGGCGATAGTGAGTAGATATTTTGGTTTGATCAGCAGCAGCGGCAGCAACACTGGGGCACCGTCATCGGCACTGGATAATAATAATAATCAGAAAATCACCAAAATACGATCACTCATTTACAAGAAGTTGATTCAACCATTATTGCTGTATGGCCATGTGGCCTGGTTCAACATCACTTCGACACAAATGGAGCGATTGCGCATTTTTGAACGTGAGATACTGCGCAGAGCGTGCCGGCCCATCACCGGTCATCGTTTCGATCGTAAAGTGTCAAACAAAAAAACATATGGCCATGAGGATCACAGAACGATTCGTGGACAAATGTCTAAACGATCAACTGTATCTCAAAGATAATCGTTTGATCTATGACAGCACCGTGCAGAGCACAGCACTGACATTGGCCGAACGACAATGCCACCAACACTACCACTACCTTACGATCAAAAATTTAGATATGCTTAAACAGCAACGCATTTTGTATGATAACGATGATAATATGATATTCTATCATAGAAAGTTGAATAGCCTCGATCCGAATAGTCTTAGATACAGTACTAGTTAGTGAAACTCATGTTATATATATACTTACATATAAGATTTACTCATCCACATTACCCCCGCCACCATTTCTGTGTTTATCCACCATTGTTTTTTTGTTGTTCACCATCATCATCATCATTAGTTTATAAGTTCATAACACACACACACGCATGCAGGCCCAACGATGCTGGAGCATTCAGTTAATTCATTATTATGATTTCATAGAACGACCAAGAATATACCAAGGGGTTTTTTTTCTTTTATTTTTCTCCCCTCTATAATATAAACTATACGTTTATACAATTGTAATCACAACTATTTCTAAACATTATAAGCTTTCATTTGTCACAACCAAGGCAAATTATGTAACCATACCCATCAAATTTTGTAAACACTCTACCAGCCTGGATAAGATTCTCAATTGAGATCGCAAGGCACAAACACACACATAAACACATATTGTAATAGCCATACGGATTTGTTATTTGTCAATCCGTATTCGTATCTATATATAAGAATTGGAAATATCCCTACAACTAATTTTATATATTCCATTTCACACACACACACACTTTGTATATATGTATATATTTTGTATATATTTGTATTTGTGTATCATAATACTTCCTCCTACTGACAAATAAAAAACAACCATTTAAAACTAAAAACTTTGGACAACATTCGTGTGTAAACAGTGAAAAAGAAAAGGAATCTGTTAACATGTCTGGTCGTGGTAAAGGTGGCAAAGTGAAGGGAAAGGCAAAGTCTCGGTCGAACCGTGCTGGTCTTCAGTTCCCTGTTGGTCGTATTCATCGTCTACTTCGCAAGGGCAACTATGCCGAGCGTGTCGGTGCCGGCGCTCCCGTTTACCTGGCTGCCGTGATGGAATACTTGGCCGGTGAAGTTCTCGAGTTGGCTAGCAATGCTGCCCGTGATAACAAGAAGACGAGAATTATCCCTCGCCATCTGCAGCTGGCCATCCGCAACGATGAGGAGTTGAACAAACTGCTCTCAGGCGTCACCATTGCTCAGGGTGGTGTGTTGCCCAACATCCAGGCCGTTCTGCTGCCCAAGAAGACCGAGAAGAAGGCATAAATGTTCCAATAGCAAAAACAATTTACATTCTTGTACAATATATAAACCAAAACGTCCTTTTCAGGACGACCAAACTATGACTAAAGAATTAAGAGAATTTTCATAATTTATTATCATTCATTATTATCAGTTAAAATAATATGCACATATTTCTGCAGGCCAAACACGCATTTTTTTGTTTTTTTGGTACAGGGCCTAAAAGAGAAAAAGGATTAAATACGGAGAAAAAAAAGTGGAAAAAAGTGAAAGAAAAAAGAAAAAGTGAAAGAAAAAGTGCAAAAGACAATTAAAAAAACTGACAAAAATATATATATGAATGAAGATTAGTGGAAATAAAGGAGCAGAGACACGAGCGAAACTCAGATACGCCGCCCCCCGAAACAGCACAAACAAATACCAAAGAGATATTTTCAAAGAGATTGTGTGTATTGTAAGAAAGTTTTCAGGCCGAGGTACAGCTTCTCAGTCTGTCCAGGGCCCGGTCCTTCCCCACAGCAAAATTTTTTGTGTGAGGACCTAAGGGGAGAGCCGTTCGCCGCGAAGGCGCACCCGTGGGGTGGATCGAGGCGTGGGTGAACCCGTGCTTGGAGAGCTGCAGAGACGTGTGTTGGGGGTCATGCGTGGCGGGATGAGGGGGTTTGGGTCAGGGGTCGGAAGGGTAGGGGAGAGGGGAGCCCAGCTTAGCAGATGCCGCATGATCCACGACTCACATCTGCGTCGCCGGGTCCCCAGGGGAGAAAGGTATGGGAAGGGAAGCCCAGCTTGGTGGATGCCGCATGATCCACGACTCACATCCACTTCGCCGGGCCCCCAGGGAATAGGGAAGAGAGGGGGAGGTGCTGAGGGACTCCTACGGGCGAAAGTTCTAAAACCGGTGGGTTGAGGTGGGTGTTTTTATTGTGGGGGAATAAACGACAAAAATTTACTAGCTACCATGTGGATATCGGTACGCGTTTAACATTTTGGAAACTCCTACTCCTGAGCTTACCCTGCCTACTGCACCGATCCATCCCCCCCAGAGCTCACATACGTGAGGTGGCTCACCCTTGCTTTCCCTTCCTTGGGTCCGGCGGCCGGTCCTCGTCACGGTGGTCACGATTTATATATTTTTTCTCACTTCTCGCGGGGTCGGGGCACTGTTTATTTTTTCCCAACCGTTCTGGTTCAGCACTTGGAGATCACTCCCGAGCCTGGCCCGCGCTGGCCAGTGCCAGGCCTCTGCTTTTCTTTTTGCAGCTTCTCTGCCGCTTCGCTGCTGCGCAGCTTTCGGCTGCCGGCCTCGGCTCGGGGGTGTCTGCATGGTTCGTCGTCGGGTCTCTCCCTCGGCTGCGTGGGCGTAAGACCGATCGACGGCTTCTCTGCCGCTTCGCTCTCTTCCCTGCTGGCTCTCTTTGCTGCGTAGTATGCGTCTCTCTTTCGTGTTGGTTCTCTTTTGTGGAGGCTTATGCCTTCACAGTATATTGTTTGTTGTTGGGCTGGGGTGTGCTGTGCTGTCTATTGCGCTGTTCACTTGCCGATTTGTTCTACTGTTTTCGGACCGTACTGTGGCCATTCGGCCATTTGAAGTGCCCTGTACGAAATAAGCTGTACTGGGCATATATATATATACATACATTCAATTCAATTCATTCGACTGTGCTGGGCATTTATTTAAATTGAAGCGCCCTGTACGAAGCTATCATCTACATACCATAACAGAGCATAGCATAGCATACGTACATACACTTGGCCTTGCCTTTTGTTTGTGTTTGTGATTGTGTTGTGTACTTGGTTCTGTTTTTTGGTACTTCTGAAGCCAAAAACTCCGCTGGACATTAGCGAGTGGTGATCCGACGTGTGGTTGAGGGGTGTGTTATATGGGGGATGGGTTAGGGCAGATCGCATTCATCTTGGAAAGAAAACGACGACCGCTAAAAATGGGGAAGCCAATGTTGCTGCCACGGCCGTTTATTTTTTCTGAAATGTTTTGTCATTCTGTATCCGGAAAGTCCCCCATTCATCCTGATACCAACACCGATCACCGCCACTACCACCGACCACTACCCGTCTACGCATCTGGGAAAAACGAACTTCAACATGAAGAAATCGGCCCGTCAACAACAGCAGCAGCAGCAGCAATCTCAATCAAGAAAGAAGACAAATAAAAAAACAACAACATCAGCATCATCATCGTCGGCGTCGTCGTCGCCACGGTCATCGCCGGCATCAACGCCGCCGCCGACCACAACAGAGGCGGCGACTGCATCGGCGTCGACAACAATAACGGCGACAATGAATACATCAACAACAGAGACAGCGACGGCAGCAGCAGCGGCACCAGCGGCGGCACCAGCGGCGGCAATAATGGATGCCGCAACAACAGCCGCAGCGCTAAAACAACTCGTCAAGCTGCAACAACAATACCAGCTACAGCATCAGCTACAGCATCAGCTTCAGCTACAGCACCAGCTACAGCTACAATTACAACATCAACTACAGCATCAGTTGCAGCACCATCAACTGCAACAGCTACACATCGAGACGCTCCAACAGTGCCGATGACAGCAGCAGCAACATCAACATCAACAACAGCTCGGCCGACACCAGAGAGGCCGCCACCTTCACCAACACCATCACCATCAACACTGCCAGCAACAATTGGCAATCGAAATATCAACAATAAACGAGAACATCATGAAATCTCAACACCATCAGAGACATCAATCGACTCAATGTCCATCTCGTCGACGGCTTCATCGTCGTCATCATCATCACTACCGGCACTACTACTATCGCCGGGCCGATGCCGAGAACTGGACAAAAAACATCAACATCAACAAGATCGCTGCCGAAGCCGAACCAATGGCCAAGGCAAAAATCAACAACAACAACAACAAGATCATAGCCGCAGCCCGATCCAAAGCAAAATCAACAACAATAGCAGCAACAGCAACAGCAACAGCAACAGTAGCAGCTGCAACAGCAACAACAGCAGCAGCAACGAAAGCGATTGCAGCAGCGAACAAGGATATCAAAAAATTAGAAAAATCCTCAATGATGACAATAAAAAAATCACAATATAATTAAACAAATAAAAATACTCAAACTCAAACAGCAACCGAAACAAAAGGACAGAAAAAAGAAAATAATAAAAATAATCAATAATAATAATAAGCAATATGCTGCATATATTGCAGAAATTGCCGAGCTCAAGGCTCAAAATTTCAAATTAACTGAGCAAATTGGAAAACTCATAGAACATATGCAAAATACTAGCTCAAATAATTTGCCAAACACCAAGAACAACAACAACAACGACAATGACAACAATGACAATAATAATATTAAAATTAATAAAAAATTAATTAACAAATATCAAAAGAACAACAACATCAACAATGATAGCGGTAACAGCTGCAGCAGCAGCAGCAACAACAACCGCTTCGCCATACTAACTAACGACGATGGTGACGTTGATGGCCATAATGATGATGTTTATCATCATAATGATGACAATGATAATAATGAGGACTACAGCAGTATTGATGAAATCGATATGGCTGAATTCCCGCCGCTCTCCGGACCAGCGAGAGTGAGCAATGGGAGACAGACCAGTATCGATAAATCAACTCACATGGACGACGACGATACACCAATTGTATCGTCCAATTATGATGACAAACCGTCAACAACGGCAGCGGCAGCAGCGGCAGCAGCAGCAGCAGCAGCAACAGCAACAACACTACGGCAGCAGCAGCAGCAGCAAAAACGACAACGACAACAACGGCAAACCGCAGCAGCAACACCAGCACAAGCAGCAACAGCGGCGACCATTAAAAAACTGCCAACAAAAACAGCCGCAACAACAGCAGCAGCAAATACAGGTAAAACAAAAAAGACAACAAACAATAACGGCAATCATCCACCCATAATAGCTGTATATCATGTAAATACCAAACAAATGGCACATAGAATTACAAACATTATCAAATCTAAGAACTTTACGCTTAACCTTAAAAATAAGAACTAAGTATATGTACAATTAAGAAACCTAAATGACTATCAATTAATTATAAATACACTAAACACAGAAAATGTACACTATTACACATACACAGCGAAAGATCTCAAACCCATATCATTAATCAAAAAACTACCCATTGATGTATACGATTCGGAGGAAATTCAATCGGCAATTACCGAACAATTTCCACAAATCGAACTAATATCCATCAAAATATTTAAAAACAAATTCTGGCTAATGCAGATTAAAAAAAGTAATAATAACAATAATGACAACAATACCAACAATGACAAAAATACCAACAACAATTCGGTAACCGAACAAATTGGTAATCTAATGAAATTAAGAAACCTACTCAATTGCCGAATAGAGATCGAGAGACTTAAACCAAACAAATACAATATACAACAATGTCGAAATTGCCAACGCTTCACCCATTCGGCGAGCAATTGCAAATTGGCATATCGTTGTGTGAAATGTATTGAACAGCACCAGCCAGGCCAATGTCAAATCAAGAGACGTGAAGAGAACAAACAAAATGATAATGATGATAACGATAACGAAACGCGTAATGTACAGTGCGTCAATTGCAAGGGGGCACACACGGCCAATGCCAAAATATGCCCGATTCGTCTGGCGGCACTAGAGCGCCAAAGTGAACATCAAGAGAGACTAAGGGCCAATAAAAAGGCACCAGTCACATCAACATCAACCGCAACAACTGAACGACAAATTCGAAAAACCGATGTCCTGTCGGTGATTAGAAAAGGCAAAACATTTGCATCGCTACTCAAAGGCGACAATGCCAATAAGGACACAAACCTAACGATCGCAAAACCCAATGGCAAACGGGCCAACACAAATGAACCATCAACAATGACAATTAGTCAAGCACTGAGTCAACATTCGGCAAACAATCGACTGACATCAACATCATCGCCGATATCGATCATGACCGATCTGAACAAAGATTCCATGAGCATATTCGGCATGAACTTTATGGAATTTATACAAATCGTCAAGGATACGACCCAAAAATATGACCCCAAACAAAATACCCAAGAGCAAAAACAAAGCATTATGCTTGAATTGGCATTCCAAATTGCGGCAGCCACCACCGCCACTAGCAACAACAACAACAACAAATGACTAGATTGAAGATTATTGCACAGAATGTTAATTCACTGATTGCACAACATAAGCGAATTGAACTCAATGGATTGCTGAACAAGCACCAGCCGGATATACTGATCATCATCGAACATCGGCTATTGGAGCGGCATCAAGTATATTTCGATCGTTACACGCTCATAAGACAAACACAATTGGCAACAGACATCAAGAATCGTGGCGAATCGAGTACGCGTGGCGGCTCAGTTGGCATTTGTGTGCGCAAAAATGTCAACTGTTCGACCATTAAACCGCTTGCTCCGTTACGTTTCTTCGAGGCGTTGATTCTGAAAATTAATACAAAACCAGTACAACCAACAACAACAACACCAGTACAATCAACAGCAACCATTATCATAGTCGGCCTTTATTTGAGACCCAGAGATCCGCTGCTGGCCAGCGATCTCAATACAATAATGGACACGCTAAATAAATATTCCAACGAAACACCAATCATTATCGGCGGTGATATGAATGCCAAACACCCAAGCTGGCATCGGTCAATTTTTAGCCCGAAACATATCAACAAAAATGGTCGAATGTTGTTTGATTGGCGTGGAAAGCAAACCAACCTGTTATTGTACCCGAGTAGTGAGCCAACTAGGCGGCCACCCTTGATGAATTCCCATCGGATCATCTTGGTATCGAGTTGCGACTAGATTTAAATGGCCGCCAGTTGCAATATTGTGATCCAGTTGAGTACAAGCTATTCAATAGGATCGATACGATCAAATGGAACGCGATTATATTGAGACATCTGCATGCACATGGACATATTGAGAACACTAGAAACATTGATGCGACCACCATCGATTGTCACATTGAGCACTTTAATGGGGCAATCGAGAAGACTCTCGATTCGGATGCAATTCCGAAAAAGATAACACCACCGAACACAATGACACGTAAAACGATCAAGCTCAGTAGATATTGTCACGAACTGATTGCATGCAAGAAGCTACTTAGACATGGCCTACACCGACTGCATGCCCGACTCTCGGAACAGCGTAGGACCAATATAAAACGACTGATAACCACCATCACCAAAGACATTAGCAAGCAAATCAAATTTGCCAAACTAAAAAATATCGAAAGACAAATCACGGCACTTGACCCATCGAAAATAAGCATCAGATCGTTGAGTAGTAGCAAGAACAACAGTAGCAACACAATCGATACAGCTATCGAGCTGACCGACAACGAGCTAAATTCCATCGATATGCCATTGGCGAGAATTATCACCGATGATTTTGAGAAAATAAACGCGCTGGCATGTTCGTTTGAGCGAATCCATCAACAAAATGAAACAATATCAATGACAACAACCGGACTAAGACAACACACGGCACACGTTAATGAGACAATCAGCGATTATTTTGATGAGGCATACGTAAAAGAGCCAATCATCCAGCTAAACGACACACAAACAGCGGATGGCAATTGGCCAGCTGAACAACAATATCGCTTTACGAATGCACGTCAACTGTTCGATTGGCTCAAATGGAAGAACAATAAGAAATCGCAAGGTCACGACGGCACCAGCAACTTTCTACTGCGACGATGTAATATGCATGTTTTGAGATATTTGGCGATAATATTCAATCATTGTTTCAACATCGGATACTATCCAGCAGTTTGGAAGATTAGCAAGATCAAACCGATACCCAAGACGAGCATAAAACGGGAAAAATTACTTGCCTATCGGCCCATCTCGGTGCTGTCGGCGGTTAGCAATTTGTTTGAAAAGATGCTGCTCAGACAGATCAAAGAGCATGTGATGAGCCAGCGGATACTGAAAGTATATCAATTTGGTTTCCGTGATAACTACTCGACCAGCCATGCGCTGGCAGTGGCCAATAACATCATAACGGATAATCTGAATAGAAAAAGACCAATGATTGCATGTGCGTTGGATCTAGAAAAGGCATTCGACACGGTATGGATCAACGGGCTATTGTACAAGATGATCCAGAAGTATCGTTTTAGCCACCATATCACACGCATCATCCGATCATATTTGCATAATCGCCAATTTGACATTCATAGCCCGCAGAGTAGTGGCAATGTGTCGATGAGACGAAATATAACGGCCGGTGTACCGCAGGGATCACTGCTTGCACCGATACTATTCAACCTGTATCTGGCCGATTTTCCCGACTATCGGCCGCCGGTGAGGAATGCAATGAACCAAATCAAAATTCAGCCACTCATATATGCAGATGACATACTATTGCTGGCATCGGGCATGCGTCAGGTGTCTGCAAACGTACAGCTCAACTTTTATATTGATCAATTGTGTTATTATTTCCGCAAATGGCGATTGAAAATGAACGAACCAAAATGTGAATGCTGTATGATCAGGGGCCCAACCAAAGCGGGCCTATTCAAAAATGCACGAAACTTCAGGCCATCGATTGTGATCAATGACAGCGTGCAGATACAAATCAAAAACGATCTCAGATATCTGGGTGTCGTTTTCGATCACAAATTTAATTTTCACAAACATCTCGATCTAATGCTGAGCAAAGCCAAACGACAAATGGCGATAATAAGCAGATATTTTGGTCTAATCATCAACAGCAGAGCACCGGCACCAGCGGCGGCAAACAACAACAATAATAATAATAATGAAAAAATCACCAAAATACGATCACTCATATATAGAAAACTGATTCAGCCATTATTGTTGTATGGCCATGTGGCCTGGTTTAATATCACATCGACGCAAATGGAACGTTTGCGCATCTTCGAACGCGAGATATTGCGCAAAGCGTGCCGGCCTATGACCGGCTACCGTTTCGATCGTAAAACATCAAATAAAAAAGCATATGCACTGACCAACACCAGGCGCATCGATGCTATGGCCATGAAGATCACGGAACGATTCGTTGATAAAAATCTTAATTCCCAGCTTGATCTCAAGGATAATCGATTGATTTACGAAAGCACTGTGCAGAGCACAATACTGCCATCGGCCGAACGGCAATATCTGACAACCAAAAATTTGGACATGCTAAAACAGCAACATATCCTATACGACAATGACAATAAATTGATATTTTATCATCGCAAATTAAGAAGTCTGAATCCCCATAATCTAAGATACAATACTAGTCAATGAAACACAAGTATGTACAAAAAATGTTAAATTGAAAACAAAACAAAGCAAAACAAAAAACTCCTGTTAATATGTTATATACATATATAAGATTTATTCATTCACAATTTTACGTGCTAATTTACGTGCTAAGCTTATTCTATTCTTATTTTACTGGGTAAAGGTGGGTGGGATGGAGGGGAGTATTTACAGTTGGTCGGGGAGTGGCTTATTGACTGATATTGAATATCAGACCGTCGGCGTGACTTAGGGATCGATGTCTTCTGTGGTGGAAGATGAGGTTTTCGTCTTCGTCATAGATAATACCCATTTCCATTAGATGGGTTAAATGGTGGGCGGTAAGAAACTCAGTGGGGTAGTTTGCGGGTATTTCCGTTTGAATCGTATTGTCGAATCGTATTCGACCAGCTTCTCCAGTATTTGGAACATGAGTCTGTCTATCCTTGTTGTTTTTGTTAATGAATAGAGTCGCTTGTTCGATATGTAGTGGCCCGTATCTCTGCTTTGATTGCCGATTGACTTGCGAAGTATTTTTCTTTCGAACCGGCGCAGCTCTTCCATCTCGATAGACTTTATGTTCATCCACGCTACATAGCCGTACATAAGAACTGGTTGTATTAGTTTTTTGTAGGCTAGAGCGCAGATTCTGGTGATGTGACTGGTGTTCCCTTGATTGGAGGATATTGGCTTGTATATGTGTTGGATCTTGTGGATCATTGCACATGCTTTCCTTCGGGCATTTGCTGTGTGTATCTTGAAGTTGAGCTTTTCGTCGTAGACAATACCGAGGTACTTGAACTGCTTTTCGTATTTGATTGCCAGTCTATCGTAGATGAACAGACTGGGCCCAATTGTGGGCCCTTAAGGATTGAGCTGGTGCATTTGCTTGCGTTGAGCTTGAGATGCCATTTGGTGAAGTAGTGGCGCAGTATGTTCAAGTACCCGTTTAGATCTCTTTCAGCGATGGCCATTGAACCGGAAGATGCCAGTAGCAGGATATCGTCGGCGTAGATTAGTGCTTTAATTCGTGTGGTTGAGCCGGTAGGGATTTGGTATTCGGGCATGTCTGCCAGGTAGATGTTGTAGAGGATGGGTGCCAGCAGTGAACCTTGTGGAACCCCTGCTGGGATCGACCTTATAAGGTCCTTTTCACGTTATCATTTTCGGCTTCCATTGCCTCTTCAACGAGCATAACACCGTCACTGCTTGCCGAATGTGCTGCCATTATGTTCGATTTTTCCACTTTATCTGTGCAGCCTCTTTTCTCCGGCATATCACATATGAAGAGGCACTCTGCTTCTAGCAGTATATTCGTTTTAGTTGCACAATGTCTGCTCACTATTTTTATAAAGTTCAGATTTTATCGTGCAATATATGCGACTTTCTGACTTGTTTCACTTTGATCACGTCAATTCACTTAGTCCTTTTAGTATTAGTCTCACTTCACTACACTTTGCCACCTTTACCACGACCAGGCACTGTTTTCTTTATCACTGTTCACACTTGGTACGGGCCATTTTCACTATTCACTTTCAAAGTCTGAATTTGTAATAATCGATGGCGAATCCCGCAACTCACTTATATAGCTGGTGTTCCCTTGATTGGAGGATATTGGCTTGTATATGTGTTGGATCTTGTGGATCATTGCACATGCTTTCCTTCGGGCATTTGCTGTGTGTATCTTGAAGTTGAGCTTTTCGTCGTAGACAATACCGAGGTACTTGAACTGCTTTTCGTATTTGATTGCCAGTCTATCGTAGATGAACAGACTGGGCCCAATTGTGGGCCCTTAAGGATTGAGCTGGTGCATTTGCTTGCGTTGAGCTTGAGATGCCATTTGGTGAAGTAGTGGCGCAGTATGTTCAAGTACCCGTTTAGATCTCTTTCAGCGATGGCCATTGAACCGGAAGATGCCAGTAGCAGGATATCGTCGGCGTAGATTAGTGCTTTAATTCGTGTGGTTGAGCCGGTAGGGATTTGGTATTCGGGCATGTCTGCCAGGTAGATGTTGTAGAGGATGGGTGCCAGCAGTGAACCTTGTGGAACCCCTGCTGGGATCGACCTTATAAGGGACAGATCCGAGTCTTCTGGGCTGCTAACCTGAAATGAGCGGTTTGTTAAATAATTAAGGACTATTTTTGTGATGTCTGAGGTGAAATTAAATTGGGTCATCTTGTAGATGAGTCCGCTGGTCCAGACTGTGTCGAAAGCCTTCTCAAAGTCCAGAGCACAGGCTATTGTAGCACGTTCGTGGGATAAATTCTCAAAGATGAAATCATTTGCTGCGATGAACGCATGGTTGGTTGATGATTTCGGTCTGAAGCCATACTGAGTATCCTTCAACGTGCTATGTGAGTCCATGTGCTTCTGTATTTGTCGCATTATTATTTTCTCCAGCAGCAGACTTATTGCAGATAGTAGAGCAATAGGCCTGTAGGCTCGGAGGCTGTGCGGATTTAATCCAGGTTTGTGAATGGCGATGATTCTGCTGTTCTTCCATTCGGAAGGAAAGTATCCTAAGTTTAGGCAGTGGTTGAATAGTGTTGCTAAATATTTTAGCATTGGCATATTGCAGTGCTTCATCAGAAAGTTGCTGGTGCCGTCCGGTCCCATGGTCTTCTTTGAGTTTTTTATTTTCAGGATTTCAAAGAATTTCAAATTTCGGCGTTTGTAAATACGCATTCATGGGACTCGGGCCAGTTACCATCTGCTGTTCTGGAAATATTAAATGTAGTTTTGTATGAGTTTAGTGATGTGGATGTGGTTTGGGCTATTGTTTCATTAATGGCGATTGTGTGTGCTCTGAGGACAGGGTCTGAGTCGGTGATGTTTTCGTTTTGGCTATGGACTCTTTCAAAGGACCACGCCAGGGCATTAATTTTGTGAAAAGTTGAAGTTATATTTGGGGAGGTGCTAAGGTTCAGATCTATGTCTATTAGAGCTGCTTCCTCGTTGGTCAAATGTAGGTCATGAGCTAGTTGTTCTTTTGGTGGGGTGTTTGGGTTAAATGCTTGGAGTGATTTCTGGCTAATTTTACTTGGGTTAATTTTGCGTAGTTTTTGGTCTATTGTTTTCAGCTCTGCATTTTTTATGTGACAGTTTATTTGTATGTCCAATTCTTTTATAGTGTCTTTGATTTGGTTGCGTTGGTTGGCTGTTAGGGTGGATAGGCGGCGGAAAAGCATGCGTCTAAGTTTTCGTTTTCTTTTGATTAGGTTTAGGCAGTGGGTGCTAAGTCGGGTGAACGGATTGTTTGGGTTAGTCGGGTTTATGGTTATTTTGGGATTGCCTCATCAGAATCAAGGGCTTTGGCTATTGCATTGTTAGAGTATGTACGTGGTTATCTATGTCAGCTGTGTTTAAGTTTTGGGTGTTTGGGATGTGTCTTAGGTTCTGTAGAATTATTGGGTTCCAGTGGATCGGGTCTATTTTCTGAAAATTGTGTATCGATTTTGGTGGGTTGTAGTTTAGTCGGTTCCGTCCTAGATTTATGTTTATGGTTATTCCAAAGTGGTCTGATGGGAAGTCTTTGATGATTTTGCAGCCGTAGGTAAATGTTGAGCAGTCTATTGGGGTTGAGGATGATGTTAGGAACAAATCTATTGAGGAGTCTCCTGTCTGATTGGGACGTGTGGGTTCTTGGGTTGGGTGGAGAATTAGGAATGGTTGGTCTGCCAGCCACCGCTCTAAGCTAATTCCTGACGTGCTGATGTGTTCTGGACGGTACGTGGGCCTATTCCAGGCTGGGTGTTTCGCGTTCAAATCACATCCGATTACGAATTGCTCATGATCCTCTATTTGAGCTAGCGACTGCATTAGAATGTCCAAGTCTGAGCTTAGTAAAGGATGCTGGGGGCGTAGGTAGAGTGAGATTGCAATTAATCCAGTTCTTAAATTGCGTCTGTTTGTGTAGAAAATCTGCACTGCCACAGCCTCGATGTATTGCATTTGGTCGATTTTCACTCGCTCGTAACTGTGACCATTTCTCACGCAGATGGCTACTGACGTTCCAGGGCTTCTTGTGCTGTTCTGCGTGGTTACTAAGCTAGGTACCTGTTGCCTCACGAATTGATAGTTAGTTAATCCGGCTGAGTGCGTACTTCTCAGGTTGTGCTCAGCGAGTAGCATCAGATCTGGCCTGTGTTTGTTTAGATGCTCGTTAAGTTCGTTTCGCCTACGCCGTTGAACGATGCCATTGACGTTTTGGAACATGATTTTTACTGGCATTTTAGTTGAGCGCGATTTGGATCAAGAAGTCCAGAATCAATTGCTGTTTTCCCTTTTTATCCGAGCTGGAGTTTGGGTATTTCTTAATTAGGGATTGCATGATGTCGAAGCAGGTAAGCAAATCTTTTCCAAATGCATCCACAGAGTCCCCGTTCAGTTGTTCAAATGAAAAACCGGCGTTTTCTTCTGCGGTGTTTGCCTGTTTCTTTTCTTGGCGTGCTCTCGGTTTTTCCTTCACTTGTGTAGGTATCGGCTTGCTTTTGGCTGTTGAGGCGTAGCTTCGTCCCTTTTCAATTCGGCTTTGTGGATGGACAGTTGCAGCTGCAGTTGCGATGGACTTGTTCGTTTTTTGTTGGGTGTGGTTTCGCCTTTCGGTAATTTTTTTACGTACTCAATTCGTACTGGGCAGATTTTAGCATTGGCTGTATGATTTCCTGAGCAGTTTACGCATTGGGTTTTTTGTGTGGTATCTTCTTGGCAGTCTTCCCTTTTCTTCAAGCTGCATTGCCCTGGAGCATGTGTTTTTGTGCATTTGACACAGCGGAATGCCATTTTGCAGTTGCTGGCAACATGGCAGAACCGTTGGCAATTGTGACATTGCTTTATTGCGTTTGGGTGCGGCTTGAAACCCTCGATGTTAATTCGGCAGTTGAGGAGTGTAGTCACTTTAAATATTGCGTTTATTTTTTCGGTTTTTTCCACTTGTACCATGCACATCTTTTCCTTGTAGGGCTTCACTGACAGGATGTTTAGCTCAGGCACGGCCTCAACTAGTGCTGTCTTAACTTCATCAGAATCGTACACTTCAAGTGGCAGTTTCCTTAAGATCACAGTGTGTGGCTTAACTTGCTTAGGCGTGAAGCTATAGTACAACACTTTGTTTTTGTTCAACGACTCTTTAGTTAGGTTGAAGTCTGCCAAGGAGAAAACCTTCACATGTATCACATTTTTGTTTAAGATGTTAAGGGTGAATTTTTTTGAAGATTTTAAGGAGTGTTGTTAGGGTTTTAGCGTTTTGCTGGTACGTCACTATGACCGGTAGACCTTTTTCATTATTGCCATTTTTGGTGGGTATCACGGTCTTTTTCGGTAAGATAATTGGCTTAGCTGGTGCTTTGGATGTGGGTAGTTTAGGAAATTCCTTATTTTGCACATCCTCCGGTATGGTTTGTTGGGATTTTGTGTTGGGGGTTTGTTTGTTTGCACTCGCTTTTTTTGATTTTTTGGGTGTAGTCGGTGCACATTCACTTTCCTGCACATCCTCAGGTTTCGTTTTTTTGGCTTTTGGTGTTGTTTTTGGCGTCGCGATTACGGCTTCGAGATATCTTTTGTATTTAATGTGCTCAGCACGTAGAAAATTTAATTCTTCCATGATGGAATCCATCTCATCGCGGTCCATTATAACGGTATCTGTTCCGTTTCGCAATCACTTATTAGATCACTTTCGCAATCACTGTCAGAGGTTGATAATTCAGCTCTGGTCCTTTTCACGTTATCATTTTCGGCTTCCATTGCCTCTTCAACGAGCATAACACCGTCACTGCTTGCCGAATGTGCTGCCATTATGTTCGATTTTTCCACTTTATCTGTGCAGCCTCTTTTCTCCGGCATATCACATATGAAGAGGCACTCTGCTTCTAGCAGTATATTCGTTTTAGTTGCACAATGTCTGCTCACTATTTTTATAAAGTTCAGATTTTATCGTGCAATATATGCGACTTTCTGACTTGTTTCACTTTGATCACGTCAATTCACTTAGTCCTTTTAGTATTAGTCTCACTTCACTACACTTTGCCACCTTTACCACGACCAGGCACTGTTTTCTTTATCACTGTTCACACTTGGTACGGGCCATTTTCACTATTCACTTTCAAAGTCTGAATTTGTAATAATCGATGGCGAATCCCGCAACTCACTTATATAGCATTCTTCTGGTGGAGGGTTGAAACGAGAGAGTTGCCGAAGCATGCTATTTCATTTCACGAGCGAGATGAACATATCATTCGGACTCACTCGTGTTTTGATGGTGTCTTGTATAAATACAAGCGATACAAAATGTGGACGGCATTCGTTCTTCGTGTCGTAAAGTGAAACAACATATTAAAAGAAAATGAGCGTGCCTATAGAATCGTCATCAAAGGGTTGCACCATTCCACTGACACCTCGGAAATTAAGGAAGCTCTGGCAGCTAAAGGCACATCGTACGAGTCTGGAAATTAAAAACGCTATCAGTCGTAGCAACAAGAAGCCGTTGACAATGTTCTTTGTCAACCTGGAGCCGGCCAGCTACAACAAGGAGGTTTATGACATTAAACGCTTATGTCATTGCGTTGTTTCTATCGAGCCACCTCACAAGAGCAAGGACGTCCTGCCAATGCCAAGGATTTGGACACTCCCAAAAGTATTGCAGACTCCCATCTAAATGTGTCAAGTGCGGAAGTGACCACAGTTCAACTGACTGCACCAAAGACAAAGCAGAACTTGCCTGTTGTGTCCACTGCAAGGGAAACCACGCTGCCTCCTATAAAGGCTGCAAAGTATATCAGAAGGCCAAGGAGTTCCATTCACCCAAGCCAAGGCCCATCCCTCAAGCTGCAAGTCACCCTTCAGTCATAGTGACTGCCACTCTGACGGGGTTCCCACCATTTCTGTCGGTGATACATTTGTAGAGCGCTTTGCCTCGGGTTGCTAATCCGTGAGCCCCACCATGTGTGCTTGGCATTGAAGTCACCTCCAGCAATAAACCTCGGTCCAAGGCTGTCCAGAAATTCGTTAAAGGAGGCTTGCTCTATAAGGTGTCTTGGTGGACAGTACACTGAAGCGATTGTAATATCACCGGTCGGGCTGATGATTCTGACCTTAGCAGATTGGGCCCAAAGTTCCTGATGAGGAGGTAGTTCGATATACTTGATACCGCTTCTGATAATAACGGTTGCTCCTCCGCGTGCGGTGCCATTGGGGTGGTTTACGGCTATGACGTCGTAGCCGCTGATTGAGAAGTAGGATGAGTGGGAAAAGTGGGTTTCCGATACGAGGAGAATGTCGAATTTATTTGTTTTTAGGTATTGCTCAACCTCTGGCCTGCTTGAGCACAGGCCGTTCGCATTCCATATAACTATATGGAGATTTATTTGCATTGCTGCGACAGAAGTGACGAGAACAATTGCATCATGGCAGCAATTTGGTCGAGCATTTTCTCCATCATGGCCTCTGTCGGGTCAAGCAGCTTAAATATTTTAAATTATTGCCAGTGGTGCGGCCCAAAGGAAATGCATTTTGGTGTTGTCGTTTCCAATGCCCCCACTGCAAAGATCATTTGCTACCGCATATGCGCATGCAGCGGAATTCTTTCGTCTCCTTATGTCGCAATCTCTCGGACTCGGCTTAACAGCGTCCCCGAGCAGCTCTAACGCTCTCGGGCTATCATACGCTCTCGCTCGCGTCTAAGCTTGCTGCATAGGGCCCGGCAATTTGGCCCGTCAGCCCTTGCATGGGCAGTCTTGAGCTAATCGTCGCAGCTATTAGACTAACATCCTCGCATCAATCGTTCGCCCCAATCATCCCCATATGTACATACGCGATAAGTTGGTTTACATATGCAAATAAATTGTGAATTATAAACAGCCTCTTGACTTTCATTAACTTCAAATTGCAACAGTTGTTAAAAACGCTTAATAGCTTAACATTTGAAGACCCCGACGTGATTGTGCAATAAATAATCCATCAGTGCAATCACAAACTAATATAGCATTCAAAGATCTTAACTAATTGCCATCTCAACCAGTGTCATCGACCACATAAGTTATCCATACATATCTACACCGGCCTCCCCTGCATATTCGGTAGTGCACGGAGCTGTTGGCTTGCGCTTCTCTTTTCGGTCATCTTCCCGCAAGAAACGTTTCTTACACCGGTCGCCTTTGTATATACAGTTCGTACATATGTAGCTGTTTGCTTGCTGGGCTCGGTTCTTGTCGTCTATTGCTCGTGTTACTCTTTGCGATCATCTTCCCGCAAGAAACGTTTCTTACACCGGTCGCCTTTGTATATACAGTTCGTACATAGCTGTTCGCTTGCTGGGCTCGGTTCTTGTCGTCTATTGCTCGTGTTACTCTTTGCGATCATCTTCCCGCTAGAGACGTTGGTCTTTCTGCTAACGCTGCCGCTACCATGGAAATTAATGCTGCTAACGAAATTCCAATGACCAGTGAGCAAAACAGGGTGTCTTTTTTGAAGCTTAAGTCAACGGAATTATGCGAGAGGAATTATTCTGCCGCTTGGCAGAATGAGTCGTCAGACTGTGACTACTACATGCTCGTGGTAAAGCAAGAGCAAGTCGAGAAGTTGATCAGCAAATTTGAGATGTTTCACGGCGAGCTTGAGGAATTGGATCGAAGCTAAATTCACAGTGGTTTGTGTGACATTTTTGAGTCACTTGCAAGCTCGCTGAAGGCGGCGATTATGAGGGAAATGGCTAAGAGTAGCGGCCGCATGCCGTTTCATTCTACCTTGGCTGGAGGAAATACTACGGTTGAGTTTGCCGGCTCGCAATTTCTACCTCACCGTAGACAAGTACCATCCCTGCCTCCTATACAATTGCCGACGTTTAGCGGCGGGTATGCGAACTGAACGGACTTTTATTCAGTGTTTGCCACCATCATCGACAGCCATCCGGACTTAACAAACATAGAAAAGCTCCAGCATTTGCGTTCCTGTCTGCGGGATTCGGCATTGGAGACTGTTCGGTCGCTGGAAATCTCAGATGGCAATTATGCTGTGGCATTAGATTTTTTGGAAAACAGATTCAATAATCGGCGATTGGTCTTTCAGGCACACATCAATGAGATCTTGGCGCTCCAGGCTGTGGAACCTGGGTCAGTGGTCATGCTTCGGGAGCTTTCAGACAAGTTCAATTCACATATGCGCGCGCTCCAGGGTTTGGGCACCACTGAGCAGATCGCAGGATGCATCGTCGTGCAGGAAATTCTCCGAAAACTGGATCCAGCGAGCCAAGAGAAGTGGGAGGAACGATTCAACGACCCCGCATTCGCAAACTTAATTCCGTCGTGGGAATCTATGGGCTCGTTCTTGGAGCAGCGATACAGATCATTGGAGACGATGGATTTTTCTATGGCAAGCTATGCGTTGAGCAATCAGGTGGGCAGAAGTAGAAAGCATAATAATTCTAGGTCCACATTGGTTACAACGAACCAAACCGTAGCACGCTGCGCGCTGTGCAACGATGGTGCTCACGAGGTCCAGCACTGCCACAAGTTTAAAGCGCTGTCCCCCACAAATCGCCATAAAGAAGCCAAGCGGCTTTCGTTGTGTATAAATTGTCTCAGAAAAGGGCATCGATTACTTCAGTGCACCTCGAGCAACTGTCGTACCTGCGGGGGTAGACACCATACCCTCCTTCATTTTGGTAGCCCGGAAGATACCGCAGTCCAAGGGAAATCAGCGCCGTATACTCCATCTCAGTCTGCACTGTCTGAGTCTACGCCGTCTGAGCATACCACTGCGCCCTCTACTTCAGCGGCTACCTCGTCTGCCCTTATTGCCCAAGATCTCAGGAATGGTGTTGTTTTACTTGCCACGGCCACGGTCTTAGTCAAAAATAGTTCCGGAGTTTTAGTTCCCTGCCGAGCGTTGCTGGATTCCGGCTCCCAGTTGCATCTAATAACTTCTCATTTCGCGAATCAGCTTCAGCTTCGAAAAATGAAATCATCGACTGCAGTCTCGGGAATAGGCGACTCTAGCTTCGTCACGGATGGATTTTCGGTCAACGTTAGCCTGCACTCTCGCTCATCGGATTACTCAACTCTCATCACTGCCATTGTAGCCTCTAGCATAACCGATCGACAGCCAAGCTTTGGAATTGACACTCAAAACTGGAACATTCCATCTAACATACCACTAGCTGATCCGGAGTTTTATAAGCCGCAGCGCGTCGATCTGCTAATTGGCGCAAGTCTATTTTTCGAGCTCCTGTGTGTTGGTCAGGTCAAGCTACTGCCAGGATTGCCTTCAATTCAGAAAACGCGCTTGGGATGGGTCGTGTCTGGAAGTTGTTCGCGTTTAAAAGGTTCCTCGTTGATGGTCTCTCGCGCTCGGGCCGTAGCTGCTGAGGATAATAGTCCAGAGGATCGGCTTGAGGTGCTTCTTCGGAGGTTTTGGGAGGTAGAAAATTGCATCGAACCAATAATAAAGTCTACCAAAGAAGAGCTAGATTGTGAAGCACACTTTGTGCAGCATTTCCGTCGACTACATAAAGGCGATTATTGTGTTCGGCTGCCAGCAAAATATAATTTGGATCTCCTTGGAGAATCTTACAATCAAGCGCTTCGTAGATTCCTGACCCTTGAGAGAAAGTTAGATCGTCGCCCTGATGTTAAATCTCAGTATGCAGCATTTATAAAGGAGTACCTTGATTTAGGCCATATGTCTCAGGTTCCTACCCAGTCAATCAGCAACTGCCGATATTTTTTGCCTCACCATTGCGTCATGAAGGAAGATAGTTCTACGACCAAGCTTCGCGTCGTTTTTGATGGATCCGCTTCAACCTCATCTGGATATTCCCTGAACGACGTTTTAATGGCTGGTCCCGTAATCCAACCCAAACTGTTTCATATTCTTGCTCGATTTCGGTCATACGCCGTTGCGATTACGGGAGATATCTGTAAGATGTATCGTTGTGTAAGAGTCTCGACCGAGGATAGAAACTTGCAGTGTATTCTGTGGAGAAACTCCAGGGAAGAAGACTTGCGTGTGTTTCAATTGGACACCGTTACTTATGGGACGAAGCCTGCCTCCTATCTATCTGTGCGAGCGATGCATCAGTTGGCAATAGACGAGCAGATGGCGTTTCCAGTTGGAGCTGAAATCCTTCGCCGTGACTTCTACGTGGATGACTTGATATCTGGAGCCAGCTCGCAGGAGGAGGCTATCCGGATTAGGGAGCAAACTACTGGAATTTTGTCTAGAGGTCAGTTCAGATTGAGGAAATGGTGTTCGAACGTCCCTGCTGTGCTGGATGGAGTTCCGGAAGAGGACAAGGAAACATTTTTGAAGTTCGACGATGGCAGCCATGTGACTAAAACTTTAGGACTTGCGTGGGATCCGGTTTCTGATCTACTATTATTTTCGTTCTCGGCCCTTCAATCTTCTTTGAATTCCTGCAGGCGCTCTGTTTTGTCATCCATAGCGCGATTCTACGATTCTCTCGGACTAGCTGGTCCCGTAATTACTAAATCCAAAATCTTTCTCCAGCGTTTGTGCCAAGAGAAGTTGTCCTGGGATGAAAGCCTTCCAGTCGCACTGAACACCGAGTGGCAGGAAATATGCACCAGTTTTGGTCAGGTTCGTCGACTTGAATTTCCTCGGCTTGTGCTCCTTCCAGACTCTACGCTGGAAATTCACGGATTTTGCGATGCCAGCATCGAGGCTTATGGTGCATGCATTTATGTCGTGTCCAAGGGTCAGCATTTCAGCAGTCACTTACTTTGTGCCAAATCTCGTGTGGCTCCTTTGCAGACACTTACAGTACCAAAGTTGGAGCTTTGTGGAGCGGAGTTGCTGGCTAGGCTCATATCTGAGATAGCAGGAATGAATGTATTCAAGGGAAGGTGTTACTGTTGGTGTGAATCTGCCGTTGCGCTCTCTTGGATTCGGGACGAGCCGTCAAGATTTAATATTTTTGTTGCAAATAGAGTGTCAACGATTCAGGAAATGACCGAAAAAATGGAATGGCGCTATGTTCCCACAGCTTTAAACCCAGCCGACATTCTGTCTCGAGGGGCTCATCCGACTGAGCTGAATGAGTCACCTCTTTGGGCTCATGGTCCTCCATTTCTTTGCGGCTCCTCAGATGACTGGCCACCCACTGTGCTACCTGATAAGCCAGCCCTTGAACTTCGCCGGAAGGCTCTTCTGGTCAAATCGCCCTACATGGACATTATTGCTGATTCCAAGTATGCGAATTCATTTGCTTCTTTGCAACGCGTTTTCGGATACATTCACAAGTTTTGCAACCGAATTCGGCGCCCCGGACTCACTGTCTCAGACATTGAACATGGAACCCAGGTATTGCTACGACTAGTCCAGCGTACTCAGCTATGGGAGGACATGAAGTCACTGCGGGCAAGGGGAGCAGTCTCCTCATCGAGCTCAATCGCATCGTTATCGCCATTCATGGATCAGTTTGGACTTCTCAGGGTAGATGGTCGACTGAAAAGCTCTTCGTTGGATTTTGATGGCCGTCATCCCATCATCTTGCCCAGCAGCCATCCACTGACTCTTGCAATAATCTCCCATTTTCATGAGCGGAATCTGCACGCTGGTCCTCGAGCTTTGCTTGGACTAATTCGATCCCAATATTGGCCTATTGGGGGAGGAAGACGGTAAACAAGGCAGTAAACAAGTGCGTAAGATGCTTTCGACTGAAGCCCAGGGTATTGGAGCATATTATGGCGGATCTTCCAAAGGAGCGGCTCGATGGTTCTCATGCCTTTGAGATCACAGGCGTGGACTTCTGTGGGCCGTTTTTCTACAAACCGGAGGCACGCAACAAGGCTCCAATCAAGTGCTACGTCTGCGTCTTCATTTGTTTCGCTACCAAGGCTGTTCATCTGGAGCTTATAAAGGACTTATCCACAGTTGCTTTTCTACATGGACTAAAGCGCTTCATATGTACCAGACGGAAGCCGCGGCAAATTTGGTCAGACAACGCAACCAATTTTGTCGGCGCTAAGAATGAGCTGATGGAATTAAAGCGCCTGGTCCTCAGCGATGACCATCAGAAGGCGCTGCTGGATTTTTGCTTGGTCGAGGCTATAGACTGGCATTTCATTCCTCCGCGCTCCCCTCATTTTGGTGGTCTATGGGAGGCTGCAGTGAAGACGGCCAAGTACCACTTCTACCGTGCGATAGACAACTCGGTTCTTGGATTTGACGAGCTGCGGACGCTGTTGTGCCACATCACGGCAGTGATTAATTCAAGACCTTTAGTTTCAATTTCAGAGAGCCCTGCCGATCTAGATGTTCTAACTCCAGCGCATTTCTTGAATGGTGGCCCTCCTGCTTCGTTCGCTGAGCCTGACGTCACGCAGCTAAACTTCGATCGCCTGGACGGCTGGCAGCGCGTTTCGTACCTGCAGCAGCTCTTTTGGTCCCGGTGGAAGGAGGAGTACATAACGTCACTGCAGCAGCGCTCAAAGTGGCGCACTGCGAAGCCTAGTTTAGCAGTCGCAGATTTGGTTCTTGTCAAGGATGAGAATCTTCCTCCCATGAAGTGGCCACTGGCGAGAGTGGTCGAGCTTTTGCCTGGACGAGATGGCGTTGCCCGAGTTGCTGTGCTGAAGACGTCATCTGGAATCACCAAGCGCGCCGTCAACAAGCTGTGCCTGCTGCCCCTTAAAGATGCTGTTGAAAGTCAGGCTTCCAACGGGGGGAGTATGTCGGGTCAAGCAGCTTAAATATTTAAAATTATTGCCAGTGGTGCGGCCCAAAGGAAGTGCATTTTGGTGTTGTCGTTTCCAATGCCCCCACTGCAAAGATCATTTGCTACCGCATATGCGCATGCAGCGGAATTCTTTCGTCTCCTTATGTCGCAATCTCTCGGACTCGGCTTAACAGCGTCCCCGAGCAGCTCTAACGCTCTCGGGCTATCATACGCTCTCGCTCGCGTCTAAGCTTGTTGCATAGCGCCCGGCAATTTGGCCCGTCAGCCCTTGCATGGGCAGTCTTGAGGTAATCGTCGCAGCTATTAGACTAACATCCTCGCATCAATCGTTCGCCCCAATCATCCCCATATGTACATACGCGATAAGTTGGTTTACATATGCAAATAAATTGTGAATTATAAACAGCCTCTCGACTTTCATTAACTTCAAATTACAACAGTTGTTAAAAACGCTTAATAGCTTAACAGCCTCAATACAATCCATTCTGGAGTTGCTTTGACTCGGTGCGGTGGTGGGTGTGTCGGGCAGTTGCTGGGGAGACGGATTTGGACCACGTAGGGTGCTGGCAAATGAGATATTTGGCACAACTTTGGGTGAAGGGTGACTTGCAGCTTGAGGGATGGGCCTTGGCTCCTTGGCCTTCTGATATACTTTTCAGCCTTTATAGGAGGCAGCGTGGTTTCCCTTGCAGTGGACACAACAGGCAGGTTCTGCTTTGGCTTTGGTGCAGTCAGTTGAACTGTGGTCACTTCCGCACTTGACACATTTAGATGGGAGTCTGCAATACTTTTGGGAGTGTCCAAATCCTTGGCATCTGAAGCATTGCAGGACGTCCTTGCTCTTGTGAGGTGGCTCGATAGAAACAACGCAATGACATAAGCGTTTAATGTCATAAACCTCCTTGTTGTAGCTGGCCGGCTCCAGGTTAACAAAGAACATTGTCAACGGCTTCTTGTTGCTACGACTGATAGCGTTTTTAATTTCCAGACTCGTACGATGTGCCTTTAGCTGCCAGAGCTTCCTTAATTTCCGAGGTGTCAGTGGAATGGTGCAACCCTTTGATGACGATTCTATAGGCACGCTCATTTTCTTTTAATATGTTGTTTCACTTTACGACACGAAGAACGAATGCCGTCCACATTTTGTATCGCTTGTATTTATACAAGACACCATCAAAACACGAGTGAGTCCGAATGATATGTTCATCTCGCTCGTGAAATGAAATAGCATGCTTCGGCAACTCTCTCGTTTCAACCCTCCACCAGACGAATGCTATATAAGTAAGTTGCGGGATGCTCGATCGATTATTACAAATTCAGACTTTGAAAGTGAATAGTGAAAATGGCCCGTACCAAGTGTGAACAGTGATAAAGAAAACAGTGCCTGGTCGTGGTAAAGGTGGCAAAGTGTAGTGAAGTGAGACTAATACTAAAAAGACTAAGTGAACTGACGTGATCAAAGTGAAACAAGTCAGAAAGTCGCATATATTGCACGATAAAATCTGAACTTTATGAAAATAGTGAGCAGAAATTGTGCAACTAAAACCAATATACTGCTAGAAGCAGAGTGCCTCTTCATATGTGATATGCCGGAGAAAAGAGGCTGCACAAATAAAGTGGAAAAACCAAACATAATGGCAGCACATTCGGCAATCAGTGACGGTGTTATGCTCGTTGACGAGGCAATGGAAGCCGAAAATGATAAAGTGAAAAGGACCAGAGCTGAATTATCAACCTCTGACAGTGATTGCGAAAGTGATCTAATGAGTGATTGCGAAACGGAACAAGATACCGTTATAATGGACCGCGATGAGATGGATTCCATCATGGAAGAACTAAATTTTCTACGTGCTGAGCACATTAAATACAAAAATTATATCGATGCCGTAAACGCGACGCCAAAAACAACACCAAAACCCAAAAAAACCAAACCTGAGGATGTGCAGGAAAGTGAAGGTGCACCGACTACACCAAAAAAATCAAAAAAACCTAGTGCAAGCAAACATATTCCCAACACAAAACCCCAACAACCCATACCGGAGGATGTGCAAAATAAGGAATTTCCTAAACTGCCCACAACCAAAGCACCAGCTAAGCCAATTAGTATACCGAAAAAGACCGTGATACCCACCAAAAATGGCAATAATGAAAAAGGTCTACCGGTCATAGTGACGTACCAGCAAAACGCTAAAACACTAACAACACTCCTTCAAGAATCTTCAAAAAAATTCACCCTTAACATCTTAAACAAAAATGTGATACATGTGAAGGTTTTCTCCTTGGCAGACTTCAACCAAACTAAAGAACTGTTGAACAAAAACAAAGTGTTATATTATAGCTTCACGCCTAAGCAAGTTAAGCCACACACTGTGATCTTAAGGAAACTGCCACTTGAAGTGTACGATTCTGATGAAGTTAAGACAGCACTAGTTGAGGCCGTGCCTGAGCTAAACATCCTGTCAGTGAAGCCCTACAAGGAAAAGATGTGGATGGTACAAGTGGAAAAAACCGAAAAAATAAACGCAATATTTAAAGTGACTACACTCCTCAACTGCCGAATTAACATCGAGGGTTTCAAGCCGCACCCAAACGCAATAAAGCAATGTCACAATTGCCAACGGTTCTGCCACGTCGCCAGCAACTGCAAAATGGCATTCCGCTGTGTCAAATGCACAAAAACACATGCTCCAGGGCAATGCAGCTTGAAGAAAAGGGAAGACTGCCAAGAAGATACCACACAAAAAACCCAATGCGTAAACTGCTCTGGAAATCATACGGCCAATGCTAAAATCTGCCCAGTACGAATTGAGTACATCAAAAAAATTACCGAAAGGCGAAACCACACCCAACAAAAAACGAACAAGTCCATCGCAACTGCAGCTGCAACTGTCCATCCACAAAGCCGAATTGAAAAGGGACGAAGCTACGCCTCAACAGCCAAAAGCAAGCCGATACCTACACAAGTGAAGGAAAAACCGAGAGCACGCCAAGAAAAGAAACAGGCAAACACCGCAGAAGAAAACGCCGGTTTTTCATTTGAACAACTGAACGGGGACTCTGTGGATGCATTTGGAAAAGATTTGCTTACCTGCTTCGACATCATGCAATCCCTAATTAAGAAATACCCAAACTCCAGCTCGGATAAAAAGGGAAAACAGCAATTGATTCTGGACTTCTTGATCCAAATCGCGCTCAACTAAAATGCCAGTAAAAATCATGTTCCAAAACGTCAATGGCATCGTTCAACGGCGTAGGCGAACCGAACTTAACGAGCATCTAAACAAACACAGGCCAGATCTGATGCTACTCGCTGAGCACAACCTGAGAAGTACGCACTCAGCCCGATTAACTAACTATCAATTCGTGAGGCAACAGGTACCTAGCTTAGTAACCACGCAAAACAGCACAAGAAGCCCTGGAACAGCAGTAGCCATCTGCGTGAGGAATGGTCTCAGTTACGAACGAGTGAAAATCGACCAAATGCAATACATCGAGGCTGTGGCAGTGCAGATTTTCTATACAAACAGACGCAATTTAAGAACTGGATTAATTGCAATCTCACTCTACCTACGCCCCCAGCATCCTTTACTAAGCTCAGACTTGGACATTCTAATGCACTCGCTAGCTCAAATAGAGGATCATGAGCAATTCGTAATCGGATGTGATTTGAACGCGAAACACCCAGCCTGGAATAGGCCCACGTACCGTCCAGAACACATCAACACGTCAGGAATTAGCTTAGAGCGGTGGCTGGCAGACCAACCATTCCTAATTCTCCACCCAACCCACACGTCCCAATCAGACAGAAGACTCCTCAATAGATTTTTTCCTAACATCATCCTCAACCCCAATAGACTACTCAACATTTACCTACGGCTGCAAAATCATCAAAGACTTCCCATCAGACCACTTTGGAATAACCATAAACATAAATCTAGGACGGAACCGACTAAACTACAACCCACCAAAATCGATACACAATTTTCAGAAAATAGACCCGATCCACTGGAACACAATAATTCTACAGAACCTAAGACACATCCCAAACACCCAAAACTTAAACACAGCTGACATAGATAACCACGTACATACTCTAACAAATGCAATAGCCAAAGCCCTTGATTCTGATGAGGCAATCCCAAAAATAACCATAAACCCGACTAACCCAAACAATCCGTTCACCCGACTTAGCACCCACTGCCTAAACCTAATCAAAAGAAAACGAAAACTTAGACGCATGCTTTTCCGCCGCCTATCCACCCTAACAGCCAACCAACGCAACCAAATCAAAGACACTATAAAAGAATTGGGCATACAAATAAACTCTCACATAGAAATTGCAGAGCTGAAAACAATAGAGCAAAAACTACGCAAAATTAACCCAAGTAAAATTAGCCAGAAATCACTCCAAGCATTTAATCCAAACACCCCACCAAAAGAACAGCTAGCTCATGACCTACATTTGACCAACGAGGAAGCAGCTCTAATAGACATAGATCTGAACCTTAGCACCTCCCCAAATATAACTTCAACTTTTCACAAAATTAATGCCCTGGCGTGGTCCTTTGAAAGAGTCCACAGTCAAAACGAAAACATCACTGACTCAGACCCTGTCCTCAGGGCACACACAATCGCCATCAATGAAACAATAGCCCAAACCACATCCACATCACTAAACTCATACAAAACTACATTTAATATTTCCAGAACAGCAGATGGTAACTGGCCCGAGTCCCATGAATGCGGATTTACAAACGCCGAAGAGCTCTTTGAAATCTTAAAAATAAAAAACTCAAAGAAGACCATGGGACCGGATGGCACCAGCAACTTTCTGATGAAACACTGCAATATGCCAATGCTAAAACATTTAGCAACACTATTCAACCACTGCCTAAACTTAGGATACTTTCCTTCCGAATGGAAGAACAGCAGAATCATCGCCATTCACAAACCTGGATTAAGTCCGCACAGCCTCCGAGCCTACAGGCCTATTGCTCTACTATCTGCAATAAGTATGCTGCTGGAGAAAATAATAATGCAACAAATACAGAAGCACATGGACTCACATAGCACGTTGAAGGATACTCAGTATGGCTTCAGAGCGAAATCATCAACCAACCATGCGTTCATCGCAGCAAATGATTTCATCTTTGAGAATTTATACCACAAACGTGCTACAATAGCCTGTGCTCTGGACTTTGAGAAGGCATTTGACACAGTCTGGACCAGCGGACTCATTTACAAGATGACCCAATTTAATTTCCCCTCAGACATCACAAAAATAGTCCTTAATTATTTAACAAACCGCTCATTTCAGGTAAGCAGCCCAGAAGACTCTGATCTGTCCCTTATAAGGTCGATCCCAGCAGGGGTTCCACAAGGTTCACTGCTGGCACCCATCCTCTACAACATCTACCTGGCAGACATGCCCGAATACCAAATCCCTACCGGCTCAACCACACGAATTAAAGCACTAATCTACGCCGACGATATCCTGCTACTGGCATCTTCCGGTATAATGGCCTGAAAGAGATCTAAACGGGTACTTGAACATACTGTGCCACTACTTCACCAAATGGCATCTCAAGCTCAACGCAAGCAAATGCACAAGCTCAATCCTTAAGGGCCCACAATTGGGCTACCTGTACAGGAATGCGAGAAGATTTCAGCCCAGTCTGTTCATCTACGATAGACTGGCAATCAAATACGAAAAGCAGTTCAAGTACCTCGGCGTTGTCTACGACGAAAAGCTCAACTTCAAGATACACACAGCAAATGCCCGAAGGAAAGCATGTGCAATGATCCACAAGATCCAACACATATACAAGCCAATATCCTCCAATCTAGGGAATATCAGTCACATCACCAGAATCTGCGCTCTAGCCTACAAAAAACTAATACAACCAGTTCTTATGTACGGCTATGTAGCGTGGATGAACATAAAGTCTATCGAGATGGAAGAGCTGCGCCGGTTCGAAAGAAAAATACTTCGCAAGTCAATCGGCACTCAAAGCAGAGATGCATTGACGGGCCACTACATATCGAACAAGCGACTTTATACATTAACAAAAACAACAAGGATAGACAGACTCATGTTCCAAATACTGGAGAAGCTGGTCGAATGCGATTCGACAATACGATTCAAACGGAAATACCCGCAAACTACCCCACTGAGTTCCTTACCACCCATCATTAACCCATCTAATGGAAATGGGTATTATCTATGACGAAGACGAAAACCTCATCTTCCACCACAGAAGACATGGATCCCTAAGTCACGCCGACGGTCTGATATTCAATATCAGTCAATAAGCCACTCCCCGACCAACTGTAAATACTCCCCTCCACTCCACCCACCTTTACCCAGTAAAATAAGAATAGAATAAGCTTAGCACGTTAATTAGCCCATAAGATCTAAACCAAATCAAAAGTAAACTTAATTCAGGTTTTTAACTTAACCATTTTCCCTGGAAAACACCAAACCACTAGATATTAACTATAACATAACCTAAACTAAAGATAAGATCTCTAATATAATAGTAACCAAAAGACTAGCACCCTGATAAGCTTAAAGCGCAGAGTAAAATTACACACATAAGATTAAGTAAGCTTGAACTTGTCACTCATGTAACACTATATACCTAAGCAGAAGACTAATACTAAAAGGACTAAGTAAATTGACGTGATCAAAGTGAAACAAGTCAGAAAGTCGCATATATTGCACGATAAAATCTGAACTTTATAAAAATAGTGAGCAGACATTGTGCAACTAAAACGAATATACTGCTAGAAGCAGAGTGCCTCTTCATATGTGATATGCCGGAGAAAAGAGGCTGCACAAATAAAGTGGAAAAATCGAACATAATGGCAGCACATTCGGCAAGCAGTGACGGTGTTATGCTCGTTGAAGAGGCAATGGAAGCCGAAAATGATAACGTGAAAAGGACCAGAGCTGAATTATCAACCTCTGACAGTGATTGCGAAAGTGATCTAATAAGTGATTGCGAAACGGAACAAGATACCGTTATAATGGACCGCGATGAGATGGATTCCATCATGGAAGAATTAAATTTTCTACGTTCTGAGCACATTAAATACAAAAAATATCTCGATGCCGTAGACGCGACGCCAAAAACAACACCAAAAGCCAAAAAAACGAAACCTGAGGATATGCAGGCAAGTGAATGTGCACCGACTACACCCAAAAAATCAAAAACAGCGAGTGCAAACAAACAAATCCCCAACACAAAATCACATCAAACCATACCGGAGGATGTGCAAAATAAGGACTTTCCAAAACTACCCACATCCAAAGCACCAGCAAAGCCAATGATCATACCAAAAAAGACAGTGATTCCCACCAAAAATGGTAATAATGAAAAAGGTCTACCGGTCATAGTGACGTACCAGCAAAACGCTAAAACCCTAACAACACTCCTTAAAGAATCTTCAAAAAAATTCACCCTTAACATCTTAAACAAAAATGTGATACATGTGAAGGTTTTCTTCTTGGCAGACTTCAACCAAACTAAAGAGTCGTTGAACAAAAACAAAGTGTTGTACTATAGCTTCACGCCTAAGCAAGTTAAGCCACACACTGTGATCTTAAGGAAACTGCCACTTGAAGTGTACGATTCTGATGAAGTTAAGACAGCACTAGTTGAGGCCGTGCCTGAGCTAAACATCCTGTCAGTGAAGCCCTACAAGGAAAAGATGTGGATGGTACAAGTGGAAAAAACCGAAAAAATAAACGCAATATTTAAAGTGACTACACTCCTCAACTGCCGAATTAACATCGAGGGTTTCAAGCCGCACCCAAACGCAATAAAGCAATGTCACAATTGCCAACGGTTCTGCCATGTTGCCAGCAACTGCAAAATGGCATTCCGCTGTGTCAAATGCACAAAAACACATGCTCCAGGGCAATGCAGCTTGAAGAAAAGGGAAGACTGCCAAGAAGATACCACACAAAAAACCCAATGCGTAAACTGCTCTGGAAATCATACGGCCAATGCTAAAATCTGCCCAGTACGAATTGAGTACATCAAAAAAATTACCGAAAGGCGAAACCACACCCAAACAAAAACGAACAAGTCCATCGCAACTGCAGCTGCAACTGTCCAGCCACAAAGCCGAATTGAAAAGGGACGAAGCTACGCCTCAACAGCCAAAAGTAAGCCGATACCTACACAAGTGAAGAAAAAACAGAGAGCACGCCAAGAAAAGAAACAGGCAAACACCGCAGAAGAAAACGCCGGTTTTTCATTTGAACAACTGAACGGGGACTCTGTGGATGCATTTGGAAAAGATTTGCTTACCTGCTTCGACATCATGCAATCCCTAATTAAGAAATACCCAAACTCCAGCTCGGATAAAAAGGGAAAACAGCAATTGATTCTGGACTTCTTGATCCAAATCGCGCTCAACTAAAATGCCAGTAAAAATCATGTTCCAAAACGTCAATGGCATCGTTCAACGGCGTAGGCGAACCGAACTTAACGAGCATCTAAACAAACACAGGCCAGATCTGATGCTACTCGCTGAGCACAACCTGAGAAGTACGCACTCAGCCCGATTAACTAACTATCAATTCGTGAGGCAACAGGTACCTAGCTTAGTAACCACGCAAAACAGCACAAGAAGCCCTGGAACAGCAGTAGCCATCTGCGTGAGGAATGGTCTCAGTTACGAACGAGTGAAAATCGACCAAATGCAATACATCGAGGCTGTGGCAGTGCAGATTTTCTATACAAACAGACGCAATTTAAGAACTGGATTAATTGCAATCTCACTCTACCTACGCCCCCAGCATCCTTTACTAAGCTCAGACTTGGACATTCTAATGCACTCGCTAGCTCAAATAGAGGATCATGAGCAATTCGTAATCGGATGTGATTTGAACGCGAAACACCCAGCCTGGAATAGGCCCACGTACCGCCCAGAACACATCAACACGTCAGGAATTAGCTTAGAGCGGTGGCTGGCAGACCAACCATTCTTAATTCTCCACCCAACCCAAGAACCCACACGTCCCAATCAGACAGAATACTCCTCAATAGATTTCTTCCTAACATCATCCTCAACCCCAATAGACTGCTCAACATTTACCTACGGCTGCAAAATCATCAAAGACTTCCCATCAGACCACTTTGGAATAACCATAAACATAAATCTAGGACGGAACCGACTAAACTACAACCCACCAAAATCGATACACAATTTTCAGAAAATAGACCCGATCCAATGGAACACAATAATTCTACAGAACCTAAGACACATCCCAAACACCCAAAACTTAAACACAGCTGACATAGATAACCACGTACATACTCTAACAAATGCAATAGCCAAAGCCCTTGATTCTGATGAGGCAATCCCAAAAATAACCATAAACCCGACTAACCCAAACAATCCGTTCACCCGACTTAGCACCCACTGCCTAAACCTAATCAAAAGAAAACGAAAACTTAGACGCATGCTTTTCCGCCGCCTATCCACCCTAACGGCCAACCAACGCAACCAAATCAAAGACACTATAAAACAATTGGACATACAAATAAACTGTCACATAAAAAATGCAGAGCTGAAAACAATAGACCAAAAACTACGCAAAATTAACCCAAGTAAAATTAGCCAGAAATCACTCCAAGCATTTAATCCAAACACCCCACCAAAAGAACAGCTAGCTCATGACCTACATTTGACCAACGAGGAAGCAGCTCTAATAGACATAGATCTGAACCTTAGCACCTCCCCAAATATAACTTCAACTTTTCACAAAATTAATGCCCTGGCGTGGTCCTTTGAAAGAGTCCACAGTCAAAACGAAAACATCACTGACTCAGACCCTGTCCTCAGGGCACACACAATCGCCATCAATGAAACAATAGCCCAAACCACATCCACATCACTAAACTCATACAAAACTACATTTAATATTTCCAGAACAGCAGATGGTAACTGGCCCGAGTCCCATGAATGCGGATTTACAAACGCCGAAGAGCTCTTTGAAATCTTGAAAATAAAAAACTCAAAGAAGACCATGGGACCGGACGGCACCAGCAACTTTCTGATGAAACACTGCAATATTCCAATGCTAAAACATTTAGCAACACTATTCAACCACTGCCTAAACTTAGGATACTTTCCTTCCGAATGGAAGAACAGCAGAATCATCGCCATTCACAAACCTGGATTAAATCCGCACAGCCTCCGAGCCTACAGGCCTATTGCTCTACTATCTGCAATAAGTATGCTGCTGGAGAAAATAATAATGCAACAAATACAGAAGCACATGGACTCACATAGCACGTTGAAGGATACTCAGTATGGCTTCAGAGCGAAATCATCAACCAACCATGCGTTCATCGCAGCAAATGATTTCATCTTTGAGAATTTATCCCACGAACGTGCTACAATAGCCTGTGCTCTGGACTTTGAGAAGGCTTTCGACACAGTCTGGACCAGCGGACTCATCTACAAGATGACCCAATTTAATTTCACCTCAGACATCACAAAAATAGTCCATAATTATTTAACAAACCGCTCATTTCAGGTTAGCAGCCCAGAAGACTCGGATCTGTCCCTTATAAGGTCGATCCCAGCAGGGGTTCCACAAGGTTCACTGCTGGCACCCATCCTCTACAACATCTACCTGGCAGACATGCCCGAATACCAAATCCCTACCGGCTCAACCACACGAATTAAAGCACTAATCTACGCCGACGATATCCTGCTACTGGCATCTTCCGGTTCAATGGCCATCGCTGAAAGAGATCTAAACGGGTACTTGAACATACTGTGCCACTACTTCACCAAATGGCATCTCAAGCTCAACGCAAGCAAATGCACCAGCTCAATCCTTAAGGGCCCACAATTGGGCTACCTGTACAGGAATGCGAGAAGATTTCAGCTCAGTCTGTTCATCTACGATAGACTGGCAAACAAATCATGGCGGCAATACAGAGATTGTACAAAAATAAAGATTTTGGTGTAAATAGTGTCTTTCTAGCTCCATTAAAAACAAGAGATTTTTTTATTAAAAAAAAAAAAAATGATTATTTACGGTCCCTGATATATAGACGAACTAAATAAAGCCATAGACAAGGCAGTAAATTGTACAAAAATCATTCCCAACATATGCATTGACCCATCCAAACCTAACAAATACTTCCGCTTAAACCGACATGCCACCAAAATTATAGAACAGCGACGCGTCCTCAACCGTCTCCGGTTCCGGAGATATGCGACTCTGACAAACCAAGAACGAGATCTGACGAGAAATATGATTAGGATCATGTCATTACAAATAAAATTATATATAGAGGCAGCACAGATTCAATACATAGAAAACAAAGCACAACAACTCAGCACAACAAAAATAAGTAACAAATATATCAACAACAACAGTCAGTCCGAGAGTAATAACCGCCAAAAAATAGATATTAAATTAACAATAGATGAGAAAAACGCAATAGACATTCAAATAGCACCAATTATCACAGACAAAATGTGGTTGCGGAGGTTCAATTACGCTCCAAGAAGTGTGGTTGCGGAGGTTCGATTACGCTCCAAGAAGTGTGGTTGCGGAGGTTCAATTACGCTCCAAGAAGTGTGGTTGCGAAGGTTCAATAACGCTCCAAGAAGTGTGGTTGCGGAGGTTAAAGCACAATTCGAGAGGAATTTGAGGAGGATAGAGATGTTGGATGCAGCCGCCGATTCTGGCGGGCCGATTGTGGCTCTGGCGTAGTTGATTTATATCAAAGACGAGAAATATGATTAGGATCATGTCATTACAAATAAAATTATATATAGAGGCAGCACAGATTCAATTCATAGAAAACAAAGCACAACAACTCAGCACAACAAAAATAAGTAACAAATATATCAACAGCAACAGTCAGTCCGAGAGTAATAACCGCCAAAAAATAGATATTAAATTAACAATAGATGAGAAAAACGCAATAGACATTCAAATAGCACCAATTATCACAGACAAAATGTGGTTGCGGAGGTTCAATTACGCTCCAAGAAGTGTGGTTGCGGAGGTTCGATTACGCTCCAAGAAGTGTGGTTGCGAAGGTTCAATAACGCTCCAAGAAGTGTGGTTGCGGAGGTTAAGGCACAATTCGAGAGGAATTTGAGGAGGATAGAGATGTTGGATGCAGCCGCCGAGTCTGGCGGGCCGATTGTGGCTCTGGCGTAGTTGATTTATATCAAAGACTATACAATACCAAGATGTTGCATGAGGAACAAATGCTTTTTCAATTTTCGTTTGACGGTACGGGTGCGCGGGGCTAGTACTTTCAAATTTTTCTTCCCTATATATGCGCTAGAAAAATGATCATCGCATATAATCAGTTTTTGTTCATAATTCTCCAGTGCAACACAACATTTTTCGCGCCAAATTTGACCAAAAATGCTGTCTGCAGGCGGAAAATTAAACATTTTTATACCAGGATTGGTACGCCTTGATTTTTGGCATGCCTTTTCTTATTCCGCTCATATTTTTTTACAACTGATTGCAATGATTGCTAAACAAGAAGTGAAGCAGCGAGACTGGCACGAGCTCGAGCCAACCCAGAAATATGCTTGTAGTTGTGTATATGTGTGTATGTCCTAGGTCGGCACGGCCATAAACCGGTTTCGCCCGCAGCATATACGGCATTTAGCTTCACACACAAGCGCACTGAAAGCATGTCAGTGTCTGCGTGCCGAAACCGTAGGGCAGCGTGGTCGCTGATGTCTTTGGCGCGGCACAGTGGGGACTCAGCCGAAATAGTCAAAACATTGTATTTAGATACATTTAATGCACGCATCTAACAGAGAATTTTCCAATCGAATTTTCAAGATAGTTTTAGTTTAGGAGATATAAGCACTCAAAGTTTAACATTTTTTCAGTGTGCAAATTGAACTCATATTCACTAACTAATTTAGCAAGCTGAGACGGCCAAAGGTTCCACTGTGCCGCTCCAAAGACATCGGCGATTCGCGACCACCGCTTCGACGGTGCTGAGGCTCGGGAGTCCAGAATTATTTCGTTGCTGGTGAAGGCATTGCCGATCAGACGAAACCGATGGGCAGCGGGGTCGCGGTAGAGACGAAGTACAGGCGAAAAGGGAATTGAAACCCCGCGCGCTCCCTCGTGCCTTTTGGGTCCTAATGTTAGGACCCGCCATAGAACAGCTTTTTGGTCGCTCATGCAACATCTTGGTATTGTATAGTCTTTGTTTATATACAAAATTCAGCTTGTAATGTGGCCGTTTGTGTTGCGCTGCGGGCACACTGGGTACCAGTGCTGCCAGATTTTGAGAGTCACCATAAGCTAGATTGAAGAAAAAATAATATAGAATAAGCTAAATTAAAAAAAAGCTTAAAAATAAGCTAACAATAAAAACACATCAAAAAAATTTATAATTCAATTTTATATATATATATTTTTTTAATTTTTAATGAAAGTAATGACATGATTTTATCCACTTCATTATGCTATGGCCGAGTGCTCAGCAATGTACAGCCTTTTGCTCCTCTGTTTTTGGGGACTTTCTTACAAGAGGTATTTAGTTAGTTTGTGTCCTGCTAGTATTGGACCACAAACCATACAGTATATAGATGTGCCAGTTCGTACTACGAAAGCGTCACACACGGGTTTTGGTCTGGGCACCCCAGGGACTTCGGCTCTGGCGTTCGGGTACTGACGCGTCATCAGAGAGAGAACGCAGAGAGAACATCTTTGCATGTGTTAGTACACACGCAATATGTTTCGACAAAAATATGTGATTGTATGCTTTTTCAGATTTTTTGAACTCTCTCAGGTCTGGTTCTGTTTTGCCACCAGCATGTTTTAGTGTATGGGTGCACATGCATTCTCACGTACTTTGCGTGTGTGTGTTTAGTATTGCTGGCCGCTAGAACTGAAATTTGAGTTTGGTTCTTGTTTTGGGTCTTTTGATGAACTGACTTACCGCCACAAAATAAATGAAGAATGGGCAGGGAGTGGGGGTATGGTACACTAGGGCGCGGGAAATAATATAAAAGCTGTTATTTGTTTGATTTATACCACAAAATATAAAATATTACAATAATATAATTGCACATTTATTTCCTTATCATAAGCAGGTTGATTATAAATTATAAAAATTATGTAAACGCCGTCGGTTCTCGACTTTATTACAACTAAAATAATGTATCCAAATATACGATATGAGAAAAAAAAATATATATACTTAAATAAAATATGCATAAATATACATATATATTTCTTTCTATAAATAGAGGATATACCTTAAGCATGTTCATATATATAACTACATATATGTATATACGTAAATACATACATACATATGTACTTAAAGTCGCCGCTCAAATTGGCTCCCGATTGAAGATCGGTACCAGGGAACACCACGAGGAGGCCATTATAAATTAAATGGGGTCAAAAATTAATCTGACCTTTGAGTCGAATTAAGTCACATCCATGTTCCCCGCCTAAAATTAAATCTGTTAGATATATGCACATATGTATGTACATATAAATGAAAATAAAAAATAAGGAAAATATAATAAACTTATACATAAATTTTACAAAATGAAATAAAAAATCCTACTGCCGCAAAATTTTTAGCTTCTTCTCGTATGATTTTGCATTTTGATTCCCTATCATCCTATCTGTTAACCATTTATAATTTTTTCTAATCAAAATCAATACAAACTGATTGAGCAGATGATTTCGGTGTACAAAGCACGGATCGGAAAATTTAAACCAGTGGAAATCAAGATATCGTCATCAAAAGTTTTAGACTCTGATGCCGACTAACTTGACACATTATCTTTTATAATGTTAATTAACATCGTATCTTCATCGGGCGAACAGTTCCCAGATACTGTAGTGGAAGTTAGAACTTTCATAGAAAGCATTTTACTAATAATTACATTAAATTCATACATAGTTGGATTATTGTTGGTAACACCGCGAGATCAGATTAAAGAAAATAAATTTTCTAATGGGTCTTGGATTACTTTGGATGTAGAAATATAAAAAACTTCAGCACTTTCACTCCAAACATTTTGGACCAATGAAAGTATGGAGTTGATTGTTAAAATCATACCCTTTATGCAGTAGACTTCCTGTGGATATTTAAATTCTTCAAAATATTTTCGCATATCCGACAGGGTCTCATTGACAAGATTTTTTTCTTGCAGTGCACTCCTAAATGGGTTTTTATCGTAGAGGACATGACTATTTAGACAGTCGCTTCTGCATTTTCTTTGCACTTTAAGAAGCCTCCAGAACTAATTATTGTTCGAAGAGCAGCGGCCACTCTATGGCTAAACACTTGAGTGGCATATTTGACCGTCATTTTTTCAAAGCTATTTGGATATACATATGTATATGCTTTGTTGTTCATTTCGGGCAGTGTCGCGTTGAATTCCTGAAATCGATTTCATACAGTTCTTCGACTATTTTCCATGAAACATCGCCATCAGGGGTATAAAGATTTATATTTCGGGCAATGTTTCTTAGCGATTTATTCAAATGTGGAATGTGGAATTATAGAACAGCGACGCGTCCTCAACCGTCTCCGGTTCCGGAGATATGCGACTCTGACAAACCAAGAACGAGATCTGACGAGAAATATGATTAGGATCATGTCATTACAAATAAAATTATATATAGAGGCAGCACAGATTCAATACATAGAAAACAAAGCACAACAACTCAGCACAACAAAAATAAGTAACAAATATATCAACAACAACAGTCAGTCCGAGAGTAATAACCGCCAAAAAATAGATATTAAATTAACAATAGATGAGAAAAACGCAATAGACATTCAAATAGCACCAATTATCACAGACAAAATGTGGTTGCGGAGGTTCAATTACGCTCCAAGAAGTGTGGTTGCGGAGGTTCGATTACGCTCCAAGAAGTGTGGTTGCGGAGGTTCAATTACGCTCCAAGAAGTGTGGTTGCGAAGGTTCAATAACGCTCCAAGAAGTGTGGTTGCGGAGGTTAAAGCACAATTCGAGAGGAATTTGAGGAGGATAGAGATGTTGGATGCAGCCGCCGATTCTGGCGGGCCGATTGTGGCCAGATTCAATTCATAGAAAGCAAAGCACAACAACTCAGCACAACAAAAATAAGTAACAAATATATCAACAGCAACAGTCAGTCCGAGAGTAATAACCGCCAAAAAATAGATATTAAATTAACAATAGATGAGAAAAACGCAATAGACATTCAAATAGCACCAATTATCACAGACAAAATGTGGTTGCGGAGGTTCAATTACGCTCCAAGAAGTGTGGTTGCGGAGGTTCGATTACGCTCCAAGAAGTGTGGTTGCGAAGGTTCAATAACGCTCCAAGAAGTGTGGTTGCGGAGGTTAAGGCACAATTCGAGAGGAATTTGAGGAGGATAGAGATGTTGGATGCAGCCGCCGAGTCTGGCGGGCCGATTGTGGCTCTGGCGTAGTTGATTTATATCAAAGACTATACAATACCAAGATGTTGCATGAGGAACAAATGCTTTTTCAATTTTCGTTTGACGGTACGGGTGCGCGGGGCTAGTACTTTCAAATTTTTCTTCCCTATATATGCGCTAGAAAAATGATCATCGCATATAATCAGTTTTTGTTCATAATTCTCCAGTGCAACACAACATTTTTCGCGCCAAATTTGACCAAAAATGCTGTCTGCAGGCGGAAAATTAAACATTTTTATACCAGGATTGGTACGCCTTGATTTTTGGCATGTCTTCACAATGCATTGCCGGCCGGACTTTGCAGCACCTTTTCTTATTCCGCTCATATTTTTTTACAACTGATTGCAATGATTGCTAAACAAGAAGTGAAGCAGCGAGACTGGCACGAGCTCGAGCCAACCCAGAAATATGCTTGTAGTTGTGTATATGTGTGTATGTCCTAGGTCGGCACGGCCATAAACCGGTTTCGCCCGCAGCATATACGGCATTTAGCTTCACACACAAGCGCACTGAAAGCATGTCAGTGTCTGCGTGCCGAAACCGTAGGGCAGCGTGGTCGCTGATGTCTTTGGCGCGGCACAGTGGGGACTCAGCCGAAATAGTCAAAACATTGTATTTAGATACATTTAATGCACGCATCTAACAGAGAATTTTCCAATCGAATTTTCAAGATAGTTTTAGTTTAGGAGATATAAGCACTCAAAGTTTAACATTTTTTCAGTGTGCAAATTGAACTCATATTCACTAACTAATTTAGCAAGCTGAGACGGCCAAAGGTCCCACTGTGCCGCTCCAAAGACATCGGCGATTCGCGACCACCGCTTCGACGGTGCTGAGGCTCGGGAGTCCAGAATTATTTCGTTGCTGGTGAAGGCATTGCCGATCAGACGAAACCGATGGGCAGCGGGGTCGCGGTAGAGACGAAGTACAGGCGAAAAGGGAATTGAAACCCCGCGCGCTCCCTCGTGCCTTTTGGGTCCTAATGTTAGGACCCGCCATAGAACAGCTTTTTGGTCGCTCATGCAACATCTTGGTATTGTATAGTCTTTGTTTATATACAAAATTCAGCTTGTAATGTGGCCGTTTGTGTTGCGCTGCGGGCACACTGGGTACCAGTGCTGCCAGATTTTGAGAGTCACCATAAGCTAGATTGAAGAAAAAATAATATAGAATAAGCTAAATTAAAAAAAAGCTTAAAAATAAGCTAACAATAAAAACACATCAAAAAAATTTATAATTCAATTTTATATATATATATTTTTTTAATTTTTAATGAAAGTAATGACATGATTTTATCCACTTCATTATGCCATGGCCGAGTGCTCAGCAATGTACAGCCTTTTGCTCCTCTGTTTTTGGGGACTTTCTTACAAGAGGTATTTAGTTAGTTTGTGTCCTGCTAGTATTGGACCACAAACCATACAGTATATAGATGTGCCAGTTCGTACTACGAAAGCGTCACACACGGGTTTTGGTCTGGGCACCCCAGGGACTTCGGCTCTGGCGTTCGGGTACTGACGCGTCATCAGAGAGAGAACGCAGAGAGAACATCTTTGCATGTGTTAGTACACACGCAATATGTTTCGACAAAAATATGTGATTGTATGCTTTTTCAGATTTTTTGAACTCTCTCAGGTCTGGTTCTGTTTTGCCACCAGCATGTTTTAGTGTATGGGTGCACATGCATTCTCACGTACTTTGCGTGTGTGTGTTTAGTATTGCTGGCCGCTAGAACTGAAATTTGAGTTTGGTTCTTGTTTTGGGTCTTTTGATGAACTGACTTACCGCCACAAAATAAATGAAGAATGGGCAGGGAGTGGGGGTATGGTACACTAGGGCGCGGGAAATAATATAAAAGCTGTTATTTGTTTGATTTATACCACAAAATATAAAATATTACAATAATATAATTGCACATTTATTTCCTTATCATAAGCAGGTTGATTATAAATTATAAAAATTATGTAAACGCCGTCGGTTCTCGACTTTATTACAACTAAAATAATGTATCCAAATATACGATATGAGAAAAAAAAAAATATATACTTAAATAAAATATGCATAAATATACATATATATTTCTTTCTATAAATAGAGGATATACCTTAAGCATGTTCATATATGTAACTACATATATGTATATACGTAAATACATACATATGTACTTAAAGTCGCCGCTCAAATTGGCTCCCGATTGAAGATCGGTACCAGGGAACACCACGAGGAGGCCATTATAAATTAAATGGGGTCAAAAATTAATCTGACCTTTGAGTCGAATTAAGTCACATCCATGTTCCCCGCCTAAAATTAAATCTGTTAGATATATGCACATATGTATGTACATATAAATGAAAATAAAAAATAAGGAAAATATAATAAACTTATACATAAATTTTACAAAATGAAATAAAAAATCCTACTGCCGCAAAATTTTGATCTTCTTCTCGTATGATTTTGCATTTTGATTCCCTATCATCCTATCTGTTAACCATTTATAATTTTTTCTAATCAAAATCAATACAAACTGATTGAGCAGATGATTTCGGTGTACAAAGCACGGATCGGAAAATTTAAACCAGTGGAAATCAAGATATCGTCATCAAAAGTTTTAGACTCTGATGCCGACTAACTTGACACATTATCTTTTATAATGTTAATTAACATCGTATCTTCATCGGGCGAACAGTTCCCAGATACTGTAGTGGAAGTTAGAACTTTCATAGAAAGCATTTTACTAATAATTACATTAAATTCATACATAGTTGGATTATTGTTGGTAACACCGCGAGATCAGATTAAAGAAAATAAATTTTCTAATGGGTCTTGGATTACTTTGGATGTAGAAATATAAAAAACTTCAGCACTTTCACTCCAAACATTTTGGACCAATGAAAGTATGGAGTTGATTGTTAAAATCATACCCTTTATGCAGTAGACTTCCTGTGGATATTTAAATTCTTCAAAATATTTTCGCATATCCGACAGGGTCTCATTGACAAGATTTTTTTCTTGCAGTGCACTCCTAAATGGGTTTTTATCGTAGAGGACATGACTATTTAGACAGTCGTTTCTGCATTTTCTTTGCACTTTAAGAAGCCTCCAGAACTAATCATTGTTCGAAGAGCAGCGGCCACTCTATGGCTAAACACTTGAGTGGCATATTTGACCGTCATTTTTTCAAAGCTATTTGGATATACATATGTATATGCTTTGTTGTTCATTTCGGGCAGTGTCGCGTTGAATTCCTGAAATCGATTTCATACAGTTCTTCGACTATTTTCCATGAAACATCGCCATCAGGGGTATAAAGATTTATATTTCGGGCAATGTTTCTTAGCGATTTATTCAAATGTGGAACATAGTAAATCGCAAATATGTCTTTATCTTTCACTTTAAAGCTGGGGTTCTTAATGCCGACTCCCAGTCTTCTGAAAACAGCTCTATTATTTGAGCCCTGGTCGCAAATAGCTGGTCGTACATTAAGCCCTAAGGCTTGTGCTTGTTCAATATTAGCCATCACTTTATTTAAAAGGGCTTCGAGTTTTATACCATTTGCAGTTACAGTATAGCTTAAAACGTATTTCCAGTTTATCATTTTCCATCTCTTATCATGAAAGCCTAAAAGGCTTTTTGTACTTTGCTTTGCTGAACAAACACTCACTCACACCTGGATATGCATATGCAGGTTTCTTAATCCGAGTGAAATATGCAGCATCCGGACAGGCGGACAGACAGACATGGCTCAATCGACTCGGCTATTGATGCTAATCAAGAATATATGTATACATATGTATACTTTATGGGGTCGGAAACGTTAACACATCCATTTTCACCACAAAACTAATATACCCCTATACTCATTTTGAGTATCGGGTATAAAAACTGTTCTAAAATTGCACGGTCTCCCACGGGTGGACTTTCAACGTAGAAGTTTTAAAATGGTGGAAGACAATAGTGACAGTGACACGAGCAAAAAATAGATAAGCAAACATATATTAAAATCTAACATATACATATACATACATACATACATGTGTACCCAACATAAATTGCCATTGACCGCATCGTGTGTGCAAAGAAAACTAAAAACAAACGCCAAATCACCGCGTCGGTCGTGCAATACCCTGCTATGTTACATATACCAAAAAACAGCCAATTAGTGGGAGCATCCAGCGCCAGAAGAGTAGTACACCTGGATTTTCCGATTTAATAAAGAGGTATTTGTGTAAAAATTTAAAGCTCACTGTCACCCCTCCCCCTTTCTCGTTTTCGTTGGGTAAAATATACATATAGTTGGGTCAGCCAATATGCAGCTGCAGCGGTGAATTTTCGTTTCGCTTTCGCTCCTTACCGTTGCTTATCGCTATTCTTATCGTTTGACGCCCTTGATCCAAACCGAACGCCAAGTGACGCGCTACCCTGTATTCGTCGGGTATATTAGTTTGGTGTCAGTAGAATCCAGCTATTAATTTAGACAAAATCGTGCTTCGCTAATCAATACTTAAGCCGGTATTTAGCCGTCCATTCGTGTAAACCCTTAAAAACGTATACAAACACACAGCATACAAACTTCAGAACTGCAGCGGTGTTTTTCGCTTTCGCTTGCCACCATTGCTGTTTGTTGATATTCTCGTGTGGTTTTCGTTTACGCGCTTGAGCCAAGCGACGCTATACCCTAAATTTGGCGGGTATATTCATTTTGACCTCATTTGGGTACGACACGAGCTAGGTGCGTAGGCGCTTAAGCTACGCGACGGGTATATTGATTGATGACCTCGTTTGGTTAAAACTGCCCATTCTTTCATTGAGTGCCTCGGCATTGAATTCGATTATTGGAAACGACTTTTCGCTTTCAGTTGATTGTATTGAGAATCAATATGACCTCAAGAGCCAATAACAGTATCGTCCTTGAAGAGCTAAAGAAAGAGCGCAGCTGCCGTTTCAAAGGCAGATATTCTGCTGGTGATGACGGAGCTCGTGTGCATCGAGTGCAGCTCGAAACGCTGATGCGTAGCATTGGCGCGGCATGTAAACTTCAAGAGGAGATTGATCATATAGACGTTGACAATGAGTTTAGAGAGAGTTGGAAAAACTCTCATTTGAGCCTTATGGCGGCCCAACTCGTGCTCGGCTTCCGAAGTTAGCACTGCTGTAGTTCGGACTTTAAAAACTTTATAGGTTTATTTGAGACTCTGGTTGACAATGACGAAAGTATTCTAATTATCGAGAAGTTCAACCACTAGCTTAAAACGGGTCTACGATAATTATTGTCTGATCTTCAAAAATCCCATTGATGCCCTATTTAGTCTTCCCACAATGACCCAGCAATCAGCATCTTCCTTAAGGAACCTAATAGATACCGCCTCATCCATATATGGCTCATTGTTGTCGATAGGCGATGATAAAAAAATTTCGAATTCGATGATTATTCATCTCGTGTTGATCAGAGTCGACCCGGTGACCAAACAGAAATGGAAAGAACAGCCCGATTATAATAATCTGCCACTTTGGGCTGACTGTGAAAAGTTGCCATATCGCAGACTTCAGCATCTTTCGGCCGAAAATTCGGAAAAGCCAAAGCAGGAGCTGAAAGCTGTGCCAAGCAAGCCGCATAATCGGAGCGTGTTCTACTGCGAATACCAAAAACCAACAATGCAGCTACTGCAATGCGAAAGACCATTTGTTGACATATTGCAGTCCATTTGGTCGGCTGGCAGTAATGCAAAGGTTCGAATTGGCAAAAACTGCATCCCTATGCATCAATTGTCTGTAACAAGGCCACTGTGTAGTACGATGTAAAGCTAAAAAGTGTCGAGGACAGAGGACTTAGCACTTACAGATCCATAAGGATCAGTCGTGTATCCACTTTCTTGGTATTGTTGAATACAGTTCACAAGTCAAGAAAAAGATACACACGGTGCTGAAGTCGCGAATTACTGGTAGTGAATTTTCGGCCGGTTTATGTATTTTAAGGTCCATTTTGGAGTATAACCCTGATCAAACACTTAACGTGAGTGATTGGAAAATCCCGATGAACTTAACTTATAGACCCATATTTCTTAAAGCCACAGAAGATAGATATTTTGATAAGTGCAGAAACATTTTCCGAACTTTTATCTGTCAAACTAGACAAGGCTCTGACTATCTAACTCTGCAGAAAACGCTTCTCGGGTGGATTGTGTCGGGTAGATACACTCCAAAGGTGACTGTCACCCAAGAAGCGAGGAACTGTTTGTGTTGTCGAGAAGAGTCAGTAACACATATCGGCAACACACTAAAAAAGTTTTGGTCACTGGAAGAACTGCCGTCTTCTAAACAGCGATGGTTCCGGGAGTATGTTCTGGGCTTGCAGATGTAAGTGGCACCAAGAGAAGCCGAACGTCGAGGAGGGCGACCTCGGATTGTCACCGAGCACAACCTGCCTCCTCAAGAGTGGCTCGTCGGAAGCTTTGTCGTCACAACCGCCGGGCAGCACGGAAGTGTCAAGGTGGTCGACCTAAGGACGAGCAGCCGAGCCATATTCAGGAGGCCAATCCACAAGTTGGCGCTTCTGCCACTGGCTTGAAGCCTTTCAGGCCTTTAACGGGGCCGGTGTAACGCCATTTGATTGATTTTTTTTAGATATTTTATTATAATTGTTATTAGTTGATTGAGTTTTATGAAGTTTAGTGCAAGCTAGGCTAAGAAGAAATTGTCTGGATCCTAGGTTGGGAGTCGAATAAAGCCACTTGACTCGAAGCACGAACCTTATACTCTCTTTTTTTCGTCGTTTTGACAATTTTTGCAGCCACCCAAGTTTTCGGCCTTTCGTATTTAGAAAAACTATTCTAAAATTTCAATTATTTTTGTTGTTATTCCTAATTCCTTAAGGTGTTCTCTATGTCTTATTATTAATAGTTCATTTGGAAAGTATGTAGATAGTCTTGTTTGTTTTGATCTATGTACATATGTATATAAGATCAAGGGCTTTGCAGAGGTCGGGCATTTTTCTACAAATTTTGTTATTATTTATATCATTATTGAGTCAATTCTTTTAATGTTTGCAATAGTGTATAGCTTTTTATTGTTAATATACTATATATATATATTAAATATAGTGATTAGTTACTAGATTTTTGGCACTGATGCCAATAGCGCGTCTAATAGCACGCCTTTCGAAAATTCTGATTTTTTCCATTTGAATGGAGCTTAGGCTGAACCATGCTAGGTGCCGTATGATAGTATTGGCTGTAATACTTTTTTATATATTAGTGTTCTTATTTCTATTATTTGTTCTTTCTTGTCTATATTCGGCTATTATGTTGGCTATTTGTATTTTTGCGTTCTCATTGCATTATTGGATTATAGCATTGAAGCTTAGTTTTTGGTCATAGGTTAAGCCTAGATATTTTAATGTAGGTTTAAATTTAATTTGTGTTATATTGCCAAGGTAAATTTTGGGGTTGAGATGTCCGTATGTTTTGGTGTAAATCTCTTGTTCTTGGCCCTTTAATCATGCATCCCTCACATTTTGTGGGGTTTGACTTGATTCGCCATTTTGCACAGTATTTCCCTAGCTGTTTTGCATAGTCATTGAGGGCTGTCTCTACGCTTGTCATCTTCGCCCCTGTTGCCAGGAGCAGTATGTCATCTGCTTAGAGTAGTGGCTGTATTTGAGCTGTTGGGCGCTAGGAGTGATTTTTGCGGTACTCCTGCTGTTATGTTTCTTACAATTGATTTATACTTATTGTTGTTGTCGGTTACATAGAAAGACCGATCGCTAAGGTAGCTAAGGATGATTCTGGTTATGGCTGGTTTGAATTTGTGTGTTGTGTGCATTTTGTGAATTAGACCATTTATCCATACCGTGTCGAAAGCTTTTTCGAAATCTAGTGCTATGGCTATTGTGGGTTTTTCACGTTCTAGATTTGAATATATGAAATTGTTGGCTACGGCTAGAGAGTGACTGGTTGAGCTTTCCTCTCTAAATTCGATTTTTAAGTGTTTGGTTTATTGTGAGTTGGGTTTTTATTTGTTCGAGTATTATATTCTCAAACAGGTTGATTATGGCAGACCATACTGAGATGGGCCTATACCCTTTTAAGTTTGTGTGATCTGCATTTGGTTTTGGAATCGGTAAGATTTGAGACTGTTTCCACTTTCGTGGAAAGTAACCAATGTTAGTCTAAATTGAATTTTTTTTTATTAGGAAATTGCTGGTGTCGTCAGGTCCTATCGTTTGTTTTATTGTTTTTTGTTTTAAAAATTTCTAATAAATCATTTGCATTTGTGAATCCAAACTTTTCCGCCCCTTCCCATTTTCCATCGGCAGTCTTTTCATTATTGAATTCTGTGGCAATCAGTTAATGATTTAGAACGCCTTGTACTGTTTTGTTTATTGTATTGGTGTGTTGGTGTTGTTGTCATGTTGTCGTTTTGCTTGTCTACCCTTTCAACCCTGTCAACCCTACACACAACACACACACACCCGCTCGACCGTGGACGCCATCATGGCGGTAGTTAACATCGCAGCGAAGGCCATAGAAGGAACAAGATAGAGGTGGGGCACCAAGGAGTACTGTGCCATCGTGACGCTGGACATCCGAAACGCTTTCAACTCGGCCAACTGGTCAAGGATCGAGACGGCGTTGTACCGAATCGGGGTACCGCTATACCTTCTGAGGATGATCTCCAGTTACTTCTCGGACAGGGTGCTGGGCAACGAGACGGACCAAGGAGAGATAGCGTACGAGGTCACAGCAGGAGTCCCGCAAGGATCAGTCTTGGGGCCGCTCCTGTGGAACCTCATGTACGACAGCGTGCTCAGACTGCAGCTACCCCCAGGCTGCCAGCTAATCGGTTTCGCTGACGACCTAGCCCTAGTCGTTGTAGCTAAGGAGGTCCAGAATGTCGAATTGGTAGCCAATACAGCTATTGATCTAATTTCTGGATGGATGCGGGAAGCCGGTCTGGATCTGGCTGGCCACAAGACGGAAGCAGTCCTCATTACGAGCAGGAAGCAGACGCAGTATGCCACAGTGCGAGTAGGAGCAGACCTGATAAAATCGCAAGACTCCATCAAGTATTTGGGAGTGATGTTGGTCAACCGCCTAACCCTCCTCTCGCATGTGGAGTATGCTGGCCAGAAGGCAGCGAGGATGCAAGGAGCTCTCTCCCGCATGCTTCCAAATGTTGGTGGACCAAAGACTGGATGCTGAGGACTGATGGCAAGCGTAGTGTCCTCCATCCTTACTGCTGCTCCATACAGGTTAGCCGCGTTGAGGGTCATCTCGGCCTACAGGACTGTGTCCGAGGACGCAGCACTAGTCCTAGCGGGTATGATACCCGTGGACATACTGGCCAGGGAGATGAAAATAGTGTGCGAAAAGAGTACGACGCGGGGAACAATAGGCGGCACGGCGGCCATCCGCATTACAGCGCGACAGGCCTCCATCGAAACATGGCAGGAACGGTGGAATCAGAGCGTCAAAGGGAGGGAGGTGGACGCATAAATTGATCAGTAGCGCAAAAGAGTGGATCGGAAGGAGCAGAGGCAATGCGGACTATCGTAGCTTCCTATATAAGTATAAGCACGATACCATCCCATACTGCCCTACGTGCCCATCCGCAATCGAAGACCCGGAGCATGCCCTTTACGACTGTAAGAGATATGCAGCATGGACGGAGAATATCCCCCCAGCAGAGTTGCTGGTTAGCTTTATGACAGCATCGGAGGATAACTATATATACGTGTACCGTCTCATCAAGCGCATCCAGGATGACCTGAGACGATGCGAGAAAGAGCGGCATGTAGCGGCCTAGAATAGGCCCCCCCCTCGCCACGAAGCAATACCTAACGGTGATCCCGCTGGGGGAAGAGGTGTGTATGTGTGTGGGGTGGTTTTAGTACGTATGACTTGACTAGAGCAAAGAATCGTGCATGCCAATGGCACGGGTCATTGGTATCTCATGAAGATTTCCACTCCCCATGTCGCATCCATGAAAAAAACACAAAAAAACCAGACACACACACACACACTGTGTGTGTCCCTGCCTAATGGCGCAGGGAGGCTCACGTACCAAGCGTATAAAATGAAGTTTTTACAACTCAACCTAAACCATTGCGCGGCAGCTCAGGATCTGTTGAGCCAAACGATCAGGGAGATAAATGTGGACGTCGCTATACTTAGAGAGCCGTACAGGACGAGGAATGACGCCAACTTTGCAGTGGACGCTACAGGAAAGGCGGCGATCTGGGTCTGCGGAAGACGGCCGAGCCGGATGGAATCAGTGGAGTCCGCAAATCACTTCTTCAGAGTCATGATCGAGGAACTCTGGGTATACAGTGGCTACCTACCGCCGAGCCTGCAGGCAAACGAGTTCTCGGACGTTCTAGACGAGCTAGCCGAGGACACAAGAGGTCATTCTGGAGTGGTGATAGCGGGGGATTTCAACGCCTGGGCTGAGGACTGGAGCTGCCCGTCAACAAACGCCAGAGGAAGAATTCTACTGGAGAGCCTGGCCTCACTGGATATTGCCCTGCTGAACGCAGGAAACGAGCACACCTTCAACAGGGGCGGCATCGGATCGTGCATAGACCTGACCTTCGTCAGCAGCTCCCTATATACGCGTGCGAAGTGGAAGCTGAGCGATATTTATACGGCAAGCGATCACATAGCAATCTGGTGCGAAATAACCAATGGCAGCAGAGCCGGCCAGGCAAGAAATCCTCAGGCTTCAAAGACTGATCCTTCAACCCAGGGGAATTTGCCGCGAACCTGGTCACCCCCCCGCCAGCGGCTGATGCCTCTAGCGAGGCGGACAGGGTGATGGAGGCAGTGCTGCACGCCTGCAGCGCGAGCATGGAAAGACGTTACTGTTTACTGGTGGAACCCACAGATCAAGGATTCGCGGCGGAAATGGGATAGCAAGCGGAAGTGCTTTCTGGAACTCTGCGACTCAGCGGAGCATGACATCTGGGGAAGGGCCTACAAGGTGGTGATAAAAAAAAATGAATGCTCTGAAACCGAAGGCACCGGTCGAAGCAGAAAAAATGAGGGACATCCTGGAGACCCTTTTCCCCAGCATGCCTCAGGGGGGCATCCCACTAAGGCAGGAGTATGCGGAGAACCAAAGGGAGCTATCGTGAGCATCTCAGCCAGGTGAGCAAAAGAGCTGCAGCGTTGGGCAGGGCACTTAACAAAATAATGCTCAACACGAGGGGCCCGTAGCAAGGACGGCGGCTCCTACTACACAACGTGCTAAAGGCGACAGTACTGTACGGTGCAGCGGTCTGGGCGAAGGCGGTCAACACAAAAGCATATGTGAGGAACATCCAAGCAACATATCGACTGGGAGCCCTGTGTGTATGCATTCCGCACGGTATCCGACCGGCCACGGCCAGCGATCGCCCACGTCCTTTGAATTTACACAAAATAACATAATCTACACGCCAAACACCTTCCACATTAAATGTTATTTTGTTCCTTGTGTTGTCCTTTGTTTAGTATTTAGTATTTATTCTAAGCTTAAGCGGTTATGTTAAACCGCCCATCTTGCCGATCTAAATTTTTAAAAACACCAACACCATTCACGAACCGAAATCTGCAATCAGCTGTTTCAGTTGCAGAAGATTAACCCTGAGTGGGTGACGCGGGGGTCCCGTCAGTCCATCGTGTTTGGTCGGGTGATATGTGGAAATCTAATCATTGTCTGTTGTTCTTGTCCCGGGGACCCTTAACAAGAGCTCTTGGTAGGTCAGTCTCCGTAGAGGCCTGAGCTAAATTATCTCAAGAAAAGGTGGATCCATTCATCTCTACATGATCCATTACGTATGGGTCAGGAAACCCCTGGCGGTTGAACAAAATTTCAGCAGCACCAAGGTACACTTGGTGTCGAACGTTTTGGTGTTTTTTTTGTTAGTGATAATTTTGCGTATATATAGTTATTTATGAGAAAGATGAAGTTGTCAATCTATTATTATTAAAGCTATACATTTAAACATGATGCAGTAAATTCAAATAGAGCGAGGACGTGTGGCGTAAGCTATGGATTAGGCCAGCCGCAGCCGTTCCAGCAGAGGGTGGCCGAAATTAACGTTGGGTTGTGGCACACCCAAACTTCACCCACTTGACAGCCGTCTGTTTATTGTTTTCTTTGTCTTTGGTTTGTTGTTAGGTTCGATGTCCTCAGAAGTAGTAAGTCTCCATCTTTGTCTACATTTGGCGGGCAAGGGGCACCACCCAGCCCTGGGGTTCGACAGCTAGCCGGCGTTGACCTCTGGGAAACAAGCTAAATGTAACAATTTTGAACACAATTGGCAACGGGCACAAAGCCCGTTAAAACGCTTAAAACTTGACCATCTATAAGATTCATGTGAAGGTCGTAAGAGACAGTGATCTTCTTTTCATTTAAAATTGTTACTACACAGGGAGTCAAGAATCTTATTTGTGTGTCCAAATCGTTTTTTTCTGCAAGAATATGATCTTTTGTTTCTTTGGCGAATTCCATGTTGAGGGGTCGGCAAAATCTTACAGACTGCGGAGTTCTATTATTCCAAAAAATTGTTCCTGCTTCATCTTCAATCTGTTCTGCTTCAGAGGTATAACGGTAGTAACAAACAAAAATTGATCAACAGTATCCGGTTCGTTCGTTTCAAATCTTTTTTTATACAGACTTTTTCCAGTTGATCCATCATATCCGTAACTCGCTATTAATGTAATACTAAAAACGCTTTCTAAGTTACCAAATAACTCCTCCTGTAACTCCTCCTCCTCGCAGTGTGGTTTAACAAATCTTGCAAGGAAACTTTTGCCATAGTTTCTGTAACAGTTATTCCCGCTGGTCTCAATTGCGATTTGGCTAGCTTGGGTATATGTCACAATTATGCTGTTTGCTTATTTGACGAGTTGCATTATATAATCGTTTGCTTAAAGAATTTTACAGCGAGAATTCCAAAGCATCATTTGTTGTTAAAAGTATTGGTTCTACGATATCGAGTTTTCTTTTAGCTTCAGTAGCGTCGCTTTCAGAAGTGCTAACATTTTTAAGTACAAATTCAGTATCATTTTCATTTGTTTTCGTGGCTGACATTGTAGCTGCATGAATTAAAAGTTTGCTATCGTTTTTATTACTGCTTGCTACATCGTTAGCTAGTTTTCTTTTTAGACGGGGCCCTGCTTCATCATAATTTTGCTTTGGTCTACCTAATTAAAGACTGTGCGCCTCTTCTTTATTTTTCAAAACTATTTTTAAGCGCATTGATAGCCACTGTGAATGTTTTGTGCTAAATGTGCGCATATTTCAGTGGCATTTTCTCAGATTCGAAGAACAAACAAAGAGCCTGTTCCTGAATAACTTTCCAAAATTTTTACTGATGTGGAGAACTTTGCTATGAACAATGGCCGTTTACCATTAAATGCCGATATATTGCAGTTTTTTACCGCCATGAAGCTAAGATCACCACACTTGAATTCGCTCGCACAGGTGGATTGCTCTTTAAGTGCGGAAAATATTAACTCATTGTTTGTGGTTAAGCTAGATTCTTATTAATACAAAATATATACATATATAAACATACATGTAGGAATCCTTGGTGAGCTCCCTACATGTGAGTAAGAATCCGCTCCAGAATCTCCATCAAATATACGCCACACGTCGTTGTATTATATTTATTTTAATAAATGGTTACAAATAAGTTTCTTTTTCTGAACTTCCGACACGTTTTCTTTCTGTCCCGCACGCACTCTTTGTCGCTGAATGTAGCCATACTGACTATGTATCGAGTATAAATGTAGAGTCTTCGTCTTAAATTTGCTTTTGCGATCCATCCGAATATCGGAAGTCCGTAGTCGATTTTGGCAAGGATAACGTATTAAAAGGATATTTGAAAATGAAATGTACAGCGTTTGTGCTTTTTATCGTCTGCATAAATTGTTAAACTAACGTTTTTGTGACTAAGAATTATTTTACTAAGTTTTTCGAAAGCAATTATAAACAATACGACGGAAAGAAAGGAACCTTGTGGGATGCCATTGTGAAGTGCAATTGTGCGAGAGAGTATTGTTGACTCGAACTCTGAAGGAGCGACGAGTCATAAAGGCCGTTACTGCATTAATGGCCTTAGGACCCAACCCCCAAAGTGAAAGCTGATTTAGGACGGCGTCAACGCCTACGCGATCGAAAGCCTTTTGAAATCCGTACCTAGCAAAGAAACGTGATTTTTGGAGGAAAGGGCATCTGACACGAAATGTTGAATTTTCATAAGAGATTCAATAGTGCTGTGCTTGTGTTTAAATGCCACTTGGTTGGGAGATAGAAGATTGTTCCCGTCCAATTCCCGTTCAATTTCATGCGTAGGTTTATTTGTCTTAGGAACAGGGACAACAGATGCCACTGTGGGGGTAGATTCCGTTGTTTAAAATGGAGTTATAGATGTTAATGAGTCCCTGCTTGACATGTTTAGGTAAATTTTTTAGAATTTTATATGATATCCTATCAACTCCTGGGGTTTTCCCCTCGTTTATAAATTTAATAGGTGCGTCAAGGTATCTGGCTGAGGCTGACAATGTAGTGGGTGTATAGAGACGTTTTGACGTCGACCCATATTTTTTTGGTAGAAGATAGTGGGGAGATTTGGCTTGTGAAGTGGTTAAGCGATTGGTGCTTGGAGTTTTTTGCTTCTCTTTTGAATAAAGCCTAAGCTTTCTTATATGCCACAAGATTTTGGGTGGATTGGCTAAACCATACTGTTTGCTTATGCTCGCGTAGTTTAGTGAGAGTGGCGATCCACCAAACTATATTGGCTTTATGCATAATGTATATGTCTTCAATATGAATGACCCATCGATTGTCTACGGGAACTGGTCAGTTGCAACGTGCTGTAATTGTTGTGCAATTTTGTAATGATTTTTTTGGACACTTTTTACTTAAATCTAAAAATTTGCTTAAAATTAGTCCAAAACAGAACATTTTTGTAAAAATTTGGATTTTTATGTGCCTTTGATGATATCGGAATTTGTCATTGATACATATGACGAGGCACTGGTATGGTGTTTAAAATTTAAACCTTCCTCCCTGTAAGTGCTTCTTCATAACCAAATCCTTCATTGGTGATGTGTTGCATGAAAATCCTTGCCTTCATGACCACCAGTGAAAATAGCCCTCCAAGTGACTCCCACGGTCTTTATGCTGCAGTCCTCATAATCGCCATATTTCAGTTGTACGTTTGAAACCATATCTTGAGCTTCGTCCGCCCCACTACAAACATGGTCCTTCGAGCCGGATCTTCGCCTAAACAAAAGGAGAAGTCCACGCCAGCAAGCACCGGCGGATAATTCCCAACCTCCAAGATAAGTACGGATTCCCCATCTGCCCATCTCCAGTGGCTCCTCACCTCCTGGTCCCATTCGGCTGGACATATATACATATATATACGTGCAGCGTCTTTCCTTTCACCGTTCTATCGACGGCGCCATATTCTTGGCAATTCCGGGCGCTCTCCGCTTCTTCGAGTGCTCGTATATACCCACATCTACATACCCAATAAAACGGTCGTGCTTATAGTTCCGTTGTCTGTGCAATCAGTTGTGCCACAGTGCCACAGAATTCACCTGCAGCGAGACCAATTTTATCCGCCTTTGATCCAGCGCTTACATTCATACACATATGTACGTATTTCTGTCGGTAACTCATCTGCCTTCCTCTCCCAGCTACCAGCTGAGCTTTCGCGGCTGACAAACGTACATACATATGCACATACATATTCTGCACTGATTCTTGCAGTCACCAGTCAATAGCCCACAGTTTTTTGGTTTTATTATTACATACATATATAAACTAACACGGGTCACTACGTCGCCCCTTTCTCAACTATGGACAAAGCGGCTCACAGACCAACATTTGTGGCTCTCTCCTCGGGCAGGAAACCATTTTCGGGTGGGTACTTACCGGCCCAGTGCCCAATACTTTACAAAGCAGTATTTCATCCTTCTCTACGCATGTTTCGAACGAGCTAGCGGCTTCCTTAGACCAGCTTCTTACCAAGTTTTGGGAGGTGGAGGCACTACCGGTGAAAATCGTAGGCGAGTCGGATGCCTACTGCGAGAGCAATTTCCTCCGAACCACTTCGAGAACGTCGAACGGAAAGTACGTTGTCGCGTTGCCGTTCCGTGACCCAGATCGTCTCGGATCCGATCAGGGGTATTCAAGGTCGATTGCCCTGACTCAGTTTTTGCGGAACGAAAATCGTTTAAAAAGAGACTCTACCTTACAAGCGCAATACGACTCCGTGATCCAAGAATACCTAGACCTTGATCACATGACAGAAGTTCCTCCGATTCATGGGTCCTCAACCTACTACCTGCCGCACCACGCTGTCTTCAAGCCTGATAGCACCACCACGAAAGTCCGTATTTAACGCATCCAGACTGTCGACTAACGCTATCAGCTTGAATGATCTTATGCACGCCAGTCCTGTCCTCCAGTCCGACTTAACCCTTCACCAAGATGTATCGGCAGATTTGGGTAGATCCGAAGCACACCCCCTTCCAGCGGAAGGGCAACAAGGAGGGCGAGATACGCGACTATGAGCAGCAAACTGTTACCTTTGGAGTCAATTGTGCTCCCTTTCTCGCCATCCGGGTGTTGCAACAGCTTGCAGACGATGTCCAGTCCCGAATTCCGAGATCCAGTCACATCATTCGGTCCTATATGTATGTCGACGACGTCCTAGCGGGAGCAGACTCTCCCACTGGGGCTCAACTACAAGGATATCCTGACTACCATTCCGAGTGACCACCTCCTTCACACCGAGTTCCTTGAAATTGAGGCAGAGAGCACAGCCAAGACTCTCGGAATTCGCCAGAATTAGCCTCTACGGCATCCTATACCTAGCAAGAAGTGCTTTCCTAGATAACAAGGTTGTTCGACCCTGCGGGCTGGTTGGCTCCTTTCATTGTCCGGTCAAAGATCTTCATGCAAGAGATCTGGTTGCAAGAAGTGGAATGGGACAAAGATCTCCCGAAATGCGTCAGCGCTGGCAGAGTTTTCTGCAGAGCTACTCCGTTCTCGACCAGATCCGCATTTCAAGGTGGATTGGCTCCGAACCATCTGTAAGGGTCGAGCATCACAGATTTTGCGATGCGTCCGTACGGTGCCGCGATCTATCCAGACATGGCCCCACGCTCAAGCGCCAACCGCACCGGGGAGAACCGGTGCCCTCGAGGTAGAATCACCTACCGTTGCCGAGTCTGCTCAGGAATACATCCGCTACGGACCTGCCACGTGTTTCTGCGCCTGAGCCCTGAGCAGAGGCTCCGAGCCGTCTTGATAAACAAATACTGCGCAAACTGCCTGGCGCAAAAGCACTCCGGGAAGGACTGCCTCAGTGGCGGGCCAAGAACCACCATACGCTACTCCACCTTTACACATGCAGGAAAGCAATCGGACTAAAATGGGGAATGACATTGGTCAAACGACCAATCAAACTCTATGGAGTGGTAGTATGGTGGCCAGCCCCATACAAAATAACTTGTCTCAACAGACTCAGTTGCATAACTGGCGGGCTACGCACTACTCCAGGGGAAGCCCTGATTACCGTGCTGGACCTCCTCCTGGTAGATCTCATGGGAAAGAAGGTGGCAACACTTTCCGCCCTCAGAATGAGAGAAGCCAAACTGTGGAAAGCGTCCGCGGTTGGGCACTCGGGAATCCCTACGAAACTCCCGTAATTACCAGAGAGGACAGTTTATTGTATCCCTAGTGATCACCTCTCGACGCCTTTCCAGGTATCAATCCCACCTAGGGAGGACTGGGAGAGGGGCGAACCAGGACCTGCAAATTCGGTCCACTTCTACACTGATGACTCAAAGTTAGACGGTCGCGTGGGAGGCGAGCTGTAGCGAGCTGAACATCAGTCATTGCTGTGTGTGTGTTCCAAGTGGAGGTTGTGGCCATTAAGGAAGCCATTTTTATTGTCTCCAAACTACTTCTAGACACGCACTTAGTGTGCGTCTTTTTGGACAGCCAAGCAGCTATTAAAGCTTTAGGCTCTATATCGTCGAACTCCGCGACTGTAAATGACTGCCGCAGATCTCTGCACGAGATCGCAGATCTTCCTTACATGGGTCCACGGACATAGGGACATCGAGGGGAATGATGCCGCCGACGAGCTAGCCAGGCAGAGCACTACAATTGCTCTCTTATCAGAGAGGGAGCAGGTAACGGGGCCTTTGGCTACGTGTAGGCTTCTTACGCACGAAATATTCGAGCAAATGGCAAACGGGAGATGCCAGCACACCATCTTCTGCAAAGTCTCGAGATCGATATGGCCTCATTGATCGAAAAAGCGCTCGGCGGAGCTATATAGACTCAGTAGACCACAATGCTCTGCAGCCACCCGAGCAATCACGGGACACTGGCAGATAGGCACCCACGCCTCTAGACTGTCAATCCCTCATAACGACTTCTGCAGGAGTTGTCGCGATGAGGAAGAGGAGGAATCAGTCCCCCACTTCTACTGCCGCTGCCCGGCCATTGTCAGTCAGGCACTGAACCAACAAGCCTTAAACAATAAAAAACTATTAAAACCAACAACAACAGTCTCACCAATACCAACAATGGCAACAGCTCCATCACCGTTTTCGGTCCTGGACATACTCAACAAGGATGCGAGAGATATATTCGGTATGGATTTCTTCCAATTTCTCAAAAAAGTCAAAAGTACATTCCCAAAATACGATCAACTACCGGCACTAAATAGCGAAGAGCGCACTCATTGATCGCAGAAAATAAACGTGCCCAACTTAATGGTTACCTCAATAGGCAGCAACCAGATGCACTAATCGTAATCGAACAACGGCTACTCGATCGAAATCAACTATACTTGAATCGATACAGTTTCATTAGACAAACAACTGGCAACGGACACCAAGAACCTAAGCAAATCGGGTGTACGTGGCGGCTCGATTGGCATTTGCATTCGCAAGTTGGCAAGAAAAACTCAACGAAACAAAATGCGAATGCTGCATGATTAGGGGCCCAAACAAAACGAGCATCTTTAAAAATGCACGCAACTACATACCGACATTCACAATCAATGGGAACAGACAAGTGCGGACGAAAAGCGATTTTCGTTATCTAGGCATCATCTACGATGACAAAATCAATTCGCTCTCATCTACAAGAAATAAATACACCCATTACTCTTGTATGGCCGTTATCCTACGTAAAGCTTGCCAGCCAATAACCGGCTTTCGCCACGATCGCAAACTATCAAACAAAAAAGCCTACACATTGACCAACATTAAACGCTTAGACGTTATGCCGATGGAAATAAAGAACCGATTTGCAGAGCACAACACTCCCACCCACCGTCCGTCAATATTTGACTATAAAACATATATCCCGGTTTCCCCAGCTCTCCCTGTCCCTCTCCCATCCCGGCCATCGGCCAGCTCCCCCCGGATTTGGCACTGATTTTCCCTGAGATCCTCCATTCCTTCGTCTTCCAGTTCCCGTCCACTGCGGCGAAGCTCCGTGTGTTCTGATTCCTCGTTTTCTCCTAAAAGCGCGGCGGCTCAACACTTTCGACACTTTTGCCGTCCGCGGCACTGACCCTCTTCGTTTGATTCTTGATTCTTGAATTCCACTCCCTTGCTCTCGCCCACGCGCGGCGCTCGTTTTCGGCCCAACGGGACATTCCCGAAAGAGAGCCGCTCTGATGCCGGCTGAGCGTGGTTCTCGCTCCTCTCTATGCTTTTTATTCTGTGTGAGCTGGCCGTCTGGCGGCTTTCGGCTATGTAAAAATAAACTAACTTATCCGCTAACATATGTAAGTGCTATAATCTTGACTTGGGTATTACAGATTCGCTCCATTGCGATGTGCTATAGTTTGTCATATCCTTTAGAGTATATTTATTATATTTATAATGTGAGGCTCCTAGTATGGGTCCTCACAATACAAAAACAATTAAAACTCTTGGAATTGAAAAAGCATCAAAACGCTGAGCTGAAACAACAACAACAACAATCGATGATCAATTACTCAATACGAACATTGAACAACCGAACAAGAACTAACAATATGCCATTATCGAATATCATCACCGACGATTTCAACAAGATCAACACCCTGGCATGGTCATTCGAACGGTGCATAAACAAAACGAGACAATATTAATGACACCCTAAGACAGCATACAGCCACTAACCATACAGTATATACATACATATGTACATATGTAGGTGTGCCAGTTCATACTAGAAAGCGTCACACGACGGGTTACACCGAGACTTCGGCTCTGGCGTTCGGGTACTGAAGCGTCATGAGATAGCGCAGAGAAAACATCTTTGCATGTGTTAGTACACACGCAATATGTTTCGAAAAAAATATGTGTTGTTATGGTTTTTTCGTTTTGAGTGATCTGATGCTGATGCTAATTTCTGTTTTCTGTTGTTCCTCCAGAATATTTGAATGTATGGGTGCTCGTTCTAGTATTGCTGGCCGCTAGAACCAAAATTTGAGTTTATAAACATAAATACAAATAAGCATACATATGTATGTATGTATGGTTTTGTTTTTACATACATTTCAAATCACTTGTCAATTGCGCGCTTTCCGTCGGGAATGTGCAACGAAAAAATGTATACATATGCGTGTCGCACCTTGAATACTCTCATGGACAATACCTATCAATGAAATATCTTATGTACATACATACATATGTATGTACATAAATATTAAAGTTTATTACATTCGAATATTGCATGAGGGTATTCAAAATTACTGTTGTCTTGATGTCTTGGTGGCAAGCTTGTCAGAAAAGTGTTAGTACTCTTAGAGGGCACGCACGAGTGTGTGGGTATGAATGCGTGGAATGATGGATAGACAAAAAGCGCGCGCGAAGCTTGTGGGAAAGACAAGTGATTCGTTTTTCCGCTGGTACGTTGCGTTTATTCCCCATTAATTACATTAGATTATATTAGATTACTTGTTTTTATACCCGATACTCAAAATGAGTATTGGGGTATATTAGATTTGTGGTAAAAGTGGATGTGTGTAACGTCCAGAAGGAATCGTTTCCGACCCCATAAAGTATATACATATATTCTTGATCAGCATCAATAGCCGAGTCGATTGGGCCCTGTCTGTCTGTCTGTCTGTCCGTCTGTCCGTCTGTCCGTCCGTCCGTCTGTCCGTCCCCTTCAGCGCCTAGTGCTCAAAGACTATAAGAGCTAGAGCAACGATGTCTTGGATCCAGACTTCTGTGATATGTCACTGCTACAAAAATATTTCAAAACTTCGCCCCGCCCACTTCCGCCCCCACAAAGGACGAAAGTCTGTGGCATCCACAATTTTAAAGATATGAGAAAACCAAAAACGTAGAATTGTAGAGAATGACCATATCTTTAAGACTGCGGAATCTGAATTGGATCGTATTATTATTATAGCCAGCATCAAGAAAACAATTTCATTTTTTCTCGCCCTGTCTCTCTCTAACACACACGTAGCATAGCCGGCTTTGCTTAGAGTAAAACATTAGCGCCTAGATCTCAGAGACTATAAGAGCTAGAGCAACCACATTTGGTATCCACACTCCTTATATATCGGACCGAGACGAGTTTGTTTCAAAATTTCGCCACACCCCCTTCCGCCCCCGCAAAGGATGAAAATCTGGGGATATTCAAAAATCTCAGAGACTATTAAGGCTAGAGTAACCAAATTTGGTATCCGCACTCCTGTTAGATCTCACTTTAAAACGTATATCTCAAAATTTCGCCCCACCCCCTTCCGCCCCCACAAAGGACGAAAATCTGTTGCATCCACAATATTGAGGATACGAGAAAAGATAATGATCATATCTATCAGATTGCTGAATCTGGATCAGATCAGATCATTTTTATAGATAAAAGGAACAAATCAATTTGCACTGGCTACGCAGCACCCGACCTCACGCTCAGACTGATTTTCTGTCTCTCTCGCACGCACTCTTTGTCGTGTCGTTCAATATTAGCGGCGTCTGCCGGAGGAGAGCCATACTGACTTAGTATCGGGTATAACCGTAGAGTTGCGGTGTCCGCAGCAACTCACAACGTTCCCCCTCGTTTTATATCTAAGTGGGTGTGAGTGTTTGTGGTTAAAGGTGCATATGCTGATAGGACTAAAAGACCTGCATATGAATAGTAAGTGTTTGTTAAACAAGGCATTCTAGTAGGACTAAGAGGCCTGCAGAGTAAAGCTCTACGTTTGTGGGTTTTGTGTGTAGAGTCAGTGCGCAGTGAAGTGCATTATATTAGCCATAATATTAAAATTAATATACTATTATAATTATTATTATTACATACATATATTACATAGTTGGATTATTATAATATACTATGTCGTCCGCTAATCAAAAAGATAACCGAAAAAGCGGTATAAAATGCAGTATTTCTTCCTGTCTCAGTGGATATAGAAATAGTTCGTCCGATGTCCCTGTTAGATTATTTAAATTTCCACAGAATTTCTTAATGTTTAATAAATGGGTTGAGGTTTGTGGTTTGGATAGCAATTTGGTGAAAAAAACTGCACGAATTTGTGACCGGCATTTTGATGTTAAGTATTTAGGAGTGTCTAATATACTTTATTAACTGAAAATACTTTATTAACTCCATTCAATGCAGCTCTTTGTAATGGTTATGATTTTTCAGAAAATGAACACGACAATGAACCAATAGGAAAATTTGTGCAGGCTAAGAGAATCAAACTGGCAGATGTGCATAATATAATGTCAAACGAACTAGAGCAACAGTGCGTAACAGAAGCGCCTGATAAAGTTTCATTAGAAAATAAAGAATCGATTGATGTCGAGTTCTGTGAAAATTGCTTAAAAAGAGAGCAAACCGAGAAATATTTTAGAAACAAATATTATGAGTTAATGGCTGACCAAAAAAAAAGAGAGAATGGCTTTTAAAAATTGAAAGATCGTTTTTTGGCCTTAAAAAGGGTTGTATATCGCAGGAATAGGCGTAACAGAATCAAAACAACTAACTTAAAACAAAATATTATTCCCATAATAGCCATGATGCATGATGCATGTTTCTGCGGAGGTAAAAACGTATTTATCATGCTTTTAAAAAAGACATTGAGCTATAGCCCCGCAGAAAAAGTTATTGCGCAAAATATTAACTTTTACTCGTCAAGGACTTATGAATATCTTCGAGATGTTCTAAATTTAAAACTGCCATCAAAACGCACGTTAGTGTGCTGAAAAACATGAGGCCAGGATTTAATCCTGATTTACTCAGCAATTTAAAGACAATTTTTGATGGAATGAGTTCTAAGGGAAAAGAAGCAGTAATTTTATTTGACGAAATTAAGATTAAGCGAGGTCTTCATTATAATATTGCACTCGATGAAATTCAAGGCTACGAAAATTATGTGTCAAGTGAGTCGGCATCAGAGTCTAAATCTTTTGATGACGATATCTTGATTTCCACTGGTTTAAATTTTCCGATCCGTGCTTTGTACACCGAAATCATCTGCTCAATCAGTTTGTATTGATTTTGATTAGAAAAAATTGTAAATGGTTAACAGATAGGATGATAGGGAATCAAAATGCAAAATCATACGAGAAGAAGCTCAAAATTTTGCGGCAGTAGGATTTTTTATTTCATTTTGTAAAATTTATGTATAAGTTTATTATATTTTCCTAATTTTTTATTTTCATTTATATGTACATATGTGCATATATCTAACAGATTTAATTTTAGGCGGGGAACATGGATGTGACTTAATTACTTAAAAGTCTTAAAATGAAGTCATATCAAGTCGACTCAAAGGTCAGATTAATTTTTGACCCCATTTAATTTATAATGGCCTCCTCGTGGTGTTCCCTGGTACCGATCTTCAATCGGGAGCCAATTTGAGCGGCGACTTTAAGTACATATGTATGTATTTACGTATATACATATATGTAGTTACATATATGAACATGCTTAAGGTATATCCTCTATTTATAGAAAGAAATATATATGTATATTTATGCATATTTTATTTAAGTATATATTTTTTTTTTTCTCATATCGTATATTTGGATACATTATTTTAGTTGTAATAAAGTCGAGAACCGACGGCGTTTACATAATTTTTATAATTTATAATCAACCTGCTTAAGATAAGGAAATAAATGTGCAATTATATTATTGTAATATTTTATATTTTGTGGTATAAATCAAACAAATAACAGCTTTTATATTATTTTCCGCGCCCTAGTGTACCATACCCCAAACCCCCGCCCATTCTTCATTTATTTTGTGGCGGTAGGTCAGTTCATCAAAAGACCCAAAACAAGAACTAAACTCAAATTTCAGTTCTAGCGGCCAGCAATACTAAACGCACAAACGCTAAGTACGTGAGAATGCATGTGCACCCATACATTAAAACATGCTGGAAGCAAAAAATTTGAAAAAGAAAAAACCATACAATCACATATTTTTGTCGAAACATATTGCGTGTGCACTAACACATGCAAAGATGTTCTCTCTGCGTTCTCTCTCTGATGACGCGTCAGTACCCGAACGCCAGAGCCGAAGTCTCTGGGGTGCCCAGACCAAAACCCGTGTGTGACGCTTTCGTAGTACGAACTGGCACATCACATATATACTGGTAAAGTATATAAATAATGGACCGGCTGCATTTTCTCCTATCGAACCATTACCACCCAAAGTCATTGCGCAGGTCTTGCAAAATCGATCATATCGGATGAAAAAACGATCCGCTTGCAAAGCTTCATCCGTGCTTTCTTGTTTTATTAACATCAAAATACTGAATAATTATATGAATAATGAAGCAATGTGCGAGTAAAGTGATCAATATCTGTAAATAGAAATTAGATTTCATTAAAAGGAATAATAGTCGAATGTGTATACATACCTGTAGTAGTTAGCTTTGAAAGGCCCGGCCTTGTTTAAGCCCATGAACTTGGCTTGCTCGTCCGATAGCTCCGTCAGGTGTGCTTCAAACGTAGGCAGGTGCAGACTGGCTACGTATTCATCTGATCGAAAATTGCAGTTTAGTTCAGACAACGATGTCTGAATGCGAGAGACCCTTACTTACCCATTTTCTTTGGCAGCAAATAAACGTCCGACTTGTATCTTCCCGGTGAAGAGTAAAGTTCTATGAGCGCAAGAGCCTGGGTAGAGGAGGCCACGGACACAACAAACGACGACACGGTTGAGCAGGAGAGGTTTACAAGTCGACCCTCGGCCAGCAGGATAATCTTTCTTTTATCCGGCCAAATTATATGGTCTACTTGGGAACGCACTCGTTCCCAAATTAGTTCAGGAGTGTGTAAACTGTTCTGCAATCAAAGAAAATACCATGATTTGAGGTAATACCATGATTTGATACAATGATTTGGGGTCGATGGGAAATGTTCAACGGCCGTCTTGTACGTACCACATCAATCTCGGAACTAGAATGGCCCATGTTGCAAAGAATGCAGCCGTTCTTCATGCGATTCATGTGATCCCGGGTGATAACGTTCTTGTTGCCCGTTGCCGTGATGACCACATCTACGTCCCGAATAACTTCAATGAGCCGCACCACCCTGAACCCGTCCATAGCCGCCTGAAGAGCACATATCGGATCAACCTCGGTGACATAGACGATGCATCCCTGGCCTTTCAATGACTGTGCACAGCCCTTGCCAACATCCCCGTATCCGCAGATAACGACCTGCTTGCCTCCAAACATTATATCCGTGGTGCGCTTCAGACTGCCAGTAACATAACGATAAATAAAAAATCCACCGATTGCAAAGCTACACTCACCTGTCGAGAATGGAGTCGCGGCAAGTGTAGAAGGTGTCAAATTTGTTCTTTGTCACCGAGTCGTTGACATTGATTGCCGGGACGGTCAGTTTTCCGGCCTTTGATAGCATGTACAGCCGATGTACACCAGTCACACTTTCCTCCACAATTCCCTTGATCGATTTGAAATAGTCAGGATACTTCTTGAGCATCAAGTGTGTGGCATCCCCGCCATCATCCAGGATCATATTTGGCTGCCAGCCCTCCTTGTGGATACACTTGTCCAGGCACCACCAGAAGTCCTCTTCGGTTTCGCCGCGCCAGGCGAAGATTGGCACTCCTGCCTCAGCCAATGCCGCAGCCACAGCGTTCTGTGTCGAATAGATGTTGCAGGCCGCCCACCGGACAGAGGCACCCAGGTGGACTAGAGTCTCAATGAGCACAGCAGACTGCGCATTCACGTGTGTGCAGCCGACTATATTGGCATTCTTCAAGGGCTTCTCCTCGTATGCCCGCTTCCGCAGACTCATTATGCCAGGCATTTCCGACTCCGCAATATCGATCTCCCTGCGGCCAAACGAACTCTTGTTAATATTCTTTATACAAAAATCGGTGCTGCCGCTGGAGTTTCGCTGCCTGTTGTCCTTCGGGGAAACTTCGTCCTCATCTGAACTCCCCGTAAAACAAGCTGACGTAAAATAAAATAACAGATCATTTAGGTGTGAACAATGAGTTGGTTGAGCAATGAAGGAAACAACTTACTGGAGCTTAACGAGCAGGTGGACACATCGGAAAATCGTCGAGCTATAATGCTCGACTTCTTAACTGCCGTCTGTCAAAAAATGTTACACTAATTACAGACAATGTAGTGGAAGTCTCAAATGTATTATTAGGAATTGGGAATGGTAGATGATACTTGTTGGTGCAGCGAAATCTGGATATGAATTCTAAGGAAGCCCAAGAGGGAAAATATGCGAAGCCTGGCACTAATTGGCATCGCTTAGCATGCTAGCGATAATTCGTCTCGCCAATTGGCTCGGGGAGATGTGAAAACGATCTTCTAGATCGGACCTCAATCGGTTGTCTCCCAAGGTGTATGTAAACATACGATTTAATGGTGGCTTCAAGTGTGTGTCTTGCGTATTCGTATCTATTATCAGTTGCCTAAATTTCTTTGACCGTATGGAAAAGTATAGTTTTTTCCATACCCCTTTAATAAATGTGGGATATAATTTTTACTTTTATACTTTTCAAAGAAAGTTATTAAGGCCAGTCTTCGCAAATCTTTAAGGTTCAACTGCCAATTCTGATCATTAGTATTGCATTTAATTTAAAACAGTCAAACAAAACGACGATCGATAGAATGATGATAGCCAGGGTACTAAAAGTTTCGTGAGTCTTGACTTGCCTCTGCTCATTTCTTGCTGCTACTTTTCGGATTTTGTTTACCTCTCGAGTCGTCCGTCACGTGCTGTTTTCTATTTAATCGTTAAGATCAGTGATTCAGACTCCGCTGTTATGTATTCTTTATATGATACCACTACAAGTCTTTGGATGACTTTTTGGCAATTCTTACCTTATCTGCCAAGCTCAGGTCAGCGAAAGTTGTCTCCGGCACCTTGGTCATTTCGAAGCCAGCTAAACTGAAATGAAACACCCCAAAAACACAACAAAATTGCTTCACCGTCAAACATTTTTAAAAACTCTTAAAAGACCGAGTGGTCGACCTTGGGCGACTTACATTAAGACAGATTCGAAACAGGTTCTTTGCTTTTCTTGGACTCTGTGTCGCGTTGGGGCTTTGTTTGTTTTCTTTTTTCGATATTCTATGCCCCCAAGAGACTGGCTTTAATCAACTGCAAGTTTTCGCCTTGCCTTTAATATATGTACAGATGTATGTACATGTGTACGTTCATATGAATAGAACTTCACCAGGTATAGCGTCAGCTCCAGTGGAGATCAGACGGCAGACTAGGTCGAGTTTACCCGCTGATCAATCGCACAGCACAGCGTTTGAATCTCAAACGAGATCGCAATGTTAATCTCGAGCGCTTCACTACCACCACCGAGCTCTCTTTCTACATACATATGTATGTATCTGGGTCGTATAGAAATCTTGCTCCGCAGACGTCCTCACCCGGCTGGCGCAAACAATAAACTGATTCACATTCACAGGTTTCCAGTGATCAACACGATCGTATAGATATAAAGAAATAGTGCAAATAAAAAACAAAAACCCAAACAATAAGACCACGATTCGAGTATCTAGCGAGTACTAGCTCAAAGATGGAATATTCGTATGCAGCAACAGTTAGGGGAATCTTATCATGGTTCCAGCTTTTATCGCTTTCGGCCGTCGAGTACGACGCTGGGCTCACCAAATCCACCCGCCGTCGTCTCACTCATCTGCGCCAAAGTGTTATCAAGATCCAAATTCACTCATTGCTGTCCAGTCTAGATAAGCCAAATCAATTCGGCCTCTGACGCAGACCAAGACACTACACTTCGCATTGATGAGAATTAATGGATGCAGAATAAGTGTCGGGTGTATTTATATTTTCATATTTATAAGTTCGTTTCCGACTCCCCAAAACTCGTTCTAAAAATATTAGAGATCACGCGCTTATCTGGAAAATTTTCTCTCTGTAAACTACGTTTAACCGTTTTAGCTATTCTATACCGTCCGGCATATTTTTGTTGTTTTGTCGTTTTCATTTAAGAGAAACTCATTCGGAACGTTTTTTCGAGACACACGTGCCTGCCCATTAAGATACCCGGTAATTTTCTTTCATATAATTTGTATATCGTAAATGGTAGAGCACCTGTTCTACTTTTGTCAAGCTCTCAGAAGAAGAAGGCTAGAACACTTAGCCATCATACACGTCGTACACAATATGTCCCAGAAAGGTAGAAAATTTCGATGGGATAACTGTTGACATCGTATCTCACAGTGGAGAAGTGGAGAAGATCCGATCTGATCGCCATTCTCTATGGTTGTCCGTTTTCGGTTTTCCCGTATCTTCGAGATTGTGGATGCTACAGATTTTTGTCCTTGTGGGTGCTGAAGGGGGCAGATCGAATTTTTTAAATACACATGTAACAGTGTGATAGTGTCTGAGCCTCTAAGATATAGAGGCTCCGTCGCTCATGCAGACGGACAGACCGACATGGCTATATCGACTTGCCCAATATATATACATATGTACTATTTCTCAATTTAGCCAATTCAAGACGTTTTTGTATTTTGATAGTTCACGTATTACACGCTTAACTCTATCCTTCGTTGCTCTTTAAGACGAAAACGATAATGATGGCCACGCCTAAGGAATTGCCTGCAAGCGATCAATTTCAAACAGTATTTACTAAGTTTGTATGGTTTGGCATTATGTTTGGGTCATTAATTCTCATTTTCGGCATGACATCCGAATCGAGAGCCTTCTGTAGTGCCAAATTGAAACGATCAATATGCCGATCAATGGCATATCAATATTCATGGCATTCTCAATTGAACCCATATTTTCCAATATGGTCGTGTTCCATTTGGGTATGTCGATTTTATTTAATAACTTATGTTAAATTGGATCCAATAATGGATAATAATGGAATAGTGCATTGTAAATTTTTTTCAAAAATTCTATAAAAATATAATAAGTAGTAAAACATGTCTAAATAAGTGGTACAACCTCTTAGCTACTCTCCACCACCCCATTATACGCAGCCTCAAAAAGAAAGCTGTACAAATAAAAACAAGAAAAAAATAGAAAATTTATTAAAAAGCAATAAAGAAAAAAATAATTTTACCAAAACAATAATATATTCAAAGATTATATTTACTTGTCTAATAACAACTGGAATGCACTGTTTAATAATTTTTTCTTCTTAATTTTTCGATTCTGCGGCTTCTTAAGACAATTCTCATATTTAAACAAGTGCGTAACTTATTATTATAGGAGCATTTACTAGAACTTTGTGGACAGATGGTGGCATGTAGTACCATGGGTACAATTTTCTAAAAAGTTGTTTTGCCGTGTCTAGTGCATAATCTCCAAATTTCTCTATATAAATTTTATAGCCAGATGATTTGCATTGTAGTAATGTTGAACACCTAATTAAAACATTTTCATCTAATCCTAAATTTAGCAGGCTATTTCGAATTTGTACGGAAGTTTTCCTATTCAGAAGAGCTGTTTTCTCTTCTGGGGTGCAAGCTCGCCAAATTTTCAGTTCCAATCTTTAGGAAACGTGTAAAAAATATTTTTTAAAACCGAATATATGAGTGTAATGGTGATAAGCCAAACTCAAAACGCGCTTCGTGAACTTTTCTTTATAAGCATTTCTCCAAATCATTCATCTCTGTCGGCTTTGCGTCACATATGTAATATTTACACGAAGAGCTTAGAGCACTGCAAATTTTCCCGTCAACCATAGTTAATTGCAGATTATGTTTAACTTGAATCATTATGTTAGATACCATATATGTTGTGGATTTTATAGCTGCAATTTGTTTCTTGAAATAATTTGATTCTCTAAGGGCCAATTGCGTTGTTTCTTTTCTTAATTTAAAACCTTATTGGTCGACAGTAACGTGTAGATGAGGGTCGAGGATTTTTCCATCTTTAGTTATTAATTGCAGTGATACATAAGAAGTTATAAATAAACTCGCATGCTGTGTTTTGTTTATATTCGGAATGCCCAGAGCTGCCGTCAAAGCCCCATTTTCCAATTAAAATTAAGTTATAATCGCCAACGGAGTCAAGAAGGAGCTTGAAGTTGTACAATTCGTGATGCCGTACGATCTGATCAAAATCCATTCGATTTTCTATAATAAAAGATGAGGTTATTATAAGTGTCATACTTTATGTTGAGTTTTTTTTAATATATTTATATGTTTAATTTTCAGAAAGTGATGATCATAATGATGTGGAGGGGTGCTCGGTGGATAACTGTGCTCTGCACCGAACTATCGTATATTAGTTGATTTTGTTTCAGATTTAATTTGGGACTTAGGTTTTTTTCTATGAATCTGTTTGTTATATCCATAGCCATTACATCTAGACGTTTACTGTTCGATAGTGTGTAGGTTTTTTTGTTGGAAAGTTTGTGATCGTAGCGGTAGCGGTATGCCGATTTGATCATTGGTCGACACGCTCTGCGTAAAATTTATCTCTCAAAGGTACGCAATCGTTCCATTTGGACTGTGAAGATGTTGAAGCCACGTGCCCGTACATGAGTAGTGGCTGTATTAGTTTTTTGTACATTACTGATCGAAATTTTGCAATTTTCACATTACATAATTCGGTTTTCGTACGAATCTGAGAGTTTGCGTGCATTTTAAAAATACCAGATTTGGTGGGTCCCTTTATTATGCAGCATTCGCATTTAGTTTCGTTTAACTTGAGCTGCCATTTCTGGAAGTAATAGCATAATTGATCTATATATTCATTCAGCTGTACATTGGTTGATGTTTGCCGTAAACCTGAGTGGCTGGATTTTTGTTTTGATTATACTATTGATTGGTGTTTGGTATTCTGGAAAGGCGGCCAGGTATAGGTTATCTAATATTGGTGCCAATAACGAGCCCTGTGGTACACCGGCCGTTATATCGCGTCGCATTGATACATGTTTCGAGCTGCAAATGCTGTAGTCGAAATGAAGTTTCTGTAGCATTTTGTAAAGCAGACCGTTTTTCCACACCGTGTCTTGGCCGGCCGTTTCTTGGTCAGATTGTCGAAGGCAAATTGATTGGCCGCCGCTACTGTCACGGAAACCGAATTGGAAGTCTTTCAAGATTTTATTCACCTTTATGAGCTCTTTGATGTTTTTCCATTTCAGCCAATTGAATAGTTGTCGAGCATTCGTTAACTTATACTGCTGGGCCTCTGACCATTTGCCATCTGCAGTTCGTGTATCATTCAGTTCGACAATGGGATCGTTGACGAATGTTTCTTGAAAGTATGCAGTGATCGTACGAAAGCGATAACGGTATAGGTCATGCCTCAGGAATCGCCTACATGTGATCAATTCTGGACAGTATTTGCCAAGTTTATATGGCTTGACATCGCGTTTTGGGTCATTGATTTGGATAATTTTCGGTATGTCATCTGATTCGAGAGCTTTCCGTATTGCCAGATTGAATCGATCAATGGCTGGCACATCAATATACATTGTATTATCAATTGTGCCTCTGCTTTCCAATATGATTGTATTCCATTTTGGTATGTTGATTTAATAAATAATTTATATTTAATTGGATCCGACAGTTGCAGGCGATGGCTGCCCAAGCTGAATTCTATCTCGATGGCGAGATGATACGAGGGCAAATCATCATGGGTAGCACAGCCGAAGCCGAATCCGATGTTAATGTCAATGCCAATGCCAATATCAGTGCCAAAGCCATTCAGATCATTCGGGTCGTTTGTAACGTTCGAATCGTTCGGATCAAGAATGGCGGGAAGATCTGTTGAGCATATACAAAAATCAATGGAGGTGTCTATGACAGTATTGTTGTTATTGTTATTGCGTCTTGTTTGGTCTTTGCTTGGATAGAGTAACAGATTAGTCTGTTTCTGAAGCTAATTGTATAATATTCGGCCATGAGTGTTAAGGTGTTTTGGATCAAAAATTGGTAAATGCCAGCTTGGGCATTATGATTTAATATTAATGTTTCTAGGTAACGTAATGGGCCCGTTTTAATGGTTGAATATTTGGCATTCTTACGAATTCATATACCAACAGATCCGCCCCGGATTTGGCACTTGACGTCTGTTGCCAGGCTCGTTTGCTTAACGAAGGTATGTTGATCTAGACGCATTTGACTTTTGGCCATCAGGCGATGTTCAACTACAATTAAAAGATCTGGCTCATGGTTGTTTAAGAATCTATTGAGTTCGGCTCGTCTGCTTAAAACAAGTAGTGAATTAACATTTTGTACCATGACCTTTAGTGTGGTCATTTGGTGCCAGTGATTTGAGAAAAGCTAATTTGATCATGATGTTTTGCTTTCGCTCCTCATTGTTGAGCGCAGGAAATTGATCGTATTTTCGGACGATATTCAATAATTTATATAAGAACGAACTATAAAAATAGAAACGTCGCGAAAATATTTTTGTTCTCTAGTTGTCAACTTAAACTTCTCACGAAAAATATATATTTTAAAGGTAAAATTGCTTTTTACATCCAGCGTGGATGGTGCATTGGTCCAGGGAGTCGGAAATCAGTACGCGCATGAGTTTTCTCAATTCAACTTGACAGAAGTTAATTATACGCATTTAAATTCGTTGCAACGTACTGATCAGTCACACCACTTAAACTTTATTTGTTCAATAGTTTTCCAGGAATCTTTAGATCTGGCAAAGAGTGCAACTTTTTTACCTGGCGTAGCTTCGGCTCAAGTGCATCACTGGTGTGATGTCTGCATGGGAGGTATACGAGTTTTTTATCTAATGGTTTCTCTATTTAGCGCCGCTTAGTTGTCCAGAATTGGACACAGCTGTATCAAAACAGGCTTTTTATTTTGATCAACTACTCCCAATTTCATTCCCATTCACCCATGCATTTTGGGTAGACGAGTGTGGCAATTCGATATTTTAATACTCTGCACTTGTAACTGCACATTAGTCTAAAAAGTTGAATGTTAACTATTTATTGCTGGCTTAAATATTTACAAGTCAAGCTGAAATTTTTGGGGGCTGAAGTATATTTTAATATTCTAAGAAATTCGGGCTTTATATTTTATTGTTTTATAACAAAAGGAACATATTTAGACCCTGAGACTTTTGATCCCGACACATTTTTTTCCGCCCAAACAAATAAGCGCAAGCCTAATGTGCATCCATCCATTCAAATGTGATGGACGCTTAACAGCAATTAAAACAAAAATCACAAAGAAAACGAAAAGAGCATTAAATCTCACATTTTTGTCAAAATATATTGTGTGTGGTGTACTAACACATGCAAAGATGTTTTCTCTGCGTTTAGCTCATGATGACGCGGCGGTAACCGAACGCCAGACTTGAACACCATGGTTCATATGGCGACATATGTACATACATATATGTACATACGTTCTATGAACTGGCACACATGTATACTGTATGGTTAGTGCTTAAACTTAGCCTTTTTTTAATTTCACTAAAAAGTTAACTTAGTCCCTTGGCAAAGTACAGATAAAGCTTTGATCAGAAGTACTGACTTATAAAGATGCTGGCAAAAACCAACCTTCTGACGAAATCGTTTTATTTGGCGTTGGAATTTTAAGTCTACCGTGGTCAAATGCTGTGATTGAACCAAACTTAGGAACAAAATGACTGTTAAATCCCTAAAGTTCATATTAAATACTATGTATAAGGTTTGGTCTAAAAATATTTAATTGTTTGATGTATACGACTAAAATTCTTTTGAAATTTAACGGATATGGATTGCGCCGTCATGGCGAATGCCAATTAACGGGAAATATTTAAATTGAATACGTTCCTGCGATAAATATGCCGATTGGAGTAATAGCGAACTGGATGAAATAATAACACAATTAGAAATGTATACATCTATGCGCTGTTTTATTTGTACCCTATTTTTAGCCTGTTTTTTTTTTTTTAATTTTTAGCTTGTACTAGCTTGAATTTTTGCTAAATCTAGCATATTTTGACGATCAAAATCTGGCTGCACTGCTTAAACATAGAGTTAACATCAGACATGTTAACATTAACATTATACTTATCAACTTTAACAGCGACGTCTATCGCTTATCGTCGAAGTTTATCGTTGTGGTAGTGCTGCAAAACAGAGAAAGTCTGCAACAGCTGTTGGGTACAATTTTACTTTAAACAAAATTTATGCATTTATAAATTTTTGCTTATTTTTCCAAATACATTGCTATATAATACACCAAACCGAATGCCGAATTCAACCCGATCAGCTGTTACCTCCTGCAACGAATTCGGCCGCTGTCCAACAAACGTCAAAGCAGTCGCGGGTCGGACGAAAAGTGCGGAAAAATAATTGAACTAGCACAATTAAAAGAAAAGACATTGAAATAACGCGCTTAAAAAACATCAACCCGCATATGTGCACAACGGTTATTCTGAGCTAGGAGCAATGGGCGATAAGACGGAGCCCACCACCCCTGCACCCTCCCCAACGGAAGAAGGACTAGCAGACCTGGCGGCAGCTGTCGGCAAAGCTGGAGCCCCCGGCAACAACTGCAGCAGCAGCTCCAACCAGTCCGCAGTTAGCACAAATGCAAAGATCCTGATAATTGGGGCAGGCATGGCCGGCCTCTCGGCGGCCAACCATCTTCTCCAAAACGGCTGTGACGATTTTTTCATAATCGAGGCTCGAGGTCGGGTGGGTGGGCGTATTGTGTCCATACCGCTCAGCAATAATCAAAAGGTAGTGTTATGTAACCAGCCCAAGAAAGGACAAGAACCGAACCAAATTGAATCTCGTTCATCGTTATTGGAACATACATAAAGTGGAGCTATAATTCTGAGCGAGCATGCTATAACGTAGCTACTGCTGCAGCTGTAGTCATAGAATATAGATTTTTCCAAGCATTGCGCAGTCCGTCTGCTATTTACGCATCCCATTGGGTATATTTATGTCGGCTTGCTTGGCCTTCTTGTGTTGCTACTTGGACTATTTCTTAGTTTAGTTTTTGTCATATTTTCCCTTCAAAGATACGAAGACCGCTCAATTTACTTAATTGATTCTTGCCTATCCTATTTGTATCCCATTTTTTCTGTACATCTGTTGGAATGCTTGGGACCAGACTTTTGTCTAGTTACTAAGAGCAATTGCTACGATACCAGAGCTTGTCCATTAGTTATGACTTTGTCAACGAATTGTTATACAACTGGCAGCCAATAGCCAAAAAATGTTAGATAAGATATGGCTTACTGAATAAAGCTAACGATGAAGTTCCAGGCTATAGCCCTCCATTTTGCATTAGACCATCCATTATACCAAATGGAGGGCTGACGGGACAACGATCATGTAGACTCGTGAGCTCTTAAGCCATGATCAATGAGCCCACCCCCTAGTTCTAGGAATATATGAAGGTCAGTTCTTATCTGAGCATCATCAGAAGGTAAAAAGGCATTTACAAATAAATATTTGTGAATTTTTTACACTATAGATTTCATAAACACTCGCTTTGTTTTATTTTCACAGATCGAGCTGGGCGCCAACTGGATACATGGCGTCCTGGGAAACCCAATATTCGAATTCGCCATGCAGCATGGTCTAGTCAGCGTGGTGAATGTACCAAAGCCCCACAAAGTCGTGGCCACCACCGAAGATGGGCATCAAGTTCCTTTCAGCATACTACAAGAGATCTACGAGGCGTACGTGTGCTTTCTACGGCGTTGCGACGAGTATTTTTTGTGTCAGTATAGCCCCCCACCGGATATACATAGCGTGGGCGAGCACATCAACTACGAGATCGAGATCTATCTGAGCTCGGTGCAGGATCCAAAGGAGAAGCGCCTCAAGCAGTCCATATTTAACTGTCTTCTCAAGCGAGAGACCTGTATCACTGGCTGTAACAACATGAACGAGGTGGATCTCCTCGAGCTTGGTAGGTTGTAGAAGCGAGTTCGTTGCTTTCTACAAAGATTGACGATTTAATTACCTTTGCAGGCAGCTATACAGAGCTACAGGGCGGCAATATAGTTCTGCCCTCTGGCTACAGCTCCATACTGCGACCGTTAAGTGGCCAGATACCACAGAAGTCTATTTTGACCAAGTGCCCGGTAAAGAAGATTCACTGGAAGCGGAAAAAGACGTTCACAGGCCTGGAAACCGTAGACGAACACTCGGAGAACGAGGACTCAGATGATTCGGAAAAGACTGTCACAGAAGTACCCACTGCGGGGGGTGCACTGCGGGGAGCCTCCGTCGAGTCCAACTCCAGTAGCAATTGTGATTATCCCGCGGGAAATGTTCGTGTAGACTGCGAGGATGGACGCGTCTTTCACGCCGCCCATGTGATATGCACTATACCGCTGGGCGTGCTCAAGCATACGCACAAAACCCTTTTTGATCCGGAGCTGCCGCAGTTTAAGCAGGAATCGATTGAGAATCTCATGTTCGGGACTGTAGACAAGATATACTTGGAGTATGAGAGGCCATTCCTCAGTGCGGACATATCGGAGGTGATGCTGCTGTGGAATGATGACAAGCGTGACATGCACACCTGCACTGAGGAGGAGCTGGCCAGCGAGGCCTATCTTAGCAAGAATTGGTACAAGAAAATCTACTCCTTTGCTAAGGTGACGGACACGCTTCTCCTGGGGTGGGTCTCTGGGCGCGAGGCCGAGTATATGGAGACGCTCTCTCACGAAGCTGTGGCGGAAAAGTGTACTGAAATCCTGAGAAGCTTCCTGCAAGATCCGTATGTCCCGAAACCGAAGCGTTGCGTGTGGTGAGTCCAAAAATTGTATGGTTGATTTATTTTTGCTGATTTTTTTTTTGTATTTTTAGTACGAGTTGGAAATCGCAGGAATTTACTGGAGGCGCCTATACCTCTATACCTGTGGGAGCCACCCAGGAAGATATTGAAAACCTGGCCCAGCCCCTGTATGCAACGCCGCAGGCCATGAAGGTACAGTGCATGCCGCGTCACAAGTTTTATTGAACACTTACCTAAGTCTATTGTCTATTTCCTCTATATGCGTTCAGCCCGCCATCTTGTTTGCTGGAGAGCACACGCATTCCAGCTTCTACTCCACCGTGCACGGCGCCTACTTGAGTGGGCGGACAGCGGCGCAGTATCTGCTGGCCAATGATGAGCCCGATGAGATGATTATAATGGAGTCGGACGGCAGCGACCTCAGCGCCTGGATTCAAGGCATCGCCCTGGACTAAGAACTTTATAGACAGCAAATCGATATTGTATTATAATTTTTATTTAGTTATATTACCGATTACTTCTTGTACAATTATTGAATGCTTTTTAGCTAGTGATATTCCATTTTTTCCCGTTTAACATTTTTTGCCGTGTATCGTTTTTAGCGTATTTTTTGTACGTCCTCATTGAGATTTTGTTATATGTATGTTTGTTTTATGATCAAATTTTGTGTATAATTTATATGGAACCCGCTTGTACAATACTATAAATAAATGTTACAATATAGCTGTGCTGATCAAAGTGCTGCCAACCAACGGCAGATGACCGACCGTGCACTCCAAGCAGCTTTCATTGTACTTGAACGAAGCACGAATACAAATATGTGTGCACAAACTTAAAGTTATGCAGAACTAATTACCAAACTATGCATAAGTGGAACTTACTACATACGAACATAAAATGCCTATTTTTGTAAACTCATATTAAGGTATTAAAGATTCGCTTGAAGTTAGGATTGGACCAAATGGCCGGCCACCACCGGGAATCTTGAATGAGCTCCAGGCTCCATGAAGCGATGGCCACAAGTGTAAATTGAATGTAATTATTGTTAATGTTAACTAGTACTTTGCTAACTCATTTGTGCAATAGTTTAAATTCATACATCGTAGGACAGTTGATATTGATAAATCCGTATGTTTTTATCTTCAAATGTTCAATATGTCGACCTGTTTGCATAAGGTGAATATAGAACACGCTAAATTATTATATGTAAGCAAACCCATTTGTTTACCTTGCTTAGTTTTTTATATCAAAATCAATTTAAATTTGACTTTCTGACCTAGTCTTTGAAAAATTCCTGTTTTTTTTTTTTTTTTTTTAAACTAGGTAAAAGTAGCGCTCGTCCACAAGTTATTCATGAACTTCGTATATTGTATATCAAAAAACGGTAAGCTAAACATTAATGTTAAAACATACAACAAAAAACTCCTTCGAGCCGGATTTGAACCAGCGACCTATGGATTTCTATTGCACGTGTCTCTATCTACAGTCCACCGCTCTACCAACTGAGCTATCGAAGGTTGAATTCCAGTTGCGCAATTGTCGTTTTTGGTTCCGATCGGAAAAAAGAGACGACAAATGTACTAAAAACGAGTTTTATAAACCATACAATACATGAACAAAACGAACTAAAAAGATATTCCTCGATTTTGATATTCGGTTTAGTATTAGTTTATTATGAGCTAGCTATACCCAAATTACATGTTTGTGCAGTTGCCATGACGTTTACTACATGGAAACTACACAGACATGTAATTATCAACAGAGCCATCTGTTGTTTGTCCGCGGTGTTTTTAAATAATAAATCGTTCCTACCCTACTAATAAAGCTGCTCTTCGCTCTCATCAGGCAGTCGTTGTAGGTTGCCTATTCTGTATTTTAATTAATTACAGTTGAACTTCCTTAGGTTAGGCTAGGTAGTGTGTAGGGTGTATATGAGGCGTGTGCTGCTTCGCGAAAACCCGCTGGCTGTCCGGGACTGCTTGTTTTCGGAACTCTCCCTAGGGTTGCCCGCTTATTCGCAACTGAATTACCGAGGAAAGCCGTTTGCTATCCTTAAATAACGACCCGTCCAGTGGAATCATCTAGGCCCCTTTTGAGCCACCTGATCAGACCAGATGAACTTCCATAAGTCGAACAACTATTATCCAAAGAAAACGTTCGATGCGCCCTAAATACAGAAATTTTGCAGCATGTGTGGGGTACCCTTTTCCACAGGTTTAAATATATAGCACATTAACGGAATTGGATTTGGTATTTTGTGACTTTTACTTTCAACCAATCGTCAGAAATGTCCGTTAAACCGATATATCCTAAAACAAAATTGTATCGTTTCGAAAATACATTTAAAAACATGCTAATGCAGCAACATGTTTTCAAATACCAGCAACATTGACGTCCAACATTGTTTTTTGGTTGAACTTTTTTGTTTTAACCTTGTTTAATACACAATACAATAAAAGACTGAACTTATGGAAAATTCATTCATCAAAGGCATACAATTATGTGGGCAGAGCTGAGAGTCTTAGCTAGCCAGCATTATTCAACGGAATATCAAAATTGAGCAATAGGAACGATGACTCACTCAGGTTTCATTTGTTTGGCCTTTTTCTTTAAAACCTTTTTTTTTAGACAACATCAAATACAAAGGAATATTTAAAACAAACCAATCATATAGAAAATAGATTCATCAATCGGATAAAAGTATGTGTTCAGGGTTGAGGGTTTTATCTGGCTAGTAATATTAAACCGAATATCAAAATTGATGAATGAATTCGAGTCAAGGACTACGAACAATTAACCCACTGCTGACCAAATTATTCTCCACCAAAAATTATGAATCTTGAAGAGTTTTAACGCAGTTAAGGTGAAAGATGTCATGGTAATGTTGATTATAGAAAAAAAGGAAGGATGAATCAATAAGAAAAGTTTACAAACAGCATTATTTTCCGCTGATTAGCTCAAAATGTTAGCCCTTTTAAATAGAGGGGGTTGAGTGGGTTAAGTTCGTATATCTCTGGTCACACTGCAAGAAAAATCAAATCTCCAAATCTCACAACTTTTTGTACATTTTCCAGCACCACCACGGCTGCTACAAGTTCTTTTGACTCCAGCTCCGCCGCCACCACGACAGCCTTCTCTTCGTCTATTTGCCAGAAGTCTCAGCGGTTGTTTAACGAATACAAATTTTTCGCATTTTGTGCTTGAAACGTCAACAACAATCATCCGCAATATGTCCTACCACAAGCCAGAAGCGAAGACCGTTCAGGACCTGAAAGACCTGGCTCAAAAGCTTCGCATTCATTCCATCAACTCCACTCAGGCCTCCAAATCAGGGTAAGTGTGCGCATAATCAAACCATTCACAAGCATTGTGTGTGTACATATGTAAGCCTGCAATCCAAAAATTGTGCACCTTGCACTTGTTGCGCCACCGGCAAAGGTGACCCCCTGACAGGCTTGAGTTTCCAAGCCACGTGTTTCGTCACTTTAGTGTTTCCAGATATACGAATTTATGAATTTGTTGCACTGCTTTGCTGTGTGTGTGTGTCTGTGCGTTTGAGCTGCTTGCTTTGCTGATAAACCCCATTGTGGAAATTACTTAGCTTTTATAACTGACCTTTGCCGACCTTGAAAACTGCCGTTTTCACCGATTGCCTTTCGGGCATTTTTAATTGGTTTGGCCGCCCTAACATTCTCTGGTGTCACAGATACACACACATTCATAAATATGTTCATTTGAAAGCAGCGGCGCGGCAGTTCAACTTCATAATTTTTCCACTTCGGGGTCTTCTGCGAGATAAGATCTGCTCTATATATGACCTTTGCTGGTAAGATAACCCGAGTTTTGCTGCTTCGTCACGACTTACGATATGACCGATTACACCCTCGTAGAGGTGACCAGCTGACCGGTGTGCTTCGCGCATGATGATCGAAAGACAGTGAACACTGATAAAATGAGCCGAACCAAGTGACGCGACACACAGGATCACCTTCATTAGTACTTGGAGTTGTTGGAGAGGACGGGCGGCAACATCCAATCGCAGCGTGTAATTTGAGAGTTTTGTTTTTTGAGATTGGCTTATGCTAATGACAGACCAGACCCCAATGGAGTTCAAGGTCCGTGAAACCGGTGTGGTAGCTGTGTACATTCACTCGAATATCATACTAGTTGTTTGTCTTAGAGATAAGGTTTATTTATATATAAGTATGTACATATATAAATGTACATGGGGGATAAGACGAGCCCCCCTTGCAAAGTTGCGCATTTTTATACCCGTTACTCGAAGAGTACAGGGGTATATTAGATTTGTGCGGAAAATGGATGTATGTAACGCCCAGAAGGAAACGTCTCGATTGAGCCATATCTGTCTGTCCGTCCGTCGGTCTTGTTTCACGCTTACTCCTCAGATAATATAAGAGTAGAGCAACGAAATTTTGTATCCAGACTCCTTTGCCGCGCTCCTTTCCACCCCACAAAGGGCGAAAATTTTGAAGATACGAGAAAAACGCAGAATCATAGAGAATTCCCATTTCTTCCTGCAGAATTGGGATCAGATATTTTTCTGTCTCTCTAACACACTCTTTGTCGTGCATTATGTGCAAACTCTGACTGAGTATTGGATATAAATGTAGAGTCTCGACCTTAGGAGCGACTCACAAAGTTCCCCCTCGTTGGGGTTGGAGTTTTGCCAAATCGCAGCACATTTTGTAGACAATTTCTTTGCTGCCCTTTCATTGGCCTCTTAAAATGGTTGGCAACGATATCTTCATCTATAAATATATTGGTTTGTATGTCGGATTGATTCATGGACGTTGAGATCAAATGGAAACACAACAAATGTAAATGTCTCCTGGATATACATGCAAACATATGTATATGGTTTTTATACCCGATACTCAAAATAAGTATGGGAATACATTATATTTCTTATTTCATTAAATTATATATATAGTCCAGAAGGAAGCGTTTCCGACCCCATAAAGGATATATATTCTTGATTAGCATCAATAGCCGAGTCGATTGAGCCATGTCTGTCTGTCCGTCCCTAGAGCAACCAAACTTGGTATCCACACTCCTGTTATATCGAACCTGCACAAGTGTATATCAAAATTTTGGCCTTACCCCCTTCCGCCCCCGCAAAGCACGAACATCTGTGGCATCCACAGATCTCAGAGACTTAAAGCTAGAGTAACCAAATTTGGTATCCACATTCACTGTTACAAGTGTATTTCAAAACTTCGCCCCGCCCCCTTCCGCCTGCACAGAGGACAAAAATTTGTGGCGTCCACAATTATGAAGATACGAGAAAATTAAAAGCGCAAAATCATAGAAAACGATATCGACCAGATTGCCGAATCTGGATCAGATCGGATCATTATTATCACCCTTCAGCCCATACCGGCGATGCCATCTAATGAATCCGAAAAGTCAAAAAACAAATTTTAAAAAAATAAAAAAATATAACCAAAAGGAACAAATCAAATTGCAGTGGCTACGCAGTGCCCGACGACACGTTCTGACTGATTGTCGGTCTCTCTCGCTCGTACTCTTTGTCGTTCAATGTTTGACTAAGTATCGGGTATAAATGTAAAGTTGCGGTCGCAGCAGCAACCCACAACGTTCCCCCTCCTTTGTTCTGTCATCTGAAATTCTTCATTGAAGAACCATAGCCCTTTTCTGTGTTAAAGTTAAAATATAAAAAAACCCTTCCTTTCATTTCCAACAGACATCCCACATCATGCGCCTCGCTGGCCGAGATCATGTCGGTGCTGTTCTTCCAGCAGCTGCGCTTGAACGTTAAGCATCCCCGGGATCCATCCAGCGATCGCCTGATATTGTCCAAGGGACATGCTGCCCCTATTCTATACGCTGCCTGGGCCGAGACTGGCCTGTTCTCCGTGGAGGACCTGAAGAACCTGCGCAAGATCGACAGCGATCTGGAGGGTCATCCCACACCTCGCCTCAACTTCATTGATGTGGGAACCGGATCTCTGGGCCAGGGCGTGGCCGTTGGCGCCGGCATGGCCTATGTGGGCAAGAACTTTGACAAGGCCGATTATCGCACTTACGTGATTGTGGGGGACGGCGAATCCGCTGAGGGATCAGTGTGGGAGTCGCTGCACTTTGCCGGATACTACAATCTAGACAACCTGTGCGTGATCTTCGATGTTAACAGGCTGGGACAGTCTGAGGCCACCTCGCTGCAGCACAACATGGAGGTGTACAGAGACAGGCTCGAGTCCTTTGGCTTCAATGCGCTGGTTGTGGATGGCCACGACATCGACGAGCTCTGCAAAGCCTTCCACTGTGCGGCCAACACTAAGAGCAAGCCAACAGCCATTATTGCAAAAACGTTTAAGGGCAAGGACTTCCCCAATATTGAGGACCTCGATAACTGGCACGGCAAGCCCCTGGGTGACCAGGCTGATAAGGTGATCAAGCATTTGCAGGGCCTGATGGTCAATCCCAACGTCAAACTTGCGCCGAAGAAAGTGGGCAAGACCGGCCTGGCACCCGAGGTAGACATCAACAACGTAAAGCTCTGTGCTCCACCCAACTACAAGCTTGGTGACTCGGTAGCCACGCGCCTAGCCTATGGCACAGCTTTGGCCAAGATCGCAGCTGACAATGACCGTGTGATTGCTCTGGACGGCGACACTAAGAACTCGACCTTTTCCGACAAGCTAAAGAACGCGTTCCCGGAACGTCACATCGAGTGCTTTATTGCCGAACAGAATCTGGTGGGGGTTGCCATCGGGGCTGCCTGCCGTCGTCGCACCGTGGCGTTTGTTTCCACCTTCGCCACGTTCTTCACTCGCGCCTTTGACCAGATCCGCATGGGCGCCATCTCGCAGACAAATGTAAACTTTGTAGGGTCCCATTGTGGCTGCAGCATCGGGGAGGATGGCCCCTCTCAAATGGGGCTCGAGGACATCGCTATGTTCCGCACTATTCCTGGCAGCACGATCTTCTATCCTTCCGACGCTGTCAGTACCGAGCGTGCCGTCGAGCTGGCAGCCAACACCAAGGGCGTCTGCTTTATCCGCACCTCGCGTCCCAACACTTGTGTGATCTACAACAACGACGAGCCCTTCACCATTGGACGCGGAAAGGTGGTTCGCCAGAAGCCCTCCGATGAGGTGCTCTTGATCGGAGCTGGCATCACTTTGTACGAGTGCCTGGCCGCCGCCGACCAGCTGGAAAAAGAGTGCATCACAGTCCGTGTAATTGATCCGTTCACCGTAAAACCTCTGGACGTGGATCTAATTGTGGAGCATGGCAAGCAGTGCGGGGGCCGTGTGGTTGTCGTTGAGGACCACTACCAGTAAGTACACGCCATCCCATCCGCGGAGAACTTATCTTGATAATACGAATATGATTTTCTCGCAGGCAAGGAGGCTTGGGCGAGGCTGTGCTCAGTGCTTTGGCCGAGCAGCGGAACTTTGTGGTGAAGCATCTGTTTGTGCCAACTGTACCACGCTCGGGTCCGCCAGCGGTTCTCATCGACATGTTTGGCATTTCAGCCCGCAACGTTGTCCTTGCCGTCAATGCCATCTTGAAGAAGTGAGGAACCACCGCCTACTCCCCAAGAGCCTTCAGCTGAATTCCAATTCCACCTGCAGGAAAATACCCAGACATCATTCCCCCACACATCTGCTTACTAATTCCAATTATAATATCAGAAATAAATTCGTTTTGATACAAAGTATTCAAAAGTAGAGGGATGTACGTGTCTTCAATTTTTCTTTTTACGTAATTCCCACATCGCCCATTCTCTTTTTTCCCAGGAGCAGGTGTATAGTATGTGTCGTAAGTCTATGTTCGCGTTGCGGCACAATGGGCATGTATTGGGCAATGTTTTGTCAATGTAGTGGGCGTTGGTCAGCTTGGTGTTGCCCAGTCTCAGTCTATTAATTATGACCTGGTGCCTTCTATTAAGGATATTGTTTTTTGGGGGGGTGTTGTTGGTAGCGAGGCTGCTAATTTGTTGGTACCATGTAGAGGTGTTTGTGAGGAGGTCGGTTTGTTTAGATTGGAGGACTTTTTTTTAGGAAGTGTGCAATGTCGGTAAAGTTGTGGTTTGGGGTGTAAATGAGGGGAAATTTGGTGTTCATCTTGGATGCAGAGTCTGCGAATCCGCACTCCTGTTAGATCTCATTATAAAACGTATATCTCAGAATTTCACCCCACCCCCTTCCGCCCCCACAAAGGACGAAAATCTGTTGCATCCACAATATTGCAGATTCGAGAAAACTAAAAACGCACAATCATAGATAATGACCATATCTATCCGGCTGCTGAATCTGGATCAGATCGGATCATTTGTATAGCCAAAAGGAACAAATCAATTTGCAGTGGCTACGCAGCGTCCGACGTCACGCTCTGACTGATTTTCTGTCTCTCTCGCACGCAGTCTTTGTCGTGTCGTTTAATATTAGCGGCGTCTGCCGGAGGAGAGTATACTGACTAAGTATCGGGTATAAATGTAGAGTTACGGTCTCCGCAGCAACTCCCAACGTTCCCCCTCGTTTGGAATTTGCTTTGTGCACTTGAATGTTTTTATGTGTGGATTTTGTTGTTAGATTTGCGTTTGCTGTTGCTTTGCTGCTGGCGCGTCTCTACTTGACGAAGTCTAGACTGACTTTTAATGATTATAACAGATATATATTTGGTTTTCAAATCAAATTTACGTTTGACCACATACACAACAGACTGTGTACTATGTGGAATACATGTATGTATTTATAAAGAAGAGAAATGTTGAACTTCTTATGAACAAAGATAAACAAATAAAATATTTGGCTTCAACAATATATTCCTACTCTTTTCCTGTTCCTTTCGATGGTAACCAAAAAGAAGCAACTAATATGTTTTACTATTAATATGATTATAATAGATATGTGGTTTTCAAATTAAATTAAGATTCGAACACGTACAGAACAGACTGTACGATATTAATTATACATACAACTAATATGTTTTACTATTAATATGATTATAATAGATATGTGGTTTTCAAATTAAATTAAGATTCGAACACGTACAGAACAGACTGTACGATATTAATTATACATACGTATGAGGTAGTGTTTAATAAAGCCTGTGGTCGTTTCTTAGAAATATAAAATGGAATGTTAATGGAATGCTAATATTAAAACAATTCTTTGCTTTTCTAGCCGAGAAGTCACGGTATGGGCATAGCTCACATTAGAAATAGCTTCTTCAAGTCCTCCATGTTCAGACCTCCACCCGCAGACGATGCGCTTTGGTCTGGCTGGAGCACGACATTGGCAATCTCCAACTTGTAGTCCTGCAATGCCTTGATACGCTGCTCCACGGTGTCCTGGCACATGAAGCGGTAAATAAAGGTGGGCTTTTGCTGGCCGTAGCGGTAGATGCGATCCTGCGCCTGTCGCTCCAGTTGTGGGTTCCAGTGCAAGTCCACCAGCAGCAAGTGGTTGGCCACATTGAGATTGAGACCAACCCCACCAGAGGTAAGAGAGAGCAGTAGAATCCGCTTACCTTTTTGGACTACGTTGAAATCTTTGAGGACCACTTCGCGCTCCGTGGCATCCATCTTGCCATTAAAGTCAAGCGTCTGCCAGTCATGTTCATTCAAATACTCCCTAATGATATCTAGAAAAGAGGTCCATTGGGATACGACGATTACCTTGTCTGTCGTTCCTTCGAGTATTGACTGTAGTTTCTGAATAACGATTTTCAGTTTTGTCGACGGCTGACTCGTATTAAAAATAGGATTGTTAATATTTAGAAGTTCCATGGCTCCGGCCAAGTCGCTGAGAACATTTTCCCCCTTCTTAATATTTTCCTTTTTAGTTTCTTCTGTGTTCTGGGGTTCTTCCTTTTTAATATTTTCCAATTTCACTTTTTTGTTCATTTTCACTTCTTTATTTTCTTCTTGGGTTTCAGATTCGTCCTTCGTTATGTTTTCCTCTTTTATTTCCAGCCTGGTTTCGATGTCGTCCATCTTGATATTCTCTTTCAGGTCTGGATTTTTAGTATCCACTTCAGCAGAATCCGCCAGCGGATCAGTCGGGACTTCGTTCTCGACGTCGTAGCTGCAATCACCAGCTACGTAATTTTCTAACTCATTCAGCGCATCTATCTGCAACGGACCTCCGATTTGCCGGACATCTGATCTCAGATCATCCATGGACCGGGAGCCATCCATGTCCGAAAACATCTAAGCAAAGAAACACGTTCAATTAAATAAAAGCTTGTAGCCCTCTGATATGATATTCTACTCACCTTAACCATTAGACAGGGATGGCAGCAAAATTGACGAAGGCGCAGAAGCAGCACCAGAATAACGATTCCCTTCACCTTTTTTTGTGGATTGTACCCAAGCGATCGAAGGAATCGCTCATAACTTTTTGCATATTTTTCCTCAATACACTTTGTGATGAATTGTGGCTTCTGCTGGACGTGCACAGAATAGTAATTCAAGTCGCTGTTTCCTTTCTCGCGCTGCATTAAGAACTGGGTAAAGATTCTTTGGGAAATCGCCGACAAAATCTGGTAGACAGCCATTTCAGGCTCCGAGAGTTGTACATATACCAGCTCGACTTTCAAGGCAGGCAGTAAGGGCATATCCCCGGACGCCTGCAACTCCTGCTTGGTGCGACGCAGCATCAAAGGCTTTATAATGAAGCTAAGGCGAAAGTGACCATGGATGCCCCCGTTCAGCATCATCTTCCACTGTTTCAGATGCTTGAAGTGCGATACGTTTAAGAAACGCAGCAGCGCAAAGACATCGATGGCCCTGTTCTGGATAGGTGTCCCTGTCAGTGCCCAACGGCAATGTGCGCGTAGAAGAAAGACGGACTTGAAGCAGCTAGTCCTAACGTTTCTTATTATGTGAGCTTCGTCCAGGATTAGGCGCTTCCACTGGACGGCCAGCAGGCGGGAACTATTGCCAAGTTTACCAACCTCTGAGGCGACGGTATGGTACGAGGTTATAACTATGTCGTGGCTTCTGAATTCCTCCAAGCTGATTTCATGGCGATTGGGACCATGAAAGGTCAAAACTTTGAGGGTATTTGGGGCCACTTTAGAAGCCACTTCCTGGGCCCACTGGTACATCACGCTCAGCGGGCAGACCACTAAAGTGCCCGCGGACGGGCAGGGACCACGTTCATCTTCTTCGTCTTCTATTTCAGACTCTGATATCTCGGCGTCTTCAATCGGACTCGGCCGGTTTGGATGTGGTTCATACTTATTTTCCTGTGCCTGGTCTTCCTGGTCGTCATAGTCCTCATCATCAAAAATGCGAAATTTGGGCATTTTTTTAACCGGCATCCGTTGATGTTCTTTACTCCATTTGGCTACTAAAGCTTTCTGCTTTTTATCTTTCTTGAGCTTCTTTGTCTCCAGAGAGGCCAAGATTAGGGAAATCATACTAAGCGTCTTTCCCAGCCCCATGTCGTCTGCCAGTATTCCACCGCAAATTTCCTGACGTTCCCGGAACTGCATCCATTTCAAACCGCGCTTCTGATGCTTAAGTAAGTCCACAAGCAGGAGTGGAGACTGCTCTGCAAACTGATCGTCAGTGGGTGTGGGCTCTTTTGGCTCGTAGATGGTCTGTGATATACAAAAATACAGTCATATACGGCGAGAAATCAGTTGATTATTGTTTCACCTTTAGGCTGGAAATAATGTTCTCCTTATGCTGATAGAATTGAGCGGGAGTAGCGCCAGTCTTGTTCCGATGGCGATTCAGACCCGAAAACAGATTGGCCCATTGCGGCTTCACGTTCTCTTGTGGCTCGGAATTATCGGTCTGCTCCTCACTTACTCGCAAAGTGTCTAGAACATCGCCATTTGCAATCAAACGATCGTTGCTCCTCTGCAATTGCGCTTTAATATTCTCAAGCTCCTCACTATTAGGTGCTCCTGTTTTAGACGCCTCTTCAAGCTCCCGCTTACGCTGCTCCAAAGCAAGCACCTTCTTTACAAGCTCGTCAAATTTGGACTTGGTCTTTTCATATTCCGCACTACTGACCTCCAATATGACATCTGCATCATTGGCATACTCTGAAAGGTTATTCAAATTGGTTGCATCGCACTAAGAGGTGAATAATATTTGTAATTCATTACTTACCACTACTAAAATCAAATTTCGTATCCTCCGACTCCAATTCATCGAACGAGGGCACCGGCTGATTTTCTATTTCATCATAATTCTCAACTGCGTCGAAGCATGGCGACAACGAAAACACGCCGCCCGATTGATGATGATTTTCATCTTCATCGGAGGAACCGGCTATGTCCCAGTTGTATGCGGGAGATTTTACATTTTGTTGCTTATTTTCCTTGTCTTTGTGCATGGAACTTTGGGAGTATGACTGGCGTTTATATATGGATCCACTGTGAGTCGCTTGAGAGACTTGTACAACTTAAGGTTAAGAAAATTAAATATAAATTTATTTAGTTAAATCACTTACTTCCACGTTTGGGTGGCATTGCATCGAAAATCCAATCCGTTTTACACCTGCTCCTATTGGAACATACAAAGAACCGGATAAATCAAATCTCCCGCCCTCCCAACTAAGTTCTTGTTGGTTTTCTTTTTGTGGAATTAGTGGTTTAGGACGGCCGTGGGAAGCGTCTTTTGCGACGCGATGGATTCTGCGTCTGTTGCACCTTGCACCATAGATCACTACAAACCACGAAAGCTATACTATACGCACGTACCTGCAAATGTTTATTAAACTTTTTATTAGCTTTTTACTCAATAAATATAGCTGTTACAGATTTAACAATATGGACATTGGGAAAAACGGTAGTGAAAATGCAAACCTTTTTCCTAACATAGCTTGAAGTCAACAAGCCGATTTTATTCCAAGGTACATTGTCATTACTGAGAACAAAAGATGAGCGCCAAAGAGAAATGGTTTGAATGAGTGACACGGATATGATTGTAATCCAGTGGAATCAGTGATGCACGGAAATACGGTTTCTTGAGATATAATAGATTAATGTTTTTCGTCAATCGATATATAATTGTGCAAATTAGGGATTTTTGGAAACCAAATCGAGGAAAATAAATAATCAACTTAACATCAAAATATTGATATGTTTTTGCAAGAGGAGTTTGTTTTGCTTTAAAATTCTTTTTATGTTAAGTATTTTTTTATTACTGAAAACAGGTGGGCAGCATTGTGTCTGGTGGCAAGCAGAGTGACCGTTTACGGTATTTTTAATACTCTTCGGTATTTTTAGATCAAAATTAAATCGACGGTATATTTTCGGTATATCGGTATATAATGGTATTTTTTGTAAATGTCATCTTTAATTTTCAACGTTATATAGAAATCCAATAAAAGCAAGTGTTAAAATTAAACCAGTTAAGTAGAAAATTCATTCACTAATCGGATAAAATTTTGAGGGTTCTATTAAGTTAGTTATATTGCACGGAATATCAAAAACGAGGAATATGTATAATAGAGCTTGAATTCGTCAGTATATTTATGGTATATTTTAACGATAGATCCGCGGTCACACTGGTGGCAAGGCTTTAATTAAATTGAATTTGCAAGCCTCACATCGTGGGTAAATAAATTTTTTAAATCTAAAATGTCCAGTGACAGTGGTGAATATTACACTAATGATGAAGACGATGAAGTGATCAGCAGCTCTGTTTCAGGTATTTTTATAGCTATATCTTATTTGAATCAATGTTAACAACAATGTGCCTTCATTCCCCTCGACTCGCGCTGTAGTGCGATCAAGCCTCTCGTTGCGCTCTTCTCGCCACAGCGGTCGCGGGATCAACCCTGATAGTAATTCCGGCGTAATTATTGACGAAACCGAGTCGGAAGATGAAAGCGTGCGTCCTTCCAAAGCTAAGCCGAAGCAGAGACGTCGTCCTTTAGTGATCGCTTCCGACAGCGAAGAGGAAGATGAGCTGGACTCGCGGGCCTTGTCTCCGAGCACGCGCATGAGCATTACAGGTGTACGCCCACAGGATCTGAGCGATGACTCAAGTGAGATTGACTACAGCGACGAAGAGGCGTCAGCAGGTACAGCTGAAGAGACCTACAATGAAGATGTTGAGCGAAAAGAAGCAGCTGCTGCGCGCAACCGACAATCTATCGATGGCGGTGGCGATGGCGATGGCGGAGGTCTTTCGCCCCGCTACAGCACGCAGTTTATGGGAAACATCGAGGAGACTTTACACTCAACAGTATCTACAGCCAACATGCTTGAAGTGTCACTCGACAATTCGAGTAGTAGCGATGTCCTCGAACTGAGCAACAAGGAGTCTCCCATTGAAATATCAAGTACGGATGATGAAAGTAGCTTCAACAAGGAAAACATATCTGCTCCACCCCTCGCAAGCCGATCCTATTCGCCCCGCAGTAACGCCAGAGCACCTGTCGTTAATTCCACCAAGAGCCTCATGCAGCCTACCATACAACGGGCCTTCAAACAGAGCACCTCACCGATTGCTCCCCGCCGTTCTTTGATCAAGAGTGAAGCTCAGAAGGTTGTAACTCAGGAGTACCATCAGGAGGAGATGAGCAAGCTGATGGAGATGCGCGCCCAAAAGAATGACGCCGAAAAGCTTTATGAGATAGTAGCCAAAAAGCTACCTGACAAGGGAAGCCAAATCAGGAAGCGCATCGATGCCTTGGGTCGGGAAATTGAGTTAAAAACAAAACTTATTAGTAGCCTTAAAGTAGAGCAGAGGAGTGTCCCAGCAATCAAGGCGACTACGGCGATGAAGGCTCACCGCAAGTCTGACAACGATACAACCGACTGGGAAGACCTTTCGGCAGCGGTCAACTCGATTCAGCCCAAGTACACTGGCGCGCAGGGAATGGCCACGTTTAACACGCAGAAGGCCTTAACGCTGGAATCTCTAAAGGTACGTAGGTGGAATAACTTTAGTGCTTTGAAATAAGATTTTCCTTGATGATGACTCAGAACGGATATCTGAGAATGATAAAATTTGGGGGTTGCTGGGCACGAGTTACTGTGCGGCGCCTGTTTAAGGGCATTCCAAGATTATGAATTCAATACCTGAATTTGTGCCGCGAGTAACCGAGTCTCCCGTTGTCAAGCAGTCTGACTAATATTTCGTCTTTATAGGATCTCCATGGGTCGCTGAAGGGCTGCCCAGCAGAGGACGTTCTGGCCGACGATCCAGAGGGGCTGAAGATAACTTTAATGGATCATCAGAAGCATGCCCTGGCGTGGATGTCTTGGCGTGAGAATCAGACTCCCCGTGGCGGCATCTTGGCCGACGATATGGGCTTAGGCAAGACTCTGACAATGATTTCATCCGTTCTCGCCTGCAAAAATCGTCAGGAGAGCAGAGATGGGCGCCATGTGGACAGCGACAGCGACGAAGAGAACGATACAAAGCGGAAAAGCACTGGTGGATGGAACTCTAAGGGCCGCAAAGACAGTAGGTCGCATAATGTGTTTCCAATGTCAGTCCCCTAAACTGGCCGATTGTTTTCGTTGTAGCTCATCGTGGAGGCACCTTAGTCGTGTGCCCGGCCAGCTTGCTGCGCCAGTGGGAGGCAGAGGTGGAGTCCAAGGTCAACCGCCATCGCCTGACCGTGTGCGTGCATCATGGCAACAATCGCGAGACGAAGGCCAAACATCTGCGCACATACGACATCGTTGTAACTACTTACAACATCGTGGGAAGAGAGCATAAGGAGTCGAGTGCCTTGTTTGGTGTCAAGTGGCGTCGCATCATACTGGATGAGGCCCATGTTGTGCGCAACCACAAGGCGCTGACGTCAATCGCAGTAAGCGATCTGCGCGGCAAGTTCCGCTGGGCTCTGACTGGCACACCCATACAAAACAAGGAACTAGATATATATGCGCTTTTGAAGTTCCTGCGCTGTTCACCATTCGACGATCTGAACACGTGGAAGAAGTGGATCGATAACAAAAGTGCTGGCGGGCAGAACCGACTCAATTTGCTAATGAAGTCCATCATGCTTAGGCGCACTAAGGCACAGCTGCAGCAGGAAGGAAAATTGAACAGCTTGCCCGGCAAGGACTTGCGTATGATTGAGATTTCCCTCGACAAAGACGAGATGAATGTGTACCAGACGGTCATGACATATTCAAGGACATTGTTTGCACAATTCCTGTTTCAGCGTGCCGAGAAAGATTCGGACTCGAACTTTATATCTGATGCCAACAAGCCCACATACAATCAAATCAAGGACCCTAATGGCGCCTATTATAAATTGCACGAGAAGTTCGCGAAAATGGCAGGCAATAAAAAAGAGGTCAAGTCCCATGAAATATTGGTCCTGCTGTTGCGTCTGAGGCAGATATGCTGTCATCCAGGTCTGATTGATTCGGTAAGTGAATGATTCGGGACTAAAGCAGTTCAGTTCTCAATGGGACTCAATGAATTACTTACTTTCAGATGCTAGAGGGAGAGGAGGCGAAGAGTATGGACGCTGACGGCAGCGACGGAGAATCCCCGGAGATTGACTTATTGGCGCAGCTCAATAAGTTGGCTATTACAGACACCTCCACTTCTCCGCGTCGGTCCAGCCGTGACAGTGGAAGCAGCCGCGGAGTGACTGAAGATGACGATGGACCGCCGCTACATGGGGATGAAGCTCGCATTGCCAAGGCTTCCAAAAATGTGCTGAAGCGCAGCAATCCCGTTTTTAACATGAAGCGCCCATCCACAAAAATGCTAAAGGTGATGGAAATACTGAAGTCTTCGATTCTGAAGGACAACAACGATAAAGCCATTATAGTTTCGCAATGGACATCGGTGCTGGAAATACTGCGCAATCATTTGGAGAATGATAAGCTGTCCACCCTTTCGCTGAATGGCTCCATTCCAGTGAAGAATCGACAAGAAATTGTCAACCAATTTAATGATCAGCACAATCAGAAGCGCATTTTGTTGCTCTCACTTACTGCTGGCGGTGTTGGCTTAAATCTGGTTGGTGCTAATCATTTGTTGCTGCTTGACCTCCACTGGAATCCGCAGCTGGAAGCCCAGGCCCAAGACCGCATCTATCGCGTGGGGCAAAAAAAAGATGTAATGATATATAAGTTCGTGTGCTTGGATACAGTCGAGCAGCGCATTTTGGCGTTGCAGCAACATAAGTTGGAACTGGCCAATGGCGTCCTAACAGGCTCCGGAGTTAGCTCAAAACTAACCATTGATGACCTCAAGGGTCTGTTTGGAATTTGAGACGGCCGCCGATTCGCTTTAGATTTATGTACACACAAAAAGCAAGCACAAAAACCAGAGTTCATTTTATTTACAGAAAAATGTTTATTTTAGTTATTTCGAAGTTGTTTTTATTTTATTTTGTATTTCTTTGTTTTGAAGCACTTGTATTTAAATTAGCTACGATACCATTTGAATTGTTTAGTGTTTTACAAAGAGTTCCGTTTAAATTGAAATGTATGCATTATTAATGTTTAATTTCCTTACTTTATATAATCTTAATCTTCCTTAATAGCTTTGTCTGCTTAAGCGAATACAAACAAATTCAACTACAATTTGATTAGCATAACATTTTTGGTTGTTTTTTGTTCTTGTATTGAAAAACTGTACAGAGGATAAAAACCGGTAATGCGTAAGAGAAAAAAATAGTCTTAAGTTTAGTAAAGTTTCTATATAGCCAACGCTACACTATTTTCAGATCTGCTAGATCAGTTCTCACAAAGTATTAAACCGCATGCTCTCTTTACATGGCAGCGCACAGCCCTAGAAAGTGTAATATATTTATCTGATATATGTATGCATATATACTCGTGCATAAATACATATGTATAATTGGATATAATTGGATGTATATAATTATCATCTGGTTACTTCAAGCTGATAATCTCATATCATATGTAAGAACTATACGAGTAGAACAAATGTGATCGCGATTCCCCATGACGGTACTACCAGATGCTGCACACGTTCGTGTTGAAGGATCCGAATGGACGTGCTCATGCCTTGGACTAGAAGTCGTTTATATACTCGCATGTCTATGTCTACTGTAGTTTAGAAGAACTTGTTTAATTTGTGCAGGTCAGTGATAGATTTCCGAACAGTTACTCGCAGAGAAAGTTTTCATTGTTAAATGAAACATATATGTATATGTATATATATTACATATGAATAACGAGTTTTGATTTACTAGGAATAGATGATCTTCAAGTTTCGCAGACCACTCACCAACGAGAAAAGCTTTCTTTACATAATATATAGGGATATTTTTGTTTATTTAAGATTGGTTTGAGATCAATTTGAAAACGTGTTCTTGGGATAGCCTATTCCTACTGTTCGTGCTATATTATTTTTTAATTTAACTTAAAATATGCCATACGTTGGTTAGATATCATACAAATAACATTCATGCAGTAGTCGGGTTGGGGGATTTGTGTTCGTTCCTGGGATCTGACCTCCAATCAAGCTGGCTGATACCATTAATTATCGCTGCGAAAAGAACAAGGGAGAAATTCATCAAATTATTAGCTTGGAATGGCACTTTGATCGATCTTCGTTGGAGTAGTCTTGTGGCTTGTTAATTAGTTAGATTCAATATTGCACTGGCAATATGCTTAAGCGCAAATGCGGCATAAAACAATTTTTAATGGCACGATACCAGCGCGCCCATATGGGTGCAATGTCTCAGCCATAAAACCCATTAAAATCATTGTAATGTCTGTTAGTCAGTCAAAGACAACGGCGACGGTCGAATGGCGAAATCGACGTCAACATCAACCACTACAGTCTTGGGCCTGCTTACCTGCGGCCCAGAGGTAAGCGCATCCTCGGACGCAGAAGGATAAGCGCTGCTTCGGTGCTCGTAAAAGACAATTTTATAGCAGCAGTTGCCCACGAAGAGTTCGAGTGGCTGGTATGGCCAGTCAGTCCGCACAATATGGGGAGCAGCTGGGTCTCGGCCCGAGAGTTTGGGATTTATAATGCGAAATGTGATTTTTACGACGCCTTTTAAGATAATGCAGCAGACCCTGATTCTGACTTTTCGATTCGTTTTGCCTGATTTCTAATTGTCGCAGACAAACTAATTTGCGCTCAAGCGAACATTGAAAAGCACTCTGATCCTACCCTACAACTCTTGAGTACTTTCGAGCCCACGCACTTCAATTTCGAACGTATCATAAATTCCATGCCATGCTTCCCCTTGCTGAATTGCAAGTATACTTACTTCTTATAGTGTAGCACTATATGTGCTAATGAATAGAATGTGAACAATGTTCTTCGCTTATCAGCATTAATGAAGCCAACGATCGAGCTCTTTTCGAAGAGTACCCACTATTCTCTATTTCCCTGGAGCTACCATTCTACTGTATGCTTTTTTTGTTCGTGTCTGCGTTTCTGTTTTCTGCTCGCGTCAACTTTTTACGATGGCCACGAAAAAATTTCCACCGAAAAAGGAGTAGCTGAAAATGATGCGGCTCTGCGTTGAGTACGGCTCGGTTTGGTTCGGTTAGTTTCGGTTTCGGTTTCGGATTCGGATTCGTTTTTGTATACATCATACATTATTGTTTATTTTTTAATAATGCGTGTCCACTAAAAACCAAGAAGAAGAGGAAGCGTAGCAGGGCCCCATAAACTGTGCACGCAAGGCACACGAAAGACGACGAGGAACAATAAACACGAGCGAACACCAAAAAAGCCATGAATGCACTACTACGAACGGCTGGAATTGAACCGATTGTGCCGTGCCGGAGAGTGTCCAAGGAGCAGTGTAAATGGGGAAGAAGGGAAGCAAGAACCACATTCGGAGCCAAGAGAAGGGCGAAAGCGAGCAGCGTAAGCTGAAACCGAAACCTCGAACTCGAACTCGCTCCCAGAAAACTATAACATTTTTGTTCTTATTCCTTTATTTTGTTGTGTTTTTTTATGGCAAGCATTGCATTTATTATGGCTGCCTTCGCCTCCACCTACACAGTACCAATGCCAGACCCACAATCGGCCGACGCCCGGGACGGGGATAGGCATGGGGACAATGACTGTAGAGCATCAAAATGAAGCGATTTGCTTTTTAATGACAAGTCAGCGGAAATTAGAAATCAGCGGAAATTGTATGGTAACAATCATTTTCACAGTATATTGTCCATACATTCATATACATAATGTTCTTTAAATGCCGTTGTTTGCATAAACGTTGGAGAGCCGAGATCAGAGTGAAGACTACAAAGTTGCTGCTTATGGAAGTGAGCCGGAAGTCGGCCGTTTGAAGCATTTGATGATCTTGAAAGTTGCCAGAAACGATCACAATCTTTATTAGGCCTTAAAATGTGCAAACGTATGTATATCTGACAGTGGAGGGCCAAAGAATTTGGAATATTCATTTCTTTGCGAGATATGTGATATGGGAGCTAGAGATAAACGATAGCACTCGTACTCACGGGGATTCAACATTTTTATTTTTATGGAAATGCAATATATGCAATATTTATTTACTACATTTTTTGTTAGTAGATATTTTGTCAGATTTCCGACACATTGAGTACTTTTTATTGAAAGGTAGACAAAGTAAGGATAGATGCAGGATGTGTGCAGTTATGTATGCATACATATATGATATCTTTCCATAAAACTGTCCTTTAAAAATCCAGATCTGAATTTGAATTGATATTTTAGATAGTTTTTAGAGTTTTTTCTCTGATAACTAACTCTGAACTTATCTTTTTAACGGTTGTAAATATTATAAGTATTATAATTTTAAAAAAAACACACACACACACACATTGGAGTTTCTAATGTAAAGTTCTAAGCGCCGAACGGTGCAAAACAATTTGATTTCTGGGACACTTTGATGTTGTCTTCCACATGACATGCATACATTTCAATATATGCATTTTCATGTCTGTCGGACACTTTTGATGTGCCAAAACATCAGTCATTTTATAGAATGTATACATGGAAAAATGATTTCAAAAGTAAAATTAAAGCAAGAACTAAGCCAACTTGGGTTGGAGTTTCCCTGACTTCGTTGCACATTTTCCTGTACTTACGCAGAACGGCAAAGGTGCGGAGAACTGTCTAAGGAAATACGTGGCAGAAAATGGAAACACAATATCGTAAAATGGAAACTTATGCATTTATTGCCATTTTGGCCATGGCAACAAAGGCAAGGCGAGCTAGCATGGAGTTGAAGTGCCATTTGAAAGGATATTTTCTCCTTCCAGGGTTCCCTTCTACGTGTATGGCACGGGTATTTGTCTCTCCGCGAATGATATGCTTTCAGGAAGTGCTTCTGGCAGGATCTCCCCAAGGCTCGTAAAAGTTTTCGGCATTATTTGCCCGCTTTTATGGGTTCGAGTTTTGCCACGAATAATTGTTTGTTGTTCTTGATGTTTGCTTTTTCCTTTTTCCTACTTCTTTTTAATAAGTTTGATTTGGCAGATCCCCGGCCATGTCTCTGCCCCATTCGTCACAGAGTTAAATGAACTTTGTGATAGTTTTACGAGATCTCACTCTTCGACTTTGTAGCCTCGCCCTCTCAAAAGGAAAATTTAATTACAGCCCAAAGTGAGTTCTAGGCTTAGGAGAAGGCACAAATACTTGCCAACATACGACTGCGAGCATAGAGAAAAAATATTTCCACGCAGCTATCGTGCGATTCAGTTTCGGTTTTATGATCCAGACCCATAAAAACCGAACACAGCGTTGCGTCTCTTTGATGCGAGTGCAGTGCCACAGGAGTGCAGTGAGAGATGAGTCGACGCGAGCTGAGGTTTTTAATGTGCCGCAAGGGCGCGCGAAACAATCGAAGGGCCGAGAACGCAGGGCGATTTCTAGACAAGATTTAGATGCCAGTTCTCCCTCTTTCATATTTCTGCAATGCGAATGTTTTATTACCATTGACGAGACCAAAACATTGAAATATGCATTCTGAAGTGTCGTCTTCGCGGTCTGACGGGGAGCATCGTAAAATGTGTGAAGCGAAATTTCTGATGCCCATTCGCCTCGCCAGGGCATCGGCAGCATTATGATATCTGTGGCTGCCTCCGAACTTGAGACCCCTCCACTTCCATCTCCGACAGGGCAACCGGAGAAGACCTCTTCGCTTCTGGCGCCACTTGAGTTTTTAATTAAAGCAAATCGCTTAGCAAAACAAAAGGCAACAAACTGCTCAAATGCTGGGAACAAAACCCAACCTCGTCCCGCCTGTCTCCATGTAGCTAGGACCAACAAAAATGACAGCCAGCATGGAAATTTAACACTTGCTTCTGAATTAAGCAACTACAAGTGCAGCAGCCAGAGCGGCAAGAGCGGCAACAATGCCCTGGCAAGAAATGGCTTCAATTGTCAGCACCCGAACACTGCTAGGGGCTGGGCCGGGGCCGGGCCATCTAAGAGGAATTGTTTTTCATCTGAAGCCCGAGACGAGGAAGCTTTTGTTGCCCACGTTGCACAGTCATCAGGACAAATGATGAAAAAGCCATTGCATACTTTCGTGCGCAGTCCGGAAATGCAACCAACAGCCACGCCAACGCCAACGCCAACACACCAGCACTAACAACAACAACAGCAGCAACAGCAAACAGCCAACGTGGCAGAAAGAAAACTTACACGCCGGAAAGCACCAGGAGCTAGGACATGGCCTGGAAAGGCAACCAACCTAAATTGTAAACATAAAACTATGCTGCGAAATTGATTTGATTAAACGAAACGCGCCTGGCCCAGCATGCGAAATGAGCTGGAAGTGAGAAAATGGAAGCATGGTCACTAAATCTATTCGAATTCAAGGTTCCCTTCGCTCTCAGGCTGAATTTAAGGTCGCTCAGCGGGAAAGAGTCCTAGCTGCATAATAAATTGCATGATTGCATGATTGAAATTCATGACCAAAACACTTGACAAAATAGGAGTTCTACTTTAATAAGCATTGCCATTTGTATTGATTGATCTTAGTATAAAAATCTCATATTAAACAATTATTTAATTAATGTACATAAGTAATTGGTTAATGTCCCTCGAGATTCTGGAGGAGTCATTAAACGAATTTTTCATTGAATTTGTAGACCTGTTTTTTGTTCCTTCTGGAATTTTTTTAAGACAGTACACCACTTTGTTTCCCATTCCTGTAGTGTGCGATTAGCGAAACCCTAAATAGGATATTTGTCGAGTTTTTAAAGTAAAGTCACAAACTGGAATGCTATTCAAACCCTATAAAGTCCAATGTCCACCAATCTCTCAGTCCGCCTGTCCGAATATCTGTCGGTTTCTATGTCTTTCATTTAACTATCTGGCTGGAAGCTGAAAACGTTGAAATTTAATATTTTGTCGATTTTTTCAGTTTTTATGGTGGTGACAGTGGATGTGTATAACACTCAGAAGAAAGCGTTTCCGACCCCATAGTGTATATACATACAATATTCTTGATCAGCATCAATAGCCGAGTCGATCTGGGAGACTGGATCTTAGAGTCTATGAGTGCTAGGGATATACAGACTCCTGTGATATCACACTGTTACAAGCTTATTTCAATATTTCGCCACGTTCCCTTCCGCCCCCAAAAAGGACGAAAATCTGTGGCATCCACAATTTTGAAGTTACGAGAAAACTCAAGACGCAGAATCTGGATCAGATTGCAGTGGCTACGCGCTTACTCTTTCTCCCTCTCATAGTATTCTGACTGCAATCGAGTGTAAATGTAGAGTCGCGGCCGTAGCTGCGTTCCCGCTCGTTAAAATTTAAATATCGTGAAATCGAAATTCGAATTTTTCCAAATTATAATTTAATTTTTTCCAAAGTATGTATAAGTTAAGGAATTAGTACATTTTTGTGGATACTTACTCATTTTTGAGCTCACATCTGAGCTCCTTAGGAACCATAAGTAAATTAGATTAGAATACATTTGCACCCCCAAATCTTTTAGGAAAATCGAATCTTGTTACTAGTGTAATCAACTAAACTCAACCAATTGTATATTTACGCATTGTGGAAAAAGTTAACAAAGTATAAAAGCTATATATGTACCTACATACAGTTGTATGTATGTACATACAGCGCCTGGCGGCACAAGCCCCTCAATTTCTGTAAATCAATCATTTAGATCTTGCAATCGTTTGAAAACTTTCGGGCCGCGGGTAAACGAAAGAGTAAGCCATATCTAACAAGTACTTACACAAAGAGGACAGCTGCCGCTGCTGCTGCCGCCACAGCGGCGGCAACATTGCGATACTGCTACGTGGCAGCCGTGGAGCTGACCAGATGGTGGCCATGATGGTAGGCTCCGTTGCTGCTGCTGTGTGCTGGTGGCGGCGGAGGCGGCGTGGGGGGCGTGCCCGAGCGGGATCTTTGGCGGTGGGTGGGCGTAGAGGTGGTTGGCATCATGGTGACCATTGTTGGCGAGGCGGCCGAATGCACGGTGCCGTTGCTACTCCCGGGCCGCGAGTGTTTCTGATGAGGATGGGCGGCTGCTCCGCTTGGGCTAGATGGAGACCGGCTCAGGGCCAGTGGCTCGGGCGTCGGCGGACGAATCTGGGTGAGGGGCAGGTGGGTGAAGTGCGCTCCATAGCGGCCCTGTTCGATGCTCGGATAGGTCAGGTACATCGGTGCTCCGTTCACCAAAGCCATCGGTGTGTAGTAGTTGTAATAGATTTGGGCTACAATACGATTTATTTCTACACGTGCTGTGGATTGGATCAACAAAGATACGAGATTAAAAATTGATTTCACAGAGAAATACACCGTAAAACGGTCCAAATTACTTGGCTCAGTACCCAGTTAAAAAGTGCACCCCATCAAGCCACATATTGCTTTCAATATCAATGAATATTAGTATATTCCTAATCATAGTAAACAATCTTTTGGCAAGCAGCTCCCGTTGACGGATTCCTACCTTAAAGCCTGATGGAATTTGCGTTTTGGTTTATTTTGAATTGTAAATAATACATTTTTAACATATTCTAACCGAGAGAACTTTTTGTTTTACACTCGCCAAATATCCAATTAAAAATATATACATACATATGTATGTACTTATGTTTAAAAAATTGTATAAGTTTAATTAAAAATATGTGCTGCGACACTTTAATATGCAATATGTTTGAAAACCTAGAGTGGATTTGATTTAAAACTTGTTCTGTTGGAAACATACGTTGAAATTCGAACAATCTATCACAAAAACTAAAAACATGTAAATTTGAAATGATAAAATTGCATTTACAATTTTTATATTTAAACAATTTTAGATTTTAATTTTGTTTTATATAAATGTTTGAAATATCTTTATAATCAAATTTTAAATTCATAAAACTAATAACGAAAACCCATACAAACATTCCGAATTGAACTTTTTCCATTCTGGATTGATCTTGCACTGTGTGTCAATCCAAGAGACAGTAAGTCCATACATATGTATATGTACATACTTATGTATGTATACCCAATCTTAATCTATGAAGATCTGTAGCTCAGAAATATTAAGGCTGAAACCCCGATAAAGGTCCAGAAAAAATAAAGGATACACATAATTATTAATAATTAAATTACCTATCTTAGGCACTTTAGTTCCTGAACTATCGGTAACATCCTGTCAAAGTGTATAATATACACCTTTTCTTTAATTTATAACATTAACTTATGCTTATATTTTATGCAGAATTTACATACGCATCGCGTCCTACATCATTGGCCATAACGTCGTTTTTCACACTTTATAACAAAAATGTGCAAGAGGGTAGGGAAGTAATGGTATACTGTATGGGAAGGCACCCATAACATTAACTATGCCCGGCACTAAATGTCTATACCATCCGAAAAAGATTTGCGCCATTTTGGAATGCACCTGGGGACCCGGCCAGGGCCGGCCCACCTATGGCCTCGGCATGCACTTTATGCGCAACCTTCGCACGGTGCTCACACAATAAACCCTCCCCAGCACGGCGCCCCTTCGGCCAAGACCCCAGATCCCGGATCCCATCCACAGGCAGAGCCAGAGCCAGAGCCAACGCCAAAGCCAAAGCCACATCCCAGCTCCAGTTGGAGTTTCTGTTGCAAGAGCCTTTGTCTTCCGCTGACTCCCCTCCTTATCTGCGTGGCAAAAACTTTTCAAAATTTTACTGCTTGCTGCAACATCAAAATGCCAAGTTTTTACGATTACTCTGCTGCTGCTGCAATTTTACTTAATTTTAATGGGATTTTTTCTTCCGCCAACTGCAGAATGCATTAAACAGGGCCAGAGCATACGAGGCAGAATTACGCATGAGCGTGCTCCTGCTCTCGAGACTCAGAAATATTTGATAGGGAATACATAGGTACAGTCAATACCAGACCCAACCTAGTCGCAACTAATGCCGCCCGCCCATTGTGCAATTTGACGAAATAATAAAAAGTCGTAAAGAAGTTGTGACCTGACGTTGGGTGGATCGAGGCGGTGGGACAGAGGCCAGCAGTCCAATACAGCTGCGGTCTTACTCTAAAGTAGCTCTTAAAGAACTTGTTAATATATATAGCTATCTCGCTTGGGTCAGCCAATAAACTGAGACCTAGTGTCGGGTTAATTAGAAGGATGGATTTTCAAGTATTCTAAGCAGAGGAGAAATCCGCCTCCACTCTCAGAGGTTATTAAGCCAAGCGCTTCCAAGGCTATGCAATTTGAAAAATGTAGTATGTATAGGTATATATAATCCGTGCGTTGAAAAAATAAATTAAAGAAGATTTTATATTTGTTACAGGAGGACAGGAGGACGCATGTATACTTGATCAGGATGCGATGCCCGTCTGTCTGTTCATCTGTCTGTTTGTTTGTATGCAGCAAAGCTCACAGTTTTCATGTTATCCCGATGTCATTTGGTAATGATGACATTTTTCGTTGAGACACGTTGAAAACTAAGATCCCAGGAAATCGCTAGAACGATCCTATACATAAGTTATGGGGTCAGAAGCTAACCTCCTCAAGGGTATAAAAAAGAGAATATTAGCGAGAGTTCTGATAGTGAGAGCTCTCAATATTTTCTCATCTTAAATTTGTTTTCAAATATGGATCAGGGCAATGCATAAGGAAACCACTGTGTTCTCATACTGCTTAGATGAATGACCAACCATTATTCACGTTTATAAAGTTCCCCGCTATGAAATTAGCTCCCTGGACTGCTCTCCCTTCCCTAGAGTTTCATAATCTGAGCGCTTGCAGGCCACAAAACCTCCCCAATAGGTTTTCAGTTGACTTGGCCGAGGAGGCAACCATTACCATTTCCCGAGAGAGAAACAAGAATCGGGCAACTCTTAGCCAACGTGATGGAAAACTAAACGTATGTCCAGGCTGGTTATGGTAGGTCCATTTATGACAAACTGGCTGGTTATTATTTTACAGGGATGGACCGGGATACATCCTGCTTGTCTATATATAGATTATACATATATCAGATGTCTGGCACAAGTGGCAGCTTGTGTCGGTATCGTATCCATGTAAGTTGTTGAGCAGTAAAAATAACAGTAGCCCTCCCAGGAAGGAGATGGAGATGGAGATGTGGAGTAGAAGTTGACGCTGCACAAATAATTTACGACCCGCCCACAATATGAAGTCGTAAAGTTGGAAATTTTTGCTTCCTGCTGCCGCTGGGTCTGAAATTCCCTATAGTTTTTAATAAGCAATGGTAAATGTTTGGGATGAAAGTGGAAAGAATTTGTTCGCTGAGCTGTGCTAAGCAAGACTGGACTGGGCTGTGGCTGAGGTAGGTGGGCATCTCTTTCCCCATTTCCATTTCCATCCCCATCGACTCTCACATCCACAAGACGATGATGATGAGGCTCTCATCTCGTTATGGCGCCTCATACAAAATGGTATACTGCCGAGTCTATTTTTTTATGTGAATACAAAGAGAGGCGTCGCTCAAAATATGACAAAACGCGAGGATATGGAAATGTCTCATAAAATAGTTATGAGCGGTTGGACTAGATACCTCTCGGGTGTATGCATTCAGTAATTTGCTTTGTGGGATATTAGTGGAAACGAATGCTAAAGAGCGAGGGTACGACTTTGGTATTTTAAAAATACGTTCATTAATTAATGTTACAAATAGCAGATATAGCATTTTGTTTTTGTGCATTTTCGAATTTTAAATTGGATCGCACATTGGAAATGCTTCAATAAAAATGAAACGAAATTGAAGATTTGAAGCTCTATGAAAGCCAATCGCAGCCTGCCAATTTCAATAAAAGTCTCGATTCTTTGCCACCAAATCAGCTCACATGTTGGATGATCCCCTCCCCTCCCCTCCCCACCCACGCACCTTTCCCGCACAATTCAACCATAAACACTTTTAAGCTTTATGGTGGCCACATTTACACGTTGCCATTGCCTACCCATGGTAACCCAGAGAGCCCGTTCTTCATGTCCCAGTCTGTCTCAGCCCCGTCCTCCTGCAATTCCTAAAATACCATCGTGACGTGTTTAGTGCCGAGAAACGATGTTGAGCTGTTACGGCCGGAGTATTGCAGCTACCTGGCAGTAGAGTGGAGCGTAGTGAAGCAGCTTTCCCATGCCGGAAAGCAAGGAAGCAGGCAAAACTGAGAACTGAAACCGAAGCTGGGTATCCCAAGCCTCTGAGCGACGGTGTTGGCAATGTCGTAAATTTTTCGCATGCATTTTTCGGTTTAATGATGCATTTACGATCCGAGCAGCAGTGGCGACTCAGGCAACTCCCAGCTCCCGTACTGCTCCAATCCACCGACCCACCAATTCCGAACTGGAAACAGCAAACTTCGTCTACTTCTGGGACGTGCCATGGTAATGGTTTCAGTGAAATGGCAACAACTTGAAAAGCAATCGTTACAATTTTTAATGTCATCAACAAAACAAACAGCAGCTGATACTTCTGCCCTGAGGCAATTCCATTTTCTGGGGATTCGGGTTACGTTTCCATTTGTTAATGGCTTCAAGGAGGGTGTAGGGTGTAGGTGTAGGGCGGGAAATCGTATTCGGTATTGCTCTCAGGAAGTAAGGTTAGCCTAACTAATTCTCTGAGTAGGGAAAATAGTTTATTTTTGACATTTCAGGTTTATCCTTTTATAATATTTCGTCGTACTTAAGTCGATAACAATATTTATACAATGAGAATTATTATTATTAAATATTACAAGTAGAGTTTCGCAGTACGTCGAAAGAGTTAACCTTTTAACTCGTTTATATGTATATGTATGTATTGTATTTTATTTGTGCACCATCTCACAACAATTTTTCGTAGCACATCCCAGCTGGAAATATGTGTTCGTTCTTCTTCGAACACAAAACTATCATATATCGTACTTAGCGAACAGTTTTGAGATTAGCGGATAGGATTAGATATGGACGAGTATGGAATATAATTTCCTCCATGGCACCTATTGATATCCAATTTGAACTGTACTTAAGTATTTGATAACCTCTTCAATGGTTCAATGCTTCAATTATGTATGCAAGTACTAAGGTAACAAAGGAATAACTCAAGTGACTCGTCAGAAGAGCTTTCTGGGTCTGTTCTGTGAAAATATATAAAGAAAAACTTAATCTAATTTTGAACTAAATTCATACACCCGATGTGCAGATTTGTGTTGAAAGCACGTTGTTGATTGTTGAAATGTAGAGGAGTGTTGGTTTACGTTTTTTTCGAAAATATTTAAAATTTATAGATTCAAAAAGTTAACTTCTTTTGTTGGCGGCATTGTTTTTCTTGAGTGTTGAATAGGATCCAATGGGGGAGTGTTGATTGAAGAGAAGAGAATGTTGATTGATGATTGATAGGCAGGCATCGTCCTTAGAGCGGCGGGTATTGGTTGATTGAAGATGGAGGGTGTGGGGAGCAACGGTCACAGCTCACACATCGATATATTTGGTTTGTTGATTGAAGAAAATCCAGTGGCGCTTAAGCTTACCGATAAATTCGATATATTTACAAAGGTTTGGCTTCTTAGAACTTTAATTTACTTTACTTTGATTTACTCAAGTCGAACTCGCGCGCGCTTTTTCGCTTAAGCATTAAGCTAAGTTTGTGATGCTGAACAATAAATATCGGGGCAAAGATAAAATCGCAATATTCGTTACTTCAGTTAATGAAAAATTATCATCCACATTGCCGCGTTGTGTTGCGTAGCTCACCCCCGTCATAGATATTCAAATTATGCTGACGGGAGTACTCATTCACAACGTACTGGCCTGGTTTGGATCAGATCGGAAGATATTGGGAATTTATTATACGTTTCACATGGTGGGCGTGAGGGTGATGTGTACGGGTGGCGGCTTCTCGACGATCTCTTGACTTACCCTCTTCGATTCGACGGGAAGCCTCTTCGATATTTGCGTCAGCGTCCTTCAGTATCACATACATGAGCGGCATCAGCTCCCAGGGATATCGGAATTTCTCTAATAGCTTTTGGCAATAGTCTAGGAAAACGTCTTGGCCTGAAATGTATACAAAAAATATGAGACACATATTAGTTTTCTCATGGTTCTCATTGATCGGACATCGATCTGTTATCCAATTCAAAGTCAGCTTCATTCATTCATCAATCCACATAACATAAACATTGACATAAATAAAAATAATTCAAGTTCCGACTTATCTCTATACGGTTCTTCTTAAATTTCGCATGGCACACATTTTGTCAAGCAGCGACAGATCCGACTCCGACTTTACCCCGTTTGCAATCCCTGCCAGACAAAGCAATGCGAGACGTAAACATGGCGGCTAATTGGCGTCGAAAATTGCAACCTAATACTGCAGGGAACGCAGAACGGAATCGAAACTCTAGAGACTAGAGTCAAAGAATGCTCAACCAGCATAAGAGGCGGCTGTTGTAATGCAAGATGTCAAGAATGGGCTCAATACAAAGGCTGAGACTGAATCTAGGCTGAAAATTGATCATTTCTGATCTATTGATCATCATCAATAGCTCTAAAACTATTATTTTCAATAAAGAACCCCCCTCTAATCGGATTAAGTCATATCTTAAATTAAGGTAAATTAAATGTAGTTTAACTTGTGAAACTGTCAATGTCCTATTAAATCGTTCATGGCATCATCATCATGCCAAAATAAAATAAAATATAAAATATATGGAAATTTGCGTGTTTAACAATATCATTATGCCTGGTAACGTGATTTTTTTTAGGGAAATACACGACACATATGTATGTATGTAGTATTTACTAGACATTTCCTATATTTAAGGATATAAAAATATAAAGGGTGTAAGAAAAAAGTCAGAGAGAACGGATGTGCTTATGACAAAAGCAACAAGCTCCCGTTGCGCCCTATTTCTATGGCCCCTGGTGACCTGTGAAAATTTCTACTAACATTCTGCAGTTCTTTCGTGGTAGGTGCTATAAGTATTGGCTGAGTTTTCCATTTTGTTCGATGTTTTTCAGCTAAAGGTTCTCTGCCACCTGTTTTTAGTCTGTAAACAGTCTGGATCGCTGTGAAGCGTTCTAACCGAGACCGTACCTATCCTAGTGGGTAGTACCCATTAGATTGTGTTCTTAATACATTTATGTATTTACTTTAATGTTTATACATTCATATATGCAGAAACTTTTAACATAGATCTATTTTTGCTGCAGGCTGATAATATCACTAATTCTTATTTTTGCCTACAAATGTACATATGTATGTAGGTAGCTTTCATAAAAGTAAAAAAAATAACTCTTTTTAGGGAAAATTCTTTGCTGTTGAGTTATTCAAGCAAACTTTACAGATTGGCATAAAGGCTCGATCGATCTAGTTGGGTATAAAATGAATCTTAGTATAGTAGGAAGCTTTGAATGGTTTTATGAAAACAAAAACATTATTTGGAATGTGCGTATAAACATTGCACGTTTATTCCACTTGTTTCCCCAATGGCTACCTGTCCGACCATTCCTCATTTCGCTTTGGCACTATTCGTGTGGCCTCTGGTGCTGTCGTTTCATGTTTAAGTTCCTTGCCCTCCTCTCTCTCTCTCTCTGTTACTCTCTCTCTATCTCTCTCTCTGTCACTCTCCCTCTCTCTCCGAGCTTATGCCATTATGCTCTTCGTATCGCCTGCCATTTTTTTTTTCTTTCTTCTTGTTTTTACCTACACAGCAACAACAACAAAAACAATAGCCTCGGCATCGTCATCGTTGTCGGTAGTTTCGTTGTAGGCGGAGCTTCATATCCATTGGCCCGTTTTATTATGCCTCTCGCTTCTTTCCTCCTCAGTAATGTTGTAGTTGCTGGCGCTGCTGCTGTTGCTGTTGCTGCTGTTGCTGTTGCTGTTGCCTGCAACTGTGCTGAGTAGTTGGCGCTTTGTTGCAGGGAGTTTGTGGCGCAAGATTTGCATTGGTGAACTCAGCCAGTGGCCAGTGTGTGTTCGTGAGCTGTGTTGAAGCATGTCTTTGAGCAGCTCTACTTCCTGTTGTTGCCCCTTGCTGCAGTTGCAGTGCCGTTTAGCTTACATGATTTCTGGTGTGGCACAGTGCACGCTGCACACATACATAGGAGAGGAGAGGCATGCAATGGATCGCACGGCACGCACATTTGTTGGGCTGTTTGCAGCACTTTAATTTAGTAATTAAGCCATTAGTGGCTACTAGCTGACCATTGTTTTTGGGGGAGCTGTGGTAGTATTTTATGCTTTCAAATTATTTTATTAGCCGCAAATAAATCTAATAAATTGATTTATTGCTCCCGCCAACCACAGCATGACTGTGGTCATAACAGCCAAACAATTTGATTAGCCCCAATTCGTTTTGTTTTTGCATGTTAACCACCAGGTCCCATTGGATTGGACACAGCTCGGTCGGAGGGAATTACACGGTTAAACCTCCATAATCTTATTTTTTCACAAACATTTTCAGCATTCTGTATATAAATAGGGTCACTTAAAAGCATTTGCTGTTGGCCAGAGCCAGGGAGAACATTCAATACTGAGTTACATACATTCATTCGAGTACCAATGTCTGAAGCCAGGTTAAATCCCTGGTTGTACATACTAGCTGTGGTTTTGGAGACATCTGCCTCTGAAGTCATCAATAAGTGTTGAGCTAACTAATAAGCCCGAGCTGGGAATCCATCCGAATGTAGGATGGATACATAGATAAATCAGTCTCCCACTCGTAGATAAGTTTGTGTTTACATCTGTATCTGTCATATTATTCAGATGAAAGGGGAACTGTGAAAGGGGCTTTAACGATACATACCTATCCCAACCTAACCTTATCCTACGAGATGTTCCTTTTCGTTCGCATCCCAGATGTGCAATACTTTTAGTTTGATTGACGTGAAACAAATTCAATGCTCATCCCGAGCCCAGGACATTTTAGTCACATTTCCCGAACTGAATGAGTATAGAGATTATGCAATTATTATGTAAGCTACTCGGAAGATGTTGGTAACGCCCACTTTAAACGCATATTTTGTCTACTTCCATTCCCGACGAGCTGCAGCTGTCGTTGTTGCACCACCACACCCACACCCGTACAAAAATGCAGAGATACATATACATACATACGAGTATATACATATATACACATATATACCTATGTATTTTTGGATATAGAAGTATGTACACAGATGCACATTATATGTATGTACAGTTAGCCAGTAAACGATGCCATTAACGCGCATAAACTGACTCTGCGCAGGGTCGAGCGGCAGGAGTGCATACGCATACCAACGCAGAGAAATATAAGTATATACATATGTACATGCATACATGCCTACATATCCAAATATACAGACATATACAGGGTATATGCAGGTTGCACTCGTGTTGGTGCTGTTATTACTTTTATTACTGTCCAAACTGCAGCTAACCTTCCACTCGGCTCTCTGCTCCTGCTCTCTCAAAACATCCGAATCCGCCTCCGACTCCGGCTCCGGCTTCGAGTGCTTCCCCGAGTGTCCTCGTTCCGGGGACTCTTCGCTCGTCCCCATCCTGCTTCCCGCCGAGTCGTTTAAGTCGTTAGCCAAGTTTTCTTGCTCGTTTTTCTGCGCCTTTTTATGAGTTTGTTGCTGCAGCACGAAGTGGGTTTTGGCGCTGCTCCCTCTCCTTCTCCCTCTCCATCTCCAGCTCCTCCTCCGGCGTCTGCTGCAGCTGTTCTCGCTACGCTCCGCTAGGAGGAGGGGAGGGTTATATACAGCTTTTTTGTACCAATTGGCAGGCATTACATGGGTAAGGAATCCATTGCCAAACGACGACAGACGCCTCGGCACCGACTTCGTTTCGCTAGCTGCAACAACTCTGTGCCGTCTTCCATCGCTAACTGGATAGTTTCAGTTATGTATGACGAGTATACATACATATAATACACAAATATGTATAATAAAAAGGAAATTTAAACCAATAATTAGTTTGGGGCTACCTGGACAAGATTTAAATCTTTTGCGTCAAATAATAAATATTAAAAAACCCCAAGATTATACTTATATCATTTCCAAGTATAATACATACTTTTCTGTGACTCGTTATTGTTCGGTTCTGATGTACAACGTGGTCCCGTATGTCTTGATCCCGTAATTCAGGTCTGATCTTGTAGACAAACATCAACATATCTATACTCTGTCAACGAACGATCTACTCTGATCAATTCATCTATGTATTTTATCCGGGTACATTGTATTCTACTTGTTAGTCGCTTTGAGCAGCACGATCTTAATTGTACGCCCCATACTCGTAATACACATTTTTGATCAAATATAATAGCCTAATTAGCGAGCTTAACAGCTTTGCATGCTGTAAAGATGCTCATTTGGAGACTTATAAAACAATTAGAAAGAACTCGTCTATTTATCTTTAAGTCCAGACATGAGATTGTAGCTTTTTATAGTTTAAAATATCTGTTAAACTGGTGATTGCCATATAATTGAATCAGGACTATCAGTACACACATTTGATGCAGATGAAAATGTAAAGGTAAAGGTATTATGTGTACTTTATTATGTATACTTTAGTTGGCAAGAGACAACTGAGGGGAAGACCACATATTAAAGCAACTGTCGCTAAACTGAATTTCAACAAAAGCATAGCAAGTTAAAATACTTTACTCATAAGGTTGGCTTCTTTTTTTTATGCAGTATTTAAGTATCGTTTTGGTCCTGAAACGGCTGTTCAGCTAATGATTAGCTTTTATTTTGAAAAGTTTTTTTTTTGAAGGCCTTTCATTTCGATATTTAACAAGAAAGGATATTTAGACAAGTCTCGAAAGGTATGTACATATATATGGGTCTTTATTACTCTATCTATAACCAGAGCACGGTGAAATATTTTCCAAATAATTCGTTTGCAGATGCATGCATTTCACAGCTGCTAATAAACCCAAAGAGTCTGTGTCTCTCCGAGCAGAACTCTTTGACATCGCGCTGTAAAATTAACTTGAGCAATAAAAAAGGATAGAGCCGGAGAGCGAGAGAGAGATGCTATCGAAATATTTTGATAAAATTTCGTTGCGTTCTGTAGTTGGATAAAGTCTTGCTACCGAAAAAGATGAGGAACAGAAAACTGAGGAACGACTGTGCTGTGCCGTAAATGCCTTGAAATATATGCATCTCCAGATCTGCCCCTCCCGTCGGCAGCCCAGAGCACGGATGGAGCGGATAGTCGCCTGAGCAGTCGGAAAAGTCGTAAAACGTAACAACAATAAAAAATAATAAATCGACATATCCACAAAATGGCAACTCAAAACGTTCAGTATGCACAGAAAGGAGTAAGTAGCAGGCAAATGCCACGAAAAGGGAGACGAATTGATGAAATCCTCGCATCTCGCATCTCGCATGGGGCAATGTGGCAAATGAAGCAAGCACTGGAGTGCTGTGTGGATGGGCCAGGACCGGGCCGAGACGGATGTGTCGGGCAGGAGACGACGATGGTATAATGCAAATGCACGCTGAGCAGACAATACTCGAATAAAATCTTCGGCAGTGGAAATGGGAATGGAAATAGAATGGAGAAGAAACAGTGCTTTAATGAGCCACAGAGGCAGTCGCAGATGTGATGAGTCCAGAAGTTGGCCAAGCAGTTGCTGAGTTGGATGGAGTGTGCAAGAATGCGGAATATTCATACATATGTATGTATGTAGTATGCATATAGTACATCCAATTTTCATCACGATCATGCCTTTAATTTCGGTAGTCTTGAGTTGGCTAGACATATTAGTTAATTACGATGACTTCAGCTTTTCGATACGCTTTCAACAAATTCTGTATTACTCCGAAAGACTGACGGTCGTAATCAGTAATACAAATTTTACATCTATTTTAAAACCTGCATGAGGAACATGTCACCAAGTATCTTATGTTTCCATACAAATAATAATATTCACACGTGTATGAAATAAATGATTGAGAATAGGAATTGCACTCTAAGAAAACTCGTTGTAAAAGCACTCATATGTATGTATGTTTGTATATCTACAAATGAATATACAAAAACTAGAACTGGAATCGTAAAAAGAGTAAATCGTTAAATCAGTTTACGGAATAAAAAAGGTTTACTAAAATGTTATTTTATGATCATTTTAATGTAAAAGAATATCGAATCAATGTTTATTAGATCATCATTTCATTGACACTCGAGCCCGAAGCATTGTTTACCCTCTCAAATAAGTACATGTTTCCTGTGCTCGGGCTCGACTGACCTACATACATATCTAGAAAACCATTAGGCAACAGTGTTTGTAGTTCGGTTAAAACAGACATAGACTGCAAGATAGCCGGACCACAGGTATACATGACTGACTTTCGTCGCACATATCACCTACACGAATAATGCTGAGTAAAAAAACAAACACCAAAAGAGGCTTCTATAACAATAAATAAACATAAGTCGCTGCACAGCTAGAAGAGCGCTTCACAACACTGGATCCGGTTTGAAACGTGTTATCTGGTCGGATAAGTCCAAATTAAACTGTTTTCAATGGGATGGGAAGCAGTATTGTTTGCGTAGGCCCGGAGAAAAACCTTAAAGACATCATGTAAAGCAAACCGTGAAACATGGCGGTGGTAATATAATGGTTTGGTAATGCTTTATTGAAAATGACTGAAAGCTATTTGAAAAACCCCATCTTTCCAATTTTCTGCAGAAATGTGCTTATCCCGAAGAACACATAACTTTTCAATAAGATGGTGATCTGAAGCACAAAGCGAAAAGATTTCGAGAATGGCTGGGAAATAATAATTTAAATTTAATTCAAAGTCTCGACCGCAATCCGATTAAAAAACTTATGGTAAAACAGTCGTCAAACTACGACAGGGGCAGTACGAATCAGCGTCATCTAACCTATGCAATTTCTGGGTCCGAATATAATTGGAATGGAAACGTATTCCGAAAGATGTTACTGAGAATTTAGAAGAGAGTATAGTATGCCCCGCCGAATTGATAATGTAATATCTAATAAGGGTCTATGGACAACATATTAAGACTTTCATTTTTAGAAAGTTTACAAAATTAAGCACACAAAATTCTGTTTTTATACGGCTTGTGTGATTGGTTTCTTATGTCTAAAACATATTAAAATTATTTTGAACCATAATAAATAGAATAAAATCGTTTATTCGTTTAGTTGTTGTGGACTACGAAAGTCAGTGTATGTATGCATGTATGTTCATTGTACATCCATTTACGTGTCAATATAAAAAAAGTTAAAGCACGTGCTTCCAAATTGTAATAGTAGGAAGGGGCTCCAGTTCAAGTTTCACTGGGAAAAAGCTAGAGGTGGATAGAGAAAGAGAGAGAGAAATGATGCGCTGAGGTGCGTAATGTGTGACGGAAATATAGGTGCTAAGCTACTCTGGAAGATATACTACTCAGAGTATAAAGTATATACATATGTATATATATATTCTTGATTAGCATCAATGGCCAAGTCTATATAGAGCTGTCCGTCTTGTTTCACGACTAGTTTTCAGAGGCTTTAAGGTCTAAAGCAACCAAATTGTATATCAAGACTCCTCCTCCAACAAGAAACGAAAGTCTGTGGCATCCACAATTTTAAATTACGAGAAAACAGAAAACGCAGAGTCGTAAAGAATGACCAGATCTAGCAGATTATTGAATCTGAATCAGATCGGATCATTATTATAGCCAGATGGAACAAATGAAATTTCAGTAGCTACCCTTAGTCACTAGCTTACGTATTTCCCATCTATCTTCCATAATCTTCCACACTACAGTGGTGAGCGAAATGTTTACCTATAAAATATATAGTATGGGTTACATAAATCATAAAATTAAATATATACTAGCTGTATATGGGGTATAAAGTAGAGCCGCGGTCCTAGCTGCGACTCACAATTTTCCCGCTCGTTTTGAGATATACTTGCTTCAATGTTGATTCATATCGACTAGTATTTTCTTGATGCTGACCGGTAATATAAATACTTGATGGTCCGGCGCTTACCTAATTATCCTATTTTGACATTTCCGACCTTTTCGAGTATACTCGACACACCATAAAGAAGGGTTCCCTCAGAGTATCCCCTAAAAGGGTATACACATATAACAGTTGTGCTTAACGGAATACCAGGAACTATAACAGGAAACGTAAAGTCATCGTTACACTATTCTGTATAATTTTTCAGATATTTCAAATAAGTAACTAATTTGCGACCGATATTTTGCGGCTTAAAACTGTATCAAATTGACAGCATCAAAAGGATAACTAAAACTAAATAGTTTAAGTCCTTCGCAGCTAAGGGATTTAGAAGGTGTGCACATATGTCCATACATGAATTAAGAGAGTTCCTGTGTCGGAGCCGTTTCACTTCCTTATGGGAGCATTAGATAATAATAACGTTGCACATTTCTTATTAAATGTTCACACTGAATAGAATCCTCAGCGGGGAACAATCTATGTGAAGAAAAGCTCCTTCATTTATAACTATTGAAGCAATAAAACTGGAAAGTAACCATCCTGGGATTGCATTCGCCTTTTCATTTGTTATTCATTGCCTCACCTTCAATTGAGTTAAATTTCCAAACACTAAACCTCTCAGCCAATATCCGCTGGCTGACTGGATGGCTTGGCTCACCTTTTCCCGAAGAGCTTTCCTTTCATCGCCGCAGCTCATTGAGGGGGTTAGCGGAGAGCTCTTTGTGCATTCGTCAACACAACTGCAGTAAAGGCTAATAAAAGTGCATGTAGCATGGAGCCTTTTTACGAGACATGGGTAGGGTACGGCAACGGGAACGGGAATGGGAATGGGAATGGGGACGGGAATAAGGATAAGGATGTCGCTTGTCCTTGCCAGAAGGCGGAAGTTGGCTTTGACAGCGCAGCTGGGTTGCTTTTGCTTTTGCCTTAGCTTGCCGTTGGCCAAGTTAAGCTTGTTAAGCTTGGCACGAAAGCAGTTTTAATCTCAAAATTAAAACGTTTGCAATTTTCAGGAGACTTTACGAGTTATATAAAGAAAAGGCGAAAGCTTCTCGCTCGTCTTTGTCGTCGTTTTCGTAATCGTTGTCGTTGTCGTTGTCGTTACCCCGTCTCGGCTCCTGCCGCCTGGCATCTTTCGGTTCTTCTAGTCCCATTTCAACATCCTTCTCCTTGTCGTCGTAATTCACTCGAACTTGTGTAATATTTTAGTCATCCTCGTGTCATGCATATCCCCACACTCTGTCCCGTTCCATATCTAAGGGTATATCTCCATCTCCTCTCCCCCAACTGTCCAACTGGCACTCGCCCCCCGCATTTTGCATGCATTTATATAGTTTTTATTTTTATTATCGAAAATAACAAGCTTTTTCTGTAGATTTATTTTTATGATCGCCGCGCTGTCGCAAATTTTTTACTGTTTGAACTTAACATTTGACTTCAACTTGTTCCCGGTAATAAAGTTTCCTTTCTCCAGCCCCAGCCCCAGTCCCAGTCCCAGTCCCAGTGCAGTGCTGTCTCTTGCTGTTTCTGCGTTATTGGTGGATACAAATTAGCAAAAAGATTAGATAAGTTCTGTTTCCACGCTTTTGGTTTGCCAACTCAACTTCTGTTAGGGTAGACATTTTGCCCGACTTCGATTTTATAATTTCTGCCTCCATTATCAAACAGTTTGCCCCCTCAGGCCCCCACTCAAGCTTATCATCAAATGTTTGTTACGTAGTATCAAAGTATCATTGTTGCTAGGCTTTATGGCATTATGTGCCTATAAATACTACCCACAGTACGAGTATTAGTAGGTATACAAAAGTGTATATGTTACATAGATCAGACCATGCATCTGTCGATGGACTGATAGAGCTATCTGACTACATATCGGATGCTATACTCGTAGCAGGAATAGCTTACTATAAAGAGTGCATGGAGTATTTTGGCGTCTTTTTGGAATAGTTGAGGCTGGGCACAGGCTGAGAGTAAGTATCTCTATTCATTTGTCAGGTGTCTTGTGTCCATATGTTGGATATGAGTTGGATATGTTGTTGTGCTTAATATTTTGGTTGTAGGAATTTCCTTTTGTTTTTGTGTTAACTATTTTTTCTGTGTAAGGGCTAGTGGCATCCTCAGGCAGCTTTTGCTGTTTTGTCCACTGGCCGAGGAATTCCAGGAATGTGTGAACATACGAGTATGTATGTTGCAGTTTCCTGCAGTGCTTCTATTGCTACTCGTGCGTCCTAACAGATAGCACGAAATGCTGATCCATATTCCTTTCCATGCATACATTAGTATGCCACGTGAGGCGTTTAATCCATTCCGGTTCGGCTTGTAGTATTGTAGTATTTAACCGCTTGCTACCACCAACAGTTGTCTCTGGTTCATTCTACCGTTCGTTTGCCCCAGCTGTCACAATTGTCCCATCGCGATGCATCGTTTGCTTTGACACTGACTTTGCTTCTCATGCCTGCAATTTGTAGATAGTACAATGGCTTCTCTTCTGCTTTTGCCAGCACTTTCATATGCATACATATGTACACAAATGCTAATTTAATTGGCATTTTTGCTCCTCTACATTCAATTGGCAAGCTCTTGCCGTGCCCCTACACTGCGCCGACTGATCTGTGCGTCTGATCATTTTCATTCTTGAGTTGTCCGTCTTGTCTGCTTTCTCCGAGTTCAGACCCCCTCGGAGAGTGCTAAGGGATATGTACATTGTATGGGCGCTGTCTATTTAAATGCATTTTAATAGTCAACAAAAATGTTTCGGCCAAGAATGTGGCTCTGCGGCAATCAAGTCGCCAAAATACTCGTGTTCATTCGCTCAGTTCGCGTCGCCTGCCCCTTGTTTTATGACATTTTAATGAAGGCAGCCCATACGCTGCCGCAGAGTGCCTTCGCTAGGAGCTCTTGCTAATAGACGTGCTACACGAGGCAAGTCTATAGACAAACTATGTCTATGACAGCTCTTCTTTAGGACGATTTCTGGCGCGTAGTGTGTGCTTAGGAAAGGGGTTTCACAATCACAATACGTAAGAGCTCGCATTATGTTAACATGCGCAAACTCGTAAAATATTTTAATTTTAAGCCATGCCACATAGTGAATGCTACTTACATGCACCCAATTACACACCGATCTGTGATCATTAAATTGCTACTTTACGGGTTAAGGAACTCTATAAATGATCTATAAAATGCGGAAAGCATTTGTTGCTTATCTATGATATCTATTAGAATATATGAGATATTTGGAAGCTTCTGTAGCTCTTCTGATTTGAACTTGGATAGTTTTAACTAACAATTAACTAATGTTCATCCATTCTGTACGGATATTTACCCAATGCACTCAATACATGTATTTTTTACATGTCCTTTAAGAAGTCCACGTTGAGTACTCCTCAAGAATTTCCCACCCAATTTACTCCGAAGGTCGTTGATGTAAAGCCACCGCACGGGCAAGAGCGACACCAACGCCGACAGTAAGCAAACACACTCGCTAATAGAGCCGTCAAGCAGCAATCTGCCCCAGAGAAGCGCTGACAGGGCACAGAGCACGGAGCAAGCAAAAAAAGCAAGCAAACCAAGTGCCAAAGCAGCAGAAGGGGCCACCGAGGGGAGCAACGGGGGGTCCATATGACACAGTCCCCACTGTCCGGCCACTGTTGCTGGCTCGTTTGGCTTGCAGCCCCACGCCCAGTCACAGTCGCATTCCCCGGTACATGCTAGAGGGTGCTGCCCGCCCCATGACACCCCAAGCGCCCCAAGTGACCACGGGCCGACGCCACGGCGGAACAGGAACAGTGGATGCAAGGGGTGCGGAACTGGCACTGGGACTGGGAATGGGAATGGGACTGGGACTACGTCAACTGTTTATGGATTACACGTGTCGGGCATGCCAAGTTCAAGACCACGTCGCGTCGATATCTGTCGCCACCGTTTATTGGGGCACACAGTTGTCAGATCGCACGTTGGCGCTAAAATATCAAAGGCAGGAAACTTTAACGCAAGCCCATTTTCAGTAATTAGCTGAATTCCAAATTAGTGAAGCCAAGGGGAAAGATTCGGTGGCCAAAGGGGGGCCGATCGAATGCTACGACTGTAGAAATTCCGACTGTACGCGGAAGCACACTCTTGGGTTGCTCAGATGAATGTACATCCTGATTAATGCACAGATTATAGTAGGTAATACCCTCTTACGAGGGCAAGAGAAATAGGGTATATATTCTATATAAGTATAACTGTTACTATCGGAGCACCATAAACATTCGAATTTTATTGCCTTCGCCTTTGCGGTGCCGTCAGCCACCTAATTTCTTCCGGCAGTTCGGATTTCCCATAAATATTACTTTATATGCACCTGCAAGTATGCAAAAGTGCATACCTATTTTTTAAGTATATATTTAGTGTGCTTTTTGTGCAATTTAATTGTGCACAATTTGTAATATCATATTGGGAAATTGGCGTAGGTTCAAGAGGCGGAGTCGCTGCTGTCGCGATGCAGGAAATTGTTTTTGCTCAGGTGAGCAGCAGAGGTGAGCTCTTCCCCAGGCATCAAATGGAGCGTCAATCAGCCTGCCATGTGCCATGCAGAATCAGCCATAAATTATAGCGCAAATTAGACTTAACTATGGGGCTATATATACCCATGCCCATGCCAAATGTGCGGGACGCTCTCGGGGAACGCACACTTTTCCTGCAGTTGTCGATTGCCAACTGCTTTCACGCCCGACGCCACCGCGACCATTGTGTGAATGCGCCAAGAGAATGCCGGCATCGTCTGGCAGCTTTTTCAGGTTGCGCCGTTTTGGTCCACAGTAAATAGGCTTTAATATGCTTCGTCAATGTTTTAAAACTCACAGTGGAAAGTGGGAATCCGCCCGCCCTACCTGTTCGGCTGTTCATGCTATGACTTAAATTTTGACAGATTACACCGCCAATAGTCTTTGGGGTTTTTATGGGGTAGTCTAAGATGAGAACTTTTGCGGAAGTTCACGCTCTGAATGCTACAGTTGCTGTTGCTCGGCTTACGTTTGTCATCGAACATCATCATGCCAAGAAATCGACTTCAAACCTGACGACTGACAAATGCCACGGGATGCATCTGCGTCTGCATTTTGGCATTGGGTATTTTTAGGCGACAAGGAGGTACTGAATTAAATTAAATGTGCAGTGCAAAGTGGAAGAGCGGCACAGTCGTCTGGTGGGGAAAGGGGGGTAGCACCCGCAACCACCAGCGGAGGCAGAGGCACACAATTTACTTTCACTTTCAAATGCACATGTCATGTCCCACTCAGCGCTTATCATCATTATCAGCGCTTGTGCGAGCCGTTTGCCCTTTTCCCTGGCCGATGATGATCGCGATAAGCAACGGGGCTTAGGGTCTTATCGGGGAATTGGCCAAGGTTTCGTAGTGCACGCAGTGAACGTGATGGTGGCACTGGCACTGACAGTGGCAGTGCTGTTCCGCAGAGCTTAATTGAATTTAGTAATGTTCGTGTTGTGTTAGGTCCTGGAAGCCAAACCTGAATCCGAACCCGAACCCCCATTAAGCGCTATTGCCAATTGGCTTCGGCTTAAGCACTTGAATGGGATGCGAGAGAGATTTTCTTTGGCCACTGTGCAGGCCACTAATTTCATACATCATTGCCGGACGGGTACGGTTGATGGGTGAAGGGTGGAGTGGAGTGGCGACAGGGCCTGGAGAAGAATTCAATGTTTTGTCTCAGGGGTTAGCTGGCTGCTAAGTAATTCTTCTTATTGACAGACGCCAGGCGAGTCGAACGAGCGAATGCTTGCTAGACTGTGGCATCGTAAAATTTTCCTTTGCGCTTTTTACGAGCGAAACCCGAAAAACGTTCCCGTTCCCCATCCCGTAGACGTGGAAGTGGAAGTGCATGTGGACGTGGACGTGGACGTGGATGTCGACGTGGACGTTGATGATGACGGTTGTACAACTTGTACAACGACAACTGCGCCAAGCATATTATTTGGGTTCGCCCGCAAGGTTTTCGGCGCTCGTAAAATTAAGAATGAAAAGCACCAAAAACCAAAATTTTCACAAAGAGCGTAGATTTCCTTTTCCTCCTTTTCCAGTGTGTTTTCCCCCTTGCGTGGCTTTTACTGCCGCCCGTTACATTCGCGTTAATTGCCGCGCGACTGTGATATAAATCGGCAGATATGACGCCCGTGTCCTTTCAAGTCGAGATGCGAGATGCCTGGAAATTGATTAGCGGCCAACCCTTCAGTCGAATACACATTCAGTTTCGGAAATACGCGGTAGATTGATAGAAAGGCTCGCTTTGATCTTTAAAAGGATTAAACATTGAGTTTTTTGGATCCCTGTGATGACATATTTTGCTGTGCTACTAGTAAGTATGCTGTTGCTGTCCTCACTTGCCACACCATTAAATCTTTAATATTTGGTTATTTAACTGAGATTCTATTTTCGAAATCACCTTTATCAAGCATCCCTTAGGTTGGATTTGCTGTTTCGTATTCCGAATACCTCGCCTTCTAGTAATCTTTAATTGACGACTGGGCTGACAATCGCTAACAAATACGTTTGCAAAATTCAGATCGATTCCAATGTTAGAATACAATTTCAAGTCTTTAGTTGGGCCAATAGTTGCCCGCAATAAATGATGTGCACCAAAGGTATCTAAAATTATCCATGGGGAGGAAAAGCGGTACATCTTTCTAGGATCTGATATAATTATTTGTTATATGTTTTTCTCTCGCCGTTCAATATTATTTAATAACGTTAAATGACCGAAACTACATAAATATATCGATGATTTCTTATTGATGTTTCCGAATATTAAACAAAGTTCAAAGTCTTATTCACTATCGAAATTGTGTTCCCATTTAGATAATATCTTTTAACGATTTTAGTCATAATTTATTTAGCTTGCGACCAAACATCGACTAAATTAAAATTCCCATTTGACCAGGCAGCACACCAAGATAAACCAATCAGAATTTGCATGCAAATTTCAACGTTAGATAAATTATATATGTATACCTATATATTGTACATACGTATATGTACGTATGTATGTATGTACATATGTATGTAGGAGTATGTGTAGGTATGAGTATGTCCATATGAGAACGTGTAAAGTTCTTGCGCAACTAAAGCGACAAAAACTCGTAAAGTTAATGAATCAATTAAAAGCGAAAACCCCCCGATCGATCCCCGACCACCACAGTTGGGTAGTCCACCAACCAGATTCAGATTTCGCTGCATGGATAAATGTGTGTACATGGAAATAAAAATGCAATTTATTGAGCCTCCATTGAGTGATAGGCAACATGTTATTTGAATTAAAAACCTGCCTAATTGTCAAACAGTTGTGGCAACCAAAGGCTGATTGAACCGAGCCATTGCCACTGCCACTTGCTGTGTGAATATACGTACGTACTTTTAATAGTGTTCCCAGCCAGTGGCACATACAAATTAAGGGGCGAATTGAACAAAGTGCGAAATTTGCATGTAAACAATTAAAAATAATACATTTATTGAATTGTGGCTCGATATTAAATGTTGGGCTCGTGCCACGATAGCCGTAAATCAGGCTAGGGAGATAACGAGTACGAGTACGAGCAGAAGGGAATGGCTCCGGGCAGGTCGTCATAAATCCTTGCCAACCTCAAGAAAATTAACGACATAATTATATCAGCCGAGCGCGATTGGATAATTTTGTTGAATTTCCCAAATCTGTGCTCTCTCGCAGCCCCGAGGCCTATTAAATAAGAGGGGCCATAAATTATCCCGGCGATTGCACTTAGACCCTTCCCATACAATAAATACATACGAACATACGAAGAATGCACAAGTGTCTAAGACCATTCCCTTTCCATGCCCTCTGCTCGCATGCTTCATCGAAAAAACCTCGCCCCACGCTGCGTATACGTATTGTTCTCGGCCAAGCATAAATTAATAAGCCAAATGAATTTTCATTGCACACTGCACTTCTGTTGCCAGGGGAAGTCCGAGTCGAGTCCGTCCGTCCGTCGCAAACACTTGCAGAGAACCAACTAATCGCAAAGCGAGAGAGCGAGAGCCTGAGAGCAATGAGAGAGCGATGAGAGAGCGAGTGTTGCTCTCAGAGTGCATTCATTTGTTTGCGATTACGACAACAAATTGCTTACACGTGCCGATTGTCATAGGCAGGGAAGGGTTGGGGATGCAGCCGGGTCCGTAGTTGGCCCAGTGTTGACTGAGTGGGAGAGATAGAGAAAGAGTGAACGACAGCTGTTCCTCCTCTGCCTGTGTGTGTGTTGTGTGTATGCCATAAGCAAATGCATTTGACTTTGCTTTTAGTTTATAATCGAGCACACACAACACACATTCGCGTACGTACTGGGTACAGGGCTGCTCTCCTATGGTGCACCAAGACGATCGATCCCACGAGTCTTTGAGGCTGAAATCGATTGCTTCCAGATAGAGTACATCCTTTAAGTCAGTGATCAACAAGGCCCCATCTCATGCCGCACGAACAGTGGAAGGCTTTCAAATTTAACAGCTTCTAGGAGAACTATTACCTGGGATAACAGGGTCTGTTGGCTATTATAAGAGATAAGCCCCAACGCCCCAGTGGAACTTGTTCTCCATCACACTTCTCGATGCACATGAGAAGACTGGAGTCCTGAGAACACAAAAAATTTGTATTCCTATTCAGGCGCCCATGCTACAAATGTTCTACTGTAGCCCACTAGCTGCAATATGTGCATACCCTGCGAATGGTGGGGCCGCAAAGTGACTTTGAAACTTAGTTTTGCCCTCGTACACCGTTCCCTCGTCTCCTCGTCTGACAATTTTTGCTCTCTTTACTGCCAAGCGATAAAGATGGGCGAGGAATTCCTCATCACTGCGTGTGTGGTCCATTTTAGCGCCTGTGCCTTTCGACAGCGAGCAAATACATTTTCAGGCGCTCAAACGTGTCTGCAATGCTTCTGATAGCCAAGCTCCCAGCCATAACTGTCTGGGAACAGACCCTACCAATTCCACCCCATTCACTGAACTGTCCACTACGTGCCTTATTGTCTTATAATTTGTGTTGTATTGACCATGCCGAGAACGGGAAGGGGGCTGAAGGGGGGGTCCAAGGAGTGTGTTCGCGAAGACAAATTGACACTCTGATAAATATTGACCGGAAAAACAATGATCACCCAGTTGTGAGTAGGGGAGGACTCTGTTCCGTCGCGACGCATAGCTCATGTGTGTGCCTGTGCCACTGTGTGGCAATTATTGGGCACTTAAATTTAGCACTGTTCTTGGCAAGAATCGGAGGGGATAAATATAAATGAAATCGGTAATTTGTTCATACAACCCATTCGCTAATTTATCTGTTCTAAAAATTTACTTTTCTTATTTACACATCTATGAATGTGCCTGTGGCAGAAATTGTAGACATTTCTGACATTTTGTAGTGGGCCTGCGGCCTGGGCCATAAAAATCCATGACCGCGCTCGTAATTCTTGTGCCACTTTCCGAGTGCCGGGAATAATGCAATTACAAAATAAATCGTGCAGTCTTTATAGGTGTCTGGGAGTACTAAAGGGTGCTATTTTATGGAGAAAGGATTGAGTAGCTTGTGCAGAAGCACTACGACTAAGTATACGAAGCGGAATTCGTGAAAAATTCAAACAATTAATTAACTGAAAAATATTAACAAACACACACAAAACACCTACGAATTCACAGGATGAGTTTTCATGTTTGGTGGAAGCTAGGAATTAACATTAAGATGCACAAATCCTTACAGACACTTTTTCTTTAGGTAGTTTAAGTTGGAGGGGCGATTGTAGCTTTCTTTCTGGAATTGTGTCAACGAACCTGCCATAGCCTGCCAGTTGAGTAATTTTATGATGCACACTTTTCTTTCTATAGAGTTTAACTGATCATCGTTGAACTCTAAACAATACAATATAACGCAGAAGTAAGTATGTATACAAAACTCTGGGTAAAGTTCATTTCAGTGTTCACTTAATTTGCATATTGGAAGTATTTCAGAAACAGAACAGATCCAAAAATATCAGAGATCAGATTTAAAAAATTCGATTATTATTAACAATTTGTTTGAAATAAATTGATGTTCCCCAAGGTATAAAGCGAGGTAAAACGGCTGGTGTTGCTGTGAGAGTTTAAAAAATGAGATACATAGATGCAACAAAAAATGTAAGAGAAAAATGGAAACAGATAAATTGTCTCTTTTGTCCCTCACAACGTTCCCGCTCGTTTTACATATATATTTTGAACGGAGAGTGATTTAAACATATGTGTGATCTCCACTTTAACCCCTGTAATATCTGTATATAATTAACAGAACTGTTGATCATAATTTTGTATTAAAAACAAAGGTTGGGATAAACAAAACTGACCAATTTCATAACATTTTCCTTTGGATTTGCATTTCCATTCGCCGTCCGTTGGCCAGAGTCAAATGTTCGTACATAAAGTGATTTCACTTTCCCTCACTTGGATGGAATAGATTTGTGTAACGAGGGGCAGAAACACCCCACGTGCCCACCCTTGGCCATGTGTGTTTGGGTATCTGTGTTTGTTTATATGAAAATGCACAAGTACAGGCACACCCAGCTACAGATACATGTATTCACACACTTGGATATGAATAAGCAATGCAGCGGAAACTAATTCAAGTTCAAGGTGAATATTGTCGACGTTTGCTCATCGCTGCCACTGCCACTGCCGCTGCTGCTGCCGCTGCTTCTGCTGATGATAATGATGGCGACGATGATGATGATTGGGTGTCATTCTACAGCTGTCAATGTTCGCTCTGGTACGCATATTATGCAATATGTTTTCAGTCTCCAGACCCCGTAATCGCTGTGTGTGTGCATGTACATATGTATGTATGTACACTAGCCATACGTCGGGGGTTCAATAGCCATTCAAAGGCTGCAATAGCATACGTTGGATAGCATTTGTCTATTGCACAGAACGCGGGAGTCTTGGGAATTTTAGGTAATTCCATATGAGATATTAATATGAATAAACCTGGAAATTACCAATGGAATCTATCCATAGCCAGGCAAATCAAAATCCCAACTAGTCAAGGCGACAAAGACTATAACTCATTATACTCGTTAGATCATTTTCTAATATACACCTTTATATTAGCTTAAGACTCGTAACCCCCAAATAGCTGAAAGAGGAATCGATCGATCTTTAAGGCTGCCTTTCAAACAGGTTACCACATTTCATATCAGATAGGAAAAACTTGGTTCGACTTTACTATCGAAAAACTGAATCATGGATCGATTGTTGGATATATGTATACGCAGTATAGTTATTCCAAGCAATCAAGTACATTTCAGTAAAGAATAAATTTGTGAATTTCAATCTAGAAGCAGGTTTCTTTTTAAGTTTCGCTCAAGTTTTAGACAACGTGCTCAATCAATGAGAGTCGTATCGTAGTTGGGTTTGCTTCGGTTCGGGGTCGAATGTTGTACAGGTTGAACTCTACCTGCGATATGTGATATGCATGATATGTATGTATGTATGTATGTATGTGTATGGAGAGTGGAGATAAGGCATAAAAACTAAATGGAAGCGCTTTAAAATTAAAACGGAACGCCATTTCGCAGCCAATCACAAAAGCCACAAGCAGAGCTAATTAAATTATTTCGCCAAGATGTATAGCAAAAGCCCAGTGGAGTGGCGACGATCGGATCGACTGAGGACGAGGACCCGCTGGCAGAGAGTTGAGAGCAGAGAGCAGAGAGCCGGGAGATATTGCCGGCAGCTTCATGTTCATCTTCATCTTCATCTTCATGGATCTCCATCTCCATTTCCATCTGTTTGCTGCGCATTTCACGAAATTACGCGCTGTTAAAATCAACTTAAAAAGACTCCACGTAGTTTTATGTTTTCTCCTCTCTGGCCGAACAAAAAACAAAGTTGTAAATTATAATTTTATGTTTGAAATCTCAAACCAATAATGTGCGGCGTGGAGGCACTAAGGGTATGCGAAAGGGAATCCAATTGCGAGGGGAAGAGAAGGGAAGGGAAGCCATCCACTTGGGCAATGATCTACGATGCAGCCATACAAGTCTCTGTATCTATTCGTACAGCCGAAGATATTGGATTCTCTTCGAAATTCAAAATCAGCAAAACTAAATCACTAATAGAACATATTGGCACACATCGCTGTGACTGAGTGCATGGCTGTGTACGTGTCTGTCTGTCCGTCCGTCTGTCTGTCTGTCTGTCCGGCTTAGTCGTAGGTCGTAAAGAACCTAACAAAAATATTGTAGAAATTGAGCGAAAAATCATAAAAAAAACCTCTCCAGCTCCGACCCAGCGGCGCGCAGCTCATTAAATGCGTCTGCGCAACGTAATTTGCCTTTGAGGCGCGCACGTTCCCAGCGTCAAGTTCCTCCGTGGATCGCTGAGGAGCGGAGCCCGGCACACACACATAGACCCCATCACAAGTTTACGACGCGACGCGACATTTACAACTTTGATGCCCAGCAACGAGATGGGATGCAAAGAATGTAGAATGTTTTAGAATTGTAAAAATGTTGAAAATAAATTAAAAGTGTGCTAAAAATTGCGAGCATCCTCGTTGAGGGGCAAGTGGGAGGCATTTACACGGCGACTTTTATGATTCTTTTTGTGAGCATTTCGGGGCCAGCTAATAGTTTCTAGATACATATACATATACATATACATACATACATATGTACTGTACGGGTGTGCGTGTGGGCGAGCCCGAAACAGTTCCGATCATTTGGATTTTAATGAAAGCAGCAAAAACGGATTTGAACGTTGTCCGCCTTGAAGGCAAAAAACTGAGTGCTTCCAGAAGAAGGAGCACCTAGAGATCTTCCGAGCCCCATACGGAAAGGCCTTAAAAATAATATTGAATTCTTCTTAAAATCATACATTTCAGGCACAATTAATTTGAAAATTAGTTGATGGCATCTTAAGAGCTGTAGATTCCTGTTTGAATCTCTATAATAAATCCCCATTTTTGAATTATTATATTATATAGTATATAAAAACCTATACAAATATACATTTGACTCGAGAGTGAAAATTGTAAAGGTAAACTTTTTAGATTCTGAAATTATTATGAATTATTATTATTTTATTAAAATATATTTCAAGTTTAAATTAAATATATCCATTTTCAGATTAAATATGTATGTATACTTCCTAAAAATTATATTATAGTTTCGATTAAATATGGGCCTTTTTAAAAATACTTTTTTCATTTATTTATGTTTGAGTCAAAGTGAATTCTATTTAATTTCATTATGTTTGTATTTAAAAACCGAATATTTAATTTTAAAATTGGTGTGTTTGTTTTACCATGTTGTTTTATTTTTGCACTTTTATTTGAGTTTTAAGTTTTATTTATCTTTATCTAATTATGGATGTATCTATCCGAGTCATCTATCATATCTGACAACTCGTTAGAGGTGCCACATCCATTTGAATTGCTTATCCAATAAGCAAATTAAAGTAGATTCAACTATAATTCATCCACTTTCAATTGATACAAACATGTCTGTGCGATTGCCCGACTTTGGGCACTGCAATTTAGCACCGATTTATGGCGCTCACCTCAGCATTCACATTCACATTCACACTAGCATTAAATCTCACAGCCAGACCTGGAGGCAACTATTTGCTCGGCAAATCAGCCAGAAAAGGGGGCCAGGTCCGTCCCTCCTTATAGACAAACGCCGTGTGGCCAGTGTCCATTAATGTAAATCAACGTGCGCAATTTCATTTTCAATGCAACAATCTGTGGCAGTCAGCAAGGAGATTTTGCTTCGTTTTGTTGATTTTTCCGGCTCGAAATTGAAATCGCAACAAGTTTTTAATGAAGTGAATGGGGCGTACCGTACTGACCGTAATGTACGGAGTACACAGATGACTTTGTGGAGGGCAGGGCAGAGAGGACTGCAAGTGACAGTCGGGCGTTGAGGGTGTTGAGGGCGTTGCTCGGCTGTCGGTTTCGGGCTGTCAGGGATATGCAAATTTAAATATTTATTTTAATGGGCTGGACATGCTCTAGCTTCTGGCCATTGCATATCAATCATAGAATATTCTGGACATTAAAGACCGTGTTTAAGGCGGAATGAAGTCGTTTCGATCGCTTCGGAGAGCGCCTTCAGCCAGGTGAGTAACTGAGCTTAAGATCAATCAGCATCAATGTCCGACCGCCAATACCGCGATACCACGATACCACGAAACCGGTTAGACCAGCCTTGAGCCGGGTCAGATGCAGGCAGAAGGAGTTTGAAATAAAAGCAAGCACGATGCCCATATCCGATGACCAAACATTGGAGTGTTTACTATAATTATGTCATAAATGAAACAACCTGCCATTGCAATTGCAATGCATTGCTTTGACCCAGGACGGTCGCCCCATCGGGGCAAAATAAGCATGCCGGGGCAGGTCTATTCTGGACGTAGAAACGTATTCCTCTCCCTCTCTCTGAGCGAATATACACTCATTCAGTGGGACTTCTAGGAGGTAGTTGCGTGCTAAACTGGCTCTGTTATGTGCAAAGTATCTGAGAACAATGCATATTTATGAATGGGCTTGGCTACGGCCAGTTTGCGCTTTCATGTACCTTGATGTCTCGTAATATATGCTGATACACATGATACACAAATGTACATACATATATAATATGATAGCGCAGTAATTCCAAATTAATGAACAGCATGAATTTCCCCATTCGGAGTTTCCGGTATAGAAAAATGGTGTGCGGCATGCAAAAATGTTGCACAAAAATCGAGTATATAGAAAATCTAATTTAATAATTTGCATATTTTGATGACGTCTCCCACTATTTACAGCCAATTGGCAATGTGTAAATTAATTGAACGAATCGCCGACTGCCCCACACACGAGCGTCGCAACCTGTATCGCCGTATCGGAGTGGCTCGGAGTGGGGACTACCTCTGCCACCATGGGATCTGTTGCCGTTGACATTTCGCTTAAAAAGCTTACCTTATCGGATGCGACATGGAACTCGAGCACTTTGAAACCGGTTTCGCATGCGGCCTATAAACAGCTGATCGATGTAACTATTTCTGCTCCTAACAGTTAGCCATAGGGGCCGTCATGCCAGACACAGTATCTGGCCGGGATATCGGGGGCAGGCCGAGACAGAAACTGAGACAGAAACTGAGACTGAGACAGACTTCGGAGCAGGCTCATTACTTCTGGAAATTATTGTCGACAGTTTTGTGGCTGCATGTTTAATTGTTGAAATTCAAAACTGAATGCAAAGCATAATTGTGGGACGAGCGAGATAGACATACAAAGATTGAGCGAGAGAGAGGGCATTGAACTTGTCTTAAATGAGTTTTGTTTTGTTATTGTTTCGCTTTAAAATGCCTTTGGATGTTGGATACTGGATATTGCGCTTCGAAGCAGTTCGAAAAATTACATTTTTCAATATTTTCTGTTCTTAGACAAACATTAACCGTTTCTATAAATATTTATAAAAGTAATCGTACACCGAATGAAGACAGACTCTGTCGGTTTGAATCTATTTTTATTTTCTATGTTTGATTAGTTCAAAAACATATTTTAGAATCATAATAAATTTAATAAAAAAAGGCTTGAACTTTTAAGGAGGTAGAGGGATCCCTAGTACTTACATTAGCTACTGCGTTTTAAAATTCTCTTAAAATTCAGTTCAGGTCCCGCACCTGAATTTTGGCTAAGCGACTTTTAAACGAAAATTTGATAAATTGATTAATTGTTCTCTTTTAATGGAACCGCCTTCCTTTGCGCTTTTAATGTTCCTCCATTCTGGCTGAGGCACTGCCAATCGATCCTCAGCTCCAGGCCAAATCTCCGGGCTTAGTATACGTGCATATTTATATGATAACTGCTAACACACATCCGCGCGGGAATATGAGTAGATACGATAAATCATTTTCGTTTGCGGCAACGGCAACGGCAATCACACACTCAGGTTATAAAGTAAGTTCTTAGCACCTTGTGGCAGATGCCAGCCATAAATATGCGACTGCTTGGCTCTGCCTCTGCCCCAGCCCAAAATTCCAGTTCCGTTTGTATTAATCTGCCTCAGGGGAGTTGCAACTTACGATGCACTGGACAATGCCTGCCCCAGGCCGGATCATAAATTGCGTGTCTGTGAAAATGTAAACAGAACTGAGGCTGAGGCTGGTGGCAACTGGAGCTGCTCTCGGAGGAGGGAAGGAGCGAAGGAAAAACATTTCAGTTCAGTTCGCAAATCTTTTGGGAGGTCTATCAAGGCCTTCTTCAGCCGTGCATTGCATGCAACATTACAATTTGCAAGCAACAAGTTTGTATGAGCAAATGTGTTGGCAAACTTCATAAATATTTAATAAATTTAATAAATTGAGTGGCAAGAAATCCAGCCGCAGGGCACGCCTTTCTTGGTTATTATTTTTAAGCACTTAAATGATAAGAATAAATACAAATGCAGGGGACAGCGGGATAGTTTCTGCTGAGGAGTCGTGTAGTATTTAATAGCGCCTTGGGTTCGCTCTTCTGCAACGCCTAGAACCCAAATTCAAACTGATAATAGCCTCTAAAGGGGTGGGTCGTGGGTCCATTACCATAACTACATTTTGAGAAAATGTGTCGGCAGCTTCATAAATATTTAATAAATTGAGTGGCGAGAAAGTCGGCTGCAGGGGATACTTTTATGGTTATTATTTTTAAGCACCTGACCGATTAGAATTAATAAAAAGGGTGGGTCAGTTTTCGCTCTTAAGGATATGGTTTTAATGGAGTCTTGAGCTATTTTTTTCTATTCTTTCAGCACCTTTAACGTCTGGCCAACATGAAAAAAGTCCATTAAGTGCATTAAAAACTATCTGTCGAGCACTCCTTTAAAAAAGCACGTTCTCAGCTCAAATCTCCCTGCCTCCTGACTCTACTGGATTCTGGATTCCATTCCCTATAATTTTGCTCACTTAAAAAGCCATTGCGGTTTAACACATGTGGATTGGTTGCATAATGCATCTTTCTGGTGTTTTCACGGCCCCGAAAATACAAACTTCTGCACTTCTGATGGACGGTGTACAAATTATAGGGCCCCGCATTGGGAGCAGGCGCTCACACTTCCGATTGAATAAAGCGAGGCTTAGGACAGAGCCACAGCCAGAACCAGAGCCACAGCTCTTCGGCGTGGCTTAAAGATAGGGCGGATCAGGCGATAGGGACCTGTAATTGGGACCTTCTGGATAAGAGGGCTGATTATGCCAGCATTTGCATGCAAATGGTTTGGCAGGTTGTAAATACTCATAATACCACACGGGATGGGACACGATGCACTCTCTCCACTCCCGGTTCCATTCCACTCATAATTGTATCATCTGGCAGCTGTTTCGGGAGCACTCAAGCCGCTCTGGAGAGGAGCTATCGCCAATTGGCATTGGCGATCCGAGCCGAGCCGAGCCCCGTCTAGACTAATTCTCTGCTCGTAAAAGAACTTTAATTGCAAAAAGGAGAAAAACATACATATTTTTATTGTTCATGTTAAGCGAATTGTTCTGGGGTCAGTTCCCGGATTGGATTGCTTCTGGCCTTATAATTAAGTAACCATTTGGAGCATAAATATGTGCATATATACTATACATATGTATGTATAATCCCGACTTCGGGCGTCCATAAAGTCCGCGGCGCGCGGAGTCCGACGAGGAGTATTAAAAGTAATGCCAACATATTAACTGGAAATCTCGTAAATTATACACCCAAATGACCTGTCAAAGCTGCCAAGGGCTGCCAAGAGCTGCCAAGAGCTGCTCACGAGCACATTTCTCAAATATGAGTGTGAGTATGGGAAATAATAAAAAAACAAATAATGAAAACTACGCTCTGCGAGTGGTGGAAGCCGTTTGAAACTGAAATCGAAAACAAAATCGGGCAAAATGTATGGAACAACAATATATATGTAGTACCAAAAATACATTTTACAACTTTTTTTTACGAGCGCACCAAAGTTTTAGTTTTTTTTTTTTGTTTTTGTTCCTTGGGGTTTTCGCGCGAAATGCGAGAATCGCGAATCGTCGGCCCTGCTAGTAAATGTTCTATACAGCCAGACACGGGTCCCGGGATATGGCCAAGAGCGCTGCCCGTCTTAAGAGCCCGAAATAAACGCAGGCGCATTAAATTAATTAACTTAAGTCGAGCTCTATCGATTGCCGGCCAAGACTTCCGACCCTTGACTTACCGAACACTCTCTTCCGAAGCCGATGCCGATGCCGAAGCCGACTCCGATCCAAGTTTAAGTTTTTTCGGGATAATTATTAAAACGGAGCAAGAGTGTTCTAAGTTATGGATCGAAGATGGAAGCATGATAGCTATACTTAATATTACTCTCATCAAAATAAATGAACAAATTATACCCTACACCGACTGCACTATAGACAACTTTTAGAGATCTGCCAGAACCATAACCTCACGTCTGGAGGCATAATGACTAATGCTGGAGCTGGCAGCGCCAGTGTGGGCAGAAGGCTGCAGAAGGCTGAGCTAATGAGCCGTCGGACTTGTTCACTTGTGACTGAGAAGGAAGGCTACAAAGTTGCCAGCATGGAAAACTCGATTTGGGTTCCAGTTTGGGGCCCAAGACGGGTTAGTCAGCTCCGTGCAGACGATGGAGATTACGAATAAGTTTACACGTTTCTAGACATCGAGGCCGCAACCTAACACAGACGGAAGATAGGCGCTGCCGAATCCAGCTACTGAATACTGTATACTGTATACTTTATACTGTCCGTGGCGTTGCTTGTGGAGGCGGTGCTGGAGCAGCAGGGAGGAGGAGATCGTCCCAAGGGGCCAGAGGAGTAGTGGTGTCCAATTGATTGACGAACTGCCCGCAGTTGACAGACACTCGCATTGTCTCTGCACTCATGCTAAACGATCTCCGTAACGTCGGATCGTCGGATCGTCGGATCGGATCCCATGTCTGGCTGCCATAGCCACAGGATGGATAATATGCATTAAGTAATCATCGGTGACTGGAAAGTGCAACTGTGAAAATCTTTCATGCCTGCTTAGCGCTTTGATGAATGGTTATGTTGGATTGCCTTGACAGGTCTTCTTGTAATTGTCCAAAGATTATGCTGCTTTATGCTGCATTTGTATGCGATGTTGCTCGTGCTCAAGTGCAATTAGGGAGGGGAGCGTCGAACGTGGTCAGCCGACCGATGCATGAATGGGCTTGGACTTGGACTTGGACTCTCGTGAGTCGCGACTGATTCGATGAATGTAGGAAGACTTTTATGGACACAGCCGTGATTAGAATGCTAGTAGTTTTTCTCATATTAAGAAATGAGAAATGCATTCCTTAAATTCTAGAAAAATATCAACCCAATTGCATCCGCATCGATATACAAAACACAAAGGAAGCAGGAGATCCTCCCTAAGCTTGAGACTAGTTCTCCAGTCAAAGCGATCCGATCAGAGGGGGACAGATAATGTATGCCCGAATAGCCTAATCGGAATATAAATGCGTGTAAGGACTGTGACCGGCAGGAGTTGTCACCCTCAGGTGACAACTGTTGACAGCTCGCTGGATCTATGTTAATTGATTTCTTCACGGCCCGTCACCGACTTCGCTCCAACTGTCATTATAAGCAATTTGTGACATGTGCCGCAGTGCCGTGCCTTCTCTTGTCTTGTCTCGCCTTGTGCCTCGTTTTGCTTTCCTTGGCGTTCCTTTGATTGTATACCGTACAATCGGTGAGATCAGAAGTCTATCCTTGCTTCCTTAAACCTATTGCAGGTGCATTGCATTAACGAAAGATCAACAAATTTAGCATCATTTGAAACTCATTAAATCCCGGGAAAGATACACCCTATTCATGGCCATGGTTGGGTTATTTTGGGTACCGGGTATCCTATAGTCGGAACACTCTAGAAGGGCCTTCTTGCTTGTTTCTTCGTTTGTTTTGGTCAAGTCTGGGCTCGTCCTCGTCGCCGTCGAGCCTCTTCAACGGCACAGCAGAACAACAACAACTTGATTAGGCCTTCTGTCGGAGGCGTCTCTGCCCCAAATGCGTACGTGCCGCAACGATGTTGGTGGATCTGGTGGATCTCGATGCCTTCCCAGCGGCGGCGGCATATTGTGGCCTATAATTAGGTGGGAATCATTTAGAGGCGATACATACCACGACTCCCAGACTGGCTGCCTCCGCTGTACTCTGTACATAGACAAGTCCGAATGAAAAAACTATGCAATTTCATCTCAGAGTTTTTCATTTTCAATTTTCCCTCTGCACTTTATTAAATGGGCCATAAATATGTTTTGATACTAGTTGCCAAGATCACAAATTGAGCGAGTTGCAAGATTGATGATTGATTTGTCTGAGTTTGCTCAAAGTGAGCAAATACGTGGGTACGGGGGTACGTGAGTACGTGAGTACTACAAGTTAGTTCAGAAAGAAATGAAGCAAATGGGAAACTAAAAAAGATGTCTAACGAGTCAGCTGGATTTTTAAATGGCTCTTAGTTCAGCATTAAAATGGTTTCAGGATATAGTGCCCACAATGGTATAGTAGAAAATTGGGTATTCCTAATAACGGTGAACAGAATATTTCTATAAAATATAAAACGAAATAAGATTGTAAACATTTTGTGAGTCATGTAAGTTGATAAATCTTTAGTTTTCGAGTACCGGCTCTAACTTGCATAGGAGATTAATAGCACCACAATCTAGCCATAACACACCGTTTTCGATAGAGGTCCAAGCGAATACAGAAAAAGTTAGACTCTACGGAACACGACTGCATTTGTCAGAGAACAACACGCAGAATTTATTTTGCATACTTTTACGAGTATTTTCCATATTTCCATTCAATTTTATTTCATTTTAAAAGAACAGCCCCAACAGAAGCGCAAAGTTTGTCAATGTTCACGGTTCATTTTCAAAATGAACCTTATCTTTTCGAACAATAAACTAAACTTTTTATTTGCCGGCGGATGAAAGACTCCTAGTTCTAACCTTACTACTTACAGGCAGGATTTTAGGGTACTGAGCCAAAGGATCTACCATGTATTAATTTATATTAGCCTTAAAAGAATACACAAATAAATAGGATAGCTGCTTGTTAAATCATATATGCATTTGTGCACTCTGTTAAAATGAATCTCATTGGGACAGGCATGCAATTCTCTTGCAACGAAGACTTTTCTTTTAGAGAAAAGTCAAGTCACTTCAGTAATCTTAGAACTGATTCCTGATATACTCTAGGTTTTTGATTAAATCCCTGATATATGTATGTATATAGTTTACGAAGATAGCTTTGCACTTACCCAACGGTACATTGGCGCCATTCTTGCGATTAACGGAGACTGAGATCGGCAAAATGGCGGCGCCGGACGTGGACGATGGCGAGGGAGATGATGAATCACAGGAGCCCTCCAGCGATTGGGCTGGTGTGGGGACCGTGGACATGTGCGGATCGGCACTAGTAATGACACTGACCCCGCCACTGCCGGCCCGTCCACCAACGCCGCTGCCGCTTCCGCCTCCACCAACACCTGCGCCACTGCTTGATGCGCTGCTCGATGTGGCAACGGCGCCACTGCTCGAGCTGGCTCCGCCTCCTGAACTGCTGGTAGCTGGTCCAATGCTTCCGGCGTGCTCGTTGGGTGGAGGAGATCGGAGCGCCGTGTGCTGTGGCTGGTGCTGTGGATGCTGGTGGTGTGGATGATGCTGGTGCTGGTGGCTCTGGTGGTGCTGCTGCTGATGAGCCACTGTGGCGGCCGCGGCAGCCGCCATGTGTACTTGGTGCACATGAGCGTGACCATGCAAGCTGGAGACGGTGGCTGGCCCTGTGGCTCCTGCCCCATTGTGGCCCCCACTCAGGTGGGACTGCGGCGGCTGCGAAGGAGCTGCCGCGCCTGAAGCCACTATCTGCTGGTGCTGGTGCAGCACATGGCCATGGTGCGAGTGCGAGTGCGAGTGGTGGCCATGGCTGTGGTGCGGATGGACGTGATGAGTGTGAACGTGGGCGGTGGCAGCGACGTGGTGGTGGTGGCCCAGCAGGGCAGTAGTTGACGTCGACGGAGGCGGCACCTCGTGCATGTGCAGGGCGCGCTGCTCGTCCTGCGCTTGGGCTCGGCGCAGGGCCGTCTGGAGGGCCATCACCCGCTGGCGGTCCGCCGTCAGCCGGCACTTCTCGCACGTGCAGTAGCGGTACTTGCAGTAGCGCTTGTGGCCCTTCAGGGTAATCTTCAGGCCGTGGTTTCGACAGCGGGCACAGTTGGGCGGTGTGCGCGGGGAGATTGAGCTCCCGCTGGAGCTGGAGGCCCCGCCGCACACGTCGTTCTTCGAGTCGATCATATCCGAGTCAGACATGGTGTCGCTGTTCCAGTTCTCCTCCGAAACCATCCCAGAATATTCAAATGTCCTTGATCTTGGCAATTCCAGTTGGGACTGTAGCTGTAGCCGTAGCCGTAGCTGTGTTTCTGACAGTTTTCTACCCCGACTAGTTGTTAGAGCTCCTTATGGGAAGCATTTTTCGGATTGCAAGAGGGTAAAGTATTTTTACTCGCGCGTCGAGACCTTTCAGCACAATTTATTAGAATATTATTGATTATTAGTGCGGTTATACATGTGTACGTCGAATTTATTCAGCTTTAGCTCAAGGACTTGTAATATTTATTCGATTAATGTATGTTTTAAGTATTTATTTAATATATTGGTATATATTGTTTATGGTTATTTTTCACTTGGTTATTAATCCCTTATTTGTAGACTCTTGATTGAATAGATTGTTAAGCACCTGAAAAGACAAACGACGTATTTGCTGGTTATTATACAGAACAATTTCTAGAAAATAGTATTAAGATATTTGAGTAAGTAAACAATTTCCTGGCTAAATTTGGCTATATTTTCAATAATTGTACCCCGACGCGATGATGTAATGTATCGGTATGGAATCGGCTCTCCCTCCTATCGCCAGAGACGCAGATACTCGTAGTTGCAGTATCAAAAGAGCTAGAAATATTTGTTAGGGTTGTGATTTGTGTGTTGTGTTTCCATTATTTTAGCATGCATGGATTGCGCTGGCAAACAAATTGCATTTCTGTTTATCGCACGAGCTAATTTATCTCATAGCTTGCAAGCACCTCGGTCCGAAATAAATTTAATGCGAGCTGGAGCTGCAGGTGAAGCTCTGTTTCTATTGGCCGCCGGCCATTGCATGTTTGCCCATCAATTGAAGGTAAAATCATCCAAAATTATTTTGATTCGATCGGTTACGCCCCCCTTACATAGGTTGACTCAGTTCAGATTTGTTTCAGATATAAGTAACGCCTAATGGGTGGAGCTGAACTTGCAGATACATTGTATCGATACGAGCGAGGGATCTGTCGCGGCAATATACTCATATACAACTATCAAAGTCTATATATGTATGAAGACGGGTTCTGGCAGATGCGCAAAAATCTGTACAGAGAGAGTGTGCTTTAATGATTGCCTCTACTCTTGACATTTTGAACTTTTCCAACAATAAATGTTTGTTTTTTTTGGTACGAATTGTAAAGTTCTGGCGAAAATGCCAAAGATCAGCTTAGGCAATCCAGTTAATTAGTAGTCGTTAAATGTATTTTACTGTTCTTTGTATTTTTCCAAATCTGTTTATAAAACAGATTTCTTTTTTTTTTTTTCTCTAATTAGGAAATGCAACGCAAGAAAATGTTAAAATACTTTTAGCAAATTCAAGGCTAGATAAAATAACATTTCCTTTCTTGCCATTTATTTATTTTGCAGGTGAAACGCCTCGGCTTGCGGGGCGTATGCGCAATGATGGCTCTTAGTTCTTGCAACTAATTCATTTTATATTATGAAGAATAATTGAAGTTATAATCTGTGTACGCCTGTATATGCTGAGTAAACACTGAGTAATTCACAATTTGAGTACTTTTTTTTTACAAATTTACAAATCTTTATATGGAATTTGCAATTGTCAAACAACAATAAATTCAGTTATTACCTTTTTAGCAGAAAACTTTGTTATATTTAAATATTTGTGCATTATTTATACGAATTGTTGAATTATTTGTAATAATATTTAAGCTTGTATTTTTAGGTAACGTTATTTATGTAGAAGGTCTTTTGTTTTATTGTTATGTATGTAGCTATTAGTTTTTGTAAATTTTATAAATACTTTCAAAGATTTTAGTTTATAAATCGTTGATTTTGCTTGATTTTGCTGAACTCCTCATGGCTTATTCCAATCAATTTACTCCAATTATATTGTTACTTCTTGCTATATATGTATCTTCTGAGATATCGGCTTGTAATTGTCACACAAAAAACAAAAAATCACTCGAGCATTTTCACGCGATCGCACTTGAATTGCAAATGCCGCCGGCAAACGCGAGCAACCTGTCTACTGAACCACCAAACACCGTCTAATTAGGCTCTTAATTTTAATTGAGCTTCACAATGCAAAAAAATTAATATTTATAGAGTCGCTAAGATCTGGTATCGACATGGATAACTCCTGAAATCGTTGCGCGTGTCGCGAGCCGAGCTTCTGCTGCTGCTGCTTTCCGATCTGAAATCTTTGGCATGCACAAGGCAACTCGCATTGGGCCGCAAGACGCGGATGCAAAGAACTCAAAAACGACGAGCAGCGCGGCTGCCTTGGTGTTGGTACCCGTGCATGTGATGTGCCAATGCGAGAGAGTGTGTGAATACCATGTTTGCTTGTGTTTGCGTGGACGTGGACGCGGACGCACACCGCCAACGAAACGGAACCGAAAATCGCATCGAGAGAGGAGAGGAGAGCACAAGCGCTGCTGACGACTGTGCACAGTGGCTCAAAAGTCCTGGTTTTTCGGTAAAGCTCTGTTAAGTTTCGAGCCGTTTCAGGAATCGTTGCATGAGTGAACATGGTTTCGTTTGGGGAGTAAATAATCATTTACAAAAGCTCTCAAGCTGAATCAGTATTTGTACTAATTTCCCCCTATTTCTACTCAAAGAACCCTAAAAGCACTCTTGGCGCAAAAGAATTGTCTGCGCACCACTGTGCGGCGTTGACGCTGCGTGCATTTGGAGAAATGTGGGGGCTGCACACATACACACACTCGCACACAGCGCACTCACACACAACTACGTACGAAACCCAGCCCTTGTATATAGGCAGCCTCACACACATTGGCTGGGGCTGTCGCTTTGTTGTTGCTGTCGCTTTCGCTGCAGTTGTTAGTTGGCTGCTTGTTGCAGTCGTCGTGCAACTTGTTCGAGTTGGTTTCGATGTTGGAACGGGTTGCATCGCAGTGAGTTTTCGCCTCTTTTCTGTATTTCTGCACACTTGATGTTTTATAGCTTTTGTTTTGGTTATTGCTTCGCGCTTCCAACGCGTTGTGTACGAGTATGCTAGAGTGCATTGGGGTAATGTAGACCCCCACCAACGGTCAACCATCAGTTTGTATGCCCATGTGTATCTCTATTTACGGACCGGTACCGGCTGGGCTTTTGTGAACGGTTTTCCTTCATTATACAAGTACACAACTCTATTTGAAAACATTCCTACATCTATTGACCCACTTGGAGAACCAATCATACTTACAAAGAGGTTTTTTTAGACCGCGCCAACATCCAGAAAGGAACAAAGCGATCAAACAACAGCCTCACCATCAATATTTGAATTTGAAAATCTTGAAATACTTTTCAGTCCGGTAAATTCCTATCAAATCGCCATAGAATCGCCATCCATCAGGCCTTGCATAGTCTTTGGTTTGGCACTACAATCTGTACAGACACATTTCATAGCTATTTATATGTCATTAAAGACCACAATCATATATGATATAAATAATATATTAATATAATAAGTAATATAATACCAATCGATACAATACTTTTGATATTTCATCAATATTAATTCATGAATTTCAATATTTATACCCGATACTCAAAATGAGTATTGGGGTATATTAGATTTGTGGTAAAAGTGGATGTGTGTAACGTCCAGAAGGAATCGTTTCCGACCCCATAAAGTATATATATTCTTGATCAGCATCAATAGCCGAGTCGATTGGGCCCTGTCTGTCTGTCTGTCTGTCCGTCTGTCCGTCTGTCCGTCCGTCCGTCTGTCCGTCCCCTTCAGCGCCTAGTGCTCAAAGACTATAAGAGCTAGAGCAACGATGTTTTGGATCCAGACTTATGTGATATGTCACTGCTACAAAAATATTTCAAAACTTCGCCCCGCCCACTTCCGCCGCCACAAAGGACGAAAATCTGTGGCATCCACAATTTTAAAGATATGAGAAAACAAAAAACGTAGAATTGTAGAGAATGACCATATCTTTAAGACTGCGGAATCTGAATTGGATCGTATTATTATTATAGCCAGCATCAAGAAAACAATTTCATTCTTTCTCGCTCTGTCTCTCTCTAACACACAGGTTTCATGGTCGGTTTTGCCAATTGCAAAATATGAGTTCAAGGATATCAGAACCCATAAGAGCTAGAGGAACCAAATTTGGTATCCACACTCCTGTGATATCGGACCTTGACCGTTTTGTGTCAAAATTTCGCCACACCCCCTTCCGCCCCCGCAAAGGACGAAAATCTGGGGCATCCACAAATCTCAGAGACTATTAACGCTAGAGTAACCAAATTTAGTATCCGCACTCCTGTTAGATCTCACTATAAAACGTATATCTCAAAATTTCGTCCCACCCTTTTCCGCCCACACAAAAGACGAAAATCTGTTGCATCCACAATATTGCAGATTCGAGAAAACTAAAAACGCAGAATCATAGATAACGACCATATCTATCTGGTTGCTGAATCTGGATCAGATCGGATCATTTTTGTAGCCATAAGCAAGAAATCAATTTGCAGTGGCTACGCAGAGCCCGACGTCACGCTCAGACTGATTTTCTGTCTCTCTCGCACGCACTCTTTGTCGTGTCGTTCAATATTAGCGGCGTCTGCCGGAGGAGAGCCATACTGACTAAGTATCGGGTATAACTGTAGAGTTGCGGTGTCCGCAGCAACTCACAACGTTCCCCCTCGTTTTATTTAAGTTTGTTTTGAGTTCAATTTCGAAATAAAGATATGTATGTTAATTTCTAAGGATCTAAGATGTTCTTAATTTGAGATAAATTGGTGGAAAACTGTTGAGATGAGGTCATTTATAGAAAGAAAACTACCTTAGATTAATCGGGAAGCGCATACAATGTTCGTTCATCTATGCTCTTGGACTTTCATTGCACAGATGTGTATTTGAATTCGAATCGAGTTTAATCTAATTTGCACTTTGGGTGACATGAGGGTGACTCAGTGAACTGGCTTATCTAGTGCAGAGGTTTCGTGGCTCTAGCGTCAAACATATAGACGACCGAAAGACCGACCAGAAACCAGCTCGAAAGATAGGGAAAGTGGCGAGGCAGAGGCCCCTAGTAATAAGCAATATGTGTGTGCCTCTATCGATAAGAACAATGCTACGAAGTGTTGGTTTCTTTAACAATAATAACTTAATTTCGGGGCCTAAAGAGTTAATTACACATTTTTGCAAAGAGAGAGGTAATTGAGCATGCAATGCAAGATCTTGTGATAACGGAGCACACAGTTCGTGCTGTTGCCGGCCCCCGCCCTTCTACCGACGCCTATTGCGACCACGGCAAAACGTTGTTACTTCTGGCTTTCTGTTCGAGTATTTTGAAAAGTGCACACGATCGCTTATCTTGCATGTCGCGACTAATTTTTATTTGAACAGAGAGAAGTCCGCAGCGCAGCCCCAGAAAGAGCGCGGTATCGGTATCTCGCGGAGAATGGCAATTCTATATTTGCTAATTATGTGATGGAACGGATGGAAGTGGCAAGCGGCAAGCGTCAAGCCCACAAGTACCCAAGCGCCCCAGCCTACAGCACTACAGAGCCGGAAAATCGCTTACTTGGAGCATGTTCCGCAATGGGATTGCGGTGACTGGAGCGTTAAAGCAGGATCCTGATCTGGATGGCATTGGATTGCAGGAGGGCAAGAAGAAGTAGAACGTTTGCTTAATTAGTCCATGTCAGGGCATTTCGCGAAAACTGGTTAGGAATAAAGAAGGATCGGAGGAGCCTGATAGGAGCCAGAGCTTCGGGCCCACTGGCATTTATGAATGGCCATCGTACGTTCAGTAATTTATATGATAATTTTGTAGTAAATGGCAAGTGAGCGGACACTATTCCGGACATATGTATGTACATCTGGAGCACTGCGAGGTTTCTTGATCGACAATAGTATGCACCAATCACTGATGAAGTAGATTATTCAGAGACAAGATTATCGTGATCCAAACTTAAGTTAAACTAGCGACGGAAACCGGCTTGAGCACAGCTCACTAATGCTGTTACTTCTCCCTCGCCCTCGTACGTACAAATGTAGATAATTTATATCTAAAAAACCCGCTTCCTTCTCTATTTGCATTTCACAGACTTTGTTTGCTCCAGATCTCCTTACAAGGCGACGAGGTTCCTGAACCACCGATCGTCCCCGAAGCCGCCGTCGAAATAATATCTACTGAATGGATATGGATGCCTTCTATGCAGCTCCAAACATGACCTGTTGCAGTCGTTTCCTGTTCAATTTGGTAGTCAGACAGACAATGGCCATCCCCATCCGACTCCCCGTCGCAGTATGAACCGAACGTAATGCTGCAGTTATAGATGGCAATCGGCGAGCATACTCGTAGTACCTGCCGCTATCGCCATTAAGCCTTGTACACACGAGCATTTATGTCAGGCAATTACAAGGCAGTCTGCAACGCCCACCGAGAGCAGGGCGCAGGGAGAGGGCGAGGGGGCGAGAGGCGACTCATGTGGTAGCCGAGCGCATTCACAACTCATTGTGCACTTACCGCAGACAATGAGAACAGTTCGCTGGCAGCGCGAAAGTATCAGCCGGGTCCACCTCTGCGAGTAGTTCTAGATGTCTATCTGCATTTGCATCTGCTTCGGAGGTGTGCTGCTCTTGGTTATGCAAGCGAGATTATCTCCGAGAGCTGCGAGATGCGAGCACGAAGAAATGCCAGCCGGAGCGAGAGAGTCTGAGTGAGAGCGAGAGTTGAACCGCCAGCCGGGACCGCACCCGCACCGAGACCGAGACTCGGGTGTCCCCAGTACACCACTACCGGCAATAATTATTTTTTGTTATCTTTTGCCAGACAAACTGTAGACGGCACTTAGTTTTCTGCGAGAAAATTCGTTAGCTGTGGCGCTCTGCGGCGAATACTCCATTTCAGGTCTGCCACATACCGAAGACGTTTTCAGACTTTTAGGCCTAGCGAGCCAGAGGTAGGGCAAAAAAAAAAACACGAGTCGGACGCAGCGCGATTGTCTCTGGAGGCGAGAACCAACTCACAGAATCTCACTTGGGTCAACTTAAGAGATCGATTTCGGTGTGGATCTGTTCAGTTCTTCTCGGTTCGTTTTGGATCGGTTGGGGTTACGACTGCGAATACGACCACGGAACAGACACTGGCCGCAGCATGCACGAGCGCAAAGGACGATCGATGCCAGCAAACTGGTTGCAGCCCCAACGAAACTCTGAGCACGACACCCGGACCAGACCAGCCAGGCCGACTAGCATGTGTTCACAGAGACGGCCCACCGACTGTCGTTGCTTTGCTTTTGGTATTTGCACTTTGGTGCAGCCCCAATAAATGAGTGTGAGATTAGCCAGCTGGAACGACTGTTCAATCACCTCCTATGTGTACCATACCCGTAGTGGGAAAGCTAAAAAAAAATTAAACTTACAATGCATTACAATAAATTATCATATCTATAAACATAAGAATGGTCCAACCAAATTGCAGTAAAAGCAAAACAACAACAAAAATAAATTAAAATTAATAAAATTAACACTCCCAGGACTTGTAAAAATTCTCGATCCAAAGAGAAGATTTGATTAAATTATTAAAATGTTTGAATACATTTTTATACTCAAACTTTAACAAAACAAAGTCGATAAAAAAAATGTACCCAATCAATATATTTATTTTTTACCCCCCGCTGATCCAAAGTGTGTTGAACGAAACCGATAAGCTCCAAGCGAAAAAGTGTCGGGAGCGCATTGGAAAGCATCTTGGGAGAAGGAGAGAGATCGAGAGAACCGAATGTGAAAGAGCGATCAACTGCGGGGTATCAATCGTGAGCAACATTTAAGTATTATTCTCTTAAGCGCTCTCTTCGTCGTGTGCTCTTTTAGTTGCTGCGTTTGTTTTCGCCAATCTCTGAGAACCAGTAGAGTAGAGCAACTTTGTTTCCGTACATTGACGTCTATGCATAGCATGCACCCGATCAGTTCTCTTACTCTATCCACTCTCCCAATGGCTCTCTCTTTGTACCTTTTATGGTGAGATTCGTGCTTGGCCGTCTAGCCGAAGGCCTGTGATATAGGTCGGCTCCCTCTGCTCCGCATTAAAGTATTGATGCAAATTTATGTAGAGCCCCGATATGCGTGTGCAATGTCATACACATTAATCACATTCATCAGCTTCTTTTCATCATCGGCCAGGCCCAGGGTATAGTTCCAACAAATAAATGTTTTGGAGCGCGGCTGCATTAAAAGCCTCTTCTTCCCCGAGGCGGTGCACGCATCGAGAAGACCGCATCAAGATTCTCGAAAATTGTAAACAAAAATGGGAATGCAGTGTAGACCGCTATCCGTTCTTGATGAGATATTTTTACTTCCACAAGATTTTCAGGAAGTGCGGTATAAATACATACAAACCACATAAAATTACACAAATAAATTCACTTATCTTATTTTTTCCAGCATAATGTACATAAATACATATCTATATTCGTCCGAAATCGATTTTGTATTTTCGAATTGGGAGAGAAAATCAGTTAGAAACAGGCAACCGTCCTGTTTATAGTAAAAGCGTATTTTGTGGACAGCTGGGATCTGCCCCTGGGATCTAGGATCTGATCTTTGGAAGTACACTAAAAGAAGTCGAAAAAAGTCTCTCGGTTTCGATTCTATGCAGCACAATTTGATTTTTTAAAGCATAACTAAAATCGTTTTTTTTTTCATCTTACATCCATGATAGTATCTTCAGGTTAACGATAGCATATCATAAATATTCGATTGATATTCATGAGTTCACACGCATTTCAGCCTACCTCAGTATACAGTGTTCGTGAAGAGCGGCTTGGATACTCGTAAATCAATTAGCAGAGAGCGCAAGCGAATGGCAATCGGTAGGGAAGAGTATCTGGCAGATACGGAACCGAAACGAAACCCGTTTATCGTGCCAGTTGGGTGGATACGCGCTCTCGAAAAAAGCCAAAAGCAAACAGAAAATACAAACCGTACCCACTGAGAAAATGCAAATTGCAAAGAAACCGGCAAATATTTATTTATGATTTGCTCTTAGTGGCCCACTCATTCTCTCTCTCTCTTTCTCTTTTGCATATCTCTCTTTGGAGTCTTTTTTTTTTTGCCCTGGCCGACCCGACCGGAGGGGCGAACGACACCGACCCCCGCTTCGATCTCTTCTTTCAGGGCCTTATTTTTACAATTTCACCGCAATCGGTGGCAATACAAACATTTATACAATTTGACGCTTAGCTGTCGCAGTTGTCACCTACAAAGCCGCAGCCGAGTTGCACGACACGTTGGCAGCCGCAGCACGGACAAACGGACAGACGGACGGATGGGCGGATGGAGACCCGGGAATGCATGCTGCAGAATTCTCCAAATGACCCGCCACTGTAATCCAAGTTGCCAACCGCAATTCAGTCTCCCCACGCGCTCCCTCTTCCCACCCCCACCCGCTCCCTTTCAGCATCGGCTCGTGTTCGTGTTTTATAATTGTTATGGCCATTCTACAAGTTGTTGTACATTGTTGGCTGCTTGGATGGCTTTACGCGGGGGCTTTGTCTGGTGGGGGGAACGGGATCGGGTCACCGCGTAGGGGGTACCAGGTAACGAGGGGAGGGGTGGACTACTGCTTAGGCATGCGAATTGCTCACATCACTGGCGCCCAGATCTCAAATGTATACATATGTGCTCATATAACTGCATTCTCCCTGGATTTCATCTGAAAGACGACTAGCCAAAATTTGGATCGGATCCGGACACGATCCACTCAAGGTATGTGGAAAAAAAGCTAGCTTACCTCTGAAATTCTCAACCATTAAAAAAGTTTAACTAGAGATACCTAGGGCTTTGTCTAAATTTTGATTAAATTATGTCTTTATTGTTATTTAATATATCTTGTCCACTCTCCCAGTGCTACCAGGCGTTTCTAATGTTTTGAGGCACTAGTCAAAAAAATGTGAACTGCTAATGCTAAACATTTACTAACATCATGATTAATTTTTAGCGACTGTATATTTATACCCCCTACTCAGTCACTCTAGCTCCTTTCCGCCAAAGGGCACTACCAAGAGTGTGTGTGAGAGAGACAGAAAATAAGTAGGCACTGCAAGTTCATTTGGTTTTTCCAGATATGATAGTAATCCAATCTGATCCAGTAGGCAGTCTGTTAGATAGGGTCATTCTCAACAATTCTGCGTTTTTGGTTTTGGTCCTTTAAGGGATCGAAAACGCTTTTTTCTGGGCGTTGCACATATCCACTTTCACCAAAAATCGAATATACCCCTACATTCATTTTGGATATCGGGCATAAAAACCACAACAATTCACATTTACTCAGTTTTGCTTGCAGATTTACCTAAAAATTAAAAAACTACCGGTAAAACTTGAAAATTTTATTGTGTGCCTCACCGAAAATTGCTGTTCGACAAGTACTATTCCTGAAAAGCTTGGAATTATTCAATCGGTGGTGATCAGAAACGAAACGTTGTCCCCAAACAAAGAGATATGTTCGCCCTAAGAAGTCAAAAGACTCAGACTCAGATGAAAAATAAGTTACTAACACCAAATTAAATTATTTTAAATTACTTCGTAAAGCAAATGAACCATATGCCTTCATAGTCTTTATACATTTTCAAATACGGTAGGAGCCACCTTTATTACCTTACTTTAATGCATAAAGTACAATCGTTAAAGAAGGAAATAATTAATTTGGAAATTGAAGGACAGGGTGTTGAATCACGAATTCCAGTTGGAACACTACAAGGATTCTCGAAAAATTATACAGCTTTAATTTAGTTCTACTCAATCCGATTGAATATTTCATGGATAACCAGTTCCATCGTACGCGTGCGTTTGATCTTACTCCGTATACACCTCTTAACCTTAACCTTGTTCGATTTTTTACATTCCCCTCGCTGGGGCTCGGTCCGAAATTTGAGATGTTTTTGAAGCCGAACAAATTGGTAGCTTAATGACAAATGGAGTGCCAAAAAACGTGTTTTAAGTCCTTAGCCACAAGACGCAGACTCATTTAAGGCACGAAGGCATAAGATTCCGACAGCCAATAACAACAACATACAGACATACATAGAGGATGGGAGCAGGAAGAAAGGGGCAAGAGAAGGAGGCCAGGCAATCTACATATATAAAGCAACCAAAGGACAAACCTTTTAACCGACGGGGAGAACCAGGAACCTGTGTGGGGAAAGTTGCACAGGAGGATGCGGATGCGGATGCGGAATGTGGATTCGGGAAAGGGTGTCGAACGGCGAGTAATTTACGCTTGCATGCAAATTGAAAAACAGTCGAGAACAGGCATTGGACAGTGGACACCAGACACTGTAGAGGGTGCTGAAGCGAGATGAGTGGGAGCTGCTCTGGGCTGATTGAGCGCCAGGGTGATGCATTTTAAAACAAATTGGCACAGTTTGTGAGAGGTGGCCAGAGCCAGTGCCACCCGTGTTTTGCCGGGCCTGATGTTGTTGTGGCGTGTTTGTCACTCAATTAGATGCAACTCATTTAGCCTCTCTCGCATTTTGGCCGGGATTTGTGTGCACAAAATGTTAATCAAAGCCTGATGGGATTTTTTAGGCCAACTAATGAGCGACGAGAGCCAGCGATGGAGCGGCAGTGAGGGCAGTATGCAGTGGGAGAGTGAGTCGGGGTTTCCTTGGACGGAGACATATTGATGACAGTCGCTCAATTAATATGCAAAATTTATGCATGGGAAAGCTCAAAACAAACCAACGAGCGATCCCATGCCATGCCAGCGACAAAGAGCTAAAAAAGAGCAGAGGAAGTGCAAAAGAAGAAATGCAAGTGCGATACAAAAAATCAATACAAATTAGCCGCGTTATTTTGTTCTTTTTTTCTATTAAGTCGACTTTTCTGCCCCATAATCCCATCGGAACAGTTCAATAGAGTGTTATATAGGTTGTACGAGTGTACAAATATTTCGTACATATGTACGAACTATTTATATTGCGAAACATATTTATTGGTAATTCTGAATTTTTTTCATCATTTTAATAACAAAACTGTTGGCTAAAACAGATTTATTCCTTGAAAAAGCTGTTGAATAAAATTACGCGGTTAATGGCAGTATCATTTAATGCACTATAAGTGGAATGCGTACATTTATTTCATATTCTTTCATTGTTTTATAAAAGGAAGTAGTTATAAGACTACACTTTCCCTTTTTTAATTGGCTTGTGATATGTATTATCTGGATTTGGTTACGAGACATACGGGAAATAGAGTGTGGAAGACTGCGAGAATGTTTTGTCTGCTGCAATTAAATCACTGGCTGGGTCTCGGGCTGATCTGGAATGGAGGGTTGCCGGGGCTGCATTTGACGACTGGCTGATGGAAAAATTGTTGAGACAAAATAATTTCGGGGGGCAAAAGGCCAGAGATGGAGCATAAGCAAGGGCAGAAGGTTTGGTACGCACACAGCAATGCACAGCGGGGCAGTCCGAAAGTTTTCCACATCCTGATGATGATAATGATGACCTGCGCAACAATAGTTTGCATCTCACAGATACCCAAAGCGAAGTTGTTTCTCTGGCTCTTCTTCTACTTTTCTTGTTATTGTAGCTGGCTTGCCGCAATCAACTGCACTGCATGTTGCGGTTCCTCAAACAGCATTGCTCTTCTCCGTGGCTGTCGCTGTGGGGTGGGTGTGCCTGTGTATCTAATCACATTAGCACGTGCGCATATCCTTTCGGCCCGGCCCGTGTGTCAGTGTTGGCGGGGGTTGTGCTGTTGCTGTTTTCTGACTCCCCAGGCTGCCATTGCCAACCAGGACTGTGAAAACTAAAAACATTTTGGGCGCTTTGTTTTTGGCTCATTTCGTTTGTCGATTTTGATTATTTGTCTGTGGCTACCCGCACAGACTTTTGTTTTTGCTAGCTTCCCCAACTATTTGTATCTCAAAGTTGGCCCCACACGTACATACATATGCCACATGCATATGCACGAAATTTTCTTTGTGCACTTCAAACTTTTCCTCAAAGGCGAAATAATTTCGCATCCTTCCCCATTCCCCAATCCGCACAGTGATCAGTTTATTCGACTTATTCGTAACAGTCCCCCCACCAGCTACTCAAATTCTAAATTCACGACGATAAGCTCTTGGTTAAGAGGTAATAGATTGTATGTGGACTCAAATTTTGGGGCGTGTGATACCCATGCAAAAAGCTATGTTTCCTGACCTGCATTAAAGTCTGGATCGTATGAAACAAAACCAGCAGTAATGTTTTCCATCGTAGCAGCGACATCAAGTTTCCCGTAACGTTTCTCTACAAAATTCCTAAATTCACTGGAAATTCCTATGAAAGTTACTTTTTGAGTAGCTTTCTGTAGCAAGTCATTCAGCTTAGATTAAACAAAATGAAAATACTAAGAGATGGAAACGTACACCACTACGCCTCCCTCATGACGAGTTAAAGTTTGTTATTCCTTTCCTATGTCATGAAAGTGATAATCTTTGATCCATCTATTTCATCCGAATTAGACCTTTTTTCATCAGAAAAAAACGGATTGGTACCATTCGGTATTCGGCGCCATTCAAACAGAAGTGTGGATACCAAATTTGGTTGCTCCAGCCTTAATAGTCTCTGAGATTTGTGGATGCCCCAGATTTTCGTCCATTACGGGGGCGGAAGGGGGTGTGGCGAAATTTTGAAATACACTTGTAACAGTGAGATCTAACCGGAGTATGGATACAAAATTTGGTTGCTCTAGCTTTTATAGTCTTTGCGATTTGTGGATGCCCCAGATTTTCGTGCTTCTGCGTTTTTAGTTTTCTCGTATCTTTAAAATTGTGGATCCCACCTATTTTCGTCCTTTGTGGGGAAGGAAGTGGGCGGGACGAAGTTTTGAAATATTCTTGTAACAGTGACATATCACAGAAGTCTGGATACTAAACGTCGTTGCTCTAGCTCCTATAGTCTATGAGCACTGGGCGCTAATAGTGACGGACAGACGGACAGACAGACACGGATCAATCGACTCAGCTGTTGATGCCGATCAAGAATATATATACTTTATGGGGTCGGAAACGATTCCTTCTGGACGTTACACACATCCATTTTCACCACAAATCCACAAACCACAAATTTTGAGTATCGGGTATAAAAAGCGCGCTGGTCGGAAACTTCAAATTAAATCATAAATTTGAAACAGCAACAACTAAGGACATCAGAACCTTTAAGATACATATATAGTTGGGAAGCATATATGTAGTTATACTGCTGATGTAGTATTTAATGATATTCATAGAATCAACTTAGGTATTTTTCAATTGAAATTACTAAGCTACGAATTAATTAATTTAAAAGCAATTAAATAGATCAAATCCGCCTTTAACGTTGTTCTGATGTATTTCCAGAGAGCTATCTATTTTCCCTCTAATCTGCTGAAACAACGATTTGAAGAATAAAATAATCAAATAAATACTAAGAAGAAATAATCAATTAAAAACACCTGAACAATTTTTTAAACTCCCTGAAAGGTAATAACAATAATTAAAAACCGTTTTATTAAATGCAATCTAATAATCTTTTATATTTTTGTATAGCAAGCGATTAAACAAGCAGAGAACTCTTAATATGTATGTATTTTCTCAACAAATTTTTAGTTTTGTTGTGCGGCTTTGAATCTCAGTGAACATTGAAGCGAGCTTATTTATAGATATGCACATCTTTGTGCAATACAGTAGTTGTATTGTAGGACATACTACATATTTATTCCGTCTTCACTGGCACGTAGGTCAGAATGATGGCCGACTGTGGGGCCACCTTAAGATCGCCAAGGCTAACTTTGCCAAGGGGCGTTACCTTGTCGCCTTCCTCGTAATTGTTAAAGTTCTCGCTGAACACCGAGACAGTCATTTTGTCGGGTAGATCATGGGCGCTGGTAATGTTGCTAGACTGTGGCGAGTCGGTGGGATTGAAGATTACAAAGTAGCCAGGATTGCCAGACTTGATTCTGCAGGAATAAAAAGATTCAGTAAGAAAATGTTGAAAACAAAAAAATCAGGTAAAGCCAAAAAGTGTTAAGTGAAGTCATGAATTTACCTCTGCCTTCAATGGGCAAGCATGAATAAAGTTAAAAGATTAATGTCAAGGAAGTAAAAGAATACGGAAGAACTCATTACCTTGAGAAGGCCACCAGAGGATCCGCCTCATAGAGCTTCAACTCGCCGTGCATGTAGGAAGCCGAGTGGCGCAGCTGCTCGATATGCTTGTAGGTCTTCTCGGTTACGTTCTGATACTCGATGGCATCCACTGACACCACTGGCACGCCTGGCAACATAGAGAGGAACAAGGCCAGGGCTGACGGGTCGTGGGGGGTGTCCACATAGACATCCCGGAAGTTCCACTGAAGCCAGCTTCCGTTGCCAGCTTGGAGGAGCGTGTTCTCGAGATTCTTAAACAGAGACTTCTCTGGCTTAGATTTGCTAAGCACTTTCACAAAGTTGCCGTACATAGGCAGATCAATGCCGTTGGCCCCTGCAACCTCACTCAATTGGTACACCTCTGGCTGTACGATGTCCTCGGCCACCGATAGGAAGGCATCGGCGGAGGCATTCTTCACAATGCTCAGGTAGTCATATAACACATCGCCCAGCCCAGAGAGGAAGGTGGTTTGCTTGTGGTCGTAGAAGCCATATTCGCTGGGTCCCAGATTCAGATCCTTGGGCACTGCAGAGATGACTTCATCCTCGAGGCTGTCGGACAGCACAAAGAACTTGGTATTCTTCAGGCGGAAGCCTTGTACACCCAGCTCCACCAGATGCCTTAGCACCCCACCGAATTCGTTCCTTATTATTGAGCTGTTCATTTTTATATCGTAATAGCCATCTTGGAACTGGGAGAGCACATAGCTGTCATCCAGTTGCTCCCAAGCAGACCGATTACCACCCACCTTCAGCCAGTTGGTGGGTGGGACCGATCTTCCGCTCACCCAGACAAAGGCGGCCCGCTTCTCCTTGTTTTTGAGAGCATCCTGAACCAACTTCGACTCCTTGCCCACGTAGTTGGGTGTCAAATCAAGGATTACCTTTACATCGCTGGCCTGGTATTGGGCCACAAGTTGCTTAATCTGTTGCTCCACTTCAGGCTGGCTAACGCTGTAGGTTAGGGCAGCGGGAAGCTCATATATTGCTCCTGTAGCATGGATTTTCTTGGCAGTCTCGACGTCATCCGGCTTGGCAGCCTCAATACCAGCGAACTTTGCATGGGGTCCTCGCTTGTACCAGGGCAAGGGCTGAGGAGCAGCGCACTTCGGTGCTCCGATGATGATCAGAATGGCGCCCACAAGCATGGCTGCCCAGATGGCCCAGAAACCGACGAAGAAAATCCATCGCAAGCGCACCCAAAACGGATCGTTGGCGTACTTCATGAGTTCCTCCTTGCTCATGCCCGTAAAGGCCTACACAAAGGAAATTTAAGGTTAGCACCCTGATTTCCTATAGATTCCTCTACACTTACAGCTTTTCCGTTAACGTTTCCGATATCAATCTTGGCATCTCCATTCTGGTGATCGCCCTTGATGAATTTGACCTCATCTCGTCCGGCCAGCTTCTCGTCAGGCCCGCCAGATCCCAGCATTTGCTCGTCGGCGCCATCCGCCACAGTAATCTTTTCCTCTTGCACCATGTCGACTGAAAAGTGAACAGTTTTGAAATTGACTTTAATCAGCCTCAATTAAGCGGAAATTAGAATCTCGCCGTCATCGAACGCGACTTTCTCTTCAAAGCAAGAATTTTAAGGTTACGTTGAAAACCCAGCTGGGAATTTTCAGCCACACATGTAAATTAAATGATTCGTCCAATGGAAAGTCCCAGTCCCATTCTTTCATATGGAATTTTATCACCGAAGCGTTGCTGACGTCATCACTTGCGTTTGCGCTTATCCACGAATTGGCACTGTTCTGATAAAATCAATATCCTATCATCTCAGCTCGACGCATATTTTCAGTATCTGTCACCTCTGATAAGGCACGTACGCCTACCACCCACGCCTTTTTACATAATTACATATGTATGTATTTGCAAATATAGTACATACATATGAATGTATATGTATGTATGTATATACTGGAGTGCAATGGCTTTGCTTTGTTACGTCAGCAATTAAGTTTTCTCACATTAATTATACATACTTTATATAGAATTACCTATTTCGGGTGTTGGCTTGCTGCCCAGCAATTGGTCCTCCGCTATGGTTTTAAAAACTTCTGTGGAATCCACTGGCGTCTCTGCGGCAGCTGCGTAAGCGAGTTCGTAATTGAAATTGTAAACGATAAGTGATTACAGCTTGTGTTCTCTCAGAAATACAGCGACTCTCCAAAATATATAAAAAAATACCGTCGCATTTCGAATATATACCATGATTATACTGACGAGTTCAAGTTCTATTATACATATTCCTCGTTTTCGATCTTCCGTGCAATATAACAAACTTTATAGAACCCTCAGCCCTGCCCACATAATTTTATCCTATTAATGAATCAATTTTCTACCTGACTGGCTTATTATAACAACGTGTTTTTATTGGATCTTGTCTGAAAAAAGGTTTTAGCGAAATAGGCTACACAAAAAAACGAAAGAGTATAGTCGTTCATATTGTTCAATTTTCATATTCCGTTGAATAATTCTAGCTAACTAAAACCCTTAGTTCTGCCCACATAATTTTAGGCCGTTGATGAATACATTTTTTTTAAGATTGGCTAGTTTTTAGTCCTTGCTTTTATTTTATTTTGGTTAAAATAAGGTTTAAACAAAAATGTCCAACAGACAACCAGTCGCAAAGTTCTCATGTCAATGTTGCTGGTATTTGAAGACTTGTTGCTTGTCAACCGGATATGGCCATTTATATACCCTATTTCGTTTCATGCATATGATTGGTTTCCTGTATGTCCTGATACAGTTACTAATTCTTGGTCTCAGTAAGAAAACAGCTGATTGCAAAAATCGTTAGAATATCCTTTAAACAGAGACTAGTTTCGGCATTCATTAGAGCCTGGGATGACAAGCATTTCCGCAATTCTATAATATTCTTTTCCCTAGGGTACGCGACAAGGATTTGAGAGTGCGAAAATAAAAAAAAACCCTGCGTAGGAAGTTTCTATACCATTTTTTCATAAATATACCTTTGAAAATAAAATTTAATAGATGAAATTGATCAAATTAACCATTATATAGCAATATACCGGAAATATACCGTCGGCTTAATTTTGACCTCAAAAAAATCCACCCCATTCGATCAATATACCTTGAATCCACAGATAGTCTTCAAGGTATATTGTCCTCCTAGTTCTATAGCAGACAGATTTCAAAAGCTTATAGCTTGAATAGTTTTCCATCGGAATCGGATCCATGGCAGAAACTTATTTGAGTTACCAAAAAAAATGCGGCAAAAAATACTCTTTGTAATTTCAAGTGTGACCATATCGACAATATATATCATCCTAACGCGTTATTAAACGACGCTTGCGAAGGCTGATTGATACAATTTGCCAAATATTCTTGGCGCAAATTTCAAATGTTTAAGGTGTATACAGACCTGTAACAGGCAATGTAGCGGAGTTCTGCAATAAGATGTTTTTGGCTTATTTCGGTGAAACAAATAATGATCTCTCAGTCATTTCTTACCTTGCAGGCGGCGCCACCTAAACGTTTCAGGCGTGAAAATAAATTCATGGCGAACTTTTGTGGTAGCTTTGAAGAATCTGTAAAAATCACAATAGTCACGAAATGGTTCATTTTGACTTTTTCATCGATTGCAAAGCACACTTTTACACATTTTTAATTAACATAACTTACATTGAAAGAGCTAGTTTCTAAAATTTGTATTTCTCACACTTTTTAAATCGCGAATATCATGGTAAAGAATGGGTTAGTAACTACCCGCAAATGGCGAACAAACAACTGACAACTGCCTGGTTGGAGGCCTGTATCGAAAATGAATTTGCAGATACGCGTTGGCAGTGCATCGATCCCAGAGACCCAGTCTCTCTTCGAATTTGATTTAATTACAATTTATGTGCCTGTGGCAGCGGCAGCAGCCCGACCGAGCCGAGCCGGGCTCAAAACTACCTGTCTGCCTGCCAGCTCAGCTTACCTGGGCGAGTGCGAGAGCGAGTGAGCAAGACTTGCTAAATTGGCAAGCAAGTTGTTCGGGCTGGGTTGGGCTGGGCCGAGGCCGAGATGGGCAAAAAATGCACAAGTCGGCACATTCCAAGCCCAAAATGTGCAGCGTCTCCGTCTCGTGATGGAAGAGGCTGGCTGCTACAAAGTGATAGCACGTCTGAATTGCGATGCCGATGCCCGTGCCCCCACTCTCAGGTGGTTCGGATTCGGCGTCAGCAAGGTTGACAGAACTAAAATTGCTCTCCACACAGAAATTGACCAATTTCCTGGGGCGGATTAGATTACGGGGCCTATTGTCCGACATGCAAGCGTCATTAGACCATTAGGTGAGGACTATAAATATCGCCAGCGGGCGCACTTTGTCAAGTTTAAACAATGGGCTTTCATGGGAGACGACAGATGCTGCTAGCTTCCTTCCTGCTGGTGCTGCTACAAGTGGGGCTCCAGACGGAGGCCAGGCCACAGGTGACAGATGAGTTCAAATCCAGCATAATCTGAATATTTTCTCCGCGCTAGGAAGTGATCACAGTTGCTGCAGAGGAGAACGAGACCAAGGTGGTGATCAAAAAGGAGGGCGGCGATGGTGATGGGGATGGCGATGATGACGATTCATCCTCCGAGGAAACAGTCGAGGACTCCGAAGAGACTGCACGCAGACGTCGCGAGGTCGGCACGGATGATGCTTTGTTGCCACGCGCGGGAATTCCAGGTTTGCCAGACCCGGCCACCATTATCAAGATCGTTGAGCTTTTTCAATCCGTAGGCCAGCAAATCGTCCCAATTCTGCTGGAGGCTGTTCTACCTAGCCCGGACGCAGTAGGCGATCGCATAGCCAGGTCCCTCCAGTTTTTGAACAACTTTAAGAGCAGCTTGGATGGGTTTTCCGAGGAGAGGAAGTAAAATTCACATTCTATCGCTGTAAAAAGGCTAACATTTGAAGAACTGAGCTGGTGACTGCGGTGATTTTGCAACCCAACCCTCAGATAGATGCAGATTTGGGCAATAATAGAGAGTAGCTTAGAAGCTCACGGTTTGTGATAAGTTTTATTTGCTTTATTTGCGTATAAATATTAAATTGTGTCCTGGAAAATACATATATTTTTCTGTACACTGTTTCTCTGAAATCTTTCAGGTTCAGGCATAGTTCATCTTAATTATCTGTTCATTTGGTGAAGAGAAAAATACTATGGAATCCGGGTAGGTCTTCACAACGCTTTTCCACCTGGTCTAATAGAAGGTCGAGAAGCATGTCCATGGTCTCCAGTACATTAGTATGGCAAAAAAGATTACCAGCGACCATTTTTTTATAAAATGGATGGATCCCTTTGTCAGCGCAGAGCTGTTCAAGCCGTGTCGTAATCGCATCCAGTATTCCCGTTACAACACGGGCTGCAAAGTTCTCCTCCTTGAATATGGAACGGCACTGATTGAAGAAAGCAGCGCCCGGCTTCGCGCCACCACTCAACCGTTTAGTTAAATGCTGGTGCCTAAGTAAATTTTTATCTTGATCCCATATCTTGCTACCATAATCGGCATCGCCCGGGTTAAAACCGTTGCGCATTGAAGTACGCTGTCTCTCAGGCTCATCAAAGTACTCAATTGCTGCAATCGGATTGGATGACGACCGAGATTTTGCTGCCCTGTTCTGATTTCTTTTTCTTGCCTCCGAAGAACTGGTATGAAGGAGTAGCAGAAGGCAAAGGGCCAATCCCAAGAAAAAAGCTGTACCAAAGCGCTAGGAAATATACATATGAATTGATAATTATGTTTAAAATTGTACTTTACAGTATGCCTTGGCAGCCTTCTCACCATCTTTAGCCCTTTCGGATTCAATTGACATTGCTGCCAAGCTCACAACTTCCAACCAGTTTCGCTTCACCACTAACTAGCGATTTTTCGGATCTTAGTTTTACTTGATTTGCGCTTGCCTGTTAGCACATCGCATCGTTTCATGGATCGACACTGTATTTGTCTTAAATTAGACAACGGAATAGTCAACAGGGAAGTTTGAATATAGCACATAAATATATATGTACATACATATGTATGTATATAGAATCTGCCTACTTGAATCTTTTCCACTGAGATTGAGTCTTGAAAAATGCTACCCTCATATTCCTTCCTTCCTTAAATGGAAATCGATATTCGTGTATACAAAATTGGCTGTTTGCTCACGCAAGCCTCAGGTATACAATGTTTTCATTAGCGTTGATGACCTGGCTCATAAGCGCATTCGGAAGTCGTGCATTAGCTGCTAATGAAATAATTATATAGCATCGTCTTAGCATCCCAAGGTTATTTTTATCCACGTTTCTTTGCGTCCAAGATTGTTTTGCATACTCTCAACAAAGTATTGGTGTACAATATGCACGAGTAGCGACAATCACCGGCTTTTGGTTACTATCGAGGGCCGAAACTTCAGTGGGAATTCTTTTCCATAAACAAGCCTCAAGGGAGGACCTCCAATTTGCGCACAGTTTGTGTCCCAGCAATAATTTTTGGAGAGTAGTTTTACAAATTGGGTGTGTCATTGCAGAATGGCATATGAATGCACATGTGTACATACATATGTCTTGTGTATGCACTTTGCACCGATATCCTCTTCGGTCATTTTTGAGATTTTAGCATACGTATTAAACATGATTGTCTATATTAATAACTGAATGCACCTCGAATCGAGTTTGCAAATTTCATGGGCTTTTGAAATCTTATGTAAAGGGCATTCATCGCTATACCACCTCGATATACTTGTTCAATCGATGAATCCATGCAATTTTTGATTAAAGATAAATGTCCAATTTACACCGTTTAAGTTGTTACTGCATGGAATGTCTGTCCTCCAACTTTGTTGTAAGAACATAGGTACATACGTGCATATATTGTACATGTATGCACGTACCGATTTACCAACAACGACGTTCTTAAAACTGTTCTTAATGTTTTTTGTGTGTTTGTTTCTGGACTGGCTGTGAACTATGTAAAAGAAAAACTGCCGTGGAAGGTGTCACTTAGAACCAACTCAGTACAAATAGTTTCTCTACACAACAGGTCAATGAGAGGCACAATTTCTATAGCCTAGATGCTATAGGCACCACCTCGCCTACATAAAACTCTCTGGCCTCGCTAGTATCCAGATACAAGCTGGCAATGGTCATGGCGAGGCCAGTGAGCTTCCGACATGCAGCATCCCCAGGCAATGGACTCATACGACAGGACTCCGTGGGCTCAATCTTCCATACAAAAAATACACTGACTAGTCGGATCCCCTCCACCAGAGCGCTCACACTGCTAGAGAGAAAGTGTGTGTGAGAGAGATAATAAGTAATCCCGTGGCTGGGGTAGCCAATGCAATTCCATTTGTCCCTTCTGGCTATAATAATGATCCGATCTGACCTAGACTCGGGCCAGATAGGGTCAAAATCTGCGATTCTGCGTTTTAGTTTTCGCATCTTCTTAATTTGTTTATGCCACAGATTCTCGTCCTTTGTGGGGGCGAAATTTAGACATTTTTGGATACAAAATTTGGTTGCTCTAGCTCTTATAGTCTCTGAGATCCCTGTTTCAGAGAAGGGACTGACAGACATGTCTATATCTACTTGACAATTGATGCTGCTCAAGAATATATGTGTATATCTACTATATACAGAAAACAAATCGAATGCATGAATATGTAAAAAGGATATTTTTAATTAAATTTCAAAGCTTGGAAACAAGTATTGTAATATTAAATGAAAAAAATATAACATACCCATACACCGGTTGACAAGCAACAAGTCTTCAAATGCCAGCACATTCCATATTGACCAGCAGTTCGTCGGCATCCCCATCACCGCGGCTGGGGCACAACCTCGGGTCCAGTCCGTCACATGCCGTGGGCCAACATCAATGTTTCAATAAAATAAAAAACAGAAATCAAAACATGTTCGTTAGTTTTCGGTCTTTCTGGCTGCCTGATTCAGCAGCTCACAGAGCTTAAAAGCCAAAGGCGAATTCTCTGAATTAGCACAGCCAGCAGCAGCTGGCTCAGCCGTCGAGACACACGAGTATTTTGCAAAGAATCGAATCAATTGAATGTGAGTCCAAATTTCCGACCCCCCCTGGTCTGATGGTACCTGATGGTTATAAATACTCTTTATAACACTGATGAGGACATATGCAAAAACGAAAAACACGGAAACTAAGTCTCAATTGTAAGCCATAAGCCATAGATTATAGCCAGTGTTGCTGCAGTAAATTAAATCCTTATTATTGTTTGTTGTTTGCACTGCCTACTGTACCACACTCTGAGCTACATTCATACAAATGCATACGCAACCTCGAAGTAGGCAATAAATTCCTAAATACATGAATTCTACATGTTAACCCACCCACAAATATGCTATACATTTTTCTTTCCGAATTTCCTTATTTATTTCCATTTTTATACCCGATACTCAACATGAGTATAGCGGTAATTTAGATTTGTGGCGAATGTGGCCGACGACACGTTATGACTGATTTTCTGTCTCTCTCGCACGCACTCGTTGTCGTTCAATGTTAGCGCCGTCTGGCGGAGGAGAGCCATTCTAAATAAGTATCGGGTATAAATGTAGAGTTACTGCCGCAAAATCACAACGTTCCCCTTCGTTTCTTTGAGTAATTTTATTTCAAGAGAAACGAAGCTTTTGCTATTTTTTCAAGTCGAGTATCTCAAAGTGATCGACAGCGAATCCCTTCGACAAATAAATTAGAGCATACTTTTAAACAGCCTTTTGCTTTAGCTTATCGATGCGTCAGCAATGAAAGAAACCTTCGCGTTCACAGTGGTGCATCCGAAGGCATCGTCCACAATATAATTGCATTCCCTTTAATTCATTCCATTCCATTGTCGAGGAGTGAGAGCAGCCGGATAAGATCACCTTCATTTTCGACACGATCAGCTGTGTGATGGACCGAGGGAGAGCCCCTGATGGAACACACAACCCAGCGCTTGGAATTCAATACTAGGCCCAAGAATCCCCACTGCTCCCTTTCGTGAGTAGTGTAAATACTATTGCGTTAACTCGGTTTTTAGCTAAATCCCACGCCCATTTAAATTTAATTGTCGAATCGATTCATATTATTATATATGTCGAAGTGTCTCAAATTTTTTTTGAAATCAGAATGGTATCCAGGGTATAAAATCGCCGTCTTATGCGAAAGGGGTCAACAAAACCAGTTTCAGTTAAATCTCGAATTTATTTATAAAATAAAAACACATATTTTTGTTCAAAACAATCCAACGAAATAATGTACACGTATAAAAAGCTGTCGCTTGCATTACCAAAATACAAAAATAAAGGGCGATAGGTAAGTAGTAGATAGAGCCTGGTCTGCGACATAATCACTCAAGGGTGTGCTATATAGTAGAAAATATAACTACATATGTCGATTATCTCTGTACTCGTCCGTGTGCAACTAAAGTTCTCCACACGTAGGGTGGATAATGCACGAGCATTGGTCTGACTGAGAGTCGAATGCGTAGGTATACAAAGTTGGACACAAATTATAATTAATCTGTAGAGTACAGAAGAAGGAGAGGAGAGGTTCAGCGTGACGTGCCGTGCTATGCTATGGATTGGATTTCCATGAAAATATGCTTTCCATTTTGTTGTATGTGTTGGATATTGATTACGAATTCGATTTGGCTTAGATTAGGCTTGGACTCCCTATGCTTATGATTAATTTAATCGTACGGTAATTTAAATGGTAGCGTAATTAATTTATGCTTATGTTTGTTTCTTGTTTGGCTGGCTGGCTGGTTGGCGTTGGCTGGCTGGCGGCGCTCTACTTGTTGCCGGCGTTGACGAGCGCCCGCTGTCGCGTCGTCGTATTCAGCGCCGGATTGCACATCTCCGTGGTGAATTTGGAGAAGGTGTTGTGGAAGCCGTTCGCAGAACCGTTGAGTTGGCCGTTCCGAGTGGGCGGCACGTCGCCGTCCTTCAGGGTCTTGATGGCGCCGTTCGCGTGTCCGTTGGCTTTCAAGGCTGCCTTTTCCTGCAGATAAACGCCGAAGAGAAGCGGAGCTGAGCTTTAGAGGGATGACTGGAATCAGCTGTACATACCTTGGCATTGCGCTTCACATAGGCCCGCTTGTAGAAATTGGAGAATAGGAAGTAGAACATCACAGCATGGGCGCCAATGAAGTAGGCGAAGCCGATCGGGTAGTTGCAGTCGTTCTTGAAGAAGAGCTGGAACGAGTGCACCATGACCAGGACGAACTGAATCATCTGCAGCACCGTCAGGTATTTCTTCCACCACAGGTAGCGCTGCATCTTCGGTCCCATCGCAGCCAACATGTAGTACGTGTACATGATTATGTGCACAAAGGTATTGAGAAATCCGAAGAACGTCGAGTGTCCGCCGGGGGTGAACTTGACGCCCCACCAGACGGACACCGGCATAATGCCGTGGTGGATCACGTGCAGGGTCGACACCTGATCGTACCGCTTACGCATCACAAAGAAGAAGGTGTCGAAGAACTCTGTGAACTTGGAAAAGTAGTACCACCAGCATCCCTCGGCCGTCTGAAAGATGACCACGGATAAGTCACTCGATATGAAACCAAATGTATATACTCCACCCTGTACACATTTCTATCCCTAACCATGTACCTATCTCTATGCAATTTTCTGGAAGGCCTACATTTCTGGAGACTGTAAGCGTTAATCGTACTGCACGTACATCCTTTAGAGAGGGTTCATTCTGGTGTTTCTCTGTCTTAAAGGTATAGATCGATATTACTTCTTGGAGAGTGGAACTGGGCTCGCCACCACTCAATATTTATGGCCTTCCAGTACCAATATTTCAAATCTTTCGTTTTTGTTATGCAAAGAACGGCTTCAGCTTTAGCAGGGCGCTTCCATTCGCATTTGAACTAACGGTAACACAGTCTCAACGCTTATCAATGACAAAAAAGCTATTTGCCAAATCTCTGGGCGATCAGCTTTCTAAGACCCAGCCACTGCCAGTCAGCCAGCCAACCTGACGGCACACGTGAGGCGGAGAGAACCGCATAAAATGTTCTCTATTCCTCGCCATCCCCACAGGCAAAGAGCCAAGAGCAAAGAGATTCCGTCTGGTATTCGGTATCCATTTCTTTTTGATTAGCATAAGAGAACCTGTCGCCATTGCCGTTTTTCTAAAATCTTGTCTTTCCGCACCCAAAACTGGTTGCTTACATAAAATCTGGCCCAGTCAACAAAAGAACTTTGCTATTTGCTAACCATAAACAATATATGGAAATTCATACGCCCATGCCCGACTATACCTGTGTATGTTCTGTGCATACTCTTGAAAAAGAAGAGGAACACTTACACGTATCGCTTTGGGTGAGTAAGAGTAGTCGACGGGCTCGCATCTCAAGTTGTAGCCATTCAGCCATCCGCCTATGCAGGACTGGGGAAAGAAAGAGAGCTTAGTCGTCTAGTGGAAGTGGGTCTCCGGCTCCGCTTTGGGGGTTACCTCGTAGAACAGCCAAGTGCTGAAGATCACCTGCGCCGCGTTGTAGACAATCAGAACTTTGCGCAGCTCGAAGGGTTTTCTGTTTTGCATGAGCTTAGGGCCCAGCACCTGGAAGATGTTCAAGTTGAAATACATATATTGCTTATTGAATATGATGCCCTTTGTCCCTTGCCCTCGATTCGGCATCATCGTCTGTCATTTGCCATAATCAAATAGAGGCCACAGCCCGTTGCAGCAATTATCAAATCAAACCCATTGACGTCGACGTCGACTTCGACTGTTGGTTTTGTGACAAGTTCGTTGCCCAAGTCTTTTGTTTGGCCAGCCCTGGCTCCCCCGCCGCGGAGAGCCCGCCTGAGTCTGAGTGCGGTTTCGGCAGTTATGTGAAAGTAAGTTAAATGCTTCGGCAAAACTATACTATGAATGTGAACCACTGCAAAGCGGTCAACCTAAATAGAAATCGTTTATTCGAATTGATTTTCGATTTTTTGATTTTTGATTTTTGCATAATCTCGTTGTCCTCGCTTGGGTCACATTTCGACACCAGCTGCCAAGCGATCGTCCCGTACGAGTAGTATGGGATTGGCATGCGATGGCCCTGAACCTTTCCTTTTGTTTCACATTCATTTTGCAATGCAATAAACCGAAACTAGTTTCCGACGAGCTTCCAGAAAGGCATCAAAATGGCATCGCTGAGTGCCATTCCCGGATGGTTATCAGCCAGTTCTGGCAGGTTGGCAAATTAGCATAAATTGGCCAGAATCGTTCTGTTGTTGTGTTCGATTCAGTTTGGGTTCCACCCCATAGGTATAGATGATCGGTGCTTCCCCATTCCTATTCCCATTCCCAGTCGTAGTGCCAGTCCCAGTTTCAGTCTCTCCACTTACCTTGACGATGTACGCATATGTAAGGCTGATGGCTATCGTGGGGAACGGCGAGCTCATGAGCGGGAAGGCCTGTGTTCGGGGATCCGATTTGTTGTCCATCAGATCCCGCCAACCATCGTAGAATCTTGTGAGGTAATCCTGCAAAGCAAGCGAAAGATTAGTCGAGTGTTCAGCGGAGATTTGGCAAGCAATTTGGAGCAATGCAACACCAGACTCGCCTGGCAAGATCAAGTGTCAAATCAATAAATAATTTGCCCCGTTAATTGCAACATTGCAACAGCGGTGGAGCAGTCATGGAGTTTCCGCCAAATCCGCCGATTTACGATTTACGATCAACTAAAGTTCAAAGGGGCGGACAACTGATTGATTATAACTATTCTGCGGTTCGGCTCTAATTAAAGGTGCTCGCTCCGCTTCACTTGGATCTCCGAATATGACTACTGACAAGTCTTGTTTCGCCACATGAAGCAATCGGCCAGTCACACAGAAACAAAGGAAACTAAGAGCCAGTGGCTCGGAAAGAAATATCCGTTAAGTTGGCCAAAACAACATTCTAGGCGAATTTCCGTACGTGGCTACCCACCAGCCGGTTCACCGTGATTTTCTATCGATTTCTCGCGGTAGTTCTCTACCGTCGCGACGGTCGATTAGCACCCGGTAAAGCCAGCCGCCATAATATAAATGTATGTACATAGAACGTATGTGCACTGGCATGCTCGTTTCGAAAATAAATGGCCGAAATCTAAGCCTCGCATTTGAAAACTGGTGCAGCCAGCTTGCCGATTTCGATGTTGCAATGTCTCCTTGTCCATGTGATAAATAACAAAGCGAAACAATCAACAAATGATCGGATGGACGGATAGATGGATAGATGGATGGAATGACTAACGGAGAGGGAAAAATCTAACGATAGAGATAGGTAGGGAGGGGGGAGGAAGCGAGGGGGATGCCAGGAAAGAGTTAAACCAGTTCCGCGATCGTTAATCGCTGACTAAATAGTTAAATACCTGACTGACGGCAATTAAAGAACAACAACAAAGCTGTCCGTAATTACGACTCCGGAAAGGGGTTAGGGTTAGCTGAATTGATTTGATCGAATCAGGGGCGTCGTCGCGAAAGACACGATTCCGGGGAATGTCAAGGATAATCCTGGAAATAGGCTAATTCAAATCATATACGGATATACGGTGTATCCAATTATTTAATTAAAGCCAACTCTGGGACATTTGAAATTGTAATGGAGGAATGCAACCCATTCAACGACTCAGTTTCGATCACAATTAAGGAAATATCTCGAAACTGGCTCGAAACTGTTAATCTCAATTCTCGAATCTCGCCCAAACTAGGCTAATTCGTTCTCACAGGTGCCCAGGTGCCAAGGTGCCCACAGAGCCCCAGGCCTTTTGTTTGCAAACACATCTTTGGTACGATAGCTACGCCACTGGCCAGCTGCAGGCTCATCCATCATGAGTACCTGTTCGTCAGCACCAGCTCCAAACAAAGACATTCGGATCCGCGACCCAACACGGACGTAGACGTGGACGGGGGGGGAAACAATGCTCATTCGTCGCCTCGTCTCGGCCAGCTACATACGTCAGCAGTCGGTAGCAGACGGTCCGGACAGCAGTAAGCTGTCAATGGCCACCAGATTGATCTCCGAGAGCCGCGTTATGCCGTTCGTTCGCCTATTCGGTTCATTAACGGACAGGGTCTGGCTCGACAGTCGGTGAGATGAACCCGCTGACCAACCGACTGACTGACCGACTGGCTGACAGGCGGTGGTTGGCGGTGGATGGGCGGATACTGTGGGTGTGACCGGAGTGGATGTAATTGCGGGTTATAGTCGGGAGAGAACCGCAGTCACCTCAGCCACTTGGAAACTCCCGCCGGCCATCTCTCTTTATTACAAGATTTATTGAAATTTCCATCACTTCAGCGATTGGACTCGTGCTGCTCCATGTGTCGCCATATGACTCGACAATATTTCCACTGCAGAGCTGACGTAATTTCGGCGGCACGAGTAGGCCGCAGCCAGTGAAGCGTCCAAAACGAGATTCTCGTAATTGTCGCCATCAAACGGCGGCGACGGTGACTCAGATCGGTGGAAAATATTGCTTCCCCTGCTTGGGCTCCGGAAGGGCTCCGCTCTCATCCCAACAATGTCGCCGCTGATTGCATCTAATTAAGATTCACTTTTCTTAGAGCCCGTCCCCGAGATCTCTGGCGGTTTTCACTTTTTTAGGTGCGTGCTAGTTAATTGAATTCCAAGGGGGAAACCCGAGAGTACGAAGCCAAAGCTTGGATACCCTTCGAAAGAAGAAATACGAACAGGTGATGTGCAGAAATAAGAAATACCCACAGATGATAGGCCAATCGATACATACTTTGAGAGTCATTTTAGGCGATGGAAATCCTCTAAGAGCTCTCAGAGTAAATCCTTTTCAAATCTATCTTTATCATCTTTTCTATAAATTGCAAGAAGAGTAAATCTTTTTATTTTCTATCCGTATGCTCGGGTCTTGGGGTCCAGCTTCAAGTCTAGTTAGCCTTCAATTGCTTCCGGTGATGCGGCAGTTTTCGCTGATTTCGCGAGCTTTCCCCCGCGCGGGCGGGGGCGGGGACGGGGCGTGCAATGTGGGGGCAGATCACACACAAGAAGCACCTATGAAGCCACTCGCACAGCCACAGACCTGGAGCGCGGGTCAGCAGTGCTGCTTTAATTCCACATATTTTATGCCATTTGATTAAGGAAAATTACTAGCGATGAGCGTCATAAAACCCGTTTCTCACACTATCTAGGTGAGATCCATTAAGATGGAAATTGTATATACTTAACACGCACCACACTGCAGTCGGAGCTGGAGCTGGAGCTGAAGGAGGAGGGCACTGCGGCAATCACTAAGTGCAATTAAATTTAATTGTCCGTCTGTGTCTATGGCTGGGGCTGTGTCCGCTTAGATTTGCTCTTGCCCCTGGTCGTTCCCCTGTCGGTTGTGGCCCGAAAACTAAACCACTTTACAGCGGTGCATTTCCGAGTGCAGGGAGGGGCGTGGCAGAAGGAAGTTCAAGCCGAGGCCGGAACCGAAGGCATTCCATTCATAATTGTCGCGTTTTGTGCGCGAGCTGCTGATCGGCTTATCCAATGATCTGTCATAGTGCGGCCTGTCGTGCCGAACCATAATCCATCATGTCTTATTCCTCTTGTTGCCCCGATGTTTATCAACACCCAAGCAACACCCAAACAAAAGACGCAAGACACGAACCTACCGGACGGGCCCAAGTGTGGGCGCCGCCGATGGCTTCTCGAGTAGTGCGCACTGCGACTGGAGTGGCACTGTCTTAATTGAGCGATTCAATAAATCAAATGAGCAAATTTCCGACCGCTGACTGGAATACACAAAAGCACACGGCGAAGTCGTTTAAATTAACATTTGCTGGAAGCTGAGAGTGCAGTAAAAATCAGACAAAAGTCCGCATCACACATCACGAAGACCCCGCTGGGTGGTCACCAAATGGCGTCCAAAGAACGAAGACGACAATAACATAGCGTAAACATCATTTACGGCCATCTGTAAGCCCGAGCAGATACCAGTGCGAGTATAAAATATAATACTAAATACATTTGAGGCGCAGTTTGTTGAACTTTGTTTTTCGCAAAATAAACTAGAATTAAAATACACTTCGCGAGAATGCGTAGCTGATCGACTGATCAGTTCGTGGTTAGTACGAGCAAGACTTATGAGTACATAAGTATATACTTGAATATCGTTAATGTGGCGATCTGCAAAAGGTTGGCCAATAAATGGCAAATGTTGACTCACTCGCATCGGATACACTCCATAGGCGTACGTACGTACAGTGGGGCTTGTGCAACGTTTCTATTGAATTCTGCCAATTCACGATGATGAGGATGGTGAGGTGAGGATGATGACGATGTCTCGGGCAGAATTTTGCTTTTAACCGAGCCGTCTTCTGGCCTCGCCAGCTGTTTTTGCGGCTGCTGCTAGCTCTGGCTGGGCTGGACTTTGCCCCAACAAATATGCCAGTTGAAAATGTATTGTATTTGCTATTACATAAAGCTGACATTCGACTAGCCGACTGTTGCCTGGCTGGCTTTGGCTCTGGCTCTGGCCAGTTTGCGTAAGCCACAGCCTCAGCAGCATCATCAGCATCTCTTGGCCAAATGCTGACCCTTTTTCGCTTTCTTTGGTTCACACGCGCCCGGCTCCAAATGCTTTCCCTCCAAGCCCACAAAAATGCTTCCGTCAGCCCCAGTCCCGACAGCAACAGCAACAGCAACAGCGTCAGCGGCAAGTGTAAAGAGGCATTTGTAATTGTTGTTTCTGCTTGTGGTTGGTCCATTGTGGCTGCTGCTGCTGCCGTTGCGCGTTACATTTTAACGCTTCATTATGCGCCATAAAAACGACCGAGGTCCAAAGAGCCCAACAAATGAGTTGAGACTTACTGTGCCCATGATTCGGGGCTGTCCCAACAGAAGACGCTGGTGATGAGTGACCATTCACCATTCATATCCATCATCATTGCCCGGTGTCGCCATCACCAGCGTCTCCTTAGCAGGGCCTGACCCACAACGCTCAGGCCCCGCCCGAAGCAGTCAGTGACTAAGCCACCTACTCCGCTCCGCCTGGGAACGATGGACGACCCGACAATGATTGTCTTTAGTCTTTAGTCTTTAGTCTTTAGTCGCTGCGACAAATTGTTCTGCTAATGTGTGGCCAGTGACTGTGTAATAAGTGGCTGCCACTCTGCCACTAATCGCACAGCACACCGGCGGGCTAGGTGGGGCTGGCCAACGGGTTCAGAAGAAGACATCAGAGTCGGGGCGGGAAGGGGAGTGGTAGTGGTAGTGGTGTATCTGTTCCAAGAAACCTCGCTGATCTTCACGGCTTTTATGGCTCACGCTCCCGCCCAGGTTTTGTTGATTTAACTAATTAATACGATTATTCCGTTTTCAATGCCAACGTCTTTCGCCGCTCTTTTTTTTTTTGATGTTTATGGATTCATTCACATTGAAAAAGACTGCTCATCCCGAACATAAAATGCTTGCCAAATCCGAATCAAAGGCGACTGCATTTTTATCATTCAAATTTTGGGTTTTGTACAATTTGACCCAAAAACCAATACAAGCCAGTAGCCAGCGGACAGACACAGATACTACATACTACATACTACGAATACTACTCGTATTTGGCAACATTTGCATTCGGCGGTGCCGGAGCCTGCGTCAACAAGGGCAATTAAATTATCAACGAAGAGCCGCAAGAGCCAGCCCCAACACAATCGAACAACAAAAGTGCTATTAACACTTTACAACAGACTGGCAATTAATTAAGTCAGGCGTCCATCTCCTCCATCAGGTCCAAGTTCCAAGCCTCCTCTGTTCCGAGTGCTCTCCGGGACAGTGTCTGGTCTGGGCATCAGACCAGCTTGCGTTCAAATGCATAATTGGGAGGGAAGATACAGCGAATCAGAGAAGAGACATCTCGCATAGAGAATGGGGGAGCTGGCAGAGAGCAGATGATATAGGTGTTGGGGCTGTTGGGGCTGCGATGTAGTAACAGAAATCATCAGCTCAAATCTGAAGATTTCAGTATATATTTCTTGTCAAGGCCAACCGGCTATTGGCTTGTGGCTGCGACTGGCTTATGATTTTGTTTTTGGATTGTGTTTTGGATCTTTTTTTGCAATTGAGCTGGAAAGAGACACGCGGGGGGAGGGAGAGGTGACAGCGTCAGTGCTGTCTAAATACCTTCTCTCGGATGATTTTTAATTTGATTTATTTTAATAACTTTTATATAAGTCCCATCTCTGGGGCGGCACTAAGCAATTTGCACAGGCCACAAAAAATGAAATACTCGTAAGTACAAAATTATGATTTCCCGTTTGTAGAGCCGCATAATTGTCCGGCTCAACACTTTTACTTTCCCAACAACAGTCGGTCGGGGCTGCCACCACCAACGGCGCCATAGTAACCCAACCGAGAAGAAGCAGAGATAAAAGCCAAATGTAAAGGGCCAAACTGGTTTGCACCCATCGGGCTCGGACCGATCGATGCTCGTATCGCACTTAATGATTTTCGATCATTAATACCAAAAAAAATTGGCCCGAATCCAAAGCCAAAGAAAAATCAAATCAAATACATACGCATGTGTGTGTGGAGGCATTTCTGCAAGAGTATGCGTATACGTATACCGGGTGTGCACGAGCCTGCGCAACATTAAAATCAATTTATAGGTCAAGTTGAGCGTTGCAGACGGACTGGGGTGTGGGGTGTGCAACTGGCTTTTGGAGCCAACATTCAGGTTCAGCCTGCGACTTTTACCCAAGCGGCATCTTGTCTAATAAGACGATACGATATGATGATGCAACACCTGCTGCTGCGGCTTCTACTGGCGCTGCTGCTGCTGCGGCAGCTGCAGCTTTGTGCAATTTGTTAAATGTGTAAACAAATCTTTGGTAAATGGAGAGCCGCAAGAGAAAACCGAAAATATTCGAGTATATTAAATACAAGCAAGACTCGAAGACTACGATCCCTCCCCACACGATGATCGGTGCCGTGCCGCATTTTTGTTGCGCCTCTTGTGGGTCAAGTTGAAAATGCAACAAGCGTTCACTTTCAAGCGAGCGACTTGCACGCGATTTAAAACGCGCCATTTCGTCATACGCTCATGTGTACGTTAAGCGAAGCAACAACCACAACGAAACACTTGTTGCACTTGTTGCACTTGGTGCACCAACAACACCAACAATATACATACATACGGGTCCATTTGTGGCTGAAAAGACTTAACTCCAGCGACTTTTCAAAGCAACTAAATCGCGTTAATTTGGCAATCGAGCAGCGTTGGAGTCGGCCGCTTGGCGCTGGCCTAAAATCCTAGGCCAAGTAATTGGTGCAAGACATTTGTTGCCACCAGCGCTGCCATGCTGCGCGAAGGAAGCCCGTCCACATACCATGTGCAGCCATTTTTGTTGCTGTTGCTTTTCGAGGCGATTCTGCTCCGCTCACTAAGTTTCAGCCCCGTTTCAAGTTGCAACTTGATGAAATATTGTTGCTGCTGCTGCTGCCGCCGCTAAAACTCGATCCGTAGTCAAGTGCACAGCTGCAAATACTCCAAATGCTCATAGTGCTGGATGCCATTTGAGACCTTTAGCTGAGTCATCCCACGTTGCATCCTTCTCTCTATAGATATCTTAAGAGATAATCATATATACATATATTTGTATATGCATGTGCCATGTTTCCAGTTCCAGTGAGTTATGCGTTTGCATCAATAATTGTACGTTATCAAATGGCTCTAAAACCAGCTATTGAATACGCCATTCCGATGCAGATTCCACCACCCGAATGTCGCACATTGAGTTTCGGCACACCTCTCCCCCTAGACACCGCGCACTCCCCAGAGGCCTGCACTCGGAGCCTTATAAATCACTAACGATGTAATTAACCAGGCAATGACTTTTTAGCTCAATCTGTTTGCATACGGGTGCCGTCACATACTAATTATCTGGTTCAGTCTAACCACATATCTCAAATTTCGCCTTGTATCGAACGGGTGCTCGAAAAGTTTTCGGAGTTTCTCCTTCTGTCAAGCCAGCAACCCCATTCACGAGAACTTGATACACTTTTCTTCAGATGAAGATCATCGAAGGTTGCAGCCGTTTTCAGATGGAGTGCACTCGTGCTGAGACGGATAGGTCAAGACCAGGTCCCATAATATTTCCATTCCAAACGCTTTGTCTCCGCAAAAATGGAATTGTGAAATATTCAACCGCCAAGGGGCTAAAAATGTATGGGGATTTGTATGGGGACATGCAGGAGCGAACAGACATACAAAAAATAGTTTAAACTATTAAATATTACAAAATTGGCAAGCGGACATTTTGGCACAGGTTTCAACCACTATGGGTTTATATTTACATAAATATTTATTCAGCTGTCAGTTGATACATAAATATGTTAAAATCTTTGCAGGCTCGCTTACTATTAAAAGTAAAAATTCATTGGTTTCAATGCAAATTAATAAAATGAAGCAAAAAAGAAATACGCTCTGAAACAGTACATTTCATTAATCGTGCAAAGCCCCCCTTGAAACATGAACCCTGAATCCCATTTAATGCAAATCCGCTTTGGCCACAGTTCAAGATATTACGCATACGACATGACACACAATTTACTCTCCCCTAGACTCGAAAGCAACTTAAAATGCACAAAACAATTAACTAAATCGGACCGATTTAAATCAACGAAAGTATATTGGTTGTACACACACACACACACACACATACGAGCAAAACGGAAATCAAATATGATCTTTAATATGTTAAAATGAAATGTATATGGCTTTTTAGCAGCGTTTTAAACCTCGCAGAAGGCAGTAAAGTGTTAGAATGGGCTCAGGAGCAGGTCTTTTTTATGATCGCTTAACACCCTGTACGGTGATCAGTACTGTATTAATCGCAAACAGGCAGTGAATCAATGAATTTAATTGCAATGACACTTACATCAATTACCAGCCGATAAGAGTCCCATAACATCGTCATCGCTTAATGTCGATTCTCTATTTCTCTGTTCGCGCTCTCCGTTATCAGTATATAGCACTTGCTGAACGAAGGGGGGATAGGCACAAACACTCACGCAAACACACGCACACACACACGCATACGCATACGCCAGGTAAACCGCGGGGGAGCGCCACGCATGCCGTGTTTCAATGTTAGTATTGACAATAAACCTTTGCCCAAATGGTTCGATGGCGAGGCAGGTGCAAAAATGCACCGACTGGCAGGCAGCTCCCGCTCTCGTATATCGCGCATACGCCGAGTTGTGCCAGGAAAACCGAAGTGGAACGCACCAGAGTGGAGCACACAGGCCGAACCGATCGCAGTCACATGCGGCCGAACTTATCTCACGCACACACCGAGATAGCCGAGCTATCGCTCGTCGCTCTCTCGTGCAAACACTCCCACACAGGTGGGGAAAACAGCTGAGTGCCAGTGCCAGTATCGATGGCGGTGGCGGAGCAGGGACGGGAGCGGGAGCGGGGACTCACTAACTGTCTCTCTAATGTGGCTGTCTGCTGTACAGTGCCCGCAAGCAAATCGACTGATTAAGGCACATTTCTGCTGTGATGACTGTGATTGCTGCGCAGTTTGGCGGCTGTGCGGCGGCTAGTAAAATTGGCCGCAAGCCTCTTGGCACTTTTCAGTGTCAAATATGCGACCCACCGAAAGTGCGGCAAAAGCTGAAAAAACGCGAGGTGTAATAATCATTGTGTAAGCGGGCAAAAGGAGAAGAAAACAACTGGGAGATTTGAATAAGTTTCGATATGTTGGGGCTGTTTTTTGTAAAATGGTGCAATGCTCACAGCCGGAGCTTGGATCATTAGCCAGCGGCAGCTGCGATTGCCAGATTGCCAAACCGAATACATTTTTTTTTCCAATTTGCAGGGAAGCCAAGCCGATGAATGAATATGACAATCACTGGATTTCTACATCCATCAGCAGCAGCAGCAGTTGCAGGCGACAGAAGCAGTCTGAATGATGAGCAGAAAAAATAAAACGAGCTGAGGATAACAACGAAGATGGGCAAAGCGGAGAGCATTCGATTGCCAGACCGCCCTGCTCTTGCCTGGCCATGAGGCCGTATCATTTCACTTGCCATCGCCCATCGCTCGATCGGATCGGATCGGAGCGGAGCGGAGCGCCTTACTTATCCAGTTATCCCAGTTGAGATTCAAGGTCAGCACTCCACGGCACTTCCGTGTGAATGTGGTCAAGCCAGCTGGCTCTGGGCCTAACCCAGAGTTAGCCTCCAACGAGTCAGCCTTCACTTCACTTCACTTGGCCAAGACTGGTGCTGGTGCTGGTGCCACCGCAGACAAGCCACAGCAAAGTGCACCACTTGCAATTTCGTGTGCACTTTTCTCAAATCTCAAGTGCGAATGGCTCTAGCAAAACAGAAAATATTCAGAGAGTGGGGGAAAGCGAAAGCATTGAAAGGTCTGCGCTCGGCAAAAATGCATTTGAGAAAGACATTGAAAGACCTTGCCCGAAAATTTGTACTTGAAAGTGAAAACCAGTTGCTCGGGCCCGAACTTGGTGTTTTTCCATTTCCAAAGAAACAGACAAGAGAATCAGAAGAGATCGGCTTGGATCGGAGTGGAGTGGAGGGAGAAAGAGTGAGCGTGACACTTTACGGAAGGTTTTCTCAATGAATAATGACTCTCATCTCATGGAAGTCTCTCTTTGTTCATGCCCAGAGTTATTCAATTTGCTCAATTAACTGTAGATACTCGCACAATATGATATTTAAGGAAATATTGCGGATGTTGTAATGCACGGCGGGGAATATTTTCTCCCCTACTCACTTAATAACACCCTACCGTATTCAAGATAAATAACATATGCGAATCGTGCGGCTGGCAAAGGGTCATTTGTGAGATTGGACGTAAAGCCCAGCCGCGCTTGCATGCTACTTTGTCAGAACCAAAATTGCAGGGTGGAGTCCCAGCTGATACTATATTTTTCTCCATTAAGTCGGGTAAATGCAACAGGAATTCAGAGGGTATTCCCACTAGCGAAACTTACCATTTTCCTGTGTGAAACGCTGGTTTAAGGCACTAAAAATCGGCCTCCTTTCAATTAATACAGCAAGACGTATTGGATTTAAAGATATTCACTTTGCTGATTTACAAAGATTACTTTGCTTTGGCATTCAACTTTTCACTGCTCGTTCGCCGCACTCTCGTTTGTTACGTTTCGTTTTGATTCGATTTGATTCGATTCGATTATCCTTGATTTTGATTACTGGACTCCTCTTTATATCAGGGCTTTCACACGCGTCAGACACACACACACTTTCGTATCATGTTTATTCGATTTTGGTTGTTACTACATCACAATCGGAGAAGCTGCGACTGGCTAGATTGCTGGGTTGCTGATGCTGCTGATGCTGTCGCTGTCGCTGCTGGTGCTGCTGTCGCTGCTGCTGTTGGTGATGCCGTTGGTACTGCTGGTGATGCTGCTGACCACAAAGCTACGGCTAGACTTGACTGGACTGCGACTGGGCGAGCGGACGTATTCTCACATTCAAATCAAAAATCAAAATAAGTTTAATTTCACGCTGTCGCTTTGCTTTTATACGAGTCATAGGAGCGCTGTTGGTGGCGTGGCGCATTTTCGGTGAGCGGGAGCAGCGGCCTGATCGTGAGCGTGCGCGGCAGCCGAGGTTGAAGCTAAAGTCGAAGCTGAGACGAAAGCTTTCGACAAAATTCTGAGCGCAGCTCAGTAACAGCAGCGGCAGCAGCAGCGACAGCAGCAGCGACACCAGCAGCGACAGCAGAGGCAGCAACAGCGGCAGCAACAGGTTGTCAGCCCTCATGCATATGTATGTGTGTGTGTTTTGATCAGTGTATGTATGTATTGTTTGCGAGTCGCTCTCGCTCTGCCGACTTTGGATCTGCAAGGATGCTTGGCAGCGGCGTTGACCTGGCGCACTGCCGACTGCGGCTGAGAGCGGGCCATGGAGATGGAGAGCTTGGTAGCCCTTTGGAACATCGTTTTCTGAGCTTCGGCTGTGCTTTGCACCCACACCGAAGTGCAGCGATAATTAACTGAAATACCACAGCCTCTGCGGGGATTTTTGCTCTCTGCTGTATTACCCGTTACTCGTGGAGCCCACAAGCGTGCTGTTTTCGTGAAGATGTATGAAACAGAGAGTAATGAGCGTTTCCGATCCGATATGATTCACAGCCAACCCGGTTGTTCTACTAATATAATTTTGCGCTCCGCGGATTGGGAGGGCTATGCAGTTTTTTTAATGAATATCTAGAATTACTATTTGAATTTATACACAGCGTCTAATGACATTAAACTATTTTTTTTTTATATTCATTTTTTATCGATAGGCATATTTATCGAATTTTATCGAAATATTCCAAAACTATTATTAAACTTTTTTTCTGTCTGTTTTTATTCAATAGGTAATCAAACTCGGGTTACGCTCGAAGCCAGAATGCCCTCAAATTATATATATTTTTCATCAGCATCAATAGCCGAGTCAATAGAGCCATGTCTGTCCGTCTTGTTTGACGCCTAGTTCTCAGAAACTATTGGAGCTACAGCAACGAATTTTCGTATCCAGACTTCTGTGAACAAGTTTTTTCCAAAATTTTACCACGACCTGTTCCACCCCCTCAAAGAATGAAAATCTCTGGCATTCACAATTCTGAAGAAGCGAGAAAACTAAAAATTAAGAATCGTACAGAATTACCATATCCGTCAGACTGCAGAATCCGAATCAGACGGAGCAAATGAAATTTCAGAGTCTACAAGTCTGTCTCTTTCTCACACACTCTTCATTGTGCAATGTGTGCGGGTGTAAATGTAGCAGCGACTCACATCGTTCCCCCTCGTTTTCTCGTATCTTTAAAATTGTGGATGCCACAGATATTCGTCCTTTAAGGTGGAGGGGAAGTGGATTTGGGATACAACATTTGAATGCTCTATCACTCTCTTCTAGATCAAGGGGTTAATCGGGACGGACAGGCAGAAATGGCTATATCGAATTTTATGGGGTCCAAAGCGCTTTCTTCTGGGTCGAACATCCACCACCACACTAATAATATTTAATTTTTAATTAGATCTTGTAATCTTTAATGGTGCACAATTATCTGTCGATAGTTCAGATCAAACTTCGGATATTTTCTGCTTTACTTAGTTTTGAAGTTTAAGCGAGTTTTGTTTTAGACCCCGATCGACCAAAGGTTTTCGCAGTCGATTAAATGTTCAACCAGAATGAAAAAATCATTTTTCCAATTGTAAGGTTCTGGCTGTCGTTTAATTTTAGTCCTTTTGATCTCAGGTTGGATAATTTTCTATTAGCAACTAATCAACCGAAGTATCGATTATCAGTTAGCTGGAATTTCGACTATAATGGTTTTACTTGTATTTGACTTCATGCCTTGTGCTCTTTGCTGTTGTAATGGTGATAGCACCGTTCAAAGAGCACCTGAAAAGCCGTTAATTAACCCCTGACCAGCCCTGCCGTGCATATAATTACTGAGATGCAGTTCGCAGTTCGGAAAAGTGTGCAAAAAATGTGAAAACCAAGACGAAAAGAGAATACAAGTAGGACGCCCCTGGGTCAGCGACAAACACAAATCAAACGCGACATCGATGCTCAGCTTTTGTTTGAATATGTACGAGCATGTATTTCGAAAAGAGAAGACGAACCTGCGATGAAACCAGTTTGTTTTTTGGCTTTTACATATTTATAATGAAGAGCGACTGCCCCGTGTCCAACTGCTGTCACTAGCCGCCGATTCCTCTGTTTGCTTTGTGGCATCTGCCTGATCAATAAACGGCCAAAACGCGCCGTGAACTTGTGAAACAAACAATGCTGCTGCCAAGAGGCGGCCTTCCCCAGGGGATAGATCTCCAGCGTATACTCGATCGTGTCATGGGTAGAGAAATTCGAATGGCAGGATCGAAGGAGAGAGGAGGCCATTATTTAGATACCCTCAACGGCGTGACTTGCACTGCTTGACCGAGTGATCGGCTGATCAGTAGCCAGTATACAGTAACCTATACTACTTTATTTTGAATTTGCCTGCTAAAAATATCACCATTTACCAACAATTGCTTGCAGTTTTCGAATCTGAGCAAGACAAACAGCTGCATGTGTACTCTCAAAGTTCATTGCGTGGTACAATGCCTTTACAGAGTTCTTTCCGACAAGTTCTGGCGAAACCCCTATACTCGTACATCTATCTTATTACGTTCGAACTGAGCAAACATCAGCGTGAGATCCGCTGAATATTCATGAGGTTTTACGTAGCCCTTTGGTGATCCCATCGAAGAGATGCGATACACGCGTCACCCATATTAGGCGGAAATTTGAATACAATCTTCTCAAGGGCTTCTCTAGTGGCTGAATGACTAAAGCTACAACTTCCGAGTGAAGCAACAGGAATTTCCGCATATTTCCGAATGCGGTAATCTAGTAGGTTTTCCCAAGACTTCTCATCGTTCATTCTGTATGTAAATTGAAGGAACTGTGGTATCCTTTATGTCATTATGATGTCCATCAGTCAGAGCGAAATGAACAGCTTCGGCCTCTTCCGGTCGCCACCCCCGGCTCTATTGGCGGTACAATGACTTTTTGTGCGCATCTCCGTGTAATTTTGGACTTTTTCAACACACCCGTACTTAATTGTGCAACCTTCGGCCCAGAGACATTGACTTTAATTTTAATTTCAATCATTGGCGCAGGTGCTGATCATAATGCTGATGATGCTACACAGATGGACCGATTCCATGTATGGCCAGTGTTTGGTGGGTGTTGCTCGCCGGCCATTGTTTATTGGGCCAAGTTGAAGAGTTTTTGTGTTGCTGTCTAGCTCTTTTTATAGCTGCTTTGGAATCTCGTTAGTACTATTGGCCTTATTCGAGAAAAACGATACTAAAAAGACCGAGTTCAAGGTTAGCGTTCGCGTAAAATTACCAAATGCTTAAAACACGAGCCAAGGGAAGAGCTCGGGCGGAATCCTATCAGCCTTTAAGGCAGCGGCGACCTCAGCTGTGGCTAGTATAGTTGCAGTTGCTGTGTCCAATGCCCCTTGGGGCCTCGTGCGACACCATGCTGTTGTGAAACTCTCTATGATCTCTATGATTGATCCAATGATTTGGCGCTGCCAAAGTCTCAATAGCCCTTCAATCAATCCACAAAGGCGGGCGCAGCGATGCATATCGCGACTGTACTCTGGCTGAGGTTGTGGCTGTGCAACCACTGGCCACTGTTACTGTGATTATTAAATAACGGTTAAGTCAAGCGGCATTTTCTGATTCTGCAAATCATTCTCGCATTCACATTAGCGTGGAATTTTTGGTCTGGCTGAAGCAATGCAATTGAAAGTGTGAAATACCAAGACGGACAAGAATAATAAACAGAGACACGAGTCAATTTTTAGCCCTCTGCCTCTCAGACTGCCTAAACAAACCACAAGTCATAGGTACGAGAGAAAAACCCGTTTAAGGCTTGCCAAAAACAATAAACGGCTACCCACAAAAACATGTGCAGATAAATATTCCTACATATATTACATATACACGTAGAAGCGTATTGAAAATAAAAATACATGGAATTAACACGGTAACTGGACTTCCCATACAACAACAACCTGCACGGAGCTGACAGAGAGTCCATTTTAACGACATTTGTCAATAGCCCAAACAAGTTCAAAGCAAATCGATCAACACACATCTGAATGTGAATCTGAATAAAGCAACGAGAAGATGCGATGATGACGAAGATGAAGATGAAGATGATGGCGATGATGGTGAGCGGGGCCTAGTAGGGGCTCGAGGGGGTTTAGTACGCATATAAAAACAGAGAGATATTAGAAATTGCGCAAGACATTTGAACATTGGCCGGCCATCGTGAAATTATATCAAGGTCAGCCAGTTGACACACAAACCAATCGATTGAGCTAAATAATATTAATTGATGGATATTTTAGTTCCAACTCTAGCAATTTCATTAACCCATTCACACAATGAGCAATCTGCACCGCAGCAGCAAGTGCAACGTCACCTGAAATTTGCATGATAAGCCGCGCTTGATTTAAAATTAATTCATTGCAAACTTCGTTTCTTTCACTCAAATGTACATTCAAATGCAAAGTGGCTAAATAAGCCCCATAAATGCATTTAGCCAATGGAAAACTACCAATTTGAAATATTAATGCGCAAGTTGATCGATGAATGGAAATTACAGATTTGAATGATTTTGATGGCGCGCACTGCTCCGCTTATCGCACACAAATACCGATAATATCGATGCATCGATACACATTTATTAAACGAGCTTAGAAAGCATAATTTTAACAATAAATAAATGAATAGCTGAAACCATTTGACATGCGTTTCATGCTGTTTGTCATCTGTTGATAATTACAGTTTTATGTAGTTGCTGTGTAGCAAATTTGTTGTTACCTTGAAGCTACCATGTACAAAAGTTATTGTGGAAATTTTCATTGAAGGGAGAACGAGATCGATTCGGACCAAAATAGGAGATCGGCTCGAAGATCCAATCTAATCCGGCACAACAACATTTGTCGTTTTCATGAAACACAGTGGAGTCAGTGCTGCAAACTTTTTATCAGAAAAAAGCTGTTTCTAACTTGAAACGGGGGGGAACGTTGTGAGTTGCTGCGGACACCGCAACTCTACATTTATACCCGATACTTAGTCAGTACGGCTCTCCTCCGGCAGACGCCGCTAATATTGAACGACACGACAAAGAGTGCGTGCGAGAGAGACAGAAAATCAGTCTGAGCGTGACGTCGGGCGCTGCGTAGCCACTGCAAATTGATTTGTTCCTTTGGCTATAAAAATGATCCGATCTGATCCAGATTCAGCAACCGGATAGATATGGTCATTCTCTACGATTGTGCGTTGTTAGTTTGCTCGAATCTGCATGTGGATGCCCCAGATTTTCGTCCTTTGCGGGGGCGGAAGTGGGTATGGCGAAATTTTGAGACTAAACGGTCAAGGTCCGATACCACAAGAGTGTGGATACCATATTTGGTTGCTCTGGCTCTTATAGGTTCTGAGATCCTCGAACTCATATTTTGCAATTGGCAAAACCGACAATGAAACCTGTGTGCGAGAGCGAGAGCGAGAAAGAATGAAATTGTTTTCTTGATTCTGGCTATAATAATTATACGATCTGGTTCAGATTTTACACTCTAGAACATATAATCATCCTCTACGATTCTGCATTTTCAGTTTTCTTGTATCTTTGAAATTGTGGATGCCACAGATTTTCGCCCTTTGTGGGGGCAAAGTTTTGAAATATATGTACTTGTAACAGTGACATATCACAGAAGTCGTGATATAAAATGTCGTTGCTCTAGCTCTTATAGTCTTTGAGCACTAGGCGCTAATAGGGACGGACAGACAGACAGGGCTCAATCGACTCGGCTATTGATGCTGATCATTTTGATCAGGAGTTGTTGACAATGTTAACAAGATGCACAGTTTCATTGGAATTCATCTACGGTCGTAATTTTGACAGCAGTTCCCCCGCAGTGAATTTGCGCTGAATTTGCATCCAAATCGGATGACCCACTTAATTTTGAGTTGAGATAGATACCATTAAAGTGGCTATTAGGAGGCTAGTCATAGATGATTACCTTTTAAGTTTTTTGCTAAGACGTACAGATTTCCATTCAGCCGCTTTCCTCGCTCAGCGTCTTCTGCAGCTTTAGCTGCAGAAAGTGATCCTCGACAGTGCGCCTTGACAAAGCTCGAGCCTGGGTGTAGGCGTTTCCAATCACCGACAGTGTCGACTCGAGGTCCTTAATCTCGATGGCATTCTTCAAGTGATACTCGCCGATGGCCTTCTGGTCGAAATGTTTTCTATATGCCACAGAGGCCCGCACGTGGGTAAAATCCTGTGTAACAACATCGATTCGATTATAAAAAAATTTTCTTTGGAAAGGTTCGGTTAACTTACATATAAAATTCACAGCTCATGTGCATCTTCATTTCCAGATGAACTTTTCTGACGGGAACTTGGAACGTGCCTCTGCTCTATCGAACTTGCGCATTTTTGCAGCAGCGGCATAACCATACAACGAGCAACGCGTCTTAAGTCGTTTAGTCGTACATCGACCCGAGGACTACCTACTGTTTAAATGTAAGCAACATTCGAGGGATGCGCATATACAGCAGACCATTGTACGTTTCCGTACATTACTCATAGGAGGCCACCACCGGTAGCAGCCAGATCGATCAGATCTTTATCCGTAATGTAGGATGAGAACTTATTCTGCGCCTGGAAGAGATACATACATACATAGCTGGCCGATAGCGCCTCTTGCGGGCTCTGGGTGATAATGCGGACGGACGTTGTGTATTTCGGCTACTAGAATTATTATCGGATTTCGTTAGCCATGTTCTCAACATAAAACGAGGGGGAACGTTATGAGTTGCTGCTGCGACCGCAACTGTACATTTATACCCGATACATAATCAGTATGGCTACATTGAGCGACAAAGAGGGCGTGCGGGCGTGTCGTCGGGAGCCGCGTAGCCACTGCAAATTGATTTGCTCCTTTCGGCTATAAAAATGATCCGATCTGATCCAGGTTAGGCAATCTGGTAGATATGGTTATTTTCTATTATTGTGCGTTTTTAATTTTCTCGTGTCTACAAAGTTGTGGATGCCACAGGTTTTCGTTCTTTGTGGGGGCGGAGAGGGGCGGGGCGAAGTTTTAAAATACGCTTGTAACAGTGACATATCACAGAAGTCTAGATACAAAATGTCGCTGCTCTAGCACTAGGCGCTCATAGATACGGACAGACAGACATGCCTCAATGGACTCGGCTATTGATGCTGATCAATAATATTTCTACTTTATGGGGTCGGAAACGCTTCCTTCTGGACGTTACACACATCCACTTTCCCCACAAATCTAATATACCCCTGTACTCATTTTGAGTATCGGGTATAAAAAGCAGAGAAGCACTAAAGGTAAACAAATGGTAAACAGCTGGGCACCAGGGCTGCAAGACGGTAAACAGCTCATGGAAATAAGTTCATTGAACCACAGTGGAATGAAACTAGTCGGCGCAAGGTTTACATTTCACGATTGTCATATTGTGCCTGGATATTTTTTAATTTTAGAATATAGGATCGAAGTATCGAAACATACAAATAGAATGGTTCATCACATCACCGTCACCTGGTCAAAGAACCAGTTCATATTATTCACCCAGCTCCGTTCACGACTGACTATCGGCACACAACTGAGGATTACAATTTAATTCGCAATTGCTGTTTTAAAAGTTGAGCAGGACTATATAACTATAACTGTAACCAATTGTTGTGCGCGGATCAGCTCTATGTACTGTTACTGTGGAATTCCATTGGTTCGCTACGGATTTCAGCGCAAAGTTTATTTAAGTGGCAAAGCGAGCGCACGGTGGTAACCTGATCTTCTACATCAATAAATGAATACAAATTTAGAAATAACAAAAATGTCGGGGTGTGCTCAGTTTGATCAACTGAAATACTTCGTAGATACGGTCGCCGATGGTCACATCAATCCACAATTGCTGACAAATCCAACGCTCATCAAGCTCGCGTAAGATTCCCCATACCACCCGTTCCCACATACAAGTAAACAACATTTTTATCGAATCTGTAATCCACAGTTTGAGCTTCCTTGATGACATGCCAGCGACGCGGGACTGTGTATTTAAATATTTCGCCCTCCTGGCCGAGATCAGCGTGCAGCTCTATGTGTCGCCCGAAATGATAGACCAGAAAACGGGAATGCCGGTGTCGCAGGTGAAGCAAGGAGGCAACCGCAAGCAACAGATGCGTGCCCAGGATTACGAGAGCTTCAACATGGTCAAGACAGCCCTTCAGAACTTGGTGTGGAAAGGTCTGCCTGCCTGGTCAACGTTTATTGCCAACTGGAGCCTGGAGCTGGTCGCGAAGCTCTCTGACAAGTATACCCAGCGCCGCATGACCATCACAGCATCCTGCAACTATTGGTTGGAATGCAGTGCCATGCACGGACTGATGACCCTCATCAACAGTTGTTTTCGCAAGCTAACCAGCGCCGAGGAAGAGACCTGCGTGAAAATAATGCTCAATGCCTTCCACCGGTTCCCCATGACCTTTGATTGGATTGTGGCACGTTTGGGCGGTTGTTTTCCATACAAAATCATTTTGCAGATTCTTCAGTGTGGCATCAAGCGCTTTGTTAAGGACTATCGCTGTCATCTGGACTCTGAGGCTGGCATCTTGGACTACATGACGTCGTGTCACGAGCAGCAGTTGCGTGCCGCATTTCGGGAGATGCTTAAGGCAGGCTTTGCTCCAATGAAACCGCTCGATATCGCAGTGGTTCCTTTTCTACTGATCACCACAAACTACTCGGATGCGATTCTTCAGAGCCTAGTCAATGTGCTTGTCGAAATATGTTAGTAAGAGCAAAAATATTCTTATTCTGTCTCTAACATCGCTTCCTCTCTCTGCAGACTCGGAAGACATGTGCGAAGTGATTATAGAGAAGTCCCCACTTTGGCTAAGCAACAAGATGTTTGCTGACATGCAGCCGACTCTTAATAACGCAGTGCTACGGATGAACGAGCACGGAGCCACGCTTCTGATCACGGCGGCGAAAATGGCAGAGAAGTTTGTGTGGTGTCAGGACTTTCTGGACAACTCCATGCAGGAGCTGGAGCAGTGGGTGCTAAAACAACGCAACTTCCCCCTTCTGGCAGATCTTGCCTACGAGGAGACGAAGTACATGCTCTGGAAGAGCTGTCTCAGCAAGAATCTCCTCGAACAGCAAACGGCTGTCCGTTTGCTACTCGTTGTCTGTAAGTACATCTGCATCCCCATGAAATGGTGGCAATAGTTGATAATTTCTCTGCTCTTAGCCTCCCAGCACCCGCATATATACTATCAGACGATATCCCAGCTGCTGAAGAAGTCCTACGCCCAGAACCCGAATGGGATAGGTGCACTCATCCGCCTGCTTGGCGGGCAAAGTGGCGTGGTCAACTTTCCCGGCTTTACGCCGGGTTTCGAAATGGTCTTGGAGGACATAACGCTGCACGTTCAAGTCAACAACCGCTTGCCCGTGCCTCCGGGAACTCCTACAGAAGCGTACAATACATTCTCCAACCTTAATATGCTGGCAAAGTAATGAATGCAGAAGAGCTGTGATTTTTAGTTTTCCAATTTCAACTCAATCTACCTTCATTTTCCTCAACAGAATGCATAAGAGCAAGAATGTAGCTCCCAACATCAGGTCGACGCAGTTGACCCAGGCTCTTAACGAATGTCTGCCCAAGATTGTACAAATCTTCGACTGCACCGTTAACAAACTAGTCCTGAAAATGGACAGAGATGCAGCCGAGAGCAGTGCTGCAAAGTTCAGGGCCCAACATTCCAGTAATAATAAGCGCGAGGGCCTGACGGATATTTGTAATGGTAATGAGTATGGGAAACGACCCAAAACGGAGCCAGGGGAGAATGGCACGACCAGTAGCCCTGTCGATGATGAGGATGCATGCCGTATGCGCCTGGCCCATCTCATTGTGGACCTCTTAAACAATATTGAAGGAGGATCCTGCCATACTGTGCTGCGCACTCCAGTGGTCCTTAAGCTAGCGGTGCTAAGCGTCAAGTATTTCTTTGTGGGTCTCACCGAGAAAAGTAAGTGCGCAAAAAAGGTCGCAAATAAATAACTAAGCCAGCTACTAATCTACTAATCTCTACCCTCAGCCGTCATTCGTCGCGCCGCGGCCGCTCATCGGTCTTATGCCCTGCTGCAGCGCCAATGCTCTGCCCGCAAGATTGCTAGAACCGTCTGTCTGCGGGAACTTGTGGAGGGTGCCCTGTTCTATCACGGCCATCTCTTGGGCCAACTGGAGGAGTACAAGCTGGACGAGCTGGAAATACCCGAACATGAGATGCTCATTCTGCAAAACCTTCACACCAGCTCTGGGGCCAACTCGAATCGTTCGGTGCTCCACTCGGGAATCATTGGGCGTGGCCTGCGGCCAGTGTTGCCCACAAATGACCGAACGTGCGATGCGGAAACGCAGGCTCTATATCTAAAGGCATTGAATGCCTGCTGCGCCGACTTGGTAAGCGATTTTAAGCAATTATTGCCTTTCCTTTAGTACAAGTATGTATGTATTTTCCCCTCCTGCTTAATAGGAAAAGCCGAACAATGTAGAAGGTTATTCGCTGGTCTCGCTTCTGCTGGTGGAGCTGGTCTCCACTGATGTCATGTACAATGGCCTGCCCTTCCCGGACGAGGAGTTCACAAAAGTCACAATGGAAAGAGATATGCAGATTAGGCGCGCCTTCATAACGTCCCCGGTTCTGTGGGCAGTCTTGGGTCTGATAGCGGGCCACAGACCCGCTCTCTGCTACTCATCAGTGCTTTTACGGGCCCTATGCGCCACGTGTTTGCATCACTGGCGCGGCAAAAATGGTGAGCAAGATTTGACTGTAACTTGGGGGACCATTAACCAAGGGAAATCCCTTCTCAGTAAGCAAATTTCAGGCGACCGCGGCGAATGACGAGCTCATGCTCTGCACGAAGAAGCTGCTGCAGCTGCTGGCCATGAGTCAGCTAATACCACCCCCGTTGACCAATCTGCATCTAATCATTGAACACTTCGAGTCGGCTGAGGAATGTTAACAGCTCTAGCACGTTTCGCAGCATCACTTATATGGCCACATTTATCTTGCAGATAGCCCTGTTGCTGCGCGAATGCATCTGGAACTACTTAAAGGACCATGTGCCCTCTCCAGCGCTGTTCCATGTAGACAACAATGGCCTACATTGGCGCAACACCAGTCTGGCCAAGGTTCCTCCTCAGTATGTAGACACGCTGCGGCATCTAATGCAAAGGAAACTCTCCAAGTTGGGTCCACACTATCACCAGATGTTCATCATGGCCGAGCTGATGGACAGCAAACCCGGTCCAACAGGAATGGCGGAGACAACTGCAGCAGCAGCCACAATGCTGCCCGCCTCCAGGCTACAGATCGTCGAACTAGAATAAGAGTATGTAAGAGTGTGAGGTGTGTGAACTAAATGCAGTGTTTGTATTTGTGTTTGAACTTCAATGGGTTGGTTTTATTTTTGTTTGTTTCTTTCATTCATAGATTTTTGTAAATTAAAATCTCAGCTTGGGCCTTGCGAGTATGTACTGTCCAGCAGTTACTGATTTGTCGGCGGCTGAAAATGCTCCAATTTTGTTTTGTTTTGAGTATTGAATATAACGAAGCCAACAACGATTTTCATTTCATTAAAACAGATGTTTTTTATGTGTGCCCCAAGTATTTATGATCGATGGGCACAATCCTTCATCCTTCTACCTTCAGTACATCATAGTAACAACTAATTTACTCTTTCATTTGATTCATATAATACACAGTATTGTCACATGGATATATGTATAACTTTCGTGTCGCTCGACCTCGAGCTCGACCTCGACTGCCCCACCGCCGCTCGTCTCAGACGACTTTAAGTCTCTGCTGCTGCTGGGGTCCTGGTCCGCCATCCGGTTCCTACTTTCTTTTATAGCTACAAATACTTGGCGAATATAGGACAACAAAAAACGGGAAAACAAAACCAAAAAGTTGCTCACAATTTGTTAACGAAGTTATTCTTTCATTACTCTTAGCAGCTAGGTTAACGTTCTTCGCCTGCCCCGCCTACGAGGTGCGGCAATGGCTCAGCTTGCGCACCGAGATGCACGAGGTTAGCTTCTTTGCGCGTCGCTTCAGCGCCGATCCTTTCTTCTTAGCCGGCATCTCGTCTCTGTTTCCATTGCCCAATGACTGTCCTGCCGCCGTGGCTGCTGCGGCGGCAGCGGCACTTGTGGAGGGATGCTCGTAAGTGTGGCAGGCAGCATGGGCTGCCGCTGACTGTTTTGCTCGTATTTCAGACGCGGCCGCTGCAGCTTGTCGCGCCAACTCCTCTGAAAAGATACAAAGCGTGCCCAATTAGCTACGCCAAACCAGTGCTCTCCTTCATTGAGCATTGACCACTCACGATTGACATCGTGCTCAGTGAAATACACATCTTCCTGGTCGTGCTCGTTGCCATAGTGGTAGGCTTCCAGGTAAGGCAGTACTGTGGAACATCGGTATTTGTCGCCTTTCAGTGGAGGAATGGGTATCGGTGGGCCGGTGGCCGGCGGTGCGGATATGAACCAACTGCAAGCAAGGAAACCATTTTACTGAAAGCCAGACACTGAATATGGACATCTCCCACTCACGTGTCCTTGCGTATTTGCTGCAGCGAGAGGCGGGCACTGGGATCTGCTTGCAGCATGCCTAAAATTAGTTTGGCAAAGTCTGGGTCCAGCTCGTAGAGCCAGTCGGGCGCCACCCACTGCCCGCGACCAATGTTCTCCAGTAGGCGATAGATGTTATCGCCCTCGAACGGGTACTGTCCTGTGGCCAAGTTGAAGCTGTAAAGACAAGTATGCGAATATTAGTCAGATCCAAATCGGGACCTTGGGAGTTGGGACCTACAGTGTGACGCCGCTGCTCCAGATGTCCACTTTGAATCCAGCGAACGTTTCGTGGCCATTGGCAATCTCTGGCGGCTGAAATGCTGGCGAGCCCTGTCCCGTTGTGCATGTGTCGTCCGGCGAAAAGAGATCCAATTGCTCCGCAACGCCGAAGTCGGAAATCTTCAGTGTTTGGTCCAAGGACAGTAGCAGGTTGCCGGGTTTTATGTCCTTGTGAATGACGCGGCAGCTGTGTAAGTACTCCAGGCCATCGACCAGCTGGTGGAAGTAGCCGTGCGCCTGGAACAATGGCATCTTCTTGTCGGGCTGATAGTCAACCATTTCCTGCAAACCTCCCACGCAGTACTCCATCACCAAATACATCTTCTGCTTCTCATCGTTGTAGAGGACATCCACTAGCTCCACAATATTCGGGTGCTTCAGCTGCTTCAGAAGGTGGATCTCCCTCGTTACGTTCTGCTCACCGTTGGGTATGCGGCGCAGCTTGCGCTTCGTGAGTATCTTGACGGCGAGGCGGCAGAGGTCCTCCGAGTTCATTGCCTCCTTCACTTTCCCGTACGAGCCCTCCCCCAGAACATCGCCCATTATGTACTTGCCGACCATTTTAATGTTCTTTTTCTTCTGCTGATAGATAATGTCCTGACTGTCGACCCGGTTGAAGAACACGTTGCCCATGTCCAGAGTGACGCGGTCCAGTGTCTCGATCTCGTCGTCATCCAGCCAAGTGACCTGCGGGTGTGGGTGTTCTTCTAGCAGCTCGGGCTCATTATAAAAGCTGCCCGCCCTGGCCACGCCCTCTGCCGTTTCTTCACCTTCCTTGAGCTCCACAAATGCCTCGTCCAGCTCGGATGCCGCATCATAGTGAAAGTTTGTATTGGCCAGCAGTACTGTCATCTCGTCGTCCACGGCGTCCTCATCCAACGGCTCCTTGCCGGCCCCATCGACAGACTTGTTGGAGCCGAGCTGCTGGCCACCGCCTCCTCCTCCTCCTCCTCCGTCGCCCTGATGATGATGATGATGTCCTGCTTTGACTGGTGCCTCCATTGTATGTGTGCTGGTCACAGTCATTTGGATACGATACTCTCTACTTCCCTCCACACACGCTGTCTGTGTATCCCTATGTATTGTATGTATATAAAAACGGAAAACGACTCTCTTCTGCCGACTCTGCTCTCTCCTTGCTCCCTTCTCTGCTTCCGTCTCGGTGTCCGCCTGCGTACCACCGTATCCCCGTCACCGCCACCGTCTCGTGGGCTAGAACTAGAACATTGCATAAACTTCCGAACTGCCCACAGCCCACCGCTCACATTGTGTGTATCGTTTCGAGGGCCAGAGGAGGGCGCTTCTCACCGATATGATCGGACGTCGGTGATATGACGGCAAGGAGCGGAGCACGTCGTAAGCAGCAGCGGCTCCGAAAACGGCTCTTGAAAACCTTTTTTTGACACCCAGGGGCGGTGTACTTCCGTATTACTTGGACTGGCCAAGTACTGGCTAGGCTAGTGCTACGCGCTTTGGGGCCTCTTTTTTGTATTTTATTTTTTTTTAATAAATTTGCACAAGCACAACCAAATTGACAGATTCCAATTTTTCGAACTCGGTGCTGGATTCTCAAAATTTGTACATTTTTGTGTTTACTCTCAAGTGAAATGGGTATCGATATGGCGGTGTCGATATTATATCGAAATGAAATGTCACACTAACGCTGCCACCAGGGCTGCTGAATTGTTATGAAGCGAAGTAGGCAACGATTTTCGTATGATTATGATCATTCATTATAATGGTAGGCGACTCGTTGGGAGGGTGACACCATGTAAGAGTTTTTTTGACGGGAGCAACAGGACTCCTGTAAGTGCCGGCCAATTGTTGTTCTTGTTATACACATACCTTGCGCAGCTGCTTTTGATGCTTTAACTCGTCGTGCGAGTCATGTCATTGTGTTTCCAATGGTTCCGCGCTGGATATTTGGTCCGGTGGCCAGCCGCACAACAGTATTGTTCACTATGCAGCTTTGGAGTGAACTGTGGAGTGCCTGGATTGGAGGTCAAAACGCTCTTAGCGGTTAGCAGGATGTTTGGTCTGATGTTCACAAAGCTGCCTTATGCGGCGGGTGCTGGCCAACGCAGTGGCCAGTAGCTACGTGGGGAAAGACGGTGCGACGCAGGGGCCCAGAACTCTGACCAGCAAACCTTAAATCTCAAAGAATTCTGGGAAATCCAACATGTTTCTTCTTTTGCTATATAGTATATTTATTCTTGATCAGCATCAATAGCCGAGTCCATTGAGCCATGTCTATCTGTCCGTCCCTATGAGCGCCTAGTTCTCAGATACTATAAGAGCTAGAGCAACCAAATTTGGTATCCACACTCCTGTGATATCGAACTTGCACATAATTGTTTCAAAATCTTGACCCACCGCTTTCGCCCCCGCAATGAAAAAAAATCTGTGGCGTCCAGAATTTTGAAGATACGAAACAACGAGAGGACTTGCCACCTTTAAATATAAATCTCAGGTGCAAGTAAGTAAAATCCAGGAGCGTGATCCAAGCAAAGAGGTTGCTTGGACTAACGAACTATTTACGGCTTTGTAAATTGGCAACGAAATAGATTCTTCATCACCAACGTTTTTCTGCGTTTTCGGATGTCGAGTGTAATTATCGGGTATAATGAAACAGTAGCTGGGTCCTTTAATGTCTTCATATATGTTCACCAGGACATACAATTCGAACTAACAGAATAAAAAGAGGCAATACAAATTATACATTATAAATATTACAGCCTATTATTTGGATTACACCACCACTGTCCTGTCTGGCATATACTCGTACTGGGCGGAGGCTAAGAAATGAAATACCATTTACCAGTCCATGATTTGGATCATGATGAGTTCATGCTGATCACCACACTAGATCACATAGTGATCTGTTTACTCTGTTGGCCCGACACTGATACGCTTTGCTGTGTAGTCAGTCGCTGTGTTTAAAAAAATGAATTACTCAATCTAATAATCTCATTCCTATTAGCATAAAGAACTTAACAGTTTGATATGTACATATGTATATGTTTTCTATGTATAAAACTTAACCAAGAAGTGTCATAATACTCTAAAAATGATAAAGTAAAGTAAAATTCCTAAAAGCAACGACTGTAATTCAATTTGTACATTTTTGTGTTTACCCTCAAGTAAATTTTGTGTATCGATATGGCGGTGGCGATATTTTGACGACATCGAAATCGCTTTCACCAGGGCTGAATTGTTATTAAAAAATAAATAAATGCTTTAGCGAAGTGACGAGAAAGAAACGAAGTAGGCGGTCACATATATTACATTTTTTTAAAACCCACCGATTTCAGTAAGCAAAACGCAAGTCATGGCCACTGGAATTACCACCAAGGAGCGGCTGGAGAGGCTGATGGCCGCCAAAACACAGCTGGAGGCTCAAATTAGTAGAAATGGACAAATTTTGGCTGCAGTAAGTAAACTAGTCCAGCGGTTGGTTGATTTCAAAGCTAAACAATCCAGATAACAATAAATAAACTCTTCCAGAACGACAATGTGGGCATGACCGGTCCCATGATCGACGCCGAAGGATTTCCACGCAACGATATCGACATCTACCAGGTGCGGCAGGCCCGCCAGACGATAATTTGCCTGCAGAACGATCACAAAGAGCTGATGAACCAAATCCAGAACTTGCTCAATCAATACCACAGTGAGATCGCAACGACCGACCCTGAGCTGGTGAATCGCGCCTCCGCCTTGGAGCTGGACAGCGAAAGAGGGTTGGGTGGAGCTACTATCGCGCCTCCCGATATTCGCCCCATGGTTGTAGTCAATCTAGTCAGCCCCAGTTCCCCGGCTGAAGAGGCAGTGAGTAGTGGCAGACTAAAGACCTAACGCCCTCCACGCTCATGTGTAAAATTATTCCGTTTGTCATTTTCAGGGATTGCGCGTGGGCGACAACATCTGCCGCTTCGGCTCCGTTAACAGCAGCAACTTCAAGGGGGATTTGGGCCAGATCGGCGAGGTTACCAGAAACATGCAGGACCAGAACGTGCAGCTCAAAGTCATGCGCGGCGACCAGCTTCTAGATCTGCTGTTGGTGCCAAAAGCCTGGAGTGGACGGGGCTTGCTGGGATGTAACATTGTGCTGCCCCCAGAGTCCATGGAGTACTAATTTATCATTTAAACTTTGATGCATGTACATTTGCTCCATTTAATTATTCATTCATGGCCAGGCATAATGAACACAGAACATAATTGTACTAAATTGTAAAAATTGATTTTAGTTTATGTGTAGCTTCGTTTCCAAACCTATCTGAACTTATTTCGAGTGACCGACGTCCCGGCTTCTGGGTCACTATGCCATGAGGTGGGATGGTCAAGGCGAGAGAGTGACAAGTGCACGAATGGCCCTAATTCAGGTGGAGAGGTGAAGCATAGTTATTGAAAATGTAGGACTACTAAGTATACTCATATATAATATTCCAAAATAAGTGGCAACGACTGACAGGGGACAGTCAGAGAAATTAAATATTTTCAAATCAGTGGCTCTATTTCGCATTCGTTATCCCCAATATTCTCGAAATTCTCCCGCCAAATGCGAAATAAAACTTGCGCTTAACAGCACGCTGTTAAGAAAGCTTGGGAGAGAGCAAAAGCCCAACGGAATTTTGGAACAGCGAGGCAGGATGCTCGACTCAACCCTGAAGCTGACAATCCGCACAGGACACAGTCTCCAGCAGCCCCAACTGTCAGTTTGTGCGCCGTAGCAGTTCTCAAACTCAGCTAAAGTCGCGTGCATTGCGGACGGGACGCAACCGAAGCCGTGCCGAGTAACAAATTTAACTGTAGTGAAAAAATTGCCAGGCGGAAAATTTTGCTATTTTTCGAGTGATAAATAAGAGGATCTCCCGAGCGATATTCCCGAAAATTGCCAATTACGGAGTCCAATTTGCCAAGGCAGTGAGAATATGTGTATGTCTGTGTGTCTTTTATATAATGATGGAAGGGAATAGAAAAGCATTAATGTGTGTTGGCTGGGAGGATGTACGATTTTTTCGCTCAGCTCTCGCCAGCGACGAGGGCAGACGCATACAGCAAATGCGATAGGCGAGGTGGTGGCGGAGGGGGGCGGAGCTCTTGATAGTGTCACTGTCATTGCCAGTGCACAGCAGAACAGAAGAAAGGAGTCCAAGGGGGGGGAGGCTGCACGATTCCGATTGCGGGTGGCCAAATAGGTTAACAAACAATGCGTATAATGGCCGTGCGAACGGCAGAGTACTCCTTATTCTGAGGCAAACTAACAAAAAAGTTAACTAAGGGCGAACTCAGACGCGGCACAGCACGGTACGTTGTGTGTGTTGTGGCATCCTTTGCGAACCTGGCATCCTGTGTTTGTGTGTGTGTGCAAATGCTGGCAAACCACCCCAACAGAGCCCACAGAGCCCAGGACCAACATTTTGGTTACCCAATAAATTAAAAAGAAAACCGAGTGCGTGGTTCTGTGTATCATGTACGGGTGTATGTATGTATGCGTGTAAGCTTTAACGCGCACACACAGACTCGGGTCGGTCAACAAAAAGTTCATCTCCATGATTTGAGCATATGAATGTTCGATTCGAGTGAATGTAGTACATACTTGAATAATTCAGAGATACTGCAATGCTGCTGGACGGCCAAGTTTAAAATATCCTCATCCATTGTTCAGAGCTGTCCGCAGAGCTTCTCATTCCACCCATTCACATCAGCCCAGCCGCTGTCTGATTTAATGCTACGCCGGAGCTTTCGTGCTGGCTGTTTGTTGCTTTCTCATTATCCCGTTGCGTTGCTTTAATAATTCACCAAATACAGTTACCGCTGAATCTGAAATTGCCTGCACAGCACTTTCACACTTTGCCAGCTTCCAGTTGCCAGTGTGTTCGCAAATCCAGGCGCTTATTTGCGAAGCGAAGGACGCATGCAAATGAATTTTTAATTTGCACGTTTTCATTGGGTACACAGAAAAAAAAACAGATCAAATTCAACTTTAAATCCACAGGTCAAAATTAAATTTATAAAATTAGTTTCCGAGGACAATGGTTATGGGATACTCGTCTGGTGGGTTGATATTTCACACGGTTTTATTGGAAAATGTCATCATTTAACCATACATTTGTTTCAGTGTAAGCTAGATGAGGGTTGCCTGTTACGGGCCTAGGCCGTATAGAGTTTTGCTTGGGGAGGATGTGGATGATGACAGATTAGAGCGATGCATCAATGAGTCAGCAAATTAGGCAGGATGTGGATAGGAGGTTGCATCCTGGCGCGCAGGTAATGGGGGATGATGCCACACACTGGGATCTATTTTTAGACCGCCCCATTGCAACTTGCCATAAAGACTAATTTATGTCATTTCCACACAACGTAGCCGCCCGTCCCAGTCCGTCCCCCGGTTGGAGGCAAGTGCGGCGTAAGTGAAGCCGAAGGACACTACACAAGCCTCACCGACGAGATGCCGCCGCTGTGCATGCGACATACCGAAGCAATTGCCGTCAGAAGCAGCAGCAGTGGCATCCTTGAAAGCTCCGCGCCCTCTGCCAGAAGGACCACGAATACAGGCGCTGCCAGTCACTGATGAGGGGCAGGCATTTGCACTTGCAGTCGCAGTCCCAGCATGGAATGCATCAGAGGTGGCAGAAGTATAAATAACACAAGGACATGGACGGCGCAACGAACGCGACGAGGACAAAGGCCCACGGCAACGACAACGGTAACGGTAACGGTAACGGTATCGGCGTGTGTGAGAGCAACGTTGAAAGCACCACCAGCATCCATTGCGAGCTGTGACCGTGCAGCTAGGCCACTAGGATCCCATTGCGGCTAAATGACGAGATTCAGATTCATAGTCGAGAGACATTATTTGTAATGCAATCAGGACGAGGAAAGTGCTAAGTGAATTGTGCCGGGCCCAAAAACTTAAGTGCCAGTACCGCAAAGGCGGGAGCGTCAGTAGCACACACGCACAAGCCAACCGTTACGTGGCAGAGAGCGCGAGAGGAGAGAGCAAGTGAGAGTACGAGAGAGGTGTCAGACTTGTTGTTGGCGCTTAACCCAATTTGAAAAGTTTGTCCTTTGAACGAAAGCGAGCCCCTGCCAGAACCAGCGGACAGCAAGCCAGCACGGTGCGAGTGGCACATATGGCAGCCAGCGGCCGGACAAGTTGCAGGTGCAGCCAAAAATCCAGCAGCTCCAGCAGCCCCAGTAGCCGCAGTAGCAGTAAGCAGCTTTACCGCAAGCGGAGGCGCCGCCAGTGAATGCCACATTGCCAATAAAATAACCTCGTCTAAATGAAGAATGAAGAAACAAAATGTGCGCACGATATCCTTGATCGTGTGTACATTTACGTATCTGCTTGTAGGCGCCGCTGTCTTTGACGCACTTGAATCTGAAACGGAGAAGCGTCGTTGGGAGGCGCTGCAAGGTAAGTGAATGGCCGGCCAGGACATTTTCTGTCGTCGAGTTACGTCATAAACTAAACAGTGGTGCAATTTGGTTGCATTTCCAGATGCCGAGGACATGATAATACGCAAGTACAATATATCGCCAGAAGACTTCAAAGTCATGGAGACGGTGGTGCTCAAATCGGAATCGCACAAGGCTGGCCAGCAATGGAAGTTCACCGGCGCATTTTATTACGCAACCACAGTGCTAACCACCATAGGTATTATGTCGTCACGTCACCCTACTGCATCTGGCATTCAAACGATGCATTCTTTATATCTGAGCAGGCTATGGTCATTCAACGCCCAGCACCGTGGGCGGGAAGCTCTTCACCATGTGCTATGCCATTGTGGGAATTCCCCTGGGCCTCGTTATGTTCCAGAGCATCGGAGAAAGAGTGAATAGACTGAGCAGGTGGGTTGGCTGTGCCTGGGCCCTTCCTGTGCCCTTTCCTTTTCCGGCTACCCCTACTGATACTTCCACCTCCTCTGCCATACCCACAGCTATGTTATCCAAGCAGTTCGCACATCGCTGCGCTGCAAACGAACTGTCGCATCGGAGGTGGACCTCATTTGCGTTGTGACGACGCTTAGTTCGCTGACGATAGCGGGCGGTGCTGCGGCCTTTTCAAAATTTGAGGGCTGGAGCTACTTTGATTCAGTATATTACTGTTTTATTACATTAACTACAATAGGTAAGATCTCCATGGCCCTTGAGAGAAGATGGCACAGCTCAACTATTGGTATTTTGTATTTTTAGGCTTTGGCGATATGGTAGCCCTACAAAGGGACAACGCACTGAATAGAAAGCCGGAGTACGTGATGTTCGCACTGATATTTATACTATTCGGCCTGGCAATTGTGGCCGCTTCGCTGAACTTGTTAGTGCTTAGGTTTGTTACAATGAACACCGAAGATGAGCGACGCGACGAGGCGCAGGCCATGCAGGTGAGAAGATCAGAGCCGTGGCAGCGGACTCCAAGCAGCTCATGCAACTCATTTTTTACCGTAGACTTGAGGACTGTTTTAGCATTCCTATGATTATTCTTATGATTAAATACAAATTAAAAAAATACGAGTACATTTACCAAGTCGAGATAATCCAGTTTCGCTGTACCTCCCCTTCGTAGTGAACCGCTTTACTCTCCAGTTTTATCCTAATACAAAAGCTTCGCTGTACCTGTTCACTTAGAATCTTTGAATACGATATGTACAACTTTGTTACGTTTATTGCCATTCAATTCAACTCGAATAATTTCCATCTCATCTCTCATGTCGAACCTTGAACCTGAACCTTTCTCTCAGAAACTTGTTAAATTATTTCTACATAGCTTTGAATATCTGCTTGCCACTTTGCTGCACACTTACACCACCGACTTACTCTTGATAATCATGCACCTTCGGTTTCTTTTTCAATATTTAATATTGTGCAATTGCAATACATATTTTGTACTGTATTTGGAACCAATTAATTTATACAATTTATTCAATGCAGGCCAATACGAGAGCAACTCAATGTAAAACGAATTAATATTTTCTTTTTTGGCATATTTTCGGTTGCTTTTGACTTAACGAACGAATCAAATGCAAAACGCGAGCTTAGTTTATGTCCAAGTCCAGTTTATGGACCAACGAGGTGATTGCGGTTTTCGATTCCATATATTTGACTTACTCTAACTACAACCACCACTTCACCACCTGCTTCTATACCACACTGAACATCAGCCACAGCCAGAGCCACCGCACCGAGAACCACAAACACACTCTCGCCACAGCCACACAAATCCAGTCCCAAAAAACTGAGCTCCGCTCCCTATTTTTTCCACGCTATACTAATCTCTACTCCACATTTGGACACTCCAGCGTAATATAATATAATAATTAATGCCGATACCCATTACAGGCACTGCAAGTGGCTGTTAAACTGGAGGGCGATGTAATAACATCCAACGGGTCCATACTGAGCGGCTACGAGGGACACGATGCCCAATCGCTGAGCGGATCAAGTGCGTCATCCATGTGCTCGTGCCATTGTATGTGTCTAAATAGAAACCGACATAAAAAGTACGTAATCCGCCTCAGTACATTTCATCACACGACAAAAAAAAGATAAGGAATAGGGCAATTTACAGTGCACTTGTATTTAAAAAGCTTTGCGAACGACGCGTCGGAGGGCAAGATTAGCCAAAGGACGTTTCCTTTTCCGACTGAGAGTGAATATCGTGAGCAGAGATAGAGATAGACCTAACATAGTGCATGCAGGTGCCAACGAGACTCTCGAGAAAGTTTGAATAGAAACAGACAGTCAGAGGGTCGGACTTGGCTACTAATGGTGATTTTAGGGAACATTATTGAATGTACATTATTCTAGATATGTAGATTATTTGTAAGCCTGCTTTTATATCGACAAAACGAAGGACGTACCACCAAACGTCTTATGTACGAGTATTTATTCATTTGTGGTTTTTCTCAACTTTTCGATTTTTATATCTGCGCAGGAGTAACCACTTGGGCAGGAACAATGATACAGAGTAAGAAACCTCTTTGAAAACTTTAACCGGCCGCTTATTAACACAATGGCCATTGATTACCCAACAGGAATCGGTACAGACTGCAGCGATCGCCCACGCATATACGGCACCTGCTGCCCGAGGTGGTTCCCATGCAGGATTTGAACTACGACTACGATACACAAAGTCTGCACTCAATGCCGGATCGTGGGATCATGGACAGTAACTACATGGGCGTCGACATGGTGGACACTGCGAGCAGCGGATCGCCGTTGCGGCCACAGCAATTGCTCAAGCGCAACGTCTCACTTCTATCTTTTCGCATCTAGGAGGAGGTATTGGTATTCCAGTGGCAGCCAAGAGAGGAGCAATCGCAGAGTGAAGATAAACAGGGGGAGCAGAAAGCAGGAACAACGAAGTGGCGGCCCCACCCCTTGGACCTGCCCTCGCCAAAAACGACTTACAACTTGAAAGTGATAAAAAGGCTCTAATAGTACTTAAAACTTATTTAGATTCGAAACCGAATGTAGGACGAGATGGAGTTGGGAGGATTATTGAAATGCGCAATTTATGTGCGCTCCGCGAGATTCTATTTATGTGCATTTACAATGTAAATTAGTGCATAAATCTATAAAACTTGCAGTAGGCATGCTAGCGACTATACCTAAATATATGTATACATACATATACAGTACTTACTGAACTAGAGCACTATACAATTGAAAGTAAACCACTGCCATTTCCGAGCGATAGAGAACGGGAGCTATGCAAACGACTACATGTACATATCGTATATGTATATGAAGCGGTGCCCACATTGGTCGTCTTTCTATTTGAACACTTACAGCCTCTGAACGGTATACAATATATAAGTTACACCCGTGCATGAACAACATGCAGACATACATATATCGAAATTGTTATGAAAATTAGGTGCTGCCTTCACTGAAACAACTGCGGGTTTCACTAGCTGCGAGTCCTTGGGAAGCCTCCGAAAACCGAATCCAATCGTACATATAGTTCAACTACCATCAAGGGCAAAGAGAGTATCAAATGAAATTGTGTAAATACTTGATAACGGATTAATGGTAAATAATGTTTAATAATCCATTTTATTCCAACTTATATTGATTACTATTATGTAATGTTTCATTCCAAACTTGATATTAGTTTACGGTTAGGGTGTACGCATATTGTAGCTAGTAGCCACATTTCATACGACGCCAATTAAACTCGATCTTATCCACTCAAACCAAGTGTGAAATGTAGCTAATGTAGCTTTCAGCCACCCACAAAAATAATTTAGGCAGCTCCAGTGCTCAAGTGTCTCCACGATGTGCCAAAGCACCCACTCGTACGTACATATATATGTACATATGTACGTGGGATGCAGACCTAGCCCACTATGTGGGCGAATAGTCTCAGACCAGAACCTCCCCAGTCGCATTTATGCAGAGTGCATTTAGTGTTAGTTGTAGATAATGGCGAAATAAATTACCAAATCACATGACCCATAATTTAGGCATTTGTTAATTTCTTCACAGCATTTGTATTTAAAATACAGCTCACGAGATCTGTACTAGTTAGTTGATGCATTTTTCAAGGCAATTTTTTCCATTGCTCACTCGAGACGTCAAACGCTTCAAACTCTCTTTTATCCTTATGTGCTTTGTATATGTATATAGGTGTTTATGTATATTGAAAGGAATAATATTACTTTAAATAATGATATATTGTTACAGCAGAAACTACGCGAGTTTAAAAACTTAGCTATGAATTTGATTTAACTTCACAGTTTTTAAAATGAAAATTATTTCTTTAAAAATTTTAAATATTTATATGTATTAAATTTCATCCAGTACTTATGGCAAATATGCCTCTGGTATTCTTTGAATTCAGCATAGGAGCAAAAGAAACTTAAATTTAATTCAAGCTAATCAGATAAAATAAGACTTTGTAATATACTTATATTCCAGGATTGCAAAAAAAAAAAACAACAATTAAACTAATTTATACATATATGAATAGCTGATTGCGTTTTCAATTTATCCTGGTACAAAAGTGCATCTTAAACCACTAAAACCAAACCAAATTTAAAAATGAATAATTTTTTTGTATGGTTTAATTTTTTTTTCAGAAGTAGTGCTTCTTTTTATCACATAACTTAAGTATCTGACATCTGGTTGTATTGAACGGGTGGGCGACGGGGGTACAGGCAAAACCACCCATGTCAATTCCCTTGGTAGGCCATAATAAGATTAGATTCAGATATTTGCAGGAAATAGTTGTGTAAAAATTTAAAAATTTTGTTACAACAAATTTAAGCGTAGACTACAATACAAATTGTAAGTAAACATATCTGCTAGCAATCTCCGACACAACACACAATGACGCCTTCCGCGACAAAAAACAAGAACAGCAAAAAACGGATAAATGCACAAGTTTCACACTTTTTTCACTTACTCGAAAAAAAAGTTAATAAAAAATACAAATCATGATGAAAAAAGAGAATACATATTCGTAAATTCAAGTACGCTTAAACAATACAAAAAAGAATTGGCTATTCAAAAACGGTATTTATCGGTTTTAATCAAGTATAATTTTATCAAAAGTGTTTTATTATGAAAATATATTCCATTCCATATTATACATTAAATTTATACTATATACTATATATTAGTATCAAATATATCAAATTCTCGTGTCACAAATGTTGTAGCTTATCGGTGAGGTTTGCGCATCGGCCAACATCTTTTTTTCATCACGATCAGACCTTTGGGTACCTCCCAAACACGTATGTCCTTTTTTTTGGATGTACCCGAAGGAGTGTTCTGATCGAGTCAAGATTTGGTATGCATAAATTTTGTACACGCCCTTACGTTTTCACAAAGTTTGATTCAGATTGATTAGTTTTAAGGCATAGCATCGCGGGAAGCGCCCATCGCCATCTGGAACTGCAACACCTGTAAAACACAGAAAATTGTTACTACGATTACCAAGGTTATCCCGCCAATCTTTTGAAATAGTCGTACACTTGCAACAGTGTGATATCATAGGCGTCTGCTCTCGCTTTTATAGTCTCTGAGATCTAAGCGCTCATCGGGACGGACCCAGAATAAGAACTAAGGTCGAACTGTGGTCGAAAACGCTTCCTTCTGGGTGTTAATCACATCAACTTTCACCACAAATCTAATATTCTTCGAGCACCGGGTATAAGGAATAAAATATACGATAGACAATTTTGAGAAGTTCGACTTCAGCTTAAAGTTAAAAAATATTGTATTTGGCCAATGGTTTCTACGGAGCTATACTATACATACTCTGATCGGAATGCATTTTTGGATTCGCATTATTATATTCGCCCGACCACAAAAATTTCAGCTCGATAAGTTAAAATTTAAGCTAATAATAAATAATTTATACTCCATTAATTTATACTTAACAGGTCGCTAGGCTGTATCGTTGCCCACTTTTAAATATTTTTAAATCATTTTGATAGTCTTCATTATATGCCATTCTTAGGGATCTTTAGTTAAAAAGTCTTTGGAGATATAAAAACCATTGAAAAAAATGATGCAGAGTTGGGTATTACAATATTAGATAATCTTTTTGTAGCCGACGTAGGCAAATCTTTTTCTTTTAAAATTAAAAGCTTCGACGTCCTTATCGCCAACACAAAATGCCAAGAGTGGTTCCACCATTTCTCATTTCTCAATGAAGGTAACGTTATCCTCAAAGAATGATATTTTCATCAGATAAATACCACAAATGACTGCAATTATTTTTTAAAGCATTTAGAGCTTCAACAAATCGCGCAAATATTTTACTTCTCGATTTGTCAATTTTAAATATGAATACTGTGGATTCATGCAGGGCTCTAATATGCATCCTGTGGCTAACATATTTGTATGCAACTCTTCAGTCTCCAAAAGTACCCCAGCTTCCGCGGTGCACCATTTCCCATAGCATTTGATTAGGTATTGAATTATTGTGTTTGTTTACTTTGATTTTCGATTTGGCCTTAGTATTGGCCGAGCTTACCTCATCATACATAGTTGAACTTATGTACATGAGTTCATGTCCAGACAACATTTAGTAGATTTAAATCGAAAATATTTTTCGCCCAGTCGAAAACACAAACAAAAAATGTATATTAAATGTATCCGTATTTATTGAAATTACTCATTTTAAAAGACAATTTTAGTTCTTTTGCTGTTACATATGTTACAAAATTGTTGCCATCTGCAAAAATCTGGTTTACCTTGCGATGCGCGATGTGCAGCCCTCGACTAAATGATCCCTGTCTGTTCTGTTTTGTTGCCCAGCGATGGACATTGGGGTAGTTGGATTGTGTCAAGTGTGGCGGCGATCGAAAAACATAATTTTTAAATATTAAAAAATATGTAGAGTGGATTTGCATGATTTCGTTATCGTTAGCTGGGTGCCAGTGACGCGGGTTAGAATAAGGTGTCTGTGTGGATGTTTGTAGAATAGTTATAGTAGAAATCTAAAATCAAGTGTTTTAATATTAAAAGGGACAGCTAACTAATCTAATCCATGCTCTCGTTATTGCGGTCCGGTGAGGCATTTCCGTTTTTGGGCGAGGCCGAACGGGAGCGGGAGCGCGAACGCGACTTGTTGTCAACTGAAGCGGACCGATCGCTGCAATGAAGAGGGGCGAGGAGAACATTAGTATCTATTTAAAGGGTTTTTGTGCAGCCAAGGTCGAAGGACTATGCATAAGACGAACGAACACGTGCATCCAAACAAAACCAAAGAAAGCACGAAAGAAAGAATTTTACAATATAGTGCCTCTCGTATCTGAGATCCACATAACTTACCGTGAACGAGAGTCGCGATGGTTTGACTTGGAACGTGAACGGGAGCGTGATTCACGCTTCGAATTGGAGCGAGAGCGAGAATGAGAATCGCGCTCACGCTTGGGCGAGCGAGAGCGAGTACGCGAGTGCGACTTTGATTTTGACTTAGACACATCACGCGATTTGCTGCAATACAAAGGTAGGAGCAAATAAGTACCAAACTATTAAAAAAGATAACCATTCTACTTACTTGGAGCGCGAGCGGGATCGAGAGCGCGATTTAACAGGCGACTTGGACTTGGAACGTCCGCCACGAGACTTGGAGCGGCTGCGAGACTTGGAGCGCGAGTGCGAAGAGCGACGAGAGCGAGAACGCCTGCGCGAGCGAGAACGTGAGCGCGAGCTGGAAGAACGAGATCGACCACGTCCGCCTCCACCTCCACCACCACTAGCGCCCCCGCTGCCACCGCCGCCGCGTCCTCCTCGACGATCCTCGACCAGATGGACCCGTCTGCCATTCAGCTCAGTGTCGTCGAGCTTTTCAATAGCCGTCTTCATGTCCGACAACGAGGCAAACTCGACCACGCTGCAATGCGAAATATAAGAGAAGGGTTAGTCGCGATATGATCAGCAAGATTTCGCCAGATAAAGACTTACCCTTCATTACGGCGCTGCTTGTGAGCATCCGCATAGGTGACCTCGCCGGCCTGACGCATGTAGTCCTTCAAATCCTGCAGATTCGCACAAATTCGGTAGAGAAAGAACATAATTAGTCAATGGTCGTGGGAGATGTCTCATAGTCCGCGTCTAATAGTGGCAAATCAAAGGAGAACGCATGCAGCAGACGAAGTAGATTGAATATTTCCAGGTCGGGGTCGGGTTCGGACTCTCGCTGTGTGGCATGTGTGGAACATGCCTCCTAACCATTTCCACCCTCAGTTTCTGTCCCTCTTTTAATGCCTGTGCCTGAGTCTGTATCTCCTTCTCTTGACGCGCCTGCCTATTGTGGAAACTGAACCTCATCAGCCCAGCTCGCGCTGTTACCTCAACCACCACATTACAGAAGCCGACAGTCGTCAGCCGGCAGCCAGTTGGGGGAAATATTCAATACTCCTTGCTGCACACGTCACAGAACTTAGGCATAATTAATCATAGAGAACATTGTGTTTCGTAAAGATATTTTGGAAATAAATGAAAATAAACAAAATATATTTGTAATTGAGTTCTTACTTAATGCGCTTTCAGAGAGAGGACGTACACACACATCGTTTTTATGGTTTTCGCTTAACACCGAGAGTTTGGATTGTCTGTCTAGTAACTGTGGACCAATGGGGGACACCACCTCATCGAAAGGGTGTGAGCGAGCAGTCGAGAGCGCTCCGATCGAACATCGATTACTTAGCCAGGCCGGCAGCCAGTAGCCAGAAACCAGAAAACGCACGTACGCACGGGCGGGCAGACAACATGGAGGGATGCACAGCCACAGCCACAGCCTTAGCCAGATCTCGTATGGTTTTTGTATAAATTTGTATTTTATATTGGAAAAAGTATTAGCTCTTCAGATTTGGACCAGCAGCCAACATTGGAGGGAGGAGTCGCCGGCGGGATACAGTCAGATCAAAACATCACGAGTCAGACACAGTCGCCGGATGCCGGAGGCGGGATTTGTGGTCAAAAGCGAGCGAGCAGTGGCCGTGCACTTGGGCAGCACAACCAGTCATAGAGGCAGTCAACCGGGCAGCGGAGGCGTCGCCAGCAAGCATCTCTCACGGCGCTTCACAGAACGAACTGCAAAAATAAGAAATACGTTTTGGACGACCGCCTGCCTCTGAGGCGTGGGCGCTGCTGACGCGCGTGACGACGACATACGGCAGGGGCTTGCTGCTCCAAGCGATTGGTTGTCTAGTCAGTAGTCTCCGCCAGAGCACAAGCCAGAAGCCAGAACCAGGAAGAGGAATAAGCTCGGATGCGCTAGCCGATGTGGCAACTGAATGCGCGTTCTGTTCTACGAGTCGACTAGCATCGTCATCGCCATCGTCACCATCTTCATCGATCTTCGTCAGGCTAATCCTCATCCTCATCTCATCGTCGTCGGCAAGATCATCTGATTAACAAAACGCTTCGCTTCTCTTCTCTTTTCTTCTAACCATATTCGACCAGATTCGATTGATTCCAAATTGCCTCGCACCCTTACACTCACAATTGCTATAAGGAATTTGACAATTCTTTATACATATATAATGTTTTGTAAATTAATTGTAAATTTGTAACAATTAAATACCTAACGCAAGAGGCAAGCCTACGCACGTGGGGCAGGTACACACAGCGGGCATAGACGCACTGCGTAGGCTAGCCTTTTGGCATGGCAGCATGGCAGCACGCATCACTCAAATATCAGCAATGGGCCGTCAGGCCAGCGTCGGCCATCGTCTTCTGGTCTGGTCTGGTCTGTTCTGTTTTGGTTCGACTCGTTATTGGGATGGACGGATGGAGCGGCGGGCGATGGCGCATCGTGTTCAGACCCAAGCGGAGCGACGATAATAATGAAGCACAGTCTATTGGGATGCGATGCTCTAGTGGCCCTCTTCTAGTGCCGACGACTCGACTGCCGTGCTGTCTCTCTCTGTCTGTCTTCCATGATATTGTATGACCATACCAGGGGTCACGGTACTAGTTTGTCTGGGATCTGCCCACGTCTTGGGAGGATGACAACGACAACTCTATATTATTTGTCTTTACATCTGGTTTCGGGTTCGGCTTTGGATTCATTTTAGCCAGATTGTGGAACCTTTGGACCGGTACACACACACACACATCTCTGTCCCTCTGTGTGCCTGTTTGTCACTCTTTCACTCTGTCGAGCAGCTCTGGGCTGGGCTCTCGCGGCAGTAACAGTACTCATCACATCAAAAAACTCTTTCGGTGTTCGGTAGTTGGTGTGTGAGAGAAATAATTGTGGGGAGATTACGCCGATCAGTACCAGAGTTTAGCATAGTAGTATAGTTGTTTACAATTCACTTAAGCCTAAGTCAACTGTACAGCTTAGTGCTAACTAAATGTTAAAGCTAGTATCTGGTCGGGTTGGTTTTGAGTGGGTATCGAGTGGGTATCGGAAGCAAACAGAAAACGGGAACACCAAAGTTGAAAAGTGGGGAAAAAGTGTTGAAATGATGAGAGTAGTCGAAACGGGAGTTGGATATAGGTTTGACTGGATTGTATGGGATTGGATTAGTGGTTTCTCGGATCCGTTTCAAGTGTTAGCTGTTATGGCTAGTGCTACTCTCCTTCTCTTCGTCATTTCTAAGCTACAGTAGATATAACCAAACGCTCTAGAAGGAGCAAGCTCAATGCACTTACCTGCCAGCTGACGCGGCTCGACAAATTCTCAACAATCAGGCGGTACTCGGTGCGCAATGGCGGCCCGTAGCGGGAGGATGATCTGGAATTTTTGTTTCTGGTGAATAATTGAATGGATTTTCAAATTAGTATGACACTGCGCTGCTGCCGCTGCTCCATCACAGATACAGAGATATGATGTGATTTATATGATTTTTATATTTAAATAAAGAACGCATGATAGCAGGAAGCGCGGAACAAAACAAATTAGAATTACGTTAGGTAGCGTGCAAATGGGAGAATAAATCAGAATTCGCATAGCAGTAAGGAACTAAGGAGCGCTTCGCAAAACGAGAGTATAAAACAGCAAGTCAGTGTCTTTTAGTCCCTTCCACACGGAGTATTCAGGCCCGGAGTATTCACTGCCATTCAGATGATCACTCCACTCGACTCATTGGCGATAGGAGGTAACATAAGTAACTCAAAGAAACGAATCGCATCGGTGTGGAAGGGAACACAGGCAAAATACAATGTAATACATGAGGGTAATGGTTCTACTTTAACTCGATGTTTTAGATCATAATCATCGCTTATACAGGAGACTACGAACACAGCCTGTACTTACTTGTCGTTGTAACGTCCGCCTCCGCCGCGGCGTCCACCGTAACGATCGTCGTAGCGATCGCGATTGCTGCCGCGGGCTGTGCCTCTGGCAGGTTCAACAACCACGCTGTAAAAATTGAACATAGCAGATAGAGTTTACGCGCGCTTTTCAAGCAGTCCCGCTTGCGTGTCAACTTACCGCTCCCCCAACAGCTCTTTGCCATTTAGCTCGTAGACGGCATCATCGGCGTCACGATAGTCTTCGAATTCCTGCAAATTAAATTAGGTATTGATATTGGTATTGATTTTCAATTTCGTGTCCAACAATCGCCTGCCCAGTGCCCGCACTCACCACAAAGCCGTAGCCGTTCTTAATTAGTATGTCGCGAGTGCGGCCATAGCCTTTAAAGAAGCGTTCCAGATCGCGCTCCCGAACTCCGTACGGCAGACCGCCCACGTACACTCGTGATCCAACCATTTTACTGATGGTTATGTGTCTTTAGTAAATGCTGCAAAACGAAAGAGAAAATTTTCAGGTTCTATTTTGCTCGACTGTCCCGCCGTCGCCAAGGGAATACACATGCAATTCACGGCTTGCGTTTGTGTGTGTCCGTGTGTGTATGGGCCCAAGTGTTTTGCCAAGATGGCGATGCCGCCAGGTACACGCACACACATGTACACCCCTATGTGTGCAATATACCGGGTACAGAACACGGCAAAATAATCAATAGCCGATGGGTATGCGTTTTGTGTGTGCACGTATAAGAATCGTGGATTTGATTAACGTACCGTTTACTAAAGAATTCTTGCACTAAATATACAATCAACTACTTTTTTCACACAATTAATCCCACTTTTGCGACAGTTACGGAAAAATGCAAACTCAATCTCCCTACGAAAACGGAAGTGGAATTTACTTTACTGTCAGCACATTGTACGCTTTCGAACGGGCACACTGATATTACCATCAGCTTATCGCACAAAAATACCAAAATCACAATATTAATAAATTCTTTTTATGACATATATATTATTTTCAGAGGAACCGAGTGTTTTCGTTGTAACATTCTGCACAAAAATACTATATTCAATGAAAAAATCAATTCATTTTAAATTAAATAACTAAAAATCGATATATCACAAAATACCAATGACCGTAAATAATGATTATGGTGTTTTTTTTTCTGACAAAAAAATTATCCAAGCCCCTCACAATAGAATTAAATATACCAATAGACTGATGGACTCATCCAAGAGGATGTCAATGCACCAATATATAAATAGTGTGGAAATGCCATTTGGAGCATCCCAGCAAACCAAACGCTAACAAATGATATCGCATACGAGGTAAATGCGAGACTTAACCCGACAAAACGCTCGCATTCGGACCGGCCTATAATAGAAATATGATACTTGTGTCGTTCAGTTGGTGGCAGTGAAGGTATCATTTATGATAGCTCGCAAAGTAATCGGTTGCGAGCCTTCTGCGATATCGTTTGGGAGTCGTTTTTGATATATAATAATATCAGAACAAGAAGTAGAGCGAATTTTTGGCTCGCTTGCGATCTCATTTGCGAGAGTTTTACGATACAAAACCATATCGTACCTACAAAAGCTCGCTTGCGAACTCGTTTGTGAGCATTTTGCGGAACTCTCGCAGAACGCACGTTTGTTGGTTTGCTGGGATGTCCCAATCATCTCCATCGAAATCCTGATCATTTGACAAATGACGTCAAAAGGTGGATACCATAAAATTTGTGACGTAATTTCGGTATATTTCTGAGAGTCAGAGCGTATATGTTATTGACAAAATCTGCGGTCACACTATACAGTTCTAGGGCGTCTGCTTGAAAAAAGTGAAAAAGCGATTATATTGAAAAGTTTGTTGCTTCCAACTTGTGCAGTTGTGTAAATAAAAGTACTATGGCAGACTTAAACGACTCCAACGGCAACTACGACGACAACGATGAGGTAAGGGCAGGATTGCGAAGTTTTTATCGTGAAAAAATGTCAATGCCGACAATGCACTGCAAATTTTGCACGCGGTTTTTTCGGAGAATTTAATGTGAATACGTACGTGTGTGTGCGTGTATGTGGCTCCGATCCTCGGGCCTTTGAGGCCGGCCAGTGACACGCCATAAGTTCAAAGCCTTCGAAAGAAGCAACGAATTTGCAAAAGAACAACGAAACCGGCTGTAGGCGAGAGAACAGAAAACATGTACGCACAAACACACATGCAAACATACATATATGTATATACACACATCGACGCGAGAGACGTTGCTGCGTTGCAAATAAAAAGAAAATGGCGGGCGGCATTTTTCTTTGTTGTATTGATTTCACTTGCGACTGTACCTGAAAATTGCTTATGTTTGTTTATTTTTTTTTTTTTTACCTCGTTCTTGACTCTTGCAGCAGATTACCGAGCCGGAGCAGCTGCGCAAGCTGTTCATCGGCGGTCTGGACTACCGCACCACGGATGATGGCCTAAAGGCGCACTTCGAGAAATGGGGCAACATTGTCGATGTTGTCGTCATGAAGGATCCGAAGACAAAGCGGTCGCGTGGCTTTGGGTTCATCACCTACTCGCAGTCGTACATGATCGACAATGCCCAGAACGCTCGTCCGCACAAGATCGACGGACGCACCGTAGAGCCCAAGCGTGCTGTGCCGCGCCAGGAGATTGATGCTCCCAATGCCGGGGCCACAGTCAAGAAGCTTTTTGTGGGTGGACTGCGCGACGACCATGACGAGGAGTGCCTGCGAGAGTACTTCAAGGACTTTGGCCAGATCGTGGGCGTGAACATCGTGTCGGACAAGGACACCGGCAAGAAGCGTGGATTCGCCTTCATCGAGTTCGACGACTACGACCCCGTTGACAAGATCATTCTCCAGAAGACCCACACTATCAAGAACAAGAGCCTCGACGTGAAAAAGGCCATAGCCAAGCAAGATATGGATCGTCAAGGTGGCGGCGGAGGCGCTGGTGGTGGACTTGGCAGTGGAGGCGGAGGCGGCGGTGGTGGTGGCGGCCGTGGAGGCCCCGGTGGACGCACAGGCGGTCGTGGAGGGGATCGTGGAAGCCAAGGCGGCGGCGGCTGGAGCAACAACCGCCAGAACGGCGGCGGAAACTGGGGCGCCGGTGGCGGTAGCTTCGGCAATAATGGCAACTTTGGCGGCAGCCAGGGCGGCAGTTCCGGAGGTTGGAATCAGCAGAGCGGTGGAAGTGGTCCCTGGAACAATCAGGGCAGCAGCGGCGGCTGGAACAACGGTGGCGGTGGCGGGGGCTACGGAGGCGGAAATAGCAACGGAAACTGGGGAGGCAACGGCGGTGGCGGCGGCGGGTTTGGCAATGACTACCAGCAGAGCTATGGTGGCGGCCCGCAGCGGACCAACAACTTTGGCAACAGCCGGCCAGCTCCATACAGCCAAGGCGGTAGCGGAGGCGGTTTCAACAAAAGTGAGTCAACATTCGTGCAACACGATTCGGGAAATCAATTAACAAAAGCATCTTCTGGCCTTGCAGGTGGAAATCAAGGAGGCGGCGGCGGTGGCCAGGGCTTCGGGGGCAACAACTACAACACTGGTGGCGGAGGCGGCCAGGGTGGAAACATGGGCGGCGGCAATAGACGTTACTAGACAAGGTAAATATGGTAATCGAGTTGATTTGAGCCGGACGGGCTTGTCCCCGAAGCTTCGTATGTGTGTAAAGCGCTCGGATACGTACATATTTCGTCGTTGCAGCTAGCCAAAAACCATTCATGTGAATCGCTGAACTCTTGAAACCGCTAATGCCAAATTTTCTCCTTTCTCGCAAATAGGTAATCACGTAGAGAGTCAGTTCAAGCTTCAAGCTAGACAAACAGGCAGTCTAGGCGCAGGCAGACACAGACTCAGACAGGCACAGGCACAGGCAGAGGCAGGCAATCAGTGACAGTGAGAATTGTGTGGGCGCGAGTGTGTCAGTGAAGGCAGACAAATACCCGAACAAAAAATACAATGCAAGAAACAGCAAACAAGCCAGCTCGATCAGATATGCAGTTTTCAGCCCTCAAACCCCTGAATCCGCTAAGAACCGCGTACCGTGTGTGTTGATAAGAGCCACATCCAGCCACAACGAGCCAAAAGAAAACCAATCTCACTCCACTTGTCGACAGCTTGACTGCTGCTGTCTCTCTTTATAAACAACAATATTATCAATTCATGTTTAGGATTTTAAGAACCTTGAACGCTTAGTTTTAACTATATTAACAAGAAAACGATAACGAAAACAAAAGAAAAACCAAACCAACAAAAAAACGCAAAATATACTAAACTACATTTTATTTTATGATAAATTGACTACCACAGAAACGAGAACAATGCAGCGAACAATCTCGTTGGGAACGGGCTGCGCCAGGTAGAGTACCTTTACACTGACTTTATTGTGTAGCTCGTTGAAGGCGATCGCCATTGCGGCAGGTCCCCTCAGATATAGTATACAGATGTAATTTTCACGTTTCAATTCGTATTTTGTAGCGGATGAGCGCATTACAAAGAATCAAATAGAATCATATTTTATAATACCATTTTGTACATTTAAGAAATTTTATATTATTTATATCGTATCGTATTCAAGAGAATACTACCCCAATTCCCGGAGCAACTTAAGCAAGTCTTGTTAATGATGAGTACTCGTAATTAATGAGTTAGAACTGTGTGTATATTTTGCCGTAACACCCACTAGACCTACTAGAGCAAGCAAACAACATGCTCGTATAAACGAAACATACCAACTTTGTTAGACCCTAAGAAGTAGATGCTACGATACACAAGAAATCCATACAAATCGAAATCCAAAAACAAAACATAATCTGTAATTAGTTCGTTACGAGACCACAAAGGCGAAAAGAAAATAAAATTCTACTGAATGTTACCCACCCCACCCGAAACGACCCCCAAATGACAGCGAGACTGATGGCGAGAGCCACATCTCAGCGGAACAGGCGCAGGCGATAAGGCGATCAGTGACATGAACCAGGGTAGCAAGGGTAACCTAGATAGCGTGGCAGACAACCGGTCAAACTAAACTCCTATACAAACAATGCAGACTGCGTACTAATGCACTACGTATTTCTTTGCAAGACTGGCTGGGCTGGATGGATGCCCCTGCTCCTGCGCTGAATTCGAAATCCGTCGCTTCTGTTGCACTTGGGTTCCGAAAAGTCAAAAGATTGCAGCGGCCACCAGAGCGAGCGAAGCTTGGATTCACTTTGGAATCTGGTTGGCAGTGATCTTTACCCCGAAGGTAAGTCCAGGTAATTACTAACCCATGTATTCTATATACCCTACTCGTACATATGCTTACATCTGAATAAACAAACAATTTCCACAAATAAAAATGCATTTTACCTATTTATTTGGCGATTACATGCAAGTGTATATTTTGTTCGTGTTAACACGAGGACGGAACTACTGACTTCGGTAATGTCCAGTCGTAATCTCGGAAACTACAAGCCCGAACGACACAATTTTGTATATGGTATGCAAATTTCGGATCAAAATTCTGTGCATTGACCTTCGACTTTCAACAGCACTTAGTTAACCAAGTTGCAAATTAGTTTTAACAGTGCCTAAGTAAACGTGGGAAAAGAGATTCTTCAGTAATGACAACCTTTCTATAGGAATATTCAAATTTGAAAGCAATTAATCGAATTGACATTCGATAGGACAAACATGGCCGGCCCAGGGTTGTATTTGTTCAAGCTAACTGACTTGCAGGTTTCTTTTCCGTCTGACGTTTAAATCTTTTCATTTCCAATTGGTTCCTGTTATTCACTTTCTCGCTACACTTCAGACTACATAGTTTATCTGCATTTGTTCCCAATCCATTCGGTTTTAAAACTAAAATGAATAACAAACGCAGCTTCGATGGTCTCTGTCTCACCAAGCAAGAGGTATATATTTGGTTTCTGTACAAACGGCCACGGCATGTAATTTACCCTGAAAATGTGAACTTTTTTTCTTGAGCAGCGCCAGGCAGTTCCAGTGACAAGCAGTGACAAGGCCACCTCAACCTATGCGGAAGTCACTGAAAACATGGCAAACAGTGCAATCCAGACCAATGAGCACTTGCGCAAGATCTTTATAGGTGGGCTACCCACGCAGACTACTCCGGAGACTTTGCGCGAGTTCTTTTCTAAGTTCGGCGCAGTGGCCGATGCCGTGGTCATGCGCGATCCCGTGTCCAACCACTCGCGCGGCTTCGGCTTTGTCACTTTCGTTGATCCGGGCTCAGTAGAGAAAGTGCAGAGCAACCGCCCACACATTATTGATTGCAAGTAAGTACAAAAAAACAAAAACAGCTTCAGCTCCGGGACAGCGGAGGTTACTCAACACGATCCTTTGTCCAGGACTGTAGAAACCAAGCACGCCCTGCCGCGGCTGGATTTCAACAAGCCTCCAGGAATGGGCAATGGCCAGACGAACAAAATCTTTCTGGGTGGCCTGAAGGACTGTCACGACGAGCCCATGATTCGGGACTATTTCTCGAAGTTTGGAACCGTCATGAGCGTCAAGGTGCTGATAGACAAGGAGACCGGGCGTAAGCGGGGCTTCGGTTTCTTGGAGTTCGAGAATATCGACAGTGCCGAGAGAGCGTTGGGTAGGTATCTCAGCAACATTTTATTGAAACTCTTTAACCTCTGATCACAGTTCTGAGCAAGCACGTCATCAACTTCATTACGGTCGAAGTGAAGAAGTCATCTCAGAGACCCGATCCTGCCAAGCGCCTTCGTTTTCCCATGGGCGGTGCGGCCCGCGCCGGCTTCATTCCGCCGCAGCCAGCCGTGATGGACAGAAACTGCTACAATCCACACTTCAATCCGTTTTCGGCACAGTCAAACCTGCCGCCTTCAGCCTATATCAATGGCTGGGCCTCGTATTTCACCCCAAACATAATACCAGCAGTGCCCCACTTCTTCTATGCCGGAAAGAATCCCATCGCCCCTGGGGCTCGGGAGGGCCCTCAGTCTGCCTGCAATACGGCACAAAAGTCTGGGGGCAGCAATCTCATCGAATGGGTGCCAAAGCCTCACCAGATTCCGACCAATCAGCGTCTCATCAATGATAACAAGTCGGTACAGGCGGCTGCTGCTGCTGCTTCAGCAGGGACTAAAGATAACGTGGTCGATGTTGGCGCCGGAGGCGATGCGGCTATTGCTGCGGACAATAAGTGGTCCACCGAAAACAACAACGTTCTCAAGACATCTCCTTCGCTCAATTGAGACTCTCTGCCCGCGTACGGTAGGGTAAATTCATTTAATTTGAATACTAATTTGTTCTACGCCCGTACCTAAATATTACAGGCATGTAAGGAAGTCGGCGGCCGTGGCACACATTCGCTTCATGGGAGCGACACATTACACATACACGGAATTACACGACAATCGCTAAGAGAACGAGAAATGAAAATGGTTACATGCGACGCATTCTCTCGCAGGGCGATTGAGGAAAAGACTGCGTAGATTAATTTTTCATGTAACCAATTATACTATACAAGAAATTCAGAATATAATAAACAAATAGAAAATATAAATCAATGAAAAGGGTTTAGTCCAGCTACATATACACATTTTTTTAAGGTAATTAATTACATTACGTAAACATTTCCTCGCCTGGAGATTGATTTGAAAGCCCTTGTCTGGGGTGGTATTAAGTTAAGTGTCATTAAGTTAAGACCTGTATGAGGAGAATAAAACGATACCTACATACTTCAGATCAATCCATTAAGTTATGTAGGTCTTCCCTCGCCTTGAGATTGATTAGACACGCTGTGCGCAGACATTTTGAGACTTAAAACCGTAAACTCTTTCTTTATTTAAACTATTTTTGTTGGATTTGTTTTGTTTTTTTTTTTTTGGTTGTTTTCATTTTCACATAAAGTATTGCGTGAGTGAATTGATTTGCGTAATTGTTTTATATCTGAATCGCTATAAAACGCACCACTGAATTGTTTGTGACTCTGGATTAGAAATGGGCTACTACTAGTACCCGTTCTTTGAGTTTGTTTTTAATTGATTAAAATTATGCAAATTGCTTGCAATTGCTTGGCTTGTGCGCATCAATTTCATTAAATGCTAAATGCTCAATTTGTTCAACTCGAATGCGAGGGAAAATCACTCGACTCGCAACAAACGTGTTGGTAATCGTAATTAAAAATAATCATTTCTCTACGTTTGTGGTGTATTGTATTTCTCTGATTCAATATTTGATTTCATTTGATTTGTTGGTGTTTGTTGTATCAGCCAATGGCGCATTCACCAGAATCTTTGATTCGAATTTAAATTTCAAAAATGTACGTGGATTATAGTAGTTAGGTAGGAAGGATCGAGGGAGGGAGACTTGAACAAAATAATAATACAAATCATAGGTTTTCTGGTAAACACGTGAATCTGTCTTCTTTTATTATTATTATTATTATTATTATAATTATTTGTATTTGTAATGTGTGTACATATAAATTAAATTATAATTAAGTGTGTTCCTCTACATCCTCTATGTGTTATCTCCGATTAATTAGAAATGAGCATGGTTACCTCCGTTGGTTCGTATTCTTCTTTAATTCGTATAACTCTTAAGATACATTTATTCGTTCATTTCATTTATTAGTACCTCTGATCGGTGTCTGCAAATGTCTAAACTGTGTTGCTGTGTTGTGGGAAGCACTTTTTAGTAGCACTGGTCGTTGAGCTAACATTTGAACACTAACATTTTCTTCTTACGGAAAATGTACTAAAATTGCTTTAGACCCTTACAACACAGTGCTACAAGTGCTGTCTGACTGGCTGTCTGTCTGTTTGTCTGGCAAACGTGCGTGTGTGGGGGTTACTATTACTAGAAATAATGGTGGAAAATAGTATTTAGAGCTCCAGAGCGAGTGTCTGGGCATGTTTCCGCACAACAAATAAAATGATATGTTCTCAACGAATCGAGAATTTTAACTTTAACAAATCAAGAATAACCTAATGAAATATTCAGACGCCTGCGGCGAAACGCGAAAGGTTCTCATACAATTCGGAAAGGCTTTAGTTTCTCCACTCCTCCACTGTCCACTCTTCCTGTGGCTCTTCCACCGTTTGTGGCTGCAGTTATATAAATATATATATTTTTTATGTATATTTAGATTTCTTGTAAGTCTAAAAGTTAACATTAAATTATATGATTTGTTACATATATGTTTTGTATATACTTTTTGTTACATGTTTGCTTTTTTGCCTTGAGAAAAATGTTAGTAGCTTGTGTGTTCGTCTGTCTATATGTCTATCAAGACTATCAATAGGTTTTGTTTGTATTCGTTTCTCCTTTTTTTGGGCTTTCTTGATTTTATTTAAAAAATATGTACTAAATTTTAGTTCACAACTGCGTTGGAAACACCAAATCGTTAAGTTGCTGCTTGACTTAGTTTGGTTTACGATCTTGAACTGAACTCGTTGCAGAACAACAGAAATAGCAAACAGTTAAACGAAAACCGACGCAGTCCATCGTTGATCACGAACACTGCCACTGCCTCTGCCACGCCCATGCTGCGGCGCCGGCACCGCATCGGCCGTCACACGCTCCACATTTGTTCCATTCAATCCCTCTACAGACTGGCTAGTTAATCGCTTTAAAGTGTGGCAAACTAAATTTAAGTAGCAAAATGTAGCAGGCTCTCTAGAATGCGGCGGACTATGGGCGCAGCATCTCTCTTCTTCGTTTCGTATCTGCACTAAATGGATTTCCTGCTTCCTGTTTCTCTGTTCTTTCTGCTGGTCTTATTGCTTCTTTACATTTTTTTTTTGTTGTTTTCATTTCATTTGTTTCATTTTTAGATTAATTTTTTCAAGTCTTTCTTTTGCTCTTTTTTATTGCATTTTACAAATGTTTTTCATTTTTTTGTTTGTTTTTGTATTTTCTTGTTATCTTTAGCTAAGTTTCTTTAAGTTTTTCTTTATTTCCTCTTCATTTAGCTTAAGTAAATGTGGTATTTAATGACAAACAAACGAAAAAGATTTGCATTTCTCCCCACATCCTTTCTGATTTGCCAATTTGCATGCAAACTTCGGTTGTTTTTTGGGTTACATTTCGAAGATGATTAGCCGAACGAGAGCTCAAATTAAGAATTAAATTTATGCTAATATGTGTTTGTATGTGTGTTGTGTGCATGTGTGTTTGTGTTTGTTTCGTGTGTGTGGGTGATTGAGTATGATTGTGGTGTGGGCTTCATGACCGAGACTTAAACATAATACACATTGAGTGCGGTGAAAAGATGGGGGCCTTTCTGGTTTTTTCGATTCACAACAAAGATTTGCACATAAATTTTGGTTTTCTTTTGGCACGAACTGGCTGATAAGCGGGCTCAGACCCAATTGAACTAAGGTTAAGGACTAAGGCCCCGAAGCTTGTGTCATTTGATTTGTGCAGCTATACGCATACGCCTGAAGCAAGCTGTTCTGTTGTTGCTCCTCTTGCATTTTTACTTTTTCTTGATCCGACTACAGGGTGTCTGATTGACTTTGTTGTGTGTATGCCTGTGTGTGGGTTTGTGAGTGTGTGTGTGGATGCAGGCGATGCTGAATGTATTTAATTGATTGCATTGTGGAAGAAGTCGATGTTCTTAACGTTGGGTTGTTTTTGTTGTTGTTGGTGTTTCTGTTGTTTCTGCACTGGCGGCTGGCGACACCTGCTTTAGCGACGGCCGTAGTTGCCACCGCCACCACCACCACCACCACCAGTCTGTCCGTTGCCGGCACCGCGCAGCGGTCCGTTGGACTGACTGCTACCCCCGCCGCTTCGGTTGTCGTTGCGTGGCCCGAAGCCCCCGCCGCCCAGACGTGGGGCTCCGTTACCTCCTCCTCCTCCTCCAGTGCGCAAATTGTTGCCACCGCCGCCGGCGTTGTTGCGCATTATACCACCGGTCCCATTGTTGTTATTGCCCATTGGTCGCGATTGTGGTCCGTTATTCCCACCCAGACGTCCACCCATGTTGCTGTTGAGGCTATTGCCTCCGATGGATTGACGTGGGCCCATATCGTTACGAATGCGAGGTTTTTTCTCCTCCACGTTGAGTTTTTGACCATCGGGCGAGTTCTCAGGGAAGTACAGGGGCTGCATAGGAATTCCAAATTCAAAATTAGTGCATCCGTCACATTCTATCTATTCCAAGTTACTTACGCAGTTGGACAGGCACTTTTGCACAGCCTCGGGATCGTCATAGGTAAGAAAGCCGTAGTTCAGGGGACTGCGCATGCCCGGTGGCACCTTGTTGCCAGCCTTGGACAGAACGCGCAGCTCCAACACGTTTCCGAAGCGCGAGAATAGCTCACGCAACTCCTCCTCACTTGCGTGATGTGGTATGTTGCCCAAAAACAGCTGTTGATTGTCACCGAATTGCTGAGAATTGCTCGGACGACGCTGTTCAAAGTCTGTACAAAATAAACAGGAGTGGTAATAGGAAACTCACTCCAGAAAAACAGGGAGTAGAACTCACCACCACTCTTATTGTTGTTCCTGATCGAGTTATTCCGCTGGGGCAGTGGTCCGCCGTTATCCAGACGCGAGTTTCCATTGGTGTTGTTGTACGAGGAAGCTGTGGTCGAGTAGCTCACTTGGCCGTTTCCACTACCGACACCTGCGGATGAGGACGTGTACGTGTTGCTGATCGACTGCTGCTGCTGCTGAAGCTGTTGCTGTTGCTGCAGGACAGCGTTCACGAAGCCGCTGGGCGAAGAGGAGGTGGACTTGAATAGATTGGCGTAGGTCTTGGGCTCGTTCTGCTGCTGTTTGGCCGCCTCGTACTTCTCCTGCTGCTGCTGCTCGTGAATCGTTTTGAAGTCCTCGACGGGAGTGGGGGGCTTCTGCTGCTGCCGAGGTGGAATCTCGTTAATGCTCTGGCTGACGATGGTCGTGTTCACGGGTTCCTCGGGCTCCACCAGCGGCTGCAGAGGCTGCTGCTGAATGGGCTGCTGTGGCGGTAGCTGAGCCGGCTGCTGCTGCTGTTGAATGAGCTGAGGAGCCACCAGAGGCGACTGCTGGAAGCTCGTGGACAGCACTGGCACGATGCCCACTGTCGAAGGCAAGACTGTCGCTACATTATTCGGCTGCTGCTGCACCAGAGGCGAGGCACTGGGCGTCACTAAGGCCTGGGGTGGCACCTGCTGTTGCTGCAGCTCCTCGTGCGACACAACTCCGTTCTGGATGGGCTGTTGCTGAGCTGCAAACTGGGCCGGCAAGGGCACGGCGGCCGCCTGGAGGGCTGGTGGCAACACAGCATGAGGGCGTCCAGTGGTGGCGCCAGCCGGTAGAGGGTAGAAGATTTGCTGCGGCGCAACACCTCCGGCAGCTCCGGAAGCGACCTGCTGCTGCTGGGCCACCACCACCTGAGCCTGGGCAGGAAGCTGTTGTGGTGCCGGCTGGGCCACGTCTCCCACGACCTGGACGGCCTGATCCACAGAGGTGCCCACCTGCACCTGCACATCGTGTTCTTCGTCGTTCTCCGATCGCGATTCACCGTCCTGCTCGTCCTCGATGTACAGATCCTGGTAGCGGAAGATGTCGTTGTGCACATAGTACTTCTTGGGCGACTGAGCGGCCAGCACGAAGGTCTGGGTGAAGCGGCGCATTGGCTGACCGTCATTGGAGAGCTCTCCAGTCACCTGGACGACGACGCCGTTGCCCAGCGTAGCCTGCGCGTCCACCTGGCTGATCTTGGCGTGGCAGTCATTGAAGTTCAGCTGCTGAATGCGATTGTGGATGTCGCGTTGGCCAATAACCAGCTTCGACTCGCCGTGGATGTACGACGAGTGGTTGTTGTAGAAGCGGTGCAAGTGGTTGGGCGCCTTGTTTAGAAGCGTGTAGTACTGACGCACGAACTCGCGTCCCACCGACTGCGGTGAAGGCTGCTGCGATTGGGTCGCATCCATGACCATTGCTAGGGTCCTCTTAAGCTATCGACAGTGGCTTCGGTTACTTCTGCTTCTCGTAATGCGCTATGAAGTCTCAACACAATACGTATTCGGTATTAAATGATTTTATCTGAAACGATGAAAATATATGACAGTTTTATAAAAATATATCTCAATAATTGACAATAAACAGGGGCGGTGTGGATTTCTCGACTCGGTCTCCTTTAAAAAAGAACTGAGAGCAGAGGTAAGGGCTACTCCGTTTGGGAAGCAGGACGGGGCGGGATGGACAGGCCGCCGCAACAGCTGCCTTAACGGTAAACGTTGTGTGCGTGTTCGTATCAGTTTACATTAAAAGCAGTCCACACGTATAACCACACAGTATGTGTTCATGTAAATCAATCAGTACAGTGAGGACTTTTAAACCGAAACATCGAGAAGTTACTGTGACACAAAGGGTCACCTATGTATAAGGAACTGATTTTGCGGCAGTGCACATAAAACCGACGCAGCGCGGTGCAGTGTGACCCACTTTCGTGGCACAACACACACACGCAAATGGGAAACTTCGTGCAAGTAAGACAGAGTGCAGCTGTCACCGCAATTCTCGGTGTTGTGTGTGGTTGCATTCCTTGTGTGTGTGCGTCTGAAGGATATTTGGCTTGACACGTGCTTCCGACTCGTACGATCTAAACCCACACAAAGGACTCCGCTCCCCGGCCGGTATGAGTTTGTATGTGTGCGTGTACTTTCCGAGTAAATGACCTCATACATACAGCGACAACGAAAGTAGCGGCGGGGAGCGTGAGCCAAGCAGAGTATTTTAGGTTATGTTTGCTCTTCAAGGTTGTGCCGCCGCTTTCGATGACTACTGTAAACCGACACACACAGACGTGAAAGGGTGGACATGTATGAGAGTATCGTCGCGATATCATTGAACTCGCGGAAGATTCCTGGATATTAGCGATATTTTTCCTTAAGTCTTGCCTTTAATGAGTGATAATAACCGTAAGTTAAGTCACAGAATGTGCAAATCTGTGGGATCCCCACACTTCCCCTTCTGAGAGTTTGAACTGAAGATAACACGTCTCGGAAGCAAACCAAATAATGCACCGAACAGTTCAGGCCGCCAAATACACACGCACACACATAACCTAGACCGCACGCACGCATACTGTTATGAGCGCGCCACTCTCTTGTTCTCTTTCTCTCTCATTCTCTTTGCCAGCGAACCGCGTGTGTAGGCAGAACAAAGAAAGCGATAAATGAAGACCAGTGCTTAAACAAATTAACAAAAACAAATTCTTTTTTTTACATTTTTAGGTTATGAATAGACCAAACATAAGCGATAAAAACGCCGCTAGGGCGGAAAAACTGAACTGTCCTCAAATTAGTTTTAGTTTTGGTTTTTTTTTTTCCTGATTGCATTCGGTGCGAAGCGGGTTCCACCCTAATGAAAAATGCTACTTTTTCTAGGCCGACCAGACCACACGAGATGAGGCCGTCGCAGTCGCCGGGACCGGCATTGGGCTTACCTTTGCGACGTTTGAAGGCCCCTGCTGCTGTTGTCCGTCTACTTGGGAACGTTTCTAATGCACTAGGTATTGCTTTTGAGTGGTTGGATGTGCTTGATTGTCCGAAATCGAAGAAATTTGCACTTGGTGGCTGCTGCTGTGGCGAAGAGCACTTGGTTCACAGAATTTTGTATGAAGCTGAAGCACGGGAGAAATGGTTGGTGAGCGATAGGGAGGGTTTGCTCGCGGCCTACTTTTCTGAAAAGCTGAAATATATGTGTACTAAATCAGTGCGACTGAAAATTGTAGTTTTGTTAACGAGCACACACGCACACACACGAAGATAGGCTGGCTTGAAGTAGTCGCTTAGTCTGCTTTGCTTTGTTGCAAATTTTTACGAATATAATAACTAACTTGCCAATTCCGCTCGTGCTTTACGTTTGCTTTTTCCGATGTTGGCGATCACAGTTGTTGGTTAATTAAGTTACAATGCGTTATTTTTGTCTGATTTCTGTAGAAAATAATCGCAAACGCAATGAAATTGGTCAAGTGGAGAAGAGAGCCGACGTTCTTTCCGGATGTTTATTCAAGCTTTTTACTTAATAAATATTGCTTTTACTGATTTAACATTTGTCAAATTACTACATGTCAACTACACGGTAATTACACATTTCCTACATAATGAAAGGAAAAGAGGGTATGGACAATTGGCAATACGGCCCAGAAAATGCAACGAGTGCAAGGTAAAATCCACCCCTTTTGCCTAATATACCTTGACTCCACATTTTGTCTTCAAGGTTTATTCTCCCCACACGCGAGGTGAGGTTCGAACGAGGCTTGCAATTTTCCTTGGCTGTTTTTGCCTGTTATCCATACCTTTTTTTGTAGCACATTCCAAATTAAACTCAATTTTTCGTCGCATGAGAGAGCAGCAGTGGTCACACTAAGCCTCCGAAATACCGCAAACATACCGATGAAAAACGAACTTAGCCCACTTAAACCCCCTTTATTGAACCAGGATAACAACTTGAATTAAACAGCGGAAAAAAGGAACTAATAATAATTGTTCGGGCGAAGCCCGAGTGTAAACTATAATCCTATTAAATATCAATTCATGTTCTGTACCATTTTGGTCATTGCACTAAGTTAACGTAACGTAAGCGTACCTCTGCCTCTGCTCGCTCAGCACCATGCTCTCATTTCATTATCTATTCTTTATCTGTGCTAGCTCTTATTATTTTTTCGTACCTATGTCGTTCATAGCCGGTAGCAGCTGCGCCTGCTCTAGTTAGTTACTGCTTGATATAACTGGAGTACATAACTTTTTTGTCCCCAATATATTAATTTGGCTCGAGATCGTCTTGCTTGTCTCAAGTGTATCACTCGCTAATATTATATTGTAAAAGGACTTAGCATGGACAAATTACCTACAATAAAAATTTAAACGTATCTGCAATCATTAAATCGTGAAATTATTTAACAATTGTAACAATTTAATGTTGTCTCAACAATAATAAAAAATTCTTCTTGTAGATCCATCCCATCCTTCATCTTTACATAAAAAAAAAAAAATTTATCTTCACCTAAACTGCTCTAAAATTCTTCAAGATTCATAATTTTCGTGGAGTGTATTTTAAACCCCACTGGCTAACAATTGGGTAATTTTTCAATGTCCATGATCGGAAATCGAATTCGTCGATATTGATATTCGCTTTACTCGCTAGATAGGACCTTCAGCCCAAAAAACATAATTTCATCCAATTGATGATTAAAGATAGGTAAATTTTAAATTCTTCCTTTAACTTGATTATGTCTAAAATAAGGTTTGAATAAAGAATGTCAAGCCATAGAACGTAAGTGGTGAGTATGGAATTTCTTACATGTGGCTGGAATTTAAGACTTTTCTACCGCTTTCTCGTTCGCGATACCTATTCTTGGTCTCTGTAAGAAGACCATAAACTGCAAAATTTCGTTGATATTCCTTTAAAACAGAGACTGACTAGTTTTTGCGTTTATATGATTCTGGGAAAACAAACATTTCCTTAATTCTATAATAATCTTTTTCCTAGGGTATTCTAAATTTTCTCATTCCGTGACAAGTGAGTATGAAATGTTGGGACACCATCCCATCTAGAAAAAGAGAACAAGTCGCAAAAAAGGTGAGAATATGGCACAAAACTTCGCTGAGTTGCGCTAGAGTTGAGCGCCATAAATTGTTTGAAGTGTATAAGCGACAAGGATTTAACTGCAATCTAAATGGCAACATAAAAAAAAATCTAATAAACTCAAACACATTTATAAACAATCAAAAATTACCACTTCACGCATATCAAAAATGTTTGCCATTTAAATATTCAAAAAGATCCAGATATGCGGGGAAAAAAGTGAAATCGCCAGCACTCTTTTACCTGCTACAGCTAAAAACTTATTAATTAATTTACATTGACGATATATTAAGATCATCATTAACTTCGAAATCCTATCCTCTCTTTGATGCAATGTGTACTTACAGCGATAACTCAATCTTCAAGCCAAACTGCCAATAGCAATAATTTTTGAATACAATATAAAAGAATTCAAATATTGAATGAGAATAAATGAATAAAGACTTAAATTTCGTTTTCGTATTTTTCCGAGTTTTCTATTGCGTTGCTAGGTCAGCACTGACAATTTACAAACAGCTACTTTTGTTTTTATAAAAATTACAATAAGTCAGTTGATTTTTTAATATCAAAGATTAATTGTTGAAGCACTAACCATACAGTATGGTACAGGACTGTATGTAGTGTTTGAAGTCAACATTTCATAGTCCATAGCTGTCATCGATGTTTCCATCCAGCTCTAACAAAAAATGCTGCCAGTTACATATTTTAAGTCCCGCGCGTTTTTAAACTTTTGTTAGCTGTTGCGAAATAGCTTCAAGTATTTTAAAATTATAATTAATTATTTTTTGCTTGCCAGTGAAACACAATGGCAACGCCTTTTTTTCGCCTCTTTTATGTGATGGCTCTTTTCGTGGTGGGATATCTCTTTGGAAATTCTCTACGGTTTGAAAAATTGAATATTTAATAAATTTTGTTTGGTATATTACGGTAATTTTAAAATGTTAATCCCCAAACATTATATTCTCTTGTGACCAACCTTAATTTATGTATTCGCTATATTCTAAGAATGAATGTTTCGAAAAGCAGATCATTTACAGACGAAATTTTAAAAATGTTCCCAAAGGAGGTGAAGGAGAATTGGTTTATTGGGAATGGTGGCTTGCCTAAAATATACATATATTTTTAATAAAAGGATGCAGAGGAAGTGCACTAGACCGCCGACTGTTTCGTCTACAATCCGACCTGTTGCCTGGACCGCTATACGGCTTTCTAAATGCTGTGATATCGAAATGAATTATGCAGTTGCTGCGATGCAGAATCATGAAACACATGCGGCAATTTTTGCGCTAAGTGCAAAAGGCGGAGTCACAGGCGCCTGCCGAGGCGGCAGGTCGTTGGGCCCATCGCACCCGGAGACACCCACATCGCCGTACCCGGAGATCTATGAAGTGGACGATGAGTTCAATCTGCCCGTTTCGGTGGCCTCCCTCCTGCTTATCTCCTACATCCTGGTGGGCTCGGCCGGCTACGTGATGCTGGAGTCCGACTGGGAATTGCTGGACTATTTCTATAACGTCTTCATCTCATTGTCACCAACGGCATTGGCGACCTGGTGCCCAACTGGTCATATACCTGATGTACGGCTTGGCCCACACTTCACGCGTTATGGCTTCCATTGGGATTTTATAAAAAAAAACGTTCACAATTCCCCTTCAAGGGTCATTTTTTGTTATTACATAAAAATGTAGTTAATATGTGGCAAAAATGTAGTTAGCGTGTAGTTATCATGTAAAGACATTGATTTAGTGGAAATTGTTGTTGACCGTTTTTGTTTAAACCTTATTTTATAAAAAGTCCAATAAAGATGAGAACTTAAAGTTAACTAATCTTGTAAGAAATTGATTGAGCAATCGGATAAAATTATGATTTTAATGCTGGGTGTCCTAGCTAGCTGTCGATATTAAGCCAAATATAAAAAACGAGGAATATAATGGAAATTGAATACAAATAATTCGCCAATATATCGTCAGTGTTTTGTGACGTTTGTTGGTATATTTCTGAGGTCAGACCGTATTTCGTATCGTTGAGTTTGCGGTCACACTGGCTGTCATTTTCCGGTCGTTTGTCGCGCGAGTTTGGCGAGTGTGTGAAAAAAAGGTTTTCGTTTAAAATAATCTAAAATTGTGCTGAATCTAAGAGTTTAATTGGCAAGAAATTAACTACACACCACCGACAACATGGCCGATAAAATTGTAGACAGTGAGATGAACGGCGAAGACTTCACCAAGGATGTAACCACCAACGACGTGAGCTCCGAAAATGGTGATGCGGCGGGAGCTGCCGGTTCCACCAACGGCTCAGAACACACATCCGCTGTCTCTAACCAGCGGGATGACGACAGGTATTGAAATAACATATTGGGCCAATCACCGCAGGCAGGGAGCTGATAAATGTAGCAGATCATGTGCCCAACTTCAGTTTCTATTGCCTCCTCCTCCTCTGTTACGTAAATGCGAAGCTAACGTCGTTGGTCGCGTCGGTGGGAGCGGGAGTCGGCGGAGTCTCCACTCTGCTCGCCGCGCTGACCCCTTTGTTTTCGCTCGCGTGCGTGTGTCTGTGTGTGTGCGTGCGACTGTACCTCATTCACCAGCAGCAGCTAAAAGCAGAATATTAATAGAATTTTTTGGAAATTTTGTTCGTAGCCGGGCGTTCATTTTTTTGTTCATTCTGTCCTTTTGCTAGCTATGGAAAATTTTGTTTGCTTGCGTTAGGCTTGCACTGCTGTGCACAGCTCGTTTTCTCGCAATTCGGTAACGAGCGATATTTTCATTAGTCATAGCTCCCAGAACAAAGCCCCGAAACGGTCCCCAATGCCTGACGCATGTGAAGGCCTCAGCTCGGAGCACCCCACGGGAGCACATTTTCCCCCATTTGTGAGGTTATGTTCGCCGTGTGTGGAGCTCTCCCCACGTTGCGTCCACACTCTCGCACTCACACACAAGCACACAGCTGGCTCGCCTTGCCTTTCACTTGCAAAAAAACCAAGTTTGTATTTGTCAGAGTATTTGTATTTTTTTTTCGCATTACTCTTTTGTTTAGCCATTCGTTGTTATTTTGTTCGCTCGTTTCCATGCTCTTCCAGTTCTGTACCCAAAATGGCGGCCATAGTGTGTATATGTACAAACACAAGCCCATATGCGTGCGCGAGTGTGTGTATGTATGGATTGTATGTATGTTTTGCATTTTTCACTATTCCCCTTTGCTTGCCGGCTTCGCGCTCTGTTGGCGAGGCATTGCCAGCCGGCGTCAAAACAGTGTTGTTGAGTCGGAAAAAAAATAAACGAAAATGATCATTTTTGTTGGATATTTCATACGATTCCATATTAAATTGTGATAAAGGTAATCCGATTTGGATCAGGCTGAAGAAGGGTCTTTGTTAACTTTTGTCTTGCGTTTCGTTTACTTCTTGGTTTGTTTATGGGAGTATACATAATTTTTCCATCTATTGAATTGATCATTATAATGCCTAAGTTTAATCTTAAGTCAAGAGGAGACTTTGTATCAACACAACAACAGCCGAGCAGAGGAAATCGGCCCGCAATTGGAAGGAGCGCCCACAAAACATCAAAAATAAAGAAAAACCAATCCAAAACCAAAAACAAATCAAAACAATACAAAGCTTTTCCTGTTGTGTTTGAGCGAACTAACCTTGTTCCTCTCCGGCAGGTCTTGAGAGAAGGCTAAACTATTCTCAAGCAAACGCAGTCGAGGCGAGGGCCGAACGGAAATGGGATTCCCTTGGCCGAGGATTCGGAGCGTGCGCAACGGATGCCCTCACCCCACGCCGATATTGATGTTGATGGTATTTATCTAACCAAAACTAAACAATCAATCAATCAATCAGTCAATAGAACTATGTACACACAAAATTGTCAGCAATTATCTCAATTTCAAATTGGATCGCTATAAAATATGTTAAATATCTGTGCCCTGTACAGGAGAGTGTCTTAACGTACATATAACACAATTATTGTTTAAAAAAATATTGATATATCAGAGAAAGAGAGAGACCGAGACCGAGTGAAAGAGACTCGCATTTTTTGTTTGTTATCAAGCTCAGCCGCTGAAAGAGAGAGAGTTAAAGGCAGAAAAAGAAAGTAACGTAAAGCTAAAGCTCTCCCACGATACGGATCGGATTCGAAAACGTGCGCCGACATGCCGATATTGATAGTCTTAAAAGCCTCTAAATTCCTCCGCCGTGATGAGACTAGACTGTTCCAAATTGCCCGAAATCCAATCCGCAGAACCCAGCCGTTTCTGAACTTTGCCGTTTCTGAAGTAACGTACAGCTCGGAATAAATTAAGTATTCTATTTTCTTAACAATTTATAAAACAGACAAATAAAGCAAGTAAAACCAGAATCCAGAATAAAACCCTTGCATTTTTCTCATATCGAATAAAACTAATTGTTAACTATGTAAAAAAAAAACCCAAAACAAAACTAAATATTCACTCTTTGCATATATGTATCTTTCGCTCGTTTGTGTCTCTCGCTCGCTATCGATCGCTCGTCGCACTCTTTCGCTCATTTCCGAGTTTGCAAGTTTTTGATACTATATAATCTCCGATCAGATCTCTGATTGAAAACAGTAATTAAAGCAATGTTCACTTCAAATTTGGTGAGTTTTTTTTATTCGTTTGTATCCTAGCTCTGCCATCAATCTTTTGCAGCCATAAACAAAATGTAAGAAGAGAAATTTTAAAGTAAATCGAAGAAGAAAGTATAAAACACAGCCTATTTCCGTTTTCTGTGCCCCTAGTTGTCCCCAAAATGATTTCCCCCCCCCTTAATCGGTGGAAATACCCCTTAAAGCAATGCCCGACTAAACCGCAATTCTTCTGTACCCTTTCGCAGGAAACTGTTTGTGGGCGGCCTCAGCTGGGAGACGACCGAGAGTGAGTAGAAAGAAAATTTTTAATCGGATGCGGCCAGAGTCTGACCCCATGCTCTTGTTCCTGTGCTTGTTGTTTACAGAGGAACTGAGGGACCATTTCGGAAAATTTGGCGAAATCGAGAGCATCAACGTAAAGACAGACCCACAGACCGGACGCTCGAGGGGATTCGCCTTCATCGTATTCACAAACACTGAGGCCATCGATAAGGTGAGCTCTGCCGGCGAGCACATAATTAACAGCAAGAAGGTCGACCCCAAGAAGGCCAAGGCCCGCCACGGCAAGATCTTTGTCGGCGGCCTGACCACAGAAATCAGCGATGAGGAAATCAAAACCTACTTCAGCCAGTTCGGCAACGTAAGTTTCGGCAATGTTGAAAAGGGTTGAATAATGCTGAATGATGATTTTATACTCTAGATTGTTGAGGTTGAGATGCCCTTCGACAAGCAAAAATCGCAGCGCAAAGGATTCTGCTTCATCACCTTCGATTCGGAGCAGGTGGTCACAGACCTGCTGAAGACGCCCAAACAGAAGATCTCTGGCAAGGAGGTCGACGTGAAGCGTGCCACGCCGAAGCCCGAGAACCAAATGATGGGAATGCGCGGTGGTGCACGCGGTGGAATGCGCGGTGGTCGCGGTGGCTACGGACGCGGTGGTCAGTACAGTCAGAGCACAGCAGATCCATCTGCCATCTGGCATAGATCGCAATGAATTGAACAGTCTTTTAACTGCGTACCGATCTCTCTTTTTCCGCAGGCTACAACAACCAGTGGGACGCCCAGAGCTCGTACTCTGGCTACGGCGGTTATGGCGGCTACGGTGCTGCCGGCGGCTACGGCGACTACTATGCCGGTGGCTATTATAATGGATATGACTACGGTTATGGTAAATACAACAAACAACATAATAATGCTCATAGCAACTATTACAATAACAACACGTCGAGTAACTACCACCAAAACAAGAACAGTAGCAGCAACAACTACCAGCAGTTTTAAGTAGCCACAGTCCACCACAGACAGGCAACAACAATCACAGCAACAACCACCAGATTAATTATCAATTACTTTGCCATAGACCTGAATCGAAATTTCCACGTTGTTGTGTTTCCCAAATCAAACAAAACTGAGAGAAAAACAAAAGCAAAGGCAAAAACAAAAGCAAAAACAAAAACAATAACATCGTTGTGCTGCATTTATGTGTATGCACGCGTGCACCCCCGTGTACATGTGTGTGGCGGGTGGCGGCCGGGTGCATATACGGTATGCATTTGTCCAAGAACAACAAGAACAACCAAAAATAAACAAACAACAACAACAGCAACGTCGCTAAAAACAAGAAAACTTTTTAAAACTAATTGTAAAATTTAATCATATTCAGCGAAGAGTCGAACAGAAAGATTTTCTTCATTTATATAAAAGCAAAAAAAATTAGTAATTTTATACACACATTTATATATGTATATCTAAACACCGTATAATTTTAAAAGAATATTTGATGTTTTACATTTTAAAGCGTACTTTTAACGAGCATTCTTCACTTACACAAAACATTTAATTATCAATTATTAGTTGTGTAGCATTTAAACATAAAACTGACGAAGCGTGTGTTAACGATTGTGTTGTTTAAGGAGTGAGAGAGAGCAGGAGATATAGAGCAGGATGAAGCCAAGTGAAGTGAAGTGAAGTGAAGAGTAGACGTGACGAGGCGTTTGGATCGTGGGATCTCCCGACCAGGCGACCCCACATCACACCACACCAAACCGCACCACACTAGACCAGACCGGACCGGACCAGCCAGAGCAGGAAATCCTGCAGCAGCGCGATGTTGATACGAGGTCGCTTTCAACAGACTTTCCAAAGATGACAAATACCTCAAACGCAAAGGCAGCAAACAACAAGACCAAGACCAGACAACAAACAACCAAAACAACAAGCAAAAACACCTCACACACACCACACAAACACAGACCACATAGACACACACACACACACACGAGAAGCATGTGCCAATTGCGAGTATGTGAAAACTGTGTGAAGTGCCAGCGTTTTTGGCCTTTTGCGCAACTGCAACATGTGCCTTTTAATTGTTAACTAACTGTTATTGTTTGAGCCAACTGAAACCAAAATCAAAACCACACAAACACCAATACCAATACCAATACCAATGCCAGACAAACAAATCCACTCCAACTCCCACTCCCATACTCCCCACTCCTACACTCATGCCCGAGCGCACACACACACACACTCCTATTCTCAAAAATATAGTTATTTAATAGTTTTTCCTCTTTGTTTTGTTAAACAAAACACTAAACAACAACAAACAACCACAACAAGAAGAAGACGAAATACAGCAAGAACAACAGAGACAACAAACAAACAAACAAACAAAAAACGAAACGCGTAATCAAAGCTTTGATTCAATGTCTATTTAAATATATATAGCATATACATATATTTTTAGATACATATTATTATCCCGGCAACGGGATGATATTCACGTTCTTGCAATGCATATGTTTTCGTATGCACATACGTCAATATACCTACCATATATATATATATATATATATACATATATTTATATCGAGTATATACGAATGTTATATATATTTATACATACACGTAACATTTAACTATGGTACTATTTTTGATAGTATTACTTTAAGGCAAATCCTTGTAAAAAACAACTACAAAACGGAAGAGTACAACAACGACAGCTCTTGGATCTAGGGGCAAGCCCCGAAGGATCATTCTTTTATTTGCTTTATTTGCATTTTCGCTGCACTTTCTTGACTAAATGTAACTTGCGTAGCGTAGCGTAACGTAACGTAGAGCAACAACGTAACAGACGTATCAAACGTATCAAACGTAAACAAACAGCACTCAATTTTAGATCGCGCATTGCGGCATTCTGCACGTTCATACGTCGATTCCAACAACCACACTGAAACAACAACAAAAACAACAACAACAACAAACAACAACCAAAAAGAAAAGAAAACAACAACTAACTGAACAACAACGACAGCTGATTAGAGAACTTTTCAAACAATCATCAAGTGAAAACTTAACGAAACAAATCTAAACAAAACAAAACACACTTCGTCAATTTTAGTAATTTTAATTCAAACAATTATACATATAATTTTCCTTTTATGGTTTTTAAATGTTAAGTCGAGCAAACACCCACACATACTTACGAGCTTTGCTTTGGCAAATGTATATATATATATGTGTATTTATACGTATTTGAAGTTCCGAAGATTCCGAAGGAAGAGTCCGGGAAACCGAGTTCTGATGGACATATCAAATATTATATATACATTTTTGCATACATATATATTCATCAATTTGCGTAATTATTTTACAACAAATTTGCATGTTTCTCAATGTTTTTAGCAGTTGTCTTTATACAAACAAAAAACAAACGAAAAAAACTAAAGAAAAATAAGAAAAAAATATTAACCCCTATTTTAAAAAAACTACCCACACAAATCAATTTTTTTATACATATTATGCTATATTTTTATTGATTATTATACCGATTATTATCCTATTTAAATGTGTAAACAATCTTTTGATATAAACAAAATTGTTGTATACCTCTACATATACTTATAGCAATAATTTTGTGCCCCCCTTTAATATTAAATTCCTAACAACAATATATTCTTAATTTTTTTATAATTATCTCTTCTGTTATTCTCTGAAATCTTGAAACTAACCAACAAGCCCCACTAAAGTGCGGGGAAGGACGGCTGCACGGATCCACTGTGCATATTACCGCTTCCGCTTGCACTTCCCCGCAGTTTTACCCCCGATAACTATTTAATTATGTAATGTTACTTTCGTAATTATGATTTTGAGCATATATTTATATACGATGATTGTAATGCCGAATTTTCCGATGTTTCGCCTCACAAAAACGAAAAAGAAAGATCAAAATAATCAAACCAAACCAACCAACCAACCGCAAAAGAACAGTTAAGAAAAGAAAAGAAAGATAATGACCGACCCTTAATGAGGGATAATTAAAACCACCCAAAAGCGAATATCCAAAGCGATCGCCGCCGCGCGTCTGTCTTGTCCAAGCCCCCGTGGCGGTACGATATATTCCCGGTGTCCGAATCGTTTTTGTCTGGCCCAGAGGACAACGACCCACTATCCCAACAACCAAACAACCAAACAACCGAGCAAGCAACCAAGAAAAACAGCACCACAGTGTTATTTTCACTTAACTGTAACGATTTTCATTTTTTACTTAAATCTTCCTTTCTATTAAACTTAAAGCGTATATATTTACAAGTAATTTAGCGTAATTAATATTTGTTTTTAGTGAAATGCATTGAAAAACTCTACAAAAAAAGAAAAACCTAAAGTAATTTACATTTAACGATTTGTCAAGCGATTTCCCGAGACAATTTTTAAGCTAAACCAGTTTTCTTGTTTTTAACAACAACAGCAACAACAACAGCGAACACAAAGAGTAATTATTATAAACATTATATTAACTCGAGTAAAAAGTAAAATTTGTTGACTATTGCATTTGTTTTTGTTTTTCGCAAAACGTTTTCAACGACACTCCAGAATATTCGCGACGAACCACGCATACGCCGCCCCATTTTATCCCCGATCCCGATCCGCCCCCACGTACTCCCCTTTTAAAAGAGAAACTAACGAGAATCAAACAAAATGAGAACACTTTATATATCTTTTTTGCTGAGGTGAGACATTCAAAAGACACACACACAAGAGCAGCAAATGAATTCGCAATCTTTGGCATCATCCAATCAATGATAAATTGTTTATCGAATTGTTAAACAAAGCAAATAACTTGAAATTGAAATGCTGAAATTGTTGTGTGGAAAATGAGGTAAAAATTAAAGATTTTAAAAGAAACATAAATGCATAACGATAACGAGTGCTGTAAGATGAGAGATCGATCGATCGATTGATCGATCGAATGAAGGAGAAATCCATTGCAATGCATTGTGAAACATGTTAATAAGTCGAAACGAGTCGTGTCGAGTCGAGTCGGTAACGATAAAGATTATGATACCTAACCAGAATCAGACAACTACAACATCAGTTAACAATATCAACAACAAATCGATCCGCATGTATGTGTGAGCGTCGCCTTGCGCCTGCTCCGCTCCAGAGCGAGTCGGGAGAGAAGAGAGTAAATTGTTTTTAATTTTTATTTGTGTATCAGCAACAGCCAACAACCACCACAAACCATATTGTACTTTGAGCTACAGCAATAACAAGAAACATTTTAACCAACAATCTTATAATCAAAATCCACAAACGAGAAATGAGCAAATAAAAGAAAAACAAAAAAAAAACCAACCAGACAACAATTTTGTGTATATTTCAGTTGCCTTTCCTTCCCACTTCCCACTTACCTTTCCTGTCCCGTTCCGTTCCATCCCCGTTGGTCCCTTCTCCGATTCCTGTTTTCCGGATTCTGGAGAACTCCTTTACAGCTCTTGACTTGTGAATTTGAATTGTCTCCCCTCGGCGCGGCGTCGCCCCTCAGTAGCAGCAAATTTTGACCATTCCAATCCGTACCAGAATCCCAAACCGAATCGATCCGATCCCGATCCATATTCCAGACACAGCAAGTTCCACTCCATCCTCTTTCGTTTGTGTCGTCTACACCATTTATAAGCTAAGCTCTGTTTGTGTTTTCATCAATCTTCTATACGAAAAACCAACAAACCACCAAAACACCAAACCACTGCAATAACCACGTGGTTGCAACACAAAATATACTCGAAACGAAAGACTATGGCTACGGCGGCGGCTTCGACGGTAATGGCTACGGCGGCGGCGGTGGTGGCAGCTTGGGCGGTCGCGGTGCCGGCGGCCCACGCGGCGGTGGCGGTGGCGGCGGCGGCGGCGGCGGCCCCAAAGGTATAAAATCACAGAAACGCCCAGAACTATCATCCAACTCTTTGCATTTATTCCACCTACAAGTACTCGTACGTTTTGAACTGTCGAACCCGATCAATTATTTTATGTTTATCGTCTGTAACCCAAGCTCCCGAGTTTTGTTCCATTTTCAGTTGCGATGCCCCCCATTGCCTGTTCAGAGTTATGTTTCCTAGACATTGTTCTATCCTTTGCGCTATCCCTAGTCTAGCCTTGGACAAAATTTCTAAACAGTCGCTTGAATCGTTTGGCGTAGTAACAAAACACTTTTATATCCCCTTCCCGTCAGACTTTGAGCATGTGTATTGCCGGAGTGTTAGGGCCGAATGAGATGTACTAATCCCTCGAACCGATTCCTCCATTTCCACAACAGGCGGCGGCGGTGGTGGCGGAGGCGGCAGCTTCAACGGGGGCAAGCAGCGCGGCTCCGGACGCCAGCCCAGGCACCAGCCCTACTAAGCACTGGTCACTGGGCACTCACACTCTCCAGATAACTACAAACTATTTGAATTTTACCTAGTTTAGTTTGTTATGGTGAGTACAAGTCATACAAGCCGTACCCCCGTCGAGGAACTTGCTAACCGAAGCTAATTCTTTTTCCGTTGCAGCATTACTACAACCACAACACACCAACCCACTTCTGAGTAAACGCATATATACGCACCTGTATATATGGATATACATTTGAAAAGGGACTGCACGGAGGCAGATCCCCACTCTTATTGCATTAGACAAACTGGCAGACTGGCAGCAGCAGCAGCAGAAGCAGCAGTAGCGGCAGCAGCAGCTACAACCAACAAGCTACATCCTTACACACATGATGTGTAGCACCATTCCAACAACAATTAAATCTACAACCACAACAACACCAGCCGCAACAGGAGCGTCATTAATACATCCCCACCACAAATACGAGTACATAAATACATACATACATACATACATACATACATACATAGATAGTTAGGCCTAGAGACATGTAATATTTTCTCAGCAAGTGGCTAATTTTTCATAGCCACACGCTCATTAAGCCGGCAGACCAACCAACCCCCACACCCACCCAAAAGCAACAGCGAAAGCAAAAGCAAGAGCTATCCCTCAAGCCCAAAAGCCTCCCACAAGAAACAGTCGGAACACGTTACTGGAGCCGTGGTGGCCCCCACAAGGTCTGTGCGTCGAAACAAATTCGTTTTTCTAATGTAGTCTCATGTATTATGCGGGGTAATTGTTTAAAGTGCAGCAGCGACACGAGACAGCTACACGAGGAAATTGTTCAACACATTTTGCAACAAAATACAATACTGTAGAGATAAGTATTTGTTTAACTCTAATTACTGATAACTGTAACATGTAATATTGTAGTAACTATAAACACGAGAAAGTTGACTGGTGGGCAATGGACGAGGGTGGTAGCATCCTGAATGAATTATAAATTAAGGAACTACATAAACTACGACAACCAACAGATCCACCAAAACACAAAGAACGCGATAACAAACGATTTTCAAGCAGCAAACATACTTCTGTTTACTTCTGTTTCTTGGGTATGTGCATTAGCATATAGACTACTTGTATATCTATATTTATATACTCCTTGGTGGGGCAGAGCAGATACTATTTTATTAAAAATCAAACTCGAGTTTATTTGCTAGCCACAAACAAAAACATAAACAAAAACACGTGCATATGCACATATGCGTGGTACACACAGAACTGTATAATAGATGCCGGAATACTTGTTGAGAGAATTCTCTATATATGTATACATACTTAAACTACTATATTTACAAACCATATTAGATCGTGTGAAAGAAACGTCCGTAAATGTAGAAGTAGAGGGATGCGCGGCATTGCGAAATCGCACAGATGAGACGGGCCACAGACTTGGGGTAGGGTAGCATTTTCGGAACAGATTCAGCTTAGGTTAAGAAGAATTTGAAAATTGTATAAATATAGTTTTTCCCCCCTAAAAATATAAACAAAAACGTTATTCTCTTCTGTCATAACCGAGGGTTGAGAGAGGGGGCGGTTTTCAAGCGAATTACATTAATTAAAGAAAAGTAAACTTTACTTTGCTGCGTTTTCTTATATTTATAACACTCGTAACAATCATAATTTTGCACAATCAAAAACGATCACACACTGAGAATTTGGAACATCAGGCAGAATGATCTCTAATAGTTTCGCTTCACCTGGCCGGTGGTGAAGAGCACGTCCAGAATTTTAAGGAATTCGCGGTAGTTGAACTCGAGGCAGAGGCCACGCTGCATCCCGAAGCACTTGCAGATGGCCTCGAATTCGCGGCTGCTCAGCATCTGGTGCATCTCGCGGACGGTGAGGCCGCGCAGGAACTGGTTCTGGGAGATGGAGCCACAGTTCTCGCGGTCAAAGTCCTTGAAGACCTGGCTCAAGTTCGAAATCTCGTCGGGTTTGCGAGCGAGCTTCATGAGGGCCTGCGAACAAATGGTCCGCTCGTCGAAGCTGAGGAAGCAATCGACGCAGTCCAAGTTGGGCAGGTGCAGTAGAGGAACAGCTGTGACCACCTTGTCGCCAAGACTCGATTCGAGTTGTATGAAGATCTCGTCCAGGGCCTTGCAGAAGTCCCGGTAGCGCACGCACGCCATGCGCCGGGGAGAACGGAAGCTGTGGAGATCGAGAGATAAGGTGAGATTGATGGTTATGGTAGTCATTGGAGAGCCTACATGTTGCAAAGAATTGTGGCCTCTTCCTCAGTCAGGATGACGCCTGAGTTGTCCAGGGACCGCTTAAAGTCAGACTCCAGAATCTCGCCCTCGCGGTGACGGTCGTAGTCGGTCATGAAATCGATGATGGCCAGTCCCTTGGTCAGGGCCTGACGCTTGGCACTGGTCAGGATGCGAATAATGGTCTCCTCGCTGGCCTCCTCCGGTTCCAGATTGTCCCGGGCGAATGGCGGACAATCCTGAAGCTGCTGCTTGGTCACCATGCTGGGCATGGCGTACTCGGCTGGATCCACGTCGTCCAGGAACTTGGTGTAATGAAAGCCGAGCTCATTGCCATAGCGATGCAGCACAGCATCGAGCTCCTGATTGGACAGGAGTATGCCATTGGTGCGGAAGATCTGATTGGTCTGGTTGCAGCGCACATGGCCACTATTGAGTCTGGAAAGGGCAGGGCGGATGGGTAAAAACACCTAGGAATCAGGACTCGAGTCATCCACTCCACTCACTTGTCATAGCTGCGGAAGAAGGGGTGCAGGTATAGGCGACGGTTGCGGATACGGATGCGTATCTTTGCCATTGCCTCCTCGCACACTTCACGCATGCTCTGCGGGGCCGACTGCCAGTCCACGGCGCCGGGTCTGGGCAGCTCTTGGATGTGGCGCAGCGGCGACTCGACCACGCACTGCGGCATCTTGTCTAGGTTCTTGATGGTGAAGACTACAGAAACAGGGTCAAATAAATAAAAATTCCTTAGACTACTCTTAACCACTGCGCACCCGTGTCGATCTCATCCACAAAATTGCGCCAACGTACGCGGTTGATGTCCATTGGATCCAGATAGCGATCCACCAGAACAGCCATCTCGCGCTGGGACAGGTACTTGCCCACTCCCATGGTGGACAGGCCGCGCTCGAACTGGTTTTTGGTGATGCTGCCGATGTTCAAGGCGTCGAAACTCTCCAGGAACTCGGAGGTGCGCACCTGGTTCTTGTAGACGTAGTTCTGTATGCAGAAAATGATGTCGCATTGGCTGCGATTCTTCTTCGGATGATTGCACGCATCCGGAAAGATAGGGTGCACCAGCTTGCAGCCATTGATTGCCGGCAGCTGGGAGAGCTCCAGGTCCACTAGGCGACCTGGGAAGTCCTTAATGATATCCTGAAGAACGGGACCCGATTAAAATGAATAGAATAAAATTTCCCTCTTGCCCCACCTGAGAGTTGTCCAGCAGACGGTGGTCCTTCAGGTAGGCAATTATGTTATCGATGTGCTTGAGGAACGCCACGTAATTAACCAAATAGCCGTCTTTCATATAGCGCCTCAGCAGCAGCAGAAAGTCCGCCTCCGACAGCGGTATCTTCATGAAGTGCAGCACCCGCGAGAAGTGCGACACCGTGACCACGCCCACATTTTGAGCAATCTAGAAGTGAATTAAAATACGTTTTTCCTGGTATAAGGCACAGCGCTGAGGAGCAATCACCAGTTCATAGTCCTGAAAGTACGGCATCAATGGTATGTTCGCCTCCTGAGCAATCTTAAGCAAAATCAGACAGAGCCTGCGTCGATCCTCCGGCTGGGGAATGACATTCACATGCCAGGGATCGTTCCACTCCAGGCCAGTGGCCAGGTCCGTCTTGGCGCTCTTGTGCAGGGCTGCGTGTCAGAGCCGGGTCAAGCCAGAAAATCATGAGCAGCAACCATGCCCAACTCACTTTCGCTGCAGACAACCTTGCAGAACTGGCGATAGGCCACGCGCCCGTCGCGGATTTGGAAGTAGTCGGTGACGTCCCTCAGCTCGGTTTCGGACATGCCGGCCACCTTGCGATACTTGCCCAGCACAGCCGTGAAGATGGGCTCTGTTGGGGTCATAAAAATTACATAAAAAAGGGCAGACCGAAATGTCCCTAGCGGATGTCGTTCTTACCCGATACGAAGCCGCTGCATCCCGGATCCTGCTGTTTCAAATCGGCACAGATGTCAAAGTTATAACGAAAAATAGCACCTTGAATTTTACGACAGGCCCGCCAGACTTGGTTGAGCTCCATATCCTCCTGCAGACGGTTCAAGGGAGATTGGATGGGCAGGCAAATTAGTTGAGCATGTTTAATGTCCGGCACATATGACACGGACTCGGACATGGACTTGGACTTACCCTGTCATCGCCCTCCTCTATCTTGGTCGTATGCATATTGGCTCAAGTATTGTTAACTGTTTTTTTTGTATTGTTTGTATTTTTGTTGAGTACGAAAATTGTGTGAAATACAATCGAAAGTCCCTACGACATATGTATTTGTGTTTGTATATATAAGCCAAAGTAACTGAGTGAAACAATGAAGTCAAGGGCCACCTAGCTCGGTCCATATTACAAATTGGATTTCTGCGCTCCGCTGTGTTTGCCTACGTTTCTCCGAGGAGCCGGTTGCACGGCGCAAGGCGCACTTCGTACGGCGCACGGCGCGCGGAGCACGCAAGGAAGCTTTGGAGGAGCGCAACACTAATCACTTCCTCCTCGTGCCCGGCCCGGAGACCCCGGAGAGTGGCGAGTGGAAAGCGGAAAGCGGAGTGCTGGCCGAGCGACGTTCACCGTTCTACAAATCGCTTCCAATCACGCGCTCATTCATCGCCCAGTTTGTCGCAATGCCACCAACACTTTTATTCAATTTTCTATAAATGGCTGGGGGAAAACAGGAGAAAACAAAGAGCAACGGAGAAATGTCAGAGTGATTGGAAAAAACATATCCTGGCATCATCAAATGCAATTTTACTTTATTGGAAAATCGCTGGCCATCCAACCAAGCAAATCGCATCCAAAACCAACCAACAGCGGCGACAAGGGGCTGGCTACCTCGCAGAGCGTGGAGAGCTGGGACTGCAATTGGTAGCGGTGGTGTTGGGTCCATGAACCTCCGGAATACCCCACTGCCGCCCGCCTAACGGCCAGCACGAGTCAAGGTTGATTGGCGACGACAGGTGCACTATACACCTGACCACTTCAAGCCGGTCACTCGGGCCACTCGGGCCACTCGGGCCACTTCTGGCCACGCGACTAAAAATAACCTGAAGGGCGGTTCTCCCTGGCATTTCTAGTGTTTGGCCAGATGCCCTTTTTGCTCCTGGAGCAACGTGTGTTCTAGCCAGTTCTAACTTCCATGCGGGCACCGCCTTTGCCTCGGTAAATACGTATCACTGAATCGGTTGTGAAAGTAGTTCATTAGGATTGTTCTTCTACAGAAATATCCACTATGTTGACAAATGATAAATGCACTCAGTACTCTTTATTCTTTATACCTATTGGTTTTCTAAGTAGATGTTTTCTTCATTGAAATTGGTCTTGAAAGACCTCTAAATCAATATCTCCTCGCAAGAACTATTACTTTCTATCAATGTGCATGTATGTACGTTATGTAAATATTACCATCCGCAGAAGAAAAAATTATAATTTAACATAAATTCTCCAATTACTTAAATCTAAGAACATATTATTTGTGTGTTTAAAGCGACGAATTTGGCATAAAACATCCTCGCAAATGCTTCCCTTCTGCTGGAAATCGGAGCTTGCTTTTAATTTAATTTTGTTTCGAGTACGGGTACGGGTATATTCGTGCTGGCAAATTGCTTTGCAGAATCGTAATACCCGGAAACGGTTAGTTGGTTGTGGGTCATAAAAACGAATTGCAATCATTATCGTTGCTTAGATGAGGTTTGCAACCAGGCATTTCCCTCCACTTCCCCGCCTCCCTTCCCCTTCCCCTTGCCATGACCATACCAATGCCCATACCCATTCCCATGCCACCTTTGAAGCGTGCTTTATTGCAGTTTTTATTGCACATTTTTGATTTACCCAGCCGGGTGAGCATAGCCCTGATGGGGGGATTGGGGGCTTTGGGGTTTCGGCTATGAAAGTGCGTGTGCGTGTGGTGGCCGGGCCATCGATTTGCTGGGGTTTTGTTCTTATTGTGTTCCCTATTTGATTTGATGCGGTGTTAAATTATAATTATGGGTTCGAGCTCTCCAAACGGGGTCGCTGGGAGGGAGAGCTGTGGGGTTTGGTATGGCTCAGTGGAGTAGCTTATCGTGCACAAACATATGGCATTTTGTCAGTTAGTTTGTTTGACTTCTTTTTCACACAATCGCACAGGCATCCGCGTTCAGGGGTTCCGGGTGTGAGTGCTCGTGTGTAGGTAGACAAAGTGCCGGCATATATATTCATGAACCTGGTGTACATCTGCATAATGCAGGGCAGCAGCAGAACCGCCAAAAGAAGAAGGAGCAGAGCAGCCGTGGCTGTGGCTGTGGCAGGATACGGCAGTTGGCGTACGTTGCCTTTTATTTTAGTGGCTGCTTGGGCTCTGTCTGCTTCTTTGGCGGCCAGCTAGTGGCACACACGGTGGAAGAGTTAAGCAGAAATATGGGAAAAAGGCAAACAATGGCAGGCAACCTAGTTATCGCCCGCCATCTTTATTGCATGCAAATGTGCGAGAGGCGGCGCAAAAAGGAGGCGCCTCTGTTGAAATGGCTGACGTACTAACACATGGGCACACACTCACATATAGATCAAATGCTGATGCACTGAGGGGAAACCCGAAAGGAAGGCTATCTTTGGGGCCGAAGCTGTTTAAACTCTTGACGATTGATCGAAGATCTGTTGAGATAAAATACTGATGGACATGGACTATCTATCTATCCCTTTAACATATTTAATGATTTGAGTACGGTACTCTTGATAGCAGAGTTAGCAGAGTTGGGGTTTCTTCATGGTCAAAAACATGTTTTGAATTTTAGAATCTGTTTTTCTCGGTGTACTCATGTGTACGTTGCTAATGCACCTTTTGCCATGCCTTCTGAAACCAACCGCATGCATATTTATCTTTTGCCAGTGCCGGCTGTAGCTTCAGCCCCGAACCAGCTCCTTTGTGGCATGCATACCACACACACCAAGCCATATGTACACACATACATGCAAGTATAAGAAATACGATATCTTAAGTGTTAAACAGGCGCTTTGCCAAACCGGCTCGCACTCGACACTCGGTGCCCGACTACGCCTTGCTGCTCCGCAAACGGCGCTGCCAACCTTATCTGGTTTGTCTCTCCCCCTCGCGGACACGCCCACCTGCCTGCTGCTGCAGTGCATCACGACGGCGGAGTCTAGGAATTCCAGCCCTGCATATTTGGCAGCAGAACAAAAAGAGGCACCAGCAAAGCAAAATAAAACCCACGTCTCGGCAAATAAATAAAAATGCTGCTCACTTCTGCTGCGGCGCGTTTTATGCGCGCGCTCGCACACACACACACACACACAACATATGCAAACAGGTGCGAGAAGCTTCGTTCTCGCTCTCTCGGCTACTCCGTCACACACGCTGGCAGTGTTGCCAGCTCTTGAGGGCCCAAAACAGCCAAATCAACATTTGTGGCTAGCTGGGAAAAGCATACCACAATTTTCAAGAAGCAATATAAACACCGCGCCACAACCACTGTGAGGAATCATAATGGAGTAATGGAGTAGACCTAGGCGGAACGTCTTAGCGAGCGGCGCTTGGAGAGTGACTACCATTCTATAAATTGCAATTAATAAGACTGAATAAAGATACGAATACTTGTGCAATTAGCCTAGATCGACTCCAATTTATAAATCTCTGTCATCGGGCCCACAGGCGGCTCAGCTATCCAAGTTAATTCAGACGGCTGGAAAAGGGTTCGTTGCTCCACTTTAAAGTACATTCCTTGTGGTGGAAATTTACCTATTCGGTAATGATAAAGCAAGACAATCGACTATGAAGAATCCTATCTAATCTTCCAACGTACTCGTAGATAAGTATAATTCCATTCTAGCTAGATCTTATGAAACAATTAGAGCTGGATGCAATGGAAGTATTAATCCTGGTTATCCAATCCTGTTGGGGGGTTCAGCTACCTTATTCAACGTACATCCATTCAACAGCATCCAAAAATCGTAGTTGTTTTTGTTTTCTTAATTCGCTTTTGAAAAACACACGATCGATAGAACAGAATTAGGAAATACCTGGCTTGCGGTGGAAACCTATCAACATAATTCTATGTGTACAAGAAAAGTTTTTAAACAAAAAAAGTAAATTAATAGCGGAAAATATCTGAAATGGCAACACTGATGGCTGGCTGCCTTCATTTTTGTAGCGCATACTTGTATTTCGGGCGCTGCTTATAATTCCACGCCAGAGTTGTAAATATTTGCTCAAGTATTTATTTATGTACTGCCTCCGCTCGCATGTATGTATGTATGTATGTATGTACGTATCTGTGTGTACTGTGTGGCTTCCTTTTGGTTTGGATCGGTTTGGTTTGTGTTGTGTTTGCGGGCCAAATTAAAATGCATTGCACTATTGCTGGCTTTTTGATTTGCACTCCCAGTCCCACTGTAGTGCTTGCTTCTAGCAATTTTGTAGTGCTTTCAATTTCTTTAATGTTCAAAGCGTATCTTAGCTGCGGTGCCAGCTCTTCCCAGCGATGGGACCCGACCCTCATTTTTCGCAACATAGTGACCATAAATTGCTGGGCAAGACAAACGGCACGGTACGTGGAAACATCTTCCACTTTCCGCCAACAATTCGTGAATACTCGTAAACACACCTGAACGACGACTTCTTCAAGTCATCTCACCTGCCATGATTATTGTAATTGCCAGAATTTATACGGTATAAGGTTTAAGGTACTTTCATATTCACAGAAGCCACCATATTATACAGTGCCGGACTTAAGTGTTGGCACAGCAATAGTATTTCAGATTACTGCTATTTTCAACAGAAAAACAATTTGATTCGATAGCTTAATCAGTTTTCTATAAGATTGGCTAATTTTTATAAGCGTCGCTGTATACATTATTTTCTAAAATTTTGTAAGCGAAAAATGAAATAAAATTTTGGGAAGCACCCCGCCATCGCGATACAATTTTTAAATTTTTTTTTAAATCTCAGCCGTATCAGGCGAGAGTCTATTTTCATAGTCGGTTATCAGTTTCAAACTAGGGATATTATTCTCCATCGATGAAAAAATCAATTGAGTTATCCTCATTTCTTATCCGTGCACCCTCAATGTGCGCCAAAGCGAAACGTGGCAGAGCCCATTGTACATGCATATATAGTAAAAATCTGTCCCGTTTCTGCCATAATGGCGTGCATTTTTCTTAATTTTTTTAAATTTTTTTAAATTTTTTTTTGCATTGTCTAAAAAGTTATATGGTATAATAAGAATGCACATATGTATACATTTTTAAAAATTAATTTCTTTATTGGTATTAGGGTTAAGGACAGATATCGCTCCAAATAGGTCCATAGTTTTCTGGGTGGGCTTCGAACTACAAATTGTGCATACATATGTATGTATTTATGCATTTTAAAAGACCTAGTAAATTACCTATTTTCTTTATTATTTCCTATAAGAATTTTCCTATAAGGAGTCATGATAAAAGTTATTCCACCAAGTCTTTCTTACTTATTAAACTATCAAAAGGAATAGCCCGTTGAAGCCAATTACACTGAATAACCTTTCTGTCAACTGGGAAAAAGGATTATTAAGTTGAATAAAAATCCATGTAATGCTTTTATTTTTTGTGTACACTTTACTTCGTTCACAATATTATGGAACGAATTTGTAGAATATTTCTGCATGGATCGGAATGACATTTTTTGTCTGGCATGGAATTTTGTGCCCTGCTTTAGGGTCTCGCTTTGTCCATGACAAGCCAAAGTTATCAATTTTTCCAGCTGCTCTCTTTGGCCATGGTTCATCAAACAGTTCTCCACAGACACATCTTGGCATTTGGAAATTGATTTTAAAAACTTTTTTAATTAATTATGATAATGTCGTAGTGAGCGAGCTCTGAGTGGGTGTGGGAGGATGCCACGGGCAGCCAGCTTCCTCCGCCACACCCCAAAGGACCACGCCTCGATTCATTTGACGCATCGCTGTACTGCTTCTGCTGCCGCTGCCGCTGCCACTGCCGCTGTCGGGTGTTCTGACTTCTTTTATTGCTGCAAATGATGTTCGAGTTGAGTATTTCTTTTCTCATTTCTTTTTTCATCATTGGAATGTTTGAGTTTTCACATTTCAATTTCTGGAATTTTACCCAACAACTTTTCCCGAATCCTCTGTACGTTTTTGTGCACGTGTGTGTTGGAGTGGGAGTGAGTGTGTGTATGAGTGAGGCTGAAGTTAAAATTAACAAAAATGGGCATCATTGGGGATTGGGAAAGAGCAGGGGGGGGGGGGGGAGGCAAGGCAGAGCAGAGCTGGATTGGGCGTTCGGTCTTCGGGCCTTCAAATAAGTTTTGTATTAATGAAATTGCAAATATGTGAAACTTTTATACATGTTTCTTTATAAACTGGCAAACTAATAGAGTGAGTTTTGGCATGTTGTGTCACTGGGTCGTACTCGTATTGCTCGTAGTCGTTGTCCTGGCAGGGCTATACTCTGCCTTTGCTCCTGCAGTCAGTCTGTCTGTCTATCAGACCTGGCCTGCCATGTGTACGTGTTTGTATATGTGTGTGTGCAAATATCCTGGAAACTTTCTGCAGCAAAGTTTGAAAATGTATTTCAATGCATAGAAATGAATCTAATTTGTAAAATTTCATACAACAGTTGAAAACTTATAAACGCGCAGGCACTTGCACTCGGCACAGGGCTCCACCTCGCCCATTGCCCATCGCCCATCGCCCATCGCCCATTGCAATACCAGCTGCAGCTCCAACTCCAGCTCCAGTTCCAGTTCCCGACTTCCTCTCCTCATCCTTACTGGCCCCTCCTGTCCTGTCCCGCCCGCTTTCCTGGCCTGTTTGTGTGAAAACGTCGACAACTTGGCATGCAGATTGCAAACTTTCGAATAGCATCACCAGCGTCAGCGGCAGCGGCAGCGGTAGAGGCGCACTCTAAGAAAGGAAAAAAGCAAAATGCTGAACAGATTTAAGTGGTGCTTTGTTATGCATAAATAAAATGCTTGGCAAGAAATAAGCAGGCGCCGAAAGAGGGAAAAACTAGTACAAGCCAAAACATATTTTCAGTTTATTTAAAATAAATTTTACATTACTTAGCTCCCAACTAAAAGGCTGCAAACATGGGTCATGCGCCTACTCCTGGCACACTCCCAGTGACACCCACCAGCCACTACGACTCCTAACCAAAGCAGAAAGTAATTTACGCTCAGCCAACTTGCAAAGAACTTGCTTGGCCTGGGCCTGGGCCTGGTCTTTGGCCTGAGCTTGGGCTTTCTCTGGCAACTAGGCACAGTGGTGTACGGCAAGCAGCCAAAGACAATTTTGTTGGCACTAATTGAATGTAAATACAATTTTGCTTTGCTGTCAAGTCTTGTGTCTAGTCGACGACGACAACGATGGCAATGGCAATGGCAACGAACGGCACGGCAACGATGACGACGACGATGACGATGACGATGTTGACTGTGTTGGCTTGGCGCTGCACTACGAGTATGACGACGTTGGCAATAAAACGAAACGAGCTGATTGTATGCTACAAACAACTGCTGCAGCTGCTGCCAGCAATCGTCTCCTGGCCCGGCCCGGCCTTGCCTTCCCCCGCCTCCCTCTCTACTGATGCAATTCGTACTCCGTCTTCATCTTCAGCCCGTGCTCCTGCTGAAGTGTCGTTGTAACGTTTGGCACACAGATCAAGTGCAATGCAACGTGCAAAGTTGCAAAAAGCGCAAAAATCAACAGTATAAAATCTTTTATTTAGTGTCATCATCATCAGCGCTGCTTCAGTTGTTGTTGTTGTTGCTGCTCCTCCAGTGCTCCAGTGCTACAGTGCTCCAGTGCTCGCCCAGCATCTTGGTTGCTCAATTTTCAAAGAGCAGCCCAGCCCAACCCGCATGGCGTTTGGTGCACAAAATGTCATTTGCAGTTTTGAATTGATATTTACTTAAAATTTAATTACGAAATTTGTATACACAAGCATGTGTACATACACATGTTTGGCCTATTCAGTACCGTTGATGACTTGGGCAAACAAATCTCTTTCAGCTCTGTCAGTTCCCCAGACTTCCCCCAAGTCAGTTCCCCCAAGTCCCGGAGTCCTGAAAGACAGGGAAAATCATCCTGCTCCGGGTGGCTTCGCCAGTTCACCGCAAATGTGGCCAATGAAAGCTAAAAACTCCATTAATAACATTAAGCCCGACCTGACTTTCAATTCAATTAAAGCACATTTGTTTAAAATTACTTACAAATTGTTTTCACTCAGGCGATTTTTTGTTGCATTTTAATTGAATTACCTTTTGGCCAGGACAATGTCCGGCCGCAACACGGATCAAGGATCAACAGCAACGGCAGCAGCTAGCTGCAAAATCGATTTTGTTTTTTATTGCTTACGTTGTCGACGTTTTTAATCAATTTAATAAAGTTCAGCAAGGTTTTAAATGATTCCAAATGATGTATAGATTAGGTTGGCTGAGAATCTATTGGATTAAGAGCTCATACGATTATGTTGTACTATACTTGCACGTACTCGAAAAGTGTACAATTAAGTTAAGTTAAGTTAAAGACAAAATTTGGTGACTGCATATATTTTGCAGTTTTAGTAATTACAGTTTAAAAAATGCATGAAATTTACCTGCAATTTAAGGTATTTTTTTCCAGTTCAAGACGCCTCGTACAATAACCTTTAATTTGATCTATGAGATCCATTAAACTGAAAATAAGAAAATAAAATGCATAATAAATTCTGTTAGCCAGTGAAAGCTAATTTCGTAGTTCCCGCGATTATTAGTTATGTATTTCCCTGTCAAATCATCGATTGAATGATAAATTAGCTTTAGTTTCACTGACTGGTGGGATGTCAGAATGGGGATAATCTATATTTCATGTCGTCCGTCCATCAATAATGTAATTAAATGACAATAATGCATGAGCCATAAAGTCATGCTGTTGGCATTTGAATAAATAAAGTAATTATGTCTTTTTTCCCATTTGTTAACATTCTAATACCTGTTAGTATTTCAGAACTTTTGTAATTGATTTAAATAAATATGTTTGTACTAATTAAATATAATGCCCATCCACAGTGAGGGTTTGGAGGTGACTTTTATGGCTTAAACAGTATTAATTAAAACGTTTTTTTAGATCGTAATGGAGTTTTTATTTGATTTGTTTTTCTAGCCTGAAATTGTATTTTTCGAGCACCAGAGTACCCCGTACCCCGTAACCCGTAACCCCGTACTCTTCAATCTCATCTCTGGCACGCAGTTGGAGTGAGTGTCTATGTCTGCGACAGGTTGTTGGTTAATTCATTTATTTATGCGCATAAAGCCCTTGTGCAGGTTGTACTCGTAATGTTCATTAGCATTTTCGCTATTTGCAGCTATTCGACTGCAATTTTCGCTCCTGCGCTAATGACAGCCTCCTGATCGACGCTCTGGTTGTATTTGCCACTCGTAGAGTGTGGGGGCGTATGCATTTATTTCTCAGTGAGAATAAGCGGGTACTGTCGGTCTGTCTATGTGGGTTGCTGGATTCTGAAGACTTTTTGTAATCAGTAGAACAAGGCAATAAATTACTTACCCTCCTTCATCTCTACTATAAGTACTCTTGATTATTATAACTCTATGCAGATTTGTTCAACTTAGAGCCGGTTGATCCTGTTAAGAATGTTTATATTTTAAATCATCATCTTTCACTAAATTCCAATTTTATTTGAATAACTGATGTCAAATACTTCCTTTTCCTGCGTCTGAGTCGAGTGTTATGGGAATCATTAGCTGAGCTAATCCTTAGTTTTCCACTACTTATCTAACTCCAATTAGTGCACAGCAAATAATCATATGTATCGTCTGTCCTATAGTCGAAAGATTCTATTTCCATAGTAAATTTTTTGGTTTTTTGAACGATTTATTTGGAGATTCTCAAGACTCGGTTGCTGGAATCGTTCGAGCGGCCCATTTGTGGCTGTGGGTGGGTGATTGGACTGGTGTGGGGTTCGTGGGGCCACTGGCTGGCCGCACCGCTTGTCTCGGCCCAAATCAAATCACCATCAAATCATTCCAAAATCGAGTTAATTCGTCTCCACAGTTCATTGCACACTAACAAATGAGAGGGAGATGAATGGATGGTTGGTTGGATGGTTGGATGGTTGGATGGCTGGCTGGCTGGCTGGTTGGATGGCTGGAGAGGTTGGCAGAGAGGCAGTGGGGCATGCATTCACATACGCATATCAATGCGGTTTTGAATTTTGTCTAACGCAAAATATAACTGCATTTTGTCACTGACTGGCCGAGGGGATGGGGATGGGGGATGGGGATGGGGTGACAAAAATGCTTGACTGGCAAACAACGGGCAATGGTGCTCGGCATAAGCGATGCTTGATTGCGTTTCCGGTTTATGAAATTCTGTGGCGGGCAATGCAATAATTTGTCGTGGCTTTTGGGACGTCAGCACTGATGGAATGTCCGTCACGGCTCTGGTGCGCCCGCTGTGTGCATCTGTGTGGCCTCCAGCTGGTGTTGGTGCTGGCGTTGGTGTGTGTGCGAGTGCGAGTGAGTGTTAATATTCGGCCGATTGTCGATGCAATATTTTGTCATTTGCGAAAGCCATTATGAATTTATTTATTATTCCACCGAATGCTCTGTGAGCTGTTGATTACGTTTATATGCATGTCCTCTCTTTCTATATGCGCTCTCTTTCACTCACTATGTGCGTCGGTGTGTGTGTGTGTGTGTGTGTGTGTGTGCATGTGCGATTTTCAATTCGTTTCTGGCGTACGTGTGTTTTTAGCATTTTGCGTTAGCATCTGGAAAATTAAAGTGCAGGCAAGCAGAAATTCAATCTCTCGTTTGATTCCCCATTTTCCCCGCTCTCACTCTCGCTCTCTCAGCCAACTTTAAATGCGGCAAAAGTACCTTTTTCGCTGTCGCCGTCGACGCTGCTTTTACTGCGTCTCTCTCTGTTTCTGTCTCTTTCTCTTTATCTGTCTCCTTCTCTGTCTGATTTAAATTACGAAAAGCGCACGTATTATTGTTTGTTTCAATTGCCTGCTGACGAGCCAGAGCCCGAGCCAAAGCCAGAGCCCGAGTCAGAGCCAGTGTTAGTACCAGTGCCAGAGCCAGAGCGGTGCCGGGATGAGCAGGACGAGCGTAATCAGCAAATGTGCCAAACGACAGCGGGTTGGGCCACCGCCGCCCCGTACCAAGCCATACCACACCACACCACCCCAGCTCCATCTTCGTTCCATCTCCCAAAAAGGTAAGGAAAAAACCAAATTAGTTTAATTTGTACGAAATCAAGCAAACGTATGAGGCGAAGGAGCGACCAAAGACACTGGAGGAATGGCCAACCTGACTCCGGACTAATTCTATTTAGCATTTGCAGGACAACGACAGCGGCAGAAGTAGAGGAAGAGCCAGCGGCAGCAGACGACAACGTCCTGCCAGAGCACTTGGCCAGTGCTGGCGTTGGCCAACAAAATGAACTTCGGCTAATTACTCAATGCAAATTAAAATTCATGTCAAGCAGATTGGATTATCCTCACGCAACATTTAATGTCGCACTTAGCAGTGGCTGCGAAAGGCAGGATGGCTATGGCCAGGGAAAGGTGCTCGTGCTCCTTGGCAACTGGACAGCCAGGACTCAGCGGAATCAAGGGCGTGAAAAGCGAAGGCAGGAAAGGCTGGCAAAATGGCAAAACGAGATGAGCGGACGGGGCGGGGTCGAGAGCGGAGAGGGGAGAGGGGAGCGCTGTGGCGTGCTCGGGAGAGCAACAAAGAAAAATCTCTTTTGAAATGCTAATGTAAAAATTCTTTAAAGAAAATTACGCAATACATTATTTTGGTTTATTTTGCATTAAAAGTCAATTTAGTGTTAAGGCCCGGGCAAAAGTGGAACCGAAGGGGACGCGCCGACAGCGAAAACGGCAAAAAGGGCGCCCAAAAGCAAAAAAAACAAGCGTGGCTCCGGAGCAGAAAAGAGCTGTAGAGCGTAAAGCGCGCAACAGGATTGTGCTCTGCCGATTGTATGGAACGACAGGACACAGGACACAGGACCCAGGACCCAACACCCAGGACATCCCTAACATCCCTAACGCAAGACCGGCCATGACAGCGCAACTAACCAAAAGGTTTCGGGCCAGCCTTCAAGTTTGTATTTTGCATTTTAAGCTGTGTCCGAGGCAGCCCCACGGACACGCACTCTGAGACTACCACGGATAGGGAAAAGGACATGGACTAAGTGTTCGCACATTAGCTATGGGTGGCAGGTGTCAAGATGGGATCGAAGTAAGTGGTCCTGGTCCCTCTTTGACTATGTATCGCCATCGAAATGGTTGTTCCATGTTTCCATTTTTCAATTAAATTTGATTGGATAGTTTCTGAATACATGAATGACGAATAGTAATTATTTGTTGATTATGGAGTCATTCATTTCGTTTGAGATATGTGATAATAACAGCCTTATTGTCATTACTCAACGGGTTATCAGGTGAGTACTGTGTTAATCGAGTGTTTAATGGAATATCATTAACAATATTTCATACTATATTACTATACTAATTAACAGAATTATTATCATTGGTTATTCGGTGGCTGCCATGTAAAGAGCGAGTATACACTGTACATACTCGTATGTATATATGTATATGTATACTAATAGTCTTTATCATGCATCACATTTATGTATCAGTCCCGGCTTCCTTTGTAAAGGTTCAATGTTTGCAGATACTATACAAACAATATACTTTCTTCGGTGTCGGTTGATCTGCTGGCAATCGAAAAGACCTTAGACTTACACCGGTAAAGGCTAATAACCTAATCCTCCTACAGAAACTGTATACGAGAAAATACACAGTATTAGAATGGAATTGTAAAGGTGCCTTCTGTGCAATATTGCATTTCAATGTTATATAGGTGAGGGAGTGGGAGCATAAGACTGGAAAATATGGTTTTAAAATAAATGAAAACACATATCTAAAAGATTAAAAATGATACATTAATATTTTTTAAGAAAAATGACCTCATGCTTAGAATTTAATGTTGAGTGTGTATATTTTCCTCCTATCTCATTCGGCATACAAAAATAAATTCAAAGTTTGCTTTTGGTTCTAAACTGATTTCATAGGACGGTGCCTGTTATTTTAAAACTATTGCTTTGTCAAATAAAACTTCATATGATTTAATGTTTAAATTCCAGGTAATCATTCCTTATTTATGTCCTTAAAACTTTTAAACTATAATTTCCATTTTCTGATTTAAGTAAACATTTGATTAATCGATTTACCGATATTGGAAATGTGTGTAAATGCAAGGAAATGTAAGTCCGGATTGAGCCGCATTCGTTTTAAAGATACCGAATCCGAATCCGAATCCACTGATTCCCTCGGGGAAAATGAGATTATAAGCTTTGAACACTTCACTTCACAATATGCACCAAAGCTATTATTATGTCTGCCTTCCATTTAGCTCAGTTTTTTTCCGCATTTTCCACGCATTCTTCCCCATTGCGAGCCGGGTGTACTTTTTTCGTCTTTGGCCCTTTGCGTGTCCTGCCTGGCACTGTCGCCATCTCCGCCGCGGCACGCCGCCTCTTCTCTTTATCTATTAAAACGCCTTCCAATTTGCATATTTCTGCAGCTGGAGCAGCTGTAAACGCGGGACGGACGCGACTTAGCGTTGGAGCTGGGGCCGGACTTATTGTAGGGCGAGCGAGGGCAGCTCTTAAGATAATGTCTGCCGGCCAGCGGAGTCGCCGCCTGATGAGCGGGGAAATGGAGCGAGCAAATTAAAGCCCTGCCTCCGGAGCCTGGGATCTGTGGAGACTCTCATTTCGCCGAGACCCTTGAACGCTGCAGACAACAATGCGCTATGTTGCCCATTGGCATAATGCCATACGTAAAGTATAGAATATCCGAGTATCTGGGGCACCAAAGCAGAAAGAAAGTTCAACATTGATTCGATCAAGTACACAGAAAACACTCTAATTTTCAAGATTGAAATATTTATAAAGGTAAATTTGTAATCCAAATGGTAAATGACTAAATTTCAGCTTTTGAATGTTAATAATAAAATAAAAATACCGTCATAGACTGGAAAATGCTATACAAAAACTGTAATAATAGATGTAGATGTTTGATGTGGACTTCGAAGCATATTCCACTGATTTATGATATAGAAGAGTTCAGAAGGGTTTCATTGATTCCAGCCGTTTATTCCATATTATTTTGAAGTATATTGAAACCCGCAACAAAAATTAAAGAATTCGAATTTTGTATCCTATAGAATCTAAACAACCTTAATTATTGAGACTAAAATTAAATCATACGATTAAATCAAAATAAATTAAATTATATTTATAACAAGCCGGCAGGTGTTTTGTAAACGATACCCAAGTCACCGGCCACCACTCTACAATATCGTTTGCTCGAGGAATTAAGAATAACCTTTATTCCCAAACCCAAACATTCGCAGAGTATTGACTAGTCCGAGGGCGAAAAAATTGGGCTGTTTTGGTATTTTATTTCATTTTATCCCGTTTTATGCCGTTTTATTCCGCTCCTCTCGTCGGGTTGTTCCGCTGTCACATTACCTACATCAAGTGTCACTTTAAAACGCATTTTTCTTTCGCCCCGCCCGGGTAACATTTTGAAGTGTAGCTCAAAGCTGTCGCCACTTGGATGTATCTTCGGACCGACCGTCCGCCTGATGTCCGTGTGGCCCATTCCGTCACCCGTCGCCCGTCGCCCGTCGCCCGTCACCCGTTCCACCGCCCATGGCTCGTGTTCGTAAACAATTCGAGGGACATTAAGTTCCAATTAAGTAACATTCTAGGCAAATCAGTGGGAGTGCCTCTGGCATTTGTCCCTGTTCTTGTTGTTGATGTTGTTGGGGTTGGGGTTTTGTTTGGGGCTGGTGCTGGTGCTGGGGTGGTGGTAGATTGCTTTGTTAATATTAATTTGTCATTAATTTGAGCAGCGACGTACATCCATAGCTTACGAGCGGCTCGTTTAAAATGCATTGATAAGCCAAGTGGCTCCATCAGCAATCACCCATCGCCCATCACAGCTCCAGGCTGTGTACACAGACGCCAGCGTCTTACCATCAGATAGGTTTAATGCGCTTTAAACTGTTTGGCTAGGAGCTTGCGGCCTGGCCTGGGACGAGTGTGGGGATGATCCAGGGTCTACGAGCAGTGTAAAATGAGGTAGAAGAGTGGAGCAAGGCGGAGCTCTCCTTTGGTCAGCCCGAGTCCTTTTCAAAACTAGGCACAACTGTTGCTCGGGCACTTTGCTGATGAAAGGGTACGAAGGTATTTTGGTTGCGGCTTCACCACAGCCGCACCTTCACTGGATTGGGATGGGGACAGGGTCTCTCACTCCCCTGCCGTTTGTTTCTGGCGTGGCCGTCAGTTGAGGGCCTTAGTGTCCTTTTCTTAATGCGCCATTTTGATGGACAGATCTTGGAAAAAACCAGAGATCTCCCACTTTAGGCGAAGTCCTTTTTCAGGCGGCCAAGCTGTGCATGTGATGTGCTCATACCAGTCGTTTTGCTTGCTGTATTTATATTTTCCTTCGCTTTCCTTTTTATTTCACGCTTCAACACGGACGGACCGGACCGTTCCACACCCCCAGCACTCAAAGGCTTCGGCTTCAAGTGTCGACGTTTTTTATTTTACGCTACTTTGAGCAGATACACATGCAAATAGCATAGCATAGCATAGCATAGCACAGTAGAGGCCACAAAGCGTAAAAATGTATAAAGCTTATGCCCCATTCAGAGTCAGCCCCAGCCCCCCACACTGACTCAGTCACTCAGTCAGTCAGTCAGTCAGTGAGGCACGGTATTTCAGTTTTAGCCACCATGTCTACGGCACTGGCACTGGCACTGGTACTGGCACACCCTCCCTTCGCCGTCGCCGTCGCCGTCACCGCCTGACCAACTACGCATAAAAAGCAAATATATTTTCAGTGCAGCAGCCACGTCAACCGCTCTCGCCCGCTTTGAATGGACCGGGACCGGGACCGGAGTGGAGTTGCACAGAACAGAGCAGAGCAGAGCAGAGCAGATCTGGGCAAAAAAGAAGGTGTTATCTGATTGCCATTTTAAACACAGCGACTGCAACATCCACATCACAGAGGGAGCAATAGAAGCGGCTACAGCAATTGCGAATGCAATAGCAATGGCAAAATTAAAAGCGAAGCCCCCTGAAAGGCTGAGTGAGCGCATGAAAAGCTGAAAATTCAATGAATGGGCTGGGTTATCGCTTGTATGATCCGGGTACGGGTACGGGCCCTGGCGGCGTGTGCCCGCAGAGACATTAAAAGATAATCGGCACCAAGTAGAAGCGCAATCAGAGTCCGGCTGCGGAGAAGAGCGGAAAGGACGGGTGGACACACTCCGTATTTGTCTAAGGACTGTCAAAGCCAACTTGTCAAATGATGAGCTTTCGGATGCGGGTCGATAGACTGGAGGATCCATTTGGAGTTGAGCTTATAGCAAGAGAACAATCTCTAAAAGGAAATATACTTACCCATATATACATATATATAGTTAATATATTAATATAGTTAATATACAGTTACTTGTTCTTGGACTACAATTTTAATCTTATGAAAACTTCACAGTTTTTAAAATCTTTCTTTCTTGACATTGCTCCAAATGTATAAAAGGTACTGCCTAATCGTCCTGTATCTAACCCTGACATAATCCACTCAGCTTTTAAGTATTTCTAAATGCAGAATATCGATATAATCCTTGATATTTTCTGAGGAAGTCGAAAAATCGAGGAGCCTTACCATCAATTGAGGTTTTCTGGTTTTCCCGACTCCAGACGATTGCAGTTCTTGCAGCCTTCAAGCCGATAATTGAAAGAATAATTCATGCTCACGTAGCTTGTTAGGGCATTGGACATGTGCCCCGTGCCCATTCTGCCAAGTCAGTCCCTGGTATCCTGTTGCTTGTGTCTGTCTGTCTGAGCAGACCAGTGTGTGTTTGCCTACACTGAGCGAAACGGAAGCGGAAGCGGGCGGCAGTCGACAGTCGGCAGCTGGAAGTTGGTTGTGCTGTGAGTGCAACGGGGCGTATGAGCAACGCAAGTTGTTTAAAAGTCACACACTAATTAAATGGCACTTGGACACTTTGGTCGGCTGCTCGCCGGCAACGGCAGCCGGAAGACTTGGCCTGGCTGTGAGTGTACGGGTGCAGTGCTTATCGTGCAGTATCGGCAATTAAAATCTAAAAAGAAGCCAGCTCTTCCTGTCTGCGTGGACATGCTGCCCGGCTCCGACGCTGGCTGGCTATTTGCTTAAGCTTCTCACCCAGCAGGCGCTCGGGCACCCTGCCAGCCGGAGTGCACTCTGTTTAACGTTGAGCTGAGCTGTGCAAATAATGAGGTACGCCACACATGATTTTAATGAATGAAAGCGATAATCGTTTTGAATCGCATAGCAATTAAGCGTGTCAAAGGAGTGCAGGACACAGAGCAAATAAGCACGGGTGCCAGACCAGAAAACGCGGCTATCAAAGTGAAACATCTGCGTTGAGTGGTTGGGTTTTAGTAGTTTTCTCTTTACTGGGATTCTGTCAAGTGTTTTCGTTTCTATTTGTACTTTTTTGGTTCTTAAGCGAATGGGGCGAATGGTGCACCACCGCCGTAGATGCCTCCGGCAGTAGCACCAAAGCCGCCAATGAGCGGATATCCAATATTATAGCCATTGCCATAACCATAAGGACGACCATAATATCCGCTGCCCGCCAGCCCCAGGCTGCTGGAGCCGTATAGATTGCCATAAGGATAATAAGGATAGCGCATACCGGCTCCATATCCTCCGTAGCCCCCATATCCTCCGTAGCTATATGGATAGCCAATTTGGCGACTCACGCGCTCTCCTCGCTCTGATCCCTCCGTCTCGGCAGGCGCATTCTGCTCCAGCGGCTGGCCAACTGTTGCGGCGATTAGCAGCGCATATAATCCCAATAAAAGCCAGCTACGCATTATCCTTATGACTCCTTGAACTGGTTGTTTGACTTTATCAGTGGGTTTTTAGGTGTGTCCGCGTACTCCGTGCTGCTTGCTGCGTGCTCCGTGTTCCGTGTGCCGTCTGGGTGGATGCTGTGAGGCAAACTGTGACCTGGGCAGGTCTGGCCCGGCGCATTTATAGCCTAGAACTTTGGGCATAAAATAGAAACTTTTGTTTTCTTTTTTTCCTGCTACCTCGGCTCTGCTGTTTCCCTGCTGCTTGTTAGCAAAATGAGACGCTAATGTAAATGTCATAAAACAAACTATTAAAATATGCGAGTGCGGCCAAAGGGGAACAAAAAGCTAATTCATATACGTATGCCTATCCAGGCACTTGCTCTCAGTTCGCAGCTCTCGCTGAATCGCCGTGGCCATTGGGTCGCGCGCTAAGTGGCGTTCATGGAATCGAATGGCCAGGTGTACGGCGGTTTAAAGAGCAAAGCATTTCACTCTGCGGCGGCCGAACTTCGACCGGGCTGTGGCTGTGGTCGGCTAAGCTGTGTAAATGTGCTAATTTCATTCGAAGGTTAGTTATGCTATTGACCTGGCGAGCCTCTCATCCTCATTCCTCTCTCATTCCAGGCCCACCACATTCACATTCAGATTCCGGCACACGTCATAAGCGACGCCTCCTCCAACTTTGGCTTTGGGTGCGTAAGTGTGAATTGCTGTTGGTTGTTGTTCTGGTTGTTTGCCCGTTTCGGCCAGTTTGCCAGTTTGCCAGTTTGCCGGCTTGTGTGTCTGTTTGTCTGTATGTTTGTTTGGCTTTGTTTGGCACGCTGTTTGTTTTATGAGCGCTGGCTGGCCATTAACAATGCTCGATGGCTCTATCGCTCTATAGCTCGATGGCTCAATCGCTGTATAACTCTCAAGCGCCTCGGCTCTATGGCTCTATAACTCTGAAGCGCCTCGGCTCTATCGCTCTATAGCTCTCCATTGCCTTATTGCGGTTTTGCCGCATGTGTTTTGGCAAATTGCGAATCGGCAAATCCTAAGTCTAATCCAAAGCCAGAGCTGCGGCATTTTAATTCATTTATGCAAAGCTTTCGTTGTGGCAGGGCGATGGGGAAATCGCTCCATTTCGCTGCCCAAATTTGCTTATTCAAATTTAAACGCTTTTAGCCAGTCCAGAAACTGGGTCAATTAACGATGTCAACGTCAAAACGATGCACATTTTCAGATTCAACATCCTCCTGCCGTGCTACCCAGTCCCCAGTCTTCAGTCCCACTAGCAGTACAGCGATCCAGTGGATGGTGTAAACTTCCGCATAAATTTCCCAGAGAGTGCAACAAAAAACGCGCGGAAAAAACCAACAGCCTCGGCATAAATTAAAAATACATTTTTTACTCGGCCACAGCCGCCGAAAAACTACTTTGACTTTGACGATTGTCATAATCAGCAGAGGTGCGGCAGCAGAAGCAGGAGCGGGAGCAGGAAGGGACCAGCAGACAAAAATATATTCTCCAGTTCTCCAAAAACCAGTTGGCGATTAGTTAAATTACTAATTTACATTGGCGCCAGCGCAGCCGACGGTCAGATGTTCGGGTCCTCGCCAGGTAATTCATTCACGTTTTGATGCGAATGCTGAAACTTCCGGACCAGCATAAATATGCGATTTTGGGAATGGGTTGAGGGTCAAGCTTTTTTTCAAGAAGTTTTTCTGTCTACCCGAAGTGAACGCAAAAAAAACTTAGCCATCCAGAAGATGCACCCTTTATGACCTTAGGTTACACCTAAATATGAGATAGACCAGCCGCCAACGGGGTGTAGTTTTAAAAAGAGTCGAAGAAAATTCAGCCATCTATAAACGCATCCAATTAAATCAGATTTATTTGGGAATTCAAATTTACACATCTTTTAATGAACATTTTCAATCTTTCGCCAGAATCGGCAAAAAGGGCATTTAAAGTTTTGTATTTTTAAGAGCTTGTCGATGCCCAGATATGCGCCAAAAAGCATAAGGTATGGATATGGATGCCTTACACAAAAAATTCTTTTTAATTAATTTAATGTCGAATCACGTTGCAAAAGTTTGACAGCATACTCGTACTACCTGTACACACAATTATTTAACAACAAAAAACGCAATTTTCCCTTTAATGAGTACATCAGAACATTATGATTTACGGGTACTTGACCTGCTCTCTGCGGCAATTTAGCTGACTTTAAATATTAATTATGCATAATTACTTGTGTGCAAAAACAACCTACAAGTAAACAGGCCTGTCCTGTTCGAGCAGCGAAGGCATTAATTTTTGTATTTTTTTTACAGGCCATACTTGATCATGAGTTGTACATTTGCTTCCCTTTTCAGTTTTGTGTGTTTAGTTTAAAAGTTTAAAGAAAAGTTTATATTGTATTACGCAGCCCAAAATTAGACAATAATCCATAGATTATAGATTTACATAAATGTATATGCATATGCATATGCAGCCGTTCTCTCGCATTATTCTTTCGCCTTCTGTATCTTTCTTCTGTCGATCTGTCGCGCTCTCGCTTGCATTACTGCATTAAGGAACGTCCGCCCTTGAATGCAGTCTTGATATACAATTTGCACAATCGATCTCCAATCTGCCACACTTTTAAACCGTCGCCGCGTCTTCAATCGCTCGACTGACTAGTCGCTAAATCTCGCTGTCGCTATCACCGCCGCAAAACTTTCGCTATTTTTCTGCCGCTATATTTATTATACCCAGCTGTTGGGCAGGGGGGGAAGCTATGTTATATGTAAGGAAATGAGTTGAGTGATAATACTAATACATCCATACTAATGTCTATGCCCCAATCTCACGGTATGTGACATGACCATTTTCTTAATTATTTCTCTCAGAGCATCACAGCATGACCCTTGGATCTTGTTAAGGCTATCGTATCATTTAAGCTTTTCTGCATATAATTCTCCATGATGAGTGCATACAGGCTAATCGTCGTTGCGCATTACATTTCAATTAAAGAGAGTGATACCATCAATATTTATACTATAACTTTTCGAAAAAGCATGCAGTGATTGTGAGCGGTATGTAATACTCTATAGTATGACGTCAATGCAGCTTAAGAGAAACGATAATTAAGAGAATACAAATTTGTGAATTGTAGGATGTTTACTTCACCCATGATGGACTTTCACTGCACTGTGGGAAAGAAATTCGTTTGTGGCATTTATTCATAATTTAAACATAGCGACTTCAATTTAATATTTTGTATACCCAATATTCAAAATGAGTATAGGGGTATAAAGATGGAAGTGTTTCCGACCCCATAAGGTATATATATTCTTGATCAGCATCAATAGCCGAGTCGATTTAGCCCTGTCTGTCTGTCCGTCCCTATCAGCGCCTAGTGCTCAGAGACTATAACAGCTAGAGCAACAACATTTTGTATCAAGAATTCTGTGATATGTCACTGCTGCAAGTGTATTTAAAAACTTCGCCCCACCCCCTTATGCCCCCACAAGGGACGCAGAATCGTAGAGAATGACTATAGACTGCAGAATCTTAACCAGATCGTGTTATTATTATAGCCAGTGTATTTCAAAATTTCGCCCTACACCCTTCCGCCACCACAACAATCGAAAATCTGTGGCCTCCACAATATTGAAGATACGAGAAAATTAAAAACGCACAATCATAGAGAATGACCGTATCTATGAGATGGCTGAATCTGGATCAGATCGGATCATTTTTATAGCCAAAAGGAACAAATTAATTTTCAGTCGCTATGCAGCGCCCGACGACATGTTCAGACACGTTTTCTGTCTCTCCCGCACGCACACATTGTCGCTCAATGTACCCATACTGACTATGTGTCGGGTATAAATGTAGAGTTGCGGTCTCCGCAACAACTCACAAAGTTCCCCCTCGTTTTAATAATCGTCTGCCGTTAGACTTTTTAGCATATCTATATTTGTTACTTTTGCACTTCAATTTTGTCTGACTTCTGACTAAGGTTAGATCCAAGATGCTTATTGGGGAATTCATAAACCTTTTTTTTTTTTTAAATGGGGCAAAAACCGGACCCAATTTGATTTTATTTTATTTACCTATGCTAATCAAATTTTACTTATATCTTGCTTAAAAGTATTCTCTCAGAGACACAGATAGTCGTATAATTTTTAAAAATATCTAGTATTAAGGCTCTTAAAGTCAAGTTCTGAAAAATTTACAAAAAGCAGACTATAAGAGTGTTTTAATATTTTATTATGAGCTATTGTTAGTTATGTTCCCTACTATTTTATGATTTTTATTACATTTATTATTGATTGGACCTGCAAAAGACCTATGTGAATTTGATGATTAAATGGGACTCCATTCACCCAACAGGTTGCCGAAAAATAAACAAAATTTAATTCAAAAGCAAGATTACGCATTACTCGAAACTGCGAACATAGTATATTTTATGCATGTAAAGTTTTAAGTTACGGAAGTGCTATGTTTGTTTTTAAATTGTTAATTATGAAAATCATATTGTTTGGTTGATTGGTGATAAATTCAATTATTTCTAGCCGACACTGATTTGGAAGTTCAAAAATAATTGACGTCTTAATAAGATCTTATCAGTGCAGGTGCCTTTCAATAGCTAGTTATTTCCACAGCCCATTTAAATGCGGCTGTTTATTATGCAAAAGCCTCCTAGATGGCTAGGTAGACGCTTCTTAAGCATGTGCTAGCCACTGAATAACCCAATAACCGGGATGAGTCAGAGCCAGTCCAAATGTAAACGGAATCGAATACGAAAACGAAAACAGAGATGGCATTTGAATAACAACCAGTTGCTTGAGCTGTTACTGTATTGCCTAGATTTTAATTAAGTCAGACAATCAGAAATACAGAAACAATGCAAACAAAAAGCGTTACGAAATCTGAAAGATGAAGGAGAGCTCCACTTGGGGCGGTGGTTCCCGGCAGCTCACATTTGCACACTTGGCCACTTGGCCACTTGTCTATCGATCTGGAACTTGAATGTTTTGCGCATTTGGACAGCTTCTGGCTAGACAGATGGAGTGGAGAGGGAGGCATGGGGTGGGGTGGGGTGGAGGAGAAGAAACACCTCGAACGGGCCACTTGGCAGATGCTGTAAGTCTCCTTTTGGCCCTGGCTAAAACTTTGCCTCTTCTCTGTTTTGTTGCCTAATAGGTTTTGGTTATTATTATGGCTTTTGCTACTGTCCATGACTATGCCTATTGACATTGCTGCGCCGCTCTCTGTGTGTTTGATCTCCTTCTCTTATACGTATTGCTGGCTTGCCCCGCTTAGTCAGTGCCAGTTAACACGAATCGCTCTGCCCCGAGTATTCATTTCAGATGGCGAACCACTCACAACTTTGATGCTGCTGATGCCCGGGCCCGGTCGAACCACTTCAGCTTTTATTTGCTGCCGCTGCCGCTCTCGCGAGTCGATAGATCCCAAATCATATAAATTGGCCGGCCACGGGGTTGGGTCTCCATAGAAGCCGCTTTAACTTTGGCGGTGATTAGTGAAAGAAGTTTCTCCAAAATGCGCACATTTATTTGCCTCGCCCTGGCGGCCCTCGTCCTTGCCCTGGTCGCCAGCACCAACGCGGCCACTACGCTGCTCGATGTGGATGCAGGTGTCTCAGAGCCTGTCTCTGTGCGTCAGGCCCGTCAATTCGGAGGATTTGGAGGACAAGGCGGGGGCTTCGGAGGAAGACCAGGAGGAGGTTTTGGCGGCGGTGGTTTCGGCGGTCGACCAGGAGGCGGCTTTGGCGGCGGTGGTTTCGGCGGGCCCGGTGGCGGCTTTGGCGGAGGACCTGGAGGTGGCTTCGGCGGCGGTGGTTTCGGCGGGCCCGGTGGCGGCTTTGGCGGAGGACCAGGAGGTGGCTTTGGCTATGGTCGCTAAATACAAACACCCCACCAGCATCACAATCCGTGACGTGACTGACTAGTGTTATAGCCTACAAATAGAATAGAATGTGAAATCATAGTGCAATCGAGCACGTTTTAATTGAGTTCGAAATACATCTGCCTGCTCTTTGGCTCACTTAATTTCCTTGTCATCTGCATTGCCGCTCTCTCATCAACAGAAGCTTTCCCAGTGATTGGCAGATCCATTGCTGCCCCACGCTCCTCCATTGTTTAGCAGAGGAAGCATTTAATTCCTTCTTTTCTCGTTTGCTTTTCCTATTTATAACAAAGCAATCCATTCCTCCCAGCTGCTGGAGCTGCTGGTGCTGCTGATGCTGCCACTGGCGGGTCCTATCCGTCTTTCCAATCTCGTCTTCTCCCTTCTTAGGCCCCTAAGTCGTTTAAGATTAAACGTTTGCTGTAAAATTTCGCCTTGACAAGCGCCCTTTATTGTTAAAAAATTAACTGGGCTTTAAATTTACGCCTTTTGTTATCCCTTGACCTTAGTGTGGAGGGCACCCATACACCCACACAGCCATGGAAGAGCCATACGCCAACATTGATAAAAGTTTTCGTTTTTTTTGCCTTCGCCTTCGCCCGCGTCCGCGACTTTGTTCGTTTTCCCATTTTTGCCAAGAGAAAAATTTCTTGCTATCGAAACGCAGTCTTGCAACGGGCCTTGTTAGTCTACACTTTCACGGGATATACTCGGTGCGTTGTTGAGGAGCAATTATGTTGACACTTTGGGCGGGGAGACCTAAATATTCATGATTGATGCTGTAGCAAGTTGCAATATAGGTTCTTGAAATATGCACCGTCCCACATGTCGCAGTCGGAATCTGAATTATAATTATTAATGAAGTAATAACGACAAACTGACTCAGTGGATTATAATTTGATCGCTGCTTATGTATGTAAGATACAACAACAAAATCGCAGATTTTCATAGCTTAGATCCTTAGAGAACTGAAGAGTAGAGTAGAGTATTCATGCTTCGATGAGCCTCTGTTTCATCTCATTTCTTCTGCTTTTGGCCATTTTAATAGCGCTGTTCTTATCGAAATCGTGTCTCAATAAATCTACGGCACCTTCAAAAATACGCCCGCCCACTCTGGACCCTATCGATGCCAATTCTCACACAGTCGCCCTCGCCCACGCCCTCGCCCAAGCTGCTGGCAGCTGGCAGCATCCCTCACAGGATCCGGAGAGGAGGGGTAAAAGCCGCTCGAACTGATTATCCATGTTGACCGTCGAGGCAGCAGCCGCAGCTGATTGATTTGTTATTGAAAATATTAGGCCTGTTCCCCAAAGAGGGCGGTCGGAAAGGGGATCAGGCGAGGTGGGCAGGAGCATGAGCAGGGGGGGGCGGGGCGGAACGTGCTTTGTTTGATACGCTCGAAACTTTTATAACTTTATGAGGGCGTTGTAATTTGATATCGCAAAGTTTTTTTATTGCCTTTTATAGCCTTATAATTTGGCCGCGATGTTGTTACTATTGCTGTTGTTGTCGCTGCGGCTGCTGCCACAACATTGCCAGAGGAAGGTCCTGGGGCCCAGGCCTGCCCTGGCCCCACCGGGCGTATACTTGTTGTTTGTGGCAGGTTTTTGTTTGCACGTTATTTATGGCTTATAAATACGTATCGTTTGGGCAGCGCTCGGGGCGGCTTCTCAAAATTGTAAACAGCTCACATGTGGCCAGTGCTTACGAAATCTCTTAATGAGCATTAGATGCCGACAAATAAAATAACATATTCACGTAGACATACATATATACATATATATATATAGATACATATATACCCACATATGTATGAATATATATTTAATTGGATTAGAGATGGCTTACCTGTTCTCTCGCCATCTGAATTGCGTCAAACTGTTTACCCACAGAGCTTACTCGTATTTATATATCCCCAACAAAATGACTCATGCGAGTGGGTATATAGTACATTCAGTTCATGACATATAAAATAGAAGCACAAAATACTCTTCTCCAGTTGGGAGGTACGGGATTTCAGTTCTGCAACCTCCTAATATGGAGCATATGTTTCTATTATGTAAATTTGAAATCTCTCCGATGGAGAGATATATATGAATAACTATCTTGAAGCAAATAGGTTAAAAGACTAATCTTTGTGTTTCAGAGTTCGTTGGAGCTAAGATTTGGGGGTAAACCTTGTTCGTTAATTCAAAGAAAACACCCTAGCATTGGCTATCATATTATCATTTTCATTCTTTTGGCTTAATCAATTATTTTCAAATTCGGATACTTATTGTGATAGTGTGTATACCTGTCTTAGCTGTCAAATATTTTTTATGAGCAATCTGCCTAGTACAAAATTTGTTTTAATTTTTAGTTCTCAAACGATGACGCAAAAGAATAATCTGTCAACTGTCAAGTCGATCAGAAAAATCGAAGTTATTCGAGGGCCATCTGAAAAAGAGGAATAGAATGTGTCCGATTTACTTGCTTCCCTGTTTTTCGGGGGACTTTGTGATCTCCTAAATATTCATTACGAATAAAACAAATCTTTGATTAATTGGCTGAGACACTCGAATCTAGTACATGTTTAAATACTGGATATAATATTACCAGGTTGTGTATTTCTGTTTAGATGTTTTCCAAAGCTGATGTTTTTGTTTTCGAAACTTATATTCAAGGCAAAAAGAGAACTTTACGAGTTGGCTAATGATGCTCATGAACATTCTGAATACCTTTTTGTTGGAGCGTAGTTTCAAGCGTAGGAGTTCGCAGTTGGAAACAGTTTAGAAAATACAATACTGTCGCAGAACTTTCAACTGCTTCAATATCTTTAAGCACTAACGTACATAAGGATATTGTTGAGTAGTTCTGAGAGCCAAAGAACTGAAATATTTCCACTTGAAGATCGTAGGGTATGTCTCGAAAGAGACTTCATTAAAAAGTTCCTAGGGCTCGATACTCCCCCCGCGGGTCAAACATAATTAGAAGCGAACGAAGCGAGAATCTGGGTGTTAGAGTGGTTGGGGATAAAGGGGGAACAGGTAGTTTTTGTTGTGTAAAAATGATTTTGATATTCTTATTTTTTGCGTGCTTAATTTCTGTTTGTTGCGTCTATCTGCCCGGGGCTCTTGATTTCGGGGGTTTTCTTCGCCATTCGATTATGCCCAGGAAATTTAATTGCTTAAGGTCGTCAGCACAACTCGTTTAGAACCCCCAGTCATCTAGGAGGGCCTGGCAATGGGTATATAAAGGCCTAGGCCAGCGCTCAGCTCTGTTTTAGAGAAGTGAGCCCCCAACGAAGCGAAAGTAAACAGCAATGCGCGTACACCACTTGAATCTATTAGTGCTAAGTGTCGGCCTGGTTCTGGCCCTAGCCCTGGCGCAGTCCCAATCCCTGGCACAGGAGGCGGCAGCTGAGGCGGATGTGAAGCAACTGACTTTGGCGGATGTAAATCAGGGAACAGAGCAGCAGGAGATGCCGGCAGTGCGCCTGGCCAGGCAATTTGGCTACGGCAGACGAGGCGGCTTTGGCGGCGGGAGGAGACGATTCGGCGGCGGCGGCTATGGCGGCGGCTATGGCGGCGGTGGGTTCCGCAGGCGCGGATTCGGCGGTGGTTTTGGCGGCTTCTATCCTCCCCCGCCCCCGCCCTTCTTTGGAGGCCCCTTTTTCGGCTAAGTGTTATTCATTTAATGTGCATATGTGATATGATCAGACCTGGATTAGCTGCTAATAAATCACCGCGAGCTACTGCTCTAATTACCCTACCAAGTGCTAAACCTGTTTGTTCTGACAAGGCTCGCGACTCGCATACTCGTGTGGAGTCATCTCCACCTTGTAAAAGGTAATCTAATAGGTATTCAGTGTCGTACATATCGTGTTATATTGTGATTTCAAGGTACTCAGCCAGTGGATCCATTGGATGGGTGCCATTACCTTTTCTGTGCGTTGCCTTTGGCGGAAGATGTCACAGAAGCTAATGGAGTTCTGGCCGGGGATCTAGATACGAGTAGGGTAAATCACTTTGGTGAAGGTAGAGGAGATTCATCTACGTTAGAGAAGGTGCGGATCAGCATCGAAGGCAGACTTTGCGACGAAGGTCCTCGAGTCTGAAGGCCCCGAATGACCTTTTACCTGAAACCCAGACAGCGGTCATGAAAAAACAACTTCTGGATAGTGACACAATATGTTAGAAGGGTATATTTGGTAGACAATTGATATGTGCCTTTACAGGCTGCATGGCTGTACTCGTATGTGGTAAAACATCTTAACAGTTAGCTGCGGGGAAGGCATTCCAAAGGGAATATCTCCCTGCATACACAAATCAGCCGCGGCTTTAATTGCTTTACTTAGACCAAAACTTGTTTGTGCTGTTAAGATCGGGTCTGGACAATTCCTATAAATAGGGACAGGCATGATCCAGAACGACATTCAAGTACTAAGATGCGTTCCATACTTTGTCTGGTAGTTTCTGCAGCCTTGCTGGCTGTCTTTGTGAGGGATGCTCTGGCGGAAGGCGATGCAGCACTAATGCCAAAGGCGGAGGAGCAGCAACTGCAGCCACAGCACCTACTGGCAGAAGGAGGAGATGTTGATGTAGATGTCACAGGGGACCGGGTGCGGCGTCAAGTTGGAGGATTTGCAGTCGGCTTGGGTGCTTTTGGAGGAAGGCAAGGACGAGACCGCTTTGACCCCTATCGCGGGGGTCCCTATTGCGGGGGTCCCTATTGCGGGCCCGTCTATGGCGGTCCCCCTGGCCGAAGATATGCTGGACGCTTCCCTGGCGGCTTCTATGGTCGCTGAGGTCCAGCAAGTTCTGTTCTCAATGACGATGAAGCGGCAATAAAGCAAAGAATTGACGAAAGTAGATTCTGGGAGTAAAGCTTATGTGAAAGGGGTTGCTCCCAAGGGGTGGTGCAGAAATTATAAAAATTTCATTTCAAATCACGTTGACTGACGGGCAGACGGGCAGACAGAGAACAGGACAAGAAAACTTAATCAGCGATGTTAACGATGTCAGACTGCGGGAACAGGATGTCATTCTGTAGCATGAAATGGCTCCATTCCGGGTCGCGTTCTCGCATTTTATTCTGCTCTCTTTTTTATTTTCTAATTCATATGCGTTTCAAGTTTTAATTACGTGGGAAAAAAGCGAATGAACAAACGAGCGGGTGCCGCCCAGGACTTGTCCCTGGCTAGGACAAGGACCGTGGCCGTGGCTGGGACCTGTGCCAGGGCCACGACCAAGAGTAGGAGCGGGAATTCTTCTGGCTTCTTTTGGCTTGACTGACAGACAGCAGCAGCAGAAGCAGAAGCAGCAGCAGCAGCTACATGAAAATAACAAAATACGCCCAATCAGCTCCGCCAGAACGGAAACGAGACGATACACAGAGGGCAGACAGACAGACAGAAAGGCGGAAGGACAGGGAGATGGGTGAACTGAGAGACACAGACAGCATGGCGGACCAAAAAAGGGCAAAAAGAAAAATTAAGTAGCGAAATCAGCGGGCAAAAAAAAGGAAGCAGGGGAAGAATAGGATATGGCGGAGGAGAGCCTTCAGCACAACACAAATAAAACAGGATAAAGGCGTTGCATGCCAAGGATAATCCGTGCAGCATACGGCCGAATGAGAGCAGAGCGGGGTAACAGGGGAACAGGGGCTGACAGAGGCGGAAGAAAAATGGTGGCACGCAAAAATTGTGAACTCACTTGACGTGGCTCGTTCTGGCCGAGAGCCCACCCACCCACTGCCAAATGGCATGACGACGTTGTTTGGTGGCGACGTGTGGGTGGGGCGGCTTGGGTGGGTGGTCATCGCTTGTTAGCTGCGTGTGGCGGCCAAATCAGGGCTCCAGTCGTGGCTTAAGCAAAAGACGTTGCCATAAGCATAAATATGCGCGAGCCCCACTGGACCCAGCAGCTGCCAAAGTTGTTGCTCTCCTTTCCGGCGAACCACTGGATCGCAGCTCTGAGCCTGCGTGTGTGGGCAGCACCCAAACAGGGCAGAACCGTGGAGGAACAGGGGACGGAGCAAAAGAAAAGAATAAATATCAGAGTAATTAACAATTACAATGATGCGAGCACATTCTGCTGGCCCCTGCCAATGCACCCGACCCCGCTAGACCTGGACCTGGGCCTGTGCTGCTCCTTTCGCTTGGTTGCCTGGTTAACGGACTGCCTGAGTGACTGACAGCTGCTATCAGAATGTGGATGCCTGTCGTCCTGTTGTCTGTGTATGTGGATGTAGATGTGGGGGTAGATGTGGTTGTGGCTCCTCTATGCTGCCGCTCCACGGAGCGGCATGGTGCAGACACACACAAAGACGGCTCGTTTACTTGCCTCAGTTCGAGAGAGCTTGACCAATAGCAATAAGAATGGATTGTTTGATGCTCTCGAAAAGGGTGGTATACTTTTGATAAAGAGCTTGGCTTGTCCCTAGTTGATATTCTCTAATAATAATACATTTATGTACACATATCATGTTTTACATAAGTAAATCTTTAATATTTTATATCTTCCAATATTCGAGTATATTTTTTGGCGGTACTCATGCTTTGCTAATCAATGTGGTCCAAAATATTACGCAGAATTACGGTTTTCATCCTTACGTCATCCAAAACATGACAAGTTCGACTTTTAGAATTTTTTAATTACGACAATTTGAAAAACTTTTGTGTATTTGTTACATTTTTGTCTTGTTGGTCGACAATAAACCATGCCATGTAAACATTTCTATACACTTCTTTTATTTATTGATAATTTTTCATCAGTTTTAACTTAAAAACCATTGATTTCCACTTGAAATATATTCCATTTGATGGGATTATTTCAAGATAACGTTGAATGTTGGTGAAAGCTCTAAATGGGCATTCCAGTAATATATATGTATTTGAAAACCTTCGATTGGCAGCCTGATATGAACTCATCCTAAATCGACATCGACCCGCCCTAGCCCCCAACGTACTCGGGCCAGATTAAGGCTGATTTTATTTTGGTTTCGTGGCTCGTGGTGTTCTCTCTCGGGTGGCATGTTTAATTGTATTTGTGGCATGACACACCCACAACCACACACATATACACTTAGGCTGACATGTACATACAGTGGCACACCGAAAGTTTCGCAGCTGAAAAATCTAAGGAAAAAATCCCTAATTAAACAGTTTGTCAGTAATGCAAATAAACTTTGTTCAACTTTTGCCAACAGCCAACGAGCGGGCAACGAGCGGACAACGAAAACGATGCTTTTCCTTTTGCCTGCCCTTGTTCCTTATTATTTGTATTTTCCTTCGTTTCTTCCTTCTTCCTTCGCGCTTTTTCTGTTTTTCTTTTTTTTTGGTTTTTTTTTGGTCAAGCACACAAAAATGTAATTATTAAAAAATTATGCTAAACACGCAATAAAAAGTTGGTAAGAGAAAAATACGAAATTAACGAAGAAAACCAACAACTGGACATAGCTGCAGCGGCGCTGAAAAAATTTATTTTTAAAAGGCAAACGGTCAAGTTTATATATTTTTAAAATTTTTTGCAGACTTTTTGTGTTCATTTTGCGTTTTGTTTTGTTACACGCCCGCATGATAGAAAGAATGAAAAGAGGGAAGGACTGAAAGAAAGAAAAGAAAAAAGAAACTGGCAACAAGAACAAAATTAACAATTGTTAATTTGAAAATTGCACACAAATGCGTAATGCGAAAGTTTTTGCTCTCCGGCATCGGGCAACGAACAGCGACCCGGACCCGGACTTAGATCCGCTCCCCGACTGGCACCCGCACCAAACCCGACTCGGCTTGGCCACTTGTTAAGTGTTAATGAAATAATTATGCCAACTTTGCCCGGCACAGCCACTGGCCGCACATGGCCCATGCCCCATGCCCCATGCCCCATGCCCCATGCCCCACTCTGCAGCCTGGTAGGAATTCCCCAGTACGAGTGTGTACATGCACAGAAGAGGATATGGGGAGGAGGGTGCGGGATCCAGGCCAGCGGCATCCCCACAGCCACTTCAGTTTTATTGTGCCCCTCCGCTATGGCCGGGAACAATGAAGTGTGAGCCGAAAGGACCCCTGGCTCCGTGGCTCCGTGGCTCCACGGCTCCCTGGCCTACTTGCGTATTGCTTTTTTTAATTCGATAAACTGGCCTCTAAAGACATAGCAATGACGGCGGGCCGAGCTGGCGACGACCTTGGTCTTGTGGCAGCCGAGGCCGAGGCCTAAAAGCAGGCAACGCTTTTGTGCCAGCAGAGGCTCTCAATGCCGCTCGCCTAAGCCGCTTAATTACAATGAGTTGCCACAGCCCATGCCACTCCCACTGCCAGAGTTGCCAGCTATTTGCTTAAGACGCGAAAATGTGATTAACAAGTGTGAAAAGCCGTTTGGCTCTCGCACATTTTTCATCTCTGCGCGAGTTCCTTTGTTGCAGAGCTGTTTAATTTTTCTTGAATAACTTTAATTGATTTAGTTTGGAGTGTGCTCTTGGTCGGGTCGTATAGTATGGGACCTCGACCCCAATCCCGACCCCGACTCCCCTCTCCACTCTCAATTACTTAAAAAACTGTATGTCAAAGTGTCGAATGAGTTTGCCTCAAAAATTAGCGCAGAGTTGGCTTCGGCGTTGGCGTTGTCTCTCCTTTAAAATCCCACAGACAAAGGACAAAGTTGCCAAAGGACCGACGACGGCCTGGCAATGGATTGGCGTAGTTTTGTTGGCCGCACCAGATGCATCATTATCAAGCCCAATGACAGGTGTGCGCATGCCAATTTGAGGCAGCTCTAATTGAATTTAGTCCACTCCACGACTCTGTCTGTGTCTCCTCCGGCTGTGTGTGGGTGGTGGGAGTAAGGGGAATATAAGTATGGAGTTGGGAGATGCCCCGAAAAACTTTCCTGCCCTGTCATTGTAATACACACCTCACAGAGCCGAGTGCTGCTGTTGCTGCTGTTGGCGCTGCCTCTCCATTGTGTGGCTGTGGTGGTAGTTTTGGTTCTGTGTGGCGTGTGGCGTGTGGCGTGAGGCTGCAGCTGCGTGTCGACCAAATCCCAAGCAAGTTGTCTCACTGCCGACGCCGCCGCCAAACAATTAACGTTAATGGATCATGGTAACTTTTTCGCCTCTTTGCCACTGTGAAATCCCAGCGGAGCGTGTAAACTGGCGAAAGAAGGGAAAGCAAACTACGAGCACGAGAACGCGCTCCGTGCACAGGGCGAGCCATCAAAGATGCTTCTGCTCCTCCCGATCCCACTCCAGTCCTCCTCTCCACCGCACCCATCCTCCATCCTGCTGCAGCATCAGTTTCGGTTTCAGCAGCCTGTGTGCCGCCGCCCACTGTGACAGGATAGTACGAGTATCTGTGATAGACACGGCTGCCGTCGCTCCTTTCGACACCGTCGCCAGCCAAGTTTTCCGCTGTCTTTTGCTGTTTTGCGTGCTCTCGCTGTGACTCCTTCTGCAAAGTTTTCCTGCTACTTTCTACTTTCTACTTTTTACTTGTTCTTTTCTTTCACTTTTCTCCTACTTTTCGATTTGTGAGGCAGGAGGAGGAGCTGCTGCTGGGGGGTAGCGGGTCGCAGCAACGAGCAGCGCGCGCAACTTTTAACACACTCAAGTGTCGTAATTTTGGCTGATTTTTCGCACACAAAACAATATTAATGCTGGTAGCTCTCTTTGGAATGGGACCATGGGGCATCGTGGGTGGGTCGTAGGGTGGCCCGGGGCAAACCCTCGCTACCCACAAAAAAAGTTAAATGAAAAGTTTTGCTTGCGCTGCAAACACGTCGCTTCCTGTCGTCTGGCGAGCTACCACGCCGCTCCCGTTATGCGTCGCTGATTCAGCCGACTGACTTTTGGGCCGCGAGTCAAGCAGGCTCTGCGGCCGCGGCGGCACAGGAGGCGTCTGTACACATGTAGGCATACGCACACACTCGCATCCACACACATGCACCTCCAACGCGCGGGTGGCTGGGGATGTCTGGGCGCGTGGGCACGTCCTACACAACTATCAAGCAAGTTTTCAACGAGAACGAGCCGCACTGTGAGGCATAGGCAGTGTTGCTGCATCATCATCGTCGAAGTCCTCTTCCTGGTCCAGGTCCGCTTTCAAGCGAAGCTCCCGCAGTGCACCGTGGTGTTCGGTGTGACAAAAGGCTTTGTAAATCATTCCACCGAATTTTGTGTATTGAGTATGTATGGGGACATGTTATTATTCACTATTTTCTACCGTCTTATCCTTCCAAAATATCCCAAATTGAGATTCAAAGTCCTAAGTCCATTCGATAATTCAATTCAGCAACAGAAATAGTGGATTGCTGCCTGTGTGGAAATTTTATTAGGACAAATAGACCTGTTCATACTAGAAACATTTTGCCAATGCCTACAAACAGTGGATTCAACTCATGAATCTCATGTGGGAACCAATTGTTAATCTTAAATTGGAAATTGTAGAAGAGATGGCGATCTGACAGCCAAGCCACCAATCCGATGCTAAATATGATTTATGGCATATCGTTGGACCACTGTGCACGCAGCGAAATTAAGCTGAATGGGGTGCAGGCGGAAGTCGCATCGTCAGGCACGGGAGGGCCGCCCGCGAGGAGGAGCAAGCAAGATGTTCGGGGGTGTGATAGGGGGTGGGTGGTGGGCGATGGGCGGAAGTTGGCAAAAAAAAACTTTTGGCGCAGCTTAAAAGTTATTAGCGTTTTGGGGCAGGGTTCGGGGGGCAGGGTTCGGGCCAGGAGCAGAAACAGGAACAGAAGCCGCCGCGTCTACGCAGGCAACCAGAAAGCACTCTCAGTGCGGTGTGTGGTGCGTGTGTGTCTCCATCTCTTTCCCTTTCCCTTTCGCTTTCCATTTAGTTTTCTCCTTCTCTTTCCTTCTCCTGCTGCTGCTGCTGCTGCGGCTCTGGCTGAGGTGAGCAGCCGAAAAATGCCGCTGAGCGAGGCAGTAAGGCAGCGAAGCCAACTTGCCTCTGCTATTCATATTTGTGTTTGAGGCTTAGTACGTTATTAAGTTGTTACGTTTGGCCTGCTACAAGAGGCAGCAACAGCAACAGCACCAACAGCAGCAACATTAGCGCCACCAAAAGCCACCACACAGCCACAGGAGGCACAAAATGGAGCTGGGCAGGAGGAGTATTCGCGTGGGTCCCGCGCTTGACTCTCAGAGGTATTGCGTGATATTTCAATTTGTTTTTAGTTGTAAGTGGCTTAAAATGATTTAATAACTCATCAAGGGATTTGCTTGTTGTTAGGTATTTACTTTAGTTTTCGTTCTTGTTTCCATTTTCCGTTTTTCCCACTATTTGCCAGGGTTTTCGGCTGGGGCTTACCTGCGCAGAGCAGAGAGCTAGAGCCATGGTTTGGGCTCGGATTCGGGTTTGGCTCTGCGTTTGAGGTAGGGCCCAACTCCACGGGATCGACTTATGGCATGCGAAAGTTTTTAAGTAGTTTTGTCGTTTCATATTAACGAAGTTTCCTATTAGTTTTTGCGCTTTTTCCCATCATTAATACAAATAACCAACTAAACTCTGAATATTTGTGCTTGGCTAGGGTTTTGGTTTTGGTTGTTTCAACTATGTGTTTTCAACGCCCCGTACCCGTGGCCACGACCCCCACTGCTGTTTGCCGTTATAATGAGCAAAATGTATTATGCATGTGTTTGTGTGTATTTGTGTGCCCATAGTTTTGCGGCAGCTGTGTAAATATTTTAAATGCCGCTTTAGACCTAAATGCACCCTAGGGAAGCCTTGATCCCCACCCCTAGCCAACCATCCACCCATCTCTTATGCCGCCATGTGATGTCTGTATGCGTGTGCACTCGTGTCTTTGTGTGTGTGTGCATTGTTTGCTTTGGATTTTCTTTGTTTTTTGCATAAATACAATATCCGTGCCATATCCCTCTCTGCGTCCGTGAGTGCGTGTGGGCTTGGCAAATTTAAAATGTGCACGAATTAAGCCAAATCAATTTCAACCAACAAATTGTATATTTTTTCCGTCCGTACTGCAAGGATGTTTGTGGGCCCCAGAACGCCCCTTATTCACTCCCCCGACGCATTGTAACCAGTCACGTAGCACAAATGTATCGAGTGGGTTGGACGCCGCCAGTAAACTACTGACCAAAAGGCTGGACCAACACCAGAAACGGCAACAGGAGCCAAACCAACTGACCAACAGAGCAACAGACCAACAGACCAGGAGACAGGCCGACAAACCGACGGACAAACACGGACTGAGATGGACGGACGGGGCATTTCGTCTGACCTATGGACCGAGGTAGAGGTGAAGGGCGCGTACCACCGAAGCAGAAGCAGAAACAGAGCAGCTTGTGTGGGGAACAACGTAAAATTTGACAAGTTGTGAAATTCTCTGGCAGCCGCAAAGCGCACAAAACAAAGTTTTGGTATTCTTTGTATATTTCTATGCCAAAAATTCAATACGGCTAATTACCCAGCATACCAACTGGCAGTCGCACAGTGGGTGGCACTCGATGAATGGCCGGTTAAAGACCCATCCATGAGCTCTCATTCACATTCCCCAAACGACCTGGCTAGGGAAGGGGAACTGGGGCATTTCTAATTATCGTTTCGGTGTAGTTACATACATACAATATGTCTGTATGTATGATTGTTTTTGTGTGCACTGAGACTGATTGTACTCTGTCTATGGCATATAGTAGGTTCTTACTGCAGCGCTCATGAAAATCCATAGGGACTAACTTATTGCCTTTAAATGATCGTAATATTCCACCCTAACTTTAATCGGTTCCATGTAACCACTCCCAAATATGACATTTCAAATATCAATTACAATTCCAGGCCAGGAGGCACCATTTTGAAATTCCAACTTCGATTCCATTTCGTGACCCAATTTTCATAGAAATTGCTCCACTTATTGACCATTGTGCGATCCCCGGACTTTAGGGACCATATCTATTTCTATGTGTCTATGTGAGAGTGCCTGTGTGGCTGTGTGTCTGTGTGTCTGTGTCGAGTGCAAGTTTTGGTCGACGTCGTCTTCATTGTTGCTGTCCTCGTCCTTGGCGTCGTCACAAAAGTTTCTCCTCTCTGTGCCTGCTGGCGGCATGTGTTCAAGAGTTAAGTTGTGTCGAGTGTGACAAGACGGGGCACGGGGCACGGGCCACGGGTCCGGCTCTAGCCCCAGCTCCGAGTGGGTATTGGGGTGTTCTTTGTGTGCTGACTGCACGAATTTAAAGCAGCCACACACTCTGCCAAACTGCTTTTTGACTTTTTGCAGGAGGCAAGCAGCCAGTCAGCTAACCAGCTGATTACTTTGGCATTTGTTTGGGCACATTGCGGTGCTCCGCCTCCGCCTCCGACACCGTCTCCCTGGAAGGATCAGACACAGGGAGGCAACTCGAATCGCGTCATGCTTTATTTATTGGCCGACTACGATGTCATAAAAGTCATACGAAAAGTAACCTTTTTGGGGAAGCCCCAATAAGAGGCGACACATTAGCTGTCGCGTCTCCGGCGTTGACTCCGAGACAGCGACAATGACATCGCAAAGTGCCCTGTCATAATGATAATAGCAACAAAAAGAGGCAGAGTCGCCCAAAGAGTGGCAGAGTAGCAGCAACAACGATAACAATTAAGCTATACCAAATTGAAAAAGTTTCTTTTTCTCTCACAACCTGTCATTGCCCCTGGGTGAGGCCGCGGGGAGGTGGGCTCAAATGATGATTAAGCAAAATGCGTTTTGATACGACTATTATAGATCAAAGATATTTGATACGTTCCAGCTGAATATACAGTACTGCGATTATGCGAACAATGGTTCTGCTGGTAGACCAGTTTTATGGCCTGGCAAACCGTAAATCAACGCTAATTAAATAAAAATTGCTTCGCGGCTTGGGCGTAGCCGTCAAGGGGAATGAATGGTGGAAGCAAAGAGGTGGGAAGGCTCGCTTCTTGAAGGGAGAGAAAGGATGGGGTAATTGACTCGCTCCAAAGGAAAATATGTAACGTTCTCATTAAGTGTGAAAATACTGTCGGACAAATGTCAGAGCTAACTTTTTGTTTTGTGACGTTCGAGGAAAAGCAGAGCTGCAGAGGGGGCCTCCTCGCCTCCTTCGCTCCCGAATGTTCCTCCTTGGTCCCCGGTGGTTCTGATATAAATGCGTTTTTAATAGACCTGTTAAGTGTGCATGCAACGTTTTGCGACTTCCAATCCTCCTCCTTATGAAAGAGTTAATTGAATATAGTGCGTGTGTCTGTCTTTGCCGAGACCATGGTGCCAGGCAACGATGGCAAGTATAATTATAATTGTTAATTCAATTTGAATCATAGTATGCACAATATATGTATGTATGAATTAATTTAAAGCAACTTCGGAACTTCGTAAGAAGCTAAACCACAGTTGACTGAGAAGTGCATCTGAAGTGGGATTCATTAGGCCTAGGGAAGGGTCGGAGTGGTGGAGATGTTTTAGCGTTTTAGTGGCTTGGCAGTCAATGCTAATGATGTTTACGAGTTATGTGATGCTTAAATGATCACATCCAAGTTGGATGACAAGCTACAAAATGTAATTATCAGTAGGTAATTGCTAGTGTTATTCCATTTGCTATGAATTAAAGATAGAAATACCTAATGCAAGCTCCATTTCATGGATACATACCAATAGGTACCACATTCCGAAGGCGCCACTGAGGGCGTTCCATTGATTAAACATTTCTCTTGGTATTCATTCATTAAATGGTCGAGTATTCTTTGCTTTCATGTTAAAGAGTTTCGCCTCTGAAACTTTATTCAAAGATTTCCCCCAGCACTCAGCCACCAGCCCGATGGGTGGCTTAATCATAAGTGGGAGGCCTCTCATTCTCAGCGACCGCTGGTCTGCGTTCCATTCGGTTCGTGGAGGTAGAGGGCCTGCTTTCTTGACCAGTAGTCTGCTTGGTTGGATGGCTTTCCATTACCCTTTTATCATCAGTTTCTGTTTGAGTTGAGCTCTTGTGCAGCGGCAGCGGCCGGGCATTTAATTAACTCAAACTAAACTCAAAGTTTGCATTTGACTTGCGTAAATTAATACATTGGCCATGTTATTGGCCTCCTGTTGAACTTTTGGGACCACAACTATGCCGGGCTAAAATCCCCCCTCGATATCTCTGGCGGGGCATCTTAGTGAAACTTCACTTACTGCCGAACCCTTATCAACTTTGCCACTGCCACTGCCACTGCCACTGCCACTGCTACTGCGCTCAGCTAACTTTGCTTATAAATTTCATTCGAGTCATTTGTTGACACTCGCACAGATACTCATACACACACACACACACACACACACTCACACTCGTACTAACGCAAATGCACACAATACCAAAGTCGCAAGTCGCGATATTCTCGCGAAAAGTTGTTGAAGTTATCTAGGCGTCGCAATTTCTTGTTCTGTTCTTTTCTCCTCTGTTCCTTTGTTTGTTGTCTGTCTTTGTCTCTGTATTTGTAAGTTTTGCTCGAATGTGCAAATAGAATTAAAATGCGACGGAACTAACCCAATTCTGATTTCTCATTGCGGGGGGTTTTTTGTTCAACGTGATTGCCAGAGGCACACTCAGGGTATATTGGTCAGGGAGACAGAGGAGATTATTTCGATTAAGGTTATTGTATAGATAAACTAAATGTTTGGTTTCGGGCAGCAGAATCAAAAGTAAAGCCTTTAGCCAAACGACACCTGTGTGTATAGATACCATACATATACGACTACATATATATAATATATACATGTAGTTTTTGGAAATTACCTTCAGGTTGCCCGAAAATCAATCGCTAATCGCTTATGTTTTGAAAGTTGTGTATCCTTGATCCTAAGCAGCCTTCTAGGTATACATTGGTCGAGCATCGGGTTTCTTATGATACATTTTTTACTCTATCCTTTGGCTTAGCACTTGTTAATCGGGGATAAAGAACTCGGCGACACCCCCACCCACACCCACACCCACCGCAGAGCCATGACTTTTCTTTATGACAAATATATTCATTTCATACTTGTTCATGGGCAACAAATCGCGTGACATGCTGACAGCGGTACTTGCCTTTGGCTGTGCCTTTGCCTCTGCCTTTGCCCTGCCCTGCCTCTGTTGTTGCTGTTGCGCTGACATAGGGTCGAGTGGAGAGCGTAAACTCAACTATTGTCTTCATTTTTCTTGCAAATCATGCAAGGCAATCTAAAATGTTGACACATTGGCAAACAGCACAAACAAGCGCACAGCACACACGCCGACACGGGCACATCGACACTCCGATGGTGGGAGAAAGCTGTTCAAAAAAGCATCCGGAGCCTTCGCCTTTGCCTTTGCCCCTGTCACTCAAGTTCAAGGTTCACACGCTCTCGGTTAAGGTTGCGCTCTGGTATTATCGCCTGAATCGTCACAAGTCTGCGCTTTGTCTCGCAACGAGCGCTGTGAAAAATTACAATAATTGTTATTTACGCCTATCTGAACATGAAATGTGTCAATTGGCAGCCGACGCGCAGCAGGCTGGCAAGCAGGCAGGCAAGCAGGCGATTGGATCCAAAGAAAGAAGTAACGTGGCGTATGCGTAATGTGTGAAAAGGGACACAAGGTCTGTCTGTCTGTCAGCCAGTCAGTCAACTGCCTGCGCCGGGGCTATCCATGTGTCGATGTGAGTGTACTAGCGACAAATGTCAGACAAATGCCGTCATGCCCTAATAATTCGGTTCATGAAGCGATTTAGCTATTGAGGGATGGATGTCATCAGTCCAAGTTCAGAGCAAAAATTAAGAGTTTTATCGCTTAGCTGTATATTCTGAAAAAAGTTTTACAAACAAATTGTACCGAGTATGTGAACATGTTTATTGATAATTTAAAAATTAGTGTCTCCCAAAGTCGGATTTGTCAGTCCAGCTCGACTCTTAACTGCTGTCGCTGTTGGCCCATTGATTGCCCCCGTCTAATGCGACTCATTTGTTGGCACATTTTTTGTCTCACGCCCTTTGCTACTTTATTGGTTTGCTTTTTGGAATTTTGTGTTTGTTTGTGCGTGTCTATGTAGTTTTTTGTATTAAATAATTTGCATTGGCCACAATTAGCGGACTTTGAAACAAATGAAAATGGTGTTGGCATTAAATTCAACACGCATTTTCACATTCGGTTCGGGTATAAATGGGAAATATCATCGGCCCTTTGACTGGCAGTTGGGTTGAAAACACAGACGCGGCTTGTCGATTGAATTAAATATAAATATCATATCTCGCAGCTGAATGAAATATTTAAAAATGCGTGCCACATATACGATGCCGCCGGCGTTGGCTGCGCTGCTGCTGGTGCTGGTGCTGCTGATGCGGGGCACGCACTTGACTGGAGCGGCGGCTGTCAGCGTCGGCGCAGCTGATGACAAGGAAGTGGCACCAGTTGGCGATGTAACAACGGATCTGCTGTCATTGGAGCCGGAAATTGGCGGCTCTTTGGTGCGGAGGGAAGAGCAGGGGCAGCAACGAGGTGCCCGTCGAGAGCGTGGCATCTTCTTAAGCGTCGGCTTCCCGGGCTATCCCTTCGGCGGCTGGGGTAGTGGCTACGGCTGGTCCCTTCCCGGCCTGGGCTACGGCTCTTACGGGCTTGCACCCACGTACTATGGCTATTATCCGGGCTACCTGGGCTATCAGAAAATTATAATCGGCTAATGCGTAGCTCAACCACCGACAAACATGAAATTCATTCATTCAATGTGAGATTATAAATAATGTGCAGCGCGACGCGGCCCGGCGACCCTTCTGCAGTTTGCTTGTTGGGCTTAATGTGTACTTGTGGCAATTGGTCTTATTGTTGCTGTAACTGTGGTTGTGGCTGTGGGTGGCTGTTGCGAGATACTTTTAAATTAATTTGCCGGACATAAAAAGTTGCGCCAAGTTGGGTCGAAAGAAAAACATGAAATTGCACAATTTATATTCATTTTGGTGTTGTTTTGTTGGGTTGCTATTGTTGTTGTTGGGGCACAGATTTTGCATAAATCATTTCACAGCCACCAAAAATGAAACGCGTAACATAATTTTTAACCCTTGATAATTTTTTATGACAAGCATTTTCGTTATTTTCGTGGGCGGCGAGCGAGCCCCCCACCACCATTCATTTCGTCCACTTCCACCGTCGCTTTCCACCGCTGTGCTGCCGTTGGGGCCGAAGTGAAATGCAAATAAAGCGGATCAAAAGTTTGCTGTTAAAAGAAGATTAATTGCAATTTGGTGGCAAGACCTGAAACACTGCGCCCAGCCAGCCCATCCACCCAGGGGGGTGGGGGCTGGGTCTGGGTCTGGGGCTGGGGCTGAGGGATGGTAATTAAATATTTTTAAGCTGTAAATGGGGTCCATTTGCTTGCTGTTGCTCCTGTTTCGCCCTTGCAATCAATAAAATTCATTAAGCGCCCACAATCGAAACATTTGGCCCTAGTCTTAGTTTCAATTGCCATTCAGCAGTTGAAAATTGTTGTTCCACGAGAGCCGCGTGGTCGCTGGTGGTTATGGGTCGTCCTGCAGTTGTTGCAGTTATTTTTTCAAGTGCTGATTGTTTATTCATTTTTATAATCATTTTATTGCTGAGGCATGCTGATTTTTTAATCAATGTACATAATTTATGTGGGTATGTTTTTTTCGTATCATCTTCTCTGCCATCGAAGGGTCGGACCGGCCTTGGATGGATGTGTTAGCTTTGTGAATGGGTGAAGAGTATGCACATTCCATGAAAGCACCACAAAGGTTTGATTCCGCTATAATATCAAATAATCCTCTGAGAAACAATTATACCTGCTAAAATATTTACAGTTTAATACTATTCTGATTGCGGGGCAGCTTTCAGTCCAGTCCAGTCCATCAATACATTCTAGCATTATTGTGTAATGGCGCTTCACTTTTTGTTCATAAAAAAAAGGTATCAAGTATCTATAAATAAAGCTCTCCACGGCGAAACCAAGTGTAAATTATTACAGAATTTTCCGATATACATATGATTAGGTATTTTACTAATTAGTGGCTCATGGTGGGTCCCCCCGCAGTTCCGCGCACACCATGATGGCCCATTCCGAACTTTCTCGTACACACCTGTAATTAATAGTTGCCAGCAAACACTCCACCGAGAGGGAATTGAGGGAAGAGCCAATGGGCCAGTCCTTCTGGCGGTCCGTATCAGTGCTAAAGGTGGACCAAATTGGGGGTATTCGAAATTTTAATGGAGCTGTCAGCCATGCCACTTTTCCAGGTGGGCCGGCCGACATCCGTCCACCCCATCGGACAGCCGGGATCAAAATACTGCCTACTGCCTGCCGCCCACCGCTTTTTCCGGGCCCTTGTGCCCATTGTTGCTATTCATAATTGAAACGAGGTCAAAACCAGCGAACCTCATTAAAAATTGAATTGTTTAATTTTCATTTGATTTAATTAAGTTATTTGTTGGTCAATTAACCTTTTTTCCTCTTTGCTGTTGTTACTGATGTTGTCTGACATATCAATGGGATGTACATGCATACATACATACATACATTACATATGTACGTACGTATGTGTATGTATATATGGACAGACAAGGTACATAAAGTTCATACATATTCTTGTTTGTGCTGGACATAATATTGTTATTGCAGTGGCGATTGTTGCCACAAAGGGAAGGCGGGATGGGAGTGTAATGCCTACTTGCAATTATGTATGTGCTATGCTGGCTATACTGGCGCCAACGTGCTGAAAATTTATTAATTAAAATACTTTTCAATTAAAGTTAATGCGCTCAGCATTTGTGTAATGCCATGTGTAAATACACTGTAAACTTTTGAACCAACATATTATGAACATGAGCACGTGGCTGGCTTAAAGAGGAGGCTTTTCACACCGCCCAGAAACCAATGCAATGTAAAGGGTCTCGCCGGCTCCTTCAGCGCTTTGTTATAGCCTTACTTATTCTTTACTTAGCACTTAGCAAGCTGCTTAAGCACGACTCCAGTTCAGCCCCCAGTCAGAGCGAGCTCGAGGCTTCTCAGAGTCTATCCCATTATGCTCAAATGCACTCGGAATGGCTGAGCTCTAAGCTGCTCGCAGACCGATAAACAATATTCCTGATTATGAAAACTTCAGGGCTCCTTTTGAAGTGGGGAATGCAAGGATCCGCGGCACAACGGACTATAATTCAGATCTTCTGCCCACAAATTGGCCCTAAAATTTAAGAAAATGCGCTACTACGCAATGCGTACGTAAATTATACGCGAGATAAATATCTATCTCTCTGACTTTTTGGTATCGCTGTTCGCAAAATGGACTAATTGATTTGTAATTTAATGGGGGGCTGATGGTGGCGGTGTTGGTTGTGGTAGGACGTGGACAGAGACCGCACATACCTCTGAAATCACAATCGCAAGGGAGAGGGAGAAACGTTGGTAAATGTCAAAGGTATTGAACTAACCTACCCCAATAAGAAATGGAGCTGACTGTGCTTTGCTAACAATTTATTAATAATACAGAAGTTGCAATAATGACCTTAAGATATTTGTTGGACACTGTTATCATTTTTTTAATATGAATTCGTGTATTGTAACGAATGGGCATATTAAGTAGGCTGACTATTGAGATGTTATCGGATTGACTACAAATAGTCAGTCTGTGCTCAGAGTAGTTTGGAACAACATATAAATTCTTTCGAAAACAAAGCCTTTCTAAATAGTAGAAAATATGTTACCTCTCTGTCGCTGTTCCTTAATCGTAACGAATTTATTTACAATTTACGATTTTACAAATGCGTATGAACCATCGATAAGATCGCCGTTTCCTCCAACTGAACTTTGCTGGGGCCTTGGAAAGACAGAAACCTTGTGCATTGTGCTATTACTTATCTCCGTTTGTGGATGATTGCTTATCTTGGGGCAGTCGTATTTTCCACACTGCTCGGACAGGCTGAAATTCATGTATGAATTTTATTTCATTGTTCCATCAATCCTATTACCTTTCCAGCAAAGCCGACTCGCTCTGCTGCCTATGCAGGATGCAATTTCAGTATGAATTGCACTTCATTGTTTTATGAATCCGCTTACCTTTCCAGTATATTACGAACAGTACTCCCTGAGCTGACTGGCGCTGGATGGCCATGGAACAAGTCTATTAAGTGAGAGCATTCGGTCGGCTTAAATAATCCAGAGGCGGGCAGAGCACAAGCCCGATCCAGCCAGAGGCTTCAGGCACTGACCATATACATATGTACTGTCTTGTACTGGCCCCTTTACATAGATACTATTACTAGATACTATATGTGTACGAGTATGGGGCGGGGGCATGCATGAGGACATGTACATATATTTTGGCAAAGCATCGAGTCGTTGCCGCAAAGGCCAGCTGAAATGAAGTGTCATTGTGATAGAGCCCCGGCAATGCAGTTGTAGCTCTGCAAGTTGCAGTGGCAGGACTCGAAGGACTCGCGCAGGACCCAAGCGACACATTTACACGCACTGCTGGCCCTGCCACTGCCGCTGCCGCTGCCGCTGCCGCCGCAGCCAGCGCTGCCTCACGTACTCGGCATTGTGACAAATGGATTTTCGCATGAAATCCCAAGGATTTCTTCAAGTGTAATTGCGCACGCTAAAAGCGAATGTGAATGGCCGCCGCATCGCATCCGCATAGGAATCCGCATCTGCAAAGTCCCCACACACCTAAAAAAGTGCGGACTCGTGGCTTCGCCTCCACAGAACCAAACCAGTATTAAATTTCGTTCACGTTGAACGTTGAATGCTTTTCGTGGATAATTTGTCAGCTTCCAGGGCCGTATACCTCTGCGAACGATCTTGCGAATCAGGTGGAGCATTCGGCACGTGGCGCGCAGCCCCCGAGATAACACCTGGAAGTGGAGGCAGTGCAGCAGTGACATCAGCCACAGCAGCGGCTTGAGCATCGGCATCGCCCGAACCGACACTCGCATTTGGCTAATGCCGTAGGCGCAGAGCTGCAGCAGCGTCGCCCCCTCGCGGAGGGCGAGGGGCAAGCAGACAAATGTCACGCTCAGTCCGAAGCGGTACGGAAAGCACAGCCACTGCCACATGATGTATCTTTGAAGACGGAGTCGGTGGCGGCAGCACTAACATTATATTGCTCCAGACAAAACGCACAGTGTGACCGTACCCTGATTGCTAGTGAGACCGTTCTCAAAGTGAAGCAGCTGTTCGAACAATTGTTAAAAACAAGAATGGAAAGGAACTGACTGAAAACTGACTGAAACCCAGCGATTGCCTTGGATTTTCTCTAGACTAATGTAAATCTAAACCTAAATCCAAATCGAAAGAAAATCCAAACCATTTCCGTTTTTACCAGTCTCGATTTTCTTCGCTCAGCTTTGTCAAATTGGTCGAAAGCCACTTGTAAAGGTATTGACGACGTCTCTAGTTCTGAGAACCCTCCGAGACAGTGGGGGACAGGGACAGTCGGGGCATCGTAAAAGTATAAAAAGTTTATATTGCCAACACTAGCAACCAGGGGCGACATTACTGAAAGCCGAGCCAGGGCGGCGACCACCCCGACAAATCACGCCCAGGCTATTTGCAGTGAATTGAAATTGATCAATTTGGGTAGTTAGGGGAATTGTTTGGCTTTATGTGCGCGCTGGCAGCTTTAATGGATGAATTCGCTTATGCCATCGGGACTGCTGAAATGGGTAAATTGAAGTCTCCACTCTGGGATCTGGGATCTGGGATGTGGAATGTGGAATGTGGGACCTGCTCTACGGCGAGGGCCACATCAAATTAACGTGTGCCCGGGGGGACGTGCTTGTATTGGTATTGGAGAATCAACCGAATAATTCAGAAAAGTTCTTGCGATTTGACAGGAGGAATTATGGAAAAATCAATTGCCGTTGGAGCTTGCTTGCCATCGACACCAGAGCAGAGCTACACCAGCTATTAAGCCGCTGCTATCGGCAGTTTACATACCTGATGCACGATGCTGGCCCCGTCGACGGCATTTATCTTCGCAGTTGGATGCACTTAAGCCCCGAACTGCAGACCAGCTGACAATGAGTATCACAGCAAGCAGCTTACTGCATGGCTGGCCGAGCAGCTCAGCGCCAACTTTCATCCTTCCATTGTCCGGCCGGCACTTCTCCTCCTCCTCCTCCACGCCATTGCTCTGTTTCGCTTAGGTTCTTGGCCATTTTTAAATCTCTGCATCTCAATTTCGCCCACAGAGTGCCTTGTCTTTGTGCTCATCTGTCGTCGGTGCATTATTTCCAATTGCTCCGACTCTGGCCGACAAAAAATGGTATGGTGTGGTACAGAATAAGGGAAATGCGGAAGAGGAAAATCTGCCTAATTCAAAGTGAAGGACGGACTGCGGGCTGGGGTGTGGGGGGTCGGTGGCCGGTGGCCGGTGGCTGGGAGCTGTGGACTCTGGGGGCAGTGCTTACAACGCAAATCTACGAAAGAACGGAAATAAAGTGGAAAGTGTAATGACAAAAACCCGGATTAAGAGTGCGCCGCATACAAGTTGCACACTTGTGCCTTTCTTGACGCCCGAGCCGGGCTCCTTCATGAGTCGGGCTCCATGCATCTCTATCGCCAGTGCCATCTCTCCGCGCCTCTATCTCTATCTCTATGTATATAAATATATAGAGAGACGAATATATATTTTAAGCAAAGCTTATCTTATCAAGAGACGTAAAAGACGCCTTTCAGCGAGCGTCTAACGAGAGACCAACGACAATTGTAGTGGGTCGGGTACGTCCCGGTCCGGTCCGGTCCAGTCCGGCTTGGGATTCGTTTGGCTGTGCCTCTGCATTGGCCGGCTCCGGCTCCTGTTCCGGCTCCTTGTCCGCAGGGCAATGCACACAGCTGGACATTCATTACAAAAACGGAAACACTCGCACAATGACAGAAGATAAATGGACCTGCACTTGTACGTGTATCTCCCACTCTCAATCCCATTCCACTCTCTTTGTGAGTGGGTGTATGTGTGTGTGTGTAGCTGTGTGCGGTTTTTATTTAGTCGCTTGTTTTATATCAACATCTAAAAAAGGAAGTGAAATCTTTGATGGTGGAAAATGGAAACAGCTTATACTTTTCGCTTTTTTCCATATACATATTTGTGCTGCTGATGCCATTGCTGCTGCCATTGCTGCTGCCATTGCTGCTGCTGCTGCTTTTAGTTTAGATTTTTAATCTGTGCACTGCTTTTTGTTTCCTTTTGTTTTATCAGCGTGCAGCATCGTCATCAGCAACAGAAACAGCTACAGCTACAGCAACAACGAACAACCAGATACCAGATACCAACAACCAGCCACCAAGAACCAACAAGCAACAACGAAGGACCAACCCCAGTGACGCTTCATATTCATTTGGTTTTGTTCCGTTTGCTGCTGCCATATTTGTATGCTGATGGGGCCGGTGCTGGTGCCGGTGTTGCTTTTTGCCCGCTTGTCTTTTTTGATTGAGATATTTATTATGGACATTTTTTAGCCGCCCGTGTACTCCACTCCCGTCCTCCGCCCTTTACCGACCAATTTCGACTCCCTGCCTTTGTGGGGGGGCGGTTGCCTTTTGGCCCAATTTCAATTTAAAACTTTAACCATTTGTTTTGCCGAGCACAAATTTATCAGCTATTTTTACGCCATTTTTGGCCAGTTCGGTGCGAGCGTTGCATTCATCAAAATATTTTATTCCGGCGCGCTTCTAACTTGGCGGTTTTTTATAAGCGCACTTTATGTCAAAACCACAGCGACACCAGCACAGACGCAGACACAGAGACAGCACCACCAAAAAAGCAACAAAAAAGCAACAAAAAAGCACGACTGCACCACCGAAAAGGAATGTGAAAAAATATTTATTTCTCACACCCTCCTCCCCCTCCCTATCCCTACAGTCAGTCCAGCAACAAAAGACAAAAGCAAAGCAAACCAAAACTCGACCTAACCAAGCGAGAAGAGAAAATGAAGATAAAAAATTGAAAACAAACTGTCAAGCAAGTGAAATAAATTAACAAAATGGCGCCATAAAGCTAACATATGAGGGAATACTTGATTTTCCCGCAACGCAACTCCTCCATATAAATTTCGGAGATGAGCTCTGTGCTTCGAGCATGGTGCAGCTCTTTTGGCGTTCGCCTTTCTCCTTTCGGCGCTAAGTTTTCTATTATTTAGACATAGTATATGCCACTGACAGCTAAAGGAGACAAAGCCGAAGAAGAAATAGTTGAAAGTTTCTAATTAGAAAGTCTCGACTTCGCCTATACCCTATTCGGAGTTTGCAATAGAGTCCAAGAGTCGGTTAAGCTAAAAGGAAAGTGGGTAAGACTTTCTCCAGGACACAGTTGATGAGTGGATGAATTCATTAACAAGTATATTATATTCGAATTATACCAATAACTTCTTGATGCCCCAAAAGGGTTATTTAGACTTTATATCAATTTATAATTTTAAGTAGTAAGGATTCTTTGTTAAATGTTTAATTCTTCCAAACTATTGTTCCAACGTGTAAGCAGAAAGTGGGACGAACACAGTTTGTAAAGACTAAATCAGTATTTATAACTGATAATTTTAACTATAATTTTTAAGAGAACTCTTCGTTACTTTTTATTATTCAATACTAAAGGCAAAAAGGCTCACGTCCTTTAGCCTCAATTGAATAAATTATTAGTCTGTATCTTTACTTGGCTATTTGCGAATAAATGCTATATGAAATATGACCTGTGGCTTGATTATAGTTACCTTAAAAAAACTGAATGCTGGACTTGTCCGATGTGGCCGACTTGCTTGATCTATGTGAGATGCCATTTGAAGTATTCCTTAAGCTGGGTATACCCTTAGATGACCGTATGGTATGACACCCCTCTATGCAGTGCCAGTGGAAGCCGAACTATAGTAACTTTTTGTTTAACTTTATCGCTCGCGCAAAGCAAAAGTAACTTCTTCTTTTTGAACTTTTTCCCTTGCACGACACGGGACATATGAGCCGCAACTGGCAGCATGTCACTGCTGCAACAAACCAGCAACAACAATAACCAATGACTTCAATTTTGTTGATTGGAGTCGCACAAGCTTGTCAGGGCCAGGCCAACAGAATGGTCGAAAGTCTGAATGGCTGAATGGTGAATGGGAATGGCAAACGGCGGATCGAGAATGGGACTTTTTCGCTGGCACCCGGCTTATGGTATGTGAATGCATTTGTGAATGTGCCGGCGTGCAAAGTATGCCCAAATGCATTTTAAAACATTGTTTTGGCTACGCTTTTTGCCACATGGCATCAGCTGGATCCTGCCTGTCCTGGGCTGGCCTCGTGCTGGCCTCGTGCTGGCCCGGCCAACAAAAGCCAATGCCAAACAGATAAGAGCGCGTATTTTATTTGCATACTTTTAGGCTGACTTTGCGAGCAGAGGCGGAGGTACAGTCAGAGTCACAGTCGAAGCCAGAAAGGAAGAGAAGGGGTAAGTGGGAGCCGCAGCGCTTGGCGTTTGGAAAGCCATTTGCCGGCAAAAATGCTAGCTGGTTGACAAAAAAACGCGGCAACAAAAAATCGCACTCTACCACACACTCGCACAAATACATACAAACATATGTACATACATATAGCACCGAGCGCTTAACAAATGCCCAGAGAAAACAAAGAGAAAGAGGGAGAGACAGAGACAGAGATAGAGAGAGCAACATAGGGACAGGACCGTGGCATCAGGAGTGGAAAAGGAAAGAGGGGTGGACAGAGAAAATATGTGAAATGCGAACTTTTACAAAGATTGACAAGTGGCGACTGGCCCGTTTAAAATGTCAAATACGTACAGTGTTGCCGAGACTTTTCATGCAAACAAGGGTCGTGGAGACGGGGGAGGGGTCGGGGCGGTTGGCGGTTGGCGGTTGGCGGGGCAGGAATCGTGCCGTTGGTTTTTCGCCAGCAATTTTTGTTCTGTTGATGTTTTGATTTGTGCGTGCGTGCAAATGTTTGCACTCTGCGCGTTTTGTTTTGTTTTTCCTTGTTTTTTTTTTGTTTTTTGTTCTGGACAAACCACCAACTAGCCAGCCCCCATCCCCCATCCCCCATTCCAAATCCTCCATCCCCATCCCACTGAAGCACTCAACAAACCCTCCGGCTATGGCGGTATTTCTGTTTTTTTTTGGGCAAGTATAAACTATAGTTTCCATTTGTATATACATACACACGTATATGCTATGTATGTGTTTATTTTTTGCCAGTTAAAATTTTCTTGTGCACCGCGTGGCTGTTGCTTTGTGGGGCTTCCGCTCGCAGGCGCAGGCGAGCTGTGTGCTCATCAAAATGGAAACTGTGCGGCGCGCACTAAGTGTGACTGATAGTGTGGCCAGCTAGTTGATTCTTTTTTGTGCATTGCAGCCCGAAAACTCCTCGGGCCGCTCCTGACAGTTGCAAATCATCAGAAATTTAAATTGACTTAAATTGTTTATTTAAAAATCGGTTGATTTTGTGGCTCCGACTGAGCGTTAAAGTTGTTCTTTTTGGCCGTGATTTGAGCAGGAAGCGAGGCACGAACAGTTGTTCGCTTCGCTGTTATTTATGAAAATAATAGATATGCAAATTAATCTGGCGATGCTGCTGCTGCTCCTTTTGTTGCAGGTCGATGGCAAAAACCATTGATAGCAGCAGCAATTAGTGTGCGGGCAATAGGAAGGCCCTTCACCCTTCACGCCCTCCTTTAAAGATAACTCAGATGGAATCAAAACACACAGACCCGCACACACTCAATCACTGCCTCACGTACAGAGTAATTTAAGGCTCCAATTAGCTCCCCCAAAATGTATGCTACACGGAACATAAAAGAGACTCCATTTGGCCATTGTACTCGTATATGGCTTTATCTCTGGCTAAGGCCTGTCCTGTGTACTGTCTGTACGCTCGATTGACTAGCCAGGCACATCTATATAGACATAATATATACATCTGTATATACGTTTATGTATTGTAAGTATGTGTAATGCATGTGCTCTCTCATTGCTTCCTCATTGCTCCCTCCCCCGTGTTCCTTTTCGATTCGGTTTGCTTTGATTTCGAGGAAAATAATAAAATATACAATTGTACTAGAAATATGTCAGTAAAATTCACAAAATTCACGTTTCGCATCTCCTGTTGTGGTCTGTTGCCGTGCCTCTCCGTGTCCCTCTCTATTCGAGTATATGTATGAGTGTGGCATGTCTGTCCTTCCATTGTCTATGAGATTGTTCTTCTGCATGTATGTCTGTGACTGTGTTTGTGTGTGTGATTTTTATTTTTGTGGCTTTTGCGCGCATTGCTTTTTGTTTTTATGTATAAATCATTTATTGTTTTTATGTACGACGTTGCGGGCTGCCTGACGGCTGCCTCGATGGCTGCCTCGATGGCTGGCTGAATGCCAAATATGAGTGCCTGTGTCTGACATTAATTGGCAGTGATTGAGGGATTTTTGTATGCTTTCCCTCCGCTCTCTCTCTCTCTCTCTCTGTCTGTCTGTCTGTCTGTCCCTTTCCCTCTTGCTCTCTCGCTCTATCGTGCCGTCTGTGTGTGAGTGTTGTCTCGGATACGTGCGCCTTTATGAAATATTAATTGGCCTTTCAAAGGGCCGCATGCTGTCCCATCTCTCCCAAACGTGCCGTGCCCCATAACCTGCTCAATGTCAGCATAACGGAAGGGCAATAGCAATGCCAATACCAACAACCTGCTCTGGGCATCACGATTGGCACAATAAGGTGAAACAATAAAACTGGCAGATCGACCCCGAACACGATTTGGTGCTGCAAATTGAATCTGATTTTCCTTCGATTATTAAGACTCAAGTTTACCCACTCTTAATATATCTTTATGTGGAAACTACACTTTTTCAGCAATTTTTTAAACTTTTGTTCCCTCACGAGTATTTTTGAGAAATGTTTGTCCTTAGAGACCTCATTGGCAATCCAATGCTGCAGATATCGGCGTGGCCTCTTTGCCTGCTGGAAATTACTTCTAAGCCAGATTAAAACAACATTTTAATACACTTAACGGCTCTGGCCTTGCAGTTCCACTTAGACTGCAACCTCGATGCAGAAAATCCTCCTCATCGCTCCCATTCCGCGACAACAAAGCTGTCGCCTTAACCTTGAAACTGTCGTCGTCGCGATTTCTCTGCACTTGAGCATAGTCCCATAGTCCCCATTTCGCCTCAGACTCAGTTCCATTCCACCAGACCCATTCCAGATTCCGGTAAGCTTCAGCTTCAGTGCCGGTTTCAGCTTCATGTTGCGTGTTGCCAAAAGGGCTTTTTGCGTTTAATTAAAAATATAGAAATGCACGAATGCGAGTATGTTTGAGGCTGGCGGCTGGCGTCTTTGGCCATGGCCATGCAATAGAAATGTTGCTTGCTTATTGCTTTCGCCCCAGCCACTGCCACTGCCTCTTCCTCGTTGTTGCTGCTGTTGCTGTCGTTTGTGCTCTAGTGCGTACTCGTGTAGAGCAGTGTAGAGTCTATCGCACGCCTCGAGAGTGTGGGGCACACGATAGCGAAATTTAGCTGTGGGGCACGGGCACGGGCACGGGCTTTGCTACTACCGCTGGCTTTTGTGTTGAATTGAATCTTATATTAAAGATGGTGCAAGGCGGCGCTGACGACAGCAGCGGCTTTGTTGTGAGTGTGTTTGTGAGTGTGCGTCGAAATAATAACAGCAATCCTAACAAAAGCGCGCACAATAACCAAGGCAACAGCTGCTGCAGCACCAACTCGACCAGCAACAATCAGGCTACGGTCCGCACCGCTCTGCAGTGCTGCTGCAGCTGCTGTTGTTGTTGCTGCTTGAAGCGGAAACTCAAAGCGCGTAAACCGGAAACTGCTGTTTAATGGCGTCGCTGCGCACTGCAAAGCCCAGCCCCATTCCCGCACCATTCCCGACCACGCGATGCCGGGCCAGAGCCGACCCAGCCAGACCAGACCCAAACCAGGCCCAGTAGAAATAGGAATAGAAATGGCAGAATGGGAAATGAAATTTAATTCATCTCAAACAAAAACAACAGCAACAACAACAGCAGTTTGCAGCATGCACAAAATGTAATTAAAATTTTCTATTTCAATTCGCCAAACCTTTTTGGCGTTTCGGCGTGCCGAAAGGGCCACGTTGGCCGGGTTGGCCAGGTTGGCCAGGTCGGAGGGGATTATTAAATTATTTCCATCTGCTGGCCGCCATTGCCATTGCCATTGTCCTGGCCTTTTCCTATCCGATGGCCCCGTTCTAATTAAAGTGATAGATTTGAGTTAGCAAAATGGTTCTGGTTTCACTACTGACGACTGCGGATCGAGCTGGAAGATGAATGGGGAATTAGGGGATTAGAAATTCGTTCAATTTGATAATGTCAGTTGGAAGTCATTCTCCACTCCTCTGCCCTAGGGAGTTCAGCAGGCTTTGCTTTAAAGCCAAACAAACGCCGAAAGGCTTAACTGGCGAAAGCTGCTTCGCCTTTTGCTATCTGTCATTCAATAAAGAGCCATAATTTGTGTATCGTTTTTGTTTTTTTTGTGTTTTCTTTTTGTCAGTGGGTCCGGTCCAGGGTGGGTGTGGGTGTCACCCTGGCCCGGCCTTGTCAATCAGCATCGGGCTTAGACTCGTCGAAAGTGCACGCGTTGGCATATTAGATTGCCATTACTGCTTGTCAGGGATTATGTGTCTTAATTTCGTGTTAAAGGATTTGCGCTGCTCTCCATTCGGCATTCCGCATTCGGCATTCGCTATTCGCTATTCGCCATTTGGACTCCTCCGCGTCCATTCGCCATTCCCTATGGCACAGCATTTTCTCTCATTTTCGTTCGTTACACTTTTTGTCAGCTTAATGCTCGTCCGCTTATCAAAGCAGCCAATCATCAATGTTGTATCACATTGCCATTTCCCTAGCTGTATCTGTATCTGTATCTGTATCTGTGGCTGTAGCTGTAGCTGTAGCTGTAGATAGAGCTGTTTGCCGAGCGTAGCTAATAAACTTGACAGCAGTCCTTCCCTTCCTTCCCCTAGTTAGCTGTTTGGATCCATTGGGGTCTGCTGGGAGAACGGGTCAATAAACATTCTGATTCGGCTTTGGGCTATGTTCTGTTTAATGCACATTAAAGGATGGAAAACTTTTCCCTGTCCTGTTCTGTCCTGTCCTGTCCTGTTCTGTCCTGTCCGTGCCGATTCACACATTAATATTTCAAACTGCGGCACTCGCAGAAGCGTATCAGCTGCATGGCGTTCCACTCGTCTTCCATCTAGTTGCCAAAAAATGTGTTTTTCTTGTTGTCATGTCCAAAAGCTGATGAGCGAACTGTGTTAGCCAACTCTCCACACGCACCGAACCACACCACACCGCACCGCAACCTGAACACTGAACACCGAACACCGAACCCGGAAAACGAAACACGGAACTCTGAACAGATTCGGAGACGAACTTCAAAAATCTTGTTTCAAGTTAAAAGCAAAGCAAAGTAATAAAAACAGCAAGCGGCAAAAGTTTTGACAATTTCGAGTGTTCTACTGCCACTCTTTTCCCCCCAAATTTCGGTTGGGTTTTGGTTTCGTCTATGGATCCAGCTTTGTGTGTGGGTTTTTTCGGTTGTGTTGGCTGACACTTTAATTGAGGCACGGGAAAATATTGTGAGCACCATTTGACAGTAATATTTGCCTTGGCTGTTGTTTTAAATAAAAGTTTGAAAGTGCAAAGTGCAAGCGCCGGACTGGGAGGGGATAAAGGACAGACCGGCTAATCGAAATGGAAACCAATAATTTGCCGTATTGTGTCCGTATCTGTCCGTCCCTGTACGTCCCCGTCTGCCAGGGGGCAGAGAGCCGGTAGGTAGGAGCAGGAGGAGGATCAGGCGAAACTAATTTCACATGTTGTGTTGTCTTTTGTGGCTTCAGTTCATCGCTCATTGTCACATTGTCACATGCGGAACAATCGGGTGGATAAAAGCGGAGAGGAGACCAGGAGTGTGGAGAACAGGACATTGCTGAATGTGGTTTCATTTCCATTCATTTGCCAACTGACATTTTGTGTATTTGAGCAGAAATTTTGATTTGTCTGCAACCGGAAATCCGCAAAATAAACTGCAAATATATTTGCATTGTGTGGCTGGCTTAGCCAGCCGATTTTCCATTTGGCTCAGCAAAAGTCGTGTCTGTGTCCTGCTCGCCACAATGGGAGCGGGCGAGCTTAAAGTTCACTGCAGCCGCAGCAAATTATCAAAGGCATTCCATAATCCTTCAATCTGTCAATAAATGAATTTACCCCAAAGTACACATGCACATACGCACACAAGCACACACTCATGGACATGGACATGGACATCGACGTGAAGAAGACAATGGCTGGAAAATGCATCGAATGCCACATCAGCAACTCTATTCGTATCCATTCATCCACCATTCATATGTACATATGTACATATGTATGTATGTGTGTATGTACATATGTAGGTCCTGCCGTACTTGCCCGCAGTCTTGTTTGACTTTGTTCTTAGATGCGACGCCTAATTAAAATCGTAATATGCATGAATTATTTGCATTGCACAGCAAATTTGATTTAAAATTTTCACCATTTTCTTCGAGTACGCACTCAGACGCACGCACACTGAAACAAATATGACTTTTTGAGAGTCCTCAACGTAAACTTGGCTCAGCTTTTGATTTTGTTTGTGGGAATTTGAGAAATTCTCTGTAAATATTTGGCTTGGCAAAACTTTGCGGGTTGTGTAATTGTCGAAAATGTGCGCATTTTCACATCGGAATCCACATGGCTAGCCATGAAATGAGCAGTTAAACTGCTCAGCACAAGTGCACTAAGAGCACGAGACGGAGTCGGACCAGGTCTTCAGCCCTCAAGTCCTGCTCCTGGACTCGAGTCTGTCAAGTTTGGGAATAGCTGAGGCCGAGATTGGCTAGATTCGCATTCAAAACTTTAGCTTGGGCATTTCAATGGGAAAATGAAGGCACTGAACTGAACCGAACCGTTTTCCCCTTCGATTTTTTATCTTTTTACCCCTTCCTCCCTCGTTATGCCATTGACAGTCCGATTCCCAGTGTGTTCAAATTCCTGACATATTTCATCATAGCTGAGATTCCTGCCCAGCCTCCCAATTGATGAAAATGGCACATTTCCCTAAGCACTTTGGAAAGCTTGGAAAAAGGCTGGCAGAGGAAAAGGGAAAATTTGAGGGAAATACGTTGCATACTTTTATGCTAATGCAAAATATGTCAACGTCAAATGTAACGTATACGCACTGTGTCCAAGCAATTCATCATTAAAATCCCTCCACATGGCAAGTAGGCCTGACCCATTTCCCCCGAGGGCCGACCCAGACCTTTGAGCCGGCTTCAGAGATAAGAGAAGCGTCTGTCGTCTATCGGCCGGCCGCTCGGCCATCGAAAATTGTCTTAAAGTCAAGGTGCGGTCCCCTAAAGTCACGCCATGCTTACGAGACCAGGCCGGTCGAGTCCTGTCGTTGTTCTTTCTCCGAGAAATCGTCTGTAAAACTAGTTAAATATGCCCCTACGGCGATTCCGAGACATTCGTCCGCTCGGCCCTTGGTTCGACTTCAAAAGTAGCCCACACTCTGGCGTCCTCTGGCTTTTGCGTTGACCTTAAAATTGAGCGAAAGCCACTCGGTGCTGAGCATTAGGGAAATGTGAAAACTTTTTTTTTTGTATTCTCATTTTGTTCTTCCTCTAAGTATGTGCGTGTGTGTGGGTGAGAGCGTGCGTACGCGTACGCATACGCGTACGTGTGTGCGTGTTTCCGAGTTCACGTATGGGGGCGCTTGCATGTATTGTAATGGCTTTTGTATTAGTGTCAAAACACGTAGATTGTTGCGTGGCGCTTTGTTGTACCTTCTGCGGGTGGTGGTGCGGGTGGCGGTGCGGGTGCGTGTGCGATTATGAAAGCAGTCACTGTGGGAGAGGTGGGAGGCGGGAGGCGGGAGGTGTGGCATTGGGTGCGGCCGTGCGAATATGTTGTTCATTATAATCTGCTCATGTTGCTATTTTAGCTGTTTGTTGTTATTGCGTTTATCCTTGTTGGCTGGCTTTCCCGCTGTCGGTCCCCCTCCAATCTCTCGATATTGCTCATATCGTTGCTGTTGCTGTTGCTGCTACTGTAGTTGTATTTGTTGTTGTTGTTGTTGTATCTGGGAATTGTGGTTATTTTCATTGCCTTGCATTATTGTTGTTTTGCCGTGTTCGACTGTTGTTGCTTGTGTGTTTTCAACAAATACATAATTTTGTGGACATAAAATTGTCACAAGTCGTTGAATTTTGATTTGATTTTATGCGTGCAAATTTATGCATGCGTTTACGGCTGCTCGGGGTGCTCGACAATGACAATGCTGGTCGTTGTGGGGGGGCGTCAGGGAAAAGGACAATCGTCGTGTGTGTTTAGCTGCACGCACAGGCCACATGGAACCACAGACGGATAGACGGACAGAGTGACAGGCGAACGGACAGGCACTGGCCGGTTGCTTGTTTGTTGTATTTACACGCTTTTTATGACTCTCTCTCTCTGTCTCACAAAAAATATACAATAGCTGCAAACCATACGAGTATAGGTTATAGGTTGTGCATGTGTAGGTGAGTGTGTTGTTGTATCGCCTGCATTTGTGTGCAGTTCTGTTATTCTCCTATTTGGCTTTCATTTGGCTATGAATGTACACAATGATTTATATTTGATATTTTAATTGCTATTGTTTATTGTGTCATTATTCTAACACTTCCGATTGCGGTTGATTAAATTTATTTGGGCTTAGATAAAACTCTTGCGGACTGGTCCTGGTCTGGTGCTAACCGCACTGGTTTGCGGGCCGGCCGTTGCGGCGCTTTGCGCATAATTTATGCAGCACAACAAAGAGCATAATAGATAGGGCTTATAATCGTCAGCCAGATTAACAGTGCCATGCAAAAGTTGCCACCCAAATATTATCCAACGAGTCCTACAGGCCCCTACAGCCTCTGAATCTCTTCCCAGTTAGTTACGCGCAAATTATTGTCTCATTTGGAGGGGATCACAGTTATTTTCTGTCGTTAATTTTAAACGATTTTTAGCTTGAAAAAATAATTTATTTCCTTTGATCTTATTTCCATAGTTTTCACCATAGACTCATCCTGGCTTTAAAGAATGACAAAATATTTAAATCATAAACATTAAAGCCTACGATGAAGTGTATAGAATTCCGCTTTTTTGCAATAGGCCGTTTGGTGCATGAAGATGGGGTTAAACCCGTGTAAAAAGAAGAACTTTCGAGCTTTAAATGGCTTAAAGCACTGTTCAAAAAGTTCAACAAAGCCCGTTTAGATTATTTTTTATAGTATAGTATATGTTTAGTTAAATTAAAAAGACAAAAAGCTGCATCTAAAATAACTTTGGAATCAATTGCCTGCTGACTAGTTCGTGGTTTCCTCACTTCCATTTGCATGTAAATACGAAAAATAGATTTTCATTTTCCTCTTTTCTATATGTAAAAAATATTTTTTGTTGTTCAACTGCGCATATTTTAGCTTTCTATAAAAAGGATATATTTTAGATAAAATACCCCGTGCCATTATTCATGATGCGAGTAGCTTTAAGCCTGGACACAAAGAAATGGCTTACCGTTCGAAATTATTATTTCCCGTATCCCATTTGGTGTTAGTTAATTAAGGTTCTCTGCTAAATCCGTTTAAAGTGGGAGCAACTTGAAGCACTTCATATACTCGTATTAATATCAAGTTGGTGGACGCACTCGTGTGCATAAAATGTTTTTGGGCACTGTGTCCTGGCATATAATTCCATATTTGGCTTGGACAATCACAAAAGCATCGATTGGCTTAAGTTGTCGTCGCTGCTGGATATGGTTGTCGGCTTTGATTTTGGCTTATGTCACGGTCAGGGCTGGCGTTGCGTATACGCCACCCGCCACCAGGGCCCATTCAAACGGCAGTCTATCGACCACACAAGCACGTCCCTCTTTGTGGAAATCGTTTTATTGGCTCATTTGGAGCAAAGCGCAAAAATTAAATCATACAAATTATTCAAAGTGGTCGGGTTCGGGCCCACAAATTGAATTCACATCTCAGACTCGGACTCCGACTCCAACTCCGACTCCGGCAACGACTCTTTTGCAGCACAGCACCCATAAAAAGGGTTGCCGGCGCAACAAGACAATTTTACAGTTGCTTGGCAAAAAGGTAAGCCCAGCCCAGCCCAGCCTACTCCTACTCCTGGCCGAGTTATGTAAGCCTTTTTACGAGCCCGACTCGAGCCATTGACCATATGGTGAAGGCGAGTGGTGCCGCTGCCGCTGCCGCTGCCGCTCGTTCTCTGCGGGATACTGCCACACTCGAATGCTGGATGGGCGAGCAGTGAACGGTACCTACAACGTTGTAGGGTCTACGCGTGCAGGGTGCAGGGTGTAGGTCGGGCCGTTTTGTTCTCGTCCATAATAAATTCAGCCCATACTCGTATAAAGGTGGCACCAGCTGGTCATCCGGCTAACAAATAAAAAAGCTATGAGAAAACTCAACTAGAACAAAATAAGTGAGCTCTGATACAGGGCTGCGAATGGGAGATACTCAGCACTAAGAACGTCTCTGCCGGTACGTTTTCGGGATGCCTGGTAAAATTCTGCGTAAAATTCAATATGTACTTTTGTACAAATAATATTATCAATCTTTCAACTTCTTTTCAACGTATTTCCATAAGACCGATGTCATTAGAAACATATCCTTTGTGATAAAATGAAAAATGTTGGGTTTCTTGAAGAAAAATATGTACAACATGAAATCTAAGAATCTAGAAAATGTTTAGACTATACAAAGGTGACATATTAAGAAAGTCGTAAAAAAGACTTGACTACTGACAAGTCAATATGCCCTTTTCTTCGATGAGTAACAATGTGTGGAAGCGCATGGAAACAAAATTGGTAAAGGCAAGAAAAGCAAAATTCACAAAATTCAATTAAAGTTAAACTAAACAAGCTTCGAACAAATGCGTTTAGCTTTGTCCGGAGCCGAGCAACAGGGAAACAGGATAACAGGGCAACTGGACAACTGGGCAACAGGAAGCTTTTGCGCTTGTCAAAGGAGCGGAGCGGTGACTGGACGCCCGCGCTTCAACGGAGGGATGTGCATGTGGATGCTGGTGTGGGTGGGATGGATGAATGCTTCAATGGATGACTGGATGGTTGGACAGACGGACCGGACCGGACCGGACCGGACCGAACCGTGCAGATGGATGGCCGTGCGTATGAGCTAGTCTTTTGGTTAGTTGACCCAATAGATGGATAGACGGATGGATGGTGGATGGATGGCTGCGCCGTCAATGCTACTCCTCTGGCTGCTAACAGGAAACGGAAGCTGCTAAAACAAACGCAGTGTTTAGTTTGTCCGTCCATTCTACGCGTCGTGCTTTTGTATTTGTATTTATTTGCCGCTTTCAATCCCTCCTACACCACTGGTCACTCCTGCAGGAGTGCTATGCTGCTGTCCCCTTTGTTGCTGTTGTTTTAGGCAAGAAATTCGATTTACTAGCTGATTGCTGTTAGCGAGCCCAAAACAAAAAGGAAGCAGACAAGGAAATTGTGAGCGTGGGGTGGACTAGGTGATACCGCTTCCAGAGACAGCTTCTTGGATTGAGAGAAAGCTTCTTAATAGGGTACTATTCAGCTCTTGCTACTCAGTGGATTGCAAGTTGAGGATAGAGAGGCTTCGAGCCGAGTTGTGCGTAAATTTAAGCGACAAGGCCTAGACGTATGGTTCATTGATTTAAAGGGCGCATCGTCAATAAATAAAACGCCATAAAAGGCTCTGCTCCCCAGAACGGACATTGGACATCGGCAATCGGACATTTGGCATTGGCAGGCGTTAACCGAAAAAACGAAGCAACAAATAATGTGAAAACAGAAAACAGAAAAAAGCAAAGCAAAAATAAATAAATAGAAGCAAGAGCAGGGGCAGCAGACAATTAAATTTGTACAAATTGAGTGTGGAAATGTGGCAGGCAAACGCACAGCAGCAACAGCAGCAACATCAGCAACAATACGAGTTACAGCTGTGGCAGGAGCAGGAGCAGGAGCAGTATCAGTAGCAGAAGCAGAGCCGAAAGATGGCAGTCGATAGCGCATTTTTATGGCAATTTAAAGCACTTGAAACAGGAAATGAACACGGAGAATGGCAGGCCGAAGGACGATGCGCAGACTGGAGCCATACCAAAGCAGACCAGGCCACACAGACAGCCCTTGGCAAATGATGCGCCCATTACGTGCACGCTGGCAAAATAGTTAATTTTATCGGCCGTTGAAGGGGAAATATAAATGTACTCGCTTCCCCCTACAAGTATCGGGGCGGACTCACTCTCGGGCGGACTTCATAACCAAGGCAAACCACATCAAATAATATGGCCTGGCCGAAACTTACGCTCAATAAAGTAGCCGACTTGGAGAAACTAACTTCCATTGTACTTTGTCGGTTGTCGGTTGTCGGCAAGGGAAGGAAAGGAAAGCAAAGGGGGTGAGGGATGGAAGGCGGAACGGCGGCGTCCAAGTTCAATAGATACAGAGTCTGGCAGACTCTGTGCGATTTTGCGGATGCAACCAACTGAAGAGGTGCGCTCATCCGTTCATTTATTCATTCATTCAGTCATTCATTTTGAATCGTTCATTGGATAGTCAGTCAGTATGGCCAGCAAGGCAATCATTCAGCCCGGCCAGAGCCGCTACCGCTATCCGCCTCTCCACGCTGTATTCTCCATTTCCAATGCCAATGCCATGCCACTCAGAGAGGCAGGACAGTCCGTAGGAGTAGAAGCATTTTCAATAGAACATGCTGCCAGGTTCTATGCGCACACACATCCACGGACACGGAGATACACACGTACATACATACTCGTATAAGCAGTCCCCAGTTAGTAATAGCGTTCGTCACTCGTTAACTGAATCGTGTTTGCCTTTCATTTCCATCTGCCACTGCCACTGCCACAGCCACCGCCACAGCCTCTACACCTCTGCACCCGATCCAGCGATCCAGAGAAAGCAGCTCCTCTTTGCTTTTTATTGTATATTGTTTCTTATTCGCTGTTTTATTTGCAACTTTGTGTGACGGCAGGAGCTGGTGGGGGCGATGGCAATGCGTCCCTGTGCTGGGCAAGGGATTGGCATTCATCTCGCTTCTTTTTTTTTATATTTCTTTTTTTTCGGTGCTCGTTCGTGCACGCGCTCGTTTTGGTCGCTCCAACCGTTACAGTTTCAATTCATTTCTAGCATATTTTCATTTGGAATTCATATTTTCTTAACAAAAGTTTTGTGGGAATATTTTTTGCCTCTTTCTGTGGCCTGAGCCAGGGACAGGGATAGGGATAGGGACAGAGCTAGGGCCAGGGGCAGGGCCAGGGCAAGGGGTACGGTGGTGCGGCGGTGTGTGGAAACTTTTCATTCTCTGCACCAAATGAGGCAGAAAAAATTTATACAAAGGCAAACGTCAAGCTTGAATCACTCAAACGTAACGGACGAGAAATGAAAAAGGAAGCTGCAACAAATGTTTAAATAAATATTAAAAATAAAATGCTGGCTACGGAATGGAAAAAAGGTAAATGGAAAAGTTAAAGGTAAAGCGTAGTCAAGGGGGAAAGAAAGAAATCGGGGCAGAAAAAACGAAAGCAAAAGCAAGAGCAAAGGGAGTGAAAGGAAAACAAAATACAAAATGGGAGAAGGCTTCGCAATGATGCTAATGAAATAAATCATATGGAAATATGCATAAATCAAATTTTGCCAGCGACAGCACGGCAGCAACAGCATCAGTTCGACTTCTCTTTGGCTGTATTTTTGTGGGGCATGGATATGGCACGCCTCAACCTTTGTGGCAGCGTGTAATGGCTGGGACGAAGGAAATGATCGGTTAAAATAACAACGCATATCGATTTCCACACAATTGCAGCGTCGACGACAATTGCGAATAAATTGCTTGATTTGCTCAAATAACCAAATAACCGAGCGCATCATCGCGCACCAAAATGGCCATAATAACGGCACATACAATGACTACACTCACACTCACACTGGAACTTCCACTTCCACTCACAATCATACTCACTCGCCTGCTCATTGTCGCATCCTGTGCGGCATGTCGTGCGGCTTGTCATCCCATACGAGTACACACAAACGTAGCTGAAAATTCATAAGAATTTCCACAAATATTCATATATGGACTGGCAACACGCACACGGGCCAATAAACGACATACACACGATACACCCAATAACCGTCCCGAGCACAATCCCCAGCCCCAGTCCCAGCCCCAGCCCCGGACCCGGCCCCGCACCCGGATCCAGAGCCAGTCATCGCCGGAACCCAAAAGCGGCATACAATTGCACGGAAGTGTCATCGCAAAGTGTCGTCGAGGCAATAGGCATGTTGTCAGGCCAACTCGACACTCAGACATTCAGTCAGTCCTCCCGTCCGCCCGTCCGTCCGTCCGTCAGGCCTTCTGCCAGTCAGTCAGCTCGTCAGTGAGAGCCAAGGCACATTCGAGGCTCTGCCGTCGAGCTGCACAATGGCAATAATAATCAAATTGGAAATATTTTCCATCGCCTTCAATTTGACTCATAACCCTGTGGCGATGCCACGATTGGTGTCTGCACCCGGCGACTTTGTAAATTACACCCCACCCCGACGCTGGCATGGCATGTGGATTGTAAGGACACTGAAATTGGCCTCCAATGGATTCCATATGAAAGAACTATAATTGAAGTAAATTTGAATAAATATTGGATGGATAAGTAATCAAAAGACTTGACTGAATCTCGAGCTTGGCTACTGCCAGCATTCACAATGGTGTTTTTTGCTTTATTATATTAATTTAAAAATTGAAAGCGGTCAAAGTTGCAACACCCTATGGCAGTTCTTTCTTTAAAATATTATAAATATTTATACCCAATCCTGGGCATATGTATGTGTAATTACGATAGAATCTCCTTAAATTCTTCAGCATTTCAACTGAACTCATCTTTAAGAAGAAACCCCAATATAATATCCCGCATAATGGCTTCAAAGAAAATACCTTCCCATTGTACGGCTTTCGTGGTATATTTAATTTTAATATTTTGGCCGACACCCAAGTACGCCATGATATGTGTACATACAGATATTCATACATATATGTACCTATGTACATACATATGTACCCCCCCATACATGGGCTGCTTGTAATGTATAGGTTCACACACAGATATGCAAACTTCACTGCTCCACAGCGTGTGTCTGTGTGTATGTACAGATTTTTTGCGGTAAATTGACATTTTGGGTGAAGCACACAAAAAGAAGAATAAAAAAAAACCCACACAAAATTCGAGACGCGTCACACATTGTAAAATCCTGCGGCATCGGTGTCCTTGAACGTGTTGCTGCCATGGGCGTGCCCCGCGCCTCGTCTGGTGTTGCGACTGGCTTTGACTCTGCCAAGCTCTGCCTCTGCCCCGACTGTGTCCTGATTCTGGCTCGGATCTGGCTCTGGTTTGGCAGCCAGCTTAGCGGCCGCAGCAAAGCCGCAAAGATTCGACGGTGACTTGGCCCTGGCATCGTCACGGATGCCTGCCACACGCTGTCGCCTGGCTCGGGAAAGTTTTCTGTGGCAGGCATGCTTTTAATATTGCAATTGGGTTAGCTCTGCCCCAGAAACAGAAAAATATGAAACCTCAGCGCCGAACCCCGCCTCGCCCAGCCTCGCCCCGCACCGCACCGCCCCACTCGCAAAACAGGCGGACAGGGACCCAGCACCAACCCGATCCCATAGGGGGCCGACCGCCAAACAATTGGAATGTCATACGTTGTCGTTCAGTTGGAAACATACTCGCATCTGGTGATCCACGCCCCCTTCACGTGCAGCTCCAGCCTTTACCTCAGCCTCATCCTCAGCCTCATCCTCAGCATCGCCATTGCCATCGGATTTGGTTTTGGTTTGGCGTTTGAAGTCGAAGCCAAAATGTCTGACACATAATGACGCGTCGTCAACCTTTTGGTGGCAGCGGCTGGGAATTTATGTATTTATCGTCGCCATCATTGTCGTTGTAGCGTTGTAGCGTTTTGAAGCATGAGGCAAGAAGCAGGTGCCAGGAGTGGAGCGCCAAGGACGCCGAAAGGACGCCACGGCTAAAAGGTTCATATCACCTTGAGTGTTTTGTATCTTGAGACTTTGACTGACTGTCACATGGATAGCTGGCGTGCTTAAATATGGATATGACATGGCCCGGCTGGCTCTGGCCAGACGCACCCACTCCCACCTCTACACTCACACCACGACCACAGTCTAGTCACCCATTCACCCACACAACAACCTTCCTAAATCTATGTAACCGACGATGTGTCCTGTGTCCTGTGTCCTCTGTGTGAGTGTGTGCGATTTTAATGTGGGACCGAAAAACGTTCGTTGATTTATTATGGCATGTGGCGTAGATTTCGTTTGTGATAAATATGCTTTCAAATTAATAACGTTCGCCTCATGAATAATTGGGGGCAAGTCCACGCGTGACATTCGTTGTTTAAGCAGATGCAACAACAACAGCAGCAAAAACAACAACAACAACAACAAAAACAACAGCAATAGCAGCAGCAGCAGCAGTCAAATATTGAAAGCTCAGCCATGCCATCATGTATTAAATTGTACTCCCTACGTAAATTCGCTTCTTGTGTGACCAGGTGTATGCGGCTTACTTAGCCTAAATCCAACTAGACACACACATACACACACAACCACACATATACACGCTCATTCATTCCGTCCAGAGGGGCATGGGGATGTACACCCAGAGCATAACAAACATTTTTGCGCTGACTGTAAATAAACAAAAGCCAAAAAGTACAATGGCGGGAAATCCTGATGCGAATGTTCGAATATGGCAAACAGAGACCCACAGCCCTGACTCTGCCACTGGCACTGGCACTGGCACTGTCCTGTCCTGGCCTGGGATGTTCTGGCCAGGCTGCAGCAGTGCAGTCCTGCAGTCTGCAGTCCTTGCTCCTGGTTGTAGGCCATGTCGGGGCCCATGCCCCATACTGTGGCGCATTATTTATGCATTTCCATGGTCAACATATGTAGTATACGGTAGTACGAGTACGAGTATAGTGTGTGCGAGTCGTTAGGTAGCTACCAAGTAGTTAGTTCCTCCGCCTACCACCTACCACCTACCGTACCGTACCGTTCGAATGGGCTGCGGTTGTTGGCTGGGCCTAACATTTGTTGTAACTACCAGTGCATGGCATTGTTAGCGGTAAATTGCACTCATCTATATGTACTATTGGCTGCTCAGGCCCTACCCCCAAACCGGGTATGTCGTCTGCTCTGCTCTGCTCTGGCCAGTGGCACTCTCAAAATATCAGTGGAATAACAGCAAATAGTCCGCTTTGAGCATGCGACACTGTCAGCCGCAGTAGCAGCAGTTGCACCACCGAACCGATGGTAGAGGCAGAGGCGGAGCAGGCAATTCATTTTGTTACCTGGGAAAAATTGCATGGCACGGCATGACCATGGCATACCATCCGAATGCAGGAGTCCCGGGGTGAGCATCCGTATGAGAATGGGAATGGGAATGGGCATGGGATTCGGGATGGTTGGATTGCTAGATGGCTAGATGCCTGGATGGGTAGATGAGGTGGATGGGTGGGCAAAGGCTTCTGGCTCTTCTAAGCTGGCGTACGTGTGCACAATATGTGATTTTTGTTTCCAACGATTTGCACATGGGCCGGAGACTGGGCTCTTCGCCGGGCTCTCCCTCTGAGATTGCGATTCGGAGCAAGTCAAACCTGGTTCGGGCAATCATAGCAGTTTTAAGGCTCCTTGCAATCATTGCGAACAATAAACAAACGAAATGACGAGCCTTTAACTGACTGCCAGACTGACGGGTTGACTGGTTGACTATTTGACTGGTTGACTGCCCATCTAGTCCCAGTCCTGCCCGGAGTGGCACGAACAACTTGTTTAGCTTTGCGGCCACAGAGTGCACATGACAGTGTGGCATGGCCCAGCAGCACACCAGCAGACACACCTGCAAACAAAAAGCACCCGCAGGCAGATGGAAAAAATCGAGAGAGGTAGAGTAAATTAAGCGCAGCATTTTTAATTAGCAACTCTTGGCCGTTGCCGCTGCCGCTGCCGCTGCCGTTGCCATTGCCATTGCCGTTGCTCCAGCTGCCCCTCGGCAAAGTGCGGCCGCCTATTAACGAGCATCAGGAAAATATCTTGCGCCAATTTGGGAAAACTCATCGAGAGACAGCTGGCCCTTGCTGGCCGATCTCTCTGTCTACTCCGTGTCTGTCTGCTATGATATGCAGCAAATTGCAAACTCGTAAGAGGCAGCGGTCGACGAAGGGAAGAGGGAAGGGAAAGGGGAAGGTGAGGTTGCCTGCAGTGGCATGTGAATTGCTTGTCTGACTTGTCCTACGCCCTTCGTTTTTGGCTGAGTACGTTTCACAAACAACTCCGTCTTGCCTGCCCATCCACCTGTGGGCGGGCTGTGCGCCAGAAAGTTGGCCAACATTGCGTATGAGAAATGCACTGCAGTTCATTGTGTGCATACGTGTGGCATGCTAGTTCTCGTTGCCGTTGCCATTGCCGTTGCTGTTTCTGCTTCTGCTTCTACGAGTACTGGCCGTCGCCAGTCGCCAGCTCTGCTCCTGATGTTCACTTGGCTCGCTCCTCGCTTTGTGCTGGCGGCCCTAACAACCAGTTTGGCACTGCTGCAACCTGACCGCCAGGCCACGCCCCCGCACTGCTGCACACCGCCTACCTTGGCCAAAAAATCACACAGTACAAAGCCAAAACTACAAACACTCAAACAAACAAGCACACCCACCCCCCGTGTGGCCCCATGGAAACAAAACGAAATGGTGGGCTCCAAAAATAGAGACTTGGCCATTGGCATCAGAGATGGAGCAGACCAGATGTGAAACTTGTGATGTAAAATATTATAGCTTATAGTTTTCGGCAAAGCTATGGAAAGATAACGCAGAATAAAAGCCCATATACAATGCATAATACGGTTAAAGTTAATTGATCACAGCATATGGTAACGATAATAAATGATATATTTTAGGACAAATAACTGTTTGATCAATACAATTATTTCATTAAATATTAATTAATTTATTTTATTTTGTTTAAAACTATTTTAAATAAATTGTTTAAAAAAAAAAAATATAAGGTTTCGGAAGCACTATATACGTATACGTATTCGGAGTAACTGAGCATCTCTATGGATGGAATCAGAGACAGAGGAGCAACTTGCAGGCATGTTGTTATGTCTATTGTTGTTCCTTTTGCCATAGAACGGCCTGGACTGTCTCATCTCTCGTCTCAAGCGTGCGCTCAAACTGCATTTTACGAAATTTCACCATTCAATTGCCATTCCCAGAACAAAAGTTAAAAAATTGGGATGTACTCGTAGGAAAGGGTGACGGGCAGATGGCGAGATGGGGAGATGGGGAGATGAAGGGCCAGACGAGCAAAAACTAGCAAAAGGACAAGGAGAGCACAGAGAGTGCAATCGCATGCATGGGCTCGGCAATACGCCGCCCCTGTCCACGCCCATCTGTGTACGCCCCGGCCACGCCTGCCATTTTCAAAAGCAATAGCAACATTTTTGCTCGTTTTTTGATTTTTCAATGTTTTTTCCGTGCTTCAATGTGTGTCCGTGCCGCGTCCATAGATGCACGTATGTGTGTGTGCGTCATTTGCCAGAGCCTGTTGTGCTGACTCTCTTAGTTTTATGCACGTCGACGTCGACTGCACGAATTGGCAGCTTGTCTCTTTGGATGTCAGTCAGCCGACAGGCTCTGCCCGGGATTGCGTGTGCCAGAAGAGTTTGCCAATGCCAGCGCCAGTGCCAGTGCCAGTGTGTGCTGCAAAGCCTTTTGAGAAAAGTGCCATTTAAACTTAAATATAGACATTGGCAAATCGAGAAAGAGCAACAGCCAGAGCCAGGGCCAGAGGAGACAACAGGCATGCCGAGGGAGATACTCGGATTCGGATTTATAGCCATTTGCCAGTTGTTGATTGAGTGTTTCAATGAAATTATCAATTGTGCCAATTTGAAGCCTTTACCTGCTTTACCTTTCGGATCACCTCCGGCCCAGAGCAAGAGCAGGAGCAGGAGCAGGAGTATTGATTACCGACTCTGGCCGACTAGCCGGCTAATTAAATGGTATAGTCAAATTAGCCAAATGGTTTTGTCGCATTTTTGCGGAATAATTTCCATATCTAGCCACTTGCTAATGGCTCGTGGGCCGAGTGAAAAATTGAAATTGTTTTCATATTAACACACGGACACGGAATAGTCGCATAATTAGTTGGCGGGGATATTGCATAATGAAACTGCCATTGCAATGCAATTAAAAGCATATAAATTATGTGATCCCCGCCGAAATTATCATTATGCAACCCGCAATGCACACTGAACAAATGCACGCCAAATGCTCTTATATTGAAATGAATGAAATGTGAAATTAAATTTGCATAAAGTGCGCATAAATGCACTTAATAATAAATAAAAGGTATCGACAGGGCCAGGCTCGGCAAGAGCTCGGGTCCTTTGCAGATGCGGCTCATTAGCATGAATAAATAAAACTTTCTCGCAGGCAAATTACAGACCTCTCCCGGCTCTCCGGCTCTCCGACCGGACGATCGGAAGATCGGACGGACGAGGACTGATGGCCATCTGGGCCAATTTATTGGACAGCTTTACCATCTCAACAAAATATTTAACAGGTATTTTTTACTCACAGACACACACACACAATTATCTTTGTATAGGCGAGAAATTGATTCCGTTCCGGGCTCACTCACACTTCACACTCTGTCAATTTTACGGAGAGCTGTACATTGTACAAAGGGGATTCCGTTGCTTTTTATTTTGTATTGGAATAATGTCTGTACGACGAACACGCACTCTTAATGCATCCAAGCATTTGTTCAGAAATGCAAAAGCCAGGACCAAAAAATGATTGGAAAGAGGATAATCGCTGCTCGTTGATTTCACAAGCAGTACATATAGTGGAGGATATTTCGGGACTTCCTAAAAATTATTAGGTGCAATATATCGTTGTTATTTATGAAGAACTTTGCATTTATTAAATTCATTAAGAATTCTATTTGACTGTAAAATGCCATAGCAAATAAATTTCAGCATTCAATTATTGCCTGGTCGCCGGTGCGTATGATTATAATACCATATTAAAATCATAGACACTTGTCAATTCAATTTTGTATTCATTTCACAAATGTGTTGGACTAGCAGACGAAACAAATAAATGTGGACGTGGATATGAAATGACGACTATTCAGTGAAGTGAATGTGATCAGACTTGACAATTTAACCAGATGATAAATAGTGGGGGATTCTTAAAGTCTTTAATCTGTTATCCTTGGTCAACTGTTCACTCATCTAGTGAGAGAAAGAAAGAAAATTGTATAGAGACACCAACGCCAACGAGGGGGAAAAAGACGAGCAGGGACAAAGACAAAGCAATCAAACGTTTTGTTTGCTCCATCAGGATGCCGCCCAGCAGCAGAAGGGAATGGAACATGTCCAGGGAAAGGGAAAGGCAGAGGCAGAGGCAGAGGAAAAGCGGAAGCTGGTGTGCAAGGAATGCCGTTGCGATAATTGCTCCATGACTGACTAAAAGAAGTTGAAAGAAAAAACTGTGAGAATTTTTTCTGGTAGAATAAGACAATCTCTTGCGATAAAGAGAAACCACTATCTTAATACAATATTTGATAATTTCTTAAAAGTTTAATGATAGTAACTTTTAATAAGTCGGACAAGCTCGACTGCAACTGCCTTACATGTATCGCATCTGTTTATGTTCATTTCAGCCCTTAAAACGACCCTATTTTGAATCGCATGTAGGTCTGTACGTAAACTGTGTCCCGAAATTGGGCTTTATCGACGTAAATTTAAGTCTTTACGGAGCAAAAATTAGTAGGGAAATCTAAGACGAGTTTGAAGACAGGAACACATGAATACCATAAACCAACTGTCGGAAAAGAGAGTATTACAAAGAGTTAAAAGAGGTCTACTATTTTTGTGTACTCATACTTTGGAAAATGTTACAATATGCTTAAAAACTTCTCTGAATCTGGGACATCTATAGTCTTTGTAATGTGCCAGGAAGAGAGAAAGCAAGCTGCATATGTGGCAAGCAGCCACATATCATTCCTTACAGCAATCTCAATCTCAAGTACTTTCAATTCATTTCAAATGCTGCCATTGATACACTCGAACAACGAAAGCTTTTCCACTCACGAGTGAAATTCAGAAGTCGCATAATATTTGGAGAGCGGAAGGGGATAGGACAGGCGATGAGATGAAAGTGGATGGAAGTGTAGGAAAAGAAACAACTCAAGGGGTGGCTTTGTTTTTCCGGCAATAAATCAAGTTGGGTTGTTTGCAGGTCTGGCCCCAAACCGAATGACAGCTTATTGGCTTTGGAATCATCCAATCCAATCCGATCCAATTGACGTTGACGTATATCACATTATCATGGCAGCGGTAAAGTCGGGACAATAAATGTTGCCATTGTGCACGGTTCCAGGTATTTGAGCCACTTTAAACTGAATTTTAATAAGGCCAACAGACAGCTGGCTAAATTTTCCGTTTGCCTAATTTTGGGAATGAAAATATGACCAATAATGTGGCAAGTAAAGCAACTAAAGCAGTTATCACACATTTCAGCACTTCAGCACTTCAGCACTCAAGAACCAAATTAATTGTACGAATAATAAGAAAATTATAGCTGAGTCCGCACACTTGGTAGTTGAATTCTGTGTCTGAGCCTCTTACGAGTATTGTCTGGACCAACGATTAATGGAAATTTGCATTTGCCGGTCACCATTTACCAATCAGTGCCTAATTAACTAGCCAAATGGCCCTGAAGATGCCATTCAAATGGGCCCAGATCGGTCTAAAATATGCAAGGCACAATCTGTCAGGTCCGCCTCGGCCTTCTAGTCAGGCCTTCAGGCCTCATCTTAATTGGCAATGCCTGAGTGCTTATCAAATATTGGCAATATGACACACGGCAGTGACAGTTTGAGTCTTCACCTTGCACTGCATCCTCCGAGGATACCTGAGGTGACGGTTGGGTGCGTGTGTTTGAAATATTCGTCACTTTGGTCCGGCGTGCTTAATTATTGAATCACCTGTTAATGGAAAAAGCCGTCTGCTAATTATGAACGCATGCTCATCTTTGCTTTACGCTCCTTTATGCCATATCCTTGGCTCTTAATTGACGCAAAGTGCTAGGGCGAAAGGAGCTCGGGTGGCGAGCTGCGTAGCGAACAAAAGTTAATTCAATCATAAAAGCGGGCCATAGCTATAAAAAACTCCCGCTTACCCATAATTCTGCATAAAGTAAATTGGGAAATGTATGATAAATGACAGGGCCGCAGATCTCGACAACGACCACACGAGGAGCAGCAACAACAATGCTGCAATGAGTGGAAGGAAAGAAAAATTGGTCGGTAGGAAAACCTTGTGAAATATTAATGCGCCGGCATATAAATAAAATAAGTAGTAATTGTGGCTAGTGGAGGTTGTACTCAGACTCAGGCGGTTGGCCGATGGGTCTGGGCTGGTGGGGTAGTTTGTACCCCCTGCCCGGTGGCCGGTGGCCGTTGGCCATGTCTTTGCACAAAAAGTTATGAAAATTGCATTTTAATCTGAAAACGAATTGTTTATTATTTCGCTGAGGTTTAAATTTGTTGAAATAATTGCATTGAGCGGGCTGGTGGTTGGTTGGGGCTGCACCACCGCCACCGCCGGATTGAGAGGAAACGGCAACAACGGCAACAACGGCAACGGCATCGGCAACGGCAATCGGAGGCAGGCAGGCAGCTAGCCAGGACGAACGAGAACGATGGCCACAGGAATACACAACAATGCCACACACAAACACACAAGCACAAGCACACATGCAGAGCAGTTAACAATTGCCGAGAAGGCGGGTTGAGAGGGGTTGAAGGAAGTGTCCTGGTGCTGGTCCTGTGCATGGTCCTGTCCCTGCGCTGGTGCCTTGCTCCGGCATTGGCGAACAAAGAACGGGGCAAAATTGTGCATGTAATCAGTTTCAAGTGTGTGCTGCAAGAGGGTTATTCGAGAAAGCCATTCCGTTGCCCCCCGCTATGCCGCTATGGGGCGTGGGGATGGGACCCGGCCCCCTTCCACTTCCACTTCCCCTTGCGCAGCCCCCCGCTGCCCATCAGCTTGTCATCTGAAAAGTATGCAACGTTGTCGTCGTGGACGCGACTTTGTTGCTGCCGTTTTATTTCGCCTTTGGCATGCTTGCCATCGCGTACCGCTTATCCAGCGGATGCAGCAGCCTATTGGGCAGGTGTGGGCCCTATGAAAACAAAGGGAATCCTTGCAAATTGTGTTAGGCTGAAACAATTGATTGGGATTAAAAAGGTGTATTGATATTGTCTAATTTTGAACAACAAACCACTCAGAATCCTTTGCTATATCTTCCTTTATAAATGAATCTAGAATTGAAAATATACATTTCTATGTGTATGCTTTTGGAGTGTGCTGAAGTGAGCGCGTGGCGTAAATCAGTCGGACAAATATATATAGATACATACATACATATATACTACAGAAATATTTTATAATAATATATTTATTATCTGGCCACTTTCTGTTTTCCATGGTATACTCCAGTCGAACCTTTTTGCCTTGGCGCTCATTCTGGGCTGTTGTGCTGGTGTTGGTTTTTATGCGCAAAAATTGATTTTTATGCACTTTTCACTCACACTGAGACACACTCATACCGCTGCATACCCGTACACGTATAAATTATTGCTCATAAAGTATATTTTATGAAAGCAACGACTCACAGCAAATTATAAGGTATTAAGTGAGCATGGATGGCGTTCGCACGTATCCACATCCACGTGCAAGAGTGCTACCGTGAGAATGCGAGTGTGTGTGTACTCCCGACACTTTCTAGAACTGGCAACAACAAAAACAAAGCAAAGGAAAAATGTCATAAAATATGAGGACACGCTCTCTACATGCTCATATTACAATAATTGCAAAATTGTGTAGGAAAAAGCGAAAGATTTTGAAAAAATGATTTCACCTTAAGTCGTCTGGCAAATTGAGTAGTTACTCAGCCCTGCCGAGTCTTCCACTCCCACTCTCACTCCTCTCACACAGATACACACATGCAGTGCACTGCTAATGAAGGCGTTAAGCAAGTCCTTGCCATCGCCATCGCCTCCGCGCTGCGTCTCCGCGGAATGCTCGAGCACGGCTACCCAATTACGGGAGCGCGGTTCGGTTCGGTTCTCGGGCTCGTTACGCAACGTGCTAAAAATCAAAACTCCATGAAATAAACCAATTTAAAAAGTTCAAAAACTAATTTTGCGCTTAGTTTGTCTGATAAAAGAAGACGATGGCGATGGCGACGGCGACGGCGTTGGCATAGCGCACCAGAAGAAGAAAAAATACCAGAGAACTCATCCTCGAGTGTGTCTGCCACTAAGTGTATGTGTGTGTGTGTGTGTGTGCCAGTGGGCCAGTGTGTGTGTGGGATGAGATGTCGCTGCAGCAGTTTGCTTTCTGGTTTAACACACAGCAAAACATGTAAAACTTCAAGCAAGAGCAAGAGCAGGAGCAGCATCAGCAACAGGAGCAGGGAGAGGAGCAGATCGGATGGCGTTGTCAGCGCCGATGCTGCCAGGAGCACATTTAAATATTTAAACGACAACACGTGTGAAAACATTGGCGATGCCATTGGGCTTTAACTCCAGCTGATGGGATGATGATGATGATGATGATGATGATGGGAGGATGGTGTGCATGATGCTGATGATGCGCTGATGGTGGCAGTCGGGCTGGATGGATGGATATGTATGTACTCCCCGACTCCTGACTCACCTGAAATCGGAGGTCGATCAGAGGGGGAGAACTGCTCACTGCTCACTTTTCACTTTATTAATTGCACAAGTTTGCAATTGTTTTTGCTGTCACTTTATTTTTATCGCCAGCGCACTTTGTTTGTCTGTATGCGTGACCCTCTCTCTCCCTCTCCTTGTGTGTGTGAGTGTGTGTGTGTGTGTTTATGTGAGAGTCAGCTCAAAGTTGCCAACTGCAATAATTTTTGCGACTTCAGCGATTTTTTTGCCACTTGAACGCGTAGCAGGGCAGAGCGACAACCAACCCTCCAGCATTTGCAGCAGCCACTCAAGGTATGCCATCTCCATTCTCCAGTCATACCATTGCTGCTACTGCTGCTGGCTGCCGTACTCTTTGTAATATTGTAGCATTTGTCTTTTAGTGGAAATCTCTTTTTGAGTGTGTCTCGCAGTGGGAATGTGTGAAGGAGGGAAAGAGGGACGGAAATAGCGGCGTAGAGTGCTAGAGCCAGAGCATACATACATACATACATATACACACATCCATTTGCATATAAATGCTTGGCATGGCATGGGGCAAGAAGCATTTGCATGTGAAAACAATTGTAGCAGCACCGCACCGCACCGCACCAAAAGTGTAGCACCAAAACTCTGCTCCTCCCTCCTTCGCACTCACTGTGCCATAAAATAAATAGACAAAACGATAATAAGTTTAGACATAGACAAAAAACTTGAAGCCAAATGAAAAACTGCAGCGGATTTGGCTGCAGAGCGTAAGCTGTTGTGAAAAATGTGTGGCATGCTTTTAGGCTGCACACCCAAATGCGATAGAGACAGAGAGAGCGAGTGAGACAAAGAATGAAACAATCAAACCTGATGGAAAGAGAGTAGAAAGAGAGAGCAAGGCAGAGCACTCACTCACGCACGCACAAAGCCAAACAAATTTGATTTGATTGCCTTGTCAGGGTAAGTTAGAGAGAGAGGGAGAGACAGAGCGGAGGGACTCCCTGCCGATAGCTTATCTACAGCTATAGCTATGGCCTGAGCTTGCGGTATTTTATGGCGCCTCTTTTTTAATGGCTTAATGCCGCCAAAAACAAATATAAAACAATTCGCATGCGACGATGCCATCTCAAATTGGCAGCTAATTTCGGTTTATGTGTGTCATATTTCTTTTTATATGCACCACTCACAAGCACATTCGTACACACACACACTGACAAACGTGAGAGCCAAGCAATAAACATGGCCAAAACGCATTAAAAAAGTAAGGTAACCAGCATGACCTCAGACTGCCATCTCCATCTATGCAACTCCACATTCAGCTCAATTTCAAACACAGACGCTGTCCAATTCCCAGTCCCAGCTTCACCTCGCTTCACCTCTCGATGCCACGCCCTGGGCTGCCATTAACATTTAAGTAAATTGATCAGCACATTTAAATGCGATCACGATGATGATGGCGAACCGCTGGGTCCAATTAGTGGCGTGCTGCGAGCCCGGAGCTGCTGCTGCTGCTGCTGGTACGATATATCTCTGTGACTGTTTTCGTCTGCGGATTGCAGTGCGCACGACGCCCGACGCCCGACGACCGACGTGCATTGAATATTTGCATATAAATTTTCTACAGAAACACACAGTTTTGGGCCCTGGTTCTGGTTCTGGTTATGGTTCTGGGACGGGGAATAGAAATATATGGTGTGTATGGTAAGGTTATGGAGGCATCGCCAGTCCCAGATCTGCGGCATAAATTTCGATGGCTGGCTGTGACTGTGTCCGTGAATGCACGGCGTCGGCCTCGTCTGATAGTCAACATATTGGATATAAATTTAGACGGACGTGACACAACTTAAGTCATAACCTAAATAAATATCACGCAATAATGAGACACATTTGCGACAAAATCAGAAAACACAGCATCCCGATAGAACAGCAATAGCAGCATCCACAGCTCCACAGCTCCACCGCTCCACCTCCACTCCACGCACTCACGGCCACCAAACAAATGCCGCCGGCGCTTGGCTTAATGTTTGATCATTTTGTTTGGCAATTTATTTTATTGGTTATTGCATTTTAAACCAAAAACTCGGCGGGCCACGCACAGCGCTCGTTGCTACGTGCGCCCTGCCATTTGTTTGCTTTTAATGGAAATGGAAATCATTTTTGCATTTAACAACATAAACAGCCCGTCACCACGTCTCTCCACCAAAAAAAAAGTGAGTGAGATGCTCCGTCAGTCAGTCAGTCAGTCAGTCAGTCAGTCAGTCAGGCAGTAAGGCAGTCATGGAGTCATGGAGTCAGCAGTCGGGAGGGGGAAAAGTTCAAATTCCATAAGTAAACAGAGACGCACGCACAGCCAGCAAGTTGTATTCTCGTGGACTGTCGATGCCGCTGGCAGCTGCACCTGTCAGGGCCGCGTCGAACGATAGACAGACATGGAACATTGGAACATTGGAACATGGACTGGGATGTGCGATGGAGAGTTGCCTCACAATGGACGAGAATTTATGTTTGGGATCAAAAAGTTCCCTAACCTCTGAACCGTGCAGGTGCTTGCAACCGAATATCTCTTCCGATGGGGGAGCGATGAGATTTATTGTTTCGACCAAAATATTGATGAATAAATTATCAAACACAAAATACCTGTGTTTTAAGGTTGCGGTATTGATAGATTAACAAAATATTTGGAAAGATGACCCAAATAGAAGAAATATTACAAGATTCTTAGATAGATAACATACAGAAACTTAATGCTAAATGCTTTTTTGATAAAATATCTGATTATAGTATACTTATTCTTTCTATCTGCATGGATCTATAGCTGGATTTTTTACCTTAATTTCTTTTTAAGCTGTATGCTAAAGGATAAGTTTGTGAGTTCCGAAATGCTCTACCTGTTAAAAAACAGTGAAGTCAAAACGTTAAGGGTCTTATTTATCCGGTAGGAAAGTTCCAACATTTAACATGTTTCGTTTGGAATATTATTCAAGGAAAGAGGATCGTTAACAATTGAAATCAGCAGACAGACCAGAGTTCGTTGTGTGCTTTCGATGCAATTTATTCTGAAGCTTTATCAAAGTTGACTTACTTCCTTTTTTTACCACATATCCGTACAGATTTGCCTTAAGGCCTTAGCAAAGTCATCAGTCATCAATATGGTATGTGATTTACGAGTGAGTATGCCTTGTCTGACCCGGATCACCTCAGCTTAGCATCCAATTAATACCTCCATAATTTATATGAGAGAAATAAATATTTTTTATGCTCGTTCGTGTGCTCTTGGTGCTCCATGGTGCGTCTGTCAAATGGAATGAATGTGTTGGAAAAACTGATTTTATTTCGTTTGTCGTTGCCATTGCACACACGCACACATAATTCCATAAAGTGACAGAAACATGTGTACAAATTTGTTGCTACGGCGCCGAAGACGGACGGCCCCGACGAAGAGGAGACAGGACCAGGGAGATCTACGCATTGTAACTACATTTGTTGCTGATGGTGCAGGAGAAGCAGTGGCTAGCGGCAAGCGGCAAGCGGCAGGCGGCAGGCAGCAGTTGGCCATAAACAAATTCGAGGCAAATCTTCGGGGCAGAGCAGTCAGTTGCAGAGATGTAGATGGAGACATAGATGGAAATGCAGATGCAGAAGCAGAGCTCCGGCTCGAGCTAAGCTGTTTACTTTAAGCTGGAGGCTGCATGTGGACCGCGGAGCAGGAGGAGGAAGGGGAGCTGCAGTTGAGTGGGTCGTTTGCCGCTCGCCTGCACTTTCATCGAAGGCCCGGAGCGTCCGACTCTACTTGTACTGGAGTCGACTCCAGTCGAGTAGAGTCGGGACTCAAATGTAGCGCAACTAAGCTCAATTTACAGTTCAGCAAGCTTTTGATTGTTGGCTGATGTGTTTATTTGATTTTAAATATGCCGCTTAAATATTTTGACTATTTATCAGAGGGCATTAGAGCACTGTGCTGCCGCTGGCCGCCTCAAGTGGCAGCCGTTGCTCTGGCATTGTCTTCATTGTTGCTGCTGTTGCTGTGATTATTGCTAAGAGGCTTAAACGCCTCGTCGCTCTCGAGCCGAACTATTCGAGGGACCTAAGCCCGGACAGTTAACAAATGATTACAAACAGTGCAACAAATTGTTAAAAATAAATTATGATTTTATTATTATTTAAATGCCGGGCGGCGGAAGCAGAGACCAGCTGCTCAGACACGGCCCACAGTGTTAAAGCGGAACGCCACGGCCATAATTTAGAGCCCGAAAAGAAAAACGAGAAAAACCAAGCTGCGCGCTTTTCCCCCTGCGGACTGCAGTCTCTCTCCTGTGTGTGTGTGTGCCACTCTCTCAATGGGTGTGTGTGTGTGTGTGAGTGTGAGTGTCGCCTGAAACTACAAAAGACCGCATTGTGTGTGATTTATACACCTTAAGCTTCGATGAACGCTATTACACAAACAGCCAGCAGTGCTTGGGGCAGCGACATAGAGACCGTTTTTTCTTCTTTTGGCAACTTGGCGCATAGCCACCAGACAAAGCGGCAGACGCCGACATTTGGCGGCAATGAAGCCATAGCCATGAAATGGAAATGCATTCAAGTGTGTTTAAGCCCGTGCAGCCTCTGGAGCCGACTCCACTCCTACTCCCACTCTCTGCCTGTCTGCCTGCCACGGCCAAATACGTATGCGACTCCAGATAAGACGTGCTCGATAGAGTCCACAGAAAAAAAATGAACTCATTTTACGCCTGCATCTTTGTGACTGTCTCCTCTTCTTACCATCTCCCATCCCAAATCGCTAGCTCTATCTCCCTGGAACTCTGTGTGTGTGTGTGTGTTTGTGTGTGTATGCGAGCCAGTTGACGTTAACAAGCAGAAGCGTACGACGGAATTGAAAAAAAAACTGTAGGAAGAAGTTTATCAAGTCAATTGAGACCTGCGACAAAAGACCAAGCAGCAGCAGCAGCAGCAACAACAACAGTCGTTGGCCGTAAGCATCAGCATCAGCATCAGAACCAGCAGCAAAAGCATCGGCAGCAGCAGCAGCAGCGTCATCATCTCAGCGACTGCTTTTGGCTGCAATGTCTGAATCATCAACGTGTGGCAGCATTGTCGTGTGCATGTCGTCGGTATCTTTATCAGCAGGCCCGCAGATGCAGCAGGGAAGAGCCGGCGAGGCAGCGCGACAATGGCATCATCTGAATGGCAATGTATATAGTTTTAGATTGCCGAACAAAGGCAAGACAGTAACATCGGAGAGGAATCTAATTTGCATGCAATACGATTTTTGATAAAAGCTTTTACCCCAACATCAAATAAAACGACAATGCAACAACACACTCAGAGTCTGCAGCTGTGTCCGTGCCACATAGCAGCGCTCGACTATTCATAAGAATAACACCCAAAGCCAGATAAGAAAAGCCAGGGACAGAGACAGAGACAGATATAGATATAGATGAAGATGGAGATGAGGATGGGGATGAGGGTGGATATAAGAGGATGAAGCCAGTGCTAGAGCCAGAGCCAAAGGCAATCAAAAAGTGCATTTGCGTGTGCCGTTTGCTGTCGCCCCAAGCTGAGCATCGTAGAGTGTTGGGGGCTGACGCTGACGTCGAGGAGTCTCCCAGGTAACTAGTTGCGACCCGAACGGGTGGAGCCCCATGAGCACCCTGAGAAGCATGAACTGCAAGTCACAATTTGACACATGATCCATGGCATAGTCGTGTCTGACACGCGTTTTATCTCCGCATTGGGAATCTGCGGGGGCGAATGCCATTGAGAAGGGTCTGTCCGGGAGCGGGTGTGGGCGTCGGCTTGCACATGATGTGCATGCATGCGTTTTCCTAAATGATTTCCAAAGAATTTTTATTGGTGAAAAAGGAAAAGCGAAAGCGAAAACGAAAACAAAAACACTGCCAGCTCCGGGCCGGATCATGCAACAACGACAGCCAGAACGACTGAAATGGGGAGCGTAGGAAACTTTATTGGCGTCTTCAAATTGTCAACTCGAAGTTCCGAAGTGTTTTATTTTATGCTTTGTTTCTCATATTTTCCGATGCCTTTTGTTGCCCTGCCCAGCCCTGCCCTGCCCCTTGTTTTATCGCACATCTGTAAAAGGGCTGCGCCGGCTATAGCTATGGCTATGGCTATGACTATGACTTTGAGTTTGAGTATCCGAATGAGTGGAGTGCGGGAGGGATTGTGAGAGTATTGCTGTGGGCAATGGTTATGGGGCCGTTGGGCTGGAGTCGAAGTTGAAGACTATGACGATGGCTTTTTATTATGCGCATTTCGGTTTTTATGCCTCGGTTCCGGCATGTTTTCGTACCCATATCTAAATATCGTACTTAAACGTTTACATGTGTGAGCGATGCGATGCGAAGGGACAGAGACCCGGGGGATGGGGGAACGTTGGATAGGGGAAGAGAGCCCCGCTCTCCATTTAGTAAGCGGAGTGTCAATATTTATTTTGGAAGGGTTTTTAATGATGTGGCTGGTTTTATGGGGCATCAAATGGCTCTGTCAACACTTGCTCGGCCACGTCTTTTGCAATGCCTTCGATAATGTTTCGATGTCTATTAAATCAATCATTATTTTTCATACTTTATGGACATTCCCATTTAAAGTCGGGTGTCATAATACCGATTAACAGAACGAATGAATGGGAAGGTAAGGCTTTGTACAGCATGAGATACTTCGAAAGTCCCCGAAGTATGAAAGCAAAAAATATTTGAACTTGTTATCTTCTGTATGCAGAAATAACATTGCTAACAAAAGCCTTGGATTGATCCCCGTCATGTATGATAGTTGCTTGATTTGCCTGTGATGAATGTGGTTCTTGAATTAATATTTTATATTTATTTATATTATTTATAAATCAAACTTAACCCCTGAACATTGCATATATTTCTGTTAAACTGGAATGATACAGAAATTTGATATCGAAATATTCGCTCAAAAAGTATCTATTACTTTTTTATTACGATTGTACGAGTACAGTGCACTCTGATAGACTTTAAATCCATTAACTGAATCGGAGCGGACTGCATCTGCATCTGCGGCTTTCAGAATATTGTCGAAAACGAATAAAAATAAAAGGCAACGAAAGAACTGGGAGTATTTAAATTTCAAGAGAAATAAAAACTTTCTTTTATGGCTCCAATTATAATTTGATAAAACTCCAATTTTATGGATCGCACTCGTTGGGAGAGCTCATTCCGAGAAGATATCCGCAAATTGGCGTGACATTCGAGAGGAGCCGGAAACTTTAACCTGGCAAAATGATACTCAAGATGGGGATTGCGTGCACCTCTGGCTGGCTGGGATGGCTATGGCTACGGGCGGGATGGCTGTCTTTGAATGGCTCCGGTTGCTGTTGCTGCGGGTATTGGCCACAAAAACTGCCGCCAAGTTCATAACGAGCAATACTTTTTTATTGGTTTTCGCATGTGCCAGGAACCCCTAAGGCAACTAAAAATTTACATTTTTATTAAAATTTCCCCCCCCCCTCTCTTGGCAGGGAAACTATATGAACCATACAAACACTCGTACATACGTATGGGCCTGCTTACGTATACGTATTACATGTGCGCTTGTGTGGGGAATGAAATTGAATTCGACTGTGATTTCGGGACTTGGCTCAGCATGGGCATGGAGAGACAGGGCAATCTAAATCCATGGGGCCATGGGGCCATGGGGGGGGGGTGAACACAGTGGGGGCATAAATTGGTATTTATTGAACAATGGATGCGCCTCGAGGATACTTAATTAGGACTGTGCTGGCCAAATGGGGGCTGGGTGGAGTGGGCTGGGCTCTCTGGTTCTGGTAAGCCGCTTACAAGTTGGCTTACCTGCCCTGGTTCCCATCAATCAAACCGAAGTATGGCTATTTTGACAGCTATATTCGAAATTTTCCAGCCTCCCCGTGTGCCGTGTGCTCCGTTGGGGGGTGGGGCATGTATAAGGGGAGACAGCGGGTGACTCGACTCTTTTCTGGACTTTCGCTCCCGCTCAGATCCAGTCGATTCCTTCGTCCTTCAGGCGCACGGCACAGCTGCTGCTTTCCCTACGCTTAGAATTCATTTTCAACTTTCCCATATATCTACATATACTATATGCATAATAAATTTCCATTTGCTTTTGTTAACGTTAACGTTTAACCCACACAACCCGGCGACGCTGCCGCTGCCCTCTCGCTGCCCTCTCTCTTTCTCTCTGCATAGGTTCAAACTGGTACGCGCCGCCTTAAACATGTGTTTATGGATGCTGTGTGGCATGTGGCTGTGTGTGTGCGTGTCTGTGTGCTTTGCTTACATATTATGTACATATTTTTTGGCCTCTTGTTTTGCACGCCGTCGATAAGCGCGCCGGCCCCCACTCCGGCTCCGCTTATCAAAAGTTGCCCAAGCCCCAGCCGCATCCCCATCCCCATCCCCATCCCCATCACCATCCGCAGCAGCAGCAGTCCAAGCTGTTTACTTGAGCAACAATCTGCTGCCAGCCAACACCAAGAACCCAGCAGCCAGCACCCAGCTCTCAGCAGAGCCAAGCCTCGGCCCAAGCCTCAGTCTCAGTCTCAGTTCCACTCTTCGTGGCAGAGTCGAGGCAGTTTTCGGTGCTTAAAGCTCTTAAGACTTTAACGCGACTTTAATACATACTGTGCATCCCTATACATCAGCGGCGTGCCTCAATCCCATCTTCGTCTTCGGCTCCGGTAGCAACTGCTTCCGAAATTTTAAATTCACAATGCGGCGCACACTTCGATTGATTCTGCTCTGGCTCGTCCTCGTCCTCGTCATCCTGCTGTCGACATTGTGCCACACACGTAAGCCACATACAGTCAGAGCCCGGCAGTGGCATTGGCCATTGATAATGCATAGATCGAAATAAGAGGAGTACTCTTCTGTATATCTCCTGTCTGACGTAGAGCCCAGCTGCCAGACGCCGACGCCCGCCAAGAGCCCCGGCCAGTGTGTGCACTTCAGCGCCTGCCGCTTCGTCCTGCGCGAGTACGCGATGTACAAGGAGCACATGCCACCCGCCGTGATGCGGTTCCTGCAGAGATCCCGCTGCAGGCCCAAGCGCGACGGCGTAAGTTGGAAAAGCCATTAGGGCAGAGGGGGTCCTAGGGCGTGGGGCCGAATAAAACTGTCTGGCAACAGCAATAACAATCGAATGGCTCTAATTCTAATGAAATTTCTCTCTCTGTTTCACATGGCATTGTGTGGCATGCGGTATGCGGCGTTCCTCCTCCTCCCCGGCAACATCAACATCAACATCAACATCAACGCGGACAACAAAGTATCATTTGTGCTGCGAACTCAAAGATGTGATTCCCGCGAACGCCAACTCGAAGCTGAAGTAAATCAACTTCAAAGTACATCATGTGTGGCACACTCGTACTCGTATCCGTGCATGTGGGTGTGTGGATGTGTGGATGTGTGCTTTGATCTGCCGGATTGCTGAATTCAGGATTGTTTGGGAACACGGGTGCTGTGCCCAAAATGTTATGGTTATGCGGCAGCGTCTGTAATTATAATGTGTACACGAATTATGTATTAAGTGCGCCTCGCCGTCTCGTCAGGCAAGGCAGCAGATGCTGAGACACAATAAAAATGAAAAGTTTAGCTCTAATCTTGGGAGCTTCTGCACGCGGGGGTGGTTCTTTAACTTCCCCGGACAGAGCACCATCGCACATAACTGATATTGTATGCAGTTTTATATCTTAATTTGATCCAAGCCCTTCTGAGGCGATGGATTAAAGACTAAAGTGTCAAATCTATTGTGAAAATAAAGCCTATTCTATTCCAAATATTAAAACCACAATTTTGCACCAATATATTTTTATCGAGTGTCTACAAAAACAGTTTAATTCTTGGCGTTCTCCTATGAAAAGGGAAACATGTAAAAATTGCATAATAAATTTTACATTCATGCACATTTTTCCTGTTTTATTTTAATTTTTACATTTCTCCTTTTCGGCGTGCACTGCAGCTGTAGTCTTAATTGGTCACAGGAATTTTCTAGCAAATTTTGAACTCCTGACTGTTGGGCCAGGGACATTTCTGTCCACTCTCGAGTCAGTTGCTTGCAATAATTAAATTGCTAGACTGGAGTAGTCTGATACCTGATAGCTCCCATATTCCTTGAGCTTTAAGGTCTTTTACTTTTTACTTTTGGTAATCAATCTATGTACATATATCCTGCTAGTTGTATTAGCAGCAAATGATTTAATTAAAGTTCAGTTCGGGTTTGTTATGCCAGCATTTACCCGACATACTTTCCGATGTTGCATTCAAAAATAGTGGCAGCCAGCGGCGTGAGTTAATTTAGTTTTGATTTATGTATCTTTTGTGGCAGCCCTCGTCGCTGTGCTGGCCCGCCTTTCCCCCTGTTGTGTGCTTTAATGTGCCAGATTTTAAGTGACATTCGGGAGACGCTAAAAGGCCGTCTAAAAATCACGCAACATTAAAATGATTTATGCAGAATAATTTCAGTGTAAATGAAGCAGACTCCGGGCTGACCGGGCCCACAGCCGGCAATCCCGCAGTCGACAAGCAGCCGGTTGCCAGAAACATTAGTGGTTAGTCCAGACCATAGATGAGGACTGGAGGTTGAGCTGGAGCTGCAGCCTGGGCTGGGGCTCGGTCTGGGGCTTGGTCTGGGGCTCGTTCTGGGGCTGAGGCGTTGAAATGTAGACACCTTGTGCGCGCAAGCTGCTCGAATTTCGAGCCCATGCCGGAGGCGACTCGGAGGCGCTGGCCGAAACTGTGGCAGGGGCAGGGACAGCGGCAGGACAGCGCCAGAGACATTGTCAGAGGCTGCAGCTGAGCTGTTGCTGTTGCTGTTTTTGCTGGGGCGGCTGCAACACGAACGCGCCGCCCAGTCGCTGAAATTGCAGACAGCGGCCAGCAGCAGCAGATGATAAATGGCCCGAGAGCACATTTGAGCTGCTGCTTGATGTTGCTGCTGCCGCTGCCGCTGCTGCTGCTGCTGCTGCTGCTGCTGCTGCTGCCGCTGCTGCTGCTGATGCTGATCTATTAGACAAACGCACGCCCAAGGCGTCTGCTCGCACATACTCATGCATATTTCTCGCCCGAACCGGGACTCGTATCCGAGATGGGGCATTCCCCATGCCCGACGCCCGACGCCCGACGCACGACTCCATTGGCTATTTATGGAAAGTTTACCATGAGATAAAGTTGAACAACATGCCAGAAAAACGGCAATTTTCCTGATTATTTTTGTCGCTTTTAAACTAAAAATCTCTGGCTGTCAGAAATTAAATGGAAAGCAGCTTCTAAAGCGCGCCTGCTGCTGGAAAGTTGCCTTTTGCGTGCAAACATGTTTAGGATAATGCAGCTGCACTCTCCTCGGCTTTGAAATTGGCCAGCAGCTCCACCGCTCCAACGCTCCATCTTTTCCCCTCTGTTGCTGGGAATTGTTGAAGTATTTGCATTGTTGCTGTGTTGCTGTGTGTCTGATGCTGTTGCGGTGCAACAAATGTTGTTAACAAGCATATTTTGACAGCTCAACAAGATGTTGCCAGATGCGCGAACAGCAACAGCAATAGCAACAGCAACAGCAACATCAGAAACAAGTGCAGCACCAACAGCAATGAGGCCATATGCATATGTTGCATGCATTTTAGATGCTATAAAAGGCGGGCAGACGCAAGACAGTCCATATGGGGGTGACTATGGGAAAGTTGTGGCTTTTGATACTCGAACGAGTATGCCTCGGCGGTGCCGGTGGTCGGGGACTCTGGCTCTAGCCAGAGGGGCAAGCATGGCCATGGCAATTGAAGTTAGTGAGGCGCAGAGTCCATTGCTTGCATCTGGGTTGTTGTTCTGTTGCTGGTGCTGGTGCTGAGCACTCGAGAGCATAAAATGTGGAACATATTGTTCTTGTTGCCTTCTGTCCCATAAACATGGGGCACCAACATAGTTGCCCTGTCGGCTGAGCCTTGTTTTTATTTTTAAAACTATTTTGTGCATTTTAATAAACATTGCAGCACGTTTAATGAAATGTGTATGGGATCGGGATCGGGGGCACACATACATACATACGTGGGGAAAGAGAGGGGAAGACGCCAGTGCGGTCGCATCTCTGCAACTGCCAGGCAACTCCTGGCCACATCTATTTGCTAATTGCATTTCGTTGTTGTTGCGCAAGTGTTTGTTGTCCTGCGGTTGCATACCTTTCACGCGCACTGTTACGGTTACCACTGCTCCTGCCGGCTGCTGGCTGCTGGCTGCTGGCTGCCTGCTGCATGCCGCCTCTACCTCCTGCCTGTGTCTCGGTTTCTGTTTCAGTGCCTGCCGTGTCTGTCACTGCCTCTTCTCCACACGTCACTTTGGTTAAATATCGCTTTGTTTCTGTCGCAACTGACACATCTGAATGTCTTCTCCTTGTCCCCGTCCACATCCACATGGTATTCCCACCGCAACCCACTCCATCCCATCCCATCCCATCCTATGCCATCACATCGCGTCTTGTCTATCGCATGGCAAAGAAAATGCAATTAACGAGCGCTATCAAAATTGCAATGCGGGGAAATTCGCCTTGGAAATGAAAGGCGCACAAACAAATGGCTGGCATGTGGAAAGCCAAATTGCTTTACATACTCCCATTGACACGCCGAAAGAGGGGGAGTTGCAACGGCTTTATGGTTTCATGGAAGTCTAACAATCTTCCTGCAGGAGTGCAAGGAAATGCTTAGACCACTCCAACTTTGGTCAGAGCTAAATCTATATACTAGTACATAGATTTTACCAATTACCTGCGTCTCGAATAGTCACAATCGATTATTGTCTCAATATCACGACAATAGCATTGTCCTTTGAGAGTCCTACCATTGAGAGGCCATTCCATTTCCATTAAATACGAACATCCTCGTATGCGCATGCCACAGTCTCTTTTTACTTCGGCTTGCTGCTAATTTGTTGCAAATTTGGAGCATGCTTTCGAATCGATTCGCATCGAGCCTGAGTGACTTTCAGGGCAATCTCAAATTGCACAAATGTTCGGCTTAATGAACCTTGAGCTGACATGCGGAAAGGGCATGGGGATGGACCGGATCAGCTCTAGGACTTTGACTAGGACCAGCACCGAGACCACAAACAGGACAAAAACTTTTCCAGCATTTTTCTGCCAATCACGGGGAGCAACAAAAACCAAGAGGCAAAACGATGACGATGACAACGGCAACGGCAACGGAGAAGAAGCAAAGCCAAATTGCAAGCAACCGCAAATTCAATAAATTTGAAAAGCAATTAATAACTGATTGACAAGTATTTATCTAGAAGGAAATGGCGAGCCAGCACAAAAAACCGGAGCCAAAACAAAGGCAGCAGCAGCAGCAAAACGGAAGCGAAGCGGAGCGGAGGAGCCGGCATCCATCCACAGAGAGGATGCAAAAGGCAGCAACGATGTTGTCCAGGGGAAACCGAAACCGGGCAAATAAGCGTAATACGTTGGCCAAACACCGAGCCAGAAGCAGCTTGAAACAGAACCTGGAGAGGAGCTGGAGCTGCTGCTGGGGCAAGTGGGGAAGTGCGGTGCCGAGCCGTGCCGTCGGAGGAGGATGCCAACCCCTGGGAGATGGCGGAAATTCAAAACCCAAAGTCAAATGGAACACAGCAATATAACGCAACGAATTGACGGAGACCAGATAAAAGAACAATCAACAATACGAGCATGCCAGCAACAACAGAGAGGTCCAGTTCTAGTCCGGTCCGAGTCCAGACTCGAGAGTCCAACGGGCCAGAAGATGTAGCATAAAATGTAGCGAAAACTTTGGAAAAATCATTAATAATGCTGGGAAAGCGCACTGGCATTGGTTTGCCGAGAGGACAAGCGCAAGGACATGCAGCTCAGCTCTCGCGCCTCGCTCCCGCCCCTTAGCTCTTGCCTCCTAGCTCTAGCTCTCAGTGCAGCTCCGTCAATCAAAGCGCAAACAGAAACAAAATGAATGGCAAACAGCGGCGACTCTGACGCTGAACGCTGGGAATGGAGACGAAGTGGAGACCAGATGGAATAAGAGATGGGATGGAGATGATGTTGGGGGCAGGCGGAGGCGCAGGCATGGAGGCGGAGGGGCATGGCATGGCATGGCATGGCATGGCATGGCAATGGCCATATCCAGCGGATGTCCATTGAAAAGGGGTCAGTAGTCAGGCTGGCTAAGCGACTGTTTAGCTGCTTGTTTTGTTGTGGTCGGACGGCCCAGGCAGGGCAGGCCAGGCCAGGACGAGGCCAGAACAAGGACGAGGCCAGGACAGGACAGGACCGGACAGGACAGGACAAGGCAGGACTAGCTGGGCCGGCGATGATGATGATGGTGAAGGCAATGGCCCAGCGAATGAGCAACGTGCCCGACGACAACTGGGACGACAATGAAGGCGACGACAACGACGACGGCGAAGATGATGATGACCACGATGATGATGATGATGATGATGATGATGAGACATTGAGCGAGCGATGTGGAACGGATGTGCAGTTGTTGTGGTCGGGACTGGGTCTGGGGTCTGGCCGGATTGGATGGCTGGGATGGCAAAGAAAAGCACAATTATTCATTTGCACAATGTCACAAAAGTGTCAGGACGGCGCCAAAGGAGCAAAGGATTCTTTAGTCGCTGCGGGCCAGCAACAGCAGCAGCAGATCCAGCTTGAAACAAAAGCGATAATGATGAGCACGACACTTTGGCAGAGTTTTGTGCATAAGCATAATCGGAGGCAGCGGCGGTGGTGGCGAGGATAAGGGATAAGGCCAAGGCGTATCGGAAGCAAGATGGATAACCCCAGAGTCTTGTCGGTGACTTGTGGCCTTTGTAGGTTCGTTTCGTTTCCCTCCGAGTGGCACATTCAAATAATTAAGTGAGCTGTGAAAAGGGACCTGGAACAAGAGTAGGAGTAGAACCAGGACCACGACCAGGACCACGACCAGGACCAGGAGAGCACCGCTAGCCGAAACTGCATTAAAATTAATGCATTAGCAAGTGCAACATTGTTATCAGCATGCACACATGAGCACACTCGCACACTCGCAAACTCCCACACTCACACACTCACAGGGAGCGGAATGAGAATGGGGAAACTAACGGCTCACGTGGCCACACACGAGCGGAGCGCACAGCACAGCGGCAGGAGCAGTCCATCCTTAGCCCACTCCTCACACTCATTCGAACACTCGTGAGTGTGGTGTGTGTGTATCCGTGTGCATGCCCATATAACACTCACATATTACTTGTAGTAATTTCTCACGGAAATTCATAACCTTCCGCAACTATTCAACATTTGTGTGGCATACTATGCCGCGCTCCTGCCACAGCTCCCTGCCACTGCCACTGCCACTGCCACTGGCACTGCCACTCCGCTTTGTTGCTCGTGTATTTGTCGTCGTTGTCGTCGTCGTCTACCCATTGGCCTACATCCGCGATTTTCGCACATGCCGACACATATATCTGGCCCTAGTCCCCTCCGCCTCTCGTCTCCCCGTTACCCGTCTCTGGTCCACCAGCCATTGGGGAACTCTTCGGTTCGTGACTTTTGCACATAACGACAAAAACGATGACGATGAAAACAACGACAGAAACACTTTTCGAACTCGAAAGCGCTCTCTGCCTCTGCCCTCTCTTAAACTTGGCACTCTCTTAAACTGGCACTCTGTTATAAACCGTCAAAACTTACGATATTCGAAAGAGCGAAAGAGAGACATGCGCCTCGAAGAGAAACCAGTTCTAGATTGTTGTTGTCCGAATTGTTGCTTTTGCTGTTTCTGTCTCTCTTGTGGCAGCAACGCTGGCCGTGTCTCGGGGGCTGGCTTTGGCTTCCTTCAGCGAATAATGAGTCGATCCATAATGTTTTCAAAACATTTCCCAATGACTAGGCCAACATTGGGGCTGCTTCCTACACCTATATCCTGTCCCTATCCCCATCCCCATCCCTATGTGTAACCCATCCTTCCCACCCAAATGGTTGGCTTATGTAAGCATCGGCAGCACAAGCCTTTGGAAAATTGGGCACAATCATGTTGTCATAAAGTTTGTCTTGCCCCGAAGTGGGCCCTGTCGAAAGGGTTGGAACAATGCGAGAAATGTACTCGTATTCCGTGTCAGAGGCTCAGACACTTCCTTCCCATTGAATATATCCATAGCACTCGAAACGAAACGAAACGCCTCTCGAGATATTTAATTAGAAATTTCTTTGCTGCAAATAGACCAGAGAAAGGAGCAAGAAGCGAGCAGCAAGGAGCAAGGAGCAAGTAGCAAGGAAACGAGTGCATTTAACCAGTCTGTTAATTATGCTGTCGAGCACCGCAACCTGATACGAATACGAACACGAATCCGAGTACTGCTGGCATGCTGGCCAAGTTGGCACATTTTTGGTCGCAAACTTAGCTCTTGTCTGTGTCTGAGAACTGTTGGGAAAATAAATATTTCATATTTTATGTTATCCGTTTAGCTGGGCTCGAGATCAGAGACCCGAGTTTGTTGAAATCAGACGTAGGCGTTGGCTCATTATTTTCCCAGGGACTTCTATAAAATTTGGATGTGACGTGATTTATACGAGTGCTTGTGTGAGTATATATGTACATACATATGTATATCGATTCGATCCTTTCCACATTTTACCGAAATTGTTTTACTGTTTGCCGTCTACAGGCGGAATATGTAAATATTTGATGGCCATACTTTTTCTTTCCCATCCCCAAGCGGTGCCCGGACACTAAACGGAAAGTGGAAAACCTTTCGCCCGGCTTATCTGACACAAATATATCATGAATTTCTTAATCAGTGGCCAGAGACGGCTACCGGCATTTCCCTAATGACCACCACGAGGAACTGGGGAACTGGGGAACTGGCCCGTGGCTTGTGGCCGCTGGCGGTGGCCGGTGGCCCAAATCGGCCCACTGGCTGATGGCTAAAACCAGATCCAGATATCAATCCATTTGAACCTGTTCGATTTCGCTGTCGCTGTGTCTCTCGTTGGCCGAGCGCATTGTCAATTTCAATTTCAATATTTCGTCGTCGCTCGTTGGTCGGGGAAAAGGAAAGGGCAGCGCACACGCCCACTAAATTAAGTGCCACTTAATAATCAAAATTACGCGACGCTCAGATAAGCCGCAGATGACGCTGGCAGTGGTTGCCGTTGCCGTTGCCGTTGCCGTTGCCTGGGGGCAGCAGCACAAGTAGTAGTAGTAGTAGGTCACCATCGCCATCACCAGCACCATCACCATCCCGCCCGCCTTGAATTTGTTGCTATGAGCCAGGCCGGAGTCGAGTATCGGAACAGACGCAGTTCGATAAATTCCCATTAATAAATTAAAACACGCCCGAGTGCCTAAGCGGCTTTCGCTGCGGCTTTTTTTCCCGTCCCGCAGTGCCGCCCAGTACCCCCCAGTACCCCATTTCTCCAGCGCCCCTTTGACACTCTTTAGTTTTAAACGTTTATGGCGGGATCGCGGCTCGTCCGGGGGTCGGTGGTCTGGGGGGCTGCCCATTGAGCTTTGATTGCAATTAATATGCAGCATCGTTGGCGGCATCGTTGTCAGCTCGAATTAAAGGCCTGGCTGAGTCGGGCTGGTGCGCTGCTCCGACGTCTCGTCTGCCATTCTTCAAGCGGCAGTCGCATGTGCAATTCATGAATTTCAATTAATTAATTAGGCCACACAAATCTGGCCGAATTGGTTGGGATACGGGGTGCGGGGTGCGGGGAGCTGGGAGCCCGTTGGAGGGTGGTGCAGCTCGTCCGTATCGATGATGCCAGTAGCAATCGACGCGCCCAATCGAAATGCAGTTGGAATCCTCTCCGATGTTGCTGCTGCTTCCACTGTTGCTGTTGCTGGCAGCTGCCGCTTGACAAAGTAGCTGTTAGATTGCATCGCATTTGCCTGCCACCCCATCCTGTCCGCCTCTCCGCCTGTCCTCCTGCTCTCCTGGATGTCGCATGTACTTTGCATGCAACAGTTCGCTGCTTTTTCGCATAGAAGTGACCCAATTACAGAGGCGTAGGGGCAGGGGCAGGGGCAGGGGCAGGACGAAGAGGATGGCCTCCTGGCCCCCACGAGGCATACGAGAGGTGAAGGGGGGAAAGAAGTGGGGTGCACGCCACCTACAGGAGCCTGCGTTACGGCTTGTTGATTTATGTAATTTAGATTGGATTTTGCGGCGGGGAAATTAATGCGTTGTAGATTAATGAGTGGCCGGGAGGACATGGATGCTATTGTGGGTGGTTGGCGAAGTGGAGACGGGGATGGGGTTGGGGTTGGGGTTTGGGAAATGGCATGGGTAAATGAGGATATGGTCGCCGCCCATCAGACCACATGACCGAAAACGCAAATCTCTTAAACCTTTTAGCCAGGCACACGCACGGGACAGCGACAACTTTGAACTCTTTAAAGTCGAGCGAAACAAGAACAAAAAAATCCAGTACAAGTCCCCAAATTGCCATAAAGTACGCACCTACACAACCCCGCCCACATCCCACATGCCACATCCTTGGATGTGTGTGTGTCAGTGTGTGAAAGTTTGCTGTTGCTGTTGGTGTTGCTGTTGGTGTTGGTGTTGGTGCTGTGTGAGCCTATTTTAATCTCATTAAAAATGTAGCTGAAGGGAAATGGGCTGCTCCGGATGGCGTCGGTTGGTTATGCGGCTTGAAGTTGTCTTTAAAATTGACTGAAAGCGAAAATCAGTGTAAACGCTTCGGCGAGCAGGAGCAGGCCAGAGACGACGACAGCCATGGGAGTGGAGCGGAACCCCAGCATCGCCATCTTGGCTACACGTGCAACCCTGGTCCCTGGTTTAGTAAGCCACACACACACACACACTGGTATACACTGATACACACTGATAGTCATATGTGGGCGTGTGTAGGTTTCCTTTTTTGTGGAGCTCCACTTTATTTCGCGTTTATTATTTTACGCCTGCTTGGCAGCCGCCCAAAAATATACGAAAACAGGACTCAGGCAGGCAGACGCACAGGGGGATCCACAGACCACGACCTAGTCCCAGCCAAAGCCGCAGCCCCATCTTTGGACTCCTTTTGGGCCCCAGCCTTACCTAACCTCACTTCGCGACCGCATTGTTGCCATTTCTGCTGTTGTTGTTGCCTTTGTTGTTGCTGTTGTTATGCTGCTATTATGATTATTGCCTGTGGTTGTTGTGTGGCACGCGCATGCTTTGTTTTTATTTGAGCTCAACTCCTGATGCTGATTCCTTCTTTTCGGCGCATTTTTTGGCATACGCACTCGCGGTGCTGCTGCTGCTGCGAGTTTGTTATAAAATTTATGAAAAGAAAGCAAAATCAAAATTATAATAAAATCAGATTACAGCCTCTCAACGGTCGGGTTCGGGAAAAGGAATTTCGCTTAGCTGCCAGCCGCTTGCTTTCGATGTTCTCTCCCTCCCTCTCGTTTTGTCTGTCTTGTTTTTGTTTCTGTCTTTTTATTATGCTTTTCAGTCAAAAAATTGTTTTCGCTTCATTTTATGAAAACATAAGCAATTTTTGATGCTGTTGCTGCCGCTTTTAGACACTGACACCAGCAACTTTGCTCGCGACATTTGCGCCACCATCCTCTTCCGGTTTCCCATTTCCGCACTCATACCCCAGCCCCCCTTACCCATACCCATACCCATTCCCAGCGGTGCGTTTAACAACGTTCCATTTTTATGTGCCAGACATGTGAAAGCTCTTCATTTTGGGGGGCCAGCGAGTGGGGGTGGCCTGCCATGGCATGGCCTGGCCTGGCCTGGCCCCGACTGAGAAGACTCTTTGACTCTTCAGCCTGTCTGACAGCCCGGCCGGCTTACTTACCTCGTCGTCATCCTGTCGTTGCGTTGGTAGCTCCCTGTCTTGGCGCTGATTTTATGGCATTTTTTGTACAGGCTTCTGGCTACGGCATCAGCACCAGCTCCGGCTCCGGCTACGGCTCCGGCTACGGCTACGGGTCCGCCGAAAAGGGACTTAATAAAATATGTACTCCAGGGTAGTCTGTTTTATTGCAATTACTTAAGATTTTACTGTCTGCGTTAATTGAGCATCGGATTACTTTATTTTTGAGGCGTCGCGTCGGGTATAGGCACTGATTGCATTGTTCTTGGCCAGGCCAGGCAAAGGAGGCTCGGTGGCATTAATCTAGCATTAATTATTATGTAATTGGTCACCGCACGAGGGCAAACAAAGGGATTTTAATTAAATTTTAACCATAAACCAGCTCCGGCTGATGGGAAGTTGCTTGGATGTATGCAGCTTTAAATGCAAATCAAATATTTATTCCGCCCACTCACACACATGAGCAGGCGATAGGCAGGAGCCATTGTTTGAACACGTATGTACATATGTATGTGTGTGAGTGTGGGTTGCTGTTGGGGGGGGGGGCTGCTCAAACAAAACAAAAATAATTGTAAATTCAATTTCATTATTAAATGTTCTTGTCCGCAGTTTCGTGTGTTTGTCTATTATCTCAGCGCAGCCGAATAGCCGCAGCAGCATAGCCCCAGCCACCGCCCCAACCCCCACCCCCCAATACGAGTACGAGTATATCCAGAGCAGAGCTTTGAGAGCCGCCCTCAGTCGAGTGTTTGCACGCAGTGTGTGCGGTTTGGATGTATATTTAAACAAATGCGGTTAATGTTCATATTTCATTTTAATCAGGCCCACGGATATTGATATTGGCGTCTGTGTCTGCTCACTGTCCCCGAGCCTGTGCTCGTGCTCGTATCTGTGCCTGCACTGCCTGTTAATGCGCATTTACGTGCCGCATTATGTATTTACACACACGCTTGCACACACATACATGCACACATCCGCGAACATCCACACACGCGCTTTAGTTTGTCAAAAACAAACTTTCACCTAGTTCAACCACAAAACGGGCGGCGCAAGGCAGCGCAGCGCGGCAGTGGAAAACGATTGTAAAATTTTACAACCGACAGCCAATTACCATAGCTTTTTATTTGATTTTGCACGGTTTAGCTTTTTGGTAACGAGTTGGATGTTGCCAGCAGCTCTGCGGGAGATGGGAGTGGCAGCCCAAACACGGCCGACATCGACAGACGTGGTCGATATTTAAAGAGCAAGGATATTTATATTGGAACTGAATTTATGAGAGTCGAACGGAATGCTAAACCCACTGAACCTACTCCACTGCAGGGACTGCGATATGTTTTCAAGGAAATGAAGTTTCCTTTCGACTGAAGAGTTTGTAAAACCCAGAACGTGATGGCCTGCTTTCTGACCTAATCTGATCAGATCCTAAACACAATATATAGCTTATTTCTCACTTTTGCCATTCACTACTTTGGGGAGATATTTCGTTATTCGTTGACAGAAGGACATCCTAAAAACCAAATGATATCTAAGACTTATTCACATTTTCGATTTAAAATGAATGATCAAATGTCAAAATTTTATTTCAGTGCTTTTTGTACTAGAGCTCTGCTCCCATCTTAGACACGTATTCTCCTTATATTCGAAAGTACTTTGGCGGGCATTATGTATGGTATCATTCGCTTTGCATACACGTGATTAGTGATTATATCCATTAAGCCCGCATTTGCTAAAAATATTGCTCGTATTTATGGAACATTTTGCGCCAATTTGTTGGGCTGATTGTCGGCGAGCGATTCGGCTAAATCTACACCAGAATTACGGGTATCGGGCTGCGGCAACGGACAACGGACAACGGGCAACAATCAACAATTGCACGCAAATTTCATTTCATTTCAATTGAACACAATTAAATTTTTGTACACCACAATCAAGTTTTCTTTTGTTGCTGTGTTTGTCGTGGTTGTTGCTGTTATTTTTGCTGGTCAGAGCCAACATTGCTTTGTTGCTATTGATTTTCGGTCACGCCCCAGCTTTGCCCCCCAACAGCAGAGCCTCCAGAGAGCGGAGGCTGAAGGCTGGAAGGCCAGGCAAGGGCAGGGAGGGCAGGCGGCCACCCGTTTATGGGCTTTTATTTATTTATGCCCCGTTTGTCGGCTGCTTTATTCCTTATTATTAATTTCTTTTATTTTAATATCTGTTTGCATTTATATAGATATAATTGCAAGTCCAGTTTTGCTGTTTGCTGGACGGCACAAAATCCATTAATATCTTTTATCCCCTGGCTATTTGTCCGGGAAAATGAAAAGGCAAAAGGCAAATGTGACTGGCGGGTGGATTTCAATTGCATTACGCATTAAACACTCCAACCCCACCAACTCGAACTCAGATTTGAATTCGGATTCATCTATTGGCTGTTAATAAAATCATGAAATGTTTTCGAATCCTGCCAACCGAAACATTTTGTTTTTAATTGAAAAGAGTTTCAGCCTGCCTCAGTGTATTGCTGATGTCGATGTTGCCGTTGCACCCAGCGTTGCTTATATCCGGCTTGAGGCACGTTTCCGGTTGCTTTTTGCGCTGCTGCTAATTTAACTGTTTTGTATTTCGAATCCAGGATCCAGGATCCAGGACCCAGGATCCAGGCGAAAAAGGAACGTGGCCGGAGAAAATGGCTAGCTTAGCCCTTTTGGGCTCCCATTGCCTTACAAACAATTAACTCCCACACCAACACCAACACCCCAACCACCACCCACACCCCCAACAGACATCCCCGCTCCCCACAGAAGAGAAAGCTCTGCAATTCTGTGGTTAAGTATCATTTCTAATATTTTGTGTGACACCCGTGCGACACTTTGGCATTTGTGTGGTGCCTCGGTGCCTCCGATGCTGACTCGGGGGTGCGTTGGAGTTTGCTCTGGGAACGTGGCCAGGGTCGGGTGGGGGTGGCAGCCACATTGTTTATGTCTCACTCAAGAGTCCCTCCCCCCAACGCTAACGCCAACGCCAACCCCAGCGATGCTGGTGGCCGTCGTCGACATTTAGACAAAACCTTGCGCCAATGCCAGAAGCACCAGAAGCCAACACCAAACAACAGTGGGGCAAAAAGTTTTTAAGTGAAAATAGTCATTCAAATTTAATTAGTCCAAAACAAAGCCAAAACGTAATGAGCTTACGCTTAGGCAAGGCCAGAGATGGGGTCTGCCGAATGCCGAATGCTGGCGCCAGGGGCCGGGTGCCGGGCGCCGGGTGTATGTGCCGTGCCTGGTGGCCACCTTTGCCAGGCTCCATCTCAATCTGAAATTGTGGTTATTGCACTCGGCCCCAGTCGTCTCCGAAAGGGTGCCATCCCCTTTCGGGGACAACCGAGTAAGGGGTCATGTGCTACACAATTACGACAAAGGTGGAGTCGGAGTCAGCAGCGCTTTGCTGTCACATCCCACATGGCCGCAAAAACTCCCCGGCCCCAGTTTCCTCCTCACGCCCCTACCTGTTTTACAGGCACACACACACACACACATATCTGTACACATAACTAGACAACAGCGAAACTAAGAGCAGAGCACAGCAAGGGAGAGCAGGCGATGGAGCGGGAGAGGGAGAGGGGAAGGACGAGGACGAGGACGGCAGCAGTTTCAAAATATTTTACGTAATATCATTGTTCGCACTCGTAACTAACTTTCGCAGCGTTCCATGCAGGTACAAAGGACACATCCGCCAACTCCATTGCAAGGACAGATACCACCCCCATCCCCGCCCACTCGGCTCAGTCCATCTAATACTTGCAAACTATTTAGCGTGTGACGAAACTTGTAGGTTGCGAGGGACGTTAGATGAGTTCTTGTCTTGCCGGTAGTAGTAGTAAATTCTGAAATTTAAACCATGTTTGTAATCTACGGAAGTGTGCATATACTCCCTCACTCTAGAAAAAGCCACAGATCGGGCCCCTAAATAATCCTATGAAATTCTAGTATTTCGATCACAGAAGGCTGTAGAATTTTCAAGCAAATAATAAATGTACTTCTTTTTCAGTGTTAATCACTAGAAGGGGTAGGAGAAGTGGTAGGTCATTCACCACAGCCAAACTTCTCATGTTTTTCCAGTATTTCTTTTCTTATTTTTTCTTCGCAAATGCCAAAATTGTTAGTAATCCTCCCTGAATGTCAGAGGTTTCTTGAAATATTACACATAATTAGAGAGTATTTTGTGAAAACATCCGTGGTCCAAGGGAACCCGATTCTGCTGAGGCAGCCCGCGCATATTCTTTCCTGAATGCCTGTGTGTGACCGCGTCGCATAGCTGCCTGGTTGGGTGGATGGCATAGTCTGGTCTGGTCTGGCATGGTCGGGTTTGGGTTTGGGTTTTGGGTTTGGTCTGCGTTTTTGGCGGTGCCGCATATGATTCGTATCACTGATACTATTTCTGCTCCAATGGTACAGTTATTTTGCATCCTACGTGCTTGTTAATGTATGCTGGCTACCGCTCTACGTGCCCGTGCCCATGCCCGTGCCCGTCCATCTGCCTGGCTTGTTTTTCGTGTGTGGGTTTAGTTTGGAGAGTGGATGGTGGATGGGTGTGCTTTCGGGTGTGTGGGTGTGTGCGCATATCCGTGTTAATATAAACGCATAACAGCATTTTTAGCTGTGAAATAGTTTTGCTGTTGCTGCTCCCCCATCCTGCCCATCCCGCCCATCCTGCCCATCCTGCCCATCGTCCTGCTCCTGTTTTGTTCCGTCCTGTTCCATTCCATTCCGGCGGTAGAGGTAGGTAGGTGTAATTGTGGCCGTTGCCGGTTGCCGGTTCCCATTGTCGACACTGTGGTTGTTGTCCTTGCTGCGGAGGTGTGGGTGTACTGCTGCTGGTTTTCTCTAAATTAATACATCACATGCACGCAAAAAGGACTGACTAGGACGACAAGCGCACAAGCTTAATTATGGGATTCGGGCTGGCTGTCTTCGTGGTGCGGTCTGGGTCTGGGTCTGGGTCTGGTCGGCTAACTATCATATTTGGGGTCGCGTATACTCGTAATTGGGAAAAGTACGAGTATAAATACGAGTATCTAACGTATAGATACGGTACACATAAGAGTATATGTTTTAATTTAGTTTGGCTGTCCTGCTGGAAGGATGAAGGATGCAGATGTCACGAAACCTGGTCGTGTTGCCAAAAACTATTATCGATGGCTTTTGAAAACATTTCACGTGACAATTTTTAATGGCATTTGAGCTTGTTGGGGCTGGTCTGCTGATGTGCGCTGATGGAAATAGTAATGCCGAATGACAGGGGGCGCATGTAGCTTAGCCAGAGCTCGAAACAGGGGGCATGCATGTGCTCCGTTCAGGGATTTTCTCAGCTGTCATTACCATTAACATTTTGGCTTGGGTAAACATTTTAGCTTCGAACTCTGGTACTCATTTGCACTCTGTTTGCATTAGATTTGGACACTCTCAGCGCCGGCGGGCAACCCATTGACATACCCACATTAGGGTACTTTCGTGCCGCTTCAGTTATTTGATTAGCCAACAACTTTTGGATGGGCGGGGGTACGGGATGTTTGGATGGTCGCACTGTCCACACTTTTCCACATTAAACAGGGAAATGTAATGGGAAAAGTTGAATCTAATAATTGATTGACTATATTTGAACATTACCTGTGTCCATTAAGTGTGAAACGGTGTTGAGGTCTTAATTGCAATTGGATATATGTACATATGTATGTACATTTGGGCACAACGCTACGTTATGTAAATGTTAAAAAATAATAATAACACAATCATCTGTATAATATAATAAATATAGTAGTGAGCTATTGAGTTATTAGATGTAAATTCCGATGTAATAAAAGTTTTAAAATATATCCGATATTTGGCCAATTTTCTGGAATTTTCCTTAGATAGTTCAATATGCTAAAAATGCTTTTTCCATCCGAATGAACCCATGCATGCCGATACATTTGTAGCATGTACATATATAAATCGGATCAGCTAGCTGCCCAAACTATTGATCAGGCATTTCCCAAATTTCAGGCAGAACCCAAACACACTCTACTGATGCTGTGGGTCTCGTCCAATAAGCCATGTTAATGCTGATCATGCATTTCCGTAGACCGAGGCAGAGACCGCTCGCACTGATTCTAATGCAGTACTCTCTTCATAATATGCATGGGAGAACTCTCGCTCTCCGACAAACATAAGAACAATTTTACACTGAGCCAATATATAAAACGACTTCAATAAACATTCTCATTCAATCCCTGAAACGAAAAGAGCCTTGTCTTGCAATCATTATAATAGCTATTATAGGAAACACTGTTAAAAGGAAAACATTACTATAAAAATACCAGAACATACAAAAAAAGTGAACTTTTGCTTATTTTAATAGGGTTACTAATTGGTTAAATTAGTAAATTTTAAATAAATTTCGAAAATAATATCTGTGTCCAGTATAAGACCATTTCACTTCAATCTCGCTTGCAATCCGATCTCAACATCGTTTAGATATGGTGTTGAGCAAATTTGTTCGACCTTAATGCCTCGAAATGTAAATTAATGACATTGCATCGTTCCAGCCCCTTGTTGGCGCCTTCAGCCCTTTGCGGTGGATCTCTTGAGAGATCATGACCTTGGTGTTGTATTAGACGCTAAGATAGTTTTCTGAGCACATTTCCACCATGTTAAAGAAGTTATGGGTCTATATCTCGCTAGTTCATCCGATTTTAGAATACGGCTCTTGTTTATGCCCTCAGTACATAAACACCAGCATCCTATAGAATCATTTCAAAAACTTTTTGCTCTAGGTGCCTTAACCGGCATGCAAGAGCGAAATTGCCATCTTACCCTAATAGTGCTTGGTGTAATATTTGGGCATATAAGCCATATAAGCTTCACGATTTCTATTAGATTCAGTAACCATTTAGTCTTATGGTCGGATTATAATTCCTTCTACGATATTATATCTACCAATAGCTTCCTCTTAAATTACTTATACTAGTATATCTTTCTCGTAATTAGTAATTGCATTTGTATTTTGAATGCATTCTCAGTTGTTTTAGTAAGTTCAGTCTAATTTTAGTCAGCGACCATCGCTGGGTTGGGCGGGAGGAGTGTTGCCTTTTTGCCGGGACCTGGGATCCGTCCGTAACAGCATTCTGCTGGTGTCGCAAGGGCCACTTGACGGTGCAGTAACTGCATCGCCTCTTGAAAGATGCGTCCAAGAATAAATAGCATATATGTGAATGCATTATAGGAACAGCATTCCCATCCTGCTTGCAATAATATTTATTCGGTGAACATTCAGTTTATCCCACATAAGTATCTGTCTTTGTGTCTTTGTATCTTCGGCCGTGCAATCTAGTCCAAATAACTGCAATAGTTTTATGGCTCATCACGGGCTGGCCCTTCTAAATCCACTTGTGCCTCCCAAAGCCGAGGGCGATGCTCCACTTTTGGGCGTTGCGCGGAGGGAAGGGGATGGGCCAGAGCGGCCTCATTCGTTTGTTGTTGTTTTGTGCCGACTGCTCAATTTGTTGTTACACTGGCTAACACCAACTCTCACAGACATAGACCCAGACAGAGGAGGCTCACTTGTTCATCACTTACACGCCAGGGTAATTTAAAACAAATGCCCCCCAAATCGCATTTGGCGCTGGCTCCACAAGTTTTTATTGCCCGCTCGCATATGAGGCGGCAAATTTGTTCATCCACTACAATTTGGCATGCCATTTATATTGGTTCCATGTTAATGCCGGCGCCAAATCCCCGACCCGACCCGAACCGATCCCAGACCCAGCCAGGTCCAACACGGCAGCCGGTCGGGGAGTCGGTGTTGAGCCCCGGACTATGTATTTGATCCAACTGCAGTTACCACAGCACCGCCGCCAGCGACATGAACGAACCGTTGTTGATTGTTGCAATTCGTAGGAGAATCATTGTTGTTGCTCTGCTGCTGCTGCTGCTGCCGTTGCTGCATTGTCAGTTGTTGATGCAGCTGTTGTATTTTTTAATAGACACATTAAAAAATAATTTAACAGACAGGACAGAGTCACACAAGCAGTTCGTCTCCTCGTTTTTGTCCCAGTATTGAATAAATCATAAATCATTCAGCTCTCGACCAGTGCCGTGCAATAAAAATGCCCAAAAAACATGTGACGTGCATCGCTCCGGGTTTCTATTAAATGATACACGATGAGCAGGCTGGCAATTTGTCCGATTCGCCATGCCACCAGGACCACATTCATGCCACATCCGTACCACATCCCTCATCCACACACAGTTTTCGTCGCTTTATTTTCGCGTGTGTTTGCTTTTTACACATCATAATTTTTTACGCTAGTTGACTTCTGGACACTGCCTCGTCCTGGTTTTGGGATCCGCTTTTTTCGCCTTTTTCGGGCTCCATTTGCCAGACCAGGCCAGGCCGAAAAGTTGTTGCCATGTACAAATTAATAAACGAGTAACTGACAAAAAGGTAATTTATTATTTTATACATATTTGACAAATTAATTTAATGACACTCTACCGCCTCGCACTCACACATTAACGCACATGTCCCAGCGGGCAGCGAACAGCGAACAGCGAACAGCGGAGTGCCTCTGCCTCTGCGTCTGCCACTGCCACTGCCACTGCCACCAGTCCCTCCGCAGTAGCTGTCTCCGCCTGTCGCCTCGCTCGCTTCCCGATCCACGTTGCTGCCACACATAATAATTTCTCATTTAATTTTTCAATTTTAAGCGTCATTTACACATGCCATGCCCTGCCAGAGCTCCGTCCAGATCCCGGCTCTCCTCCCCCCTCCCTCCTCCACCCCGGGCCGTGTTGTTGTCAGCTTGTCGTATGGACGGACGCCTGCCTTTGTTGCTGTCTTTGCTTTTGATTATACCCTACACGGTCGGGGCGTGCCGCACTGTGTCCCGGGGTCGGCACTTTTCAATCACAGCATTATCAATATTAAATCATTTATGTGGTGGATTTTGTGATTAAATCTTTTCAAAATTTCGAATCTCTTCAGCTTTTCCTCTGCCCCCGTCTGCAACCAGTTCTAGCCTTGTTTTGAATGTAACTTTGGTCCCTACTTACATGGAACGATGTAATGAAAATGTTGAATGCAAAAACTGAAAAATTAAACTTAAGCTTGGAGAAATACTTTACCGAATGCTACACAACATCCACAACATTTTAAACTACTTTTAAGCCACACTTATTCGTATTCGTATTGGCTTTTAAAACTCTTTATTTATCATAATCATTCTTTAAGTATGTATTCCAAAAGCTACATAATTTGCACATTTCCAGTACTATTTAAGTATTTGCTAAATCTTAAATCTTTACTACGATCACTAAGTGAATTTGAACGTCGACTCTCCGCATTGCGATCGTTTATGTTGTTCTTTCATTTTTGTATACGTATTTGCATTAAAAGGTAATCATCGAGGGCGCCTCTGCAGCGCCGGAGCCTTGCAATTTTCGCACCGTTGTCGTATTTTGTATGACTGTCATTAAGTCGTCAGCAGGTTCCGTAACGAGAAGGACAATATGAAGGGGAGCCATCGGAGAGAAAGGGGCAAGGAGAGCGAGATGGCAGTGGCAGTGATGGTGATGGTGACAGAGACAGGGCGAGTGGCAGGGCGCAATCAGTTGCTCACTCAGTCGGCGACGCATCAGTTTAAATGACTCGTCATGCCCGGTGGCACCGATGGCACCAACAGTGAGCTCCCAGCTGGAGCAGAAGCAGAAGCAGGAGCAGGATGTGGATGTGGAGGATACGGAGGCCTGAAGATACTCCTGCTCGCGTTGCACTCGAACGTGTAGCCATTGGTCTGAAAAGCTCGCACGTTAATGACACTAGAATCAGTTTTCATTAACGATATAACGTGGCGGGCACTCGGACGCGTTCGCGGACTCGTCGAGAGCACCACTTTGTGCGGTGAGTGCTGGAAAGGAGAGCTGAGCGGAGCGGAGCGGAGCGAAGGGCTGAATACAAAAAATGAAACGTGGAAACTGAAGGAACCGCATGCGTGCATTGCTCGCATATTTCTCTCCATCGTGGCTGCTGCGGCGGCTGCGGCATTGGCGCTGGCAATTAATAAAACACACACCTTCTGTGGGGCCTCCCTTGATTCTCTCTCTCTTTCACTCTGTCGCTCTCGCTCTCGCTTTCCGTCCCGTCGCTCCCTCTTCTGACGGCACAGTGGTCTAAAGCGCTTATTTATGCAACGGCTGCTGCTGGCAGTGGTATTCGACGTCAACGTCGACGGCGACGCCGACATTGCCAACGGCATCTGAATCTCGCTCTGCATCTCCCTCTCCTTGCACCACATCCTTGTGTGGTGGTGTGCTGGTGCCTTTCCATTGGTATGTATCCGTGTGTGTGTGTGCGCGCTGGAAATTGAATTTAAAAAGCTCAAACGCTGCAAAATATTTCACACGCACAGCCAGCGACAGTGATGCTTGTTGCTTTTTCTGTTGTTGCTCAGATTTTCGAATAAATCACATTTGCCAGCGAAAAATATAAATAATACCTATACATGTATATATGTATATATGTAGGCATGCATGTGTGTATGTGTGTGTCGCCTGCATAAATCTTTCAGCTTGGATTTTCACTTTGGCGGCATAAATTGACACTGGCTGGCGACATCGTAGCCACATTCGTAAACCGCTCTTAAAAGCATACTCTCCCCCGCTCTCCCGTCTATTGGATCGGGGCTCCACTGCAGTCCTCCGGCTTCGACCAATCCAACGGTCCAAACCTCTTGCATTGCAAATTACGTTTTTTGTCAGCTTAAATAAAGCAACGCGCGCTGACAGTAAAAACTCATTTACGCGAAATTAAATTAAAAGTTAATTAACGCTGTCAATGTGCAAAGCACTCCAGACAGACTCGGATGAAGAGAGAGTGAGTGAGTGAGTGAGTGAGTGAGTGGAGCGGAAGAGTGAAAAGAGGAGAGGTTTCAGGTACTGCCACTGCAGCTACCTGCAACGCTGCTCTTGGCCAAGTTGAAAAATCACCGCAAGTAAAGTTAAGCATATGTCCGCTTAAATTGATGGGAACTGGTTTTAAATGCTGGCCTGACAATTTGCACAGTTTCTCCTGCTGTCTGGCAAGTTGTTGGCCTGCCTGGACTCTGGGATTGGTTTGTCGGTTTGTCGGTTTGTTGGCTGGCTGGTTGGCTGGTTGGGTGCCAGGGATGTGGAGCGACGGGGAGCTGGGGCGCTGGGCAGCTCGGTTGATTGCTTGGCTGGCCTGCAGTTATGCGCTATGCACACAGTGCGTATGGTTAATGTGACATGACCAGCCTGGTCGTCCGGTCCGTCCGCCGGGCTGTTCGCCAAAATCAACAGCAAGATTCGGTTGGCTGATAATTAATTTTTAAGTAAAACGGAAAATTACACCGCTCAATCAGCTCAGAGATTTACCAAAAACGGAGCTGTGAGAATAAGGCAAAATTAATTGGCATATGAATACCGATGAACTTTGTAAGCCAGCGCTTCCACCTCCACAAGTCTGTTTTGTCAGAAATTTCTAAAATTTTATATACTAAAGACTGCTGGAAATCTATGTGAATTACAGTGAACATCTTAAGTACTAAGATAGTAGCTTAACCATATGACAATGCTTCTTATTTATGGAAACTATGTTTTAATAATTTAATCATAATTTCAATATAGAACTTACTGCACGAGAAGTTTGATCAAAGCTGGTCTAAGCAACCTAAACCTCTGTGGCTCGGTTCGGCTCCGTGAATGCGTATAATTGGGGGCACCTGACCGTAACAAACTGCCGCGATACGCCCAGGTTGCTCTTCATATCCATTGTGCTCCGAGGAATGGAGTGCCTGCAGCCTTTGCAATGTGTTCTTTGGTTCTCAGTCATCCGAAGATGTCGCTTTCAATTCCGAATACTAATTATTGTATCCATCTTGGTATCTGTGTTAAACAGAGCGCCAAAAGCGATTTGCATTTTGAAGTAAAAATATGAACTAACTTGGCATCTGAAGGGAGGAAGTAAAGCGAATCGTCGCTTAATGACAGTTCGTTTGGGGGCCGACGTCGACTCCTGTAGCAATGCACAAACTCCATACTCGTAAACAAGCTTGTACGAGGAGTCTTGCAATCGGAACTGCACTCCCACGGCCAATTTCGTCATGAAAAATTAAAGATAACATAAATGCGGCTCGGCTGGCACGCCATGGCGGCGAGGCTGTAGCTGTGGGGAGCGGAGTGGTGCGCCGGCGAAATGCCGTGCCAGGACATCAATGTCGGGGCTCTGGCGTGCTATTTGAATTGAACAAGTGTCAGCGTCGAGGGGAAACAGCGTCGAAGCTGTCGCTCCGCAGCTCGTGGCCCCCGCTGCCCGCCGCCCACCCCTTCACGACCATTCTCAGATGTTGTTGTACAGCATTTGCATGTCCTGCCAGTCCTTCCAGTCCTGCCGGTTCGACTACGGCACGACGCTCTCAAAACTCAAAATATTAACACTTTAACGCCAAGTTTTTTATCCGGCTGCCGGAAACAGACAACACAACACACACAAACCCAAGAGCTCATGGCGCACCGACATATACACACACATAGGCACAGACACAACACAAATACTGAGCCCTCGGCGGCGGCGGCAAAACGCCATGTTGGATTATTCAGCTCGACGCCATTTCGCGTCACAATGCGCGCTATGCGCCGCCATCATTGCACTCGACAGCGAACGGCACGGCAAACGGCACACGGCACAAGGCACACGGCACACGGCAGCAGCAGCAGCAACAGCTATGACTATGACTCTGACTACGGCTCTGGCTCTGGCTACAGCTACAACAACGTTAGTGGCCCACCCGGCGGATGAAGTTGCAATTCAAAGTCATAAACACGTGGAGCGTGGGCGCAAAGTCTAAGCTAAGCCGCGAAGCAGGCTGACAGTGGCAGCGGCAGCGGCAGCGGCGACAGCAACGGCAACGGCACTTCCGGCCCAGAGATTCCTAGCCTGGCCTTTTTTTCCAGACCATTTTGTTGCTGCCTCTGTGCTGGTTGTCTCCGCGATGTACAGAAGGTATCAGGGGTATATTGGATGCATTCGATTTAGTCGCAAAGACTATTTCCAGATAACTTACGCATTGACTTGCATTGTCATTAAGATTTCACTTTAATGGCAATATCTCCCAGAGACATGTATGTTGTGGTGGAAAACCTCTGGAATATCGCGCATCCATTACAGAAGTACGCGTAGCGCTCTGTTCCCCATTGAAATGGATAGTGTTGCGCCAGATATCGGGTATCCTGCATTCGAATCACTTAGTTGTACGTGAGTCCTGACCGTTATTTTTCGGTTGGCGCTGTTCGTTTTTCATTTGCATGCGAAATTTAAACATCAGCATAAAAATGCAATTTTTATTGCGCAACATTTCTCAATGCCCGCTGCAAATATTTTCGCGGGCTTTATTATATTTTTGTTCCTCCATGGTTTTGTTTCGCTTTGCTCTCTTCTCTTCTCTTCTCTTCTGTTCAGTTCAGCTCAGTTCCTTTTTTCGTCTTACCATTGTTGTTTGTTCTGGCTCGGCTTGTTGCCGCCGCGTTGCGTTGCGTCGCCTCGGCTGCCTCTGGCTGCTGGCCATATATTTGTTTTCCCTTTTTATCTCGGCCCCGCGGCATACACACCGATCTGCCTGCCAGCCACCCGCAGGTTTATTATGAGCTGCACTTTATGAAAATGCAGTTGCCATCCCGCTGTCGTTAGAGTTGCCACTGCCACTGCCACTGCCACGGCGTGGGCGAACGCGAGGCGTGTGGCGCTTGGCGGGGGCAGCCTCGAGTCGGCGGCCGCGCTTCGAGTACATTGCAAATATTTTATTATTGCACAATTTCGCCAACTTATCCCGCTCGCATGCGAATGCGAGGACTCGGTTGGGGCTGGGGAGAAGCAGCTCATGGTAGCCGCAAGGCTTCAGGAAGGATGCAAGCCAGCTAAAATAATATTTCGTTGCTATTTCTGTTTCTGTTTCTGTTGCTGTTGTTCTGTTTGTTTGTTTCTGTTTGTCGGTTCGTTTAGTTGAAATTACGTTTTGTATGCCACTGAATTTCATAGCAGCAGAAACATCGGCAGCAACAACAACTTGAGCCGAAAAACTTGCTTTCGGTTGTTATTATTCTTGCGTTTACTCCCGGCAAATTTGCCGTGTGCCGCCTTGCTCCTGTTCTTGGTCCGGCTCCTCGGCTCCTGCTGCGACTCCGAGTCCTAGTGTTGTTGGTATGGATACCGCTCCTTCCTTTTCCCACTTAACGTTCCATCCTGGCCTTGCTGTATTCCGTTACGCCCTCCCCCCCGCGATCCACAGTTCACCAATCCACGGACTGCCCCCACTACCTGGTGATGGTGGTGCTCCTGCTCTTGCTTCTGCTGCTGTTTTGGTTTTGCTTTTTTCGTGCTGTTTTTCCAACATTTTAACTTCCGCTCAATTTACCTTTAGGCCAAGTAATTTAAAAGCTGACGTGTTTGTACAACTACAATTTCGACTCATGTTGCCGTTGTTTTTGCTTCTGGTGCTGGTGCTGTTGCTGCCGCCGTTGCCGTTGCCGTTGCTGTTGGCATTGCCTGTGTTGAGCACTTCCTGGTGTGGATTTTTGCTGGGTTTGGCTCTTGTTCTGGTTCTTGGTTCTTGGTTTTTGGCTCTTGGATTTCATTCTGGCTCTGGCTCTGGCTCTGGCTCAGGCACTGGCACTTCTTCGTCTTTTTCCATTTTGTTTGAGTTGTTTTTCTTTCGGTCAAAATATTAAAAATGAAGCAAGAGCTAAAACTTGCTTTGGCATATATTTTGTTTATTTGCCCTCCGTTTGACTTGTGCTCGAGTCAAGTTTTGATGTGGCCGATGATGGTGATGGTCTCAAAGTCGAAAGAAACATCCCGAAAGCTGTTAAAACTGTTTGCCCCGGCTAATAGCCGGCAGAGGTCGGCACGGGGGACGGGGGTAGCGGAAGCTAGCTGAAGGTAAATATTAATTAAAGTCGATAGTAAATGGCCGAAAAAACGTTTTACCCACTTTGCTGTTTTTCTTTCTCGCTGATCCTCTTCCTGTTTTCTTTCCTGTACCTACCTCCCTCCCGTTGTCCTCCTGTCCACCGTTTAACATGTGAGCACGCAATTTCCTTGATTGGCAACGCAACGCAGTGCAGCGCAACGCTCGACACTGAAGTTGAATGATGGAAAGCCCGCTACTAAGCTGTCGACGGCGCCTCAGAGGGATATGCATAACGTATCAAAAAGTGTAGTCTACTTTTTGGGGTCGCAGTGCATTAAGAACGCACTCCCCTTCCACCACCACTCCCACGAACGAGACTGTGTGTGCCTATGTGTATGCGAGCTGCGAGCTGCGAGTGTGTGCTGCTGTGCACGAGCAGTCAACGCCATTGTTTGTGTTAAGCCCGGACCAGTCGAGCAGCCTCCACGACCACCGACCCCCCGAATCCGCCTGCTAGGCAAACCAACGAGTCTGTTAGCCAAGCCGCAGGCAGCAGGCGAAGCTGAAGCTGGAGCCAGGCCTGGGGCTGGGGTTCGGGTCTGGACCACAGGCAGAGCAGCCTGCTGCTGTTGCTGCATTTAGTGAAGTATTGTTTCTGCTAGATTAATCCTGTTTTAATTAAATATACACGCTGCCAGCACAAAACCAACAAGAACGTCGACTCTGGCGAACGAAAAAATTAAAATGAAGAATTCAGACGCCCGCAAAAACTCCATCTCCATCTCGTCGCTCCATAGCTCCATCTCCGTGTATCCCATATCCCATATCCCGTATCCTGCTTTCTGCTTTCTGCATACCGGCTCCGGCTCCGGCTCCCGCATCAACTTCTGACGTCATGCAAATGTGTGAGCTGGATGCTGCGGCTCCACTCGGAATGACAAAGTGACTTGACTGACTGGGCGTAATGTTTGAGTGCAGGACGAGAGTGCAGCAGCAGCAGCAGCAGCAGCAGCGGCAGCAGCGGCAGCACATGAATGAGCGCATTCGACCTCGGTTTATTTATTTATATTTTCATTTTTTTCCCTCTTTCCCGACTGCTGGTGCTGGTTCTGATGCTTATGCCTCTGCAGTTTGTTTTCCTTCTCCTTTCAAGAAAAACACTTTTTCTCACGCTGCACAGCACGTAGCTTGGAGCTCAGAGCTCAGAGCTCGGAGCTCAGAGTAGTACTAGGGTCCGTGTCCGTCCGCCCGACGTTCGTTTGTAATTTCTGTAGTAAATTAAAAATGCTGCGGTATTTTTTTAAGTGCTCTACACAGAAACAGCTCGGCTCAGTACATCTCCGGCAGGTTCAGGTTGTTGTGCTGCAGTGCTGCAGTGCTGCAGCGGGGGCTTTGTCATGCATGCTGGCTGGATGCCTCATGGATGCCTTGCCCGCACAAGTATTAAGACGAATCCTGAGATCGCGCTCGAGAGCGGCACAAGTTTTTAAGTTAATGAGCTGAAAGTTCTTTTGCATAAGGCGACGTCTTCTACTCAGAAGAGTTGGTTAAGTATGAGCCAGCTTTTTGCCGAGCACTCATCGGATGAGGCTGAGTCGAAAAAGCTGCCTAAAAGGATGCATTTTTCGAAATAGTTCAGGTACCAGCTTAACAAGCCTCAGTCTAGATGCCCAAAAACTTATTCTGCTGTTCTTTGGAGCCACTTCAACTATTCCAACAGCTCTTTGCCGAGCTGTCAGCCTCATGCTCAGGCTTCATTACAACATACTGGCACTTGCTCGCGTCATCCTTCAGGATAACCTGTAGCTAATCAGGGAACACCACACCACACACTGCAGACACTACAGACAATCTGGCCACAAACCAAACCGCTCAACCGCCAGCTCCGACGTTATTAAGTTTGTTCTTCGAGTCCCTTCTTCGAGTAGGGTGCTTCATAAGCGGCTGCCTTCAGACAATCTTAACATTTTGTTGTTTGTTCTCGCTCGCGCATTTGTTCTGCTGCAGTTGCTGCTGCTACAGCGTGGCATGCAATTTCGCTCCATTAAATACGACGCATACTTAACTGTATAAGTAAACTTCACTGCCAGTTGGGTGGGTCCCTGGCTGAAGGGGAGCGTGTACTGCGTGTACAACTACACAAGTATGTGTAAACATATCCACGCACTCTCGGCGGGGGCGCCTCGAGGGCGTGGCATACACAAGTGTCCATTAAATTTTGTCATTAATTTTCGTTTGTCCCTCTCCAGAAGCGACTCCTGCTCTGCACGGAGCTACTTTGCCGCCTGCTGCTCTGCTGCTCTGATGCTGCTCTTGGATTCTGCCCTTCCCAGTTTGCATTTTCATCATTTTACGAGTATTTATTTGCCGAGCAATATATAAATTAAGCTGTAAATGAAATGATATGCCTTCGTCTGTTCCTGCGTCTGCGTCTGCTGCTTCTGGTGCTGTCGCTGCCTTTGTGTTGGTAATTCTTTCTTTCTTTCTTCTTTTGAATTCAAATTGCAAAGGCCACATCAATGGTGATTGCAACTTTTGGTTTTTTTTTGGCGTCTGTGTCTGTTTGTGGCAGCCCGATAAGATACAGACGGGAATATTTATGCCCAAATGCACACCTGACATGGTATTACTTATGGGTTCGGATTCAGTTTCAGACTTAGCTGGGGTTTGTTTATGTCGGTCTGGATTTGATGCATATTCCGAAAATAAATATCAATGGCCTTGCGGCAAGCATTTATTTATAAATCTCGTTTATTAGTTCAATTTGCTGTTAGTATAATCGATGCACTCGGCTGCAATAAAAATCAGAAACACAAATCTATATGCTGTTTGCCAAATCTAACAAAAACACAGAAATATAGAAATATAGAAATAGAGAGAAAAACACAAGACCAAATTCCGTGCAAGAGCTGCAATGGAAAACATTTTGCCGCAGAGCAGGGTAATGGACCATGAGATACCCTGCAACAATTGCCAAACAATTGAGAACAATCAAAAATGCATAGAGAAACTTTCCCCAGTAATGTTTTGTGCTGCTTCTTCCACTTGCTCCCAATCCTCATTTGGGACCAGTTGAGGAAGCTGAAGCTGAAACTGGAGCCAAACTTCTGCTCCTGCTGCTCCTGCTGCTGGGATGTGAACCCTGCCCCAAAACTTTCCCCAGAAGGACATGTTTCTTCTAACCCAATGAACAGCAGTGATCGTTTGGCAGTTGCTGCAAATAAAGTGGTTTAATATTTGCAAAATAATTTATTGGCTGGGGCATTGCTCGAATCTCGGATGTAGTCGTAGTCCTGCAAGGTTTCCCAGTGATCTTAGGGCTGCTTCGTTCTGGCTCACGTAGTAGTCCACAAAACGTAGTCACCTCGATTTATGCCCTTTGGGCATTGGGCATGGGAAAAACCCCTACAAGTGAAAAATCGCCATGAAAATGGCAAACGCTTGGCCATGTAATAACCAAAATTGATAACAATCAATATGACCATATGACGGCATGGCTGCTGCCCATGTTGTAGGCCATCCCTCCCCCATAATGCTCGCGCCTACTCGCATACACGGAGCAACAATGTCCGCCATGCCATGTTGGTCGCATTTAACCTGTCGTTGACAGGACCGCCCCGCCCCCCAACCGACTGCCGACTTATATCGCCCCGACCGTGAGCGCAAAGTGCACGCATTGAGTTTTGATTGCCCCCCACCGCCGCTGGAGCCCCGCTAGCACCGCCAACACCGTCCCAAAAAATGCTGGCAGCAACTTAGTTTATTTGAAAATGCACTTAAAATTTAATTTAAATGTAAATTTGTGCAACGAAATGTTTTTGTGTCGAAAAAAATGTTTATGTAAACAGTGTAAGGGTGCAGCAAGAACTGCACACTACACACGGCGGCGACAATAGCAGGGGAAAAAAAGTGGAATAGAATGCAAATGCAAATATTGGCAACAGAAAAAGCAACACCAACGGGAAGCTGGCGAAAAAGTGTGTAAGCTGCCGCACTGCCTGCCCGTCGGAGTACGAACAGAAATGAGAGGAATTTATATGCAGATGTGGCAGCATTTTGCACCCTATTCCATCGCGTTGCCACCGCCATCGCCATCAACATTCACTAGCAGCAGCAGCAGCAGCAGCAGCAGTGGCAGCAGCAGGCGTGGCAGGAGAAAGAAACATCAGTGGAAGCTCTATGGCATGTGCATTCATTTCCAGGTTCCAGGTTTGGCAGAGAGCGTAGAGTGCGTGAAATTTTATAAAGCTTAAGCTGGCGCCGACCGCTCACGGAACGCTCCACTCCCCCTTGCAAGGGCACAGGGCCCCGAGCCCCGTGCCCCGGGCCCCACCGACACAGTTGGTGTTGATGTTTATTAAATTTTTGTTAAATTATGTAATCTTCGAGCGGATCTGCTGTGCTGTGCACTGGCAAATGCAATTCGGAACAACTTAAAAAGCAAACGCACCGCAATAAAAATGTCTTCCACTCTGCCCTGTCATCCATTTCCGCTGCAACTGCAGTAGTCTGTGTGTGTCAGGGTGTCTGTGTGTACAGTTGCATAGTGCACGTGTATGAGGAGTACTCGTAGCTGTGTGAGTGAGTTTGGGTGCACCCCTGCAGCGCTGTTTTCACATTGTTGCTTCACACTAATCTTCTGTCAATGCAATGCCAGGATGAGGATGAAAGCGACAACAGCTTGCAAGGGAGTTGGCTATGGGGTGCCCTGCCATCCAACCCTTGCAGCCTCCATCCACCCACTATCCCCCTCACAGCTCCATAGCTTCAAAGACCAAAAAGTACAGACCGCAGCCGCAAACGTTTCAATGTTGGGAGTACAGACCAGACCATACGAGAGTAGAGCAGAGCAGAGCTGAGCAGAGCAGAGCTGTAGCTGGAAGCGTGAGAGGGAATCGTTCTCATCCTCCAACAAGCAGATGGCTGTGTTGGGGGCGAATCTCTGGTTTTGTCTTTAAGTGTAAAAACATTTTGCTTTCGGGCAAGCAATCCCAATCCCAATCCCGTTCGGCTGCCGCTGCCGCTGCCGTTCCTGCCGTGACTGTGGCAGCATGTTGTCGCCAATGTAGGAGCGTGTCACCAGATCTGGACCGCCGATGCAGTCAAGTGCATGTGTCCCTGGCTGTCCGGGTGTGGGCGTGGGTGTGGGTGTGGGTCTGGGTCTGGGTCAGGGCCTGGATATGTGGTGGGATGTTTGGATACGTGTGTGTTACCAGCTTGTCGGTTGTTGTGCTGTCGGTGTGGTTAATGCTTTTAGCCGCTGCCCAGACGGAGACGGAGGCCCGGAGTCTCCGCCCCCCCCTCGACTGGCATCTTGGGGCAGTTGGGACTCGTGCTCGGCCTCGGGATAGAACTAAAACTAATGCAATATTCTTATTATTTGGTTTGGCTTGTTTGCTTTATTTTATTTTTATTTAATTTGCTTTTGATTTTTTTCTGTGTTCTTCTTCTTTTTTCTTTTGTTGTGCTTTTGGCCTTGTTTATTGGCGCAACATGCAGCTGCTGCAACAATTTGTCTTGCCTCTGCCACTGCCACTGCCTGTGCAGTGTTTGTTTGTTTGTGTGTCTGCTTTACACTCTGCTTCTGCTTCTGCTATTGTTTTGTTTAATGTAATTGCTTCAACGCTCGTGTTTCGGCCACTCCGACTAGTGGGTGTAGGAGTGGGAGGAGGGGAGTTGGAATATTTTTAATATTTTAGCAGCAGACGCCATTTGTCTTGACCGCAGACCGGACAGGGCCCTGGTTAGCGGAGTGCCTGACTCTGGGAAATTAATTTCCTATTAGCGCACTCTGACAAATTAAAACCGCAGAGTCAACAGCCTGACAGGTTCTACATTTAAATACGAGTAAGCCTCTGTCCGCCAGAATGCCAGCCCGCCAAATCAATGGCAGTTAGCAGGGGCCACAAATTATATGCAAAGTAACAACTAATAAATATTCAATGGCTGTCGCATTAATCTTTGAACACTAGCAGTGCAAGAGTCCCCGGTACGAGCCCCAGAACCAGAACCAGGCCAGGCCAGAGCCGGCAGTCAGCAGCCGGCAGTAAAAAAAGGAAAAACATTACTAATGCCAATCTTTTAGCCGCCCTGTCCCTGGCCCCGGCACACTGTGTTTATAGCCCATTATTCTCAGGGCGGGCCTCGAGGTGGACTCGTTCTGTGGGGCTCTTTTGATTGTTTTAGTGTACACTTTGATTCAATTGAAGATATGTGGGGGGGGGGGCTGTGGACCCTCCTCTGGGAGAATCCACTCTCATGAACTGACTTTCGGGAGCTTTGTACCCATTAATGTAGCCCTGATCCGTGCAAAGGGTATCCTCCAATCGAACCCCATGTCCTGGGTGTTTTGTAAATTTAACAAATAGTCACTGAGGTGAAAGGGGCGCGTGCTAAGGTCATAAACAAGCAGGGCCAGGGCCAGTGGCAGTGGGTAGTGGTCGAGTCCGGGTCCGGCTCCGGCTCCGTCAGAACGACAATACCTGGCCGACCTGACCCGCTTTACCTTTGGACCCTTACTCGCACACACACTCACGCATATACATACATATGTATACACGAATTGACCACAGTGACGCTCGGGCCACTCAACAAAACCCTCAGGCACTTTTTAATCTAACAAAATCCAAAGAAACCGCACGTCGCATAAATAATGAGACTGATGAGGGTCCATTATGGGCACGTAAAGCGGGAGCACGGAGCGGACACGAGCAAGCCAGCCCCTCATCGCGGGCATGGCACGGGGCGCGGGCACCGGACAGGATTGTATGGGATGGAACTAGACGGGACGGGACGGGGCGTCAACAGTCAATGTTTGAGCAACGTGTTTTTAAACAGCGCTAGGTGTGATAACAGTTGAGGTCGGCCATCGACAGGTCGACTGGATGGGGGATCGAAGATGGCTCAGAGCAGGCCGGGGCTAAGGTTGGGAGCTGGGGCTGAGCTGGGGGCAGGTCAAAAGCATGACAATGACAGCATAATTGATTTTCGAACAAAGCAAGGCAAGAACAAGAACAAGAACGAACAGGCAGACAGGGCCCAGTAGCAGGAGGAAGACAATTTATGAAATGGCTATGTATATGTATGTGTGTATACCAGGGATATATGTACATATATTCGTATGCACGGGTAAAGGTGGGAGTTGTATGTGTGTACATACATATATACAGATGGCCGACAAAGTTTGCCACCGACCAACAAAGTAACACACGAAACTACTCTGATTTGGCTTACCCCAGGAACAACTTTATAAAATTTATAAAAGCCGTAGCTTATATCTCTGTGGAAATAGAATTCCGCCTCACTTTAGAGAGGTTTACATGTACATACATATCTGCTCTTCTTTCCTCTTCTCTTCTTTTTTCCTGTTTTTGGTGTTGTTGGTTTGTTTTTTTATAAATAAAATCGGACCGCATCTCCGGGGAATTGGTAAATATTTGCTGCATTTTTTCTGCTGTTGATTTATTGAGAATATTATTTATTGATATTTGTAGTCCGTACTCGTAGTTTGAATTTGTTAAATTGCTTGATTATAATGTTTTAGAATACAAATAAATACCGCAGCGGAGAACTTATCAACTTTTTTGTTACTCCTTCTGATTCCCTTTCTGTTTCCACTTTCAATGTTTCCACAAACTTATGCTCTCTTTCCCTGGGAGCTACCATTCCTACTCTGGCATTATCTGTGATAGGTCAAACATACATTTCCCTTCTGACCGTCGCGGGAAAACTTTATTGGCCAAGTGTTGGGCTGGAACTGTGACTTCTGTTGGTTCCACTGACCACTCCTGACCCCGTCTGCTTCCCCGTCTGTGGTCGGCTGTGCTTTATTTAAAATTTATTTAAATGAAGCCGAACGTATAAATAGCGCCACTTTAGATGCAATCAATGGCTTAAGCATTTCAACACTGGGGCAAAGTCAAGATAGTGGCTTACGACCGAGACTGCGACGGTGCGAGGGTAGGGTGCGACGGTAGGGTGCGACGGTGAGAGCACTCGAACATGCTTCAACAAATTCAAACAGAAAACAGATAAAATATGCAAAAATTAATTAAATACTTGCGCTTTGCATGTTCCTTGAAAACAATTTGCCAGACACCAAGGCTCATGTTGAAGGTGGCCCATGGTGTGTATTTGTGTGTGTCTGGCTGTGTATCAGTCCTTTTTTGTGTGAGTGAGCCCGGAAGTGGAAGTGGAGTCCGTGCTGAAATCGGAGGAAGACGGAGAAGAGAGAGAGAGAGAGAGTAACGACGTCGGTGCTGAGTTGTAGTCGTGGCCAGCGATGTCGACGTCGGCCTGTCCAGGTGTGGAAAGTGTGCTATATAATTTGCTGCAGCCAAGAGCACGAGTATAAGCTGGAGCTGGAGCTGGAGCAAGAGCGGAGCAGGAGGGGCACAAAAAACATACAGAGCACAAAGCGTGCGGCAAAGCGTTGCAAGACTGTGAGGGAAGTACTAACAACAACAACGACGGCAGCATGCCGTGGCAGCAGCAGCAGCAGCAGCAACAACATCGATTGCAATTTACTGCCTGATGCACTTAAGAAAATTTATGCAAATACCCAAAAATACTTACTTTACTCGTACTTTACCGGCGAGTCCAGGTTTCAGGAACGGGCTGGAGGGCTGGAGGCAGACGTCCCGTGGCAGACGCCTCAGCAAGGACAAACGGTATTATAGCATAAATTTTATACTGCCGTCCAGGTCTATGAACCGAACCGGGAGAGAGAGAGAGAGAGAGAGAGAGGGATATATTGTACCTGAAACTCAGTTTGTGGCATACTAAATGAAGCAGCGCCCACAAAACTGCAAGCGCTTGCTTCATTACTTAAGGAGAGCCCCTACAACCCCCCCCAACCCGCTGACACTCGACACTCCACCCCCTTCTCCTGCACACTCTTTTCGTATTTTTTGAAAAATAGTTAAGAACTGCACTCACACAGAAACAGACACAGAACCGAGAGGGCAAGACGCTGGTGTTATATATGGCAAATTGAGCAAGTCGACCGCTGAGAATCTGGCAATGCCCTCAGGTCGTCAGCAGGCGAGTGAGTTATGTAACCTGGACAGTGAACAGTGAACTGAGGACGGGGGACAGAATGGGCAGTGGAGACTGGCCGAAACAGCGAACACAATTGGAGGCTGACTGTCCCCTGTCCGCGCTAAGAGAGTCTCGTCTCTGCTTTTTGTTTGCTACGTGCTGGCCACTGCCACTCTGCAAAGTGGGGCATAAATCAGGGGCCAGCTCCGGCTACAAGCTGACAGCAGACAAATTTCAACTGCCGCTTGACGCTGCACTAATTTGCCCAGGCATTCGCTCATCTTGAGATCCACCAACGACGCCAGCGACGATGACTGAGCCAAATTGATGTGCCTGCAGCTGCAGCGTGCAACGTGCAAAAATGAAAGAAGAACGAGCATCTTTGGCTCGCTGGCTGGCTATCTCTCTGGAAGGGATCCAATGCGATGGATGAATGCAGGATGTAGGGGACAGAAATCAGTGGCGGCAAGAAATATCGTGTTAACCAAATGTTGAAGCCAAGTGTTTGGGTGTTGTCCATAAGAGCCACGGCCAAGTCTGGGGTCCCAGCTCCCAGTTACCGGTTACCGGTTACCGGTTAGCGGGTCCAGCGTGTTCCTTCTGCTTGTAGGCACTTGTCGGCGACTTGTGTGATGAAGTGCAGCCAGCAGCCAAGCAGCAGGAAAGTAGAGCCCAGGTCCCAACTCTCCGCTTGCCACCCACACCAGCAGCAGGTTCGGTTCGGGCTCTGGTTAAATAACTTGCAGCAGGTGCTTTTTACACGTTTCCTAGCCTGTCTCACGACATGAGAGAAGACAGCTGCAGCCTGCCTTCGCTGCCATCGCCGCCTTCTGCTCCTACTGCAGTCTCCTCCTACTACGTTCGACCTTCGCTTGGCTAAACGCACTATCATCGCTCTATGTGTATGTGTATGTGTGTGTACATAACTTAAGATCTATGAGGATTTGAGGTTGTTTAGTGCCATGTACAATGCACCTCCGTGCTGGTGCTGCACAGCTCTTCAGGTTGGCTTTTCTCTGCTGCCTTTTCTCCCTCTCCTCCTTCTCCTTACCTCCCTCCTCGTTCTCCTACTTATTCTGCCTCAGTCTCAGCTTTTTTCAGCTGTCCTCGTTGCAAGCTACAGTTCCTGCCCCGCTTGGCTGTCGGTGTATCTGTGTGAGTGTGTGTGCTCTTTCTTTTTGTGGGTGATGTGTTGTGTGGCCCGCACTTAAGGTAATTTGCATTGCAGAATTTCGCAGAGCTTGTCCGGAGACGGAGACGGAGACGAAGCCGGGCCGGAGATGGAGCCGGAGAAGGGTCGCCGCCATCGCAGCCATCCAGCGGAGAAGCGAACCAACGTGCCGGGCATGAATGAAGCAAAGTGCTACAAAGGATTATGCAAATTAATTATTTTTCGCAAGGCGCCCGCTGCCCCTGCCACTGCCTTAGCTGCTTAAAAAAAGCCACCTAGAAAGTGTAACGACAAAATTGTGGGCGTTACACGCCCTCGGCGGCTGCCAACAATGGCCAAATAGCTGCAGTCACTCCGCCATCTCAATCTCTTTGCCTCACTGCACTCCCCCTCCCAATTCGCCTCCCACTTCCCCTCCATCTCCCCCTTCCCCAGTCTCGACCAGGTTCAGAAAACTGCCTGGAAAAGTTGTTTAGTTTTTAGCAGCAGAAGCAGCAGCGTCGTCGTCGTCGTTTTTTAGTTTTGTAGTTTTTAGATTTTGGTTGAATGCATTTTAATAACCAAGTGCTCAAGGTTGGCACTTTTGATGGCATTTTATTTAGTTTTTTAGCTTTTTTGTTGCTGCTGTTGTGGCTCAGACGTCCACCATCCCGCCGCCACCATGCCACCCCGAGCTGCGGGGGCACAGGTTGTAACTAACTGGCGTGGAGAGCGTTGCAGGCTTAGGGTGCTGCTGCTGCTGCTGCTGCTATTAAATTCAACAACTAGCTCGTCTCCAGTTCTCTGTCGGATGGCAGTGCTGCTGCTGCTGCTGCTGCTGCTACGGGCAAAGTTTTATTTAATGAAATGCGGCAAAAATGAAAAAAAAACAAAAAAACAAAAATGCAACAATCCGAAAAAGAAAAACCAAACCCACAGCAACAACAAACAAGCCCAATAAACATTAAAGGGAAAACTTTGCCTATTAAAATGCTACGTAAATTTCAATTTTGCCCTTGTTGCTGTTGTTTTTGCAAATGTTTTTTTGGCTTACTTCTTTATCTCGTGTATTGGCAAATGTGTTTAAGCCGATTGGCCGCGTCGTCGCTCATATGTGCCGAGCATACCGAAACAAAAATTAAATCCACCCACCCCTTCCAGTATGTATGTATGCATGTGCGTGTGGGTGGGGTGGCAGTGGCATGCTCTATGGCTGTATGGTGTACGGTGTGCGTCTTTCTGTGTGCATTGATTAGTTTCACACACAGGCGCGCAAATGTTGACCATAAAGGATGAGTTAGTGTGTGGGTATGTTCGCTGCACTTTGTGTTTTGATTAGTTAATTACATTTTATCTGTGTTTTTGTTTGCTGCATTTATTTATATACGCTTTCGGCTAGTTTTAATTAATTAAATAATTGCCCTGTAATAGCCTTTACAAACGCATGCTCCGCTTTGCCGATTCAATGCACACGGCATATGAACATGCACGTTCACACACAAACACACACAAAGTACTCACGCAACACACTCACAGAAAAGGGAAATACCCATGTGCTCGTTTGGCTGCTACAGATTCCTTGACAATTGCTGGGGATAAGTATTTAAATATAAATAAGGAATTTTTGATTAATAATGACAAAACCAAAATCTAAATTTTTCTGAAATGAACCCGAAAAACGTATTAAAGTATATAAATTGATGTTTAATTAATGTTTACCTAAAGTAGATTCCTATTATTGTTTGTTAATTGCACTGCCCACTGTACCAAATATTGTCATATATACATATGGTTACGCACCATGTCACCATGTAATCAGCAGCATCTAGCAGTTCACTCGATTTCTCGTCTTCTTTCTAATATTCTTGCTAATACTCCTGCATTAGATCTCGATCTAGCTCTTAAGAAGACTCCGTAGACCTGACACCCGTACTGATCTGACCCCGCCTTGAATCGATCTAACCCTTGATCTGTGTCGCCGTGAACTCTCCCCTACATAACAATATTGAACCTTTCGAACCGCTGTACTGCGCAAAATACACAATACAATCTTTACATAATGTTTGGTTATGCAGCAGATTTCTCGCGGCTTGGTTTATATCTCGGGTAATTCGGCCAAACTGCCGTAGAATAGTTGCACCCCGTCTAGGGCACATCGAGTAGTTCTTCAATACGTCACTGTGTTGAACAAACCCGTGTCTCCAATCTGATTCCGACTTGAATCGAGCTACAGCGCCATCGAAGATATTCAGAAACTTTTAATTCTCCTCCTTTTTCGTCCTTTCCTTTTTCGCGGATTTTTACAAAGACCATTCATCAAATATGGATCCGATTATGCCAGTTCAGTAGTATAAAATGTTGTATTGTATAAGAAAATAATTAAGGGAATTAAATTAACGAAAGGAGTGCCAAGATCAGGCAAATAGCACTGAAAACGCAATTCAATTCAACGCAAGTTCAACATATTAATATATTTTCTTTATATTAAAACTAAAGGGCCCTGTATGTTTGAGAAAAGAGGAACAAAACCAAGCAGAATATGCTGCGATGGTGCCATGTGGGTATACAAAACACAATATTTTGTTTTTCCACTGCTTGCGTGGTTGATCGTCTTCGATTCCCGTCGTTGCTGAAATCTCAGAGCTATGACTGACTTTATTGTAGAAGATCCAAGTATATGCCTGCTACTTACATATTGTCGAAGTACTTGGATGAGAATTGTTTAAGATTCCAAGCTTTTTGGCACCTATTTGTTAAAAAAAAAAAGGGGGAATTTGGTTTAAACTTTATGATATTTAAGTTTGGTGGCCGATTGCTTGCTATAGCATGAAACCGAAAAGGCGACGGCGGCAGATCAAAGTAATTGCCGAAGTGGCGGCGGCAGAGAGCCCTTTTAGCGGGAGAGCGCAGCAGCTCTGCAGAAAGTGAACGCTTGCAAAACCTGGACGGCTCACTCTGCTCATACAATAACAATAACAATACCAATGATTAAATTTACTTCTTAGTTAATTCTTCGGCGGCTGGCCCGATCAAGAATATTATTTGGTTTAATTATCTGTCCAGGTTTTCTAGGGTAGAGGTCCTCTTAGATCATCCTGTTGGGCAGGTCGACTGGGTGTATTCTGGCCAGCCTACGCCGGTATCTTGACCCGACAGTCTGAGTTTTATAGAAAATATAAATATTAACTTAATAAAATATTTGTTAAAATGATATTTTGATTTAATTTTCAATTTGTATTTTTTCTTCCATTATGATGGTCTTATAATTCCACCGAATCTCCACTGAAACCCGGCCAATGTGCCACTGGTTGGAAAGCTTACAGAGCCGAACTATTTGCTAATGTTCTATCGATTTGAACTGTCTTTTTGCCATATTAAGCTGCTTTTTCGTGAATGCGGCCATCCACAAGACTTCAGACCGAATTAAAAGGGGAAAATAATCAAGAAATGCAGTCTAAAGTATAAGTTGTGAAAGCTTTCCAAATTCTTCAAGCATTCCTTTCTATTTATATGTGGAATAAAACTGTCTGTTTTGTGTAAATTAATCGGCTTAACTTGTATTTTTGCGGCTAAATTTGTGGTCGCCACCTCACCTCGCCTACCCGCAGTATACGCGCAGTATTCGGGTATATGCTGATGCAAATGGAAATTCAGTTTTGTTTCTGACGTGCTCGAAAGGGATATCAATCGAAGGGCCACGTCCACGCGCTTGATTAGGCCGCAATCCAGGCAATGACATATGTTCGGCAGTAAATTGAAACTACTCCGGGAACCCAATCCTTTAAAATCGAATTGCCCAATCGTCCGCGCTTGACTGAGTTCGCTGCCACACACAAAGCCAACAAAATGTAATATTTTGGCAAAGTAAATAGCCGCCTACCCCCAAACTCTCAACTCCCACGCCCATGAGACCATAACCCAACCCCAAATCGTTGGTTGAAAATGCGATTCCCCACGCATAATGCCGAATGACTTCATGAATCCAATAAATTAATAAACTTTGGAAAACTCGCTGAGGTCACTGAGCGAAAACGGGGCAAACGAGCACAGGCGGGGGCGGGGGCCCAGGATTCCTGCCTCCACCATTTGCGCTGTGGGCCAACGCCAGCGCCAACCCATTCGCAGCACGCCCACTTCAACAGCTCCACCAACGCACATTAATCATTGAATTTTTGGCGGCCAACTCCCTGGAGAGGTGAGTGAGACGCTAACCGAGCCGCACCGCACAGCACCGCGCCGCGCCGCACGTGTACTAAATGTACACAAAATTGACTTATTGCCGGTCAAACACCTTTTCAAAAAGTGCGTCTGGGCCGGAGTGTGTTTCCACTGTGAGCGGCGGGAGGTGGCTCTCAAATTAAATATGAAAAACTTTTGCCACAACGCGGCCGGAAAAAAACAGCATTAAAAAGTGACGCCAAACGCATGCAGAGAACAGGGAAACTTTGGCATTAAGTTCCCCATCGTTCCCTACCAGAGGCAGAGCCGGGACAAGTCAATAAATTCGTACGCATACCCCTAATGGATATCGTAAGTTGGTTTTGTGGTCTGTAATGCTGTAATTCTGTAATTCTGGGAATTCGAATGCCAATGCCAATGGCAATGGGAGGGAGAAATTATATGGGACCGTTTTCTGAAATTGTTCATAACAGTTGAGCAGAAAGTTCATTAATAATTGCTTATGATTATATTTATCTTTGCGTAAGTATTCTATCAAATAGAGTACATTTCAGTGTTGCCCTGATCGCTTTATTCTCGGAATATCTGCAGTTCGGATCATCCTGTCCAACCTAGAATTGTTTACGTACTCCATTAGTGGCAGTGTAAGAGCATATTCACTTCGCATAAATGTACATCGATTCTCCGGAGAATCCCATCATTCCCGACCGCACGTACAAGTTTAATGTTGGGCAACTGTGGCGTAACTTAAATTAGAATTTTCCGCTTTTCCTCAGTCGGAGTGGACCATTGCGTGGGAAAGCAGTTGTTTGCCTTATCACAAAATTAATAAATTTCAGCTTGCTTTAACGCGCCTTGAAGTTCACTTCTCCAGCTCCTCCTGAAAGCGGGTCCTTCCTTGACAATATTTCTCCAGTTTGCGCCATAAATTTGTGTATTTGTATGCCGGGGCTGTTGCTGCTGGTTGTTGTTGCTGTTGTTGCCGCTGCTATTGGTCCGCCTTTGTCTTTCGTTTTTTTTTTTTTTTCGGCCAGGACTAAACATATTTTCGTTTGCCCAGGACGAGGGAAAATCCTGGTAGGGACACGAAGAGGCTGAGACCATGAGGACCATGCGAGGCTGTGTCCTGGTCCCTGGGCTGTGTCCTGCGGTTGTTGCGCCTAAAAGTAGTCAAATTGTGCGGACTAATAAATTTTGTTGGCCGTTGTTGTGGCGCTTGTTTCGCTTGCTTTTTGTCTGCCGGCTCTCTCCCTTTCCCTCTCCCTGTCCCTCTGCCATGCCACTGACACTCTCTGCACCACTCCACTCTGCTTTACTACACTCCATGCCCCACCTCTAGGTCTGCCACTCCATTTGCCCTGAGCTGCCCGCCGGCAATTGCTTTACCCTGTTGTTGTTGTTGCTGTTGCTGTTGCTGTTGCTGTTGCCGTTGTGAGTGTTATTCAAACGGGAAGGCATCGCACATCCTGGCCGAGCACAAGCACGGGCACGGGCACGGGCATCGGCGCACCTTGTTGCTCCTACAGCCAGCCAGACAGGCAGGGGCTGGATCCGAGCTGGATCCTGGCAGCCTGTATGCTTTTACCTTTTTGAAATGACATTCATTGGCTTTTACGTGTTTATTTGGAATTTCATTAAAAATTATTAGAAGCTGTTTTGTTTTTTTCGTATTTTGTATTTTGTATTTGGTTTTGTTGTTTTTGGTTTTTCTGTGGGTTTCGTGGGCTGGCTCGTTTAGCTCGTTGGAGCCCTCTCTACACTCCTGCTCTACGACGCTTCCCGTGGCCTGTGTGTAATGGCGCTTTCATGCTTGTGAATTTTATTTGAAAATTTTCTTGCGTTCGGTTTTTCAGCTGTTCTCGTATCGCATCGCTGTTGTCCTTGTTTTTGGGGAATTCTTGCTCGTTTTTTTGGGGACAGCATTTTAAATTTGTGCATACTTGTTGGCTTTTGTTTGGCTTCGGGTTCGGTTTTGGCTCTGGGTCTGTGTCTGGCTTTCGCTCTGGCTGCAGGCAGGCGCCGACATTTTGGCGGCGTTTCTGCTGTCTGGCTATAAATTTTTAATAGATAATGTGCGGAGGGAGGGGGAGGGCATGTGAAGTGGGCTGTGCCGAAGCCGTAAAGCTTTTAATCGTCGCTTATTGTTATGTAGATTGTCCTGGCTAATACCAAGCCCCTGCCACTGCCACTGCCACTGCCCCTGCCCCTACCCATCCTGTTTCCCCTGCTCCTGCCCCCATTGTGTGTGTCCCATTCCGCCCGCTGCAGCATAATAGCTCCACGTGTCTCTGTGTGTGGGAACGGCGCTTAAAAATTTTGGCTTGCCCTTATAACTGTAATGCATAAATTAGCCTTTTACAAAGTCATAGATGACACCGAGACCGAAGTGAGGGTGAGGGTGAGGGTGTTCGCTGGTGGATAGTAGAGTCTGAGAGTGGCCAGAACTCTTTTAATTGGCGTGCCTCTGTGCGGTTAGCCAGGGTCCTTCATCTGTTCTCTTCGTCTCTGTCTTTATGCCCGCATGGCTGCTTTCTCTTTCTCTCAAATTCATTTTAAGGCCTGATGGCACGCAGCAGCAGCAGCAGCCTCATTAAGCCTGTGGCAGTGGCAATGTGGCAATGGCACTGCATAAACTTGGCCAGTAAATATGCGACATTTGTGCTCTCAATGCATGCGCCCACTTAGCGCGTCTGTTGCGTAAATTTTCGATTGTTGTGTCGGCACTACATATGCAAAAACGAACTGCAACTGCAACATCTATGCCATGCCAGGGGACGGCATCTCTGTTTATACGAATATACCATATCCAAATATATACACATAAGTGCGATGGTGAAAATCTGGCATTTGCTGCTTTCGACTTTTTAGCCGGGCTAGCTCACAGTGCCAGTGCGACTGCCAGCGCCGCCGCAAAAGTTCTGAAGCGCACTTGGCAAGACATGAATGCGTAATAACCAAAAGCGGAAGCAAACAACTATAAAGTCAAGGCAAGGGGCATGCGGCAACAGCAGCAACCAGCAGCCACGCACTCAGCTGAGAGCTGGAGCTGGCACTGGCCCTGGCACTGGCGCTGGAGCAACACATATGCATCAAAAGAGCTAGAAACACAACGGGCAAACAATGCAAATGTATTTAGCATAATGAGACAGGAGAAATGTGCAAAAATGCAACCATTTGTGGGCAGAGGCAGAGGCAGAGGCGCAGGCAGTGACTGAGGCAGTGGCAGCGGAGGAGTCCTGGCCAGGGATATGGACTCGGCAGCCGGCAGCAGCAGGCAGCCGGCTCACACTTTATGTGTGAACGCTGCTGCGACTCCGACACCGACGCCGACTTCGAGTCTGCCCCTGACTTCAGTTCGCAAATGGCAACAACGTTACCATCTCATCCGGTTCCTCTTCACTCTCCATCTATATTCATGCTTGCCTGTGTGTGTGTGTGTGTGTGTGTGTGTGTGTGGGTTTTCAAAATGAAAGTCATATGCCAACTCATAACTCAACTTGTTGTTGTTATTCCGCTGATGTTGCCGCTGCTACTGCTACTGGCTCTGTTGCTGTTGCTGTTGCTGCATGCCCCGGCAGAAGTTATTTCATTTGGCATTTCAAGTTGCTTGGCATTTGAATGAAGTCATTACGAAGGTGGCAGGAGGGCAGCGGGAGTGTTAGTCGGAGTGGCAGAGGCAGTGCGACTTGGGAACAGCAACAACTAACTATACCATATAAGGGATACCCGTACCCATACCCATACCCATACCCATACCCATACCCATACCCATACCCGGACCCGGACCCTTGTACCCGTACATAGTGACTGTGTGCAGTATGTGCCTGCTTAAATTTTTTCGGTGCTTATTTGTACGTTTGCTTCCTCCTCCACGTACTTTATTGCCATAGCAGTAACAAGAAGGGGAAGGAAAGCGTCTAAATAAGCATTGACTTGAAAATACCGAGCCAAACACAAACACACAACACACAACACACTGGCAAGCGGCAGGCAGTGCCTTCAGGAGAACAGAATGTAATTAAAGTTGAGTTGCAAACTTTTGCTTTTATTTTTATTTATTTATTCATTTTAATTCCCCAAAGAGTCAAGTCAAAGAGTGTATTAGGAAGGCGGAGGGCCCCTGCCAAGTCCGGGGTATCCTCATGGTCGAGGCAGGCCTGCTCCTCCTGCCTTTGTTTATGCAGATTGCGACTTTAAAAGCACTTTCAACGGCTTGAACTTGGCTAAGGTGGCACTGGAACTCCACACACGCCACACACTCTACTCACTATGCTCCACTCCCTCCCCCTAACACTCTCGTTCACAACCGCAATCCTTCTTACACTCCTTCTCCCCCTACGCACCCAACGCATTAAAGAAGCTTAAAAGTTCGTTTCTTTTTTAACGCACGCAACCTGAAAAGTATGCAATTCAAAATGTACAGAGGTTTCCTGCTGCCGCCAGTGGAGGATCCCCAGCACAAGGAGGAGCTGGCGGAGCAGAAGGTGGAGCGGTGGGGGTAAGCAAACACAGCGCACTCACTGTAGATGGAGGGGCTGTTGGGAGGGTGGTGGTGTACCCGCTCTGTGTCTTGTATTTGCATGTAAGAAAAGTTTCACCACAGACCCAGACAAACAGACAACGTGAGACTTACAAATGCAGATGAAAATATATATATATGTGTGTGTGTGTGCGCGCAAAGGGAAAAAGAGAGAAAGAGAGAGAGAGAGAGAGGGTGCAAGAGTCTGGGTGGTGCTGCTGGGTGCGACATTAATGCTGCGTGCGTGTAAATACCATGAATCTGCCGGCATGTAAAACACTTTTGTTCCGCCCAAAGCCAGAGCAGAGCAGAAGCCAGGAGGGGAAAAAATAAAATATATTGTTGCAGCAATTTGTCAAAAAAATTTGCTAAACTTATTGTTGCTCCTGCAACGCCAGGAGCAACTGCTGCTGCTGCTGCAGACTTAAGTCGCATTTGAAAGTTCTCCAACCCACGAGGGGGTTTCGTTTTCCGCTGCAAGGACGCTTATTTGTGGTGCAATTATCAAAATTAAAAAATCCAGACACGTGGCTGATCCTTTGGGAGAGTAAATTATACGAGTATGTGCGTAAAACAAATAAAAACATTGCCTCTGCTCTGGCCCAGAGGGAGCGAGAAGAGGAGCTTCAATCATGGATGTGGGGAAGGGGAAGGGGACGGGGATATGCACACGTCCTCTGGTTCCAGTTCCAGTTCCAGGGTCCATTTAATTTATGCCTCGCATTGAAATTTATCACTGGACGAGCATCTTAATGGTTCATTAAATTCATTATTCGTACGACTGCGAAAAAAAGTAATAATCAAATTGGAAAAGCGCGAGACGAAACGAAACGCAAACACACAAACAATGAAATAAAATAATGCACATATTTGTGTGTGCACGCATGCAGCGGCAGGGGCAGCAGGGAAGGGGCGCCTGCTCCTGCCCGGGAACTGCCGAGTGCTTGACTTTTTTCCTCACGTCTGAGGCCGTTTTAATGAGTTTTTCCCTTACGTAAATTTATTTTCATTTGAATTCTTTTGCAATAATTTCAGTCGGCCGCGGGCCCAAATGGCTTCGAGGCGTGCACAAAAAAGCGATTATGCATTCATTAACGAAATTAATTGCAGACAAATGCAGACAAAGAGCAATTACACGGGCACACGCATGGGACAGGGGGTGGGTGTACATGTACGTGTACGTGTTCGTTGCACAGTATTGAAAAGTGTACAAATTCAAAGAGATTCCAGCCAAATTGTAACCTGTAGCTGTCTCTGAGACTGAGCCGGGTTCCGTCTCCCCTGCTAACAAGAAAATCCGATGCGGACCGGCTTACGGACTTATGTGTGTGTCGTAAGCAGAACATTACCAGGGCTTTTATCGTAAATGCCAACATCTTTTGCTTGTAATTTTCTGTTACGCTCCCAACACACTGGCACTGGCACAGGCACTGGCGCTCGCTCCAGCACTCGCACTCGCATCGCCTTCGCATTCACATTCTCATTCAAATAATAATGGCTGCCTTTTAGTTGTGCAATGATTACGTGATGCCTGCTGAGCCACACACACACGCACACGAACACTCACACAGGGATATACATGAGCGAACACATCCATTAGATATGAGATTTTTGTTTCTCATGGCTGTCCATGTCCATGTCCATGTCCATGGCCTTGTGTTGTCTTGGGTTCTGCTCCGCTATGTGTCCTCCCAATCCCAATCCACTGTTGCTGGGCTTATGCGTGCATTTGGCTTCAACTTCCATGTCATTCAGTTTTGACTCTAATAACGACACGCACATGCACAAGCACAAACCCTTGCCCTGATATGTATATGTTTCTGCTATATGTATATACGTACTCGTAACAATGCACATTGTGATTTCTTTTTGCCCCTTCCTATCCGCTTGTTTGTGTCTCTACGGGCGAAAAGCATAACACGACTGCGTATACGTAATATTTTCTACTTAGCTGGCAGACCCTAAAAAACAGACGAGCTGAAACGATGATAGAGCGCCGGGGCAGGGGCAGGGGCAGGAACAGAGTCTGCGTGGCTGGACGGAAATAGATTGAGCTTATATCAATCCTTAAAGCAACTTTAAAAACCCGAAGGACTTCTCCATTTCCATGGAGACGGATCTGTTTCGCATCATCAATCTATCTGTGAATTCGAAGCTGCTTAATGAGTTTCTCAGTTCATCCGCCCACCCCGTGCCATCTGCTAACTAGGCTTCCCTCGAAATTTCCCTCTGCAAAGCTTATTTGAAGTTCAATCCGACTTCTAGGCTAAACAGTCAGTTGGGAAAAGTGGGTTTCACAAGAAAATACTTGCAGTTGTTCAGAAGAATTCGTCAGCTCATATTCACATATTATTACGTATACGCAGCGGTGTGCATTATATGTGCATTAGTCAGCTTTACGCTACCACCGCTGACTGTAACAAATACGGGTACTTTTCCTGGCTAGGGCAGGAACAATACGAGTACGTACATATAGACATAGCCTCGTACGACATGCCACTGCCAGAAATACGGGGCTGCAGTTGGCTGCAGTACTGAAACTCAAACTGATGATGATGCTGTGGAATTGTTGCTGATGCTCTAAATGTTGTTGTTGATGAGTTTTGAATGCGTAGCTGTAGCTGCAGCTGAAGCCTTGGTTGGCAATTCTTGTATACTTCCTTGTCAGTGGAGCGGAATTAAGCGGCAAGATGTGGTCTGGTTCTCGTCCTCCGACCATTGCTCCCAATTCTCCCACTCACAGTTGCAGTCACGCGTGGCCCCACTATTTGTCAGTGCGGGTTTGTATGTGGACATTGCCATGCTTTAGCCGCTTTGCTGGTTCGTTGAACGTATTTCTCATTTTCATGTCCATTTCGGAAAATCCATGCTACTCATACTCATACTCATACTCGCACTCGGGCTCGGGCTTGCATATGAATGTATTTGTCAACGACAAAGCAACAGGACCAGCACAGCAGCTGCTGCCGGGGATGGGATGACAAACAAAACAACCAAATTAAAAAAGTACAAGCTGAAAAAATATCTTGAGGGTATACTTAGAGCTTGATTCCTGTAGTGGTCTGCCTTTTTGTCTTCCTGTGTGCCCGTGTGTGTTCCGCTTCCTGCTCTCCGCTCTCCGCTCCACGTATCCCCTTGGCTTAAGCGGACAGCTGAAGCGGCGTCTCCCTGAACCCCACTGGGTCCTGTGCGAGTACGAGTCTGCTGTCGCGCACTGGTATTTTGCATTTGCAGTTTCTCATTGCATTTGTAAGCTGATATGCGAGTCCCTGCTGTGTTGTTTTTGTTCTTGGCATACCCTTGCAGAGGGTAATACGATTCCTTCCAGATGATTGTACGTACAGTACACAGAAGGAACTATCTTCGACCCCTTAACGGAAGAGTTATCGGGATCAGAATCAACGTATGACCATGAAGCTTCCATACGAACGATCTGTGGAAAAACAATTTTTGTTTCTTTTTGCAGATAATCCAAGCGAACTTGGGAAACATGAGCTTTGAATTTACGGTCCAAATATAATCATATTTCTGTCAAAACAACGATCGGTCTGCCAGAGTATCAAGTGGCTCGGTCCCTGAAGCTGGCTTTATTCTCGATGTTTTAGTTTCTGTCGTTATGGCTGTTGGTGCACATGGAAATGTTGCAGGGTGGTACGGTACGGTACTGTTGTTTCTGCTGTTATTAGTGCAGTTGTTGTGGTTGTCATTGTTGTTGTTCTCTTTCACCCATTCCGCATTTGTTGTTGCTGCCGCTGCTTCTGGTGCTACTCTTGTCTCGGTTTGGCACTGCTGCGCGAGAGCATAATAGTTTTGTAAGCTCCCTCTGGGGCATTCAACTATATGAGTCTGAGCTTTGAGACCGAGGCTGAGGCTGAAGCCGGAGCTCGAGCTGGAGCTGGAGCTGAGACGATGTCTGTATTTCCCAGGACAATCTTTCGCCACGAGTGTTTGCACACTTGTGTTTGGCTCTGCTCCACCTTCACCCTCCACCCCATGCACACGCGTGCCCCCGCTGAGCTGCCGCCAAAGCCCTCCGCCAAGCCCCCCTTGTATACACAGTCGTATTTGGGCAACTGAGGACAAAAGTTTCCTTGGCTTTACAGCATCAACAAGCAAATACAAGCTGAGAGGCAGATACAGATACAGATACAGAGTGATGGGGAGTGGGAGGCGTACGGGGAGAGACACAAAAAGAGATAGAGGCTGCTGTCCTGCGAATTCCTCTTGCAGCAGAGGTACGCACCGAAAACAACGACAACGAAGGCTAACGACGGCGGTAAGTTGTTGATTTTGATATTCGAATGCAAAAAGTTGCCGATGGAAAGGAATGTGTTGCACAGAGGTTGTAGCAGTGCGTCCGGGGAAGGAAGCAAGGGAGGCGGTGTTGCATGCCATAGCAGCGTTAACCCAAGACGTCATGGCATACATTGCACCTTAGTTGCAGTTTAATTTAAAGATTGCATGCCCCATCGACGTAAGGCCCGATAAGAGAGGAAGTTGGCGGGAAACCAAGGGAAATTGCGGCTGAAAAATCGGATGCCGGGCAGTTTGTAATTAAGAATCGGCGGAATGGCTGGCGGAATCGCTGGTCGTCAGGATAAAGCTATCGAAGCGATGTGACAAAAGGGAATAACATTAAGTTTAATCGGTTCCAACTATAGCATTTTTCCAGAAAGACAAACTGCATTTATTCCACTGTGGGGGCACTTGCACCGATTGCACCGAGCTCTTCGGGTTGTGGATGTGTCCGGGGCTGGTGCTGGGGCTGACCGCCTGTGCATCTTTGTTTGTCTTTAAACTCGTTTTGCTCTCAAGACTTTTAGCGCCCATGCTTGCTCCCCTGTGGGCAACTTCAAGTTATACTTTAACTTTCGGCTTCCCAGCTACTGCTGGGTCAGACGCTAGTTTGCAACGACTCCGGCGGCAACAGCAACAGCAGCAGCTTCGTAAAGCGTGCCACTCCACAGCGACTTTTATGGTCATCCAAAAGTATGACAACTCAGGCTATTGCTCTTGCCGTTCCAACCGACCCCGGCCCCGACCCTCAGCCAGCCCCCGATGCGCACACATTGTCACACACACACGTACACAAAAACATACTCACCCACATGGACCATGACGGGTATATGAACTGCTTGTGCTGCTCGTAGAACCGTACTTATTTATATACTTATAGTTTACGGCGCTGCGGGACATATTGTGCTCGAATATATATTTTTGTTCTAATGAAAAAGTTATGACCATCAAATAAAGTATGCTGCTTGCCACAACCTCAGCAGTAGGGGCAGCAGTAGGGGCAGCAGTAGGGGCAGCAGCAGCTCAAAAGTGAAGCTGAACTGTTAAGTGACCGACCGTAAGACCTGCAATCGTCGTTGTTGTCGTTGTCGTTGTCGGGCTCGTTGTTCTCCTTGTTTGGTCGTTGGTGACCTCGTCGACAGTTGAGAGTTGACTCCATTGTGTGCTTCCTGTTTATGCCCCTTACTGGATGCTGGATGCCTGTATCCCTTGAATCTTTTGTCTTGTGCCGGCTATTGCCTTTCTTGTTCTTTCCTCATTGATATTGTTGTTGTCGTGGCCCGTCCATCCGTCCATCCGTCCATCTGTCCAGTGTAGGGGCAGAGTCTTCTTCGGTGGTTGTTAGTGCTTCTGCTGCTGTTATTATTTCTCATTCGTTGTTCGTTTAATTCAGTTTTCATATACACATGCATGCCTGTCCGTGTGTGTGTGCGTGAAACCTTTTGCCCACTGGGCGTGTACTTTATCATACAATATTGTTTCGTTTTTATTATATGTCACTCAGACGTGGACGTCATCGCCTCTCCCTTTGTGGTTATTTGTATCTTTGTGGAGCTTCACCCACCCACCCCTCTCCCTGTGACACTGTCTATGCGTGTGTGTGTGGGTATCTTGGTGAGAGCGTGTAAAGTGCGTTCTTTGGTTTTATATGAATTTTTTAGAGTTTTTTATGCACTCAACATGAAAATTTGTTCGTCAAGAGTTTTCGCCACAGCAACAACAGGCAGCAGCCACAACATTTTTGTTTGCCACGTGCGGCAACGGCTGCTCCCAGAGTTCTAATTTGGACTTTTGTGTGCCAGTATAGGCGAGGACTAGAAGAGTACAGTACGTATTACGGGTACGTATACGTATACCCGTACTCGTACTATGCCAACAACTAACTCGGAAAACCCACGTACTTGTCCCTGCTTGTTTACCCACAAACGGGGATATGTACATATATTTTTAACGAGTATTTCCATAAAATTACATATGCAAATACACATATTTTGGGCTGAGCCGAACAGAGTCGGTGGGACTGAGGCTGAGACTGAGACTGAGAGCGAGACTGAGCCGGGATAAAGAACCAGGCAAAAAGGCAAATAGGCAAAGGCTGCAGCGCCGCCCAGGCAGTCCACAGATTTAGCTATTTGTCAGCTCTGCATACGCAATCTTCAGGCTGAGCACGTAATACGTGACAATTACTACATTTTAGGTAAAACATGCTCATTAAATCATTTGAGCTTAATACGTACGGTAAAGGCAGAGGCAGGGGCAGAGGCAGAGATGGGGGCGGAGGCGGGAGCAAAGGAAAATGCAAAATGTGTGCCAAGGCATTGTTCGGCTCTGGTTGCTCTTGTTGTTGTTTCTGCTGAGGTTTGGTTGGGCACAAAAGCTACCTGGGCGCATATAAACCGCACAGTATTTGTCGGCGTTGTTCGCCGCCTCCTGCTTTGGCTTTCGCTTTAGGCTCTTTCCAGCCATTAGAAGACAGTGTAGGCCAGGCCAGGCCAGGCCAACTTGTCTATATGAACAATAGCCTGGCTGGCAGGCAAAAGTGAGCAGCAATGCAGGGCCGAGTAAAGGATTTTAACAAGGGGCACGGTACGATGACGAGACTGAGAACAACGGCGCTGATGAGTGGAGACTCTGCAAACACAAATGCGACAACAACGACAACGACAACGATAGGTACAACTACAACTACAGGCAACTATACAGTAAGAATATAAGGTATTTTCACAGCAACAAAGACGGCTGGCAAATGAACAGGCAGCTGGCGGGAGGGCGAAGGCGAGCAGGGGGCCAGTCGGGCCGGGTCCAGGACCTAGCTCTCAGACAACCCGGAAGTGTAACATCAGCACTGGCATCCTGGAGTGTCCTTTTACCGCACTTTGCATGACGTTTAGCTGGCCTGGCTCTGGCCTGAGCCCTGCCCCAGTCCGCTCCGCTCCCTTCACTCTCCACAGCCTGAGAGCGTTGTCTCCTCACATTACTTATTATGATTATTATTTAATGCAGCTACAGCTACAGCTACAGCAACAGTTACTCCATTGTGCCTAGACAGGCTAGAGATGGCTAGAGATGGCTAGAGATGGCCGTGGGATTGAATACTGCATGAGTGCTCAAAAAAGGCTCTTTTCACTAGTGTCCTTCCGAATCAGGCTGCCAATCACGTTCACGCTGTGCTCACGTCACGCCCTCATCTCTGGCTTGGGGCTCTGGCTCTCCAAAGTCTATTGTGGCCTCTTGTCCACTGCGTGTCGTTTGCATTGTTTTGCCCTTTTGTCTGGCTCACCTTGCTGCTGTGCATCTGCCTCTGGTGCCCCATGCCCCATGCCCCATGCCCCATGCCCCATGTTTCCCCATGCTACCTCATGCAGCTCTCTTCTGAGTGTACCTTGTTATTCTTTTGTTGCGTGCACTTTTCTCCGTAGTAGTTCGTAATATTTGTTAAGTATGCTTTTGAAATTGTGGTCTTCCACCATTATGTCATTCATTCTCCATTCTCCGTTCTTCAGTCCAAGCCCCAGCTCCAGCACGAGCCACTGCTCTCCAGCATCATCATCGTGGACAACAAAAGACAACGAGGAGGATGGTCGCCGAACAGAGCACCACACCACACCGCAACGCACCGCACCGCGCCGCATAGTTCATCTTGCAGTTGTTCTTGTTGTAATTGCTGTTGTTGTTGTTGTTGTTGTCGTTGTTGCTGGTGATGTGGCTGCTCTGTCGTTAGACTTGTTATTGAAAGAGATAAAGAGCGGTTACTTAGCCACACAACGGCGTTGTCTTTGTTCCATTTGCAGCTCCACTTCCTCCCATTTGTTGCCGCCGTCAGTGCAATAATGTAACATAAATATTACTAATTTCATGGAATTTATTTAACTGTAGTTAAATTTAGTGGCCTGCAGTGTGCCGCTGCAGTGGCAATGGTAGTGGCGGTGGCACCGGCGGCAAAAGGGGGATATATTCCGCATACGCCGCATAGGCAGGGCCCAGCCCACAGCTCGAGGCATGCTGACAGCATCTGGGAGCTCTGACAATGGAAAAGGAAGCAGCGCCACCATAGTCGGATGCACAGGCAGAGGCCCAGGCAGAGGCACAGGCAGTGGCCGAGGCACTGGCTAGCCATTGCTGGCAGCAAATTTGTTCTTGGCTTGTCTTGAATTTGACGGAGCTCCATTGCATGTCCGCAGCCGTTGGCCGTTGGCTGGATGTTATTTAAACGCACAGCATTTAGGCTTAAATTGCGGTCTCTTTGCGGTCTTCCCAGGAATTCGGTCCTCCCATTCTACTACTACTCAGCATCTGCCCCTTCCACCCTCTCTCATTGCGTGTACTGGTGGGCGTGTCATTAGACAGAGACGAGCTAAAAGAGATAAATGGTGACAGTCGTTGAACTTTTTGCTTTGTAAGTTGTTTATGCATTTCAAATGGGGCGTGAGGCGAGATCCGGCGAATGCCGGATGGGGCAGGGCAGGATGGGAGGGTAATACATTTTATTTGCAATCTTAACCTTAATTTAGTTGCAAGACTGAAGTGGCTCGACAGTCTGTCAGATAGACAGACAGTCAGCCAGACTGCCAGACAGCCAGAGGTCCCGCCATGGAATCTGTCGCCTGAAATAAATGAAATTGCAGAAGCAGGAGCAGCAGCAGCAGCAGCAAAAAGCGCAGCAATAAACATATAAATACATACATATACAGAGGCACACACACACACACATACACTCACACACAGATACAGACAGAAACGCAATGCGGCAACGACGCCATCTTCACTCGTTCAAACGAATTGCAAGGGCCCAGAGAGGATGCCGGGAGTGGAAATGGAAGTGGGAGCAGAAGGGTAGGGTACTTTTACTTTGTGCCAAAAGGCAATGAAAATGACTAATTTAGAGTTTAATTAAAATGCGCTAACGATTTGGCGCTCAACAGCAAACGGGAATAACAACATCTACAACAGCAGCAGCAGGAAGGAGCATGGGGAGCAGCAGCAGCAGCAGGAGCAGCAGGAGCATTGAGAACTCAAAGTCCCCGACTACAACTTAAGCCAGCCTGTCGCTCAAGAAAATTTCTGGCGAAATAAATAATCAGCCACAATGGGAACGAGCGGGAGCGGAGTAGAGTGGAGTAGAAGGGAAAGGGACAGTACAGAAGGCAGAAGGGGTTGATGATGGAGATGTAATCTCCTGAAATATCTATTAAAATAATTGCCATTGAGATAACGTCGATAGCTTTGAGCTGCCCGTCACAATGGCGACCGTACTGCAGCCCAGGAAAAGGCAGGGCGAAATACATTTACAATGAGGCTTTGAACACTTCAGGGCGATCATAAACCAATTCAACTTTAAAGTTTAACACAATATTTTGAGGGAGTTTTTCTAACAAGATGCTGATGAATAGAAAGGGGAACTCAATTTCAGTTCTATTAATTTAAGATTTCGCATTGTATCAATAGAAAAAACTTTTTGCTACAGCTGGGAATGGATGCATTGGACAGGGAGGATGTAGTGCCATTTACAGACGTTTTCAAAAGCAAAACACTTGATATTATTTTAATACCATAACAATTTTAGTATTTATTTACCAATTTGAGCAATTTGTGAGCCTGTAAAAAGAAAAGATATTTATAAAAGAGGCACATGCAAAATTGTATTGTGGTAATGGCGTCAATTAAATGTCAATGGACCAATAAGTCATCTAGATTCGGTTCGTTGTATATTATTACTCTATTTATTATACAATAATTTCAATTAGAGAAGATTAAAGAAAAAGTGAATTCCTTATTCAAAACTTAACTTAACTTAACTGATACTGATCTATTATTAAAATGTGTATATAATTTACGCTATATAGTAGCTATAATAACTAACATATATATGGTATCCAAGGAAATGAGTATCTGGATTTAGCTGCAAATCACGTCACAAAGGCCCTTTTCCTACAGTGGAAAATGATATAAAAAGGCTCATCACCCAGATCTCAACCCAAAGAATTGGAAGCAATTTCTCCACCGAAACAAGATGTTTAACGCGAGTTTCACCCACGATCTATCCAGCAAAAAATCCAAATGGACCGCCTACGTATCGGCCATACAAAATTTACTCATCAACAGACACTCTCTCAGTGGATCACCTTTTAGATGTTTGTACAAAATGGTCATGAATAAGAAAATAACTCTTTATAGATCAAAAATGCACTCAGCATTTTTTGGGCATACTAAACCTGAAAACATTAATTTAATTAACCAACTTTTAGATAAATGTAAAATGAACGAATTTATCTAATAGCAGCTGTTAAACAGCAGAGCTGAAGGCTTTTATATTAGCCTTAAATTTAATAAATAAATAACTTAAATAATTTGTTCACGACTGCGAATAATATTTTGAAATCAAGCGGGTATATTTTCAAGTTCCCACAAAATTTCCACAGCCAGAAGCCTGACCCCAAATCTTATCCCCTTTCAACGACCCCCGATGCCGGCGAAATGGGAAATTAAGTAAGGTGAAATTTGCGGAACATTGAGCTCCATTCCCCTCCCTATTCGGTTTCCCATCCCCACAACCACCCCATCCCAAACATCAACGGCAGTTTTAATACACTCGAAAATACTTTCTCCAGGCAGTGGCAGCAACAGCAACAACAACAGCAGAAGCCATAAATTGATGGCGCTTTGTCGCTGTTACTTAACGCAGATGAGAGCCGGGATACGGAATCTCGGATACCGGGGTCACGAGGTGGGAGTCGGTAGTTGGTTCTCGGTTCTCGGGAGCCGGTGCTGGCGCTGGCAGCGCGGCTGGCTCCAGTCAACGTTATTAATCGACTGGCATCCATAATTGTGGTTGCCATTATAATTGTCATTATGTACAATACAGGATAGATAGTAGTGCCTGTCAAAATGTCACTTGCCGTCTTACCGGCGGCCATGCGATTGTTGTGGCTCCTTTGGCATCTCCCGCCGCTGCGTCCCGGCATCCGTTTGTCGGACGGGCCTGGCCTTGAGTGTGTGAGTGTTTGTGCGGCAATGTAATTGACTGTGAATAATAACCGCTATAATAATTTTCAGCCACAACGCCAGAGCCTGGCAGCAGGAGTCGGAGGCCCCGAAAGCCGGGATAGGAATCGCTCGCTGGCATCGACAACAATGCTGACAATGTAGTTGATGATGATGACGACGCCGCCGCCATCCCAAACCAAGACCCATTGGAGTCATAGGCCGCACGGGGCACCATCACCATCGCTGATGCAGGCCCGGGCAGAGACAGAAGCACAATTTGCGATTGACAATCCTATTAATAACAAGAGCAGCCAAAGCCTAACCCACAACAGAGCTCCAGCCAGCAGTTTTAGTCGTAGTTAAACTTGGAGAAAAGATGGTAAATTTATTGACATCATACCGAAGTTCGTATGATCTTATACTCGTAAAGCAGGATACATTCAAAGGAATCGCAAAGCGTTTACATTGCTCGGATAAAAGTTAATTTAAACAAATTATGTACACAGCAGTGGTCCTAATTATAAGTGTCATGTGAAAACCGTATTGTCTGTATTCAAGACAGATAGAAAACTATGACTTACGTAGTCTCGTTAAGTGATATTTGTCTTTCAATGCAGTGGAAGTATATCATAGTAGCCCAATAGTAGCCATTAAGGACTAACAAGCCGAATGGCTCATCGCATATACCCTGGTATACATATAGTGCTGACATGGGACGGGGTCGGGGACAATATGAAGAAAGGGATCGCTCCCCGGCGGGGCCAAGTGGCGGAACAATCATAAATGACATTGCTCAATTGCATTTGATTAACTTAATTGTTTTTGGGCTTATGGCCGGGCGATTAACAATGGAGCGGCGCACAAATTTGACACGACTACGTCGACCCTCCTCCTCCTCCAGCTCCTGTCTCTGCCGCTGTCGTTAAGTTGGTTGGTGGGGGGTGTGTGGGTGGGTGGGTTGAGCGGGCGGTGGGTGACAAATGTCAGCAGCGTTGGCATATCTGTATTGAATTATTGACATAATTTACAAAATCTGTGGCTAATGGGCCGTATGACTGTGTATAAATACCCATGGCTATCTCCAGGTCGAAGTACGCGGTTATACTGGATATTTACCCTCCTGTCCGCCTGTTTGTGTAAGTATACGTATGTGTGTATGTGTGCATGAGCATGTGTAGGTGGTCTGCAATGCATGTCAAAATGAAATTTGTGTATTTTGCCAATGAGGAAGAGAATGAGGATGGGAATGGGGATGGGAATGAAGAGGGGAATGGGGCATATGCATGGGGCTGCAAGGATGTGCAACAACGGCCCGCAACAGGTTTATTTATATTGCCTTCAGCTTATTGAATTATTATAGCTCATTAATGACTCTGCCGAAATTCGATTTCGGACCAGGGACAACACCTGAAACAAGACTCCTGGGACAGGATCGCCTCTAATGTGTCTACATAGCTCCAAAGGTACTTTTATCGGGGACATTTGCAGCTTGTTAGCCAAATGGAGCATTAGTGTGTGCATTAGTCATTTATTAAAGTAATTTTTATAGAATCCAAGCACGAAAACCCGACCCTCGAATTTCCAATTTCGACCCTCGACCCGAGAGCACAGAGCTCTGATCCCGTCTGGCCAGACCGTCCGCAGACAACCGCAGCCAAATACTCATACAGCAACAGGAACAGCGACAACGACATTGTTTGTGTGTGTCCCATGTCCTGTATGTCTGCGTGAATACTGGTACAATGTAAACCATAAAACTAATCTTATTTGACAGATGAATTAATTAAAATCAGTGGAAAGCATCTGACTGACATCAGGGCCTGCCAGAGCGCCTGCCAGTTTGGCTGGCAGCCTGGGCTGCTGGGACGTTCGGCTGTTCGCTCTGAATTTACCTATAGAAATGGGCCGTAGAGATTGAGTTGGAAGCGGGGAAGGAGCAGGGACCATGAAACACTTGCATGTATTTTCAAATTAATTTAACACTGTCAATTTGTTGTTCGGCTTACAGCGGCTACATGCATTCGTGGACTGGGTTAGATGGTTGTCGTTGGCGGTGTTGTTGCATGCTGCATTTCGATGGTAAACGTTAACTAATTCCATGGAAATGCTGTTGCCTGGCTCTGGCTGCCACCGCCGCCGAGTTGCTATTTGCATTTGCGACCACGGCAGCAATGCGCGGGGTGGGGTGCAGGGCGGAGCTGGAGCAGGGATAGATACAGTAGGGTGTCGGTCCATGCATTGCCCAAAGCAATTGGCGCGACCAACGCGACTCTCTGAGTGACAGCAACAGTCACTGACATTTAGCATGATTTAATGACGGCGCTGCGGGGGCCGTCGCGTCCGAATCTAATGAAATGCTTTGCCCCAACAGCACCAGAGCGGTGCAAGGGGAGGGGGAGGGGGAGGGCAAACTGCGTCCTGTTGTAAGATGCAAATGGCAAATCTGCAAACTGCAAACTGCAAACTGCAGAATGGAGAGCAGAGCAGAGAATAGAATGGACAAAATGTAATTTGGCTTGTATGCAAAGTTAGATGAAGAAACGGCAAGTAGCACTGAAAGCATTGTCATGTACGGGTAGTAGTAGCACTCCCATCTCCATCTCCATCTCCATTGCCAACGAGAGGAGCTACGGAAACGGACTGCGGCTCTGACTAACTAAAGCTGGACGAGTAAATGCTAATGACTTTACGGTGTTATCGATGTCAAAGTTTGCGCTAATAATAAACTTCAACTGAAACTAATTAAGCGACTTGGCGAGCAGGCAAACAAAGTGGGGAAAAATGCGAGTAGCAGTGACAACCCGCTGTTCTTTCGGCCAAATAATTAATGAACTGCACCAGCAGGAGGCGGAGCGGCGGCAACGGTGTCAGCTCACACATGACGCAACCGAGTGCTCCGCATACAAATACACTCTGATTCCAGGTAGTGCAAGTTAAATTTTCAATTTACTGTGGCACATTTGGATAAGGGAGGGAAAGAAAGTCGGGCTGAAACATATTATCTAGGAAGTTATTATATCAAAAGATCTTCCAACAAATATTGTCGAACATCCAATAAAGTTCTACAGTGAAGACTGATCCTGCACACATTAGATTTGCTCAACTAATAAACAGATTCCTAATGATAGGCCATCGTCAAATACTACGTTTTGAGGGGACACACATATTAAAGTAAAATGCTTGATTTCTTATACATACATATGTACGATTAGTAAAGCAAATACCTTTGTTTTGAAGTTTACGCATAGCGTCAAATGTCAGCAGATTAACCGCAATTGAAATTCGTGAAGACTCAAGCTCCTGACATGGCCTCGAAGTGAAGGTTTTGACGACCACATTCTTCTCTAGTGTGGAGGTTTAGAGGTGTAAATCGGGCCAATTGCAGAGTCAACCCTCGCTCTGCGGTTACATATTAGTGACGGAAGGCGTCAGTTAGACAGCGTTTGAAAACTATTAAACAGCGTCCAAAGTTCACCAAACACGAGCGGAAAACGGAAAACGGAAGGCGGAAGGCGCGTGCTGTTGCCTGTCAGAGTTGACTGCTTTTGGTCCTGGCCTCCTGTTGTTGTCGCTGGCTTTGTCGTTGTAGTTGTAGTTGTTGCTGGCACTGTGTTGGTGGTCTAGGGCAAACAAACTACAGCTTTTAAGCATTTGTGTAACATTAATTAAATTTATATTCAAACAGCGCGCGACTTAATTTCTAATTTCCGCCTCGGCTGACGGCGGCCCCACGCCCACTGTGTGTGGATGGGGATGCCTGTCTGTCCATGGCTGGTGGTTGTGGGTTAAGTTTGTGTGTGTGTGTGTGTGTGTGTGGTGCGGTGCCGTGCGGGGGGCTGGCCTGCGGGTGGCAGGCACTTTAAGGAACCTGCCTGGGCGTCATTAACTTTAATGCCTCGCTTTATTTAGCAGCAAACAAATGTCATAACAACATCCTCGACGCGCCACAGCACGAGTGAGCTTGAGTCGAGCTCGAGCACCGGGCACCGAGCTCCAAACTGGAGCAGGGGCCAGCCTCCGTGTCAAGCCCCAGACCATAGCTCTCCAAGCCAGAGCCGACGGGTCGGTACGGGCCGGGCCATCAGCATCAACACTAACAAGTGCGAAACGAGGTTGTTATGAAATTTATGCGACGCATACTTTTGTCATAATTGCGGCTCCTTTTGACTTGTGAGTTTTTCCCCTCTGATACCCGGTACTAGCCGAGAACAAGGGTATATTGTATGTGCTTATAAAATATTCTATCTCAGGACCAACCCATGACTCGGTACAGCCGTATTAGTCCTTCTCTCTGCGGTATGATCCCATCTCAATATTGTTGTTATATGATAGTTCGATCAATCGATCGAACTATTTTTCTGTGTCGTGTGTGGTGTTATATCATTCCCGTTTACCATCTCGTTTCCAGGTGCTATGATTATCATTGTTTAGTGAGTTATGTTTTATGAAAATCGAAACAAAGTGTGGTAAGATGTAAGTCGGGGGTATCTTACAGTCGTATCATATCGTTCCTTTTGGCTTTTTTGTAATGTTTTGTTCTCCCTCGTGTTGAAAAGTGTCGACAGTTTTGAAATATGGGGCAGAGTAAGTTCAGCGCCGACTCTGGATACTTTGATGGAGTGGGGTACATGCAAATGTAATAACCCTGGCATTGGCTCCAGCTCCAGCCTCGACATCCCTGCTCCTGGCGCTGATCTCCCTGGCGTCTGTCACTTTGCTGCACGTCAACGTTATCTCCCTCTTCTGTCGGCTTATTTGCCGGCTCAGTCTGTGACCTTAGCCACCCACCTCATCGGACCACCGCAATCAGACCTGAGCCGGAGAGTCCCTCTCGACTCGGGCTGGCTGGCGCTGGCTGGCTGCTTCGTTTTATGCTTGTTGAGTTAATAGTTGCTTGCCATCTCTCGGATTCAGCGCGTTCCACTGCCAACCCAGCTTCAGCCCACTCTGTGACTCGATGCCTGAGCCATGCCATGGCGATAGTGGCAGTGACTGCAAGTGCCGTAATTTGTAATTTCGGCAAATGAATTTTTGGCTTTTCGGGCTGTGGTAGCTGCCATGTTGCCATGGAAGGGCCAAGCCATGGCCGGTGCCGTGCAGACCAGCATTCGGCAGGTGGAAATTTGAGGTCATTCTGCCGTGGTGTTCAATTGTCAAACGGATTCAAGTCAGTCCTGACTTGCTTGTTTATCGCTTTGCTGGCCACCCGGCGGCTGACTTTTAAATAAACCATAAAACAAGACTATTTACTTCAGTTGCGTTGTGGCCATAACTACAGTATCGGGCTGTCCAGGACGAGGAACGAGGACAGGGTGTACTCTCTCCGTTCAGCTTTTTGGTCGTTTTATCTTCTTTTTATCGCTTCTTTAGCTGGGGATCCGCCCGATGTTTGACTGTCTGGCCGTCCGACCGTCCTGGTTGGTTGGTTCTGGTTCCCTGGTTAGTTGGTCGGATGGTTATTTTTAGTGGCAGCCGTGTTAAATTTCGTAGGTTCTGTGCCTGCACTTGTTCGGTGCCAGTGCCGGTGCTGTTAGTGTTTTTCTACTTTCCACTCAACTCCACAGCTACACCGTTTTTTTGGCTCTGGCCCCGTAAAACGGACAGTAAAGTGAAATTGTCAGCTACAACAATGGCCTAAAAATAGCCCGATCCCTTACAGTAAACACTCGGCTCAGTCCCACACAACTGTCGGAGAACCGTACTGCCAATAATTAGCATTCATTTAATAGTTTGGGTTTGGGATTTTGGCTTTGGAGGCTTTTAAGCAGTTAACTGATGTAGATACTGTTGCCGTTGACGTTGCCCTCAGCCAACTGTTTTATTCTCAAAAGCGTTTACATTAGAGAGTATTGCATGAGTGGCGAGTGGGGAGTGGGGAGTGGGGCTCTGTTGGGACAACTTCAATGACAGCCCAGCGGCAGGCACGTCGAACGAAAGATAAGCGCACTGTGGTATCGGATGGCACAGTTTTGCAGGGGGGAATCTCGGGAGAGTCTCGATAAATCTGAGGACCTCATCAGAAGCAATTCGAGTACATCTATTCTGTATTTATCAACGGTACCCAGGTGATTGATTTGCCCCTCTAGGAAGGTTTGTGCACCACTGTTCGTATCATAGAGTGGTCCCCATGTGTAGACTTTTTTTAAAACATGGCAAGTAATTTACCTGAAATCATTTTCGCATTTCTCATTTTCTACTATTGAAAGCTAGTTGGTTACACATTTTCCCAATTAACTGATTTCCCCCACGTGCCCATTGAGTAACCAATCGATTGTCATTGAATAACCGGTTCGATGGATTAGCCTTCACGTTTTAGAGTGACGTGACTGTCAAAGTGCCGAATGAATGCCATCGAAACTCATTTTGCGGCAATCAATCAATCAACATTAAACATGTTTAAAATATAGTGTAAAAGTATAATTAAAATTGGACAAGTGTAACTCTCCGATTAGTTTCCACATGTACAACCTGCACAGCAATAAAGGACTCCTCTCGATCTCTTTAAAATAATAAACGGCATATTACATAGTGGTGCCGTGGCTTACAGTTACTTCAGATGAGACCTGGTATATGTTAAGATCCATCTTTATTCACAATTTTGAGCACAGTAGAAATCTCTGAAATTTCGTCTGGCCGCTCCACAGTGCGGCCCACGTCGACGGCATCCCATCGTAAAAGTTTAAGTGTTTGCCAGACATTTTCTCGTTAACTGCGAGCACCCAAGTGATTTTGATGCTGTCCAGACCCTCGGCCTCGGCTCTCCCAATACCCTCGAGCTCGGCGTCGCTGACGCCTAAAAATTCTTCGTTAAAATCGAAAATTAGCTAAAAAGTTTCGAGAGGCGACACTTGTTAAAGTCGTTCCCCACTGCTTATTTGTAAGAGAAGCGGGAGGAGGGTAGGGGTACTAGGGGCGCTGTTTTGGTTGGATTTGATTATGTTTTGGTCACCGCACTGCACTGCATTGCATTGCACTTTCCCTAATTCAATTTAAAGCCACCTCCACCCCAATCAAGTAATTGCCAGGATCTGTCCTGACTCCAGGCTCCCCGTTCCTGGCTTCCTCTGGCTAATGCAGCTAAGTAGTTGGCCTTGTGCGGTAGTAAAATGAAATAAGCCGAGTCGGATGAAAAGGATATGCAGAGCCGGCTGCCGACTGCCGGGTGCCCAGTGAGGGAAAAGCCAAAGCCAAAGCCATTTAATAAATGCCACAATTTTGTATCTATCGTACTTTTACTTGTACTCAGAATATTGCCACACGCTGCCATTGTAATGCACATAAAATATTTTCATTTTATTTTCAATATACTTTATCCATTCCCTGCCAGGATGGCTCCGAGTGTGTGGGTGTGTGTTTTTTTACATTTTACGACTACGACAAATAAAATGTGCATGATTTTATGATCTGTTGATATTCCATTACAATTTTGTAAATATTTTGTTGCTGCTGGTGCTGCTCCTCGGCAAGAGGCTCCGACTACTGGCCCACACATCCTAGCACTTATATTGCTGTTACAATAGACTTACAAACACATTCCAAGCCCTGCACATCCTGCCCCCTTCTGAGCCCGCTCGGGCTCTCCTTGAATCCTTGAATATTGGGGCTTCTCAGTTGCCGCTGCTCGGAGAAAGGATGTTTGAGGCTCTTCCGAGCATTTGCCACAATGGGAAAGTTCTGATAGCGGGACGAAGGGGACGAGGTGGCACGAAGGCCCACCCTGATCTGCCCCTCTAGGGTTTGCCCTGGTCTGGTCTGGTCTGGCTAGGCGTCTGATTGCTTTTACTTGCCGTCTTGCCGTCTTGCCGTCCTGCAGTCCTGCCTGCCCGACTCCCAGTAACGGAATATTTTTGTATTTCAAGCTTATTTTTTATCCAATATGCACAATGATGCTTATAAAATATATTGCTCATGAATATACATATAGGCATATGTATGCTGCTGGCTCACGCTTCCTTAACCCCCAAGGGGCTCGGCTCTCTTCTCTTCTCTTCGCTGCTCTCTCTTCTCTCTGCTCTCCCACCGTTGCGTTGTTATGTGTGTGGCTTGCTCGAGATTATTGCATATTATAAGCCTTACAGCATTAAATGCAACAATTCAAAGTTCGCACAAAAGACAAACAAGCAAACAGGCACCCTCCTGGGAACTGGGAGGGGAGAAAAGCCGGCAAGCGAGCAGGCAACCAAGACAGGGAGTCAGAGTCAGTCCGGCAAGTGGCTCTTAAATTTTTAACACGCAAAATTGCTAAACAAATTTCGGTTAAATTTTTATTTCCACGCAAACAGCAAGAACAACTTGCATAAATGATTTATTGCCACAAACAAAATTCCGCCTGCGCCGCTTGCGTCGTTTGTGTCTTGGCTGCCACTTCAGCTGCCATTGCTAGTCGAGCATCAAAATTTGGGCCGTGACCAGAAACAGGCGACCATTGCCAGGCAGGACAAATTTGTGCGAGACCGAGCTTGAGTGTGAGTGCGAGTGCGAGTGGGGAGAGCGGGGTGCCTGAGCAGAACGACCAATGGCCAACGTCAATGCCAGCACAAACTCCAGCTCCGGCGGAAAAAGAGCCCACAGACCGAACACTCGAGACTCGAGACGAGGCCCAGCCACACGCTCGTAAAATTTTATATCCAATTTTACGATTTCTGACGCAAAAAGTGAAACTAACCATTTCGACATTAGACATGAACACATCTCGACCATGGTCGGCCCGTCACCAGCCAGCGCGTCTGGTCCGAGGACTCTGCCTGGACCTGGCCCAACCCTGTAGCCCAACGTTACACCCGACGGCCCCAGGGAAAGGGACAGAGGCTGGGACAGCTATGTGGACCGCCAGGCAGCTGGCCCATGCTGCAGCAGCTTGGGCGTCAACGAGCGAACAAACGTCAAGGATGCTGTGCATATTTTTTGTCAGACACTCGCTTTCGTTTTGCCTGCCATTTCTTCCAGTTCTACTACTTCTTTTTTTTGGTTCCTTTTGCCTTTCCTGTTTTTGGTTATTCGATTTTGGCGATGACAGCCCGAGCGACATTAAATGCCCCGCTTCAGTTGTTTGTGCTTTGCGGTATAGGCCACACAGAGGCAAGGCAGCCAGGGGGCAGGGCAGGGACTGGCAGCGAGGCAGAAACAGAGTCTGGACAGCTGGCCATCTGGCCTGGCATTCCGTTCATATTGATGGTCATGACGCCACCCAGAAATGCCTGCCCCTACGTTGTTTGCCGGCAGTTTTACGGCCCCCGAGAGCCGCCTGCAAAGTTATTAGCAAGAAAATATAAAATCCATGACAAAAACCTGAATTATAGGTAGATTTTTGTTTATTTCCACAGCGAAAAATGAATGCATTTTATTTAGTAATAAACTTTTTATGCATAAAGTAAGGCAACGCAACGGATTCTTTATTCCCTGCTGATCAGAATATACGGATTGTGCATTTTCTGTGAGAGCTGAATATACCAGTCATACCTCAAAATGCACACCTTGATCGATCTAAAAAAAGGTCTTAAACTATTTCCATAAAATTGTTAAACTAAAGTCAAAAGGGGATCCCTTTTGCCAATTATATCATGTAAAATGCGATTAAAGATGAAAGATAATTGGGAACTTTTGAATAATTACATTTCATCTACAGAGGCATGCTGCCAAAGGTTACCCGATTGTCTGTGACATCCCTCGCTGTGTGAACTATGGCCCATGCCTGACCGGTTTTTCGGTATTGACAATCCCTGCGGCTGTGTTGACTCAAACGGAGTCCAAGTCATCACCACTGGCTCTGGCTGGCGTTTGCTCCTACTCCGATTCCGATTCCCGTTGCCAGGGACTGTGCTTGTGCCAGTGCCAGTGCCCCCTTGTGGGGCCCCGTATTCGCATGTATTTGGCAAATCAATGGCTGACCGGGTGTCATTAAATGCTTGATCGTTTAATGCCCGCACTCCATCCCCCTCACCATCCCATACCCCACTACACCAGCTGTGGCTGTTGATGCTTCAGCTGCTGAAGTATGTCTCGGGTGCCCAGGGTCGCCATCGCCATCGCCATCGCAGTCGCAGTCACAGTCTGGGACGTTTCCTTCGCCCCAATCGTTGCTGTTTATCGTTTCGCACTTCCGTTGGTCAACTTCCTGCAGCGATTGGCAGAGCAGGCAACGACGGAGACGGAGATGGAGACGACAGGCAGCGATGGGGGCCAAAATCAATTGGAAATTAATTTCATGCTTTGATTACCGGTCATGACGCACGTTTTATGACCTTGAATACGACACTTTTGTGTCGTCGCCAACGCCATCGCTGTCCTGCTCCTGCTCCTGCTGTCCTCCTGTTCTGCTGTCCGGTTGCCCTCGTGGCCGTGTCCATTTCCTCACTAAATTAGCCAGGCAATGGCATGAATTGAAACGAAACTGGGTGAGCTCTACCCTGCTTACTGCCTGGGGGATGAGATCGGATGGGATGGGTCTGGGCATTGCCTCACTAACTGCTGATGGCCGGCTAAGCCTGGGAATGGTACGAGTATTGCCTTCAATTTATCAAAGCCATGGCTCATTCGTCGATGCCTGTCAGGTAGGTTAGACGTGGGATGTGACCGTCCGAGACGTGGGCGCCTCGTTAATTGAAATGTTTATATGACTTTTTATGGGCTGCCAAAAAGGCCCATTACATTAACGGGACTTCAATGGACAGAACCGAGCACTGATTAAACTAATTCGCACCAATAACTCACCTTCGAAGAGTGCGAAAATGCCTTTATGGCTTAGTTGCCTCAACTCTTGTATCCGTGCCCGTGCCCGTGCCTTTCTATGTGTATGTAAAAATATTGCATTAAATTTACTTTGTCCAAGTTTCCCTGGGCCACGAGCTAGGAAAGTTGCAAGGGAAGCGAAGGGAACTGAAAGCAGGGGCACGACACTGCTTCTTTCACCTTTTTGCATCCTTTGTGTCAGCAAAAGTTTTTCTGCACGTTTGTGCAAATCCATTCAATATGGCTGCCGTTGCCGTTGCCGTTGCCGCTGTAGCTCGAGTTCTAGCTGCACAGGATGGTACTGCTCTGGCTCTGGCTCTTCCTCAGCCTCCGACTCCGGCAACGGCAACCAGCTCCTGTCTCAGCTTCGGATGCTGCCTGGGTACCGTACCTCCTGCGGACAATCTTAGGCTGCCTGCTGCCGCTTGTCGCATGGCAGCTCATTCGTTTATTCAATGCTTTTCTTCGATTTTGCAGCAAAGTTGGATTTCGCCTTTTATCGGAAAGGAGGAAAGCCAGGAGTACGAAAGGAGGAAAGAGGCCAGGGCAGGGAACGCATTTGAGGATAACCAAAAGGTGCTTTTATATGCTTAATGGAAAATCTAATTTATGACCTATGGCTTTCTGTTCGTTGCGTTTTCTTTGCAACCTCCCCTGGCTCGACTCCTCTCCTCTCCCATCCTCGAACTCGTTCTCGTCCATGTCGCCGTCCATCGATTCCGCAGACATTTGTGCCTTGGATTTGTATTTGTCCTTTTTCTGCAGCTGGAGCAGCAGCACAGAAGAGAGCAGTAGTCTCAGGAGCAGCAGGAGCAGAAGGAGCAGTAACAGACCAGCAGCGCCAGTCTATTCTAAAACAAATGAAGATTAATGCGAATCGAATGTGCTGTCTTTGTAAGTAGGAAAAGGAGTGCAGGTCCCTGCTGCCGCCGCTGCTGCTGCTGCTGCTGCCACTCCTTGGCTGGCCACACACCATTCAAAAATTAAACATTCCGAATGCATTTATAATTTAAATGAATAACCCAGCCATTTCTTACTGCCCTGCCTCCATTCTCCATTCTGCCATTCCTCTATCTATCTTCCTTTCAGTCTTGGCCGTGTTCAGTTGCCATTTTTTCTGGATTCCAGCTCCAAATGAACGGAAGTTTTAGCGCATAAATTTGAATGAAAGGATCTGCCCTGCTCCGCCCGCTCCATCCCCCGATGTGTGGATGGCCAGATGATGAGTGATGGGTCTACCTCCACCTCACCCTGTCCCACCCAGTCACAATCCGGGCCCGCCCATACAAACACGCAATAAATTGCCGAAAAATTATGCTTTACACAACTTGCCGCAAATTGCGCAATTCGGGGCAACGGCAACTGCAACGGAGATGGCGCTGGAGTTGCCACTGCAACGGTACGAGGCGGGGCGGGGCGGGGCGGGGCCGCAACTGCTGCACTGCAATTGACGGCGATTATCGCGGCAAAAATAGTTTTGTTTGTTTGTTGGGCTGCTTGTTTGTTCAAAGGTTTCGCGCCGGGTCTATTGGCATTTTAAACGTTATCGAAAACCAACCAAAAACTCCCAAAAACTCAACTATCGAACGCTTTTTCCGTACCTACGTACATACATATGTATGAATGTGTGTTTAAGTGTCTGGTTGAGTGTGTGCTCCACAAATTTATAAGCCCTGGCTCTTTTCCCCATGCCTGTGTCTGTGTCTGTGTGGGTGTGTATGTGTGAATGCGAGTCTGGTGGTGCCTGCCAAAAAGTTGTTGCAGTTGCAGTTGCGCTTTTTGTGCCAGGGCTGGGGCTTCGGCTTGTCCTGCCCCTCGTCCTGCCCCTGCCACACCCCCCATTGCCCTCCCCCAGGTCCGCCCCAGCATGGTCCGTTCAATTTGGAGTAAAGCGGAGCAATTAAGTGTAAAAATGCGAAACACATACGCGCAAAGTGCACACAAGACCACGACCACGAAGCACGCCCCCAATCCACGCCCCCGCCGCATCCATTTCCTTCTCCCTTCCCCCGCAGCCAGCGCCACGCATGGAGCCAGAGCCAGGGCCGTGTCACCTTCTAAACGAAATGAGCAGCAAATTGGCAGTAAATTTGTTTGCTATTTTTCTTCTGCTGCTCCGCAATTTTGTGTTTTGCTCGTTTTCAGTTTTCTGTTTTCCGTTTTCAGCTTCCAGCAGCAGCTTTTCTTCAACTCCCATCCCCTCACCACCCCACCATCCACCACGGTACTGTTGTTGTTTTGTTGCCTTTTTAGCAATGTGCAACAGTTTTGTTTTTTCTTTTGTTTATTATTTCTGTTGCACGGCAAACGAGTTCTGCCAAATAGCCCAGAGGGGGCAGGGTCATTTAGGGCAGCACGCAAGGAGCAAAAACGCTGCAGCAGCCCTGCCCCATCTGCCCCGTCTGACCCGTCAGCCCCATCTGCCCCATCTACCGCCCTCGCCACTTAAACTTGTTCTCTGTGCAAATTTAATTTTTTCCCCGTTTTTTGACCAACTGAGATTCAGATTACAAGCCATAAATGCAGCGTGCTGTTGTTGTTTTTGCTGGTGCTGCTGCTGCTGCAATAACTCGAAATCAAAACGCAGCAGGCAGTCGCCAGTCGCCAGTCGCCAGTCGCCAGTCGCCGGTCGCCGGTCGGGGGCACTCTGTCATGGACTCGGCAGCCAACGCCCTCCAACCCACCCATAGATATCTGGACATCATTTACGACTGCCGCTGACACGCGCCTGGAGCCTGCCCCGCTGGGCAAATGGTCAGTGCCGGACAGCGGACATTTGACAGTGGACTCTGAACCCGAAGCGAGAGCGAGAGCCAGAGCCTGGCATTGGCAACAAATGCCGAAAGTGCTCCACGCACACAGAGAACGGACGACGGACGGACAGGCATTCCGGGGCAGGTTAGTCGAGGCCTGGAGGGCCTATGGGCGACATACCTCGGAGAGGACAGGGCCACATGGACCCGCCAGCAACCGCTTGCAGTAATCGACGTCGAGTTGGGGCAATTGATTAGAAGAACTAGCTGAAAAATGTGCCCATGCAGAAACATGCAGAATCGACACAGGAACCAGCCTCCCAGCCACTTCCCCCCCCATCCACCATCTCCATCTCCTACCAGTTCCCAGAACGAAACTGGCCTGGGCTGACCGGACCTACGAGTAAACGTAGACCTGGAGGTGGACCCCAGCCTGGGCTAAAGCCAGCAAATTGGCGAGAAATATTGGCGCACAAATCGATTGGCAAATGAATATGTATTGGACGTCCATAAGTATGTCGGATGGTAACCCGAGGTGTTGTGTTGTGCAGAAAATTGCAAAATATATTGCTCTGAGACCTGGCAAGGCATGAGAAATATGATATTAAATATTATGAAAGGGGAAGAAAATGCACTGCACGTTGTGAATCTTGTTAGCAGCCAATCAGGGATGTAACAGAATAATTGTCAGTGATTTTCCCCGTCATCATTCACACTTTGTTAAGTGAGCGGCTCCAATTAAGTCTGCATAATCGTGCGCACAGCTTGTTTAATGTGCGAATCGCCTTCTTCGGTAAGTTGTCTGTCGGTTAGGACATAATTCTGCTTCTAAGAACCACTTTGTTGGGTTTAAATAATCTTCGCTACGTCTGTATTCAGTGGAGCTTAAACAGGTTATTTTCTTTAATTGTCAAAAAGAAAATGAGATAGAGAACAATTTTTATTTTGTGTATTATGTATGTATGTAGTAGAACTCATGGAACTTCCATGATGGAATGTAGTTTCATCAGGATTGAACCCTTTTGGATGTTTTTAAGCCTACAGCCAATAATGCGGATAAATTAGGTTATAGTATTATTCCGAATAAGTTTTCGAAAATTTAACGAGGCGCGCGTTTACCATGGCGCTGCCACTAAATAGTTGTTCAGTCATGTAACGCCAGGTGGCGCATGAAGTGGCGCCACCTAGACACATAGTGGCGCCACTGTGTTTCTGTTAGCGCCGGGGTAAATGAATAAAACTGATCTGGCTGATAAAGATACAATTTTTCTAAGATATTTCCTTTGTAGCATTCAAAAAATCAATGATCAGTAGGTTTCCAGCTCAATGTATCCAAAAGAAGAAATGACAGACATATATATAAGGCATTCCACATCTGCACATAAAGCCACATTAATATTGTATGTACGAGCAGTTGTCGGATTAGGCAGATTGGGGCGATAGCAACGGGCGTTGGTCCATCAAAATTAAGTGGAGTAAGAGCATTGCTTCGAATTTTTCCCAGCATTATCTCCTTCCTCACTGTCGAGAAGTCTTGACTCGTACATTTTTGTCTGTTTTATTTTCTTTTTTCGTGTCACCGAGACCAAGCCTGGGTTTTGCTGTTCATTAGGCCTTCACTTCCATATTAAGAGGGTGAAGCATGAATTGCAGCAAGGATTGTTAGGGTTGGCATGTGATATTTTATCGGAATGCTATGGGAGGCCCTTTGGGCCAGTGAGCCAGTTCTGAGGACTCAATACACTTAGTGGAGTGGGCACAGATGGAGTGAAAGCATCATATCTCGTCCTCGACATTTCTAAACTATTCATAGTCCTTTTGGTGCTCTAATGCATGTCCCAGCCCAAAGCCAGTACACGTTGCTGTAACCTTACCCTCACCCGCTCCCAATCCTCATCCATCCAGTACAATCCTGTGTAACAGAGATGTGTTAACGAGCTTTTGATTTACTTTTTCCTAACACTGACCCATGACACGATTTCATTTTGATATGGGTGCAGGGCCGGACAGGAGTTCCGTTCCGTTCAGTCTCAGCTAGAAACTGCTGACTAAAGGGCAAGGGCTTCAATAAAAGCGTAAATTAATTAACAATATCGTATTTCCATAGGCCGCAACTGAGCACAGCAAACCGCTCATAACAAGTCAAAGTCTAGTCCCCATTCCCTAGCCCCAGTCCCAGTCCCAGTCCCACTTCCAGTCCCACTCCAAGAAACGCCCACCAGCATGTACATACATATGTACACACTTAGGTATGTGTGTACCCTTATGTTTATTTGCATAAGTAGCTCAGCTCGCTGCCGCCGCCACCGCCACCGCAGATGTGGGAGTGAGTGGAGTCACATTGGAGGTGGAGTCACATTTACCCATACATATACATATGAGTATGCGTGTACAAATTACGGCCAAAAAGAATGGCCTGACAGACAGCCTGGCGAAGGCGACGTCGAAGGCGAGGACTGGGCTGAGGGCGAAAGAGCAAAGGGCCAATTCAACTAGTTGAATGATGTCCTTAATAATGAAGGAGCAAACCAGAACCTTAAATAAACATGACCATTTCCTCTCCAATCGTTCCCAGGACCAGAAGCAGCCCTGTCCTATCCTATCCTGTTTGGTTCTGCTCCGCTCTGTCGGGTCCTTCCCACACTCCCACCCCCCCTCGGCCGCACTCGCATTACGGATGGAGTCTAAGCGGAAATATTTGTTTTCAGACAGTTTTATCTTTCGGGTCAAATCATATGTCATCTTTTGCGTATTTATTTTGCTGGCAATAAATTTTGCAACAGCAACAGCGTCGTCCTGGATTTGGTTAGGGACTCGAGTGGATCCTGGGTCTCCGACAGACGACAGGTGGAAGTTTGGGTGTGTGTGGGGGTCGGTCGAGCCACATTATTAAGAAAGTTTCCAGCCCCTTTGTCTCGCCAGGTCGGCAATGAAAATTGCGGTTTATGTTAATCACGGGACAGCCGAAAAACAGAGCACCTAAAAATTGACAAATTGCTCAATGCGAACATGTTGGAGGCGATGGCGATGTTTGGGGGATTGATTTATGTGGGGGCGTGTACACTGGTGTATGGGAAGGGAATTCGGGAGGAGTTGTGGGTGTGTGGGTGTGTACGATTGAGATGGGCTGTCCTTGGGCTTGGCTGGTTCTCGGTCTCGGTTGCAGACAATTAGGTAGACGGTTTGTCAATGCGCTGTTTTCCATTTCTCCAGGCCCCATACATTCGAATTATAGCACGTTCCGACGTGTTACAACCTAATTAAAATTAAAAAGGACTTCAAGTCCTTGACACGAACCACCCAGTTGACTGGCTAGGTGGATGGCGATGGCTGGATGGCTGGATGGCATTGGCACTGCCACTGCCACTGGAAGTGGAAGTGCCTGACTGGCGCTAACCCAGCGATACGTCACACAAAGTCAAATTTTGTGGCAGCCCCGAGCTAAATGCCACTCAGACATGGGCGTCCTACCTATGGCCAGATGAGGGCATCTCTAATGTGCACACAAAACGTGCTAATGCTAATGGTAGCCGGAGGTCTGCTACGAAACCCTCCCTGCAATGGCGGGATGTATGGAGTGCTCTGCTACCCGCACACGCCGCCGTTGTCTTGATGTCAACTGTAAGTGGCACGGCCAGCCAAGGCTGCTGTGTGGGCTCCGACCGCGTGCGCCTGCATCTGCATCAGGATCTGCATCGGGAAATATTCAAGGGGAAGGGGAAGGGGAAGCAGCATCTCCTGGCTTGCGGATATCTGGAGAATAGATTGTGTATACAAATTGAGGGGGATATATATTTTGTCTGTACGTATATTGCTCGAACCTGAATCGCTGTTTGTCGGATGCTCACTGATATTGTAGTTAGGATGCGAGCCAGACCCAGACCCAGAGCCAGACCCACACCCCTCTCCCCAACCGTTCCCACTCCCACGATTACAATCAATATAAATCACATTTACCCAGAGCGAAAATGCTTTCTACTTCAGCGAAGAAGCCAAAAATTCATACGCAACAGGGGAATTTGCTACTTTTTTACGATATTCGTACATACATACATGTATGTACATATATGGGTAAATGTTTATATATTGTACAACAGCAGACAGAACAGACTCCCAACCGACTTCGATTGTAGCTGGCGCCTGCCTCTCCCTTTCCTCCTCCTCCTGCTCCTGCTCTTCCCGCTATTCCCGCTCTCGACTCTTGCCACGTCTATTTTTTTCCATTTGGCCAACACAAAAAGTAAAAAGGCGAAAGGCAACCAGGCAGGCAAATATGCAACAAATTCTCATTCAAAACACGCACGCAAATTTCTCCAATTCGCATGGAAAGGGATGGGAATGATGGGAATGGGCTTGAAGCGAAACCGAACCAAAGTGTAATAGAATGAGGATCGAAAACGTACAACAAAGGATGGGCATAATAATAAAAAATTTAAGATGTGTAAAAAACATAAAAAGAAAATTCATTTGCGCCAAATTTGTGGATTTCACCTTAATCTTTTCAAGCGTCTCTCCCCTTCCCCTTGCATCCCTGGCCAGACAACAATGTGTGCGAAAATCGATGTACCTATTGAGTGGGTTCTCATCTCCCACATTCCCCCATCCTTCCCCACCGAGAGAGGGTTACGCCCTCATTCCTTTTTTATGGATTTGCGGATAGAGATGCCCCCGACAGTCCGTGGTAGTCGCCAACTACGGCAGGCAGCCGTAAGAGCTATTTAAGTTGACTTGTCCTGGTCTCGAGTTTAACCATCGCTTACTCGGAATTACGTGCTCCACGGACCCACACACGGTCGCTGGCTGCAGCCTATTAGATGGTGTATGGCCCGTAATAAGGAAGCTGCATATATGACTACAAGAACGATATGGGCACACAGCACACAGTCTTGTATTCTCACTGGAGCCGGAGATGGGATGAGATGAGACAAGACGAGACGAGATGAGAGATGATGAGATGGAGACCAAATTGTTGTCGCTGACGATCCACAGTGACAGTGCCCACTACTACCTACTCGTACTTAGCTCTCAATTGAATTAATTGAAATTCCTCACTCGACTAAGTGAATGCACACAACCGAATCCGAATACGAATCAGAATCTGTGTGCGCATGAGAACTTGTACTCGTAGATACCACAATCATAAGTTGAGTTGCTCCACCTCCACTCATATAAGATTCAATTTAAGAGTATCATATGGTGGCACAATGCGGGACACTTACTTATATACTTATACAATATAAAATAATATTCTTACATATTATAAGCTATAGTAACTATTTGTTCGATTTTATTTAAAAACATAAATGTCTAAATGAGTTGAATTTGAAACATTTTTCCCCAATGCAGTTATCTATGATATAGTAAATGATATGCACGTATAGTAAATTAAATTTGTGGAAAAACGTGAATTGTTTTCCAAGATATACATATAAACTCAGCTTTTGAAAAAACTATAAGATTTATTTTACAGCATAGCTGACATTATGCTCGATCTTCAAGGGTATTAAAAGCTTCGACAACCTTGTACATAATTCTATACGTACAAGTCCGAATTTTACTTTCCTCCAGAAAGTTTAATAGATTCTAGACAACGAAGTTTGTAAAGTCGTACAAACTGAGAATCACATGTATGTAAATCAGAAAATGAAAAACCTTCTGTAAAAACGATATCGTAATGGTATTTTTTTAAAACGAAACAGGCAAAATCTTCCAACCAGAAGTGAGACGTGTGAGATTTATTGGACACCCCCTATCATCGTGCAGGCACATGATCTCGGATCTAGAGTCTCGAAATTGGACAAAACTCAATGTGATACAACACATGGATATAATCCAGCAAGTCGTTCCCCTCCACCTCTCACTCGGTGACCATCGTTTGACCATATTAAGTGTTTAGTACGGAGGGTGGTATTGTGGAGCAGAGAGAAATCCACCCCACACTCCACTCCGCACTCTGCCAGCCTAATCTGTTATAGGCCTGGACAATCTGTTTGTGTGAAAAGCCATCGGCGATGCTGATTTAAGATTGGAAAACGAAAGAAGAAGAGCCCGGTGCCGTCGCCGGGGAGGAAAATTGTAACGAGAGTGTGATAAAATAATCCTATATGAACGTGAGGGAAGGGCGGCTGCGGCTGAGGCTGAGGCTGAGGCTGCTATTTCGAGTACTTCTACGCGTATTTCAATTCGAGAAAATGCGGGACAGTTGCCGCCCGGCTTAGTCAATAATCAACTGCAAACTAGGACTGTGCGGGGCAGGGGGGCGGTCTGGCTGTGCTCGATCGGAATTGTTGCAGAATTGATGTTGATGTATGTATGTATGTATGTATGTATGTAGGTACATCATCATTGTGTACACACACAACTACACACTCACTCATAAGAGAGTACGCATATGAGGGCGGCGTGTCGAGCGCACATGGACACACCACACCCATACAGAGAGCGGATCGGACGGCGAGCCGCTCGGCAATGAATTGATGGTTATTTTCAAAAATCCAACGACTGTCCACGCGATCACTGCACAAATCAGTTGTGGAATCGCCCTCGAGCGGAAAAGTTCTCCGCGCTCAGCCGCGGACTTCAGATCTCAGATCTCGGATCACGGATCTCGCATCCCAGATCGCGGTGTGCATGGGATGCGCCACTTCTCGGAAAACCAACACGAAAAAAAAACAAGACTGTGCACCACACCACATACTTTCCCTGCTGCTCTTGAACGAACATTAAAGCACAAATATTTAAAAAATATAATTGCATGCGAGTAAATACATTCATACCTATGTATGTGTGTGCATATGTATGTACATATGCTGGAAACAGCGCCTACTGGCGCTGGTCAATTCTCCGAGCGAGGTTAAGACCCTTCGAAGGCGCGATAATCGCAATCAACGTTTTCGTCGTCGAGCTGTCGAGGCGTCGAGCGACGGCAACACCAACGATTGAATGGATGACTCTCCCTCGCGTGCGGAGCGGATCGGATCTCCCACTCTTCCACTCTACCACTCTCTCACCGCTCTCCGACTCTCCATTTTTCCGGAAAGCAAAATATGGTATGTATGATACGACTGCGAAATGCGAAATGTTTCCACATTATTTTCGTTATCTCCGCTCGGAAATTGTTCATTAACTTAATGTTATTCTGCAAATAAGTACAACATATATGCATTGTCCATCTGTGCAATATGCGGATGGCTCATGGAGTGGAGCTCAGTGTCTTTAAAAGAGCCGCAAACACACACTTGTTCCCTTAGCTTTGGCAACTGACAGTAGAGTGGAATATAATTTCCATTTTTAATTAGTGCAAGGAAATTCTATATTTATTAAATTAAGTGCAATACTTGCAGTTCAGAAAGTATTCGTTTCATGTGTAAATTCTTATATAATTCTTGTTGTGAGTGCAGAAGTTATTGAAGAAGAAACAGTTTGCCATTTTGAATATTTTCATGTATATCACACTGAATTATGTGTAAGGTACTCAAATGAGCGTCCATTAATGCAGATTAAGATGTACTCGAATCTGGGCTCAGAAATGTATATAATATAATATATAAAATACAATCAGTGTACATATACCTGTAGTAGAATTGCAACAAAAGCTGCCGTTAATGCAACTCAGGAAGTGCATCAGATTTCTGACGACGACAATTGCGGCTGCTACTGTGGCTGCTACTGGATTCACTTAACTAAGTGTTATTGTGCTCTGATTAATCTATGTATATTCTAATTTAGATGATGAATGCATTCAGGCAGCTGTTTATTGTACTTTGTTTGCGCATCTTGCGCCGACAAATTGTTGCACATACGAGTACGAGCTTGTGCCCCAAACTCGGGTCTGCTCTGGCATTTTCTGCTTTTTTGACAAGTACTTGACGCTTGCCCCAGTAGTAGCTGCAGCAGCGGCAGCAGAGCAGCAGCGGCAGCAGAGCAGCAGAAGCAGCACTCATAACCGAGAGCAGCGACATCGCAGCGGCACAATAAGACTGCTTCTGCACATTCGCATTGTGTGTATTTTTATTCGTTTAAATTCAATTGACTTTGAATGCTCCAGCAATGAAGGCAACAACACACACAGGGCACGGGCACTAGCACGGACAGGGACAGAGCCGGAGCAGATGCGACGTGGCCGTTGTCGTCTGTCACGGAGTAAATTTGAACGCTGTCGGCGAATACGGGCATCGGGCAACGGAAAACGAATGAGGGTCAATTAAGCCAATTTAAATTTAATAAACTTATGTATTATGTACAAGAGGTTACTAGCCATAGCAATATGCCATCCGTATATGACTTGCAATGATACACATCTACATACATACACAGGCGAACGAAGACCCGAAGTGGAGGGGCAATAATACTCGTATTTTTCTATTTTTGGGGAGGGTAGACAAATGTAGTACTCGTATTTGACGGAGAAGGAGAAGGAGATTGGATACAGATGCATGACACAGCTGCCACAGAAGGTTAAGTATCGTTTATAGATATTAATAACTCAAAACTAAACGATGAAGTGCATAGTTCAGAATACATTACAGAACGGACGGATGCTTCGAGCTGTCAATTGTGAGGGATGCTGTGATGTCATTCCCATCGATCCACCGATCCAGCAGAAGAACCCATTCTAACTGATGTACATATCATTGCAGAGATCAGATCAGAACAGCAGTTCAAGGAGGGGTCACGGCACGGGAAAATGAACTGGAGATCATGGGTGAGTATATTTTGAGCACTTACCTTGTACATATCTTGTGCATTTTGGCGGTTTGCTTTCCTAAGTACTAGTGCCGCAGGAGTTAGGTTCGTGTCCGCAATACCTCCTGCTGCCCAAGTGCTTATTAAAGCGGCGGTGGTCCAACAGTGAAACGCAGTGTGATTTAGTTCCATTTAGTTATAATTTAATTGTATTTAATATTTCTCCTAATAGTTACAAAAACTATGTTTGACAAATTATACTAATCTTTGCATTTCTGTTTGTATTAGGTGTACTTCTTGGCAGAAACTCTCTAGCATACATACATGTGTACATATTTATAAGTACATATAATGTATACCATCCTCCCGCTGGAGAGGTGTTCGGTCCAGGTGGGGAAGAACACAGCTGCTCTCTTCCGCAGAATAATTCAGGCGAGGAATCCCATCTCGGATCTCGCCGAAGATGTGCACATACTATGTGGTGGCCTTGCAATTGTTCTATATTATAAATGCTTAAATTACTCCTAGATGGGGCAACAACATACATACTCGTAGAAGCGAACAACATATATCCCTCACCATTAGTTATGATCTATATATGTACAGTTGTCGAGTAAATTTCACGGAGAATTTTCTATGTGCTGTTCTGTTCAGTTCTTCCGTGCGTTACCATTTTGAGTCCTTGACAAGCGAGCTCTAGCATGCTTCTATATGTGTGTTTAATCATGTATGTACATTGCACTTAGACCGACACTTAGGGCTACTTAGGCCTAGATAAATACAAGTATGTGGTAGCTACACTTAAACACTTCAGTTAATCAAATTAAAAATCAATAGGTAATACTTTTATAGAGGATATGGACATGATATTCTCACAAATGCGACTCCCGCAGAACTCTGCCGGGTCTGGAAGAGTGCAGGTCCTGTTTAGATTAAATGGATACAAGTTTATATGTTTATTTATATATCATGGCGTAAATTAGTTGCAATCGGTTTGCTCAGTTTTGCTCAGGGTTTGGCGCGCAACATTTACCTCGACCTCGACCTCGAGACCGAGACCCCGTCCGGGGAAAGCGGGTTAGCTTAGCCTTAGCCTGGTTCAAGCAATGTTAGGCGGGAGCACAGTTCTTTTAGGATGTCTGGCGATATGTTAAGTTGACAGCGTGTTTGGAACCTCATGTCGGGAGAAACATATATATATGTTGGGTTGGGGACATGGGGTGCGGATATGGCATTGGGTATAAAGATAAACGATATGTTCTTTAGAAGTTTTTTCGTTCGTTTCTGATCTACCAGAATGTTTCGGTTTCTGTTTCCGTTTCACTTTCGGGGGAGTTTTTAGTTGCAGATTCAGCTTTAGGTTCGGTTCATGGGATTAGACTTAGGTACAACAACAGATGACAACAACTATTTACAAAACGAGTGTATTCGTCTACACTTTTGGCATTGATTCGATGATGAATGCAATAAGTACACAAGATGCTTACGAGCTAGGAGAAGTCTTTCCTCAAACCATGCGAATAAATACGTCTAGCTGCTAGGATACGTTATTCGTTACGTTACGGTACGATATCAATGCATTAATACAGTTCCACTTTGCTCTCGATAATATGTTGCTTTTGCTTTTGTTTTTGTACACTCAGAAGTAAGTATAGGTATATACGAGTACGAGTACGGTATGTAGCATTTGATGTATGTATAGATGCGTGTGACTTGTGTGTGTGTGAAGTTTATATACAACTTTCCTGTATGCGATTGGAAGTGGTGACTATCTCGGGCCCGGTTCGAAATCGGTATTCGCTCAGCGAGGACGTCACCGATGGATGGTTCGGACTGAGCAGGCTGACCTCCATGGGCTGCGGTGTTAGATGATATGAGGATGAGGGCGTCGATGTGCTCACACTGTAGTTCTGCGTGCCCAGCGGTGGACTACAGGTTGTTATGCCCTTCCTATTGAGGGTTGCATAGCTCTGTTCAGGCGAAAGCGGGGAAAGAGAGAGGAAACCAGAAATGAGATGACACCAAGATTGAGGCACAGATGCCAGCCCATCACCAAAGTCCCCTTGAATCTCGGATACTTACGATCTGCTTGCTGGGCCGAAAGGTGTAGTGCAGCACCTCGTTGCCGGAACTGCTCATCAGCCCTATGCTGGACAGTCCCTCCGGCGCGCCCACTGCCTCGCAGCTGCCCTTCACCAGCTCCGTCTCCCGGACGTAGTCACGCTGCATTAGGCGAGTCGAGGGGCTGGCAAAGCCAGGTGGCGACACCAGACTTTTCAGTGGACGTTTTTCTAAGGATCAGGCAAATTTTAGTTAGGGAACAGTACGGGCTGTGATGTGATGATGACCACTTACCATACTGATTTGGTATAACATCGGGATCTGTGTCGTCTATATCGACCTGATCGGCAAGCGGACTGTGCCGGGTCCGCGCCGTCGAGCGTAGCGTTTCGCTGCCCAGGGCCACCAGGCCGATGGGAGAGCTCCCTTTGACCCCGTCAATGCCGACCCCAACGCTTACTTCCCCCAGGTTGGCGCAGTCGACCGCGTTGCGATTATCACAATTAAGGGGCAGCAGGCTGTGATGCGGCTGGTGGTTCCCCTGCTCCGGCTGTCCGCCGTGCGCACCCGGATGCAGTGGGTCCAGCTGGCAGTCCGCCGGAATGCTCAGCTGCGTGTGCTTCGCAACCTTCAGGTTGTTGTCGGTGCGCCTGCAATTTAAATGAGGTCATTATAGCAAAGCCAAAGCCAAAGCCACACCGATTAGCCATTAGCCATTAGCTAACGCACCGATTAGAGAACCTCCTGTAGATGGCAGCGAGCATGATGCAAAAGATGGCAAAGAGGAGGCCACAGAAAAGGGTCAGACCTGCCAGGAACGGCGACAGCGGCATGGAGAGACCCGTCGAGGCACCTGTGGATCCGCAATTCAATTATTACAAGGTAAACTCCAATTGGAAGCACTCTCATAGTCTCACCCGTGAACTTGGCCACCCCCTTGAAGTTGATGTCATCGATTATGGTGGGCTCGGAGCGACCCTTGGCATTGACAGCGAATATTACCATCCGGTAGGTTGCAGCCTGGTCCAGATTGTCAATAATAAAAGTGACCGGAGTATGCTGAATAGAATGAAACGGGAATTGCGAAATCAAGTAACATCCTGGGTACTCCATATATTCCGGAAATCATGTGTTATGTATCATGTTTATATTATGTGAAAATTTATCATTTAAACCGACATTGCACTTTTAAAATATCTTTTCAGGTTCAGAATAAAAAAATTAGAACTCCCCTTACTCCACTTACCGAAACTGTGATATTCCTGGCCAATCGCAAGGTGTTTAACTCGACCAGCTCCAGCATGAAACCCTGAGGCAAGCCACCATCAAATCCCTCGATGCAGTCAACTTGCAGGGAGTCCACCGATTGATTGGTCACCGAACAGTTTTGCAGGGGAAAGGGCCGACCTGTGGGTAGAGTTATGTTGAGCCCGTACAATGTAGAGCCTGGTCGGTGCTTACCCGCTGCGACAATTTGAAAGACGCAAGGACTCTTCTGCATGCCAATAGAGTTCTTGCCCCAGCAGGAAATTGTGCCATAGTCCAGATCCGTGCTGGGCGTGTAGTTCAGTCGCGACATGCCAGTCTGCAAGGGAGCGTATCGATAGCGTATCGTGGAGCGACCACTAACAACTCTATTAAGTGTGTGGCTTACCTCAGTGGAGTGCAGGCGAGCGGGCAGCTCGGTTTGCTCCCCCGACGAGTTGAAGGTCCAGTGAAAGGAGTCGGCGGGTGGCGAGGCATCCACCTCGCACTTCAGTGGCAGCGTCTCGTGCTTTAAGGCGCCCAGCAGCTCCTCGTGGTCGGTAGCACAGATGGGGGCGTCTGCCGGAGACGAATAAATAATTAGAACACTTATTGAAATATTTAATGCCCTATTAGGGTGGCCGAGAATAAATCTCAATATGCAAGCGCCTGTCCTAGCCACCAGCCACCAGCCACCAGCCGCTCGGTCTTTAAACTGGCTTGAATTAATTTCGAATTTGGCTCCAACATTTGGCCACTGCAATCCCTGCCGCCTGTCTAAGTCCTGCCTCCTCTTCTGGTCATTTGGAATATCATTTGGTGCCAGTGCCAAGGCAATGCATTCATTGCGCCATAATCTTGGTCATTAACGTGAGCTGAGTGGGCTGAGTGGGCTGACGGAAAGGGCATGGAGGTGGTGGTGGGTCTTGGCATGGTATGGAATGCTGAGGCTGACACACCTACTGGGCTTTTGTTTTTGGCTTTGGGCCAGAACACAGCAGTAGAATCCGAAGCCCCCACTCTAAATACATTAAGAGCCATTCAAACTCAAGGATTAAATTGGAAATTACATAGACGTTAGTTCAAAGCCAAACTTTGGTGACTTCGAGCATGGTGAATGGTACGGGGGATAGTGGGGGATGGGGATGTGGCCGAGACGGCCGGGATTTGGCTAGCGTTTACTTACAGCGTATGCGCAATGTGACCGGATTACTTGGGCCTTTGCCCTCAGAGTTGACAGCGAGGCAAGTGTAGTCACCGGCCGAGGCACGTGAGACGCTCTGCAGCACCAGCGACTGATCCGAGAGGATGACGCCGGCGGAGATGTTATGCTGCAGCTCCTTGCCCTAGATATTCGATATATGGGTATGGATGGCATAGAGGTTGCAGAGGTGAGAGGTGAGCTCATCAGAAGGAGGATAAATATAAAGTTTTCGCTTACGTTGTGGAACCAGGACATCTTGTATGGTTTGGGATTCGATTGAACGACGCACTCAAAGTACGCGTCGTCGCCCTCTTTGATGTCGTCCGGGTTCAGGGATGAGCCAATCTTCAGCGTTGTCGTGGGCTGGACTGTGTGGAGGACAGAGATATGTATGTTTTCCCAATTAAGTTTCACCCTCTCCTTTTCAGACTCGCTGTCTCCTTTCTCCTTCAGCACTTACAGTGGACAATGAGACGCCATTTGTCCTCAATGGCGCTGCCGTCGATGAATTGATTTTCTGCCCGACATGTTAAATATTTGCCATCGTCCTCGCGTCCGGGCGTAAACGTCAGTATACTTAGAGATTGATTATCGGGTTCATTAAACTAAAAAAAAGAAACGCAAACAGAGTCCATTAGGAAATGAATAATGAAACGGAAAGAAAAGGAAACGAAATGAAACGAACAGAAACGAAAAGAACGGCAAAGAAAGCCAAGGCCAAGACCGAGACCGAGAAATTAGCGAAAATGAAAACGAAAATTGTGGCAATTATAAGCAACGCACCACCTCTTCTACCCGTACAATATTAATTTGTGTTTAATTAATGAGCCCGAGACTTTGTGCATTCGAAATGAGTGTTCAGCTCCGCTTAACTTAGCCCGAATCGAACCAACCCGAACCGAACGGAGCGAACCAGAATGGAACTCGAACTGGAACTTACGTTCTTGGTGAGCTTTTTGAGTTGTTTACTGCCCTTCCACCAGGTGATGAGAGCGGGCGGCTTAGAGCCGGAGCTCTTGCACTCAATGTCGTAGGTACGATCGGCGGAGACGAAGCGATCCTTGGTGAGTATGTGCACCGCCATGGGTTTCACTGGAAACAAATCGAAACGAAAAGGTCCATAGTAAATAAATCCATACTTCTGTGGCAAATACCCCCTGTGCCCCCTGTGCTTCCACTTACGATTCACATCCAGTATGACGACCTTGTTATTGGGTGGCGTCAGGTTCGTGTTGCTGGCCACGCACACGAGCCGAGAGTTGAGATGCTGGCGGCCCACGTTGGGGTAGGACAGGTGGTTGATGGTCTTGCCATCGGGGCGCTGTTCGAAGGATTCGTCGATGGCCGTATTGTCCAAGTACCATGTGACATTGGGACGCGGTCGACCTGGAGACACACGCAACGTAGAAATAAGCACATTCAGAGCTGGGGACAGGGATCTTACCGCCTGAGACCTCGCAGGACAGGACAATATCGTTGCCCTCATTGAAGGACTCCACATTGCTGGCCTTTTCATGCCTGTTCTGGCCATAGATGATGGGTCTGTCTGGGGGCACGATGACAGTTAGATTTATCTTCAGATTCCTCGTGGGCGAATTGCGAAAATCGACTCGGCAGCGGTAGACGCCCTCGTCCTCGATGCGTATGTTGTCTATTTTCAGCTGGGCGGGGTGGGTGGTGCTGCTGAAGTGGGCGCGTGTCCCGAAGGCCAGCGGCGAGGACCAGAGGCGCGCCTGGCCGAACTGCCGCCCCCTCACATCGAAGCTGCAATGAAATATGGTTAGTCCCAGGCCCAGGAAGGGAGAGGCTGCATATGAAGCCCGCTGGCACCTTCCACTCACTTGTAGATGGGCTCGCCATCGCCCTCGCGGAACCAAAGCACCATGTACACGGCGTCATCGCGTTCCAGCGGCGAGATGTCGCAGGGAAGCATGGCCTGCCGGCCCAGCACACCCTGCACCGATGTCAGCGGCACCGGTCGGTCCAGCTCCTGGATGAGTTCATCGGGCTCTAGGTAGGAGCCCCGCACTTGGCAGGTCTCCAGCGTAACCAGCAGGAGCATCAGGAGCAACGGACCAATGCCCGTGCCAATGCCAAGGCTCCAGGGGAGCGAATAATGCAGCTTCAGTCGCCGCCATCGGCTGGGATGTGGATGGGAACGTGGCTCCTTGGGCTGCTGGCACATTATATCGATCGTTGCCTCGGGATGCATGATATGCTTCTGCTCTTCGCTTTCTTGTTTACTGAAAGTTGTCGCTTGTTAAGACTCTGTGTCTGGCTCTGTGTCTGTCGCTGCCTCTGGCACTGCCTCTGCTCATATTTATCGAGTGCTTATCGCATTTTCATCCATGTTTTCCGCAGTCAGAACGGCCGTCGTGCACTAGCACGCCCAGCCAGTGGAGTGGAGTGGAGTGGAGTGAAGTGGCGTCGAGTGAGGATGATTGGGATGTCCTTTGGCTGCATAATGCAATAATTCAATTCATTAGTGGATAGGAAGTGAAGTTCCATTCAGGAGAAAAAATGAGAAATATTTGTTGAGCTCATCTCTATTGCATTTTCCCTTTTACATCTCTATATATCTGCTTGTTTTATTCAACGCATAACATTGATAAATAAGTATTCTCGTCTCATACAAACAGATCTAATAAACTGGGAGCTCGGACCTGTGTATATATCTGAATTCATAATAAAATACATGCAACTCCAACTACAATAAATAAAATGTAATCCAATTCAAATATTTGTGCAGACAAACATTTGAAATATTTATGTACGCTTCATCAAAATAGCAGAAAGAGGTTTGTTTTTCACAGATTTAGCAATTTTTATGACATAGTAGCTTTACAATACAGACTGTTTATTCAATAAATTGTTAATTTCAGGTCTTTAAATTTCACTTCATCTAAGAGACAGTTGAATCAGTTGAGATAACAGTTAAAGAATGAATGAGGAACGGAATCCACTCTGGTGGCAGGAAATCGAGATTGTGCTGCATATCTTGAGGCGTTTGGGAAAACTTCATTCCATGGAGGACTAATTATCTCGCTGAGTATAAATACGGATACGACCCCAAGGCATTCATTATCCCAGATCCAAATGCTCAGTCAAACTTCATTGGGCCAGATCCAAGGGCATTCATTTGAATATGTGATTGTGTGTCTTGTTCCGCGTGTCCATTGTGTGCGTGGCCACAATTAATAACCGCTGTCAATTCCAACCATTTCGCCAATAAATCAAAAGTATTCTCGAGAACAATGCCTGGTATCGGCTGGCTTCAACACTTCCCACACGTTTTCGCCAGTATTATGATTCTCTAAAATAGCCAAATAAGTGTTTCTAGCCGTTTTATTGCTTGGCTGTTGCAGGGGAAACAGTAAACTCGGCAAATGCCATTTTCTAAATATATTCATATTTCTACTCATCCAAAGAATGGGGTTCTGAGCTCATGGCCAGGTCGGAATTCATGACGCATCTTCGGTCCACTCGTCAATGACTTCGAGTATACTCGAAGGTGCTCGCCGGCATCTCTCAATCTCAGGCTGTCAACGTAATATCTTTAAAAATGTGAAGTCATTTATTTGGCACATGGCTGGAATGGCCAAAACCAAAACCAAGCAAAACTAAGCCAAAACTCAAAACTGACAACATCATTCGCATAGAGACAGAGAGAGGAATGCAGGGCAGGTTCTGGTTAGGAAAGTAACCATGATTGGCCTGGTCAGTCGCAGTCGCAGTCACAGTCGTAAAAGATGATGATGATGGCCGGAATCTGTCAGAGGCAGAAGCAGGATCTGCCTGGGGGAAGGGGCTATCGCATCAGCATATGGCCGAGTATCCCGCTTCCACTGCCCAGATCTGCCCCTGATAACAAAAGAGAAAAGAGTTATGGGTCTGTTCGTAACGAATATCCGAGATTCCAGGCTTGTGGCATAGCTCATGCTCATGCGTCCACTCAAAGTTATGGCCATAATGCCCCTTTATGGCCTTTTAATGTTATAACTTAATTAATTATTACGATATTCCATTTCCCCCCGCCCTCAGAGAAAAATAACCAACAACAGCATCAATAAATGCTGCTCGTAAATATGCCTATGAATGTGATAGACAAAACACTTGGCCCAGACTTGAGCCTGGTCCACAAATACAAAACAGACAAATCTGCGGCAATAGGCATAGGGCTGGGCTTTTTTACAAATGATACCCTCGCGAAGGGTAGTACTATTTTGTCAATAAATTCTCCTCCAGCAAAGGTTAATCTCGTGGACTATTAACATTATGAGGTTATCCAATTGTGACCAAATTGGTATTGAGGTGTAAACCTCTTTATAAAAGTGGGGTTCATCTTGTCTTAGATTAGGACAGTGACTCTGAATTCTGATAATTTTCTATTCTAATATATTTTTTAGACTTTTAATCATTTTTTGATTTTGTGTGTTTTATGATGGCTATAATACTCCCTTTTCAAATCGAAGCCTATAATTGTTTCCATTTGTTTTAAGTTTTGGTAGTGTTCTATGTAAAAACTGTTTCCCCATAAAAATGTTACGACTAAGCCACAGCTTAGTGACTCTCATGTCTACAAAGATCAACCGTGGATGAGGGAACAGATCCAACAATATTTGGATGAATTTGAAAGGGCATTTGGTGGCCTTCTGTGCCACTGCCACTGCTACGAGTATCTCTTGTACTGTTGGCCAGTTTTTGGTCATTCCAAGCCAACGAATGTATCAAATGCTGGACAAACTGATCGAACCGAACCAAACCGGTTATCTCAATGAACTTGAATTCCTGCTCATTTAAAATTCATTAGTTTTTATCTGTTTTTATTGCGACAGAGAACAAACAATGGATGCGTTGATTTATTAATTATTTATTTTCGTTTTACCTTACAAATAATGAAATTATGCTCCAGCGCAGACAATGCAGCAAAAAAGGCCAATGTAACGCAAACAATCTGTCCGATTGTCTGATTGAAGGTGTCGCAGAGAATAAAACCCGGGTAAACTTGAGATCTCAAATGCTTTAAATGGAATTGGAATTCACACTTGTAGGTAAATTTCCCTCCTGTGGTCATCATTCGGGGTGCTAAGCGTTTTCTAATGGAAGCAAATAAAGTGCCTGCTCCTCTTACTCCCATATCCAGATCCAGACCCACCGGCAGCAGTCGTAAACTTGATTTCTTATGCACTCAACTGAGGGGCCCCATGGGTGCTTTGTTCTCACATGGAGGTGCGAATTTTTCAACCCGAAAGCAGATCAAAGATATTTGCATGTTGGTCCCAGCCGGGCCGGAGCACTCCATCTTCACCTCCACCTCCACCCAGTACTTCAATACAACTAACCATAGAGATTGTCTCTTGTCTCTTGTCTCGTGACTCGTGCGAGGGGTGTGTTTCCCCAAGGAGTGCTTCAGGTATTAATGGGTATAAATAACTCTTTGATGGGCAGCCGGTTATGAGCGGCTGCGGACTTTAGTTTGTTTGGTTTGCTGGCCATTTGTACAAAACACCTTAGCTTCTATACAAAATATGACAAGAAATCAACCGAAACCGGTTTCGGCTTTCAGTGTAATGTGATTTCGTTGGGAAACAACACTCGGGGAAAAAACGGAGAGAAAAAACACTGAAAAGTGTACGCCATGCTTAAAATGCTAAAAGATGTTTTCGGCTCGAGTGCCTGGCGCTGGGCAGGTTACTGCCTGCTGACTGTTGCCGGTTGCTGTGGTGTTGCTAATTAAGATTACAGACATCGATACTTTTCGGAACGCAGTGGCACGTTCAGATACATACATATACATATGTAGGTACCTTATAAAAAGTTGCCAGAAGGCAGCTTAAGCAGATAGCTCCCCAAAGTGCTACATCAACGCCCAGTGACAGCGGCAGCGGCAGCTGTGAGGGGAGGTGAGGTTTGGTTTGGTTTGGTTTCCTCTTGGCTTATTAATTATGTAGCTTAATTTGCGATTATGCAGATATGCATGGGCATAAATTTCGGGGAAATAGGCGGCCAGATAACTCACCTGCTAATGTATGTGCATATAGCCAAATGATTCCATTCAATATTCCATCGCGTTCTGCCCTAATGGATCCACTGTTTTATTTTATTTTCTTCTCTTTTTTTTCTACTTGTTTTCTGTTCTGTTTGGTTTGGTTTTGCTTAGTTTTATTTTATTCCGATTCCCATTTCGATTGGCCTGCTGACCAGTCTTCTAATGAGGCCCAGACACGCCGTCTGCGCTGAACTGTAGCTGTGGCTGGAGCTGCGATGAAACCAGAGATAGATGTTTCAATGAAACTTCAAGCCAAGCCAACTTCTTAACGAGCCAACACTCGGACTGCCCTCCAGTCCAGTCCCACTCTGATTGCACTCTTAATTGGTTCGGATTTACGTTCACACCTCTGTACTGTCCGCAGCTCAGTTTCGATTTCGATTTGGATTTCGCTAAGCGCACACTATCCGCACAATACAGCACAATAAAGCATACAATACATTTGTCATGTTGCCAAGTGTAATCAAGTGCCACTAAAGATCTCTCGAATCTCTCTCGTTTTGACAACTATTACCATAACAAATCAGCGCGCCTGCCGGTGACAGGCCAATTGAACCGCACCGCATCACACCGGACGGCACCGCACAGTACCACACTCCGAGCGAGGACAGGAAACAAAAATATTTACACGGCACTATCGAAGGGCTGACTGCTTCTGCTTAGGAGAGTGGTAGGAGACAGAATACGACGAAGAACAGAGCATTGAGGACGAGTCGGAGTCGGAGTCACCGAACAACAACATTGGCGAGGACGAGCCTGTGTGGGAAGAGGCTCTGAGGCCCGTGCCCGTGCCCGTGCCCGTGCCCGTGCCCCTGACTGGGCTATATCCTTGTGCCTCTGTTCTCCTTTTTTATGCCACAGTCGTAAATTCCAATTATCGACGAAGTCGGGGCACGGCAGCGCCTGCGAGAGCGACAGTGACAGTGGCACCACAAACCGAGCAATGAGCCTGTCGAGTGAGGCAGATTGGAGTGGAATGGCACGGTGTGGAGTCGAGTGGAGTGGAGTAGAGTGGTGTGGAGTGGAGTGGAGCGGATTGGTTTCGAGTGGTACAGGGGCAAGGGAATTTAAGCGATTTCCAAAGTCAGGCTGGGCTACTACAGTCGTACTGTTGCTGCTGTTTCCGATAGTTGTGGATTTTCACAAAATTTATTCGATTTTTTGAGTAATCCTTGTGCCGCATCACATCAGGTAATGCAATTGAGTTACGGCTTCAATATTCGGTTTTGATTTCCGTTGCCGGTACGATACGATTGTGCAAAACTACCGGCAAACCGAACGAGTCCGAGTACGAGTCGACAGACTCTTTCACACTACGGGTACGAGTACGAGTACGAGGCTCAGGACTGGAGGCTGGAGATGGGATGGTTGGAACCGCACTTTGGTCATTGGATACGTTTGGTATTAACGAATCATTTACATTTATCACTCTCGATGGTTTCATTAAGCACTTCAGCAAATCCTGTATCCGAATACAATGCCAGCACCAGCACCAACACCTGTGCAAGCGCTCTACTCACATATACGAAGACACACGGCGGCGCCTGTAGTGGTAAGAGCCCGAGAGTGCGTGCGAGTGGCTGTGTGTGTGTGTGTGTGCGAGGGCCGCTTTAGATGGATACCCCGAAGCGAACGGATTGGGCTACATTTCCACTTGGGACGCTCGCGTTTTCCGTTTTCCGACAGCAACTTGTGTACCGTTATAGCTTCGCCCGAAGAATGCCCAGAGTTAGTCGTTGCGTTGTCTGCTTTGATTTCTTTTCGAAATTCGAATTCCGAAACCCAAGCAAAGAGAGCGAGAGAGGAGCGCGCGTGGCCGAAGAGACCAGCATGTGAAATACGAATCTGAAGAGAGCGCTCGCTCGAAACTTGGCACACGATATTCGAGCTCAACAGCAGAGTGGAGTGCGGCATTTCGTAAATTGTAGGCCGAAGCCGGACTATGCCATGGCAAATCTTTAAAGCCAACAAAAACCAGACAACAAAACGGCAACTGACAAATTTCCACCTCCCTGCCTCCTGCCTGGTCATTTATGCGTGAAGATTTCGCATCAAACTGGAGATATTCCCTGCGAAGGGCGATAAAAGTTGTCGCTGTAAAAGTAATTAGAGCTAGACACGATTACTCGACAGAAACACTCTGCTTACCCGATAACTAATTGTTTCTACAAATAATTGGTGGTGCTATTCAAATTATATGGGCAAAAAATAAATAGGAAAATAAAAAGAAAACGTACTTTACATACCTATGCATATGTAGGTACGAAATGGTATGTGCCGTAGTAAGATTAAGTATTTAAGCAAAACCATATACGAATCATACGAATAGATACAAATGAGCTTTTAAGAGGAAAAGGAAATATAAGAATTTACAAAAAAATGTTCATATTTGTTACAGGTTTCCTCTTCTATATTTAAAAGGTTACCTAAACGAAAGGTTTTTGATATTTTATTACAAGCGGTGAGAAACTGATGGAACAGTTGACCCTAACTAACTAAAATAATAGTATACATGCTATGTACAGAGCAATAAAAGTTAAGATAACTACGGCTAGACACGATTAATTTTCGGACAATATGTAAAATAGCTAGATAGGAATAGTGATTCCATATAGGAATACACACCATGTACACAATGTAAGAATATAACAATTTATTGATGTTTAATATGATTAAACTTATTAATCTGAACAATTTTATTTACAATATAAATATTTCGCCCAAAAAGAGCAAACAAAAAAATGAATAATGAATTAATATCTGGGTAGGATGTGAGATGGGAGTCCGGGAGCGGAAATGTTATTCAAGATAATTCCTTCACTTGCCAATTCAAAATTAATTAAAGCAAACATCCGTGGCTTATTCACGAATTATTCACTTATCAATCAATATGTTTATTCTGTGACGAGCCAAGTCCATAAGTTGGCGCAGCGTTTCAAGTGGATTTCCATACACTCCAGCCCGCACCCGCACTCGTACTTTTATTTGGCGCAAAACATTGGGCCTTAATTCTGATTCGGCCAGATGTTATTCATCATGTGAGAGCGGCGGCACTGTTGTTCTTTATCAAGTGATTGATGCGCAATATCCACACAATTTGATACGGAAAGAAAGTAGTAGCGAAGGAACGCACGAGCAATTTGCGCTAGCCAGCCCCAGCGGGAAGGGCGGCCCCCATTCCGAATCCGAATTGACTTTTGTAGATCGAGTCTGTGAGATATGGCTGCGGCACGGACAGGGGAGTGGCAGTGGCCCGGGTGCACGGCCACCCAAACGAATCCGTGGCGGAGAGTGCAATCACCTGGGAATGGGGAAGGAATCGAACTCCATTCGATGGATGCCCAGTCCGCGTCGGGGCGGGTCGGGGCGGGTCGGTGCCATGCTGCGCATTAAATCGTTAAAGTAACATATACAAATTAATGCAAACAAATACAAAATACACGAGCGCTGGGCTGCCGAAACGCATTCGACTCCTCAATCGCGATCTGAACAGATTCGAAAAACAATTCTTCTCGGCTTCTCGGTTGCTGGCGAGTTTGTTGGTGCTCCAGATCTTGTCAATAGTTACGACTTTCTGATGTGCCACGGAATGCTAAACAGATCAAAAGCATGGCACGTGGATGCGCCACCCCAACGTCTCCTACCAACCCCACCTTCTCCAGCTGCAACTCCAACGCGGACTCCCAAAAAACCCCCAGTCTGACAGAGATGAGGTGTGAGAAATCTCAAGTGAGATGGCAGTGCACTCAGTCCCAGTCCCACACCCACACCCACTCCGCCCCCAAATTCAAATACCCATGGTAGTCGTAGCCGTAGCCGCAGTCGCATCTCCCACTTCCCATTGACTTGGCTTTTATTTTGGACTTAGCACTAGGGATTTGTGGTTTATTTCTGGCACCGGTACTAGGACTGCGACTGGTTGCAGCACAGTTCCATTGGTATGGGGCGGTGGGCTGGGCTGGCTAGCTCATAAAATAGGTGTGGTCATATCATCAATAAATATTCTTTGACTGCTGGGCCGTTCAATAAAAAGAAGAGCAATGAGCAAATTAGGAAGAAATACACGGAATGTTTAGAATTGAAGAGAATAAGTTATGCGGGATGCAATGTAAAAATAGCAAGATGCATCTCCACCACGTAAACAAACCGCACTAAGATGCATCTCTGTTCGAGTATGCGAGTGTGCTAGTGTGTATCTGTGAGTGCCTAATGGAAACACGAAACGGTGCGATCGCGTGCGCTGAGCGAACAACTGCCAGCGATAGTGCGGACCAATTTCTGGGAAATCCAGGTCCATTGTGTATTGTAGCCATTCACATTCCCATTTGCATTTGCTGGGCATTCGTCATGGGTCGCAGTCCCATCATACTGGTACAACAGTGGTCCCCTCCTTAGAATGTCTCTATGCAAAACTGGGGCCAGCAGCAGCAGCATACATATATACTTCGCCTTAAACGTTTAAAATCCCATTTCTAGATGCCTTACATGTGTTTCTCTCGGCCCGAACATTTATTATACCAATCTCGGAACTGAGACTGTGTCTCTGTCCAATTTACATACGAGTATGATGCCAAAAGCTGGGTCTGTTTTGGCGTGTTTGCGAGTGGTCTTTAACGAATTGCTTCTCGAAGGCAACAATTAATAGCAGCGGCCAAATTAGTCGCAGCTCCGCCGTCCGCTGATGACTTAATGACAACTTCCTAATAAAAGCCAAGAATTTAATCAATTTATTAAGCTTTTACATTGGAGATACATGCGATTATTTGGCCATTAAAATTTACATATCAATGGAAGACACTCGCTTACACAATCCCGCCTTACATTTGCCTCTGCCTTTGCTGCGGTGCTCCGTAGGAGGACAACTAATTCATAAATATCCCATCAATTTGTATGCAAATAACACCGATCAATAATTATATAACCAATAGAGCTTTATATATGTATATATGTGAATAATAATGTCGCTGAATGAGTACTGTTTATACATATATTATAAGTAATTCGTAATTCCGAGCCATAGAATACAATGGAAAATTTAAACGAAATCTATTTCTTCAAGTGAAGCCCGTGTCTGTACCTTCGAGCGTATCTGAGCTTCGGCTATCAGCGATTGTTCCGTGCCGCGGCTCATTTACGTTTATTCGAAATGATTTTGTTTTGGAAACGGGCCTCTTCGACCCTGTAGGATGGAGCAGACTAGCATGGCTTTGGATTTTGGTTGGATGGATATACATTGATTCCAATGAAATCCATACATCGCATCGATTTATCGCTGCACACATGCCATCGAAACCAAACCTTAATACGTGCTTAACTGTAACATTTCAATTTGCAATTTTCGACTCGATGTCTGTCCGGGCCAACGCTCGTCTCTCCGCCTATCTGTCTGCCTCTCTGTCCGTTACGCACTTGCCACGCCCTTCATGCTAAAATGTTTTTCAAACATGCAAAGATCATTTGCGAACACAAAAAGATACACACGCATACACTCCCACGGAGACGGAGACTGAGTAGCACTCAAGAACAGCCAAAGCACGAGCCAGAGCCAGAGCTGGTGCCGGTGCCGGTGCCAGTGCCCACGACCCAATGCTCAGAAACCAAACCCTTTGACATTGTTAAGTTTGGTTTTTTTTTTTGTTTTGTTCTGTTCTCGACCCGTGCGATAGAAGTATATGTATAATCAGAATTCGTAGGCACGCATTTTTGAATGGGCCACGACGAAACGAGCTCCCTTTCCCCAACATCCACCATCTCCCACCGAAAAAAGAAAAGAATAAAAGACATTGTGGGACGGCGGTGTCGTGCCTTATATGAGCGGGACACGACGAGTAACGTATCGTAACGTATCGTATCCGTATCCGTATCCATCGCCCGCTCAACGTATGTTCCCAGATAAGATACTTTATTGACATTGCGTGTCTAAACACTTTACCGCTACGCTACGCTAGTTATTGTTGCTGTCGTATTTGATTGCGATTGTGCGCTTTAAGCTTATTTGCATACTCATATTTCTTCATTCGGCCCCTTCCAGAGTGCCCCTCTGCTGGTCTATCGGTCTGTCGGTCTGTCAGTTTGCGTGTTTCAGTTTAAGCCACACACGAGCATGTGTATCTATTAGATAGATTGGGCAAAGCAGGTTTAATCAGAAGAAACACACTATTTATTGGGGTTTAATTTGGATACACGAAGTGTCCATGGAATATTCACCTGATCGCATGCAGTCAACGAATACGATATTAATAGAATCAAGAGAACTACAGGTACTAACAAAGAAGGTTACCAATCTGGGATGCTTGTCAGATACTCGCATCTTTTGCAGCAGAAGATAAAGATTGCTTAAAGTGGTTGCTCAAATTAAAAATCATGTATTTTCTACCTTTAGCCCAACACCGAAAGATTATTTTGACTGATTTATAAAAGAACATTTTCTAATTACTTGTGCTCTTCGCCTCACGTGACAAAATCAATTTGAAATACATTAGTACAGCTAACCACCAGATATAGAGGCAAATACGGCATTTCCCTTGGTATTCCTTAGTAATCCGCGCTAGGCTGTGCTACTTAATCGATTAAACTCCTTCGGATACCGACAAGGCCGGCGGCGCGCTGCCCCTGGGTCTGGTTTTCTGGAAAGGAATACACAGGATTGTCAATGGGAATCCGGATCTAAATCCATGGCGTCTAGGCAGGGATCGCAAGGACTGGGACAGTGCTGGGACGCACCCACCACGAACATTATGTCCTGCGGATTGATGCTGTTGTCCATGTTCCGCTCGCACTCGCTTCCTCCCACCCTGCGGATATTTCGAAAAGCCTTTGATTAGTATTGGATCTGAGTTGGTGTCAGCGCGCTTTACATACTTCGGCTGATCACTGCAACGGATGACCAGGCGGCAGAGGATCTGCAGCATACCGGCCGGCTCAGCCCCCTTACCCAACACGCACGTGTCCACGTGGATGATGTCACTCATCCCTGGTTCGATGCGCTCTGTGACCATGGTAGGGAAGGCTATCTCTCCGTTGCCCACTGCGCGATCGTCGTACTTTACCACGAACGTCATGCCGCATTCCTCGAGGGTGTGGCGAAGAGCGCTGGGCTCCGCCTCGAACTGAAGACCGCTGCCCGGCTTGAACTCGTTGACATTGATCCGGCTCGAGGTGAGGGTCAATGGCATGCGATTGACGTTCACATCGATCACCAGCCGCTTGGGGTCGGCGATTTCTACGCCCTGTGCCTCCAGATTGGTGACCACGACGTCAAAGATAAATGTCTGAGGCGGTTCCTTGATGGGCTCCATCTTGAAGCAGGAAGCGCTAAACTTTGGTCGGAATCACTGGCAATCGCGAATTTTGTTGTGAGAATTAGGTTTGAAAAAATGAACTTTGATTAAAGAAAGCATTTCAGATACGACTACTTCGATGATTCGGAAGAGCATCGACATACATCGACTGTTCGACATATAGCCAATGCTCCAACCAAAAAAAAAAAAAAAAAAACGGAACATATTAGTCAAACATCTATCTTTCCGGCATTTAATCGACCGTTTATGTGTTGGTTTTATGTGCGTTATGCAGCACTACCCCTCGGTCTGTTGTGTTTCTGCCTAGCTACGTTCTACGCGCCACAGGTTTCGGCTTGGTGTAACTTGCACTTGCACGTCAACTCCAAATGGAGGTGGTTGGTTAAAAACCATTTATAAATTTGTTTTCCATGTTCCTTATATAAAATTCATAGTCTTACGAGTGTATAGGTTCGGAAAGTGGTTGAGCTGGCTATTATAATCTCGGAGATCTCTGCGATCTTATGGCCGGACAGACTATCATGGGTAAAACGAGTAGGCTGTTGGTGCTGATCAGGAATATATGCAATAATTCTCTACGATGTTTTATAAAGCAGAACAAGCAGATGGATAATTAGATAAAACACACAATACTTTAATTTATGTTAAAATATCCGACCTTATATTTCAAAAATATATTTTTTACTGCTGCAGATGCTACATCAGCAGAAGTTTCAAAATGTTTCACTCTAAGATACAATTAATTTATACAAATATTATCACATTCTTCTATGAACAAAATTCCCATATGTTTTTACAGATCACCGATTGTTCTCGGTTTGAAACCATGCGGAATTGGGGACAATTTCATAGGCATATACATAGAGTGATTTTCAAGTGAGATTACATCAAATCAGGTTTCCAGATTTGCCTACGGAACTAAAATTTATGATCGCACTTCATCATTAGAGACTTCGAATTCGAAGCAGAGCAGAGTAGGCAGATTATAAATTTATGGGGCTTATTGTTATGAATGGGACAAGTTTTGACGTCGCCTCGCCAGTTTCCGGTTATGCCTGATTTTCGAAGCCAAATTAGGGCCTAATGTGATCTAATTTGGGTTTTGATTTCAACGCTTCTTTACTGCGTCCACACTCATTCAATAAATTGTGCTTCAATAGAGATTTCATTTGTGGCTATGTTCGGGTAGTGATTGAGTGTTTTTGAGGCTGATTCGACCTGAATCAGTCCCCAGTAAAGGAAATTTCCTCACTTCGAAAGTATGAAGGAATGCAAGGAATGTGATACGACGATGCTCTAGAGGAGCGAGTTTCTGTTGTCCAGATGTCTGAGCTCTGCCAGTTCCAAGGAAACCGGCAACGAATCAAGCCTCAAGTATCTGTCAGAGGCAATGAGGATGACGCCGTCGCTGTCGCCCCAAATCATTAATTTCACAAAACGTGACTTTTTTGCCATATGTTGAATTCTAATTCCACTCATTAGGCGGCACACTGAGGGGGTCCACTGCCATTCTAAGCATATAGTAACTTCAAAAAGATGCAGACTGCACTTGTGACACGTTTCGTAATCTCTTGGCGGGTTTTCTTGGCCCGGCAAAGGCTGTTCTCCGCCGTTCTTGCTGGCTTTTCCATAAGCAGGCGACGACAAACAACATACGGCCTCCTCGAAGAAGCCCAGTTACACTTACAGATGCAGATGCAGATACAGATACAGATGCAAATGCTTACGCGTACTTGCATCCAAGTAGCAGAGATGGATGTGCTGCGGGTGGGGATCGAGCTGGAGGAGCCCTCAAGGAGCTGCTATTTCCTCAGCGGAAGGCAGCACATTTGTGCTTACCTTTTGTGCCCAAAGCCGGCTCGGAGCCCCAGCCAGAGTCTAATTAAAATAAGCAACATGGCGAGGGGCGGGGAAGGGCAGGACCAAGAAAGGTCTTTGGTGTGCTACGTTGCAGTTGCACTAGCGGATTAGTCAGAGTTCGCTATTTCAGCTACAGCTACAGCTACAGCTACAGATGCAGCGTTGCAGATGCAAACACGTTGCATAATTGGCCATTTCTGTGTGCAGTTGCCGCACATCGTTCTCAATCTTAATTAACAAATATACCGGGAATGAAAGTGCCAGCGAAAAACGAAAGGAAAGCCCGTCCCGCCAAGCCCAGCAAGACAAAAAGCCAGCGAAGATGCGACATAAAATGCAATTTACGACTTGTCATAAAGGGAGACCCGCCATATAGTAAATCATTTTTTATGTAGCCAAGTCGCGAGCGGAGAGTAGAGGAGAGGACATCGCGCGCAGGGTCGCGACCATAAGTAGCTGCCTGCCTGTTTGGGCTACTAAAAACGCAAATAAGCCGAACATAAAATCCTTTAGCACCTTTCAAATGCGAGCGCCGGATCCTTAGCCTTAGCCGTCGGACAGACCAATACCCATGACCAGTCCCAGGTCCAGACCAGGACCAGGACCAGGACCAGGAAGGGCTGACTGCCTGCTAAACGCGAAATTTACACAATCAACAAATGACATAAAATTGCTGCTGAATGGCACAAAACGAGAAAGAAACGAACACAACAAAGAAATGAAATTGCATGACAAATTCCCAGGGCGGGTCCGAGGCGAAGATGTCAGAGAAATGATGGACGATGATTATAAGAGTATCAGATGCCGATGGGGATGGGGGATGCGGATGAGGGGATTGGGGAGGCAGACGGGAAGATGGGTTCTCGCAGCGAAACAACATTTTAAGTCCTCGAATTCCAACATGTGGAGCAATAATAATAATTTTATTGTTTTAACAAAGGTACCAAACAGAAAGTTGCTTGAGCCACAGCTGAGCGGCTTTTAAAAACAAATCGCAAGGTGAACACGGCCTGGCTTCCTGGTAGACAGGCAGACGGAAAGACAGACAGACAGAGGAAGGCAGGACTCAGGAGACAGCAGGCGGCAGGCGGCCAGGACCAAGGAGGATAAGTGCCAGGCAAGCGTAAAGATACAAAACATACATATAAAGAGGTTTCGCCAGCGACGCTGTAAAATGTATGAAAAAAGGAAAGCAAATATAACAAAGCCAGGCCAAACAGAGGCAAAGGACGAAGGGGACAGGCTGGAGGATGGCATCCCCCTCATACCTTACTCGTACATAACTCCAGCCCGAAAACAAATAAAAATGGCGAAATAAAGCTGAATAAGATCTGTAGCGAAATATTTTTATTGCCATTTTGGCGAGGGTGGGTGGGTTGGTGTTGGTGTTGGTGTAGGTGTGGGTGGGTGTCTATGGCGGTGGATGTGGTCCGTGGGTGGTTCGCCTTTACGATATAAATATAAATATAAATATAAATAGAAGGTGGAAGGTGCAATCTGGTGGAGGGAGGGAAGCCGGTGAGCCAACATAATTTACGCGGCCATAATTTGTCATTAAAATCTTCAGAAATAATTTTATGTTGAAATGCAAATTTTGAATATACGACTCTTTTATGCGAATCCAAAGGCACAAATGCGAGTGTATGCACATGTGTACATGTGTGTATGGGTACGTATATATAAATTGTTTCTATAAATTTACCAGAGATACGAGCACGAGTATGAGTTCTGGGCAGAGCGGAGTGGCGCAGGTGAGGAATGGGCCCGACTAAGAATGGCTAAGCTCGGGAGATTGCCTTGGTGGCATGGCCTCTGATTTAGATGCATGTTATGCGGGTAATTGACTGGAACCAGCCAATCTGGCGACCTTGTCCAAGTCATTCATTTGCGAGGATATTATAGAATATTTCCCACTGGGTGGGTGCGTTCCTGTGAGACTCAGATTCAATTTTTATTTTGCATCCAAAGCAAGCAATCCATCTTCGCTTCTCCCAAGTTAATAAATTGAATAAAATGGGAGTAATCCAGGCAAAAACAGACGACTTTTATTATACTTTAACTGCGCAAGATTATGTGAGTAAATATTTTAGAGATTTGGTTGATTGTGAGCAACAATTTACCTACTTTACGCTACACAAGTACCATATACCCTTTTGATCTACGAGTAATGGACACAACTGTTTGATTTGAGGTATATAATGTATTCACATATTATAATAATTGCTGGGGCGCAGAAAATAAAATGTACTTGTATTTCTTAACATTAGTTTATACTGTATTTTTCTGATTTTTTGAATACATGAAAATACATATTTAGGAATTAAAGCCAGCTCTACTTACTGCAAAACATAGATTTATTGCTTATTTTATAGTAATTGAGTAACATTAGAGGGCATTGTTTAAAGTCTCCAGTGTCTCCCTCTACGAACTAGTCGTCGTACTTCTGAGATATACTCGTATATCCCATTTACGGCCGTTTGGCATGACAATTGCCACACATGGTATACATTGTAAATATTTTATATAGCCTGGCAAATATTTAGAGAACTTCACACTTGATATGCGAACAGAGTTGAGGAGGCTGAAGATGGGTAGGAGGAGCGTTTTATGGCGGACTGACGGGTGCAAAAGCAACAATCTTTGTTACTACACTCCCGTTTAATCTTTATGGCGCCTATCTCCCCGGCCCGCTCCTCTCTTTTGAACTAAATCATAATCGGGGCTGGCAATGCTGCGTGTCATTTGAGAGCACACGTCATAAAGCAGCAATTAAGACAGTGCTCGAATCGTAAGCGTCAAAAATGTCATAGAAAATGCGTAGCACAATAAAAAGAAAAACCCTCATAAAAGTGTCGAGCAGGGCACAAAGGAAAGGAGAGGAGACGAGTGCAGAGGAGAGGAGAGCAGAGAAGAGGAGTGGAGTGGAAAGCGCAGAGTCAAAGACGGAGTTGGCAACGTTGCCATCGCTCTGCTGCTAATTGTCTGTCAAAATTCTATGCACAGTAACAGTCGCAGTCCCAGAGATGAGATAAGTGCGTAGTAACCGAGTTGAATGCACAAGATATCAGTCGTTAGGAGCACCCCCTCTCTACATCACTCTCTCTCCCTCTCTCTGTGTACCTCAAAAGAGAACCAGGGCGGTTAGAAAAAAGCAACTTTGAAAATTTCCTTTTAGGACATTCACCCGAGGTGTCCTGCAGAAGTTATAATGAAAGCCCCACAAAAGAAACCGAAGGTCTTTGATGAGAGACAAAGAAAGACACCAGCTGGAATTCAAATTGGAACAGAAACAGAACAGCGCAGAGCAGATAAATGATTTATAGTTATTTTATTTACTAAATGTGGTTTTCATTGGTTGAAGATTTAAGAAGATTTTCGAATTTTATCTACCCAGACTTTGCAATATCCTCGTTGGAGATCTGAGGTACTTTAAGGTACTTACTTTCCTACACGACTGGGTAGTGATTAAAAGTTGGGCATTTCTTGACACTTATGAGTCCTGGTTTTTTTAGAACTTATAACTAATCTCCCTAATATTTACCCACAGCATTCTCCTATTTACCCAAGAAGTTTTTATTTGGTCCATTCGAGCTAGTATTTCTCATTAGAACGGTACGTACTGTTGGACATCAGCTATCCTGTCAAATTCCTACTTATGGCAGGTTGGACTGTACACTTAGACAGGATAAAATCATTGCCTACTTTGTAGAGAATCTGCCCCAAATTTAAGATTCGGAGACACAGTAGAGTGCCTTAAAGTGCATTTCCGAGCTTTAGTTGGCTTCATCCATTTATGAAGTTTTATATTTTTGACTATTTACTTTGGCAAAAACAGCATCATCGAAACCGAGTTGTCAAGTGCTTATCTCTGAGCACTCGACGCCAAGTAGAGAAATATGTCAAGTCAGAAGCAAATATTTGCCCCAAATAATTGACTGCTGCCGAATAGAAGAGAGGTTGTGAGGAGGGGCGTCACTCTGCGTCACAGTCTTCCGTGTGGTCCAGTACGCAGGAAACTCTCGACAATCCCATTTCGATCAAATGGATGTCGCAACAATCACCACAAACCGCACACATCAAGCATATGAAAAACAGTCGCCTGTCGCCTGTAACGGAAGCGGATATGACTCTTGGAAGCAGACCTCATCCCAATTCCATCCCCGGAGCCAACTGAGCTCTGGACTGAACTATTCGGTAAACTAATGCCGACCTAAGGCAAATATAATTGCGTGTGTGGGCCAGGCAGGGCCGGGACGGGCCGGGTCTGGTCGATCGGTGTAGAGGACAATGTTGCGGGACATTTGCATGCAGGCGTCATCTGGTTGGGGTTTTGCGGTGGTCATGTGGCCAGAAAGACAACGCTTAGGCCAAGTCCGACAATTGTGCTGAGTCTGGGTCTTCGGAGGCTCCCGTGGCTCTCCATGTAACATGGAGAGCATGGAGCATGGAGCTGCCTCCCTTCAGCATCTTCGAGGACAACTGCTGGGGCTGCATACGTGCCCAACAAAATATTGATTTAAATGAGTTTCGGTTTCGGTTTTCATTTCCTATCGCAAAATCCAGCAATCAGCAAATTGTGATGCTCAATGGACCACTTTTTCCTCGAGCACTTTCCGAACCACTCGTTAGATGTTAGATGTGTGTTTCCCCGACAAAAAGTGCATGATAAGCAAAATATTGCACATTGATGATGAGCTCCATCCTTGCCACTTGCCACACGCCACACGCCGAGTGCGTGTAAGGGTGTGTGTGTGTGTGTGTGTACTCGAGGTGAGATTTATGTGGCCTAGGGTGAACCGGGTCCCTAATGGACGCAGCTGCCACTGGTGTAAGCTCTTCCATAATTATGGGAAATCACATGTCAAGGTCTCTGCCACATCAATAATATAAACTACAATTTAAAGTTGTTGCTTTCGCTTATAGTTTTATGGGCTGGAGTTTTATTGTTGCTGAAAGCTGAAAGCCATCTGGGGGAGGATGTCTTTTTGTTTCGCTGCTGCTCTTTGGGTCGAAAAAGTATACGGGGCCATATGGACGGGCCGGGCTGCCAGCCGACCCTTGGGTGTAAATAGCCTGAGAAACCTCTCAAATTTTCCTTTTCCTTCCTTTTTTTGGGGACAGCTGGGAGGTGGGTGGTGGGCCGACTGAGGGCTCAACGAAACTCGGTAAAAGTCATTTGAAGTAGCAAAGCCGCAGACAGTGAAGCAAAACGAAAGATGTTGTAAAACTTTTGGTTTAGTTTCATTTACCTAGTGGCACAGAAAAAACTGTTTGAATATAATTCTAATTTGCATATTATTTGACTACAAGAACGAAACTTGCTCCTTCTTTAGCTCCAACTCCCACTCCATGGCCTTTCGAACGCCCGTTTCGGGAGGAACCTTTGGCGTACATAATGGCCTGGAAAATCTTATACAAGACATCGCAATCTGCAGGATTGCAGCGGCAACAAAGCTCTTAAAGTAATTAGTGGCATAAATTAAGTTCCCCCTCTTCCCCTTTTCCACCGCCTAGCAGCTCCTGTGCCACCGAAGAAACAACAATGGGCAATTGTTTGAATGACCCTTGTGCCACTTTTAATTGTTGCAATGCTGCGAAACTTTTCGACCTGACCAGCCGCCAAGGCGAAAGAGTTACAAAAAAAGGCCTCTAGCTTTTAGCCCCCGCCAATGGCGGTGGCAGGGGGAGTGGCGGGAAGGGAAGGCGCTTGGCATGTAAAGGACCCTGCCGGACAACGCGCTGCAACAAAAGCGACCGCGGGGCATAAATAACTTTTTTTATACGTTTCATATGGTTTTTTGAATAGCCCGAAGGTCGACGCCGAAGCTAACCAAAAAACGTGGCAGGAGGAAGACTGACTGGAAGCTGACACTTTTTAAATTGAATATAAAATAAAATAAATTGTGCGTAATTTGAAACGTTTCCCTCGCATTTTTCACAGCTCCTCACCAGCAGCTTAATGACATCCTAATTGCTATCCCTCTGCTCTGTAGGATCACGATCCATATGGGCGGGGAAACTATCGCAACATTGATTTCCAATTGATTTTGGCTTTTGTCGCCTGCCGTCATAAAAATACTCATCGAAAATTACATGCCGAAATAAAACAAGCTGTTGACTTGCCAAATAGCCGTGAAATATTCCCCCAGGGCGTAGGTGGAGCAGGTAACGGCAATCGCATCGTTTGCCCGGGAATTCGCTGAGACAACAAATGTTTTGTGCCACCCAGACCCAGACCCAGTGGCCTCAGTCGCATCTGCCACGCCCCGTTGGCCCCCATTTGCTGCTCCGGCCATATCTGTCTGTTGTCTGCTGTCTGGTGTCCGTCCGTTCATCCGGGCAGTAACGAGCCCTTCTCCATAGAGAGTGGCGAGTGGAGAGCAGCCAGGAGCCGGGAAAGAGCGGAAAAGAGCGACTGGGGGACTGGGCGACTGGGGCAGAGGCTGGCTGCCAGGATATCGTAAAGCGACACACAATCACACATAAAATTTTACAACACGAGGATGTTTTTTATTGCACTCATCCTGGCACCGCTCCTGCTACTTCTGCCACTCCTGCTGCTTCTTGGTCCCCAATCGAAGCAACTAAAGTAGCCAATTACTGAAAAACTTCGAATTCCTTACTATGAATTTCACTCCTTCGATTGCTGCTCTGTGTGTGGCTCCTCCCCGGCTCCGGCTCAGGCTCCGACTCCGACTCTGGCTTTCGGCTCGGGCTTTGGATTCCCAGAGTTTGTTTGCTGCGCGGCAATCAAATAAGTAAGCAACAAAACATTTTTCTATTTAATTAAAATGAATTCACCTTTTGGCTGTTCGAAGTTCGGGCACAGCTCGGGCCGAGACCGGGACAAGAGCGTCGCCGATGCCACTGATTTATGGATGGACGCCAATAAATTTGCACTCGCCTGCCGCCTGAGCCGTGAGCAATTTAAATCACGAGCTCTGCTGCGGTTTTAATTAAAAGGAATTTATTTCCCACTCAACTGCAGATAAGTGCGCAGACAGTGGAGCCGCCATCCATCCGTATAAATATAATAGTTTACCTTTGTACCATCGTACCACCCCACCACAAATGCACACACCCACCCAAATACACACACACAAATAAACACAGGCAAATATGTGCCCTGCTCCTCGTATTACATGACCACGACTTGCCATTATCGTTAAGACAATGCAAATACGTACATCTATATACTACGTCTATATACATATGTAAGTTCATTAGAGATGGGCATGAGCCGTGAGGAAACTTAATTTCGTGTCATTCCTTCTCAGCAGCTGGAAATAGAAAGGTGACAAAAGTTTACTCACTAGACAGTAGGAATCATCGTCCTTCAAGTTCGACGACCACTTCCACTCTTCGACCAATAAATACATCTCTTTCGAAAAGGCTTTTCCTCAGGCTGCGGCTACGAGCATTCCCTTCCGCGACTGTTAGGGATTCGCTCGGAACTCTCTTCGGATTTTTTAGAAACAGAGTATCTGACGGACATGTTATATAAACCAACTTCTCACCAATTGTTTAATATCGTCGTTCCGTTCCGTTTGAAAACAGTTGAATCGTTTTGGGACGATCAAATGATCAAATTTCCGATATCTGAAAGTACAGGTTGTACATACTTTTAAAAATTACCCGCTTTGATCCGCATTCGTTTTAAAAACCCAGCCAGCACCCATCTCTAGGATACACGCAATGTGTGTCTGGCTGTCTATAACCCTTCGCCAACATGCCTATTTTGGTCAATGGCAATGGCAACGAAGCCATTTGTTAATTGTTGCCTCCCCCCTGCGGCGGGGCCTATCATAATTATGGAGCAGGCTGCTGCTGCTGCCCCAACTGCCTCTAAGACTGCTGTATCGTCGCCTGTCTTGTTATTATGGACGAATGCGACGCTGCCACGGAAGCTCCTACTACTGTGGCTGCTCTGGTCAGGCCTGGTCTGGTTCTGCCTCTGTCTCTGTGTCTTGTCTCTGAGTTACCACAGATCGGGTTTCAGTATTAGCCAGTAATTAATCATGCGCCTTGTTATAACGGGCATTTGTGTAATTATAGCCCGGGATCTCTAATGCATTCCATAAAAATGTAAATGCATATCGGGTTCAATCAGAATCGAGTGAAAATTAATGGCCAATAAGCGAAAATGAATCATGCGATTGGGCCCCCAACTACGACGACTGTAGTAGGACCCTCGGCCCTGGCCAAACATCTCAAGGGCCCACTAAAACCCCAATATAAACCCGGCCTCCCTTCAGCTAAGACGCTCATACTCACAGACGAACAGAACAGAAGAGAACCGAACAGAACAGAACAGAGGAAATCGTCGGCGATAAATCTCCCATTTACCTTTAAACTCGAAATACGACCACCAATGGGGCGCTTTCGTCTGCTCGGCCAGGGGTGGACAGCGACCGGGAACGAAAACAGGACCGAAGGCGGGACCGGGAGCGTGAGCGGGATGTCGGTTACAGTTACAGCCTTAAATCCACTAACAAATAAAGGAATAAATGGGCCATAAAAAGGATTTTACAAATGCCGGCTGCCACTAGAAACCCTCGTGTGTTTCCTATTTTACAGTTATCGTGGGTTCTCTTCTGTTTTGTAGTTTCCTGCGAGAGAGATACACAACTCGAATTCAAAGAATTGTGTAATGAAACCCGAAATGGCAACAAGTTGTACCTGTCCTGCTGCCCAGCCGAAAGCGGCAGTTTCTTTTAGGAAATACCATTACGCTTAGAAAATTGTAAAATTTCTGCATCTAAAAAATTTCTCTAATAAATTGCGTAAGTGTTGGTAAGCTACCGTTAGTTTTTTTGAGCCTTTCATTGTTTAGTACTTTACTGAAACCAAATCGTATTCAATCGTTTTTATTATATTCAATTAACATTTACGTCTTTACATGTGCGATGTATCGTATATATCGTTTATGTGGCTATGATGCCACATAGCATAAAAAAGGTCAAGCGTACAAACAAACAGAGGTGCTACCGTAAATGTTACTTTAAAATTTTGCAAACAGTTTCAGAAAAAAATAAATTAGCTATCTTTTTGATTCTAAATACATATTGTTTATGTTTAATTCACTGAAGTAAAGTGGAGAGCCCGTTAGTTTTTAAGCACGACATATCTTGAACCGAAGTCGGGCGTGTTTTTCCTTACGATCACTACAAAACCAAATTCGGCCAGAAAACAGAAAATTACAGAAATTTCTAACAAACCGATCTTTAAAAATGAGCCAGATTAGCTACAAAAGTGAAATGTTGGCAGTACTGCATATCGTATGAAATATACAAATATCGTACATGTCGAATATTTGTTGGAATATTTTATCTCAAATTGTGGTCTCCTGCATCACACCAAAACTTTATCGTATCGATATCGTTATAGCCTTTCACTTTCGCTTTCTTTGAATCGGTATGAGCAAAAAGTCTTCTAATCACTTACGCTTAAACCCTAGTTTAGACACAATCAAATAAGAGGGAGCACTTAGATCTTATAGAAAATTGATAAATCAATCGGATAAGGGTCCTAGCTAACTAGTAATATTCAACCGCATATCAAAGTCGAGGAATATGATTTACGATCATGGACAGAGAACGATTAGCTTAACCCATTGTCGACCAGTGGGTATTAAAATACACTCCACGAAAATTATGAATCTTGAACAATTTTGGCGCAGTTTAACTAAAAGACATCGTGTGTTTTATTTAAAGTAATACAGTTTAACTAAAGATTTAACCTGTTTAAATAGAAGGCGGTAAAGTGGGTTAAGTGTTTTTTTTTCATGGGTATATTTTGAAAATGAGACGGTTTATTTCGGTATATATCTGAGACTCAGACGGTCACACTGCTGCTGCAACGAAAAAAATGAGAGGGAAGAGCGTAATTTTGAATGGTCAATAAAAACGGGTTTTGTCAGCAGGCAAAAACAGCCAAGGTAAATTGCACAACTCGTACGAATCTTACCTCACGTGCGAGGACAATATACCTTGCAGACATAATATGGAATCAAGGTATGTCATGCAAAGGGGTGGATTTGACCTTACTTGCGTTGCATTTTCTAGGCCATTTTGCCTGTTTTCCATACCCTCGTTTTCCTCCCATTATGTAGCAAGCTAACTTGTAGTGGCCATGTAATAAATAAAGCAAATGTAAACATTCGAAAAAACCACACAAAAAAACAAACACAAGAACTAACTTATCAAGAAAACAAGAGAATTAATCTGAAAACCACAACGAAGGCCCTAAGATAATTCCAAAGTGAAAACCCCTCAGAGCATTGCATTTACATTCCAGAAATCAAGCGTCTCTCGGTTCTGCGAACGAGAACGCGAACGTGTTTGGGGCTAGTTTTTTGTGCAAAAGTGGACGTAGTGGCTGTCGGGCCGAAGCAACTAACTGTGATTTGGGGAGACATAGCCGCCGCCGCGGCCACAGGAGCGCCCAGTCCTCAACCGATTCGCTGGCGTAGGCCAAGTAAACGGGGGCGTCGCGTGCCCGCTTATATGTGTGTGTGTGGTGTGTGTATGGACAAGAACAAGTTGCAGCACTCGCGAGTTTGCAGTGGTATTAGTGGTGCTCGGTGTGGCAGTGTGCGTGCTGGGTCTTGATGTCTGCGCTGTTTCCCAGGCGACGACCAAGAGGTGAGCACACAGGTGAATTATCGGTGCAATACGCTGCCTTGGCAACAGAGCCCCGGCCACAGTCGCATCCAACAATAGACGACTCACCCCGACCCACCATTGACGACAACAACAAGTAGCGGCCACCGAGAAAAAGCAAATATAACGAAAATGTTGCGTTTTCTGAGCCGTCGCAAGGTGCGCAACAACTACGCGGATAATGCCAGCAGCCCCCGCGCCGGTGGCATGGGCGGTGGCGGGGCCGTTGCGGCCAGCGGCTCCCAGATTAAGCCGCAGCGCATCGTCGTGAACAAGAACAAAATCGACTGCCGCGTCATACTGCTGGACAATACTGACCTTTCCATCGAATTATCGGTGAGTTCGGAATAAAGAAATTCTACATATAAATTACGAAATACATTGTGTTTGTCCGATTGTATGCGGACATGTTGGGTTAAGTAATAGCAACGACGGCGGCCCCGGGACTATGCCAACTAAAAGCATTTATAATATGACATGAACTATGGTTTGGTGTACGTTTCGAGTTGAATCAAGTCAAGCAAAAGCCCCCTCAAAGGTTGATTGCTGATGTGTGGGACTGTCGCACATAGCCAGACACACAGCACACAAATGCTGGCAAACAGTATTGGCTGGGTGGCTGGCTGGCTGGTTGGCTGGTTGGCTGACTGTGTGATAAACGATAAACGAACGAACCACTTCTGATGTTCGCATTGTTGAACCCGCTAAGCGAACGTGATTAGTCCAGGGCCATCTTGATTTACAGACCACGGCAGCACGAGGGTACTAATTTTCGCGACTTTGCACTTGAATTGCAGAAAAAAGCGTTGGGCAGCTTCCTCTACGAGCAGGTCTTCTATGCCCTGGACATCATCGAGAAGGACTACTTTGGCCTGCAGTTCATGGACGCCAATCACGTCAAGCACTGGCTGGACCCCACCAAACCCATCAAGAAGCAGGTGAAAAGTGAGTACAGGCTATTGGTGCTCTCTCCAATTGAACGATACTAATGCACTACGACTCATTCGCAGTTGGACCTCCGTACACTTTCCGCCTTAAGGTAAAGTTCTACTCTTCCGAGCCCAATACGCTGCGCGAGGAGCTCACGCGCTATCTATTCTTCCTGCAACTGAAGCAAGACCTGCTGGAAGGCCGCCTCGACTGTCCGGACGACAAGTCCACCGAGCTCTGCGCCCTGGCCTTGCAATGTACGTGTTCCTGGTTTCTTGGTTAAATTTTCTAATTTGCTAATTGTTCTTACCCCCCACTTACAACAACAAAAACAGCTGAGCTGGGCGACTACGATGATCAGGAACACTCGGCGGCCACCGTCTCGGAGTTCCGGTTCGTGCCGGAGCAGACGGAGGATCTGGAAATATCCATTCTGGAGGAGTACAAGACGTGCCGCGGCCTGACGCCTGCCCAGGCTGAGACGGCGTTCCTCAACAAGGCCAAGTGGCTGGACATGTACGGCGTGGACATGCACACCGTGCTGGGCAAAGACGGATGCGAGTATCACTTGGGGCTGACGCCCACTGGCATCCTTGTGTTCGAGCGGGACCAGAAGATAGGTCTGTTCTTCTGGCCAAAGATCAGCAAGTTGGACTTCAAGAAAAAAAAGCTTACGCTCATCGTCATCGAGGACGACGACGATGGTCGCGAGCAAGAGCACACCTTCGTCTTCCGCCTGTACAACGAGAAGGCCTGCAAGCACTTGTGGAAATGCGCCGTGGAGCATCACACCTTCTTCCGGCTGCGGGCGCCTGTGAAAGGCCCGTCGGCACGCCAGAACTTCTTCCGCATGGGCTCGCGCTTCCGCTACTCCGGCCGCACCGAGTTCCAGACCACCCAGCAGAGCCGGGCCCGCCGCACGGTTCAGTTCGAGCGTCGGCCCTCCCAACGCTTTGCCAGTCGGCAGTCCCATCTTCTGCGAGAGCGGCAAAAGGCCTCCCAAGAGTCGGCCGCTTCAGCCGTGGCCTCGGTCAATGCTCGAGCTGCTGCAGCCGCCGCCGCTGCTGCAGCTGCCTCACAGGTTCACCCGACTCCAGTTCCATTGACTCCAGTGGCCGCTCCCGTTCCGAGCAACGACAACAACAGTGACATCTTTGATTCGCTGATTTCCACGGATCAGTTCATCACTGTAACCCCCTCGCCCTCTGTGCTCACTGTCATACAGAACTCCGCCATCATCGAACCCGATGCTGCCTGCAGTGCTTCCATCAGTTCCTCCACACAGGCAGGGGCCGCCTGCGCCTCCCTGGGTCGCAACTCTCTAAAGTCCAACTTTAGCAACGATGATCCGGCGTACAGCAAGATTGGCTCCATTGGCAAGGCGGCTGGCTTGACTGTGAAGTATGCAAAACGGAGATGTTTACGTTTTCGAAACGTGTTTACATTGTACTTAGTTCCTGGGTTTCTTCTTGCAGATTGGAGCCGGAGTATGCGCCTCCGTATTCGCCGAATGCTACCAAGAACTTTGATGAGACCAATCCGTTCAGAAGTGCGGCCTCTCACCATGGCAGCTTTGGCAAGGCCTCCATTAGCTCCGGCCAGCTCAGGTAAGCCAGTATCCAGTTTAGCTAACTCGAACGATGTGCATATCGCTTCTACATCCTGACTAATACTGCCTGTTTGCGTTTGCCACCTGTCTCTCACGTATCTATGTTGTGTCCTGCCTTGTGTGTGTGTTGTGTCATCATTGCGCAGTGTTAAGAGCGGCTTGTCGGATAAAGATAGGGAGCTAGACTCATTACTTAAGTCCATTGTCAAAGATCCATCCCCATCAGTGCTAGCAAACGAAGCCATTAACGATGCTAACAGTATCAGGTAGCGTAAACACTCTCGAGCCTCGAACCGCATATAGATTGACCAGAGAATCTCTATCCATCCCTCCATATCTGGCAGGGTGACCATCAACAAGACTTTCGACATGGACCACAACACGGAGACACTTAAGCGCCTCTCGAACGCCAACGAGAAGCCCAACAACCAAGTGAAGCTGGCCAATGTGGGCGCCACGGCCCTGCCGCCAGGCAACATCAAGTGCAATATCCTTAAGGGTAAACCTACTCCTACTCCGAAAGGGACACTCGGAGCAGAGATTAATCAGCTTGTCTTCCTTGCATTGCAGCTCGCGTTGAGGAGGAATTGGGCGCCGGCGGCAACGCAAAGTTGACCAATCAGATGTTTGTGCCTGCCGCTAGCTCCGTTTCCCACTCCGGTATGCACACAAGCATCACCAGCAGTCACAGCAACAACAGCAATCATGCACACAGCGATGGACCGGATTCCCTGAACGCCACCTACATATCAGTGGTGAGTGGCCAACGAACCAGTTTGCTCCACACATTGCACCCGTTTCATGCTTTCTGTATGTTTTATTTTCATTTTCATTTGTTGTCCGCACTTTATGTTTACTGTATGTTGTGTGTGCGTGTGTTTGTGTGTGCTCACGCGCATTTTGGGGCTTGCTTCACTCGCGGTAAACGCTAAACCCGAACAGGGAGGCGATAAGCTGACGCTCAGCATACCGGAACAGAAACCGGCGGCAGGCAGTAGCGCCAGCGGCATCCCCACCGCCAGCACGAGCACCTCGAGCATCACCAATGGTAATCCACCCTTCAGCAACGCTACTTTTGTCTCGAGCTTCAGTGCGCCGCTTACCCCCCCGTCGTCGCTGCCAGCCATACTCAACAACAACAACACCAGCGGCAGCTTGGCCACCAGTGTGACCACCATCATCACGCCCAGCAGCCCCACTGCCAGCATCAGTGTAGTGGCTCCCACCAGCAGTGGCACAGACCCGGCCCCAAGCGCCCCTGCACCCGCGCTGAGCAATGCCTCGGCTGCCGAAATACTCATTAATGAAATATTCATTAACAACATCATAAACAACAATGCTGCTGCCAGCAGTAACGGCAGCAGTAACAGCAGTGGCAGCAACGCAGCCGAATCTGGTGCAAAGCCTGCGGCAAACGCCACACCCAGCGCCGGCACATTGCTCTTCTCCACGCTTAGTGAGCAGGAGCGGTTAGAGGCGCAGAAGACGGGCCAGAATCCGAATCAGAACCAGAATCACAGCGAAGTAGATGCACCACAGAGTGAAAAGGTTTGACCATTGAGCAATTCTGTCTACGCTTTCACTGTCTGTCTATAAACTGGCCTAGAACGATTAACATTTAGTTTTCATTTCTTTCAATCTGCACGCAATCTAACTCTTAACGTATATACCCGTATACGTAGTTCGTTGAACTCTGTGGACGGCTCTTAACGCTTTTAACGCTTAATCTTCTTCCACAGAAAAGCAAGAGCAATTACCCGGAGAGCAGCCGCATTCCGTCCAGCAACAGCAACGATATGGTCTCACCCTGGCTGGTCTCCTCGGAGGTTGTGTCGGCCCCCAAGGGACGCGAGCCGACTATTATACGAAAGTCCGTTATTACAACTCAGTTGTAATTATTGTTTAGTCTTAAGCTCTAACCCTTTTAAAAATGTAAGCCTACATGTTCTTATTTATATACATATACATATACATAAACATACATATGCTAGGTACGGAAGTTCTAGACAGACGAAACGTACTCGTACTCTACTCGTATTTTTTAATATAGACAAACGCTAGACAACTTTTAATCATTCCATGAGAGAGTAGCAAGAGAGCGACAAAGCGACAAAACGACAATGAGAGAAAGCAGGTCCAATCAAAATGTAAACTGTCCATAAATGTGCCTTAACGATCTATATAGTATACACATATTTATACATACATATACATATTCGTCTAGTACATTTGAACGAAACGAAAACGGGAACGAGATGTGCTAAAAACAGTGTACTTAAAATAAAGTTAACGATTCAAAATGTATTCATTTGCTAACTATAAGTGTATAGACTGGATTTTAACCAACAAAAGCAAAACAAACAAGAAGTGATGAAGGCGCTCTGCTTAATATAGTACTAGGCCTATGTTATAGCTAAGAAATGTGAGTTCCCCTCAATGCAGTATTCCAACTAATCGACCACTCTTAAGAACGACGAATCCGATCCGTGCATATTCTAACTAAATTCTAAAATCAACAAAAATTGACTGAAATTGTATACAAACTGAATTGAGATGAGAATCGAAAATTTGAAAATGTGCTGCTACCCGCCGGGTATCCTACCTACTCGTAGGTTCAAAACAATATTATCCATCGAAATTGTAAGTACAAGAGCAGTGTACTCAATTATTTTTTGTCTAAGCATACAGAGAGGATGTTGAAGCATTTAAATGTATAAAATATTCAATAAAAGTGCATTTATGCATTATACATTTACACACATTCAGCATGCGCCACTGAGGCATTCATTCCCCCAACCCCAACGAGATATTTCCCATCTATTTTCGAATTAGGCAGCCCATTCCTGGAATCCAAAGGAGGCCCAGCTGCCAGTTAGCCTCCCGATGCTCAAGTCAAGTACAGACCAGAAGCAGCCACAGCGGAGGCCTTCCCAACCACACACATGTACTTGAAATTCCAAGATATTTTCGCAGCCCCCGAGGTCGTGGCACTGCAATTAAAAGACAGCCGGCGGTCGCATCGGCTCCGAGCAGTGTTGATGCTGGTTCCAAAGAGAAATCTTGTGTACATACGAGAATTTGGATATCGTTTTAGAGAACACATTTTTGATGCTCTGGCAGCATGCTTTGGTCCTATTTATAGCCGATCCATAACCCCCGCCGACGACGAGGGGGCAGCTCCTGTGGATCGGCGAAAATGGACTGTTTTGGAAGCGGAAAAATGACTGATCATCGTACGTACCTATGCCACCAGAATGTACATATGCACCTTGGCTCTGCCCCCTCCAGCTATAGATGGGATGGATGTTCGTTTACATAGTACTCGCACGTACCATACGGATAATTTGCAGTGGGCGTGCAAAATTTCATAATTTCCTGTGCGCGATGGTCTATGCGATGCAAGGCTAAAAATACTGTTAGAAACTGTCTGCTGCTTGCAGCAATGAAAGACATGTTTGATATAGTTTCATTAGATTTAATTTAAAGTGGATGCTACTTGTATTATTTATTTTTTAAACTGTAAATTTTGCATTCTTGATTCTCCTGAACTTCTCCTCATCGACTTGTGCGACACTTCCAATAAATATTAATATAAGTATAATACATATCATGATGGTTCAATTTCTTTGGTTGTTTGTCCGTCTGGTTGGATGGCGGGGCAGCAAGAGGTGCGACTTAAAATTAATCATCTTCGAGTCCTAGGCGCCGGCTGGCCGACGCCATCCTGCTCTCGTTGTTGCTGTATTATTGTGTGTTCGTGTTGGTGTGTGGTGTGGTGTGGGTGGTGGAGGCTGCGGCTGGTGCTGCTGCTGCTGCTGCTGCTTAGAAGCACTTGCGGTGGACAATGCCGGGACCGGACTCGTCGTACTCCTGCTTTGAGATCCACATCTGCTGGAAGGTGGACAGGGAGGCCAGGATGGAGCCACCGATCCAGACGGAGTATTTGCGCTCAGGTGGGGCGATGATCTTGATCTTGATGGTTGAGGGCGCGAGTGCTGTGATCTCCTTTTGCATGCGATCAGCGATACCGGGGTACATGGTGGTGCCTCCAGACATGACGATGTTGGCGTACAGATCCTTGCGGATATCCACGTCGCACTTCATGATGGAATTGTAGACGGTCTCGTGGATGCCGCACGACTCCATGCCCAGGAAGGAAGGCTGGAAGAGGGACTCGGGGCAACGGAAGCGCTCGTTTCCGATGGTGATGACCTGTCCGTCGGGAAGCTCGTACGACTTCTCCAGAGAGGTGGAGGCGGCGGCGGTGGCCATCTCCTGCTCGAAGTCTAGGGCAACGTAGCAGAGCTTCTCCTTGATGTCGCGAACGATCTCACGCTCAGCGGTGGTGGTGAACGAGTATCCACGCTCTGTGAGGATCTTCATCAGGTAGTCGGTCAAGTCACGACCAGCCAGATCCAGACGAAGGATGGCGTGTGGCAGGGCATAACCCTCATAGATGGGCACGGTGTGGGAGACACCATCGCCGGAGTCAAGCACGATACCAGTGGTACGGCCGGAGGCGTACAGTGAGAGCACGGCCTGGATGGCGACATACATTGCGGGGGCGTTGAAGGTCTCAAACATGATTTGGGTCATCTTCTCGCGATTGGCCTTGGGATTCAATGGAGCCTCGGTCAGCAGAACTGGGTGTTCCTCGGGGGCGACGCGCAGCTCATTGTAGAAAGTGTGATGCCAGATCTTCTCCATGTCGTCCCAGTTGGTGATGATGCCGTGCTCGATGGGGTACTTCAGGGTGAGGATACCTCTCTTGGACTGGGCCTCATCGCCCACATAGGAGTCCTTCTGTCCCATGCCCACCATCACACCCTGATGGCGTGGACGACCCACAATCGAGGGGAAGACAGCGCGGGGGGCATCATCTCCAGCGAAACCAGCCTTGCACATTCCCGAGCCGTTATCAACGACCAATGCGGCAACTTCATCGTCACACATCTTGTATAGTATTTGTTTTACTGTAAAAGATAAAGCAGTTCGTTAATAACCGGCAGGAGAAGATACAATTTTGATGTTCGTGATTTTCAGTGTTTTCTGATCTCTGAATCTGAATCTGATTACAAAGGCTATGGGATACTGACCGTCAAAGGAAAAGACAACTAGAAACCTAAATCAACACTTTCGCTGTAGAACTGCGAGTGGCCGCTGGACCGAGATGCGCTAATATTTATACCATTCGAGCGACCCTCAGTCGAGCAGATATTCCACACGCAAGCCCACACTCACACACCAACACACGCGCACAGGAGGCACACACAGAGACGAGCACTCTCAGACATACATATGCAGCACATGGCATGGATGCACATTTCGCCGAGGGGGAAATTTTGAATTTCTTTAAAAATAATTTGTTTTCGTTTGTTTTTGGATTTCGGTTCGCTTCGTTCATAATTCCGAGAGGCAGAGACAGCCGCAGTCGCTGGCTGAACAACTACGAAATGGCTCACCCACAGATACTACATGGGCTACACAGATGGACAGATACAAATACAGGGACACATCCTCCGGATCAGAGCCCCAGCATTCCCATCGTAGGCGTATCTCTGTATCTATAGCTGTTCGTAGAGTAGATCTGTGTCTGTATCTGTATCTGTATGTGTGTTCGTTTTTGTTTTGTCTAATTTTTAATCAACATTTGCACGTTGGTCCAATCCATACATGGTTGGGATGGAAATCTCTCGGCGATGAGAACGCACTCGTAATTAGAAAAATACGAATCTCAAAACAAAACCAGAAACCAAAAATCTCTGTGAATTAAGTACATGCATATATTCGTACAACATTCTCCCAGCCGTAATTTGTGGCGCTGGGTGTGGGTGGTTAGGGACTTGGACCCCATAAACACAAGTCGAAAATTTGTAATAGAGCGTGCAGTGCAATTATAGATTTGCAAGTTTGTTTTCGTCAAACGGAAATCAATTAAATATGCTTCAACCTATTTCCCCATTAATATTTCTTGAATATGTCTCTTGGCCGTCCCCCATTTATCGCCATTAATAATAAACAACATCATTAAAATCCATTCAGTTAATGATCAAATCTTTAATTGACTTATATGGTACTCATGGAATATTCAAAAACACAAGAAATAACAAAGGCATTTGTTGTTTACCCAATTCTCTTAAAATGCGTGCGTGTGGGTGGAAAACTGTGTGAAATGGAATTCGGAAAAGAAACGAAAGAAAAAGAAAGAAAATAAAAATACAAATCGTGCGCTCTCACGTTTTTGCATGAGCTTCTTTGACGCTTACGCGCAGAAACGTATCTAGAGTATGGAATTCTATTTTCAGCGGAAAACTCAAGAGAATTATATATTTTAAATTTTAATTTAAATATAGAAAAGTATGCGATTGGCCAGTTATCGCAGGTGAGGAACAACCTGCTCAATTGTGCTGCCATTTGAATACCCTACAAAATGTAGCCTAATGAATGGAATTGCAGGTTACACTGGGTTATATTATCTTGAATCAATTTATATACAAATTAACGTGGACAGATAATAATATTTGTTTCTCTGAATATTTTTCAAAATCGTATACGTAATTCTTACCCCCGATTCGAGGTGTCAAGGGCCAGAACTAGTTACCTCGCTTGACTACATATTTAGCAACAATTTCCCATCTTTTTTTCTAGGTTCATGTACTATGGGTAGTATTTGATCGATTTTTAAGGGACTTAAAGTAGCACCCAACTAATATTCTATAGGTCCAAATAAAACTTAAAAGATCAACCAAACGATGTATAATTTTTAAGACCTTTCTGAATCAAAGTTCTTAAAAATTCTAATAGACTTTATTTCCCTTAGTGTTTACGTTAATGCTATATCAAATCGAATATTTTGTCTATCTTAGTATTTCCCGTCCCGAATACCGTAATACTCATACTCGTATTTTATTTTCATTCACTCGCTGATTCATCTTATCAGCTCGGTGTCATCTACATATTTACAACGCCTTGTTGAATACCATTAACGTGTCTTTCATTCACCCAACCACAACGATTGCTTGTACGAGTATACATACATATGTACATATGTGGAAGCACCAGTATCTATGTTATCGCTTGTGTGTATTGAAATTTGTTCGGCCTACATTGGCTGGCTAGCAGCTGATTGAATTGTGTTGGCCAGCAACAACAAAAAGCTGCCAATTTGAAAATACTGCAACAAATGTTCTGCCTAAAAATATTATTTATAAAAATGTATGAAAAGCACATATACTCGTACCAGCCAGCAGCAGCAACGGCGGAGGCCAGGCACCAGCGGAGGCACCAGGCTGTACATAGACCACCACCTTTTAAGGATGCGCAAAGCGACGGAGGCGAATGCCGACGACAGCTTGACGTTGGCGGCGTGCGCGCCTGTCCGCTTTCTTGACAAGCAGCCGCAACGGCTACGGCAACAGCAACAGCAACAGCAACAACAACGGCTACGACTACGGCCATAGCGACGCAGCCGTGCATTCCACGGTGTATTGCAATTTTCGTATTTTTAAATCGAATAATGTGCCAAGAAAATATTAATATATATATTTATGAATTTCTTCGGGCAGGAGCTCAACGATTTTAATGTTTAGTTTGCAATTAATTAATTAAATTCTATGATTGAATTTTGTTCCACAGGATATACATTGGTGTGCGTGCTAATTGGAGTCACTGATGGTTGCAATGGTTCTATTTATGGTATTATTGGGATTCATTGCCTTAGATTCTGGGCTCACTAAGACTATGTTCTGTAGCTGAAAAATAATTTTTTTTTTTGCCAGCAGCTATTTGTCACTGTGAAGAACCAATAATATGTTGTTGAATGTATTGATGGGTATTCAAAAATGTGTCCTAAAAATGTTCATACTCCGTACTACAATTAAATAACCGTCCCGTGCGTAGATTCATCCACGCGCTCTATAATAACACTTCACGAATGCCCACTCTATGAGAAAGACGCTGAAGGAGATCAGCAGAAGGCCACTGGAGAAGGCGAACGCCCCATGGAACTGAGCCAGAGTCAGGGCCTTGAAGGGATCCTCCCGTACGCGGTTGATCTCCTCGTGGATCATGCGCCTCATGTCCAGATCGCGGGCCCACTTCTGCATGTGGCCCGACTCGATGATGTGCTGGATGACCGGATTGATCTGGTGCAGTAAATGGTACTTCTTGGGAAGCAGCATGGTGACCAAGTAGACGTAGAGGGACTCCCGGCGGTCGAAGCAGAAGAGGCGATCGCGCTGGATGCGTGGATTGTAGAAGGAATGCTGCCGGGAGACAGCCACGGCGATATGTTCATTGTTTGCAGCATCATTGAGGCAGTCCACGATATTGTAGCACATCTGGAACTTTTCACGAATATACTTGAAGATCTGCAAGGGACAGGGAAGGATAAGCTACATATCTCTGATGTACTGAGGTACTGCCGATATGAATCACCTCTCCATCCTTGTTCAGATGGCGAACGTTCTCTGAGCTGCCCATGATGTTCATGCGATGGCTGTAGATCTCCTCCAGAGACTGGATCTGATGCGAGCTGAGCGGAGTGGTGAGCGTGCTTATCAGGAAGCTCTGATAGGTGTTGCTGAAGAAGAAGCCCATCAGAAAGGACAGCGCAAAGAGCTGCCTCAGAACCAACGAAAGCGTCTGGGCGGGCATGGCCTGGGTCAAGAGAATCCCCAGCATCCGCAGGCAAATGGCGAAATAATTATTGAGATTCCGTAGGCGGAAGCCAGTGACGCGCTGCGCCATCAGCACCATGAAGGAGCAGGTGACAATGAAGAGCAGGAGCAGGAAGCCCGTGTCCGCATTAAAGTTGGCCACGAAGTTGAAGAACCCGTGCTTGCGCTTGGCCCGTGCCACGCACCAGGTGAGGTCGTCCTGGTGGTAAGGAATGGAGCTGGACACAAACTGGCTAATGCTGGGGTCCTCATCGATGCCACCCACAATCATCTCGATTTCGCTGAAAGATAAATGTGTGTTTGTGTGGAATGGGGTTTATTGGATGGGACTCCGCATACCCGTCGATTAGCTGCTGGAACAGATGGTATAGGTTGCTGTTCTCCGCCTGCATATCGATGTGTACATTTAAGCGCTCCGCAATGGTCTGCACCATCTGGTACTCAATTCCACTGAGCTGGGACTTGGACCCATCCGCCCCGCCGTCTGCTTCCAGGATGCCGGTGGTGTCCGCTGCTTCTACATCCGCGTAGCTTTCATCTCCTGAATCCCCATAACTGGTAGTCTCATTATAGTCGTCGTCTCCCTGTGTGCCGTAGTAGTAGTCCTCTACAGGCTCCTCGCCGCTGCGGAAGATGTAGGGCTCCCAGGGCCGAAAGGCGGCCGTCAGCGGACATCCGCTCAGGTCGCGTGGAAACTTATCCTCAAACTTTGCTCGAAAGAACTCTTCGATGGTAGCCTCTATTTTGGTTGTGACATTGGGAGACCTGTGCCGCTCGTCACTCTCAGTTGAATGCTCTGATTGATCTTCCGATTGATTTTTACTATCCGTTGATTGACCAGATGGGTCCTCATTATTACTCTCAGTTGATTTAGCAGGATCTTCATTGCCACTCTCCACTGGCTGATCATATTCATCTGCCTTGGGACCTTCCGTCGATCGATGAAATTGATCTTCCTTGCTGCTCTGAACACCATGTCCAGATTGGACCTCTGTTGACAGATCGTAATGAAAATCATTGCTACCCTCTTTGGACTGAGCTTTATTCTCCGCTGATTGATCAGCGTACTCATACATTCTTATTAGAAGACCTTTGTTGCCAATCAAGTTATCATTAGATTCTAAGTAGAGATCTGAATCGTTTCCTTCGTATTCCATTTCTTTATTACGAGTATCGTTCTCTTCATCATTATTTTCTGTATTTTCTTCCATCTCACCGTAAAGATGGAGAGATGGTGTTTCATTATTATCTTCTTGTTTTTCATCCTCTCTATATTCATCAGTTACATCTTCATTAACCCCTTCTTGACTTTCACCTGTAATTTCGGTAGCTCCTTCTCCCCCATTTTCTTCAATTTCAACATCCTCTTCGTTTTCGTTTTCGCTTTCACTATCGTCTTCTTCCTCATAGTCACCGTCCCCATCGTTATCGCCTCTGTTGTCACTCGGATAGTCGCAGGCATCGAGCAGCTCCACGGCTATTACTCGGTTTCCGCAATTGTTGTCCGGATGATAGGGAAAGACGCTCTTGCCGTAGTAGAACTCGTTCTCCTCGCTCTGCCCAATCACGTTCACGTTAAAGATTTTCTTGTTCATGAACGTGAGAAGCAGCTCCACCATCAGGTCTGTCATCTCCTCGTCGGTCTCCTCCACCGCGGCCAGGTAGACCACGAACTGCGCGAGTGGATTCCAGTTCAGCATGCCCTTCCAATAGTCAAACACTTCGTCCAGATCCTCGTCCTCGAGATTCTCCACAATCAGGAAATAGCACTGCGGCTTCTCGTGCATCACGAATTCAGAGGATGGGGAATCCCCCTCCCTGGGATTCGTTACCAGCAGGGTCCAGGGATATCCGTCATACAAGTTCATGCCACTGAGCAGCAGCTCCTGAACATTGTGCAGCTGGTAGTTGCGGCTGATACACAGCACCGAGCCGGAGAGACCGTCCCCGGAGTCGAAGTACTTTCGGAGCAGGGCTAGGATGCAGGCTCCCTGTGACTTGTCGTTGTTGGGAATCGTCATCAGATTCACGCCAAAACCATCAACACCTGAAGCCAGCAGCAAAACGTGGAGCAGCAAGGTCGCCGCCCAAACGGAGCGCCCCGATATGCGTAGCTCTAGTCCGGACATGCCACAGAAAACTGAGCGGCCACGCCCCGTACACGCCCATTAAAACGGCAACCGTGTCTCGAGGGAGCACACAGAGCCCACTGTCATTAAACTCCAATTATGTTAATTTTCAATCTTTGATTCGGCCCCACAATCCCAACAAAATAAAATGTGTGTACTCGTATTTCTCCCATTCTGCTCGGGTTGTTTGTTTAGTGCCCGTTACCGGTGCGTCGCGCCTTTTATGGCCCGTCATAGGATCTGACGCTCCACGTGAATTGCGACAGGCTTTATCTTCAATCTCCCCGAATATGCAACTATAACTACACTCAGAAAAAACTTGGGGTTTTTACAAGGTAACTGACAAAATCCGTTTTTTCGTTTTGCGGTTGAGGGCCAAGTTACGACAAATATATTAGATAAATTAATGATTTTAATAATTTAATAATTGAAACCTTACTCAAAAAGTTTCGAAATTTACAAAACTCTTCAAAATTAAGTGGATTTCTAAAAATAAAAACTCGTAAAATGATCCAAATATTAATAAAACCAAAGAAGATTGTTGCTGTCGAGTTATTTTTCATAAATATCGTACCGTTTTTTCCGTCTGTTTTTTTACCCCCGACAGGGCCCCGATCAACTCCAATGCGCCTTCAGTGCGGCGGGGCCATTCATTCCCATGGCCAGGGCAGACTTTTCTGTTGTCTGGCTGACATTAAAGTTGAAGCCACGCTAACAGCGGACAAACACGAAGCAGCGGGAACAACGAGCCTGACATTTTCGAGTAATAAATAATGCTGCATCGAAAGGAAATCGAACAAAAAATACTCAAATTGAATCAAGCGTGTGTGCTCGAGAAGTAGCAATCCAAAAATCAGTCGCCACAGGTTTGTGCCTGCTGCAGATTTTCAATCAAGCAAATTGCTCCACTTTTATTGTATATTATTTTTAGTGCGAGTAACATACATACATATATCATAAACGCACTTTTAGTTTTCCAATCTTACATCATCGTAAATCGGACAATTTACATACACCTCAGTGGGAGATTGGCCATAAATAATGCTCACAAAGCTGTCAAGTCTCTCGCTGCCTTTTTCCGACATCCATAAATGCAGCATTAACATGAATCAACAAGTGAGAAGTGCCAACAATTAACTTCTTAGTTTAATTATCTTGTCTGCATTTTGTTTAATCAAGATGCGATTCCGTTTACATTGTCGTCACAAGTGTATACTATTTTTCATTGATGAATTTTCCAATCAAACAATTACCCAAGTCGTAAAAGTTTAGACCGTTTGCGTTGCGTGATCATGAGCTACCAAATATGTGGAATATGCTAAGTATTTCGAATACATTCAGATACAAATAACTACCAATCGAGTCATATAAATTGCACATTGTTTTTGTCGCCACTTAGTTCTCCCTTCTATTCTTAAATATCATATTTTATATTAAAAATCACTTGCTTAGTCGGTATGCTAATTTGTTGAAATACTCGTATGCCTTTCTGTGCCTACAGTCAAACTGTGACTTTTAATTCTCGCATTTGAGAATGAGTTTGGAATTTTGGCAATATAGACAATTCATTAATTTCCATACTCTTAAGTACCACAAGCACACGCTGTTGGTCAAAGTTATTGTAAAGCTTATGAAAGTTCAATTGGAGGCGCTCCACAGCAACACATAATGATCCCTTGAGTCTATGACCCATATGTACACATATACATATCTAATGAAAATCTATTTTCATTTACCAACAATATTTTGATAAAACCTCAAATCAGTCGCTAGTTAACCTAACAATTATATTTTTTGCCTAAATCCGTTCTGTGACTCACTTAAAAAGGTATTCGTGTTTCGATATGCCATATCCATGAATTTCGACCAATTTATTAGCTTGACGTTCAAAGACAAAGCCAACATGCATGTCTAATGCACCACGTTTCACCCTCTATGCCCCACCCGGCCCGGCTCCGAGTGGGCTCCGCTCGCTTTCATGGCCCGCGGAGTGTGGCCAGAGGCAGCCGAGGGACTTCGAGACTGCTGACCTTCGTCAAGAGAATAGAAATCCATAGGGGTATCGGTAGAGTAGTACTATGTACGATATATATGTATATGGGGTATGGCTAACGAGTGGCTACTGTAATGGCTACATATTCTCGACTTATAAGTAGATTGATTTATTGAGTCGAATAATAACTCCCCAACCGCAGCCGTGGCTAGATTTCGTTGGATACTACGTGCATTGGAGGATACAGATACTGATCATCTGGAGGGTACGGGCATGGGTATCCGCAATCGGCTGGAAATGAAAGTATGCGCCACAAGGCGGTTAATGTTGGCCATTGTTGCCGAGGCTGTGGCTGTCTGGCTGTCTGGGTGTCCGATGCTTGTGGTGGGAAACCGGCTGTTGGCACACCTTCTGCGGAGGTGGAGCCTTCAGCCACACAGCTTTAATTGGTTTAATGGTCTGCATTTATAGAAACCAAAGCCGAGCACTTAAGGAGGCCCATTAAAAGCGCTTAGAGCCAGCATCGATATTAGTTGATTGATATTTCGGCGGCCGAATACGGCACTCAGAATGGTTAACACCTAAGGTCCCAGCCAAATGCCAGAAATATTTACCGAATTCATCAAGACCTTGTCCACACTGCCACTGCCAAAGCTGGTAATGAAACTGTCAACAGGCTTCAGCACCAGCACCGGCTTCGGCCACAGCACCAGCTATGAGCACTCGGATTCGCAATGACTTAATTGAGCCCACATTTGTGCGAGCAGAATGCACAAATGAAGCAATTGGACAGTGTCGATGACAAGGCATGTGGGGAATGCTTGGTGATGTGAGGCCGAAACATATTTAAAGTTCATTTCGTAATGGCAGCAATGAGAGGAGATACGAGTATCTGATACTTCGGATGCAGACAAAGATTCGAGCCAACATGCGACGATGTGGCTATTAATCTTCAAGTGTTCATCGTCGCCGAGTCATATAGAGCAGACCCCAGACATTCCCAGATTTTGTTTCTCTCTATAAATCGGCTACTTTCGAAACGGCCACGCGACTAACGAGCGCCGGTCCAGGGCGTTGTTGTGAAAGGAAATGTGTTGTGATGCCTTTGACAGCGTTAATATCTGTGAAGCGCGGCATGCCCCTGGGGCAGGCGCAGCCACCTACGTTTCCGCCCGTCTCGGGTGTCGTAACGGTCAAGTGCAGAAGGCATGCGACAGGCCCATGCCGGGCATAGGATTACATGGACTTTTACGTTATTGACAGCGCGTTATGTCACTCACTGGCTAATCGTACCGTATCGCACCGCATGGCACCGGCCAGTGGCCACAGCCTTGAACTGTGCTTAGAACCGGTACTGGTACTTCAATACACACAAATTATATATTTAGATCATAACTTGGCATTAAGTGGGATGTGGATATTCTCCCCAAAAGCTAAACAACAAAATTAATACCACAATTCAAACAATTAAAAAAAGAGAATCAAGAAAAGTGAATGTCCAGCGGGGCTTGGCAGTGGTTGAAAATTTTTCGGAACACTCCGGAGTCCCGGCTCCCCAACATAATAGCACGGGCAAATAATGCAATTATCGGATGATGCTGCCTCAGTGTTCACCCATATCTATATCTACATATATCCATATCCCCATCCCCATCCCGATTTCGTATGCAAACTGCGGATATTTTGGTCAACTAAGCAATTCCATGTGTCACAATGCAAACAAATGCCGAGGCAATACAGTTAATGTTAACATGGCTAATTCTGGCCGCAAACCAGTTTGGATACTCGTACCGTTGTTGTCTCGCTGCCGCTGCCGCTGCCATTGCCTCTCCGGCTGCAGTCACCTCTTTTGCATAGCCCCCTCTTAGCGGCGCTTTTCACGTATTTGGGTTAGCTCCGCGGAGGCTGAAAATTGAGCAGAGAACCTTTCAAGAGCCCGGACCCGAATCCGAGTCCCAGTCGGGCTTTCCATTTTCAATCGAGAGCAAACAAGTTGCTGGCTGGACTTTCACCTGCCTCTGCGTCTGCTCGAGATCGTTCAAACATAAATGGGCCCGTGTCCCCATCCCCATCCATGTGCTGTTACGAAACCCAGTTCCAGTTAGCTAACTCACATTGGGTCACCTGTCCTGCGCCAGTTAAGCCATAAAGCCAAGTAAAAGGGAAACCGACTAAGCCCACATTTCGATTGATTTATTTTTTTGATTCGAATTGAACAAACTACAAGCCCCCAAAGTAGAACATGCGGTAAAGGCTCGCACACAGAATGGGTAAATGTTGTTAGACAATTGACATGGCCATGTCCAGGCATATTTAACTAGAGACTCGATTCAGCACTGCATTCTGGACTTCAGGCTCGGAAAATGGTGCAACACACTGTTGACGAGTGAGCGTTCACAATACAATTGTCTGTAAAAGGCCAATGTCGGGACATAAATCTTAGCTTTGATTCGGCAATTAGTTATCCAGGGGATAGGATGTAGGATGCCAATTTACAATTAGTAATTTAACAAAAATAAAATAATAAAATAAATCTTCAATTAAAGTGAGAATGCCTTTGGAACTGGTTGCGGTATTTTAATTGTCGTTCGAGTACATTTAATTTATAGCTTTCGACACTGCCTGCTTTCGGCAGTACAATGGACTCTCTCTCTCCCTCCATTGACAAAACGGCCGTCCGCGGCTTTACTCGCAAATACCCGAAATTCGAGAAAAACATAATCAAATATTTTATTCGTTTTCATTGTTTCGCTGATGGTGATAATGAACTTGTAACGAGAGCAGCAATTGGTTAATTGGACCCACTAACAGCTGAATTACCACAATCTGCCACCAACTCCAACCGGCCAGAAACTAGTTGCTCTAGCAACAACAACAGCAACAGAAACAATCACAAAATACAAATCATAATGCAAATGTGCGGAAGACGTGCCGCCAGCCACAAACATTTTTCACGCCGTCCAACGGAGCGTATGAGCAATTGGTGCACCAGTGTCCCCCCATGAATATAAGAGATTCGAGCTGAGCTTTATAGTTCAAAGCATCAGCTAAAGTTAGACCCAAAGCCGGAGCTGGAGACCGACTTCTTGTATGATTTAGAGACACTCTTATAAAATTCGGTGCGCCTGCCAGGCGTGGCGCAGTCGCAAAACGGCAACGGCAGCGCTCAGACGTGTCGCGGCGATCAGATCGAAAGCAACAACATCCACAGGCCCCAACCGAAAGTGTCTCAAAGTAAGCTAATGCCAGATGGAAATGTTGTATCAACAGCCACAGCGGTGCCACAAATCGGCTGGCCACCAGGCAAAACACAACAAAAGACTGAGGCAACGAACTGCAACTGCCTCTGCCAGCGCCACTGCAGTGGGGCACGTCGCGAAGTGCGGTTTCCAACGGTTAAAGTGCAAATTGTTATACATTTAGTTAGCTCTTCGGTCCGCCGCCATTCGGTTCGATTCAGCTTGGAGGCCCCAACAATGCCACACTCTCACCAATTTAATTCCGAAAGCCTGCAACGCCTTAGGCCATACAACTAATTGGCCAATCGATAGGCACTGCACAGCCAAGGGTAGACCCCGATTGCGCACTTGCATTCTGCATTATTGCCCAAAAGTCGCTTCTCGTGTGTGCGTGCCCAAAAGAAGACTTTGCTTAGTCGGAGAACGGATCGGAACGGAACTGTGTTAATTAGGTTTGCTTGGAAAACGCATTTTTCTGTTGCCAATTAAAATCGATCGCAGCCAAAAGTGTAACTCTTGATTTATATGGATATACCATGCTCATACCTTTGCTGATTGAGAAATGTTGGACATAAGGAAATTGAGAGCACGTCAGCATCGGCACGTTTGTATTTGCTGTGGCGCGACCTTTTCTGTTTGCAAAAATCCGCAATTTACAAGCAGGTGCTAATTCACCTTCGCAGCTTCCGCTCTTCCGCTCGGCCCTGCCAGGGGATTGCCTAATGAGAGCACCAAAAAAATCACCAAATTGAAATGCGATCTAAAGTGATATGTACACAACTCAATTGAGACGGGCACTTAAGCCTTTTTAACCTTTTTGGCCAGTGTGACTAGCCGGCACGGCCCCAGTCTCAGTCCCAGGTCCATTGTGAAACTCGTGAGAATGCGTTCGGATTTCGGCGTTCGGCGACAAGGTGCAAAACAGATGCGGATAAGGCAACACCATGCGAGTACTACCACTCGTGCTGGCCGGGCTGAGTGGCTGAACTCATTTCAGGTCTCGGTTCTGCCACAAAATCCACTTAATTAGCCGCAGCGAGCGACTTCTGGTTGCATCAGATCTGACACTTGGATTGTCTCCGAGGGATCTATTAGTAAATGGTCGGCCGAGATGAAGCAGAAATCAAAACGTACAAAAATGTATGAATTTCTTTTGTTAACCGACAGCGTGATTAATGCTCGGAATACCTGTTGAAATGCGCCGAACAAAGTGTGGTATTCATAGGTTATTCATAGGAATATCTTTTAATTTTCCTCAGCGATTTCTTTCGTGCATCCAAGCCATTAGCTTCACTCACTTTCGGCTCATTTTGTTAGGGGATTTAATAGGTAAATTAAACGAAATTCATTGGACTGCCACAAGTCATCAACATGGATGGCTATCAAGCGAAGTGCGAGCACTGCTCGTAAAAAATATAGTAACTAATGTAAAGATCGAGCACTGTATATTGGCTCTGTGGCCCGACTCGTAAACGGTTTGTTCCGCTTGCGTCTGTCGTCATGACAATCGGGCGGTGCCCCTGTCATTGTCAGGTCTAATACTTGTCATAAGTGATTTCCATATTTCCCGAGCAGTGCAAAGTTTTCTTCTTTTACTCGAGATTTGGGAAATTGTCTCGGTTTCCGCTTGGCGTTGCACAAGTGTTGCGTAAGGAGTGCCAGCCAGCTCGTAGAAATAAATCTTTTTCATGCGTGTGCCGCCGGCTTCAGCCTTGACTTTTCACTCTTTTATATAACTCATCAACTACGAAAATTCAATTATCTTTAACTGCTTGTCGAGGCCCAGTCGGAGCAACTCGCGGCATGCGGCATGTGGCATGCAGCATTCGGCACGCGCCGAAGAAAGTTTCAGTCCACTTTCTGCGGCCGCAAACGAGTCTGGGAGTTGGCCCGACACTAAGTAATGTGTAAGCCTGTCAAAGACAAATTGGCCAAAATATTCAAATGCCCGGCCTCCGCGTAGCCATTCCCAGTGCCAGTTGCCCGGCTCGTGCAGCAATTAAAAACGCATGGGAATCGACTCTCGCAATGGGATGGAGAGCGTGACTGCCGTGTGAAATCGAAGCACACACACACACACAGTCACGGACACGTCAGTTGCAGATGGAGACAACATATAGTATCTGGTGCATACGTCGATTGCTGCCCACCGAGCAGCCACACATCGACCCAGCCACAGCATCATTTGAATACAATAACCAGGGCCAATCTGGTGCTGTCTGCACACCGGCTTCGGCTTCGACTTCGACACCGGAATTGGCACATTTACATGCAATCTGTATTGGTCTCAGAATCTGCATACTCGTACTATAGGATATGGATATAGATACGTTTAGAAAGGGTAGCCAGACGACAGTTACCGGTTTCGCTTGGGTTTATAGAATTGTCTGGGAATTCTATGCAATGGTTTATGGCATTGTATGCAGATTTTAAAGTACAAATGTTCTAAAATACATTCCTCATCTGCAATTGTTAATCATTCAACAGCACGATCCAGGGCTACTTATCTGATTGATTATTCAGCTAGATATGGCGTGTGGTTTCAAAAGATTATTCAAGTTTTTGCCACTCTCAATGATCGCAATTTTCATTCTGGGAACATTTCCAATTCCGTTTTCCTTCAACGGTGATTGAAAAGTCCGGAAATAGAAAATATACGTCCGCTGGTACGAGTAGATAAGCTCGAGCCCGTGCCCAGTAGCAGCAGAAAGTTTTTTAACCTGAGACTGAAAGGTTCATCCATCAAATAATCTCCAATTGGATTTGATTTGATCTTTGCAGACACCCATCTTGCCATGCTCAGGATCCTTGCCGTAGTACTTTGTGCGCTCCTCTGGCCGGCCAGTCGGGCCCTTACTCCTGGCCTGCAGGTGGCCAAGCAGTGGAAGCTCCTACGCTACAACTTCCAGCCACAGGCGTCGGTCAACGATGCCAACTTCTACAGCCCCCAGAACGTTCTCATCACGGGAGTGGCCGTCACGGATAACCGCATCTTCGTGGCCACTCCGAAGCTGTTTACGGGCGTGCCCTCTACCGTGAGCTGGGTGTCCAAGGCGGAGTTCGGTGACTCACCCACCCTGCAGGCCTTCCCCGACTGGTCCTTCTCCAACACGGCCCGCAGCGACTTCAACTGCAGCGACCTCATCCTGACCTCGGTCTACCGCCTGCGCCTTGACTCCTGCAACCGCCTATGGCTACTGGATGCGGGGGTGTCCCGCTCGCTGGAGGACTACGAGATCACCTGTCCACCCAAGATACTGGTGGTGGATCTGGCGACGGACCGGGTAGTGCGTCGCATCGATTTTCCTCCCGAGGTGCTGCGCGGCGAATCGCTCTTCACCAACATGGTGATCGACGAGACGACGGCGAAGACCTGCGACGATGTGTTTGTGTATATCACGGACACGGTGGAGCCCGGCATTGTAGTCTACGACAGCGGCAAGGACGTCACTTGGCGAGTCTCCCATCCGGCCATGTATCCCGATCCCGACTTTGCCCAGTCCGAGATCCTCAACGATCGCTTCGTCTTGATGGATGGAGTTGTGGGCTTGACCTTTGACGAGCGCAAGGGAGTGGTCTATTTCCAGCCTCTGGCCACCGATCGGTGAGTGCCTCATCCCAGCCAGATCTCAATCTTTGCTCTAAGCCTAGGATTCTCCTTATCCTTTTCGTTCGCTTCTAGTGTTTTTTCGGTGCACAAGAATGTGCTGCGTGCCGGACCACTGCCCGACGGAAAGATGCTGGACGTGAAACTGGTGGGCAAGAAGTCCTCCCAGGGCATCGGCCTGTCCGTCTCGCCCTTCGACAGCAGCCTTATCTTCAGCCCGCTTAGCGAGACGGCCATCGCCTCGTGGAACCCCTCGACCAACCAGCAGTCGGTTCTGGCCTACGACCGCGACCAGCTGCAGTTCGTGGCGGATATAACCACCACCCGCTCGGAGCCGGGCGTCATCTACGCCATCTCCTCGAAGTTCCACCGCTTCTTCCTGAAGAACCTTGACCCCAACGAGTTTAACAACCGCATAGTGCGCCTGGAGCTGCCCTCCGGCTCCCTGTTGGGCCACCACCTGGCCCTGCCTCCGGCCCCCGCGCACAACAGCCTGCTCAATTACGGCCTCTACAACACCCACTCGCAAGCCACCACGAACGCCCTGCAGACGTACTTCAGCAGCCCAGCGCTGACCACGCCCTTCACAACCAAGACGCCCTTCAGATTCGAGAGTGCCGGCGTCGTCCAATACGGCGTGCGGAACCCCTTCACGGCGCTCAACCAAGGCGAGGCCTTTCCGCCCAGCAAGGCCACCCGGGACAACTACCAGCGCTCCTACCTGGACACCCTGGTGGGCACCACTGCGCCGGCGTCACCTACGAGATTAGTCTCGGCCGCGACGCCCTACACGACCCGCCACAGCGGATATTACTATCAGCGCGGGAAGCGGGAGCTGCAGGCGGAATCGGATGAGGAGGAGCACTAACCGTAGTCCGCCATCCGCTTGAGGGATCCGCTCGATTTGTGTTCACGATGTGTATGTGCAATGCCACGCGCTGCTGATGTAAATAAACCTTTTTTAAATGTATTGATTAAATTAATTTAATGAAAATTGACTGAGAAGCTGCATTTTAAAAAAGGGTAGGGAAAACGTGTGACTATCACATCCACTTCATATTTATATGCACTATATATATTTATGAATCAGAACACTTTTTCACGCTATGGCCTCTAGACAAATTTCTCTTAGTTTTTTTTCTATACCATCTGCGCTTTATGTGTGACAAATGTGGCCAATTAAGTCAACTACTATTTATTACTTTAAGCGGCGACACTTAAACGTGGATTATTTTCGCATTTGCATATGTTGAATGGGAATGTCAGAGCCAGAGCTCCACTCATTGCTCATTAACTTCGATAGCTATCTTTGATGTTGAACAAGTCTACTAGTCTAGTCTACAAGTCTACTAGCAGATGAGCTGCACATCATATCACGAACAGGGTAGTAGAGATAGTTAATCATTTAGTAGTTGATACTCTGGTTTCCGGCATTCGGAGTGGTAAACCACTCTTGGATAGATTTTATATTTGGAAGAGTTCAATTTGGAGAATATCTGCCAATGAATTTGATCTGAAAAGAAGACCATCTTTTTTGGGAGCGGCAAAAAGAAGAGTTCCAGCAAAAAGACAGACGCACGCACAGGCAAAAATAAAAATTCTCCTTTTAATAGTCATTACGAAAATAAATATTAAAGTCGAACGGAATATATGCTACGTGAAAACAAATTAGCTGGCCAGTCTCCATTCAACGTTTTTCGTTAACAATCGTTGTGTGAATACTATTATCAATTCAAACCGGTTGTTGGCAGGCGTTGTAGCAATTAAATTGAATATCTGGCGCCGGGCAGTAATTGTAATTAATATTTGGAGGCTCTGGCCATGTTATACGAGCGTAAGCGATTATTATCCAGTCAAGTAGCTGGATTTTGCTAAGAGATTTCAAAGTTTGTTTCGACCATTTCGACAAAATAGTGACACATTTCACAAAATTCAAGGACCATTCTAAATAATATATGGGAAATCGAAAGCAAAAACAATTGAGTAAGATTGGTACTTGCGTGCGGATGGCGCTGTTGGGCCCTGTAGAGTCACGTTTTGGATAGCAGACATCAGCTCATTCTAACACAACTCAACGTTCTTGACTTTCAGTTCTTCAACATTGCAGCAGACATTGAGTCGAAGGCAGTTCTAAAGGCTTACCAGGACTACAAGGCATTGACAGGAGAATGGATGCAGGTCACATTCCCAGGCGCTATGCGCGATGCTTGCCAGAGAACTGTGACTTCGGTTCCACCTTGAGAATGAAATCTTGATGGTCTATAGATGCGCTCAATCGAGAGTTACTACAATATTTTAGAAATTGTATACTAATTTTTGTAATTTCCAATTAATACTAACAACGACGAAGAACGAACCCACCCACCCATCAAGTCTTCTGGCAGGAACTATTCTGCAAGCGACAGAGTGTGACCAGGCAGCAGTGAGCTTACCCTCTGAATTGATTCCATTATTGAACGACTAGCTAGTTATACTGCGCAGTCAGCTATGTCTTGCTTATATGTTAATGAAGCTCAAAGTGTTTGTGAAAGCGATTCGTAACTAAGAACGATATTCTTCATTGATTGCCAAGTTGAATTTTTACTTTCGCAATAGTAGAATGGAGTGGGTCTGGTGTCTTCTATAGACGTACTATACATTGATACTATGATCGATTGCGACTTGCAAAGTCTCCCCAGCGTAGACTCTTCCAGCAATTTGACCAGAAAACACATCACAAATATAAACCAATTAACACAGAAATCTACCAGCTGAGCCAAAGCAGAGAGATGACTAGAGCGTCGGTATGCCTCAGCAAAGCATTTGTCTATAGGCTTGTGGCACCGTACCCCGCAGGACTTCAAAAAGTCTCTTAAGCTGATAATATATTTGTAAATTGTAGTCCCAAATGTGTGTGCTTGAAATCTTTCTGAAAATGCAATAAAAATTTAATTACTTTGTTCAACATTTAGTACTACTATATTAAATTTGTATCTCATTTGCTATTTACTAGTCTGCTCGGCATACCTAGCCTTATCTTATCCCTTCTCAGTACAAGCGATACTTGCCGGCCCTATCGCTGGACACCTTCTACAAAATATCGGCATATCTCCTACTCGAAAATGCTTTAAATGATTTATAATGTTTTTGCACATACGAGAATGCTAATTTGCTCAACCAATTTTGAACATCAAATCTGATGTTCACAAAAAAAACTCTTGTCTCCTCGTGACAGATAAATTGTTTTTTTTTTTCTAGTTTTATTAAACAAAGTAAGATTTAATTGAAACCATTTCATGTCTGCTGCTCTCGACTTCGACATTAATGGGGCGTGAAACGACAGCAGAACAAGTTTTTGTAACTTTGTACGATTAATTCCTACATATTTCTTGTTTTGCGGTTATTTCGGAGTGTCGTGCGCCTCAGTAAAAGTAATTTGCATGCAAGAAACCCCGGCACCGGCAGGCAAAACCATCAAAGCCCCATGAACCATAAACGCTCAATGGTTTATTCATGATTGATTGGATATTTATGAGTTTGGTTAGCTAATAAGCTGATAACAACTTCGATTTAAATCAGTGAATGGACTGTCCATGGCAATATGTCAAAACTTTTCTATCTGAAACACTGTAGTTTCAGATGTTTTTTAAGCCAGATTACTGGGCGGCATGGGCCTAGGCTTCAAATACACTTTCAGATTAATGTTTTTATAAAATGGATTTAAACATACAGATGTGCATCAAGTAGGTAATTTTATTCAAAATTTGAACATTTTATTTTTTATGAGCTTAAACAGAGAAAAATTTAGACAGCTCAAAAATAAATGGATCAAGTTTTTTCGGAAATTCCTTGCTTTGTCCGTGACAAGCTTTTGGCCATAATTGAAGTACCTTCGACTAGGGTATAAAGATGAGACTCTAGAAAGAAGAGCAAAAAAAACAAAGAGCTAAAATATAAATTTAAAAAACAGGTTGGAAACGAGTATGCTATACGAACTGTCTTTTGTTTTTGTTATTTCGCAATTTTACGGCTCTTTCAATAACTGGTGAATTAGTTCAATACGAGTAGCCTTCGAGTAAGGATCTCTCACTGGTCGGACTGCGAAGAGAAAGATAAAATGTAAGGTTCATACAAGTTAATTTTAGATAAGTTGAAGTCAAGAAAACAAACTGTCCATTTTTGGAGGGTAATTCTTGAAGAAATATCAACAACTAAAATGGTTTCGTTGGTGTGATTGTGGTTCTCCAAATTTTGTGGTGGAGAAGCGTTATTGAAAGCATGTTAGCACTATTTCTTGCCTCTTTCCTCCGTCGTACATACAATATTTTCCGATCTCTCCGTTTTTTCGACTATTTTAGGAATATTTTACCATTTGTTCTATTGGCCCTACTAAGTCTGACCACGGCACAGTACTACACTCATAGGCCAAGACCAAACCAGCCAGCATTCGAGCATGACCAACAGTACAAGAAGCTGCATAGGGTGTACGAGTGGAAGAACATCCAGTATGGTTTCCCCAGTGAACGGGAGCATGAGGAGGTTCTGCGAAGTGGTCGCTACAATCCCGACAGTCCCATACCCATCGACATAGATGTGTACTACCCGCGTAAGCATTTCAAGAATTTACAAATATAATTGCTTAGAGTATCAATCCTGGATCAATCTTCCAGCTCAGGGTGGGGCAGTGCGTCACTTCATCACGACCCCTCGTTTCGGCCAGGGGGTGCCATACTCCCTGGCCTATGTCACTCAGGTGCAGCGGGAGAACGGCAGCGAGATCCAGGCGTATCCCAGCTACGACTGGCACAAGACCCATGGCGGAGACTGCGATGGACTGACTTCCGTATATCGAGTGCACATCGATGCCTGCGGCCAGATGTGGATACTCGATAGCGGCGAAATCGAATTCGTCCAGCACTGTGCACCCCAAGTTGTGGTCATCGATCTGGCCACCAACCAGCTGATACACCGCTACCGTCTTCCGGAGGACACCTTTAAGGCAAAGGTCAGCAGATTCGTAACAATCTTGGCGGACATTCAGGACCCTCCGCCGCAGGGAGTGTGCAAGGACGCCTATGTGTATATGGCCGATCCCACGAGCAAGGCTATTGTCGTATACGATGTAAAGGGCAACAGATCCTGGCGCGTGGAGAACAAGTTCACGTACCCCGACGCAAGGTTTGGCACCCACACTGTGGCCGGGGAGAGCTTCGAGCTGTTGGACGGAGCCTTGGCCTTGGCCATAACTCCCAACGGGCTGGGCCTGCGTCGTCACCTCATCTTTCATGCCCTGTCCAACGAACTGGAGCTTGCCATACCCTTGGACGTGCTCCAGAATTCCACACGATGGCAGCAGGGCATCAGCTCATCGCTGCAGGAATTCGTAACCCTTGGAAGAAGAGGTGTGCAGTGCGCTGCCCATGCTGTTAGCAGGAGGGGCTTCTGGTTCTGCGGCTTCCTGGAACCCATCGGCATTTTCGGCTGGAATATACAGACACCATATGCCAGGCCCAATCTCAAGCTGCTCGCTCTCAACCCCGACACCTTGCAATTTGTTAGTGGCATGAAGATCGTAACACGGCCCAGCGATGGCCAGGAGGAGCTGTGGCTTCTCTCGAATCGTCTCCAGAAGGTATTTGGCGGAACTATCGACTACAAAGAGATCAATTATCGGGTGCAGCGCTGCGACGTGGATGACATGCTGCAGGGACGGGGCTGTGCGGGCTCTTAGGCTATGTAAACAATCTGTAAGCCTCCATAAAAGATGTCTATAAATCTCAAAAATATTCCCGTTCCCTTCTACGGTGTTTGCTTGACCGTTGTGTACCTGAATGAGCGACGCCGATGACCTTTGTTTATGCTCTCGACGTCGCCTATTTGGTCAATTAGGGTCTGTTAGCGGCGAACAGGCTAACACCTTTTCAGAGCCTTTTCTACCTGCGCGTCAGTCTTCACGCATCGTCTGAGCGGTTTGGACGAGCTCTATCTGCTTCTCTACGTTTAAATGTCGAGTATCCAAAGTATTTTGATCCTGCTGGGAGTTTTCTGTGCGGTGCAGTCCCACAAATTGTTTGTGAAAGAGCTCCATACACTACACCAGTGGACGAATATTAGTTCGAGCCAACAGTTCCTCCCCGTGGATGTGGACATCGAGTACGGAGATGAGGGGAGGCACCGCACCTTCCTTACTATTCCACGCCTGAGCCTGGAAACGCCCTTCACATTAGCCACTGTGGTCGCCAGTGACAACGAGCTATTGGAGAATCCTCGCCTGGAAGCCTACCCCAGTGCAGAGTGGCATATTCTACCGAATAACTGTTCCGGCCTCACCTCTGCCATAAGAACCTTCGTGAGTGAGTCTGAAAAGATAACCATTTAAGAGTTCAAGACATCCATCTTTCCCGCAGATCGATGAATGCTGGCGCCTTTGGGTGGTCGACTCGGGGCAGGTGAACTCGCTGCAGCTGTGTCCCCCTCAGATTCTCACCTTCGATTTGGTCAAGGATGAGCTGGTGCAGCGGCACACATTACTCCCACACGCGTACACGCCCAGCGTGTCGATCTTCACGGCTCTTGTGGTGGATCTGGTGGAGAGCGGGGCATCAAATAAGTGCCTGGGTGGCAAGGCGTACGTATCCGATGCTTGGGGCTACGGCCTGATCGTCTACGACTCTCTCAGCGGCAAGTCGTGGCGCATAGAGCACGATTCGATGAAGCCTGTGGAGCGCCTTACCCGCTCCAGCAACTCGCACGCGGGCATATTCACAGTGAGCTTGAGCCCTAGCGAAGCCGAAGGTAAGCTTGATCTTTTGATGTTAGAAGAACTCCTTTTATAATCTTGGGTCGGTATACTGCAGATCGATTTTTGTACTTCCACACTCTGAATGGCTTCAATGAGGTCGCCATTCCACTTTCTCTGGTCAATAATGAAACTGTTTGGCAGTCCGCTAACTCCAGCGAAGTCAAGGATCAGTTCCGCGTACTCGGCACAAGAGGCATTCAATGCGAATCGGAAGTTATGGACATCTCTGGCAATCTGTACTGCAGTCTCATTAGCTTGGGAGCTCTCATTAGCTGGGAGGAGCACTCAAATTACACGGCGGATGACCTGCAGGTCGTGGCCTATAACCCGCAAAAGATTAAGTTCGTCACTGGCCTCAAGATCAACCGAAACTCCAAAGGCGAGGAGGAGCTCTGGGCCCTGAGCAGCGAGCCGAAACTTTTTGTCGGTGGCACATTGCGGGAGAATGAGGTCGAGTTCCAGATAATTGGCTGTCGCACAGCTGACCTGCTTGCCAATACGCCGTGTACGGTGGGGGCTGCGGAGACCACGCACACGCTCACGCAAGTTTAGATGTAATATAATTTTGAAAAGTTTTAAACTGTATCGATAAGAAGTAGCGATATCTCGCCTTTAAAATGCTACCATTTCAACAATCCATTAAATTTCATTTGTAACATAGGGGATATAAACATTAATTGGCTGGTTTTTTTAATTCTCGCGACCTTGGCAGTCGATAGAATCGATGCCGAACTGTTCGCTTCGAATCGGTAATGGCTCTCTTTTTCGCTCTCGTTGAATCCGATTATTGAATCGGTAGCAACGATGAGTTTCTTTCCATATACACCTAATTCTGTTTTTACACGGTAGATAGGTTCCTGAAAAACCGTGTAAAAAAAGACATTGATCGTATGCAAAAATTGTTTATTGGTTCCTTGTCTCTAAAACCTATTGAAATTAGGGAAAATATTAGGAAACGGTTATCGAACTATAAAATACGTAACGGTTCTGAAATTAATATGTTATGTAGTTGATGAGTAGCAAAAAGTGTGTCAAATGTAAAGCTAAATCGCGAAGATGTAGGCAACATTCCCAAAGTTGAGATCTGCAATTTGCGCATCTTTAGAAGTTCCAGATACACTTTCGATAAGTTTCTAAACAGCTGTCAAAAAAACATACATATTGTCAGGCAATATGTATTTCCTCAGGCATTTCGGGACGCGCTATTCGAATGAACGTAAGTTACGTTACATTACATCCATATGCTGTGTCCTTCTTTGTTGAAACCTTATTTTAAGCACGATATAAGATTGGCTTGTAGAAAATTGATTTATTAATCGTATCAAATTACGTGTTCAGTAATTTATAGTAATAATATTCAACCGAATACAAAAAACGGGCAATATGATGGTTTTTGAAAACAAATAATTCGTCAGTATATTTAAGATATGCATCAAAATTTGGGACGTTGCGAATCTATGTATATTGATCTAAAAGAAGAATTTACAAACAGTATTATTTTCCGCCGTTTATCTCAAATTTTGTACTTGTTTAAATTGAGGGGGGTCTAGTGGGCTAAGTTCTTTTTTTCATCGGTATATATGCGGTATTTCTGATGGTCAGACGGTCTGCTAATTTTGAATGGGCAATAAAAAAGAGTATGGACAACAGGCAAAAACAACCAAGTCAAATTGCAAGGCTCGTACGAACCTCACCTCGCGTGTGACCACATTATACCCTGAGACAAAATCGGATTTTTGAGTTCAAGGTATGTTAAGCAAAAGGGGTGGATCTTACGTTTTGCCCACTGTCCATAACCTCTTTTCCTCCCATTATGTAGCAAATGTGTAGTTGCCATATAGTTGTCATGTAGTAAATTGAGCAAATGTAAACATAAAAAACTTATAAGTTCGCGGTGAATTGTTTCTTTAATCACTAAAAGCAATATTTATTAAGCAAAAAGTTCATAGAAAGTTGAATAAGCATTTGGAGGCACGTGCGGAAAGTATTGCTTTGGTGGTTTGTGGTGATCTGTGGTGCAACAGACACAGAATCCATCGCATCGCATCGCAAAAGCCGCTTCCCACGGGCGCCCCAAACCACTAACTCCGCAAAAAAAAAAAACAACAGAAAACCCACAAGAACTTGGTTGGGATAGGGGGGAGCTTCGGTTTATCCGGTTCTTTCCATGCTCCAATAAAGAAACGTGAAAAGTGTACAAGTTGGGGGTCTCTGGCTTAACCAATGTGGCACTTCCAATGAAAAATCAATTACAAGTCGTTGGACGTTCTCAGTATTGGTTATTGGCAAGAAGAGCCCACAGGCAGCTATAAGAGTTACAATTGTAAAGATAGATTAGCGCTTAAGCATGTCCGAGGATGCAGATACCATGGCACAGGAGTTGCCGGCTCCGGCAAATAGGAAGCGCGCCCGACTGGAGGATGAGGAGCAGGCGCTTAAGGTTGCCGGCTTCTCGCTGAGCGCCATTGAGGAGATGCGACAGACGCGCGACGCCGAGCTGCAGAGCGAGTCCATGGACCAGCAGCTGCGCCAGTTCCAGGTGCTCGACGAGATAGGCACGGCCAGCGATGAGGATGAGTCAGGTGAGTGAGGCGTATGCGAGGTGATGACTGCCGCAGGTCTTATCTCGCTCTCGATCTTCCCCGGAGCAGAGCCGCTTATCATTGAGCAAATACAGGAGGCTGATAAAAAAGGCAAACTGTAAGACAAAAAAAAAACAGATTCAGATTTCTTTCGGAGGTGTACCTGGCAGGTGCAATCGCCTTGGCGATTTCTTTAACAGTTCTTGGGCTGATCTCATCATGCGCATGATACCCATTGTCCGGCTGGAGTGGCCCCCGAAGACAGGTACTGCCAGGAATAGAGAGTCCCCGATAGAGTCCCAGAGGATGAGTCAATCTTTTGTGGTGGCCCTACTTCACATCCCCCCGGAAATGCAGCTTATATAAATAATCTCTGTCTCCCTCTCACTACCAGAAGACCAAAATAGCGAAAAACTGACAGGCGAAAACGGTGGCGATGACGAAGATGCTGGCGATGGTGAGCGAGATGAATACGATTCCTCGGACTTTGATGACGACGAAATTGAGAATCTCCTGGATGAGAAGCTGCCTGATGAACTGCGCGAATCCAAGCGACCCAAATACGAGCAGCGATTCAAGACCGTAATGGAAGGTAAGTGAGCATCCGTCCAGCATAGACCGAAAGTGATCCTTCATTACATTACAGAGAAGCGTCACAATCACTTTGAGGTGCTGCCCGAGGGTTGGGTGCAAGTGACGCATAACAGCGGTATTCCACTCTTCCTACACCGCAAGACGCGCGTCTGTTGCGCCTCTCGGCCGTACTTCCTGGGCACCGGAAGTGCCCGCAAGCATGCCGTACCATTGGGGGCTATACCCTGCCTAAACTATCGTCGTGCTCTGGATGAAGAGGCCGAGGCTGAACAGCAAATCAAAGAAACCACCCCGCCGGCAGGCGTTTGTCCCATTGCTGCTGTTGCCAAAGCCGCTGAAGAGGAACCTATGGCTGTGGAGGGTAAGGAGACAAGCGAAGCTACCACAGAGCCTACGACGACGACTAAGCCCGATGTTAAGAACGATGCACAGCCCGAGACACTTGCGGCTGTGATGCCAGCAGCAAAAATCGTCACCGTCAATGAGAACACACAGACGGAGTCGGTGACTCCGGACCAACTGAATGCCTACTGCCAGAAGCTGTTCAAGTTCAAGGTGATCCGTGTGCTGCGCTTCCGCAGCTGGAATGCGCGCCGCAGGTTCACCAAGAACCGAAAGCACATCAAGAACATCCAGAGACCCACTCTGCCCGATGGCACGAAGCTTATCAAGTTCCCCATTCTGGCGGCTAGCGGCGAGGGCAACACCAATCCTCGTGCGCGCAAGGAATGGATCATGAACCCGAACGGCAAAAGCTTTGTCTGCATCCTCCACGAGTATGTGCAGCACGCCTTGAAGACGCAGCCCACCTACGAATTCAAGGAGTTGCAGAATGCGGCGACGCCCTATTCGGCGACCGTTTCGGTGAACAATCTGAAGTATGGTACGGGCTATGGCACCAGCAAAAAGCAGGCCAAGTCGGAGGCGGCACGAGAGACCCTGGAGATTCTCATACCCGATGTCAAGGACAAAATAACGGGCAACAAGGACACGAAGGGCGCCACAGCCAAAAAGGGACAAAGCGATCTATCAGTGAGTGCCACAAAATCAATAACACGAACTAGGTCAATTACTATTTAAACTCTTTTAGGTATTCGATGACATCCGGATTGAGGATCCCCGAGTCACCGAATTCTGCAACAAGACGACAGAGCCATCTCCCAATGCCATTCTCCTCACGTGTCTGCAGCGTAATTACGGCAGTGATGTGCAAATTAGCCAGGAGATTAATCGGACTGCCAACAACAAGAACGAGTTTACCATGACCGTCGGCAAGCACACCGCCAAGGTGGTGTGCAAGAACAAGCGCGAAGGCAAGCAGCTGGCCTCGCAGGCCATCCTCCAGGTTGGTATTAGCGGTTGCCTGGATTCTAATGAACCCATCTTAAATTTGATTCTTGACAGATACTGCACCCGCACATCCAAACGTGGGGATCGCTATTGCGTTTGTATGGCAACAATTCGATCAAGACGTTCAAGGAGAAGAAGCTAGAAGAGCAGGAGATCACCGTGCTGCAGAGCAAGGCGGCAGTGAATCAGCCAAACTACGCCATTCTCGAGAAGCTCAAGATGGAGATGCTCAAGCTGTCCGCCAAGCAGGAGAGCGTCCTCACCATGGGCACCTTTGTCCCTCCTAACGATGTCGATCTGCCCACATCGTCTGGCTCCAATCTGAACAATGTAGAATTATAGCATACGGGAGCATCCTCTCTAAAGAGATCTGGCCTCTCACCCTCATGACAAGAGCTCACATCTACCAGTCTGCCAGATTTATGATTATAAATATTAAATTTACGACAATCGCGACACCATTCTTTAAATTCCCATGAATCCATTCAAATTGGGTTACATCAAGACAGATATTTGATAGCTATGATTATGTACGAGTAATTCATTTAGATTGAGTCTTGTGTAGATAATAATTTCAAGATCATAATAAATAGTATTTCCATAAAGATTTCCTTGAAAGGGGTGGTTATAATGCTGCTTCTAATGACTGGAGCTTCTGTATGGAGTGTGTATATATTTTTAGGCGGGCTTTAAATGTAACCTAAAGTCCGTTTTTCTGTTGATTCATATAAATTTCTCGGTCCCAAATACATCATAACAGCTTCTCTGGCAACAAATGTGGGGAAAACTACGATAAGAATAAATACTACTTCCAAATGAGGAAGCATCTATATTTTTTGAAAAATATAGTTTAATGTTTAGACATCAATTAATATTATTTTATTTCTTAATTTTATGTAAGAAATTGCTTATAATGCTAAGTCTAACCTGAGGTCTTAATAGGGCTAGCTTCCAGGGCCATCGACTGTAGAGTTATTTGAAAATATGTCGTAAGGCCGGAATTTTAGGTTTAGTTTGGTCTCATTCAAATTGCTTTAATTCACTAAATTATAGTACTAATATATCAGTCCCAAATTCTTGTCGAAAAATCTACGTTAGTTTTACTTAATGTAAATTTTCATATTTTCCACTATTTCAATCAAAAATCTCTCAACAATACCCTATAGTTAGGACCGATCTGCAAGGGTATCTAAAAATGCGGCCGCACAGAAGCTCTTATTTCTAATCTTTTGCATCGTCTGGGAAATTTAAAAACTGTTAGCATACCATTGACCTTTAACCAATTTGGGGAAATGTTTCAAAGGCCTTATAAAAATAAAAAATGAAATATTTACATGGCCATTAGAGGTGCCTGTGGAGAACAGGGGGATGAGTGGTGGGTGGTGGGGGTTTCAGGTGAGTTGATGTAAATATTTCAAATGTATGTGTGCGTGCATCCACGAGTATATGGGTCCACGTTTTGTTTGTATGTATGCGTGCAATTATTTAAAAGACGATGCAGTCATAAATTATGCTACATTTTCATTTCATTCTAACGTTTTCCTTTTTATAGCATTCCAACGAGCACACACACACACACACACCCGTACAAGCTCATAGAGAGAGCCAGAGCGAGTAAGAGTGCCACTGGGAGAGAGGGAGAGGAAGAGCAGAGCTACGTCGCATTTGGCAGCACTGGCATCCACGAGTATCGTTAACTGCGCATCGGAAATCGCGCACGGAGAGAGAGAGAGAGAGACTGAACAGCAGCCATGCTGGAGATGGGAGATGAATGTTGATTTCCAACCTCGCGGCGCGGCGCCACAGTCATTTCTACAGGCATTCAGATGGATACTGCCACTGTATCTGTATCTTCAGTACTGGTTTGTTGCGTGGCGAGTGAAAAAGTGTCTGTTCCGGTGTTCCGTCGGATAGCTAGAGATCTGAACTGTGTGTGTGGCTCATCGTCTGCGATTTATAATTAAATCACTGTAACAGGACATCACAAAAACAGGGAGATAACGAGGAAAAAGTAGAAAAAGCCCCCACCAACATCCCAGCATCACTGCAGTGGAAGTGTCCGCTCGGCTGCCAAAAGCAAAATCACTTTTATTGACATTCATCTTTGTCGCCTGTCGCCCGTCGCCTGTCGCTTGTCGCAGTGTTGGTGTTGGTGTCGGTGTCGGTGCCGCTGTTCGTCGTCGTTGTCCCTATCGTGGTACCCTTCGCTGTTCCCTTTCCTGTTATCCTGTGTCCACCCCAGTTCCCGGTATATCGTGTGTCGCGTGCTGCAAGTGCGTGGTTTTGCCAAATCTCCGGATAAAGCGGTACACACACCGTGCCGTGCGGGAGGAGAGAGCAGAGCAGGAGAGACACGCGTGTTGCGTTTGATTTTTCGGTTAACGGCACAAAAATTGGGTCTCGCTAAGAGTCGCACATACACCACACATACACGACAAAAAAGAAAAACGAGAAAATCGGGTACACATCTCTCGTCTGCCAGGCAGAGGCCAGCATCCTCGTGGAATCGGTGGAATTCTGCTGCTCTTCTGTCGCATGCATATGTATGTATTTGTGTGTGTGGGGGGGAATTGGAATCGTGTCTAATGCATTTGGCCCGCTCTTGGCCACCTCTTGGCCCTTGGCCTAAGCAATTCAAAAATATGTAAATTATGTAAAATTCGATTGGAATTTTTGTCAACGAATAACGCAACATCAACAGAACAGCCACATGAACATCATTGCCAGCAGCAACAACAGAGAACAGAGAACAGGAAGAAGCAGGGAGAAATATAACGCGAATAGCAGCAACGGAACAGAATAGGAGGAGGAACAACAAGCCAAAGAAGAGCAACTGTCATAGCAGGTAAGGGCGCTGAACGGGAAAGGGTATGTGGAGCGGAGCGCATTAGGCGCCAAGTGTCAGCGGAGAACGTTGGAAAATTCAATAATCCGCTGTAGGGCGCCCAATTGCCTTCTACTCCATAGCCCCATCTGTGGCCCCCCACACCATCACCAAATATACATATGTACGGTATATGGGTATACGGTATATACGGGTATATGTATGCGCTTTGGCCTGGTCTACTCTGCTGTTGCCGGCGCTGTTGCCGACGTTTTCGCCGTCTGTTGCGTCCCCAAAAAGTAGGTTGACTTTCGGTCTGGTCTCCAGTCTGTTTGGGTCTTTGGTCTCTGGGACTATGTTTTGAATGGTCCCTGGGTCTGTGGGTCTTGCGATGGATCTCTGGGTCTCTATTGCGCGCTGGTCTCTTTGGGCCTCTATTTTTGCGAATTTTTTCTCAATATCCATTCAGTTTTCAGTTTCAATTACGGTATCGTTTTCACCTTCTAGTTAATTTGTAGAGAAATTAAAGAACAACAAGGAACAATCAGCAAAATGTTGACGAAATGTGTATTTGTGTATTTGTTTACTTAGCTTAAGACCTACCCCTCCCCACCCATCTCCTCACTATAAGACCCCGCAAAAAGTAGCCACCGGAATGGTCTTTGAAGTCTGATACGCAAATCCAGGTAATACGACCCACGGGGGCCCCCAGGCATCACAAAAAAGAGACAGGCCCCCCCACACCAAATTTAAACAAAAAAGCTTTCTAGGAGGCATACACCCGTTTTATAGACCCTTCTTAATACGTTTCCTTTTCTTTTTCGCTTCCTTGGCTTTCGCTTTTCATTCATCAATATTTAAAGCAAAATATTTTCTTTCAAGTTTTCCTCAATTTTGACCCGTCCGACACAGTTTTTGGTATAAAAAGAGGTTCATTTCAAAATATACACCCACATGATGTCCTCAAATTTGATTAAGGCAGCGCCAGCGGATTGTTTCTGATTTTGATACTTTCACTTTCTTGTTTTAAGGCTTCTATAAAAAAAAAGTTAATTGAATGTAAGTCATTTCTTATAACAGACATAATTAAATAAAAGGGTATACAAAGCTCAGCAAAGAAGATATTACAACTCTGAGGCGTATAAGCTATTTGCAGATTTAATAGGCATTAAAAGAAATTTTTACCATGCAAATTTAGATTTGTCTTATAATAAAAAAAAACAAGGCCTTATTTTGGCAGTTGGAATCTTTAATTCTCAAGACCTTATAACAGCTATTCTATAACCTTTAACAGAAAGTCAGCAACTTTTTGCCTAAAATATATGTAGAAATAGGTGGTTTTTTTCCATTAAATAATAAAGTGAAAGATCTGTTTAACCAAACTCCCAAGAAAACGCTGAGCTCCTGGTACTGTCAAGAAAATTTTTAGAATAATTTAGGAATTTTTAGGGCTAACACCCCAAACTCCCTTGAAAGGTTGCGGCTTTCAAAGAATCTTTTTCACTTGATTCATTTTTTTTTTTTTAATTTTTGTATTTTAATCAACCATTTTTCTTGATTTGAGAAAATGATATCCAGTTTTTCTACAGGGAAATATTGTAAATACATACATATTGTATTTCTGAAAAACAAAACCAAAGGCATACAACTTTATAACTAATCATTATTTCTTTGCCCACAAAGTTGATGATAAACCGAACGAATTTTTTGATTGTAAAAGAGAGACATGTAAATGTTTCTCTTATGCGATTTATATTCCCAAACAGAGACACACACAAATGTCTGCTTTATTTTATTTTATTTTATTTTATCTTATTTTATTTCTGATAATACCGACATTCCTTCGAAAGTTTGTTTTAATTAATATTCCGAAATGCAAAGCAGAAGAAGAAACCAGACAAACAAAACAAACCAAAACAAACGAAATTATTTAAGTAAACGTGAAACTTGGCAACCAATCTGGAACCCCAAAAACCCTGGGCTTGAGTTTAGCTTGGGACCCTTTCCATATCGTCACCCCCCACATTCACGGGGTTGCAATGGCAACCAACCTTGGGGGAAAGATGTGGCACCACAAGGTGCGTGTTCTTTGATGTCTGATAAGCAATGTGACACCTTCGGCTCAATGGATGACCGACCAGCGAGCGGCCCAATCCGACAGCAGCAGCCCAATCCCAATCTATCTGTTGGGAGCGGTGGGGGGGGGAGCGGTACTTAATAATGCAAATACCCACAAAAACTTTTGTCTTCCGTCAGACGTAAATTCCAAAAGGGGGGCTTATCAAATTCTTAGAATGGCTTTACACACAAATAGAAAAGTAAGCCAGAAAAATAGCATTCGTTTTGTCGTTACTTCGAGGGGTCCTGCTGCTATTCCTAGTCCTGTGTGGCAGGCAGGCAGGCAATTTGGTTGGGTAACAAATTATCAATGGCGAGGAAAATCAATAAACATTAATCTTCGACGCGATTTTGTCTATATCCCCACATTATTTGCATAGTTAATGGCCGCCACAATGGAGGCCGCCCGACGGGCATTTAACTTTGGCTAAGATTCGTTTTAATTGGATCGACCGAGCCAGGCAATGTCCTGGCAGATCAAAAATGATTGCTCAGAACAGTGGCTACGTGGCTGCAATAACTTTAGTTATGATTCGGGGATTGACAGATATTACTTCTCTATTCGTTCGATGGCTGCGATGAGAGATGAAAACAGTTGAAGCTTTGATTTATTTGCAATGAAATCCGACAATGGATTGATTGTGTCTGGCCTTAAGCACCGCACTCGAGGCGACTGTGGCACTCAACCCGTTTCGGAGTGTAAGCCTCTCAAGGAGGACCACCGGTAAGAGGTGGCAACAAAGAAGTATTAATGATGCTCAAGCATTTGCATCGATAGGTAATTAACATAGATGGTGTGTAGGTGTAGATGTAGGTGTGTGTCCAATGGTACCCTTCAGCAGGCCTCAAGACATGACATCCTTCCACGTTGGATGGCAGGAGAAGATTGAATCTCTTGTACAACATGGCGTATACATAATGTATAAATGGGGTTTTTGTCTGAGGAACTAGGCACCAGGCACCATGACATGTGTGTTTGCCATTAAAAGGAAAATGAAATGAAATGATTCTGCTAATAGACCCAAGGGAGGCTTGCCTTTTGATTGGATATCCTTGGACGTACATCCCCACCCATACAATCCGCCCAGCAGGCGAATATCCATTTTTACATTGATATCGCCACCCACCCCTCCGTAAAAGCAATCTCATCTAAGGGAACTTTATCCCATGAAATTAAAATTTAATTTCAATTAACTTATCACATCGTTTGCCAGCAGCCGACAACCGACACCCGAAATCCCATCATACCCCATCGCATATTCCTACAGCCGCCCCATCGCCACGACACCCGGGGACCCGACACCAATCAGAAATGCCTTAGCCCGGCACATCAACACATTGAACTCTGGGCTAATCTACCACAAAATACCTACCTGCGAGGTGTGGGCCTCGGCGCTCTCCTGTCACCTTGCCAACTTGCCCCCGTGCGCCGTCCTCCCCCCTCTGGCACCACTTCCACCTTGAAAATTTCATAATTAAACGTTGCCCAGCCCCGGCTTAGACTAGACCATGCCACACCAGACTGTAGACTGTAGACCGTAGACCGAAGCAGAAGCAGACCATCTCAGGCATAGCCTTGGGTGACATCTTCAAGAATTCTAATTAAATCATCCCAAAGAACTTTTGAGGACTTTCTGTGTTGATTCATGTTCCATGTGGCAGCTGCCCCAAGTTTCCCAGGAATCTCCAACCAAAAAAAGGGGGAAGGAAAAGAGCGAGCGGTGGAACATAAAAATTACAAAAAAAAGAGAAATGGAAAACTTTTACCAGATGCACAGACAAAGCTTTGCCCAAGAATTTCACTTGATTTCTATTTGCTGTTGTACCCGGGCCCCCGGCCGCCGGTCCACTCATCAGGGCTCTCTTCTGATCTGCCTTCCCATTCCCCCCACTTGAAACGCTTACCGGTTCGTGTCTTATGCCGACTAATTTGTGGTGTTTGCTTTAGGTCTCTTCTAACGGGGGGGCTGCTGCTACTGCTGGTCCAATGAGTTCCATTTCTGGCCGGGATTCCTGGCTTATATGCAGAGTGGTATCTGGACAGTGGCTGGGAGATCTACGGGAGGATAGGTATCAGTATTTCATGTCGCCACACACCCACACCCGCAGCCAACACGAACAGACACACCAACAGACACACCAACAGACACACCTACACATGTATACAAGATTCATAGACTCATAAATCTTTGAGTATTGAAAAACCATTTTTGCCTATAAGAACTCATGCCAAAAAGTTTATCCGGCGTACACGCTGCTTTCCGGCCGAGGGGGAGGTTTTGGGGTGTCAATGGGTATGGGCATGGCGGGGATGGAAGGTCAGGTCGGGGAAACATTCGCAAACTTAGCTTGAGGTGAAAGCAAACAACGTGACGTCGAAAAACAGACCGCACCACGAAAACCCCACAAGGCAGCACAGCATCGCATCAGAGGCACCACCAACATTTGTGTACAACATTGAATGCCAATTTAGCCTGAACTACAAATGGTTGCAGGGGTTAAGGGGGGGATGGAATGTGTGGTAGGGACAAGGGAATAGCCACTCACTGCTGACGGCCATTTTGGGTGCAAAATCCACCAAAATAATATTGTTATGGTACACATACTACTTGTACACGTTGGGCCTTGGTCAGAGAGCTTTAACTTACAGTCGAATGTGCTTCCATATGCTTCAAGCAGGAGCCCAGACACACACAGCCACAAATACGAGTATGTATGTGTGCGTAGGGTATAGAATATCGTATATTCAACGAAGCGTTCGAAATGAGAGAGGGATATTCATGAAATGGAATAACTAATGACTTTATGCTAGAAGCGTGTTTTGTTAATTGCATTTGACTGGGGAACAGCGCCGAGAGACCAAACCAGAGACACACAGGGAGGCAGAGATGGAGGTTGCAGAGAGAGAGAGCGAGAGAGGGAAACCAGGCCCGAAGCTAAACAGATGGAGAGAGAGGCTAGTCGAAGCCTTTGGTATGCTGAGGGGCTGAAACTTGCAATACCCTGGCAGGTCGATGGTATCTATAAAACGATAAGGTATGAGGATATGATACAAAGTATTGTTCACCGTCCTACCACTACCCACCATTTTGTGATCTGGAGCCACATATATTGAATATTCCGCTCATCCGAAATTGCTTATTGCTGGTATGCACAAGGAATAGTGTGCTTGTATAAACTTTCAATCATCTGCTAGAAATCATTATACCCACTTTGCAAGAGTATAAAAAGAGAAGGGGGGGGAAAATAGATGGAGCGCACGATAGAGAAAGAGATATGGGGAGATGGGAGGTATGGATGGAGATAGAGAGGCACCATGAGATATGGCCAATGGAAAGAGTGCCGTGCCTCGCCAATGGGCTCGCCGAAAACTTGGTGCCACAACTGGGGTATCATTAACTGCGCAGCGCTGCGGAGGGGCAAACAAAAAAAATACCGCCATACACACACATCCAAATGTCGGCTGCCTGTTGTGGCAAACGAAACTTAACGAAATTAGAGGGAGGCCAAGTCCAGCCAGGCAGCAGAAGGCAGCAACAAAGTTGACACAGACCACGGCTAATGAAACCACAGTTGAAATGAGGAAGGGACAGGACAGAGTGGCAGAGGGGCAGAGGAGCAGAGGGGCAGATAACCAGACAGAGGGTAACAAGTGGAATGAGTGAATATGGCTACTCAAGTTGCCCGCAGTTACAATTTTGTATCTCGTTCTCAACGAACCCAAATCCACCGATCCCCCAACGTCACCGACACCCCGAAAAACGTTGGCGACAATTTGCCAATGGCGGCGATAATTTTAGCTTTTCGAGAGGGGAGAAAGGATGGGGAAACGCGGTTCCACGAGAAGGTGGAATAGAGCTATTCCAGGAGGTGGAATTGAGCCATTCCAGAAAAAGGTGGGATGGAGTTCAGGATGGGATATATCGTGTGGGATGTGCCGCCGCTAAAAGGGTTAACCCAATTTCAGGTCCCATTGAGCTCCTGTTAGTGCCGCATTGGTGGTTGGCATATCTTCAATTTACTAGATGAAAAGACTGGATGGATGGATAGATGGATGGAAATCGCTTAATTAATGAATCTTATCCATACATCGCTTACATTTGCACAAAAATCCATCTGGCTAATTAGAGAAGCGAAACCTTAGTAAAATCACTTCAAAAAGTATTTTTGGAGGTATTCTCTGTCTGGTCTCGGGATATTAATTAAAAGGTTCAGTAAATTTATATTTTAAATAAAAAATTTCAGTAAAATTGGTGGTTGAAGTCACTTTAAGGACTATCGGAGAGCTTTGCCTTACCCAATATTATTTTATAGAAATTTTTCATTCGATATGCAGCAATCTGTAAAGTTGTATCCGTAATTTTATGCGAGATAGAAAGTATTGTACAAGTGTTTGGGTAACAGTTGCTGGGCTAATAACTGGAAATATTTTCTATAGCCCAAGAACATAGTTAGAGAAATGGTGAAATGCTGTTTTGAAGAGGCTTAGGTGCAGCATTTTCCCCTTGATTTATCTGCATTTTCCGGTGATTATCTGTGGAGAGCATTTGTGGAGACCAATTAGTGAAGCACATTCCTGTTCTTAAGTGAAGTATGTCCTTTCCTTTGCCCATTGCCCCATTCCCTAATCCATTCCCATATCCATTTTTCTTTCGTTTCTTTTTCTTCTCTACTCTACTCGGTTCTCCTTTGCCATTCCATCTAATGTGCACTTGAAATTAATTGGCCAGCTGCTTCACTTTGTAGCCCTGATCCACTCGAATTTCCGTTTCGTAACTCGACTTCTGTGGGACCTTCTATTCCCTTCTCTTTGGGCCACCATCTCAATTATGAGAATATAAATACTTAACTGCCTTTTAATTAATCCTGGAAAAAAAAACCATGTATACATATGTATATTTATAAATGCACATACATATGTACTATATATAAAATATAGCATTTATTCCGCTAGTTTGCTCCACATGTGAAAAGCCAAACACACTTCAAAGCCAGGAGCATAGGATTGGTAAACTCAAGTGGCTTCCTGTCTTATGGTCACTCAATTATATGGACACCAGGAGGGTGCTTGCCACACGGTGCTGCAACATCAACAAACAAGTCGCAGCGCACAGGCACAGGACATGAGGGCCAGGGGCCAGGAGCCAGGGACCTCCTGACTCCTGACTTGCTCAACGTTCAATTTGCGTACTTAAATTCATTTCACTTTAATTACGAAGGTTTTCCGTTTAATATTTTATAACCAGCTCCAGCCCCCCACCTGAGAGATCCATCCTTCCGGCAGAGTGTCCCCATCTGGCAAGGATGCCCCTGGTCGCTTCATCTGCTTAATGTCTGTTATTTTCATTACCCCAGCAGTGCCACCAGTGCCACACAGACTTCGACATCGTCGTCGATGTGGAGGTGGGCGCTCCACCTTCTGCTCTTTCTGACGGCAATGTTGTCAGGGTTCTGCGTCCTCTCAGGGTTTTTTATTTTCCTGGTATGCTCTCTCTCGCCTTTCGGTGTTTGTTTGGTAGGTAAATATTTCGACTATAAACCGTATTAAGGTATTCATAAATTGCAGCTGGATGGCAGGGCAGGGCAGGGTCGTTTTACCATAACCCCAACAGCAAGTCATCAATGTGGGTCGATGCCGATGCCGAAATATCCAATTTCGTAATTTTCTCTGCTGAAAATTGAACTGCTACGACGGCTACCCCTCGCCTCAAGGAGTAATGGTCCGAAATGGCCTATTGGAAAATTCGTTAGCGGATCGGATGACATAAAAACGTCTCGCGGCTATGTGTGTGCGATGTTTATGTTGAAATGCCCCAAATCCAAATGAGCAGCAACAAGCTAAGATGCCATTTTTGCGAATAAGGAGGAGGAGTTTAGCCTGGATTTCATCGAGAAAGGGGGGGGACACACACGACGTACCATTATAGAGACCCAAAGTAACGCTGGGAAACGCTGCCAACAAAGTGGCAAAGCACACGAGATGCTCATCAAATACCAACCAAATGGTGTAAAATGCCTCATTGAATAAGACATCTGAAAATCTCCAGGAGCTCACCTGCTGCTGCCTTCAGCTCCAGCTCCATCACACCATCTTCGTCTCTTTCTCTGTGTCTCTCTCTCTCCCAGTCTGTCTCTCTGTACACATTGCTTTCTCTGTCTCTGTATCTTTACCTATCTCTTTTTCTCTGCTTCAATCTTTCTGTGGGTGAATTCTGGCTGCCACAAGCAGTGATGGGGCAAAACTGTGATTGAGTTAACCAGAAATTAGCTTAAAGTCTCTCTATCAAAGTCTCGTACTCGCATAAGATGTGGCTTTTTAGAATCTGACACAAAAAAGAGAAAACATCAGCTTTGGGAATAAGGAAAAAACCTCAAAAGAACATAAATGGAGTCATAATCTCTTACTTACCTACTAGCACTCTTGTATTGCTGTTGTTTTTGCCGTTCTACAGCGAATAGTATCATAAAATACCAGCAGAAACTCCACTATACCGACCATAAAATACCCGCTCTCCAGATTTACGACTTGAAAATGATCGAAAGCGAATTTCAGGAGGCACAAACTATCAAAAAAAACACAAATAAAATGAGCGGAGATGTTAAGACTTGAAAAAATAAAAGACAAAGTAGCAAACATATGTTTACAGATCTTTATGGTTATATATTCGATTCTTATGAATTTTAACACTTAAAAATTAAGCAGCTTCATTCATGCGAAAAGCAATCGCATCAAAGTATTAAATATTGAATGAATCACTTCTGTTTCTCTGATATCTACTTATCTTTCCTTTGAAATATTCATGATTATAAGCAGTTATTAACCCAAACTATGCCATAGGTGTGGTAGGAGTATCCTTAAAGTTTCCGTACTATTAAAATGTAAAATTTGTCCTCCTCTTAATTCGAATTCCATTAAAAAACGTAAATGGCAGTGATTGAATCACAGACTGCGACTGTTCACGCATCACCAGCGTTGAGACATGCCCGGGAGCGAGCACCGCAGACCTGGCAAGGACACGATGGGAGCGTCGATTGGGTGTGTGCGTACTTTCGCTGGCGCTGGTGACAGAGTGGGAGTCGAGTCAGAGTTGGAGATGGAGATGGAGATGAAGACAGAGTTGGCGACCTCGACAACAGCTAAAGCAACAACGATGGCGGCGGCGATGACGACGATGACGACGACAGCGCAATTGGTTTTTTTGGGAGACAACAAAGAAAGCAAACGACGATTGGGGGGAGTGGGGGAGTATGATGTGAGGGTGTGAGTTCAGGAGGTGGAAAATGAATGTGTCGTAGGTGGGTGGCTGGCAGTGGCAGTGGCAGAGGCGAACGACGTGCGTGGCTGAGATTTGTTTGGCTCTCATCCGCGCACTTCCTTAGCTTTGCTAACTTTTAGCTTCCTTCTTGGGTCTGTTCTCTTTTCCATTCCGCTCATCCTTCTGTTTCCTTCCTCTGCTGGTGCTCCCTTCTGCGTCTGCTGGTCTTCTCCCTCAAAATCCTGCCACAATCTTCTCCTCTGCTTGCCCCTCCGTTTCAACCCCTACTTTTCATTGCTTTTCTACTGCTCCTCCTCCTTCAGGGCTTCTCTGCTAATGTGCCTGAGCATCCTCTCTCTCTCCCTCTCTCTCTGTGTATGTGTGTTTTATAACCGCAACCTGTGGGGTTTCGCCCAGGGGGTCGGAGGGCAAATCGTTGCCGTTTTTTTATGCGACCATTTCCATTGCGACTGCCACTGCCACTGCGTTCGTGTTCATTAACGTTGCTATTACATTTTAACACACCGAATCGGAATGTGTCCTGACAACGTCCTTGCACACGCCTCCACCCCCTGCCGGACGGCCCTCGTTAGAGGCAACTTGGCTTTCGCTTTTACTTTCATTTGCTTTGTTTGTTGCCGGTGTTCCGCTCTCTCCCGCTTTCTCTCCTGTTTTTGGAGAATGTTGAAACATCCTGTTTAACTTTATTTCATTTTTCCACAGCCTCCTACACGTGCCCGAACGGCAGCACCAACACTTCAACCCCACCCCCACCCACTTTCTCCCACTTCCGGTGTGTGCGTTTCCGTGTGTGTTTGTGTGTGTGTTTTAGTTGGCATGCATAAATTTTTACGTTTGTTGTTGTCTTATCAGATCATTTATTGCGCAAGGGAAAGGCACTCTTCTCTCTGCTCTGCACACTCCCCTTACCCGTCCCCCTACCACTCTTCACTCGCATTACTCGTGTTATTTGCATGTTGTAGAAAAATATCAATTTGCGTACCTCCGACGTCGATGGGTGTCTTGCCCCTGGCCCGTGGCGCCCCTGAAGCTATCGTCTGCGGGTCGTTTAACATTTTCCGCTATTTGCAGGCAGGCCTTTTGTCCTTTCTTTCCTTTTTCTTCTCCTTAATTTGCCGCACACACACACACACGCTCAAATAGGCACACGAATACGCACACAGTTACAGTTGGAGATATGGCAATATATCTAGAATGTTGTGCAAATGTCTCTGCTCTTTTTTTTTTTGGGTGCTGCTGGGGTGTGGGGCTCCATTTGAATATGAATTTATATCAATGTGTCTGTCTGTCTGCTCTGTCTGCTCTCTTACTGTACGGCTTGGCCACGCTGCGTTTACGCAATTTATATAATTCGTGGAGCTATTTGCATAACTATATTGGTACGGCCCCAGGACCTGCCCTAGGGCCATCGGGCATCGACCATCGGGCAGTGCTCCAAAAAGTTCATCCAGCTCGCGTGATAATGTACATTTTGGTTGCTGGGCAGAGTCCTGGCAATTTTGTTCCAAAATGGCTGCTGGGGCTACTCCTGGCTACTGGGATTCTCTGCGAGTCCTGTCTACTTTGTTCTGTCTCTCTCTGAGGATGGGGCGCTTGGCTGGAGGCTCTTCTGTGGCTCTACGTGGTTCCACTTTGAGTCTGGAGCTCATTGAATTTATCGCATTGCTCCGCTGCTTTCTGCTCTCCCATATCCTGGCGCTTTTGATCCTATCCCCCTGCTTCCATTAAGGGGGGCGTCGCATGAGATGAAGCTCAAGCAAATAAGGTGAAATGCAGCTTGGACTTATGCCCAGGAGTCACGTAACTTCCTGTCCGGACCACAGCCGCTCTTCTCTTCTCTTTGGCTACTGCCATAGCTCTAAGCTGACTTCGAGTTATGGCTCGGACGGGTACGGAGAAATGGGGAGAAAGAAGTGCTATGGTTGTGGCGGTGGTGGCTGGTGGTTGGAAGACACTTCGCTGGGTATTCATAAATTTAATGCTTAGCAGCAGTTTACCACCCACCCCAGCCCACCCCACCTCTCCGCCAATAACTTTCCTGATAATATCTAAGAATCACCCAGCGGCATACCAAGCACCATCTCGCTCTTTGGTACAGAGCGAACGAGGCCTTTCTCTCTTTCCCTCTGTTGCTCTCTCTATCGCTGGCACATTTCGTGTTGCATACTTTTATGTGTTACAGATTTTTCGCCGCGAACGCGGCTCTAATGAGGAGCGGCAGCAGCAGCACCAAAGCAACAACTATAACCACATCATCAACTTTGGGCCCAAACTATGTGTCGTATACGTAATATATGTGAATGAAAATAGGGAAGAGGGATAGAGGATAGGGCGTGCCAGTGGCAGAGTGGCAGGGAAATCATGCCACTCACACATCTGTGCACACAATTTTTTATGGTTGGTTAACTAAATTTACTTTACTGCCTTCCAAAAAGAGAGAAAGATAGACAGAAGAGGGAGTGACACACACAAACACACTCAGAGAAAGAGATAGGATAAAAATACAGATAGAAGGAGACAAAGCGGCGGGCAATAGCTGTCTACATTCTGAAGCTGATCAAACTGATTGAATTGCCAGTCACTGAGATAGAAACTAATGAATTGCCTTAGACATGGGCTTCACAGATACACAGATACACGAGAACGAGTAGAAGAACCTCTGAAGTTCATTGAAAATGACTTGGATTCAATATTCCTGATTTCTGGCAGTAAACCTCCCAGATAGATACTCCTACGCATTACGCCTTGCCTTGATGATGGGGGAATACAATGCACTGCCCTGCCCTGCCATTGGATGCGATTACGAATACATAAATTCATTAATAATGCCCTCGCACATTACGGTCCCAGGCCCACTGTCCCAGACGGGCTTTAAAGTGCGTTATTTCCATGTACTCACTTATGCCAGACTTCCTTGCTCAGCGGAGTCGCTCAGTTGGGAGCTCTGAAGTACAGTGGACACTCCAACACAAAGACCACGCTCAATACCACAAAGAACGGGCGAATCCTTACTGTACTTTGATATTTATGTGTATATATCAGGAAGGAAAGGGAATACGAATCCAAGTATAAGCTGCCAAGTATTTACTGAGGATATTTAGCAAACATTTACTGTCGCCAAATATTGCAAAAGGCAAAGTGGAAGCGACAGACAGAGTGACAGCAAGGGAGATGGGCTACTGGGAACCCTCTCTCTCTCTCTTACTGTCTCTATCTCTTACTGTCTCTTATCGATATTTGCCAAGTAATATAAAAAAGTGGCATATACAGTGAGGAGAAGTGATAAAGGCAGCAGAGGCTCAGTTGTCATGCTGGTTGCTGGTTGCTGCTTCTCCATCTCCTTTTCCTTCTCCATTTTTCTCCTGGGCTCAACAGCTCAATCTGCTACGATTTTGAATGGTATACACTTCGCCTCCCTAGACCCCAGACCCTACCCCAATCTACTGACAAGGTCCCAGCTGTAGCGCCTGGGATGCAGGAGAGATGTGATGGGGGTCATGAAAAATTACACATAGCATTTTGTTCGCCTGTCGCTTTGGCTCTCGAGATATTCCAATTTTTGAAGTGTCAAAAATATCCGCTTATATATAGAAATAGATACACACACACACACACTTTATATGGCTTCTACTCGAACACACACACAGCTACACAAAAGATATCGAATGAATATGTAAGCAGATAATGGCAGCTTTTGGCCTGCGTCGCCCCTTTTCTTGCCCGCCCTACTCTTTCACTCGTTTCGTTTGGAGTTGGCCAAAACAAGAAGACAGCCACAAAGTACACAAAAAAATTGATAATTCCTTTGGCGGAAAAGTTTCCCAGCAAAGCAGCAACAGCAAAAAGAAGTAAAAAAAAATTCAGCAAAGAAGCAGCGAAAATAAGTAGAAATAAGAAGAGAATTGGTGCGGGCAAAAAAAAAGAAAGTTCAAATCAACATATTGATTTTTGTTGTTTTTGCGTGCGGCTGAATCGCTGAAGGAGGCGTGTCCCGGCCCACGACCACAACTACAACCACGAGCGGGAGATACGACCACACACACACACACACAAACAGGCAAAGCCGACGCTGACGTGTGTATCTTATATCTTGTATCTGCTGCTGTACCGCCATTGCCACAGCCACTGGCCCTCGCAGCTGTAAATGCTTTCGGACAAGGGAACAGGGGAAGGGAGAGAAGGGAGAGCCTTTGCTTGTTCACAACTTTTATTTATTTATGGTCTGATATTTATTTATTTCACTCGTTTTATTTTTGTTTGCCATATTTGTTCTCTTAGATTTTTGGCTAGATTTACAAAAAGGAATCCTCTCGCACACGAGGCTATGCAGATAGTAGGGGCACGGATAGGGATAAGGATAGCTGCTCTTAATAGTCCTTTCTTTGATTTACATTTTTATTTAATTTCAAGTTCTATATTTTAGATCTACTATTATTTATTTAATTTTACGTGTACTTTACTTAACTATTTATCTGCATGCGATATATTTTATGTAATTTTTGTGATATTTTCTATTTTATTTTTTATTTATTATTACATTTATTTGTGCTTTTTTAAGTACTGCATTTATTCGATAATTAAACATTAAATTCACATATCATTTGCTACAGGTTTTCTAGGTCTAGGTCTAGGTTTTCTTTTACTAATATATTCCTACTATCAAAGTTGACACAGTTTTTGTAATTTCCCAGGACCTATCCTATATTATATATCATTGGCTATCTTTACGGATCTATTTCTATAAATCTTCCTCACAATCGGTTCCAGTTTCAGCTCCAAACTTAAATAAAATAGTTTCTTTTTCTGAAAAGCAGTGCAATTAATAATTTAAATGTGAAATAATTGAATCCAGTGTCATTTAGCTGAAGAAAAGTTCACTAATTTTTGTTCATTTTAGATGGATAGGGTTTCGTATTTAATCTACTATATATATCCGGACTGACTTAAATGGCTATATTTTGCTTTCTCTTTGCTTTGTTAACTTTTCAAAACGTTCATTCATTAATTTTACTTGGCTGAATGTTGGCAGTTTTTACTGCACCCTTTTCATTAAACTTCATAAAAGTTTCTTGCTTTTCCTGCTATATTTGTTTAGATATAATTTAAATATTTTCACCTGGTCCTAAAGGATGATTCTAATGGAGCTGCGAATATTGTATTTTGTTTTTCTTTGTTATCCAACCAATCCTATAATCGAAATCTTTGCATTCATTTTTAATTGATATTCTATTGGCTTACATTTTGTCTTTATTTTATTTGTAATCTCAAGTGCTGGCCAGATGTACGATTGGCCCTCTTCCTCTTGGGTTCGTCCCTTTTTCTGTTTATTTTTCAAGTGCCGAATTTCGGGTTTATTAAATTTGGTTAAGCCCTTCCGGGAGTGCCTGACCTACATCAAAAATCGGTTCGCAGTTCCATCTCCGATTCCATGAACCTGGCCCAAAATGTTGCTAGATTTGTTAACCCTTTTTGGTTTTAGGTTTGGTTTGGTTTTCCTCGGCTTTGGCTTGGGCTTTGGCTCCGCTTTGTTTTGCTTTGGTTTGCTTTTGCTCAACTTTTTCCAACTGTATAAAGTTTCAATTTGTTTGTCCTTTTTTTGTTGCTTTGCTTTGCTTTGTTTCGCTTTGCTTTGGTTTCGTATATTTTTTGTTGTTCTGTTTTGTGTTTGTGTTTGGCGCATCCTTTCCACATGCCACACATACACACACACACACACACACGCACACAGCTCTGCACATTTCGCTCCTGAAATGGCAATTTAACAATGAAAAATTAAAAGAAAATTCAAAGTTTTTCCTTCTCTCTGGCTGTGGCGGCAGAGGGAGTTCAAAAGAGGCTTATTTCTCATTGCAGCAGCATCGTATCGGATCGGGTCTACCTAAGTAATTACAGTTGAATGCGGAATGCTGGCTACAAACAAAGAGAGTGGCAGATAGAGCCATAAAAGCGAGACAGAGAGGGATATGGCTAAATAGAGTGAGAGGAAAAGGAAGTGTGAAATAAATGGTGTGCAAAAGAGAAAGCTATTGTATTTCTTTTTTCCTTGCCTGACTCTGAGCCGGAAAAGGGTTTCCCCGGAAAATATTTAACAGCCCAGCCCCATTTGTCATCGGAATATTTCGCTGCCTTTTTTAGACTTTTTTACAACAGCTTTGGCTGGTTTTTCCGCTGGCGTGGCTGTGCTTTTTTTGGGGCCCTGCGATGTTTAATTAATTAGAGCTCTTATAAATATTAAATTGCAAATTGTCGCCCGGGGAATGCAGGCGGACTGACCGACAATCAAAGTGCGCTCAATGGGTTATCGATAGTTTGATCGAATGAATAATTGGCAACCAGGGCTGCCAGGACAGTGTCCTTTGCGAAATTGTTTGGATAATCCACTGATCCACTTATGGAGTGGAGGGTTGGGCTGGGGAGTATAGAAAAGGTTTTGCATAACAATGCGCATTTTCCATGCCCCAATAAGTAGGCAACATAAATACTTTTTCACTCTGCTCACTCGCACACACACACACAAGCACAGCGAAAGCTCTTTTAAAATATCATTAGCATACACACAAACCTACAGCTGAGACCTGACCTGAGACCTCCACCCCCTGCCCCACCCACACACATTTGAGAGAAGATTTAAAGCATTTTTCATGTTGCCTTTTGCCACTTTTGCCTTCGCTTATGTCAACTGGATATATAGCCAACAAATACATACGTAAGTATTCACCCCCCTCTTGCACACTCTCTTTCTCTCTCTTGCTTTTCGCTCTATAACCATTGCACGCATCTTATATGTGTGTGTTTTGTTGCCTGCCCGACAAAATTTACAACGGAACCAAAAAGTTATGAAACTCATTAAAACACGAAACTAATTCAAACACCCCAGGCCTAATTGCCAAAACTCCACTCCACTCCACTCTAAGCCAAGGCCAATGGGGAGGGAGACAGAAATATATATAGAGAGAGAGAGAGGGGTGCATTCCACAGCTTGAACGATTCCGCAGGCGAATCCAAAAAATTATTTAGCGTTAATTTCCATAGAAAAATGTGCGCGTCAACAGAAATTAAATGTCCCAGCTAATTTAACACAGAGCTGGGTCAGCGCCCACCCAGGCACCCTCTCTCTCTCTCTCTCTGTGTGGCATCTCTCTCTTTCGTTCGCTTGGGTGTCCGCTCCTGGAGCGCGCCGCAGCTGGTTTCGGCGGCCGCAGATGCCTGCGACGCGTTAGAATACTTACAATTTTAATTTGAATAATTTTCAGGCTTTAAACGTAAATTACCCTGGCATTATTTTTTTCTCTTTTCTCTACCCTCACCTCCCTCCTGTTGCCTTTTGCATAATATTTTTTTGGTCTGGAGACCCGTTGACCCCTCTATGGCTTATTTTTTTGTGCATAAGCATTTTGAAAGATTAAACTTGGCGTACTTGAATGTTATTACACGTACCACCGCCACCGCCACTGCCAGCCAGCGCCAGCGCCAACACTTTCATTTATGATTATTTTTTTTTATGCCCCAAAACCAAAAGGGAGACGAAGACCCCAAACCTCTTCTACTCAAACCCCACCCGGGGCCCCAATTGTCGACGTACCAGCAGCAAGCCATACAGAAAAATCACACATCGTTAGCTCAGCAGTTTTGTTTTTTTCCCCTTCGGTTTTTCCTTTTTTTCCGCTTGTGGGGCATGTGCGTCTGTGCCCTTGCCCCAGTGGCAGTGAGGCAGCGCTCAGCGCTCCTAGCCGGGGTCCCATATCGCGGCATTTATTTTCCTTTCTTTCTACTTTTTTGCTGCTGCTGCTCCGCCTGTAGAATTTTGCTTCTATAAAAATTGCTTTGCTTGCTCCTCAGTCACTCAGCCTCATGCTGGAAGTAGTCCTTGTCGCTCGTCGCTGTTGCTGCTGGAGCTATGGATATAGCTGGCTCTGAAGCTGGTGTCCATGTCTGTCTCTTCGACCAGTCGTCTCATTTGAGTTCTATGAAAACATTTCATAGAACACCAGAAACGATATCACTGTATTAGTTGGAATTTGATGTCGGAGAAAGCTACCCAAATCAGGCAATGCCCTGTGTGAAAGAACTCAAAGAATAACCGAATAGATAGATAGATAGAGACATAGAAAGAATCTCGATTGTTAGATGCTTGACAAATGTATTTGATATTGATCAGGTATTTGGATGATTCCTTATTATTCGGAAGGATTTCTGATAGTTCAGAATGTTATGTAACCAATCAAAAGGATTTCGAATGATTCAGAAAGATTCCTTATGATTTCAGACAATATTTTATAGAAATATCATAAAGTCAAACAAGTTATACACACAAGAATAGATTAGTTCCAACTTTTTCACCTCCCCCTAAAAAAAAGGTATTGCAGACCTTCAAGTTCTCCTCAATTCTGGGAACTCTAGTTCTCAACCTTTTTCTCTGTGTACTTCTCCATTCCCTTTCAGAGCCAACATACCCTTTTTCTTAAGGGTATGGAACACAGACACATAGAAACACGCATACGCTCCGAGGACATTGGGAAGCTTTATGCTCATCGGTTTTAATCTGTATGTGTGTGTGTATCTCTGGGAATGTGTAGATACGTTTGTGTGTGTGTGTGGGTGAGGGTTCTGTCTGCTCCCAAAGTTTCTTTATTTAATTCAGTGAACTGTAAAATGTGCTGAAATGTTAGATTATTGCTTTTGCGGCCCAAACCACCCCCCACTTAACCAGCGACTAGTGCTCTTGGCTAGCTCTCTCTATCTCTATCTCTCTCTTTCACTTGTTCCCCTTTCTCTTCTTTTCTTTGGAACGGGACTCAATCTTGTTCTTCTTCATGCTGCTGCTGCTGCTGTTGCTGCTGGTGGTTCCTTTTCCACTTTGTGCCCCATCCGCTCTTTGTGTGGGTGTGTGTTCTGTGTTATTGCTGGCCTTCGACGCTGTTTCTCTTTGGGGCATAACAATTTCCCACTGCACTCCTTTCACGGAGATAATGCGTTGATAACCTAGCAGGCCACCCACCCGCACCACCACCAATCCTATCAGCAGCAACCACCGCAACAACAGCGCCAGGAAACAACCCAAAGAAAAGGCAACAGAAAAAGAAAAGCTGGAAGGGGCTAAAAGGGGAAAGAAAAATTGGGCAATTTGCTTACACACAAAGTAAGAAAATGAACAAAAAATACTCAGAGAGCGAGAAAGAATTTTTGGGAGGGAGGAAGACCTTTTTTAAGTTGATGGAACGGCAATGAAAGGTTAACGGGACACGTGCTCCGTGCTCGAGAGAAGCGAAAAACGGACTCGTTGAATTTTCCATTTTCACCCCTCAATGGCTTATTATTATTTATTTTTTTCATTTTTCAGGGGTTCATTCCCCCGGTGCAGACAGCAAAATGAATTAAAAATAATATTTCAAAATTAGCTCAAAATTCAATCAGACTGCTTTCTGAATTGGGTTCGCTTCTGTCTATCTATATATCTATCCATTGAGCAATTTCCCCAATCGACTCTGCTGAGCAGCTCATCTGCTCCTCCTTCTTCTGCTCCTTCTTTTTCTTTCTTGTGCCATAAGAAGTTGATTACTTGGCGCTTGGTCCCTTCATGAAAAATTCCGTGCATGCATTGACCAAATTTTTCTTAGTCCAATAATCTTAATGACGAAACTTAAAATTTACGTGAGCTGCGTTGAATTATTCGCGCTTCCCGTAGACTTTCCTGGGATAGGGGATTACCTGTGCGGGTCCTGTCCGGGTCCTGTCGCTGGCTTGGCTGACTGGTTTGCATAAAGATATGCTATATATTAAAAATCTACGAAAATATGCGGTGGGGCAGGGCATGGCAGGGCAGGACAGGATTGGGGATCAGCGCCTCGCTGTGACTGTGGCTCGGTTGCTCGGTGTCTGGGTGGTTCCACGGAGAGAACCCGCTATGTATATCAATATAAGCGCGACAAGGAGCTCTGCAAATTGGGGTCGACAGCATCGACAATGGCTGCGTCGGCAAACAAAGTGTTGAGCAGATTGGCTTTTCGACGAAAGGTCGAGTCCCCACGATGGATGGGATACACTCGAAAAAATTGTAATATATATGTCTACGAAGCTTAAGCGTTGCTTTCATGAATTTCGATTTTTAATCAAATTAAGATAGTGCTGTTCAAAGGATTTTTATACAAATACTCCGAAAAATCGCTGCCTAGCTTTAAATTTGATTTCTTCTAATTAGTATTCAGTGGATGTCCTAGGACCGGGACTCTCTCTCTCTCTTTCTCTCTGAGCGGGGCAAATGCAGCGACTGAAATTGGCATTTAAGATGCGCCCAACGACTTCTCTTCGATGGGCCATGAGCCGTGCGCCCATTGGTGTCGGCGCCTTGCCACTTGCCGCAGCTACAGCAACATGCCCCAATGAGATGCCGCGACCAGCTGCCGTTGCTGTTTATGTCCTTGCCCGTCTGTCTGCCTTTGCTCTGCTCTGCTCGTTCGTGCCTAACGAGCTGCACTCCAGCCAGAGAGCTACAAGCGAACAAAATAAGATTCCGCTCCTGGCAATGGGCTCCGCTCCAGACAGCGACAGCAACAGCGACGACAGGCAAGGGGCGATGGGTGATAGGCGATGGGCTATGGGCGATGTCGATGGAATGGATAACCAACTTGGTGGATGCCTCGTTGATTTCGTTTGATTCCTTGGCCCCGCCGGCGGTGTGCTTCACAGAGAGTGAAAGAGAGATGTATAGAGTGTCCTTTGGAGAGTCCTTCGCCTTGGTTTCATCATCCTCTGGTTCCACTGATTGTTTGGCTTCTTGTTTCGCCACAGATTGTTGATGTTCGATTTAATTTTAGCTCTCCGCTGATTTTTGCGTTATTTATTTTATTATAATACCCTTTACATTTAACGGCGCGATAAGGCATATTGACTTCGACATTAATTGCGGGCCCAACTACAGAGAGTCGGATAGAGAAAGGGAAACGGAGCCCCGAGGCAGTTTCCTGCCACTTGAGCACGCATTTTATTGGCGGTCATTAACGTCAGCATCAAGTCCCGAAAGGGATGGAATGGATGCCATCTGCACGAGAGCCCAAGTGGGAGCTGCTGCTACTCTGCTGTGGGCTCTGAGATCTCTGGGCCGCCACGTCTTGTAGGGCTGTGGGGCTGTGGGGCTGTGGGGCTGGTGGCGGATGTGGTGACAGGTGATGGCCATGGGAATGGATGGAGGTGGCTCTGAAGGTGGCTGTGGCTTAATTGCTGATTTGTTGTCTTGGTTGTGTAGCCGTAGCCATCGAGGTAATTGCATTCGTGTGGCAAATATTCGAGACGCCAGTGGAAGTCATTAAATTTAATCACCTTAAAACTAATTCAAGGAAGTCAACTAATTACAGATGGAGATTGAGATGGGGTCCAGATGGTGCGGATTCAGTTAACGTTTTGATAAGTTGCCATTATTTGCTTTAATCTTTAAGCCTGGCTTCCAATGACATTACACTGGTAGAAATGTTTCCAAAATGAAGAATTTCATCTCGTTAAAGGAAACCAAACAAATTCTTCGAGTTTTTCTACAATACACAATAATATTTGAAATTAAAACTCTTTTGAATCGTTCTTAAGACTCCTGAAACTTTTTCTTTTTTGATCTTAGATCCTATCCTAAAAGGGTAAATGGCTGCGTTTCAAGCTGCCATTTCCCTCAGTGTGTCCCTGTCTGATGCGAGGCAATTATATTTGTCCATTCGTTGGACGACTTTGGCCAGGATATTGGGGATACACACTGGGTGCGAGCCACTCACACACATTATAATAATAATCAAACAATGGAAATGGGAAAACAATGGAGTTTCATTTTCATTTTCATGGCTGGCAATTTAGCCCTACGAACGAACCTTAAGTAGCTCTGGCAAATGGCTCACACAAATGGATGGGGTCGGGAGCCGGATGTGGGGATGTCTGTGCGTCTGTTGGGGGAGAAGGAGCCACATTTGTGTGCACTTCTTGTGCGCTAATCTTTAAACCTGGCCGAAGCAGGACCGGATCTCGGTGTGCCTCTCCTCCTCCGGACAGGCTCGTAGTTGAGTGTCTTAAGCAGTCGCAAACACACTCATAAATATTCATACGAGCTCGGGAGTATTTGCAATTGCTTTGACTCACTCTCTCTCTCTCTCTCTCTCTCTCTTTCTCTCAGACTGGCTTACTCTTTGTCTTTGTGCGAGTCCTTGTCCGTATGCGTGTTCGTATCTGTGTCTGTTTCTGTGTCTGTGTCTGTGTCGGGGTACCTCGTCTACCGTTGACATTGCAAATAGAAACAGACAATGAGAATAGGATCCAAAGATATACGAGTACTCTGTGTGTGAGTCCTTAAGCTGGTTCCGTTTCTCTGAGGGGACAGGACACGTGCCTAATCAAATGCCAAATTAAAATTATCTAGAGTTGTGTGTATTTTTAGAGGTAGCTTTTCCTCCTTCGTGCTGGTGCTTTTCCTTTCGATTCGCATTCTGTTGTAATCTTCAGAAATCTCTGAGAGACTTTCGGGGATTAGCTTACTAAATGCCAAAACTCTGTTTAACAATGTGTGCTGTGTACTTTGTTGTCGGATTTTTCTATGCGAATATATGTGTATACATACGGCTGTGTGTGTTTGCCCGGCCTTTACAATTTAACGCACTGCCAAGTTCAAATACACACAAAGGCAACCCACAAAAAACACAACCGAAGAAAGGCGCCTCAAATTGTTGCCTCCTGAGCCCGCCCACTCACGCCTCCGTTAACAATAATTTACGCAACTTTGCTCCTCTTTTGTAAAAAAAAGAAAGAAATATATATATAACTTACAAAGGTCCCCCAAAGGGGAGAACGGAGCCCCAGAGCAGAGCAGAGCCCCAGACGTCAGGCGGGCAAAACGTGGGGTAAATTTCATAGTAAAAGACCATTATAATATGCTCCAGAGACCTAGAGCTGGCTGGCAAAACAATAAATGGGCTCCGAACATTTTTCAAAATACCAAAAAAACCCCAAACCAAGCTCCAACCAATCCAAAATTGAAGAGAACCCCAGAAGCAAAACCGCAAGGTTCTGGTTCTGTTTCTGGCTTTTTGGAAAGTTGAACAAAACAATCTTGGTTCAATATTTTATTATCGTAATTTAATATTTCGTTTCGCCAGGCGAGGCGTCATGTCAACGCCACGACGAACGACAAGGACGAACGACATTCCTCCCCCGCAATCTGCCAGCACACCCCGACCCCGTGGCTCATCCGTCGGCTCAGCCTTGGCCTTTGTCTGGGCACACTTACTTTTTGACGCACTGTTTAATATTTATTAAAAAGTCATGTGCGTGTGCGCTGCATCGCCAGGGAATTACAATATTTGTCCTTGGCGGCAACAAATGAAAAAAAGTGCCAAAGCAGCTTAGCAGGGATTGGTCCTCCAATCTGGAGAGGAATCTTCCTAGCACAAGTATCTGTGTGTCTGTTGGCTTTCATGGATGTGTGTATATGTGTGTGTGTGGTTGCGGTATAAAGTAATTGCTTTCAAAGCTCGCTTCAAGGCAAAGGAGGGCCAAAAACAGCTGTCGGTGCCTCAGCCTCCCCCTCCACCACTTTGGGTGCCGCTCTCACTCTCTCTCTCCCCCTCTCACTCCGTACACCTCATTGTAGTCTTGCCGCCTGTCTGTCTCATCCGCTTGACTGTAATTTCGTTTTTACGTTTTTGAAATTTTGCATTTGTTTCATCGAACGCCTTCATTACATTATATAGAACTGAAAAGTGAGGCGGAATCGAGAGAGCCTGTGCCTCGTAGGTACAGTGGGACAAATTCATTAAAGACTGGATATAGCGAGAGATGGAGATTGATTTTTGTTCTCCATATATGTGGTATTTGTCGTGCCCATTCGATAGGGCACCAAAAATAAATGTTTTTATCAACAATCAAGGCAGAAAAGCCAAGATTAAGTAATTTCCCATCCAGAAATGGTGATGCCTCCAACTTCCGGAAGGGAAACCTACATGAATGAAGGGACCCTGGGTTGGAATGGCGATGATTCGATTGATTAACAACAAATGAATGATTCAGGCGGGCAATCACTTTGTTGCCACTGAATTTTTAAATGATTACCGACGCCTTTGCTGTGCCGTGCCGTGCCGTGCCGTGCCGTGCAGTGGCAGAAATTCCACTCAACTTTTACTCAATTAAGTGTTTACTTAAACTGAAAATCAATGTTTATGCCTCATTTACCAATCTTCTGCCCATTGTGCAAGGCTGCCGGTTGGCGTCCGAGCAACCACCAGAGCAGCAGCACCAACAGCAGCAGCAGCAGCAGCGGCAGCAGGCGGAACAGCAACATGGACAAGGACGTGGATGGAAGATGGGGGAAAGGATGTGTGTGTGTGAGTGTAGGGAGTGGTATGGGTATGGGGATCCTTCGACAGTCACGAAAAGGAATGCATGAGCCGCTCTGCTTGTCATTTAGTATGTAAATTGAGATAAATCGTTTCTCGTGCCTGCCGCACAAACAAAGATACATATACTTACACACAGTTACATGAGGCTGGCATCCTTGTACACACATACTTTGTATATATGTACATGTGTATGTGCACATGGCTTGTTACATATTATTACATATGTATAGGCATTTAAGTACATAAGGCAAAGTGTAAGTAACACGTCCGTACACCAACATCCATGCAACACCAACAACAAAGGCAACATTTCCGTCTCCGTCTCTATAGTTGTCGCGCCGCGTCGCGTCGCGTCGCGTCGTCGGCTGTCGCTGATGTATGGCGAGCGCGGCGGCATACGGTGCGTATGAGTTATTTCCACAGCCGAGCCCATTTTATTATTAAAAAAGGCAGCAGCAGCAGGAACAGCAGCAGCCAGGAAGAGCCAAGGCGTAGGCGGTGGCGGTGACTCGGAGTGTGGGTGTTGCAAGGCGCGTGGCAAGTGCTGGGTGGGCGCTGCACGACTCAAGCGTGACGAGCTTTGATGTTTAAATGACTGCAACGGCTGACGTGCTGATGTCTGTGTTGCAATGGAGGTGTGGGTGCAGTTGTGGGTGTGGGTGTGGGTGGTGGCCTCCATTGGTGCCGCACGCCACTTGAAGCCTTAAGTGCATAATTGACTTAATTAGCCACCAAAACGGCGTTAGTGCAACAGCAAGACCCCCAACGACAGAGGAAGCGCAGCAACAGCAGCAGCAGCAGCAGTACAGTAGACCACGTTAGACGTCAGGCAGGGGCTGGCTGGCGTGGTCGATGCTCCTTGGAGGCGCAGCTCAAGGACTCCAAAGTTCCGAGTACCGTTGCATATTCCCTTAACATACTCAAGTCTCTCTTTTGCTCTCTCTCCAGCGCTCGCTCTCTCTCGCTCTTTGTGTGCCCCCTTCTTTCTGGCCATTTTCGTTGTTGGCAAACTGATTAATCGCTAAGCGCTTGGTAAGCACTTTTGTGCCATGGCTTGAGCCTCGGCAACGGCCGCGACCCCAGCTGTAACCCTTTCCTCGACCATGCGGCAGTCTCTGCACTGCCCCCCTCTTCTCTCTGGGGCACTCTTCCACTTCCACTTCCCTTGCCATCTTCTCATTTTGCTCACAAATCACGAGAACTACATGGCGCTCGTTTAATGCGCTTATAAATTTGTTTTTCGCCCCTGCGAAATTTACTTGCTCTAGAATCCACCTTCTCCTCCCTGTCTTGCACCTCTCGCACCACCTCTCAAATCACGAAACCCAGCCCCCATTGTCCTTAATCCCCAAGCCATAGCACCCACCCCCTTTTGGCTGTCGATGTCGGCTTGTTTTGGCTCTGTTGGCGTAAAGCTATCGATTATTTATTCAGCAACGCAACAAATGCAACAAAAACTTGGTCAAAATTTACATGGCAATATTTGGAGGGGGAGTGGCATCTGATAATGCCCCTTTTACAGTGTTAACTGCGTGAATTTGTGGGCGCTACGTGAGAGATCTTGTGTCCATGAAACGGAAGAAGTTTTCGGGACAAAAGATAAATAAATTTGCCTTTATGTGGAACATATTGTATGAGGGTTGGGAATTTCATCTGAAATGGAAATTACTAGAATCTAATTATCTCTCCATTACATAAAATAGATTTGGGTCGTCGTTGTGGCCCGATATTTTACTCATATCGGCGCATATCGGAAGCGGGGCAAGTGAGCCGATCAAAGCGAGTAAGCCAGTGGTTGGCAGACATGCGTGATCTCGTGATTTATAAGGGTTTTTCTTTCGTTTTGCCGCTTTTTATTAAGATTATCAATATCAATAATTTCACTCTATGAACTCTTTTAATCTTTCATGAATTGCAATAGTCCTTCAATTCCGAGCTTTTAAAAATATATTTGCTTCCCCGCACTACAACTCGTTTTACACTTCCACTCTTTTCTAACAATCTCTTCCTGTTGCCAGTGCTTGTGACCGCCACATTTAATTGCCAACAAACCTTAATTGTATTTTCCTGCAATTTTCCCTCTCATTATCTCGCCAAGGCAGGCACCACTGTACTTGAGCCCCCGACGCCACTACGTGATAAGTGCGATTCATTTAGAAGCACACTCACTTTCACAGTCTCTGGGTCTCTCTACCTCCACGACCTCGTGTGCCCCACACTCTAACCACCCCACACGCCACACTTTGTGCGCCAGAATCCATTTATGCACGTTTACTGCTACGGAGAGTCCCGTCCCTACCTTTCACCCCGCTCTTCAATCTCCTCCCTCGAATAGGCATAGGCCTGGCCGTTTTTTGTTGTTTGTTTATTTGTCGGGATATGTGGGTCGGTAATTGCTTTGCAAAGAAATAGAGCATAACAAATGTTACGTGGCGAAAGTTTATATTCCTTTAGGCTGAAGGCACCAGGCCCCATTGAGAGCCTGCTGTACTGACGGAATCAGCTCCAGAGAAATGGGAAAACGAAACACACACCAAAAAAAGGAGGCGCGACTCCACTAAGCGCGTAATCGAAGTTTCACTTAGCAAATCAGCAAAGTTTGTGCAACGCTTTCACCACCTAAAGTCCCAGAGTCTAGGCCCTAGACGAACGAAATTAGCGTACCAAAAATGGAGGGGGAAGAGAGCGGACCGCAACAATTTGCAAAGTGAATTAACATGCCAACATCCTTAGCAACCGCAACAGGCAAAACTTCACTGTATTCCCAGTCGAAAAAAGCGGCCAAAACTCCACTCTACCACCAGTCGAAAACGCCACTCTATAGCCAGCCGAAACTTCACTCTATTTCCTGCCGGAGCTCCAGCAACATCCCCTGCTGCAAACATCCCATTCCATGCGATTCTCTGCCACACCATTCTCTCAAATTCTGAGGGCTCCCCTGCCTCGCATTCTATGGGATCCCCTGCCACACCACACCATTCTCTTCCAAACGATTGGACACCCTGCCACATCAGTCGCCACTCTATTGTCTGAGGGATCCATCTCCCATCTCCCACTCCGCTTCCATGAGGTATCCATCCCCCCACTAGCGCCGTGCGACATGTTAAAGTTTAAATTTGCGATTGACGTCACAATCAGTGCCGCACCAGCGTTGGTGATGGGGATAGGGATGGGGGCATTTTTGGGCATTATCTCGAGTGCCATTCGGTGAAATTGGCAGAGAGGTGGCACCAGAGCCAGGAGGAGCCAGAGCCTGGCTAATTGTTGTGCGCCCAGTGTCCGAAAAGGCAGTAGAAAATTATAATTTGCATTTATAATTTTATTGACAGTAAAATGTATTTAATTTTGTTGAAGCGAGTGACAGAGAAAAGGGTTTCCTTCGTGTCCCCTTTCCCTGTGTGAGTTTTTCGGCAGCGGGCATCGGACAGCGGCAAGTAAATGTTTGCCCCACACAACAGCAGCCCCATCATCATCATCATCAGCAGCAACAGCAACCAACAACAACATAAACAGCAACAGCAGTGTGGAAGTGCCACATAAAAAATTAAAAAATCTGCAAAATATTTCGACAGCTTTTCAGGCGACAACAGCGGAAACGGGCTGAAAAAAGAGAGGACATTCGTGGGGGGTGGCGGCGAGAAGGATTGTCAGGGAAAACTGAAAGCGAATATGAAAGGCTAGCGTAAAACTGGAAAATCCTCTTAATAATTCATAAAACTTTGGAAAACTACTTAACTCTTAAAACTACTAACTGAATCAAACTAAACTAAAGCGGCTACAAATGGGGGAGAGAGCGAGCGACCCTCTCTATCTGGATGCTGGATGCTGCCCCCCAGCCTCTTCACGGTTTGTCCTGAGCTTTAGCTCTGGCTACCAGCTTCCAGCTTTTCAGCTTCAGCTCAGCTCTCAGCTGTTGAAAATGCGCGCCGCTGGCGACCAACAAAAAACTTTTGAAAGTTTCTCGCTCAAGCGAAACTGGGTCCAGGACATCATCATCATCTTCATCAACATCCCCATCAGGGCATCAGCAGCAGCATCAGCATCAACAGCAGCAGCAGCAGCAGAAGCAGAAGCAGTTCATCATATTTACAGCTTTTGCTAATTTATTTTGCACAGCCCATGAAAAATGCACCAACTCTCTATGCTGCTCAGTGTCGTCGTCGTAGTCGTCGTCGTTGTTGTCGTTCCTTCGGTGTTGTCCTTCTGCATTAACTTGGTTTTCTTTTCATTCCTTCACCCAAGTTTCCCTGCTCCAAGCTGCGCCCACTGCCCAGCAGGGATTGCGTATTTATAAGCTAATTTCCAAGCGTCTTACAAATCCTCTCGCCTCGCACCCACACCACACCCACAACCAGTAAGGATACGATTACGAGTACGAGTACGAGCAGGTTTCCCCAAAAAGTTGAAACTTAGCTGGGAGCCACCGAAGCGATTTGCCAACTTTCCGGGGCCATTGAAAATTTGTGAATGTAACCCGGAGTCTAATTGTTAGATGAGAAAAATCTGTTTGCTGGTGTGCAAAAGAGAGGGTTTGAGGAATCCATAAAGCTTGCAACATCCCTTGCTTGGGCCACCCACCCACCCACTCCCACTGCCGTGGCACAAAAATGTAATATCCAAAAACTGAATCCCAAATGAAGGTAGAGAAGGGAGAGATTCACTTTATCCCAGATCCATGCCGGACACCGTCCCCAACTCTGGCCGCCGGACTTTTCCTCCGTCTCCGCCTCTAACGAGTTGGCCAGCTCGCGGATTCCATCAAAGCTCAAAGTTGATGTTTATTGCTTTTTGGACCTTCCTTTTGGCCCACTCGCAATCGCTCTGTCTATCTCTGGCAAACTGCTTCCGCCACACTGCGTCTGCCGCTGCCTCTTTCTGTGTGCGGGGCAGTGTCTGCCCTTTTCCGATCCTAATTGGGTTAGTTGGTTTGCACTTTGCCGGCAAGTAATTAACACAACTTGTCGATGCTTAAAGAAAACCAAAAAGAGGAGGAATCATTGAAATTGGACAACGAGTAATTAAAGAGCATCGTGGTAATATCAAAGAATGGAATGGAAATGCCAATGCAAATGGAAATCGTTCTAGTTTTTATCTCTCCGTGAGCATGAGGTTTATTTATGGATGCTTGTGGAATAGCCTTCCCCATCAAATCAATGATTATCTTTTATGGCATGGCTTTTTTTCAAGATAAGATGCTGTGACAGTGGAATTGAGTGCACTATTTTTTCATCCTTTACGCTTGAGGGTTCCATAGTGAAACCAGCACAGAATGCTTCAATTGAAGAAGTCTATCTCTTTTTTTCATACGCATCTTTCTTTGACGTCTATCAGCAAACACAGACAGTTATTGTTCATCTTTTCATTCTTAGAGCTTAAGAACACATAGATTGCTAATTCCGCTTCAAAGACGGATACCTTGCTCTTTGGCAGATTAACGAATTTCGTTCCTTTCCGAACCGGATGCTTGTTTCTGAAGGGCCAATTGGGCTGCTTTCATTTGGCATATGAGAGATTTCCCGATTAAACATTTAATTAGCTGTTAAATGAACCCTTTGTGTGGGTCCTTGGCAGCAGAATCATCTCCTCTCTCGCATTTGCCACCCGCCTGCACTGACAATCGACGAATGGATTTTCAAACGTTTGACACATAAAACCGTTTTGTGACTCATTAAAGCCGGCATTGTCGCCCATTGTGGGCGTTGCAAATGTGAGTTAATTAAACAACAAACACACACACACACACACAGAGGCACGCACTGATGCACACAGATACGCGTACACCCACACACCCAGACAGAGAGACAGACGGCGAGAGAGGCAAGGCCAAAAGACATGGACACGGACACGGGGAAAAACAAAAAGTGCCGTCGATTGGCTACACAAAAAGGGTTCGGTTACCAAAGTGGAACCCAAGTGGATGCTGGCGCACTGTGCTAGTGTGGCACTGGAGTCCCCCTCCCTTTTATCCACCATTTGAAATACCAAATCGAGCACCCAATGGACGAATTAGAGGAGCTCTGGAAGCTCGGTAAAAGCGGGCATAAAAAGAGAAATAAAAGTTAAATAAAAATGTTTCAAGCAAAAGTTTGCACACAATCGTTGTCCAGGCCCTCCGATGTCCCGCTGTCCCACTGTCCCGATGCTCCTTCTGTTGGCATTTCTGGCCGCTTCCTGGGGAGGAGGAGCATTTTGTTGGTAATTTGCAAATCGCCAAATGATCCAAGGAACCTAACAGGCGAGGCCAGCGAGCACCAAGGGAATGCTACGGCTCCAATGTCCTCTGGCATTGCTTATGCTGTTGTATTCAGTCCCTGCTACAGGACAGGTACTTTCATTTTACTAAGCAGTTTGTGACCCTTTTGAAGGGTTCTGCCAGAGAACGAGGGAACATATTTTCCTGCAGTAAGAACCAGCTGTAAAAATCATGGCAAAACCCTACAAAAAATTCATTCATTTGATTGTATCTTCATAGGGTATTTCTTTGGTTAGAGGGTATTGCTCTTGTCGCTCTATCGACTTGCTTTATTATCCGTTTGCGCTGTGTCTCTGTTTTTGGCCCCGCTTTATCCTTTCTGTATTCTTTTTAATATGCAGGCGCTTAAAAACCGCTTAATATTCTTCCGCATTGCTTTGGCCGCATTCAGAAGCTGCGGTTGTGGAGAGCTTGGTCTAAGGAGCACGGACTCGACGAACTGGGGATAAGACCGGCTGGGGGTGCAACTAATTTCGGGGTGGTGGCGCAGCACATACAAAGGATGGCAGACCCAACATCTGGCGGCATCCAAGTAAATGAATATATGAGTATAGGGCAACGGCAACGGCAACGGAATGGCTGCAGTTCCTTTTAGCAAACGGCAAGTCAACATCCTTTTTGGTTATTCAAGGCATTGTTGTTGCAGTTGCAAGGAGTAGAGGCAGAGGCAGAGGCATAAGGCGCAGCAGGAGGAGGTGCTTCCTCTGTTTGCTTAACACACTTCACTCAATGGACGCTCCAGGATGTATCTGCTGTGTGCTGTGTATGGTAATAGATCCTCAGACTCATCCTCATCCTTTCTTATCTGCCAGGACACAACATTTGTCGCTCTCCCACTCCCCCACTCTTGCACTCATCCTCCTACTCCCACTCTTTCTTCGCCATCTTCTTATTCTTCTGCTGGCGCTTCGGCTGCATCTTCGGCCCACTTCCTACCCTGCGCCTGCCGGCATTTCTGTTGCTTCGTTCTCTGCTTTTGTATTGTGTGTATTGTAATTGTCTGTCTGTCGCTGCTCCCTGGCTGCTGGTCGTGGTCCTGATTGTGGTCTTGCTCCTGGAGCTCCGGTTCTGCTCCTACTCCTACTTACCCTGCACCTTCTCCTGGCTGTGGTCCTGGCAAAATATCAGCACAAACAACCGCCATGCATACGTCTGCCTCGTCATCAGCATCATCATCCTGCTTCCCGCATCCTCCCATCCTGTTGCCCGGGTCGTTTGTGTATTTTTGCGGTTCTACACAAATATACTGATGGCTCTCAGAGTGCTCAGAGCTCTGTGCATACAGGACGTGGCATACGCACACAAATCCGTTCACCCGTCTCCGTTCTCCATTCCCAAAAATTCTGTGTGCTGAGGTCATGTCGCTGGCGTCGCCGACGACGACGCTGATGTCTGGCTGAATCCTGCCCAACACTGCCCTGGCCGATGCCTCGTTTCAGCATCAACTCCAATGGTTTTGCAGTTGTAAGGCTGCCAAGAGCAGACCGGCATGCGCAGCTGCCACAACAATAGCTGCAACAACGGCAGGCGGCGGCAACGGCGGCAGCGGCAGCAACAACTAGAGTTATAGGTACAGCTGCTGCCGCTGCTGCTGCCCAAACGGAATTGCAGTAAAACCACCAGGACGACGACGACGCTGACAACGATGGCAAACAATTGTAAGCTCTGACAGCCAACAACAGTGACAACAACAACACTACCAAACGAGTATTCGTACAACAACGACAATGAGCCATGACAATATCTGCGGTTTATGCCGAAATGGATATACCCTTTCTTAATGGAGCGCACAGAAAGAAAAGGCATAATTAATCGACCTAATTACGGAGGACAAAAGATCATTTTAAGGGGTCATTGTAGAGGGGAGCACTGATGTTATTAGAACTATTCAGCTATACGAAATTGGTGGACTCTTTGTGACCATCTTTTGTAAGGAAAGATGGAACGAGTTTCATCCGACAAACTATTCAAAAATGTACACTTTATAGATTCATTCTCTGATTGGAGAAAGTCCATTATTTATCATCATTGTAACGAGAAGGCCGAAGAGAATAAGTTTCCTTTCATTGTTTGGTAATTTTCCCCCAGAGTTAAGCAGGCATCCATCTCTCTATGGAGCATGACTGTCAGATACAACCAAAGGAAGCAACGAAGAAACATTAAAGACAATTTCAGCTGTATTTCAATGGACCATAGATGCTGCCACAGCTCTTCAGGAATCTGTACTTGTATGAGTCTTTCTTTTAAGGGCAATCGAACGAAAAGCCACAATTATCGCATTTAAAATGAAGACAAACCCGAAAACGAAAACCCCAATGCATTATTTCAGTGGCAGACACGTTTTCCCAAACTTCATATGTACCTACAACTATTTATAATTTCCCGAGAAATTAAGCTTGAAGCTGAGAAAATGAGAGAATTGTAAAGTTTCATTTAGCAAACACACAATACGGTATCTATAAATATCTACTGCCTATAGACTCAGTCGATTCATCAGTGCTTGAACAAAAGAGGAGATACATTTCCAATGAAGCCAATGAAGCGGATACTTATTATTGTTGATTAACAAGTAAGAAAAGGGCTCATACGCACTGCTGCATTCAGGACGAAAATGGAATGGAATGAAATGAATTGAGAGCTTCCAGCTAAAGTCTGGCGATTACATTGAAAGTCAGTTACAACGAACTTCGTTCACAGGTTAATAATTAATGAATGTCTGCCAGGGAACACTCGTACAATGGCCTCCATATTTGAGTGATTAAAACGAGCTAAACATTTCATACGCCACAACGGATTTTCTCCGTTCTGGGAATTGGTTATGCGCAGGGCAGGGCTTGGGGTTGCTTCTAATTAATGAAAGGGGTTTGGCTTGCCGATTGCGATTAGATGCCGTCTATTGTTGGAACCACCGGCTAAACACGGTCCTGGAGACCAACTAATCTGGATGCTGCTGGGCCTCTCTCCACACAGCACAATCTCATAGCACAATCCGTGATAAATTTATAATGCCCCGAGTGGTGAAGGTTACGGCAAACAATAACAATTGCATTTGTTGGCACTCCGTCGTTAGCCCGGGGCGTCTCCGTCCAGATCCCAGGCACATGCTCGCATCGTGTCCTTCCATGGCCATACATCTCCCCGGGTGCTTGTCTCCGGTGGGAGGGACCTTTTCTCTCCTTCTCTCCCCGACTTCGAGCTCCGGTTCTGCCGCTGACTCTCGTACTGGCTAAGGCGAATGTCCTGTTCCTCCTTTCGCACGTACATTGCCGCTTGCACTTTGCTTCCAAATAATTGCATTGCCTCTGTCTCTTTCCGACCCTCCTTCTTTCTTTTCAGCATCCCCCTCCTCGCTCGCTCGTCTGTGTGAAGTTTCGGTGTATTTATGAAAACCATTTCCGTACTGCAATAAAATTCAACACGGTCAACGTCAGCGTCATCTAATCTCGGCCCCGAGGCAGAGACAAGTGCCATTAATATTGTGTTCTTTCTTGTCTGCTTTTTTGCTCTGTGACATTTTCCGATTATGTGCGGATTTGTTGCACGGAAAAGTGGTGCCAAGTCCTCAAAGCACCCTCTCCAGGAACACTGCACAGGAGTTTGTAATTTACACTTTTGGTTAATGTCCTTGAAGGACCGCGCTAGGCGAGTCTCAACAAGGCAGAAAAACAAATAGGCCAAATGCCCCACCGAAGTCCGATGACGGGCGATAAGAACAACCTGCTCTGGGTGTTACATTCACCCCCTCCATAAAATCTCCCTCTCTCTCTCTCTCTTTCTGCAAAGTGGGGGTCATGCCCCGCCTGCCCTGCCCGTCCTGATCCACTTCTAGATTTGCCTTTTTGTTAATGTTTGCTCAATTTAAAAAGTTTTCTATCGCCATTTGCATTTGCACGCACATTCGCACGTGCTAGTGCAATAACAAAACAATGCCATGGCGAGAGTGGGCGGGCCAGTGGGCGTGGCTGAAGACAGGAAGAGCGAGAAAGAGCGCAGCCAGGCGGCAAAGAAACGATTTGCATACGAAACAGAGGCTTAGTCGCAAGGGGATTGTCCGTCGCCACCAAGCTCTTGGGAGTTTTAGAGATAAATATATACAAAATTGGTACATGCGAGAGGTATTCATTATTTTTAAAGACAACAGTTTGTATATATCCTTTTGATGATTTACGGGTCTAGAAACATTTTTCAAAAAATTTAAATTAAATTCCAAATATTTTTATTGAAGAACTGATAGACATTACTACCTCAAATATATGCAATTTTGCGTCAAAGGAACTAAAATGGATATTAATTTATACAAACCACAAATAATATTGGACTAATATCTGTATTAAAAGTTTTTAAAAGAGCTTAACACGATTTCATAATGATTTAAATGACATAATATTCCTTAAAAAAGACTCCTCCGGAACGATATATATATGCCACGCCTCTGTTTACGCACCGTGGTAGGATGACGGAAGCAACGGAAGCAAGTTTCGAGAGAAACAAAAAAGACAGAGAGAGTGAGAGAGAAATGAAAGTTAAAAATAAAAAAATAAAAAGCAGAAAAGTTAGTTTAGTTTTTGTTTTTAATTTGGTAATGCAGCATGGAGCATGGCCTCCAATTGTTGGCCCTGGACAAGGACTTTTTGCTGTTTTCCGACAATTACATTTGATGAAGTTTTACAAATGAGGGGGGCGTGGTCGAGGGGCGGATTAGTTAACTTTTCCACCAGGCAACAAATTGAAATTGAATTCCAATTGTCAAATGGAATTGTACGGAAAGTAAAACCAAAAATTTAGAGAGAAACACTAAAATTTTGGCATTTATTTGTCCGCCGAACAAAGTGTCCGCCATGAAAGGCCATGAAAGATACAATGAATAGCCTCTCAGAGATAAAGGGAAAAATGTAAATTTAATTTGAAACTGCATCCGAATGGAATAGTAACAAGAATCAAGTGGGGAAATATTTATTTTGCGTAATTAATTCGACACAGATGTAAATAATATGTAAACTCTTTGTGGCGCGCATCCGTAAACAATTGTTTTCGTATTACATGAATTTCATTTGACAAACGTATGTATATAAATACATTTAAAATATAAATAATTTTTAAGCAATTTTCAGTTGAGTTGCGTTCATCAAAGTGAATTGATGAATTTTCATTGGTTCAAGTAGGGGGATAATTAATGAATTAAATATGTTGTTTGAGGAAAGGATTCCAGGAACAGGGCGCCAGGATACAGGACACAGGCAGATTTCTATCTTCTTTTTCTGTGTAAACTTTGATGATTTTTTAATGTGACAATTAAGCGGGGAAATAAACGAGTTAAATATACCATGGGATTTTAGGAAGTGGTTCCCTATAGTCTTGGGAATTTTTGAGAGCATGTTTCTGTCTATTTAATATCATCTTCTTTTCGTTTCCATTAATGCATAATGGATCTTTTTGGAGATTGTTTTTGTAGGATGTAAGAAAAAAGTCGTGGTGCGTCTCATCGTATTTATAAGAAATCCGCTTCAAATAAGCTGTGGGATGAAAAAGGGCAGTATTTTTGTTTTTGTTAAAAGTGTCCTAAAAAAATCTTAAAAAATATATGAGGTTGGTTTAGATTAAGGTTAAATATATATCTATCAGTATACATTTGATTTTTAGTTGTAGGTTAGATGGTTTAGAAGTTATAGCACTTTTAAGTGTGAAAGGTGCTCTGGTTCATTTAAGCTGAGAGCCACTGTATATCATCTGTATAATTCGGTATTTCACTAAGGGGCGCGTGAAACCGCTAACAGTGGGCGGCCACAGGGTGTTAACAGGCTGTTACCCTGGACTGTTAACAGTGCTTCTGTCCTGTTAAAGCTGCTGTCCTGAACAGATGGAGTACCTTCATAAGTGGCATTTATTCATAATATTGTGCTGGTGGATAATCCTTTAAGCACAAAATATACATAAAAACCTAATGATCACCATAGAAAGGATTCCTTGCTATATATCCATTCAGATATACAGAGCTCTTCCATTCATTTGGTGAGTGCACAAGTTGCTTAGAATTTTCTAGGAGACAAGCCAATTCAATTTCCATTTACTTCATTTCACATGGCCGTTGTATTGTATTAATAAATAAGTAAAATCCAATGCCATTCGGTTCCAATTGTTGTTTTGATTTAGTCTTCTGTTAGAGATGCACTGCTGCATACTGAAAGCGAAGTCAAGTCAGATTCGAAATCCAATTCCCAGATGGAAACATTTGAAGCTTAGCTTCCCTTCCAGAGATTATCTGGATATGGGATACGAAATCAAATTACCAAATGCCAATTGCAGTGTAGAGTCCTTCATTTACAGGTTAACAATTACCAGGACCTTCTTCCAAGAGATTAGCCCGATGATAGCTAGAGGCCTGCCAGAGGCCACATGCCTTAGAGAGCCAGACAATAACTCGTATCTTTGTGGGGCATCATCATCTCCGTACGAGTATCTGCTTCTCTGCCCCTCTTCGCCCTCTATGTGGCAGAAGTTAATTGATTTGCTTTACGAGTTGCGGCTGCAGTCAGAGCAGACCTGCTTGCAACATACAATATTCTTCCATAATATTTTTTTAATATTCTACCGCACATTGGCTACGGGCCGGTCCCAGTCCCAGTCTTGGCAATTGGCCATCAAATTAGCTTTGCTTTTTTGGCCCACTGTGCCACATTTATGAATATCAAACCAAAGAACCTGTGAGTGCCGCCGATGCCGATGCCGATGCGGTTCCAGTGCCCCCACGAGCACGAGTGCCGCCTCATAGCAGCAGCAAATATAAAACTGTCGACGATGGGGGTACCACTATATACTAGAGAGGGGACTCGGCTGGGATGGGACGGGATGGATAGTAGTCGAGCGCTGTGTGGCAAGTCAGCAATTGCAACTGCCAACTGCTGGTGCACTGACACAGGAAATATTATCCGCATTGCCAGGACCACCACCCCACCCGACCGACGGGTCCGAGGGAGGGGGCCAGAGGGATGAGCTAAAATTGAGGTTGCTGCCAAGGTTTGACTGTCTGCTTTGTAGGTTGCCCCAAAGGGTGGGGAGGGGGACAACTGGTGTGGCAGGGTGATGCTGCTGCTGCTGCAGGACAAAGCAGCAAAACCGGCAAAAGCGGCCAAGTGAATTCTCTCAAATACAAATTCAAATGGCAAATTGACAAATGAACCTTTTGAGCTTTTTACGTTTTCATTGTCTGTCTGTCTCTCCGTCCCATCCCCTATCTGTGCGCCCCAGAACCAGGGCCAGAAGCGGAGCGGATTCATCTCGTTTCGGTGTTTGGGGGAGAGGGGTTGGAAATTTCAGGAAAACTTATTATGGGGTCCTTTCAATCGCAGTTGGGGGATTGAAGTGAAATTAGGCATTTTCCGTTGATTAAAATTACTGAAAAGTATTTGTATGCTTCAAGCCAATGGAGAGAGGTGATGCTGAACCGCTCCTGGAACGAGAACAAACAAAAAAGAGAACACCGAGAGAGAATGGGAGAGTGAGAGAAAGAGGAACATAAAAGTAAAAAGCATTCGACAGGCTATTGATGCTGATTTTCTAAAGATGCCGATGCCGATGTCGATGCCAAAGTCGGAGTCCAGGGCCCAGGGTCTCCACCTTTTTGTGGCTGTGGCTGTGGATGCGGATGTAGATGTGCCTGTGGTTTGGTGCTTTGTTGTGTTGTCCAGCTGGACGTACAACAAATTACAAAATGTTGTTGAAAGGCGATTTAAACCTCCATCCATTTCGCAGGCACCCCAGATACCATTCCCCCACATCCATTCTCCCCATTCTGCCCATTCTATTCAGAGCCAAAGCTAAATTCTGTAAACAGAGATTACAAACGGGGGGCAAGTGCAGAGCAGAGCCACTGGAGGCACTACTCTACTGTATGTACGATACAACTACAATGGGCATTGTTGGAGTGGTCGTCTCGCTAATACCGGATTCTCTTTTACATTTTTCAGATTTAAGAATTTAAAAGAAAGGATACCCCATGCCCTTGCTCCAGGTCCAGCTCCAACTGCCGATGTCGATGTCAGTGGCAGCAGCACACAAAAAGAGGCAGGGCTAACTTTCCTTTCTGCCAGCAAATTAAAAGAAAAGAACTGAACACAGAACTCAACAGAGCAGAGTAGCAGCAGAGAAGGATAAAGCAAGCAAGCAAAATCAATAAGATACTGGGAGTCGAGTGGTGGCACACGAAGAGCACAGAGCAGATCCTTTCTGTGTGGCAAGTGTAGCCAAAGTGCTGAGTAATGTGGAGTAATGGAGACCTTTTTGCTGGCGGCGGCAACATGATGTGAAACATGGCAATCGAATCAGCCAAAGCCATTTAGGGTCATCAATTGGCAGGGTCGCCGAGGCCACACAAAACGCAGCGGGAGCGGAAGGAATATCGTCGAACCGCAGAGGAGAAGGAAGCCATATGCACAGCATGGATCGAAGGAGCAGCAGCACGACTACGACCACGATGGGTCTTCCAGGTGAGTGGGAAATAGTTGGGAAACAGGGAAATAGTAACCACATCATTGCTGCATTTCCTATTTCTCTTTAGTTTGGTGTCTTTTGGTGGTCTGTTTGGTGGCCTGGACGGGGGCCGATGACTGGTCCTTGAGCTGCGCCTCCAACTGCACCTGCAAGTGGACCAATGGCAAGAAATCGGCCATCTGCAGTTCCCTGCAGCTGACCAGCATCCCGAGCACCCTCAGCACGGAGCTGCAGGTGCTGGTGCTGAACGACAACCACATACCGTACTTGAACCGGGAGGAGTTCTCGGCCTTGGGGCTGCTCAATCTGCAGCGCATTTACCTGAAGAAGTCCGAGGTGCAGTACATCCACAAGGAGTCCTTTCGCAGCCTGAAGATCCTCGTGGAGATCGATCTGTCCGACAACAAGCTGGAGATGCTCGACAAGGACACGTTCATGGGCAACGACCGCCTGAGGATCCTGTACCTGAACGGCAATCCGCTGAAACGCCTGGCCGCCTACCAGTTCCCCATCCTGCCCCACCTGCGCACCCTGGACATGCACGACTGCCTCATCTCGTACATCGATCCCATGTCGTTGGCCAATCTCAATCTCCTGGAGTTCCTGAACCTCAAGAACAATCTGCTGGAGAGCCTCAGCGAGTACGTCTTCCAGCACATGGCCAACCTGAAGACCCTTTCCCTCGAGGAGAACCCCTGGCAGTGCAACTGCAAGCTACGCAAGTTCCGCTCCTGGTATGTGGCCAGTCGCCTCAGCTCCGTAAGCCTCGTTTGCAAGGGTCCGCCAGCCCAGAAGGATCGCACGTGGGACAGCGTCGACGATGAGCTCTTCGGCTGCCCGCCGCGCGTCGAGATCTTCAACAACGAGGAGGTGCAGAACATCGATATTGGGAGCAACACGACCTTCAGCTGCCTGGTGTACGGGGATCCGCTCCCCGAGGTAGCCTGGGAACTGAATGGCAAGATCCTGGACAACGACAACGTGCTCTTCGACACGGAGAGCATCGCCTCCGACAAGCTGTGGAGCAACCTGACCGTCTTCAATGTGACCAGCCTGGATGCCGGCACGTATGCCTGCACGGGGGCCAATCCCATCGGCAGCATGACCCAGAACATCAGCATATACCTCAGCGAGATAGTGCAGCATGTGCTCGTGAAGACCCCAGAGACCTTCTGGTACTTCGGCCTCATCATGGGCATCTTCGGCACCGTCTTCCTGTTGATCGCCATCTCCTTTGTGGTGTGCCTCTGCAAGCGCACCACCCGCCAGCATCGACACGCCAACAAGGCGGGTGTCAAGTCCAGCGTCAGCTTCAATGACCAGGAGAAGAAGCTGCTGGACTCGAGCGTCACTACGACCACAAACGATCGCGGCGACAGCTATGGCATCGACAACAATCCCAACTCGATCAGCATCAACAAGGCGGAGTCGGCAGGCCTGGGCTTCAACCAGATCGAGATCCATGCCGTGGATAATCACCGCGGGGGCATGGGCCATGGCTCAATGCTGGTGCACCAGCAGCAGCAGCATCAGCAGCAGCAGCAACAGCAGCAGCAACAACAGCAGCATCCGCACCAGCATATGCGGCAGCAGCTGATGACCGTGAAGGATCCCACATGCGGCATGATCACCGTGCCCACGTCCATGGCGGGCCACACCCACACCCACACACATCCCGGCCAGATCTCCGAGGAGTTCCCCCTTAATGTGGGCGTCTTTCCACCGCCACCAGAGTTCTGCTCGAACATTGTGCCGAACCCCGCCTTTGGGGGCAATATCTTCATCCGCGTGTCAGTCACGCAGGACATGCTCGACGGAGCGGACCTCAACATGTATCCGGACTTGCTGAACATCCCCAAGCGGATGCAGGACGTGCAGTGCAACAACGATGGAGGCTCGGGCACGGTGAGTGTGCCCGAGGGCCAATTTGCCACCCTGCCACGTCACACGACGCGGCGGGGCATCCTCAAGAAGGATACCTCGCTGCAGCAGCATCACCAGCAACAGCAGCAACATCAACAGCAACAGCAGCAACAGCAATTGCAGCAAGGTGCCACCACCGGCCTCTATCCGCACGACGAGATCGTGACCTACAACCTGGATGCGAGCGGATATGTGGACTCCCATAGCCACCAGACGACCTACCACTGCGTGGCCGGAGGCCAAAGCAATGCCATGGAGCTGCCGCCTCCTCCCCCACCGCCCGCTGTGACGGCTGTGGTGCAGTGCCACCACCCCAACTCCAGTGCCACCAGCAACATGCCGCCCGTCTCCGCCGCCAGTTGCGCCAGCTGCATCAACAACGGCCCGCCGCCGTCCGCCTGCCAGACGCCACCCATCGAAGTGACGCCGCTGCGGCCGCTCTGTGGCAAGAGCGGAGGCGGCGATAGCTCCGCGTACCCCAAGTACGATAACATGGGGCGCCGCATCACCGCGAGCGGGGGTCTGGGCAACTCCACACTCTCGCTGCCCGATGAGGAGCAATACGAGAGTGAGACGCTCTTCAACGAGAACCAGTCCGAGAAGCAGTCCGTCGGGGGAGAGCAGGCCCAGGATCATCATCAGCACCAGACAGAGACCAGCCAAGGACAGGACAAGGACAGAGGGGAGTTTGTGTCCCTATAGTATTATGGAACGCAAGTGTAAATAGGTCAATAGATTCGTGCCCTAGAACCCAGAACCAGAACCAGTCCCATTTCCATAATCCTCATCCAGATTCACATTCAGAAACCCAACTCCTTGGCAATCGTTTACTTTCATATCAGTTTCGAGTCTACACAGATAATTTGTATAGAAACCTACTATATAGCAACCGACACAATCTATTGACTGCCACAGACCCCCCAAATGATCACAAAATCAAAAACGAATATAGCAGAAAACCCTAATCAAAATGCGAAACAATGAGAATTTGAGAGTTTATTTCCGAGAACAGAGTTTATTTCCCCTTTTGAATTTCACTACATAGATACCGTTATCGTATATATATACTTCTATATACTTATGTATCGCATGTTTACTCCATTTAGAGATCTTTCCATACTGACCCCATTCCTACCTAGAAACCGAATAGTTGTACCCATTCTATAATTCTGAATTCTGTAAAATAAACGAAAGATAAATGTATGCTAGAGATTATAGCGACCAAAACTGATCTTCATAAGGTGTATAGTACGATTCTATAGTATATATGTATCTTGTCAGATATAGATGAAACCAAAGAAAGATGCATTTGCTTCTGGGGTGCTAGAGTTTGTTGAAGGAGTACGAGTATTTTATTGAATTACGTTTTAGAGATCAGACACTGAATAGGATTAGAACACCGGATGGGAATTCATCGTAGCATCCTAGCACTTGCATATGCATACATATGTATAATATTAGCAGATCTATTATAACACCCCGATATAAACAACTATCTATGTACAATGGATATTTGTATGTATGAATGTATTACAGTCTTTAGTCCCCCCTTAAAATAGTTCCTTCTTTATGTACATATGTAAATGTATTCCTAAATGCTTAAGGACTTTTAAATCAAAAATAATTTTACACTCCCTACCTACCTACCTACATATATCTATAATATATAGATACTGCATCGAGGCGTGCCAAAAATGTTTTTTAAATCAAATCTACTTTTAGTCTGTTATCCTAGATTGCGATTGTTTCCGGTTCCAGCAGTAACTGTAGGATTGTTCTTCCGATATCAGAGCCAAAAACCTAGTACCTATGATTTGTATTGTTAGCAGTCGTCATCTAGTCAATCTACATATACATATGCATATAGTATATATAGTTAATCCGTTCCTATCCTAGAATACCTATAGAAGGAGTCCTTTTAGTTCTCTCCCTATCACTGTCCCGCGCTGTAACACACACTTTGTCCTGCAAGTAGACCAAATCTAAATAATATATGGCATACCATTTACGTAATATACATATATATGTATATACGTATATATATATATATATATCTCTGCATATGTATGGATTTGTGTGTAATCTAATTGAATGTAGAAAGAAACATGAAAATTTGAAAATAAATAAAATCGAAAACTAATTGCTAAATTCGAGAGGTCGAGGCCAGAGATACTCTACAGCTATATATCGATGTGTATATCATATATATATATATACCTATATTGGTGTGAGATTTATATAGAGAACACAAGAGAACAATAGGAGAGAGAGATGCCGCATTATAAGTATTTTTTGTGTATGTAGAACGTTTCAAATTCGAGCTTGATAATATAAAATGTAAGTTATAGAAGTCAATGATAAGTACAGTACATGATAAATTCCACATACATGACCACGCTCGCAGCCACAGCCCCATCAACCCATACACCACACCCACACCCACACCCACACCCATGCTTACACGATGAATGCATTAAGTTGTGTATCCGTGTATCCGTGTATCCATGTGTGTGTTTGTGGAATAATTAAACACATGAATGCAATGAATTACTACAATAATTATGGGAAAGTATTCGGGCAAATATTTGCACAGCTTCACTTCACCAGGGGGGCTTCCTAGACGGGCTTTCCCCGACCCAATTAATTTTTCCTCTGTTGTGTCCAATATTTGCTGGCTGGTGAGGGGACTTTTGTTTTTTGATATTATGAACTGAACCGAAAGCAAATTTGCACATCGGCACATAGAGAGCTGCCAGAACAGCAAACAGAACAAACACACAAACTGCCCCACACATCCTACACGTCCTGCATCCTACGATTTATTCAGATATCATACACCACCTTGCCCTTGCGTACCTCCTTTTTGACAGCGCAATGTGAATTTTTTAATCAAAGTTTTATTGTTTGGTCCGCTCTAATAGATGGCGGATGGGGATGGATCCCGTACTTCCCTGTAGATTTGTACATAAATAGGTAATTTTAATTACATCGTACGCCCCTCTACACCACTCTCCCACGCAGTAATGACTACCGCAGACAGGGGGCGATATTTTATTCATTTAAAATCGTTTTAACTAATTAAAAAAAAACAAATGGAAACCGCCAAAAAGCAAGAGCCAAAAGACAAGTGTAAACCGACAGTCAAATAGAGAGAGTAATGAGAGAATGGTGGAGAGCGGAGAGAGCACCTAACAAGAGAAACATTTAAACTATGCTTTTAGCTACATTTCCCATTTCCCATCAATGCACAAACAAACGGCTATCCCCAGGTTCCACCCGGGCTCCGCCTGTTTCGCCACTCGCTTTTCCGGCGCCGGATGATGATGGAAATGTAACTATAATTTTAATTACTCTGCGTGAATGCAAATGGAAAACACACGCAGATGCACAGATTCACAGATGCAAAAGCATACTACATGGCATACTATACCATATACTATACACTCAGTAGAGAGCCACGCATCTGTGTATCTGCATCTGACTCTCCGCATCCGATTGCAGGCAGCTACTGCGGTGCATCCATAGAACAAACCGACCAACAAAAAAACCAGAGTGCGAATGCCAGGGAAATAAAATTAACTTTTTATGAGTGCTCTGTGCTGCGAAGTGCGGCCCGAAAATAAATTAAATTCAGGATGATGAATAGTAGTAACAAATTTTGTACGATACCATTAAAAAAAAAAAAAATTAAAAACGAATCAGCATATTGCATTTAAACTTGAATTCCATTGAAAGCCGAAATTAGTCAAATTTCAACAATCCACAGAGCCCCACAGCCATCCCGTAGCATTCTCTGGAACTCACATCCAACACTCGACTATACCAAAACCCACTTCACTCCTCACTCACTCCCACACACATTATATTATGACTCAAAACGATATATAGATACAAAAACATCCCAACATCCCGACATGACACGAATACAGCTGTTGACGAGGACGGAATAGTGGGAGGAAGAGGAGGATTGAGAGTGTGACAGTAGGACAGTGGGTAAAGCAAACATGACAGTACAGAAACAGAAAACATAACAGGATATGGAAGGACAAACAAAAGAACATTTAACGAACAATATAACCAAAAATACATTGTAATAGCATTAATAGATTGTCAAGCTTTATTACACACTATATTTAAATAGATGGAATAATAATAATAATACGAGTAACGAGTAATAACAGTTATTATTGCAAATAATAATAATAATAAAATATGAGAGAAATATGAATAAATTGAACAAAAGCAAAAACCTCATTTTGGCCTTTTTATTTCTATAGGGAACGTGTACGTGGAGCATGTGAAATATTTTACTACTACGAGTTTTCCTGCAATTGCACTCCCCCACCATTTACCGTCATAATGATTGCACAAAAAGGGGCGGACGGACGAGATAGGAAAAAGAAGAAAATCGATTTGATGACATTTCCATAATGGAAAACTTCTCTTTCTCTCTCCTCGTCGTGCAGTCAAATCAATGTCTCTTCCTGGGCGCTTGATGGAAAGTTCTCGCCAAACAACTGCAGCCGAACTTCCTCAATATCCGAGTAGCCCCCTTCCTGCTGTCCTCTGTGTCCTGCCGCATCCATAGTTTCCATCCACAGTTTCATCATCAGGCAATCTGCATAATTTGCCAGTGAGTCCTCCTTTGGCATTTCTCGGTGCACTTGCTCCTCATCGTATCACTTGTTGATCGTAAACGGTTTTTGGCATATCAAATTTCCGACTTTTTGCACCCATTCGCCCATTCCCCATCATCATCGCCCATTCCAGGCGATAACCAAACTAACATTTCGAGCATTTCCGCGCCTAATCTCCGTTTCCCAGTGCGCCGCCACCTCACAAATGCTTCAATAATGACTGCAGAGGAAGCACCCACCACCACCACCATCCCATCCTCAGAGCCATACCCAGTCGTAATAACATTTTCATCTTAATGCACTCGAAGCACATTTAGTTAAAAGTTCCTCCTTCTCCTACTAGCCTTCTCTCCTGCATCTGCGTCAGCAACAACGTCAGCAGCATCCGTTTTGCGGGCAAATCCACAAAACCACCAAGACCGAGGCCCGAAGACCCGGAGACCCGAGACCCAAGAGCCAAGAACCAAGAGCAAGCTGTAGCCATAGCCATAGCCATTGGCATCGACTTCTGCCATAGTTATGTATAGAGAACCCTCCAGGGATTGGCACGCATCGAGCACGTACTGCCATGACGACGACTACGACAACCGCAAACTGCTGCTGCGATTTTCTAAATGCGACCTCGCTGCCTCTGTCTGGCTCTCTGCCTCTTCGACTACCTCTTCCAGTGTTCTTCTTCTGTCTCAGCGTTACGTATGCAACATTCATTTTTGACAAGCATAATTTGCGGCTGGCCTAGGCCCCAGAGCCATTGGGACCTGCCTCCGACTCTTAGGCTTCTATTCCGGTTATTTACAGTTTTCATGGCCCTGCACTTTTCTAATGCAAAAATGATGCACTGCACCCACGCGGCCCAAGCGACGTGTGTGTGGGAGGTGGGTGGGGAGGTGTCTGTGGTCAGACTCTGCAGGCGGATTGCAGAGGTTGGAGAGGACCAACAGCAGCAGCAACTGGAGCCACCTCCACCGCACTCCACCGCACTCCACCACACTCCACCGCAGTGGCAATGAAAGTTGGAAACCAATATTTGTGTGCGAGCCCTGAGCCGCCAGGAGCGGCCTTTTTCTAAGTAGGTAATTGGTTGGGGCGCTCCAGGATATGTGTGGGAAAATCTAGTCGAGTGCTGTGGAGCGTCGGATGGGGGTGTTCTTAACGAGGATAACCACTTCAAGCTGGCTCTCATATCGTGGAGAAACTGCAGGCGGAATGAATTAGCAAAGTTCCTAAAACATTTTACGAAACTTGAAGGGGTCTCGAAACTTTTTAGAACATATTGTACATTGCATACAGCTGGCAACAATAATGCGCTGGGCTTGGGGGAGCTTCCCAACTGAATATTTAATTAAATTATATCCGAGGACCCTCAAAGTGTTGGAATCCGCTCCTGGTTGTGTAGGCAGGCAAAATAAATCTGTTTGCCAAACAGTTATTGCTCTTGTTTCTGGTCCGCTGCCCCGTTTCCACCTCCTACATCCTAAGCCCACATCTAAAGGCAATGCCAACTCCTGCTCCTACGCCTGCACCTCGTCCTGGAGCGCTCGTCCTGGCAATATGTGCGCTCATTTTATGCCCTTGCATTTGGCAACGGCTCAATAATTGGTCAGTAGTAGATTGCGGAAAGGAGAGTGGATGAGGAGTGGATGAGGAGTGGATGAGGAGTGGATGAGGTAGTGGATGGCCTCTCCAGCCCATGACTCAGGTGCCCGCAAAAGCTTTCTATAAATTTTAAGTCCATGGAAACGATTATGCAAGTTATCTTTCGCTTGAGGCAGGGCCGTCGGTGTCGGTGTTGGGTCGCCTGTGGCGCAGTGTCCACAAAATGAAATTCAATATGTGTTATGAATGGCACGCATCCCCTCCCCTCCACAATCCCAATCCCTTCTACAGTGTTCCATTCCATCCGATTTTTCATCTCCTACTCCCTACTCCCTTCTCTTTTCTATTTTCATCTTCTTTTCCGCTAGCAAAACAAACAATGTCCGGATTTTGTGGAAACCCCGTGGCTGGCTGGCCGTGTGCTCGGCTATTTATGCCTGTCTGTATGTCGGAAAGGCTATCCACAGTCGCATTATTTTGCTCTCCCTCTTCACTCTCAGCAAATCAATACCCGCTTCTGCTTAATGGTACATTGCACCTCTGTATCCCCATATACCCCCATATCACATTTCCCTATACCTATCCCGATGCCGCTACCTGGCCATTGATTAAAGTGGTTCCTTTGCAAATTTATGTTCCGAATATTAACCGAATTGCTCCCCGAGGAGCACTCCCTCTCGCCCACTCCATCCACAATCTTTCTCTCCGTTGCCGAATAAAAAAGAAAAAACTTTTTCCACGATGTACTCATGTACTGGCAACGACAAACACACACGCGCTCCCGGACGGACACACAATCGTATAAAAACGGGGCCATGGCAACTTTTTTAACAGTTTTTGGATTTTGGAATACAAATTATGTAAGTAATCTCAATTTATTGATATATGGAGATGCATGTTTACAAGTGGAGTAGATCGTGGTAAAAGTGGGAAGAGGGACAGCAGCAGCCAGGACTCCGACATTGTCGCTGTGTCTCCCCAAGTGTGACCCTTATGAATGGGCCAACTTTTGTCTTTCTTCGTCGTCGCTTTTTATCCCCCCGAAGCATTATAATTTGCCATGAATATATGAAAACCGTTTGTAGAAGTTCAACCGTTTTCCCTGGGTTCGTTCGACTGTGGGTGTGGGTGTGAGTGGTTGTGGGTGGGAATATGGGAACGGGACCCTTCCAAGGGTTGGGGATTGTCAGCCTGGGAAATGGTTTATGTAATGGGATTCATAACTTGTTTACCTGTTAGCCCCGGGTTTTATGTCCATATCTATTCGAGTATAGTAGTATCAGCCTAGTCCTGGTCCTACTTTAAAATGGCTTTTAATTTTAATTAAACTTCTCCAAATTGTGATTAAAGGCTTCTGTTCTGTGCACCTTCTACCTACCCCCTTGATTTATATATATTAATTTTAAGGTCGTTAGCCACATTTCGAATTCATGCGAACGTTCCTGCATTTCAGTTCATTATTAGGGTAATTATTATACTATATTCAGATGAACGTGATAATTTCAACAAATATTCAGCTATTAGTGCTGGCTGACTATGGTTTGCTATTGAGTCTTACTATAAGTATCTACATAATTAGGATTCATAGATCTATGAAACATACATATGCTCTTTTTGTATTTTATGATAACCTAATACAAAATATTAATTAAACTGAGCTTTATGCATCTGTTTGATCGGCTGTTTTGTTCCTAAAATAGGTCTATTCTATTTCTGATACTAAATTTTGCGATTGCGGATAAATTACATTTTAAGCCACACCTTGAATTCTCAGATAACAACATCACAATTTTTATACCCGATACTCAAAATGAGTATTGGGGTATATTAGATTTGTGGTGAAAATGGATGTGTGTAACGTCCAGAAGGAATCGTTTCCGACCCCATAAAGTATATATATTCTTGATCAGCATCAATAGCCGAGTCGATTGAGCCCTGTCTGTCTGTCCGTCCGTCCGTCTGTCCGTCTGTCCGTCTGTCCGTCCCCTTCAGCGCCTAGTGCTCAAAGACTATACGAGCTAGAGCAACGATGTTTTGGATCCAGACTTCTGTGATATGTCACTGCTACAAAAATATTTCAAAACTTCGCCCCGCCCACTTCCGCCCCCACAAAGGACGAAAATCTGTGGCATCCACAATTTTAAAGATATGAGAAAACCAAACACGTAGAATTGTAGAGAATGACCATATCTTTAAGACTGCGGAATCTGAATTGGATCGTATTATTATTATAGCCAGCATCAAGAAAACAATTTCATTTTTTTTCGCCCTGTCTCTCTCTAACACACACGTAGCATAGGCGGCTTTGCTTAGAGTAAAACATTAGCGCCTAGATCTCAGAGACTACAAAAGCTAGAGCAACCAAATTTGGTATCCACACTCCTAATATATCGGACCGAGACGAGTTTGTTTCAAAATTTCGCCACACACCCTTCCGCCCCCGTAAAGGATGCAAATCTGGGGATATTCATAAATCTCAGAGACTATTAAGGCTAGAGTAACCAAATTTGGTATCCGCACTTCTGTTAGATCTCACTATAAAAGGTATATCTGAAAATTTCGTATCACCCCCTTCCGCCCACACAAAAGACGAAAATCTGTTGCATCCACAATATTGCAGATTCGAGTAAACTAAAAACGCAGAATCATAGAGAATGACCATATCTATCCGGTTGCTGAATCTGGATCAGATCGGATCATTTTTATAGCCAAAAGGAACAAATCAATTTGCACTGGCTACGCAGCACCCGACGTCACGCTCAGACTGATTTTCTGTCTCTCTCGCACGCACTCCTTATCGTGTCGTTTAATATTAGCGGCGTCTGCCGGAGGAGAGCCATACTGACTTAGTATCGGGTATAACTGTAGAGTTGCGGTCTCCGCAGCAACTCACAACGTTCCCCCTCGTTTTTAGTTTATTTTTATGTAAATCTTTGGAAATGTTTGTAAAATTTAAATAAATAATAGCTTAATATCGTTGTAACTCTAAATGAATAAAATATTTATAAAATGCCTGAACTAAATGATAATAGGCCATAGAAAGTATATTAAACGAGGGGGAACGCTGTGAGTTGCTGCGGACACCGCAACTCTACAGTTATACCTACAGTTTTTTGCATATTAAAGCATTTTTAAACTTTCGCTCTCTCAAATCGTGGGACCCTGCCTAATTTATTCCAATGGATTGCATTCATATCCTTGTCATTCATTCCTTTTCAAACTTAGGCGCCCAGCTATAATGCACAGTCGATAGTATCGAAAGCCGGTTGATGGGGGGCTGTTTCATCGGGACAATATTATTTTTTGCATCGAAACAATTTCCCTACATTCCAAAAACACTTACATACGTCTTATCACTAACCATATAGTATATGCATTGACCTATTTGTTTAAAACCTATTTTACAAACAATCGAATAGAAGGGAGAACTTCAAATAATTATACGTTGTAGAAAATTGATTTATCAATCGGATCAAATTATGTGTTCAGGGTTGAGGGCTCTATCTAGCGAGTAATATTGAGCCGAACATAAAAATCGAGGAATATAATCTCCGATCGTGGACATAGAACCTCTAACCCATTGTCGACCAGCGGGTATTAAAATACTCTCCACAAAGAATTTTAGCGCTGTTCAGGTAAAAGATATCGTGGGGTTTTTTTGCAATTGGGATAGGATGGATCTACAAGAAGAATTTACAAACAATATTTCTGCGGTTTAACACAAGTTTGGTCAAGTGGGCTAAGTTTTTTTTTCATCGGTACATCGGTCATACTACTGCTCTGTCCTGCAACGCAGAAACGAGTCGGTCGTCCATACCCTCTTTTTCCACCCATTGTGTAGCACTTGTGTAGTTACTGTGTAGTTGCCATGTAGTAATTTAAGTAAAGGTAAAAAAAAAACAAATACAAGAAAAATAACCAAGTAAGCAAGGCAGCGAGCCGTCGCGGCAATTTTGCGAAAATAAATAAAAGCGTAAACTAAATAAGGAAAAAGGTACATCGACTGCATACACCCTACAATCTAGGTCTGAATTCTAATGTGAAATTGGTTTGATCATAGCGCCGGAGGCCAGAAAAGAGAGCATAACCCATAACAGAGCGACTCGTCGATGGCTGTCGCAAGAAGTTAAATTGGCAAGACACACATATTCCCTTTATTTCTCTCGCTTGCTTGACGGGCCAGCGCGAGCAACTATAACTTTGTATTTACCGAGTGCACATTTTCTTACAGATTCACACATATTGCGGCGGGCCACAGCAACAAAAAGAGTAGCAGTAGCAGCAGCAACAGCAAAAACTGTCGCCAGGGAGGCCCAAAATAGTAGCTGTTTTGTTCCACAGACCATGTCCGCAGCCGCGTCCGGCCATTGAAACATCCTCCCAGGATCCCCTGAAGGTGGGTGCTCGTGTACGTGCCTGTGCGTGTGTGTGGGTGTGCGTATTGATCTACCACGATGCGTAGGTTAAATAATTTTCAAAAAGCGATTGCTGCCACTCGCTGAAGTTGCTCAGGTGACGCAAAAAAAATCAAAGAAACAACAACCACAGAAGCCACAGTAAGCAGGCAGCACCGCACCGAAAGGCAAGCTGGCAGCAGCAGCGTGACAGTTTGCATTTATACATAGATTTGCCATTTTGAGAGTATTCGTCACATCTGTTCGCTCGCGCGGTCTCACGGCCTCCCAGTCGTGATTTCTCGCAGTTGAAGTTGGGGTTAACGTTCTAGCATTACATTACCCTAACGCCTCCATATCATCGTATATAATCTTTGCAGTGAAGCGAAGGTTTGCTAAATCTACATGGAAACGGACAGCAGCGACAGCAGGGACAGCGTGAACTCGATACCGCGTCCTGAATTCGAGGCCCTCTCCGCCATCGACAGCCCCCAGCCAGTGCTGTTACTTCAGGCGGACAGTCATGATATGGAGCCCAGTATGCCCCACAAGCGACAAAAGTATGTGGTGAGTGCCCCACCGGGGTCGGCTGCCGGCAGCAGCAACTCGTCCAACTCCAGTCCATCGGCCACACTCGGACCACCGCTCACCATGAAACTTACCAAGGTGCCGTCGCAACCGCACCTGCAGCTGCAGTCGGACCTTAGCACATTGGTATCGTTGCCACAGAAGGAGGGCAAGACGACGAAGGTGCCCAAGGAGATGGTGGCCCTCCAAAGGTCACAAATGGAGTCCGAGGTGCTCAGCCACTTTGTGGCCGATGGATCGAAGTTGAAGCGCCGCAAGTCGCGCTTTGTCACAAGTCAGCTAATGAAACGGGCCCAGCAACACAAGAAGCGGTCGTCCCCCAAGCCTTCTTCCAGCCGCAGCCGCAACAGAAAGCGCAAGAAAAATCTGTTTGTGAAACGCAGCAAGAGCATACCAAACCCGTCCTGGGACGCCGAAGATACCGAATGGGTTGAAAGGCTGGCTACGAAAGTACGCCAAGAGCGGGGTCTTTCCATGGTCAACGATTGCGGAAAACGCGTCCTGGGGCTTGATGCCGAGGATAGTAATAGTAGTTCGACTGTGGAATTGAGCCCCTCAAACCTTCGCTCCCGCAGCAAGACCAATTCGCTAAGTAACAGCTGTAGCAATGAGGAGCATCGCCCAGCGAAACGCGGCAATCTTCGCACCGAGAACGTGGATTTTGCGAAGAAGCATAGCGCCTTTCTGGACAGCATCATAAATGATCCAGAGTCGGAGCAAAACCCTAAAACCTCGACCGAGGTCGATAGCGATTGGATCAACAGCTCGGCTGGCAGTATGCAAGATACCGATGTGTCGGCCTTCTTGGATTTCAGTAATCCGAAGACAACAGAAAAGGAGCCAGAGCCAGAAGACAAGGTATATGAACGAATGATGCAGATCTACAAAACGCCGCCACGGGTAAACAAAAATAATAATTAATTAGTGTAACATCTTCCATCTTCGTATTCTTGCACGTTCTTTTCATTTTAGAATGGCTGGGATCCCTTCTGCTGGAAGTGTCGGAAATCCGGCAATCTGCAGGCGTGCAGCAAGTGTCTTCGCTCGTTTCACTCATACTGTGTGCGTCCAGCCACCACAAAATTCGATTACTCTTGGAAGTGTCCCGAGTGTACGCTGCTTGACCCCGCACCTAAAAGGTGACCCCGACCTTTTCCCCTTGCAAATGCGAACATTTTTCTTTATATACATTTTTCGTTTTTACAGGTTGCGTCGGAACGATGTCTCGGCCGATCTGTTGAGCCAGCTGCTAGGCTTTGCGCTCGAACGCATGAAACAAGTGTGCGGGGTAAGTGATTATGCTTGGAATATACATATGTACATACATATATGTATATATATTTGTGTGTGTATCTCATTACCCATCAAGATTTTTCGTTATCTTCGACACATTCGTTTGCTAATGCGAAAAAATATTTCGCAAAAACAGCAAAATGTATGAGATATACGAGATGTGTGTCTTTGTCTGTCTCTGGGTATGGCCGACGCTTAGTGTGTGTGTGTGTGTGTGTGTGTGTGTGTGTGCTCACGCTCCTACTCGTACTATCTCTGCAGTGACGAAACATGCTTTGAGTAGACACCTGAAATGTCTCGCTGGTTTATTGGGTTTCGCTCTCCCCCTCGCTCTCTCTCTCTTTATCACTCGCTCTCTGTGCTGACGTCGGAGAAGGAGGCTCCGCTGCAATGACATACGTGCCCTGTCTAAGCTTCAGCTATAGTGGAAGCGATAGTTGGAAGCGCTTCACGACTCACGTGCCGTACGCGCTACTGTACTTACAAATCTGCATTAGATGGCCGTCGAAGGGCCGCAGCGGCAGGCATATTTGTGCGACTGATATATTGTTTTCTTTCTAGTTTACTCGATAATGAGGTCTGATAGCTTGTAAAACAGGCTGTGTAAATGATCTCTTTAATGCGCTGTACTTATCGGCTTTCTTTTTGTTTTCTTTTTTGTTAATTTTAACACAAACTAAAGTCTGCCCTGGCCACATGCTTCTTCAGACTAGGCTCTGCACCATATGGCATACGTTTAATGGGGCATTTCTGCATTTATGTAATATTATGTACGGACACGAAGCAGGCCAATGGTTGCCTTAAGAAGCCAATTAATGTGTAACCCATTTAAATAAAAGTTAATTACGACGGCCTTTCGAGTGGGACTTTCTCTCGTTATATATGCTTAAAATGCTCGCGCCACGCGGACCATTAATTAATTAATTCATTTAATGCTATCGCCGCCTGCCGGCAGTTAGGCATTGGAAACAATTAGAAAAGCTATAGACTCGTCATTTTATGTCATATTTGGGTCTATTTATGCTTTGCCTTAGCTTGCAGACCACTTCCTATCTGTGGTTTGCATCCCCCTCCCCTGTAGAGGCAACAATTCGTATTTTCCAATTAATTCCCTTGGCTTTTCTTTGGTAATACAACCCGAAAATTCACATTTCCTGTGTCTCCTTCTTCTTCTCTTGCAGCTCCAGAAGCTGCGGGCGCCAGAGGATGTGTTACCGGAAACGTACAAAAAATTCTTTGTGAATCCCGTGAGCTTCGCGACTCTGTCCGCGCGCATCAAAAACAACGCCTTTTGCAGTGTAGATGAGTTCCTGAGTGAGGTCAAGTGGATGCAGCACAATGCCCTGATAATGGACTCTGGCGGTACGTGAGCAGCATTCAGAGTCGACTGTGTTTTCACTGCACAATGACCAACCTTTCCTTTCAATTTGCTTTCGTTTTGCAGACCTCAAGGTGGAGCAGCCGGCCAAGCAGTTGGTGAAGGTGTGCCGCGAGGAGACCATCGAGATAGACACCTGCGCCGAGTGCTATCTGAATGCGAACTCCAGCGACGAGTGGTTCGTGAAGGTTTGCCGTCAGCCGCATCTGTTGCTCTGGGCCAAGCTCAAGGGATTTCCCTACTGGCCCGCCAAGGCCATGGGTGCCGACAAAGGCCTGGTGAATGTGCGCTTCTTTGGCAAGCATGATCGCGCCCATGTGCCCGTGAAGGATTGCTTCCTGTACTCGGCCCTGAATCCCAATATGCAGACCAGTCGTCGCATGGCCAGAGACTTGGTCGATTGCATTTATGAGGTGGAGGTGCATATTGAGCATATCAAGCGGAAAATCGGCTCCTTCCACTATGCCCCCTACCGCACGCCCTACGATCCGCTCGAGGAGCAGCAGCAGCTCGAGAATATGATGCCAGGCGTATACGCGGCCATCGATCGTGATCTGGAGCCGGCCAACAAGACGCCGCTGCAGTTTCTCATTCGTAAAACAGCAGGCGATAAGTTGTCCATTGTAAAGAAAACAAAGGCCGCCACAGAGTCGGGCAATGAGTCGGATCAGTCGGTTAGTCCAAACAAGAAGCTTCCACCGCCGCCGCTGCCGCCGCCGCCGCCGCCGCCGCTTTCATCACAGCAGCTTCAGGGACTAGAACAGGCAACGGCCACGGTCTCCGGCAATGAGCATGTCAAGCAGAAGAGCAACAACTATGAGGTCATACCCCGTTCGGCTGAATCGCTGACCGACTCACGCTGCAAGGTGCTGCTCAAGCGGAAGAACCTGGCAGCAAAGGCCATACCACCAGCCGACGCCTCAGTGGCGGGTACAGAGGTGGCCGGGAAGAGGCGTAAACATTCCATAATCGATACCAGCGGCACCTCCGAATTGAGTCGTCGCGAAAAGCATGCAGCACGCAAGCAGCAGATGGCAGAACTGGAGCAGCAACAACAAGCGAATAATCCGGAAGAGAAGGAGCAGGACAAGGAGGACGACTTCCTTTTTTCCGAACTTGAGTCGGAGATGCATTTAAAATTGCCAGATTCTCAAATCGATACCACGCCCGATCCTCTCGGCGGATTGGTGGATTTGGTCAGACGTCGTCAAGGCGTGACCATCACCAAGATATCACGCGAGCAGCAGCAGCAACAACAGCAACAGCAACAAGCTGCCTCCTCAAGTGACACCACTGCCCCAAAAGCTTCCAAGCCCTCAGTGGCCAAGCAGCCACGTGAACTGGAGAGAGCCGAAGCAAAGGGCTTGAAGAGGTCCGAAGTTGAGCGGCAACAGGAGCAGCTAATCAAGAAGGTGATTCCATTTGTCGAAGTCAAAGCCGAAGTGCTATCGGAACCAGAGCCCGAGGAAGAACCCCCTCAAGTGCAGGAAACTATTGCCCCTGATTCTGCCAAGCTACCTAAGCCAGCCAAGGAACAACAAAAAGCACCGGCAGAGAAGCCACAACAGCAAAAAGCACAGAAGGAGCCAAATGAGAAGGTTAATACTCCGCAGGAACCGAGGATCACAGTGCCTGTGCCTGTGCCCACTCCACCGCCAGAACCAGGCGAGGCCCAGCCTGCTGCCCCTGTTCCAGAGCTCGTGGCCATCAAGGAAGAGGTTCTCAGCGAAGAGGAAACGGAATCGGACACCCACAACAGTAGACATAACTTGGTGGCACAGGCAATGCCTCCACCGCCGTCGCCGTCGCCGCAGTCACAGCCCCAGGCCACCAGAGCGGAGGCAGTGCTAACGATGCGCGAGGAGACGCCTTCAGTGCGTTATGTGGGCGACACGTCCATCCAAAAGATCAGCCACAAGCAGGCAGCCGCGGCGGCCAAAGCTATGGAGGCGGCACCACCCAAACGCAGGGGCGTCCCATATGGCCCTCTGCCTCTGTCGGGGCAAGCATCCACCTCGCCAGCTCATTCGCCCGGCCATTTGCCGAGCGTCAAACCACCCGGCATGTACGTGGTCAGCAAGCCGACGCCACCGCCACCGCCACCTGCACCGCCAAATGTGCGGCAAAAAAGTGACCGTCCTCAACCGCTGACGCAGCCGCCCCCTGCACCCAACACATCAAGCCTGCTGCGATCCAATATGGTAGTCATACCCGTGGAGCAGGCAAGCGGCTGCACTCTGAACAGCCCGATGACGATACCAGTTCCTCCCCTGAGAGCCGTGTCCAAGAGCACACTCCAGAGCTCGACGTTTATACCAAGCATTCCCATTCCCCCTGGTCCCACCTCAGTGCAAAGCAGCAGTGCTTCCATGCCACCGCCTCTGGCGGGTTTGAGCATGCCCCAGATGGGCACGTCCACGTCTCAAGCCATATCCATGCCGCCCACTATGGAGTCCGGTGGCCTGCTGGCCAACGCTCTGAACGGACTGCCCACAGAGATCATGGTGAGCGAGTCGAGACAGAATGATTCGTTCGTCTGTGCAGCTCTGAATGAAATGCTCCTGCGCTCGGCTCCGCCCAAGCTGGTGCCTCGTCCATGCGGTCCACTTCAGTCGGATGGCTCCCAATTCTATCCAGCGCACGCCGGACCCGTCTCTCAACGTCTCAAAGACAATGCACACAAAGTAAGCCAGTTCCTGATTATTCTTTGAAGATACTCGTAGCATTTTAAAATAATACTCGTTGTTTTCCCACAGATCACGGACTACTTCATATCCGTCATCGAGGACACTCTTAGCGATCTGGGCGGCGGTGACCAGAATATACTGCAGGCTCGCATCACCAGCCTCGCCCTGGAGAACGAGCGCCTAAAGCAGGACTACAGCCGCCAGCTTTCGGAGATAAAGCGCAACAACGAGCAAATGATCAACGAGATGCGCAAGGCGCTGGATCAGGAGAACAAGCGCGTGATCAGCGAGATGCGTCAGCAGAGCACATTGGAACGGAATCATGCCGTCGACGAAACTAAGAAGAAACAGTGGTGCGCCAACTGTATGCGAGAGGCTCAGCTGTACTGCTGCTGGAACACCTCATACTGCGACTATCCTTGCCAGCAGATGCACTGGCAGCTACATTCGGCCACATGCGGCCAGGCCAGCGCCCTGGGGCTGGGTGAAACGATCGATTTGACGCCACCGCCGGTATCAGAGCCGACCCGCTCCAGGCCAAAGCCAACGATGGCCACTCCGATTGCCAGTCATATGGCTACACCGATGCCAGTAGCGACAGCCGTACCAACACCAGCGCCAGCAACTAGTATCGCCATTCCCACCCCACAGTTGCATCGGACAGCGTCCAGTGCAATGCCGATTCCAACAGCATCGGGATCGGGAACTGGGTCTGGATCTGGATCTGGTGGATCTTTTGCCGGATCAGCCCCCAAAAAATGGCAGACCATGATGTCCCTCAGCGGCCATTCCAATCAGGAGAGTCTGCTCAAACATCCTGCTCCCCTGCTGGCCGGACTGCCGTCTGGTACATATGTACGCCCAGTGTCGGTCAGTGCCACGCAGCCAACCTCGGTGTCAGCTACGGCATCAGTCAGCAACGTCGTTAACACGACCTCACTGATAACACCGACGCCGACATCATCAGTGCCGCATATTGCTACCATCATATCCGGCCCGCGCAACACCATAAACACGTACAGCTATGCCAACAGACTGGCCACCCCCCAGCCGATGCCCATACAGCACTACAATATACCAGTAGGTTGCCCTCAACCATTGCCTCGTCTAGTCGCACGTTCGATAATACTGACATTCTATTCCATTAAAATAAAGGTACCCATCGCCGTGACCAGCAATGTACAGCCGTACACTGTGATGGCAGAGCAGCCGCCAAAGCCAAAGTCCTCAGCTCGCAGGGGCCAAAACCGCAGCCGCAATGCCAACAGCAGCAACAACACCAACAACGTCAACAGTACAATGGGAATGCACCACAACCAAGTGAACCAAATACACTTCCACCAGTAAGGATTGGTGTTGTAGGAGGTACACAATATAGGATTTCGGATTTCCCACCTTTAGAGACTGCCTAGATATTCAGAATATCTCCTCAGAACAGAAAAGGAGTTTTTACTTTTATTTTTTCTTTGCTTACAACGAAACCCATGGAGTAAAGGATAACCATTAATAAGTATATTATTACAAAAATTAATAACATTTACAAAACTAAAGTCGCTTTTTGTTTACAGATAAAATCAGAAAAGCTTTGGCAAAGGACTACCAGGGACTGCGAGGAAAGGATCTTGCGCTGAGGCAGTGTGTAAAAAAGAAACTTTTATAGTTTTAAATTATAGGTTAATAAGAAAGGTACACCACCTTCACGGAAAAACACATAAGAAGAACTCATGTCAATACCTAAGGATCATCCACACATTCTCACATGAAGAAACAAACATCAAATCAATCACATTGCATCGATTACATAGTGATCGAATGATTTCTGAATCATGATTTTCAATTAAACAACTAATTGATAAACATTAAACGAACATTTTATTAGTACTAGCAAACACCTGTAAACAATTAATTCTGCCTCTTAATAGTAATAGTAATGCCACAAATTTTTAATCAATGTCCAACTTCTTGAAGTTTCCTTCGATGCCAAAGAGATCGGAGACGGTCTTGGCTTTCCCGGGCCTCAGTTTCTCATTAACCTGATGCCGCGTCTCAAACTCGAGCATCTCTTTGCGATTGTTCAACAGTTTCTTGTAATAGATCTCTGCAAATATGTCAATTTAATACACAAAATCCATGTAAATTATATTCTGAGGCTCACCCTTGGCCAGACTGGTCTCCTCCCCCGGTCCGCCGTAGTCCTTTGGCAGCATTTCGCGCGGTACAAATTTATAGAAGTCATTGATGTCATTGTGCATATGAAGAACGCTTGTCAACTCCTTCTTCATAAACGGATTCATAAGGGCCATAATCTTGTCCATAAAAGGCACAATGTTGACAAAGTGGAAACCAATCAGTCGTATGGCAGCCGCTTCCTACAGCAACAGGAAACATATACAATTTGATTTAACTAAGAGTCAAGAGTATTACCTGCAAGTAGAAGAGGAATTTCTTCATTTGGAGAAGTCCAATGCGTGCCAAGTGCCCCAGGGCACAGCCCTTCAGATCGATTACAATCACATGGCCGGGCTGTATTCCATCTTCGTACATCCAAAAGTCGAATATCATGCAATATCTGAAAGTGCACAAAACACATACTTAACCGCAGCTACTATAGAGATATCAGTATCCCCTTATAATTGATCATTTAATTGCTATGTTTTAATTGATAACCATTATATAGAGCGCACATATCATCTGAGATCAGATCTGCGAGTGCCAGTAGATGAGTATCGTATCTGAGTGAGACTGTGCTACTGTGTATCCACAGCTGCTAGATCTTGTGTGCGTGCACGGAACACAATTCGGGTTCGGGTTCACGTTTTAGGGTTGGGGTTGTGTTCGGGGTGACATTAAACACTTCGGACCTTAATCTCTTCTTGTTTCAGTATGCCTTGTCATAATCACGCTACACGTCCCGCTCGCAAATGACACGCAAATTGTACTTAACTATTTTTGCAATAATTGTTGGCCATTAATACTAAAAATACTACTAAAGCTGAGCAAGTGTTTGGGAATTCGGATATTACTTTTTTGACCTCGAACTCGAAATATATATATAAACGGATTGCCTACGTAAACGTGACTCCAAGACAGGTAGCGCTGAAAACTACCAAAAGAGTCTTGAAAGGATTGTATCTTCCTCTAGATTCCAGGAGTCATATTCCAGAGCTGTCTGTCAGTTAATCTTCCACTTACAGTTTCATGGCATCCGCAAAGTTATAATTCGATGCATTGAGGTCTTCGAGTTTGGCGACAATCACACGATAGCCTTCGGGTGTAGCTCCAGGCAGCGGAACAATAGAACTATAATTACACTTGGAGATAATTGGATAGAATTCTCAGTGAGAAGAGCTTAGTCCTACATTGTTTTCATGGCACGCCGTAGCTCCGGTCGCTCGCTGTCGAGGTTCACAAAGAACTCATCTAGGTGGGTGCGGGCCGTGAGATTGATATCCAGCACTTGCTTGGCCACCTCCATGCTGTAGCGGCAGGCGTGAAAGAAATGCAGGGCTTCGCCCTCCGAGAATTGCTTCGAGATGTGCGGCTGGACATGAATCCATTCGACAAACTTTTGCACCTCCAATCGCTTGATTTTCGGAAAGCGGGCATACTGTTCTTCCAGATCGGCCTCCTTCATCTTCTCTTCCTTGCAACAAAAGTGCTCCTGAACTGATTGATGGGATGAGTTTCCGGGAGTTACGAGTTACGAGTACAAGTACTTTTGATTTTAGCTCGCTGCTCGGGCCCCGAAACGCGTTTCCAGCTAACGGCGGTCGACTGTCGAATGAAATGGAAATGGAAGCTGTTTGCTTTCGCAAGTGAAACTGGTTGGTTGGTTAGTTGGTTGTCTGGCGAATTCGGCATGCAATTTCAACTACGTTCGGGATCGGATCGGGAGTCGTATATGGGGTGGGAGATGGGGATGTGGATGGTGCCGAACAGGCGTAGCCTGGTGTGGCGTGTGCTGCTGGGGGCACCACACGGCTGGCTAGCCGAGACGCAGACAGCAGACAACAGACGCTGTTTTGGGGGAAAACTGCAACTGGCTTTCGTTCGTCGTCGTCGTCATCGTCATCGTCATAGTCGTCGTCGGCTCATTTCACTTCCATTCATCCACTTGCGTGAAAATGCAGTTTTTCTTCTCTCGCCAACTGTTATTATTTATATTATTCTCCCTCTCTCTGTCTCTCTCTCTCTCTCTGTCTCTGTATCTTTGTATCTTTTGAGTTGCATAACATGTGATCAAGTGATTGGGCGGTCGAATCTAAGGCGAATGGCCTGTTATTATTTCGCATGGCGTGTGCTGGGGCCACGCCGAGGGGTTCCAGCTCCTTCATCAAATCCAAAATGTGATGCTTGAGTGGCGAAAGGGAATTATTATGAGTGGTTTTTGGGATCAACTGAAGGTTGACGTATACGTAATGTACATAGATTTTTTTTCGCATTATTTTAGTGAGATAAATATTATTGGAATGTGTAAAGCTTGTTTGGTTAGATCTTTTGGTGTGAAATTTCATCTGAGAAAATCTAAGAAATCTTCCTAAAGAGATCGGTATCATTTTAAGTATCATTAGTAGTTCCAATAGTGAAAAAAATCTGGAATATGTTTTTCATACGACGAATGGGCCATGGTGGAATAGGGTTATTAAATTTTTTATTAAAGATCTGATATCAAAGAGTTTTTCTATAAATTTTCTTTGCAAATATCCCTACATTAGTCTCTCTGTCATTTCTTGTTGAAGTACCGCAATATAGACAGAGGATGCAACACCCATAGTGGGGCAATCCAAATACCATATCCTGATGTGCCACGGTGTTCCCCCGAGAATAAACTGGAACCACTTACACGAAGCATCCTTCAGCCAAATAAGATGTCACAATTCCATCGAGCTTTCCTCTAGATAGATCATTCTCCAGCTGCTGTCTCTCTCTCTCTCTCTTTGGCTGCAACTTATTCTTCTTCTTGTGACACACAACCACAACGGCCTCATTTCCGAGGCAGACACTTGACATTTTGCCAGCAGCAGCAGCAGCAACCAGCCAAGCCACCAAGTGGACGACAACCAGCCTGGCAGCCTGTGGCAGTGGCATGCTCAACTCAACTCAGCTCCGATCCGCTCAGTCGGTGCGCCACTTTGGCGTGTCTGAAATTCCAAACGGATTAGAAGCCGCGCACAAAGAGCAAACGGCAAACGGCAAATGTTGGCTGCCAATGGCAACCCAACCAGTTTACGTGCGCCAGAGAAGGCCTTGTATTATTTTGGCCCCATAGCTGCTGAGAGACAGTGGCAGTGGCAGCGGCAGAGACAGATACAGAGGCAGGTGTCGCGTGGTGTCAGCCTAGAGTGTCCGTCCAACTACTACTAGGTGCCATGCCGAAATTAATTATCAATCCCCCAAACCCAAAAGTCAAGCCCGAGTCGGAGTCCAAGTTCGACTTGCAGGTGGGGTCAGGCGCAGAGACGCTGACGGGGACAGGCGGCAGACATCAGTTTTTTCGCAATGCTGACCCAAAAAAATCAATCGCAGGAATGTTTGCATGCTAATCGGGGATCAGGTTTGGAGCCCCACGACGATCATGTAGGTGCTGGTGGGTACCAGTACTGCTGCTGCTTCTCTTGCTGTTGGTAGATGATGATGATGATGACAACATCGTCTTGGCAACGTGTCGACGTTTTATGTTGCCGTCACGCACCGAGTCCTATGTCGCCTTTTTTCGTGTGTTTTTTGTTTTTTTTGTTTTTTTTGGCTCAAGCCATCGTTGTCTTCAGTGTCTGGCACTCTGTTCGCGCAGCGCACTCTTGTCCTCCTTTGGCCCTGCCCAGTTTTTGTGGCTGGGTTTTATTTGTTCTTTTGCCATTTTTCACGCATTTGACTGCATTACTTAACCTCAATTTAGCTGGCGACGTGCCTCACTCCCATTACACTGCCCACAATCCCACAACAATTTGCATACTGCCTTCCCCTCCCCCAGCCTCTACAGACGCGCCAGCAACGGTGAGCGGATCCTGTCCTGTTTCAATTGTCGATCGATAGAGTGCCAGTCGGAGCTCTGACTCATTTGTATGGGTTGCCCTGCGCTGCTCCTCTCCTGGTTTCTTTCTCCTCTAACAATTGAATGGTGTCGATGGGGATGGGGCTCGGGCTGGGGCAGAGAGGAGAGTAGAAGAGATAGGTCTCTTACCACGCGTTTGGCGCTCGCCGGCTCGAAAAGCTCCGATTGTTCTCGCAGTCAGTGACTCTCTCTCTCTCCCTCTTCTTCTCCCTCTCTCTCTTTTGTCTAAAACTTGTTTGCGCATGCGCGCCAACTTTTGTTGTACCCTTTGCAGAGGGTACTATGAATATGATCAGACGTACACAGAGAGCGTAGAAGAGGTTGTTGTAAGTTTGATTTAAATAAAAATTTGAGCGGGTTTAAATAAGAGGCACAATTTATTGATATATGTACTCCTACTATATTGTTGATCGGCAACATTAGCAATATCGTCAATGCAAATGTTCCTATACTCAATCCAACAAAAGTACTTCTGCAGAAATTGCCGGGACGAAAAAGAGGGCTGCCCACTTCTTCTGCCATTGTCCGGCCCTGGCTTCTCGGGGCCCCTATCCTCACGGGCATTTCGGATATCCAAATATATCCAAGGCACCGGGACTGCCCTTAAGCTGTACAAAATTTCTCACCACGACTTAGGCAATGAAAAAAGGCACACGCACATGCGGTATCACAATGGACCTTCAACAGGTCCAAGTGAGCTGGGCTTACCCCAGGATCATCCCTCCCCACTGCTACCGCAATAACCTGATCTAAACTACGAGATCACGACCAAATTTGTATCCTGAGGATGTGATTATTGATATTAAATAATTTAATAAGGTACTTTATCATAAGTAAATGTTTATACATATGTACATAAATGGAAAACTGTAATTTTCGAGCTTGCATAATTTACGCTTTAAGATTTAAGTGAAATGGTTCTTTCAAATTATCCCTTGTTTCTCAGTGTATTACTAGAGAAAAAATATAAGTTTGGAGGAGCATAGATATTGCTCAGACTAAATCAATATCGCCGTAAAAAAGGGTATCAAAAGCTTCGGCTTCTCAAAGCCAAATTTCCTTTCTTTTCTTAGTGTTTTATTTTTATGCCACTCTTTTTTTCTGTTATTTTAGCGGTTTTTGTTTTGATTTCTGATTGCCGTTCGAATGTCTTATGCTCGTTTTGGTTTTTTGTGTGGCTGCCACTGCCGCTGTTGTTGCTGCCACTGCCACTGCTTGTTGCCGAGTTTTATTTACGGTGGCAAGTGTCGCTTGACAAATTGATTTTGATTTGTTTGGTCTTTTTTCCGCCGTGCTTTTGTCTCTGCTCTGCGCATGCAGGCCGCCGGCAGTGGGAAGCTTGTATTTTTTTTTCGTGGGTTTCGGGGTCTTGCGGGCGGAGCCTTGAATCCAATTCGAGGGAAGTTCCTCAAGAAATGTGAAAATTAATTAAAATAGTTTCAGCCTGCCCTGAAAGTTCGGGGCAGGAAGAGAAATCAACAGCAATATCCAGCCAATTATCGTTTCCTTTTTACAGGCGGCGGCATTCAAATTGGAAATTGGAAAATGGTAATAAAAAATCCATGTAAAGGCAACAGTTGAACGAACGATCTGGGGGGTGTAGCAAGGGCAGAGCAGAGTGGGGGGTAACTGTTATATTACACGCTCGTTGCCATCCTGTTTCATGCAACAGCAAGCAACAGGATGCCCGGGAAATGAATGCCAAGCAGTGGCATGAATAGGGAGCGAAAAGGTTTCCGTCGCCCCATCCCTGATCTGATTGCCACTCAAAAAGCCAACCAAAGCCGCGGAGTCAAAGCGGAGTCGAGTGGAGTGTGACGTACCGGGGAATGCGAGCTGCAGGCAGACAAAGCCCCCGATCCATCCATCCATCCATCCATTCATCCCTACCATCCCTGCCATCCACTCAACGATCATCGAGGGACAAGGGACACAAAACATTAACGCATTTTGAAGTAATTGCCAGCCAGCCAGGACGCGAAGTGCGGGACGATGAGGGTCACGAATACGATTTGGGGATGGACTGACGGAACAAAGGAAAGACGTTTCTTTAGCGCTCAGTCGTGCATCAACGAAATCCTTGGTCCCATCCATCCCCTTAAAAAATAACAAGGAATACACATCATCAGCGGCAGGGCATCGAGTACACCTGATGATGTATTTTTGACTTGGACTCTGACTGCGAGTCCGACACCTGAGTAGGGGCCTCAGACGAACGTTACGTTGAAAAATGATAATTAGATGGTCTAGCAACCCTCCGCCAGACAGACGTTACACCAACACAGAGATGCAATGCATAGAGGTAACACAGATACAGTTTACATTGAAATGGAGGTAGCAAGTGGTAGATGGATGGTGGTGGAATCTCAGTAGTGGAATCCTCTTACCCTGTGCTCGCATAGTGTGAAGTGATCGTTTTGACTATTTAAATGTTGTCGTCCAGGGGTGGTTGTACCTGTACTCGCACCTGTAACGGAAGAAGCAACTTGCTAGGATGTAGAGGATCATTGTGGCACCCCTGGACGTGGACGTGGACGTATAGCGGGGATGCGCTTGAACAGATCGCAACGGAACCGCCGCTGTGCTGCGCCCAGGGAGACGGGGTCCGGGTCTGTGGTGCATCGTAAAAATATGCACATACATATCAAGAATTCGTATCTACATAATTATTAATTCAATATTTCCTGCCGGTTCTTGCGCCCCAATTCCTACTTCTCGTCTTGAAGTTGCTCTGAAGAACGAGACTCTCAACGAGAAACGAAAGGAGAGGAAGCATGCACTTGACACAAGGACCACGGGACAGATAGGAAGGCAGGGGTGCTGCTATGGGAGGAGAAGTACTCGTACCGCTGCCGGATGGTGAAATCAAAAGAGAACGCGATCGCAAAGAGAAAGCACCAGAAAGGAAATTCAAACAGGAGTGGACTGCCTCGGGCCAGAGACCACTTGCTGCAAAGGAAAGTCGTTCTTTTGGATTCAATGACCTGCTTATTGAATTCCAGGATTCTTTGTTAGAGAAGGGAATGCTGGGAATGCAATTATCTACGATCTTTGGAGAGCACGCGTGCACCTCTCCTCCCGGACTCAGGCACGCGCCGCAAGCTTCACTATCTCTCTGTCTCTCTCTCCCGACTAGCCTCCGACTGGGGCATCCATTAACATTGTAACATTTTTATGCTTTCGCTGTGTCTTCGTCCCGTCCCGTCCCATCCCATCCGTAGCACACACACACACACACACATACACAAACACTGAGCGATAGGAGAGGCCGCGAGACACAAGGAGAATTGAATCTGTTCTCTACAAAGTTCGTTGAACTCTCCTCTGACTCTGATGATGATTTGCGCCTAGGCTGCTGGACGGACCCTCTCTGTCTCTCTGTCAGATCAGGGGGTTAGATCCCAGTTGCATCTTCCAGCGAGGATGAGATGATAAATTATGAGGCACGCACTCGCTCCGGGCACTGATCGGAGGGGAGACTCCAGAGAGTGCCTCTCCTGCCGGGCACACAATGGAAATCTGTTAATCACATAATTCCAAGCCATCCCAAACGACTCTAGCCGGACATGAGTTGGAGCTGGAGTCGCAGACGCATGATGGAGTGGGAGGAGGGTGGATCAGTGTGTGTGTGGTGCCAGATGGGAGAAACATGTGGTGGCAGTTATGATTCAGCTGACCTACATCGCTGCGAATGTGTTCTTGATCAGAGATGATCGTCTCTCTATCTGTACGTGAAAGTTTCCCGTTCCCAGGGAAAACAAGAAGTATATTCCTGTGACTGTGGAAACTAAGTATTGTTCCCCTGTAAAAGGCGCCCTGAAACTATACCATCTTAGCATAATATTTCCACTAAATGGGATCGTGGAATTTCTTATCGCCATTCCGTGATCTCCCGCCCAGAAGCGCACTCAAGCAATGCAATTTTCATTATTTTCCTCCTGGAAAACGCACGTGCACAAGGCCAAGACAATTTTCTTAGGGAGGGATCTTCTTTATGTTAAGCAGATGATGCGCATGCGCAGCGAACTCAACCCTCATGGCGATCCTCTCCCCCCTCTCTCTCTCTCATGGCCACTGAACTGTGAGGGGGGGTGGCTCAAGGATCGGTTGGGAATCCCACATAATATTTGCATCTCATTTCCGGACACTTGGTGACCAAGGGTCAGGTCAGGGCTACGTCTCTGTCTCCGTTTCGTTGTGTTTTGGGGGTGAACGACAATTCGACAATTGTTTTGGGTGCGGGATACGGAAGTGATGTCGGGGACGGGACAATGGCAAACGGAAATGCCTTCACTGCGAGGGGTGAATAATTACCATGATTCCTGTGCCTGCCTCGGGGGAGGCCTGGGCCACTCCATTGTCCCGCTGAAAATCTGAAATCGAATGAGCTTTGCCACCCCCTTTTTGTGTGTGGCTTACCCAAATACAAATCAAAATTCGTAGATTCAACGACTCTTTTCACATGGAATTTAAATGTACTCTTGCCTACGCAAAGGGCGTTACGGTGTGTGCCCCATTCGAGGCTTATTTATGATACGCCCCGCCCGCCTCCGCACCTGAAATGGCTTTGTTGCACGGTGCACTATGCGTGAACCTGTTACAGTTACGGCTCCGAGGGATTTCTCTCTGGCGTGGATGATGGTGACATTTTCCCATGACTCTTTAGGTCCGTAACTCACGTGATTTTACCGAACCGAACCGAACCGAACCTGTTGCATAATTTGTCAAGCGATTTTATTGGTTTCGTTTGTGGCTTTAATGTGCGACTGTACTTCGTACATTTTAATGAGATTTTGGGGTGTATCTTTTGAGTGATTCTTGATCGCCTTATAATTGATCTGCTCCTCGTGAGGGAGGAGGAAACGATCTACGGCAAAAGTTTGGAGCCAAATAAAAACATTAATCATAGCATAGGAATCCCACAACCAGGTCTATCCCTTGGCCACAAATTAGAAAGTCAATGACCGTCCAGAATCTACGACGTTCTCTGGACATTTTCGGCAAGAGCCCCCTCGTCTTGTGCATTATTAATCCTCCACCCGAATCACAGATGAAACTTCTCTCTCAAAATTGTGGAATGTGGGCAGAAGAGAGCCAGAAAGAGAGATAGAGCGAGAGAGAGACAACGACTTCTTCCCATTCCCAGCCATATTCCCATTTTGTAGGGTTAAAACCCACGTCCATTTCTCAGTCTTTTCTTTCTTTTTGGGTAATCATCAAACAATAGAAAGCTAGACCTAGACGAAGCAGCAGGCAGGCAGGCAGTGGGGATGGGGATGGGGATGGGGCAAGGCAGTCAGGAAGAACCGCGCAAAAGAAGCGGCAACAGAAATGGGGGAATGGCGGAACGGGAGAGCGGGGGAACGCTTCCCTGGGAACGGGGAAAGGGAGGGAGGTCGGTTTTCGGTCGTTGAACCGCGGGAGATGGGAGATGGAAGAGAGAAAAGAAGAGATCTTCGCTTTCGAGAGTCGTAACAGTAAACAGTAAAAAAACGTTTCAAATGCGTATGGCCCGCGGTTTGGTTTGGTTTGGTTTTGGTCTGGTCCGACTGTCTTTCTCTCTTTCTCTTTGGCTGGATTTTTGATCCAACTCTGTGTGTTTTTCTGGCTGGATATTTTAGCCCAAGTTTCTGTTGCTGTAACCTGTTGGTGGGCGACTGACACGCCAGAGCTGTGGCGTCGCCCTGGAACCCGAGACGCGCTTAGGACTTTGGCCCAAAGCGCTACGCCCGCAACATTTATTGTTATTTACGAACCTGTGGCCCCCGAAACCATGCCACAAGTTGCAAAGGGGAATGTTGGCAGGGAGGGGGTACTCCTACAAATGGGCACACGCCCAAAAAAAAGTGTTGTCCGTTGGGCAGCAGAGCGCGCTCACACACCTGACTTACGGTCGCCACCAAAAGTGGAAAGTAGGGTTTACATGGCCCCACAATTTACATGCGTGTCGCCGGGCCCGGTTCTCTCTCCCTCTCTCTCTCTTTCTCTTTCATTCTGTTTCTTTCTGTGGATGTTGAAAGCGTCGCGCGGGCTTTTTTATTTTATTTTATTTATTTTTATGATACCAGCGGATTTGAAAGAAAACCCTTTCTCTCCCTTTTCCATTGACGACGCTTTCTGCTTTCTTTCTCTCTCGCTGTCTCTCTTTCCACATTCTTGGCTTGGGATTGCGTAAAGAGTGTACCGTTAGCTGCCTTGGATATGTGTGTGCCGTGCCTGTCTGTGCACGTCTGTGCCTGTGTGCCTGTGCGTGCATGTAAATTCAAGCGTGGGACATGTGGGCCAACAACGCCAACCCAAACCCATTCCCCGGCCCCAACCAAGCTGCAGGCATTGTCTGTCATTGGTTGGAAGCTGCTTTGGTTTTTGGCCCAGTTGAAGAGGCACAGCATCCGCTAGAGCTCCTCATTTGGCTTCTAAGGTGCGCATCCGCCTTCGCTGCGCCGCCGCTGCTGCTGATCCGCTAGACTTTTGGACCTCGGAGACAGCAACTTGTTTTTCTGAGGTTGCTCCCACCGCTGTTGCTGCTGCTGCTGCTGCTGCCGTTCTTCTCCTTTTGTTGCCTCATCTCATACATCGCACAGTCTGTCTGGTTTCCCACTCATTTGCTTAATTTCAATTTCGTTTCGTTTGCCATTTATGGCACAATGACCATGAACGGTTTTTAGATTGTTTGTGCGGAGGATGTAACTGTTGACTGTTGACGCTTGATGTTGCCAACAGTTATTCGAGGGAGACCGACCACAAGTCCAAAGATACAACCTGCAAGATAAGACGCAAGGCAACGCCCTTTATCATCGATCGAAAGCCCTGGAAGAGTAGAGCTTTTGCTTTGGAAATTAGTGAGTCATCTGAAAGCTACATATGTAACTGTAGAAAGAAGCCAAGGAAGAAGTAAAGGTAGTGCTGAGGATCGAAACAGTAGACATACCCTTTGGAGATCCATCGAGTGAGCCTTGTCTGGGAATATTTTTGCTTGTTTCTGGCCTCAATATGTTCCAACCAGCAATGGGTCTTTAAGAGTAAGCAGAAAATATCACTCCAATGTTGGGACTTTCGTGACTGTAAAATTGTGGATACCTTAGAGGTATCGAGGGGGTAAATTCATATGACTAAGTATTTTATGATAACTGGCTGTTCAACAGGATGCTGCTTAAAGCCATCATACCCTCTCCTTCAAGGGCATCAAAAGCTTATTTTCTGCTGCGCCGTCACGTCACTCAATACCAATGCTGGAAAAATAGGAGGAGTGATGAAGATAACGGAGTGAGAGAGGGAAGAGCTGGCAGGCGCACTTCGCTTGTCAAAATTGAGACAGAACTCTTGCTCTCGACGACACACTGCATTTCATTAGCCAATTAACATAATTAGTTTTCATCAATCAATTAATAATGCTGTTCGCCGCCCCCCGTCAAAAAGCAGGAGAAAGAGCGGCAGGAGAAGCGTGGGGCAGGCAAGCAGGCATACACTCGTAAATCAAAAGTCGAAATACACTTGTTGCGGCCAGGCCCATCCATGCCGCGGCCCAGTGCCAGCAGCGACGTCAGCAGCAGCAGAATGAGCAACAACAACCCCGAAGCCAAAAAAAAAAAACAACACAACAAAATCCAACCTCAAAACAATAACAATCCACACGGCGCGCTCCAACAGCTCTCCAACTCTCCACTGAGCTGAGCTTTCCATTGGAGACTCTCTCTCTTCTTGGGGTGGCTCTCCATGTGTTGGTGCGGCCCCGACCGAAGCCGAGCGCCAACGAAGCCCGACGACGTCTTGGGGCTTGGCCATTGGGGGGACCTGCATTATAAATCTCTAACGAGCCACTCGCGCGCGCTCAGTCGGCCGCGTTGGAGAGCTCTGTGTGAGCGGAGCGTAGTGTTCTCCGCTCCGCTCTGCTCTGCTGCTCTGCTGCTCGGCCTGGCTGGCCCTCTGAATGTATGTGTTTGTGTGAGGAAAAGGGTTCTTGAACTTAAAAGGGGTCAAAACATAAAATGAAACTCGGAATGCCTGTGCACATAGACAAACTGAGGAGCAGAGCAGAGCTCCCCTGCGAGTTTGAGTGTGCCTGTCTATGCTCTCTATGTGTGTGTGTGTGTGGGGTTCGCTGCCGACGCTGACAGCGGCTGCCCTCGCCACTTCCTCCATTTGCCTTTTTCTTGTTTTTTGTGTTGCCTTGGGTTTCTTTTGTCTATTCCATTTTCTATTTGATTTCTACCTGTTGTTGCTTTTGGAGGCTTTTAAGCCTTTTGCCAGCGTACAGCACAGCTCCCCTTTCGTACAGCTCCTCCGCCGTGCTTACAGCAAACGTACGCCCCTCTCCCAGTCTTACCAGTCCCCGGCCCACTCTGCCTGAAACGGAGCACGCACTCGGCTCATGTTTTCATGTTAGTCGGAATTTCGGAATCTATTCGGTCTTCTATTCCCTTAAACCACGAGAGCCAGAGCCGCCGAGAGCCTGAAACTCTTTAGCTCGCTGCCTCGTGTGTTCTGTCGTAAACAACTTGAGATCATCGTTTCTATTTTTAGCTCCAATGCGTAGGATCCGTTGACCCAAAAAAAAAAAACGAAATAAAGAGAAAAATATGGTGGTCGGGGTCAGCCAGCGCTTCGTTTTTGGGCCGGCCAACAGGAGTCCGTTGCCTTTTGACGTGAACCATTTGTGTAAACAATATTATTTATGACTACCTCCACCCCCCTACTCGCTCACCTTCCTTCTTATCCCTATCCCTGTTCCACCCCCTCCTCATCGCCTTCTCTGGGTTTTCTTCTCCCTATTTGTCCGTAGGCTCTTCTCTTTTCTTTTTTCCATTTGTCCGTAGGCTCCCTCCCCTGTCGCCCTTTCCCCATGGATTCCTTACCTTTTTACGCTCTGCTGCTTCTTCATCCTATTTTACTGCTTTTCATCCTCTTCTTCGTTACTTTGTACGAGTGTGCGCCAGTGAGTGTGTGTGATTGCTTCAATCTCGATTGTCAATCTAGGCGGCTGGTTAGAAAGATGTGTGTTTGCCTTTGGCCTGGAACCAGGAACGAAAACGGGAACGGGAACGGGAACGGTCAGCGACCCCTCCGAACGATTACACGTGTTGTAAATTAGTTTAGGATTCTCTCCATTTCTCTATTTCCCTTTCCCAATTCTTCATTTTGGGGAATATTAATGTTTTGTTTGCTTGGATTCAAGTTTGTCTTCGATTTTCTCCCCTTTTTTCGGTGCTAAGATTGAGGAGTTTTCGAAAGATTAAGGAGTTTTTCCCTTGGAAATGGGGAATGAGATTGTGTGGATAGCACTTCATTTGATATAGAAAGAGAGATTAAGTTGGGCAGAAACACCTTGGCTTCGGGGTGCTTCCTTTTACCAACCGATCATCGGAAAGTAACCCCTCCACTCGATAAAGATTTCATTGAATGTGTTGTAAAGGAAAAGAAATGACTTTTAACACACACACAGAAGAAACCCTGGTCACAAAGGAGTATAATATCTCAAAGAAACACCTGAATGATGACTGGCTGCTGGAAGGGATCTTTCATAGCTTTCATAGCCATAGGAAAACTTCAAACAAAAGATCTCTAAATTATCGAGGGGTTCTGGATCTGCTTGGATATTTTTTTGTATGGTTGGGGGAGGATTGATTGTGCTCTCACGATATCCAGCAGAGTTCCACCTGATCCAACAACAGAGAGATCCACACCAAGTGCCACAACAATTTCACACCTTTGTACACCGTTAGAGAGAGAGAGAGGGAGGCGTGGCAGCAGATGCACATCAGATATAGCCCCCAAGAGCTTATCGTTTTGAGGACCTGACAACCGGTTCTTAAAGATACTTTCTAGGTTGAGCCCCCCTCACAGCTTGCGACTGACTTGTGATTACTAAATTAGCACTCTCCTGATTGCCACACAGCTCTCATCCTCTCTCCCATCTGGCATCCCCACTGACATTTCTAATTGCCGTTGACTTTGGCTGTGGCTGTAAAAAAAACGAAGAGAAAAACTGAAGAAATTCCTTTTTAATTAGCGTCCCATGAGAGCGCAGGCCCCAGTCTGCAGTACGACTCCAGTAGCAACCTGCAACTGTCCCAAAAATTCTGTTGCGTCATAATCAAACGTCTTTTGTGGGAACTTCCGTGGAAGCAGCCACCGTCTAATGCTACTCTATTCTAACATCGCTAATGACGGCCCTGCTGGGGAGCTCTGGCGCGTATTTGGGCCCTTAAATCCGGAAATGTCTGTCGCTCTCTGCTCTGGCTCTGTGCCCAGTTGGTGCCCCGTTCTTGGCCTTGGCTTCGATGGTCGGATATGACAGAGCACTTTCGGGGGCATGCGCAGCGGCCCCGTGTGAACCGCCGGCTGTTGCGTGTCCAGGGTCCAGTAGCCAGCAGTTCGAGGTCCTGGGAGATCCGTGAAATTACCATAAAATTATTGTTCCACGGCGTTGCCTTGGTGCCGCTGCTTCCCACAGTCATTGTTGCATATTTTACACGCTTCTCCGACTGTGAGCGCTCTCAACCAACCCCCGTGTGATGTTGATTATCCTGCCAACAGTCGCGGGTGTGGGCGCACCTGTGTAGTCCTGCAAGCCCTAATCGAGTCCCACAACCTGTTGGCCAGTAACTTTCACCCTCTCCTGGACTGGCTGTGACGGCGCAATCAGGGCATGGCTCGCTCAACTGGTTTCAAGGGAATCGAAACTGTTTCCCATGATCAGCCAGCGTGTTGCATGCCCCGGCATGCGAGCGGCTGCGGCTGCTGCTGCGGGGGAAACAAATTTTAAATTACATTTTTATTTTGATTTCTTTGCCCGGCTCCCGACTTAATGGCCCTTGACGTCGACTCTTGATTATCCTTCATCCTTCTTTCAACTCTTTCACGCACACACACACACACACACACACCCTCTGGGGAGGGAGGGAGAGGGGTTTGTTTCGTTACTCCATTCTCCCACGTTCCGAGGTCGATCCTTGCCCTGCAGCAGGATCAATCGGAGACGTATTTAGATACAATTTGATTTTTATGTATCTCAAGGGTTGCCTTCTTGCCGCTGCCGCTGCCGCCGCCGCTGCCATTACTTCCTCGCCTCTTCGTTTCATGTTTCGTCTCTCGTATCTCCCTTTTCTGGCTGTCTGTTTGTCTTCCCATCGAGGAATGTGTATGCCGAAGGAAGATCCTCTTCAAATAGACGTAGACGTTGACACAAACACCTGGTCGGCCGATGGACGCTGACTGCCGTGGAAATACAAGCAAATAATTCATGTCAACCGATTGGATAATGTTTAAAGAGCCATATATGTACATATGTACATTGTTTGGAGGTTCAATACTCGACTGGGCAGGGACACGAGTGTACAGGGCTGTGACACTACAGCCCATGAATCTGACTACTTTGCGCAGGGAACCCAAGGGTACAATAAATGGATTCCAATAGTCCTTGACCTATTCATATGTACATTCCTGACTTACATATAAATCCGAAACCATGGCTGTATCTTTCCCAGTGTATGTATAACTCAAGGAGCCCACTGTTTCGGCCAGGGGATGCGACTGTACAGGACAGTGATCGGGATCCTACTGTATATATGTACACTCAGGGAAAAATGGCACAGTAAAAAGACACACCCATATCTAAATTCGGTTAATAATATTATTCTGTTTTCAAATAAAAAGTTGAAAGTTGATAAAAAAATTGAAAATAGAATTCACTTTTGATTCTAAAAAAATGTTTGAAGATGTCGGAAGCACACTTTAAAATAAATATTATATTTTAAATTTGTAGAAAATAAAGTCAACCTATATTAATTTAAGTAAAACAGCGGAAGACGATCCAAAACTTTGTTATATAATAGATACATTTGTAGATTGTATATTAAAATTCCAATATCTTTTTTCTCTGGGAGTAGAAAGCAGTATAGGCCGCCTATATTAAGCAGGGATCCCCATGCATAGGACAGGATTCGACTGTTTCGGCTAGAGATACGACTGCAAAGAGAAGGGATCCGACTGTTGCTGACAGGGACTTAACTTTTTTGCACATTTTTTTAGCATTTCGTGGAGAGATGCCACTGTACAAAGTAGGGATAGATGCGACTGTATCTCCAAGGATTTGTCTGTAATTATAGAGAAATGGAGAAAAAAGAAAAGATTGTGAGATGAAATTACAACGAAAAATGAAACAGGGCAGCCCCATTTCCAGTGCTGCCAAACAAGCCTACCTCCCACCTCGTCGCACCCCACCCCTTCTCCCCAAATGAGGGGCAGACAAAGAGCTGGCTTTGTCTGAGCAACAGATATTCGTATATTTACCCTAAAAAGAAACAGAAAAAGAGAAGAGCAGAAAAGAAAACAAAAAAAAGAAAGAGAGAAGACAGAAGACAGAAACAGGGACCCAAACGTAAAGGAGAGGAGCGAACAAACAGCATATCCTGTACCCTTGCACAGACATTGACTTTCATTATCTGCTACGCCACTTTAAGCCACTCAGAGGAGGCACCACACCACACAGAACAACACTGGGGGAGCTTCAGCGACGACACACACAGGGGAGTCCAGAGGCAGGGGCGGAGGCAGAGGCAGAGGCAGAGGCAGAGAGGCATGCATACTCGTATAAGAAATCTCAAGCACTTCCCAGTCACGGGCACCAGCCACAGCACCAGCACCAGCCCCAGCGCGGAGCAGGAGACCAGACCGACCATCTATCCGAAGCGAGGACGTGCTGCCTTTGGGCCGCCACAGGGTGCAGTCACTGCTAATGCCACAGCATGGGGAGCCGGGACAACAGGGACAAGGGCAACCTGGGAATCACTGGATCGAGGATCGCGACTGGAGGCACACACCGACACTGGAGAGTCACAGAGAGGCACAGAGTCAGCCGTGTGTATCCATCCACTGAGCAATGAATGCCACACGAAAGGGGGATCAAAGCGAAGTTATTTATTCGCTTCTTTCTGTATCTGTGTGCGTTTGTGTGTGTTCGTGCCAGCGTCAGAGGATACTTTTATAGCCTGGCTGCCGCCCTCTTTCTGCCCCCTACCCTTACCCCCACCCCCTCTGGCACTTCTTTACTTTTGATTTGCATTCCAATGTGTGTGCAACAGCGCGGGGCCCTACCCAACCCAGAAACTGGGGAAAAAATAAAGAAACTCAAAGCAGCAATAACCGCCACAGATATCCCTTTCGCTTCGCTTCGTGGACCAAGAGGGTGCAAACGGACAGAGAGAGATATAGAGAGAGAGAGAGAGAGAGAAAGAAAGAGAATTAATTGTAATGTGAGGCTTTCAAGTGGAGAAATACTTTCAATTTGCTAAATAATATATGTCATTCGACCGATCCTCGTATGGTGGATCCCCATCCTGCCAAACGGGACTTGAATTTTTGATTGCAATTCTCTTCCATTTTGTGTACAGTACGTTTCGGCAATATAGGGCTAACTGCAACGGGGTTTTAAAACGATTAATTATTATTAACTATCGAAATTATTGGAAAAAATATGTTAATTATCGCATGAGCTATCGCCATCGCAGAGGCGATAAGTTTTAAAACGATATGAAATCCAGGGAGTGTAATTTTGAAAATCACAAAAAAATAATAATTTTTAAACTTTTAAAGATATTTTTCGGAGACAAAAATATGATATATAAAATTACTTATAACAATTATTTAATACAATATAATTTTTTTTATTATAATACGTTATGAATTATTATTATTAACTATTATAATTAGAATTATCCATAACTCTTCGGATATCCTCTTATAATTTCAATATTAGAAAAAAAGAAAAAAATTTAATTTTGAAAAATATTTGTATAAAACTAAAACTTTTTTTTTAAATTAAAAAACTGTTTTTGGCTTTATTCGTCTTGGTTTAATTTGTTAGGATATGTATAAATTTGTTTGCAGCTCCGCATGATTTTTAATTTTTTTTTATTAATTAATTATTATTAATTATTTTTTGCTTCCTACTCGGCCAGATGTATTTGAATGAAAATTGCAGACAACTTAGCAAAAAAAAAAACATTGTTTAAATAACGTTATAAAAAAAGGACTAAGCTTAAAAATTTTGTAATTTAGATAATCGGTTTCCTTAAGATTTAGCTTTTAATTTTTCGAGAACAGTTTTTGTGGGAGCGTGCATCGCGATTTCCAAATACATATGTATATGTTTCTTTTCGATTCCATCCTTTCTTAGGCCGCACCTACATACATCTTGCTGTACTCATATGGATCTGTGCTTTATTCTAGGATTTACTTGCATCATATTCTTAGGATTATCTAAAAATATTCTACATATCCTTCAGTGGCATCTTTAAGATCGTATTTGCGTAGCACATCATCTCTCGAAAGAGTAACCTCCTTCCCATAACTAAAGTAACAGCTTCCATTGCACTCAGTTTCGTAGATCAATGAATCGAGTAGAATGCCTTTCCTGGGAGGTGGGCTGTGCTCTTCCTTTCGAAATGTGTTGTACGTGTTGCATGTTATCGCGTTATCGGGTCTGGAAACATTTTCCTCCGAAACCCCCAAAAAGGGTCGGGTCTCTTTGTCCATTAACCCTTTGCAGAGTTTCCTGATACATAAAACATTTTGTGAACGATTTTGTTTGTGGGAAAGGTAGTAAAATGAAATGATTTTTGTTGTCATTTTTGATTGCATTTTATTACGCACTCCTGGTGTTCTCCGAAACCAAGATCCAGGAGTCGAGATATTGTACACGGCTTCTGCTGTTCTTCATTCGGTTTTTAATGACTTTGACATGCATTTGACCTGGATATGGTAGAGATTGCAACGAGACGAGAGTGTGACCACCAAGGTGGAGATTGCAGTTGCAGTTGTAAGGATCTGAAAAATGTCTGTGACTGTGTGTGTGTATGTGTTCCCAAGAATCCGTAATCCCTCTCTCTCTCTCTCTCTCTGGAGAAAAGCTTATTTAATCTGCATGTCAACGACTCGGCATTTGGGGAGCATTTGAATGCTTCATGTTTACGACTTTTGTCGCATTTCATTTTCAGTTATTTTCATAACCAGCCAGCCAAGACGACGATCGACGGGACAGGCCCCAGTCGCAGTGGCAGTAGCAGTCTCAGTCTCAGTCGCAGTCCCCAGTCCCGAACCAGACATGGCCATGACAAGAAATGGCCAAAGAAATCCTTTCCAAGAAACATAACGCACTGAACATGAAATCCATTTGTAAAACATGCTTTTGGCTTTGGCAATTTGAGTAGTAGCCACAGCCACAGCCACAGCCCCAGCCACGCCGGGGACTGGGTTGGGCTGGGCCGGGCCAAACCAGGGGCCAGTCGCACATCCAACCTGGGCATCCTCTCTGGTTCTCGTGTGGCATGTGGTGTGGTGTGGTCATACCTCCCAGTTGAATGTGGCAACATCAACAGCAACAGCTTGGCTGCTCTGCCAACTGCAGTCAGCCAAGCAGCTAGAGAGAACCATCCATCCATCTATACGTCCATTCATCCATCTATGCCTCTATGTATCCCCAGCTGGAAGCGACTCGTGTCTCGTGCCTCTGGAGTTGAATGAACCAAAAGAGAGCAGTAGTTGTGTTAGTTGCTCTTGTTGCAAGCGGCAGCTCTCTCCTGCGGCACTCGTGCGTTTCCTTCAGCAATTTGCAACAGCAACAGTGCAACAAACAGCAGATGCCTGACATTGCCTGGTCCAAGCCGATAGTTGGATTGTGAATGTGGTTTGTGTGCGGAGTTCCTTCTTGGTCTAACGAATTACGTATACGGGGAGCAGCGGAGCCCCATGATTGTGGTTGCCTAGATCTCAGTCTCAGTCTCAGTTTAGCTTCGTTTCAGCTTCCTGCAGCCAAAGTCAGAGTCAGAGCCAGGCCAAAAGCAACCATGCCAAACCGCAATGGACAGATCAAGAGCCAAAGACAATTTCCTTTGAGAAAAAGAAAAGCTAAGCCGGGCATGAATAACCATTTAAAGTGCTTTCCCAGGCGGCAGTCCTGAGAACTCGGCCTGCCCCGACTGAACCCCGGCCTGCCAGCAGGTGAAGCTCCCTCCCCACTTGCCCAAAACCAAAGACAGAGAGAGAGAGAGAGAAAAAGAGAGAGAGAGAGGGAGCCACAGTGACAAAGAGAGAGAGAGAGAGAGAGAGAGACGACGACGACCTAGCAAACCCTTCATTACTCGAGCGTCACCTCCTCTTCTACCCTACCATGAGTGAGTGGGGCATTCAACTTGTTTCTATCCGCCCAGACAGACAGACAGACACAATTTTCACACAATATTTTCCTACATTTTCTGTGCGGCCTTTTGCTCTGTTTTTCCTGCCACACTGTGTGTGTGGTTGGGTTGAATTTTCTTGCACTCCTTCCTTCTACTCTTTTGCTCTTCTTTTGGATCGCATTTGCGCATGCGCACACAGTTTCCCGTAACAATACTCGCAAACAACAAAAGGAACAATAAGAAAATGAAAAAAAAAGAGTTCACTCTGCAGAGTGCCTTTCTCCATGTGCTCCATGAGAGGTTGAGAGGGCCAGGGCCAAGAATGGACCGCGACCGATACCAAGTCCCATACCCATACCCATACCCGTACCCCATACTCCATATCCAGGCCCACTCTTCAGCGACAGAGTGACAGCAAAAAACGCGAGGAACTTTTTATGTGAATTATGAAGAGAAAATGTCTCATTCATATGCACATCACGGCAGATACGGCGTCAGCAGATACTACTCGTACGTTGACAAATTCCTGCATTACGCAAAAGGCATTGTACTCCACATGCAGATCGCGAATTAAAGTCTCTCTTCGGGGCGGGTGGGGGTAGCGTTTTCGACAATCCTTTTTGTAACATGCCACAGATACGGGGATCCATATCAGGACAAGGACAGCTTTGGATTGATATCTGCCAGAGCCTAAAGTCATGCCACAACATTCTGCACCTTTCCTTGCTCCAATTCCATGGCCCAATCCCTGGATAACTTTCGAAACTGTACGCAGAGGTCCAAAATAAACACAAAACGAAACACACAAAACAAACCAAAGGAATGGAATGGAAAGGCTACAGAAAATGATGAGAAAAATGGAAGCCCAGTCAAGAAGCGATGGTGGCGAGGACGAAAGGATTGCGTCAAAAGGCAAATAATCGTCTCGTCGTACACTTGGATAAACATGCGATACGAGGAGAGTATTCCTTTGTTCTTTGTTTGCCCACAAGTATCCCTTTTTTAGTGGGATCCGATCCGAACCGATCCGACCAACAGGTAGAAGAGTGCGGTGCGGTGCGGTGCGGTGCGGCGCGTCTACAGTACCACAGCAAAACTGGTTTCTCCAGATTCCTCCAACTCGAAAGTCGAAAAGGAGCGGCCTGCCCAGAGGACTGTGGGACTGTGGGACTGTGTGGACTGGGGAAAGAGGACTGGCTGCTGGATTGTGACTCTGACTCTTCGACTCTCCGACTCCCGAATGATTGTGAGTGGCATACAAAGCACATAACCAGTTTGATCCTCTGGGCCTCGATGAGTTGGCGTAAAAGCAATTTTAATGTCCTTCTACCCAGTCCATAAAATCATGAATAATCGCCAATCGCCCAGCGATCGTACGTGCATGGAGGATATGAAGGTCCCGGTACCCGGTACCCGGTACCCGGTGCCGGTCCCGGTCCCCGTTCATGCCCCCATCTCCCATCCGCAGGCGGCCTGGCCTGTTGGTTCGGTGATTTGTTTGCCTGATATTTGTGAACCTCTCTTGTTGGCCCTTTGTCTGTGATGGTGTGGACCCTGCACGATCCTTGTGAGCGTTTTGCTTTGCCGGTGGTGACTGTACCTTTTGGGAGCAATTGTTGGAAACGATGCGTTGGAAAGGCTTAAAGTCTGCAGAATAGAGATGTGTATTGTATGGATGGTTTTTTGGAAATGTATCAATTCCTTAGTTGATCCTGTCTTGAGTGGATACTCATTTGAATACGTAAGTCTTTGGGGCTTCTTTCGCCTACGCCTTGACCTGATCATGCCAGATCTTTTGTTGATTAAATCAAACTCAACTGTACTGAAAAATGCACAATATACATCTGTAATTGTAGATGCCATCACGACGATCCCCCCCACATACACAGAAATATCATGGTATCAGCGAAAAATACATACATATATAGTATATATAGTACATAATATGCTGTGCGGGGTGATTCCTTGAAAATCCTTTTCAGATAAACACAAGTGCACTCCAGTTCTGAATCTCAATCTCGAGAAACACAGAAACACCAACAACAGAGTGGAGGGATAGAGGAAAAATTACCCCAGAAGAAGATCAAATATACATTTGAGTAAACAAGCAGCGCATTCCAACGAAACGGAAAAAAGAGCAGCCAGGGAAAGGGATACGCGTCCCCCCCACCCCCCAAGTCTCTACCAAATGTCCCCATCCCTCAAATCCAAGCGGTAGCACCACCACCAGCACAGGCACAGCCTTGGAGAGAGACCCAGGGAACAGGCCCAGGGCACAGGCACAGGCACACAGGCAACGACTGCGATTATGATGACGACGATGTTTACATATCCCCACTCGAAGAAGAGTGAAACCCAAAGCCCCCAGCCCCAGCCAAGGCGAAGATCTGAAACGGAATTGGAATTGAAACCCTTGAGAGCGTGGACTCCTGCGAGGCATTCAACAGCATTCCGAATCCATAGAGAGACAGAGAGAGAGTAAAGATCAAGTGAAGGGTGCAATGCGAGAGATCCAAAGTAAAAGGATTGCCACACTCTCAGTCGCTGTCGCTGTCGCTGTCGACGCTGGCATAGGCGTAGGCTAAGGCATAGGCAAGGCGCTGCTGCCCCAAGAGGTGACGGCAGTTCATTGAACTGAGAGATCCCCATCCCATCGGCATCCAGGCAGAGGCGCAGGCAACAGGCACAGGCACAGGCACAGGCTCACACACACAGATGCAACAACGATCTGTGCTGTGGGATAGGACAACGACTGTCAGCCTGTATCTGTGGATCAGTGTGTGAGTGTGTGTTTGTGTGCTTGTGTGTGTAGTGGATGGTTGTGTGTGGCCGCGGCCAAGGAGTTTTTCCTGCTTTTCTTGTCGCATCCTACAGCCAGGCCAGAGAGTCTTCGGCCATAAACAGGCGGCGGCAGCGGCACAAACAGAGACAGAAACAGGGACTGGGACCTGGGACCTGAGACCTGGGACTGGAGACCGGGACCAAGACTGAGACTGAGGCTGTGGCTGGAAGAAATCGTCGGTTTTATTATTACAGCTATTTGCTGCACCGCGTCCACGTCCGCAGAAGCAGGAAGGAAATTGCGTACGCTATGACAACGTCGAGGAGGCGACGATGACGATGACGGCGGCAATCCTCGGTCGCTCTCTCTCTGGCATTTTCCCCCCAGTAAAAATAGATACAAATATGTATGTCTGTGTGTGTGTGTGTGTGTGTGTTTGTATCTATCGGCAATTTGTGGGATAGACAAAGGAACAGGAATTTGCCTCTAATAGAATTCCGTTCAAGCAAAAATGTTCATGCCTTTCTGACTGGATCTCTCCTTGGGTTGATTGATTTACATAAAAATAAACCAAATTGGAGAATGAATTTCCCAATTTATCGAGATCGAGATCTCTCTGTGGATATTTTTAGGTGAGTGACGATGGGAAATTAATTGATTTTCTATGGAGATTTAGGGTCCCCCGTCCCATCCCGTCCTCCGCCCAGATCAATTAAAGATCACACGAAAAGTTTGAATTAATTGTTGTCCTGTCCCACCAAGGAACTTCTACCGATCTGCGGGTATTTCATTTCGAATTGTGAATCGTAATGAAGATTGACAAACCCACACATTGACTGGCAAGAGTACGGAAATAGCCTTAACTTACCCCCAAATGAGGCAACGTTGCAACCCCCGAGAAGAAGCGTGGACCCACATAAAGACGGAAATAGACCACCGCCAGCATTCGCCCAGAAGGAGGCTGCTACCGATCGGAGCACACCCCGCCCACCACACCCTTGTCACGCTCTAGGGGTTAAGTCAACCCCTGCCGCGCTCCTGGGAGTCCTTGCCTTGCTGTTTATGTTTGTCCATCGATTAACAGATTTTTATCGCCAGGCAGCCCACAAATTACTCAACACCAAGAAGCAACACCAACTCGTAAAGACTCGTAGGAGGATAGGATTGTAGAGGATCGTTAGGGGATCGTATTACTTGTGCGTGGGCGTGTCCTGCTGTTGCTGCTGTTGCTGTTCGTGGAACACACGCGTATCGCAGCACGCACATCTACGAGGATTTCGGGAATCTCGGGATCCTTTTGTCTCAAGTCCACGTGATCGGCAAGCGTCCTCAGTCTTTGCTGACTTCATCAGTCCTTTATTGTCCCCGGCTTTTCTATTCATTGACCTTCTGTCTTTCGATTGTTCTCGCTGACTTTTCTTATCCTGCATCTGTATGCCTCTTTTTATCTTCATTTGCCTGCGTCTATTGTTTGGTTTGCCTTTGTTTGGTTTTTGATATTTCTCTGGGTTTGCCTTTGGGACTTTTCCAGCCCAACGTTCAATGAACTATGCCCGAGGATACGCTCAATTCGATTGCTATTTCTAATTAGAAATTTAATCTAATAAGATGGAACGATCTTGTGGATAGTTATGTGCAACCAAGTAGCGGAAAGTCAAGGGAAATTAAGAGAAATCCTCTCGCTGAGGCTTCTCTCTCTTCCATCATTCGTTTCCAGACAGAGTCGTTCTCGTATCGATCTTGCCCCCATTCGAATGTATTATGCATACACGATCCTGCATAATTTCCAATGATGATGCGACATGCAGCCTGACGCGTGTTTGTTTCGATTGAAAGAAATTATAAATTGAATTCGCTTTTCGACCTCAATTAAGGCTATCAGGCAACCGGGCCATCGGAGGCGATCCTTTTGGCGCAGAGTACCAGCAGAATCAGCTTTGTATTCTGTATTTTTAATTAAATGTAATTAGGGGAATAGCTGTATGAAGGCGAGGGTTGATCCTGCTGAGAGTCGCTTTGCCCATGCGCCCCAAGCGGATTTCCCTGCGGCGATTTTCCCATGGCAACGACTCAAAGACTCACACAAGACACGAAGCAGAGGCAGACGACGAGGCAGTAGCAGAGGCAGGGGCAGAAGGAGGAGAGAGAAATCGTGCATTGAACCCTTTGTATTTCTTACGCAGAAAGAGTGGGAGAAAAAAAGAGAGTCCGGGATGCAGCCACTTGGCTGCAGCTCCACATGCTCCCATTTCCATTTTCATTCACATGCTCGTTTTTTTTTTCTTTTTTGCTGCTGCTGCTGGCTCTCCCCCTGCCCGCAGGGAACTCCATGCGACTGCTAATGGATTCTACGCGGCCTCTCTCTCTCTCTCTCTCTTTATCACTTGTGCACTCCATGGCACTCTATGGCACTATCCCACTGTACGACTGAAGAGGCCAAGAGGCGACCGACGACCGACGACCGACAACCGACTCCTCCTGGCAGTGACTTCCCTTCCGAGGCGAATGCACTTTGCCAGCGCCAAAGGTTTTGCTTTTCTTTTCTGTTCTGCCTTTTCCAGCTCTTTTTCTTGGTGTTCTCTTTCTCTTATTTGCCCCTTGGCCTATCGCACGTTTTTCTCCTGCTTTTCCACAAAGCTAGGAAAAACTAGGAAACTACCTCCCTGCCACTGCCTTTGCAGTGTATTATTTACGCCCTGCCCCATTCTGCGTCCGTCGTCGGGTCGATGGTGATAAGCCGCCGCTGCGGTCTTCCGCCCATTCCAGGAGGATTTTGAAGTCATTGTCGGACAATGTCCCAGACTTTGTTGTTGTGGTTGTGGTTGTTGTTGCTCGATGGTTAAATAAATACCCATTTGCTGCTGATAACAAACGGAAAAGCCGCATGGTCAACGCCCCCTCCCAAAGAATGCGCTGATAATGCAGCGGGGAATAGTGGACGATTTCCTTCGATCCTTCGATACAAAATTATTGATTTTATTATCAGAGGGAATGTCAAAGAGCGATATCCGGGGCAGGATATACATATTTAAATGTTATAATTAAGATTGTTGCCACCCCTGCGCAGATACGCAGATACGCAAAGATAAAGATAACCAATCCTGTCCTCCTGTGATAACCAGGACGCTTATCGGCTATTGATTTTTCCTTATCAGCAGCGACAACAGGACTCACTCTGTCCTCCCCCACTCAGATAAGGCCTGTCTCTGTGAAAGATTTTCTTTTCCGAATTTTTCCAAATTTTTGCTGGTTTGTTTGTCTGTTTATGAGGGCTGTTCTTACCTTGGCCAAATGTTGCTGTTACCTTGCCCAAAAAGCGTGAGCAACGCTAGCAAACTGCTCCAATTATTTATGAAAAATCGCTGCGCTCGTATGTACAAATGTGTATGGAAGCGCTGCTGTTGCTACATTTTAGGCGGCACGGCACGGCACTGCACTGCACAGCACTTCTTGCTAACTCAGTAAACTAAGACCCTCTACACATGCATACCTTGCAACCAGTACACGAGTGTGTCTGTAATGTGGATACCCCAACCCAATCCCAAGTACACAATTGGGTCATCGGTTGTGACAGTTTCGCAAAATGCAACAGCAAATGAACGGTGACAGCAGAAATGCAACAGCAGCACTTGAGAACTTCTTTCGTTCTTGCGGCCCGAAACGAAGGTGAGCGACGTGCAACTTTTCGTCTGCACAGAAAACACCAGTAGCCCCTGCTGAATTACTAAATTACTCGAAACGAATTTATAGTAATTACAATAGTACTAGTGGGACTAGTGGGGCGAACGATATCATAGAAAATACAAATTGAATCGCAATCAATGGATCGTCCGCTCCTGAAGTGTCGTTAGAATCTTCATCAGAGACATTACACTCCTGAAACTCTGTATCAGAGCTGCCAGATCCTGCAGCATCCTTCTTATTCCCTTCTACATTCCTTTCTTGTAGTAAGGCAGCCCTTCTCCTGCACTTGATGCCGCGTGGATTACGAGCATTCTGTTTCGCTTGGAACTCCGGTAATTGACTTCTCAATTCATAGGGCAAGCTTTCGTCATCCGCCAACATTTGGCGTTGTGCTGGGGGAATAAGCTTAAAGTCCAGCATACGCTGGCGTGAGGACTCCTCGGGTGTGGGCTGCAACCCTTTCGGACCCATATATAGGGCAAACTCACGCATCGATTGGATGGCACTCCTAGAATGCGCAGTCATCGATAGGGTAAGACGTGGACGACCATTTCGACCAATTGTGGCCGCCTCCACCACGAAGGAAAACGATGATGCCTGTACACCACACCGCACCCAAGAGGAGAGAAGAGAAGTGGAGTTTCGGATAATATAAAGAACAAAAAAAGATAAAAGTCCACTCCCGAACTCACGCTGATTAGACAGGTGATGCCAAAAACAAGATAATTTTTCATCATGTGCCTCTCAGGAGATGCTTCCCAATTGTTTGTATATATGTGTTCCAAATGTTTCAAGATCACAAAATTTTTTGGAAATTTAATGCAAAGGTCTATCGATTGTAGTATTATTGTATCTATCGAATCCATTTAAACCGCCCAAACTGAGGTTTTTGCTCAAGTCAAATAATTCTTTCTGTTTCATCTGCTGTGCACCTTGGGATTTTTCCTTTTTTTTGTTTTGTCATAAATACAATTTTGTTGTTCTTGTTTTAAATTATCAATACTTTAATGCGCATTAATGGTATTTTTAAATATATTTACGGACTACCCTACGTATTATTATTATCAGTCAAAGTCAACTAATTTAGCGTGGAAATCTATGGTGAACGAGCGGATACTGGATACTCAGTCACACGCCAGAGTGCCTTACTCTGCTCGAAGAAGAGTGTGTGGGAGCTATATCAACTATATATCTATCTTCTGAGTGTTACATACATTCAATTACTCCACAAACCTAGTATACCCGTAAAATCTTTGAGTATCGGGTATAAAAACGCATCAATATTATAACCAAAACAAATATTTTCAGATTTATTTCATTCACACTTCACTGGGAATGGCAATAACGGATGGATGGTGTGGGTGGTATTAGTCGGTGTTATACCAACGGTGGAGAGGATAATTGGGTACCAAATAATCCATCCGCATATTTCGCAATAGAGAGCAGTGCATGTACGCGTACCAATCGTCTAAGTCCGAGGTGTGGCAGTTCTCCGATCTGCCGTCTGTGTAGATCTCCGTCCTCAGATTAACTAGGATATTCCGGTGATTGCGTTTTTTCGTATCAATATACCGTGGAAACCATTTGTAAATTCTGGGACGGTTGTAAACGGTCGACTTGCCCTGGCACACTGAACCATGAAGCTTTTCCATCCGATACTCGCCACGTTCGGGTAAATCTATCTGGACCCATGGCAACCAATTTCTGCCTTCAAACTGGAAACGAGTATCTTCCCAAACATCCCCGAAAGTGACGCCCCACGGATTGAATACCCAATTACCCATATGATCAGTCACGTATCGCGGCATGGATATGGTCATCTCTGTACCAGCTCTCTGTTCGACAGTACCAGCACCGGCACCAGAATCAGCACCAGAATCATCACCAGCACCAGCACCATCACTTTCATTACCATCTTCAGCCTCCACTTCGTCATATTTTCTTGGTAGTAACTTAGTGGTTCCTTTAGTTACTTTATCCTTGGCCTTGGCCCAGAAGTTGAGGAGACCCTTGGTGCGGAGAGGATGGACACTAATCCGTCTATTCCACTTATTTTTCAACTGGGGTGGTGCAGTGCTGCGATGTGCTTCACGAGGTGGCGGCTCGTTTCGATATACTTTGGGAAACATGCGAAGGCCCAGACCAGAGTTATCAGCCGCCATCTGCATATCCTGCTCCTGTTCCAGTCCGCCATAACTTTGCAAATCCTGCTTCTTTTCCTTTCTGGCGTCACTCTGCATATCCTGCGCCTTTTTCTGTCTGCCATAAGCAGAGTAATCAGCCGCCATCTGCATGTCCTGCCGATCCAGATATTCAGCTTCAGTGATACCCTTCATTAGCAGCTGCTGGCTATAAGGATGTCTGGCGGAGGAGACACCAGTTTCTTCGCCCAGTTTCGTGACACCTTCATTGGCTATCATTGGCATGGTATCCACCATAAAAGGCATCATCTATAGGACATTATTGCACCGTGTTTATGGCATCGAGTACTCTATGGGATGGTACTTACGATCAAGCATCCAATGGCAACATACACTAGATAATTTACTTTCATCGTTCATGTATTTTTTGTGTTGTGTCTGTATTTTGTTGTTAGCCTTTGAGACGACTTAATGATACAACAAATATTAGCAGTACAGATATGCCCATGCTCCTCAGTTTCTTCTCGAAATGTCTATAGATATAGAGATTCGGTTGCCGACTGTCAAGGGCTACGGGAAAAATACCCCAATATACATATCATATCATACATTAACCATATCAGTTAGGTGGAACATCTCCGATTTGCCGAGTTTGTAAAGCTCCCGTCTAAGCTCGACGAAATTTGCCGCTAGAGATATGAGATGTTCGTGAGAACCTTGTGCAGCCACTTATTGACTTATGGAAAATTCACTATCGACGATTTATCTTTGCACACCGTGCTGAGTCGATCATCATCGATTCATTCAATCTCTCGAGGGGATTGGACATAATGCCGGAACGAGCGAGCGCACTTCACCATTCCTTCCTTCGCCATTCCCACTGCCGGCATAGGATATGCCTTCTTGTTTATTAAGAAATCCATGGTCTCTTGGCATCTTCGGAATGAGCAGGTCCTTCCCTTCGCTTTTCTACGCGTAGAAATCTATGGCGAACGAGCGGGAGCGTTGTGAGGCGCTGCATGGGCCGCGGCTCGTCATTTATACCGGATACTCAGTCACACGCCAGAGGGCACACTCTGCTCGAAGGAGAGTATATGGGAGCTATATCGACTGATCAAGAATATATCTTTCTTCTGAGTGTTATATACATCCAATTGCACCACAAACCTAGTATACCCCTATAATCTTTCAGTATCAGGTATAAAAACGCATCAATATTATACACAAAACAAATATTTTCAGTTTTATTTCATTCACACTACAATGGTAATGGGAATATCGGATAGATGGTATGGGTGGTATTAGTCGGTGTTATACCAACGGTGGAGAGGATAATTGGGTACGAAATAATCCATTCGCATATTTCGCAATAGAGAGCAGTGCATGTACGCGTACCAATCGTCTAAGTCCGAGGTGTGGCAGTTCTCCGATCTGCCATCTTTGTAGATCTCCTTTCTCAGATTAACTAGGATGTTCCGGTGATTGCGTTTTTTCGTATCAATATACCGTGGAAACCATTTGTATATTTTGGGAACGTTGTAAATGGTCGACTTGCCCTGGCACACTGATCCATGGAGCTTTTCCATCCGATACGCGCCAGGTTCGCCATAATCTACCAGGACCCACGGCACAGAATGTTTGCCTTCAAACTGGAAACGAGTATCTTCCCAAGCATCCCCGAAAGTGACGCCCCACGGATTGAATACCCATTTACCCATATGATCAGTCACGTATCGCGGCATGGATATGGTCATCTCTGTACCAGCTCTCTGTTCGACAGTACCAGTACCAGAACCAGCACTAGCACCAGCACCATCACTTTCTTTGCCAGCTTCAGCCTCCACTTCGTCATATTTTCTTGGTAAGTGCAACTTAGTAGTTCCTTTTGTTACTTTATCCTCGGCCTTGGCCCAGAAGTTGAGGATAGGATCGACACTAGACCGTCTAGTCCACTTATTTTCCAACTGGGGTGGTGCAGTGCTGAGAGGTGCTTCACGAGGTGGCGGCTCGCTTCGATATACTATGGGAAACATGCGAAGGCCCAGATCAGAGTTATCAGCCGCCATCTGCATATCCTGCTCCTGTTCCAGTCCGCCATAACTTTGCAAATCCTGCTTCTTTTCCTTTCTGGCGTCACTCTGCATATCCTGCGCCTTTTTCTGTCTCCCATAAGCAGAGTAATCAGCCGCCATCTGCATGTCCTGCCGATCCAGATATTCAGCTTCAGTGATACCCTTCATTAGCAGCTGCTCGCTATGAGGATGTCTGGCGGAGGAGACACCAGTTTTTTCGCCCAGTTTCGTAACACCTTCATTGGCTATCATTGGCATGGTATCCACCATAAAAGGCATCATCTGTAGGACATTATTGCACCGTGTTTATGGCATCGAATACTCTGTGGTACTTACGATCAAGCATCCAATGGCAACATACACTAGATAATTTACTTTCATCGTTCATGTATTTTTTGTGTTGTGTCTGTATTTTGTTTTTAGCCTTTGGAATAATATGCCCAGGCTCCTCAGTTTGTGCTGACAGTTAAGGGCTACGGGAAAGATACCCCGATATAAATATCAGTATGAAAGCTGTGAAACCCACTTCAGATGGAGTGAGTGGAAAGTCCTTCGATAAAGTACGAGTGTTGTCACAAAACAGATATTCTGCATTCATTTTATTTGATTTTCACAGACTACAAAGAAGATAGTAACTGGCGAATCAGGCGCCTTTCTTTGCCTTGAACAACAGACGATAGCCGATTTGGTGCAGCGGATAATGTGGAATCATGTACTCCATCCGCTGATTGCGCATGAGGGCGCAGTATTGATAATCCTTCCATTTATCCATTGTAGTTTTGTGGCACAACTCCGATTTGCCGAATTTGAACAGCTCCCGCCTAAGCTCGACGAAGATTGGCCGCTGGGTGTATGTGATGTTTGTGAGAACCTTGTGCAGCCACTTAATGACTCTTGGAAAATTCATTATCGACGATCTATCTTTGCACACCGTGCTGAGATTTTTCGTGTTTGATGGATAGTAGTCCTCGAGGGGATTGGACATAACGCCGGCACGAGCGAGCGCACTTCTCCACTCCTCCCTGCGCGTGTCCTTCCAACCGCCGGCATAGGATATGGCTTCTCTATATCCGCTTTCCCCTTGTTTGTTAAGAAAGCCACGGCCTCTTGGTGTCTTCGGTCCGAGTAGGTCCTTGAAGCCCATATTTTGCTCAGCAGCATCTGATTTTTTCGCCAGTTCTTCAATCTCCTCCACATCGTCATCATCTCGATCCTCTTCGTCTTCTGCTTCTGGTTCTGGTTCTGGTAATAATTCTGGGTCTGGGGCTAATTCTGTAACCTTCAGCTCCTTTCTGGCACTGCTTACTGTACTCAATTTATTTTCCACCACTTCTTCTTCATCCTTGTCTGATCCCTCCTCGTCGTCTTCCTGATCCATCGCAAGTTCATCGTCAACTGGCTTTTCTTTAGATTGGACTACATCTCCACCTTCTCCGTCGCCGTCGCCGTCTCTTGCTCTTGTCTTTTCTTGAGCTTCGTTAACTACTACCTCTCCCTCTCCTCCTCCTACTCCTCCTCCCTCTTCTTCTCCATCCCTTGCTCTAGGCTTTCGTTTCTCGTCATAGTTCTTAGTAGATCTATGCGAAAGAGTGATGTCCCCCGTTGTGTTTATTGCTCCCGTATTCTCCCTCTTGGTTTGAGCATTTTCAAATGAGGGAATTTGGAAGAGTCGGATACCCCGACCAGCACTTATCGAATCTTTTGCCTGGTCGCTCAACCCAAGATCATAGTCGACTACCAGTCTGCTGCGGTTACCAGCGATTACCATGTGCGATGTATTCATTGGGTAAGTGCCTTGCGGTCCGACTAGATGACGGCGATTCAAGGGAATCGTCTAATGGGATTTGAATGATTGGTTGAATGGTTTATCTAACTGTTTGTTTGATCGACTTACGGTAATAAAGCAACAGAGGCAGAGGAAAACCATCACGCTTATCTTGTACATTTTTGAGTATCCTAATAGTTTTATTCACAGCAAATTTAAGAAATAAATAACTAGAATATGCACATGTAACACTATGAATTTTATATTGGAAATGAGACTATTCCACAATTCCATTTGGGGAATGAAAGAACAATGTATACTATGATAAAACAAAATGAATGCAGATCAAAAGATCATCAGATCAATAAATAGCAGCAGGATCCTCCATAGTGTTTAGTTTCAGCTTTAGATCCAGTTTTCCAAAGCAGCACTATTATGGACCTGGTTGGACCTGGTGGTAGGGATATTTGGGTACCAACGACTCCATCATCATGTTGCGCATTATCATACATTTCAAAAACATTTGAACAGGAACCGAATTAGAACTGTGGCAGAATAACAATGGCATACCCGATGTGCCATTTGCCTTTCGAAATGCAGGGTAAAGGTGCCTCTTGCCGTACGGCTTTTTATAGATATGAGGCTTAATATAGTTCATAACCATATCCGCTCGCCTAATGGTTGATTTGTCCCAGCACACGGTGTTTATCTTCCCATCATCGGGATAGAACTCCATTATTGGACTCGACTCTAGGCGTATTTTAGGTTGTCGGCTTTGGTGCTGGAAATGGTACCGCGTGTCCTTCCACACAGGTGCTTCGGTATGTATCATTTGATCATCTTCCAGTACCCGGTCCATCATCAACACGCTCTGTGGCCTGGCCAGATATTTCATCGGTATTGTAAGCTCCATGGGAATTTCACGGGTGGTTTTTTGTACCTGGCTTTTGAATCCGGATGGGGGGCTACTGAGGTTTTGAAAATATGTGATCGGACGAGGATCCAGCAGCATCAGTCCTAGATTTCTGGTTACTGGAAACGTGGAAGCGTTCGATGTCACTCCGATTTCCCGTGTCTTCGGATCATCGACCCCAACGCTCGGATGGATTGACGTCAAGGACGTCGTGCGTCTTATTTGGGAACGATTTTTAGTCTGCGTTCTGCCCTCGCCTTTAATATGAGATTTTTGTATTGATGACGCACTGAGGTTTTGAGCCTTTGTGATCGGACGAGGATCCAGCAGCATCAGTCCTAGATTTCTGGTTACTGGAAACGTGGAAGCGTTCGATGTCACTCCGATTTCCCGTGTCTTCGGATCATCGACCCCAACGCTCGGATGGATTGACGTCAAGGACGTCGTGCGTCTTATTTGGGAACGATTTTTAGTCTTCGCTCTGCCCTCGCCTTTAATATGAGATTTTTGTATTGATGACGCACTGAGGTTTTGAGCATTTGTGGCCGGACGCGGATCCAGCAGCAACAGTCCTTGATTTCTGGTTGCTGGAAACATGGAAGTATTCGGAGTTACTCCGATTTTCCGTGTTTTTGGATCCTTAGCGCCAACGCTCAGACGGGTTGAGCTTAAAGGAACCACGACCCGTACGTGGGAACGCTTTTTACTCAGCCCTTTGTCTTCGTTTTCCCTTTCGATATTAATATCTGATTTGCGTCCTGATGGGGTACTGAAGTTTTGAGAATTTGTGGTCGGACGAAGATCCAGCAGCACCAGCCTCTTTTCATTTCCGATTCCTTGGACCTTTGCTTTGCTGTTGGAATCAACTGTTTTCGATCTAAAACGCCACCAGTCATGAGTTGTGGAATTAACTTTGAAAATGGCAAGTCCCTTGGATGTGGTTGTCCGTGGCGAGTGTATTGAGCTTGAAGAAGGCTTTAAGTGGACACGAACCGTGGACGGTGGCAGTGTAGGTGCGGCTCTGATTATCTGCATTTATTCGGGATAGAGATAAGTTTAGTAACGCTCAAAAATTAAGGAATGGAAATACATTCGAACAACCCCCCTCCAACACCATCCCCGGGTACTCACGCAGATCAGGCAACCCATGAACAGGGCAAAAATCAAATGGTTCAACATTCAGGACAACCCTTACCGATTTCACTGTCAATTTATAACACTAAGAGTTTCCCTGTGAAGATTTCAATTGTACACAAATGGCAACAAATATTTAAATTCTGTCAGTAAATTGGGTATACAATTGAAGGGCATACTAAGGGAGGTTTCATTGCTGCCATTGAATTTTCTTACCGACTTTCCTTCACTTCACAATTGAACATTGAGTTGGATGGATTGCACACTGCAATCTCTATAGAGATTTGTGCTTTAGCTCATTCAGTTGCCGAAAGGGAAAGGAATGTGTGGAAAGTCGTTAGGGACAGTAAGAGTGTTGCAAATTGAATGACATATATTCGGCATCGACTTTATTTGACTTTCACAGACTACAAAGGATATAGTACGTGGTGAATCAGGCGCCTTTCTTTGCCTTGAACAACAGACGATAGCCGAGATTTGGTGCAGCCTCTCCAAAGATCAGCAGAACACTCCATGGTGTTCTGTTTCAGCTCCAGTTTTCCGATCCAGATTTCCAAAACAGGCCTACGCTGGACCTGCTTGGACCTGGTGGTATGGATATTTGGGTAACAAAGACTCAAAGAACATGTGGCGCATAATAGCGCACTTTAGAAATTTAAAGACAGAAGTATCTTCAGGGCCGTGGCAAAAAACTAGGTGTTCAAGGCGGCTTTCATCGTCCCGCCATTTCCTGTTAAGTTTTCTTTTGCCGTAGGTCTTCTGATAGATATAGGGCTTAATAAAGCTCGTAACAATATCCGTTCCAACAATTGTTGACTTATCCCTGCACACGGATTCTCTATTCTTATCATCGGGGTAGTACTCCAGCATTGGATTAGACTCTACGCGGAGTCGGGGCTGTCGGCTGTTGTGCTGGAAATGGTACCGCGTGTCCATCCACACAGGTGGGTCGGTGTATACAATTGTTTGAGTCTTGTAGTGCTTGGCCAACTCTTTCTCCATTTCATTCTCCTCATACTCCTCATAGTCCTCATATTCTTCTTCCTCCTCCTCCTCCTCCTCCTCCTCCTCGTTCTCCTCCTCCGCATTCCTGGGCAGATATTTGATCGCCTTCTCGTACTTTGCTCTGGCCAGATATTTCATTGGTATTGTAAGCTCCACGGGAATAGAAATATTACGGTGTATTTTATGTCCGTTTTCGTTTGCGACCAGTTTTCTGGTTGAACGCCTCATACTCTTCTGCCTGCTTTTTTTGGGTCCGGATGGGCTACTGAGGCCCATCAGTAATAGCCCTTGAGATCTGGTTGGAGTCAGTCGGCTCTTCCATGTCTCTGGACGCTTAATCGGATGGCTTGACCTCAAAGGAGTTTGGGCAGGCTTCTTAGTCTGAATTCTGTCTTTGGTTTTTTCTTTGCCATCAATTTTAGATTTGAGTCCGGGTAAACTTCTGTTGCTTTGAGCATTTTTGGTCGAGCGATGAACAAGCACCAGTCCTAGATTTCTGGTTGCTGGGACACTGGAAACGTACGGAATCAATGTGTTTTTTCGTGTCTTTGGATACTTGAGGCCGAGGCTTGAATGGTTCGAGCTTAAAGGCGGCGTGATCTTAACTCCAAGTCTCTGAAGGATTGAGCCTAAAACAGGCTTGAGCTTGACAGGATCGGTAGATGCCTCGAGCGTATTCCGAAGTGCAGTCGAGGCGGGATTTGTGGCAACATATGCCACAAAAGCGCTGTTTTCTTTGCCGCCTTTGGGGACTTTTGTTTCGGTGATTGAATTATACGTGGATCCTGAGGGCGTCCAGTCAACTTCAGCCACTGTTGTTCGACTAACATGCAACAGCGTTTGAGGCTCGAACTGGGCACGATCGGTGGATAATGGAAGTGTAGGTGCGGCTCTGATTATCTGCATTTTTTCGGGATAGAAATAAGTACATATGTATATCGCGTATCGCTCAGAAATGGTGGAATGTAAAGGCATCCCCTCCCCGGGTACTCACGGAAATCAGGCATCCGATACACAGGGCAGAGCCCAAGTAAATATTTGTTTGTTCAATCATTTGGGGACTCACTGCCAATTTAAGATACTAAGTGTTTCGTTGCTAAGATTCCCATTCAAAATGGAAGTTCTGTCAAGAAATAGAGTATACAATGGAAGGGCATACTGAGAGAAGGTTCATTGCTGCTTTTGATTTTTCTTACCGACTTTCCTTCACTCTCTCTCTCTCTCTATCTCTTTCCCCCTTCCCTCTCTTTCCGCGTGTCTCTCATTGCAATATAGATAGAATGCACACGGCGGAGAGCTGCCAGAAGTAACTGGAACTGGGTAACACCTTCGGAGAGACATAAAGACAGACCGACAGAGAGACAGACAGACAGACAGACAGACAGACACTTGGCCAACACAAAGCCACTTGGTTGAAAAGAGCGGCTCAAGGTCATCACGCCACCACACTAACAACAAAATACACACAAACCCAAAGCAACAAACCAAAACAGAAACCAAAGTGAACGCCATAGTCGATTCTCCCGTCAAAGTGATACCCCGTACTCGAAACACTCTTCTCAGCTTGAGCATGAAGTTGATTCGCTGTGAAAATTTCCCATAACATAACGGATGCATGCCATTTACTTTTAAAACAGACAAATCTTGGTTTATAGAGAAGTATAGAGAACTGCCTGGATCTTCGTTCAGCATTTTCTGGTTATCAATGCTGTTGCTTTTGGTTTATTGTACAAATTTGAGGAGAACTTGATTTTATTTTGATTTGACAAAATTAGGTAATAAACTAAAGTGAAGTAATGTAAAATAATATATATAGTAATAATCTGAACCCCACACACCCATATTTCAAACAAAATTTTCATTTTTCAGGTACTAACTAGCGAAATGAAACAGAAATTAAATTAAATATATTAAAAATATATGACAGTCTTTTTAATGCGGCTTGTATTTAATGTAAATCTAAAACACTTTAAAACAATTATAATATTCCATTTTTAGGAAATATATTTATTCGAAAAATACACTACTATATAATTATGTTAAATATAAAGTATATTTTATCTATTTAAAAATACAGATTCTTTTTGAAAGGATACGAAATTAGAATAACTCAATTGATTGATTTTGGAACTGATCTCCGGCAATGTCAAATGCCTCTTCGCCTACTACGGCTGAGGATACATTTTTCGCTATCGAGGGCTGGCTGGCAAATACGAACGACTGATATATACCGACTGATGCTCTACAATTACAGGGTATCAAGAAACTGCAAATCTCTTGACAGCAAACGCCGTCGTTGTCCAACTGCATCGCCAAAGAGCAGTTAAAGTCGTATTTTCAGCTATCTTCCCCGACACCCCGCTGCCCCGTCTGCGTCTCTCAATGGCCTCGAATACGCTGCAGCAACAGCAAAATCGGGCTGACGAAATCACGAAGTATTTGAATTGAATGAGCCACGAACCAAAGTGCGGCCCAGAAGGGGTTGGCTGGGGACCAGTGGAGGGGTGGGGCAATTGCCCAGAGAGGAGTGTAGAGGGGAGTACTGAGGAGTGAAGGGGCTACAAGAAGGCACAAAGGCAAGGCGAAGCGTGTACTAATAGATGGAGTTGTATCGCACAGAAGGGGCTCCCATCTACCATCTACACAGGTCTACACGGATCTATGAAAATATACCCTTAGTACTGAATGGACTTGATTTCCCCTTAAGCGGATTATCACTGTACTTTAGGCAAGGCTTGAGCTGCAAAAATTTCACACAGTATTTCAATTGCACTTCAAGGGGAGTGTGTGAATGTGTGAATGGATTGTGTAGCTGTCAGATACATCTCGGAAAAATTACACCACTGTAAGACTTCCTCCGTTCTCTGTATCTCTCTCTCTCTCTCTCTCTCTCTGTCTCTCTCTCTGTCTCTTTTCTTCAATCGATCTTCCCTTTTATTACAAATCAATGGAATGCTAGTCGTACACTCGCTGATCAAATAAACCGAAAGCTGCTCCATGCTCCATGCCCCATGCCCCATGCCCATATACCCAGCATTGATGATCATCATCTATGGTTGTTGTCGCCTTGTGGGCGTCATCAAAGTTGCCGTTCACTTGCGATATTCCTCTCGGCTTGGTGGCGGGCTGGTGGGCGGCGCCCCAGCGACTCGACAACTGCTGTGGCTCTGTGGGGCCCTGGCTTTGGTGGCGTGCCTCGGTGGCATTTGGTGTCATTTGAAGTTAATTGCTGGGAACGGGCTCCAGCCCGGATTTGTGTCAACTCTTAAGGTTAGCCACGTAATTATGATCGTTGGCTTTTGGTGTCTTTAATTCTGTTCTTTTTTTTCGATTGAAAGACATGCACATGAGAGCAGGAGAAATAGGAGTATTGTAGAAGTATTGTTGAAGCGGGAGGTCACTAGCTGTCCGATCTTACATATATAAGAAATATATATGCATATATCCGGTACAATCAAGGCTAACAGTTTAACATGGAGCCTTATAAACCTTCATCTAAATTGAATGGTTTTGAAAAAAAAAAGAAAAAACCGAAGCATTTAATACACTTGAAGATTAATTATTAAAACATATTTTATGTCTATGTACCTATATATTTTTCATTTTTAGCAAAATGTCCATCTCAAGAAAAATTATTGGGTGCGTTTACCAATACAACTTGATCACGGATTAGTGATCGATTTCTTACGATATTGCTGCTGATCGCTGATTAGCGATTACAATTAGTACGATTATTTTCATAATGCATGAAGCTGTTTGCTTGTATCCATAGCTGACCTATCGAATAGAATACTCACTGAATCGGAAAGAAAGAGAATTTGTTGTTAGAATTTGATTGTTACCTGAATTGGTATAAAACTCGATTGATATGAATTTCGTATCATAAGACTTAGACATTTTTCACCGATCGGCCCTATACCATCCATAAAGTCTTAAATTTCATAGCGATATCTCTTAAATCTCGTAATGCCGCCAGATAGGTCGTTCCGCCCACTGTGCGATGGCATTTATACAATATAGTCATCGGCAAGCCACCTGCCACTCATTTCGCCCGTGCGCCAAACCCCGGCTCACTCGCTTGCGCGTAGATATCGTAATAATCCTTCGTTTTCTGTGTTGAAAGCATCTAAGTAAAAAACTCTATTAAGAGATCTCTGAAAGGGTATACGCCAAGCCAACCTTTTCCCACTCCGTGCACCTCTCACCGCAGCCTCTTCACCTTTGCCCCCCGCTGCACCAACTCCTCATTCGAGTCAGCTTTTCTTTGTGCCCGCTGGCGTTCCTCGTTGCCCGCTTGGGAGTGTGAGAAAACTGCTCGAACAGAAACATGTACAGAAAGATGGAGTTGGAGGCGAAGACGTCTCGCTCGCTTTGAGTGGAGGGTCCGTCAGGGCCTGGGTCCCGTTAGACGAGGCTTAGAAAAGGGCAAAGCCACCTTCACACATACACATGGATACATGGATACATAGATACTAGATACATACGTATTTGTAGAGTTAGGATCCGCTGCAACAAAAATTGGTCTGAGGAAATGCGAGTAACCGATTTCGAAACATCACCCAGCCTTTCGGCTTTCATTTCGATTATGAAATCCCAAACCAAAAGATAGTGGAAAGAGACAGAGAGAGAGAGAGAGAGAAGGAGTGAGAGAGAGGGATGCAAAGTGGTTGGTTTCCGTCTTTGCATTGAAAGTTTTCCCTGGGAAGTTTTCACTGGACCTGGAGCACTGGAGACCCTTGGACACTGGAGAGGTATTCAGGTCAAGCACTTCAATGCGTTGGGCAACAAGACGGCTTTCGTTTCAAGAGGAAATCCCTAAGATTGTGACCCCCAAAAAAAGATCAGCTAGAGATGGACACAATTCTAAATTTCGTAATTCTTACTTTTATTGCTAAGCTCTTTGCTTTTGTTGTGTGATTCAACATCCATTCGATTTCGTTTTGTCGGCCGACTCCTTGTTGGCAAACCAGTTTTAGAATTGGCCAAAACACTAAATAACAAAAACAGCGGACGATATACTTGTCTTCGAGAATCCCACGCAGAACGCGTTTCAGTCAGTCAGCCAGGCTTTCGTTAACAAAGTGCACGACTTTGGTCTAATAAAACAAATAGATACGACACTCACAGATACAGATACAGATGCAGATACAGCTACAGCTGCAGAGAGGCAACCCCCCTCCCACGCACAGGCAGCACAGCGAAGGTTGGAGAGTCTCGCCTTCCTCGTGGAGAGTTTCTTAATTAAAAGCAAATTTCATCTCAAACACAGCAGCAGCAGCGGCAACAACAAACAATTAAGCAATTAATTTATTTCAGCTGGTGGCACTTTGAATAGCGGGAAAAAATCAAGCCGAGTAGTAAATGGCCCGTCAGGCAGGCAAACCTGTTGATCGACAGAGGCCCCAGAGAACCCAGAACCTCGATCGACTCGTAGTCGTACTTCGCTACTTCTCGGGTAGTGCCCACAGTTACGGCCCTACCGGTGGAGAGAGATATGTACACCCCTTGGGACTCGCCACACGAGAACCTTGCATTTCGCAAGGGAATGCAAATGATGGATGCACTTGGTACGTATTCCGCTCTGATGAATCATTTTGATTGGTGATTCATGGCTCACAATTATTGTAATTATCTATCTATTCCAACGAAATCTAACATTGAATCGAAACCATATATGGGATGTTCTTAAGGGTTTATAAATGAGGTCTAAAAGTAATATGGATGCCAGGCAAAATTCAAGATTGTGTGAATGATTTCCTATATATGTACATATGTATCTCCATGATTATACCCGATCCAATAGACGAAGAAATTAGGGATATACTGAATATCGGGTATAAAAGTAATGAAGCGGTCCTTGCCGCACGGTCTTTTGCTAAATCTGAAAACTCCTCTGAAAGGCAGCCCTACAATTCCCAAAAAAACTCATTTGTGTTAGATCTGAAGGCATTTCCCCAATCGCCAGATCATTTGTTTGACCAAATGATTGACGATCTTCTCCAGGCATGATCTAATGATCCTTTAAATGGCTAAAAATAGCCGGATACGCTCCCCAGCGGGTACCTGGTTTTGGGTAACGCCCCAGTTCGCCGTTCGCTGGAGTTACCCAAGTTGTAGGTCCAGTGGGTTACGTGTGCCACATTTCCACCTGGGGGACACCCCCAGCAGACCCAGCCCTATTCAATCGATGGGGAAAATATCGAGTCATTTCGGTTTCAGTTAGACGCGCGACCGAGAGAGCAGTACTTTATAGTAGAGACGCCGCCGCCGGCACGCTTCTGGCCAAAACCCGTTTTTTTTTTTTTTTTTTTTGTAGATGGATGGATGGCATTTGGAATCGCTGTTGTTGTTGCTGCGGCTGCTGTTGCACTTGGAATGCGCCCGCCTCTTATGCTAGAGATTTCCCCCGCACGACGCTATTTTTAGCTGCCTCGCAGAAACTTCATTGAAATGCAATCAATTTGCAAGTGGTGCAAAGAGAGGGAGAGCGAGAGCCACCCACTTGAAAGAGAGTGCGAGAGAGAGAGTGGTGTTTTGTGCTGAGCATGCAAACGACCAGAGAGAACAGAAACCGAAAGAGCAAAAGAAAAGAGCAGAAGAAGACGACGACGACCACGAACACGTCGAAGAAGAAGCCGCAGCGTCGGCAGAACGAAACGAGGACGACCAAACTGCATTGTTGTCATATTTCGTAATACGCTGAGGCAGCAGCCCCTCCAAAATGCATTGCTCCAGGGAAGGGGGAAGGGGGCCGGGGAGAGGGGAGAGAGGAAGAGGTTGGGTTGTGGCAGCAGGTCACAGCGGAACAGCGCAGAGCGAAGCGAGGAGAAGGAACAAGCTTTATTTCAACATAAGCTTATCATCAGGCTGGAGAGAGAGCCAGAGACCCTCAGAGAGAGCGAGAGAGAGAGAGAGCAGCACTCACGTAAGGGCAGAGCGCCAACGCAGCGGGGCTGTTGCGCATGTGTGTGCGTTTGAGCAAGTCAAAATGTCAAGTTGCTGCTGCTGTTCTCTCGCTCTTACTCTCTTTCTCTGCGTTCGCAACGCTTTCGGCGGCCTGACTCTGGCCTCTGCTGCTGGCCATTTGGAACCATTCCGAATGGCTCCATCCATTCCATTTCATCCGCTCGTCCGTCCACATCCACTTGCGTTTTTTGTATTGTTTTATTTCGGCCCAAGGCTTGGGCTTCAGTCAGACAGAGAGAGAGAGAGGCAAGCAATGCTCATTTATCACATTTGAAACTCTGAATTAAAATACTCGAAACGGGAGCAGGGCTACGATATTATTATCCACCCAGGCCCCAAAAGCACGAAGCAGGCGCGCGCATGTTCGTCGTCGTGGCAGCCCCCCACACACGCTCACAAGTCCAGACCGCCCCCCAGCCACACCAGCAGCTCCCATCCGCAGCCCAGGCCCCAGCCCCAGCCCCAGCCCCAGCCGCAGCCGCAGCCCCAAAGAAACGTCCGCTCAGTTCGTGTTTCGTGATCAACGCTCTCGGTTGGAGCTCGTGTGTGTCTGTGTCCGTCTTCGGGTCGATTCGGTCGTTCGGCTATTCGGTCCCCACGGGACCCACACGGCATCCATCCATCCCTACGTTTCAGTTCTGATTGGAGATTCGTGCGCCGCCGTTGATAGTCCGAGTACGCGGCGTGTTTCCCTGCAGCCCCAAGCTTTGAAGCTTTTATTATTTTGCATTTCGTTTTGGCTTCGTGTTCGTGTTTGTCTTCCGTTTTCGTCTCCTTTATTCGCTTGTGGCCTATGTTTTTACACAACTGTTTATGATTTGATTCGTCTGCAAACTGCAACTGCAACTGCAACAGCAACAGCAGCAGCAACAACTACACATTCAAACGAATCCAACACACAACAAAAAAAGTGTACTAGTGTTGCAACAAAACTTTCCAACCACGGACGACAGCTTACGGATTACTAAGAATCTTCCAAGAATCGGTAAGTTCCATTTGCTTTTTGGCAAAGATCTTTCCAGGAATCACACGAGTGTACTCGTACTCGTTCCCGTTTGAACCGGCAACTGAAATAATTCGAAAAATGAGGAGAATTTCATTCGCTGCAGCTAAATCTGATCTGAAAACTTGATTGAAATTCCTTTGAGGCTCATTTGCAATCTAATACGAATCTATAATGCCTACCAGATACATTTTCCACCCAGCTATTTCCCACACACAAACACACACACACACAGTCACACTGCTGCAACATCAACAAGGCAGGGCCGTCAGGCACTTAATGTATCTGATGGATACACACAGGCCCACAATGTTGCTACTGCTGTTTCGGTTTCTGTTTCTCTTGCTGCCTCTGTTGATTTTGCTGTTGTTGTTGTTGTTGTTATTGTTGTTGAGTGGGGAGTAATGCGCCACCGCTTTAGATACCAGATATGTACTAGACACATACTCGTACTCGTGGAAACGTCCGTTTTCAGTTTCTGCTGCTTATTTGTCGGTCTTGCTTCAGTGATCTTTGTCATTTTCCGACGCCCATTGCCATTTCCTTTTTTTTTATCCCTCCCCGCCAACTTTCCATGTGCCACTTCTAGTTCCCAGTTCCAGCAGCCGCACCCCTTTGGGTACGGCTTCGGGCTTCCAGTGGCCTGGAACATTCCATTATCCATTTTTATTCCAGGGCCATTTGCCTGATCTCCCCAACCCCCAGCCTAGAAAACGTCTGTATGAATGAATGACAGAGTGAATGAATGAGTGATTGAGTGAGTGATCTTTGATTGCGTCTTCCACGAGCTTCCGCTGCCACGAGGCGACAACCCTGGTGGCCCTGCGACAACTCTAGCACCTGCGCGCGCGGTCCACACAAATTCAATTATGCAAATCTCAACCCGATCTCCACATCTCCAATCTCCGTCTCTGTCTCTCCGTTCGCCGAGTGTCTGGCTAACCCACTTCACACAACACACAACAACAGCACACCATAAAACAACAACAAAAACAAATATCATGAATTATTATTTTTCATTGGGGCAAAAAGGAAACGAATGCAAAGCCTCCGATCACACATAAATTTTGCGGTTGTTTTGTTAATGAAACGAACGACAACAGCAACAGCAACAACGGCAACACGCTCTCTTATGCATGTATATATGTGTATGTACATATATCTCTAGCTCTTTCTAAAAGCTTTTTAAACACACACGCACAGACAGACAGACAGTCGTACCACCACCTTGCGCTCACAGTCAAAATTATGCTCAAATTATAACTGTTATTCAGCCGGCGATCGAAACAGTTAAAGAAGAAGAAGCTGCCACAGCAGACGATGTGAGGAGAGAGACATGACTAACAACACACGTTGTTGTCGTTGCAGCGGTAAAAATTCCCCCAAAACACAAAAGTCAACAAGTAAAAGTCCCAAGCGTCGTATACGCAATATCGGAAAGAGAGTAAAAGATACAGAGAGAGCCCCGTGCTCTCTCTAACGACGCGCGTGTCTGTTTTCACAAATATTTCGGATTCTTGATTTTCTGTCTTCTCTTCCCATTTTCCCATTTATAGCCACTGCAAGGAGGAGGGGACATACTGGTACATAATGAGGTTTTCCCAAACATTTTCGATGCACGAAAAAAGGGTCGAAAGTTATACATATATATTTCTGAATAAAGTGTACAGCCTTCAGGCTGCTTTAAGTGATTTTAATTCTTTAATTTGAATCGATTTCTTTGACATCGAAGACTTGTCAAACTCTACCAATCATGGCCAAATGTAGTCAACAGTTCTTGACGCTCCAAGCTCATTTGATTATTAGTCGTCAGAGCTACTCTGAGCCGGAATCCAGTAAACTTCCAGTCACACATACGATCCTTAATGATTGTTTTTAAAAGCTGTTTCGCACTCCCATATTTATTTCACTTTTCACGCTGCAGCTGCTGCTAGGCCCAAGGAAAAGGCTAAACACATGTCTACATTTTGTTCGTATATTTTCGAGTGTATATCCAGATGGTTCTTTCTTTTCATGACTCCTTTTATTTATCGTGGAGGCATTCGCCTGGTTGAATTTTTGATGAATGCAATTTTGATTTTTATCAACTTACGTGCTTTTGATCGCTATTCTCCGGGTTTCTCCAATCTTTCCACTACTCCGACTTGGACTCGTAAATCTCCTGTTTTAATTATTAATCTGAAGAACGAAAAAAGAGACTCCAACTACTGTAGAAGCCCAAATTTAAAAGTGGAGCACCGCAAAACGAAAAACACAACAACAACAAAGTATAAGAAAAGGCAAAAAAGAAAAGGTCAGTGGCCAAAATATGTTTTGTAATTCAGGCAGGCAGAAAGCATCAGCGAAAAGAGAATGTGGCCAAGAAAATCAGCAGCAAAGAAGCAGAAAGCAAAACGAGCCAAAAGCGGAAGCCAAATAGCAACCGTTTACAAAAAATCCGTTGAAGCCGGCAGGAATTGGGCCAGACCTTGGGGTTGTTTTGACCAAAAAGGATTTTCTTGGCCTGCACACACGTGCCTCGCGCCTCCCCCACCCTATGTGTCGCCTCATTTTGCAATTTCCGCTAGCTGTTGCCTTAAGCCTTTGCAACGCCTTAATTCAATTAACGCCGTCGGCGTCGCAGTCGCCATCGCCATCGCTGCCGACGCAGCTCAATGTCCGCGTCAAGTATACGCCCTGTGGCGGCGACCACACTCACCCACACACTCACAAGGCGTTTCCTATTTTGCATGAGAACGGGAAAATCAAAAAGGAGAACGGACAGCAGGCATCCGACTTAAGGCTATGTGCGCACAGCACAGGGAAAAGGCAAACATCAGCAAAAAGAGAGAGAGAGAGAGAGAAATAAGCAACTGCACGAAATGCAAATGGAAGGTAATTGAAAGCGACGACTACGCTGCCGACGCTGCCGACGCAGAAGTCGCCGTTGCAGCTGCAGTCGCCGTTGCGCTGGTGGCTACCCTTAAGCTTTGGCAGGGGACATTGTCCGTTTATGGGACGATGGGAGGCCCCGCTAGCATTGGAAGGGGCACAGGCACAGGCACAGGCACTGGCACTGGCACAGTGGTTTAAAGGCTATCCTAGAAAAATAAAAAAAGAACAGGATATTCAGATTGTGTTACCATATCTAAAGTTCGTAGAGGTCAGCTATGTTCCAAGGATCTCCCTTGGAAGAAAATTCGAACATTTGTTAATTAAATTGAACTAGAGATAAAATATATCTTTGTAATAAGATAAAATATGTATATCTTTATAATTTATTTTCTTTTGATCCCCAATCCTTTGTCGCACAATCACTTTTGCCCCACTGTCCATTGCGCAAAAGGCAAAGAGCACATGAGAATAAGAAACAGCAACAACAACTACAAAAAAAAGCTGTGTGTATATTTTAATCCTCTCAAAGAGGATTTTTTTCGATTGCGTCCGCTTCTCTGAGGCCGATTGCACACGACACCAATGCTTCCACACACACACACACACACATGCACACATCCATTGCGGGCCGGGGGCAGTGACAAGCAGATACTCGTACTTTTTTCTCGCTCGCGTTGCGTAGCCGCCTCCAAGGAGCGCCGCACAGAGGAAAGTCACCTCTAAACAGAAAACAGAAACAACAACAAAAACGAGCAGCAAACAAATATCCCCAACGCACACATACATACACACAGACACACACACACGGTCAGACACGGACAGTGCGCGATAAGCTTAATTGAGTGCACGGCGGTGGCGGTTGGCAGTGGTCATGGGGTCGCAGGGGGAGGCGACCGGGGGATGACACACACAATTTTATCAAGGGGCCTACACGCACACACACACACGAACGCACCCGCTGAGACAGGCACGCCAGGAGAGCAGCAAGGAGAACAAAAATATGCACGCAGTCGTGACGCTGACGTTGACGCTGACGCTGACTCTGGCAGAGGCTCCCTCCCAAACGCACGAAGAGAAAGCAGCGCCAACAAACTGCGTGCTTTTTTCTCGCGAGGATACCCTTTATACCAGATTGCAAGCGCGGGGATATGCGTAGAGAGTATTTTGTTTCTGACTAGCGCTGGCTATGTCTGCGCTCTACCATTTGCCACAATATTTCCAAAGCTGTTTCTGTGAGTGTTGATTTCACTTCAATAAGCCTCCCTCGCACTGTAATCTCCTCTCGAAATCTCTACCACTACAGGGTATTCCAGCGGTTGACGTTTGCCATGCAGATGCCTGTTCGTCTTCTTTTGCCTTTGGCCGTCGTTTCCTTTGTCTCTTGTAGTCAGCCGAGCAAGGTGATCCGAAGCGATAGCCGAGCGATCCTCTCTGGCTCTTTGCAGCGTACGCTGCAGCAGCGGGCGTGAGTGCGGGCGGGTGGGTGGCTGGCATCACAGGCGGGCCGGGACGGCCGCAGCTGTTCGGGAAAGTTTCGTCAGAGGATTTTTCTAGTGGCTGGATCCCCCGGCATTTGGGTCATGTTAAAAATATCCGCGCACCAAATTTCGGATTTCCATTAACGGGCCCAAGGAGCGAGGGAGCCGATGTGAGTGTGCCCGATGGGAGGCGGAGGCGACATCGGATAAGCCCAAAAGCAACTTAATGAAAAGAAATTACAAAGCAAACGCAAACGCAAAGAGAGCCACAAAAACAAAACACATGTGCAAGACACACACTCTCTCCCAGAATGCCGGCATTTCTAATTTCGATCGCACTTGATGTTTACTCTGGTCTCCCTCTCTCTCTCTCTCGATCTCTCTCTCTCTTTCTTTGGCTGCTCTCTTTCTTGCTGTTGCTGTTTCTGTTGGTGTTATCAACCAAATATCAAATCAAATAAAGCTTTTTCTTACGAGCGGGGGAATCCAAGGAGAGCTCCCAGGCATTCGAGAATTTCCTCCAATATGTAGCTAATGTCTTTTATCTTTTCGTTGTAGAACTCGTACAATGTCCCAAAGTACACATGTGTGCTCCTATCATGTACATATGTATGTACATACATATTTATGTATATATGTACTTCCTTTGGCTCTTTTCTTATCAGGCGAAATGCGGTTAAGGGAATCACAATATTCTATGGTCACAAAAGTAAACAAGCGCTACGGGACACGTGCAGAGTATCCACCGATAGAGAAGGAAAAAAGGGAAAACCCTCTCAGAACAGGTCAAAAGGTCATCGATGTATCGCCAAAGCAGTTTTTGTGGTGAGGGGAACACAGCCCTTAGAAAACGAAGGTTATTCAGCCAGCGAATGCCATCCTCCCATCCAATGGTAGATCGATCCCTTAATCTTTTCTGAGAGATATCTAGAGTGCAAGGAACAGATATTTATGATATGTATATACAAAAAGTATGTACGATTATATTGAAACAATTTTGATGGGACTCCAGTGCTGGGACTTCCATGTTGAGTGCTTGGCCAAGTGTGTCGTTGAGTGCTTCGCTTCCTCTGCCGTTGGCCGATGCCGGAACTTTCCCCGTTTCGCTGTTGACCCGCATTTCGAATGTCTAAATTAAGGACACCACCATAAAAAGCTCACCAAAGCAAAGCGCAAATGACTAAGGGGGGGGAGGGAGGGGGGCACGGGCGACAGCAAAAGCAACAATTTCATTTCTGTCTCTTATTTGTGTGGGTCGAGGCGTGAAGAGCACGTAAAAGAAGGAAACAAAAAACATGCATAGATCAATAATGCTGACAGCCGCCGCCCCAGTGGTGGATGGTCGGTGGGTGGGTGAGGCAGAGGAGTAGTGGTTCAGACAACTGTTGCCGCACCGCACCACATCGCATCGCATGGGGAGATGAAAGAGACGCCCTTCTATGGCGGGACTCCAGCTCCAGCTCCAAGCTCTTTTCGGCTGCATTTTTATGGTTGACAAAATGTCAGCCCGAAAAAACTATTTTGTAATCAGCAGCGGAGCGGCCACAAAAACCAGTCGGGTTGGCAGCTCTTGTTTTTGGGAGGGGGGCTGCCAACGCTGTGTCTAACGATGGCCACAAATCAGTCATTCAGTCGCAGTAGAGTCTGTACCCCGTCGTTCCCTATAGACGGATCCGCTGCTAGGGTGAGCGTGAGCTCATTCCAACGAAGGCAACAAGTTTTTCCTTTCCACTACCACTACCACAACCCCCAATCGCCCCACAACCAGACCCCAGCCTCTAGCCACTGTTCAGTGAAGCAGTGAAGTCGCCAGTCCCTTCCTCCTTCCTGCCGAGTATTATTTCATAGTCGAGTGGAAGACCCAACCGATTCTTGTCGCTCACTCCTCCGCAAATGTTTGCCATATATGATTGGAACCTCTATACAGATACATCTATCTATAAATGTTGAAGTAGTATCTGTGTGGATGTATGGATGGATACGAAAGCACAATGGGACAAATACCAGACTATATTTGTATCTAATTACGGAATACTACGTAGAAAAACTTAATTTTTACAAAATATAATATATTTTAAATGTGTGCCTATTATTTTACACAGTTTAAAGTTTATAAAATATAGAAAACATTTATTTTTGTATTTACTAGACTAGCTAGCAGTCTTTTATTGATATATTTTTTGAGTTTTTATAATTTTTATCGTCAGATTTCTGATAAAAAATCCACCTACTGATGGCCATGGTATGCACAGTGGGGATTCCTCTTGTGTCGCGTCTATTATTAAATTTCTCTATGAATGAAATTATTCACTATATCTACGTATACGTACATATGTACATATGTATCTACATATATTTTTGTGCATGTGTGTACATATGTATCTCTGTGGATGTGTGGGTCTGTAAAAACAAGCCTAGGCCGAGGCTCGGCTCTCGGTTACACTTGAATGACAATTTCGAAAAACTATGACTATGAGGGGGACTTTCAAGCCCCGCTTCGAGTCCTACTCTGCATGTATGTGTGTGTATCTCTGTTTGGCATTGAACAACGGCCCACGCTGCCCGTTGTCTCCCTCAACCCCATCCCCCAACCACCAACCACCAACCTGCTTCTACTACTCGGTGGAAGCTTACGTGCTTGGCTGCTAACCTTTTTTTGTATTTTCTTGGCTGTCTGTACATGTAGCTTTGAGCCAAGCTTTTTTCCTCCACTGCTTGCCTACGTGCAAAGGAATTTTTACACTTGGCGAACAAAAAAGCCAAAGGCGACTAGAAAGAGCTAGAAGCAGCCAGCAGCAGGCAGCAGCAGGCAGACGCAACAACAACGAAAACAACAACGGGACTTTATGACAGCTAGAAAACGAAACGAAACGAAACGAAACGAAGCTCTGACGAGCGTCAAGCTCAGTGAGAAAGAGAGAGGAAGAGCGGTGAGATGATAGGAATAGTGTGCAGAGAATGGAAGGGAGAGGGAGAGCATAGACTAAGGAATAGGCATGGGAAAAGGAATGCGAAGAGAAATGCCAGGCATGTAAGAAGGCAAAAAGTACAAGGTACAAAAAAAGAAAGGAAAGGCAGACTTGTTTCTGATTGGCGCCGATGCTTTTGATACCCTTGCAGATTACAGATATGTACATATGTACATATCGTTTCTATGGGTATAGAAAACACTATAGGGAAATATCTAATATTCTAAATCTTACTTGCCTTAAAAACAAGAGAAACCGAAGGTTAATACTGATAGGATCCGTATAAGCTTCCTCCTAAAGTCATAGATACCCTTTGGAAGTGGAGGGTATCCACAATTTGTCGTCGCTGTCGGCCGCAAAGGAGAAGCACACACGGCCAAGCAGCAAAACAGAGGAAGCATTAGAAAAGTCATAGAAACGGGGACGGGGTGGAGTGGAGTGAGGTGAGGTGAGACTTGGAAAACAGTTGGCGGCTAGCGGGCCGAGACGATGCGGCCCCAAAGCGGTAGCGGCAGGAAAGAGGCGCTGGGCGCAGTGCTGGCGCAGGCTGGGAGGGTTACAGGGCGGGAGGGAGATACGGAGGGGAGGAACATGTGTTTGGTGCCAACCTGCGATACCTGTTTCCGCGCGATGGCAGCAACGGCAGCAGCAGCAGCAGCAGCAGAATCCGGCCACCGAGCACCAGTTAGTCAGTCATCAACAGTTGGCTGCCACACACAGATACACACAGATGCAGGAAACCAGCACACAAATACACACACACAGTTACGCTCTCCTAACGTCTCTCCGTCCGATCTCTATTGGTATTTACACAGTAAATAGCGCTGTAGGAAATCAAACAAACGCTGAGAGAACGGCTGGGCTGGCTGGCTGGCTCTCTCTATTTCTCCTGCTCAAAGAGCGGGCAACAGAGATAGAAACACAGAGAGCGAGAGAGAGAGAGACAGAGCGTGACAGAGGCAGAGACACGCATGCCATGCCATGCCGCAATCCCAGGCTACTGCTGTGGGGCGCTCGATTCGCTCTCAAGCTCTCGTTTTTTGTGGGGGCGAATATGTGTGGGCCACGCCGCACCGCCGCACCGCCGCGCCACATGGGCAGAGTGTCACGCACACACACGGACATGCCCCAAGGCAGGGTCCCCCCACAATGACAAGTCCACCACCGCGCGACAACCGCGACAAACTTACAGACAGACAACCACATCAATAAAAAAAAAAAATACGGCTAGAGCTAGAGCCAGAAACCCACTTAGAGCCGAAGATATTGAGTAATCCATTGGCAATCCGTCACCAACAAAACGACAAAGATGCACCTCATGAAGAGGAGGCCAAGATAGAAACTAAGGATAGGATTCTGTTAAAGAAGGAATATCAGATAGAGAGAAAGTGATACGATTGAGAGGATCCTTTGGCCAGATTTTCAAAGATTTCCTAGGTTCTACCTTAATTAGAGGATCTTAACCAAAAAATCACAATAAAAGATCTGTGTCCTTTAGATTGCCTTACTGATGTTCTTCCTAAGGATAGGAGCGATGGTATTGGGCCCACAAATGTTATGAGAACATGGTATTAGTCCTCTGAGATGCATGGAAAATGATATCCAGAAAATCGATCATCGAGCTTTATTTTAATGTTTATTATATTATTAGTAATTTAAATAAATGAACTGAAAGTTAAGCCAAATAATCCACAATCCATCAATAGAGTTTTGCTCGTAAAAGGATCTATACTTTCAACAAAATCTTTCACATAAACTATTTTTATTGAATATCCAAAACATCATTCGATATAATTGATCATCCTCGATCAAGCGTTTCTTCTATGTATTTCTATCCCCCCCAAAATGAGCGGATTCCCATTCCTAGTGTAAACATTCCGTTTTCACTGCCGTCCAACAACAAATTTCAACATCGTCATCTTCAGGCGGCGGCGTTAATTTGTGGGGGCCCCTGTCACCGATTATACTTTCAGCCTCCGCAGTTTTACTTAATACTACCACACACAAACACATACACTGTGGCAATGGCAGTGGCAGGGGCAGGGGCCGGGGCCAGGGCTGGGGGATGGGCATCTATTGTTGTAACTTCTTTTTTTTTTGCTGATAAAAAATTCAAGCAGGAGAGGAGCAACAGCAACAGCCGCCAGCCGCCAGCCGCCAGCAGCCTATGCATGTGGAGAGTGGTGTAGAGAGGAAGTCATAGAGCGTAGATAGAGTGGTTAGATGTTATACGTATTAGACCAGCGACTAAGTAGAACGAACGAACGGCAACAATGGCCACCACCAAGCCACAGCCACAGCCCCAAAGCCCCACAGCCACACAGCGCCCCACAGCAGTCGTCGGAATCATCGGAATCGGAGTCGCACCGAAGCCACAGACAGCGATCGTTCGTGGCAAAGCTCCACAAAAAAAAAACCAGAAAGGAAGGCTAGCCCCTCGGGGTCCGAAGCTTTAGATACCCTTGCAGATTGGATGTTGGATCAATGTTCGTGTTCGAATTGTAATTTATATTCAGGACTGCTTTTATTACAACGATTAGGATTATTTTCGAATTCAAAGAGATTTTTCGTGCAAACTTCGTCACTATGAATCAGATTAGAATCCTTTTCGTTTTAAATTCATTTAAGAACGATCTTTATGCTGCAATAGTGTTGATCTCTGCGAAGTTTTTTCCATAAATCATCAACATTGAGTAACTTTTTTCCTTAACAGAGACAGGTGCACAAAAGGACATGTCTATCAATATCATGGACATGGAAATGCTTCCTTTTACAGCGTTTTGCCAACATCTGGTCGGAATAGGAATACCCTCAAGGCAAGGGTATAGAAAAGCGGCACACAGGCGCAGCGACCAACCAACAACACGCAATAGGGCAAGGCAAACAACAACAGCAGCAGAGGCAGCGGCAGCGGCAGCGACAGCGACTGCGACTGAGGCAGAGCTAGCAACAGGAATTTACGATTCAGTGACTACCTTATTGTTGTAGTTGTAGTTATGTCTGTCTCTGTCTCTCTCTCACTATTTCACCTGGTGTGTGTGTGTATGTGTGTGTGAGAGCCTATTAGGCGAAACGATCGTTTCCGTTGTAGGGGTAGGGGATAGTAATAATAAACAAAAACAACAACAAAAAACCCCAACAAAGGTGTAGAGGATAAAAGCTACATAAAGTAAAGTGTAGAGAATAGAACAGAACTTTGCCCCAAAGCTCACTTCGTGCATAGGACTTCGACTCCAATTGGAGACGACGATGCCGCCGCTTCCCACTTGTAGAAGTTACTTGTTACAGTTGCTTACGTAATCCCATCACACACATTCAGACAGACGCTCCTTTGCACACACAAGCACACACACTCGTCACTCGTAGCGATCGCTGGGACTGGGTCTGGCTCAAGTTTCCACATGTTTTTCCTCGATGTCGGGGGAAAAATCCAATTTGAAAAAAGGCAGCGCCCAGGCGCCCAACCCCAATAACCAGGCCCAACCCAACCCAAATGCCGCCTAATGCCCTTACACACACACACAAACAAATATACAAATATACACTTACAGATGGAAGCTACGAGGCTGCTGCGCGCACCCAAAAGCTGTATTTTTTGTTACTGTGGTTTTTTCCTAGCTTTTTCCCCCCCATCATGTTTTTCATTTTAACCCCGTTTCGTCAACGCTCTTGGCCCGTCCCTCACTCAAAACAGCAAAGCAACAGCCCCGAGACCGAGACCCATGCCTGCCCGCCTGCCCCTTCCTCTTTTTCCCCTCTCTCTCGCCGTCGCGTGTAAAGGAAATTAAAAATTCAAAAAGTCAAAGGCGCAAGCAGCGCGGCAACAGCGGAGGAGAGCAGCGTGAGAGATCGTGTCGTGGTGTGAGAGAGCGCAGCGCAGGAGAGTGAGTAAGAGAACGGCAACAGTTTTTCTGTGGAGACTTGGGGACGGGACCCAGTGAAAAGTCTACAAAGTCATCAGCAGCACCAGCAGGCAGGCAGCCCTATGCCTGTTTCTGTGAATGTAGTGTGTGACTCTTGTATGGGTGTGTGTATGTGTGTGTGTGTGCTCATTCCTTTTGTGAGCGCGCTGGCAGCGCTGCCTCGCCTCGACGGATGTAGGATTGTCGGCAATGTGTACGCGTTTGCATTAGTGTGTGTTTGCTGAAGTGTGTGTGTGTGTTTGCGAGTGTGGGGCCGCGACAGCGATGACGACGACGACGACGACAGCGACGACGGTTCGTGGACGTGGTCGTTTCGAGCTTGGGAGCCCGAGGATCGCTCATTCACATTTTGGATTCAACCGGGACGGACGAAATTTGACGTGCGGCAAAAGTGTTTCGTTTCGTTTTTCGTTCGTGCGGATTGCGGTTCGGTATGATCGCATCACCCTCCTCCTCCACCGCTCTCCCTGTTCGTCATTCTCCTTCTCTCTCTAACGCTGCTCTCACCGCCTGAGTTGTGAAAATTTCCACTTGGAAATTTGGAAATACAAAAAACCAAGCAGAAAAAAAACTAAAATTAAACAAAAGAAAAGGAAAGGCAAAAAAACTGCAGGCGTCAGCAAAAGGAGAAAATATTAACAAACAAAAAAAAGAAAGGTGCTTACTATTGTGGAATATTAATTGAATCCGTCTCCCTCTACCCCTATGCGACTGTGTGTTTGTGTGTGTGTCAAAAGGGGTGTAAAAATAAGCGCATGTTTCCCTCTGCTTTTTTTTCCGTCTGTAAAGTGATCTCCTCTCTGCCGCAGGCAGGCAGAACCGTACCGTGCCGTGCCGCCCACCCCTAGAACGACGACCAGGGCCTCCGCCGCCGCCACTCTTATCAGGCGCAGAGTGTCCGTGTGAGCAGACGACGTGACTGACTGAGGCAGAGGCCAGTGTACGTCTGTGTGTGTGTGTGCCGCTGCGCAGTCGACTTCCTGCGTCGAGGACTTTGACTTACTCATTCGTGCGCGAGTTTTGAACGAGTGAGGACGGGTTCACTCTGTGGAACTGAAACCGAAATTGCGGACAGAATTAAGTAAAATTTAATTCTGCAAAGTAAGAAAACGCAACGGTAAACGGAAAGACTAGTGCGTGCCGCAGAGGCACGGCACGGCACGGCGAAAACAAACTGAAAACAATACAATTCCATTAAAAATCTAACCATGAATAAGAAGAAAAAAAATATATACATATATAAAGTATATTTATGTGATCGTGTGCGCGCCCGCTCTCTTGAACATTTCTTTGCTCTTGAGCGACAAAAGCTTTTTCGTAAAGCTCCTCTAATAACTAATAACTGTTTGCAAAAGCCCCAGTGACTGTGTGCATGGGCGTGAGTGTGTGTGTGTCTATTCGATATCTCTGTCTCTCCCGCTCTACGGGTATTGAATGGTTCTGCCCCCTCAATTGATTTGAACAAGTGCAGCGCAGACACAAGATGAAAACAAACGATCACAAAAAGTGCAAAGCAAAAAATCCAAGCAAAATAGTGGGACCCAAGAAGAACAGAAAGTGAAAAGAAAAAATCAAACAGTGTGACCCTCTCTCTGTGCGATCGGAGGAGCTAAAAAGGAGGATCGGCTCGGAATGGGAATGGGAACTGGAACTGAAATGATTTTCAATTAAAGCGTACAGGCGGCCCCGATAAGATAAGAAAGAGCGCGCGCACTTGCGGGCGGGCGGTCTGGTCGGGTCGGGTCTGGTCTGGTCTGGTGGTTTGGCAAATATTTAGCAAGTGCCGCGCATTCTCCTCAGCAACGGAGAGGGGATCCGATCCCCGGAGACGAAAAACGAAGACAACAAACGACAACTTTGTTTGCATGCGTTACTGTCTACGCTTCGTTTCGTTTCGTTCCGTCCGTTTCCTTCTCATGATTTCGTTCGCCCAAGGATGTTTTTGTTGGAATACGTATTTGGAATACGAAAGAGGGCGGAACAGCAAAGAGCAGCGCAGCCAACAGAAAGTCAGAAAGTGATAAGTGGATCCATGCCAACGGAATTTCATGACTTTCCACAACCATTTCTAGATGGATGATTGGGGGATTGTGTTCCAGTTTGGTTTTGTTTGTCTGAATGCCTGTGTGTGGTGTTGCCAGGTACTTTTACTGAACCGAGGGTAGATTGTGTTCTTTAACAAGATAACATTTCCGATCAGCACCACAACAAGACTCTGTTAATCCATGGATATATCTGGATCTTTGAACACTTTTAGAAACTAATGGAACTAAGGTACATTTTCTGCTTCCTCCAATTGAGGCAAAATTGATGATCTACTGGTACACCAAAAACCTTTATACTCATAGCTAATCGGTTAATTGTGACAGCCATAATTGTGCTTAAGACTGAAACTCCAAGGATTCCTAGTTAGCGTAGGGTATCTTCAAGTCGTGAGAGCGACTTTGGGCTTCTTAGTTCATTTTTTTTTATGGCAGGCGTAAAGTTTTTCCATTTTGTCGTCTACGTGTCTGTTGCTGCTCTGCTCCGTTCTGCTTCCTCTTCTTCCTCTTTTTGTTGTTGCTCTCCTATTCACTCCGTTCTCTGCCTTCCTCTTCTGTCTACTCTTCGCTCTGCTTCTTCTGTCACACACACACACGCACACGCCCTTTGGCAAGTTTTCAAGTCAAACACACACACAAGCATGCTTCTACAGGCAACTGTTTCTGTTGCCGCGTCGTTGTCCCATTTCCACACACACACAGCCACACATCCCCATTCACTCTCACAGACCGTCCCGTCCGCCGTCTCCCGTCCCCCGCTCGCGGCTCTCTTCTTCTTCATACTCTCTGTCGATCAGTGCGTGTTTGTGGTGGGGTTTCGGGATTTTTTGTTGCTGTTGTAATTTGCTGCCCATTTGAAACACATTTGAAATTTCCATTTAGATTTCCTCATTTAGTTTTCCTGACTGCCGTCGCCAGCGCCAGCGCCATCGCCATCGCCCCGGCAATGAATGGCCTGCATAATGTTCGAAGGGGGGCTCGGGGTGGGGAACAGTTTGACCCGCAGGGTCGTCTCTTAAATTAAATTTTGTTTGCACTTGCGAGTAATTTACGGAGCCCGCTCCCATGCGGGGGACGGGGAAAACTCTCAGATCTAACTGGAAGACACACACACGGGCTGGGGAGGGGCAATGGAATGTCCTTGAACAACATACATATGTACATCTGATAGCAGGATCCTTAAACCTAAAACTAACTTGAGTGTGCGTGTGTTCCGTTTGATTACAGCACGCCCTGGAATATATGTTCCGTACATTCAAACGATTGTCAGGAAGCAGGACGAGTGCTAAGGACATTAGATGAAACCCATGCTACGGCTAACAATTGAATGAAGAGCACTATATAGGGTATCCAGACAGCGTCATCCCGTCCAAATCCAATCAATCAACTAGCAAAAGGGATCACCGCAACCACAACGGCTTCCAAATGAAGATGGCATCCCAACGATTCTGCCTGCGATGGAACAATCATCAGAGCAACCTGCTGTCCGTCTTCGATCAGCTGCTCCACGCAGAAACATTCACAGACGTGACGCTGGCCGTCGAAGGACAATACCTAAAGGCACACAAGGCAAGTGTTTTCATCGTTTGAGGGGAAGAATGGGAGAAAGCAGTTCCTCCGGTCTAACTCTGGTTTTTTCTTCCCCCCCTCCTCCCGCTTTTTACAGATGGTGCTATCCGCCTGCAGTCCATACTTCAATGCTCTGTTCATCAATCACCCGGAAAAGCATCCGATTGTGATATTGAAGGATGTGCCCTACTCCGATATGAAGTCCTTGCTGGACTTTATGTATCGCGGCGAGGTGTCCGTGGATCAGGAGCGTCTTACCGCATTCCTGCGCGTGGCCGAGAGCCTGCGCATCAAGGGCCTCACCGAGGTCAACGACGATAAGCCCTCGCCGGCGGAGAGCACACCGGCGGCAGCAGCGCCGCCACAGCTGCAGCGCATCCAGCCGTATCTGGTACCGCAGCGTAATCGGTCGCAGGCCAGTCTTTTGGCCAGCACCGCCAGTGCCGCAAATAGTGCCACACTGCCGGTGCAGCCGTCACTCCTCAGCTCCGCTCTGATGCCCAAACGCAAGCGGGGCAGGCCCCGCAAGTTGTCCGGCAGCTCGAATGGCACCGGCAACGACTACGAAGACTTTGAACGCGACAACCTGATGAACGACGCGGACATGGGCAATGGCAAACTTGGCAATGACTCCTACTCGGGCAACGACGATGGCTCCGATGACAATCAGCAGGAATCCGGCAATAATGATGATTTAAATGTGAGTTTCCCCAAACGGAAAACGGCCCCCAATATTTTACTAATCATTGTTTTTCCGCCTGTAGGATCGTGATTCTATGCCCACAAAACGATCAAAGAATTCGAAGGATCATCGGGTGGTTAACCAGGCAGAAGACAACAGCACTTCCGGTGAGTCCATGTTCCATATCCAGACTGAAGGTTATCATAAGATCTACAAAACATATTTGTACATACAATGCATAGTATAGCCCCTAAGATCATTTTTGCCTTAATATTAAGAGACAGAATGCACCATCAATCCCAATCAATCAATCAGTCGATCGATACTACTACATCATTCTCCTGGTCAATCATTCAGTGCACCAAACAAAAAAAACAAACCACAACAAATACAACCAAAATCAATATCCAATACAGAACCAAAAGGTGAAGCCACATCTCATCTGCGACAAAAGATAAAAATGTTCGAATTATTTGAATATCGGAAAAGCTAAAAGGGATTTTACGCATTTCAATTTAGATCGAAAGGTACTCAAAGTATATACAAAACTCCTTCACACGCGCGTCGGTTTCCCCTTCATAGTGCAAAAAGTAACAACAAAAATATGTGAGAAAAAAATCGAAAGTTTCGTTCAGTGAATCCATCAATCGGCAGAGAACGTTGTTTTATAGGACCCCCCCAGTCGAGTGCGCTTTTCCGTCCGTCGGCAGGTGAGTGTCCCCAACAACAACAACAACAACACGAAGCGGTTTTGATGCCAACAGAAATGCAAATCCACAAAATGCTGAAGAAGAGAAATAATTGTGAAGTTGAGGATCGGGTTGAAGCTCACAGGGATTCATGGCCGACGTGAAAAAAAAGAAAAAAATATTTAAAAAGATGATTAAAACTCAGTACAAAAAGCAAGATCATTTTATGTTTCCAAAATTATGAACGCGCGCAAAATCGATGGCTCTCCAGAAAATGCAAAAAGTACGACCACAGCATCGCACCTCATGACCGCCTACGCCCATTATTTCATATAAAAAAAATAAAGTATAGCAGAAATACTCGAAAACCAGAAACAGAAAATAGAAATCATTTCGATTACCACGAACACGCGTTGAAAACAAATGGCTTGAAATCCCTATAGCTTTTCCGATCCGACTCAAAACTATCTCTCACTTTGTCGCGTCATTGTGTTTTGCCTTTCTCTTGCATACATCCTGCACCCATACACACATGCACACATACACACACACAAACACATCACCAAAAGATCCTTTGCCCCAAAGAGGAGACCTCACTAACGTTCCACTCTCTCTCTCTCGCTTGCTCTTCCTGTAGATGGCAACGACAGCGATGGCGATGGCATGGACGCCTCGTACATGGAGCCACAACTGATGCTGGACGAGTACGATGAGCCCGTGGAATTCAAATACAATCCGCTCACCGACAACAGCTCGCCCACGCAGGACCACACAGACGGTGGAGGCGGAGGTGGAGCCAACAGCAGCAGCAACAACAACAACAACCAGCACCTCAACGAACAGGTCCGTCAGCAGGCGCTCCTGATAGCCGCGCAACGTAAACACCATGTGGAAACGGCAGCAGCGGCGGCGGCAGCGACAACATCCGGCGGAATCAAGCTAAACATTATCGGAATGGCCGCTGGGGGGGCGCAGGTGAAGAGTATGGTCAGCATACCGAAGCTAACGCCCATTGGCAAGGCAAACGCCGCCTCCACACCACTAGTATCGCCTGCGTCGTCCTCATCGGCCAGGCCGCGCGTCCAGAAACGCCCGAAGCTGGGCAAGATGAACGGCGAGGTGAAGGGGGTGTTTACCAGCCAGGACTACCTCGATCTGTATAACAGCAGCGACGGGTTCAAGTTCAAGGCGGCCGGTTCGCTGAGCGGCAGCACGCCGAACCTGAGCGCCGCCGGCGGCGGCAGCGTTGGCTCGGCGGCCGTCAAGACCAAGCTCAATCTCAGCAGCAACATTGGCGAGGGCGACACGGAGGGCTCCGTCCGTGACTATTGCACCAAAGAGGGCGAGCACACGTACCGCTGCAAGGTCTGCTCGCGCGTCTATACGCACATCAGCAACTTTTGCCGACACTATGTGACCTCGCACAAGCGCAACGTGAAGGTCTATCCGTGCCCCTTCTGCTTCAAGGAGTTCACGCGCAAGGACAACATGACGGCACACGTCAAGATCATCCACAAGATCGAAAATCCCTCAACGGCGCTGGCCAGCGTGGCTGCCGCTAGCCTGGCCAATCAGTCTCTGGGCGTGTCCGGTGGTTCGACGCCACCGCCGCCAGATCTGAGTGCCCAGAATTCGAATCAGTCGCTGCCCGCTACCAGCAATGCGCTCTCCACCTCATCATCGTCGTCCACCTCGTCGTCGAGCGGCTCTGTGGGGCCGCTGACGGTGGCCACGGCACCCACAGCACCCGCTGCTGCGGCGCAGTAATCTCCCCTCGACCCACACACACACACCCGTACACCCATACACCCATACACCATATATCACCCATCCAAGAAGCACTCCTCAGACACACAGACAGAGACAGAGAGAGGTTGACTCCAGGAGAAGCAGCCACATATTCCAGCAGACTCCAATGGGGGATTGATCTGAGGATCGGGAGGAGGAGCAAAGTTAATCAAGAGGCAGCGCCAGGCGCTCGCTGTTGCAGGGGAAATGGGGGGTAGATTTTTTGTTGATTTTGTTTTTAGTTATTTACTTTTCTGGCTTCTGTTAAAAATCTATCTATTATTTTGCGCTTCTCTTTTAATGAACGAGAATAATGCGAGAGAGAGAAAATGCCGGGCAACGTGGAAATCTCTGATTATCCAAAAGACGAACCGAAACGGACAATTCCCTCACTAAAAGAAAGAAAGGAACCGTTGAGCACCGTCTTTATATATACATATGTTGTGCAATTATTTTCCCAAATCTCGAATCAAACCCACACCGAACCGAACCCTTTTTTTTTGCCTTAAGTCAATCCCGCACGCCCTCACTTCAAATCTAATCCTAACAGAAAAAAAGAAGATAAACCACCAATGCGATTACTATTTTTGTGTATCGAAATATATTGTATACATATTTCCATGAATACAAAAAAAAAAAGCAAGAAAGTTTTTTGTTGTTTTAGACACCAGAGCGGCCTTATTTAACGAATCACTGGGGCGGGGGGTGGGCGAAGGTTACTCTAAAAAGGTTACTCTAAACAAAAACCGACAGCACTTTTAGATAATTAAAAACGTATCTGCATAGCTTTAGATACAGATTTATATATATACCATATAAATATACACAATATCTATAAACATTGAATGGTATGTTTATGCTTAGCCCGTAGTTCTATTAATTAATTTATCATTATCTTATGTTCAGATATGCCTATGTTAATATATATGCTATATTATATATAAATCTTACATCTTACGAATCGCGAAAGCTAAAAACGGAAACGGAAGAGAAAAAATTGTAATGTTAATCATGCGAGAGGGAGCGCAAATCTACCTTGTTGCCTTCAAATGAAGCTAGTTAAAAGTTAAATCCCGAGTCTGGGCGCAAGGTCCTTTTTTGTGACCCCCAGTCACTCACCAACACACACACACCTATACAGATTGATCACCCGACCCCATAGGATATCCAACGAAAGGTTGCAAATGTTTCGTTGGTATCGGGAGTGGGAATGGGGGTGGGATGGTTTGTCGATTATTAATCGATCACTGATCGATGATAAATTGTAACTACAAATAGTAACAGCAACAATAATATACAATAATATTTGTAATGATAATAATTATTAATTAATGAACATAAAAACTAAACATAATTTATCATCAATCTATTAAACGATTTATGTTGTATATCGGAGGCTTAAATTATCGCCAAAGAAAATGAAAATCAAAAGCAAACGCAAAAACGCAGTTGAAAAATCCAAACGCAGCAGCAAACAGAAAAAATAGAGAATGTTAAAATTACAAATTTATTGTTGTTAAAACAAAACGATCTCCAAAAAACAAAAAAAAAAACAAAAACAAACATAAGCGAAAGGTTTAAAATCTGCAAAGAAGAATAATAAATAAATACAAAAACAAACAAAAATACAGACAACAAGAAAGAGTTATTCCTCAAGTCATGTGAAACCGTTCAAATTTTGTAGACAACAAAAATACACTGAAAACTGCAAAAAGAAAATTACAAAAAAAAAAAAAAAATGAAAAGTAAAAATTATGCGCAATCAAATAATAAAACGGAGCTGCGTACGCTAATTTATTAAATAATTTTGTTTTTAATTCTTTATTTAGTGGTAGCTAGTGCAATTTAGTCCGTAAGCCGCCGTCGAACCCACACCACCAATCACTAAGCACCAACCACCTAACAATCTCCAAAAACAGAACCACCAACCATCTCTCTCGACAAGGATGTTTTTCCATCTATCTTCCAATCTTTGTTTTTTTTTTTTGGCGTTTATTATATACAAAAAGAAATATCAATCAAACACAATATATATTGTAGATTGTTTGTACTATATTTTACTTTTATTTTTAGTCTACTTTTTATATATATACACTATATACACATATATTTTTTACATTCAAAGAACTAAAAATCAAAACTTACAAAAAAAAACCCTCGGCAATTTTCTCGCTTTCAAACGATGTCCACAACACTCGAACACTTAACGAGGAATCAATATATATAAATATATATATAACAGAGTCATGCTTTTGATGCCCAAAGAAATATATGAATATGCATACAACATATATGTATGTATATGTATCTGACCAGATCTTTCCAGAACAGAATCGCAAGGCAAATAACGAGAAAATTGTCTGCAAATTCGTTGGTAAACTTGGTTTCCGTTTAAAATTAGCTAAATACGACGATACGATACGATCTAATGATAAATAAATAATGATTAAAAAACTACCTAACTACTAAATAGTGAATCACACGCAATATTATTCTGATATATATTTATAACTAATTTTTGTTATAGTAGGAAGGAGAACTATCAAGTAAAACAGAACTTTTTATAATAATACTATTATCGCTTAACTGCTAAACAAACAACAAACAAACAAACAAACAACAACAAACAAAAACAGAAGAGAAATAAAATACACGATGCAAAAAACACACAAAACAAAAATCAGTTCTGAACCAAAAATTGATTGTTTTTTTTCCCCTACAAAAAACATTTAGCATAATTGGCATCTAAAAAAATAATTCGAAATTAATTTTCAAACTATATTTTTACAGTCACAGCCGCCCAGTCGCAGGCCACACCGGAACTCTCGCAGCGGCTCTTTGGGTCCACCTCAACGCTGACTACCACAATTTCGGCCAAGTCTACGACTTTAGCTGGAACAGGATCTGGTTTGGGGGCAGCGACTACCACTACCTCTGCGGCAGAACCATCGGTGGCCACGCTGCTGGAAGTTGGCAATAATCCAGTCCATTTGCCAACGATTTTAGGGCTGAAAATACGCGCCATTAACCCCAACACGACTTCCCCTCAGAAGCAGTCACAGACCCAACCATCATCGCCCACACAGTCGCAATCCAAGACAAAACCTAAAGGCAGTGGCAACGGAAACAGCAACAGCAACTCTCTTCTGAAACAACAGCTGCGTGGCGGGGCCAAAGATCCCGAGGTGCCCAGGTTGCCAGCAGCAGCAGCAGCAGCAGCGCCATCCCCCATCGAAGAGACTGACATCGAGAGCCAGGAGGAGGCACACGCCACCGCCTGCAGTGGACTACAGTCGCTGGCCAATGCGGCGGAACAGCAGGCAGCCCAAGTGGCTAACAGCAGCGGCAATTTGCACCACCAGATTCTGATGCACATGGCCGCCAATCAGCAGAAGGCGGCGGACTATTACCAGCAGCAACAACAGCAGCAGCAGCAGCAGCAGCAGCAGCAGCAGGCGTCGCCATTGAGCGCTGACCAGTATCCGGATGATGACATGGATCTTCTCTGCATGGCCGACCAGCAGGATAAGGCAGATGAGCCCGATCACGAGTTGCTTACACTGGCCGATGAGAATGCTGGTTTGCCTGGCTATCAAGCCACCGACTCCGAACCCACTGCAGTGTCCGACAAATCACCAGCAGCATCTGGCGGTGTCCGGGCAAGCAATCCAACACGTCTTTCGGGCTCCAAGAAGCCAGCCAAGCGTCCCATTCAGCGGAGAAGGGTGCGACGCAAGGCCCAGTCCACGATAGACGACCAGGCAGAGCATCTTACGGAGATGTCGGTCCGTGGATTGGATCTGTTTCGGTACGCCAGTGTGGTGGAGGGCGTCTATCGGTGCACAGAGTGTGCCAAGGAGAACATGCAGAAGACGTTCAAGAACAAGTACAGCTTCCAGCGGCACGCGTTCCTCTACCACGAGGGCAAGCATCGCAAGGTGTTCCCCTGCCCAGTGTGCTGCAAGGAGTTCTCACGCCCGGACAAGATGAAGAACCACCTGAAGATGACGCACGAGAACTTTACGCCACCCAAGGATATGAGTGCCTTCAGTCCGCTCAAGTATTTGATCACCGCAGCGGCGGCTGGCGAAATGCAGGCCTCCATGTACCAGCAACAACAACAGCAGCAGCAAGAGCAAGAGCACTACCAGCGACAGCTCGAACAGCAAATGGAGCAGATTGAGCAACAGCAGATGGAGCAACGGGATAGCTGCCTCCTGCTGCCAGAGGACGTAAAGCAGGAGGACCAGGAGCTGAGTGACGGCTATGAGGCCTCCAATCCCGAGGCAGTCGCCGCGGCCATGCTGAGCCTGCAACACGATGTCATCATCAAGAATGAGATACAGATCTCGCCGTCGCCGTCGCCGTCGCCATCGCCCTCGCCGTCGCCGCCCACCACATGCGCCGTGGCCGAGGGCAAGAGCCTGGCACTGGCCACCACCGCACAAACCACCGCAACGTAAAGACTTTGGAAAGGGATCCCCACTTAACGCTAACGCACACACACAGAACGCACCTTAAAGCGAGGTCTCTCAACTGTAGAATACTTGATAGGGTTAAAGATAAGCAAACAAAAACACTCAACCGGATTGTTAGTTAAATTAAAGCAATACTAAGCTACAACACTACTCGTAATACTACGTGCTCCGTCCAGATAGCCTTAAAATTAAGTAACACTCTTAATCTAGTGTATTTTTAGCCTGTAAGAATGCTAATCCTTGGGCCCAAGCTGGCAAGCGGGAAGAACGTAACCCACCTGCCATTGTGCGCGCACAGTTCAGTGAACTCTAATGACTTTCGGCTTTAATTTTAAACAATTTACAGAGTTCGAATAGAACCGATCCGAACCGAACCCCTTCCTAATGGGGGTGGGAAAGGACTTTTAGAACTTTTTCTTTTCTTTTTGTGATTTTGTTGAACCTTTTTTTTAATTTGTAAACTTTTGTTTTATTTTAGCATACTTTTTGTTTTTGTTGTACATATATAGCATATACATTTATATATAGTATGTATGTAGATTTGTTTAATACTCAAAGTCCCCGTAGTATAATTTTGTTCATATCCTTGGCAACAAGATGAAATGAAATCAAATGTATTGGCTATTTGTGCAATTATCAAAATGAATTGGTAAAGGGGTCCGCGCCACGGAAGGAGCTGGCGTTTCTGCGGCCCCGCCAAAAATGTTGTAAACTTAATTATCGACTACTTAATTAGGATATAGAACTAGACTATAAGGCATGTTCCAATGTACAACAAAATGCGCAAAGGACTTCCCAGTGAAGAAGAAATCTGAACTGAACTGATATTTATACGACGAAAAAGCCAATTTCGAGGTGGAGTGGGATCTCTGTCTGTCAATTACTTGTATTGTCACATAAACAATTTACTTAAATGGCAACCATTACGACTTACAACTTACAATGCGCTCAATCCGATAGATATTATACTATTACAGATATTACAGATCAAGACGCGAGAGTGGAGTCTAGGCTTACGATTCGATTCATGGAGAGACACTTGAAGGAGTTCATAAAATAAAGAGAATTTTACTAAAAATAACCGATGATACTACACCAAAGATGCTACATCTGATTTTTTTGTTTTGCTTTTAATTACATTGAACGTTTATATGCAATGACTGGACCATTGAGTAGCCTTTACGACAGAAACACAGCCCTTCGCCCAACCGACCGATGGGCGCTGCTGCATGACGCGCGACACATGTTACCGAATAATTCATCTTATACTAATATTCGAGGAAAATTAGTCATTCAAATTGCGAGTAGTTTTCATTCTTAAATAGTTTATTTTTTTCCGAAATTTCTTCCACTTTCTATGGTAAAAATTATTGATTGGTGGCCCTCCGATACCAGAAGCGTGCACGAAAGTCATCGGAGCAGGTTAGGAACGCGGGCGAATTGGGCGAATGGGTGATGTAGCGTACAGGTCCGTTGTGGCCCAGAGAGTTGAGCGTTAGCCTACAGCCGTTGCGCGAATTCCAGGAGCACAGAGATGTCGTTGCCTCGTCGGGAAAGAGGACATAGTCCTCGGTGTGGTTAAAGACGGCCTCGGTTTGGTTCTCCTGCTTGCCGGTGGTGCCGGCGCCCGTGTACGTTTGTATGGGTCGACTGGTGCAGAGCTCCCACAGGTAGACAAGCGAATCCATGCCCGAAGATAGCAGATACTGGAATGGAATGAAATCGAGAATAGCGCTTGGATAAGAAGGAATGGTGTCCCAGGGTCATGGCCAACACTTACCTTGCCGTTTCGTGTGAATTGCAGGGAGCAAATGGCCGCCCCGCCATGGGCCTCGGCAATGGTGTTGATGCAACGGCCACTGATGCCATCCCAGACCTTGATGTCGCCATCATAGCTGCCCGTCGCATATAATTTGGCTGTGGGCGAATACTTCACACACGTGACCCCGGCCTTATGCTGCTGCGAGGGAATAGCGCTAACGAAACACTGCGTGGTGTGCACATCGTACACACGCAGAACATTGTGCTCCGTGCCGATGGCTATGTAGTCGCCAGTGGGATGAAACGACAGACACAAAACCGGCTCACAGTCGGTAAATACTTTGTGGGCCTTCTTTACCGATGGCTTGGCGATGTCAAACAGTTTGACAGTGCCATCACGCGATGCCGATGCCAGGATGTGCTCCTTGGGATGAAACTCCAGATAGGACACCTCATCGGTGTGGTCATACAGGGTGCGTATAACCGGATGACCCTGTTGCTCGCGACCCGGCTCACATTCGTCTGGCGCAGACTTGGCCAGCATACGCTCCACATCCAAAATCTTGATGCTGGCATCCACACTGCCGGTGGCCACCAGAGAGCCGTCGTAACTGAAGGCGCCGGCACGGCAAGCATGCTTGTGGGACGTCACGTAGGCCGTTTCATAGGAGTGCGGCTCCGGCGCCAGGGCGGATGCTTCGGGCTCAAACTCGAGATCTATGCCAGGCAGGACGTCGTCGGAATTGAGTTTCTCCTTGTCGGACAATGTCTGCATTCCGGATATCATCACATGCAGCAGTCGCTCGCTCGGGGCGCACTGATCTGCCTTGACCAGCATCGACAGCTCCATGGCGAACTTCTCCAAGCCATCGTACATCAGCTGGCTGCAATATGAAATATAGGATAATTGAGGGTTCTGGTCTGCAAACACACAAGCTTACCTTATCATCAGTCGGTACAGTATTTCCCGGTTCTTAACCAGATTCTTGGGATCCAATATTTCATCGCGCATTGTACCGGTTTGATTTTTTTTTTTTTTTTTTTAGGATTTAAGTTACCAAGCTACCCGTGAGTAGCGTGGGATTATTTGGCCGCCCGCCTTTTGAAGGTGGAAATTGCCAAGTCAAAGAATAGAAGATGTTGGAGTACTGTTGATAGCTTTACATCAATTTCGTCGATGAAGTCAATTAGTGTTTGGTACGCGCTGATGTTTTCTTTTTCAAAGAATTTGTAAATATCATTATATTTTCTTAGAGATGGGAAGTTTTGCCTTGTTGTGTTGTACTTTGTACAATTGAAAATAAAATGCGAGGCGTTATCGATACTATCGCATGTATCACATATGTTACTAGGAACTACATGCACTTTGGCGAGAGTGTGCCTATCGAATGCGTTACCACTAAGCAGTCTGTTGATTCTTTTAGCGTCAATGGCTTTAAGCTTAGTTTTATTTAGGAACCACGGTTTGGATGATGTTGAGGGGAAAAGCGAGCAGTAACCTCGGTGCTTGATACTAGCAAACTCGGCGTATTCTCTCTCCCATTCTGCTTTTAAGATTCTGTGTATTTCGCACATAGCGTCTTTAAGGTTCCATTTAACCACTGTGTATTTTCCTCGTCTGTGGGCTTCTTTGGCTGCTGCGTCAACTGAAGTGTTCTGAGGGATGTTAGCGTGTCCGGGAATGTAGTGAACCTCTACAGTTCTAAGATGTGGATTTTGTTGGATCTTTTCTCTGATTTTGTAGGCGATAGAGTTATCCTGAATGTTCTTCGCCAGAATGAGGGCCCCGTTTCTGCTGTCTGTTAGGAGCGCGACACGAGGAAAATTGTACAAAATAGCATGGTCTAATGCCTTCTCGATAGCAAGGAGCTCGGCGGACAACGAGGAAAGGGTTTTGTGCGTGTAATAGCTATCTAAAAAACCTGTCCTATCGTGCAGGAAAGCGGCGCTGGAATGCCCATCTGCGACTGACCCATCCGTGTAATAGATTTCAAAACCACCCTTTGTCAGCTGATCCTTCTTTTCCCCGTGGAGCAGCATGATACCTGCCTGGTCTATAGCGTGCTTGTTGGGTGCAGAACCCTTGAAAAATTCTAAGTCGGAGCTAATTTTAGTGCAAAATGAAGCTGTGTTCTCGAAAACCTCAACTCTATCTATTATGCTGCCAAACTCCCGATATGCCTTAGCGTAGCCCGTGTTTAAATCCCTATTTGCTGACACTGTTTCACTTGCTGGGAGATTAAATGCAAACACCTTAACTAACTCTTTCGCCGCCAGGAATCTCATCCTGTAGCCCGGGGGAAGTTCTCCTGCCATGTGATATATGATAGGAACGGGAGTGCAGATTATCAGACCCAGCGACTTTCTGAGGTGATGGTTGCAGTGGGATTTGATTTTGGCCAAGGCAGATTTGGACAGGTTGCAGAATGATGAGCACGCGTACTCTAGCCTACTTCTGACAAATGCCTTGTAAAATATAAGCCCTCTTTTGGGGCTGATACCATAGTGACACCCACTGAGTAATCTGAGAAACGCACAGTTTCTGTTCGATTCCGAGATGGCCAGATCAATGTGACCAGAGGCTGAGTTGTTTGCTGAGATAGTCCTGCCTAGGTATTTGATCTGCTCTACTTGTCTGATCTCAACTCCTTGATGCGAGATATTTAGCGCAGCTCTACGATTGTTAAAGTAAATCACTTTAGACTTCACCGGATTGAATGACAGGTTTAGCCTATTGCATTTTTCTTCGAACTTATCTATACTGTCTTCCAGCACACCTTTCGCAATGGATACGTCTTTATGAAAACAAACTATGAAAAAGTCATCAGCATACTGAAACAGTAAGCAGTTATGACTGTTAATATCATGTAGTTCGGCTGTGTAAAGGTTAAAAAGGGTTGGGCTGAGACAGCTACCCTGGCTAACACCTCTGTTCACCTCTACCTCGCTTTTGCCCTTTATGAGAATTCGTCTGTTAAGGAAGCTGGAGATCCAAGCCGTGAGGCTTGTATTGAACCGCATATCCCTCATCCTGTGCTCGAGTGTGTCCACTCTTACGCAGTCGAACGCTCTTTGTAAATCTAGGCAAGCTGCGACAACCTGACAACCCCTCGCCTTCAGCGCCAGAACTTTGTTGATAAGGTCGTTGATGCAAAGAGCCGTGGACCTGTTTCTCCTGAAGGCATAGGACCTGACCGGCAGCAGGTCACAGTTTGCTATGTGCTCGTCCAACTTCAACCTTATCAACCCCTCTATGGATTTAAACAGCGTGTTAATCAAACAAATTGGCCTATGGTTTTGGAAGGAAGTAGGGTCTGCATTCTTCTTGGGGATGGGTACCACTTTTGTTCTGCGCCAGACTTCAGGGATGACGCCACTCAGCCATACTTTATTTATAATTTCAAAAATGTCTTGTTTTTTCCCACTTGGTAGCTTTTGAAGCATCCTGAACGAGATGCCATCAGGGCCTCTAGCCGAATTGGGATTCCTGGTTTTTAGGAAGGCCAGGAATTCTTCCAGTTCCAGGGGTTCCGGGTCGTCTGGTCCTAACAAAGGGGCAGGAATTTTCTTAGGGGGCCTACTGTTTGACGTGGATGGGGTTACTTTAACCATATTGAGAAAGTTTTTGTCATCTTCGTTCGTCCATTTGTTCCCTACATTTTTGATTTGACCGTATTTTTTGATGTTCTTCACCCTGCTCCACATAGAGGGCGATGAGGAGACCTCTTCTATAAACTTGGAAAAGTTGCGCTTTCTAAGATTTTTTACGTGATTTTGTAGATTTTTGTCAGCTTCTAAGGTTGCTCTGGCATCAGCCAATTTTTTGGTGAGGTAGAATTTTTGCCTGCAAGCGTTTCTCACGCGAAAAAGTTTTTCCGTTTCCTCGTTCCACCATTTCTTATCAACGTACTTGTTCTTGCTTGGGAGTGTGACCGTGTTTTTTAAGGTCAGGGATTTCACTTTTTCATTGAGCTCCTCCAGATTTGAGAAATCACTTGCACCCAGAATCCGGGCTATTCTGTTGTGAAGGATCTTCTTGCCTTGGAGGGGGGCATTTAGGCCTTGCACTGATAATACAATTGGGAAGTGGTTGCTGTTCGTAATTTTTGTTTTGAGGACTTGCCAGTTAATAGTTCCATTTCTGTAGTTCGAAAAAGAAAGGTCAAGAACGGAGAATTGAGATGGGCTCCTGGAGAAGGTTGGCGAACCGTCGTTTAGGCAGATAAATCCGGCCTCCCGGGTGGAATTCTCAATGCTGCAACCCTTGCGATCACAGATCGGACTTCCCCAGATAGAAGACCTAGCGTTGAAGTCCCCGCCCACTATTGAGGGTATGTCAAGCGAAGCCGCGAATTCGAAAAACTTTTTTGTGCCCGATTTAAACTGTGAAACTGTTGTTGATGGCGGTGCATATATGCTAAAAATATTGAAATTGCTCTTGAGGTTTAATGTTTTTATTCCTAAAATTTCCAAGTCGTTCTCTATTTTTAAAATTCTGAATTGAATGTTTTTCCTGACGTAGATGCCAACCCCGCCGTAGCCGTCCTCTCTGGGCCTGCAGAAAAAGTTATAGTCTAAAATGCTGCAGTCCGCGTTGTTCAACACCCAAATCTCTGAGAGGATGGCAATATCTATTGCGTTCTTGTCTAGGAACATTGAGAGGAGCTGTTTGTTGTTGTTGTGTGTCAGACTTTGAATATTTAGCTGAAGAATCTTCATTGTTGGATGTTTTGAGAACCAACTGCCATCCCTTGGGCAATCTGACGCCTATCTAGTTCTGCGTTGGAAGCATTGACAAATTCTCTAATTTCCTTAATAAATTTATTCGCTAAAGAATCCCCTTTAATGATGTTGTTTGGATCAATCAGAAACGCTGTGAGTTTGGCTCCTAGTGCGTTTAGCTTATCCTGGGCCAGAGAAGATGCCACGGATGAAGATCTAACAAATTTCTCGCTCATTTGGACGTAGTCTGAGTTTATTGAGTTCTTCCACTCTGCCATGTTGGCTGCTGCCTTGGCCGCCTCTGCGTTCCGGGCGGCAACCCTATTGGATTTGGTCACTTCCGCGAAAGAGGTGACAGAATGAATTTCCCTGGCGGACTCTAAGCTGTTATTTAAGAATTCAGGGGAGCGGTTAGATTGCCAACTGGGTCTAGGAAATTCCCCTTGATCCCTTAGGTTGGGGGAAGTTCTATCAAAAAGGATCGGATATCTAGCCTTGACCTCAGCTCTAGTTAGGTTTTCCAGTGTCATGCACTTTTGAATGGCGTACGCTTTTTTCCTGGCCTCACACTGCGGGTGGGTGGCAGCATGTTCCCCCTTGCAGTTAGCACAGACCAGCCCTGAGCAGATAATATCTTTGCTGTGATCTTGTCCGCATTTGAAACATTTCGCTCCACTCTTGCAATGTTGCGCCAGATGGCCAAACCTAAAACACCTAAAACATTGAATAAGCTGAACAAAAGGTTTCACTTCTACTTTAGAATATAGAAAATTGATTTTGGTTGGTAACTGCTCTCCTCTGAACCAGAGTTTCACCCTGCCAGTAGGTACACGTTCCCCCGATGCTCTATCCCTTCGCGTAATCCGAACTATCTCCTCAATTGGGATATCCGAGGTTACAAGCTCCGCTAGCTGTTCCTCCGAGTAGTGCCCGGGGATCCCAAAAATTAACCCTGCTTTTTGGACGAAGTGCCTAAAGATTCGGGTTGAGTACCCTTGAGCAGCGAAAACACTGTTTTCCACTAGCCCGTTTGCACACTCCGCCGACCCGCACACAATCTTGCACCTGCCATAGCCCATTCTAGCAACCTCCTCGATATCGCTAATGCCCTGTTTCAGCAGTAGATCGGATAGATCAAACTGGTTTATAGCAATTCTGGCATTATTCGCACTCATTTTGTCGATACAAACAATGTATGGGCCTTTATGCCCCTCATAATACTTGTTAACGATGATTTTGCGGTTACTTCCGTTTTTCGTACTCACGGAAGCCACACAAACCGCGTCAGTCTTCTCTCTCTCTTTCGTCGTAGAAATGTTTGATGTCATGCTTGTTGTCGTGTTCGTGGACATGTTTGTCGACACGTTCGTCGACAAGTTTGGTTTCTTGCACAGCAGTTTAGAAGCCAAAAGCTGCGGAGCCGTTTTTGCCGCCATCTTTACTCCTACCCGCATGGCGGATTTAGCTTCTCCTTCCCTTTTTTTCAGCGTTTCCATGCGAATTTTAACTCCCGTCGCCTTCTCCGTGGCCATCCTTGTCTTTCCTATGCTTGCCATGCTTCTCAGGGTCCAGACGGAGTTCCAAGAGCCGTTTTAAGAGTTATTCCGGAACGCCATGCAGTAAATTCCAGGTTTTTCGACTTAATTGATGAAGCTTTGGGAATTTCTTCGCGCCGTCTTCGTAGGCGTGTGAGGCACCCCCAGAAGCTTCGGAAAATGTCTTTTTGATTAAAACTATCAGCGAACGTCTTGAAATATGTTAATTTTTTCCTTCCGCAAACAATTTTAGGTACGCGCCATACCAGTGTTGAACAACCTCTATGCCGGTTTGATTTTGTTATAAACAAAACGCAAAAACAGATTCCACCGTCTATATCAAAGTAATCGTTATCGGCTTGGTACTGCAAAGCGGTTTTTTCAATCGTGTAGAATTACCAGGTGCCGCATTTACGGTTTCATCCCTGTGTAGTTGCCATGTAGCAAAATTAGTTCCATTCAATTGTAGCCCTGCGGTCATTGTATTGTTTTGTTGGTATTCCGCTGAATTAAAATTTAAGGAATCTTCAATTTAGCATGCCATTTTTTAAACTGGATGAAGTGGTTGTTGGCATTGGAACTTCATATTGCTGAAAGGGCGGGGCATGACTAGGGCCTGCAGAATATACAAAATTTAGCTTTTATTTAAAGAAAAATATGTTAACAAAATCTCACCTTGATTAGATGCATTATGTGTTTGGGCCGGGACAATCACTCCCTGTGTCGGCGCAAACTTCATAATGACCTCCATATTTTTCCCCCACAAATTCGATTTTATTTCTGAAAACAGATAGATTTGTTCATTAACCACGCACACAAAATTTTCTAACTTTAAACATGCCATTTTTTTCAATAAGTGCTGCACTTGGCCACTACACAGACACAAGAAGTTAATTTTTCGAAGGAAATACACCTCTTTTACGGTATTATTAGGTAAAATCGAGAAATGTAACGGTTTGTGGGCCACCAAATTCTGCGGTCAAAAAGGACTGTAAATAAAAACGCCCCTTTTTATGGCATGTATGGCAGCAAGGTCTACTTGAAGTAACGGATTTTATAATTGAACCGACCTGATCTAGATTTTTAATGGGGAGTGCGTTTTTTCGGTAAATCCTAACTTTTGTTCTCTACCTATGATGTATGGGCCGTAGAAAGATTCGGATTTAAGTCGACCACAACTAACTATACAGTACGAGAACCATACGCCTATTACGGTTTTTATAAGGTAGATATGACCAACACAGCGTTTGGAAGGCACTGGCAATTGCTTTATACCGGATTGATGGATCGCATAACCGCACCGTTCATATGACTGTGGCAACGCTAAGGTACTGCAAAGGCGAAACCTGGACCAGTACCTAACGGCCGTTGTTGCCGATGGATGCTTTGCCAATGAAATGGATGCAATGGTCTACGGCGCCCAGAGATATCCAGTCCTGTACGACGTTATCCATTTAAAAAAAAGAATGTTGAAGCATTGCGACCATTGGGATAGTGTTTTGACGAACCTGTACTTTAATCGGACCTATGAAGATGATTGGGAACTGCATTTCCCAACCATTGATCAGGTGATGTGCATATTCAGGATCTGGAGCAGATCTAGAATGTTATTAGATTATTTAATTTAATATTATTGTAAAACCAATATTAATATTCCACCGAAAATAATTTTAGCTCAGTTCATTTGAAAGATATCGTGGTTTTCTTATGTTCAGAGGAAAGATGACATTGATCTACAAAAAGAATTTACAATCAGTAATATTTTCCGCCTTTTACCTCAAGTCGTTGGAAATGCCATTTAGAGCCATGTCACAGGCCACAGCAAATACTAATTCGTGATCAGCATTGAATTCCTGATCGTTTGGCATGTCAAGAAGTGGATAACGGAGGTTATTCACACTGGCGCTTCCATGGGGCGTATATGAAAGAAAACGGGACAAAATTTTAGAAACGTACACATTTCCCTTTCAGGTGTCGTTTCTAGCAATTGTGTAGCTACCATGTAAGGAAATTAATTTAGTGGAAATTGTGGTTGACCGTGTTTGCTTAAACCATATTTTATAAATAATCTAATTAAGATGAGAACTTAAAGTTATCCCGTCTTGTAGAATATTAATTTATCAATCGGATTAAATTTGTTTCAGGGCTGAAGGTCTCAGCTAGCTATTCAACAGAATATCAAAATCGAGGAATATGATGGTATATTATGGAACTGTGACGTATATTTTGGTATATTTCTGAGATACGGTCTGACCGTATATCTTATGAATGGGTCCGCGGTCACACTGCTACACACGTGCGACTGCAAATTGTTTTGATTTTTAGCTAGTGAAAAAATTTAAGAAACTTAAAACATACAGCCATGAAGATTCGCAAGAACCATAAAGGCAAGCACTATCGCTACAGTGTGAACCGTAAAACACTCAACAAAACACGCAGTTCCACTGGCAAAATCAAGGAGTAAGTTTACTTCTTTATGAGTGTTCATGTCCATCATTCACGTTATTTATCGCAGTCCTACTCTGAAAAAGATGTGGGTGGAGGGTCAGCGTGTGGGCACCAACTTCAGCGAAATGGGTTTGGCCAAGGATCCCAACAAGGCAATTGCGATACCCAGCTACAGAAAGGACCGACTTCATGCGGCTAAAATTGTGAATGGCTTCGTTGAGGAGGAACTCGACGACGAAGAGCGACTGTTACTGGGCATAAAGAAGGCCCCTGTAGAAGAGGGGCCAAAACGCGGTCATGTGGTAGAGGAGCTTGAGCAATTGGCTAGCGAGCGCGCGGACCCAGAGTTCAGGTAAACATGGGGATTCCTGTGTGATGATGACCATTTTTAAATTTATTTGATTCTTACAGACTACCCAAAGGTGTCGTCAAAGAGCTCTCCTATTTCCTCAACAAATACAAGTTCAACTACAAAGGCATGGTCACAGATAGGAAGAACTATGGTCAACTGACATGGAGACAGTTTCGCTTGAAGATTCGTAGATTTATGTCCATTCCCGAGCAGTTCAATGTCTATCTGGAGCAGAAGAACCTAACAGCGGATGTAAAGCCAGATTGGCCTGAGTACGAGTCGGACAGTGAATGGAAATAAAAAAGAATGCTTTCGGCATCTCTTTGCCTTTTCATGTAATATTTAGCTTTTACTTAATATTTTGAATACATACTAAATGGGTACTCCAAACTAATTTTATTTGGTTGCTGAGTTGGGGATAATTTGTATGGTCCGAATGGAGAGATGTCACGCAAATAACATTCTCCATTAGTGAAATGGCAGACCACTGGTGGTCGGCTTCAGGTAAATAGTAATAAGTGGAATATACATAATTGGAATGTTAGGCCCGCTATGTATGTCTTGTCTCTCTCAATGTTTCTTTAATATTTAAATATGTTCAATTTTGTTAAAAAATGCATCGAAATGGAGTCAAAACATTCGTTTTCGTTTTAGTCAAATTCGATAGTACTATCGATGTTTCCGCAGCTTTTCGATTGTAAGCAAGTGCATGTACACCGAGGCTCCCGTTAAATTTTTCGCTCTTTCCGTTTTCTGATTTCGAGGTAAGTGCACGTAAACCGCAAAAGGGTCTGGCTAAATTCCTGAAAATTGCCCATATTAATAGGCATCGATTGATTTTTCGAGTGTCAATTAACAAAACAAGTGTGGGGCCATAGATACTTTTGTCTATTCATCAATAATTCCCGCTTCCTGTTTTTTTTTGGGGCGAAAAGCCATGAAATTCAATTTTTTACAACCGAACCGACGACACCTTCGTTGCATTTTCATGTGTATGCCTGTGTGTGTGTGTGTGTGTGTGTGTGTGTGTGCGGAAAAGTCGGATTACCGGCCGGTGTCCTATAACATTTTTGCATAAGAGCCCGTGCATAAATAACGATGGCGGTGAAAACTGTTCGATAAAGCCAACAAAAGTTAAAGTTTTGTGCATTTGTTGGCTTCATTTGGAACTGATTTAAACTATTATTTTTGCGGTTGAGACATTTCATTTCCAACATGGCGGCCGTTTTGGCAAAGAATTGCAACAACTGTGTGTGTGTTAGTGTTTCCTTGATTTATTTAACCATTTTACGTGTTTTCCTTTCTTTTTATGGGAATTTTCATCAATTTAACTAAAAGCATGTGCATTTGAATATGACACATGCTCTGCAGATTATCGTACCTCCCCCTTTTTCCGCCTTGCTTCAACTGCATGTCTGCGTGTGTGTGTGAGAGATTTTGCATGCCAAAGTATTTTTACATTTCCCTTTTTCTCGTGTCTTCTTTTCTTGCAATTTGCACTTCGACGCAAATACAGAGTTAAAAATAAAATGAGGAAAATTCACAAAAGTAAAAATTGTCACTAGGGTAGAAAATAAATCACAACGCCCTAGTGTGTGTGTGTGTGTGTGCTGCAAGTGTGTTTGTGCGGTTGCAAGTTTATCCAAGACGAAAGGCAGGCGGCGGCCGACGAGAATCGATGTTAAACGATGAGCCAGCCGCTGCCGAGCAAGTGCATCTCTTTCTCTACATGTGTGGTGTCTCTCCTCTCTCTCTCTCTCTCACTCTCTCTCTCTCTCTGTGTGCAGTTTTGCACCCTTTTTGAGAATCGCGAATAGCAATACCCTGCCGCCGAGAGCAGCCCAGAGACACACACACGAATGTCCCCGAATGCCGATGCTTTGCATAGGCTTTTGCCCACGACGTCATCATTGATTTTGCTTCCGTTTCGTAGAAAAACATAAAAGGAATCTCATCTATCATATCCATCTTAATGGGAAAGCTAATTCGATAAATTTGAGCCACCACTTTGCTGCCACTCACTCTCCTTGGGAGCGGCGCACACCCGACACTTTCTCTGCCTGCCACAATGTCTTCCGTGTTGTTGCGACTGGTATGGTAGGGTGGTGGGGGAGTGGGCGCGCACTGTCTGAGAGGAGAGTGCATTGCTCAGTCACACACTCGGCTCCAACTCGGGTTCTGTTTCTGTCTGGGGCTCGTTATTGATTTTTTAGACCGGGTTGCAGAAACGCCGAGATTCAGTCGTTCTCCGTGTCTGGAGCGCGTCACATCTATACCTAAAACTTCAGTATTCCGTATATTCCATACAAAACTTAATTAAAAATTGTTCTAGGATTCAGCATCCAGTGGATTTGTCAACAGTTTTGACCGTAAAGACCGTAAAGGCGCCAGCCATAAGCCAAATCCGTCATAAATATATAGGTGAGTGGCACTCCTCTCCTCTCTACAGCTTTCGGCCTATGTCCGGAAATTGTTTCGACATGTATGCAACGTTTTTTTTTTTTTTTTTGATGTGTCTACACCCACGTCAGCCACACATCGCTACATATGTACATACATGATGTTTTCCCCGAATCCTTATGTCTGTTCTCTCTTTCTCTCTCTGTCGCCCATTCTCTGGGTTTTATCTATTCTATCCCTGTAGAGAAAGAGCAGCCGCACCGTCGTTGATTAGCATTCATCTGGAAAAAGAAGAAACAGCTAGAGAAGATGGGCAAGGAGAAGATTCATATTAATATTGTGGTGATTGGACACGTCGATTCGGGCAAGTCCACCACCACCGGACATTTGATTTACAAATGCGGCGGCATTGACAAGCGTACGATTGAGAAGTTCGAGAAGGAGGCCCAGGAGATGGGCAAGGGCTCGTTCAAGTACGCCTGGGTGCTGGACAAGCTTAAGGCGGAGCGCGAGCGTGGCATCACCATCGACATTGCTCTGTGGAAATTCGAGACGGCCAAGTATTATGTGACCATCATTGATGCCCCCGGCCACAGAGATTTCATCAAGAACATGATCACCGGCACCTCGCAGGCCGATTGCGCTGTCTTGATTGTGGCTGCTGGTACTGGCGAGTTCGAGGCTGGTATCTCCAAGAACGGCCAGACCCGTGAGCACGCCCTCCTCGCCTTCACACTGGGCGTTAAACAGCTGATTGTGGGCGTCAACAAGATGGACTCCACCGAGCCTCCCTACAGCGAGGCTCGGTACGAGGAAATCAAGAAGGAGGTATCCTCGTACATCAAGAAGATCGGCTACAATCCGGCCTCTGTGGCATTCGTCCCGATTTCCGGCTGGCACGGCGACAACATGCTGGAGCCCTCCGAGAAGATGCCCTGGTTCAAGGGCTGGACCGTCGAGCGCAAGGAGGGTAAGGGCGAGGGCAAATGCCTGATTGACGCGCTGGACGCGATCTTGCCGCCACAGCGTCCCACCGACAAGCCACTCCGCCTGCCCCTGCAGGATGTCTACAAGATTGGCGGTATTGGCACAGTGCCCGTTGGTCGTGTGGAGACCGGCATCCTGAAGCCAGGTAAGGATTGGATGGAATCACAATGCAATCTTGATTTAATACACACACACACACGCACTGCCCTGCCCATGATTAGTGTTCATTCAAGTTTTCTGCCTCAAGTGCTGCCCATCTAAATTTGGGTCGGCATTTGGGTGCCGCCGCCGACGCCGACGCCGCTGCTGCCGCCACCGTGACCGAAGCTCGACACGAAGCCCTGCGCATGTATGCATTATTGAGCGTCGAGAGCGAGGCACGGGCACGGGCACCCCAGCTGCACACACCCCATTCCAATTCCCATCCGACAGATAGAGAACCTACTGTATATATATGTATATGTATGTATAAATGTTTGTACATTCGTTGCAGGCATGGTCGTTAACTTTGCGCCGGTTAATTTGGTCACTGAGGTAAAGTCAGTCGAAATGCATCACGAGGCCCTCACCGAAGCCATGCCGGGTGATAATGTTGGTTTTAACGTGAAAAACGTTTCGGTTAAGGAGCTGCGACGTGGCTATGTGGCTGGCGACTCCAAGAACAATCCACCCCGAGGAGCTGCTGACTTTACCGCTCAGGTAAGGATAAAGACTGACTTTGTGAATGGGGAAAAGTTATTGTATTTCCATTTTTGTATTGTGCAGGTGATTGTTCTGAACCATCCCGGGCAGATAGCCAACGGTTATACGCCCGTTTTGGATTGCCATACGGCCCATATTGCGTGCAAGTTTGCGGAGATCAAGGAGAAGTGCGACCGTCGTACGGGCAAGACAACGGAGACCGAACCGAAGGCCATCAAGTCGGGGGATGCGGCAATCATTGTGCTGGTGCCCAGCAAGCCGCTGTGCGTTGAGAGCTTCCAGGAGTTTCCGCCGCTGGGCCGTTTCGCTGTTCGCGATATGCGTCAAACGGTCGCCGTGGGCGTTATCAAGTCCGTCAACTTTAAAGAAACGACCTCGGGCAAAGTAACAAAAGCCGCTGAGAAGGCACAGAAGAAGAAATAACTAGGGTGCCAGCAGACCTACAACATAAGCGAGAGCAACAGCAACAACATCACTCAAGAATCCCAGCAGCAAACGGCTAGAGCAACAGCAACAGCAGCATCAGCAACACATCTCAAAATTATAATATCTACTCGACGATCAAAACCAAAATCAGTGGCAACCGAAAAAGAAGAAACACCAATTACTAATATCACCAACTGCTGCATGCATATATTATACGAAATCGAACAAATACTACAATTAATAATAATCACACACACAATTAGCGAAGAGCAGCAGGCGGCCACCACCAGTAGCAGCAGCAGCATTAGCAGCGTTATCAGAGTCGATGGTGGCACCCTTCTACCGAAGCATCATCGCGTTGGTGGCCAGACGGACGAGTATCCAGTGTCCTTTCCGCTCGCCCAGTCGGTCGTGGCACTCAACGTTGCCATCTACTGCATCTATCTGAATTTGTATCGCCATCGCAAGTCTTTTCGCAGGAAACCTTCGCCGTTGTCGACATGCGCAGGAGCAAAGGGAGCCAACCAAAATGCCACTGTAGCTTGCCGCTAGCCTCATCGATATACTCATCCATCACTAATAATACAATTTTATTAAACATCCGCATAGACATCTCTTCATCAACAACAACAACAAGAAACATCCTATCAGCCATAACCATCGCCCATCGTGTCACCGTCACCAATGGATTTTAAACACTTTTTATACTTTTGATAAGTCAAGTCGGAGGCATTCGATTTAAAATCTATTACACACTGTAATTTCAGAGTTTAGTTTTAAACCATGCTCCACCCCTCCAAGCAACCATTCGTTTTCCTCATTGAAACAACAACAACCAAAAAAGACTACATTCGTAATGAATTCAAAATTTTCTCTCGAAACCAAAAGACAAATGCTTAAGAAGTATTACAAAAAATATTATAACACAAACACACACATACATAATCATGCGGTTTTTGACAAAACATTCTAAATGTTCGATCGAGCCTCATTTGCATTTGCATACAACACACAATATATATACGTTAATCGCAGGTCATTGCCCACATAAACCACTCTCTTCTCTGAATTTAGACACACATTTAATTGTAATTGTAACCAAACACCAAACAAAATTCATGGATACAGAACATGTTGCTTGATAAAAAGATCTTTTAAATGATGAGAAAAATAAAGGAAGCTTAACCGTAAAATACCAAATAAATCGATTAAACAATTTGTATTATTTTATCCAAAAACAAACACTTCTAATATGTATTATACATATGTATGTACACACGAAATGTAGTACCATCTTATATAAGATTGTTGTCGTTTGAATTTAACAGTTTTCGGAGTTTACTGTGAATGCCACATTCCGACTTCTGTGGCACAGGGTGGCAGCTCTGGAACTGACTCACAGGCGGCATTTAAAAGCACAAACAAAATTTAGACGGCTGTTCAGCAAATATTAAAATTGCAGTGACTCAGAATAAAAACAGTGGCTCTAACTCCAATTTTCATCACTTGAAATTCCAATAGCCCGGTGGTAGCACAAAAATGGCAGATCCACGCATCAGGCAATTGGTTATAAAAACGGGTGTCGTGAAGCGCCTGACCAAGGAGAAAACAACTTACGAGAAGGAGGTTAATATTGAACGCACCCGTTTGGAGAAATTCCGTAATGATGGCGCTGATGACCATGTGCTGCGCAAGCAGGAGGAAGTCATCGCGGAGTGTGAGATGATGATTCCGGACTCAAAGCGCAGGTATTTCCATTATCTAAAAACCCCAGCCGAACGACAAATTTAATTAATTACTCGGCTCTCTCCAGACTGCAAAAGGAGTACGAGGTGCTGCAGAAGTTTCTTGACGACGAGGTGGATCTCAAGGAGACGGAGACCTACACAAAAGCGGCCGAGATTTTAACCGAAGCCAAAGGTGTGCTGGCGGTTTAAAGCCCCTGCGGCAAACGAATCTTAATACGTTCCCTCAATAGTATTTAATGATGCTTCCCTAACTACATATGTTTCGCATTAATTGTATTTATATATAAAATTATATTTAATAAACTAAAATCAGCCAAACAGCTGTGCACGTCTTTGGCGTTTTCCAACACTACTTAAAATGCCGGCGAAAATTCCGAAATTATACGAAATAAAGACAAATACTGAACAATCAGCTGCCGATCTACAAAAATTGGATGTTGCTAGCAATGCCCCGCCAAGAAGAGTTGATGCGGGGCAGCTTGAAGTTCCCCAAGAGACCACGATAGCCCAGCTAGACGAAATCGACTCCAGAACGGCCGCAAAAATTGCCGGCATCCAACGACGCAGAAAACGCCGGCGGTGGAAATTTAGAAGCAAGCAAGCAGCCAAGCGCGTTTTGAAGAATGAACACGTGCCGAAGCCCCCTGAAGAACCTCGTCCTTTTCAAATGGACAAGAAAACGGAGGGCATCACGTTAAAAAAACGTAGTGACGCCGCCAGTGTGTTGGAGAGGTTAGACCTTCTAGTAAAGCTATGCGAGGCCCGTGGCGGAGATAAGGCGACACTAGCCGAGAAGCTGGCGTCCATGCGCACTGTGTGGCGACGGGTGCAGCAGGAGAGTACAAGTGGCACAATCAACAAGTCCAAGTCGCCATTGATAGAGACTCAATGGGACGTTGTGTTCTTTGGCAAACCCCCATCTTGTCAGAAGCGACGGCTAAATAAACCCGAGTTTCTCAAGCGGCGGTAAGATCAGTAAGGCCATCAGCATGGTCCATCAAATAATCCAGTTTTATTTTCAGTTCCATCTGGGATTCTTATATAACTCATGGAAAACGAGGCTCCTGTATACCTCGCGGATGGGTGCTGCCCACCCAAGAGCCGACCAGTGAGTGGGTAGAGTACAGAGCTAAATAAAATGGAATACTTTTATAAGAATGATGGAATTTTATTTCTTTTGAAGAATCTCTGTACTGTATAACTTAAGTGAGAGGCAAATGCAGATTAAGATCTGATTCCACACATGACTGCCATTTTATTCGTAGATCCAGTCCTTGGCAGCTGGAGCCCAGGTGACCAGCTCCTTCTCGTTGAACCAGAGGGCGATCTCCTTCTCAGCAGACTCGACGGCATCGGAGCCGTGGATGATGTTGCGGCCCACCTGGATGCAGAAGTCACCGCGAATGGTGCCGGGCAAGGAATCGGCTGGGTTGGTGGCGCCGAGCATCTGACGGCCGGTCTTGACCACATTCAAGCCCTCCCACACCATGGGAACCACTGGACCGGAGTTCATGTAGTTGACCAATCCAGGGAAGAAGGGGCGGGCCGACAGATCGGCATAGTGCTTCTCCAACAGCTCCTTGGAGGCCTGTAATGATTACAAAACAGATATTGAAACGCTATCACCGTTTTCTTGACCTCTAAAACACATGTCAAATTGATGACGCGCCGCGCCCCCACCTGACCGCGCCGCTTTTGAGGTTAAACACGATACGCCAGCCAGCATGGGGGCGCGCTATTGATTTATTAATTTAATTATTTGCTTACCCAGGTGAACTTCAGGGCGACCAATTTGAAGCCCTTCTGCTCGAAGCGCTCAATGATCTTGCCGACGAGTCCACGCTGGACTCCATCGGGCTTAACCATGATAAAAGTACGCTCCTTGTTGGCCGCCATCGTTACAGAAATTAATGCAAAAAGCGCTATTAGTACTAGTGATGCCATTTTAGCTTATTTTAAGCTAGATTTGGCTAATTTTAAAACCAAATAGCTTGAAAAATATTTGAAATGCTTACAGCTTGAAATCTAGCTTATTTAAAAGTTCATTTAGCTTATTTTGGCTTAAAATAATTAGTACAACAAAATTTATGTTATTTAAATTTTTTGTAATATATGTTAATTTTTAGCGAGAAAGCTGATAAAAATCATATTTCTTGTTCATATATTGGTATATCATCCAATAGTCATTTTTCGTTGATAAATTTTAGTCACACTACAGTATTGTTTGCACATTTACATAAGAGAAAATGCCGAAAGTGTCTTAAAATCAAAATTTCCACATTTTCTGGTTACATTTTTGAAGAATTTAAAGAGTGTCTACGCAATGTGCTAACTGACCCCACAAAATCGTACAGCTGCTTTTATAATGCAAAAATTGGGTTCAAGTTGTGCGAATTACGGCAGCATGCTGTGGCTAAAAAACAAACTAACAAAATACCTTTTATTAAAAAGTCCTCAAGAAACAGAGGAGCAGGAGGCTGCGGTTTGTTTGTACTTTTCTGAGCACTTGGCCATAGCACAATGAAGTGGAAAAAACCATGTCATTACTTAAATAATAAATAAAAATAAAAATAAGTATATCGACCAAATCAAAGTATCCATGATTTTGAGGTTTTTTATGTTTTAACTATTTTTTTTTAATTTTAAGCTTATTCAAGCTTATTTTTTCTCTAAATCTGGCAGCACTGGCTAGTACCAGTGTAACCGCGGAATTATCGGTAAAATATACCGTCCGACCCTCAGAAATATACCGAAACATACCGCCTAATTTTCAAAATATACCGTAAATATACTGAAGAATTCAAGTTATATTTTACATATTCCTCGTTTTTGATATTCCGACGAATATTACTAGCTATATAAAACATTTAGCCGTGCCCACATAATTTTAGCCCATTGATGAATAAATTTTCTACACAATTGGTTAGTTTTTTGTCCTTGCTTTTATTGTATTTTGACTAAAACAAGGTTTAAACAAAATAGTTCAACAAAAAAAAACAGTCTCAAAGTTGCTGGTATTTGAAGACATGATGCGTGTATAGACCTTTGTACACCCTATTTCGTTAATTTTTTATGAAGATCAAACGTAATTTATTAAGACCTTTTCTCAAATTGATATTCTTTAGACATATTCAAGTACATTATTAGTATCTTGTATATATTTATGGCGATCCTGATACCTACTGAGCCTTGGAAGACAAACATTTTCTCAATCCTATAACATCCATTTCCCCCAGGGTATGTGTGCATGGAATGGGACTCACTGTTGTGAACCGGTTATGACGACTAATTCTCGGTTAATCTTTCTTCCGTCGAATATTTCCAGCTATATAGATCTCTAAATTTTGCCCAAATAACTTTATATGATTTCTAAATCAATTTTGATCAGGATTAATTACTTTTAAGTACTTGAAAATCTTTTATTTTGACAAAAACACAGTTTCAACAAAAATGTTCAATAGTCGCATGCTGTGACGTCAATGTTGCTGGTATTTGCAGACTCATTTCTTGTCAACCAGAGTGTGGGTATTTGTATACCCTATTTCATGAATATTATATAAAGATACTGTTTTCCAACCTGCTTTCAAACGTAATTAGTAAAGACCTTGTCTTAGATTGCATTTTTTTGGTCTATTCATGCATTTGATTAGGAGTTTTTAAATAAGTCCTGATCCCAGTACCAGTTCTTGGTCCCTGTAGAAAGACGATGAGCTGCAAAATATCGTTTAAAACAGAGGCTATCTAGTTTCTGCATTAATTAGAGCCCGGAATGACACACATTTCCGCAATTATATATCATCCATTTCCCCCAGGGTATGTGTGCATGGAATTAGCAACATGTTTGTGTATGGAATGGGACTCATCTGTTGCGAACCGGGTATTGCCAAATAGAGCAAAATAGGACTCATTGTTGTGAACCGGTTATTACCGATTCTACCCGATTCAAGTTCGGTTATCGATATCGAGTGGTGCGCGCCACTTTTTTGAATGCGAGCGACAAGGATTTAAATGTTGTCAATCATTACCATATTATTAACGAAAAAAGCGCTAGTACGGTACCCAGCATGCTTATCGAGGCAATCGATTTTCGATGCATTCTCGATTTTTAAAAATACAAAGCTTATAGTGCTTTTCTTACTTTTGAGATGCGTAGGTCTGCAATCCACACGAGCGATGTACCAATGTGAAGCCGTGGTTTTTATAAAAAGCGGATTAAATCTACTAAAAAGTAAATAAAAAAGATACGATAACATACATAAACGCAACTCTACACAAGCGCAAAGCTGTAATCTCAACAAAAAGAGCGGTTAAATTTTAAAATTTTAAATTTCCGTGTCTGACTTTTTAGATTAAATCTCCGCGTATAATAAATAGTTGATCCGTGCAAGTAAACCAATAAAATTATCTCAACAATGAGGAACCTTTAAAAGTCACGTTTCGTTTTGCTTTACTGCACCGATAAGATTAGATTCTGGTTTATCACATTCTGTGATGTGATTCAACAATACAAATTTTACAAATAATATATACAGTTAAATAAATTCAAATGATAAATATGATTATTTGGTTCCATCCAGCTTTGATAGGCCGTCGGCATACTGAAACTCTGGACTGTTCTCATACTCGCACATGTCCAAAGCAATCACACAGCTCTCCTTGACCACACGCTTTTCATCGTCCGCATAGCGGGTCAGAATCTGTATGCAATCGTCTGTGGCAATGGCTCCCAGAGCCTCGGCGCACTCGTGGCGCACCATCTCATTTTCCTTGTGGTCCTCTAGGGTCTCCTGCAAGTACGGAATGCTGCAGGGCTCTTGAAGTTGGCCCAAAACAAAGGCCACCTCGTGTCGGAACAGGGCGGACGAATCCTTGAGTCCCTCGGCTATGGCGAGGACGCTCTCCTCTGTGCACAAGTTACGCAAGCTGAACATTGCCCGGTAGCGATCAAACAGCGTCTGCTTGGCGTCCAAATAGATGGCCCTTAGCTCGGCCACGCTCTTGTCGCCAGCCGTCGGGGGCGAGGGATCCACGGAGGCGTAGGGATTGTTGTCAGCCACCTGCTGTCCACTCTGCAGCCAGCGTACACGGTCCAGCGCAATGGCACATGTCTCGGCCACCTCGACGACGGGATCCTTCTTGTACTCCTCGAGAATGGACAGCACGTCCGCGTGGCCAATAGCGCCCATGGCCTCGGCAGCTTCATGGCGAACCATTGGCTCCTGTGTGGTGTCCTTCAAGACCTTGGTGAGTATTTCCAACGCTGTTGGATCCTGCATCTGTCCCAGGCAGTAGGCCAATTCGTGCTTGAGCAAGGCTGAATCATCGTCGAATGCTTTGCTTATGGCATCAATGGCAGTTTTTCCACCAATATTCTTCAGTGTGAAGAGGGCGCGGAACCGCTCCTTGAGGGGCCTGTCCTTGTTGTTCAGCACCCCGCCAATGGCTTCGATCTGCTCTTGCGAGACCATTTTTGCTATATAAATAAAAATAACAATCAACAGCGCCGCGTGGAAACACTTTTGAGGCGTTTCGAAACACTGAACCTACCGTCCTAGCGCCATAAATATACCGTGTGAAAAGTACCGTAAGCGGTCACACTGACAATATGTATTTTTAATCAAGTATAAATATACTTTCAATTGTGGTTAAAAAACAAACTTCAAAACGACCGTTTTCAGGGAACTTCCTATATCTAAAGAAACAAAGGTGCTGAAAAGCACTGAATAATGTTACTGTAACTAATTAAGGTAATACCGGAGGTTTTTCACGCACTTCAATGGGGCTTATATGAAAAATAAACGGGGAAACATTTTTGAAACGTACGCATTTCCCCCTCAGGTGACGCCTTTGGTAAGTACATATAATGTAGTTAATATGTAGCAAATGTGTAGTTTGCGTGTACTTACTATGTAAAGAAATTAATTTAGTGGAAATTGTTGTTGACCGGTTTTCTTAAACCTTATTTTATAAGCAATGCAATAAAGATGAAAGCTTAAAGTTAACCAGCCTTGTAGGAAATTAATTTAATAATCGGATTAAATTATGAGTTCAAAGCTGCAGTTCTTAGTCGGCGAGTATTATTCAACCGAATATCAAAAACGAGGAATATGACAAAACTTGAATACAAATAATTTATCAGTATATTTTGAAATTTGTGACGTATCTCGGTATATTTCTAAGGGTCGTCGGTATATTTGATCGATAAGTCCGATAAATCAACTGAGTTTAGTTACGTTCGGAAGCGCGATTGCAATTTAAAAAACACAAAAAAGTGTGAAAGGCGGATTGTTTTATTGCAAATAATATTCGAAATATATAGCCAGTTGTATTTCGCAACATAATACAATATTTGCAAACAGTTCATTTTGTTGCAAGTACACGTATCCGGCATTTATAAAATTTGCGGGTTCACGCTTCGCTCAGCGTGTAGATTTACCTGTAGTTGTGTACAAGGGACTGAGTGAAATAAACTCGTCAGTGCCGTGCCAGAGTCAGAGTCTGCAGCCGAAGCAGTTTGAAGTTAAAATATTGCGAAATACACACGGTTTCGCAATAAAACATATTAATAATTGTACAGAAACGCCTGGAAACATTGTATTAACCAAATAATGTCCGACGAAACTGGCGCAAAGAAGCCGGAGACGGTGCTGGACAACATCAGTGTTGAGGAGGCGGCGTTGGATGAGAAAAAAACACCCGTAAGTAGCGTTGCATATACATATTTAGTGACAATTAACAGCCAGTGAACAGCGATAAGAGCGCGCGCTGTTCCACGCACACAAATGAATAACCCGAATTATCTATGGCGGAGTGTTTTGTGTCCTACGGGTGACTAGGGGAACATAAGCGCTGGGTTATTCAGTAATTTTCCAAAATAAAAACGTACACACGTATGCACGCGCACACAGTTTTTGTGTGCATTTTGGGTGTTGCGTTTTATTGTCCATTTTCTATTTACGTTTTTTCTAGTGCTACTTGCCCTCGTGTGCGCGCGCTTTTTCCAAAACTCTACTCCCCCGTGGAAGATACATTCGATGCATGTGTGTGTGTGTGTGTGTGTATGTACTCGTTGCTGTTGCCGTTAGGTTGGTGAGCAAGCAATCGGCGTTTCCCTTTTGGACGCACGTTTTGCCGCTGCGTCTCGTTTGCTTTTATTTTTGCTTGTTCTCTTTTCGACTTTTTGTTGTTTGCTGTACTTTACCACACAAATGTAGAGGCAGCCGCTTGTTAACATGCAGTCGTAAACTAATGTTCAGAGCGCTGTAACTTTTAGCATAATGTAGATATAAGGCGAATTCAAACTTGTAACGAGTTTTGGGATGGAAAAAACTTGGCAAATAATATTTTTTCTTTGCTTCTCAGTGGCCGCTATCTCTGTTATCAAAAATTATTACTATATTTAGCAGCTGCAGTGCTACGAACATTTCTACTACGACTGTTCGTTTTTAGCTGAGGGGCACTGTACTGACATTTATTGTATGCTTTTGTATGTATTCATGTTTTGATGGAATACGTTGCGCTCTAGATTCGGGTTTAATTTGTTGTCCGATTAATACTTGACCAGTGGCGTCCAATCACCGATGTTGATTGGCACAGATTTATGTTAGCTAACAGTGGGAATTATTTTAGTGTACAGGGTGCTGCATCTTTTATGTCGATATGTAAACACTGAATAACATTGACGCTTGTGAACCGATTGTCTAGAGTAGGCTATTGCTGGAAAAGTCATTTTTAACCATAAATCACTTTACACCAAAATAAATCGCTGAAAAAGTGACGCTTTACATTAAAAATAGTAGGTCAGTTGTTTTAACTCAACGTACATATCGTCGAAAATATCGCGGCAAAAAGGCACCGACTGAGCGTCTTTAAATATCCAATTTTGTTAAGCGTCTTTTAATATCCAATTTTGTTAAGCACGGGACAATGGGAAATCCTCCTAAACTGATGAAAGCGGTAAGAGTGAATGTTGCCCAGGATCAAACTACGTCGTATCGTAGCGATTATCTTATCGGATATTTGACTAAGATGTATATAGTACTTATCGAGTCCATTTGCATTAATTAGCAGAAACGCACACCGAAACGACGCTCGTTCATAGAACGGGCACAGCGGGAAAGCGAAGAGCTGGTACGAACGATGGGCGGCAGCTTGGAGCTAGAGGGTGGACGTCGCACGCGATCCAGTACTCGCGGCACACCGACACGGGCCGCTGAGACTGTTACACCGCCGCCCAACAAGAAGGCACGCGCGTCGCTGACGACAGCCACAAAGATCGGTGGCGGCGGCGGCGCTGGGAAAGGTCGCGGTGCGCGCAAACTAGACGTGGGCAGCGATGAGCTCGACCGGGAGCCGGAGAAAACCAACGATGAAGAGAAGGTGGTTCTGCCGGTCAAGGCAAAGGTGAGTGAAGCATTTTCTAAACATTAAACACAATCTAACGAAACAAATCATTTCAGGCTACTCCCAAGAAAGATAAGAAGGAGGTGAAGAGAGAAGAGAAGCCAGTCAAAGGTACTCCTAAGAAGGCAGTTCCAGCCACCACCACAGAGCCCCAAAAGGAGGAGGAGCCTGCTGACGCAAAAGAAACAGATGCCAAGACAATCGAAAATGAGGATCAGACAGATGGTGCTGCTGCCAAGCTGACAGCTGTGCCCGAGGAGCAACAGAACCACGCTGCGGAGGACAAAGCAAGCAAAGATGAGCCCGAGGTGAAGGAGAAAACGCCAGAAGAAGTGCCAAAGGCTGAAGACCCACCGAAAAGTAACGATGACCCTGAAAATGGTGCTAGTACAGACACTCCTGCCCCAGCTGCTGCCGCGGATCCAGCTCCCGCAGCCATGGAAATGGATGAAGAGAAGCCATCAGCAGCATCGGCAGACAATAAAACTAAAGCCGAAAGCGCACCCGAAACTACTTCAGAGCCGCCTGCAACTACCGCAGCTGATAAGGCAGCGGAGGAGCCAAAAAAGCTTTCGGAACCCGCCCGGGAGCCCTCACCGGAGCCCATGGAGGTGGATTCGAGTTCCAAGAGTAGTACAGAAACTGTTCGATTCACACCAGCCGAAAAGGTCGTAGCAAGCTCAGAAGAAACAAAAGCCAGCAATAGTGTTGTCGATGAAGTCGCCACTGAGGTTAAAGAGGATGTGCCAGCCGAGCCCAAGGAGGAAAAGAAGGCAGAATGTTCAGACGAGCTCAAAAGCACGGAAGAGCCGAAACCAGCTGAGAGCGCCGAAGAACCCAAGAAAGCCGAACAGACAACGGGGGAGAAAGCCACTCCAGCTGCGTCGGTTCCTGCTCCTGTCCCTGCCACAAACGATGTTAGCAAGACGGAACCGGCTGCGGCCGTTGATACCACCGTCGTGTCAGAGACGCCCATTAAGCAGGCACAGGCCATCAGTGCAGTCAACAAATCCGAGCTTAATGGTGAGCAAATTGAACACGCTCAAAGAACCTAGAAACTTATAGGATTTGTTGATATTTTTGCAGGTGAAACAAAAATCGTTAACAATTCCGTCGACGTCGATGCAGCGCCGAAGGTGTGCAATTAGGCCGATCGGATGATGGAAATCCAATTACTAATCAGTGCGTTGCAGCATCTTCCATCTTCAGCTGGGCCGTCGACTCAGGCAAAGATGTCGCCAACTACAAGCAATCATTTAAGAGTTAACAACACACCCACAGATACACAGATTCCATTCTCTCCACACAACTGAAAACTTAATTCGTTCTGCACCCGACAAAATTAAAATGATATCAATAGGTTCGTGTCTTCCAGTTTTTGGTTGATTAATGATAAGGAGCGCCATAAGATGCAATCGATGCTGGATTTTCAATGTTGCACTGTGTGCGCCACAGATAGACAGACCACCTAAACCACCGCTCTGCCCCGACACTCTCTTCCCTTTCCCCGCACCTGCACACACGAAAATACACAGACAGATTGTGAAATGCATCTTAAATATAATATGTATGTGTATAATTAATTCAATTGGAATCAAACAAAAGATGAATACATTGACACGAAAATGTATGTAAACTATAGATGGACGTTTTTAAATTGTAAGATTTAATACCTGTAATAATAATGCAAGACTAATTATAAAAAAAGCAATTTGGACACCACTCAAACAAAAATCAACTTAAATGGAAATGAAATGATTTTAACTTACCTTAACGCAATACAAACAGCTCTGCGGCTATTAAGATTATGACTCTATAAATATGTATACCTATTAATTTTTTTTGTTGGGTATCTTCCCACCCCCCTACCTACCCCTACCCATGATATGCTTGTTTTATTTGAAGCATTTAGTTTTTCTATACATGTTTAACCATTGTAACCTGAACAGAAACATAATTGATTTCTAAACCGAATAATGTGCATGGTGGGATGTCCGCTGGGAACAGTTGTGGTATCCTTACGATCACTCTTAAATGAATTCGTAATTAAATATATTAGACTAAGCTTTTTAAATGAAACAAAACAAAAAACACGAGATGGAAATTCTTATAATTACACATACTTTACTACTTTCAAGTGCAACAAAAGCGAGCGTAAATTAGTTTCGAAGCCGTTTTTGTATGCAGCTTTTCCTCTGTATAAGGAATTCATTTGAATATTCTTTTGTAAATAAATTTATTTTAAATACAAGAGAGAAGAAATGTGTTTCATCCAAGAGAATGGCACTCTACGCTCTATTTGAAGAGCGAGTAGTCCTGATTGCTTTCGTGGGCAATACGAATGCGGCGCATGCGGAGAGGGAGAGGCGTCTAATGTAAATCGCTATGTAATGGTACATTTCATTAATTTCATCAGTCTATATATATATATATATAAATATATATGTATATATATAGCCGATATGTAGGTCTTGAAGAATGTTAACGCAGCTTAGGCGAATGATATCGTGGTGTTTTTTTTTTTAATTATAGATGAAGGATAGGATGGACCTACAAGAGTAATTATTATTAGTATTATTTTCCGCTGTTATTTGTTATCCTGTTTAAGTAATGGTGGTTTAAGTGAGCTGAGTTGTTTTTTTCATCGGTATGTTTATTTCGGTATTATTATTATTTTAATATATAGCTAATAAATAGTTAAAACTAGCTATTAACAAAGTATGGGGCTATAGCTACTGAGGCCTTAAGCTCACTAGAGTAATATTATATATTGTACTATGTGTGTACAGGGTTGGTTATATTAGAGGTTATATGTTGTGAAGGATTTTTGAGTGATCTTGCATATTGATCGGTGTTGTTGAATATTGAGGATCTTTGTAGGGAAAGTGCCGGGCAAGCGTATATAATGTGTCTTAAGTCTATGGTTGAGTTGTGGCACAGTGGGAATGCCTTGGATGATGTTTTATCCATGTAGTGGGCACTAATGAACCTTGTGTGACCTAGTCTCAACCTATTCATGAGGACTTGGTGTCTTCTGTTTAGGTTGTTTAGGTTTTTGGGGTGAGGATGAGTGGAAGGCAGATTGGTCATTTGTTTGTACCAGGGGGAGGTTTTAGTAAGGAAGTCGGTTTGCTTGGATTGGAGGATTTACTTAAGGAATTGGGAGATGTCGTTTAAGTTATGACACGAGATATGAATATATGAGGGGTTTTTTGGAGGTATTTTCGGCTGAGGTGTCGCCCATTTCGTTACCTTTTATGCCTATATGGCTGGGAATCCAGGTTATTGTTATTTTCATACCCGATACTCAAAATGAGTATTGGGGTATATTAGATTTGTGGTAAAAGTGGATGTGTGTAACGTCCAGAAGGAATCGTTTCCGACCCCATATATATTCTTGATCAGCATCAATAGCCGAGTCGATTGAGCCCTGTCTGTCTGTCCGTCTGTCCGTCCGTCCGTCCGTCCGTCCCCTTCAGCGCCTAGTGCTCAAAGACTATAAGATCTAGAGCAACGATGTTTTGGATCCAGACCTCTGTGATATGTCACTGCTACAAAAATATTTCAAAACTTCGCCCCGCCCACTTCCGCCTCCACAAAGGACGAAAATCTGTGGCATCCACATTTTTAAAGATACGATAAAACCAAAAACGCAGAATCGTAGAGGATGACTATATGTTCTAGAGTGTAAAATCTGAACCAGATCGTATAATTATTATAGCCAGAATCAAGAAAACAATTTCATTCTTTCTCGCTCTGTCTCTCTCTCTAACACACAGGTTTCATGGTCGGCTTTGCCAATTGCAAAATATGAGTTCAAGGATCTCAGAACCTATAAGAGCCAGAGCAACCAAATTTGGTATCCACACTCCTGTGATATCGGAGCTTGACCGTTTCGTGTCCAAATTTCGCCACACCCCCTTCCGCACCCGCAAAGGACGAAAATCTGGGGCATCCACAAATCTCAGAGACTATTAAGGCTAGAGTAACCAAATTTGGTATCCGCACTTCTGTTAGATCTCACTATAAAACGTATATCTCAGAATTTCGCCCCACCCCCTTCCGCCCCCACAAAGGACGAAAATCTGTTGCATCCACAATATTGCACATTCGAGAAAACTAAAAACGCAGAATCATAGATAATGACCATATCTATCAGATTGCTGAATCTGGATCAGATCAAGAGCAAGAAATTAATTTTCAGTGGCTACGCAGCGCCCGACGTCACGCTCAGACTGATTTTCTGTCTCTCTCGCACGCACTCTGTGTCGTGTGGTTCAATATTAGCGGCGTCTGCCGCAGGAGAGCCATACTGACTTAGTATCGGGTATAACTGTAGAGTTGCGGTGTCCGCAGCAACTCACAACGTTCCACCTCGTTGGAAATAGTTTGGTGACGGGAAAAGTTTGGGGGTGTCATTAGCGTGGATGGTTTTTTTACACATTTTGCCAGTTAGAAAATCACTTATTTTTCCAAGGTGTGTAAGTTGGCTTCAGATAGTAGGTTGTTAGTGGGTGTGGTATGAAATGCACCCAGGGCCCCTCTTATTCCTGCATTAATCATAGGCGATTTGTCTGGTTTTTGGGTGCATAACCATATATGGGGAGGCCGAAGTGAACTTTGGATATGATTAAAAATTTGGTGATTTGCATTAGTGATGTGGTGCGGCAGTTGTATTTTAAGGATGAGAGGTGTTTAATGCCCAGTGGCTTGGCAAGGTCGTCAGAGTGAATGCACCAGCTGTTTATTTGACTGAGGATTGTTTGGAAGTCGATTGTGATGATTTTTCCGTTGCTGTGTTGTATGATAAGGAGTAAGTCATCGGCGTATGCACTGAATTTGATTTGTTTGTGAATGGATGGTACGCTATAAGAAAAAGGATAACTGAGATGGGGGAGCCTTGGGGTATGCCTCTGGTAAGTGGGAAGATGTTCTCGAGAGTCGTGCCACTTTTCACGAGGATTTTCCTGTTTGACATAAAGTTTTTGATGATCACACTCCTACCATGAAAAAATAAGTCGTAGTTTTAAATGGCCTATAAAAAAGGGTATGGAAAACAGGCAAAAACAGCCAGGGAAAATTGCAAGGTTCGTATAAACCTCACCTCGCGGGTGACGAGAAAAACTGCTTTTTGACTTCAAGGTATGTTAAGCAAAAGGTGTGGATTTTACCTTGCACTCGATACGTTTTCAGGCCCGTTTTGCCGTTTTCATACCCTCTTTTCCAACCTATTATCACTAACCATACAGTATACGGCTCTATTATGTAGCACATGTGTATTTACCGTGTCGTTGCCATGTAGTAATTTGAGCAAATGTAAAAAAAGAAAATACAACAAAAATAAACAAGAAAACTAGACAGCGAGCGATACGCAGAACTTTTGCAAGAAGAAATATTAGCGTCAATTAAATAAGGAAAAGGGTGCATTTGATAGCCACAACGAAGGCCCTAAGATAATCCCGAAGTGAAAACACTCAGAGCAGTGTATTTTTGTTTTGGCCCCACGGCCCCCCAAAAAGGTGGAGCAGGAGTTCGCAAAAACGGACAATAATGGCCACGCTAGTAAAGCCTAAAAAAGTGGTGAGCACAAGGATGCACTGGAGCAGAAAGAGTCGCATGACATGAGAGATTGTTGATTCCAGAAAACGAAAAAGCCTCAACGCGAGAACCAGCAACAAAGGCTGCAAGAGGAAGACGAATGTGACGACGAGTTATCAACAAGTAGCGTAGCTGCACCAGAACAAAGGCCGGCAGAAAATGCTTCTCTCTTGGAAGAGTTTGAGCGCGTCGCGGCGTTGGCCAGCAGCAGCGGCAGCGGGGCCGAGACCATCATTAGTCACGACTGCTGCATTTCCAGCGATATATTGGAGTTGCCGACAGAGCCAGAACCCGAACCCGAACTCGAACCGGAAGCGCAGCTGGAACCGAGTGCACCCAGTGCCCCGCCCTCTAGCAGCGCCAAAATCGTGCAGTACCCGAATCTGCAGCCTATGAAACTGTCCAATGCCCAGATCGAAGAGCATTCATCAAAGATTGTGTTTCGCCAGGCCGATTGCCAGCCATCGGGATTTGCCCTAGTGCGCAGTAATCTCAAGCCACTGGACGCCGAGCAGTTGCGGCAAATCTACGACTGCCCGGATATGGAGCTGGCCAAGCAGTTTGAATTGGAATTTCTCATGAACTCGCTGCTGGAGACCAGTGAAACTGATCCCCTCTATGCGGCCCTGCTGGAGTACTTTAACCTGCAGAGCAAACTAACCTCGAATCTACACGATGCGAAAGCTGCGAAAATCCTGTGTTGAAGCGCAGGAGCAGATTTGGGCGCGAGAGTCGGTAAATCGCACGTTTCGCGCTACTTGCGGTGATGGCAACGCTGTGCAGGAGACCATTACCTACGAGTGAGTGTTCTCTACCAAGAGGTCTTCGCATTTCTAATGTTAATCCTTGGGCCCCCACAGAATCATAAAAGTTGACCAAATCAAGTTGGAGCTGACGAAGACTGTCTTTACGGCCCTCTACGACTTGGTTTCGCACACCTACACGAACAATCTGATCACAGCGAAGATAACCAAAGTGAAGATCGGATGATCAGATGATCAATTCTCTGCTCTCGTATTTTAGTGTACAGGGTGCTGCATCTTTTATGTCGATATGTAAACACTGAATAACATTGACGCTTGTGAACCGATTGTCTAGAGTAGGCTATTGCTGGAAAAGTCATTTTTAACCATAAATCACTTTACACCAAAATAACGCGCTGAAAAAGTGACGCTTTACATTAAAAATAGTAGGTCAGTTGTTTTAACTCAACGTACATATCGTCGAAAATATCGCGGCAAAAAGGCACCGACTGAGCGTCTTTAAATATCCAATTTTGTTAAGCGTCTTTTAATATCCAATTTTGTTAAGCACGGGACAATGGGAAATCCTCCTAAACTGATGAAAGCGGTAAGAGTGAATGTTGCCCAGGATCAAACTACGTCTTATCGTAGCGATTATCTTATCGGATATTTGACTAAGATGTATATAGTACTTATCGAGTCCATTTGCATTAATTAGCAGAAACGCACACCGAAACGACGCTCGTTCATAGAACGGGCACAGCGGGAAAGCGAAGAGCTGGTACGAACGATGGGCGGCAGCTTGGAGCTAGAGGGTGGACGTCGCACGCGATCCAGTACTCGCGGCACACCGACACGGGCCGCTGAGACTGTTACACCGCCGCCCAACAAGAAGGCACGCGCGTCGCTGACGACAGCCACAAAGATCGGTGGCGGCGGCGGCGCCGGGAAAGGTCGCGGTGCGCGCAAACTAGACGTGGGCAGCGATGAGCTCGACCGGGAGCCGGAGAAAACCAACGATGAAGAGAAGGTGGTTCTGCCGGTCAAGGCAAAGGTGAGTGAAGCATTTTCTAAACATTAAACACAATCTAACGAAACAAATCATTTCAGGCTACTCCCAAGAAAGATAAGAAGGAGGTGAAGAGAGAAGAGAAGCCAGTCAAAGGTACTCCTAAGAAGGCAGTTCCAGCCACCACCACAGAGCCCCAAAAGGAGGAGGAGCCTGCTGACGCAAAAGAAACAGATGCCAAGACAATCGAAAATGAGGATCAGACAGATGGTGCTGCTGCCAAGCTGACAGCTGTGCCCGAGGAGCAACAGAACCACGCTGCGGAGGACAAAGCAAGCAAAGATGAGCCCGAGGTGAAGGAGAAAACGCCAGAAGAAGTGCCAAAGGCTGAAGACCCACCGAAAAGTAACGATGACCCTGAAAATGGTGCTAGTACAGACACTCCTGCCCCAGCTGCTGCCGCGGATCCAGCTCCCGCAGCCATGGAAGTGGATGAAGAGAAGCCATCAGCAGCATCGGCAGACAATAAAACTAAAGCCGAAAGCGCACCCGAAACTACTTCAGAGCCGCCTGCAACTACCGCAGCTGATAAGGCAGCGGAGGAGCCAAAAAAGCTTTCGGAACCCGCCCGGGAGCCCTCACCGGAGCCCATGGAGGTGGATTCGAGTTCCAAGAGTAGTACAGAAACTGTTCGATTCACACCAGCCGAAAAGGTCGTAGCAAGCTCAGAAGAAACAAAAGCCAGCAATAGTGTTGTCGATGAAGTCGCCACTGAGGTTAAAGAGGATGTGCCAGCCGAGCCCAAGGAGGAAAAGAAGGCAGAATGTTCAGACGAGCTCAAAAGCACGGAAGAGCCGAAACCAGCTGAGAGCGCCGAAGAACCCAAGAAAGCCGAACAGACAACGGGGGAGAAAGCCACTCCAGCTGCGTCGGTTCCTGCTCCTGTCCCTGCCACAAACGATGTTAGCAAGACGGAACCGGCTGCGGCCGTTGATACCACCGTCGTGTCAGAGACGCCCATTAAGCAGGCACAGGCCATCAGTGCAGTCAACAAATCCGAGCTTAATGGTGAGCAAATTGAACACGCTCAAAGAACCTAGAAACTTATAGGATTTGTTGATATTTTTGCAGGTGAAACAAAAATCGTTAACAATTCCGTCGACGTCGATGCAGCGCCGAAGGTGTGCAATTAGGCCGATCGGATGATGGAAATCCAATTACTAATCAGTGCGTTGCAGCATCTTCCATCTTCAGCTGGGCCGTCGACTCAGGCAAAGATGTCGCCAACTACAAGCAATCATTTAAGAGTTAACAACACACCCACAGATACACAGATTCCATTCTCTCCACACAACTGAAAACTTAATTCGTTCTGCACCCGACAAAATTAAAATGATATCAATAGGTTCGTGTCTTCCAGTTTTTGGTTGATTAATGATAAGGAGCGCCATAAGATGCAATCGATGCTGGATTTTCAATGTTGCACTGTGTGCGCCACAGATAGACAGACCACCTAAACCACCGCTCTGCCCCGACACTCTCTTCCCTTTCCCCGCACCTGCACACACGAAAATACACAGACAGATTGTGAAATGCATCTTAAATATAATATGTATGTGTATAATTAATTCAATTGGAATCAAACAAAAGATGAATACATTGACACGAAAATGTATGTAAACTATAGATGGACGTTTTTAAATTGTAAGATTTAATACCTGTAATAATAATGCAAGACTAATTATAAAAAAAGCAATTTGGACACCACTCAAACAAAAATCAACTTAAATGGAAATGAAATGATTTTAACTTACCTTAAAGCAATACAAACAGCTCTGCGGCTATTAAGATTATGGCTCTATAAATATGTATACCTATTAATTTTTTTTGTTGGGTATCTTCCCAACCCCCTACCTACCCCTACCCATGATATGCTTGTTTTATTTGAAGCATTTAGTTTTTCTATACATGTTTAACCATTGTAACCTGAACAGAAACATAATTGATTTCTAAACCGAATAATGTGCATGGTGGGATGTCCGCTGGGAACAGTTGTGGTATCCTTACGATCACTCTTAAATGAATTCGTAATTAAATATATTAGACTAAGCTTTTTAAATGAAACAAAACAAAAAACACGAGATGGAAATTCTTATAATTACACATACTTTACTACTTTCAAGTGCAACAAAAGCGAGCGTAAATTAGTTTCGAAGCCGTTTTTGTATGCAGCTTTTCCTCTGTATAAGGAATTCATTTGAATATTCTTTTGTAAATAAATTTATTTTAAATACAAGAGAGAAGAAATGTGTTTCATCCAAGAGAATGGCACTCTACGCTCTATTTGAAGAGCGAGTAGTCCTGATTGCTTTCGTGGGCAATACGAATGCGGCGCATGCGGAGAGGGAGAGGCGTCTAATGTAAATCGCTATGTAATGGTACATTTCATTAATTTCATCAGTCTATATATATATATATATAAATATATATGTATATATATAGCCGATATGTAGGTCTTGAAGAATGTTAACGCAGCTTAGGCGAATGATATCGTGGTGTTTTTTTTTTTAATTATAGATGAAGGATAGGATGGACCTACAAGAGTAATTATTATTAGTATTATTTTCCGCTGTTATTTGTTATCCTGTTTAAGTAATGGTGGTTTAAGTGAGCTGAGTTGTTTTTTTCATCGGTATGTTTATTTCGGTATTATTATTATTTTAATATATAGCTAATAAATAGTTAAAACTAGCTATTAACAAAGTATGGGGCTATAGCTACTGAGGCCTTAAGCTCACTAGAGTAATATTATATATTGTACTATGTGTGTACAGGGTTGGTTATATTAGAGGTTATATGTTGTGAAGGATTTTTGAGTGATCTTGCATATTGATCGGTGTTGTTGAATATTGAGGATCTTTGTAGGGAAAGTGCCGGGCAAGCGTATATAATGTGTCTTAAGTCTATGGTTGAGTTGTGGCACAGTGGGAATGCCTTGGATGATGTTTTATCCATGTAGTGGGCACTAATGAACCTTGTGTGACCTAGTCTCAACCTATTCATGAGGACTTGGTGTCTTCTGTTTAGGTTGTTTAGGTTTTTGGGGTGAGGATGAGTGGAAGGCAGATTGGTCATTTGTTTGTACCAGGGGGAGGTTTTAGTAAGGAAGTTTGCTTGGATTGGAGGATTTACTTAAGGAATTGGGAGATGTCGTTTAAGTAATGACACGAGATATGAATATATGAGGGGTTTTTTGGAGGTATTTTCGGCTGAGGTGTCGCCCATTTCGTTACCTTTTATGCCTATATGGCTGGGAATCCAGGTTATTGTTATTTTCATACCCGATACTCAAAATGAGTATTGGGGTATATTAGATTTGTGGTAAAAGTGGATGTGTGTAACGTCCAGAAGGAATCGTTTCCGACCCCATATATATTCTTGATCAGCATCAATAGCCGAGTCGATTGAGCCCTGTCTGTCTGTCCGTCTGTCCGTCCGTCCGTCCGTCCGTCCCCTTCAGCGCCTAGTGCTCAAAGACTATAAGATCTAGAGCAACGATGTTTTGGATCCAGACCTCTGTGATATGTCACTGCTACAAAAATATTTCAAAACTTCGCCCCGCCCACTTCCGCCTCCACAAAGGACGAAAATCTGTGGCATCCACATTTTTAAAGATACGATAAAACCAAAAACGCAGAATCGTAGAGGATGACTATATGTTCTAGAGTGTAAAATCTGAACCAGATCGTATAATTATTATAGCCAGAATCAAGAAAACAATTTCATTCTTTCTCGCTCTGTCTCTCTCTCTAACACACAGGTTTCATGGTCGGCTTTGCCAATTGCAAAATATGAGTTCAAGGATCTCAGAACCTATAAGAGCCAGAGCAACCAAATTTGGTATCCACACTCCTGTGATATCGGAGCTTGACCGTTTCGTGTCCAAATTTCGCCACACCCCCTTCCGCACCCGCAAAGGACGAAAATCTGGGGCATCCACAAATCTCAGAGACTATTAAGGCTAGAGTAACCAAATTTGGTATCCGCACTTCTGTTAGATCTCACTATAAAACGTATATCTCAGAATTTCGCCCCACCCCCTTCCGCCCCCACAAAGGACGAAAATCTGTTGCATCCACAATATTGCACATTCGAGAAAACTAAAAACGCAGAATCATAGATAATGACCATATCTATCAGATTGCTGAATCTGGATCAGATCAAGAGCAAGAAATTAATTTTCAGTGGCTACGCAGCGCCCGACGTCACGCTCAGACTGATTTTCTGTCTCTCTCGCACGCACTCTGTGTCGTGTGGTTCAATATTAGCGGCGTCTGCCGCAGGAGAGCCATACTGACTTAGTATCGGGTATAACTGTAGAGTTGCGGTGTCCGCAGCAACTCACAACGTTCCACCTCGTTGGAAATAGTTTGGTGACGGGAAAAGTTTGGGGGTGTCATTAGCGTGGATGGTTTTTTTACACATTTTGCCAGTTAGAAAATCACTTATTTTTCCAAGGTGTGTAAGTTGGCTTCAGATAGTAGGTTGTTAGTGGGTGTGGTATGAAATGCACCCAGGGCCCCTCTTATTCCTGCATTAATCATAGGCGATTTGTCTGGTTTTTGGGTGCATAACCATATATGGGGAGGCCGAAGTGAACTTTGGATATGATTAAAAATTTGGTGATTTGCATTAGTGATGTGGTGCGGCAGTTGTATTTTAAGGATGAGAGGTGTTTAATGCCCAGTGGCTTGGCAAGGTCGTCAGAGTGAATGCACCAGCTGTTTATTTGACTGAGGATTGTTTGGAAGTCGATTGTGATGATTTTTCCGTTGCTGTGTTGTATGATAAGGAGTAAGTCATCGGCGTATGCACTGAATTTGATTTGTTTGTGAATGGATGGTACGCTATAAGAAAAAGGATAACTGAGATGGGGGAGCCTTGGGGTATGCCTCTGGTAAGTGGGAAGATGTTCTCGAGAGTCGTGCCACTTTTCACGAGGATTTTCCTGTTTGACATAAAGTTTTTGATGATCACACTCCTACCATGAAAAAATAAGTCGTAGTTTTAAATGGCCTATAAAAAAGGGTATGGAAAACAGGCAAAAACAGCCAGGGAAAATTGCAAGGTTCGTATAAACCTCACCTCGCGGGTGACGAGAAAAACTGCTTTTTGACTTCAAGGTATGTTAAGCAAAAGGTGTGGATTTTACCTTGCACTCGATACGTTTTCAGGCCCGTTTTGCCGTTTTCATACCCTCTTTTCCAACCTATTATCACTAACCATACAGTATACGGCTCTATTATGTAGCACATGTGTATTTACCGTGTCGTTGCCATGTAGTAATTTGAGCAAATGTAAAAAAAGAAAATACAACAAAAATAAACAAGAAAACTAGACAGCGAGCGATACGCAGAACTTTTGCAAGAAGAAATATTAGCGTCAATTAAATAAGGAAAAGGGTGCATTTGATAGCCACAACGAAGGCCCTAAGATAATCCCGAAGTGAAAACACTCAGAGCAGTGTATTTTTGTTTTGGCCCCACGGCCCCCCAAAAAGGTGGAGCAGGAGTTCGCAAAAACGGACAATAATGGCCACGCTAGTAAAGCCTAAAAAAGTGGTGAGCACAAGGATGCACTGGAGCAGAAAGAGTCGCATGACATGAGAGATTGTTGATTCCAGAAAACGAAAAAGCCTCAACGCGAGAACCAGCAACAAAGGCTGCAAGAGGAAGACGAATGTGACGACGAGTTATCAACAAGTAGCGTAGCTGCACCAGAACAAAGGCCGGCAGAAAATGCTTCTCTCTTGGAAGAGTTTGAGCGCGTCGCGGCGTTGGCCAGCAGCAGCGGCAGCGGGGCCGAGACCATCATTAGTCACGACTGCTGCATTTCCAGCGATATATTGGAGTTGCCGACAGAGCCAGAACCCGAACCCGAACTCGAACCGGAAGCGCAGCTGGAACCGAGTGCACCCAGTGCCCCGCCCTCTAGCAGCGCCAAAATCGTGCAGTACCCGAATCTGCAGCCTATGAAACTGTCCAATGCCCAGATCGAAGAGCATTCATCAAAGATTGTGTTTCGCCAGGCCGATTGCCAGCCATCGGGATTTGCCCTAGTGCGCAGTAATCTCAAGCCACTGGACGCCGAGCAGTTGCGGCAAATCTACGACTGCCCGGATATGGAGCTGGCCAAGCAGTTTGAATTGGAATTTCTCATGAACTCGCTGCTGGAGACCAGTGAAACTGATCCCCTCTATGCGGCCCTGCTGGAGTACTTTAACCTGCAGAGCAAACTAACCTCGAATCTACACGATGCGAAAGCTGCGAAAATCCTGTGTTGAAGCGCAGGAGCAGATTTGGGCGCGAGAGTCGGTAAATCGCACGTTTCGCGCTACTTGCGGTGATGGCAACGCTGTGCAGGAGACCATTACCTACGAGTGAGTGTTCTCTACCAAGAGGTCTTCGCATTTCTAATGTTAATCCTTGGGCCCCCACAGAATCATAAAAGTTGACCAAATCAAGTTGGAGCTGACGAAGACTGTCTTTACGGCCCTCTACGACTTGGTTTCGCACACCTACACGAACAATCTGATCACAGCGAAGATAACCAAAGTGAAGATCGGATGATCAGATGATCAATTCTCTGCTCTCGTATTTTAGTGTACAGGGTGCTGCATCTTTTATGTCGATATGTAAACACTGAATAACATTGACGCTTGTGAACCGATTGTCTAGAGTAGGCTATTGCTGGAAAAGTCATTTTTAACCATAAATCACTTTACACCAAAATAACGCGCTGAAAAAGTGACGCTTTACATTAAAAATAGTAGGTCAGTTGTTTTAACTCAACGTACATATCGTCGAAAATATCGCTGCAAAAAGGCACCGACTGAGCGTCTTTAAATATCCAATTTTGTTAAGCGTCTTTTAATATCCAATTTTGTTAAGCACGGGACAATGGGAAATCCTCCTAAACTGATGAAAGCGGTAAGAGTGAATGTTGCCCAGGATCAAACTACGTCTTATCGTAGCGATTATCTTATCGGATATTTGACTAAGATGTATATAGTACTTATCGAGTCCATTTGCATTAATTAGCAGAAACGCACACCGAAACGACGCTCGTTCATAGAACGGGCACAGCGGGAAAGCGAAGAGCTGGTACGAACGATGGGCGGCAGCTTGGAGCTAGAGGGTGGACGTCGCACGCGATCCAGTACTCGCGGCACACCGACACGGGCCGCTGAGACTGTTACACCGCCGCCCAACAAGAAGGCACGCGCGTCGCTGACGACAGCCACAAAGATCGGTGGCGGCGGCGGCGCCGGGAAAGGTCGCGGTGCGCGCAAACTAGACGTGGGCAGCGATGAGCTCGACCGGGAGCCGGAGAAAACCAACGATGAAGAGAAGGTGGTTCTGCCGGTCAAGGCAAAGGTGAGTGAAGCATTTTCTAAACATTAAACACAATCTAACGAAACAAATCATTTCAGGCTACTCCCAAGAAAGATAAGAAGGAGGTGAAGAGAGAAGAGAAGCCAGTCAAAGGTACTCCTAAGAAGGCAGTTCCAGCCACCACCACAGAGCCCCAAAAGGAGGAGGAGCCTGCTGACGCAAAAGAAACAGATGCCAAGACAATCGAAAATGAGGATCAGACAGATGGTGCTGCTGCCAAGCTGACAGCTGTGCCCGAGGAGCAACAGAACCACGCTGCGGAGGACAAAGCAAGCAAAGATGAGCCCGAGGTGAAGGAGAAAACGCCAGAAGAAGTGCCAAAGGCTGAAGACCCACCGAAAAGTAACGATGACCCTGAAAATGGTGCTAGTACAGACACTCCTGCCCCAGCTGCTGCCGCGGATCCAGCTCCCGCAGCCATGGAAGTGGATGAAGAGAAGCCATCAGCAGCATCGGCAGACAATAAAACTAAAGCCGAAAGCGCACCCGAAACTACTTCAGAGCCGCCTGCAACTACCGCAGCTGATAAGGCAGCGGAGGAGCCAAAAAAGCTTTCGGAACCCGCCCGGGAGCCCTCACCGGAGCCCATGGAGGTGGATTCGAGTTCCAAGAGTAGTACAGAAACTGTTCGATTCACACCAGCCGAAAAGGTCGTAGCAAGCTCAGAAGAAACAAAAGCCAGCAATAGTGTTGTCGATGAAGTCGCCACTGAGGTTAAAGAGGATGTGCCAGCCGAGCCCAAGGAGGAAAAGAAGGCAGAATGTTCAGACGAGCTCAAAAGCACGGAAGAGCCGAAACCAGCTGAGAGCGCCGAAGAACCCAAGAAAGCCGAACAGACAACGGGGGAGAAAGCCACTACAGCTGCGTCGGTTCCTGCTCCTGTCCCTGCCACCAACGATGTTAGCAAGACGGAACCGGCTGCGGCCGTTGATACCACCGTCGTGTCAGAGACGCCAATTAAGCAGGCACAGGCCATCAGTGCAGTCAACAAATCCGAGCTTAATGGTGAGCAAATTGAACACGCTCAAAGAACCTAGAAACTTATAGGATTTGTTGATATTTTTGCAGGTGAAACAAAAATCGTTAACAATTCCGTCGACGTCGATGCAGCGCCGAAGGTGTGCAATTAGGGCGATCGGATGATGGAAATCCAATTACTAATCAGTGCGTTGCAGCATCTTCCATCTTCAGCTGGGCCGTCGACTCAGGCAAAGATGTCGCCAACTACAAGCAATCATTTAAGAGTTAACAACACACCCACAGATACACAGATTCCATTCTCTCCACACAACTGAAAACTTAATTCGTTCTGCACCCGACAAAATTAAAATGATATCAATAGGTTCGTGTCTTCCAGTTTTTGGTTGATTAATGATAAGGAGCGCCATAAGATGCAATCGATGCTGGATTTTCAATGTTGCACTGTGTGCGCCACAGATAGACAGACCACCTAAACCACCGCTCTGCCCCGACACTCTCTTCCCTTTCCCCGCACCTGCACACACGAAAATACACAGACAGATTGTGAAATGCATCTTAAATATAATATGTATGTGTATAATTAATTCAATTGGAATCAAACAAAAGATGAATACATTGACACGAAAATGTATGTAAACTATAGATGGACGTTTTTAAATTGTAAGATTTAATACCTGTAATAATAATGCAAGACTAATTATAAAAAAAGCAATTTGGACACCACTCAAACAAAAATCAACTTAAATGGAAATTTTTTTTTTTTTTTTTTTTTTTTTTTTTTTTTTTTTTTTTTTATTAAGCGTTGAATCCGTACATTGCATATAACGTATCTTAACATCACTGGTAAATAATATTGGGGTAGCCAAACCTAATGCTAAATGCGAGAGGACTTACAAAAAATATAATATTATAATATTGGGAGGGAAACTTAGAGTTGGCCAATAGTTTTGGCAAAACCCAATCTCTTCAACCGCCTCAAAGGCCTGGCAGGTAGTAATCGTCTGGCGAGCATACTATGGTGTCTAATTAGCCTGTCACTGTATCTGCTGGTGTGCCTTCCAATCTGCTCCTCTACTGTATGCAGATTCAAATCCCGATGTAGGGTGGAGCCGCGCACGTACCAAGGGCAGTTCGTTATTTGCCTCATGGCGCGATTCTGCAAGACCTGTATCCGTTTATAGTTCGATTTGGCAGCTATACCCCAAATCTGCACACCGTAGAGCCAGATCGGGGCTACACAGTGTACATAAACTGCTCTTTTGGCTCTCAGTGACATGGTGCTTCTTCTGTTAATCAGCCACCGCAATTGCTGCATTCTTTGCCCACATTTACGAGCCGTAGCTTTCAAGTGTGGACCAAAAGTAAGACGCTTATCAAGGGTGATACCGAGATACTTTGCTTGCTCTGGTTGGTCCAAAGTTACGCCTTCAAACTTTATGGGTGGGGTGTGGTCTATGAGCGCTTTCAGGGTGAAGCATGGATTGGTGGTCTTCAGTGGGTTGACTTTTAAATTCCATCTTTTGCACCAAGCTGCCAAAGAGTAGAGGTACTCTTGGAGACCATCTGCTGCCTCAAGGCGGCACTTGGAGCTGTAGAGCAGTGCTATATCGTCCGCGTAGGTAGCAAGCAGAGCCTTACGGGGGGCCTCCATATGTTGCTCGCTTGGGGAGGGTAGATCTGCAGTATAGATAGAGTAAAGCAGCGGGCCAAGGACGCTGCCCTGTGGAACTCCAGCTCTCATTTGGCAAGGTGTTGAATGTGTGTTCCTGAACCTGACCATAAACTGACGTCCTTCCAAGTATGATCGTAGGACACCGTAGTATGGTGCTGGGAACAGTTTTTTAATTTTGCTCAATAGGCCGATATGCCAAACTCTATCGAAGGCTTGCTGCATATCAATGAAGACTGCATTGCAGTATTCTAGATCATCATAGGCCTGTAGGATGTGTCCTGCCAATCTGTGGACTTGCTCCACTGTGCCGTGTCCCTCCCGAAAGCCAAACTGGTGATCCGGCAAGATACGGCATTCCTTGATTATACTACCAAGACGATTGGCAAGAAGCCTCTCCCATACCTTAGATAAGGAAGACAAAAGACTTATTGGCCGATACGACTCAGGGTCATCCTCCGGTTTTCCAGGCTTATGGATCATCAGGATTGTTGCTATCTTCCACTGCTTAGGGAAAAATTGCATCCTTAACATGGCGTTAAAAATGAGCACTATGTAGAGTATCGCCCGATTAGGCAATGCTTTCAGTGTGGAATTGCACACTCTGTCAATGCCAGGAGCCTTCTTCCTCGGTAGGGACTTGATGACTTCAACAATCTCGTCAGCCCTGGCTGGTTTAATGGGTAAGGCCATTTGTAGAGGTGTTTGCAGACTATCTTTTGTCTCTTTGTACTGCGCCTCCGTGGCGAATTGGTAATGGGTGAACCTGTCCCCTAAATGATGTGCAAACGAATTGGCCTGCTCTTCTTCGTTTCTAGCAAGTTCACCGTTGGGACACCGGATGGGAATCTGTCTGAACGGTTGTCTCTTAAGAGACTTAGTGGTCTTCCAAAGCGAATATCCAGCATCCACGGTGTAATCCATGGAAGCAAGCTTTTGTTCAAAGAAGTTGCTTCGAAGTTCTCTCAGGGTGTTTCGAAGTTGCTTGGCAGCCCGGTTCCATAGAATTCGGTCCCATGGGTCTTGAGATCGGATTGCGCGTCTGCGAAGTCTCCTTTTTTGTGACAAAAGCTCTCTGGCCTCTCTTGTAAGAACTATTCCATAGGCGGCGCTTGTCGGAGGATGCGAGGGCGTTGAGGCAGCAGCAGCCATGTGTATACTCTCTGTGATATTATCTACAGCCATCTCGATATCTTCCTCAGAGTTTAGCGTGACGTTCAGTTGAATCGACCTCTCCAAATGTTGCCTAAATGCGAGCAGATCAGTGTGCTTGGTGACTAGATGAGGGCTTGGATTTTCTATAATGCCATCTGTTTTAATGCTGATGACTAAGGCCAGATGGTCGGAGTCCAGATCCCAGCTCTGACTTATTGTTGCTCGAGAATCCGGAATACCATGATGTACTGCGAAGTCTATGCAGGACGGCGTGTGATTGAGTACATATGGGTACCTGGTTGGTGATCCAGTTGCAAGGATCTTAGCGCCAGTAGCAGAGATGGCTTCCGCTAGCTCTCGCCCCCTAGGGGAATTGTAAGTGTCTCCCCACAGCCAGTGTCGGGCATTCCAGTCACCACCAACCAAATACCTTTGCCCGCAAGCACGGAGTGCATCGATGTAATGTCTTTCCTCAATCCTGACTCTGGGAGGGCAGTAAATGGCGCTGAACTCCACATCGCCCAGTCCTGTGGCTACTTTTACTGCTGACATTTGCATGCTGCGTGTCTCAATGACCCTTTGTGGAAAATGACGAAGCGAAGTCTTAACTAAAACCGCAACTCCACCAACGCTATTATTATTCCGCGATGGCTTGAAGGCTGGATAGAAGGCATATCCATGTATTTTTACAGCTGCCCCTCTTTTAATTCTGATCTCCGTCAAAAGAAGAATGTCAACGCTATTCTTGTGCGCGAAGAGCTCAACTTCTTTTGCTTTCCCTGAAATGCCGTTAGCATTCCAGATGAGAACCTTTAGTGGGTTCATTGAGATGCTGAAACGTTGTTCTGGAGCTGAAGATTAGATCCAGCCCATTGCTTAATCGTGTTGGCCAATTCAAAAACCATTTTTTCAAGTTTTTCAAGGCGTTGATTGGCTTGACTATTATGCTGCTGCTGTTCTTGCTGCTGTTGCTGTAGCCACATAAGAAACTGCTGCTGCTGCTGCTGTTGGAGCTGTTGTTGCCATTGTTGAAATTTTGTCTGCTGTTGTTGTAGCAGTGCATGAACTTCATATGAATTCTGTTGCTGGTTATTCAATCCTTGTGGCTGATGCGCTTGTAGACTATGAAAACGACGCTGAGCAGGTGTAGCAGGTATTGCATTTGAATTACCATTTGCTACGGCAGCATAGGAGGCTCCTGTATTACTTCTAGTGCCTACCAAAGGTTGGTGCTGATCAATATTTCGCTGGTGCTGCTGTATTGTTGGTCTATTAGCCCCCTTTTTGTGACTAGACTGCAAGGTAGGAAACTGTTGCTGGTCTCCAGGAAGTGTGGTAGAGTAAGCATATGCCACTTGATTATTTAAGGGACATGACCCGTCCTGTTCGTATTAATTGCCTTCTTTGCGGAGCCCATTGATCGCCGTAGAAACTCCTGATACCATTGGCATCCTTTGTAACTGGCCATATGGCTTCCAGAGCAGTGAATGCAGGTTGGCTGTGCATCTAGGGGCGTGTGCATTGTGAGGTTTGATGATTTTCACCGCATCTGGCACAGTTGTGATGTCGGCGGCAGTATTTGGCTGTGTGGCCGAAATCCTGGCATCGACGACATTGAGCAATCTCTGTGGATTTTCGCATCCTTTCAATCCGTATTTTTTGGCGGCAAAGGGTCTTGACTTGGTAAATTTCGTTAATTTTTGCACAAGGCTTAATATTAATGAAAAAAATATTAAGTTTTTCGTCCTTGTTAGTCCTTGAGCTTGGATTATGGATGTGAAGGACCTCGAAACCCAACATTTTAAAATCGGCGGTAATATCATTGTTTAGGGTGCTATGATGTAGGTCTCTTACAACAATTCTATGAGGCTTTTCAGTCTGCAATTGGTATGTGTGGAATTCTATTCCAATGGCATCGAAACAATCCACAATTGCTCTATAGGTATCACTGTCTTTGGGGAGGATTCTGACCGTTTCCCCCTGGTTAGCTTTGACGACAACGTTATTCAAATTTGCAACGTCCTTTATGACATCAAATAAGTCATTTAAGTTGCTAATATTGACAACTATTTGCGGTGGTTTTGGAGGGCCTTTAAGCTGATTACCAGAGCTCGTTGATTCTCCTTGAAGACACTGGTCTGTATTAACTGCTTCATAAAGGTGTTCATCCAGTTGGTCATTTCCAGCGTCTGCATCTACATTCATCCGAACTTCCTCATTATTACTATCACTTGGGATGTTCGTGTCAAGAATGGAAAATCTGTTGTTGGTGTTTGCCTGTTGGCTTGTAGTGGGGGGCAAGCCCAGGTCCCGGCCGCCGCTCCCTCGTTTAGATTTAGATGACAAAGTCTGATCGTTTTTTCTTTTGCCCGTTCTCCGTTTTTGAGCATCCAGAAGTCGTTCGGCAGCAGTGCGAAGTGTTTTTGCCTCAGTGTCGTCGGGGCATGTGGATATGGAGTTTTCTTGGCTATCAAAGCTTAGTGCAGGGCAGATACTGCTTATTGTAGCAGTTGCCATGGTGTAGGTGGTGTTGTTGGTGGCACTAGTGAATGTTACTGTTGTTGTGGTTTCTGTGCATGTATAGCGTTCAGCCTCTGAACGATACTCAGAACGAATCTCAGAAGGTAATTTGCCTGATATTAGAAGCATTCTCTCATGATCAGTCCGCTTATTTCTAAGCCGAGAGTCAGATGAACTATTCGCATTCATTATACCGTAGCTGATAAGCGAAGTTTTTATTGCCCCTCTTGTGCGGCTGTGCGCAGACTGAGGGGAATGTCTTGCCCGAAGGGCAGTGAATACAGTTGTAAAAACGTTCACAAATGTGTTTTTTGTTTTTGTCCAATTGCCGACACCGCACAAAGCAGCACCCGAATTTACGATGTATGCTATTTTTAGCACACAAGAGAATGCTCCGCTAAAGCAGAATAAAGAAAACAACTTTGCACAAGCGCGACACAACCGATCTCTATGAAAGTTGATTCGAGACTCACTTAAATGGAAATGAAATGATTTTAACTTACCTTAAAGCAATACAAACAGCTCTGCGGCTATTAAGATTATGACTCTATAAATATGTATACCTATTAATTTTTTTTGTTGGGTATCTTCCCAACCCCCTACCTACCCCTACCCATGATATGCTTGTTTTATTTGAAGCATTTAGTTTTTCTATACATGTTTAACCATTGTAACCTGAACAGAAACATAATTGATTTCTAAACCGAATAATGTGCATGGTGGGATGTCCGCTGGGAACAGTTGTGGTATCCTTACGATCACTCTTAAATGAATTCGTAATTAAATATATTAGACTAAGCTTTTTAAATGAAACAAAACAAAAAACACGAGATGGAAATTCTTATAATTACACATACTTTACTACTTTCAAGTGCAACAAAAGCGAGCGTAAATTAGTTTCGAAGCCGTTTTTGTATGCAGCTTTTCCTCTGTATAAGGAATTCATTTGAATATTCTTTTGTAAATAAATTTATTTTAAATACAAGAGAGAAGAAATGTGTTTCATCCAAGAGAATGGCACTCTGCGCTCTATTTGAAGAGCGAGTAGTCCTGATTGCTTTCGTAGGCAATACGAATGCGGCGCATGCGGAGAGGGAGAGGCGTCTAATGTAAATCGGTATGTAATGGTACATTTCATTAATTTCATCAGTCTATATATCTATATATATATATATGTATATATATAGCCGATATGTAGGTCTTGAAGAATGTTAACGCAGCTTAGGCGAATGATATCGTGGTGTTTTTTTTTTTAATTATAGATGAAGGATAGGATGGACCTACAAGAGTAATTATTATTAGTATTATTTTCCGCTGTTATTTGTTATCCTGTTTAAGTAATGGTGGTTTAAGTGAGCTGAGTTGTTTTTTTCATCGGTATGTTTATTTCGGTATTATTATTATTTTAATATATAGCTAATAAATAGTTAAAACTAGCTATTAACAAAGTATGGGGCTATAGCTACTGAGGCCTTAAGCTCACTAGAGTAATATTATATATTGTACTATGTGTGTACAGGGTTGGTTATATTAGAGGTTATATGTTGTGAAGGATTTTTGAGTGATCTTGCATAAGGTCGGTGTTGTTGAATATTGAGGATCTTTGTAGGGAAAGTGCCGGGCAAGCGTATATAATGTCTCTTAAGTCTATGGTTGAGTTGTGGCACAGTGGGAATGCCTTGGATGATGTTTTATCCATGTAGTGGGCACTAATGAACCTTGTGTGACCTAGTCTCAACCTATTCATGAGGACTTGGTGTCTTCTGTTTAGGTTGTTTAGGTTTTTGGGGTGAGGATGAGTGGAAGGCAGATTGGTCATTTGTTTGTACCAGGGGGAGGTTTTAGTAAGGAAGTCGGTTTGCTTGGATTGGAGGATTTACTTAAGGAATTGGGAGATGTCGTTTATGTTATGACACGAGATATGAATATATGAGGGGTTTTTTGGAGGTATTTGTTATTTTTGGAAATAGTTTGGTGACGGGAAAAGTTTGGGGGTGTCATTAGCGTGGATGGTTTTTTTACACATTTTGCCAGTTAGAAAATCACTTATTTTTCCAAGGTGTGTAAGTTGGCTTCAGATAGTAGGTTGTTAGTGGGTGTGGTACGAAATGCACCCAGGGCCCCTCTTATTCCTGCATTAATCATAGGCGATTTGTCTGGTTTTTGGGTGCATAACCATATATGGGGAGGTCGAAGTGAACTTTGGATATGATTAAAAATTTGGTGATTTGCATTAGTGATGTGGTGCGGCAGTTGTATTTTAAGGATGAGAGGTGTTTAATGCCCAGTGGCTTGGCAAGGTCTATTTTGGATTTATTAATTTGAGTACTCCAGTTGTATCTGGAATAGTACCTAGTATCTAGTACACTGAGTGGGCTGTTTTGTTGGATGGTTGTGTTGCCAGTAAGAAATTTTGGTTTACAGTTATGTTTGCGACATAGTACATATGTGTAGGAGTTGGAGTCGTCAGAGTGAATGCACCAGCTGTTTATTTGACTGAGGATTGTTTGGAAGTCGATTGTGATGATTTTTCCGTTGCTGTGTTGTATGATAAGGAGTAAGTCATCGGCGTATGCACTGAATTTGATTTGTTTGTGAATGGATGGTACGCTATAAGAAAAAGGATAACTGAGATGAGGGAGCCTTGGGGTATGCCTCTGGTAAGTGGGAAGATGTTCGAGAGATTCGTGCCACTTTTCACGAGGATTTTCCTGTTTGACATAAAGTTTTTGATGATCACACTCCTACCATGAAAAAATAAGTCGTAGTTTTAAATGGCCTATAAAAAAGGGTATGGAAAACAGGCAAAAACAGCCAGGGAAAATTGCAAGGTTCGTATAAACCTCACCTCGCGGGTGACGAGAAAAACTGCTTTTTGACTTCAAGGTATGTTAAGCAAAAGGTGTGGATTTTACCTTGCACTCGATACGTTTTCAGGCCCGTTTTGCCGTTTTCATACCGTCTTTTCCAACCTATTATCACTAACCATACAGTATACGGCTCTATTATGTAGCACATGTGTATTTACCGTGTCGTTGCCATGTAGTAATTTGAGCAAATGTAAAAAAAGAAAATACAACAAAAATAAACAAGAAAACTAGACAGCGAGCGATACGCAGAACTTTTGCAAGAAGAAATATTAGCGTCAATTAAATAAGGAAAAGGGTGCATTTGATAGCCACAACGAAGGCCCTAAGATAATCCCGAAGTGAAAACACTCAGAGCAGTGTATTTTTGTTTTGGCCCCACGGCCCCCAAAAAGGTGGAGCAGGAGTTCGCAAAAACGGACAATAATGGCCACGCTAGTAAAGCCTAAAAAAGTGGTAAGCACAAGGATGCACTGGAGCAGAAAGAGTCGCATGACATGAGAGATTGTTGATTCCAGAAAACGAAAAAGCCTCAACGCGAGAACCAGCAACAAAGGCTGCAAGAGGAAGACGAATGTGACGACGAGTTATCAACAAGTAGCGTAGCTGCACCAGAACAAAGGCCGGCAGAAAATGCTTCTCTCTTGGAAGAGTTTGAGCGCGTCGCGGCGTTGGCCAGCAGCAGCTGCAGCGGGGCCGAGACCATCATTAGTCACGACTGCTGCATTTCCAGCGATATATTGGAGTTGCCGACAGAGCCAGAACCCGAACCCGAACTCGAACCGGAAGCGCAGCTGGAACCGAGTGCACCCAGTGCCCCGCCCTCTAGCAGCGCCAAAATCGTGCAGTACCCGAATCTGCAGCCTATGAAACTGTCCAATGCCCAGATCGAAGAGCATTCATCAAAGATTGTGTTTCGCCAGGCCGATTGCCAGCCATCGGGATTTGCCCTAGTGCGCAGTAATCTCAAGCCACTGGACGCCGAGCAGTTGCGGCAAATCTACGACTGCCCGGATATGGAGCTGGCCAAGCAGTTTGAATTGGAATTTCTCATGAACTCGCTGCTGGAGACCAGTGAAACTTATCCCCTCTATGCGGCCCTGCTGGAGTACTTTAACCTGCAGAGCAAACTAACCTCGAATCTACACGATGCGAAAGCTGCGAAAATCCTGTGTTGAAGCGCAGGAGCAGATTTGGGCGCGAGAGTCGGTAAATCGCACGTTTCGCGCTACTTGCGGTGATGGCAACGCTGTGCAGGAGACCATTACCTACGAGTGAGTGTTCTCTACCAAGAGGTCTTCGCATTTCTAATGTTAATCCTTGGGCCCCCACAGAATCATAAAAGTTGACCAAATCAAGTTGGAGCTGACGAAGACTGTCTTTACGGCCCTCTACGACTTGGTTTCGCACACCTACACGAACAATCTGATCACAGCGAAGATAACCAAAGTGAAGATCGGATGATCAGATGATCAATTCTCTGCTCTCGTATTTTAGTGTACAGGGTGCTGCATCTTTTATGTCGATATGTAAACACTGAATAACATTGACGCTTGTGAACCGATTGTCTAGAGTAGGCTATTGCTGGAAAAGTCATTTTTAACCATAAATCACTACACCAAAATAACGCGCTGAAAAAGTGACGCCTTACATTAAAAATAGTAGGTCAGTTGTTTTAACTCAACGTACATATCGTCGAAAATATCGCGGCAAAAAGGCACCGACTGAGCGTCTTTAAATATCCAATTTTGTTAAGCGTCTTTTAATATCCAATTTTGTTAAGCACGGGACAATGGGAAATCCTCCTAAACTGATGAAAGCGGTAAGAGTGAATGTTGCCCAGGATCAAACTACGTCGTATCGTAGCGATTATCTTATCGGATATTTGACTAAGTACTTATCGAGTCCATTTGCATTAATTAGCAGAAACGCACACCGAAACGACGCTCGTTCATAGAACGGGCACAGCGGGAAAGCGAAGAGCTGGTACGAACGATGGGCGGCAGCTTGGAGCTAGAGGGTGGACGTCGCACGCGATCCAGTACTCGCGGCACACCGACACGGGCCGCTGAGACTGTTACACCGCCGCCCAACAAGAAGGCACGCGCGTCGCTGACGACTGCCACAAAGATCGGTGGCGGCGGCGGCGCCGGGAAAGGTCGCGGTGCGCGCAAACTAGACGTGGGCAGCGATGAGCTCGACCGGGAGCCGGAGAAAACCAACGATGAAGAGAAGGTGGTTCTGCCGGTCAAGGCAAAGGTGAGTGAAGCATTTTCTAAACATTAAACACAATCTAACGAAACAAATCATTTCAGGCTACTCCCAAGAAAGATAAGAAGGAGGTGAAGAGAGAAGAGAAGCCAGTCAAAGGTACTCCTAAGAAGGCAGTTCCAGCCACCACCACAGAGCCCCAAAAGGAGGAGGAGCCTGCTGACGCAAAAGAAACAGATGCCAAGACAATCGAAAATGAGGATCAGACAGATGGTGCTGCTGCCAAGCTGACAGCTGTGCCCGAGGAGCAACAGAACCACGCTGCGGAGGACAAAGCAAGCAAAGATGAGCCCGAGGTGAAGGAGAAAACGCCAGAAGAAGTGCCAAAGGCTGAAGACCCACCGAAAAGTAACGATGACCCTGAAAATGGTGCTAGTACAGACACTCCTGCCCCAGCTGCTGCCGCGGATCCAGCTCCCGCAGCCATGGAAGTGGATGAAGAGAAGCCATCAGCAGCATCGGCAGACAATAAAACTAAAGCCGAAAGCGCACCCGAAACTACTTCAGAGCCGCCTGCAACTACCGCAGCTGATAAGGCAGCGGAGGAGCCAAAAAAGCTTTCGGAACCCGCCCGGGAGCCCTCACCGGAGCCCATGGAGGTGGATTCGAGTTCCAAGAGTAGTACAGAAACTGTTCGATTCACACCAGCCGAAAAGGTCGTAGCAAGCTCAGACGAAACAAAAGCCAGCAATAGTGTTGTCGATGAAGTCGCCACTGAGGTTAAAGAGGATGTGCCAGCCGAGCCCAAGGAGGAAAAGAAGGCAGAATGTTCAGACGAGCTCAAAAGCACGGAAGAGCCGAAACCAGCTGAGAGCGCCGAAGAACCCAAGAAAGCCGAACAGACAACGGGGGAGAAAGCCACTCCAGCTGCGTCGGTTCCTGCTCCTGTCCCTGCCACCAACGATGTTAGCAAGACGGAACCGGCTGCGGCCGTTGATACCACCGTCGTGTCAGAGACGCCAATTAAGCAGGCACAGGCCATCAGTGCAGTCAACAAATCCGAGCTTAATGGTGAGCAAATTGAACACGCTCAAAGAACCTAGAAACTTATAGGATTTGTTGATATTTTTGCAGGTGAAACAAAAATCGTTAACAATTCCGTCGACGTCGATGCAGCGCCGAAGGTGTGCAATTAGGGCGATCGGATGATGGAAATCCAATTACTAATCAGTGCGTTGCAGCATCTTCCATCTTCAGCTGGGCCGTCGACTCAGGCAAAGATGTCGCCAACTACAAGCAATCATTTAAGAGTTAACAACACACCCACAGATACACAGATTCCATTCTCTCCACACAACTGAAAACTTAATTCGTTCTGCACCCGACAAAATTAAAATGATATCAATAGGTTCGTGTCTTCCAGTTTTTGGTTGATTAATGATAAGGAGCGCCATAAGATGCAATCGATGCTGGATTTTCAATGTTGCACTGTGTGCGCCACAGATAGACAGACCACCTAAACCACCGCTCTGCCCCGACACTCTCTTCCCTTTCCCCGCACCTGCACACACGAAAATACAACTTAAATGGAAATGAAATGATTTTAACTTACCTTAAAGCAATACAAACAGCTCTGCGGCTATTAAGATTATGGCTCTATAAATATGTATACCTATTAATTTTTTTTGTTGGGTATCTTCCCAACCCCCTACCTACCCCTACCCATGATATGCTTGTTTTATTTGAAGCATTTAGTTTTTCTATACATGTTTAACCATTGTAACCTGAACAGAAACATAATTGATTTCTAAACCGAATAATGTGCATGGTGGGATGTCCGCTGGGAACAGTTGTGGTATCCTTACGATCACTCTTAAATGAATTCGTAATTAAATATATTAGACTAAGCTTTTTAAATGAAACAAAACAAAAAACACGAGATGGAAATTCTTATAATTACACATACTTTACCACTTTCAAGTGCAACAAAAGCGAGCGTAAATTAGTTTCGAAGCCGTTTTTGTATGCAGCTTTTCCTCTGTATAAGGAATTCATTTGAATATTCTTTTGTAAATAAATTTATTTTAAATACAAGAGAGAAGAAATGTGTTTCATCCAAGAGAATGGCACTCTGCGCTCTATTTGAAGAGCGAGTAGTCCTGATTGCTTTCGTAGGCAATACGAATGCGGCGCATGCGGAGAGGGAGAGGCGTCTAATGTAAATCGGTATGTAATTGTACATTTCATTAATTTCATCAGTCTATATATATATATGTATATATATAGCCGATATGTAGGTCTTGAAGAATGTTAACGCAGCTTAGGCGAATGATATCGTGGTGTTTTTTTTTTTAATTATAGATGAAGGATAGGATGGACCTACAAGAGTAATTATTATTAGTATTATTTTCCGCTGTTATTTGTTATCCTGTTTAAGTAATGGTGGTTTAAGTGAGCTGAGTTGTTTTTTTCATCGGTATGTTTATTTCGGTATTATTATTATTTTAATATATAGCTAATAAATAGTTAAAACTAGCTATTAACAAAGTATGGGGCTATAGCTACTGAGGCCTTAAGCTCACTAGAGTAATATTATATATTGTACTATGTGTGTACAGGGTTGGTTATATTAGAGGTTATATGTTGTGAAGGATTTTTGAGTGATCTTGCATAAGGTCGGTGTTGTTGAATATTGAGGATCTTTGTAGGGAAAGTGCCGGGCAAGCGTATATAATGTCTCTTAAGTCTATGGTTGAGTTGTGGCACAGTGGGAATGCCTCGGATGATGTTTTATCCATGTAGTGGGCACTAATGAACCTTGTGTGACCTAGTCTCAACCTATTCATGAGGACTTGGTGTCTTCTGTTTAGGTTGCTTAGGTTTTTGGGGTGAGGATGAGTGGAAGGCAGATTGGTCATTTGTTTGTACCAGGGGGAGGTTTTAGTAAGGAAGTCGGTTTGCTTGGATTGGAGGATTTAGTTAAGGAATTGGGAGATGTCGTTTAAGTTATCACACGAGATATGAATATATGAGGGGTTTTTTGGAGGTATTTTCGGCTGAGGTGTCGCCCATTTCGTTACCTTTTATGCCTATATGGCTGGGTATCCAGGTTATTGTTATTTTTATACCCGATACTCAAAATGAGTATTGGGGTATATTAGATTTGTGGTAAAAGTGGATGTGTGTAACGTCCAGAAGGAATCGTTTCCGACCCCATATATATTCTTGATCAGCATCAATAGCCGAGTCGATTGAGCCCTGTCTGTCTGTCCGTCTGTCCGTCCGTCCGTCCGTCCGTCCCCTTCAGCGCCTAGTGCTCAAAGACTATAAGATCTAGAGCAACGATGTTTTGGATCCAGACTTCTGTGATATGTCACTGCTACAAAAATATTTCAAAACTTCGCCCCGCCCACTTCCGCCTCCACAAAGGACGAAAATCTGTGGCATCCACATTTTTAAAGATACGATAAAACCAAAAACGCAGAATCGTAGAGGATGACTATATGTTCTAGAGTGTAAAATCTGAACCAGATCGTATAATTATTATAGCCAGAATCAAGAAAACAATTTCATTCTTTCTCGCTCTGTCTCTCTCTCTAACACACAGGTTTCATGGTCGGCTTTGCCAATTGCAAAATATGAGTTCAAGGATCTCAGAACCTATAAGAGCCAGAGCAACCAAAGTTGGTATCCACACTCCTGTGATATCGGACCTTGACCGTTTCGTGTCCAAATTTCGCCACACCCCCTTCCGCACCCACAAAGAACGAAAATCTGGGGCATCCACAAATCTCAGAGACTATTAAGGCTAGAGTAACCAAATTTGGTATCCGCACTTCTGTTAGATCTCACTATAAAACGTATATCTCAGAATTTCGCCCCACCCCCTTCCGCCCCCACAAAGGACGAAAATCTGTTGCATCCACAATATTGCACATTCGAGAAAACTAAAAACGCAGAATCATAGATAATGACCATATCTATCAGATTGCTGAATCTGGATCAGATCAAGAGCAAGAAATTAATTTTCAGTGGCTACGCAGCGCCCGACGTCACGCTCAGACTGATTTTCTGTCTCTCTCGCACGCACTCTGTGTCGTGTGGTTCAATATTAGCGGCGTCTGCCGCAGGAGAGCCATACTGACTTAGTATCGGGTATAACTGTAGAGTTGCGGTGTCCGCAGCAACTCACAACGTTCCACCTCGTTGGAAATAGTTTGGTGACGGGAAAAGTTTGGGGGTGTCATTAGCGTGGATGGTTTTTTTACACATTTTGCCAGTTAGAAAATCACTTATTTTTCCAAGGTGTGTAAGTTGGCTTCAGATAGTAGGTTGTTAGTGGGTGTGGTACGAAATGCACCCAGGGCCCCTCTTATTCCTGCATTAATCATAGGCGATTTGTCTGGTTTTTGGGTGCATAACCATATATGGGGAGGCCGAAGTGAACTTTGGATATGATTAAAAATTTGGTGATTTGCATAAGTGATGTGGTGCGGCAGTTGTATTTTAAGGATGAGAGGTGTTTAATGCCCAGTGGCTTGGCAAGGTCTATTTTGGATTTATTAATTTGAGTACTCCAGTTGTATCTGGAATAGTACCTAGTATCTAGTACACTGAGTGGGCTGTTTTGTTGGATGGTTGTGTTGCCAGTAAGAAATTTTGGTTTACAGTTATGTTTGCGACATAGTACATATGTGTAGGAGTTGGAGTCGTCAGAGTGAATGCACCAGCTGTTTATTTGACTGAGGATTGTTTGGAAGTCGATTGTGATGATTTTTCCGTTGCTGTGTTGTATGATAAGGAGTAAGTCATCGGCGTATGCACTGAATTTGATTTGTTTGTGAATGGATGGTACGCTATAAGAAAAAGGATAACTGAGATGGGGGAGCCTTGGGGTATGCCTCTGGGAAGTGGGAAGATGTTCGAGAGATTCGTGCCACTTTTCACGAGGATTTTCCTGTTTGACATAAAGTTTTTGATGATCACACTCCTACCATGAAAAAATAAGTCGTAGTTTTAAATGGCCTATAAAAAAGGGTATGGAAAACAGGCAAAAACAGCCAGGGAAAATTGCAAGGTTCGTATAAACCTCACCTCGCGGGTGACGAGAAAAACTGCTTTTTGACTTCAAGGTATGTTAAGCAAAAGGTGTGGATTTTACCTTGCACTCGATACGTTTTCAGGCCCGTTTTGCCGTTTTCATACCCTCTTTTCCAACCTATTATCACTAACCATACAGTATACGGCTCTATTATGTAGCACATGTGTATTTACCGTGTCGTTGCCATGTAGTAATTTGAGCAAATGTAAAAAAAGAAAATACAACAAAAATAAACAAGAAAACTAGACAGCGAGCGATACGCAGAACTTTTGCAAGAAGAAATATTAGCGTCAATTAAATAAGGAAAAGGGTGCATTTGATAGCCACAACGAAGGCCCTAAGATAATCCCGAAGTGAAAACACTCAGAGCAGTGTATTTTTGTTTTGGCCCCACGGCCCCCAAAAAGGTGGAGCAGGAGTTCGCAAAAACGGACAATAATGGCCACGCTAGTAAAGCCTAAAAAAGTGGTGAGCACAAGGATGCACTGGAGCAGAAAGAGTCGCATGACATGAGAGATTGTTGATTCCAGAAAACGAAAAAGCCTCAACGCGAGAACCAGCAACAAAGGCTGCAAGAGGAAGACGAATGTGACGACGAGTTATCAACAAGTAGCGTAGCTGCACCAGAACAAAGGCCGGCAGAAAATGCTTCTCTCTTGGAAGAGTTTGAGCGCGTCGCGGCGTTGGCCAGCAGCAGCGGCAGCGGGGCCGAGACCATCATTAGTCACGACTGCTGCATTTCCAGCGATATATTGGAGTTGCCGACAGAGCCAGAACCCGAACCCGAACTCGAACCGGAAGCGCAGCTGGAACCGAGTGCACCCAGTGCCCCGCCCTCTAGCAGCGCCAAAATCGTGCAGTACCCGAATCTGCAGCCTATGAAACTGTCCAATGCCCAGATCGAAGAGCATTCATCAAAGATTGTGTTTCGCCAGGCCGATTGCCAGCCATCGGGATTTGCCCTAGTGCGCAGTAATCTCAAGCCACTGGACGCCGAGCAGTTGCGGCAAATCTACGACTGCCCGGATATGGAGCTGGCCAAGCAGTTTGAATTGGAATTTCTCATGAACTCGCTGCTGGAGACCAGTGAAACTGATCCCCTCTATGCGGCCCTGCTGGAGTACTTTAACCTGCAGAGCAAACTAACCTCGAATCTACACGATGTGGAGAAGCTGCGAAAATCCTGTGTTGAAGCGCAGGAGCAGATTTGGGCGCGAGAGTCGGTAAATCGCACGTTTCGCGCTACTTGCGGTGATGGCAACGCTGTGCAGGAGACCATTACCTACGAGTGAGTGTTCTCTACCAAGAGGTCTTCGCATTTCTAATGTTAATCCTTGGGCCCCCACAGAATCATAAAAGTTGACCAAATCAAGTTGGAGCTGACGAAGACTGTCTTTACGGCCCTCTACGACTTGGTTTCGCACACCTACACGAACAATCTGATCACAGCGAAGATAACCAAAGTGAAGATCGGATGATCAGATGATCAATTCTCTGCTCTCGTATTTTAGTGTACAGGGTGCTGCATCTTTTATGTCGATATGTAAACACTGAATAACATTGACGCTTGTGAACCGATTGTCTAGAGTAGGCTATTGCTGGAAAAGTCATTTTTAACCATAAATCACTTTACACCAAAATAACGCGCTGAAAAAGTGACGCCTTACATTAAAAATAGTAGGTCAGTTGTTTTAACTCAACGTACATATCGTCGAAAATATCGCGGCAAAAAGGCACCGACTGAGCGTCTTTAAATATCCAATTTTGTTAAGCGTCTTTTAATATCCAATTTTGTTAAGCACGGGACAATGGGAAATCCTCCTAAACTGATGAAAGCGGTAAGAGTGAATGTTGCCCAGGATCAAACTACGTCGTATCGTAGCGATTATCTTATCGGATATTTGACTAAGATGTATATAGTACTTATCGAGTCCATTTGCATTAATTAGCAGAAACGCACACCGAAACGACGCTCGTTCATAGAACGGGCACAGCGGGAAAGCGAAGAGCTGGTACGAACGATGGGCGGCAGCTTGGAGCTAGAGGGTGGACGTCGCACGCGATCCAGTACTCGCGGCACACCGACACGGGCCGCTGAGACTGTTACACCGCCGCCCAACAAGAAGGCACGCGCGTCGCTGACGACAGCCACAAAGATCGGTGGCGGCGGCGGCGCCGGGAAAGGTCGCGGTGCGCGCAAACTAGACGTGGGCAGCGATGAGCTCGACCGGGAGCCGGAGAAAACCAACGATGAAGAGAAGGTGGTTCTGCCGGTCAAGGCAAAGGTGAGTGAAGCATTTTCTAAACATTAAACACAATCTAACGAAACAAATCATTTCAGGCTACTCCCAAGAAAGATAAGAAGGAGGTGAAGAGAGAAGAGAAGCCAGTCAAAGGTACTCCTAAGAAGGCAGTTCCAGCCACCACCACAGAGCCCCAAAAGGAGGAGGAGCCTGCTGACGCAAAAGAAACAGATGCCAAGACAATCGAAAATGAGGATCAGACAGATGGTGCTGCTGCCAAGCTGACAGCTGTGCCCGAGGAGCAACAGAACCACGCTGCGGAGGACAAAGCAAGCAAAGATGAGCCCGAGGTGAAGGAGAAAACGCCAGAAGAAGTGCCAAAGGCTGAAGACCCACCGAAAAGTAACGATGACCCTGAAAATGGTGCTAGTACAGACACTCCTGCCCCAGCTGCTGCCGCGGATCCAGCTCCAGCAGCCATGGAAGTGGATGAAGAGAAGCCATCAGCAGCATCGGCAGACAATAAAACTAAAGCCGAAAGCGCACCCGAAACTACTTCAGAGCCGCCTGCAACTACCGCAGCTGATAAGGCAGCGGAGGAGCCAAAAAAGCTTTCGGAACCCGCCCGGGAGCCCTCACCGGAGCCCATGGAGGTGGATTCGAGTTCCAAGAGTAGTACAGAAACTGTTCGATTCACACCAGCCGAAAAGGTCGTAGCAAGCTCAGAAGAAACAAAAGCCAGCAATAGTGTTGTCGATGAAGTCGCCACTGAGGTTAAAGAGGATGTGCCAGCCGAGCCCAAGGAGGAAGAGAAGGCAGAATGTTCAGACGAGCTCAAAAGCACGGAAGAGCCGAAACCAGCTGAGAGCGCCGAAGAACCCAAGAAAGCCGAACAGACAACGGGGGAGAAAGCCACTCCAGCTGCGTCGGTTCCTGCTCCTGTCCCTGCCACCAACGATGTTAGCAAGACGGAACCGGCTGCGGCCGTTGATACCACCGTCGTGTCAGAGACGCCCATTAAGCAGGCACAGGCCATCAGTGCAGTCAACAAATCCGAGCTTAATGGTGAGCAAATTGAACACGCTCAAAGAACCTAGAAACTTATAGGATTTGTTGATATTTTTGCAGGTGAAACAAAAATCGTTAACAATTCCGTCGACGTCGATGCAGCGCCGAAGGTGTGCAATTAGGGCGATCGGATGATGGAAATCCAATTACTAATCAGTGCGTTGCAGCATCTTCCATCTTCAGCTGGGCCGTCGACTCAGGCAAAGATGTCGCCAACTACAAGCAATCATTTAAGAGTTAACAACACACCCACAGATACACAGATTCCATTCTCTCCACACAACTGAAAACTTAATTCGTTCTGCACCCGACAAAATTAAAATGATATCAATAGGTTCGTGTCTTCCAGTTTTTGGTTGATTAATGATAAGGAGCGCCATAAGATGCAATCGATGCTGGATTTTCAATGTTGCACTGTGTGCGCCACAGATAGACAGACCACCTAAACCACCGCTCTGCCCCGACACTCTCTTCCCTTTCCCCGCACCTGCACACACGAAAATACACAGATTGTGAAATGCATCTTAAATATAATATGTATGTGTATAATTAATTCATTGGAATCAAACAAAAGATGAATACATTGACACGAAAATGTATGTAAACTATAGATGGACGTTTTTAAATTGTAAGATTTAATACCTGTAATAATAATGCAAGACTAATTATAAAAAAAGCAATTTGGACACCACTCAAACAAAAATCAACTTAAATGGAAATGAAATGATTTTAACTTACCTTAACGCAATACAAACAGCTCTGCGGCTATTAAGATTATGACTCTATAAATATGTATACCTATTAATTTTTTTTGTTGGGTATCTTCCCACCCCCCTACCTACCCCTACCCATGATATGCTTGTTTTATTTCAAGCATTTAGTTTTTCTATACATGTTTAACCATTGTAACCTGAACAGAAACATAATTGATTTCTAAACCGAATAATGTGCATGGTGGGATGTCCGCTGGGAACAGTTGTGGTATCCTTACGATCACTCTTAAATGAATTCGTAATTAAATATATTAGACTAAGCTTTTTAAATGAAACAAAACAAAAAACACGAGATGGAAATTCTTATAATTACACATACTTTACTACTTTCAAGTGCAACAAAAGCGAGCGTAAATTAGTTTCGAAGCCGTTTTTGTATGCAGCTTTTCCTCTGTATAAGGAATTCATTTGAATATTCTTTTGTAAATAAATTTATTTTAAATACAAGAGAGAAGAAATGTGTTTCATCCAAGAGAATGGCACTCTACGCTCTATTTGAAGAGCGAGTAGTCCTGATTGCTTTCGTGGGCAATACGAATGCGGCGCATGCGGAGAGGGAGAGGCGTCTAATGTAAATCGCTATGTAATGGTACATTTCATTAATTTCATCAGTCTATATATATATATATATATGTATATATATAGCCGATATGTAGGTCTTGAAGAATGTTAACGCAGCTTAGGCGAATGATATCGTGGTGTTTTTTTTTTTAATTATAGATGAAGGATAGGATGGACCTACAAGAGTAATTATTATTAGTATTATTTTCCGCTGTTATTTGTTATCCTGTTTAAGTAATGGTGGTTTAAGTGAGCTGAGTTGTTTTTTTCATCGGTATGTTTATTTCGGTATTATTATTATTTTAATATATAGCTAATAAATAGTTAAAACTAGCTATTAACAAAGTATGGGGCTATAGCTACTGAGGCCTTAAGCTCACTAGAGTAATATTATATATTGTACTATGTGTGTACAGGGTTGGTTATATTAGAGGTTATATGTTGTGAAGGATTTTTGAGTGATCTTGCATAAGGTCGGTGTTGTTGAATATTGAGGATCTTTGTAGGGAAAGTGCCGGGCAAGCGTATATAATGTCTCTTAAGTCTATGGGCACTAATGAACCTTTTGTGACCTAGTCTCAACCTATTCATGAGGACTTGGTGTCTTCTGTTTAGGTTGTTTAGGTTTTTGGGGTGAGGATGAGTGGAAGGCAGATTGGTCATTTGTTTGTACCAGGGGGAGGTTTTAGTAAGGAAGTCGGTTTGCTTGGATTGGAGGATTTACTTAAGGAATTGGGAGATGTCGTTTAAGTTATGACACGAGATATGAATATATGAGGGGTTTTTTGGAGGTATTTTCGGCTGAGGTGTCTCCCATTTCGTTACCTTTTATGCCTATATGGCTGGGTATCCAGGTTATTGTTATTTTTATACCCGATACTCAAAATGAGTATTGGGGTATTAAAGTCAATGTGTTTTACGTGAACACCTGCCGTATTGGCTTTATCTCACGGTGCCAAGCACAGGATTAATTTAAGCGTCAATCAGCGCCCCGGTTCATCCGGTACCAGTTGAAGACAATCTGTTTTGGTCATGTCTTCCTCCCTGGTGTGGAGCGAGGCTATCTAAACCTCTGCTGATCTGTGGGTCACAGCACCAGGTTGTATAACGGAACTCCACGTCGAGCCCAAGCTCTACTCGCTTGAGTGTTAAGCACAACCACCACGAAGCTCCCCAAGGGGCCGCAACCAATAGCCAGGACGGAAACGAGTTCCGCGGGCCCTGGCTCCCGTGGTACCAGAATAAAGCCTCCGGTCAGGCTTCGTGCCAGAAGGACACAAGAATTTTGACTCCAAAACAGTCACGGGTTGGTGGCCCCAACAAGTATTGGGGTATATTAGATTTGTGGTAAAAGTGGATGTGTGTAACGTCCAGAAGGAATCGTTTCCGACCCCATATATATTCTTGATCAGCATCAATAGCCGAGTCGATAGAGCCCTGTCTGTCTGTCCGTCTGTCCGTCCGTCCGTCCGTCCGTCCGTCCGTCCGTCCCCTTCAGCGCCTAGTGCTCAAAGACTATAAGATCTAGAGCAACGATGTTTTGGATCCAGACCTCTGTGATATGTCACTGCTACAAAAATATTTCAAAACTTCGCCCCGCCCACTTCCGCCTCCACAAAGGACGAAAATCTGTGGCATCCACATTTTTAAAGATACGATAAAACCAAAAACGCAGAATCGTAGAGGATGACTATATGTTCTAGAGTGTAAAATCTGAACCAGATCGTATAATTATTATAGCCAGAATCAAGAAAACAATTTCATTCTTTCTCGCTCTGTCTCTCTCTCTAACACACAGGTTTCATGGTCGGCTTTGCCAATTGCAAAATATGAGTTCAAGGATCTCAGAACCTATAAGAGCCAGAGCAACCAAATTTGGTATCCACACTCCTGTGATATCGGAGCTTGACCGTTTCGTGTCCAAATTTCGCCACACCCCCTTCCGCACCCGCAAAGGACGAAAATCTGGGGCATCCACAAATCTCAGAGACTATTAAGGCTAGAGTAACCAAATTTGGTATCCGCACTTCTGTTAGATCTCACTATAAAACGTATATCTCAGAATTTCGCCCCACCCCCTTCCGCCCCCACAAAGGACGAAAATCTGTTGCATCCACAATATTGCACATTCGAGAAAACTAAAAACGCAGAATCATAGATAATGACCATATCTATCAGATTGCTGAATCTGGATCAGATCAAGAGCAAGAAATTAATTTTCAGTGGCTACGCAGCGCCCGACGTCACGCTCAGACTGATTTTCTGTCTCTCTCGCACGCACTCTGTGTCGTGTGGTTCAATATTAGCGGCGTCTGCCGCAGGAGAGCCATACTGACTTAGTATCGGGTATAACTGTAGAGTTGCGGTGTCCGCAGCAACTCACAACGTTCCACCTCGTTGGAAATAGTTTGGTGACGGGAAAAGTTTGGGGGTGTCATTAGCGTGGATGGTTTTTTTACACATTTTGCCAGTTAGAAAATCACTTATTTTTCCAAGGTGTGTAAGTTGGCTTCAGATAGTAGGTTGTTAGTGGGTGTGGTACGAAATGCACCCAGGGCCCCTCTTATTCCTGCATTAATCATAGGCGATTTGTCTGGTTTTTGGGTGCATAACCATATATGGGGAGGCCGAAGTGAACTTTGGATATGATTAAAAATTTGGTGATTTGCATTAGTGATGTGGTGCGGCAGTTGTATTTTAAGGATGAGAGGTGTTTAATGCCCAGTGGCTTGGCAAGGTCGTCAGAGTGAATGCACCAGCTGTTTATTTGACTGAGGATTGTTTGGAAGTCGATTGTGATGATTTTTCCGTTGCTGTGTTGTATGATAAGGAGTAAGTCATCGGCGTATGCACTGAATTTGATTTGTTTGTGAATGGATGGTACGCTATAAGAAAAAGGATAACTGAGATGGGGGAGCCTTGGGGTATGCCTCTGGTAAGTGGGAAGATGTTCTCGAGAGTCGTGCCACTTTTCACGAGGATTTTCCTGTTTGACATAAAGTTTTTGATGATCACACTCCTACCATGAAAAAATAAGTCGTAGTTTTAAATGGCCTATAAAAAAGGGTATGGAAAACAGGCAAAAACAGCCAGGGAAAATTGCAAGGTTCGTATAAACCTCACCTCGCGGGTGACGAGAAAAACTGCTTTTTGACTTCAAGGTATGTTAAGCAAAAGGTGTGGATTTTACCTTGCACTCGATACGTTTTCAGGCCCGTTTTGCCGTTTTCATACCCTCTTTTCCAACCTATTATCACTAACCATACAGTATACGGCTCTATTATGTAGCACATGTGTATTTACCGTGTCGTTGCCATGTAGTAATTTGAGCAAATGTAAAAAAAGAAAATACAACAAAAATAAACAAGAAAACTAGACAGCGAGCGATACGCAGAACTTTTGCAAGAAGAAATATTAGCGTCAATTAAATAAGGAAAAGGGTGCATTTGATAGCCACAACGAAGGCCCTAAGATAATCCCGAGGTGAAAACACTCAGAGCAGTGTATTTTTGTTTTGGCCCCACGGCCCCCCAAAAAGGTGGAGCAGGAGTTCGCAAAAACGGACAATAATGGCCACGCTAGTAAAGCCTAAAAAAGTGGTAAGCACAAGGATGCACTGGAGCAGAAAGAGTCGCATGACATGAGAGATTGTTGATTCCAGAAAACGAAAAAGCCTCAACGCGAGAACCAGCAACAAAGGCTGCAAGAGGAAGACGAATGTGACGACGAGTTATCAACAAGTAGCGTAGCTGCACCAGAACAAAGGCCGGCAGAAAATGCTTCTCTCTTGGAAGAGTTTGAGCGCGTCGCGGCGTTGGCCAGCAGCAGCGGCAGCGGGGCCGAGACCATCATTAGTCACGACTGCTGCATTTCCAGCGATATATTGGAGTTGCCGACAGAGCCAGAACCCGAACCCGAACTCGAACCGGAAGCGCAGCTGGAACCGAGTGCACCCAGTGCCCCGCCCTCTAGCAGCGCCAAAATCGTGCAGTACCCGAATCTGCAGCCTATGAAACTGTCCAATGCCCAGATCGAAGAGCATTCATCAAAGATTGTGTTTCGCCAGGCCGATTGCCAGCCATCGGGATTTGCCCTAGTGCGCAGTAATCTCAAGCCACTGGACGCCGAGCTGGCCAAGCAGTTTGAATTGGAATTTCTCATGAACTCGCTGCTGGAGACCAGTGAAACTGATCCCCTCTATGCGGCCCTGCTGGAGTACTTTAACCTGCAGAGCAAACTAACCTCGAATCTACACGATGTGGAGAAGCTGCGAAAATCCTGTGTTGAAGCGCAGGAGCAGATTTGGGCGCGAGAGTCGGTAAATCGCACGTTTCGCGCTACTTGCGGTGATGGCAACGCTGTGCAGGAGACCATTACCTACGAGTGAGTGTTCTCTACCAAGAGGTCTTCGCATTTCTAATGTTAATCCTTGGGCCCCCACAGAATCATAAAAGTTGACCAAATCAAGTTGGAGCTGACGAAGACTGTCTTTACGGCCCTCTACGACTTGGTTTCGCACACCTACACGAACAATCTGATCACAGCGAAGATAACCAAAGTGAAGATCGGATGATCAGATGATCAATTCTCTGCTCTCGTATTTTAGTGTACAGGGTGCTGCATCTTTTATGTCGATATGTAAACACTGAATAACATTGACGCTTGTGAACCGATTGTCTAGAGTAGGCTATTGCTGGAAAAGTCATTTTTAACCATAAATCACTTTACACCAAAATAACGCGCTGAAAAAGTGACGCTTTACATTAAAAATAGTAGGTCAGTTGTTTTAACTCAACGTACATATCGTCGAAAATATCGCGGCAAAAAGGCACCGACTGAGCGTCTTTAAATATCCAATTTTGTTAAGCGTCTTTTAATATCCAATTTTGTTAAGCACGGGACAATGGGAAATCCTCCTAAACTGATGAAAGTGGTAAGAGTGAATGTTGCCCAGGATCAAACTACGTCGTATCGTAGCGATTATCTTATCGGATATTTGACTAAGATGTATATAGTACTTATCGAGTCCATTTGCATTAATTAGCAGAAACGCACACCGAAACGACGCTCGTTCATAGAACGGGCACAGCGGGAAAGCGAAGAGCTGGTAAGAACGATGGGCGGCAGCTTGGAGCTAGAGGGTGGACGTCGCACGCGATCCAGTACTCGCGGCACACCGACACGGGCCGCTGAGACTGTTACACCGCCGCCCAACAAGAAGGCACGCGCGTCGCTGACGACAGCCACAAAGATCGGTGGCGGCGGCGGCGCCGGGAAAGGTCGCTTTGCGCGCAAACTAGACGTGGGCAGCGATGAGCTCGACCGGGAGCCGGAGAAAACCAACGATGAAGAGAAGGTGGTTCTGCCGGTCAAGGCAAAGGTGAGTGAAGCATTTTCTAAACATTAAACACAATCTAACGAAACAAATCATTTCAGGCTAATCCCAAGAAAGATAAGAAGGAGGTGAAGAGAGAAGAGAAGCCAGTCAAAGGTACTCCTAAGAAGGCAGTTCCAGCCACCACCACAGAGCCCCAAAAGGAGGAGGAGCCTGCTGACGCAAAGGAAACAGATGCCAAGACAATCGAAAATGAGGATCAGACAGATGGTGCTGCTGCCAAGCTGACAGCTGTGCCCGAGGAGCAACAGAACCACGCTGCGGAGGACAAAGCAAGCAAAGATGAGCCCGAGGTGAAGGAGAAAACGCCAGAAGTGCCAAAGGCTGAAGACCCACCGAAAAGTAACGATGACCCTGAAAATGGTGCTAGTACAGACACTCCTGCCCCAGCTGCTGCCGCGGATCCAGCTCCCGCAGCCATGGAAGTGGATGAAGAGAAGCCATCAGCAGCATCGGCAGACAATAAAACTAAAGCCGAAAGCGCACCCGAAACTACTTCAGAGCCGCCTGCAACTACCGCAGCTGATAAGGCAGCGGAGGAGCCAAAAAAGCTTTCGGAACCCGCCCGGGAGCCCTCACCGGAGCCCATGGAGGTGGATTCGAGTTCCAAGAGTAGTACAGAAACTGTTCGATTCACACCAGCCGAAAAGGTCGTAGCAAGCTCAGAAGAAACAAAACCCAGCAATAGTGTTGTCGATGAAGTCGCCACTGAGGTTAAAGAGGATGTGCCAGCCGAGCCCAAGGAGGAAAAGAAGGCAGAATGTTCAGACGAGCTCAAAAGCACGGAAGAGCCGAAACCAGCTGAGAGCGCCGAAGAACCCAAGAAAGCCGAACAGACAACGGGGGAGAAAGCCACTACAGCTGCGTCGGTTCCTGCTCCTGTCCCTGCCACCAACGATGTTAGCAAGACGGAACCGGCTGCGGCCGTTGATACCACCGTCGTGTCAGAGACGCCCATTAAGCAGGCACAGGCCATCAGTGCAGTCAACAAATCCGAGCTTAATGGTGAGCAAATTGAACACGCTCAAAGAACCTAGAAACTTATAGGATTTGTTGATATTTTTGCAGGTGAAACAAAAATCGTTAACAATTCCGTCGACGTCGATGCAGCGCCGAAGGTGTGCAATTAGGGCGATCGGATGATGGAAATCCAAATACTAATCAGTGCGTTGCAGCATCTTCCATCTTCAGCTGGGCCGTCGACTCAGGCAAAGATGTCGCCAACTACAAGCAATCATTTAAGAGTTAACAACACACCCACAGATACACAGATTCCATTCTCTCCACACAACTGAAAACTAAATTCGTTCTGCACCCGACAAAATTAAAATGATATCAATAGGTTCGTGTCTTCCAGTTTTTGGTTGATTAATGATAAGGAGCGCCATAAGATGCAATCGATGCTGGATTTTCAATGTTGCACTGTGTGCGCCACAGATAGACAGACCACCTAAACCACCGCTGTGCCCCGACACTCTCTTCCCTTTCCCCGCACCTGCACACACGAAAATACACAGATTGTGAAATGCATCTTAAATATAATATGTATGTGTATAATTAATTCAATTGGAATCAAACAAAAGATGAATACATTGACACGAAAATGTATGTAAACTATAGATGGACGTTTTTAAATTGTAAGATTTAATACCTGTAATAATAATGCAAGACTAATTATAAAAAAAGCAATTTGGACACCACTCAAACAAAAATCAACTTAAATGGAAATGAAATGATTTTAACTTACCTTAACGCAATACAAACAGCTCTGCGGCTATTAAGATTATGACTCTATAAATATGTATACCTATTAATTTTTTTTGTTGGGTATCTTCCCACCCCCCTACCTACCCCTACCCATGATATGCTTGTTTTATTTGAAGCATTTAGTTTTTCTATACATGTTTAACCATTGTAACCTGAACAGAAACATAATTGATTTCTAAACCGAATAATGTGCATGGTGGGATGTCCGCTGGGAACAGTTGTGGTATCCTTACGATCACTCTTAAATGAATTCGTAATTAAATATATTAGACTACGCTTTTTAAATGAAACAAAACAAAAAACACGAGATGGAAATTCTTATAATTACACATACTTTACTACTTTCAAGTGCAACAAAAGCGAGCGTAAATTAGTTTCGAAGCCGTTTTTGTATGCAGCTTTTCCTCTGTATAAGGAATTCATTTGAATATTCTTTTGTAAATAAATTTATTTTAAATACAAGAGAGAAGAAATGTGTTTCATCCAAGAGAATGGCACTCTGCGCTCTATTTGAAGAGCGAGTAGTCCTGATTGCTTTCGTAGGCAATACGAATGCGGCGCATGCGGAGAGGGAGAGGCGTCTAATGTAAATCGGTATGTAATGGTACATTTCATTAATTTCATCAGTCTATATATATATATATATAAATATATATGTATATATATAGCCGATATGTAGGTCTTGAAGAATGTTAACGCAGCTTAGGCGAATGATATCGTGGTGTTTTTTTTTTTAATTATAGATGAAGGATAGGATGGACCTACAAGAGTAATTATTATTAGTATTATTTTCCGCTGTTATTTGTTATCCTGTTTAAGTAATGATGGTTTAAGTGAGCTGAGTTGTTTTTTCATCGGTATGTTTATTTCGGTATTATTATTATTTTAATATATAGCTAATAAATAGTTAAAACTAGCTATTAACAAAGTATGGGGCTATAGCTACTGAGGCCTTAAGCTCACTAGAGTAATATTATATATTGTACTATGTGTGTACAGGGTTGGTTATATTAGAGGTTATATGTTGTGAAGGATTTTTGAGTGATCTTGCATAAGGTCGGTGTTGTTGAATATTGAGGATCTTTGTAGGGAAAGTGCCGGGCAAGCGTATATAATGTCTCTTAAGTCTATGGTTGAGTTGGTTGAGGAATGCCTTGGATGATGTTTTATCCATGTAGTGGGCACTAATGAACCTTGTGTGACCTAGTCTCAACCTATTCATGAGGACTTGGTGTCTTCTGTTTAGGTTGTTTAGGTTTTTGGGGTGAGGATGAGTGGAAGGCAGATTGGTCATTTGTTTGTACCAGGGGGAGGTTTTAGTAAGGAAGTCGGTTTGCTTGGATTGGAGGATTTACTTAAGGAATTGGGAGATGTCGTTTAAGTTATGACACGAGATATGAATATATGAGGGGTTTTTTGGAGGTATTTTCGGCTGAGGTGTCGCCCATTTCGTTACCTTTTATGCCTATATGGCTGGGTATCCAGGTTATTGTTATTTTTATACCCGATACTCAAAATGAGTATTGGGGTATATTAGATTTGTGGTAAAAGTGGATGTGTGTAACGTCCAGAAGGAATCGTTTCCGACCCCATATATATTCTTGATCAGCATCAATAGCCGAGTCGATTGAGCCCTGTCTGTCTGTCCGTCTGTCCGTCCGTCTGTCCGTCCGTCCGTCCGTCCGTCCGTCCGTCCGTCCGTCCGTCCGTCCGTCCGTCCGTCCGTCCGTCCGTCCGTCCGTCCGTCCCCTTCAGCGCCTAGTGCTCAAAGACTATAAGATCTAGAGCAACGATGTTTTGGATCCAGACTTCTGTGATATGTCACTGCTACAAAAATATTTCAAAACTTCGCCCCGCCCACTTCCGCCTCCGCAGAATCGTAGAGGATGACTATATGTTCTAGAGTGTAAAATCTGAACCAGATCGTATAATTATTATAGCCAGAATCAAGAAAACAATCTCATTCTTTCTCGCTCTGTCTCTTTCTAACACACAGGTTTCATGGTCGGCTTTGCCAATTGCAAAATATGAGTTCAAGGATCTCAGAACCTATAAGAGCCAGAGCAACCAAATTTGGTATCCACACTCCTGTGATATCGGACCTTGACCGTTTCGTGTCCAAATTTCGCCACACCCCCTTCCGCCCCCTCAAAGGACGAAAATCTGGGGCATCCACAAATCTCAGAGACTATTGAGGCTAGAGTAACCAAATTTGGTATCCGCACTTCTGTTAGATCTCACTATAAAACGTATATCTCAGAATTTCGCCCCACCCCCTTCCGCCCCCACAAAGTACGAAAATCTGTTACATCCACAATATTGCACATTCGAGAAAACTAAAAACGCAGAATCATAGATAATGACCATATCTATCAGATTGCTGAATCTGGATCAGATCAAGAGCAAGAAATTAATTTTCAGTGGCTACGCAGCGCCCGACGTCACGCTCAGACTGATTTTCTGTCTCTCTCGCACGCACTCTGTGTCGTGTGGTTCAATATTAGCGGCGTCTGCCGCAGGAGAGCCATACTGACTTAGTATCGGGTATAACTGTAGAGTTGCGGTGTCCGCAGCAACTCACAACGTTCCACCTCGTTGGAAATAGTTTGGTGACGGGAAAAGTTTGGGGGTGTCATTAGCGTGGATGGTTTTTTTACACATTTTGCCAGTTAGAAAATCACTTATTTTTCCAAGGTGTGTAAGTTGGCTTCAGATAGTAGGTTGTTAGTGGGTGTGGTACGAAATGCACCCAGGGCCCCTCTTATTCCTGCATTAATCATAGGCGATTTGTCTGGTTTTTGGGTGCATAACCATATATGGGGAGGCCGAAGTGGACTTTGGATATGATTAAAAATTTGGTGATTTGCATTAGTGATGTGGTGCGGCAGTTGTATTTTAAGGATGAGAGGTGTTTAATGCCCAGTGGCTTGGCAAGGTCGTCAGAGTGAATGCACCAGCTGTTTATTTGACTGAGGATTGTTTGGAAGTCGATTGTGATGATTTTTCCGTTGCTGTGTTGTATGATAAGGAGTAAGTCATCGGCGTATGCACTGAATTTGATTTGTTTGTGAATGGATGGTACGCTATAAGAAAAAGGATAACTGAGATGGGGGAGCCTTGGGGTATGCCTCTGGTAAGTGGGAAGATGTTCTCGAGAGTCGTGCCACTTTTCACGAGGATTTTCCTGTTTGACATAAAGTTTTTGATGATCACACTCCTACCATGAAAAAATAAGTCGTAGTTTTAAATGGCCTATAAAAAAGGGTATGGAAAACAGGCAAAAACAGCCAGGGAAAATTGCAAGGTTCGTATAAACCTCACCTCGCGGGTGACGAGAAAAACTGCTTTTTGACTTCAAGGTATGTTAAGCAAAAGGTGTGGATTTTACCTTGCACTCGATACGTTTTCAGGCCCGTTTTGCCGTTTTCATACCCTCTTTTCCAACCTATTATCACTAACCATACAGTATACGGCTCTATTATGTAGCACATGTGTATTTACCGTGTCGTTGCCATGTAGTAATTTGAGCAAATGTAAAAAAAGAAAATACAACAAAAATAAACAAGAAAACTAGACAGCGAGCGATACGCAGAACTTTAGCAAGAAGAAATATTAGCGTCAATTAAATAAGGAAAAGGGTGCATTTGATAGCCACAACGAAGGCCCTAAGATAATCCCGAAGTGAAAACACTCAGAGCAGTGTATTTTTGTTTTGGCCCCACGGCCCCCAAAAAGGTGGAGCAGGAGTTCGCAAAAACGGACAATAATGGCCACGCTAGTAAAGCCTAAAAAAGTGGTAAGCACAAGGATGCACTGGAGCAGAAAGAGTCGCATGACATGAGAGATTGTTGATTCCAGAAAACGAAAAAGCCTCAACGCGAGAACCAGCAACAAAGGCTGCAAGAGGAAGACGAATGTGACGACGAGTTATCAACAAGTAGCGTAGCTGCACCAGAACAAAGGCCGGCAGAAAATGCTTCTCTCTTGGAAGAGTTTGAGCGCGTCGCGGCGTTGGCCAGCAGCAGCGGCAGCGGGGCCGAGACCATCATTAGTCACGACTGCTGCATTTCCAGCGATATATTGGAGTTGCCGACAGAGCCAGAACCCGAACCCGAACTCGAACCGGAAGCGCAGCTGGAACCGAGTGCACCCAGTGCCCCGCCCTCTAGCAGCGCCAAAATCGTGCAGTACCCGAATCTGCAGCCTATGAAACTGTCCAATGCCCAGATCGAAGAGCATTCATCAAAGATTGTGTTTCGCCAGGCCGATTGCCAGCCATCGGGATTTGCCCTAGTGCGCAGTAATCTCAAGCCACTGGACGCCGAGCAGTTGCGGCAAATCTACGACTGCCCGGATATGGAGCTGGCCAAGCAGTTTGAATTGGAATTTCTCATGAACTCGCTGCTGGAGACCAGTGAAACTGATCCCCTCTATGCGGCCCTGCTGGAGTACTTTAACCTGCAGAGCAAACTAACCTCGAATCTACACGATGTGGAGAAGCTGCGAAAATCCTGTGTTGAAGCGCAGGAGCAGATTTGGGCGCGAGAGTCGGTAAATCGCACGTTTCGCGCTACTTGCGGTGATGGCAACGCTGTGCAGGAGACCATTACCTACGAGTGAGTGTTCTCTACCAAGAGGTCTTCGCATTTCTAATGTTAATCCTTGGGCCCCCACAGAATCATAAAAGTTGACCAAATCAAGTTGGAGCTGACGAAGACTGTCTTTACGGCCCTCTACGACTTGGTTTCGCACACCTACACGAACAATCTGATCACAGCGAAGATAACCAAAGTGAAGATCGGATGATCAGATGATCAATTCTCTGCTCTCGTATTTTAGTGTACAGGGTGCTGCATCTTTTATGTCGATATGTAAACACTGAATAACATTGACGCTTGTGAACCGATTGTCTAGAGTAGGCTATTGCTGGAAAAGTCATTTTTAACCATAAATCACTTTACACCAAAATAACGCGCTGAAAAAGTGACGCTTTACATTAAAAATAGTAGGTCAGTTGTTTTAACTCAACGTACATATCGTCGAAAATATCGCGGCAAAAAGGCACCGACTGAGCGTCTTTAAATATCCAATTTTGTTAAGCGTCTTTTAATATCCAATTTTGTTAAGCACGGGACAATGGGAAATCCTCCTAAACTGATGAAAGCGGTAAGAGTGAATGTTGCCCAGGATCAAACTACGTCTTATCGTAGCGATTATCTTATCGGATATTTGACTAAGATGTATATAGTACTTATCGAGTCCATTTGCATTAATTAGCAGAAACGCACACCGAAACGACGCTCGTTCATAGAACGGGCACAGCGGGAAAGCGAAGAGCTGGTACGAACGATGGGCGGCAGCTTGGAGCTAGAGGGTGGACGTCGCACGCGATCCAGTACTCGCGGCACACCGACACGGGCCGCTGAGACTGTTACACCGCCGCCCAACAAGAAGGCACGCGCGTCGCTGACGACAGCCACAAAGATCGGTGGCGGCGGCGGCGCCGGGAAAGGTCGCGGTGCGCGCAAACTAGACGTGGGCAGCGATGAGCTCGACCGGGAGCCGGAGAAAACCAACGATGAAGAGAAGGTGGTTCTGCCGGTCAAGGCAAAGGTGAGTGAAGCATTTTCTAAACATTAAACACAATCTAACGAAACAAATCATTTCAGGCTACTCCCAAGAAAGATAAGAAGGAGGTGAAGAGAGAAGAGAAGCCAGTCAAAGGTACTCCTAAGAAGGCAGTTCCAGCCACCACCACAGAGCCCCAAAAGGAGGAGGAGCCTGCTGACGCAAAAGAAACAGATGCCAAGACAATCGAAAATGAGGATCAGACAGATGGTGCTGCTGCCAAGCTGACAGCTGTGCCCGAGGAGCAACAGAACCACGCTGCGGAGGACAAAGCAAGCAAAGATGAGCCCGAGGTGAAGGAGAAAACGCCAGAAGAAATGCCAAAGGCTGAAGACCCACCGAAAAGTAACGATGACCCTGAAAATGGTGCTAGTACAGACACTCCTGCCCCAGCTGCTGCCGCGGATCCAGCTCCCGCAGCCATGGAAGTGGATGAAGAGAAGCCATCAGCAGCATCGGCAGACAATAAAACTAAAGCCGAAAGCGCACCCGAAACTACTTCAGAGCCGCCTGCAACTACCGCAGCTGATAAGGCAGCGGAGGAGCCAAAAAAGCTTTCGGAACCCGCCCGGGAGCCCTCACCGGAGCCCATGGAGGTGGATTCGAGTTCCAAGAGTAGTACAGAAACTGTTCGATTCACACCAGCCGAAAAGGTCGTAGCAAGCTCAGAAGAAACAAAAGCCAGCAATAGTGTTGTCGATGAAGTCGCCACTGAGGTTAAAGAGGATGTGCCAGCCGAGCCCAAGGAGGAAAAGAAGGCAGAATGTTCAGACGAGCTCAAAAGCACGGAAGAGCCGAAACCAGCTGAGAGCGCCGAAGAACCCAAGAAAGCCGAACAGACAACGGGGGAGAAAGCCACTCCAGCTGCGTCGGTTCCTGCTCCTGTCCCTGCCACCAACGATGTTAGCAAGACGGAACCGGCTGCGGCCGTTGATACCACCGTCGTGTCAGAGACGCCCATTAAGCAGGCACAGGCCATCAGTGCAGTCAACAAATCCGAGCTTAATGGTGAGCAAATTGAACACGCTCAAAGAACCTAGAAACTTATAGGATTTGTTGATATTTTTGCAGGTGAAACAAAAATCGTTAACAATTCCGTCGACGTCGATGCAGCGCCGAAGGTGTGCAATTAGGGCGATCGGATGATGGAAATCCAATTACTAATCAGTGCGTTGCAGCATCTTCCATCTTCAGCTGGGCCGTCGACTCAGGCAAAGATGTCGCCAACTACAAGCAATCATTTAAGAGTTAACAACACACCCACAGATACACAGATTCCATTCTCTCCACACAACTGAAAACTTAATTCGTTCTGCACCCGACAAAATTAAAATGATATCAACAGGTTCGTGTCTTCCAGTTTTTGGTTGATTAATGATAAGGAGCGCCATAAGATGCAATCGATGCTGGATTTTCAATGTTGCACTGTGTGCGCCACAGATAGACAGACCACCTAAACCACCGCTCTGCCCCGACACTCTCTTCCCTTTCCCCGCACCTGCACACACGAAAATACACAGACAGATTGTGAAATGCATCTTAAATATAATATGTATGTGTATAATTAATTCAATTGGAATCAAACAAAAGATGAATACATTGACACGAAAATGTATGTAAACTATAGATGGACGTTTTTAAATTGTAAGATTTAATACCTGTAATAATAATGCAAGACTAATTATAAAAAAAGCAATTTGGACACCACTCAAACAAAAATCAACTTAAATGGAAATGAAATGATTTTAACTTACCTTAACGCAATACAAACAGCTCTGCGGCTATTAAGATTATGACTCTATAAATATGTATACCTATTAATTTTTTTTGTTGGGTATCTTCCCACCCCCCTACCTACCCCTACCCATGATATGCTTGTTTTATTTGAAGCATTTAGTTTTTCTATACATGTTTAACCATTGCAACCTGAACAGAAACATAATTGATTTCTAAACCGAATAATGTGCATGGTGGGATGTCCGCTGGGAACAGTTGTGGTATCCTTACGATCACTCTTAAATGAATTCGTAATTAAATATATTAGACTAAGCTTTTTAAATGAAACAAAACAAAAAACACGAGATGGAAATTCTTATAATTACACATACTTTACTACTTTCAAGTGCAACAAAAGCGAGCGTAAATTAGTTTCGAAGCCGTTTTTGTATGCAGCTTTTCCTCTGTATAAGGAATTCATTTGAATATTCTTTTGTAAATAAATTTATTTTAAATACAAGAGAGAAGAAATGTGTTTCATCCAAGAGAATGGCACTGTGCGCTCTATTTGAAGAGCGAGTAGTCCTGATTGCTTTCGTAGGCAATACGAATGCGGCGCATGCGGAGTCGGAGAGGCGTCTAATGTAAATCGGTATGTAATGGTACATTTCATTAATTTCATCAGTCTATATATATATATATATATATATATATATGTATATATATAGCCGATATGTAGGTCTTGAAGAATGTTAACGCAGCTTAGGCGAATGATATCGTGGTGTTTTTTTTTTTTAAATTATAGATGAAGGATAGGATGGACCTACAAGAGTAATTATTATTAGTATTATTTTCCGCTGTTATTTGTTATCCTGTTTAAGTAATGGTGGTTTAAGTGAGCTGAGTTGTTTTTTTCATCGGTATGTTTATTTCGGTATTATTATTATTTTAATATATAGCTAATAAATAGTTAAAACTAGCTATTAACAAAGTATGGGGCTATAGCTACTGAGGCCTTAAGCTCACTAGAGTAATATTATATATTGTACTATGTGTGTACAGGGTTGGTTATATTAGAGGTTATATGTTGTGAAGGATTTTTGAGTGATCTTGCATAAGGTCGGTGTTGTTGAATATTGAGGATCTTTGTAGGGAAAGTGCCGGGCAAGCGTATATAATGTCTCTTAAGTCTATGGGCACTAATGAACCTTTTGTGACCTAGTCTCAACCTATTCATGAGGACTTGGTGTCTTCTGTTTAGGTTGTTAAGGTTTTTGGGGTGAGGATGAGTGGAAGGCAGATTGGTCATTTGTTTGTACCAGGGGGAGGTTTTAGTAAGGAAGTCGGTTTGCTTGGATTGGAGGATTTACTTAAGGAATTGGGAGATGTCGTTTATGTTATGACACGAGATATGAATATATGAGGGGTTTTTTGGAGGTATTTGTTATTTTTGGAAATAGTTTGGTGACGGGAAAAGTTTGGGGGTGTCATTTGCGTGGATGGTTTTTTTACACATTTTGCCAGTTAGAAAATCACTTATTTTCCAAGGTGTGTAAGTTGGCTTCAGATAGTAGGTTGTTAGTGGGTGTGGTACGAAATGCACCCAGGGCCCCTCTTATTCCTGCATTAATCATAGGCGATTTGTCTGGTTTTTGGGTGCATAACCATATATGAGGAGGCCGAAGTGGACTTTGGATATGATTAAAAATTTGGTGATTTGCATTAGTGATGTGGTGCGGCAGTTGTATTTTAAGGATGAGAGGTGTTTAATGCCCAGTGGCTTGGCAAGGTCTATTTTGGATTTATTAATTTGAGTACTCCAGTTGTATCTGGAATAGTACCTAGTATCTAGTACACTGAGTGGGCTGTTTTGTTGGATGGTTGTGTTGCCAGTAAGAAATTTTGGTTTACAGTTATGTTTGCGACATAGTACATATGTGTAGGAGTTGGAGTCGCCAGAGTGAATGCACCAGCTGTTTATTTGACTGAGGATTGTTTGGAAGTCGATTGTGATGATTTTTCCGTTGCTGTGTTGTATGATAAGGAGTAAGTCATCGGCGTATGCACTGAATTTGATTTGTTTGTGAATGGATGGTACGCTATAAGAAAAAGGATAACTGAGATGGGGGAGCCTTGGGGTATGCCTCTGGTAAGTGGGAAGATGTTCTCGAGAGTCGTGCCACTTTTCACGAGGATTTTCCTGTTTGACATAAAGTTTTTGATGATCACACTCCTACCATGAAAAAATAAGTCGTAGTTTTAAATGGCCTATAAAAAAGGGTATGGAAAACAGGCAAAAACAGCCAGGGAAAATTGCAAGGTTCGTATAAACCTCACCTCGCGGGTGACGAGAAAAACTGCTTTTTGACTTCAAGGTATGTTAAGCAAAAGGTGTGGATTTTACCTTGCACTCGATACGTTTTCAGGCCCGTTTTGCCGTTTTCATACCCTCTTTTCCAACCTATTATCACTAACCATACAGTATACGGCTCTATTATGTAGCACATGTGTATTTACCGTGTCGTTGCCATGTAGTAATTTGAGCAAATGTAAAAAAAGAAAATACAACAAAAATAAACAAGAAAACTAGACAGCGAGCGATACGCAGAACTTTAGCAAGAAGAAATATTAGCGTCAATTAAATAAGGAAAAGGGTGCATTTGATAGCCACAACGAAGGCCCTAAGATAATCCCGAAGTGAAAACACTCAGAGCAGTGTATTTTTGTTTTGGCCCACGGCCCCCCAAAAAGGTGGAGCAGGAGTTCGCAAAAACGGACAATAATGGCCACGCTAGTAAAGCCTAAAAAAGTGGTAAGCACAAGGATGCACTGGAGCAGAAAGAGTCGCATGACATGAGAGATTGTTGATTCCAGAAAACGAAAAAGCCTCAACGCGAGAACCAGCAACAAAGGCTGCAAGAGGAAGACGAATGTGACGACGAGTTATCAACAAGTAGCGTAGCTGCACCAGAACAAAGGCCGGCAGAAAATGCTTCTCTCTTGGAAGAGTTTGAGCGCGTCGCGGCGTTGGCCAGCAGCAGCGGCAGCGGGGCCGAGACCATCATTAGTCACGACTGCTGCATTTCCAGCGATATATTGGAGTTGCCGACAGAGCCAGAACCCGAACCCGAACTCGAACCGGAAGCGCAGCTGGAACCGAGTGCACCCAGTGCCCCACCCTTTAGCAGCGCCAAAATCGTGCAGTACCCGAATCTGCAGCCTATGAAACTGTCCAATGCCAAGATCGAAGAGCATTCATCAAAGATTGTGTTTCGCCAGGCCGATTGCCAGCCATCGGGATTTGCCCTAGTGCGCAGTAATCTGAAGCCACTGGACGCCGAGCAGTTGCGGCAAATCTACGACTGCCCGGATATGGAGCTGGCCAAGCAGTTTGAATTGGAATTTCTCATGAACTCGCTGCTGGAGACCAGTGAAACTGATCCCCTCTATGCGGCCCTGCTGGAGTACTTTAACCTGCAGAGCAAACTAACCTCGAATCTACACGATGTGGAGAAGCTGCGAAAATCCTGTGTTGAAGCGCAGGAGCAGATTTGGGCGCGAGAGCCGGTAAATCGCACGTTTCGCGCTACTTGCGGTGATGGCAACGCTGTGCAGGAGACCATTACCTACGAGTGAGTGTTCTCTACCAAGAGGTCTTCGCATTTCTAATGTTAATCCTTGGGCCCCCACAGAATCATAAAAGTTGACCAAATCAAGTTGGAGCTGACGAAGACTGTCTTTACGGCCCTCTACGACTTGGTTTCGCACACCTACACGAACAATCTGATCACAGCGAAGATAACCAAAGTGAAGATCGATCAGATGATCAATTCTCTGCTCTCGTATCCCCATGTAGATGCCCAGGCAGCCATTTCATTGAACTCTCAAGTGAATGCGGCGGCTCTCCAGTTTGTGGGGCAGATGCGATGTGCCATCTCCATTCTGTTTAGCTTTGTGCGGCGACCGAGTCCAAATGTGGTAAAAGGATCAAGAGAAATGAAAATGGGAGACACCATTAATTGTTTTTCTTTCCCAGAACTTTGAAAAGGATTTGAAGACGTGGCTGCGCAAGCTGATTGCCCTACAGCTGCTGCTGGCCACCAAGGAGGATCACTGGTTCCTGCTGTTCAACATACTCCGATGCCCCAATGGCGTGGGCACGTGGGCAGCCCAGTTTCTGCAGTTGCCAGGCATGAGGCGGCAGGCAGCAATCCGTGGCAGTCAACAGAATGAGTTGCCCTTGGGTCTGACCTCGCCGGAACTGAATCACTGCATGGCGGTGCTGCAGATCCTCTTGATGCCCGTGAAACGCCGCAATGAGTATCTAAAGAGTCAGGCCCAAGCGCACCGAGAGCTGTCTGAGTCGGCGGCAGCCGCGGACTGCTGGACGGTTGTCGACTCGGATGGCGAGGACACGCATACATCCACCGGCGAGTGCATCGGTCTTAAGGAGAGTGATCTGATAGCGCTGCTGAACCAACTGCCGTTCGAGAAAATCTTTACGTAAGAAGGAAAACTCCTTTCTGAAAATTAGATGATGATCGACTCCTGTTTTAGATCGGCTATGGGAATTGAAAAGTTTCTGGACGACTACATCATCGAGCCGGACATAATAACAGGCCAGCAAATGCTCTCGGCTGTGGTTTTCCTTTCCCAATTAGTGAAGACCCTGGGCGAGGGCATGCTCACCTACAACAACGAAAGATACAAGCAGCTGGCCAAGCGACTGGGTCGCCTGGTGCGCCACTCGCTCCAGTATGTCTTTGACTATCACGAGCTTTTTCAGTGAGTTTTATTTCCATTGTACATACACATGTAAGCCTATAAAAGCCTCCTCTTGTAGACACAACAACCTGAGCAAATCTTCGGAGCTGTTCGAACGGATTCAGGTGGAGCTGCAGGCATTGCTTCTTCGAGCATGCGGCTACATTTATCGCACCCGCAATCTGGGCACTTGGCAGTACTTTTCGACGCTGCCGTTCGGCACCCTCGATGCGGAGATCATTTGGCACCTTTTCTACTATCTGAATGTGGGCTTTCCCACGGATCTGACCGATTTGGTTGGCAATGCGGAGGCCGCCTTCCAGTCTGACGACTTTTGGGTCAAGTTCGATGCGGCCAATGCGGATGTGGCGCCCGAGGATATGTACTACCTGTTGCAGACCTTCTTTGAGATGGCCAACGACCGTAACCGTTTGAAGGATTTCAGTCTCATCAAGGCGATTTGTCTGCACATCTTCCACATTGGATATATCCATCGACCGACCAGAGAGATCTGCTATAAGACAGCCCGGGACATGCTGTCCAACCTCATGCAAGAAGACCTCCTCGGCTGCTTCCTTGTCCAGCTGAAGGTTCGTTACGCGGAGGTCGACCAGGCGGCCTATTTGTTCAAGGCCCTGCCCTTGGATGCCTGGCGACCCTGCATGGACAGCTTCGAGGTGCTCTCCAACTGGCTGCTGCACTACGACTACCAGTCGTCGGAGAGCCATCTGTCGCGCCTGATCATCAGCCACCTCAACTGGAGCTTCGATGGGGAGGGTCGCCTCTTCCTGCCCCACAACATTCACGTGCGCATGGCATATCTGGTAAACGAGGCCCTCAACAAGTACGCCCCGGAGGTGATTGGCGCGTCGGGCATTTCGGAGAGCGTTCGTCAAGTGTCGTCCCTTATTGACTCGACGCAATCAAGCCGGGAGCAGTTCACCAACTGGTGCTGGCGCATGATATCCGTGCTGCGTCTCCATCTGATGGACCAAGACGTAGAGTCGGTGAAGCGAACACTGCTGCATCCTACCGAGCAGCTGCTCTTCATACCCGGTTTGGAGAACATGGAAATGATCTACCAGGGCGTGGCCGAGCACCGGCCCTTGGCCCTTTATGCGGGAATGCTTGTCAGTCTGCACGGCCATTCTATACCGGTGATCTGCCAGCATGGCTTCGATTTGCTCCAGCAGCTGCTCCTGGATCATCGTCATGCGGTTACCATACGCTGTCTGGAATTGATTGTGCCGCTGTTTCTGGAGACCCCCGAGACACTGGCACACTGTGATAGCTTCCAGCGGCTGCTGCTGACTCTACTCAATGCAGACAGGACCTATCTAAAGCTGGCCAAGGACATGGTCTATGCCAATTCAATTGGTCCCATACTGGAGCTGCTCGATAACATGCTGCATCATCAGATTATCTCCTATACCAGGTGGAATATTTGCTAGAAATATGATTAGCACCTAAGACTTAAGACCATCGTACGAAAATTTTAAAAAAGTTTTTTCCTGATGCAAAATCTTGGTATTATAATTTCCCACTCTCGCTCTCTCTTGCTACAGCTATGGCCTCTGCTCGCCGCTTAATCTGCTCAACATCTGGCTCAATTGCTTTACATCATTGTCAGGCTGGTCACAGAACGCGAATCTGTTGTATCTGCTGGACAGAATGCTGTGCATTTCGTACCAGTTCCCCGACTGTCGTGCCCAGGCTGTGGAATTCTTTTACAACTTTTACAAGGTATGGCAAATGAGCTCTTAGCATCTACAGAACATATTTAATGGTACACTCCTTTGGCAGGATTGCAGCGAGTGGAAGACACCCGCCAAGTCATCCGCCCTAAAGGCGTTCTTTGGTAATCAATCGTCCGCTTCGCGCATACCTCTGATCTCGCCACAGAACTGCTGGTTGAATCTGGTACTGCTGGAGATAGAGTTTCGGGTGGTGGACACGCGCATCTGGCCGGAGCTCCTGCGCCAGGTCTCTGTTCAACCTATGGAGGCGGCTCTCAAGAAAACACTGTCGCTTAGCAAGACAAACGCCTTTCCCGCCAACCAATTGGTTGTCTTTAAGTACGCCCAACTCCTATCCAGCATGGAAATCAACCATCCGTTCTTTCCCATCGTCTGCCAGAAGTTCTTCGAACTGTATCTGTGGCGAGTACCCAGCGAGGGCCAAACGCTAAATTTCAGCCATAATTTCGGGGTCTCGGACAAGTTCTACGAGCACAATGTCCCCCTGATGAAGAGCATCAAGGGACAGCTGAAATCCGCCGAGTCGTACTACGCGGCCCTAGCCCTCAAGTCTGCCAGTGACGATTCGCTAGCTCATTTCTATCGCAGCTGCTGCAAGCTCATGCAAAACTGTGTTCTCTGGCTGGAGGATACGCAGATCAATCGATTCACCAGTGACGCCGAACAGCTGCCGGCTCAGTACAACTCCATTAAGCTGCGAGAGCTACTTGGCGGCCATGTCAACCATTGGACGGAGTTCCTGTACCTCGTCACGCTGCGCAAGGAGCAGCGCCATCAGGCCGATCAGTGGGGCCGCAAAGTGTTTCGTTTGCCCAACCAAAAGCCGCCACGGAGTCCGGTGCACCTCAGGCCCCGACTGTCGGCATCGCAGAATATCAAAAGCCTTTTGAGTACCTATGAGAAAGGCGTTCCAATTCCAGGACACTGCCGCTGCAATCCGGTTCAAGCGCCACCCGTTGATGGAAACATTCTGATGCAGCTTAAGAAGCTCCTTGGGATATTTAATTCGACTGCCAAGTGAGTCGTATACAAACCTTCGATTAAACTGGAATTTATTTCTTATTGCTCCCCTAGAAACTATCATTATATGACCTCGGAGCTGAACTCGCTGAACCTCAACTACCTGGAGGACGTGCCAGCAATGTACCAGATGGTGCCCTACGAGGAGACCAGGCGCAAGGAATGCAGCTCCATGCTCTTTAATCGCAGCTGCACGTCTCCCGTTCAGCTCACATTGAGGCCAGAGCACATTAGACGAAACGAGCAGATATTCCGCAAGCAGCAGTTGAACAGGGAGCGGCATGAGAAGCGTCTGGAGGCACTTTTGCTGGCGGCCAACGTGGATGCCTTTGCACAGTCCATCGAGCAGTTCGGCCTGTGTATTGGGGCGCTGCTGCAAGCGCCGAGTGGCAAGAGGGTAACAGATCTGGGTGTGGCCACGTTCTACCATATGGTGGATTGCCTCAACGAAGTGACGATGCACTTCCAGCCCACCCATGATCTCTACTTCCAAGTGATGGAGCAGCTGGGAGTCTTTCTGCAAGCCGACCAGGATGCCCAGGGATTATCGGTGCTGAAACTGGCCCTTCAGCGTTCCGATCTCCTCGAGCTGCTGGCCGGAGTCTTTGTGCCTTCTCGAACGGACGTCGAGCACTTCCTGCCCATGTACCAGTTTCTCATCGACTCTCATCTAAAGCGCTGCGACACCAAAACCGTCTTTGTCCTGTTCTCCAAGTTCGATTTGCTCTGTTGGCTGGAGACCTATCAGCCGAAGCTGAGCGAGGTCAACCGCCTGCTTCTGCTGGTTCTGCAGGGCCTGGAGGCCTGGTCCCAGCCACACTCTAGCCTGCTGCAAGATCAATTCCGTCGCCATTTGGTGCACATATTCTGCTACGACTTCCCCCAGCACTACGGGGAGGTAATGCAACTGGTGCTGGACCGCATCTCGGATCAGAAACTGATGCCCTTGGTGCTGGTCGATCTTCTGAACGCTCTCTTTGCCACTTGCAATTGCCAGGGGCTCGCTGTGGACCAATTGGAGGTGCGGGTGCACGAACTGTCGCTGGATTTTTCACGGCGCCAGAAGCTGTTTACCCTAAAGGCCGCCACGGATACTTTGTTGCTGTTTTCTAGGCACTTCCAGAAGGAACGGCTTCACCATGGTCTGCACGGATTGTATCCCAAGCACAAGGACTATTGCCAGTCGCTGGTTCTGTGGTTCACCTGCTTTGGTCATGTGCTGCTATCGTTGGCTATTTGCAGCTATCAGGAGCTACTGGCTGATCAGAGTAAGAGCTTCTTCGGCGAAACCATTTGTGGATTCTCATTGCCTTTCCATTCCAGTCAGCGACATTGTGTTCGGCTCCATTGTGGAGACCTACGGTCCTTGGCTGATCCCCTACACTGAACAGACGGCCAGTGGAGTGGCCCACTGGATACGCCAGCTTACACCCGGCCAGACCAAGGTACTTCTGCCTTGGAGCGAGCAGCAAGTGAGCAGCAGCAAACTTATGATTCGCTCGTTCACGGCCACCATCATCCAAGTGCTGCAGTATTTGCCTTCGTCCAGCATGATCTTAGAGCATGTGTTCGCCTGGTACGTGCACCACTTCGCACAGCCCAATATGGCCGGTCATGTGCTAGCCCCCATCCACGAGGGTCTGGCCCAACTGCCCTGGGAACGCTTTCTGCCACCTGCCAAGCATATCGAGCTGTTGTACGAGAGCCTGCAGCGCTTTATGCCCGAATCGCATGCGATGTTGGGCCACATCTTCATACGAATCGACTGGAACAGCTGGTTCGCCCAGATGCCACAGCCGGTGGCGGTTCTGTCGCGACTCTTTGGCATCTTCGTAAAGATGGCCTTTGAGCCCAACATTCACATACATCCGAACACGAGCAAAATCCTAGAGGAGGCCATCCAATACCCCTGGCATCTGGTCGAATACAGCGAGTTGGAGCAGCTGTTCAAATGGTTTGTGGCCAGCGTGGAGCCCGCCATTGTTCTGAAGTTACCATCAGAGAGCAACTATGCAGATCGTGCTGTCTTAGAGTGAGTCTTCCACAGAGTTTTGATTTGGTCTTATTTATGGACTCGATTCCATTCGGTAGCCTGCTACGTCTGGCCTGCGCCATGCTGCCCGAGCGGTCCGCACAAGATGCTGTAGTTCTGGGAACTGCCAAACGCATGATGTATACCCGCTCCATGGTCCGGCTGCAGCGTGCCTGCGGGGCCAAGCACAAGAAACTGCTGGCTACCAAAGAGGGGGAGCGTGCCTTCACCGATGCCTTCCTGGAGCTGTTGAACAGCATCGATCGGGCCATCAGCAGCTGTAGCGAGCAGCGCACGCCCGAGGAACAGCGCCGCGAAGCTCTAAACCTTATGCTTGAACTGGTGGCACCCACACAGACGCAGAGTCTAGAAGTTTCCATGTAAGGCCTGATTTTTAATTGGGTTGTGTTCTAATCTCTAATCCAATCTGTAGTCTTCACATTAAGGCACTGGTGTGCTGGCAGCAGCAGTGTGCGCCGGGCAACCTGGTCATGTGTTCCGCCCTGCCCGCTATTGGACTTTTGAACACGTACATTGCCAGTATCTACAGCCTGCTGGAGTCCAGTGTGGAGAGCTACTTCCGCACATCGACCGAGTCCGCTCCCTGGCATGCCCCCAGCTGGCAAGGACTGTTCGAGGCGTTGAGCATGTCACTGCCAAAGCTCGAACTGATGCCCATTATGCAGGGCAGCTACTTCTTTTCGCTGCACGTCTTTGTCCTGTACAAAATGGAGGAAATCGCCACGGATGGAGACAAGGTTACGTTCCTGCAGGACCTCAGCCAACTGCTGGACAACCTGAAGACGAGCCCGCTAACCGAACCGCGTCTGGCCCTCGTCTGGGGCGCCATCATTTCGCGCGGCTCCCAAATACTTCAGGTTAATCCATACGTGAAGAAACCACTCCATATGCTGGCGCGTCACCTGCAGATCGCCTCCACAAAGGCCGAGGGTTGGGGTGATGGACTGTTGGGCGTCATTGGGCTCAGGTCAGAGGTCATAACGAACAGGTGGGACACCCATTGTTTTCCAATTATATTTTATAATCGTTTTATTTTGTGCCAGGCGAAAAGTGTTGACCCGCTGCCTGGCCTGCGTCGTATTCTCGCTGTGCCCGGCCAATCGTGAACTTCGACTGCCCTGCGAGGAATACGAGAGCGGCATGCGTGAGCTCTCCATGCTGCTGGCCAACAAGAGGTTTGCTGACGTCAAACCCTTGATTGTGCGTGCCATCAGCCTGCTCAAGGAGCATTTCCTGCCGGAGGCCCGCGCTGTTCCCCATTTGGTCTGTCGCCTGATTGGCATCTTCTACGAGCAGAGCTACCTGACAACCATTCCAGAGGTCTGGGACTTTGACTTTCGCCTGAATGCAGCAGCATAGCTCTCCCTTAACAATTATCAATCCCAACAGCCAGTTGTGTTATTTTCTATGGGCTTTTTATTATTATATATATGTATAACTAGACTTAGGACACATAAAGTGATTGATTTTTGCATTACGAATGCTCCGTATGGATATCCAATACCAAATCTATCTTTCTCGAGGGTGTGTGTATACTTGAAGCCATTTGTTTAAGCGTAGTTACAATATCATCGTGAACAATCACTAGAGCAACAGATGAACATAATTGAATTTGTATATATATAAAACGTACACCTAGTCGAACGAACGAACGATAACAAACGAACACATATTGCTATACAGACAACATAATATAAATAACATTTATGGGTGGACTACTGCGACAAGCATGCGCGGGTTTAAGGGGAACCAGAGGCAGCCGGGGCTCCGGTTAGAGACGATTCAGTCTTCCACAGCAAAGTTGGACAGCTGCAGATGCTGCAGATTGTTGCGGGCATCGAAATAGCCCGTGTCGGTGGGATTGTCGGGCGTGGGCACAAACGGCGGCTCCATATTCCCAATGTTCTCCCAGTCAATGCACGCAAAGTGCCGCATTTGCTGAACTTCTTTGGCGGCAGGTCGCTCGGCGGGGTCCATTGTTAATAGCAGCTCCACAGCCTCCATTGCATCGACGGACAAGGCCTCTTCGCCTTCGGGCCATTCAATGTCTGCAAAGAATAGAAAATGAGTCACGAATTTCACAACGAAAGATTTTATATTTACTTTTGTTAAGAATGTTGTCAAATACTTTTTGGGGCGTCTCGTCGTTGAAGGGTGGAATGCCGGTCATAAACTCGTAGAAGCAAACGCCCAGCGCCCACCAGTCGACGCCGGGGCCGTGACCATGCTTCAGCAGCAGCTCTGGCGCCAGATAGTCGGGTGTGCCCAGTATACGCTCGTTGGAGACGCGTCCTCCCCGCCTCACAGACTTTGGGGTGCGGAAGGGCGTATTGATGTTCATGTTTTTGGGGGTCTTAGGCAAATTCCCGACTCCGTGGTTTATGGGTGACATTGTCGGATCGTCGGCCAACTTCAGGTGATACTGAACGCCCGACAATTTCTCGGTGGCCGTATCCTCCCGCTTCTTGTTCTCAATGGACAGGGGCAGAGCGAAGCGTGTGGCCTTCAGCTTGCCGAGCAGTCCGCCGTCCCGGCGTGGCAGCTTTTGCGATGACACAGGCGTGGAGAAGACCACATTGGCCACGTTCGCCTCAGGGCCGAGCAAATGCTGCATAGGCATGTCGTCGTCAGACAAAGAGCGTACCTTGAGTACGCCACGAATGGGCGAGGAGCGAGCCTTTCGCTTCTTGGGCGTACTGCTGCCAATGTTGAGTATCTCGATCTCCTGGGTGAGGCCAGTGTTGGCGCTGCCGTTCCCGGAACTGGAGCCGTCCGCGTCCATGCTGGACATATTGTTGGACCGATTCACCAGATTGATTTTTCGCTTCATGCCACGCAGGAAATCGGGTCGCTTAAAGTGTTTGGAGAGATTGCGAAAGGGGGAATTCATGTGGATTCCGCTCATCTCATTGCCATTTGTCAGGTTGTAGCTGCGCGAGTAGTCCGAGCAGCTGTAGTCCTCCTTTGAATGGCTCAGATTCTCCGTGTTCTTCTCAATCGAGGAGGCAGTACTGTTCTCGCTGTTCTGATTTAGATGGCAACCGGAGTAGTCGTCTCCCTTTCGACTTGATACGCCGGAATCCTCCTGCCCTTTGTTCCGGTTGCGCTGTTGGGATGCCAAATAAGAAAGTAACTCGGTGATATTTTTAGTACTTCGACACCTTCGACCAGAAACATAGACAGTGTCTATTAAAAACACAGGCTGACACAGAGAGACATACGCATAGACAGAGACATAGACAACGCACCTCATCGAGCGATCGCCTGCGCACCATGGAAAACTCAAACGAGGCCTCGTTTGCGCTCTCCAACTTGGCTTTGCCATTGACATTGCTGGCCCCATTGTTGTTGTCCTGCTCGGCCAATTTGCAGCCCTTTCAGAGATTTCAGAGACATATGCAATTGAGTACAGGGAGAGGAGGGCGCTACTCACCTGACATGTAACCGGATCCAGGATAAACTCCACCCGCCGCTTGCTAGGCACTGAGTCTGCAACCGCACCAGCTGCAACCGAGTCCAGTGGTGGAGAGCACTTGCTCAGTTCACCCGAGGTGCAAGTGTGGAAGGAGCATGAGGAACTGCTGTCCTGAGGCTGCACAACAGAAAAATAACAGAGACCAGGAGAATGAGGTTCTGGAGAAGAGAAGGGCAGGTTCGCTTTTGCTATACTGACATTGGTAATAGCCGTACATGTATGGGTAATCGATTCATTAACCTCGGCGGAGTAGAACGGCGAGACGCCTGAGATTTTACTGTCGCTCGTCTTTTCTGCCAGTGATGTATCGCCCTCACTATCGGACATCTCCATGGCCTCATGGCCATGCTTGTTGATGGCCTGCAGCAAATTGGATGTGCCCGTGCCCATGGTCGTGCCACCGGTGGCGGTCAGTGAAGAACCATATTCCTGCAGCTTCTTCTCAGAGCCGAAGGACAAATGTGAGGTAAGGGACAGGAGTTGGCCTGGTGTCCGGGCATTCAGGTTGGGCGAACAGTTGATCAGATCGGATATCTCCAGATCGCGTCGCATGTCGATTTTACTCAGACCAAAGTCCGTGAGCTTCACATGACCCGTGTGCGAGAGCAACATGTTGTCCGGCTTGATGTCTCGATGAACGATGCCATGCTGGTGCAGGTACTGCAGTCCCATGGCCATCTCGGCCACATAGAATCGGGCCGTTGCCTCGTCAAAGTAGCCGTACATGGCCAGCAGTGACTTGAGATCGCCGCCCACCATGTACTCCATGACCAGGTACACGTAGGAGAGCGACTGCAGCGAATAGAAGAGACTCACGCAGAACGGCGACCGGGAGAGTGCTAGGGCATTGCGTTCGGTTATCACCTGGGACACCATGTTCTTGTTGATCATCTCGGACTTGCGCATCACCTTGATGGCATACAGCTTGTTCGAATCCTTGTTCTTGTAGCCCAGAAACACCTTCCCAAAGGCACCCCGGCTGATCGGCTTTATGATGACGAAGTCTTTGATCGTCGGCAGCTGCGTCGGAAATAAAGTGCAGGAAAATACATGAGAACCAACTAACGGCGTGTGCACGCGGTAACTGTAAATCACACTCACACGGCGCACGGATGCGCGTGTGCTTACCTTGGCATTGTTTGAGTGATTCTCTGGTTTGGTGGTTAGGATATTTATTTTATCCAGCAACTGCTCGCTGTCGATCAGCGAGTTGGTCTTCTTTGGAGTCTTGTAGTCAATTTGCGGATCGGACTGCGAAGTCGCATCAGCGTTTTCCATTTCTTCAAAAAAGCGTATTGCAGACTTTCTTCCTCTCGGTTGCAGAAATTAAAGCGATCTGAATTCAAGGTGGGGCTTGTTTGGATGCAGGCAATGGCTGCTAAGTGCTCTTAATACATTTATTGCACAAAAATTCAAACCGAGCAGCGCGTCGATGCGTCGACTAATTTTAATGGGCATCAGTGTGACCTTCCCTTAGAAATATACCGAAATATGCCACATATTAAAAAAAAATACCGTAAATTTTCCACTCCAGTTGAGGCTGCTATTCGGTACATTCCTTGATATTGACATTCGGTAGAAAAATTACTCTAAAATGGCTATTTTACTGATTTATTTTATATTTTTATTTGGTTAGCTGTTAATGAGCTCAAAACAAAATTCAATATACATATTTTACAAGGAAAAAATTTTAACGAAAATTATTTTTTTTTAATAGTTAATGGAGTTAGCCTTATACTTCTGAAGCTTCTGCAGCCTACGGGGCATTGCCCCTACCAAGTTTTGTAGAGTTAATACCTCAATATTGACCCATTCAGCAACGATCGCTAGTTTTAAGTCCTTCACGGCATCTTACTGCCTTGTACAGGCATAAACTTTTGCTGCAAGGAAGCCCCACAGATCCACACACACTTATTGCCGGCAATCATTGCCATCAACGGTATATTGTGGGTCTCAAAGTAATCCATTGAGGCCCGGGAAACATGAATTGGCGCGTTAACACCATGGAAATGTTGAGCAAATGAAATAAGATAACTATCTACCAATTCTGTATTTGCTTGAGCATTCAGCCGGCCGGGTATAAGAAATATTGGAGACTTCCCTTTAGCACTAAAGGCAGCCCATATCATAAGCGATCCACCACCAGTAGTCGGCTTGTAACTAGTTGCAGTACTTATGATGGCCATCCATCTAAATTTAATTTTTGTTTTATCACTAAAAATTAAATTTTTAAACTCGAGGTCGCACTGCTTGCGTTTAGTTGAGCGGAGTTTGCCAACTTTATTTTGATATGTGCAGTTCAAATTTTCGTGCAAAATTTGGCTCACACGTTTCCTGGGGATTGTTAATCCGAGTTCTGCCTTGATTTTGTTGCAGCTGATCAAGTCTTCAGTTGCAAACTGCCGCAACTGGCGTTTTGCACATTTTCTGATGGTAACCGTCTGGATCTATTAAAAGTTTTGAAATACGTTTTCAATGTCGACTAATTTGCGAAGCTATTCGACCAGTTTTCATGCCGGCTAATTTCATTCCCTGTTCTTCCTCAGAAAATTCTTTACCATGTGCCATTTTTAACGAAAAATTAAATTTTTTTAAATTGTTTTAATTAAATCAATCAGCTTGTAACTTTTACTGAAAAGCATGATGGCAAATATGTTTTCTTTCAAACAAAAGAAGCAATTACTTTTTAAGACAAATTAAAAAAATAATTTTTGCACACGTAGTCATTTTAGTACGGCACATTTTTTGTTGAAATTAAACCAAATCCAAATGTATTTATAAAAACTTTATTTATGAAATATGCGTTACATTTCTTCCCATCTAGTTTTTTACATGAATACTTTCTTGTGTTTATTGAATAGAAAGCATTTAATTTAACGGAAAAAGGACGTACATTTAACATAAAACTTTGAATTTTTATCCACACTACAGCCTAAATATTGATTGGTTTCTTTTTGTACCCACATTTTCTGGGTACACGAGATGGTGGTGTTTGTTCTCGGTGCCAGGCGATTCGTCAATGGATGCCTAAGCTTCAGATTGAGGCTCAGCCATTCAGCGACGAATCACCGCCAGGTCGGCCACGTGATAAGCCTGGCTTGTGTTAGCTCTTCCTTTGGCCAGAAGAGAACAGCCAATGCCGCAGCACGTGCTGGCTATGGCCATAAGCGGGTGGTTTGCAGCTCACTCTTAAAATGTAATTTTTGTCAAAAAAAAAAAACTACATAAAAGGGTGACGAATATGCTAGGAAATAAGTTTATCAGCTAAAGGAAAGGGATCGGGAGGGGAGTTTATAATTGTTTACATTAATGAGCAGCGCGAACGGTTTTCGCCGACGGATAGCTCCACGGCAGACTCTGAAGCCGGAGAAATATTCTCTCCATCAGATTCGGCGTTGCGATCGTTGATTTCCTTCTCGGTGTTGATTTCTTTGTCTGGGCTTCCAGCCTTCTTAGGCGTCTCAAGGCCTGCCTCCTGGCCCACAGTAACCTCCTTTGGGTCTTGCTCCTCAGCGCTGCCCGAAGAGATGTTGAGCTGTTGTTGATCCATTTCGACAGCAATGCACTGCACGTCCTGGACTTTCCCATTTTCTTCGTCGTCGGCTGGGGTCTGTTCCAGACGCAATCGCTGGGGAGAGCTGATGGTGGTCTTCGAGAAGCGCGATCGCAGCAAAGAGAACGGAGAGGCCAAGTTCAGGCTGAAGAGATCAAAGCGGGCGCGCTTCGGTGGCGAAGTCTCCATATCCTGCGGCAAGTCAGTGGTGGACTTTGAACCTAGCAGTTGAGGCGGTGTCCGTTCTCGCTTGCGTCCGCGCCCAAAGAACGAGAAGGAGAAAGATGAACTGTTGGGTATATCCGATCCCACTGTAGCATTCATGCTGTAATTTGTGCTGGTCGATGTGTCCAGATCGTTGGTGGTACATCTATAGCTTCCGACCTTCGACGGTGTCAGAGAGGCTGTGTTCCGTATGCTGCGCCTGCCACTGATCTGTGCGAAAGTGCGTACCGGACTGCATGGCTGAGCGACCAGGTTGACCTCGTTGCTCGGTGGCTTGCTGCTTCCCCCGAAACCGAATAGTCGGCGTCCAGGTGTCGATGTGGCAGCCGGCTGGGCATTAAGGTGGTCAATAGCACTTGTCACACTGCGTATGGGTGAGGCATCCACAGTAAGTGGCTCCATTTCAACATCCTCCTGTGGTGTAGCGGGAGCGGGAGTCTCCTCAACTGGCTCTGGAGGAGTCGCTGCTGTTTCTGTCTGTTTCTTCGGAACCGGCGAGGAGCTTGGCTTGCTGGTCGGAGTTTTTGGCTGGCTGGCCGCCGCCTTGCGCAACGATTTTCGCTCGCCTGTGGGAGTGTTGGGCCCTTGCACTTTTACTGGGCCTGTTACCTGGTCAGGGACCAAAACTACATCATTCTCAGCCTGATCGATGGTTAGGTCAACCTCGACAGTCTTTGCTTTCACAATTGGCGTTGGAGCTGCAGCAGAATTAGCAACTGCAGCAGCAGGAGCAGCAGAAATAGTGGCAGTATTAGCAAGAGCCTTTTTGGCTTCCTTTTCGTTGGTGACGCTCTCTTGGGTATCCTTGTTGTCCCTCCTTTCAGCTACTTTTTCTACCTTTTCCTTGGGCTTCTGCTCCTTGGCTGAGTTGCCATTCTGCGACAACTTTTCCTTTCCATTGGTGGACTTGCTAACGCCGTTGGTACTCTTCTTTTCGTCCTCCTTGGCGGTGGACCCACTCGAAGCAGAGCTTGCCGGTCCGGATCTCTGTCCGCTGCATTTTTTGAGCGACACGAATGATTCTGTCCTCCGCTGGGGACTGCTTGAACCCTGCTGGGACCGGCTGACAGCAGTGCCAGCGCTTAGTGAGAGCGGCAAGCGACGTCCCGAGCCACTACCGGCCACTCCTCCTGTTCCACCGCCGCCACTAGCATTGTTTGGTTGAGCCATTTTGCTTAGCATCGGATTCTTTGGCCGTGTTGCACGATCTCTGCAAGGGAAAAAGCATAAGGGGAGAGTCCATTAGTAGGTTTCACAGTAGGTGTTCTCACACTTCAAGTGCAGCGAAATCGAAAAGAAAACTAAACAAGTTTCAATTGACAGCCGAGTCGAGTAATGTTTACGTCGGTCGTATCGCATTCCTCGCGCAGCTCGGAAAACCGGCTCGGAAACCACCCCACCCCACGTACCACAGTTGCGGTTTTTATCACAGTTGGTCCAAGTGTTTCCACTTTTCTTAGCGCTATTGTATTTGGTTCTAATCTGGGATACGCTTAGCGTTTTCCTTGTTCGCGTTCCGTCTTGACTGTTTCACGTCTAGAGCTTAACTTACTTGTGGACAGAGCCTGACCAGTCTTTAAGTAGGGAACGCAGGTAATCGGTAAGCTATCAGACTACCTACGGGGACAGCTGTCGTTTATGATGGGTATAGATTAGGATATTATTACTCGGAATTGCCCCTCATCCAGCGACATATGCCAGCCTCAAAGGGATACCAATTCAGGCAAATACATACCTGCATATGTAACATTTGCAGAGTCCGAATATTTTTCCCTGTTTTTCCTCAGCGCTGATTATAAATCGCTTTATGGTTCTGCCTGAGTGATTCCCCTCATACTCCAAACATACTCTTCATTGGCTTCCGTTCCATTAAATGCATTCGAAACAAAATGCGACATAACCAAAACAAACACTGGCCAACACGCAACAGTATCAACAGAACAAACCGGTGTTTGTTTCCCCCTCTGTTCTGTTCCCTCTGCCAACCAGAGAGAAGATGAAATAAAAAAAAAACGCTTTGGGTCGCATAAGGAATGAAGAATAAGTAAAATATCGAAGAAGACGAAGAATAAATGCGCGATTTCCTTCCCTGACACCCCCCCATTGCCTGTCATACTAGATCGAGCTGCTAATCAGGAAATACACACAACCGAAGCTTGGATACCCTGAAAGAACCTCGCAGCCGCCTCAACCGAAACTAGTATACTTTCAATAATATCTATATTTAAGAGCAGGATCAAGTCGCATAAACCATACGTGAAGGGTATTGAAACTAGTTGCATTCAAGGTGGATGACACTTGGAGGGGGTGGAGCAGTAGGACGGGATGGGGAAAAATGAAAGGTAGGGTGCACTAGAAATTGCATTGAGCAGCCGCCACATTCGGGTTTTCTTTTTAGAAAGCGCCAATCCAATGCGAAAGATATAAACGGCACACAAAAAAATTGCGAATAGCGCAAGATGCTGCCGGCGAGAAAAATTCACAACTACATAGACTCGGCAGATATCAGTTGTGTGTGTGTGTGTGTGTGTGTGTGTGTGTACACGTGCATATCTGCATACAAATGCATGTATGTATGCGCTGTGGGCAATGAAGCGCAGTTATGCGCCAAGCCCTCGCCCTCTTACTCCCTTTCAAATAATTCTTTTTGTTTTGATATTCGTTTTGTGTGTTCGCGAGTACAGTGGCGGGCAAGAGTATATCTACACCAAATAGAGCAAGTCACATGATCCTTCTAGTGCCCGCTGGATATTTAGATGCTTGCATAAACTTTTCGCAGTCCCTGTATATGTACATATGTATGTTCAAGTGCGATAAAGAGTTGATTAAACTCAGAAACAACAAGAGCATAAGTGCATGTACACATGTATGTACGAGTATGCGTGAGTGTAGTGGAAACTTTGCTTCAACGCGAGTTGTTAATTAATTTCAACGAGCTCTGATCGGATCAGCAGAAACAACATAAACATAAGACAGACCAGCCCTTCCTCTCCCTGTACAAATCAGAACAAAAAAGTCCCCTCAACTGTTTTTTTATTTGTGTGAGTGTATGAGAAAAGGCGGCTCACAGTGCGCGCCGAAATAGTCGTCACTGCACTGTAGATAATTGATAATTTGGATGGAGCAGAATAGCATTTACTATTTTTAAATGTATTGAAAGAAATCAATAATATAAACAACACCATTGGTTTATTCTGTGCTCAGGCGACACGACCAACATGCAACATGCGACCATTAATGCTTTGCCACCACTGTACCAGCAGGCAGGCAATCTCCGAGGCTCAGATACGGGGTACGTTTTTTAAAATGGCGGCGCGTCGGCTGCTGTTGCAGCAGCACCCGCAATTAACAATAATGCATTTGAGGAAACCTGCATATCTATGGGTGCGGGCGATAGAAACACTAAACCTCTCGTGCGACAGTTTGCTCCGCGTTTTCCCCTCGGTAGCCGCCGCCCGGTACCTGGTTTATACGCGCAAACAAATTATCTACACCAAGCTTCATATCCTACCGCAACAAAGAAAACTGTCTGCACGGACACCACTCGCAAAGGTCTCCTCTTCCCAAATTTTTAGTATCACTAATGGCACAACTAACCTTTTGTTTTGTTCAATGACGGCCGAAGTTAACTAGACTTGTTAATATATACTTATTTCACGGGCAAAATAAAATTCTTCAAAACGACGCCGACGCCAACACAAAAAATTTTCAAAGCGTACGCGCTGCTGTAGTACATCTAGAAAATGGGATGAAAAAGAGGGTATGGCAACAGGCATCACGGCCCAGAAAAAGCAACGCATGCTAGGTGAAATCCACCCCACTTTCCCAATATACCTTGAAATCAAACCCCTCAGAAATATACCGAAACATACCGTCTCATCTAAAAAATATACCGTGAATATACTGACGAATTGAAGTTATATTTTCCATATTCCTCGATTTTGATATTCCGTGGAATATTCTCAGCTATATAGAACATTTAGCCGTTCAAAATCAAACGACGCCGACGCCAACACAAAAAATTTTCAAAGCGTACGCGCTGCTGTAGTACATCTAGAAAATGGGATGAAAAAGAGGGTATGGCAACAGGCATCACGGCCCAGAAAAAGCAACGCATGCTAGGTGAAATCCACCCCACTTTCCCAATATACCTTGAAATCAAACCCCTCAGAAATATACCGAAACATACCGTCTCATCTAAAAAATATACCGTGAATATACTGACGAATTGAAGTTATATTTTCCATATTCCTCGATTTTGATATTCCGTGGAATATTCTCAGCTATATAGAACATTTAGCCGTTCAAAATCAAACGACGCCGACGCCAACACAAAAAATTTTCAAAGCGTACGCGCTGCTGTAGTACATCTAGAAAATGGGATGAAAAAGAGGGTATGGCAAAACAGGCATCACGGCCCAGAAAAAGCAACGCATGCTAGGTGAAATCCACCCCACTTTCCCAATATACCTTGAAATCAAACCCCTCAGAAATATACCGAAACATACCGTCTCATCTAAAAAATATACCGTGAATATACTGACGAATTGAAGTTATATTTTCCATATTCCTCGATTTTGATATTCCGTGGAATATTCTCAGCTATATAGAACATTAAGCCGTTCAAAATCAAACGACGCCGACGCCAACACAAAAAATTTTCAAAGCGTACGCGCTGCTGTAGTACATCTAGAAAATGGGATGAAAAAGAGGGTATGGCAACAGGCATCACGGCCCAGAAAAAGCAACGCATGCTAGGTGAAATCCACCCCACTTTCCCAATATACCTTGAAATCAAACCCCTCAGAAATATACCGAAACATACCGTCTCATCTAAAAAATATACCGTGAATATACTGACGAATTGAAGTTATATTTTCCATATTCCTCGATTTTGATATTCCGTGGAATATTCTCAGCTATATAGAACATTTAGCCGTTCAAAATCAAACGACGCCGACGCCAACACAAAAAATTTTCAAGGCGTACGCTGCTGTAGTACATCTAGAAAATGGGATGAAAAAGAGGGTATGGCAACAGGCATCACGGCCCAGAAAAAGTAACGCATGCTAGGTGAAATCCACCCCACTTTCCCAATGTACCTTGAAATCAAACCCCTCAGTAATATACCGAAACATACCGTCTCATCTAAAAAATATACCGTGAATATACTGACGAATTGAAGTTATATTTTCCATATTCCTCGATTTTGATATTCCGTGGAATATTCTCAGCTATATAGAACATTTAGCCGTGCCCACATAATTTTAGCCCATTGATGAATACATTTTCTACACAATTGGTTAGTTTTTAGTCCTTGCTTTTATTGTATTTTGACTAAAACAGGGTTTAAACAAAATAGTTCAACAAAAAAAAACAGTCGCAATGTTGCTGGTATTTGATGACATGATGCGTGTATAGGCCTCTGTGCACCCTATTTCGTTAATTTTATATGAAGATCAAACGTGATTTATAAAGACCTTTTCTCAAATTGATATTCTTTAGACATATTCAAGTACATTATTAGTATCTTGTATATATTTATGGCGATCCTGATACCTACTGAGCCTTGGAAGACAAACATTTTCTCAATTCTATATCATCACACTTGTAGCAGTGAGCGCTCTACAGTGAACAGGGAGTTCTGCAGTGAAAAATTACAAATAGATTTGTAACAGTGAGAGCTCTACAGTCAGTTCTAATAGTCTCTGAGATTTGTGGAAGCCCCAGATTTTCGTCCTTTGCGTGGGCGGAAGGGGGTGTGGCAAAAAGATTGAATTGGAAAATTCAATTGAAAATTGAAAAAATTGAAATTGAAAAATTTGGTTGCTCTAGCTTTTATAGTCTCTGAGATCTAGGCGCTAATGTTTTGTGCTAAGCAAAGCCGGCTATGATACGTGTGTGTTAGAAATTGTTTTCTTGATTCTGGCTATAATGATAATGATAATGATACGATGCAATTCAGATTCTGCAGTCTAGAAGATATGATTATTCTCTACGATTCTGCGTTTTTGTTTTCTCGTATCTTTGAAATTGTGGATGCCACAGATTTTCGCCCTTTGTGGGGGCGGAAGTGGCGGGGCAAAGTTTTGAAATATACTTGTAAAAGTGACATATTACAGAAGTCCGGATATAAAATGTCGTTGCTCTAGCTCTTATAGTCTCTGAGCACTAGGCACTGATAGAGACGGACAGACGGACGGACAGACAGACAGGGCTCAATCGACTCGGTTATTGATGCTGATCAAGAATATATATACTTTATGGGGTCGAAAACGATTCCTTCTGGACGTTACACACATCAACTTTTACCACAAATGATTTGTGACAAATCTCATTTTGAGTATCGGGTATAACAAAGCATACAATCAAATATTTTTGTGAGAACACATTGTGTGTGTATACTAACACATGCAAAACATTGCTGGACAGGCTGGCTCATGAGGACGCGGTCGTAAATGGTCACCTTAGTCAACTCAATTGGCTATTCATGAGCAATCGAATATCTTTGATTTTTAGAGTTTAAAAAATAGCAACTGTTGGGCGCCAAAAGTTCAGTACGAGTTGGCAGCTTTGAAGTAGCTTAGTGTGACCAAAAGGGATGACGTGTTGTGAACTAGTTCCCAAAATTAGTGCATGCGATAATTAAAAAATTTAAAATAATTGAACAAACGGAAAGCTATGGAATTTTTATTGCTTGTGGCTTGAAAGTCTCAAATTATCTCTTATTGGACTTACTTCTGTAAATTTGTATATGCTACTTATAAAATTGTACTGCGCATTAAGCTAAATCAATAGGGGAAAACAGGTTTGTGACGGCAATACATGTGTGTATGTATAGCCGCCCACACATTGAGACCATTCAATGCACTTTACTGGTTCGTTTTCGCTCATGAACGACTGGCGATTGGAAAACACTTGGACTTCGATTTGCTGCTTTTAATCACTATCGTCCGACCCTTGACCGATGGATATGTACACTCCAGATATACTATAAATACATCATCAGAGTGACTGAATAAATAGTCAGTGGTAAAGGTTAGCGCGGCAAAATCTATATAGTACATAATATAATGCCGAATATTTTTAATCGCAGACAGCAGAAGCAGCAGGCTTCAACGACAATCAGATAACGATTTGTTCCAACTAATAGAAATCATATTTTCTAAACGTCAAAGATAGTGAAATGGCAACGGATCGATTGGATGTCATAATTTTCGGCGCCAGCGGCTTCACCGGGAAGTATACGGTTTTCGAAGCCGTCACCATGCTCAACGGCCTGCGATGGGGCATCGCCGGACGGAACCGGGAGAAGCTGGAGTCTGTGCTGAAACAAATGGGGGCCAAGAGCAAGAAAGATCTGTCGCAGACGCCCATCTTCATAGCAGATATCACCGACGAGACCTCTCTGCTGGAAATGGCCAAGCGGTGTCGCATTGTCGTTAACACGGCGGGCCCTTATCGATTCCATGGCGAGAGGGTGGTCAACGCCTGCATCGAAGCAGGTACGCATCACGTGGACGTGAGCGGGGAACCGCAGTACATGGAAACGATGCAGCTGAAGTACGATAAGCGCGCCAAGGAACGTGGTGTGTATGTGGTCAGTGCCTGCGGCTTTGACTCGATACCAGCTGACATGGGCGTCGTCTTTGTGGAGAAGAACTTCGACGGCGTGGTCAATTCGGTGGAAACTTTTTTGGAAAGTGGCGTCAAGGAGGGCGCCGGTCCCGGCACCCGTGCTGGTCTCAACTATGGAACCTGGGAGAGTGCCGTCTATGGGCTGGCACATTCGGACGAGCTGCGTGGCATACGGCAGCAGCTGTTTCCCCAGCGCTTGCCCAAGTTCTATCCGCTGCTGAAGCATCGTCCGTTGATCTTCCGCTCCACAGAAGTTGATAAGGTCTGTCTGCCTTTCCCCGGCTCCGATCGGTCGGTGGTGATGCGCTCGCAGCGTTTCCTCTACGACCAAGACAAGAAGCGACCCGTACAGATGCACGCTTATGTGGGATTTCCCTCTTGGATAGCTGCCGCCGCAGTTGTTCTGTTTGCCAGCATTTTTGGATTGATGTCGAAATTCCAAATTGGTCGCACTTTGCTGCTCAAGTATCCGGGCATCTTCTCGGGAGGCCTGGCATCTCGCGACGGTCCCAGCGAGGAGTCCATGGAGCGCACCTACTTCAAGATGACCTTCAAGGCAATTGGCTGGCCCCAGGCTGATCGTCTGGCCGAGAGCACGGACCAGTATACCGTACCGCCCACTAAGACATTGATGGTGCGCGTCTCTGGCATGAATCCGGGCTATGGAGCGACATGTGTGGCGCTGCTTTCGACCGCTTTAACCATCCTGCGGGAAAGCGACAAGATGCCCAATAACGGCGGTGTCTTGGCCCCGGCTGCCGCTTTCTCAAAGACTAGTCTCATTAGCGAACTGGAGAAGCACGAGCATGGCATGAAATTCGAGATCCTGGCCAACAAGTGAACGGATCCCATAAAATGATGCAGTTGCTTAGGCTAACTCCTAGGCTATTCCACTGTTTGTTTATTTTTTAATCACCCATTCAAGTTTGTAGCACAAACATTAGACGCTATTAACCTACCCCACGCTTCACAAATGTTAACTTTTAGGCCACAGATCGGATAAATAAATGCAAATTTCCAATTCCCAATAGTGTCCTGAGACCTGCGGCTACTTATCATTGTCCTCCAGCTGTTTCCGTAAACGGGCCTGTGCCTCCACGGGCCAATCCTTGAGCTCGGCCTTGCCACAGGGCAGACAAACGGTCCTTGTGTAGTAGAAGCTACAGGCAGCATCTTTGCACACCACCTTCGAGCAGCTGCTGCACTTGGAGCCCATCGCAATGTAGTACTCGGGCTTGGACTGCCAGCGAGGCGGTGGCGGCTGGAAGGGATCGCGCATTACGTAGGTGTCCTCGAGGTATTTAATGCCAAGCGCAAAGGGCGGCTGGCGTCCAAAGTAGTGTACGAGCTCGTGCATGTCGCAGGCAGAGCAGCGGAAGTCGATCTTGGCAATGCGCTCGTCCTCCTCCAGCGGTTCGAGCTTATCTTGTGGCTGCTGATCCTCTTCGGGCAGCTGCAGTCGGGCTATTTCAGCAGACTCATCATTCAATACGAGATCCTCATCGGCTAGATCATTGTCTATGCTGAGGCTGATGCTGCTGGAGCTGGGCTGGTCGGCCTCCATTATATTATGACCCTGCAAGAGAACGAACGAAGACAAAGAAACTGGGAAGCTTTGACAGTGAGGAAGGAGCATGATCTTTACTAGAATAAATAACTACTTGTGCAACACTTAAGTCTAAAAACAATTAAACGCATTCAGCGTGTATTGGTCAATCTGTGAAGGCCTGGCGACGCTTGCTTGGCAAGTCACTGGGCCACCAATCGGGACGTTCGGCAAAGCAGCGCTCGCCATCGACCACCAGCTCCTGGTGACCGTTGAGCACCTGCTCAATGCGCAGCAGGGCGACGCCGTGGTTATGTGCATGTCCAAAGACGCGGCCAAGATTGGCCCCAGCTTTAGACTGGACCGTCTGATTGGCCCCCAATGGAGCCGTCAGACGTATGGGCATATAGCGTTTACGTATCACACCCGAGTGATGAATGCGGGCGGTGAGCTCCTGGCCCACATAGCATCCCTTGTTGAAACTGACGCCGTTGAGAAAGTCTGCGTTTGCCTCCAGAGGAAAACACTTGCCAGGCGGCAGCTCCTCACTGCCCTCGCCCACACCCTGCTTGTAGCGCAGCAGTTGATAGTTTCTCTCTGATGATGGGGGCGTCACAATCATCTCCTTAGCGCGCAATAAGCCATTGAAGTCTGTGCGAGCTAAAATGCGAGTGCCCAGCGTTGGAAGTCTGGGATCGGATGAGATAAACAATTCCCGTTCTTTGTTACGTTGCAACTTTTCGCCCACTTGCTCGCCCCATTTCTGGGTATTGAAGAGGACCCAGGGCGCGTACTCATCATCTATCGAATCCACGTCGATCTTCCTGCGGACGCGAAAGGTGCGCAAATGGCGTCGGAACTCTTCTGAAGCTTCTCGGTCGCACTCCAGAAGATACGTATCCGGGTTTTCTGTACGATATACGATCGTGTCGTATAGAACACGACCCCCTTTGTTCAGGAACAGGGCGTATATGGACGACGGGCCATCCGGTCGCTGTAGGTGGGACACATCGTTGGTGACCAGGCCTTGCAAAAACGGGAGCACCTCGGGCCCATGGACGCGAATCAGCTCACGGTGGGCCAATTTTTCCAGTGTGTAAGTTGGCTTCTGCCCAGGCTGGATGTCGGCAAAGTTACGCATGCAACATCGAGTCAGACGTAGGAACTTGAAATTTTTGCATATGTTCATGCTGCAAATGAGTGCGGGTACTGTTCCGGCTATCCATTACAGGGAAATTCGATCTCCACTCACCTTGATTTGATTTGTAAAACTCCAATTTACCAACAAACTAACTATGAATTTCTTAAATATTTCTGCTTCAACAGCTGTTCTTGTGAAAAACTCTATTCCCTAACGGATAGCTCAGTGCTGCTCTTGATGTATATCGCACAAAAATATTTACATTAATAGTTGGCCAATATATCGATATGTACATTGGTATACATTTCACATCTCTAATTGTTCTATTTGTTGTTAAAAATCACCTGAAATAAATTGTAAATTAAATATAATAATGTGTTTTCACGGTAGTCATTTATAGCACAGATCGAATTGTGGATGCGATGCAAGCAGGTCAGCCAGACAAGCTGTCAGAAACTACTCTGCAATCACGCCAACACCACAACAAAGAACATTATAACCAACAGAAAGCGAATTTCAATTTAAAGATGTCTACAGAGGAACATGTGTGGCGAGCCCATATTGTTAAATGCTTGCGGGAACGCAATCGTAAGGAATGTGAAAATTTCAAGGAAATAATTGAACAAAGTAAGGCACGGAGCAGAGCGGCTGGTGCCGAACACTGAGGCTCTTCGACTCCACACACATGTACATATATATGAATGGATATTTGATAACTTCTTAACATTTCAGACAACCGACTTATTGACCATGTCGCACAACTAAAATCGGATAATCTGAAGTTATCCGTTGAAAATGAACAGCTACGTAGTGCTGTGTCAACAGGTGGCAGTGGCACCGGCGTCCAAGGGGCGGCCGTAGCTACTCTAGAAAAGAAACTGCTAAGTCAACAAGAAGAGCTCATAGAACTTCACAAAAGGAAGGGGGAAAACTCCCAGTTGATAGTTGACCTAAATATGAAAGTGGAGCAACAACGAATAACAATGTCCGAAAAGGAACACAGGTATCATTATATATACATATATATCAACTACTATTGCATAATTTAATGATCGTTTAACTTTTTCAGCCTTGCTGAGGAACAAACGAACAACAATCGATTACGGGCAGAGGTCCATTTGCTTCATTCGAGTTTAGAAGAACTCAAGAAACTGAACAATACTCTGTTAGATGAGCATACAGCGCTTCAGTTGGCGTTTAGCTCACTTGAGGACAAAATGCGAGGCATACAAGTAAGTTTTTATTGTATTGTGTTTTGAAATAAACACGATCACTAAAGCCTAGTGTTAGTTGACTTCCACATCTAAAATACTAAACAAGAAATTATAAACTAAGAGTTATCTAAGGCTACCGAGAATTTAAATTTTATGTGACTAGCAAATTGTTTTATTAGATTGGCTTGTAAATATAAAATGTTCGCGATAGATTAACGGACTTAAAAATTTGGAAGTATGAAAGTATGTTTTTGGTGTTTAGTTTAAATTTAGCATAGTATTTGGTCACAGCCAAATCACAGCCATACCCATTTACAAGCAGAGGAAAGCAAAAATCCAGCAAATTTATGTGTTGCTCACTCGGTCTATCTAGCAGAAAATTAAATGGAAAGTGAGCGAGAAAAACACTGAAATTTGCAGACCCAATTTAGCAAAAATAAAGAGAACTGCTTCAAACGAAGCGAATATCGAATCCCATCGAATCGATTCGGTTGGGAGCTCATGCCGGGCTCTGGCATTTGGAATAAAAATAAAACAAATGCCTAATAATAATTATCGGTTAATTTTATATAGTTAATTAGTTGAAGCGTCAATAAGGTATATGGTATACCCATATTCCAAAAAATACACATATGTATAAATAGTATGGATAGTAGAGCCTTTATTATTCCTCAGTATCATTAGAGAGCTTATCAGGCAAAACCGTCCTCGGGCGGGCACAAATATTTTCATAATTATCTGCAGTAGTCAGCAGCTGTCTCGAATCTAAGAATAATATAGTTTCAATCGTTTTTGGATTAATTCACAGGATGAAAATCGTTGCTTAGTGGAACGTCTAATGCGTCATAAGTCAAAGGATGCCGACAAACTGAATGAGGAAAATGAAAGCATTATAAGGTATGCATGTTAACATTGAATTCGAGTCATTAACTATTATCACTTTCACCATAAATTCACCATAACGATTATCCGTTATTGCTGGAATCAATACATACATTGACGCGTTACGATAAGTATGTACAGCCACCAGACCATATGTTTGTTCGTCCAGCTTATCTGTTGCTTGTATGTTTACGGGATAATCGGATCATATATTTTTAATTGCTGATTCGCTGAGAAGAGCAAACCATTTAGATGAACATTGTCAATAGCATCATTCATTCTGATTTGCTCTTAAATTTGTTTGGTTCAATATGTATAAATGTATAACCGTTTTTAAAAATATCTAGAAAAAGACTGCCGTCAATTTTCAGGAAACGTTCGGCTAAACTCAAACGTGACCTCGAAGACGCTGTTCGTGAACCAAGCAATAGTGCACCTACGTCTGGTAACCGTAACTCCACAAGTCCTGCCCAATTCGTTGGTGGTGGCATGATAACCGACGACGACTTTGACGAGGCGACTATAAATGGCGCCATGGAAGCCATAGGTATTGATGATACTGAATATTTTAACGCTCGTTTTACAGCGGGCGAACTTAGACCATCCCTAGACACTCTTAAAGCGTCAGGCTATTTAGGCCAAGCAAATCCAACAAAGATACTTATGAAATTCGAGGCACATGAGAACGAGTCGCATGCAGTACGTTGGAGTCCCGTGGAGCGCATGGTAGCTACAGGCGGCGCTGATCGAAAAGTCAAGCTATGGGATATTGGCAAAAGTAAGTAGTAAACGTACATATTGTAGATATAATGGATGTGCATACCCTACCAGTTTTCTCGTGGTCGGTCACCCCTTCCTTTATTTGTAGATAACTTAGATAACATACGAGTATGTACTATGGTTGTCTGTGCTCCCAGATAATAAAATTGATATGGATTCTGAAATCTATACTCCAAACTGAGCTGAAATTATACTTAATCCTTAATATACATTTAAATACTGTTTATTTTTTGCGTATGTTTACATATGCGAACGTATTTTTAGCCATTCATGAAAGGACTCTGGGTCTAAGATATCAAAATATATTTTTAAAATTAGCTTGTTTTAAAGTAAAATAAAATTATGTATTACAGATTCAACAGAGCCACGTGCAGTTTTGAGCGGGAGCAGCGCTGGCATCAACTCTGTCGACTTTGATTCCACCGGCGCGTATATATTGGGAACTTCAAACGATTACGGCGCTAGAGTCTGGACGGTGATGGATAATCGGTTAAGGGTGAGTCAAAGCATTTGATTCTAGACTCAAGAATGTATACACATGTATGTTGCCATTTGTTATTAAATATTTGCAATAAGTCCCTCTGGCCGGAATTTTGCACAGAACCTAATGCTGCACGCAGTAGTACAGTAGTACCTATTGTATAAGTAGTAGGAACCACTAAGATTCAATCATTACAGCATATATTATGTACCTGCATAGAAATAATTGGTTTAAATATAAGTCTTTGAAAGATTAAATTGAAAAGAATCTGCGACATTTTTATCAATATTAACGTTGAAATTGATGTTATGATTGAATGCTCTGTTCAGTCTGTCTATGGTAATGACAGCAAAAATAAGAGAATTGTTGGAGATCTTACCCTAGAGACTTTGTCACCCCATCGAGAGGCCGAAGACTATTTCAGACGCCGTCTTTCTGTGGTGCTCTGTATTAATATAATATAATAATATAATAACTGTCTGTCTTGTTCTTTTACTTACTCTGAAAGCACACGTTGACGGGTCATAGTGGCAAAGTAATGGCCGCCAAATATGTCCAGGAGCCCATTAAAGTGGTAACCGGAAGTCATGATCGTACCTTGAAGATTTGGGATTTGCGGAGCATTGCTTGTATAGAGACCAAATTCGCTGGATCAAGCTGCAATGATCTCGTGACAACAGACAGCCTCGGTTCAACGATTATTAGTGGGCACTACGATAAGAAAATCCGTTTCTGGGATATACGTACTGAAAAACAGGCTGATGATGTCTTAATGCCGGCCAAAATCACGTCCCTAGACTTATCAAAGGGTGAGTAGTCATTAAAACAATAAACCAATATCCCAAAAAAATACATTACAATCGTATTCTACAGACTGCAATTACCTCATATGTTCAGTGAGAGACGATACAATAAAGTTATTAGACCTACGCAAGAACCAAGTTATATCCACTTTCACGTAAGTTCCTAGTTCGTATACTCTGAACAAATGAAAACCAAAAAATAATATTTTGTCGTGTTGCATCTTTCGGCAGAAACGAACACTTTAAAATCAGCTGTGATTTTGCTCGGGCTTCCTTTAACTCGAATGGCTTAAAAATTGCCTGCGGATCGGCGGATGGTGCAATATATATTTGGAATGTTAATGGCTTTTTAGAAACTACTCTGAAAGGGCATAGGTTCGTATATGTTTGGTTAAAAGATTCGAATTTTTTTATAGATGTCTCAAAGAAAATTGATAATCATTTTTAATATGTATGTACATTCTCGTACAAATAGTATGTATATGTACATATAACTATAAACATTATTGTATATGTTTTGATTAGATTTAACAGACAACCAACCAGATATACAAAAATTCGACTTTTCTTTAAATTTTAAATTTTGTTAAAATGAAATTCGAAACATTTTCCATTGATTTATATATCTTTGATTTTTGCTTAATTCTAACTAAAAATAGTTTCGGTATCGGTTTATTCCACAGCACAGCGGTAAATGCGGTCAGCTGGAGCCCCAACCACAATGAACTGGCTTCCGTAGGAAAGAGCAAACGGTGCATAATATATTCGGATTCTTAGCCCTCCCTTTTATTGCCTTAGATGCCAATCAGTTATGTGAATACTGATATGCTAATATAGCTGTCATAGCTGTTCTATGTACATAAATAGCAGCCATTCTGCTGTAAATAATAAATGTGGTCGGCTATTGGGAAAGGTAAATTCCATGCTGACCTTTTCATTTTTAATTATATTTAAATGGAAAAATAGTCTAACTGTATATCAAATATATTTATTTAAGAACCTTTTTTTCTAATATTTAAATAAAATGTATGTATACATATATTGGTTTGACTATTTGGTCAAAATTGACGCAAACTATTATGCGAGGACAGCCTTTTACATATTCCTAAAAAAACCGGCGTAAGTAAGTAACCGTCTTTTGAACACAGTATCGTCGAATCAATCGACGAGACAAGAGCCTGTATTTGGGCGAATTTCAAAATATGCTGTAAAAATTATGTTTGACGGCCACCTGCTCATGCAATATTGAATGTATCTTGGTACCTTTAACCATTTATATAGAAACTTTTCTATTATTCACTAAAAAACCGACAAAAAAAAACAAAAAAATTACCAGGGATTGTTCTGGTCTAATCTTGGGGGAAATTATGAATGTTAATTTTTGTTTAGTTCTAATACGTTATAATAGTTCTAATAATTGAAAACATAGATCAATGTAGAACAGGAACGGATATCATTATCTTCAGCGAAGGTATTTCAAATATGTATTTGAACTTTTGAAAATTTTGTCGTATTTTTGAATGGAACGGATATTTCGACTGATATCGCAGGTGCCTCATGAATCGGCTTATATGCTCCCCGCTTATCGAATATGAATAGAATGGCTTCAGCTTCAAAAAATCGCCTGCTCTGCGGAGTTTATCCTCCCATATCCCATCTCCTCGCTTTAAAAACAAAAAATGTATGCAAGTATAAATATTTAAAAGTAAAAAATAGATGTTTTATTTTAACAGAATCGTTCCAGACCACGCATCATTGACACTATACTGTTCTTGTCCGAAGATAAAGATACAGATACGAGCGCGTGGGAATCCCTACGAGTATACTTAGGAAGACAATGGCATACAGAAGAAATTTCCATGCTAAAATCATTGCTCAGTTTTTAGCTACCCCAAATCTATGCAGTATGTGTCGCTTGAGATAAACCAATTGGTCTTTCGTGAGAAATATACGTAAGAAGTTGTTTAGCTGTAAATGATAAAGAGTTCAATCCAGTGGATAATGGATGAAGAAACGAAGCTAAGCTCTCCATTTTAAGATCGCCATTTAATCTGAACAAGATTAAAAGCTATCAAATCATCAGTTCATAGTTCTACGAGTACTTACCAAACCCAAGGGACTCGTTCCGAGTCTGTACACTGCAAATATTCGTATGCTCGTTTAGTAGAGCAGAGTTTTTTTTACATAGCTAGAAAACTTTATTTATTTATGTATTCTTGTGTTTCTTGGATTATGGTTATTTTAATTTATCCATAAGTTGTAAAAATTTCAATTAGCTCATCTAACATCTATCTTATCCGAATTCTCCTAAATGATCTGTTGTCGCGTTCATGCAAACTACGCTCTCAATTCATAGACTCACATATACAGTGACCAGCACGTTTGGATACATGTTCATAACTTTTCAGTTTAAACGCCTGTAAAATCTTTAAAAATGCACCAATCCTTGTGATTTTTTTTTTTCATAGATTCTTTAATTTAGTGGGAAAGAAAAAAAACAATAATTTCAATTCAAATAGATCCTTTTCTGTAGAGATTTTAAAGTTAAAAAAAAAAAAAAAGTCCATGATCCACTTTTGCACGTGTCAAATTTTTTACTTAAATAATTTTTTTTATATATTGTTTTCAAAGGGTTAGCTTTTATCATATTCCGAATAAGTTTTGGCATACTCTCGACAAATTTTAGTATGTTCTTGCAAGGTATCATGCGCCACTCGGACTGCACGCCCTCCCAAAAACTAATCCAATCCCTTTGGTGCAGACTCGTACTTTTCCAATGTTTTTTAAGAAGAGCCCATCGATGTTCAATGGGATTAAGATCTGGGCTATTGAGCAGCCCACTGGATTAAATGAAAACTCGAATTATTGGGACGATTTTTCACGAATTTAGCCGTGCGCTTCGGGCTACCGTCTTGCTAGAAAGTGATCTCGGGTATGGGGTAGACCACATTCTATAAAATTTTACAAATTGGTTTCCAAAATATGAAGATAATATCCTTTCTCCATTATTCCATCCATTTTAACCAACTCGACTATACGTACTCGCCACTAAACATATGTAAAAAATAATAGTAATAAAAAGCGAAGAAAAAAGTTATTAGTTTGAACAATATTTAATTGTCATTTTATATTCCGCGTAACGTAAAATAGTCTTGTAAGAAATTGTACAATATTTCAGGGATTGTTCCGGTGGTTTTGTCTTTTCGTAATTGAGTCAAATTAAAAATGGAAAAGGTACAACCCTTTCAATTACATTGTCACTAATTTAAAACTCAAGACTTAGGCTAGTTTTACATTAAGTTTTCGGCTTTGGTGCAATCTTCTTGGCCATCGCATGTAGTTGGTCGTTGCTCTTCTTCTTTGGCTTCTTGGCCTTTTTGATACCATCAACTTTGACGCCCCGATACTCTGATTTCTTTTTGCTGCCAGCCGCAGTCTTGTCGCCCAGCGCTGCTGTTGGCTTGCCGTTCTGCTTGTATTGCTTTTTATCCAGACGCTTCTTGGCACCCACCGAGTTCTGTTTGGTCTTTGATTTCGATGGTGGACCTGATTTCGCAGCAGCAGCGTCGCGCACCCGTTTGGCGCCCAATTTCTTGACTAAATAGCGCTCCACGTTTATGGGTCTATCGTCGAGCAGTGTCTGGTTGAGTTCCAGGGCCAGGCCCACGGCGTCGGGCGTCTTAAAGCACACATATGCCACGCCCTTGCAGCCCTTTTCGCCTTCCTGTAAGCAGCGGATATATTCGATTTCGCCACAGCTGGAGAATATTTCACGAAGCTTTTCTTCCGTGGCCGCTGAAACAAGAAACTTTAATGTAATATAAACGAAATCAAGGATTTATAAATCGCTTACAATATTTCAGGCTACCGACAAAGATGGTGCGCTTGGCATCGGCATCTTTGGGCCCTTTATCATCTCCACTTTCCGACTTTGCGGCTGGGGTTACACGCAAGTGATTCTCCTTGAATTCTGTGCCATTCAATGCCAGCGCCCTTTCAGCAATCTCGGCGCTATCGAGCACTACGTAGGCGTTGAGGGAGCCCGCCCCCTTACGCTGCTTGTGCTTGAACAATTGCTTGCCACCAGCTGTGCGAAGGCGTATGGACTTGACGTTGCCATAAGGTTTTAGAAGACGCACCAACTGGACGCGTTTTGTGTTGATGGGAAGATTGCCAACAAAAACGGTAGCAGCTTCTTGGGCAGGATCCCGCTCCCATTTGGCGGCACCTGTTTGTGATCAAGGAAAGGACTCTGGTAAAAAGATACTGAAGTTTATATTGAATTCGCATTACCTTCATCCTTATTGTTGGCCTTGGATTTCTTGCTGGCCTTTTTTTGCTGTTTAGACTCTTGTTTAACGACTGTCTTGGGGGTTAATTTCTCAGTTTCTTCTTCAGACTCTTTTTCCACAGAATTGATTTCTTTCTTGACCTCCGTCTCTGTTGGCCCTGCGGAAGCTTTTAATAACTTCTGCTGCTGTTTCTTTAGCTTCTGGCCTTCCTTTTTGGCCCGCTTTTTCTCGATTTTGGCCAAATCTGCTACTGTCAACTTCTTGGGACTCTCATTGTCCACGGCCTTATTCACCGCGGTCTTCTCTGTCTTCAGTTGCTTTGGTTTCTTTTCTTTCTTTTTGATTAACTTGCTCTCCTGGGAAACAACAGGTTGTTTTTTCGACGGTTTTAATTCACCTTGCACAGTTTCGGTTTTTCTCGGCGTTTTCATTTTGCTGCTCTTCGTTTCACGTGTTAGTTGGGGATGTGGATATATCGAAATCAAGCCATGAGGCCTATCGAACGTATATAGATATATTCAAACGATAGTTCCGCAGTCACTGAAGATGTTGTTACTGTCATCCCTATTGTATTAATTTGTTGCATGGTTTTAGCTGTGCTGTGCTAGTGTTTTCTTTTGCCGAAAACAATGAAAATATACAAGCAGAAGCTGCGCGACGCTTGGCTGCAAATGCCGGAATTCCGGCCATGGTTGCGCCGAGATCCGGAAGACTCATATCGGGCGCATTGTCGATTCTGCAAGTGTGGCGTGAATACCAAAATATGCGACTTACGCGCCCATGCACGAACCATGAAGCATAGGAAAAGGGACTCGGAAGCCGTTGTGGAAACCAAGCCAAATCTCTTGGTGAGCATTGGGTCTACGTCGTCGAAATCGCACCTGCATTAACATGACAATATTCACACCTAGACCGACGCTGAAGATGCAATCGAGATTTCAATTTGCCACAACAACATCAACGTTGTACAGCCACCAAAAGTTAAATCGAAATGCCCAGCTGTGAAACGCGAAAAAATTCGTAAAGTGTTAAAGGAGGAAAAAACACAGCCTATTGACTACGAGCAGATACTTCAAAATCTGGCCCTTTATGAGCCGGAACAGGTGATGTTTTCCACTTGTCCGCTGACGGGACCAGAGGAGCATAACCCTGAAGAAGACATCGAAGCGGTAGCCACTACAGATGCTTTAATTGATGAGGATATGATCAACAAGGCTGTGGCCAACGCAATAAATAACCAAAAGGATACTTCACAGATTTTTGGAGACTTTGTGGCCGATCGACTGCGTCATTTAAGTATTGATGCGTCCGAGTTTGCTAAGGATAAGATTTTGAAAGCTATTTTAGAAGCTGCTTCCATCGACAGAACAGTTAGCTATAATTAAGATGACTAGTTTAGTAAATTGTACAAATTTGTTTAAAAGAAATAACAAAATAAAATATAACGAGGGGGAACGTTGTGAGTTGCTGCGGACACCGCAACTCTACGGTTATACCCGATACTAAGTCAGTATGGCTCTCCTCCGGCAGACGCCGCTAATATTAAACGACACGACAAAGAGTGCGTGCGAGAGAGACAGAAAATCAGTCTGAGCGTGACGTCGGGCGCTGCGTGGCCACTGAAAATTGATTTCTTGCTTTTGGCTACAAAAATGGTCTGATCCAGATTCAGCAATCTGATAGATATGGTCATTATCTATGATTCTGCGTTTTTAGTTTTCTCGAATGTGCAATATTGTGGATGCAACAGATTTTCGTCCTTTGTGTGGGCGGAAGGGGATGGGGCGAAATTTTGAGATACACGTTTTATAGTAAGATCTAACAGGAGGGCGGATACCAAATTTGGTTACTCTAGCCTTAATAGTCTCTGAGATTTTTGAATATCCCCAGATTTTCGTCCTTTGCGGGGGCGGAAGGGGGTGTGGCGAAATTTTGAAACAAACTCGTCTCGGTCCGATATATTAGGAGTGTGGATACCAAATTTGGTTGCTCTAGCTTTTGTAGTCTCTGAGATCTAGGCGCTAATGTTTTACTCTAAGCAAAGCCGCCTATGCTACGTGTGTGTTAGAGAGAGACAGGGCGAGAAAAAATGAAATTGTTTTCTTGATGCTGGCTATAATAATAATACGATCCAATTCAGATTCCGCAGTCTTAAAGATATGGTCATTCTCTACAATTCTACGTTTTTGGTTTTCTCATATCTTTAAAATTGTGGATGCCACAGATTTTCGTCCTTTGTGGGGGCGGAAGTGGGCGGGGCGAAGTTTTGAAATATTTTTGTAGCAGTGACATATCACAGAAGTCTGGATCCAAAACATCGTTGCTCTAGCTCTTATAGTCTTTGAGCACTAGGCGCTGAAGGGGACGGACAGACGGACGGACGGACAGACGGACAGACAGACATGGCTCAATCGACTCGGCTATTGATGCTGATCAAGAATATATATACTTTATGGGGTCGGAAACGATTCCTTCTGGACGTTACACACATCCACTTTTACCACAAATCTGATATACCCCAATACTCATTTTGAGTATCGGGTATAAAACTAGTTTTTTCTATTTTCCTTTATTTAATTTTTTTTTTTTTAGGATTTAAGTTACCAAGCTACCCGTGAGTAGCGTGGGATTATTTGGCCGCCCGCCTTTTGAAGGTGGAAATTGCCAAGTCAAAGAATAGAAGATGTTGGAGTACTGTTTATAGCTTTACATCAATTTCGTCGATGAAGTCAATTAGTGTTTGGTACGCGCTGATGTTTTCTTTTTCAAAGAATTTGTAAATATCATTATATTTTCTTAGAGATGGGAAGTTTTGCCTTGTTGTGCTGTACTTTGTACAATTGAAAATTAAATGCGAGGCGTTATCGATACTATCGCATGTATCACATATGTTACATATGTCAGGAGCGCGACACGAGGAAAATTGTACAAAATAGCATGGTCTAATGCCTTCGCGATAGCAAGGAGCTCGGCGGACAACGAGGAAAGGGTTTTGTGCGTGTAATAGCTATCTAAAAAACCTGTCCTATCGTGCAGGAAAGCGGCGCTGGAATGCCCATCTGCGACTGACCCATCCGTGTAATAGATTTCAAAACCACCCTTTGTCAGCTGATCCTTCTTTTCCCCGTGGAGCAGCATGATACCTGCCTGGTCTATAGCGTGCTTGTTGGGTGCAGAACCCTTGAAAAATTCTAATTCGGAGCTAATTTTAGTGCAAAATGAAGCTGTGTTCTCGAAAACCTCAACTCTATCTATTATGCTGCCAAACTCCCGATATGCCTTAGCGTAGCCCGTGTTTAAATCCCTATTTGCTGACACTGTTTCACTTGCTGGGAGATTAAATGCAAACACCTTAACCAACTCTTTCGCCGCCAGGAATCTCATCCTGTAGTCCGGGGGAAGTTCTCCTGCCATGTGATATATGATAGGAACGGGAGTGCAGATTATCAGACCCAGCGACTTTCTGAGGTGATGGTTGCAGTGGGATTTGATTTTGGCCAAGGCAGATTTGGACAGGTTGCAGAATGATGAGCACGCGTACTCTAGCCTACTTCTGACAAATGCCTTGTAAAATATAAGCCCTCTTTTGGGGCTGATACCATAGTGACACCCACTGAGTAATCTGAGAAACGCACAGTTTCTGTTCGATTCCGAGATGGCCAGATCAATGTGACCAGAGGCTGAGTTGTTTGCTGAGATAGTCCTGCCTAGGTATTTGATCTGCTCTACTTGTCTGATCTCAACTCCTTGATGCGAGATATTTAGCGCAGCTCTACGATTGTTGAAGTAAATCACTTTAGACTTCACCGGATTGAATGACAGGTTTAGCCTATTGCATTTTTCTTCGAACTTATCTATACTGTCTTCCAGCACACCTTTCGCAATGGATACGTCTTTATGAAAACAAACTATGTCATCAGCATACTGAAACAGTAAGCAGTTATGACTGTTAATATCATGTAGTTCGGCTGTGTAAAGGTTAAAAAGGGTTGGGCTGAGACAGCTACCCTGGCTAACACCTCTGTTCACCTCTACCTCGCTTTTGCCCTTTATGAGAATTCGTCTGTTAAGGAAGCTGGAGATCCAAGCCGTGAGGCTTGTATTGAACCGCATATCCCTCATCCTGTGCTCGAGTGTGTCCACTCTTACGCAGTCGAACGCTCTTTGTAAATCTAGGCAAGCTGCGACAACCTGACAACCCCTCGCCTTCAGCGCCAGAACTTTGTTGATAAGGCCGTTGATGCAAAGAGCCGTGGACCTGTTTCTCCTGAAGGAATAGGACCTGACCGGCAGCAGGTCACAGTTTGCTATGTGCTCGTTCAACTTCAACTTTATCAACCCCTCTATGGATTTAAACAGCGTGTTAATCAAACAAATCGGCCTATGGTTTTGGAAGGAAGTAGGGTCTGCATTCTTCTTGGGGATGGGTACCACTTTTATCCTGCGCCAGACTTCAGGGATGACGCCACTCAGCCATACTTTATTTATAATTTCAAAAATGTCTTGTTTTTTCCCACTTGGTAGCTTTTGAAGCATCCTGAACGAGATGCCATCAGGGCCTCTAGCCGAATTGGGGTTCCTGGTTTTTAGGAAGGCCAGGAATTCTTCCAGATCCAGGGGTTCCGGGTCGTCTGGTCCTAACAAAGGGGCAGGAATTTTCTTAGGGGCCCTACTGTTTGACGTGGATGGGGTTACTTTAACCATATTGAGAAAGTTTTTGTCATCTTCGTTCGTCCATTTGTTCCCTACATTTTTGATTTGACCGTATTTTTTGATGTTCTTCACCCTGCTCCACATAGAGGGCGATGAGGAGACCTCTTCTATAAACTTGGAAAAGTTGCGCTTTCTAAGATTTTTTACGTGATTTTGTAGATTTTTGTCAGCTTCTAAGGTTGCTCTGGCATCAGCCAATTTTTTGGTGAGGTAGAATTTTTGCCTGCAAGCGTTTCTCACGCGAAAAAGTTTTTCCGTTTCCTCGTTCCACCATTTCTTAGCAACGTACTTGTTCTTGCTTGGGAATGTGACCGTGTTTTTTAAGGTCAGGGATTTCACTTTTTCATTGAGCTCCTCCAGATTTGAGAAATCACTTGCACCCAGAATCCGGGCTATTCTGTTGTGAAGGATCTTCTTGCCTTGGAGGGGGGCATTTAGGCCTTGCACTGATAATACAATTGGGAAGTGGTTGCTGTTCGTAATTTTTGTTTTGAGGACTTGCCAGTTAATAGTTCCATTTCTGTAGTTCGAAAAAGAAAGGTCAAGAACGGAGAATTGAGATGGGCTCCTGGAGAAGGTTGGCGAACCGTCGTTTAGGCAGATAAATCCGGCCTCCCGGGTGGAATTCTCAATGCTGCGACCCTTGCGATCACAGATCGGACTTCCCCAGATAGAAGACCTAGCGTTGAAGTCCCCGCCCACTATTGAGGGTATGTCAAGCGAAGCCGCGAATTCGAAAAACTTTTTTGTGCCCGATTTAAACTGTGAAACTGTTGTTGATGGCGGTGCATATATGCTAAAAATATTGAAATTGCTCTTGAGGTTTAATGTTTTTATTCCTAAAATTTCCAAGTCGTTCTCTATTTTTAAAATGCTGAATTGAATGTTTTTCCTGACGTAGATGCCAACCCCGCCGTAGCCGTCCTCTCTGGGCCTGCAGAAAAAGTTATAGTCTAAAATGCTGCAGTCCGCGTTGTTCAACACCCAAATCTCTGAGAGGATGGCAATATCTATTGCGTTCTTGTCTAGGAACATTGAGAGGAGCTGTTTGTTGTTGTTGTGTGTCAGACTTTGAATATTTAGCTGAAGAATCTTCATTGTTGGATGTTTTGAGAACCAACTGCCATCCCTTGGGCAATCTGACGCCTATCTAGTTCTGCGTTGGAAGCATTGACAAATTCTCTAATTTCCTTAATAAATTTATTCGCTAAAGAATCCCCTTTAATGACGTTGTTTGGATCAATCAGGAACGCTGTGAGTTTGGCTCCTAGTGCGTTTAGCTTATCCTGGGTCAGAGAAGATGCCACGGATGAAGATCTCACAAATTTCTCGCTCATTTGGACGTAGTCTGAGTTTATTGAGTTCTTCCACTCTGCCATGTTGGCTGCTGCCTTGGCCGCCTCTGCGTTCCGGGCGGCAACCCTATTGGATTTGGTCACTTCCGCGAAAGAGGTGACAGAATGAATTTCCCTGGCGGACTCTAAGCTGTTATTTAAGAATTCAGGGGAGCGGTTAGATTGCCAACTGGGTCTAGGAAATTCCCCTTGATCCCTTAGGTTGGGGGAAGTTCTATCAAAAAGGAGCGGATATCTAGCCTTGACCTCAGCTCTAGTTAGGTTTTCCAGTGTCATACACTTTTGAATGGCGTACGCTTTTTTCCTGGCCTCACACTGCGGGTGGGTGGCAGCATGTTCCCCCTTGCAGTTAGCACAGACCAGCCCTGAGCAGATAATATCTTTGCTGTGATCTTGTCCGCATTTGAAACATTTCGCTCCACTCTTGCAATGTTGCGCCAGATGGCCAAACCTAAAACACCTGAAACATTGAATAAGCTGAACAAAACGTTTCACTTCTACTTTAGAATATAGAAAATTGATTTTGGTTGGTAACTGCTCTCCTCTGAACCAGAGTTTCACCCTGCCAGTAGGTACACGTTCCCCCGATGCTCTATCCCTTCGCGTAATCCGAACTATCTCCTCAATTGGGATATCCGAGGTTACAAGCTCCGCTAGCTGTTCCTCCGAGTAGTGCCCGGGGATCCCAAAAATTAACCCTGCTTTTTGGACGAAGTGCCTAAAGATTCGGGTTGAGTACCCTTGAGCAGCGAAAACACTGTTTTCCACTAGCCCGTTTGCACACTCCGCCGACCCGCACACAATCTTGCACCTGCCATAGCCCATTCTAGCAACCTCCTCGATATCGCTAATGCCCTGTTTCAGCAGTAGATCGGATAGATCAAACTGGTTTATAGCAATTCTGGCATTATTCGCACTCATTTTGTCGATACAAACAATGTATGGGCCTTTATGCCCCTCATAATACTTGTTAACGATGATTTTGCGGTTACTTCCGTTTTTCGTACTCACGGAAGCCACACAAACCGCGTCAGTCTTCTCTCTCTCTTTCGTCGTAGAAATGTTTGATGTCATGCTTGTTGTCGTGTTCGTGGACATGTTTGTCGACACGTTCGTCGACAAGTTTGGTTTCTTGCACAGCAGTTTAGAAGCCAAAAGCTGCGGAGCCGTTTTTGCCGCCATCTTTACTCCTACCCGCATGGCGGATTTAGCTTCTCCTTCCCTTTTTTTCAGCGTTTCCATGCGAATTTTAACTCCCGTCGCCTTCTCCGTGGCCATCCTTGTCTTTCCTATGCTTGCCATGCTTCTCAGGGTCCAGACGGAGTTCCAAGAGCCGTTTTAAGAGTTATTCCGGAACGCCATGCAGTAAATTCCAGGTTTTTCGACTTAATTGATGAAGCTTTGGGAATTTCTTCGCGCCGTCTTCGTAGGCGTGTGAGGCACCCCCAGAAGCTTCGGAAAATGTCTTTTTGATTAAAACTATCAGCGAACGTGGTATATATTATATTTTATCAAGTTCATCAATCTATTAAAGTTAATTTTTGAAGGTATATTTAAGAGCAAAGGGTATAGAAAACTCCATACGCAGGTTTTCTTTGTATATTATAGTGAACAAAAGATTTATAAACAAAACCGCAACAGCTGATGCATTCGCTTGTTAATTTCTATATTTTCCTTTAAACGTTGCTCACACTGGCGTACAAATAATTGAGCAGTGTTGCACAATTACTGTAAAAAAATTCGATAGTATCGATGGATTACCAGCTCTACAACGCGCCGACAATATGTAAGTGAATTGAAATAACAATAAATTAAATGTATTCCTGCGAAACTAGTAAAAAAAAAAATATGTGAATAATCAATCATGGGTAAATTTGTGACCGACTCCGCTTCCAGGAAACAGTGGCTATACTGGTGTCGCCTTTGCGCCAAAAACGACGCCGAGATCAAGGTGCGTAATAATGAAGGCGATGAGGAAGTTGTAAGGATAATTAGCAAATGCTTTGATGTGGAGGTGAGTACCAAACAAAGTGCAGGCAAAGAATCCCTGGTTAATTTCCTGCTTTAGATGACGTTGGAGGAACCGGAACTGGGCAGCATGCTGTGTACCGAATGCTTCTCCATGATCGGCCAGCTCATTAGCTTCACCGAAAATGTTAACAAGGTACAGGCAATCTTTGAGTTATTGCGACACACGGAACCAACTGAGACGCTCAATGTGTTTGAGCTGCGTCGGCAGTACGGACTATCCGTCGAGTACAAAACAGAATGTGACGACGACGTTGAGGATGCCACTGATACGTTCGCCGGGGGAGAGAGCCTGGACTGTGAGCAGTTCGAAGAGAAGGTGCCTGTGGAAGAGCTGATTGCTACAGATAATGAAACTCATACTGTGTCGCCAGTCAAAAAAAAACGAGGTCGTCCCAAAGGTACTACCAAGAAGACGTTGCCAACAAATACAAACACTCTATTGGCAAAACATACTACCCGCACAGAGCCAAAACCCTTCATTAAAGTCGAACCAGACACCCTAAGTGATGATTCTCCCTTACCTGATTACGGGAGCTGTGATACTCAGATGGAGAACAAAAGTCCCCCAGCTGCGGAGAACACCTGTTCAATTTGCGAAAAGACGCTTACGTCTGCCGCTTCTTTGAGGCGTCACAAAATGGAGGTCCATTTTAACCTAAAACGCTTCATTTGCGATGTTTGCGGAAAGGGGCTGACAACATACACGGCTCTCGTCGAGCACAAGCTCGTGCACACTGACTACTGCCCCTGCATCTGTCACGTCTGCAATGCGGCGTTCAAAAACAAGGCCCGACTCCGGGTAAGTAAATACAGCCCCATCGATACTTGATATAACCCTAATTAGTTTCCCTGATAGGTCCACTTGCAAACCCATGGTGCCCCAAGCTTTGAGTGCAATGTATGTGGAAAGAAACTACAGACGCGAGCAATCTTAAACAAGCACAAGTATGTGCATACGGATGAGCGCCGCTTCCGCTGTGATATTTGCGGTCTCGGCTCTAAGAACTCGACGGCTATGAAGATACATCTATTGAGCCACACGGGACTGCGACCATATGTGTGCAAGTACTGCGGGAAGGCTTTTGCCAGCAACACAAATTGTCGCGCCCACAAGCTTAAGAAGCATCCTCGCGAGGCGTCGATGGAGGATGAAAAGGAATCTTCACGAATACCTGTCCCCACGCTGGATGAGCTGCGAGCCATGTAGTGATGAGATATGAAATTCGACATGTTGATTCATTTACTGATTTGATTTCTGTATTATTTTTTGCAGAACCCGAGAAATGGCAAAAGCAAAAAAGGAGGCGGAGCAAGCAGCGGAAGCACAGGAGGCAGCAGAGGTCGCAGAAGAGGCAGCGGCAGAAGAGCTAGGACTAATTTCAGAGTGACAGAAACAATATATTTTGCTTGTTTTATGGGTCTATAACATAAATCTGATCGAGTTCATATTGACATAAACAATCAGCACCGCGGCCGAGGAAATTATGTGCTTGGCATCCTTGGAGCCCAGCTGGCGCTGCTGGTTGGTTTTGATATTACGTTTAATATTACTCGATAGCCAGGACCCGCTCCACTGATCATAAAATTGTATTCGACAAATTAATACATTTTTTAAAAGATTTTCCAAGCACTCATTTTCAAGTGATTATTTTAGAGCAGGATCAAGCAAAAGGCTTGCGCCTACGTATATATTCCCCAAAAAAATGTGGACACGGAAGGTTTGCATCGAACTCCTGGTCCTCCTCCCTTACGCAGCAGGCTGTTCTCCGCTGCCCCGGCAAACGGCAGCCCTCAAATGCTTAAACCTAATTTACCCGATTCTTCCTCCAGGGTGGTCCTTATACCTAAGAAATAATATTTAGTGGACAAAATTTAAGGGGGCGTATGCTCCTTGACACCCCCTCTTCACTTCGATGGGGTGCGAGCAATAACTGTGGTGGCCCGGTTTCGAGTGATCTTTATTCTAAAGCTGTCGTCGCCGTGCATCTCTAGTAGTTGAACTCCTAATGGGCACGTGGGATCGCGTAGGTACACCGTTACTTTGGCGATTAGGCGACGAATAACTGTCGGCCGGGAGTATTGGTCCGCCAGTCTGGTGGAGCCTCTGCCCAGCCCGCCTCATCCTGAACCGCTGCTTTCCTTGGCAGAAGCTCATCTGCTTCTTCGACCATCAGCAGAAAGCTGCATAGGGGTTCCAATGGTCCTTCCTTGTCGGCGAGATGTGGTTGCTCCGCTTCGTGGATGTTTTGCGGTCTGTAGGTTGGCGTAGGCCCATTCCCAACCAACGCGGTAATTGATTATTTCAACAAGTGGCCCGAAAAATATCCGATCCCTAATCAGGAGGCATCGACAGCGGCGAACGTGCTTATTAATAATTGGGTAACAAGATTCGAACAGTTGAACGAGATTCACAAATTCATAAGTCACTACCAATTAATGAGTGACAGAACAAAGGCCATAAGGTACATCTATCTGATGGCGAACACTGAAGGGCTTCACGATGGCGACATGGTGCTGTTTTTTAATCCACAAAGGAAGAAGGGATTATCGTTCAATTATCAATGATGTGGTGTATCGCATGCAAAAAAGACATCCGACGAGAAAAATTAAAAATGATACATCTCGAGAGACTGGTACCTTACTATAGAGGAGACTACAAGTTCGGGACGAACAAGATTAGGCGGAGGACTAGATTTAGTAGACTGACTCAATAGTCAGCCCCAATAGTCAGACAACAATGTCATGTCGGATTATATTGAAAATAGTCAGTCTTGGCTAGAAGTTGTTTGGAACAACTTACCATCCATTAGGAAATAAAGTCTCTCTTTATAGTTCAAGTACTCTATGTTTTCATATTCTCAACCTAGAAAATACAAACAGCCAAACCTGAAGGCCCTAGTAGCTAGTGCTCGAATAGTTTTTTAAGCTAATATTTTATATTAGCCTTAAATTTAATATATAAATAATAATAAATAAACGTAACCATATCAACAACTGTCGCCGGACGATAGTTGATCGCGATAGTCATTTTAGTACATCTAGCATTTAGTATATTGAAAGGTATGGTCAGGCCATGATTTTCTGCCATAGTTTTAAGCTTCACTTTTATTGTCGCTTGGTTGAGAGCAGTAGGAAATACTGCGGTAGGAATATTTGAAAACTTGTGCCAGGCTACACAGAATAAAACGAAATAAACTTCTTGTGGGGAAATATCGGCCGACCACCGACATCAACTAATAAAAATACCAACTCAGCAAAGGCGTTCTTGGTATTTTTTCCCGAGATTTTTCAGTTACGCGAGATGGTCACCCTGAACAAACATGCTAATTTAATTGAACAAAAAGTAAACAAAAGCAATCTCCTGGAGATACCGCAACTGGATTAGCTATCTGGGGATCATATGATATGACGAAATGATGGCGGATAGCCACTGGCTGAATTGGTGCCGTCTGTGTGCCAAGGACGATGTGCGCGGCAATGTGAAAGTTTATACGAATGAGAAAGGTCAGGGAACCTGGGACAATGTCATGATTATGGCCATCCGCAGATATTTCGAGGTGCATGTAAGTTTCTGTAAGCGAATAAAGCCAGAGATAATACGACTTTTGTTCCGTAGATGCGACTGGAGGATGAGCTAAGCAGCGTCCTTTGCACAGAGTGCTACACCCTGATAAGTGAACTAATCGATTTTGCTGAGCATGTCACCAAGGTGCAGGCCATCTTTGAGGTTCTGCGCCGCACAGAGACCGAGCAGAATAAACAGCTGGATGTATTAGCTCTCAGACAGCAGTATGGACTCTGCGAGGACGACTGGTCGCACATTATCAAGCCGATGCCAGTGCCAGAGACCGAGCCCAGTCCTGCCAAACCAATAGAACTGGAAACTGAAGTTTCCGTGCAAGATCTCATTTATCAAGACCACGTAGAGGTATTAAATGAATCTGGAAGCCTACCCAAGCAAGCGAAGAGAATACAGGGAGCGGAGGAAAGCCAGAAACAACAATTTAAAAACACTCCATCCGACAACAAGCAGGAATTTGTAGATTTAAGTCCATTTTTTCAAGGCGAAAAGCTATTGAAGAACAATATGGATGCCATCATAAATGATTTGGAAGCAGAAAATGTTTTAATTGCTGAACCGGACTTCATAAAACGACATCACGAGCGGATTGATTCGAGTTTGGAAGCACCTTGTGGTGCAGACGACGAAGATATCAAGCCGGATGTGTCTGTCAATTATGATGATGATCAAGAACTTCTACACGAACAACCTAGTCCCGCGACACTCGCGATTGAACCACCAATAAGTGCATCTCCAACTGATGAAAACTCTCGTACGGACAACGACGAGACGAAAAGTAAATCTCTCAGGTTGGAACATCCCAGCAAACGCTGTCGTATGGAATGCAAGAGATGCGGCAAAACTTACAGGAATCGTGCCTCCTACGAGAAGCATATCGATCAAGAAGAGTGCCAGAGAATCGTTCGCAAGGTGAAGATGGATAAGAACACGAGCTGCGACCTCTGCCATAAGACACTCTCGTCGGTATCGGCCCTGAGGCTGCACAAGGAGGGTATGCACGAAAATGTCAAGCCATTCGTGTGCGACAGTTGTGGCAAGCAGCTGAAGACATTAACAGCGTTAAATGAACACAAGCTGGTCCATACAGAGAGTCGTCCTTTTGAGTGTCCCGTATGCAAGGCGGGTTTCAAGAATCGGGCTCGTCTGAAGGTTCACTGTCAGATCCACGAGGATCCTAGCTTTATATGCAATATTTGCGGAAAGAAGCTGCAAACGCGACGCACCTGGAACATGCACAAGGTGGTTCATAAGGAGGAGCGTAACTTGAAATGTGAGGTCTGCGGAGCCCTCTTCAAACGGTCAAAGACTCTGAAGACGCATTTGCTTAGCCACACGGGTCTAAGACCCTATATCTGTAACTATTGCGGAAAAACATTTGCCTGCAATGCCAATTGTCGTTCCCACAAGCTGAAAAAGCATTCGCAGGAGATCCAACAGGGCGATCGGGAGGGCATGCCATCTCGTTTGAGTGTTCCCACTTTGGAAGAGCTGCGTGTCATGTAAGTTATGGTTAAGTTATGGGAAGGTATGGGCACAGTGAATATATTGACTAGTAAATTAAAATATTTACAGAACCCAGAAACTTCCAAAAGACGAAAAGCAGCCATGAAGAAACAAAAATTAAGTCTAATTCCGAATAAATACAAGTGTTCTATTTTTGGGCGTTGAAAAAAGTGATTCTAGATTTAATATTTAATATATCTCTAACTAAATTTAACTGCAGGCACTATAATCAACTGATTCCGTTCAGATCATTCCAAATCTGCCACATCTGCATCTCCAATTCGTACAGGTTGCGTGTGCGGTATGACCGATTTCTTATTAACGTCTCTGGACAATGCCTTGCGCATATCGTGTGCATCCTCGTCCTGATCGCCCGCGTAGTAGTCGAGTATGGTGCGGTATATGATGTAGCCGAGGTTCGTGTACATTTTGATGGCCACATCGTTGCTCTTGCGCACGAACAGATCCACAAAGTACGCCCGCTTCCTAGGGAGACAATGCAGTTGAATTATTTGATCTCTTTTCCCTGCTGCGGGACCATGGCCCAGTAACTACTTCTCCGATATGTCTTCCAAGAAGTTCATCAGTAGTGCAGCTATACCGAGCCGTCTGTAGTCGGGCGACACAGTTAGAGCCGTCACATGGCCGTGCCAGTTTTCCATGCGTCCCTCCACTTTGCCCATAATGTAGCCCATAATTTGGCCACTGGGCGATTCGGCCAGCTGAAAGTACTCCGACCACTTAACCAGGTACTGTGTGTAGAAGGACATTCCGTATGTTTCCGTAAGTGGGTCCAAGTTGACATTGTTGAATTTAAAAAGATCGTCGAAAGTGAAAGGCCGCAATGTAGTCATTTTGTTGATTTATCAGATATCCTATCCTGCCGCATCGTATTCATATATATATGTATGTCGTGTAGTTGTATCGATTGTAATCGACTATCGAACACGACAACTATACATATATGTATGTATGTACATACATATATTAAATCCCGAAAAAATCACCACCACGATATTTCACAACAAAACAAAAGATAAGAATGGACGTACAATTTGATAGCGAGAGCTATTGGAACAGATCCTCGCGTACCGCTTTCAGCTTCGATGATGAGGACGAGGTGGATATCGTGAGCACAGAGCTGCCTTGCAACAAGTGGGAGAACAATGGAATCTTTAGCGACGATACCATTTCCGAGGCGAGTTTTGAAAACAGCCCCGCCTTGAATCATCTCTCCATCAAAGCCATTCTGAGTGAGGAGGCGTTAAAGCTAGTACTTCAAGAGCAGAACCTTGACGAGCGCGTCATCCACAAGGGCGTCTCCCCCGACGAGGAGCTAAAGCTGTTGCGTCGACAAATCCAGAGCACTCTATACAGTCCCGATCTGGACGCCACGGCGCAAAAGTTGCTGCAGGGAAAGACGGCACCATTGGAGATGTTCAGGTCCCTGCATGAGAAGCAGCAACTGTTGGATACGCTTCTCAGCCATGGTGGAGGCCATGCGGTAGTCACTGTTCTGCTCTTCCTTAAACGCACATTGAACCCGGCGCAATTCCACGCTATTCTAAAGCAACGACCAAAGGCTTTGGAACAGTACCTCAGTTATTTGCGCGAAAGTGGCGACGTGAGCAGCCACATTGATCTGCTGCAACGCTTTGGCCGCCACCAGGAGGCAGCCCTCAAACAGTTTCAAGCGGCACTGGCCAGCGACGACGCCCCTTTGCGAAAGCAACATCTTCAGCGCCTGGTAGATGCGTATGCCAATGCAGGTGTGGGCATTATTCCACTGTACGAGCAAGTTTTCCACGCCGCACTGAAGATGCAACTTTTAATGGAAAGAGAGGGCACTGCTGGCAAGCAACTGGGCGATCAACCCACGCCCATCGAGCTGCTATACGTGTGCTGTCAGCAAAATAACAATTGGAAAGAACAGGACATGCTGAAGCCCATTGCCCCGCAGCGCTTTGCTGCCGACCAACAAATCTCGCCGGCCCAATACGAATGGACTGCTCTGAACGAACGGGCCCAGGCTCAGGCGTACGCTGACTTGGAGTGCATCTTCGAACGTGTGCCCACCTGGCATCCCCTGAAGTCCAAGCAATTTCACATTAGCTTCGACCTGACGCTAGCCGTGGTTCGTCTCTATGAACTGCACGCGCCGTCGACGGTGCTGCAGCTGTTCCTCTCCAAGATGGGCAACAGCGGCGAAAAGTTGGCCCTCGCACAGAAGGTGAAGTGCATTAAGGCTGTGATAGATGCCATGGCGGGGCTGAAGCAGCAGCAGGAACTGAAGCAGCTCAGGGAGACCCTGCCCGAACGGTCCGAGGAGCAGTTCTACTGTGAGAATGCACTCAAGTCGCTGCAGAGCAAGCGATGGACCACAGACAACATAAAGCTCAAGCTGTAGAAAGGATTTCGCTTCCCTTCTTTTGTTTTACTTGTATATAAACGTATTTTTATTGTTAATCATATATATAGTATGTATGTATATGCGTGTATAATTATTTTAAATCTACTTTTGTTTTATTAAATAATTGCAAATCACAAGCTGAATATCGAATAAAATATAACAAAAGGTCTGTATCCTGCAGCCTGCAGCATCCATCTCCTCGACCGGTGAGCTGTTGGAGAATTATTGTGTGGCCGAGAATGTCTTTGCTTTATTTTTAATAATTTATTGATTAAACAGAAATAAAAACGGGGCGAAGGCAATTTGCAAACAAAGCATTACAAAAAATTCGATTCTTTAAACAATTTGTTTGTCCTCTTAATTATTTTTGTTTAAATAACAGGCGCCTGTAAAAAGCATTTGATTTGTGTATGATGATTCTGTGTATAAATAACCGCAAACAACAATTATGGGTATAATAATTACGCGTAAACATTTATTGGGCAGGGGTAGAGGGGGGATAAGTTGGTATGTGTGTGTGTGTGTGTATTAAGTGTGGCATGAAGTTGCACAACAAACAAAAAACCTAAAACACGACGAAACACGATGCCAAACTCTGAACACCTATGCCAAGGCAGAATTCAGAGTCAGAGCAGGCGGAGGAGGAGGAGGAGGCCGAGGTCAATGCTAATTGGCAGTAGACACCTCACAGTCCGAGTAGGTGAGCAAGCGCTGGCACAGAATCGTCTTGAACTTCACCGTAAAGCTATCGAATATGACATCCGTGTCCTGCAGCAGCTGCTGCTGCCCGGAGGCGGAGTTGGCTAACGCCGCTTGGTTGTTGTCTGCTGCCGCCGCAATCAGCATCTTGAACTTCTGATTGAGATTCTGCTCCAGGGTCGAGTTGTTGTTGTTAAAGTAAAACACATAGGCCAGCTCCAGCAGATAGTAGTCGAGATCGGCCATAAAGTAACGCTCACACTCGAGCATATCGAACTTGCGCTCGAGGCAATGCAAGCACATATAATAGATGAGATGCTTGAGATCGGATCTCCGCAGCGGCACGTAGCCCGTGTCCTTGCTGAAGTACTCGAAGAGCTTCAGGGTGCGCTGGGCACTGTCGCAGCTCTGCAGGCAGAGCCGGAAGGCCTCCACAAACCTAAAGTTGAGCATGCAAATCCGAATCCGGTACTCGTTCCGATGCGGACGGGCGCACTCCCCGATCTTGTCGGGGTTATACAGCCCGTGGAAGGCATACAAGCAGTAATGTATATAATGACGCAACTGCTGCAGAGCCGTCCCTCCCAGCGTGCCCTCAGAACTCGCTGTGAAGGTGCTGACATCGTCATCGCCCCCTAAAAGCGCCGCTGCATTGGCTGGCATTCCCGTGCCTATTCCCCCCGCTGTCATTTGTTCCGCCAGCGGAGCATAGCTCTGCTCTTCGGGCGAATAATCCATGTCCAGGGAGCTGTTTGCATCGGTTTGCATCATAGGCGGTGCGGTGTACGAGAAACTGGCATCGTTCTGGCTCAGATTCTCCAAGCTGCTAAGCAGATCATCCGAATCCTGTCCAGTGGCCGCCTGCTCTGTACTGCTCTTGTATATGGGGGTTCCTATGGAGTAGCGCTGATCGAAGCTAATGTTGGCTGGCTGCAAGAAGTGTGGCTGATATGGCGGCATGACCTTCAGGTATCTAATTGGATCCTGGTCTAGACGAATGCGTGGCCGTGGCAGATTGATCTCCACGGGAGCCTCCACACACTGGCTCTCGAAGCGCATCAATCGCTTGGTCGTTGGCAGGCAGACAACACGCTGTCGCATACGCTCTAGGCCGGCCCCCTGATCTCTGCCACACTGCCCATTGGAGTTGCCGCCAAAGGCGCGCACAATGTGATCGGTGGTCATGACCAGAGTGAAGTCCGCACCGCAATCCACATACATAGGACGCTCAATGCTGTCGATGGGCGAGGGCTTCAGCACAGTACGACGATCCTTGTCCTCAGTGCCCAGCTGATGTTCAAGATTCTTGCCCCACGTATAGAGCGTGCACGTGGACGAGATCAATGCAAAATGAAATAGCCCACTGGAGATCTACAAAAGCACACGGCATAAATCATCATGGTCAATAGGGTCTGGTCTCCTTTTTGTACACACCTGTAGAATTTGTCCTGCCACCTCACTGGTATCCACTAGATGCGGCTTCATATGCTCTGTGGGATCAGGTTCGGTTGCAGGAGCCGGTGCCACTGGCGTTGCCGTAGGTTTATCCTTTTCCGCCTCACACTTTGAGCCAACACGTTCGCTACCATCTGACGGCGCCGCCTCATTATCCAGTTGAGAATCTTTGGTCTCGTTGGCGACCTTTGGTGTAGCCCCAGCCACCACTGCTGCATACGATGTGGTTGGCTCCACCAGAGTACTGCTGCTGCTGCTGGGCCTTGGCAGCAGTGTAGCCTCCAGTTGCCTGCTCAACAACTCGCGCTGATGGTTCTCCTCCAGCTTTTGCTTGGCATTGGCGCGACGTTTGATTTGGTTGGCCAGGCGTAAGGCTTGCGGTGAGCTGCCCCAGGTGTACAAGCGCTCCTGATCGTCTACAGCTAACTGCAGAAGAAGTGCACACAACAAGTCGGAAAACATTCAGAGAACAAAGCTGCTTGCTCCACTTACGTTGGTAAAAAATTTGGTGTGTATCAGTCTTAGGCTGCTGCCACCCGTCTCCAGTCGCACGGGCAGATTCACCTTTGTATCGCTGCCCAGCTCGCTATTGCCAGTACCCAGCTGGCCAAAGTGATTCGAGCCAAAGACGAAGAGCTCGTTGCTGCAGTTGTAAGCCTCCTTGTAGCTATTGCTTGCCTGGCACATCACCAGACTATGCGCATGCCCTAGCGATATTTGTAAGATTTTCTGCAAAAGCAATAGTGAATGCAATACTCTAATTAAGAGTGCGGAGGTAGAAGAGACGAACCTTATACTTGAAGAAGCTGACTAGTTGTGGTGTGGCAATATTCTCGCAGCTGCCCTGCCCCAGTTGGCCATAGACGCCCCATCTGTAAGAATGGGCGAGAAAAATTAATAAATTTGAGTGTATCGGTACGAGGGCGCGGGGCACCTGTTTTTCAATTCTCTCTTGGGCTATCTTTTGTCAGAGACAAAGCATAGGTAAAGAGAGAATTAAAGCCCCGCACCCGCCGCGCCATAGAGCAGCTTGCAAAGTCGTCTTTGCTGAAACCTACCCCCACATATAGAGCCTGCCATCGGCCACTGCCGCATTGTGATATTGGCCCACCTCGAGCATGGTTATATTCATGCCATCCAAGGCTGTCACCAGCATCGGCTGCAGGGCCATCTGCATGTGACGGCCAATGCCCAACTGGCAGAGACTGTTGTTGCCCACTGAGTAGAGCTGCAAGAGACCACAAATATGAATAAACATGCACTGTGCTTGCTGTTGCTTTGGCTTACCCCATTGTTGGTTAAAATAAGCGTATGCTGGCGTCCACATTTGATGGCGTGCACCTGCAAATTGAGCTGCGAGAGTAATTCCAACGTTTTCACGGCATGCGCTGGCTCGGGAGGCTCTGCAGGACATGGAATTGTTTATAATACAGAAAGTGTCTATCGAAAATCCCTTAGCTGAACCGTCCACGAGGGCTGGGCTTGGCAATGGGCCCTGCATTACCCCGGTCTAGCCAAGGCAATGGTTCAGCGTCTTCCCGGCCGCAAGTCAGAGGAACTGAACCAGGGTCATGGCTAGAGGTGCCTGGCGGATATGCTTAGCTAGAGGTGGTTCCCCAAATGCCCAATGGAACGTAAGGAAGAAGCCAGAGTTGGGATGTCAACCCAAACGTCGGTCAGTTGCAATATTACTGTCACAAAAACGACTCGATGCAAGATGAGCCGCGCGGGTACCGGTGTCGAGTCAGGCTCGGACATGGAGACCGTGCTATCAATAAGCAAAACGGAAGAAAAAAGCATTTTCCGCTCGCCCGAATCAAATACCTAAAACTTCAACACTTCGGAAGCCGCTGTCGAAGTAGCCCACCATACTTCCCAGGATGCACCGAGGTCACTAATGCACCCCCAACAGATCTGAAAATCTCAGGCTATGTCTTCGTCCCCAAAGGCAGGAAAGGATTACTGACCGATAATATTTACCTCCTTTCTATTAAAAACACTAGAAAAGCTAGAAAAACCAAGCAGCATTTTTACACCAAAGGGAAATCGCTATAATGCATCATCTAAAATCGACCAACACGCACCCAGCAATCAACCTCTGGATGAAAAAAGAAAACGAGGCAGCAGACAGAATGGCGAATGAAAGAATCGACAACGTGCCTGTCTCCATTACAGACACCTTCAGAACGTCGAAAAACGTGCAAAGAAAGCAATGGAAAACTTAGTGACAGTAGGTCTGCAGAATGCTAGTGGGAGTATTACTCACGGGTCACTGTCTAGCTGGTAGGCATCACCAACAAAGGCAGTAGAGGCATCGTAACCCGGGAAAATCTCATTTGCAACTGCTTGGTTCTGTCGCGGGCAAAGAGAAGACACCTGGGCGCCCCGACGTTGGCATCACTGGAAGATAACTCCAAGAGGACGCCAAGGGATGTATTTGTCTTTACTGAAAACACCTCGATGACCTCGAGGACACCCGCGGCGGTTCAAACCCCTCTCCATTCGAATAACAAAGGGTCATATTAGCCGATGCATGGCCTCTCTCAGGGTCGTCCTAACCTAAAGTTGCAGAACAGACATGGATATACCTGTTGACTTTTGAGCACTAAAATAGCTGGGTATCCCACTGGAGCCCCAGAAGTAGGCAATGCCATCCACAACACAGGCACAGTATGCACAACCAGCTGAGATCGGTTTAAAGCGTGATGATTCAATGGCAAACTGCAAGGAAAGATATTAAGGATAGGCAAAACAGATGGGGACATCGTGCTGGGGCTTGCCTGATTGTCTTCATAGTTGATGCGAAAATTGGATAATGCATTCACCAGCGAATCGTGCTTGACTCGCTGTGATTCCATGTGTATGAGCACGGCCAGATAGGTCTCAATGAGGCTCTTGCAGAACTCAAATAGATGCGGACTGTTGTTATCGTTGGAGTTGGCCCCACAGCCGCTGCTGTGCGAGACGATGGGTCGCAGCGCTGCAGAGAACGGATTCAGTTGCCTTGAGAGACGCTGCAACATAACATAATTAGCAATGGAAATAGTAAGGCGAAATTGTATTCTCACCAGCAGCACACAGGGTCGTATATGTTCCAGCTTCTCTTGGATGAAGGCAAAGTAGTCCATGGACACATGCGGTAAGTAGGTGATTGTCTCCATGAATATGGTCTCGCTCAGATTGTACAGGCAGACATTGAGCTCATTGTACCAGCCGAACTCCTGGGCCACCACGCTTATCAGCGCATTGAACGTATCCAGGCAGACGCCACGCGTCTTTGCCAGTATGATGGCCGATGAGAAGAGTCCGCTTTGGCAGAGCACGATGCTGGTCATGTTCGTGTGATATTTGCTGTTGGTCACCAGAAAGTTCCTGCAAGAGTCAAAGAATGCTAAGGTTAGATATATCCTCCATCGAACGGGAATAAAACGCCTACCACAAGGGCATATAATTCTTATCATTGACTGCCTTCTCAGCCAGCGTTATGAGCAGCAGATTGGCCAAATGAAACTGCGATGAGGGCGACATTTGCAGGGCACTGATGGACTCATCCACGCCGTAGCAGTAGTCGCTGCAGGAGGCCCCACTGTTGACCACACCCTGTTCCCTCTGCTGTGGCAGAATCATACGCACATCTTCCGAGTGGCGGTAGGTGATGTCCCCCATCATACCCTTCAGCAGTGGATGGCCCAAGTGCCGCGACCTCAACAGATATGTGGACTTCAAGGCCATAGCACTCAGCTGCATCAAAGCATACGTGTGGCCGTACATGGCCAGTTTGAGCGCTGTGCGTATGGGCTTCACCCTGGCCACATTGTACGTGAGCAGTGCCTGGGTAATCTTCTTGCGGCGCAACAAATAGTCGCCGGCAAACTCAATGCAAAGCTCAAAGGATAGGTCAAAGGTGTTGCAAAAGTCGCGGCATTGATTCCACTCGCTCTTCAGTGCGGCATCCAGGAACAACTCAAAGGGCTCCTTCCTGCAAAGAGCGAACCACTGTTAACAATCTATAAAGGGACCTTCTTGAATGCTAAACTATACCTGAGTTGTATTGTGTACACGTTCTTGTTGGTAATCACATAGCTGGGATCGTAGTTGATCTTCGGGAACTCCGACTGCATTATCTCCATTTGTCGCAGGGAAAACTCGCTGCTCACATCGGCCGTCTCGTAAAATTGTACATAGTCCATGGGCGTGTGGATATCCTTGATTTCGAATGCCTTGGCCTTCTCCTCCTTGGTCAGGGTCTCCGGTTGGCCGGCGTGTTGGCGATATTGCGCCATCTGATACAGGTGGAGTACAGTTTCCTGCTCAAAACGGAAGAGTCCGATCTGCGCCAGCGTGTTAAAGCGCTGTCGAAAGAGGCAGATTAAATATGGGACTGTAGAAAGAGTGTTAAAACTTACATCTTCCTCTGAGGTATGCATTGAGGCCATAGCGCTGCTAATCACGCTCACTGCATTGATGGCATTGCTGGGCATCTCGCTGTGGTCTATGCTGGATGTGGCAGTAGTTGTTGCACTCGTTGTATCGCTCTTGTGTGCACTCGTCTCCCGCTCCCCCTGCTGCTCCAGTTTCTCTGTGTCCGCATCTCGATTCTCTTTGTCCGTATTCGCAAACAGCGGCTCCTCCAGCGAGGAGGCTGCCGTCGAAATGGCCGAATCGCTGCGACTGTGCAGATTCACATAGTTGATGCCATAGAGTATGTTCGAACTAATGAGTATTTCCTGGGTGTGCTTGGGTATCTTGTAGACGAACAGCGGCTTCAAGCTAATGTCAATGCTATGAACCGTGAGGCTGTGACTATTGCTGTGTAAAGCACTCAACAGAAAAGTACTCCTCAGATTCTGGATGGTGTAAAACGATCCAGTGGTGTTGCCCAGCGGCTCTGGGGTCACCGAAGGCGAGTCCATGATCGCAAACGAGCCCAGATTTGAGTCGGACATTACTAAAAAAGAAAACGATAGGGAGGAAGATGAGTAATATAAATGTCTAGAGGGCTGTTTAAATAGTGTAACTAATTGGCAGGACTACGGGCAGTCTGTTGAGTGTGAGAGACTCACCGCACAAGCGACGCCTCAATAGATGCAACAGTTCTCTCAAAACTGCACACCAATCGAAAACAAATATAAAATACACAAAAAAATTGTACAATTAACAAATGAACGATGGAATAGCAGGGATAGAATGCACGAATGGCATTCAGGCAGGGCGGGGAAGGAAGAAGAGTTTTCAAGTGGGAAAATAATATTGTTTGTATTGTTTGCTTACGCACATTCATCGAATTTCTGCCTCTGATCGGAGAGCCTCATTTTGATCGCGTGCAGCTTCTTCGATCCAAGACTCTTGAGCGAGGCCAGACGGGCTCTTGTCGCTGGCAGTATACCATCGATGCTGTTGCCGGCTGTTGGCAGCTGTTGTTGATTAAAGCGTACGCCCATGTTCTCGCTGGACTGGCGGGCCACAGCTTCGCTGTAGGATGGTGGGGCCGGCGGCGGCGGCTGTGGCTGTGGCTGCGGCTGCACATCCGCAGTTGCAGCTCTAGAATCACCTGGCGCCGGGACGGTAGATACATCGGTTGGAACTGTTGGTGCCTGAAAGCTGGGCGGAACATCCTCGACGCTAGATGGCGGCGCAAATACATCCTCTTCCAGCTGGCTGCTGTCCGAGGCCGGATCGGAGCTGTTGCTTTGTCGAGGACCCGCCGCCATCCCGCTATGACTGTGATGTTTCCCCTGCACAGACATCACAATTTGCCAGGCCCCCTCACGGGTCGTCGGTGAGCTATCGCCAGGATAAACGTACATGATGGCCTTCTGCTCCAGCAGCAGTTTAAACTGCTCTTTCAGGGAGGAGGTGATCTAAGGGGGAGCGATCGCACAGATTAATGAAATGTAATCACCAAAAACATTCGAAGCTTACCAGCAACATTACTCCATCGTAGGTTTTGTCTTTGCAGATAACGAGACGCATCACAGATCCATTTTCGATCGCGGTGCTGGCAATCATCGGGCAGTTGGGACTGAGGCCCACAAAACAGATGGAGCCATCCGAATACCCAATAATGGCCCTGTTTAGGCCCTGGTTGGTCTTCCACCACACCACTGAGAGAGGGTACGGGCAGGTCTTCGATGCCATGAAGGAAGCTGCCATCACCTGGCTATTTCCAGTGGCATCATACTGTGGCTGGACGGGCTGCTGCTGCACTTCGGCCGGATCCTGTTCATTATTTTTGACCAGCATGTGATCGGGCAGTTCATGGCCCAAGGGTTCGGGTTCGCCATTTTCTTCCAGCTGCATGACATTGGCGAACTTCTCGGCCAATTGCTCCTCTTGGTTGCTCCCTGCTGGCTGCAGCTGCTCAGTCGATGCCGTTGAATGATTGGGACATTTCTTGGAGTTGGGACACTCGTGGGGTCCCACAAATGGTATTATATAGGATGTCACTTGCGTGGTACTGTACAGGGAACAGGCGGCCAGTATATTCGTCTTGTCCACCAGCGCCAGGGCGGGCACGATATGCAACGTATTGTCAAAACCTGTTGATATATTTATGGGCGGCGTTGAGTAATATTCGGATCGATACAAGCCCCTTTGGAGGAGGCTCCACTCCAGAATCATTAAATCAAAACAAAATACGCAAAAGAAAATCAATAATCACACACACACACACACAGAGAAAGAAAGAGAGAGAGAGAGAGGATGGTTGGCGCAAAGTAATTTTAGGCTTCAACACCGAACACCACCCCCACCTACACCCCATGCCATTGGCGACACCATCCAGGGTACTTACATAGCACCAGCAGCCAAATGCCCGCAGGATCAAAGCACACGTCATGGATGACACGGTGTCGAAACCAGGATATCATCTTGACCACCTCCTGGCCAGCGGCGCTGATATAACGCAGCACAATCTCATTTTCTTCGCTGACAATCGCCAGCAATTGCTTTTCATCAAAACCTGCGGTGACGGCCGAAAGTTTGCAGCTGAGATTTGTAATAAGAGGACGAAGCTCGAACACGCCTAGCTCCTTGAGTTCTGCGTGCCCCGCCATCACTTCGAGGTTTTTGCGGTCTCGCGGGCCCTCGCACTGCAAAATAGTTTTCTGCTGCTACTTAATTTTTTTGCTGCTTTTCGTCTTTTTTTATGTTTTAACTCTGCGCCAGAGGCAGGGCTGGCGACAAACGTTACTGATTTATCAGGGCTGGTACCTGCTGGAAACATATGATGGCGTGAACTATCGTATGAACTGGCCGGACTGTCGGAAACAATCCAGATGGCAGCGCCGGTTGCTTCAAAGCAACCCTACAATCGAAATTAACGGCGCGAAGTGGCCGTAGCGTCGCTTGCTCTCAATCAAAGCATCTAAAATATCACCAAGCAACTTGAGCTGAAATCTAATTATAAGTCAAGTGAAAAAAATACAGAGGAATATAATATATAAATATAATATAATATAATGGAATCCCGTTTGCCAAAACCGACCAGCATAAAGCGGCCCATGATGCCGGTCAAATCTATACTGCCCACAGATCGAATCAAAGCATGTGGACAGGGCGGAGCCTTCAGCGCCAACCAAACGTACTGTGGAAACTTGCTGCCGCCGCTCTCCCGGGATATTAACAATTTGCAAGAAATGGATCGACGCAGGGGTGAGTAGTGGGTGAAGCATTTCCAGAGAGCATCACATCACCGCAACCTTCCTTGTATTGTACCAAAAGGTCGCGCTGCCTCGCCAGAGCCAGCTAAGATAGGCAACCGTGCCAAATTGAGACGAAGCCGCTCGGCCTGCGACATCAACGAGATGCGTCAGAATAACAAACGCCCAGCAGCACAGCCAACATTGCCAAGTATTCCCAGCAAAGTTTCGCGCTTTGGCAACACAAATAGTACCGCTGCTACGGTCCCAGGACAGCGTGTAGTACGACCAGCCGGAACTGGAACAGCTCGAACAACGACAGCCACAGCTTCTACTGTAACCAAGCGACCGATAGCAGCACGTCCTTTATCCAGAGCTGCAACAGCTGCCGCCTCCTCTAGGCCCGGAGCGGCGTCGGGAAATAGCGGCAGTATTGGGAGTGTTGCGGCTCCAAAGCGGATAGCACCGTACGACTTCAAGGCACGTTTCCATGATCTGCTAGACAAGCACAAGGTGCTCAAGACCAAATATGAAAAGCAAGTGGAGGATATGGGCGAACTGGAGTCGCTTCCCACCCAACTGGAGGAGACCCAGTCGAAGCTAATTGAAACCGAGACTTCCCTTAAGAATGCACAGACGGACAACGAGTGTCTCCAAAGGCAATTGAAGCAGCAGGCCAAGAACAATGAGACTATCACTTCCTCGCTGGGACGGACAAAAGAGCAGCTCTCCGAATTGCAGGTCAATCATAAGGTGAGCACATGTCAAAGGACATTTCCTGCCGATCCCTATTATATATCGAATTTTTTTTAGCAAATAAAAAGTGAACATGAGAGTCTAACCGCGGAGGTGTTGTGTCTGCGCCAACGCACGGAAGATCTCCAGCTTAGGAACGAGCAACAAGCGGAAGAACTGGAGACCTGCAAGGAGCAGCTCTTTCAGTCAAACATGGAACGCAAAGAGCTGCACAACACAGTCATGGATCTGCGTGGCAATATAAGGGTCTTCTGTCGAATACGTCCGCCACTGGAGTCCGAGCTGGCCCGCCTTTGTTGCACCTGGACATACCACGATGAAGCCACAGTCGAGTTGCAGAGCATCGATGGCCAGGCCAAGAACAAAATGGGCCAGCAGATCTTCTCATTCGATCAGGTGTTCCATCCCAACTCATCGCAAACGGACATTTTTGAGATGGTGTCGCCGCTCATTCAATCCGCGCTGGACGGCTACAACATATGCATATTTGCCTATGGCCAGACGGGCAGCGGCAAGACCTATACCATGGACGGTGTGCCGGACGGTGTGGGCGTCATTCCACGCACCGTTGATCTGCTCTTTGACTCCATTAAGGGGTATCGCAACTTGGGCTGGGAGTACGAGATTAAGGCCACGTTCTTGGAGATCTATAACGAAGTGTTGTACGATCTTCTGAGCAACGAGCAGAAGGACATGGAAATTCGCATGGCAAAGAACAACAAAAACGACATTTATGTGTCCAATATAACCGAAGAAACCGTGACCGATCCCCATCATCTGCGCCAGCTTATGCTGACAGCCAAAATGAATCGCGCCACAGCCTCCACGGCGGGCAATGAGCGCTCGTCGCGCTCGCATGCCGTGACCAAGCTTCAACTAATCGGACGACATGCAGAGAAGCAGGAAGTTTCTGTTGGCTCCATTAATCTCGTTGACTTGGCCGGCTCTGAATCGCCAAAGACAAGCATTCGCATGACCGAAACAAAAAATATCAATCGCTCGCTCTCCGAGCTGACGAATGTCATTCTCGCTCTGCTGCAAAAGCAGGACCATATTCCATATCGCAACTCGAAGCTTACGCATCTGCTGATGCCTTCCCTGGGTGGAAATTCAAAAACGCTTATGTTTATCAACGTTTCCCCATTCCAGGACTGCTTCCAAGAGTCAGTAAAGTCCCTGCGCTTTGCTGCCTCCGTGAATTCCTGCAAAATGTCCAAGGCAAAGCGCAATCGTTACATGAACAGCTCCCTGCCAGCACACAACAGTAGCTCCCTTGGCTCCAGCAGCATCTGTAATAGCTTTGAGAAATAAGCGACACTTTTACTTTTCTATTGATTTCCGAAACATTGTATATTCTCTTCTACACATGTATCCATTTTGCCCTTCTCTTTTCTGTTATCGCTTAATATATGTGTTTACTTTTAGTGGAAAATAAACTAATAAATTGATAAACGTAGCGCGGAATTCATACTCCTACAGCCTCCCGCACCTTACGGGGAATTTTATACACCAGCTCCGAGTGATTCTCGCCCACGCTGGCCAGCACTCCCTGCCGATTCACGTGCTCCACATCAGCATTGTAGGAATAATTCTTGCCATTGATGTCTGTGAGAAAGCCGCCCTGTGCCTCCAGCACGGCCTCGGGGGCGCAAGTATCCCATTTCTTGCATCCTGGTGTGGCAAACACATATGCGTGTGCCTTGCCCTCCAGCAGCTGCAACACCTTGAATCCAGCGCCGCCCACTTTCAGGATTTTGGTGGCAGGAAATGCATTGAGTGCCTGCTGGTGCAGGGCATTCGAGTGCGATCGTGTGGTCGTTATGATGAACTCTCCGGGTGGAGCCAGCGAATGTGTGAAACCGCCCGTGCCCAGACCCTTGAGCCCCCAAATGGTGCGACCCAGCTCACCATCGGGCTGCTGGTAAAACGGCTGATGAATGATTCCGCCCACCGCAGCATCCTTGACGGCTATGCCTATGAGTACGGTGACATGTTCCACGTAACCTTTAAGAGGGGATATTTGGCAAGAGGTGAGTCGGGTTTGGTGTCTGGTGTTTGCAAGCGGCCGTACTTACCCTGTGTATATTCAGCTGTTCCGTCCAGTGGATCTACCCAGATCACAAAATCCTCTGGTTTTGCATCACGCCATTCGGCCGGGCAGCTTTTCTGAAGAAACTCTTCATCCAAATCTTCGACCAGCCAATCATCGCACACGTTTAAGTCGGAGCCGCCTTCCTCGCCGATGATCTTTACGCCAGGAAACTTCTTCGTCAGCGAGGCAATAATGCACCGCTGGGCAGAACGATCAGCCTCCGTTTGGGGATCATTTTTTCCCTTGTCCACGATGCCTAGGTCGCCTTGTTTTAGGATGTCGCGTATGATGCCACCAGCTCGTTTGGCTGTCTGTATGGAAGACGCCATAATTCTCATGATAACCGGAGCAGTCGAAGCCATGTTTCTGTACTTTTTTTTATTTGGAATGCGACGAAAATGATGCTTCAAGTGTGTGAAAGTACAACAGCTGTTGTACCGTAAGTGTACCTTACGTTACGTTCCATACTCACTTACGTTGCCACTGTTTTTGTTGACCGTTTTTGTTCAAACCTTGTTTTAGACACAATACAATAAAAAGGAGTACTTAAAAGTAGCTAATCTTGTGGAAATTTTTTTCATCAATGGTTTAAAATTATAAAAACAAAGCTAAAGATTTTAGTTAGTCAGCATTATTCAACGGAATATCAAAATTGAGCAATAGGAAAAATTTTTCTCTTACGTTTTATTTGTTTTGACCTTTTTCGCTACAACATTTTTTTAGACAAAATCCAATAAACGCAAGTATTTGAATCAAGCCAGTCAAGTAGGAAATTGATTTATTGGTCGGATAAAATTATGTGGGCCGGGCTGAGGTTTCTATCTAGCTAGTAATATTCGACGGAATATCAAAATCGAGGAATATGTAAAATAGATCTTGAATTCGTCAGTATATTTACGGTATATTTTTAAAATTGGACGGTATATTTTGGTATATTTCTGAGGGCATTATCAACAGATGTTAGCCACTAGCACAAGAAGACCTTTGTACCACCCCCTCAAATCAATTTCAAGAGCTATATCTGTGCTAAAGTTTTTAATTATTTAACTACATTTTGTTACAATATTTTAGAAGAAAATGGCCCGTGTCTTGGTTGGAGTTAAACGTGTGATCGACTATGCTGTCAAGGTAAGCCGAGAAATAGCCTGATGTATCTTCTTCTTATCACTTGTTGCGTTTTGCGTAATCGGAATAATTAAACTTAATTAAACTATTTTCAATATCATTATCAAATGTGTCCATCTACAGGTCCGTGTCAAGCCAGACAAGACTGGCGTAGTCACCCAGGGTGTTAAGCACTCGATGAATCCTTTTGATGAGATTGCCGTCGAGGAAGCAGTCAAAATGAAGGAGAAGAAGCTGGCCACGGAGGTCATTGCTGTGTCCGTGGGACCAGCTCAGTCGGCGGAAGTGATACGCACTGCCATGGCCATGGGCGCCGATCGTGGCGTCCATGTGGACGTGCCACAGGCCGAATACGAGCTGCTGCAGCCCATCCATATCTCCAAGATTCTTGCCAAGTTGGCGCTGGATGAGAAGGCGGATCTGGTGATCCTCGGCAAGCAGGCCATCGACGATGACGCCAATCAGACAGCCCAGATGACCGCCGCCGTGCTGGACTGGCCCCAGGGCACCTTCTGCAACAAGATCGAGAAGACGGATGCTGGCCTGACCATCACGCGGGAAATCGATGGCGGTCTGGAAACGATCAAAACTAAGATACCAGCCGTACTGAGCGCTGACTTGCGGCTGAACACGCCACGCTATGCCACGCTACCCAACATCATGAAGGCCAAGAAGAAGCCACTGAAGAAGGTTACGGCCAAGGATTTGGGCGTTGATACGACGCCACGCATTGAGGTCATCTCCGTTGAGGATCCACCTGTGCGCCAGGCAGGAGCCACCGTTGCCGATGTCGACGCCCTAGTGGCCAAACTGAAGGAGGGGGGCCACATCTAAAACAAAACTGTGAGCAAAATTATACCCGTTTTTAGTTGAAAATATATCAGAAACGTGCATTTATCTAACCTCAGAGATAGATCGGCAGACAGGTTTTAAAAATTCTCCTTCCCCTCCGCTCCTCCCCGCGCTGATCCAGATCTAGTGCTTTAAGTAATACAACTTTTTCATTTAAATTTATTCCCATTGTGTCCAGCAGCTCTAAGAATAAAGTGATTGTAAGCTCTGATTGTAAATCGTATATATGACAGACAGACAGGCAGGGTCAACTCAACGACTCGTCTCGACCATTTTCCAAAACTCCTTTTCAGGAAAATCTCGCTCAACTTGAAGCGGCCCAAAAAAGTGGATTCAACGCCTAACCCGATATGGCACACCCAATGGTAAATGTTTTTCTGCTGTATTTCTTTTCTTTATTTGCAAGCGGTTCACATAAAAGGAAAACATTTGCTAATACATGTTTTTATAGAGAAGTATAAATTGTACATAAAGATATACATATATAAAATTCTTAACTACATGCTAAAATCTTGTCGTTTTTTGTTGTATTTGAATTGGACGATTACGAAACACATATGCGCATATGCTTAGATTAAACATACAGACGAGTATTTATGCGTATAAATAATTTTAAAAAACTTTAAAAGGGCCTATCGCCACACTTGATGGGCAAGAGTTGTCAATACGATAGTAATAAATGCTAGTTAAGAGATATATTCGGTAAATTACCGAGAAAATTGCGCTGGTAATAGGATACGATAAACAAAATGAAGTAGAAAAATGTTTTGTAGTACAGTTTCAGGGATACTGTAGCTACGTCTGCGCCTTGCTACCCCTCGCGTATCACACACCCCGCCATAACCTTAGCCAACCCATCAACCAGACCAGTAGCCATCAAACTCGTCCGGCGGGGACCAATTGCTTATCGCTGAAACGCAAAATGCGCGTTAGCATCGTGGTAACGCAGGGGATCTGCTTCTGCTGGTGCATCTCGGGTGTATCGGGGGTGCATGACTCAAAGTCAACGGCCACACGCTGCGAGACGAAGGTCAGCAGCGTTAGTATGTCCAGGCGCTTGCCATTGGCAGCCAGCTCGGCGCACAGGCTCTGCATAAACCAGCTTCCCCGAGTGGTGTTGCGCCACGAGTAAAAGCCGGGGACGGTCGAGTAGGCAATGAGGAAATCTGCATGTACGGGTATCTTGTAGCTCATGGATGAGTCGCCATCGGTTTCGGTATGTCCTCGTTGCATTGTCACTCCCGTGTCCAATCGGTCGCCTTGGCAGGCCTGAATGAAGAACAGCTTCGGCTTGCCAGCCAGCGAGGGGCAGTGATTGGCCGTGAAGAAGCTCCAGATGTTCTCTAGCTTGTATTGGGTGTCTTTGGCATAGATGTAGCCCATCTCTCCGTGCGATAGAATCGCCACCAAAATGCAGTCGCTATCGCCGTGATTCTGCGAGGCCGCCAATTCAATTGTACGTACAATGTCTTTGTAGCGACAGTCCTTATAGACGGTCACTTCAAAATCGAGCTGTTTCAGCACTCGGGTCAGATTCTCACAGTCCACATTGGTGCCTGCACGCGACTTCAAAGTGGGCACCTCGAAGTGCTCATGGTTGAAGATCAAAGCCATGCCACGATTTTTGTGTCGCATATTGTACTCTGCGGCATGACGGTCCGTGACCATTTTTGCAACATTTTTGCCATAACTCGAAGAGGGGGATTTATAGCCATTGGCCAGCTGACCAATGGCTCCGCTACCGTAGATGTTGTTGTGATGCGAGGAACTCGAGGCTGCAGCTGTGCCACTGCTGCCACCCACAGATCCAAAGGCGTCTGTGTGATCGTCCGGGTTTTCGTTTTCCACGCGAATTCCTACCTGATCGGTGGACTCGTTGCTGCTGCTATTGTTTGTGTTTGGGTCGGCCATTGTATTTTCCATCAATTTTCCTTGAGCCTGTGGAATTCTGATGAGTCACAAAGACAACGAAACTGGTTTTCAATATCGGGACGAGGTATCGCGCGAAACTTGTACTAATTATCCTAAGCGAGGAAGAAAGTCAGGCTCGAACTTGCAACAAAGAAAACTCACGAACAATAGAGTAAGTTTTTAGTTTGTGGCGGGTATCTCCGTCGTTAGTTTTTTCTGTTTCAGAGTGACCTTGCGGCAAACCATCGATAGTGCTATCGATATCTGCTATTACACTGCAATTGAAGAGTATGAGACCCTGCGATAGAAATATTATGCGGAAAAGAATTATAAATTGCGGTATATGAATCAGCTGTGTGTGCTGGTGAACAAACAAACCACAAGCACTGTGTCGACTACGAAATACCTCACTATCGATGAATTTGGTTTACTATCGATAGATGCTCAAAAATATAAATTCAAATTTCAGAAACTGCAAGCAGTTTAAAATAAAATAAAATGAAATAAAATAGATTAAAATGTCTGTTCTGTTGCTAAAAAACACCTATTGTGTTATATATTTGGCTATGTTTTGTTTCAATGTTCTGTACGAAAGCAGTGGCAGGTCGATTTGGTTTGCTTTCGTCAGGTATTCCACAGATTAATCATTTCATTTTTATAACTATTTAATATATGTTCTTATATACTTATACGTTTTTATCTTTTTGAGCTTTCAGTGTTTCGAAATGATAAGCGATGCATGATGAAATATGCCGAATATTGTGTTGTCTTATGAAATGGAACTCTCACATTTTGTAATTACTGATGAATTACTGAAGTTTATATTACTTGCAACCTGTTGATTTTTCTGGGAATACGAACATGTGTATATCCGAATAGAATACACTTTTATGCGAATGAATTTGGGAGTAGGGTAATAGTAGTAGCCAATTCTATTTTAAAGTGATCCAAAAATCATTTAATGAAATAAACACTTTTCGTAAGTTTCTCAGAATTCAGAGGTGTCAGTATATTTGGTAGGCAGCGTACATAAATGTAACGCCAATATTTGATACGATACGTTTCCTTTGAAACAACTTAAACGCAGTCAACATTAATTCTAATTGCTTTAATAACTTAGTCCAATTTTTTACAGATACGATACGATGTAACCGGGTTTCTAGTCGCTGGCGGACGCCTTGCTGCCATCCTTGTCGTTGCTGGCAAACTTTTCGGTGAGCTCGTACCTCCAGCGCATGTAGGTCACGCGCATGCGATCCCAGACATTGTCGACCGAATCCATGGCTGGACGCACATCCAACAGGGCGAAGCGATAGTCCTTGTCCACAAGTCCCCCGTCGTAGTAGTCAATGACGTAGCGGACATCTTTGCCGCAGCGATCCACAATCCAGTCATGACGATCAAAAGGCAGTTCATATCTGGAAATGCTTGAACTTAGAAAGCGAATCGGAATATGTGAGGAATTAGTTACCCCAACAAGCTGCGGAAACGGGCACGGGGACTGAAGTCCTTGGCCTTGCCGCCAAAGCTCTTGAGGCGCGGATTTCCGCACTCTTTGGCATGCAGGGCTTCCCACTTGAGCACCTCCTGCCAGGCCTGCTCATTGTTGGCGTTGTGTATGCGAATGATATCGCCCATGTCCTTTTGGTCAACGTCCTCCTTCTTCCAGCGCCATCCCTTGCGCAGCATTGCGTTCCAGAACATCTGTTGGCTGGGATACTGCCAGAACTGTACGCTGCCGTCCTCGGTCACCTTCGGTATCGTTGATGTCTGGCGATCGGTTGGCAGTGCGAAGGGCTGTCCTGGTGACGGCTGTTGATTGGCCGGCGGCATCATATTGAGTGGATTCACATCGCTATTGTCATGCTGCACTGGGCACTCAGAGGCCTGCTGCATTTTGGGATGTGGGGGCACTGCCGAGGCAGATTTGTTATCGCCCCCCTGCTTCTGGTGCATGGGGCACTCCGGCGGCGGTGAGCCACCTGCGGCCATGTGCTTGGCATGATCAGCAGGCACAGCTTTCGGCGCTTCCATCTGTACATTGAAGCTAGCGTTGTTACCCATTCTGTATTTTTCTAGAAGGATGAGGCAACATGGAAATCTGTGTCACGAGGAAAATTGTTTCTTGGGGCGCCGCGCCAGTTCTCTCAGTTGCGTAACTGCAACCGCAGACAAATGGCGAGCCAGATGGTGGGCACAACCACACCTACCTAATCCTTAGGCTTACAGATCTTGGAATTCGGTGATTTGTTTTGAAAGCAACTCGCGTTTAAATTTAATTAATATATTTAGTTCATCGCGGACCGGACAGGAGCAGCGGGTAAAATTCTTCGTAAAATACGCGAAGGGTTGCCAAAGTCGATGAATACAGAATTTAATTCCTTGTCAGGTGTATTTTTAAATCACCAGAAAATAAGGACTTATTCAGAAAAAAATAGATACTAGTCCGCACTGAAGCAAGGCCAGAAAGGTTTTGAAATGTGTTTAATTCAGGTGCGAATGTAAAACGTTTTGTTCGGTGACAGAGTTGTGGAGTGTGCGAGCCAATACGAGACGTTTTCCAACACCGACCGATATTGTTTTTGGGCAGATTTCAGATTTTTGCTTGAAAAGTGAGTTAATTCAGGGGAAATAGACAATTAAATTGTGCGGTCATTTAACCAGCCAAAAGCCGCGAGTAGCAGGAGCAAAGGCAAATTTCTCAGGTCCTGCAAGCGCATACGTTGATGACAAATTACGGCACAATACAGTCTGCTCCTGTGATGTAACACACAAACGACAAAGTGCCACCGAGCCGAGCCCATATTATTGTTTATATTTGATGTACGTACATTTTTAACTGTTAATTGTTTCCCCCACAGAATGACTGCCGTGTTTCGTGTTGGCCTGGTGCGGCTCGTCAGCCGCGGCGCCACTGCCCCCAACGGCCTGCTGCAGGCCCAGACGAACGCCTTGCCCGCCGCCTTCCAGCAGAAGTGCAACATCTCCGGCAGGACAATGCGCGGCGGACCGCGTGTGCCCAAGGAGGCCCCGTATCCGTACAAGACGAAGAAGTACAGCGTAGTCAATGCGTTCTTCGACAAGACCTCCAAGCGTTTCGATGAGAACTCAAAAGTGATCTGCGTCGAGGGTCCCATTGCCTCGGGCAAAACGAAATTCGCCAAGGAGCTGGCTGAAGAGCTGGACATGCAGTACTATCCGGCTGTGGATTTGGATTTGATTTACATCAATTCATATGGCTATGATATGCGCAAGCTGGATCCCGAGCTTCCGCCTAGCTGCCGCAGCTATGACATTCGCAACTTCTGCCTGGATCCCAGTCACGACCTGGCCGCCCAGTTCCAAATCCGCATGTACATGCTTCGCTATTCGCAGTACATTGATGCACTGCAGCACATTTTCTCCACCGGCCAGGGAGTTGTCCTCGAACGCAGTCCCTACTCGGATTTCGTGTTCATGGAGACCATGTTCCGCCAGGGCTATCTGTCGCGTGGCGCCCGCTCTGTCTATAACGAGATCCGTCAGAACACCATCGGAGAGCTGCTGAAGCCGCATTTGGTTATCTACTTGGACCTGCCGGTGGATGCCGTTCAAAAGCGGATCAAGGCCCGCAACGTGGAGCACGAGGTGAAGTCGAAGGTCTTTAGCGAGGCGTATCTGCGCGACATGGAGAGCCTGTACAAGCAGCAGTACCTCAAGGACATTGCCAACCATGCGGAGCTGCTCATCTACGACTGGACAGCCGACGGTGAGACCGAGGTGGTCGTCGAGGACATCGAGCGCATCGACTTCAACCAGTACGAGTCGGATCCGCATAACAAGAAAATGATCGACTGGCGCTTCCCGCTGGAGAGCGAGTGGTGCGAGGCACGCATCAAGTACTGCCATGAGAAGCCCGATCTGATGAACTACTTCAATGTGCCACGCTTCGACGTGCCCGAGCTGCTGCGCAGTGCCGACGACAGCAAAGTCTGGCGTGATGTCTGGTTTAATGTAAGTCCGACGATCCTTTCGTTTCCCCATTATTATTTGCATCTCAATCTGTATTTTCTGATTGCAGGCGCCCGGCATGAAGTTCCGTCCTGGCTACAACGCGGACATGGGTGACTCTGGTCTGATGACCAAGACGAAGTTGGGCGTCAACGAGGCCGCCTAGAGGGTTTTTTGCAGAGCGTTTAAATTTGAAATCATCTGGCGAAAATGTGTTAATTATGAAATAAAACAATCTAGTAAAATAATGGTAATGCCAATCGCTTGAATTGTAAGCAACGAACAATTTAAAATTGATCTTCGGGGGGCGGGAAACGGCATACATAGATCCAATATTTATCTATGGAAATCCGATTATTACTATATTTATATTATCTTTCAATGATGATATGATAACAGAGCGCACGCGCAATGCATGTCTAACGGCAGACAAACCAGCCAAACAGCCACCCACCCCCACAGGAGACTCGACCCAAAACATATGCGAGAGTTAGGCCAAAATCGATATTTTCCTCAAAGGGCGCACAAACGTCGCAGGGAAAAGCTGTGCAAAAACAAGTAGAAGGGAATGGTTTACAAAAGCTAAAGGATTGGACTCCCAGACTAGCACTAATTACTTCCACTAGCCAACCAGATGGCCAAGCCACACTCGGACGGAGATGCCTCTGGTCTGGGCTATGCCTACCAGCTGCCGTCCGGAGGCCTCCTGCTGCGCCTCAAGTCCTCTCTGTCGCAGTTCAGCGATCTGTTCAGCGACTTTAGCAAGTACATCTCGCCCGCCTACCATCACGACCGTTGCGAGCGATCCGTGCATATGCGTCTCTACTCGATGCACAAGCGGGAGTTCGTCATGGTATTTCTGGGCTTCTTCACCTGCTTCGGACTGGGCATCATTATTGGCCTCACAGGGCCGCCCATCACCAGCACTTCGACGCTGACGGCCCAACAAGTGCTGGCCAACACAACGCTGGCCCACAGTCCCACGGTTCTGGCCACAGGGCCCTTTGCCATGAAGTCCCCGCTGACCAGCACGTACTCACAGCAGCTGTGGCTGATAGCCAAACTGGTGACGGACAACAACGATGGTAGGTCTCCTAGGTAGGCCCCTAATACCATAGTAGTTTTGATTGCATATCTATCTTCTTAGATGAACGCTATGACAAGAGTTTCCAGGTGAGCGTATCCATCGATGGCATCAATGAACAGCACAAGCCGCTCAGTGTTCTGGGTTCTGGAATGGCCCACAATCGGACGCGGCATTTGGTCTGTGCGCGTAACGATTGCGAGGAGTTCACGGTGATGCACTTGGGCTTCCTCGATTATGCCCACTACATCATCACGGTGCGGTTCTTTGGACTAGAGTCCTTTCATCAAAAGTACAACATCCGCAGCATTACCTTCTATGTAAGTCTCGATCCTCTGAAGCTACATTTTCTACATTTATCTTTAATTTCTCATTAGTTCAAGACGTATAGCCCTGAGTTTACACAGATTGAGATCTGGTTTAGGTGCATCTTTCTGTTGTTTACCTTCATTGTTATAGTAAGTGCTTGGTAGAGAGGTAGAGGTGGAGGCCAGAGACCTGTACTAATCCCTTGATCCCTTTTCAGTGCTGGTATGCCCACACCCTGCGCAAATATCTCGTCTACGATTGGTCCATAGAGCAGCGGTGGCTATCGGTTCTACTGCCCCTGCTTCTTCTCTACGATAGTGAGACACAGACGTTGAATTCTTAATTTTTCAGAGTGTAAGACTCTCACTCCTTTTGCAGATCCCTTCTTTCCGCTGATCTTTCTAATGAACTCTTGGCTGCCTGGAATGCTGGATGCCATTCTACAGGCCACCTTCCTCTGTGCCCTGCTCATGTTCTGGCTGTGCATCTACCATGGCCTGCGCCAGAACGAGCGCAGCTTTGTGCGTTTCTATTTGGTTAAGGTGATTGTCGTCCTGCCCATTTGGCTGTGCGCCATTGTGCTGGCCACCTGGGAGAAATGCAACGAGCTGAGGGACCCCACCTACAGTCACTTCGTGGACACCAGGAACTACAATGTGAGTAGTGATCCAGCTGCTTTCTGCAGGGTCAGTCTTTCTCTCTTTCTTATGGCGCATATCCTCTGCAGGGCTTCAAGCTGTTCTTCTACATTGCCTGCTGCATGTATGTGCTGTACTTGGTCCTGTTGCTACTCCGTGCCTACACCGAGCTGCGCTCCATGCCCTACTTTGGTGAGAGATCCCCGTTGAGAAGCAGCCAATGATCAATCGTTGTAATCGGTTCCATTTGACAGACATGCGCCTCAAGTTCCTGACGCTGCTGATGCTCTTCGTGCTGGCCATTTCCATCACGGTGACCACCAGCCGTTTCGGTTTTGGGATACTGGAGGATAACTTTGTGGCCTCACTGAACACCACCTACCGCAGCTCCGCCCAGTTCATGTGCTTCTACGGCCTCCTTAACTTCTATCTGTACACCATGGCGTATGTGTATTCCCCCGATGGACGCTTCTCCCAGGCCGAGCTGGCCGTCACCAAGGACAATCCCGCCATTTCCATGATCGATGACTCCGACGAGGATGTGGTCTATGGCTCCGATGAGGAGTCACGACGCCCGCTCACCTCGGTGGGTGGAGGGGGTGGTAAAAACGAGTACGACAGCGATTGATAGGCGGTAGCGATAGATTGTTCCAATCCAAATATTCCATTGGTAGAGCGGAGGGAGGGTCGAAGTGCTAAATAATTGTACAAAATATTCTCTAAAGTTATAAAATTAAAAGTAAATAAATATTACGAATTTCCGAAATTTAAACCATGATATATCAAAGTTTTTTAAGGGACGCTCAAGCCTATATATAGGAATATCAGTTCCTTATACAATCCATAGAAATGAGGAACTATACTAAGAACCGAAAACATCTTAACACCCAAACATTTCTTTGGTACAACATTTTTCAAGAGTGCAGGTTAAAACTGGCTTTAGGCTCTTTCAAATTTGTGTTAAAAAGCTACAAAATACCGCTTAAAAGTGATTCTCAGCTCGCATGACTGAGGTAGCCGACGACTAGAATCTATTTTATAAAAATTCCGATCTCAATCTGCATAAAATATTTATGATAATTTTCTGATCATATAAATTAGTTTTGTCGAAACAAATAGTATCTAGCCGCATCTCTTCTTGAACAGTCGCTTATAGCCGGCTTTTCTGATCAGTTTCGATTCATTATCGAGTCGTATTTCTAATCATACACGAGTCCTTTTCGAGTCCTACGTTTCATTAAAGAGGTGGTGCGCAATATAATCAATCAATTTATACATCAGTTCTTATGTCTAGTTACAAATTATTTTGTTGGTTCGAACCTTAGTCCCAATATTTGATCTGTCCATCCCAGCCGGCAGTCGCCACTTTGCTGGCCTCGTGCGGATGCCACAAAGCACTGATGCAGACGCCATCGTGCGCCTGCCATTTCTTGTACATTTTCGTTGTCTTCCAGTCCCAGATGTAGCACTTGCCATCGCCATCGCCCGACACCAGGTAGCTCATGTCCGGCGAAAAGTCCAGTTGGCAGGCATAGCCCGACACCATGTGCCCGGTGAAGGTCTTCTTGCGGTTCATTTTAAAGCGATTCAGAGCGGAAAAGATGACGATTTTGTTGTCCAGCGATTGGCAGGCCATCCATTTGCCGTTTGGTGCCAAGGTAACCGCCGGCATGGAATGCATAGTTGGGTCTGCAATGTACTTCATGTCCACGGGTATATCCCACTCCCAAATGCGCATCGATTTGTCGTCCGAGGTGGTCACAAATCGACGGTTGTCATCCACAAAGGTAATGGTGCTGACAGAGCCCAAATGCCGGTCATATTCTTGGACAATATCCCCGCTGCGTGTGTCCCACTGTGGATAAGGAAAGGATGGAATCATTAAGGGCTAATCTGAAGGTTAATCTGTTGAGATGAACTTACGCAAATGATCTTCTTGTCGGAGGTGCCGGCCACAAACAGATGCTGCTTGCTGTTATCCGGATGGAACTTGACACAGAATGGCATCTTGCGGGTGGTGAAGCGGGAAACAACATCGCCAGTTTCCGCATCCCACAACTTTATGTAGCGATCGTATGAGGCGGACAGAAAGTGCGAGCCCTTGTTGTTCCACGCAATGTCCTTGATAGCCTGCCGATGACCAGAGAAGGTGCGTATGCAGCGTCGCTCGCCATATACCTCCCACAACTTGACGCGACAGTCCATAGAGCCGGATAGCAGGAGATGGGCCGTCTTGGGGAACCAGCGTATCGAGGAGATGCCCTTGTTGTGCCCCGTCCAGGTGTGTATGTGTGCCTTGGGTAGGAAACACTTGGGTGGCGGGGCATTGGAACGCAGATTCACACCCAGATCGTGGGGTGCATGTAGATACGAGCGTCCCTGGTAGTCGTAGGCATCCTTGACTGTACATAAAACATAACACAACCAAGTATTAGCAGGCGTTTTTCTTTTTGGAGTCCTGTGTCATACTCACTGTGCAGTGTCGCCTTCTCCTCGAGCGGCTTGTCTTCGGGAATGCGGCCGCGTTTGTGCCGCTTGGACAGCAGCTCGTCCAGCTCAGCCCGTTCCTGTTCATTCGGTTTGGCCACACTTACCTCGTTCTCGTACTTCCCCCAGGGTCCCAGAAAACCCTCGATATCAGCGGGCTTGTCGTTCTTCTCCTGTTTGCGCATTTTCTTTGCCTTGGGCGCCTCGAAGACCGTCTTGCCATTGTCATCATATGCCGACTGCAGGTCGCCCACAAACGTCTGGCCATCGGCCGTCTCGTCCACGCTCGGATCCAGGGCATAACCGTACGTGTGAAAGGTTCGTCGCTGGTTCTCAAACTCAAAAGCATTGATGTGCGCCTTTTCCACGTATCCAGCCAGAGTGTTTCTTGGCGCTCGCTGTTGCATGGTCAGGTCCGGATGGTCGGGACCCTTTACAGGCGCGTACATTTCGTCGTAGCGGGGATTGTACGTTACCTCCTTGAGTGTTGGATCCAAGGTGCGCGGAACTGCAGACGCTCCAATGGGCACGACAACGGGTGCTGCACATATCGCTATGGCATTGGACACCGAATGTGTCTTGTCTACGGGCATCAAATGAGCAGGAACTGATGCTGCTGCTCCATCGGCAGCGGTGGCGGTAGCGTCCTCATGGTCGGAGTCCCCTTCGGAGGAGCTGGCGTAGGATTGCAGGCCCAACATTTAGAGGCTGCGCACAAACTCGGTGTACTTGTTAACAAAGTGCTGCAGATAAATCACGATTAGAGTGTACAGCAGAAAAACAAAGACGTTTATAGAAATTTCCATCAAAATTGTATTTCATGCAGTGTGACCGGGGACTTATGACCCTCAGAAATATACCGAAATATACCGTCTCATTTTCAAAATAGACCCTAAATGTACTGGTGAAAAAACTAACTAAGCCCACCTCAGCCCCCTTTATTTAAACAGGATAACAAACACCGGAAATAATACTACTAGTGATTACTCTTGTAGGTCCATTCTATACTTTATCTTTACTTGAAGAAAATACACCGATATCTTTACCTAAAGTGCCTCAAAATCCTTCAAGATTAATTCTTTTTGAGGAGAGTATTTTAATACCCGCTGGTCGACAATGGGCTAATAGTTCTCTGTCCATGATCGGATAATCATATTCCTTGAATTTGATATTTGATTGAATCTTGTTAACTAGCTAGGACCCTCAGCCCTGAAGACATATTTGTATCCAATTGATAGATCACTTTTCTACAAGATTGGCTTATTTAAAAAAAGGTGAAAAATGTACGCGTAAGTGGTATTCATCCCTAGTCAGCAACTTGATAGGCAAAACAGCTGTTGGCCGATATGTTTTTCCACGGCCGCAAAACATTTACCACAGAGAAAACATTTTGTCCCGCAGCTTCTTGGTTTTCTTTTCGTTACCGTCTACTCCGCCCGCCCCGCCATATTTTTTTAACCGGACAGTATTAATCATAATGACTGGAAATCATTGGTACGATATACTAAAGAAAATAGCCTGTGAAGGCTCTTCGGACATTGACGAGCTGAAGGGGATCTTTGAAACGGAACTTTCAAAGAGAAAATTCGACTCGATTCGGAATATTGAAGATCTAATTGATGTTCTGGAACGTGCGGATAAGTTGAGCCTGGATAATGTCGAGCCCCTCCGCAAGATGTCCTCCCATGAACCGAAACTGATTGAAGCCCTGGACAGGTACGGGACCCTCGTGTCGGCTCCTCGGGAACCCATCAATATCTATCAAGAAGAACGACTGGCTGAGGAGCTGCGGCAACACCTACGCATTAGCCAGGTTTTCCAAATAGGGTCGGCTCCAGGGGTAGCACCTCCAGCATTCACCCCTGCTGCTGCACCTACGCCGCCACCGCCACAGCAGAACTACGTGACACCAGCTGCATTTACGGATCGCAAACGCACGGCTGTTTTTAATAAGATATCTGAGGAACTGGGACGATTCTGGCGAACATTTGGACGGAAGGCGGGCATTGGTGAGGGCACCATGGACGACATCGAAGAACGATATCCCCGTGATCTCAAATCTAGAATTTTACATCTGCTGAAGTTGATTGAGGAGGACGACTGCCATGACCCAAGACAATTCCTGATGCGTCTCTGCCGAGCCCTGACGGAATGTGGTCGGAACGACATAAAAAGGAAGGTGGAGCAAATAATGTCCCACTAATAGCGCTAGATTGCATGGTGAACTAACTGTAAGTAATTAATGCAAAGCGAAGGTAATATAATATAAAATATAAAACAACCGATTCTGATCTACCGATAAAATGGGTGCTTCCCCTTAGATAGGCGTTGTATACCTACATATGTACATACATAGCTGCGTGGCAGATAACCAAAGAAATCTAAGAGTAATTACTTTATAATTTTAGTGATCGTGCTGCACTACACTTCAAATGAGTTTCAGTAAACGGGAAAAGCATGCAGTGTGAGCGGATACTTCGGAATTTTAGTCGATTTGGTGGTGGACTTTTGAATGTAGTTTAAAAAAGACGATCAAATATTTATTAAATTGGCATTGTCACTTGTCACTTGTCACTCATTCACTTTCCAATAATTTCTATCTGGCGCGCACAGATTGCTGTTTCTTGGTGTTAGCTCTCCTTATTTGGGATTCGCTCTCTTTTTCGCGGTGGGATATCCTCTCTCGTCGGGGGATTTTTTTATCAGAACAATTTGCCTGCAACAAACATTCATACCTTTAAATTATGTACTTTAACTAATGTACTTGGATCGGATATGGTGATGATTGGAACTTAATTTCCCAAGAATTGAAAAGGTTAACCCACCGGGTAATGTACTCGATATTCATATTCAGGGACCTGGAGCAGATTCAGAATGTTGTTCGGCGAAAATTGGACCTTGAATGGTATACCATTCAAGCTGAACCACTTTAACTTTTTAAAATTATCAATAAGTTACTTTTAATATGTATTTGATACACATCAATATCCATATACACATATTTTTCATGTGGTTGGGTACCCTTTTCCAGAGGTGCAAATATATCTCACATTAACGGAAACGGGTTTTAAACGGAAATACGGGAATTTTCTTTTCAACCAGTGAAATCGTCAAAAATGTTTGACAACCCGATATCTTCTTAAAAAATCATTGTCGGTTTCAAAATGCAACGAAAAATGAGCAACTTTCCGCAAAATCTAGGGAAAAGGATTTTATAAAATTGAAGAAATATTTGTCCTCCCAGGCTCCAATGAAACTAGTCAGTCTCTGATTTAAGGCTATCTCAACGAGTCATAGAATAGGACTCGGGATCGAGATATATATACAAGCACTTATCATATGCATGAACATGCATATTCTGAGAAAATGCCTTTATACAAAAGCATATACTACGGCTTACACGCAACATGTCTTCAAATACCAGCGACTGTTTTTTTGTTAAACTTTTTTGCTAAAACCTTTTTTTAGACAAAATCAAATAAAAGCAAGTATTAAAAATAAGTCAGTCAGGTAGAGAATTGATTCATTGATCGAAAAAAATTATGTGGGCATGGCTCAGGGTTCTATCTAGCTAGAAATATTCGACGGAATATCAAAAACGAGGAACATGTATAATAGAACTTGAATTCGTCAGTATATTTACGGTATATTTTGAAAATGAGACGGTATATTTTGGTATATTTCTGAGGGTCATAAGTCCCTGGTCACACTGCATAAAACCCAATAAATAAATGAATTTCTTTACATGTGAACTACATGCTACCTACAAATTTTCTACATATTAACCAGCACTGCTAGGCAACACGTGCGCGCTTGTTTTGCACGAAATTTTGTTTTAAGCACATCTTAGTACATATTAATAGATAATTTAATAACCGCAACATGTCGATCAGGGAGAAACTGCTGATGAAGAAGATAGTGAAGCGTGAGAAAATGAAGAAAGAGCTCTCCCAGAAAAAGGGCAAGAACAAGCAGCCAGTGGCAGTGTCAGAGCCGCCTCAACAGAACGGGAAAAAAGTGAATAAAAAGCAACAGAAGACTGTAAAAAGACCTGCGGCGGTAGAAGAAGGTGTTATTTGGGAATATTAAACATGGCAGAACTATTATAACTCTGATTTTTCCCTTGCAGATGATGATCTGGATGAGGATTTCCAGAGCGCACCGCTTCTCCCCAAGAAGAAACAACAGAAAAAGAAGCCTCAAATACAAGTGGCTAACTCCGACTCGGATTCTGATGAAGACGATGAGGATGAGGAGGATGTTGTGATGAGCGAAAGCGATGAAGAAGATGATGATGATGAGGAAGAGGTCGCCCCGCCATCTAAAAAGAAACAGCACAAAAAACTACAAATCCAAGTCGCAAACTCAGATTCCGATGATGATGCTGATGAGAAAGATGATTTTAATGAAAATAGCGATGAAGATGAAGACATAGAGGACGACGAGGAGTCCGATAATGAAGGTTAGTAAATAGACAACATTTTAGACCGACATTCTAGCCCATAATGATGATTTAAAGGCGAATTTGAGAGGCCACTGGAACAGCGAGTTAATGCTGCCAGTTGCCGGCATGAAAACTATTTAATTTCAACTGATAACCAAGCAATTTTGAAGTGCTTCCACTTGTTACAAGCCATCAATAATATGAGTATCCTCTATAGCTGCTGCACCAGTGCCTGCCAAGAAAGTCAAGCTGCTGCCCAGCAAGACAAAGGATCAAAATGGAAAGTCCAGCAACGACGATGAGCCTTTTACCGTCGAATCTTCGCTGGCGTCTTTAGACCAACGTGATTCGGATGATCGGTCGTTCAGTTCGCTTAAAGGCGCCGTCTCTGAGGCCACATTGCGTGCCATCAAGGAGATGGGTTTCTCTGAGATGACCGAAATCCAGGCGAAATCGCTGACACCGCTGCTGAAGGGACGCGATCTTGTGGGTGCGGCCCAAACAGGCTCCGGCAAGACACTGGCCTTTTTAATACCCGCCGTGGAGCTGATCAACAAGCTGCGCTTTATGCCCCGCAATGGCACGGGCGTCATTATCATCTCCCCCACCCGTGAGCTGTCGATGCAGACATTCGGTGTGCTCAAGGAGCTAATGGCACATCATCATCACACCTATGGCTTGGTCATGGGCGGCTCCAACCGTCAGGTGGAGAGCGAGAAGCTGGGCAAGGGCATCAATATACTTGTGGCCACTCCTGGACGCCTCTTGGATCACTTGCAGAATTCCCCAGATTTCCTGTACAAGAATCTTCAATGTCTGATCATTGATGAAGTGGATCGGATATTGGAGATTGGTTTCGAGGAGGAGCTGAAGCAAATTATCAATCTGCTGCCAAGTGAGTAACCCTTTAGCCTTTGGTTGGTATTGTACTCTTCTAATTACTCTGTTTTGTAACCAGAACGACGTCAGACAATGCTCTTCTCGGCCACACAAACGGCTCGGATTGAGGCCCTCTCGAAGTTGGCCCTTAAGTCGGAACCCATCTATGTGGGCGTCCATGATGACGAGGTGACGGCCACGGTTGATGGTCTCGAGCAGGGCTACATTGTGTGCCCCTCGGAGAAGCGTCTGCTCGTGCTGTTCACCTTCCTCAAGAAGAATCGCAAGAAGAAGGTGATGGTCTTCTTCTCGTCCTGCATGTCTGTAAAGTACCATCACGAGCTCTTCAACTACATTGATCTGCCGGTGACCTCCATACACGGCAAGCAAAAGCAGACGAAGCGCACGACGACCTTCTTCCAGTTCTGCAATGCAGAAACTGGGATCCTACTGTGCACAGATGTGGCGGCACGTGGCTTGGACATACCACAGGTCGATTGGATTGTGCAGTACGATCCCCCAGATGATCCCAAGGAGTACATTCATCGTGTGGGTCGTACGGCACGAGGATCGGGCACCTCGGGGCATGCTTTGCTACTGATGCGGCCGGAGGAGTTGGGTTTCTTGCGCTACCTCAAGGCAGCCAAGGTGCCACTGAATGAGTTTGAGTTCTCCTGGCAAAAGATTGCCGACATTCAGCTGCAGGTGCGTGCAAAGAGAGAGACTGTTTTAGTGCCAACTTGATTGTATATTTGAATCTTCGTTTTGCAGCTGGAAAAACTGATAGCCAAGAACTACTTCCTCAATCAATCGGCCAAGGAGGCCTTTAAGTCGTATGTGCGGGCCTACGATTCGCATCAGCTGAAGCAGATATTCAATGTGAATACGCTCGACCTGCAGGCGGTATCCAAGAGCTTCGGATTCCTGGTGCCGCCCGTGGTTGACCTTAAGGTGGGCGCCGCCAAGCGACAGCGGCCCGAGAAGCGTGTGGGTGGCGGCGGTTTTGGTTACTACAGACAAATGAATGACACATCCGCCTCGAAGCAGCGTCACTTCAAGCAGGTCAATCGTGACCAGGCCAAGAAATTTATGCGTTAGTGAAATGTACGAAATAGTTTTTAAACACCCGTTAAGATACCATTGTATATTGTACAATCTTTCTTTTATTTGTATATTGTATATGCTGTGAATATATACGAGCATATGTATATGTACAATTGTACCGATGTTCACGTAACCATTTTGGCACCGCATCCCACTCGGATCTCGCATCTCGACATGCGGATGTGGCTTCTCCTTATTTGTCTGCGCTCGCTCTGTTTGTTTCAAATGTTTATTGTCGAATCGATCCCAACCGATGGCTGGCTTAAGCGATGGCTGACTGGCTGGCTGCCTGGCTGGCTGTTTCCCAAATTTGGCACAAAATTTGTTGTTTCATTTCATGAAATTGTGCTGTGCCAGTTTTTTTGGGCCCACGCTTGAACGGAGCTGCTGGGGGCTGGCTGCGGCCAATGCTCCTAAAACTGTGGGCCAAATAGTCCGATAATCTAACGTTTAATCAATTGAAATAATGCTCGGTGACTTATGGGCGCCCACTGCACAGGCCTTGGCCAATTGAAACAGCATTGAATCCGCTGCCCCGATCCGAACAGTGATCAATTTTCCAATAAAAACACGTTTCTCCCCCCCCCACCACGGCCGCCGGAGCGAAGAGTCACCCACGAAATAAATATAAAAAAACAAAAACTAAATGCGCAACCTAATGAAACCAAAAACGTGGGACAGCGAGACGCTGGGACGGACAGCCCATCAAAATGTATCAGCAAATTGGAAGTCGGACGGTCATAGACATGGGATGGGGCGTGGGCGCAACGAATGTCTAAACCAACAACGCCATACGATACGCCCACTGCGTTTCGCTCCACCTCAAGCGGCAGCGGAGCGCCTTCGCACCAGCAACAGCACCAGCTCGAACGATGGATTTCTGTGAATGAAAACCCGTGGTCGTCGCGTTCGATTCATTCATGCAACACAGCAGATCAGATCGAAGTTTAGCTTAGTTTGTGGCTCTTGTGCTTGTTAAAACCAATCAGCTGGCTTCACTGCATAATATGCAGTCTTGGGGGGGGTTTACTTTATGAATGAATACGGCAGATTGCAGGGGGCAGGGGAGGAGAGGCAAGCTCCACCTGTGGGCTGTGACAGAGGAGCTGCATGCGTTCAGGCGACAAAAGTGGTAATAATAGTTTTGGGGAATGGGATCCAGACTTTTGAAAGGTTTAAGGCTCTTTGAAGCACTTTAATTTGTGGTAAATTTGATAGACGATAGAGTACTTTCCTTAGATATACTCTTTACATCATTGATTAGTGATCTTCCATCATCCAATCCACAAGATTTTCAGAAATGGAGCGCAGAAATAGTACACTCCATTGTCTTCAAACATGATGGATTGCTGGTGGATACTTAATTTCGTTTTTGTTTCAATTTTTCATAAATAAGTCAGATCGAAAAATGTACGTCTTACTGGGAGAGAGCACTTGTTTAGCAGAGACAGAGAGAGAGAGAAACATTCCTTTCCTTTCTTTCCTAAAATACCTTTAAAGCTAAGCCACACTGGGGGAGATAGAAAGAAATCGAGGCAGGTTCCCACAAAAAATTGTAAAATTTGTATAATTTATCCTAGGCTAAGTTAAATATTTCTAAGACATGGTCTACAACCTCTCGACAAAGCTTTTTTTGATATTTTAGGGTGTTGTCTTTTAAATGGTTTCCTGCTGCTGCATGCATGAGGGTGTGTGGGTGTCAGAGCCGCAAGAGCTGGAGCTGGCAGCCCCCTCCCCCATGTAATGGAATTACAAACCGGTTAACAACCAGGCTACTGGCTGTCTTTTGGCCAACATTCTGCTAATTACAATCGCACACAAAGGCGGTTTTCTGTGTCGGCTGTAAATTAACCAATGAAATGCATAATTTGGCGGCAACACAACAGCCCCACAAAAGAGCCAAATTAGCATTTGTAACCATAAAACGTGCGGCACACAGAAAAGGCAAGCCCCCAATGACACCCAAGGATAATAGTAGTAGAGTGTGAACACTCTATTGCGTTTTTGGGGGGCGCACTTCCTTATACGAACTGCGTCTCGCTTTGGAGGTTTGGGTCCCCGAAACAATCGAAATAAATTTCAGAGATCACAGAGTAGGGGAGATCGGATCGGACCAATGATCAAAGCATAATAATAGCTCTGGACAAAGCTGTGTGAAAAATTCAGTCCTCAAATCAAAGCACTTTACAGCTGCTAGAAATCTGTTGTTTTGCGGCCATTCGGACGCATTTGGGATTTTAGGTTTTGGGGGAAAACTGAAAGTGCTACAGTAAAGATACACATACATATAATGAAAAGCCAAAGCCGTAGAGAGATTAAGCGCCCACATACCAATCCCCACAATGCCACAACAGATGTGATGTCCAAAAGTTGTTCGTAGGTGTAAGAGTTTTTGGATTGGAAAGGGCTTTTTGGGAGATGTACATATGTAAATCGAAAAGCATTGACACATATTTCAATGGCAATAAAACTGTATAATGTGGCGACGGCCTGTATAAACACGGCCCACACACATACCCCTCCCCTTCCCCTTCCCTGGCAAGTGCACACGAATTTGGCGGACTTGTCCGGCGAGGCGAGATCCGATGTGGTTGTGGTTGTGGTGTGGTGTGGTCTGGTGGTGGGCGCCTGCCTGCTTTCCAATGTCCACGTCCACGTCTTAACTTTCACGTCTCATTTAAGTGCATGCGGGTGCTGAACACACGGAAGCCGCAGCCGGAGCCAAAGTCAACTGAAAACAAGAAAGAAAAGCTGGCTTTTTGAGGAGCGAAGCTTCAGATACCCTTGGATACTATATGATTTTCCAGTTAAATGTTACAGAACGATGTGTGAAAGCATTTATAAAGAGCACCAATAATGTAATCCATCCAAGACAAATATTCCATTGCAATAGGGGGAATCCGTAATACCCCTCTACCAAAGGGTACCAAAAGAAAAATATCTTATGCTATGGAAAGTAAAAGTTGTCTTTGGCATAGGGTGGCTTATATGGTGCGTCGCCAGGCACCACCACCGGACCAGACCAGTCAAAACGCAGCGAATGCCAATTTTCCCACATACATTTCAGCATTTCATTTCAGCATTTTGCTTAAAGACAAAGTTAACACCAACAAGGTTCGGTGTTCATTTGCATGGTATTTTGGCTTTGCCCCCGCATCGATATGCACATGTCGGAGAACAACAAAACGTCCGCTTGGTTCTAATCTGCCAGCAATTTCCGTGCGTAATTAATGCCTCCACTCCATGTGGAATACGAGGGGGAACGTTGTGAGTTGCTGCTGCGACCGCAACTCTTCATTTATACCCGACACTCAGTCAGTAAGGCTTTCCTCCGGCAAACGGCGCTAACATTGAACGACAAAGAGTGCGAGCGAAAGACACAGAAAATCAGACAGACAGACATGGCTCAATCGACTCGGCTATTGATGCTGAATATATATACTTTAAGGGGTCCGGAAACGCCTCCTTCTGGGCATTACACACATCTATTTTCACCACAAATCTGATATACCCCTATACTCGTTTTGAGTATCGGGTATAATAATTCAAATGAACGCCAACGCGCCAAATGGGTTGAACATTCTCCAACCAGGTGGCAACGCCAGCTTCTTTGTTTTATAATATTAACTTTGAAGCAATCTTAGGGCTGAAATGAACTAACCACATGTGTATTTAGCTACATTTGGGATGTTTTATAATTTGTCAAGTCAAATATTCGCATTTTAAGCGAAAATATCTGCATTAATACAACCAGCTGTAACTCTATTCGAAATACCCATGCACGAAAAAGAGGGTGCGACTGATATTCAAAACTGTAGCGAGAGAGCCACACAAGAGAGCAAGTGACGTCACAAATGACACGTTCGTGCGGTTTTGTATGGCCGGTTGACTAAAACACCTAATTATTTCATGTTATAGGTGTAAAATATACACAGAATTGGCTTCTTTAACTAAATATAGGCTTAGGAACAGTGAACTCTAAGGAGACTTGCAACAAAATGTATGTAATGATATTAACTGTTAAATACAATTTTGTTTAAATCGATTAAATTAAGCATTTATATTGTTGTAAAATAATGTACAATTTGTATTTTTAGATGATTAAAATGTACCTGAAATTCCCTTTGCCTCGATTAATATTTGTATCCAAAACCGCCTAGTTTTCAAAATCGCAACTGTGATGTCGTGCGGGCAGAGAGCTCAAAAGAGAGCGAACCTCAACATTCCCACCCTCTCGATCGCTATGCCATGATGGCATACTGACTACCTATCGCGCTCTATGCTTCGCATTCAGATTCTTTTTCTCTGTCTTCGCGTTCGGTTCAGCTTTAGGAATAATCGGTAAACGGAATCGCGTTCAAGCAAAGTCCCCGAGATCGATCGCATTCGTTCTTCTCCGACTCGAATAAAATAATCACATGAAAAGAAATCCTCATTCGGTTAAATCGTAAGAAGTGTGTATATTGGATATTTTCCAACGCGTATTCCAGTGAAAACTAAATGAAGGCTAAACTAAACCCAAGAGATAAAACAGACAAACAGCAATGCTGTCTGCCCTGCCATCAACATAATCAGCAACTGTGCATATTTCTGCAAAATTTCGAATACTTCCAAGCGAATTTGAACATGGCTGGATAAAGCCTGGCGAATGTCGCACTGGAATTCCTGCAATTGTGCTAATTAATTTCATAAATTTGTTAAAATACGCTGGAAAATGTGTAGAACAATTTGCATATAAAATTATTTTCCTTTTTGTTGTATTTGCTCTCTCTGCGGGGCTGCAGCAGCCGTGTCAGCGAGTGGGAGCGAGCTAGCAGATATTTTGACATTCTGCTTTCATTCATCTCCGCCGCACTCACGCTCACTATCAAATTAACTGCGCTCTCTGTCGCCGTCTGGCTGCCTGCGAGAGTGTGTGTGTGTGTGTGCGCCTCTGACTCTGGCCTGCCTCTTTGCACACACACGATCGATCTGCGGCGGCGGCGCTGTCTTCTTCTGTCTTCTCGCTCTATCTGTCTCTCCTGGCTTTTGTGAGTGTGTGCCCGCTTCACGCAGTTTTTGTCTCGTTGCCGTTGCTAAAAGGCAAAAAAAAAACCGAAATTTTTTGGGTGGAGTTGTTTTCATTTCGTTTTCTTTTCCGCAAATATATAATAATAACACATTGATCGTTGTGTCTCTCTCTTGCAGTAACGTGTTAAAGAAAATTAATGAAATTGTGCAACAAGTAAATGAAATCAGAGAACAATCAACGAAATAAAAGAATCTCTCAAGAGTAAACAGTTTTCATTTCAAAAGAATAAACAAATCTACAGAGCAACATTCTCTCACTCGATTGCTCTCTTTCTCTCTCACATACACCCCCACAAACTCACACACACATATAACCAACAAACACAGCAACATAATGAGTGTTTGTGAGACCAAAGCCGTTGTGCAACAGCAAATGCAACAGCAATTGCAGCAACAAGCAGCCGCTGCTGCCGCCGTCGCAGCCGCTGCCGCCGTACAGCAGCAACAACAACAGCAACAACAGCAGCAGCAGCAGCAACAACAGCCCCCGCAAGTGGTGGTGCCCCAGCCGCATCTGACGCCCCAACAACAGCAACAGAGCACACAGAGCATCGCCGACTATTTGGCCCAATTGCTGAAGGATCGCAAGCAGTTGGCGGCATTCCCGAATGTCTTTACGCATGTGGAGCGACTTTTGGATGAAGGTAGGTGTGGGGTACTCCTTCTATGTTAATCTTATATTAATCAATGCCCAGACACTGTTAGCAGAATATCCCTGTCTCTCTGGGAATTTCCCTTGGCCCAATTAGGGAACATTATCTGTTACTGAATTTGCTTTGCTTATCCCATTCCAAAGGGAAAATCAAAATAGAATTTCCTTCACACTCTTGTACGATCGAATGTTAGGCATTTCACTGTTAGCCCTTAACAGTCATGATTACTTCTCTAGCGGTCTGGCTTTAATGGGTTAAAGGGCTTGCGCACACTGTAGCTGAAATCGGAGCTGAAAGCGGAGCTGATAGCTGATTTATAAGCTCTGAAAAAACAAACACACTGCACCGGTGCAAGTGCGCACATTGCAGACTGAGCTGAGCTGAAAGCTGAAAAAGCTCGCTGAAATCAGCTCAGCTTAGTTTGAACGATCAAGCATGTTTGTTTTTTCAGCAAGCTGATTGCTGATTTTGTTTAAGTGTATTGGTTTATAAGTGATCGTAAATGGGCTGCGAAACATTGTTAAGCGAAATTATGGTTAACCCAGCGCTGGGGAATAAGCGGGATTATTAAAAATATTTGAATAATAGTTTTATTTCTATAAATTCTGGAAGGCGATAAATTGGGCAAAAAAGTTTTATTATTACCATTTTCATATGTCAATAATAAATATAATATACTATGTCCCAAGTACAGTAAACGCTCGAAAGACATCACAATGTTTATTATTATACAAAATAAATAATAATTGAAAAATGTAATATTAATTCGCAGTGGCTTTTAGCTTTCAGCAATCAGATCAGCCGACAATGTACGCACCTGCAAGCTGATTCTGCCTGAAAAAAAGCTCTCAGATCAGCTGAGCTTTCAGCTCCGATTTCAGCGCCGATTTCAGCTCCGCTTTCAGCTATAGTGTGCGCGAGCCCAAAGACCTGCTGCCTGTCTCTCTCCTTCTGGCTATTCCCGGCCCCTCTTCTCTTCTCCTTACCTTCCAATCGAGTTCATTCCACCTTACAGCAGAAGAGCGGCGGCGGCGGCCGTTGTTTGTTATTTTTAGTTACTTCCTTTTTGTGCGCCTCTTCGCGAGCTACTCTGACTCTCTCTCTCATTGAATTTCTCTCCTTTGGGAATCTGTCTGTCCCTCGCTGTCTTTGGCCCCCTACTCGCATCTTATGTTGCGTTCCCCTTTGCTTTTGTTGTTCTTATTATGAATTCTTTGTTGACTTGGCCTTTCGTACACAACAGAAAGAGAAAAAGAGGGAGAGATCAGTGAGTTGAGATGTGCCGTTGCATGTCCCCTCCCTGGGGGGCATCCCTCATACTCCACTCAAGAGTTTCGACTACATTGAAGTGCGGTAAAAGTGTAGCACTGCGCGCTGCCCACGCCCGAAAATCAGCCTCAAGGCAAAGGCAAAAGCAAACACACACTTTTGTGCGGAAAACCAACAAAAAGTCAAACGAGGCCGGGACGGGACGGGACGGAGCCACTACCTGGTCGCATCTCGCAGGTCTCTACGTGTGTGTGTATCTGTGCGTGTGTGTGTGTGTTTGCCCAACATCTGTTGCCCATATGCATATATAGCCAGTAATGACAAAATTATGTTGCACAGATCTACACTACACTCCACCACAGATACCCGATATTTGGTTTTGGGTTCGTTGTTGCTTTTAACGCTTTTCGCATAGCTGCAAACTAGTTTCCCTCTCAACAAATTGTATTTGCTAAAAGCAAAGCGTTGACAATTTGTAAAACTCGTTCGACCAGACACAAAAATCACTAAAAAAAGACAACAACAACTAAAACTAAAACAAGAATATTCCGAGACACTACTACGGACTATGGCCATACCCGTTACCCGTTAAAGAACCAAAGATTACTTTTGGTATACCTAAAACCGAAGAAAACCCAAGAAAACAGTTCATGACTCCGTATATCCCTTGTAGTGTCGCTGCCTTTCGCATGTTGCACATAAAAACAGCATACCCTTGCAATCCGAGGAGTGCCCTACAATCCCTGCTCTGGGGCGGTGGGGCTCTGGCGTAGCTGTCTTATCAGCTTAGTGGGAGTGAGCCACAAGCCACACTCTGGCCAAAAGCAAGCACTGGCGGGGGGCTATGGGAACCGGCAAATTCGTTCGACTCGGGACCACAGCTTGGACGGCCGCTAACGGCTTTCAACTTTTCAACTTCTGCTTCTGCCACAGCCTTTGGGGGTGGGGGTGGGGGGGGCTCTCTGCTAGAAGTTTTTTGTGTTTTTGTGTTTTTCTCATTTGGCAACTTTCTCTTTTCAATTGCTGTCGTCGCTTGTTTTTGTTTTGCTTTCGACAACTCAACAGCAAAATTTCTCCCGAAGAACCCTACAAAAAATTAATTATCATTCTTCAAACCGTGATCTGTAATGAAGAAGGAAATGCGAATTATATATAATAAGGATTGGTAATCATAGAAAAAAAGAAAAAATGCAAAAATATGTCCCATTCTTCCGACGGAATTTGTTCCAATTGTTTTTAAACAATTCGTTTCGTAGTAGAGAGGGTTCAAAATTTCAGTCTAATAATACCAAAAATAAATGTATTTCCTTAATTCTTGAAAACTGAAAAATTAAAAATGTTAAGTAGCTTAAAATAATTTTGTATATTTTTTTTCGTTGTTGCGAGAGATCTAATTAGGTTCCTGCCTTACCCCAAGCGGCGGCAAACAACCAACAACAAGACCGACCCCAGAGACCGACGGTGTTTGAGGTTGCGGTTTCCAATTGTGGTTGCTGTTGTTGTTGTTGTTGTTGTCGGTGGGTTGGGGGCGTGCAACAATGTTTGCTTTGGGTTTTGTTCCTCCTCTTTGGGGTTCTGTACTCATCCGTGGGGCAATACTACCTGTTGGGGCGTCTGTTCATTTAAAATGCACAGCTTGTGATTACATTTGAATAGATATCCCAAACCCCCATACCCCCTATACCCCATACCCCCCATGCCCCATACCCATTGCAGATGTGCGTGTGTGTTTGTGTTTGTGTGGATACAGTGCGGTTCTAAAATATAGTTTGCCTCTATAGGTGGCTCTTTACCTTTACCTTATTTTCGATATAAATTCATCATAAATCCAAAACATGAGCGTAATGTTAATCGATTAATTATCGATAACAAGTAAACAATTATTTGATCGATATCAACAATATTAATCAATACATTTGTGAGGTTTCATATCTATAAATGCTCCTGTAAAATGTTGCAGTTCTATGGCTGTCATTCCGTTGCCTCAACAGCCAGTCATTCAGTCATGAAACGCACTGTAAAAACCCACGTACATACGTACATCCACATACATAGAATATATAGTATTTTTCTACATTTTTACTCTTTCTGTTTATTTGCCGCGTTTTTTTTTTTTATCGTCTTCATTCCGCCCGACGCTTTTGGCACTGCTGACATAAATTTCTGTTGCTGTTTGTTTTTCGGTTTTCTGACTCACGCCGCCCCAAAGCGACGACAGCGGAGGAGGAGGAGGCGAAGAATAAGTTTCGGCATTCGAGAGCCGAGAGAGGGAGAGAGAGAGTGAGGGGCATGGCATGGCATGGCATTCGTTGGTATTGTATCTGTTAGATAGCTTTTATGACACACGCCGCTGGAGCACGTTTCTGTATATCTGTTGCTCTGGCCATAGCTGTATCTGTATCTGTATCTGTATCTGTATCTGTATCTGTATCTCCGGCTGTATTCTGTTTCTCTCGTGGCCTATTCATAGTCGTCGCATTTCGCACAGTTGAAGTGTGCCTAGACTGTGGAAAACACTACTGGACCTGGACTGTGCGACGTCAGGCCCCAGAATCTCGGATTACCGGGCGACGCGGTGCCCCGTACTCGAAGCATAACTGCACGTACTATAAGATCGCGCATCTTCCATCTTCCATCTTCCGCATGACGTTTGTTTACCCAGCCGTGCGCGAGATCTTGGCTAAAAAAAGATGCAACCAGATAGAAACAAAAACCATCTTTTGATACACTTCATATACAATATACTATCTATTATATACTATATACTATGATGTATGATATATATATTTTGTGAAAAAGGAGACGCCCCAACACACACCTGACCGAAATAAATTATATATTACTATACAGCCAAGGTGTTGGACTGCTTGGACTGCTTACCGATCCCATCCGTATCTTGGGCAACAACAACAAAAAAAAAAAACAAAATCAAATTACTCGTACGCCCGCATGCGGAATATATCTACACACACACACAGTCATAGATGGTGTTTATATATATAGATACAAACATATCTGTGTGTATATATATTCTTTAAGCGGTGTGAGTGCGTTTGTATCTTGGTATTTCTTAGATACACACAAAAATCGCTCTCTTCTCACTTTTGTCCGACATTTTTCATGAAAATTTTGAAATGTGTTTCATTTCATCTAAATTTAGATTATTGGAAAAACGAAATGGCTTTTTCGGCTGCCTGCCGGCTGCCCGCCTGCCTGCCCGGCCCGTTCCATCGTTGGAATTTTCTCGTATTCTACCGTTTTAGGGCGTTGTTTTTCCCTGTGGCTCAAAGAGACGCAGAGATGGCGGCGGGGAGGGAGGGGATTGATCATTAAAATTGGTATTTAAAGTGCTGCTTGCTGCTTGCTGCTTGTTGACACTAATGTGGCAGAGGCTGTGTCCATCAAGTCGAATGCAAACAGCCAGCGCGATGCCAAAATGCAAACAAATGACTTGAACATTGGCCATCCCCTCTCCCAACATCCCATCCAAAAGATACATTTGATGATCGATCACCAGCCCTACGATCGATTAGGTCTTTGCCACCGGTACGGCAGTCAACGACTGCGATTATTCCATTCTGTGGCACTCTGTTTAGATGCAGTTTATTTTCAGCGTATCTTCCACCATAAAAGCTGTTATCTCCAATGTATCTTTTGGTATACAAGTGCACAAATTAAAAGATACAAAGCTCTCGATATGCAAGGATTTTTGGGGAGGATTAGGGTTTGAAATTAATTAAATGATTGGACACCATTGGACACATTATCTATAAAAAACTCTACCAAATCGATAAATTATCGATTATAGCCATATAGTGGTATAATTTTATATTCGATAAAATATGTAAATTCTCGATAGATCGATTAAATGTGGATAGAAGATAGATCGGCAGAAAAAATACATTTCTTATAAAAATAGATTATTTGATCGATATACAAATATGTATATGTATATATTCGATCAAATCGATTAATTATCGATACAAGAAATAAATTTTCGATAGAAATGATTATTTAACATTAGCAGTAATCAATTTTCGATAAAATTAAATATTTTATAGATATACAAATTCATATTTTCGATCAAATCGATTAATTATCGATACAAGGAATAAATTTTCGATAGAAATGATTATTTAACATTAGCAGCAATAAATTTTCGATAAAATGAAATATTTTATAGATATAAAAAAACATATGTTCGATCAGATCGATTAATTATCGATAGATGCATTGAAGTTTCGATGAAATCGATTACTTATCGTTCCCTGAAGTTGAATAGCAAGAAATCCCAGAGCCGACCGCACTTGAAGCATTTTAATTTGAAATTTTCATAGGCAGGCAGGCCCTGGAACCTGGTGGCCCCGCCTGCCGATGGTTGTTCCTCCTTCACCTCCTCCTCCTCCTCCTAACTGACGTGATCATAAATTTGTTGACAATTGTTATGCGGAACGCGTAGGCACAGACAGCTGCTGTTTATAGCGCACCGCGGCACCCGCACCACCACCCCCACCCGCGCCCGCACCCCCGCCCGCACTCTCGCATCCACTCCCACCCGCACGAAACCCCCAATCGAAATGATTCGAATCCAAAAGCGATTCCACGCCTCATTGCGTTTTCAAATTCAATTAAAATCTTTTGTCATCGACCATCCACCGGTCGTCTGTCCGTTGGTTTTGTTTTGATTTGTGTTATTTGTTTTATGGGCCGAGGGATGGGCTGGTTGGTGGCTCTTTCTTTCTCTCTTTATACGTATAAATGCAATCAAGCATTTAGCCAACAGTACGACCACCGCGGAAGTTGACCAAATCGAAAGCCAAAGACCGAAAGCAAATGAAGCCATCGACTAAAGCCAAGAGTAATACCAAAGCACTCAGAGCCACGATTGCAATTGCATTTGTTGCATGAAAAGGGCATTGATCGTTGATCGAACGACCGATGGGATGGCATGGCATGGTATGGGATGGTATGGGATGGGTCCTATGGCTGATCATTGATGAGGCGAAAGTTGCAGGCTTTTTGAATTCACTTTCGTTTTGGTCGAATGAACTTGTCATGGAAAGCGGGTCTTGATTGGGGGATTATTATCTAATTATGGTATTACATGATCGCCACAAAATTAAGTGGGAATTGAATGGGAATTCACTCGCTAAACGTGTATTAATCCATCCCCATTTATACTTTAACAGTAGTTCAGATATTTATGGACAGCTCTGCACTGTTTCCAGTGCTACGAGAGTTATGCCTTGGCAATCGACTGGAAAAAGGTGTTCGTGGGCACGAGAATGCAATAACAAAATACTTCTTAGACGGCGAAAGACACGAAGATCGAAGGAGAGCATATGGAGAAGAGACCCCTGTTCCGTGGCGGACTCCCTGCCAAGCACTTGTGCATCCCACAGATACAGATTTGCGATCCTAGAATTCAGATTAATGTGCCACTTGCCTTGTCCGTTGACTGTATCTTTTATGTTTTATCTAAGCCGCATCGTACATCTTTTGGCAGCCTTCAATTAGCAATTATTTTCCTTGTAAATGCTTTTGCAACATGAGTACGAATATTGCGTCATTTGGCGTCATGTTATTTGATAGCCGAGGCAACAGCAAGCGTGCCACAGATGTGGCAATAGCTGGAGGAATATAAGTATGTAATTTTTGACAAAAATAGCAAAAAAGAAGAGTGAAACAAAGAAGCGCGTAATTAAAAAATATGTATATTTTCACATGCGTTCATGTTTCTGCCGCTCTTTGGAAGATTTTTGGAGTGCCCATCCCTTGGATGGCCGATGGGGCACGCGACTACCAGCAGCAGCCAGCCGCCAGCCGCCAGCCATGTGGCATTAGACAATTGCTTTAATATGCCACCAGGCGGCACACAGGCAGTGGCACAGGGACAGGGGCACACAGTAGTCGACAAGCTGCACAAATTGAACAATTTGATAACGCGGCGGAGGAGAGGGTGGGGTCGGGGGCCGGGGGCCGGCTGCCACCACACTTGAGCGACGAGCCGCACAAAGAGGCAACATTGTGGAATTGTTTGTGGCCTTTGAAGTTGCGGGGGCTTTCAGTGCTCTGCCCGCCATATGGTCGGCTGCATCTTTGTATCTCCTGCATCTCTGGCTTCGAACTCGAACTTAAAACTCTTTGGAAATACGTATATGGTTATGGATGCTGCCTGCCTGCCTGCCTGCCACTTGAAAGTGAATCAATTTTATTGCAGCCTGAAGTATTGCATTCGCCATTCGATTGGATATCGACGATCAATTTAATTTTTCAATTGCCTCTAAAGACCTCCAGATCTCCTCAACTTTGAGGCGTGTGAAATGCGGGCGGCGGGCAATCCGGCGGAATTCCAAAAAAAATACTCACCCTTAGAAAACCATTTTGGAGATGCAAAAACTTTGTTTGAACTTTGAAAAGTGAACTCCAAAACACCCCTTTCGATCTCTAAGGTTTATCTGATATTTGGAACACAACTTTTTCTCTTGAGCGACTTTTGGAACTCACACTTTGCTGACTGCTAAGCTACTCTGTAAGAGAAACAGAAAGATAGAGTGAGGATAAGAGCAGCGGGAAATGTTTATAATCCGAAATAATAAAGCGAAGCCAAAAGAAAAACACCAACAAACGTCGACAAAAGATACAGAAAGCACACACAAAAAGCACAAAAAAAGATACAGATTGCATCTTAATCTTCTCGGCTTGATGTTGCTGCTTCTGTTGTGCCTTTCCTTCGTTCCATCCATCTTTCAGTCTGTCATAGATTCAAGACAATTAACAGCAACGTAAATCTCACAAAAAAAACAAGAGGGAAAAGGTGGAAGATAAATGTAAGCCAACAGATACAAAGATACAAAACAGATGTACCGTTGGAGCACATGGAGCATAGGTTATTCGAACCCTAGGAATGGAAAGGGTATCCCTAGAAGGGGAGTTCCCAGAGCACATTCGTTCAAGGATGGATCATTGGCTTGCTTTGTACAAATTTCCCACAAGCAAAAGGTACTCCAGATTCTTGGCTTGGCTGATTCTAGCTTCGGATTAGACGGGGATCTCAAAAGATTAGCAGTTCCATTCGCAGCTCGAGTGCCCTCAATCCGTGTATCTTTGTATTTTCATTTTGTGACTTTTTCATCGCGCTTCGACGAGTGCGATTGGGAGGGGGAAGGGGAGGGGGAGTGGGAGAGGCGACGACGCGTATTTGCCGTTTTTCGCAGCATGAATGAATGAATCTTGGCTGCCGCCAGCATGTGTCACGTCTTCGTGCCTTAACCTGTCTGCCGACTGTCACACTGCCACTGTATCTTTGTATCTCTGTATCTCCGAGTGAGACTCTCTGTCTGTGTCTGTGTCTGTGTCTGTGTGCATGGCTGAATGGCCTTTTGGCTTTGGATTTCTTTTTTTTTCGGTGGCGCCTCAACAGCCGTTTCAATTTTGCGCTATTTTCGGCTAACGCACTCGCCGAAACGCCTGCATTTTGGTGTCTTTCAGTCGTTTCGATTGAAAGTTGATGAAATTTCATAAAATTCAACAAATGCCACACCCCAATGGGCTCCTAATTGTGGCATTTCCCATCATCTGTTCGCATTCAGTGCCTCTCTGGCTCGTGGGCTGTGTGTGGGGGGGCTGTGGGTGTGGGGGAGTGCTGCATTTTGCCTTTTGTCTTTACTTTTGACTGCCTTTTAGTGTGTTTGCGTTTTGCGTTTGGCTTTAAATATGCTGTTGTCTTTTTTTGGCAGTTTTTAGAGTCTGCCTTTGATATGCCATAAATGCTTTAATGTCGTGCTGCGTTGGCCACGTTTTCCGCGTATTTGGGTTAAATGTCCATTTTATATGGACGCCCAGGCGCCTGGCTTTCTGTCAATCATGTGGAAGGCCAGCAGGTTAGCCCTGTGGGCGGATGAATTAATTGTGTGGCTTGTGGGCTCTTTAAATGGTTATCCTGTATCCACACTCGCACGATCTAAGGGGCTGCGGGGGTGCAATCAGAGATTGAAAACACTCATTTCCAGAGAAATATGGAAACACAACCGGGTTTCAATTTGCCTTTGGCTGTGCATTCAATTGTCTTATAGGGAATAGGGCAATCATTCAGTCAATCAATCAATCAATCATACTCGTACGATAGTGGACCCATTGGAATGTTGGAATGTGTCATCCGATCCATTCACGCGTGACTGACACTTTGCTATTTCGTTGCACAAATATTTTCGAGCAGTGCAATATTAAATTCCTCATAAAAAATCGTATAACATTATACTATCGATGGAGGTATAATTTCTTGTTGAAATATTGATAAATTTTGATAACAGCGATTAATTTGCGATTCATTGTCGATAAGTTTCGATATAACTTATCGATATATTCTTGGATGTTGGCATGCAATTACTGCACCGTCAAGTGGCCCGTGGGGAGGCTGTTACCTCCTCCCGCCCAACCGACCGAGGGGCGCTGCCGCATGACGCGCGCCGCGTTAACCGAACCGAACGCGAACATGCAGGAAAGATATGATCGAAAAACTCGATAAATCATGATCGATATCGCCAATAATTGATCGTCTACAGAACTAAAGTGGCGATAAAATTTCTTCATTTCAAAATTCTGGAATTTAATCGTACAGTTTCCGAAGTCTCGCTCTGCAGAATGTCTTTCGAAGCAAATGGATCCGTTCGCTTGTGGGAAATTTGTGAAATGTGATCTACTAGGGTGGGGTTCCACACTGGTTTTTATATGTGTAATACACAGTGGAAAATTAGTCACTCTTTTACGGAGTTGCACTTCAAGACTTCACTTTTATTCGTGACAATTTCTATGCCCCAACGGAGGAGGCAACTTTAGTTTTATTTTTTAAATACCAAAGCAGCCCACACGACCCTCTGGCCTCTGGCCCCCCTCTCTCTCTCTCTCTCTCTCCGCCTTCGCATCTTCTGCTCTCCTGCCTGTGCCCCCCCCACCTTTGTGGGCAATGTCCAAGGACGACTTGTGGGGCTTATCAGGCATGGCAACAGCTCGAATGTCATTGGCATGCGACATGTTGTATGTGCCACAACGTCGGAGTGCTGTACGGGCGCGCTGCACTTGCGTTTTCTGGCCCGCAGCAAAAGTTTTGTACGTAGGATTTTCCGGTTTTCCACGCACTCGAAGAGAAACCCACACACGCACACACGCACACACACACCACACACACACACTGACACACAAATTGTCATACAAAGCGACACTTGAGGCGGAGACAAGCCGCCACAACAAAAGTGTAAAGAAAAAAAAATATAAAAAATGAAAATAAATAAATTAACAGAAAAAAAAGGGAAAAGAAAAACGAAACGAAACGAGAAAAGAGATTGACGAGTGCCCCGCAGCGGCAGTGGTAGCGGCAGCGGCAGAGGCAGCGGCAGAGGCAGCGGCAGAGGAATGACTAAAAATAAACAAAAAACGTGGGCGCGCGGTAAAAAGAAGAAAACACCAGAAAAAAAAAGCCAAAAGGAAGAGAAATGAAAAAGGTGTTAAGAACAAGTTGCACACTCAACAAAGCCCCAAATCCAACAGGCTAAGTCTACCCACAGATACCGCACAGATACACAGATACACGGATACACAGATACATGCGTCGTACGTGCGTGTGTGTACATTTATTATTATTATAATAAATCCCATTCAAGGCAAGACCAAGACGATCGGGTGGGTGCAAAAAAGGGAAAAGAAAAAGGCAGGCGGCAGGCGGCAGGCGGCGGCTTTGGCTTTTGTTTCAAAACGAGTTGCTTTCGGCCACACTTCAATGTTGGCCAAGTCAAGCATATTACGCTACCAGTACGAGTACCTGTATAGACAAATAATTACGACGCTGTGCGGATGTTGTCGTGTGTCGTGTGTTGGTGTAATCTAATGCTCGTATATCATTTTTGGTTGTTGAAAGTGGGGGAGCGAGAGAGATCATGCGACAAAGTGAGAGGCTGGCAAGACCGTGACCCATTCAAAGATCCCACATACCATCCATACCGTGCCAAATAAATACTCGCTTAATGTACCAGAAATGTATTTGGCTTTCAAAATTGTTGCTTAAATTATGTGAGTGCATCCTAGGAGCTTGAGGATTTGTTGAACTTCAAAATTTCTAAGGGTTATACGCTCCATACTATTTCTCTCTCTTAGGCTACTTCATTCCCCTGCTCTCTCTCTCTCTCCCCGGCTGCTTTCCATCTTTCCATTATTCCCATTCGATCAGTCCTTCCATTTGCTGTCTCTCTTGCAGTCCGTCTCCTTCCATTACACTCCACTCGCACTCTCTCTCTCCCTCTCTGGCAGTCAATACCTTATAGGGCATTGTGGGATACTTCGATCCTATATCTGACATACTTTTTGATTTACAAAGATTTTAACGTAGTATTTTCAAAGGTTTTGAGTGTCTGGTCCATGTCCACGTACGAGGGATCAGGGAAAGGCTCTGCAGTATTCTATATATTAGTTCTTTCTCTGGATCGTATCTGGAAATCGTACTCTCAGGAGGTAATAGAAGAGCTTCAAAAGTAGGAGAGTTTCTACTAAAGAATTAGATCTCTCTAGAACGAATATCATCATATATCATTCCGATCTCAATATTTATTTTTTGTTGAAGAAAAGGGAACGTAAAGTTGTAGTCCTCTGGAGGTCTCTTTATACAAGTTTTCCATCACATATTTTTTACGAAATTCAACCAAAATCTCATTCGTTTTTTGTATTTATCTCCAAAAAAAAAAAAAACTAGACCAAATCGAGTTATTTGATGTGTTTCTTGAGAGCTAATTATGGCGATGTGGGGGCTGTGGGGGCTGTCTTGGACTTATAAACAAATATTATAAACATGACATAAGCAGCGATAGCCATAGGCCACAAGCCATGGCCCATAGCCGGTCCGTCCGGCTGATCCAAAAACGGCACCCAACTGCAACTTTCACCGGAATGCCATAACGCAAGAAATTATTTTCCAATGGGGCAAGCCATAAAATGGGGCAAGCAGGCAGCAGGCAGCACTCCTCGATTGATTTTTGATTTCCTCCGGAATCGGCGTCTCCGTATCCGTCTCCGTACAAGTAAAATGTTCGTGTGCATATATTTGGTAATAAAAACATCCAGAATGTTTAACATTTGATGGAATGCAGCGTTTTTCGAATTTTGGGGAAATTTATTGGTTCGAAAGAACTTTTCTGTATCGAAAAGTGCAGCGAAGTGGAAATTGTACCAAGAAGTAACAAAATATTCAATATATATCTACAATGTCTACCAAAAAAGGTCATGAACCCTGCGGGTGTCTGTCCCCCTGCCCCCTTCCTGTTCTGTGGCATCATCTTGGTCTTTGTTTACGTTCCCTTGCCCCACGGGCATCCGCGACTCCGGAAAAGTCATTCGGCTACTCCAGAAATAAACCAGCCGCGGCCACAGCCACAGCCTCGCAGCCTCGCAGCATCCCAGCAGCCGTATGGAAGTGTGGACTGAAATCTCATATTCTAAATATTCTTAAAAATAGAAGTCCCTCCCTCTCCGGCAAACAACGTTGAGATGTGGCAAGAAAACGTTGAGATTTGCCTGTTGATTGAGGTGCTCGATTTCGGGTGGCAGTCAAAATGGTTAGGGGTTCGATTACCCTTTGCCCTTTACCTCTTAAAATAAATTTCCAGGAAAGAACAGGGTTCCTCCGGAGCTACCTTCCCCATAGATGCTGTCTGTGGCTATTGCTCATAATTCTGTAGCTTAATGGGGGAAATTTTCTACAGATTGAAGCTTTAAAACTTTAAAATTATGTGATCGATAAATTACCGATAACCGATAGGTTTCCTAGCAATTTAAATAATTATATTGATCGATACATTTTTGTTTGATTTCATTGCATTATCTATGCATGTTTTTTGGAGACGTGGGATTCTATATTTTTATGATCTTAAATCTAGAATTAATTTATAATTTATAATACAAGATCTATAAGATTCTAGCTTATTCCATTCCGAAGATATCTTCAAAATTGTACTTTAGAGATGATAGGATAGAGAGAGACTCCTAATATATCTACCAGATAAATTCCCGCTGCCTTCACGGCAAAGCCCGAGATATTTGTAACATATTTTCCACGGATCATAAATTGTTTTCACATAAACTGCCTCCATTTTAATGTACGAGTATTACTATCATTATCTTATCTAATCGCAAATTTATTCTCCTCCTCTCTTTGTTTATTTGCAGGTGAGTTTTTCTTATCACGGAGCCAAAAGCGATAAAGATACGGCCCTGCCCTGCACGGCCCGCACGGCAGCAACAAAATGCCGTCGCTATGGACGGGGGGGAGGCGGCTAACCTGATTGGCCGAGTACACAGATCGTCTATTAGCTATACTATAAATTGTTAACTTTTAATTGGCTTAAGCAGCCATTGCAATCGCCAGAACAGGGCAGAGGGAGAACCATCGTCATTTGTGATATTTTGTTGCTTTTAAGCTGGGTTTTATGGGGCTGGGGATGGGGCGGCCGGCCATAAAATCAGCTTCGGTTAATTGCTTTATAAAAATGGGCGCGCGCGTGTGTCTACCGCGACTACTGTGTGTGTTTTTTTATCTGTAGGAAATGACTAAATTGTCATTCATCTCTCGGCAGTCGCCAGTCGCCGGTCGCTCGGCTATGAAATTTATGCACTCAAAGGTTTGGCATTTGCTTTTTTTTTTTCTATTCAAATGAGAAGCAGAACCCTGCTGAAGGGAACGGGAAGCCACCCGAATGTTTCGTTACTCTTAATTAATTTTCTTTTCTGGGTGCGGCTTCCTGCTTTGGCCTCAGATCTGCTTTGAATGGAAAGAGGAGCACACTTTTAATTGGCAAAAAGTGTGCTACGGCCACGAGTGGAAGGGGGGGGGGGGGGGGGGGGGGGGGGGGCAAAAGGGTATCGATTTTGGTTTAAACGACATTTTCATTAGCTCTCCATCAGAGCTTTTGTCCACTGATGCGCCATGGATTCGCTGTAAAAACCTTCCATAGGGAAAAGGACACATTCGTTGGGACCTCACATGCCACGGAGGTCATTCCGACCGAGCGATTCGAAGTTTTTATCCCTGTTATCGATCATTTATCGTTATATATATCCCTGAAGACAGGGAACAGCTGTTTTGCCAGTCACACGTAAACGTAGTCTGCGCTGTGCATTCCATTAACGTATCAGGGCTTCCATATGAATTTATATATAATATTCCTTTAATCCCTTCACAGGAGCAATCCATTAGCTATGATCGATACCACTGATTGAGGTCTTGCAATGAAAGAAGCCGAAAATTTTAGACTCATTACAGTTGAATGCGGTTTAGCTGGCATTTTCCTTTAATCATTTATTTTGCAAGCAATTTACGCATTGATTGCGTATTTATTTGGATCGTTTTTGGGATCGTTTTTCCCTAGGCCAGGCCTCTGGCCTCCTCTGGGCTGTACTATACCCGTTTTGCTGAAAATTGTGCTCATGGGAACTGATTGATTAGCGGTTAGTGGCTTTGGCTTTGGCTCTGGCTCTGGCTTTTGGTGGCTTGGACATCGACCGTCGACCGACTGCAGAAAACAGCAACTGCCAGACGATATTTGCAACGTTTTTTGGCAACGACAAGTTGCCGCTGCAATTGGGTATTTTTTCGCTTTTTGGTGAGCAATTTTCGAAACGTGTTTGTTTTGTTTGTTGGCGCGTTGCAGCCAGGCCGCATAACTGTTTGCCTTCGGCTCTCACGGAAAGTGTGGATGGAGCTGTTGCTATTGGATCGGGGGGTATCCCCACATTTAATGAGTGCCGAGCCGTGCTGTGCCGAGCCGTGCCGGACAGCTGTGAAAATGTTTATTCGTCCCATGACTCAGTTCTGGCATTGTGAATAAGTTAACAAATTCATTAGAAATTCGAAATGTATTTGAAAGTAATTGATATATCAGATGGTATACCAAACGGAGGATATTCTGTTCTACACAAATTTCTCTCCTATAAGAGAGCTTTTGCAGTTTTGTTGCCTTTCGACTCGAGCGCAGTGCAGACTCAATTGTCTTATCGCTTGATCTGCGATTTCATCTACGAGCTTTGCCTCTCTCTCACGCCACTAGAGGCTCTCTTAATTGCTTCACTCCTTCCACTGCTCTCTCAGCAACAAGAACAACAATGCGAGCGTTGGAAGAGCTGCACTTTGTTGATGTCGGCAAACGGGATTTGCTCACATTTGCGCGCATTTGCTCCTTCTCGCACGCACTGGCATGCATTCAGCAGTCTTTCAATTCCTACCAGCAACAACAACAATGAGCTTTACTCGTCTCTCGCTCGCTCTCTCTGGGCCTCGGTCGCAGCAAAAACAGAAGCATAAAGAAAAGCGAACTACCCTACTTTGCTGCGTAGTTCCTGTGTCTTTTCGGCTATAAAATACCCTTTGAAAATGCATTTATGTGTATTATATTTCCTACTGATCAAAACTCCAATTATCAAATTACCTAAATAATTGTGTATCAAAATATCAATCAAAATATAAAACAATAGATTTCAAGGGTGTGTGCGCTGCGCCAACAAGCGATTGATTGGTGGCTAATGTTTCGACACCTATTTAATTCCGTTGATGTGGAGCTGCTGCCGTCGACGCCACGGCACGCCCACTTCCATTGGGACGCCCTTGATGCTCTTAAGCGATTTGGGGGGGAGCCCCTGCTTAATGCGAAAGCTCTACTGCTGCTGCTGCCGCCTGCCTCCCACAAGTATTTTCTTTCATTTTTGTTTTGTTTTCCAAGTGCATGGGAAAATTTGTTGTAATCTGGTGGGCTTCCCCGATAAAGCCTCACCCACACCCAAGCCCACACCCGCAGCGGAAAACACACATAATTTCTGTCTGTCTTGCGTCTGTCCTTCTGTGTGTGTGTGTGTGCGTCTGTGTGTGTGCATAATGTTGCTGTTGTTTGACTTAAGTGCTGCTGCGTGTGCTCTGCGCTGACAAACAACTTTCCACATTTCCATTGTCTGTGGAAAAAACTGAAAGTTCAAATGTAACATTTCACTTCCTTTCGGATTCAGGCAACAACACCTCATCTTTCGCTCGAGGGGAAATGCTATCCCTACCCCTAACCCCTCCCTCCGTCGCAGGCATTCTGCTGTGACGACCGACGAGACTTAATGCTCGTCAAAATGTGGCACACAGAAGTGGCTTCCAGATGTGGGACGTCACCCATTCTCCCTCTGGTCGTCTCCGGTGTGTCGCCACTGTGACATGTGAAAAGCCTCTTGTTGGCCAATTCTGCATTGTTTTTTTTAGGCCACAGTTTTCTTTTGTGTGCCCAGCATTAGTGGAGTGTTTGAGAGTGTGCTGGATTAGTCCTTGGGTCTGTGACAGGCCGAAGGACGGACTGCAGAAGGGAAGATCTTTAATCTACGATTTTGAAGATAAGTCGATCTAATATTCTATTCTCTTTAATTTCATTATGATGAGAGTATAACTGCAGTCGGAATACGTACGAAACGTAACTTGTTCCTTCTCTTATGGGGTACATATCATTACCCATCATATATGTATGTGCCTCAATAGGTATCCCCTAGTCGCAACACCTACTTGTGTATGTATTTCTATATTTCCTTTAGTCACATGTAGAATTCTCCTTTGAAAGACGGCAAATCTTTGGCTGTGGGTGTTGGCATTAGCTTTAATGCCCTTAGACGGATGGATGATGGCAATGGCGATGATGAGCCGTATTAATGGCCACTAGAGGCCGGCCAGCAGCGTCGACAGAGGCACAATTAGGGGTACCACCGTCACATTGAGTGTCCATTAAAATTCCGCCTCCCATTTCTTTTTAATATTTCTTTGTTGCCACGTAATTAAACGGCACCAGCCACTCAATGCGATGGCTAATAAAATGATTGTGTGTGCGCGTGTGTGTGTGTGAGAGAACATATATTTCGGGGGCATTACGAAGTCGAAAATTAGTCACGAATTTGCTGGGGATTTGTTTTTTTCGAACATTTTTGCACGTTTGACCAAGTAAATGCTGTGTGAGATTTTAATCGCAACGATTTATTTGCCCAATGCCTGGCGGACTGGTTCGAGAGTGTGGCCAGAACATGATTTGGTAACAGCGATTTAATCTCGTTTTAATTTTTATTGACATTACATTTAATATATTTATTAACACCGACGATTGATACGGCCGTTTAACCCCAAATCCCAAAATATCCAAATGTACTGCAAATTATTCACATATTTAATTAAATCAAAAATTTTGATGTGTTGCGCTGCTCTTTCCCGCATTCAATATTCCATCTATTGATTTTAATGCCCCTTCGGGGGGTAATATGATTTTGGAACAGATGTTTGAGCCCATAAAATATATACAAATTTAAGACATGGCGTTCTATATGCTACGGTTCCACTTGGGCACATTCTCTGGTAGGTTGATTTCCTGCAAAAGATATTGATAATGTTTATCGATAAGCTATACAATGGTGAAAATAATTATTGATCGATACACACGATACATAAGAGATCGATTCGCGAGCTTTTACTAGCCCCCTTACTTAATACCAAAAGGATGTTGATAATTTAACTATTTGATGGATGTGTTATAGATAATTTATCGATATAACTGATAATTAGTCCATATCCATAAGGTATGCCTTTCGATAATAAATCGATATATCGTTTTCGCATGCCTTAACTGAATATAAAAATCAGATGACTTTATTATCCAACTATAGGAATGATCTATGATGTGCAGGGGTAGCGAAAGCTATTCTTTCTATCTTATTTATGACTAACAAATAGTTATCCAAGAAACTAATAATAGACATCGTTGTTACATCATCAACGTTCTCCGTCTCTAAAATAAATAAAACCTATCAAAATACCAACACACTATTTGGTTAAACAAATTATTACCATTTGATTGCCTTAAACAAATATGCACGTATATTTATAGATACATTCAAGTCAGATTTTGGCATTCGGTACAACCCAGAAATAGAGCATGTTTCGGAGAAGTGTTTATTCTACCGATGGCTTGTGCCACAGACCCAAGAAAAATAGTGAACAAAAGCCTGCATGCAAATTGGGAAAATTCGGGGTTTATTTAACTAACAATTTGTACAATTATTCCGTGTTATTGTTAGCCTTAATGTGCGTTTTATCATTTCTCTGGGGCACGTTGTGTTTGTTCAAGTGTTTATCCGCTGTCTGGGGGCTATTTGGCTGGAAAGCGCCGGCCCGAAACCCGGACCAGGTGCAGATTTATTCTTTTTTGGAGCACCGTATCGTATCCGTGATTTGGTTGGCTCCAGCTTTTCGCCGCTCTTTTGTTTTCCTGTCGATTGCAAAAGCATTTCCAATATTTCACTGCACACACACATAGTAAACAAAGCAGATGGGAACCGAACCGAATCGAACCGATCCTCACCGGAATATGGGAAATAAAACAACAAATTGTGCAAAAAATTTGATTTAAAATTGCTAGAATTTATTGGATGAATTTCGCAAGCTAACAAGACCATGTAAGGGATTTTATTTTGCATGGAAACGGTTGAGTAAATATTTATCTTTCGCATTTCAAGGTCAACATAAATGCGTCGTTATCTTGGGCTCAATTCCAGGAAAGTTTTACCAACATTTGACAACACTTGCGAAAACATTTTGCAACACCTTTTTGAGCTCTTGAAAGTCAGCTGTTTTTGACCTTGAGTAGTAGCACGCAAGTAAGAAGATTGAATTTAAAGAACTTAGTTAGTCAATCTAGTAAATATGAGCCTGTACAATCTCCCCGCCTACTTAGTTCAAGAAACCAGGAATGATAACAGAGGAGCATTTCTTCGCACTTTGTCCAGTGTACACTTCCCCTAAAGAATGGTATTTCCGTTACTCTGTTTGCCTAGTGTTCCGGCGCTCGTTTTCTGATTTTACCCCGGATTCAAGGACAAGGCGTGCTCTCTCGCTCTCTCTCTATCGCTCTTTCCCTGTCGCTGCTCTTCAGCCGCCTCGGTCGCCCTTTTGGCTTGGCATGACATATTCTTGTACCCTGTACTGTTGGGGTGTACAAGGGCATATTGGGTTTCCATATGTGGGATAGAAATTTCGGTCAGTGATTGTTGAATGTTGATCATTTATGAGGAAACTTTTAAGCAACTGTTATACACATTTGATGTAATTATTTAGCAGCTTTCCTGTGATACAACTGTTATATTATTTGTATACAGCTTTCGTGAACAATTACATTTATTATTCGATTATTCAATAACTATTTTTCATATAACATACATATATTCAAAACTGTTATACAACTGTTCTAGAACATATATAAAAACGGTTATACGTAAAACTGTTCTACAGCATATAGTAAAAACTGTTATACATGCAGCTGTTATACAAACTTTATTTAAAAGTTCCAGGCATAAAACTGTTTCTACAACGAAAATGAAACCGTTTTACAGAAAACTAGCAGCTTTTTAATGTTTTTTTAACTTTTATACGCTGTTATAAATCTGCTATAAAACTGTTATACAGCTTGTATACCGACAATTGTTAATCAAATGTTATTAATATTTCAAACTGCTATACAATCCAAGTAACGGGTATCTTTCAGACTTTTGTTCTATTATTGAAATCTTGTTTTTCATTATTATTGCTTTTTCCCCCTTTTTTTCGGTTATGGCCATTGTTTTGTTTTTACGAAAACTTTTATTGTGTTTCCTTTTTGTTTTTGTTTGACTTTGTTTCTCTGCGGATATTGTTTGCCAGAAAAATTACATTTTCCTTCCCCTGTGCTACAACTTACAGCAACAAAAGTGTAGCCTGCATGTGCAATTTTAATTATAAAATCATGGGGATAAAAAAAAATATATTTTATTTAATATTTATGGCATTTTGTCTGTTCAGAAATAAGATTTTGCTTGAATATAATAGAAATCTTGGAAAAATCAGCCACGAATCGAGCGTGTGAACCGACATGCCACTGACAGCTTTATGATTGTTGGAATTTATTTATAAAAATGCATAAAAAACTGTCGTTTCTGTCACTGCTATGGAAATAACCATTAATTAAAATACTGAAAATAATAAGAAAAACACACCACCATAATAAGAACAATGAAAAAACAAACCAAAAACGGATTGAAAGCAAAATAAAGAAATCTTTATTTTTGCAGTGTTGCGAAACACCACCCAACAGCTACAGTGCGTTTTAGAACGGTAGGGCGCTTTCGCCCAAGGTGCAACCATGATGAAATCACACTCCCGCAACGCGCTCTCTTTTCGGGGACTATTTTACTGAGTAATAAGACCCGAAATAGACGGAATTATAATGCCGAATGCCAGGCGAAATTTCAATGCTGGCTTTACGCTCTCCGAATTCCCTGCAGAGAGAGGGGCGTCGAATCGAATTATACTCACTTCGGCACACGACGGCTCTCAAAAGTGAGGGAGAGGCAGAGAGCGAGATCAGAAAGCACTGATTTGTGTTTGGTTCTGATTGCCTTATAGCTTCGAAACGCACTGTCCACCGCAAAGGAGATGTGCACAAAATATGCTAAAAAGCTTCACAAAAAAAAGAAAAAGAAATACAACCGAATAATGAAATTACTTGAACGCACAATAAACCTTCTGTTTTTGTTGTTGTTGTGGCGTTTCGGTTTTGGTTTTGATTTTTTACTGTACAAACAAATACACTGCCGAATTGCAAACATTTCCAAGGCCAATGGAGTTCAAAACCCAAAATCCAATACCGGGGGACCTGGGGGGGTTCAACCTGAACCTTAAACGTTTCTTTGCCATTTTCGGTTGACAATTGGTTAAGGCAGAGTCACAGCCAGGTCGAAACCCACACACACACGCACACACGGGCACACAGACCAGACCAAGATCTCATTTGACTTTGTTTGCCCGGGCTGACAGACACCCACGCTCGAATATCGTGTGGTACGAGTACTCGTATGAATGGTTTTGCATTCATAAATTAGCTGGCAGATACTTAGATATGTGTCGCATTTAGCCACAGCCACACCACGCCTTTGGACCCGCCTACCCCCGCACTTGCCCCCGCCGCTAGCCATGAAATCGTGAGCCAATGCAAATTGTTGTCCCAGCAAAACAAAAAAAACAATCAATCAGATGCGATCCGATGCGATCTCTCGTGTTACTGTTGAGCTAAGCTCAGTTTTAATTTGGTTTAAGGTGTCGCTCTGCGCTGTCTGGCGCATATCTTATGAGATGTTCGGTCTTGTGTGAAATTCGATTTGGTGCGGGATACGAACGGGGTATTTGGTGTGAGCGTGAGGCTGTCTGAATGGAATGGGAACACTGTGAATGGGGGGGGGGAAAGATTCCTGATTAAAACTTGCATTCACTCTTTTCTGCTATTTTTCTTTTCTCTCTGCCCAAAATCGGCAGAGATGTTCTCTCTCACTTGCACTCAGCCCTCAACCGCTGTTATCGCATCGGTCATATGATCCTCTCTGAGCGAGGCTCTCTCAGTGCGTAGGTGCTCTCTCAGCAACATACGAGTGCAGAAGAACTGTCAAGTTACACATTTCTCTCTCACTCTCCCACTCGCTCTCAGCAACAACAAGGACCAAGCTCGACGACAGCTTTTGTTATCTCCTCGCTCGTGCAATCCTCTCTGAGCGAGTCTCTCTCTCTGCTACAAAAACGAAGCGGCAAATAATCAGAATAACAGCAAAGTAACGGAGACCAAAGCCCAGATGAAACGAGTATACACTGAGAATAATTTCACAAATACTTAAGGAGGAAAAAGAAATCTAGTATGAAATGAGACAAAAAGTAATACAGGAAATAAATACAGCAAATAATACAGAAAGGGTTACCAATTAAATAACATTTGAACTAGCAAAAATAGTAGTTTAAATTATTGTATCAAATATATTGGTTTTGTTTCTTAACCGTTTTGATAAAGATTCATTTTTCAATTCATGTTAAATTCCATCCCAAAATCAAAGCAAAAAGGCACTTGAAAAATGTTCAGCCCACGCATATGTATGTACATATGTAACCATTTCTGGCACCCCCCACACCCCCACCTTGTATATATTTGATGCCCTACTTGCCTTCGGGGCAGCAAGACCCAGAACCCTTGCCAAAAAATAAAAGTCGTGGTGCATAAAATTTGACAACTTTATGGACGCTCGAGTGGTTCTTCGTTTCGATTCCGTACCATCTCTCAAGTGCAGGAAAAAGCAGGCAAAAAAAAAGAAACAAAAAGGAAAAAAGTGAGGCAGAAAATCAAGAAAAAGTGCAGAAGCTAAATTTAAAATTTAAATGTTGCAAAATGTGGCAGCCAAGCGGCAGAGGCAGAAGAGATTTCATTCTGGGAAGAAACATCAGAATGATGTCATTTACAAATTAAACAAATTCCATTCATCCTTTAGCCTTGAGTTGGAGCCACGTTAATAACACTCCGTCGGAAAGGTAACCACTTTGTTGGAGCCCCATTTTGTGGGGGCTGCTGAATTTATACAAAACGATGATAATAATAATAATAATAATACTTGAACACACGCAAAGTTGTGCGCCAAATTTGGCGCCTCTCTGGCCATATACAGAGCTTGAGCGTTGGCCAAGAGACACACTCTATAGATGGATGGATAGATAGAGTCGTAAAAGTTATATCTATGTAAATTATGAGTCAAAGTGTGGCTTGCATTAGGCGCGGAATGGAAATGAATGGAAGCGAAAGATGAAGGAGATCTGAGATACTCGGAGAGCTGCCTTAAAAGCACAAACGACTCGACTTGTTAATGAATAAAATGATCATTCATTGATAATTGTTGCTGCTCTCGTTCGGGTCGCCCACTTGGCTCCTCTCGAGTTCTCCAGTCCTCGAGTTCTCCAGTTCTGTATGCCCTAAAATGGTCTGCCTGTGGGGCAGCAACAGGTTGTTCTCTGAGTAAGGGATTTAATTATAGATCGGAGACTAAACCCCCTCCCCGTCCTCCCAGCAGAGACCCCAAGTTATTAATTAAGCCGCCTGCACACCATATGGCTAGGAGCCGATCATAGTAATTTATCTAAATGCCGCCCGATTGTCCGAAGTGACTAATTCGATTCGAATGATACGCGACTTCGTCATCGACTCGACTCGGCTCGGATCGGCTATGCAAATGCGATTTTACACCAATTTAGCCTCCAGTAGAGTCTTATTCATCTAATCTGACTGCACAATCTGTTGCTGCACTGTGTGTGCCACACATCGCTACGGTCACGTTGCAGATTGACATTTGGTCGATTAAAACTGACAGCTGTCATGATTGAATGATCTTAAAGCTCTGATCTGATCTGCACTGATGGAATGTGCTCTTCTATGTTGCGTGTCGCCAGTGGAAAAACTCGAAACACAAATGAAAAGCCCCCCCCATTCGCAAGATGCTCTCTGCTCTCAGCCATCTTCCATCTGCCATCGAAATGTATATTTTTGCGGTATATGTGGCGGTTCCCTCGATTATTCTTAATTTCTTGATGGGTTCTTTGACCTCCCGCGATGAACTCTGGAATGGAAAATATCTTTTTGCTTTTCCTTTCCTGCCGTGCAATTTCTTTTCTGCGTCTTTTCGGGCGCGTGCTTTCTTTTGTTCCTCTTAATTTTATTTATGTGACACCAAAAAAAAAAAAACATAAGTTAAAAAGATGCCGAAAGATAGATAAATATATGTACAAAAAGTTAATTAATTCCCGAGCCAAAGACAGTTCAAGGAAGGCCAAGACTGCTAATTTTGGAAAGGCCCAAAGCCGCCACAAAAATCTTTCTTTTAACCAAAGATCCCCACAGGATTAGGTGCCAATCTTGTCAAAGTTTAGCCACTCGGTTTATATTTAGTTGGACAAGTCAGTGGGGCGTTTAATTGATGTCACAAGTGGGCACAAATCTTGAGTCACTTCTATGACATACGCCCGTGTGTCTGCCCCCCCATGTAGCACACTCACACACCAGCGATTGGCGGGAGTATTTAGTGACAAATTGTCACAGCACATGGCAAAGACAAACAATGGCAATGCAATTGGGATTGGGGCTGGGATTATGCAAAAAAAAACAGAATAACAGCAGCAGCACAATATGTTGATCATATCAATTCGAGAGGGGCTGTCGTTTGGCACAGTTGGGGGTAGGCTCGCACCAGCATCACCGTCAGAGCCCCCCAAGAAGTGTGAAATGTAGGGGAGAGACTACGGCTGACCTCAGACCTCCTCCAAGGGGGAGGGGTGAAAAGCTAATGGAATAGGGAAATTCATGGCATAATTTGTTTAAATATAAACCAAGTGATTTCATTGTGGCCACCCGACCCAATAAATAACAAAAGTGGCACTCACTCACTCACTCATTCGCTCAATGGCCACATATTCACACGCCATTTTACGAGTATTGATGTCCGTTTAGTACATGAATTAAACGTAATTTAATACAGCCACTTAGCCAAATGACGAATGGGACTCGGTTCTGGTGAGGCTTGCAATTAAAATTATCAACGCCGTTCGCTTTGTTTGCCTGCTTTTCATCCACGGAATTTGCATAATGCATTTTCTTAGGCACACATGAGTGGCGTTTATTACCCAATTAAGAGTATTGTATATGTAATCGAGATCCTGATCTACTTCGATATGTGCTCAAGGCTGGAGCACTGTCCTTCATTACCCACATATTATACAATATTTTTTAAGGCCTTTTTTTTCTTTTAATATTGGTTATATGCGATCTAAGCCCTTAGTAGCCCTATAAGTAATCTTTAATACCGATAGGCGATCGATAACATCGATACAGGATCGATAACAGAAATGATTGATCGATGAGATCGATGCATGAATGACATACGAGCGATAAACTATCGATAAAATACAGGAATAATTACAAACTATAAACTATCGATAACATCGATAAATAATCGATATATTTTGGTTTTTTCATTGTAATAAATCCCGAAACTGAACCGAAAACTTCACTCATAACGAATGTATCCATTCACTTATGGAACACTTGTGCATCAAATCAAAGTCTTTCATGAAGTGTTCCCCTGTGGAACCTTATATACTTCTTACTTCCTTTTGTGCTCCCCTTTTAATGTGTAATCTCTATTTTGTTTGATTTTTTTTCAGAAATTGCACGCGTGCGCGCCTCGCTCTTCCAGATCAATGGGGTCAAGAAGGAGCCGCTGACACTGCCCGAGCCCGAGGGCGCTGTCGTGACGATGAACGAGAAGGTTTACGTGCCAGTTCGTGAGCATCCAGATGTAAGTGAATGATGAACGATGAACGATGATCTAATTTATGGATCGACGAGGGCGAGCAAGTATCCATTTCGATGGATGGGTTTCCGCTAATTAGAAAAGTGACAAGAGACTTCGAAGCGGCGGTATGTGTGGCGTTCGCTGAGCAACTGGTACACCGGAAATGGCTTTAAGGTGTGCCAATCACCTCCGTGCTCTGCGCTTCTTCTGTCCGCCGCCTCTGATAGAGTCAGTCGTGTGTTAAAGTGTCTTTGAGACAAGACAACTCAAACACGCCCCAGCCAGATGCCAGATGCCAAATGCAAAGCCCCTCCACCCTCCACCCTTGCCACCCATCCCCTCATAACCCACTATATGGGTTAGATGCGGAATCACTGAAGCGTTTTAGGAAGTCGTTTGACAACGTTCATTCAGATCGTTTCATTTCATTTCATTTACTTGTAGGCGTCACGTCAAAGCCAAGCCCCAAGCCCCAAGCCCTGCCGCCTGCCCGCCCTCCTGCCTGCCTGCCACATTAGAATTTGATTTAATTTTATGCAACTTAAAATGTTGTGCGCTCCGTCTTTTGTTTCTCGTTTAATTTGGAAATTGTTTGGGCGTAGTTTTGTATTTTGTACATTTTTTCTATTTTTTTTTTTTGTTTTGCTCCCTCCATTTATTTATGGCCTGACAGCAGCAGACGAGGAAATTTATTTTATTGCATGACACACTTTGCTCTTGGATGTATTTTATGTTGATGTTTTTCCCCTCCCCTCCCCTCTGCCCTGGCGGTCCAGATACGCGTACGAGTAGATGCATAAATTTAAACAGCATTAATTAGACAGACTCGAAAGCATTTCAGATCGAGTGCTGCTGCTGCTGCTGCTGTTCAACAGCTGTTCCAATAATTTTCTTGGGCAAATACTGGTACTTGGCGCCAAAGCAATAGTTCAGGGTGATGCTTCGACCCCACCAACACATCGGGGGGGATAAATCAAGAGAGGTGCAGGTGCAGAGGTTCCTTCAATAACAAGGAACAGATTTCCACCACACGTTTTTAGAGCCAGAATGGAATAGGTTTCAAATGAAGTAGGGAAAGTAGGAGATCTTAGAGAACTCTCTGCCTCTTTCTACAGATTAAAGTGAGGATTTAAAGGGAGATTCCATGCAGACTTATACCTTAAATCTAACAGAATTTTGTATCGCTTCAGTATTGAATAAATTGCCAGATTAAATGCATCATTTTTGGGTAAATATCTATGGAGATTGCAGGAATTTTTGGGGTTTTAAGGATGCATAAACATGCTTGATCATCAAATGGTCCTTCTTTCTGTGTCCTAAAAATATCGAATAAGCATGCGTTTTCCGATATGTGTCCGTAAAACATTCGAAAAGTAAATTAAAAAATAATTTGAAATTTAATTGGTCGATAAACTATCGATGACATCGATGGAAGGTCGATAAAAAGGCGTTAACATCGATCACAAGATAAACGATCTATAAAATTGATATATGATGGAAAACATTGATAGATGCTCAATAAAAACCAAAAATTGATCGATAAAATTTATGGATGATCTATAAAACATTGAACGATGATCGATTTCTTTGATAGAGGATCAATAACTTTGATAGATTGTGGATTATATTGATACACAATGGAAAAAAATTTATAAATCATAGACTACATCGATACATGATCGGTTATATTAGGAAAAAATTCGAAAAATTCGAAAAAGTTTTATCAATGTTCGACAGAATCGTTAAACGAACCCACAGAACTTGTTAGTTTTAAGATCTACCCAGAATGGTCTCCCCTGATCGATAGTGAAACATTTCGCAAGATATTTGAGCATTGCATAAACTGGAAAACGAAAAGATCAGAGAGGAGCGGAGCGTAGAGCAGAGCCAACATAAAAAGCATCAAATTGGACTTTATTAGGGTGTTTCGGATCCATGTCCAATGTGTCTATGTTTTGTGTACGTTCTGCGAACCAATTTGAAATGAAATGGAATGAATATGAATGAGTTAAGGTCATAAATTAGAAAAGAACATGAGCCAGAGCCAGAGACAACTTTTGATGATGTTTTCCAAATGAAAACTGGCACAGATCTACAGCTCCGATCGGCGGATCTGTGCCCCCCTTTCAGGTGTTCGAATCAGTCTATTTTTAAGGCCGAATGTTGGGAAATTTCCGAAGGCAAAGGTGTTCGATGTTCCCGAGAGCCTTGGGCGTGGGCGTTCAGAGGGGCATTTCTCTTCGCGTCATAAATCATTTGATTTAATTGCAATCATTTCGAGCAAAATTAGCGATAGAAAAATATCTGAAATATGCCACATTTCGCATGTCCGTGTCCGTCTCTCTGGGTGTGTGTGTTTGAAAATGGGTTTGGGCAAGATAAATTGCGTTTCAAATAACATGGAAAATGCAACGGACGAGGCATTCGGATGCCATGCCTCATCGCTGGACATTAATTTCAAGGCATTCGGCCAGAGCGAATAATGGCAGTTCATAATTTATATCCCCCGACAATGTAAATAGAGATTTGTCAGAGAGTGACAACAATGCTCCTAGTCGTATTCGTATTCGTATTCGTTGTCTGCCATTTAAATGGACAAACAATTTGTCAACGGGCTAACCAAATGCAGACGAGGAGATCATAGACGGAGCGGCGGGTTGTTTGCGACCAAAACATAAATGCAACTTAATTAAAACAGCCATCAGGCGGGCAGTGCCAGTGCCGGAGCCAGCGACAGGGCATTAAAACAGTTTACAATTAATTACAAGCCAACTATTAACGCTCCAAAGTCGTCTGTCTCTCTCTTTGTCCATCTGTCTGTCTGCTGTCTCTTTCCATTGTATTCCATCCATCTCTCTTTCTTGGGTGCGTTGCTTGTACGACTGTCAACGCTCATTGCTCATACGCCCCGTGGCGACATGCGACAGTTGACCCACTGAGCGAACAGCAGCAACAGCGACCCAATGCTGGCCCGAGTATCTGTATCTGTGGGCAATTTTCGCTGCTTGGAATAGAAAATTATGTTTGACATTCTTTATGGCCAAATCATTTTTTGTTTTCTGTTGTGTTAAATGAAATCATTTGATGTTTACTGTATGCTGAGCCATTCATACGCACACATGCGTATTCATGTATGGATGGAGCACAATTGGATGCAATTTTGGTTAGAGGATGACAAAAAAATTAAATTGGAGATTAGATTGAACTGGGCTTCAAGTGTCCATTATCCAATATATGTAGGTATATTCTCTAGAAGCAGCAGCAGACGACTCCATTTAGCCAAGTCCGACTGTACTTCTTGTTGAACGTCAAAGATTTCAGAGGCTATTAGACCTAGAGCAGACTCCTGCGTACCAAATACTGGGTATCTTGATGTGGAGGGACATGTGCCTCGACAGGAAACATTTGTAACTCATGGGCCATGTTGGCTCCCACCGACATCTTGTGGCATCCGAAATAATGCATAAAGAAGGATCATATCTTACACATCGCGCATCGCATACATATCTCTAGCCCAGTGCGGCTTAGCAGCAAAGGAGATCAGTTTTTATCCCTCAGAGAACGCCAGAGTACAGGATATGTGGAGGTTGAGGCACGTGTGCTTCTACTGTCTTTCTATGTTTATTTCATAGAAAAAGTAGGTTTCTAACCATCTCTGGTTGGATTTTGTATCTTTTTATGGTTTATACTACTAGTCGATCACCCAAACTGTTCCCTAGTCTCCACACTACTCTCCAAGTATCCACTTGACCCTGTCATTCCGCCCTTGGTTTCCATTCTCTGTTTCCTTATCCTTGGTTACCCCTTATACCCTTAGGTACGTTTTCCAATGGCTTTTCCCCTAATTTATGTAGATCCCGTCGTGCAGTTGATCATTGTAATCAATCAATCAAGTGGTTGATTCAATCCATTATGATCTGGGCTCATTAAATGTAATGTTGCTTGGTCACACCCACAAGACTCGCAACTCCAGATTCGAATCCGATTGAAGCCTCGAAGGTCGTTCCATATAGAGACTGATATATCTCCGAACTCTTGAATGCTGGCCCCTAAACGGCATCCCATTCATCCATCGCTTTGTAGACCCGAGAAAACACTTTACTTTTTGTTTTGTTTGTTTTTTTTGTTGCGCCTTTTTTCATTATTGTCTAGGCCCGTTAACACAAAGGCCAATTAATCTACAAACTGCAGCAAAGTAGTCATAAACATTCAAATGCTAATTACGTGCAGTTTTAATGTACATTTTTTCGGTTGTTTCGCTGGTAATTTAATGGAATGGGGCTTTCGAGGGGTACAAACGAGCATTAGCCGCCGAACCCCGAGCCCCAAACAACAAAAAAAAAAACCGTGGCAAACATTATTCTCAAAGTTTAATTTTTAGTCATTCAAATCGCTCCCTCCCCGTCGACGGTAGCTCCCAACTTTTGATGCCGTTTCTGTTGCTGTTTCTGTTGCTGTCACGTCAATTTTTGATTTATTTTTCCGTGTAATAGACGAGATTTTCTGCTGTTGTTGCCAGCAGCGTAATTATGTGCGCTAAAGTGTCTCTATATACACATTCATGCATGTATTAGAGGCATATAACCTGAGAGTACGGGCATAATCTATTTGATCTATGCCGACCTCTGCCTTGGCGTTGAATATGCATTTTTATACGATTACCCCGTCCGCTGGAGAGGTGATTTCTTATAGATCTTTTTGGTGACCATCTGACTGAAAGATGGAGAGATTCTTTGGGGAGTATATCTACGTATATCCTTGCACGGAGGAACCCCAATTTCTTGCAAGCACTTACGAAGAACCCTTGGTCAAGGAATTAACCAAAAATACTGGTAGACAAATACAGAGATATATCCGATCGAAATAATACTAAAATACTATGGAACTTTTACTTTTACTCTCGCTTTCGATCATTTCGCAAAAGGGTATCGATTAATCGATCGATTATTCGCCTTTCAGCTCCGTCCCAAGCTCTGCTACCCCTTAGATCCACTACAGAGTACTCAAACAGTCGAGACTTCACCTAACCTTGCGGCTAAATATCAAAAGATGAAAATATTTCATGAAATTCTTTGTAAATCGATTAGGATCTCTGAGAACTAAACATTTTCCGGTGGAAATACCATAAGCTTTTATGGAAAAAAACCATTCTGTTGTTAATGATTGGCGGTGGAGGGGGGAGGGGTTTTCCAAAATGAAAACTTGTGCCATTTTCTTTGTGCCGTACAATTGATGATGGCCTTTCATTCGATATTCTGAGGACAATCGGAGGACAGTTGTCATGGCCGCCCACGAAAGTCTGTGGGTCGCGTAGACCTCTGGAACGTTCGCATTTCCTTATCTCACAAATTTGTCTCTCTGTTCTCTCTGTGTGTGTGTTTGTGTGTGTGTGTGTGTGTGTGTCTGTGTGAGGGCCCTTTTGTGTGCGTGTCTGTGGAGGGAGTCTCTTCTCTGTTCTCTTATCAATTTATTTGTACCTTTATTGAAAATTATTGTAGAAATTCTATATGGAATATACATATATATATAAATATAAATATTTTCCGAGCACATAAATTGCCGCCTTGTGTGCAAGGGCCTTATCTGGTCTGACAATCTGCAAAATAATAGGTATACTCGTGTATTCTCGAATACAGGCATTTATTTATTTGTTCACTTCAATTGACTCACATCTGAGACTTGTCTCCAGCCCCCCCCTCCACCTCTCCACTCCACTTGACTCCCGTTTGGGCTTCTGTCTTTTGTCCGCCTCAAGTACCTCTCCCATTCCCTTGGGCTGGAAAATGCCAATAAACGTACAAACACAAATAATATACCATTCAAAACTGTTTGCTTATCGTTGCTGCCGCCGCTTCTGCTTCTGTTTTTGGGTTTTGGAATTTCCAGAGGCACGCGTGTGGGACTCTTGAGGGAGCTCCTCCTCCTCCTCCTCCTCCTCCTCCACTTACTCGTCTCGTACTCGTAATTATCGTATAGCTCGTAAATAAACAACAAAGTAAATGCTATTAGGAGTGAGGGGTGAGGAGAGGGGTGTATTGCGCGATGCGACTGGGGATGCATTCTGTGCAAAGAAATAGATTAGCACACACTTGCACACACACACATACATATGTACTTATATTAGAATGTCTACAATGTAAATAATTATTTTTTAAATCAGTTTCATCTTTGGATTCCGTTTTCAAATTTTAGAAGAGAGATGCACGCGTATTCCTAACAATCTTAGAATTTTTCGTCGATGTATAGATAACCGTAGGATGCCTTTCGGCCTGAAGATCTTTGAGATCATCTAGACAGCATCTTATCTAAATTTCCTACAACAGTTCCCTCAATAAACGATATTCTACTGATAAAAAGTGTAGGGGGTCTTATAGTGGCAGATCGACTATATTTCCAGTACCTTTAGACGTTATTTTGATTATTATTTGTCGATAATTTGCGAATAGCTATACAAATTTTGTGGAGGTTTTTAATTGGTTTATTTTAAGGATTATTTAACTATTTTTTTTAGGCTATTTTGACCATTCGCTAAAGTTTTTCTTAAAGATATATTTTGAGAATTTGTTGACTATTTGGATAATTTCTTGACTAAATTTTGATGATATTTTTAGAATTTATTTTGAGAATCAGTGGACTATCTTTTGATGATCTTTGAATTGTATTATGAGAATATTTTGTACTATAGCTTAAAGCGAAATCTTGTGACGATATTTCACTTTTATTGGAAGATCTTTGGACTATATTTTTTAAGCATATTTTGAGGATATTTTGAGGGTAGTTTGTGGGTAGTTTGTGGATAGTTTGAGGATATTTTGATGATACTTTGAGGATATTTTGAGGATGGTTTTGACTATAAATTTAGGGATCACTATATAATCTTTTGTGGATGTTTAGACTTTATTTTAAGGATCGTTTGACAATCTTTTGAGTGTTTTTTGGGTTTTTTTTTTTCGGTATCTATTGTGGCTCTTGAGAGCCTCGATTGCGGATCTGTTGGGAGGCCCTATAGAACTCTAGGCTCCTCTGCTGCTGCACAGCCAGCACAGAGTTCCGCTTCAAGTGCATTCATTTGTGGTTTACTATTCATTCTTTATTGATTTCCGCGGCGCAGATTACAGAATGGAAGCCCTTTATCATTTATTTGGCCCACTCGGAGATTTGTTTGTTTGCTTGGCCTGGTTCAATGTTTGTGGTATCTCCAAAAGGGGGCAAGTGCTGCCAGGGGGGGGAGGGTAAATTTTAATTTCCGTTTATGGGATAAACGGTGGAGATCGTTTGTGTAAACTTTTGGGTTTTTAATTAAGCCAATGCAAATGTGGGGAGGGGCTTTCGAGCTCTCTTCAGCAGCCCCCCTCAATACTCTCTCGGGCGGAGTGCGTAGATACAAACTTTCTCGCCATATTTGTGCACCATTTTGTGCCCCATTCAAGGAGGATGGATTGTTGCTGCTGCTGCGGCAGCTGGGAGGCACTTTGGATGAGGTTTTGTGCAAAAATTTAATTAAAATGGCCAAAGCCATTAGGCATTAACTGCATTCTTCGGATCATGGCGGCAATTTTCAATTGATTTGATCTCTCGGTGCCGCTGCTGCAGTGGCAGTGGCAGTTGCAGATGCAGGCTATAAGATACAGATACATTCGGACTGACAACAGCTGCTGCTGCCGCTGACTGTTGCCTGAGGCCTGGGGCGGCTGGCTGTCGATGATCGCATCACACGGTGGAAGGGGGAGTGGGAGGGGGAGAGGGAGGGGGAGGGGAACGAACAATATCTCACATCCCCATCACATCACCGCATTCGGAATAGATTTTCATTGTGTGTGTGAGAGTGGGTGTGGGTGTGGGTGGCTACTGCCTTCGGGGCTTCGACCAGAACTAGTTTATCCGGCAATTTACAATAACTCACATGAAAATCGCTTTCGATCTGGCTAATAAATCGAATTTATCATCACATCACCCGCGCCCCGCGGCCAAATCGGCCTTTATCGCAAATCGGATACACGTCTGTATATGTATGTGTGTATGCACGAGTATGGGTGCATGATAATTGGGCGCCAAGCAGCGACCCCCTTGTTGGCCCGGCTTACAATCGGCTGATAGCCATGTCCATCATTTCACGGATCTGGCCATCGGACAGGCGCGTCACTTCTTTTGAATGTCGCCGCCTGTCGATTGAAAGACTGACGGAATTACGGTGTGACGGAATGACGGTGTGACGGACTGAATGACTGCATTTTGTTATATGCATAAAGAGTATATACACTCGGAGAAAAAAGTAAAGACATTCTCACCTGGATCTAAAAATTGGAATTAAAATTTAATTAAAATTAAAAAATAAATTTGATAGATTAAATAAAAAACAGATAAATATATTTTAATTTAATTTGTACTTTAATATGAAAATATTTTATTTAAATATAATCCATTTTTAAATTAAATCTTTTTCATAAATAAAATAAATATTTTCATATTTAAATATATTGTTTTTAGTGGCCAAATTTGTATCGACATAAATTAACGCACATATAAAACTTAAAAAAAAAAATATAAAATAAATTAAAAAAATATAAAATAAATAAAAAAATATATATGTATAAAAATATATTGAATTTGTAGAAATTAATTTTATTTTAAATATCTATATTTTTTACGTAAATATAGTCCAGATGAAATAAATGAAGATAATTATATATTTCATATTTAACATAAATATATTTTCTACAAATTTAAAAGTTTTACATGTGCATATATTTATGTAGATAATTTAATTTAATTTAAATATGGGTGTGTGTCTCCTTCCGCTCTGCCATCAGCAGAGTTTTCTCTCAGTGTACACATCGCATCTATTCTGGCTGATTTGTTTATCGTGCCAAATTCAGGCGTGTCGCCTCAGGTCATATTACCTTAGCCATTTACCATTTACAGTGCGATTATATCGTAATACTTGTACGCGATCCATTGTTGTTGCGGGTGACGACGACTCCGATCAGCCTTCAGCCTTCAACCGCGGACAGAAACGGAATCTGAATGTGAATCCGAATCTGACCAATTTTGATTTTGACTTTGAATGGACTTGATTTGGATTTTATGCACTCGAAAGAGGTCTCCTCTCCCTCTGTCTGCCAGTGAGTCATGATCTCTGATCTGGTCTTCTAATGCGTTTTAAATTTGCCAAATAAAAAAAAAACTTTAATTAGTTTCCGCTAATGATTTCCTCTCATATTAATTCGGTTTCTGTTTCCATTTCCATTTCCCTCTTTATTTCAGTTCAACTTTGTCGGTCGCATTCTGGGACCACGCGGCATGACAGCCAAACAATTGGAGCAGGAGACCGGCTGCAAGATCATGGTCCGCGGCAAGGGCTCCATGCGCGACAAGAAGAAGGTGAGTGCCACAAAATGTTAAAGAATTCCCAAGTGCGAATGTGTACAGTCCTAAGAGAGAGCGGGAGGCATTCCATTCACTCATAAGCAGAGCACTTCAATCTCAATTTGAATCATCGTAAATATCTCTGGCGAATAAACTACGCGGGTGTTACATTTCTGTTGACAGTCGGCTTCCGTGCCAAATGCGAATTGTTCACAATGAAAGGCAGATCCAAAACATTAATTCCCCCTCTCCATCTGTATGTATTGTGTGTTTATTTATCTATTTATATACGTATCTACATATTTACATACTTCGAAGATCTGTCTGTCTGTAGAAATATCTAGATCTTGGAGACTACAGGATAGTAAATAAATTGCCGAATGCTCATACATTTCAACACAAGAAGAAAGTTTCTTAGCTGACTGCCGAATGTGCAAAATTCCACGAAAGCCTGTAAACGAGTACATACCGAAATCGTGGCATTAGAGCGTACAAAAATAATAAACTAAAAAATAAAAAATAAAATATGATACGTCCCATTTTTGTCTTCCTCGTTACTCATTTTAATAATATTATTATTATTTTTCAAAGATAAAGATACTAATGAAAAAAGCATCTGTCAATAGTACGTACATCCATATATGTGTCATGCGGCAGAGCCCCTCGGTTGGTGTGCGCACAAGCTTCAGCTTGCTGTCTTTTGTTCCACTTGATGGTGCAGTCATTGCAGGACCTTTGAGTCGAGGAACACAGAAGTGCAGCCTCGTTTTCTTACTCTCGAGGACTTGTCTTCTAATTCAAATTAGAGAGCATTTAAAAGTCCGTAGACCGGACCTGAACGACCGTACCGTACCCGAAATATTGTATATGCAAATTCCTGTCAGTCAAAAATGTTCTGATGATTTAATTTCCTCTGGCAGCAAAGAGCAAAAAATGCGAGAATATGAATCGAGTGACTCGAGACGATTAAATGTATTTTTGTAATTGTTAAATGTGGCGGGGCTTATGCGACAAACAGACAGAAAGAGCGACAGGCAGTCAAACAGAAAGAAATCAAGAAACGAGGACCGACTGACACACAGACGGCGGGAAGAAAGAGAGAGAGAGAGAGAGTGTTAAAAAATTGTTTAATTTCGTTGCAATATTTTGATAATTTAGTAGCAAATACTCGAACGAAAGTAACGCCCACACGATTGTCTCCTTAGTCACCGCCAAAGACCCGAACAGATTTCACATTCGTTGTCTTTGAGAAAGTGCCAACAGAAGGCGAAATAGAATTTCTGTTTACTTGCATGTGGGGTGGCATTATTTTTTAGAATTTATTTTGGTGCAGAAGCAGTCCTCCTCGTTCCCCCAGAGATGCGTGTTAGTCATAGTCGGAGGCAAAGTCTGCTCAAAGGTGAGACATGCCCCTGCCGTGCCATGTCCGATCTTAATTTGACACGGGATAAGCCTCGCACTGGACCAAGGCTGTTGGACGGAGCCTCTGGCACTCTCCTTCTCGCTAATTTGAGGCTTAATTGTTTATAAATTGTGGGTCAAAAGTTGACAACGACAGAGGCAGGTTTTTTTTTTGTCTTTTTGCATATATTTCGAGTGAGCCAGCCAAGAATCGTCTCGCTATAAGTAATAACATCATCAGCCAAAAAAAAAAAAACAACAACAACAACAAAATTTTGTAGGAATTTTTAGTGCACCAGTGGTGCGGCACGCCCACAATTAATTGTTCGCGCCCATTAGCACACATGCTGAAAGTACACTTGGTTTTAATCATTCGGTTGTTTGCACTTAAACGTGGAATCCGACGAGGTGGAAAAGTGTGATTGGGAGAGGGACTTGCTAGGTCTCCTTGGAATTAATTTAAGTAGAATTCGATGGGTGTTTTTAGTTTTCAAGAGATTTCTTAACAATTTCGAGCGATTTGTTCGCTAGCGTTTTCGGTGCGCGACTAAAACAGCTGCGGTGTGGCGAGAGAGCGTTTAAAACAGCGTTGTCGTAATAGTTCTCAACAGACGTCTGCAAGGATGTACTCACAGTACTCCCTCTTGACCGAATGGCATGTTGGGATTCATCTGCCCCTTTTGAAGGGGAGAGGGGTTTTATAATTTATTCCATAAATTGCTTAAGGTAATATAAATCTTTATTATCTTCTACATTCTATATTCTTATGCATTTTATGTTTTATTCTTCTTCCAGGAGGATGGCAATCGTGGCAAGCCCAATTGGGAGCACTTGTCCGATGACCTGCATGTCCTGATCACCGTCGAGGACACCGAGAACCGTGCCAAGGTCAAGCTGGCCCAGGCTGTGGGCGAGGTTCAAAAGCTGCTTGTGCCGGTAAGTCGGAAGACCCTGGAAGGCCCTAGAAAAGTGCCTAAGAACCAAAGAAAAAGACAAACATCAAAGGGCCCCTGCCTGTTACCCCCTCTCCCCCTTTCGCCCCTTTTAATGTTTAATTCTCTCATAGCTAAAATTGAATGTTAACCAAAATATAATCAATAATGTATATTTTTCTCTCATCTTTTCTCTTACCCGAAAAACAAACAACAAATCTAATCCGCCTTAATGCAACACAAAACACATGCAACACACAACACACACAAAAACATTGCCGTATCTGTACTAACAGCAAGCCGAAGGCGAAGACGAGCTCAAGAAACGCCAACTAATGGAATTGGCCATAATAAATGGCACCTATAGGGACACAACAGCGAAATCTGTCACAGGTATGTCGAAAACAAGAAGCCAATCAGGCTTCTCAATCAATCAATCAATCAATCAATCAATCGATCTATCCGTAACAATCTCTCCGTAACCCAAAGATATAGCCAATATATAATCCAATTTCTATTCAGCTAATCGAATCTTTAACCAGAAATGTCTAACAATTAACGAATGGATACCAGAATTCCAAAATAAAAAGAAAAACCATAAGCGAAAGGCTCTCCCGTCCTACAACGTCCAAAGTCCAACGAATCCTAACCAATGTCTAACAACCATTAACGATAGACATACGATCGTATACTTGTATTATTTGATATAGTATATTGTATATGAAAACCTGGATTCCATTGAACTGATTTGCAACTTTCTCCGAAATTTCTGTGTACGACGACGAACAGCTTTCTCATGCGTTGGCTCTCCCTCTGCTTCTGTTCTGTATCCCGCAGTGTGCGAAGAGGACTGGCGTCGTCTGGTGGCTGCTTCCGACAATCGCCTGCTGACGCCCGCCGGCCTGCCCGCCGGACTGGCCGCACAGATACGTGCCCCCTCGTCGGCGCCGCTCGGCGCCCCATTGATACTGAATCCCAGGATGTCCGTGCCCACAACGGCGGCCAGCATACTGTCGCAGGCACCGACTGGGGCCTACGATCAGAGCGGCCATCAAATGATCTTTGCGCCGTATGCGGATTATGCGAACTATGCGGCACTCGCTGGCAATCCTCTGCTCACGGAATATGCTGATCATAGCGGTGGGTTGTTTGCCAGATAATCTTACTATCCCACACACACTCTTATCACTTCCTCACTCTCTCACTCAATCACTATCTTTCACTCTATCAATCTATCTATATATCAATCTTTCATGATTTTATTTTATTTATTATGCGCCATAACTGTAGACCCACACAAACACACACAATAATCAACCATCACAAATGGGAAAAATATAAAAAAAGAAAAAATAATTAGGAGGAAGATCTACGAGCAATAATCAAAAAACACCACCCCCTAACACTACCCAGACACACACACACGCGCACATTACACATACGCCAGGTTGGCCGCGCTCTCTTTCTATCTCCCTCACCCTTTCTCTCCAGTTAACGTGTTTGTTTGCCTTTGCTCTTAACACATCTCTTAACCCACAGAAAAGCAGGGAACTCCAGCAGTGGCTCGTATTTTTATTATTTTGTTAATTGTCTTGTTTCGTCCACATTTACACACATGTAATCTATGTCGATCGACTTTTGCATTTATTTTTGTTGTCAGGAGGGGAAGAACTACAATCACAACCCAATTTTATGAAACAGATTTAAGAATATAGCCAGTTTTCCGAGGTACAGTTCCCCATCCATTCCTGACAGCAAACGGAGATTCTACATGATATCTACATTCATTCTACGTACTTTATACATGCGTTCTACGCGCGTTTCTACATGCGTCTCTGATCGCAGCCCAAAAGTATGCACCAGTTTTTTGTCCGAAAGTGGTGGCTCCTACCTGTACACGAGTGCATTTTGAAAGCCGTTTTGTAGGGAGGGGAGGTGGGGGGAAGCCATATAGAAACACAATTTTCTTGCAAAAAAAAATAAACAAATATAAAGCATATGAGAATTAAACAAAAAAATGCAGCTTTACAGAGCAAAATATGTCAAAATATGTGCTTACTGAAGAACCCCCAACGTGAATGAAAAACGAGGAAAAACTAGAACGGGGTTGATGAAGGTTTTCCAAACATCTTCCATCAGTGCCATAAAGTTACTGTCTGAAAAAAATGTATAGAGGGCCCAGTGCACGCTTTTAACCACTCTATTTGGGCATGGATTTCTACTCGAAAATAATTGTATTATTATTTTATATTAATAATGATAATAAAACAGAAAACCCCCCCTCATAGCTAACAGAACTAAAAACGTTCGTTCATTATTTATTTTCCACCAAAAACGAATTCAATAATTATCTTATATTTTCTATAAACAATTTTGTTGCAAACATAAATATTTCCAGTTGGTCGATATATGCATGCCGGCTCCGTCTTTTGAACTTCTATCCCCACTCTCTATTATTTTTCCCCCTGAGTAAAATATACAGAAAAATACAGAAACTCCAAACCAACTCCAATCCACAATCCAATTCAAACCAGAAAATTGTTAGCTTAAAGTTTTTTTTAGTTGCAGTCACAAAAACATTGACAGACTGTAAATTAATATATTTAGACACGAAAAGAGAGTAAACAAGCGGCACAACAAGAACAACAACCACAACAAATACTCAATGAAAAGAAATATGGAAGAAAGAGAGTTACAAAACAATTGCTCGTCTATGAATTGGGTTTTTTCTCTCCTATTCTATAGTTAGTCGATAGGTCGCGAACTTGGCGAAAATAAGTGATTTTTAGGCCCTTTAATCGTAGTCCTCCTTAATCGAAAAGGACTCTTAGTTATCCCCCAATATGTTTTTTGATATGAGTATATTCTAGTTGAGAACAGCAGCAGCAGCAGCAGCCACAGGCAGAGACAGTTGTTGATTCTCATTCATTTTGGAGCCCTTGAGTATTTTTTTTTCTTCTTCAAATTTTTGGTAGAGAGTGACAGGCAAAGAACTTTCAACCAAGTTGGCAGAGTTGCAAAAATCTATTAAATATTATTATAAGCATTTTCTTTGTATATCTTTTGTGGTTTAAGGGTCGTGTCGTAAGAGCAATTTTTAGACTAGTATTTTGTTTTATTTTTGTATTTAATTGTTTGCATAGTTATTAGCGATGATTTAATGATGGGGCGGGACAGTATTTATGCACAAATGTACCTTACGTTAGAAGAAGAACCGTTTCAATTTTTCCAGCCAGTGCCATTTGTCGGAACACGAATACGAAAATCAGAATTGCAGCAGAGCCTTTATGCAAAATGTATCTTAATCTATTTCGTAGTAAGAAAAGGAGCCTTGAATCAAGTTGGTGCTTAATTTAGAATCTAAGTTTTAGTCGAGGCAGGCCGTCCAGGATCACAGAAAACAGAAATAGAGACAGGATAGAGACAGGAGTAGCACACAAATCAATCGCCAGGAATTGAATGCACAACTAGTCAGCAAATCGAGCAGAAGAACAATATATCAAATCAATATACGACTACTACACAAACAAACAAAACCCATATATATATTTCTAGATTTAATCAAAAGAAGGAGGGAAACCATACACAGCAAAAACATATATTATTTCTAGAATTAAACACATATAGCCTTAGGCTAAAAGCGGCTTGAAAATCACTTATTTTGTGTCCAACAATTATAAACAAAACAATCAAAACTACACAGAAACATATGAACGACTCATTCCAAAGAAGCAGAGAATTTAAATGTTACAAAAAAGGAGATGATTTCCCCATCCCCCCGAAAATTGGCACAAAAAAGAAAAGAGAAAGTGTGAAATGAACTCGAAAATGAGCAAGCATATGAAATATATTTATTAGTTGTAAGTTTTATGCTACATATTTAGCGAATATGTTTACTTCTACTATATTTGATGCCTATATAATGCATACATACATATATATCTATCTGTATCTGTATTCTGTATCTGTATCTACATGTATCGTATCGTATATTTTATTAGGCGCCATTAAGCAGCAGCGTCGTTTGGCGGCTAACAGAGAGCACCCCTATCAGCGCGCAACGGTCGGTGTGCCAGCCAAGCCGGCGGGTTTCATTGAGATACAGTAAAAAACCCGCAGAAAAACAGCAAGAAAAACAACAAAAAAACTACAAAAAACTACAAAAATCTACAAAAAACTATAGAATTTCGTTTCGTTTCTTAGCGAAACTTTAACCACAAAAATCAAGAAATATCAACCATAAATATCCCTCACGAAAACAAAGAAGAAAAGAAAGAAATATAAATTAAAAACAAAGAAGAAAAGAATGAAATATAAATTAAAAACAAAAACAAACAAAAATCATACGAAATATTTTCGTATTTGGTGGTTGTTGGGCCCGGACCGTGTTTTTTGTAACCCAACAACCGCACACAATTTAGATCAATTATCGTAGCAATTTGCTGTATTTATAACCACATATCGAGATGCCACTGTAGCCAATGAAACACCGCCGGAGCTGTTGGCCCAAAGCCAGGCCAGGCCGCCGCTCTGCCCTGATCGGTCGTCACTCGTGCCCAAAAAAATCAATTGTCAAGTGGCACCGCGCCTCCACAGGTTAGTTGCGTTTTCCACTCATTTTTATATTTTCTTTACCATATCAAACTGTTACTTTCTCTACGTGTTGTCCTTTCTTGACGCGTCGAAGTAAAGTGCAAGGGGGTTCTGTTTCCACTTGCATTTTATTTCGTACATTTTGCGAGTTCTGAAAAAAGAGTACAGGCACACATGATGCTGCTGAAACGAAAAGTTGTTTATTTTTCTTAGATATGAATATTTATATACACGCAATCTTTTAATATTGTATTTTTTTCCTTTGTTTCCACGTTGACTTGTGCCTTTGATGTTTTACAAAAAAAGAAAAGAAAAACCGAAAACCGAAAAAAAAAACAAATTCAAAAGAGAGAAAAGTTGTATGCAAAATCTGTAGATTGTAGTAGACTTTTCCCTTGTATTACTCTCGGATAAGCCATATACCATATATATACTCTTTATATATACTATATATAGAACCCTCTTTAATGAGATATGAACTTTACATGTGTATCCTAGGCCATAAGTCCCCCCCTGTTTAGTCCGTAACGAATATCTACGATTATTTTGTATTATGCGTTCGAATGTAAACGATGTTGCAATCGAACCGAAAAACCGAAAAGTGTACCACAATAAAGATCAATGATTTTTGTTGCAATGCAAAACAAACAGATAAAAAAGGAAAATCTAAAAAAAAAAAGCGAACACAACAAAAACAAAACAAAATCCATACCAAGTCTTATGATTCTTTACTTCGACTTCTTTCAGAAATTCTCCTCGGAGAACAGAGATCTCCTCTCGCTCTCTCGAAAAACTTTCAACCAAAAATCTAACGCTTTCTGAAAACTAAACCCCCCACAGTAAAAATTATAAAGTATTTATCTCGTAATCAGTAATCAGTCACACATAACTCATTGATCAGAATTAATTATAATAAAAGAACACTTCACTATGTCTGTTTGCAACTCTAGTAACTAAGAAAACTAAACGATAGATGCGAAACACCACACCACACCACACATATACCTATACATAAACCCCCCCCCTCACATACACACACTCGTCCCCTGGGACGCCTAACTCTATGCTTACCACGATCCACCACCCAGAACCACCCATTCTGATCCGCATCCCCAGCCAGTCCCAGCCAGTCCCAACCAGCTAATACCAACCAACATTACCAATGCCATGGCATATGCATCTACTATATACCGTGCCATACTCCGTACTCTTAATATAAAGACACACATATGTATCTCCGACATCCGATATGTGCATCTATTGTTTACGTGTACTTAACAGACTTACTCTCTAAGCTTATGGGTTTTGGTATCACAGTAATCTCTATATACATGATTGCGATTAATTGTTCTCTTAGCTTAGTTATTTAATGATATACAACTGATAAAATTGCACTTGCATTTGCTTACACAACAAATGATAATCTCTGTACAAATACAAATAGAAACCGAAGAAAGAAAATATTTTATAACACACACACACACAGAGAGAAACAGTCCCACGTACAGTGCGTTTTGAAACTACTTTATCGATAATTATCGATCAACCAAACCCACAATCGATAATATATCGAGCTCAATATTTATTTCATTCTACATCGATTCAACGATTACTCAAAGGTTTAACCTTTTAACAGTCGAAAACCTGTTTCTGTGTATGAATTCAATTCTGATATTTAATCAATGACCATTTCGATTGCTTGCCATATGCTGGCTTTTTCGATAAGCTTTCTACAGCTTTCTATTAATCGAATTGGCAATAAATACTCTATTCACACACAAATGATACTAAAAGCAATGCCACACCAAAACAATTGTATAATTGTAAAAAACCAAAAAGAATAACAAATCTGCACCAAAGAACTCAAACCGGACTCTGCGCAACCCCCTGCTCAAGAGAGGAACAAATTATATATTAAAAACCTTTATTTTTTTATTTTTTAAATGTAAAAAACCAACAAAATGTAAATAACGCTTTCGTTTATATCATAATAATTGAAATACTTTCTGGCATTTGTAAAAATTAAAAAAAATGAGAGCTAATGCACCTGCAATTTTATATACATACATACATATAATATATATATTTTAATATTTACTTCCCCTAATAACTTATGTGATGAAAACTATATAGCGTATTAAACAAAAACAAAAACAAAAACCAAGGTCTAGCCACAAAAATAAAAAAAATATGTGATGTAATACTATTGCTAATTTTAACTAACCAAAGGCCAAGTTAACCAAAAAACAAAAGAAAACTAGCTCGAAGAAACTCAGTTATAATTTCAAAACAGAATCTTTCATGTTCTTGTAAATTCGAGTCTGAGAACGAACTTCAATAACCATCAAATGTTGCATCAAATAACGTTTCAACAAACCAAAAACACGAATATTTTTGCACTATCAACAACTTTTCTATATTTTCTCGTATAATTTTAATACAATCTTCTAATGATGTATGTGTTTGTCTTTACTATATCCAAGAAAATGTATACCGCATCGAATATATTCTAATTGAAGGATGCGGTTGATCATGATCGAGCAAAAAGTTACTAAACGTTTGTACGCCATTGCAAAAAATAATAAAAAGAACCACTCTAAATACCACATATACTCGTATACTCGTACAATATCTATATGCATGTGTTTGTGTCCCCTCACTGATCATGGAATATGCCAAATACAATCCAATATTTCGGTTAATGCGCTGCAGCTGTCATTTGGTAACTTTTTGAGCCTCATAACTCGCATAACAAAGGACCTAGAGAGATTAAAAGTAACTGCTAACCATGATATATTAATCAATACTCAATTTCCACGTCTACGAATCTTTTTCTCTCTCTTTACATGCTAACTAAACCAAAAACCACACTCCACACACATTCGAACCAAACAAACATAAACAATAAACAAATAATACAACAAAATACCACATAACAAATAAAATACTTTTTAAAATACCAAATAAAATACTGAAAAAAATTATAAACACAAAACAAAATAATTAAAAAACGAATAACTTTTTTAATTTAAAAAAAAAAACAATTTACAAACCAAAAAATCGCTTTAAAACATTTTTAAAATTAAAAAAAAAAACATTTTTTAAAAATAAAAAAATAAACATTTTTATAATTTAAAAAAAACAAAATATTTCACAAAAATACATAAACACTCCCAACAAACCATTCAATAAATCCACTTACAAACCCAAATAACAACAACAACCACTCCCACAACGACGAACCACGAACCATGAACCATGAACCCTGAACCACGAACCACCGACTGCCTTAGATGAGCACAGAAGCAGAGCCACGCCATCGGGAAAAAGCCAAAGCCAAAGCAACAGCAAAGCCAATCGGAATGCAGCAGCTGCAGAGCAATATGTGTGTGTGGCATATGTTTGGGCCAGGCTAACACTCCAGCAACTAAACAACAAATACACATAGCACTAAAATCTGCATCCTGAAGCTCTGGCGCCGCCTGTTTCGCTCACTACTCGGCAATCTCTTCACTCACTTTGCAACAAAAAAATAGCAGCATAAGCAGCAGTAGAAACAAAAACAGTATATATTGAATCTTGTGGCCATTAAACTGTTAACAACAACAAAACCAACATGTAAGAAGAAACAATCGATAAGAGAATCAAACATAGATTTTAGTATAGTTAACCTACAAAACAAAACAAAACAAAACAACAAAAAAACAGAACAAAAAGGAGAAAACAAAATGTTAGCTTTTAGTGAAACAAGAAAAGTTCAACGAACAAAAACATACTTAAATCATATATAAATATACAAATTTGTATATAGGGAAGTAGTAGCCCCGCTTCCCCCCTCAGAATCCTCAACAAGAAGTGCAGGAAAAAGCAACATCAGCATGTTAACGGAATCTCATCCAAGAAACTTTTTTAATTTTTTTAAACCAATTCTTACAAAACAAAAACTCATTTGCAGGGTAAGGCAAAGAAGAATCTGTCATAAGCTAATCGAAATTAGTTGTTTTTTTTTTTTAAAACCCCCCGCATCCACCATATTATTGCAAGATTTGCGGCAAGGAATCTGTACGTAATTACTCATCCCGTTGGGTGCAGGTTTCTTGCCACAGCTATCTCTAGTTCTGTAAGCCTAAGTTAAACAGAAATATTGATATATATATTTTTGTTGTTGTTAAACTGACGCAAATTCTTGTTGATGAAGTATTTTTGATTATGTTATATTATATATATATATCTAAAAACACCATACATATCTGGGCAGCCTCGGTCCCCCTCCCATTGACCGTGTGAAAGGGAGTGGGGGAATCAGCGGAGCAGCGGAGAAAAGCGAGCGAAACATTAATTTGCATAATACCACATTAATCACGTCTAACAGCCATATTTAGTTAATGAAAATAACCATATTACGATAATTATGGTACGAGTAATAATATCAATATAATGTACAATTAAAAGCTACACTTAAATTATTTTAAATAATCTAAAGCTAATGTATTATATGCAGAAATAAAACCACAAAACAAGAGAAAAAACGAGAAGAACAAACAAATACTTTTGCCCAAGAAGGAGGCACCACACAAAAAGAATTCTTTGATTTAAAATAAATATTCAGCGGCCAAAACGAGGTCTCCAGGCATTGTTGAAGTAAACAAATCTCTTAAACTAAATGTAGAGCAGTTTTTTTTTTTTTCATACATACATATCTTAACGGATAGATGACAGATTAGCAGCGACGAAAATAAAGCGAATTAATTGCATTTAAATTATGGTACAAAGCATACATACAAAGCGGACCAAGCGAAACTTGGTGCAGAGTTATATTTTAAATTGAAGAATTTTAATTTGTTTTTTTTTTTTGGAGAGGAAATTATATCTCAATCTGTGCCTTAAATGCCGTTCAAGAATTGGCATCAATCAAAATAACGAAAAGAAACCACACACATATTTTGAAATTATTCTGCAAATTGTGAGATCTTATACTCAACATCGATGAAAAATATAAATATAGTACAATAATAATAATAATGATAATACCTAATGATAGATAAAAACGGCAATCGTGCAATTGTAGCAATTTCAAAATTCTCGTTGGCTTTGCTAATTGATTAACATTTTGAAAACATACAATATACCTTTAGTTGAGTAAGCGCTCTCATTAACTGAATAATGTGTCTCTTAATACCCAAAATCAGAATAGCAACCAGAATAAAAATGTTCATCCAGCAGCAGCCCCAAGAGATGTGAGGTGCATGCGAATTCATCGATTAATTGTTAGATAATCCATACACCTGATCAGAGCTTGTCTATGAATACACCAGATACATACATACAATATACACATAATACGCACACATGTAACAAATCAAATGAATAGAAATCTATACATAACTTAACTTTAACTTTTTGCATAAATAAATGTTTATAAAAAATCCAAGTACCACCAAATGGTTGTTTTTTTTGGGGCATGCATATGAAAATGCATTCCGTTTTGCACATTTTTTCTAAATTGATTGAGTGCATAACCGAATAAATCCATCAATCAAGCGCACACGGATTAAAAAAGCTGCAAAATGGCACAAAATAAATAGATTAAATTCCTGTAACCAGCTGTGAAATCCGCAAACAAACATTTACAGGACTGCCACTGGCACACCGGATGTCTCCTTGTTGCATGTCGACATTGACAGATCTTTTGGCAGTTGGATTACATGGATTTTTTTCTTTCGTATTCGCGTGACCTGCAGAATGAAATACCCAAAAAATACCGAAACCACAGGGGAGCAAGCCCGCTAGTCCGCAGGTTGCATGATGGAACAATTTAACTTTTAAACATTTTGGTGAAAATGGGGCTTGTTAACAGAAGAGCGAACGATGGTATGCTTCCGCCACTAAATGAAAATAAATCCCAATTTCTTTAAAAACCTTCTGAATCATTAGGTACACATATTAGGAGTATATAAGAACAGTATATAAAAGAACAGTACAGAATTGAATTTCAACCGACGTTTTTTTTTTTAAAGATATAGTCGACTTGTTGTTCTGAAGTTTTGGGTTCCGCGAAAAAGTGCATCTCACATTTAAATATCTCCAGTAAAACATCGCTATGCAGATGGTAGAAAAATATTGCACAGCCGAATGAAAGAAGCGATTTCCAGTGAAAGCAGAAAAGGAAAATGCCCTGTTCCCTCCAATTTGATGCTGTTTTTTGTACGCTCCTTCATACTCTTACTGCAAGTCAGTGGCAAAGCCTTGCAGTCTCGATAATGGAGTTCACTCTTCAGCACATAGAAAAGGTCTCCTAGCCGATGAACTTTATATTTCATAGGGGGAAGTGTTTTGCTTCCGTAATTTTGTATGCCCCAGATGCTTCTGGGAGAATGGGTTTCGATGCTGTCCCTGATATGCGATGGATACGTTCGAAAGGAAGCTGGTGGCAGGTGGTCCGCTTTAACTTTAAGTTCAGTTGCAGCCAGGCTTAGGTTTTCATTTCCAGTTCGACAGTTCGACGCGACTGTCGCTGCAAAAAGCTTTGAGGTTGAATGCAATTAAACCTGTCATCGATTGGAGAGGATTGGAGAGAGGGTGGAGCCGCTGACCGCAACGGCAAAGAGTTCGTTAATATAGTTAGCCACCAGTTCAAAGGTTACCAAAGAGCCGTGTGCGGTTTTTTTCAGTTTTCTGTTTCTCGAAGACTGGAATGTGGAACATTCTCGCTTGTGGCTGCTGAAAAAGCAGAACAGGAAGCCACCCATATACAAATCAGGTCACAAAAGACAAAAAGTTGAGCTATTTTTGGTTCTATTAAACATTAAATAAAAATTTTGTTTTTTGAATTGCTCTATACTTTTGCTGAAAAACGTACTCTGTAAAATTCTTGGGGAAATTGCTTTTATTTGGTATTTTCTTATATTCTTGTCTCCACTGAACTGCTGTTCGGAAGCACCTGAAAGCATATTTTACTTTGAGCTATCAATTAAGGCAGAAATGCCTTGGGAGACCCACATGCCCAGCAAAGCCGCAAAGAACAATGCGAACAATGGACAGTTTTTGGAGAAAAGAAAAACGAAAATCAGGCGTTGAAGAAGAATACATTTAAAATTTTATTTGAAATATTAATTTAATGTAGCTTAACAGACTAGAGGAAAAACCAGTGTCGCTTTCCGACCCCGTGACCCACCCAAATATATTTAAAGGAAAATAAAAAACACACAGAGCAAGAGAAAGAGAGAGAAAATGAGAGAAATGCTTGGCATTTTTCATTTAGACAATCCAAGGACAACAAAAACAACAAACATGTGACCCATGGACCCCACAGCACACAGCGTTCGTTCATTCATTTAGCATCAATTTATGGCAGGAGTCGCACCACAAACAGAACCAGGAGCAGGCTCAGCTGTGCACCCAGCCAGTGGCGGGCCAGCCGTGAGGCTTGTCCGCAGATGTTCTCGAGAACGGCACAGTTCCTGAAGTGCTTCTCGTCGGACAGCATTTTGGCCGTTTCCCGGGCAAACTCCGCTGAATTCTGGTAGCACTTGTATCTCGCGCTGTTGTAGATGCAGGTCTCGTAGGCATAGCGGGCACTGGAAGAGTCAGAGGGCCACACACACATCGAATGACATCGAATGAAATTTCCCCGCCTGCCAAATGGCATTAGCCAAAGCCCGCACTTACCAACAGAATTCCATGAATTTGTCGCTTGCGTTGCGCGTCGCATCGTGCAACTCATCACTGAGGATGCCCTCGAACTCGGATGTGCAGCTGACCCAGTCCAGCTGGATGTAGGCGAAGCAGTCCTTGTGCCTCAGGTAATCTGCAAAGCCGACCAACATACAGTAGAGTGGGGCTGGTGGGGCAGTGGGTGGGCGGGGGTCCACCATCAAATGAATAAATCATTTTGCTGGGCACTTAAAGTCCTGTCAAGTCGAGGGGTCCTTCGTGTGAACTTTGGCCATGGACTGAGCAGGGATAATCCCGATGTGTGTTGATTGTGTGCTTGATTGTGTCTCAGTGTTGGCCATGCCCTGTGGTTGTATCTCAGTGTAAGCTCGGTGTAAGGTGTATCTCAGCTGGAGCCCTGCGTGCCTTGGGCTTGTGTGTAGTGTGGCTGGTGTTTATCTGGCTCTGTTTGTGCTTCACAAATTGATTTAATTCCTGGAAAATGTAACCGCACGACGCTTACCTCGCTGAAAATCCGTATCGCCGCAGAATTTATAGAAAAATCGACGGGCCCCTTCCACGTTGATCTTAAAGGTTTCCAGCTTTCGGTCGTTGAGGCAGCGCTTCGAGTAGGCATCAAAGCATCGCATCCCGCGGTTGAAAATGCTGAAAAACATAGTCCCATTTAGATGCGAATATTTGAATAGACTCGGGTTGTTTGAGTGCCCAAAATACTGTTGCCATGTACTCCGCCGTGCAAATATAAGTCCCAAAGTGATTGCCTCGATGACAATCCGAAGAAGCCAATAGCCTGTCCCTGGGTACTTTATTGCTACCTGACTGAATTGTGTTATGGTTCAGCAGTTCCAAAAACTTTTGCAGACTGTATCAAATCCCATTTAACCAAATTTGCACAGTAAATCCAAGGAGTTTAATGGAAAAAAGGGAGAAGAATTCTAAGAATTTTATTCTCATGGGGATTTAAGAATTGCTTCAGCAAGAAAAGACCGCAATTCTTTCCTTTAAGCATGCACAGTCTCCAAGTTTCTTAGGGAAGTAGTATTTCTTGTTAAACATACAAACTTTTGACAAAGTTAAAAATGCATCCCTCAAAGTCGGTGTGGCGCAAAGTTTTCCTTAAGAAATTTACAAGCATTTGTTTCAAGAACAGCTTCTGTCCTCACATATTTACGAGCATACATATAAGTCCACTCAAATTACATAACATCATCTTTAATTTACGAGGACGTTCTTGGGAGCTGGTGTCTAATGTCCAATTTGCAATGCCCAAAATCCGATGTCCGCGGCTGATGGCTTACTTGCACTTTGTCGTGATGTCGCTCTTGCTGATGATGATTTTGGTGTTCTGCAGGAACTCCATTAGATGCGGCGGCAAATCCTTGAAGCAATCATCGACCATTCGCTGCGTGCTGCCGCAGTCCTGCCTCAGGGTGGTCTCATTTTGGCCAAGTCCGGGAACCGCAGTCCCCATGAGGACGATAGAAAACCCCAGCACTATGGACAAACAAGAGTTGTTTACGCACATTCTTGGGGACACTTGTTGCCTGGTTTCGGTAAAGAAATAAAGAAAGATTGATGGTGGTCTCTGGGCTCCCGGGCAAGTCAACCGAACGAATTCTAACAGCGAACTGTGCCGACCAGTCGCGAGCAGCATCTTTAAAAGGACTTCCCGAACCTGATTAAACCTGATGTTAACTGAATGTTATGCGCAGCGCATGCGCCTCGACAGATCCACAGCCAGCACGTGTTTCCTCTTTTGTTTACATTACAAAGGCAGGCGACATCGTCTTCAATGCCAGACAGACCGGCAGTCGGACACGGAACGGGTCTTAGGCAAGGAATTTGCATAAATTAGTATTCCCTCTTTGTCAGTCTGTCTGTGACTCTGCGACACGCAGGAGCTACGGGTATATGTACTTGTCACCCAATTTGCCATCGTTTCAAGTCAAATTCAAGAGATTGATTTTCCTTGTCTCCAGCTATCCTTATTCCGTAGCATACAGCTTAGAGTACGGCCTTCCTGGTTGGGCCAGGATTACCAAACCGCACTGGTGTCGTGTTAATTAACTCACCTTCATTGCCAGTCCTCGTGTGACTTTTGTGACCCTGGTGCCCAGTGTGTAATCAAATGACTGGCTTTGTTTCTGTGCTGGCAATTTGAATGCATATTCCAAAGCCATCAAACCAGAACAGAACAGAAGGGAACCGAATTGTCCAGAGGGCGAATTCCTGACTGATGGGATTGAGGATTTCTTGATTATTTTCTTTGTGGTTTTGATAAGCCAACATCTGGAAATGTATCAGTAAATAGATGTAAATGAAAAGCAAATTCGCAAATGAAAATGCAACAGGCATCAGTTACCTCCGAATTCCCGTTGTCTTGTGAAAATGGTTCTCTTGGCTTAATTCTGAAAGTTACCGTTTATTATTTAAATTTTCCGTACGATTTGAATTTGAATATAACTGAAACCGCAGCTAAGCCAATAAATATATCGATAGTGGTACTGGTCAAGCTGATTGCGATAGTCCAACCATCGATAGAATTTCAACGTGAGAGGTTGTTGGTGACGCAGCAGGCAGCTTGTGTCATTCACAATCGAAAACAGCTGACGCTGACAGTTGAATTGAATAACAAACAAATATTTCACAGATAGAGACAGAACGGAAATAAATGGCGCTGCGATGTATAAACAATCTGGAAATATTCTTGAGGCGGTGCACTGCACCCACGTTACACCGCTGCTGTGTGGCCAGCAGCAGAACAGCTCACACGGCCAGCAGCAGCAAAGGCAGCGGCGGCGACAATAGCAAAGACAAAGAGAATAATGGCCAGAATAAGTCCGGGTACAGGAGGTTTGGCTGGCGCAGTGTTTTTCAGTTCTGTGTTCCCTTCTCCATGGGTGCTCTGGTCAGTGCCGTGCTGATAGAAGGACATAGGGACGAACTCACACCAACGATCTCAGCGCGTTCGCTGAAAGGACGGCGAAATGAATTCAACTTCATCGCTGACGTGGTGGCCGGCTGTGGAGACTCCGTGGTGTACATTGAGATTAAGGACACTCGCCACTTCGACTACTTCAGTGGTCAGCCCATAACAGCGTCCAACGGATCGGGGTTCGTGATCGAGCAGAACGGTCTCATTCTGACCAATGCCCATGTGGTTATCAACAAGCCGCACACGATGGTGCAGGTGCGGCTGTCGGACGGACGCACCTTTCCCGCCACAATCGAGGACGTGGACCAGACCTCTGACCTCGCCACGCTGCGCATTCATGTCAGCGGCCTGCCCGTGATGAAGCTCGGCAAAAGCAGCACCCTGCGGTCCGGCGAGTGGGTCGTGGCCCTGGGCAGCCCCCTGGCGCTGAGCAACACGGTTACTGCTGGCGTCATAAGTGCCACGCAGCGTGCCTCCCAGGAGCTGGGGCTGCGCAACCGCGATATCAACTACCTGCAGACGGACGCGGCCATTACCTTTGGCAACTCTGGGGGGCCGCTGGTGAATCTGGATGGCGAGGCCATTGGCGTCAACTCAATGAAGGTCACCGCTGGCATCAGCTTTGCCATACCCATCGACTATGTAAAGGTGTTCCTCGAGCGGGCCGCGGAGCGTCGCAAAAAGGGATCTGCCCACAAAACGGGATATCCGGTCAAGCGATACATGGGCATCACCATGCTGACCCTCACGCCTGACATACTGTTCGAGCTGAAGTCCCGCACTCAGAACATGCCCAACAATCTGATGCACGGCGTGCTGGTCTGGAAGGTCATTGTGGGCTCACCGGCACACAGGTGAGCAGGGTCGACAATCAATCCATCCATATCACTAATCTCTGTCTATTTTGTAGTGGCGGTCTGCAACCAGGCGACATTGTCACCCACATTAACAAAAAGGAGATCAAGAACTCCTCGGACGTGTATGATGCCCTGGCCGAAGGCAGAAAAGACCTGGAAATCGTCATCTTGAGAGGTGTTAAGCAAATGCATGTGAAAATCACACCAGAGGATCCCTAGGAAACGATCCTCGTGTGCTTCCTCGGCTCCACCTACCCGACTACTATTATCATTAGTTTTAATTTAAATTTGACATGATTGTGCTTAAGTGATTTGCCATTATACAAACCGCGCTACCAAACGAACCAAAGCCTGGGAAAAGGTTTTTGTCCACGAGTACCAGCAGGCCCATATATGTAGAGCCCGCTTGCCTATATTTGATTTTCGGCTAACGAGTAAGGAAATTTGCATAGATCGAGCTCGTTATCATTGGCCATTTTGAATGGCGACACGACCATAAGTTAATCTACGCATCGTATGGCATAAATGTACATATCTCTTGTCCCGTGAACATCATCGATTTCTCTTTCATGGAGAGCCCGCGCTGATCGCTGATCGTCGATCGCTGTGCGTGTCTCTGTTCCGTCTGTTGCGACTGTCTGTCTGGCAGCAGTCCCATCCAACAACGACAAAAATGTATTTACGCTAATTGAAATATCTCGCGTTGCGATCAATCGATGCCATATTTTTTATAGGCCAAACCTCGGACGGACAGCAATGCAACGGAACGACACACGGAACTGCAGCGGCAACAGCCACGAAAACGTCGAAAACCGAAATGCAAATTTCAATAAATTTATGCAACTGTATTCCCAGCGCTTCAGCGCCTGACCTGGCCTCTGAGTCTTTTGACCACCCTTCAAGTGGATATTATGACTAGCTGAAGATGTTTGCATTCCTGCAAAGACCAGCAAACCCTTTCTTTTGTTGCAGGAAAGAGCTACCAAGATTGGATCGGAATGCTCGTTCCAAAAACCATACTTTGAGTGGAAAACAAAGATTTATTTGTATAGATAATCCGACAAGACTTTGCTATATATGGAGACAAGGTATTTGAAAGGGTATGTTATGCTTCGGTTAGCCGTGGTAACCTTTCCTTCTTGACTTTTTTTGGCTTGTACTTTGTGGGTGACATGGCAGACGATGGCGAGATGCCGACACTGATGTAGTTGCTGTTGTCTGTAGCTGCTGCTGCTGCTGTTGCTGCTGTCGTTGCGTGAAAAGTGAAATTCTTCTGATTATTAATTTTATTTTCGCTTTTGGCGATGCTACGCTTTTTCAGCTTTTGCATATAAATTCATACGATATTGAATCCACCGGCCATTCCCCATTCCCCATTTCCAATACCATTGTTGGAGTGGTTTATGCGACAGCGGCCTTTATGACATTGTTGGCACTAAGTTACCTTTATTGCTTATAAGCCGCACGCATAAATGCGGCTTAAAGTTCATAAATTTGCCAATATTCGGCCGGGGTTAAGCAAACGGACCTTTTTATATACTCGCACTCGCACTCGTACCCGTACTCGTATTCGTATTCGGACTCGTCTGTAAACACTTTTTACTTTATTTGCTGGCGCCCCACGCTTTTTGCACTTTCTTTCTGGCCATTTACAGGCGGCATCCATTTCGATGCGCCTCCATCCGCCTCGTTTCTTGTTGCTTGTGGCTTGCTGCTGGTCCGCTGTGCTGTCCGTGGTCGGGTGTCCGCTGTCTGATGTCTGCTCACCTCTGCGACAACTAATTGAAATATTTAAAATGCATAAAAGTATCGCATTTAAACTTTGCAATTAGTTTGTGGTGATTCGCTGCCGCTGCCGCTGCCGCTGCTGCTGTCGCAGTTGTTGCTGCTGTTGTCTTTGCGGGGGGGATTTTGTTGTTGTTGGTGTCGTTGTGGCGCGCTTAAATTACAAACCTGTGAGAAATTTTGTTGCTTTTTTGTCGGTTTCTATGTGCCACAGTTGCTGCACACCATACCCTAGCCGACAGGGGGGGCGTAACGATTATGGATTGATTTTTCGATAGATCTTCGGATAGATGAAAAGCTATACATTTTGCTAATTTGTTGGTTCATCCGTACAAACGACATTTCTTATTGATGCTCTATAGTGCAGTAGCTCAAATATGATCATACTTGACAGGACTATGAAAAAAAGCCGAACTAAACGTACTTTTTCTTATAGATTTCTTGGCACAGCTGTTTTTTTTTAATTACAAAAAGTGAATTTCTTTTAATGTTTCGATCTAGAGGTAATGAAGTACCTAACATCTGATTTCAATGAACTTAGATGATAAACTCTGAAAAGCTGATAAATGAAGCTAGTTTCAGCTTACCGTCTGGGTAATCTTGAGCTTTCAAATCCAGAACTTTTAAGTTTAATTTTAAAAACTCAGGAAAAGTTGATACAAATTATTTCTGGTGTTTTTATATTTTATTTGTATAAATACATTAATTAGGCGTCGTTTATAAATATAAATGTATAAACGGCAGAAGGTTGACCAAAATTATTTAAAAAAAATCTTGACCAGAAACAAAAAAATTCATTCAAAGTTTGTAAAGCCCGAAAGCGATCGCAGAGTAAAAAGTGACATTAAAAATGTACAAATGCTTATATCTTAATATTATTATTTTATTTAGCTTTTTTATTTTTATTGCATTTTATTATTATTTTAAAATCGATAGTGTCTATGACATGGACTGACAGCACTTCCTAAGTCAGAATGAATATGAACCCAAGGAAGGCAAAATATGGAAGAGTTAGTGACTTTTGTATGAATAATTGAACTGTTTAACTCTACATTCTCCATAGGACACCCACACAATTGTTTAGGTTTATTTTTTTATATATTTAAGTAGTTTAAATTAAGATCACAGAGCTACCTTTGCGGTGAGCAGCGCGATTCCGTCTACCGCCTGTCGCCTGCCGCCTGCCTCGCTGCAGTTTTGTGGCTAAGACCGATCATGTTCACACGCTCCGCTCCGGCCATAAAGCCAGAGCCGGCTCTGGGCCCAAACGGTGAGTGTTGATCTCTGTTTGTGTCTGTGTACGGATTTGGCTCGACTTACACTTTCATACTCGTAAAAGGCATCAATTAACGATGAGCTGTGCGGAGGATTTGGGTTTCGCACATCTCCATCAATTGTCCATCAATGATGAGGGTCACCCGGAAAGCGTCGACGGCGCTGATTTGATTGAGTTATTAAATGTGCTGTTAATTGCAGCACGCCGCAGTGGGCACTTGGGTTCAAAAGGCCTTTGATTTGTCGCGCTAACCCAGAAATGTCAGACATTGAATTTTGCACGTGTAATTATGGCTGTGGCTGGTGCTGGTGCTGGTGCCTGTCTGATGGTGACCCCATCACGTCGGCTGTGTACCCTGCCGGCACCTACAACAACTTTCTCGTCCGCTGTTCCCATGAACTGCTCACATTTAAACATATCGGCAGGCAGGCAGGAAGGCAGGAAAACTGCATAGAGCAACAGCAAAGAGTTGCAACACAAACAACAACAACAACAGCATGCTAAACATTTAGGTTCATGACACACAACTGTAAAATGTTTCAGCTTCAAAACTTTTACCGCCGATAATAAATGGCTGCGACTTTGCGCCCCCAAAAGTTCAAGACATCATTCGGTTCGGGATTCGGGGTTCGGGGTTCGCGGCTTGGGGAATTCCCGCATGTGAAAAGTTCTCCAGCAGGGACAGCACGGACCATGGCCATGGACAGGAAGTTAGCCAGTCAGCCAGTCGGATGGATGGGATGGGATGGGATGGCTTATGGCTTAGATGAAAACGAAGCCAAGAGCATGCGCTTGCTGGCCGATGGCCAATGCCACGGGCCATAAATCATTTTAATATGCCAAAAGTTACATAATAATTCTGCCAGCATCGTCATCATCATCATCATGATCATGATAATTGACAACTGGGCAGAGAGGCTTCAGGTACACAGCATTAATCAAGAAATCATGGAAACTCTTGCAGGGGAAGTCGCTGTCGAAGTGGAGTTGGTGGCACAGAAAACAAAAATGAAGTCATCGCTGCTCAAAAACTGTCCGAATTGAAATGTGTTTTAATGCGCCGTTTTATGTGGCGCACCAAATTGTTTCTAATGGTTAATGGACACGATCTGGGACTGGTGCTGGGACCCCGCCTCGATTGCACTAAATCAACAGATTCGTAAAAAAACAACGAAAAAAAAAACACTAAAAATTATGATGATTACGCGGAAATGTGTGGCAACTGCCTGGGCCACTGGGCAAAAATGCTTTATGAAATTGCACAAGTGTTGGAAATTGCTGAATTATTGCGCTCTGGCCCGGCCTGGCCTGGCCTGGCCTGGGTCCCGGGTCGCCGCAGGGCGCTGTGCAGTTTTCATTTAACATTTTCGTTTGGAAAATGTCTTGCTCTGGGGCTGGGGCTGGGACCGGGACCGGGACTGGGACTGGGACTCGGACTGGGGCCAGAGCCAGTGACAGAGCTTAGTGGGTCAGTTTACACATCTGGCTTTTGGCTTCGTTTTTGTAGTGTTGGTCAAATATTTGCGGGCAGCAGCGTAAAAAGTCATCATCATTAATAATCATGATGGAAATTTCACCTGCCTGGAAAAGCGCTTTTGCCCAGTGCTGCTGCTGCTGTATTGCTGCACTGCTGTACTGATGTTGATGTTTTCTTTATTTAGGCAAATCCATCAATTACTTACGTTCGTTGTTCAAGTCATTTGTTTCCCGCTGCCCCGGCTCCCAGGTCCCAGCTTCAAGCTGGGGCATGGAAAACGCTCTCGAGCGTTACGAAAACTGGCCTCTAATCTAGCTCAGCGATCAGCAGAGCCGATGATCATCAGGCAACTTTTCAATCTGTCCCCCAATTGATTGATTCGTCAGCGCTCGGCCAGTGACAATCCCCACAAAGCACAGGATTTATCTCCAACTTTAAATGTCTAAATGTCTTCTGACCATTTTCAGACAAATTATGCATAAAATTGAGACTCAATGAAATGATGTCATCCGTCTGAACAGTCAGTCGGTCAGTCGAGTGGTTGGGTGGTGGCACTGGCCTAAGCGATAGCCAAACGTTTCTAAAGTTTCGTAGACGTAGAAATCGGGCCACCTGAATCATTTAATTGTGGCGATTTTTCACAAAATTGAAACATCTTCCGGCATGAGAGAGCAGAGCCAAGACAAACGATGTGTGCCCCGAAATTAGTTTTTCGCATGCTGCCTGCCTAGCCTCGAGGCGTGAAAAGATTTTCGCATGCAAGGTGCGGCACCGTCGACAACATCAACAGCAGCAGCAGCAGTAGCAGCAGTGGCAGCAGCAGCAACAACAACAACAACAGCATTTGTGCCACTGGCAGCGCAGCAAGTGTTGCTCTAATTTATAAAATGTTTTTGCTACCAACTCGCAGCGGCTGTGAAAAGAGGAGAAAACAAGTGAGAGTGATCGAATGGGGCATACCCAGGGGTGAGCCATGGGGCCCGGGAGAAAGAAGGGATTGCTGATGGCTCTTGGCAGTTCTAGAGGATGAGGATATTCAAACAAGGGGAGCGTGTTCTTAGCTATTGTTGAGGAGGTTATAACCTTTTAAAAGATAGTTAGAGTAGGCCGTAGGAGCAACAGAGAGTGGGTGATAGGAGGACCTTCCTTTGTCGAGGCCTTCTTCTCTTCCTCTAATCGAGAAAGCAGGCTAGAACTCTTTTGAGGCAGAATGAAAGCACTCCTGTGGGTCTTCCTCCTACAAGTCCGGCTTGAAATGGGGTTATACCAAGAATCCAAGACATCCATTACGGAGCACTTTGGCTTAAAGCAGGGTATTTCCCCACAAATTAATTGCCTTGCGGTTCTCACACACACACACACGAATGGTGGGGCCGCCAAGGCCTGGCAGAAATTTCACTTCTATAGAAATTCCGCAGCTCAACGATCGCCAGAGCCTGGGGCTTTTCTTTCACACTTTTTCTCGGATCTGATGTGGCTGATGTTGCTGTTGCTGCTGTCACTTGCCTTAGTTGCCCATGTGGCCTGATGTTGCTGCCTGTTTTGGCTGGTTGCTGCCACTGTGCTGGCTCTTCCTCTGTTGCTTTTGTTTATTACGCATGACATGCAGCACTCGCCCACCCATCATAAGTGCCGTCACATGTTTTAATGGAATGCCAGGCAGGGGCAGGCGGCAGGCTCTAAAAGTTTTATATTTCTACTTCATTAATTGAAATTACAAAACAACACGATAATATATGTACATATCTGCCTGTAACCGCCAGAGTCTTTGTTTTGTGCAATAATTTATTTTTACTATTGCCGCAAAAGATGTTACGGCGCGGCACTGGCGATGCGGCAAGTGGAGCGAAAGACTTTCTCTCTCTGCGTTTCCGAACACGGAAGGTAAGTTTATGACCTCCGCAGGCCGTTGTCTCGGCTGGTAGTTCCCAATTTTATGTTCTATTGGCGCCATAAACCACACAAATGGCCGGACAGCCGTCAACAGGGCCATATTGCATGGCTTGCTGACCACGACGATGGTCCCATCCATCCACCAATCGATCCATTGAACCATTGGTCCACCGAGGGATAGAGCTATCGTGGTATCGAGTTCGTTGCCAGAGTCTTTTGTTTGGGTGTGAAATGGTTGGTTTGTTGGCTTTGGCCCAGCGAACCACTTTCGTTCGATGGCTGGCTGTATCCATCAGTCAATTGCCAATTGTTAATGCAAATTGAATGCTGTTTTCATAAACAACATCCAAATACATGCGAAATGTCATTAATATCATCTCGGCAAGCGCCAAAAGCCTCAGCCGCAAAAAAGAGACTCTCAATGTACGAGTACGAGTACGAGTATTGGCTGTGCGCCAATCAAGTCGAACATTTGTCTCATCGCTTAAACATTTCAATTTCACTCGCAGATCGAAGCTGGAGCTGGAGCTGGTGCTGGAGCTGGAGCTGGTATCTCTCGAATGGCACCAACCAAAGAGCGGAGTTTCTTTTATTTATGGCTACTAAATTACGTATCCGTGCTGCAGTCCCGGTCGCGGTCCCCAGCCTTTGATTAATGATCTCGCCTGGCATACTGCCGCCGAAAGGGGTGGCGCAAGGGGAGAACTAGACCCACTAACGACACAAATGTACCGCTATCGCACAGCACAGTAGTCATGGAAGTGGTTGTCCGGCCACACGCTAATCAGGTTAATTGTCTTTCAATTTCGTTTGACTAACTGCAGGGGAAGTCGTCTAATATGCGGCCAATTTATGGCTGCACCTCTGCTCCGCGCACACTAGGGAGGAGTCGACTCCAAAAGGGTAACAAGGCAATCTTGGGTTTTGGGAAAGAAAGGAAAGAAAGTTCAGGTCCAGCTACCCATGAATTATGGCAGCTCGAAAGCAGAGCCAGCAAAGGGGCACCACACAAACGGCCACAACATTAACGAGCTGTTCATATTTCAGTCGTTTATCTCTCTCTTGGCGAAAATCCTTAAAGAAAAATGCACATATTTAACTAATGATGGCCACTTAACACAAACTCCGCGACAAATCAACGAAACACACAGCACACAAAAACTTTCCCAGACAAGCTGTCTGCCATCCCGTACTGCCAGCAATCGGGCAGCACTCGGCCAGCGGTCTGCCTGCAGCGTGGGTGCCCAACAAGAAATAATATTGTACAAGTATAAAAATATATAAACATAAAAATTATTAAATGCCTTGCCGATTATGCGCAGTCAGGTTACCTTTCCTTACCTCTTGCTGGATGCAGGTTGCCGGTTGCCAGTTGCTGCCTCTTGGCCATGGAGCTCTCTTGCAACATGGATGGAGATGGAGATGGGGCTCTGCTCGTTTGGGCTGGCTTGTTTGTTGTGCTTGCTGATGATGTTGCCCCCCCACCCCCCTCCTTCCACAGCTGCTGCTGCTGCTGCTGATGACAACAACAATAATATTGTTAATGATAATGCTTATGAGTTTTCCTTGTAACTGCAGCAGCAGCGACAGCAGCAGGACCAGCTGAAGCCGCAGTGTGCTTTCCGAGTGATAAACGTTGTTCATGTGCAATTAGTGAGATGTGTTTCAAAGCGGAATCAGCAACAATGTTTCATGAATGTCCAAAAAAAAGCAAAAAACTCAATGACAACGAACACGAGTCGAAGCTGTTGTGTGTTTTTTGTACCCGTTGCTCGAAGAGTTTAGGGATATATTCGTATTGTGGTGCCGCAGAGGACGAAAGTGTGCAACACCCAGAAGGAAGCGTTTCCGATCCCATATAGCCGTATCTGTCTGTCCGATAGAGCCGCGGCCCTTGCCGCTAATTTTTGATACTCTTTTTAGAGGGTATCAGGCTCTATGGAGAGCATTTTGCAAGACAGAGAAGGAGCATAACATATAGTCCATCAATTTCAAAGATATCTGGGACATAGAATACTAGTTCGAAACCATCATGTAAAGACGGCTTGTTCCCCCGTTTTGTGGTTGGCTATAAGAAAACTTTCCATCAGATGACAAAGCCAACAAACGTATTGACAGCTGCACATCAAATCTGTTGTAAATATGAGTGCATAATCTACATATGAATTACGATCGGCACTACTCTCCCCTCCCCAGTCGATGCACCGCAATCGCAAGCGCAATCCAGCTCCAGCTCCAGTTTTTGTAGTACACGGCTGGCTCTCCTCGGAGCTTGTTCAGTGAATCATGGCAAACATTTCGCGGAAATCGCAAACAGTACCAACAATGCCAGCAACAACATGAGTAACAAACGGAACAGCAAAGAAAAAGATTGTGAGTTGAGTTGAGTACTTTCCAATGCCTGGATACATTTCATTTGATTTGATTTCATTGGCCATCTCGTCTCAGTTGGCTGGTTAGTCAGCGTTTTGCATGATTCGAGAGCCAAGTAGAACATCACTTGGTTGTTGGCGCTTATTTAGTTCATCTCGATTTCTTTTGGCATGTGCTTCTGGCCGAGGGTCTAATGAAGACACATCGCTGACTATTCAAATGGCAAATTGAAATGCCAAAAGCTCCAGTCCCCAATCCTGGCGACTTGTGTGGCTCTGGCGTGGCTCCGGCCTGGCTCTGGCTCTGGCCGGCGATTGCAATCAGTTGGCACCGTTTGTCTTCATCAGTTGCAAAAATAAGTTAATTGCTCGGCCAAGACAAAGTTGTAACTGCGGTGCGGTCTAGAGCGGACTGGAGTGGAGCTAGTGGCACTCCAGCTCCAGCTCCAGGAGGGGAGGGGGACCACGACCACACTCCCGCCCTGACAAGGTCAATAACCTTCTTTTCGCCTTGATTAAGACATTTTATGGTGCCGCTTGCCGCTCGACTGGGCATTCGAGTAGAGTGGCACTGGTACTGCAAATGGGAATGGGGAATGGGGAATGCGAATGCCAATGGATTGCTGGCTTGGGTTTCTTTTGTGGGGCGGTCGGTCGGGACTTTGAAATGTCGAACAAATGTTTTAAACTGCATGAATTGGCATTATTCGTTATGTTTCTCCGATTGTTGGGCCGTTGTGCTTCTTTCTTCTCCACCGATCACTGGCTGTCTGTCTGCCTTCCTGTCTCCCTGGTCTCTGGGCTGATGAGAATTTCGGCCAAGACAACAGACAGTGCCTGGCAACAAATTGAAATTAACTTACATAAAAATTGCTCGAGTCGAAATTGTTTTCGTGTGTGTTTTTGGGGCCACTTTGCCTGCAAATGATGGCGAATTATGTTGTTCGTGGGACAATTAAGCTGCAACACGCGGAAACAATTTGGCCCCAAACCCCAGCCAAAACCTGGCCAAAAACCAGCGACAACAACCGCCAAAGCCAATGACTATTTGTGGCCAAAAGCAACAGCCATAACAATAGCAACAAGTACGCGCAATTTCAACGCATTGCGCAACATAATTGAAATCGAATTGAATTGAACAACAACAACGGGCCACAACAGGCAACAATTTGCAACAAATCGACATTTAAATGTGCATTAACGTGGCTCTTAGTGTGACTGTGACTGTGACTGCGGCTTGCCATTCTGACTGCAACTCCTTTGGGCCTGGACTGGCCTGGCCTGGCCTGGCTTGGCCTAAAAGTGAGAGTCATGTAGACACACTTGAGACCTAGGCTAAGCACTTTCGCAGACAGCCATGCCCACAGCCGCTTGCTAACAACGTGGCCGAGACCCAGGCACAGTTGTATTACCACAGCCAGAACCAGACTGCGGCCAGGCCCGGGCCCAGGCCCAACCCTTTTCATGACTTAATCTTATCAGACAAGCACTGGCATTAAAAATGCACTTCAAGGTTCTGGCAATGATTATGGTTTGTGCCTGCCCGTTGCTCATTTCGTTAAATGGTTTTTTGCCAGGGCGCATAATTCATGGTTACAGGATTACAGGATGAAAGGAGCGACGAGCCTCAGCCATAGCCATTGTGGAAAATCAGCAACGCTTGTTTGCCCAGCTGATCGGGGACAGAGCAGGAAGGGTCCAGAGCCTAGGCCCTACCACAAATTAAGTCGTTGTGCGTGCGGACAGCCAGCCCTCAGATTTCATCAAGGTCGCCGTTGTACGTACAAGTACTAACTACACACAGCACTCGGTACAGCATGCCCCCGGTAAACGGCCTTCTGCCTTGACCTAAGCCAACTCCAGCTCCCGCTCCGACCCCTACTCCGCCTCGGACACCACTTCTGACATTAACTTTTCATTTCCAGGCGGCCCACGCGGCGTACCGGAGCGCATTAATGCCCAAGTTTATGGCAGCTGCGACTGCGTTTCTCTTTTTCAGCATCCCATCGAAAATAGAAAAGCCAACACACATGCCCGTGTCCGTGCCCCTGCCCGTGCGGCTACTGTGCGGAGTCGGAATCGGAGTCGGAGTCTCTGGCCTTAAGCTGATTTCGTTCTGATGCGAACAAATGCGATTTGTGCCATAAACTTTTGTATTAGCCAGGCTGGGGCGGGGAGCGGCATTTGGACAGGCCTCATTGTTTGCCCCCCCCCCTCATTGTTTGCTGGCCAACAACAAGTCAATTCGTTGGCTCTGGCTGTGGCTTTGGCTGTGGCAGGGGGCAGCATTTGCCAAAATCTTGCACAAATCACATAAATCGCCGCTCAAATCCCGGCACCATATTTGGCCAAAATGCCAAACTCACGGCTAATGCTCATAAGTTTCGCTGAGATTTCGCTGTATCGCCGATTGACAGGCATGAGAATACTTGCGGTCGACAACAAATCCATCTAGTACCGCTGGATATTCCCGCTCTACCGCTCTACCTCTCTACTGCTGTCTGTATCCCAATCATTCGATTCGCCTTTGAGCGGCGGCGTTGGCAATCATTAGCGACATGTGGTTTCTATAATTTTTCGTAATTACATAAATTGGTAAACGATGATGAGATGAGAAGTTCTGGAGCCCGCGGCCGCCAGTCGATTGCCAGTCAAAGTTATGCAATGATAATTGTTGGGTACTTGGAATATCTGCTAAATATTTATGCCACAAAATTGGAAAGGCATAGATGAGTCAGCGGATGTCAGCAGAGCTGCTGATGAAATAACCGACGACAATCCAGCAGCAGTGGCAATGATTATTGCTCATCAGTTGATCCCAATCCATCCAGAGATGGTTAATAAATTCGATTTAAGCGATGCTCATTCGGAGCTGCGCACAACTCAATGAAAGCGAAGCTGCTGGCCAACAATTTATTAACATATTACCAACAATTGTTGCAATTTGATTTGCTTTATGGCCGCAACGTGCCCGCGATGCGCCGCCAGCGATAAGCAGCCGCAGCCCCTCCTTACAGTTGCAGTTGCAGATGCAGATGCAGGAGATCCAGGCAGCAGATGCAGATGGATGGCGTGGTTGGGGCAGCTTCTGCCCACGATCCAAAGCGAAAGAAAAAAACAAGAAATTTCGCGTTAACTCGCCCTGTGTCTTGTACTGTTTGGGGGCTTCGGGAAAAAAGGTTACACAATTCATTTCATTTGGTGCAAGGCATAAATCAAGCCAACAACAAGCGGCAAGAGGCCACAAACCGGCCCCTGGACCACTGCACTGGACAGCGGACAGTGGATGGATCTTCCTTCCTGCTGCTAGCTGGGAGGTCGTCGAGCCCTGCCCCTGTCCCTGCCCAAGCCCAAGCCCCAGCCCAAGCAGACTTGTGATATATGATTTTGTTAATTTAGTTCATTGAAATAAGCAGACACACATCGCGGGGCAACTGCCTGTTGAATGCAAGAGCGGTATGTAAAACGAGTTCGTTGCCTAAGTCTTCTGTTTCGGGCCGTTGCGTGTCGTGGCACCAGAACTTTTTCGGGGGCTTGCTTGCGTAATCGAACTTGAAACGAAATCAAAATAAATGCGGTTAATTGAACGCCTGTCCCATCCCCGTTCCCATCCCCATTACCATTCCCACTGCCTGATGCCGTCCCTGTCGTCCGTTGACAGACAGATTCGGGGCGCTCTCAACCTCTCAAGGTTGCAGTGAAAGTGTTTTTACTTTTGTTTGCCCACTGTCCATCAGTCCGTCCGTCCGTCCGTCTGCTGGTTGTTTTATGACCTTTTTTTTTGCTGCTGCTGTTGTTGCTGTGTTTGCTGATGGGTCTGTTGATGCAGCATTTCGCAGGCTTCCAAGCGGCACTCGGCGTACTCATTCCAGGCTGACGAATTACATGCTATAAAAGTGGCCAGCGGCGGCGTCATCGGCTTCGGCATCGCCATCGCCATCGCGCCATCATCAGCATTCGCAGTTGCAGAAACAGCAAATAAAACCAAGAAAGGGGGAGGCTTTTTCAAGGCCGAGGCTTGGGATACCCTTAAAGACGGAGTGTTCCCAGGGACAGCGATTGACAGAGAAATGTTTGTGGAAATCCTACTACCCTCTGAAAGGGTATGTGCATATGTGCGATGCCAATTAATGGGCGTGAAAGTTTATTATCGTTTGCTGCCGCAGCCAGAGCCTTGCTCCTGCTACCCGGCTTTTCCTGCCTCTCCTCCGCGAGTGTTATCTCATCCGCAGACAATGGGAGGGTGGAGATGAGGGTGAGGGAGGCGGTATATCCATCGATAGGCCGCGGCGAATTTATCATTTTATTTGCCTTGTGTGGCAGCTGCGATAAACAACGAAATGTGCTGAAAAATTGCCACATTTTAATTATTTAAAGCGAGGCGCAACATTGTTGCCACAGGCCTGCTGCTTGCTGCCTGCTGCCTCTGCTGTCCTGTCCTGTACTGGCCTCGCCTGGCAACTTTCAACGTTTCTGTGCGTTGCACAATGGCTGTGCAAAATGCATCATCCACACATATGCATATTTTTTTTCTTCTCTATGGCCAATTATAAGTTCATTTACCTGTCGAAGCGGGCCATGCAAAACAAAAGGGGAAGAAATGTGTGCAGGCATGTGAAAAACAGCGCCACCGCATGATTATCAGTTTTTTAACACTTTCCATTTGGTTTTACTCTCATACCCTACGAGAAGGATGGGTATGATGAGCAGTCAGTCGGTCGGAAGAACGCGCAGAACCCTCTAGTCATGCATTTGGAAGATGGGATTTCTCTCTAAATGCTAATTTCTATAGACACCACAGTCTCCCAGGGTATCCACAGCTTCGGGAGCTTTATGTTTTGGTTGTTTTTTCTGTTGTTATTACATTACTGTTGGCCTGTCGCTCACTGCCGAGTGGCTGTCTGTGCTGCCGTAGCATTTGATTTGATTAAAAACCGCAGGCCAGCGCTATCTGCCTCACTTTGTCGCTGGCTGGATCTGGATGTTAACATCAACACTTTGTTGCTGTCCAGCAGCTCCTTTGGCTCGGATCGGAGGGGACTCCACCCCCCTCCGCTCGGGTTGTAAGCTGCCATGTAATCAGAGGCATTATGTGACATGTGCATGTACGTGTGTATATTGTTCCTTTAGAGGTCAGCTCTAGGCCAGTATGAATGCTCTTGACTGGCTTAATTAGCATATTAATATTGAAAGCCCGTATCATCCCGTATAATATACAGAAAATTTCATTAAAATTATCAGAGAATTGCTTCAATACAATACAATACGACATATCAGAAAATAATCTCAGGCCTTGTGATTTTTAAATCCAAATTGCGGCCGTTGCCGTTGCCGCTGGCCCGCCAGCCAAGTCGTGAGTCAGTCGGCAATTTATTTTCGCCGAATTAAATGCAAATTGACAGTTCCAATTGCATTCTAAAAAATACAGAAAAAAAGCCACAAAAGTGTATAAAAAACAGCAAAATCGAATATCCCCAAATCGAAATCCAAATGCAAATCGTGTTTCGTTGTTGTTTTGCAATTAATCAATTAGGCGCAGTCTCTCTCTCGGCTTTGGATCCCAGCTTTAGATCCCCATTTCCAGCTCCAGCAACAGTCCCGCGTCAGTGTCAGTGTGTCAGGCATTGACGAGCATTGGCGTTGGATTGTCACCTCGAGGGAGCTGCAAGAACCTCGCCAGATACCCCGGCACGGGCACTCCCAGCTCGGATCAGACCTGGGCCCGGGCTTGGGCTTGAGCCTGAACCTGGGCCTGGGCCTGGGCCTCTTGTATGCAAATTTAGCTCTTATTTCTACCCTGCCAGAGGGTCCTTTGATTTCCAAAAGATGTTTGCACTGCACAGATGTATGATCTTTTCTGCAAAGGAGCCATCTTTCGTATAAAACATGCACTCCAAAAAGAGCTTTAGTTGAAAGTAAGTCCTAGGTGGATTGCTAGGATTGCTCTTAGGGTATCTTAAGCTTTGGCATCCAAAAAATAACCTTCTTTTTGTGTGTGTGATTTTTTGAGCAATTGCCCCGCTGTTCTTGAGATATGACGCCGCATGCATAATGAGGCTGGGGGCTCTGGGGCTGCGGTGTCTGTATTCAAATGAGAGTGCAGTCTTTTGGCTTTGTTTTATTGCCTTTAAATTGCATTTAGCGTCAAATGTCTCGCGCGGGTAACGTAAATAAGCGCACAAGAAAAACATACGCGCGTATATTTTTATATGAATAAATCTTCAAACGACCAATCACTCAACGGCGACGGGAACGCTGCCAAAGGTGTGACTCAGAGCCGCGAGAGAGTACCCCACAAAACCTCATCACGATGTTCCCATCATCATCATCATCAGTGTCTAGAGCAGCGCCTCTACAAATACTAGCCGGGGGGTGCCAGTGTTACGGGGTATACTCGTAGTATTTTTAGCTGCGAGCCAAATTCGAATGGACAATTTGGGGCATGTTTATTTCGATTTCATTTGATAGATAATATAATTTGTGTTGATTGCCAAAGCGCTTGGCTATCTTTAGTGCGACCTTCGCCAGATGTCTGCCAAGATTCAGATGCAATTGCACTCAGGGATTACTCAACGAGCACTGCACTTCACACTCCTCTGCCAGAAGTAAAAGTTAGCAACGTTTGCTTTTCCCATGGCATAATCATAATACGAATACGAATACGAATATATACACTCTATTACCCAGAGATGATTATAATTTATGCAAACATTCAATAAAGCGGGGAAAATACGAGTGTCTGTGGATAAAGGAGCCTGGAATTATGGTTCATTTGTGCAGCGGGCGCGTTAATTGGATTACAAAGTGTACGCCCCCCTCCTGGTGGAAAGTGGAAAGCTACGTGCACGAGATACTGGCTGCTGATACCGATACTGATACCGAGACAGATGCAGATACCAGATACAATGTAAAGAGATATAGATACGCAAACCAGCAGCAGAGTCGCACATTAGCTGCAGTTGCTGCCACGGATGCCTCTGCTGCTGCTGCTGCCACGGAGTGTTGAATCATGCAATTCAAATAGACACGAACGAAAAACGAGAAATCATCATTAATATATCAACAGCGGCGTGTATCTTGCAGATACTCGTAGACGCGGCACAAAGATACACACAGCCACGAACTGCAGGCGCGTGCAGCTGAAAGGCGTATGAATGACTTTGATGATTGGGAAAGTGTTTTGTGAATGCGTTTTGCCTGCATTATGCCCCCACTCCCGCTGCAGCGCGCTGCCACATGCCACATGCCACATGCTAATTGCAGCATTTTCGCACATTGGCAGCTTTTTGTTGCTGCCACTTACCAGTGAGTCATGCGTGTGGAATAATCCGCTGAGAGCTGCCACCGCTTAATAATTTATTAAATTAATGATTTAATTAATAATTTGGCCCCGACCTTGCCCACCGCCAGCATCTTCAGATACAGATACATCTGTACATCTGCACGTCGCCCTGTGCCTGCGTTTTGTATCTTTCAATCTTTTGATTGCTCGGCAAGCCTTCATTAATTTCGGTTTATTTTCTTTAATGGTTTTTAACGGGCCCTAAAAGTCATGTGGTATACTCGTACATATCTGATATTTGATACATGAAAAGTTCACCCTCCCGAAGTTGTTGAAAAAGTGCACAGCATGTTGTACCGATTCCCCCCATACCCGATTCTGAATCCTGGCCAATTGCACAAGCCGCAAAAAGGGGGACAAAACGTAGCCCGAAAATTGCTCAAGAATGTTGATTAAACGGCTGTATATTGAGTTACACTGATAGGTCCAGCGCGGCCAGATGTATGTCAAAGGAATGTCTTTCGGCCGGAATCCATCGATAAAGGAGATCGGCTTTCGCAGGGGAGTCCTCCACTTGAACTCCCATAGAACTCCCCGCTCTCCATGTTCGTACGAGTATGTTATATGCGGATATGGCCAGGGTCTCTTATGATTTATGAACGATCCGTAGCCTCCCTGCATCCCTGCATTGGCAATCATCGCTGGGTAAAAACCAATTTATTTTATGCTGGCCCACAGTTCAAGACCCCGGCCAGACTTTCAGCTTAATATATATGTATATGTATTTTTGCTTATTATTATTACCTTTTTTTTTTTTTGTTTTTTCCTCCTGCTGCATGCAGCAACATAATTAAAAACGCTGCCCCGGCTGCCTCGACACCCGAAAAATTATCCAGGCACCACTGAGGCGAGGCAGCAGCAGCAGCAGCGCATTATTCCACCCATAAATGACGTGCGGCTGTTGCATTATTTGCCTTTCTTTTGGCCAACAGCAGCCGGGGCCATGTCGTTAATATTATTTGGCTTGATAAACTTCTGCCACAAGACAATCGAAATTACTCAATCACATCGAGGAGTCCGGAGCTGAAGCTGTGGCTGTAGCTGTAGCTGGATCCAAGGAGAGTTTCATTGGGGCTGGGGCTGGGGCTGGAGCTGCGGTTGGGTAGGGGGGCGTGCGTCAAATGCGGCCCAGAAAGCTGTCAATGCCGCGCCTTGCCACAGGCTTGCCAGAGCACAGGAGCAGGAGTCGAGACTGTCTTGTAATTGATGTCAATTGTTGCTGTTGCTGGTTGTGGTGCGGGTGGATCGGGTGGTGCGGGTGGTGCGGGCGGTGCACCCACCTCGCGATTCGCTTCGGTTCGTTAAATGCCAAATATAATTTAATAGGAAGTGAAAACAAGCAAAGGGTACCTATACGTACAAATTACATTGCCCCGAAAGTATATTATAATGATTGATTTGTATCGGCTATGAACGAGCCACAAAATGTTGCCATTAAACATATGTCTATGTCGGGAGATTGCTGATCCATCAGGCGCGGAGAGGCGGGAGTGAATGTGCCACGTCCAGTGGGGCAGGGAGGGCAGGGACGGCAGGGAAACGGAGATGGAGATGGAGAGAGATTGCTGGCTGCCAATTTTCTGCGCCCAATTTCGTAAGCGTTTGGATTTGGTTACTTTTTCGCTCCTTCCCCTTTTTTTTTTCTCCTCTTTTGTTCGACTGCCAATTTGTTGGTATCTCCGGCTGTTGTGGGTTTTTCGGCCATTTCCGCATAATAACAATAATTTAGCAGACTGTTTGTCCAAATCGAGTTAACATAATGGAGGGCCACAGCGCCACGGCCAAAAGAAACATTCAAAAATCCAAGTGGCAGGCACCACTGGGCCTTAGAAATTGCAGTTATTTGCCTCCTTTGATATTTGGGGGGGCTCGCACTGGCATTGCTTTGGCAATTGCATCATCATAATCATCATCATCATCTGGGGCCAAATCTGCATCATTACGCGTCCTCCTCCACATAGGTGGCATTTGCAACATTACGCTTCCCCCAGATTGGTGGCATTTTCTTGGGGCTTATTAGCCTTCGATATCCAGTCGGAGTTGAAGTAGGAGTTTGTTTTTCCCTTTTTCGCGGTGACCGATCCGACCGATCCTATGTGGACTTTAGAAAGCCAGTCGCAGTCGCAGTTGCAGTTGCAGTTGCAGGCGATATGCCTGACTAACCTGCAGCTATGTGCCACCAGCGAAAGGTGGGAAAGGTGTTGGCCGCCGAGGCGGCTCTTTGGGGGATTTGAATTGCATGCGATTGGATTGGACTTGGAGCCGCTCTCGGGAGTTTAGGAAAGTTGTTTGAAGGTTGTGCCGCCGCTGCTGCCTCTGTTGGGTCATAACTTCCTATATGTTGAGTCACTGCAGGCAATGCACAAGCCACACGGCACACGGCACACAGCACAAGGCACATTGGTGCATATTCCTCTTCTTGGGTGAGGGTCATTCAACCGGTAAGCTGCCACTTTCTTACCGAAACGCTGGGCCACAATCGATTGGCAGTGGCATCGTTATACCCTTATTTATTATGAACAGCCGAGTGGCTACTCTACCCTTCCTTTCATCGAACTGCAGTCCGTTCAACCCATTAAATTCGAATTAAACTCGATTGTATCTGTATCTCTGCACGCGCCCACAACAAAACTGTAACTTGCAATAGATGCGGAGCATCGAACCCTCCTCCGCTGACGCACATGAGTTTCTAATTGAAATAAATTGTTTGAAACTCCAGCAGCAGCACTCTACCAGCAGGCATCCAGGCACCCAGCATGCCCTTGAATTAGCCACAAACTAGCTTAAATTCGTTTAAATTGGGCTCGTTTATGCAACGGCCGACCGCCCTGATGGAGATACAGATTCAGATACAGATACAGAGAGAGAGGAGAGGAGAGGAGAGGTATGTGTATCTCAATGGAGGGAGATGGGGAAAAGCTGCGCGTCATGACAGCTGGGGGAATTAATGAGCCCAGCCAGTGCGCTGCTGATGCTGACCTTGAGCTGCATTCCCAGTGCCAGCAATCCAGCAATCCATCTACATCTACAGCCACAGTCACAGCCACATCCATGGCAAAGTCGATTCAAATGTGTGTCAAATGCAGCATGCCTCATGCCTCATGCCCCATGCAGCAGCAGCAGCAGCAGACGTGACTAACCGACTTTCCATGTCATAACTTGGTTTGAGCTCTTTGAAGTTCAAGTTGGTGCGCCTCCTGTGCCTCCTGTGTCCCCTCCCCCTCCTCCTGCATTGTCTAGACCCCGAGCCGGCTCAATTAAGGCGCATAAATTATGTGCCGCAGCCGCTGCCACAGCCGCAACGGCCGCCAAATTGAAATCGTAAATTAACATTTTGCCAGACGTTGCCACCATCTCTCCACCCTGCACCACTGCCGCAGCCTCCGACTCAACGGTTGCAATAACTTTTACATTTTGACCAAATATTTTTGCCAATTTTCACTAAGCCCCCGACCCACGCAGCCGACGCCCCATGGGTGACTGTGGCAGCAAATGAAAAGGCCGACACACGGACACGACGGACTCTCAGCAGAGGGAGCGTGGAAATTGTCAACGCTGCTGCTGCTGCTGCTGCTGCGGCTGCGGCTGCGGCTGCGGCGGCAAACGAAATGAAAATGGTAGCAATTGTCGTGGACATGCAACTTGGCCAAAAGTGACAGTTGCAAGTCAGTCAGCAACTGCACACATTCCCCAGATTCAGTGCCCGTTTCAGCTTCAGCTTCAGGTCCAAACTCTAGACCGACTCCCAGCAGCAGCTCCTTCTGCGAGTTGGAGACTTGGTGGAGAGCTAGTTTGATATTTTTATGTGTGACAGTTGCTTTATGTTACAATTTCCAGCATTACTTTTTATTTCAAGTGCAAAATTTATTGCCATTTGCCAAGGTGCGAGAGCCAGGTTTCCATGGGGCCACGGGCAAACAGGCAACGGGCAAACGGGCAAACAGGCAACGTGCAACGGGATTCCTGGCTACCGTCTAATCAGTGGCAATGTTTGTCGTTGTTGTTGTCGTTGTTTGTGGCTGCCACAGTTTGTTGCTGCTGCTGCTGCTGTCGTTGCCTTCTTGGCTTTCACTAGAAAAATTAGGAACACTTTTTGTGTCTGTTCGTTCGTCTGGCATAACTTTGAATTAGTTCAGCTCCAGCCTTGGGTGGCATGACTAACGCCAACGACGACGACGACGACGGCGGCGACGACACTTACAAAGTTCGCCAAAAGCAGAGGTCTGGAGAGAAACGAGATACGAGGCTTTCGAATATGGCAAGGAGTACGAGTGGTTACGGAATGCATCAGAAAAGGCACCAGAGTTCTTTGAATCTTTACGATATTTTAAAAAACGCCTCCTACTGGTATTCCAACATTCGTTAAGAATTGAATCGGTGGAATACTGTATGGACTCCATTTATGGTTTCCTTCTTGATCCATCAATAGGTTTTCTTAATTTCATTCACGTTTTCAAATCGTTACAAACTATGTTTAGAGATCTTCCCCTCCTCGAACTTACATTGTCCATTTTCCCTTCATTTTTCCTCCTTTCTTTCCGCAATGAACCATCCTAAGTAAGTTATAGAAATTATTATATATTATTATTATTATTTTCCTTCTGGCCTGTCTTATTTCTTCTTCAAAACCGGCCACAAAATGTACCAGGAATCAGCCGAATGTTGTTCGATTATTCGTTCATCTTTTTAATGTTTGAGGGGGTCACAGATTTCCTCTGCCACCACATACCCCCTTCCAAAAGAGGAAGACAGAAAATTAGCCTGAAAAGAGACGACATTGCATAATACATAAATTTCTTCGGCCACATACACCGGGCCACCCTTTGGCCCCCCTCCCCATTTCTCTGTGGCTCTTGGCCAGGCTTTTCCCCCGTAACGAGCCGCCGCCAACTCCAGTTGAGCCTGAGCCTGGGTAATATGAGCCTGGACTGCCATGGCCTGCCTTGGGTTGGCTGGTTGGCCCGAGACTTTGGCCTGGTCGATTTGGTGTTTTGTCGTCGTTTTGGCCATTGCCGTTGGCCGCTAGAGGTTGTTGCCTGGTAATAATGACAGTATGTGTCACATTGCAACCCACACGCATTCAATTTTACTGCCATGCCATGAGGGGGCTCTGCTCTGTAGCAGCAGCTACAATGAAGAGCCGTTTGAACAGAGCCTGGGAGCAGCTTCAGCCGCAGCTTCATTCGTGGGTTCGCGTTTAAGCTTGAGCCGACTCTTGGCGCAAATTTGATCCAATTGTGCACTCATTTAATCGTGATCTTTATGCGACTGTACAGTTGGATGTGTTTAGCCTTTTATGTCGGGCTCAGTCGAGAGCATCTGTCTGTCCCTCTGTCCAGCCGTCCGCTTGAGCTGCTCTCTGATCGTCGTTAGCTCCTTTGGCCTGTGCTGGTGGGTGACCTACATAATTTGCAGTTTCTGCCGCACTGGTTGTTGTCATTGTTTAATTTAATTTAATTTGCTCTTGTTGGTGGTGGTGCTTGGTGGTTCGGTGGTGGGCTGACTGCTCAGGCTCCTCAGCCTGTGGCTATGGCTGTGGCTGCGCCATAATTATGTAAAAAACATGTTCAACATTTAAGGAAGTTAATTAAATGGAAAATATATGTTTATTAAACGAGCCTGGACAACCTTAATTGGTTGAAGATTGTGGCTGTCTATCTGTCTGTCGGTCTGTCTGGCTGTGTGTGGGAGAAGAGGAAGCAAAGCAAAACAGGACTGTTGCAAGTCAGCCTCTGTCTCTGAGAGGAGAAGAGTGATGGTGGGAGCCTTTGTCTGATGAGAAGGCCTTGCATTTATGATCAATTGCTTTCCGGGTTCAAGATTTTTGATCGCTTGAAGCATGACTGGCAGGACTGGCTGTCCATATATTGGCCATGCCCTTATATGTGGCCTACAAGGACTTTTGTGCAGTCTGGCCTCCACCTCCATGAATATTCCCACACTTTGTCTTAGTTTATTGGCCAGCAAATCGCAAATTGGCTTAATTATCAAACTTCCAATACATGCGGTTGGATCTACTCAGATCTGTCTAAATATAGTATATTTGTCGGCTTTGTTTTGCTGGACAAGCCCCTCGACAATTCGGATTTGACATTAAGGCGTACTTCAAGTTAATTTCATGCCGCATTGTCTCTGTAAAAATCACGGCATAAAAAGAGAGACAATCAAAAATTGTACAAAATGTGATTTTCGTTAGAGATCCACAGAGACGGAGACAGAGACGGAGACAGAGACGGAGACGCTGCCTGCGTTGTGTAATTAAGCCAGTTACGGTAATTACCATAAAAATAGACAATAATTTGGCCTATTGAGGCGCACAAAAGAAGTGCAATTAGCTCTGTGCACCGGATATGGAAATGGGAATTGACATGCGTGGCGCATGTGGCGCAGGTGGGGCAGGTGCGGCCATGCCACATTCGAACAATGTCAAGGTCCGCTGTGGATCAGATCACTTCAGTTTTGGCTTCAAATCAAATTCAATTTGATCTTCTCGAAGTTTTCTCTGAAACCCATTTTCTGTTTTTTTTTTTTTCGGCGAAAGCCTGGGCCTGGGTCTCTGCGGCTGATGCATTTTCGTTGTTGCCAAGTTTTTGCAATGAATAAAACATTACGAAGGCGTTGCTCTGAACCAAAAGAAACAATAACTAAAGGCGTTGTTGCTACCTTGCGTCGGGACTGGCAGCCCGGCCTGTCTGGTGGGGGTCCGAGGGGCTCGAGGGGTCTGCCTGGTCGTTCGGTTGTGGATGGGCCTGGTTGTGCTGGCCAAGCGGTAATACGTCAATAACCGTTTAGCGTACAAATTGAAATTTTTATTAGTTACGGACGCCGGCCAACGGCAGAGCAAAAGTAGCCACAAAAAAAAGAGTAAACTAAGCCATAGGCCCGCCGGCGATGCAGCGGAAAAACGAAGGAAAATATATAGAAAAAAAAGAAGAAAGAAAGGCTCAGCTTTGAGGATCGACTTTTAAGATACCCTAGCAGATCCAGCCCTATGAAAAAGTCCTCGGCTTTAGCTCTACTTTGGCGAAGAAATGTATGAATGGTTGGACTATGGCTGAAGGGATTTTGGGGCAGTCTTGGGCTGGATATCTCTGTAATCTTTAGGGTCAAGTATGCTTCATATCTGCCCCGTTCCATGATACCTTTTCGAAGCGTATAAATGTAGAAAAAATACAACAAACCAGGCAACGTCTGAAGCTACTTAGACAGTCACTAAGGGGGGCTTGGAGGAGCACAGGCTGGGCGGTTGAGGAGCTATGGAGCCTGGCCAGGAGGAAGCCACACGAATGCCGCTGCCGCTGCTGCTGCTGCCGCCGAGATATCGCCAGAGATTATGTTTTGTGGCGGCGGTAGCAGCTGCAACCATTGTTTTTGTTTTTTGCTGAAGCTGAAGCTGCCACTGTTGTTGTTGCCTGGCCTTTTGGCTTTGTATCGCGGCGCTGGCATCTGTGCGATGTGCAACACTTGCAGACAACCTGGCGCGCGCTTTTTTTCCCCCCAACTGTACATCACACACAGGGTGTACACCCGGCCAGGGGGAAGGAGGGAGCTAGGAAATTTGTGTTTAGAAATTAGCCAGGCGGCACTCCAGCCACGCCCCAGCTGTCCATCCCACCATCCGTCCGTCTCTCTGCCTGTCTGTCCGCCTGTCCGTGTGCCCGCAGGTGATGAAGCCGTTGTCGTATCGGCCGTTTGTCTCTCTCTCTCTCTCTTTCTTCGGCAGCATTTGCATGTGTGTCTCTGCCTCGCTTCCTGTGTGCGGCTACTGTCTGCCGCATCCTGCTGTCACTCTGGCTACTGCACTTGGGCTGCCGCGGCTACCCTCCCGCATGTGGGCCCAGGCAGACAGCTGATAATGCCATTGATAAGGCGGCTTGATGATATGACACCCCCCACACTCGAATCAAGCCCACTTGTTGTACGCTTCCAGAGGGTGTGACGATGCAGGGAACGAAGCATTTGATACCCTAAAGCATACATATATGCATGTGGGCTGGGTTTTGCCCATTCCGATGGACCAAGCAAAAGCGAGCGAGGGCGAATTGACTCCCAGGCGAATTCCCCATCAGCACAATCGAGAGCGAGGGCGGATTTCTAAGAGTATTCGCAGCTTCGGCCACAGAAGTTTGCTTTCCTCTCTTTCTGGGATTGGCCATCGACATTGCCATCGCCCCCGCGGACAAGGACGCACCTGAGCAGAGAGCAGAGTGTGTCAGCTACCTTTTTGTTTGTCTAGTCACCAGATCTGTAAGCCAAGCTCTGCCGCTGCCATCGATGGGCCCGCAGCATGCAATGCGGTAAAGCAATTGGTAAATGGTACCTGGCCGCAATCTGGGTTAAGTGCAGCCGGAGTCGCAGTCGCAGTCGAAGTTGGAGTCGCTGCCTGCCACACAGCCGCCTCTCGACTTGCAATTTATGCATTTCGTGTTCACAGTTTTATGATTATGTTGCACAGCCGAACAACTAAAACGTTGACTAAGGCAAATAAACAAGACAATCAGCAGAACAAACGTTGCAACATTTTGCGCCACGTTTCGTTTCGCTTCGCTGCCGGCGATCAAGGCCGCTGCGGCTCTCTTGGGGTTTAAGTACTATAAATTACAAGTTTTTCTTATTTTGTTTGCTAATTTTTGTTGTTGTTGAGCAAACGGAAACGGTCATATGCAAAAAAACATAGATGGAAAAATAGAAACCCCCGCAATCGCAGCCTAATGAGCCAAGGCTGGGCCCAGTTCTCTTGGCCAGATCTTCGGTTGGGAATCCAGTCCGTGGTCTAACTGGGTCTGGCCTTTCACAATGCCACACCGAGGAGTGAGGAGGTGTCTGCCGGGGCAGGCAAAATCTAATTAAATGCTATCGCACTAATAATCAACAAATTCACGAATGGAAAAAACAAAACCCAAACCAAACTTTCTAAAGCCCCAAGAAGCCCCGCGAGTGACGCCTGTTTGTGCGACTCTTTCGCGAGAGTATGGGTGTTATAAAAAATCGCTCAGCTCTGGCTCTGGCTTTGGCTTTGGCTAATTATGAACGCCTAATTACAAAGACGGATGCCACAAGATGCCCCCCTTAGCATCTCTGCATTTGCGGCTCTCCATCCCGGACAGGGGCTGTGGCAGCTCCCGTCTAGCGTGCGAAAAGTTCAAGACAAAAGGCAAAAACCCGCTTCGCTTCCACGCTGGAGGAGCGGGAGCGGTCGGTCTTGAATTATGATTTCAGAAAGCCAAGCCGCGCGTGGCAGCAGCCGCAGCAGCAGCAGCAGCAACAACTTTGGCCGGCTGACTGACTTTTCCGCCCGGGCTTTGATTTATGTGGCAGCTGTGACACGGCGGCTTCGTAGCGTTCTCTATAATTACAGAGAGCCCAGTCAGACAGTCAGTCAGATAGTCGGGGCAGACTCGGCGGCGGCACCATGAAATTGTAGGCAGAAAATCAAGCCAAGATATATATAGATATATATGCTATATATTCGTGTGTGTGTGCATTGGAAGAATATGATCTCTCCCTTTTGGCCAGGCCAGGCGAGGCCAGGCCAGAGCCAGGGCCAGCTAGGTTTCTCTCACTCTTTGGCTTTGGCACTGTAAACATTGTTTTCACCACATGCTGTCATCGGCTTTTACCCCGCGACTCGGATACGCCGGGTCTAATGTTGTCAGCACTGCCTTGAGAGGGGGAAAATTCATGGCGACTCTGAACTTAGCACCCGGACCGGATTCGCACATTGTAAAAATTCTGGAAATATGAGCTTCCGGGAATGTGGCCTGCCCCTGTATCTGCCTGTGGCATGGTGTTGAGAGCCATTTTGTGGGGCATATGGCAAAGCTACTAAGATGAGACGATTAATAATCGACCGGGTGTTGCATGCCAGACAATGTGCAGGCCTTTGTTTCTCTTCCTACGGGCAGATGAATAAAATAAAATACGGTTCTTCAGATTGATTAAAAACTTTGCTTAAGCTATGACTTCTTTTTGAGTAATACTTTGGTTATTGTATGTGATCCATTTCGACCCGTCATCCTTTTCACAGCAGCAGAAAAATTGTTGTATTTCCCTCTTAGATGTCCTTTCGAATTAGGGAGAGGATTGAGAACGTAAAGTATATTAAAGAAATTAAAATAATTGTGAGGGAGATCGTACTATATTACTATATTACTATATGTTTCAGAACCCAGCAGAGCTATTGCCTCCTTAATCCTTTCGCTCATTACAAATTCTGTCCGAGTCAGGGCGACCTTATTTTGCTAAAAACGACATTTTCAGCTCCAGCACATTAGGAATGGCAAAGCTGATAAAGCTGAGACGCAGATTAAATAAAGTGAATACCGAGGCCCACCGAATCGATTCGATTGCCTGTTCATGTAGGTCTCCAATATGTGCATTTATGGTGATCCATTCTAAAATGCTTACTGAAAATGTAAAAGGCCATTCAAAATGTTTAAGATTACAGCTTTATTTTTTGGTTAAATCAGAACTTCAGTAGTCGAAACGCCTGTTTTTTGTTCGTAATCCTATTTATGCCTTCTACAGCCATGGCTACGCTTCCTGCCATTCGTTGCAGGCTCCTGCTGCAAAATATAAATCCGATCAATCTGAAATTGAATTTACCAAAAATAAAGAAAGAAAGAAAATAAAAGAAACACTTTCAATGCGGTGCACTGGTGGTTCGATGAATGCAATCGGGCGGGCGTAACAAGTACACAAAGGCGAAGGCGAAGGCAAAGGCAAAGCCGCCGCCGGCAGCTGCTGCTGCTGCCCGGATCGGTGACTGCTGCTGACCCATTTATGCAGATTTCGTTGCACCACAACAATGGATTGTACAACAACAACAATTACAACACAGAGAGGCAACAGCCATGCCATGTACTGCAGCAAGTACAAGACAACACTCTGCTGGTAATTGCTCTGCTCTGCTCTGCTCTGCTCTGCTCTTGTTGCTGTTTCTTTAAAGGTTGTCGCAGTGCTGCAGTCAAGAATTTTTGGTCATTTGTCATGTTGATTTATATTTGGTCATTGGCATTTAATGCTTAACAAGAGTTTCACGCGGCTCTGGCCCAAAAGCTGGCCTGCTGGCTGTAACCTTGAATGGCGGCCACCACATCAATTTGGATCAGTCGGTGGGTTACCCTCTGGACTCTGCTGACTGCTGTTTTGTGCCCCATGTTGACACAGCTTGGGCTTTGTTGTGTGCCTGTGGATGTAGCACAGTTTTCAGGTGGGGTGGGGGTGTTCTATATTGACTTTGACCTGAGTCATCCATCCATCCGTCCCTTCCCTTCCCTTCAGACCACTCTCACGATGAGCGAGGTGTCAGTTTATAGCTGACTTGTTTGCCGTCTGGCATTTATAATTGAAGGATCTGTCCCTGTCCTGCAATGGCTTATCTCCCTCTCTCCCTCTCTTTGGGCCAAAACAAACAGCACTTAAAATGTGTATTCGTGTGTGTGTTTCTTGTTTGCCTGCAAAGTAACAAGTGGCTGGCAGGCGGAAGTGGACTCGCACAGGATCCCGATCCCCCCAAAGGCAAATAAAAATACGAACCCAGAGACGTCGGTCTACGTACTACCTGTGGAATAGAGCCATAAATACGAGTATGCTCGTTTGTCATAGAGCCCTGCTCCCTGCTCCTGTGGCTCAATGGACACTCCATGGGTATCATCCGCCCATTAATCATGCCATTGTGCCACAGCAGAACCGAATACGAATACGAATCCTGAGAGCCAAAACCAAATCCGGCAGCAGGGGCTCATCCATAAAAATTGGCGAGCAATAGAAATGCATTTTCCATCCAGGGGACCATCCAGTGAACCATCCAGGCGTGGGGTGGCGCTTAGATTAATGAATGCGTTGCGATTAGAATCAATTTGAATTAATGAACATTTAAGGCGACTTTGATTTTGTTTTGCCCACAAAAACACGCGCCGCAGGGAGTGGAGTGGAGTGCGTGCCGAATCCGCAACCCGAAACCCGAACCCCGAAAGCAAATCAAAACAAAAGACTTAGGCAGCGAACTTGGCTGAGGTGATATTTGGCCAAGGCGCCGCCGCCGCCGCCGCCTGGCTTATTAATTTCACATGCCTTGGCCATAATGAAAAGCGATTTTATATGGCTCGGACCGGCCCGGGACCCGGCCTGCCGTCGTTTTGTAATCAAGTTAAATGCGCGCGCGTCCATAAAAACTTGACTTATCAGCCGGCAAGGCCAACAAATGGCGCAAATGCATTTAGGGGGAGTGCGGCATGGAGTTACGGGATGGCGTTTTTCCCCCAATTCAAGCCACAAGCCCATTCCATTCCAAGGAGATCTGCATATCTGCCGCATTTGGAGACACAGTCAGTGCAGTGCAGTGCGACCATTAACAGAACGATGTCGCTGAGTGAGTGCGCGAGTGCGAGCATTGCCTGCCTTTTTTTATGGCACTTTTCTTCCACTCGCACTGTGGAAAATCCCCATACCATACAGCTTTATTGGCCAGCTTCCCGCTGTGCGCGAATATATAACTCTGTTTATCGCATTTTATTTCATTTGGCATTATTTATGCAGAAAGAGAAAAGTATACCCACACAGATACAGAAACACACACACACACACAGATGCAGTGGAAGTGGATGAGTGGATTGAGGAAGAGCTAATGCCCCTGCCTGCCTGCCATTGGCATTGAAAACTATTCAAAATATGCCCGAAAATATCTGCGTGGCATGTTTGGTTTTTGTTTTTGCTTTCGTTTTTTGTGTGTGGTTTACCTTTCATTGGAAATCAACAAAAACTCAGAAGCCAGACCATAGGAGTACCAACAGCAGACGCTATCGATCAAGCATGCAGCACACGGGATTGCCTGGGATCGGGATTGGAATGGGGATTGGAGCGGGACCGGGACCGGGACCGGGGGAACCCTCTCTCTCTCTCTCTCTCTCTCTCTCTTCTGCTTAGATTTCAACACAATGGACTCCTCTATAGTCGGGGGGTTTCGATTTCAAAGTCCAAGCGAGAACCCAGGCACGTAGCCTGTGGAAGGGAATCTCGGAAAGGGCAGGGGGGAATGGCTATGGATATGGGAATCTCTCTCTCTCTCTGTGACGTTGATGCGCACCTTTGATAAGGATGAGACCGACACGAACACACCTCAAAATGTTATGAAATGCAGGGGAATAAGGGAATGAAGAAACAAACCCAAACAAAACAGCTAATACTCGTAGAAGGGAATACTAGAGAGAGTAAAAGAGAGACAGAGACAGAGACAGAAAGAGAAAGATAGCCGGAAAGCGTTGACATGGCTAATCCTGATGAATTGCTGTTAGCTGTTTTGTCTTACCAAACATGTTACTTATGCAAAAAGGAAAGATATAAGCTTAAGCCCTGCAGATACTTTAGAACATCTCAACTTCTAAGCTGAAATGCCTAGTCTATCTCCCAGCATATCCATTTCCAACTCTTTCTTTTCATTTAATTAGCTTTTGAGCGGTGGTGGAAAAGTGTTAAGTCCCATCATCCAAGGCGCTAATCAAATTTAGACAAACGAAAGTGTTAAGACGCTTTCTGGAAACGGGCCACGAACTATTAAATGCTGGGCACACAATAGATCCGCAGATAAGACAATGCTCTGATAAGGTCTGAAAGATTTAAGACGGCTATAAAATAAACGCATCCTCCTCATAGAATCCATAGAAAGCCCGAAAGACATTATATTAAGCCATAGCCGAGGCTGTTACATGGGGTTTTATTCTTTATCGCCGCTTGTTAGCAGCGCGAAGTGTGTAAATTTACACACACTCTCTCGCATGCAGACGCCACAGGTGGAGTTTTCCCAGTTTTTCCATATACCATTTCCTCTCTTTCTAGTTTTACTTTCAACGAAAAATTCTGTCTGGAAATTCTCTGGCTTCCAACCCAATCGAACTGCAACATGTATGAGTCGGTCGATCTCCTCTGTTAAATGCTCACAACGAGCTGTTAACGCGCTGTGAGCAGTCTCTCCCTCTTTGAGTGCTTTTTTCATACCAAATGCAACTCGAACAACATCGAACTGGGTTGGAGCGTGATTGCGTCTGCTGAATGAGCGTTTTTTCATACCAAACGCAATCAGGTTCAAACCCAAATGCTATGAGCTGGGTTGAGCTTGGTATGATTAAAATCCCACTCAAGTTGGGTCGGCTTTTTCCACTCAAAAAATATCGTCGTTTGGGTACGATCATGAATAACATGAATAACAGCGGAGGCGCATGCGACTAAAGTGAATCACACTCGAAAACACTGCCGCGGACGCAACAACGAAACGAGCAGCTCCGCGCTGGTTTTTCGAAAAATTTCCCGTTGATAAAATCGCACAAAAATCTCGATATTGATATTTTCGCAAAACAACAACAAAAAAAAATTAAAGAAAATATCAACTAAAAATATATTATCAAAAGGAAATAGATAGATATAGCTTCATATCGAGTCGGCAAAAGCTAAACGGGTCGAGATAATGCCGCTGTTCTCCGCGGATTGTGGCTACGAAAACGAATGAAAACGAGAATACGATTGTGAGTTGTGAGTGAGCGTGTATCTGTGTGTCGGATGTATCTGAATACCGTTGGATACGTTTTATGAATGAGCCACGAGCGGGGCAGAACGTGAACGAAATTTTTGTCAGAGAACCAACCCAAGTCGAAAATCGGGGAGAAAGAAATGCGATAAACAGACGCACACACACAAAAACCAACAAAAAATAAAGAGAATCGAAACGATAGCAAAGCTTCCCCAATAAGAAAGAAAACGTTTGTTTTGCTTCAACAACAGTAATAGCAACAATAACAATAACAAATACGAAAAAGAGAGAAAAGTCTCTTGGGTGGAAAGCCGAAGTTTTAAGTACTCTTTGAGATACCTACTCCATACTTACGTACACCGTTGTTAAGGCTTATCAGTTAGAGTGATGTATATTTATGTGACATATGGATAAGATCTTGACCATTCCGAGATACTTGCATGTTTCCTATTGAAGCAATAATACCCTTTGTTAGCGCATAAACTGCGGAAGCGAGCACGGAAATTGCAATTGCAATTGCAATGAAAACAAACGCATCGTTTGTCACACATCTGGCTCTCACAGCACAGTATTTTTTGGCTTTAATTTCGCGCGTTGCCCCCGCCAGCACCCCAATAATGGGTTCCCCTTTTGAAAAAGAGAGAAACAAAATATGAATTACAGGGAAAAATATAAAGTTAAATAGTGCATAAAAATCAGTTTTCTTTGCGGCTCGGTTCCGTTTCGAACAAATATTCTGGTGTGTGTGTGTGTGTTGTTGCTGTTACTGTTTCCCTCTCTCTCTATCTCTGGCCCCCCAAATAGAGAACGCGTGTGCTTTTGTTTTTTTGTCGATTACTAAATTTTGTTGGTACGCCCCATAGAAAAAAAACATGACGAAATTTTGTTGTTGAAAACGAGCGCACAACAATAGAAATAAAAGTAAAAGTGATTAGAAGAAAATAGAAACCACAATACATGGTATATGTATGAAAATATCAGATATATAGTGCATGAAGTATACAAAATAAAATTCTATTTGGTGTTTATGGAATTATACAAAGTGTTGTGAAATAAAAAATAAAAAATTACAGACCGGAGCGAAGCGGAGAAGATACTACCAGACCAGTCTCAACGAAAGGGAGCTGCAAACGCATCTAAGAAAAAGGTAAATAGAGCTTCAAGACCCCATGCCGCTTATCATCGGGAGTGGGTAAACATTGGCTTATCTGTCTGTTCAGAGAGGGGTGGGGGCGTGTACGTACGAGTGTAGGCAGTATACGGTGTATGTCCCTGGCCAGATCTGCAGATCTCTTGCGGCTGTTCGGGTTCCCAGAACAAAACCGTTCACGTTTAGATACATTTAGTGATTGTCGCTATGTTTGCAGATACTTTCACTCTAAAAACAGACACCACTCAGACCCCATACTCTGCCACACACACACACACACAGGCAGCTGCCTGGCTGTTGTCTCTCCTTTTCTTCCCTCCCGTTAGTTTGGGCCAGGCCAGCTTTATCTTGTCAGGCGTCGCGACGTCGTGTGTGTGCCAGGCCAGTCGAAGTAGTGATAGTGATAACCTATATAATATATGTACGCTAGGAGTATTTTAACGGTTAGCTAGTCCAGTCTCATGCGATCGATAGAGCCATAAATACGAGTATGCTCGTTTGTCATAGAGCCCTGCTCCCTGCTCCTGTGGCTCAATGGACACTCCATGGGTATCATCCGCCCATTAATCATGCCATTGTGCCACAGCAGAACCGAATACGAATACGAATCCTGAGAGCCAAAACCAAATCCGGCAGCAGGGGCTCATCCATAAAAATTGGCGAGCAATAGAAATGCATTTTCCATCCAGGGGACCATCCAGTGAACCATCCAGGCGTGGGGTGGCGCTTAGATTAATGAATGCGTTGCGATTAGAATCAATTTGAATTAATGAACATTTAAGGCGACTTTGATTTTGTTTTGCCCACAAAAACACGCGCCGCAGGGAGTGGAGTGGATTGCGTGCCGAATCCGCAACCCGAAACCCGAACCCCGAAAGCAAATCAAAACAAAAGACTTAGGCAGCGAACTTGGCTGAGGTGATATTTGGCCAAGGCGCCGCCGCCGCCGCCGCCTGGCTTATTAATTTCACATGCCTTGGCCATAATGAAAAGCGATTTTATATGGCCCGGACCGGCCCGGGACCCGGCCTGCCGTCGTTTTGTAATCAAGTTAAATGCGCGCGCGTCCATAAAAACTTGACTTATCAGCCGGCAAGGCCAACAAATGGCGCAAATGCATTTAGGGGGAGTGCGGCATGGAGTTACGGGATGGCGTTTTTCCCCCAATTCAAGCCACAAGCCCATTCCATTCCAAGGAGATCTGCATATCTGCCGCATTTGGAGACACAGTCAGTGCAGTGCAGTGCGACCATTAACAGAACGATGTCGCTGAGTGAGTGCGCGAGTGCGAGCATTGCCTGCCTTTTTTTATGGCACTTTTCTTCCACTCGCACTGTGGAAAATCCCCATACCATACAGCTTTATTGGCCAGCTTCCCGCTGTGCGCGAATATATAACTCTGTTTATCGCATTTTATTTCATTTGGCATTATTTATGCAGAAAGAGAAAAGTATACCCACACAGATACAGAAACACACACACACACACAGATGCAGTGGAAGTGGATGAGTGGATTGAGGAAGAGCTAATGCCCCTGCCTGCCTGCCATTGGCATTGAAAACTATTCAAAATATGCCCGAAAATATCTGCGTGGCATGTTTGGTTTTTGTTTTTGCTTTCGTTTTTTGTGTGTGGTTTACCTTTCATTGGAAATCAACAAAAACTCAGAAGCCAGACCATAGGAGTACCAACAGCAGACGCTATCGATCAAGCATGCAGCACACGGGATTGCCTGGGATCGGGATTGGAATGGGGATTGGAGCGGGACCGGGACCGGGACCGGGGGAACCCTCTCTCTCTCTCTCTCTCTCTCTCTCTTCTGCTTAGATTTCAACACAATGGACTCCTCTATAGTCGGGGGGTTTCGATTTCAAAGTCCAAGCGAGAACCCAGGCACGTAGCCTGTGGAAGGGAATCTCGGAAAGGGCAGGGGGGAATGGCTATGGATATGGGAATCTCTCTCTCTCTCTGTGACGTTGATGCGCACCTTTGATAAGGATGAGACCGACACGAACACACCTCAAAATGTTATGAAATGCAGGGGAATAAGGGAATGAAGAAACAAACCCAAACAAAACAGCTAATACTCGTAGAAGGGAATACCAGAGAGAGTAAAAGAGAGACAGAGACAGAGACAGAAAGAGAAAGATAGCCGGAAAGCGTTGACATGGCTAATCCTGATGAATTGCTGTTAGCTGTTTTGTCTTACCAAACATGTTACTTATGCAAAAAGGAAAGATATAAGCTTAAGCCCTGCAGATACTTTAGAACATCTCAACTTCTAAGCTGAAATGCCTAGTCTATCTCCCAGCATATCCATTTCCAACTCTTTCTTTTCATTTAATTAGCTTTTGAGCGGTGGTGGAAAAGTGTTAAGTCCCATCATCCAAGGCGCTAATCAAATTTAGACAAACGAAAGTGTTAAGACGCTTTCTGGAAACGGGCCACGAACTATTAAATGCTGGGCACACAATAGATCCGCAGATAAGACAATGCTCTGATAAGGTCTGAAAGATTTAAGACGGCTATAAAATAAACGCATCCTCCTCATAGAATCCATAGAAAGCCCGAAAGACATTATATTAAGCCATAGCCGAGGCTGTTACATGGGGTTTTATTCTTTATCGCCGCTTGTTAGCAGCGCGAAGTGTGTAAATTTACACACACTCTCTCGCATGCAGACGCCACAGGTGGAGTTTTCCCAGTTTTTCCATATACCATTTCCTCTCTTTCTAGTTTTACTTTCAACGAAAAATTCTGTCTGGAAATTCTCTGGCTTCCAACCCAATCGAACTGCAACATGTATGAGTCGGTCGATCTCCTCTGTTAAATGCTCACAACGAGCTGTTAACGCGCTGTGAGCAGTCTCTCCCTCTTTGAGTGCTTTTTTCATACCAAATGCAACTCGAACAACATCGAACTGGGTTGGAGCGTGATTGCGTCTGCTGAATGAGCGTTTTTTCATACCAAACGCAATCAGGTTCAAACCCAACTGCTATGAGCTTGGTATGATTAAAATCCCACTCAAGTTGGGTCGGCTTTTTCCACTCAAAAAATATCGTCGTTTGGGTACGATCATGAATAACATGAATAACAGCGGAGGCGCATGCGACTAAAGTGAATCACACTCGAAAACACTGCCGCGGACGCAACAACGAAACGAGCAGCTCCGCGCTGGTTTTTCGAAAAATTTCCCGTTGATAAAATCGCACAAAAATCTCGATATTGATATTTTCGCGAAACAAAACAAAAAAAAATTAAAGAAAATATCAACTAAAAATATATTATCAAAAGGAAATAGATAGATATAGCGGCAAAAGCTAATCGGGTCGAGATAATGCCGCTGTTCTCCGCGGATTGTGGCTACGAAAACGAATGAAAACGAGAATACGATTGTGAGTTGTGAGTGAGCGTGTATCTGTGTGTCGGATGTATCTGAATACCGTTGGATACGTTTTATGAATGAGCCACGAGCGGGGCAGAACGTGAACGAAATTTTTGTCAGAGAACCAACCCAAGTCGAAAATCGGGGAGAAAGAAATGCGATAAACAGACGCACACACACAAAAACCAACAAAAAATAAAGAGAATCGAAACGATAGCAAAGCTTCCCCAATAAGAAAGAAAACGTTTGTTTTGCTTCAACAACAGTAATAGCAACAATAACAATAACAAATACGAAAAAGAGAGAAAAGTATCTTGGATGGATAGCCGAAGTTTTAAGTACTCTTTGAGATACCTACTCCATACTTACGTACACCGTTGTTAAGGCTTATCAGTTAGAGTGATGTATATTTATGTGACATATGGATAAGATCTTGACCATTCCGAGATACTTGCATGTTTCCTATTGAAGCAATAATACCCTTTGTTAGCGCATAAACTGCGGAAGCGAGCACGGAAATTGCAATTGCAATTGCAATGAAAACAAACGCATCGTTTGTCACACATCTGGCTCTCACAGCACAGTATTTTTTGGCTTTAATTTCGCGCGTTGCCCCCCGCCAGCACCCCAATAATGGGTTCCCCTTTTGAAAAAGAGAGAAACAAAATATGAATTACAGGGAAAAATATAAAGTTAAATAGTGCATAAAAATCAGTTTTCTTTGCGGCTCGGTTCCGTTTCGAACAAATATTCTGGTGTGTGTGTGTGTGTTGTTGCTGTTACTGTTTCCCTCTCTCTCTATCTCTGGCCCCCCAAATAGAGAACGCGTGTGCTTTTGTTTTTTTGTCGATTACTAAATTTTGTTGGTACGCCCCATAGAAAAAAAACATGACGAAATTTTGTTGTTGAAAACGAGCGCACAACAATAGAAATAAAAGTAAAAGTGATTAGAAGAAAATAGAAACCACAATTCATGGTATATGTATGAAAATATCAGATATATAGTGCATGAAGTATACAAAATAAAATTCTATTTGGTGTTTATGGAATTAAACAAAGTGTTGTGAAATACAAAATTACAGACCGGAGCGAAGCGGAGAAGATACTACCAGACCAGTCTCAACGAAAGGCAGCTGCAAACGCATCTAAGAAAAAGGTAAATAGAGCTTCAAGACCCCATGCCGCTTATCATCGGGAGTGGGTAAACATTGGCTTATCTGTCTGTTCAGAGAGGGGTGGGGGCGTGTACGTACGAGTGTAGGCAGTATACGGTGTATGTCCCTGGCCAGATCTGCAGATCTCTTGCGGCTGTTCGGGTTCCCAGAACAAAACCGTTCACGTTTAGATACATTTAGTGATTGTCGCTATGTTTGCAGATACTTTCACTCTAAAAACAGACACCACTCAGACCCCATACTCTGCCACACACACACACACACAGGCAGCTGCCTGGCTGTTGTCTCTCCTTTTCTTCCCTCCCGTTAGTTTGGGCCAGGCCAGCTTTATCTTGTCAGGCGTCGCGACGTCGTGTGTGTGCCAGGCCAGTCGAAGTAGTGATAGTGATAACCTATATAATATATGTACGCTACGAGTATTTTAACGGTTAGCTAGTCCAGTCTCATGCAACCGACAGCGCCCAACTTCTGGGGATATCTGAGATCTTGGTTTCTGTTTGGATTGTCAGCGTTGTTCTTTTTTTTTTGATTCATTAATCATAAATCATAATCGTCGTTTACAGACAGGCCGACCCTAAGTGTGTGTCGATTGAGCAGTGTTTGCTCTCTTGTTGGGTGGTAACCCCCCTATATATATATTTATTTACCTTTTGGTGTTTTCGGTTGATTTCATGGGAAAAAGGCTTTAAAAAATGCACAAAATATGCATATGTTTGTATGTGTGGCTGAAATGTTTCCTTTGATTTGCATTTTTATTGGGAACCCAGCTAAAAAAAAAATAATAATAATATCCGGTTCTATGTGAGTGCGTCATCGCCCAGGCCAACCCCCGGGAGACAGGGAGAGACCCCTACCAGGAACCCATGGATACGGTACGATACGGTCTGGTCTGGTCTGGTTTGGTTTGCGTGTGTTTGCCCTTTATTTTTTACAGCATAGCCACCTTATACCTTGTATGTATATAAACTTGTTTTGTTGTTGTTGTTGTTTATACTCCACATATATGTACAGATCTGTATGTAAATACGTACTTAAAGAAACACTTGTGCCTGGTGCCAACGATGATAAAACAGCAAATTCGGGTAAATAAAACTGAAACAATATTTCGGGTGTACTCCGTTTTGTCTGAAAAATAACCAACAAATAAAAGAAGAGAGATTCAGTTACAAGAACAATCGGGGATCACTCCTGGGACAGCTGATCGGGGATCGGGGATCTGATTTGATCTTAAGCCATGAGATCTCTCACTGAGATACATATGTATGTATGATCTTCTTCACGTTGTTCCCCTTAGATCTGATCTGCTTCTCTTCGGGATCTCTTCTGATGAGCTCCCTGTTGCTATACAATTTATCAGAAGGGGCAGGTTCATCAATTCTCTTCCAGCGATAAATGTCTTACAAGAATTTACACAAATATTCATGTAAAAATCTCCAGCTGCCGTACAGGCAGAGTTGACAAAATGATTTGTTTGCCAGACAGGGCACCCCATGTCACATGCCCCATGCCCCATGCCCCATGCTATTGCTACTGTAGTTGTTGCTGCTGCTGCTGCTTTGGTGGCGACACTGAGCGCCACCCTGAACTTAGAAAGACAGAGAGATAGATCCGGCAGCAACAATCTAGCCCCCCAAAAAACAGCAACTAATTCAAAACAATGTAAGGCATTATTTATTTTTAACTGAGGTCATCAGCGTAGACATCGTCTATTACAGCTCTCTGGCTCTTTGGCTCTCTGCCTCTCCGCCTCTCCATCAGCGATCCGAATGTGTTCTCGGGTCTCTACTCTGTGGTCTCTCCGATCTCCGATCTCCAGCGTTTCGTACGGCTCGGGTCTGTGATGTTGTTCTTATTCCAAAGTTAATGTGTTTGGTGGTGCTGTTTTCTGTTCAGCTGTTGAACCCGAACTCTCACCAAATTATGCCACACACAAACACACACTCGTAGCCCTAGCCATAGCCCCAGAGAGAGAGAGAGATAGAGGAAGAGAGTTCCATGGAGTACAGGCAGAGGCAGAGGCAGACCGAGACCCAGACCCAATGCCAGCGGGGCCAGCAAACATTATTTGAAATATTTATGCTTGACTTTTGCGCCTCAATGACTTTTGAATTGCCTTGCCTTTGGCTGCTGAGTTTTACACACACACACACACTCGAACATTAGCTGTAATGTATGTGTGTATCTGTGTTGCTTTATGTTCGTTCTTAAAGATATGCAGCGATGCGGCCACAGCAGGCATAGAGGCGGCGCGCCGGCACATATGTTGTTGCATCAATGCCTGCGATGGAAGGGATTTCCAAATGCATTCTTCAGTTAGGATCTCCATATCCATTTCCATCTAGCAGGCCAGCGTTCTTTTAGGATCTTTCCTTATCTTTGGCCAGCATTTCTCTTCTTTCTTTTCTATGGATCCTATGCCTGGTATCAGTTAGAGGATCTCTGCTCTCACGTGGGGTGTACACATTTCTAATAGAGAAACACATCACACGCATTAAATACCCATTAACCTGCATTTAATTTGTCAATATTAGCTCGTCAAAGCCATCAACCGAACCAATCCAATGGAGAAATGCCTTTCTCGGGTTCGTTCTCAGGCCACACTTTTCATTTCTTTCCATTCGAAAGTGAGGCAACAACAACACAACGACAACACAACAGAAACACAACAACAACTCGGCACGACAGACCCAGCATGCCTGAATGTTGACCTTTTCACAGCTGGAACCATCTTTCAAATCACAGTTCTTGCTGCCATCTCTGATCTCTGGGATCTCCTCTCCCTATGGTCCGGGTCTCGGTCTCGGACTCTGTCCGTCCGTCTCTGTACCGCTCTCGTAGCACATTTGCTCGGCCCATTGCTCGTGCGCTTGTCAATTTCTGTCAGTTGCTTGTCAAAAAATTTGTTTGGCTGTAAAAATGCAGTGAAAACGTTTAACAAAAAACAAAAAAACGACAACAACAGCTGAAAAAAACAGAAAAATTTCAGACACGATTTTCATGTAAAGCATCCAGAAAATGATTGACGAACTGAGTGACGAGCTGACTAACTTCACTCGCAGGGGAAAATCGTATTGTACAGTATGCCCCATGGTCTCCCCCAGTTTCCAGTGCCCAACGTTCCCGGCCCCCCATTACTAGCCTTCCCCCCACCCCCATCCCTTTCCATTCCCTCCCATCTGGCTGCATAATTAACCTTTTGGCCATACTACATATTGTATTGTGGATATATGCACGAGTATGTTCATATACTCGAACGAGTAATAGTAGGAAGAGTGTGTACATATGTATGTGTGTGCACACCATACCTGTCATTCGTTCCTCCTCATTCGACCCAGAGCTGGTCTGTTTGCTTTTGTTTACAGCGTAATTTGTTGATAAATAAATGTGAAAATGCAAACAAATCAGAGCAACCACTGTGCTACGCAATCGAGGGCTCCCGCTCTCCTACACATACATACGTATGTATGTAGGTCCGACCACCCTCACAGCATGTAAGGGCTCTGTTCTGTGTTGGACACGTAGGAAATATTGAACGCATATTTTCCACTCATTCCCTTCATGGCATACTCCAGCATTTTGGCCAATTTGTCACACCTCTGTTGCGTAGGTGCCGTAGTTATAGTTTTTTTCACGCTTTAGAAATTGGCTAGAAATTGGACGCTGAAGGGCGCTGCTTGAAAAATGTGCAAAATTAGCATTTTTTAACGAAGTTGGTTATTAATTTTAATTTTGTTATACTCGTGCTATTAGCCGTGTCTGTCGTCTGTTTTTGGTCATTTTCATGCGTTCATTCACGCTTCGCCTGCTGGCCCAGCAGGTGATCTGATGGCGTCTGAGACTGAGGGTGATCTAATCGCAGTCTCTCTCTCTCTCCCTCTGGCAAATGCTGGCAAATTTTTGGCCACAATTAGGAGCAATTAATTTAGCCAAAAAGAGCGGAAATGGAAATGGAAGAGTGCCCCACGCGCGACAGAGCTTTCATTCAAAAAAAAAAAAAAAAAACAACAAGAGCCAGTGAAAAATTTCTTAATGATAGACATTCACTTTTTATGGACACGCCGAGGTGTGTGTCTTAATGGAGTGAAATTTCTGGTAATTGAGCGAGACGAGGCTCTGGCTTTTTAGGCGAGCATTTGATGAATATTTGAGTGAGTTTTTTTGATTGTTTTTTGTTTTTTTGCAACAATTCCAAGTCTTTGCCCTCTTCCTCTGGCTCTGCTGCTGCTGTTGTTGGGTGCTGCATTTGTTATGCAAATCATGTTATGCTACACTACATATACTCGTACATCCCATATGAAACCCATAAGAAAACGCTGCTCGAGCCAGGCCAGTCGGTAGTGGAGCTACATAGTTGGAGCCGGAGATGGTGATGGCGGTGATGGAGCTGGCCAGACCAGACCAGACCAGAGCCCAGACCCCAGCCCCCGGACCAGGCCAGGCCAGGCCCGAGACCGAGTTGTCGGAGCACACAAAATTGAAATCAACTGAAACCAAACCCGCGAACTGGTTGTGTAGGCAGCACACGTACAAGGTCTTCAAATATGGCTCTTTATTTAGCTTTTGCCCGTCTATTGCTGTTGCTGTTGCTGTTTCCTTTGCTGTTGGTCTTTTCTAAGCATTTTTCTTCTATTTCTTGTGTGTGTCGGGGGGATTTTAGACGCTATAATAGCATTAATTTACCATACAATTTCATATTTATGGCCATTGTACAACGAAGTGCAATTCGATTTTTTTTTTTCAATTTTGTTTGCAGTTTCCATTTATTTTTGTTTTTTTCTCTCTGTTTCTGTTTTCTGTGTGGGCGGCTTGTTTACATTTGCGCCCCTTTTTTCTTGGGTTTTTAATTAAAATTGTTTTTTTTTTATTCAGTTACAGCCCTCGCAGTGGTGTGCTTCACAATAATTGATTAATTTCATTTAATTTTAATGGCGAAACCTTTGAGCGATTAGAATTTGCTTGAGTCATCATCAGACGTGATTTACTGTCGATTGGCTGTCGTGTCTCGTCTCGTCTCTCTCTAAAAGCAAGTCCTATGCATGATTGAATGCATATAGAATATATATATATGTATATATTCGTAGTGCTTACGGTCAGGAGAGCTTTTCCACTTAACAGTACAGCTGTATTGGCTGGGCTGTGGTGGCGCCTTCATAAAGTATAATTTCCATTGACCTTTGTCCGCTAAATGGGATGATCTCTATATGGCAGATAGTGCTCGGATGAGATCATAATGGCTGTTGTTTTTCGAATATTCTCAGCTAATTTGTATAATCTTTGTGCTAATTATTTCCTATATTCTTTTCATTCCAGGTTGGTTGACCCACATCAAAATCGAACACCCCTCAAAAGACCCCCTTTTGGCGTTTTGTTTTGGCCCGTTCTAGACGTGCATTTTCGCTGAGAGTGCTATCGCGAGAGCGCCAGCCATATGGCAGAGACAGAGACTGACTCAGAGACAGACTACTATGAGTAGTATGTATGGATATTCGTACACAAACAAACAATATATCAGCTGTCTGCTAAATGCAATAAGAAAGTCGGGCCAACTCGAAATCGGTCGTACAATTTTTCGACATGCTGACGGGGCTAAAGACGGGGCTGTGGCTGTGGCTGTGGCTCTGATCTGGTGACGTAAGTGCCGACAGCAATTGCCTTTCGGAATGAATACATTCGCACTCGTGTGCTGGGTTAAGGGATCGAGAGTACTGAGCACTCAGTACTGAATGAAGCGTGTGTAAATTGACTTTTTGTGAACTTTATCACCCGAACTGTGCTGGGAATTAGTCATACCTGATCGGACCTGAACGTATGTATTAAGGTATATATGTAAGGCTTTAACGCTGAGATTTCCTGTTTTACTGAGGTTACTTAAGGTTTTTTTTTAAGGCCTGACAGCATTTCCTTATATTTTCAAGTCCAAGAACTTTTTTGGCAATCTTATTGACTGCCTGCCAGTTTGGGGCCTTCTTTCATGAATGAAGAAATGAATGAGTTCATCATGAAGTCAGCAGTCTGTTGGTCTGTTGTTTAACCAAAAGAGACATCAGACATACACAGGCATGCGGTCAGGTCTCTTGGTCTCCCAAGAACTGCGTGGGGTGTTGTCTTAGTCATCACCATGAGGAAATGCAGCCAAGAGCCAGAGTTGACTGCACTTTGTCAGCAGCAACTGCAATGCTCAGAACGGGACTGATAAGAGACCCACTGTTTAGTTTCCAGCAGAACCAGCAGCAGCAGCAGAAGCAGCAGCAGCAGAAGACAGCCCAGCAGAAAGACGGGACATGTAGATAAGAGCCGAGCCGATGTCGGGGCATAAACAATTTTCAATTTGATTTATGGCATGTAAATTTATGGAAATTTACTGGCGGATCCGATGGTGATAATGGTTGGAAAACCATAGTGGACTCATACTCGTGGTTTTCCATGTACATGAGAATGCTAGTGCAGCTCAATTGCAGCGCATTCCAATTATATTATATCATGTGGCTCGGTCGGGCAAAACATTATCGCATTTGGCAGTAGACTCTTGGCCGCTCTTGGCAAGACTCTAGACTCTAGACTCCAGATATGTAAAGAGCGAAACAAGTTGTAGAACAAGTTTTTGGAACGCCTTTCTGCCACTGCCACCACTCGCTCAAGAATTCAGTATTCAGTTTTCAATTTCTGGCTTTATTTTGAATACCCAGAACGCAGAACCGCCGAGCACTACAATGTATGAAAGACAAGTCTTAATTACCCAATATTTATTTGTATTTTTTTTTTATTAAAAAATATCTCTATATACGTACGTATATACGTATGTGCTACGTACTCGTTCGTTCGCCCGCGGCGCTAATGAACTTCGCTGTCCGTCCGTCCGTCCGTCCGTCCGTCCGTTGCGTCGTCTTGTTAATAATTATTAAAATTTTCGGTTTTTTTGAGGCTGTTTCTGTTTGTTGCTGGAGCTGGAGCTGCCTCTGTAGTTGCTTTTAACGCGTTCAACTGGCTTTTGAATTGATTTCGGCAATTAAAGGCCCCTAAATGAAATTGAAAACGCGCCAAAAAAAAAAGGAAAGAAAAAACATTATAAATATTATTGCGGGGCACTCGAGAGCTTTGATTGATGACTATTCGATTGGCAGGGGCACGGGCTGTAGCAGCAGCAATTCTTGTAGGAAATATTTTATTCAACAATTTTATTTTAGGGGCAACACACGTGCAGGGCTCTCTCTCCCCCGTTTCTCTCTCTCTCTCTCTTATCAGTATGAGACTGGGCTTCGTTCATTAAGAGCTGATAAACAGTTACCAGTTCTGTGGGACCTCCAGCCTGATAATCTCCCAGTAGTGTGGAGTGCGGAGTGTGTTTCGGTGAGAGAGTTTTTCTTATAGATAGCGCCACGGCTAGTTCCATTCGGGTTTGTTTCTCATTTTTCATTCGTATTCCGTTTTTTTTTTCTTTTATCGCGCCTGATAAAACGCTGGCGTTATGTATTTGTGACTTAATTAGTTTGCCAGGCAGGTCGACGCCATGTGGGCAGTAGATCGTACCGGACCGGATCTGTTTCGGCCAACGAAAGGCCAGAAAATGTTGGAGAAGAAGAACAAAATTAATTAGTGACGCCGCCAGGGCGCTGATAAGCAAATAAATAAACATAGAAACAAATAAATAAATAAACATGGGATAGGGTACTGGTTTGGGGTAGAACTTTCCTCCTGATTAGTGGGTCAAAGAAAGGAGCACCCACCCGATACTGGGAGAAGGAGAACGAAGCAGATGTGGCCAGACATTTGACAGGTGACCAGGCATTAGTCACATTGCAAAAGATATAGATGTATTCTCTGAGATTTGCATAGACAATTTGTAAATTTGTGCGCCACGTCCCCCATGACCACCCACCGGTTGCTCTCTGGCGTCGCTCGGCGCTCGTCGCTCGTCGCTCGTCGCGCCATGTGTCAGGCCTTGAACAATTGCCAAAAATTTGCCATGCCGAGTCCCCGCCACGAAGAGATTTATAATTCAACATAGAACACGAGCAGCAACAAATACAATAATTAGTGGCAGAAATAGAAGGCTTTAAGCACTGCTGATCTCTGGGCAATAAAAAAACTACAAAATCCCCAGCAATCAGCATTTCATTTCTCTCCATCTGAATATAATCGGTTTCTGTGTGTGAGATTTGTGTTTTTTTTTTGTTTTTTGTTTTTTCATCGCGTCGTAAAACAGTTTATATTGAGATTGAGTTGCAAAGGCTACAAATGTCGCCATTTATAAATACCGCAATAAATTGGTTAAGGTCGAATCGGGCATAAATCTATGGCCCAACAAAAACGCAGGCATAAATCTGGCATAAGACGCACGTACAGATGCTGGGGTGTTTGGTCTGATTTTAACGACTTTTCCTCGGGTTTTATGAATGATTTTCATGGATGGGATCAGCCGCATGTTGCAATGATAACAGGAACTGGGTAGAGGTGGGAGTTAAAGGCATTCCTGCAATTCCAATGACGTCACCCTGTCTGCTGCTATTCAGAAACCCAGTTGGTCCATAAATCATTCTGGCCTAGACGAGGGAATTATGATTTACAGCCGACATGTGGGCATATACGAGTACTTGGAGTAAACTCCAAGTGTATTTGCATGCCGACAAGTCAATCACCAGTTGACGCTGATAAATTTAATCGCCAGTGGCAGAATGATCCGCTGTGGCTGTCTGTGGCACTCATTATAGAATTTATAATTAAACGCAATTATTTACAACTATGTGGATGGAGGAGGAAGATTAAGGAGCACTGACCAGGGCCCGGATTGGACTGGCCTGGACTCTGACGATGATTATAAAGAACCTCCGATGGCCGATGTCCGATGTCGGATGTCCCACGTCTGTCAGCTAACCGCATTCTGTAATTCTGTAATTATTTTTACAAAGTGCTCTCAACGCGCTGCCTCTCGGATACGCTCTGTTTGAAACGAACAACGAAAACAAGTGATTAGATGGCAGCCGCCCCAGCCAATTTCACAGTACGGTTTCGATTCAGTGGATGTTCTGTTCTGTTCTGTTCTGTTCTGTTTTGTTGTACAATATGTGTGTATCTGGACCCCTGTACTTCGTACAGATGTATCTGTATCCGCATGCACACGCCGGACAGTCGAACAAACGCGTTTGCTGATAGACGACCGAGCCAGTGGCTGTGGCCCAGGCCGGGCCGCCTGACTGACCATTACAAATGTTCACTTAGTCGGGGCCACAGATATGGGATATGGCCCCGTCGCCACTAAAGCCGCACAGTCGCAGAGTGAAAGAGTTAGATAGAGAGAGTTTTGCATCGTCTGCCGCATGCCGCATGCCGCTTGCAGTTTTTATTTTTTTTTTATATATTTTTGTCGTTGTTGATTATTTCTACAAAAGCCACTAATGGATTTTGATATGCACAACACAGCAGCAGCAGCAGCAGCAGCGGCAGCGGCACACTCACAGACACACGCATATTTCTATTAAGATGATGGGACGACTGGCCATTGGCCACTGTCCACTGGCCACACTCCACTCCAAGCCATTCTCCACTCCACTCGGCTCCCAGTCCATTCCTCTGGCAGCTCCAAGGGGGCTACTTTATATGCCTGACTTGCGGCAAACGAACGTCCAGCGGCATGCCAGATAAAGTTCTTGCGCTTTTCGGTAAAAGTGCAATCGTTAGAATGTGAGTGGACTCGAGTCGAATGGAGTGTGGAGTGGAGCGGAGCCAAGTGTGGATTGGATTGGGCTTGGGTTTGGGATTGGGATTGAGCGGAGCAGAGGATGGGATGCACTGTGATGGGATGGGAACCGATCAACGACGACGACCCGCTTAATTATCAAAGACATTCTTCTCAATGGGTTTGCCAGAGTTGCTCCCGAGAGGAGTGCCCCGTTGCCCGGTTTAAAGGCGGGGTCAAGCCGCACAATGAGAGCCGCCTGTCCCCTGTCTGTTTCTCTGGCTCTTTCTGGTTCTTTCTAGCTCCCTCTGGTCGTCTGTCAGTGAGTGATCTAATGTGCTATCCAGGAAGCGCAGTTGCAGATGTTTAACCAAAAAAAAAAAAACACAGGAACGGCAGCAGCAGCAAAAGTAAAGGCCCAGCCTGTTTGTGTCTCCTGGCCGACAGCTTTTAGGGTCTGGGCATAAACAAAAAAATGGGAAGGACAGAAGCGGGTCTAGGGTGTGGGTGCCAGGGTGCAGGGTGCTTAGGAACCCAACACTAAACTAATGGCAATGGAAATGGCTGTGGCTGTGGCAGCCACGCCGACGTAGCACGGTTCAATGAATTACTTCATTAGTGCAGGCGTGTTCCGTGCGGCATGCGTTGCCCGTCTCCGTGGCTGTTGGACGTTGTATCTCAAAGATACAGCCAGCCAGACACAGTCCAGTCAGACCCGGCCTAGGCCCCGGCCCATGCCCCGGCCCATGCCTAGTGAGGCAGACAGCAGTGTGGCGGTGGTGGCTGCGCCTCTTCGTGGCACTTTGAAGTGCTCACATGTTGCCATCGCGTCAACTATTGCTGTTGCTGTGCGTTGAAATTAGCTGCCTGCTGCCGCTCCTGGCTGAGAAGGCCGAGGACTCCACGCCACTCCACTCCACTCCAGTCCAGTCCACTCTACTCCATTCCGTTCTGCCTGCCCCTTAATTGCGGAAGTTATGAGCATGGAATTTTAATTATTTCACTCGAGAGCAGAGCTGTCGCTCCTGTTGTTGCTGCTGCTGCTGCTGCCTCTTCTGCTGCTGTTGTTGCTGCTGCTTTTGCGGCTGCTGCTGCTGCTCTTGCATTGTTAGCTGGTTTACAGTTAGCCCAACATTTTGGGTCTGGACAAACATCCGCCAAACCTTGGATCGTGCAGCTCCTCCTCAGTCTCAGTCTCTGTCTGTCTGTGTCTCTGTTTGCCTCTCTTCTCATCTGTGGCTTAGAAAGTGTCAAGACGAATGATTGCATTGCATTCTACGCACTGAGGAAAACTGTGGAAGAATGTCTGTTTGCGTTTGCGTTTGTGTTCCCAATTTTCCCCATATTTAGTTCTAGACGTGACACTTTCGAATGCTTTTTCCCCCCGCAGTTCCCCCCGCTTTCGACGGCCGGGAAGATTTTCTTTGAGCTTTCCTCGAGGCGGCTATGGCATGGCCTCTGCTGTGTTCTGGTTCCTTTTGTGTGTGCGAGGGGGGTTCATGTGTGTGTGTGTGTGCGTGTGTGTTTGCTCAGCCGCAGTGGCAGTGGCAGTGGCAGCCAACAAACTTGCGTTGGAGTTGCCTTCTAAAGGCCAAGTGGCCAAGAGAGCCGCTCGGTTACTTAATGCACTCACTGCGTGGCGGCTCAGTCATTCACTTCCTTGCTGGCATATGCCTGATACCCTGGGCACAGGGTATCATGAGTCTGAGCAGCTGCTTGCCATGCAGAAACGATCAATGTTTGAGGGTAACCATGACTTCGGTTCTTTGCTGCTGGTTTTCAAATGCAAAAACAAACAAAAGCACACAAAAACTGGCTAAGAGCAGCTGATGGCCATGTCGATGTATCTCTCTTGGCTGTTGGTTGCTGGCTGTTGGCTGTTAGCTGATGCTTCTCTTCTGAGATGGATGGAGACGTCGTTTAAGATTAAGACGACTTCTTCTTTCAGCTGCGACGAGGATCGTGTTGTAGTTGTAGCTGTAGTTGTTGCTGCTGCATCGAGTGCGTGTTGCTGCTGCCACGGCTGCTGTGCTGTGTGGCTGTGTGGCTGTGAGGCTGTGTGGCGTGGCTGTGCTGCTGGCGAGGTGAGTGATGATGATGAATGTGTTACAACGAAGGTTAACGACTTTCAGCTTTATAAACAACAAAAACAACAACCACAAACGCAGTTGCTTCAAACAGCTGATGGCGTATCTGGCTCTGGCTCTGGCTCTGGCTCTCTTCTATTGTATCTCAAGAATGGATGGGGTAGGGGGGGATGCTCTGGGAGACCTACATATGTACTATATGTTTGTGCCCCTTGCGGTGTCTGCTAATTAAGCCGCCAACAAGCTAATTATAAGTGCCGTCTGGCACTCTAATTGCAATTTAAATAAATGTGGCAGGCGGTCGAACCAGGTTCGGCCGCTTTGGCCCGCCAACCAGTTTAGCATTTGGCCAAAAAGGAGCGTTTTAAATTTCAATTTGTAGAAGTCAGCGCGTTGTCAATGCAGTTGAAAGATTCTGCGACAACACTCGGGACTCTCTCTCTCTCTCTCTCTGTGTGTCTCTGTGTGCATCTGCCATCTGCTCTTAACAACTAAATTACACTTGTCTGCATGTTTACAATTTACTCCTCACAGATACACACACACACACAGCCAGACTGCCAGAGAATGTGAGCAGCAAATGTTCGTGGCAAAAGCAGGGACGCAGGCACAGCCACAGTCACAGTTTCGGCCGAAGTTAGTCACTCTGTCCAGGCCAGGCCAGGCCAGCACAGGCCAGTCAGTTTGTCTCTGGTTTGGGCCAAGATTGCAATGAGGTTAGCGGCGCAATCTGCTCAAATATAGATGGCTAGTTAGATGGACAAACGGACGGGCAGCCAACCAGCAACATGTGTAGCCATGTAGCAACATCAACTGCAACTGCAACAACCGGGCCTGCCCCGATCCATGGCTGCCTGGTTGCCTGGCTGCCTGGCTGCTTGGCTGCTTGGTTATTCTAATTGCGCACAAGCTTAGCAGCTTTTAGTTAGTTTGTAGACTTTTAGTTGCCATCAAACCACTCTCTGGGGGCTCTGCTCTCTTGGCCAGCTAACGATTTTTGCATACACGTGAGAGCCCAGCTGGCCTGTTAATTTATGCAATGGCCTAAACTTGAACTGAACGTCGAACCTCGAACGCCGAACGCTGAACGCTGAATGCTGAATGCTGTCTCCGTGTGTTGGCAATAAATTTCCTGCCGGACCCGGCCAAGTGTTGCCAAATAAATGTTCTATTGATTTCTGCAACACCTTGTCTTCGATTCGACAAAAAGGCTAACTGACTAACTGTTCTGTCAAAATGTTAGCTGCTGCTGCCCACATGGGCAACGGCAACGGCAACGATACAGCCACACAAAACGCCATACTCGCATCTGAGAGAGCGCCGAGCATTGCATGTGGCATGAAATTCAGTTGAAATAATGACACACCCGTTTCGATTCATACGATTCATACGAGTATGGCTGATACAAAAATACAAACAGACGCAGATATACAGATACTGATACAGATACACATCTCTCTCCAGCCCCAGCCCCAGCTCCAGCTACAGCTCATAGATTTTTTTTCACTTGAAAATGAAATGAAAATTACCGAACTGTAACCAAATGTGGCGGTCCGCTGCTTCATGCTGCTTTTATGTCCCTGCTACGCTACCCCTGGAGACGGGTTCCCTCAGCTATGGGTAGAACTTTGGGCTGCTCTCTGCCCATTAAATCGCATTTAATTATGCACATAAAAAACCACCGAACAGACAGCCAATTAGTTTTCTGCAAGTAAGTGGATCGGATGCCAATTGTTTGCACAATTAAATTGATTGCCCCCCGGCGATAGACTGTGATCCTCACATCACTTTTTTAAGGGTTTTTCTTTTGCCAATTTTTATGGGTATTTAATACCTTTTTTGTGTGCCGAGAATTTCCATTATGCCCAGATCCAGACGCAGACCCAGACCCAGACCCAGACCTCCCACAATTTGTGTGTGGCCAAAGGTTAATTACAATTTATTGCCTGCTTTTTGAAAACCCATCAAATTGTTGTCGTTCCGCTCACTTGCTCCCCATTTGCTTGCCTGTGTGCCCATGGCTGTGTCTATGGGGATCTGGAGCTCGCTGCTTCTGTCGTTTTGTCCTATGATCGCACAATTTTGATTAGGCAACCGTCAACAATTTAATTGCACATTTGCATCAGAGTGGAAAGTCGGTCCGGACTGTCATCGGGGATTGGATTGGAAGGGAATGGTGCTGCTCTTGGCTAGCGGGGTTTTCAGGTACTGGCACAGTCACAGGCACAGGCCACGTTTGATTTCTTAATTGTCGCTAAATGCGGGACGGGACATTGTCTTTTCAGCCTGACCACATTGTTGTTGTTTCTGTTTCTGTTTCGGTTGTTGTTGAACCATTGTTGCTGCTGCCTGCCATGCTGCCTGCCTGCCTGCCTGCCTGCCTGCTTTCTGTGGCTGTTGCCTGTTGTCTGTAGCCGCATTATCGTCGATCATTTTGTTTGCAATGAGTTTTTGTGGTTGCCGGAGCACACGAAATGAATGTACACACAGAAACACACACACACACACACACAGCTGTTAAGGAATTGTCGAACGAAACGACGAACATGGTGGTAATTTCCACAAACGGGAACGGGAACCCTATCCCCGATACTGTCAGCCTGCTGCCTGCTGCTGCTGCTGCTGGTAGAGGGGTCACAGTTTTAATTGCTTCAATTTCCATTTATTTTTATTTCCACTCTCTAGGCTACCCTCTCCTTGAGCGCGCCACTTGAGCCTAGTTCAATCCTCGCCCTGTCGTGTGGCTGCTGCCGATACCTGCATATATTACCCAATGAGAGATTGTGTTCCAGGGGTGGTGCTGATAGATGGCTGGAGACACACCCACATCCGGGCAGAAGAAGCTATCGCCTAACCCTCCTCAGTCCTCAGTCCTCAGTCCACAGCTCTACTTCCAGTTTGCACCCACTTTGAATGGGTTTCCCATTTCGTGAATGTTTTCCCATGGGCAGAGCGTCGGCACACTTTCACTACTTAAAACACTAAAATAACTTATATTTAGTAATTTCAGCTGCGCTTAATTTACATTTAAATATAATTTTCCTCGAATCGAGCGACAGTTTCTAATCTCTTTCCGCTGGCCGCTTCGAAGCGCAGTATTCAATGGATTTTTGAGTATTTTTCCCCCTCCGTTTTTTTAATCGCTAAACTGTCTCATAAACCCGGCATTTTATTTGACAAGCGCGCGCTTCGGCATACGAAAGTAGCAGCCAGCCAGTAGGCAGCAGCCAGCAATCGAATTTCTTTTTGATAGAAAACGCACTCTGCGTATACGCAACTTCAAGCAGTCACTCACTCGCGTGGCACATTAGTGGCACATTATGAGCCATTTTCCCAATCCAATAACTCAAAATTATGTTGTGCTTTGGCTGACAGCTATCGCCGCTCGTGTATTATTGATTCAATTTCGAATTTGATTATCGGCGGCAGCGGCAGCAGCTAAGCCGAAAATCCATTCAATCCCAATCCCAAACCCAGTCCAATTCGGTCAGTCTTTCAGATGGTAATACCCATTTTGACTGCCATTGTTTCTTCTTATTTATGATTGTAATTATTATAATTTGTTAGGCATATTACGAAACACACACTTTTACGTAAGCTTTCTAAATGGAGTTGGTTCAAGGATGAAGTGGACCTTAAGTTTAATTCAACTTCAAACAGGAAGCCAGCAACAAAATTATATATATGGAGTAGGTCTCGTCTCGGCTTAGAGCCCCCGCCTTTAAGCCAATTTGGGCTGCCACCGCGGCGGCGGATATGGACTCAGCCATAACTCATGTGGCGGCGCAAATAATTTGATATCAAAGAGCGTCGTCTCTCGGGCGATCGCATAAATTTATGCAGCCTCCACGGAGCAAAGCAAGGGAAAGGAACGGCAAGGAAAGGTGTTAGAACCTTTTAGTTTTTGTGGCTTGTTTTCGTGTTAAGAATTTATGGCTGTTTAAACAGACAGATAAAGTTGGGGTGTCATTAGTGATTTATGGTGGGATTGGGCCAGTGTGATTGGGTTTCTAAGCCTCTCTTTCTCTCTAAGCCCCAAAGTTCAGCTTCGGTTTGACATTGAATGGAAAGAGCCGAAGCGCCGCTGGAAATGGGTTGTCTTTGTGTCTGTGTGCCTCTGGGGGCCCGGCGTGTGAATTCTGTTTCCGTTGCAACTTTCAAAGTAAGAAGAGACGCCGCAAATTAAGTCAAGGTTGCTGCTGCATTGTATTACTCATAAACTGAACTGAACTTTGTGTTGGAGTGTTGGATTACGCTTTGCGAACTGTGCCACAGAGAGTGTCCGTCCGCAAAATGTGGGCGAATGGAATTCCATCGCATAGGGTTTCAAGGCACTCGATGACGTGCGTTTCACCGGGAGGAAATACCATACCAAAGCAGCTGATAACAAAACTTTCCACAGAAAAAGCGAACATATGGAATTCCATGAATGAATGCAAGTAATCGGTGCTTTTATTAGCGATAAGATAACCAAACTTTCATCGAAAACAAATTTTCCACTATACCCCCATTAGTCCCCCCTTCTGAAGGTGGGGCCCACAAAATTAGTCGACGTTCTACTAGGTCCCACAAAGAAATCCCTTTCGGTTTGCTGCAGCTCAAAATCTGGGCCCACACAGGCACTGTCTCCTCTGGGGCAAGTATCTACCACGCCGTACTCGGCGTTGTGCCTTAATATTCTCTTCCAGGTCGTGGCAATCTCAATTGCCTGATCATATGATTTCATTTCAAAGAGCAGCCCATATGTGGGTATCTCAATGGCCTGAACAACCTCGAAATTCAGATGATCCAGCTCCATTTTCTCCAGCAAAACCCGAACACTCCCGACAGGGTCTGTGTCATCAGTCTGGATGCCACTCTTCCTTCTGTACAGCAAACGGGGACTCAACTGTACTCTAACACTGGCTGGCAGATCAGCAAATTGAGCTGCAGAAAAGGGGGACTTAGGTGGGGTTTCGAATGGTCTTTGGGCTAAAAACTTACACAGTGAGGAGGCAAGCAGCAGAAGTGTGGCCAGTGCCTGAATTAAACGCATCTTGCGGTTTGTTAAGCTTCTTAAGTGCCAGATGGTTGGGAGGCTACTAAAGCGACGACGAAGCTTCGGATTCCTGATAAGCAAAGCTTGAAAGAGAGCGTCTTATCAGCGCTGTGGCTGACCCTGGGTGACCTGTCATTCAATCTGTTGCTGACTACACAGCCATTTTATAAGAGCAGATCTTTTTTTACACTTTGCAGAGCACGATCAGAAGAAATACCAGAGTTTTATTGCCATGGGAGACATTTGATATAAGAAAACTCAAAAAAGTAGTGAAGGGAATTGTTGGGATGCATTGTTTTAAGGAATTATTAGATAGGAATACCCATCGTATGTACACTGAGAGAGAGAAGGCATGGTAAAAAGAAAGACACCCATATTCCAATTAAATATTCTGTTTTCAACTTATAGTGAAATTAAATAGAATTCACTTTGATTTAAAAATAAATGTATTAAAAAAATGTATTTGAATACATATAAAACACTTTAAAATAAGTGTAGTCCACTCTCTTATGTATATTCGATTCTCAGGGCTCGATCTCTCTGGGTATTTCGACTTTGAATGCATTTAGAAGTAGGTGTCTAGAGTTTCCCCTGTGACTGTTTCTCATTGAAAAATATATGAATATTTGTTCATTTTTCCAGTTGAAATTAGTGTTTTTGTTAGTGCACTTTTTTCAGGCAACTCGTTAATGTTAACAACAGCGAAAACAACTGGTAGTGGACTTGCCCAAAAACAAAAACTAAAAAACTGGTCGAAAAAATGGAAAATAATTTTTTATTTTTTGCCCATTTCAAGATGCCGCTGGTGTTGCTGCCGCTGTTGTTGTATTGTTTAAACAAACTTAGAAGCTTCCAGCTGTGCGCGTTGATTGCCATACGACACGATGCGTTTTCAAATACAAAAACAACAACAACAAAAACGGGCACAAAGCGAGGGAAAAGCTGCTCCGAGATTGCGCATTCGCCGTGTATGCATTCTGGGGGCATGCCGTTGTTGTTGTTTTGCTTTGTTGTTTTCTTCGAACAAAAATAGCAAATGTTGTAAACATTTTTCGAGGTACGCAATCACCGGACCGCTCCGACCCATCGAGCCGTACATAAAACACAATTCATTACAATTCATTTTTGGTTGTCGTTGTTGTTGTTGTTGTGGTTGCTGTTTCATTACAGATTCGAGGCGTTTTTCCACGTTGCTTTTTTAAGGTGAATTTCATAGTCTATTTCATGAATTTCTCTATGTCTAAGGCATAGGCATGCGTGCGCCTGCCTTGGGTGCGCGCACGTCAATCATACGCAGTGTTGTACAGAAGAAATCTATTTCAAAAGTGAGTTGGCAGATATTCCTCTGAGTGAGGATGAATGAAAAGTTAAATTGATAATGGAAACGTGCTGGGAAATATACCAGCAAATAAACAAAATATTTATTGCTTCAGATTCCGTCCTTTCCTTCCGGTTTGCAATGCCTTCGGGCATTAAATGTTCATTGGCACCGATTGCGGATTGCGGAATACTGTTTACTGCCGTTTGAACCTTGAACCCTGAAGGGGCAATCATTCACACCACGCGACAAATGAGCCGAGATTGATAAGCCACCAGCAGCCTCATATCTATCTCCAGCGAGAGCTTATCGCCCGCTCGCGCTCCCGCTTCGTCTTCGGCTTCGGCTGCCTCTTTAATTAGCCATTTTTATCGGACCTGTGTGCCATTTGACTCCGCCAAGCTTGTCGCCTGTCAATTTGGCTAAAAATAAATGATTACTGCTTCTAGTATTCGTATACTCGCACAATATGATATCATGCCGCTTCGCTTCGCTTCGTTTTTGCCAATTAAAAACGAAAACTTGAAAGTGACTGAGTCTTACGTATGGCTGTGACTAGCACCGGAGACTGCGACTGAGACAGCTTTTTCGTAAATTATGACTGGCGATAATCACACAACGTGGCAGCGGCAGCCGCACCAGCCGCAGCAGCAGCAACACCAGCTTTTTTGTCCAGAACTGTTTTGCCCAGCCTCAGGTTTGGTCTAGTAATTAGCTCCGAGAGGGGGTGGGGGGGCAGACGTCGGCGCATGCGTAGCTCAAATTTCAAAAACTACTCGTACATGCACTTTGCACAGATACAAAGGCCATCGTCCGGTCGTCTCTGGCTCTCTGCCTCTCTGGGTGTGAAAAGAGATTTATGTGCTAGGCCGGCACACATCTCTGCTCTGCGATTGCTGGCAGCAGCAGCGTTGGTTATCAATGCGTTGGCCCACAGCAGCACCACCAGCCCCAACCCCCCCTGCTCCACCAGCCAAAGCAGCAGCCATTCACCCGAACCGATTCCAGTTTTCCAGTTGTGGCGGCTGGGCTGTTGGAGACTGTGGCATCTGTGAGACATTTCATTGTGCGCCTGGGCCTGGGCCTGTGCCTGCTTTATTTATGGTCTGCTCAGCTTTTTATAACTCTTCGATTTATATTGATTTGTAATGCACATAAAAACGATCCACAAGCAGCGATTTTATATGCCATGCGGTTGACCTTGTCTGTGGCCAGGATCGGCCAGAGATCGGATGCTCAGATAATGCCACGTAAATTATCATAGTTACAAAATGCTGAAGGTCGCATACTGCAGCCCCCAGAGGGAGCTGCTCTCAGCTGTGTGTGCCCCATCTGGCGAGGCGGTGGCTCCAATTACATCGCGCCGTGCAGTGCAACAAGTGTCCGCAACATGTCAGCGGCAACTCCCATTGTCCGTCCAGTCCGCCTGCCTGCCTGCTTGCCTGTCTGCCTGCCTGCCTGCCAGGTGACATAACAGGCAAGCAGATTTTTCGCTGGTTCCCACCTACATCTGGGTCTGGTCTGCCATGGATATGCCAAAAAAGAAAAAGAAAGAAAGAAAAAAGAAACACTTGTGCATGCAAATATTTTACGAATTTGCTGGCAGAATTTGTTAGAAAACTGCAACAGCAGACAGCACAACAGATAAAAAGGCAAAACAAGAAAAACATGCTGCAAAAAAACAAAAAAAAGCTATACGCTCGTACTCGTACGATATGGCCAACAAAAGACCTGCGCACATGACAATGTGTAAATTTATGGCAACTCGTGCGGCTATGGCTATGGCTATGGCCTGTGGCTCTGTGGCTCTGTGCACTCGAATTGCATAAGCTCCCGAGAGCCAGAGAGCTCCACCGCCAAGCGCTTTATGCACCACCGCAAATAACATAATATTTGTATTTGTTTTATTAATTAAGCCCGGGTTGGGGCAGCAATATTTGTGTATCCGATGAATAGTATTTCCATCACAATAATATTTGGCAATGCATTTGCAATCGTCAATACCCTTAAAGATCAGTCATCAGTCATTCACTCATTCAGACAAACGCGGAAGTTGATCGACAGGCGATTTATTGACTGTTTTCCTTGATGTCGATCAAAGTCTTTAAGCGAAGCAAATCTTCTGTGGAAATATCACAGATAAAAGACTGATAGAGGGACTGATATCTTCTTCAGAATTGAGACACAGATAAAAGACAGAAGCTCACACCACACACCTGTAAGCAGATCAGATTTGGTTTCTCAATCAAATGAAATTCCAATTAAAATTCCTCCACGTCCCCAGCATGTGTGGGGGCGTGGAGGCGTGTGTCTGTGTGTTTGTCTTAGAAATGGGGCACAGTTAGTTAATAGCGGGGCATTTCGGGGCAGGTCTTACATACGTACATATCCGTAGATGTAGCTGTGTGTAGATGCCATGACCAAGCACTTTGCGGCGGTTTTCCATTGAAAAATCAAGGCAAAATCCCCACCGATCCGCTGCCTGATTAAAGAGGCTTTCACCGCATATGGGTCACAGCGACGTCACCTTTCGCCAGCCAGCCCCAGATTGGGGATGTGGATGGGGCATGGGGCATGGGGCATGGGGCATGGCGATATAGGGCATTTCACTCCACTCCATTCTGTTCTGCTGCTCTAATGAAGGTCCAAAGTCAAGCTGTGTTTTCTTCTGTAGGTGTAGGTGTTTGACCCTGCCTGTTTATTTATGTAAATTTGTTGTCGGCTTTTTCGACCAAAAGCAAATTCTTCCACAATTAGTTGGGGCTTTTTTCTTTACTGTCTCTCCTCTAATTCTTCTTCCTCTCCGTCTGGCTCAATCAATTTAAATACATTAATCAATTTCCATGCCAAGTTTTGTGTTTTGTGTGTGTTTCTGCTTTGAACATTTCTTTTTTGTGCTCCGATCGTGGCGCGAAAAAAGACGAGCCAAGCAACAACAATTTAATTATAACAGCAAACAGCGACAAAAAAACACATCGGATCGGGTATATCTGAAATTGATATCGTGACTTTGTGTAATTTGTAATTTACGATGAGATCACATCCTCCAACAATGAATGTATCTCAGGCCCGAACGTCTATCGTTGGTTGCATTTTGCTGTTTTGTCCCCATGAGGCAGCATCATCCGTACTGTAGCTGGAGATGGGGCTGGTGCTGCATCTGCAGCTGGAGCTGGAGCGAGTGGTGTTCTCTGTGCAGCAGCACTTTTTGGCTTGTGCCTCCCCACAGATGGATGTCTGGATGTGACTGGCAGGCAGCGTCCTGGCATCGTCCAGAAGTCAAATTTGCATTCGCAGCGCAAAAGCCATTGGCATTGGCAATGGCTGAGGCTGGGGCTGGGGTGGAGGCTCAAGCTTGGAATAAATTAGATTTGGCATTCAGAGTCAAAGCCAGCAGCAGCAGCAGCAGCACTCAAATGAATTCTCAATTCAAAGCAAAATCAAAAGCAAAAACAAAAGGCTACGGAAATGTAAATCAAATGCCTCCAAACCAGAGAGCGGAGACCGGAGACCGGAGACCAGTGACCAGAGACCATCCATCGACTAGAGAATCGAATTGACAATCAAACAAATTATGTTGGCTGGTCCAAGCTGTTCCAAGCTGTTCCAATCAGAGTAGAGTTTTTATGTCAGCCTCGTCGGATGTCATTATGCAGCGAACCGACATTTCAAGAGCTCTTTTACGATCGTAGGAAACCTTGGATCTAATGATCTAATGCCTGACCCATTTCCGCTTCTGTCCGCTTCTGTTCTTTCTGCTAAAGTCCTTGACCTTTTCGCCTATTATGGTAGCTGGAAGTTTCGTTTGTAGCTGCCGCTCCGGCCCCACAAAAATGATGATATTTTCCTATGATTTTCATTTGAGCGGCGGTCGCTCCGCCTTTGAGGTCTTTAGCTTTTATGTTCGGGTTTTTTGAACCCATCAAAACTTGGAATATTACAAAACGCTGGCTTGCGCGTTGTCTCATATTTTTCCTCTATCTTGTGTGTTTTTTCTTGTTTTCCGAGTGACAGCAAAGCCGTTTAATTAGCTGCAAAGCAAAGCCCACGCTCCAGAGCTCCAGAGATTCTCGATCATGTCGCAATCTTCAACTGGCAGCAAGACAGGGCGATATGCTTTATAGCTGATTGCTGGCCATGGACCATGTGACAGATTTAAAAGTGTCAGCAGCATATTTAATGCCTACACTTGGACTCTGCGGAGTCCAGAGCCTGGAACTAAGACTCCATCCAGCCTTCTCCTGCCCCTGAGCCTGTACCTGTGCCTCAACCTACGTTCCTGGCTATTGATTTGTCACTGGCTGGCAGCGGCCTGGCAGCCTCCTTAAACCGTTCTGACAGTCTCCAAAGCTGCCTTACATGTGCACCCAGGCGTGTGGGCAATGCCTGACAGCTGCCGGGCCAGCCAGCCCCCAGGCAGTCTCCTTGTCAGTCCAGAATGCCGCATAATTCTCAAAACTGTAGAGCGTAGGTCGCTAATCAGATTGCCTGCGATGTCGAAGATACAAAGATACTCTCCAGCAGAAGATACTCTCTGATTGAAACTAGTCCCTGGATTTGGCTTTGGCTTTGCCAGATGATGCCAGTCAATCGACAAATAAAACTTTGGGTGGCATATAAAATTCGTCATAAAATTCAATTGAATCGAGAATCGAGACCCTCTCGGGGGCGCTCTCAGACTCGCTTTTCATATGTGCCGCGGGGCAACCATTGCATAATGCCATACACACACACACAAGAGAGTTAATTTCAGTAAAGGCAAACAAACGCAAACGCAATGCGCCTCTGTCTTAGTCGCAGTCGCAGTCCCAGACTTTGCTGTGTGGTCCAGAGCCCAGACCCCAGACTCGAGACCCGAGACCAAGCCCCAGTCTGGCTTCGGGCCATGGCGTTGTCGGCGGCTTGGCTTTTGCGTGCATTTGGACTTACAACAGAAAGAAAATTACCGCCGCCAATTTAATAGTCACACTTGTGCTTGTGGCAGAGGCAGGGGCAGACCAAAGCAGATTCAAAGGCTGGAAATTGTGGCACAACAAAGCTGAAATTACGTGAAGTGAAGGCTTCCAGCATTCGGCATCGGCACAACACGCAATGTGCCCCTGCCGCCTGTGAGGGCATTAAATGCTTCTTAGAAATGTAAAGATACGAACGTTTTTGTTTCTCTATTTGTCTCGGTATCCGGGGAGTATCTTTCGGATGCTGCGCGATGGTGGGTGGAGGAGGATCACAGTTTTACATCTGCATCCAGTGCATACATAGGGGATTCCTGCATTGTTTCATTATGTTTTGGTTCTTGAGAAAATGTGCAGCCTCATCGTAATGATGTTGGTAAATACTTGTACTCGTAGAAACCAACAACACTCAATGAAGGTTCTCTGCCTTGGTAAAAGGTTTTGGGGCAGGCGTTAATGGCTTTTTGATTGTTTATAGTCTCAAGGTTGTCCCACGGGTCGTCGTATGTATATTAGGGGGCTTCTGTCAAAGGTTAGGGGTTAAGGCTTAGGCCAGGAATGAGCCATGATATCAGCAGCTGTAGACAGCCCCTGCTGCCTGCTCACTGCTCACTGCTCCCTGCTCAGCGATTATATGTAATTGAGACTGTTTGCTTCTTTTTGGGCATTTCCTTAAAAGACCCGACCGACCAAATTATATTTTCAACAGCGATCGATCAAAATGCATTTCGAACCGAACAAATACAGATGCAGCATTCGAACCGTTATTAATGCAGAGTATCGGATGTCAACTGCGGCATTCGCACAGACAGACAAATCATGGAGCGGGCAACGAGGGGGATCGGATCGGATCCGACTGACAGACAGACAGACAGACAGTCCCGTCCCCGGTTTAGACAAACAAACGAAAGAGCAGAAGGGGAGCGCCATATGTGCGTGTGTCTATAACGCTGCCTGCCGTCTGCCGTCTGCTGTCTGGTGTTCCACCCATCTGCAGGGGCTGCTGGCAGGAGGGGGAAAACGCAAACATAAAACTACCGTTTGATCGATCGTTTTGATTAAAAATGCAACACATTTCTATATGATCTGTCACAGACATCGGAGGAATCGGAATCGGCTCGCAAGCCGCAAAAGTTGTCGTGGTCTTCGTCGCTGCACTGCGGTCTGTCCCGGACGAAGAGCAGGAGGTGGAGGGAGGGGTGAGGAGTGGGCAGGGCGGGCGGACGAGTGAGAGACAAGCGAAATGTTTGTTAAAGTGAAATTAACGTCGCCATCTAACTGGCTACCAATCAACAATGCCAGCTCTCTGTGTGCCACAAGACTCTGCGAACTGAACTGAGCCACCGATACAGCACCACGCATGCGCCACAGCGATCATCATCTTGTCTCTGTCTCTGTCTCTGGCTGTGGCTGTGCCTCTGTTTTGTGGCAGACAGGCAGCAGCCTTTCAGTGGCATGCAGTTGTCGCCAGTCGCACATTTTCCGCGTGGTTTCAGCTCTGCCACGAGGAGAAGAAAAAGCACAAACCCAAAAGGAAACCCAAGAAAAGCGAAGAAAACTAAAATAAATAGGGGAGAAATTTGTTGTTAAATTTTTTGTGGGAATATCTTCAGAAGTAAGCGGCATGAGGGTTGTAGATGCTTTCCTTTTTGAGTGGCAAACAGCTGGTCGAAATCTTGATAGCCTCAGGAAGGGTATAGCAGACCCAGCCCAGCCTATGCCGTTCCCCGTGCGTTTTGGGTTTCCGAATGAATGAAATTCGATCGTTTTATTAACTGTACATTTTGCATGATTTACTGCCATAATACACCCCTATCCCATCTCATCCCATCCCATCCCATTCCCCTTTTCAATATTTTTTGACAATTTTCCACTGGATTTTCTTGTCGTTTGCTGTCCATTAACCTTCATTAGGCTTAGAGAGGCTATTAACACCCCTCTTTCCGGAGCACTACTCCTCCTCCGCACTCCCCAATCCCCACTCTGCCCCTCGCAGTGGCGGCTGTCATTGCGTTTGTCCATTTATGGTATGGCCTGCATTGACAATTTCTATCATCGATTGCACACGAATTAAAGTTTATTTATTTGCCTCTCTTAATGAACTGTGTGAAACAGTTTTCGATTGCCGGACAGACACCAGCAACAGCAACAGCACACAACCACCCACCCAACAACCGCACCACCATCGAATGCTTTGACTGCTTCGAATGCATTCGACAAAAGCTGCCACGCAACTTGTCCGAGTATCGGTTTTTGGTTTTTGGTCTTTTGCTTTTTGGCCAGGCCAAGGCGCACATTTTTGTGTGTGCAGCGCAAATTGTTATTGCACAATTTTTCGTTGGTTTTTTTTGTTAAATTTTCGGGGGGATTGCAATGCAGTGCAGTGCAGGCGACAGCTGAGTGGAGTGGACAAAAAAGACAAGCAAAATGCGCCTAATTGTCGCTCTTTCAGTTGTCGCACATAACACTTTGTTTTTGCTAATTTCCTAACGCTTATGTGTGCTGTGGTGTTTCCGAAAAGTGAATTTTTAACCAGTTTTTGCGCTGCGGGACAATAGCTCGAGGAGAGCTAAAGACAACCAGAGTGGAGCTCTGACAACTGAGGCTCAGCTGCGGCGATATAGAGGCTGCTAAGAGCTAAAGAAGCTCCAAATTCTGCGGAAGATCAAGACTGAGGTCGATCTTTTATAGTTAGAGGCAAGCAAAAGGTAGAACTCGGCTTATCTGCAATGCTAAAAACCAGTAGGTTTTCAGATCTTCAGGGCTTAAACAGCTGGGAATACGGCTACGGCTCTGAGAGGTGGCACGTGACTGCTGTTCCTTTATGGGCAAACGGGATGATCATCATTATCATCGTCATAAAGTGAGTCACTTTTGACACAGTTGCAGCTACAGTTTGTTGCCCTTTGTTTTTGGCTAACGCGAATCATCTTTAGCGCCTGAATCCCCCCTCGTACCCTCCTCTTGCGTTCTTGCAGTGACACCACAACCGTTATAATTGCATGGCCATTATCAAACTAAGGCATCTCTTTGAGCCAGAAACAGAGTCAGAGAAGGAGTCTAGAGCTGGAGCCAGAGCCAGAGCCACACAATTGCAAATTGCAATTGGCCTAAGCAATTACCAAACAGGGGGAAGAAATGAGAGCAGCACAACACAGTCTAAAACATGTTTTGCAGAGCGTTTGTTAGATCAGAGAACCATCAGAGCCGTGGACCAGCTGGATGATTATGCAATTTACAAAGATCTCTGGGCTGGCAGTTGCAGCGTCTGGGATCGCACCGCTTCGGAGAGCACAGCACAGAAATTGTTATTGCATTTAAATCATTTTTAATACCCAAATTTAAAAGCGAAATAATCATAAATAACTGGGTTAATTTGTAACGCTGCCATGCGTACGATGCGTAATGATCCATTCAGCCCATTCCCCCGATTATCAACGGCGGGGCCTATGAACCTTCGCGTTCTTTGGCTCTATTTTTAGAGCAGAGCCGAGTGGAGTTTTCTCTCTTGATAAATATGCAAATGAAACTGAAATTCAATTAACGCTGTCATATCAAAGAGAGGGAACCAGATAGAACCTACCAGATATGTGTGCCTTGGATCGTATATGGATCGTAGTCTCTGCTCTAGTCGGAGCAAGAGGGGGCTGGCTGTCAAGTTCAAAGTTATAAATGTGCCACAGAGCGTGCGGAGTTTATTTAATTTCGATTCGGATTCGGTTTGGAGTTCGAGATTCGTGGCCAGCATACGAGAAATCGGTTTAAAAATCTTTTATTTTTGGTTTGTGATGGAGATTTGTATTTCCTGCCCTGCATTTGAAAGTCAGAGAACGATTCTGTCATTGACTGGCACTGGCACTGGAACTGACACTGGGCCCGGGGATCAATTACCTTTCGAAACCAATTTGCATTTGAAATGCATAACGAAATCGTGTGCACACAATATTTTGGCAGTCGCCTGCTGGGACTGCTGGCTCTGCTGGCACTGCTGGGACTGTGGTGGCTGTTCATTGTTTTGCCAAGCTGATTGGCAGGCTTTCAAATTTTTGTATCAACTTGGGAAAATGGAAAATGCAGGTGTCGGTGGCTCCCACACAGACAGACAGTCAGTCAGTCATGTAGTCATGCAGTCTGCCATTCAGGCTGTTGGTCGTCTTATCTCCCTTTTGGCAGTTGCTCATTATTGTTGCCGGTTGCTAGCTGTTGCAAGCTTTTGCCTGTTGGCGGCTAAAGGTGTGTCAGTAGTTGCAACTGCCGTTTGCTTCTGAGGCAACTCCAATCCGATCCGATCCACTCCACTCCAATCCACTCGGAGATCACGTGGCTCTGATCAATAAGCTCTAGGCACGCAAGCACTCCACTTCAGACGAGCTCTGGGGGCTCTGGGGCTCTGGGCTGTGGGTTGTGGGTCCGAGTGGAGTTCATCTTTTGGCTTTGGCCAAAACAGAAAATATGGGTTAATGCGGCCCACAAGGAGTCTTGTCTTATATTTTCATTGTTGATTGAGGAGTCTGCTGCTGCGCTGGCCATTTCTTTACTCTTACTTTTGATTAGGCCATGAGTCTGCATTTATTTGCGGATTAATTCTTGAAAAGTAAATCTTCCGATGATTTGTCAACTATTCGAGTGGCTGTGGCTGTGGCTGGCCCCCAATTTGGGTTATCACAACACTCTCTCGAATGGCTTTCATTTTCAGAGGCGGCGCGACCTAAACATATTGTGTAACATTTTTCTCCCAGACATCTCGGGCATTGTTTTTATTGGATTCTTGCATGCAACACTTGCAACCATTGCAGCAAATTAACAGCCAGAGATGTCTGTCCAGGCTTCCAGGGCAATGCATTGTAAATTATGACGGCCTGTCCATAATTAATCAAAGCACTAGGGCCGCCGTCTGCTGCGGCAATTGCCGGCCTGCCATTTAGTCTCAATTAACACACGCAAATTAGCCAAAGCTGACAGACAGGAGGGGTGCCGGGGTGCCGGGGTGCCGGGGTGCCGGGGTGCGAGATATGCCAGGCATTTGAAAGTAAAAACTACTCCATTCCGCACCTACCGGAATTCGCTATACATTTAGTACACTACACAATACCCCGATGCATTGTCTAGTGGCTGCTGCTGCTGGTGGCTGCTGCTTGGCCTTTTGTGTCGCTCAACCAGTTTAGAAATTCTACTGGTTTTGAGTGACGGCCATGGCGAAACCTGATGTGCCACATCAGGCGATTTGTATTCCAAATGACGTCTGGTTCCGTTGGCTGCTTCCAGGCCCGGAGCAGAGCATTCTCCGAGCACAATGTCAGCTGATTGAATTGCAAAAACAAGAAAGGAAGGATAGATAGATAGACATCGGCGATCCAACATACCCCGAAGAGCAACGGGTATGCTAAGGAAAACATTGTCGAAAAGAAAAATTGTGCAAGCTGTTCTGCAAGTTATATGAGACATTTTGCAATCATCCATCCCATCGGGGAGGGAGGGGCGGATGTCATCTTTGGAGCTGTCCTGGCCTTGTACTTCCTGAACGTTGGGGTTCTCCGGCGGATCATCACCCGCTAATTTATGCCGCATTGCATTATCGATTTGAGGTTGTTTTCGAAGCAAACGAAACTGGTCGGGGATCTGTTCATATACGAGTATACTACCTGCTTTAAGCAGGGGCTTTGCTCAACACAAAATTTATGCATTTAGTCAACACATTTATCATGCAAAAGATACAACCCGACTCGAAATTAGCATTTGGCGTAGTGCGTGCCAATACTTTTAGTGTGACAACAAAACAGCTAATCCCCAAAGCACAGTCCATCGCATCCCATGCCATCCTATCCCATCCATTGACTAGTTGACAAATAAACTAAGCGACCTTTTTGTTTTTGTTTTTGGCTTTCTCTTTGCAGTCGTCGTCGCTGCCAGGTTTTTGGAGTCGGACATTTTTGCATGAAAATTGCAACCAAAAAGGTATGTAGACGATTTCTTAATTAACTCAATGAAAGCAGACAAAGGGGGATTGGGTTGGGTTGGGCTGAGGATGGCCAATATCTGAACAAATATGCCAATTAAGTTAATAAATATTTGCCATCTGCTGATGTCAGTCGCCGCGAACGAACGAACGCTTTTGACACCCAAACAGCAATAAAGATTTCCAAAAATGCTTTTACATTTTACAAATGGCAGAAGAGAAGAGCGCACCGCTCTGGCTCGAACAGGCTCTGCTCTGGCTCCACGGGTTGGATCGGATCGGATCGGATCGGCGCGGCGCTCAGAAATCATTTATGTTAATCAACACATGTTTTTCGAAGTCATTGGCCAGGCCAGAGATCTGGGAATTTTTCGTTTTTGTCTGCCTATATACCCTTGCAGGGGGTATTATGAAGTTTGAGGATATGTCTGCAGTGTAAAGAAAGAAGTAGATCAGATAGGATATAAAATAATTAATATGTACTCACGAATGTCAGAGAAGAACAGCCGCTGCTCGTATTACTTCGTATTTCGATTGCAGTGCAGTCGCAATAGTCTTATCTCTTGACCTTTGCTCCTCTCACGCAATAGATGCTCTCGCAATTGCTTCATTCTGTTGCTCTCTAAGGGCAGTGCCATTCCAGCAACAACTATAAGCTTTACTCATCGGAGTCGACTTTCGTTTTTAATCCGGACCGACATATGCAATACCTAAATTAAATGGAGCTGATGGATCATTAAGGGTATCTCAAGACTCGACTCTGAATCTAGTTTTTGAAGATCTTTTCTATATATTAAAATGCCCAAAAATCCAAAACAAAATAAACATATACAGAAAACGTGTTTTCCCCTCAAAGTGTCGCGCCGCCTTCCTCCCTCTCTCTCTCCGCCCATCTGTGTATCGCACAGAAAAAAAATTCAAATTCAAATTCAAATTGTGCCCCGTTGAAATTTGCGCTAATGTTGCCATTTGTGTTGTTGCTGCTGCCGCTGGGCCCGTCTGAAGCTTCTCGTGTGTGCTGCTGGGGCTGTGCTGTTGTCTCGAAGGTGTACGCTGTACACACACCATCGAAGTTATTTTTGGTATGCCCCACTGCGACGACTCCACAGACACAAGTACATATATGGCCGCCCCATGCCGAACAAGATTGCTGCTGCTCCGCGCACTGGAACCCCCACCCCAACACGATGCGGGTTTTCTTTTCTAATTCTTATGCAAATATGCAGTGCCTGCGACGGGACGGGACGGGAGGGGACGGGACGAGTCGGGGCATGTCATGTAGCTTCTGTTGCTCTCCAACTGTTTGCATTTCAATAAGCGCACACGATTTATTTTTCGATGTTCAAATCGGAATTGCAAACGGTTCGATCCGAGATCCGCGACCCGAGTCGCACCGAGTCGATTCTCGTGAGGGGCTTTTATGACTCAAATTGTCAAGTATTTCGGCATCGGCATCGAATTCGCATTCATTTCTAACAACGACAACGAGAACGAGAAAACCACTTTTGGCAACCAAAAACCGTCAAGGGGTTGACAAAACTGATAACTAACACTTTTTAAACAGCCATAAATGACAGAGACTGGGGACACAGCGATAAAGACGAGAATTTCTTGAGTAGAACGGAAATCAGAGCAGGGCGACAGAGATAGAGAGAGAGAGAGAGAGAGAACACACAAAAGGTGTTCATAAACATAAAGAATACATTGCGAAAAATGACTCACAAAGCAAGTCATTCTGGGTCGGGTCTCGCGAAACCGCACTGGAAACCCGAAGTTGAATCGAAATTGGTTTGTCATGAGACTTCACTCGAATCGAGCCAGAGATGAGCCTCAGACGAACTCAGACACAACGTTAATCGGTCTCTTTGCCCTAGGTTTAATGGCCTTAATGTTCCTAAACTGCAGCTCAAAGTGGGTCCTGAAGTGTCGTTTCCCAGCCAGCCATAAAGCCAATCCAAACATGTCTCTCAGTCTCTGTGGATCCCATTCCGCCCTTTGGTTGATTTGCTTTAATCTTCTGATTTGTTTGGGCCAAGCCGCATAACCAATCCACATCCCAGCATGGCTTCCTTTTGCGTTAATTGTGTGCCCGCACAGACTGAAGGGCAATCTGCTTATGAGGCCGACATGCAGAACGAATCCAATGGACAGCATTATTTTATAGTCTCCCTTTATCCCGGGACGGGCACAACATAAACTCACACTTAAAATCAATAAACGTAAACTGGCCAACGCCTGGCCCGCCCAGTGCCCAGTGCCCAGTGCCAAATTGCATTCGACATGTGTAGGCCATAAAACTATAAAATAGCACAAACTTATGCCCCCACAATAACCATAAAGAAACGGACTAGCACTAGCGCTGGGCCCACCCCTAACTAAAAAAATGATCTGCCGAAAAAACCACAAAACAGCACAACGAAAGGAAAGATAATGCCGAGGCTGGGAAAGGGGAAGGGGCAGGATATATCCTCCTACTTCTTATAGAGTTGTTGGTACATGCGTAAACAAGTATTTTTATGGTCTCGACCGACCCCCGAAGGCATAAAAGGATGCCCGTGCCCGTTGGCTGTGGACCAGGACGGGGATACGGCCATAAAGCCACTTAATTGCCATTTTATTACTGAAGCTATTAGGCCACAGCTAGTCGAGTGTCTGTCTTTCATTAGAAGGAGCTCCGCTGCAGACTGCAGACTGCAGTTCCTTCTTGCGCTTCATTTTCGCATCATTGGAGCCCTACCATTGGAGCGCATATTGCACCACATTTGCATCCACAAACATATCCGCTGGGATCCAGTTGGGGATCACTGCGTTCTCTGTTCTCTTTCTGTGGCGCTGTGGCTTAGTGCTCCCTTCAGCGACTGCTTGGCAGCAGCAGTTCCATCCGGCTATATCTTTAATGAAATCTGCATGTTCTGCGCTTTAACAAGCATTTTGCTTGTCTACTCATGTCTCCTCCTCTCCTCTCCTCTCCACTCCACTCCACTCCTTCTCGGACTCTTTTTCTATTTCTCTGGCCTCCTATCTGTCTATCTGCATCTCTTTGGCCGTGTGCCATTGCAATCCTTTTGTTGGGTCTCTTGGGGGTTCCAGGCCCTGGATGTCGGATCCCCAACATAGTTGCACAAATCTTGTTAGCGCAAATATTAACTTGTAAATATGATGATGCCCCCATGGAAATTGTATGAATTGCTGATAAATATCATTACGTAGCAGTCTCCCTCTTCCTATTGTATCTGTATCTGTGTATCTGTGTATCTATATCTGTGTTTGTATTGCATTTCGCCTTGCAATTCTATTAAGATTTTTATCTTAAGTGCTTGTACAGCCCAAGTATTTGTTGTGAGTGGACCCGTACTCGAACTCGTATTCGTTTTCGTATTCGTAATTGTTTGGCAAATCAGTTGAGAGCTGAAGATCTGGAGATCTTTCGTCTCTCTCTGGCATTGCAATGATTGTTGTTATTGTTTGGGGCCTGATTACACAGTAGTAACTGACAATTTTCCATCGATTTTCGTAGTTTTCTGTTGCACTATTGGAGCCTTACCCATGGACTGTCAGTAATAGTTGCTGACGTCGCTTTGCTACTCCTTAATCATCATAATTCCAAGCAGACACAGCACGCTTTGGGCTCGTAAATAAACATCCAGAGGAACCCAAACCAACTTTCATGAATAGAACAGAACAGAGTCAGCCAACTCTCCACTGATGTAAGACAGAGAGACACAGAGAGAGAGAGAGAGAGAGAGAGAGATCATTCCATGCTGCCACCACAAAGACGTGACAAATACCCTAAACGAGCTACTTTAAAGCGTGGGAGCTGCATTCATTCTTATTCATTCGCTGGGAATGCAACAGCCCCAGATGGCGCCGTGTCTCTTCCTCTCTCTTCCTCTTCCCCTGGATAAAGTCTACTCATATTTCCACGAAACGTGCACATCAACTTCCTACTCTTCGTACTCCCCCACATGGGAGTATGGATGGATAGTATGGGTTACACCTAACCCCAACCGAAACCGAAACCCAAGCGCAAGCCCAAACCCATGGATGGACTAACTAATCAAAGCCTCTCCCTGGGGGTCTGGGTCTGCGGTTGGGTCTCCTCCTCCTCCTCATCCTCCTCCTCTTCCTCCATTTTCCGGTAGTAATTCCAAGCACTCAACGCAGCCAGCGGGCCAGCAGAGCGACACAGTTGGACATTCTTCTGCTGTCTGGCCTAGTGTCTGCTCCAGTTTTTCCCTCTCCATCCCCAAAAACAAAAAAAAAAACAAATTGGAAACTCTAGTCTATGCCGGGGACTCACGCTGCGTATGCGTATTATGTGTTCACCAGAGTTCAATAAACGATTAGAGGCAGTGCACGGTTCTAAGCGTTTGTCGTCGTATGCCGCACTGTGGCATGGGATATAGTCGGAGGTCCCAGTCCCAGTCCCAGTCCCGCGTTGCGTGTGTGCGTTCGCGTTTGCGTCTGCCAAAGTTATCGCCGCTTTTTACACTAAGACGAAGGCTAATATGTCATTTGGTCATTGATACGAGCGACGACGTTCGATCGGCCATGGCGAAGAGAAAAAGAGACAGAGACAGAGGAGTAGAGAGCGGAAGAAAGAGAGAGAGAGAGAGAGGGACACTGCTTGGTGCGGGGCGACCAAAGCAAAACGCTTACTGTCAGTGTGAGGCGCGTATAATTAATTGCTCCTATCAATATCGCTGTTTTTGTTGTTGTTGTTGTTGCTGTTGTTGCTGTTGCGTTGTTGCACGCATCCCCCCGGCTGGGGATCGGGGATCTGCCTCTCCATGTTGCTCCATGTGGCCCCCATGGCCGATCGTTGGCGGCATGTAGCAGCAGCAGCAGCTCATTGAGATAAGCCTGTCCGTTTATGCGATTTTTTGTTTGGATTTAGCATAAATCATTTGCCCCTTCCTCCCCCCACTGCTCCGCCAAATGTTATGTCAGCATCTTTTATAAGGCTAACACGAACTGCAATAAGCTGTGTTCTATGACGCCAGGAATCCCAAGAATTGCCACGTCTTTGAGAAGCACTGGAGTACTGGGAGCACTAGGAATCTGTAAGAATAGTGGAACGTCAACAAATAACTTCGACAGCGTTTTCCTCAGTGTAGAACTTACTATGAGGGCAGCCAGTGCTTATGGGGAAAAGCCCCCTCCATATCGAGTGCAATTTATTTATGCAGATCTGGTCTAGGAGGGAGAGAGACTGAGTCATCAAAGCGGATGTGTCCATAGGGCAGTAGGGGGGCAGGAGTCCATAAACAGCCAGCCAACGACTCTGTGTGGCTCTGTGAGTGCGTGTGGGTGTGGGTGAGTGGGGAAAACACCTTTAAGAGCAGAGCTGGCTGACTGAGGGATGACAACGCATCGTCGCTTCGATTCGATTGTGGATTGGTCGTGAGTCATGAGTCATGTCATGCTGCTGGTGGTAATAAAATACGGCCCGAAATGAATTGCAAGCAACTGTGCGGCAGCGAAAGTGTCTGGGGCATCCAGAATGAAGTCGGCGGCCGGCCCCGCAATAGACTTTATGGCTGTGGCAATGGCTTCAAGGAATCGGACAACAGCAGGACCGCACTTTTACTCCCATGAAACTAAACAGGCTACGAACAGAGGGGACCCAGGGGTCGCAGACGGCCGCAGGGAGAGGCAAGTGCAATATTTAAACTTAACACAAAGCCCGCAGCTAATTTATGCCTCACTCTTGCCCGTTCCCACTGTTGTTGCAACGACGGGGCTACTGTCTGTTGCATGCAAATGCAAAATGATTGATGTTGCCACGTTTTCCTTTTAGTTTTTTTGTTGCTCTTCGGGAAAACAACAACGAAATATTCTCTTTGTGCAAAATGTTGGCATTTTGAAGTGCGAGTAATTGCAGCTGCAATAGTTTTTCATGTTGCTGCTGCTGCTGCTGCTGCTGTTTTCTGGTCAAGTTGCTCGGCATTTTGGCAATGCAATGCAATGCCGGGGCTAAGCAGCCTGCAAACTCCTTTCACAAGACACAGCCAGAGAGAAAAATGGGTCTGCCAGGCCGGTGATGGCCACTTGAGTCTTTGAAAATTATAGACTGCTGCCTGCCTCGGCCTGGCCTGTCTCGTCTACATTTCACAGATGTCCAAAGAGCTTAAGAAACAACCTTAAATGCCAGGCGAGTGGCTGGAAAACAAAACAGACTGAAATGGCTCAAATGTTTGGGCGAAATGTCAAACAAATTTGGTAAGCCGGCATTTCAGTTCAGGGTTTCCGCACTTAAAAATGTATTATAAAATTCTTCACATAAAAGTTGAATACATATTTCTATGTAATTTTTTAAGCAAACTTTAGTGTAGAATCGATTGGAATCGGTTGGATTATAGAAACATAAAAAATAGATTTACTATTAAGCTGAAAGGGTATATGATTTTCGACCTTTTGGATGTCTGATTTCATTCATTTTGATTTCAATATTTGATTGGCAGTACCCTTGATAGTCACAAAGTCTGGTTTCAGATACATTAATCTCTAGACTTATGCAAAACATGTTGTACAGACCGAAAATACCTTGGGCCAAAGGGCCTTCATTTCAGAGCAGAGGCTAATTACGAGAGCCAGTTCCACACAGCACACACAGCATAAAACTCAGGTGTACGCTCAAATTCCAGTGTGTTTCCGTGTGTGTATCTCAAGCTCCGTGCATGTGTGTGTGTGTGTGAGTATCTGTGAGCACTCTCAGCTCTCAGGTAATTACAGGCCGAGCACATGCCACATTATTCTTTTGTGCAATGAGCACGACGCGACGCCGTTCCTGAACCCTGGCCCTGGTGGCCCCCCCGCGGCCGCCTAGCGGTTGTTGTTCCTGCTCAGACGCCAACGCCGCCAACGACGACGACGACGACGACGACACTTGTGCGCATGTGCAGCGGGGCTGGCTGCAAATACACACACACACACATGCACTGCGAGAAATACTATGTACGATACGCGATATGTTGCCTTATAAATGCTGAAAACTGCCGCTAGCGCAAAACAAGCCTCTCATAAACGTCAGTGAGGCCCGGCCGCCGCAAAAAAACCGGTTGAGTTATGAAAAATTATGATTGTCACCGGTCGGTCCATGCTCGGGGGTTCCAACTACAATAACATGGAAAACGGACAAGATTCTGAAGAGACCGAAGATGTGGATGCCCTCTAGCAGATCCTCAGAGGGGGTCCTGTAGGGTACAGGCAGAAGACAGATATTTCCTATGACAATACTGTAATCTGAATAGACAATATTCAGGGCTATAGCTTTGTATACAAGCTATTGAAGTTAACAGAAGTATCTGTGATGTATGAACATATACAAAAGTAGGTGTTGCCTGCCTTCAAAATCCCAATACTCTCTGAGTAAGGGTATAAATGTGTAACAATTTCAAGTTAAGCCTAAGCTTTGCTTGTCTCTGTTTTGGTGTTTTGCATTTACGCTAAAAGCCAACACCAAATAGACAACAATTACAATGCCAGCAAAAGCAAAAGCAACAGAGAGACAGATCGGGTACGGGTATGGAACGAGAGTACGAGAGTACGGGTACAAGTACAGGTACCCCCGTATCCATGTATAATTATTTGCCCACGTTTCGCATGTCTTGCTAGACTGACTGTCGTCGTTGTCAGCATCACCGGAGCAGCAGCAGCACCACCACCACCACCACCATATGTACATACCACAAAAAGCGGCAGCAACATCATCCAGTTCGTGTCTAGGTGTGTGTGTGGCATTTCTGCATTGGATTGGCAATGTATAAGGCAAGTCATAATTTTGCTGCCGGTTGGTGTGGTTTTTTTTTCTGTTTTGGAAGAGGGAGGGGTTGTGTTTGGTGGCAATGTGGCCAACATGTGTTGCAGGCCAACAGCTGTTGGCAACATGTTGCCAATGCCCCCTCCAACCCAGTTGGAGTCACAGCCACAGCGACAATTTGTATGCGGCATGCTGTTTGCTGCTAATTTAAATGATCATTGCTGGAATTGCATTTCTATTTGAATGCCTTGCCACTCTCCGCCCCAACACAACTCCAACCCCAACCCCCTATCTGTTGCTGCTGCAACCGAAGTCTGGGCAATTGCGCGTGCAACATTTCAATTGCCAACTGCCACAAAGGGAGACGTGGATGTGGCAATTCTTGTGGAGAAACCAGCTAAGCTCTCGAAACAGCAGCAGCATCAGCAGCAGCAGCAGCTGCTGCGTAAATTGTCATCCGCTGTCAGTGTCAGTTTTAATTAGTTTGTTTACAACAACAGCAGCATCAGAAGCAGCAGCCCCATCCCAAGCCCAGTCCCAAGACAAAGACGAAGACACGCCATGCTTGGGGTCCATTGGAGCCTCTCCAATCGTATCAATTTGGTTGGTCCGTCCTTTGCGTTTTTCTTCAATAACTTTAAATTGTTTTGTGGACTATAAAAATTTGTATGCACTCAGCGGTCAATAATGCACTGGGTTAATTACCAGTCGCCAGTCTTCATTCAGCACCCGATTAGACAAAGAACAAAGTCTTATCAGGGAACAAAAGGCTCCCACTTTGAGTGATTTCCCTCAACTGAACTCAACTCAGGCTGAACAGGCCAAGTTCCAGACAACCAAAAAAAAAAAAAACAACGCATTGGCGATTAAGAAGTCTTTGTTTCCACTCCAATCCACATTCTCAACGCATTCTAAAAATACGGAAAGACCTTTAGCAAAAACGCCCACAACAAACACGCCAGAGTTCCATTTCCAATAGCAAAAAAACCCTAATAAAACTTTATGGCCAGCAAATTGAATGCCGTTTTATGGCCAGACCTCTTTTGTTATTCCCGGGTATGGTTTTTTTTTTTGCATATTTTCTGTTGTTGTAGTATCAGCAAACAATAAATGTTAATTAACAACATTTATGTGCTGTGGCCTATTGACACTTGTCCCATAAATTTGTTGCTATTCGCAAACAAGAATTCGGTTTGTGTTTGTAATACGATTTCCAATCAAGAAGTGAACCAAAACGAGTACAAAAAAAAAAAAAAAACAGTTTACGCGAAATATAAATTAAACAAAGCCAAAAAAGTATGGAATTGATTTTTGCGGAATTTCGGGGACCTGTTTTTTCAGGATGATGTCAATGCTGAGGAATTGAAATGAATTTGCATCTTTTTGGGCTAACAAAGAACTCCACTCCACTTCTGTGTCTCTGTCTCTCTCTCCCTCTCTCTTTTGGTAAATTATGTAATTTATTTAAATTTAAGTGGACCCGAATGATCGTGCCTCTGAATGGTCCTTTGATTAAAACCAACACTGTCTGCAGAACAGAAGGGGGCTTCAATTTAGCAAAAGTTATGGCAAAGCCTGCACATCTGCAAGTGGGGCTTACGAGTGGCCCAATCTTGAGCTGATCAGAGCAAACACACAGCCCCCACGATTCGGGCACATTTCTCATTACAAATTGAGTCATTAAATTTATTTATACCCGCTGAAAGGCAGTGAGCCGCACATCTCCCAGCTCCCAGCTCCCATCTCCATTTCCAGAAGCAGCCTCCGCAAGGAGCACTTCCGCGTTACTGCAACTGCGACTTCCATTTCTGGGTCAAATGTTTTTTTAGTGGAGCCTGCTCTGCCCCATATGCATGCATACATGGCAATAGGGAAAGGGAGGAGAGGCCGTACGGGGTATGCGGTACGGGTTGGACCCCCTGAAAAGTATCATTTTTTATGTCTTTTCATTACGGTTTCATATATAATTCTTAATAAGAAAGTTGGTCCCGGCTGGTCCCGGTTCTTCCAGGCTTTGTCTCTTCGGGGTTCTCGCGAAACGAACATATATCGAAAAAAAGTGGAACATTAAGTTGTATATTTTAATAGGCCATGGCAAAAATAAATATGAAATTCCAGCGCACATTTTGTGGGTCAACCCCGAACGTGAACTCTTGATTTTACTCTGCCCAAAAAGACCAAAGACTTCCCCCATTCCAAAGCCAGCTCCAAAGCCAGCTCCAAAGCCAGCGCCAAAAAACAAAGCCAACACAAAGGCTCAAAAGTTAGGGTCTGGGCTAAGAGAGCCATAACCATTTGATTGGCGTGAAAACAACTCCAGTATCGGGCCATCAGGAGCCTGGCATCTCTATGATTTAGTGTGTTGGGGCCACTTGACAATAATTTACGCAAATAGCATAATTCGCTTTATGGGCGCAACATCATCATCATGATGATGATAATGATGATGATCGTGTGGATGGTTGGATGTCTGGATGGTGCTCCTGCAATGACTATAACTATGTAGTTTAAGAGGAGTGCTCGACGCGCTTTCAACGCCAACGCTGAAATTGAAACGAGCCCAGAGAGCCCCGAGCCCCGAGCCCCGAGCCCCGGACCCCGCGCCCCGGGCCGAGAGCCCAAAGACAGACCAAGACCCAGACCGAGACCAAGACCCAAGCGGCGTTATAGACTACGCCTAATGAGGCTTTTGTCTGTGGGCTGTTCTGTGCTCTCTGTCTCCCCATTTCCACATCTGGGGCTTCATGTGACTCACAATGATTTTCACTTGCTGGCTCTGTGATCTGCTGTGGATCTGCTGTGGATCTGCGTTGGTTATTTTAGCTGCGTGCCAATCGACTCTCGCATCTGGCAATGACAACAACTACAGCCAGTCGGTTGTAGACGGTGTCTGGAGTCTGATAATGCTTATAAAAAGTGCCGCTTACATGCACAAAAGCCATGCTACAAGATTGCATTCGCAGCTGCTGCTGCCTGGAGAGTCCAGCCAGCCTTCTCCTCGGGCCCGTTCCTATTCCCTGCTTTCTTTTAATTGCAATTGCAATCCCATTGCAAACTTACCATTCCACGCACATTCACCGATCAGCGCGATCAGTGCGATCACTCGATGGATGGGCATTGGGCTCACAGAAGATTGCCAATATAGCCTCACGCCATATCAAATGTCGAAATCTCGGCACCACACTGCACCGAGGTGGAACCACTTGGGAGTATCATCGGAGCGCGCACGCCTTAGAATTATTGGCGCTAGACATGCAAATCCATGCGGCACACTCAGAGGCTCGGCCACGGTCTACCATCGCTATCGATCCGCATACGAATCCCCCATTCTATCCGATCCGATCCGATCCGCTTCGATCCACTGGCCCGTGGCTGTGGCTGTGGCTGTGTCTGCGTCTGTGGCATTCTAACGAGTTTCGTAATCGTCTGCTCGGCATAAATCATAATGGCTTTATTTATGCCGCGACAGTTGTTACAATTCTATCAGCAGACTGTTGCGCTTTTGCCCAAAAAACAAACAAATTGGGGGCCTGGGATCGAGAGCGTCCCCAATTTGGCCAGGCATGCCAAATGGTTTTCCTATCGAATATTTATTGTAAATTGTTTTCCGTTTTGTTTTTGGGGGCAGCATCAGCATCAGCAGCAATGTCTAAACAATTGTGAGCTTCAATGGGCTCAGCAGCTGTGTTTGTGCAAGAGTGTGTTCGTTTTTTCTCTTTCTGTGAGTGATTCGAGAGCAGAATGAGTTATATTAAAGTTTTGGGAGAGTCAAACCACTCGAGCTCATTAGCGGAACACTCAGCAGTAAAAATAGAGATTTATCAGCCGTACAACAAACACCTTATGGAAGGAACACCTTGGAAGATTGAGATTTCCAAAAATCTCATTAAAGAACCAAACATTTGTCGCTGTCAAAAGAAGTAAAAAAGCATAATTTCCCGAGCATATGGAAAAATCTCCAGGCTTATATTTACGCTTGGCACCTCATTATGACGACCCAAAAGCCACTCGGCGTAACCACAGATACAGATATACAAATACAGATGTACAGATGCAGATACTCGTACTAGACATACATGGCGACAAGCCCTCAGCCAGCCATTCCCCCAAATAATTTAGAGAACAATTAAGGGGCGGCTCTTGCGGTGCGGTGCCTCTTGCGGTACTCATTAGTAAACAAAATACAGCGCACGGAGCCGAGATGGGTGCATTCACCTGCATGCGCCTACAAATTGCTGCAGCGTCAGAGAGATGCATAGATACTCGTACTTTTGGGGGGCACACTCGGCGTCGGTTGGGGGGAAGGGGATGGGGATATGGCCAAGAGTCAACTGGGTCAACTGGCAGATTAGCGCTTCATCAGTTTCAATCGATCGGATCGCCGCCAATCACCGACTGATTGATTGCGGCCAATTATGGTCGTGTACAGCTGTATGTTTCTGTCTCTGTCCGTCTCTCTATCCGTCGGATGATTATATAATAAATTTCCATGTGACTTTGATCAGTGTTCAAAGAGCGGTCTGCTTTCTGCTCTCCTCCTCGCTGTGTAAACAAAAGTGTAACAAGTTTTATGCATATCGATTTGGATATTTGAATTCGAATTTGATTTTGATATTGATGTGCACTGAGCATTGCCCATGTTGTTTATTTTGTTGTAAACATCCGGACATGCAACAAATTGTTGCATATTGTGCAGGAAGCCATCGTGCATCGTGCAGCCAGGCCTGTGCCTGTGCCTGTGCCTGTGCCTCTGCCTGTCCCGCCATAGGGCGTACATATATTTTCGGGATTTTTGGGGTTTTTCTTTTTCTGTTGTAGAGAGATTGCATTTTTCCAGTTTATTTATCAATGGAGTTGCCGGCAGTGCAGACGTCGTCTCGCCTTCTTATCCCCCAACTCGATTTCTGTCTCGGTTTTCGGTTTTGGTTTCGGCTTCGATTCCGCGTCTCCAAGCCTCCATTTCATTGCATCCAAGTTTTAGCCAAGAGTTTAATTCTTTTTTAGTGCATTTAATTATTATGTGAGCGACGGCAAAATGTACACAATTTATTGCAAAAGGTGTGGCACGGCCCCTGCGCTTGAAATTTTATTACGACTACGATTACCATACAATTTGTTTTTAAAATTATTTTGTTTTGACACAAAAATATACAAAAAGTTCAATAATTTATGTGTCTGTGTGCTTTGGTTTCTTTGCAGGTAAATTATGCAAATATTTTGAACTGTTTCTGCCTGGTTTTGCAGTGCAGATCGCGTGCTTAGATACGTGCCCTGCCCTGTACGTACGGGTATGTATGGGGGTATAAGCGATGTGCGGATATACGTCGCAGTGAGACGTGCCAAAATGTGGCATCCCAGCAGGGAACTTCAAATCATTTTGGCAATGACAGTAAATTACTCATACGACATGTTGTAGAACACATCAGAGATTATATTGTAGGAAGTGCTGAAGAATGTGAAAATAAATGGGAATAGGATTTATCCAAGCAGCACCCTGTTCAATGTACAAGCGTCTTGAAGTATCTTCAATCGACACCTTCTTCAATCAGCAACCTCGTTGCGCATACGCACCTTATGCTGCTTGCACATGCCTGTCTCTGTCTCTCTCTCTGCCTCTGCCTCACACTGACTGGCTGACTGTCTGACTGAGCAAAAAACCAAACGGTGTCTGCCCCGTCAATTTGTGGCAATTTAAAATTCATTTGACGTCGCAAGTCCTTGACACCTTTTTGTGCATTATTTTAATTACCAAAAGCAAAAAAGCAGCAGCGCCGCACGATAACCAAATTCCAGCAGGGCAGTCCCAGCAATTTGTCATCCCGTTGCGGGGCCCGCGGAGGAGCTGCCAAGTGAGGGGCTAGGCTAAGGGGATAGGCCCCGTTTGAGATGGCCGATGGGTGATTGGGTGATGGGTGATGGCTGGGGATGGCTGTTTCTGCTGGTTGATATTTATGCTATTTATGCATGTGCGCGCATGCTTCATTACGAATCCGCTAAAACTGTCACAATCGCTGAGCTCTGAGCATTTGTCAAACTGACAGCAGCTCTGCGCAAAAGCTCAGCGCACAGATTGCGCACTTTTGCGCTTAATCTTGACGCCCAGAAGAAGAGAGCGGCACTCGCAGTCGCGCACGCGCACGCGCACTCGCAGAGCTGAGCTTTTGACTGCTGGCTGCTGAGCGCTGCTTGAGTAATGCCCGCTTAGCACGCACCTTCGGATCACACAATCCCCCGAGAAGCGATCATATTTCATGTGTCAATAAACGAGCACTTGGGCCGAGCCAAGCCTTAGATGCGGGCCATGTTTATTGTTGCGCTCTGGGCTAAACTGTAATGATATTTTCATTAACTTGGCCTTTGCCAAAAAGCAAAAAGCTAACAGCAGCACACAAAATAGAGACCCCGACCGACCACGCAAACAATTGAAGTTGAAATTGAATTTTTCGTGAATTTTAGCGCTGATTTGAAGTTCAGGTAATCTCTGGCCATTGAGTGGCTATCGGCGAGCGTCAATAATGCCGCCAATTATTGCCAGAGCAAACATTGAGTATTTGCACAAGGCGTCCTTGTCCTTGGCCCTGAGAAAACTGAGACTCAAAACTGTGATATCACTGTGCTCGCTGCAGGCTTCGACTTGGGGAGAGAGTGGTCATGTTCCCCCCAGTCCCAGCCCCAGCCCTGGCTTTCGAGTATTTCTCTAATTTTTTGACAAACATATTATGCACTCAGCGGGATATGCCCGTACAAATTGGTAAAGTTAATTTCAATAAAAAGCCGTCACTCTGTCCCGTCCTGTCGTGTGTATGGCCTTTGGCATCGCCTGTCAGCCGAGTCTGTCAGTCATCCGCTGTACCGTACTGGAAAAGCCTGGAAAAGCCGCCCAAAAAGAGCCAACGCATGCAGTAATGTTACCGTTGCCCATCGGCCTGACTCATGAAGCGGCCACGGCCCGCTGTCATTTTAGCCATTTGCGTTGTCAGTCGTTGGCCATATACGAATGCACAAGGAGTGTACAAAGGATTTGTCCGTGGCCCAGGGGGCTTTGATTAATTGCCGACTTAGAGCCAAAGCGAAGCCATTCTCGTTAGGACCAAAAAAACCAAAAGACCGAAACTGAAACCCAAACCAAAGCCAAAACCAAAACCAAAGCTGACGTGTGTGGCGTTGGCGTGAATCACTTGAGCCAAAAGGTCAGGCCAACAAGGTTGAAGAAATGCAAACTGCAAAATTAATTGCCAAGTTGTGTCTGGGAAATGCGGAAATTAATTGGACGAGTACCCGAAAACGAACAGAGGGACTGACTCTGCAACAAAGTTTGTGGCGCAACAAATTGGCAACAAATTCGGCTGGCAGCAAAAGCAGAAGCAGGAGCAGCAGCAGAAGCAGTGTGCTGCGGAGTGTAACCCCTCAATAAATGGCCAAAATGGTAGGAGAAAAGCGTTTAGCTTCTGCGCATTTTTGCGTGAAGAGAGCTGGAGAGAGACACAAAGAGACAAAGCGGGAGAAAGAGAGCCATTACCACGCAATGCAGTCAGTCAGGTGGGGTGGGGGAAGGAGGCGGACTAGCGGGCTGGCTGGCTGGCAATCTGGGGGTTAAAAGGTTAATGGGCAACATTAATAGACATCGTACGAGGCAATCGTACTGACCGGTTCGAAGGCCCCGAAAAAAACAAAAACACTGCACAGATCCCAGTACCACTCGCAGTCCCCCGGCTCCATCTCCGTCTCTAGATAGAGTGCCAGAGGCAGAGCTTTAATGTCGCCTTGATTGCCTGGCCCCGTGGCCAGAAAACTTTCCTCCAATCTGGGCATCAAAACGAATGCGTATTTAAATCTATCGAATTTTTCATTTTTCTTCCCCCATCCCCCATCTCGCATCATGATCATGATGAAAAGCGAAACTCTTTCACTTCAGTAATGCACTTATGAAAAGCCCAATAGACAATTGCGGCAATTTGTATGCACTCTGCTGATTGGCCATGCATATGATTGACTTATTGATTGCCCGATCGATTGATTGATCGATTGCTAAAGTGACGAACTGGCTGACAGTAAGCGCTGGAACGAGGCTCCGACGCGGCCTCAATTAGCTAAGCTGACAGTCGCTGGCTGGCGGGCACTCAACGGTTCAGTTCATAGAACTTTGCTACCGTTATTCGTATCTATATATAGTATCTGATATATCGGCGACAGCCACAAACACACCCAGCTATAGCCTGTATGCTAATTATAAGTATGCCAAATCAGGGGTCTAGACTTCATAAATAATCGCCAATCGAAGGGGCAACGTGTACGTGTACGTGCCACGCATGCGCATGCGCAAAGGCAGCCTCGTACTCTCGTACGAGTATGCATATCGATTTATTTGTGTGTATGCAGTCAACTTAATGCACTGACAAATATTTACGATGTCAAATGCATTGCAAAAACACAAACAAAAACAAAAAAAAAGTCCCCATCTCCATCTCTTTCGCTCTTTCTGTTGAGCCATAAATCATGGGTTAAACATGCGAGAAAATCCACTCGAGGCTCGAGAAATGTTCGCTGTTTTGTTTTCAGTTTTCAGTTTTCAGTTTCTGGCTTTGCTTTTGCTTTGTACCAAAAATAGTCCATGTCTGGGGGCACTGCCTACCTACTTAACTTTTTAATTTATGCGTAAGTCTGGATTTAGTAGCTTTTCAATATTAATTTCGTACTCTTTATGACAACAGAGCAACACAGCCAACAACAACGACAACAACAGGCATCGCAGGCGCAGGCCCATAAATCACAATAACACAAATAAAGCACAGCACAAGGCATATAAGTGGATATATATATCTATATGTATATATCTATACCGCATTCGGAAATATGGGGGAAAAAACAAGAGGCAGAGGCTTTGGGGCAGAGTCCCATCGGTGTGGCATATTTGAAATTTATGTTTTCCGATGTCGCTTCTTTTTATGATCGTTTTTTATCCGAGATTAAATTCATACGAAGGGGTATACTGGACGATGATAGGAGAGCAAAAGCAAAAGGGGATCGTATCCCTTTAATCCGTATGGAAAGCAGAAGTGTTCTACAGGAAGAAGTGTCTACATCTTGTAATTCCCAGATTTTACAGTTATCCTCAAGTAGCACCTTTCTTTTGCAACCCCTTTGGAAGTCTACAGGGTATTCCCAAGTCTTTTAGGCGTAACCCTCTCGCCATCGTTGCACCTGATCCATCTTCATCGGATATTCATTAAACACATCCCACAGTTTTCTGGGCCTAAACTATTTGACAAATCGTTTGGTAGCCCGTCTGCTGGCAGCTTCTTTGGTAATAGGGGACGCACCAGATGTGTAATGTGATCCCCGCCAGCGACAAATAGGGCCAGTCCGAAAGTCCGACAGTCCGACAGTCAGCCAACAGTCCCACAGTTGGTAGTGAAATTTAACTAGCGGCTTTCGGGGCTTAATTGTATGACGTCGGGCCATCAACAGATCGGACAGCGCCGAAGATTTGCGAACAAATCCTATTAGAGCTGCCCGAAAAAGAGTGCCGCAGGAGGGTGTTGGAAGGCGGCTTGGGCAAACACACAAATTTAATAAATAAAATAAAATGGAAAATAATCATAAATACAAAGAGCGCGCAGCTGTGCCACAAGCTGCCACAATAGCCGGCCCGTAAGTGGCAAAGATCGCGAGACGCGACCCGGCCATAGTCCCAGTCCCAGTCCCAGTCCATGGCACATGGCTGGCAGGGGGGCAGGCAGGCAGACAGGCAGCCATTTGGGAGCTGGATGTGAGGCTCATAATGGAGCCTGGCTCTTGGTTTTTTTTCTGTTGTTTGTTGCCTTTGTCTTTTGGCCTTTTCTGCGTGGGGGCGTGTGTAATTTGACATCTTCATGAAATAATTAAAATTATTTATTGTTAATTTATTTTCACTCTGGCCCCACAATAGATAAAGTGAAAGATAAGTCGGGCTCGGGTTCGGGTTCGGGATCGGGATCGAGTGTGTGTGCATTAAACAATTGAAATTAATTTGTCAAAGATTTGACAAGAGGCGTGGCCAAAGCACACAAAAGGCAGGCCAGGCCCGGCAGTGAAAGGAATTTTCCCAAGTTGCAACTTTCACGGCGCGCAAAAAGCTTTTAGCCGGGTCGCCCGCCAGCAAGGATAAGGTCAACCCCAATGGCCAATAAGGTAGCAGTTAGTCGAGTTCCGAACCAGCCCAAGTGCCTCTCAGCCGCATGCCACAAATTAATCAACAATGCGCGGCAGTGGGCGGCATATGGAATTCGCGGATTTGGCTACCTGCTGTCGAGAGTGCCCTGCGGCAGGCTGCATCTCTCGAATGCAATTAAATGCAGTTTGCCGTTTGCAGCACGGCGCGGCAGTTAATCATGCATCGACAGCTTGCCACACGGCACGGTACCAGTGCCGGTGCCAGTGCCAGTGGCTGCCCCAAACATTTTGGCGGTCACTTAGAAGTGGATGCCGGCTGCGACAGGGCAGCAGCAGCAGCTGGGAAAGTGTGGCGCGAAAAGCAGTTGGCAATTAAAACACGTTGCAACCATGACGCACAGATGGCGCGTTGCAGGCTCTGGGCTTTGGTTTCTGCGTCTGCGTCTGCTTCTCCGTGTGGCTTGTGATGGGCGCAGCGAATCGGCTTTCAGCGGCGGAGCTCCAGCTCCAGCTCCATCATGGTCCGGACTCCGGACAGACGGCGAGACAGAGAGCGCCAGCGCAGGAATGAGGAAGCGTTTTGGCTGAAAGGCCCGAGACGCGTCGAGAAATGTGGTTAATTGATTTTTGTCTGCTACTCTCGCACTGGGGCGAACAGTACAGTACCCCCAGCCCCTTTTTGTTGTAGTTGTAATTGTAATTAATTTGCTTGTCTCTCGTTTTGTTGCAGAATAACACTCCATGGCCATACGACAATGTCCAATGCTCGCGAGCTGGCATTGATCGAGAAATGGGCTGACATTGCCACACCGGCGACGCCGACGCGGCCGACTCTATCGCCGACTTCGCCGCGATCCATTGTCAAGTTCTGCTGCTGTCCGCAGCGGAGGCGCTACGATCTGAGGCAGCCGAAGAGCAGCAGCGGCAGCAAAAATACGCTGCATGCCAGAAATATATTCGTTGATAACGATTTTACCTATATTGATGATGTGGCACGCCACGATGTAGCGGCGGCGACGACGGCCAAGCGACGCCAAGATTGCCACACCGATTACGATTGCCACAACTACGATAACTACGATAGCTACGATACCTGCGATAATGGTAATGGTAATGGTAATGACGACGATGCCAATGATATCGCTGACAACAATGCTGGCCAGAGAAACGACGGAAATGTGGCGCTGATATTAATGAATCAACGAAATCTGTCTGAACAATGGCGGCAGGACCACAAAGGCAACAGCAACAGCAACAGCAGCAGCGATCTATCTGCAGCAACTAAAACTTGCGCTGTCACAAAGAGCCCGCAGAGTGGCAATGAGCAGCAGCAGCAGCAACGACAACCAACCCAAAGACTTAGCAATAGCTTGCAACAGCAACAGCAACACCAACAGCAACACCAACAACAATTGCAACAACAATTGCAGCAACATAGCAATAAGGAAAATACACTAAGCTACGACAACAACAACAAGCCGCGCTGTAATTATTGTAAATTACCCGACACCGCCGACGTGCCCCAAACGAACAGCACTACCAATACCAATACCAATACCAACAGCAACAGCAACAACTCGAAAATTGATTCACCGAAGTCGTCGAAGAATAAAATGACAATTACGACAGCAACAGCAACAGCAAACGTATCTGCAACAGCAACAGACCTAGCTGCCACAGCCTGCGAGTGTGGGCTGACAACAACAGCGGCAGCAGCAGCAGCAGCAGCAGCAGAAGAGTTTGTGGGTGCTGCCACAGAAGTGCTGTGCAACGATAAAGCAACATTGACAGCAGCAACAACAACCGCAACAGCAACAGCAACAACAGCAACACCTAAGCCCCGCATTGCAGCGCGTCCGACCACGCCCAGCCGCCTCAAGACTGTGATCAAAACGACAATGGTGAAGCGTAGTCCTAGCCATGACTCAACGCAGGCCATGCCGACGCCGACAACACATGTGCAGCCAAACAGCTGCAACAGCAACAACAAAAGTAACGGCAGCAACATCTGCAACAGCAACAACATCGCCCATGACGAGCCCAGACGTTCGGTTAGGGAGCGCATCGCCGCCTTTGCGGCAGGAAATGGTAAGTTTCGAGCTCTCCCGCTCTCCTCTCCCGCTTAATCAGCTTTGTGCAACTAAGTCGCATTGTCGCCAGAGATCGCCTGGGCGGATATGTTGCACATTCGAGTGCTCGTACCCGTACTCGTGGGAAAAATCAGCCCCGGCCAGGCCCACAGTCATTAGGCTAGTTAATAGCGCTTGTTATTCTTATTGTTATTAATTGATCTGCACCATAGAGTGTCAAAGGGGTATATCCCGGGAATATCCCGCGGACTGATGACAGAACTCCGCCAAGTCAACGAAGGTCAATGGTGGAGAGCTGGCGGCCAGCTCAGATCCTCGTCATTTCCGGTTATGAGAGATAAGTGTTTGCCGATGTAGTCAGCTAAGAGGCAAAATACATAAATAAAACACAAAAAGAACTTAACGAAGTTTTAGATACCCTAACAGAATCATGTTTCCTAAGATAGTGATAGACCCCTTAGCTAAGAAACAAATGAAACTCAGGGATTCTTGATCTTTGGATGAACTATCTTCAAGTTCATGCAAATTATTCTCCTGTGCAATCCATAATACCCTCTGAAAGGGTGTGCAAAATTGATCGAAATTAAATATAAAATGCCAGAGAATGAATCGCAGCCAGGCATCTGAATCATTTGAGTCCGTACCTCTGGGCAAAGGCAATCACTTAAAGCTAAGTAAAACCAATTAAAGGCAATTTCTGATGTTATTAAAATACTTGAAGATCAGCGAAAAACATCGAATAAAAAGGAAAACATGTTTGTGTAGGAAATGTACAGATACGTATGTATATGTCTTTCTGTATATAAATATTCGAGTACAAATGCCAGGGCGGCTGTTAAGGGCGTGTGCATATTTTTTGTGTGTTTGTGTTCCTCCGACGCGACTGCAATTTTGAATGAATTATGCATGACATGGAGCCTTTGATTTCCGTTAACATGACACACTCACATTGGCACACCTCTGTGTGGCATGAGGCAAACACTCACACGCCCGTAGAGTCGAAGTCGAATCTATTACAAATCAATTAAATGCCGCAATGTTTAATAAAAAGCCACTTAAGGCGGCATAAAAACTTCTCTAGAAAGTGTCTCTGTCTCCGGCCCCACGGAATTTGTGGTTAATAATAAATAAAGGAGGAAACTAAAAAACTATTATTATTAATGCGTCGCCGCATAGGTCGGGCAATTGGAAAAGTCGTAAAAGTCTCATGCCGCCACGAGGGAGCTGCAACCAAAAAGAGAGAGAAAAAATTGATTGCCATTTGGGTGCAGCTCTACGCTCCACGCTCCACACTCCACACGCACTTGCAGGCTGCAGGCTGCGGCCCCGAAAAAAAGAAAAAAAGAAAAAACACTCCCCGGTCAGCTTTGTCACCAACTGTGTGCGTGGAGTGCACTCCATTTGATTCCAGACACGCCCCTTGCTTGAGTGCCACCCGCAGGCGTCGGTTGTGCAGCAGAGATTTGCACAAAAGGCAGAAAGCACAAAACACAAAACACAAAACAGAAAGAGAAACAGGAAACACGTACACACAGAGCCATCGCCATCAACATCGCCATCGACGTCATGAGTGCGTATTATATCATTTTGATAGGCAAATGAGGCTTGAAAGCCGCCAGAGTCCCAGAGTCAGAGTCAGAGTCAGAGTCTCAGAGATCTCCAGGCCCTGCCCTTTTGTGGGATGACGTGAAATGGAGCTAAAGACATTGCAGAATAGGCAGTGTGGGGGGGGAGGTAGAAGGAAGCTGAGCACTGAGCTAAAGAAGGCGGCGTCTCGGGGCGCCTCTGATCTGTGTTGATCAGCATGACGAAGACGTTGTCCCGAGCCGACACACGTCAGCTCAGTTGACCAGCTCAAAGATCTCAGAGAATGCCCTGCTAATCGTCTTGCGTGTCCAGCCATTCCATTTGGCCCCGGCCCCAGCCCCAGCCCCAGTCCCAGCCCCAGCCCCAGTCCCAGCCTCATCTCCGCTCCCTGCCCCATCCACGACAGCTTCTGCTGTGCTGTTCTGTGCTCACCTCTGCCTCCTATTTACTTATTTAGCCTGGTCCGACGTGCTGGCTGTTGATATAAGCCCAGCTGCCCAGAGAGTTGCATTGAGGTAGGTCTCGGCAGAAGGCGGCCGGCCTGCATTTTGCAAGCAAATATTGGCCAAGACTTTCTATGAGAGTTTTTCACTGTGCACGAGTATGCGTCAGACAACCCTCGCAATCTCAAGTGGGGAACTGTATCTGTTTCTGTATTTGTGTACTCCTCCCCTCCCTTCGGTGACACTTCTCTCTCTCCAGCCCAGTCATTCGCAATTGGCAATTAATCACGTTGAGGTGACCTCAGCGAGCGAATCAATCAGCCTCAAAAAACACACTCACGCACATACACACACTTACAGACTGATCAGAGTGGGACGTGGGACGGACAGTGGCCATTTAGCAGCGGACACACCCCAGCAAACAATTTTATTCCAAGCAAATAAGCAAAATACTTACGTACGAATGTTTTTTATTTTGTTTGGTTTTCTCGCTCTCTCTCTGTTTTTTGGGGTTCGTCTCTGAATAAAAAACTTTTGGTCAAGTCAATCATCAAATAGAACAAAGGCCGCCTAACTTATTTCCGTCCCCGGCTACCCCTTTTACCCCTACTTTCTTGCTAATTAGTTGGCCAAATTAAAGCTAAAAACAGCACACAACGGGACAGTAAAAACATGAAAGCCCGAAGCGTTTGATACGCCTGAAGGTCCATTCTTTCTATGATAGCTATAAGAAAGAGTATTCCCAAATACAAATATCCTCCAAATCAAATAACACTCTCCAAGGGTATTAAAGAGGAAGGGAAGAAAGACCTCCCATGAACTTTCAACGCGTCTCCCACACGGTGGTGGTGGTGTCCCTATAGCCAAATGTACCGTTAGCTTTGCACAATTGAAATGCAGCCAAAATGGCAGAAGAAGACAACTTTGCAGCCGAGTGTGGGCCTGGGTCTCGGTTTCGATCTGGCCAGGCCTGGCCTGGCGGCCTGCCAATCGCCTCAAAACGATCAATTGCCGGGGCAGCGTAGCGCTCTCTCAACCCACCCTCTGACACTGCTCTCTGTCCCTGCCTCCTCCAGAGACCCCCATAAAATGTTGCCAACTGTCTGTCTTTCTGTCTGTCTGTCTGTCTGGCTGGCTGTTTGGTCTGTCTCTGAGGCCCTCCGTCTTCGTCTGACTGACTCGTTTGCACTGCTGATTTACGAGCTCGCCACGGGCCGTTGTGTAACGCATGCGATTCAGAATTTTTAAATGCCAACGTCTCTGACCAGCAGAAGCAGACTCGGAGTCAGAGTTGGATTTGGATTTGGAGTTGGAGTTGAAGTCGGAGCTGGAATGACAGAGAGAGAGAGAGAGAGAGAGCCTGGCGTAGAGACCCCTTGCTGTTGGCTTTTGCCTTTGCCTGTCGCCAAGTCCAAGTCGCGACAGCAGCAGCCGCGACAGCGACGGTGGCGGCGACATTTTAATCAAAAAACTCAATCGAACGCACGCATGCGCCATAAAAAATAAAAAAATAAACAGAAATAAAATCGTACCTATAAAATCAACAACAGCCAGCGGACACAGAAAACTCTTTAACCGTTTCACTTGCCCCAGAAGCACAGACAGAAGACAGGAGGCGGGGGTAGCGATACGAGTATTCCTTTATGTATATGTAGACCCAGAGCCAGAGACATGCCGGCCGGCATTCGATTTCCAAATTCTTGTCTTTGACAAAAGTTCATATAACCTTTCGCCCCTATGCGAATTTCAAATCGATTTACTGTGAATTGAGGCCCAGACATGTGGGCTGCAGGGGGGATTATGCTAAGCGATGAGGATAAGAACTGCAAGAAGGGGTCCATTATTTCTAGAGAGAGGGTTTTGGTGTTTGCAGTACCTGAAGGAGTACTTTGGGTGTGGGAAGAGCACTCCATCGGTGTATTTATAGATCTGTGAACTTTTGCCTAGTCAATAACAATTAGTTGACACATAAAAGTGAGCATTCAATCCCCGTTTCCGTTCTGAATCAACCCAAAAAGACAAACGACTGACATTCTACGACCATCCGTTTGACATATTTCCGACTGCTGCTCCATTCGAGCAGCCCATCGACAGGCACATAAATCTGCGGCGACACACATTTGTGGGGCGTGATTCCAGCAGCTCCCCACATACGAGTATAATAGAACAGAAGATAAATAATTGGAGCCATTCCAGGGCATGGTTAAGTAGTGTGAGCCATAAATTCGAATATGTAAATAATTGCCGGCCATTTTTTTGCGCCAGTCCGAAATTAATTAAAGCCACAGAGCCACAGAGCCACAGAGCCATAGTGCCACATTGCCACAGATGCCGAATAAAAGACTGGAGTCTGCAGCACCATGTACGGGACGGGCCGGGACGGGCCGGGACGGGCCGGGACGGGCCGGGAGGGGCCGGGACGGGACGGGGAACATTGCAAAATTTATGACAATTTAAATGGCACACATTTGGCGGACAATTTGAGGCGATTAGCGCAGAAATTTTCGCGCATTTGGCTTAAGCACAGTCGCACAGTGGCCCAACCCCGAAATCCAGGCAGCAGCCACATGTTGCAGCGTGTTTTCGGTGCATTTCGGTTGAAATTTTTCATTTTCATTTTTCACACAGTCGACAAAGCCATTGGGAAATTATGAATATGTTGTGTATGTTCACGGGTCTGGCTGGGTGCGCCTTTGCGGCATGTTGCAGACAGCGACAATGACAACTTTATGCGACTCTTGGCTGAGCAAAATATACGTTTGGCTGAAATTAAACATATCCTCTCTACTGTACTCTCTTTTGTTTGCAGAGTCGCCACAGCAGATTGGTGGAGCCCCGGCGGCGCGGCATCATGACAAAGTCAAGAAGTTAACTCAAATGCAGTGCAATGGAAATGGCAATGGCAATACAAATCAAAACAACATGACAAGCGATGTGAAAAGTGCAATTAGCAGTGGCAGCCACAACCAGAGCCAGAGCCAAAGCCAGAGCAGCAGCAACAACAGGAACCTCCAACATCAAACGCTTATCAACGGCAAGGCGACGACGCCGCCGGCAACAGCAATAGCAACAGCAACAGCAGGAGGAGTAAGAGAAGATGCAACAACAGGAGGAGAAGGAGCAGCCAGTGGTGCAACAGAGGGAGCAGCAAAAAGTGCAACACAAGAAGGAGCTGGAGGAGGTAGTACAACGTCAGGCCGCACGTCGGCTATCGCCACTGACGCGACGCGCTACAAATCGGGATTAAGTGATGCGGCGGCCAGCGGAGGAGACGTTGATGGCAAGACGATGGCCGCAACTTCATCTGCCACATCAGCAGCCACATCCACATCCACAGCCACAGCCACATCCACATTTGTGCCAGCTGCTGCAAGCGTTTTTAGCACCGGTTGTGCAACCATGCCTCGCACTCGCCAATACGGAAGCAGTGCCACAGCCGCTGCAACAGCAACAGCAGCAGCCACAGGAGCAACAGGAGCAACTCCATCCAACACCATGACAGCTGATAAGAAATTCTTAAGCCAGGCGGCGCCCGTTGCCACACTGGCCTCCACGGGTAACACTCTGCATCAGGGGCATCATAAACTGCAATTTGTCGATAAGGCCGAGTCCAAATTGGCCGCATTGGACAATCTGGATTTGGCGCACAGTCTCGACCTGATGGATGTCGATGGCGATGATCCGTATGGGGCATTGCAGGAATATCTGGAGCGTGTCAAGGTGAGTGTTGGGCATAAGGGAGGGGCTCCATACTCTTTGTGGGAAATATTTCCCTCATCCGTTCCCATGTTGTTTAATTTTCGCATTAGAAGCAAACCATTTTGTGTACTCGTATAGGGAGGGTGTCCGTGTCCGTCCCAGTGTGCTGAATGACATTATTCAATTTCATACATTTTCACATGATAATAACCGGCAGTTAGTGTGCCCAACACGCACACACAATCGACGGGGCCACAGCCCCAGCCCAGTCCCAGTCCCCATTCCCATTCCCGTACCCGTTCCCGGGTCTTTCTTACAGTTCCGCCCTGCTCCTCCTCCTCCTCCTCCTCCACCTCCTGGCAACGTACCCCTGCCACTGCCTGTCAGCACGGCGTGATTTTGCAAATGATTATTTTGCGTGACAGAAAAATGTGTTAACTCGGGACGGTCGGGACAGTGGTCGGCGGGGTAGGGGGCAGTAATATGTAACGCATACGAAGTGTTGCACGCCCGACTTTCTGTGCTGCCCCTCTCTCCAGTTGATGTTGCGGCTGTCGTTAGAGTTGTCGTCAGCTTCGTAGGCATAAAATTTTATGTTTCTGTACCGGAAAGCGCAATATTACACAAACACATCAACGATGACGGCAACATCGTCAGCGTCAGGCGGCAGCGTCAACGGCCTCAGCTTTGGCTTTTCTTTCTTCGCTTTTCTTCCTCTTTTTGTCTTTTTTTATAACTGTTTCGCATGAATTTTCCTTGAGCCTCTGCTGCTGTATTATTTGGTTTTGTTTATTTGTCGCCAGGGCAGAGGCAGAGGCATGGGCTGGGGCCCATCATCCAGGCGGAAGCACGGCACGCACGCACGCGCGCTGTTTGCTGGCGTTTATGGTTCTTGTGGTCGGTCGGTGGTCGAGAAAACGTGTGTGGGTCGCGCCCAAAGCGCTTGGGCCTTCCCCCCTTTTGATAACACATTTCTGCAATGGGTTCGTTCAGCTCCCTGTGAATTTCATTGTGAAACTGTTTAGTTCCACATCCCTAAAAAGGGGTACGGGGAAGGTGGGAATAACAGCCAGAACAATTCGATCAACAATCATCAGCACTTTCGGATGAGCGGAATGGAATGTGCTTGTCTCCGTTCCAATTGTCGTTGTTGACTTCGTTCATCTCGTGCCTCTTGTGATTGAGACTTACACAAGTGCAACTTGCTCACGCGCACATTTTCGTTATCTTGTTGGATTTGTTCGTCTGTTCTTTCTGTTCTAATAATAAACCTGATTGATACCAATTTCGATGTCCATTATGCATTATTCTTATTATGAATGACCCAAAGATGGCTATGAATCATGTCCGCAACGTTTTTTTCATAATTATTTTCTGTATTTTCCGCGCTCTATGAACACTTCTCCCGTAACAGAATATCAGTACCAGTCATTTATGTACCAGTGTAGCTTCGATTTGTATAACATTTTTCCATTTTCCGATAAGATAATTGTGAGTATTTTATTATCATCTTCGTATACCGTTACAAATGAAGCACCCCACAAATTCCACAGCAATCGCCATGGCGTTTTTTGCAGCACAAAATCGGAGCAAGGCGATTAACTTGGAGTTTTTATATGGCATTTCCATTCCAGTGAGGGGCATGGAGCATAGAGCCATGGCGCATACAGCATTTTATAATCAGTGTCATCACCTCAACACCCATCCAATGGCCCAGTCCCGCCCAGCAGTCGTTGAATGTTTTGGTTCCACTTTGGTTCGACTTTGGTGATGGTTTTTCTTTTTTCTTGGCGTGGGCTGTAGGCCTATGCGGCTATTAACGCTCTTTTTACATATTTTTCCCCTCCTTTCCCGCACCCTATCCTACAATACAACTAATTTTTTGGCTAAATTGAAATTATTAGCCGGCAACTGTGCCTAATGATGACAAAATGTGTCACAGCGCTGCCCACACTGTCTTCGGTCTCTGGTCTCTCTGCTTTCTTCGGAAAGAAGGAGGAGGTGTACGTGTACACCTCCTTTGTGCACATTTATTATGACAAATAGTGCAGCGCTTTTGGGCTGAAAATTGCCGTTACCCGCTAAGACGGGGCTAAGACGCTTGTCGCTTGTGTTGTTGGCCTTAGGCTTAATTTTCCTAGTTATGAAATGCGTTCGTGGAGGCGGCGTCGGCGACGGCTTCAGCGACAGAGCGACAGCGACAACGACAACGTCGGGTAATCACTGGCTGACCCATTTCGTGGGCCAAAGCCTGGTGCTGGTGCTGGCCAGCAGCTTTTCGGACCAGATGCGATATGACAGGCGATGGCAACTCGTTTTTCCTCGCAACGCTTCCTGCCTCAATTAGCGCTTGCTCCCGGTCGCGTTTGCACAGATTTTCCATAATTTTACATGGCCACACTGCCACTGCCAGATAGTTTTTCCCGTTTAAGCAGCCATTAATTGGCTCTCGTCAACGTCGTCTGCCCCCAGTCGGTGGGTGGGGGACGCGGCTGGGTTTGGGTTTTGGCTAGTGGTTATGGCTGTATAAGCTTAATGCATCAATCAAGCTTTCAACGTCGAATGCGAGTATATATATGTATGTATATATCCATAAGTATAGCCTTTTTGCCATTCGAAAAATCTGATAAATCGGCAGAGGCAGAGGCCAGCAGCGAGCCAGCCATCCAGGGGTTTGCGTGTGTTCTCAAATGATTTTAATTATAGATATTGACAAAGTGGCGATGGAAAATTGAGACGTAAGACCCAATAAGCCACTCGACTCAGGCTGCGCCCAGGGATTGTCTTCTGTCTTCGGATGGGATGCTGGGTGCTGCCTGTTGTGGTTCAGTGAACCCACGAAATATCTGCCGCAGCCAATTATGCGAATGCTGTTAATGAATGTGGGCGACGACTTGCCTTTGGTTTATCTATATAGTTTTATGCAATGACTGTCACTTTGCGAGTGCGACTGCGGCTGCGACTGCGCCTGGGACTGCAACTGCGACTGCGAGAGTGCGCCTGCGCCTGCGCAGCTGCTGCCTAGAGAAAGTTGTCTTTGCCCAATTTGCAAATGACGTTTTTTTGTCAACGTCAAATGGCAAAACGGCAACACACAGCACAGCACAGCACAGCACAGCCATGGCAAAAAACAAATGGCAATAAAAGGCAGCGCCTGCCTGCACGTTACTATTTTTGTCAACCAGGAGTTGCTCTCCCACCAGACAAAGACGGCCAAATCAACAACGACAACGCCAACGACTGGGACGACGACAGCTAACTAGAAACTTCAGACGCCAAATGGAGTCAGAAAGCAGTTCGAACAAGCGGTTGGCTCTTTTGGCCACAAATCAAACGAAAGTGAAGCTCCTGCTCCTGCTCCTGCTCCTGGAGCGAAGCTTCTATCCCGGCAACAATCATAATTGCAGACAGCAATTAAGCCGCTGTCAAAGGCTGCCAGCTACTCATGCTGATCGCGTTACAATTGCAGCAGTTGCAACAGTTGCAATGTTGCAAGCCCGTTACCCCATTGCATGTTGCATGTTGTCAACGGCATTGGGATCGCTGACAATGCGTTGATATTTCCCGACAAGCAAATCAGTTGCCACAACCAACGTTGCAACAAAAATTGAGCCAATTTGCTGCTGTGATGCTGGAGCTCAACTGGGGGACTCAGACTGGACTTTCTTTTTCTTTTCTGTTGGCCAAATGTCAGGCAGGCCAAAAGTGACACAAAGTATCCGCCAGAGCCAGTCCCAGTCCCACTCATGGTCTTGGTCTCGGTCTTGGACTTGAAGTTGAAGTTTTGAAAGCGCAAAGCCAATGAAATTTAATTTGTACAATCTTCAGTCTTGACACATTTGGCTCAATAGACCTGCCTGTGTGGTGTTCGTGCGGTGCCGTAAGTTTTTGTCCGGCTTTGACATAAGTTTTTGCACAGTTTTTTGGCGAAAGGTTATGGCCAGTGAGAGTTATCAACTCCGGGCCCCCTATCCCCCAATCCGATGCCATGATGAAGAGACGGAAGTGCTTTACCATACCACCATCAAAATGATGTAAGCATTCATTTTGGATCAGTGTAGTGTATGTCAAAGGAAAGGTTAATGCTTCTGTGAGATTTCTTCTGAAGCTGTCACAGCTGCTTAGGGCTCTAAGCTTACCCAACTCAAAAGGTAGGGTACCCACCCGTACTCCCTATGAAAGCTGCACGTGAGGTGAGCCTCTTAACCGGCTGACCGACCACTTCAAGTGTCATTGCCACGATGCCCAGCGGAGGAGAGTTGAATAGTATTATGTATGGACTCTCTATATATGTGCTCTGCTGCTGCTGCTGCTGCTGCTGCATTCATTCTTCTAACCAAACATAGGTATACGAGTACTTGTAGTATAGTACATATGCTGCATACACACTCATTCGATACAGCTGAGGCTGCCTCTGACTGTGGACTGTGGAGTGCCATTGAAATTATAATGATCTTCATAAGATTTTGGTCTGATCGCAAACGTCAAGCTACCAAAATACAAAAACTTGAACCCCAAACGATGACGCGCATCTGCTTAACATTTTTCAGTGTTTTTTCCAGTACGAGTATTTCTGATGCTGATGCTCTGATGCTGTGGAGTGGAGTGGAGGAGAGGAGAGTATTATTTAACCAATTTGTTGCTGCCTGCTTTGGCTTCGGCTGCGGCTGCGGCTTTGGCTGGCATGACCTTCAATGGTCATTTGTACAAAACAAAGAGCTGCTAGGGGTCTCGGTCTGGGTCTCGACCAGAGTCTGGGCCCGTAGACTTTGTGGCTCACCAAATATTTGGACGTTGATGTCGATTTTTGGTCAATGTCAATGTCAGAAATCAGTTGAAGTGGAAAATTTCAGTGTTGCTGTTGTAACAGCAGCGGCGGCTTCGGCTTCGGCTTAAAAAATTTATGTATTTCTGTTTATTTTTACCCATTCCCCATTTCCCACTCCCGTGCTCTGATATTTAAGGTTCAATGCTGGCTAATAAGCCAAAGAGTCGCGTGATTGATGTGCGTTTTGGGGATTACATGGCCTGACCTTTGCAGTTCCAGTTCCAGTCACAGTCGCCACAGCAGTCGTCGTGGTTGTTGCACTGATTGTTGGTTGTTGGATGTATATTGTTCTTGATCAGCCTGCATATCTTACAGAGAGCGGACATATCGCTGTTGTGGCATCAACTGCGTGCCACGCCCGGCTGTCTGCAACATTGGCAGCTGTGTTGGGTCCAAGTCTAGACACTCTAGACCTTGCAGCTTGCAGCTTGCAGCTTGGGCACAATGCTGATTGCATTTAGCGATAAATTAACCAATGAATACAATTAAAATAGGAATTACTTGTAGGAACAACCACATCGCATACCCCATACCCCATACCCCATTCCCAAGGGCATGGAGACCTTCATCGCAGCACAATTCTAGAAAGGCTCTGCCCCAAGGGCAAGGCAAGCGATCTCCCCCCCGTAGTGGCCTTCGTTCTGTTTCGTTTTTCAATTGCATTTACTTTATTTCGTGCGGTGTGCTACATTGCGGCCTGTTCCTGCTGACCCATCGAGCTACAATCAGGCATAATCGAGTGTATGCGCCGCCAAGGAAGCTGCTCGGAAACCAAAACTAAAAACCTAAAACCTAAAACCGAAAACCAGAAACCGATCGCTGGCATTTAAATGTCGCTCCAATTGGCATCATCAGTGTCCCAGTCCCACTCAGCATCAGAGTCTGAGCCAGAGTCGATCTTCTGAGGATTAGCATTGGTTGAACGTGTTAATTGTGACTCGGGGGCATTATCGGGCCGAAGAGATCGCCTGAAACGGTGCAGTGATCCCGAAGCCGATGCCGATCCCGATCCCAGCCAGGATGGTTTCACCTGCTGCCGGGGCATGATTGGATTGCCAATGAAGTGGACGCTGCTCTGCTGCTGCAGCGGCAAATGTGGCACCAATTGTTCCATCTCCATCCCCAGATCTGGCTGTTGTAAATTTGCTGACATTGATCTTGTCGAGTGTAATCTATTAGCAGGCTGGAGCAGGCCCCTGGCCAGACGTCGCCATTGAGCGCCCTCAGCTGCAGTCGCAGTCGCAGTCACAGTCGCAGTCGGAGTAGCTCTGGCTCTGGCTCTGGATGCTAGAGTAGCAGCATCCTCCACTTGTGACATTGATGGCTTGACTGATTGATCGTAACCATTAATTTTATGCGTTGACATTCTTTGCGGCCAGTTGTCGCTGTCATCTGGCAATTTTCTCTCCTGCTGCTGCTGTTGCTGCTGCTGCAACAGTTTTCCCCACAGACCAGAGGGGGGTGGTGTCTTGGTGGATCCTGTCAAGTGCCGCTTGCCGCGATTCGGAAAGAATGGATCGTCAATCTTGTAAAGATCCCGGAGCTTCAGCTTTTTGCCTCGATTCGGAAAGAAGGGATCGTCCAGCTTGAAAATGCTGCGATGCTTTTTGCCGCGATTCGGAAAGAACAGATCGTCGTACTTGAACAGATCCTTGACCTTGTCGCGCCGGCCGCGATTCGGCACAAAGGTCTCATACCGATTGAATAGAGCATCCAAATCTGGGCTGTTGTGCTTCCTTCCGCGTGGTGGTATAAAGGGATCGTCCTCCTTGGTCGTCTCATCTGAAAGAGCCCAATGGTAGTGAGTGAGAATTATGACAGATGCTAAGCCCCGGGCACTCACCGCTCAAGTGATAGCCATCCAGGAGCTTCTCGCGCCGCACAAGAACAAACTGCGGCTCGTCCACAATCAGTGGCGGCTCCAGGTGTCCCGACAGGTTGAGCTTCTTCCAGAGGAACATCCCCGGATGATAGTGTTCAGCTGGGCTATCGCTCCGATTGCCCCCGGGTCGCTCGAAGGGATACAGCAGCTGCATGGCCCAGTGCAGGAACTTGATGAGATCCTGTTCCCCGGTGAGCAGCATAAAGACCTCGTTGCTGCTGTTCTCCTCCTCATCGTCGGTGGGGTCCAGCAGCAGGTCATCATCATCATTACTATTATCAGAGGCGGATGAATCAGAGTCCTGCATCGAGCTCAGCTGCATGTGGAGACGAGCCATGGCATCTTTGTTTCTTTTGAATGAAAGGGGAATGGGAATGGGCATGGGCATGGGCATGGGCATGGAGATGCGAGTTAATATAGATATTCTATATCTGGCCTGTCTATTTCGAGATGAATGCCCCATCATTTGTTGCACAATGTGTCGGGTATAAGGAGCAGTATCATTTCTTTGTACACATTTCTCTTGCCTCATGAGCGTGGGCCGGGCCGCTCTCCATGTTTCTCCATGGGTTTCAGTTACATGTGAGAGCCCCGTCCCAGCCACAGACCATCTTCACTGGAGTTTCTCTTCCTCTGCCACTGGCTGACTGACTGGCTCCCACAACCCAAAGACACGATGACACCAAATTGATGAACATCTTCAGGGACGTGGGTTGGAGCCGGGACCGACTGGGATCGACTGGGACCGACCAATGACAATGGCAGCCACTCAAATGTCTGACCCAGAAACCCATTCTCCCTTGAGCTGCCACAAAGAATTAGCGCCTAAACTCTTCGTTTATCCGCGCTGTCAGGGCTCATCCAATTCAATCAAAAGTCAATTTGAGGCAATTCCATCGAAATTACTGTGTAAAATTACAAATTAAGCGAACAAAATATAAGACAACTGAAACTGAAAGGAAAGCCCATGCCGATGCGGGCACATGCATTGGCCGACAATTAATCAAACATTTAACAAATAAACAAAAGAGAAATAAGGCAGGGCATGCAGAGAAGGAAAAAATACAAGAAATGATTAATTCGAATTTAATAGCAGCGCCCAATAATTTTTCAACACAAGATAATATTTCCAGAAATTAAACACACAAATTACACACCGCCTCAGAAGAAAGGAGAAATATTTATGTGTATAAATAAAAGAAAAAAGAAGGAAAGAAAGGCCTGCCTTGAGAGTCGAAGCCTAAGATACCCTTGGGGAATAATCGATGGAAACGTCCTAAGAATTATATCCATTAAAATTAACTCATGAAAAATGAGGGACAGATCTGCAGTCCGCTTTATTCATATTCATTTCCCACCTTCTCTGTTGTTAAAATCATAATGTCCACTGCAAGAGTATTGAATATTGAATAAAAGTTGAAACATTTCTCACTTCTAGTGGGGGGGGATCTGGTCTCTGGCCTGCCTGTCTGGGGGAGCTTCTCTCTTCGGCCGAAATGAAAAGTGAAACTCGTAATGCAGTTTTCGTTTCGATTTCGTTTCGAGTCGTTGCGGGGCAATGAATTTGCTGACAGTTGTTATTTTATAAAATAAATCAACATACGAGGCTCCATCGGAGAAGTCTTCAGACTCGCTCTGGAGTCAGGCAGAGGGGCAAGGAGAGGAGTAGGAGTCGTCTTTGGCTGAGAGACTTGAAACAAAACTGCAATCGTTGTACTCTACTGATTTTTTCACGCCCATTAATTGGTTTTGCGTGTTTCTGGCCGACAGCCAAATTGTCGACGATTTGTTGCTGTTTCTGTTGCTGTCAGTTTTTTTTTTTTCGGCAAGACCTGGCGCCTTTAAAAGGGTTAAACATTAAATCTGTGAACCTCAGAGGGAACCCCGAGACAGAGTCGCTGATAAATTGGTTTCACATGTGAAGCGGAAACGAGGCGCGAAACTTTCTCGCCTCGACTTGTCGAATTTTCGACTTTCCTTCCAGAGCAACCTTGAACCCCTCGAGCTCCTGAGCAGAATCCCGGCCTAATAGCCCCGATTGCCACCCACCCACATCCTTGGGAGGGGCTGCCGCTTACCTGGCGGCCATCATGGCGCGATAGTACTCCTGCGGACACTTGGCGGAGGGGCCCAGGCGACCCTGGCACCGACTGGCCCAGTATCGGTGGGGCGTGGACGCATAGTTAAGGCCCAGCATGCCCCGTTGCAGTGGTGCAATTTCCTGCGCCGCTGATTGCTGCCGCAGCCTGGTCTGTGCCCCTAAATCATCTACCTCGCGCAAAACTTTTCGATTAAAATCCGCGGCTTGCGGTTGCTGCTCCACATCTGCATCCCCATCCCCATCCAGCTGCGCTGCGTTGTCGTCGTGGTCGTGGTGGGGCAGACTGAACTTCCCAGCCGCCGAGGCAGCCGCCTGCCTCTGGAGCATATCGCGCAGTGCATCGTTGCCGCTGTCAAACAGGACGCGTGCATCCTTTTTCCAGCGCGGCTGCTGTTGCTGGTGCTGCTGTTGCAGCCTCAAGGCCGCCGCCTCCGTGGCCATGGCGATAAGCGATGGTGGCAAAGATAGGACCACATTGCCGTGGCCGTGGCCGTGGCCGTGGCTGTGGCTGTGGCCGCCGCCGCAATAAATCGCCAGGCAGACGCTGAGCCAGGCGAGCGTGAGTCTCATGCTGTCTGCTGTCTGCGTTCCTGCCCCAGCCTGTGTCCGTGTCCTCTGGACTCTGCTGCTCCAGTCGATCCTCCTTACCTCTGTCCCTCGGTTTGGGCTCGATCGAGGCTGCTGTTCCAATTTTACTTTTGTCTTTGGCTCGGATTGTCGGGCTTCCCTTTGAAGCGGCGGGCGACCGCTGCGCGTTTGGCTCTTAGAAAACTGAAACTGAAAGTTGCTGCCAAGCAGTCTTGCTTTTTATAGCCAAGATGTGGCAGGAACGGCTGCCTGCGGAGCGGATTGGAGTTTTGGGAATACGCCTGCTGGACCTGGACCTGGATGGACCTGCTCGGCTGTGGACGGACCCTTGGTCCCACACATGCGTCTGGGAGTGAGGCACTGGCCAATGGCAATGGCCATTGTTTATCCAGCGCGTCGTAGCATGAAATTAATAAAACGAAATTGCATTGTACTGACGGAATTTTGTCGAGCTGGGAAATCTGTAGCCCACGTGAGATGTCCCCGAGCTCTGGATGACTTTTTACAAGTCATATTTCTGCCACTCGTCCACGAGTATTGCCTCAATTTTCTCTATTGTACATCGTCTGTATACCCTTGCGGAGAATATAACATATAACCTACAGATAAAAGCATTCTCTACCCTATGATGGATCAGGGTTCATCATGATTTTTAGCTTACTATGATTTCCATCCACCTGCAAGCGTATTGATAGCTTCGTTCTATCTATTCTATCGAGCCGTCTCCTTCTTGTTTCCAATTTCGATTGGCTGTCCGGCTGTGTTTGTTCAACCTTTGACCTGATGCCGCTTCACAAATTAGCTAGAAACCTTCTCGCACCGGACGACAAATGAGGCAACAACTCTGCCAAAACATTCCCAGCCAGCGATACAATCACAGCAGTGGCAGCAGCAGTGGCAGCCACAGGCGGAGGCAGCTGCCAGAGCGGCGCTTTCTTTCATGCCCCCAGAAGCAATAGATGGGGGCTGCTACCTTCGAGAATTTATTGCCTGCTAATGTTCGATCGCATTTGTCTGTGGCAAGGGTTGCCAAGGGCTGCCTGTTGCTGCCCTGCGCCCTGTTGCATGTCCCGCGGCAGCAACAGCCACAGCCACAGCCACACCAGCAGCAGCAGCAGCACATAAAAGAAAGAAAGGCAAACACAATTGTTGAGTAATGAGCACTGCACGTTATTAATGTCACTCGGCCTGGGCCTGGGTATAGGTCTGGGTCTGGGTCTGGGTCTGGACCTGGCCAAGAGTCGCAGTCGTCTGGGCCAGTTCTGGTTCTGCTCTGCTGCTCTTTGGCCACGATTTTTAATTAAGTAATTCGCTGACTTTGTTAGCCCTGTGGGCCCATCTGTCTGATCTTCTTTGGAGACTGTGTTTTGTGCGCCCTGTGTTCTCTCCCTTTGCTTTGGCTTGCATTAATCTGGCTAACAAATTGCTTCATTTCAATTTATTTGCATTTGTTGGAACAGAGCAACAGAGACTGTGCCTCATGTTGCTGCTGCTGCTGCTGCAAGTCGTGTTGCTGTTGTCTGGCTTGGGTCTATGTCTGGCTGCAGTTCGTGGCTGCAGTTTTCTGTTGCTGGAGCTGGAAAAACCTTTCTGGCTTTCTGGTCGACTCTCCTCTGCCGCTGCCTCTGCCTTTGCCTTTGCGGTCGTGTTCTAATTTATTTGTCTTTGATTGTGCCCATGTCTCTGCTGTGTCTCTGCTGTGTGTGAGAAATGCTGGGTCGTGTCCTAGGCTTTCTTTTCTCTCTTCTGCTCTCTGCTCTCTGCCAACTTGCAACTGTTTGCGGGGCAAATTAAGCAAACATACATCATAGTCTGGGCCCATTAGGAGAGGAACTGGCGCTGGTGCTGGGGCTGGCGCCTTGGGCCTCTCGCGATTAATAGACCATTGCCTTGATATATGCACGCAATTAGAGTGCTAATCAAAACCTAATCTCGGCCAAGGCTCAGAATTTATTGTGACTGTGGCTAACAACTTCTATTCTAATTGCAGCGGGAAATCAATGAGGTCTTCGAGCTGCGCAAGGTCCAGCGCCTCGAGCAGCAGCTCCGCGAGCAACTGGAGGCAGCCACCGGCATGCCGCTTGATGAATTGTCTCGTTCCACGGAATCAGATAGCGGCTTTGACAGCAGCAGCACCACAGCAACCCACTGCACCACAGGAAAAGGAGCATCCGCAACATCCACCAAACCAGTGACAACTAAACTAAGGCCATTGTCGCCGCCGCCGCACGGTGGACACTGCACCAGCACCACCTCCTTTGGCGCTGCCGCTGCTCCACCTGCCCAGGTCGAGGATGTCAACATTTGGGCCTTCAAATTTCTACGTGATCTGGACAGCCTGATGGCCGGCGATAAGCTGCCACCGCATCTGGCTGCCCTAGCTGCCTCCAGCTCCGGATCGGCCTCCTCCAACCACCACTCGCCCACAGCCAGGACAGCGCCTATGTTGCTGTCAGCAGCAGCATCGGCGGCCATCCAGAGTCGCCTTGGCAAGGGCTCATCCATCATGGAACAGCAGCAGCAACAGCAGCAACAGCAACAGCAGCAGCAGAACGGACTTGTCTTGAAACCGGAGAAGCATGTAAGTCCATCATACGAGTACTCGTCTTTCGGGCTGAGATTTCCTAATCTCGGAGTCGCTGAAATTCCCTCGTAATCTCTGGCATGATGTTTCGACATGCAACATAGCAAACAGACAACAGCGAAGCATATTTTATGAATGTAGGTTAGATAAAATGCGCTTAAGACAAAGGCATTTAATCTGAATCCCAACAATGTTGTCAACACACAGACATAAACACACACACACACTGGAATTTCGGGGGGCCCACACGCAGCTGCCCCTGCCACACGAATGCCGAAAGAGTAGGAATGTTCTCTCAAGAAGTGCCATATGTTCCATCCATCCATCCGTCCATCCATCCATCTGCAGGGCCGGATGCGCAACTGAGGCGCGTGAAATTTATGGCCAGCAAGCAGTCTCAGGGAAGGTAGGGTTGTGGGGCAGAGTTCTGGGGCATCAACTGGGGGCCAGAGAGCGCTGATAGACAGTCGTCACTCCGTGGCTGGCACTTGAATCAGTTAAACTTTGAACTTTGTAGATACGCTGGAACACTGAATACTGAATAGTGAATACTGAGTCGAACGGCAGCCGGAAAGTTTTATGGTGCTCCGGCAGTTGCGTTGCATTTCGGGGGCCCCGTTTGATTTGCATCGCCATAAAATGTGTAATAAAATATACTAATTAGTGCAGTTCTTGAGAGCGATCTATTGAAAGACAATTGGTCAGATTGATTGCTGCTGGGCCATAAAAGACTTTTCCTGTTGCAATCAGTTTTGGGGTTTTGAGGTTTTTGACTCCCCAGCACCAGATAACCCACAACGAACTCTTTCCCTCCCCATGTGCTTTGGCCAGCTCGATGACCCACTTAATGAAGTCCCGACCATAAACCATAAGCCCCGAATAGACTAACCAACTTGTTAGCTGTCTCTCCGCGGCTTATCAAACCAAATAGATCTAATTAAAACATTTATAAGCCAAAAACTGCTCATAAACGGCACTGTGCTTGCGGTCGTTGTCTCTGGGTCTCTGGGTTGTCTCTGCCTCTGTCTCTGCCTCTGGCTGTTGCATATGCTTAGCATACATTTCCTCTGCCTCTCGTGTCTCCCTGCTTTGGATCTCTGATTATCTGTGGAAAACCTCAAAAAGGCAGCAGCTACAGCTACAGCGCAACAAGACAAATATTAATTTTCAAAACGCGTGCCATGCCAATGGAAAAACACGACATCAACACCGAAAACTGAAAACTAAAAACTGAAAACCGACTACAAAAACCAACAAAAAGCCACCACTAGGGAGGAGGAGGAGATATGGAGCTGCATTGTTTGGTGGCGTGGCTGCTGACAAGTCGAAATATTTAGTGTTTGAATCGATATACTCGCATGACAGGAGGGAGGACCCGTTCCTAAATCCACATTGATATGCTGTTAGACGAAAACGCAAGCCCAGATTCGTATAATTTCTATTTGTATTACCATTTCCCTTTTGCCGATGTGCTGCAGATCGAAAGCACATTTATTGATATGCCTCAGATATTTTCCATTAATTGAAAAGCTGCAGGAGGAAGCATCAAAAGTTTCCTTTATTCTGGGAATAAACATGCTTCTGGAAGAAAGCGCATTCCCAGTTTCAATTCCTCCCGGTGCATTTCTCTTTCGGTGGTTAACAGGAAACTCATGTGCCTGAGAAATAGCTGACACAATTTGGGGCTTCCTCAACCACATGGCCCTCATGTGGGCGCCTGATATTTCATTGTGTCGGGGAATAAATACTGAAGGAATGACTGAAGCTGTCATATTTTGTCGTAATCGCAGCAGGTAAAAGTGCCAATTAAAACGCTTAAGCTGAGGACTGAATCCTGAACTGAACCGACTGCGCTAATTATTGCAAAGAATGTGGTCGTCTGATACACTCTTCAGTCCATCAGTCAGTCAGTCAGTCAGTCAGTCAGTCTCTGCGGGCAATGATTTATAAGCTACCAAAGACAGCATAAATCAAAGACAACATCAACCTTATCGAGGGCACAAGTGCGTGCCTGGTTTGCCAAAAGCGTCGTCTGGACAGAACTGTCAATGAAAGTAAAGCAGCAGCAAAGCAGTTGTATTTTACTCGTATTTTTTATGCACGAGTTTGCGTTGCGTTCGAAAGGAGCCAAGGGAGAGTGAACTGGGTCAATATGCCGCCCTGCGGCCTGCAGATCGAGATCCGCAGAGAACACTTCACTTTGGCCCAGGCAGGCTGCAGCTGTCAACACACAGCCGAGCAGACGTTGCATGAGGCAGACCCGGCGGAACCCAGGCCCAGGCCCAGGCACAGGCCCAAAACGCCCCAATTTAGTTTGTGGCCATGTTTATGAGGGTCTCCCTCTGCGAAAGTGAATCTTGTACATGTGTGTGGGGGCATTGGCATTCACATCCAACGCAATGCGCTTAATGATGATGAACCATGCAGATGCAGCAGTTGCAACAGATGTGGCAAGCCAGACTCAGTCTCCGACTCAGATGCAGTCTCAGACACGGACAAAAGACCGCGACACACAAAAAGCTTTTCACGCAGCTCAACGAGCCGCAGAGAACGGAGACCGACACTTTTGACTTAAGTAGAACTTGCAAATCACTCCAAGGCAAACAAACACGACGGATCCCAAGAGGATCCCAAGAGGCCCAGCCACAGATCAGGAAGGAGGCGACCATGGGCCGGGCAGGCGTTTAAGTGTTTTGATTTGATAATTATTATCAGTGCGCATGCGTGACCGCAGGCAGGCAGGGAGGCCCGTCCATGTCTCAGAGTCAGTCAGGGGCATGTCCAATCGATTTGCGATAGTCTGCGATGCCCTGACACACACACACACACACACACACACACACTCTCATACTGTTGGGTGTATGATCAAGTACTTATGAGTGCATTTACTCATACTCATATATAGGTACGGTACGTGTACGTATCTCTTTATGGGGAGAAGGAGAGTCTTTCTGGGTCACATATCAATAAAAGTGGAACGCTCAGGCGTTGCCCGTTGCATTTGTCATCCAGAGCCCCAGTCATATGTAGAGTTATGTATTTTCTGTAGATCTCTTGCGACTCGCGTTTTTTTTATGATCAATTAGGAGCATTTACAGTTCCCCTATTTCCCATTTTTATGTGTCATTTGGTGTTTATTTTATTGCATTTTTCATTAACTAACCGAAGAAAACATTTCATTTATTTTCCATCAATTCGATACTTCAGATCTGTTGCGTTGTTGCTGTTGTGGGAAATGTTCACATTTTTATGACATTTAAATAAGTTTTTGTCAGCGTCTCGGATATCGAGTTCTACTGCCCGGCCATAAAATTGATTTCGGATTTTTCTTTGCTTTACACTCTACTCTCCCCAAAGCAAGCCCAATCCAACCAAACCAAACCAAAACCAATAAAATGCTTCAATTTTCAATCACAACAAACCCTAGAGGGAATCGCTTACATATGTTAAACAGGGTTTTCGGGGGAATGGCGGGGAATGGGGGCCCCTCTTTAATTGAGAATTTTGTTGGCTTGATAAAATCGCTAAATTAATAGAGTGAGCGATCGGTCTTTCGATCTACAGAAAGACAGATGCTCGAGCCCTGATAACTAGCCGTAAAATGTAAAAGTTTTTATTTGTCTAACTGTCGAAATCAGATCCGATCTGAGAGATCCATCCGCTGGGGCATCGGTTGCGTCTGGGGCTGTGACTGGGACTGTGACTGTGGCGCCCGCCTGCCTTTAAATAGCCCGATGCGTAGCCATGCCCATAAACGACAATGATCCGGACGCCCAATTAATGCGTCCGCCGGCGAGAGTTGGCGGCTCATTAACACGCAGTTGGGCTTTGGATGGAATCGGAATCGGAATTGGAATCGGCCCCGACCATCAGGCTTTATTAATAATTCATAGACATGGCCGTAACAGGCACGGGGCTCGCTCTGTGGCGAGACTGCTGCTCCATAATGCATTACAAATTTGATTTCGAAAACAGCAGCGCAACAGATGTGTCTGTCCTGTCACATTCCCAAAGGACCACCACACATCCAATCCTTAGTCTGGCCTGGCTACCGCATCCGCATCCTTCGCTCGAATAATTGGACTATATTTGGTCAGGCGTCGTCTGCTTTAAAACAGACCCAGACCTCTGTTTAAGTTTCCTAAATACAGAGAATATTAAATTCCTGTCCCCTTTGAATACTCCACTGCGATGCAAAATGCATTCATTTTCCTGTTGCTATACGATACGGCTGCTTTAGCATTTCTTATCGATTCGTTTACTGAATCGTTCGTCTCACCCCCAGCCTTGGCACTATTCCATCTTGATATACTTTTTGCCCCCGAGGGAGTTGCGCGTTTTTCCTGCCACAGAATCAGCGCAAAGGCAATGGCAATGGCAACGGCAACAGAAACAGAAACCTGCAGCACTACAGCCACCACCAACAACGACAACTAGCTGCAGTCACTAAAAATGCGTTGCTTTGAGGCACAGACACACACGTAGACAGTTTTTCCACCCATAAATCATTTAGATCGATTTCCGCTTGTCGCTGGCATGGTTTCTCTCTTTTTCTTATATTTTAATACTACTTTTTGCGTGGACAAAAACAAATTGTCAAAAGCTGAACATTTAATTAACATAACGCACTTTTCCTCTTTGACATTTTGACCAGGAAAATGTGTAGAACCATGGGACACCGATTGTAGATAGGATTCAAGATCAAAGAGAGAAAAAAAGAGAGTTCCTAGAAGGCTGCGGCTGCTGCTGCTGGCTGTTATCAGAGGCGGCATATAAATCATAACCCATAACAATAGGACACATTTGCTCAGAGCGGAGATTCTTTAGTGCGTCGAGATGTGCCTTTGTGGAGTTCCACAGAAATACCTGCAAAAAAACAGAGAAGCAAGAAGCTCAACTGCCTCTTAGATTTGCATAAAGTACGAAAATTCTTGGGTAGCCACTTGACAATGTCTAAAAATTCCGCTGATGTTTCCTTTTAAGCATTGTCTCTCTGTGGGCTGCCCAACAAGGTAGCTAGCCAGCCTCCATTCTCCGGCTTCCAGATCTCCAGTCTCATTATACATTCAAGGTCCTTCCATGTAGAGGCTGAGGTCTGAGTCTGTGGAGCGGCGGCGGTTGCGGCGGCCCTCGAAACTGTCAGCGGCACTCAGTGTCGACTTTTCTTTATTAAACCCGACTGACTATATTTTAATAAGTTTGTTCATTCTGTGTCTTCCACCAGGCCACCATTCCACTGCAATCGTTTAACCTTGATTGCGGACGCAGCGAAGCGACGATGCTGCCAGCAGCCGCCAAATCGAATGTTGTCCACTATATGCGCATCCTCTCGGCCCCGAATGGCTATCATGGAGGAGCTGCAGCCACAGTCGTGGCTCAGAGCCAGCGCAAGAGTCTGGCTGGGACGACATTTAATGGCCATGCCATGGAGACGCCGACAACACCGACGACACCGCCGGCTCATAAGCTGACAAATTTCCAAAGTGCATTGAAAATCGAGGAGCTGGCAGCGGCGGCAACAGGTGAACCATCGACAGGGACCACCATCGAGGATTTGAAATCTAGGCGACAGCGTCAATTGAGCAGCGGCGACATGGAAACAATGCCAATGCAGACCCCGACGACGATTGCGGCGGCATCTATGCCCATGTCGATGCCAAAACGGGTGGGCATTAATCATGCGAGCACGGGCTCCTCCTCGTTGACGAACAGAAACGCCATAACCCCACCGCCAGCATCCGCATCGGCTGGACCTGGAGTTGGACCTGGACCTGCAGCCACGACAGCGTCGACGAAAGGTACGGCCACGCCCGGCTATTTGGTGGATGTGACCAAAAAAGGATCCACATCGACAATTTGGACATCGGAGGAGTCCATACTCCGCAGCGTTGGCGCCGTCGATGAAGACAATAAGTGAGTATCATCATCAACATCCCAGGAAACCTGGGAATGAAGTCATTAATATGGGTCCATCAATATTGATTTGTCAATCTATCTACCCCCCGCGTGGCAGTTCCACTTCGTCGTCGTCGGCCTGCGAGGAGGCGACAGGTGTTCTCAGTTCCGGCAAGTCGGGCATCTCCCTGGACTCCTCTGGACTGGACAACGACAACAACGAGAGCGGCATTGGCACAGCCACCCCGCCCAAGGACATGTCCCACTGGAAGAGCCACCATCTGCAGCACCATCACCACCACCACCACCATCATCATCGAGCGGGAGACCGTAGTGGCCCGGACAACGAGTCGGTGAGCAGCCTGGATGCCCTGCGCAAGATGAAGTTCCAGAAGAGCGGCTCGGTGGCCTCCTCCGATGATCCCGATCTCCTGGAGGTGCTCAGCCAGTGCGGCAGTGGCGGCGAGGCGGAGGCAGCCAACGAGTCGCAGGACGATATGCTGGATGAGGCGGAGGCCGTAAAACAAAAGTCCGGTGGAAAGCCCAGCGACTACGACGAGTGCCACGACGAGTTCGAGCTGGGGCAGCACATCTGCGACTGCGACTGCACCGACGGCGATGCCAGCAGCGCCAGCGGCGGAGGCACTGCCTCCATGGCCACTCCCGTGGTGCTGCGCCGCAAGTACATCGCCCCGCCGCCCATCCTTGTGCCCTGCGGCGGCCGCCAGCGCAGTCAGCGGAGCCACTCCCTGGACCACTATCACCAGCAGCTCCACCTGATGCAGCCACGCAAGCTGTTGCCCCGCAATGTCAAGGAGCGGGCCCAGCTATCCCTGGCCCTGCGACAGGAGCCCTTCCAGTCGCTGCTGTCGCCCACGGCCACCACGGTCACGCAGCTGCATCACTTCGTGGAGCTGCCCTCGCCGAGCAGCGCCTCGCTGCACAGCAACCTGGGCGACTCGGGCGGCATACCGGAGCTTACCACCAAGTCCAACTCTGCCCCACTGCTGCTCAAGGAGCGCGAACTGAGCAGACGATACGACGACTTTGCTGCACACCATTTGGTGAGTATCAAGAATCTTGATGAGCCCTAAAGAGTAGGCTAGGGTAATAACAGCTTGTAGAAGTCTAAAGCATAAACAGAAATATAGATATTATATATAATATAGAATATAATATAGAATATAAAAGTTAAAGCAACCCTTCGAAGCCATGGTAGAATATTAATCCCTTTTATAACTTATTGGTTCACCCTCGCATAAACTTGATTGCCAGACATTAATGCCCATTCTCTGTATCTCTCCCACAGACGCTGCGCTATTCCCGTTCGCAGAGTGATCGCTATTTAGCAGGTGAGTAGCTGTGGCTGTGGCTGTGGCTGTGCCTGGGGCCGGCAACAAGTTCTTCTCCTTTTTCCACAGCCGGGGCTAAATGAGTTATTTAAATGGCCCAGACCAGAGGCCGGGGCCCCCGGGAGAACCCACAACTAGCCGACTATCAAGGCTGGCTGGACTGTCTTATTTTGAGGTCTTGGTGGTCCTGCCAGCCAATTAGTGGACTGTTATTAAGCCTGAGTGGTTTATAATAACAGTGTGGTCAAGCATGACTCATAATTTCTATAATTATGACAGAGTCTGATCTATATTTGATATCATATGCTAGGGACTGGCCCATTCCCATTCCCATTCTTCTTTTCATTTAGCAATCATCGTTTACTTTGGCATCGAAGTCGAAATCAAATGCTTTTATTTCGGCAAACAATTGCAGCCAATCAAGGCCATCATTTAAATTACTTTCATGTTCTTTTGGGCCAGCAACAACAATATCAACAACAGCGGCAGCGGCAGCGGCAGGCGCTCTTTTTGCGAAAATCCAACACTTCCGTCAACACTTGAATGGCATCGGCGCAAACCTCACACCCCACCCAATCCCCAAACCATTCCCCAAACCGAAAATGGCTGTCAATCTGTCAATTGTACAGACCATACACTCACACTCTCACTCTCTCGGAGGGACTCATACATAGACATATCTATCCACATATTGTGTCTGCTCTTTTGGGTGGGGATGCTGCTGCTGTTGCTGCCGGGGGGATGATGGTGATGATGATGGCACTCTTTGTGCTAAAAATGGCGTATAAATGAACAAAAAATTCAATCACAAACTGGACGCCAAAGTGCCCTCGACTGGCAGCAAACTTGTGCCAACTCTCACTGTCCGGGTGGCAACCGAAAGCATCATTCAATTTCGCTTTTGCAGCATGACTGCGTCCTCGTCCTCACTATCGAATTATGCACACACACAAAAGGAGTACCAGTAGACGAGCACGCAGTCAGAGCCTCATCAGCACCCACCAGGAGAAGCCGCTGGAGTCGCAGTGGCAATCTAGACCAATGACGTCAGAATGGAGGCGCCACGGCACATTGGTCATTTCATGAGCATTATCTGAGTGTTTGCTTGCCATTTCCATTTCCATTTCCTGTCGCTTCAGCCATGATGTCTCTCTCCTGACGTCACTAGAGTGACGTCTTGGCCAGAACATGCCCTCTAGAAAGGTCGCTGGTCACTGGTCCCAGTCTTGGTAGTAACCTTCAGTATATTATCATTATATTTACTCTCGCATTATGCGTATTTACGAGTGTATTGCCAATTTTTTGTGTACTTTTTCATTGCGTATACGCCCCGATGTCAATAATGACAGACTTGAAACCGGAGTGAGTGAGAAAGAGAGCGAGTTGTGATGGGATTGTATCAGAGGAGGTTCATCATTGTTGTTCCATAACGGAAGCAGAAACATCCCAAGTAGCTCTCTCTCTCTCTCTGGCTGTTGTTTATTTTATTGAAAAGATTAACACACACAGTATATCATGATTTATATCTGATATTGCACAAATACAAATGACCAGCATTTATATATACGAGTGTGTCTCTTTAATATATAAAATGGCTATGGCTATGGGTATGGCTCAAGAGAATACGGAATATAATGCGCCGATGTCGAGCATGTGTCCATGTCGTGTTCCGTCTTCCGCACCAAGTCATACACACCCCCCAGCCGCCCATTCCACGAGAGGAGAAGATTAATGGGAAATAATGTAACCGTGACTGGCAATGATTTTGTGTTCATAATTTTCCTGTTTACCCAATTAATCGCTTTCATCAGGCTTCGCTTCTTTCCCGCCACCCCCCTCCCACCGCACTCTGAGAAAACTCGACAAAAGTGAATGTAATCCCTAAGTAAACCTCTGCCAGCTGTTTTTGTAACTCACAAAGGGCCTGCACTTGCCCGATTAGAATTGTTAGAACTATTAAGCAGTAAGTAAATGTGTGCTCGAACCCATCTGAATCATCAAAGTGTCGTCCAGTGTGCCTTTAGTTTTCCATACATAAATCATGCAACAAAGCAAAGGCTCAACCTTGAAACTTATCGTGCAACTGTGCCAAACCAACTGTGGCCCACTCTGAACCCACCACAAAGGACCTCCCTCCACCAAGGCTCCACCCAGGCCCACACCCACTGCTACCAAACAGTGAGCAACAGGTGCGGTTGTTTAGCCAAGGCAATGTCTCTAAATGTATGAATTTTAATGAATGCCCCCATAAAAAGCAAAACTAAAACAAGCTGACATTTCCCCCTCTCTTTCTGTGTGTGTGTGTGTGTGTTTACGTTTACATGAAAATGAAATAAACCTCATCAACGGCCAACAACAGGCAGTTCTTCAATTTATTTATTTATTTACTTGTGGAGAGCTGTCTGGTCTTTCCGTCCTGTCCTCAGGCTTTGGCCCTGGCCAACTAACCACAGAAAATAATAAGCGATTGTGGCGCCGATACGAGCTATATGGAAAGGAGGCACGAGTACCCTCCATCCCATCCCATCACATCAAAATCCTTCGGAACGGAACCCTAAAGAATCAGAGAAGAAGAAAAACAGCAGTACATCATTGGCTTACAACAGAGAACACAGAACACAAAACACAGAAACATTGCTCATACGCCCCGTATGGCTGGCTGTGGCCCCCCAATGATGCTTCGGCTTTTTCCGGTTCGGGCGCACTCGGGCCGGGCGGCACACTCGCCATTTTGCCCCGAACGGGAGCGCGTTGGCAAATTCATTAGTGCTCTTACAGGCGCCGTGCACGGTTGTTGATTTTCGTGGCCGCAACGGGAAAACTCTCTCGGGTGGAGCGCGTCGACGCCGACGACTCAGTTTGTAACGGCATTTTGAAATACGATTAAAAATATAGGAAATCACTGGAAAAATCCCCCAACTACGTGTGTGTGTTTGTGTGCCAGTGGTGGATTCTGTGTGTGTGTGTGTGTGTGTCCGTGCAATGGAATATCTCCCAGTGTTTCCGTAGTTTCTTCTATGGATCTGGCCTGAACATCTTTGGCAAAAACAATCACTGCAGGTCAATAGCCTACTGGGAATTTTCAGTCGTTTCTGTGCAGACACCGTCAAGACGGCGCTTCCCAAGCTGGCCAATATGCAACGCCGCATGTCCATCACCATACGCGAGTACAAGTTCTTCAGGAGCTTCTCGCAGAAGTTCGAGAATTGGCCCAAGCGCAAGGCCGAGGCGTTATGGCGGAAAATGCGCGAACGCAAGATTGCAGGTGAGACCGAGAATGGCCAATCGAATAATGGGTTTTCCATTCGGCCTCAAGGGCAGCTTTGTTTTGCCAGCGCGCTGGTCGAATGGAAAATTATGAAAACTTTTGTGTATACAATTAGAGAAATATGCCTGTCTTCGGCTGCGGGATCATTGTGTGTTTTGCTGTGAAGCGGCGAGGAATGCGCGCGCGCCACTTTGGGCCGCCCGTCGCTTGCTGTTTATTGTTTTTCCGCACCCCATGATGGTTTCCCCACCCCACCTCCCACCTGCCACCTCCCACTTTAGCACCTACAGGTAGTTATTTTGGGAATAAGAATGCGGAGCATGGCTATTTCTAGCACAGCCTGGACCCATCAGTCGACGACTCTCGCCTCAAAATCTAATTATTCAAGGGGAATAGTAATGGGAATGGCAACAAGTGTTCAGACAGCAGACATCTAATATGGCCACTCGTCTATCATTTGCAACTGGTTACATCTGTCAGTCAGTCAGTCAGTCACTCCATTCCATCACTCACTGGACGACAGTCAGTCTGCACCACAATACTATCTACATTTTTTTATATATATGTATGTATGTATATATGTATATGTATATATAGTCGTATTCCCCACCATCATCATCATCATTTTCTTTACACTCAAATGAAATTGCGCGCCAGTCAAGCAAAGCCATTCATTTAAATAAAGAAAATTGTTTCGCATGTAGTAATAAATGGAAAAAAATTATTATACAATTAATACATGTGCTATATGTATATTCGGGAACGAGTAAAAAACAAGCACCAACAAAAAGGCAAAGAGAGGCAAAACAAAAAACGAGGCAACAAACAAAGTAAATTATAGCCGGTACCTGCCTCCACGGTTCGTGCCTCCAAAAATATATTACGGCTTACATTGTATACATCAGATCAGCGAATTGCCAATTGGAATCTCATATTTATGGCATTCAAGATACAGATACTTCCGAGTTCAGCCCCAGTTGGGGAATATATAGGGGAATTATAACAGCCTTTGAGGGCTCTTTGTAGGCGAAAACTCCCAGACTTTAACAGGAAATGTATCTAGAAAGCTATGGGGGAATGGGTTAAAAGCTGCATCAGTCTTAAATGAATTTTCCAATTAACAGGGATAACATTTTGTACCACCCAATTCCATGGAAATCTATGCAAATATCCGTGTAACCCATCAGTAGATGCAGAGTCATTCGACTGGCAAACTTCCGTCAGAGGAGGAGCTAGGAGCTAGGAGCTATGGTAGGGGTGTTACTAACTGTCTTTCTACTCCCAATTCCAGGAATACACGTACGCACGATACCTGCCTCGTTAGCCAAAGCTTAATAAAAAAAAAAAAAGGGAAAAACATTCACCCATGAACCCAAACTCACTTGAGTATTACATTTTAAGTTTTAATTGCTGTTTTTGGTGTTTCTCCCCTCGGAGAACGTTCAACATATTCATAATCACTTATTCATATCCATATTCCAATGAGTTTTGCGGTCTAGTGCAGTTGTAGCTCAAATGTCCTGTTTCTAATTCGTGTTTGCCAGGAAATATGACTGAGATTTGACTCTTTTTACTTCCTTTTTCTGGGAAAATCATCCCCCAATGCATTTCCTAGTAACCTTTGACACTCGCATCCTTTGTGTGTTCCATGGGACTGCGTGGGTCCATCTCGATTACAGGCAATATCGAGACCCACCTGTTCCCATTTAAGACCATTTTAGCATTTTACGTGGTGTTGCTATTTAAATTCCAATATATTTTCTTTGCCACTTCTAGGCTATAACAATAGATACATACATTTTCAACAAGCGCTCTTCCAAATGTTTTGTTTGGTTGTTTTTTAAATGTCTTTTTTTTTGGCTGGAGCACGCGAAAATCGGTTCTTGCCCAAATTATATTTCTCTTGTGCGCTCAGCAGGAAATACTCTCCTCAGCGTATAATACGCTGACATTAAAATCGCATTAAGAGCTCAATGATCTGTTGTATATGGTTGAAATATTTTCAGGCAAAAAGTGCTCAAGGGTTGTGTTGTTTGGGCTTAACTTGCCCCCCTGTTACAGAGTAGTTATGCGCAAGAGTTTACATGCCGCCCCAAGCGAGCAAATGTGGCAGCCAAACAGGCAGGCAGGCAGTGAGGCGAACAATCAGCCCAACCCATTGCTGAAGAGTTCACAGCAAATTAAGCTGACGTCCTGCCACTTGTTGCACCCAGTCTTGCCACTCCCCATTCGAAAGCAGCGAGTAAGTAGCCCAGAGGATGGGCTCCCCATTTATGGGCCAGTAAAATGTATAAATAACTTGATCCTTTGCCAGGCAGGCAGGCAGCAACCAGGCAGCAGGCAGGCAGGAAGTGCTTTGTGTGCCCAGTGAGGAGGAAAAGGTTCCACATGTTGTCGGAGTTGCCATTGCTATTTATACTACATCGTACATGCTACACCCGTGTGGGGCAACTCTATTCCGAAAGGAAACTGAAATTACAAGTTCAAGTGTAGAAATTTGTGCACTTTTCTCGATCTATTTCTGGTATGGTGTGCCATTTATAATTAATACTCAACTCTGGCACAGAACACAGAGCACAGCATTCTCTTTGATGGCTTACCAAGGCAACGAGCCTGTCACGTCTGAATAAAATTTATGCTTCGACTGACATTTAAATGCAGCTACAGGGGACATGCAATGCAGGAGCCAAACGGCAAGCAGCAAACAATTAATTAATGGCAAGACACCTACGACAATTAAAGGCAAAAACAACAACAAAAACAAGAACTACGAGAGCTGCATATTATTGAATTATTTATCTAAATTCTGTTGCACTCGAGTGGGGTCCGAAGCAAACATATTTCATGCCATTCATTTGCATTTACCCCGTGCAAAATGGCTGCAAAATGGTATTGTTCCCGAGGCAGTGCAATTTTCTGTCTCTAGTATATGGCAGGCAGCATAATTTGGCATATGGAAAGCGTTTAGCGGGAAGGAAAATTAACGGAAAATTGCTGAATAATGTGGCCAGCCTGTGGCAACTGAATTACCTATCAATTAGTGACCAACACGAAGTAAATTCAATTTACAATATTGAATTATCCGATAAAGGTCAAAGCTTTTACATCCCAAAGTTTTTGGTCGTTTAATCACGTTAAATCAGCTTACAGTTTTTGGCCCAATATCAAACTTGTATAAATCTCAGGCAGATGTGTAACCAAGGCGAGGCGTCATAGAGACGGATGCAATGATGCCATGAGGCACATGCCACTGCTCTGTCTCCTCCATCAGTTGCCTTGGCACGACCAGGACCACCCAGAGGCCACCCATTGGCATAACTAGTCCGTCGCTCGTAAGCCATAATCAAGTCTGTATCTCTGTATCTGTGTGTATCTGTGTGTGCCATCTCCAATACATTGTCATGCCGCCCGCTCTGCCTGGGTGCATTTTTCTGGAGCAGAGCACACTCACATAGCAGGACAAGACAAAGCGTGTCACTAACATTCGCCCACAATCTACTTGCCAGAGCAGAGGACAGGAGACAGAGGACAGAAGACAGAAGACAGAGGATGGAGTCAACGACAATTGTGTTGGGAACTCTGCTCTGCCTTCCATTGACACTTCTCCCTCTCGCCACGAAGGACTCTTCCACAGCAACCATTCTCCTGGTTTCGTTGGAGGGCTGGCAAATCAATGCAAATTTTAATTGAAATCTTTAACAAATTCAATGAAGAGCGCGCCCAGGAGTATAGATTAAATAGCTAGTGCAGTCTTGGATAAAGTTATGCAGATGCAAAGGGAAGACGCCCCAGATAGTTTCATTAGGAAAATGGAATAGATAAGATAAGAAAGGAGTGTAAAGGAATTCTCTTCTGAGAGTGACAGAAAAATTAGCTTAAAGCTGAGATGGAATTCAGAATGGGTTCAGAACGGATAAAATATATATTTCGGATGATAATAATATCAGTTCCTTCGTTTTAAGCCGTAAAATCCGTATCCCTAGCCCTTGCCCTGAAGCTTGAACCTTAAAGCCATCATCATTTGACTAAACCGCATTTGATTAATTTTCTGCTCAATTTAGAACCACAAAGTGTCCTTTTTTAAGCACTTACTAAATGTAGAAGGGCATTTTATATATACTTTTAATTAGCCTTAAGGTCAGGCCTGGCCAGGCCAGGCCAGGCATTTCTCGTGTAAATTTTGATCAGCATCGTCGCATCGTATCATGTTCCGCACGCCCATGCATGCATGAAGGACTCCAATACCGTTCCGTTCCCGTGTCCTGCTCTGGGTCTGGATCTGGGTTCGGGTCCGGGTCGGGTCGGGGTCCGGGTGTCCATCAGAATAATTATTATCCTGGGCGCAGGTGAACTTCATGAATTTACGCGTCGCTTGTTTTGAAAATGTTTTAACAGTGCCTGATGGCCTCCTGGTTTCAAGTGATACCAGCCAGAGGAGGACCCCGTACAGGACAATAAGGGACAATAAGGAGGACCCCGTACAGGACAATAAGGACACTTCAGGGCGTTGTTGGCTGTGCGCTTGAACATGAACAAATATTGAACCTCTCACGCAATAAGCTGAGCCTCCCCCCACACACATACAAGTCATATATTGTGGTGTGCGCTTTAAATGGCTTTCGAATGTGTTAGAGATGCCATTTTCGGCAAACAATATGGTGCCTGTCCTGCTATCTCGTTTGGTTAATGTATCTTCCGATGTTTGGCTATTTTTGCTGCCTAGAGAGGAATAATTATATTTGTGGGCGCATGACTGCCATCGGCTCTAATTGAAAAAAGTCAGGCTCTGGTCTGACATCAGGCCAGGATCTGCTCCAAGCAGGTCAAGCGTCCGGAGTGTGTGTTTCAGCTGTCAGAATGGCAGCATAAATCGATGCCAGAAGGGTTGCTGCTGCTGGGTTATAAATAAATGCAGTATTGGAAGCTCAACCCGAAGAGGAAACGCGCTTGGACAGGTGCCCTCCCATGATGAGGTGCCTGTCGTCGTCATCCGCCTCAGTCGTCTATGCCTGTTCCGTTCCGTTCCGTACCTGGCGTTGTCGAGCAAGTTAATCGCTTGCAAAATTCAATAATAATTCACAGTGAGCCCCATTGCCATACCCATGCCCATCGTTGCAACAAGTCCCTGCTGACAGTAAGCAGCCGGAAACTGTTTCATGTTGTCGCTCACTGGAGGTTGATTAAAAATCGATAGCTCCGCTCTGCACTGCTCTGCTCCCCAGTAGATCCTGTTGCTCTGCTCGGATTGAGCCAGCGCACAGATTAGCATTTAAAATAGCTGAAGCCGGTGCTGGGTGCCACAAATTGGTTGGCAATCCCTGGCCTGGCTAGACAATCCCTGGCTGCCTTTGTTTATGGCTCGGAATTCGATTTCAATTCATTTCACAAAGATATCTGTTGACGGTGGTTAGAATGTATTCCCTTGCTGCTTATTGAGGCATCTTCATAATCACAAAAAAGATGGGAAAAGGCCATCTTTGGGTATTTCAATCTTTAAAAAATTAGTTTTTGCATATTACTTTTTGTTCTTACTGTTTTGTTATATTTTAATACAGTACAGTATACAACTTCAATCAAAATTATAAAACTTAAGTAACAAAAAATATTCAGTGGAAAAAATATTCCGCGTATATTATTTTTTCCATTTTTCCATATTTTTTCTACAGGGTATACCAGTATACAGTATGACTTACATTTGCTTTCTACGGTTCACTGGGTTTTTGCCATCTTCTTTGTCTGTCTAACTCGAAATTAGCCAAAGACCCGACCCCAAAGCAGAGGCCATTATGAAACATAAATAAGAGACTTAATCTGGATGAAATCCTCTGCACGAATATTCATTTTATAACCATCAACTGTACGTTGCTCTTATAGCAACCCCCCCATTGTTACGTCCGAAGCATGCATACCATAGCACACCATACCAAACTGTACCATACCATACCATACCATACCATACACTTGCCACCACTCAATCATTTCACTTTCAAGCCTTGCCAAAAAGATTCTCCGAAACTTTTACTTTCATGTTATTGTTGTTGTTTCTGTTTGCTGTTGGGTTGAAGGGGCAAGATACAATTTAAAGGCAAAAGAGACTGAAAACGGACCGCAGAGCTACATGATTTTTAAATGTTAACATCACTTGCACGGTTTGCAACATAATCCATCATCAACCGTGACCATGAAGAGACCTGAACAATGGCCAGCAGAGCCTTTCCTGTCAGAGAGACTGGACTGGCCTAAAGACCCCGGCGACTGGACTTTAATTAGTTTTGCAAGCAGGTCCAGGTCGCGGATATTGAATTTTGTCCGGCAAAAAAGGATTCGCCGGGAAATTAAATTACAATTAATTTCGTTCGCTGCGTATACGCTATATGGAAAAATGATTCAATTTTCTCTCTCTCTCTTTTATGCAGAAATCGAAGCCGTAGAAGCCTGCAAATGGCTGCGTGCTGCAGGTTTTCCGCAGTATGCCCAGATGTACGAAGGTAAGTTCGACCGCCGACAAACCCGACAAAAACCCTAGCCCTATTTTTATTCCATTCCTGTTACGCACTTCCGCCTGAGCTCTGGGCTTAAAGGCTGAAGCCATGTCATGGATAAACATAGGGGCGTGGCATGTGGCATGCTGGTAATTGATGGTCTCGTCGTCAGCAGTGACGCAGCAGGCAGCAGCAGACCGAATCGAAGGCACTTGACCAACATGCCACCATTTAGCTTTATATACTTAGCGCTCCCCAAGTGGCGTTTTGTTAATTTTATTACACGAACTTTCACTTTCGCTGCGGAAAAAACGAGAAGAAAAACAGTCCTCGCCCCCCCTCGGGTGAGCATTTATGACGTGCCAACAACGGAGAACACTCTTCAAGTGCCGCCAGAGAGTCCGGGTCTAAAGATTTCAACACCAGCTTGGCCTGGACATCAGGTATTAAAGATTTCAACACCAGTCAAAGCCCAGCAGTGCCCTGGACATCATGATAGCCATAGCCCAAGAGTGAATTTGATATCCGAAACACGCCGCGACAAACAATTAGGCGGCAGCGGATCAGACCTCAGGCCTCGATCCTTTCAAGCGAAAACGAAAGCCAGGGAACGCCTACCCTTGGGCCAGATCGTGGCAATCTCAAGAATTTAACACAAAACAATAAAAAACAAAAAAAAAAAAAAATGAAAAAAGAGCGAAAAAACCATCCACTCGTGAGGCATCTCCGACTCAGATAAAATATAATAAAAGGCTAAAGGACACGCAGCCCAAGAATTTATGAGGACCACCTTCATATAAAAAAACCAACGACCAGCCGAAAATTAAAATGGTTTCGTTTCGTTTTTTCTTGCCTCATTCCTTCTTTTATTATTTCGTTTTTCTTAGTTTGGTTTAAGCGCAGGGCAAAGGCCCCTTCAACCACCAGCCAAAATGTTAGTACCAGTTCAATGAACCCCCGATCCGAAGCAACGCTGCATATTTATTTGATTTCCTTAATCGAGAAGGAGACCAACAGACCCTTCTCTCTTGAGCATTTGTCGCAACGCATTTAACGCCTGAAGGCCATCCAGATGGATGAGCGGACCAACAGCAGCAACAGCAGCAACAGCAGCAGCAGATATCTGAGCGAATTCAAATAACAAATAAACCCCGAAAAGAACACTGCTAAGCCAGCCAGCCAGTCCTCACAGTCCGAGCCAAAAGTTCGCCGACTCGACTTCATTTGAATTATGAGCCAGAGCAATGGCAAAAAAGAAAGAAAGAAAAAAGTGAATCTGAAATGGAGAGCCTGCAATTTGGGCATGTCCCGGGGCGCCCGATGTATGGCTGTCGCCGACCTTGAAATATGCGAATTGTATTGCATAAATTCGACTCCTCCACGGAAGGTAGAACCAAGAATCCAAATCTTCCGCAACTTGCGGCACAGTTTGTGCGCACATTTAAACTGGAGCCCAACCCATCCCATTCGCAGCCCAATGCTCAGGCCCAATCTTAAGTCCAATCCCATCTCCATCTGCATTACCGTCTTTATGGCGGGGGACAGCATGATAAATGCGTATTTTAATGAGTTTCGTGTAAACAAGGCAGCGGCGCATGCGCAGATTGCTCCTCAAATTTCCAGTCCCAGGCCAAGGCTCAGGCCCAGGCCCAGGATTTGGTGGATTCTTTTTGGGGTTTGGGTTGGTTTTGGTCTGCAAATTAAAATGCCGTAGGTGTCTCTGCTCCGCTCTGCTCTGCTCTGTCATTTACAGTCGCCACATGGATGTGGTCTGGTCTGGTCTCTGCTGAAAGGAGGTGTACCATCCGTAAGCGACTGTTAATTTGCTTAAGGTTTTCTGCTCGTTTTTGTATGCTTTGTTTGTCTTTTGTGCATTTCTTACGCACATTATTCACCGAAAGTGGCACTCTTAATTTGAGGGTGTGACCTGCACCATGGCACAGGATCATATGGGAGTGCCTAAGAGGGCAATAGGAGCGAATGGCGGGGGGCTGCAAATCCGCCCTGACAATCGAAACCGGTTTGTTGTGTGAGCAAAACACTTTATAACATACTGTGGGCAATTCAGGGAATTTTTAGTTGAACTCAAACGATTCTACGAAATAAAGTATAGGTGATCATCTAATTGAGTTTAATCAAATTTGGTCGATCCTCAATTTAGATTCCAGGCTAATTGCTTCTATATTTTCCACCCAAAAAAGGCCCATAAATTTTACGTAATTACAGTCGAAAATTTCACTGCAATCTGCGTCATTGGCTGAGAAAAAAGATTAATCATATAATTGGCCTAATAAACGAACACCCAGCAACGCCTCTCTTCCCCCTTCCTCGCTCCCTCCCTACCACCCCCCATGTAAACTGCTGTAAAAAAGAGGGGAAAAATCATTTACAAATAATTTTCACTCTGACGTCAACTCTGCAATGAGATCAAATCGAGAGGTGTTTTCGGGCTTTCAGCCTCCCAACCCAACCCCCAGGGCGTTATCCCATTAAGTGGCACACTCCCAGAATTGGGTCTCCAATGATCGGGCGCGCGATTTTGTTTATTTCCTTGGCATCAAAGCGCATCGCATTCAATTAGAAACTAAACATACAGCACAGCACTTTGGAAAGGAAAGCACAACACTGCTTTATAGAATGGTGCTTAAATGTTCTTATTAATACCTTGCCGGGCATTGCTGGGCAGGGCTGGGCAGGGCAGGGCCAAGAGCGCCCAAGAATGGCGTAAACAAAACTATATAAAGCTCTTTTCTTTGGTTCCATGCCCTGAAAGGAAAGGAGAGAAGGCGATGGCGAGTCGTACTTTGAGCCAAAAGTTCAACAAACCGTGAATGGCTTTTTCCCTAGAAGAACACAAAATATTGTTGTAATGCTAACAATATTTGTACAAACAATGCAGCAGCAGAGCCAGTAGGGGATCAGGCATGGCCAGGGGCAGGGGCAGCTTTTCCAGGCTGTGCATCCTACGGATGGCAGGCTGTACAACCGTATCGGCAGCCGTATCGGTATCGGTGTATCTGTGTGACGCGTCGCGACATATGTACACGTCTGGGGGTACGAGTATCTGGCCTTATGTGGTCGCCTTGGAACTTGATTTCCTACGTGCGAATTGGCCACGCAAATATGTGGAAAAACGCTGTGAAAATGCGGCTGCTGCTGCTGCCTCTTACCGCGTGCCGCGTACCCGTTTAATGGCCAGCCATACAGCCATCCAGCTAGTATCCATGGCAGCTGCTGGCGCCATGGGCGTTCGATTTTTCTCGTTTCTCAATTAGAATTTCACGCGTCGTCGAGGCGTGCGGTCGCAAAGAGAATCCGATCGGAGCAGAGCTCTAACTAATAATCGTCCTTTGTTTGACTTTGCAGATCATCAGTTCCCGATCGATCTAAACAATGTAGCCAAAGATCACACCAATCTGGAGAACGATCAGCTGCAGTCCCTGTACAGGCGGCTCTGTGTCCTCAATCGCTGTGCCACCATGCGGCTGGATCAGTCGCACAAACCGCAAACACCACAGGTAAGCCTCAAACCCCAACATCCTTGCTTTCCATCCATGAGAGTAACCCGAACCCCAACCCCACACCTCCATCTCTACCTCCACCTCGCAGCAAAAGGAGGAATCCGATGATGAGAACTTCGCCTTGAGCGAGAACTGGACATTCCAACCGCACATTCGACGCTGGTCGCGCATTGGGGAGATGGGCCTAGAGCTGCCGCCACCGGGTCTCCTCAATCTGGAGAAGACCGAAAGCTCCTCGAAGGAGTCCAGTCCCGACCGGTTCGAGGACGACGGCTACGATATGGGCGGTGCTGGCATCACCCTCATGATCCCCGGCTGCAGCAAGACCTCCACAGGCACCACCGATGGCTCCTCCCTGGGCGATGGCTCCGATTCGGCCGGGCGGTTGCGGCGCACTGGCAGCGAACGCATCAAGGACGGCGCCAAGGCCTTCCTGCGACGCGTCGAGTCCATCAAGTCGCGACGGCGCAAGCGCCAGAACCGGGAGAACGTGGTCATCAGTGGGCCCCAGGTGCTGGATCTCTCGCAGCTGGGCCAGCGGAGCAGCCTCCGCAAACCGGATGCAGTCTACTCCACCCCGCCCTCCCCCTCGGCCCTGAGCCCCATGCACACATTCCCCAAGGCGCCGTTCTTCGGCAACGAGCTGAAGGTGCCCAGCCACAGCGAGAACTTCCTCAGCCCCAACCGCGCCAGTCCCAAGCGTACCCCGACCACGCCCCGCTCGATGCGCACCAGCCCCCTGCACTTCTTCTCCAATCCGATGACCCAGCTGAAGGAGGGCAAGTCGGACGACTCCTCCTCGTACTACAGCGACAGCCAGGAGTCGTCGACGGGGGGCAAGCTCTCGCTGCGAAAGCCCTCGAAGACGCGCCGCTTCCTGCAGCGCTCGGGCAAGGTGGACGACATCGGTGCCCACTCGGATTCCGAGTGCCACCAGGGACGCAAGCTGCTCATCAAGGATGCCAACTCCAACACGACGGAAGTCAAGATCAAGAAACTCACACGTGGCGGCTCCCTGAACCTGGGCAAAGACGTCAAGAAACGGGATGGTTTCCGCACATCCTCGTTCCGCTCGAGGAGCACCACCCGCAAGGAGCAGAAGAACGATGATGAGCAGGGTGGTGGCGTTGGCGGTGGCGGCGCCAGTAACGGGGGATCGAAGCGGCAGCCGGTGGTGCGCTGGCACAGCTTCCAGATGGAGGAGCGCCCCAATATGATATTCCGCAAGTGCTTCTCCAAGAAGATCGAGCCGGTGCAAGAGGACGCAGGCATTCCATTTGCCGCCATGTCGGCAGGTCAATTACAAATCATTCGCAAGCTGGCCCTGGTCACGCTCACCGGCCACATGGAGCGGTACTGTCCCACCCATCGCTCCGGCTGGAACTGGGAGCTCCCGAAGTTCATAAAGAAGATCAAGATGCCCGACTACAAGGACAAGAAGGTTTTCGGCGTCCCCCTCCTGCTAGTCCTGCAGCGCAGTGGTCAGACCTTGCCCATGGCCGTGCGGGCAGCCTTCCGGTGGCTCCAGCTGAATGCCCTGGACCAGGTGGGCCTCTTCCGGAAGAGCGGCGGCAAGTCGAGGATCATCAAGCTGCGCGAGCAGATCGAAGTGAGCGACTCGACAGCCGAGTGCATGGATGTGTTCGATCTGCAGCAGGCCTACGACGTGGCAGACATGCTCAAGCAGTACTTCCGCGAACTTCCCGAATCTCTGCTAACGACCAAGATGTCCGAGACATTTGTGGCCATCTTTCAGCGTAAGTAACCCTTGACCGCTTTTCAGTGGCCACCGCTGCTAATCCATGTACTTTTCCCCTGCAGATCTGCCAGCGGAGGTGCGCCTAGATGCCGTTCAGTGTGCCGTGCTCCTGCTGCCCGATGAGAACAGGGAGATCCTGTACGTCCTGCTCGAGTTCCTCACCATTGTAGCCGGAAACTCGTGCCAGAACCAAATGACCAGCAACAATCTGGGCGTGTGTCTGGCCCAGTCCATCTTCCACTCGTCCATTTCCACCGGATCGGCCTCGGTCTCCGCCTCACCCCGCCGCAAGGGCAAGGGCACCGGCATGCCAGACATGAAGGAGCTGGCCGAGGCGAAGGCCTCGCACGAGTGCCTCTCCTTCATGATCGAGCACTACAAGCAGATCTACACAGCCGGCAAGGAGAAGCTGGCCAAATGCAACTTCAGCTACATGGAGGAGTCAAAGCCGGTGCCCCTGGAGGCCCTCGGTGAGGGCATGCAGTTCCACAACTGGCGGGGCTACCTCTACGAGTGCACCAGCGCCACCATCAAGGAGGGTCGAGAGAAGTGAGCAAACGTCTAACACATCTCCAGCTGGCACTAATCCTTAACTAAACACTTAACCTTTCCCAAACAGAACCCGTGGCTGGTTCAGCATCAACTCCCCGAATGACAGCAGTGTGGACATCGCCTACAAGAAGGTGGGCGATGGCCATCCCCTGCGCCTGTGGCGTTGTTCCACGGAAATCGAGGGACCACCGCGAGAGGTGCTCGAGTACGTGATCAAGCAACGCGCCTCCTGGGACATAAATCTGCTGCAGTGCCAGACAGTCAAGAAGTTGGACGATCGCACGGAGATCTATCAATACGCCCTCGATGGGCAGCTAACAACCGACTTTTGTGTCTTGCGGTAAGTTGTGAAATCCCTACCCCCAAATATCCCCAATATACTATATATATATGTTTTTCAGTTCATGGCAAACGGATCTGCCACGTGGTGCCTGTGTCATTGTGGAGACCTCCATTGACAATGCCAAGGCCAAGCCCTTGTATGGAGCTGTGCGCGGCGTGGTCCTTGCCTCTCGCTATCTCATCGAGCCCTGTGGCAGTGGCAGATCTAGAGTAATGCATTTGGCCAGAGTGGATGTCAAGTAAGTTTTTACATCATTGAAAAAAATCGGAGAAAAACGCTACTTCTTTGGAACTTTTCTAAGATATTTTCCATTGGAAAATACACAAATAATAATTGCCTACTTTCAGGGGTAAAACACCTGAGTGGTACAACAAGAACTACGGACACATTTGCTCCCACTACCTGTCCCGCATACGCCTGGCGTTCAAGCAAGTGGCCGATGGACCCGAAAGCAAGGTCTAGGCTAAAATATATATATATACATATATAACACACACACAGATTTACTATACATATATAAACATATGCCGATTTTTTCGGCGGATATTCGTTGTACTCGTTGTCTGTCGCAAATTGACGCATTTATTACAAAAGAAAAAAAGAAAAAAAAAGCATACAAGAGGATGGATAGCCCCCAGTTCGAACAACCCAACGATTACACAATTATCCAATAATACCCACGGACCATAAATGAGCTTAAAGATAGCCAGAAGAAGAGAGAATATATTCTTGTAAATACTTAGTTATGTAGTAATGTCTAAAAGAAAGTTTTTTTGAAACGTCAATAATGTTTTCGGTTTAAATCTACGTATAGTTTACTGTATTATATTTATACGTGGTCCTAATTTATACGCATACGCATACGCAAACGCATAGCTGTACGACGATACAATTGAAATCTAACATCCAAAATACTCAATACACAAATATCACAAAATATCTGTAAACGATTTCTCTTGCTAAATCTTACGGCACCCGCCAGCCCCACTCCCAAATGTCTTTTAATGTTAATTAGTTTTTAATATCGGCAATATGTCTAACAATATCTGTGTCTCCCCTTAGGAGAGCGTGAATTATTTCTGGAAAAAATGGAAAAACCTTAAGGAATGAACCTTAAAACGTGTAAAGCAAATTCAAACTAGTCAAATTTTATAAATTTAAGTTAAACTACTACTAACCCCAAACACACTCACATTAAGCAAAGGTCTTTGCCACTCAATAGTTTTGTCCAGAGTTAATGATTGATTGATTGATTTAAAACGATAGAATACATTTGATTGATTGATTGATTGTTTGATACAATAATAAACTGTAATGTAAATTAAATGTGTGTTAAGAGAATAAAATATATAATTATAAATATCTAAATACATACGATGTACTATTCGCGTTATTATCCTTATCAGTAGTTTTACGGAAAAGCATTATATGATAACTCAAATACATATACATATAAAGCATACAAGAAACCGCAATAAAAGTACATGCTATGGAAATGCGACAAAATATTATAGTCAAAATGTATTTCTTTGGGACTAAGGTGTAAAGTGAATGCTTTGTATTTCGACTCGGTTATTGCTGCTGATCGAGAATATATACTGTATGGGGTCGGAAATGGTTCCTTCTGGTTGTTACACAAATCTGTCACTTTCAGCTTGCACTTGGACTGGACCGTAGATATTCCGCCTAAAAGTCGAGCTCCAGATTGCATCGATTTTCCAGATCCATGTATTGTATTTGCCATGACAATGTAATCAGAAGCAAATTCTGAATTTCTTTTATAACGAATAAAAGTCAATTTTTACGAGTTGTTTTATTCTTGTGACAGAAATAACATTTTAAAATTTCGCGCGCTTTTTTTAACATAGTATTTAACATTAGCATTTAATGGCAATGAGCTTTTGCTAGATACCAATAACATAATTAACATGAGACTAACCGAAGAAGGCAGCCATGAAACTGAGTGTTGCGGGTGTTTTACCACAAGTAGATGGCGCAATACACCTCCAGAGCAACCTGGCCCCACAGATGGCGCTAGTACACACCTTTCAATATTTTGATTGGGATCAAAAAATAAATAACGTACTATGTGGTTTTAGTGCATTCAAATAAAATTTGTTATTATTTTATTTTTAATTATGCTGCAATCATCAACCTGTTCTCATTAAAAGCATTAGCCAATGCAATTCCGAAAATCCGATAAACCTTGTTTTTTCACACTAATTGACTGCCACCCAAGCGATACGGGCCGGGCTAATAAGCTTCTAGCACACGAAAAGCCGGGAAAGCCCACCTCTCTAGATGGGCGAAGTGAAGCAAACACATGTAGAGCACAAGCAGCAGCTAATTTGCGCCCGAGCCGAGCAGCAGCCCCCAAAGAGTGACCCCGAAAAAACACACTCCCTCCCCGAGTGGACACACAGGCGACAAACATTAAAAGTCCATTAAAAAATGATGTTGGGCATGGGCATGGGCATGGCGTGTGTGTGTGTGTGTGTTGTGTGGGGCTCCTGCTCTCGGGTGTCCAGACCAGACCTGGGCGAGAAGAGAAGGCAATTTTGTTGGCAAGCGACCTTAGCGGCCCAGTTGGCTCTACTATATTTAGAGTGCAAGAAATGGCTGCCAGCAGTCAGTCGTCGGGGAGTGGGGCGTGGGACAAGGGGCGAGGCATAATTGTAATTGCAAATTGCAATGTTGCCCACATGCAACAGACAGACAGCAGCAGCAGCAGCAGCAACAGCAACAGCAACAGCAGCAACATCCAGTCCAATGCAACGCAATGCAAATGTCCAACGTATTGATTGCATTAATTAATTAATTTGTGACTTAATTTCATGGGCTTGCGGCAATCGGCGGCGCACACACACGGCGCGGCACGCACCACTGCCAAAATGTATTAATATTGTAGCCTAGCCAGAAAAAGAGTTGCCGCGACACGTGTGTGTGTGTGTGCGAGTGTGTGTGTGTTTGCCTTGTTATTAATTGAAATTTAATGGCACACAAAGTATTTTTATTTATTTATTCGACTGCAATTGCATTTATGCGCACTTCCGTCGCCCCCACATTGCACGCACAGACCCCTAGCACAGACACGCACAGACACGCACAGACACTGCTGCACTGCTATCGACGTCATCGATGTCGACGGCATGGTATTTAACATCAAAAGCCCTGCCCATACCCAGACCGAACCTGCCTCTGCCTCTGCCACTGCCACTGCCACCCCTCACGGCTATATCCAACGAGCTTGTAATTGATTTCACTTAAAAATTAAATAATGCATGCGGTTTTTACTGTAAAATGGATTTTCCAAATGTTTACTGCTGCTGCTGCTGCTGCTGCCACTGATGCTGTTTCTGTCCATCTTTCCGCACGTTTCCACTTTCCAGGCTCCCCCCTCTCTCACTCTCACTCAGTTCGGTTCGTGTTAAATTAAATATGAAAATAAATATCAACATAATTGAAATGGCAACGACTGCATCCAGCAGCCAGGCCATAGCCAGACCCAGACCAAGACCCAGACCCAGGACCAGTGCCGACAGTGACACCGTGCTGTGCAGCTGGGCGACGTAATTGATGAAATTATTTAAGAATTATTTCACAAATGCGGCATGACAATTATGCGGGACTATGGCCCAGATCATGAACTGAGAACACTCGGAGAAAAAAAGGGATAATATCAATGTAAGAACTATGGATAGTCAGCAAATCAATTATAAAATCATTTAGAGGATTTAATATAATCATTCAATCCGGTAAAAATCAATTCTAAACCACATTATTAGTAGAAATACTTAATCTTACCAGAAAATACTTTACAATTTGGAACAGAAATAAATCGAGAAATTACAACACGGTTTAAATAATGTAGTCCCACCATAACTTTGATATAAGTTATACTTTCTTTACATAATTTTCTTTCAATGCAAGACACATTAAAATAAGCAAATAATAAAGCAAAAATTGTATTTAAACGCAGCCTGTAATTAATTATCTGCAACGGTCTCTGGCCCCACACCACCACACTCTCCTCTGCTCTGATTCGGTCTTTCCAAGGAGGAGTTCAGTGCTGTTCTGCGTAGATCGCATGCCAAACAGTGCCCACAATAAATTAATGAACCGTAAAACAATTATCATAAATAGCATTGCATCGGCATGCTTTTGCCCTGAACTGATTTAAAATTGTACTATATGTTCTGTTCAGTTCTGTTCGTTTGGGTTATTTTGTGAATGCTTTTCGATTTGATTCTCTCACAGAGTTGGCAATTTCCAAATCGATTTTATTTCGGCGTGAAGCGGCTATGTAATTGTTTTAAATTCCAATTCCTATTAATTTTGAATTTATTTATAATCGAATTTCCCATTATTCGCTGACACACAGCACCAAAAGCAAAGCACAGCAGAGCCACCAAAATTCATGAGAACTACTTGTACACCAATGACAATGCCAACTAAGGAGAATTACTCAAGGGCCCAAGGAGGGTGTTGGTTGGGGCAGGGGCTGGTGGGTTCTGTTATTGTTCGGTCTCTTTGGCTGGGAAAGAGCAATGTCTTTTCGACTCAATTAATTAAAAAAATATACACATTTGCATTCATATCGCTTCTGTTTAGCTATTGGTATCGTTTGACATGCAATCACATCAGAAGTTTCGCTTCGCTTTGCTTCGGCTCAGAGCAGAATTCTTCTGTCCGGTTTCCACGAACCAACAGCAACAGCAATTAAAATGTGGAGTTCGAGTACTTCTGTTCTGTCGTATATGATTCCCAGACCTGCTCAGCATTTGTGATAGCGGATCGCGCGGATCGGATCGGATTGTTCTGTGAGTGTTTTCGTTTGGTAATTTCGCCTTAAAAGCGCCCAGAGATCTCAAGTGTCCGCTTGAGGGCTGAGAACTGCCGGCTAATCAGCGGCACGTCAAACGCCTACGCAAGAATGCGCCCGGGGAGAAAAAATAAAAGCGAAAGGCGAAACTGGATACGGGAGGATGTGATATGCGAGATGGGGATGGGGATGGGGATGGGGATGGGGATGGCAGGAAAATGCCAGGCAGAGCGATGCCAGAGACGACAAAGACGATGACAAGGCAGCAAATGCCCCGTGCACTGGGCCCACCAATGGAGGCAATTGGCAACTGGGAAATGGGAGCTCCTAGCTGGTAACTAGACGCAGGCAGAATGTTGGCTATTACGACAAATTCCCTGCCAGATACCAGGTATTTGTATAGGACGGACGAAGGTATATTATGAGTTTTGATTCATTACAATCGATGGTATTTATGGAACATATCTTCCAATACAAAAACTTGAATAAATAGCTCTTAGAGACAGATTTTTTATCTTAATCGTATACCTCCTTGAACTGTCTTCTTTCTCTGTTCTTGCTTTTCATTTAATTTCTTTTTCTAGCGGGTATCCTATAGTCGCATTTCTCGACTATGTTGCTCTAACTGGTTTTCTTTTTCCTATGCGTCCCTATGCAGGCAAAGGCCTGCTGCCTTCTTTTCCTCACCCTTCAACAGCCTTGGCTCTGCGCTTCATTTTGTTTGTCGTTGCCCGTTTTGCGTGCGCACTTTTAATTGCAATTGAATTTTAATTACTGCGTTGTCAGCAAAGAATGTTGCAGCCAGTCGTTTAAGTGCCGACAGCAGGGCAGGGCAGGGCAAGGCAGGGCAGGGCAACGCGAGCAGCATCGCGACAGGGCAGGGAGACAATGAGGCACAACACAAAATAAAATAACAGGAGCAGCACAGCCACCGCCGTCGGCAACAGTTGCCATCTGGTTAGCGGCTCGAGGTGGAGTGGAGGTGGAGTGGAGTGGAGCAGATGATTCCGGCCAGAGTCTGAGTCTGAGCCCTGCTCTGGCCTGTTCTTTGACTTATTTACAGCTTTGTCGCCGAGTCGCAGCAGCAATTAAATGAACGACGGCCGACGGCAATTGACGTTCCAAGTTTGAGTTCCAGCTTGAGTTCGCCCTTCATTAATCAGGCTGAGAGCAGTATAAAAGCGATGATCCGATAGCGTTTATCGACTGTTGATGACTCTATTTACGGTCCAGGTATGGGCAGAGATAACCTAATGAGGGAGAGAGTGCTCTGGCCCGTCCCACATCCCACAGCCCACATCCATTCGCAATTAGGAATGTCTGGCCCATGATTAAGTTGAGCCCCGTCTAACGCTCCGCTCTGATAATTTGTCTCAGATTCCAGTTTCAAATTGATGCTTTATAATTGATTTTAGATTTATCAGTGAGACTGGTTATAGCCAGTTAATGGACAGATAAAAAAACCCTTGACTACTGCCCTGTTGTGTGTCCAAATGTGGCCATAAAATCGGACTAATCGGCTTGCTTATAGAGCGAGGTTTAACTATCAATGTAACCAAAAAATCTAGAATGAAATTTCAATTAGATTTGTTTACAAATGTTAAATATGCTACTATTACTGCCTATATAATTTTGGAGAAATAAGCCGCTTAGCTTAAGTTCAATATTTATATGCTCATACGCTTAAGCACCTATTTTTACGCGCATAGTTGTGCTGTTATTGCTTGTGTCCAAAACCTAACTGTAACGTTTTCACACGTTTAGCCAAAACCGCAGCATGCATCGATGTGTTCCGTTTTGCATTGGACCGTCCCATCGCATGATCTTTCAATTCCTTTTGCTCGACTTCTTTTTGTTGAGTTGATCTAGAAGAAAATTCGCATATCGCGAATATCGCATATCAACCCCCGCTAATCATATAACTTGTAAACCGCCAATAGTACAAAACCACTAGATACATATATTAAATAAAACCTATTATAAAATCATGCAGTCCTCTAATTCATCACTAGTAATGAAACGAATAGTATGTAATATATTCCAAAGAGGTCATATTTTAAAAGATATGTCAATAAGAAACACAGACTGAATTTCTTAGAATTTTAAATTTAGAATTTAAATTATTTAGCAAAATATTAAATTAGTATTGGTAAGTCTTAACCTAATACATGAATTAAATTGTAAAATATATAAAAATGTGTTTTAGCTTAAAGCTAAAGGCTGGAGGTGGAAGCCAATGGCGGTAACTGCCTCCTCCTCCGATTTCTGATTTTTGCTGGGCTGCAGGTGCTTGATGAGGAGCAACGGAATAGCTATCGAATATATAGCAAAAGAATATATAATATTGTGTGGCGTAATGTTCCTACTTACTTTTTTTCTACTTGCGATCGGCTGGCGTTGTCGCCTTTTTCATGGCTTTGATTTGACTTCCAAATTTTGATGGTCCACATCGCCAAAGTCTAAGCCATACACCCCGTGGGTGAGCCCTGGTGGTCAGCTTTAGGATTTTGATTTGGAGTATTAATCTTTTTTATGTCCAAAAAACATGTTTAAAACAGACACACAACTGAGCGATATGGATTTCAGATGACGAATGAAGACTGAAGCAATGCTTAGAACACGTCCAACAAAAATCGGTGAAATCAGAAGAAAATGCAAGATATAATTAGATCAAACTGGATTTCATATAGCATTCATATGAACGAACGATTGTTGATCAAATCTAACTGTAGGGATATACAAACTTTGGGGCCATGAGGGTTATTTAGGATTCGTTGAAACAATTATTGCAATTTAAGTAAACATTTATTACATTTTGGGATAAAAATTAACAATTCACTAAACTAAACAATAAAAGAAAATTAAAAATTTCTTTACTTGCGCGTGTCTTTGCCCTTGCTCACCATCTGGGGCATTGAGGAGGCCTGGGGCTCCAGCATATTTGCATCGATATCCTCGCCGAGATCCTTGGTGAAATTTTTGCTCTTACCTGCCACCAGCTGCTTGACGGCCTTGACATTTACCTTGGGTTTGGCCATGGGTTATGCCAGAGTTCCCAGGTCTTGGAGTCGGCCTTGGACTGATTCTTGACAGTCATCGCTGGGGATGAAGATCCGGGTGAAACATCCAGCGCCACTGATTTCTCCTTCTTGCTGGGCTGCTGGCGGGTTGAGAGAAATCATTTCTATAGATTCGATCTTGACCTGATGATTGTATCTACTCACTTTTTTGTCTAGAGGTCTGGTGTTTTTGCTATTTCCTTGGCCTGGACTTCTTTGGAATCCTTGACCTTCGCCTGAATGGCCCTCAGTTTCTCCACACCCCTTCGTTTATTCTTAGCGTTTTTCGATCGCTTGATCTGCTCCACCTGGCCGTTGGTGATGCTCAGCTTGAGCGACCGCAGCACACTTTATGGCCATTGCTCTTTATGTACTTGACAATAACCTGAACCGATATCATCCAAGACTTCGATGGCCGTCAGCATATGCGCGCTCAAAATGGTCTTACGCGCTCCCATCCTCGATCCGGAATCGGGCGGCGGAGTGGGAAAGAGACGAACCGACGAGGCCTCTGAATGGCCCACAAGGTCAAACTCGAAGCCGCCATAAGCACCGTTTGGGGCACCTATCCCCCTTTAGCCTCTTCTACGGCACGTTCTTCATCTGCCTCTGATTCTCCGAACTCGGAATCGATTTCTGCGGACGCTCTTGTCGATTTTTTTGCGAGGATTGTGCGCAGCCTTAGCATTGATCTTGTTAATTATAAAAAAAATTTTTTGAACAAACACAGAATCAAACGATACTGATAGAAATCGAAGACTGATGTAATGCCCAGAAAATGTTGAACGCATAAGTAGAAGATCAAAGAATAATACAGCGAACAGGCAAAAGTAAACGCTCACAAAATGTGAGCTTTTTTGTAGTAAAACATTTTACATAGAGGGCAAGAAACAGAAGGTTAAGGGAGTTAACACTGGAATCTCCAGATGCTGTTATGTTATTTATTCTGCATGCAGAACATAATTGACATGAGACATCGAAGCTATTCAACACTTGTAATACTTAGTTAATGTCATTCTGAAAATGAACATGTGAATATTATGAATATTGTATTAACTCGTGTCACGCTGTTTGTGGTTGAGCTCCTCCTCCCAAACTGCTCGAGCGATTTTTTGAAATTTGTTTTGTATATTTTGTTGGTATGCGAATTGGTCGTACAGTATTTTTCACCTTCCTACCACTACCAAACATTTTTTGATCGGGATTGTTGTATGAACAATATCAAAATATTACACACAATATTTATATTTGTGTGTGTGTTACGTGATTTATGACCGTGAAAGGCCTGCAAACACCAACAAGTAACTCGAGCATTTACCTCCGCTTCAATTCTTCGTTTCGCATTCGAGTAAGAGCCAAATTGTGAATATTCCGCTCATCCGAAAGTACTGATTGGTGCGATGGACAAAGAATGTCCCCACAGTCATGTGCTCAAATTCGAAAATGAGTCAGATGGCGTGTGTTGCGCATCTGGAAAAGTGCAACTACCAAAAACTAAGACACCACCAGAACCATTGAACAGCTTTCTCATCGGATCAAGATTTAAACCTCTTGGCAATGGCATCGTAAAGAGCAACAGAAATAGTTCACAATACTGCGGGAAATCGTTTCCCGGGTCAGTTTGATTTGCTAAAAAATATGCAGGATATTCGAAAGCAAAGCTAATAATATCTTAAATATCTCATCAAAGGGAGTACCCTCTAAGCAGGTGGAACCACTTTCACGTATTTGTATGCACAACCCAAAATAAGTGGGCGACTGCGGGTGACGTTTTCCTGGGGCGACATCGACCGAGCCTGAACTCCACCAATCAACGGCAAAAATAACAAAATGTCAAACAGAACGCATGCTACAATTTATTTAAATACCTCAGCCTCATCAAATTTGAGTTAACACACCCCAAAGCATCAGGCATCGGGCATTGCGACAGACGAGCTAGAGCAGAGCCATTGCCAGAGGAAGAACCAGACCAGACCCGTCCAACGAAATAAAATGAGAATGAAAATTCAATTTTCCACCTAAACGCAGACACCGCATCAATTTTGAAAATGCTTTTGCCGAGCGGCAATGAAAACGATTTGTTGTGTTTGACGGAGAGTGCCCTGGCCCTGGTTCCGGGGGGAATGGGCCGACGCGACGAATGGCTGTGGAGCCCAGACAGGAGGGAGCACCACTCAAGCGGCAGCCAAGAAGTCAACGTTGTCGATGCTAAAGAGATGCAGGCGGTGCGAATTGATGGTCAGGTGGCGGCGGGGGCCAGGAGCAGCACACACACAGAGGGGAGATGCTGCCAACAGAGGGCAGGCAAGCCCGGGTAAGTCTCTACCATTATGACTCGCCCTTTGATGCCCTTTCAGAGGGTATTTCGATACCTATATGATGCATCGATCATTTGATTATTTGAGACTATTTTTTTTTTTTTTTTATATATTTTTTTTTTTTTTTGACAAACATTAACTCTAACTTTGCGAAATGGTGACCAAAATAGGGATATATATTTGGTTAAACCTTTGAGAGTCTATAATCCACGCTTTTGACTTTTTTGGAAGTGGGTTTCAGTTCAGTTCAATTCTATTTGGGGTTTCTCGGTCCGACCCAGGAGACGACGTTGACTCTGGTTCAGACGCCGCTGGGATATCTGTCCCGTACGGCCCTTATTGGCCTCCGCTGCTAGAGGCTTCTTAGGTATTGTCGCTGGGATCTTTTTCGGTTCTAGTGTCGTGTTATCCAGCTTGTATGGTACACCGCAATTATCATTACTGCTTATCGTTGTTTCCAGCTCCGATACAGCGGATCCGTAGAAGCTGCTGTCGTTGGCGGTGTGGTAAGAGCCAGAATCGTTGATGCTTGTTTCAGTGGTCGAGAGACTGCTGGTGGTAGTGTTCTTGGCTAGGCGTGTCTTGCGGGGCCGAAAATATTCGGGATCCGTGATCAGGGGCATCCTACGATGGCCGTTGCAAAGCACTTGAATTGAACCCTTGGGCTCGTTCTTTTCCTTAAGCGGAAGCGGTTTCATCGATTCCACACCCATGGACATCAGGTTAAAGTGGCGCATCATGGCAATGGCCTCCCGTTCCACGGTGCTCGTGTCGTTCCAGTCTTCCATGGTGGCGTGCTCTCCCAACGGCTTGGTGCCGGCGATCTGTTGGATACGCTCCATCATGGCCAGGCAGTCCTGGATGGCCTTGGTCTTGGAGCTCGCCGGGCCGGGCAGCTTATCAATAACGGCGTTGCACTTGTTGCGATCCGCCAAGAAGTCGTACGTGGCGCTGGGACGTGGATTGTACTCCGCCTCGCGCTTCATCTCATAGGCCATCTGCCCCAGCACAAAATTACAACCCGGCTGTGAATCGAGAAGATCGTCCTCGAAGCGTGTCGACGGTTTCCAAGCCATTTTGTATCAAAACTAACTGATCTATAGATGTAAGATTTACAGTTAGGCTGAGCCAACAGAAAGTGCGTAGCTTACTTGTAGCGTTCTAGCCCCCGACTAAAAACTGGCAATCGCACAACTTAATTTATTTAAAAAATAACAAAAACTAGGGGAGGGCTATATTAAAACAAAAAACGCAACTTAAACTGCGTTTTAAAAAAGAGTTGCCGCAAGGGTATCAAATGTTTCGGCGCCAATGCTGGCCTTTCCTTCTACTTGCTGGCTGTCAACGTGAAGCCCTGGCCCTGGATGCAGCGAAGACCTCCCCTCCGATCCGAGAGGCAGACAATTAAAATAGCTTTGTGGTGTGCGTGTGGCAATTGCCATGGCGCCCACACCGCTCTCAGATGGATCTGCATCTGTATCTGGCTCTCTGCTGATAATCTCTGTGTGTTGATTTATGCAACAATTTTCCATATTTGATCGATCTGTTCAACTCTTTTCAGGGCTGAGTCCCAAATGACTGGCTGTATTAAAACATTTAATTAGTTTTTATTGACCATTAAGATGCCAATCGTCATTGGAACAGTAGCTGCAACAGCAAGGGGCAGCACACCCACACACCCACAACTTTCAACAACACATTATATATATATATATATGTATATATAGATCTACTTCAATGTTTATTACATTTCCACACACTCAGATATTTTATGGGCAGCCCAGCATCGAAATATTTATGATATTTACAACAAAAGAGCAAACGCACAACATTTTTCTTTTTCTTTTTGACTAAAATTGATACAAAAACATACAAATTAATTAAAGTCAATAAAGTAAATTAAATGTGGCCCAGCCCAGGGTTCGGGGCCCCTTTTAATGGTTATTGTAGAGAGGAGGAGGCCCTCTCCAAGTGGCATCATCCGCGACTCCGTTGAGTGATCATCGGGACCCCGGCCCCGGCATGCACTTCGCTGCCAATTTAATGGCATTTTTACAACTTGAAAGATTCGTGCCTGCCATGCCGTTTTGAGCGATGATGGTTTTTCGGGGGCAGCCCCGCCCTGGTCCCCGCTAAATGCACACGAAATGCAGCGCAACGAATGTCATTAGAACATAAAAATGATATTAATTGCATGCGAGAGTGCAGACTCCGATGCCAGAGCAGGCATACCTCTGGCTGTGGCACTGCCACCGGCACTGGCACTGGCATGGTATAGAAACGTCAACGTTATGATGATGGAATGGTATACATATGAGAACTCTGGAATGGAGCAATGGAGTGCTGCATCGGCTGAGATTCTCTGGCGAAGAGCGCAATCCTCTTTGATGGCGAGACGCCTGTCCCTGTGCCTGTACCAGAGCCAGCGCCACAGCGCCAGAGCGATCGCATAGCACTGATAAATAATAAAAATTAAAAATAAATTAACACCTAGTAAAGATGCAACGAAGGGGGCGATGGGGATGGGACTTGGTCTGTCCTTACTTGGGACCTGGTTTCGGATGTTGTCGGCCCCGCAGACAGCTTAAAAATAGCGCAAAAGTAATTAAAAACGAAAACACACACACACGCATACATATCTATAGAAGTATACCCCTCAGATGCCGCACTTCCCCTTGCCCAGCAGCCATAAAAAAGATATATATGTATATATATCGAATTTAACAAGCGCAACGTCGAAGCGAGGCACAGATCAAAGGAGCCCTGAGGTTGCTCCATGCTGCTGGTGCAACAAACGGAGACCGAAAGTGTTGCCTTCTGCTGATAATGAGGATGCTAATGCAGTTGACATTTTATGTGGCCATAGAATGAATGCTTGCTCTGGGCCCTGGTCTGGGCCTCGGCCTGGGACCGGGGTCTGGACCGATAATTAAATGCAATTATAATTCCATTTAATTAGCTGGCAGCTGGAAAATGACTGCTCTATGCCCCCAGGGGAATGCTTAAATATTGATGGATTCATTAGCATAATATTTGGGTTTATTATGGCATACATATATGGTCGGTCGGGTTGTGGATTTATAGTTTATGGCTGCTGATAATTGAAACACCTCAAAAGGGAGGGCCATATATCTGTCAAATGGAGGACTATTTAGCAGAGTCCAACGACATCCATCTCTTTGAAACTTTACCAATAATTCCATATAAATTGGATTTGTTATATCGTTGTATTTAAATATATATTCAAGAACAAAGTAAGTTAATATTATAAGAAACCGAAAGATGTTTCATTAGTCTATTTATTGGTATATCTTCTATCGGAATAAGTAGAATAAATGTTAGAAAATTAATTGGAACATTGATTGGCTGACAAATCATACTTCGTAAGCCTTTAGTAAATCTCCAAAAGAATCTCCAAAGGATGGGGGAAAGACCTGTCTCTAACTCCCTTCGTACCGAACAAAATGTCCAGGCTGGAAGATATTTCATTGAATCAATTATCGCTGGACATGGCAGAATAATTACTGTCTGCTCTCGGCACACTCCCTGCCACGCAGCAGACAGACAGAGACAGAGACAGGGAAAGAGTGACCATTCCACACACCCACACACACAAACAAGGTCGCTCGAAGCGACAGAGCATCAGGGACATGTTCGGTTGCTTCATTGATAACTGGCTGGAAAGCAAAGCCCAACCTGGCCTTGTTGCTTAACGAACTGTAACAGCACAAGTGTGGCAGAACAGGGGGAACGACATGAACACAGAGACAGCGATACATGGGGGGAAAGAGACACAGAGAGAGAGAGAGAGAGAGCGGTTACGCAAACAGAATCCGAAGGATGCAGCAATAAAACAAAAATTTGCTCGTATTAAAGCAAAATAATGAAGTGAAAATGGCAACAATGTGATTACACACAGCACACAGTCACAGACGACCCAAAGCCATCATAAATTGTTACCAGAGAGAGGCCACTACGTCGAGCGAGATGGGGCAAGAGATTGCGAGAGGGAAAGAGCATCTGCGTCGGCGCATTATGGAGTGTTGCCAGCAACATGCTGCCCGATGCTAACTTGTTGGATGCACAGACCCCACAGGCCCCCACAGGCCACCACAAAAGCTGTTTGTTTTTCTGCCTTTTTTTGTGTTTTTTTTTCTGGCCCAGTCACAGAACTCTCTGCGTCTTTTTAGAAAAAGTTTTCCACACAATTTCCGGCGAGAGTCGATTCGAAAAGTTATTAATTGAGCAGGCCCCATAATGAACTCATTTACAGATCGTAATGTGCTCCCATTACGGGGGGCACACACCCAAACAGCTGCCAGGGCGACGGCTGTGTGGCACGGCACTTGATGGCAGCACTACGTCGAGCTAAATTGCTTGTGATGATGATGGCAGAGGGACAGAGGCAGCCCCCCCTCCCGATGGGAGGGTAAAACAGGGCTAAATGTGTCCAATCACTCGAGGGCGGGCCTTCCAGCAGAAGTTGGGGACCGAGCAAATGTCAGACAGCATTTCTCCATTTGTAGCTGGCCTGGACGTTGGGGAACGGAACCGGAGACCAGACAAGGTTCAATATGGATATGACTACATCAGCCTTATTCTCTGCCCCTGCCACTTGTGTGTGCATCTAATGGATACACACGAATCTATCTTATCTCATAAGCGAGCCAGGGAAACAAAAGTTTTCAAAACCAAATGGGATTTCCCAAGTTTGACAAAGTTTCCAGGCCCCATATCATGTTTTAGTAGTCCGGGAAATGTACTTCAATTATAGACAAAACGAAACTAGCAAGACTCCAACTTTCGTTCAGATTTACTTTGAAACTCGGATCGACAACATCTCTATAGAAAACACACATACCTCTAATACAGAATTTAGCAGAATTTTTCTAAAAAAAGAAAACTGCCGTATTTTTTTAAATCTTCTTTTGGCTTTTGGCTAAACATTGACACAAACCAAAATGGATCCCAGACTGTATCGGCTGATTCGCTTTGCGAGCTATGGGCTTGGAAACAATAACGACCTCAACCAGCAGCGAGGGGAGCATCCGAGTCAACCCCACCCAGATCTGGGCTGGATCATGGATGCCCCCAACGAGCCGCCCCAGAACCGGAACCCGTTGCTATACTTTGTGACTGCACCTCCAATGCCGCGGAAGAAGCGCAGCTTCATGACCATATCCAAGCCATTCCGCTTGCAGACGAACGTTAGCGATCTGCAGTGCAATGCCTGGCAGGCCATTCAGGATGCTCTGCCGGAGAAGCGCTGCGAGTACTATGTCAAATATATGGACGAACACATGAACAGTCAGAACTATCCGAATGGGGTGGGCCTGCCCCATCGCTGGGGCCAGTTCTGACTTCACAGGATGCCGCCCGAGGACCATAGACGCCGCGACAAGATGACCCCTTCTGAAAACACCTGGAAAAGATATAGCTAATAAAATAAAACAAATTTCAAATCATAAAAGCGCCTCAATCAACTCTTCCTTGAGCACATACAATAGAGGGAAATATCAGTGGAACCTCGATTACATTTATCCGATTATGAAACTATTTACAGATCAAACAGGCGATGATTCTTCCATCTCAGCCATTGCACAAATCACAGTCACAGACACACAATCCTTTTGGTCTGAAAAGTTGATTGCCCACAGGGCCCTACCGAAAAATTCATGAAATTGACAATTAATAAACTTCGAATTGGAAGCCCCTGCCCCTGTGCCCCTGTGCCCCTGCCACAGGCACCGAGCATAAAAGGATTTATGGAGTGCCCAGTACAATGTAACAGAAACGAAACAATTGCCACCAGTCGATTTACACACATATGGCATTGCCCTGCACCGCACTGAACTGACCCCACAACCCGATCCGAGTCGAACAAAACCGAGGCAGGGGGCAGGGAGCAGGGGGCAGGGAGCAGGACGCAGGAAGCAGGGACCAGAGACAAAAGACGAACACGGACAATTGGCCAAAAGTGTAGCAAATAAATACAAAATGCAAAAGATAATTGCAATCAGAGCCACAAAATGTAGCCAAAAGGCTTATAAATTGTGGGCGTGTGCGCAAGGCTGCAACATGCCGCAGGAGCAGGGCAAGGCAGCGCAGGGCAGGGCAGGAGGCTGAAAGGGCATCCGATGCACACAGAAGGTAAACGCATTTAATTTCCTAAGTGTACTTCATATGCCGCACACACGCACAAGCAAACATTTAAATACAAATACATGGCAGTCAGTTGCAGTTGCAACAACACGCATTGAAGCAGTCCCTAAAGCCTCTGGCTTCGAGCGACGAAGCTTTAGCTACCCTAACCTCATGAGGCTATATAGAAGATCGTCTATAAATAAGGACACGATATTGTCCAGTGTATTCGAGGGGACTAGTGCGAAGCTGAAAAAATTTTGCACGGCAACGAAGGGTCTTTATAAAGAAGAACTTATTCTTCCCAAATACTGGATTTAAAGCAGATGAATGATGATTAAAAAAATAAATTTTGATTTCATTTCCGTTCTGACATAATATTACTTGTATTCGATCGAAAATACTTCCTCGCATGCTTTCCATCCTTTCATTTAAAATTCTAGTGACCTTTTGAAGGGCAGTGTATAATGAAGCGCCGGCAATTTACGGCCATTATTGCAACAGACAGGCAGCTATATTATGTGGCACGCCCGCACACAGACACACACACACACACACGCACACTCCTCCTGCCTCTGCTTTGTGGTGTCACTGTCTGGGGGAAAGAGAGGAGGAGGAGGAGAAGGAGGAGGAGATGATGAGATTGCCTCGGCCATAACTTTTTGTGGCTGCTTTTGGGGCTAAGCTTTTGCATTTGGTTTTTTGGACTGTGATTGCTGCTGTGCTGTTGCAAATGGCATTTGCCACATGCAACAATGTGTGGCGTGGCCTTTGCACGCGCCTTCTAATTGAATTGAATTGATTTTCGGTTTGCTTTGTCTGCCCAATTGTTGCATTTACATTGGCTGAACCGAACACCTAAAAGCATTATACAACAAAAGTATATAAGTATATATATATATGTACATACATATATCTGGGATAATGGGAAAGTGAGCAGAGAAGGCAGAACCGGGAGCATTTAAAACGTAATTATGGCATGTCGCCCAGCAGACAGCTCCCCAGTTCCCCAGCTCCCCAGCTCCACATCCCACTCTGCCACACGCTGCAGCCAAGGGTTGATTAATTTACCAAGTGCTGCACATGTCCCTCGCGCATCATGCAACACAATCTGACAATCGAGTGGAATGAAGTTTTCTGTCCGTTGCGTTACGAATGTTTGACAGACGACTTCCCCTTCTTATCCTCCTTCCACGGTGCCAAACATTTTGTCGAGGCAAATGGACTCGAATCGGGATTTTTGGGGGTTGTTGCTGCCGGGCAATGAATGCACGAAATGTGATTGATGCTCATCCGCTATCGCCGCTCTCCATTGTTGCATGATGTCTTTGATGTATGGCCAGGCCACCCCCAAACTGCCACAGCCCCATCCTCCTCCTTTACCTGGGCTTTGTTGAGTAATTGATTTTACCTCTGGTGACCCCACTGGGACAGGGAGGGGCACTGGGGGCGCAGCAGATTAACAGACATCACATGCTTTTATTAATTCAATGTCATGGCGATTCTTGTAATTTCCCCTTAATTATACACACCATACAGTAAGTACCATACACTCTTAAGTTCGCATTAATTATTGTCACTCGATTCACATGAAATCCCCCTTCGAGAGAACAGGCCAGGCCAAACGGCAACTTCTTGGATTTTGCACACTCAGCCATCGGCAGGAAAGGCACAAACAATTACAGCAACGCGACAGAGTGGAAAACTCCAACTCTAAAACAGCTTGGAATACTCTTTCCCAGCGAATTATACACTTGAAGGGGGGTCTCTTTGGTAATTGGTTGAGATGCTCAACAGATCAGATAAATGTTGCAGGAGCCTCACAAAGAACAAAGCTTACATTTGCGAAATAGTTTTTATAAAGTCCATTTATATGATAAATAAATACATTACATGTAAGAAATCAAGGGAAACTCAAGGAAACTTTTATGAAAAGAAACATTAGATATATTTTCTTAAGTGTACGATACTCATGTGTGTGTGTGTGCGTAAATATCCTGTTAACAGTTTTTAGGGTATATAAGCTTCACTATTGCATTGCATATTTTGTTCTTTGTTTAGTTTTTTGTTCGCATTTTGATTGTATTTATGGGGAAACGTGTGCAGAAAGTTTTCCACTTACAAACAATTCACAAGTAAAATACCTTGACTTTTGCTGCTGCTGCTGCTGGGCAGGGAAGAGGGAGAGGCTACCAAAGTTGATGTCTGTGACTACCATTACCAAGGCTCTTATGCCCCATCCCCGTCCCAGCAGCATATTGCGCACTCACACAGAAGCACACGGCCAGACCCAGACCGACCTCATGTAGCAAATTGTTGGAGAATAAAGTAAGTACAGCAGAAAACACAGCAACAACACAGCAAAGCAGCAGCAGCAGCAGCAGTAGAGACAACATCCGCACAGGAACGACAACAGCCATGGATATACTCGTCGTAGCAAATGGCAAACTAAGCATCAGTAAAAGATACTTTTCCCCGTAAGTAGAAGCGTGGGTGGGCTTCTGCTGCCACCAGACGGACAAGAGGTCTGCCTCCTGCCAATCTCCCCGCCTCTCAGAAGCCAGTCCGGGGCCTGTCTAAATACAAGCAAGCGATTTGTACTTCTAGTTGGCAAACTACTTGCAACAGAGCAACAGGAGCCTTGACAACATCTGGTGGGGGCCCGACTCTGACTGGGTTTATGTAAAATGATAATACTCACCTGCAGACCGCAGTCCACAGTCCACAGTCCGCAGTCCGTATGGCAATAGAATGCAGAAAAAACGCAGCAGCTTAGGCAAAGAGTGGAATTCAGCTAATGAAATTACTTGGCTTGGCTTTGTTGCTTCCAGTTCTTTCAGTGTAATAGCCTAATTTCATGGCAGTATATTATTCATTTCAGTGCACATAACCGACAAGAATTTGATGGAATTTCCTGTAAACAGAGAGAATACAACATCCCCCTGGATACCACATGGGGAAGAGAAGGACAGGACCAGGCGGACAGAGACAGACACACATAAACAGGCTTATGGGCCAGCTTGGTAGTAAAGTCTATTGTTGGTCTGTGCTTGTGCCCCTCCTCCTACTTCTTGGGCCCTACGCTCTACTCTATTGGCCCTCTGTTGTTGCTGCTGCTGCTGCTGCTGGTGCTGGTGCTGGTGGTTAAACAAACAGACCAAGCGCCACCACAGACAATCAGAAAGGCATTCAGCCAAGAGAATGCCGAACACCAGCAGCAGAGGCAAAGCAAAGCAGAATAAGTCCGGAGCCTCACAGTAGAACGGATTACGACTATCGGATACCCGTCTACTCAGAGTAAGTCTTTTATTTATTCAAATTTACCCACTGTAAATGACGAAACGTTGCCAATTTGTTTGTAAATCAATTATCTAAGCAGCCTAATTGCCCTGAAAAGCGAAGAAAATGTTAACTACACTTAAAGAAAAATAGCACAAATTTATTGATATCCAAACAAATTTTTTAAATATGAAATATATTTAAATCGTTGTTAATTAACGACAATATGTAAGTGAAAACACTTTCCTTTTACAATTTCCTTTTGCTTGCTATACCCTTGCACCCTTCAGTAACGGGTACGAAAAGGCGGGGAAGAGTAGGGGCATCGGCATCTCTATCCATTCTTCTTCAACTACTTAGTGCATATAAATATTTGAGAAAATATTCCAAAATTTAAATGTTCCAAGCCCTAACTGAATGTCAGACGTCAGACATCAGCCAATAACTGCCTTTCAACCAGACATAAAATACTCGTATCATCACAGACAAAGAAGTTTACGGAGAAGGCATTGCGTGGGCCGGGGCCGGGCCCGGGATGGGCCGAATGGATTTGCATATGTTAAAAACAAAAGCAAAACTTCGAAATCTCGTAAATGTTTATGTCTTTATACGAGTCGAGTATCGGGGCTTGAAAGCTGGCTGCGAACAGGGATATCTCTGAGAGATTCGACTGGCATTTTGTGATCTTAATTGATGGCAATTTGTGATTCGTACTCTCTATCTCGCACTCCCTCTAGAGACTGGGTTGGGGTGGGGTGGACGGACCATTAACACATTTTAATCTGCCGTTGGGCGAATGGCTTTTGTGTGGTCGAACAGGCAGGCTCCTCCTCCACCTCCGGTTGTGGCTCTGGCGCTCTTTCGCTCTTAATCATCAGCATAAGCAATAATGGGAAACAATTGGCATCTGTTGGTTGCCTCCCAGGCAGCCTGCTTTTCCCGGAATGTCTGTCGCCTTTTGCTGCCACTGAAATTGCTGAGCTGAGCTGAGCTGAGCTGGGGCTGAGGCTGAGGCACACACTTTTATTGCATTGCCATGTCAACAGTCAGAGGCAGCAGCAGCAGCAGCAACAGTATCCAGCACCAGCAGTTGCACTTAAAATGCGAATCCGAATGCGAATTGTGACGCAAAATGAAGCTACTTGTGCGCCCGGCACAGATACAGATGCAGATACAACTACAGATTCAGAGCGAGATGGCAGCAAACTGCGGCCAGAGGCAGGCTCCACTGTCTGCCTGTCTGCTGTCTGGTAGTGATGGTGGTGCTGCTTCTGATGCTGCTGCAGCATGCCACATTCAATTAGTGCAACAACATATCCTGCCATCAGTTGATGTTGCCGTCGCTCGTGTTGCTCTCTTGCACGGCAGCAACACAAGCAACAGCAACAGCAACAGCAGCAGCAGCAGAGGCAACACCAGAGGCGGAGGGTAAAACCAGAGTCAGTGCTACACTTAATTTTATTCATTTGACAGTTGCAGCACAGCTTCTCTGGCTGCCACACACACACAAACACACACACGTACATACAGCTAACCATGTGGCACATTCGAATCGCTGCCACACGTACAGCAGCAATTAAGGTCATTCAGGCAGGCTGTAGCAATAGCAACAACAACAACAGAGGAAATACTTTTTAATTATGACATTTTATTGAGTGAACATTTATGCACAAATGACAAGACCTTTTATTCGGATCGCCGAGAGGGTTCGAGTGACTTTTAATGAACGGACTAACAGGGTGGAAAACCGGCATTGTCCAAAGCAAAAAAAAACAACAAGCGATGCATCTACCATAATGGAAGAGTAATTAGTAACAAGCATAAGAGGTTTTGAGTCCGAGTTATCGTTTAATAGCACTGTACACAAAAATATATCCTTTTTTCCTCATGCTTACTAAAAAAATGCATATAAATATACTCAAAGAAGAGTTCTCAATTTTCCATTTGGTAAATTCATAGTAAAATGAAACACACCCCTCTTTTAATTAAATATTCAGTGAACATAGTGAAATTAAATAAAATTCACTTTGATTTGAAAATTAAAAAACCTCTTTAACACGGCCCATATTTAAGCTAAATAAAAATAAATATTTGATAATAAATTTGTAGGAAATATATGTATTTTAAATATGAAATATATTAATTTAAAATAGTAATGGTACATTTTTGTTGGTGAAAAGTTTTAAATCAAAGTTTAACTATTCGATTCTTAGGACTTTTTTCTCTGGGTAAAAAGATGCTCACTTAAATTAGATTTTGAAAATTATTTATTCATTTATAAATCATTCGTTCAATGTCTTCTCTGTTTTGACAGGGAAATAGAAAAGAGAAGACCTGAGTGTTCCTTTATAATAAAATTCCTTTTCCTATGTATATTTATCTCCTCAATTAAGTACCTTCGTACCGAAATTTCCTTGTAAACTTTATTTCCTGTAACTTATTATTCAATCATGCTATAAAATCTAGTACATTTTATTCCAAAAAATTGTATATCGAATTGTAGTCGCTCACAACTTTTCACCTCTGAGTATTTTTCTATTTTAACTTTAAGTACTGCCCTGTCACATCCAATTAACTCTAATTGGAATTCGCATTGTGCCACGAATCAGCTTTCAATTAAATTTACACGGCTGCCACTGCCACTGGCACTGGCAGCCCACTCTGCGGGCGAGGAATTTAATTTGGCAAATACATTTAGCCATCGCCTGAGCCATCGTGAATATTTCACACTTTTTAAATGTCGCAAAGCGTATAAAAATTCCATAAATACGCTAATGAAACACATGGCCAGAGCAGGGCAGTACAGGCAGGACAGGGCACACACCCCGCCCGACATTCAGACATCATCCGCAACAGAATGAGCAGGGGCCAACTCTTTGAAAGAGCAGCAGAGCACGGCACAGGCACAGGCCCAGGGCCACCCAGGAGGCAGGCAGATACATGCAACAAGCGGAGAGGCAAGCCCACCCCCTCGTTGGCAATTTCATTTTACATATTTTGCTTTTTCCTTTTCTGCCAAATTCAGCAGAAACGAGAATATGAGCAAACAGGGAAGCGAACGAAACGAAACGGATACGGATACGATTTTCTGCTGGGCGCTGGGCGCCTGTGACTTCTGCCGTCTACACACTGCCACACAATTGTACCTACATACATTTATCTGAATTTGAATCTGTATCTGAAGCCTGTATCTGCATCAGCATCTGCCCCCTCTGCATGTGCTTCTGATCTATATCTATCTGAGATGGCTGCTATATTTGGTTTTTATGCAATCATTTAACAAACACATCATGAAAACTCAATTCAATTCTGTGTTTACGTCGACTCCAGATGATATTGCTTTTTAATTGCGGACTCGAGCGGAAATTGCTTTCACAAAAACACACACACACACACCCATAGATACAACGAGCAGGCAGGAAGGAGGGCCCAATGACATTTAGCTTGGGGGCCGAATGGGGGGTGGAGACAGAGAGGCGGCCTCTGAAAACTAGCAGCGGAAGTGCGTTGATTGCATGACTCCTAGAACTGGGGAACTGGAGAAACTCCTTTTGCCATTTGCCTGACCTCAAACACTTTGACCTTTTTCCACCGTACACTAAAGCTGTTTTTCTGTATTTGTTTGCTACCCCTGGAAAGGGGTAGCACGAATGTGGTCAAATGTTTTCAATTCGGCGCTCTAACGAATGCAATATATTCTTGATCAGGATTAACTTCCGTATCGGTATAATAATATCCCATCGGAATCAAGTCTAATAGAGAGATATCCCTTTGCCATATGGCGGTCAATGATAGAAATAAAAAGGTTGATTGTTTCCAATTCAAACCATCAAATGGTTCCGCATATCCAAATAATAAAGGATCCGGCAAGGGTATATACATTTTCGGTCCTTCTTTCTGACCTTTCTTCCTTGTCCTCAATTTTTTTTCTTGTTTTGTTTTTAATTGCATCACATGCGCCATGCAATTTATAATTGGAATCAACTCCAGCAACAGCCCAACCACCCTCTCATATAGAGCACACACACACACACACACATGCATATCCCATATACACGTAGTTCGGGCGCTCTCATATAATATGAAAGTCACAGAATGTGAGCTAATTGAAAACACTTGCAATATTTATGAGCAGGGCAACATGTTGCCAAAGCACTTGACTCCCAATGAAAGAGAGAGATAAAGAGAGCGCTTGGCAACATGCTGCCAGGCTAATAAAACAACAAAATGATTTTATTATAATGGATTTATAACGCCAGACAAGAGCAAACACGCTATTAGACAGAGAGAAGGATAAACAGCCAGAGAGAGATACATATCTCTCTCCCGGCAAGAGTGTGGGGAGACAGAGACTGAGAGAGAGAGAGAGAGAGAGAGAGGGAGAGAGGGAGAGCCAGTGCGGAAGCAAGACAGAAAGGGAGACGAACATAACGAGAGAGAGATAGAGAGAGCGAGAGATAAATGCACTTTTGAATTGAGACGCAAACGCGGGCAAGAAGTCCATTAGGCGCAGTGTTGTTGTCATCATTTAATGCTTTTTGTTGCTTTACTATCGGGAGAGGGGTGGTTGGAGAGGGGAGCTGAAGTGTTCCCTCTGGCTCAGTGTTTGCTTGTGTGTGAGTGAATGAGAGCAATTTCAGCGCTGCGTGTGCGCATTTGCAGCTTCATGCTGCTGCTTCTGCTGTTGCTTCTGTTACCATATACCCTGGCAAATAGAGTATTATGGTTTCGATCAGATGCTGTACAAGCAGAGATGGAAGTAAATAAGTCATACTGCTGCCTTAGGTGCAATCCACTTGAAAGGGTATCTACTAGAGGGTATTCCTGGTCTTGTACTGCTCCTCGCTTTTTTGTTGTCTGCAGCATAAATGGCCCCCACTGCGCCGTGTCGCGGGCATCGCTCGCCTTAAGTGGGATATTTATAATAAGTTTATTTGCTTGCCCCTTCCCATCGTCCCCAGATGTTGCCAGCCCGCATCCTTGTCCGTGCTCAACATGTTGCTGATGCCATGGCTATGTGTTGCGGGGCTTGTTTGGCGCTTTGGAGGCACTCACATCCACAATCACATTCACAGTTGTAAATTTTTGTTTTCCGTTAACGACCGAACGGCTGCCGCGACCGGTTTAAATCGTCGACGTTTCGTCGTCGTTTGTCGTCTTTGGTCGTTGTTGTCGTTAGCGCTTGTTCCGCCGCGTGTTTTTCTGGTAGTGGAGCGCCAGCTCGTCAAAGCGATCCATTCATGGGAACCAAACCTCTACTTTACGTGTATTTGGACTCTAAAAATATACATTGAGGATGAAAACCTCAGAGGTAATCCATTCTCGAAAAGTATTTAAAAAATTCCATTCAAAAACAAACCATTCAGGTGCCTTCAAAGTGAACCCTTAAAGTGAACTCTTCAAATCTCAGAATAAGTCCCAAAACTCTCAAGCAACTCTGATTCAAGTTGCGGGAGGACTCTACTTGTCTATGAACACCAAAAGCAATCCATTGAGATCTGAAGTAAGGCAGTTTTATGTGTGTATTAGTGGGCTCTGGCTTCATCAGCAACAGCACCATCATAATCGGGAACATCATTATCAGCAGTTGCAAACAGCATTCATCAGGGGCATCATCACCACCCCATGCAACGCACAATTTGTTTTGCATGCAGCAGCAGCCTCAACATAAGAAGATTCCCATCTTATTGCTGTGTTTATTTTGAAGTGGGTCCCAGTCTTGGGTCCCTCTTCGTGTTCCTATTCAACTGTATCTAAATTGCTTCATCTTCAGCATTTCAGCATCGCAGCATCTTCTTGTTGATGTTATTTCTTGTTTCATATTTTCGTAGCTATTTTTAGTTACCTCTCTCTCTCTCTGTCCTTTCTTCCTTCTTTTGCATACCACTCTGGGACTGGGAGGAGTCCGCATTCGCGTCCGCGTCTGCATCCGCGTCCCTTGCTGCGAATCTTCAATTCAATTTTGCCTGAAATGAGCAATCAGGCTGCTCTGAAGAGGGTCATTGTTATTGCCCCATTGTTGTGCCACTCTAATGATGCCAAGGGGCTTAAACTGTTGCTCTGGCAATGTGCAGAAACTTTAGCGTTTAAGAGTTCATTTGCCAGTTCATTAGGAAGCAAGCCATTACAATACTGTATAGTGCAATGATGGCTGCAACTTATTTATGGTAAGGCCATAAAACCACGCATTAATCACCGGCAAATGCGAGTATACGGAGTATACAAGTAAAAATCAATTGGCGATAGCCTAAAAATAAATCGCAAATCAAACATTCAAAGGCCCACGACTGGGCATGAGTAATCGGCTGTTATCAATAGCATAATATCGCCCATTAATAATCGCCTCCATTACAGCTAATTGAGCTGTCGCTCGCTCGCTCGGTTCCTCTACACACATTAAAAAAACAACAAAAACACTCTGGGTGACTGGGGCTGACTAATCCCCCTCCAACAAAAACAACAACAACGACAACAACCAATTGAATTACGAAATGTGGAAGATGGAATATGGAAGTACGAGTAGCCACAAAACAGCACACTGAATGCCTGCCTCTGCCTTTTGTGTGTGCTGTGCAGTGACCCAGAGAGCCCGGGCCCTGTTCTCGGGAAATGAAATTATACACCAATTATTGCCAAAGAAAAGCTACAACCTTTGAGAGAAATGTAAAAGAGAAAGAGAAGGAGAAGACCCAGGGTAGGGGTTGCAAAGTTTTTTTGGCCACGAAATCTCAATAATTAATCAAATAATAAATCTCAGTGAACAATTAAGCAGCGAAAGACAAAACCAGCCAGGCCGAAAGTCTGAGACTGCGACTGGGGCTCTGGCAATGGAAAGCCGTTGGCTCAGCATTAATTAGCGCTAAACGTTGTGGCAACAACAACAGCAGAAAACTCTACTCAGGAGAATCAGAGCCACTAAACGGATACCCTTTCGTGTGGCAGGAATAGGAATTACAATTAATTTTAATCGGCTTATCATTGTTTGAGTTATTTGTAAAATACAACAGCATGTATCATTGAAACTTGAACCAAATCAATCTTCTCCCAAACAACACATTTTTCCACCAACTGTTATATGAAATAGTGATTCGATCTGCCCAGTTTAAACTTATGATAAATAAATAGGTAGGCAAAGCTTCAGGCAGCTTCATTACACTGAAACAAGACTCTGAAGAACAGATTGGTATAATAACTCAAACACAACTCAAACAAAACTCAAACAACTCTACTGTTCAACAAATTAATAATTGGATCTAATGCAGCATATATGTATGTATGTATGTACATAATTATGGTTTAACTAAACTAATTTCTAGCCATATAAAATGCAGAAAACGAGCTCCAATCTGCTTATCTTTGTGGCGATTAAGCGCAAACTTTTAATCAAACTAATAATTCCCGCTGGAAGGGTATAACAACAACAGCAAGAAGAGCAACAAGAGCAACAGCCAGACCAGCACAATATGAACTCCAGTCCAGTCCACTCCACGCTCGCCCCAAAAGCAGCGCAGAGCAGCATCCGCCGCCAACTTATTAAAGTATATGTACATATAACTCAATTATAGAGAATTAAAAACAAACTCAGAGACAGAGCCCAGAGACACAGAGCCCAGAGCCAGCGACGTCGGCAATTTGCAATGCAAAAGATACAGATACAGCCAGAAGGGGGGAACAGAGCATACTTAGTGCGAAGAGGAGAGGAGAGGATAGCAGAGAGAGAGAGAGGATGAAGAGCTATACGAGTGTATGCGCAGGCAGGCCGGAAGGCAGGAAGGCAGGGAACAATCAAAGCAATAAAACACATTCAGCATTTAATAATCATCGCATCGCATCGCCCAACAAGCGGAGTCAGCCTCAAAGATACAAAAGCTCAAGTCTGCCAGCAACAAGCACCGCGGCAACATGTTGCCAAGCGATGGAACGAACTGAACCGAACGGCCAGACGAGCGCCAATTTATGAGATTCCCACACAGAGACACACACACACACACACACGCACACACAGAAACGAGTGTAGACCCCAACGAGATACAATTAAGCCGTAATGCATATGAAAATTTGTGTTTTATTGCCGTGCGTTATGTTCACGTGCGCGCGGCAACTGTTTGTATCTCTATCTTTCACCAGCTATGGCCATGTATTGTATCTGTGTGTGACTCTCTGCCTGTGTGTGCCGCTCAGTGTGAGAGTGCGCACCATAATTGTAATTATAGTAATATGTTTTATGATGGTTCCCTCGTTTAGCAACCCCCACACACAAATACAGACAGACAGACAGCAGCAGTCTGCGTTTGGCCAAAATGTATCTAGATACATAATTGCCACATTCAGTCGTCGTTAAATAGTTGCACGGCGCAGTTCACAGAAGCAGCAGCAGCAGCAACAACAGCAACAGCAGCGGCAGCAGAGGCAGCGGCAACACACAGTCGTCGTTCTTGTTGTCGTTCCTCGTCCGTCGTCCGTCGCCCGTCGTCCATCGTCATCATCGTTGTTGTCGTTTTTCGTGCTTTATAGCGCTCGCACTCAGAAGTCGTTCAGAATCGTTGCCGTCGTGGTCGTGGTCGGATTCGGTATCGTATCGGATCTGCTGTGTGTGTGTTCTGGTCTGGTCTGGGTTGCGCTCCATTCCGTTCGGTTTCGCTTCAGATTCGGCTCTGGGCTCTGGCTCTGTTTTGGTTTAGCTTTCGGATTTCGTATTTCGTATTTCGGAGTGCCTGCCTTGCCCGAACGCCGTGCAGGTCGCGTACGCGCAAAAACCGTTTAGAGTGGAGAATCCAATGCCCAGAGCGATAGAGACCCGGTAAACCCCGTTGACCGGGGTTCTAAAAGTCAAATTCAATTTACGCGCCGGGCTTATTATACACGTAATTATAATTAGGCATGAGGCCATACAAAAGAAACGCCAAAAACTAAGTGGGTCTCTCTCTCTTTCTCTCCCTCTCTCTATCGTAAATGGGAATGGGACTAAACTCGGGAATGGGGAGACCCACCGAGAGACCGACCCCCTCAGAGCCTGCTACCCAAAAGTGTACTATTTTAATTAAGTGTGTGCCACAACAACAACAACAACAACAAAAGCAATGTGCGGCAGTCACGCATGTGTATCTCTGCAAACGTATCTTGTCGCTGTAGCTGTAGCTGTGTGTGTGTGTGTGTGTGTGCCGCTTTTCGTATCCATTAGTCACACATGAAACTAATTAGCATTTCGTCTGTTTGTTATTGTCGCATTTGCTGGTCAAAGGAATTAGCGCGCGGGCAAAAAGCAACGTCAAGCGCCATTAGGCGATATTACACACACAACACACATCTGCATACATATATTTGTATCTATGTGTGTGTGTGTGTGTGTGGTATATATGAGTATTTATATCGAACTGGGATTCTGGCTCATTTCTTTTATGATTTTGCCTGGCATTTCCCATTAAATTGTTTATTTTGTGCGTTGATTCTTCGTCCGATTCCCACCGTCGGCCATCAGCAATAAAATTTATAATACGACATCATCAGCGAGACAGGCAGGCAGGCCGGCAGACTGTAGGAATTATCAACCCCTTGAGGCAGACGAGGCCGCCACAAGTAACAATTAAGCCGCAAGTGCAGAGGTTGAAGTGTTGAAAAATACATGTTTCAAATGTTACACCAGTTATTTGTTCATATCAGAATTGTGTTGTGTTGTGTTGTGGAGTGGAGTGGAGACAATGGCACGACACTTCTGTCTATTGGCCGCTAATTGCTGCCCTGCCGCATGTATCTGCAAGATACACATGGTGGCGGTGCCCACCTCTGCTATTGCTGTTGTTTGTGCCCACTTTTCGCGCTGTTTTGTTGTGCTACTTTCTGTTGTTGTTTGTGTGGCTTTCAGTTCGTTGCTGCTGGTTCGCACGCTCTTCTCTTGGTCGAACAGTCAGTCGGTGGCGATGGCAGTGGCAGTGTCGGGGCAATTTGTCAAAAGCGACGCAACACGCTGACAGGCTACGCAGCCGCATTGCCGCCAATTGATTTTCAATTCATTTTCATATTTGGCATCTTGCAGATACTCACATATGTATACACAGATACTGCATAGCATAGTGCGCTTGTGTGCTTGTGTGCATGTGTGTGAGCCCCTCGATTATTCTCATAAATAAATTATGAAGCATGTGGCACAAAAAAGGCAATTTTCATTTGCACACAAATATTTCAATTACTCAATTAAATTCAGTTTGGCAAAAAGGTGTTATAAATAAAGCATTCGCCTGAAATCAACCTGTATCTGTGTACCCGTGTGCTTGTGTGTGCATTGTGTGTGCTTGTGTGTTTTGGGATCGTAATTGAAGTCCACTTTATGGTCTCGGCCGTGTGTTCGTTTCCCATTAATTACGCGGCTGGCCATAAACGCTGTGTTGCTCTGCTCATATTAATAATAAATAAGAAAGAGCAAATGAATAACTACTATACTATATATTTATAATGGCAATCAAAATACGAAAAAACTGCCATTACAGTGCCCTGCCCCAAAGTTCAAGTTTTAATTATCTGTGACGGTGTCGGTGACGGTGTCAGTGCAATGCCGGGGCTCATAAATTCCATTCCTGAAAACAAATGAAATAAAACGCTTATAAATTTTCATTAAATTAAATTAAAGAAAAAGCTTATAAAAGGCATCAAGTGAAACAAAAACAAAAAAACAAACCAAATATCCAATTATTTTGTAAATGGCAAGCGAAGCAGCCAGCCACTAAATTCGATAAAACCAGGCCAACAAGTACTACGCGTGTAATATTATACCGAGTTAACAATAATTGTTTAAATGATAACGGTTTAAATGTATGAATCAATTAATATTTATAAATCTCGCAAAGCAGATCAATTTCTCATAATAAACTGTGTTTAATAAAGGATTCGCTCATTTATATTGGGTATTAATGAAAAAAAATGCTCAGGCTTCGTACTTCGGTCTTTAATTAGGATCATTATTGCCTCTTAATCGCCTCCTCGAAACCCTTTCAAACAGAAGATCTAACAGAAAAATTTATTAGCATTTTATAAAGAAGTTATTGCCGTCGGTATTTGTGCCTTTTTCTAAAAACCCCACAAAATTCCCCCTAATTATTCCCTCTTTTAATTTGTAAACAATTTGCTCATAAATAATTCTATAAATTTGTCGTTTTGTATACCAGAATTACCAAGCAAATTGTCTTTTGATTTGTCATTTCATGTGGACAGGCAAATTTCATACATTTGCCACAAAAAGCAAATGGATACGTATACTCTTACCTTGCAACAATTAAGTGGCATAATACAATTGTTCAACTGCACGACAAATTAAATATTTTGCCACATTTTGGGCGAGGCGAGGCGAGGCCGAGAGCCCAAATTGAAAATGAGCGCAAGACAAATGAAGCCGACCTGGTCGGATTTCCCATTCAACATATATAAATAAATATCAATGTATTTAATTAAATCACAAAAGCGCAGAGAGAAAGACTCTGAGAGACAATGGGCTGCCAATTATGAAACCAGAACACATTTCAAAATAATTAAAAATGAAATAAATGAACAACGTGCGGGCCATAACAAATTGTGCAACGCTAATGCCCGAACAAAACAAAAAACAACAATCAGCTACATGAAAACTGAAACGAAAATACATTAAAATTAATTCAAAATCGCAAAAGGCAAAACAATAATCAATAATTGTCAATTGCCTGGCTAATGAATTAATTACATTTCTCTCCATCTCTCTGGGAATTCAGGCAGTTTTTTGCTCCTTCCCTTATGTAGTGTACCCTCGAAGAGGGTACTCTGATTTTTAGCAGGAGTTTGCAGTGCAAACAACCAAAAAAAAAAACGTATTTATACCTCCAGTTAATGTCCACAGAACCTTCCCTGTAGTGCCCAGATATGATGTTCCCTGTATGACAGTGGCTGGCACTTTGCCTGTGTGCCTGCCGATCCCCAATTTGCTTCTAAATAAATCGGCAAAGGGTATCTAAAGCTTCGGCCTCGAAGTAAAGTCTTTCTCTCCTTTTTTTTTGTTGGTACTTTTTTTCAATAGAAATTTTTTCAACTTCGTCGCGGCAGAGAGGCAATTTAATTAGGGAAAGTGGATTAATTTGCAACTCGTTAGACTAATTAAGGATTATAATCAGCAGCAGAAGCAGAAGCAGCGAAGAGCCATGTAAAACGGCAGCGACAAGAAACAGCCATAAAAAAGTGAACCAAAAAGAAAGGATATCCAAATAGAGGAACAGCCAAATGAAAAACAAAACAAAAACCCCAAGTAAAATAAAGCGGAATATAAAAACAACAACTACCACTCGTACACCCACACACAAGGTGACGGTGACGGTGACCTTTGACGGTAACCCCAACAACCCCAACTATAAATAGCGCTCAGCAGCTCACCAATAAAGAAACCCAAAACGTTGGAAAAGCAAGTGAAAATCATTTAATTGGATTTCCATTCACCTTGACTCTTCGGATACACCCGCACCCCTTACGGGTACTGCCCGCGTGGCCCCCTCACAGGTAAGTCTCAACACCGCCCCGCCCCATTAACGGTATATATAATCTATAAATTACGTACCTTTCCTCCTTGGAATCTCCTCGTCAGCCCAGTGACAGGTCAAATCCGTAGGCCCCTACGACCAGATAAGATGGCGGAGCCCATGATTGTTTTTATAGAGAGAGAGAGACAACCATAACTAACATATGATGCATAATCACTATCAATAACTGTAAAAAAGTGCCTCCAAATGTGCACGTGGACATGTTTTTGCGCACACAAAATAGCTGTAGGGGCGCTGGGAATTCCCAGAAAGCAGATGACACGACACTGATAGACAGTCGATGACCCCTGGTGCCAGATGCAACTAAAAATCAATTTCAATTAATCAAAGTACATAATCGGGAGCCTTCTAATCGGTCACGCGAATCGAAATCAATTTTTAACTTCTGTGTGTGTTGAACCCCAAAGATCCGTATCAATATCATTCATTGATTGGCGGAGAAATCCGACTCTGGGCAGAATAAATTGATACACTAATCGAACGACTAGATAAATCACTTAGGGCATTATCCCAACAACCCATTGACGTGTATATGCGTATATTTCTGGCATCAAATTAGTTAAACTTCGCCTGTAATCATGCTGTTGACACATAATTAATTTCCATTTCACGATGAGGTTGCGGGTTTTCGGGGCTGCTGCTGCCATTTCGGTTTTCGGCATCGACAGCTATTGATGACAATGGGAAAATTAGCTGACTGAAAACTGTATTTACTTGCCCCATGCCCCCTGGCCACTCTCTCAAACCCATGTCCGATCAGTCGGACAGCATTCTGACATTTATTATGGGTTGCATCGTACAATCGTAATCGGCAAAACATTGCACTGCCAGATGATGCAATTATTTACAATCCAAACAAATGATTACACGGGCATACTTGAACATTAATGGAAAAGGAAAACCCCCGAAACAGGAACGGCAACAGAACCCATCTGAACGAAACTGTTGTGCGTAAGCAAAGGGCAGTCAATCGCAATAGGCCCTAATACGTACTGCAATACTCGTAATCGTGATCCCGAGCTGGGGAGACTGATGCAATCAAATCGAAGGGCTAATCAGGCTAATCGATCAGAGAATATATATTAATTTGTTCTCTGAATCATGCAGTCGGATTTCCAGAGAACACTTGATAAACTCTAAGAACTCTTCATAGGTGCAGAGAAGGGCACTTTTCTTGGATATCCCAGAAAGAAAATGTTGTTCAAAGATACAACGTAGTGTAAAATCCCAACAAATCGCAACATAGAGCAGCCCTGATATGAATATATGAATATGGGATCTATAAATTGATATACCCCTTCGAATATCCCCTACCCTGTTCAACTTTTGCATGCACAAAAAAAAAACAAGAGAAACACCATCTCAGATGGTGGCGGCTTGTTATGGTTGCACTACGAGCAGGCAGATACATTCCACAGATACGGCATATTCGAGATACAGTCCGTCTGTCTGTCTGTCCGTTTGTCTGTCGGTGTGTCTTTGTCTGTGATAATTACCCGAGCAAGATAACAAAAAACTAATACTCGTACGTGCATGAAACGAGTCCGTATTCTGCATCTAGCCATGGTATCGTATCTTTTTTTTCGGGTTAATACTTTAGTAGTACTCTTTGTGTCAGTCATCTGTGAGGCTGTCTGGCTTATTTGTTGGCCTTTAATTGAGTCATGTCATGGGCATTATGCATAATTAAGAGGCAATTTCATTCACAGCAACCAAATAGCAGCGCGATGATATCTAATATCTATCGCATAACAGGTTCGGTTCGCATTACCAACTGAAATTAATTAAATTGTTACTCAAACTGTTTCTCTGATTGACTGACAGACGTCCGACACTCGCGCTGCGAATGAATGAATGGATTGGCATTCCATTCCATTCCATGGTATGGTATGGATATGGATATGGATATGGTATGGGCCTGGAACTGGTCAGTCTGGATCCGCTATAAGCATATATACTCGTATATTCGCAATGGAAACTATGCGACTGCACAAACAGATCGCGGTCTCCGGTCTCTGTATCGTATCCCAGCCATTTGGTATTTGAGAATGGAGTGCCTGGTGCTGGGACTGGGACTGGGAGTGGGTCTGGGCCGATTACGCAAATATGTAAATGGTTGAAAATTAAATGCAAAGGCAGCACAAAAACCATTTGCAGCTCTCATTACAATCTGAGACACAGGTTGGCTGCATTTTTTCACGCTAATACTCATATGGAAAATAAACAAATAATCCAAATAATGCGAATAGTTCTGAAAACAGATTGCATAAACAAAGTGGCTGGAAGGGGCTGATTAGCCAACAGCTTTATGCGATACGATCATCTCAAATGCTGATCTATCCTATGGGCTAATCATATATTCCTCAAGGCTGATACTAAGTAAAAACCTGCATTGCAAACGGGAAACTTTAGAGTGGAAAAATGGTACTTCAATGTGTTTAAAATTCTTTAAAGAATACTTTGTAAAACTCCGGTCATAACACCTAGTGGATCTTAGTCGATAAAGGGACCAATATTCATATAGATCATTCGATACGGAACTCTTTTTAATGGAAACAACTTAGCGATGTTTTGGGAAAGATATTCTTTGGTTAATTATGAAGAACTTACACAAAGAAAGGTATAATTTGAAATTAAGAGAATACGATAATTGGGTGTCTGGAATAGCCCTGAGTCTTCAATAATTCAGACGGCGATAATGATTGTTAAGTAGCCCGAAACCAAAGGAAAAAGCGAAGCCAGCCATCGTTAAAATATTTATTTCTCCTGATGAAAATTACTTATCAATCTGATGGCAAAGAGAAGCTTAATTCGTTCATCAGCCACATACTTTATTAATTATGAGTTCAACTTTCTTCTGCCACTCCAACTCGACGGAGAGGAGAGGAGAGCCAGCTCAAAGACCCAGAACCAGAGCCAGGCCTGCCAATGCAACGGAACCCCCAACAAGTCGGCGCGCGGCTGACGGCAAATACTCGTAAGTAACGTAACGAGTTCTCTCCTCTGGAAGCAGATGATGGCAGACGGCGATTACAGAGCTCCTCCGATGATGAGTCACGCAATTAAACGGCGCACATTAATATGAAATGCCAACAAGGGGCAAGGCAAGGCAAGGCAAAGCAAGGCAGGGTCTGGGAATGGGACTGCGAGTGCGAGTGAGAGTGCGACTGTGTGGCTGTGTGGCTGGGGGCTATTGGGGAGCAACACTTACACAGCACTTGCTTATATGGCAAACTTTTTTATAGCTACATATTGGCCTGGAAACGGATGGGACTGAGGACAGGGATGGGGTTGGAATGGGGATAAGGACTGGAGCACCCATGCCCGTACCCGTTTTTCTCTCTCTCTCTTTCTCTTTTCCTTAACAGCAAAGTCAAGCCATTAGCAACATTTCTAATCAGTGATTCCGAGAAATCGAGACAGAAACATAACAAAATAAAGCATTCTAGAAGGCTGTAGGTGCCTCGACACTACGATACCCGGTTCGTAATGTATATACAAATTCGATTTGGTTAAATCTATAGATAATCGAAGCTAACGAACATTATTTCATATTTCAAGAAAGTGGATAACAAAAGGTTCTCATTCATTCCGTCAGTTATCTCCTCGTCCTATCGTCTCAAGGGGCTTATCTAATATCCGAAATATGGATCATATCAGTAGATAATACGAGTAAGATTTGATAAGTGTGCCATATCTTGAGGGGGTTTTTCTTGATTTTTTTAGGAAGGTAAACCCAGAACTTTATCAGCACATGGGGTTTTTATAGCCTACCTAAATGGTCTTCCACTTGCGTGAATACAATATACCCCAAATAGAACTCTGGATATGTGGTATTTAATGACGAATCCGAGTCCGAGTATAAACCACTCACTACTCAATCAACTGGGTTTCGAGTAAGTGACGCGGTTCGTCGGTCGGCCAGTTGAAATATAAAACTAATTAGCGTTTACAGTCCCCGGCTCCAGTCACAGTCCCAGGTCCCAGGCCCAGTCCCGACGGCTCCATTCCGCTGGCTCTTTAGCCTGTTCTGGCAGTTGGCAATTCAATCAATATCAATTGGTAAATTTGCATTTTGCATGCAGCTCCGTCCCCAGTCCCCCAGTCCCCGTCTCTGGTAACCGCTCGACTGTGTAACAAGTCCATTTAAGTGCCACAGCCACTGCCTCCTGCCTCTGCCGGCAAGTCGTGTTTGCATCTGTATAAACGTACACACACACACACTCACAGATATGTTCGTACGAGTATCTGTGTCTAATTAATAATTATGACTGTTATAAGCCAGTCAGCTTTTTGGCTTTATCGACAGAGCGGGCCAATTCGCATTCGCATCCCACGAATGCAGCAGTCAGGCGGCTTCCGCACTTTTTGCCAGCGGCCCCAAGCTCCCAAAATGTTATTTTTAATTGAAACTCTTTTTTCTGACCGAAATATAGGCATGGCACTGTCTGTACTGTCGTACGGTACAGTTTCGAAAAGTCGATATACGAAAATATACAAAAATATACATACGTACATATGTACATACATATGTCCTATGTATATCCTGTGCATATCTCGTGGAACTGGCCGGGCCGCCATCAAATCAAAATTGAATGAACGCGGGTCGGTCGGTCCATTACTCTCCCAGTGATTTTGCCAAATGACTTCATTTCATATCAATTAAGTATTGTGCCGGTGATTGTATCGTACCTCTCCGTTACTCTCGTACCCGCTTTATACAAAAAAGAAAGAAAAACAGCACAGTGAGTGCAAAAGAAATAACGCACGCCGCACTCACGGATACACAGATACATCCGTACATCCGCGGCGTCCGCGTCCGCGGCCCTGCAAAACCGAACGATCCGAACGAGCCCGAACGAACCTGATTCATGCGCTTAATTGCTTTGGAGCGTGTGCCGTGTCTGAACCCAGTCCCAGTCCCATACCCAGACCCAGACCCCCATCTCCACTGCTGACGGAGCAGGCAGCCCCCAAACAAAAAGGTATGAAATCGAATTGTGCACACAAATGGGAGCAACAAAGCATACTCGTATAAGTGCGCTGGTGTATCTGTATCTGTATCTGCGACTGTGACTGTGACTGCGACGCTGCCCAGGCTGGCAACAGCGACAGCGACAGTGCTGGCTTTCAATAAAAATGACAGCAACAATTTTTGACAGTAGGTACAAAAAAATAACAACAACAACAAGGGGGAAACACTCATAAAATATGCCGGGGACCTGGGCACGCCAATCGTGCAAGAAACACGGATAGAGGGGCACACACACAGAAAATGGGGATACCGAAAGGGAAATTGAAAACAACAGACAAAATTCCGCACAGGCATTGAATAAAATTCAAACGGAAAGATCAACAGATACTCGTATCCACTCGTAGAAGGCACACCACACCAGTCGTATAGGAGCAATCAACATTATGGGAAGAGATTATTAAAGACCGCACATTCCTATGAGAAGAGTGGGGGGATATCTTCAGATTTCCCTAAATCTAATGGGAGATTTTCCCACAAATTGGGAAGAGATTATGTAGTAATCTTTCAAGATTGATTCCCTCAAACATTCCCTACATAATCCGCAAGAGATTCTTCCAAACTTGTACTAGATTTATGTTTTAAAGATCATTTATTTTCATATATCATTCCATTTCTTCTTGTGTGAAGCACACCCACAAATATATGGTATAGAATAATTTCTTTAGTTCAACAAAATATCAGTAACGAGTAGATAAATATAGCAATAAATTTCCCCACAATCTATTAAGAAGATTACTTCCCTAGAAAAGTATCTTCTGTGGTATCTATTAAATAAAAATGTATTTTAAGAGTAGCAGATTGTTAAACAAAACAAAGATATCGTCTTTCATGCTGCATCTTTTTGTTTTTAAGCATCACCGTCATCAAATCTGTGATTGCTAATAAAAGTTCTTTATAACAAAAAGATCTTCCCACAATCCAACAAAAAACAGAACTTCCATCCAGCAATCTCTTCCCCATTTATCGGCTAGTTATGTTCTGGCTTCTTCATAAGGCACGCCGAACCCATCAATTAACTATTAAAACATAATATCAGTAAGATATAGATAATGCCATTGTGCTTATCTCCCACTCCGACCCCAGCCCAGCCCCAAAACTCATTTTCTGTGTGTTTATTATAACCAAAATTTTAGTGACCCACAAATGCAATTAAGTTGCGATAAAAATAGACATTTTATTTGATTTCCTTCCATCGCAAGCCCCCCGCCAATCAGCCAGTCAGTCAGTCAAAGCGAACCCACCCCCCAAGCCGGTGCGCGGCCAATCAATCTTAGATATTGTCGCTCCGCTGTTGGAACCCCGATGTTGATAAGGAACGACATCGCAATTAGATAGTCGCCCGGCCTCAAAGATAAGAAGAGGAGAGACGCCGCCGCCGCCGACGGCCAGAGGCGTGCCTGCACAGCTTTTATGGGTCGCCGCTGAGCGAAGCTCATAAAAGAGCAGCCGCAGCCGCAACAGCCTCAAGTTTCCACAGAAATATCATTTATAGTTTCTTAATTAGCTCAGCAAATACATAAACGATCAAAGGCGAACAGATCAAACAAACCAACAGAGCTTTCGAAATGCGCGCCCAGGCTTCACTTTACAACACTGCCGCCGGCTAATATGCGAATATTTCGCAGCACTAAGCCACAGCTGTTGCCACAGTCACGTCGCGGCACGCTTTGTTTAAACAACGTAAACAATGTGAAAACTTGGCAATTAATGTGAGAAAAGGTGTTTAACAATTGAAGATGGTTGCTACTCGGATTAGCCTGCACATTTGTGTGATTTCACGAGAGGAATAAAATAGAAAAAGCGCGAAAGCAAGTATTTAAACAGCAAAAAGTGACGCCTTGGATAAAGAGCGGGCAAACACAGGGAAAGAATCGGTGATTATTCGGGGAGTAATGTTTACAGTTTGTGCGTGTAAAATACATTTATGTATTGCTTTGGGAATTTATGTTTTTATACGGACGAACAGACGGACAAAGTCGGCTTTTGTACGTTTCCCGGTTTATAGCATATATTTAGTTCCATCTAGAAAGTTCGTAATCATAGCAACCGCTTCGTTTGTTGTTGCTATTGTCGCCTTCCTAACGCCTCTCCATTCTCATTTTACAGCAGACTTAGTTGGGAATCAGATCGAGTTCGTGTCGAGTTTTACAAAAATATCACAGAACTGTAACGATTTTCGATTTTCTACAAAAATGTCGACAATAAACAACGAGGAAATCGAGGAAGATACTAAGAAGACATGCAAGGACCTGGAATCCACGGACAGAGTCCACAAGACAATGACTTTGAAGCATATGCTCGTTTGGGTCGAGAACAACTCGTACGATAACAGCACGGAGCTTTTGGCCCAATACTTCGATCGGTTGTATCTGCATCTGCTCAAGTGCTACCACGACCGTTTCGAGAGCGTGCGCGACGGTGCTGTGCGCCTGGTGGATGCCTACCTGGAACGCCTGCCGCCGATGGACTTCAATCTGCTGAATGTGGTTTCCACGCTGACGGAGCGCATGGGACAGGCCGAGACGGTGGAGCCTAGCGAGGAGATACGCTATCTTTATATTGAACAGCTGCATCTGATGGTGCGCAAGTATGCGAAGATGGGCAACGTGGGAGTCTTCCGCGAGTGCTATCATCTGGTGGTCAAAGTGCTCATCAAGGCCCTCAAGGATGACTATCCAGTGGTGCAGCGCGAGGCTTGCTCCACCCTGGTGGCTCTTTGCCGTGTGGCCGAGACCACAGAGATTCGTCCCTTCACGGAACAGCTGGCTGTGGCCCTGTACGGAATGCTGAATCACAAGCACGCGCCGGCCCGCATCTCGGCCGTCGAGGCACTGGGACGTCTCAGTTTGCATATGGATGCCAGCGCCGAGAGCATGCGCCGCCTGTTCGGCGAGGTGTCGCCGCTTCTGATGGATCGGATGCCACTGGTGCGGCGCGAGGTCGGAATAATGGGAGTCCTGATGCTAATGGATCTGCTTGATCGCTACTCCTTCTTTGAGCGGATCCTACCGCTAGTGCTGTGCTGCCTGAAGGACGACTCCCCGGATGTACGCAACTACATCCATCCCCTGTGGGTCAAATGCGGCAAGCAGTACTACGAGGAGAACGAGGCGGAGCTGTCGCAGCAGGAGATCTGCGATCTGCCGGTGGATAATTACCCAAAGAATGTCAAGCGTCCAACGATTGGCTGCCGTGGACTGGTGCAGCGCTCCCTGCGTCTGCTAACCTTGATAACTCGCGAGACGACCGATTGGAAGGACAATGTCCGCCTGCACTCGCTGAAGCTGCTGTACCAGTTCGTGGTCCATGCCGAGGCGGCAATGACTGCTAAGTTCTATGAAATTTATCCGGATGTGTCTCATGCCTGTTGCGATTCCGTGGCTGAGGTCAGTGCCGAGGCGGCCAAGGTGGCCGATCTGATGGGTCGCCTGCTCTGCTACGATGCCTGGATCGAGCACGGATTCGATGGTCTGCAGCGCAATGCTCGCGAGTCGTACATGAAGTGCTTCTACTACATGTTCGCGGCCTCCAATAGCGCCTGCTTTGAGCACCTCATGCGCTTGTGCAAGCTCCTGAGAGCCACCGAGTACTCGCACACCCTGAAGCCGGGCTTCCAGTTGTACATCCTAAAGCTGCTGGACACCATACTGAACAAGTCTCTAGAGATTACAGCCACTGAGGAGGAGCTCGACGAACTCTACATGATCGTGTATATCGTTGGCATAAAGGTCATGGCGCTGAGCTACTCCCTGAACAGCGACAATGCCGACCCCAATGTTGGTCAAATGGTCCTCGAGCGTATCGCTCAGCTCCAGAAGGTAACGTTGGCCCAGCTGCACGAACGCTACTTCGAGATGGCACTGAAGGACGTGGAGAACCTGGACGCCGTCCTGGAGGATAACGCCGAGCCGGTCCTGCTGCTGGACGGACTCATCAACATCTGTCACCTTCGGCGCTCCTACCTGAAGCGCCTCATCGAGCGGGTGAAGATCGTCTTTGAAAACTGTTCTGCCAATGCACAAATTCGCATCTTTAGCAGTCTCTCCATGGCAGCGCTGCTCTGGTCGAGCACACTGACACCACCAGACGTCGATGCGCCGGACGAGCCGAGCATGATGAAAATCTTCGTCACGGAGATTGTGGAGCCGTATTTGACCTGGAAGGCAGGCGCTAGTTCCGAGTCCATGCGCTCCCTGGCCATGGCCACACTGTGCGCCCTCGCCCAGAGTGCCCCGGAGGATGTGCTCGAGGTGTTGCCGTCGCTGGTGAAGCATATGCCCAGCCTCCTCGAAGACCGCAATTCGAACACCCGCAACTATGCCATCAAGACGGTGCGCTACTTCCGGGGCTTGTCCGTGGAGGAGCTTAAGCCGCTGGCATATGCCACCATGCAGCGCCTGGACGATCCCTCGGCGGGCATACGCTCGATGGCCGCCCTGGCGGTCGGCAGCCTGTCGCCCATCTTCGAGGGCGACTCCGAAGAGGAGATTCAGCACCAGCACGAGGTCTGGGAGGCAGTTGTGAAGCGTGCCATGGATTTGATGCTACTCTACCACGAGAGCCCCGAAAAGAACATCAAGATCGCTGTGGAACAGAGCCTGGAGAAAATGGCCATTGACTATCCAGAGGCCTGGACCGAACGTTGTCAGCGCGCCATGGCTATGTGCCACCAGAAGGATGAGCTGAACGAACTCTACGAAAAGCTGAGCATCAATAAGGTGGCTCCTCAGCCATCTCGCCCAGATCCCATCATAGATTGAGATTGAAATAATTTTTTTGTTTTGTTTCAATTTGTATTTTAATTATTTATTATTTACTTATACCGTGTAATCATTTTGGCCAATCTGTTCGATTCTGAGTACCGATTCTGAGTGTAAACAAAATTCTATAAAGTAAATTTCGGCAAACGCAATGCATTCGAAAAATGCACACAAAACACTTGTTTATTTTGCCACGGCACGGCCCAGAAAATCCGGCCGTTTGATGATGAATGCACGCGTCCTAAAATGGGGGCCTGGGGCATCATTAGGCAAAAGGCAACAAAAATTTGGTTAAATTCCTTATAAATACTATTATGTGCGTCTATGAAGCAGGTACTTTTCGAAAACTGCAGCAATTGTAGGAGAATTCCGCTACAATATCATTTCGCTTCCAAGGGGATTATGGGAACTGCAAAGCGCATTTGTGTCATGTGATTTGAAGACCGCTGCTTTGGTGTTTACCACCCACTTTTAGGGCTGTCCTGCAAACACTGGAGACTGTGGCTGCCACGGGCGCTAATTAGCTGCCAAAAATATACCAACTTGCCCCACAGGAAGTTGCCACAGAGCTGCCACGCCAGGCCAACGTCAACAGCAGAAACAATTAAGTGTTGAGCAGGCACAGGCGGTGGCAGGCGAAGAATAATGGCTTCATAATAATCCCTGGGATGCATGGATATTGCATCGGATGGTGCATATACGAGTATGTTGCATAGCTTTGCGCGCGGCTCGGCGGTGGCTCATCAAACTGCTGGCTAAAACCGCCTTTGATTGGTTTTATTCCTTCTGCAAGTTGTCCGTTTGGGCCCGACTCGACCCAATTTCTGTTCGCCGCCGCCCAAAAACTAATTTGTGTCGCAATGTAGCCGAAAAGTTTGCACACTGCATTAAAACAATTTGTCAAATTAGGCAAAATGTACAAGTTTCTAATTAAAAGGCATACACACACACACTGAGACAGTGATAACCACACCCACAAACACACAGAGCCACAGATACTCCGCTGGCGCCATTTGAAATGAGTATCGTATCTGCATCTCTTTCGGCGCACTTAATTGCTGGAAAATAAGTGGAAGTGCTGGAAGTGTATATTATATGGGTGTGGAATACCTTCCATAGGAAGAGCTAATTATCGTATTGTATACTTCTTCATACATACTTCTTAACCACCACCGCAAAAACGGACCTTAACAAATCCTCTTTTTTTGGAAGGTTTGACACAGATTTGACTTTTCAAAAACTTGGAGAAAGTTCTTAGAGCTAAAAGGCGACTATGTTGAAAAATAACATGATTTTCTTATCCATAAACCTGTTGTTCTTATTAAACGGCCCTCGGACATACATAGCTCGTAACTATCCATGATCTAGTAATATTTATAGCAATCTCTGTGAATATTCACTGTGTTTGTTCTTCCTCCTGCTCTTCTGTATATACTCGTAGTTCTCCCATAATAATTACCATTTATAAATATTTAATAAGAAACACGATTAGCGGGGTATCCTTCGGCCGGATGACTAGACTACGTAGTAGGATTAGCAGTGGGAGTGTGCGTTTGCGTGTGCGTGTCCATTTGCGTGTGTGTGTTCGCCCACATAAAATGACTAACTGTAAATAAAATGTAAGCAGCTGCCTGTCGACCGTCCTTGGCTGATTTGTTGTTGTTGCTGTGCAGTTAATTAATTTTATTTAACATTTTCTGCCCGGGCCAATTATTAATACATATTTCAGCAATTAGAGAGGTCCTCTCCTGCCTTGAATTCTAGGACAGGATATTAAAAGAACTGTGAAGAGGGAGTCGAGTCAAGGACTCTCCTCATTGTTATGGCAAAGCACATTTAACTAATTATGCCGAACTCCGGCTTCAAAGACGGGGCAGAAAGTAAGATAGAGAGAATGTGAGAGTACCCCCCACCCACAGCCACCCACAGGCACCCTCCGCCACCCACAACGACCCACAGACGTCAGTTGTCAGTTTAATTAATCCTTTTTCAGAGCAAAGAGCCAGAGCAGCTGCAGCCAGCTCCTGGCGCACACGGCAAATAAACAGTTATAAATAGCAAGGCAAGAGGCCAAGGACCAGGAGCAGGACCGAGAACCCGCAGCCAGGACGACTGTGGCGTACAAATTAAATGCTACATTCAATGCCATTTTGAAATCATTTCGAGCCGAAACCCCGTTTCCTTTGGCTTCGGCTTCGGTTTGGGATTGGTGTGGGGATTGGGGCCGGTTGTGGGGGGTTTGGTCTGTCTGAAGGACGCACAAAAGTTGCAAGAGACCGACCGACCGTCCCTGCCCGACCCGCCTAGGCTTCTGCCGCAATTGAATTTCATTGGACTTTGACCAAAAAGAGCTCGAAAGAAAAACAAGAACAAGCAAAAAAAAAAACAAGCTAACTGGGGATGGCTGCCGAATCTTCAGATACCCATCCTTCCTAGATATAGCAAAAACTCATTATAGTTTTTTTCAGATTTTTCTGAATAATATTAAAGCATAAGCGGCTGATATAGAATGGTTGGAACCAGGGATCACAAATAAGGGTGATGGGTTACAAAAAATCAATGTCGAAAAAATGTACTAGGTGTGTAAAACAGATACCTTTTTGAATAGGTATCCCGCATCAGGATAAACTTTAATTGCCAAACTTTTTTAAAATTAAATTTAACTTAAAAACATTTTCCAATTTAAAAAATTAAAATTGAAAGGTGTTGCTTATCGAAAAGTATCGCATATTCTAACTTAGAACACGATAGTGCTCCGATATTTTTTTAAATCCGAAATATAAATATAAATAAAATATATGGGCATTTCGTGGAAATGTCAACCGAGGCCAACAAATTTAAAGTCAATAAAAGACATTTCCATATACTTTTGTACCGATATTATTTTCCAAAATTATTGAAACTCAGCTAATTTAAGCAATTGGAATATAATTTCATTAACTTTGATCTGAAAACCTATTTAAATAAACAAAACTTCACCTTCTCCTATAAGAACGATAATTCCTGATACAATTTTTCCTCAAAGTCTCCCTATAATATTGAACTATCGACAAAAATTCCAGAAAATTTGATCAATAATAGTTCACGATATATTTTTTTCCAAACTTTATTCAGACAATAAATTTCTGTCGCGTACGCCAGGAGTTTTAAATTAAATTTTTTAAATGTACAAATCATATTTGCGTCAAATTATATGTATATAAATATATTTTTCTTTTATCTCAAATGATGTAAAAAATACGAATACCCTCTGATACCCTTCTATGGCTTTCGCTTTTTTTCCTTTTTGCGCTAAATTTTGTTCCTCGGTTGCAATTTGAAAATTACTTTCATTACGTTTAAAAGTTCATTTAAATTTCACATCATAGAACTTATTTTCATCTCGTGGGCATTTCATTAGGCTTCACTTCAGTCCAGTCCATTTTGCATTTTCCATTTTGCATTTTGCATTTTCCATTCCATTTTACCTCCTTTTTTGGGCAGCGTGTTGTCAGCTGTCGTACGCTACATATTTATCCACTTGGCTGGCCCGGGAAATGCCAGTTGAAAATGGGAAAAACTAAATATAATCTCCGGCTATCCAAATCGTTGACCTATTTGGCTCACCAAGGGGCCGTAATACATATTTCGGTTATATCTCGCGCCGGCTGTGTTGCCGTCCTTCAAGGATGTGACAGGCGCTCACTAATTGAGATACTCCTCGCTTTTGATCTGCAGGGTGGAGGGAGAGGGCGTGATTCCCCTGGACACACTACGTTATGCAAGTGGAATTGGCGGATGGCTTGGCGGATGGCTTGGCGGATGGTGGATGGTGGATGTAAATGAAATGAGTTGACGTAACAATTAATCCAATGGCATGGCAACGGGACTCTTGTGTCTTGTGTAACAGTATCCTGCATCCCCAGCAATGAACGAGCGATAATTAAATACTGACTGCCTTATGCCTTCTCGTGCTCTCGTGCTCTCGTGTTCTCGTGTTCTGGTCGCCTGTTCAACCTCCACCAGCTTCTTTTCATTGCCCAAAACTTTGAGTAGGTCCTTGCGCAATTAGGATGCTGGCCACCACTAATAAAAAATGGCCCCGAGTCGAGCATCCTTGTTGTCCTTGTCGCTGCCCCAAGTCGATACTCCACTACGGAGCGGGTGGAGTTCGCTTCATTTGCTCCAGCTATGCTTATTTCCACTTAAATGCTTAATTATAATTGAGTTTTATATAAAGGGAAAGCGGAGAAATTGTCCCTGCCCCAAAAGGAAGGAGGGAGTGGGGAGTGGAGTGGCTTCCTGGCAGAGGAGTACTTGAAATTAAATACAAATAATCTTTTGACTCCTTTTCCTTTCCCTACTCTTCTCTTCTCTTCTCTTCTCTCCTTTTCCTTAAAAGGGTTCTGGGCCGCGGACTCTGCTCCCATTTGGCGTTGTTTTAATTACGTCTTAATGCCAACGCTTACGATCGCCCACTCTCCCCGTCTCCCCAGACTCGATGAGCGAAATAAGGTTCAATGGCTTGCCTTTCCTTTCCTTTCCCGAGCTGTGCGTATCAATTCAGCGTTAATTGCTCCTCCCTCCCCATTCCCATTCCCATCTTCATCCTTATCCACATCCTCTGTGAATGCCAAACGAGCTCGGAGCTGGGACGCAGTGCGAAAGGGGGGAAATCGGATAAACTGGAATGGTGCGAATGCCATTTTGGCCAGGTTTTTATTGATTTTCGTCCACAGCAGCCTTCTTACAGATGAGTAGCTAGCGAGCCAGCAGCCAAGGACAATGGTAATAGCTCAATTAATCGTAAGTCAATGGATGCTAAATGCTTAAAGGGAATTTTGGTGAATCAAGATATGTAATTAGATAATTCTTTGTTCCAAAGAAACCTGCAACTCTTTCGTATTCATTGAAAGAAGATTGTTTAGCGGTGCAAATTTATTGCAGTATTTTCCTGGTTTTATACCGAAAGCACCCACTGTCCTTCAGCCCGTCTAATTATGAGAACCTGGCCAGACAATGCTGGAGACGACCGACTCTAGCTCTGAGGGTCTAAGTGGGTCTAGGCCTGTGCTGAGATGGGACCAATCGGGGTAGCTGCTCATCAAGGAGCAGCCCAGACAGACATGGAGTGCGCCCTGCCACTCACTTGAGCCCCAACTATGCTATGTATCATTATTATGAAGCCGATGGCGATGGCGATGGCGATGCCGATGCCTGCAAGTGTTTATTTTTGGCAGCCAGCAGCAGCAGTACGGATTCAGAAGTGGGTGCCAGGAGGCAGGCGGCGGCGGCGGTGGCAGTGTGGCAGCGCCAGCAATTTTTGTTTTTGTTAATGTTCGCATTAATGTTGTCATACTGTTTGGCTCTCATTACGGTCGGAGAGTTGGAGATGGAGATGGATGGGAATGGGAATGGTGATGTGAAGATGTGAAGATGTGGAGGCTGGGGCTGAGCGATGGTAGCGTTGCCGTTGCTCTGGCATTAATTAAGCATGTTTGACTGTGAATGTCAACAGCAGAAATTGCCGTTATGTGTGCCTGCGTTGACAGGCGGCTGACTGGCTGGCTGCCTGGCTGACTGGCAAGGGGCGTGACAACTGCCTGCTGCCGCTGCTTGCCGGCTGGCTGGCTGGCTGGCAGCGTATCTTCCATCTCTCCTCTGGCCGCTATCGGACACGCGCAACGTAATTAAGTGACGCAAGTCAATTTATTTTGCAATTAATCATTAATTTATGCGCACGGAAGTATAATTGACTCATATTTCAGTCCACCCTCGTCGCAACGAATAAGAGTTATCATATTTCGAGTGCGATTGGGGCCCTGGAAAGGCATACATCCGTCTCCTGGATGTCTTCAAATTAAACATCCTTAAACGTTAGCTAAAACAGCATTTAGTAAGACCAAATAGAAACACACATGAAAATCCTACATAAAAATGTTGAAAAAATTCCAAAAAATATCAAACAAATGTTTTTCTAATAATCAAATATGTCTGGGCTGCATTCCAGCAAAGAATGGGGTTGGGGAAAGTGCATTGCAGAGTTTGACAATTTTCCAAATTTTATTAAGTTGCTTGTTTGATACTTTTTTTTGCATATTTTACGAGTCAGTTGATGGATTGATTGTCTGACTGATGGATGGTCTGCACTAAATAATCGATGGCATCTGGGCAATAATGCATTAATTTAAAGCATTTCCATTCCATTTCGTATTTCCATTCATTTGACAATTAAGAGCCAGCGCCAGGCGAGCGCCAGGCCAGCGATCCACAATCCAAGCGAATCCAATCTGTAGGGACTGCTACTGCTGCTGGTGCTCCGACATGTGGCCCAATTAAACGTCAATTAGTTGGGTTCAACGACCTTTGACCCAGTTGTACGTAAGCTTACAGCAAAGAAACGTTGAAACGCTTACGTACGTATGAGCATGAGAGCGGGAATCAAAGGAAATTATAATAAGTGGCTGGAAAAGCATCGGGTATGGGTATGGGTATGGGTATGGGTATGGGTAGGGGACCATTGTCGCGCACTCATTTAAAAGATCATCAATCATAGGCAGTTAGTTAATTGCTCGCTCGGCCTTCTCTATGCGGACAAAGGAGCGGCTGGCTGGCTAGCTGGCTAATGGCCAGGCCAAAAAAAAGAAACGAAACGAAAACGTTTAGCGAATAGGAATGCCGAGCGTCAAAGGCAAATTAAAAAATAAAGCTTAAGCACGCCAACTTTCGGCCAAAAACTCGGAGCCCGAGACCCGAAAGTTCAAGTGAAATAAGCCATGACAAGCAGAGTGCCTCCCTCACCAACAGCCTTGGCTTGGCATCTCCCCCTCAAGGACCCCTCAAGGCAATAAAAAAAAGCTTTAAAAGCAAATTGCCCCAAAGTTTTGGCTTATTCCCGGAGCAGAGCACTTACCAGAGCCAGAATCGATGTGCGCCCGCCTGGAATATGAAGGAAAATTGAAGAAAATTATGACAGGAAACATTTCGAACGGAAATGAGCCTGACGGTATTTCCGGCTCAGCGGCAGTGCCGGCAGCAGCAGCGAGATGTAACTGCAAACATAATTAGCTGACATTTTCGCTCTTTTCCAAATACATTTGGACATGTCCCTGTGCCCCTGTCACGCCCATTCGCATTCCCCCCGCCCCCTGCTAATGAGATAAGTCTTCAGCTCAACAGTTGTCCAACCTTTGGCTGTCAGTCCCCATCAGAACCTGGTCCACTGCGTAACCTAACCTTTTCGGCAGCGATAAAACAAAGCAAGAAAATAAAACCCCCAATTGGAAAAGGAAGGAAGAACCACCCTTCAACCACCGAGCAAAAATAGCTTGAAAATGGCGCAGCATTTATAATCTGTCTTTGATTTATATAACGATTTCCGCTCAAACTACGAATGGCTTATATGGGAGTTGGACAACCCACCCTTCGACTCGATGACTGCTTTATATGCTGACTTGACAATAATGGCACAAACACAGCTCACATCGCAAAGAACGTGCCACTGGCGTTGGCTTTGGCTTCGGCTTCGGCTTCGACTCCTTTACCGCTCTACCCATACACGCGCACACATACAGAGATATCGACTTGGCCTGGCCATGGCAGCACAATGACATGAATTCAATATAATAAATAAAATATAATGCTGTCAATAAAAATAAATAAATATAACATCAGCAGCAGCAGCAGCGGCAGCAAAAGCAGTGAAAGCAGTGCCAAAGTTTAAGAAATCTCTGGGGGGAATTCTGTGTTGTGTTGTGGATTGAAGAGCTTAAATTTTTTGCTGGAAATAGCTTCGCACTGTTTGTTTGCTCCAAGGATTTTCGGGCTGGGAGGGGGCTCTGAAGCTGCGACATGCCTCAGTATTCGCCCTGAGCTCCACAAGAAGCATTACCAGAAGCCATACCACATTCTATGCAATATTCTTAATAGGCGAATCAATAATCTTGTAAACGGGCCACAACAACAATCAAGTCAATCGAAACATGTGAACTAAAACATTTGCTAAATTGCAAAATGCCATTTAAGTGCCTCGAATCAAACTCCCATCCACAGAAGCGACAGAAGCGGAGCCTATCCTATCCCTTATACTCGTACTGGTACTATGTGGGTCTGAGAAACTACATATATGGCCATGTCCCAGCTGCGAGACCATCGAATGGGAAGCACTTAAGCCATCAACACAACCCTCAATCGTTAAATAAAACATTGGCTAAATTGCAAGTTTCGTTTCAATTCCTTCAATCGAACGAATGCTTTTCCTTCACAATTTCCAATTTTCACACAAACGCACACCCAACCATCCCAGCATACTCGACACACTCGACAATCGTTTTCAACAATTTATGATTTATTTATTTATGCAGCCCTGGTTCGCTGCTCTGCCATCTAACCCGACCGACCGACTTTTGTTTACCAGTTTCGTGGAGCAGCAGCAGTTGGAAATGGGGTTAAAAAATATAAGATATCCGGGAAGTTGACAAAAAGGAATTCCTTGACAGGCAAAACAACAATAATGATAATCGAGTAGACTCGACGACATTTAAGGAAACAAAACATTTAAAGGAATTCTCAAATTCCCCCAATCGTGTTATCCTTGCGTTTTTTTGTTTTGCTTTCTGGTTGGAGCTGTCAGATTTTTGTTCTACACTCCAATTTTAAATGAAAATTCAATTGTATTCAATTGTTATTTGGCTCTCGGTCAGAGCAGTTTGCCCCAATTTCAACTGGTGAAAAAAAAAAAAGGAAAAGTTGACTTTAATTTTCGTTTTGCTCTGTGTTTCAGTGAATATTCATTCTAGTGTTTTGTTCAATTTCTGTGAATATAATTCTAGCAATAATTTTTACAAAAAGTGCACAAGTGTAAGTACAAGTACATCCATATTAAACTAACAAATTCCGGTAGAAGTTTTGCGATGAAATCTATGCGGCTTTTGGCTTAATGCAAATTCATTTAAAATTTCTGTACGTACTCCCAGCTGATTCCAGGCTGTCGATATTGCCACGTAAAGGCTCTGCTCTTGGGGGAGAATGTGTGTGTGTCTGTGTGTGTCACGGCAATTTAATTAGCGAGCACATAACTGTGATGAAATATTCAGCGAGTTTCCCGGCAAAATATGCGCCATAGCCACAGTACAGCCCTGCAGCCAGGGAATATATGTGTGTGTGTGTGTGTGTGTGTGTTCATTTCTGGTATGGCAATTCATTAGAACACCTCATAAAAATCAATTAGCGGCATATTTCAGACCCGCGCCCCTCAAACGATCCCCTGGGTCAAATATTCTTCAAGTGGCTTGCGGCTGTTGCTGCTGTTTCTGCTGCTGCTGCTCTATGGACGATTAGCCGGGAGCTTTGAAGTCTCGCACCGAAAAAGCTCCACGTCAAGCATTTACACACACCCAAAGCGTACATATACATATGTATCCGTACAACACATGCATAAGCCCATACTTTATAAAGTTGACAAGGCTCAAAATGATGACTCACAAAATGAAGCAGGGCGGACGGACTGCAAGGTAGGGCAGGGGCAATTCGAGATGGGACACATCGTGACACACGGGGCCACGAAAATCACGCAAAAACATTAGAAGGTGTTATTTTCATAGAAATTAGATGTGGAAAAGTGTCGTGAAGAGCTGCTGGAAATCAGTAAACCGAAGCATCCCCAAAACCTGGAAAGCATAGAAAAATTTCTCATTTTCAAGAAAATTTAGAATTTTGAGAATATATATTTTTACAAACTGCCTTTTTGACAATTGGCACTCGGGTAAAATGTAGAAGATTTTTGGAGATCAGAGTTTGTTTGACTGTAAAATTTTTTGTGTGTAAAATCAGAATAGGCCGTGATTTTCGAATGTCAATAAATATATTAAAAACTGATTTGATGAGAGACTGAAGAGTACTGAGACTGTTCTTGGAATTCCAAGAATATTGAACTATTCTGCAGAACAGAGATCGATTATCCCGTAATCCGGAGAGAATCCAATCATTTTCAGATATGTTGCAAATTGCAAATCTTTTTCTGGTTGCTGATGCTGTGTTGGACCGTGTCCTCGTTCATTTCCGGTCCATCTCCGTGTCTAGTGCCAGCTCAAAACACAAAACGCAAAACGCAAATATGAATGACGAATTACACACTTTAACTGCCAGGCTGACAGGCACTCATACACACACACACACACCACACTCAACTCATCCGAGTGTACACAGGGAAAATAACAGTAAAATAAGAGAATGCAGACGTGAAGTACGAGTAAGATGAAGAGGACAGTTTGGGTAACGCACAGTCTGGGGCAGCAGGCACATTAAATTATGCTGACAAGGCAGAACGGACAGGGCAGAGGCAGAAGCAGAGGCTGCTGTCAAGGGGAGGAGCTGTAGCTGTGCCATCGTTAGGTGTACAGGAGACACAACTTGCCGGGCAAAATCAGCCACAGTTAACGTCAAAGCTAACACACGGCCAAGAGCCCGACGCGGCGAATAGATGGCAAAAAGCTGAAAAGCAAAGACGAGGACGAACGTGAACGGGAACGGGAACGGGAACGAGGAGCAGGAACAGAAGCAGGACGAATGGGATGCCCGGACTAACTGACGAAAGCAGCCGTGGGCCAAATGAAGCAGACCCCGATGATGATGATGATAATGATGATGATTCGGGCGAGTGGCTTGTTAAAATTCCAGCAAAACGTCAGACAAGCAGTCACCCTGCTATCCTGCTATCCCGCTATCCTGCTTCCCTGTGGAATGTGTGTGTGTCCGTGTGGGGGTGCTGTGTTGTTGTCAATGCAATAAAATGAAAATGAAATAAAATAGACAAAATGGTGGCAGCCAGACGGACAGCAGGCAAAATCCTTGAGGCCAAAGATGGGTGGCCAAAATGCCCAAAATGTTGACTATCCTGATAAGCGAAATATAAGCTCATATGTGCCTCAGAATGAAACAGGAGCGGACCAACAGCCAAAGGGTTGGGATCAGTGATTTACAACTTTATTTTTGATCGAAACAATAAGTAGTAGAATTTTTCCATATATGTAAATAAGTAAATTTTTTGGTTACACGATTTTCTTGGGCTGGTTTTTGAGTTGGCTCCAGGGTTGTCTTAAAATGTTGTTGTCCTTGGCATATTTTTCTGTCCAATTATACGCTTTGTATACAGGAAAAACAAGTGCAGAATCACAAAAATTACGTTTCGAAAGCTGACAAATTAAGGGATTGTAAGCTTTGGCCTTTATCAAGAGTTAACCGCACAAGCCATAGCATCTTCTGTATTCCATCCTATTATCTCTGCCATGACACATTCCCCAAGCCCGCTCCTGGCCCTAGAGCCACATGCGATCTGCCTGAGAGTGGGTGTCCGGGTCCGGCTAACAGAACTTAAATGCCATTAGCCCTCGTCCTGGCACTCGACACTTGGGTCCTGCCACACGGACACGGGGGCGCACAAGTGAAGGGAAGGCCAGGGCGGAGGCAAAAGCGTGCCAGGTAACTAATACACACACTTACACAGAACTAAGCTACTGTACGTGCCCGTGCCCCACACACAGCACAAACAGCACATGGAGGGCACACTCTTTTCGGCCCACACACCACCCACTCTCTCTCTCTTTCTTTCCTCCATTCCATACTACATCTATCTCAGTCGCCATATGACTCTGTCTCTCTCTGTCTGTTCTGTTCTGTGTTCTGTGTTCGGTGCGGTGCTGCCAAGGCAATTGAAATAACTTCTTCCGCTTGCCTGCCCTGCTTCCGCTGCTTGAATTTGTCCCCCAAATCAGCTTCTACCCGACTCTTTGGCTCACTCCCTCTCTGTCGTGCCGTGCCACCCCACTCCACCTCATCATCGTTTTGGAAAAGCTCAACAGACTTGAACTGGCAGTGCTCTTGCCTTTGCCTTTTGCCATTTATTTCCTTTTATTTGGCTTTAAGTGATTTGGCATGGCCTTGGCCACATGTTGCCAGCAACATGAGCTCAGCTCTCTCTCCACAAAAAGGTTGCGAGAGAAGTTTGTCGCTCGTGTGTTGCTTGTGCCTCTTCCTTTTGATGGCAATAAAAAACATTTAAGCACGCATTACCGTTATTGAGCGCCCGCTCTCGGCCTCGGCTTGAATCTGACATTTTGGACTGCGGCACGGAGACACGGAGGCACTGAGGGCAACGTCGACGTCGTTTCTGGTTTCTTGTGGGGGTGGTTGGGTTGGGGGGTTGCTTGCGTGGGGTGTTGGCAGTCTGCCTAAAGTTCTGGGGTGTACGAGTGTGCAATTTGAATTAATTCAAATTGCTTTTGGGGGATGTTAGATCTCCCTCTGCTATTGCGACATATAACGATGCGTTGACAAGTCGGGGACGGAACAGATTGTTGCCAACAAATTAACTGCAATACAATGTTTGTGGAAACATTAGCTTTTGCGGTTTTTAAATGCTGAATATTTTGTGTTTAATTTTGGTTTTGATATGAGATAATCATTTACAAAAAATGGATTTATTTATTTAATTATTTGTTCAACGAAGGATGAAATTCTTGGGCCTATAATACGGGCATCATTCTTCTAAAATATACAAATAATATCAAATATCAAATATTTTCACACTCTTCTTCCGGTGACTTAACGAATTAACTGAAATTGTGTCACACTCAAATGTTGTGGCCATAAATTTTGCAGCTAGCACTCGCAGCAGTTGCAAGAACAAACACGGACTCAGATACAGACGCACATACAATGACAAATGTACAAGACTGTGTACCCCGGTCCACCCAGGCGCTCTTGCCACTTGAAAACGTATGGGCCTCCTAGTTAAATCCTTCCCTTGCTTCCATCTCCATCTCCATCTCTTTCTCGTTCGTTCTCGCTCTCTGTCTCTCGGTCGTTCTTTCGCAATGATTGTGCAACATTTTGTTATGCAAATCACAACGCAGTGCGCCAGGAAATAGGCTACGGACTGACCCACCCAACTTTAACCCAAACTCAACCCCAGCTCCAACCCCAGTCCCAGAGGCCTGGTGCCGGGGGGAGAGGCGGAGCAGGAGCAGGGGCAGGGGCTAAGTAAGTTGAACTACATTCCGCACAGGCAGCAAGTGGCAGCAGAGCGGACTGACGCTGTATTTTATTGCATTACTTTTGGGTCTGGGTCTGTGTCTGAGGCCGTGGCCGGGGCCGGGGCTAAGGAGGAAATGTGGGAAAATAAGGAAGCGAAGCGGAGGCCGGCCTCCGCTTGGGGGCGGACAAATTACATTACCAGCCCGTGCCGTCGGGATGGCAGAAAGACCATTAACAACTTGACGACAAATGTGCAGCTGTTGAAGCTAATCCAACATACCCACTTATTTCGACTCTCTCTGTCTCTCTTTATTCCAGGCAACATTGGCCTAAATGATGCCCGAAACTGAACGCGACTCGCAGTTGGTGGCAGCTGAAATGGTAAGCGGTGCCCTGGGGCACGGCTATGGCATAGTCAAGGATCAGCAGCAGCACCATCATCACCATCATCATCAGCAACACCAGCACCAGCTGCAACTCCAGTTGCAGCAGCAGCAGCAGCAGCAGCACTCCAGCAATTCTACAGCCGATCTCTACAAGATGGCGACCAGCACCTATGTGTACAGCAGTCCTTTGACCATACCGCCCACATCCGTGTCATCGATGGTCAGTCATAGCAGCAAGGAGAAGCTGGTCAATATGTTGCGCGTGCGCGACAACAACAACTGCCACCAGAATATAGGCAGCCCGATCTCCGCCAACACTCCCAATAGCTGCAGCCCACCAACCACATTTCTACTGAAACAGCTGGAGGCGACACCCGCTAGACCCAGCTCAGTGCACCCACAGCTGCCACAGCAGCAGCAGCAGCAGCAGCAACAGCCACAGCAGCGTCGCTCTGCAGCTGCCACAGCAGCCCCAACTAACTGGCACGCCCATGTCTATGCACGTCCACCCAATCGTCCTACACCGCACTCCATAGCCGACATCCTGGGCATGGCTGTGGGCGAGAAGGATGTCCCGGAGACCGCCTTCGATCCAACCGGTCCGGCCAAATCGCCAAACACCATTCTGCAACAGTACCAGGACCAGGCGCCCATGCGCAGCGCCTCCATCTCGATGAGCGATGCCAGCGAGGAGGATGCCGGCTCTGTCAATGCCGCGGCATCTGGAGGAGGTGCAGCCGGAGCTTTAGCTGGAGCTATAGCTGGAGCAGGGCCAACCGTAGCCGCAGTCGTAGCCACTCCGCTCGATCAGCCATTAAATCTGTGTGTGGCCAAAAAGTCGCGCGATGTTCAGAACAGCTCACCCATGCCCTCAGCCGCCGCCACCAAGCAGACAACACTCCTCGGCAAGACCAAGAAGGGTAAGTCAACAATTGGATCGCCCAAAGATATACCCTATAGACTCCCTTAAAAGGTGTCTAGAAATAGTGAATACTGATATTATCGTCTGTGCTTTTGGGGGTGCTGCTAATCGAGTGATCAATTATCCACTTTATTTCTTAGGACCTTCTAGTTTTAGCTTTCTTCAAGTTTAGAGATTTCCTTCCCCATTCAAGGGTATTGAATGCTTCGTTTCCCTCGAATCTAGCTCTACCTTGCTCTCATTATGCCTGGTGCTGATCTCCTGGCCATACCATCATATTGGCGCCGTGGCTGCCATACTTGTGGCAACATATCTGTGGCAACGCTCGACGAGCCTGCCAATTGAGCGGAGCGCAGAGCTCTCAACACGCTTCAGCGAAGCGTGCGGCGGGCAACGCGGCGTATGGGTTGTTCTGCCAACTTAAATGATGCCCATCGCAGCAAATTCCCGTACGCTCTTCGTCTCCTATTTTCGGCTGTTGTTTCTGTTTTTTCTTGGCATCAAAATACGGCCTAATGGCCTGGCCATTAGGATTTACCACACTCCAGTTAGGATTCCCGACTCGACTCGACTCGACTCGGCTCGGCCCGGGAAGCCAATCAATTTTCTACAGAATTTAGCCAGCATTAATAGGTTATTCCTTTTTGTTCGACTTCTGAAAGAGCATAGCTAAACAGCTTTGGAAGTTGTTTCTTTATTTGGATTGGTTGAATATTGTATAAGTATTTCTGTTTATAAATTGATGACGGTTAAGTACTCAATAATGAGCATAATAATGGCTACAAAAAACACAAAAACAAACAGCTTCCGACAGAAGTTTTGAAAGAAATCAGCTGATAGAAGATTTTTCTTGCCCTATATATTCAGAGGCGGGAATACAGTCCTCGTACTAGTATTTAGCTTACAATGTTCCACAAATTAATTCAATCTTGTTCCTTTTAATTCCTTTTAGATATATTTTAGTTGCCAGATTCTTCTAAGTCTTCTGACTGTTTTTGGCTCTGGCTCGACTAAATGAGTGCATACATTGTGTAAACAATTGTACTATGTGCCGAGAACATCTAATTAATTCTGTGAAATATTCTGTATTTAATGGAAAATCTTTACACAAGTTTTCCTACAATATATTGCAATTTGTCACGGCCATTTGTTCAAATTATTTCAAGACGACAGCTTCTCTAATCTGATTATTTTATATATTTTATAGTTTGTATTCGAGATTCAGTTCTTCAGTTCAGTTCTCACTTTTGATAATTAATTAACAATTGAAATGCGGGAAACTTAATTAGCTGCACTCGTTCTCATTTGGCTCGTTCTGTGCAATTTTAATTTGAATTTCAAATTTGAATTTGCGCCGCATTAAAATGATTTAATTCGAAAGAGGCCAACATGAAAAGCAAAGCTATACGAAATACAGAATAATAAAATGCAATTAGCAACAACAAATGCGAAATGGCAATCGACAGCGAAATATACATACAATATTGTACAATGAAATGATGAATACCGAATTTTAATTCAAATTTGTGGCCACTTTTGTTGCAGTTTTCAGTTTTCAATTTTGTTTTTGCGCGTTAAGTGCTCAATGCTCAATGGCTGTGGTGTGTTCGATATTTATTGTTATTAAAATCACGTACCAGACTTGGCCAAAACAACATTTACAACAAACAAACTGCCACTCATTCCCCATTCTGATTGAATGACGAACCTCCAGACAACATTTTCCAGCCACATCCGACTCGACTCTGTTTGTCCCAGTCATCGGGGTAATTATACACAGTATATTAAAGTCAAGTGCACACGACAGCCAGAAGTAGGCAATGTGAACCCCACAAAGAAAGATATAAATATAAGAGCACCACATTACAACCGTGTCTATATAGTCATCTTTGACTGTCCATCCGGTAAGAATATTTCGACATCGTGTCACTAATAAATACTAGAGCCCTGCTTGAACTGGCAACCGAATCGATTCTATAGAATCACTCAGGTATCGCAATTTTAACTATGTTGGATCCGAAAATTTCGGTTTTTTTTTCTCGCTCACTGAAGGTATGAAACGAAAGCATTAAAGAGGCATGAGTAAAGCTGTGGTCTTATGATCACGGTGGATCATAATAAATACTGATTTTTTCTACCTAAACTGTACCGAAGAAAGAATACAAGTTCACTCTCCTTTTCACCCAGAGAGTGGTTTTTGGTTTCATCCCTCTTAAAACAGGAAACACTCTATAGCACCTGTAATTTGTACTCCACCAAATGCCAGATATCTGATTGTCGATTCACCCGATTTCTAACATATTTCCCCTTGTTTTTGTATGTTAATTACCGACATAAATGGAAGTACTACCCCCAGAATTAAACGATCCATGGCGGATTGTACGAGTACTGTACTCTTTTTATGTGCTGTTTACTCAGCAAATCGACATTTAAATGGCTCTCTGGACTGGGCCTAATGAAATGGCATGGCAATTGCCAATTGCCGTTAAGCCGAACAACAACAGGACAAACAACAAACATTTGTGCAAACTTTTTGTATTGTTATTGTTCTAATTGCACAAGCTTTTGGGCTCTATTGTCGTTGTTGTTTTTGGGGCTTTTAACGCCTTTCCCTGCTTGTCCCCGCTTGCTGTTGTTTTTGTTTGTATTTTGCCATTTAGTTTTATTGATTTCGCGCCATTGGGACGCCCTTTGCGCTCGAGTGGTCTCCTCGGCTAGACGCGACTGGACCGGGTTCGGCTCTTGGGGCTCTTGGGGGGTTGTTGGGTAGTGTTGTTCGATAGCAAAAATTGCCAATTACCAGAGGCGACAACAACGGCACAGCGACACAGCGACAATGGCAATGATGTCGCCCTCCCCCGGCTAATTAATCACAGTGTCAGGCATATGTATGCGACTATATGCCATATGAGGCCAGGCCGGGGCGACCCACGCGGTATATTAGCAGTTCGACAACTACAACTACAACTACAGCGAACACGACAGCAGCAACGGCTGTGCTATATCGAACGTTTTGCATTTAACTGTCAATTAGATTTCAATTATGCATTGGTAATTGAAGTTGTCCAGCAGGCATCGTTTCGTTTCGTTTCGCTTCGATTCAGTTGAGTTTGGCTTTGCTTTTGGTATTGGCTTGGCTCGATTCGATGCCAGACACGTTTTGGCCCCAGTCAAGACCAAAAGTTGCAGCCAGAGCAGAGCACAGCATTGTTAACACTTGTTTTCACTCGGACTCGACAAACGACCGCCAGCCGGCCAAAGGCCAAAGATTTAGAGACAAATGAATGCTCTTCAGGGTTTTGTCTACTGAAAATATAAAACAGCTAAGGAGTAATCCATGTATGATGGCAATTCCTTTGCTACTAAGTACTAGCAAGTCCTTTGCCCAGTACTAAGAAGGGATTCAGAATTATTCACTATGAAATCATAAAAAGATAAAAGTACTGTTTATGTTTGTCTTGTACTTTTTATTTGTTTCGCGGGACCGAGCTTTGCTTGAGAAAACCTTATTTTTGAGCAGTATTCTTGTGCGCCAATCACTGCAATGGGAGGGAACAGTTGGAAAAGGAATCATATCATAGGGACTCTACCCGAACTGTTCAGAGAGTAGGAAAGCAGAAAACAAAAGCTAAATAGAAACGTCATAAACTTATGGGGCAAATTGCAAACAAATGCAGCCGCAACAGTTGTTGCTGTTGTTGTTGTTGTTGTTGCTGTTACTGCATATTGAGCAGAGGGAAAGAGAGAGCCAGATAATGAAAGAAAGAAATAAAGACAGGGAGGGAGGGGGCCAGCTGAGGCAAGGCAAGTCAATGGTTGTTATATTTGACTGGCTAATTGCAAAAAGTGGTTATGAAATGACAGCCCAACCAGTCAAGAAACCCAATTGAGGTTAAACAGCTGCGATTCGATGGAAAAGACAGGCAAATACTAAAACTATAGCTGAATTTTTGTTGTTGTTGTCTTTTGCAGAGAACTCGGGCAAGCCGCCGGCCAAAAAGAAGAAAACTACGACCACCGCAACGTCGGTGGCAGCAACCACAGTGGCCATGCCGCCGGACATTAGCCCCACGGGCAGCAGCGACAGCCTGATGCGGGACAAGCTAATGGCCACCAGCACCAGTTCGTCGGGCAGCACCGTCGCCAATGCCCTGCAGATACCCAGCAATAACAATAGCAATATGGAGACCACCGAAGACGACTCCGACTCGGGCTCCACCGATGCGCGGCGCAAGAAGAAGGCCCGCACCACCTTCACGGGGCGCCAGATCTTCGAGCTGGAGAAGCAGTTCGAGGTCAAGAAGTATCTCAGCTCCAGCGAGCGCACCGAGATGGCCAAGCTGCTGATAGTCACTGAAACACAGGTATGCAAGCTGGGGACTATTTTCAACCTTTTAACATTCCACAAAACACATAATGTTTCTCTGGGGATTATGCCAAATATTTGCTTTATTTATTTCGACAACATTTTGCCTGGCAATTTGTGGTCATTTAATTAAATTAAGCTCTCTCTGTTTCCCTTCCGCCCCCCCTCTCCCTGTCTCTGTCTTTCTGTTTACCTCTGTTTCAATAATCCCAATCTAATACTCATATTTTTCAATGAATATTCAATTGTCCGAGTGGGTCCGTAGAGTGTGCTCTCAAATATTCAATTTTCCTAATTTGCAAAAAGCCCGGAAATGCAAATAAAAAAATATTAAAATTAAATAGTTGAACAATGAACAATGGAAGGACTCTCTTCTGTTGAGTATAGTGCGTTAAACCTGTTGAAATTTGTATAGATTAAAGGTAAAAGCTTTATCCGGTATATTCTGGCATAAAACTCAGACACTAATCCCTAGTTCATTCGATGTTATTTATAGCCTGGCCACAATACTCTCAGTGTCGATCTGCATTTACTCAACAATTATCCTAAAATAATTTTTCATCGAAACAACTATTTTTTTGGCAGGCTATTTCTAAGTAGAGTTTAGAATGGCTGAAATGCACTGTTCTTCCAAATAATAGGCCAATAATTTTGCATGTTATATGCAAAATACCTTAGGCCCATTCAAGTTTGGAGTTTAGCTAAAAGAAACATGTTTTTGGCATTAGAATAATTTGGAAATTATTTATCCAACTCAATGCTGGCCCCGGTGCGCCGGCAGCCATGAAATTTATCGTCATTTAATTGAAGTGCCACAACAAAAGGCGGCAAGGTGTGATGCTGGTTAATGCCTCAGTTATTCTAATTGTAGTATTTTAGTGCAGGTTGCAGGTGGCAGTGGCAGCTGGCAGGACATTTTTCGTAGGGGAAAGAGTTAATGCAATTTGTATGGCAACATGAAACTGCCTTAAAGCATGAGCAAACAGAAACACACACCACAGAGAGCGTCGCCCGATTGTAAAATAAATTGAGATTTATTGACTAATTAGAATAAATTAACTTTGCAACAAGGACATGCCTGGGGCCAACTGCTGTCGGCCAATTAGGAGCCACAACACGCACAATTTATGTGTGTGGGCGTCCTCCTCCTTCCCATGTCCTCGCATGACCTTAAAGCGTACATAAAATTAATCAAAACTGAGTAAATTATCACGACTTTGAGAAAAGACATAAATATTCCTTGTCTACGAAGTAAGGACAAGATGTAGGGTCCTGATTAAGGTCGGAATTATCTGCATCTTCCAGTTATATAACAATGAAACACAATTCACTTAGGTGTTCCAACATGGCAGTGTATTTAAGAGTTCAGCTTTAAACACTTCATTTCTACGTTTTCTATCCATCTATCACCTCATAATTCCGCATTATAATCTCTGGCTGCATGCCTAGCTCCTGCCAATAGAATGGCAAACATTCCAGCCCCCGATTTGCATAAATAATCGTTACGTTACGCATACGCCGTGTGGGAGCTCAGCTCAAATGGCATAAGACTAATTGGCAGCCCCAGCTAAAGACAAAGACAGAGACAGATACAGACAGATACAGTTAGACAGAGATAGAGAGCAAATTGGATATGGCCAAACAACAAGGATATGCGTCAGAGGCGCATCGAAGTGCTTGCTTAATTAAATTACATTCTCCATCAAGTCAATTAATTACAATTTCATATACGTATATGTTTGGATATACGTATGTATATATATATAGTCAAACACTAAACACTCTCCCTCCCCCCTGCCCTGCTACTCCTCTTTCTGTGTGTGTGTGTGTGTGAGCCAACATGTTCATGCATGTCGACATGTTCAAGTGTTTTGTCTGTGTTATTAATATTATAAGCCACCACGGCCATTTATCATCCTGGCAGGGTCCAAGGCAAAGGACATGGCAACCGTCGCCCCGTAGTGCAGTCAGTGGCCAGATTTCCACTTCCTCTCTCCCCCGTTCCAGCTGTGTTTATATATAAAACAGGGTCCTGGGCGCATAAACATGTATGTGTTAATCACAGCAATAATATCAGCAAATTAACTGCAGGACACGGACACGAACGCACTGCTGGACTCTCGCACTGGCTCCTCTCGTGTGCGTGTATCCTGCTGTGGCCAGCATTAAGCCTCTCGGCCATTTGCATTGGCACTTGCCAATTTTCCCATTGACCGCCCACACACACACACACACATACCGTACGAGTACTGTGGGCTCGGATCAGGTTTACTTTGCACAGTGCCCCTATGACCACTAATTGGAATCAAATTAACAGATTGAGTGTTTCAACCTGCCCAGGAGCCAGGATAAACATTTAAAAAAGAATACGCTTTTGTGGAGTTTGAAAAACTTTCGCGATAATCTGAATATTTACATGGAGGATCAATAGATGCGATTGTCTGGCAGTCGATAGGTGTTCAGGCTCCAAATGCCACTACAACTAGAGCCTCGCTTCCTTAAACTCACTTCCTTAAAAGTGTCGGAATATATGGGCCTTAAACAAAGTGAGAGTCATAAAACGCTCTCTAAATAGATTTCGAATCAGACATAATGACTGTGTGGAACACTCTAGCATCCACCTCGCACTCCTCCGTGGAGGGGCCACTCCTTGTCCCACCCATCCAGAGGGCCTCCGCTTGTCTGCATCGTCTGTCATCAACAAACTGTAAAATAGCCTTAAGCCAGATAAAAATCAATTAATTACGCGTAGATGCGGCTGTCCCTGCCCCTCCCCTTGGCGTTGCAATGCGCAGCAGCATGCAGCACACACACACACGCAGGGACACTCACCCACACTCTGGCAAACTGACAACATTGTAATTGTGTTGCGATTACCAAACGAACGTCACGCGCCAAACGCAGCAAATTACATTTGCATATTAGTGCCAGCGGCCAAAGAGGAGCAGGCCATGCCACACAGAGGGGGAGGCGGGTAGAATAATGCTGCCTGCCGTATGGTGCATGCTGCACAGATAGGGGCCTGGCCTGTCCTGCTCCACCGACACTCTGTTTAGCTTGCGGTATGCCGTGTGCAACTGTCGCGACAATTTGCATTAGGCATTTCATTTTAAATGTTTGCCCACGCAGGGCTCATAATGTAACCCGAATGTAATTGCCACTCAGGTGCGCGCCCCCGGGAGTGACCTAAATGCTGATTTACTCAGTGATCCGAACTAGTGGTTTCTATGCAAATTATCATCATTTGGTTCTCACAGAGAGATAGAGAGGGTTGATCTGTGGATTGCAACTTGAACTATGTATTACTGAGACTTATTGCTGCTTTTGTCTACAGTTTTCTTAGACGAATTAATGGAAACCAAGTATATCTAGTGGTTGACCAATACTATGCTGAAATATATTGCCTGTTTTTGAACTGTTTCCATTCGATTCAAGTGGCTCAATCCTACCGCACCGCCCCGCACTCCAGCGACTGGGAATCAGTTCTCAACTGAACCACACAACTCATATGCAGATGCCCCACTCTGCAGATTTGACCCCAGTCTCTCTGTCTCTCCGTCACTGTATTCTGTGAGTGTCGGTTTGTTGGTTTGGCCCAGGCCCAGGCCGAGGCCTAGGCCCTGTCCTGGCTCTCTGGCAGTTGGCCAAATGACAAATGCGATAATTAAATTAAACTGCTGCCACAAGCAGCACAAACAAATCAAATGGCAATTCATCTCTGAGGGCAGCAGCAGCCCCGAGAACGGTGACCAGACCCCATTCAGGCCATATTGTTGTGGGTTTCACATTGTTTCTGCTGCTGCCGCTGCTGCTGTGCTTGTAGGCCTCCAGGCTTATTTACATTCATGGCCTGTTTGTGTCATTGAAAGGGCAAAAATTATGCTGCGTAAAATTAATTTTTGCACACAATACTCGTATACCATATGCAAATGAACAAGCAAATACTCGTTGCCGAATTGCCTTTGGGCAACTGCAGATAGTCCGCTATCCAGTTGGATTATTATTGTTGTTGTTAATATTGCCATCGATATCTATCAGTTGCCGTTTGGGATTGCATTCCACAAATAATTCTGTCATTTACAGGCAATCAAACAATTATTTCACTATTTTATTACTTAATGGTCGGGCAATTAAATAAAATATTGCATATAATAATTCCCGTTGCAAAAGGAATTGGCATGAGTTTTATTATTATTATATTTTCATTAGGCAATAGAAATTCGAAATAAAATGAGATGATTATTGATGCCTTCTGCGTAGACCCACTTCTCTTTTAAGTGTTTTTCCTATGACTATAATAATTCCTATAGACCTTAATCGTTTATTCATAGATTTTAGCAAACGATACCTTAACAGCGCCTAACTAATGCACTTTCCAAAACAAACCATAAAGTCTAAATTTTGAAAAAAGTCCCCATATCTATTTGGTTTGTGGAGTAGTGTTATCAGCATATTTCCTTGAATGCTCAATAGAATCCATTTTCCGATTCGTTTATTTACATTTAGAAGCCCTCGACTTATTCCCTTGGTTTAATTAATTACCTTATTAAGGCTAATTTGCTTTTATTAGTTGGTAATTATTAAACCAATTTATGAATAACTTAAACACACACCACACACAAATATCGAGCATACGTCGTGTAGCCATAAGCCTTTAGCAAAAATTAAATTTTAAGCAAAGCAAACAGCATTTCACTTTTCCCCATAATTAATAAATAAATACTGTCTAATTGATAATATATTTATGTTTCGATAATATTTGCTGGGCCCCCACATTCTCACAGTGCCCCATCCAAAAACATACTTTGTGGCAGCCGCAAAAGTGTCACTAATTTATTTTGCTCTCTGAATGTGCATTAACTTAAAACAATAAATGCAATTTGGTATTATTAGTATAATTTCGGGACCGCAACTTAATTAAATTGTTACGCATACGCCCCGCTGCCACCACACAAATGGCTCGCTCTCTCTCCCCCTCTCTTTCTAAGTATTATTTCAGCTTTATGCTGGGCTTCCATTCAGTTTTTACAGCTCTGCTCTCGATGGCTGCTGCTGCTGGTGTTGTTGTATTCGGATATTTTTGCATAAATAATTTAATTTGATGGCGGACTACTTGAAATTATTCATAAATCACTTTAACACCGCAATGGCAGGCAGCAGCACCAGCAGCATCTGCCTCGATTGGCGACGAGCAGCAGGTCTGGGCTGCTTAAAACAAAAAGATGGGCGTTCCCAAGAAAGCACATTGTTCAGATGACTCTCTGGCTGTCTCTCTCGAGCCCACGATCGCTATCGTTCTTTCCTGTGTGTGTGTGTGTGTGTGTGATCGCCGGAGCGTAGACAACGATCGCTTTCGCTCGCTATTTGTGGGCGTTGCTTAATTTGTATACCCTGTACGTTCAGAAAACCAAGAGCTTATCTTGGGGATCACTAGAACAAAGGCAACTTAGATTTAGTATATATGTTGATCCATTATGCATACAGCAAGTCATCCAAATCCATTAAAAATAATCCTGATCGAAAACTTACTCCATGCACTTGCAGATCATCTTCTACTCAGTGCACAAAATAAACTAATTTCGTGAAGTTCGAGGGGCATCCAATAGTCGCAACACTCAAATGAAACGTTTTTATTTTTCTCATTTCACCTCCCAAATTCTTTCTTTGCGGCTGCCAAAAACTACTAAATACTTGCCAATTAGCAAATCAGCCGTAGATGACGGCTTTTCATTTTGAAAAATTATTAACAATTATCCCCGCCAGTGTGCTTGTGCGTGAAACAATTAACTTTGAACGCTCAGAATGTAATTAATAACTAGCATCACCACAAGACCCGGGCAAGAAAACAAAATACAAAAAGCCAAAAAAGCAGCAAGGGCAAAAGAGCAGCAACAAAAACTTGTCAAAAGAACATAATTTGCAAACAGCCAAATGAGTGGGTGTGGGTGTGGGTGCCCCGTCAAAGGCTATGTGTATTCTGACCAACGGAACCACAACAAATGGTGGGGCGGTGGGGGCTATTTTGTAGACAACAAAACACAATGAGCCAATTAAAAGTCGAGAGGGCGATGTCGGCCAAAAACTTCTGCCAAAGCGAAAGGCAAAGCAGACCAAAACAAAACTAGAGCTGAAATGAAATTAAACCGACATTTCAGTGGTGTCCCACTCCCACTCCTCCACTGACTATATCTCCCATTCCGCCTTTTCTAGCTAATAAGCATAATTTATGCTGCTTGGAGCAGCCGTTTGAAATTAAATTCATAAAAACAGCACCGCTAATCAAACAAAAAACTAAAAATAAAATGCTAAATTACCAAAACATAAAGGAAATGTTTCGTAGAGAAACACAATTTGAAAATTATCATTCAGGGGCTTACTTTAAACCACAACGAGAGTATGGTATTTCCCGATTTTGAATGCAGCAATCAAATAAATTAGTCTTGATCAAAAGCTGAGTTTATACAGAAATTAACATTAGATCCTCAGTTTATTATATGGGAACATAGCCTATACAAATTAGATTAAAATCGGATGGGAATGGGTGGGAATTAAATATCTGCAAGGCTATGTAAAACTTTGCCGCCCAAAGCTATCATTTCTTTCGTATTATTCCGTTGCATTCTGTTGATTTATGTTCCTTTACATTCGCCGAATTTTCGCACTGTCGCTGTTTCTGTTGGGTTGTCTCTTAGATTTTAAATTTTAAAAGCAGATTTTTATTTTAGTTTTCGGGAAATCGTAAAGGAAAATTGCTACGAAATACTCATACATGCTCGTATTTGATCCCTTGATGAGGCTAGACGACTTCTGCGATGCCAATTCTCATCGTAGAATTTTTCTAATTTCACACATCGCCTGACATGAGTCTTCCAACTGGGCTACTCGTACCGCACCCATCCCATTCGGGGGTCAGTAAACCCCATGTAAATGTAAATGCAAATGAAATTCTCTCCATTTCGCATTATCCTGTGGATTCAATCCAGATGAATTTATGGCATTCCATGTACAGCAACAACAATCTGAAACTAGCATTAACAATGTGCAATTATTACACGTAAATGATGTTGCATAAATACCTCTCCATCTCCCTGCCTGTCTCTGTAGAGGCTGTTCCCCTTTGGTCCATTAAAAGCATTTGCTGCCAGTCCATCCCCTCCCCTCTTGGGGCAATATGCTGCAATCTCGTTGAATATCCGGAGATGTTGTTGGGCATTGTTTTGTTGGGGCTGACGGCCACAAAGCTGGGCAGCAGTTTGCATTTACGAGTATGTCTATCCAATTAATAACACAACAAATTGAAGCCAAGCATTTCAGTCCCATATCCCCATATCAAATACTCCAATGGCATTGTTATTTAATTAAGAGCCCCACAATATGATAGGCACACATTTGAGGATTCAAATATTCAGACGAAATATGACGAGTTTTGTGCAGATCAAATTATATATATCCTTTAATATATACAGCTTCTTTGGAGTAAATTTTTTGTTGTTTCCCATATCCTTCAAGGAATCTACAGATATCCAGACTCTTCCAAAGCAATTCTTTTGCAAATCTACACCCCGATTCCTGTATTCCGATTGACTACCTCCGCGTTAGTGATTGCCTCTTAATGGCATCACCTCTTCGCGGTGGCAATCAAATAATCCAACTGTGCATTTTACACCGCATTGAGCCGAAGCTTTCAGGACGCGTTTGCCAAACTGCACGCTCAGGTTCGAGGTCCTTTTGGTATGTTTCGTATATGTGTGCATACAGATGCATGTGTATATAGATGCCTGTGTGTTCGATGGCGAACATAATCCAGAATGACAGGGGCAATGCAGTGATTATGTTATTAATTACGAATGCCATTGCAATGCGAATGTTTGCACTGAGCAAAGTGTCTCATTACACATCAGGAATCGGCCGAGTTTGCTGCAAAATGGATTTAGCCAGAATTGCAAAATTAATGCGGTGCACAATGATTACGTAATAAAGAGAGGAGCCGGAATCATTAGCCACTACACGTGAGATGTCCGGTTCGAATGAGCTATAATTTTTTCTAATAGGTGTTCCCTGCTATTTCGTACCGCATTCCTCATGAACGTTAGCAATTATCATAATTTTTTCAACACCCATAAACAAACAAATAAACAAACAAAAATATGCTAAATTACACATTAAAAACATTATTTGTGAAGAGGAAACGAAGTGAATGTTGAATTTTTCTTGGCACCCCCAGAGAATTATGTACAGCAGCCGCCGCCATTACAAAGTAGCAGGGCTCCCCTTAAAAAAAGTCCTCTCTCTCTCTGGATGGATGTAATTTGGCTGCTCATTGTTGGCCAGGCCAGGCCAGAGCATCATCATCTTCTGGACCCCTGCGTTTATTTTAGAAAAAGTGCGCGGAAAATGTGAAAATTAATTATACCAAGCGCACACGCAGCATATAGAGACAGCGAGCAAAGGCGTAGGGGGAAGGGGAAACGCCTAACAGCATGGGTTATGTGCTAATGAAAATTGCAGAAGACCCGACCAGACTAGACAACCGACTATTTAAGGATCCTCTCGCACTGCTCTCTGATCTGATGGCGTTGATTGAAATGCGTGTACGGGGCAAACAAAGTAGCTGAAACGCTTCTGTCATAAACCTATTTAAGTTGGGGGAATGGAGAGGAATGGGCTGGCATATACTATGTATGTATGTACGAGTATGTAGTAGCTTTTGTTTGCCTTTCGGGCTATTTATGCGCTCTGTTTCTGTCATCTTTTACTCGCACACAGATATGTACACTCTCCCATTTAAATGTCAATAAATCATAAGCGAGCCTGGGGAAGAACTGGGGAACGGGGGACACGACACGTTTCCCTTTATTTTTAGACATTTTTCCAACATTTGCAGCTTAATGAGGTTTAGTGTTTGGATCATAACATCAGAAACAATGAAGCTTATTTATGATAGGAAATCTATCCCAGCCCAACCCAACCCAAACCACAGAGAAGCGGAACAAGTTAGGTGTTCTGTTCTGCTAGAGGAATTCGACAAACAGAATTTATTAATGAAGATTTATGCAATATTTACCTAAACGAGCGCCGATTCGTTAGCATTAATAATACGAAAATTCACGAATCAATTAGATCATCATGCACAGAATGGCTCCAATTTCGGCTAGGGCGCACCTGAAGCTAAATTGGAAGGCTAATACGACTGGAGAATACCCTCCCCTCGGCTTTTTGTATGTACTTGGGGCCTAAGTGCAGGATAGTATCAAAGACAATGTAAAGTAAAGACTAAAGTAAAGGGTATGTCTCGACTAGCTTTTAAAAGAATACACGCATACAGCCAGCGGCCTGGAGCCTGTATGAGCGTTACTCGTCTTAATAATTTTATTGTTTAAAACCTCGGAAAAGGTCTATTCTACCTGCAACATACATACATATATTTACACAATAATTCCATATACCATAGTAAGTACTTGAGCTTCAAGTACTGGCTACAATATTCAAAAATTAAATATATGTATGTGCGGTGCATATGGAGATGTTGATGATGATGATCAGAGGAGGGTGATTTGCGCACCGCGGGCCACACGAAAAGTGCCCGCATCCGAATGGCCATAAAAACAAACCCATTCAAGTAAAAGGAAGAGGAAAAATGAATCGGAATAAAGGGAAGAATCTACTTTCGATGGGCCATTAAGAGTGTTCATAAGGTAAACATAGGAAATGCTTTATTGTTTATGAACGTACTTAATTGGGACTGGGTTTGGGGTTGGGGTTGGTGTTTCGAGGCTGTTCTTGTGGACTCGCGGGATGAGTAATTGCCGATGGTATAAGGCCAAAAATAATTATGAGGAAACTAGCCAGCCAGTCGGCCAGTGGTCGGGCAGTTTTCAGGTAGTGGGGTAGAGTACTCTACCCTCTCATAATCCATCTTCATCCATAAAATAAACAATTTTCGTATGCATCAATCCCTCGTCGAGTACATAACGTTTTCCATTCTGTGTTCATGTGTCCGTGTGTGCGTGTGTGTGTGGATAAATTAGAAAATATTTGGCAATCAATTAATTGATTTTCCAACTGAAAATTTACGATTTGAATGTGTGTGTATGTACTTGAGCATTTCCTTTTGAAAATTGATTGCTGATTTGGGGGGAGAGCGGGTGTTGGCGGGTTATTGAGTGCCGTTTTCATGTTAATTTCATAATTTTTACGCTATTCCGGGGAAATGAGCATGCATGTCATATGGCAGCATCTCTATCTTTGGACGAGTGTGTGCCTGTGTGTGTATCAGTGTGTAGTGTGTGTCAGTGTGTGCGGACATGCCGCTGAAATACTAATTATGTGCGCGATTTAAATAGATTTTTCATTTATTCAGCTAGGCCATCATTATACACTTGAAAAGGGTATTGGCATTTTGAACAGATGAATGCGCCGCTGTGGGTTATACGGAAAAATATAGTGGATGAAAATTAACAGCCACCCAAGGGAGTACACATAAGATCGCATCACTACTAAATCATGTATCTTCCACTACTTCATGTATCTATAAGAATATCTTAATTTTTCTAAAGAAAAAATTAGGTTGTAGGCCTAAGCTCAAAAATCTTTTTAAAAAATTCATTAATCGCAATTTAGCGACTTGTCACATTTTCATAATTTTCCCTCGGCATTTGCAGAGTCAATATCCAACAAAATTAATGAATTGATAAAAGACTTGTATGATCTCTCATATAGTATTTATTTCGTGTCGATACAAAGTCTATACCTGAGGATATAATGTGAGCCAAAGTTGAAACAAAGTTGTTACAAACATTATGTTTATGGCTTTCAAACTAAACAAATTCAATCAAATCTGATCAGATCCTATATGAATTATATAGTATCTTTTATAGCAGAATACATCTCGAAGGGTATCAAAATCTCCGGCCCCATAAACATACACACTTTCTCGTTTTTGGATGAAATGGAAATGAAAACGAAGATGAGAGGCAAATGTTTTATGTTGCGCCACTGACTGGTGCGGCCTGCTGGTGGAGCGGGTGGGTGGAGTGGTGCTGCCACACGGCATGGACTGGTGGCTGGTGTTTGGCTTTTGACAGGCGCCCATCATTTCATCATTTCTGCTTGTTTTGAGTTTGAGAGGAGACTCGCTGACTGCTGCGTGACTGAGTGACGGGGGGCGGAAGTGTTGTGCGAGAGCAGGATACACAATTTTCTAATTATTTGTTGTACGCCCCACTAATAAGGCCAAATGGGGCATAAACATGCATAATTATGGCGGCACAAACCGTTTGCCGGGTGGCATGTTGCAAACGCTGTTTCATTGTCTTGCACACAGGCCACAATCCACACAGATGGAGCCTCCTTTCAGCGAATCGGCGACTAAAATGGTATATTTTATGAAAATATTAAGTGAATTATAGTTGCTGCCGGTATTTAAATGGGAGGATGAGGAGGATTCTATGGCATAAAGTATACTGTTTTATATTCTTTCTACACTCTTCCTTTCACAGACAAACAAATTTTAAAATAATTTTTAAGCATTTAAATTAAATTTTAATCCCCTTTTTCCCTCTCTTTTCAGGTTAAAATCTGGTTCCAGAATCGTCGCACAAAGTGGAAAAAGCAGGATAATGTCACCAATAATGAGGCTGCCGAGCACAAATCCACAAATGCCAATAAATCGGGCGGAGGAATCGAACAGCAGCCTACGGCACCAACAACAACTGGTGGCAGTGCTTCTGCTGTGGAGAGTGCAGGCGCAACGGCCACCAAAAAGTCTACAAATGCCCAAGGAGAGAAAATCCGCGGCAGCAACAACAACAACAATTCGGTCTCTTTGGCCAACAACAATAGCGTTAACAATGAAGGCAAGTTGCCAAACAAACAGACAACATCAAAAGTTAAGAAACAATTAAATGCGTTGCTGGAAAAGGCAGCAAAAACATCAAATTCGAATGGCGGAAGTGCCTCAAATCGCAGCGAGAACGAGAAAGTTGAAATGGCTGCCACCAAATCCGGCGAGAAGCGTCATCACCCATCCAACAACAACAACAATGTGGGAGAGTCCAAGTTGATGCATCAGCGCCTGCACCAGCATGCCATAGCGCTGACCGTGGAGCCGGCCGCCCCCTTAGAGCAGACTGAGAAGCTGGACATCAAGCTGGAAGAGTCGCCGCAGCACCGCGAGCTCCAGTTGAGCCTGCAGCGTGCTGCTGTGGCCGCCAAGGCAGCCGCTGCTGCCGCTCAGCAGAACGGCTGCAGTCCACCGCCACAGAATGCAGCGCCTACGGCGCTCCTGACCGAAATGGATTTCGAGAGCAGCCTGGCCGCCTCCAAGATATCCATAGCCCTGGCTTTGGCCAGCAAACAGATGAAGCAGGCCGAGGCCGAGGCCAAGGAGAAGCTGGTGAAGCAGGAAAGCGAGTCTGAGGACGATGAGGAGACGTCCACCGAGCATGGCGACTCCACAGAGGCACACGACTCCCAGGATCAGGATGTGTCGTCGATGCGCGAGATCTAAGCTGATGGATCAGTCACTCCGGAAACAGTCAAATTAACCTGTGCCAAAAAGTCGAATATTGCTCACACCCACACACACCAAACACACCAAACACACCAGACACACCCCTCCCAATACATCTTTAAATATAATTGTAATTGTAACTATAAATATAATTTACTTAACACGTACGATTGTAACTCTGTTCACCCCTAGGCGTGTGTATTTGTATTTAATTTATTGTATGCTTAAGCGATTTAGCCTAGGACTAGGACTGGGCCTTGTAAATGTTGCCATTAGAAACGCATTTATGTAAATGTCTAAATGGAGAGCCACTGCAGCCACTACGTAAATGTAATTTGAACTTTCGAAAATTTCATGTGATAATGTATACGATGGCGAGAGGATAGAGGATAGAAGATAAAGAATAAAGGATAAAGGATAGGGAAAAGAAGATACGCGTTGCCCGGAGGCATAGCAACAATTACAAATTGCAAAATTGATTTTACTACTTGAACTATGAACTATATAAATGTAGGTCTAAGGCTATTGTATGTGTACGCTATGCTACCCTGTAAAATGCAATTGAATGAAACATATTTATTGAGTGTTTGTACAAAACAACAAAACAAAAAGCCCGAAAAAAAAACTAAATAAGGCAAAAGAGAACAAATCGCCGCCGTTACACATTTTAAATTCAACAAATTAAAAAGAATATAAAAAATAAATTCAATGAATCACAGGCGTCGCATTTTGGCCGGTGGTCGGGCGGGGAGTTCTGCTGGCACATCCACCACACCCTCCGAGGTGATCAGGAACTCGGCAAAGCTGTTGGGCGTCTCGGGAGAGTACACAACCTCCAGCTTTCGTACTGTGAGCAGTTGATCCTTGACCCGGTGCTGCTTGGGCACCCGCGAAATGCGCATGCGAGTGCGTCCCAGATGCGCCCATTGCAGGCCCAGGCAGGGTACTTCATCCTGCAGCGGCCCGGTCGCCAAGCCACTGCCACTGGACGCCACTTGATTGACGCACACCACGGCACAGTTGTACTTGTCCGCATAGCTGATCAGGGCATCGGCCAGGCGGCGCATTTGCCGGGCACGCTCCAGAAAGTCCGTATAGAGCCGGAAGATGGCAGCCACGGAGTCGATGATGATCAGTCCAATGCTGTGCTGCTGCAGCAGACGCGGCAAACGATTGCTCACACAGTTGATAAGGGGTTGCTGAAGTGGATTTGAATAGGATAAACTGGGTTCTTAGTGGTTTTCTCTCACTCACGCTCTCGTACTGATGTTCGACGAAAATGTTTCCCAGAAAGTTCAGTTGCTCCTGGGGGTAGCGCGCCTCTAAGGCCTTGCTCATCTCCAGCAGGCGGCGCGCCGGAAAGGCATCCTCTGTGCATATATAGGCCACTCCCCTGCCCAGGCCCCCAAGTTTCACTGGCAACTGGACACAGAGCGCGAGCTGCAGTAGCAGTTGTGTCTTGCCCACGCCGGCGGCCCCGCAGATTTCGGTTATACCCCGCGTGACCACGCCTCCGCCCGTACAGCGATCCAGGGCAGAGCAGCCAAAAGATACGCGTGACCATTTGACATTGGCCAGTGGCTTGAACAGGGAATCGGCTGGGGGGGAAATCAGTTCAAGTGCAGGTCAGTTTCACTCTCGAGAATGGTTATCCCTTACCTGACAGCGGGGTCTCCGCTAGCCACTTGGCCGCCGCATCCTTCAGCACGCGGACATCGTCCGGCGTGCACTTACGCACCAGGGTGTAAAGTGATTTGGTGCGGGTGTCCAGAAACTTGATCCTGGGCGTCGTCAGCACGGCCTCTGGCGTGAGAACATTGACTGAAGTGGGAATTGCATTAAAGGCGCATTAGATGACACTTCAACAAAGTTCCCCATTCTTACCGTTCTCCGCAATTTCCCTAATATGCTTAGGCAATTGATCCAAAAAGTTTGTCATCGCTGCGGAGCCCGGAGCGAGTGTGATGGCATGCCTGGTGCTGCTTTGCGTGCGGCCCGACACGGAAGGTGTCTCGTCTCAACACCTGCGGAATTATCTCCTTGGCAGCGAATAATTTATTGATCAAGCAAACCTAAATCATTGCCGACCCCACGATTTGAGATTGCCGGCTTTCATCGGGAAATCAGCTGACTTTGGAAGTAGGCCACACATAGCAAAAGTGACCCGGACAATGCTTCATTATGGTTTTTACCGAAACTTATAATGACTGTCAATCATAAAAACACCAAAAATCACTTGCATAATGGTTTTTTTTCCAATCATTCATTTAATTGCGTACATTTTTTGCACAGAGAAAAACACACAAGAACGATCGATAGTTGCAGCCGATAGTTGGCCACGATCGTTGCTGCGACCTGCTGCTGCTGCTGCTCCTGCTCCTGTTCATGAAATTTGTATGTTTGACTGCAGTTGCTGTTGTTGGTGTTGTTGTGGTTGGAGTGGGGTCTAACTTAACAAACTATTTGCGGGCTCTAATGCTTGGGTGTGGGCTTGGAGAGCTCGGCCAGTGCCCGGGCCTCGGCTTCGGCGTTGCGCTTCTTCTCCTCGGCCAACTTTGCATCGCGGACCACCTTCTGCTGTGCCTCGATCTCGCGGACCTTCTCCTCCTTCTTGGACAGGCGGCTCTGGTGGGCGGCGCCGTAGGCAATGCCCACGAGCAGCAGGGACCATCTGCCGAGCTTGATCAGCGGCGAGACACGGACTGGAGGCTGAGACATGGCTAGTAGTTATGTAATGGTCCGACCGAAAACTGCAAGAAAAGAGGACACATCAGTTACGTACACTATTTCAAAGTTCCTCAGAGACGGCGTTTCAACCACCGTTTTTCTTGAGGCTGGTTTTATATCCACATAATCTATTAAATAAGCGCAATTACCACAAATCGATGCGATTGCAACAGTAGCAAAATATAACCTTAAAACAGCTGTCAGATTGGCAAGTGCGCTATCGATATTTCTATCGGTAGTTGTGCAGAGTTGCCGCAATGTTATTGTTTCGCGAAATAATAGAATATTCTATATTACAGATACAAAGTAAAAGTTCGACCTGGTTAAATGTATAAATTTGATTGCGTCTAGAAAGGTAAAAAGCTGTCAAGTGAAATATGTTTCAACGCCTACATATGTTGTCATAGTTGCAACACTAAATATACCTTGCATCGCGATGCGAATGTCAAAGGCAGAACTCAAAGCCTGGAAGAAAAAAAAAGTGTTGTTTTATTGAAAACATGGCGAATTTCAGCTAAAAGAGCAGGTGCAATCACAAACTATTCGATTCTGGAATTAATTGCCAGGCAGCAGTGCATAGAAATTAAGGGTGCATCAAAATTGACGCGTGTTAAATGCAAACAAGAAAATTCCAACACAGACCTTGAGTGGTAGCACACATACACATCTGGCAAACACACACACACACACATCTTGATAAACGGGGCCCAGTCGAAAACGTCATACACATATTCGCCGTCCCGCCCGCACGCTGCTTTAAGCCAAATTAGCAGACTTTTTCAAGCAGGAAGTCCGGTCCGAGGATCCAACCACGACGACAGCTGCAAAATGGTAAACGTGCCGCCCCTGCTGTGCAGCACGCCGCCACCGATCGATTTTGGCGAGGACGACGACGACTCCGGGCTGCAGTCGACGATCAACTTGGACGACGGTGACGAATACCCCGACGATGACTTTCGCTTAGTCACCAGCCGCTCAACGGGGCTCGAAGCGGGGCTCAATGCAAAAGGTAATTTCGCTGCCAACTGGGTTTTTATTAGATATGGAAGTCTTTTCTAATTTGTATGCTCCACTTGTAGAAGCACAGTCACAGTCACAGCCAGAACCCCAACACCAATCCGTAGCCATATCAGCGTACAGTGAACGGCCGCCCGATCTGGAACTGATTGAGAATTGTGAGATTAGCAAACCATCTGTAGACGCCATTAAGCAAACTGTGGAGGCTTTCAATTACCAAGTGAAACAGTCGCAATCGCTTGAGGGGTACGACGGTTATCAGGAAACGCCCCCGCCCCTGGCAGATGAGTTGGAGGAATCCGAAGAAGTGGAGGAAGAGGAAGCCAATATAAATGACAACGTGCCGTCCCTTAAATTGGACAGCCTGAGTCTGTATTCCACGGAAAGTGTCTCGGCCTCGTCCACACTGTCGCCCGTTGCAGATGCCGACGAGGAGATGCCGCCACCACCAACGACTACGACGACAACCACAACCACAACCAAAGCACCTGCACTTGCACCTGTCCTCAGCCATCAAGTCACGCTGGAGGATGTGTCCGATGACAGCGACGAGGAGTGTTCGCCAAAGAAACCCAAAGAACTATTTATACGCGAGGGAGCCGAAGATTTCTTTGCCATTGAAGTACTGGCCACACCCCCAGCCACAGCCACACTGACCTCCACCCAGACCCAGTCCCAGTCCTCCTTCTCCCAGTTGGAAAAGCCAGCAGCGGATGCAGATTTATTTAATTTTGCTGATAGTTTTGAAGAGGCGACAGCACAGTCCTCTGTTCGGAAGGATGTCATCCAAGAGCAGCAGCAGCAGCAGCAACAAACGAATGATGAGGACGAATTTTATGACTTTGGCGACTTTGATGATTTTTCGGCTGTGCCCACGCCAACAGTGGAAGCTATGCCACCGCCAGTTCAGCAGAGAAAAGATTCCCTGGAGGCTGCTCCTCCAGCAACTGCTGCAGATGATGGCTTCGATGATTTTCAAGAGTTTGCCACTCCCCCAGAAGGTGATGCCGACGATGACGATGACTTTGGTGACTTCTCAGAGCCCCTCACAGCACCCATACCCATAGCCGTAGCCGTGCCTCCGCCACCGCCGCCTGCAGCAGTCCACCTGAGCATTGATGAGCGCATCAAGCCAGTCCTAGAGCTAATGTTTCCCCTGTCCCAGGAGAGCAGTGCCGCGAATGAGGCCAAACGGCGGCCCCTGGCCCAGTGTCAGACCTTCAATTTTGGTGCCATCGAGCAGGCGCAGGCCCTGGACTATCAGTGGACCAGCTCGGAGATGAGGCACTCCCTAGTGCGGTCCCTGGGCATCGATTCAAGAAATATAGTAGGACAATTCCCACCAGTTAGGGTTGGGCTCAATGCTAATGCGATTTATGTTTATTCCAGCTCTTTGGGGACAAGTGGAATGCTTCCATGCCGCGCTTCGCTGCCAATCTGAGCTTCGATCCTCTGAAGCCGCTCAAGCCGCTGGAGGCCACGCCCCTGAACAGCCAGCAGTCAGTGGGTAAGTGCTGCATCCCAGATAGTCCCCATCTTATATGCTATATGCTATATGCTATATGCTATATACAGATTATACACCACTTAGTTTAAACGCAAATTAACCGCTACACAAGTTTTTCCACCCGCCTATCGCTCGCTAATTTCTCTTACAAAATGCTTTCCGTTGCCGTTCCGTTTTCCCCGCTTTTCCGGATTGGCCTGCGCTCCTTTTGTTACGGTTTTTCGTTTGTTTCTCCCTCCCACACCGACACCCCACACCCCACAGCCCACAGTTTTGTCCACTCTCAATACTGAATTGATGAACATTTACTCGTATCCCAAACGATGATAAATTGTATCTAGATACACATGTACAGACCTTACAATTGGAAGAACTAGACCAAGAACTAACGATGATGCTGGCTGATAAAATAAATCCTCTTGTTACCTCTAACCTCCACACCAATAACCACGAACTAAATGAAAATGGTAATGCTGCTGCTGCCGCTGCTGCCCGACCCCAAACGGATGACAATCTGATGATGGATTCCCCCTCTAACAAACCACACAATGATATGCACCATTCTTCATCATTAACCACACTCCTCAATAACGATAATGATAACAACAATCATGCAACAACAAACACAATAAATCTACTCACTGATCACGATGCCTTCTTGCTGGATTTTAGTAAGTTTCGTTTGGGCGTTCTGTGCGTGTGTTTGTTTGCGTGTGTGTCTGTTGTAGTGTTTTCCGTTTTGCTTTTTGTTTTTGCTCTCTTCTCTCTACTCTACTCTACTCTATTCCCTATTCCAAAATGATTCTGAATCCCCACATCTGGTTTCCCCGTTCTTGTTACTTTTGTTTCTTTGGCACAAAAAAGCATCATCTAAACCAGAGCCCTGCATGAATCCACAGTGTTCATAGAATCACAGCTATACTCATGCCTGGTCAGTACTTTCGGGTCGCCCCGAATCCAAGCCTGTTCATGCAGGGCTCTAACCGCAACCTCCGAGCTATCTCGAAGCACAAGTAGTTGTTCCAACCCAGAAAAATATCTCCCCCCCCCCATTTATTTAGCTAGATTTTATGGGATAATGCTGTTGATATATCTCTTGCTGAGCTTGCAGTGCCTCAAACTCTCTCCCCATATTCATACGATCTGCCCAGGACTAACACCACTAATGCTTTCTTTTCCTCTTTCCTAGGATTGGAGGCAACAACAGCAACAGCCACCGCAGCAGCACAAACGGGCCAAACTGAAGCGCGGGCTGGCCCGTCTAATGGGGAAAAGTGTGTCGTCGCCAGCAGCACCGAAACCACCAACTTTGACCAGGGCAACGTTAACCCAGACATTAATAGCGACCGCCTTGAGTCCACAGCAGCGCCACCAGCAGCAGTTGCTGCTGCAGCAGCAGCGACGCTATCGACTGCTCTATCAGCAAACGGCTATGGCCACAACCTCAACGGCAGTGAGCAGCTGCATCAGCAGCAACAGCAACAGCAGCAGCAGCAGCTGCAACAGCAACCACACCAGCAGCAGTTTGATTTGAGAGCAACCTCAACGCCATCTCCACCTCCAGTTTCAGCTCCAGCAGTGGCGCTAGAGGAGCTCAAAGGAAGCAGCACCACCAGTACTCCCACTGGCTTTGCGATGCCACTGAAGGAGACCCATATTTACACACCCTCGAAATCAGATACGGCTGTGGCAAGGACCACAACGCTAGCGCCCATTGATTTCGACTACGAGATCGCGGCCACTGGCATCATCATTGATGAGACGGTGGTCAAGAAGGAGTACCGCGATGTGGAGTACAAACCGCCGCCATTTGGCCTGGACTCGCCCAGCAGATTGCCCAGCAGCAACGGAACGAGCAGCTTTGAGCTTCCGACGACAGTGAACCCAATGGCGGAGGATGATGATTTCAGTGACTTCCAGTCGATGCCAGCGAGAACGCAAGCCTCGCTACAGCCGCCAAGGAACGGGACGCCCACGTTTGGCGAACAAATGATACTCTGCCCGGCCATATTGCTGCCACAGGCCATTCCCCTGGCCAAAACCACCATAGAGTGGGGCGACAATGCTCTGTCCAGCATCAATGCTGAGGAAATGGCCCGCATTGAAGATCTGTTCTCGGCACAGTCCAAGCCCCCGACGATAAGTGCAACGGTTGCCAAGCAGCCGCCCCAGCAACAGCAGCAGAACCAGCAGAAACAGGAGGATGATGAGTGGTCGGACTTTGTGTCGGTGCCTGTGCCCCAGCAGCAGCAGCATCCACAGCAGAAACAGTCTTTTAGCAATAATAACAATATCAACAGCTTGAAGAAGCCCCCATCTGGGACTGGGTCTGGGCCTGGGCCGAAAGAGGATGATTGGTCCGATTTTGTGAGCAGCACTCCTCTGGCGGCCCGACCATCGGCTCCACAGTTTAATTCCGGGGCCTGGCAGAGCGCCAATTTCTACAACAATCCACTCAGTCTCTATCAGCACCAGAAGCAGACGCATGCCCACAGCAATCTGGTGCCCAAATATCAGCACAGCGGCAGTGCCTCAACCAACCACAATAACAATAACAACAACAACAACAATGTGCCAGCCAGGCCGCAGCAGATCCACATAATGCACGACTTCTCCACGGCGCCCTCGACAACGGGCGCGGGCTCGTTGGCAGCCGGAGCCACCTATCAGCAGCACCATCAGCGGCAGCAATTCCAGATAGGCAATGCCAAGGTGGCACCGCTCATATCCGTCATACCCGATCTGAGCTTTGTGGCCCCGGCCTTGCCCACAAATGGGGGGGCCTTTATGGGATCGCTGCCGAAGCCCAGTTTCGGTGGCAAGAAATGACAAATGCTGCGCGGAGGGAAACATCATCTGAATCCCCAACAGAAGCAGCAGCAACAGTCGTTGAGACCGCGTCCCCCGGCCGGAGAGGCCAGCATCCTCACGTAGAGATGCCTGCGGATGGCCCGTGGAGATAGTCAGTATTATGAATCCGTCTGATAATTACCATACACCGTACCATACCGTAACGTCGTATATATAATATCTGCCAACTGCAATTGGAAGATTACGAAAGAAATTAGCAGCAGAAAAAAGTGTTTAATGTTGTCGTTGAAGTTATTGTTGTTGATGTTGTTGTTAGGCGTTCTAGGAACAGGCACCACTCAGGCACTCCGTTCTCACTCAGTTCCCCTCCGAAGATCGAGGAAACCCAACTCCAGTTCTGGTTCTTGCCCCCCCAGATCGTTCTTGTGCAATATTTTTGAGCCGATACTAATTAAAATATAGATATTTTTAAAGGGAAAAAAATTAGATGTAAAAACTAGAGATTTTATATGATTTTTGTCAAGCCAGGACCCCTCCAGAGCCAGGAGCAGACTCCCGCAGTTTGAGAGCATTCCAGAGAAAAGAAAACTTCCCTTTGCGACTTCCTTCCTAATCCAACAGAATACTCCAAGAAGTCCGAATGAAGAAGAAACCCCAACCAACCCGCCTGATGCGAACTTTTCTACCACTAAACAATATATCGTGTACTTAAGAGATGAGAGAAAACTAAAAAGTAAACCTAAAACCTAGGCATAGGCTAGCAATGTAACGATAATAGATATTAGCAGATAGCAGATAGCATATAGAAGATAGCAGATAGAGATATAGTATCTCGTGCATTCCATTCCCAGAGTGTGTGCAGATGTCTACTCGCCCATGATGATCTCCAGAAAACGCGCGCATTCGAAGGCAGAGATGCAACCCCAATCCGCTCCAGTTTTTTTCGTTTTTTTTAATATAATTTTTGTTTGTTTTTCTCGTGTTAAAGTGTTTTTACCATTTTTATTTATTTTACTTTATGTTATGCTTTTCTTTAAGTCGAGTGTGTGAGAGTGTTTGTGTGTGTGTATGTGGAAATTATAAACAATTATTAACTAGAACTAAGTGTGTGTGTGTGTGCTTGGATGTAAATTATACTTAAGTGTATGTAAATTACAAATAGATTGTGTTTCGTGTGTGTGTGTTTTTATTTTGCTAAGTCAATAAAATATATAGGGCTAAAACAAGAGTACATGATACGATGTTGGGTCGCTGCTTTGATTTAAATAATAATGAATTACCTATAAACTAGTAAAACCTATTCAAAGTGTATTACTGCATTGTATTGTATTGTATAATTAAAAAGATATGCGCCGATTACAAGAAATAAAACCTATTTGAAGAAAAAAAATTATTGGAGAAGCTTCTGTCATTTTGGTTGGAAATTTCTCCTTTTTTCTGTTGCTAAGAGGAAGGGCAGGAGGTTTTTGTTTACACTATATATAATGTGTTTGTGTGTGTGTGTGATTGAAACCTGCTTAGGTGTGTTTGTGTGTTGAGGAGAGAGATTATCAATCAATTGAAGCACTAGGTGTCCAGCAGTCCGCTAATCTCCTGGAGGATGCATGTGCCTGCAGATTGGGGCTGTGTGTGTGTGTGTGTGTGTGGGGCGTGGGGGAGGGAGTGCATGGGGCGAGGCTGTGTGTATAGCACTATGGCAGTAAATAGTACATAATAATAGTTTCAAAATTACACATGTATCTAATATAAATATCTATATAAATAGCGTACGATCCGGTCTCTAGACAGATGTGAATGCAGCACATCTTCCTCTCGAAATCTTCATACCAACTTGCGTCTAAATGTTCAACAGTGTTTTCATTTCGTTATCCTTAGTCACTAGATGCCTTAATGTTTAAGCGCATTTTCTTTTAGTTATTATTATTATCATCATCTCCCGTCTCCCGTCGCCGGTCTCTCGTCTCTCTCTCTCTCGCTCTGTTTACTATTAGCCTGGCTCTAACAATATGACGAAAAAAAAAAAACGGATAACAAATCCAGAAAATATGTGTGTGCTTTGTGTGTGTGTGGGTGTGGTGTTGGTGTCGCTATCCTTTATGATATTTTGAACTAACAGTTTTCATACTTTTCCTCAAATAAAAACTAAATTCGGAGCAACGGGAAGGGCCTGCCGGGTCGGTTCGGTTCGTTTCGAGGTTTGAACAGTCTTTGAATGGAAGTTTTCGTCTTCGGTTTCTTTTCTGATTCGTTTCAGGGCATAATGGATCTGATGATGATATCTATACATATATAAAAGCTAAGAAAGAAGCACACAAACACAAAACAAAAACCAGTTTTGCCGATTTTAACCGATTTTGTGGTTGTTTCCGCTTAAAGCTGAACGATTTCCGAACCGTTTCCCGTTGGCATCCCCATCCCTATCCCTATCCTTGCTGGTTAGGGTTTCTCCATGGACTCCCGGCCTCAGAAGGCCAGCCAGGGATGGTGCAGCAGCGACTCCTTGGATCGATCGCCATAGTCGTAGGTCAGCTCCTCCCCCGGCGCAATGTCGTCCTTGGCCAGCAGCACGAGATGCGGACGCTGCTTGATCACGACCACTTTGGTCATTAGATTGCCGGCACGCGAGTGGTTGATGAGGCGTCCCAGCTTCCCAGTGTCCACGGTGGCATCGATGCAGTACTGCTGGTTCTTGTGCTTGAAATAGTACATGTAGCAGCCGGCGTTCTCGTCCAGGGCATAGCGTCGTTCGCGATCGGTGGCATCGCTGATCGAGATCAGATCGCCCACATACTCCACAACGAATTCGTTGCGCTTAAAGTGACGTACAGCGACGACGCCGCGACCCTTGCCCATGAAGTTGCGCACCTGGAGTCCCTCGGAGCGCTCCTCGAGCACAGCCTGCTCCAGATTGCGCAGCCATTCCTCCTTGACGGCTGTTTTGGTCTTGCGTACGCTGCGGCGCACCGGAAAGAAGTCGGTCATCTCCCGGTTGCCATTGGTGGCGGCCAGGGGCAGCGGTCCTGGTTGGATCTTTGACCCAGTCTTGGTCTTGGACCCGCCTTTGGTTAGGGCAGCCCTTGGCTTGGCTGGCGCTGGCTTGAGCATTGCTTTAACGTGATTGTTGCTTTTGTTGCTGTTGGCTATGGGTATTTTGTTCAGGTTCTCCAGCTCCTCGGCGGCCTTCAGTAAGGCGTGGACATCGTCCTCATCCTCCTCCCCCTCGTCCTCCTCCTGATCATCATCATCCTCATCATCATCGATAACGACAACGTCCTCGTTCGTTGGCTGTGTGCCTGGCGGTGGCTGTGGCTGTTCGGGCTGGTAAGGCGCTTGTGGCTTTGGCTGATTCAGTCTTCGTCGCGACTTGCACGCGGCAACCGCCGCTGTGGTTGTCGGCAGCTTGCGTGGCGACTTTCTGGGCGACAACAGATCGCCCTTCATCATGATGCCGGAAGTCTTGCGTGCTCCAGGTACAATCAATCCCCCCCCATCGCCGCGGGGCAATGTCTTGATCGGCGAGGGGCAGAGTATGCGATGGGGTGTGGCTGGTTTGCGACGACGTGCAGCAGCTCCAGCTCCTCCTCCAGCGGCTGGAGATTCTGCCGATATGGTCAGGCTGCAGGCAACGCCACTGTCGCAGGAACTACTGTCGTGTTGGTCCAATTCGAAGCCGTTGTGGTGTGGCTGTGGCTGTGGCTGTAGCTGCGGCTGCGGCTGTGGCTGGGCTACGACAAAAGGCTGTGGTTCGCACTGGCCGCCGCCATTGAGTGTGACAATCTGATTGAAACGGCAGGCATTCAGAACGGAAGGCGGCGATGAGAACACGGCGCTGGCCAGCTCAAAGCTCTTGTTGATCTTAATGCTAGAGGCTTTGGTGGGCGTGCGGTCAATGTCCAGTGTCAGGACCGGCTCCTGCAGGAAGATGTTGTCTGTGGTGGCACTGGCACCACCACTGCTGCTGCTGCTGTGCGATGAGCTGTGGCTGTCCCGCAGGCCAGAGCGGTGTGTCTGGAAGTCGGCCATCAGCACGGGCACGGGACTGGTCTCCCGTAGAGCAAAGGTGTCCTGCATCACCTCCTCGTGCTCGTTCTCGTGCTGGTAAGAAGGCGAATCGGAAGAGGCCGTCGAATGGCCATCGTACAGCAGATCCCCCACAACCCGCTCCAACTCCTCATCCCCCAGCTCGTCGGACAGGGGAAGCTCTGTTGTAGATATTGTCTTTTGCTCTTTAATTGGCTCTGGATGATGTGTATTCAATGTGATTCCGCACTTGGCGGCAGCATTCGCTTTGAAAAAGTTCTCGATGGTGCGTGTCTGGGAGCGGGTGGCCAGCGGCACGCCTACAGACAAGAAACAGAAACCAAGACCGAAAAAAATCAGTAAAAGCTAACCTCAAAAACGCCACCAAATGCTGGTGGCGGGAGGGAGGGGAGGGGCTACGGGAAAACACTCACCAATCGTTCGATCCGTTAACGCCTTTGTTGGCTTGACGCCTTTGTTGTTCGCCTCCTCCTCCAATGCCACGACATCCGAGGAGATTTTGAGATTTTCACTGGCCTTCATCAGGCGGCAGTCTTTCCGCTTGGGGCTGGCAAAATATTGATCATCGAGCAGATGATTGCCGCCCGCTACGGCCACAGCGGCGGCTGTGTCCATGGACAGAGCCCCGTCGGAAGCAACAGCTGCCGCTGCGGAGCCACCACCAGTTTCCTTGGCGGGCCGCGCTCTCCTGCGCACCATTATCATCTATGAGCGTGGCTGGGCTTCAGCAAGGGGCAATGGTGGGGTGGTGGCGGCGGCGCGTGATCGCAGCGCACGAAGATGTGGGCGAAGAGGTGCGTTCGTTGGCGCGTTTTTCCGTATGACGACGACTGCTGCTGCTGCTGGACACGAGCGATGTGATGGATTGCCAGCACACACACTTGGAGAGAGACGACGACTGCAATTAGCCAAGAAGCATCAGCAGAGACACAAACGGAAACAGAAACAGAGAAAGAGGCAGAAACGAGACATTAAAACATTTGCACTTCATAATCGTATGCAGAGGTACATATGTATGTACATACATATATGTATGTTTGCAGTTTTTTCTTTCACACCCCGCGCGCGTACAGTTTTGCCACACAAAATATCGCCTTTTGTTGTTGCTTTTGTTTCTGTGTTCACGAAACGAGGAGGGAAAGAGGAAGAACACGAGAAGAGTGGAGTGGAGCACAGCGAAAGAATAAAAATGCCTGCTGGAGGTGTTTGCTGATCGCGTACCTATCTGAAAAGGCTGTCGTCATACGCAGCAGCGCATTCTATGTGGTTTATGTTCTCTTATAAGCATTGCAATTGATTGCACTGCAATTAATTATGTTATTAGTTGCACTTTTCCGCAAACTTTTTTTGGTTGTTCTTTTTTTGCTTTTTGCTTTGCGTCTGTAACAGGCCTGCATATGTATAATATATGTTGAATTCGTCAGTATATTTGAGGTATTTTTAAAATATATTTTATCGATAAGAGGTAAAACAAATTGTATTTTGAAATCGATACAAAATTTAAAATTTGTGAAAATTTTGTCCTTGCGATGAAAGCGGTGCTGGTAAGAAAATTTCAAACCAATAAAAGCCAATTTTCATTTCAAAATTGCAAAAGCAACGCTTTGGAGGCCGCCGGAAAATCCCTGAAGGTGGATTTGGCGAAAGTGATTAAAGAATTAAATCTTAATCATCCCGAAGCGTTGTTAGAACCACCTTCTGCCATACCCATTGTAGCCAGAATAGTCGGAGTTTTGGTATCCTTACGCTCGTAAATGAAGATTGAGGGACCACAAATATAGTGGATTAGGACTGGGGACACCACTTAAAAAGAAACGCACCAAAAACTCAACCTCTTGGGTGGTTTGGAGTGAGTTATAGAATATGTTAAGACCTTAAAAGAAAAGTCTAGACATTTGCGCGTTCAGTTGTAAATTCAAACTAAATTTGCTTATCGATAGACGCGTAACCGATAAACGCGTAAAAACAAATTCCAAAAATTTGTTTGATTTTATAAATTAAAAGTAGTAAAATCAATTTTATTTTAATAAGCTCTTTTTCTATTTAGAATAATCTCAATATATTTTTTAAAGAAGCCTTGTTTTTGAACATCATTCAATTTTGTACAGACGCTTCAGCGTGCTTTCTTCTTCTTCTTCTGGCTGTTCCTCTTGTGGTATTTTCGTGTCTGGAGGGGTGCGGTAACATTGTTTGTATGGCAAAGCAAAGTAAAAGAAATTAGACGACTTGCAAGGCGCGCGTGAAAAGAATTTGTGCGTTAAAAAGAAACTAATTTTAAAGTGTAGATGCTGATGAAACCCACAGAAAATATCATAGAAATTGGCTAGATCTTTTGGTGCGTCGGCTTTTTATAAATGTGGATTGGATCGCGGCGCGCAAATCGCTGAAAATACGCTAACAAACGGCAGCCTTGCGAAAACGAGAAAAAAATTGGGCGCCTTTTGTGAAGATTGTGTGCCGTCTGGCTGTGGCACATTTATTTCGCAGTCTCCGCTTTTCTTTACTGCCCAGCCAGCAGCCCAAAAAGTGATACGCGCGCGGCTGACTTTGTGTATGAGAAATACAGAGGAAATTTGTTTAAAAAAAATTGTTGCAATTAAATAAAACACACAAATATGCCGATTTGCAAGCGAGAAGGCTTCGATCTGAATCAAATGGAGGACAAGAGTGATACATTCCACGATAACGACTGGGTCTTCTGCTGCTACATCACCAATCGCATTTTCCGCGACTACGAGTAAGTACCTCCCCATGCCCACACCCATGTCCAGGTCCTTTCAGGGCATCATCATGACACCGTTCCCTGCCTGGCTGTCAGGCTGCCTGGTGCAAAGCGAGGAGTGCGCTGAAGTATACAACAAAGCGACGCTGGGAATGGAACGCATGCAACCGACCGACCGATATACGAACAGCGCAAAGCGAACACACACACACACATCCATAATGTACGAGTATGTATGTGTGGATGTATGGGTGTCTGGTCCTGGGTCCGCGGGGCACAAACAACGCTGTCGGTGGCGGGCGTAAAGCGCGCGAAGCCAATTCTCAGCTGCCGCCTGTCCCAGCTGTTTGACGCAGCGCTGCCACCTTTCCCGAAAAATAGGCGCGCGTTTAAATCTTATTTGAAAATATACATATATAGTAGTACATACTCATATGATTCCCATACTGATCGTCTAATATAATTGAAACAGAAACTACTTCCGACACGTGATGGCCATCAACTCGACGGTGTGGCAGTGCGAGGCCACCGGCCGCGAGAACCTCACCTACGAGGAGGCCCTGAAGAGCGAGCGCGCCGCCCGCAAGAAGATGGAACAGTTCAAACAGAGCCTGCGAGCGCCCGTCCTCCTGGTGGTGGAGCATGCCCGCCAGTCGGCGATGAAGACCCTCAACCTGATGGTGGCCAAATTCCTGCGCAAACGCTACTTCATTAACGAGGAGGTGACCGTGGTCACCAAGAAGAACATCTTCTATGTGGTGGTGGCAATAACGCCCGGCAAGGCCAAGCCCGTGCCCAGCACCGAGATATACGAGGACACGGATGCCCTGCAGTACCGGCTGAAGGCGGTCAAGGGCGATGCCAGCACAGAGATCTCTGTGCCCTTCGATCATATACGACGCAAGCGATTGGAGTTCAACATGGAGAACCTTGGGATGTTCATCAAGAACAATGTCACCCGCGTCGACGGTATCCTTCGCCCGAAGCCCGAGGCCTACAAACAGTACGTGACGGATGCGGGCATCAGCTTTGCGAGCATCTTCATTGGCAAAATGCCCCGCTACTCGCCGTCGAAGATAAGGCGACCCGAGGCCAAAGAGACATCCTCCAAGAAGCAGTCCACCCTGAACAAGTACATTGTGTCGGACGTGTCCGAGGAGTCGGTCGCCAAGGCCAAGGAGAAGGCCAAGCTGCTGGCCGAGGAAATGGAGCGTGCGCGCCTGGAGAAGGCGGCCAAGCTGGCCGTCCTGGAGCGCGAGAAGGCCGAGAAGAAGGCCCAGCTGATGGAGCGCGTGGAGTCCGAGTGCAACAGTCTGCTGACAAAGACGGACGACCTTGAGCGCTGCGATCAGCGGGTGCTGCCACGCTACAAGCCGATTGTGACGCTGCTGCCGGAGAAGCTACTGGGCGATGCCTTCATGATGCGCGAGTTCATGCACACATATGCGGGGCTGCTGTCGGGGGTGGAGGTGTTCCGACAGAATCTCAGCTTCTATGAGATGACGCGAGCTCTAAGTGCCCGCGAGGTGGCTGGCCCACTATCGGACATAATCCTGGTGCTGCTGGGCACCGTCTTCGATCTGCAGAAGGAGGAGGAGGATGACTGCGCGGTCAGCTACATGCTCGGACGCTACACGGCGCCCAGTGAGCCGTACATCAGCATGAGCCAAGCCTCTCGCAGCCACTACTACTCCAAGCGACACTTCTCCTTCAAGATCAACGAACTGCCGCTGGATGCTCTGACGCTGAGCGAGGTGCTGCGCCTGCATCTGCTCAGCTCCGGGGCCATTGTCAACGAGAAGGCCGAGAAGTGGCGGATCATGTACCGCAATGGCTACGCCTCGCGCGAAGATCCCGGCCTGGAGTTGCGCCTCCAGCATCCGCACATCCTGCGCAGCCTCAAGAACTCGCCGGTATATCAGCTGAGCTTCAGCGACATCATGCGCGTTATACGCTGCCTCATGTCCCAGATCCTCACGTACTCCGGGACCATCAATCTGATCGAGGAGCGTATGGAGCAGACGTACAAGGCCAAGGTGGAGCTGCGAACCCTCATCCAGCTGGAGAATCGACGCCTGGCCGCCCTCGAGATGAGCAAACGCAAGCTGACGCACGAGCATCATCTGGCGTGCAGCGCGGAGGAGTTGAAGAACGATCCCGCCAAGATGCAGTCGCTGCTCGAGAAGCTAAACAAGGGCATAGCGGAGCTGCACGCCAAGTCCGACACTCAGCATCGCAAGCACGAGGCGCAGGTCCTCGCCCTGCACTCGCAGCTGTTCAATTTCCTGGTATTCCTCGGGATGGATCGCTGCTATCGAAAGTACTATGTGCTGGAGTCCATGCCTGGCATATTTGTGGAGCATTCGCCCGACAATCTGGACACCTGTCTGGATCAGCCGCCCCTGAACAAGCCCCAGTCGGAGATAAGCAACCAGGCACAGCTGCCGAAGAACCGCAGGGAGTTGCGCATCTATCTGCTGAAGCTGTACGGCGAGGAAAAGTCGCGCAAACGGGCCAAGCAGTCGCTGGAGAACAAAGAGAACCAGGAGCACCGCATCAATGGCGACGCAGAGCCCATGGAGGTGGCGGAGGTGGAGCCCCTCGAGGATCCCACCCAGCACGAGCTGATGATGTGCAGCGGGGACCGACGCAACTGCATTGTCCACGATCACGAACAGCGCCAACGCTGGTCGTACATCTACAAGGCCGAGGACATCGACGAGCTCCTCAAGAGTCTCAATCCTCTGGGGCATCGTGAGTCTGGTCTCCTCGAGGAGATCAGTGGCCTGCGCACGCTCATCAAGCAGCATGTGAGCACCTGTCCCGCGGAGATGCTCACGCTGGAGAGCGACCAGCAGCGCAATAAATTCCTCAGCGCCATGCACTCGGAGACGCGGAAGTACTGTGAGGCCAACTTTGGACTGCCTGAGGACACAAATCTCAATGAGGTGATGCAGCTGCATCTGGTGGATCGCATCCTGCAGTTCGAGAGGGACATCTACACGGGGGACTTGGGGCGGTTGAAGGTGAAGGACATGGAGAAGTGGCGCAACGATCTTCTGAAGGGCAACTATGATCCACAGATCAAGCTGCAGTGGGGTCCCGGTGGCAAGCTGGAGGATCTGGCGGCTGCCGGCTCGGACCACGAATCGCACGAGGACTACGAGGACGAGGAGAAGAGCGCCGTGCCCCTGGGCAAGTACGCCACGCAGCCGTATCGGGATCCGGGACAGTATCTGGGCCCCGCATCGAACGCGGATGAGTCTGTGGAGAGTGCCGACGAGGAGGGGCTAGAGCCGCAGTCGGAGGCGGAGATGGAGTCCTTGCAAGCTAAGGTACGAAACATGGCCGGTGCCCTGCTGCAGGTGGAGCAGGCCATTGGCCGGCGGTTCCTGAAACCGCCCTACGGCATGAAGAAGTGGGATCCCAAGCAGGATGCCCTGAAGCAGGAGTGCGAGGCCCGACTGCATCAGTGGGAGGTGTCCCTAATGGAGAGCACCAGCTATGCGCAGCTCTTTCTGCACTTCAACATGCTGCACGACTGCATCCAGTGGATACGATCGACGAACAAGTCCCTGTGCAAGGTCTGTCGGCGTGGCAGCGATCCCGACAAGATGCTCCTCTGCGACGAGTGCAATGGCGGCACACACATGTTCTGCATGAAGCCCAAGATGCGGTCCGTGCCCAAGGGCCATTGGTATTGCAACGAATGCGTCAAGAATCTGGGCCTGAAGAACGCCAACGACGAGAAGGAGAAGAAGACGGCGGCCCAGAGGAAGCGCAAGTTCATTGTGGAAGAGGAGGATGAAGATGATACCGAGGAGGAGGACGAGGAGGAGACAGAGGAGCAGGAGGAGGAGGAAGAGGATGGCACAGACGGTAAAAGCGAAACGTCTACCCATTCCTCCACCAACAAGCTCAATGAGCGCCCCTCTCGTCGTCCCCGAGGGCGTCCCAGCAAGAAGAAGCGACTAGCATCCAAAGAAATTGAAGTAGCTATCGTTGACCATGATGACGACGGTGATGAGGCGACGGAGGAGAGCGAACCCTTGGGCAGTGAAGTTGGCGATGAGGGTTCCGTGGTAACCAAAACTGGCGAGGATGAGGACGTGGAAGAGAACGAAAATGAAGAAGGCGAAGAATCGTAAGTCTCCAAACTCCTCGACAAAAACTGGATACATTTTAATTTGACGGATGTTTTTCCAAACAGCGACGATGACAAAGTGTGCCAGGTGTGCTTCTACGACGGCAGCGAGATACGCTGTGTCCGCTGCAGCCTCTACTATCATCTGGATTGTGCCCAATTAAAGCGACAGCCGCGAGCGGATTTCGTCTGCAAGAAGTGCAAGACATCGGAGACGCAACGACCGAGACGCCGAAATAGTCATGGTACGTATAGACCAGAGCCACTCGCTCACTCTTGTTGACGGTTTTTAGTGATCCGGGGCGACCCGAATCTGTATGTATAAATAAAGAAGCTAAGAAAGAAACCCTCCGATCTTTTTCCACAGTAAATGGCCACGACGACGATGATGATGATCGGGTTGAACCTCCAGCCAAACGCTCGCGCTCCTCTCGCAACTCTCTGCGCATCTCGCTGGACAAATCCGCCCGCCACAGCGGCTCGAACAACAACAACAACAATAGCAGCACCAACAACAATAACCATCATCGCCGAAGCGGTCGTCGAATGAATGACAATCTGCCGTTGAACAGCGCCGCCTTGTACGATCTGCTGGAGCAGATCATGAAGCACAAGGCCTCTTGGCCCTTCCTGCGGCCAGTGTTGACATCGGAGGTGCCCGACTACCATCAGATTATCAAAACGCCGATGGACTTGTCCAAGGTCAAGTCCAAGCTGAACATGGGCGCCTATCAGCTGAACGAGGAGGTACTCAGTGACATACAGTTGGTGTTTCGTAACTGCGATCTCTACAATGTAGAAGGCAATGAGATATACGAGTAAGTGTGTTTCTTGGAACGAACCTTGAACCTGTTTTGAAGCCACCCCTCCCCCTCCTTCCTTACAGTGCTGGCTGTCAGCTGGAGAAGTTCGTAATTGAACGATGCAGGGACATGCAGCTGCCCTTTAGGCCCAGTGACATGAATGACGAAGGAGTGGCCATTTGCTGAGCATCTCCGATCTCCCCTAGCGATCGTGTACATTATTCTTTTTAGCTTACACTTCAGGCATACACACAACTAAATATACCATAGCACATTCAGTAGTTTATACGATATCTCTGCGACATTCTAGGCTTAAGCACGGACAAAACTTACTGCAGTCCTTAGTGTAGATAATAGCACATATGTCCTATGTTTAATATACGCATTTACGTTGATCTAAGACTATGGTATAGCCCCCACTTTCACACAAGATGCACACATGCTAAGAGATTTTTGGTTTGTTTTTTTTTTTTTTTTCGTTTTTGTTTTCTGAGACAATTTGTATTCTAGTTTATTCGTAAATTACACGGTTCCACAATCAATAAATGAAGAATAACAAAAAACTAAAGCCGTACATATCTTAAAGGTCTTTCCTAATGTATCGTGTTAGAATTATGGTAACTCCTACCAGTACTGGGATATATCTATTGATTTTTCATTCCGAACTGAACCAGAAACTTCATTTCATTGTTTTCTTGTTGAATTATGCATTTTGTTGGGTTCAATTTCCAATTTAAGTTCCGTTTGATGTTCGGTTTCTTAAATAGTTTAGTCTTAAATCACATTTAACAAGTTTAAATTTGTATATTTTCTTCTCGATTATACTTATGCTACATATATATTATATATACCTAACAAAAAAAATCCAGTTACAAAATGTTTCAGAATTTGCATTTCATTTGGAAAAAAACTCTCGAGTTCTTTTCCAGTTTCTTAAAAAAGGAATACAAGTTGTGGTTTTTATGTTTTAATAATGATAATAGATAATACTTTCTCAGAAAGCTATTCAGATTTCTTTTGCAAAACGAAAAATATTCAATTTGTGTGAGTTTTGGAGATCACCCCAGATCATGGTTATACAATAGATATCGAAGGAACCCCCATGGCCCCATGGCCCCTCGCCTGTACCCTTCTTCTGAAGACAAAAGATAATTTAAATTTACATGTAGTGTAACTTAAGTTTAGTTATACGATCGATCTCAGTTCGATGTGGACGAGGATGCGGAGGCGGAGGCGGTTGATGACTCCGTGTTGCACATATCCACAGTCGATCCATTGGCAGCGGCAGGTGGCTTGTGGTTGTTGTTCGAAGCCATTTGGTTGTTGTTATTGGCCTCGGTTTCCACGAGGAACGGATACGAGCTGGATGTGCTGGGAGCCTGCGAAATTTGGGCCTCCATGGAGGTCATGGACGTGGACGATGAGTCATCAGTGTCATCATCAACAGCCACAGCTACAGCCACAGCCGTAGCTTCGTTAATGCCATCGGTGCCATTATTATTATTGTTATCCTCAGATTCGGCATTCTCCTCGTCCTCTTCAGACGAATCGTTGGAGTCCTCCTCTAATCCTTCGATGCTGTCATTTTCCAGATCGCTGGAACGTGGCCGTGCGGCGGGGCGGGGCCGCTTTCTGGCGGCAAAGCGCTCACGAATCAACTTCCTTTTGCGCTCCATCTGCTCCATTTGCAGCGTATCTGCTGAAGGAGAGAGCAAATAAAACATAAATGGAAAATGGACAAGTCATTGGCAACGGGAGCCCAAGTGTAAACACAACCCCCAGACACTTGCCAATAATTGTGGGTAGCAGCAGTCCGCCTCGAGCTGTCACACCAAATCCTGACACTAAGCAAACAAGTGGCCGCCGCGACCTGGCCTGTGTATTGTAACTATTGTTAGCCGCGCAATCCCAGCGACTCTCAGTTACACGGACAATGTCGACGACTCTGCAGCTAATTATGTTGACCCTAGTGGGAGTAACAATTGGTCAAGCCAATAATATCAGCTACAGGCAAGTGCTGGTGCCCGTTCTCAGCCAGTTGAAGGGCGGCGTGGAGCTGCACTTGCGAAGTTCGAAGGATGGAGATCACGATTTTGTGCAGTTTCTCCTGAGGCAGGGCAAATACTCGATGAGTATCAGCCGGACATTGGAGCTGGACAGCGCATTACCCCATCACGTGCTCCTCTTTGCCGGTTTGGAGCAACTGCAGGAGGCTTTTCCCCAACTAACCCCCAGAGGCGGCTTCTACATACTGGCCCTGGAGAGCAGTGCACCAGCGGAGGATCCACAGTTGTTGCAGTTTATGGCGGAGGTTTGGCAGCATCACAACCACAGTCAGATCTACTACATCCAGCTGGACAGAGGTCGTCTGCTTCTTCATAATCCTTTTAACCAGAGCATCGTATTGGTGGATGGGACACAGGCTTACACGCAAATCTACCAGAATCTCAACGGCTATCCCCTGAGAATCTACATCTTTGATTCGGTCTACTCTGCTGTAATTGGCGATGGCGCAAACAAAAAGATCCTGAGCATCACGGGTGCCGACGCCAAGCTGGCCAAAACGGTGGCCAAGCAGCTGAACTTTACCCCGGACTACATCTGGCCAGACGATGAGTTCTTTGGGTGAGTCCCTCAAAGGTGTTTGCTTCAACTAAAACCCTATTCAAATGTTCTCCTTCTTGCAGTGGCCGCCGGTCGGATGGCTCCTACAGCGGTGGCGTGGGTCGTGCCCATCGCCGCGAGGTGGACATCATCTTTGCGGGCTTCTTCATCAAGGACTACCTCTCCACGGACATTCAGTTCAGTGCCGCCGTCTACATGGACGATCTGTGTCTGTATGTGCAGAAGGCCCAGCGCATTCCACAGTCGATTATGCCCCTGTTCGCCGTCCATGTGGATGTCTGGCTGTGCTTCCTGATGGTGGGTTTCTTTGGAACCCTTTGCTGGCTTTGCCTCAGGGCTCTGAATAGGGGCCTGGGAATCCCAAGGATTTTTGATGCCCAAAAGTCCAGGGGAAGAAAGGTCAGCAGTTGGAGCTGCGCCCTAAGGATCTTCATCGACACATGGGTGGTCTGGGTGCGGGTGAATATTGGTCGCTTTCCGCCCTTCCAATCGGAGCGCATATTTGTGGCGTCGCTGTGCCTGGTGAGCGTCATCTTTGGAGCCCTGCTGGAGTCCAGCCTGGCCACGGTCTACATCCGACCGCTCTACTACCGGGATCTCAATACCTTGGCGGAATTGGACGAGTCCGGAAAGCCCATCTATATCAAGCATCCGGCCTTCAAGGATGACCTCTTCTACGGCCACGATTCGGCGGTGTATCGACGGCTGAACGCCAAGATGATGCTGGTGGCCGAGGGCGAGGAGCGTCTCATCGAGATGGTTTCGAGGCAGGGCAAATTCGCCGGAGTCACGCGCTCCGCCAGCCTGCAGCTGAACGACATCCGGTATGTGATGACCAAGAAGGTGCACAAGATACCCGAATGCCCCAAGACCTACCACATAGGCTACATCCTGCCTCGGCCATCGCCATACCTAGAGGAGCTCAATCACGTGGTGCTGCACCTTGTGGCCGGTGGCCTCATTCAGCTCTGGACGGGAGAGATGAAAGAGCGGGCCAAGTGGAGCATCCAGCGATTCCCCGACTATCTGGCCCAGCTGGACGTGGGACGGTGGAAGGTGCTCACCCTCTCGGACGTGCAGCTGGCCTTCTATTCCCTCACCATTGGCTGCCTTCTGGCCGGCTCCGTCTGTCTCGTCGAACTGTTTTTCGGTCATAAAAAGGGAAAATAAAGAGGAATCTGACTCACCTATTTTGAGTACAGGCGGCTTGCGGGGACTACGGGAGAGCTGATCGAAGACGCGACGACGCTGCTCGCGGGCTGCAGCCTCGGCGGAAGTGGTGGGCATCTCATCGTCCGCAAACAGGCGATGTGTCTCGACCAGCCAGTCGCTGATGCGGGCCGCGGTGGCCGCCTGCTTCTGCTCCCCATTGAGTCGTGCCAGCAGCTCTTCCACACTGCGCTGCTGTCCCCCAGTGCCCTTTACAGCCATTTGCAAAAGAGCGCGACGCTTCTTGGCGATCAGATAGAAGATGCGATTGGGATGCGTCTGCCAGGAGAGCTCGCTGACGTTGGGGGTATCGTCCTCATCATCGGTGGGCTCTTCCTCCGATGCCGAGCTGGCCCCAGCCTCGCTGCGCTCTGAGGATGTGCTAGAGGAGGTGCTGTCACTGCTCGTATGATTGCCATTGGTGTTCCAGGATTCCAGCTCCCGTTGCACCAAAGTATCGAAGAAGGCCAGCATCGCCTGGTCCTCGTCAGTGTCGCAGGAGCTAAAGTCCTGTATAATATGCTCCGTGGTGTTGTTGTGCAGGGTGCGGTTGCAGTAGGGCTTGGCTGGCGGATACATCAGCGATCCCTCCCAGCCATGCTGTTCAAAAGGGCTCCATAACTGCAGGAGGAGGGAGTGCGGATTACAATGGGGAAAAATGTATCTATCAAACGAACCTTAATGATCTTCTCCACACCAGAAGAGGCCAGCAGGCAGCGCTGTCGATTGAAGCGCACCTGATTGACCACAGAACGATGGCCGGTCAGGATAATGGGGGGCGTGTCAATCCATTGATTCTTTTCCTCCACTACAGGGTAGAGTATGAGCGATTGTTCTTTATAGATTCATCCCATCCCCCCCTTGTTGAAACTTACAATCCACACCATCCATCCGCCAAATGAACATGTTAAAGTTATCCGAGCCGGACACAACCATCTCATCCTGCGGGCCTGCAAAGGTGCAGCTCTTCATGGTGCACGAGTTAAAGTACTCGTCATGGTAGAAGGTCCCCAAAGGCTCCGGCGAGTTGGGACTGAACAATATAGGTGGCAGTCGACGGTGCAAGGTGAGCAGGAGGCTGCCACTGCAATTGAAACGCACACTCATGCAGCTGGGCGATTCCGGGATATAGTTGAACTGGCAAAGGGGTCTGCAAAGATGTTCGATAAAGTGAGATCCCAAATCATGCAAGCTGTCGATCGGACTCACTGATTATGATGCCTCAGATCCCAGAGCATGGCGCCGCGCTTGGCATTGGCCGTGGCCAGGAAGTTGCCATTCAGCGGATGAAACTCGACGGCATTAAACGGGGAACGGAATTTGGCCACAGTCAGGGGCTCGTAGTTACCCACACGCAGGTCATAGAACAGGACCTCGCCGCTCTCAGTGGCCACGCTAAACAGATGGACGCTGGTCCGGTCCACGCTCAGCCCATAGACGGGTCCTCCATGTGAAAAGTAATTCAAGAGCTTGCCGCTGTAAAGGTAAGAAAAGAGCGATGAGATAAACAACGTTCCAGCTGGGATGACTGAGCCTCAACTTACGTGGCAAGGTCATGTTGAATGACCAGGTCATCGTTGCCACCGGAAAACACATGTGCATTGAGGGTGTCGAAGCCCAGGCAGAAGATGTTGCTGGTGTGCGTCTCGTTCATGACCTGCGGCCGTCCCATTTCGGACATCACCTCCTGGTCGATGTTCCACAGCAGCACCCGCTTGTCGTCCCCACCTAATAAAGATATGATGCAGATGTAGAGGGTTGGGTTCCTTCACAGCAACAGGTGTTGATCCGCACTGACCTGAGGCGAGGAACTGTCCACCGTTGCTAAATTCCAAGGCATTGACACACCCATAGTGGCCGGTCAGGTTGCGCTGGTAGAGATTCTCTGCTGCACTGAGGCGCTGCCGGAAAATGCCCGCCGACAGTTGGCCAGACAGCAGATCGCTCTCGCGTAGTCCCAGGCCCAGATTCAGATTGAGGCACTCCACAGAGCGACTGCCTCGGGTGTAGTTCATCCTAGAAATTGTTTCAGTAACCAACTAAACTTTTCACTTCACAACAAGAGACTCAGAGACGGAGCAGAGAGTCAGAGAGAGAGAGAGAGAGAGAGAGCGACACTCGGAACAGGCACAGGCACAGGCACGGGCACGGGCACAGAGAGACGGACACCCACACCTAATGTGTCTCCAGGCTGTGGCAGCAGCAGATGTTCTCGTTCTGGTTCAGCTTCGACATATTCGCTATTTCTCTATATTCGACACTTTTTTTCATGCCAGAAACAGTAACTTTCTGAGGGGAAATTCGAGGCTGCTGGCTGGCCAGTGGTGGGGGGTAGGTCGGGACTTTGAATCCCAGGAAAAGTTTGTTATTTGTTCGCTCTAACATTCGTCGGCGATTGGATTTCAATTCCTCAATAATTCCTCCAGTTGGAAGCAATAATATTTTCCGGCTGGATAGATATTTTCAGCAACAACACGACAACAACGCAAAGACTCCCGACTCGCCGCGACTGGTTTTAATCATCGGAATATATTGCCATTGCCCTAATCAAAATGAAAACATAAAGTATACAAGCCGAGGCGAAGAAACCAGCTGTTCGCTCAGCCAGCGACAGTGGGTCGAGGGTGGTTGCAAAGTGCTCACAATTTTCGATGCGTTCACTTGTGAATTGGTCGAGTTTCCATACAACTGTTGCACTCACTCGCTCTCTCTCGGCCTGTTATTGATGGAACTACAGTGGGAAGACCACTAAAAGGGTACTAAAGGTTCTGTTCTCACTCTTGTGTCCGTTCCTTTCTTTGTCACGCTGTTTCTTTTTAAAAATGTATGCAACTAGTGTTCGGAGGAGGTCTACAAAAAGGTATGAAAAGGTTCACTCTTCAGGTTGAATCCTGAGACAATACAATCCTGTATATATAGATGTTCCAAGCTTTGGATTTGTTTATTTCATGAGCTCCTCTGTGTTTTAAATATCTGTCATCAAGAATAGTACAGTAGTAATACTAGTTGACCAAAACATTTGCCGCAGTATTGCGAGCTATACTTTTTGCTCCGAACGATGTCATTGGGCAGCATTAATTGAATATGCGATATTTTTATATATATATTTCGATATTTTTTGTATAAAATACAAAAGCTATAAGCTATTCGCATCGGTAGTTTGTTAAATGGTACAGTTGAAAACTAAACAAAAAAAAAAAACTGCTAACTAAAAATTGTTCTGCTAAAAAAGATGATGTCATAAAGTAACCTTTGTGAAAAGCGTACACTACACTTCCAAAACGAGCTATGACATCTTCAGTTATAACCAAATTTCAGTAGGATATACATCTATAAAATTCGTAGATCTTTTTTTTGATTTTGGTTAAATTATTTTTAAGGATACAATGGATAGTCAACAACCAAAAATCAAACACCAGTCAGAGGTGACTAGTCGCTTGAAGGCCGAGGAAAATGTAGTTCCTGGTAAGGAATTTACTCGCTGCAAAATTAACAGAGACTTACCAGACATCCTTTGCTACCCTACTCTACACTACAGATTTACTAGGGAATACACTCGATAACGAGTATATGTCGAGTGGCGAGTACATGCGCAGTCTCCGTGATCGGCTCAGTCAGTGCGTCCAGAGAAACAACCAGGACATCCAGGAGTCGGTGAAGCTACTCAAGGAATTGTCCGATGTGAGCGATGGCATGCATCTGGCGATAACCACCAACACCAACACCCCCAAAATAAAGAACCTAATCAGGAGCTTCGAGACGATCGGTACTGCCAACACAACGAATTTGGGGTTGGACAAGCAGTCCATTGATACGACCGAGATCCGTAGCCTATTTCTCGAGTTTAAAACGCTCAACGACGATGACTTGCTTCGCGATTGCCTGATAACTTTCAAGAGTGCCAAGGAGAAGTTTGAGAAGGTGCAAAGTTTCTTGGAAAATATGGTCGGCAGCGGTGGTACCGCCCCGTCCGCCCCATTCAGCGCATCCGTCGCATCTGCTGTGCCCGCCGCATCCGCCGCCCCCACTCAGTACGCGCCTCCCACTCCGCAGGCAAAAAAGCTATCGCCCAGCAACAGCGTGAGTCCCACTAGCAGCGTCAGTCCCAGCCTTCGCGACAAGATCGAGGCGTTCAACAAGGCGCTGGGGGATGGCAAGGATACGTCCAAGTACTTCGAGGACTGCTTCAGCACCCGCGATCCAGCGACAGAGGCTTCCGTCGAGGAGATGAAGCCGGCGACAAATGGGCGGTCGCGCACCCAGTCTGGTTATGAGGGCGATATCGACAGCGAAGCCGATCAAGCCGATAGTACTAGAGGCTAAGTTTAATGATATGATAAATCTGATGTCTAAATTTAAAAATTTCGACGAGAGAAGATATTTCTAATAAATAGTTTTCCTCCTGATTTCATTCAGAAAATCCTAAAAAAGGGTACAACTATGTTGCATCTACATATCGATTTGCCCAAAGTAAGTCATTTCGGCACCTCGCTAAAGACTGTGTATTTTGTTGCTGGCTTTAGAGATCCGACTCAGTAGGCAGCGGGTCGAGAAGTGAAACCCTGCGTTCGCCCTCTGTCTACGGAGCATTACGAAAAGCCCTGCCATAAAACAGCTTTCTGGTGCCTCATTCAACATGTTGGTAATCATATAGTCTTTGGCTCAAAGTTCAGGAACTTAATATACTATTGTCTTCATTGTGACGATACAAGTAGAAATACAAATCTGAAAAATATCACACTAAACTACAGTAAAAATCACGATTCATCCCTGGATGTCCATTCCATTCCATGCTTTGCATCAGCAAGTCATCTCCGCCGCCTGGAACATATCCGTGTAGTTGATGGCGAAGAAGATCGACACAGCACCAATGGTGGAGCCCAGCTGGGTGATGGATCCCACCCAGACCAGCGACTGGCCACCCTGGGAGCGCATCACAGTGGTGATACCCAGCTTGGTGTAGCTGACGATGCCCACCAGAAGGGTCCAGGCAGCGACGACTAGGATACCTCCGAAGCTATGGTCATAGAACGGCGGATATGGACTCAGAGCGGCCGTGGTAAAGACGTAGCTGGTGAGCAATGCGGCGATGATAGAGAGCACGGTTATGAGGCGCAGTGAGGTAAAATGCAGGAACATCGCCATGAAGCAAGCCACCGGATTGGCGATCACACTCAGCGTGGCGGCCAGATGATAGGAACGCGATCCATAGGGGGCACTCGAGTAGGACTGGATGCTCCCAAACATCCCGTTGCTAAACAGGGAGATAGCTCCTATCAGTAGCAACAGATAGGTGTATTGGCCGCGGGTCAGCTTTTCCGAAGGCGGCTGATTGTCCGCCTCACCGTACACGTATTTGTTGCCATCGCTGACGGTGACTTTGGCGTACTCCATCCTGGCCAGGGGCAGTGCATTGAGCAGCGTGTAGCCAATGTAGCTGAGCACCATCAGGCCGAACAGGATGAGGAAGAAGACCTTGGTGTCGAAGTTCGGTGGCACCTTCTGCTGCTCGAAGATCTCCTGGCCGGTCTCCGTGACGTTCACCAAAACGCACTGCGATGTCTCGCCAATGCCCTGGATAAGGGCTGTTACACTCGGGAGCAGGCCACTCAGTCCCTCGCCAATGAAGTACGTGACCATGTACTGCTCCTTGAAGCGCCCCATGTACGGCATGAACAGCACCGAGCTGGTGCAAGCATTCAGGGCCGTGAAAATGGTCAGCACCAAAAGGGCCACGCTGTGATCCACTCCGTTCACCTCAGCCGTACGGTTGTAGAAGAAGGCCGTGAGCAGGCAGGAGATGGCGCCCACCAGCAGAACGCCGTGTATGGTCCAGCCATCGTTGAGCTTGCGCGGTGAGTACTTCTGTATGGCCGTGTAGAGCAGCGGACCTAGATTGCCAATCTGGACCATTACGCTCAGGTAAGAAGGCAGACTCCAGCCCTCGGGGGCCTCGTCGACCAGCAGTGGAAGTTGTATGAAGGTTCCATTAACGCCCAGCCAGGTGCCGATGCCAAAAAATATGGCTAGTAGATCGACAATCAGGCTGCGATTCCTAAGTACAGAGCAGTACTTCTGCTCCATCTTCTTGTGAATGGTCCGCCAGGTGAGGAATACGCTTAGCTCGCTCTCGCTGGGCTCGGCCACGGCGCATCTGGAACAAAAGAGATTAGATTACTTCGGTTCGTGCTTGCAACATTGTAGAGATGATAATAGAGGTTTTATGAAGTCTCATTAAGAAATCCCACAGATATTATCGCTAGGAATAAATGATCTTAGTTTTAATCCACGATGTCTGTCTTTTGTTAACAGCGATATCTTGCTATAATAAACACAGTCTCATATTTGTACTGCGGTCGAATCACAGACACAGTGTGTCGATAAGTCTAGCCCAAATAAATAACAATAAATGGCATATTTGATTGCAATGGAATTTAACGCATATATGTACATACATATGTATGTATACGAGCATGTACAAAGCCTTTGCCTCTTCTCACAATGTCTAAGTAGTCGCGGGGTAGTATATCTTAAAACTGAACCCACATTCGATTTCATGCCAACCAATTGTTCAGATAAGCTTTACAAAATCATTATCAAATACAGCAGGGCATCAGCAGTACATTATTTTCGTGTCTTTGCAGAAGAGATAACCGAACGCTAAAGCGATTATGGTTTCCGCGGTTGATGTTCCACTTGGCTTCCACAAAGTGTACCCGGAGTCACCCCAAAGATAATTATTAAATTCCCCTCCTCTTCAAAGGTAATCCCCACTTTCGATTGGATATATCTTTGGGTCTAATCTCACATTGGAGTAGATACTCAATGATGTGCAATTGGTCACATACGTTCCACCTCTAATCTGGTAATTCAATTAGGCTGGGACTATCTGCACGTACTTTCGAGTATCTGACTGTGGATGATAAGAATCTAAATTGGAATCGGAACCCATTCATGGACCCACGACGACGTCACGGCGCTCGTTGCTTCCCAAATTAGCATAACTCCGATGCAAAGAGAGTGCGGGAGAAAGCCCTCTGAGCTTTAAGCTTATTTAAAACTGGTTTTTGGAGTGTACACAAAATTACAGGTAATCGTCCGCTTACCTGGCGAAATCGGAAGGAACCGCACTGGGGTCGTCCAACGACGAGATCACTCCGTAGACTGGCCCGGACTGGCTGGCAATGCCGAGTCCAGACCTGCTCTGGTAGCTGCTCATACTCTCGGGCTTGTTTTTGGTACTCTTCGAATGAATGGGTTTATGATCTGCCTGTGACGATGGGCAGATTAGATTTCAGCTTGTGGTGTGCCACTGTTGTACTATGGGATGCAATGGGGTTTGGCAGCTCGAAAACGGCACTGCCTGCAAACAATCGAATCAATCGAGGCACTTTTCAAGAAGCGTGGCTTAATTGGACCCGACGGCACAACTGTCGATCGGCAGCGTCTGAAAAAGCTTTCCCCAATTAGAAACTGCGGCCGCTTCTCTTGATTAATGACTGTGATTCGATCTGGCGCGAATATACATATATATACAAAGTCGAAGTTCCAATTTGTGCCCTTGGCAGACCAAGTCTTTTCCAATTTCAGGGCTCCGTTACGCAATGTGCGTGTGGTGGCAGAAGGAGACTGATGAGGATGATGCAAAATGCAGAGGGTCCTGAATGCTGGCTGCTTGGGTGAAGCGCGTCCAGCGTTGGCGGATTGTTTTGTCCATTTGAAAACTGAGTTTCCAGACTCGGTCAAAGCCAATTCGATGGAAGCGTCACAAAATAACAAAGTGGAGAATAAAATAGTCTGACTATGCGAACAGCTGTTTTGTCGCCGTCGAAAAAGAGAAAGAGCGAGCGGCAGAAAAAGCAGCGCACGTGTGGCGAAGAGAGCAAGCGCACAAAACGAAAGAGAGCGGGGACACACACATACGTTGAATGTATTCCCTTTCCGATAGTATTTACATTTTTTGATCGTGTTTGCAATTAAGTGAACAGTGAAGAGGATTTTCCAAGTAGATGTAGCCATGTGCAGGGGTTCGATTTATGCATTGAATTGATACAGGAAGTGTATAATTTAAAAAGGCCACTAATGAATATATTTTTACATATGTATGTATCTCAATGGCTGCCGTTGGGTCAAACGTTCTTTTCTTTTATAACAGCGGTAGGCAGGCTTTTTATGAAGTTTGGAGCAGTCAAATATATATGTAAGAATACCTACTGTATTATTATGTTGCAATAGCGCACGCAATGCCCGTTGATTTTGCAATTGGTATTATCTATTGGAGCATTCGCCTGTGCGTGTCGAGTACCCTTCTCCATATACCATAATCACGTTTAATCTCCAAGGGTATCTGAAGTCTCGATCTTTGAAGTTATCGTTCCTCCCGTTTTGTTTTTGTGCAGTGTCTTTTTTATTTTGCTTTATTGAAAATGAAACGTAATGAAAGCCAAATGAAGTTCCAATACCCAGAAACTAAACCCTATGAAATGTAAAAATAGTATTGTTATGCATTTGGAATGCCTGGCACGACTCGGCGGCGCAGGCCATTCCCCGGAAATCAATGTAATGCCAGGTGGGAAAAACCTATTGGGAGCTGCAGAGCTGCTGATACCAGCGCTTGCTCTCGCGGCAGCGGGGATTCGTGCACATGGGGCAGCGCATCAGAAACTTGGGATTGACGGCCCGCTGGGACTTCAGGTGATCCGCCACAATGTTGCTGAGGGCATCGATGAACAGCGGATGGTCGTTGGGGGCGGCGGCACGGCGTATCTCCTCCACGCCCACCTCCTTGGCCAACTCGTCGCAGTACTCGATGTCCAGCTCGTGCAGGGTTTCGATATGCTCGTTGACAAAGGCAATGGGCACGAGTATAAAGTTCTTCAAGCCTTGCTTGACATACCCCTGCAAAAGAGAAAGCAATAATATTCGTAGTGGTTGATTGGTACGCCAGAACCCACCTTGATTGCATCATCTGTGGCCGGGGCAAGCCAGGGCAGTGGTCCCACTTTGGACTGCCAGGCGAGGCTGTAGGGATTGGTCTGGCCCAGCTCCTGCATGACCATGTGCACGCTAGCCCCGATCTCAGAGGGATAAGGATCGCCCCTGCTGACCGCCTTCAGAGGCAGGGAATGGGCAGTGAAAAGTATGACCACATCGTTCCTCTTGGTCGGCACGAATTTGGCCAGTTCATCGCGAATGCGCTGGGCAAAGGTCTTTATGAGCAGCGGGTGTGTGCCCCAGCGGTCGATGATGCTCCACTTGATGTTGGCGGGCAAATCACTGGCAAAGAAGGGGTGTTTTTCTTGGTCATATCGCCCTGCTCCGTAAGGGTTTCGCTACTCACTTGCTGCGGTAGTGGGTGAAAATGGAATTGAAGCTGGAGCCGGATGTGGCGCAGCTGTATTGTGGATACTGCGAGAAGAGCACCACCCTCTCTGGCTTGTCGCTGGAACATGACAAAATGTAATCCCAAGAAAACGCATCATACTTTCTCTTATGTAAACCACCTCTCGATCTGTGCCAGGGTGTTCTCTGTCAGAGGATTGACGTAGCGGAAGCCCACGTAGTGCTTGTGGGGGGCGGTCGTCGGTGACAGCTTGTCGAGCTGCTCACACATCAGCTGGCCTTGCAGCTCCGTCCACTTGAGTATGGGCGATCCACCGCCAATCTCTTTGTACTTTTTTTGCACCTCCGGCGTTCGCCGCTGGGCAATCCAGGGACCTAGCCTGCTCTGCACCGGCAGCTGGATCATGTCCCGGTCAGTCATGATTCTCAGTAGGTAGTCGTGCACCTGGTCGGTGCTCTGTGGTCCGCCCATATTGAGCATGAGGACCGCGGTCTTAGCCGGCTGACCGCTGAAGTGTCTTGCCCTCGCTGCCAAGTTAACGCCATTGGCTGCAAAAGGAATAGATCAGAGACTGTCTGATCCTTAATTGCATCTACTCACTGGCCAGCCTGCACAAGTTTCTGTTATGCAAAAACATCCTTTTTTACTTCTAAAATATTGCACTTGAATGACAGCCGGAAAAGAGAGAAAAAACTCTTGTTCTCTTGGTTATTTTTGTTGTTCTTGTTCTTTTTGTGCTTTACATTTGCTCAAATTACTACATGGCTACAACACGGCTACTGCACATTTGCTACATAATGGAAGAAAAAAGAGGGTGTGGACAACAAGCAAGACGGCACAGAAAATGAAACGCATGCAAGGGTGAATCCACCCCATTTGCCCAATACACCGTGAAGGCAAAAAGTCAGAAATATATCGTCTCTTTCTGAAAATATACCTAACAAATATCGATGAAAATCGGAACTTAACCCACTTGACCCGCCTCTATTTAAGCAGGTGAACAGTACTCAGATCAGCAAAATTTTCCATCGATTCAAGTGCCGTATATTTGGCTCGGGGCAGTGTTTGACCAGGTGAGCATGCCCTACGATTACACTTTTAAGTGTATTTTTTTTACAAATAAAATCAGTACAAATTTTACTTTTCAAAGCAAGCAGATATGTACTTTTCGTGAGCGCTGTGGCTCCAGATGACTACAATGCACGGATAAAGCACAGCAATATTGGATAAATCTGGTCTTGCGGAACCGAAATGCAAACATGTTTCTTATAATCTATATAATCGGCTTTCATTCGACTTCCTTAACCCATTACGGGCACCATCTAAACGGCTCTTACGATTTTGATGAAATTTTGATTTGTGTGCTTTGGAGACCATAGTAGTTGATAGAGACCAATATTTTTTTTACCTGTGCAAACACTTGAGATATAGCCTGGGAATTTAAGTACCATAATACTCTTATTTGGAAAGATGTTAATGCTTTTCACAGAATCTTATTGTTATTTTCATATGGTTGATACTCCAGTTGAAGTTTTTCCCACATAGCAACATAATTGCATTTTCAATACATACGAAAACCAGTTTCGTATTTAAATTTCACTTTTCATTAGACTTGGTTTGTGGCCAGGTGTGTTAAATATGTCCGAAACTGTATAAAACGATTGCGCGATAATAGTTTTTCGGACTACTGAGAAAGCTTTGTTTTTAACAGGTGAAATTTTTTGGGCAGCCAACAAAAAATTATGCTGCATTAAAATTTGTACTCTTTACATCACAAACAATTTATTACGATATCTTTCACCACTTTAGCGATACAATTCTTCAATTTTTATAGTTTTCATGGGTTTTGAAACTACCCATTGGTCCTCAATGGGTTAATTCGATTAAAATTGTCGGATATTTATTTTGCTCATCAAAAAGCCTGTTGATATTTTCATCGTTTCCATACGAATATCATCCATGATTCGATCGACTTATGAATATTTCGTTTTCGTTTGGTTTCTTATAATTCGATTGGATTATATTATAATATATGACTTAGTTATTGATAAAAAAAATGTATGTTTAATAAAGTCTCTTAACCTAGAAAAAAAATTGTAACTTAAGTGATGAAAAAAAAAAGGTTTTTGTTTTATTTTTAGGGTCAACAGCCGCACTTGGGGCAAAGCATTACAATATTTTACCATTTGTTCATAAAAATGATAAAAAAAAAAATAAAAAAAAATGTATCCCACATCTCCTCGAACAGTGAGTGCGCTAGCGGCAGAATTCCATTAGCAAGGAGGAGCCACTACTGACCAGCTCGTCAATAAAATCGCGTGCTGGCAACCACTTTGACTTACACTCCTTTTGATGACAGGTGGAGCTGCCTAAGGTCCCATCACATACGCATAGTCCGGAATCTGGCTGTGGTAACCGTTACTCTGCATCCGGATATGCAGAAGGCCAACTGTGGCGGGATCAATCGGTACGTTGCCTTGGAAGATGTTGAAACCTGAAAGACAACGAATCTGAGGGTTAAAAGATGATCGAATTGAACGTTAACGATCATAATCTTACATTGATAGTCCCCATGCTCGTTCTTAACGAGAACCAAAGGATGTATGGATTGTTCCAGATGGCTAACGGGCACTAAAACTAAACCGCCTTGGGGATCATCGAACCCTGGTGCAGAAACGCCAGTATTTTGTACATTTACATTCTTTGTTGGTGTTGCGTTTGTTGGTGCTGGCTTCTTCTCGCTCTGGAGATTGGGGAGTGATGGGGGCGCCAAGTTTTCCAATTCGTCTTCATCATCGGAATTGTGCGGATTGTGACAACCAAAGCAGCGACAGTTTGTGCATGACTTGCCAGACACGTAGCAGAGACAGCGATTATTGCGACAGGTACGTTTGGGGTTAGCCCGCGCTCCAGAGGTTCCGCAGCGGCAATTGTGCTTAAATGGATCTTCCTTTGTCATTCCCGCATTCCTACGAGGAGATCCCGTAGTAGCACTGTTTTTGACGGCTTTTTGAGGTGTCTCCTTCACGCAGGAGATGATGCTGGGCATTGAATTAACAGGATTCATTTGCGTGTCTTTATTCTTGTCCTTGATGGTGGATGATATATACTTCTGGCTGGAATTCAGGTGTTGTTCCTCTGAGGAGGTCTCTTCATATGACTGCTTCGGGCTGGTATTCTGGTCATCGAAGGGAGTGGATGTAGCCGTGGGTATGAAATAAGTCATGGCATAGTCAGTATTCATAGTGTTGTTGGGGAAGGTGGACATGAAGATTGCATCGGGGAGATCTACCTGCTCCAGTTCGGCCAAGCTGTGGTCCGTGTAGCCGGCTTCAGTGTTTAGGAAACCTTCGTTCACAATAAATGACGTCTGGGCGGCCGTCAGACCCGTGCCAGACCTTGTTGACATTTGGAGCAGCGGATGGGAAGCCTCCAGTTCAATGTCGGACAACTGCTCGAAGAGGTTATGCTCCTACGGCAGCTCGGCAGTTGTGGCCACCGTGGTGAGCGGCGTCTCCGCGGGACAAGATATGGGAAGTGTCGGAAATGTGACCTGATGAGCTCCTCCCTTTATATTAATAATGGGCGGTCAATTGCACAGAAACTTGTTGATTTTTCCTCCAGCAACACGTGATAATTTCCCAACTATCTATTCGATTTTCTACAGAAGGCGTTGCTTGCCGTTTAACTTGTCTGCTGCCGTATTCTTCAAACTAATATTCACGTGCCAAAATTTACAAAAAAAGGTTTAAATATCAGTTTACAAAAATTGAAGAAAACAAATTTACCCACCAAAAAAACCACACGAAGCTACGCACAACTACAGATGCAAATAAAACAAAAAACTCGCAACCAATATATATTTCTCGCTCTAATTGAATGATTTTCCCGACTATCCCATCACTAAAAACCAGTGCCCATCACTGAAAGTTGCGTGCAGCTATTTCCGCCATCTCGTTTTTGCGTGGCTGGCGTCGAATGTTTGTATAATACAAAAATGAAAGTACCCAGACGAAGCCAATTGGGAATATAATTTGCAATTAGGATCAACGCATAGTCGAATAGCAGGACAAGTAAAGCATCTGGATGATCCTGATAAATCGGAGAACGACAGAAAGCATTTAAAAGGCCCAACAACGTCTCCTGTGCCTTGATGGCCGTACACGGTCCAATCTCCGATCCGTGCATCTATCAAGGCCCACCTTTTGAACCATATGGTCTTCATGGGCATCAAACCGGATTCGGAGATGAACGTATTTTTTGCGAACGTGAAAAAATACTGCAGCCAAGGCTCCTCGTCAATATTTAGCGAGGACACGCTGTTCTCCTTCATTTGGCCCGATCAACACTTAAAGTCGAGTCAGGACTACTTAACATTCGCTGGGAAGGATTCGTTGATTTTGCGGGAGACCATGGAATGTGGACGCGTTTTCGCGTCCTTGGAATTTCAGCAGGTGGCAAATAAAGATGAGCAGCGTCGCTACCAGCTGCGTCAGAGTGCGAAGAAGCAAGCCTTCTGCCTATCATTTGTATTTCCAATTGACAACTCTTTCTTGATTCTTATCGAATTCTATAGCCAATGGCTGACGATTCACAAGTACAAGTCCCTTAATGAATTATTGGATATGATCTTCAGTTCCCCGCATTTCTTCTATCGCGAGGACTCGGCGACGAGGCGGTAAGCCGTTTCTGCGTTGATACCGGCATTGGCGGTTTCTACCTTGTGGGGAAGTTGAAGGCGCCGCAAGACAGGGCCGAATCTATAAAGGGAGACATCGAGGCGATTAGCTACAAGGCTTGGAAGATTATCGAGCTAATGGATAACAAGTTAAATGATTATATGAGAGACGCTCTAAACAAAGCGGTTATAATTAGCTTCCTGGACGCCACAGACGGCATTGATTTACGCAAACCGTCGGTTCAGTTCATTGGGCATCGGGCAAAATATACAAAACATTGTACGGCGGTGACGCCACGTCTTTTTCCATCACAGAATCTGGATTTTCAAACACTCCTGACCTCAGACAAGGGATGCTCGTCGGCGAATGAATTTTAAATATAATTAAATACTAATAATAAAGCTAAAAGTTTCAACACAAGAATTTTTTTGAGAATCAACAGAACATAATCGGGGTCGAATGAATTCCTAATTTTAATTGAATAAGCGAAATAAATGTCCTTTAAAAATTGTATTCATACAACATATGAATATGGGATATCTCAAAAAAATCAACCGCAATTTCCGCAGTTTGTGCTACATTCGCTACATTGCTACATCAAAAATCAAAAATAACGATGGCTTCGATTTGCTAAACCAGGGATATGAAAATTCGCTTCCTTTGCAACACTGAGAGACAGTATTGGGTCGCGTGTACAAGCCCCAACAGCAGTGCATTTCACTCTCATCGCTCACGGCGAGTGTTCCATTGCTAGTCGTTCTTCAATCCAGCGTTTAAAAACCCTCAGAGCAATATAAACTAAAGCCGTATGATACAGTATCATAGAGCAAAGACCCTCGATCCCCGGCCTGAGCAATAAAAAACAAGAGTTTGGTGTGTGTAGTGTGCAGAAATAGCTAAGAACTGCGGGGAAAACGCGGCGCAGCAAAGTGGAAAAAAGCATAGAGAAAGGAGAGAGAGAGAAAGCGAGTGATAGATAGGGCTGGTTGCTCCGGTGCGGTGGTGGTTATGGTGGGTCCGTGTGTTATCGCCGTTCGCCCCGAAGCATTGACTTGCTCCAAATTTACGGCGCAGGCGCAGAACTACACATAAAACCTCTCTCTCTGCTCGCGCTCTCTGCGTGTGGTATCAGTGGGCAAGTGGGAGCGGGAGCCCCTCCAAACAGGATATTTTATTATACTGAAATTCATACTGAAACTCATACGCATACACACACCCACACACGCACGGAGTAACGTAGGAGTAGAGCGCAGGAAATTCGCATTTTCAGGCCAGAAGCACTCGGTGTGTAGTAAAGCGCGCTCCACAAGCAAAAGCTTCGCATTGCCATTCGGACGCATTCCGTTGCTTGCTCGCTGCTGCATCCATCACACTTACACAAACACAAACACCCTTGTGCATACACTCTCTCACACCCACACACGTGCAAAAATCAATTAAAAGCAAAGAGATAACAGAAAAAAATAGAGATAAAATAAAAGTTTGAGAGTTGAATTTGTTCGTGGACAAAAAAACCGCTCGCCAGCGAACATGTCGAAATTAACTGTGAAATGTGCAAAAGCTCACAAGTTACGCAAAAAATGCCGCAGCAAAAACGTCGCAGTCGCAGTCGCCGCAGCAGTCGCAATCTCAGCAGCACTAGTGGAGAGAAAAATGTGAAACGGGCAACGAGAAACGAGCAACGAACAGCAGCATCAGCAGCAGAAGCAGGGAGAAGAGTGCAGCAGCGTACAGAGTATGCCCAAAAGTGCAAGGATGCATCGTCGTGCCATTGACCACCGAACCAGCAATTTGTCTCTAACACTAAATCCAGCAGCGCCTACAACATCTACTAAATCCACGTAGCCCAGGCCTCGTCGCATCCACCCCACATTGTCACTGTCGGACGGACAAACGGACGAACGTTGTGCCGGAAGCGCTGCAGCAGCAGCACTAGAATCAGCGGAAATTAAAACAAATCGAAGTCGAAATAAAAAGCACTCACACAGAGAGAGGCAGACAAGAGACAACGGTAAGGAGAGAGACAGAGAGATAGAGAGAGAGAGAGAGAGAGAGAGAAAAGAGTAACGGAGTGTATTCTACGTTGCATCGGATTTACAACACGGCACATTTACTACCGGTTACTGCAGCTGGCTCCGGTTCCGGCTACTGCTCTCAGCCCTCCCCCTTCCACTACCATTACGGGTGCATCCACCTCCTTTCGCTCCTTTTGGCTGGTGCTGATGATGATGATGATGATGTTGTTTGCAATTTGTGATTTCATGTTTTCATAACTCGGCCAACCGTTGGCACGGATTAGACAAAACGTCGAGCGTCGGGCATCAAGCGTCAGCAGCCTTCAGGACAGGCTTCCTGTACCAAAGTGCAGGTGAGTGGGCACGCGGGTACGGGTATGGGTACGGGTACGGGCAGGGGCACGGCTATGATGGGATAAATCCTTTAAGTCGCAAACTATTCAGGGCGGAAAGCTCCTGCGATGTGGAATGACAGTTGATTGTGTCGAGTGGCCGTTGGCTGTTAGATATTCACTGTAAATGAAAAGCGTAACCCGGATCAATGCAAATGTCATTGGTTCTAAGGGTTACCCTTCAATATAAGGATTTGACAATAGGATTGAAACAGGACCGTGCGTCCACGTATAGCTGTAAATAGTATGCGAGCTGTAAGAGATTGTGCGGTGATGGCTTTAGTAAAATACCCATAAAAGAGATTCCTTTAAAAAAAACTAAAGTCAAGTAGATTTATATATTGAAATTCTTCGTTCAAAGTCAAAGAAATATTTGTAACACTCCCCATTTAGATTAAATTTCTGAAGATGTAATTTCCACTTATACTTCTTCTTCTGGGTTGAAGTCCTTTATTATATTTGCCTCCGGAAGTTTCAATTATTTTATTTTTTAATTAAGAAAGGAATTTCTGCACAAACCAAAACCCCCCACTCCCCCGCAATCATAAACGAACATTTCATCAAAACAATGGGAGAGCAAGAAAGAGAGAAGTCTTATATGTGGCTGTTACTCGCCCAGCATCAAAGTCTTTACAGTTCTACCCCCAAGCACCCAGACCTACAGGCCAGAGAAAAAAAAATAAAATGAAAAATAAAGCACAAAATGGGAAAAAGTACGACTGGGGGGGGAGGGAAGATACGAAAAGCAAAACATTAACCGCGACATTAACAATCAGAAATGTTACTTTTTTTCCTCTTTTTTTTTTTGCCACATTCCACCACCACATCCCCCAGGACCCCCAAACTACCCTCAGAGTTAAGAGCTTTGCTCCAATTTTACAAGCAAACAGAGGAAAAAGATTCGCGTGGGGTTCCAAAACATACAAAATGTTGAGGGAAAAATAGAAGGAAATTCAGTGAAAAAACCTAGTAAAATAGCTATGGTGCTATAAATGCAGCAAAATGGTTGCAAAATAGAGAAATAAATAATAGCTATAGCGGAAGCCGAAAAGTGAGAAAACGTCATATTTTCTATGTTATAAGCCCTTGGATTACTCATGGTTTCTCTTGGGAAAGCACGACCTACTGCTTGGAAGATTGTAAATCGTTTTAGAGATCATTTTAGATAGTTGGCGTTGCAACAGCTGAAAGAAGTAAGAAAGCGGACGCTTCTAGAAGTTGGAGAACATATTTATAACTACTACACTGTCTCCAAGAAAAGTATTGTTACCAATAACTGCGCCCTCAGAATTCTCTGGCAACATCTCTGCTTTAATCCAAAAAGTTGTAGCTAGAAGTAAGCTGTCAGGGGCATCTTCAGAATGGCAATAAATACTCGTATGTGCTTCGAATTATGAACAGAATATAATGGAAAAAGAACATGTACTCATGATTAAAATGATTAAAAAACTAAATACTACTAAATACTAAATATTTACAAAATTGCCATGCAACTCGTTTGTTATGTTAAATAATATTCTGCTTTGCTTTAATAATATAATTAGAGAGAAAGGCAGAGAGAGGATGTCTCTGGCCAGTGCACGTGGTGCTATCATCAACAGTATCCCATTGAAGTGTGCACCGTAATTCCATCCTTTGAATCTGCATTCCCTAATTAGATAAAACCCTCCCCTTCGCACACTGGGGGAAAGCGGTTTTCCTGGTCGGTTTCCATGGTTTTGTACATATTTTTGGTAGTTAAACGTGACTCTGACTCTCTGCCCAGTGGCGAGTGCACTGTCGCCTGGTGACAGAACAGCGTGCCAGCTTGGGACTTGAAAGCGGCAACAAATGCCACATGCGGCGCCACGAATGCATGTGCTTCAGTGTGTGTGTGTGTGTCTGGAAATCCATGGAGGGGGAGTGCCGCTCAGTCTCCACCCTTGTGACAGTCGTCGCTGTTGCTGGTGGTGGTTCGGTCTCGGTCTCGTCTTTTGGGTGGTGCCACTACATGCCAGTTAATGTCTGCGCCAAAGGGGCTGGCAGCACGAAATGGAGATAAACTTGAACGCAGCAATAACAATATCAAAAAATGCGATGGGGTTAGGATTGGGTCCGAAAAAAAAACAGAAAACAGAAAAAAGAGCAATCGATAAATCCGCTATGCTTTCTCTACACTGGATCCCCTCTTCAACGCTGCAATGCCTGCGGGGGGCGCAGTTTACACTGGGAAACATAGGGGAGTAAAGTGAAAATATATTGACCGAAAATGTAGGCATAGCACAAGTAAAGAATTCACCGAAAAGAGAGAGAGAGAGAACTAAGATTCCTATCAGTCGTTATAGGTTGCATTGATCGACATCATTAAAAGCACAAAAAAAGTACACTCAGAGAAAAATGGCATACTTAATACGAAAAAACACACACATATTTAAATTAAATATTCAGTTTTTAGTAAAATTAAAAGGAATGCACTTTAACTTGAACATAAATGTGTTAAAAAAGTATTTTTAATATGTTCCACATTTAATTAAAATATTAAAAACATTAAAATAAATGTAAAATATTAAATCTGGTAGAAAATATATTGTATTGTTATTAATTTAATTTAAATATAAAATTTGCTTTAAATATTAAATACATTTCAATCAGATATTTTCATAATAATTTCAAAATGTAAATGAAAAAACTTTTTATTTCACAATTTTCAATCTGGAATTAAATCTATTATTATCGATCTGTTCCTTTTTTAAGTCTCATTATAAATAGTTGTATATATTGGATTGGAGAAATTAAAAAAATTCCGTCTGGCTGTTAGAATTTCTATGTGCAATCTCGTAACGAAAGATATATGATGGGGCTTAAATGAGTGATTTTTTTTAACACATAGTTTTCCATATACTTGGTTCCACTCCATTCTATCCCTAGCATTTCTCCTGGGATTGCCACAGGGTGACCCCATTAAATCTTACAAAATAGGGAATGTACACAGAGAAATTTCACAGCCCACTGTTTACAATACCTCAAAATAAACAGCCAAACTAAACATTTGGAGATCATTTACCACAGAAATAACTTGGTCTGTTGAGTGGTTTTTCTGCTTATAGCTATTTCTATTTTTATGTTCAACCATTAATTAATTCCATTCCCATGTTTCTTTCAGTGCGAATTATATACGCAGGAAAAAAAACTCCCATTTCTCGGAGCATTTTTGCTGAGTTTTGCGAATATTTGTTCTGTTTTTTATTATTTGATAAATGATTTGCAATTTCTGTTGCCCGAGGGCGGTACAGGCGGGGCGGTTTTCGTGGAGGTTTGTCACTCATTTATGCACACACACACACACACACAGATACCCATATCCATATCCATACTTACAACGTTTGCTGCCAGAATTTATGATGTCATTATAATAAATTTTATGCGTGCCTAGACAACATTCCATTCCATTTCCCAGCGACTGCCACTGCGGCGACTGCCAGCGTTGTTCTTGTTATTGTTGTTGCTCTGTTGTTTTGCCGCCTTCTAAATGTTGTAATTGCTGTTGCTGTTGTAGCAGTCCTTTCATCTGAATGTTGTTGCTGTTGTTGTTATTGCGTCTGTTTCATCAACACCCTTGCAACATATTTTTCTTGCTTGACTGCTGTACTTTGTCGCTGCTGTTGCCTAGGACACAAAGTATCTTGTATCTGCATGTTCTCCTGCTCTGCTCCCTTTGCAATAGAAGTTATGAATAGGAATTCTTCTTCTCGGCTGCACGACCAGGACAATCGCATTGAAGGGCCGGAGATGCTGCTGGCTGCCAAGGAAATCAGTTGTCGGGGCAGCAGCTGGACCCCCACGCCCCCCCGCTCACATATGCATGGCATTCTTCTTTGTACATTTGAATGTCCTGGGCACGATTGTAACATTTTTCATTGCAATTACGGAGTAGCGGCAGTGGGGGAGTGGCTGGGCTCGTGCAGGCCAGACAAAGTGTTTTATGGCAACAAAATCTCGGTTGGAGCTGTGGGCAAAGTGCCAGCCAGAGCCATGCCCCGACTGCATACGTGCTCGCCATGACGATGACGCGACGGTCTCCAACGCGACATCATCAGGATGGCATGTACAATATGCCATGCGGTTCGCCCTGTCCATATGCCTGGTGGCCACTTAATTAAAAAATTCTTTGCCGTTGATTTTCTATTTCTCTGCGGCTGCATGCTCAGCATTGTATTGACCAGACGATGGAGTCCTTCCCTTCTAGATGTGTCAGAGAGTTCAGCCAGTTTTGTTCCCCTGAGGGATCTGCGGCGCTAATAACTTTAATTCCAAAGAGCAGACAAGTCTGCTGCTGGGAAACATCTATTCCATCTAGTTGGAGTTGGAGTTGGAGTTGGAGCTGTGCAAGTGCAAGGGGGCATTGGGGTTTATCTAAACAGTTGCACAAGTTCTCAGCAACTGCACAGAAGCCTTCCTTCTCGTGTCGTGTAAACAATTCTCTTCCGTTCTGTCTGGCTCTGGATCTGGGTCTCGGTCTGGGGCTGCGGAAGAGCAACAGTCCCAGCAGCAGCAGCAGCAAATAGTTTTTAATTAAAAATTATATCAACATTCATTAGGAGCACAGGGCAGCCCTAGCGCTTTGTTTTCTCCGAATGGAGTATAGAGTATGGAGAAACTTGCCAAAGACATTAGCAAAAGCATCTAAAAGTGTTAACTTATTGTTTATTGTGCAATTGCAATGAAAATCCATTTTTATCTATTCTGGAAAACATTTTCCATTACCTTGCACAAGAGAAATTAAAGAGGCTTGCTTTCAAACAGCATAAAAGATGGTTTTGGTCTGAAAGCAGAGCAAGCAGCTGGGGCAGGGGGCAGGGGGCAGGGGGCTTTGAAGCGAAGTTAAGTTGCGGAAACCAGGCCAACACAATTAGCCATAAAGGCCAGTCAGCCGCTAGCTGCCTGCTGGGGTCCTAGGCTCCTTCATTTGCATAAATATCTGTGTGTGTTTGTGAGTGTGTGACAGGCTGGCAAGGCCCAGCCAGCACTCGCCTACATGGAATTTCGATTCGAGGCAATGACAAGTGCTGAAATGTATTGCATACTTTTTAGGGCTGCCCAACAGTCAGCAAAGTGTCAGCAGAAGGCAGGCGACCCATTTATGTCCTCTATTTTATATACCCTTTCCAGAGGCAATGATAATTTGGCACATCATTTTGCACTGTGGCAGAGGCCAGAGGAGTGCAAAGGCTATAAAACATATATGTGTATGTTTTCCCTAAGTTGAGACTTCTTCCAGTGAGACTTTTAGAACTTTGGTATACCAAGATCTGGACAGAGTGTTTTTTTAAATTTATTTTGGACCACCCTTTCTGTTCCATTTTCCCCTGTTTGCCCATCACCCATACCCCTTTCTCCGTTGGATATCTGTCTGCTTAACGAAGAACATTTTATTTGGCCATAGACGACGGACGGACAGGGCTAAGGAGCTGGGCAAACATTGCATTATCAGCGCCATAAAATCAAACGCAGACAGTTACTCGATATATGCATAATACAAGCACGAGTGTGTGTGGAGAGAACTGTCCAACTCCTCGAGTGCCGCCTTGTCAGGCAAATGCATATGACACATGTCAGAGGAGGTGGAGCCGGAGAGACGGAGAGTGGGAGAGCCCGAGGCTCGCGAAGTGTAAAGCTTCATTAAGTTAAACACGCACACGATGACTGCACAAAGTGTATCTGTGTGTGTGCGCTGTCTGTCTGTCTGGCTGTGCGTGTGCGAGTGTGCGTCAACTGACAGTAAATACTTGCTGATGTGTTTGGGGGCCCAAGCTTTTGACAGTTTTTAACTCATTATTCCCTCTCTGCTCTTCCCCTCTGCTTGCAGGAATCTACATCTACACGAGCAACGAATAAATTGAACTTGCATTTTTATATCAATTTTTATAAGCAACCAAATGGAACGTGTTCAGCAGCATTCATCCAATGCCATCGCCATCGCCAAAGCCATCGCCATTTTGCCATCTTGCATCATCATCGGTTAGATAAGAGTCGGCAATTCAAAGCTCAGTTGCCACACGACCACGACCAGCCCGCCCCCCACCCCTCCCCCAGCCAAGGAGAAGGGCCAACGAAAAGGAAAACAATTCCCCCATCGGATACCCACTAATAAATGCAGTGGAAGAAGAAGTTTACTCGATTGAAAGCAGCTACTGGAAATTCGCGTGTGCGAAGAATGCTTTGTTGTGGACGTAGAAAGGTGAGTGGATTGTTGAGTAATTACTATTTTCGATCTGAAGATATTTAAATTATATTACGCGGAAATCGTTCCTAATTTCCATAGGGTTGAATAAGGGTAATTATTTAATTTCTGCGAAATTTTTAATTGAAAAGTCTTTTATTGTTATGTACTATGTCGACAAACGATAACGAATGTTTCGAGATACAGCTGTGGATGCTCAATACTAAGAGCATTGAAGACTTTTGTCGGGTCGAATTGTTTTACAAATTTTTGCTACAGTAACTGAGATACTTTAGGCTGCGCCACTAGCTATAAATTCTACATTTAATTGCTTATATCGGGCGGCAGATGTTTGATGTTCAGTATTTCGTACAAGTGGATCCATCTAATACTAGAACTGGCGCAGGCTGTTCGGAGTAAGAAGATCTTTAAACCGCGTACTAATTATACAGTTCTTAGCCCGTTTTGGATTTTCGTCAAATGATGGAAATGTGCAAATAAATCCTCTGCCTTTCTTAGTTTCATCTCCGATTAGCTAATCAGCAGCTATGCTATCATCGAGTAAAGTAAAGTAAAGTGGAGTGTGTCAAGCTGGCTTCAATCTGTCAGTCAGTTAGTCAATTGGCTTTCGGGGGCAGCTGTACCTGCGTCCGTACTCAGGGCATCGTTTTCGTGGTTTCCATAATAAATTTACATTTTACGCCTGAATTTCAATGAAGGCTTAATTGCGAAATCTGATTTATATGCTGTTCTTGCTGTTGCTGTAGTTGCTGCTGCTGGCGGAGGAGCGTGGCTTGCGGCCGTGCCACATATGCGGCAAATGGCGTGGTGGGGTAGGTGGTAGGGGAAGGATGGTTGGATGGGGGAGTTGGAGTTGATTCACCTTGTATCTGGGCGGTGCTTACACACAAAGGACAGCGAAACATGTTCCCAGGACCTCCCCACCTCCCCACCTCCCAGACAAATTCAATTACGTGCCACACAAGAAATGGGATCCATCTATCGGACTTTAATCATTTTTACCGCATAAATTTAATGCAATTTTGTGAAATGAACTTGCGCCATCGAATGCTGAGAGAGTAATTGGGCCCGAACAAAAAGGTTTAATCTGCCACCTACCACCTGCCACTTGACAGCACTTAATTTGATTGAGAGCGGAGACCCGAGCCCGAAGCGCAGTCGAATGGATAAGAGTATTATTTGCTCATAGTTTGTGTTTACTCGATAGCTCCTCGACTACCGACTCCATTACTTGCCCCTTCATTAGGCAGCCAACGGTGCAAGGTGTTCTAGTTTTGTGTTGCCTTAATCTTGGAAAGGTTTCCATCACTCTTTCATCACCTTTCCGAAGTTGCTTCTGTGGCGCGACTCTTCCTCGGGTGAAACTTTATGACAAAGTCCTGGCTCCTGGCGCATAAGTCCCCAAAGATGCGGAGCTTGCCAACGCATTTGGAGCGCAGCCACAGCCGCCTCGCAGAACACCCTCTGGATAAACCACCCCGCACTCTGCAGCCTCTGCTGTTTGTTTTAGTTATTGTTGTTGATTATTTTCCCTTTTGCCGCTGCGCTAAAAACTTTGACTTTGGCGCTCTCTGACGTCGCAAAGTTTAACAAATAAATTAATTTAGTTGCTGCACTGACGGCCCCGCGTTCCTCGGGGAGGAGGAGTCCCTCTCTCTCTCTCGCCCTCTGCCGCAGCCAAAGAATTCAATTTGCGCTGGCGGCACATTAAGCCTCGCCTGAGTGGGCCCAAAAAGCGGCAAGCGGCAAGCGGCACTCAAGTGGGAATTGCCTGGGATTTCCATTCAATCTCAAGCTAAGAAAGGGTATCCGAAAAGCAGCGAATGCAATCCATTAACAGCAGGGACTTCCCCAGGAAAGCATATCCCAAAGGAGGGGTAAAGGACGGTATCTACAGTATAAAAAAGCAGACACTCCTTCTACTGAAGTTCAAGTGTGAATCGCTATCCTTGCCGCGGTGAAGTCTCACTCAAATCGAAGGCTAAAATGTTTCGAATTAGAACTCAAGTCCTATTCTCTCCAAAATCTTAACGAGAAAAGAGTGTATCCCATGTTCGTTTTTTCCGTAAGAATATTTGTTCGCCACTGCCTCCTTGATTTAAATTGCATTTTCTTGGCGTTAAAGTTTTTCTTATAGTTTTCTGCTCTGCTCCGCTCCGCTCTGTTTGCTTTTATGGGCTGTGTGCTGCCGTTTTCTTAATCAGTTTTGTGTCAGGCCAACAGCAAATTGATTTGTTAAGCAATTTTTAATTGAAATGGAACGCTGTCGGGCAGAATGTCAAACTTTTTACCCCAATACTTGCCAGGTTCGCCTCGAGCCTGACTGCTGCTGCTCCCTTGCCTGGCACTTGAACAGCAGAAGCGGCAGGAGCAGCTCCACATGGCACCCAAAAGTTGGTCAAGTGAGACGCGTTGGCATTTCTATTGGCATACGCGACGAGACGAGTGCTGAGTGTTGACTGGCAGCCAAACAGGCAACAGAGAGCAGGTTGGGGCCGGGGCTTTGGCAAAAATCAGCATATTGAATTACCAATTGCAGGGGCGGGGCCCTGCCCCCTGAAACGTGAAACCTCCATTCAATGGGATTGTTTTCGTGTCTGGCTGCATTCCTGCTGCAGCATCCAAGCGTGCAATTTTCAGTTGCATCATCCTTTATTTTCTGTGTGTATTTTTGTTGTTTGCTCGAATTTCAATAAATTCCGCATCGGTATCCGCGGCTGCATCCAGGATCAGGATGAGCTTCAGGGCAGTAAATTATTTTGATTTATGTGCAGCCATGCATGAGAGTGATGTGAAGTGGCGCGAATGTGCATTTTTCAGCATTTAGCTGCCATTTGAAATTTAATTGAAAGCCAGCCACGCTGCGCTTTTCATATGCCTCTCAAATGCCAACAGATCGAAATGCAGCAGCTCTTAAATGGTTTGCCTGATTAGTTGCCTGCCTTGATGGAAAAGTTTATGGAAAATAAATGGAAAAGTTCTGCTTTTGCGTTTTGCGTTTTACGTTTGTGGATGCGGATGTGGGAAAGTTTTTTCTCTCGCAAACAGCGGCACGTTCAGCGCCGGGAGATCCCAGGCGAGTTCCTGGTCCCACTATCCTTTCTATCTGCCGTTTCTGTGTCGAGTCGAGTGCCATTCACAAATAAATGGCGGGCATTTAGGCAGCCGCATTCCGGCGGGGCGGAATCTTTTCACGACTTCCATTTTGGGCCAACAACAATTGGCAGCGCCACAGATACAGATACACAGAAATTTAAGAGATAGAGAAAGAGAGGGAAAGAGACAGAGAAAGAGAGAGAGACAGAGAGTCTTATATATAAGATTTTGCCTCAATGCAGATAAGAATATTTCCTCAGCTGGAGCTGTAGTTGGAGCGATGCCTCTCATAGATACACAAACACACACCAGCACAGATTCACACACACACACACACACACACACACACACAAACACACACGAGAAGCGGTGGAAAGTTTTGCCCAAGACAAACACTGCCACAGCAGCATCTTCTGGCGTCTCTTAGCGGCTTCTGGCTTTCCCAATATTTATTTTTTCTTTGTAGTTTGCTCCAACCAGAAGGCTTTCCCTTCCGCCTTGGTGCACTTCCTCTCCGAGATCTTGCGGTGTGGTTGTTGCCCCATGATTTCAAGAAGAAGAAAAAAAGAAGAAAACTATTAATTGGCAACTCTGAGGCAGCAACAAGACCGGCAGCAGGGGGCAGCAGTTGGGGCAGCGTCAGGTGAAGCCCAGATTTTTAATTGCTGCCAACGCAGCGCATAAATGTGTGCTTTCTTTTTGGCCAAGCGCGGCACTTAATAAGCTTAATTTTTGTTGGGGGTGCATTGGCGCGGAATGTGCGGCGATAGGGCTAAGCATCCCTTAGGGGCAAGCATTGATTAACGTGGAATTGTGGCAGTCTTCCAGCAAATGGATGCTCCCCCTCTGCGTCTCATTCCCATTGTAGAGCACACAAATCCGCTGCAATAGCAGTCCCTGTTTTGCTGCTTTCCCTTCTGGCATGCCACAACTTTTATTATCCTGCTAAACTGTCTTTGAGAAGGTCCACGTCCACCTGCCTCTGACAGTTTCGAGAGATGAAAGATAAGAGGAGATGAAAGTGCCGGCCGCTGTGGCAAGGATAAAGCTGTGGCTGTTCCCGTTTTTGTAGCAGGGGAGGCTGATCGTCATAGCAACAAATCCGAGGATTCGCCATCAATTAATCAACCACTGAGAGAAAAAGATGAGCAACTTTAAGTCCAAACATTCTCGAACGATGAAAGAGTTCTCCCTTTGCATACATTTCCCTGCAGATTCCAGAGTACACAATGTATGCCAGCCTGCCGAGCTACTTGTAGTTTCCAGTAGTTCCCAGTAGTTCCCTGAGAGCGACAGTCGGTTCAAGGACATTCTGCCTGGATTCTATGCCAACACTTGGTTTACTCGTTAGGCACTGCTTACGTGCCTGGCAGTACACCAGTACAGTACGGCTCCGGGCTACGTGCCTTTCATTTGCGAAACTAATTGCAAAACTCTTACGCAACTGCAGGAGACAGGCGACGGGACGACAGGACGACATACGACAGGCGACAGGACGACAGGCAGCACCACGACATATTGAAATGCTCCATATTCATCGAAGAGTTTTCAAGTTTGTTTCGTGCACGTAAAATATTTACCTGTCATTGTTCCCCCGAGCAAACAGCTCCCATCCCATTTCCCCCATCCTCTGCGGAGCAGAACGTGTTTATATTTTGCGTGAAAGATGCAGAGAGCACAGAGCACGGAGAGACAGTTGACTTATTGCCAAGGACCTTCCTTCCTCTCTCTATTGGCAGCATCAGCGTCACCTCTGTGGCTGCTCTTAACGGATTTTTAATTATTTCCGCCAGAGACTGTTGCTGTCGGACCACTGCTGATGCCATTAAAATTATGAGCGGGAATTAGCCCGAACCTTGCGGTAATTAAAATGGGGCTCCCACTGGCCCGCTGTCAGCTGAGCCGCTGACAAGGCCGTAGGTTCGATGAGCTTTGCTGTTGCTGCAACACTGCGTATGACATATTTTTACTTTTGAAACATAAAAATATCAACATCCCAGCGTTGAAGAGAGGGTTCCACGACGAGTGTGCATGTGCGAGGGAGGGAGGGAGGGAGGAGTAGTGCAATCTATGCTCGTATTGAGGCCACTCGACGGCAAAGGACTCGCAGGGAGGGTACAACAAAATATAGAGGGGTGATGCAGTAGCAGCAGCAGCAACAGCAGCAGCGCAAATGCAATACCAAAACGAAATTAACCTCACAACCTACTACAGAAAGCAGCATCCATGCCACACAATGTGGGGGTCTGTGTGGGTGTGCACTAAAAGCGGTTTACGCCACTCACATGTAAACCCCAGTTGGCTGCCACCAGTGCCAGTACCACCAGTACCCCCGCTCCATCCCAACACCCACATACACACGATTGTTGTGTGGATAGGTCGTGGCTTTGCGTGTTTCACTCACTCTTTCACTCTACCACCCTCCCACTCTGCCCCCGCTCTCCCCTCGCTCACCATGGATCCACCCCTCCCCATCCTTTGCACATCCTTGGCTTGGTTAAATTTTCTGTTTGCTTTTCTGTGGATTTCTGTGGATTTTCGTTACGTTTCGGCAGTGCCGAACGCCTGATGCCCCTCCACTCCCCCACTCCCCCACTCACCCACTGGTTCTTCAAAAAGTGTTGTACCTTTAACGTATTTTGCATTTGCTTGGCATAGATCTCAGGGAGGGAGGGAGGGGTTGGGAAGGAAAGAAGAGGTCCCCAGAAGGAGGTTTAAGGAGGCGGTCTGTGGGGTTGCTTCTCTGCACAGTTTTGCTCTCAGCTTTCTCTCTCGTTCTCTTAAGACTTGGGTTACTCTCTTTCTCCCACTCTCGCTCTCTCTCTCTCTCTCTCTCTCTTGGTGGCTTCTAAAGCTTTTGTAGTAGAGAAAAATGAAATGTTTTCCCCCCTTGTTGTTTTTGTTTGTTTTTTCTTGTGTAATTCCTTGGCTTTTGCGGCTTTGCTGTGCTTCTTTAGAGTGGCCAGAGTTAAGCAAAAGTTTATGGGATATCTTTTTCTTGTTGCCTCTTGGAAAATTGTGCAAGAAAATTGTTGCATGTATGTGGCACATTAAATATGCAACTTTTGGTGACGATGATGCAAGGGTATTTTGCTGTCAAAGTTTTGGGGCATTACTATAATCGAGGGGGAACCTGTAATGGCAGACAGACAGACAGCCAAATGACATCAATTAGCCGAGTGCGAACAAAGCTGAGCCTTGAGCCATGAGCCAAGAGCCATGGGCCTTGAGCCATGACAACAACAGAGCCAAAACACAACTGAAAGACACGGCAGCGGTATTTGTGCCAAGGCTCGGCTCGGCCCAGCTCGGCTTGGCTCTCTCTCTATCTATCTTTCAGTCAGTTAAACAGTTAACAACGTGATTGACGGGTGGATGGGTGGCAGCAGATAGAATAGGGCTAACATTTTCACGCCAATTGCGATTAGTTTGGCTAACACACCGGTTGCAATTAGCCTAAGGCCAAGGCAAAAAACTAGCGGCATTAATTGCCAATGAAGGCACTTAAAAGGTAATTTAGCATCCGAGGGTCGATGGTCGATGTCCTCCGCCCCCCACCATGCTTACCTTTGAACTCTTGGTAAGCGGCTTATGGCACACGCAAGAGCAGCAGCAAAAACTTTTACATAATTCACTCGGAAAGGACCATCCAGCAGCAGCATCAAAGCCACATCAAACTTGGGCCACTCTGAAGGGGCTTACCTTCTGCACCTTCAGAGAGAGAGAGAGAGAGATGGAGAGAGCGTTAGAGAAGGCGCTGAAAGTGTTGACCAACAGGGACATTGGGGACTGGTTAATGTCCGGGACATGTAAAGGCATAAGTACTCATACATATTTCATTCGGCGGAGGAACTTGTCACGAAAATTCGCTCAGTGTAAGAAGTCTCCCCCGCGGTCGAGAGGCAAAAGTTTTCATTTCTGTTCGCAATTTTGGTCATTTTCACCATTTTCGAATTCAATTCCACTCTCAAGCAGCCGCCGAACCGAGCCGTGAACTCAATTTGCTGCGCTTGACAAATTCCAATGACAAAAGAATTTTTCCTCTCCGGAAGTTTGTTATTAGCCGCTCGCATCCGGACCGCTGGCTGCCTGCGTGCCGACGCAACGGATAAGGTTCGACGCTGGCCGGACACGGACACGGACCCGGACCCGGCCGGGACCTACTATCGTATCCACACGTAGTGCTACTCGCGTGTGCGCATCTTATCCGCGCAGGCCTCTATGTTGCGTATACGTAACGTACAGTATAGTGTTTTTAGGCCTGTGTGCCTCCGGCATGTTTGCCTAGCTGCGGTTGCTGGCCCATGCCCCATGTCCCATGCCCCACGTCCCACGCCACTGCCTGCCGCCTTGAAAAAGAAGAAATTTTTGAATTGCATTTATTTTGCATGGCCTGCTCTCGGCCTGACAGTTGATTGCCTGTCAGCGGATGGCGGCTTCGTGGCTTGCTGGCTGCCTGAATGCCTGAATGCCTGACTGGGTGGCTGTGCTGTGTGGGTGGATGGGTCAGCGTAAGCGTCTCATCAAACTGACCCACATACGAGTACGAGACCAGTGGCTGTTGGCCGTGTGTCGATGCAGAGAGAGAGCGAGCGCGGAGAGAACGCGCGCGTGTTTGTTTGCAGCTTTTGTGAATGATGCGGCCTACCTACCCAGCACTTACTCACACTCGCATTCACACTCACACTCGCACTCAAAGGGTTACACACATGTCATTCAGGAAATTGACTTTACGCTCTTCCGAAAGGCCTTTCCCGCTGTTATTTCAACCTTTTTGACCAAAATCTTTTGAGTACTTACGTCTGCTTTTTCGATACGAATACACTTGATGAGGGCTCGAATTTGCGATATTACAAATAGGAGTATGCCACAGTCAAGATAATAGGGTATACTATTTTCGGTAATTTCCAAGTGAAATTAATTTCTTAAAGTTATTTTGTGTATGCACTCCATAAAAGAAAAGTAAAATACTCAAGTGAAAGGCTTAAAGAAAATAAGACAATTTGGTTCACTATTTCATAGAATTTTACCTGTAAACAAAATTATAGTTTAATAACCCAGTGCGAAAAAATGAAATCTTTTAAATGCACTTTGCACGATTCAGGCACGGCTGGATGTTCAGATCACATCTTTATATACAGAATTTGCAAATATACTTCAAATATTTTTTTAAAATTCACAAACCGCGATCTGGTGACTGGCACTTACATAATTTTCACTCGGCATTTGCAGAGCCGATTTCCTAGAGAAATGTTGGGTTAGAAAAAGAATTGTGTGACCTTTCAAAGGATTTTTAATTTGTGTTGATTCAATGGCTGTACTTTTTTTGTTAAGTATGGTCCTACTATTAGAATTTATTTCTTAAGCGGAATTAATTCTCAACAAATTAAGCCACTTACTATTAAAAAGTATTTATTATTAGAAATAAAAATTAATTGTTTAGTTAATCAATTATGAACTATGTAGTTTTTGTTTAGTGATTTGTCATGATTTTTTGTGGATTCATTGGCATATTTATTGGTGATTTTATTACCGGATCAATTATGAATTCATGGCTGAACTTTGTGATGATTTGTCCAAGGATAAGCTTAAAAGTCATTTGGGATTTTATCAGTTCATTTTACGTGCTTGACATTAGCGATACTTATCATTATTTTTGTTCCTCCACTTCCTATATTCCTTCACTTATTCCCATTCCATCAGTTCCATATCGTTGTTGAAGGGTATTTAAAGCAGCGTCATGCCGCAGGACAAAAGCTGGCTGCTTCCTTTTCTAGTCCTTTTATCAATTGTAATGCGTTTTTAATGGCAACTGGTTTATCTGTTTGTGTCATCGGGGCTGGGTTATTAAAATTATTCATAATGCTCCAACGCTGTGTGTGGAGTGGCAGTGGCAGTGGCCCCTCGTCTCTCGTCTCTCGTCCCTCTTCCTCCCCTTCCCCGACTGACCAACAATTCGCTTTGTTTCATTTTGTTGATTTGAATTGCTTGATAAACAAACATTTGCAAAAGCGACGCGCGCGCTTTCGGACTAGTCCAAAGCGGGAGGGCTTTTGTTGGTTCTGCTTTCGCCTATGGCCCATTGTTGTACCTTTATCATTCATAATGTTTGTCTGTCATGCCAGGCGGGGTCCCGAGCCGCTTTGAGTTGGGTCTGGTCTGCCGTTTTCCTTGCGTTTAGTCACTCACAGACATGATTGGCATTTTTCTCGTTTCATTTGCCAGTGGCATAGGTTCGAGTCCTTTCCTCGAGTATGTAATTGTTATCGATGTCAGGATTAGCTGGAAGCCTATCTGCCCTGCGGGAGGCGCCCCAGGTGAAGGCTTAAGTGTGGGTTTGTGTAAATGAATTGAGAGGGCTTCTCTGTGGAAGCCAGGGATGCCAGGGATGCTTTCCTTAACAAGATAATGGGACTAGAGCGAAAAGCTCCTTATATCGATGACAAGCTTTAACCCAAAACGATTGCCTGGATGGCTGGGAATTAAAAAATGAACCCACAATATATTGGATGCCATGAAACGATAAATGAAAACGCTCATGTAAATGATCATATCATACGGAATGATCCATTTATTTTCAATTTTTCAAGGTTCATTCCTAGCCAAGACATCAATTATGCATCTGACTGTCCTGGGCTTTTGGACAAGTTCAAGTCCGTGCAACATCAACCGTGCAGCACTATACTCGTACAACTACAAAAAAAAATCACATCTGGCAATGCCAAGCGACAGGGTCCCCAGCAGACATCCCATCCCATCCTCGAAGAGCGGCAGCTGCTGCTGCTGTGCTGTGCTGTGCTGTGCTGTGCCGTATCAAATACAATTCCCCAAATCCCGACTGCCAATTTTTTCGTGTTAAATAATTCAAATATATACACACTCCCACACACACACACACACACACAGTCTCCAAAAACGAGCCTCAACAGCACGCAAACGCATGCACAGAGATGTCGTAAAAGCCTGTCGAACTTTTCTCCGTAAAAGCTTTCGCTCTCCGTTACACAAGAAAGTTTACCCGAACCGAACAAGCGGGAGAGAGAGAGAGAGGAAGAGAGTCTCTGCTGCTCTCCATGCGTACCAGTATGAGTGTGTGCGTGTGAATGTATGAATGTGAATGTGTATTTGCTCCAATTTCGACAATGGAGATGTTGTTTCGGTTGCAACTTCGTTTCTCTTCTGCTCGGCTCCGGGCTGGTTGTCCGCTCGCCGTACCATCTCAATACGCAAAGTTCAGTTGAGCGCGTCGGACGTCGTTGTCGTCGTCGTTCTGGTGTGTCCGTCCTCGTTCCGTTCTAGTCCTCGTGCTCGTTACCGTTAACATTAACGTCGTGCGTGGCGCGCTCTTGTTTGTGCATGTGTGTGTGTGTGTGTGTGTGTCCGTGCGTAGTAGTATTTGCAACGCCGACGCTGTATACGTACAGGAAGGACGGACTCTATACATACGTATATACCTGCAGAGCGAGCTCGTGGCTGGCGTGTAGTAAAACTCATTAAAAACGGAACTTATTCAATACTATTTCACGCACGGCCAGGAGAGGTGGGTGAAAGAAGAGAAGGAATCGCGCGCGCTCAACAGAGGTCCCCAAGTCAACGGCACCGTCACCGTCACCGTCATCGTCGTCATCGGGCAGCGTGATTGTCGGTTGTGGGTGGACTCTAAAAATGATTGCAGAAAAGCAAACGGAATAGCCGATAAAATTTTAATGCCGCGTTAAATTGCCTCCTCCACGCGGCTAAAGAGAGCGAAATAGAGAGCCTGCTCGATCAATACAAAAAACAGTAGTCAATTAAAACTGTCTTAGGGAATACATACATACAATACTCCCACTCGTATCGAGTCTATATATATACATAGATATTTTTGTCGAGCAGCAAATCACTTACCTAGGTAAACCGATTTGTTTCGAGAACAGAAACACGTGTTCGTGTGTCTGTGCTGGAACACACAGACACACACACACACGAACAAATCTGAAATGAAATGAAATTTATTATGGAATAAGCCCATTACACAAACACACACAGACAAACACAACACTGCGTATACGCAATGAGAATCAAAGGAAACGAGAAAACGAATCCCATCGCAATTCTTTTGAACGACGGCTGCCAAAGACATTGCCTAGTCTTATTCATTTTTTCCGCTCTTTTTCCGTTTTCCTTTTTCTTGTTTTTTTGTATCAGACTGTCCCATATACAGACACAAATTTTTGCTGTTAAATGCGCGCGCTCACGCCCCCACACACATACACAGTCCCAACCCCCCTGGCTCCATCCCACACAGACAAAGGCACAGGCACAGACACAGGCAAAGGCACATGGCGGTGGAGATGGTGCTGGCGATGGCGGCGTTGGAGCAGACGCACACACTTAAGGTTCAACAGCCCAACGATTGCCTGGCAAGACACAGAAAGAGACAGTGGCAGGCAGGCTGCCTGACAGTCAGTTAGGCAGCCCCTAAAGCAGCCATTATCTTCGACAATGTTAACCCACGTAGCTGGGGCCCAGAAGCAGAAGCAGCAGCAGTGGCTGTGGCAGTTTCAGTGGCAGCAGCAATATTGCGTATACGCTACCCCCAGCATTCCTCTTATTGCCGCGAAAGTCTCGGTAGTTTTACGGGGGCGGTAGATGGGGTCGGCCGACTTCATCTTTTGTCTGTAAAAGTGGCAAAATGTAATTTTTGGCATTCACGTCTGCAGCACGTCCCAAACCAACAACCAAACAACCACGCCTCTCTCTGTTGGCCCAGGCTATAGCTGATTGCTGGTAGCAGGGTCTATACGGCCAAAGCAGCCGCGCGGGAAATGTAACTAGGGCTAACCGGATTCCTGGGAAACGAATTTGCTTTCCAAAGTTTCTAGAGGGCGCTCACGCAACGCTCTGGGACTCTGGACTCTTTCTGGCCCTTTCGACATTTGTCTGCTGCAAATATGCCAAAGTTCAGCCCAACAAATATATAATTAAACTGAGATAAAATGGGAAAATGTCTGCCGTTGCCTGCCACTCATCTTTTGCTGCTAGAAGAAGTTTAATTTCGATTTATCCTTCAGACGAGGATAAAACTATTTTTCTTGATAATCAGCAAGAAACGCCGCCGCCCACATCCTACCCATATTTCTCTGTTCTTTATTCCCTTTTTCTGGGGCGAACTTCTTTTTTTTGTGCTTTGTGCACCACAAATGAGTGGGAGCTCCGTCTGCTGTTCCCCGTTTTAATTTAGTATGCCTTGAATTAATGAAATTTTTGCACGGCTCTCGGTCGAATTATTTACGCCAAAGCTGCCTGCGCTACACGCGGCGTATACTTGATGCCGGTGGGTGGACGGCCCACTTATCTGCCTCTCTCTTTCTCTGTGTCTTTCTGCGGACTTCGTCCTCTCTTTTGGTGGGGGTGGCTGGGGGGCAGACAGACCGCACTTAAAGCGCCGTTTAAATCAATTGTGTAGAAATTTTGAAAACGTTTTGGCAAACGTCGGCAGTGAAGCGTGAAAGGCAAACATAAATATTTTCGCCTGGCAACAAAAGGCAATCATACAGATACAAGCCCACACACACACACACACACACACACACAGACAGACAGAACGGTATGTATGTATGTACAGATACAGTTATCATAGCTCTTGTGTGCTTAGAGAATAGAAATGCGGATAAAACAAACCCCCAAAAAACAAAAAATGAAGCGATACAATTGGATGTAAGCCATTGGACGTGTGCGGGAGCAGAGCAACAGAAATACGTATCAAATTATAGCTTAAGGAAGCCGTTACGAAACCACCGAAGCAAAGGAGCAATATCACACATACAGCGAAACAAAAAACACATATACCCGTACATTCTATATATGTATGTGTATGATATATACAAAATAAATAACTTAACTGCGAAAAATCGAAATCAAATCGAATCGGGTGCCGCAAGGTGCAGAAACTATCATTTCAATTACAAATACATACAATATTTGAGTGGACACACGCAACGTGACTCTGCCACTTGTATATAGAAACAAAAATAACTTCTATTCCATTTGGACACTATTTCCCTTCGGGGTGACACAGCAAGCAAGGTGGCTGCAACAAAATTAATGTGTGATAGCGCCACGACAGGATGTTTCCTGACCAGAAGCAGCCATCGCAAGGTGAGTGCCTCCCGGTGTGGAGGAAGGCCTCCTCTGTAGGGAGGAGATATGGGAGCAACTAAAAGTAATCAAAAATATTCGAATGATTATTACAACTTACACATGTTTACAGGGCCCTTAGCTTGGAACCACATGAAAGGGCGGTAAAATCTGCATTAAAAGTGCCTCCTGTATCGAGATTTAAATCTCTATCGATTCTGCATAATTTATGGGAAAACGAAGCTGGGGATTTGACCATAAATATCAAATATTTTTAACTATATTTCGAAGCTATTGTTGAATTTTGCCTCTTTGCATATGGGAATAAATAAAGTTAATATCAAAGCAACTATTTTCCGCAATATCATGGTGCCTCCGCGACTCTGCTTGGTTGGAAAATGCCAAAGTGAAAGCTCAACATCAATATAGTAACCCGTCAAACCATTCGCGTAGCCACAAAACGCTTAAAATGTCATAAGTCCGCATATAATACGCAACTCCCACAGAAACTGAGAGAGCATGCCACATGGGAGGGATGACGAGTGCCTTTCGGCTACAGGCAAACGAAAATTTGCATGACATTTTCATATACTGGGGTACAGTATATTTTTTTACTTAAATATTTATTTATATGATGGCTATGTATTGGTATGCAAATATTGCCTTTAGCACGCTGCGAGTTGTGACTATTAGCCGCTTAAGCTACCGTCGTCCTGCAGTCCAGTACAGGGACCTTCTGTTCTCCGTTCTGGATTCCCAGACCCGTGCCCATCCAATTTCCACCCACTGTTCTTCATAAACGAATTTCTTGCTCTGTGCTGTGTTTTTTTATATTTTATATTTTAATTTTATATTTTTTTTTCTTTTTTTTTTGTATTTATGTGTGGGTGTGTACACTCATGCGGATGAATGAATAAATAAATATGCGTAAAACAAATAAGAGTGCATATTCTATGGAAACACGCAGCAAAGGCCAACGAACCAACAACTCTCTCAAACAAAAACAAAAACAAAAAAGAGAGGCTCAAAAATGAAAACTTTGCAAATAAAACAAACTCAAGTGTGGCGCCTGTGGCCGACTGGCTACTATGCGAACCCACTTAGACATTTAATCGTTTTATACATACCTACAAGTATACGAATATATATGTACGAGTATACTGGTATTCGTACTCGTATATTTGTTACCTACAGATTGCAACTTTCAACTACTTGGGGGTCTGGCTCTTCCTTCCGCCGCCTGACTGTTAAGGGCACTTGAAATATTGAAATAAAATTTCATTAAGTATGCAGCCCTTCACTTGGGGGGCGCTAAAAATATTTGCATAGATAATGGCAGCAGCAGCAGCAGCAACTGTTTGCTTACTTCTTCCATTCGGTTGGGTAATTAAATTTGCCAGAGAGCAGCAGCCAGCCAGGACGGAAGCAGCTCCTTGGCTGGCAGGACCAGATTATGCCTCCATCCAGGGCGGAGGCAATCAATTGGAGCGGCTTTGAGTGATGTGAGTGGCTGCTGCTGCTGCTGCTGCACAGCCCAGTAAAAGGTTTGTCCTGTCAGCTTTTGGGGGAAGCTTTGGGTCTGAGAGATATCTTCACGCTTCATTCTGTCACTCGACACTTTTGATTGGAGGAGGGTGAGGCAAGGCTTTGCTTTTGTCAGGGTTAATGCCTTTGATGCTTTGTGATACCATTATCCGTATTCCCTCTCTCTCTCTCTCTCTCTCTCTCTCTCTCTCTCTCTAATTGCATAATGCGATGCCATCTTGTGCATTCTCCTTTTGTTTGCCGGCAAATTTGAATTTAATCAATAAATCACGTATACGTCGTGTGGCCCATGAAAGTGCGGGTAATGTGTCCACAGCTGCTCTTCATTCCGGTCCTGCCTTCTGCCTTCTGCCTTCTGCCTTCTTCCTCTGCCCCAGCAGTTGCTGTCACAATCAACGCCACAGTGCGGCTTGTTTCAAGCATTGTTGTTGCCACCGCCTTTGTTGTTTGCTTAATTTGCGGTTATCTTAAACTCAGACCCGTACACTGTACACTGTACACCGTACACCGAAGCCAAAGCCAAACGCAAACCCCAAGCAATCCAATTCAGGAGTAGTCAAGCCACAGCTACGGCTGCTTCTGCCATGTACCGCCACTGCCACATTGCCACAGCGCCACAGCTACTTCTACTGTTTCTGCCTCAGCCACTGGCTTCACTGCTGTCCTCATTGTTGCACGGACGGAAGGACCCTGTGTCTGTGGGTCCCTGCTCTTGTGCCACATATTTTGACATTAGCGCAGCTGCAAGTGACAACTATTATTAACATTGCTGTTGTTGCTGCTGCTGCCACTTCTGCTGCTTCCTCTCTCCCGCGGTGTGTGTGCTGCGCTGTGCATTTGCCATTTAATTGTAATTGTTGTCAGTGAATTCCGAAAATTCCAGCAAACTGACATGTAATTGGCATGGAGAGTGCACAAAGAGCAGAATAGGGAGTAGCAGTGGCCCCATGGGCCCAGGGTGGGCAAGCCTGGAAGGCATTTAAATTTATAATTATTTGGAATTTTGTTTTTGTGTGTTCGCTTTAGGTGGGTTTCAGTTACGGTTACGGCTACGGTTCTTCGGTTTGATTCTATTGTTCTATTATTTCCGAGACAGCGAAAGAGAGGTAGGGTCATATGCTGCTGAAGGAAATGGTTATATAAATGCCATGGGCCCCACGGGAAATGCTTAACGTAACCTCTGACCCATGTTCTGGTTGAGCAAAATAATTCAGTTTTACCGAAACAAATTATGCAACAAATTGTGGTTAAAATTTTGCCTGAAAATGCTACCAAATTCCTGGGAACCGGAAAGTTTAGTTCATGACGAAAAGCTGTAAGCACGTTATGGCCATTAAAAGTTGACCAAAGCTCTCTCTCTCTCTCTTCCCTTCTCTCTGGCACTACACCCCCACTCGGGGGACACCTTTCTACACTCCCATCCACGGCAAGCGTGTGTTTTTGGCTATCAGTTTAAGGACCATTAGACAAATAACATGACTTGCTACTACTGTTTCGAATTATTAATTGTATCGGCCCCAAAACCAAATCAATTTCATCAATTCTAATGGGCCACCCCCTTCTCCCCACTAGAACAATGGCAAAAGCCGGATCAATTATTCCACGCAGTCCAGGCGGTGTCCGAATGAGTTCGACGCTAAAACAAAGAAGATCCCAGTGCCTGCTAAATCACATGCTCCAGCAATCAATCAATGCGTCTGACAATCAATCAACCGGGCAGGACCAGGGGATGGGGTACGGATAGGTCTGATACAGCTGACAGACGGCAGTGGAGAAAGTCAACCCACCTCTACCCCACTCCCCAAAAAAAGGCGAAAGTGCCAGCCAGGGCCAAGACAGGACAATTGATCCCTCGATCCACCGACTGTGCACAGTCATTACCATTATGGCTGACCAATTATTAACGCAGTCAAGCAAATGACGCACTTTTCCACAGTCGAAGGAAAGTGGGCCAACAGCCAGTTGGCCAAGAAAGTATTCCTGTTGCGGCTACTGCTACTTATACTGCTATTTCTACTAATACTGCTACTGCTACTGTTAATGGCGTCTGTTCTCTGACATAATTACAATTTTAGTCAATTTCCGATTGGGGAGAGCTTGTGTTTTGGCCTGTAGGAGGCACTAAAAATGATTTTATTGATTTGTGTTGTCACGCAACTTCCTCTAATGATGGCAGTCGTCCTTCGCTCCTCCCTCCACCGCTGTGTCCCTGGAATAGTTCTAGCCCTATGCCAGCCTGAGGAAGAATCATCCATAATTAAAAAAGCTTGCCAAACGCTAGACGTGGGATGTTGTATGTGAGATGTCTTGACTATTTTTCAATTAGTTGTAGTCACACAGCAGGGCGCAGGGCGCAAGAGGGACTGTGGCTAGACAGCAGCAGCGCCCGACAACATAATGAAGTTGAAATGAGTTTAAACAGGCAGCACCAAACCCCACTCCCTGACTGGGTGGATGGGCTTCGTGAGTCACATGTGGCCCTAGACTCTTGGGCTTTGCCTAAAGACGCTTTGCATAAGCCGCCTGGCTCTGGTAATTTTCCGGCTAGTCTCTTTTCCTGCTTTTACATCCCCCCCTCCACCCCCTGGCACTCTGAACTTATTGGATTTGCCGGTTAATAAACTATTCACTTGCTAATTAAGTGCGCGACTCGCTGTGAATAATTTACTCCCCGCAAAGTGAGTGGAAAACCCCTCGAGTTATGCGGAGGAAAAAATCTGCAGGCACCATAAAAAAAAGAAAACACTTTAGGAAAAATGATGAATTATTGAATTAGAAAATATCCAAGTGTGACAGAAATTGAGGCAGGCGTTAAAGTGATTTCCACTGAACTTCAAGTGGGGTAGGGCACGGGGCTTGGGGCTTGGGGCATGGGCAGAAGACAACATAGGACAGTGGGTGGAAAGGACATCACATCACATGGTTGGGTCGGTGCATAAATTGTATGCTGACAGCTTGGACCGGGGTGTTGCTGTTGGCTGTTGCTTTGCCACTTCATGTGTCCATTTAGAGCTTCGGCTGTGGCTCTGGCACTGCCTCCTGCCGCCTGCCGCCTGCCTCTTGCCAGAGTTGAAGCCTGCACGCGATGCACACACCATCGACAGTAATGTGTTGGTTCCCGGCCAAGTCTCGTTAGCGGGGGGCCAGAAGCGGCAAACCACAATGCTAGCCATCAACAATGGGGCCGTGTGCCGCCTTCTTCTGCTGCTGCTGGGCCCAGTTCTTTTTATTGAATACAGTTGTTTGGCTGAGACACGCCCCGCCCCGTTTTTGTTGCTGTACATTTGGCCTACACACCCACGCAAACGCAAAGGACCATTTTTTTCGTGTTGTTTGTGTGTGTTTGTGTGTGTTTGTGTGTTAATGGTGGGGCCTAGGAATTCCGCTTGAATTATTTATTTAGCCATGCATTTGCAGTTGGCAAAAGTGCAAACAACCAACAACGAAATACCATTACAGTAAACACACTTTAATAGTTTAATGCCAGCGAAGCAGAAACTTTGCCATCGACAGGAGGAGAAGCAGCACCACAAGCAGCAGAGGCAACATCATCAGCAGCAGCAACAAGAGCTATAACCGCCGGAGGGCCAGGCAAAGCAGGCAACAAAAAGGCAGACTTTCATGGAATATAGCCATATAATAATGCATATTTGACTAAGAGCAAATGGTCGAAACAGAAGACGCGCGAGGCCGAAAAACTTCAGCTTCAACGACAGCTGCTGATGTTGCCGCTCCTCTTGCCGCTGCTCCAGGGGGCAACTTTGACGAAAGTTTGGCCAAACAGCAGCAGCAACAAAAGGAAGGGGGAAGAGAGACAGCCACCGACACATGTCAAAGTTTTGCAATTTCAAAGATTTCTTCCAAATATTTCTATTGTTGTTGTTGCTCCTTCGCTTGCGAACATGATTTTTGGCCACCGCAGAGCAGAGAGAGAGAGAGAGAGTGGGATGCTGGCTGCCCCTTGGGAAGTACTCGACTCCACTTCAACGATGGAGTCTGCAGCTCCAGCACTTGACAATGACGGGCTTGACCACAATTTGTGCCCGCAGGCAGCTCTCCCTCTCCCTCTCTCTCCGCAGCCTTACCCTGGTCTGTTCATGGGAATGTCCTGCCTCGTCCGAACATTAATCCATTAAAAACTTCGTTTAGCTTTTTGGTCGGCAACTTCATTTAAAACCAATTTCGTGACGCCCCAACCCCATGAAAAATCAAAGTTGTGTGAACATTGTTGTTGCTTTTGCCTTTATTCCGTGTCTCGTGTCCCATGTCCTGTGTCCTGTGTCATGTGGCCTATGGCCTGGGTGTGGGCTGGACTGGGGCTGTCGCTTGTCCCGTCGCTGCTGGCCATGTGACATCATCACCGAGCGTCACGTGCCCGGTACAGTTGCCTCGGTCGACTATCCTTAAGCTTGCATGACGCTGTCGCTGTCGCTGCCACTGCCACTGGCGCTGCCGCTCACCGCGTGCATTGCACTGCCGCAGGCTGGGTGATGTGGCACTGACAGAAACTACTGATGGCGTGAGAACAGCTCGGATAAGAACAGAGCAGCGACTCTGATGAAATAATTATTGCCAACGTTCCAGGGCGTTCGATAAAAGACCGCCTTGATGTGCGGAACATACTCGTATAGAGGGGGCAAGTGGCCATTAGCAGTAATTCTTGCAGCAAATTGAGTTGCAAACCAGAAATGAGGCTAGCAACACGTTCGCAGAACTATCGATCCTACTTGTGGGAGATAAGTAGAATTTTCTAGAATCGGGGAGATCATCTGAAGAATTCAATTAAAAATGGGAGTATTTACTAATATAATTTCTGTTATTACCCATCATTTGACAGTTGGTGGCAAATGGTGGTAAAACGTCGTAAGTTTCTGCTATTTTGACCTTTAAGAATATAAAGTTGCTTTCATTTTTGGCTTCAAAGGAAGTTCTGGTATCTAAACAATATATAATTGGAAACTATTGATAGTCAATTCAGGGGACGTAAGGATTGTAATCTCTCTATTATATAAAATAGTTTCGGGTCGTAGTTGTTGCCCAAAATTTTATTTTTATTACTGATAAAAATGTATCTCGCAGATACTCCGAGTTTTTATTGCAATATTTAAAATATGATAATTTTTATGATTAGAACTAAAAATAAAAATAGTTTGTTGGAATGCATGTAATTGGCATATGTATCGTAAGGACACCTCGCCGTTAAAAGGATTAATATCTTTTTAATGTAATTTGATATAATTTTGTATATATACATATTTATAATTCAATTTGAATTTTCATGCAAAATTATGTTTGTTCTTAGGTTTTTATTTTACAAATAAACAATAAGACCTATAAGAAAGGTTTTTAAAACCAAAATGTCTTACAGTTTATGCTGTGACAGGATAACTCTTTTTTCATCACTTTATCCACTTTAATTTTTGGAGTAAACTCGACGCAAATCAAAATTTGTAATCTCTGGTCAATTGATATGATATCCTTTAACAAGGAGGGAAATTATGCTCGTTTTCAATATTTAGATATAGTTTGAAATAAGAACTAAAGGTTTGGTGGGGGGTGGAGAGAGTAGCAACTGCTTTCATTTTTTTTTTTTTTTTGTTGCAACTTGCAACTTTCTAAAGAAACTAAAGCACTCGGCAAAGGATAAATCAGCTTAATTAATGCAAAGCTAAATCTTTTAGCGCGGCTTAAGTGCCAGGGGCTGTCAATGGCAGCGGCATGGGCAGGGGGGCAGGGAGGCAGTGGCAACAGCTGCAACAATTAGTTTAATTTATGCGGCAGCGCGTTGCACTCGAAATTAGCATTAAGCTTCTGCGAATAAATTACTCGCAAAAAACTAACCAGCGACGATGCGTGCTTGGGGTTTGTTTTTTTAGGAGAATGGAAGATCAGTTCCTGATGTTACCGCCAGCCCGGGACGCGCCCCACCCGGACCGCTGCCCGCCAACCAGCTGTCCTCGCTGGGCAACCAGCAGCACGGCAACCAGCAGCAGCACCAGCAGCAGCAGCATCATGGCAACCAGCAGCAGCAGCACCATGGCAACCAGCACCAGAATCGCGGACAGAGCGGCAGCATCTCGAATGCCGGCAAGGATCCGGTGCTGCTGCAGGGCGACTTCCGCAAGGTCAGCGGCATCAGCTCGGAGATCTTTCGCCAGATAGAGGCCGTCGAGAATGACCATGACCCGAATACGGCGGCGGCCCTGGACGCGGTGGAGCGTCGAGGCGAGATGATTGTCCGCATCCTGGAGCCGCGTTGCATGGGCAGCAAACAGGCGGTGGATGCCGCCCACAAGCTGATGAACAAGGCCGATGGCAGGCACACAGTCCAGCTGGTGGAGATCGTCAAGCGGCCCGGACAGACGCTGGGCCTGTACATACGCGAGGGCAACGGTGCCGACCGCACTGATGGCGTCTTCATTTCCCGCATTGCCCTGGAGTCGGCGGTCTACAACAGCGGTTGTCTGAGGGTGAGTGTCAATCAATGGGTTGTTGACGAGAGAGAGAGAGAGGATGATCTCAATTAATTCTGTTATCCCTAGGTGGGCGATGAAATCCTGGCCGTCAATCTGGTGGACGTGACCCACATGTCGCTGGACGATGTTGTCATCATCATGTCAATTCCACGCCGCCTGGTGCTGGCCATCCGCCAGCGACGTGGCAATCGCGGCACAAACTCTCCCGGACCGCCGACGCTGTCGCGACCGGAGCAGAAGCCGCCGCCGGTGGTGGTAATCAAACGGGATCTCAGGGACGAGGATCTGGACGAGACGGATCGCATGCAGAGGCCGCGCTCATCACGTGAAAGACGTACAGGTAGTTTGAAATGGAGGCCGTGTTTGAAATGCTTATCGGGTTCCCCGTTCTCTCTGTTTCCTCCTCCTGCAGGTGATGGCCGCGAGATGACCGAGTCGCGCTCCAGGCTGGGCCTGGGCCTCAACAACTACAGTCCGCAGTCGGAGCAGCTGGACATGTACTACAACTCCCGTGGTGGCGGCGGAGGCCATGGCGGGGGCGGTGGCATGCCCGTCAATGCCATGGGCGAGCCACCCAACTGGGGCTACAAGCCGCCGCCACCGCCCTCGTCGGTAATCACGGAGCAGCCCACAAAGGGCCACGCCTTTGCGCCCTCGCACGCGTACTACCAGAACGCGGGAACGCTGGAGAGCCTGGCGGAAAAGGTGCATGCCTTCTATCCGGGTGCGCCCGGACAGCCAGTGGGTCAGTCGCGTCGCATGTCCACAGGAACCGGAAACGTGGGACTTGCCCAGCAGCACGCGCGCTTCCCGCGCTCCGGATCGGATCAGCATTTGCCGCGAGTGGAGTACGCCGACTACTCCAACTCCCTGGGTCGCCACTCGCTGCTACGCTCCAGCCTGAAGCCCGGCACCGGGGCTCCCATGCCCGTGGGCGTGGGTGGAACACTGGGCCGCTACGGGCGCTATGATCAGCAGCGTGCCAGTACGGTCTCCAAGTACGGACCGCCGGCTGCCGGAGCCCAGTCGCTGACGCGTCGCTCCCGACCCAATCTGGACTACTCCAGTGACACGGAGGCCACGATCGGACCGCGTCCCAGCTACTACTACTACAACAGGCCCGCCATTGGCAGCATGCCGCGGGGTGGCGGTGGCCACGTGAGCGGAGGAGCAGCTGCCACGGCTGCCCTGCTGGCAAGTGCCGCAGATCTCAACAAGTTCAACTCGCTGCCCAGGGAACGACCCGGCGTTAGGCTGCAGGGCATCCGCACCAGAATCAGCGATCGGCTGGTGGACGAGAACGATGGCAACACCTCGGCGCCGGAGTTCGATGTGCGACGAGGCAGAGATCTCCGGCAGCGCATCACCGCCAGTCCCTCGATCTTCACGGCGGACGAGTACCGCGCCTGGCTCCGCCGGGCGCCCAGCAGCTCTGCCATTGCGGAACAGATGCGAATGACGCGCGACTTGTTTGCCCAGCCGCGATCGCAGCGGTTCTCCTGCAGCGCCGAGAATATCCACGACGCATTGAGGAATGTAAGTATTACTAGCACTTTTCCGACGTTTCCACATTCTGATGATTTTCTGTTGTCTTCAGACGGAGAGCATCTACTCCAGTAGAACGGGCATACTCGGAGCTGGCACCCTCGATCGCAATATGGGCCTCACGCGGCCCATTTCCGCACTGCCTGTGCGTTCCATGTCCTCGCAGCACATCGGTGGGGCAGGCTCCATACGCTCGCCCAGCATACGACGCATGCGACAGCTGCTAGAACTGTCCGCTGGCCCGGCCAGTCCTAGTGGCAGCATCATGAGCACCGGCGGCCACCAGAGTCCAGCACCGACGCCCAGCGCCACGTTGCCCCGTCAACACCGCCAGATCGACATCAATCCGGCCGAGTTTGCCAAGTACAAGCTGGACAAGCCCATAGTGGACATTGGTGGGGTGTCGGGCATGTTGTGGATCCATCTGTTGGCGGGTCGAGGCCTGCGAACCGCTCCTGAGGGAGCCGGGGCCCAACCTGGGGCGCCACCTGGCCAGACCAGGGATCTGTACTGCGTGATCGAGTGCGATCGCGTGCATAAGGCACGCACAGTGGTTCGATCCGGGGATCTGCAGTTCGACTGGGACGAGTCCTTCGAGCTGGACTTGGTCGGGAACAAACAGCTGGATGTCCTTGTCTACTCGTGGGATCCCCAGCACCGGCACAAGCTCTGCTATCGGGGAGCCATTTCGCTGTCGGCCATCCTACGGCAGTCGCCGCTGCACCAGCTGGCCCTCAAGGTGGAGCCACGGGGCACCATCTACATCCGCATGCGGCACACTGATCCCCTGGCCCTGTACAAGAGGCGTGGTCTGCCCAGCCTGAGGGCCGGCTATCCGACGCTGTTCGGCGCCGACCTGGAGACGGTCGTCAACCGGGAGTCTAAGGGGGCCCCGGGCTGTGCCCCAGTGCCAATTGTGCTGCGGCGCTGCGTGGAGGAGGTGGAGCGACGTGGGCTCGATATAATCGGGCTGTATCGACTGTGCGGCTCGGCCACCAAGAAGCGTCTGCTGCGCGAGGCCTTCGAGCGCAACAGCCGTGCCGTGGAATTGAGCCCGGAACATGTTCCTGACATCAATGTCATCACCGGTGTGCTCAAGGACTACCTCAGGGAGCTGCCGGAGCCGCTGTTCACGCGCTGCCTCTTCCAGATGACAGTAGACGCCTTGGGTGAGCATGATTGTACTCCTCCTTCTGCCCTTTCGACTTAATTGCCCCTAACCGTGATCTCCCACAGCTGTCTGCCTGCCAGATGACCCCGAGGGCAATGCAAAACTGATGCTTAGCATCCTCGATTGCCTGCCCAGGGCGAACAGGGTGAGTGGAAAGCATACAGTACTAGTATTCCATGGAGGTTTCTCATTTCCTGCTCTTTAGGCCACTCTTGTATTCCTGCTCGACCACCTGTCGCTGGTCGTTTCCAACTCTGAGCGCAACAAGATGTCCGCCCAGGCGCTGGCCACGGTGATGGGCCCACCGCTGATGCTGCATTCGGCCAGCGCACAGCCGGGCGCTGACATCGATCACGCCCAGCCGATCGCAGTGCTCAAATATCTGCTGCAGATCTGGCCACAGCCGCAGGCGCAGCATCAGCAGCTGGCACAGCACATGGGCGGCGCAACGGGCTCGATGATGAGCGGCCTGGCCACGGCCGGCAGTATGAGCAACATGGCCGGCGTTGCTTCAGGTAACGTACTCCCAGTGTCCATGCTGCACCGCCACCCGGCCACCAACAGATCCCCGAACCACCCACCGACTACACTCACACACGACTAGAGGACACACACACACACACACACAAACACACACCTGCAAGAGTTTTCTTAAATTTCTTTCTATTTCTGCTTTGAAAGCAAGCCGCTGTTCCAGTCAAGATCTTAATTCCTCTCTTTCTGTCTCTAAAGCGCGGCACAGAAACCGTTTTCACTGTTAACTGCTACTTCACATACACACAAAAACACCCACACACCCACAAACACATTGAACACTCATCCAAGACTCACCCACAGACACACAGACACCGATTTGCGTTCACATTAATATTGATTAATACAGAGTCCTATGTAGACAGGTCGGCGCGGCGAGTCAACAGGGCAGCGTGGAAGCAAAGTCAGTGCGTTGCCAGCGGACAGACAGCAACTTCTACTGCAGCAGCAGCAGCAGCTCATGGCGGCGGGCAACCTCCTGCGCTCGTCCACTTCGGTAACCAACATACTCTCCCAAGGCCATCCTCAGCTCTCAGCCACAGCCAACAGTCATCTGTATCAATCAGTAGTGGGTCAGTTAGCTCAATCGCATCGAGCCTTGCAACAAGCGGTGCAACAGGTAAAACAACAACAGTAACCACCAGCACACAGCAACACTAACAACATAAACAATAAACAATGTGAACAAACAACAACAAGAGCCAACAAAACAATTACAACATACGATAATCGAACATTGAACATTTAACATACATTACTTATGCATTACTTTATCATCTAATCTCACTAATCCTCACTAACATAACCTAACATAACATACTACACTTCAGGCAGAATTTCTTTATTGTTGGGGGTACTTCTAATGCGTATACAAAATGCATTCAGCTTTTTCAGAGATCTTTTCGAACATCTGAAAAGCTCTTATAAAATTAGTTTTAAAATTTCAAAGAGAATATAAGGGTTACATTTTTCTCATTAAATTTACATTATTTTCATTTGTATAATTTTACTTTAAATATTATATTTGTTGTATATCGTACCTATCATTAACATTGAATGATTTTTATTTTCTATACATCATTTATTAAGTTTAAGGAGATTTTGCTTCTCAGGTTTTGAAAATACTTTTAAAATTTCAATTGGATACCAGACACCATAAAACCATATCATACTTTGCCACTTTTTCACACTTTCTCTATCACACACTTTCACTAAAAAAAACACCTAGACACTCTACACAAACACAGAGAAACAAATTCTTGCTCTTTAACTTTTCCTGTTGACCGTTTTGCAAAAGATGATGAAAATATATACAAACAATCGTACATTTTTAACTTACTGAGCTATCAATTGAGCAATCTTTCGAAAGCATTATCTGTTGTCATTTGATTTGTGCTTTTTACGAGAATACTACTTACAAATAATTGCTTACAAAAAGAGATGTAATATATACATATATTAAAGTAATCCATAATTTGTTGTGATCCGTGATCGATAGACGTTGTATTTGTGACCCATACATACGTATATTATCGTATATATTTATTTACTTAAACATATTGATATACGATATATATATATACTTATAACGGTGGTAATGATGATGATTTGAGCGATGTGATAATTGTTGAACGGCGTGTAAAGCATGATTGGCCCACTACTGGTAACAAAATAAACATATCTGACTATTTATACCACTTTGTATACCAATCCAGTCCAATTTCAATATATCCAATATATGTATAATCCGTACAGCCTCTGTATGTAAACCACATGCCAAAAGAAAAGAACACACCATGTAAATGCTTCATATACCACAATGCCATTGTACAAACTTCATCAAATCATTGCCCTCGTACATTATATTGTTACACTGTGCAGTAGCCCACACACAGTAGCCCTTCCTCCCCAGGAGATACTTACTCAGTGCCCCATGAGATTGCCTCTACTAACACCCTGACGACTTCCCTGTCACCCTTCTTTTGTCACCGAAATGCACAGCTGATGTAGAATAGAACGTGTGAAAAATATTTAAAGGATTGGGAACCTAGACCCTACCGTAACTTCCTTTTTAAACTATTGTTTTCGGGGATAATAAGTAAGGGACTCTCCTGCACCATTTTTCGCTTGATTCTATCAACCGCACATCGTTCATGGCACCCCGTTTGCATGTCCAACACCTCACGCTTTTGCAACACCAAGCATCGTTCCGAACCGTCCCAGAATCACATCCAAATCTAGAGAACAATACCTATCTGATTGGTTTACAAATTGGCCGCCCACCCGTACAAGAACGTATCGCACTCAGCACGATGTGATATTTGTCTTTGTCTAAACGTTGTATCTGCTTACAATCTATACACTCCACACCACTTACGCACTCACACACTCACCCACACAAACAGCATTACGTACACCCGTAAGACACCAACAACCAAAATCTAAATTCGAAATTCTCTCTGCACACCCTACTCGTATAAGTAAGACTTAAACCAGATGCAAAGACCACTGCACGTATTGCGCCCCCTACCCGATACCCCCCGTATAAAGCCATATTTGAACTATGTAAAGACAAAAATTTGACCAACTCCATGGGCTGTCCTACGCCCTCTTTCTCTCTCTCTCTCTTTTTCTTTTGATCTGATCTATTGCAGCCCTATCAATTGGCGGGATCAGTGGGCTCAGCAATTCCCGACCAATCGCCACTGCCACTTCCAGGCACACCCTCCCCAGGCAGTAGCTCGGCGTCGACGGGTTCGGGCTCCGGATCGGGCTCGGGTAAAAGTAAAGAACATCAAAATAACACCAGAGATAGAGATAATTTAATGCTCGGAAAATCCCACTTACAGGCACGGATACCATCAAGCGCGGTGCTTCACCTGTCTCCGTTAAGCAAGTCAAGATCATCGATACGGCCAGCCCCTATTCCATAGTACAGAAGAAGCCGCCGCTGCAGAAGGATGCACCCATAGATGCCATCACACCCACCACCCAGTCGGATGCAATATCAGCCCTAGGCGGCAGCAGCAGCACGACAACACGCAAAGGCAACGTTGACTTCTATGAACCGCACAAAGCGCTGTCCAAGAGCCTGGCCGGCGACGACTCTAGCTACAGCTCCAAGTACGCCAGCCTGGACACAAAGAAGAGCAGCTACAGCGGCAACAGCAACAGCTACACCCCCAGCAAGACCAGCCTCAACGCCAGCAGCGATGAGTACAAGGCGATGCGCAACAAGTCGAGCGCCACCTCAAGCTCCAGTTCATCGCAGGCTACGGTATTGAGTGCCGGCTCGACGGCCACCTCGGCACCCACCACCTCCTCGGATGACTCCGATGATCTGCTGTCGTACAAGTCGTCGGCCTCCACGAACGCCTTGCTGGCCCAGTCGCAGGCCATGACCACCAGCCAGCTGATGTCGAAGTATTTAAAGCGTGAGCCGCGTGTCCAGTTCACGCCGATCAAGTCGCCGGAGTCGCCATCGCCGCCCGGCGGTGGGGATGGTCTGCCCAAGGGCACTTACCAACTGGTCACGCCCACCGGCTCCAGCTCTTCTCTCAAGCCCAGCGCCACAACGGGAGCGATTAGCAAGCACACCACATCGTCGCCAAGCTCAGCGGACACGAACACTAACCACACCAACAGCCAACAGAAGTTGTCATCGCCCTCGCGCCTGAACAAGGACAGTAAGTCCGGAGCAGCGGTAAGTGGCTCCTCCTCGATTGTGTCGACCGGACGGCGGCTGTTTGACAGCCTGGCCTCGTCGTCATCGTCGGAGACGGAGACCAAGACCTATATTGGTGGAACCACTGCCAATGCCAGTGCATCCAGCAGCACGACAACCTACACCAACGACTCGCGGAACACGGCAAGCAGTAGCAATAAGTCGGTAGCGGGATCGGGCTCAGAGCACAGGAGCTATGGCAGCGCTCTCTTTGGGAGCAGCGGCCTGGGCAATGGCAATGGGACCACCAGCGGCAACCACAACCATTTGGGCAGCACCAACAGTCCCTTCACCAGCACCAATGGCAACGGCAGCCACAATGCCATGCACCTGTACGGCACTTTGCCAAAGAGTGGGGCAGGTGGGGGCGCCGCCAGCTCGGGGGCTGCCCTGTTTGGAAGCAGCGCCAGTTCCTCCTACCACTCGAGCAGCGGTGCGGGTACAACAACCAGCAGCGGGGTCAGCTCCATGACGGGCTCCACCAATAGCTATGACTTCTACTCGAGCAGCACCTCGAGCGGCAGCAGCAGTTCACGTCCCTTTACCAATGGGGGCAACAATTACCACACTCTGGGCACATATCGGGCGCAGTATGCGGCCACCAATCCCTTCCTCGATGCCTTCGACGAGAAGCCCAGTAGCAATGGGGGCAACGGCGGTAGTAACAATGGCCACGGGGAGACGGACAAGCTCGGGGCGGACAAGGGCCATCACAGGGCGACCGTGATGGCGGCATTCCAGTCGTCGGGCGACTCCAAGAACGGTAGCGATGAGTACGACGATCTCAAGTGAGGGGATAACGATAACCATAATGATAACGAACAAGTACGATACGATTACGAAAACGATTGCCATACAGACAGAGACAATGCTGAAAGTGTTCTTTTGGAGTATTTACAGTTTACAAATTTACATAGAACGAATAATACGAATATAAACCGATAAACAATAATCGAATAACTAGAAAAAAAAACTATGCTAAAACCCACTGAACACGCGGATATCTCCTCTTATTAAACGGAAGGCCAACATGGCTGCCGAGCTTTCTGTATGTGTGTGTGGTGTGGTGTGGTGTGCATGTGTGTATGTATGTATACCGAGCGGAAACACCAACAGTGGGGAGGGGCAGCCATTTAGCTAATACAAATCCGAATTCAATAAAATTTACGAACAGTATTTTTGAACGAACTAAAAGCAAAACCCAAGAAGAGAAGATTAGGTAAACATCGTATACAACCAATTATAAATGTAACATAACAACTAAAAAAAAAACAACGTGAACGAGAACAAACTTAAACAGAAAGGTTGATCGCGCATTTAATTTTTACAAGCAACATAAAATAATCAACAATTTCTACATACATACATATATACAGACATGCTCATGTACATGCCTATACACGATATATAGACATGCAATACAATTATGCTAATGACATATTTTTGCATAGTCCCCAGTCCCAAGTATTGGAATACATACGCTGTACATACTACAAAAAGAGTCCTCTTTCACGTCTTTTTCTATCCCTTACACCAAACAACCACAGCACAGCATACCATAGCGTATGCGATGTGTGTGTTTCAATGTGACCAACTCTCTAATCTATAAAACTGCTGTACTCGATATATGTATATTTATGTGAAAACTAAGCAAAAGCCCAAGTCCAGGTAGTTACTGGACAACTTTTCGAGCAATATATTTGCCTAAAATGTTTCTCTACCGCCTCTTACATGTATTTATTATACATACTTATACAATATATATATAACCATACCAAAATTGTATAAGGCCCAAAGGTATGCTTCGAAACCCAAAAACAGCCGCCTAAGACATCCTTGGAGCCTTCGTTACCGTATCCGATCGATCGATGATTGATAATACATCATACATCACACGCATACATACACACATAAAAACAAACAAATACATGAATTTATTGACGAATCGATGTGCTTAGTTTTTGGTATGAAACAAAGTCTGATATACACACTAATATACAACAATACAGTATAATATTTATAAACATTTAAACATAATTATACAAGCGATGGAAAAAACCGAAAACAAACAAAAAAAAAAAGAAAACAAAACTAAAAAAAAAAAACAAAACTAAAGTTATATATAACTATACAATAAAATAACAAATTAAAACACGCTTTGCGATTAAGGGACAGATTTTACATACAGCATTTATGTTTCCAAAGCTTTTTATATAATGTATGGCCAACTGTGCTTAATCCCAATCGTACTATAAAAAATCTATACAATATATCAAATATAATACAATAGAAATTACACCCCGAATTAACGAATGCTACGAAACTGTAAATACCCACAATGTAAGAGTACTTAAAACGTTTGTGCTTTAGCTAGAGTATCATCAGTCAGTCGGTCGGTTAATCAGTTAGTCAGCTAGTCAACGTTTGCTAGTTCAAGAAGATAGTTTCTAGTCATAGTCATAGCAACCGATTCATACGAGTATACACACCTAGGCTTATGCGCAGGCATTGCAGATACATATAAACATACACAAAAGCATAGAGAAAATATTATTATTTAAACTAGGCCAGTCAGGGAGAGATCTTAAGCAATAAATAGCAGATTAGCAGGCTAGCAGGAAAATCGAAGTATATATATATGTATGTATATGTATTTGTGTTGGCTACCAAAAAAAAAAAACAAACAAAAAACACCAAGCATAATCATTCGTCTTCATGCAAAGTACAACTTCCTACAAGAACCCAACCACAAAACAAACGAAAATAACAAGCTACCATTCATATACGGAATTCAAGTTCAAGTTCAGATTCAAATTTCAAATCAATTATTAGAATGGTATTAATGTAAACCAATTCATAACCAATATTGTGCATTATTTGATTTTAAATTAAAATACTGATTCAAAATATTGATCAAAGTATTGCTGATGCGAAAGAGAGAAAGAGAGAGCTAGCGATGGATGAGGGGAAGCGTTAAGATTTTAAATAGATAAATATTCGGTTACTTGTTGTCAGATTTATTTTATACTGGAGAATGGAGAAACAATTCAAGTGTTACACATGATTCTCGAAACCAAAGAGTTATAAACCACAGCATAGGCAAACAAAACATATAGTTGAGGCAAATTGATTTTTATATAGTGAATTGTTAATTATTGCATATAGAAAGTAGAGTTTTTAAAACAGCAACAAACGTCAGAAAAGATAATGCAGACGAGGAGCAATGTTCATTTGTAGAAAGGCCAAGTGGGGCCAGGGCCGGGACCATCTCCGAACCGACCTAATAGCTCCCCATTGCCCATCCTGGTTATTGATTTTAGGATTTTAACGTCGCACGATTATTACATACCAAAGAAACGTCAATGTTACTACAGCTGTCGTCTTCATTTTAAAAATATTATATAGATACATACCTATTATATATGGATACCAGTACCCCAACCAGTTCTCTTGATTTGTTCACCCCAAAAGCTTTAATCGTTGAACGACCCAAAGGTTACAAATTCGAAACATATTCTACATAGACGAGTAATAATACCGAATACTAGTAGAGGACAAACTGTACTTTGGTGGGAGATATCACAAGTACATACTTAGGACAAAACTTCAATTGATTTGCGAATCGTTGTGGCTTCTTAGTTGTAGTTAGCTTAGCCGTAAGATGTTGTGGCAGGGGGGGGGGGGGGGGGTGGGGGGAATGGAGGAGGAGGGACCTAGCGGTGGAATGATCAGTTAAGGTTTGGTGTTGGAATGAAACGGAAGCGGAAATGGAAATTGGTGTGGGTGTGGGCGTGGGTGTGGGTGTGAGTTGGGCTGCGTGGCGTTTGTTCTTGCTTGTGCCGCTTGTGCGTGTGCTCTGGGCCGAACCCTGTTCGATATGTATTTGTACTTGTACTTTAGAATAACATATACTATGGAATATATATCACTGTGTCATATCGTACATTTAAACAAGTAAAGCAAAACCAAAATCCAAATTGACGCTGAATGGGATATATTGTTAATGCAAAAAGTATTCACGTATAGAAAAGTATGTATACAAATCTAAACCTAAATTAATAGCGGCAGAGCAGCAACTACATATAATATACATATACATAGTTACATACTAAACTAAAACTAAACAAAACATGATTGGCAGGCAACCAAGTACTACAAATTGTATATGCATTTAACTTAGAGTAAATACCTAATTCTAAAACAAACTAAAATAACTGACAGACAAAGCCATCTGTTAGCTGGCAAATGATGACAAAGACAAAGACAAAGAACAAGAATATGTTGAGCAAATATGAATTGAATTGATAATTATGCAGATACACAGAGCGGCTGAGCGTTAGGAGTGAATGAAACAGAAGTGGAACGAACTAATTTACCGAAATGTATTGCACAATATCGAACACTCATTAATACGAGTATTAGCGAAAGTAACTAAAAACAACAAAAAATTATATAGACTCGAATCGAATCGACTACGGGAAATATTGGCAGCAGCGCTAGACAAGACACACACAGATTCCGATAATATTCATGTTTCAAGAATCAGTTGTATTGCGGTTTGGATAAGTTGGATAAAGCGTATGCCTAAGTACTATATAAAACGAATATGTGAATTTGTGTATGTATTAAATGTGCCTAAAATTTCATTTACTTTTCTAGACCACTTTTCCACTGACTTTGAGAACCCTCTCTGACGCTTTACGGGGATTTTGTTTTGGGTTTTAAAGCAATTTCAAACAATACACTTCTGTCGAACTTAACAAGTAAATGGAGACCAAATGCTCAGGGCGTTAGCGAGTTATTATAAGCATAATATTAACAACCAAAACAAGGGGAAACGTACTTAAGAACTAAGTGTAACAAATCATGAGCATGCTCCATCAAATGTTAGGCCAATACGAACCAGCATTTTAGTTGAAAACCCGTAGCTCTTTTCATCAGGCAACAACACCGATACGATATCAGCAACAACTAGAAAACAAAATACACAGCCACATCAAGAACAATCCAGCAAACAAATTTACAAAATCCAAGCAATCAATTTGTTGAAAAGACTGAAAACCAAACAAAACTAAAACATAACGAAACGAAGCGAAACGAAATCCACAACAAAACACTCCCTAAGAAGAAAAGGAGAGTTTTCATAGAAATCGACACACCAAACTACATACATATATTACATAAATAGTGTATACATGTTTCGGAATCCCATCCCCCAGTCATGAAATGTCTCAGAGTTGACTTTTTTTTTTGTTTTGTTTTTTTTTTTAACTTTGTTTCAGTTAAAACCTTTTCTAGCGCGTCATTGAACATAAACGAAGTAATAAACCAAACCTTAAGGTAATAGTGAAATATTAGCGGAAATAATACAAATATTACCACCAGCATTTTGCTACCTACTTAATATGCAAATTAAATAATAAAATGGAAATTGAAATGGTAAATGGTAAATGGAATAGAAAATAGTCTAAAGAATAGTTAAAAATGTGCTGAGTGCAGATAGCGAATAGTGTTTTCGAGTAGTTTCAAGGTCAGCGGATGACTGTATAAACGAAACAGAACACAACAAAATGAATACCGATTACATTTAACTTTGAAATAATTTTCTAAAACCCACCATAACACGAAGCGGAAAGAACAAACTAAATTTAAAGTGTAATTTAGAATGTTTTAGTTTGCTAGAACTTCATCTTTTTTGTATCCTCTCCATTTCAATTGCAAATATAGAGCAAACCCAAGCAAATTAAGCATATAATAAACTAACATATGTATATATCTATCTATATTGCGTATACCTAAATACGAGTATACATATACGCAGACGCAGCAGACAGACGGACAGAGCTAAACCGCAAAGGAATCCAAAAAGAAAACAAAAAACCCATACCTAACCAATCTGTAATGATCGAGTGTTTCGGGACAACATCAGCGAGAATACGTTAGAACGGTACTCTGATAATACTCTACTTACCACTGCCACAGAGAAACAAGTAATTTGTAACGTTAATATAGACATAATACAGCCGGAAACATACACATAAAATATATACTTTGCCTATGTACATCGTAAATTATACGATATACGCGTATTGAGAGGTGACTATTTCCCATAGAAAAGTGCATTGCAATTAAACATAACATATGCGTCGTCGACATGACATGACATGACACGTGTGTCATGTGTGTGCGTGTGTGATGGCCTAACGAGCAAGAGTAAACTTAACTTATTATTTATTCCAAACAAAATAACAATAAAATTATCTCATAATTATGAAAAGCAAAAGCAAAAACAAATACAACCTAAAACCGAAATCGTTCTTTGCGTGGGAATAAAGCGATGTTAAATTATTTAATGAAAATATATATACATATAAATACAAATATTTATTCGCAATGCGTTTTATTTACTAGCTGTTAACACATTACACAGAACAAGATCCTTGATTTGGCTTCTTATTTTGCGAATGTCTACAATCATATTCAGTCGTTATCAGTCGAGGACCTGGGCCACTTTTTGTGAAAAAGCAACAGCCAGAAAGCAAAATTGGATCTGAAAACTGCAAATTTTCTTTGCCGATAACTTTATCACCGATAACGATAGCCCAAATAAATTTAAACATGGCCAGATGTTGCTTTCCAACACTGACAGATAGATAGTTCGGCAACATTTCCTTTTATGTGTCAGTGCGAGAAGGAAAAAAAATATTTTTCATTAATTTTTCAACCACACTAGTCAATTGTTCGTTTCCTGGAAAGTTGTAGAATGAGTGATAATATAAATAATAACGAGCAGAATCGGGACATGAACGATATTCAAGACGCGCCAAATCAGGCAAACGATTTGGTCGCTGAGGAACCAATAAACGCTGAAGATCTGAATCCGAACGATGAAGGTATGTAATGTGAAGACTGAAGTGAGATGTTTTCGTGTCAAAATGTCTTTTATTGCCAGCTCCCAATGAAGCAGCAGGCAATCATAGTACTTTAGAGCAACCAAACTATGCTGCAATCGTGGACTATTATTTACTCAACAAGAACATACCCCAACGACCGATTGGGATGGACATCAACATGACCCACAAAATTGAAACTGGAACACCCATGACAATTTCATTCATTAGTAAGTAAACGAGTGTAAAGGTATTGTAAGACGTGTTGAGTTTTTCTGGTTTTCAGGTGGTGACTTTGTCTCGATTACTACAACAAGCAATGAAGTAAGCATAAGTCTCAGGCCGCCTCATGATCCAGGCAGGGTTCGTGTGCACATCAATTCGCTTGAACCAACTCCTCAATTACCGGTTGATCCTTGGAGTTGTAAGCCTTCCGGTCAGTTCCGCTGCGGTATATGCCTTACTGAAATTAACCTCGTGGAGAATATACGCTCCACCACTTGCGGCCATATTTACTGTGACAGTTGCCTGAAAAAGGCTCTGCGCGAGAATGGCTACTGCTCCATTTGCGGAGAATCCCAGGAGTATGAGAGTTCCATACGTTTGTATTGGTGCGGGCATACTCCCTGAGGTCCAGCATCGCTTTCCTTGCATAAGCAGAAAATAAAGGCCAGTTAGAGAAAACGGCACATAACAATTCTTAGCACTGCCGACTGCATTACCGTATGCACTGTTTACACAAAACTACAATAAAAATAAACATATATATCAATACAATACAGTATGTACAATAAAATGCACTCTTCAGTGTTGGCTTAACAGACCACCAGATCTGTGTGTTTTTAATGTTTTTGAACGTTGAACGTCCACTCATTTCCACTGAGCCCCACTATTTAAGGTGGAGATATGCGATCCAGTTATGTGGCACTGCATCCCGAACTACCTGGGAGTTTATAGAACCCGATGGTTCTATAAAAGTGTTTATATTTTTATTTCAAATTTATTGTCTAGAGTAGGCTATGGATTTAAAATAAAATTACATTACGAATATGTAGGAAATAGCAAGACACAGTCACTTAAAAATGGGAAGTCAAATTAATGTTGAATTATCAGAAGAACAAAGGCCAACTATCGTTTTGCCCGTGTACCCAAAGCCACTGCCGGAGCAGGATATCAGCGAGAAGCTTGATGATAATGGCTTTAGTATTTTGGAGAAGGCTGCACTGCGCAATGCTTGGCGTTTTATTGAGCCCTTTCAACGTCGCTATGGGCAGAACACATTTTATGAGTAAGCTTCAATATGCTTTTACAATCATGTCGCATTTTCTTAACAATTACCCATAATTTATGAAACAGCTTTCTTACGGAACATGAGCTGCTGATCAACACCTTTCGACAACAGGGAAAAATCAACCTGAGTAAGCTTCACGGTCATGCCACCGCGATGATGAGACTTCTCTCGAAATTGGTGCAAACCTTGGATATGAATCTGCAGTTTCGCTCGAGCCTGGATGAAAATCTGCCGTTTCATCTGAAAACCGGCATCGACCTCGATGACATGAAGGTAAGAACCGTATGGAAAGTGCACTAAGTACATTTTGAAACATATTTATCGTTGCATAGATGTTGGCAAATGCTTTGAAGGATTACTTGCTGTCCTCTCCGGTCATAGAAAAACACAACTCCTGCACTCTGACGACTGCCTTTGAAAAACTGGTGACAATTGTCGGTGGATATGCTGAGGCCGAAGAAGCCCGGAAAAAAGCCATGTCTGGGTTCTACCGAAACACCAATCCCAGTGGCGAACCTAAAAGCGAAAGGGCATCCAGTGTTAACTCAGCTAAGAAGTCTGTAATAATGGAATAATTCAGAGACAAAACAAAACCATAAAACGGAAAATTTAGTTCTTTAATTTAGTAATACATTTTTAGCAACTTTATGAATGAATATTTTCTGAGAATGTTTTAGCATGCTGTGGAAAATCCACATGGAATAAATCACAATGTAAATACATTTTTCTGAAGCTTAATTTTTTCCGTTCCTTACACTTTATTCCGAGTCCTGTTCTGGGTTTAGTTTTTCTTATTTATGAGTATTAATCAAAATTAATCGATGGCCGATATCGACGAGAAACCCAGCAAAATACGTTCTTCATCTACATCTTCAATTCGTTACAATATTGCCAAAGAAATCTATCCGAAGCAATTGTTGACAATAAAGGCGGGGCCTATTAAGGATGAGCTCGGATTTACCCTCTGCGAAAGGGTAGCTCTAAGGCAGGCATGGAACTTAATCAGATCTCGAGAGCGACGATTTGGCCAGGATGTATTCTATACGTAAGAAAAAATGCATAAAAATGTAATATTATGGGAGTATTCTAAATTCTGCAGCTTTCTGAACGAGTGGTATTGGTCCATCTCTAAATTCAAACAGGGTGAAGATATCAACATTGCCCTCTTGCACGGTCATGCCCTGACATTTATCCGCTTTGTGGGCGCTCTAATCAATGAGTCGGATCCGATCATGTTCCAGGTGATGATAAATGACAATAACCAAACGCACAGCCGCTGCAGAGTGGGTGGGGATTACATTGCGGTGGGTGTCAGGTTCAGTTTGATCTCTCAAATCTGTCTGACCTCTGTATGTCTCTGTCCCACCAGATGCTGGGCCAAGCCTTAATGGACTACATTCTCAAGGTACTCGACAAGGTCAGATCACCATCGTTGGAGCAAGGGTTGCAGCGAATAGTTGAGAAATTCAAGTCCTATCAGGATATCCAAATGGACAGATCCAGAACGAGCTACAGACGTGGTGTAAGCAAGAGTAATTTTAGCTTGCACCAGATCAAAACCGAAAAATGAGCAGTCTGACCCTTATTGATTTCCATTTGGCACCATTTCCTCATCCAAAATTGAATGCGATTGGTTCTCCAATCAGCAGGGACGTCATAGATTCGCCCGCTCGAATCCATTCCAACACCAACAAGGCAGATTCGAAATTATATCGTATACCGTATACGGCTGCGCTGCTGCCACTGTCACTGCTGCCGTCACAGTCGCCGTTGCTGCTGGCGTCGCTGTGGCCATCGATTTCGTTTCGATGTTAAGCGCGTTTCCTTTGAGAAATTCAGTTTTGCTCGGACGCTCAACGCGCATTCGCACGTTCCAGTAGTAAAAGCGCTTCTACAGAACTGGAGCCGATCACAATAGTTGTACGAGCACTACCGAGTTATATACAAATCCCGAAATAATATAGCCGTAAATACGGCCTAAGAATTTGATTTTATCGCGTTGTTGTTTTTTATTCAAACTGGAACATGGTTGCCAGCGAAGACATTAAAAAGGTAAGAGCAGGTGGCATATGTATTGTAATATACGAATTTTACGTACACCAAATTATGAGAAAAATCACGATGATTTTTAAACGGAATTTTAAATCAACACTAAAAACCGGTAATTCAGAAAAGATTGTGGAGCACCATTGATTATAAGTCAAGCCAATACAAGTCAAGAAAACTATTTCCTGAAGCAATAATTTCAGCATTTTTGGTTCTATATTAGAATTCCTAATGCTTCCATTTGGACAATCCACATCACGTGATACGTACTAATTATGTGTATAAAATCAATTATAAAATGCGATCCCCATTGGCGCTTGAGTACATTAGAACTCATATGTTCCATACTTTTGCGGACTAGATTAGTTAAAACAAATAATTATGGCTTGCTTAGACCTATCTTTCAATATGCGAACTATGTAATTTATTAGCCTCTAATTGAAAAATATCTAATCAGTATTTTGGGCTGCGTAGAAATGTACACAAAACATAAAGATTTATACAAGCTATTTCTACACTTGAACAGCTCTCTTAATAATTTAAACCGTTTTGAATAGGTTGAGAAGGTTGCCAAGCCGAGTGTTTGTGCTATCAGAGGCCATAAACCAACGATTAGGTCTAGCAGAGGGTATCACAGCATCAAGAGTTATGTACTTAGGAAGTGTTGCAATTCTGGGGGTAGATTACTTCCCACTCAAAACTCGGCCAGGACTTCGTCTAACACCTCTTTAGGAATTACCAAATAACTTGATTGGGAATTGGGCATCTATAGAGTCGATTGAGCACGGGGCCAAAAGATTCTTATCAAAATGGGGCGCTATCAAGGCTAACAGCAGCCTGGCAGGTGATCGCCGTGCGGGTCACGCAGTCACTAACTGTTTTCGATAATGGCCAATTAAGTGTTTAACTTTGAGCGTGACACTGGACTCTTCAATTTGAGATTTTAGGCAAACGATTGCCAATTGCTTAGCCCACACTCGAATCGACTAAATGATTCACATGCACTCCAGCCCACCAGATAATGGGCCGAAATATGGCCTTATTTCGGCTACTGTCCCATATCGCTTATATATTATCACGTCGGGACAGTAAAACAATAAAAATAACCAGAGCAGCAATATAATATTACGATTATGTACATACAGTAGTTTCAGTCGCGTGCCCATCAGCCTTTGTATATTTACACGAGCTTATCTTTTGCTTGTCGGGCAATCTGCAGTGCACAAATAATAATATTTACATATCAATATTTTTTGGCATTCCATGGCCACTGCATCCGCCATAAATGATAAATACAAAACTATGAAACTGCCAAGGAATTTTGAAAATATTACCGAAACTCTTTGAAGTGATTTTATGAATCATTTCATCCAAACCTCTTGTGATTCAGTTTAGTAAATGTGTTTCTTGTATTTCAAGGAAACTTGAGCAATGTTTTCCAGATATTTCATTAAGTACAAAAGACTTTCTTATGAGAGAAAATGAATCACTCCTTTTGATTACGAGCGTAGAGAAAAACTTTGCACTGTATGCAGATTAACCAGTACTCTTGTTTTTGTGAATAATAAAATGAATAAATAATATGATTAATAATGGAAAGCATGACTGAAACTATGTATGTTGCTCACCTCGAAGAATCAGTAAAACCTGTTGAAAATTTTGTTTCAATTCCAAATATTTTGTATCCATTTAGATTATAATTTGGTATCGGAAGGGCAAATTCAAAGTATACATTTAGGCTCCTCAGAAAACCCCACCCTCCACACATACATAGATACTGCATACATACATACACATATACATGGGAATGAATGCAAAACACACCTTGATGTATCCGCTGGTATCCCCACAACAATATCATTTTAATTACCGAATGGGCAATGGACTTGAGCGAATTAAGGGCATGCCGTCAATAAAAGAAATTGTCTATCGCCGACTGCGCTGCAATATGGTAAACAATAGAGACAAGAAAAATGTGGGCGTGTAAGAGGAAACATTGAATATTAAACGAACGGCCCCACGGGGAAACTGCTCAAATTTATGGGAACAATCCTCTCAAAGCCGAGCACAAGGCACAAGGCGATAGCTGAACTTGGCATCGGGAAAACGACAAATAGCACTAAGCAATACGAAGAGAAAAAAGATAACACCGGCAACCGAAGCATTGCATACTCTGTAGTCTGATAATTATAGGGATGTTATGTGTGAATAAGTCGCAAGCTGATCAGTTATGTCTATTCGTAAGGTATTGCTTATCGCAGAAACAAGAAAACATATGACCCCACTTCTTCGACTGTGTGGCAAATTTATTATCATAATCATCATGCCCCTTGTAATTGGGTTAGAGAGCAATGTGAACAGAGCAAAACAAATGACGCCGACTAATTAGCATGTGATGGGGATAAGATGAGCCGAGCGCGCCTCTATCAGTACGGTGGGTGTGTCTGTTTTCTTGCTGACTCTTTCTGGCGATCTCTCTCGTGCTCGCTCACTCGCTCTCTCTTTCTCTCGCTTCCTCCAACCAGATGTGTATGCCTGTGTGACTTGTTTGGGTGTGAATCTGGCGACAGGTTTCTTTTGGCATGCACTTGACGCCATTAAGATTTACGTGTTTTACTTTCCAATTAAACATTCCGTTTAAATTACATTCTAAACGCTCGCTTGCACTCCCCCAAGGATTCATCATTTTCATTAGGAATGCATTTCCAAACATCGTAGTCGTTGTCGTCTAATCGGAAACAAAAACAAGTTTCTATTTATAGCCGGGGCACAGCTGATAGATGCGGGTCGGTATCTTTCCTGGCATTTGGCAAGCGAGTGCAACGCATCGAAATGCATTTAGCAATTTAATTTTAACTGGCAAAAAAATTGTCGGAAGTATTGCTGGTTTGTACTTTGCTCGGTTCAGGCGCGGGGCGTATGCTTAATATGTGCGCAGAATGATCTGTGGCATAGGTTTAAACTTCTTTATATTGGCTGACTATTGACACGACTACTATGATTTGCTAATAGATAAAGGTTCAATAGATTTATGTGACCCCAGTAAGGCCTCTTAGAAGCATTACGATTAAAGATCCGATAGTGTCATGCGTCTTCTCCAACAGGTTGCCATAGTATTCTGGTGGCCTTCTTGACAAGCCCACCTTTACCCAATTCCTAAAGATATTTCATCTGTTTCTGACGTAAAACATAAGATTCGTGTGCATCTAATGCGCGTAATCCGTTGGCAATACAATGAAATGCCAACAAAGCGCCAGGCCAAATAAAATAAAAGTTCTATGCAAACTAAAAGAATGTTCGCAAAGAATTGAGATCAAAATACGTTTTTTCGAAGAGCCCAACGATTCAGTCGTCTCGAGGTGGCCGCACGAGACAAACCGCTGCCCACGAGGCTCAAAAACTAAAATTAGTGGACGAAAACAACAAACAGCGAAATATTCAAATATAAATATATACATCTTTCTTAGATAATTAATGACAAGAGATAAAAATAAGTTCAATATAAACCAAAATATACAAACCATAAAGTAGTGTTTTTTAAGAAGAACAAAATTGTCATTAAATTGGACAAAGTGCGTTTTGTGTGTGTGTTTGACTTACATAAGACGTTGGGAAAGAACAACCCGGAAATCGGGACAGTTTAATATGGATTCGGAAAAAGTAGTACGCGCCATGGCGCGCTGGTGGCAGGTAAAGAAAAGCCCTTGTATTCTCACCATCCGAAAAGAATAGTTTTTCATCTTGCTCACAGCATTTTTTATTGAAAAAATGTCAGATGATTAACTCTCGTTAAAAATCAGAAAGAATGGAAACCAGTGGAAATTTGTTAATGTTTTCCAAATTTCAAAAGTTGCGTGTAATGATTTAAGCCCAGTCCAACAAAATAATTGGACTTTATACACAATGGCACCTGTGGGCAACAGAAATTAAAATAACGTTTAAATGCCAATTTAAATCCGAGATGAGCTTAAAATCATGTCGTATATTTTTAGTAATTTCCAGATAATAATTAAATGATTTCCTGTTACAGACTGTCAGCCAAGAGGATGCGGACCCTTCGGCTCGCAACCCAATGCTCTATGACCCACTGCAGGATGGTGTGGTTAAAACTTCGAAGACCCGTCAATATGTGGCTGCCCTGATAAGTGAGTGGAAGACATCATAGTGGTTTTCTTGTGAATCGATCGCTAATGAACAACTTACAGTGTGCTTGGGAGCCGTTGCCGCTGGCACAGCTTTGGCGTGGACCAGCCCTGTGCTAGATCAGATCAGTGTGCACCCGCCAGCTAACACCACAGCAGGGAACTCAACAATGGGGAACGCTACAATTGCCAATGGAACCAGCCCAATTCCGTTGCCTCTGCCAAGCGAAGACCGTCTGCAACTGACAGCGGGCCAACGTAAGTAGCTTAAATTATATTACAACCGCAGGCGCTTCAACTTCGAGTTGATTCCTATCCACATTTTAAGCGAGATAAAAAAGTTTTCTGTCTTATATGATAGTAATTCCACCTGGTACCTATAGATCACAGACAGAGGGGTGTATTCAGTTCGTGTGGTTCCACCATATATTCTTGATCAGCATGAATAGAAAAGTCTGTTTTGATGATCTCAAAAACTATTAGAGCTAGAGTAACATGATTTTGTATCCCGATTCATGCAATTTCACACTGAATTAAGTTTATTCAGTCAAGTGTTTACTTTGTTTCCACCCTTCCAGTAATCCCACCTAGAATCAAACTGTTTTCACTTATGTTTATAGAGTAACAAATAAACAGATATAGTCACTGTCTAACATCTATCTTAATGTGGAAAAGTGTCGCTTTCTATGACTTAAATGGTCATACTAATCTCTTAAATAATTGGATGCTATAATCGGGTTTGATAATAAATTATAAGAGCTCGCTTGTTCAGTTCGATTACTGATAAGAGTTGTAGATATTGTTATATTTTCTTTGATTTTGTAATCTTTATTCAGTCAAGTGTTTACTTTGTTTCCACCCTTTCAGTAATCCCACCTAGAATCAAACTGTTTTCACTTATGTTTATAGAGTAACAAATAAACAGATATAGTCACTGTCTAACATCTATCTTAATGTGGAAAAGTGTCGCTTTCTATGACTTAAATGGTCATACTAATCTCTTAAATAATTGGATGCTATAATCGGGTTTGATAATAAATTATAAGAGCTCGCTTGTTCAGTTCGATTACTGATAAGAGTTGTAGATATTGTTATATTTTCTTTAATTTTGTAATCTTTACATTTTCAGAGACCTGGGTTAGTTCCCTGCTGGCTATTGGCGCCTTTCTGGGAGCCATGCCCACGGGATACATTGCTGATGCCATAGGCCGACGATACACAGCAATGGTCATGAATGTTCCCTTTATATTGGCCTGGATCTCGATTATCTTCGCCAATTCTGCAGGCTGGCTTTATTTTGGGCGCTTTCTGATCGGTAAGCTACTATCTTTTGAAAATAATTCACTGATTGTTAATCTGTGCTTTATCTAGGCATCTCCACGGGCAGCTTTTGCGTGGTCGCACCCATGTACATATCCGAGATTGCCGAGACGAGCATTCGTGGCACCCTGGGCACTCTATTCCAACTGCTGCTCACTGTTGGCATACTGTTCGTGTATCTGGTGGGATCTATGGTGTCCTGGACCACTTTGAGTACGCTCTGCTTGTTTGTGCCAATCTTTCTGTTTTTCGGCCTGCTCATATTGCCCGAGACGCCAGTCTATCTGCTCAAGAAGGTGAGGGAGCGCCCATCCATCCATCCATGCCACACATCTTCAAGCCCCATATATCTCCTTTATCTTACCTTGTAGGGTCAACGGGCCGAGGCCGCCCTCTCGTTGAAGTGGCTCTGGGGTCGCTACTGCGACTCGCGCAGTGCCATCCAAGTCATCCAAAATGATCTGGACCAGGCCGCAGCCGATGCCGGCATCCTGGATCTTTTCAGTAATCGTGGAGCCCGCAACGGTCTGGTTATCTCCATACTGCTGATGTTCTTTCAGCAGTTCTCTGGCATCAATGCGGTCATCTTCTACACGGTTCCGATCTTCCAGTCCGCAGGCAGCACTCTCGATGCCTCCGTCTGCTCCATCATCGTGGGCGTTGTGCAGGTGATCATGACCCTAACCGCTTCACTGCTGATCGATCGTGCTGGGCGAAAGATACTGCTGCTCTTCAGCAGCACAGTAATGTCCATCTGCCTGGCCATACTGGGTGCCTACTTCGACATGAAGGATAGCGGCAAGGATGTCTCCTCCATTGGCTGGCTGCCGCTGCTCTGCGTGGTGCTCTTCATGATCACCTTTTCGGTGGGCTATGGCCCCATTCCCTGGCTGATGATGGGCGAGCTCTTCCTGCCCGACGTCAAGGCCACTGCCGTCGCAATCACTGTGATGGCCAACTGGCTGTGTGTGTTTATCGTCACTAAAAGCTTTGGCACAATGATCGAGTCTCTCGGATCGGACGTCACATTCTGGTTCTTCGCCACGTGCATGGCCGCTGCCACCATCTATGTGGCCACAATGCTGCAGGAGACGAAGGGCAAGAGTGCCAGCCAAATACAGTCCTGGCTAAATGGACGCTAATGGACTCTCTTAGTTCTTGTAGATTAGTTTAGCCAGGTGCTATTGTACTCGTAGGTAGATATGAAGTCAACTCCATGGTTGGACATGTTGACATGTTGAAAGAAATTTCTCGTCGGTTAGCCGATGATTTTATACTTTTGCAAATGATATAAGTTCTGAATGGTCTTGCAAACACAAATGTCAAATCTTTCTTTGCAAGGGTATAAACACTTAAATAGATAGATAATATTGAGCAAACTGTACAATTATTCTTATCAATATTGCACAATGTTAATATTAAGTGTACACAGTTCAATTAGTTCCTAAGTACCTATCTAGAATGTCTATGTAACGCCTTCCCTTCATTAGATAAGTTGATGGGGGACTTGGGAAAAGACCCTTCCTCGTCCGCTTCAGTATATGTGTAAGTATGGACAGAAGGATGGATGGAATGGATGGCAAAGACATATACTCTTATGTATATAGTTGATAATAAAACTATACTGTACAGCAATCCCAATCCCAAGTGTATGCATGTTTGAGCCCATTTAGTGATAACGATAACCTCTGGACCCTGGGTACGCCCCTTCAAATGAGAAATTAGAAAATTATCAGGCACTGTCTGTTGCACCAAGCCCCGATTACAGTCGTACGACTTCGCATTGGAGACAGGCCACGCCTACCTTTGGCGCCAGGGTTTGTCGCTACTCTCTTCGTTTTGTTTCCCTTGAGGCATGGTCAATGTGAAGGTCACCGTCGATTGATTGATTGATCGACATCGAAAGCGACGCACAAAATGTAAATTGAAATCGTGCCAGCAGCAGCTCGCCTGAGTCGAGAGCTGTCGCATTTCCACATTCTACTTCGATCATTGCCTGCCGCATTTCTATGCAAATATTTAATGCCAATTACAGGAAGCCCCTCACAAAGTCCGTATTTGCTTGGATATTTGCTCAGATGCTCGACAGGTTGTTGACAAATATCTATCCATATTTGTCAAAGCAATACTGACTGGTAAATGGGAAATATGTTGTGGGGAAATGGTTGTATCAATGGGATCGGTATAAAAACTGCCACTGGAGATTATTAGATAGGGGAAACATGTCGCGATAAACGCAATTACCGTTTAATTGCATGTTAAATAAATCGTCTAATACGATACGGATAATCCCCGGATAAAGTGCACATAAATAAAATAGTAAGAACACTTCTCTATACACGAGACCAAAATTAGATTGTATGCCTGTATGAGTAGATCGCATTCTCAAACTTAAAACATGCAATACTACCAAATTCTGTTTGACATATTTAAAAACCGCGTTTTGGTGACACACACTTTCATAATTTTGACTCAGCATTTTGGGCGCCGAAATTAATATATAAATATTGGATTAAAAAGAAAATCGCCTGACCTTTCATAGGTTTTTTTTATTTGTGTCGATGCAAAGGCTATTCCTTAAGACATATAGAGCCAAGGTTTAAATTTTCTACCATTTTTAATGTTTCTCAAACGTTGACCTTTTTTTTAAAGTTAACAAAAAAAGTTCTTGCTAAATTGAAATTCGAGGATAAAGTAGAAATGGGATGCAAGACTCTTCTATACTCTTCTTCGAGTCATAGTTGTATAGCATTAAGATTTAAAAGGATAGAAAGTAGGTGTCAGTAACTATATATTTGTATCAATTGATTTAAACACTATTTGCGACTGTTGTGATACGTTTTATATAAAACAAAACACTAAAAATACCCCTTAAGCACTGCAAAAGCCGGATATTTATTGATCTATAGCAAAACATCAAAAGTGTATGAGTATTCAGCTTTTTAAAATGCTCGTAATTAGTATTTGTGTCAGGTTATCTCTAAACGACTTGTTTCGGATGGGGGGAAACACCAATAAGACGTAGTCTCAAAAGACTTAATGTGCCTACCGCAGACACATTTCAATTAGCACGCACGTTAGCCGACTGGCCTAGCGACTTTATTATGTACTTATGTATGTCTTAACTGTATCGATAAGACATCGAAATAAGTCAATCCCCCGGGGAGTGTCCGGTGCATGCTAATTAATTTCCTTGAAGCTGAGTCCGATCAAAGTGAGGCAAAGTTTTCCACAGAATATCCGGAACTAGGGGGTCTTTCGTTGCTGCGACATTTTAAGTCAAATACGGCTGCTTTGGAGAGAACCAGACAATTGTCAGAAAGGCAGACAAAGTGCTGATAAAAATCCCACAAATTCCGAGCTCAGTTCTCTCGGCTCTGCTTTGTTCAATGGTCGCGTCTGAGTGGCTATTCAATGCGATATAATAGCCACTGATATCTGTAATACTCATATGTATGTATGTTCGTATGTGTCTCTCTCTGCTTATATACATATATTATATGCTCGGTCTGGCGACTAAGCAGAGAATTTAAATGCGTCTGTCATAATTTCCCGGCTTAATTTTGCATGCCCAAACGACAAAAGCGTCAAAACATTCTCACATCGACATCATTTCAGTTCCGGCAGCCAAACAAAACTGTTAGCTTTGATCTGTCCATAGCCAGACACCGAGTTATTTTCCACAATACGTATACGCCGGGTATTACTACGAGCTCTAATTTGACAGTGCTTCATTAATTGTGTTCTAATTGAAAATTTCGGCTACCATAATGGGTGAGTGGACCTACTAAATGTGCTTTATCTGTATAGTGCTTTATGTTGTTGCGGTCTGTGATGCATTGCCTCGCTTTTCTGCGCGTAAAAATTAGTCAGAATGTTTACCCTTGAATACCAAATATAATCAAATATTGGTGTGTGTAGATTGGGGAAAAAACTGAACGTATTATCGCAACGACTGATTTCTTAAATCTAAATGGTAGCTTTTCCGTTAGTTTCGATTTGTTGCCGTTGAGTTCGGACCACAAGTTTTACCATTTTGGGCTAAGATCCCTGGCAAGTGAATTTATTTGCTTTATTTTTATTTCTTTGTGAGTAAAACAAGCCGAAATTCATAACCTTTTATTTTGAACGCGTTGTAATGTGCTGAACGGGTGGTTTAAATATGTTTCAAAAATATTTGTTTATCTGTTTAACATTAGTCCCTTTTTATTGACTTTTTTCTTTTATTCATTTATGTTCATATCAGATATTATATTAGAGTCATGTAAGAACCTTCAAGGACTTTATGTCCCGTCAACCCACTATTTTTCAGTGAACACCTATCACTCAGTTTGTCAAACCTCTCCATAGTCAAGGTTTGGAATCATATCTGTATTTACTCGATTGCCAAATAATATATAAGTATCTTTTCGTGGCGCCTAAGTACTTCTGACTTATCAAAATTGCTTCTATTAAACGTTTGTCGTCTGTGTCAGCGCTTAATTGGTGACCGAAATCAAAAAAATGTTTGATCAGTTGGTGGTAACTAGTAAATAAGGAAAAACCCATGAAGTTCAAATGGAAAGTAAAAAAATAAGGTTGATGGAACGTGTTCAACGATCTTATGCGAAGGTGGCAACAATTGTGAATCGGTGATAATCTTTACAGGAAGAAGTTCATAAACTATGTTTTTTAATTATAATAAAAGCTTATCGAATACAAGAACAAGAAGTTTCATAAAAACGTGTTAATTTATGGAAAGGAAATAACAAGTAAAGCCAATATACTACGTATTTATACGTTTTTAGGGCTGAACTGAAAAAGCGACTTTTCATTTTTGAGCTTTAATCTTTCATTTCGATATGAAGGAGTAAACTTGAGTACCAACTTTTCCATAGTCACATTCGAGAGATACTCTTCCAAGGCAGATATGGCTCTCCCTGTCATGGTGTCACACTCTATTCACGTGCTGTGCTCCATCTGAGTGAGTAACTTAACTCAATTTGTGTCAATATTTTCGACTTGTTGAGGCGTAACGCTGCAGAACTGTAATTAGCGGAAATAACTTAAGAACTACTAATCAAAGCAGCTATTTACGCCGTCACTCGGTGGCATTTGATTTGTTTGTCCATGTAATGTGGATATGGTTGGGCTGGTTATGATTAGAAGTGCCAGAGGCTACTTGATGATTAGAGGTAAGTTCTTGGTATCCCCCTCACATCCCCAATCAGCCGCTGGACGCCAATCCATTGAAGTGGGAGGCGGGCGCCCTTTGCCGTCGGGTCGTGTAAGCAAACAAATTGAGATTGGGGCGCCTTCTTTTTGTCAGCTTTTTCGCAGTCTTATCACACAGATGTACATACAATATGGGTAAATAGGCCAGTTCAAGTGCAAAATGCACACAAATGGCGCAATTTCAACCAAAACAACCAACACAACAACAATAATAAGGTTTTGAAGAGAGATTTTGATTCGATTCCGATGCACGGGGGTTCGATGGGAGAGCTAACGCTGATGAATACTAGATGAGTTTGCCATCGAACGAGAGGCGCTGCCCCTGATAAGATAATGCACGTGTAAGAGCACTTGTCGATGAGCATTATTGACTGAGTATTGATTTCGAATGCCTGTCATATAAGGCGAAAATTCTTTAAATTCGCGCGATTCGCCGATCCAATCAGCATTTCAGTTCTGAGCTGAGAGGCTGACAGTTTTCAAAATCATTTTCCTAGTGCGGATCCTTTTTGCTTGATGAAGAAGGATATGTAAGTAGGGATGTGCAAAAGTCAAAAATATCATCTGAAAAATGCTGTATCTGGCTACAACGTGAAATTAATGATAGCCAACAGAAAGTGTCAACAGTGATTGTTAAAATAATTACACAAATATATTCTCTAATGATAATTGCAGAAGAAAACATTTTCAAATTCGACAGACAGTAATTTGATGTAGCTTTTTTCGCTGTGCAATAAAATTAATTTTGAATAATGATTACATAGAACGCGACTACTCTTCCGCATTCTATTTTTGTATTTTTTAGTAACTTTACAATTAGCTAATGTGTAAAGATGCTTTGATAATGTGATAAATGAAAAACGAGACAGTTAATGTTGAGAAATGTGTAAGAACAACGTGAATGTGAATGGGTGGAGCTCTCATATCTGGTTACATGAGTCATGCGCTTTTACAGAATGGACCGTCAACGAAACCATTCAAGACTAAGGGTCAAGTAAAAGCCATTTGGACTTACAGGCGATTGAATTACTAATGGGGACAGCATCATTAATCCACGTCCACTGATTTTCTAATGAGATGCTTTCGCTTTTTTTTATGGTTGTGCTTTTGCAGCTACTGCTCCACTCGCGAAACAAGCCAGATGCCGTCAGTAGCCCGCGAAGAAGAGACAGGAGTTAAATATTCCTATACGGAAGTCAGTTCTTTTCAGATTAGCGAAGTAAACACGCGAAATATGTCGCCAGAACCAGTCAAGACTGGACGCATTTTTATGGCCGCTGTGGCAGGTGAGTCAAGTTGTGATACATTTGCCTTAAATAAAACATGTGCATAATCTGCATTCTCCGACTGTCCTCTCTCTTAGCTAACTTGTCCGCCTTTGTGGTGGGCACCTGCCTGGGCTGGACCTCTCCAATTGGACCCAAACTCAAGACCGAAGATACCTCCGACTCGCCTTTGGACAGACCCATAACATCCGATGAAGATGCCTGGATCTCCTCGCTGATTGCCATTGGAGCGCTCATTGCTCCCTTTGTGGCTGGACCCCTGGCGGATCGCATTGGCCGAAAGTGGGTACTGCTCTCCAGCAGTCTCTTCTTCGTGCTTGCATTCGGAATTAATATGGGAGCCACAGAGGTGTGGATCCTATACCTGTCCCGACTGATTCAGGGCTTCGGCGTGGGGTTCGTGATGACTGTGCAGCCCATGTATGTGGGTGAGATTTCCACGGATAATGTTCGTGGAGCTACTGGCTCTCTAATGCAGCTGTTTATTGTGGGTAAGTGTGGATAGCAAGATCTTTGAGTTCGTTTGACACTAATTTATTCCCCCTTTTAGCTGGTATTCTATATGTCTATGCAATTGGTCCCTTCGTCTCGTACATGGCTCTTCAGTGGTGCTGTATTGTTGTGCCGGTGATCTTCGATGCGATCTTCTACTTTATGCCCGAGAGTCCCCACTATTATGCCGGAAAGGGACGCAAGACAGACGCACTGCGTTCGCTACAGTTTCTGCGTGGCCAAAGCGCCGAGGGAGTGCACAACGAGATGGCCGAAATACAATCCAGTGTGGAGGAGGCCATGGCCAACAAAGGCACTATTATGGATCTGTTCAAGAACCCCGGCAACCGTAAGGCACTGTTCATCTGTGCCGGCCTAATCTCCTTCCAGCAGCTTTCGGGAATCAACGTGGTCCTTTTCAATAGCCAGTCGATCTTTGCCAGCGCCAACACGGGACTGGATCCCGCCATTGCCACCATTATTATTGGCTGCGTCCAGGTGGCATCCTCGGGCCTGACGCCCATCGTGGCGGATCGCCTTGGCAGGAAGGTGATGCTGCTGACCTCCGCCAGTGTGATGACAGTGGGTCTGACGGCACTCGGCGCCTTCTTCTACATGCAGCTGGTGGTGGGCGACATCTCCAATGTGGTGTGGATGCCAGTGCCAGCGCTCGTTATCTACAACATAGTCTACTGCACGGGCTTCGGGCCACTGCCTTGGGCTGTGCTCGGCGAGATGTTCCCGGCGAACATCAAGTCGTCTGCCTCGTCCATTGTGGCCAGCACCTGCTGGACTCTTGGCTTTCTGGTTACCTATTTCTATCCTGCTCTGGATGCCCTTGGTTCCTACTACGCCTTCTGGTTGTTTGCCGGATTCATGGTGGTGGCCTTCTTCTTTGTCCTTTTCGTGGTCATGGAGACAAAGGGCCTCAGCCTGCAGGAGATCCAGGATCGACTAAACAGCAAGCGCAACTAAGAGAGGGCCTATTTGTTAATATATGTATATGTGTCGTTTAAGTCCTTAAAGATCTTATATGTATATCTTAGGTCTAAAAGCAAAGTATTTTATTGCATAGTCTTTTAAGCTTAAACTCAATTCTGTTAAACGTTTTGCCAAAAATACACTTTAGTAATATGAAGAGCAGTACTGTCTTTTTTATGAGCTTTATGAGCTAAAAGTCCGCAAAGTCTCCAAAAACGTTTCGCAGAATATTCGACGAAATAAAACCTATCTCTTTAAACCACAGAAAAACAAAAATTCTGGTTGCAAAATTACGCTTCCATATATACATATCTTATGCCGGGCGAGAATGGGGAAATCGAAAATATCAAAACATTCATACCCGATACTCAAAGAGTATAGGGGTACAATATATTAGATTTGTGGTGAAAGTGGATGGTTTTAACAGCCAAAAGGAAGCGTTTCCGACCAAATAAAATACATATACAAATAAATACAAATAAAATACAACATAATGTTGTAAGCAGACTACTGTGATATCACACTGCATTTTAAAACTCGCTGAGTATAGAGTATGAAGGTAGAGTCGCGGCTCTAGCTGCGACTCAAAACGTTCCCGCTCGTTAGTACAGGAGATACATATGAGCCTTTAAAGAACACATACTATATCTTTAAGGTTGACTAATAAGTAAACAATGTATCTTATGATTATCTTTTTTCTTTTTTCTTTTCTTTTTTTAAGTATATTCGTTGCTATCAATATTCAATAAAAACCTATTCTGTTGCATCGACCGTTCTAAAGGAAAATACATCTAATCAAATTTTTTTGATATTTTTCAACTTGACTTACCTTTCAAAAAACCACCCCGAAGACCCCCGGAAGTTATTTTTTTTTAACAAAAGGCCAACCAGCGATATGGCTTATGCCATATCTCTCTTCTAGAGAGATTTAAGTGTCGGCACCTCAAACAAAAAAAAAAAAAACGAAAGAAGCTTTACCACTAGTATAAGAATATCACTAAATAGTAATGATAAATCCATCTTTTGGAAAAAATTCAATCGAGTAAAAAGTTAAAGTTTCATCGAGAACAAAATAAATGAAAGCTGAGCTCCGAAGTCCCAACTGTGTGACATACAAGGCTCCGACAGTTGTGCCATTAAATATCCTCCTTGAAACAAAAACGACGTGTAAATATGAAATACATGTATTGTTCCATCACGAAACAAATCGACGTATGTTGACTAATAAATCATGTATAAAAGCTTTCGCCGAATTCTTTATAAATCATCTGAAAAGTGTGCTCCACTTTTGTGAACTGCTAGTGTAGAACTCATGTACTATGGTGTGCCTGCCCCCCATGTAACTAAAGATGGTATATTCCGGACCGCTTATACAATTTTGGGCAACTTCAAGGACAAAGAAAACAAAGTGTGGAGATAATGGTGTTTACCCCTGATCTGACGACTAACCCGACGCAAATATTAAATTGCGATATATAGTTTATTGCGCGACATCCAAATTGCAAGTGTAGCTTGCCTGCCCTTTACGTTGCCGCTATGATCGCTGAGCGCAGCTTCGCTCGGCATACATAGATAAGCCAGACGCAAAGCGTAGATAACACAGATAAAGAGCGAGCTTCGAGAGAACGCTTAGCAGGGCAAGCAAGCGCGAAGCTTTAACAAACATACGAGTGACAATTAAATTAAATGAGTAGCAAACAAAACAAGCGGCTGAAGGCCAATTCTCTACTATTGGCAAGCAGCAAATCGGCGGGGTTTTGCTCGGAACACAAAGAATAAATTACTTCAAAATATTATAGGCTTTTTAAAAATTGTATTGTATTGGCCAAATCTCTCCAAATATTCCCAAGAAAACCCGAACACCAGCACGAAAAACTTAGATTTACTTATTCTGCAAGTACAAACAAGAGACATTTCTTCGTCAATGTTATTCGCATATGGGATCAGCTTCTGTATCACAAGAAAAAGATAATGAATCTGTCAGGAGCCCACCTAATATATTAATATACAAAAGTGCAATATACAACATTAAAGTAAGAAGAAAGCAAATTTCTTATGTAACCATAAATCAGAAAGCAAAATGAATTAAATATATTTTTATAGTTTGGCAAAAACCAAATCAAGGTTACATCTAGTGACTGGCACTCTAAGGATAAGCCCTTTGCGTGTAGCGCAGAGAATTAAAATTAAGAAAAAAAATGAAGGTAAAAGAAACTCAACAACGGCTGAACCGATTTGGCTGAAAATTGGTGGGGAGGTAGCTTAGATTCAGGAGACTGCTCTAGGGTTCCCTAGTGACATGACATATTCGTCAGCACAGTAGTCTGTGTGTCACAGGCACCGACTTGGCTGTGTTTAAATCCGCAATGGCCAAAGTTATGTCAGCATCGAAAATCATCTGGGAAGAATGCATTAGAAGCACTTAACCAAACATTGAAAGATCAACGCAATGCCTCGAGATATTTTGAAGGTGATTGGAGGTATGATTCTACTGATCGGCGATTTCCGCCAAAAACTGCTAGTAATTCAAAGATCAACGCCTACCGACGAAATAAACGCTAGCCTAAAATCATCGAATCTATGGCGCTATGTGAAGAAACTTCAGCTGACAACAAACATGCGAGTTTCTGCCGACGAATAGAGCGGATTGATTTCATACAAATGAAGATGAAGCAACCAACTGAATTCTTCAACTCCTTTTTAAACGCACCTCACAATTTGCGCCTAAAGGTTGGCTCCGTAGTGATCATTCTTCGAAACATGAACCAACCAAAACTGTGCAACGGTACCCGTTTGGTGATAAGAAAATTGATCAAAAATTTGATTTGAGCGGCGATACTCAAAAGAAAATTCGAGGGTGAGGAAATTCTCAATCCCAGGATTTCGATGATCCCAACAGATATGCCATTTAATTTTAAAAGACTTCAATTTCCGATACGACTTGCATTCGCCATGACTATTAACAAATTACAAGGCCAATCCTTGAAAGTATATAGTCTGAATCTGGAAAATAAATCTTTTTCACATGTGACATTACATGTGACATGTTCACGGGTCGGAAGACCATCTGCGTTGCTTGTTTTTGCGCCTGAAAATAAAACAAAAAATGTTCTGTATCACAAGGTGCTTAACTGAAGAAAAAAAGAAAACCTATATAAGTAAAAAAACCCAATTAAAGAATCGTTAAAATACAAAAAAAAAAAAAACAGATAAAATCAAAAATCTGCTTAATTATTGCCGCTAAGGCGGAAAAAAGTTTACCGCGTCATCTAAAAATTTTTCGCTGTAAATTAGCGACATTTAATTTAGAACATTTTTTTTTGCGTGGCAGAACATCGTCTTAGTTAGTAACAAAATTAAACAATTGCGTTTTTTTTGTACTTTACAATCGCCTTTTTTCTGCAATTAAATAAAGTAATTTTCTCATGTACAGTATTACATTTAATAGTTTTAATTTTGTAGCCCTGGCTAATATTGCGATTATGAGTTCTGAAGACTATTTCGATTGTATAAATAAGCATTTTTATTGAGATTACACGGTATACTATGTATTATTAAGTACATATTATCTGATATTCTTAATTGACGCTTTTCCTTAATTGGGTGATGGTGTATAAATACCAGCGCGCTTATTGCCGAGAGCTCAGTAGCATCAGTAATGCTCTGATGAACCTACCGTCGAAGCGAAAATTACAAAAAAACTATTGCCGCAATGGATCGTTGGTTGAATCGTGTTGCCGTCGTCACTGGAGCCAGTTCTGGTATTGGATCTGCCTGCTGCAAGGATTTGGTTGCCAAGGGCATGGTCGTTGTTGGACTGGCCCGCCGCGAGGAACGACTTCAGGAGCTTAAGGCATCGCTACCAAAAGATCAGCAGTCCCGTTTCCATGGACGAAAGTGTGACGTAGCCGTCGAGAAGCAGGTTGTTGATGTATTCGCTTGGATCGACAAGACTCTGGGTGGGGCTGACGTATTGGTCAACAATGCTGGCATCCTTGGTAAGTATCAAATCACAGATGCAAACAACTCTGCCGATCTTCGCGCTGTCCTGGACACCAATGTCCTTGGAGTTTCGTGGTGCACCCGCGAAGCATTCCTCTCGCTACAGCGCCGCAAAGTCAACGATGGCCATGTGGTGATCATCAGCAGCATTGTGGGGCATATCGTGCCAGTGGTAGAAGGCCTAAACTGGAACATGTATGTACCCTCCAAGCATGCTATCACCGGTCTGACTGAGGTGCTGCGACAGGAGTTTCAGCGGAAGAAGACCGGGACCAAGATAACAGTGAGTGCAGATTTAAAAATTCTTAAGCCAATCAATAATACTAATTTGCGTATGTGCCTCTTAGAGCATTTGCCCCGGTGTGGTCGACACTGAGATCCTTGATAACATCAAAGCTGCAGTGACAGAACGCCCAATGCTCCGCTCAGAGGACGTGGCCGATGCGGTGACCTACTGCATCCAGACCCCACCTGGTGTACAGATTCACGAACTAAAAATCAAGCCAGTGGGCGAAACGTTTTAATTACTTGTATAACAGCAGGCAGTTGGCTGCTTCAACACAAGTTGGGAAGGGATTGCTGTGCTATACATGCACAAAACACTACAGGATTCCCAAGGTTCATTTCGGTTGTGTAAATAAACGATAAGATTTTGATCAGGCTTCAAGATGTGCAAATAAACAAATGATCGTATCGTTATCATATAATAATTATTTTGGCACTTGATAATTTTTCGCATGATAATATTTACTGTCTGCATACATACAGATATATTTAAAAATATATGTATGTTAAATGTACATAAAGTGGCAATTCTAAGTGTAAAGAGAGGCTACATTGATAATCAGCGTATTTAACAAAACTTTGACTTACACAAAGTATACATACCAAAAGCAATCCCAAACATTTTTCTTTTTCATCACGATGACACGACAATTCCGACAACCAATTATGCCGCAAAACCAAACTGGTTCTCAGACAAGAAATACACTTCATAAAAACAACAGAAAATAAAAGTAGAAACGAATGTTTGCAAATAGACTTAATAATAAAAAAAAATGTTTTTTCTAATAAATTTACCACAAATTGATTACGAAATACATTTAATTTTTGTCTGAATACATACATAATTAATTGAAGACGAAGCTTTCATTTTGTAGCTGAGTGTTTTGTTTGCTCTCTATCGGCTGACTGCGAAGTACTCGGAGTATCTAAGGGTATACTGGGCTGTGGTTCGTAAATGTACCAGATAAAAAGAAGTACCGACCACAGACAGTATATTTAATACTGCCAATCTATCCATCTAAATCTTAGTATCCAGTATATTATTTTCGATTTAGGCGATTTAGGATATATTCGATTTGTGGGGAAAATGAATGTGTGTAAAGCCCAGATCTTCATGAGCATCAATAGACGAGTCGTTAGAGCCATGTCTGTCTGTCCGTTTTGTTTGACGCCGAAATTTTGTATCCAGACTCCTGTGATATCAAGTTTGTTTCAAAATTTTGCCAAGCCCGTTTTCGCCCCGATAAAAGACGAAAATCTGTGGCATCCACAATTTTGAAGATACGAAAAATCAAAGCAGCAGAATCGTAGAGAATGAACGTATCTTTTAGACTGTTGAATCTGGATTAGATCGGATTACTATTATATCCACGCGCTTACTCATTCTCTCTCTTGATCTCACACACTCTTCGTAGTCAATGTGCATCTGGCTGAGAGTAGCCACTGCCACTGATTGCGTATCTGGTATAAATTTAGAGTCGCGGCCGTAGCGGCGACTCACAACGATCCCCCTCGTTACTTGTTGAATTGCTTCAAACTTTCGTCGATTCACATAGACAAACTATACACATTTTTTATCATGATACGCTATTCGCACACAAATATGTATGTATATATGGCGATGTATCTGTGCAAATGGTTGGTCATATCATCGTGATAATGATGTTCTCTGAAGATTAGTTAAACGTTTGACCGGAGCTTTTTCCAAAAGTTCTATAAATAAGAACCTCACCATAGGCACGAACTCAGTCGTATCGCGAATTCTCTAGAATAAACATACTATTTTCATAATGGATCGTTGGTTGAATCGTGTTGCCGTCGTCACTGGAGCCAGTTCTGGTATCGGATCTGCCTGCTGTAAGGATTTGGTTGCCAAGGGCATGGTAGTTGTTGGACTGGGCCGCCGCGAGGAACGACTTCAGGAGCTTAAGGCATCGCTACCAAAAGATCAGCAGTCCCGTTTCCATGGTCGAAAGTGTGACGTTAGCGTTGAACAGCAGGTCGTTGATGTATTCGCCTGGATCGACAAGACTCTTGGAGGGGCCGACGTATTGGTCAACAATGCTGGGATCGTTGGTAAATTAGATATCACCGGAGCAGACAACTCAGCCGATCTTCGCGCTGTCTTGGACACCAATGTCCTCGGAGTTTCGTGGTGCACACGCGAGGCATTCCTTTCGCTGCAAAGACGCAATGTCAACGATGGCCATGTGGTGATCATCAACAGCATTGTTGGTCATAAAGTGCCAACGGTACCCGGCATGGGCTTTAAGATGTATGCTCCTTCTAAGTTTGCTGTCACCGCACTCACGGAGGTACTGCGACAAGAGTTTCAGCAAAAGAAAACTGAGACGAAGATAACTGTAAGTTATAGAGTTAATAATTCCGATTTGGCCAATAACTAACTAGTTTCCATACGACCCTTAGAGCATTAGCCCCGGTGCTGTGGACACGGAGATCATTGATGCGAAAATCAAGGAGGCAATGCCAGACTTCCCCATGCTTCGAGCTGAGGACGTTGCGGATGCGGTAACCTACTGCATCCAGACCCCGCCCAACGTGCAGATCCATGAGCTAACAATCAAGCCCGTTGGTGAAAAGTTTTGAATTGATTCTAGTCATGCAGGAAGATAGATATGATGGCTGCGGCAAACTTACAAAGAAAGAAGGCTTTGTGGATGGTAAAACCTCATAGATACAAAGAGCCAATGCCGCTTAAATGGAATGTATACAAAAATAAGATTTCCGCGTGTGGAATATAAACATTCGAAGCATAGGACTATGCTGGGAAGACTGCTGTTCGGAATATTAATTAGTTTTAAAAGGAATTAATTTGATGAATAAAAATAATATTTCAACTAAATGATGTAAAATCAATTAAATTTACATTGGTTAAATGATGTGAAATACTTTAAATTTCTGTGTGAACAGATAAAGAAAAGATAAAGAATATCCCAGTGTTTTGCTCGGATAATATACGAGGTACTCGGAGAGTCTAAAGGCATACTGTGTTGAGGTGTATAAATGTAACAGGCAAAAGGAGTCACTTACGACCCCAAACAAAATATTTAATCGCTCGACTAAAGTTCAAGTTAAAGTCGACTAACTCATTCTGATTCTTTAAAGTGCCTCTAATTGTCACCGATACTCAAAGACAATAATTTCATCATGATGCGATTCACATATATGTATGTACTTATTTTACATATGACTATCATCATGATACGCTGGTTCGCACACACATATGTATGTGTACGAATGTGCATATGCCATATCATCGTGATAATGATGTTCTCTGAAGATTAGTTAAACATTTGACCGGAGCTTTTTTCAAAAGTTCTATAAATAAGAACCTCTCCATAGGCACGAACTCAGTCGTATCGCGAGTTCTCTAGAATAAACATACTATTTTCATAATGGATCGTTGGTTGAATCGTGTTGCCGTCGTCACTGGAGCCAGTTCTGGTATCGGATCTGCCTGCTGTAAGGATTTGGTTGCCAAGGGCATGGTAGTTGTTGGACTGGGCCGCCGCGAGGAACGACTTCAGGAGCTTAAGGCATCGCTACCAAAAGATCAGCAGTCCCGTTTCCATGGTCGAAAGTGTGACGTCAGCGTTGAACAGCAGGTCGTTGATGTATTCGCCTGGATCGACAAGACTCTTGGAGGAGCCGACGTTTTGGTCAACAATGCGGGCATCGCTGGTAAATTACAAATCACAGATCCCGACAATTCTTCCGATATTCGCGCTGTCTTGGACACCAATGTCCTCGGAGTGTCGTGGTGCACCCGCGAGGCATTCCTTTCGCTGCAGAGACGCAATGTCAACGATGGCCATGTGGTGATCATCAACAGCATTGCTGGTCATCAAATTCCTACGGTACCTGGCTTTAACTTTAAGATGTATGCCCCTTCTAAGCATGCTGTCACCGCACTCACGGAGGTACTGCGACAAGAGTTTCAGCAAAAGAAAACGGAGACGAAGATAACTGTAAGTTGAATAGTTAGAAATTTCCATTTGGGCAATAATTAAGAAAATTCCATACGACCCTTAGAGCATTAGCCCCGGTGCTGTGGACACGGAGATCATTGATGAGAAAATGAAGGAGGCAATGCCAGACTTTCCCATGCTGCGAGCTGAGGACGTTGCGGATGCGGTAACCTATTGCATCCAGACACCCCCCAACGTGCAGATACATGAGCTAACAATCAAGCCCGTTGGTGAAAAGTTTTGATTTTGTTCTAGCCATGCAGAAAGATGGATAAGATAACTACAGCAAATATCCAACCGAAAGTCAAGCAAGCTACTCTGTGTAGAAGGCTTTGGGGATGGTAAAACCCTATGGATACGCAAAAACCAATGCAGCTTATGTGGAGTGCATACAAATAAAAGATTTCTTTGGGTGAAATATCAAAGCATAGGACTATTATTATCGCTGATTTTGGGCACCTTTTGATCTGAATATCCCTGGCGATAGTTTTAACAGGGATTCGTTAGATTTTTTACAATTAACATTTATTAAATCACTTCAACACATAAGTTCACTGAAGGAAGTACAGAGCCTTTTAGTTGTAGTTGATTACAATTCGTCATGGTTAGGGGGTATAGTATAACTCTTTGTCTGTATAAACGCCAATTTCTTTAGGTTTCTCATTTTCTGTATCACAGTTACATGGTTATTACAAACGTGAGTGTGTGTATGTGTGTTTGTGTTTTGAACGCATACAACTAGGATAGACAACACATATCGCTGTGGGATATACATATCTCTACTCGTATTACTAGCATAGGCGGGGGGCCCAACTTAACATCTAATAAAAGTTCCGAGTATAAATATTTTTGATTACAGTTAAGTACATAAACAGCATGGACAACAGCGTGGCTAAAAACTAATAATACCGTCATCGTACAGTCCTACCGACAAAGACGAGCCCAGTACCTCCGCTAATTGCTTCAATTTACAAATTGTATTCACCTGGCACCACCTGGCACGGAGCATCAAACGTGCAATGTATATACTCGTACAAGTATGTTGCAACCGTTTGAAGTCTCTTGGAAATAGCACACTAAAGAGAGAAGTTTACAACTATTTCTTCTGCGTTCGCTTTGCTTAAATCTACCAAGTACACAAGTACACATAAAACTAGAATATATATCCATATAGAACTCGCACAACATACATAACATATATACATATGATATAAATGATATATGCTGGCACATATATGTACATGTATATGCATCTAAATGGGTTTCGGTGGGCAGGGCCTTCGAGCGGCCAAGCCCAGTATATAAAATGCAGTTGCTTCTCTTACTGTTTCCACTGACAACAACAACTCCCTGGCCGGCAATAGTAACTAACTCAATTAGATGTAGACGGATACGTTTGATATTTGCACTCCCGCAGAGTTTGGAATGAGTGCTCAAAGTCTGTCGGCAGCGAGGCCAATGCATGTGCACTTTCAGTGCCCGAAATAGTTTTGATCAGGCTGTTGGAGTTGAGGGATTCCAATTCGTGTGTCTCCGAATTAGCCAGCTCAACGATGGCTGAACTGGTTGGCGTCAGGAGCTGCTCACTGGCAATCACCTGGCTGGGTTTACTGAAACAAAGAAGAGTTTGGTCAAAATGAGAACGTTTCTTTCTTTCTCTCTTTCTTACCGCTCGTAGAACTTGCCGCTGGCATTGTGACGTTTGCGCCACACGGGCCATGCCAGCTGCAAGAAACCATGCTGCGGTCCCGCCACCCTGAGCAGGCTCATTAGGAAGAAGGTGGCATATAGCCAGCTGATGATCATGACCACCACCAGGAAGACACCAATCTGTATGTAGGGCAGTATGTTCGATGCCATCATAATACCACCGGCCAGGCCCGTTGTAGCCGCCGCCATCACCGTCGGTCCGATAATGCGCGATAGCACAAACTGTGTGGCTGCCAGCCGGTCCTTAATTGGCGACATCCGATAATGAATGCCATAGTGCAAGCTGAAGTCCACCGCCAGACCAATAGCTGTGCTGACAGCTATGCTCTCCAGTATGTTTAGCTGCCATCCGAGGAGAATGAGGACAGCAACGGTGTTGAAAATGCTCAGGGAGACGGTAAGCACGGCGTAGATTGAGATGAGCAGATTGAGGGTGAAGGACAACAGCACAAGCAGTGAGGCGACCATGGCCAAGGAAATGGCTACGATTGTGTCATGAGAAAGCGTGTCCTGTACATTATAGAACTTCAGGTCGCTGGTAAACCATCCGCCACGCAATTCCATGGGCGCTGTGTTTAATTGCAGCTGAAACCAATGCTCCACGGTTTCGTAGAACTCTTTGATGTTGGCATAGACCGTGCTGTAGGCTACATTCGACTCGAATTCAATTACCAGCGCCTTGACCGAGAGCGGTATGTCGGTCCCATTGGTGGCGACTGACTCCAAACTATAGTTGCCGCTAATCGCAAAATAATCATCCTCTTCTAGGTGGGTGGTCGCTGCAAACTTGGGTCCCGCCACACCAGGTTGGAAGAACATGGTTGTGTCATATAGATTGGACACGCTTTGTGGTAGACACAGGTCAAAAATGTGAGGTTCGTACGGAAACTGGGCATCGCAGCAGGGAGAGCGATCCTTCCGTGTGATATCCATGTCATCGATGCATCTGTGGACCGAAGTATCTCATAAATATTTCATAAATTAATGGTTGAACTGTACTCTCACCTGCGCTTCATGAAGTCTATGAGGTTTTCAATAAAACAATTGGGCAGCAACATTCCAAAGGTCTCTTGATAAAACGGCTGCTGGCGCACGCTCTGGCAAAAGTCGAGGATCCAAAGCTGCACTGGCTTGCTGGATATACTAAAATTATTGTCATAATAGAGGTTGCCAAGTGATTTGGGATTCGTATAGTCGCCATCGTCCACAGCCTGGACACCCCAAACAAAGTGCATATGCATCTTAAAGTTCTCGTCGACCTGCAGTGGCTTCTCGAACCAAAACTGCTGCTTAATACTGGAATAGACTTCGAACGGATGCTGCGAGACAAATAGCTGGAAATGTGATTTTTCCGGCAGCTGGAGTCCTGGATACCAGAACACAATGATGGCACTAGATGTACCCAAAGCACCAAAGAGCAACAGCCACATGTAGGCATAATTCATGATGCTGTTTGTTATGCATTCCTCGAGTGCTTGACAGAATCGATTAATTGACTTTTTGCAGGAATGCATAAGCCGCTGAAGCAGTGGCTGGCGACAGGAAATCCTGCTTGCAAAAAGGCGTTCCATTATGGAGACCGAGGCGGGCAGCCAAGTGATCATCAGTAAATAGTTTGTCACCACAACTGTTCCTGCAAAGATCCTGAAAAATCCAATTTTTTATTAGTTGAAAGCAAAGGATTACGATGTGTCCGAACAACTTACCCAAAACACTTAATGGCTGTTATGGAGCTGCTGTAGGAGGCGTAAAAGGCGCCCGCCGTCGTCAGCGATGTGACAAACATGGACGCAGCGGCATGCCGCATTGTCAAGGCCATGATGTTCTCCAACGTTTCCGTATGCTCGCCCCGATCCAATGGTGCTGGCAGTGCACTCTGCGACTGGGCGTTGGTCAATGTGCCGCAGCGATTGCTAAATCTTTCGGCCAACACACAATGCCAGATTTTCAAAAACAAAAACACGTCATCTGCCCCAATGCCAATGATCACAATCACGGCCAGGAGGTTCATGTAGGGAAAAAACGCAAACTCCAGGACTATAGAGTAGACAAAGTAGGCCAGTCCCAACGAGAAGCAGACGGCAATGCAGGACATGGCTGTAATAAAGACGGAACCGGTGTACAGCCAAACGCTGGCCATCACAAATAGGCCGCCAAGCGATACCAGCCAAACGTCTGTCAGCAGCAGCTCGTTGAACAGTTCGTTCTCCAGCCCCAAGTCCATGGCAATCACTTCCACCAGCTCGTTACGTAGGTCTCTGAAAATACAGTCATTACTCAATACTCTACAGACAAACATTAAAGTGTACAAAATCTAAATTTAAAATAAGTCAGCGAAATGGCGCCGAAAACGAGGGAAGCACAATTGGCGGGAATGGATCAGATTTTTCTGGAGGATATCCTGCCAAAGTGCCGCCAATGTCAAACCACCACACAGGCGGACTACGTGAATCATAATAAAGCCGAAATGCGGTCACGCGTTAAAAAAATACCGCAAGAAGACCCTTCGCTTCTCTCTGGCCACTATGCGAACAATCTCAAGGTTAACGGACAGGAAATGAAAACAAGGTCCTGGCCCCGTTCTATGGACTGGCGCGAGGAGTATGAACAGTTTGTACGGCGCAACAAGTGGTGCAACGAGGAGATCTACAAGCTGTTCTTTGTGTGCCCGCCCGTGCAGTACAAACAGATCGAGCAATATCTGAAAGACCTGCAAAAGACGGTATATATGTTCGACTACTCCCACAAGGAGTACGTGTCGCTGCTAAGCCAGCGCCGTAAAAACTTGAGCAAAGAAGACATTAAGCCTGACATGAACCACAAGGACTATTGGACAACCTATGGGAATTATTACAATCGCATCCAGGAAACGGAACAATTTCGGGATGCAATCTATCCAGAGCCCAAGCCAAAAGACATGTCGTTGGATAACTTTGCGAAGGCAATGCGTAAACTGTTTACAAAGTACAATCTAACCACCTACTTTGACGAGATATGCGTGCCGGCACTGTTCATGGCCAAGGATGGCATAATGCCATCGGGGCCCATCGATCGTTATACCCTACGAAAGTACTGAGTCCAGTTTCCACATCCACACTACTTACACATCCTCCCATTCATGAAATAGTGGCAGCACACGGTTGGACTGCGCCACAGGCACAAAGATCATAGCGTACTTTAAGTAAACATTCGAATTCTGCAAAATATTCTCATTAAATATTGTTTTAAACTACTAGAATCTAATGCTGCTTACGTTTGGCCTGATAAAGCTAAAGTCGCTGAGGAAATTGAGTACGTTGTAGACTAGATTGTGGCGCTTGCATTCCTCAGGCGCATAGCAGCGAGAGTACTCATTGCAGTTGTTGTCTAGCTTCAGGTCGTGAAAGTATTCATAGCAGCCCACCAGCAGAGACTGCAGCGAGCTCACATCATCGGTCGTTAGGTCGAAACAGGAACTTTTGTTGGCCAGCAGTGCGGCGTAGTTGGGTAAAGACCAGGGCCGGCAGCAGTCGGAGGTCGACCTTTCGGGTTCGCAATATGCCTTGTAGCTGGGAACGTCTCTAATCTGTTCCTGCAGCTGGCACATGGCCAATAGGCCGTTCAAATCAAACAGCGAGTCGGTGGCATTGGGTCCAATGCGCTGGACCACAAAGTGAGAGTATTCCCTGCGGGGCGACGAATCACAGAAGTATCCTTCTATAGGCAGGCGCAGGTGGGCATCCGCCCAACTGTCGGTGGGCAGTGTGGCTGCCTGTTTTAGCAGGCGCCAAGTGCTCTTTTTAGTTTGCACGCGCTCGCGGTGCTCTTCCTCATCCACTGAAGTGGTATTATGCCCATACTGGATCTTTTCACTGCGCCGGGTCGGCTCCAGCGGGGAGGAGGCACTGTCGTTGGTTATCTCGTAGTCCCGAAAGACGCCGCTGTCCCCCATCCATGTATCTCGGTCGCCTTCACTTTTTGGGGCACTGGTAGCCTTCAGGCGTTTCTTGAGCAACATAATCTTCTCGGCCACCTCTGAGTGCTCGTGCCTCTTCTGATCCTTTCGCCGCTTATTCTTGTTTTTGTGCTTCCGCTGGTTCTTGCGGCGCCTATGATTCGGATGCAGTTGGGACACTCCATAACCCTCATCCACTCTGCGCTTTTCCCAGATAACCGACGGATTCGAGAATAGCACGCCATGTCTGTCTGTCTCCTGCAGAAGATTGTACCAGGCCGTCAAACGCTTCCCTATTTTGGTGCCTCGCGTCTCGAACCCCTGAAATGTAAATGACGGAGTGGGAGTATGAGGATTGAGCATGCGTCGATATGGATGTGCGTGGACCTGCAGCAGTCATACGTACCAAGGTGGGGTCACTGAAGTCGGGCAGCTTGTTGAGGATGAGCGCCACTATTATGCAGGCCACGCAACAGACCGCAATGGAGACGACAACCAGGTACGGACGTCTAGCTAGGACGTGGTAGTACCAGTTCATCTTCTCTGAGTCAAAGCACAGCATGCCGAGGCAGCAGTTCCTTTGAACGTTTCAATAATTGAATCAACCTCTGCTTATTTGCTTATCATAGCGCTGTTGATGTTACTCCTAGTCCTCCTCCATCATATCATCGACGGCTGCTTGTGTCTCCGAAAACCAGGGCAGGGTCAAATGCTATTGTTTTGGTTTTGTTATAGATACTGCCTGGGTTTTTTTTCGGATTTTCAGGATCAAAAATCCACTTGTTGGCGCTTGGCTTGTGGAATTACATTTTAGCCAGGCGAATGTGCAACTAACTTAGGGCTTGGAACTAACTAAAACAAAAAAGGAACCAAAAATTTGCGAACAAGGGTAATATAATATAATGCAGAAAACACTGTGAAATAACAACAAAAAGCCAGGATACGATAGCGCTGCAAAGGAATTTCGCGATAGATCGATGTTTTCTCCGACCATCGATACATCGTTTGTAGGATATCGAAGTCTAGAAGACTAATTATAGCTGTAAGACATTATATCACGCTAAATTTGCAAGTAGATTTTTGCAGCTAGTCAGTTAGCAAAGTCGAGTGTCGTACAGCTTTTGGGCGCACCTTAAAAAGATGTGCGAAAAATCATTCACCAGAAAACAACAGACAAAAAGAATACATTTTAATAATTTTGTGGGTAAAAGATAATACATAAATCTTTATCAATAATTAGAATGAGCAATTTTTTCAGCAAGGAATTTCATAGCAGGATATAGATACGCTCCAATACTGAAAGCGGAAAAGCATTGAAACTAACATTAAAACTGATTTTTATAAATTTTCGATGAAAATGTCAAGTTATCGATGGTTTATACCATCCCTAGTCTGCAATGTTTTGTAATCTTATTTACTATAGTTAAATTTTTAGATTTATAAATAAGAAATGCTGCGACGAGCCCAGTGCCTGCTGCGGATGCACAGCACTGGCCGCCAGCCGCTTTGTGCCGGACAACGCGTTCCTGCCGTTCTCCACAGAAACTATTCAGCCGACGAGACTAATTCCAACTCCGGAAATCCAAATGCAAAACGTGCCGGCACAGGTGGCTCAAAGAGCCTGCCCGCTGTCCGTAATGTGTTTGCAGCAGCACAGGACAAGACGAAGGACACGTACCTCACAATGGTGGAGATCTTCCAGGCGCGCGATGTGCATAGGCGCAACCATGTCGAGTTCATCTACGCTGCACTGAAGCACATGCCCGACTTTGGCGTGGAGAACGATCTCGAGGTGTACAAGGCCCTGATCAATGTGATGCCCAAGGGAAAATTCATACCGACGAACCTGTTTCAGGCCGAGTTCATGCACTATCCCAAGCAGCAGCAGTGCATCATAGACCTGCTGGAGCAGATGGAGGACTTCGGCGTCATGCCCGACTACGAAATGGAGGCCATGCTGCTGAATGTGTTCGGCAACAAGGGTCACCCCCTGCGCAAGTACTGGCGGATGATGTACTGGATGCCCAAGTTCAAGAACCTGTCGCCCTGGCCCCTGCCCAACCCGGTGCCCGACGATACGCTGGAAATCGCCAAACTGGCCGTCGAGCGGATGTGCACGGTCGATCTGCGGTCGCAGATTAACGTATTCGATACCAAGGAGCTCAAGGATGCCGTGGACGAGACGTGGATCGTGAGCGGCATGAGTCCGGAGCAGTCGAAGCTGTTGCGGGAGCACTCTCGGCAAAAGGCCCTGTACATTGAGGGCCCCTTTCACATATGGATACGGAATCGTCGCATTAACTACTTCACCCTGCGCGCTGATGCCGACACCGAGTTCCTGGCCCAGTTGGACGAGCGGCAGCTGGACGAGGATGATGTGTCGCACATTGAGGTGCCATTCTTCGGTCGCCCCCCACCGAGACGCCACAATCAGCTTGGCAAGCTGCGCTCGGTCCACCAGCAGGACGATGGCACTATTTTTGCCATCTGCGCCACTGGCACCTCCACCAAGGACTCGCTACTCTCGTGGATACGTCTGTTGGAGGCGCATGGCAATCCTTCCATTGGCGAGGTCCCCGTTCTGTTCAGGTTCACATCCACAGTGCCTGCCAAGGCAGAAGAGATCGAGGGACCGGCCAGTGTTCCAGCGACCAGCAGTAGCCGTAGCCGTAAGGAGGAGGAGCCGAGCGTAAGTTAACTTATTGAATAAATTCATTGTTGAGCAACTTGTTTGTCGTTGTCTTTAATTTGTTGGGTTTGATTAAGGTTTAGGTTAAAGGAAATTAACGATTAGATTACACAATTTCAAATTGTGAAGCCTGTTTGTTGCTGCTGTTGCTGCTGGTTTATATACGAGTATATACTGATCCGAGCTTAAACGAAAAATCACAGAACTCGAAACTAAATGTACAGAAGATCTGATCTGCCTGGGATTTCACGCATCATCTCTCTATCCTCTAATTAAGTATTTACATTTCATCTGAGTTGGAAATATGTCATATATCATAATATCAATATCCGGCGACTTTTCTGCCGGGATCGTTTCACTTTGTGCCAGTTTTGTTGACGGGAAACACCTGCGTGACAACGCCGATGCCCTTGCTGGTGCCCTCGCGGAACAGGATGCGCATGCCGGGACGCACGTATTCCGGATGGCCGACAAACTCAAACATCACGGAGGCGCAATCGTTGGTCCCCAGCTTCTCCCCACCCATTATGCCCCGAATAACGGCAGTCTGACGAATGCTTCCAATGTGCACGGTGGTCTGGAAGCCCACGTAGATGGCCGTGGTATGGAACAACACAGATACCTTGGCCTGCAAAGGAATCGATGCGTTTATAAGGAAGAATCAACACTTTTTGTCGGCTCACCTGAAAGAAGAACGTGCCGTATGGTTCGTCCGGACTGTCGGCCAGCAGTACCATGCCGCTTCGCATATTTGGCAGCTCCTGGTCCATGGTAAACGAGAGCGAGGCGCTCTGGCCAGCGCGTACCACACGACATGGCGCCTTATTCCGATGGATGGTATTGACGCTGACGGGATGGAAGCTTCCGTTCGGCAGAGGGCCAACTTTCAATGGCATATTCTCGGTGAGCACGCCTTGGACCAGGAGACCACCCACCACGGGACCAACGTCCGTGACCCGAAAAATTTCATCAACCTGAAACTCGCAGGACTCCTGCTCGAGGCGATCCTTCTCCGCATTGCTTATGCCCGGCGACAGGACATAGAGAAACTTGGTGACCAGATTTAGGCCAGTTCCCGTGACATTCGAGACACAAAATATGGGTACAATGTTCTCAGACACCTGATTCGAGCCAGCGGAAATAGCCTCATCGGTATTGGTGACCACGAACGGCACCTTGCGGCACCCAATGTTTGTGAGAAGTGTGCGCAGCTCCTGCACGGTGGCGTCCGGCGACGTAATGTCCGTCTTAGTGACCAAAATGAAGAACGGCATGTCCAGGGCACGCACAATGGCCAAGTGCTCCTCGGTAGTTTCGTTGCAGCCGCTGCCCGCTGACACCACCAGCATGGCATAGTGTGGCGAATAGCCACTCAGCGCTTGGACCGTGGTGCGCATGTAGCGTCGATGGCCTGCCAGATCCATGAAGGTAACGAGCTTGCTGGAGCGATCGCTGATCTCCTCGGCCGTCATCATCTCATTGTACTTGTAGTTGACCACATTCCCCAGCGCATCGAAGCCCAGAGTCTCGTGGGAGATGCAGGATGTGCGACCTGCAGTAGGAGGAGGACAGGTGTTAGTAAGCGGTAAAAGGTGTTGATATCCATTATGTTTACCCGACTGGATCTCGTGCATATGCCTGAACATGTTGAGCCGCGCTCGACCGTGTCCATTGTCCAGTTCGTCCTGCGTGAGTACGCCCAGGAGTGTGGACTTGCCAGCGTCGGCTCCGCCCAGAACCGCTACCCGCACCTCAATGTTATGCTGATCGTCGGGAATCTTGCGCACCAGCACCTCGGCCACCGCCCGTCGAGCGGCGATGGTCTTGCGGCGTAGCACTGAGGTGCTCGCACCCAAGTGATGGGCCATCTGCTTCAGAGTCATCAGCGAGGCATTCATGTCTTTCTCGCTGAGACCCTGCAGATAGCCCGCATCGGACACACCGATCTCATAGATGGCCTCGCCGTTGCCCTCACGCAGACGCCACTTCATCTGTGTGACGAGATGCTCGAAGCGCTGCTTGGAAGGACTCACCAGCTTTAGCTTGTACTCCACATTGCCCAGCTGTGGCTCCGGTGGCAGTATTCCCTGCTCGAAATCAAAGATCAAATTTCCCTTGGCCGTGGCGGTGGTGGTGGCACTGTATGGACTGCACTCATTGGCGTTGGCATCCATCTCGTAGTCGCTGCTACTACTGCCCCCGCCGCTGGAGTTGCCATTTATCTCGGGCTCCTCGTCAAAGCCGTCGTCCTGATTGGGATCGAAGAGACTCAGGAAGGATTCCATCTTGCTATAAACATTAGTAGACTTATTGTTGGACAAGAGATAAACAGCAGTAACAAAGAACAATTTTCGATAGAACAAGAGTACAATATTTTCGCGAATTGGGACATTGAAACACACACACACACACAGAGAAGTGTAGAAAAGTTTATACATATGTATGTATGTTCTTTTCGATGTACACATATGTATACACATCATATCTGTTTTTCTTCGTTTTCCTCTTTGACTTGCAGCGAAGCGACCTTGAAACTCTTGTTTATGTTTGCTCCGACTTTATACAGATACACACAATGGGGAGGGATGACATGGGATGGAGACCTAGGCGGAGGAGTCCACATTTTCTTACCCGAGAATCAAATTATAGCGATATCTGTGGTACTTAACGACTCACTTCTACAAATAATTATACACCAAAACTTGGTCGCAATTGCGCGCGACGCGGGTTTGCTGGCACAAATTATCGATTTTGGCTGCGCTTTTGGCTTCACCCAGGTCCAATCTGTTATTTGGCTATATCTCTGGCTGTATCTCTTCTGCTTCTGGCTCTGCTCCCGACTTGTGCTTTATGTGTTTGGCGGCCAGCCTTTCGATTTTGTTTATAACTTGCTCTGCTTTGTGCTACGCCCACACGTTTAGAACTCGTATACATACTCGTACATGCACACATACATGTGTGTATTCACCCAAATAAAAAAAGTTGCCAAAGCTTTTACAATACCCTACTCGGGTAGAGCCTGGAATGTGAGGTGACGAATTAGATTCTCAGGCGACACTTGCATCATTTGAGGTATATGTATGTATATATGTTTTAGCACATCATTTATGAAACTTTATTTCTAAAAACAGTTAGTTGTAGTTGCTCAACTCCTTTTATTTTAAATTGATGATCATGTACACATATTCTGAGGAAGCGCATGCAAAGGCCGGTGAATATCGAGCTTTTGATTGTCCCGTATTCTTGTTTGCTTTTCGCATCTTTCTGGTTCTACACAAAACCGAAGGCGGTTTGTTTTGATCGAATCAGCTGCGACGCGCTGATAGCAAACGACGCGAACGATGGCGCTATATCTTGAAATTGATGAAAAGCAATTCACGAAAAGCTTCTTTGGGCGATGACTGTTGTACGTGTCAAGTTAAAAAAAATTTCAGACGTAGGTTTATTTCTATCATTGCATACATAGCATGTGACGTGTGTGCTTATGTTGCACAGTTGCGTGGGCCAATTGCATCATATTATGCGTCCAATATTGAATTAAAATGTAGGTCAATGCACTGCGCACTTACATTTCACAATTGATGCAATAGGCCCAGGAAGGCCAGCGGAATCTGATGCAATGATGATGCTCCGTTCAATAATGCCAGGATTGCGCGTAAAGAAGCTGGTACTTTCCTTGCTGGGCTGGGGACTGGTCTGGTCACTTAAATGCACTTATTTTACACGGACATATTTAATAGCGACATACAGCTATGTTCTAAACATTAAATTTAGATGTGTGTACGAGCAATCAAATTAATTTGTTTACACTTGTTGATATTTTATATAGGTATTATACATTTCATAATATATCGATATGTGGAGTGGCAAAATTTAAGGGAAAGAGCTTATCGAGGAGTGGCGCCACTTTATATCGATATATATATTTGTTCATAATATCGGTACTTAGTGCGATACACAGATAGTGCGTCCCTTGCTTAATCTCATGTCAAATAGCTTCTGTCAGGCAGCATTTGAAATTGGAGACAACGGTAATTTTTCAAATTTGAATCGAATCGTCCGTTGGTAAGTGGATGTAGTTGGGTTTTGTATACTTGTAGCAGAAAATCAACTATCAGAATATCAACTAACCCTTTGTTTTATGCCAAGTTATCCCTCCCATAGTCAGGGGTTCCCGATTGGTTGCTTCATTTAAATCAAATTCAGTATAATATTATGTTTACGTTTTATTTCTTATCATTAACATTATTACTTTATCACAAATATTTTAAGCATTTTTACATATGTAGATAGTTACAATGATGTGTATATGTATGGTATGTATGTGGGTTATCCTCTATGCTTGTATGTACAACGACGATTGCTCTCCTTGAGGCTCATAAAATACTTCTAGCACATTACGCGATATGATGCATCTGTGTGTGTTTGTCTGTGGTGTTTGTGGTGTGTGTAAATGTGTGGCTCTACAGGGTTCGGTTTTTTAAAAGGTTTAAACTACTCGTTCTCTTATGGACTCGTTATCGGGGGAAGGATTTCCTATAAACTTGGAGGAAGCTTACGATTTGCTCTATTTACTCTAATTCAGATCAGACAGTTTTCTGGAATGCTACAACTTTTACATTTAAACATTATGACATTACATTGATCTTACTAATTGCTATAATTCATTGAAGATTTGTCCTTATTCTTTTGCTTTGTTTTTTCCATTACCATTTTGATGTTTTGTTTTTGTTTCGTTAGAAAGTCAAAACGTACATATGTATGTATATCGAAAATAACCGAAAATGATATGACAAACTTTTGAACACTTATAGTCGTTTTTAGCCCTTGTCTATGATATAGTTTTTCGTTTTTCTTACGGCTTTAATATGTACTTCTGATATGATAATGCCTTGATAACAATTGCCAATGTATGCAACATTACAATAATCGAAAAAGTGTTTTATGGCTAACAACTATATGAACTGCCTTGCCACGGTCTAGCCTCTATCCCAACAAAATCTCAATCTCTCATCACCATAAATTCCATAAATTATATTTACATATGTATGTGTACCTATGTATGTATTCGTTGTGGCTAAGGTCCAGCTAGTAAGCACACTCCCAAGGACTCTCGGAGGACCAACAATCAATGAAGTGTCTGATGTCGATGTCTGACCAAAATCGTGCTCATCAAATTGTCATCGCCCGGCTGGCCTTGGTTCCTTGCTCTAGGAATCAGCTGAGCTCTGCACTTTTATTTCTCGACCCGCATAAATCATTTTATTAGCTTATTAAAAACTTTTCCATTTATTGTCATCATTTTGCGCTATCGTGCGCACAAATCCGTGCTCCAGCTCTGGGTTCTTGTCGCTGCCGCTTTTATTGTGCTCTATTCAATCGCTCGTGAGCTTATTATGCTCGGGGTGGGAGCTAGGGCTAGGACTGCGGCTGGAGCTGGAGCTGGGGTTGGTGTGGCGTGGTGTGGGGTGTGGGATGGGATGGCTATCGCATATTTTTCTAAACTTTTCTTTATTGCTCACTTGTTGGCTGCCATGGCTGCTATTAGCAGGGACAGGACGACCGACCGCCCGACTGCCTGAGTGCCTGAGTTCTGGCTGCTGCCCACTCACATCTCTCGACCGTACCCATTAAATTCAAATCGGCTGCTGTTTTTGGCGCGTGTTTAAAAGTTAAATAATGGCCAGCACAGCAGTGGGCACTGGGCACTGGGCACTGGCACGCAATGGCGCAAGACGTGTCCAATATAACTTTTCCCGTTTTTGGCTTTCGGGGTGGGGTCGGAGTAGAAGTCTGTTTTCGATACACTTGGCTTTGATCTTGTAGTGGTTGAAGGGGGAGGGGCGGGGCAGTTCAAATAGTTGCGGTTTTCGTTTTCTTTTCCGAGGCATAGGCTCCGTTCTCGGCTAGGCAGGAAGAGGGATATGTTGAGAATATGTTTTTGGCCGGGACACAACAGATTTAACAACGATTTCGATACGTAGCATTTCAACTATAGACGATTACTGTCCAATTAAGAGGCTCTGCTTTCAGCTGGCGTCAGAGTTTGGAAGATTTTTTGGGGTTGTTTGCTCCCTTCGTGACGCTGAGAGCAGGCTCTGTTGTACAGCATTTTAAATATGTATGCATATGTATACAATTATAGCTACGATTACACTTAGTTTAAACATTTACAAACAATCAGAGACACTTACTCACACGCATTACAAATACATATACAAATACAATACAAATACTTGTACATATTCGTACTTTAACTAGGGGTTTCGTTTAGGTCTATGAATTTACTGCTAAGCGACGCCGCCGAATAGCCTTCATCCGTTCAAAGGATAGTTAGTAGTCTGCCTCTGCCCGCGCGTCCGCTATCATTGTCTTACTTTGAGTCGGCTTCTGATTCGGTTAGTGTTTGTGCGCCAGTCTTTTGTTTGATGCCAGGAATTCGAGTTCGTGCACCCTCATTCGTACCCTCATGCGACCGCGCTTAGACGCAGCTTTCGGGTCCGGGCAAGGTGTCCGTGATGATGTGATTGCGTCCGGCACTGGACTTGTGCGTGATGGTGTTGAGCTGCGACGGCGACAGGCTCGTCCCGGCCATCACCGAGCCCAGGCCCAGGCCCTTGGGCAGCGTCATGTGGGTGGGCATCGCCATCGGCGATCCAGCGGCTGCTGCCTTGCTCAAATTGTAGTCTATCAGACTGCTGGTGGTCAGGTAGTCGGCCAGGGTGAGTGTCGGATCATGGCCTCCCCGCTGCAGACTGTGGCCCGATGTGGGCTGCTGGGCCATGTTGTGGGGCAACGTATGATGCAAGTGATGGGCGTAGTGGCTGCTCGAACCTCCCCCTCCCCCACCAGCCGCACCGTTGGCCAGCGCATTACTTGCCGCGTTAACGGTGCTGCTGGCAGAGCTGAGCGTGCTGTTGCTGCCACCACCCCCACCGCCGCCGACAGCATAGTTTCCCATGTTGAGACCCAGCTGCTCGTAGCGACTGAGCGTGGGCATGGCATCGTACAGGAGCGGGGGAGCCGTGGCCGTCCCACCCAACGATGATGTCTGATACCCCTTGGCAACGCCCGCGGCAGTATCGCTCTCCAGCCGGAGGGTGCTGGACTGGGAGGGCGGGCTGCTCAGGTGCGGTGCACTCACATCCTGCAATAAACAAATGGCAGAGAGTCAGGTTGCAACGCCTCTCCGGCATATATGATGGGCCTCGCACTTACATAATCCGTCGTTTTATGGCTCGCAGCGTTGCCGGAGCTGGGAGCGGCCGAAGCGCCGCCGGCACTACCTCCACCTCCACTGCCGCCGCCCATAAATAAACCACTCGGCCGATTTCCCAGCGGCGACGATGTGTCACTGCCAGTTGCGCTTTTTTGCGCACTCAGTATGTCCGGCTGTTTTTCAATGCCCTGCTTCAAAGTGTAAGCCACAACGAGCCGCTGATGACCAGCACCTGTTTCCAGAGGTGCCGTCACTGTCACATCCATGCCTGCCAAAAGGACGAAGGAGAGCCCAGGAGGACGCGCATTAGCTCCTAACCACCATCATCTACGAGAATGCACTTCGCTCTTCGGCAGCCTGACTTACCCAAATGCTTGTCCTTGTCGTCGCACATGTTCCGGGCTCCTGGGCCGCGACGCCTACGCACAGCAATGACCACCACGGAGAGCACGGCTATGCCCACCGTGAAGAGGGTTCCGGCAAGCAGAGCTGCGAGGGGTAAGATTGACAGGCCCATGCGTCCGTCTGCAATGCAAAAGGTGGCTGAATAAATGGGGGGAAATTAATGGAAACCCCCCCTATAGATGTATGTAACTTCTGCAGTACTTTTTATGCTTCAACTCTACCACGTTTCCAGGTAAACAAAGCAAAAGAGCCTACAGTCTTGGGCGAAAAAAACAAACCCAACGAAGAGTCGATTATGAAAGTCATGTTGGTAAGCAAAAAGAAAAGCAGAAAACTGGGACAAACAGAGAAAGTTTGGTCAAAAAGAGGAACTAAGTTCCGTGACATTCCTTGCCTTTTTTTTTAATATTAAATAACAAAAATTGCTGGCTTAAGACAATATTTCGGATCAAATAAAAGCGAAAATATCAGTAAAGACGTTTTTTAAGGCTTTAAATTTATGAACTACTTGTAGTACTGAGACCATCTGGTTCATATATAAAACGCTAGAGTACGAGATACAAATGGAATGATATCTGTTTCATTTCTACTGGCCAGCTAGCCATATTAGGTAAGGGACCCCGACAAATAGCCTTTTGCTCGTTGAGATTCGAATAAACTGGGTGCAGCGGCCACTTGAATGATGCTCGCCAAGCTCTTTTTCAGTCGAGCCAGCATTCATCCGGACAGCCCCTTCTCCCTCATATTTGGCGCCCATAAAACGCACAACACATGTCAAGAGGTGGCCAACGGACCAGCGGTCGTTCACTGGTTGCTCCCTTAGATTTCTGTGTTTTTTTCATTTGCAAATGCTTTAACATAGGGCGATAAGCATTTCAATTAAAATCCGTTTGACTGTTACTTGCGTTTTGGGGCATTTCTGGGAAATCGTAATTGAATATGCATTACAAGGCCGCAAACATTGCGTATACGCCTGCCTAAACGATGCGACACGAGCCGTCTCTTTGGCTATATTTAGCATTCAACAAATCATGCCTGCGCCTGCGGATATGCCACACAGAATTTCAATAAGCAAACATCGGCCGAATGGCAGAGGACGAGAGAGTCGAGAAGGCCAGGAGACAGTATAATACCAGAACGACATGCTACCAAAATGTAACAGGGAGGCGCATACACAGGGGGCTGCGGGCACTGCGGGAACTCCGACTGTTGCTAATTTATAAACCTGGGCTTGTCAGCTAAACGCCAAAGTTGCAAATCAATAAATATTCTTTTTCCGCTGTGCCAAATGTTGACGAAACAGCGCCGCTGGCGAAATTGCTCATTTATGCATGGCTGCGTCTAAGCGATCTCACACACACACACACACACTTCCACATCCTCCCAAACGTAGACACACACATCCACACCCCCACACGGAACCCGTTTGGGTCCGATTTGTACGTTTGTTGTAATTGCTGGCACATGACTTTTAAAAAAATTCGTATAAATACATATGTATATATTTGCTCATTCGTACAGTGCGTGTCGTGGGTGCAAGTGTTTCAAGTGGATATTTCAGCGAAGAATGATTTAATGCGGAACAGATTAATATATATGTAGATCCAAAAATAGTAAAGTCTTTTAGGAAAGGAGTAACTATAATTGTGCCAAGTTGCCAGTTATCAAGAACCGTAACAAAATTAAAAAATAAGAATTATTTTTTGTGTTTATTTTAAGCAAAATTTTTAAATAAAATTATATTGCGCTTTTGAATTTTCCGTACAAAAATAACATATTAATATTTTCCCCACTCTTTTTGGGGGTTTTTTGTGCCTAAATTTTAATGCGGTGTATGTCTCTAGAACAAAGAACTTTTTTTCATAATTTCATTATTGATAAATAAGTCAATTATGTTATTTTATTTTTAATTAATTTATAATTTTACTATCATAATTAATAAAATTAATAATCTATTTTTTTGAACGACTGTTGATTGAATTGAAAAAGTTTCATAGTTTTCTTATACATTAAAAAAATTACCAAAATAATTTAACAAAATATAAAATTTATTAATCATAATTTTCGACGACATTAATTCATTATAAAATTCTTTTTCAGAGAACATATTATCAGATTTAGTAATTAATAGCTAATATTAAAAAAATGTTATTAAGATTTATATTTGTTTTAGTTGTTGTTATTAATTAAGCGCAGCTTTAATCAGTTTATGGAATATTTCAATTTACGTTTGTAACGTTTTGTAACACACTGTATTTGGATAAACAGCCCCATCGCTGAGGAAAAGCTAATAAAATGCAGACAAACAAGGTTTTTTAATTTTAATTAGATTTAAACAGCGCGGTAAATGATTGAATTGGCGCAGAACGAATGACTAGCGATCGAATGGACGATTGGTGACTTAGGACGGACATCAATGGGACTCCTGTGTAGATAATTTATATATCTCTACTATATTGAAATACTGGGACTTGGTGGGATGTTAGTGAGAAATTTCGGAGCTCTTGGTCACACATTCGTTAATGCGCTCCTTCACACAGATAAATAACGAATATTTATTTAATTTATATGCTCATCAAGCGCTTAAGTGATTTATGAATCGATTGGCAGATTGGTGCGGGAATGATTCAAATTAAATTCGAAGTCTATTTGGCTTATTCAATGTCATGCCAATGTGGAAATAATAATTCATTTTAAATTCATCGTGATATGCCTTGGTATCGTATGAATATTCATTGATGCACCCACTGCGGATATACATATAATAGGTACATAAAATACTCGTACGAAATATACTATTTTACTTATGAGCGAACATGCAGAATTGCTTCCTAAGACAGACACCTTTTGGAGCTGTTCCTACATCCATTCCCCGGCATTATGCTCTTCAGCATGATCCCAGCCTCCTTTTTCAGCCATCATACGACAAATCCCCAATCGCATCAGCAAACCCAACAAAGAGCATAAAGGAATATACAACCGAATCGAGCAATCGCTTGCCAAATAAAATATATATTCGGCACCCAGGAAGAAGGCACTTGAAACTGAAACTGAAACTGATGCCGTTGCGAATGCGGATGCGGATGCCAGGCGACGGCGACGAGCACATAAGATGAGATGCCAAAAGAAAAAGAAATTTAATTTAAATATAAGCACAGCGGCGTAATGAAATTTTCACACTTGTGCAAATATTTACCAATAAAACGACCTGGAATGGGGTGCCTGGTGGCAGGTGGCAGGTGCCAGGTGCCGGTAGCCGGGGACTCTAGACTATGCACATGCCCCAACTTAAGCAGATAAGCTGCCAGCCAACCAACCAACCAGCCAACCAACTTGAGAGCCATCCAGCAACCTGTGCTCACCAGTATACTCCAGTACTGTATCCTGTGCTCACCACAAAACCACCGGAGGAGGGACGAGCCTGGTCCTTGCGTGCCCCTCGTAAGCCAATTGTTTGCATGAGTTTCATTTGGATGAGTGCAGGACGAGGCCATCCCAGACCATCCCAGACCAGCCCAGAGCAAAGAAGACCCCGGCTATTCTCCTTCCGGCTGTGTCTTCTCATAAGCTTAATTCGATTTAATGCTCCCGTTTGTGATATAAATGATTCGATGAGATGATGAAAAAGTGGATTGGTTAAAATGTATTGGGAATACGTAAGGCAGCGCGCTACGTTGCTTTCTACATACTCGTACTCCCACTCCACCTTCCATGGTTACTCTCCGCCTGTCTTGCTCATGTGGGCTTCAGGTCGGCAATGCGTTTACACAAAGTAAGCATAAATAAAGGAAGCGTTGTGGATGCGATACACGCGATACATTGTGCGGAGTCTGGCAAGAGGCAGACACGAAGAAAAGGAGACTGGGAGCCTGGGAGCCTGGGAGCCGGGAGCCTGTCATCTATTGCAATGGCGGTCACATTTCCGTTCCCGGCCCGGCCCGGCCCACCACTTCGATCCTCCGTAACATATAATTTTATTTTATTTTACTTTACTTTCTGCACCGTTGTCTTTTGGGGATATTGTATTCAGATAAGACATGTTTAATGTATTTTTTCTTGTCGTACAGTAATCGTTTATATTTTGTGCGCTCGGGATGGCTTTGAGCTCGAGCTGGAGCTGGAGCTGGAGCTGTAGCTTGAGCTCCACTGTCTGCCTGCCTTCCGCTGCTGTCGTCTGCCTCTGATGCGTTGTTACCTTGACGCCCCAGTAGCGACCACAGAGTGTGGCAGTGTGGGTCTTATGTGTATGTGCGGGTTCGGGTGCGGGTGTGGGTGCGGGTGCAGGGGTTGTTTGGTTGGTTTGTTGGAATAATGTAACTCCTGGGGAATCTCTGTATGTCAGTTTAGCATAACAAGATATCTCTTTTCTCTGTTGGGGTTTTGCCTTTCTCTCATTTCTTGCGTGTATTCCTTTTTTTTTGGCTAAAACATGAAATTGATTATATTTACATTAATGTGGCATCAAGTGTTGCAATGTAAAATGCTTCTACCAACGCCGCACCGCCCAAACTCAGTTTCGGCCCCCTTCCCGCTGCTGTCGAAAGAAAAGCTTTTAAATTTGCCGAGGTGCAAATATTGACACTTGACGTAGGTGGATTGCATCTCTACTTATCCAGATACATACATATGTACATATGTACATAAGTGTTGCATGCCTCAGAAATTAGGTCGCCCACTCACGAACCGAGTCTGAGGGCGAACTGTAACCGAACTGACTGTGATATAATATGCTCGCTCGGCTAAGCTGCCCTGCCCAGCGTTCAATCTATGCTCAGACTCCCCAAATAATGGCCTTCTGCCAGTGCCCTCTCCTGTTGCCCTGCCGTCTGTTGGGCTGTTGGGCTGCTGGGCAGCTGGTCGTCGTGGGTGTCTGGAGCGCATTAAGGAGATGATTGAGTGGATTTGTTGTTCATGGTGATTGGTAACCGGACCGTACAAATATGCAATTGTGCAGATAAACATTATTGGCTGACCAAGTGCGGACAGCATTAGAACGTAAGTAATACATAACTCAGTGCGGCCCTGATGCCCGCCTGATGCCAAAGATGGGAATGATGATGTTGGTCAGGTGGTGTTGGCACTGGAATTGTTGATTCAATGAATGTCCCGAATGCTGGCTTCAGCAATCATTGTGCATAATTTGCTCATGATTGAATTAGAGACAACAAATGCAATTTAACCATAATATCAGATGACATAGCATTTGGGAATACAATTATAAATGCCTCTTCCACAGAACGAGAAAGCGAGAAGGAAGCCTAAGACAAGGACAGGGACAAAGACAGAGCCAGAACCAGATTCAGAACCAGAGGTGAGGTCAATCGTAATGGAAATCATAGAATTTATATGCAAATAGTGTGTAAAGGGAATGTTTGTAAATACATACTTCATTTCGATTAAGTGAGGCTTAATGAGGCTGACAAAAACTTTGACCGGTCTGAACTTTGTTCTTTTTCGCACTGAGTAATGGCTAGTTGAACCTTTTCTTCAACGAAAATTGCACTTTTCAGTCCGAAAGTACCTATAAAATGCCTGCACGTGTGTCTTTTACCAATTGTTCGAAAATGTATCAATCTCTTACTCGTATTATTATTTGTAGTTTTTGTTATACCTTAGTTTTAATATCTTAACTTGTATTTACTACAAAAACGATCGATCTTTAAGAGCATCGAATGCTTCGGCTTTTTTAAATTTTTTCCGTTTCATTATTTGTTCAGTGAAAAGTGCGTGTAAAACCTGCTTTTCAAATACCTGATCTACCAGCTATAAGACTCGAAAACACACACAACACACAACAATAGTAAACATACACGCACTTTCTCACTTTTTACCTCAATTGTTGCAAGGAGCGGAAAAACTTTTAAAGAAAATTAGCGTCAAAGCTGAATAACAAAGCTTGAATAAGAAATCTTTGTGTCACTACTTTGGACAGCTCGGGAAGTGGAGTTGGAGTTAAAGATGGGACTGGGACTGAGGCGGAGGCGGAGGCTGGAGGTGGGACTAAAGTGGAGTTGCAACGTAAACAAAACTCGTTAAATAAAAGAGCAATTGTACTTACAACAGAAGCAGCAACAACCACAAGCCAACAAAAAAAATGAATGAATGAATGAAAGAAAGAAACTAAAACGGTTAAGCAGAATATGCAAATACTTGAATGACTTTTTAAAGGTGAAATGGTGCTTAAAAAGCAATGAATGCTCAGCTTCTCTCCCTACCCCTGTGTGTGTCCTGCTTCTGCTTCAGGAGAGAAGTTTGCCGCGTCCTACTACCCCTTGGGGAAAACTTTGCAGTTTTTCCCCCGTGTTTTTTGTTTTTTTTTGTTTGCGCTCACCCAAACACCTACCTGAACGCTTGTCCGCCTCATTGATGGGCACATTCTCGAGGACAATCGGCTCGGAGCGACCCTTCTGATTGACGCTGTAGACAACCAAATGCAAGGCCGGATGGGCATCGGGAAAGTAGTCCATGGGCATCAGATCTGTGGAGGCAAAAATTCAAAGAAAAATGGTCATGAGACAGTGATAGAGGTAGAGGTGGAAGTAGAGGCAGAGATGACCTGACCCGATCATTAATTTAAAACTTGTATTGCAGTGCAAACTTCATTAGGCAAACAGGCATTTAATTAGCACGTCGCGGTGCGAAACTTCGGCTCCGAGAACGAGAGCGCGCATAAAACTGAAAACTTTCTCCCGTGTGCCTTCTTTTTCTTGTTCAGTTTTTCCCGTTTCCCGTTTCGAGTTTCGCGTTTTCCGTTTTGTTTTTCTATTTTCTGGTTTTTCTTAATGCGCGCATCAAAAGTTTTGTTTGTGCTCTCTCCCTGCACCGATAGCAGCTCATTAAAATGGCAACTACAAGTGCGCTATGCCATGCTACGCTATGGTAGGGCGTAGGGCGTTGGGCGCTGGGCGCTGGGCGAGGCGTGGCAGAACTAATACGCATACATTGGCAAGCCGCAAGAACAAAAACACTCGGGAAGGAGGCAGGCGCAGGCTCGCCGATGGCTTACCCCGGCATTCCCTCTGACAGCGTCGTTAACACGCCTGTCTAACTAATCGTGACTTTACGCTTCGTTTGACTTTGCAAATATCGTTGGATGCACAGACCCGAGCGAGCCCCCACCTTGTATGGGTGATGGGGATGTGCTGGAGTCACTTGCTGGAGTCACTTGCTGGAGTCATCGATAGAGCTTACGAAAAAAGATGCCACTGCAGCACTGGGGAGCAGGGATCAGATCTGTTCTGCCCCACGCCAAGTTGCCAAGTTGCCAACTTTAATAATCCAAAATGTGGCTCATTAACTCGCCTCATTTTCGGCTAGTCGCGGCTCTGCTGGGGCCGGGTTTTTGCACCACAGAATCAAATGTAATATTATAATTTTCGTTTCGCTGTTAGCTCTCAGATAAATCTTGCCGTTTTTTCAACAGTGCGATTCGAGTGTTGGCCACTTTCTGCTGCCCCCTTGCCTGGTCGCCGTTGGCGTTGACGTGCCCTGGGGCACCCTGGGGCGCCTGCTCCTGCTTCTGCCAACCAACGGGAATCTACGAGTATACCACCATCCAAGTCCCCACCTCAAAACGCCATTGGCATAAAAGTTTTGCTGACTAGCTGAAATTCATTACAACAAAACAGGCAGCAGCATGTGCCCGCAATGGTCGGGGTGTGGGGCAGGATGAGGTCCTGGCAGCCTCAACTAATTAATCTGCGTACTGCTCTCTGGCTCTGGCTCGGCTCTCCTTTTTGCCCCACGTACTACTCTCCTCCCCACCCCCACCCTAGTCCTTGTCTTGAGGCCAACGCGCAATTTTGCCAGCTCAACTTTTTGCTCAGTTTGTTACTTTGATTTGTTTTTGTTTTTCCTGTTGCTATTGCTGTTGTTGCTGCCTGCTCCGGATACTGGCCGCATGAAAGTCAAGTCTTTAGTTTGCGGCTTTCGGCAGAGCACTGTAAATATTGTAGCGCCAACACCAGTGGTAGGACCCGAGACTTCTAAGCCAACCTCATTTAAATATAATAATGCATAAGCATCGTGTAATAAAACAATGCTTGGGGCTGCGTAGGTCGGCGGAAATATTGGATTTCCCCCCTAAACCATTAAAGTCCGAGAGCAATTTAGTTTCCTAGGAAACGGACTGTTTAAACAAGTTTTGTGCAAAGAACACGGATTGCGGATTGCGGACTGTGGATTGCTCCTTGAGGTAGGACAGCTGCTGAGGAAATTCGAATAGGAATCGCTTTTGAAGACCACATTCTCTAATCCTTTAAAAACTCACTGTATCAAGGGATGATTGATGCCTGTGACTGAGCCGTGCGTGAAATCAGATTATATGCTTATCCAATCACTCACCTGTCAGATCGATTCGAAACACTGGCACATCCACGTATGTGCTGCTCATGTTCAGGCGCAGCTTCTTGGTCTTGGAGTCGTAGGCCTCCAGGAAGAACTGCTGCTGCAGTCCCCCATCGTAGCCGGGCATGCACTCCAGCTCCATCGTGGAGTAGATGATGTTGTCGTAATTATCAAAATTGATGGTGCCCCCACCGGACTGGCCATCGTGTGCGGCTGCTGCTCCAACTCCACCTCCACCCACACCGCCTGCTCCAACACCCAGCAGGCTCTGCGTGACTACGCCATTGCTAAAGCTGTACTCCATGCGTGAATAGTCGAAATGCGGCTGCTGCCACTCGGCGGAGGCGGGTGGAGTGCTGGCCCTCACCGGCATTGTGGTCACGCTTCTCATTGTGGTTGTTGTTGTTGTTGTTGTTGTGTCGGAGGTGGAGAGGGCCACGCTGGCCACAAAGTCATCATCGCTAACGTTGTACATATCGTCGTCGATATCGATATCAGCATTGTCACCATCATCCTCAGCATCGACATTATCTTCGAGCGACTCCAGGTCCAGTTGCTGCTCCAGTGACAACATATCCACATGCTCGACAGTCTCATACTCGTCCAAGTCGCTGGGCCCATCGGCCATGTACTCGGCATCCCTTTGCAGCTCGGCAACATCTTCATCCAGGTCTGCATCGTCATCATCCTCCGGCTCCGGCTCCACCTCTGCCTCAGCTTCAGCCTCGGCTTCTGTGTCTGCCTCATCATCATCATCATCATCGTCATCATCATCATCATTATTCTCATCCTCCTCGGCATTGTCTTCTGTCTTGGCAGGATCATTAGAGGCTGGCTTGTCTTTGACTTCTACCCGGACTCCTGTTGCTGTTGCTGCTGCTGCTTCTGCTGATGCCGTTGTTTCCTTTACATTGTTGCCGCTAATTGCAGCTGCCGCTGGCTTGTTGCTTATTTGCGGTGCATTTGGCGGCATCGACTGTTGCTGCTGCTGCTTGTTCACCCTGCTGCTGACATTGCTACTGCCAATGATGGCCAAAGATTTGCGTGCCCGTCTCATTGTGGGCATGTTGTCCTCGACTCCAACGCTGCTACTGCTGCTGCTGCCTGTGCCCTCCCTTTCAGTTGCTATGGCGGCTGTGGCGGCGGCTCTTGTCGCAGCTGATTTTGTTGTAGCTGCCACTAAAGATGAAGATGAAGATGATGATGATGCTGCTTCTGCTGATGCTGATGTTGCTGCTGCTGCCACCGTTGCTAAGATGTCATTTGCTGCCTGCCGTTTTCCTCGCTTTGGCGTTGCATAATGATGGATTATATTGCTGTTGTGCTCGTTTACGCTTGCCCCCCGCCTTTGCTGCTGCTGCAGGAGCTCCAGCTCTTTCTTCTGTTTCTTCTGTTCGTGCATGTTTTTCTGTCGCTTATTAAAATACTTTGCTGGCAGTTTGCCATTGTCCCCATCCCTTGCTGCAGCAACCACTCCAGTCCGTTCTACATGTGACATTGATAAATTTGATTTTGCTGCCTGACTCTGGCTCGGCGGCATCTTCTGGCTTGTTGTTATTGATGCCCCGAGCCCAAGCTCAAGCCCGAGCCCGAGCTTGGTGCCGCCTGAATTCAGTTGTTTCTGTTGTCTCTTCTGTTGGCTTTGGCTACTGGCTCGTCGCGTGCGCTGCTTTGGCGACTTGGCCGGCAATCCATCAGCCTGTTTATCGTTGGCCAGTGCCTTGGACGACTTTCCAGTGTTGGCTCCTGGCGGCTGCTGTTGTTGCTGCTGCTGTTGCTTCCTCTGGCGCTGGCTCTCGATGGCTGCCAATGTCTGGGACGGTGTAAATGACGTTCGCTTTTTGAGGCGCTGCAATTGCTGTTGACTGAGGACATATCCCGCTGGCTGTGGCTGTGGCTGTGGCAGTGGCAGGGCCTCTGGTCGGGGTGGTGGCCGTGTCTGCTTATTATTAGATTTCATGTGGCCAGCATTTGTTTTGCCCTTCATATTTTTATTGGAAGCATTGTTCCGGTGGCCAGTGGCATTCTTGCCGCTGTTGTTGTTATGGCGCTCACGTACGTACTCCATATGCGGGTAATTCGACTCGTGTCTGCCGTATTGTGTTTGCAACATTTGATTGGCATGCATTGTCGTCTGATTCGATGAATTCAGCGAGGCGGAGGTCACCACATACGGACGCAGCGTACAATTCCGTAATGCCCCCGGCTTGGCTGTGAGTTGATCGAATAAAATAAACACAAGTGGGATTATAAACATATTGTATATAATACGATACGAATGACAACACACATTTCTAAGAGCATACTGAATAAGCAATATAAAGCCGAGACTCACCTGCCGGCACCACCTGAAACAGACACGGGTCCGATTGCTTGCCAATGGCATTCCGGCCGTAACAGGCCAGCGTCCCATAGTCCCGCTCACCCTTGGGTGTATAGATCAGTTCGCTGACCGTTTCCACTGTGCGAAAAGAACCAGGTAGCAAATGGAAAGTTGCAATTCAGTTTTGGGTATCTCAAATAAATGCCCCTTATTCCCGCATTCCCTTTTCTCTTTTCGGCCAAAGTTAAATGAAATAAGTTCTGCTTGCTTAAGCAGCTCAGTCAAGCCAACTGGGCCACAGCAGCAGATAATCCAATTTGCGATTATACTATGTACCAGTATGTGGCATAGTTTTGATAAAACTCTGCCCACACCAACACCGTACCACAGTCATTGTTCGGTCACACCTCTGGGCCAAGGTGGCTCTGCGAAATGTTAATTTCTAATGCCTGCTCAAGTGCAAGCACATGCAAATTCTTCGCCTCGCCTCGCCTTGGCCAGGACTACCCGTAATGCATATGCATATGTATGGACCTGGACTTGGACCTGGACCCGGACTTGGACCTGGAGGTAGGCCAAAAACTATTGTAATACTAGACACCTACCATAGCTCTCGAAGTGCGTCTCGTTGGCCTCCACAATGGTGCGCCTCACATCGTTGGTGGTGGTCATGGTGGGGTCCTGTATGGTGGCATAATGTCCAGACGGCACCTCGAAATGCTCGCCGCTGCTTGAGAATGTCCATTCGAAATCGATTTCGGGCGGATCTGAGTTGACGCGGCACGGTATGGGCACGGCCTCCTCCAGCGAGGCACCAATCACACTGATGCTGCTGCTGCTGCAGACGGGCGCATCTGTTGGAGACACAATTGAGAGATCGAATTTAGTCAGGGACGAGACAGGGAAGGAGAAGCGAACGAAATGCAAAATAATGAGCAGCTGCAATGGAACGATTGCCCGCATTTCTATATCGAGTAGTTATATTGGAAACATTGTGTCCGCCAGCCGAGAGGGGGGTGTCGGGTGTGGGGCGGCAGGGCCATGGCAAAGTGACAGCTCAAATTTTCAATTTAAACTAAACATCTGCCGTCCGTGTCCATGAGCAGGTGTAGGGGTTGTCGGGACAACTTTAAGCTTTAAGATGGAAATTCATGCAACAAAATGCCTCACAGATCCCCATCGTTTGTCCCACAATGTGGCATGACAGTGGTGAAAAGTTTTCCTCATAGCCCGAAGGGCATCCCCCACTTGACTTATGATTTATTCAAAGTAAACTCATTTTCCATTTTTGGTTACAAACGATTGAACTTGAAATTTTATGTCATACACGCGGCGTACTCAACATTTCCCTGCCTCCTTCTTCTAATCTCCCACCTTTTCTGTGCCGCACACACATGCAAAAAAAAGCAACAACTTTTCCGGAAACTTTTAAAACCTGCGCCAAGTGTGCGCCTCTCGTGCCTCGTAGCCCTGCGGCAATGGAATGCTGCTATAAACAACCGCCAAGACAACACAACAGAAGACACAACAGAGTGCAACAACAACAAGAACCACTCTAAGCACCTGGAGGCATTTATTACCAGAGCCGCAACACTTTTTGTTGCTTTTTATTAAAAATTATTCGAAAAGTTAGTGCGTGGCGTGTCACATGCGTAAGCGGGAAATCGTGTAACGTGTTTGTTTACAAATATTTGTACATCCCTGTCCCCCGCACGGAAGCCACACGAGCACCCACTAGGCCGAAGTCTTTGATCAACAGTCAGGGGCACATTCTTTGAATGTTTGTAGCAAGTTAATTACTTTTGGCCAAAGGAGTTTGAGCTAAATGCGTTTCGAGGAAATTTTGAACAGTTTTAAATTGAATTTAGTTTGATAAAAAATGTCTTAAAAACCGTTCCTCTATTAAAAATAGTTTACTGATCTTCTGAGTGAGTGAAATTCTTTACGATCCAACTTATCTTGGCGGTTTAGTGCCATTAAAAATTAGCAGAAAAAAATAAAAATAAATTATTTAGTTTTTTATATGAAATAAATATATTTTAATTGTTTTAGTTTTATCCCAAGAGCTTCGTTGTGGTGTGTTTTATGGTTGTTTTCGAACTAATCGAGTTTATCTTTTTGAACTTTTGCAATAGAAATTTAGTCAGAAATTCTAGAATTACTCTGAGATGAAGTTATATTTTTTTATCTTTTTTTTGTTATCAATTCTTTCACTAGTGAATGTCATAAGCATAGACTGGGATGGAAGAATTACGATTGTTACCACAGGAAGCACTCTGACATTGTTCTATCACGCGATCACACGTGAAGCGTTAAATGGCATTATCAGACTGAATTTCTCGAATATTTTCAACTCAAGTTCAAGCCATTATTTTGATGAACTTTCGATGCATGCAAATTGCTAGCCTCATGGTTCTGCCGTATAAGTACGCAATTTCGGATTATTATAAACATAATAAAGGATAATGCTGCAGTGGATTGCCTGATTTTAAGAGCTCTTAAAGTTGGATCTGCTCTGCAGTGAAGTGCTGGGTGTTGGCTAGAGCACTCTGTGAAATCACCGTGGTTGTCGGAATCGGAAAACGCACCAAGTTTATGTTTGTGCGTTTGTTTGCACTCATAAATTTTTTATAGCAGCGTCAATTTCACAATCGTAGAATGTCAATTTTAACGTTTGCTGATTAATTTCTGCCAAGATATCAGCCAACTGCTGGCTTCCATAAATCAATTTATCTCAATCATGCCCCACATAAAGAGGAGTGGCACCAACTTCCCCCATCCACCCAAGCCAACCACCAGAATACAATCCTCTCTATCTCCTCCATATCCAATCAACCATCAATCCCTACACCCCACTCCACTCCACCCTCCACCCTCCACCGTCGACGGGTATGTAAATGTTTACGTGGCGTATGCGCGATGCTCGTGTAAATAGCCCACGTAGTATTTGCACGGCAGTCGGTGTGGTGTATCCTTATGCATTGTACTTGTATTTACTTTCAATTATCGTAATTATCAAAAAGGGTTACGTTACGGGTATTGGATAGTCGGTATTGGGTGTATTCGGGTAACGGGTAACGAGTAACGGATAACGATAATGGCACGGCAGTGCAAACGTTTGCTGATGTCTTTGTTTTTCGTTTTTCTCTTTAACTGTTTTTCCCTTTTCCATTCATTCATTTTCGATTTCATATCCCTCCGTGCTGAGCCAGCAGGAATTGTCTGTTTTCGTTGAACTCTGCCCTGCCAGCTGTGGAGCTACTTATTTGAGTTGGAGCTCGAATCTCAATTCGATTTGGTCCCGCATCAATCCGGCGAGGCGCAAAAATCGGGGATAATTACATTCATTTTCGTGTGTGTGTCTGTGTTTTTTTTAGTTTAATAAACTATGTATAATGTTGTATTATGCTTAAATGGCATCAAAATATTCATTTGCCAGAGAAATTAATTAAATAATATTCCTTAACCTGCCTTGTTTGCATATGGAATGCAATGATTTTTTGCATTAAATATGCAAAATAAAAATTCAATTTTCCCACGAACATACACACATTTAAGTATACAGATACAGGTGTGTCTCTTCACCTGACCTGCCGCATGTCCTGCACGTCCTGTCCGGTGCTGGGCTGCTCGCTTGCCTGACCTCACCCATAATTATAAATGGTTTAATAATGACTGTGAGTTTCAATAATAAAAGCAGATCATTCATTTTTATTACCCACCCTATGGCCTGGCATGGCCTGGCCTTGCCTGTCCTGGACGCCTCTTGCCTGGCCCCCAGCTGACACGTTAAGTTCTGGGGCTAAACTTTTGCCCCCAATGGAACCGCTGGATGGATGGACGATGGGAGGGATACTTTATGAATACGTATGCATATTTATGCACAAACAAACACGAACACACACTCTCTTATCCACACTTACACTTACACACACACACATATTCATATTCGTATTTAAGCATCATTAATTATTTAGAAATACAGTCGGAAGTAAATGCTCTATAACGGTAATTGAGACATTTTCAATATGTGTACACAAAGGCTCCGAGCGGCATTTATCGTTTATAGTTCATTTATTTTTGTGTCGTCCGTTGTCCGTCGTCCGTCGTCCAGCGGTCTCTTTCAGTCCTGTCTGTCTGTTCAGCAGTCCATCCACAAATTATAATTACATACACTTTTGGGCTCGAAAGTGTGAAAAAGCCCATATTGAAACCAGAGCCTGAACTCGACAATAGACAATAAACGATACAATTAAATTATGTATCAATTGAGTTACCACTTATTTGATTAGGCAATATGGGCGTGTTATTAAGATATGTTATTAAGATTGTTATGTCCAGATTCTCATCAATTTTATTTGACTCAACTCCATTAAAGTGTCTCTTTTTAGTCCATGAGAACTAGGACAGGTGCTTGCGGACACCCTCTTGATTTAAATTTAGTATGGAATCGCTGTAACATTATTCAAAGGTTTTATAAACCAACAAATGTTGAGTGCCATTTCCATTCTCTTTGCGGAAAAAACAAAGAAATATTCTCATTTATTCAACATACGCGTTGAATGGATCAAGTTCGTAGAGACTTCATAAAATCACATTTCACTGCATTCAATATACATACATACACATGTATGTACGCGTATGTAACTAGCACAATTTTTATACCCATTTTGCCATGAATATGAGAATTACCATTTCAAAGTGCATTTTGATGGAATAACCAAATTACAAAAGTGCTACCAAATAAATGGACGTCGTCGCATTACATGAAAACAATACTAGTGGGTGCTGGCTGTCTAAGGCTCAGGCCAGCAAATAGCCGAAACACCCTCAAGTGCATTGATATATTCGATTATATTCGAAACTGCACGGCACTATGGAAGCCAAACCTTTTATTTAATATTGGTTAAATGGGATGAGGAGTATGGGATATGGGATAATATACTTTGCTTATACGATTGAAAAATGGGAAATTTCTATCTAAAGTTGAAGCCCTTGCTGGCTGCCCATATCTAAAATGTTACTCCTACATAGAAAAGTCAAATACGTATTATATATGTACATTTTAAAAGCGTTGAAGACATATTCGAAACTTGGTAGATCACTTTCCATATATATTCATAAACGTAGGACAGAAGATAACACTAATCGGATAGAACTCCTTTGTAGAAAATGAAACGTGGACATGATTCTGGTCAAGTGTGAGCAGGCCCTCTCATAAAGGGTATCCCAGAACTGTGGCCGGCTGTCGGCCCCAATGGAGAATTAGAATTAAAATATTTACGTGCATTGATGTATTGTTTAAGCGATGTAAAAATTTGTGAAGTTTGGTCATTTGTTTGATAAAATATCAACTCGAAAAGCAGCAGCCACATACGAGTATATTGTGTACGGGAATATGTACACGCATGACAGCAAAACCAGACCATGCAGCCCCGCTGCTATGTGCATATTACGGATTTTTGCACAAAATATTCTCTGTCATTTTGGCATACTTTAGTTTTTGGTCATTGTTGCTGTCCATCCTTTGTGTGTGTGTGTGTGGTAACAGGACAGGGGACGGGCGGTGGCGGCGCGATTTTGTCAAGTGCACTGCCGCTGCTGTTATTATTGTGGCAAGCATTTCTCTCTAGTGGGCGTGGGCGTGGGTGAGCCCCAGTCCATTGTCGAGCGAGCGGTATAGAATGGATGTGTAAATGTGGCTATGTGCATGTCTATTTGTGCATAAATTTATGCATATATATTTTTAATGCTCCGCTCGACTGACATCAACTGTCAGCATAATTTTTGGACAATTTTTTGGTTTTCCATTACAATAGTGTTTGTTGTAAATTTTCAGTAAAATTATTGAATATTATTTAAAAATGTTACTAGAGATATGGGTACTCACAGCGTATCCTCAAGCTGACTGGAGCCGACTGCGTCTCGCCGCGATCGTTGGCCGCCGAGCAGGCGTAAAAGCCCGAGTGGACGCGCCCCACTCGCTGCAGCACCAAGGAGCGTGTGGATATGATGATGCCCCACGAGACATTCTGGGTGACCGGTTGGCCCTGTAACGAGATTAAGAGGGAGCGCTGATTAATTGCACCTGGCTCTGGCGGGGGCGGGTGCAGGGGCAAGAACCTACGTCATGCGACCACATGATGCGATGCTCCTTGGGATTGGACTTGATGTGGCACTCGAAATAGACGTCGTCGCCTTCCTTGATGTCGTCCGGACGCAGCGTTGAGCCCAGCGACAAGGTGACCTGCGGCGGATCTGCAATGCAGTGAAATGGGAACTTGTCAATAGTTAAGCTCACTTCCTAATTGCTTTTGCTAATATGGAAATTTAGGTTTTATCCTGTGCACTTTATATTCAAATTGCCGCGCTGCCTGTGCAGCCGTGCAACGAGCGACGAGCGCCCGCTGCTCTGATATAAAATATAAAATCGAAAAATATTATTGCATAATAAAAAGCTGAAATGTATGTACCGCCCGCCGTTCGTTCGTTGTCGTTCGCCGCACCGAAATCCATAAAAGTTAACAACGCAACGACGGAACCGCGTTATAAACCCCAGTCCCAGCCCCAGCCCCAGCACAGCCCCGTCCTGATTCTGATCCGACTACAAACAGGCTACAGGATAACCAATGAGTATGACAACAATTTTTAAATTAAAATCGTTCCGTTGCTGCGAGCGTCGCCCCAATATCAATGATGGATCATATAAAATATTTAGTACTGTCTCATTCTCTGTTCTTTTTTTATTTTTACAACATCATGATTGCGTGCCGAAGGTGGCAGCTACCAAATTGTAACTGTTTTGTAGAAGGGAAATGTCTGCGGAAGGGTTATGAAAAGGGTCTGAAGGAGTAGAAGGTAGTAGGAAACTGTAAAACAGTTGATTTTACGTAGTTGATAGAAATCGAAGTTCTTTTTTCGCTGAAAGACAGGCTTAAGATACAAACTTGTCTCCTTTAAGGGTAAAGTTTATTTTTCTTCAAAGTTGGAGCCTCAGGCTCCATGTTATTCATTATTTATGGCTTTATTTAGCATACATTGCTGGGGGATCCATGTGTGACTTTAAAATTCAATAAATTTATGATTATCTAAAAAACACAAGGACGAAAAAACAAAGCGAAACTTCAGAATAAACTAACCAAAGGGTCTGCTCTTTTTCCTGCCCGTTTTGACCCCTGACATAGTTAAAGGAAACAGCAGGAAAAATTGCTTCAGTTGCGATTGCTGTTGATTTTAAATTGATAATCAAATAAAGTAAAATTTATGACATTTCGACGGCGTTGGAGGGGTCGCAAATATACGAAGCGAAGCAAAGCAGGCAACAAATTTTCCGGCAGCTTTTTTATGGCCACGCTAAAAGTCAACGAAATAAATATTGACATACGAGAATGAACGAACGCAGCAGCCATACAGGACCAAAGCTATAGCCTGGAGAAAAAAGAAATATTCGAGTATGTAAATAATGCCCTATAATTTAGACTTATTTGCACAAGCGACTTTGATTTGTGCGCTCGCTGCATTTATGAAAATTTTAATCGATTTTATAGAGTATATGGCTGGTTTATGGTTTATGCATTCGGTCTACTTACAAATGACATTCATCATGAGCGAGTCCTCGATGGCTGAGTTCTGCAGGCGTGGATTGGAGCCCTCGCACTTGAGCATCGTGCCGTCGTCCTCAGGTTGTGGATGAAATGTCAATGTGGATATAACTCGTCCATTGCCCTGGCTCGTTGACAGCTGCGAAGGAAGGAGAGCACCCAGAAAAAGATAAAGTGAAATCGATTAGAAAAGTGCCCGCTGGCTGTACACCGCAGGTCCCACACACTCCTCTGACCATGACGGAGGAAATTCATAAATAAGGCAACATGGCCCGACACCTGGGCGTCAGGGAGGTGAATGTGGAGGTGGAGGTGGCTGGGCATTGAGATTAAGTTCGATTTTGGCCTCAGCCTCAGCTTGTGCAGAGAGAGAGCTTACCATGCCACGTTTGAAGGGCCGATTATTCTGTGTCCATCTGATTTCCGTGTCCGGCACCGAGCCCGCCACAATGCAGGTGAGATTGTATTGCGTGCTCGAGGAGAAGACCTTCAACTTATTGGTTAAATTGACTGATGTGGGTTTGACTGCGGAATATATAGTATGATGTGCGCGCGGGTGTGCGTGTGGGTGTGGGGGTTTAAAGAGATTAGCTTCTGCTGCTGGGAATATTGACTTGCCAGAAGCTACTCACGTAACATTTCGATGCGTATGCTGCGCTCCACGGGTGCCACCAGCTTCGTGTTGGATGCCTGACAGCGATACGTGTTGTTCAGGGCAGAGCGCGAGATTTGGTGTACCTCCAGTCGATTGACAGTCACATGCCGGCCCATCGAGACCCCGCTGCCAGCCTCCAAAGTCCGTGTGCCGTTCAGCCATGTGACAGTAGGTTCTGGGCGACCTGTTGCCCGTCATCGGATAGAATGGATAGAAGAGTCGCATTAACATCGAGGCACTAGCATTTTCATTTCCAATTCAAATTTAAATTAATGTTTAATGTATAAATTAATTTTAAATTTCTGAGCACTGTTCTTTCGGCAACAAAACTTTTCCACTCATGCATTATTAACCCGCCCGCCTAGCGAGAGTTTTCCAAGGGGTTTATGGGGGCATGGATGGAACTCTAACGGAAGCGGCGTGACCACAGCGCCGCGTTCGAAAATTTATGACCGAAAAAAAGAAAGAAACTTTCAACATTTTAATGATAATGCGCATTTAGCAGTGTGTACCCAAGGCTTTTAAAAAAGGCTTAGCCAGCTTAACTAGCAAAGTTCGGGGGCGTCGGCCGGGACGGGACGGGACGAATGGATGGATGGATGGTCATGGTCCTGTAGGTGGTGGCCATGGGTAGTGAGTGGATGGTGAGGGTGCCAGCCGAACGCATAAGCGTGAATATTGAATTAGTGGGAGGGAAAACAGGGTAAAGTTTTTTTGGGGACATGCTGATGACCCCTAAATGGAAAACAATTCGGACAGAAAAGGGAGGATGGGAAAGTGTATACAAAGATGTGCATATATTTATTGCTATGTTCTCTATCTTTAATATATCAAAAAGAGTTACATGGCCAACTGGCAAGAGCGATATTACTCATGATTAGGTAAAGCCTATCCATTAGGCTCTGAATGACTGAAGAATCATCTAAATTATATGTGATAATGAAGGGTTAGTGTTGGTTAAATTTTTTTTTAAATGATAAGGGTATATATACACACACGAGTATGTATAAAGTTGTGCGGGCTTTTGGACCTGCCAGTGATGGAATATCGATTTCCGTTGCAGCAGCCCTCTTGATGTTCTCGCTGCAATTGTTCAACGGTGCGCCCTCTCGGCATTTTCAATTGAAATTCTGCAATCATTTGTTCGCTTTGCTGGCACCGCTCAGTGCTCAATGCTCACTCCGAGTGACTGAGCGAGCGAGTGGCTGACTGGCTGGCTGGCTGGCTGGAGGGAAGGCATTTCACTCGCTCACATATCAAATGTACGAAAATATTTTTAATCCGTTTAAGTGCCCAAAGCGGTTGGTTGGCTCGAGGGCTGCTGCTGCTGCCTTCGTGGCCATTAAGTGAGCCAAGTGAATGTGGCGGAAATGAGCAACAATAGCAACAAGCAGCTGAGGCAGCAACGAGTGGCACTGGGACTAGGATTGGGATTGGGATTGGCTATGGTCTATGAAGTTGGGGGAGGGCTAAAGTAGCTGATAGCTGAGTGTGGACTTGGGAATTTACTGCCATGGCTAAGCTGGGGCTCCCATCTTCTCCTGCTCCTTCTCCATCCGGCCAGCCAAGCTCAAATGCTTGCTGATTGCAAAGGATACTCGGCGACGGCGACGGCGACGGCGACGGCGACAATAAGCCAACAAGGACGCACGCACACGCACACACGACGGCAAACCGAAATGTCGAGCAGGATGGGAATGCAGGGATAATAGACAAATAACAGTTTCCCTGCGGCATTTAGCTGCCTTTCCCCTGTCTTGGCCTTTTCCTTTCATTCGATGGCCCCACCCCCATCCCTCTCCGGCATCCTTTGTGTAATGAAGACAGCGCGCGTTGCCATTTGCTAAGCCATACTTACGCTTGTTGACAATTGCTTGCCCCAATGGCCGGACAATGCCACTGTGCTCGGGAGCATAATATGCAAAGGACAGTCGGCAGGACACTGGACTGGACACAATGGATAAACCGGGCGGGTCTTTTATGGCGGAATGCTTAGATTAGCTTTTTATTGCCGGTATTAATTGCTATTAGTCGAAGTTAATAAAGTTGATAAAGCAATTTGGCATTTGGCGTTTATTGGGGCCCTGGCTATGATTAGTGGGGGGCGCCCATAAAAATACGCGTCAGGATTTGCATTAACTTTAATCAGAAATCGACCCTAGCCGCACACCCTCTGCCGCTGTCAGAGGACTCTGAGGCCTCTGCCACTCGCTCGACTCGACACCATGTGGCGCTGATATTGTGATATTAGTTAATTTGGCGCTGAGCCCAGCAGCGGTGTTGCCGTCTGCACGAGCACAAAATGAAATATGAGCCTGCATTGCGGTCTTCCAAGGAGCAAAGGTAGCCGAATGGTTGTGCCAGTACCACAGGAGAGAGAATGGTGCATACAAATCCGTGGCGGAGCTACAGCACCGGCGGGTACCACCTGCCATGATGCGTGTCGCTCAGCAGGTGTCAAAAGCGAATGTTGTCGACATCATCCCCCATGCACCGTGCTCCATGCCCCCCTGTTGGGAGCTCGAACCAGCTCGAACAACTGCCATCTGGCTCATTCACATGCGGTTAGTCAAAGCAGCGACGTGACGCACTGCCAAACCAAAACCAATGCGAGCGATTCCCCGAGCAAATGCCAAGGCAGCGGCAGCAGAATGCAGCCAAAGTCGAATCCTTTGCTGGCGAAATGGTGCACGTAAACAGAAACAGTAGTTGCACCATCACCAGCATCAGCACCAGCACCAGCACACAGGTGCCAGTCAGCCTTCGCCAGCTGTCATTCGAGAGATGAGGAGAACAATCAGACCAGGAGAAGCAGCTCCAATTTGCCAAATGCAAGTATCACAAAGGATGGATGGATTGTTGGATAGGCCAGGCAAATATTCGACTCTTACAAGGAGACTGTTTAAGCTTTAAAGCATTTCCAAAGGGCCTCTTTAAGTTTTCTCCAAAGAACTTTTAGGGCCAATTCCAAACAGTTCAATGAACTGTACCTAGGGTCTGTCGGAAATAATCAGCTAAGTCCACTATGAAAAGGACTTATAAACTTTCCAGAGCATACCATCCAGCTGCAATCTCCGTTTTAAAGCTTTGTGCTAAACCCATTTAGTTTGGCCAAAAGAAGAAAAATTGCCATGAAATCGAGTTGCTAGTTGACATGGAAAATGTCTGGGGTGCATGCCAAAATATTGTTGTCACAAAGTTAATGATTTATAATGGTCGTGTCGGGGCATGGGATTCGTCGCAGTTCGGTTCGGTCGGTTCGGTTCAGTCAGGCGAGGAGACCCCCTTAGGCTATCCCAGTCATCCAGCCAAGCGAGCAACTTGTACAAAATTTTTCACACTTGCCAGCCAGGAAAAGGGAAAAAGGTAAAAGAAAGTAAAAAGTTTAGACGATGCGGTTGCTTTTGATGGAGATGGTGCTGCTGCTGCCCTCACCTTGGTGACCTCTTTAAAGATTTACGATGCCGCATATGCCTACAGGTCATAGCTGGCCAATGGATGCCGTGCACAACAAAATAGCCCAGACACACTGAAAATTGTTGCATTTTTCTTCAAGCAAAGTGGCAATGACAGCAGCCACAGCCACAGCCACAGTCCCAACACCATGCCGCAGCAACAGCATCAGTGCCAGTGCCAGTGCCAGTGGCATACGACGTAGACGGAGGAGTCGTTCTGTCTGTGCGCCGGCAATGTCACCGCAGACTTTGACATACATTTATTTTTATTATTTACGATGACTTAGGCTGCATGTGCCACCCCCACCCCCACCGCCACCACCGTGTGGGGCACCGAGGGCACAGTCAGGGACAGACAGGGGCCGCAGCCGGGCCTATCTGGAGCTTTTCATCTTTAATTCTTTAAATAGACTGGCAGGGTCGAGTGGAATGGATGGAACTGAGACTGAAACAGTTGCGTTTTTGTGCTGGCCCTGCTTGATAGCCTTTTGTCTGAGTGCCACATTTATGTGGCTGCCACTACGTGTGTGTTGGTCTTTCTGTGCGTGTGTGTGTGTGTGAGAGAGAGAGAGAGAGAGTGCGCTGGTGTCGTTTATCATGATTTACTTACCGCCACGCACTTCACATGTCAACACAATATTATCGCCCTCGAGCAACGGACCCACAGCGCCGGCAACATCGCGACCCGAGGCATCGTACACGAGTATTTGATGCGGAGGAACTGCAGGGGAGAAAATAACAGAGCAGAGCAGAGCAGAAGAACAGACACATCCGTTCCGTTACAGGAGAGATTGGCACAAGGAGACAGAGCTGGCTTTAATGACAGTGCACTGTCTTATATGGGAAGAGATGTTTTTCTCTCTTACTCACCAATAACCGTTAAGTTAATTCTATGATTGCGCGTGGGTGAGTTCTGAAAGTCGACGCGACAGCGGTAAACCTGTTGACAGAGCCGAAAAACCCAATAAAAAATACACAATAAATGTAACACACTTCGGGGCGCCTTCCGCTCTACTTACGCCCTCGTCATCCAGCTGTATATTGTCCACAGATAACTTGGCCGGCTGCTGTCCGGTAACGAAATACGCACGTGGCCCAAATGAGTTGGTGTCCGACCAGTAGAGGGCCTTCTCAAACGGCCGCCCACGCACATCAAAGCTGCAAAAGGGACAACAGAAAGAGAAACGTTTCCATCACATAAATGTTAAAAGTTGCCTAAGTAGTTCTCGTTTTTGGTATCTCCATCTCTTGGACCGGGAGAGATGCAAAGAGAGACGTAAGTGAGGGAAAATAAGGCCAAAAATATTGACGATAAGTTGTGTCACCAACGGGCTCCCAAATCATTTCTGATGTCGCCGCGTAGCTACGCGTAGGTCGTAAATTTTAATGCGTTGCGGTGTGGCAGTGGCAGGGAGACCAGACGTTATGTTTTGAGCATAAAAAATGGCTTTTCCTCGTTCAAGAAGCATTTTTCAGTTCAATGTTTTCATGCGGTGTACCGAAGGCCACCCTACCCCATCGAATATTATTCTGTTTGCTAGCCAAGTAATATTTAAAGCTGGCGGAATTCATTGTACAAGGAATACATTTTCATGCACAAGGAAATAATCTTTTTTTTTTTAATTCTATGTAAAACGATTACCCTGCAGGGTATCTAAAGATGCACCCGAAACCATCTTCTCTAGTTAAAGATGCTACAGATATATATATATACTCCTACTATGACAAAAGCTAAGGGTTTACTTCTACAGGCAATATTTGGGAATATCAGTCAAGAAAATGACTCACTTGAAAGCAGACGCTAAAGGTAAGTGTAAGTACATTTCAAATTATCCCTTAAAGCACTTAATGCAATTTTAAGAAATGGGAAAGTCAGGTAAAAAACCTGTCTAAGATGTTTGCCATACGTTTTTCACGTTTACGCTCGCCCCAGAGCTCAGGAGCGGGAGACTAAAATATCCGATTTGATTGCTTAATACGTACAGAGGCTGACAGGCTTGCCTGTTTTACGGGTGTTCTTAAACACTGCAGGTTAAAGGCCCAACAAGGCTACTAAACAAGCCCGGAAACTTATGAAGCCTCCAGCTACATTTATTTCTCAGCCAAACCATAAATATGCGATAGAAAATGGCTGGGGGGCTGGAAAAAATCCGCTCAAAAGTAGCAAATGTCTTGGGCCTGAAATTTCACGCGTCTACAAAATGACCCTTTTCCTGTCCTGCCCGCTGACCCTAGCGCTGGCCCGTGGCGGAGGAAAGGGTCAAGGGGCAGCAGAGGTGGCAGAGCCAACCCCGAGCATAAATTTGCACGCAACTAATTTCTTCCGTTTCGCATTATTTTCGCAGCCCGGCCACGGCCTGGCAACGGCCTGGCAACGTTTGCAATTTTGCGCATTAAAAAGCCTGACGTGCTATCTTTGGCGCTTTTATTGTATTTGTTAATGTCCGTCTGAGGGCTGCTACCCCCCCGGCGACACGCCGTAAATGACTTGGCGGTGGCCAAAGGGGGCCAGCCCCCCTTCTATGCCACACCACAACGTCTTTGCACAGTCATCGCAAGCAAGTTGTGTCCTTTTGTTGTTTCCGCTGTCGTCGTGCAGTCTGTGTGCTATCTGTGGGTCGGTCTGTTCTGCTCTGTTCTTGTGTGTCCTGTTTTGGGGGGGACCAGCCCAACCCCAGCCGGCTTCGGCCTCTCTCTTGCGGTTAGTCGAGCGGTTTGTCATTGTGCCGGCTGGCACCGCCTGACTGCCTGGGCTGCCTGGAGGCCGTATTGTTTGCGCCTTTAAGTGGTTTTTTATCATTTTGCCGCTGACACAATTTATATCCGGTGCTCATATTTCTTCTGCTTATCACTGGGCTCCCTTCCCGCTTGCCCCCCGCTCAACCAAACGGGCCCTGTCATGTGTTTTGTCCCCAATCCCTCCAATTGTGTTCAAAGTGCAGTAAACCATGCGGCGAATAAATTACGCGTTCTAAGCCTTGCTTAAGCCATGCCCGCCGCCAAGGCACGTCCTCTAATTAGCCTAATTAAATATATGCTCGAAAATGAATACACAGCAATGGAACAGAGTACTTGCCACCACCTCAACGCGACTCCTACTCAAAAGGACTTCTTGAAATTTAAAAACAAAACTCCTTTTGAGAGCTGCGATACTGTCCCTTTCGTTCGCTTTTAATTTTGCGCATTTGCAAACAATGGCGGAGCGCCGTGCAGTCAACAATGGCGCCGAGCAGCGAGCAGCAGCAACAGCAGCAGCGAGCAGCGATAAGGAAAGGTGGCCGGGAGTTGTCTTGGCGGGGCTGATTGGTGGGCTATTTCGTCCTGCTTCTGGTCTTAGCCTAGCTTGCCCTCTGTTGACGTTGTGTTCTCCCGTTGTTGGCCTTAGGAAACAATAATGCCAAGTTTGCACAAAGAAGGGAAAAAGAGACACGGCAGCAGCACAGGGAGAAACCCCGAGAACAAAACAAAAAAATAAACGCCAAATGCTCGAGCAGTAAAAATTGTAAAGCAGAAAAAGAAACAGCAAGCGAGAGCAAGGAGGCAAGGACCAAAATAAAATGGGCCAAGCCAGGAAAAGGAGACAACATTGTGGCAGTTGCAGAAATGTTAACTGTCGTCCTGCTGGACGAGACAAGAGGATAAGAAAAGGATCCGCTCGCAGCAGTCCAGGGGACAAGTGGACGAAACCACGCGACGTCCGTTTGAGGAGTTTGCTTTGGGTCTTATTCATTCTCTCGTTCTTTTCTTTTGTCTATGGCGCGCTCTTACGCCTTCTCTTCCTCTCTCCTGTCCACACTCACGCGCGCTTTTTTCTTGCTTTTTTCCAACAATTAGTCGAGTTTTATTTATTTTGCGTTAATTGGTAGCACTTTATCTTCTGGCTGAATGAATGAGCTGTGCTCTTTAAACAAATCCCGGAGCGGACCTTGAACTGGTCATTGAATGGGTTTGGCAATTACGTTTTGGTTTTTTCCAGTGGCTTTGGCCAGAAACTTTCCTCCTAAATCCCCTACACCTCTCCCACAAGTCCCCCTTCCTCATTTGTTTTCCTGGGGAGGGAGCCCGACCGACCTCCGACCTCCGACCTCCGGCACCGCCCCGAAATCCAATATCAAAGCAAGCTTCTCATATTGCCATTTAATGTTTTTCTTTTTTGTTCGTTCTTCAGTTTGTAACGCTTACAAAATTCTATTCAAAAAGATTGCAAAAGGGCTAAGCGGGACAGGGATGGAACAGGGACAGGGACAGGGACAAGGGCAGAGCTCGCCAGAAAAAGGACGAAAAACTTTTGCACTCACAATATCCATTGAATAATTTTATGACAATATGTGTCAGAGCGTGTCGGTGTGCCGCTATGCCCGCCCGTACGATATGTGTACGTGTGCGTGCGTGTGTGCAGCTCTGTCGGTATTTTCTGACAGTTTAAACAGATGCTGCTGTCGTGGGAATATTGTGGGGGGACATGGTTCTTGCAAATATCTTATATCCCTTACTCGACCGTCCAGTAGACTGGTTAAAAAAGGCGTGCTAGGAAGAACAGGAAATGCAAGTCTTTGCAAGAAGTAAGGGATTACAATGAGTTACATCCAAATTCTTTCTTCTTGATTCTCTGTAAATATGTCACATATTTTCCAAAAGGGGGACAGGTAGGAATTGCAAAAAAGTAAGTACAGGTAATTCTTCAATTCCTTAAAATAAATACAAAAATGTCGACGATTTTTCTATAAAATGTGCCATCTAACGTGCGTCTCAAGAAAGCAAATAAGTAGATCTACGAGTATTTTCTGTGAACGGTCAAATTGCCAGTCACGCGTAAACGTGAAAAGATAAACTTCAGGTCAACCATTTTTGCTTTTGCGAATAAAAATGTTATTCGAATATTCGAGGATTATATGTATTCGATGCAACTGTAATACAACCTTTTATTCCGCTACTACAGGGTATAACCAGCGTTTGGCTTCCCATAAGGGAAGCGCATGACAACGGGCAATAAACTATGGGGGCATGCGGGTCGCCTGTGCCACACACTCCTCACATGGGGAGTGGTGGGGGGCCTATGAACGTCCAAAATTAGACAGGTGAGAATAGGCTCTCGCATATTCATATATTGTCTGGCGGCCCGTATAAAATTATGCATAAAGAACCCTATCACAAGGCAGAAGAGAACCGGCAGCAGCAATTTCATCGCCAAAGCGCCAAAAAGTATGTTTCGTAACTCGACAAAAGTGGCAACAAATTTAAAATTGGTTTCCACACTCCCAAAACACACACACACACACACACTCGTGCAAACAAAAGAAACACAGCACCGAGAGAAATATGAAACAACAATAACACCGAAAAAGGGGCTGTTTACACGCCCCCATATACGCGGGCACTCAGGGAAACAGACAAAAGTATGCAAATGGTTTTACTGCCCTATTGTTTTTCCTGTTTTTCTTTGTTTTTTTGGTTTTCCTTATTTTTTTTTGTTTTCTGTTTTGTTTTTTCCTGATGCCCAGTTCTTCCTTTGTGTGTGTGTGTGTGTGTGTGTGTATTGGTGCTATTATGGAGCCATGCTGTGTAATATCTGTAAATTTCTTTTGTTATTGCCAACAACAGTTTTTCTCCCCACACCAGCACTCCAGCATCACTCCTCTCCTCTCCCTACCACTCCCAATTTCCCATCGCCACAGAGCCGTGTTGACATTTGTTGGAATCATTCCACACATTGTTGCCGCTGGTGTTGGTTTTTGTTTGGTTTTCGCCTCATCTTCTCCTTAACTTTTACTATATAATTTGTAGCATATGAATATATGAAAGCTTCCAAATAAAAGGAGAGAAAAAATTGCGAGCTGATGAAAACAAAGACCGTAAACATCGCCATCGCCGTCGTCGTCGAGCTTGGTGGCCAAGTTCAAATTTATGCAGTGTCGCCCAATAAATTCCGCAATAAATTCAAAATAAAACTTTCATCTTGGGTTTGCCTATTCCGTAGCTGGTTTTTGTCAGACGTGGGCCCAGGTTGGGTTTCTTTTCGGAACGAACCCTATCTCTAGTCGTGATCTGAATTAAGAGTCAAATAAAGCAGAGGAAAACTGAGCATCGGATTATTTTCTCTTGGCCCGTAAACAAGATTCCGCACATGATGTTCTATGGGAATGAATGGTTTGATTATCAGGATAATTCTTTGAAAGAAGATTGAAACATTCTAAAGAAAAGTGATAGATATAACAGTTTGATGCATTTCTTTGAGAAGTTTCTCGGATAAAACTCAAACCGATTTTGTAACTTTTAAGTCTTCCAACCACTCGGGCAATTTCCAATTAGAAACGAATTCTTCGTTTTCCAATTACCAAATCGAAGTCATTAAAAGTTGACCAGGACAAAAGAGAATTTTCGGTAATCTCTCTGTCGCCTTTGAATGCACAATCAGTGCAAAGATTCGGGCTTCGGACGGAACGTTCCACCATTTCCGGGGGTGGGGTGACCAAGTGGAGAGGTGACAAAGAAAATCCCGACATTGGCATTTCTCAGTCCCCAGTGCTGGGATGTGGTAATGGCAATGCAAACCAAAGTTTAGTGGCGGCAAAATCGATTTGCATGCGCCGCTTGCATTTCCGTTTTCACACACGCACATATACACTCGCAATCGCTTTCACACATACTACATACATATATACACATATACAATTGCAACTTAATTACAGTTTTAAATATCCCATCTAACCTGAAATTTGCGCAAAGTGCGCACAGTTGCCGTGGATGACGCCGCTTGCCGCTCGTAAAATGCCCCGAAAATGCACTCGACTTAATTGCCTTTGGCTCGACTTTTGGTTTTCCCTTCGAAACTCCACCCCTGAGATCCTCTGCTCCTCTCTGCTAGTGTACCTCTCACCGTGATTCCACTGCGCCATCTTCAGCTCATTCGGCCTCTGAGCTCCCTTCCGTCTGCGTTGGCCTTTATTGCCAGCCATTTTGAATACCATTTTGTGGTTTATTACTTTTGTGGCAGAGCGATTCCGATTCTCAAGTAGCACTGCGGCATGCCACATACAAACTCAAGCGCACACACACACGACGCTACCTGTCTGAAGTGAATGCACTTTTGATGCCGTATTCCATCCCGGGTGTGGAGTCGCAGTCCGTATTTATGGGCAGTGGCACTGCTGCCGATTATGGCAGTTAGCGTGGCACACGGATTATCCCGCTTTTGACAGCCAGTTCTCTCAGCTCCACCTCGGTAAAATTCTGTTTCGTCCGGACGAGACCAGACCAGTCCAGACCAGACCAGACCAATCCAATCCAGCAACACCGAGTCCGTGCTCGCAGCGAATTTCATTATTCATGCCTCCTCGCAGCCTACGGGCAGCAGCCAACCAGCTGTAGGTGAGCTTTAAAAATCAATTAACCTTGATTGTGGCCCAGGCTTAAAGCCCATTGTAACCATTCAATATTTAAACAGGGTGGTTGTGGGTATACTCGTGAGTCGTTTAACATTTGCCTAGACTTCTGCTGACTATGGGTTTTTTTAAGTGCATCATCGTACAGGGTATTCCTTAGTCATTAGACGAGTTCTGATTGTAGTGCTCTTATTTGTTTTTTGTATTGATTCTCCCATTGCTGTTGGCATTTCCGCTTGCCTTTTGTTTATTATGTAGGCTTTGCGGGAGAGTGGGAGTGGGGCGGACGTGGTGCTACGGTTGCCATTGCCATTGATGGCTTGCAATATTGAACGTGACAGTTGGCCTGTCGACCCAGAAAAGCTCTCACGCCCTCTCCTCGTTACAGGTGGCTGTCATGGCAAATGTTAATTTTAATAATGGAAGGGCAGCCGACCCGAGCACCCAACCCCTGCTCCCTTTGTCTTTATATCGCTCACGATTCATAACAAATAAATATATGAAAATCTTATGAAAATCGCATTTCAAAGGTCAAAGTCAGTGGAAACGAATCCCAGCGAGAAATCCGAGCCCAGTCATAAAAATGAACCCGAAAACCCGAAATAGCCTAAACCCTAACAACAACTGTCTGTCTGTCTGCCTGAGCCGCCTTTGACCGAGAGCAACCAACAACAAAGCAAAAGTTAACATTATAATTTTTAATATTTTTGCTTTTAGCCTCCTGGGCAGGACATCATTTTTGTTTTATTTTTTTGTTTTTGGGCCAGACCAATTCTCCAGCTCACTCTTTGTGGCTGGGTGTAAAGCTGTCAAATGCATGGCAGGGCTCCTAGAAAGGGCTTTTCCATGGGTGACTCCGTGTGTGTTTTTTTGTCGGTACGTGGTAGGTGAGCCTGCCAGCTGTGACGTGCCTTTGGAAACGTAGCAAAGCCTCTTCCACAGCCACACAGTTGAAAAGGATATTCACATACGAGCATCCCAACCATGGCAAACCTTGCGGGATCCCCTCTTTTTTCGCCTCTCACATGCTGCTTTCAATTTCAGCGCCTTTTCGGTTTTAGCTTTTGGTTTTGATTCTTTTCTAAGCCCCGTTTCTGCCCTACCCTGTCCCATCCCATCCCTATACTGTCTTCGATTTCACGCAGCGCTGGCAATTTTATGCCGCAGCAAAAGTCCCCCGGGCCACGACTCTTTTTTATATCCTCTTGCGCCCGATCACCCCCCTGTATTTTAGCTGTCTCTTGTACTTGTACAGCTGCTGCTGCTGTTGGTGTTGCTGTTGTTTTCGCTCTTGTTATTTATTTGCTTAAATTTTCCTCCTTTTCTTCTTTTTTTTTGCTGGTTGTTTGCTGGAAGGGAAATCGAATTCGAATCACTTTCGGATATTTTTGGTTATAAAGTCGGAAATATTTGCGACATTATTGTTTTCGACATTTTTCTAGTTTTTCTGTTCTTGTTGTGTTCATTTTTTGTTTGTTTGTAGAGAAACATTTACCTCCTTCTTTTCTTTCTTTCCGGATTTCCCTCATCCTTTTCTCTTTTGTGTGTGTGTCTGTTTCTGTAGCACTGAAATTTATTGCTTCCAATCGAGTGCACGAAATAGCAACAACAATAAGAGGCAGGATCTGGAGTAACAGGAGTATGACCAGGAGCAGCAACAGCTCGTGAACAGTTCGCGCTCGCCCTTGATATACACGTGCGTCCGTGTCCGTGTCCGTGTCCGTGTCCATGTCGCTGTCTCTGTCCCTGTCGTTGTCTCTGTCCCTATTTCTGTCTGTTTCCCTGTGAATGTGTTTGTGTGTCCACCCGCACATCCAAGCCCGCTGGTAACATATTGAAAAGGAAGCACATGTAAGCAAAATTGACAAGGCTAAAGGATATCGATGTCTGCTTATAATGTGCAACATATTAGACCTAAGCACACGTTCGCAGACTTCGCTCTATAAATAACAGCAGCAGCAGGAGGAGCTGCGGTGGGAGAAGGCCTCGCAGGACTCTCCTATAATCAAAGTTGCCGCCAAAACAGTTTTCACTTTGGATGCCATTATTTTGCTGCCCTGCCCTCCACCTCCACCTCCACCTACTCCTGCTCCTTTCCCTGCTCCTGCTCTTGCCACGGATGTCCTTTGCTTGGGGCCCTGTGGCTAATATATGAGTCCATGTCGCCCTGTTTGGCCTGGCATGGCATGCCGTTGCTTTTGTTTTGCTTTGACCCAGGCCCGAACCCCCCAGTGCTGGCCCGGGACTAGGACTAGGCATATGAGGCCAGCAGTAGACTCGAGTCGAGTTGAGTTGATATTGATGATGTTATTAAAATAATAAATTATTTGAAAATTATGAACTGCTGCCATTTCTCATGATGCTGTCGGGGCTCAATGAGGAGGTGGAGCAGCGCGCGTATAAATCAAAGGTAGCCAGGACCTTAGGCATGGGCGGAACTTCTGTCAACCGCACACGTACTCGGGACACACTCCCTCCCACTCAAAGCTCAAAGAGACTATAAAATTAGCAGATGAATAAGCCTAATTAAAATTTGGGCTCCCTCGATTTTAAGGCAATCCTTGCTTTATCCTTACCTGTAAAGTGGTTTGCCAGCACTCTCACGAAACCATAGGACCATATACACACGATCGTCCTTCGCCTCCGGCTCTATGTCGCACGGCAGGGATGCGGTGCGTCCCAGCACTGCCTCCACGGCCACTGTGGAGACTGCAAGATAAAGGAAAGAGGGAAATATAAATACAATTATGAGCGTCATCATCGTCGTCGTCGTTCGAAGTTCAATTGAATGGAATGGCTAGCCTCTCGCAGGAGAGGGAGTGGCTTCTTGAAATGTCATGACAAAACTATTGCCAAAGTCATTAACACAATATGAAAATGTCCTTTTTTGTTCAGCACTGAGCTCGGTCGGGGTGTTGCCGCAATTACTTGGACTCCTTCGTCGATTTCTTACAAATGTCAACAAAACGCTGCCTTTTAAGTGTCACGTTGACTCTGACTTCTCAGAGAAGGTTGCCACAACGTTGAGCACGCAAGGCACCAACCGCACGACAACCAACTCCAAGACCCCCGTACCCCCAGACATGGCCCAAGCTCAAGCCCAAGCCCAAGTCTAACCCCCTCCTAACCGCAATAGCCTCTCCCGGTACCGTTCATCGTCGTTGTCGTCGCTGTCGTTGTAGTCGCATAATCACAACCAAGTACGTGAGTGGGAATATTAATGCCAAATTGAAGGCACCGGCACCGACAACGATGACGTCGACAATGATGATGACGATGGCAATGGCTATGGCCATCGAGGCGACTGGCTGCGATTTCACGGCAGCCTCATCTTTTGCATTTAAACTGCCAATTGATGTCACTGAAAATAGATAAATGCTAAGGGCGGCGTTGCTTCCGGCTCAGGAAACGCCGCCAAACAGAGTAGACCCCATTCCAAATCAAATCCAATCCAATCCAAGCAAATGACAATGGATTAAAGCTGGCTAAAACAGCCAACGTTAAAGTCACTCATACTAGCTCATAGCCATTGTCTGTGCCTCTAATTGTCCCTTGGCGTGAGGATTATCAAAGTGGCAGAAGTGGGTGCAGCTGGGGGTGCTCAGCTGTTTGGTTAGTTTCTGATAGCACAAGTCGTAAATTAATAAGAGAAACATGAACTGTAAATGCATGTCAATCAATCAATTCGATGAATAAAACATGAATGCACAGAAAAGAGTTATGAGTCCTACCATATTGATTTTTGACAGTTTGTTAAGGAGCAAAATTCTTTCAAGCTAAATCTCAAATAAAGAACGAACTACTGTCACTATGATCGTGAAAAAGTGTCAAGATAGCAAACAATAAGCGAAAGGAAAGCAGAACGCAATAGGCGATTCTCAAATAAATGCAGAGAATCTGCAAATAAAATCTCTATACCAAGACAATACAATAGATTGATCTTGAAAAGGAAACTCTGATCATGAACACTTGCGAGTAAGCAACTCCAATATCTCCAGCATGCATCATAAACGGCTTTCATCACTTATTTTATGGGAATCTCTTATTACGAACATGAGCACTTTTACTTCAATTGAATTCCCTCGGTGTAAATCAGAAAAAAGAGAGATATTCGCAGAAGATTGACGGTCTCTTTACGCCCACGCATCGATTATACGAGGAAAAATTGAAAATTCAATTGCTCACCTGTCCAGCTGTCAAAACCCAGCAACTCGAACACATCCATCATGAACCTATTTTACAGCCTGATGCTCATTAATACCCAAAAGGGAGCCTCGCAATCATGTTACGCGTAATTTAATTTCTACAGCCACCGACATCAAGCGAGAGAACGCCCAGAACGGGTCGGGTCGGGTCGGGCCGAAGGAACCAAAAGGACCGAAAGAAAAAGAATAAAAAGATGGTGCGAGCTCTGGGAACCGAACCAGGACATTTCTCAGCCTGCAGACGATGCCAAAAATTGTTGACATTTATTTAATATGCGCACGTTTTATAGAAAAGCAATTCCCAGTCGGATAATTTATGGCACACTACAGAAATTTGCACATGAAAACGCTCCCATTGCCCCACCAAAAACAGACGCACGAGCGGACGCCCACGCAGACAGACAGACAATCAGGCACACCGATATACACATGTACGTATATGCATGTACATCTATGTGTAGGTACAAGGATGTATCGGTGTGTGGGCTGTCGCAAAACATGGTAGCAATTTTCGTGCGTTTGTAATTCCCATGTAAGATGTCAAATGCTCAACGAGTAGACAGAGCACAGCAGACAGACACAGTTAGGCCCTCTATCAGTTAGCTACTGTGTCCCAGTCTCCCGGTCCCCAGGGCGGGTGGCGACAGTGGGCTGCAGCAGCAGCAAATTGACATAATTTGTGATATGCGCCTCCGACGCCGCCTCCATCATCTTCATCATCGTCCTCCTCGCGTGGTGCTTGTCAGCGTCAGCGTCGCCGTCGTCAGCGCTGTGCGCGCAAGCGTAAGTGTGTAATGAGTGATTTGCCCGTAAGGCTCACATGGGAATCGTGGGGCAGAAGGTAGAGAGAGGGAGAGGGGGAGACCCTTCCATTTCCAAAGACCACAGAATCAGGCAGCTAAAACCAACTGCCTGGATTTGGGGCAAAGTGGCGCGTGCTGCGGCTTAGGTGGCAAGTTGCTTCTGAGGTCACGGGCTTGGGGAGCCACAAGAGGCAACAGTTCAGATGGACAAATGTCGATGTCCCTTCCGCATGTCTCTCCATCAATTCACTTGTACGCCTCTGGGGTATGGGCTTGCGTGCGAGTAGGTAAATAGGTCAATTCAGGATTATTAGTGCAAATCGCAAGAAATAACTATTTAAGGCTAGTTATTTGCAAACTATTATTTTTTCAATCTGTCATGACATGTCAGCGCTTTGGTCATATCTGGCATTTACTTTGCAAAATAAACTCTGGGGATAGATATAATTATGTTTACAATTAGTTTCCCAAATCATTGCTGATGGAATTCAACAATATCAAACTGTTTGTTTTCCATGATTTTTAAATTCTCAAATTCTTCGTTTTTTAATTTGTCTGTTGCCTTAAGTTCATCCGCACACTATCGTCATTTTACAAACATTCAAAATAATCAAATAAGGGGAACGCCAAAGAAAACAGATTGGAGATTTCCTTCACATTTCCTTTGGTTCCTTTGGTTGCTTTATACAACGTCAACTTTTCCTGGGTTACACAGTGTCATTTCACTTTTTTATGCTGGCTAAAGTAGAAAACAAACACAAATTTCATTTTTTTGCTCATGCTCTTGTGGCGCTTGACTCAACTCCATCTTCGTTTCTTATATTTTGTGTTGGTTTTTTTGTTATGAAAATTGCCAACAGCTAGGCAACACATACTTAGCACGCACCGAGGCACACACAGAGACAGATACAGAGCCAGCCCCAGCAGTGGATAGATAGGAGAACGCATACACAGGCTCACTCTCTGGCACGTCGTTGAGCGCACTTGGGTTATGCACATAGTATTTATATTTATATAGAAAAGTCGCATCGCTCTCTCTGTCACTCTCTCTCTCTCTCTGTCTCTTTCTCTCTCTTGCTGTATATAAACGAAAGAAGCTGTGAAACTTATGCAAATTGCATTTCAGTGTCTGCGCAAAAGCCAACTCGACACAAAACACAGCGTAGCAGAAGAGGAGAAAGAAGACGCGGCGGCTGTATCAGAAGCGCCTAAAAGTATGCAATGCTAACGCGGCCTGCTGCAAAAAGTTGTAGAAAATGCGCATAATGAAATCCATGGCTACGGCTACGGCTAAGACTCCAGCAGCGGCAGCAGCAGCTTCTCAGCTTGGCTTGGCTTGGGGCTTGCTTGCCTTTCCACGTTCCAGTTTCGCGGCAAAGCTGATTCTGGTTCTGCTTCTGCCACGGCTGCTGCTGCTGCCGTGGCTGAGTTTTCTGCTGCTGCTGTTGTTGTTGCTCAAGAGAGCGCCAAAGTTTTTCTTCTCGTTTCACGCTACAACCACAAGGATGGCGATGGCGGCACCGACGACGCCAAGCCCTGAGCATGGTAATTTCTGCAGGTCTTGGGTGTGTGTGTGTGTGTATGCACTTAACTGTAGACACTTGTAAAAATAGTGTGCGACTATATAGCAGCCACTGACGTTGTCGCTGCCGCCGCCGCCGCCGCCGCCGACCCTGGCCAACGCCAACGGTAAAGCAGGTCACGTGTGGCATAAACGTGCCATTGCGTCAGTCGCTTCTTCTTCATATTCTCGTGGTTGTTATTGTTGTTTCTGTAGTTGCATTGTTATTGCTGTCTTGGGTGTAGGAAAATTCCTTAAATAAATATGTACGAGTATGCCAGTGTGTGTGTGTGTGGCGTGTATGAGGATGAGTCTGTTTTTCGGAGCACTCTCACACGTGCATACTCGTGGCTCGTATGTGTGTTTGTGTAATTGAGATGAAAGTTAATGGCCAGCATAGCATACTTTTGAGCGCCCAAATCGCAAGCTAACAAAATGCCAGACAATGCCAGACTGTGCGTCTCTATAGTGGTGTGCGTGTGTGTGTGTGAAAGTGAATGCCAACAAAAAGGTATTGTTATTGTTGTTTTTGCTGCTACTGTAGTATTGCCTAAGTGGCACAAGGTAAAGTCGCATTGCTGCTGCGGCTCTGCATCCGCCTCTGCCTCTGGCTCTGGCTCTGACTGTGGCTGTGGATGTGGCTCCGGCTCTGGCACAGGCAGGGGTTTTCTGGCGCCTGTGCCACGCCCTCATTTGTGTTGGTAGTGCAAACGTATATGTGCGTGTGTGTTTGCACTATTTGCACTAATTTAGTTGAAAACAAACAAAGTCCTTTGTTCAATTTTCGCCTCTCAGATTGAAGCGCCGCCACGAGAGTGGAGAGAACGAGAAAAATTCTTGGCCAAAGGGTGCATTTGTGCTGTGCTGCAGAGCTTTGTGGAGCAAAAAGAACACGAAGAACAACAGCCGGTGGCAAGTGTTAACCTATTTTCCGCTTACCCCCACTCTTTCACTCTCTCTCTCTCTCTCTCTCTCTCTCGGCATGGCGTAATTAGCAAAGTATTTTTTGTTTTCTTATATTTTCCATAGACCTGCAGTTAAGTGTACAATCTAGAGTCTAGAGTCTCTCCATTTGGCCTTGGGCGGGATCAGGCAATTACCATGTCAATTGACAGGCGCCCGAGTCAACAAATTCAAATTCAATTTCGGCATAATAAATAATATGCCAGGGCCAAGAACAATCGTGACAGTCATGATAGCAGAAGGCAGAGAGACAAGCAGGCAGTCAGTCCAAAAGTAAAGAAAACTGGGGCAAAAGCAAATATGAACGTACTTGTTCTTTTCGGTAAATAGGCCGGGGGCTTGGACCCTCTCTCCACCAACACAAAACAATGAGAAAGCGAAACAATGAAGGAAAATAACAAGCTGGCAAGCAAGCACGCTGTGGCTGTCTATATTATTATTGACCTTCGGCTGGCTGGCATTGCGGCAGATGAGTGGGAAACCGATTATTGATTTCACTTGCCTGCACAGGCAATCGATATTCCGATATGTATGTCCTTTAAGCAAATGACATTGAGGCGACTTAAAAGAATTTCCACAGCGTATACTCGCCTATGCAGCTCACATTACACAGCATGCCGCCTCTGGGTTGCCAGAGGTCGGAGGCTAGCCTGGGGCATACGCATCAACTTGCAGCTGCCGGCCGAAGTTCAGATGCTTACCGCACAAACAATGACCCCAAGTCAGACTAGTCCAGCTCGTTACTCTCTCTTTGTCTGAGATACCCTGGGCAGTCTGATGCCTTGGATGCCAGGAATTACATCAATTACAGTGGAGACTTGTCTTCAAACCTTCAAACCGTACTGACCGAAAAAGTAAGAATAACGAGCCGGGCAGCGGCATGTAGCAGGCAGGACCTTAGGGCCGCCTTACAATGCCCAAGTTCCGTGCTCTGCTCCCCCGCTGTTCCGCCCCTCTCAAACTAGTCACGATTTCACTACTCCACACTGGCCCAGCCATCGTTCCACTCGTTCGCACAGTGTACATTTGACCCGAAGTGCATTGGTCATCACGTGTGGCCATGTGTCTGCATTTGAGTGCACTTTGGTCAGCAATTATTTTACGTTGAGGTCGCATTAGAGGTGTGCGCTCTCGCTGCCAACAAAGTTGCCTTAGCCACGACGTATGAGAGCGAGGGTTGACTGACGAAAATCCGGCAAACACTAAACACTAATGTGTGTATATGTTAGGGGATATCAACCTTTTGAGCAGCCCTCGCAAGAGGCCAGCGCACAAAAAGTCTCACTCGACACCCAGAACTAGTCAAGGCATAAAGAACAGGAGCTTGGCCAGATCTGCCATCCCACCTAATGGTAGTTTCGTACACAAGGGATCGAAGAGCAAAGAGTCAGAAACAGAGTCACAGGCAGAGCTATCAGGATTGGGTTAGAGAGAGAGAGAGAGAGAGAGAAAGGGAGAGACAGAGAGAGTCTCTTTCAAAGTCGGCAACCCGCAGAAGTACCGGTTTTTTGGGCAGGAAGGCAGGCAGGGCACAGAGAACAGCCAGGGGCACTGGCAATGGCACTGGCACTGGGAGCATATTGAAGTACTGTTCGATGCCAGCATTTTGCAGCTGCATTGTCATGTCAACCGATAAATTCACACATACGTGCCCGCATACCAACAAACAATTGGCACCTTTGGCAATCTTTTTTGGGCCACGTCGCAATTGCAAGTTGAAGTTCGAATTGGAGCAGCTGCTCTGTGTCGAACTCCAGGCCCCAGACCAGGACCCAGACCCAAAAGAGGTCTCTCCTGTCCTGGCCTGTCCTGGCCTGGCCTGGTCTGGCCTGTTCTGGCCCGGCAAAGTGTGTGCACTGAACTGTTAGTTATGTTCGCTGGCAGGCAGCACACAGGTCGCATACGTTACGTTTCCGCTGCTTGACTACTGAGCGGAATGTCTATCAACTCAATGCCGGCAATATGGCTGCCCTGCCTCTGACTCCCGGGCTGTGGCAAAAAGGCTTTTGTGTGCGTGTCCACGGTCGCAGTACAGTAGTAATCGCGATGGCAAGGATAACATTGCCAATTGACAGCCCTGCCCCAGCTGTATGCGCTGAGTAACATAAAAAGTGCCAACAGAAAAACTAAAATAGTAGCCCCAAAATAAGTTTTTTAGTCACAATATAATTAATATTGTTTTTAATAAAATCAATTAAAAAGAAAATATAGCAAATTTGACTAATTTATACTCTACAGGAATCATCTCAGTTTGATAGAAATAGAGTAAAAGTTAAATAAGAGAGCCAAGTATCAGCATTTATTTATCAAGCAAGTGAATAAATTAGTTGAAAATAAAATTCGTGATTATTAAGTAAATGCATTAAAGACTAGATCAATTTTCAGCTTCAACTTTTTGTTCAGCTTCATTGTCTCATATTCAAAATCCACCAGGATTTAAAACCATTGAAACATCTTAGGATGCTTCGTTATTATCATTTATCATTTCCAATTTAAAATATTTAAAGAGTATTAGACAGTTATTTGATATTTTATTAAACATTCATTTAAAATGTCAACGAATAATACCCATACAAAAATTAAACCGGATTGAATCGTGGCACTAATTGTCCCCATGCCAAATGTGGGCGTTATATTGGCATTATCCCCATTTACGAGTATAGTGGGAAATCCGTTTTTTGTTAATCAGTTTTAATTACTTCACGTTCGGGTTTTTATGGGTATGTGCACGAGTGTGTGCCGTGTCAGAGAGCTTACAATGTGTGAGTGCAACTTAAAGAACCGCATGCAGTGTGGCCATATAAAAAGCCTCAGCATACTTATGCCAGAGAGCTTCAAAAGTTTTTGCCAAAATGCCTATGGCAAACATTTTGGTAAAGATTTTGCACAGAGAGCTCTGCGATTTGCAGACAGTTAGGCAAGGAAAAAGTTTCCCCCCTCCTCTTTAGTATCGCTGCGAATGTGTGTGTATAAGTGTGTGTTTCTGAGGGTATGTGGGAGTGCGGGTTGCGGGTGTGTGTGTTTGGTTGCAGTGGAATTTGCAATTATTGCCGCTTAGCACAAAAATTCCTTGCATGCCTGCGTGCCCCCACATTGAATGTAGCAACTTGGAAAAACTATTGTCAAGAGTTTTTCGACTCACACATACATACACACACGGCGACCCACACACAAGCACACGAAACACCAATGAATGACAAAAATGAATTTTAATAAAGTTGAGCAAATATTTGCATATTTGCATGGGCGCTAAAAAGTTTCATTGACAAACTTTACCCACTACCACGGCACGGCGTCAGACAATAAACCAATTCGAGTCCATTCGCTGGCAATGTGCGGGAATTTCGATTTAAATGTGACCAACTTTTGATGCGGGTATGCGTTGGCTCTGACGTCGGCGTCGGCTTCGGCTTCGGCCAGCACTGTAATTAGCTTTCGGCTTCACAAGCCTCAAAGTATTAAAGTCAATATTATGCATATGCCCTGTCCTCTCCTGTCATGCCCTTGCCTGTCCCTTAGCAAACATTTGTCCAGGTTCCAGGACCCAGGCCCAGGCCGAGGCTCAGGCCCAGATCAGCTCAAGCTCTTTAAACTTTCTTTGGCAAATCAATTTTCCCGACCGTGAACACGTAGCTGGGCGTAATAACTTTAAACTGTTTTAAAACTCGGCGGGAAAAATTTCATTACCTTTTGGTGGTGGGATGGACGGGACTGGAATGGAATGGAATGGCCAACCTTTTTGGTAATTTTCTGCCGCTCTCAAAGTAAATATTTGACAAGACAACGGAAACAACAACAACAGCAGGCAGCGGCAACAGCCATCAGCATCGTCGCCTTCGTTGTCGTTGTCCTTGCCGAAGCACTTAAAACCTAATTAAATTTGCATTACAATTTTTTCGGTTTTTATTTCATTTTTTTTTTTTTTTTTTGTGTTCCTGTTACTTTGTTGTTACTGCCTCTAATTTTGTTTTGAAAAACATCCATGAGCATGCACCCGAAGGCAGAACAGACAAAGGATACCAACTGGGCCTGCCCAGTTGACAACCAGGACCAGGACCAGGACCAGTTCAGAACAGTCCATCCCACGTTAGCTGGTCATCGGGAAAATATCAATAGGCAAAGGGCAAGGCAAGGCCGAAGAAAGTCATCAAAGCTTGGGCATATTTTGGAATTAATATAATTCATAATTTTGCTTTGATCTAGCTGCCAACGGAAGAGAGAAATGGGTTTTGAGTACATTCGCAATTAAAATCGTCTTTGACTCTTCATTCCAATATGAATTGATAGGAAAGACAAGTCTTATAGGCTTAGTAGCCCTTTTTAGTTTCCAAATATAATAATTGCTAGGTGGTTTTTCTACTTTCAGCACCTCAATACTTCCCAAACTACAGCAAAGTTTTGTCTTAAAGTTGAATTTCCCTTTGAAACGTGTCGTTACCACTGCAACTCTCCGACTGAATAGGCCAAGAAGCCTTCTTTTTTTTTGCGCTTCAGCACAAAAATCAAGAAAAATAATATACAAAAAAGTAACCGAAGCAGACAACGTGAATATGAATGTACACATGTGCCTGCTTGCATTTTTTATTCTGCAATTCCAAAGAAACATTTAAACTCAACTTTCCAGTTTCGTCTAGAATTTTTCTGTCTACTTTTTGTTGATTTTCCCATATAGTACTCCTACTTTCTGTTTCCTCTTTTTTGCGCTTGCCACCAAAAGGGTCTTTCAGACGCAGACTGCATTCAATGCAAATGCAGTAGAAGCAGATGTTCTGTCCAAATTGTATATTTATGAAAGATCTTTCACCGCTTGGCTGGACTTGAATACTTGGTTTTGATGCGGTCGCTAAGTCGGGTATTGAGCCTCCCAGAGCCGGGCTCATAAACACGTAGGATATTGGCCATCAAGTGGTGGTAGGAGGAGGGGCTTGGGGCCATTGATCAAGCCCTTTTGAGGCCACCCAGGAAATCATTTAAAAGACATTAAAATTTATTTGAGCGCTCGTTAAAATGTCAGCCTTACAAGTATATATACAATAAGCAATAAAAAGTGCGTGAGTCAGTAGATTCCACTCCAGGCAAGAGGTGGGACTAACTGTAGATGTTATGTAAATAGCACGAGCGAAACACGTGTTTCGGAAAAGCGAAGGTTTAAAGCCTTTCGGCTTCATCAGGCACGGCGTATACGCAATAAGTTTCTTGAGCTGCAAACAAGAGGGTGGGGTGGATGGGAGAGAGGTAGAGCCGGACAGCTGCAATAAAGTAAAAACTCAAAGATTTATTTCTTCCACGAAGTTGTGCTTGTGCTGCTGCTGCACACCCATACCCATACCCAATGGCCAGATATATAGATACTGAGTTTGTCTGGAGAGTAGTCCATATGTTGCGTGCAAATCACAGTGCAGGCTGGGATGGGGTGCGGCTCGGTTCCTCAGCAGTCTGCCTCAGTCTGACTGTCTGTCCATCTCACTGTCTGGCTAGCTGCCTGTCTGCCACCGCTGGCTACTAAAGACGTTGCCAACAGGAAGTTTGCAAACCAAAAGCGGTAGCGGCAAGATTTATTATAAAAATGCTCATAGCTCAGGCAGGCAAGCGGCAGCATATTACGTTAAAAGTGCACACTGCCACACACAAACATTATATACCCATAAGAATTTACGTGTGTGGCCAAAAGCAGCACGAGCAGGGCAAAAGTTGGCAGCAAATTGTGCGGTCCAACACTAAGGCGGGCAGCTCTTAATTGCACATTTATTTAGGTTCGCCAAAGCAGTTCGCAGCGCACTCAGCTCGTGTCTGGTCTGCTCTGGTCTCTGGTCTGGTATGGCTTGGCCCGGCCTGGCTAGTCTGCTTAGTAGTTTATCATTCGCTGTACTTAAATTACGCCCTCTCTCTCTCCTGTTGCCACCCACACACACAATCAAACACACACTCACACAGAGATAAAGCTCTAGGAACTTCCACATATGAGCCGAAGGAAAAACTTTGTTCTCGATTCTGGTTCGCTGTTTTTTTTTTTGTGTGTGTGTTATTTTCCAGGAAGGAAGCAGCAGAAGCCTGGCAAAAGTTTTCGCCCCTTGACGCAGAACGGAAATCTGTATATTAAATGACTAATTATAGACATTTTATTACCTTGAGCAAGATAAATGGCCAACAGTTGAGAGGGCCAGCCGAACTCCGGCACCCATTTCAGTTACTCACCGCTAAACGAGCAACCTTTCTAGCCAGAAGGGGAAGGAATAGTAGTGGTAACAGTAACAGTAACAGCTTGTCAGTTGGCAGTTGCCAGAACATTTTCAATTAAAAAACATTCCCTCTAACCTTGAGGAGAAGGATAGAAAGGATGCGCGGAGTAAAATGAAAAGAAAATGGGAAAATCCGCAAAATTAAAATGACAAAAGCGAGGCGTTTACTTTAAAATGCATTTCCACAGAGAGAGAGAGAGGCAGCAGAAGCGGCAGCGGCGTCGTCAGTGTTGTCCTCATTGTCGGCGGCTCCGGCAATTTCCACGTTACGTTTCGTTTCATTTCAGTTAGTGCCATCTGCTACTCTGAAACCCTGCTCGGTGAAGCACCACTCGGCGCCCATGTGTGTCGTGTCGTGTCGTGTCCCCTTCAAATGCTGCAGTTGTTGCCTACACTTTCTACCCCCATGCCTCACCCTCACCCTCACCCCGTTGACAGTACGAAAATTTTTTGCAAGTGCTGCAAATGAATTTTTTTCCTTGCCCGCTCTAGTTTTCGCCTTGGATGCCGGTTGCCGTTGCCGTTGCCGTTGCCGTTGCCCTCCGCTCCCTTCTCAGTGCATTTAGTGGCATCATGAGATGCTATTGCAATTTCCTTGCTTGTCGCACATACTAATTCGCCCACAGACCGGATAGACAGGCGCCCCCAACGGAACTGCTCCTGCCCTCCGCTCGCTTCCCTTCTCTATAAGCAATTTTCTATATACACAAGGATATATATATATAGTATATGGATGGAACAACAGAAAACATAACCACAAACCAGCGTTAAAGCAAAGTGAGTGCGCTCAAATGCTTTGCATAAACGGAAAGTAATAATTTAACGCAAAATTTCCTTTTGCTGATGCGGATTCTGCTTCTGCTCCTTCGTTTGCTCCAGCTCCTGTTTCTTACGCTTCAATGGATCTCTCTAAGGGAGGGTGGGTGTGTGTGTGTGTGTGTGGATGGGGGTGTGTGGACGGGGGTGTGGGTGCAAATGCCTTTGCAGCTATTGCGCAAATTGAACTTTTAACTGTAGCACGAGCTTCCCCAGGCATCCGGTGCCAGCTGCGTGCGTCGGCAACTGCTGTTGCCACTTGCTGCTTGCTACTCCTGCTGCTGCCACAGGAAACGACAACATGACCTTCGGGCGGTTGCCGTTGCCTGCTTTAAATTTGTTTAGCATCTTCCGCTTATGATATGGCAATAGCCTCCAGATGCATATCATCTAAATGGTGCAAGTTAGTGGCAGAGTTTTGCCAACTTATTAGCCTTCTTGGCTGCTGCCTCGGCATAATCCCCAATCAATGCCCAAGTGCTGCGACTTCCCCACCTAACAGTTGTCGGTGTCAGGACTTTCGGAACATGTAAATCGCCTTAAAATGCAATAACACGTGCCCCAATGTATGCCCCCCTATGTTGGCTCTTCTCCTCTCTGTTTCTTTCGGGTTTTTTTTTGGCAAACAATTCTTTTGGTGGCTGTGCTGCTGTGGCTGCCCCGCAACATAAAACTCTTACACTAAGTCCCAAATGCATGTTTACCCTTGAGACGAATGTGCCAACAGAGAGAGACATGGGCGTAGTTGCTGGGAAATTGGGAATTAGCAGGAGGAAATGGGAAACTGTGAGAGGTTTACCTAGTCCGAAAAGGATTGAGGACAAATTAATTCGACCTCAGCTGACTTTTCGGAGATATTGTAGACAGCGCTCCCCAGGGAGCATCGCAGCGCCACTGACAAATGCAAATTTCATTTTCATGCTAGGCCAAATCGTCTTCCAAACTAGAAGGGAAACGGAAAAACGAAAAAACGGAAAAACGGAACTGGGTACCGCAAGCAACAAACTCCCAAGAAGATTTCAACATGTCCAAACATGCAAATTTTCCAGTCTGTCGCTGCCTCCTTGTTTTTCAACGTTTCGTTTCGTTCTGTTTTTCTACTTGGTTTTCCCAAGCCGAGCGCTAGAGCTAGAAAGAAATAAGTAAGAGAGGAAGCTGGAAAAATAGCAAACCCGGCAACCGGAAAAACGGAAGCAACGTGCGTGCATGCGTGACACAATTGAAGCGCCTAAAACGCCGAGCTCCGAGCTCCGAAAGCCCGAACTGAACTGAAGTACATTGGACCTGAAGACCAGCTTCTGAGCTCCGGAGCTCCAGCGTCAACCCAGAGCCGAGAGAATATGCTTATCTTTTTCATACTCTCCGGCGTACTCGTGCTATCGGACCCGGAGGAATCGTTAGCCTGCCATTTTGGTCGCATTGCCTCCACGGGCAAACAAAACAGAGAAAGGGCAAAGCAGAGGAAGAACCAGCACCTAAGGCAACAATAGACTACAGCGAAAGCAGGAAGAAAAAAAAATCAGCTGAGTGACGGCGAGGATGGAGAACGCACTCAAGTGATTTGACGATTGATTTTGCCGTGCTTTTGATTTGCTTTGCCCTTTTTCGGATGAGAGTCGCTCGGGTTATTCAGCAAAACAATGTAGAGTAGGGTCGGGTGGAGCTGGAGCTGGAGCTGGCGCTGGAAAAGAGCATTGCCCGCAGCCGGCGACAAGTGCATAAAAATACACAATCAAATGGGAAAGGCAGCAGTAAAATTGTTTGGAAAATTGATTTTTCTTACATTTAACTGAGCATTCAATTGCTTATTTTCATTGGGTCGCAGCTCCAGAGACAAGGATAGCGACACGGACAGAGGACAGGCCAAGAGTGCAAACAAGGCAGTACGAGTTCGAGTAGCAACAAAAAGGCGAACCATCAAGTGAAGTGGAAATATTGAATTATTTATATTCGTTGCACTGCGTTATGTTCTTTCCTTCTTCCGTTCTTCCGTTCTCCTGGCTCGCTTTCTTTTCATCCCACTTCCGGGCTCCTCCTTTTGTTCTCTTTGCTGTTTGCTAATTTCTTTGATTGCCTTACCAGTTGGGGGGCCCGGCTCTGCTTTCTTTTTGGTATTGTTTGCCAATGCGCTATTTACTCTTCACGCACAAAAGACAAAGGCCATGGGTCCCGGCGCACTTGAAAATTGCCTCAAATATTTATACACGAGGCAAGCTTCGTTAGGTTACCTGCGGTTATTTGGCTGCTCTCTCCCCCCCCTGCCCCCACCATAGCTCCCATGTCCCACTTTCCCCCCATCATGAAGTATTCATAACACGGCAACTCAATTAATTAAGTACAAGTAAAACGCGCTGGTAGACCAGAATTAACCTTCGGCTGGCACATTCTGATATGAGTACTACATAATGCTAATTATTTTACATTGCGTTCGACGGCGACACCAATGAAACAGAGAGACCGACAAGCAGGAGGAGCGGAGAGGGCAGGCCACCGAATGGAAGTTTCAATTACAAGTTTAGACAAGCGAAGGGCGGACGCCCTTTGACATGGGTAATGTGTTGCCAAAAGGAAAATGAATAATTATCAAGGGAATAACTTTCATTATATAGTATACATATATATGGGCGGATGTGTATGAGTGTTTGTTAGTGTAATATTGACTGCTCAATTTAATTAAGGGAAAACTGAACCATCAAAATGCTAAATTCCAAAGAATCTGGCACTCACTTCGTTCTATCAGAAGTCCTCTCTCTGCATAATATTTTGGAAACGACTGTCACTTGCATGGCTTCAATTTATTTAAGATTTTCTTTATTTTATATACGTAGATAAGTACCCTACACCTGCATCTATTTTAGTAGCGATCGCAATCTGAGTTCGCGTTGCCTCAAAGTTTGAGGAAGAGAATTTTAATAAACCTTCAAGTGGAACTTTCTTTGATATCTGGTAAGCTTGAATACAAAGTGGAGCTGTAATAATTATGACAGTTTCTTTGAATGGTGTCGACTTACACCTTTTCGCCATCCATCCTTTTGGTAACAATTCATAATGGGTCAATCCTTTGACCACCTTTTCACGAACCCTCTTTCGCGCACCTATTGATGTTGATGTTGCTGTTGCTGTTGCTGTCTTGCTGCCACGACTGAACCACGCAACTTATTGTAGGTCCCGGACATGGCCCATGCTGGGCGACTGACTCCGTCCTGCCGTTGCTTCTGCTTTGTTGTTGGCACTGCTTTTGTTTTAGGCAACATTATTAATTTTAATAGAAAACTTTGCAAGAGCCGGGGACCGCTTGGGGGCTGGCGCTGGGTTGAAAATTAATGAGGGTTGTCCACTTGGCGCTTGTTGAATTTGTAATTTGTTGCTGGCCTCCCAGCCCCTCCCGTTCCCATAGGAATAAGCGATGCGATGCTCTTCCTCGACTTTGAAGTGGTTTTTGTTGCTTGTTGTAAATGTTGCCCTGAGATAAGCGCCAGCGCAGCGACAAAGTGTAAGCGTAGCAATTATTTGGTGATTTCTCAATGCCCATCGCCATCGCCATCGCTCCAGGCTGGGGCTGAGGCTGAAGCTGAAGCTGAGGTGCCAAAGACAAAGGCTTGCCCATATCGCGGCACTAAACTTAATTTAATGGGCACTTGGCAGCAGTAGCCGCCGCAATCGCAGCAACAGCAACGCAACAGCCCAACAACCCAAGTGCGCATCAATTTTAAAGCCTGGGAGCACTCTAGTCAAGTGGCTGCTGCCACACATAAAATCACATAAATAAGCATAATAACTAATGTAAACAGGGCGAAGAGGAGCGGTCGCCGCGTAGAGTCTCGGTTTTGCATTTGCATTTGAGCGCGAGAAATTGCCGCAATAAATTGTGCCGTAAAAACACTTCGACATGTGGGCAGGAGGAGGAGGAGGACGAGGACCCCGTAGTATATGGCGTGGCGTGGCTGACTGGGTTGAAGGTAAACTCAAATTGACACGATAGCGCATTAAAGGCAAAGTGCACACAATTACAATGAGTGGGCGCCAATTCCTGCGAAAAAAGTGCCTGTCGCTGGTGGCACTGGAACCGAGTGAAATAAATGCGAAAACTTCAAAAGCCGCTCAAGGTAACGCCAGCCAAAGGCTACAAATGTGGCCAATATAAATTCTCAATAGCTGAAGCTCAGCTGGGGGTTCCTGCTTGCCGCTCACCTTGTCACCCATCCAAGTCCGGAGTTGTATGGCTTTGAGGTTTCCCTTTTCCCCAGCGTTCGCTCTCTCTCTCTGTCTCTTTCTGCCTTTGAGTGTGTGTTTGATTTTTATTACGCTGACAAATGGCGTGGCGCATTTAAGCCAGAACCCCTTTTTGCGTTCGGTTCCGTTTGGCAGTGAAAAAATTTGAATTTCAGCTAACCAAACAGCCAAACATATGCGTCGCCGTCGCTGCTGCTGGTGCCACTGCCACTGCTGCAGCTTATGTAGCATACTTTTGAGCTTAGCGTGTAAGGCGCATAAATCGTGCAGCATTTTCTTTGCCAACCCGCGACATGACAGCTCCAGCCCTTCGCTCTCGGCACCTCTCCTGGAAAATCCATTTATTAGCCCTGCCTGAGCACAAAAAATTGAATAAAACTCGCGTCGCCCACCTAGGCTTCATTGATTTTTCCCCAAAATTTCTCAGGAACTTCAAGGTTACTTTAAGGCGAGGGGCGTTCTGTTTGCTCAAGATCTGCCCACTTGACTTTTGGAAGGAATTTGTTTAATTTGGCGTAAGACAAAGACAACCAAGCCGCCAAGACACCATCAGCAGAAGCAGGAGAAACAATGGCGCTGCCGCCTCGTTGCCATGCATCAAATTTTAAACAGCAATCTACTCCGGCAATGTAAATACAAACCACGCGCTTGAGATTACGCTTTATGATACGTGATAACGCATTTCGTAACCTTTTCGCAGATAATCCTGTTAGGCGGTGTACGCCCATAGATGCCATCTCATCCCCCGCATAACCCGCCTAACCCCCACCTCGGCCACGGCGTCAACGTCAAAAAGTGTCTTAGACTTTTGCAAAAGGTAAAAGGATACAGAAGCAGACCCTATTAGGCCTTGAGTTTCGTTGACTTTGTCTAGTTGTTTGCAACCCCAAATATAAAGTGGGTTTCGGTGGTGGAGAGAGAGAGTTTTTTGATGAAACTACTTGGGGAAACAGATTTCCGAAAATTATTTACATAATTCTCAGGGAGTCACGTCTAGACGATCTTTACATATTTAGATTCTTTGCGTATTTTGCGGAGTAAAATTAACCTAGAATATAATAAACCATCCTTATTGCCAGTATAAACTAGAGTACCTTTAGGAACTCTACATGATCATTTGAGAGTATTCAAATTTCAACGTACGCAGGTCTTTTCCCCCTTTTCTGTTGACATCTTAACACTTGCCGCTTAAGAATGCCATGCCACATTTGGCAATGGTGACAGGTGCCTTTAGTTGGGTCTGGCAGGGCGTAAGGCATAAAGCTCTGATGTCATCAAAAATGTCACTCAAAAATTTATGAAAGAAAAATGTAAGAGAACGCATACTCGTAGACGAGACAGCAGACAAGCTGCGTTTGCTTTGCCTTTGCCCCTATATCACACTCTCTTTCTGTGGAGACGTTGCTGCTGGTGGTGGTGTGTGTTTTTCTTTGTCTGTGTGTGTGTGTGTGTGTGTGTGTATGGGTGAAGACAGCAGCGGAACCTGGAGCTATTTCTATCGCATATAAACTCACTTAATGCGAGTGCATATTGATAAGAGACAAGGACGCGACAGGACAGATAGCGTGGATGATGGGGAGTGGGTACGGAGGCTCTGCCTTCTCGTATCAGCAACAGCTGCAGGAAGTGCGTTTAAATGTGTCGTCTGTGCCGGATAAAGCGTTAAGCCTTTGCAAGGACAACGCATGTGGCCATGAATTATTATTGTTTGGGCCAAGAGGAACGGCACGCCCATTCTGATTCTGTCAGGCTCTGAGGATGGGAAGTGAGGCTGTCACGTTTGCTTGTGTCGATATCGATTACCGAGGCGCAGAAATCAATTTTTGATGTGCTCTCAATAAGCCGCCACTTCCTGATTATCTGCTCCACATCCCCTATTGTTGTCACCCCTGCGTATACGCAATACTTTGCATATATTTTTCCCTGATTTTTAAGCTCTTCCCCGCGGCATTGTACGTGCCCCGGCGCCACAGGTGAATGAGTTTTCCAGCCGGTTGTCATGCAAATGAATCGCTTTTTTGTTGCTTTTTTTCGGCTGCAGCCACAATCAAGTTATGGGTGGAGATTGTTGGCACAAGCTATTAAAAAGTTTTCTGCCTAATTGCCAGCCACCAAGTGCTCCTCGATCCCATCTTAAGTCAAGCAGTCAAACAGAACAGCAAAGGACTGCCGTCAGAGGCAGACATGCATGCAATCACTTACAGCTCTCCACTGATAAGAAACTTTTAAAGCCAATTCCTGACTCTCTTTTGGTTCTCTCTCGATGCGCTGGGGTCGCACTTCTCTGCTCTGGGATTATCGCATATTTTTCATAACTGCGACGTGACTCCATTATAGGTCCCGAGCTGGGCTCTGCAGGTCCCGGGGCCTAGCTAAATCGTTCAAGTTCGTGTAAGGACATAAACGAATGCCACAGGGGTCGCATATTTGCGTTTGGGTCCAACCCATGGCTGGCACTGGCTCTGTGTCTTGTGCATGTCGCTCTCATATCTATTGATTAAGCCGAGCACTTTTGTGCAATTTAAAGTTTCACAGGTTTATTGACAGGTTTATGCCAAGGCACTTCAGCAAAACTAAAACGAAAAACCCGGAAAATTCCAAGGCTACAAAATTCCTGAAAGTAAAATCCCACAAGCTTGAGTACGGAATTTTCCCACAGCTCACACTTTAATATTCTATAATTTGCCAAATTCTTCTACCGATGCCGTAGACTGATTATCATTTAAGCACGCATCGATGCTGAGAGTCCTGCCATTTCAATTAGGATCGACTAAAACTTTTCCAGTTTGAATATGGAATGTAAGTACTTTATCACAATCTTTTTGCTGCTACCTGCCTGCTTTGATGTCGCACATGTGCCAGTCTCTAATGCCTAGGCCCCAAGCAACTCGTAGTTGACCTGCTGCCAAAATATTTATTTTCATATCATATGCCTAAACCAGGCCTAAAGCTACAGACAGAATGGGGCAGAGACAGAGAACCCCTGCTAATGGGATGCCCTTTTTTTGGGTGTTGCCAGGACAACGACGGCACAGGAGGAGTGGCCTCAGGTTAATGGCCTTAGTCATCATCTCTGCCTCACATGCACAGCAAATTACGGAATATACAATTACAAAGTACACTTTTCTAATTGTAATTGTAATTGTAATGCAGCGGCCAAGCAGCCCACAGCAAACAGGAGCAGCTGGAGCAACGCCACCAACAACAATGCAAACAGTTTAAGGGGCCCCCAAGTCGGAAGGTGAAATTATATGCCTATGCATACACACACACTCATGCACGCCCACCCACGAACACACAGAGACATAAAGCTCAAGTGCTCATGTGTACATGTGTCCGTGTTGACATATTGTCCGGGTCCTGAGCCATGCTGTGGCCCTGGAGCCGGTTCCTGGGCCACCCGCCTTTTGCTACGGCCTTGTTTTCATGTTTATTTGTTTGCCAAGTTAGTGTTAACTTTAGTCATTCAGCCAGATATCCGTCGCTGGCACTTCAGACTGCCTCCATTTGCAGTTGCTGTTGCTGCTGCTGCTGCTCTTGCTGCTGCTGCTGCTCTTGCTGCTGCTGCCACTGCTGCACGTCGTCATTATTATAACGTGCTCGCCCAGCCAGTTACAATAACAACAACTGTACCTGGGCTAACAATGGCTCCAGCCAGACCCGGAGCCGAGCCCGAGCCAGAGCCGTAGCTGGACTGGCAAACGTAGACGCAGAGGCAGACCCAGACCTCAGACACTAGGCTACACCGCATCCGTCATTGGCTCTTAGACATGACCTCATTAGCCATTGAAACGTGACTTGTTATTTGACTTGTTTCGCGAGCATTCGCTCTATCTCTCAGTAGATATTCATGTGTACGAGCAGCATACGAGTATGTATGGACTTGTATACCATGTGCATGCCCGCTCAAACTCTAATTAAATTTGCTGTTGGTGCAATTTAGCTGAGCTCAACCACAGGACCGCGCATATGTTAGCGAAAAATGTCATTTCCAGCGCTGGGGCAAGAACGACAGTCCTGGCCTGGTCGGAGCTAAACAATTTTCGGCTATTTCCGAACGGCAACGGTTGGCTGACCTCAACGTTTTTACTGCCACCGAACCCCAACCGATACCAAATGCCGTTGCTGCTGCTGCTGTTGTCGCAACTGGGATTAGGCGCACCAGGCACAGCAATTTGCATTGCAAACAAAGTGAAAACAATCAATTTTATTGCAGTTGCATTTAGTTAATTAACACCAATGTGCAGCAAACGAACGGATAGGATAGACCTCGGCATCCAAGGATTACTGGTGGCCCAAATGAAATTCGTTGAAATGGAATTCAAGCAGATTTTGCCGCTTTCCCGCTCGTAAATTAGCCAGAATTAATTACTGCTCATTAATCAGGCGCAAAGACACAATCTAGCAGCAAGGAAATGCCAATGCAAGATCATACAAAAGGCGGCAGTAAAATTCAGTTCATTCCCCTCTTGGCTGTTTTTTTTTGCTGGTCAACACTCATCAACGGCCTGCAGCCCTGCTGCTGCTTTTGTGTGTGGCATGGCATTCATTCAATTTCAGTTTCTGCCGAGTATACCAAAAATCTGAACTCCAACGCTTGCCACAACTAATTATGCCACTAATTGAATTTTCGCATTAAGCGCTGGCCAAGGGACGGGGATGCTCACGCTTTTGCTGATGGACGATAGACGATGCTGGCCATTTGACCAGGACGATGTCTGTCTGCGTGACTGTCCTCTCGCTGGTGGATAGGTGGTTGTGTGCATGAGTGCCGCCGGAGTTAATTCCGTTGCCTCGCTATCGATTTTTTTTTTTTTTTGCAGCGTCCAAGTTTAATTACTATATTCACTGGCGGGTAGCTATGCCCGGAAGCGAAACGGCCATTGTATGCCATTATATTGATTCAAGCTAACGAAACGCTGCAAGTGCAATGAATAATCCAACCTTAATATGTGTGCATATTTGGGACGCTTAACCCCTGACCAACCTAGGAATTTCCTATGAATAAGAAAGGAAACAATATACTTCTGGTATTAGACCTTTGTTAAATTCATAATTAATCAAATGGATCAATCTCAATCGGTTAGCTGCCACTGCAAGACTTCTAATCTGAGCTAAAACAAATAGAAAACGATTCATAAATTACGGGCACTTCCAGAAATCCACACCGAAGCCATTTAAATTCAATTTCATCAGTCATTATGCTGGCTGGGTTGAAACCAATCCAAACACACGCATGTCAAAGTTCATCGGCTGCTGCTACTCGCATTATTTACACTCGAAACCAGGCTCGGCCACAGTGCAAATGTTTGAATTTATGTAGCGGTTTCAAATATTGAATTGAATATTATGGGAATATCTGAGAGCGTTCTGCTGGCTGGTCAGCCGTTCGGGCCAGCTGGGGCACGGCACACATCCATTGTGTTTGCTTGGTCCGGCGGCGGCAGTACCAGTAGTAGGGGTATCGATTGCGTTTTGCTGTTTGTTTGCTGGCCAGGTTTAATAGCCACTGTTCTGCATGCATAAAATGAGTTCGGCCATAGTGCAATTTTCCATTAATACCCTTCAACCTAACATTTCCCCCATCTCTGTTACGAAACTTAATTCAAGTTGCATGCGGCGTCGTTACATTAATTGAAAACTTTGATTGAACACACACAAACAGATGAGGACAAATCTAAGCCACCACACAGATACACAACACCCACACACACACCAATAACAGACACACACATGCTGGACTGGCTAACCGAGCTGCCCACATTCTGGTCTGCCGCTGTTCGCCTCTCCAACTTTGTTTGGCCTTTCCTTGGAACTCGACTCTACTCTACTCGACTCGACTCGATTCTGTCGCTGGACAGGCATTCATTTCCGTATGACTTGAACATTTTGCGGCTTTTCACTTTGCGGTTATCCCCAGCACAAACCGCAAATGTAAAACTAATGGCATTCCAAAATTTATGAATGCAATGCCCCGTGTATGCTCCTGTGTGTGAGTCCTTGAGTGGGTCTTCTGTACAGGGCTTTGATAATTATTTTGCCATTAGAATCCGATTAGTTGCAAAATTTCCGTGCCGCACATATGCAGCTTCATCTGTGTCTGTATGTGGACCAAACTTGGCCTGTGAGTCGAGTCGTTTGATTCATTTCCGCTGTCATCTGCGGTTTCGGGCTCCATTCCCGTTGCATTCCACCAACCACCAACTACCAACCACCTTCCACCGCTTGCCCCCACGAACTTCTGGTTGCAGTTTGGCTTTAAAAATTTAACGCCCATAAGCGCGATTATCAGAGGCATTATGAGCTGCCTGATGAAGTACAAACAGCTAAAATAAATAAGTTGCTCCTTAACCCTATGCGCTCCAGCATCCAGCTTCCAGAATCCCGCATCCACCCTCCGCTACTTGGACTGGCAGCTTAAATATTTTCAGCGTCAATACGCTCGCAATTTCACCCATTTGGCATCAATAAACTATAAAAGCGAAATGCTTGCGGCTCTCTCTGTCTGGTGAGTTTTTATGGAGCCCAAAGAGAGGGAGACATGGTTCCGCCGCTGATGCTGCGGGCTGTAGTAAATATAAAAGTAAACGCCAAGTACATAGACAACACACAGTCAGCGCAAGTCAATGGCAATGGTCGGGTATGGTGGAAGGGCTGCTTGGCTGCATGGTTATATGTAGTGTACAATTTATGACTTGAGCGCATTCCACAAAAACATTTGCGCCTCGGTCTAGTCAGCACCAAAAAAAAAAAACAGTAAGGCACAAACAAAAAAACACCAAAGAAGAATGTGGTAGAGTGCTTAGTGCTTAGTCAAGTCGGTGATGGAGTGCGGTGGCTATTGACGTGGCTGCTTCTGGGGATGCTGTTGCTTGCATTTAATGTCTTCTTGGGTGCATAACTGGCGGCTTAAATAAAGAACCCTTAGAATCACAATAACTGCAAATTGGTTTAGGCCGTAAATTTATATTACAAGAAGAGAATATTATCATACGAAACATATATATTTTTGAAGTCTTCTTATTGTTCTTTCGAGGTAATATTGCTCCACAATTATAAAGCTAATTGCCTTATTTTACAGATTATTATGTATGTACTATAAGGCAATGACTCCACGACTAATAAGCACTTTTAATAGGATTGTACTTCTCTTATTGATACCCCTGGGTAAGAGTAGAGTCTCCATTGGCCCCTAGACAGTTGCAAAACGGTCTCGGTGAGCCCGTCAATAATTGATCTAACCCACTCGAAGCTCAAGTAATACTGAACTGAGTTCTGCGGCTGCTTTGACAGGATAATTTGGCAGGTCAATCAATATAAAATAAGTCAGGCGCACTGATTACAAAGGAATGCATCATTAGTCTGGCGAATAATCTTCTTCTGTGTTTACCCTTCATTTGCGCTGACACAAAAACCTTCCAAAATCTCTCTTGAATTAAGTGCAGAAGGTCTGTTCTGTGCAATCATTTGGATCCATCCTTAAACTGCCACAATCTCTGTGACGAAAGGTTTTGCTCTGAATGACTTTTCCTTGCCTTTAAATGCTAATTATAAGTTGTTTTTGTGCACAGACAGAAACAAAAGTTTATACAAACTAGATATGCATATGCCAAATAAACATAAATTCATATGTACGGTACATCCGATGGAAAAATTACTGAGTGTTTAATTCAGAAAGCATATGAAAAGTTTATCCTTCAGATGGGGGGCTAAGGGCCAAAGAGCCGGAGAATAAAACATGATGTCTCTTAATAACTTTTTGCCAGCATTTTGTTTGCTGTTTTCTCATTTTTGTTTGGCTCTTTCTTGTTAGCATGCTAACACACACACAGATACACTCAAGCAGCCACACACACTCAGCTCGGACGAGCGTGGAGGCGGGCGTGGAAAAGCCTCTGGCAAAACTCTACTTTGACATTGTCCTAGTCCCCCTCCATGTCCCATGTCCATTTCCATGTCCATGGTGGTGATGCCGGTTCTGCTGCTATTTCTGGCTATGGCTTTGGCTCCTGAAGAGCAGCTCGCTGGGCAATATTCTGTGCAAATTAACTTGTTTCAATTAATAATCCCCCAGCAAATATGTCAACCACATGGGCCCAGGGCGAGGAATCGGGGTAAGAGGTCCTGTAGCTGCTGCTGCTGAAAGTCAAAAACTATGCAAACTTTTAGCTGACTTTGACATTTATGGTTTTCCCCGGGGTTGGCTCAACTTGCTACCGGGGGAGATTGGGGGCTGGGGGAAAAGTTTTCCATTGCCCCATTGGATTTTCCGATCGGACCGGCCTCTCTCTCTCTCTCTCTCTGTTGACTGTTCAAAGTTTTTGGCAATACTTTGCCCAAACATACGCTGTTTCCGGGCTTCATTTGGCTAATGAGTTGACCCTGTCCAGGGCCTTAAAGCCGACTGCCGCGTGCATTTTGGCCCCTCGCCAGTCACTCGGCTTTGTACACATTAACAGATATTTGCAGTCGTTTTTGGAGCAGGATGCTCGGAAAGGGGTAAACAGCAAATGGGATTGGAAAGCAGCAGCATAACAGGATGGGGGAGTGGAAACAAGTTGGCAAGTTGTGTGTGACAGTGCGTTGCTGTTGGCCTGGCCTTATGGCCGCGCTGGTGCCATCTTTTTGGTTTAATCCAATTTATGCTACTCGCAAAACTTTTCTAAAACAACTTAAAAGTTTTGCGCTTAAATAGCATCAAGTCAAATCGAAAAAAAAGAAAACAAAGTATGAAATGACTTTACTCCATGCGCAAGAACAACAGAAAATTCCATGAAGAAAGGTCGCCTTTCTTGGACAGGCTGTGTGTATGTCTATGTGTGTATAATCTGTGTGTACTCTGTGTGTGGAAAATTAAATAAATTGTTCATTTTGACACATTTTGCCACGTTGACTTATTCCCCATCGTCCCTCTAGGATTCTGTGTCTTTCTCTCTCTCTCGCCGGTCGAAGAAACTCATTCGCCCTGTTGGCCAGCAGCCTCGTTAGCCAGGGTCTCTGCGCCGCTACTACAGCTGCTGCTGCTGATACTGACGACAACACGAATCAGCTATAAAATAGTTTTTGACGCTGACGCATGCCGCATAGCAATTTCTCGACTGCCCCTAGTCGGGGCTACAAGCTTGCCTTTTATTTATTTGCTTAGAATTTTTCGCACGCCTCTTCCAGGAAGCGAACCCTTTTAGGTTCGGGTCACTCCGTCCCCGGCCAGGGCTAATAAAGTTGTCAGAAAAAATTGTTTAACCATAATGATATGCTTTGGGGACAAGTGTTGTAATCCTTTTTGTGGCATAACCCGTTTAATATGTATTGAAATTCACAAAAGAAACCCACATTAAGTGTTCCTGTCCCAGTCCCAGTCCCAGTCTCTGTCCCCAGACCCAGACGTAACTTTTCAGAACACTTTCATAAGTTGTAAGCTTAACAACGATTGACGGCACAATTTGCTTCGCCACTGGAAAAAGCGGCAAATTTGATCAAAAAAAGAAGCCAAAGTCAAAGATGCAAAAGTCAAATGTGTGCCAGTGGCCAATTTCCATTGGTCGGATGGTCGGATGGTCGGTTGCTCTGATGGCTGGTTGGTTAGTGGCCATGCAAGCAATCATGTTACAAATTTCGTACTGCAGAAAGCAAAACCAAGCCAGTCTTCCGTCTCCCATTTTCCACTGTTTATCGACGGTGGGAGAGCCGCGCGCAGCTGGTGCTTCTACAGTTGGCATACAACTCCGGCCATTCTTTTGCCCTATGACCCCCCTTTCTGTGCTGTGCAATACGGTTGCTGTGTTTAGAGACTTTTACAAGTCTACGTGCCAAAGAGCTTGCTGTTTGTTGTGTTCACTGCGATTGCAATTGGAAAAATGTTGAGTACAGAGTACACGCCATAGCCAGTCGCAGTGCCAGCCATAGTCCAGCTGTGGCGGCGATTAATCAAAAATTGTTTACTCCAAGTGATGGATGTGCAACATGGTTTTGCCCTTCAGTTCGGTTGAGGCTCGGTTGGCTACTGAAATAGCTAAGCAGAGGCACATTTTTGGCGTTCCCAGGGTGCAGATACGGTATACGCTAGAGGGCCATCATATTTACATGTGATATATAGAAAATGTTGCAGTGGCAGTGGCAGTCGCAGGCAGCCGCATCCAGGGAAGCAGTTCTTCTTCTTCCATTTCTTTTTAGCCGTTTTTTGCCCTGTCAAAGACTGCACCAACTGTTTGGCCATTTGTTCTGGGAGACAGAGAGATAGTAGAGAGCGGCAGCAGCAGCGACTAGAGACTGGTTACACGACGAGCTTCGTTTTCATTTTTCCATGTCATGTGTCAGCGCAGCGTCTCGCCCAGCGGCAATCACAGACGTTGCAGGACGCACGCTGCACACCACACGCCGCACGCCGCACGGCACTCGTTCTATGCAAATGCGAGTATAAATGGATAACTCCATCATCGCAATTCATGCCACTGCCGCTACTGTCGCTGCTGCTGCTGCTGCTGCTGCTGTAACTGCTGTAACGCAACTGTAACTGCCGCAGTAACAGCCTCACTCACACTCGCACTCACAAAGCGCTGTGGCAGTAGTAGTTGCCATTGTGTTAGTAAGTAGCAGTAGAGCCATGACCGCGAAGCGACAGTCGCAATCGCAACAATTGTGTTTGCTCTGGTCGTCCTCGACCATCCGCTGCCACCAGGCCTCTGTCGCTTTCGCTGTCGCTGTCGCTGTCGCTGTCTCTGTCTCGGCCCTTTTCCTCCCCGCTGCCTGTTCCACTGCCTCTCTGACGACTGCTCTTCTTTTTTTGGCCCTTCTGCTGAGTGCAATTTGGCCAACAGCAGAAATTATGCAAAACGAAAAAAAAAATGGCATGCAAACTTGGCATAAATCAATAGAAAATTTATACGTTTCGCAAAAGTGAACAGTTTTAGCGTGTCTGCAGCGGAGGTCTAGAATTTCGCGTGTTCTCCTCGTACTACGAGTAGTTTCCTTTTTTTGGGTTCTTCTCTTTTAACATGACATCTGAAATGATATTCCCTTTGTCAGGGAAAATTTCCCTGCTGAGTTTAAGTCCCCTAAATCACTGGATAAGCACATTGATGTTGTCAACAGCCGCGATTCGGATTCTCTTTACTATGCAAATCAGAGATTTCACTTTGCAAATTAAAGTCGTCGACATTTTTGGGTAGTGGGATTTCAGTTTCAAAGAAAATCAGGGTTTAATGATCTCAAATTAGTTGATATCTTAAGCAAAGGTTGCTATCTAAAGGTCCTTCTATATTTATCATGATAATCATAATAAAGAAAATAAATAGACTCATAATACGTATTATTAGTACTCTGCATAAATAGAAAACCCCTTAAGCACAACATTGTACATAGCTTCGAGTAGCTAAAGCAATTAATCATCCATTGATTTCCCAGTAGGATTTCCAACTTTCGAGTAACTTAGCTCGTCTAATGGCCCCAAGGCAGGAACAAACATAAGGAGAAGGCACAGAAAGAGAGGGGCAGAGTCAAGCCTTACATTGTCAAGAGGAATCGAGGCGCTTTCCCATTAGTCGGCTTAGCTAATTATTAACTGCATTAGATTCTGACAAATGACAAATTGCGTTGCCATACACCATACACCTTGTGTGGGCTCCGTGTTCTTGCTTCGGCTTTCCTCCTCCATGTTTTCCTTGTAGCACATACGAGTATGTACATATGTACTCTGTTGCCGCTAAGTATTTTTGACAGAAAATTAGTAGCTCAGAGAAAGAGAACGGTAGCGAAACACACCCAACACATAAACACCATTCACGTAATATATTCGGCATAAGCTCCGAAAAATTTCCAACACTTTGGGCCTGGTCATTTATCATTAAAAATAACCATACTGCGAAAAGCGAAATGCGTAATTATTGGCTTGCGGCTATGTGTGGCGGGGGGAAATGTAGGCGAATGATTGAATGTGTTTCATCAAATATGTAACATGAATTATAATTTTTACATATTTGCGACCGCCGTCTGCTCTTCATACGCGCCACAGTGTCGTTCTATCAGGCAAAGAAATGGAAAGCCCTCGCGTGCCTAGACCAAATCCAACATATTCCAGCGAGCAGCGAACGACAGCAAAATGAGCTATGGAGAGCGCGCCAGAAGTGCCGATTTGTGCTTTGGCTTGGGGCAGCAGCTGTGGCAGGGGCAAGGACTAAGTGTGCGTGTGTGTGTGTTTGTGTGTCTGGAAAGGTGCCGGCCTTCTATCTGCATACATTGTACATTGTGTGTGATATGGAAGAGATCTAAAGTAGGCACACTTGTAGGGAACTGGGGCATAACGCACTCAACACGGCATAAATTAAAATTTTTATGCCAACGCGTTCTCTCTTCCGTACTACATACGGGGCTGTGCTCCGATTTTTGCTCTCTTCTTTTACATTCTGTTGTGTGTCCTGATGTGTTGTGTTATACTAATTCACAGCTCTCAGTCCTTAGTCCTAGCGCCGCAGCGGAGTCGGGATTGCGTGGCAAGTGAAACACAACACGCACACGGATCGGATCGGAGCGGAGCGTAGCACGAGACAGAGGCGAAAAGCTCAGTTTTTAGTGGCCTGGCGGCGGCGCGAGTCACGTTATAATTCGCTGGCTAGCAATCCAAGCCGCAGGACCGACCGAGTGGCATTCATTTGCTAATCAAAACAAATGAAAACAACATGAATTATGGCAAAAAGAAGCAAAGGCTAATAAGGGTTAAAGCCGCAGAGTTCAGCAAATGAAATACCACCAGAAGGCGTCCCACACACATGTGGCTTCCACACATGGGCCTGCGTGTGTGTGCCACTGTGTGTATGTGTGTGTGTATCACATTTTTAATGAAATTGTTCAAATGTGGTTTTGCCTCTTGCAACATTCTCCAAGCTCTGTGACATACGTAATTTGAATATATGGCACTGGGTCTTTGTCCCTGCCACAGGTCAATGTTGTTGGGTTTGGTTATCGGTCTGGTTCGGTGGTGCTGTGTGGTTGGCGGCTCAACTATTTCTATTCACTATCCGGTCTCCGCTCATTGCCATTTGAAGCTTTCAAGCCTGGCAGTTTGATAAATAATGAAGTCATATGTCTAGAGTTGAATTTTATACTATCACGCAATTGCCAGAGCCATAGGCAGGGCCAGAGCCAGAGCCAGAGCTAGAGCCAGACCAGACCAGACCAGACCAAGACTCGCTGAACGCTTCCTCCCTTTGTCTAACAAAACGTCGTACATTGTATGCGACGCCCACATTTTCGCAACTTTTTATGTAATCGTAAAAATATTTTTATGATTTCATAATTTTACAGTGTTGGCCGGGGGCCGGGGAGCCACTTGTTTATGACCCAGGGCCCAGTTCCTTGCTCCCTGCCCCCTGCCACCGCCGCCGCCCCATACGCTGTCTCTGTCCCCGTTCCTGCAAATTTGTGGCATTTTTATTTTTTTTACTTTCTCTTCTCTGGATTAATTTTGTAATTTTCCAGTGCGGGCATGCAGCAGTACCATCTTTCCCCGGCTAGTGGTACAAAACGGTGCTTTAAGATCAGGCCAAACCAGGCCAGGATCTGGCTACCACGAACGCTAATCTTAGCCTTGACTCATATCGCAGCATTTTGTTTGAAATTTTATGCTAAAAAATACCATAGCCCAACTGTAAAAAGTTGCCTTGCTACAAGTACGAGCACGGCATGCCCAAATGGAATCACAGCGGGTTGCCCACAGCCCGTACTGTGTCCTGTCTGATTCTATTTCTATCTAAGCATACACACGTGTGTGTGTGGGGAAGAGACACATACACATACACACAGACACACGGATACACATACCATACAAGATACAAGCACCAGCCAGCATGTATTTGTTTAAGGCTCGGCTACCTTGCAACAAGGACAACAGCAGAGCAGAGCAGAGCACACCGCTCACAGCTTGAAAAATGTTTGTTGTCAACATTTTCAGTTTGCATCGTTAGCTTAAAAGCGTGCGGCAGGGCCCCAGCACAATGGGGGCGAAAATCGATAAATGAGACAAACCGTGCGATTTAGCCCCCAGCACCACAGCACACAAAGGACTTTCGTTTTGATCAGAAAATAGAAAACTGAGGTTACACCAAGGCCACTCCATTGGGTGTGGTTCAAGTGTCGTGAAAGCTGTGTCGTTCGCTCAAACAGAAATTAATTATTCCAATGAATTGGTTGAGTGAAAAAAGTGAAATAAAAGTGAAAACTCTTGCAAAAGTTTATGAATATTCCTGTTAATGGCTTGGGCTCATCCGCTGTGTGGCAAGGGGTGTGGCAATCATAACAATTGTAGGGAATAAATAAATACATAAATAAATGTACATGTCCAACAGGTATCAGCCGCAAAGCCTCTGAGCGTATCCCTCGTCTTGTGCCAAAGAGCCAGCGACCCGCCTTGGATATAGAACTTTCTATAAATATTTCTCCTCACTGATGGCAAAGTTATGGCAAACTCTTGCAATTAAACTGTCAGACTTATGAATTCATTAAATATTTTAATTGTAGCTTTTGAATAATTAAAATTCCATTTATATGGCCGCACAGACACACCCACTGCACACAGATACACATACCTCAAGCCATAAATCTGCGATTAATTAAAAGCCCCGTTGCCGTTCCCATTCCCTGTCCTCCGTCCTCTCTGCTTAGCATCCAACTTTGAGCATCCCGGGTGTATACGTAATAGCAATTAAACTTAATTACAAAAACATAACCCAAAACTCAATTGCAAATCGCTTCTGTGGTGGACTCTGCCACTCATTGCGCCCTCTATTGAACTGGTGTCAGGCAGAGCAGAACTCGTACTCGTACTGAACTGTCAGTGGCACGAGCGATTTGCAATTTATGCAAATCACTGCGCTCAAGGTGAGCGCAGGATAACAACGTAACCGTCAAAAGGGAAAAGGGGTAAAAAAAGGAGTAGCCAGCTCTTGCTGTCGTTCTGTGGATTGTTTTGCTTAACTTTGCATTCTAATCACATTTTCATTCATATTCGAATTCGAGTTCGCGCTCGCCACCACTCACCTGGATCGTCGTCGTCGTCCCAATCGATTTGACCGGAAGTTATATTGATGTGAGCCGCAAATAGGAAGAGCGTGAATAAAGCCAAATGGCGCTGCCAGCAGCGTCCGCTGGCTTTGGCATAGGAAGTTGTTACGTGCATTGTGGAAGTCCTTTTAGCTCGGTTCGCTCTGGCTTTCAATTCTACCAAATCCATTGTGTAGCGTATAATAATTTATATGCAGGTTGTGCTCGTTTATTTTGCGGCTTTCGCTGCTTTCGCTGCTTTCACTGCCGTTGGGGCTGGTGATTGTGTGTTGCTGATGTTGTTTTCAATTTAATTTTCTCAAAAAAATTCAGCTACTCTCACCCACACGCAGGCACACACTTATACACACAAAGAGAAGCGAGCGCGAAAACAAAAGTTTTTCCTGCTGCTACTGCTGAGGCTCAAAGGATGCCTGGGTCGGGATCGCATTAAACCTTTCGCTCGTTCTAATGAAGCAGCATGGGCAAGCGAATATTTCCTAAAATTCGTTGTAATGCCGACCGACTTTCTCCTTCTCCTTGAGCTTGAGCTGGAGCTGATTCTGGGCACGGAGCGCGTGCCGCTTTCCTCGAGACCTGCAACTACTAATTAAGTTGTTTCATTTACACTTTTTGCCCGGAGCATAACTTTGGCGAAGCTGCTGCAGCTGATGATTTTGCTGCCGTGTTTCGTGGCATTGAAGTGTGAGAATTTCTCCAATTCTTGCATTGTTTAGTTCTTCAGCTTTTCACTTTTCCGATTCCAATTTTCTGCAGAAGAGGGAGTAGAGAAAAGGTGAGAAAATTTTAAGAATTATATATATAATTACATAAATTATAAGTTGTGTGTTTTACCAAGGGGAAAATACAGAATCATTTTTAAGTGGATTAGCTAATTGCACGATTGCATGTGCGCTCATGAGATAATAAAGATAATTTTCTCTTGACTCGATAGCTGTGGTTTCTTAACCAATATTAAGCCAGGAGATATGTCTATGTATGACCTACATAAAAACTGTGCCGAAAGTATCTCGAATACTCGTACTTGAACTCGTAAGACTTCAGCTGCATTTTGCTCAACATGTTGGCCCCCCGCGAAAACGGAAATTAGTTTCACTTTCCAAAGCCAACAAGAAACACAATACCGTCGGCGACTTTGCTCATTGAACTCTCCTGCACTCTTCACATCATCAACGCCCCCTCTGGTGCAAACTGTTGCCTACGTTTTGGGGGACGCCACGGCACTATCTGCAGTGCCTAATTTGGCATAGTTTGGGGTACCTCTCTCGACGCTCCTCTGCCTGGCTTATTATGCGCACTTCAAACTTTAGACAACGCTGCAGCAGCAGCAGCAGAGCCAGAGGCAGGAGCAGCAGGCACAGCCAGTAGCAACAACACCACATTGTTGTACATGTTGGCAAACATCTCACGCCACGGTTGCCTGCATATCCCAGACCCTTCCTGCCTCAGCCTTCAGCCACCCACTTCCTGGGTGCTTCCTTATGCAGGCAGCCACTCACTCAAATTTCGAGTGCAGCAGCAGCAAGGCCGCTGCAGCAAATTTTGTATACATTTCGTTTAATTTGGCCCGCTGCCGAGGGCCTCTCCCCGAAAACTTTAGCGACACTGTTTTGGAAGGGAAATGTAATACAGAAAAAACCCAACCGAAACAAACCAAAAAACTGAATAAAACGGTGAGGAGTGGAGTGGTGGGTAAAAAAAGAAAAAGTTGTCTGCCGAAATCAACGCCACTTTCGCCACAAGCATTAAGCATTGCATGCAAAATTACCAGCGAGTGGTTTGTATTTCCACTCTGATTGCTGTTTAACATGGTTACATTGTCCTTGGAACTGAATCCTGAATCCGAATCTGAGTCCGTTGCCTCACTCGTTTCACTCTTGTTTTGATGGTTGTTTCGGTAACGATGCATGTGCATCACATCTATGGTGGCGTGGCCGTGCATCATGACATGCTCTAGTTGGAAACTTTTCTGTTTCTGCTTCTGTTTTGCCACCACTCTTTCGTTCGTTCTCTTTTTCGGGGCATTTTTTGTATCGCTTTATTTATATGTATGCATATGGGACAAGTGGCACGAAAAACACAACAAAACTGAACTCAGCTGAACAGGGGTTTGCTGCATGTTGCACTAACCCAACCCCAAACTTGTATCCCCACAAACATGGCCCCTCTGCTAAGCTTCTTGCTGGACAAACTAATTTGCGCTTAGACACCGGCCACACACAGCCCCTACACAGAAGCAGAACAAAACTTTGCGCCTAAACACCCACTTGAGGTGAAGCCAGTTTAGGGGGCACGCAGCAAGCAGCAAGCGGCAAGCGGCAAACATGTGCGGTTACTTCATCAACATTTTACGCTCGAGTTGGCCGGGCCAGCCAGCAGAGGGGAGAAAACCAGCCAAGGCACGCAGCAAAAATGTATGCAATGTTGGCTGCTCTTGCTGCTCCTTCTGCTGCTTGCCTCTCACCTGGCCAGCCAGCCAACAGTAGCAGCAAAATAAACTCAACTCAACTGTTGAAAATCAACTAGCTCCTGGCTGCCACCCTGCCCCCTGCCCCCCTGCCACCCTGCCGCTATACGTGGAGTCCGGAACAAAGTTTGCCTTTAGCTTAATGTTTTTTTACTCCACTTCTCCCTTTCTCGACCAGTGCAAACACTTGGAAACGTATGTGAGCATTTGTACATATATAAACGTACGTGTGTAGGTATATACGAGTATGTATGCGATCATGTTGCAATTTATTGGTCAAGGCTCTTCATGTGACCAAAAACCTTTGCCCAGGGCAGGGCTGAATGTCTTCTGTGGATTATATTTTGACTTGGAGATCACACCCAAGCCTTCCAGACAGGCAATAGAATCAAATTTTGAGGATACCTGCTCTTGAAGTTTCTGCTTTAAGTTGAAAACAATACGTTCTTCTTTTTTTTCTTGTGGGAGCCCACTTTCGTGGCATCAGTATCAGCTTTGTCAGTTATTTCTTATCACCAAGCTGCTCGCTCTGCTCAGGCCATCACAAGTCATCGATTTGACAGCACGTTTTGTTGGTTAGCAATCCTCGCAGACCCCCAGTGTCGTGCAGCTATTTGGACAACGAGCTGAAGTGTTTCGCTCCACGCACTTCAATAAAAACACCTACACGTACACAACCATCCACCCAGTCGGCAGCCAGGCAGCCACCACCAGTAAGCAGCTAGTTGCGTGACGAGCCGCTCCAGCGATACGCATACGCAGTGTGAGCCAGCACTGGAGCCTTGCCAGAGCTTCAGAGTGAAGTAAAGTCGAATTGTCTGGATCTGGCTCGGGCTCTGGCTCCGGCCCGGTCGATTATTGTATTTGCACTGTATTCAATTTTATCTGTCTGGCAAAAGTTTTTGTGGGGAAGCATTCCATTCGGTCTGGCCAACTAGGCTCCTGGCTCTGGCTGTGCCATATGTTGGAGTGTTTAATAACTAAACGCCAAGTGGCTGGTAGCTCAATCCAATAAAATATTCTGACAAATGAGTGTTGTGGCCCCTCCCCAGAGATTAGCGCATTAGTCGCAAACCGCAAGCTTGCGGTGGTCTCCATTTAATACAAATTGCATTCATTCAAGGATAATTAAAAACCGATACCAAATCCCCCTAGCCCCAAGCGGCCTAAGCAATAAGCTTCTTTGAGCCATTTAATCTTCTCCTCATACCCACACCCAACATGAAAGTAGTAAAAAAAAATACGTTAAACAATTGCGTGGGTTTGTTGCAGGCACAGACATATTGTATGTCAGGCGTTGCTTGAATTTTTAACATTTATCTGGCACTCAAGCTGCTTCTCCTCTCACCCGCCCAATCTACTTGTACGACCCGCACCACTCAGGTGTCAATGTCGCAACCCCTGCCTGGTAATTGCCAAAGACACCGAGGCCGAGGCCGGCGCCAGCTCTCTTTTGATTTTCCTATAGCAATTTCCAGATGTACGAGGCTGTGTAAGGCCAGAGAAACAGCTTTGGGCGGGGAGCCGAGGCCTGTGGGCCACACAGGCGAGCAGAAGCAGCAAATTGGCGGTGACATTGACAGGGGCGAGGTGGGGCGAGAAGGCAGACAGGCAGGCTGGCAGGCTGGTTTGCAGGCAACTACGATACAGACTCAGCTCCAGCTACAAAGTACACAAAAAGTTTTCTAATTATTTTGTCATTAAACGCACACAGAGACACAAACATCCCCACACACACACAGCACACGCACACGTATGTACATATATACGGGAGCCTTGTTTACAAGCATACACATGTTTGCCGAGCTATAAAAAGGGTTGGGATATCCAAAAAACCCACAGAGGCGGGGCGGGCAGGGATTGAGAAAGGAAAGGGTCCTTAGCACGAAGCAACTTTTTCTCCTAATTGTTTCATTTCATGAAAGGAAGGTAAGATATTTCGGCATCTGTGCGTGTATTGCCCTAGGACCTTATACGCAAACAAGCATACACATACACATACACATACAAGAGAGGACGGGTATGGGCAGGGGTATGGGAACCAGTGGCTGCATTAAAACAAGACATCTACCCGCACTCGTGCCTCGTACTCGCTGCATATAAAGCGATTAACACGAAGCGCGGTGCACAGAGAGAGGCTTGAGTGGCACCCACTCCAGCATTCGCGCGACTGCGGCTGTCTCTCCTTGTTAAACAACAATTTGTTGAATTATTATCATACACCCACACAGAGTGGAGGATCCTTCAGCAGCCGACAAGAGGTGTCCATGCAGGAGAGAGTGTGTATGTATGTATATGTTTTGCTCACTTCGACGACAAGTCAAATACGTTTAATACCTAACTCTCTCTCTCTCTCTGTATTTGTATGTCAGAGTTACACACACATCAGCTGTATGATTATCTGGGACTGAGCGAGTGGGGGTGTTGTAATTTTATATTTTATCTCGGAAAAGCCCCAACTGACTGCGACTAATTTTGCGACAAACGTTCTAGCAATGGAATGTGCGTTTGGCAATAAAATACCGCTTGAAATCGCTCATCTGGTAAAATGTTATTAAACTATAATAGTATCACTCGATAAATTTGCATACATTTACTAATTATATTAACTCATTGAACGAGAATGCATTCATTGAATTCAATATACATTTTTTTGTGTTCGACTGTCCAATTTTTCTTTACATATAACAAATTTAACATGTCAGTATTGCTAGTTTGTGTACTTGTATTTCTTGTCGACTAAGTGCTGGCTTTAATGGCAAAAAAACAATGTAACATAAACAATACAAATTATGAGTAGCATTGAATAAAGTTGATCCTTTGAAATTTACTTTTAATGACAAGGCACAAATGTTTTCCACTAATTAAATAAATGGATATAAATTAAAAAAAAAATCATATTCTATTCTATTCTATTCGTTCTACACATTCACGAATTGTACGAGTATAGTTTTTTTATAACAGACTTTTGATTTAAATTTTCAAATGGTTAATAGTGTAATTCAATACACAAGGATGTACATTATACCATTATCCTGTATCTGTCCATCAAAGTTCCATCAGGTCCGTGTCAACAACATCGTGGAAGTATCTAATGTCGAAATTGAATCTATCCCTTCTCAATTTGGGATCCATTATGCTACTTAGATATTGTATGCTTTTGCTATTCCGCGGGGCACTTTCTGTTTCTGTACTACCCGGGCAGGCTCTTCTAGCCAAATTCACATTTAGATTATTCCCATAAATATTTAATTTGGCGCTCAGTTTCTGGCGAATGTCGGGATACATACACACGAAAATGTATATGTATCTACGTACAATATTTATGTATGTTTGTGCGGCATGCAATCCACAAAATTGCGCGTTTGTAAGTGAAAAAGCTGTGCCATTACTCAAGAGAGTAACTTTCTGATTCAACTGCAACAACTGCTGTCAAAATGTCATAAATTGAAGCGCTTGCAGCCGCTTGCTGCTTGCCGCTTCAACGAAAAAAGCGAAGCAAATACTGCTACTGGTACTCGCAAAATATCCAGCTGTACCCAAACGGAAGCCATTGCATAACAGACACCCACACACCCATACAGCGGCAGAAGCAGCGGCGACTGCGGCAGCAAGGAAACAATCAGAGAGCTTACACGGACAACACACACACACACACACATAGTGTACACAAACACAAACACACACACATTCAGGAGTAGACAATTAAAAAGCCCAGGAGTATGTCGACTGTTTCGAGTGTATTTGCTGCGCTCGCAAATCTCTTGGGCCTGGCCTATGATTTTAGTTTTGTTGGCTTTCAAGAGGATGGGTACGGGATGTCGTGCGGAGCCAGAGAGCGAGAGAGGCGAAAGTTGTGCCTCCGTCGCCGCTGCATGAAAGTTATTGTTAGTTTTCATTGTCGCGTCGTGGCTGTTGCTGCTGCTGCCATAGCCATAGTCATAGCCATAGCCAGAACCACATCCAGACGCAGACGCAATATATCGAAACATTTGCCGAACGTTCGCTTTTCAAGTGGTTCGTTCGCATTTGTACCGCAGCAACTTTACTCAATTACGTGCCTTGCTGCCTGCTTCCTGGTCGCCAGCCCAGCCCATCTCGCCTCGTCCCCGTCCCCGCCCATCGATTCACGTCAACTACTTTGGCAGACTTTTTGAACGAGTTGAGCTCACCTCTCAGCTATGAAATCAACGACTTTAGTGCAAACTTTCAACAATTTGCGTTTTGGCCACGGCCTGGCACCGACTCGGGTTCCACGGGCACGGGCAGGGGCACGGGCCCGGGCACGGACATGGGTATGGCACAGCACAGCAAATCGAAAGCGTAAACTTTTTGTGACTAAAGGCTCGCCAGGTGAGCTGAGGTTGCTGCCGCTGTTGGAACGTACGGAGTGGCAGTGGTAGCCGGCAGAAGGCAGCCGTCAGCAGGCAAAGTTTACCAAAGCTTCAGCCCCAAATACCCAATGGGCTGTTTGATAAAAGTGACTCCCAGGGGCAGAAGCGGACCCAAAGCGGCGTCGACGTAGCAGCATTTACATCTACATTAGCGATGACGTAGACTTTAGCTTCAGCTTCAGCATTGACTATAAATACAGTTCGGCATTGGCTCCAGTTTTGATGAACTGTTGTAATAATATACGGTCCGAAACGTCGTAACGCGTCGTCTAGAGCTATGGTAAGTCGGCCCACCACACAGGTAGAGTCACAGTCCCCTCCCTAGAGGTGGAGCCCAGCATGCGATATTGTGCAAACAGTTGGGCAAAGTTTTAAAGTTTCCGACAGCCGACATCGATTGCAGCACAGCAGTACGACGAAGCGACGAAGGTGGCAACTAAATTATTTTGATTTCAGGCTTTTGGGCCCAACGGGTGGAACGGGGACCGGCATGGGAACGGGCCTCCTGTGATGACTTTGTATAAATTCTGTGCTGAAAAGTTAAGTCTCAACTTGAAGGCATGCCTCAAGAGAGGTATAGCAGGCTGTTGTAGAGAGAATCAAAGGAAAGGCGAAGGGCGTGAATGTTAATTAGTGGCAAAGTTCAATATTTCAGATTATAATGAAAGAGGACGGCTCCTTGCTGGTGAAGATGGTGGGGAGGCTTTAACTGTTCAAGGAAATACAAATAAATCAATAGTCGATCGGATATGCTATTTAATGAACGAAGTTTTTGCGGAAAACTTGCCTCCCACCGTGGGAATGGTTGATGTTGCATTCATAAACAAACAGCAAGCGATTCGCTCTTTATGATATTCCCAACTTATTGTGTGTTATTCTCCCCGTTCCCGCCTTGTATTTCATTTGCCCCAACACAAATAATAACATTTCTATTAGTTCGGAAAGTTTCATTTTAACTGCACAATGCTTTGGAGGCGGCTAAGCGGGTTCTGCGGATAGACTTCCAGCCAATTTCACTCCGATTCCATTGTTGACGGAGCCGAGGAGTCAGGCAAATGGCGAATGGCAGAAGGCAAAAGGCAAAAGAGTAATAAGTAAATTGGCCACTTTTGACACTTGCTAAATTGGATTTTGGCCTGCACGGGACGCTGCAGGCTGTCAAGCAGTATCCCACATTTCGTTTGCAATAATTAATTGGCTCTACGATTATCCTAATCATGCCACATGCACACACACACACACAAACTCAACAAACACACTGGCGCTCTTCAATAAACCCATATACACTGCAATAAAAACTTTGCTAGTCGCTTTCAGAGTCAAACAAGAAAACGGAGGTTGTCCAAGGCGGTCGCATAAATTTGCACAATAATAAAACACAGCTAGGATTCTTGGGCTTATCAAACGCTATCGATCTTCCCAATTGAGTTATTACTGACAACCCAATACGGTGTATCATCATCATCATCATCATGAGCAACATTATCATGCCCATCGTGAATGGAAATCAAAGGCAAACAAAAGGCTTCTTCAATGTGGGCGACGGTTGCGTGCTGGTAGCTCGTGCTATAAATGTGGCAAGCACATTTTCAATAATAAATACAAACAAAATACCCTCTCTGCGGGTGTTTGTATATCAAGATAAAGTGTACCCTATACAAAGGCCAGCTGATTAGGACACACTCGAATCGACTCGGTCCTCCTTCCAGTGGGGATCGTAATTCATAGTTCCTGTCTCTGCGAATGCAATAAAATTCTCAAATGCTCGATTTTGATTTGTATCTAGCATTCACAATGAGCTCGAATGTCATGCAACACCTCAATAAGGGGTTGCCCTCGGGCCAGGCCTCCGCTCCCTCCACTCCTCCTTGGGGATCGTCCTGCTTCTGCTGGCTGTCAGTCATTTGTTAACATTTTATTGTTATTGTTGTCGTCGATGGGATTAATAAATTTTCCATTATCAAGATTTTGTGCTCCTCCATTTATTCTTATACGTAGATAAGTCTGTGGAAATTCGGGCCATTTGTCTACTGCCATTATTTTCTAGCTGGTTAAATTTATACACAAAAAACAACGCATTTAAAGCTGTGTTTCGTAAGTGTTACTTTTTATCAGCGCATAAATTATACCGATATCATTTGATTTCTCAGTGTTTAACAGCATCATTCAGCTGCATTAAGCTCATTGGACTCGACTAATAACATAAATCACTTAACAGTCTACGCAACAAAATAGAAACCAGCTTAGCGATAGTTGGTCTAGACCCTGTCCAGAGCGGCACGTCGCGGCCCGGCCCGGTCTGGCTAATGCAATCACGTCAAGCGCTCAGAGCAATGGCTGCAAACGGCGCTGGTCCAAGGATCCGCTAGCCATCGCCATCAAGCCGCTAATAGTTTTTAAGTATAATGCAATAAAGATAGTCAAATCATGCTTCATCAACATCAACGTCAACAATATAATCAACCCCCCACTGCACTGCGACGGCGACTTTCTGGCGGACTTTCTGATGTCCGGGAGTACGAGGGCGGACGGTGTGTTCGTCAGTCCGTCAAGGGCTGCTGCGTAGCCTCTGGTTGACAATTCAATGTCCTGCTCAATTTGTCCGCATGAAAAGTAGGTGGCAGACACCCCACCCCACTCCACCCCCTCTCGGCTGCGCAATGTCTGCCTCTGCCTCGGCTTCTGCTTATTTGTCAGCAGTGAGGCGGCGTGCGGTGCGGCGGCAGCTCCTGAGTCGCAGCTGCTGCCCACTGAGCTGATGCAGCTTAGTCGCTCAAGTGCACAGCAGAACGGACGGACAGACGAGCGGACAGACCGACGGATAGCCTCCTTTATCTGCTCGTCCTCTCCTGCTGTTGATACTGCTGTTGCTGTTGCCCCATGTAAAAAGCGCAGCCAGCGGCTCTGTTGGCCCTGTCGGCCTGGTCTGGCTCTGGCTGTCCCTTTGTCCGGTTGTCTGCCGGTGTCATCGTCCATGCTGACAAACAAAAGTGCCGACAACGAGCTCAAGGGAAGTGAGTGACTGTGACTGACCCGGAAAACATTAAAGGCCTGCCTGCCTGCACTGGCTGCCCTGTTTGCCCTGGATGCCCTGGATGCCCTGGATGCCCTGGTTGCTTTGTGCGTCGAGGTCTCAGACGGCATCAGAGTCGGAGCTAAACTAAATGCCCTTAGCAGGATCTGAATCTGCCCCTTCTGCACCTTAGCTGCCGCATAATAAAGCTGCATAAATATTTATGGCTAAAAATTAATCAAAATCATAAAAACGCAGTGAGCAGCAGCAGCAGTAGCCAAATGAAATGAGCCACATGCAAAACTAGTTAATTAGTTTTTCCCACGCACGCACACTCACAGGAATGCCATTGCAATTGCAGTTACATATGGATATGGAAATGTATGTGGATATGGCCGGCAGTCATATAACATCACATAAAATTTGCTGCCAGCTGCCATGTAACCATTTAGCCAGCTCCGTCTCTGGCACTCGTTCTGTCGTCCTGTCCTGGCTCTGACTCTGACTCTGACCGTGGCAAGGACTGCTGCTGCGGCTGTTTCAGGCTCCGACTCTGGGATACGGCCAATGGAATGAATGGTATGTAGTGGCCATTACTGAATTATTAACAAACTCAATTAAAACGAGCACTAATTTTGCCGGCGCTTGGGCATGGACACATGGACACTGGAGGACTTTTAAAATGGCTCCGTGCATGTGAGTGCAATGTAATTGGGAAAGGCCTAGCCTGGCCGAAATATCTTTACTGGCAATTTATGGTCTGAAATAAATTAATGAAATTAAAATTAAGTTTCAAACAAATGACCGCACGAATATTTACAACAAAATTAAATTATTAGTTGGCCTGTCAGAAGGACTCTTCAATAATAACTCATGAGGAGACAGAGCAGCTGCTCGGCTGATTGTTGGCTTGGTCAAAATTGAATTTAGCCAGGCAAATGTTTGTGTCTTAAATGCATATTTGAATAGTTTAGTGGGCATCTTGGCTGCTGTTTGGCTGCTTCTTGGCATGCTTGCCTCGGTTCTCCCTACCGCCTGACAGCCCGACTTAAGCTGCCTCAACATTTGTTGACTCTGATAATCCTTCAAGTTTGTTGACAATGTGGCTGCGACTTTTGCCCTCAAAAATATTGCGCATACGCCCCCAGGGCAGCACATGCAAGGAGGAAAAAATGCCACAAGTCTCCCACACTGACACACACACACACACACGAAGAGTGCAACATGGGTCTTGCCTTGCATCATCTACCGCAAAGAGCAGCACTTAATAATTACTTGAGCATTTTGTGATGTAGTCATACAGCCTCAGACCATGTCTGAGGGTACGAGTACTATCTTCTCCCGGGGTCTGTGTACGTGTGTGTGTGTGTGTGGGCGCTGTAAACATGTGTTTGCTTTGGTGTTAAGCAAGCGCCCAAAAACTTGTTTGTCAATTTTACGTAGCAACGACACCATAAGATGCAGCAGCAGCAGCAGTGGCACTGGCAGTGGCAGTGGCAGTGGCACTGGCAGTGGCGGTGTCAGTAACCGTCCCATGTGCGCCAGCCTTAATGAAGAAAACTAAATTTCATCTCAGCCTAGCACTTGAAATTAAATTTATATCTGGTTTTGATAGCTTTAAGGACCTCGTACATTCTTGTATAATTAGCATGAGAATTTTCCTGGAGCTCTCTTAGCGGTTTTCACAGCTAGCCTCCACGAAATGCCTGTAGCGAATGCTTTTAGCATTCTGGCTTATTTATTTTTAGTTAAGTCACATTTTATGCGAACGTGTATACGAGCATGTGTGGAGGGTTGGATAGCAGCTACAGAGATACAAAAAAAAAAAAACAACAAAAAAACAAACCAAACAGAAACATGGCTGGAAAGGCGGAAACTTCTCTGTTGCCTGTTGTTTGCTGCTGTTGCTGTCTCTGGCTGAAAGTGTGTACGTGTGAGTGAGCCACCGTCTGCCCGCCTGTACACTCACGTTTTTTCGTTCTATTTAGTTTGGTTTGGTTGCTGTTGAATAATACATTTTCACGGTTTGTAGACCGAAAGTAACCCGCGAGCTACCTTCATATCAAATGTGTCTTACCCACACCACCACAGGGCGTATGCTTGATGTGTTTCAAAAGTGTGTGTTTATGCCCTGCACAATGGCCTTGCCTCGCCTCGCCTCTCGTACGAGTATGATGTACGGGTATGCATGTGCACGCCTTTTGCTTGCCTGCCGCATGCCGCCTCCGAATGGCCTATGCGAGGCAGTAAAAAACCCTTTTCATTGTTGTTTACAGATCATTGACGTTGATTGTTTAAATGAAATGTTTGCCGTGCATTATTTGCTTTTACTTTTAGGGCGGGTCTAATGTTTGGCTGGCCTGGCTTCTGTGTGCAGTTTGCGGTAACATAAACCGCCAAGAATAAGCTAAATATAAACACAAACGCTAATGGCCGAGTATTTTGATGTGAAAATGTGTGTAGTTGTAGAAGTGATGACCTGGTAAGCCAGCCCCTCTCTAAAGGTATGCAATGTTTTATTGATAGGGTTTCGACATGGGCCGGGAAGGAGTGGGCTAAAAATCGAACATAAGGAAAAAAAAACGCGAGGACAAGTGTGTGGTAAAACGTCGAACAGTAGGCGTTACCGTCCGCGCGCCCCGCCCCGCACGTGTGTTAATATTCTGTACAGCCCCTGAGAAGGGAATCAGGGATTTTTTCGTAAACCCATACAGCCGTAAACTCCATCAACCTCCGACCACCAACCGCCAGATGGCGGATCTATTTTCCACCCACTTACGCCCGGGCTTGACTCGACTCAGGTTATACTTAACTCACGACCCGCCCAGTATACGCCCATGCTATTGCCTTCACTTAACTTCCTTCGTTAGCTTACACCTTTCTGCGTTATTAGGGCTTCAAATTATAATTTTCCTCGAATTCCTTGGTTTGTGCTGCCAGCCATGCAATTATTTCCAACAGCTTTTGCAGGCGAGTACAAAAATATAATTGCTTTTTTGCATTTCCACACAAAGACGTACAATTAGCTGGCCAACCAAAAAAAAACATAAACTAAATTAAGATAGACAATCGAAAAAAGTTCAGTTTCGGCTTGCCTCTCTCTCTCTCTCTCTCATTTACTCTCCTTGTGGCAATCGTGTATTACAAAGCAGATCATACTCGTAAATTATTTATACACATTATATGGTATAAGTTTTTGGGGGGAGGTCAAAAACTTTTTCACAAACTGTTGACTGTTACGAGTAAATTTTAGTTTCACTGCCGCTGCAACTGATGGACACAGGCAAGGGGCAGGAAGGAGCAATAACAACTTTTCACAGTAGCCACATTAATTTCCATATATGCTTAATTTCCATCTGGCCCTTGTAGTGTTCAGTCTTTGCCAGTGAGTTAGGGCCAGAGCCTATTTAGGCTCTAACTCCGACCGTGGCCAATAGATGGTTTTTTCTGACCTCATGTTAATAGGAAGCTAGGTTCGAATGCGCGCATTCTTGCTGTGCTCGGGTCCAGCTCGTCGGATTGGTCGGGGTTCTTTCTCCCCTAGCTACACAGTTTTCCTGACACAAATCAATATAATGCGCTTCAAAAAAAAAAATAAGCAGGATCTCGACGTTAATATCAATAACCAATAACAAAAACTTATTTCCACTCTGCGCCGATACGCATTTAGAAAACGCTTAGAAAAAGTGTAGTTCGTCTTCTGTCTGATGGAGGGAACAGCGGTGATATATGTCCCTAGTCTTTACCCACCCAACCATGACAAACGCGTTTACATTCGGGCGTTGTCCCAATTCAAAGATCCAACATCTTCTAGTGCATTTTGAGGGAGATAAGCATAAGTACTTGACGGACGGAGATAATATTTAGTTTAGGCAGACATATTCATGATTGCAAATTCCTTTTATTTTTATGTTAAATGTCCCTAACCATGTGAGATTGTATTGATATATATATATATATTTTTTTTTTTTTTTTTTTTTTTTTTTTTTTACATTAATTACAGATATAATCCGATTCCTTACATTTACAAATAAACAAAAATATACAGACTTCCTTCTTCTTGGATCAGCAAAAAAAACTTAATTATTTGAGCATTTGAGGGGGGTAATATTCTTTCAAATCAGTATATATATATCTACTTCAACAAACTTACGCCTGCATTGGTGTATAGACATTGTGGTTTCAGCCACTAGTGGTACTCACAGTAATTGGTTAAACTCATCGGTGTATCGTTGGGCCCAAGATGACTTTGACGGATTCATTTGTATGCACTGTGTAATTTAGAGGTTGGTCAGTATAAATGTATGTATATATATAAAGAGAAACACATTATCCCGAACTCATATTGCTCAGTTTTCAAAATCGTCAGTTACGTTACAAATTTACTCATTGGAGGAAGCTATTTAGTTACTACATTAATCAACACAATGATAAACGAGATATGAATATGTGGATCTAATCAGCTGGTTCTTAGAGCAGCAGCGTATAGATTTTTATGTGATAGTGATAAAGGCAAACGGGAACTTGCACTTGAAATTTAATTTGAGAAACACGGGAATCAAAATAAACACAAATCTGCTGACAGCAAGAGTGGTTCTGAGGCAATGTGGTTTAGGCTAGCCTAATTACTCAATCCTTTGTAAGTTTTCGTAGGTTGGTGACGATTATGTCCTCCGGCTTTTTTTTACGAGATCGGCAGGTTCAAACTGATATTCGGACGTCCAGCAGTGGTGTATGGTGGTTGGTCTTTCACGAGCCGTAAATGATTTCCGATATTGAGCTAGCCCAACGTCAACGGTTCAGCCTTCACTTTGCCGCCGTGAATGTGCACTGCGCTAACTCCCAAACGGTCAGCTTGGTTGTTTTAGTAGTTGTTACCGTAGATTGGTTGGCCGGCTTGGCTGTATTAAGATTTTCCAGTACTCCTATCCCTAAATAAAACTGTGTCAGAACCTTATCTTTCCACGGTGGACTAACGTACCTTTGCTTCTTTCAAGAATTTCACTTTATTTTCACTTTTCCCTCGGGTAGTTCAGCTAACGCCACTCTTCGGATTTATTAATCCATATAAACAGCGGATGATTAGATAATAGTGAAAAATTGGAAGTTATGTAACTCCACGTGTCTTCCCCATTCACTCTGCGATTGCGAAAATCACGAAAATCTATATATACGTGTGCCGTAAGTGAAACTATGCAGGGGAATGATTTCACATGAATAAAGTCTATTCGCCTGTACCTATTGCATGCCTAAGCTGAGCTTTAAGCTTTAACATAACTGTGCAATCGGATGATCTTCTGGATCTCCTGCATTCCACCAATTTCTTCGAGCTATGCTAGCGAGGGCGGTATGAAAAGTATCTTTCTAGAAAGTGTACCTAAAGTGTACCTTGTTCGACCTTTTCCTTTCTTTTTTTTTTTTTTTTTTTTTGATTTTCGAATAGTTGGACACTACAACCACAGATAATGAAACAAGACCTGCTCGAAGGTACATTATCTGAAAAAAATGCTGTTATTTATTCTTCACCTGAATATCTTTGAGATGGAAAACTCCAATCTTTTTCCCTGCTGGGTTCACCAACTCATAATAATATGGGCTTCTTTTTTTGAGAACCTTTGCAGAAATGAAAACCGGAGCTAACTTCGAACTAAACTTCTTACTCGCGTTGCTCTGGGTAAAGTTACGAGCAAAAACCTCGTCACCCGTTTTAAGTTGTACGTTCCTACTCCGTAGATTATATTTCTTCGCGTTAAGCTCATGTGATTTCTTTATGTTTTTCTTAGCGTCTTGTCTTGCCAGTTGTAACAGATCGGAGTGTTCTAATCGGACGTCGTTGCTTAGCAGATCCACGTTTCGCAATAGGGTATAATCTCCTCCGTTCAGAATCATGTTCTGACCAAAAACAAGGAAATATGGTGAATAACCAGTACTTCGATGCACCGCTGCTCTAAGTGCACCATTGATAGCGTTCAAATTAGCGTCCCAATTGGAATGGTCACTTCCAATATAAGCGCGGATGGCTGCCAGAACCGATCTGTTTAATCGTTCACTAGCATTGGCCTGAGGAGAATGTATAGCCGTACACCGATGTGTAATGCCAAAACTTGTAAGAAAAGCTTCGAAACAACTTGATTTGAACTGCGAACCATTATCCGTTAGAACAACTTCCGGCACTCCAAAGGTGTAGAATATGGAGCTTTCCAGGTATTCACACATTTTTGGCGCCGTGAATTTCTTTAGAGGGCTAAGAAAATGGAATTTCGTGTTATGGTCTACCACTATAAACAACCCAATGTTTCCATTTTTAGTACGGGGGTACGGACCTAGTAGATCCATATACAAGCACTGAAAGGGGCGGTCTGATGTTAATGGTCGGCCCATCGGAGGTTTTAACATTTTGTTCGGACTCTTAGTAGATCGACAAATATGGCATTCTGAGATGTACTCTCGAATTTGGCTTACCATTCGGGGCCAGAAGAAATACCTTTTGAGTTTTTCTACCGTCTTAGCCATACCACAATGTGCAGAGCTTGGCGCATCATGTGCTTGTTGCAATACTTCGGGGATCATCGCGGAGGGTACCCAAAGTTTCCAGGATTCCTCGTGTCCGTCATTGTCTCTATTGAACTCGGTTCTTTTATAGACATACCCATCAATAACTTTTAAATCAAGCAGTTTTGACTGATTCTCTTGTACTCGTTGAATCACGCTAAGATATTCCGGCGACTTAAAATGACTTGACTGTAAGTCAATCATGGGACCACTGGCAACGAATTCTTCTATAGCAGGTTGGTTACGTCGAGACAGGGCGTCAGCAACAACGTTTTCTGACCCTCGCCTATGTGTAATAGAAAAATTGAATGATTGTAATTTCATCGACCACCTCGCTAGTCTTCCAGAAAGATCTTTCTGCTTCATCAACCATTTTAAAGACGCATGATCCGTTACTACCACAAAATCTTGACCTTCTATATAGGCACGAAATTTTTTTATACCCTTGATAACGGCTAAGCATTCCAGTTCGCTAACGGTGTAGTTCCTTTGGGCTTTCGATAATTTTTCCGACATATACGCGATTGGGAGTTCCACTCCCTCACGCTCTTGCGCCAGGACACAACCTATCCCGTAGGTACTTGCATCACACAGTAAGATAAATTGGCTTGTGAAGTCTGGGGTAATCAAAATCGGAGCTGATGTTAAACGCGATTTTAGAAGATTGAAAGCTTTTTCGGCATCATCATTCCAAATTATAGACTTTTTGTTCTTTAACAATTCCGTCAGTGGAAAGCTTATGGTGGCATAATTTTCGACAAATCGCCGATACCAACCAGACAATCCTAAGAACCGACGCAACTGTTTTATAGATGTAGGAACAGGAAACTCATTGACGGCCTTTATTTTCCCTGGATCAGTCAGAATTTGTCCTTCTCGAATGATGAATCCCAAATACTTTATTTCGCGCATACAAAACTTGGACTTCTCAATATTAATAGTCAGATTAGCCTTTTTTAGGCAAACCGAAATTTCCTGAAGCGTGACCAAATGTGACTCGAAATCCTCTGACAGCACAAGTAAGTCATCTAAATATACAAAGACGCATTTTCTTAGATGGGCCGGTATAACCTGGTCCATTAGTCGACAGAGGGTTTGCGCAGCATTGCAGAGCCCGAACGGCATTGTTTTATATTGATATAGTGGCCTGTTTGGCACTGTGAAGGCCGTACATTGCCGTGACTTTTCGTCGAGTGGTATCTGCCAAAAGGCGTGCTTCATATCTAGGCCTGTTATGAACCTAGCTGGCGGCAATCGACTCAAAATACCGTCTATATGAGGTAACGGATAAGCATCCTTTATAGTGACCTTATTTACCTCACGCGAATCTAAGCAAAGCCTGTTCTTTTCCCCTTTCCGCACCAACACGCAATTACTGCTCCATGGACTTGAAGACTCTTCAATTACGTCTAGGGCTAACATATGATCGACTTCGGCAAACATTAGCCGCCAATTTTGAATTATGTTAGCTGCCTTTGCAGGTGCTAACTGTGCATTTGACCTACTTCTACTACTACTGTGACTTGAGATGTTTCCTGCTAACGAAGCACGTACGCCGGACTGCCTATTCCCAGTCTCCACATTTTCCACTGCTTGTGTGGCGATGTTTAGATTGAGTGTAGCCAGTTGTCTCTGAATTGTCTCTTCGATGTTTTTATTCAAAATATCCACCATGTCATCTATCATATTTTCTTGTTGAACACTTAAGGCATTCTGTATGTACCTTACTATGTCGTCTGGCGATTTTCCCAATAAATTTTCTTCCTGCTCTGACCGACTAGGATCTGTAAGTCGCGATTTTGATCTAGTGGTCACGCCTCCTTTCGAACTGATGGGCCTACCTCTGCCTCGGTTCTTATAAAGGCCTCCCATTCTTCTCAGAGTATGGGCTCCTGAGTCTGTAGCTGAAATATCTTTGATTCCTGTCTCTGCCTCTTCGGCTGTGTCACCAAGTTCCGCTGCTAGGGTATTGTTACCATAACGTAGTTGCGAAATAAGGCAGCATGCCGCACATATCGGACAAGCCGGTGTGGTCGTGATTGCTTCTATTATACAACATTTATGAAATCTATGATTACACGGAGTACTTGCAACTAACTCAGAGACCAAGATTACTTCATTACAAATAAAGCAAAACGGATCGCTTTGTTCGCGAATGCCATCGAGATTTTCATTACTATGAGTAACAGGCATTTTAGCCATTTATTGTTAATTCACTAACACAAAAAACTTTCTCGAAACAAATTGCTTATCCCCTAATGTCCGTCTTTCCTTAGCTCATCAATATCTCAAAATACAAGAAAACAGACAACAAAACGAAAACTCTCCTCCAGCGCATTCCTCTATTTTAACTAAGTAACTATTGTTGTTATTCATCTACAACCATCTCAAATTGCTGGACGATGTCCGAAATTCTCCAGAGCATCGTAAATCCAAAACACTTTGAGATTGTTTCCTGTCAAGATTGTTTATTTTGCTCAGCATAGATCTATCAGGGTCGATCAATCCGGTATCCGAATTGCAATCGCTAAGTCCACCGATCGATTCCAGCCGAATACAAAACAACTTGTTGTGCAGCAAATGTGAAATAAATGGATGGATTTGTAGAGCTTAAATGGGACTTAAAGAAAACTTTTCGGGCCCCACGTTGGGCGCCATGTTTGTGTAGTGTTCAGTCTTTGCCAGTGAGTTAGGGCCAGAGCCTATTTAGGCTCTAACTCCGACCGTGGCCAATAGATGGTTTTTTCTGACCTCATGTTAATAGGAAGCTAGGTTCGAATGCGCGCATTCTTGCTGTGCTCGGGTCCAGCTCGTCGGATTGGTCGGGGTTCTTTCTCCCCTAGCTACACAGTTTTCCTGACACAAATCAATATAATGCGCTTCAAAAAAAAAAATAAGCAGGATCTCGACGTTAATATCAATAACCAATAACAAAAACTTATTTCCACTCTGCGCCGATACGCATTTAGAAAACGCTTAGAAAAAGTGTAGTTCGTCTTCTGTCTGATGGAGGGAACAGCGGTGATATATGTCCCTAGTCTTTACCCACCCAACCATGACAAACGCGTTTACATTCGGGCGTTGTCCCAATTCAAAGATCCAACATCTTCTAGTGCATTTTGAGGGAGATAAGCATAAGTACTTGACGGACGGAGATAATATTTAGTTTAGGCAGACATATTCATGATTGCAAATTCCTTTTATTTTTATGTTAAATGTCCCTAACCATGTGAGATTGTATTGATATATATATATATATTTTTTTTTTTTTTTTTTTTTTTTTTTTTTACATTAATTACAGATATAATCCGATTCCTTACATTTACAAATAAACAAAAATATACAGACTTCCTTCTTCTTGGATCAGCAAAAAAAACTTAATTATTTGAGCATTTGAGGGGGGTAATATTCTTTCAAATCAGTATATATATATCTACTTCAACAAACTTACGCCTGCATTGGTGTATAGACATTGTGGTTTCAGCCACTAGTGGTACTCACAGTAATTGGTTAAACTCATCGGTGTATCGTTGGGCCCAAGATGACTTTGACGGATTCATTTGTATGCACTGTGTAATTTAGAGGTTGGTCAGTATAAATGTATGTATATATATAAAGAGAAACACATTATCCCGAACTCATATTGCTCAGTTTTCAAAATCGTCAGTTACGTTACAAATTTACTCATTGGAGGAAGCTATTTAGTTACTACATTAATCAACACAATGATAAACGAGATATGAATATGTGGATCTAATCAGCTGGTTCTTAGAGCAGCAGCGTATAGATTTTTATGTGATAGTGATAAAGGCAAACGGGAACTTGCACTTGAAATTTAATTTGAGAAACACGGGAATCAAAATAAACACAAATCTGCTGACAGCAAGAGTGGTTCTGAGGCAATGTGGTTTAGGCTAGCCTAATTACTCAATCCTTTGTAAGTTTTCGTAGGTTGGTGACGATTATGTCCTCCGGCTTTTTTTTACGAGATCGGCAGGTTCAAACTGATATTCGGACGTCCAGCAGTGGTGTATGGTGGTTGGTCTTTCACGAGCCGTAAATGATTTCCGATATTGAGCTAGCCCAACGTCAACGGTTCAGCCTTCACTTTGCCGCCGTGAATGTGCACTGCGCTAACTCCCAAACGGTCAGCTTGGTTGTTTTAGTAGTTGTTACCGTAGATTGGTTGGCCGGCTTGGCTGTATTAAGATTTTCCAGTACTCCTATCCCTAAATAAAACTGTGTCAGAACCTTATCTTTCCACGGTGGACTAACGTACCTTTGCTTCTTTCAAGAATTTCACTTTATTTTCACTTTTCCCTCGGGTAGTTCAGCTAACGCCACTCTTCGGATTTATTAATCCATATAAACAGCGGATGATTAGATAATAGTGAAAAATTGGAAGTTATGTAACTCCACGTGTCTTCCCCATTCACTCTGCGATTGCGAAAATCACGAAAATCTATATATACGTGTGCCGTAAGTGAAACTATGCAGGGGAATGATTTCACATGAATAAAGTCTATTCGCCTGTACCTATTGCATGCCTAAGCTGAGCTTTAAGCTTTAACATAACTGTGCAATCGGATGATCTTCTGGATCTCCTGCATTCCACCAATTTCTTCGAGCTATGCTAGCGAGGGCGGTATGAAAAGTATCTTTCTAGAAAGTGTACCTAAAGTGTACCTTGTTCGACCTTTTCCTTTCTTTTTTTTTTTTTTTTTTTGATTTTCGAATAGTTGGACACTACACCCTTTCATCTCTACAGTTGGGAATATATTTTCTGTATGCTGCTGTACTGTTATTTTGTAGAATTTGTTGCCGCCGCTGCCGCTCCTGCTACTGTGTGACGTGTGTTTTTTCATTCTTAATTGTTGTACACTGCACAAGGTATAAGGTTTTTATCCGTAAAGATACGTAATTTTGAATTCAAAATACGGCCTTCCATGCCCATATTGCCTTGTGTATTCGTTCCTTGTGTTTCTAAGTAGTATAGGTACATTTCTAACAGGATCGTTTTTGCAGTCTAATCTTTATATCATAAAATACTAAAATTCCAATTGTGTGCGAAATTGGTTTAGTTAATTTATTTTTAGGAACAAATAGTAGAAATGTTTTATTTAAAATAAAAGTATTTTGCTTTGGTCAACTTAACCATACGCCAAGTTACAGATAATCAAACGTGAATGATAAGGGATTTTAATCGGTAAAACAATGTCTTATCTAAGAAAGTGCATAAAGTTTCCTCTGTTTTTGCATTGCCCAATCCCATAAAATATATTACTACAAAATAAAATCGACTTAAAATAATTGTATCATACGGCGGCTATCAATGAAAAGAGGACCTATAAGGGTATCTTTTGCTTCGGCACCTGAGTTTAGGCTTCTACCTTCTAGCTTTTCAGTGCTTTGGTTAGAATCGGTTTGGTTTTGGTTCTGCAAACGCGTTCGTCAGCAACAACAAACAAAATGCAAATACAAACAAAAGAATTCATTATTTTACTGTTGTGCATTTAAATTTGATACAATACACGCCATTTCAAAACACGTACACACACACACGCTAACACATCGCTACCAACACATTCGCACTTTCAATTCGGACCCGGCCTCTTGCAACGGACGTTCATCGTGCGTTTTTTTCTCCTGCCTTTGTTTTGCTTTGTTTTTTGAGTTTTGCATAAATTTTCGTCTCTTTCATTCTGTTTGCTTTGACCTGGTTTTTCGCCAGGGCGGGCATATTCCGTTCCCAACAGCTTGTGTATTTTTGAGTCCTCCTTTCTCTCGTTCTTCCCTTCTCACCGCTTGTGCGAGCGAGCATTTTTCGGTTCTCATTAAAATAGGTAAACAAAATCGCATAAAATTTCCTGATAGACAACAGATAAGAGTTAAAACTTTGCGCAAACTCTGGGTGGGTGTGCTCTGCGTGTTCCAGGGGGTGGGCGTCGGCTTTTGTCGACCACTGTGTGGCTGGCCAAATGAAGTGTAATACTCGATGAGAGAGTGGAAGCGCTTAAAACTAACTTTCACGGGACTTATTTGGAAATAAATGTTGAAGGGCTGCAATTACAGGTCAACTCCCCTACTCGATAAGGTTAAGTGGGGCTATTTGTTGGTACTGAAATATTAGTACGTGGGAATTTTAATACGAGTATGGAATGGAGTTCACTGTTGCATATTGCAATGCACGAAACGAAATCGGATATTCCCAGACTTGAATTTATTTCCCAACTGATACCAGGAGACATCACTCTATTTAAGCCAGCAATTTTTATGGGGTACACAATAATTCGAGTCCGACGCCTTTCCGCACTCACATCACTGCACTTCAGAGACCTTTAAAGCTTTCAATGGCGACTCCTAGATCAGCCTTAGAGCCATAAAACTTCTACAATTCTTTCAGTCTCTCTTTTTCCCCAACAGAGCAGGAGTTTACTAGGTCAACACAAATCAGCATAAGCTACACAGCTCCATATCGGACAATAACATTTTTATGTGTTAAAGCTTTATGACAAAAGGTCACTTGGAACCAGAAACCAAGAACCAAGAACAAGCCAAACCTGAGAGAATGCACTGGGAATACGGGTACGTGGAATGTTGCTGCAAAAGTTTACCGATTTGTTTTTTGGCTATTTTCCTTTGGCTAGTCATAAATCTGGACAGCTGTAAGCAAGCAACAAATGGGGAAAAGCAAAACAAACGATAGTTCAAGGCAAAAGCCAGGGACATTCTGGTCCGTTCTGGACCAAGGAAACTGCTAGGAGGAAGACTTTTTTACGAAGTTGCCATGGATCAGTCTTTGCAGCTGCTCTCCTTGTACTGCCACCAATCCACATCTCCCCACATGAGCCATGGGCTCTGAGAGCACACTCTGTTCTGTTCTTCGTGTGAGGATGCCACTGTCAAAAATGTTGAGCTTGTGTAAACATGCAAACAGGCAGGGGCTGCCTGCTCTCCGGGTCCGGGTCCGGGTCCGGGTCTGTCTCCGTTCCGCCTGTAAAGCATTCACATTTAATTCCATCTCATCTCATCTGAACTCTCGTCTCAACTCAACCATTTTGTGCGTGTATTCTCGGTTGCACTTGTTCCATGCTTGACTTGTTTTTATTTTGTTAATTCTATTGTTGTGGCATCTGTTGCCTCTGTCACTCCCACTGTGCCACTGGCACTGGCACTGGCACTGCCTATTCTGTTCCATTCTGTTTTTCTTGTTTGCTTAGATGTCTATGTATTTACGTTAACCCCTGCCAAGTAAAATATTTTAAATGTAATTTTCTGATGCGCCTACCACTCTGGCACTTGGATTTGCATCCTTCCGAATCCTGTGCCCTGCTGCTGCTGTGCTGTGCCCCACTTCAGTCTGGAGTGTTACTTTTGGCAATGTCAGAGTGCCTACGATGTGTGCTCTACACACACTCCAATCCAACAGACCTTGGTGACTGCTGGCTGCCTTTTTTTTGCCCATTCCAGCTCCTGGCTGGAGCTTCCCTTCAGGAGTGCACTGGGCCTCCTGGCTGGCTGGCACATGCATAAATATTCTAAAACGTGCAGCGGCCGCAATAGGTAAGTGCAGATCTCAACTGTCTGGCCAAAGTGCTTTCCCTCGACTCTTATAAATAAGCCCACTTGCCGACTGTATGTCTGTCCCTATGCCTAACTGTGCGGCTGAACGTAGGCCAGGATTTTTCAAAAATGCTTTGGCTTGATGTAAGGAGCTTTTATGCACGAAAAAACGAATGTGAACGGATGGCACTTCTTTGCTGTGGTGCAATAAATTTCGGTCAAACGCTGGTCAAAATCTCGGCACATGTTCATGTTTTACTAGACGAGACTCGTAATAGTTCTTCATATATTTTATAGATTTTTCCCAACAGAAAAAAGGAAAAAGTAAGAAATCCTTTACAATCATCAAAATCCTATCAGATTACTGTAGTTTCTTTTTACCAGAAATAAGTGCAGTCGCAAAGCTTTACAAAAGTGTACTTGCCGGTGATTTACTGTGAGCTCTCAACTTATATTTGATTAAATCAACCTTTTTAATTTACTTATTCAAATCATACCGATTGACCATCTGAATTTCGTGCTCAAAGATAAGCCATCCCAATAGGAGATAAAGGGCGAGACAGTGCTGTGGGAGTGCGCTTGGCTCAGAGCAATTAACTGCCAGTTAAATGCAATTAACTGCAGAAAGCAGAATGAATTCCACACGAGAACTGTATTTTAAATGACTACAAGGCGATAAAACTTAAAGATTACCAAATGGAAATCACAAAAAGAGGAGAAAAGGATTTTTCCCTTCAGGTTTCAGGTTCAGGGCGTATTATTAATTAAAGTCGTTTCGTGTCCCTTGTGTTAAGCCTTGGATTTGTCATATGCAGAACAAAATGCTGAATTAAATTACACTTTCATACGCACTTGTCGGATAAGTTGGTGGACGCGCGTCGACTGTGTCCGAGTTGTAGGCACGTTGCAGATATGGAGCTGATGTATGTAGGTGGTAGGTAATACTCTCCGGACTATGTTCGAGAGCCGCGCAGTAATCGCGATAAGCACAACAACAAACGAGTATGAAATCTGGAACGAACACCAGTACAAGGCGAGGCGATATATATTTATGAAAGTCCACAAACAATGTGTAAAAACGGCAAGTTGAACACGCGCGTTCCACGAGTATGTACTTTCGATGTCAGCAGCGATGGGGGATTTAAAATTTTAATAAAGTCATATACACGCACACCCGGAATGATGATGGCGAAGATGCCAGAGAGCCAGTGGCAATGGCAGTGGCAGGGCCAATGGTACTGGATGCCAATGTCGATGGCAAACGTCGTTCAGAGGTTACTCCTGGCTATACTCAGGCCTCGTCTGACCGGACCGACCAGCAGCAGGTCTGTAGCCGAAATTTGTGGGATTGCATCAATTTTTAATATCTGTTTAACATTTCAATCGAGAAACAAACAACAATAACCGACAAAACAGCACTTCTCGCGGAATCGTTGCATTCGTTGCTGGATTCGTATGCAAAATTTAATTAATATTTAATTTTTCATTTATTGTATTTTTGTGTGTGTTTTGTCTGCCATTTCCATGACGCATCGCGGCACGCTAATAAAATTAAACGGCCGGGACCAAAACGGCGGCACACACGATCCGACCCGCTCACAAGCGCGCACACACACACATACACTCACACGCAATCTCGCACACGTTGGCAGTTGGCAGTTGTGCTTTTCTGGGGTCCCACACGTTTCGTTGCTTGATTTGCCTGGTTTCCGCGTATCCTTGAGCAGACCGTAGCGCCACGTTCCGACACGAATACGAAACTGAGCAACGGCATTAACAAAAACTGGCACGAGTACCAAAATGTCCTATGGCTCTCGGTCGATGCCAGCTCGTCGTCGTTGCAGGGACATTTCTGCTCGTGTCAGCTCTTCGCCTCATCATCTTCGGCCGCATCGTTTTCACTCAATTACGAATGAAAGTAAAATTGCACGAGCAACTCCACGCACACATGCATATATACACATACATACATGCACATACATATATATGTGCTTATACGGATGGCAGGCTCGGGATTTTGAGTTTGTTTTGGTTTAAGTTGCATTGACTTGAAAGCTGCTTGAGAGAGTGCTTGGGCCCTGGAGAAGTGGGCCTATCCCAATCACTTTTTCCTTTTGGCCTTTGGCCCGTTTTCTTCTTCTTTGGATGCTGGGGAAACAAAATATGGCTGGATTTTGAAACATGGCCATTCAGAAAAAAATAAGCGACGAAAGAATTCGCATGTTTATATTTGATATTTCCCCATAAATTGAGACCGTACGCTTTTTCGTTTTGGATGAGACTCGAGCTAACATCTAAACTCTGTTGTGATCATTTGGGATTTTCTTATTTCAACCGTAAATCCGCTTTATAACCGTACAATTTACCACAAATTTACCTTTTGACACAGTGAGCCATATAGTCAAGAGTAAAGAGAAAATAGCCCACTCTCTCAAATGTGCTGCCTTTCTCTTCAAGGACAGCGCCTGCGCTTTGCGCGCTTTCCAGTCAGTCCATCAGGGAATTATAAGAGTTTTTCTGTGTTGGGACTTTTTCGCTTTATTCAGCGCCCAGCGCGACCAAAAGATTATTTTTATTTTAAATCATTTCCGAACAAATAGGTAGAAAAAAATTAAACATTGTGGGGGGCTGTCCTTGAAAAAGAAAATGAATCATAATTGAAATTGATAATGTTGAAACTGATATGTTGGATACACACCATCACCATCAAATCTGCAGAGAGAATAATGTGTTCTTAGATCAGAAATACATCTCGAACGCGTTGTTAATCTTGACCTTTGATGTGGATTGGTACATATACCAATTAAGAGGTCGAATTATTGTTACCATGGTTAGATGGTCATGGTGTTCAAAATCTGTAGAGTATATATAAGCTGTTAGGATCGGAACTTCATCTGGAAACCCATTGAAAACCTTACCCGATCTTGTTGATTGGTACATATACCAACCAAGCGGTCGAATGGCTACATCATGTTTACATTTTCATGATCTTCCAAATCTGCAGACATGTGCGGTTAAGCTCAGAAATATATCTCCAAAGCAGTGTAATCGTAAGCCTTACCCGATCATGTGTATTGGGTCGGGATGTTGGGGTACGTGTCACAGGATGTTGCTTAGCCGCAGTCTTGTTCTCCTTGGTGACCTTGGGGACTGGCCTGTCGCCCTTGCTGGTCACGGGCTTCGCATGGGGTTTCCAAGACATTTTGTTGCTGCTGCTCGAAAATACTTGTACGTATCGAACTTCAGTGGGAATTTGTTGCGAATGCTTTGAAATAGCTTCAGTTTATGTATACATATTGTGAATTTTATGTGGCTGCCTGCTAGATGCTCAGAAAGTGTTATCACATTCGCACTGTGACACGACACGAATGTCTACTCTCTGTTAGACAATAAGTCTGACTCGACGGCTCCTAGTCTACGAAAGGGGCAAGGGCACGTAGCACGGGGCACTGCCAGTCAGTCAGTCATCACTCGTCATTCGTTATGGAAACGCACATGTATGGGAATTTGTGTGTGTGTGTGTGTGTGTGTAGGTCTGTGAGGGACCATACATCATAAGTGTCAGCGAGTGAAATTACGCACAAAGCCATATAAATGAGTCTACTTCAAGGCGCACTATATTTATGTACTTTTTCGCGAAAATTGTCGCACTTGCATGATATATGTCCGTGTCCGACGATGGCTCTGACAATGATTCTCCCTCCGTCTAGTGCTCTCTTGGTTCTTTATAAATTAATTTGCATAAATTACGTCATATGAGAGAATCCGACTTTAAGCCAGGCCAAACGTTTGCTATTTATCAAAGCAAATTCCGCTAAATGTCTGGCTCACAGCAGCAATCATTCATTCATTCATTCATTCCATCACTCAGCCGCCTCATTCCCACTTACCACCACTTGCCCTCCCCTCACCGACATTTCCATTTCCATTCCCACTCGCAATTTGCATTTTTCGCACGGGCATTGTCCGCCTCGGCAACGTCGGAGTCACCAACCAACCAAGCAACCCCCTGAGGGGGGCAGCAACAATGTTGATTGTCTGCTAAAGAGCATAAAGTCGTAATGGAGTGAAGGCAGATAAACATAAAAATAGCATAGAATTGTGGGCACACAAAAGGGAGTCAGAGCCAGAGCCAGAACGATGGGAGGTGGGAGTGTCGGGAATAGAGAAAAGCGAAAAGCGAAAGGAAATAGAAAAGCCAAACTCGTAGAATGGAAAATGCACGCGTACGCGCAAATGTTATGGCCAATCACTTTATTTCACTTGTTTTCAATTTCCTTCAGCGATGTACATTCCCTTACATTCCATTCTATTCCTTTGCGAATCCCTCTATCTCACGATGTCTTACAGGCGGGTGGTGGTGTATCACGTAGAAGCAACGGTCATGCTAATCAGTGTGACAGCTGCCTAAATGGTTTCATCTCCATCTCAAGAACTGAAAATTGAGACCCCGAACCACACCCCCTGAAGCCGCCTGGAGGAGTGTAACCACCAAGTTGGCCGCAAAAACCATCGAATAATTGAGTCATCAAATGTTCGGCGCACCCTTTTACTTTTGGCTGCCTTCGTCGCTGCTTTGACAATTAACCAAACTATAAAATGTTTAAGTTTGAACACCTGACAGACGCCGCCATGCCTGTAGAAAAAGATCCCTCTGCCCAAAAAGGGCGCTCACACGAACGCACAAACACAGCAACATTCCAGCACACACACACACGCACACAAACAAATACATTTAAGCCAATTAGCATTTATGTGCGACGCTGGGTGGCAAGGGGCCGCAGGAGCACAAAATGCGTTACATTTTCATCAAACGCACGACACTTTGTTTTAATTTGAGCAACCGCACGCACACATACACACATGGTTACACTCGCCCCCTCACAGACACCTACACACGCATACATACATACACAGTGACAGGCTTTGGTTTGGTCTCGTCACGGTTTGGAGGCCACATTCTCTCGGGCGCTCACGCATTTACAGATTTTCTATTTGTTGCTGGCGCTGGCGCTGGCGCTGCCGCTACCGCTGCCGGTCCCCGAAGGACCTTGCACGGGATATTACATTGTTTTGGGCAATTCGCTTTTACTGTGATTAATTTAAATGCACCCCCCACTTCCCTCCTCCCCTGCGGCGAGCGTTCCAAAGCTGTGACGATTGTATTTTTTGTGCCTGGAATTACGCCGGCATATCACGTGTTTGCCCTTCATAAATATCCTTGAAGCCCGAGCCGCAATTTTAAATCGAATTGCTCATAGACAGGCATCCCAGGCGACAGGGACAGGGACGGTAAAGACAATTAGCCCCTTGGCAGACAACGCCTAGAGATGTCGTGCTAATGAGGAATACCCTTGGCCAGGCTAGGTTTGGTTTTAGGACCGAAGGGAAATACAGATTCATTGTGGGTTCGGGATTAATGTGGGAATAATTACCATATTCCGAGATTTGTGTTGCCAGCAAAAATTCAAGAAATTAAAGGCATAACATTGTTGAAAAATAGAGGTACAAGAGCATGGTGTCCCATCCGTCACTCACATCAGATCCATCCGATACTGCATTCTTTCGTTTCTTTGTGCAATTACTGAAATGCATTTTGGATCTGGACATCATCCACTCCGGTTTCTCGCCGCAGGTGTAAATCAATTCACTTTTTGGTTAGTGGAGCACGTATAGGGTTTGGGGCGGTGGACGAGGGAAGAAAGGAAGTGCTACATGTAACGTTACCTATCTATTTCAGTGCGTGTGTGTATGCTAGGATTTTCGGTTCGGGTGTGCGTGCAGGAGCATACATGATCATGCATCATAATCCAAAACCCAAAGCACAGGAGAGTATGGCCCCGTACAGGCAGAGGCACAGGCACACAAATACACACACCCACAGATACACATCAGTTGCTTTGTAATTAATTACTTCACACATTGACGCCGGCCAGCATCGGGTGCGGGTGTGGTAGTGGATGTGGGTGTGGGTGTATTCCCAACACCCAGACACCAACACAAATGTAAAGTTTACTCTCTGATTCTGTCGTTGTTGGTGTTGCTGTTGCTCTTCGTGTTGCTGTTTCTGCCGCTCATGCTAACTAATATTGTTACCAGCTTTTTGGATAGTTAGCTGCATGTTTGGTTAGCTGCTTCTGTTGTTGTTGTTGCTGCCGCTGCTGCTGCTCCAGCTCCAGCTCTAGCTCCGTTGTTCATATCGTAAATTATGTGCCATTTATGCGGCATTGGCTTGAAATGGAAATTTGTCCCATTTGTTGCTCTGACGACGACGAGCAACAGAACCGAGACACTTGAGTATTCATATGGGACACAGCACATACCCCAAGGCATGTTGTTTGGCATTGATTTATGTGACCGAGTAAATTTGGCTAAATATTAAATGAAACGTTAAACACAACAGGCTCTGGGTTCGGGGTATGGGATGTGGGGTGAACAGGGGGTGGTATCTTGAAGAGATCAACTTTATTTTTTACTCATAATTAGTGATAGCTGAAAAAAGATATCCCTAGAGGACGCCTCCGGCTTCAACTCTGACTTGAAAGCTCATTCAAGGCATTCACTTTGCCTCTCCTCTGTTACCCAAATAATGATGCCCTCAATTAAGCCAACAAAAGTTCTGCTAACAACTCGTCAGAGCCCGGCTGCAATTATACTCGCAGGCAAATTAAGTTAGCGCCTTCAGCTGCATTGCCATGCATTCGAGCCGTCTTGGCCGAGGCATAGCAGGGCGGGGCGAGGCGGGTCTGGGTCCAAGGATTACATGTACAAGAATTATATGAAATTTCCTTACAGCTGTAAGGTGAGAGCGGTTTGTTTGTATAGTTGTTGCTGCTGTTGTTGCCCCGCTTGCACCTCGCTGTTATTTTAATGAGGCAGTACGGGAGAAGAAGAAACCCTGATTAGGAGTAGCAGGGAAAATGCTAGAAAACGCTAGAAAATGCATAAAAACTGCCAAGTTGCAAGTGGCTTAATTATGAGTTCAAATTAGTTTTGGCCTAAGTTGACTACGGGCCACGTCTCTTCCTTATTACATTTGCAACTCTAGTTTCAAAAAAGGGCACATTAAGCATACGCCCTGCATGTCCTGCATGCCCGAGCTGGATCAGGGGGAGGGCCACAGCCATATTAAGTGCTGCACATGCACATGCGGCATGCTGCATGCTGCATGCTGTAAAGCATGTGAGATTTCTAATTAAACTTTCATGCGGTTGTAACTTGCTCCAAAAAGTTGCACATTTGATTATGCTGCTGACCAATAAGTGCAATCATGTTGCTGCAGCAACAGCAACAGCAACAGCCACTACTACTCTAAACAGCAACAGCAATTAACTAGCGGGCACATTGGGCACTTCGTGCGAAAGAGAAGTGTTGGCTGACCAACAAACAAACTGTTGGCTTAAACTCAAAAGCGGCAACAATTTATGCGGACGGCAACGGCAACAGCAACAACAACAACAACAACAGCTAAAAACATTTGGCGATTCGCGTGGCCAACAAAAACAAAACGACCAACCACCATAAACATCTCACATATGAGGATTTTGGCCAGCACTCAGTATACGCCTGTCCCATCTCTCCACGTACATTGCGGTTGCCACATTGCAACCAGAACAGCCCCAAAAAATAGTGAACTTTTCCCCCAGCTGCAGTGGTTTGTTGCTGGCGAAAACCTTTTCATGTCGGTGGTATGCAAACATTTTCAACAAATAGTTAACTAATATTTCGAACGATGCAACCAGATATGCTTTATATCTCCCCTTCTATTCATAGAAAACAATTCCAATATTGCAACCATTTGGCTTACTTTATAGTTGTATATTTGCATAATTGGCCGAGAAAGAATGAATCTTATGTATTTAAACCAACGAGTAATTCCAACCGGCTAAAATTTTTTTCTGCGTCTTTGTTAAGAATACTTTAAGCTACTAAGAAAACTAAATGGCTTTTAAATTTATAAGCAACACTCTAGGAATTAAGAAGACGACGCAGCGACTATTCTTTAAACGGCAAACATGAATCTCTGGCTCTGCGGCCAGCTGTCTTCAAATGTTCCACTAGAAGTATTTTCACACACAAAAATTCCCATGCTAGTACAAGTGGCAAGCAGAAAGCGGCAAGCGGCAAGCGGCAAGCAGCAGCAGCATCAGTGCGAGCAGCATCAGCAAAAAAGACGAAAAAATATTATGTAATTTTACATTCAAGTGAGCGGAAAATATAAATAAGCAGCAGGTGCTCATTTCCTGTTCCGCAGCAAACATGGTACAGCCAGCCAGCGAGCACACAAGCACTCGCACTCGCACAACATCTGCCCGTCCTCCCATGTCCTGGCGCCAAGAACCGAGGACCTACAGCATAGGAACAGACAAGGAGAGAGACCCAGAGAGAGAGAGAGAAAAAGAGAGATTGCGATGCATGCACGTGAACTACATCCACACAGACTCAAACATACACACACACACTTGCGATGATGCCAGGACTGTACTACGACCGCCACGAGTTCATTTATATGAATGCCTCAAAGTGGGCGGGCTGGCGCTGAATGGCACGCCCATGCTGTAATGAGCCCGGAGCAAAAACTAAACAACTTCAAAGTGGACAAAGGCAATTACTTTGCCAGGTGTCAAATGTGAGAGTATATATAATCGTATGAAAGTATGCGTGTGTGTGTGACGACAGGTGAGTCCGAGTCCGAGTACCTGTACTTGGTCAAAGTCTATAATTAACAAATGATTAATTATGCATGACTCTGGCGCGTTCGCTCGTTATCAACACGCCCACATCATGGCGAGACGGGGGCCACACTCTGCCCTAACAATCCCCGCCCCAACTATCGGACACTGCTCCTACTCCTCCAGTCTCAACGTGTGCTTCCTGCTTTTACTCCTCGCACCTTTGTAGTTTTGCCGAAAACTTTTCGAACATTAGACCAGCCTTTGATTCATTAACATTTGGCCAATGTGACTCTGAACCGAAGGAAAGTCCTGTGCTGGAAGTTCCAAATCCAACTCCAATCTAAAGTACGCCTAATGACCTGGCCAGGTTTACGTTTGTGTCCTGTTTTGCATTAATCACTCGTCTTATTTACATAGAACATAAGAACAGCAGACATCAGGCAGCAGGCTTGTCCACAATTTGCATACAATTGCAGAGAGCGGTAGAGGAGATGAATTGAGTCACATTGAACGAGAAAGGAAACTCAAACCAGCAATTGTTAAACCACTATATGTAGGATCTCACAATCAAATCAAATTGGAGATAAGCTATAAGCACTATATCTTCTTAACAATACGATACGAACGATCAGCTCACGAAACCATGGTTATCATAAGGTCTAGACTCATGGGAGACACACAATCAATGTGTTGTGTCATGGCGCTTGGCTCTGTAAGTGGTATTCCACAAGGGCTGAGTCGACTCTACTACAAGTACATATTAAACTATGGAGGTTAATTTGACTAGAGCCGCTGTTTGTGTCGCTTTTCGCTGTCCTGTTGGTAGATGAATCGCCACAGGGCTTCCTTGGATACAATGCGGGGCACATTGCTTTCATGCCGACAGAGACAGAGCTGCAACAAAAGACAAAGGGTACAATATACGAGTATGTGGGCAAAACATGCATAGAAGAGGGTGAATACTCGTACTCGTACACGTACATGTCTTAAAATCTTACAGTCTCGGATTTTGTATTCCCATTCTGTCTAATATGTGTATCTTGGACTGTTGCGCCATTGTTTGCTGTGTCGCCCAGGCCATAGATAACTTCCACTTGAAGTTGCAGGCCGTCGCCTTTAAGGGGCAACGTTGCGTATGCGCAATTATTAAATGCAGCATAAGGCCATTGGGCAATGGAAACGCAATGCAATTGAACATAATTGCTGCCAGCCCCAGCCCCAACCCCCATCTGACATTACGAATGTTTTGTCAGCTTCCGTTGATGCTATTAACATTTACTTGTGTCAAGTGAAAAATGACTTCCAAATGAACTGTGTAAAATCCAGAGAAAATTACTAGGAAAAAATGGTTTGTTTGGTGAGGCTAGCCGATTCTTAGAATACCCTCGAATAAGGTGTTTTTGCTTTTGTTTTATTCGTCTTGCTAATCCCCAATTAGTCTGTAAATGTTTCTTTAATACTTTTGTTCGAGTGCCAAATCGTTGATAAAATTCTTGGAAAATATTCGCAATCTTTTCAATCATCGTTAGTTATATCCGCTGGCTAAATATTTTGTGGTCTTTCCAGCTTTTTGCCATCTACCGCACAAAACAAGTTTCGGCACAATTTGAAACAATTTTTTTCGGCTCCCTCACCCTCTATTTGTATCGACATGCAAATCCGATAACAGCCTCGTTGGCCAAAAACAAAGAATAGTTGCCATAAAAAAAAACAAAAAAAAAACAACAACAAAAATCGACAGCAACATCGCGGATGCAGTTGGGGAAAGGTACGAGGTTGATTGCTCCCGGGCCCGGGTGACCGGACCGTTCCGATTCGATCCCATTTGGAAAGGAAGGCCCTTTGACGCTTCATCGTTGCCGTTCAATTCAGTTACTTTGCTGGTGTCGCTGCTGCTGTCGTTCTCCATGCCCATGTTCCTGTCCCTGTTCCTGTCCCTGTCCCTGTCCCCGTCCCAGGAGTTGTCCTTGTCGATGCATTTCTGCTCGGCACACTAATTTGATTTTTTATACAAATCGACACAGGGCACTCTCTCTTTCTCTCTCTCTCTTTCACTTATTTCCCTATCGAGTTTTGTTAGTTAACGCTTAGCTTGGCGATTTTCGCGTTTGTTTTCCCCCTTTTCTGCCACTTCGTTGCTACATTGAAAAGAATTTTGATCCGCTACGTTGTGACAAAAATTTGCATTCAATGTCAATTTATGCAAATCTCATTGCCCCATGGGGTGCCCGGGGAAGGGGTTGCCTGTAGAAAGACAAGACAAAACTGTGGCCAATTGTCAAGTTATATGCTAATTATGTGACTATTGAAACTAACCTAAATTCTCAGAAACGAACACAACAACAAAAGCGGCAACAATCAGCGAGAGCCAAGCATAGGAAAATTTAATTCCATTTGAATTACTTTGGTCGGGTAAACGACAAGAATAAGTTCTGCAAAAAAAAAAAAGAAAAAGTACAGGAAAAATATGAATGGGTCGACCGGTCAGGCAGCAGCCAGCCAGCAGGCCGAGAAAGTGAGTGCTCTGCTATGGACGTGGCCAACAAAACGAACAATAGAGCGTAAAATAAGTGCAAAGGCAGTGGCCAGCGGGACACGGGCATTTGGCGAAGAAGAAAAACTTTGCGAACGCGCGGAAAATTCAACGAAATGAAAAATGAACAAAGTGCCCCAATGGCGGGACGAGGCAGAGCTTGCCAGAGCCGCTTGTACCCATTTCAAAAGAAGGAAAGCGGTGTAAGCGTTGGCCAGAGGGGGACGGGACAGAACGGCGACCAGCATAAAAAAGTCAGCTCCAATTGAACAGTTAAACTTCCATTAATTGTGCGCCCGGTCAGAGCCACGTGGCCGGGCTCTCGGCATTTGTTGCCAATCCAATCGTGGCTGCTGCTGCTGTGCCAACTGTGTCAGTTTCAAATTACAAATGCATGAAATGCTTACCCAAACAGGTCAGCCTGCAAATTCGCGGTGAATTGTGAAGCACTGAAACTGGAAAGCACAATGGCACAGTGGCCCAGGGCACTGGGCACTGGGCACTGGGCACTGGACACTGGCAAATCAATTAGATGATTATATCATTAGGAAGAAAACATGCTAGCCAGGAAATTAACCAACATTTGGGTAGCTAATTGGCTGCCTAAATGGCTCAAGTTGCTCGTGTGGAAATCCATTGAGGAGCGAAAGCGGTTCGCTTTCCCCCTAAGCACCCAATCCCGGCTTCAATGAAGCGCAGAACGTAAAGTGTCCTCGGCCACACTTCATTGAAGGCTGTCAAGAAATTTTCAATTTACCAAATTAGTTGGGCCCCGGTCCGGAGATGGACGACAGATGTGTGTTCAAAGGAAATATCCCAGCAGGCCAGCAGCAGGAAAAGAAATTAGTATTAAGTGAAATGTAATGATGACAACGCCGACGACTGAAAATCGCCAGCTGACAATAATAAGGCTTGCCAGCGCACAAAGGATCTTCCTCTAAGCTCTTTTAACAGTTGCAAGAATGAAAATGGTGTGGGAAATCCCATCGCCCCACAGTTGAGCGCATTTTTTGAAGCAAGCGAAAGAGAAAAATGAAAACCAATACGCATAAATAATAAAAAGAGCATAAAAGCAGAGGGCGGGTGCCAGTGAAAACATAAATCATTGACTCCAAAATAAAAAGCTTTGCGCAACAAGTCGTTGAAACAATAAAAAAAACCCACCCAGGCCCTTTCCGTAAACCCAAACCCAAACACAAAACCCCAACTGCCGGCATCGGCGGCGGGTATTAAAGGTGCCAGAGCGCGTATGACCGACTCCAATGAAATAAATGTTCAACTCGAAAAAATTAGAATTAATGGCTCTGCTCTGGAAATATAAAGCCGAGAGGTGGGGGAACCCAAAGTGATGACCGCGAATCCGATAATAATGTTTTATTATTTACGAGTAAATGTACATATATGTATGTTGTATGTAGTACATATAGTTTTTAAAGAAGAATCTGGGCATTAATTACATATTCTGCTAACGTTTTATGCACATTTAAGCTGGAATCAACCCACTTTCAGTTGAATGTATTTCCTGTCAATCTTTACTCATGAAAGTGCCTTTTGCGCATCATTATGTTATAATAATATGGTATACTCATGCGAACTGATAAATGCTTGGTTCATAATTGTTAGCTCCACGAAATTCCTGCCGTACAGTGGGATCCGAGATGATTAATGCTCAAGCGTAAGGTATTATGTTTTTCTGGCACTGCAATTTGAACATTTTTTCCCCCCGACTAATGACCCTCAGAGCCCTTCAAACAGTTTAAATATTTGTTTTTACATGTTTTCTTTTTTCCTGTATTCGACTGAAAATTGAAAGTAAAAAGCGCAAAACAGACGCTCGTAGTCGAACTCGTACTCGTATGTGAATGTTGCCACGTAACACGCTTGTCGGCGTCAACAAGCCTGGGAAACTTTACGCATAATTTTATTTATATGCTGTGGCATACACACACAGAGCTCTACTCTCTGTTACACAATGGGAATAAATTATGTCAAAAGCGTGTGTGAGAGAGCCTTTGTGTGGCCCCTTTTTGCCGCATGCTTTGCAACGCAATGAGAGTTTCCCTTTTGGCGACAAATAATTGAAAGGTTTGCTTGCATGCAACTCTTCTACTTTTATTACTCAACAGCTATGAAAAAGAACTACTTATTTAAAACTAGGCTTCTACCCGTATATAAATATTGGAGGCCATCAATGGGCTAGTCCGAGAACCAGTAGAGCAGTAGAGCTTCAAACCAAGAAGTAGTGCTGTGGAGAAACAATGATCTCTGAGCATGCAGTTGCCCCAAGGACATATTGTAAGGGGGTGTACCTTGGGATCGGCCTTTTTCCAGCACTGATGGAACCACCAGGCCTTCTGACATAACGAATCCCCCTCGGGATGCACGCAATCCTTGGACATTTCCATCAACTTATCCCGAATGGAGAGTGGAACGGTGTCGAAAAGTTTTTCCAAATGTACATCGCCATTATCGTCGACCACTTCGATCTCGTGGAAGAAACAATTCATGTAGCACTTGAGTTTCTCGTCCTCGTGTATCTCCCCGTCGCTGAACTCCTTAATGGCCGCTGGCAAATAGGAGTGCAAATGAGACAATCTCAATTGCTGCAATTACAGGTTCACTTTCGGTCGACTACTCACCCTCGCTGACGCCCGTTTTCTCCACACAGGAATCGTGGAAGGGCTTGGCCATTTTCATTATGCCCGGCGGTGGATACTGCAATTAAAAATTGGTGCTTAAGTAGGCGTGGCAGTGCACGGCCATCACAGCCAGCACTTCATTAACCCACGTTCTCGTCACGCTGCGCCGCAGCCGGTGGCAGCATCAGCGGCTCGCTGAGCAGCGACAAGGCGATTAAGAGGACGGCTGCACTGACAGGACGACGAAGGCGGCGTCCAAGTCCAAGCTGCTGCCGCTGGTGCTGCTGTCGACCAAAGCCATTCAAAGCCATTTTAATGTAGCTCGTTTCGTGTCGTGTCGTTTCGTTCAGTTCCGTTCCGTCTGTGCAGTTGCAAAAATTGCTCCGTCGCACGGCCTTGTTTGTGAATTGTGAATTGTAAAAAAGAAACGTGAAACAAAAGCGACGATGCATAGCGGAGTACACGGCTCAGGACGAGGGCAAGCGTCGCGTCGGAAGAACAAGGATGAGAATGGGAATCCGAATAAGGATGCGAATGCGGATGAGGATGCGGATGCTGTTGAGGACGATGTGCCACGCGTGACAGCTGGACAATGACAATGTGTGTAATTGTGTGTGTGCGTCGGAGTGTATTTGTGCGACGGTTTTCTAAGCCCCCGCGTTTTTCTTTTCATTTCAGTTGTTTGTTTTTTTTTTTTTGTATATTTTGTTTTTGTTTCTGTATTTTTGGACGCCATGGGGAAACCAACAAAAAATCATTTGTTTCTTGTTGGCTCAGCGCACGCTAAATTAATTCCAACCGCTGGCTGATGGGCGAACAAAAAACGCTCGCCAAAACGGAAACGGAACTGTGCCCGAGATGTCAGCAAAGTCGTCACAAGTCTACAATTGCCGTGTTACTTCTGACAAACACATGGCCCACGTGGCATTCCTCATGCCACAGTCCGTCCCCAATCCTTGGTCTGTACTACAACGTGCCTTAGCTCAGGTCGACCCTAAAACATTGCCTAGTTTAAGCAATCGTTTGCACTATTTTAAAGCATTTCTTCTGATAACAGCATATGCAGAATAAAACGTATTTTGTTTTTGCTTTCGTGGGACCGACTTTGGGTTTCGTCAAAGACTGTGTATTTTGTTGTTAGAAGTCTGTGTTTATTGTTGTTGGATTCTGGGGACCGACTCCGCTTTTTTGGGCCAAATGCAACACCTTGGTAATTTTACATTCTTTGATTATGTTTCAAGGATGCTTATATTAACCGAAAAGACAAAGAAAAACGCATTTTTGGTACAATTAATCATTAATCAATCAAATTCATTATTGACGGATTGCTTTTTGCTAGAACTCAATAAAAGCTGATTATTTTCAAAGCATGCCACATTTGGAAGGAGTAAAGTACGCAAACTACCTGGTTTGAAACGATCTATCATTCCAATATAACTATATACCTTCATAATTTCAACGAACGGAGGGTATCAAAATATAAAATTTCCCATCCGTTCGTTCTGTTCTTTTGAAATTGTAAAACCGAAATACACAAAACAAAGACTTCAACTTGTGCACAACTGTCACTTTTGTTTCATCAAATGTCAACGCAGAAACCGGAACAAAACCACAAAACGACATTGCCCCCGTCGTCTCTCTCTCTCACATACACACACACACACAGAAAGAGGACGAATGAAATTACAGCAACAACACACACATCTTTGTGCTACACACGGAATGTATGTTCGTATCACAGTTGTGTGCGGCATGAACGATGGATGGTTTTTTAATTGCCGTTTCAATTTTCGTGTTGCAACGCGTCCTTTGCCTATGCTTGCGCAAGCTTCCACCTCGCACTGGAGCTCGCCTTCGTCCTGGTCGTTCTACTCCTGCGCCTGCTCCTGCTCCTGGCCGTGGCAGGGGCAGTCCTTTACCCTTCTCCACTTTTGTGCTGTACCTACGATGTAGTCCCAGTAGTTAAGGGGGAAAATTCGATACTGTACACGCCACGCAAGAACTGTTTGACAGCCGCAGTCACAATTGAATTTGCTTTATTGCCGTTTTCAGCATTCGGCTTTTATATTGATTTTGGCCAAGTTCTGACGCTGCCGCTTCCGCTGCCGTTGCTGCTGCTGCAGTTACCGAACCAATTGACGCCCCATGCCGATGCGAATGTCTCTATTCATTCCCCCATATGCTATTGCGAGTAAGGTGCATGTACAACTCGATTGCCACACCCACTGGCGTGCCTTTAATCATTAGGTGGAAAATTTTGAAGTTCTGCCCCACCGACAAGCCCATACAAAATGGAAATGGTTTGTGGGTCAAGTCAGGCCAGAGCCAGACGGGGAAATGAGAACGAGAAAGCTGCACAGTATGCAAAAGGTAATCAAGGCAAAGCCAATCCCACAATTGCAACCAAAGCCTTTGTTAACTAGTCCTGCTCTCAGTCCAGACTAGACCAGAAGCAATGAGTTCGTCTTAAGTGAAAGCCCACTTGAACTTGTTCGAATAGCTACAGAAGTGGGCCAGAAGGATGCTGCTTCATTATCTAAGCTACCAACAGGTAAACACAGTCGGGGAAGAAACAGAAATAAACTCGAGAGCTGAAGAGCTTCGTAACCAATCAAGATTAAAAAAAATTAACTCTATCTCTCTCTCTGAGAATCTCATCACTTATCTGTGAAATTATTTTTAAAATATACAGGTATGTACCGAGTTTTTTCAAATGATCTTCATATAATGTACTGAATAATGTTTAAATGAACCTTTAACCATTTATTAAGCTTAATATAAACACACATTCACATAAACATAAATATTGCAAAGACATTTACATCTTAGACCAAGAAATAGTGGACAGGATCAGCCTTCTTCCAGCATTGATGGAACCACCAGGCCTTGTGGCACAAGGTGTCGCCCTCCGGATGGATGCAACCCTTGGAGGCCTCCATCAATACGTTGCGCAGCTTTTCCGAGGGAACGGCATTGAATAGCTTCTCCATATGTACATCGCCATTATCATCGACCACTTCGAACTCGTGGAAGAGACAGTTCATGTAGCACTTGAGATTCTCGTCCTCGTGTATCTCTCCGTCGCTGAACTCCTTGATGGCCGCTAAAGAGACAGAAATTGAAGAGTAATCGAAAAATGGTAAAGAGTAGGACCTACCATCAGTGACACCAGTTTTTGGGGCACAAATATCGTGGAAGTGTTGGGCCAATTTTAGAATTGCTGGCGGTGGATACTGCGGCGAGAGATAATAACTGATAAATGGCACAAATGTCATAAATCCACTACAAACCTCAGCATCCCGTCTGGGTCCCTGGGCAGCTACACAGCCAAGTAGCAGCATGAAAAGAGCAACAGATTTCATCATTTTCAGGCAACAAGTTTTTAAAAACACTGAGCCGACTGAGGGCAAAGGACTGGCCTTTTATGAGATTTGCACCCCAATGGTACAGATGCGATACGATATTGATCCATGATGACTGTCATTAGAGACACTCCAAACGCACACTAATAGCAGGTTGCAATTGCAATCGAATTGCGAATGCATTTGGCAGCACGCGAGCGCGGACAAATGAATAAATGACAGCATACAGAGCACCAATTGATGGCGAAATCTCAAATGAAAACTAAAAACCAGAAACATATAAATTAAGCGATGATTGTATGTGGCAGCGACTAAACTTTTTCGAATATCGAATTTGGGCGGATGCATCCCCAGGAGGCTGGGCCGATCCGAACACTTTATTTTTTGTGGGCGTTGCAGCACGCACACGATACGAGTGGAGTGTATGGAAAGTGACTTCTGCTCTGCTTTGCGGAGGGAAACATGTCATAAAAGTCAAATAATGCTTTGTACAAAAAAAATACATGTCAAATTCAATTCAAAATTGCGTTTCTTCTGACATGCCCGCATCAGCGAATTCGCGCAGACAAAAGTGAAATATTTCAAATGCTCAACATAACTCAATTGCCTTGAAGTGGGGCTAGGGCTGGGGCTAAGGCTGGGGCTGATGTTTGGCTGTATGGCTGCGTGGCTGCGTGGAACGCAATCAATCAGCGCAGTGCTCCTGCAAATTTATTACAATTTTTTCAATATACAATTTGAATTATGAACAGAAGAATTCAGTAGCTTCAATCCTAGCACTGATTATGCTCTCTTTCTATCACCAATTTTTATACCCGATGAGTATAGGGGTTTATTAGATTTGTGGTGAAAATGGATTTGTATAATGTCCAGAAGAAATCGTTTCCGACCCCATAAAGTATATTCTTGATCAGTATCAATAGCCGGGTCGATTGAGCCCTGTCCGCCTTTCCGTCCCTATCAGCGTCTAGTGCTCAAAGACTATAAGAGCTAGAGCAACGACATTTTATATCCGAACTTCTGTGATATGTCACCGTTACAAGTCTATTTCAAAACTTTTCCCCGCCCACTTCCGCCCCCACAAAGACCGAAAATCTGTGGTATCCACAATTTCAAAGATACGAGAAAACCGAAAGCGCAGAATCGTAGAGGATGACTATATGTTTTAGAATGCAAAATCTCAATCAGATCGTACAAATTTTATAGCCAGAATCAAGAAAACAATTTCATTCTCTCTCGCCCTGTCTCTCTCTCTAACACACAGGTTTCATGGTCGGTTTTGCCTATTGCAAAATGTGAGTTCAAGGATCTCAGAGACTATAAAAGCTAGAGCAACCAAATTTGGTATCCACACTCCTAAGATATCGGACATTGACGAGTTTGTTTCAAAATTTCGCCACACCCTCTTCCGCCCCCGAAAAGGACGAAAATCTGGGGCATCCACAGATCTCAGAGAATATTAAGGCTAGAGCAACCCAATTTGATATCCACACTCCTGTTAGATCTCACTATAAAACGTATATCTCAAGATTCCGCCACCAACAAAAGACGAAAATCTGTGGCATCCACAATATTGAAGATTCGAGAAAACTAAAAACCAATTTTCAGTGGCTACGCAGCGCCCGACGACACGCTCAGACTGATTTTCTGTCTCTTTCGCACGCACTCTTTGTCGTGTCGCTTAATATTACCGGCGTCTGCCGGAGGAGAGCCATACTGACTAAGTATCGGGTATAAATGTAGAATTGCGGGGTCCGCAGCAACTTATAATGTGTTCCTACGAAGGGTTAGTGCAATTTAGCTCTTCGATTCTTAGGTCAGAATCTTAACATACATTGAGGAAGGAGTGCACTTTCTGACTAATTGGAAAGCTCTTTGCTTTGAAATATCCTTCTCTTTGTAAGTTTCTCCTCCACTTTTGCTTCTTAGTACAATGGCAAATAATTCCCTACACTGAGGGAAAACTCCTGAGGAAAATATTCGAAAGGTAATTCGAAACTGATAATAAGATCAAGCCAAAAACGATTTGAACAAAAAAATAACGATTAAGATGAACTTATTAAGTTTATAAAAAATTTAAGAGAGGCTGGAGCCACTTTTTAAAGCCCCGCTAAGAAATTCGTGTACCAAGGAAATGGTACAACAACATTGGTACAAACACCTCACACACAATCTTATTGAATCATTTTCTTTTGGGACACTATACATTTAACTGCATATTTTTCCATAGTGTATTCAATGCGCTTCAATCAACCGTGAAATCAAAGCAATTTCTATGCACTGCTTTCAATCGGCTTTGCATACGTAAGAGTATTCGTCGCACTCGTGGCAGCACTGTTGCAGTGCCAGCTGCTGCTATGGAAACTGAAACTGCAACTGCAACTGCAACAGTACTTCCAGTGGGGCGGGAGTGGCATATAATTATGGGAAAAGCACAGCTTGCATGCAGTTGTGGCTGTCGGCCACATATTAATATTATTATGACGCCATTAATGCTTGTCGATGCATAAAATTATAGATGCGCTCTTTAGATAGTGCTAATTAAATAATTAAATATGCTTTAGGTCATTGCCAGTCAGCCAATTTATGAGCCCCATCGATCAGGCGCGACAATTATGCATTTCCAGATGGCAGCAGCTGCTTGGAATATATTTATCACTTCTTTTTTTCAAGCTCCCCGCTGTCTGCCCCTTTATGCATGTTAAAGTTATATTTGCGAAAATTTTATAATAAAAATAAACTATAAGTCCTAAATAAATCCCAACTGGCTTCAACTGGTCCCTAGTCCGCGTTCAAATGGCAAAATAATTCTGCAAAGTAATTCATTAGGAGCTGCTCCTGCCGTATCTGCTGGGGCAATGCCCTACCTTGGCACCAGACTTGAGTCCGACATCCTCTGCTCCTGGGATGCATCCATTCCTCCCTTTTCAAACAAAGTTTTCGTTGCATTTCAGCATTTACTTTCCCCTTCCAAAAGCCTTTGAAGAATTAGATACAAGAGAACTCCCTCAGTGACAGATGGCGTTGCGAGGAGGCTAATTTGGATGGCATTTACTCGTACAATAAATGTACAAATTTCATCAGCTTTTCTTAGGTAATCGTTTCCCCAGAAACTGCACCGGTGGACAGTGCACTCAGAACTCTCAGGACCCTCAAGATCTCTAAGCTGTGAAGAATCTGAAGGAAGGAAAAAAATTCCAGCATTCAATTGGACACAATTTCCGTATGGTACAAGGTATAAGTAGTTGGCCAAAATGTCAGCATAATATTTTAATCCGATGAAGCTTATTTCTTGGCCATGTTTACCGTAACCGCCGCGACTCCGCAACCAACATGCCAAAAAATGCTAAATGTTGAGGACAACTGACACAAGCGGAGGTCACACGTGACATCGATAGGAAACCGCTGCTAAAGGGATAGAAGCAGCTTAAGTAGCTGTAAGCTGGCTATCGATGCACGTGAGTGGCGTGGATGTCAACGGGGTTTAGTGGCTCAGTGGCAATCACGTGCCAAAGAAAATTGAAAGACTTATGCGGTAGCCGGACTCTGCCAAAGGCAGCTCCATCGGACCAATTATGGTAAAGGAATCGCTATAATTAACCTCCTGGCATGAGGTCCGTCATTTGCCAATCAAACATCACTCGGGAAGGCGCGAAAATGCATAGCCATGAAAGGAAACTCGAGTAGCAAATAATAATCATGCGCCACGTTGGCCAAGATGGCGACAACGATCTATGGGAAAATGGCTTTCTTGCATGAGCACGGACGGTGGAGGCAACAAGTTAATAGTAATAGCCCGCTACAAATACAAATACAACACGCACAAACCCATTAAAAATAATGTGAGGCAAAACACGTCCCCCCGTCACACCCCAGCACCCGGCCAGAAAGGAGTCTGAGCACCATCATTTGTCGCACACGAAACGCGTTAATTATGGCCATTGCAGTTTTTCCTCTCTCCCGCTTTCCCCACCCACAGCATTCATTAATTATTATGCAAGCTAAGCGCTCGGCAAAAGTTTTTGGACAGGGCCCTCTCGCATACTTTGACATGCAAGCGCAAAGTGTCAAATTAATTTTTAATCGCCCGCCCAATCCTCACCTCACGCTTGAATGTTGCCAAATAATAGATTTAGATGGGGAACGAGGCAAGCCAGGACAAAGGCAATGGCAGTGGCAGGGGCAGTGCCTGGGGCAGTGGCAGGGGCAGTGCCAGGGGGAGTGCGTGCATTGTAATTAAAGCTTTTGGGTCAGCAGCAGGAGCAGGAACTTTGGGTCAGCTCACAGCAGCTGGCGTCAGAATTTAATGCAAATAGCCCCACAAAAGGTCAGACATCAAGTTGTACCCATTCAGGATGACATGTGTGTGGTCACTGACCAAGGATCTTCCATCGCCCTAGCCACCATTGCAGCCTCTACCTCCATATGGTTGATTGTTTGACTTGGGCTTAGTCGGTTTTGTCATCGCCCCAACCAACACCATCATCATTCTCATCATTGCCAACCGCTTTGGGCCATAACAACGCTCTTTAATGCAGCGACAAGCATCTGACAGCAATCTATTGACATTTGACACTTGCAAATTAAACGCTTGAAGGCAACAACAGCAGCAGCACCAAACAGTAGCAGCATCAGCAGCAGCAGCAGAAGCACCAACAGCAGCAGCAACAGAATTTATTGACACCTTATTTGGGGCCCACACACACACACACAACACGGGCCAACTCGTTTTGCGGTCTGCACATGCAATTTACATGTGTAATTTTTTGGCCGGCCCATCATGAAAAGTTGCAGAACCGCAGGACCATCAGCAGCAGCAGCAAAAGCGCACATGACAGCTGGACGACAACTTCGTTAAACGAGCTACAGTCTGCAAGCCCAACACTGAGCCAAATTCGGCAATTTTCAATGGATTTTAGTAGAAACTGTTTGCCATTCTATTTATATGAAAATTAATACTTTTGTAAGCATTTATCTACAAAGGGTAAACGCTTTGGCCCTCCATTTATTCCTTCTTTTCGATTTTTCACGTGTACAGACTGCCGAAGCTTGTGAGCCCAGCTATGTGTGTGAGTTAGGTACCCTTTTGCTTTTAGACATAATCGATTTAGTGTTGCCAGGATTGTGTTACCATATTCTAGGACACGCATTTCATCAACGCAGTTTAACTCTTCTTCTCACGGCAACTGGAATAACCATCTCCAATGAATTATAATTAATGGTTGCGGCTTGAGCGGCGGCTTAGCATTTGTAAATTTATAGCGGGGCCACTTGGAAATTGCTTGTGCACAATAAATTTAAATTAGCACTAGGCACAGGACGGGGCCAAAATACACACAATAAATAACTTGGGCAAGGTCGTCCTCGTCCTTGGGCAAAGGATCCGTCAGCCCATTGGAATTTAGTGAGGAAATTATATATTTTTATTGCCTCTCATTATTGTTGTGATTATTATTAATGCCGAGAGCCTAACTTTTTTGCCACCTTTTCACGGTTTGGCTCGTTTCGGTTCGGTTTGGGTTCTAAAAACGCTTCTCAAAGCCCGTCAAAGCGCACAAAACTTGCGTCATTAACATATTCACAGTCTATTAATTTGCTGAGAGCGTGTTGTACTCGCCATTGCATTCCGGTCTCAAGTCGCCTTTGCCGCCGCCATCGCCATCGCCGTCGTCATCAACATCAACATCTCATGCCCATTCTCGTTGGTTAGTTTCTCTCTCCGGGCACATAATTAGAAACTTTTGCACTTAAATGCAAGTTGAGCATGCGGGCCACTCGAATGAAAGCATTAAGCCAGAGTGCAAGCCAAGCACACATTTCGAAAAATGGTGCTCTAATAGCTGTGTACTGTATATGGAACTAGAAAGGGAAATAGAACTGCAACTGAAACTGAGACTGAAACTGGGAACTGGGTCGGTCTTCCGCTGAGGATTTCTTCGAGTTATTAGCTAATGCTAATTGACCCAAAAGGTCAGTAAATAATTCACAAATTCTGGAGATTTTTGGTAGCAGCAGCTTCGGTTACAGAGCTCCTGTTCCTCCTGCTTTTTCCCCTGTTCCACTTTGTGGAATAATGAGAATGTCCCATAGACGATTTGTGGATATAACAATCAATATTATCAGCGAAAAGCTAATAGAACTATGGATACCCAAGGGGCTTTAACAGGTATGTCCAGGCGAATTTCCAAATTTATAAAAGCCATCAGATGGAGGAGAACCCACCTTTTACGATCAGCATAGCTCCCATTAACCCCTTTTTACTGACCCTATGGTCCCTTCTCCCCTCTAGGGAACACTCCATTAATAGCACATGACTATGGGGAGTAGTATGGGAAAATTTAGAGAAAATTCAAATGATTTGTCGATAATTGCACTAACTGGTTATGGGCGAGTGGATCGCCTCATTTTCTGACCACTTGGCTTGCAAATTTACCGTTATGCATTTTGGCATTAAATTTGCTGATAAATACATACATGAAATTGTGTGTCATTAAAAATTAATTAAGAGTAAAGCATATACAAACGCATTCAATTTGCGAGTATGTGCAAACGCCAAACAAAGTAAACTTAATTTATTTTTATTAAATAAATTGTCAAACGGCAATGAGAGAGAGAGAGAGAGAGAGAGAGTTTTCAGCTTTCCATCTATCTCTCTTGCTCTCGGAGAGAAAGATATTTGTACGCAGAAAAAACATTGGAAATAAATATGCAAAAATTCATTTAACACTTGGACACTCTCAAATTTGATACGCTAAACTGAACTGAGACCAGGATTGAGCAGAAGGGTTGAGCTGGGTGCTAGGTGCTGGGTGTTGGCTGCTGGGGGGAAACCGCTTAAAAGTGTCCTCGCTCAGGATTGTCATTGATATTCATGAGCTTTGGGCGTTTGAACTTGACAGTGATTAAGATTTGGCTGCCCCAGAATCTAAGCGGTAAAAAAAAGGGAGAAAGCACGAAAAGGCTTCTGGCCTGGCATTTGCTTTACAAATGTAAATTAGACCGCCATTTTTTTGGCCAGATATTTTAATTTAGTCTGTAAAAATGACAGGGCCACAAACAAAAAGCAAAAGCAAAGGCTGTGCTGTGCTGTGCCGCACAGCAGGGGAGTGCAGAAGGGCAGAAGGACTGGCTACTGGCAGCTAGCAGCTGGAGCAGCGTTTGCCTTTTGTTTTCCGTAAGCGAAACCATCTTGGATCTGGTGGATGGAGGCTGGTGGATGGTGGATGGTGGATGCTGGCCCTTTTTGGCATTTTGTGGCGTTGATTTCGCAAGTCAAAAGCTTGGTTACATCAAAAGGGTTTGCCCACGCTATGGAAATTTTTTTGTTTCCCTAGCGAAGCCCTATGTCCTGTTCGTCCACCCTCCTGTCGAATTTCTATGCTAAAATGTTGGAGAAAAAAAGATTGGAATGAAACCAAATAAATGCAAACGATGTCAATTTAATGGCTGCTGTTTCTGTTGTGGCGACTCCGGCCTGGCCCCTCCTAAGCGTAATGTGTAATGTCATTTTGGAAAGTCCTGGCTAGAGACAGACTTTACCTTTAAAGTTTTTTATCTGGTCTCTGCAGCACTGCCGCTGCAGCGGACAGGGCAAAAAGTAAACTCTAATTATAGCTGGCCAGAAATGTTTATAATGAATGAGAGTTTTGCTGCGTTTTCTATTTGCCCACTACTCAGGAGGGCTGCTCTTAGTATTTGGCTTTTTTGTTCTTCTACTTTTCGTTTGCCTTATTAAAACTTTCTGTCAACTTGCAAGGCGTTTACTGGCTGGCCAGGCACTCGTTTCTTTCCCGGCTTTAAGCTTCCCCCCGCCGTTCATCTGTTGCCATAGGATTGTACGACTGGGGCAAATGTATGTATGTACCAAATTTATTTGGTTTTGCATGACAACAAGACAAGGCGGAAAGTCAGCCATTTAATTAGATTTAAATGCTGGGCGGACTGTCTAATGCGCAACCATTACGGGTATGGGTACGGGTATGGGTACGGGTGTGGGTACGGGTACTGGTACTGGTACTGCTACTGGCTGCTGCTCCTGCTGCTGTTTCTTCTGCTTCTATTTTTTATGCAATTTGTCCTTAGAAGTTCGTTGCTTTTTTTCGGCGTTGCCAGGCCAAAAATTGTTTAATTAAAAGTTTTTTGCTGGCAGTGGAAACAACAACGGTTGGAAGATGTTTGGTTTTCCTTCTTCCTTATGGACCGCTTTCAGTTTCACTTTTTGCTGCTTGCTGCCCCCCGCACACTTTAAGCATTTCCATGCAACGCGAAATGTTTTCATTAATTAAACGCTTGGCAACTCAACATCGCGTCGGCTGCCAGCCATCTCAGCCATCAGCATTTGACTAATATTATTATTAAATGCCTTTTCATTGAGCTTTTGTCCGCACTTGTCCGCATTTTGTCAGGGGCAGCCATTCAAGTTGAAAGTCGGCCCAATTGTAATTAAATAAATACGCAACGCTCAATCCCCGAATATACCTTTCAATATGCATTATAATTATGCCTACTTAAGGTCACATCAAAGCAGGCCCCGCGCGCACGACAATGTGCGCTGCCAAAATGATTTTAATTAACAAATTAGCAATTAATAATAGACCGAACAGACGTTACCCAAAAACACTCTCTCAAAGTGGGAGTGGGACGCTTCGGGATGCTTAGGGAGGAATGGGGGGATCCGATTGAAAACTTCCCTATAGACTGACACAAAGGAAAGTTGAACCAAATGGAGTGCTGAAACTCAATCCTTATCTCTGATTGGAATTGCCTCTCTGGTATCTAGAAAAATAGGAGAAAACTCACAATCACATCATCATCTCCTTACTCTTTGAGCTCTGCAGACTAGAACAATATTTGCTTGAATTTGTTTTCTCTCACAGTCTACCGGCAGCCCCCTCCAAACTCCCCACAGAAAGTGGTGCAAAAATGTTCAGTTGGCAATTAAAACGCAAAGAGAACGCCACCTGAAGTCTTTGTAAAACCAATCAAAAAATACCATATCAGTGCGTGGCCATGGGTCAGGCGAAGGGTTACTGCCGGTTCTGCTGGGGGGTGGTAAAAACTGATAATGGCAAAAGTTGAGGCACGGCACATAAGCCCACACAAACAATGGCAATAAGAGAGTATGTCGTGTGCGATACGACTGTGAGTTGAGGTACAACCAAAGAGCAGAGACCAGACTGCAGACTTTGTGCTGCAGACCACACACTGGCCACAGTATAAACTTTTTGCAGCTGCCATTCCTTGCTGCCAGGGTTGACACCCATTTGAACTGGCGCAAAACCTGTGTGAAAGCGAAACGGATAGGTAGAGTGGGTGTCAGTGCGGGGCGAGGTGGAAGTAGAGATGGATGGAGAGAGCAAAAGAGACGTCCACACAAACAAATTAGCAAAAGGAGCAACCCGAAAAGAAAACAAGCACAAATAAAGCTCTCTGTGGGCAATGTAGGACAGTGTCTCCGGTTCTATTTTGAATACCCTTTCCAGAGGGCTATGACGACCCCATGTCTGTTTCTGACAAAACTAGTATTTCCGCCAAATACCAAAGCTATTCTCCAAAGCTTTGGAAGATTTCAATGGAACCATATACTCAAAAAAAAATATTGCCAAATTTCATTGACATGGAAATTATACCCTTAGATCTGCCAGGGTATCTATACATGCGGCTTTCGATTGTGTATTTATTTTTTGATTTTTTTTCGGGGAGTGGGCGGAAAGTAGGCGGGCGTACAGAGAGAGAATCATCCAGCACGACTGTGCGACTGGCGACTGCTGCAAATGTGCCAAAGTTAATTAAGATCGAAATCAATATTGGCCCTTTAGCTAAAAGCATCAAACAATCCCAACATGCCCGCTCCACTCCGGCCCGGTCCGGTACGGTCTGTTCCGTCTGTCCACTCCATTTCCAATGCGCCCTGGAGGCGTCACCAACGTGCCGCAGTCCTCGCCCTCGCCCTCGCCCGCCCACCCAACAGCATCTACAGAAACAACAACAAAAATGTGTCAAAGTGTGCCGAGGAAAAGTTTCGTTTGGACCCGAATACCAAAATAATTTAAGATATTTTGTGTCTACTAATTCGAACCGTCCGTAGCTCTGGCCATGGTTAACACATTGCCGCATCTTTGATTTGGTGTTTTGGGTCCTGGTCCTGGTCCTGGTTCTGGACTGCGGCGGGACCCCCACTCAAGTATGTAATTTAATTTGCCTAAACTTGGATACTTTTATGTTTGCACGAGCCAACTATAGTCGGACTCGGACTCTATTTCTTGCTCTCGAATAGCATATTTGCTGGCCAAATGGAACGTCTATTCTATGCCCATTCCATTCCCTGGCTATTGTAATTAAATGACGAGCTTTCGTGCTGAAAGTGCGAAACTAGCATTGAATTCCCCCAAAAGAAACTATGCCCGAATGGAATGGAAATTAAATCTGTGTCGCTGGAAAAGTTTCCTTTTGTTGGTGGAGAATAATGAAATAGTTGAAAAGATTCATCACAAGTCGAATCAAAGTAATATTTACGGGCTGTCTTGAACCCAAAATCAGTTCCAAGGAAGGGCGAGTCTCCGTATGATAAATTAAGCGGTGAGATACATATGTATATGAAGCGCGTTCTTTTTGAGTAAATCCGTTACTAATAAGTTACTCTGGAACAGAAAAACCCTTTCATAAGAAATAAAATTAGTCTAGTAACTATTTCTGTTTATATCTCTGTTCTGAAAAATCAATTGGAATTGTCAGTACAATAAAAGATGCAAAGTAAAATCCACTAATCCGCCACTATGTGAACTGTGTATTTGTTATTGGATTTTTCGGACCGAAAAGTACGTATTTTCAATGCATTGTAGGATTCTGGGGACCGTTTCAGATGCCCAAAGTTTTGCCAAGCAGACAGAGACGAAGTATAAGTGAAGAGAGAATTGAAACTCAACGCACCTTTCGTCTAGGGGATATCACGTAATACCCAGCCATAGAACAGATAGTTGGTGCCTCATGCAGCATCTTGGTAATTTTAGTCTCTGGTAAAACTCTCTTTAATTTAAATAGCGCATTTGCAGCTATAAATAAAAAGTAATTTCATATTTTGGAATCAATTAAAAACAGTAATCCCATAATGGATTTTTCAGAATGTAACCCCTGACTTTTACATCAGGTAACGCTCTTATCACAGCCCATACACCCAGAGCCAGAGCTCCGCCCACTCTTTCGCACGCTTAACAATAAATTGATGCCGTAACATGTGTAAAATCTGTAAAATCTGCTTACTAAATGCACATAAATCGGCGATTTGTTGCGGTTGAAGAGCGAGTGAAAGTGGGAAGGGGAAAGTAGCGCAAATTAACATAATCCCGGTGATAATTGAAAAACCCATTTGCGGCCATGTTACATTTTTTTCTTTTTTGTTGAACAAACAATTTTCTGAATATTGAGTATCAACGATTTGGCTTGTCTATTATTGCATTTTAATCGCGTCTGAGCCGATGGGCTTTAACCAGACCTGCTGCTGCTGAAGCTCTGCTTTCGGCTGTGATAACCGATGGCCAACAAAGTTGCCACAAGAGCCCTGGATACTCTCATAGATAAGGATAAGCTGGCGCCAGCGGCAGGTGCAGGTGCAGGTGCAGCACTTCAGCACTTCTAGTACATCACAATCAATATTAATTGCTAAACGTAAATGTGGCGCAATGTTGCTGCACTGCAACCTGCCAATGCAGTTCATATAATTAGGGCAGGTGGCCCAAAAGCCGGACTCTGACTCGACCCAATGCTCATAAAATGCTCGATAGACAGCCCGAAATGTAGCTGGTCTTGGGCCTGAGACTTGGCTAAGACCCGTGTCGGCCTGGAGTGGACTGCTGGGCTGCAGCATTGGCTTCGTATTTCAGCGGCGCAGAGACCGAAATAAAATTAAAAGTTTGTGTTTGCACAGGCCCCGAGTGCTCGTACAGACAGGCAGTTACCCCACTCTCCCGCGGCTGGCTAAATGCATAAAACTTGATATTTTATGTAGGGGGCCAAAATCTCCCGCCCACCCAAGTGCAATCTCTATGCTGCTGCCGGAACCGCCCTCTGCCCTCCTCCGTTGTCGTTGCCATTGTCGTGGCCGTTGTCGTCGTGTCCCGTGACAATTGCAACCGGAAACGCGCATAAATGTTGGCAACTAACTCGATTTTTTGCTCCGTCAGTGCTGCAGTGTGCTGCTGCTGTAAAATATTGCAACAACTTTGTTGGGAGCCAAGAGGAATACTCTTCTAAAATGTTGGTGCTTACAGCTTTTTCTGAATTAGCGGGCGTAAGGACACATTTTCAGGGATAATCAGCTTCATAGAGTATCCAGCTATCACACAGAGAATGCAACGGAAGCGTTCGCTTCAGTTTTTGGCAAATCACGGCACGCATTGCGCAGACACACTTAACGCCTTTGGGGAGTCGCGAGTCAACATGCCTTTTTGTTGCTTCTGATGTTTGGGGCTGCCACAAGAGCAGCCACTGCACGGACCATAAGTTGGAGGCATACGCCCTGAACAGGGCAATGTTTTATTTATTTACGGGTTAATTGGTCGTCGGGGCCTGCCACATTACTCATAATCCATAAAAAAAACGTCATCGAAATGGGGCACAGCGCACACTTCATTAAAATGGCTAAACGGAACGGGGAGGCATAATTTTCGAATTAAAATTCAAAAGTTTGCCATGCCAAATAATGAACTCGCTCCACAATCTGTTGCCAATAGTCAAAAAGTCATAAATTTCAAATGCAGCAACAAAAGCAGCAGCAGCAGCAGGAGTGGCAAGCGCAAAAACGTATGGCCCCAAGAAGTGTTGAAAGAGGCGAGCGCAAGAAATTTGTCGTTGTCGTTTGTCGTTTGCCGAGTCGGAAAATTACTCCTGAATTCATCCATGCATTGTTGTTCCGGTGGGCCATTGGGCGGGGGGGCGCTGCCAATAATAATAATAATCATAACGGCAGCCGAAGAAGCAGCAGCAACGGCATCGGCAACTTCACGCCAAAAGTGCCAAAAACATTTCAATGATGGTGCCTCTGCCTCTGGGCTCTACCACCTCTCCTGCTCCTTCTTATTCTCCTCGTCGCCTCGTCTGCTGCTGCAATAATTTTCAAATTTTCATTTGCCATTGCGCCTCCGAAAACACAGCACAGATGTTGCTCTCTGATGGCTGGGCGAGGGGTAGGACCCGAGAAAGTAAGAATATATAGCACCTTCCTCCCCAATACACAACTCCAATGGCAATGGCAATAGCAATCGCAATCGCAATTCAAACCCTCCGGCCAGCATACTCGTACACACACAATTGAAAACCGATTTTTCTTTCATTCTTTTTTCCGTAAATTATGTGCCAGAAATTGGACTTTTGGGTTCGTTCGGAATTCCGAGGCTTTGTATCGGCACGGCTCCAGTTAGAGGAGGTGGCTCTTGGCTCCATGGCTCCATGGCTCCATGGCGCATGGCACATGGTAGAGGGCACATGGCTCTGGCTCATAATTATGTTGGACCCCGGTCGACTGGATAATTTGTTTGTTATGCAAGCGCTGGGGCTTGAGTGAGCAACGACGTATTGTTGGGCACCTGTCAACAGCTGCAGGAAATTAATTGGTTACACTTTGACTCTGCCTTGTGGTCCAAACATGCACTAATCACGTGTAACAGATCAAATTACGAGTAGATAATACCTCAGAGGTCTGGCTACTGTTGAATTTACGGAGTTTTAGGCACGCCTTTCACTCTTCCGATTGTTTCGATGAAGGCTTCGTTCCCTCCATTGTTCGTTTTCGCCCACAATTTCCACATGCCACCTGCCCCCTGCCACCTTCCGCCTCTTGTTCATCTAGGCAGCCCTACGCAGACACAATGGGAGACTGGAATCCCTGTCAGTTCTGAGAAGCAGCAGAAACCTTAGAGGAACTGCTCCCAAAAATTCGCTACCATATAAAGGTTTTCCTTTAAATTTTCTTAAAGTGAACTCTGATTTCAGTGTGTACCTACACGTTTATAGCAGTAGATTTTCCCTGAGTATGGAAAATCGTCGTCCAGAATAATTTGAAAACATAATCAAAAATTAATACTAATTTCAGTGGCCTTTGCAATACGGCTCAAATAGCTAGCAATCAATACCATAACTACCTTATATGACTTAATAATCTGGATCATTTGTACAATAAAGCTGGTGTAAAGTGGTGCAGCAACTCGACAGGGAACTCATAGTGCAACGCCGAAAAGCCAATTGAAGGAATCACACTTCCAACAGCAGCTGTGGAAAGAAGCCAATTTACACAGCTACAAATTTACCAACTTTTCATCGAGAACCTTAACAATAGCGATGGCCGGTGACACACTGAAACGCGCCTTAGACCGGGAGTCGATGACCCAGCGGCCCCCCAAGCGTAGGCGTTGCAATCTCTTCGGCCAGTCGGCGGTCCTGTCGCGAGACCGCGATGGACCCACCATCTCTTCGGGGTTAGCGCAGACGCCCAGCAATCGCTTCGCCAAGGACAGCTTTGAGCCGAGCCCATTCTCGGAGGCCGCTCTGGCCCAAATGTCGCCTGACAAAATGGCCAAAAATTTGTGCAACGAAATCAAAAGACTGCACAAAGGCAAGCAATTGCCTATCACAGCGGTCGCCATTGAGCGCATGCAGAACTCCGAGTCGAGCGGTTCGGAAATGGGTTCGGACAGTCCACCGAACCAGATGCGGCACTGCGAGAAGGCGTTGTTCACATTCCAACAGGTGCAGCTCATATGCGAGGGCATGATCAAGGAGCGCGAGGATCAGCTGCGCGAGCGCTACGAGTCCGTACTGACCACCAAACTGCACAAGCAGCACGATGCCTTTGTGAAATTCACGTACGACCAGATACAGTGTCGTTACAAGGCAGCGCCCAGCTACTTGTCGTAGGGCACACAAACAAAAAAATTTAACATTAACAATAATTGCAACACAATCTTAAGTGACGGTAGATCTACCGCAACAACCAGAGCCCGCATTAAAACTAAATCAAGAAACATGGGAAACTAAACAAGAAAACCATAGCTTACAAGAAAACTACCATACAAATTGTAAATTGTGTTTATTGGGTTTATGATAAATATTTTGAAATAAATGTAAAGTTAAAGTTTACGACTACAACTACATTATAAAAGTATTTTTAATAATTTTATTACATAATTTTGTCTGTGTTAATTGTTATTATTAATAATAAATGACCTAATAAAAAAAAACATTAAAATAAAATATAAAAAATGCTGTACGGACTAGGGGAAAAAACATGGCGGCAGCCCACAAAACAAATATGCTCATATTTAAAACAAATAAAAATTAAAACCTTTAAGCCAAAATATATCGATCAATAAATTTCGCTCACACCAGACTCAGACCAAAAAGGATTACTACATATGTACATATATATCCATCCGATGTACACAAAAAACGGAATCTAAACCATTATATATATATTACTGCTCTTAACTACAAATGTATCAATAACTACATATATACATATTGCATAAATTAGAATAAGATATACATCTCTGCTATACAAAAAAAACAGCATGGCACTTCAATAATAAAAATTAAAAATAAATATATTTCATGTTTAAATAAAATATTTTAATATTTAGATTAAATATATTTCCTACCAATTGAATACAATTGAATATTCATTAAATATGGAACGTATTATATACATAGCCCGATATTAGCATTAATATTTCTTGCTTGGTCAATTCGGCCCGCCTGCCATTTGAATTTAGTCTTTATATAGAACTCACTTCCCGCACATCGCACAATGGATCTTCAATCTGCCACGGTCTTGACCCCGACCCCGACCCCGCGTGTTTAATGTACCCCATCCTACCTTAATCCTACCCCATCTTGAATCGCTCAACTTACTCATCGCTAAATCGCGATAGCTATCGCTATCACATTCGCTCACATTCGCTATTCCCTTGCCGCTATAGTTATTTTACACTATCCCACACAATAAAACAACTATGTATATTCAACCGAACAATCGTCATTCTTTAAATTAATAGATCGCAAACAAACTCTGGTGAAAAAGCTGAGCAGGTTTTTTTTTACTATGTCACCTTTACCTTGAGTGTATATGGTCACTGTTTAAATAGTTTCAGCAGTTGATTGCTGACTGACTGCATGACCAGGCAATCTGTTTAGGTCAATCCATTACTACAGTGTTTTCCATTCAGGACAAAAAAAAACACGATCGGGCTCCGTCATCAATTAGTTACTTGGCTATTTCTTTCAGGCAGTTTATTCACTTCGCATTTGTTTCCAGCTTCTTCTGTCATATTTATTTTCAATTATAACGCATGCCACTTTGTAATGGTCTTTTATTATTTGCACAAAATATTTTTTTATGCTTGTACTGGAGAGAGCTTTTCTTACTGCTGTTCTTCTGTTGTTGTGGTTTTTCTCTTCTTTCTTTTACTACATACCAAACATTTTTCATATTTTCCGCATTACTTGCATTTATATACAAAGCTTCAGACTGCCAAACATACACATACGCACACACACACACACACACACACACACACACACACACACACACAATGTTATCTCTCAGCTTCCGGCTGAAAGCATTTCTTACTTCGCTTCCATTCCGCAGTCAGTCTTCGGCGCTGCGGCGCTCACTCCCTCGCATCATCAATGGACGGCAACGTGACCACCAAGTTGTCTTGGAAAATGGTCAAAAAATAAATGGATGATTGAATGAAAACCCCGCCAGCTGGCAGAAGGAGCAAATCTATATGTACGTCAAGGATATGCAGGAACAAAAGTGGCCATCGCCAGCACAAGTCCAAGTCATCCCGAGTCTTTAAAGCCATTGGCGGCCGCCAATTTCCGGCTCTGCGTTCTCTTCTTCTTCACTCTCTTCTGCTGGCACTTTTGCTTTGCCACGGATATTCTCTTCTCCACTTCCGTTTTGGCCAACAAAATGCTGTGTGCAACGTCTTGCATTCATTGGCCATAAGCTTGCAATTTGTGTCGTGCCGTGCCGTGCTGTGCCCTGGCCCCACTCTTACTTAAAGCTCACTCACTTGCCCAGCCAAAAGTTGGTTGGCCCAATTTGGCTGGACTCGGACTCGGCTTCGTTGCTAGCCTCAGCCGCCGCTTCTTTTGCTCCAAATCCAGTTGGAGCTGCTTTATTAAATTTAACCCAAGCCCCAGCCCCAGCCCGAGCCCCAGCCGTAGCCACAGCAGCAGCCCAAGACCGAAACCGAATACGAGATCTCTGTCCGTGTCCGAGCGATGACTTGAAGTCAATTGCCGCGCTAAATTTTAGCTCCAATTTCGCGAGCAGCCGAGAAAAAGACAAGCCCGAGTCCCCGGCCATTAAAATGCTTGTTTTCGCTTGGCCTTATTATTACATACATATTTTCTTTTTTGCTCCCTGTCATCTCGTTTCGAAGCCATACAGCCTTCACGGGCCCCTCCTCCAGGTCCCAGACAAGCAGTCTGCAACGCGTCTTCGGGGATAATTGAAATTGTTTGCACAATTTTACACTCCAAAGGCTAATGGAGTAGTCGACCGAGTCGACTGACTGGGCGCCTAACTGAAGGCGAGGCCAACGAGATGGTCCAACAGCAGATACAGTGGCCCCCACAGTTTGCTAACTGGAGGCCATTCTGTCTGTAGGAGCAGGCGGAATCTCGAGCACCACAAAGCAAAACGCCAAAGCCACTGCCCCACTTCCCACTGCCCCACTGGCCCAAGGCTGCACCGCCAGAAGTTGTGTTGCCAGTGAAATGTTAAGCAAATTGAATTTCTGCATAACAAATTGCAATGCAGATAATTTGTGTTAGATAACAAAAGAAACTGAACTGAGGCAAGCCACAAAGCGGGCCACAAACAAATTAAATAATAAGCTAGATGACCTTCAAGGCTTCAAGGATTTCTCAAGTTTTGCCAAGAAATTGAAGTCCCAGGGGCAAATCCAGCAAAAGCTGAAAAATATGCAGCACATTTTTGAGGGCATGATGGGAATTACTGACAAAAGGATAAGAGTACCACTACAATTACCAGAAAATTCTAGATTTTCAAAGGTAAGAGAGATCTCCGTAAATTTAAACCCACATTGGCCTTTCCGCAAGAATGCAGACAAAACATTAAAAATCCATAAGAACATATATTTTTCTGTCTCGATAATATTTTCTTAACTTATTAAAAGTTAAATAGACTAACCAATTAACTTTGATATTTCTGTAGTCGTGTTTTCCCCGTATAAAACAGATGATTCTTGATAAAAGTTATCCACAGAGTCTCCGCGAATTTTATATAAAAAAACAGGGAAGGCTTTCACATTTAATAGCTTGGAAAATCAATCAATATTTCAAAACCACTTCTGTTTTTAGTAGCGTATATCTTTTAAAACGTAGTTTCGATTGTCATAATTTTTGTGGCTTTTAGCATTTTGTCGTACGAACGTAAGATGGAAATTCCCATATACTCTTTAACACTTTATTGCTGTACTTGACCCACATGGAAAAGTTAATTAGTTGTAATGAAATCTGTACCACACTCACACACACATGCACGTACTGGTGTTGCGTTGCGGTTTTGGTCTCTTTTAGAGCGGCTTATGCATGTTGCACATGCAAAGCATGCGTACTCGTACATATGTCTGTCTCTTGATTGGAATGCAATTACAATTGTAATTACTATTTTTACAGCCTTGGCCTTGAGTTGGACTCCTGACAGAGACAGACAGAGACAGACACCTGTGCCAGCGAACCCTAGATGGCAAGAAGGGTGTCAAGAAAAGGAAAAGCCATTTGCATATTAGAAGTGTTTTTCACACCTAAGACACCCACAGACAGTGCAGACTGGAAAGGGCTTCCCTTCCCCTTTCCCCTTTCTCCTCTTCCCATTGCTGTTTATTGTTTGTGTACGTACGCATAACGCCCTGCAAATAAAAGAAGAAATTACAGCTCATTAGAAATATGAAACAAAAATGTAAATAAAAAAAGAAGGCAAAGCACACGCTGCGGGGGGAAAAGGGCTAGAAGAGCAGTAAAAGCAAACAGCAGGAGGCCAACAGAAAAGGATTCAGACACAGCACCAGTGGCTGTGGCAGTGGCAGAGGCAGCAGCAGTGGCTGTGGCAGTGGCAACAACAGGATATGCCAAGGCAGACGACGAGTGAAAAATGTAAATAAAATATTGCACATGGTGTGGGGGGAGAGCCCAGGAACCACTTGAACACGTTGTCAAGAAGTGTGGCTTGCTACATACATAAATATGTATCTTGGGGGATGGATGTGTCAGCAGCAACAACACCAGCAGCAGGAGAAGGAGCAGAACGAAGCAACATCAGCCAAGACACATTATGCGTCGTTTAAATAGCCATAAATCTTGCATAAAAGCACGCGTCCAGCAACAACAATGGAGACGGCACTTGACTGCAACTTTAATATGGAAAATCAGTTGGCTAACGACAACGTGGCAGCAAAAGCAACAGCAGCACCAACAACACTGGATATTTGCAACGCTAATTTAGCATCAAGTCAGAAGTTGGGAGCTGAGAGCTGAGAGCACACGGGTCATCAAGTCATCAGGCGGTATGAGCCCCCTCCTCCTATTTTAAGTTTGACCCAAAGTCTCCGGAGTCGCCGAGTCAAATTGAATTTTGCCACCAAGGCGCTTTGCCGGCATCAATATGGACTCAAAGGGGATCAGCGCTAAATGCTGCACGCAACGTCAACGCCATCCATCTTACTTAATGTCAGCTGCAGCGAGGCAGCAGCACCATCCCCACAGCAGGAGGAACCTCCAGCACTTTCCTCATTATGCGATGACAAAACAACAACTATTAAGCGGCGCCTGCAGAGGCAGCAGCAGCGACAGCAAGCGGAAGCAACAGCAGCGTCCACACTTTTATGATTTGCTAACGACAAGAGCTGCGTCGCTGGCTGCGTTGGCTGTTTAAAAATCAATTTCAACGCCGCATGCAGTCCTTGCAGTCCCTGGCCTTCCACCTTTAAGGCAGCAGCATCCCGCCAGCAGCATCTTGGGCCCGTGTGCCTTCTGCTTATATTCCTGTCAGACAGCGAGGACGAGAACGAGGACGAGAACGAGAGCGACAACGCCTCATGCGCCTCGTACACAACAAAAGCCAATAGACGTCAACGTGATGGGAACAGGCTTCAGCAAGAGCAGCAGCATCAGCAGCATCAGCAGCAGCCATCATCGCACATCTCCCATCAGCCCTAGCCCTGAGCTTCGTAGTCACAGAGGCACACAGGATGAAGCAAAGGCAGGGACAGTGGCCGTGGCAGTGGCAGCGGCAGTGGCAGCCTTTCTTTGGCCTGGCAGCCGGCATGCGTCAGGTGTCCCATTTTAATAAATTATGCAGCCTGCTAAATGCTTAAACAATTGAATTTCATATTTACATAATATGTAATGTGCTGCGACATCATTATGCAGGCATCGGGGGTTCTGTTCGGTTCGTTTCGGTTCGGCATCGTTCCACTGAAGGCGGCATGTGGCCCGCCCACAGTTTATTGAATTATGTTTCGGGGCGTAGAGAGAGTGGCAGCCCCGGAAATATGACACAAATTGTCGCAACTTTGGGCCCAAAACTAAATGCCAGAGAATGGTTACTGTCTCCCTCACCCAATTCCTGGGTTTTCGGAGCGGCAAAATTTCATTTGACGTTTAGAATGGTTGGAGTAGACTTTATTAATTATTTCGCACTTTAACAAATGTTGGGTCATTCATTTGTGCACTTTAATATGGCTCTTGGAATAGTTTCGACAAAAACAATCCCTTCTGGAACCAGTTCTCTCGTGCGAGTTATTTATGAATTTATTCGAGCTCGGAAAATTTCTGCAAAATTAAATCATGTGCAGAGAGCTTTTGCCATATTTTATTACAATCTGAGGAGCGCCCATATAGTTTATGTTGCCCGCATATGTACGGGATATATGTTTGGGGAATTTTCATTCGTTTCGTTTTATATTACGCATACGCCACTTTGGCCGACACGTAGGCTCTGCCTCTGCCTCTGCGGCTGTTGAGATCTCAAATCCCATATCCCCGACATCGGAACACATGCATGCCCAAGTGCCTAATTACGAACATGTGTCAGAGGAGCACAGGCGGCAGAGAGATTGTGTGTTGGGTGTGTGTGTGTGTGTATGGTGTGGCGGCGTCTAATCAAAACTTTTATTTGCATGAAATTAAATTCAAGCAATTGCACTTAATTTGCCAAACAGGCAGCTATGGTGAATAAACAGACAGCGCAAGGAGCGACCGGGATAAGGAAGACAGGAAGAAAAAAAAAAAAAAAAAGAAAACCGAAATTAAAAATCAAGCAGGCGTGGGCGGCAGGGCAGGTCAGGCATGTGGCATGGGGAAGACCCTGGGATGGAACCAGGGACCACGGCAGAAATTATGAGCACGCTGGAGAAATCTAAGACGGTGTTGGATGCTGCTACTGCTTCTGCTGTTGGGCGTGCCAGTCGTAGTCGCCTTCGGAGGAGTGCCAGTCGTTTGAAGTGCCTAAGGAAGCAAACTCAACTCACACACACACACACACACACACACATGCACCCACTCCAGACGACCATAAATAAAGTATTTGATGTGCATGAAGTTAATGTCTTATTATGCCCAAGTTGTCAAAAACAAGCGACCCCCAGACCCCACCCGACCCGACCCAACCAGATCGGGTGGCCTTCCTGCCTGCCTGCCTCGATGTTAGTTAAGGCGTGCTTAATGTGCGTGCGGGCGGTTTTATGTGGGACGCGTTTGGGCCAGGCCAGGAGAGGGCGTGGATTTTATTAACTTGAGCGCAGTGTTCGCGCCAGCTCGGTTCGGTTCGGTTTTCGGGCGCTCGACAGACAGCGAGCGGCTTGAGTTTTGATTTGGCTTAAGTACATCAGCCGGCGCCAGTTTAATGATAACAAACTCAACACAAGTGATAACGCGTCAAATTACCAAACAGACCGAATGGGTGTATGTGTGTGTGTTAGCCAAGATGAGAGAAAAGGAGAGCAAACGAGATGACGCGCTGGTGTTGTAAATACAATCAATGAATCTCAACTGGTTGTCTTGCCGACCCAGCCGCCCCGTCCCCGTTTGCGTCGTGTGTGTATGTGTGCATGTCTGCCAAAAACGAAATTAGGCAAATTTAATGAATTTATGCTGGTGGCATCTCCTTTGTAATCCGAGTGCGCGCACACCAAAGTAAGTGACCTGCTTCGTTCTTGGTTAAGTGGCCTTGCTCGAGAGAATCCCAGGGCCTGGGCCCTGCCTCGTGTGTGTGTGTGTGTGCGCGTGTGGCAGGGGTAAGAATGAAAATGAAAATGAGCCAAAGCCAAGCCAAAGCCAGAAGCTAGAGCTGGATAGGAGGAGCAGCCTACAACCGCCTAATGTGGAAGTGGATGCAGCGAGGTGTACGGTCTGGAGGCAATTTCCCCGGCAGTTGTAAATGCGATGAGTGCGTGGAGTAAATGTTGTGTGGCTGCTTAATGCCCCACCGAGTGCCGTCACCCAGGAACCCAGGAGGGGAGAAGCAGACTAAGTAATCCAAGTCTTAAATTACAAGAAGAGATTAGGTAATGCACTCGTACTTTCCGATTCAACCGAATTTCTTCATCACAATTATTAGTTCAATTATTATGCTGGGACAGTCAAGTGGGCGCCATTTACTTACTCCCGAACTTCTAATGCTTATAGGAGTGTTCTTATTGAGAATTACTTACTTCTACGCTGGACAGGACTCTGAAGTGTAGACTTAAAGGCCCCTTAACTCTTTAGTTGGTTTTATTCAAACATATGGATTCCATCAGAGCCTTTATCGAGTCAAATTTTAAGCTTTTTGCATTTTTAACCATTTTTGCCCAATAAAGTGCTTCGAATGAAGAACCTGAAAGCGACAGTTATGCATTGGCCTGTTTAGGAGCGTAAGTTTGGTTTTTTTTATATGTCAACATGGACAAGGAAATGATATCTATCGATACTTAAAGAAAAACTACTTCAAACTTTCCAAAAACTCGAGAAAAACGATGGTTTTTGATTCCATAAGGAGATAAACCCTCAACATTAATTGGGAGGTACTCGGATCTGGCCAATTCAACAATGTCCCCACTTAATGACGCCGTCGTCCCGACTCGATCTACTGGCTTAAACGTTAAAAATGATTTTTTAAAAAACACTTACAGAGGAGTGGGAAAAAATGAGACCATAATCGGTGCAAACAGGTCGCAAAAAATAATATCAAATATAAATCTATAAACGTTCAATTGAAAAAAAGAAAATTCACAAGAAAACTGGTTCAAAAAAACTGTGCGATGGAAAAAAGCAATAGTTTTGTTTTAAATTGTTAAAACTGTTGAAAATAATTTTAATAATTATACAAAGTTGGTTTTGTTGAAGATAAAATATTGGTCTATCAGCATACATACATTTGAGCCACTGTATGTACATATGTATGTGTGGATACTTAGCAGGAATGATGATAAAATAGGAATAAACGAGAACAAATCTATACCCTAGCTATATAAATATATATTCTTTGTTTTCTTTTTTAAATTATTTTAAACCCCGTTAACTTTTTTATGTAAATATATGGTACATAGTACTGTAAGTATAAAATGATAACTATCCACTGACCACCAGGACAAACTTTTCCATCAGAACTTGATGGTATTTCCTCAAAGTTGTTTCGGTCTTCCATATCGTCCAATCATTGCTATGGCCGCCTTCCGACAGCCCAACCCCCCAGCATTACCCAATTCAAGCAATTTAACAAATGACTTCCTTCTCGGCTCCACCGCAACCGCAAGTACGCGACGCCCCATCAGCAGTCGGTTGTGCCACGAATCTAACCACATTCACGTCGCCTACAGCGTCATTATCCAGCCCAAGCATCTGTACGGATGGACCAAGTGAAGCGGGGCCCAACAGCCTGAGAGCCAAACTTGTCATAAGAAATATGAGCAAAGTAGTACGAAAAAGAGAAAGGCGGAGAGGACGGACCGAAGCCAACATTTCGTCCGTGTCCGCCGTGGAGGGAGAGAGCCAAAGTCGAAAGTGAATTGGCTTCATTGCGTCTAAATGTGGTGTCAGACACGGTTGACGTTGGTGGTGTCCACCCTCTAGCCGGGGCTGCCTGCAACCCACGCCCGCTCCTGCCACTGTCGATTTCTTATCTGACGCTGTCAGGGTGGCAGGAAGGTCGGGAGGGAGTGCGCTCCTCGTATTGACACTGCTCCAGTGTGCTGCTCCCCAAGTGCTGTAGTACTTAATGATGTCTGAAAAAAAAAGAATTCTGCAATCACGATTGCTGTGCACCGACACCCGTTCCCGTTGTGGGACTTTTATGGGAATTCCTGGGAGGACTGGAATTCCTTTGTGTTTCAAGCTTAAGACTTAATTGAATTTAATACATGAAATGAACCCAGAAGTGCATTGTCTCACTCTTGGCGGTTGTTTTTTCGGTTTTTAGGTAGTAGTAGATATACACACGTTTATTATTTTTCCAAAAAGTAAAATGAAAGTGAGAAATTCTCCTTGTACATACAGATTTCTTTTGTATTTAGTGTTAATGTGTTTCTGTTTGTTTTATGTTCTGTTTCAGTTTCCGTTCTTTCCTACTTCTCTCATTCTCTGGTTGTGCCGTAAAAAGGTATCCAAAAGTTAATGTTCCAAAAAGTAAATTGAAGAATTTATCAAACAAAGGCCGCCAGATACAGCGGGATGTCAGCCTTTGCTCATTGTCATCAATGGGACAGACGGGAATGATCCTAACACTTTCTCCTTCTCCTTTACATCCTTACACTTCTCCTGTTGCAGCATACACACACAACGCGCTACTTTCTTGCTTTTCTTTTCTAGGTTTTTTTGTTTTTGTTTAGTTTAGTGATAGGTTGTTGAATTAAATTAAGAAATTATCACATCATATTTGAAAATTGGTTTTGCGTTTAAGTAAAGAGTGTTTGTTTTTGATGCAGTTTTTCAGATGGAAAAGGTCTGCCCCTTTGGGTGTGGGGCAGCAACAAATAATTTACACTTCACAAATCATTTAAACATAAAGATGCTATGTTCAAAGTGCGGTTTGTGTCGCTGAGAGTCTAGTCCAAATCCGGGGTGGTTCTTTCCTCACAAAACGATGAAAAGTACGAAAACTTAAACTTAGGCTACGAACTTAATTTAACTTAGGGCCTAGCGCTGTTTAGTTTTGCTACTGATGAAATCTCCTGTTTCTAATAGTTTCTGCTTGCTTTAGTCGAAGCGCGTGTGCCGACCACCGTCGCCGCCGCCGCCACCACCACCGCCGCCGCCGCCGCCGCCAAAGCCGCGTCCATTGCTCAGGCTGCCCTTCTTGAAGCCACCGCCGCCGAAACGACCGCCGCCGCCGCCACCACCGCCATATCGGGAGCGTCCGCCGCCACCGTCGTAGCGGGAGTTGCGGGCAAGATTCTCCAGGGCAGGATTGATTTCCTATAAAACAGCGAAAGAGGAAAATTAAATTACTAGCTCCCTTTCCTCCTTAACGACTGGACTCACCTGATTAGCCTCTCTGAGCACGTCGACAAGCGCCTTGGCCTGCTTGGCATTGTTCTTGGTGAAGAAGGCAAAGGATGTGCCCTTGGTGTTGGAACGTCCTGTCCGGCCAATGCGATGGATATAGTCCTCGCTGTTTTGTGGGTAGTCAAAGTTGATGACATACTTAATGCCATCCACATCTGTTTGGTTCGGAAAAGATGCGAAAAATTGTTCAGATTAGTCGGATGGACCAATGGGTATCAGAGGGAGAGAGCGATTAATAGGGGGGGGTGGATAATTATCATAATTAAACAACAGTTTTTCAAATTGCCAAATGTTTTTCCGCTGTGGGCGATCGGATAATCGCTTGCAACAATTTGTAGCGTTTTTTCGAGATGTTTTACACTTTGAACACACTTATCTTTTTTTGGGTTTGTTTTGTTTTTTGGTTTTTGTTTTTTGGACATTAGCAGCATATACTTTGTTTGGTTTTGGTTGAAAGTCTTTTTGTTTGGGTATATGTTTTTAGAAAAAAAGAAAATGTTTCAAAATGTACGTTACCTTCTTGGTGCTATAAATTGTTTCACTCAATTTTCTCTCTCAATCAAAATCTCAAAGCTTTTGTGGCGTCGCGCAGCTCGTGGTCCAAACTCTCCCAAAAAAAGAATCGCACGGCGAAGCGGGCGGCGAGAGTTTGTTGCATTGAGCCGCGTGCGCCTCTCTCTATATACGCGAGTAGTGGTAGTACTCTCGCGTGTGTAGGTGTGTTTGTGGAGGCGGCCAACGCCAACGGCAACTGTCATGGCCATGCTCAACGGTAGTATGGCCACGGCACCGGCAGGCAAACCGCAGCATTGGCACCGGCAACGTCAACCGCATCCTCCGCATAGACAGGAGGACAGGACGGAGGCGCGCCGCTAGATGCGTTGGCCAGGAGGGGTAACGGTAACACAACAACAAACGGCCTGTCCAGTAGCAGTCGCCACCACACATTATGACGGGCCATTGTCGATGGCGGCGGCGCAGGCGCAGGCACAGGCACAGGCAGTCAGGCAGTGGGCGTGGTAGCTAGGCGCACTCAGCAGCAGCAGCAGTGACGACGAGAACAGGAGACAGCAGAACCGTCAGCAGAAATTCCGCATCATCTTCAACCCACAGCCCACATATCGCTCCGATCCGATCCGCTCCCTCACTCAATCCCGCACACAACGCTCTCCTCATCGTTCGGTTCAGTTCGGTTCGTTCTCTCTCCACAAGCAACTACGAGTAGACTGTGGGCGTGCTCGGCAGGTGTCGGTTGGTTGTTTGGTTGGTTGGTGTGTGTGTGTGTGGGGTGAGGATCTGATCTGATTTTTGTGGCTGGTGTGGTGTTCAGGTGCGTGTGGGTGGGTGGGTTTGTCTTTTGCTTGGCTGCTTGCTTTTTGGTGGTGCATCCGCTGGCAGGTCAGGGCAGGAATGGCAGGCAGGGCAAGGGTCACACCTTGGTGGTGGTCTCTGTTGCTGATGCTGTCTGGGCGCCGCCGATGTTTTGACAGCCTCTAGCCTTCTGGGGATGTCTTTTTATTTGTTTTTTGCCTGCTTTGTAGCGCCGCCTTCTAACTGCTAGCTGCTGGGGCGGCTGCTGGCAAGTGTTGGCCAGGGTTGGGTTGTGTTGTGATGGTTGCCTGAGGCTGGCTGCGTTGTTGTTGATTGATTGATTGTTGGTCGCAATTAAACTCTTTCTCAATACAGACTGCAGAGGCCACATATGATGCATGATGTTGGGGATATGTCGTGTCTCTCATGCGCGTATCCAAGCCGAAACGAATCTCGATCGTCAGAAACTTTCATAGATCCTTTTGCCCAAATTAAAATTCTCATTGGAGATTGGCAAAAGTCGCTCAAGTTACGAGTACTCGCAAGGGTCGCACGGGTAGCTCATTTATCTCATTTATCCTCCCCATCATACTACAACAATCGGCCTCTGTAAACGAGAAAGAAACAGAAAGAGGGAGAGAGAGAGAAAGAGGCAGAGAGAGACACGCACAAAGACCACGTTGTGTGTTATACACACACATACGCGTGTATAACAACATACATGTATAACAAATACATATGTATATTGTTGATATTTTTGCAAGGGTTGGGCCGGGACGGGTGCAAGGGGGGTTGCGGGCGGGTGGGGGGTGGAGTAAAAGTTCAAGTTGATTATTTAAGTTTTTTGATTGGCATTTTGTTGGCTTACTGACTAATAACTGTTTTTTTTTTTTTCTGTATGGGCGCGCTCTATACGATATTTATATTGGGTGCGATTGGGAGATAGCGGTTCGGGGGATCTTTGCGGAGTACATTCGCATGTGTGTGTGTGTGTGTGAGTGTGCTTATGGATGGATGATCTATTACGTGAACTTCTGTGGGTGATATTAAGGGGAAGGATGGGGGGTTTGGTTGGATTGGGAATGTTTTTATATAAGCAATAGCCCTACTATAGAATGTGTGTGTCTGTTTGTCTATGCTCTAAGAGACCTTGTTCGTTTTCATTCCAATAACTACTACAAGAGGGTGCTTTGTTGTGCGGTGGCTGTCTGGCTCACGGCGGAAACTTACCCAGACCACGGGCCGCCACATCGGTGGCTACCAGAATGTTCGATTTGCCCGAACGGAATTCGCGCAGGACAAAATCACGCTCCGACTGCGACTTGTCGCCGTGAATGGCGCCGCAGCGCACGCCGAAGCTGCGTATGAATCGCACCAGATTGTCCACGCGTCGCTTCGTCTCCACAAAGATGATGATCTTGCCGGGATTCTCGCTGGTGTCATAAATGTCCGACAGGAGACTCTTAAGCCTGCGAGGGGATTATGTGTTTAGTATGCGAATATTTTTGGAGTGAAAGAAAACCTACTTCTCTTCCTTGCTAAACTCATCGCACACTTCCACCACCTGGCGGATGTTGTGATTGGCTGACAATTCGAGGGAACCGATGTTGATCTGGATGTAGTTGCCGAGGAAATCCTCGGCCAGCTGCTTGACCTCCTTGGGCCAGGTGGCGCTCCACATGAGCGTCTGACGGTCGGGACGGATCTGTGAGACAATCTTGCGGATCTGGGGTTCGAAGCCCATGTCCAGCATACGATCGGCCTCGTCCAGCACCAGGTAGGTGCATCGTTTCAGATTCGTGCCGCCCGACGAGAGGAAATCAATGAGGCGACCGGGCGTGGCAATAACAATCTCGCATCCGCGCTGCAGATCGCGCATCTGGCCACCCTTAGGGGCGCCTCCGAAAACGCAGGTGTTGCGCACATACGAGGACGAACCGAACTCGGTGGCCACCTGCTGGATCTGCTGGGCCAGCTCACGCGTTGGCGCCAGCACCAGGGCAATGGGTCCGTCGCCGCGCTGCAGCGGCTGCTGGTTGTTGATGTGCACGATGGCGGGCAGAATGTAGCCCAGGGTCTTGCCCGAGCCGGTCTTGGCAATGCCCACAAAGTTCGCACCGCTCATCGCGATGGGCCAGCCCTGCGCCTGAATGGGTGTCGGCTCCTTGTAGCCCTGGCGGCGGATCTCCTTCGTCACGTATTCGGGCAAGTATACCTCACCGAAGTCCTGAATGGGATTCTGGGCCTGGCCGCGCACAGTGATCTCGTGCTCGTCGCGATACCGCTGCACCTCGTACGGGGAACGGGCCGAAACGGTGGCGTGCTCCTGATAGAAGTTCTTCTTGAACGGCGTCAGATTGGAGAAGTCGACTGGGCGCATTGGCAGATCCTGGCTACCGCCGCCTCCGCGACGATCGCCACCGAATCCACCGCCGCCAAAGCGGTTTCCGCCGCCTCCACCGCCGCCGCCGCGATCATCGCGACGCTTCTCAATCCGTCCATTGCGGACGCCATGGTAATCGCCTCCGCCGCCACCAGCGCCAAAGCGGGACCCTCCTCCTCCGCCGCCGCCGCCACCTCCGCCGCGACGGTCTTCACCGCCACCGCGGCCATCGCGACCGCCACGGGAATTTTGACCGAAATCACGATCGTGTGGTGCCCTGGAAAATGGAATGGAATTTCAAGGGAATTAATTAATATATTTGCCCCAAATTGTTGCTAGTTGTGAAAGGAAGGCTCAAGAAAAGAAATATCTCTTTAATCTTGCTCTTCTCGCAACACTTTTGGCGCTGAAAAGCAGTCAAGGTTGTTGGCCTTAATCTTTAAGACTAGTATTTTTCGATTTTGGATTTTCCTTGACAGATAGTTGCATCATTTTCTTTTCTTAAGTATTTCTTTTGGGGAGGAGTGGTGAGTGGTGGTAAAGTAAAAGGCTTTGGCGGGTCTTACTTTGCTCGCATGCTGCCGCTCGACGTCTGATGTCTGAGTCTAAGACTTGGCTGACTTTCTTTCTGTGTCGGTAAAGAGCCGTTAAACAGCCGACAGAGGAGCTATGCTAGTGTGTGTGGTGTGTGGCACCGGCCTGTGCCAGAGGGAGACGGCGAGAGACAACCGCAATAAACTTAAATAAAACTAATTGCGTGTTATGGAAATTAAATAAATTTCGGATAATACAAACAGTAAAGCAAATTTGATTGACAACAACATGCAACTCTCCCACCATATATCCTTCTACCCATTTCGAGCCCCCGCGGATTGCTCAACTAAACAACTCCCGCCCCTGCAACACACAACTGGGGCTCTGGGCTCTGACATTAATCAATGTGGGGTTGCACCCAAGGACTGCTGCCACGACACGACTCGACTCGCTCCACTCCAATCCTGGCCTGCCTATTGCCCTGTCAATTTGGTCCGTTGCCCCTCTGTTTGTGTTTCTGTGTCTGTTCCGTTTTGTTGGCCTCTGGCACGCCAACTTGGCCAACTAGCAGCAGAGCGGAAACGGAACGCTCCGAACGTTTATGAGACAGCCAAATGACTCGAACGGGTTAGGGGGAGACCAGCGGGTGGGACTTTCTGTGTGCCTACCTGTCGCTTTTTGACATGCAAAAGGGCACAATCGCAGGCGGAGGGCTCATCATAATCAATTGGCGTCATTTGACATTTTAAACTAAGCGCGTTCATACGTCGGTGTATAACGTGAAATCCAATTACAACTAATCTCGAGAATGGTATCTTTTTCATATCAAAATAGCGGCGTATTATTGCAGATAGCGATATAGATGTTTCTACAATTTTCGTACCATATCAAACTTGCTTTTCACCACGTGCAACCATGATGAAAACCAGAAAATCGCTGTCTCGATACATTCCGCGCATAAACGAAACATCAGACAGAACACAAAGCGGCCGTGCGAGCGGGACAAAACTAGTCAGTGACAGCCGCCGACTGTGCTACGAAACTGTTATACATGCGGCCGAAGCACGCGAAAAATGCCGCCGTCAACAGGCAAGACCCTCTCCTCTCACTCTAGCGCACGCCCTGTGTGAATGTTCGTGTTTGAACATACAGACAAATTAAAATGCTATAAAAAAGCAAACGAAGCAAAGACACGTTTCACAAATCAAGCAAATTCTCTTTATGACGTGCGCTGTCGTTCTTGCCAGTTAGTTGTTGCTCTTGCGGATGGCTACATAAGAGAGAAAGAGGAGAACACTGGGAGCACACCACTGTCAAAATAATTATCGGACCATGTGTTTTTGCTTTGCCTTGCAGTGGCCTCTCTCCCGTTTACCCGTTTTCACATTTTCACATTTTGCTGTCTTTGCTCTTTCTCCCTGCTTTTTCAAGCGCAGCCCGCACCTAATTACTCATCACAGCCCGTTTCGTAGGTGTACAGAAATACACGAACACGCCGAGCGCAAGCAAAATGGCGGCGGAAAAAACCAGCGGCCCAGCTGCTGCCCCGTACTGCGTTTCATAAGCCTTTTATATTGTTAATTATTTCGCCGTCTGGCGAGTGGGGATTACTTACATTACTCCTTCAATTTTGATTTCCTCTGTATTCACGTGTGGATCAGTAAAAGGCGATTTCCTCGCACGTTTGGACACAGTATCTTGCTCGTCTGCTTCAGGGAGAGAGTATGTGGATGTTCTTGACGTTTCTAGTAGTCTGGATGACAAACGAAACGCACGCTGTGCCTGGGAGATACTGGGTAATAATACTCTGGGTATACTGGATACACTCGACTCCTGGCGACTGGGGCTACTCGGACTCCCGTGGAACTGTTGTGGGTGTTCTGTGCAGAGCAAAGCGAAACTGCTGCTGGTCGTTCTGTTGGTCGAGGAAAAAAGAAAATGGCGACGTTGCGTTATACATTTTTCCGCACTGCTTGGTGAAATCAATAAGTTGCCCCAGCTGCACGCCGGCCGTGCGACGGTCTCGCACGACTTTCGCGTCACGTATTGCATTAACTTTAGCATATTTAATTAATTTTCTTTTGACTAGTACAGCACTTCCCACAGATTATAAATCTACTTTTACCGCAGCGCGTGTCTTACCTAACCTCGTCCAAAATGGAAATGAGGAAGAGCGACTCGGCGGTCTGACCAAATAATCTTTTTTGGCCCATCTGGCAACAATATTACTATTTTACAGGATCTGGCAGCCCTGATAAAACATTGCTAGTACACCTATGACAATAAAATTAGTTATTTTTCAAACAATAACAATTGTAGATAATTTTTATTGAATAATGTGGGTGGACAAGAATGCATCCAACGGAATTGCAAAATGAGCGAAAATACCACGAAGGCTGGCATGGTGTGGTGGTCGTATGACACTAAGCTCCAGTCACTTCTTCCGGTTATATGTCGCAGAGCAGTGGCACTCTTAGAGTAATAATCATGTCAAACTCATATCTGCAAAGTTTATCAATATAGCATTTTTGTCGCTTTGCATATATTTCTGTGTCTTTAGACATGAAAGATTTTTCAGTATAGTGTCGGACGACCATAAAAACGTTCTAACCTCCGAGGAGGATGCCAGACTGTTATACGCTACACGCGTTAGAGTTTTTGTAACCACGCGTTAGGAAGACGTATTTGGCGTGTAGCCGGCATCCCCGCTTTTCCTGCAAATTTGTTTGGAAAATTGGAAAATATTAACTAAAAATGTCGAAAGCACATCCCCCAGAGCTGAAAAAGTACATGGACAAACGTATGATGCTGAAGCTCAACGGCGGACGCGCTGTGACCGGCATCCTGCGCGGCTTCGACCCGTTTATGAACGTGGTGCTGGACGACACCATCGAAGAGTGCAAGGACAAGACGAAGAACAACGTGGGAATGGTGGTCATCCGCGGCAACAGCATTGTCCTGGTCGAGGCCCTAGACCGGGTATAGTGCCCGCTAATGTGCGGGCCCTACCAACCGTCGCCGTCATGGCTATCACCGTAGCTATTATGTGTAGTCTTAAGGCTCCAACAACCACATCCACTGTATACCTTCAGAAAAGCCACAAAAATCGTAAATAAATTAATATAAATAACGAAATTATAAATACTGCACGTGAACGAGTTGGTTATCATATTTTAGAATAAGAATATGGGTTGTGAAATGTGTTCCAGCACGTTTTTCGCGCCAAATTCGCATTTCATATGAATGGTAAATAGCGTTATTATTATGTTTTGTGTGCATATGAACTAAAACAATTGATAATTTTCAGATTGGCGGCGAAAAGCCTTACCACATGGAGACCTAGGATGTGTCAGGCGATAGCAGGATGTGGCAGGAGTCATAATTTTTGTTGCAAATTAATTACATTGCCCTTGCCGCCGTTTAATAAAATAAATCATACATATGTGTTCCGATGCTCCGGGACATACAACACAAGCAAAAGGGCATCGTTGGAAAAATGTAGAACATTTTAGAAAATATCCTCAAAGTCATCAGAACGATAATAAATATGCTAGTTCTTGTAAACACGACGGCAGCGACCCGTTTTCGTAGTTACATATGTAAGTGGACATCGCGGACCTGTACCTAATAATGAATTTTAACATATTTGCAGGGCTCACATTTCTCAACAAAAAGAAACCACTAACAGTAAATTTTCGAGTTTCAGGGCGATAATTTATTATAGTCTACGGATTAATTTATGAAACTAGCAAATCAATGTGATTCATATTAAAAGGGGAAGTGAGAGCAGAGCTGAAAAGAATCTACAATCCCAGCAGGTGGCAGAAGCCACGGTACATTTTGGCACGACGACCCTGAAGGCAGCCGTACAGCTCGTTGATCTTGAGGCAGTCGATCTTGCTGATCGTCTTGCGCTGGCCGATGCGGACGCCCGGTTGCAGCGGCGTCATGGTGGGCTTTTGGCCCTTCTTCTTGCTGAAGTAGAACTCGCCGTAGTGCATCACCGAGTTGTAGTCGTAGTCGAAGGCATATTTTCCCTTCTTGCGGGAGATCAGCTTGAAGTTCTTCCGGAACCGTGGCACAATGTTCTCCCAGTGGATTTTCACGAAATTGTCGCGATCTGCGCGCGACTGCTCGTGGTAGATGCCAATGGCGTGCATCAGCTCGTGCATGATCCGGCCCTCGCTGCTGAAGCAGTGTGCGCTGGTCTCGTCCGGCCGCTGAAGCGACACTATCTGCTCGCCGCCTCGCTTGCCCACGTAGGACCAGCAGCCCTTGGGCCCTTCCTCGGGCGGCTCAATCAGCAGATAGTCTTCGACCTCGCCGTCGTAGGGAACGAACTTGATGCAGGTCAGCGAGTTGAAGGTCTTCAGGGCCTGAACAATGGCCTCCCGCTCCTCGTTCACGTACCGTGGACTGATCTCGAAGGGTATGGTGCCGTTGGGCCATAGACGCTTCGGGTGTCGCATTGGATTAACGCCCAGTCGCAGGGTTATGTAGGTGTACGGATCGATGGCTATGTCGCCCTGGAACAGGCGGGGCATCGTTTCCGGATCATCGATGCCCAAGTCATCGTTGCCAATGTCCGGCCCATACGGATCGTACTCGTCTGCAATAGATACAGAATAATTTTCATTGAGGAAAGATCTTTCTTAATTGAGGGACTGGACGCACCTGCTGCTACGCTGCTGAACTCGTGCTCGAAGAAGTCCACTCCTGCGGGATATTGGCGCGTCGGTAGTTTGGCACTTTCACTGGATGGTGGCGAGGCCATCACTAGCACAAGTACCACCACTACCACTCCACTTAATTGTGCACACATTATAATACGCCTTGGATTTTGATTTTTCTTTGCTGTAACTATTTCCATTGGATCGTTATTTGTTTACCGCGTCTACGCCATGCCATGCCGCATTCAAACCGAACAGCTGCACACAAAATTGGTAACTGAACCCCGGGACCCAAGCGGCGGGCGACTACCACTAGCGACAGCAGCGGCATCGGCGGCAGCAGCGACTTTGCATTTTAATTTATGCAAAATGTGCGAAAATAAAAGCTAAATAATGTTGAATGTTGGGCATCCGATGGCCACGCAATCGCGCCGCATGCAAACAGATCCAAAATCCATCAGCTGGTAGGCATTGCACCTCTGAGCCGAGCTGAGCCGTGATCTCTCTGCTCAAACACGGCCCAGAGACATGCATGGGAGATCTTGTAATTTGATGCCAACGCTCGATGGCCTACTGGAAATGGAATACACACTGGGGAAAGAGTATTCCAACTGCGTTGGGGGTGTTTTTTATCTCTCGGATTTTGTTGTAAAAACATGCACCATCGTGAAATGGGATATCTCCCAGGGTTATCACCCTGATTCTAACGGGATCAGGCTGATGGCGTGACCATATGACCATATTCATTCGCATTCATTCCTCAGCTCTAACAGATGTGTCAGGTAACGTAAGGAACTGTTTAAACGGGCCATCAGCAGCCTGATTGAAGCTTGTTTCATCAAACAGTTTTGCATCATGGCTATGTAGTTGGTGTGTAAATGTGCTTGTATTAGGGAAACAGAAATCAGGCTGCTACTTCCCCGCTTAAGAGGTCCTTAATGAATGCGTCTGTGCTTCGCGGGACCATTGTGGATAACAAAATATAAATATTCTCGTGGGTCTATTATCGTGCCTAGGAAGGGTATCAACGCTTTGGCTTCGTGCATGATTTGGTATTATTATTTTGTTGTCGTTGGTCAGGTTCACGTTGGCGCTAACGTTTTAATGTAATAAATTTCGCAAAATTGATTTCAACGTGGCTCCAACAGCCCCTGCCGCTGCCTAGAGCTCTGCCGGCACGGAGCATTTCGTAAACGCTCAAAGTCAATTTTCAGCTGTCTCTCTCTCTCTCTCTCTCTCTCCCCCATTCTCCCATTTCCATTCCCAAGCCGCTGCCAGAGTGTCTGACTATCCGGCTGTCTGTCTGTTTGGTTTCCAATTCGTTTGTTTGTCGTCTCTGCTTGATGGTTGCTTGCTGGGTGCTCTGTCGGATGGGCTTGATATGTGACACCTTGGACTCTGAGGTGGGACTTGGAGTGGGCATCGCAGCTCTGGGCCTGCACTTTGCACCTAGCTGGGACTTTCTTGGGGGCTTTCATTAAGCTGCCAGTGGGAGCTATTAAGTCGGCCTGTCTGTCTAATCTACATCTCTGTGTGTGGCTTATTTGACAGTCCATTTTAATCGTTCATCATTAATTAGGCGAAATTAGTTTCCCTGTCTCAATTTGCATATTTGTTGTGCAGCAACACCAAACAACAACAGCATCTGCCCAAACACATTTCATCGCGATAAGTTCGGGGCCAAAATGAGTTTTGTATGTGATTTGGGAATTTTCAAATTAATTAAGAGATCTCTATTGAACACAATTGGGTATGGCTTACAAATCATATAAGTAAATCAGAATCATAATTATTGGGCGTTAAGCAATGATATCTATCAATCCCATAAGTTTCGTTCAGTTGGTTCCCTCCTTCCTTGATCTAAAGTGTTTCCAGCTTATTTATGAGTTCTTGGACTCTTCGATTAATATTGCTCATTCGTTTGAAACATAAACATAATATGAACAGACATTTTAACCATAATAAGTGTTTCAACAATTCAGAAAATTCACAAAAACATAAAACTACATAGTGATAACTAACTGAAAATGGACTTTCATTAGGTATTATGCTGTACAATAAATTCCTCTACATTGTGAGTAGAAATAGTTCAAAGTTAAGCTCCACTATGAAGTAAGTCCAGGAATGACTCTTCACTGAAGTTACCTTTGTTTATTCCCTTATTGTTCCCATGCCCCCATTCAATCAGTCAGTTTAGCCAGCAATTGTCATAATTCTCCTGGTTGAACTCGTAAACTTGGAGCCGCTTCCCCACACGGCACTGATCCACCCATTGAAAGAGCCCAACGATGCGCCGGCGGGTCTGTCGTCGATTGAGTTCAGCCACTTGACTTTATGTGTCAGCTGGGCAATAAAAATGCGACACCGAGTAATTTTGCGCCACACACAGAGACACACGGGGACAGGGAGAAATAGAGGAAGACCTCACTTGGCCGAAATCAAAAGCAGGCGGGCATCAAATACAAAACAAAACAAACCAAATGAAATCCAAATCCAAGTCCAAGCCAGCGACTAATTCAAAGTTGTCACGTAATAAAACACAGATACAACCGAGAAAGAAAAAACAATAAGCTACAAAAGCGAGAAAAAATCGCTCGACAAATAATAAAAATACAAGAAATTTGCATTTTTTTTGTAAGAGAGAGAGAGACATGGAAAGAGAGGGGCGACGCGTCGTCGAGGGGCAATCGATGGCGACAAGAAATTTAACAAAGTACAAATTGTTATTTGATTTGATTACGTAATGACGTCACAAGCACGAACACACACACACACACACTGCGTCACTCCACCTCCTACCCATGAATTTCTTCGCCGACATTTTATCATCAACTGGCATTTGCTATTGTTATACTCTTGCAAAATATATCATACATAGGCTTGAACAAGATGATTTGTAATTCATAGAAGGAAGCATATCGCAAAGAATTCATAAAGGGTATAGTACATACAGTGCCGGACTTAAGTATTAGCTCAGCAATTAAAATTCAGTTTAATTTTATCTAATAAATAAAACAATTTTCTATAAAATAAGGTATAATATTGGGCAAACCAAAGTATTTCCACGCTATACAACTAGATATGTAAGCGTTTCGAGATTGATCTGCCGTGTTGTGCAATTGGAACGATGGTTCTGCCAGGGTATCTAAGGATTCGGCTTTCGGGCCCGGCTTTCTTGTTTTTATTGTGTTTGTTTTAGTTTTCGTTTCGGTTTATTTTGACACCCAAACTGATATCTTCAATTGGATTCCAAACTGAATTAATTGAATTGCATTAAAGCGGTTTCCGTGATTTGTGGCTGCGTTGATAGCAGGCAGCCTCTCCCAACCCTTCTCTGAATCTGCATAATAGAAAGATAATAATTGACGTTTGTAAAGGCTGCTTAAATGGAAATGCGTCTTAGTTGAGGATTCCGAAAAATGAACAACACAAATTGCTGAATTTTGCTTTTTCTTTGTGTGTTGCAGCGATGGTGGCGTGGAGATTGTCATGGAAGATGGTAGGAGAATTAATTATAATGTTCGTTGAAATGAAAGTTTTTTCCCCATTCTGCCGCATTTTTTTTTTGTATTCTTTGCGCTTAATAAAGCGGAAGGAAGCGCAGAACTTTTATTCACAAAGATTTCCACCGCATGGAAAAACTTTTAATTCCGCTAATGTCGATTTTGAGATGGCGAAAACTTACCGAGATCGAGAATATGCGTGCGTGGGGCGTTTGGGTTGTGGATTGGAATTGGGATGGGGATGGGGATGGGAGAAACATGTTCCCCCTAAGTTTCCATTAAGCCGCATCAGGCATATGCTCTCGAGGAGGGAAAATATTTTCCCTAAGACGGCTTAACTATGAAAATGAGAATAAAAGCAAAGCCGAAGAAAAGTTCAATCTGGAATGTCTGTCAACAACGATGACAGTCAAATATTCAAGTTTCGTTTAATAGGAAATAAATAGGGAAAAAGGACAAACAAATAATGGGATGATTTGTATTAATAAGTACATTTATAAAAGAAGAATGGCTTTAATTTGAACAAAATATGGCCCAAATGGGCTTCTCTTTCTTAATCAAAAATATGGGTACAATGCTTGCGGAGTCTCTAAAAGAATATTCCACTGTAAAGCGATTAAGAGACTAACAAAAACTCCCATATACCATATGCTGTTGTAAAAATATAAATAGTCGAAGCTTTTTACACCGACTGAATTCAATTTGTATATTTCCATAAATTCTTTGAATTGCCAGGGAATATGCTATATAAATATATATATGAATGGACACTTTTATAGTTTGCTGACATTTGATGGCTCTTGAAGGACGCCCCCGCTCTTTCTGCATTTCAGTTTTCGCTATCGCTGGATGGGACTATTATAAACATTTTCCCACATCCGCCCATGTACTCCTCTATCCAGCTGCTATTCGAGCAAATAATAAAAAAAGTCCAACGCTGTCGTAGGCATTTCCTGAAGTATGCAAATCGATTTCAACGCTTCACCATTGCAGGCGTGTGGCAAACTGCGAATTGCCGGCGATTGTGATAAATAAATAAAAAACAAAGAGCATCAAAATGCTTTGATAACACATACAAAATTCAAGGATTTGCATTTCGCCAGGGAAGTGTCAGACGACCCAGGTCGGAGGAGCTGGAGGACCAAGAACTCTAGTTTCTTGCGTGGCAATTATAAATTATTTACATTTCTAAATGTTATCATATCAATGTGAGAGTTGGCCTGTTGTCCCCAGGGCTCTGTCACTGACTCTCAGTCCTGTGCGCCCTTAACTGGTGCCCCTCCTGCTTGTAGCTGGCCAGCACGCAAAGCTCATTTAGATGCATGCCCCCAGATACCCGAAGACCCCAACCCACTGCCCATTGCCCACTTTTAGGCAAATTGCTGGAAATTATTGTAGGCCGCAGAGGCAGAGCAAATCGCCAACTGCTTGAGTCGGAAATTAAAAGCAGCATTTGAGCTGCTCCCTCGCACCAGACCCTACTCGTATCTGGGTAAATGAATCAAGTCCAACCAGGCTGACACCCAAAACGCTTAGCCCTGGCTATAAATTCAATTTGTTGGCTGGATGCCTCGAGTCAGCTCTCAGCTCAGCTCTGGTCTGCTCCGCTCTGCCCTGCTCGTTGATGTTCCCTTCTGTTTCGCCCCGGACACGTGCTAATGCACAAACCTGGAAGTCATTTGTCTTTCTCTGCTGCGCGTTTATCACATTTTATCAATTGTCCAAAGGTATCCGTTGCTCAATCAGTCGTCCTTCCAGTCAGGCAGCCAGACAGTCAGTCAGCGGGTCGACACACTCCCTCCTAATAGATAGATAGGCACAGTCCTCGGTCCTCAACTGACAGACATTTGTATGCGGCACCGCACAATTAATGACAAATTTCGAATTTGCCAATCTCTAATTACATCACAACTTAAAGTTGTTTGGCCTCTTCTTTATTGTGGTGTGGTTTATAAGTGGGGCAGAGCAGCAGGGCTGGAGCATCGAGTAACGTCTTCTTCGAACTGGTTCATGAGATGGTTAGAGAGAAAAGTGTGACAGAATAAGTTTTAGGATTTATCGTCTAAGTCTAGGGTCTTATGGGATATTGAAACCCAGACATGGAAATTATGAGCCTTTACCGAAGACTATACAATTCTAAATGGGGTATCAAAAAGATGTTCTAAGGACGGGTTTTTCGTAATGCTTTGGGCAGCTGAATCGCTCCCCAGAATCCTCCCAACAATATGCTCAGTCTTTGGCGAGGCGCAGAAAATAATTACTTTTCGGTCCCCAGAACAACAAAATACAGAATCTCTGTGTAGCTTCTTTCCCAAGAAGAGTGTTTAGCTAGGTAATTTATAGCGGTACCATCTCCCCTATAAGTAAGCGAACGTAATCTGAAAGTGTCACATTCCCAATGATTGATCTCCGTCAGAAGGATTTAAGTATGATTTCAACCTGCCGCAGCTCTCGCTGCTTAACCCTCGGTTAATGTAATTTTGCAGCCCTAGTTTTTATTTGGAATTATATTGCTGCGGTTGGCTGCCTCATTTGTCGGTGGAGTTGTGGATGAGGAGGAGTGACAAAGGCCGGCGCCAAAATCAAATGAGTTGGCAACGACGCAGCCTCAGCTTCAGCCCTCCCCTCCGTTCGCGCGTTCCCCTGGGAGGCATGAATTTGAGTTATGACTGGAGCGGAACTTTTACGGGCAACCGTAAATTTTTGGAGTCGCCGTTGACGCTGACGCTGACGCTGGCACTGGCTTAATATTCACACCTTTCGTTGATGGAAGTTGGAACGGGGCGGGAGATGGCCAAGTTATTTATGCGCACGCATTACGGCTGATAGTGATGGGGGGGATAGGCTGGTGGAAGTATGAGTTAGGGGAAGGCTCTTTTGCTGGCTGATTGCTGATGGGTCATGGTTTATTATTTACTTTGTTGTCTGCCTGGCCCACAATCCCAGTCCCAGACCAAGTCGCAGACGCACTCCAAGTTCGTGCCCCACTTCCTGCTGTTATTGTAATTGAAAGGTATAAATAACATTAGGCTAACAGCAAATAAATTTATGTTGTTTATGCTCTCTGTATATCTGTGAGTGTGCCTGGGGACTTCCCTTTTGACCTTTGGCGCTGCCAGGACTCCTCTGCCCGGTAAGCACTCTTCACGGCTGTTGCGTGCCGGGCTAATCGCTCATGGGCCCATCAAGGACCGCCACGCGGTCGACTCATCATCTTTTATCAATTTATTGGCATTTTCCATGCCCCACAGCCACAGCCACAGCCGCACCGGTACAATGTTATTTATTATTTACACTAGACATTGATTACTATTATTACTAATATTATTATTTGTGGTAAGACCCCGACCACCCACTTTACGCAAGTCCCGCTCGCTTATCAAATTTTGGGCTGGTTACTGCTGCCCTGTGCATTTTTCGGATGATTTTTGTCCATTTGGCCCCAGTCCCATGTTATTTATGAACTCCCGATGTTTGCTACGGCCTCAAGGTATTTTTCAAATAATAAATATTCCTTTCGGTTTTGCTTCTCTTGCTGTTTATCCTATGATCTGACTAATAGCAGAAGGGTATACTTCTTTTATAAGGTATTGTGGAACCGAATTTATACCTAAACCGACAGATAACACAATTCTGAATATTCTTGAGTATTATTCTGAAGTAGATTTAAGATATCATATACGAATTTCCAGACCTAACCAAGTCAACAGATGAATTTGCTTAGGAATCAAAATTAATTTGGAGCCCCGCCTGCATGTAGGGTATCTGAATCCCGAATGGAATTTTCCTTTCCTTTTTCGGTTTTTATCTCTCGTATCTCCTTTGAATATAAACATTTTTTATTTATTGCGTTTTTTTATAATTGAATTTGAATAATACATAGACACAACACTTGGCCAAAAAGGCGACTGGCTTCGAGAGTTTCTCTGTCTGTCTGTCCGTTCTTCTGTTCGTCGGGCTATATGTCGCTAGCTTTTTCCTATGAGAGTGTGTCTGTCTGTTGCTTTGTGGGTTATTAAATTATTGTTGCTTTTTCTTCCATTTGTTGCTGCTGCTGCTGCTGCTGCTATGGGTGGGGTTGGACTGGGAGCCAGACAGGCAAGCAAATACAATAAATGTATTTAAAATTGACAAATGGTTAGCAGCATTTGTTGCTGGCATTTCTGTTAGCTTTGTTAAGATTTATGTTCAGGCAAACAAATATACACAAACACACGAGTACGAGTATGAGTCTATGCAATTGCATAAATTAAGCAAAAATCAATTGAGCGAGTGTGAGATTAGAAATAAAGTAACTCTTAAGGATTTCCATTTCCTCATGAATTTTATTTGCAAAACTTAAACTAGATGTTGGATTTAATTCTTTGGCAATTAGTAATGTTTTTCTGTCAAATTGAAAAAGCCTTCGGGTGCTTTTCCCAGAAATGATTCAACATTTTTCCTATTTACAACTTCTTGTTTCCATAATCTTTAAGTAGGCATCCCTTCTCTAACATTTAGGCTTAGAAGTTTGACATTCTTTGGCTTATACTTTTAACAAATAGAATTTCGGCCCCATAATTGGCATTGGAAATATTTTTACTTCCATTTATTTGGATTGTTTAAACATTCATGATCCTTTAATTAGCTTTCTGAGCTCGAACAGACAGAGACACTAAAATCAGCTTAACTGCCACGTAGCCTCTCTCCTGTTGCCTGCCCCTCCTGCGCGTCTGAGCTCTTTCTATTAAATATGTATTCGAGAGGCAGGTTGATGCGGATGCCACCGGATGGGACGGGACGGGACGGAATGGGATGGAAGGCCATGTGTGTGTCCCGCCGATTGCATTTGTTTTTGCGGTTATGCGTGTGCGAGTTGTGTCCACTACCACCACCACAGTAGAGACGTGGAGTCCACTAAACGGCTATTAGTTCAACTTCTACGTAGGTGGCTGGTTGGTTGTGCGTGTTTGGGTGAGTGTGTGTGCCCCGACAGGCTCATGGAAAATGCATGACCAACGACTAGACGATGGAGAGCACTCTCGACGGTTAATGACTCGTCCCCGTGGAGTCCAAAGTGATTGTGGCTAATCAGCGTTGACCAAAGAACAGGTTCTCTGTGCAGACTTCCTTCTGTTCCAAATCCAATGGGATCTCAGTTTGTGGGCCATTAAAATTAATCACGGAAAGTGACGAAAAGTTTTGTATATACGGGAGATACCTGCGGACAATGTGTTAATTAATCGACGACTGGCATCGTGTGCATATTTGATGCCAACTAAAGATTTGTAAGCAACACTTTAACTGCTACTTCCCGCGGGAGTGCTCTTTGCAGAGTTGTGTCTGGCATCTGGCATCTGGCATGAGGAGGATCCTTTGTCGGACAGGCATCTTTTAGGAGACCAACGAAACCCAGGAACAACGGAAGTGGTCATGCAAGTGGAAAACGTGACGTACACACAGACACAGCCCTTCGAATGGATAGTGATGGTGCTGTGCGGTGGAATTGGGGTTGGGGTTGGGGTTTTCGGCCGAGCCTGCTAACCACAATTTAGCTGAGGAGAAAAGGTTAGTATGTTAAGCATTGATGTTCTCGCTGACGATGTGCAAACGTCGATGAATGAAACTGCAACCATGGCAGCCCTCGCACTGCCAGCCACTCCTACTGCTACTGTTCCGCCCATCTATCCGGAGTTCGGACCATCCTCGATCCATCCGTCCCGTCTTTCAGGGCGTCCATCCGCCGCCTGGTGCCTGGTGCCGCTGCAGGGTGTTTGCTATTGACTGGTCCGCGCACTCATCCATCGCTAAATGAGGTACGCTCGTAATGAGTTACGCAAAATGCATTCGTAGTTCCCCTCCTTTTGAATCATCCCGGGCCCAAAATGTTGCCAGCTCCGGCAGGGCTGAATGTATGTATTGCGGAGTGCGGGCGTGTGGGCTGGAGATGGACTTGGTGCTGTTCCATTGGAAATTGTCGGGGCATTTGCCTTGATTATATGCGATCCAAAATCCGGCAGTTATCCTTAGGATACATCTGCGCGTTCTAATTGAAATCGTTCCTGCCTGGTGCTGGTCATTTGCGGTTGAGGTAAACAGGATTCAGACTCTGCGGAAGCGTGCAACTGAATCATTGGGCAGTCTGGTTTAAAACTTTTCCATTGAAATTCAGGGTTCGATTTACATAGCTGAACTCCTATAATTATGCAGTACTTATACCTGCCCAGGCATACATCAATCATCTGTCCATTTAGCCACCTGAAACAATAGCCAGCTATTAGATCTTTATAGTTTTTTAATAGCTGTTAATATGTGCTCTCCAACCACGCCCCTGTGTGTCTATCCTGACGACTGTGTAACATCTGTCATTTATGTTGTAATTATGGTTTTTATTACCTTTCGACCATCGTTCGCCAACGAACCCGATTACTTAATTCCTCTCTATAGACATCGACACACACACACAAACACACATGGTACATGGTACATGGTGGATGGCAGTGACAGGGTCGGTGGGCCGTAAACCGAATTGGTATTGGTATTGGTATTGGCACTGAGCGCTTTTCCGCCATTTAAGCACAGCCATACATACACTTGGGATACACTTACGAGTGGCTACGAGCTTCAGCAGCAGGAGCAAGAGCATCAGTCAAATATTTTGGACCTTTTCAAACCTGTCTAAGTACGGGGGACATTAGATTCGTTTGCTTCTGGTGGTGGTCGTTCATCTGGTATTGGCCACTTGCTTTAAATTGTAAATCCCTGGCACAGCAGCCAGTCGAAGTCAAATGTCATTTGACAGCAGCATCCAGCATCCAGCAGAGCCAGCAGCCAGCAGCCAACAGAGTCAGCAGAGCCAGCAAAGTTCTTCCAGCCATCCAAGTGGCACCCAGAAGAGTCCAGTCCATAGCTGCTTCAGCTGCTGTCCCTGTGTGTCACTCGACTTCTGTGCGAGTGTGTGTCTGTCTGCGTAATTGATTCGTGTTAACTCTTGACTGGCAATAGACGAGCATGCCAAGCAAATGCGGCTCGCAGTCATCCTCCCAGCTCCTAGCTCTCAGAGGGTCCACGTCCTCTATCCCCTCACTATGTGGAGACGAATCGGGTGGCTGTCTTTGTGCGGGACACATTTGCTGTCATAGATCATGCACTTGGTTAAATCAAAAATTCTTGATGTCAACTTTCGTTTTAGCACACGATTGGCAGTAGTCAATGGCTGGTCTGGGTCTAGCTCTGGCTCTGGCTCTGGCTCTGGCTCTGGCCCTCCACTCGGTGTCCTCTTTTGGCATTTGTAATTTGAATTTTATTACGTGAAACCTCTAAGCATCGTTTAATTACATTAAACTGATAAAAGCAGAGAACACGAGAGTACAGAGCCGCGCCAAACTATTCAGCAGCATTCCCTGGAACATCTGTAAAATATTCATGAATTTGTATTAAGTGCCGCGACCTAACCCAGTTTATGCCAACGAGAGCGCAAAAATATGCAGTTTCCTTTTGAGCTTTCCTCCTGCCTTTGGCAACTTTTGCAACTTCAGATATACCTCCTCCTATCCCTCGTTTGGTTTCATTTTTTTTTTTGGTTTTCATTTTCTATTTATGGGTCTGTTTGTGCGTTTTATTTTACGATTCGGCTTACCTGGCTTGTCTACCCCTGCCCCACGTCACTGGGCAAAGGAAGAGGAGAGAGAAGGCTGCTTGCAACGGAATATGGTAACTAACGATGATTGAACGCTTTCGGTTGGTTGATTTTGTCGCGCAGATACAAAAACCTCGCACCGGAGTTGACACCTTGAACGCCCCTCTCAACGGGGGAAGTACGAGTGCGCCGCCTTGCGTTCCTCGTTCCTTGCGCCACATGCCACATGCCACATGCCAAGGCATACAATTTGCTAAAGCTTCAGCCTCTGTCGTTGCTGTTGACGACTGCTGGCTGAAGCCATTCCATACGCACACCCCCAACCCCACCGCCACCGCCACCCTCACTCCCACTGGAGTGGGGCAGACAGACACACGCACACAAATGCTGCAGTTGGGGAAAGTTTTGCATGCATTTGGCGCATTTAAAGGATTAACGTCATAAGCTTTGGCGCTACACACGCGATGACAGATGAATTTTACACAGCTGCCAGTCCATGGCATGTGTATGTGTTGTGCTCGTGTGTGTGTGCCAGTCTGTTTGAGTGTGTGTCTGTTAAGTCTTTATGCTTGTGGTATGTTTTTTGATGCTCGACTTGCTTGCCACTGCCACTGCTGCGGCTCCCTCTATATCCGCTTCTGTGCTGCATTCCGTCAACGCGTTGTATACCCCGGTAATCGCGCGAAGAGCAAGGGTATATTGTATTCGAAGAAATCTATACAGGATGCCAGTACGGGAGCTGTCTAGGCGGGTATGCTATGGTCGGAAGCGGTCTTACTTGTTCGAATTGCAAACAGGTCTAAGTGCGATTGCTATGCGCTGTCTGTAGCCAAGAAGTGGGGTGGGTGGACGAGCTCCCATTCTGTTTGAGTCTTACTGGAGCGAGGGTTTCGGCCTGGCAGTCTGTCATCAATCAATAAGATTAAATGTCAGCATAGCTCAAGTCCTCCCACTGTACTTGATGTCTTCAAAAATTGTATAAATAAGTTATAATTTATATGGACAATATTTTGCGTTAAATGCCTAACGATGATTCATCGGATAATCAATACCGATTTCCTATTCATTAGGTTTTGGATTTTATTTAGTTTGAAATCAAAGACCTGTACGATGCTGGACAGGCATTGTAATAGAATTTCGCGGTATCCGATTCTTAATAAGCGGAAGTCAGCTATTTATCATTATTTCCAAACAACTTTAAGTCGGTAATTAGGTAGCATATTCAAAAATGGTTTCGATACATTTAAAAATGCAACGATAATTTCGCAAGCGTTTATTCCAAGGCTTGTGTTAATATTTCATACATCCATCCATTCATCCATCCGCTATCCCCAGGGCGAAAGTCAACTAGTTGTGCAAATATTTTGCAATCATTCATTTGGCACAAGGCTATCATTTTGATGTTTAAATATTTCATTTTATTTAAATCGAATTTGGTTCCACAGGTACGTCTACTTTTATAAATACATGTACACAAGTTCTTTTTGCCACACAAATTTGGAGTCATTTGGAGCATTTTTACGGGCATTTGGTTTTTGGCAGCAGCAAATGTTTTTTCGTCATTTGCTGTGACTGGGGCTATGTTTCTGTTCCTGCTGCTCCTGCTGCTATTTGATGATTTAGCGGGTGCAATCAAAATGATGTGTATAACAAATTTACGGTTATTTATGCATACAAAAATTGCACGGCAATTAACTTTTGTATGGGTGGTACTCCTGGTGCTCCTCCCATGCCACCGAATGCTCTCCGAGATTTCTCGTGTTGATAAAAAATGCAACTGACTGGATGGCCATATATAAAATAGCCATGTTGCATATTGACGACCTCCCCCACACTCTCTACTCTCGACTCTCCCAGCCATGCTGAACAAATAGCCGTGTGGCAGCCGCAGTGGCAGTGGCAGTGGCAGCTGGCCAGCTGTTGCCCCGTGTTGTTAGCTGCCCGACTCCCGTTCCAGTTGGAAATATTATTGGTTTAGTTACATTTGCATTTGTAACTGCGATTTACACAGCGGAAATAAAACACAAATCGCTGCAAACTGAACGTACGAAATTGCACAAAAAGAGTGGGTGGAAGGAGGTTTGTGGGGGGTGGGGCACTTTTTGCTTTTCTTCTATTCTGCGAAAGGGAACGTCGTAATTGCAAATGTCTGACAATTGGTTACCATTCCACTAATGGGTGATCCTGTAAATGGAACACGTGCTCTGTAGTTTAAGAGACAGTGTCGTATCGTTGCCGAGTCTTTAATTTAAGTACTGACTATCTGAGGAGCATATATTTGTATCCCTAAAAATAGTTCAGTCCGAATTTGTGTGTAATTTTTTCTGAGTCTTATATATCCCATTGGACTCCCCTGGGCCGCCTGTGCCACCTGCTCACAAGCCACTAATTGTCGAGCCATGGCTTTGACTCGGGACTTTGCATTTGGCGAGAGAAGAGCCAAAGCAATTAAAATATTTATACTGCTGTGTTGGGTTGTGTTCTGCTGGGATTCGCTGTTGGTCAATAGCTGGCTGCACTCCATATTTTTTCTCCCAATCGACCAAGGGCGATTAGGAAGCGATCAGGTGCATGAAGATTGGAGTAAACCTTTCGTGGCTAGGTATCTGGTATGATGCTCGTTATGCAGAAAGAAAATTCCTTGGCGTACTTTGCAAAGCCAACACGAAAGGCAGGCCCGGCTGTCAGGCAGTCAGTCAGTCCGTCCGTCCATCAGTCTTTTTCTCGTCCTGTATTATCCTGGCCTTAGCTCCAGCTCCCATGCATATCATCAGACAACGAAAATTGTGCTGTGATGGGGCATGGGGCATGGGGAAAACGGATGCCGCCTTTCCAGGTCGCAGTTGTAGCCGCTGCTGTAGCTGCCGTTTGATGATGATGAAATGGCGTGCCAGCGGATACTATGCACATGCCCACGCACGGCCTTCCGCCCACACCCCTCCCATCAGTCGATCCTTGTATCTGTAGCCGTGTGGCTGTGTATGTGGTGGGGAGGGGTGTCTGCCAGAAAGGAATGTGCAATAGAAACCAAAAATATGCGATATAATTCCAAAGCACAATAGCATAAAGTACATCATCAGTGTGGATTTATGGTTGACTGCTAGAATAGGTCAGCTGCCGCATTTACTCCGAGAGCTGCAGCAGCAATTGGAGCCCGTACCGGAGCTGGGAGCCTGTAGCTCGGTCTTGAGGTAAATTACATGCCCACCAAAGTTGAGCACATATGCCCCGCCCGCTCCAAACACCCGCCCACATGCACCATGCATTTCGCCTTCTGCTGCCTTTGGCTGCTGGTGTCTCAGCTCGGCTGGTTCGAGAGGGCACTGGGAAATATTGAAATCTCTCTGACTGACTAACCGAAATAGAACAGATCCGTGCGCAAGCTGAATGGAACGGAGGGTCCCCACCTCTCTCTAATGACGTGTGTTTGAAATGAAATATTCATATGTGCCACAGTCAGATAGAGTTTTCATGTTTCTGCCTCTTTACGGCCAAAAAAGGGAGGGAAAAGGTCTTTAAAGTGTCACCAAGTTTCAAGCGCCCACAGGCCAAATGCAAAGCTCAAATCACTTGGCATTAGTCTAATGGCCAGCCCAACTGGCGCTCAACCCATGCCCATTCCCAGACCCACAACCACGATACCCAAGTTCAAATCCAAGACGATGCGGAAGTCAAGCGCCAGCCCGCACAGAATATCGTTTAAACGTCATCAGCGATGTCTTAACTTGAATTCCCTAGAAGCGACCTTCTTTCTAGCCTGATTTGTAATTCAAAGCCAGTTGGATGAGGCCGTGCCTTCGGCCAAGGCGGAACATATGTTACGAATTATAAGGAATTAGATTCATAATAAAATAAAGGAGCCGCCGTCAAGCTGTAATCAAAACAAAATATTTCCCATTTTGTTTCGTACAAACCCAACGAACCCCTCCCTTTAGCACGCACGAACGCATTGTCGCCCCCACCAACAAATTTTGCTCTGGGGCAGCAACAGCAGCAGCAGCAGCAATCAGTGCACAGTGTGCGCATGGTTTTTGGTATATTTTTGGCTGCCATCAGGTGAAATTTGATTAGGGTCGTAAGGGCAATGATTGAGAAAACGTGATCAAATATGTTGCCATAAATGTTTAAATGTTGCTCCTAGCTTTTGTCCCTGCTCATCCCCCAAAGCTGACCCTTCGCTGTTCAACCCACGCGCTCTGCGCCTTCGGCCTCCCACTATTTGATTGCCATTGTCCGAGAACAGCGTGGCCGGGATAGGGGCAGTGCATATGGAAGGAAAAACTTGGGTTTATTATGTTGATGACTTCTAGCTGTGATTATCGTAGCCCATTTATGCTTGTCGTCGCTCTAACGCTTATAAATGGCTTGGGCATTTCCTTCTTATCTCTCTCACTCACTCTTTTAAAATCAGGATTTGGGCGCCCTTTTTCCTGGTATATCCATTCACAGATGGGGGTGTTGAAAGAGATTTGTTTATAATTAGAAGGTAATACTCATTTAATGCCAGGAGTGTTGCATTATCTGATTCACTCCTTTACAAAAAGGGTAAATTTCAATTCAAAGTTTAATACCAATTATAGTAGTAGTTTTTGCCTAAACTTATTCAATTGGGTATGAACTAAGCTGTATTTTCTTGTATACAGCGAACGGGATAAACGAAAATACTAAAGATTATATTTGTTTTTAAATTATAAAAGTACCAAATTGATGTCGAAATTTTGAGTAGGCAGTTTTCTTTAAAGGCCACTTACAAATAACGAAATAAACTTAAAAAAAATATTTGTTTAATTATTTATGAATTTATTTATTGGGTCCTTATCCTCGTGATAAAAGATTTAAGTATATTTAAGGCTCTAATCACAACATTTCTTTCTTAATGCGTATATTTCGGTTTTGTTTTTATTTTATTTTATTTAGTTTATTTTTCTATTTATTTGTGTTTGTATTTATATGTATATTAATTGTTTTTTGTTTACTATGTTCGTTTTTCGTGTATTTAACATGAATGTAACACTAACTTTATTAGTAAATATTGTTCCTTTAATTTGTATAATTTTGTAAAATTGTGCATAAGTTATAAAAAAAGGTAATTTTGTTTAGGTAATTCGAGGTTGATATATATTAAGGTGTGTGGCAAAAGATAACTCGGGCTATAAATTTCCTTTAAATCCAGCTTGGCTCCCAATGAACCGAATCTGTTGTATGGATGTGTTTACCTATCTATTTCTCATCGTTACTATGCCTAATTTAATTCGACGCATCGGACATTTGACACGTGTTAACATTGCTGCCGTAAGCGAGTGGCCAAATTAATTAACAATAGTCAAAATGGACGGGGAATGAGTTTTATTGGGCCGCTAGCTTGGCTAATGCAAGAGCACACAGACAGACGAATACGCCTCCAGGTCGGGTTATGCCCAGGGGCGTGAGGGGCAAGGTCAAATGGATTTAGTAACCTGCGATTGTATTATTATCGTGAATTGACTAGAATCTCAGCGATGTTGTGGTTAATTAAGGCATGGATATGAGCGACCCCAGGTATGTGGTTCGGCCTGGGCGGGGCCCCACGGCCCCACCCACCCACACAGACACACACACGCGTCGCACACATTGAGTGGATTTTAAAGGACTGACATGGCAGACAAGGTCCTTGCCACCCACTTGCCGAGAAACTACTAAACTCCGGTTATAATTACGCTAACTAAGTGCCGGGTATGGATTACGGCTTTATGGAATAGCTTTCAATGCATATTGCATTGTGTGCGGCATTAATTTGTGATTCCTTAATTAAACCAATTAGATTGTCACGGCATCTTCATGGTGATAATGATGTTTTCGGTGCCAGTTAGGAGGTAGGACGATGACGAGGCCAATGATGATGAAGGCGGTGATCATTAGCCGCATTGACTGGTTTCCTCAGGCTTTTGTCGCGAGCATAAGCGCATTTGCATAACTTATACTGAGCCCCCTCTCCGCTCCCGAACCCCATCAAGAGCTCTTCTTTCTCTCTCTGTTTCGTCAAAGGGTATTGGAGGATGTATTGGACTTGGAACAATCGTACTTATTTGGACAATGCTAGGCGGTCCCTCTTATTAAGGGAAAAACTATTGGGCTCGATTTTAAAATGAAGCTGTTCTTCATTGGGGGGAACCACCTCGAAACCCTAATTGGTATATCAAAGTCGAGGATGCTGGGACAGTCGACAGTGTCTTTGGGGCTGGGTCCCATCATTTCTAATTTATAAACCTAATGCGGTGCTGACGCAGAAGGAGCGAGCGCATTGCGTGGCCACATCTTCCAGAAGAAGGACCAGCACCAGGACAAGGAGAAGCAACTGCATTGTCTTCACTATTTAAAATCATTTAATATGCAGGGGTCTTTGTTCCATGCTCCGTCCCGTCTGGGTCTGCTCCTCCTTTCTCCCGAGCAACCCATCTCCATCTCCATTGCCGTCGACTGTCATATTTATTTTTCATTTGAGTGCAGCGCAGAAATAAAACTTTGCCATTTGCCAAAACAAGGGCGCGAATGTCGCGCTTCTTGGACGCACGTCAGTTGGCTTCCTTCCTCAGTTCCTTCCTTCCATGCTCCATCTCGGTCCTGGCTCTAGAAAAAAAGGACATGCATTTTCATATAATGCAGCAGCTCCATCCCCATCCCCAGCAGTAGCACCAGCACCCAGCAATTGTACATTATTTAGCATCCTTTAAGGATGCAGAGGATGCCGCGCCTGAATAATTGAATAGGACTTTCTGCGTAATAAATGCTTTCTGGAAATGTGGTGAAAGTTTTGGCACCCTACCCACAGGACCCATCGCCAGCCGGTATTTGTATTTATTGCTTTTGCTGGGTGGAGCGGGGAGAGGAAGAACTTAGCTCATCGGTTGCCGATCAAGCCTGCTGTCAAGTGCCCTTCAGAAATGAATTTTTCAGCAGGAAACTTAGGCAACATAAAAATTTGGCCGCACGTGTTCATTTCCATTAAATTTCTATTAGCGGGGACCGAGGGGCCACACACAAACGCGCCAGCAATTAGGCAATCCTCCAAAGAGACGCGTGGCGCGGGCGGCCAGGAAACTGAATCGAAATTGTTCATCAACATACTGGGTGGCTTCCACATTGCGTGGGTATGTATGTAAGTATCCGAATTTTTCACTTGCGAGGTATTTTTTTCCAAAGAAAGTTTTTTTGCTGCCGACGTAAAGCGTTCCGAGGCCCGAGCTGGAGAAAAAGGAAATTAAGTAGTGTTCTGGGCGAGAGCCAGCTGGAAAGATCATTCACAGCTGTGTCAGAATGGTACATTTTTGGGGAAGTGATAGGAGCTTTTTTTATATCAGTCTATGCAAATAAACCAAGGAATTCTTTATCAGTTTTTAGTGAATTTATTAAAGATTTTTTGTATCGATTTGTATTATTGTTGACGAGTAATTATAAAACTATTAGAGTAATTCCATATCCAAGCTCCTACCTAGGTATACTTTGCTATTGTTGCTTTCGTATTCCGTTTCGGTTCTACTTCCTAGAAGTCGAGTGTAAATGATAGCGACAGAAAAAAGAGCAAGAGCAACCAAAAGTTAAATGCAAAGTTTTGAATGTGAAAATGAGCTAAAGTGAAAGTTTTTTCTTTACTTTTTTGCGTTGGCTCCCGTTGCCGATACCGTTGCCGTTGCCGGCTCTTCATATTATTATTATCTGCCTTAATTGTTTTTCTTTCGACTTATTTACTTCGAGGCCCTTCTGGCTCTGTCTCTGGCCCTTGTTACGGTTCGAGTGGGCTGAGGAAATTTTAACAACTTAGCTAAAAATCTATTATTACGCTCGCCACCTCAATTTCCCCGACTTGCCGGCAGGTAGGCCAAAGGACCAGCTCATTTATTTCCGCACGGAAATTGCCCTGTGACAAAGCGCTTTTATGAACCCGCTCGACATGGCTCAACTGACACAGCCCCCAGCCGCCCCAGCCACAAACTCCCGCACTTGTTGGGCCTTTGCCAGAGCAAGACATCAGGTGTTTGGATGATTTGACAAAAAGTGTTTGGCGTTTTGTCGAAACGCGCCCTGGAAGATTAGTGTGGATTTTATGGACTTACGCGTCGTCAGCTAAACTGCGTGCAAATCTCACGGCCAGCGGCGGCGGGACCCTCCTCCTTCTCCACCCATTTCTCCCCCAGAATTTGCGTGCACCTGCCGAACTTCTGTCGTTTCATGGCTAAAAGTTTTCCATGCCTGTGGTTGTCGTTTTTTTCGGCCACCCCCAGCTCCCGCCTGCTGTCTGTTTTAATTTGTTTGCTTTTATTATTGAGAGATGCCTGCTGCTCCGCTCCCTGGGCCATGTTTGATTGGCCCTAAGTCCCTGGTCAGGTGCTGTCTGTGTGGGAGACGCTGTCAATTGGTTTTCTTTTGGGGTTTTCTGTGGGCTTTGACTTTTGGTTTGTTAATTGATATTCATACAAGACGTGCAGATCAAGATGTCACTGGAGGTACACTTCTCCCTTGGTGGTGCGTCAAAGATTTTCTGGAGTGAAGTCTGACTATTATAGCCATTGAGGGTGCACAAACAAAAGCACGTTCCAGATTCATTAATAAGTTTCGCAGTGTGCATAATTATATACATACAACCCAGGCACCAGGGCAGCGGAAATTGCTCAAAAAACTATGTCCGCCAGCGAGCGAGTGACCCTCCTAGTCCAGTATTTTGAGGAACGATGTCAGCGACAGCGACAGCGATGACGCACTTAACTTTTAGTGTAGCCTGCAGTTTTTACTCCTCTTCGCTCAAAGAGCCATCGTCAGAGGACGTCATTGTCGATGACTGCGCTCTGCCACTTGCGCTCTGGCGTGCAACTTTGTCCGGCATCAGAAAACGCTTGGCGCGGTCCACAGCCAGAGCCAGAGCCAGTGGCAGAGCTAATAGCCAGAGCTAGCTGGCGACCATAACTCTTTGTCCTGTTCAGCAGTTATTGAACATTTTCAATTACTTTCAGTCGAAAGCATAAATTTTTAATAATTTGAAACATGATAAAGGGAAATTAAAGGCGAAACTTTCCTTCCCAAAAAAAAAGAAGCATAGTACGAGTATGCACGTCATGGCGTAGCGGCAACGCACAAAGCACGGAAGGGATGCAGAGCGGGTCTGGGTCTGGCCGTATCGGGGATTGCTTGTCGCGCAGGATGTTTTATCAAACTATTATAATTACGTTGGAAAGACAAAAATTTTAATAAATGATAACTTTTTTGTCGTCAGCTCGTCGTAACTTATTAAAAGTATAACGCACAACGTGAAGGATCTCCACTGGGGTGGATGGAAGGGTGGGTCGGTGCTTTATTAACGAAATGTTGCCAAGTAAATTTTGTTATCAAAGTTTATTATGCCATCGGATGAACAGCCATGTTTGGCTTTGTTGCTCCTCGTCCTGGACACGGCTGCAGTGCGCATATTTAAATAGATTTTTTAATATAACCCAGAGGGTGGAACAGGATCTGATTTGACCACCACACAGTAAGCACTCTAAGGAATCAGAGCCACTCTAACGGATATTGGATATTGCTCGACGTTGTCCTAAAAAGTTTTACGTTAGTTCAGCTGATGTTTCCTATGAGGACAGTGACAGAAAACTTAGGAGCTCATGACGGAAAAAGAGGTGCAGAACCTGCTGAATTATCCTTTTAATCCTCAAACATACATAGTATCTTAAAATACAAATACCTCTGAGCTGTTTTTCTTTAAGAGCTATGTATGTATGTACATATGTATGTATATGTATGTATCAGCCCTCAGTTCAGGTCTTCCCTTAGAGAAAAAAGCCCTGAGACTCGAATATTTACTCTGTGATTTAAATATTTATACCAATATATTTGCACCAAGATTCTTAGTCTTAATGGTGAAATTATTATGAAAATATTTGATCTAAATATATTTAATATTTAAATTAAAAATGTGTATATTTTTAGGTTTTCTGTGCTTACATTAAATATGGGTCTCATTAAAACGGCTTTTAAATACATTTAAAAAAAAAAAAAACGGAACTTAACTTAAATTTCCTATTTTTCTACTAAAACATTTTATTTTATTTAAAAATGTGTTTTCCTCTTAATGTGCCATTTTTCTCTGAGTGATGGTTCGGAAGTACATTTGTTTCTTATTTTCAAAAACTTTCAGTAACAAAGGTTCTAAATATCCAATAGCTACATTTCTTAGCCAAAATCCACATACTCACACATGCATTCATGTATTCATTCATTTTTAAGTAGACACACAACATTTGGGCCATTTCTTATGCTCCGCTCTGTTCCATGGGGAGATTCCAGAATTGTAGAGTTGCCAAAATGGCAAAAGTTTTTCGCAAATTATAATGGAGGCGGGCGCACATAGGAGTAGAATATTTGAATTTAATTTCGAGACAGCGGGCGGCTGAGTCAAGCAATGGAATAACTGCAATGGCGACAGCAGCTGTTGAGCTACTTTAACAGTCTGCTAGCTCATTAAGTTTTCCCGCACAATCATACGCATATACGTTCAGGAAAAGATAGAGAGGGAGTGAGAGAGAGCCAGAGCCAGAGCCAGAACCAGAGCAATATAATGCGGCACACAAATAAATTTGTCACAGAAAATTCTGCAACTTTGTGTAATCCGCGGGGGGAATGCGACGCCGCGGCGACAGTCGCCGTTTCGTGGCCACCAAGGGAAACCACAGCGCCGAGAATCTAGAAATCAACGAGTTTATCTCATTAAAAAGTTATTTTCCGCAGCAGCTGCAAACATACACCGAACGGGAGCGAGGCGATGGAAAATCTTTTCCTACACATGCCCAACACCAAGACCAAGAAAAGCGGAGGAGCAGAGCGGAATAAAGGATATAGGAGGAACAGAGCCAAGCCGAGCGGCGTCCCGCCATGTGTACTTAAAAGTACAGCCAGCTACGAAATATGTAAATCCACTTCATTTAATTTCGCATTTAGCCAAAATGCTAACAGCAAATGACAAATATTCTTGTTAAGAGGCATAAATGCAGTCAGTGGGGAGGGGAGTGGATAGACAGCCGGGGCTGAAAGACTTTTCCATGGCTTGGGCGGGCTTCTTTGGCGTCTATCCAAATGGGCCTTCGGCAATGGAGGAAGCCGAAGCCTCGTGGCGAAGCCGTCGTCACGGCTGTTGCTGTTGTGGTAGTGCCAGTGCTCGACATACTTTGCTCCAAGTATTTTCCAACTACGGCGTCGCCGCCAAAAAGACAAAGTACATTTCCGTTGGCAGTTTCCGGTTTCCGGCACTGTTTTGATCCAGCGCCTGGCTCAACTCTTTGCCTGCCGCTCGGCATGGCTCATTGTGGTGTACGGCACAGTGTAACAAATCGAAGCATCGATTCGAAAATTAATATATCTGAGTGCAGGCGAGAGCGAGAATTGCAAATCAAACAAACAGGATTCTAACACTACGTCTAGCACGCAAATGAAGTGCCCGACCGAAGGCAAAGAGGCAACTTTGCCACCTCACCAATCTACCCCAATCTTTCTGCTTGGTGTGGCACGGACGAGGTGGAGGAGATCAGACTCAGACTACGACTGCACGTTGTAGGTGTCCTGCACGGATTTGGCTTCTGCTCCTTTGTTGTTGACCATTCCTGAATGCTTTAGCATTTTGGTCAATATTTGTGCTGCGCTTTTGCGGGTCCTGCTCAGTTGTGTCCTGTGCTCTGCTGGCCGTGGTCTGTCTGCATATGCAGATGTAGTAGATGCAGCAGCATGCGTAGCATGAAGTGCTTTTAGCCAGTGCCGTGCCGTGCCTTGCCTAGCCTTCCTCTTCCTCTGGTTTTCATTGCGTTTTTCGAATTGGTTAACAACATAAAAACGGGCTTATACCTCGCTTAGACCGACACACACACAGCCCACAGCTTCAATTGGGACTCCGTTCACTTGTGCACTAACTCTATTTACCTGCTTGTGCAGCTCCATCTCTTTCTCGAGCTGGGCGCCTGACTGCCTTTGGTGTGTCTGTCTGTCCATCTTGGCTCTTCAGTAGATTAGCATGCTGACCGCTTCAACTGACCGTGTTCATAAGCCCAGGCCGGCCCCCCACATCAATAGCCCGTAATAAAACTGGTCTCTATTGGAAATTCGTTTTCGACCAATTTCTGATTTCTTTCAATTTCTTTTGCCGTGTGCTCTCATTGGGCGTAATGGATAAAACTTGTCTAAAAGTTATTGAATGTTTTTTCCATTTCATGGATGGATACGAGTATCTACAATTTGTGATGGTTTTTTGCTCTCAATTGTTGTTTTTCTGTTGAATGCGGTTATTTGCCCTAAATACATCAATGGCCAAAAGCAGAAGTTCATGCAAGCTTTCTGGCTATTCTCCTAATATGAGTCCAGGTGAGGGCAGACAACCGACAATATCTACCTTTGGTTGTGGCTATTGTGCTGTTGAAAATAATTGTGAATACTCGTATGATGGCAACAGGCTGAGATACATTTGCAGAAGACCAATTTTATTAGGGATTTTAAAAGTTCTGCTAACTGAAATTCCTGATTAGTAACACAGTTCGGAGTGGAAATTTGTAAATCGAATTACAATTTGGATCGATGGTATTTCAATTTCGGAGTATTCACATTACACTCCGCTTGCAAACAATGACTAGTAACTTATTTTGCTGCCAATTAAATCCACTAAAGAACTAACGTCTAAAATAATACCAACACAAAAGCAAAGTTGAAGAAACATGAAAAATGGTAAGGAAAAATGCAGCTAAAGGTCGCTGTATCTTCAGGTATATCCATTCTATTAATACAAATTAAAAATCCTGTGAAAGTTCGTAAAATTCTTTTCAATTTATACAATTTTGACTATATATTGGGTATATTGCAAATTCTAAGTATAATGAAGCGATCGGCTCATCCGTGCCGACAACCTAACTTTTGTCTTGTGCAGAGCAAATTTAAAAGTTTTTTCTTTTGTCGTTAGTAAATGATATGTAAACCTGCTTTAATTTAAATGTCAGGGATTTTAAAAGAAATTCTTTCGACCTTCGAAGCTCAAGGGGAATCCATTGCTAAGCGAAAACTTGAACAACATTCAACTGATTTTTATCGGAATATTCTACAAGCAAAGCTTAAAGGCAGGAGCCCCACTATGTAAAATACGAGACCGAGTGGGCAATCTCCCATATTACTCCTAAGCCGCTAAGAGGTTTTAACTTATGTTTCGACACAACTTTCAATGCATCCATATCCCATATTCTTGCTACCAATCAAAGGTCAACCGCTTCACTGGCAAACGCAGACTAGAACCACACACACACGCTCAGTCAATCTGGCACCAAAAATCCAAAACTTTATGCATCATTTGAATGGCAAACTGCTTGACATTTTCAAAACTCGACTGACTGTCAGCTAACTCTGACCCGACCCATTGGGTTTTAATGGAAATCGATTCGCTGACAAATTAAAGCAAACTTGTACAAAATTCTTCAGAACTTTCGACCCTTTGTCCGACAGCCCAATGTCCCGTGCCTCCATTGATCATCCAAATGTTACGCATCGCACAACATTATTCACAAACACAATTGGAGGACTTTGGCAATTTGCCACCGCCTTTGAGTTGTTCTTGTGTTATTTACTAAAAACTTAAAGGTCTCAATAAAAACGCCCTGGGATGCACGGGCTACCTACCCTTTTCAGTCCCCCCTTTAGTCGGGCTTTTTTGATCCTATGCAAACAGGCAGATAAAAAAAAAGTTACCCAGTTCAGTAACTAGTCCTGTTCTACCACTGTCCCTGCCCCTCTACTGACAAAGTCAGAAGCAGGTCGTCTGTGACTCTGACTCGGACTCAGAGTCGGACTCGGACTCGGGGCTCTGATTGTGAGAGTTTGGACTGCTTGGGTGTTTGTGTGAGTTTGTGCTGAAAGGTCAGCATTTGTGTGTTTCTCTTATGTTTGCTTTGTAATTTGTTTATGCAAAATTGCCAGAGCAATTTCATAATGGGTCAAAAGAGAAATCAACTTTTGTCGAGAGTGCTTTAAAATGCATGACAACCACAGCCAGTAGCCCGGTCCAGGATATGCGCCTGATTGTTGCCAGGTTGTCGTTACCCTGCCCCAACTCGTTGCCGTCATACACCAAATGGACCGGATGTCAGAAAACTAAAGTTACCAGTTTTTTCATCACAGACACAGTCAGACAGACAGACACACACACATGTCTGATGCAAACAGGCTTGACCCATTGAAGAACCATACCATTCCCGTTGCGAATAACCGCCATTTGCTGTTTGGACGCCGGCCCGTTGGGTTGATTTGGCTTTTAGTTTGCTTTAGGCTCCCCTCGGGAGTTTCCCTTTTTCCGGGAAGCTTTCCTTCGTCCATTTTAGTTCCAATGAAGGAGCTTAGTTTCCTTTCGGCCAAATCCCAAGTTTTGCATATTATAAGGCTTTTAATTTTTGACATTTTATTTGACAAGTTTATGGTCAAAAAACTATTTAAATACCTAATGTAAAAACTTGGTAAAGATATGATGAGTGTTCTTATACTCAATCCAATCCGCACTGGCAGCTTTGGTGGCAATGAGGTGCTGGAAAATTGCATTCCTGGAGGGATGTTTGCACGGAATCAATACAATATAGAAATCGACTCGTAAAAGTAATTGCAAATGTTTGCAAAATTGCTATTTGATGACGGAAGTGCAATGCATTTCCCGTGTGCGCAGACAGACAGACAGGTGGCGGTGGGGCACTTTCAGTTACTTGCCACCACGTGGGGAGGGAGGTGGGTGGGTTGGGTAGCTGTTGCAACGCAGGGGCACGCACGGGTATATACTCGCCAAGCAACAGTTGAGCTGGGAAACCGCAACTCTTCAATATGGGTTGCCCCAAGAGTCGACTACTTGTTATAATTCTTATAATTTTCTGCATATACGTTGGCTTTTTGCTGACGCCAGCACTTCCGTTTTGATAAGGTGTCGTCATGCAGATAAGATTTACTTATATTCATTTAATGGAGTGATATATTTCCAATGCTACTTTAATCATTTCAAAGGAGGCCATGAGTTACAGAAGAAAAACTCGTTGCATATGCCATACAATATGTAAAGGCATATTTATTCACCTGAATGGATGACCAGCGATTACAAGAATCTCAGACGGAGTGCCACACAGCACCAAGCCAATGCCCATTTGCTGTTGCTGTTGCAGTTCCCTGTGCAACATTTCACTGTCACTTATGCATGTCCGCCTGTCATTTAAGCGCAGCTTGACTCAGGCTCATACACACACACACACACGTATATTCCATTATATACATAGGTGGTGTATATGGTGTATATGTAGGTATATGCAGGCTATAAATGTTGTTTTATTAACGACCAACTGTCGTTAGTCGGACGGATTGGGGTCCTCCGGCTCGGCTGCTTGGCCCAGTGAATTAAATTGTAAAGATTCCTCTTACATTCAATGAGCTCTTACTGGCTGGGTTTTTTTTGTTTTTGACTTTTGATAGTCCTCTACATTTTTCTGCTTTTAATTTTTCCTTTAATATCGTTATTAAATTTAATATGACGTTAAATATTTCCCAACAGATTCCCAATCATTCAAGGACTTTTCAGTATTGGCCTACTTTGCATAAGTTTCATTGTTTGAGAAACCAAGATTAGCTAGCACGCGCTATCTTATCTCAGATTAAAAAATCGATGTTAAAGGTTAATTAAACACCCAATAAGGTGCGTATTTGTTGAGCACACCCCCTTAACCAGGACCGAACTCTGGTTCGACTGCTTAAGCTCCTGCTCGCAAAGGCAAATAAATCGTAACCAAGGTAAACTCGGAGATTCACCCTTAGCCATTTGGCAGATACGTCGATGCGCTGCATTATTAGGCGAGAGAAAGCTTTCATTAAACTGACAACGGGTGAGAAAACAAAGCGCGAAACTTCCGTGGCATTGCGTAATTGACTGACTGTCTGCTGTGCAACATTTTCCCCTGGACCGTCGTCGCCGCGACCAATGGGGAATTGCTTATAAGGCAGCGAAAGAGGGCGAAACAGTGCTAAAAGTTGCGTCCTTGTCATAGTTTCATAATACCCTCTGCAAAGGGTATTTATGATTTTCAGCAGATATTGGCGAAGCAGTGAGTCGATGAAGACAAGTCTTATTGATCTTGTCATCTGGTCGACATTTTTCACAGAGATCGGATCTGATCCAGAAATCGGATCGGATCGGTTCCAAGACCGGCTATAATAGTGAAAATGTGATGGAAATAAGGGTATCTTAAGCTTCGACTAACGACTCTTCTACGCTTCTATCCTTTTCATTCCGTGCTCCATGTACAGAGCTGCCTTTAACTTGTGGCTTCACTGCGTTCCCCCTGTTTTTTTCTTGGACTTTTTTCGGCGCTTACTTACGATAACTTTATGACGCTTATCGCTACAAATGTGCTTGTATCTGGGAGCTCTGTGTATCTCTGTATCTGTATCTGTATCTTTATTCCGCTTGCAAGTACATTCCGAGGGCGCCACATAAAAGTAAAGTGTAGCCAAGTTGATGCTGTCAGGGGGAGGTGTGCTGGGACAGGCGTGGAGAGCAGGAAGCAAGCTTCACTCCTAAGTAACTTATGCCATAATTTCACCCGCCCGCTCGCATTCCCACAACGCAAAAGCCCTGTCGCTGGCGCTGGCGCTGGCGTTGGAACTGGCACTGGCACTGGCCACACTGGTGGCGGCGTAATCGCAAAAAGGAGTCGTCTGGCAAATATTATTTTTTATATTTATTCGACTTTTTTCGCCTTTTGCTGCTTAATGTTTATTATGAATGTTACTCGTGAGCGTATTTAGTTAATTTTATTTCACACAAGAGAAGTCAGAAAAACGGCCAACCAGTGCGTCCTCCCTAGAAGCACTGCCTAGTTACGACTGAATGTTTTTGCGAGTTTTTTCCCCGGACTTGAGTCGACTGTTGGCTGAAAATTAAGTTAACGCCGTCAACGCTTCGCCAGTGTCTTAGTTCGGTCTACTGGTGTATGTGAGGGTGTCTGTGTATGTGTTTGTGGTTGTGCAAATTAGAAGCCAGTAAACATGGCAAAAGGCAGAAAAGGCAGAAAAGGCATCCGCTTATCTGCGTTAAGTAGATGAGAAAAGTTTGTTGCTTGGCGCCACGTTGATAAGTTGAATTACATGCGCACACATATTTCCTCCATGGGAATCCTGACAAGATGGAGTCATGAACTCCCAATCTTTCATCTCCCATCCATCCAAATTGGTATATATAGAGACACACTACCTAAGGCGATCCGGGCATATGCATTAATATGTTTATATTCACTGAGCTTTGGCTTTGTTAACAAGCCGAACTTCGCATTGGTCCTCCATCCTGACTTGGCTCTTTTATGGCTCAGTGGCCAAGTCAGCGCCATTGACTTGGCCAACAGGAGCGGAGCAGAAGAAACTGCAGAAGGAGAAGGCAAAAGCACCAGCAGCATTAAATTGGCGACACTGTTGCCCAAATCTGCGCAGCTTAAATGCAAACAGCTCAACTTTGTTGCACTTGCAGCGGCTGTCTCCGCCTCCGTCTCCGTCGCTGGGCACTCTCCGCTGCTCTAAAACGACCTTCAAATGAGGTGTGGCCACAGAGTGTGGGTGTGGCAGCGACTTAATTAGATTTCAGTTTACGCCAGCGCTGCACTTTATGGCAAAGGTTTAAAGTGACCATTAGGTCGAACGACATTCCAAGCCCTTGAGATTGTGGCAGGAACGCTACTCGGGTAGATAGGATGCCCCAGTTGATAAAGAGGCGGATGGGATAAGTATTTTATATTGTTTAATGCCACAAAGGTAACCAAATTTAAGAGTTTTATGTTAAAAAATTCTTCATTACTTCATTCTGTTTTTCTTAAAATATAAAAAACGATTGGATGGTCCTGGCAAATCGACCAATTCTCGAAATTGATCCAAATTAAATTTGTTGGGTTCATAGACGAAGGGCTCCTTTAATACCTCGGAGGTTTCGCTGGATTCTATCTCTATTCTAACAGTTTGGCGGGTTGTTATGCCCAGTATGGCCCAGATGTCGTACTCCTCCTCTTCCTTTTCCTCGACCACCTCTTTGATGGACGAAATCCTGCTTCTGGGCAATGAAGGTCTAGAAATGAGGCACTCCTTGTATTTCCTCTGATCGCTCTGCATATTTTCGATTAAAGGATGCTTTCGATTTTTAATCAGATCACATATCTCGTCGATGGGCGGGTTTTTTACCCAGTAATTGTTGCGTCGCACTATGATGTCCATTTGGAATTCTTGGTCCGAGTCTAGATCGCATTCGCGACAGTCTAAATATAGAATCTTTCTGTTTTGCTCTAGGGCTCGTATAAGGGTTAGTCCCACTGCGGGACCAAGGGGTATCGCCGCCATTTCCAGGCGACGCAGAGGATTATGGCTACGCAGCAGGATCCCAATGAGTCTACCAATAGACGCCATGCTTGTTCTCCCATCTATGCCATTAATGTTGAGGGAATGCACGTGGCCGGTGCCATGGATCCAGTGAAAGAGTTTTCCCAGGGCATTGTCGCAGAGGGGATTGTGGGCCAGCCCTAGGTACTCCAGGAAATCATCTTCAACTTTGTGATGCGCCAGAGCCATGCCGATCACATCCATGCTTTCCACGCCAAGACGGTTGTATTCCAGTTGTAATGTCTTGAACATCGTTGTGCGATCCATTATTATTTGCAGGGCATTACTGCAGTCATCCTGCATTTGGTCGTACCCAAAGTCGATCTCTTCCAGCGAGTCCATGAACCGAAGAGCACGCGCCAGAATGCCCAGATGTCGGCTGTCCATGAGACTGTTGCGCAGTCGAAAGATCTGGAGCTGCTTGAGGTGCAACAAACCCTTGGCCAGGTGCGTCATGTCGTCGTATGAGAATTTCAATTGGTAACTTTTAAAATGTTCGTGATTGGTGTCCGGTGTGCCCAGGAACTCCAATGTGAACGAGGTCAGGTTCTCAAAGAAGCGCACAAAGCCCAGATCAATGTGGTGACACAGCTCCGTGGGATAGTTGAATCGCTTAAGGTGGCGCAACAACAGTCCCCTGTTGCGCTTGTCGGTTTTTTGGTCTTCGTGATCGGATGGCTCCGGCTCGACGGGAATGTCGAAGACACCCTTTATTGCTTTTTTCTTTTTCTTTTTCTTTGTTTGCTCAACTGTGCGCCTGAACTCTTCTAGCATCTTCTCTCTTTTGAGGCGACGCTCTAGGTGTTTGGCAAATTTCTCGGCAGCCAAGTCCCGCAGCTGTTGGCGTGCTGCGTTGCGGAAATGACGCGCTTTGCGCCGCTCTGCAGTCTCGTCAAAGCTCTCCTGAGATGTTGACGGCGATGCTGATGATGCTGGATTTATGTTTCCCAAAAAGGCCGTCTTTCTCTTAGAATCAATTGCAACAGAGGTGTCTGTGTTTTGCTCAGTTTCACTTGTTCTGGGGGTCTTCTGTAAGACAGGTTTCTCCAAGACTGCAGAGGAGTCCTTCTTTGGCTCAGTTTCACTTGCACGGACAATGGGCTTTCGCACAGGCTTCTCCGCGACTTCTTCCTCCTCTTCACCCTCGTCCTCGCCCATATCCTCATCCGTATCAGGTTCGTCGCTGGATATAGGTTCCTCCTCTGATGACTCAGAGGAAACATCTATTTCCCCCTCGCTCAGATCGTACTTGGCGAACACCGTGTCCGGCAGCGCCTGCAGTCTCTTTATGTGTATGGCTGTCACATATTCTTGGATCAAAGCAGCCAGCTCGGCCATCTGCGTCTCTGGCCAGAACGCTGCTGGGCAGCTCTCCACCAGCTCCACGTACTTGAGACTCAGTCCTTTGGCTCTCCAATCGTACTCGTGCCAGCTTTTCCTGCGCAGCTTCTTGTCCGGGCACTTGGCGAACACAACACGTTGCCAGTAGCGCTGGTCATCGATAAAGTAGCAATCACTCAGCGGCAATTCGACGTCCAGTGCATCGTAAAGAACTCGCATCAATTCTGGTCTCTCCGCCACAATTTGTGGAGCGTTCCTGATACCCCGTTTGGCCAACGCCTTCACGCACAGGTTGGTCAAAGTATCCAACGAACCTTCTATGAAGACCTCCGCGAAGACCTCCCGATTCTGTTCACTCTGAAGGCGCAGGGTTTTCACCGAAGTCTTGTAAAGCTCATGCACTGCCACCATTGATGGATCATTGGGAAGGCGTATGATCCGCGCATGATGCGGCTGTACGACATTATCATCGTCGTTCAAGTCCATCGATCAAGTTTTCGCTGCTTTATGGTAAAAATAAGGAATATATTAGTATAGTATGTCTTTTGTTAGGCAATGTGAAAGTATGTTTAACTTCTCGAAGTTTATTTAGAAGATAATGTGATGATGTGATCTGTCTTCTATGGCTTTGGCTATAGACATTTGAATTCCGGATTACTCCATACTGCCTGGAGTTATTTGCTTTATTTAATAAGTGCTTGCCATGGCTAATTTGTAATAACTTACCGAAACTATTCGCAATTAAGGAGAACTTTAAGCATTTGCTAATATTTGCTGCTAATGTCCTGACCAAGCACTCGGCAAGCACTCGAACCAAATTTAAATTAAGCTAACCTAATTGAGAAGCAGAGAACGGTTTCTTCTTGTGGCAAGACATAGTCCCAGTACCAGTCGCAGTCGCCTCCCCTCTCTATCCCCATCTCCTTCGGCGGCTATGAGCTCACCTTGCTTCAGAGTGCTGCGCTTTGTTTTGATGGCGGAGACGCCTTCGGCTTCGCCTTGCGGGCTATTTTTGTACCTAATGAAATAAAAATAGATGTTGTTAACTGCTCGCTCGTTCAGTCTGCTCATCTTGTCTGTGTGCTTTTGTACTTTTCACTCAGATCGGTGATTGCCTCTTAGTCCAAGGATACTCCAAGTATGCAAGGACTGCAACTCGCAGGAAATCTTTCGCTTGTGAATCTATTCAGGGTTGATTGTCTTCTAAGAGTAAAACCCTCAGCATCTCCAACTCCCAATACGGATTAAGTGCATGCCAGAACGGATTTCTCGCCCTGGCTCTTTCCCGTTCTCCCCTTTCTTTCTCAGTCAACGACAACTGCATTGCTAAGTGGAATTTTGGCCATGACTTTTGCTTTCGCTTCGTCAATCACCTTTTTATCTGGGACGACATTACCAAGCCAGCCAGGCAGCCACCGAGCTCAAGCTGGATTCGTCCTTACCAAGATGTCCTTCCTCGTTCACTTATGTCCTTCCTGGCCACATGCATGTGGCTTTGTATGTGTGCTTGTGTGTGTGCCAAAATTTATTACAACCTTTGGGAATTCTTTTAAGTAGTTGCTCGATTCAAAATAATTTTCCATTTATCACTGTGATAACAAAACAGTTTTTCCCCGACCAAGCGCGAAAATGGCAAAATAACATCAGAAGCGGCAATAGCACCAGCAGCGAACATTATGAGTGGGTGTTGGGCATTGGCCAGGAAGGAGCAAGAGTGGCAAGAGGCGTGGCAATGGCTTGGCCAAAATAAAGTGCTCTTTCGCAAATCTTGCTCTCGTTGTAGTCGCCCTGGGAGTTGGGCTGAAGACTTTCTGCGGTCGTTAGGGAGCCAGCAGCTCTGGCCTGACTTGGTGGGGGAATGGCCATCCGCTGGAATGGGTATCTACTGGAATGTGGCGCTGCTGGCTGGCTCTAATGATAAATGCGGGGCAGCAGGTGATTTAAAATAATTTTGGTCAGCGCGTGAAAAATACTTGTTGTTGCTGTTGTTTTAAAATTTTTGAAATTTACGAGCTGCCGTTCGTCTCCGAGCCAGACGGTCGGACAGATAAACCACAGCACAGTAAAGTTCCACGGGCCCCCTCCAGGCGAGTCCAAAAAGTTGGTACAATTGCTTAGCAGACATGTTTGCAACATTTGCCCAAGGGATCCCAAATACGGGAGAAGCAGGAGGGAAGTCAACCCAGACCATATCTTCAGAAAAAAGAAGACATTTTCGTCGCGACACGTCCCTGTACCCCTATAGATAGCATGGAAGCCACAAAAGAGTTTAGGTGAAACTTTGCTTTTGCATTTGCCGCATTCAGCCCAGTCCCAGCTCCAGCCCAGTAGCATATCCCGGCTTCTCTCATCGCCATTTCCGTACAAAGAATTTTTGGCTTGTTGACTTTACAAAGCTATGGCCCAAAAAGAGCTTGTCAGTGGCAGGAGCCAGGCAGACCGACTAGGCAGGTAGTGGTTCGGTGGGCCACGGCCAGACGCCATGCATCTTTCATGGCTGCGGCACAAAAACTTTCATTTGTGTTCGAACTAACTTTGATGAACCACCCAAAAACGTAGGGCGTAGTCCTGGCCCCAACTCTCAGACCTCTAGAGCAGCGAAAGCGGCAGTGGCAGCGGCAGATGCGAGAATTATGTGCTCGGCCCATTGAGTAGCGCGTGTTGCGCCATTAAGCACACTCAGAAGGGTCTCCCCTTGGAAATGGCAGTCCATCGACATCGATCCATACAAGTGCATTTGCATAGTTTGCAAAGTTTCCCTCTTGCATGTTGGTCAAGTTTCGTATTAATTTTTTTGCATGTTTATTAAGTCATCAATTGTAAGGAGCATATTGATTTTTATTGACATTGTGGGGACAGCAGATTCTTCTTCGGAGTGTGATGGTGCAATGTCCACGGTCCACTGTTCAACCTGGAGCACAAAGGGCTGGTTGACAAATATTTGTTGATGCTTAGTGCTGTCGCTCTTGAAATTCGTCTTCATCAACTGATGATATTGGCTAAACACTGCATGGAATCGAGTGTTCGATAAATAGCTAAAATGCCGGACGGGCCTTGTCTCGATTCGTGTCCTGTGTCATGTCGTGCTCCGTTGTAAGCGATGCCCTTGCTTGTTTACGCAGGTCCTTGTCCAATCTTCAGTCGTGCCATAATTTGCTGTGTTTAACTAGCTTTCTATGCAGATTGATCTGGAAGGGGGTATAAGGTCTCAGTCTGTGGGGATCCGACCCTTCGCATAAAATCTAACGACATCGGTGTCGTTCGATAGTTGCTGTCGGTAACATTTACATACTTTAGGGGAATTAAAATTCAGTCAAAAACAAAAAGAGAACCAACGAAAAGAATCTATGGAAAATGGTAAAAGTTTAGCATAAACTTTTGGTGCTTTACATGCAAAACTTGCAATTGGCAGTGGCCAAAAACGAACATGTTTTCCAGTCTGGGACTGATGCTGCTGCTGCTGCTGTTGCTGCTGCAGCAGAGTTTCTGTAAGCCGATAGGGTTCTTTGTTTTAACGACTTACTTTGCGGTCGGTCGACACTTTGCCTCGCTCCACGCAGTTCTTCTGCAGAGTTGCAGCGATTTTCGCTAGTCATTCATATCGAATAGAAAAATGTCCCCTCAGACAGACAAATGAATACTAAAACCAAAAGGTACAAATAACAAATAGTAAGGGAAGAGACTGATTCTGACAATAGTTGATGTTTTACCCAAGGAGCAGACATGTGAGCTCTCAATTGAATTACTGGGTAGACAAGTCGATGCTAACTTGTAGTTAATTTTAAGCACTGAACACACCTTGCCAACTAGCTGTCTTTCACTGATACTCGTCCCACACTGATGGGTGTTGTGTGTATGCAAACAGTCACATGTGTGGCATCTTTTTTTTCTCATCAGACCAGATGCAATATAATCTCCTTAGCCACAACGCATTTGAAATGTCATCCTCGTTTTGCCCGCTGCTGTTTTGTTCTGGGCCCCAACTGATGAGGGTCGTCGTCGCCGTGCAGCTGACGCACGAGGACGCGGACGAGGACGAGGACACAAGCGCGCAATGTGACGGTGTGTTTGTGTGTGTGGTTGGTGCTTTCAATTAAAATTTCAACGTGCACGTAACAACTTTTATTGAAATTACGATTGCAGGCAGGTGCACACACACTCACACACACACAGAGAGAGAGAGAGAGAGAGCAGGCGCACACAGAGGAATGCGTCCAGGGGCATTGCATACTTTATGGCATACTTTTGTCAGAAGAGATGACATAGGCATACCATGCGGGCAGGCATTTGTAGAACATGGCTCTAATGAAGCTCGAATCGTGTTGGTACAATCCGGGTTGCCATTCAAAAGGCGAATGAGAGCAGAAGCACTCGCACTCCGGGCCGAGGGAAATGCAACTCCCCATCACTGTGGCAGAGTTCCGCATACCGCTCCACAATGGAGGAGTGCAACGAGCGCCATGTTGAGGTCACGTGAGCAGCATTTTGCACTCGAAAACATTATCAGCGACAATTAATAATGCGGATATTTGATTAATGTGAACGCGTCGGACAACACAGGTGGCAGACTCTTCAGCATCAGCGTCAGCTTCAGCCCTATAAAAGGAAAAGGAAGCAGCAGTGAAACGAACGAACTTCAACTGTCACAATAAAACTTGGCACTCTTCTTTCTTCCTATTCATGTATTCACATAATCCAAGATGAAAAATAGATTTTACCGAAAAATTTCACTGTGCAAAATGCTGACAAGGACATTCTGGAGCAGGGCTCTGCTCCAATTGGAGCTCAACGGTGTCTGACGACCGTGGGGTGAATGGTGGTGCTGCTGGTGCTGTAGTCGGCGGTCAATGCGGCGGTCCCGGCTGGCTGACTGGCTGAGTGGTTGGCTCCTCCTTGCCCTGGGTTGTTACATCAGCTAAATGGTTAAGCGCACTAGTAGTCGAAGTTCGAGCATAAAAAGACTGCTACAAATTTTATAAAAAACAAAAAGGACTGCAGACCGGCGACGGCGACTGCCCTAAATGCTCCTGAAATTGCCGTTGGTTTTTGCTTTCGCTCTTGTCCATCGACCGTTCCCATTTTCCCCCACTCTCGCTGTCTCCCTGTTTGCTCTTCTCACATTGCTCTTTCGGGGCCCGAGTGACTTTGCTACATGACAATGAAAATCTGCATTGCTTTTATTTCGTTTGCCTTTCGAATGCTCTTTTCATGGAGCATAAGAACTTTGTCAATGATGTGGAATAATCGATTGCCATTGGGATTTTCTTCTTGAAGCTACTGTCGAGTTTTTCCTCTTAAAGGGTACTCGAAATTTCCTTTAAAAGATTAATTGAAATACAAACAGTTTATAGCTGGAAAATCTTAAAATTCCAAAAGGTATATTGCTTAAAAATATATAATTTTTGCATTCCATCGATCCCTGCAAGTGCATTTAAGGCCTGATCAAACAAAGAATCGAATTCAAGGCCTTGTTTTTGCCCGTTGGGTGGGTGCTTCGTTCGAAAATTGTCATTTTAGTATTCTGTGTTCGGCATTCTCCAGTTTGGCTGATTTTCTGCTGTTTCTGCAGTTTCTCAACTTCGTTTTTTGCGCTTCTTCCACTACCACCCAACAGCACCCACCCACCCATGGCCATGCCAACGCCCACTGCCCACCAATCGGTCCATTTGGTTGACATTGCTGAATTAAACCAATCACTACTATTTTCACACTTAACTTGCAATTTGCATAAAATATTACCCAAGACCCAACAGTCAAGCAGCCGGCGAGGACAGGACGAGGGCGCCGTCGCCCAATGAGGGAAGACGCTTGGGGCAGTGTGGCATGGCGAATCCTCCTTCAATAAGGGTCGAGGGCGGGACGAAGGGTGTTGCTGAAGTACGCAACCATTGACAGTTGCGTGTGAATTTATTTTATTTCTTTACGTATATTTTACATACACACGCAAACACACATTTGCATTCGTGAAAGGCATTGAAATCGTATTTTGTGCATTTTCTTTTGCCGAGCGGAAAAATATGTGTTGCCCACTCTTGTGTGCCGCCATGTTCAACACGTTCCGCCATTGTGGAGGCCCAGGCAACGCGCGAGAGAGCTCTTAAAAAGACACAAATACATTTTAGTTAAAGCGCTCGGCACGGGTCTATAGCGTGTGTGCAGTCATTAGTCCAAATGTTGCCTAAAACTGAATACTGAAAACTAGAAACTTAACTAAACACAACTCGAAACAAAGCATTCCGCTACATTTAACAAATGGGTTAGAGGGCATGTTTGAGGAGCGACATGTGCGCCTCCCTTTGAGGAGAGTGTCCTCGCGCCTAGGAAGTTAAATGCCCGTTTTGCACATGTCCAAAACAGAGAAATGGCGTCGTCTTTACGGTTCCCCCTTTTTTGGATGGTTTGTGTGAGTGTTTGTGTGTGTGTGTGTGCTCGCGTGTTTTTGTCGTAGACAAAGGTAAAGTGCGTGGAGCAGCAAATCCGGTCCGGAAATTTGCATTTGATGTAAGCTTTGAGGCAGGCAGTTGGGCAAGTGGATTCGAATGGTTTGTGGCACTTATTCCAGGAGCTCTTTGAGATAACTCCTTAAGAGCCCCCGCGGGGATTCAGATTCAGCCACATGCAAACATCACAAAATAGCTTGAATTGGTAGGGAAGAGAAGATCTGAACTTTTTCGCTGACCTCTTCACTCGGCCCACTCTCGTTCATTATCTACGTCAAAAAGAACATCATTAGAGCTCACAAAAAATGGCTGGCCAACTGTACTCATGTCGAGCGCTATTTAAAATGTTGAAAATTGAATTGTTACGCTTACATGCACTCAAAACACACACTCTCGGCATGCATGCTCTCTAGTACTCCAACGAGTGGGTGTGCGTCCTGGCTGTTATGTGGCATGGGGCTGAGTGCAGTGTGTGGAGAGCGAGCGAGGAGCTTTTGGCATTGTGTTAACAAATACACTTAGGCAAACACATAATTTCGAGTATTTAACTAAAATAAACAGGATGTAAAACATTTTATTGCATGCGCTGGCCCCCAGCGACAGCAGCAGCAGCATCGCTTTGCATTTTAACAGTTGCACACACACACACACACACACACACGAAGGGAGATAGAGGAGCGGACATGCAGACAATTGCACACACAGATACTCGTGCATTTGCATTTTAGTCACTTGCACTTTTGGCTGCTGCTGGCGATGGGGATGGCGATGGGAGAGCAGTGTGAAGAAAGAGAGTGGAATGTGCATGTGGGTGGTGCGTTCAAAGAGCTCAAAGTTAGTGGAAGCTGCATCTCGCCAGGCCGGGCCAGGCCAGTCTCTTTATCTGTCAGTCAGTCAGCCCGTCGGTCTCTCACTCGTTTGGCGCCTGGCACTTATTCACATTTCCATTTACAATTGTTATTTCCGTCTTTGTGTTCATGCATGTGAATGGCTCGAAGCGTTTTGCTTGCCGCTTGCCGCTTGCTCCATGCTACTCGCTCTTGCTTCATTCTACTTGCTTCTTTGCCCCAAACAATATGCCGCTTTAAGAGCACGCGTAAATTCTCATAAAAACTTGGCATGCAGCTAATTAAAAGAGCTGTAAATTATGTCGCTCTGCGCGTGTGTGCGTGTGTGTTTGCAGCAACTAAATGCAAATTCCAACGCTAACTAGAAGAGCAGTTGCTCTTCGGCGGCTTCTACTTCTACTTCTATTCGGCTGCTGGGTGGCTGGGTGGCTGGCTGGCTGGCTGGCTAGAACGGTCACCGTCACCTTAATTAAAATGCACAATTTTGCACTTTTGGCCAGCGCCGTTTTGTGCTGCATTTGCATTAAAAGCAGCGGACTGGTCCTGGGCCCCGTCCCAAGTCCCATACTAGCCTCCACTCCACCGACGGGAACCCCCTTGGCGACATCGTTTCCTGGCCCACTGTCATGCAATTTATTTGCCGACTACTTTACACTTTTGGCGCTGCCTTCGAATTGGGTTTTATCTTTGTACCTTTTTTATATTATTTATAACTTTGTCCCATCTCCCGACTGCTGCACTACAGTTGTAATTTTGGTGTGCAGTCTGCGTTCATTTCGCGTGTGAGCGAGCTCGTCCCTCTCTCTCTCAATGGTTCCATGGCTGCAATATTCACAATTAAAAAGCTCAACACAAAATTTACATTGTCGCTTGATGGTCACAGGCACAGACCAGGAACCGAGACAGACATCATCATCATCACCAGCGTCCACAGCAGCAGCGGCCGTGTCAGAAGTGGCAAGAGCTGGTTCTGGCAGCAGTGGCAGAATATTTGTTTCGGGGCATGCCAATTGCTTGGCATAACATGCCGCAGTTGAGAAATTGGCAGTTGGGAGACCAGGAGACCAAAATCGTATAGGGTAATTAGTTGTCGATTCATTGTCCTCAATGTCTTCGCTATTTTTATTATTTTTTTTTGGGAAGAGAGAGAGGCTCGACTGTGACTTGGGTGCACCATAAAATCGTAACGCCACTTTATGCGTTTTATGCTTTATGACCACAAATGAGTGCACACAATGCAACAGTCAGACATCAGAAGCGCCCCGGGAGTCTACGTGTGAGAGTGTGTGTGGTGGAGTGCGGTGCAACTTTTATGCATGCGCACATAGAATTTGATTATGCCACGCTTGGCATTTGCTCTGCACTCGCTCATTTTTTGTTGGCCTGCTGCTTTTTGTGTTGTATAAATGCTGAACTTTTTAATTTTAATTGTTAAAAGCTTTTTTGTCAGCGTGGAGCCAGTAGGTGGACACGCAGCCTGCTTTTGGAGCCCCACACTGGTGCCCCAACTGCTTGCCTTGGCCATAAAAATTAAGCAACTTAAATGCATTTAAATGCATTCCCACAATCACAGCAGCAGCAGAACAGTAAATCCAGTGACCAGGCTGGACCAGGCACAGCTCCAGAGACTCCACATATGGCGGTCAGTGAAGTACAGAGTACAGAGTGAAAAGTTTGCCAGCCATGTGCAACAGTTTGCCTCGTCTGATAAATTAAACAACAGACGCGACCAGCAGACGAGTCGCGAGGACTCTGAATACATGACCAGTGCCAATGCATTGGCTTCGTTGCCACTGCAATTCTGTCGTTAAACTTCTGGCTGGCCATAAACCACGCGAATTGGCTACCACTTCGCCTCCTGTCATCCTGCTGCTGCTCCTACCTGAAACTGAATCTGAATTTGTCTCATACTCATGCTCATGCTATATTTAAGCGTGGTCATGCCTGCGCTGCCATCCATAGATAAATTGTCGGCGCGTTTAATATGAAAAGTTATGGTTGTGGCAATTAAAATATGGAAAATGAAAGCCTCTTTAAAGGTCCAACCATATCGAAGATGAGTTATCTTTGAGAGAAAAGGCAAGCGAATGATTCAAATTTCCAACATTTTTAAAATTAATGAATATATTATTTGCTCCTCATGTTTGTTGGGTTGCTCTCATAATTATGTTAGCTCTGTTTTGTTGGCATTCATAACGAATAACTATATAAACGAGACAGACTTACGCTCTCACATGCTCGACAGGCGCGTGCTCACAAATTTCGTAATTCTTTAACAAGCCTGCAACTTCCGCCTTCTGGCTCTGGCGCACGACTCCACAAGCGCTTGCCTGTTGTCGCCTCCCGCTGCTGTTGGTGTGCTGTCATTGTCTTCGGCCTCATCATCGCATAATTAATCTTCAAAAAATCATCAGCCGTCGCAGGCATTAATCTTTGTTAAAACGTTTCACGCAACTTTTAGTCCATTGTTACATATACGCCGTGTGTGCCGCATACAAAACGAGCGAACGGGATGTGTTTCCCTCTATCTCATCTCATAATTGTACAGCCCTCGCCCTGCTAGATGCTGCTGCGTTTGCTCTTGGTGCTGGTCCTGGAGTAATTTAATATGTGCTCCGAGGCGTGCTTTGTTTTTATTTACTAATTTCTTTTGACAACAGACTTAAAGCTCGCAAAAACAAGCCCCATTTAAAGGGCTTTTTGTACGCGATGGTTCCGGGCTCTGTCCTTGTTTCTGTCCCTATCTCTGTCTCTGTCCCGGGCATATGCAATCGAAGTCAACTGAGTTCACTTGACTTGGCTGGGCTGGCGGGCTGTCTGGCTGGCTGGCTGGCTGGCTGGTTTTGTTCCTGCAATGATAAATGATATCCCAACATAATGCAATTGTTGACAGGGGGAAAAAAGGGTGTTTGAGGCAGCAGTCGCGTCGTCAGCATCTTCGATGCTTCGTGTGGGTGATTATAATAGAAAATAAATGAATGATATGTTTTTGACACGTCGCTGCTGTCATTGCTCCCTCTTCATTTTTACATTTTGTGTCGTCCTCGGGGCACTTCTTTAAGTTTCAGACCCCACGGCACGCACACGAGTCAGTTAAAAGGAAACGGCATCTTTGGCATTGACAACAAGCATCTGCAACAACAGCAACAACAGCCACCTTCTTCGTTCTGCCTCTTCGCCTCTTCATCATGCTCAATTTGCGCGAATTGTGTTGTCTTGTCGTGTCTCGTCTTGTTGCTGTCTGCTGACTTGTCTCGCTCGCTCTTTGTTCGGCATGGCATTTTCCTCGCCTCACAATTGATTTAAATATTTTTGACACTTGTGCCAGATAATTGCTAACATTAATCATGGGCTACCAGCTGTCGTATCCCCTTCCCGCTGTCAGCTTCTCGTTTTTATGCCCTGCCTGCTCTCGTGCGCTCGTGTGAAGCCTTGAAAATTACGTCTTGTCGCAGTCATAAAGCACAAAATTCTTCATATTTATTTTTGTAGCATACTTTTGTGCGCATACCGCATTAAGCATTGTCTGCTCGCTTTTCTCTGCGCTGTGTATATGCTCGCGTGAGTGTATATGTGAGACCTCCTTGACCTTTGAGTCACTTCAAGGCAGCAATTAGTCGCAGGTCTTCCGACTGTCCCACTCACATGACTGCAATCTGCCAGCAATCTGTTCAGGGCTTCAGTTGCCACCCACCTCGTCAATTTATCACCAAATCAATCAAATGCTTTAGGCAAAGCTAACATCCTTCTCTTCCTTTTCGACATAAGAGTGAAAAATGTGTGCGAACTGAGTCCAGCCATGGCTGGCGTTTGATCGTTTGCCGTGAAAATTTATTTGATTGCCTGCTATAAGCAACTTCAGCTAATATGATACAAGCCGATCCCCCGCCTGGTCGGAACCAATAGCGAATGAATAATGCCAAGTGGCTACGTCTATCCGTAGGGTTGGAGGCGAGGGCGAGGGCTAGGGCGTGGCTGTCGTCGCTGTTAGTTGAGCTTTATTAACTGTCTGTGAAGCTCTGCACAGGAGCACGGCAGACGGGAAAGAAGCGCACGCAATCTCGGCAGAGCATCTCTATGCCCTGGATTTGGTCCTGTGTGGATGGGTGTGTTTGCTGGCCAAATTGCTTGTGATGAAGACAGTCAAGCGTCAATCAGTCAGTCACTGGCGATGGCAATGGCACTGGCAATGGCACTGGCAGTGAAGCTCTGACTGTGTGCCTCAGTCTCTCTATGTCTCTGTCTCAGTCTCATTCCCAGTCACCGTTTCCGTCGACTATGTATGTATGTCTTTCCAAATGTCCTTCTGGCTGTCAGTTAACATGCCTTTTGCGTTTGCCATGGGGCAATGGTCCTGGTTGGCCATGGCAGCAGGCCCGGCCCGTCTCCGGTCGTCTCTCCTCTCGTCTCGTGGAGAGATAATCACTTTGGGAAATTGCTCATGAATGATTTGTTGGCATAAATCAATTTGATTGATGAGCGTCAATATACTTATATGCCGCTTTGATGTGGGCAATTCCAATACAGCATCCAAACAGACCTATCCTACACATAGGGGCATGTACGAGTACGAGTAGGCGAGTGTGGGTGGTGCGTTTTGTGGGTGGGCTTTGTGCAGGGACCAACTAATTGATCAATTAAACATCAATTGCCTGGCCACGGAGCTGCGGGTCGTCTTCGTTATTCGATTCTTTATAGACATTTTTTCCTCTTGGGCTACTACCCTCATCATCAAGAGAGTGCGGTGCGGTGGTGCGGTGGTGCGGTGGTGCGACGGGAACCGAGCCCCTGCTCCATAAAGCAAGAAACTGGTGAAAACTTTCTGCTATTTCAACTTGAGTTGTTATGACACTTTTAATAACTTTATTATTGCATTTACATAGTAGCAAGACACGCCAAGAAGCAGCACCAGCAACTTGCCCTGGTTAAGTGTGGCGCTGCGACTCCTGGGCTGCTTCCTAGCCCCCTTGCCACGGTGCCACCTTTTTCCACCCTGCATATGCTGGGAGTTGCTTTTAGGTGAGTGTATGTTTTGGTTATGTCTGTGTGTGTGTGTGGGTGTGTCTGTGTGGTGGGATGTTTCTTAGCTGTCTACGCAATTAAAAGTTTAATATAATTAAATGGTTTTATGACTTTGACTGTACCGTGCACTCGGGGCACGAATCGCCTCCCCAAAATGCATCCGCACGGAGACATGTTTTTTGAAGTCGCATCTTAAGACCCTGTCTGGTAAACACGTGCACTTTAAAATCCCCCCAAAGCAAATAACAAGCTGATGGCGAAAACTGGAGCAAGCGCTCCCCATAGCTCGCCTTGCCCTCCTCGCTCCTGTCAAAGTGATTAAGCCATCAAAGTTTGCTTTCGACACGCAGCATTAACGCTTCGACTTTGCTTAGCTTTAGCTGTGGGCCAAGTGTGGGGCTGTAGGGCTGACTATCATTTCGTCTTCCCGATAATTACTTGGCCAGCGCGAAGTTTCGGGCAGACATCAGCAGAAATTAGCTTGCAGTAGTAGCCAGCAGATGAGAAAAAAGATTTTCTGGTAATGTCGTCGTTCCAGTAGCTGTTCTTGTCGCTACAAATCTCGAGCGACAGCCCGTACGATACTGGGCGTTGCTAATAAATGATGGCAGCGGGCACGCCCCCATTCACATGAGGACACGAGATTGCCTAATTTATTTATGCCCAAGTCATGTGTTCGATGAAGACAGAAATTTTGAAAAGAGTCGGAGATATAGGAGCCATAGTCCGATTAGTATTTGAATACATTTCTCTAGCATTCATTATAACTTAATCACTGCAATTATTTCAGCATTTAAAGTTTTGTTGAAGCCTTGGCACTGCCCTCGACCAAATATTTCATTCATTTGCATAAACATCTCTAGTTACGGCACAATCCCAAGTCCATACCAAATGGAATTTACCGCAGAATGCAGAAGGCAGAGGGCAATTCTGTGAACCGATAGCCGGACCCAGTCTGGGTGCCTAAAGCGATTGTCCCATCAGAAAAATGCTCCACAAATCATGCATAATATAAATTAATAGCCATCAACTCTTAAATTTCGGCAACATTTTTAAATCGGGATTCAGCCGAACCGCCTCGGGACCAGGGACAGGGCCAGTTCTAGGGCTTGGGCTTAGGCTTGGGACTGCCACCCGCCGTTTCATGGCAAATTAGTAACTCGTGGGCATTTTAATTGCGTCCAGCAGTAGATGGGGATGGTACGGATGGGAATGGGAATGGTGATGGGATGGGACGGTCGGGCAGGCGCATTTATGTGCGTCAAAAAATAAAATGAATTCATTTGTACCCTTTTCAAAGCCGCATAAAAGAAGGCTAAGACACGGAACGCGGTTACGGGCCCCAAATGACTTAACTCATTTAATGTGGCTCTAATGGGATACAATTTAAATTTAATTGATTTGCCCGACATGCTTTTTATGGCCGCAAGAATTTCTCTAAATTAAAAATGCCTTTTTTCCGTGTGGTTAAGGCGGGAGCGGGCGTGGGCCTGGGCGTGGGTGTTGTGTCCAACGTGTAGGGCAAAAATGTGCGGCGCTCAAAAAGCGGCAAGATTAATTCCTGTTTTGTGCTCTCCATATTGATTAAATATGCAGCGGGCGACGATGGCGTCCCAACGAGTGCCTGACAACACTACTATGTTTTTTTCAGTGGCTCGCTGATTTATTGGTTTAATGCACCCGGCGCAGTCCTGCCACCCGCATAAACAGAGCGCAACAAACCGCAGTGGGCGTTGGGACAACAATGCTTGTGGAGGGACTGGGGGACGAGAGAACCTTTGCTGCCCGCAAACATTTCTTAGCTTGGCAGCTAATTTATGTGCGCACGCGGCAGGAAAATGCTGGCAAAGGATACGCCAGGCAGTGGCAGGAGCCACCAGGGCCGTCCCCCATTTCCCGCATAGTGAGAATTATGTTTCAAGAAGTAGACGGTAGCGATGGAGCTGGGCCCAGGATGGAGAATGGGGCGCAAGTGTCAGCGAGCATAAAAATTCGCATTTTAATATTTGCCAGTAAGCTGCACTGCGTTGGCAGCTGATTTGCCATAGGTCCCGGCCCCTGTCCCGGTCTCGTTCCCGTTGCCGTTCCCGCCACCGTCTATCCGTCTACCTTCTTCCTTGGGCCATCCTGGCCATCTCCCGTCTAGCGACGCTGGTCCCTCCGCCTTTGGCTTGTTTGCTCGCCATTTTATCTGTGCCCAACAGCTGGCGTTTGTTTGCGGTTCCATCGCGCGTTGCGTGTTGACTTTTGTGTCTGAGCCACCTTTCAACTGCAACTAATTTATTTTATTTGCCAGCTGACGATGCCTTCTACTCGCCTTCCGCTGGCTATCCTAAGTCTCATTCACAACTGGCATGTCTCTAAATATGATTCAAAACAAGAATTAGAAAATGTACTGCTGTTGGTGTTGCCGCTGCAATTGACACTAAGTGCTTTGACGTTAAGAGCGTAGAGTGCTTGCCGCCACGGTGCGGGTCCGCATCAGTGCCTTGGACAGGCTATAAATGAGTTTTGTTATCTGCGAGCCAACAAGCAAAAAATTGCATTAGTCGTGCCACCTGAAGCTGCAACAGGATGGGATGGGACTGGACTGTCGCCGGCTTGTCGGAGTGGATCTCACGGAGAACGGCGTTACGCCAAGCCGTTGCATACTTAGTCTACTCCACGGATGCTGTTTCCCTAACAGTATGAGTATAAGTATCAACGAGTCACTGGTCGCTGGTTTTCGGACTAATTATTGTACAATTGCGCCTTTCCAGGTATCAATAACACTTAGGGAGGGGTGAACCGGGACGTTTCCGCTTCCAAACCAAACCCGGGATCTTGTCCAAATCTTGTCCAAGCCTCCGGATGGGACTACCCTATCTGCAATAGTTTGCTCTGCCCGGTTTAGGCAGTGAGAAGAGGCATACGCCCATGCGGTAACAATTAGTAGGTCCCAGTGAGCTGTGGGAGGTTTATCCCCCTCCCCGGCTACCGACATAACCTAACCTATTGTACAGTTGACGGCATATTTAAATAATCAAAGTCACATTTTAGGATAGTTCAAATGGGGAAACACATTAAAATTGGGTATGGATACCGGCAATTAAGTATGGAAATCCACCCATAGTTTAATACTCAAGTTAATCCGGACTGCTACGAAAAACCGCTTTGTATTTTCGAGACATATATCTGTGATGAATTTATAACGGATAGTGGGATTTTGTTGTTGAATTTCGTGTTAAATAAAAGCGAAAACCCATGCTCATTCTGTAAAGAAATCGGCATTGAAATTGGAATTTAATACGCCAAAAAGTGATGTGTTTTTTGGAACCCCTGATGACCTCAGATTATGTTGATCTGTTTGCTAGTTCTTTTAGGACAGTTCGCCATAGAATTATGGAAATATTTTTACCAATAGCAATTAAATGTTGCTGAACTTTTGAATGGTTTTGGCTTTCAGTGCTACGATCATTACGGAATAAACAAGTAAACAAAAACTCAACCCGATTGCGCCCATTATTTAGCATAATTAAATAGCGCATGGAAAATAAGTAAATTATGGAATGTGAAACGCTCGTAAATTTCCCGCTTATTGCGTTTCGTTTCACATCCGAAAGGTCGTTGAGTGCGTTGACCAAACTGTTGCTCTCGCACTGCTCCTGCTCTCCTACTCCTGCTTCCTGCTTTCCTGCTTTCCTTCTCCTGCTGCGGCTGCTGACCTTCTGACTGTTGATTTTATTAAAATCATTTCAGTTTTAATGTTCATTGGACAGGAGCAATAACAGCAAAAAGAACAGCACACTTGATTACTACTGCATTATTATAACGTTACAATAATGATTATTATTTTTTTTCCCAGCAGCGTAGCGTCCCAACCACATTTATAAAATGTGCATTAATCATGGCCTGGCCGGGGCTATTAATGTCTGCTGGCCAAAGCCAAACAAGAAGAAGCGGACCAGGACCATTTAAAAAAAAAATTAAATTTTTATGACTATATGCGAAATATATTAAATGTTTTGTGCATAAGAACTCCCCTCTTAATGAGACGCACAATTAATGCAATCCAGTCGGAGGCTCCACGAGTATAAACTCAATTCCATAAATTCAGGAGTGTGCGTTTGGTAATTAGTGACCAAGGTTAATGTGCAGATGGGGGAACTTCCTTAGGACCGGAATCCTGGCAGGCAGACGACGGGTTCATCATGGTTCCAATAACAACTACAACAAATTTAATCTGAATGTTTTTCAAACTCGGATTAACGTACAGGTCTTTTGAACGCCTCTGTTTTTCCAACTCTTTGTCAATGCAAATCATTATGCTTTTTTTCTTGCTACTCCCAATCCCCTAGAGAAGCACTGAAAGCTCCCCATTGCCTAGATCTACATCGCCATCTGTTAATTTCATAAAAAGTGCCCTAATATACGGAGCATAGGAATGAGGTGCTTTCTAAGTGCGATTCTGCATCATCATCATGGACAGGCTGTAAATGAGTTTTATTATCTGCAAACAAATTGCATTAGTCGCACTCTCGATGGCTTGTCACCGACTTGCCTGCAGAGCGGTTCTCACGGACAGCGGCAGGATGCCAAGAAGTTTAATACTTTGCGGATTCTGTGCCTCCCGCAGCATCGGTCCCAATAGTTTGCGTTGGTCGCAGCTCAGCTCCTGCCAGGACACACTGCAGATGCTCTCGTAGACCTGGTCGTACTGTGAAATATGAAGGATATAGGATATAGGATAGATACATATAGATATGCTAAAACTGACTGCGAATTCAATTTTGGTGCCCAAAACGCAATAGACAGACATGCTGTAGGCTGACACCAAAAAATATATTGCCGATGGCATGTGAAAACTAGTCAGTATGATGCAGAAGCTGAGCATCACCGCCACGGCCATCGACAGCACCTGAGTGGCAATCAGATCATGGTAGAGTTCATTCACAGTGTGGCAGTAGCTGGAAAAAATATATAAGAGCAATCTGTAAGCCTGTAATTATTTCTGTTCTCTGCCTACTTCGTGAATAGCTGATGCCACTTGATCACATCTAAAAGCAGCTCCTGTCGCCTCTCCTCTCCTGTTATGGTGGCACCCAGACTAACCAGAGCTCTGGCCTCGGCCTTGCGGTCCAGAGCAGCGTTAAGGTCTTCAACCTTGAGCTGTAAAATGTCCGCAAACGCAAAGATTTGAGAGAGACCAAGAAGGACAAACAGGTCACCGGCATAGAAACCGCAGCCGGCGACACCGATTGTCACCAACTGAATGAGATAGGTGATCGAGTAGCAGACGTTGTTTTCCAGCGGCAGGCCAGGGATTTGGTACTGCATCACAGTGACCCGAGTGCCATCATACAGCAGCATTGCCATAGGAAGGATCGTCATTAGCAAAAACGTGGCCATGTATCCGTTGCGTATGCCTCGCATTAAGCCCAGCAATCGATCGATGTTCATGTCCAGCGTTCGATAATGTACTTCTGACTTTCCCTCGTACTTTTCATATATGTTGCAGGCAAAAAAGGTGAGTCTCTTCATGGTCCGCTGCTTCAGCAGACAAGTTAAGAACTTTCCCAAACCATGGAACAGGCCTCCCATCATCAGACTGGCTTTCAGGCTCACTCGCCAGTCGCCGCCATTGTCGACCATCGAAAAGATTGTGAAGCCTGTGTAGTTGACAATTGCAAAGGTTGTGGTCCAGGTGCGGTAATTGAACTTTACTTTAGGGGCCAGAACATCAACCCCCAAGAGATTGGTCCAGATGTTAATGTTTTTGGTTAGCTGCCGAAAGCGTTTGGCTGGATTCACTGCCACAGGACTGTTCATGGTGGACTACTCGTAACTGAAGGATACGTCAAAGGTTTGCGCTTATATAGGACAACATCTATTTGTTTTTACTGAAAGTTCACAGCAATTATCCACATTACTGGATAATTATCGTTTACAGCGATATTAAACAGAAATGGAAATTGATTTTTTAATCGGAGCAATTTCATGTTAACAACTGCATATTATCTCTATCACTTTGATTGAACCTTCCACCTGATATTTCAGAAGCCGTTGGGGTCTACTTTAATCTAAGTTATGCATCCATATTCTATATGAAAACCACCATTCAGGTGTTGCTCATTGTTGCTCAACAAAGGGCATGCAAAGGGAAGAGATAAAAAGAAAGAAAGAAAGACTATTTCGCTTTGGGCTATCCGACCATCCAATAATAATACAATATAGTTTGCTTTCGTTCTCTTTGTTCCTGGTCTATCAGTCTCTTTTTTCGCTACCCATTTCGCACACAATTATTCTCCTTTGTTTCGAGACTCTTTCGATAGCATTCATCATACGCACTGTTGTCTAATACACTTCATAGTGCGGAACGTTATTAGTCACCGCATCGGTGAGGGCGGCCATTCTCTCATCCTCTTTCCCACACCATCCCATTGCTGCTGCTGCTGTTTCATTGTGTGCCTTTTGTTATTAATTTCCAAGCTATAAATTTTACTTTGCCACATTTCTAAAGGCCAATCCCCAGGAAAACTACTCACTTGTACTTGTAGTTTTCCCGGCCTAAGCCCGAGTTGGGGACTTGGACTGAAGCTGGGGACAGGGCGGGGCCTCACTTCACCTTTTGCACGCTCCAACAGCTTTCGGTTTTTGTCTGCGGTATTTTGTTATTCTGGCCGATACAGCTGCTTCGCTCCGCCCTTCCATCTGCTGCACATCTTTTGTTTATACCTCACAATGGCCTGCCGCAGGTTTTTACTGCCTGCCATTGTGTGAGTGCTTCTGTATCCGTGTTTCCGTGTGTTTGTGTGTGTGCCTTTTTCTCTTTCTTGGTTGCCTCCAGCCTATAAAATGCAATGGAATTTCATATTGTGCGAGTATATCGGCATCATCATAATGCTTTCGTATAATATTCTCAGACATTTTTGCGTTGCGGCACGTAAAAAATGCAACCTATACACACATATCGTTACATGCTTTTCGGAATGTGTGCGCGTGTGCGAGTGTGTGTGTGTGTGTGTGTTTGATGTTTAATCAATTGAAAATGCGAGTGCCATTGATGGGGCCGGCACTCCGAAAACCTCCTCCTGCTCGGGCCTCCCACCTGAAAGCCTCGCGCAGCCAAGTCAATTGTCTGCCTGACATGCTGCATAACATGCCACTGCGGATGTGGATGCCGCATGCCGTATGCCATAGCCGATGTCAGAACCTAAGCCAGGGTCGGATCGCCTCTGTTCCTGCTTGACTTCCGCATTGCCCTGGCGGCTGTTTGCCCAGAACAAACTGCAGTCAAGGCAGCGTCGGCAATCTTAAGACGCGCTGCTGCCTTCCAGTATAGAAAAACATTAGCAAGATTGCAAGGTGCGTGTGCGGCTTTCGCCTGGATCCTTCCGCCCACCTCTACTTACTTCCGTATTGAAAGGGAATTGAACGCTCGACTGGCAGCCCCGGCTTCCTTTGGTGGTTCTGTGCCTTTGCCGCCTTGCCGCATGAATGGCACAAAGAGGAATAAAAATTACAATATTGCCGCTGCTGCCGACGACGACCACGATGCAATGTGGCAATGGAAGGCAAACAACAGACACAGCAACAGCAACAAAAACATCCTCACGCACACACATACGCAGCAATACAGAGAGGGAGAAAGAGGAAGGAAAGGAAGAATGCCTCAAGCTGCCTATAGAACCACTCATGCGTGTGTGTGTGTGTGTGTGTTTCTTGTATTGAAACTTCCTTTAATGGCTTCCGGTTATCATTATTGGCACAACGTATTGTCCGTTCCAACTCTTGCTCTCGGCTTTCCCCTGCTTCGCTCTGCTCTGCTCCCTCAAAGCTGCGTGTCTATAAAGATTAAACGCATTGTTCTTTGTTGATTCTTTTCGTCATGCAAAGAAATTAATATTCGCAATCCATTATCTTTTCTAATAGCACACATACGTCCGCAGACACCAGAACACGAGCACACTCACACGTTGGAGCAGAACAAAGAAGCATATTTAATAACCTTAATGGCCAGCTTAAAGCCTTAAAGAGCGTCGAAACCTTTGACCAAGGCCCCCTCCGAAAGCATAATCAATCAATCGAACGCTTTAAGCTCTTGACTAATATGCATCAAAAAGGGCCGAGGCAGGGCAATATTTTAAAGTGGCCCCACACACACACACACACACACTGCCACGGAACGAAACTCACACATTGATAGATTAGCAGCAGCCACATAACAGCAGACTCAAGCCGTACTGGGCCGTCATCGTTATTCGCTCTGGCTAATGATGACAAATTTTTTATGGGCATTATGAGCGCTAGGGCCGGACTAGAGCAGCGTATACGCTGCGCTGACTTAGAGCGTGTGTGGGGGATTGGTAATGGGAGAGGGGAGCCTCATGGGAGGCTGGCACTAGGCATAGAACGGCTGTCTACTCCGCCCTTACAAAACCCACCAAACCAAAACCCTTGGTCAGACAGTGCTCTTTATTAATTTGACAGCATCAACAGGAGCTGCCTGACTTGGCACGCTAATGATTGAAATGAACTCCTCCATGACAAAGGACTGCGACGGCGACGGCGACGGCGACTGGGAGGGCGACAGCAACTCCGGCAAAAGCCAGCGTCGTCCGTTGTAACGCCTACCATCTAACCAGGGCGGCCCGAGCCCGGCAGCAGCAGCTTGATTGATGGTTATCACTCACTGGACGGAGAGAGCCACTACAAGGACGCCAGATTAAATGCTGTAGGTGTGTCATAACTTTTTTCTCTGTGCCTGGGATGGCTCCCTCTATTGCCGTCTCCATTGTTGTATTGCTCTTTTGTTGGGTGTTTTGGGCACTTGTCATCCCTTGACACAAATGCCGCACCCAGACGCCGCTAAGTATGCAAAAGTGAAGCGGAATCCAAAAATATATATTTGCCATGTCACTGGCAAAAGGAAAAAGAGGACAAAAAATAAACCGCCATTGGTCATGTTTGAAAGCAAATAAGGCCAATTAACAAATGCAAATGTGCAGAATATTTGTTCTGTTTTCTCAAAAAAAGAAAAAACAGGAAAAAGAACAAATGACATGAGGAGAGTAATCCCAGTCCCATACCAATCCCTTTTCTAAAGTTAAATCGATGCTGAACTATTATAATTGAACAATTAAGAAAAACCCCACTTCATTCACTCCCCATCCCCAGCCGACAGCACAGGTAATGTTCTGGCAATTGAGGCAGGTGTGGGAAGTCGGATATCATCCAACTGCCACCAAACTTTTCACTCACTAAAGTACCCCGAAATCTCAATACAATTGTAGGCCACAAATGTTCCCAGTGGCAGGACACAGCTGCCACCGCACCAGCAGCAAAGTCTATTTTATGACTCGGTAGCAGAAAAAGAGAAAAAGTCCCCCAATCAGCATAGAGAACATAGAGAGCGAAGGAGAACTCACTCCGTGAGAGAGAGTCGCTACTTCCAGTCCAAGTGCCATTTAAGGGAAATTTACTCTTCTTTCATGGGGAAATTCTTGCTGAATGGAAGTATAAGAGTCGGAAAGAATACCCACTCAAATTAGGGAAAAGGAAGAGAACCATTCTTCGGGGGCAATTTTCACTTGAAGATTTTAAATTGGGCTAACGGCCTGAAAGTGGAATTTTGTAAATTGCACTTGTTGCCAGAGATTGAGGCTGGAAGTTTACGCAATCAAATAATAGGTTAGTGGCTACTATCTTGTTTGGTGTCAGGACATTTGCGAATCTTTCTAGCAATTATTTAATTTACATTGATGGCCCAACGGACATCCATATATTCGAGTCGTATGTACCCAAGGAGAACGGAGCCCATAAGGCCGGACGATGGGCGGGCATTGGGCGGCCGAACGGAAACGGAAAAAATGAGATTTATGACGTGTACAATGGGATGTCGGATGGGCAGGTGGGTGGTGTTGGGCTGGATGGCAGGCAGGTTGTAGGCATTGCGGCAGGCACTTATAAATAAAAGTATGTGTGTACATACCATAAATGCTGGGTGAATTATTAAAATAAAAGTGAAACGGAAACGTAACAAAGGTTCGGCGGCAGCATTTATGACAGGAAAACGCGAAACGCAACACAAAGAGATTGCTGTGGCACGCATCTAAAACGAGATATGCCACGCCGGAAATAAGCCCACCAATACAACACACACAGGCACACACACGCACAGACGAACAAGCACACGTATAATGTTTACGCACTGCCAAATCAAGATCCCCCATAAGTAGGCTTCATTTGCCAAGCAAACGATGTCTCGAAAAAATAACAAAATATTTGGAGTGTAGCAAAAATAACGTGGCCTGCCTGTCTTTTAGGCTGTGCTCTATATTAGATAAATACACATATGAATACTCGCAAAGCTGGATAAGGGCAAAATATTGGTGATGGGTAACTTGAGCAGATTGTTTTCAATCTGATGAGATCGACCCATGCTTTGTGTTTTCAATATCCTGTCCTTCTTTAGGACAAACCATTAATAAACTTCCTGCCGAAGGGTATGAACTTACTATTCCACGGCAGTGTCTGCTCTGCTGCTTCTTTTGGGCACAAGTTAAATACAAATGTATGCATGTAAACAAGCGTCTACTTAAGCAACCTGCTCCGCCCCGCTAAATCTCACCCTCGCACCCCAATCACCAGGCCTATCCATCCTGCTCTTCCCTTTCCTTTCCCTCTGTATTAATGTTCATTGAAGCGATCAAAATCAAGTCGACTACGGCTAATGCTACGCACATTTCTGGGGTATTTTTTTTTTTTTCCTGTTGCTGCTGCCCGATTCTACCCGACGATGGCCAAGCAGCCTGTGTGAACTTTAGCTTGTTACTTGCAATTTGCCTCGACAACCGTACTAGTAACGAAACACGAAAGGAAGACTGAAATCCACTACCGAGAATATTGATACCCTTAAAGATCCATCGTTCAGATGGCAGCTGTTTGATCCAGTCATATGATTTTGCTATTCGGAAACACTTTTCTACATATACTCCGCGATAGTCGATAGTCTTCTAACCATTTTAGAAAAACTTTTGCCGCCTCGAATGATGCAAACGTCTGGTCAAAGTCGAAGTACCATCGGCTAAGGTATACAAAACCAGAACCAAATGAAAAAACTGGAATAGGAAGCAGGATGGTTGTCGGTTCGCTTTTGATTTTATATGTGTTGGCATTTCTGTTTGTTTTTGCCACTCGTCTCTGCGTCCTTAGCCGCGTCTCTGGAGCTGTTGGCTTTCGTTTTTTAAGGTCGTTTACAGCAAACATTTATTTTTCCAGGGGATGGATAGAGGAAGAAAAGCTGGGAAAACGCTGGAAATGTATGTTATTATTATGGGGCATGTTGTTAACTACCCATACGCAAAACGCAATTTTTTCTCTGCCCTGATTTCGGGGTTGGGTTTGGGCATAAAGCGGATTTGTGAAATCGTTTGGAAAAAATATAATCAAAATTGTTTTCAAATGACTTACAATTGCTGTGGCATGTGGGCGTGGGCGTGGACGTGGCGTGAACGGAACGGATCCAGAGAGAGCGGGAGCCGGGATTGTTGCAAAAGCGGGGAATGTAATTATGCGTCTGGGTCGTCTGGGGTGTCAACTGTCAGCCAATCGCCGTAACTTAAGCCACGCATTTGCCGCTGACAACTGGAAAAATTGCCGTTTTTATGGCCCCCAGGAACGGGACTGACCCCCGGAATGTAGTAACAGTGGTCGCCTCGACTATTTTCGGTATGCGTTGAGTTAATAGCCAAAGCGGCGAAATGCCAGCAGTCAAGGTCCTCTGGCAATTACTTTGTGGTCCATTATTTGCCAGATGACCGGACCTTTCAGAAGCGCTCTCTTACGCATTGTGGGTCCGATGCGAGGAAATAAAATAATGGTGGATACACTTCTGGGATCATTAAGGTTGTAAGTTGATCAAAATTCTTCTATGGATTATATTTGTATTACAGCCAGCCCTTACTTTGCGAGTATTTCCGAGCTTCTAGCGCTTTTCGCTGCTTGCTACTCGTACTTGCCCCATTCTCAGTGCGTTGCTTGTCAGTTTCAATATTTTATGATAGCCACCATTGAACTCTCCATGAAGAGCACATAAATTCACCAAAACGTAGCCAATGCTGGACTGGACTGAAGCCACGACCATCGCGTGTATCGCTCCTTGAGAGACCAGACCGCCCAACAATGCAAAATGTTGTAGAAAAATGCCATATCCCCCATTTCCCCCATATCCCACTAGGAGGAGTCCTTCTTGTCTGTGCTCGCATAAAGAGCGGAGAAGACAAAAAACTACGTACACATCATCATTGTCAATTGCCGGATGTGGTGGATGGGTATAGGAAGAGCGGGTCGAATAGATCGAATGGGGAGTGGAGTGGCAACCAAGCGAGCAATCGCTGCTGCTGTATTCTGCTGTATTCATTGTTGCCACGTAATTGCATTTCGCTATCGCAGATATTTATAGCTCCACTCGGTCAAGAGCAGCTCCGGCAGTGGCCATACTTTGGCAGCAACAGATTTTTCCGAGCAAATGCGGTCAACCGCAAAAGCGCAGCAGCAGCCACGGTGGCAACAGCAACAGCAATGGCAACGGCAATGGCAACGGCCACGGCAGCAACAGCATCGCCAAAGTCGTTACAAGGATAAGGGCGTTAGAGCGCATTGCATGTTGTTGCTAGCAGCAGCAGTTGTTGTTGTTGCTCTAGCCCGGGCATTAGTCCTGGCCAGGCAAATAAAAATAAGCAATGCCTGGCCCCGGCTTCGCGTCGTTGTCATGAAGCACATTGAACACCGAACAACTCCCACCCTGAGCGCCGAACATTGTCATTGCATTCCGCGCACCAGAAATATCAGGAGCAGGAGCAGAAGCAGTGAAGGAGGCCCCTTGAGCAAGGACCTGCAGCGACACAGCCACAGCCATGCTTCTGCCTCTGCTGCCACTTATTCGGAAAAGTACTTGCCGACGGTGCCGCATTAGTGGCCCGCTTAACAATGGAGGCCAATGGAGGAAGCCAATTTTTATTGAATCAAGCCGGGCCTGGCTTTGATGACCAATGACTAAGATGACTTGAGCGGACAGTGAAGTCCTGCCAGTTGTCGATAAGCTTGGGAGAAGTCAGAGAGGGGGGAGCTATGATATGCTATGATGAAAATCTTAAAAAAAATGATCGGAACCACATTAAAGGTTCGCTCTGCTCCGGCATGCTGGTGTGCAATTTTCAAGTGCACTTGCACTTAAAGTAAAAAGAGCTTTATATACCATTTATAAACTTATATTTGTATTTATAAATTACTCCATTTACAGGTGCTTTCAAAAGTTATTGACTCTGGTCCGTTGTAAGGCTAAAGTTTCTACTTTTTTGCTCTGACTGGACCCAGACCCATGACTGACTCTGAATATCAGTTTACCTTTACTTTTAATATGAATACATGAATGGACTGCACTTATCTTGATTACCCTCTGGCCCTCATTCAGTTATACGCGCTGTCTATTCTCGTTTCAATTATTTGTTTTTCTATATTCCTCTTTTAATGTTGAGCCGGGGAAAATGTTTAAAATGAAAATGTGTGTCCTCTGGCTTGTTGGCCACCACAAGCGACTATTGGCATATAAATTTGGCACACACTTACAAAGATAATACTCGGACACGCAGACATGTAAATGTTATTGCAAGCATAATTTTCTTTGCTGCCATTTGCCGTGTATTGCTATTGCCACTGCCTTTGCCTCTGCCTGTGTTGCTTCTGCTTCTCCCTCTGCTACTTCTGGTACTGTCCGTGTTTTGCTTTGTTGTTGCAGTTGCAGTTTTTGCACGTTATACGAGCCATTTGCAGCAGCAACTACATGCGACTGCATTGCGGCAGTTGTTGTTGCTGGGTGTCCTGTGTGCGCCGTCAGGCCGAGGCCCAGAGTCCTTGTCGGTGTTGGAGTTGGAGTAATTGCCATCACGTCGCTGCAGCCAGGAAAGGCCGGTCTAGTCAAGGCAAGACAACACTGGAACGGAACGGAACTGTCCGCATCCGCATCAGAGGGAATGGGGCTTAGGTGGAAATATTCTAAAAATAACAATGCATAATTTACGTCTGGCCAGGTCCACAACTAATGTAGCGGCGGCAGCAGCAGCAGCTGGCAATGGAGAAAAATGCAACTGCCATCTGCCTAAATAATAAATAAAAAAGGGATATGTGAGAGAGAGCTGGCATTGGAGAGGCTGAGGTTGCCCTACTGGTCGGCGAGGCGGTTCATGCTGAAAGTTGTTGTTGTTGCTGTTGTTGCTGTTGCCATTGCCATTGTCATTAGCCGTTGGGCAAATAATTTACTTTACCACATTTACTTCGATAACTAACCATTGTGTTGTTGCTACTGCTGCTGCTCTGGCTGTGGCTCCTGCTCTTGTGCTGGCTCCTCTTTTGCTGCTCTGCGCTCAATTGTTGTTGTTGTTGCTGTTGCAGTGTCTATGGCGCCTGGTCGCCATTGTAACCACACAGACACAGAGTCCGACAGATACACATTGAATGTACACCAACGTTCAGGCTTGTGTGTGTGTATTTGTGTGTGAGTGGAGTGTGTTCCACTTATTGATTTCAATTAACATGCAACAGCATGTCTTCTCGTTGCATAGTTGCAGGCTGGCTGCAACATTCACTTGTCCTTTGTCCCCAACTGTGTGTAGGATGGTTTTCAATCTTTTCATAGGCTAATGTTGCACTTGTGCGTCGTTATAGTTTGCCTTTTGCCCCCTGCTGCCCCTGATGCATGCTGCCAACCGCTCCCCATGCGTCCTTTGTCTGCCGTTTCCATTGTGTTGCAAGCAGCAGCGCCAACCAACTCCGATGGCCAGCTTTTCAATAATTATCAATTTTGTGTGTTTGTATATTTTGTATTCCTAAGTTTATTTACTTGTTTTTTGGTTTAAGGCCTTTTCGTTGTTATTTGCTTGGCAAACAGTGCGTATGCGTGTTGTGTTTTGCGGTCAGCAGCGGCTCAAACTGCTACAGCAGTTGTTGTTGTTGCATAGTAAATTGTGGAAAAGAATTTGTGGAAATTTGGAAATCTGCCCAGAAGCCAGTCCGCTCCGACTGGCTGTGTTGGATGCTGACCTAATGAAAAATCCGATCCATTTGATTAAAATATACGAGTACATACGGATTGTTTTCCAGATTAGCACTGAAATAAGTTGAATGCACTCAATACTTACTCTACCTACATACATCCTAGTGGAGAAATACACCAAAAAAAGAAGGCTATTTATATAAGTCGTTCATGCATTGTTCATTTATATGCAAACTTAAGCCTAAACTGAATCTCTATATATGTACAATACATTGGAAGTTATTATAGCGTGAGGGGTAGGTATGTGTGCGGTTTCTGAGTATTTATTTAAATAAGTTAAATTTGACTTTTGTGGCGGCCGCTGTGGTAACTGTGGAATTCGCGGAACTCGCTGCTGGCTCATCAAAGGCTTTTGGCGAACTTAAGTCGACCGTAAGGCTTCCGCTCTATGGGCAACGGGCAGATTCAGATTTAGAACCAGAGAAAATGTAATTGACTACGGGGTCAAGCGTTATTTCTTTGTAGCTTTTTCCTCCACTTAAATGTGGCGGAGGCATCGACTATTTCTTCATTGGGTTTCTGCTTCTGGGTAGGTTTCTGGTGTGTTTTTTTGTGCTCAGTCTTTAAAGTCAACTGTACGATTCTTGTATATTCTGTATGCATACTTTACGCTTGTGGCAAGTCTGTCTATGTGTGTGAGTGTGTGTGGCAAGCATTTTAAGCCCACTGTTATTGTGGTTTCCTCCTGATCCATCCTTTGCTACGGGCTGCTGCTCCTTTTGTCGCCTCTCCTGTTGCCTGCCTTGCATTGACTTTCAGGCCTCAACCTCTTTATGACTTACATTCTGTACGAGTATGTGTTGGTGTTGGTGTTTTTCTATACGAGTATTTTTAAAAGCCCAACTTTTTCAGGGCCTTCAGGTCTACATCGCCATAGTAATCCTCGCTGTAAAAGGAGAAACAGGAAGTATTAAATAAATATAAATTCCTTGCTTTACGAGTACAACATGCAAAGGAACGTTTCTTTCTTGGGGCTGTGGCTCTGGCCTGGCTTTGATTTGTTTAATTAAATTGTTTTGTCTCTTGCCAGTCATGCTCTGAGGAATTTCTGTGATGAGTAAGAGTAGATGTGGGTATGTGGAGTCAGGACTTGGTTAACAAGTCGACAAAATGTGATTAGGTAGCGCAAAGAATTATTTTCTCCATGCTATATTTTTCTGCGACCAACTTCTGTTTAATTTGTTCCCTTTTTTTGTGATGCCGTGAGAGCCAGCCCTCAGTTTGTGTTGTTAATTGACAAAGGAAATATTTATTAAAACCGTAATTAAAAATAATATTGCTAAAATCTTGTTACGAGCAGTGGACGAGAGATAGAGAGAGAGAGCTGGGATGGAGGGGAGGGCTGGCAGCATGTACACAAGGATTTGTGGCTTGGCCAGATAAAATGGAATAGCGAAAGCGAGAGCACAAAAGCAACAGGACGTCAAGGATTAAAAGACGCTTGCTGGTTGGGTTGGGCTGGACTGGACTGGCCTGGGCTGCCTTCTGGCCGCAATAACAACATTATCAGCGAACAACAAATTGCCTTTAAAGCGCAGAAAACAAGGACAAGTACGACGGCGAAGCACGCCTCTTGCTGCAGAACATGGCCATATATGGAGCTCCCATCCCATTCCCAATCCCATCCCCAGCACTAGTCTTTTTCCCATTCCCGTTCGCTTCCGCGGCTCAGCTTTATATAAAATGCGCGCTGTGTGTGCGGCTCTGGACAGCGAATGACAAAAAGCGCAAGGCTATTAAATTAAATTAAATGGAATTGACCAAAAACCAAGGACAGCTATGGCTCTGGGCCAGCCCTGACTTGGTCTTGGACTTCTGCAATGGTTGTTAAGAAGTCACCACCATAAATGTTGCGGCTTATTCCTGGGAGTGATGAAGATGCGGATGATGATGAGAGAGCAGGGAGAGCAGGAAGAGCCCAACTAGGATAGCTCTGAGGATTGGGAGTTAGCTGCAAAATATGGCTCTTGTTTAGTGGACCGAAATTGTTTTCCTTTTCTTTTATTTACGTTCCATTTTGGATCTCTTGGCCAACTTAGAGCACTCTACTTCAGCTTGCCACTCTGCCCCCCGGGCGCCGTCCACGGCCTCTGTGCCCCTGTGCTGAATACTCGTATTGAGAAGCAGTTGCCGGCTCATAACTTTTGCCCGCAGTTGGTGGCAGCAACCTGCGCTCTAGTTTTATGTGCTTTCTGGGCGTTTATATCGTCATTAAAATTAATTAGAGTCAAAATGTTAAAGGGATTTCTTTGCCTGTCAGGGCGAGGGCTTGGCTATTATACATCAAGAGTTGTACAATACTCCACCCTACTCAGATTCAGAGTCAAAGCTGGTCTATCCAGTGTCTGCCCTTCTGTAGCGGTTTGTGGACAGTTGTGTAACTTTGTTTTTGTTTAATCATATCTGTTTATAAGATACTTTTATGTGCTGTGCGTTTGACGAGCTCCCTCTGCTTGGTTTGGTTTTTTCTGCCAACCTCAGCCACAAACATAATCAGAGCTCACAGGAAGGCAAAGGATTTGACTCATGAAAGCGGAAGGACGCTGCCCTGGAGCAACAACTTTTAATTGAAGATTGCATTCTTGCTGAAAAAAAGAGCTAGCCACAGCAACAACCATAGAGAGAGTGAGAGCATTCTAAAGGTTATTAAAGTAAAAGATGACATCCAGCGGTTGCTCTCTGACTGTATTGCAGAGTGGCATTAAGAGCTGAGCCCGCAGCAACGACAAACTGAATGGTTGCAAGCGACTTTATGCTTATATTTGCCCCAAAATTCGAGAGCTCTTTACGCGGCTTTCCTATGCCAAAAAGAGCTTAAGAGACACATACACAAAGCCATACACATGCACATGCACAGACACAGAAACACTCAAACGCGAACACATACACATTCACAGGACACAGCAGAAAATGTCCTTTAGCAGCCGAAGAGCAGCGACAACTTGTGCCTTGAGTTTGTATAGTTTTATAATTTTTATTTAATTAGTTTTAAAACTTTTTCCCAGGCTGTATGTGTGTGCGTGTGCATGAGCGAACCATAAATGCACACAAGCACAGGTTCACCCATACAAACAAGAGTACACACAAACACACAGTAAGGCACTCGCATACCCTTTCTGGCAATGCCGAGGAGCGAACGTTAAAGTTGCCAGCTTTTATGAGTTAGTTCGGGACGAAGCCATGCCCATGCCCTAGACCCTTCCCTTTCTTTATCGAGGTGCCAGTGTCCTTTCTAGGACCCTCTCTTTTCTGTAACCATTCCTTCTCTATTCTCTCTTCGGTCGTGTGTGTGTGTGCCTGAGTGTTTCTGGTTCTGCCTGCAATTGTGTTGATAATTTGAAAATTCATTTAAAGTTTTTGTATCGCGTTTTTGTTTATAGAATCTAATGAATAATTAACAAAGTTCTTGTGCATTTGAAAAGACGTCAGCGGCGACGGCGACGGCGACGGCGACATTGCCAAAGACTTCCTGGTCGCTCCCGAATGCCAGCCAACTTTTCATTTGCGGCAAATATGGCTGCTTGGCCTGGCTGGCTGGCAGGCTGGCAGGCTGCTTTGCTTCGAAAAGTTTCATGTTTACTTATTATTTACAGACTCTAACAACAAGTCGGCCAGAAAAAAACATCTCAAAAGTACACACACATAGACCGCAACCTATAAATAATTTACGAGAAATTCTATTTCGACAGAAAGTTTTTGGATTTGAGGAGCGCACTTTAAGTTTTAGTCGGCCCGGGAAATGATAGCGACTTACTGATAGATCAGTGAATGATACGTTAAATGATGTAAGGAAACGGTGAGACATTAGGAAGTTTTCTACGAGAACAACAAGATTTTCGTTTTTGTTTTTTTTTATATATATTTTTTGTTTTTCATTTTTATGTATAAAATAAAATTATAAGCTTATAAACAAGGATCACTTAAATGTACAAATCTCTAAATTTTACGCTTCATTTTGAAAGGATTCTTTCATTCCTCGATGTTCTTTTCTGTTCTTTTCTGTTCTATTTGTATTTGTTTTTTCTTTTTTGTTACCTTTTGAATCTAAAAACTTGAGTTGAAATTTTGATAGCAATGATTTGACGCAGAAATTGGTCTCAGATTGCGAATGGAAAGAGAGTTCGAAATTAGAAACACAAAATGGAATAGAAGTAAGGAGTAGAACGAGAATGGCAGGGCAATAGATCTGATGCGATTGGATTTATGATTCGAGGCTGGCTGAGTATTCTTTTTGTTTTTTGATGTGGGGGGACAGCGGGAGGAGGTGGTGGAAATGTTGAAATTGGGCATTGAGTTTATTGATCTTGTTGTATTGTAGTTGTTGTTCTTGTTGTAGTTGCTTTTGTTTAGTTATTTGTTGTTTTTGTTGTTATTATGTTTATGAGGAAGAGGAGGAGGCAGCTTTGGTTTTGGACGCGCCCTTGGTGCGACCTTCACTGTTCAATCCAGCTAGAAGTTCGCTCTTGCGGATGCTCTTCAAATCCAGATCGCCATAGTAGTCTTCGCTGTAATTGTAAAGGTAAAGGACCAAGGTAAAGAGATATGTCAGAACAGGCCAAGAGATATGGATATGTGATCTGTGATCTGTATGCAGTGGGTGAGGTGAGTGAGTGAGTCAGTGGAGAATGAAAGTTCAGACAGAGTAAAACGTGGTGTAGAGAGTGAGGCGAATGTGGGGTGTAGAGTGTCGGGTGTCGAGTGTCGAGTGGTGCAAGCGTGGCCAAAAATCTCAAACTCAAACAGCGCTCCCAAAGCAAAACAAATCAAAACCAGGTGCTAGCCTAAGAGTAAGGATATTTTTGAAGTGTCAACACTTACCAGCCGGGAACATCCTCGGGATCCTCGCAGTTGCCAGTGCCGTCACTGTCGCCGATCTTGAACACAGTACCGATGGGGCAGCCGTATTCGCGAGCAACTCCCTCCAGGCAGATGTAATATTTGCGGCAGTCCTCGGGATGGGCGTGGCGCGAGAAAGAGCCGGCATTCGCGATCTCACCGGCAGCAGGGCATGCAAAGCCATTGGCAACCTCTGCGAAGGAATATCGATGTGTTTATTTAGTAATCATCTTGTTTTAGGGGTAAATAAATTAATTTTCTCACCTTCGTTCTTGCACTCAGGCACCTGGTCAGCCCACATGCAGACGCGGGCGTCGCGATCGTAGGCCAGACCGGGCGAGCACTGGTATCTAGAGGGTTCGCCATTCCAGCAGTTCCAGAACACATCGCACTTGTTCTCATCGGGGAAGATGCCGTACAGGCGAGAACAGTGCGGCGTGGTGATTGGGGGCTCTTTTAAAATAATATATAAATTCCGATTAGTCTTCTTTGGGCTATTTTTTTGGACATATTTGGGAAACTCACCCAGCTCTGTGCGCTCGCCGCACTCAACATTGTGCAGATAGTCGCAGTTCTCGGTGAGGTATTTCGAGTCTGTGGCATCGAAGGCAAGGCCGTTGCCGCAGGTCTTCAGCTCGGAGACACCGTTGTCACACTTCCAGTATTTGTCGCACGAAGCATCGTGTGGGTAGAATCCGAAGTCATCGGGACATTTAAAACTACTTTGGGCCGCGGCTGTAATAGATGCAAAAAAGGATATGTATGAGTACAGACGAATATTACACTAATTTCTAATCGTTTGTCAAATATTTAACCCGAGCACGCAACACATGAGTGGCGCATGGGCCGATGACGCCCAGAATTGTCGGCTGAAAATGACTTCGAAATGTCCATGGAGTAGACATTGTTCCAACGATTGTTCGTATCAAACATATATTTGCACGCATATGCATACGCATATTATCATTATGAGGGCAAAGATAATGACGATGGGCCCAAGTCCAAGCCCAGCCATTTGTCATCTTGCCCAAAAGGCATTCACTTTAAAAAGTCTGATGTCTGACAGAGAGAGAGAGACAGAGAAAGAGACAGGGAGACGACGGTTGCCAATAAATCTCGAAGGCAACTTTCAGCAGAGACGTAGACACACACACAAGGATTGTTGACAGCTCAGGGCCAACTGCATTTACTTTTGCTTCGTCTTATATTTTTTTGCTTGTTTTTCGTCTGTCTTTTTGGATATGAAATTACACCGAACGATCCCTGGGACGGAGAGTTGAAGCACCTGAAACGCGCCACCAAGGACTTATCGTGGCTCCATACTCATACCCATCCCCATACCCACTCGTGTGAGATCTCTCTCGCTCTCTCATTATCTGTATCTCTTTGGCAGCTCTGGAGCTCAATGCAACCGCAGAGCGTAACGAACTAAATTGCATTTGTACAACTAACTAATGTGGTATTTGACGGCACTGAAATGTGTTTTCCATGGATGCGTAAATCAAATGGCAGCAGTCAAAAAATAATTACGACGTGTAGTCTGGCACTGAAAAGAATTCCTGACAAAATGAACAAAATATCGCCTGTCTAGCTGTTCCATGCCTCATGCCCCATGTGTGATAATCTAATTGCGAGGCCACAGCGTTGCGGTCACGTTTCATTTCCAATGTTCAATCAGAAGTGAGCATCAATTGCCTGAGCCTTGCCGAGCCATGGGCCTGGGCCTGCAGATAGTCCTGCCCCCCTGGGGGCATCAAAGGCCTGGGCAACCGCATGAATGCAACAATTGAATGTAGGGGGGGAAAAAATCATAGAAAAATCAACTGATTCGCTGGCTTACTCACACACACCGGCATAAACAACATGCAATATTCATGTTGTGTGTAAACTAATCAAATATCAAATTTTAGATACATTTACGAGAGTACCCTTGCGCGCACACACGACGGGACGGGCGAATAAATCAAAACTGTGGCATCGCATCGATAAAATTATACATAGAGTTTAATTAAAAACTGTTATTTTCGCTTCGTATTTATTTTTACCGAATAAATGCTGTATGGCCATATATGGCCAGTCGGCTTAGTCACTCATTTAGCCGGTCCGACCGCCCTGGCCGGCCGGGCTGAAACCGAACGGGAGCAGAGCACTGATTGTTTATTCGTTTTGCATTTGTTTATTGTAATTTTGTTAATTACGCAGTTTGTTCGTGCTCGAATCGAATTTTCATGAAATTTAAATGGTCATTTAATCGCTTGATCCACGAGTTTTGATTTAATTTAAAAATTCGAGGAATTTTGTACCTATTTTTGCCTCAGCCTTGGAATTTGTTTGAAACCGGCAAATCAATTAGCCAGAAATCGTATGAGTCGAGCAGGCAGACAGACAGCCATTCCCAAGCACTTAGCTGAGCAACATTCACCCAGCTACGTTTTCCATAATAATTTAGTTTGGTTGCCTCCGAGCTGCATCTGTAACTGTGCGGAAAAAGTGCAGTCTAACAGAAGGGCTACAATGCGACCAGCAGTAGCAGTAGCAGTAGCAGCATTGTTGCCCAAGCCACAGGAACGAACCGCAGCCGCGGCCCTAATGCGTTCGCACACCTGCCCAGGGTGATGATTGTGCACTTGCCATTGTGCCTGTGCTTTGTCGCGCTCGGTAAGTACCACATGTTATCTAAACAATTACGTATTTCCCAGCACCTCAGCACCTCAGCACCTGGCCAACGGTGCGAATGTGAAATATGTTTGCCAGGCCGTACCATGGAGGACGATACCATACCGGAGCCCGAAACAGCAGATCCAAAAGATTTCTTGTTATTTCACCAATCGTCTCGGTCGAGAGCTCTGTTGACATGACATAATATCACATCTATATTCGTATTCGTTCAGTGGGAGCCCGCAGAAGCTGCTGGCTAAACCAAAACGAAAGCAAAAGTATAGTCTAGTCCACATTCTGGCTTATGGGTGAGGAACCGGTTTAGCTGGATTCTAGACCAACTACTAACCCACTCTGGCCGGCCAGGCCGGTGTCTTTTGTTCTCGCCGTTGGCACACCTTTCAGTGGAATAGTTGGAATGGCATACGAGTCTGCGCTCACCACGTGATTCGGCGTCGAATTATTTATATGCTAGTTAGACAGATTGCCTGGTGTTGCTTGCTATTTAATTTAATTTACTGTTTTGCAATCATTGTTTTATCTATCAATACCGCTCTGTTAATTACATTTTTTGCTCGTTTTGCGCAAACAATGCGAACGGAAGGATTCAATCCTCTGCAGCAGAATACTCGTAGGTGTCTGTATTGAATATCTCTGCGTTTCTCTGCATGTGTTTGTGCATTTAAATAATGCATTTTTATTGACATTTCAACAGTACAACCGACATTTGTATTGGTCTTTTTGGTCGATTGCGCACCATTAGCCCGACCCGACCTCCCGCTGTCATTGTTGTTTATCATTTGTACATCCGCTCGTCCATTAACATAATCATTTAATTAACCAAAAATGTACACAGCAGTCACACAAGCTACAAACTTTATTAAGTAGCTCTATCACAAGGGGAAAAAACTCAATACGATAATGAAATTAATTCATGTTTCACTTAAATGACAGACACTGTCAAGATGCAAATGTACTCGTTGTAAAACAAATAAATTCATAATTAAAAAATTAACAACTGAATGCGTTTGGCAATTTGCAAATTGTATACATTTTCAATAATTCAAAGTTATACTATATTTTATAATTAGGAGCGAATTCATTCGCGCAAAAGTTCGAATCCCATTTGCCTCTTTTCTAACTCGGGGGCAAACATCTTCTCTATCTACAATCGTTGTGTCTTCTGGCAAGTATGGGTCTGCATTGTGTCGCCTTCCCAGAAAATATCATGACAAATGATGACAAATTTTCATTGCATGCCGACCAACTCAGTTGTCAGGCAATAAATATGAGTATCAACCGGCACCGAAGCGCATTGAACCCAGAATGGAAGACCGGAAGGGGAAGGGAGAGGCGAGAGCGGAGGCGTCAGCCTTTGGCATTCCAGCAAACAAATTCTGAAGCATTATGAAGGACTTCTGTCTCTGTCTCTGTCTCTGGCCTCATCCACATTATGACAACTTTTGGTGGGACGACTCATAATCGCCGCCTCTAGAGCGGATTGCAATCACAGGTTGGAGCCCTCTATTCTATGCAGCAAGGTGTTTTTTGTCTGGTGTGGTGTGGCACTTGTAAGAACAAGTATGTATCTATCATTTGCCTGTGGCAAATTCGCAAGTGTTCTTGTTGCTGGCGGTACTGACGTTACTTTTATCGTTGTTGGTATTGTTGTCTGGCCGTGCCACGTCTGCCGGGACAGCACCAAGACATTGCCGCCATATAAATCAAGAAAATTGCTGACATTTAAGCACGTTTCGTTAGAGTTTTAGCCTTCCAGCCCCAGCCTGGTCGGGGCTAAGGCTTGGTATTTACTCAGCCAGCAACAGCAATACCAACAACAGTCTAGCATTTCCGCTAAATGTAGCTGCTGCTGCTGTTGTTGGCTTTTTCCAAAAACTGTTTTTGCATATAGCGCCGCAGACAACATCGTAATGATATTTAAATATTTACCTACACTGTTGTCGGCATGTAGCCCCCCGTATGTAGGTTAATCTGCGTTTGAATTGCTTGTCTATTGTTTGTCTATGGCTCTTGTGCTCTTGTGGGTTTTCTGAGAGCCGAAGAGTCGATGGTTGAGAGGTGAGTGCTGAGTGCCGAAAGCCGCCGCATGTGCGTCATTCATTCCCATCCCAGCCCCAATCTCCAATAGTTTTAGCTTGTCATATATTGAGCAATAAATCCGTTTAGCCAAAGAATGCGACTTAACCGCTTTGGTGGGCTTTCCGCCAAATACATGCATTTGCTATCGAAAAGAGTTTTTTCAAATTTAACGCATCGACGATGCAGCATTTGAAAATTGATTTGCAACATTCGATGTGTGAGTGTCAGTCCCGTGCCGTGCTGTACAGCTGTACCGTGCCGTGCCCCACCAAAAGTGGCATGCAAATTGAGTTTTAAAAGCGTTGGCTTTCCTTGTTGCTTGCCCCACCATAAATCACCATAGATAGCCCTGGCAACACTGTGTGAGTGTGTGTGTTTGTGCTGCCCTAATGCAACCTATACAATATCCCTCTGCCACTCCGCCACCCCCCCCCACCCCAGCATGTCTGCTGCGGCCCTTTTCATTTGATTTTGTTGCCACAAAATAAAAACTTTTCAAGCGTGACTCGCTGCGCTGCTATTGTGTGTCTGTGTGCCCCTGCTGCCTGGTGTGTGGCAATAGCGAAATGGCAAAATTTATATTGTATGTCTTTTGCCACATTCTTTCTCGTTTTTTACCGCCGCTGCGGTTGGTGTTAGTTTTCGATACCAAACCGCAGCAGCAGCAAATGCAACACGAGAAACGAGAAAAACAACAAAAAACAACAAATAATCAAGAGTCACAGCACAACGCAACAAAATGCGGAAATTTATTGTGTTTTGTGTGTTTTTCGGAAATCTTTGGAACACTTAAATTGTTTATCGCCGTGATTAGCAGTAGTCTTGTTGCAAGTTTTTTGCTGCCAATTAGGAGAGAAGTATGTGGCTGTTTGCCTCTTTAGCTTTTCGAGCATTCAAGCCGAACAATAAGTGAACCAATGAAGAAATGAGCGAGTGCCATTGCATAATTAATGCCAACTTGAACTTGACAATGCTCCGTGCCGCACTCCACTGCCAACAGGCACTGCAGGCAGGCAGTTCATCAAAATGGGCCCATTAAACATTTATGTTTTGGCCCGTTGTTAAGTTTAATAACTCTCAAATTGTTGGTAATTAAAATTGAGCAGTGAAATTGCTTTGTGGCCATGCACGACTTGGCTCTGAAATGCATGGCACGCAATTTGCAAAAATTTTAGGTTGAATAACCAAAAAGCGATTGGCATTTGAAACGGGTTTTTGCGGGCAATCGGGGAGCGGCTGCTGCGGCGTAGTTAAAATTCCTTGGGCCTAGCCTCAACACGAGCCACAGCCCCGGCTTCTGCTTCTGCTTATTTCCCCCATTAGCTGGGTCTCGTAAACATCTTTTGTGACGATGATTATGGAGAAGTCTGAAAAGCATTTCAATGTCAATGTCAAAAATTGGCATTCGTCAACGATTCCGAACAATTTGATGCTCGTGACCACACCTCGTAGTTTGATGGAAACCACAAATTTTAATCGAGAAAAGGCTTGAATTAGATAACAGACGGGCCAGGCAAGGCCAGGCCAGGCTTATAACTCAAATCTTAATATCATTTGCAAAGCAGCATTACGCCAGCAACATTAACGGCATGCAGCAGCAGCAGCAGAATTGGTTGCAAAACTGAGTTGCAACGAAGCCGAACGATCCAGCGATCGTCTCTGTTGTAACTTCTCCCCCTTTTTAAGGCGTCGTCGATGAGGTAATGAAATCGATGCAAACCAATAGATACTCATTTGAGATACAGATACATATAGTAGATACGAGTACGCTCCCCATTTGTGTGTAAGTATATCCGTAACTGTATCTCAGTATCTTTGTGTGTAACTAGGCGCGGAAAATGCAAGCCAACGTGTCGGGTTCGAGTTCGGTCTCTGGCATGGTCTCGGCTTTGCCTGGGTTTTGCTATTTTGGCCGCTTGCTCAATTATGTACATTTCCCTCTGGTTTTGCTTCTCATTTTCATTGGTTTTTGCTTTTTACTTTTGGCTTTGCTGTGCTGTGCCCCCTGCGACTCCGTGTATAAAATTGGAGCAGCAGCAAATGGGAGATAGTTGATTTACTCGTTGCACAAGCAGAGGCAGAGCTTAACATTAAAACACTCTCGATTTTTACACTTTTCATCACTGCTGCCGCTGTCGCTGATGTTGCCACTGATGCTGCTCAAGTGTCCTTCGTGTTACGCAAGCGGAAAAGCTTTATGCATGACGTATGCTGTATTTTCCCTCAGCTTTCATTCTTTCTTTCTCTCATTTGAAATAGCTAGGCTAGCAAAAGATACATACCGGCTCCGAATAATGCAACAAACACAACGAAAAACTTCTTCATTTTACGATCGATTTGGGGCTTGGGCTCTTTCTGTGTGTGTTTTAAAAACTTGTTGTTGCTGCTGCTGGCGACGAGACGTAACCGCACTTGAAAAAATGTGTGACAGCGGGACCGAACGACTTGGACTGTGTGTGGCTGCCTGGCTGGTGCGGGAGCTTTTTATACCGCTGCGCATGCGCGCCCGCCGCGAACAATCCAGACGTTGGCGTTGGCAGAGCAGTCGACTAGCAGACAAGCAGACTAGCAGCAGCAGCCAAGCGACTGAGGCAGCGGCAGAAGCAGCGGCAGAGGCAGCGTCACGTCCACTGACATTGCAACGGTACAGCGACTGGGCTGGCTTCATAGCAGTCAGCTTTGTGTAGGCCACGCATTAACGCTGTATTGCGCTCCCTCTAATGCTTTGCCTCTCACTCGCTCTCTCTTTCGCTCACTCTCTTTCTCGCTCTGTTGTAAACGACTTTTAACTGTATTTGCCTGCTTTGTATGCAGGGTGGCAAAGTGTTGTCGCCGCAGCGCTGCTAGCAGCGCAGTCAGCAGCGCAGTGCCCAGCTCGACCATTGTTGTGGCTCAAGCCATTTGTCAATTGATCTGCTCTGCCGGCTGCTGCTTGCTCTTTCTTATACCCTATTACAGAGGGTGTTATGGCTTTGACGAAGTAAAACTGAGTTTTATTTGTAATCAGCATGATCGTCAACATTTTGGCCGATACTTTACAACTACCAAAGTCATTGCTGCACTTTCGTATCACAGTAAGCTCGCTAAAAAATATCAGAGAACTGCCACGGAAATGATCGATCTGCTAGGGTATTTTTTGGTATTTTTTTCGTTTTACTTTTGCTGCTTGCGCTTTGCATTTTTTACTTTTCTTTATTGTTTTTTTATGGATTTTTTTTTAAGGTGGGGGTTGAAAATGGAATTTTGCCTGAAAGTTCAATTCATTGCGAGTGTGAGTGTATTTGGGAGTAGTTTGAGTGAGTGTGTGGGCTACTTGTAGCATTCAATTTGTATCTGCCGCTAATTATATCCCAGGGTTCGGCCTCCTTCAACTAAGCCAAGAGACACACCAAATTTCAAAAATATCAGATTCATAATTGAACTTCACCTTATTGGTTTCTGATCTTGCTTCAGTTAGGGGTGTGTGTGCGTGTGTATCTGTATCTGTATCTGTATCTGTATCTGAGAGTGACTCATGTTCGTGGCATTTTTCGTCTGATCTAGTCATTGCTCATACGTCCCATGGTCCCTGCATCTGCTCCATAGAATAATGATTATTAAAAGTTAATCTACACAATTAACATGAGATTTCTTAATGTGAAATGCAATGCGATGGTCAACCGGTGGCGGGCAATGCAATGCATGTCTCCATTCCGCTCTGAATGCAACTTACAATATACATATGTATGCACATATGAGTAAACAAATAAACTAACATCGAGAGCCATATAGCCCGGTAGTCACTCGACTGGATGGCATTTAAAACAGGCCGTCATCGGACACAGCCAGCGCCAGCCAGCCCAGCTCGGTGCGTGCAAGTAAAAGGTAGGCCAGCCAGTTGCTGTTTTTGCAATGGAAGTTGCAGTGGCAGCAGCAGCAGCAGCAACAGCTATTAAAACTGACCCAGCCCCAGTCCCAGCCCGGCGGTCAACGGCAGCCAGCCACTCAACGGCGCCTTCAAGAGGCAAAGGCAACGGCAACAAAAAATCAGAAAAAATGTGTGCAATTAAATGCAAGAAATGTGATTCAAGGTTTCGGAATGCAGGAAGAATATGAAATTAAAGCCAGGCCAGAGACGGCCGCAGCGCAGAACAATTACAGCTGACTCTCTGAGGCAATGTCGAGTTCGAGTCGAGTTCAGATAGGAGTTGAGTTGAGTTTGAGTTTCTGCCTCTGTGTTATTGAAGTGGAGGCTAGAAGACTTGCTTGCCACTGCCTACATGTCCAGACACAGACAGCCAACCAGTTTTAGAAGTGCAAAAGCGACAGCAGCCACAACTACAGATACAGATACAGGTACAAACCTCCAACTAAGCCACCTTGTCAGTTATGCTTTCGCTTTCGATAGCCCGCCCCACTGTTGTTTGGCATCGTTCCATTTGCGGCTGCTGGATCAAGTATCGAGTATAGATAGAGAGCCTCACCCGCAGTTACTCATATTAGTTGTTTCTTTTGTTTCAGGAGCCAAAGCCCAGATTGGTATTCTTTTGGGGTTGGTTTCTCTGCCACGGGGTAGCTGGGGCAAGCCGAGAAACGTGTTTGCCATGCAGCTGTCAGGCGTCAGGCTTGTGGGACTTGTTATGGATTCGTATATTTTTTGGCTCTGGCATTTTCAGGGAGTGCAACAGCAGCAGCAGCAGCGGCAGCCAGTCGACGAGGCGTTGCAATCAAATTGAATGCCAAATTATGCCGCAGTAGTCAGAAATCAGAAATTCTTACCCAGGCAATTGCAGTGGAGTAACTAGCGACGAAGACTCCAAAGCCAACAGACAGTGAAAAACCTACTAATATGTAGTCGGACAAATTAAAAATATTTGAAAAATGCTGAAAATTGCATCAGACATGGAAATCGCCGGAGATTGTGAACGGTTTTAATTGTTGATTTTTGTAGCCCATTTGTGGGTGGGTGCGGCAGCAGCCGCTACGTCGCCATAAGCGTTGAAGTTGACGTCTGCGTCGCTGTCTGCATCGCCGCCGCCATCGCATGAGCAACGCGGAAGAAAAGTGGTTTGGCTTGGTCCACCGCTCTCCATTCCCCACTCCACCACCCTCTGTCTGCCACCACACGTGGTAAGTGCATGCCATTTGTATCTGATTCGTCGTCGATAAACTCACACACCATTCACAGAGATTGAATTCCGAGTGATTGTTATTGTGAGTGCTGCGAGTGATCAGTTTTAGTCTCTGTCGTATTTGGCCAGGCAAGTTCTTAGCCCAAAGCTGCTATTTGGCAAATGCATTAACAGTGAAACGGTAATTTGTCGCTAGCTGCGACAGCGACTGCAACTGCGACCGCCGCGGGTTCGTGACTGGAATCTTTCGTATTACGCACAACTGCCGCCGAAGGCCCGTTAGAACGGTTTCCAGTTAATTATGCCTATATGTATACAATACAATGCTCATGCGGCTACTTTATTTCATTCAAGTACCAGCTGTACGCGTATATTGGCTGGCTGACCTAGTTGGGTGGTTGTTGGAAAGCGCCCAATGGAATGGGGAGGTGTCACCTCCTAGATGTCACCTGCATTTCATCTGTGAAGGTGGAGCGATTACGTATCTAAATATGTGTAGAATATAAACTAAGGCTAAATGCAAATGCTTTCGACAAGGTCTTAAACCGACTTGACCTACAGAAAGTTAATAGATTTGTTCTAGAGTGAAAAGCAGTAGAAACAGGTTGCAGAACATTTACTAATAGATCAATTAATGCTTCTTGAGGCCCGATATCTCAAAGTCTCATTAAGCTTACTGATCTTCCATCTGATTTCGACTGATAAATCTAACTGCCGGATGGGAGCCATTATTTCTAAACAAATATTGAGGAAACCGAATGCTATTTTTGTTTGTTTAACTATCCGTAAACGGCTTAACGATGACCCTCACAATACTATACAAAATATGCTTTTGCCAGACATCTAAGCTTAACTTTAAAACTTTTTTTGTAAACAAAACTATGACTAAAAATATAAAAAAACTTTCCAATTCCGTTTGACAATTATTTTGCCCATTGACAGATCATTTTTACATAAGCAAATTTAGATTGTAATCCTCTTGGGGCTCACTAAACGGTGACCAAAATGCTTCGGGCCAAAATCAAACTGCAGCTTGAACTGCATCGGTTAAGCGTTTTATTCAGACGTAACGGCATATAGATTGAACAATACTATTTCTCATTTCTCATTTCACAGTTCACAGTTTTCATTTATTAACTAATTTCGGATTTACGTAATCCCCCAAAGTGGCAGGCCCAGGCCTTACTGGCGGCCGATTACACGCAACCGCAGTCCGAGGTCAATGCTCAGAGAAATTTCCTTTCAAACACACATAAAATCTGCTTTTCTGTCGACTGAAAAGTGCTTACTTAGTTAACGCTTCATTCGGGGCGGAGGCTTAAGCGATTTCGGGATTAATTTGTAATGCCCTGGAAAGATCGAAAATGAAAATCATGAACAAACACAAACAGAAAGGCACTTGAGAAGTTGAAGAGCTTTTCGTAGTTTGTTGTGTGTGTAGTTACCCCAAAATTGGGCACAGCCACAGACACCGCCCCAATTCGTCATCGTCATCATCATTGTGATTGTCTGAGCGTGGTCCACACCTCCATTAGGCCCGAGCCGAGACGGGCTGCATTTTACCACACTTGAAATCGCAATACAATGAATACATCTGCATAATTAATTCCCACCTAACGAAGATGCCGAGCTAATGAGTTGGATGTTTTGCACCAAATTGAAGGCAACAAACACGCACAGGTTGTTGACTTCTACCTTCCATCAAGCGTCTTGGCCTGGGCTCACTTTCAATTTCGATTTCAGCTAGGTTTCATTGTCTTAGGACAATGCTTCTCTCCGCTCGGTTTTGGCCAGTTGGACACACATAAAATCCACATGTTGCGTAGATGTATTTTTAATTATGGCCATTTGAAGACGGTCTCCATTCGATGCATACTCCCCCTAAACGGGGCAGAAGCAACGGAAACCCCGTTAAGTGGAATTTTGATTTGCATGCGAAATGTGCCAAAAATTGCACAAGCTGCGCGCAATAAGCTGATGTGTTTTTAATTATATTTGGAGTGGCCAGCAGCAGCACCCATACCCCAGAAGAGCGACAGATGCCAGATCCAATTTGTAAATGTCATTAAAGGCAGCTGTCCTACCCTGTCCTATCCTGTCCTGTCCTGTCCTGTTCTGTCCTGCACTTCGTGGCAAGTTCAGCTCTGGCACTGGCAACTAAGCCAAGGACGCACACAGATATTGTTATCGGAACATCTCTTAGTCTCTCGTCCATCGTCTCCCGTCTCTCAGCTTTTATCAAAAGGCTTGCCTGCAGTTTCATTAATGTATTGAACACGCACCAATCCCATCCAATCGAATCGGATCGAATTCGATTTTAGTTCCAGTTTCTTTCCCACAATAAAACACTGCTGTTGTGTTGCCAAAAAAAAAAAAAAAACCAATAAAAGCACCCTGGCAAAAACTGGGTTATAACCTTGAAACCAGACACAAAAGAAACGTTTAAAATGTCCAACTTCTCCATAAATTCAGTCAGCTGCTGCGACACAAAGGGGACTGGACTGCACCGGAGCTGAGCCGATCCGAGCTGAAGAAAGCCGCCTTAACGAGACTCTGATCAGGGCCCATCAAAATGTATTCAAATCTATGCTAAGCTCAATGAAAAATGCTAAATGCTGACCGGGATGATTTTGTAATCGCAGAAACAAGCCGTAAGAAACATCCCACCGCAGCGTGAAGTGTTACCAAAGCTGCAGATTGTCGGTCCAGGCCCCAGGTTGTTGCATTTTAAATTGCCAAAGGTCAGGCGTCGGACCATTGGTGCAGTGCAGTGCAGTTCGGTGGTTCGCTGCATTGGTGCATCTCCAGGCAACAGGCGGACCGGACCGAACCGAACTGTTGATGCTGTGTCGTCATCGTTGTCATCACCGTTGCCCCACCGCCGCCGCCACCGCCGACTGCGTGGCGACACAAAAGCTGTTTGGCAACAACAAACAGAGAAGAAATAAAAACAATTAACTATATAACGAAAATTTGTACAAATTGACAACAGTCCAGTCCCGTCCCGTCCCGGTCCAGCCCGACCCGGTCGCTGGGAGAGTGAAAGAAGAGAGGAAATCGAAAAACTGGATTTGATAATTTTTACGGCCAAACACGCAAGAAAACGAGCCAAGGTCACTGCGAAGAAATTGTGGAATCTTGTGGGGGAAACGTGGCCGCCTTGCCGGTGCCGTTCGAATCAGTCGATAGTTGTGGAGATTGTTGTCGCTGACTCTTGGACCGATCTGGCAGAACCACTTTGAAGTTATTTGCAATTGCGGCGGATGGAGAAGATGAAGATCTCATCATTGCTATGGGCTTGGATTGCGCTGCTGCTGCTGATGATGATGATGCGACATGTTAAACACGTTTTGCTCACTCTCGATACTCGAATCCGGTTGCTCAAAAATGCGTAAAGTGGGACGATGTCGCTCTTTTACAGGTTGGGCCAAGCCAACCACAGCACCACAAGCCCCACCAGCAACCACAACAACAACAACAAATAATATTAAAAGCCTGGTCGGGCAAAATGCCAAAAAAAAAAACAAAAAATGCCACATCAATTAACAACCCTCAATAGCAAAATGATTCCAATGACCAGCCTGATGTGGCACTGCGATGGCAGGTGTTGATCGATACAAAAATGCAACTGGGCATCTGGCATCTGGCCCAGTGATCGGTTGGGGTTGCGTAAGAGGCATCGATAGGTGTGCCCCGACGCGTCGCAACAATCGTTTCGAGATTCTTTGCGCAAGCGAGGCCTAAACTTGAACCATAAGATGATAGTGCGGGAGCTCTGATTGTACCTCTGTTATCAGCAGCCCACTCGGAAGCATTGGATTGAACTTGAGGTAGCCAAAAAAATGGGTTATCAATGTCCAGAGCCCAGAGCTAGAACCATGATAGATCGATCGTTAAGTTCTGAGTGAGATTTTTGCCTGAGGTTCAGTATTCCATCGGTCGCAGAACGTGAAGGAAATCACCACCAGCCAGAAAAAGCAAGCAAGACAATGTCGAGGCAAATGTGGTCACTGCTGGCCTTCTTCCTGTGTATAGGAGTGGTAAGCCATGATAACAAACAGACAGAACCACAGAATTACTCTTCCTGTACTTTGCAGCTTGAGAGCCTGGCTCTGCTCGACCACGAGACAGAAAGCATTGAGAAGTGCATTAAGAACTACGGAGGCCTTACCTCTGAGACTGCTGAGCGTCTGGAACGGTTCAAGGAGTGGTCGGATGGCTATGAGGAAATACCCTGCTTCACGCAGTGCTACCTCGCCGAGATGTTTGAGTTCTACGACAATCGCACGGGCTTCGATGAGAGCGGCATTGTGCAGCTCTTCGGACAGCCCGTCTACAACGCCTGTCGCCAGAGATTAGAGCTGGGCGGGGGTCGCACCCAGAGCAGCTGTGAGCATGCCTACGCGGGCTTTCACTGCATCACCAACGTGAGTAGTCGATAAGAGAGATAATGCCCAGTCACCCAGTCACCCAGTCCAGTGAACCCCCGATACTGATACTGATTCTTATCAACATACGCAGCTGGAGGGGCATCCATTCATGCAGATCGAGAGCATGCCCAACATCACGGAGTCCGCCAAGACCGCCATGAAGGATTGCCTGCAGTTAGTGGACCGAGACGAGTGGAGCCGCTTCCAGGCGTATCCCGAATTCCCCGTAAACGAGCCCATTCCCTGTTTCACGCGCTGCTTCATATCGAAGCTGCATCTGTTTGACGAGCGCACCCGCCGCTGGCAGCTCCCGATAATGCGGCGACACTTGGGTGTCCCAGTGCCGGGCGCCCATGTGTCCGCGTGCCATCAGAGGCGTGGCAGGAATCAGTGTTCCAGCATTTACCAGCAGTTCACGTGCTATGTCATGGCCGCTTAGATCGGCCATCTCTATTATAAATGAACATAATCCATGTCTTCTAATACAAGTGACTTTATAGTTACGCTATTAGCTCGTCTCTATACTTTCCTCCCCGAAATCATTGCCATTGAGACGCTCCCAGCACTTGTATTCCTCGTACATCCAGGAGCACTTGCTGGTGGCTTCCTTCCGCTCTTTATCACTGCGTCGGCACTCGCTGTAGTCTAGTGGCTGTTCCTGCGTCTGATTCTCCATGCGACTGGGGCCAAAGGCTTGCTGCCAGTTGAGGAGATGCCAGTTTCCCGTCGTATCATAGAAACCCATGGCATCAGCGAAGCACTGGAACAGGCACGGAATCGGTTCTTCGGTCTTAAGCTGATTATACTGCAGCAGCTCCACATTGGTGGCATTCAGAGTACGCGCGCAGTGGAGCAGCGTGCTGAGACTGGTTCCGGCGTGCAGTTCCGCCTGCTTCAGGCAGCGGAGTCCGCGATAGGCGAAGCTGCAGCCGTCCCGTGACTTCCGCATCAGCTCGAACCGGCAGTAGTTGTAGACATCGGCGCCCAAGTCATCGGTCAATCTCTTGCCCTGCCATTTGTTCTTCACGATATCAAACCAGCCCTTCTCGCTGGCCAGACAACGCATCAGGCAGGGCACCTCCTCACTTGTCCATTCGGGGTAGCGCTCCAGCTTCTGCAGATCGCTGACAATGCGCTCCGGGCTGCTGACTTTCTTCAGACAGTTCTCCAGAATTTTGGCTTCACCCGCAAGATCTGCCAGAACCTGATGGAAACACGGATTAGTAGGAGATCTGGGATGGGTTTCGGGCCAGTTGAACGCACCAGGCTGCTGACGGCGAGCACGCCTGCTAAAATAATCCACAAGGAGATCATCTAGATGCCGAGAATGCACAATGTAAACTAAATACGAGATCATGCGCCTATCAGTGTTCGTACCAGGCACCGGAGAGCCGAAGCTGATGCAGTGGAGGTGGAGGTTATCAGCCTGGCGAGATTAAGTCTCATGTGGGTTCAATGAATGACAGCGGAGAGGCACTACAGAGTTGTAGAGATGCACAGAACAGAACCACTAGCCCGCTGGGAATATCGCCTTGTACTAGGTCAGTTCGCTACCGTTTTTATTTTGGAGTAATTCAAAATACAATGACTGAAAAAATTCTTATATCACATTGGACGACTCAGGCGTAGACCTTGCGGACTACATGCCGGTTGATGGGCAGCCAGCAGGAGAAGACGCGGTTGGCGAATGTGCAAACATCCGACTCCGCCTCATTGTGATCGATGCACTTCTCCAGGCCATGTTGGACCGTGTCCAGATCCTTGGGGGTCTTGACCGTGAACTGTTTAATTATTGCCTTCTCGTCGAAGCCTCTGCTTTCCGAGAACAGACCCATCTTCTCCACAAAGCACTTGACGAAGCAGCTGGTGCGACGATGGGCGGGGAATTCATAGTTCAGGAACTTTTCGTAGATGTCATCCGGAACGTGATTGTCCTCCCGGCAATCTTCGAAGGCCTTGGCCGCATCGTCGTGCGTTCGCACCTGGAACTTGGCCGATGTCTGCAAAGTAATGGTGGGATAAGGTGTCACGTCCGTCAGCAAGGGCAACCACTGGGCACTGACCTGCGACACGGCAGCAGCAGCTACGGCGACAATCAGCAGGAGAGTGAAAGACTTCATTTCTGGCTCGGACGAGGGCTCGAGAGCAAATGTGGCAAGCGACTAAGTCCGGACGAGATTTTCCATATTAGTTATATACCCAACCGCAGCGAAGGTGGGCTCTAGATATCAGCGGGCGAAGCCAAGTCGGGGCAGATTTGTGGACCAGAGTGAATAATAACACGCAAAACCCGTTGCTGGCCCATGCCTGGCTCCATGACACTTGGTGCCTGGTGTGGCTGGTGGTGCTGTGGCTGTGGCTGTGGCTTGGTGGTTGGCTCTTGGCGGTACCCTTGCGTCAGTTTGCTCTTAAAAAATAAAGAAACAAAACGGTTAAGTGAAGCAGTCGCAGCAGCAGCAGCCGCAGCCGCAGCGTTGGCAAACGGGTTTGAGACAGGCTGAAACCGATGCCGACTGCGACTCGGCTGTCAACATCATTGTTGGGCCGCGCTGGGTCTGGATGGTTATATAATCGGGCAACGGTGCGGCCGTATAATGGTTACGTTTTGCTTAAGCCAATTAAACGATTTGTTTTCGTTCCACAAATTCACTTGGCCTGTGCCACACATATTTCTGCCCCATTCCTGTCTCTGGGAATGGGCTCTGCTATTGTCAGCACTGAAAAATGTGTGTTTGGCATTTTGGTGGCTTGTTTTTAAAATTTATTTCCTCCCTTTTTTTGGGTTGCACAAATTCTAACACCTCGATGTCAGCTTGCTGCACACTTCCGTATCCCGACACCTGGAAGGCCGGGCCCGGTCGTATTTTTTGCAGCTTTTTGCCCATCTGCCACATGGGGGCGGTGGGAAAAATAAAAAAAATTTGTTTGTTTACTGCTTTTTATGTCACGCGGCAACAGCTCCCGAAAATAAATTAAATAAATTATTCAATTGAATTTATTTATTACCGACCAATTTGGTCGCTCAACAGACTTTTGCATTTGTGTAATTAACGGCAGTTCGTGGAATATTGCACAGATTGCACATAGGGCCGGACCCAGAGCACGGTCCCTGCTCCACTCATCCAGACATCCTGCCCACCCGGGTCACATGCTAGCCCTCGGGCAGCGTTCGATTGGTTTGGCTTTTACTTTCGTGGCATGTCAATGACATTGGCGTGGGCTCTTGAACCCATCGAGCAGGGACACTGGGATGTATTGCATGTTGGCTAAAACAAGAGGTAAAGGCTAATGAAGGGCTCAGCCTTGGCCCATGTGGTTACTTGAGATGTTGAAAGTTTAAGCTGCTACACCCGAGACGAGAAAGCAGTCTGGAAGCAGATTTAAATAATCGGTAGCGTATCTACATGAATAAAATTGTTCAAATACTTGCTGATAAGATAAGAATACGAATTAATGTTTGAAATGTATAAATATGATGAAATTCCATTTGAAATTTCTTGATAAATTTATGATTATTCCATATTAAGGCTGACCACGGTAGATTCGGCTATGTGCCGGCACCAGAAAAAGCGATGGCCATTTCCATCTCCGGTGAAAAACGGAATGTTTTTTCAGAGAGTGAAAAATTTAAAATAAATACTTGAATTTGAAAACGTCGACACACGGCATTGGCTTCACAGTTGCATGGGGCCTGCCATTCCCATTCCCCATTTCATATTCCCCGTTCCATTCACCGTTTGCCAAACCTCCAACGGATCTCTAACGCGAACGAACGCCATTTTTTGGCTTCGCTTTCGTTTTAACTTTTTCTGCCATAAATTGAGCCAAAGTGCAGCTGCCTGCCGGCATGTATTTATTTAAAAGTGCTAAAATATTTGCAAAACGCTTCACAATTGCATTTATCCCATTCCGAATGGGCATCCATCCCACCCATACCACCCGTTGCGGCATTTTATATTGGCTTAAAAAAATATTGAATATACATACATCAAATGTGCCTAAGCCCATGCACACCCCCTTTCAATAATTGCGTTAATATGCAGGCAGCAAAAAAATGGCAACAATATTTAATTAAATGCCAGGCAGGGCATAATTGATTTTTCAGCATTGCCACGGACCCAGGGCACGAAAAAAAAATAGCAAACCACATGAGCTGGCCAGCTCGGTAATCGAAACTAACTACTAAATGTGCGGTGGGAATGCACACAGTCCAGAAAAACGTATCTCGAACAAACGAAATCAGAGCTGCGGTGTGTTTTGTGTGCAGGATTTACGCAGATTATAATTAGGTCGGTTCCTGATTGAATTTGTTGCCTTTGCGATGTCCAGATAGGATGTGCGCTCTTTGACTTTAAAGCATTCAGGAGAGGAGTTACGCTTCGAGTGCCATCGAGTAAATATCATAGAATTTTATTATTGTTGTCCCAGGGTGTCCTTCAAAAACACAAACAAACTTCCAGGTCAATTAAAAAAAAAACCTAGCAATGACAGGCAGAGAGGGAGAAACGAAAACAAATGACATAAAGTTACAAGCAAAAACTCTGTACGATGCTTGGAGTACTCGTATTTTTGTATTTTTTAGGTACAACGAAATGTAAATTCAATTGCTAGGCATGTGCATGCAGGCTGTACTCGTATTTCACAGGATATCCGGCAGCATCCATTTTTAGGCATATCGCACGCCTTGACCAACAACAGCAGCAGCAACAGCTGCCTCCAAACTAAACAATAAAATTTCATGGCCTTTGGTTTTTGAAATGCAGCAGCAACAGAACAGCAGCAATAGAGCAGCAGCAGCACTAAGAACAACACTTGCGAGTCGGCACACACTCTTTCAATAACCGAGTGGTTTCCATTTCTTGGCTTCATGCTCTGGCCCAGGCTCTGTCTATAAATCACAAATTGAGCTGCGGTGTCCACTCACTTTACCCTGCCCCAGAGCCTGCCACTGCTTCTGCCTCTGCCACTGGACTGCGCCGGTCCATGTCCCTGTCCCTGTCCCTGTCTGTGGCTCATATATTATGAGCTCATATTAAAACATTTTACACACAATTTCGTTTGCAGTCGCCTGGTGAGCAATGGGCCTGGTCTACCAGCTTCAACTCCAGGCATGAATTATTATGCACCTAGGCGTATACGCAATGTTTAATTTTCAACTCGACTAACGGGTCCGTCTGGCGGTGGAGACTATGGAGACGATGATGGCGACACGCTCCCTGCACACATAAATTCCTAGGGCAGCCGACAAACGACTTGTTCAATTTCCCCATATATATTTACCCCGCTCTGTGTTTGCCCCCCTACCGCCACCAATACCCTAAGGCCACCACCACTACCACACGAACAAGACACGCTACACAGAAACTGATGCAGGTTCAGGAGCAACTATGGTGCAACTATTTCAGAGCGTAGGAAATATGTGGGGGGAAGGATCTCGAGGAGAAATGACTTTTTCGCCTGGCTCGGTACTGGTACGCCTGGTACTCAGTGCATGCCCAGTGGCTGCTGATGGCGGGCCACGTACACATGTCGAAAACTAACTGCAGCCGCCGCTGCCCAAGGGCAGCCATCGCCATCTCGGCCTGGCCCTACTCATCCCACATCCTCATCAGGAGCGCAAAAATTTCAGCCATTTGTCCTGCATGCTTGCGGCATAAAAATATGCCAGGGCCAGCATTTTCATGCGGGTCATCTACTTGCAGCTCCAGTCCCAGTCCCAGTCCCAGTCCCAGCTTCAACTGAAACTCTAACTCGAACTGCAGCTTCAGTTTTGGGCGTCCCAACGTTTCAAAGTCATGCACCCCAGATCCGTGTGTGTGTTCGTGTGTGGCCTCGCAGAGTTTTGAGCTGTTTTTTTTTCTGCTGCAACTTTTCGAGGTATGTTTGGGCTGGGACCCGCAAAAATCATGCAAAAACAGGACCAAAAAAATATAAAACTCTTCGTACTAGTTGGCCAGAAAATAACAAAGGGAGGAAACGTTTACCAAATGGACTCGACTCTGGCTAAAAATGCTGCTGGCACTTTCACAAAACATTTGAAATACAAATAAAAATCTAAAGCATGTGTGGAGGCGAGGAGACAGTCCCAGACAAGTCATTGCTGCTAGAAATCACTTCAAATGCAAAATAAAATTTCATTTTGTTTTAGTTTTCACTTGGCGTACCAGTACCCTCCCAACAGCCTCCTAACCTCCCCCCACATCCGTCACCCAGCTCGTCCGCCGCCTGTCTGCAAGTTGGACATGCTTGTTTACGCTTCATCATGTCGTCGTTAGTTGCTGTCCAAGCTGCACCTCGTCCCTGGTCCCTGGTCTTTTGGCCTAGTCCCTTGGCCTGTCCAGGCTTGCATGGCTCTGAAGCAATGACACGATGACATTTTAATATGGCCCGTAACTTTTGTTTAGTCTGAGATGCCGCCTTTATTCGGATCTGGCCCAGCTTTGTCAGTCATCGTCATCCCGGTTTGGCTTGGGGTAATTTCCTCGGATATTTCCAGCTGACGTTGCCGAATGATTTGTGCGATATGCGACTGACTGGATCGGGACGGGAATGGGGACGGACTAATTCAATTTTATTAAATATTTTTTACGCTTTTCACATTCATTTCCATTTTTCCATTTATTATTTCGCTTTCTTTAGGTAAATTGCTGCCTGATTTGTTATGAATTGAAATCAAAAGGTAATGTAGCGCATAAAATCAGAGTCATACAGACATGAAACACACATATCGCTTGCCAAGCCCCCCATCCCAATCCCAGTACCCCCTTTTTTCACCCACTATGGCAGCGCAGCACCTTTCGCCTGGCCGCCTGTCTGCGTCTGTTGCACGCTCAATTTTTCATTACTCATGCCTCAATCAATCAGAAAAAATGCGATTTTATTTCATTTTGATGCGTATTACAAGCGTTGATCTGATGTATGTAAGCCTCTATATACTCCTATACCTTTTTAATTTTATTTCTTCGAGCATTTCTTTACGGTTCGTGTGGTGCGCTGTCGGATTGGGTTTTGTACGGGCCAACATGTGGTGTACTTATTGTATTTTGCATACTACCAAACAAACAATCAACAGCAGACATACTCGTAAGAGTGTGCTGCTATTTGTGTACATAGGTTATTTGAATTTTATATTAATTTATATTAATGACCAATTAGGTGGATTTCGCGAAAAGGTCTAGCCTAAACAACCGAAATAGATATACGAATATGGCAGGGCTGTTAAAATCGAATCACCGATATTTGCCATGTCATGCTATCGAAAGTCAGTGAAAATACGAGATGTTGCAAATCAACAAAACACACCATTTGACGGAAGAATCGCAAGTGCCGCAGACCCTGTTGTTGTGGTAAAAATTCTCAGAGTAACAATCACATAATTGGCTTTCATCTGGCAACAATCAGTCATTATCTTCTTCATTCACAGGCCGGGAAACTATTCATAGAAAAGAGACTTAAGTACAACGATTCATTAAGTTTTTTACACACGCCTGCTGATGCCAATCTATGTATATGGCAGGGGTTTATATACGAGGTATAGGTATAGACTCGGCGGCAATTTCTAATGCCAGCACTCCCATTAGCAGATGGAGGAGCAGCACCACAAAGTGGAACCATCATCTTCCCGACCCGACCCGACCCGCCGCGCCAGTACCCGTACCAGTACCAGAGAGTGACGTGTCGGCGGATGGCGATCAGTTCCTTAGCCTCTTCGGCTCTGCTCCTACGCGTATGTCAAAAACTGTTTACTCAGAGGACTGGCAACAGCTTTTGGCGTTGCTTTTGTCGCCGCTTCGACAACGCCTTTTGTGATTGGAATATAAAATAAGATACAGTACAAAGAGCGACTACGACGACGGCATTGACGACGAGCGACAGCGAAATCTGTGGAAGACGATGGCGATGGAAACAGGAGAGAACACACAAATCAAACGCATCTGCTGGCGGAGTCAGCACACAGACAGCTGCTGGGAATTTGGAAAGAAGTCGCAAGTGGAGATACATGGCTCTGGCGCTGGCTCTGGCTCTGGGTCTGGGTCTGGTTGTGGCTCTGGCTGTGACTGGGACCCTGTCTGTATCATCCGACTGTCAAAGTATCTTGTAGTTGGCGTTGACTGCTTGGTAATTACGTGACGTTTTTTTGATAAATTGTGATTCGTGGCGTGATTTGCAGTCAGCCATTACTTAAGACTAATGTGCGGCATGCTCTCAGAATTGGAACAAACGCCAAAACGTATTTGATTTTAATGCATTTCTATTAACGGTTTCGCTACCATCGTCCGCTCGCTTGCCAATAAGACCAAAATGCCGACAACTCAGTCGCCGCCACATGCTGACCCAGTTCGTCAATTGAATCGACAAATGCGCGAGGGGGGCAAAAGAGAGGAGAGAGGAGATTGGTCGGGCGCAGACCAGAGGTTATCAACCCACAAAAGTGGCGTTCAATGCATTGGCACGATTTTTGGCTTAGGGCCCTGCATAATAACCAACTGCACATTAACAGTTAACACCCGCACACCCAGCCACTCACATATACAGCGAATATGCACTCTGATATGCGGTCTGCAATGGTCAGCACAGCACCGCCCATGGCCAGAACTTTTACCAATTAGGCATTGAATTTGTATCCCCTGCGGCCGTCAGCTCTTCCTGCTCTTCCTGCCGTTCCTACCATCCTGTCGAATGTTGCATGGGCTGAATGGCCTGCTGCTGCTGCAGCTGCCTTCCGATCATTTGTGGCTGACGCTGCCTTTGCCTTTGTTTATTATATTGTCATTATGCTAATTTTGTTTTACAATTCGATTGATTGTGAGCCACCAAAAAAGAGAGTGCATATGTACAAACGAGTACGAGTATATGCTCCGCTGGCAAGTGAATGGCAGTGAGATATCGGTGGATGTTGTCGCCGTGACGTTAATGTCGATGTCATGTAGTCGTACTACCCGTGTCGCATATACGGACGTACTCCTCTCTGTTTGCTGCCTGCATTTGACATTTTGCACATTGCTTTCCTTGTGATTTTTGCTCTTGTTGCCGCTGTTGCTGATGTTGTAGCTGTTGTTGTTGTACGCCTGTTTACCTTTCAATAAAAATTGTTGAATAATCAACCACAGCAGCAGCAGTGGCAGTAGCTGTGGCAGTACAAAACATCACAAGCAGCAAGCAGAGCACTGAAAGGTTCATTACATTTCACTCCAATATGTAGAAGAAGAAAGCGTATTGCGAATTTGTGTTTTTTTTTTGCTTATGCCTTGATTTGCGTGATGTGCATACGGAGCAGCGACAGGTCTATGGATGGCGGCGATAGCAGTTTCGATTATATAATCCCGCAAATGTTATGGTATTTTAAGCACTATATAAATAACAGGCGTGCTTGCACTTAACCAGGCTTTTGAAATGCCTTCAAAAGTTCAGCAGAGCAGCAGCCAGGCAAAATGGAAGGGCGAAAGGCGTATGCCGAACAAAGCCAACCAACCCAAGAAGGGCCAACCAAAGAGTAAATCGTGAGGAGGGAAAGAATATGAGATATCTGATATTCGAAAAACAGAATAACTGGGCTGACAAACACACAATCTGAATGAAGGGACAGCCAGCTGAAGCGATTGTCAGCTGGTGAGCGAATGACTTATGAATGCATGAACGAGTAACCTGATTTGGTAGAATGTTGCCGACATCTACACAGCATTGATAGGCCTCAGGGACTGGGGGCTATGATTCATCCGATTTTCAGTCAATTACTTTCCGAATTTCCGAGAATATTCGAAGAAAAAACCTTATTTTAAAATCCAACCTAATTCTGTGAAAACGCACATAAACACATGCATGTCACACAATCTGGGCAAAAAGAGAAACTTAGAACCCCTCCAAGGGAGCAAAGAACTCCACGCTTAAAATCCAAATTAAAATGTTCAACTATTTGGAGGGCCTGTGACCCAAAGCGGGAAAATAGGCAGAACGTGCCGGGCATAAGTGAAAATTTTCTGCCAACAGCATATTAAATGTCACCATGGCCATATTTAAGAAGCTTCAGCCAGCAAAAGTCAATCGAAACATTGTTGGCGTTCCCGTTCCCCGTTTCCCGTTTCCCGTTGCTGTTGCTGATGTTTCTGTCGCTGATGTTGCCCAGTGGTGTAGTCAATAAACTAAAACCGGTAGCATGAAATGGCGGTTGTGGTCGTCGCTTTGAGGCTGGCATACCAACTCTGGCTGGCTCCGGCATCGGCATTAGCCATAGCAATGTGTGGAAAAAGGTCAGCGGGCCAAAACATCGATGGCTTGGATAGCTCTGGGCTTGGTATCGGATTTGGATTGAGTTGGGATGGGCTCAGTGTGGTTGCAATTTACGTGTGTGCCCTGACGTTGTTGCAATGACAGTTTTTCCCCTCAGACACAAAAGTTCAATGCACCTCGGGGAGTGCAACTTCATAGATGTGTTTGGATCTGTGTCGGTCTCTGTGTGCTGCTGCTGCTGCTGCTCCAACTGTCAATTAATGGCAAATGTCAGGGGCTGGCTTTGGAGCATTAATCATAATTAGTTATGCCACACGACAGCTAAAGCAGCGGCAAAAGCAACAGCTACGGCTTCAAATTGGTTATTGATATGTAAGCTGTAAACAATTAGAGCTGATTTGAAAAAATGTTAACTGAAGAATTGTTGGGTTCAAGTGGCAGCAGCCAGCCTGGCACCGGTTGTGTCGAAAGTTTGTACAACAATTAGCAACATTTAGGGACTGCTTTCCGGCCCTCTGCCACTTTGCCACTCTGTTGCCATGCAACTACGTAACGCAAATGAGTTAGCAGAAAAACAGCTAAAATGGAGAAATGGAAAGCAAATGTGGTGCACAAAACCGGCTTGAGCACTGGCTTCGGCCTAGGATATGGAGCGATTCACTTCGAAAGAGTGGAAACAGACAAAAGACAATAGGAGCAAAGGTGATCAATGCGTGGAATACGTCAAGACTGTAGGTGTGGGCTAAGCCCTTTTGGGCAGTTATCTAATCCAATTAGGAGCTGTCGCAGCATAAACTTTCAGGCGCAGCGCATTACATAAACTACACAAGAAGTGGGTGGTGTATTGGGGAGGTTTATGAGGTGGGGAACTGTTTGGACACTCAATTTTGTTGATGCTGTTGCCATTGTTTTCGATTAAGTTTTGAGCAGCAACTGACAAAAATTCGTTATAAAATTGCATTGCAGTGGACAGCGGTAGCGGCAGAGGCAAGAGCAACAAAGCAAACATTTCAAACAATTATAAAACTTGTTTTACGCTTGACAAAACAACAAACAGCAGCAGCAGGGGCAACAGAATGTGGCAGGGGCAGCGCCAGCGAAGTCCAGCCAGTGTTCTGCCATCAAATCCGGCGTAGCTGTCAAGTGCAGTTCGCATTGCCCCAAAGTATTCCGCTGCATCCTGCGTGCTGGCCAGTTTCTGCATGCCACTCGTTCGCAGATCTCAATTCTCTAAAATCTTTTCACTCAAACAATTATTTCGTCATCAGATATGTTTTATTCATACATATATGCGCCAGAACGGTTGGCCGGGAAAAGTCTGTTTTAAATACAGATAGTATGGAAAAATCGACTGTGAGTTTTAGTTTCCATATAGGAAGCGTTGGCAATCCCATCATTTCAGTGTCGTTGTAACAATTTATTTCCGTGCTAGAATTGAGTTTGAAAATGTCGATAAATATGGAAACATTTGGTAAACTCATTGGCGTTATTGGCGATGAGGTAAGAGTAATACCATTTTCGAATAAATTCAACTAACCATATTTTCCAAAGGACACTTGTGTAGGCTTTCTGCTTGGTGGCATTGGAGAAGTCAGTGAGGATCGTGAACGGAATTTTTTCGTTGTGGAGAAGGGTAAATCCCAGCAATGATAGATAGTCTATCAAACACAAACAACCTTATCCCTATCCTCAACCAGATACCACTGCTGCCCAGATTAATGCCTGCTTTAAGAAATTCCTAGAGCGCTCCGACATAGGTATTATTTTGATCAATCAGGTGTATGCGGACATGATACGCCCCACAGTCGATGCCCATGTGGTGCCGGTGCCGACTGTGGTGGAGATTCCATCGAAACAGCATCCGTACGATGCCAGCAAGGACTCGGTTATGAAGAGGGCCTATGTAAGTTGAGTCTGCCTAAACGTCCATCTTCTTCCTCTATTTAGTGCCTACCGCCCTAGGGTATTATCAATACGCCCAAGAGGCGCCACTAACGGCTCTACTTTGGCAATCAACTGTGGCTGTGGGAGAGTTTAATGAATGATTTGCATAGTTTTCAAAAGTATCTACAAAATGCCACTGCCAAACTGAGAAGTACCGAACAAAGCACGCTCACAAGCGCCAATAAGGGCATACGGAGAAATAAGAAAATAAAGCTTATAGATGTATGTATGTGTGTATCTATGCGTACATCAGGCAACTTTTCAACTTTTGCGTTTTAAGGAAATTGCCAAAAAACTGCAGCAGCAACAATCTGAGACGGGAGGAAAACAACAAAAATGCCTTGCGCTTGCAACAAAATTGAAAACAGCAACCGCAACAACAACAACAACAATAACCAACACCAGGAGCAGGGGCAGGAGCAACAATAGAAGGAGCACAGCAACAGCAGCAGCAACAGCAACAGCAACAGCAACAGCATCAGCCATAACAAAAGTAACAACAAAGTGAACGAAAACGATACAAATAAGCGCTGAAAATGCCAATACATGGCAAAAATGTGCAGAAAAAAAACCCAAATAAAATAGAAGCCCAGCCAAACCCAAAACCAACCAAACAGAATGAGGAGCGAACCGAAATAAAAGAACGCATCGAAACAAAAAACAAAAATAGAATATAACAAAATAAAAACTCTTAAAAAGACAGTACACAATGATACAATTTACGTTGCCTGCTAGGGTCCGGGCTGGAGGGTAGGGGTACACGAGTACTATGTCTTCTTATGGGGTGCCTGCTTAGCGCAACAAAAGCGTGCGAAAACAATATTTGAGCCAAGTATTTTGCGCCAACTTTTCGCACCAAGAAGTTAACGCCAAGAATGCATTCAAAAAGTTCCAGCCTTGGCTTTAGTGACAAGTTTGTTCGCATTGCATCCCTGGTGGCTCCACAAAAGAGCAGCCTAAAAGCAGGCAGCTTTTCTGGGGTCACACTGCCGAAATCCGCCCAATACTGGGCAAGAAAATTACCGAAATTTTAGAGCTACAAAAAACACACCATTTTTGTGAAAATTTGCAACAGCTGAAAATGGCTTAAATGGTTGAAATCACATGGATATACAATGTATGCATCTACAATATACTGCCAGAAAGGAAAGCTATATTTTATAGGTGGCTGTTTTGAGCCCCTTTTAACCCGACATGTACCCAATATAGTACTACCAGCAAGAGTGTTAATTGAGTATTAATAAATTGTTAGCTCAGTGATATTTAATGAGCCATGACACTTAGAAGCAACCAATTGGCTAGCTGTCAAATATCTGGCACAGGCTACGGATGTAGAATGCACGCCAGGCCAGTCAGGTTTTGACAACAAAATGGCGTTTTAGGTATAATTAGCTGCACATGCCATTTACGGGAACACGCCCCTGTCTTGCCCTGCCCTGCCAGTGGGGTGCACGCGGCGTATGCTTAATTGCATTACAGGAAAGCTGCCAAACTCACTTGACTGTGAAACTCTAGGGGCTGTTCGAGCATCAGCTGCCAAAAGCATTCAGCAGATGGGCACCAATGATTCCAATGAAACTTTTGCATCCACAGATATATTGAAATGGATCACCTTTTTGCTGGTGAAGAGCTAAAATATAGATCGGTGTCCCTTACATTTGCGAGACTTATTAAGCACCGTTTTAATTAAAATTTAATTAAAATAAGAGTTAAGATGCGTTATCTACGTTTGGAGTACGCAATGATGGCATGAAGTAAGGCAAAGAAGTGAGACGAGTCGAGACCCCTTTCAGTCCAATGCAGAACTTTTGACACAGAGCGACAAGTTTTGCGCCTTTTTAGCAGTTTAGAGAGAAGAAAGAAAAACTAAATAAATAAGCGACTAACAGACTGACTGAAAAAAGACGAGGGAGAACTACAGACAGGACAGCATCAACTGCAGCGAAACTTTAGCGACGAGCAATGGGGAACATAAATAAATGAAATTATTCAAAAGTAGTTTGGAATTCTCGTGACAGCGCATAAAAACAAACAGCTGAATGCAATTTGGCTCATTCTAAGCCATGCGAGAAAGAAAAGTGAAAATAAAAGCAGCAACAGCAACAGAAGCATCAGACGATGACGAAGATAGACCCAGAGTCAGAGTCAGAATGGGACTGAGACTGAGACTAAGAGGCAGCGGCAAAAGCAGAGGCAGAGGAAAGCTGAAACCGAGCATTTCCCTAGCCAGTGTAAATGAAATGCATAGACCCAAAAACGCATCGAGCAGCAACCAGAAAGCAACTCGAGAGATCCAGTCCAACTGAGACTGGCATAATTATAATTGGAAGTGGGAATGGGGAATGGAGAACTGAAAGCAGAGAGATAGGAGATTGGGGAGTACGGATGCAACACTTTTGGCAATTCAATTTCGGAAATGAAATCGAGACACATGCACCCAGTTAGTGGGCCGATGTTCAATGCATCCTCCTATCTGGTGGCCAAATTGAGCAGAAGATTCCAAGTAGAAATTAACAAATGGCATTGTTGGTCAGCAAATTAACAGACAACTGACGGCACTCGGCAATCCAACTAACGTTGGCTGGCAATCGTAAAATTATTGCGTTTGAGAGTTAGTTCAATCAGTAAGTATTACAGACGCATACCAAAGCACAGATACAGATAGTCGTACAGGAGGATACATAAAACGCCCGCACAGACAGGGCAGGGGGCAGTCGGCAGGCACTTGACATCGGAAGCGGAAACTGTGGCAGCACCAGCGAGGAGGACTCGACGTGCTCGAAAACAAAGTTAATTAAATGATCTGATCTCCATTATTCCCAAAGAGCTAATCTCAATTACAAAATTGAAATGAACAGAACCAGTAGCTGGACGAGTGCTGGGACGGCGATAGAGCCAAGCCCTTAGGGACCTCAGCCGGTTCTGCACACGAATTGATGAAACTTGGCAAAAATGTACCTCGAATGTCAAAGAAAACGGGAAAAGTGAAATTGACAAACGAACGGGGGAAGATTAAAGTGCAGCAGAAACTAGCTGGAGGGATTCGGTCACTATTGTTGCGGGATTATTTGGTTAGTTCAAGGAAAGGTGAGGCACCGCAATGCAATCGACACGGCACAAAGCGTTTCATTAACCATCGCAAATTGGCATACATTTATTGAGAGGCATTCGGCTCGAACAGTGTGTGTGTCCGTGTGTGTGTATCCTTAATTTGCTTGTGGCACGTAGCTTATGGATAATATGTGTACGTACTAGTACGAGTACATACTCGTATGTATGTATGGCATCAGTCGAACTCAATTCTCCGAATCACTGGGCTAAACAAAATCATTGAAATTGCCATTGTCTGGGCATTGAGTGGATAAGCACACACGGCAGCATGAGCTATGCCATTGATATATGGATATTGGTCACTTTGCTGGTCCGCTCTGCCTCTGCCCCCGAGGGTTTCCATTGTGCGTTTGATTAGCCTTGGCTAGGGACAGAAGCAGAAACAGAAGGAGAAACATAAACGGAGACAGCAACTGAAACTGGGACTGGGACTGGGACTGGGAGAGCGACAACTGTCTGGCGTATAGATTGGATTACTTGATTTGCCAACCAAGTGTCTAATTAATTACTTTGGATTTAAATTAACTCCCATTTTCATCGGCTGCAAACATCCAAGACATTGGCAGTGGCAGTGGCAGTGGCACTGGCAGTAGCAATGGCTAGCACCGACTGCTTTGTTGGAGGCGGAGGCGTGGCAGCTGCATGTTGCGGGGTGGCCATCACTTTGCCTTATTTGTATTCAAAACACAGAAAGCAGTGTCAGTGTTTCAATTGATTGAATGAGTCTGGGCACTGCCCCTCAATCCAATACCTTCTCCGACTCCAGCCCCCATCTGGTGTACGAACTACACAGATGTCGAAAGATTAGAAGCCAGCGTAGTGTTCACCTTACTTTGACTTGGACTTGGGCTAATTGGAAGTGACAAATGGATGCTGGCCTTTGCTCTACCACATTTGCATTGGTACAAGTAAACGATGTTGATCGATGAAAGGCATCGCCCATTGAGTCTGGAAGGATTTAAGAGCTTTGGGAGGACTCATTTTAAAGCTCAAATAATACATATACACATTAATTTGGCATTGCATTGGGAGGGTTCCCGCAACGGAAACCACTAATTTTGCCTAGCATTCTGGCACCAATGCCATTTCTAACTATCAAAACTATTCTTTTGTTGTCGCCAACGCGCCACAGCGGCAGTGGCAAGAGCCACAAAAGCTACAGCAATAAACCGCAACACATTTTCGGGGCTACTTCATATGCATAACAAATGAATAACTTTCGTATTATTCCAAAGCCAGAGCTGCAATAGCAATCCGAACCGAAAAAAACAACGTCGGCACAGATAAACAATTGAAATGATAAAAAAATAACAGCAAATGAATATTTAAATATGTGTATGTATAGAGGATAAAGGATAAAAGATTCGAAAGTATAGTTTATTCAAATAACAATTGCCAGATACTTATTTATCCAAAATAAAAGGCGGAAGCGAAACTTTCTGGCTTTGGGCTTTGTCGACGACTGCACGGCGCAGCGCAGCACAACGACGGCTACAAAATGTGTAAAAATTTGTATAAAAATGCCAGAACAAACTGTGGCACACACCCACATGCCCCATTCCACGGTAAGTGCAACAATAAAATGCCTGCGAAGCGCTGACTTGGGTCTGGGGTCTGGGTCTGCGGTTTGCCATCATTTTGGGGTAATGCAAAATTACGTTATAACGGCATAAATTTAAATAAATGCCGGTCTCAGGATTTTTATGCATTTTTACCGCATAACAAATACTTTTGTTGCCCTGCCTCTACCACCTACATTTCTCTCTAATGTGGCTTTGCAAGGCCCCGTGCCACACACCCCAAACACCCGCACACACTCCAGCAATCCATAGGCGGCTGCGGCGGCGGCTGTGGATGTGGCTGCTGCAGTCAGCTAGTGAAATTTCCTTCCGTTTTCGCTAGGAAGCGAAATGCTTTCATTGGCATGCCAGAGACTCTGTCTATGTGTGTGTGGGTGTTGGTGTGGATGTGGGATTGAATGTGAATCCCATGGCTGTTATTTGTATGCCCCTAAAATTATGCAAAGTAATCCTGTCTGCCTCTGCCCCTGGCGCTGCTGCTGGTGCTGCGGCTCCCACTACTTCCACTACTCGTTGCCGTTGCCGAGCGCAATCCGCGCCGATATTTGCAATTGTTAACGTAATAAGCGGTTTTAAGTGCGAGCTGCACCTGTCCAGGCAGGCCCTTCGTCTTTGCCTCGCGTCTGTTGCATGAGCAAATATTTGGCCACCTTAAGCGGCACACTGTCGCTTCGGTCGCTTCGGTGGCCGTGCAGTGCAGTGCAGTGCAGTGCAGTGCTGCAAAAAGTCGGCCAATTAAATGGGCAGCCACAAGCGACGCTGCCGCCTCGCAGCTGGAACTGCAGCGCTTCTGGAGGGATTCCTTACAGTGTAGCATTTCAGTATTGCCATGCCGCATGCCACATCCTCCTCTCCTCCCGGATGTGGCTGCGCCGTGCTTTTCGGTTTACGTAGTAAATTAACTTCCGTTTTATTTGTAAGATTTCCTTTCGCTTTGCTCGTCGTTCGTTTGCCTTTTTTGCCGGCTGGCCTTGCCCCGTCCTGCTACCTTGTGCTTTTGTTCCACTATTTGGGTTATGCTCGGTCTGAGTCGGGTCGCGTCTGAGCCGTGGCTGGGACTGGGAATGGGACTGGGACTGGGACTGGGGCAGGGTCTGCTTTTGTATATTTTTAAGCGCTTTTTCATTCAATTTACAAAATTGAAGTGGGAATTGAGAAATAAATTCCGTTTCGTTGTGTTTCGCCTCTGCATTCGACTCCTGCTACTGCTCTGAATCCTGCTCCCCAGTTTGACTATCCGTTGCACTGAATGACTGTGCAACTACGAGCCCTGGCTTTGCGTGTTGGCGCACGACTGCAACGGATGTGGCTGGCACCCGACTCCAGCTCCAACCCACCTAGAAACGCCTCGACCAGACGAAATTAGGTGAAATGCAAACGTTTAACTTAATGAACTAATTGAGGCGGCAAGTGAAGGTCGGCACAGCACAAGTCGGAGTTGGAGTTGGAGTCGGAATCGGAGCCAGGGCCCAGCCCTCACCGGAAACGTGGGCATTTAAATGCTGCATAAAGCGCATTTCCGCTTGCTGTCCTGCCATGCCATGTCTCTCTATCTCTTTCTCGGTCTCCGTATCTTCCTGCTCCAAATTTAGCTGCACTTGAAAATGCCCCGGCCAGCAAGATAAATAGCTGCAGTCGCAGTAAATCTCATGCAAATTTTTTCGTCTGACATTTATGCATAGCATGGCCGCTGACTAGGTCGGTACATGGGTGGCACAGTGGCACTGGTTACTGGTGGCTGCTCAATGGGTTAACACTAAACCAATGCCAAGCGAGATCTTTGCGTCGCCTTGGTAATGTGATTGGCTTATCAAGCTTCAGCTTCAGCGTACAATCTACTTCTCCATTCAACCAGACAATCGTGTAGCCCACTCATTTGGCCACTCATCTGTGTATTCATATGGCAGTTACCAGAGCCAGAGCTGCCTGCCTGCCATCTACTTATCACAAGTGCTGCTCTGCTCAGCATCTTGGATGCTTGGCCTTTTTGTGCGTCCGTCCAGTTAGAGCCACCATCCCCGTAGTGGCTCTTCTCCTCCACTGCTTCAAGTATTTTCAATTTGTATTAAAAGGTTTTCGGAGGTGAAGGAGCTTTACATATGCGTTAAAGTGAGGAAAGAAGGATATGAGAAGAGAACAAGTAAAACGAACCTGCTCCTCGTTTTCGACATCATCGTCCAATTTGTGTTGATAATTTCACGGTTTGTTGACAACTCAGGGGGACTCAGGTGTGTGTGTGTATGTGTGTCGCTAAAGGTCTGTCTGACCCTCCTGACTCCCTCCTGAAGCGAGTAATGCTCTTGAATGCCCTATCCCTCTATCCCTCACGCTCAGTGCCCCTGCATTGTCATGGAATTTACATGCACTACTGATTGCCACTAAGCCAAAACTACATGAAGACGAACACAGAAGAAGGGAGAGAGACAGAGAGAGATATGGAGAGAGAGAGAGGCAGATGGACCTCCCTTTGATTCAAACATTTGAGTTTTGTATCAAATGATTGCCTTGTCAATTGGTTTATGGTTCAATGTGCTGGCAAATCTATTTAGGCCGCTTTTACCAGGCACTGTCGAGCTCCGTTTGGTTACGTTTAACAAGGACATGGGCACAGGTAGGAAAGCAGATCCTAGGGATTACAGTTAAAGAGTTCTCCTCTGGAATTAGCAAACGTTTATAGAGTGTGATTTTGTGGGATAGAAAGCCCTTTGCATTTAGGGCCAGCCTCCTTTCTGATAGACCCTACAACATGCATCCCACTTGGCCCCATCTCGTTAGACTTGTTCAGCAGTCACTTAACTCTGTCGCTGCCTGACGCTATCCGGCATATCTCATTACAAGCGCAACATTTTTATTTAAGCCGATTGAGTGATTCATTGTAGTTTATTTCATTTAAATCGTTTGTCTGACACAAACTCGGTGCAGTAAAGCAAAGAGCAAAAAATGAATGAAAATCGGGAAAAAGAATGAAGGAAAACCCAGTACACCAACAGGCAAGCCAACAAAAAATCGGGCATTTTACAATGCAATTTTCAGTTGCCAATAGCATACACATACGCAGTGTTGCCCGTGGCCAGAAGCTAGTCCAGACCAGACCCGAACAGAACAGACCATAGCAGACAGTTGCCTCTCGAATACGTTTAAAACCTGGAAATCGGAAAACAACGATGTTGCATGCGACGTCAATGTCGCCCGCTGTTACCTATGTACATATATTGCACTCTATTCCGGGGAGTATATTTTCTACCCTCCAGAGAGTATGTAAAAGCTAAACTTCGCTTCGTCGTTTCATTTCTTACTAATAACAGTTTTTTAATTTTGTTCTTAATTGGTAATTATTCTACAAATATCCGCTTTCGAGTGCTAAGTATTAAATGGGTCTGTAGTCGCCTCGTCACTGCCGCTTTTACACTCATTGGAGTCTCCTTTTCGATCTCTTGTGTATTGACTTCATTTTAAATTGGCGGTTAAATCGGTTTGAAATTGTCACGCAATCACATCAACGCACACACACACTCTGCCAGTCGGTCGCACACAGTTCCAGACAGGCATACATCAACACAGATACACAACAAAGACAGAGACAGAGGCAGAGGCAGAGGCAGAGGCAGACAGTCAGTCTGGCAGTCGTTCGGTAGGCATCAGTCAGCCACAGTCTCGGCCTGAGTGAACCTCAGATTCGGAATCAGTTTCCGCCTGAAAATGTTTTTAGTGATTTCACTTCGCGTTGCATACTTTCGCGCGCACTCTCAACGTCGACGACGACAGCGACAGCGACGTCAACGGCAGCCGCACTCGGCGCAATCAACGCAACGAGGCATTAATTTGTTGTACACTGTACACTGTACCACTGGGCTGTGTGACATAATTGGGTGACAGTGCGGCAAAATAAAAACGAAATAAATAAAAATACGAAATACGAAAAACACTGCTCGCCGGTACTTGTAGCTGTACGCTTCTAGAACCCCTTCCCCCTTCCTATTTTCCATCCGCTGCGTGCGTCTGGCTCCAGCTTCCAATTTCAGTTTCCAGGTGGCAGATGGCAGGTGTCAGGCCGGGATTGCTCTTTTCTGGCACAGCTCAGAGTGGCATGGCATTCAAGTTTATTAGCCTATGAAAAATTTGTTAGATTTGCGCTTTTCCTTTGAGGTTGCATTCAAATTTTAATTAATGCCGTCCCGTCTCTGTCTCTCCATGCCTCCAGCTGTGCAGCTGCTTCAGCTTTGGGGTGCAACTGTGCAACTGTTGAAGGTTCTGGAGCGAGAATTCGATTTGGCTGAGGTACGTACATATCCTCAGCTCTGGCTCAGACTGGTGGGCGCCCCCAACCAGTTTCGTATAGTCCGACGCCCTTGGGTCAGCCTTATGGCCTGTGGTTTTCGAGTTTGTTTCGTTTATGGTACGAACGGAACGATGAAAAAACGGACAAACTGTAGACGCAGAGCTTTTTTCACTTCATCTTTTTTAATTTTCCCCTTCCCCTCGGTGCCCGTTTGGGCAGGAGAGAGAGAGCCTTCCGGAAATGAGCAAAGTTGCCTCGTACACTTTGGCAAGGTAATTACGGCTTCCCATGCACCGCGCAGTGGGTGGGTGGCACAGTCAGTGGCAGCAAGTTCAGATTTATCTCATTTGTGCAGCAGATGCAAATGTGTGGTGCACTAATTTGAACAATTTACGACGGCAGCACCAACTACAGTGGCAGCTCCAGTTAAGACCTCCGTGGGCCACCCTGGCACTCATTGAAACTCAATTTAAAATTGCATTACACATCACAGGAAGACATTTCATTGCACACAATTAATTCGTATGCAACAAATTCGCTTTATGTGTACTTACAATTTGAATTAAATGCAGACCTCGAATTCACTGAAGTTGGTCTCTGCCGGCATTCGCATTTTATGAAAAATATTGAGATTAATTGTACAACCTTTTCAGAGCAAGTCAGGCAGGAGAAGGTATGGAAATTTTGTATTATGGAGAAATATGGGGAGCTCTTATCAAAAAGAGCATCTAGCTCGACATACCCCATGCACATTACATATATTGGTCATAGATGTATGTATGTATGTACATATATGTGGCACTTACTAACGCACTTAGTGCAAACCATGTGTGTAAATATTTATATTTGTTTATTATTGAAAATTGTAATTCCAACAAAAGAGCGTCTAGAGGCAATGGCTATGCCATCCACTATTTATGCGGTCTGACCAGCCGGGGGAGTACTGTGGGTAGGCGTAGGCATGAGGGTACTTAGCGTGGAAACAATAGCCAATAAACTGCATCGCAAACTAATTGAAAACGTTGTAAAACAAAATTCGTTGCCCACACAATGCAGACCAATAAATGACCGTTCAAATGCATTACCAACAACAATTGAATTTTATACACTTAATATTTTCAACTCGTCCGGACTCTGAATCGATCGACAGACGGGTGAGACGGTCGGTGTCGGTCTGCGGCCCAGAGTGTGAGCTTGAAGGCTGTGAGTGCGGTTGGCAGAGCCCTTAAGAGCCACAATGCGCACAGAAATGCAACGGAAAAAAGAGCATCAAACAATGAACGGCCAGTCACAAAAGGGACATTGAAGAGAAAATTAAAAATTAATAACTTGCCTCTGCCTCTCTTTTTGTTACACATAATAAATAAATTATTGAAATTCCGCAATTACACAAGATAAAGCAAATAGGATGCGCGATACGAATTTGTGCTACCTAGGGATCGGGAAAATTCTCCTAAAAAGCATCGCATTTCGAAATTGCAGAAAGGAATATCGTTTCGAAAAAACGTTGATTAATATCCGATTAATGTGATATACTATCCCCCTGGTCTGGCATACCCTGCAATTCCATGCCAAAAGTGTTGTCCACCAACTTTGTCGTTGGTTGAACGGAAACAGGCAGAATATTTTAATTGTTGCCACGTTTATTGATTTAAAATGGCGAGTGCGAAAGATGAAAAATGCGAACAGAATACCTATTATTATTTTTATGGCATTGCCATGCTAAGCAGGGCCTGCAGCAATAGCGCAGGCGGAAACGGAAGTGGCGAACGCCATTCGTGATGGACACATCGAGTGATCAGTGCAGCCCGGGCAACGCTTATCGCTTCCACTTCCACATCCCCCATTGAGCTCTCGTAATTGTTTAACCACACACTTGCGCCCCTTTTTGCGCTACACGTTATGGAAGGGGCAGAGCAGCAAAATAAAGAGGCATGGCAGAATGGCAGGAACAACAAGAACAGCCGTGGCCGATACAACATAACATTGTAATGATGATAACAATAATTACAACAATTACAAGAGCAAACAACAACTGCAGCGAACACTGCACCGAAACATCGACAGCCTCCGCACTTGTTCCATCACAGGCGCAACAATTGAAAATTCAATTAAAAGTCTTTATTAAAATAAAATGCAACACGAACTGGCAACGGCAACGCGGCCCCTGGCCGGGGTCCTTGTCTGGGACAGGGACGGGGGGACTGCGTCTGCACCATGCAGATGTCCACCCTCGCCACCCTCTCTACCGGCGCCATCCCTTTTTGTTGGCTGCTACACTTCGCGGTCGCACCCTTTGTATCCGTCGATTGCCACCTGCTGCGGCCCCATTCAACGCTCCCTTTGGACAGACCCATCTGCGGCTTTTTTCGAATCTGTAGCGTTGCAAAGTTAATTTGGGGTTTTCCGTTGTTAAGCAGTTGTTGCTGTTGTTGCTACGGTCTGGTCGCAAGTGATTTTAATTAATTTAAATGCGAATTAAAGCGAATCAACCGATAACAAATTCAAAAATTGCAATGGCAATGGCAACGGGTATCGGCTTTACAATTAAATTTGAAAACCCATTTTCCCAGACCTCCATCGGAGTGTCACTCCCATCCCTTTCATTTATTGATTGTGTAAATAAAATGAGAGAAAAATCCCCCAGATCAATCCATTAATTGGCGATTTTATGTCAAAAGTAGCGAGTATTCCCTTTGAGAAATTAACTTTGATTCCTCTGAGAAGAATCCTCTTGGATACTTTCATAGCCGATCCACATATGCTATGCCATAGAAGAGTTTATTTTCCACAGCCAAATAAACCCAGCAACAATCTGTGATTTATCTTCAGCTATGCTAAGCGAAGGAAAGGCAAAGGCAAACTCCATGACAAACTTATTATACCCAACTCTGCGCTGCTGCTGGTATATGAAGTAAACGCATTTAATGGATTTGCACACTGGCTGCACAAAATCTTTGGCTAAGTCGTTGTTATTGCGTTCACAAGATAAATGAGGCGCCGTAACCGTAGCCGTAGCCGTTGCCATAGCCCGTGCCGTTGTCCGGACTCGGCGCCAAGGTAAACAAACATCTCGGATTAACAGTGGACGCTGGTCAGTGGGCCAACAATGCCATGGACTGGACTGGTGGAGTACCAGTAGCAGGTCTTGGCCATGGAACGTGATGCTGCTGCTCGGTGTCCGTGTGCCGTGTGCTCTGTGCAGTGTACACCTTGCACTTGGCTGAGCGCCCAAAGTTGTTTGCACATTTCGGAGCAGGACATAAGAGGCATGACAAAACACACGGGACAAACAAAACACTGCGAAAAGCACAAAACTAAAGCTGTAAAAGGTGGACCAGAGCCGGATCAGAACAGAGTTTTACTCCGGGTACGAGGCTCTAGGATGGAGTGAGTGGAAAACACCAAGCAGCAAAAACTTCATAGACGCTGGGAGTCTTGCATTAGCAGCGGGCGCTGACCAAAGTAACTAAAGTTGACTAAAAGCAGTTTATCCTGCCAAACATGGGAGTGGGTATGGGTATAGGGATGGGTAAAGAAGATGGCGTTATGCAGTGGAGCCAAAGCATGCCCACGTACGTGCAGGGTGCACGTGTATTTGGCACTTGGCCATTGTTACTTTTGCTTTGTCTGTGACTTAGGATCTCCATTACCCCCTTGCAGCCGTTCCTTCGATTCGATTGTGGACTTTAAGACTGGCTAAGCAAGCTTTTGCGGTGCGGTTCAGACTTCAATACGAAGACAACCCCAAAGCCGAAGGCAGGCAAAAGTCAAAGCGAAACCAGGTGTCAGGCAGCTCATTTCGCTTCTCATTTCCATTGAATGCAATCCAGAGCCAGTTCAAGAACAAAAGTCGTACCGGCATAATGAGTCTTCGCTGGTGGCGTTTTGGTTGCTCGAGTCGCCATGGCAATATGCATTTCTAACGAGTTGAAATGCTTATGCAAAAGGATCGCTTCTTTGTCCGAATTGTTGTTGCTGCTGCTGCTCTCTTGGATTGCTGCGTAGCCATTAGACAGCTCTTGGCAGCGTTTCCGCTATGCTGCCGCAGGACTAAGACTTTAGACAAGTTTTCACGGCTGGCTGGGGCTCGAGGCGGCTTCTATTGAAGCCGGCCGGACAGGCGGACAGGCGGCCAGACAAATGCCAAACGCCATCCGACTCTTACTTCGAGCAGGGTAATAGAAATGTTCTTTTCGTTGTTTTATGCCTATTTACGCTTCTAACAGGACATCCGGCAAAACAGGGCTACAGCTTAAGCGACTCTTGCCCCGACCACCAGTCCTAGGCCGCCTTTGCCTTTGGTTTGGCATTTGCTTGATATTTCTCACACGTTCCAATTACATACGGGGTCTACGGGGCTATACTATGGCGGTATCCAGCAGAATAATAGCGTGCAAAAGAGCTACTTCATCGTTCAGCGGAAGTGATTGAAGGTGCGCCAGTGTGTGTGTGTGTACTCGTATGTGTGTGTTTGACCCCTGAAGACCTCAACACAACTCAAGACCTACACATGTGCCGAGGTCTAGCTGTATTTTCGTATACAATACAATACTGAGGAGAACTTAGCGAAGGACCCAAGGACTAGCCAGGTTATAGGCGAACTTTGAGTGCAGGTCGCATACATTAGGAGAGCCGAGCTGAAGAGAGAGTGGGTGGAGGGGCGAGCTTTGATTTCTTGGGCAATGGAGGAGCAAAGTGCTAAACTATGTTGCCCGGCTTTTGAGTGCCACGATGGCACCTTTTAACCTTTTTTCCCCTCTTCTACGCACCGCTAGCTAGGGCTCCGTGCGAGTGTAAGTGTGTGTGGGTGCGGTGTGTGCTGGGGCACGACAAACGTTTTCAATTAGCAGCTCATGCATTTTTAAAATTTTAATGAAATATGCAAAGGCATTTTAAATACAGAACTCCTCGCATGTGCCACATTGTATATGTATATGAGCCTGGCCCCGGAGCAGGAGCAGTCCCCGGCTAAGAGCTGAATCCTGCCCTGCCCTGTCATGTCCTCGTTTAGCATCTCCCAAAAGTGAAAGTCAAACGATAGCGCCGTAAACTGTGCAATGGCACATGCTAGAGGGAAAACCGCAGCAAAGGCAGCGACAGCACAGCACAGCACAGGAAGCGCCTTCAATTGGCAACGACTTCCGTTTACACACGTCCTGGTCCTGCCGTGTGTGGGCCACGCCGAAATTGCATCTGACACATAATTAACGCTCGTGCTTTGATTCTGCCCCTCCCCACACTTAAGGTGCAGCACCAGCTCTTGCCTGCCCCATGAAAACAAGCAACGCAACTCCGACTGACAACAATTACAAATGTAATAAATGTAACGGCAAAGTGCAATTGCTGCCGCTGCTGCTGCCGTTTCTCCCCAGCACGTGTCGAAGAACTTCAAAAGTCAACGAACTACAGGGGAAGGCAAACCGCACAGACACACACTCACCTGTGCACCTGAGCAGACGCTTGCGCTGCAAGTCCTGGGCACACATTTGCACCTTGCCGTCTAGTTGCAAGTTGCTCGAGTGTCGACGTTGTTTTTGCCATTGCTGCTGCTGCTTCTGCTTCTGCTTCTGCTGCCATATGCGGGTGTATGTCGATTTGTACAATTTCATTTACATATTTGTGCAAATTTCTTGCCCAGACGACGACGACGACGTCGACAACGAAGTCGACTTTTTCTTTGTGTAACGCTTCTGTTTGGTTTTGGTTGCTGCGGTTTGTTTTGCTAGCCGCTGCCTTTGCCACTGCCACTCGCATTCCCACTCCCACTGCTCCTGTTTCTGTGCTTGTTCCCTTGGCTTTCTCTCTGTTGTGGTTTTCCCCCCACATACTACAGTCACATACACTCATATATGCACACGCCCAACATTCATTTCATTGAAATTTTAATTTTAATTGTCGAAAAAATGCTATGAAACCATTTGAGAAGTTGGCCAAGTTCGTTTGGTCTGCCCGGCATGCTCGCTTCGCTGGCTTTGCAAGCGTCGTCATCGTCATCATCGACAGAAGAAATACGAGCCCAAACACACACGACACACTGCCACTGCATGGCACAGTTTTCTTACGAATTTCAAAAAATTAAACTTCAATTAAGGCCCACCCAAAGGACCGAAACTACATTTGCTTTGCGGCTGCCATCTACCATGGAAACTGATTGGATAGGATAGGATTCTACATACATTCTGCATTCCGTTGTCTCCCAGCAACAAGGGTACACCATTACACCGCTAAAAAATTGCATACTTTAATTAAACCCCAGGCACGTCACGCAAACCGACTCACAGTTTTGCAATATTGAAACTGTACTAAGTTATTCAATTCCCAGCCGTTTTTCCATAATGAAATTTTATTTCTTACATTGAATGGATAATGCAGAACGCGGAATGAGCAATAACACGCTTTGATACCAAAGACTTTGGAACCAAAAAAAAGTATCACTGTTAATGTTGCTGTTCATACTTATAGAATATATGTAATATATAAGGGTCGGAAAATATAGGTTTATGCGCACCCCCCATTGCATCTACTGGTTGCGAAGTGCTCGGGTTTAAGATAGATTTACGCACTAGATTTATAGACACACCCTGAGAGTGGAAATGTTATATACTAATTCTTATTTGTCCATATTACTGACAGTCTCTATATTATAATTATGTCCACATATTATATGTCCTGTATATATCATAATATGCGATACAAGCACTCCAAGTTTTTTTCATTCATATTAATATATTATTATCCCCAAGTGTTTATAGATTTTCGGAATATTTCCCATACATTTGCACATTTGCAGATCTTCATGCTTTGTGTGTAATATTTTTAAGAATCGTTATATATGTATATAAGTATAGCACATTATATCTATAACGGTGACCCGGCAAACGTTGTTTTGCCATGTATATTAGTTTTCAGGTCAATAAAAATAACTATCTACTATAAGTATTCGGGGATATATGTACTTATCAATTTTAAGATTACTTAACAATAAATATTAATCTCTCAGCGCAATAGAGTGTAGGATATTTTGGTTAGTCCTCTTGCGATTGTGATTCACGTAACTGCGCCATGCTCACACGCTCGTGCTCACACGTACTCTAAATCTCGCATGGTTCTAGATTTGATCGTTTGACGACTCAAATTGGCCCCTCTGCGTCTTATTGGAATTGCTCAAATATATTAAATTCTCGGGTTACATTGTTTGTTATTGAACTTACCCGAAATGGCTGGACCGATTTTCTTGAAATTTAATGTGTTTTCGATTATAAGTTTTTTTCAGAATTTTTGCTTCGGCCTAATGTGATTTCACATAAGTATGAAATTTGTATTCAACTTAATATTTGGCGAATTTAATATTTAAGATTGGCGAGATTACCTTGGTATTCGTAGCAACAATTTTCTGCGTTTTAGAGGTGCTACAGCTCCAGATGGCGATGGCCGCTTCCCACGATGCTATGCCTTAAAACTAATCAATCTGAATAAAACTTTGTGAAAACAGATCTTGACCAGATCAGACCACTCCTTCGGCTATCTCCCAAAAAAAAAGTACATAGGTGCTTGGGAGGTACCCAAAGGAGTGGTCTGATAGGGATGAATAATAGATGTTGGCCGATGCGCAGACTTAACCGATAAGCACACAAAATATCCCGAAAATCGGTCGAGCCATTTGGGCAATGTTTTGGCACTAAGAACACTCAAAAGCCCCTTACAATTGATTCTAGGCCTTTTCATTGCATTAAGTTATGCTTTTATCAGCGGTATCAGGTGATTGATGATCCTTCCAATTTACCATGTTACAAATTCCATTGGCATCACATCCATTATTATAGATTTAGATTCAAAATGGACCGTATTAAAAAAGCATATTAATACTGTTTTGTTAGAATCAAAGTAAGTTATATTTAGTTTAAGTATGTTTGAAGTGGAAAACCGAATATGTATTTTATGTATGGGTGTGCTTCTTTTCTCTTTTCCAGTTTTCTCTCAGTGTAGGCATAAATTGTTGTCTTAAATGGAGCTAATTGACAAGTGGAAGTGTCAACTAACCATTTATAATGCTTGGCCCAAGTTTGCTTGTATAATAATTATAGAAATTTTTATTTGGCATACTGGGCCCACTGGGCGTATGCGTAATACAGTCAACTTCACAGCCACTTTAATCATCCTTGAACAGTAGTTAAAACAAAGAACCGGTCTGACTCTGTTCTCCCATTTCTGCTCGTAAGTTTGGCAGCAGCCACAACAAAGTAAAGTAAAAATGTAGCTAACTGACAGTAAAACGGACAGACGGGCCGACAGACAATGTGCAAAAAATAATGAATATTACATTCAAATTTTACGAGTGCCACTTAGGCACGCGCCCCGGTCCCCCTGCCCCTCTCTGGTGTTTGAGCGTTGCAACAGCAAGAACAGAGCAGGGAAGAATAGAGAAGAGGAGTGGAGGGGAAGAGGAGTGCAGTGCATAGTGCTGTGTGGGAGTAGCATCGGCAACAACACATCTTCATATGTTGCAAAAGTCAGGCCACTCGCATAATGCCTCTTCTAGCCATGTTTATGCCACTTTATGCAAAAATAATTGCACAATTAGTTTGAAGCCTGCCGTGGCTGCTGCCAGAGCTGGGCATGACCTCTGCCCCACTCCATTCCACCCTGCCCGTGCCCCTGCCACTGTCGCTGTCCTACAATGTAAAATTGGTTCAAGCATTGCTGGCAACGCGCTGCAGGCCACCTCCGCCACCCAACATCACAAGCCTCTCAACCGACTTTCCTCCCCTCCCTCTCTTTCTTTGTCTCTATTGCATTCTCTCTTCATCCCGCTCCCTTTGCCTGCTCATTAGTAAGAGTTTTGAATGCTATTACAGCGTCATCTCCTCAACTCCTGCACGGCTCCGCCCTGCGCCTCCGCCTCCGCCCACTGCTGCCGACTGTCCTTGTAGCAAGCTTTCGTCCTCCTTTGCCCCTTTTGCCTGTTTGTACACATGTGCATAAGTGCAATGCAAACATACACACACATTCATAACCACACATACTCACAAACACACCTGCATACTCTTGCAAAGACAGGGGCACAGAGACAGAGGTACACGCAGACATTCATCGACACGAAGCCGCTGGCACTTTTTGCTTTTTGCTCACACGTACCGTACATACACCAAGTTTTTTATTCTTACCCCGGACACGCCCAAAAACAGCCACCCGTGACACCACGCCAGGGGCAGCGCAGCAGATGAAGAAAAAGATGCAGCATACCGGTACCACTACCAGTACCAGTACCAGTGCCAGTAAGGGAGCAGCAGCAAGAACACGGACAAAAGGCGTAACTAGCCCGCAGAAGCTGGAAGAAGACAATGCGCTTAAAATTGGTAAGATTAGCCCGGCACAGTTACCTACTCCCCGTTATCCCATGGCTCCTGCACCCGCAACGCCCTTGTTACGTTGCTTTTGCCACGCCCACGCCTATGACTCACCTAATCTCTTTGACATTTGCAGATTTACTTACATTTACCTCTGCACTAGTGCCAGTTGCCAGCTGTAAGCTTCTGCTGCCACTAAAGTTCCGTGTTTCTCCCTGCATTTGTAATACTCGAAGGAGGACAACAAAGTTGGTCCGACGGGGCTTTTAAGTCAGCGCTTTGGGGTTGACATTTAATTAGTTCACATATTATGCGATTAATTCAAATGATCCCCTATCCCCCACATGATGCCATTGTCTGTGACAGATTCCGACACGCCCCGAAAGGGGTAAGATACATTTGAGAAATTATTGCATCAGAAGAGGTTTGAACCTGAAACTATAATATGAAGAGAAATGGATACAAATAGGATGCTGATTTCAGAGGGCCAAAGTACTATTATAACGATTAGGAGAGGCATAGCTTACAAGTTGTTAAGTTGCACTTAGAGGAATTTCATCTCCTTGAAAGTTCAGCAGCTGCAAAACAGCCACAGACACAGACACAGGACCCATGAGCTTAAATCAATTAGTTGAGTTTCAACTAATCAGTTGATTGACATTAATCAGCGCCCACAAACAAATCATTACCAAAGGTTTTCTTGTCGCACCAAATCAATAATAATATTAATTACGAAGCGAAACTGCAGAGCTTTTCAAACAATCTTCGACAACTGCAGCGATGATGGCATCTGATGCATCTGTCAACACACTTGTCAGTCGAGAGCTGCCAGCAGTTGGAGGAGCCTCTAACAAGTTCAACACGTTTGTGGCTTGGGCTCAGAGTGTTTCCATAGCCTTGGAATCGAATTATAATAAATTTTCGTCATATTTTCCAGTGCGTGGAAAGATTTGTGACCATGTTTTCACCTGTATATCGACATCTCTACAAGTAAGAGGACATATGTACATATACTCGCATGCAGATTTGTTTTTGGGTTGGGCTCGAGCTGGAGACCCATGTGCTTGTGGCTGCTTGTAATTACTTGAAATTGATATAAACACTTTTGAAATGAAATCGATCTAAGCTTCATGTTAACAGATTAACATGGCACACCCACACACACAAATTCAAACACAAACACACCCACAGATACAGTCTCTCTGCAGTTTACAATTATTATTTATATCCCCTCACATTGTATCCATGTGAATAAAAATATGTATCTTCGTATCTACGTAGCTTTGCTGCAAGGTACGCATGTGTGTGGGTGTGTGCGTATGCGTGTGTGTCTGTGTCTGTGGTTTGATAAGCTCTCGCTCTATCCAGCCGTGTGCTTGTTCTTGTGCGTGTGCGTATGTTCGTCTGTGGCATACAAGTAATCCTTGAAACATGTTTTTGATTTGCAATTTAATCAAGATAATCAAGTTTTATGTGTTTTCCGAAAATTGAAAGTGTGCTGGCTGCTGTTTGCTGCCTGCTGCCTGGTGCCCAGTGCTTTGTGACTTGCCACATTGTTTGCCATCCCTGCCTAGCAGAGCAGAGCAGAAGAGTCCGTCCCTAGCCAAATTTGTTTAATCTTTAAATCGGGACATTAAAGGTTTTTATTAACTGTAATTTAATAACAAGCCATGAAAGAGATTCCCAAATATTGATGGGCCCATCTAATAAGCCTACACTTTATGGCCTATTTGGGGCAATTAGTGCGGATCAAAAAGTTTTCCAAATATCCCAGGCACAGCATGCAGCTGATAGAAAATATCCCCATATACTCGTATGGGAGCCCCAGTTCTGCCCCTGGCTTTGGCCCATGGCCTATCTAGTAGTGTGTGGTGAGGGAGGGGAGACTGCAATTTACGTCGCTGCCTTTTGCATAGAAATGTAAAACTTTTTCATATTTTTCCACTTGACAAAGTCTTTATGCATCTTGCGTAATAGTTTTATGGCCGTGAGGGAAGCGCAAAAGTTTTATTCCTCCAGTATTCTCGGTCTATCCTGAACCTGCCTCTGCCCCTGGCCTTCCTGCAGAGCACTTCCAATAACCATTCAATTCGCCTCCGACACAGACACCCCCTCTGGGCGCCCATTCCAGCGGTCAGGTCCGGTCCGCTCGACCTTCCCTGCATGTCCATGTCCGTCGACTGCAATTGCAGTTGATGGCTTTGATTTTATTCGTGAATGCACTTTTCTTGTTGGCTGCCCAGATTCTGTCCAGCTTGCGGGGCACTCGCATCCATTGTGCTGTCCTGCGCTGTCCTGCGCTGTCCTGCCCCTGTCCTGTCCCTTTATGCGCACTGCTGTTGTGTACTTTTATTATTAATATTTCTTCTTCCTCCTCGGCCATTTTCCGTTATTATTTATTGCTGCTGAAAAATGTTTATCCTCTCCCCAGCTCGACGGCAAACTTGACTGCAACTTGTAGAGAAGACAAATTTTCTTTTAGCTGCCAACTCTTCTTCTGACTTCTCTCCATTTTCTCGAGCATTGCATTCTTCTATAGGGTTCTGTTCAGTTCAGTTCTGTTCAGTTGTGTTGGTCAGGTCATTATGTGGACTGACGTTGATGGAATTCCAAGTGCGAGTGCTGCACTTAGCGGCCAGGGCAAGGCAAGGAAAAGCTCTTAGCCGGGGATAACGCGGCGTATGCGTAATGCGGATACGTGCTGTCCATGCAAAGTGCGAAGTCGAGCTGCCGCTCGAGGTAAATCGTATGTAAATAGAAAATTTATCAAACAAGATTGAAATCATTGTTGCTGTGCAAATACAAAATACGAATCCTTATCCCCGGCTAAAAAGGTTCAGCCCCAGTCCAGGGCCTGTGTCTATTAAGGGACAAACAAAACGCCTGGCACATATAGTACGCCCCTTCTCCTTGCAACAATCTGCCTTTGCCCATTGGCAGCTAATTTCGTTTAATACGCAACCCACAAAGCTAGAACTGCCCACCGCTGGCCGAGGATGATGGTCACCCATCGTCCGTTGCCATTCCGTTTCTGCGTCTAATTTCGGGCCAAGATTGTTTGCCCAAATCTCCAGGCACACATCATCAAGTGCGTGCGTGTGTGGGCCGAGTCACGCCCTCCGCCTCCGCCTCCGTTCGGGCACACACATTTTGCATAAATCAAACAAGCAAATCGACATGTAAACAACAATTTTTGCAAATTCAATTGAATTTCGAACTGTGGAAATGAAACAGAGACCGTAACCCAAGACCCAATACCCAGGCAGGGCATGGACTTGGGCTTGGGCTTGGGTTGAGTTCCTTGGGGGCCTCGGGGACTGGGCGTGTATCCAATCCGAGCAATTTTCCCAATCGCACGATACACGTGCAAGCAGCACCAACAACTTCGTTCAACAACAACAAAAGCAACAACAAAGGCACGCACACTCAATTATTTGCTAAAAGCTTATGTAAACGCCTTCGTGTCAAGGGATTTTATTAACTGCTTCTTTCTGCCTGGCCTATTGAGCCGGCGGCCAGGCTAAGCCGAAATTTAAAACTAACACATCCACGCACACACTCCTGGGACACATCCACACAAGGACAGATGAAAATTTGCACACAGATCGCTCGACTAGGAGCATAGCGTCCTAGATAAGAATCAAGAGAAAAATCTAGCAGAGAAAATTCCATTTCCAATTGGTCCGAGCGATGATACTCTCCCGCCTGAGAATACACATATGTAGGTCCTTTGTCGAAGTTGAACTTGTTTACCCACGCAGTTAATATGAGATTACATCCTATCATTATCATTAAGTTGAAGTGGATGCAAGCTGAAGTCTTTTCTTTTAGGACACAGCTAATGCATCCGTTGGTTAGGGTATACCTTTATACAAAGAAATTGAAAAATGCTACAGAATGAATCAAAGTGAAAAACGAATATGCGAGACACAGCAGCAGAGCAACAGAGCAACAGACATGAGGGACTCCGCTCGACTCCTCTCTCTCGATGTGTGTGCTGCGTCCGCCTAACGAGCGAATCGTGTTCAATAAATATTTACCAGTCAGTCAGAGCAGCAGTGCACGAAGAGCGGAGAACGACAGGAAAATAGGGGACCAGGCAACGAGGTACTACACTCGCAGAGATAGAAATTTCTTCTGGGAGAGACAGCGCTGAGACGCTTTATGCGGGCAGGTGCCCCAACCCCAACCCAATGCAGAACACAAAAAAGGAAGGGAATAGAGCCAAAGTGACTGTGGCAAATCCGTGCCCCAGGCCCGTGCCGTCCATCAGCTGCTTGCTTAGCTAATACAGCCGAACTTCAGCTGTTTCTGTTCGGGCAGCGCCTTTGCATCCTGCATCTATACGGAATCGCGTCTATGAAATATTCAGTCATTTACAGCTCACTCTGGAGAATTCGTTCATGATGTTCTGTTCCTGCTGCTGTTTCTCCTGCCAGTTGTGCCCTGCCCTGCCTTGATCCGCTTGCTGGTTTTGGTTCTGGGTCTGTGTCTGTTTCCTCCATCTCCATCTCCACCTACCAAACCGTGCCTCAATTTATGAGCGCCCAGTGTGTGCTTTAATAGTTCGCAGCTGAATTAATTGGCTGCTGCACAAGTAGAACAAGATGAGACAGCGATAGATCCAGCTTCAGCGCATATATTTACCATATATCTCGCACTTGCCATTAAAATAATTTAATCAAAATGTTGTTCAACCCGCCCCCGCTCATCGCACATCGGCCCATCGTCCCACAAGGAGGAGGCAAAAGGCGAACTTTCGATAAAAGCGGATGGCTGCCAGGGTGTGATATATCTTTATAGTACATATCGTGTGTGTGTGGTGCATGTATGTGTGAGGGCGGGGTGGGAGCATACCCGTAAATTTTAATCAATTCTTTGCTTACTTTTGCTATCTCTTGGCCGCACTTTGCCTTTTTATTTTATTTACTGCTCAAGGCGCATTACTCTCGAATTGTTATGCACTTTGTTCGCTTTTTTTTTGGTGGTAATATAACGATACGACATGAGCATTGACTGATGGCATATTTACTGAATGCTTACTCAAAGGTTGCAGCTATAAGTTTAAATTGCAGGCATTGTCCTCTCAGGGAAAGGGTATTTCTTCTTCCGTATAGTAATGCACTATTCTATAGCCTGCCACATACTTTTTTTAGAGCAAACAACTGCAGAATCGCACGAAAGGATCCGGCTGATTGTAACGAAGCCAGATTAAAACTTATGCACACACTCAGAGTAGACCGTTGAGCAGAGAAAAGACGGCTTTGGCCAGCTCCCTGTACGATGGGGCTCCGCTTAGACTGGTGCCCCAACTGTGTTCCATAATGTGAGCTATGTTAGTTTTATGGCAGACAACTGGCAAATGGGTTAGGTTTGGGCTACGCCCAGCCAAATGACAATAAAAAATGTAACTAACCGCTGCGGCGGCCCCGACAGCAGCATTGTAAATGCTTTATGAGCCTTTGGAGTGCCATAATTTTCACTTAATAATCCGTTGAGTAGCTGCCCGTGATTTGTAGCCCAGCCAGCCCTACCCGATTCGTCGAGAGAACAACAAAGAGTGTAATGAGCTGACTGTGGGATGCGGTACGGTGCCTCCGTGGCCGGAGGCAGGCCAAAACAATTTGAAAGTTTTTGCCAAAAACATAATGTGTGGCTAATTTTATTTGTCGCCAATTGGGAGCGATGCGATGCTGCCGTCCGCTTGACACACTAATTTATAGTGAGCCAGAGCTCCCGAAAACACCTGTGCCCGAGAGTATGCAGCGCTTTCGTTTTCAGATGCTCTCGTACAATATTTCCGGACCATGCCACAGACTCCATTCTGAAAATGCCAAATAATACTGCACACACCCACAGAGAGAGAGACAGAGAGAGAGAGAGGGAGGGCACAAAAAATGTTTAATGACCAAATTGCACATGAAATTGCGCGCATAAACTAATTACCGCGGATAAAGTTAACAATGCCAGCGATTCATGGCAATGCCTGGAACGGGGACTCTGCTCTACACTGCTCTGTCCTGGTATTGGCTTAACTGCCAGGCGACAGCGACCAGCTGCCATTATGTGGCACAACGGAACTCGACTCAAATACAGAGCGACAGGACAGGGCCCCGGGGTCTCCCATCGCATACCGTGCTGTGTGCTGCACGGTGCTGTGGTTCCATCCAGCTGTGTGGCCACCAGACGACACTCACATGACGCCACCGTTTGCCAGCATTACCGGTATTTACAATATATATATTTTAATATTTTTCGGTGGCTCCTCGCACTCTCAGTTCTCGGCTCCAAGGACCCCGATCACGGACCACGACGACGACCCCAAACCCAAAACCAGGCAGAACTCAAATCCGAGCACCACAACCCCTTGGAATATTGTGTGTTATTGTGCCAAATTGTTTATGAAAAATTGCGTATGACGACGCCGCTGTTGGCACATAAATCAAGCCGCCTTGGCTGAGGATTTGGGCCAACAGCTCGACGGGTCGCTCGGTGGGTCGTTCGGTGGCTCGCTCGACGGCTCCGTGGGTCCGTTTGGTAATTACAATGTAGCCGCCTGTGAATTTAACGATCTGGGGGGCCAGTCAGGCAGCGGAAGCATAACAATTTCAGCCATGCCATGCCTCGTCGCTGCTGCTTCTGATTCTGATGCTGAGGCTGGGGCTGAAGAGCCCACGAAAGGGTTTGGCTGGTTGTTTTTCCTTCGCTGGATGCCGGTCAGTTCGGTTGGTCAGTTGGTTGCTGGCTGGCTTCTGGCTTCTGGCTGCTTGGTAGGTGGCTCAGTGCGTGAGGGTGGCATGTTAACAAAAGTTTGAGCCAAGTGGAAAATAACATTAAAAGGGGCTATAACAATAACTAACAAAGACACCAAAAGCAAATAGCAACGGCAAATGGTTGGGGCCAGGCTGACTGGCTAACTGGCAGAAAGGCAAACGTAGACGTCCCTTCCGACTCGAGCAGGGGCAGGCCGACAAAAATTAAATGGCGCGAGAAAATTGCATGGTCGGTGTGGTTCAGAGAGAGAAAGCGAGAGAGGGAAGGAGAGAAGCTGGTTTACATAATTGCCAAGAGCCAGGGCGCATGGAATAGATGCAGGAGGGCCGAGTGGAAAGCAATCATGGCGGAGTTGAAGCTTACTTACCCGTACCCACACACACACACACACACACACACACACACAAAAATACCCCGATACACTTGTACATGGCTACATGTCCTTGCCCCTCCATAATATTAAACTATTTCCTGAAATGTATACTCTGCCTCTGTCTCTGTTTGGCCCGCATTGTGGGGGCATAGTTTTGGTTGCTACTGCACTTAAGTTAGTCCATAATTCACTTTCACGGACGCCAACGAATATTGCCTGGGGTGCTGTTGGAATCAAAGGTCAGTTTTGCCCTTTTTGCTGTTTCCAGAATTAAATTTCTACCCAAAATAACATCCTATACTATTCAAAACGCATCAAGCCAAAAAGTATGCAATTCAATCAGCAAATGAACAAAATTAATTTAGAGTCAATTAGGTGGCATGCCATGCAGAGTTTAATGGAAATCCAAATCAGAATGCAGTTTTTCATACTTTGTGGTTCAATGGAAAATGAATAAAAATTGTAGCTTCAATCAGCTTAACAGCATTTAAAATATTTGCGAAACATTCGGGGAAAACTAATTATATGTCCGCTTTGCTGTGCAATCAGGATCCACCTATCTTAGCTCCATCTCCCTCTGAAGTAGGAAAATAAGCACACAAGAAGGACATATTCTTTTTAAACTATTTACTACTTAGAACTAGAATATGCTGCTTGTTGTTAATTGCTGACTAAGCTTAACAGGGCTTACGATTAGCTTGATTTACACACAAATAATAAAGGCTGAGCGGATATAAAATGCAGAAACACTTATGAGCTATACAGACAGTCCGCACTCCAGCTCCGGATCCAGTCCAGTCCCGGGCTCTCCTCAGCAGTTGTGGCACTTGACCAGTCCTACCTCGTCGCAGTTCATGCATTTGAGGGCCACGAACTCGGCCGTAAAGTGGTTCCGGTGAACGGACTTCTTGGACCCGTTGCAGGAGGGACAGGGCAGCAGGCGGTAGCCGCCGCAGGTCTGGCAGGTGTAGGTGCTGGAAATGGACTTGTACAGCTTGAGTAGCTGGCGAAGCTCCCCGGACTCGTTCAACCGCTCCACTGTGTCCGCGTCGCCGATGTGCTGGCCCTCGACATACAGCTGGGGCACTCGGACATGGGAGGTCTGCATGCGCTGGCGCATCTCTGCCTGGTACTCGACGCTCATGAAGACGTCCCGCTCCTCGAACTTGATCAGCAGAGTGCGCAGAATCTGCTTGACATTGGCACATTTCGTGTAGGTGTCCCGTATAATGCCCATACTGGTGGTGTACAGCACCACTTTGCCCAGGTCTTTCTCTTTGTAGCACTGTGGGTGGATAGGAGAAGAGGTGGAAAAAGAGCAACAGATTAGTTCGAGTTCGAGTTCTGGTTATTGCCGGAGTCGAGTCGAGTTGACGTTGACTGGGTCGGTGGCTGAAAGCAGGCCACCAAAAACTGGAAATTGGCGCAACATTCGCCACAGAGCGCGGATTTCAGTTGTTGTCATGGTCATGCAAGAACGGCATGTCCAAATTGGGTCTCTGGTTTGTGAGGATGAAAGCCAGGCCAGTCTGAAAAAAGAGACAAAAGCAACGCGGAAGAATCGCCGACTTTAAGCTGCGATAGATTATTACAGACAATCGATTTCAATCTAAAGGCAATGACAATGCCAATGGCAACGGGAAAACCAAGAGGACTACCGCCTAATGATGCAAAACTCATATTTGATTGCAGGGGCTGCTGCAAGAATTAAGTAGAAATCAGGTCTTGCTAGCAAACAGTAATGCAATTCGGGAGAACTGGTTGGGCCTCATGCATGGAAAACTTCAATCTTAGGCACAGCGCACTCTCCAAGCCGTTGGGTTCATTAGCTTGCAGTCACGTAACTACCAGCCAGCAGCCAGCAGCCAACTCTGCATGTCACTCAAAATCCTATTAATCAATACAATTAAGCAATAATAGGAAAACTGCTAGGCAATCGACAGGCAGCAGCAGCAACAGGCAATCGTACTCGTACAATGGAAATCTGGAATGTTTTCCCGACAATTTATGATGTCTTATTTTGTAAGCCTCAACCGGTTCGGCTCAGGGGGGTTCGTTCATTTCATTTGACAATTAACATTTCCGTTAGTTGGCCAACTTTGGTGGCGTCTGCTTTGGCTAATGAACCGAGCCGAGCCGAACCGCACCAAACCGAACCGGGCGGACAGAGCTCTGGTATCAATGAACTACGCAGCGTGGAGTGGGCAGAGGCAGTGTGGGGTTCGGAGTGGTTTGCGGGGACAGCAGCATCCCCAAACTGGTGTGACGAGAATTTGCATTGCAATAGAAAGAAAGAAAATTAATAAGCAGGCGAATGAAACGAAATGAAGAGAGAAAGACAAACACGGCGACAGAGCCTGCGCCGTAGAGATGCAGATAGAGAGACAGCGACAAAGTGCAGCTGCATGTGCCGTTGTCAGCGACAAACGCGAGAAAAATATTTCATGACAAAATCAAAATCAAGAAAAAAAAGTTCAAAGCCACGCAGCACGAACCAAATCAACAATAAACAACCAAACATCCAGCAAGCAACAAACAACAAACGAGCTGCGGTCAAATGGAAAGTCAACTCCAGGCCGTAGCGAAGTGAACGTCGCCGCTAAGCTGTTTTTCCAATTCAATTTCAGCAATTGTCTGCCCCGTATGTCCCTGGCACTGCCACTGCTGCACTGATGCACTGCTGCACTGATGCATTGGTGCAGTGTCTGCTGGAGAAAACTAAACTCCCATTTCTATACGCGGGTCCCAGCCAATACTGTCTGTTGGGACAGTGGCTCAATGTCAACTCTTGGCTATAATTTGCATTGCCAAAAACATAAACACACCGGCAAATAACAATTACCACACGTGATTTGCACGGCTAACCTCTGCGCGACTTTTGTCGAGCTGCAGTCGTCGTCGCCGCAGTCGCCTCAGAAGCAGCATCAGCCACAGCAGCCACAGTCGCAGCAACAACGCAGCGCGCTGCTCTGCTACATATTAATGGACAAAAGAGAAAGCAGGTCACTTGTATGGCCAATAGCCAGCAGCGAGCAGTCGGAGCAGAGTGATTGCCAATCGAAGAGTTGAGCAACACACATCGAGATACGAGGCTAATGCCAGTGATGCCTCAACCAATGAGGTTGTTGTTGCGACTACGACTGCTGATGCTTCTCGAAGGTGACAAAGTGAGTTGTGATTTTTGTGTGCAAGCACCTTCAATTTGTAGCCATCAAAAATCCGTCGATTGCTCTAATTAGGGCTTCAAGCGCCGAAGGGCTAAACAATCGGCCACGATACGAAACAATGCCAGATGCCAGTCAGATTTTCACTTTCGATTTTTACTGCTCTGCATACGAGAGTGGAATGGAATGGCCTGGAATGCCAGGCCTGCATTATAATTAACATCATCTCACTTTTCCTATTGTTGGTCTCTGAATGCTTCCTACCATCCATCCGAGTGTCTGACTAGCAGGCTGGCTGGCTAATTTGCATGTGAGCCGCTATAAGGCCATAAAACATATCCATTCATTTAGCATCTACTTAATTTATGCCGATCCGTTGTGCTGTTTCTCGACTGTCGGTCGAAGGCGGGCCAACGCCAACCGTCACTCCGTCAATTCATCAGGTCTTGCTCCATGGCTCAGAAAGTGAAAAGCAAGAAAGCCACAAGCAAAACAATTAAAATGATCTAAAATCTGTTCATTTAATTAGATAAAGGGAAATTTCTAAGTCGCTTTGTGCAGAGGAAATCAAATGAGAGCAGCAGCCAGACTAATAAAAATTAAAAAGCATAAAAATAGAAATAAGAAAACAATTCCAAGCCGAAAATGTATTTATGGACAATTGCCGGAGCAGAAAAGATTTCTGCTCGAGTCATGGTTGATATTAGGAAATGGGGGAAAAGCGCGTAAGCCGGCGGAAAAATGGTCGAGTGATAGTCCATCAAATGGGAACAAGTTCCAGCTTCAGTGTTGAAAGATCTTTGGCACCCAAAATGGGGAGTCCCAAATGATGCCATTTTAATTCGAAACCTTGGCAGATAATATATCAAATTTTGGCTTAATCTTGGCATTCAGATAGAAAGCTCTTCAGGTGAATAAACATAAATCTACGATATCTGTGATTTATCAAGCGATTTCTTCATTTCTTTAACAATTAATGATCGTTTTATGCAAAACTAGTTCCCAGAACACGCCTCGGAAAAAAAGAAACTAATACAATTTCCACTTTTACGATGACAATTCCATTCAGCACCGTTGGCTAGCTGTTGTTTCAGCGCCCCAACCCAAGCTGCCCAACATGGCCAACATTAACTGCGATTAGTCGTGAATCCAAGCCGAAAACCACGCACCCAAACTACAGAGCAATCTCTGGGAAAGAGCATGGAAAGATACATGGAAACGTAAATGTTGCTAACGTCGCTGAGTCGGTCCGATGCCGATATCTGGAATAAGCCAAGCCAAGCGCTATCTGAGCAAGTAGTAAACGCGCGCTAAGCGCATACAAAACGACAAAGACATAGCACAGCACAGCACAAAATAAGCCACTTAACGGTTTTCATTATAATTGAAGAAGAAACTGAACGAAGAGACGTTGAAAGCACAGCTCGTGTGTGGAGCCACCAGGCGGACAAGCAGGCTGGGGGCAGGCTGGGAGGGGAGACAGCAGTTGCTCATTAGATTACGGGTAAAATGAGCGGGCTGTGAGCCGTCAATTCGAAATGTGAAAGATATTGAAAAGCTGCTCTGACTCTGAGTCCACACATCGGCATCGGCATCTTCAATTGTTGGGTAGCACTTTCTCTGAACGAGACGTGTGCACAGTGGGATGGCAGACAATCGGCGGAGAGATGCTCACATCGCACCGAGGGATTGCATAATTTGGCCGGTCCCGGGCAGATGACTCAATGGTGGTGGGCAATCATGCAGACGAGACGTTGTTGACGCCGACACCGTGGGAACTGAATAACTCTGAATAACTGAATACCTGAATGCCTAAATGTCTCAATTCCCTGCATATTCATATCCATATTCACATATCCATCACATATGTGTGTGTGCTCATGTTCATTCGACCTCGACTCACCTTGGCATTGGGCTGCTGCTGGAGCTGCAAGAACGTGGCTATTCCATTGCGCACACGATTCTTGACGCCTCGCACCGTTCCCTTGGCCGAGCGAATGGTAGACTGGGTGGAGCTGCTGCCACACCGCACATCCCGGTAGCCGGCGAAGAGATCTTGCTGTTCCGTTAGGCTCGCGGCCATCTCCGACTCGTCGCCGTCGACGTGACGCGCGAAGCTGCTAAAGTTCTCGTGCTCGTTAATGTGAAAGCTGTAGTATTGATCGTCTGCATATTTGTAGTTGATGTTGCTGCTGCCACTGCCACTGCCACTGCCACTGCCCCTGCCATTGGTGTGGCTGTGGCCGTGGATGTTGCTGGTAACTGGCAGAGATTGCGAGGCGGCCTCAATGCTGTCCAACGACTCCTCACCGGTTTGCACAAAGTTGGCTCTCTCCACGGCTGCACGCAGCTCCTCGATTTTCTCCTCGCTAAGCGACTCGCGGGACAGGCGCAACGACATCTTGCCCGCTGGCATTGGCTTGTCCTTGACCTCGGCATCGGCATCGGCATCGGCATCGGTATCGACATCGGCCTGGGTAGTGACGGTCCCCGTGTACTGCACCACGTACTCCTCCGCACTGCGCCGATCCCTTATGTCCCGCAGCAGGGAGTCCGGCAGCAGGGAGCCCAGGGATCCCAGCATGCGTATCGACTTTTGCCGCTGCCGCTGCAGCTGCAGCTGGCCGCTGGGCTGGGAGGCCGCCTGACGCACGTACTCCGTGCTGCTGCAGTTGAGGGAGTCACTGCCCAGGGAGGAGGGACCACTCTCCTCGCTGTCGTCGGTCAGCAGCGATGCGGGCTTGGCCGGAACGCCGTTGCTCTCCAGATCGCTTCCGTTCCCGCTGTCCGCCCGCTCGCAGTGCGTGGCGTACTTCTGGTACTGATCCATGTAGCAATTACCCGGATTGCTGCCACTGCTGCTGCTGCTATTGCTACTACTGCCTCCTACTCCCGTTGCTGTGGTTGGGGGCGTGGCGACCACCATGATTACGTATACTTATGTTGCACGCGGCGGACGGAAGACACTGTGTATAAGGGGGCACTGTGCAACACGCGGCTGCCTTTTCAGTCTGGAGTCTTCTGGTCTAAGCTTGAGGCTTTGATTATTTGTTTGGCTGCCAAATGCAAGCGTTCAATGACTCTGACTCTGGCTCTGACTCTAACGGACGTTGCACCCGACGTCGCATGTCTTTATGCTTCAGCTCTTGTCGTTAGACTGGCTGGCCGGCCTGACTTTTTCTTGCAGCTCCAACGGAGCTGCCGCTCAGATCGTGGCTCTCACAGCACCTGCCAAGACAGAGCGACTCTCATGCATCGTTTCTCTCTCTCTCTGTTTAGGCCATTTCTCCAGCCGGAATTCAGCGCTGGCTCTCTCCAGTCATTCAGCAACTGCCGAGCTGGCTTGCTTTCTTTCTTTCACCCGATTGCATTAGCCGCGCGTTATTAGATTTTGTAATTTTAGCGCCCGTTTCTGTTTCTATATCTTTGTATTTCTATTTCTAAATTGTTTGTCATTAGTGGCGAAGAAGTTTCTGCCCGCTTCGCAAAATTACCAATTGGCCTACAAAGGCAGACGGGGACGGTTACGGGGAGCAGCATGACGCCTGCACGTGACTGTGACGCTATTCCGATTGGCAGCCTGGGGAAGAGTCAACTGATCATGTGGCCAGATTATCCGTGGGGTATGGAATAGTTGGTTGCGCCAGAGAACCGTACGAACACAAATTAGCAGAGATTCTAGCAGTGTTCTATGTTAACCAACACCAATTAAATAATTATTTCATCTCTTTGATAGAACTTGACCTACATAAATGAAGATTTGATTGATTGATCAAGGTGAAAAATTGAATTGATTTTTCGCACTTAAACTCTTATTTCTTTGTTATCGAATCCGTAAATTTATTATCTTTATTTTTTATATCACAGTATATATAATCAGAATACATTTAATCTGAATCCAAAGATTATTGTCGCGAGTTTGGTATTTTTTACCTTTTTGTCGGAATAAGCGGCAGACACTGGCACGAATATTAGAGAATTTTCTTACTGATAGAAAAAATTGATTCATTTCATTCAAAACAACGAATTAACAAAAGCCACAAAACAAAACTGTGGCTAAGAAAAAACTTATTGTGTATGCAAATAATAAAAGATGCCAAATAACTACTGGAGCTGCGGTGCGGGGTCGGTAGCAGGCGTTGGGGCGCATTATCAGCTTAGGGAAGTGCGGAAAAGATACTAACTATAAAGTTTTTGGCAGAGCTGTACAGCAGCATCATCAGCAACCGCACAATCAATGCAAATGCCAAGTTTGGCTGACTGGGGGTTATCTGGTGGCTTTTCCGAAATCAACCAAATATCACGTATCACCACACAGCACCCGGAGTGGTGCGGAGCGGAGCGGTAGTCACAGCGTTGCAATCGAAGCCACAATAAAGAGTTGCATCTAATTGACAAAACGGGGGGCCGGGTCGTTATCAATAGAGAGAGAACAATCGAAGAATCTATCGGGCAACTGACAAATTTCACAGAATTCCGATGCCATGAGCTCGGCATGGTCTGGTCTGCCGAGCGTGTTTATCGCGAAATTTGATGTCTGCAGAATTTGGCGACCGATAATATCATCTGGTCTGGCACCATGCTCCATGCCCCGATGAGTGTGGATTGTGGCAGATTGCAGCGCGTGACATCGGTGACATATATAAGGCCGAGATGCATTGAGTCGGATTGTATTGAGTCTTGACGTTTCAGAACTAGAGGAACATGGCTGGGAGACAAGTGCTGTTCTGCTTGGGATTATATGTTTTGGTGGCTTCCGCTCGTGGATCATGCTTCGACGATGATGTTCCCGTGTGCGCACGGAGTCGCGACAGCGGCATGTACTTCCTTTTCAATAACGAGTGCGATCTGCGCAAGGCCCAGCGAGGCAACCTAATTGGTGCACCCTTATGTGAGTAAACTACAGCTAGCTCTAGCACTGCCTCTATTTTTTGTCTATTTTCTCCAGATGATGTGACTCTGCGGCACTGCTTCCCCAATTGTGACTTCCAGTGCGGCAAAGGATATCAGCCTTTCTGCGGCGTCAGTGCGAGCACTGGGGAGCGCAGGACTTTCAGGAACCGATGTGAAATGGCACGCAGCTCGTGCTTGTTACAGTCCGACTGGGCGGTGTACAGGTGGGGCGTGTGTCCCAAGGCCAACAGCGAGGCTCTGGCACAGCATTCATCACCATACGTGGGGAAATACCAGCGTCCACAGCCAGTGCCTTGCACCAGGATCTATCGTCCAGTGTGCGCAGTATATGCGGGTGTAAAGTCTACATTTTCGAATGAGTGCTTGGTAAACGCCGAGAACATTAAGACACAGAGAAGTAGGTGGCCCGGTGTGTGTGTGCCAGTTGCCGGTTTGAGTCACTTATGCCCTTATGTCCCACAGATTGGCGCATAGTCTCCGAGGGACTTTGTGGCGAGGACAGCACCAAAATGAAGCACAGTCGCAAATATAAGCCAAGGGCCAAGCCAAAACTGGAAGCGGATCGGACCAAGCGCAGTCACAGTCACGGCAAGAGCTCCAATCAGGTGGAAGACTTCCAGATACCCGAGGACGCAGTGCAAATCTATGCCCCCTCCACATTCCACACCCAGTTCATCAGCAACACAGGCACCATGGAGAAGAGCTACTCCCTCCCAGCTCGCAAGCCCTATGTGGTGTCCGCGCCAAAGGTCCGGCGAGTCTATGGAAGTGCCACCACCGAAGGTAATGCTCCCAAAAGCTCCATAAGGCCGTGCGTGTTTAGCAACGAGCCTGTGTGTGGCAGCTTCAACGGCGAGAGACGCACATTTTCGAATGTGTGTGCTCTCATAGACTACAGCCAGAGCGTCGGTGACGGTAAGGCATTTGCATGAGGATTTTTGGCAGGACTTTAATGATTTCACGATCCTCCGCAGCATGGTCCATTTTACACGACGGCTCCTGCCGACGCTGTAACAAGCCCTGCCCCTCGGTCTATCAGCCTGTGTGTGCCAGTCGGAACGGCGTAGACCACACAGTAATCAATGAGTGCTTTCTGGAGAGAGTGCGTTGCAAGGATCCCAGAATTGGTAGGTACCCTCTATCGGAGCAGCCTTGGACCGAGAATAAGCATACTTTTCTTGTAGTTTGGAAGATCATCCACAAAGGAGAGTGCGTAAAGTCCAGGGGAACGATCAAGCCCAAGGCAGCTACCACGGAACGCGGTCACAAATCTTCTCTGATTCCCCGTATGCTGTATGCCACCAACAGGCGAAATGCCTCCCGCCCCTCTACTACCACCACCACCACCACCGGGAAGCCTCTGGTCAGCCTCCCAATAACAAAGGCACCAATAAACCCATACAAGCCGCGCCAGCAGTTCAGGAAATCATTTAAACCAACGCCAGCATCAGAGGAATACAACAATCGCAAGATTCGCAAAATAGAGTCGGCCAGTGCCGGCTTTGACCCCGTCCCTCGTTCCAGTTATGCGCAGCCAAGCGAAGAAGAGTCCGCTTCCAGTCTTTGGTCTTCAAATGACAATTGGCTGGTTCGAAAGACCCTCGACAACGTCAAGGGTTACTTCAGCAAAAAACCATCGACCTTCAAAAAGGCGCACAGCGAAAAGTATCCGCAATATTCCTGGATTAGGCCGGGGGAATCCTCGCCCCTACCAGAGCCACTTGAGGCGACGACCACCAGCAGAAGCACAGCATCGCCGATGCCGCCTACTCTGAGCATTGCCTCGGCGGAACTATTGAATTTGGATATTGGGAACGCTGCAAACCTCTACGAAGATGTAGATCCACAAATACTACTTATGCTGACCACCGCTGCCGCCACAAGCACAACCACAGCGACACCAGAACCCATCGAGACCACGACTGCACCGACTACCACCTCTGACGCCACGAATCCTCCTGCCACAACAGAAGTGTCTACAACAGAGTTCACATCTCCAGAGGCAGGGGAAGAAACGACAAGCGAAGAGACTACCGCAGGCATAGAAGAGACTTCTGCCACTACTGCTGCCACATCATCAGCCACAATAGCTGAAGATCTCTCCAGCACAGAATCTGGAAGTGAGTCGAACGACGAGGCATCAACGGAAGCCTCAACGACAACCCAGAGCAGTGATTACACGGTGGAGGAGCCGCTATCCGAATCAAGTGGACAAACCTCCATCTACGGTCTTGATAAGAACTCGTTGATCATGCGTTTGTTACGCGCTAGAACAAATCAAAATGTGTTAATTTAAGACTTCCATTCAGTGTTAAAATTTTCGCGCTAAGTTAAATTGTTGTTTAAGTCTGTTAAATAATATCTTTAAATACCAATTAATAATATTCGGTTGATATGTTGTCCTCCGTTCATGGAAAAATTTTCGTCACGATTTGAAGCCATTAAACAGTTGCCAGAATTATTACACATTATATTTGTAGTTAAATTATCTCAATCGATAAGGGGATTGTTTCGATCAGAAAAAGAATACACAGTACGCGGTAAAATTTGACCAATAAAGCTACGGTATATTTTCAGCCAAATAACATAAGTATATAAGTACATAAGACACCTGTAAAACGACTGGTTCACCGCCATCGGCAGACTGATGACCACGGGACTATGACTAACCGCACGGCTGCAAGGACCTTCAGCATTGAATATCGGAGCAGTGATGCCAGTTTAACAATTTAGTTGCTAGATCTGGCAAGATCTGGATTACAAATAGGCGCAAAGCTTTTTGACATCCGCCACCACGGTGGCTCAAAAAAACATGTGGCTGTGATGGGCATGTACCCAAAAAAAAAAAGTTGCCTTTCGTTCGAAAGTCGACCAAAACGGAGGAACAGGAAGCAGCACTATGCCTACACATTGCCAAACACACGGCGATTGCGACAAGTGATCATATGTCAAAGTTGTGTGCGAGCAGTTTTCAGCTTGCAAAGCTGCTGAAAGTATTAAATTAGGCAGAACGAAGTGCACCTACATTATTAAAAATGTACGTGCAATGCATTTCATGGATGACTTTCGAACCGACATCGAAAACTCAGCTTTTAGTCTTTTGTTGGGCGAGTCTACTGACATTAGCGTGGGATTATAATATGTATATTTGTTGAAAATTAAAATTTTAATGGCTTAGCAATCTTTTTGGCAATTTTCACAAAATTTGTAGCAATTTTTCTTCGCAAATCGAACAATTTTTGATTCAGAGATTCTGGTAGCACTGTATCGGAGTCTAAAAAATATATATTGACTGATCTGAGACGTAAGACTAGTGGTCAGACCATAGAATACGAGACGAGAACCAGATCCTATCTAAAACGTGAACCATAAGAAAATGGAAACTCAGTGGTGGGAAACCGGAAGTAGCATAGCAGCTAAAATAAAAGACACAAATTCAAGACAATATGTACCTCGTTGCCTGAAGACTGTCAGCTAATAGTGATGACTCATCTCTCCAGTCAAATAAGATATAAGTTGATAAGTATCCACCATTCGTGGTCGTTTCATGTCAAACAGTTTTTATATTTCCTATAAGACATAGACGGCGACAAAAACTCTCGCTATTGCTACCTATTGGTGAAGACTTTTTGTTTTAGCGTATCAAAGGATTGTTAGGTGGCGCCCTAGTATGATGTAGTAAGTATGTATGTAGATGTAGATGCGTGAATGTAACATATTATGTTGGTGTTTTGGATGTGCTACGTGCAAAATGAACAACAGCTGTCGCTAGTATATATTAACGCGTACCGATTCACGTAACAATAGCATTGCAACGTCACGTAAACGCTCCCAAGGTCACGAAATTTAGGCGCTGGTATTAAAATATAGTAGATGGTCGGAAATTAGAACTACTTTGTAAATGACGTGGTTTTAATTTTCGAAAGATTCTAATTTCTGGACGCATTTTTATTCAAACAATAGAGAATATTTAATTTTTTTTAAATTATTTTTATTGTACAGTAGAGTCCGGCTATAACGATATTGGCTTGTTTTTTGGGCTGCTTCAAATTAGGGGCTGCTCTGAAATTAGAGCTACTGGTTCTAATTTTGGAGAGTTCAGTGCAAAAAAACTGTCGGCTCTAACTTATTTACTCTTATTTCCGAGCGTTTACTGTATCGACATAGCATAGCGTGTGATAATGCACGATGTGTATGTACATGTATGTGGTGCTTTAATTACAGACGAATAATCAGAAATACTCAGTCTATATACATAATTATTATTTCAGATCTACCTAAAGCCTCTAAGTTTTTATATGCTTGTGTTTTTTAACAGCTTTGTTTATTTTACAGATTTTATTGAGGGCCTAATTTTCCGCTTTAAAATTAAGCGGAATAGGATATTCGAGTATCATCATCGAGTATTAAGGCGTGTCGTTGTTTTGTGGAAACAGGCGTTTATTGGTTTGGGATCTTATCACTCCATTGAAGTTAATCGAATCCCATTGTGAACGCGACAATTGGGTGAGGCGGAGATGGAGACTGCCCATTGATAACCTTAATTGGATGCGTATCCTGGGAAATTATAGCTGACAGGATGGTCAGTGTCGCCAGAGACAGTGGCAGTGCTCGTTATATCTGCATATCCCATCAGATGTATCCCATTAAAGTGCTTTAACATCGAAAGTGAAATGTACAAGTTATATATCACACGTTTTTTCTAAAGTTGTCCTGAACTCATAAGTGCATTTTCTGCATTAAAAAAAAAATCACTTAGACGCCTGCACCTGGACGGAAATTTCGCTACCAAGCAGTGAAGGCAAGGCCGTAAGAGAGTTTTTATGACCCAGGTCTGTCTGGTAGCCAACTGTCGTTAGCTATTGGCCATTGGCGACATGACAGTCTTTATACCATCCGGCCGTCTGCTACAGCAGCCCAGCAGATCAGAGCGGAGCTCCTGCTCCATCCTCTCTAGTTCAATTTGTTTAATTGCCTAAGCAAGTCGTTGGCGGTTCAGCTGGGATATTCGTTTTCGGTTTCAGTCTCGCAGTCTCTTGTAGCTAATTTCTTTCAAAAGTAGTTTTGGGCGGACTCTGGGGTTGATCCGAAATCCTCTGAATACCCGCACGTTTGCGTGTGCTTCGTGATTTAATATGTGGCCATCAAACGACTGATGTTTGCGGGGCGGACCATCATAGTTAGCCATGTTGTCTTCAAATATTTCGCGGCTTGCTTAAAGACAATGTTTAGAGCAATTTCCGATCAAGGAAAACCAAAACTTTCTACAGACAGCTCAGCTACAATAAACGGAGCTGGTTCTGGAATTGGCTCGATTGGATTACCTAATGCTCATTAAGTGCGAGTGCAGACAACAAGTGACAGGTGGCAAAGCTAATCAATTGGATGTCAGTCAAAGCTGCCCAAGAATGCCAAGCATTGTCGATGGTCCGGGGGCAAAAAAAGAGTCCGCCAATTGTTACTTTCACTAGTAAATAATGCAGCAACCCGTCAACAAGAGCAACTGCAGTAGAAACAGCATCACCAGCAGTAGCATCTGTATCTAATACCAACAACAACTTTCGCATCCAATGTCTGTGGCTTTGTAATTAAGACAGTCGGTCAGACAACTCGCAGTCTCACAGTAACATACAAATACGAATACAATTTAATGAACGGCAACAATTCAAAGTGCAGTGTTCCATTCAAATATGTAAATTGCACGATGCAACCGGAGAATGCCCCACACAAGGCGCAGTTTAAACTCACATAAATGCGCATTCGCACTTATTCCGATTGGTATCATTTACTAGATGCGCCTCCAGCTCAGATGGCTCTGATTTGGATTAGGTCGCTGCTCAGAGTCTCAGAGTGGCGCCAGGGGATTTTAATTGTACGAGTAACAGCGTATCCATCAGATACTCGTACGTATCTCGGTGCGGCCTCTACTTTGCGATTCACTTTCGTTTGCGGCTCTTGCTTTCAGTCACACGCATCGCAGCTGGAAGGCGGTCGGTCAATTGGTGGTTGTTTGGCTGCTGCCTAGCTAGCTAGCTGCTGGCTTCATAATCCAGACGACAATGCGATCGATCCAATTTGCTGTTCGATCGCTGATCGTACAACAAAAACTCGCCCCGCGCTCCGAGTCTGACCCAGAAAGCCCGGTGGCATTGGCATTGGCATTGCATCCACAGCTCGGCGGCAGGAATTGCGATTCCGGTGCATGCTGCATGCACATGAGCATTAGACGAGCCGACGAGGTGCAACTTGCCAAGCAGCTATCTTCGTTGAGAGCCTCGGCTTGCGGTTGCCTCGCTGTGATAAAAGGAGTTGCCAGCGCCTTCTGGCTGCTATTTGTGTCTCGTCCAGTCAGCCGTGCGGTGCCCCAACTATTGCAGACTCGCCTCGCATTCCAAATCGACATCAAAATGCTACTCTGTCGCATCGTGGTGGCATTGATGCTGCTGCTACTGCTCCACTACGGCGGCGCAGAGGAGCAGGCCACAGATGAACCACAGTCAACGCCCGCCATCCATCGATCCAATGGCCGAGCGGGCTCATCGCTGCTGTCGCATAGCGATGCCTACATAGCGCGCAACCAGCGTCAGTGCTTCGACACTCGCAATCTGATGTCCTGCATCAAGTACAAGGCCTCGAAGCTAATCTGGAAACTGGCCACCAATGGCATGGGCTTTTTCCCCAACGAATATGGACGTGATTTGGCCGCGGATAAGCACCGCCTCCTGCGGCTGGTCCAGTTGGGGGAGCCGGCCGACGATATTGTGGTGTTCAACGACGCCAAGAGCTTGGAAGGTGGGTCCGTGTCCGTGGTCCATGGCCTATTGCCCGAAACGAAAGTTGTTTTCCCCGGTCAGTTGGCAAAGGAAATTAACGTTTAAGACCGCGACATTCAAATGACCGAAATACCGAGTATATGTGTGTGTGGTGTGCGATGCAGTTTAATTTATCACTTTTGCTCAGACAGCATCCACTTCCAGTGCCAGAAGCAGTTTCTAAGGCAGCTGCTGGTCGATTATCCGTTGCGGATGTTTATTGCGAGTGTTAATTAATTTCTGGAATTTATTTCTGCGCCTCTTGGTCCGGTTCTAGCGCCCTGCAAAGTGTGGGGCAAACAATAAACAATTGATAAGCATTTTTCACTCGGCTAATTACGCACTTCTCCATCCGACCATCTACCAGGTGACAGCGAACTGACGCTCATCTTCAAGTTCCTCAAGCGGGCGGTGGAGACCTTCGGTCGCAACCACGGCCTCCAGTTGGCGTTATCCAGCGAGACAGGCGCCCGCGTCATGGACGAGTCGGGTAGGTGAACATTAATCTCTCTCCAACTCCGGGTATCAAGTTCTGTTTTGCACCCCCCAGAGGCGCGTCTGAAGAAGAAGAAGAGGAAGTGGCTCATTATCCTGCCGCTGGTCATTCTGATGAAAATCGCACACCTGAAAATGACTCTGGTGTCCATGCTATTGACTGTAATCGGCATGAACGTGCTCTTGGTTGGCGGCGTGGGCTGGCTGATTCACTACCTGAAGTACAAGACCATGTGCAAGATCCATCCGCACCTGGTGCAGACGCACTCGCATGTCTACGACTCGGAGCCCTCTGACTACTCGCAGTTTGTGGGCGGCAGCAGCTTCTCCAACTCCTACTCCCCCTACAGCTCTGGGGCTGGTGCCGGGCACGATGGCAATAACTATAGCAAGGACTGGGCCACGAATAAGGCCTACAATGGCTACAACTATCTGGACACAATAAGCAAGAGGATACAGTAGACCGAAGTGGATTCGTGCCAGAGCCAGAAATGTGTGCGCCTAGTAAAATTCTCATCGTCAGTGTCCGTCGTTGTCGTCATTATTGTTTAGCTATAATTACATAAGTTAATTTATTGTAATTTATTAAATATATCTACGTAGTTTTTTTACCATGCAAACGAATCAAAAATTGAAAAATTTAAAAATGAAAATTGAGCATTCTTTTGATGGATCTGGATTTTCGGAGATTTCACCAGAATCAAGCCCACCTAAACGTTCTGCTTTAGTCTGTCTCCACATAATTCTGGCAGTGTTTTCTACAAACCAAACACCCTCTCATATAAGCATAAAACAATTTGTTTATGGGGAAAGCAAACAAACACCACCCGTCCCGCCACCCCCACCCAACCAGACACAGCTGGCCAAAATATAAAACGTGTGAGAGGCGTTTCGCTCGCGTGGGTACGTACCAGCCTCTTATCAGTGCCATTGGAGCTTCTCGTTAAACAAACAATCCGAATTCGTATTCGGATTTGCCTTCCTGGAAACAATTCCAATTCCACCGAATCAATATGTTTCTAGCGCCAAATTCTTTAACTTAATTGAGCAAATAGGATTTGGACATTGTCTGTCTGCAAATACGAATTATTATATGTATTTATTAGTATTGCACTATAGATGGCCAGGATGGTCCTGATGACTTAATGTCATGCACATAGGGTGAGAATAGTTGGTTGCTTTATTATCAAGAGAAAGTGAAAGTAGTAAGCAAACGGGATTTATCAAACTGCTTGATAAGTCAGTGGGGAGCCAATAAAAAAAGTCTCTCAGTTGTTTCCGTGGCAAAAAAAGACGCACACATATGTACGTGACCATAGATAAGTGGAAAACATGTTTGCAGCCAGCATCTTTTGCTGCATATCCAAGTGGCTTATCTCTGTTCTGTATTTCATCACAAAAAGCAGAGAAAAACTCGAGGATACAGTCTAAGCGGGGACCAGCTGGACGCATGGAGATTATCATTTCTTTCAGCCCATGAATTCATTTCTTTGTTAAATATACATAGATTTTGTCACTTAACTATTATGGAGTGACCACACGTCTTTCATTAAGTGAGGAAATTGGGGGTCTCAACAAAGCGCACACAACCTCGTCAACGCCTCTTCTCCTGGAACAGCTGGGGCTAACCAAATATATGCGGGCGGCTCTTCTCTTCGATGTTTACTGGCTTCTTATCGGAGGCGTGCTTTTGTGTACCAAACAATTTGTTTCAAGCTCCCAAGAAACGGCTCTGGTCTGCTTGTTTATCCAACGAACTACGCACAACTCTCATAATCAATAAGTCCACATATGTGTATCGAATGTATGGGCCCTGGCTAATGCCAAATATGTTCAGCAGATTCCAGCTGGCCGCTATCTGTTGTTTAGTACACATGTAAATGATTTAATGGAGGAACCGTCGCATCGTCTGCCTGTTTGCTCTCATTTATGAAAGCATGCAGCGAAACCAAACAAAAGGTTGCACTATACTTCCACCAATAAACAGAAATGATAAGCCCGAACAAGAAACGAGCCGCCTACCAGTTATCGACAGTCGCAAAAATGTATTTGATTTCCAAATAAACAGGTCATAGGTCGAGAGCAGGATCCTAGGGTCATGTCATGAATTTGCAAATTTGGGGGGACCACAGTGCATAGAATTATTACACATTCATGCAGTCTTAGAATTCTTATTGAGCCCAGTATGCACTTAAGATTATGTCTGAAATGTGGTCTGCTTTGCCCAGAGGTCGACCAAACAAGAGCTGTCACAATTCTTCCCTCCTGGCTGCACGCGGCATGTATTCAATGTTGAAAGTTGAAGTACTTTAAGGACGATCAGCGGCGTATCCTTAAGCTCTGGGCCAAGCCAGCAACTGGAAAGGAGAGAACATTCTGAAGACGGAAGTGGAACGGTGCAACGGTCCCCAGGCAGGAATATTTTATGAATACGGTGTGTGCGCCAAGGTGGGGCTGAAGTTACAGGCAAAGTTCCACGCCAGAGCTGTACTACTCAAAGAGCGGCATCCTGAGCTCCTGGCTAAGAATTTCTCATCGCATTTCTTCTTCCGTAGGAATAAAGGATATTCAGAGCTCTTTACCAGTTTGCTTAGTCCCAACCAGACCCAACCAAACCTGAAAGAACGCTATGGTGCTTAGTTGGAGCTGGTCCTCAGTTTAATGGCGTATGCAGCTCGATCTGTCGACGGTGGCAAGGGCGACTGCCAGACGTTGATTCATGGCGATAAATGTTTGGTTTATAGAGCGGAGGGGGGTGGGGCGAAATTTTGAGATATACGTTTTATAGTGAGATCTAACAGGAGTGTGGATACCAAATCTGGTTACTCTAGCCTTAATAGTCTCTGAGATTTGTGGATGCCCCAGATTTTCGTCCTTTGCGGGGGCGGAAGGGGGTGTGGCGAAATTTTGATACAAAACAGTCAAGGTCCGATATCACAGAAGTGTGGATACCAAATTTGGTTGCTCTAGCTCTTATAGTCTCTGAGATCATTGAACTCACATTTTGCTATTGGCAAAACTGACCATGAAACCTGTGTGTTAGAGGGAGACAGAGCGAGAAAGAATGAAATTGGTTTCTTGATTCTGGCTTTAATAATTATACGATCTGGTTCAGATTTTGCACTCTTGAAGATATAGGCATCCTCTACAATTTTGAGTTTTCTGTTTTCTTGTATCTTTGAAATTGTGGATGCCATAGATTTTCGCCTTATTGTGGAGGCGGAAGTGGGCGGGGCAAAGTTTTAAAATATTCTTGTAACAATGACATATCACAGAAGTCCGGATTTAAAATGTCGTTGCTCTAGCTCTTATAGTCTTTGAGCACTAGCCGCTGATAGGGACGGACAGACGGACTGACAGACAGGGCTCAATCGACTCGGCTATTGATGCTGATCAAGAATATATATACTTTATGGGGTCGGAAACGATTCCTTCTGGACGTTACACACATCCATTTTTACCACAAATCTACTAAACCCCTATACTCATTTGGAGTATCGGGTATAATTATAGTATCCTGTTTCCTTACGTCTTGTATCCCTGTCTCGAAGAAGAAGAGTCGTCTGTGGATGCCTTATACCTAAGTCCCCACATTTTCAGCTAATTAAACACAATACACACACAGATATCGTACAAGTACCTGAGATAAAATGCTGCAAGTACAAGTATGCATGGGTATCACGCCATGACAAAAAAATCTCAAGCAATACCTAGCAAGTGTAAAAGTTTGAATTATGTATTCTGCTAACTCACGATGACGTGGTGAGGCTTAATTATTTTATTCCAAGAGAATAAAATATATAATAAATGTACAAGGGAGTGAAAGATTGTCCCTCTAGCAAATTTACAAGATGTATTAAAGATATTACCCTGGGACAGGAGAGACGCGCCAAGCTATTTAGTTTGCTTATCTGAGCCAGTGTATATATTTTTTTTTGCTGATAAACTTATATAAACTTTCGCTCAGTGCCTTTTGGGAAGTCAGATTTGTTTGAGAGTTCGACGCCTAAGCAACAGCCACTTGTCACGATGCTGCCGACCTGGTTAACAGAGGAGTATATTCAAACCCATCTGAGAGCCTACTGCAAGGATGGTCAGCTGCGAGTCCTTAGGCTGTGGGCCAAGCCAGCAACGGAAAAGGGGGGAAACTATGTCGGCGTAATGACTCGCATATACGTCGACTACGAAGACGGAAATGGAACGGTGCAAAATAGATCATTCATCCTGAAGCAAACCTGCGCAAAAGACGCCACCCAGTGGGATCTTTTCCAGGAGTACGATGTATACAATCGGGAGATGGACATGTATGAGGTAGTGATGCCCAAGATGGCAGAGCTGCTCCGAGAGATTGGAGTCACCGAGAAGTTAACCGCAGATGCTGTAGTCGTGGATCGGGAGCGGACCATCATGATCCTCGAGGATCTGGCTACTCTCCGATACGTGAATGCGGATCGAGTTAAGCAATTGGATATGGCTCATACTAAAATGACGATAGATATGCTCGCACGGTTCCATGCGGCAGCTATAGTCTTGAATCAACGCTATCCTGAGATCCTGGCAAAAAATTACTCATCGCACTTTTTCTCACGTAACAAAAATGGTTACAAGGAAATTTTCACGGGTTTGTTCAGGGCTTTCACCAGGTATGTGAATACCAACCCAAGCCTCAAAGATCGCTATAGCGCCAAGCTGGAACACATTGCTTCCAATTTGATGGAGTATGCAGCTCGTTCTGTCGATGTTGGGGAAAAGGACTTCCAGACGCTGGTTCACGGTGACTGTTGGACCACGAACGTCATGTACCAGTACGATGACGAAGGAAATCCCACTTCGATTTTACCTATAGATTTTCAGTTCAGCTCCTTGACATCTCCGGTGGTCGATTTGCATTACTTATTCTCCACATCGCTGCAAGAAAACGTAAAGGAGAAGGAAATCGAACTAGTTCAGTACCATTATTACGCACTGAAACAATACTTGGATAAGTTTTCCTATAAGGGTGTTTTTCCCAGTTTGCACGAGTATCAGCTTCAGTTCGAGCGCCGCCGATTCATGAGTAAGTCGAAACACATACCCAGCCAAAAAATTGTGTAAGAGTTTTTTCTTCCACAGCCGTTATTATTGCCAACGTCTTTCAACCTATAATGGTATACGAGGGCACAGAAGATCCTGAGTTTGTGAATCTCTATCAGGATACACCAGAAGGAATTCGATTCCAGGACTCAATGTATGCCTGTGAAAAAGTCCAAAGAATTGTGGCAAACATTTTACCAATTATGGATGCCAAAGGCCTTTTGGACCCTCAATGAATTTAGCCTGACTATTTTTAATTATATTGTACAAAGAGTATTATAAGCGTGGCAAATTTCTGCTCTTGAATAAGATTGTTTTGAAGCTTGAGGATTTACAGTTTGGAATTAAGATAAGATTTCGTTTGTTTGCTCGTGGGAACATCATGCTGTTGAGAGTATTCACTCGGAGGCACACTTGTATTCATAAATATTCATTTACAGACACTGTAAACGCTATGTGTGCTAAGTATACCCTACGGTGTGGCTGATTTGCAATTACTGTCTGGCAGTCGTCATTTAAGTCTTTTATTGCTGAGTGACAGAGATACGAAATTACTCAAGATTACCACTGGTGAAGCAGACAAAATGGAAGCTCCCACATAAACGTTTTTAACAGTCCTCAATCCAATGTGCAAAGCTTTTACGGGGTGCTTCAACCCCTAACGTCTTTGATAAGAAAGCTCTGCGCAGCTGTTGGGCCAAAACAAACCCGAAAGCGATGGCCAGTAGCCTGTTGACGGCTAACAACTGAGCGGCACGTTCAGTTCTGACTTGTGTCTTACGCGGCGTATACGCAACGAGCGGCATCGGCTGCAGTACGGTTTGGAGGCAAGGCTATATAAGCAAGGGATGCGCCCCGAAAGCCAACAGATGGTCGCTGACTGTGCACGCGTGTGGTTATCGGAGATCAGTAAACACCCAAACTAAACGCTGAACATTATTGTAATAAAAACTGTGCACACAAAAAAGAACGAAGAGGGGAAAATACATAATAATGAAAATGCTGCCGCACATTTATTCAACATTTTGATGTGGCAAGCAGGAACGCCGCCGAAATTCTTTGGATCGACAAAAATTATCTGAAGGTATGCTCCCAGCGATGTGTGGAAAACGTTTTGTGTTTGCTTTTCCAACGATTTCAACGATCCAACGATGTGCCGCCATTAAATTGTTGAAGGCGTGAAAATTTCGCAGAAGCGCTTCGTCGTAAACGCAAACGCAAAACGAAAACGTCTGTATTGCGGAAAAGTGGGCTGCGGAAATTCGCTAATAACCCGCCGGACGCGGAGTCGTCGTGTTTTTTTTTTATTATGATTATTTTCTGGGGCCGCTTCGATGAATCCAAAATGCAATTCGCGGCGTACGCACAGTGAGCGGTTTGGGCTTTGGCTTTGAATCAAAGTAATCGTAAGAAAATATTAGTGCGTTGGGTGTCTCTCGCGTTACCGTGATGGGACGTTTACGGCTATAATGCAAACTGACGTGTGCAAGGGGTGGGAAAACTACGACTACGAGTCTTCGGTCAGTGAAAATGCGCAGGAAGTTGTGGGTCATTCAAACGAATCGAATGGAAAATCAGTGTCTACCGTGCAACCCGGGAAGAACGAGCGCCACAAAGTCGGCGAATTACTGAAGGATGTGTCTGGCTGGTGCACTCAGATATAAACCAAAAGCAATTTGCTTAATGGCCATATTAATGGATTCCGAATAATGAAACATAATCGATATTCGCTTAATGGACTTTCGTGCGTGAATTAAAGTATTGAAAAGAATATGGAGACAGGGATTAATATAAAGATTAAGTGAGCGAGTTTTTCCTAGAGAAAGACGAAGCTCCTATATCAATTTCTTATATCTTCTACCTTCAATTGCTCCAGTTCGTCTTAAAGACTTATGCTATTAAGGAGCAACTGAAGGTGGGTTGGGTGGCATATTCATTAGACTTCTGAGGCTAAGCTTCTTAGGCCGTCGACTCATCAAAACTTCGTAGTGCCATGTGCCTTGGCTGCTCAGCTATGCATAAGTTCGGTCTCTGTACCAGCTGTGGAGCAGGGAACAACTGCGCCTGAGCAATGCAATCAGGGACAGGAGACCGAGACCGAGATGCACCGAGTTGCTCCGAAAGTTATGCATACCAATACATGCAAATGTGCAGCTCTGCTCTGCTCTGCTCGAAGATGCCCCAAAGAACAACAATTTTGTAGAAACTTCTCCGGGCCATGGGGCCTGTGTTTGCTATAAATTCTTCAAGCTCCGAGGATTAGGTTGCTGCGAGCTCAGCAACTTTGTCCCGAAAGAATTTTTGAAGCATTTTAATGAAGTTGATTTGGGGGGCCAGAGCCATCCAACTTGTCAGCCGTCAGCTGAACGGGCGGCAAGTGCATCCACATGGTCGCGTGGTATACATCTTTTATTTCTTTGGGCGTGGGCCACTTGAGGCATCCACGTATATGCTAAAAAATTCAACAATTGCCTGGACCCCTACAAAAACGTGTACATTAGCAGAAATTGCGTTTTTTTTCTCTCATTTTGAATTCGAGCAGCGAATATAAATCAGGAAAATTCCCGCGAGTGCATTCGGAATTGCACACTAAATGAATAAATGTTGGCGTCGCAGCCATAAGAACAACAAAAATTCACTCCTGTCACACCCAGATACAAACAGCAAACAGAAGACAGCCATAAGAATACGCTCGGGGCACTGGCAGTGGGAGCGTTGGCAGGAAGATGGTGAGTGTAATTGCAATATAAATACTTAAAGCGCCTCGTCGGCTCAAGTAGAAGCCATTTTAGAGTAGATGTCAAACGAAACGAAATTACTCGTACTTTGTTCCCAAAACGAAAAAGTTTTCTCGGGTGTGGCTTTCTTGTACGTGTGTTTCTGCTCTGTTCCTGGCAACACAATCTGTCTGACTTAGCCATATGGCTGCTGAGAGCTCATTCCATTTGGCATTTATATTGTGCTCTTATATGTAGTCCTGTGACTAAAGCCGGGGGAATTTCCTGTGTACCTACCCTACTATGATGGCAACCTCATATCCTAATGAGGCTAGAACATTGATACAAATTTGAAAATAATGTTTGAATAAGGCAGCAATTTAATATTTGGAAAAAAGACTGTGAATGGAAAACGAGAATATTCCCAGTTCCTCTATTTGTTTGTTGTTGAGAGCATTTTCTTCAAAAAATAGCAAACCAGTTTAAACTTAAGGTAAAAATGCTTTCCACCATTAAGGCAAGTAAAACCAAAGCATTCTGTGGCATATCTTTGACACCGAAGAAGTGTTAAGCAATATCAATTCCTTCTGTTGCAAAGGACGAAAGCAAACAAGAGAAAATCAAATCTTAGTCTATGTTGAAGAAGCTTGGTTGATTAATTCACAGGGAAGCCAGCTTTCTCACTTGGAGAGATGTTACAGCTTGCACCGGATCTCCCTTCAGATGCTTATCCTTTCACTCAGCTTGTGTGCTTGAATTGAAGTTGACCAGAAAAACAGATGAGGCCAGAAGCTATCTCCACTTGGATTTCCATCCGAAATCGAAAACAATTAATTAAATAAATGTTTGGGTTGCTGCTGCTGCTTCTGCTGCAAGAGACAAGAAAAAAGGGCGTTGAGGAACCCAAAAACAAATTGAGAAATTCGTAAGTCGACAGGAGCAATATGTTATGTTTTTGTGGCAAGCAAATTGCACAAACGACAATAAAATTCATCTTGTTATAGAAATATCGTTGGATAGACAGCCACCGCCCACAAACAAAGAACATCAGCAGAAATAAATCACAAAAATAGCTGAGTCAAAATTCCGACAGGCAGCTGCCAAGCCAAGACAGGGATCCGATTCGAGATGGTTGGGAATTGTGTTGGCTGGCATTTAAAATCTTTGTCACGCTCTGCTTATCCAATGAAGCGAGAGAAACATAGCGAGTCCTTCCTCGTGGATAGGAGGGGAAACGTCCTGAAAGCGTTGACATTCCAGAAATTATACAAAATGTGTGACAACTGCCAAGGACTTGAGGCTACTTTACATAATTCTCCTGTCGCCAGGTTTTCCGGGAGGACGCTCCACGCAGCTCCGTTGGATGTACTGCACATCTCATCTAGTCGGTGCCTATTGCTCGAGGGAAAATACATGAAAATTCAATTTTCACCTCGCCTTGGATTCGTAGAAATCGTGTAGGGTCGGTCTGTGATTGAAATGTCTGCGACAAATTGATGATCATCTCAGCTTTTTGTGTCGGGCTGCCTCGGAGCCAATTGCTTCATTGCGAGATTCAACTTTTTTATTAGCTCCGACCAGGGGTAAGGAGGCGAACGACCCCTAACTGCTTTCAAATGGATACGGTCACGCATTTTTGCGGTCAGCAGACTTTTCAGTTAGGGTTGGTCGAATTCTCAAATGCTTGAGTTTGAGAACAAAGTTTCCGGCCGTGCAAATATTTGCCAATTAATTTCGGAACAACTTTAAATTAAATTTCCATGGAAACGTTGCTCAATTCCGCACAAACACACACATGCTCTGTCTCTCCGTCCTCTCTCAACGAATGGTGCTTATCTTCTATCTCGATGGTGAGGCAGAGCCAGCTGAAGCCAGATTGAAGAGATTTAATAGCGCCTCATTTATAGCATCTGTCAATGGCAATGCATACCTTTAGGCGCTTCAAGAATTCTGTGTCGTTTCGGCCCACCTTCGTCGCGTGCCATTGCCCTTTATCGATACTGACAAGTGCGCAGCCATTTGGTGCATAAAATTACACAATTATTTTTAGCAAATGTCGTCATTTATAACATGGCTGTATCTGATTGCTGTCCTTTGGAAATGGCTGACATTAGGCATTCATGTTGCTTGGAAAATCTCCCGGACGAGAGCCTTAAAATTTGTTTGACTTTCTCTAATTATATGCATAAGTCTGTCACTGAAGATCTACTGCATAATGGACACATCGTAAAGGTAGTATGAGGTGGGGGCCGGGGTTCTTTTGAAACAGAGCCATCTAAGTTAGAGGCATGGCAACGGAGCGTTAGAGCCTAGATATTGGCCACAATGTTATTTGCTCCCCATAGCTTGGTACTGAATAACTGAAGGAAGTACCACAAATATTGGAAAAACTTTTCAGCCAGGCAGCCAGAATAAAGTCGGCCCTCACAAGATTTTGTCTGTCCCATGAACCATGAACCATGAACCATTGGCCATTGTCTGTGCTCAAGGAAGCAATGCGAAAACTAAAAGCTTTTGAACTTCTACCAATGGCAGAGATCTCAACTCAATTATAAGGCAGCCCTTAGGTCGAGGGAGACCTTGAATACTGTTTTATTTTTCGGGTGGGTCGTAGATGGAACTGAGGCGTCAGAACTTCAATTCGTGTCAAATGCACATCGACCCAGTGCTGGGGCGTGCTGGGCCACCTACTGGCACCGAGAAAACTTTTCGTACGGTTATTACTTTGTATTTTTAGCCAAACTCATAAAACGCGAGTTTGCTTGCCTCCCCCTGCGTTTCGCTCCGATATGTGGCGTCTGCAGTTGGCCAACGCCATAAATCATACGTAATGTGGCACGCAAAGCCAGCGCCTATCGCCCTGTGATTGAATGTTTGTTCCTAGATTTGTCTGGAATAATGAGCCACTTTCTGCATGTTCTTTTCCAGATAATCAGCATGAATCAGACAGAATCGGTGCCCCTGGCTGCTGTGCAGACGCTAAGCGGATACGCCAGTAGCAGCAACAGTGTCCGGTTTCTCGATGACCACCATCCCCTGGACTATCTGGACGTGGGAGCGGCGGGAGCCGCCCCGCATGCTCTCGTCAATGGTACAATCAATGTCACCACAACAGAGTACAACGAGACGGGCAGAGGACCCCTGGACCCGGAGCTTGTCGAACGATTCCTGAGCAATCGGGCAGTGGACAGTCCTTGGTACCACATGCTAATTAGCATGTACAGTGTCCTAATCGTGTTCGGGGCTCTGGGCAATACACTGGTGGTCATTGCTGTAGTCCGAAAGCCAATTATGCGCACGGCCCGTAACCTCTTTATACTCAATCTGGCCATCTCGGGTAAGTAGTCGTATTTGCGCAGCGTTGACAAGAAATCACTGCCTAACTGGGTACGGAATAATTGCAGATTTGCTTTTATGCCTGGTCACCATGCCGCTGACACTTGTGGAGATCCTAACCAAGTACTGGCCCCTCGGCTCCTGTTCCATCCTCTGCAAAATTGTCGCCATGCTTCAGGCACTTTGCATATTCGTTTCGACAATATCCATAACTGCCATCGCTTTTGATCGATATCAGGTTAGTCCTTTTTCAATCACTACTAATGTTTCACAATGGGGGTCAACCGAATTTGGCCTTGTCATGCCCTGCTGTTATGGAGGTAAATGCGGCATCAATTTGTAGCCATTAAATTGGATGAAAATCGATACAGCTTGAGTAAATACTTGGCCGTAACAAATAACAACCCGACGATAATCAACCAAAGTGAATATAAATATTAATAGGGCTCCAATATAGCAGAAGACTATAACAGTTACTAAAAGCATTTATGTTTAAGCTAGCATGAAGTACATTTTCTTCCTATATGCTTAGCTTTACTGTATCTCCATATTTTCGGTTCGCCTTTCCTTTCTTCCCATCCACCCATTCGCAGGTGATTGTGTACCCCACCAGGGACAGTCTACAGTTTGTGGGAGCCGTCACAATACTGGCCGGAATCTGGCTGCTGGCCCTGCTGCTGGCCTCGCCGATGTTCATTTATAAGGAGCTGCTCAGCGAGGATACACCACTTCTGCTGCAGCAGATTGGGCTGCAGGAACAAATAAGGTTCTGTATCGAGGACTGGCCGACCAGCAACGGCCGCTTCTACTACTCGATCTTCTCGCTGTGCGTGCAGTACCTGGTGCCGATCCTGATCGTATCGGTGGCCTACTTCGGCATCTACAACAAGCTGAAGAATCGCATCACCGTCGTCACCGTGCAGGCCTCGTCACAGCGCAAGGTGGAGCGCGGCAGGCGCATGAAGCGCACCAACTGCCTGCTTATAAGCATCGCCGTCATCTTCGGTGTGTCGTGGCTGCCGCTGAACTTTTTCAACCTGTACGCGGACATGCAGCGCTCGGGGTCGGGCCCCACCTCGAATATGCTCGTGATATACGCCATTTGCCATATGATTGGCATGAGCTCGGCCTGCTCCAATCCGCTGCTCTATGGATGGCTCAATGATAACTTCCGTAAAGAATTTCAAGAATTAATATGTCGTTGCACTGAATCCACTAATGTTGCTCTTAATGGTCACACGACAGGCTGCAACGTGCAGGCGGCGGCGGCGCGACGGCGACGCAAGCACGGCGCCGACATCTCCAAGGGCGAGCTGAAGCTGCTCGGCCATAGCGGCGCCGCACTCTGCGAGGGTGCCAACGGTGGCGATGGTGATGCCACAGGTGGTGGTGTGAGCATGGCTGCCACCGATTTCATGACCGGACATCAGGAATGTGGACTGCGGAGCGCCGTGACCGAGTCGGTGGCGCTCACCGAGAATCCCATGCCCACGGAGGTCACCAAGCTGATGCCTCGGTAAAGACACACATGCAATCCTTAACCGCCCTCTGCTTAATCCCTTGATTAACCCCATTAACTTTAACGCAAAGCAAAGTTAACGTTTGTCGTGCATGGACCAATCTTACACCTGAGATTCTTTTTTGTGTGTTTGTGTGTACTCCAAAAGCTAATTGGATTTGCATGCTCCAAAGCTCCCATTCTCGCTGAGTGGCTGGCTGGCCAATTTGGCTACTGTTGCTGCTCCTTTTCAGTTGCAACTTTTCTGTTGCACCCGTCAAGTGCATGCCTCAGAGCTCGTTTCTCCGTTTCTCCATATTTTTGCAATTTATTTTATTGTAGCCCTGACAAGCTGAATGTCGAAGTTGCATGTGGCAGTTGCCGAGTGTTGTTGGAATGCTGTGACGTTATTGGTTTTAAGTAGCAATCGAATATGACTCAACAGTTTATGGACATTTACAGTTTGGAACAATACTAAATTGCATTTTGCATATGTGTACTTGTACTCCATTTCCTCCTCCTTCCGACTTGTGCAATCCCAGGCCCCGAGGAGCAGCGAGAGCCGTGAGAATCGTGTGAGTGATGCGACGTACGACGAGTTGCTTCCCAGTTCGTTTTTAGAATTTACATGAATACGATATATTGTCCAGTGATCCAAAGCCAAGCTGAGTTAAACTTAAGTTAAGACAGACAACGAGGAGAAACCACTACTGACCCATGTATATGATATGTACATATATATATATATATTCCTAAATCATCACCTTCCGTATCACGTTCATTGACAAAAAGACTTAGTCTAGTGACTATTTTGGTTGATCATTTCCATATCGAATTCCGAAAAGTAATTGATTGAGCCCCCAACTGAAATTCGGGAATTTGATAAGTCGATAATAAGTTCTTATTATACATACAGTTCCTAAGAAGCGATCTATTGTGTTTAACCCTCATATTTTCGTTTCCCCTCAGAGACCTCGATACCTTTTCGAATAAGCTAGCCATAAATACATAGCTCACTAGATGCACTAGATGTGCAGTGTGTAATTTTCTATAAATAAGAACATATAAAAGCCACAATACAAATAGTAATAATTGACAACTGTATAATATAATAATCTTACCCGTAAGTTTAAAGTACATAATTGTCAGTTCTTACAACTATATAAACCGATGTTTGCCGTCTGCTGGCATTTCACTAATGCCACAATGAATTTTAATAAATGTTGTTTACAAATCTAATGAACAATTGACTGATTTATTCAACCATACAAAAAGCTCAATAAATACGAAATGGGCGAGGGTGAGCCGGTGGGGAATTTGGAAGGTAAGTCGAAATGATTTACGGCTCATGGGCTTAGGTAGTTTTAATTTATATGGGAATGGGAATTAAGGATGGTCGAAACAGCAGTAAACACCTCCGTCTATAAATATTGTTTTATGAATAAGAGATATTCACTCGTATTTGTATTTTACCCCATTTCACAGTGAGGACTCACAGGTCTGTGAGGATTTGAAATATGGGATTATATGATTTTTTGGCATCAAGATTGAGTCCACATCAGGAAAAAAACAGCCAAAATAGCTTTTCGGCTTATGGGACATTGAATAGGGACATCGCATATATATCCATCTGTGCAGACTGTCGCCTATACCAGCGAAGGGCCAGACAATACTTAACCTTTGACGCTTTCCGTTGCCCTGCACGTATCGATACTCTAACAGCTACGACATAAAAAGCTATGACCCCATAAAAAGGGCGTAAATGTAGGCGAACTGTGATTATGGTTACACAAACATGTCTAGATAAATGGATTCACGGCGGAAGTTGTGTGTGGCATGAAGTCGACAAAGACTTTAAGGTGGCTAAGAGAGTTCAGAAACCGTTGAGCAAAAAAAAACAAAAACATCAAAAGACCGCAGAGAATGCAACTCACATACAATATAGTACTCATTACTCTCCAATTTCATTCGGACGGGAAGCTTTCGTATTACCTTTTGAATACGTACTCAGGTAAGAGAGAGATGATTACAATTCAATTAGTGAAGCCTACGCAACGGTGGACCGCACACTGGGTGAAAGGTCAGCCATCACAGATGCCGGTTCCGCGACGTGTGACAGAAACGTGACCAACGGCGAGTGAATTATGTGAGACAACAACGCGGACGAGAAAAGTGAAATGTTCCCACAAGGTAGAGTAAAACATAAAACAAAATAAAATAAACTAATTAAAAATCTCTACCCATGAGGAATCAGAGATGTCGCCAACTGGTGATGCGACTGCTGCGGCTGCTGCGACTGCTGACAGCCCACTGTTTTGACGGCTTGTAACGCTCTTATGCACTTGCGGCTTGTGAAAGTGTTTACTTTGCGTTTCTGTCACTGTCAGACGCCGGGGCGTGGCCACAGCATAGCACAGCACAGCTCCCTCCACTGCTGCATGGCTGCGGTCGTCATTGGACGATGATTATGAAAACCCTATTCAACTTTCTTCCCAGCCAGATTGCGTAATGCAAGCAAGCCCATTCTGAATATCGATGGCAAGTGTGAATCTTTTAGTCCGATGAAGTTGCCGGCGTTTGGTCATGAATTGACTGAGAGAGGAGCGGAGAAGAGCCCAGCGTGAGCCCACAATTAGCATATTTATGAGTAAAAGTGAAATTAATGATTGGAATGAAATGCAAAGAAAAGGTTCGCAAATATTGACAACATTCAACCAATTTTGCGGCAGCCCAAAAGCAGCTGCCTCGCATAGGGCCGGTTCGGGCTAAGACTCTTCCGGAAGCGTCGAGGCATAGCATTTGGGGAGGAACAGCTCAGATTCAGACTCAGACTCTGACTGATAACGTAATATTTGCCTGGGTTCAAGGCACTTACACCAAGCCTTCTGTCCGAGAGTCGGGCAGACACATATACATAAGTTGCATGTGACGGAAAGATGTCAGAGGGCTGTCTACTATGCCATCAATTGGCATCTCCATCTCTCCCGTTTTGCTTCGCATCGGGTCGCATCTCGTAGCCTAATAGACGCTAAATGAATTCGCTTTTAAACACTTTCACAAGAGTATGGCCAATCTTCGCAGATAATTCATGCATTGTGTTCGCATAGAAGTTGGCCTTAATACTATTTTTTAGAAAACATTGCACACCCCATTGTTGCCGTTGCCATTGGTTTGTTACATTTAGAGCGGTTATTGATTTTGCGGTCTCATAAACTGGCTTTCATTTCGTTTTGCTTTTTGAGCTCTTCAGTGCGGTCAGGGGGAGTCGTTTCCGCTTGTTGGCCACAAGTCAATGGCAAAGTTTGTCACCAGAAATTAATAACAATGTGCCGCTTAGTTGGCCAATTCTAGACGACGACTTTCTCATGCGTAAACCGGCCAACGAAATCCGCTCTGTCCCGCTCGCTCCCGCTCCCAAGCCGATCATCAATCAGAGTCTGTTCAGGTACATACATATGTATGTACGTACCATAAATAAGTGAAAATCTGCTTACACTTCTGCACTCGTTTTGCTGCAAAAACCAGACCAGAAAATAACAACGAAAATGTTTGGCAAATGCGCCCAAATGAATATTTTATGATGCATGGTGCATGCTGTGGCCACCATACTGCTTTCGTGCAGCGTAATCCTGTAATCCCTCGGACAATACCATTGACAATACATATGTGTTTGCACACCATTATTGGTTGCACTCAGCAGGAAAAATTCGAAAGTCCTGAGAGGTACATTTAGAAATCAGTGCAGCATGGAGCTCTGACCGACCGCACAGGGATTCGGTCGAATACGGCCAATTCAGCTTCAGCTTGGACAAGAGGCGAAAAAAGTTGGTAAAACTTTTTTGTTTGTCAAAAAAAATCTGCCAGAGTAAATGCGCTTATAAGATTCTTGCGTGCGCAAAGTTTTTTCTTTATAAAAACTATGATTCAGGCTGACCTTTTATGACCAGAGTGACCATATTGTTGAGTCTTCTTTCCCTCCTCTGCGCAATGTTGCAATTTGTGTAAAATTTTGTAATATTAATTATTCTTATCGAGGTCAGATTGCGGGGCATGATTGAACCAGCATCTGCCATGGACAGAGGCGCCTCTGGCAGAAATGCAAAAGAATGAAAATGTGAAAAAAGAGTCCGAACTTTAATAAAGTTTTGTGGCAACTCATTGCCAAGTTAAGATTATCCCGCTTCCCAGTTGGTAACGTCAAACAAAATCGAAAGTTCGCGGACTAAGTCACCGACTAGCAGAGTGACTAAATGACCGCCAGCCGCTAATGTATTCGCAAAGAGTTTGAGGCTCATTGTGCGCCATGATGCAGCGTATTTCTTGCTGTTCATAATATTTCCGAACAAAATTGACAAGCAATTTCACGACGACAACACAACATTTTCATATTACATTTCTTTCACTGGAAAAAGAAGGAGTTTTCATTAGTGACTAATTTTCCATAAGCAAGAGAAAATTGTTACCGCTGTTGCTGTTGCTGCCCCTGACAGGCACCCGGCGACTTTGTGTTCAGCTCCAGCTCTGGCCTTTCCCGTCAATGTCATGGCATGTGACTGTGGTGCTCTTAAGCCGCTCTCTGCAACACCAACCGAACCAGAAACCAGAAAGCTCAAACTGGTTGATCGCACCCGCCGTTAGCTTTCGGGCTTTCAGGCCACAAGCGCGCCGCAGTCCGATTCGTTGAGAGCTGAACAGCAGACGCAAACGCGCGAGAAAGCAAGCGAGCAGACCCGAGTGTCTGAGTGCCTGAACGTTTCATTGGCCCCATTGATTAAAATAAATCTCAAAATATAACTAATCATTGGCGTGTGCTAGTACGACAGTTTCGCCAAGGTGCCATTGTTCCCGCGAGACCTGGAAGTGAAGCGCAAGCGCCCCAAGTGGCTTAAAGTGAAGTGAAACGATAGAAACGCAGTAATTGCATTGACAAAGGAAGTGAATAAGAGTGAACGGGTTTCGTCGTCGGTCAGCTTTATTCAGCATTTTCACCGAGCCAAATCCAAGAGGCGACTGACTGGCGCGCAGTGAATGCAATTCCGATTTCGAAACGAGCGAAACAAAACGAAAGTCTGGCGAAGAAAGTGCCAGAGCGAAAAGTTCTGCGCCGATGAAATGTCCATGCAAAAATTCAATTAGGCGGCGACTCCTGACGGAATTACTCGTACTGTGCGTTATACGAGAAGGTAAATTGAGTTGTAATTGATGACCCACTGCGATGGCAATCATCCATCATGGACCCAGAGAGATATTCTCAATAGCAGTAATGATTGCGAGCTTTAATTCGGTTAACAAATAATGAATCATGGACTCTACTTTGCTTTATCGCGGGAGAATGTTTAAACAACAAAACGAAAATGATTGTTAACATTTCACTGTCGACACGTTGGCTGTTGTACCTTTGCTTTTGTTTTGCTTTTTAAAGGCATTTCTTTGTGTTTCCATCTGTATATGTATCTGTATCTGTGCACCGCCGAAGCCGCTATTTCAGCCGCTGTGTGGGCTTGGAAAGCTGGCCAGCCAGCGAACTTAATAAGAAAGCTCGGACGCTCTATAATTAATTGCTAAGAGATGCGATGCTGTTATGTCAGCCCCAGCTGGCCTACCCCAACTGGCAAAGAGAATCAACCGAAACAGCTCATCTTGGCCGGCAATCGAAAAACGTCGCATCGCATCGCGTCGCGTCGCCAAATGCTTACGATACTTTCTTTTTTGCCTCGATCTGGCAGCGATTCGAGTGTGTCATGCGTACAACCGTTGGAGAGGGCCCACGGGGCCCACAAGAAAGTCGCAGCAGTCAATCAACTGCAAAATTATGAAAATGATACGGCAAGAGAGCTTCGCCCATTTATCAGTGCCTTTTAACGGGCTGTAGACCACATATTAATTACCGTTGAGCTGGACAGTGAGCCGTGGAATTGTGGTTAGTGGTGCAGCTTAGTCGAGTGCATCCTCGATGGTAGATGGTACCACTACCACTCGAGAGTCATGTCTGTTTGCCAAGTTGCAAGCTGGTTGCAATTTGCCCCACTCGCACTTTCATTTCAGCAGTGAGTGCTGCAAAAGATTTTAAAATCCCGCCTGCGGGATGCGAACGACGTGCGGAAGATGCTGAGATGCTGGGGAGGCAACTTTCTTGGCTGCCACCGGTTTGAGTGCTCTCATATCCGACAGCTGCAGATCCAAGCCGAATTCATATCACATCCACTTCTGCTACACATCTACAACCCCCAAGAACTTCCATATGGAAATGTTTGTTTGCTGAAGTCTGACATTCCCTGCGGAGTGGGAGTGACATCTTCCGTGGGCGTGGGCACGGGCTTGGGCCGCCCTTGTACATGGCTATGTCAAAATGTGTTTTCCGCTCACTTGAGCTTGACACTGAATTGGCTGTGAATTGAATGTAATTTGATGAACATTTTGCTCCACCAGCGATTGCATCATTTGCAAACTCAAAGCAATTTTAATTTGGGTTTACAGCACAGCACAGTTTTAATGACATAAATGGCCGCCTGACTGCCTGCAAATGACGCAGATGAAACTTTCTAAAACAAAAGCGAAATGGCAGCGAATCGCACATATGTATGATACCAGGGATTGTTGCCACTTCAAAATATTTAAACAAAATGCGAGCAGCACAAGCACAGTACAAGTGCCAGGCAGGCATGTAAATCACTCAATTTCGGTGAGTGGCCGGGCTAGGCCCCGACAACGCCCCGAAAAACAATCAGCGCCTAATGGGCCCGCGTACATTCCGGCCAAATTGGTAGCTAATTGGCGAAAACATCATTCCATTTGACGCAACACAGAGAAATTGCATTAACAGCGCACCGAGGGATCAGCCCGAATCGAAAGTCCTACTCAAAATCGATAAAAGCCATTCGAAAAAGGTCTTGAGAAACCAGCAAGCCAAGGCAAAATGGCTCACGTAGGATCCATTAGTTTGTATAAGACAGATAGAGAGAGAGAGAGAGCGCGTTGGAATGGATTTTGATTATAAAGAAAGTTAGTGCCCATTCAGGATCGGGGCAAGGTGTTATGGAATAATATTTTATTTCTTTGACTTAATCGAGATAAACTGTTATTACACAAAACACTGTGCGACAGAGACAATTTACTTTGTGTCTGACAAAAATTAGGTTGTAGGCCTGGATGAGTATATCACATCCTCATACTTAGAATGTGCAATTCAAAGAAGTCATTGAGAATAACAATCTCATATAAATAACATTACATCTTTAGCTTCTGTGTCCACTAGCTCTAGTTTTTTATTCCATTTAAGAACCTGTTTATGTCTGTTTATATACTCTACATGGTATGACCTTGCGAGTAATACATTTTCATTCAATTTCTGCTGTGCCAACGCATCTTTGGGTGAATGGACCTGTCAAGCCACATAATGTTGGCCACTGATTGGACCTCCTCCATGGCTCTCTTTTGAGCTTAGAGTTTTGCGGTCGTTTCCAACTTGTTCTCGACTGCGTGCGGACTTTTGCCGGAGGGAACAGTTATGTCACACACAAACAGTTATGATGCAGCCACCACGGCTGCTTTATGACCGCTTTTGACCGTTAATGGACGCCGTTTATCAACCAGTTACACTCTACAGTTCAAGTCCAAGTCCCGACTTCAAACTAGTTGCCCGTGCCCGTGCCTCTGCCCGTGCTTTGTACTTTGTCGCTTCACAGCTGGCGTTGGCAGTAGTTGAGAGCGGTGTCGGTGTCGTTGGACGAGCGTGTCGCAAATGATAATTGTCAGCTTATTAGCCTCATGACCCTTACACTCTTATATAAAGCTAATGGATATGTGTGTGCCGATGGTGAACTGGCGAGACTAAGGCTCCACTTGCCCCCCCCAAACCAGACATCATTGCGTATTACAGAAGATGGGCGCGCGGGCTGTCAGAACTCTGAAAACTTTTGCGACTTAATTGAGAAACTTCGTTTTGGCTGAGCGCCGCTGCACAGAATAGACCAGAGCGCAGCACCCGAGAGAGTAGAATATGGTAAAAGCCAGGCGGCAGAGGCAGCAACAAATCTGATTAAATGCTGCTGCTGGTGCTGCTGGAGCTACTAAAAGTTTACCTCAACTATATCAGGGCGGAATATTAGAGCATGAAGCCAGACCGAGCACAAACTATAACTAATTCCTACTTTTTACCTGGCTAAAATCGGGCGAGAGGGAGTATAGAGCGGAGCAAAAGGGTTCGAAAATGACGTGCGTGTATTAGTAGCTGCTTCTAAGCTGAGGCAATTTCAAGTTCTAATTGTAATTGTTCAAACAAATTTATATAAAGCGATAGCCACGGCCCTGAAGCGAAGCACCCTGGCAGCGAATAATTAATGCAATGCCCACACGGGATAGCATGAAATTCACATCAGCTCAGAGAATATTTTTGTGAAATATTTGGACAGCCCCATAGCAGCTGCACAACAGAAGTTCCGACTAACAGACGAATGAGAAATGATAAATGGTGCCCCTAAATGGCCAAGCAATGCTACTTATGTTTCCATTACTCTGAAGGGTTCATGGCTTACTGTCGAGTAAAAGAAGATGCATCTCGCTGCATAGACAAAGTGAATGGAAATGCTTCGCCATCAGCCCCAGGGCCAGCAATCCGATTACAACGAACCGAGTTTCCATTCAAACGCAACCAGCGTTAAATCAGTCAACGGATCATTCAAAGCCGTCTCAATTTGAATGTATTTACAAGCCACAAAGCGCAGACCAAGATAGCTCTTAGATAAAAAAGTATCTTGAGACTTTTCTGCATCTCTTTTGGTGCCTTAAGTTACCCCTAAGTTTAATAGGTTTTCTTTTAAAAATTCTAGGCAATAAGTCAGGGAGTTTCCTGCTTGGCTCTCAAAGTAAACGGGAGTGACTTTACTCCCTCCTCGAACTGCTGAACATCCTTGACAGAAAACTACGATGAAGCGTTCTTATTACCTGCCAACATGTGTTTCAATTAAGTTTACTGTCAGCTGAAACCATCGCTGAACAAACGCAAACAAGAAGTTTTTGGTGGCGGCGGCAGTGGCATTGCGCTCTGTGCAATTTTTTGGCGCAATTTGTGGCAATGAAACCAACAAACCGAGTTCTTTACGAGTAATCGTCATTCAAGGCATTCGTTTGTGGACCTACCTGGCGCTGTTCGTTTGTGAAAACGAAAGTGAAAATGCAACACGAAAATAACGTGATCTGGGCGTCTGATGGCAACGCCAACGCCACTGCCAGAGCCACAGCCAGAGCTCCACCCGATGCTTGGCAAGAGCTGCTCCGCTGAAATGGTTGGGATGTGTAAATACAAACAAAACTGTGTACATTTTCACTTTTCCCCAGAGCAAGGCCTGAGTCTGACTGCCTCGCTGCCTGACTGCCTGACTGCCTGGCTGACTGTCTGTCTGTCTGTGAAGCTCGCGTGAATGGCGTGTCAAACAACGCAGGCTGGCAAAGGCAAATAAAAAGTTGGCGACGTGCATTGTTTGGCCAAGGCAAGACTGAGGTGCTTGGGAGGCGGGCACGCGCCCTTAAATTGAGAAACACCCGTCAAATTGGCAACAGAAAATCATTTGTTTTTGCCAGGCTGATTAGCGAGTTGGCCGAGCCTTTAAACGGGGTTTCGATGGGGTCAGGAGTGAATGAAAGAAAGCTGTGCATATTGTACATACGTCCTACGAGATCTGCCGCTCGGCAAGGTCATACGTAATGTGCTTATCAAGCAAATCGTTTGGTTTCCTGTCACGTGCCTTAAGGTGCTATAGAGTTTGCATACAGCTTTGAAAGATCTGGGTGCGTGACTGGAACCTCTTACAATGTTTAAATGTGGCCGTCCTTCGTGTGCCAGGCACTGAGTTAGTCCCCAATCTGCTCCAAAACGTGAAATAAAGCATTTTAATGATGCCATTCTTCGTTCCAGAGACTGTGCGCTGCATCCGGAGTACAGAAAGCAGCGTCTGTTGTGGCATGCAAGTGAAGGAGCAGTAACCACAAGAATAATGAAAATGTTGAGCCAAGCCCTTCTCGGAGAAGGAAGCACACAGGCAAAATTAAAAGCAAACACCCACCGGAAGCGACGGTGCAGACCGCTGTTTTGTTGCGTTCTGGTGCTGTGTCATCTCTGGCTGGTTGCCTCACAAGCTTCGGAGGCGACTAGATCAAACTTGGAAGCACCCTACAGTCAGCCCCTGACAACGATGGGTGGTGCGCCCCGCAACGATGACAACACGTTTCGACCCATTCTACCCATCGACATTAGCCCAGAGTTCATATCCCGCAATGTTTTCACAAAGACGGGACAATATCGCGTCTTCCAGCCCGCGGAGAGCGAGAGTGACCTTCGCCTAACGGTGGCCATGAGGCGGCGCAACTTTAAGCATCGCCATGAGCCAATTCCGGCCAGAAAGGTCGAGTCCAAGAGTATTTCTGCAAAACAAGTTGACGGTCAGCAGGGAAACAGCTCCGCCACTCTACAATCTGAGCTAAAGGGATTGGAAGATCTGCTAATGGAGTATGTGGAGCAGTTCTTCAGTAAGGGCAAGTATGAGCCAGCACCTGGCCTGGTGTTTGCTCTACAACAGAATCACACGAGTGCACAGCGCATCACACGGAGTATTTTGGAAGACACCAATGTGGAGGTCAATGTCCCACGAGCTCTGGAAAGTGCCCGGCTTCTATTTTTCAGCGGTAAGCCGTGAAGGAAGAAAGACTGGAATTCGTTACACAAAACATACGATTTTCCATTGCAGGCTTGAAGAAAATAATGTGGCCCATATATATGGGATTACAGGTGCTGAAGAGTGTGCTTTTTGCCATGTTCCTTCCGACCATCGTTAGCAGCGTGACTCGGCTGATTGGCAAGGGTAAGATCTGTTGAATTTTCCCCAGGAATTTCAGTTGTCTTTAACATTTCAACACCGACCAGGTATTACGTCCGGCTCCGCCAGCTCCGTGCCTTTGTTTGTCCGCCCCATGGAGCCGCCGCAGGAGCTGGACTTCCGAGACAACACTCTGAACTTTGACGACGACAGCAAATTCAGCTTGGCTGACGACAGCAAAACTGCTGGAGCCTACGAATACAATGCAGGTGGGTGCTAGTTGCGATTTACCTGTGCATAATAAATCAACAATTTAATTCGCGCTCCCCAGAGGCCTCCCAACAGCAGGCCCAGTATGCCAACTTCAATGGCAACTCAATCAACCAGGCGACCCTTTCCCGCTATGGCGGCCAGCAGATGATGCAGGACACCTACCTCAATGCGCTACAGAACATCGGTGCCGCCTCCTTCAAGAACTCACAGAGTCTGTCGGGGTCGTCGAGTGCGGCAGGAGCTGCCCCCGGCATGACCAAGAAGCCATCGCCGGCGGTAATGAACACATTCCAGAGCTTCCAAAAGGTACCCAACTCCTCGCTGCTGCTGTCCAACTACGACCCCTTCTACAGTCCGCTGCTGTCGCGTCTGGACTCGGTGTTCGCTCAGCTCAAGCTGAACTCGGCGAACGAGACCTGCCGCGAAAAGCTCATCTGTCTGATGTACTCCAACCCCGCGAAGTATGCTCCATATAGCAATCTGGTGTCCGCGCAGCTGAGTCGGTGAGTACGGCGACGGCCGGAAAGTATGCTAGGAAATGAATTTCCCCATTAATTTCAACAAAACTTATGTTCTTTCAGAGAGCTAAACGAGTTGCGCAAGCCCACCTCCGATAATCCGGACATCCTGCGCTTCTTCAAGTACATGCGGGCGGCCAAGGACGGACAGGATGGCGTCGACTGTGAGCAGTCGTTTGTCAAGTGTACGGAATTCAAGGATTTCGAGAATCCAGCAATGCTTTCCACCTACAACGACATCAACAAATTGGTCCAGGCCCGTAAACTGACGTAGACGAGGAGCAGCATCCAGCATCCAGAATCGGATGGGCGGAACAATGACAGCAAAAGTTCGCAAAAGTCAAGTCAGACCACGTCTGATGTCTGTTGTCTAATGTCTGAAGTCTGGGGACTCGAGCTGTAATTATGCAAATCGTACTTTAGATAGCCTAGCCATATACAAGTTCGTTAGACGCTCCACCGGAGGCAGCTGTCAGCAGACGTTGTTGCGGCCTGGTCGGCCAGGTCTGCCTCAAGAGTGGGGCTTGTTGGGGGTTGGTTTTGGTTGGTTGGGGAGGGGAAGGGGACTCCATTAACATGCTGTAAATAGAAAACTTTTTAGTTGTTTAATTAGCACGAGAGCACCAAACAACGGATGATGCTGTTATATTTAGCCATTTAGAGGAGTTTAGTATAGTATTTATTTATAGCCCTAACGTATTTGTAATAATTTATTCTGTTGTTGTTATCCACGTAGTCATCAAAAGTTGTTCAAAGCATTATTTATAAATAATCAATAAAGTTATGTTGTACCATCAAGATAATTTGATAAATTAAGCGGCCTTTGATTGTCCCTTTTACTACCAAGAAATTTGGAGAAGGGAGTCTGTTGGCCACTCTTCGAAATACACTGTAACATTCATGATTGATTAATTCAATATGAGGTGTGGATGTCCATAAATTCTATATATATTTGTTCCATTGATTGGAGCTGGGCCCTGACTGTCCATTTTATACGTCTCCTCAGAACTCAATTGCTTCAATTCATTATAAATAATTACATTTCAATTGTGTTAGTTATCCATTCGCTTCTGCAGCTGCTCCGTACTGGATTTTTTTCATTTAGTGTACAATTTGATTATTTCCACTCCGTTTGCTGGTTGCATAATTAATTCCAACAATAATTATTTGATTTATTTTAACGAAGTTGTTTTTGGAAAGTGAAAATTAAAGTGTAATTATTCGAAAATGCTTTAAGCTGTGTTTGAAACTGCAATAACTGAAAATGGAACTTAATTTATCTGCTGCGTAAAACCATAATTATTGTATCAATCCAATTGAATCCAATTAGTGCTGGTATAATATCCGACACCGGATATTAGCAGGCACGAGGGACTGCTCGCCAAACTCAAGGTACTGCTCAACCCCCAGCTGCCCGAAATTGTCAAAAGCTTCCTGACAGAGAGGACCTTCCGTCGTCCAGGATGGTGCAGCATCAATGACCAAATCCATCAGGTCAAGAGCATCGCAAGGAAGTGTGCTTTGGCCGACGCTACCCTCCCATTCACCCACGACATGCCAAAGCCCACTACGGTCCGAAGGCAAACGGGGCAGACCCTTAAGGTGGCAGCTTTTGCTGTCGAAAGAGCAATACTTTCGAGCAATACACCAACGTTCTACAGCAATACCTCATGCAGTTTGAAAACTGGTCCTGCCGATGGAACATTTACCTAAAACCCCGAAAAGTGTGCATTGGTGACACACACCTTAAGAGAGGACACTAGCCCTGGCGTGACTTTCGGCAGCCGCCATCCGAAGCGTTTGGAGCAAGGCTCGAAAGATGTATTGTCTGCTTAAGCATAAAAACAAACTTAGGCTGAAAAGTAAAATCCTGGCCTACAAAGAAATATTATTGTCGCTGAAACAAACCTTTCGAGAATCTGTACCTTCCAGAGAAAACTGCAGCACAAAAGCAGACTGGTACATCCGGATCTGCGACAACTCCAGTCCCACTTGTTGACGACTTTATAAATGCTACATGATACACCCAGCGGACCTACCCAACAGGAGGATGTAGGATGGACCTAAGCCCTGAGAACCTGACAGAGAATCGCCGAGATAAAGACCCACATGCTGCTGACCCAGGACCGCTGTTTAAGCTGCAATCCTATCATTCGAATTTTATCCCAGCCGATTATGGAAGTAGCTGTAACAGTTACAGTGTATAATGTTATCGTATATTCTGGTTTGTGTTATTTTTTATTAATAATAAACAACACAATTTAAAAAAAATAAAATCAAATAAAATTTTCATGTTGCTGTGCAAAAGTAATGTGCAACATAAACTGTAGTTTTTTATGTCACTGCCTTTAAATACTCGCCTATATATGTATTAATATATATGTATAACAGAGTGTGAAATATGTATGTGCATGCATGGGTTCACTACACTGGTATACCAGTTCTGATGGCGTGATCCGACAATAAGCTAATTAACCAATGTTTCTCAGAATCAACGAAAATACTCGTAAATAAAGCCTCGCTGATTGAAAATATTCTTCGCACTTTCCTCAGATTTGTTTTCCCGCTGGAAAAATCCTTTGAAGGGCAAGTGAAGAATGCAATTTCCAATTGTGTAATACATTTGCATTGGATTGGGAGGCTGAGGCTAAGTGGATTGACAGTGGCCCCACGACGCAATTCCATTGTCATCGGTCTGTGCCTGTGTCACAGGCACAACACTTGACATTCGAGGAGCAGAGCCATGCTTTTGAGGCATACCCATCGACCGACCGACATGCTGAACCATTTCCGCCTGGCGAACGATTGTGTGGTCGGTCAGGGAATTGGAGGAACAATCTCAGAGGCGGCGATTGCCACAGCATCGAAATGCGGGAAAATCCACATTAATGTTGCGAGTCTCGGGGCTTTTCCCGGTTGCAAGTACCAGTTGCTCCCGCTCCCAGCGGTAATCACGCCACTGCCACCACTGCCCCACAGCCCTCCCCAGCTTTCGGCCAATGTGGTGCACACAGACACTTGTATGCTGATGCAGCCATTTCCATAGTTTGTTCACATTTGCCATGACTTTTGGCAATGTTTGTGGCGCCTCTTTTGTGGGCGTTTGCAAACCAGTTCAGCAAAACGGAGCTCAGTAAAAGCAATCATTGCCTGTGTGGCAATCAGTCGAAAATTACATAATCCCTGGCAGGGAGTGACGTACCTTTTCCCGCCGATCCATGTGTGGATGAGTCACCCGACAGCGGACAGCGGCGGTGTTGTCTCTTTAAATCAAACTCAAATTAAAGCCAAGGTCTCGACGTGCGCCACAATAATTTTTGGGGTTTTCTCAAGGCACACGAACGCTCTCCCAGCCGGACACAAGTCGTTGACGTCGCACACCTACAGAGCAAGCCCTCATCGATCGGGTATCTCGACCCCCAACCTACCTCAAGCTCGAGCGTGTTGATCGCTCGGGCTCCTCTGCCTCTCAACCATCATCATTGTGTGCTGGAACCGACGACGCGTCTGGGCCATTGTCTTTTGACTCTTTTTTTTGTGCGTGTTGTCTTGAGGTGCTCTGCCTGTTGCCACTTCTTCTGCTGCTGCTGCTGCTGCGATTGCTCTCCTCTGCAACTTCTCGCATTTCATATAAAATCTTTGCCGGCCAGCAGCCACGGCACAGTCGCTTGTAAGCCAGCAGAAAGGCAAAGTCGCTTTAAGTCAGCCGTTAAGGATAAACCAAATAAACCACCCTCAAGCGCTTATAGGAAACAACAAAAGGTAAACGAAACACCAAACAGTGAAAACGGCGAAAAGCCAAGTGAAGTGAAGTGAAATGAACTGTCAGGCGCATTGCGTAATAAGTCAAGACGAAATGGCAGTGTAATATGTTATTATTACCAGTTTTAAGCGGCCTTACAGTTGTGCCCGAGAGCTGTATTTATCTGGAAACCGATAAAGCCATAATTTCCATATATCGTTCAGATGGTGTTGTAATACCCGTCCACATTTCATTGACCTTCGATGGCAAATGCAAATTCGAAAGCCAAACAAATAAAACAAACACGACATAGTGACCAAAATTTGGATTTGCTTTCAACATCACATTCGCAGTACATTGACTGAAGAAAATGTGGCCATGAATCATTAATTTATTCAGTAATTCAGCAATACTCCCCACGCGAATTGGGCAACCGAAATTTACCTTTAATCCTTCATCTAGCCCTTGGGTGGATACCTACACATACAAATTTATTAGAGACTCGTATCTTATTATTTTGAGAACGATTAGTTGGGATTACATGTTGGGACATCGAATTACAAATGTAGTTAATACACGATACAGACCTGGACTTGACATCATCACTAAAATAGTGTAGCATACTTTCAGCTACCAAATTTCATGTAAAACTGATGTAGAAATGACCAGCTAGCGAATACCATTTCGTGTTGCGGAAACGCTTCCTACTCGCTTTTCTACACAAATCTAATATAATAACAGGAAATGTTCTCGGAAAAGTTGCGACATTAAAAGTTTTCCTAATGGCACTAGTTTCCGCATCCTTGTGCTAGTTCCAACAGCTGTTGAATTATTGTGACATTTTCTATGAATTTATCAGTATCAAATAATAGTTTCGTGGCAAATTTATGTGGCAGAATGTTGGTAAAACCAATACAAAGCATTGCTCTCATTTGGTTTCCCCATTAGATGGAGATGACCCTTCAAAAGGCCACCAATGCGACCCAAGCTACATTCCAATTGACGAACAATCGGCACACTGATGAGCGTGAATCGAAAAACTCGTAGCCATCCCCCATAATGGAGGAGAGAAACGAAAGCAAACGAGACTAGGCGCCTGAGGAGCCCCTGGAGCATAACGAACTGTTTCGTGTTTGAAGTCAGTTGGCGTCGGGCGACAGTGGGCCATGAATCCATCGATGGCACAAGTGTCCAAGTACGTTGAAGACATGGCAATTTGGAAATAAACCCAATTTAGCCCATAGTCCGCAACGAAAGAGCATCAAATTAAGCACGGTTTAATGCACGGTTTCTGCCTGACCAAACTTTTTTGGACCTTTTTAAAGCACATTAGGTCCGCTGTTTATGCGTTTTCACACAAAATTCAATTACGTGCATTTGCCGCCTCATTGCTGCCAAAGGGTTAAGCGCACAGAACCGGTTCGACCTGCATTTCACTTTGGGCGCTCGTCACGAACCCAACTTACATCTCTGTGTCGGTTTTGTGGCTTTCTTCTGTACTCGTGTTGTGTGTAGTTTTTTTCGGCCACAGAAAGCTCAGTGCGAGAAATTTGTGGCAGCTTTGCAGTAAGCAGCTGCTCGAGCAGCGTGAGCTGAAAGCGAGAGTTATTACATCTAAGCGTAAGCGTTAAGAGGCTGGCCCGAAGCTGCGCTATAGATGAACCATCGTCTTAGTCTCAGCCGGACCGGCCCCTGCACGCCCCTGCACGCCGCTGAGAAGTGTGTCAGCTGTGAGTCAGAAAGCCGATGCGATCCGTTAAACCACTGAGCAGATAATGGTCTGGTCTGAGTGTAAAAGTTGCCAAAAAAAGTTTGGATTTCGGAGTCAGGTTTCATTCGAGTTGTTTTGGCGTAGCGTGATAAAATCGAAGAGTCAAACATAATCGAACGTTGAGAGTGATAGAGAAAACTTCGGCTGACGCTGTTTTACCGGTTCAGTGTCAATTAAACGAACGAAAATTGTTTATACATCGGTTGAGGAGACGTCAACAACAATTATTGTTGGCTTGGTGCCAACGGACGTGTCTAAAACTGTGTCTTCTCCTGCTTTCAGCCATGGCAATGAGAGCTCTCGCCTTGCTGGCCATAGTCGGCGCAGTCGGCATGGGCCTGGTGGCCGGCGAAGGTCTCCGCCTGCCCGATCAACAGTCTTCGAACAACATCCAGCAGGTGTATGCGCCGCAGCCGCAACTACAGCCTCAACAAATCCAGCAACAGCCACAGACGCTGCAGTTCCAGCAGCAGCAGTCGCAGACTGGTCCGGCCGGAGTGGGTGAGGAGCGTGGTCGCTCTTCCATTTTGAGCATCTTTGGTCTGGGAGGCAACGACAACGATCCGTATCTGGCGCGCACCAACAGCAACTGTTTGGGCGGCGATCTCTCCGAGTGCTTCAAGACCCAAGCCCTCAATACGTTCGATGAGATTTTCTACAGAGATCAGTACCGGTAAGGATGGACAATCTTGACTGATTCACTTTCTAGCTGACTCACTGAACACCAACTCGTTTCCACAGCCTCTCGGACTTTGCTCGCGTCGTGCGTCTGCCTGAGACCCAGCAGCGTTCCCTGCTGCAGGAGCCCTTCGAGTACTCCGAGGAGCCGCGTGGCGAGGATGACGACTGGAATTTGCTGGTAAAATTCGCCCTCCGTCGGGCCGAACGGTAAGCTGTCACAATTAACCAAATGACTACGGCTCGTGGCCGACCCATGCCGGATGCAAATTAATTTGGGTCGCTGGTCAAAGTCGCCCAAGCTTATGCATAAAATATGAGATTTTTATGAAAATGCAAATTCCAATTCTCTGGCACGTTTCCATCCTCTTGCTCTTGCTACAGATTCATCAAGTCCACGGCGCTGGAGGTTGAGTGGCCCGAGGAGCTGACCGAGGCTGGCCGCTACGAGGCCCGCTTCATTGGCAACGACATTGATGATGAACTGGATGTCGTTGAGAACAAGCGCGCGGGTGCCTTCTGTAAGTCCTCTAAAACATTAAATATTAATTCTGACTGCCGGCCGCTAATCAACTTTCTCGACCCTTTTTCCCCTTTTCTGTGCAGCCCGCAAGAAGCTAAAGAAGATGATTATTCCCCTGCTGTTGGTGCTGAAGATCTTCAAGCTGAAGCTGCTCCTTTTCCTGCCCTTCATTCTGGGCATTGCTGGTCTGAAGAAGATCCTCGGTCTCGCTGCCATCATCCTGCCCGGCCTCTTCGCATACTTCAAACTTTGCCGACCACCAGGCGGAGTTGGCGGTGGTTTCGGCGGCGGCCTGTCCGGCCTCTTCGGCAGCAAGAACACTTTCCCCGAATACACGCCACAGGGAGTCGGTGCGGCCACGTACTACCATCACCATGAGCACTTCGAGGGGGGCGGCCACGGAGCACCTGGATCCTTCCCCTATCGCCAGGAGCCCAGTTTCGCCAAGCCCTACACTGACTACTACAGCAAGAGCTACCAGGGCCAGCAGCAGCAGCAGCAGGTGGGCGGCAACTCCGTCAGCTTCGGCGATCCGCAGGAGGCGGCCTACAATGGCTACTACGGCCGCAACACCGGCAAGGACATTGCCGCCGAGCCCCAACAGCAGCAGCCACAGAAGAGCTAAATGTGGATCCGAGCACTGTCCACATGTTGTTATTTATTTGGCCCTCGGCCTTGTTGCATTCCTATAAGAATATTTATTACGATAATTGTAAATAAAACTAAACTTTAAATGGAAAATCGGTGGCGTCTAGTAAGAGTAGGAGGGGGGGAGGGGCCTTTTAATTAATGGTAAAAATTTCACTGCGAAATGTTTTTCCAAATTCTGCACTCGCTCTGCTTTTACTGGCTTTGAAGTTGCTACAAATAAAATGCAGCTTTTAATTAAGGCAATGAAATACCGAGGCGAGAAAACTGAGGAAAAGTGGCCTGGCGTGTTTTTTTTCTATTTTTCTTTGGACACGCGAGGGCTGCTCCATCGTCTCTGTATACAAATAATTATGAGTTCTGTATTGAAGAATATGTTGAAATTTCAGGATCTTAAGAGGAATATTCTATGCAACAGCAAGAGATTCTTGTTGGAGATCCAATTAAAAAATTAGATTAATTCCAATGAAACTTCCCTTCAAAATGGTGATACTAATCGAACTCCTCTCGTCCCGGCTGCTCAGTCTTGGCCAACTTTAGAACTGGTAGTTCAAAGTCAATGCCAGAGCCAAAACCAATTTAGGGGTATTGGCGGGCTGCTGCCTGCCACTGTCTGGCGCTGTCAACGCTCCGCACTCGTCGACACCGTCGGAGGAGTCGACTGGACCACATTTTCCAAAAGAAAGCGTCCCGGCGGCCGGCAGGCAGGCGACTGCTGTTGAGAAATTGTTATGACTCTCTGCCTGTGGCCAGAGCAGGCCGAGAAGGAGAAGTGCCTGCTGCGGCAACTGGATTGGGCGGACGCATTTGTGATTTAGGTGCGGTTTGATATTTGAGCCACACAAAGATGCAACAAAAACATAAAAAAGATACAACGATCGCCGGGCACATGTGCCAGGAGAGCAGAACAGCGCAGCGCAGCACAGGCAACGGCTTATGGACAGATCGCATAGCGGTTTGTGCCACTGTGCCCCACTCCCTCCGCCAACGTTCGTGGCCTGTCGCCCCACTTTTGTCGAGCACGGTCCACACTAGCCTACTTCCAGCGCTGCGGAAAATTAAACACCTCTTGCGGCTGACTGCCAATTTTCGGTGTGTGCAATAACTTTGTGGTCTTGGCATGAAAATGGATGGAAATTTGCTCGATAAATGGCCAGCGGACGGAGCACCTGTTGGGGTGCCACGGCGCTCCGCCCTTTCTCGCTGGCGATTGTGGAAACTGTAATAAATGCTATAAATTATTTCCTCTTTACTCTTAATCTTTCCCGGCTGAAAGCAAAAGGCGCTTGTACATGCTGCCCGCTGTGGCCATAACGGGGACCGGCTCGCATGTGGCTGACTGAAATTGGTAGCGACAAAGGGCGGTCCCAGGGTGGGCGTGGGTGGCCACAGAGCAATGGGTAAAATAACACGAGCTTTTCCCACGAGACATCCCCACAGATAAGATGGGCAGAGGAACAGAGGTTCATGCATACAATTTTCAGTCTGTCGCTAATGGCTACCAGAATGCGGATAAAGAACTCAAACTTAATTCATTTTATCTGTATCGAATTTAGGTATTTTTAATGGTTGAATTTAATTTAGAATTTTTAAATTTCTCTCTCTTCTACTGCTCCACTGTCTTACTCTCTGCTTTATGTGGAATGGCGAACCTTTGACTAATTGGAACCACTAAAAAGTTTTCATGTTGGCATGCGTGTCTTCAATTGCAGTCTGGTTTCCCTTCCCCCTATCTTTCTCTCTCTCTCCCTCTCTCACTCTCTTTCCCTGTGTGTGGGAAAATTGGCCTCTTTGTTGTTGGGAATTAGGTCTGAAGTTTACTTTCCGCTGTCTTTGTTTTTCTTGACAACCCACGCGGCAAAGACAACAAAAGCAGAAGAGAACTTGTCGTCGAGCAAAAACAAATCCAGAAGTGGCCTGGGCCTGTGCCATGCTTTGTTCAGAGACAAGGCCATAAAGTAGCAGCTTCCCAGAAACTGAGCAGAATTTCCCGAAACTGGCCAAACGAGCGCGTCCATTGGTCCGTTTGTCCATGGTCTGGTGGCTCTAGCTATGGCTGAGGCTGAGGCCAAGGCTCTCACGTCTTTTGGGGACCAGTTTCAGCCAGCAGCATCAACAACTTCAACGACAGTCGACAGTTGCCTACAAAAACAATCGCCGGCGTCGCTGGCACTGGCTTTGGCAGAGGCCTGTTTTGTGTTTGCAATGCTTTTGGTCGCTTTTCATATAAAATCGAAGTCACTGGCGGAAAATTCGCATTAGGTTTTCTATCAAGACGACGATGTCAACAGCAGCAGAGCAGCAGACGGCGTGACATTAAAGAGCAGAGCGTAGACGCGGGCGTTGTGTGTGTTGAGAGTGTGTGTGTTTCAGTGCTGAAAGGATAAAGCCAGGATATACCAAATACGACTATATGTAAAGACAATAAGTGGCAGACAACTTTAGTGCTATCCGAAAACAAAGAAAAACATATAACCGAAACAAAACAAAAGACAGAGAAGAGGTCCGAGCCATGCAAACATTAAAGGTCTGCACGCTGCTGGCGTTCTTCCTCGTCCTCGTATCGGCCAGAGGCAGCAAGCGAAGGGATGGCACCCTCACGGTAAGGTCCAGGAAAGTTCCGCGATAACATTGGGCATTAATTGCCAGTGACAAGGATACAAGTTTTCCCTCTAAATAAGAAGCCAAATCCAAAGTCAGTGGAGGACCATTTTGTTTTATCGGAATTTCATCTCTTGTGCACTCAAAGGAAGAACAGAATGGACAACCACAAGATAGCCTGCAGCCAAACTTCATCCATTGTCCCCCCATTAAGCCCCATTTCCGATCATTCCAGATAACCGATGATGAGCGGCGGAACATCGAGGATTTTCTGCTGGCCAAGCTGAAACAGAACTGCAGGCAAGAGGATGACCGTGCCTGCAGGATGATCAAGATGTCCATTGTTATGAATCACCTGTACCTGAACACTCGCTTGGACTTGGGCGACCGAGTAAAGGTCACGGAGAACTGGTAAGTGGGTGTTGGGTGGTGGGAGGCTGACGAGTGTCCCATTAGCTGTATTGTCGCATCCGTAGGAACATTTCGATGGTACCAGATGACCCGGAGGTCAACCAGTTGCTGGCACGTTCCATGGGCTCCGATGAGGAGACGTTTGCCCTGCTGATGGCCAACAAAATGTGGAAGTACATCCGGTCACGTTCGCTGCGCTACAAGTTCACGGACAATGCCGACTTTGTGATGAACAGCGATCCGGAGGGCAGCCTCAATATTGGCGTCTCCGTGCGGCCCCTAGAGGCACTACAGGAGGGTCGCGGCAAGATGAAGAACATGGGTCCCATGCTCATGATGATGGCGGCCAAGACGGGCATGGTCGGCGCCTTACTGCTTAAGGGTTTATTCCTGCTGGCCGGAAAGGCTCTAATTGTGTCAAAGATTGCCCTGCTGCTGGCGGTCATTATATCGCTGAAGAAGCTTCTTTCCAGCAAGAAGACGATTGTCGAGGTGCCCTCCCACCACGACAGCTACAGCTCCGGCTGGGCGCGTGCCTTCGACGGCTTCGTGGAGGGCCTGGTAGATGTGCCGGCCGATATTCTGGCGAAAGAGGTGCAGCACCAGCAGGAGTCCCACGCCCAGGACATGGCCTACAGCGCACAGCAGCCGGCCAAGGTGACGCAATAAAAGTAGTAGTTCAACTGCAATTAAATTGTTATTTATGTTATTAGATCAGGAATGAACTAAATTGGGTTTTCTGCTTAACAGCACTTTCCTGACGGCTTAGGGAAACTTTTCTCATGCTCTCTCTGTGTCTCCATCTACCCCTTTGAATCTTTCTCTGCTTGTATCTCTACATGGTAGGTAGTTTGTGCTTTCTCCACTTTCTCTCTTCCTTCTGCACAATTGCGCTCTTTCTTCACTCTCTTTTCACTTACTTTCCCTCTGTGTGTTTTCTCAATGATGCTCATTCTCTCATTTGTAATTTATTTATACTTACTTTAACGCATTTATTTATTAATATTTATTGCATAAATAAAAATTATACCCGAATCATTTTAATTTCTGAACAACTTTGTGCTCCATTCTTTAATGTTTTTTTTTAGTTTTTGTAGCATTTGATTGCTAATTACAGAGACATTGAACTAGACTAAATGTGTGCGCTAGGTTTCACTAAATTAAGAACAAATCAATAAATAATAAATAATAACAATAAATAAGCTCATTAAATTAAAAGCAGCCTAAAGCACTCCACGTGGCCGGGCGAGTGGGATCCCTCATGTTTCGCAATCGCTTGTCACGTCCGCTGTTCCTCCTATGGCAGCAGAACAACCTTCTCCTCACCTCCTCCTCCTCCTGGTCGACGCGTCTACGGTCTTTGGTAGCGGGCATTGGGGTGGGCGGGCCAACAGCTGCACTAATTGCCTAATCATCGCCTCAGGAGCGGTAGTAGGGCATGTGCGGCTGGACGTAGTTATAGATGAGTGGCCGCCTGACTGGATTGGCTGCAACATACACAGATGAGATATTTAATCAGAGTTTTTCTGCTTTCTTGAGTGCAAATAGTTGGCCATCGGTAGCGGAGAAAAATGCAGTATATCAGGGCGTGCCCAGGTGTGATAATCACACCCCTAGAAACTCTATCCCGAGTGTCTCCTAAGAGCTAAAAAGTATTAGAGACGGAGAAAATCGTTCCAGTTGCCTCCATTATTTATTTTCAATTAAGATTTTCTGTCAGCTGCGAAGTATGCAACGATTTCCACAGACACATAGAGGCCAGTGTGTACACATTCGCCTTTTAAAGACTCCATTCAGTGACTATATTTTCAGGAAACTCAGCTTTCATTGAGGTGTGAGTGTGTTTCTGTTGATTTGAATTAAAGTTTCATTCATTTCTAACACTTTCTGTTCTAGATATGCCAGGAACATAGAAAAGACTTTTGACACGAGACGCATTGAACACTCCATACGCTTGAAAAGTATGCAATTCATAGTGGAAAACACCTCAAATTTTAGGGGGAAGTCGAAATACATATATCCAAAACCATATAATGGGAAATGTGAATAACGCATTTTAGAAATAAGTTCTCTGCGGAAAATGTTTGTGCTTTGACTTTGTGATCCGCAGAGAGTGCTTTGGACAGGACACCATCCCAAAATACAGCAAGTGCGCGTGCCAAGAAAAAAATAAAATAGATAAATACACTGCTCAGTCATCATCCTCATAGTCGTCCTCTATGCTGGCCTCGGCCGCCACAGCAGCTTCCGCCAACGTATTGAAAGTGTTCATTTTAGCGAGGGAAGAATAGGCTGGACGTCGCCCACGATATCTGGTATGGCGCCGCGACCACTTAGGACCACCCCAACCCATACCCATGGCTATCTGGAAAAGCGAGAGGACTGCATCAACTTACACTTACTCTTCGCCATCCAAGAGTCCTCACGTTTGATTTTATGGCCCAGGCCGCCGAGACCGCCCAGAGCTGCCAGCACCTGGGTGTGGTTGCTGCCGTCGCTGGAGACCTGTGAGTGCAGATGACTCTCGGCGCTGAGGCTCTCCAGGCCAGGATGACCGGGCAGCTGGCCGCCGCCGGCCATCGCTAGATGATGCAGCGAGCCTGGATACATCTCTGGAGAGATATCGCCGCCATGAAGACCACCATAGTCCATTCCATAAGGCATCATATAGGGGGTTTGCTCCGGAAACTGATACATCATCCTAGTAAAATCAAAGTCGGACTAGGTAAAGAGACTTGTTAAAAGATTGGCAGACTCACTTTTCACTGGCATTATCCATCAGCTTCTTGATCAGGACTATAGCGGCCACGACAAATGCGATTTTTGATAGGATTAGAGCCTTCAGAGTGAGCAGACCCACCGCCTTGGCGGCCACCATTGTCCAACCAAAAGTTGTCGCTGCCAGATACATGGGTATGAGCATCTGGAACTGCTTCTTGTCCTGGTGCTGATGTCGTCGGCGTAAGACTCCTCCACCTCCACCCCCACCTCCGCTATCGCCACCTCCTAGTCCACTTAGTAGGCCGCCTCCCCCGTTACCGCCGCCTCCAAGGCCGCTGCCACCTCCGCCACCAAGCAGACCTCCACCGCCGTTGCCCTGCAGCCGCCCTGTAGTTGGATTTGAGAAACAAGACACGTTTTATGCTTTATGGCCGTAATGGCTACGGTACGTATACGTAATAGTACGACAGAGAACAGGACTGGATTGGCTTGTTCTCTGATGTTATGTGATGTGATGTGATATGATTGATGGGATCCTGAGTCTAATGTGTATCGAACGTCGGTCTAAATGAGGATAAATAATGACAGTTTGGGCTGCCAATTTCATTGATATGCAGTAGGCAATGTAATAGAGGTTTCTGCCAAGTTTTTAACTCAGGCAGGGTCTGGGTCGGAAGCCTAAAGTGTTGTGACATATGTAGCCTGTCGTTAACTGGAAAGCGGGTTGCATGCCAAGTGGGAGCAGCTGGTGATGGCTCTCGAACAGAGCTAAATTTTGTTTGTTTGGTTGTCAAACACATGTACGAGTACATATGTCAAGTGTTGATTGGGTTCCTGTCATTCATTACCTGTGCCGCTGGAGGCCTTCTTCAGGAGCGCCACCTCAATGTAATCAGTGTCGTCTTCCGATCGCTGCACACTAAACACCATGGGGCCAACGGGCACCCGCACGGCATTGCCACTGACAAAGTCCATGAAGCTGGCCAGTCCTCGGCCAGTGCCCCACTTGTGCTTGTGTGTTGCGTCCAGGTCGGGGAGCCTGACCAGGTCGAAGAGTCCCAGCTTGATGGTTTCGCCCCGTCGGTACGAGGCCATGATCCCATTGGCAACGCCGTACAGACAGCTCGCATTGTTGGCGCACTTCCAGCTCAATTTATCCAAGAGGTCCGTGTTCTCGACGCTCCCTGCCGGATTAGGCGCATGCTTTGAGTGGGAGTGGGCGGTGCTCGCTGACTCCTCTCCCAGCCCGTTGGCCGCGTTGGCACCGCTCCGTTTGTGGATGGCCGCGGTCGTTGGCTGCAGGCCGCTTAGAGCCAGCAGCAAGCAGCTGGCAGCAAGGTAGGGCAACATTTTTTTGACTGATAGTTGTTTATTTTTTGTTTAATTTGGAAGACAACACAACACTGCAAAAAGGACGAGAGCGAGGCGAGCGCGGCGTATCCTTCACATGGATAGTTGTCGACGGGAACGCGAATAGTTGGCAGGTGATGCAGCGCCTTGCAACACGCTGCTGTAAAGACTAATTACTAGACGTTGCATGCAACTCAGTTTTATTGGAGCAGCAGCCCCCATCAGTGGCTGTAGCAGCAGCCGCAGCAGCAGCAGCATCTAACACCGGCTGCGTGCAGCCCCAGCGGCTGCCACACCAACAGCCACAACAACAACAACAAATGCAACACCATAGAGTCTGCTCGCAAACAATTTTGCTACAGTTTTGATTTCAAGTCAACCAGCTGAGTGACGGCCATCGCTCAGCAGGCAGCCGCAGCATCAGAAATCAGACTCTGACTCTGATACTATGCAGTCGCACGTCACTCTGTGCACAGTGGAGCTGATTCGAACAAATCAAACCATTTCCCTTAGTTGGAGCTCAAAATTTTATGTTCAATTAGCTAACGATACGCTTTAACAATCGAATGCCAGAATAAACAATATGGTATTCCACAAAAGTCCATTCCAACTGGTCTTCATGTGCCTTGATTGCTATACCCAACGATCGAAAATAGGAGATTTTAAGTTAAAAAAATACACCTACACTATTTGCTCAAGAGGTACATATGTATCCTGGGGCGGGATACAATTGTATTAAAATATTGTTCTTAAATAACAAACACTAATTACATTAATAAAATCCGTTAACACACCAAGAAAAAACGGCATTGTAAAAAAAACACCAATCCATTCATAAAATAAATATTCGGTTTTTATATGACAACATAGTTAAATTAAATAGAATTCACTTTGATTTAAACATAAATGCATTCAAAAGGGTTTTTAATAGTGTAATATTGAAAGAAAATATTTTCATTCTATGACAAAATGTAATTGACAACATTTTATTTTTTGAATTTCCACTCTCGTAGCAAATCTATTGGTATACATTTTTAAATCTAACTCTTAATACTAAAAATGCAGGGATTTTTTCTCTGGATGTAGTAATTTAAGTTGGCGTCAAAAAAATTAATTGATCCTATAAGTACCCATCGGCATTGCAGCCCCGATTGAATTTAGTGTTGACAAAACAAAATTCGCCCCACTGTAATAATCTCCCTGGGTGCATTCGCCTGGCTGAAATTTGTTTTGTTTTGCATGGAGCTTCTTTATATCTGCTCGGGATGGGGAGCCACTCCCAAAAGGGTCATAGGGTGATCTAATTACCGACAATTGCATTAGCCACATGACATTAAAGTCAGAGTTTTTCAGGTGCAGGTGCAGGGCACTTCACATGAGACTTGGTCGTTGGCCGTGGACGTGGCCAGGCAAATTGTCTGCGCCGCCGGCGTCCACGGCATGCGGCCGCTGTACTAATGCGGCTAATTTACTGCTCATTAATTTGCCAGTAATTTGCGAGAAATAATTTTCGCAGGCAAAAGTAAAAGCAAGGCACACAACAACTCTACACTCTACAACACTCAGCACTTTGCAGTGGGTACTCGCAGTAGTCACAGTCGACAATTAAATTGCAACTTTGTGGTACGGGGACGGGAGCGGCAACGGTACTGGGAGGAGCAGGAGTATGTGGGCACGGCACGCCTCGTCGCCTGCGCCGGACGGGCAGCATATGCAGCGCCACCATTCACAATAAATAAATAAATAATAAGAAAGAAAAGTGAAACGAACTATTAGCTCTCGTTTTTCATAGATCGCCGCAGCGGCGCGTCGGCGGCTCGGCTCAGTTACATTCTGTTGCACACTAGACCGGGAGCGGGGGATGTAACGGGGGGCAGATGCATCATGAGCGAGCTAATAAATATTCACTTTTGAGGCGTTGAGGCAGCCATCAGAGAATCCGCCTGGGCTGCTGGCACTGGCACGCAGACCATCGCGAGTGAGCGAAATAATTGCGGCAGAGCCGCTGCGGCATTGTCTGCAATTTGGAGGCAGTAACACTGGCAATCAGACCTCGACCATTCTTGCTGCGGCACCATTTTGAAGCCATCCAACTGAGCTATCCATCCATCTAGCTATCCTATCTTTCTATTGTAATAACCATAATCTGGTCATCCCACAGCGTTGCCAACTTGACACCCAATACCCAATATCCGAGCTCAAAGCGCAACGCACAAGCCAACGCGACGGTCAATGGCAGCGATGGCCACAAAAGCACAAGTAATGCGAGGCGACTTGGCGTGGTTTCGTTTACCAAGAAAGTGAACCACTCGCAACCGCAGCAGCAGCATCTGCTCCGCCATTGCAACAATGCGCCGGACTGACTGGCCAAGGCCGAGCCACGGACCAATGTCAGGCCAAAGCCCAGGCCCAGACCGAGGATAGTCATTGAAAGGAAAGTGACGACGCGGCTCGCTGCAAATTGTTGCGGGCGGTCGGTCATTCCGAAAGCGGTAATCCGATAACGCTAATATTCGCCATTCATCCATCTTCTTGCCCATCCGCAGCACCAGATTTCTATGTCTTTGGGTTTTCGTGTGCTACCGAAGTTTAATGATCCTTGACTGCAACTGGATCCATTTTAAGCTACAGGGCGGGGCTGCCAACGGAGTTTTGGGCTCTTGAAAATTCGCCTCGTCTTAATTGGCATTCATTTCAATATTCCAAAGGGGTGGTAAGCACAGTGGCCGCACTTAAGTGAAACTAAAAGTTTGCCCGATAACATTTCCTTTCATTATAATTAAAATGACTTCCCGAACCCTTTCTTTTCTCTTGTATTGGCAATTGAAATTAATTTAATAATTAATTCTAAAAGTATCAGTGCAACAAAGAAGTTGTATTATATTCGCACATTGAATGCATGATCTGACTTCTTGGTCCTCAACAAGTGCTTCGACCAGTGCTAATTGAAACTTACTTCTTAACCTCGTGCAACCTGAAAAGGACTTTCCTGAGCCACCCCCAAAAGTTTTGGCCACTGACGACGAAACTTTGTCTGTCTTTGGGCCGGAATGCAAGAGCGCCATGAGCTAAAGTTTATACTGCATTCCCAACAAATTGCTTAGCTATTCGCGCTCAGATTTCAATGAGAAGCTCGCAACTGCGAGCTCAATGAAAGAGTTTTAAGCCTAATTCCTTTTGAGAGCACTCGGCCTGCTCTTTGAATTGTTCACTCTAGATATAATCTAACCCATCTTGAGCCGCAAAAGTTGTTGGCCACCTGAATGACCACCGGATTTGTCAAGGCTGACAGGCAAATTGACTCTCTAGCAGTCAATCAGCCCAAAATTGTCAAGAGTCATGCAAGATATGTAAGTCGCCTGGAAATAGGCGAGCAATTAAAGCCATTTGCTACTTTAAATGGGTTTTATTTTCTTTCCAATAGTATTGTTTATTTTGCTGCCAATTACGTGGCATCTGTTGTGTGCTTTTGCCACTGTTGCATTGCTGCAACTTATTTATTTTCACCGGCACAAATTTCGCTTGCGTTTCAACCGCACTGGGCCTTGTTTTCTTGTTTATTTTCTTCGGTTGTTTTTCTTCACATGGCTTATCGATTGCCTGAGCCCAGCGATTCGTTTAATTTATTTTAATCTAATTGTTTTATAATTAAAAAATATTTCTATTGGATTTCACCAGTGCGTGTCAAAAGTAAACACACTTGCGGTTGCCATGGCATCTGCCAGCATTTTAAAGATTTGTTTTTGCGGTTGCCGTCTACTTGCTATTTGGTCCCTAATTATATTTCAGTTATGGCTCCTGCTGTTCCTGCTGCTGCTGCTGATTCCCAAAAGCCGCACGATACGGGATAGCAGTGCACTTCGTGGCTGATTTTCTTTGCAGTTATGAAAATGTTTTGTGGTTCACAAACGTGTTGCATACTTTGCGGCGGAAGAAGTATACTGTATCTGTGGTATACTTGCAGGAGTTGACTCACAACGCAGTGGAGCCTCGTAAATGAAGAACACGATATTTTTGACAATATTTTACAAATAATAAAAGAAATCTAGTGCATAGAAATAATATTATGTATCGAATCATTTTTATTTTTGGGCTTCAAACTAAAGAGCTTATGGCATCGAATCGCTTGCTGATAGACCAGTATTTGTATCGCCCAATATGAATTCCAAACAAAGCCAAGTTTCTGTTAACTTCCCATTAGACATGCATACTTCACCTGCCCCAGTCCCAGCCCCCAGCCCCACGCCCCACCCAATTCACTTAACAATTGCTGCTTCATTCAATCAAGTCGATTCCGTGCAGTACAATGCACATTGCATCGTTGGGCCCATTGTTGAATGTGCGGCAAATAAGACTCTTCTAATGATGATGATGATGATGCTGCACAACAATCAATTATAACAAGTTTCCGATTCGAATAGAGATACAGATAGAGGAGCCGCATTTGGATTCGGGTTCAGATTCACGTTAAGCCACAATGGGCCCCACTCAGATGAAGCGAATCAAACTGAGTCTGCTCAGCACTTTCCTCCACTTCCACTTCCAATGAACCTGAATCTGAATCTGAAGCTGATGATCTGCTGCCAAAGGGAGAGACTTTCTTTTTATTGCCGTCACTATGGCCGACACCGACACCGACTCCGATTCCGTCTCCGACACAAGGCAAATGTAACGAGCTCAGATCAATTTTCGGTTCAATAACGTATTGACTTGACTTTTTTGTTGTTGCGGTAATGTATTTAGTTTTTTACTTCGTTTGGGTTTTCCAGAAAATGTTTGTTTGTGTGTGTTTGTGTTGGACAACAATATGATAAATATAAAAATTAATACATTGAGAGTGAAAGTTATTGCTTTTGGAGCGCAGTTGATCATTATCATCATCATTGTGATCATCGCTTCCAAATGGAGCGGGGCAGTGGCAGAGAAATGGCGATAATGACGATCGAAAGGGGATTTCGAGATGCTGAAAAGGTGATTTCTTTCCGCGGCTCTGATGGACCAAAGTCACGTTAAGTTGATTAATAAATTTTGTGGTATTACAAAATACCCAAAAGATGGCCATGCTGTTCGTTTGTTGGCTGTTGGCTTATGAAATCCACAGAAGACTCTCTTTGGTAGCCTCTTTCTAATTAAATGATGGCCTCGCAGACACCCCGATTTGTGTTACACGCTAACCAAGCCACCCTGTTACCATTTCTACGGTCGGGCGACCCATTTTTATGACCGTTGCATGAGCAGTCCAACGCAAATTGCTACTAAACGTCTTCATTGCTCATCTATGGGGCGGGGTAACTTTCGCTTTTTTCGCTTACACGCTTCCCCTCCTCAGTGGCGTGTCGGTGTCGGCTAATAGAGTTGTTTGGGCCTGAGAACCGCAGATCGTGCAGGGTACTAGGTGTGTGCTAGGAACAAGCCCAGCAGCACTTTGACCACTTCTAATTTGTATAATTTGGTGGCACTGGATAGCTGCCGTCGAGTTGAGTGAACCATTCCGTCCCAGAGAGAGAGAGAGAGAGAAAGAACCAGCCGAGCGCATCCCACGGCTGGTCGACCAACTGACCGTTGAAAATTGAAAATTGCAACGGCCACTGAAGAAGAAAATTGCACGGAAAAAGCAGACGCAAACGCAAAGCCAAAGAAACGCGAACCGAAAGCATTTTTCTTTTCAGTTTTCAGGAGCGGAGCACCATTGTTTTAATTTACAATTGTACAATTGTGACAATTTGGATTCCGAGATGCTTCACTGCCTTCTCGTCTGGCCTGGGCAGGCCGGCCTTTCTGGGCCCTTGTGGGAAAGTGGCCCGGGAAATGGCGACTATAAAATATGACCAGGTGATTGTCAAGGCTTTTAGTTGAACTTGGATCGTATTGCCAACATGTTCCGCGTCTTGCCACTACTCTGCCTTCTTCTGGGCATCGCCACTGCCCGGTCGGAGAACTGCGATCATGACGTTATTGCCCCCACGCTCTTCTGCCGAGGAGAGCGCGCCCTTCGCAACGTCCTGCGGAACTTAAACAAAAGCGACAAGCCGCTGGTGGTGGTCCGTGGCCTGGAGATTGTGCCCCTGCAGAATGCCACATCAGTCGAGGAGGATTCGGAGCAGGGCCTGCTGGACAGTCTGGCCTTCTATCTACGGACCCACGAGGTGAATGTGAAGCTGGCCTACCTACTGGAAGACGACAGCAACGGCGAGGTTGCAGGTGGGTTTGTTGTGGATTAAAGTGGCAAAAAGAATAATTTTATTAAATGTCAAACAAGAAATTTGGTGTTCGTGCATGTCTAGGCTCCACACATGTACGAGTATGTCAGAGCCACATAGCAAAAATATTTGAGCCACAAACTGGACAGCACAAAAACTAGAATTTGCATGGATTCCGACATACGTAGAGCAGGAAAAACTAAAACCAAAAGAAGTCCAGTCATAACTGTGGGGTATTTTTCTTTTTCAGAAGCCCGCAAAAAGGACAAGGGCCAGGGAATGATTTTGGCAATGGCGTTGATGTTTGGCAAAATGATGGCTGTTCTGGGAATTGGGGGCATTGGAGCACTGGCGATGAAGGCGCTCGGCGTGGCGATGGTAGCCCTAATGATGGCCGGAATGCTGGGTCTTAAAACAGCAGCGCAGCACGGCGGAGAATCCAGTCACAGCATTTCATACGTAACCGGAGAGGGACATCATCACAAACGCCGGCGGCGTTCCACAATGCAGAAGCCCGTCGCAGTCGCGGGTCAGCAACCCATGGCCTACAGGGGCTGGAATTGATTCCCCGCTGTTGTTGTTGCGCTCTTTGTTAGTACCTATATATAGCATATTAATAACTTATCCATCATGCAATAGACACAAGTTGTTTTGTTTCTGTTCCCAAACGAATAGAGTGCAGTGGCTAGACACTCGAGACATGGACTCTGGACAGTCGTGTCGCTCTTTTGCTCCGGTTTCTGCTGCTGTTGCTGCCTTGGATGCTGCTGCTCTTCGGTTTATGAAATCGGTGAAAGTTTATTTGAGCAGAGCTCGTATTCTGCTGCCAGCATCAACAGCACAAAGCTGGCGGCACCAGAAGGCAACCTACACATCACCACTGCCACATCAGTTGTATCTGTCGCTATACACTGGCATCGGATTGGGACACACAGTTACTCAGGAAACTTGGAATTTTGTAATTTAATTTTCTTTAGGACATCACAAAAGACTCCAGGAAAAAGTAGGAATGCTCTCCCGTTTAGCTTCTCTTTAATTGAATATGTTAAACAGGAAAATATGGGGTACATTGAAGAGCATTAGGCGTTCGTCTTGCCACTTCCTGCCTGTGCATGTTGTCATCATTTGTCAGCCAGCTTTCTTGCACTCTTATCGATGTTTGGTCCAAGATACCGGATATCAGAGTTCAGATACTTTTCAGCTGGAGATTCTCTGGTTGAGATTAAATCTGAACTTTTATTTTCGGTGGAATCTGGTACACGAACACAGATACAGATACGAGTGGAATTTGCATAATGCGTGGCCAACTTTCACTGTATTTTGGCAGCAGCACAACGGTTCTTTCTGGTGGCTCCAACGGTCGTCGGACGACCACCTAAACTGCCATGGGCAACAGTAACAACAAATAACTGCCATGACAGGCCCGAATTTTTTGGTTTTGGGCACGCTGCGTTCTGTTACACAATATCATTAAAAGCAACAGCAACCACAGCACTCGAACAGAAAACCCGTTGAGCGCTCGGCAGGGATACCACCATTCCACCGTACCTCATGCCATGCCTTACCATACCCGAGAGGAACTTGCTCTACCTCTACCTCTACCACTCCGTCTGGCTCTGCCTCTGCCTCTGCTTCTGCCTCGAACCTTGCGCCCCTGCCTAATTGCTGTGTCTACTACGGTGGCTACTCTGGTGGCTGCTGCCGCTGCTGCTTCTTCTGCGGCTTTTTCTGTTGCCTCTTCTGCTGCGGCTGCTGGTAACTTTCCCTTTTCAACGGTGGTTTACGAGCTCGACTTGAGCTCGCGTTTGGTCAACGTCTCGTCTGCCGCTGGTAATTAAATTATAAAATAAGTTCATAAAAGTGAATCTCTTGTTTTACAATTTGTATATGATCTCCACACACTGGAGTTTATATAAACCACAACAGAAGTAGTTGCGCGAAATAGAATCTCTAAATTGGATATCGTTTAGGCATCCTACCAGTCAGTTGACAATAAAACCCCAATGCCTTCGACTGGGTTTATGAGCACGAAAACTTTAAAGATGATGATGACGACGACGACGTGTGTGAATGCTGGCTTCGGTCCACACTCCACTGCATAAATGAAAGTTCATAAAGAAATTAGCTGATTAATCGTCGTTCGATGAGCTTGGAAAATGACCAAGACAAGACGAGCTGGGCCTGAAGCTGATGCCGAAACTGACTGAAAGTGTCACGCAGCCTACATTTTAGTCGCTGCCACAAAATTTCACTTTTCAATGATGCTGCGCTGCCATCAGCTGAGCGCTCCCCGTTTCGAATGTAAATTAATATTTAACCCAAATACCGCAAATTCTTTATACGAAATGCTGCGCCTCCATATACTCGTACGAGTATCGGCTGAGATGGAAGTCCGGTTTGGGCCTAAATCGTAGTCGGAGTCGGAGTCTGCATACATAATCTTCTTTTTTTGGTACCAGCATTATTATGCAAATTTCGGATTAATTCAAATGACCGTAAAAGGGAAAATCTGTTCTATTAACTTGACATTTTTATGGTTTTGTGAAATCTTCGGGGTGTGTTGTGGGTTTTGTCTCCAAGTTACTTTTACTTATTAAATTATGCAGCTCCGATGTTAATCTGAAAGGAAGCTGCTGAGGAAAGTAATTATTATTAAATGGAATATCGATAGCCAATTATCTTTAACCAGAGATTGTAAGATTCCCCCGACTCCTTAATACGTACTCGTGTAGTCCTCTGGTCGAATTTCAGGTTTTATTCTTTTTTTTCTTATGCAAACTAAATTGCATCATCGCATTTCACTTTCCTTGATTCCTTGACACCGTTAACCAATTTAGTTTATTGCAAATATTTCACATATAAATATATACATATCTGTTGCCTGATGTGTTTCCGCTGCTACGGCTGCTGTGTGAATATGGCTTACTTCTGACCACGACTTTCACCGAAAAATTTCTGCTATTTATTCATTAAATTTTTGCTGCTCTGGTGCTGGTGTTGGCCCTCCGATGCCTTTGTTGGTGGTTCTGCTTGTGCTGTAGTTGTTGTTTAATAATACACACGCGCACACTTACATGGAGAGATACGGCATTCTTTTTGCATGACCACTTTGAAAAAAAAAGTTCATATAAAATTAAATGTAAAATCCACAAGAAATTTTTTTAGCTTTGCAAACGCAAACAAACCCGCAATGTGGCAATTGATTGGCAAAATACGAGCCAGGGCCAGGTGGAAAAAAGATGTCAGCAAACAATGTGAAATGGTGCTGCCAATTGATTCGCTGTTCAATCAGTCTTTCACTGCTTTTGTTACTGTTGGTGTTGCTGCTTTGGTACGGTACATCAACATCACCGTTAACTGCATGGCCAGCGCCAGCGATAGCCATCAAAGCTATGAAGCTTCGTCTCTAATTGGTGGACAGATCGTTCCGTAACGCATGTTTTTCCGCCCGCCAGTCAGCCATCCCCGGCGATGATTTCGATGCTTATGCAAATCAGTCGAAAAATAAAAGGAAAAAAACTTTCACGGCTAAACATTTTGACTTTAATTTAATTCAAATGGCCAGGAAAAATAACAACACAGCAACGGCCGACTGCTGATAAATAATACAGTAAAATTATCTCTGTGTGGGACACAACGGTCATCCCATTCCCCGCCGTCATCGTGGTCTCGCAGTCGTTCGACTAAGCTAATGATTTTGGAGCCCAAATTGATGTCAGCCAAAATGAAAGTGAGAACACGATGATATCTCTCCATCCAATGATGATGGCTGGGCCTTAAAGTAATCTTCTATTTAAGTCAACTCTCAGATCTCGGATCACCGATCTGCTGGTTGGCCATTGCCGTTGGCCTATAAGTAATGTAATTATGTAGATTTTCTAGATTGATATTTGCTCACATTTTGGGGTGCGTGCAACCAACTTTCTTAAGATACTTTTAAGATTATAGCTTAAAATAAGAACAGTTACAATTCGATTAATGCCCAAAACTATGTAAATTTGTTGGCTTTTTATTTTATTTTATTTGATTTTTTTTTATTTTGTATGTATGAAATATTTTCGTACACTTCGGATTTCCGTTCAAGAACCATTGTGCTACAGATTTTTGCCTGGTGTTGAATGTGTCCTGAATTTTTTGTAAATATTTGTCTTAATTAATCCTTGAAATAATACTTATAAAATATCCATTGACATATGACATCCCGATTCCTCTTGTTCCACTCCTTGAAAGAAATGTAAAATAAATAAAATGTGAAAAAGCGTCTGTTTATTTTAATGGAAAAATGGTTTTCTTCCATTGGGTCACTTTGGGTGTCTGATGTAATATTCAGACACCCAAGCAGAGCATTGTTTTTTCTTTGTTTTTGTCGAGCATTTCGAGTTATTTGGCAATTTGTTTACCCTGCTCTGTGACAGCCATAAACAATAACAACAGCAGTGGCAGTGGCAGTGCCAGTAGCAAGAAAAGTGGTAAGAGCAACACCCCAAACATAGCAGCAACAACGGCAACGGCAACGGCAACGGCAACGGCAACAGCCATAACATCATGCAGTGGAGGGTCCGTCCAACTACGAGCGAAATTCATTCATAAACAGCACACATTGGTCGACACTTGGACGGCTGCTTTTCGCATGAATGGCCTGCTGGCAATGCCTGCTGGCTGGCCTGGCTGTTTGTCTGTTCGGCCATTGGCCATGCCATCGGCCGAACGCTGGCACATGCCAAATGGCTGGACGCGTACGCCGTTCGGTGTTCGGCGCGTGGACCAACATAAGTTTGCGGTAAAACGGATGTGCATCGGGGTGTGATTGAGTGCACAACTAAGTGTGTGCGCTTGCAGCGCAGCTATGTTTTATGTTTGTGGCGCACACTGAACTCATTTGTATTCAAATATATGCCAATTGCCATCCGGTTAAAATTGAAAACAAAATTTCGACTTGAAGATGGACCCCAGACCCCAGACCAGACCACAGGCTTTGTTGTGTTGCCGCTTTGATTTTCTCTTGTGGCCATGCGGATGCTGCACCCTTTAGTTACGAAATGCTCCGATGGGTGTTCAGCTTTAAGCGCTTTATGCTGTTACCGTTACTACCATCGACGTCACATGGACCGGCCACGAAAGCTGATTAAAGTGTGGTAGAAAATTACACATACGCCCCACTGGCAAGCGACAATTTGGCATCCATTATGCACATGATTCAGGGGTTTCATAAGCCACACAACAGATCCGTCTGATAGTGTCGGATGTCGTCAGCCACATTCACCTTGAAACGGGAGCCCGAATCGGAGTGCCAGCCATTGACTCTTGGCCACTGCGCCTCGCCTCGTGAATTCGACTTCAACTCTGTGCTAGCAATGCCCGCAATGCCAGCCATTCCCAACAAAACAACCAACCATCCATCCATCCATCTGTATATCTATCTCATCTCATCTCATCTCATCTCTCTCCTCGCATCCGTTTCAGTGTGCTCTTCGTGTAATTTCTCTTTCATTTCACTTGAGCAATTGAAGCGCGTTGTTATTTGCACTTTTGCTAAGCTCAAATTGTTGACTAATGTGTCACAATTGCAGAGTCAGGCAGTTTTTAATGGTTGGGGCCCAAAGCAGCGTTTTCACTTGCTGAGTCGACCCCATAAGCCTATAAGCGAATGTGGCCCAAACCCAGACCCGGGAACAGGTAAAGAACGTGGCATATCGTTGATCCTGATCAAATATTCCTGCGTCCTGCTGCCCTAGTTGCATAACCGACGATATAAATCACAGTTTATGTTGCGTAATAAAACCTAACCGGCAACAACAATAACTAAAATGGTAGCAGCACCAACAATAAAGTCACGAAAATGAAAAGTAATTTCAAGGCGCGCACATGCGATAAACCAAAAACTATTCCCAGTCTGCCCTGCCCTGCCGGCCCTCCCGTCACCCCTCGCATGCGGTGGGGAACGGAGATGACACACAGTGGAGACCAGGGGCCAGAAATAACAGTAGTATGAAAATATAATACATACAACTTTCATTTCTTGCGGGCAAAAAAACGGAGAGGAGAAGAGAGAAAAAAACAAAAGCGTTCAAAATTAACAAAAGCAGAAGAATATGACATACATATGGGTGAAAAGACGGCGGGGGAGGGGAAATGGGAGAGAAAAGAGCACAGACCATCCGATCCGGGAGAGAGGCAAGAAAGGCTGCTGATGGTGCTCTCTGCGGAAGGTTAAGCGGCTGCACAGCGCACCTGTTTATCACCTCATGTGTTGTAATCTGTGCGGCTCCAGAAACAAAAGCAGCAGCAGTAGCACCAGCCACAAGCATCTAAAAGTGTACGTATTTACTACGTATACGTAGATGTTTGTTGTGTGTGTTTGTAGAATGCTACAAAAGCCACTACTCTCTGCTCATGTGTGTGTGTGTGTGTGCGAAGATGAGCAGAAGAGTCTCGTGGGTATGTGTGTGTGAGAGTAGGCGCGAGAGCAAGCAGACAACCTTGGTGCTGGCTGGAGCTGGCGCGCATGCTCTCTCTTCAGAAACTTTCTCGCGCTCACACAGAGCCCTGTGAAGCCGCCGTCTCCGCTGCCGCAGCCGCACACTGACGTCGCCAGCGACTTTCTTTAATGCGGAAGCAGACAAAAGCTTGTAAGCGCGCTGCCTGCGCCTGCCTAATGCGTCTTCTAAGCGTAGATGCTGAGATGCTGGCACTGCCGCTGCCGCTGCTGCCACTGCTGCCACCGCTACTGGTGCTGCTGCCATTACTGAGCGAGAGAGCAGCAGCAGACACGTGTGAAGACGTTGCCGTCGCGGTCGTGTCGTAGGGAACGCCGAGCCCTCTCGCATTGTACGGGCGGCATATACCCGCTGTCGGCGTCGCTGCGCTGCCTGGGTCTTGGCCTGGCCCGGCTCTGATCTGGCTGTGTGGCTCTGTGTGTGTGCACTTTTTACATAATTTTACGTTATGCCGCGGCAAGGCATCCGTTAGGTTGGAAACTCTTTAAAAACAGCCTGACAGCGTCGAAAAATTATCAAACCGCAGCTTGTTCCATTCGAATGAACACACAGTGATTTCGGTGGTGCCCAAGGAATTCAGTTTAGTTCAAAACCAACACACAACCATGAAGTTCTTCATTGCCACCGCTTGTGTCCTGCTCTTGGCAGCGGGCATCTCGGCCGATCCTGTCAAGGCCGCCACCGAGGAGCAGTCGGGTGCATTTGCCAAGTGCCTCGACACCGACTCCATTTCGTGTCTGCAGCTCACGGTACGGATTAACCATCAAGGATTACATTGCCCATTTATCTATACTAAAACCCGCCCAATAAGAACACTCTAAAGTGGCACAGTGAAAGTGAAACGCCCACAAAAAAAGAAAAGAAAACTATAATTTGTACCAATCATCAGCATCAGTTGATGTGATCGATTCGATCTCAGTGAAAGTCCCTGTGTCATGTGATTTCCCCAAGACATACATACGCAACACAAAATTCCCCAAGGATGCGAAAGTGAAAGTGCAAGACCTTGAGTCATTCTCTGCGGAGTGTGCCTGCACTGCAGCAAATTAACCATAAAACAAATCAAGACAACATAACACCACGAGTTTTGCTAATCTGTGCCTTCCTTCCGTGTCTCCCCTCTTTCTCTGCAGCTCTTCCGCAAGGCAAAGTCCATCTTCGACAATCCCCAAATCGAACTCTTCGGCGGCGTCTCTCTGGTCAAGGCCAACGAAGGACGTCAGGGCAAGTCTCTAGACAACTCGGTCGCCGTCGAGGCAGCCCCAACTGTGGAGGCCCGCACCGCTGAGATGGGCAACTACTTCATGGACAACGCCAAGAGCTTCTTCGCTGAGCGCTCGCTGAACTTCAACTTCGCCAATGCTGCCCGCAGCGTTGCCCGCGCCATTCCCGATGACATCAAGGCTGATCTCCGTGAACTGGTTGTGGAGTCCCGTACCCGCAAGAAGAAGCTCCTTAAGAAGTTCCTGCCAATCCTGTTGGGCGTTGGTGCTAAGATCGCTGTCCTCGGCGTTGGCTCCATCTTCGGTCTGCTCTTCCTGGCCAAGAAGGCTCTGGTTGTGTCCGTTATCGCCTTCTTCCTAGCTCTGGCTGCCGGCGCGTCCAGCGGTCTTGGTCGCATTGGCGGCTCAGGCGGCAGCGGTGGTCTGCTCGGCGGTCTGGGTGGACTTTTCGGTGGCAAGAACGCCGGTAGCTCCTCGTCTGCCAGCTCCGGTGGTTGGTCCTCGGGCGGCGGTGCCCCCGCCAGCAATGGCTGGTCCTCGGGCGGTAGCTCTGGCTGGGATACACATGGTGCCTACAGCTCCCCAGTTGCCCAGACCATCGCCTACCAGGGCTACAAGCAGGCCAGGCGGTAAGCTCTGAGCCCCATATCCCCTCGAAGCAGGACCCCATCGATGTCCGGGTCCGTGAAGGAGAGAGAACATTCGCGAAAATGATGACCAGTTAATTAATGCCTATATTTATATTTACTTATAAATTATTTATTTTAATTTATTTACTTGAACGAGACGAGAGTGGGGCGGCGGTCGCTACTGGCTGTCGCACCCCAACAAAAAGTGCCTTCCATTAGTAACTCTCGGCCCAGAGAGCCACCACTACAACCACACAAACACACACCACCACGTTTCATCTACACCAATAACACCAGCCACAACGAAAACAACAACCGTCAACAACCTCCACCGCCTTTCTACACACCCAAATTTCATTCCTCTCTTCACACTTCTTCAGTCTGTAGAGCTCTCTACAGCTCTACACTCCATACTCTTTCTGTAATTTCATGGCTGCACCTCTGATTAATGGACTCTCAGTGTTTGCAACCGACTAGTCGCGTCCATCAATCAAGGTCAGCCGCCGCCTTCTCTCCCTATCCATCTAACTGTAACTGTCTTTCATATCTTTTCACTATACATCTATCTGTCTATCTATCTATCTATCTATCTATCTATCTATCTATCTATATATCTGTCTATCTTTATCTACATCTGTACCTTTATCTAAATCTATCTGATTTTTCCAACTTTACCGCAAAGGAAAACTCAATCAAATGCTGATAAATCAAAGAATCAAATAATAATTCAACATAAAAGAAAAATCATATACACAAATTGACTATCTTTTCCATATACTCCTACTATCTTCCTATCTTTCTTTTTCTATACAGCCATCTCTGTCTTTCTGAAAAAACTTTTCCCTTTCAATTTGCATACGCAACCTTTCATCTCTTCTGCAATCTTAGCAGCCTCTCCAAAACATCACTTATACGCCTCGTTGTCTGGCCGAGCAATTTGCATTTGAATGGCGCGGGCAACTTTCATTTCATTCTTTGCTATCAGACACAAAAATCGAACTCTGAAAATGTTTTCTAAAATTTCACCCACTTATTTCATTTTTTCCTCCATCTCTGCCTACTCTTCTTCCTCTGAATCTTCATTTTCACTGCACTTTCTTCGGCTGTGCTCTCTGTGGTCTCTCATAGCCAGAATACGAACAAAGCAATTTGCTAAAAATAAAAACAAACATTTAGCTACGCGCATTTTGGCTCATTCAAGGCGGGGCCGAAGCCAAAGCTGTCCAAGGTCTGGTGACCAGGCAACAATGGGCACTTGTATTTTAATATTTTTCACCTGCCATTCTGGCCATTGTTGTGCGTCGCTTAACACCTTTGCCTAAAGAAAGTTCGAGACGGGACGGGACGGGACGCCAGTTGAGGGCCTGGCTCAATTGAGCCTAAGTAACTGCAGTTGCTGGCAAAACGGCACTTTACAGCCGCCGCCGCCGCCGCTGATGGGTGCTTTACTTATGAATATGACCCAGTTACCAGGCTCGCTCTGCGATGGAGAAGTCGATTGGGATGCTGATGCTGTCGATGTAGATGCTGTGAGCTGTGCACGTAGACAGATGCCATTGACTGCCGCTGACTCTGACTTCTGCTTGAGTTCTGTGTACTTTGGGCCCTGGCTTTCTTTACTCGTACGCCAGCAATTAATGTGTCGCCGACTGCTTTCTGAGCACTTTTCTATGCTCATTTGGGCCGCATCGTATCTGGCCGCTTCACAGTGTTTTGTTGTTTGATTTGTTAAGCATCAAAAATTCTGCTTTTTGCTGTCGTTTATAGCACTGTTTCTTCTTTGGTAGTGGGCACACATACTCGTGCATACGCTTACTCAAACAACTCTCTCATGACTCGGTTTTTTCGGGTTGGTTGTTTGTTAAGTGAAATTTCTAAGTAGTTCTCCATTGACGGTGTCACGCTTAAAATCAATTGCCATTGTCCAGATAGAGATACACAGAAACATGTGTGGTTCGACCAGTCATTCCCGTGTGTCAATCAAACCCAAGAAAAGGCAGTGAAAGACAATCAATCTCCAACACAATCGTGTCATAAATGTTCTGCCTCAGAGAAAAGGGAAAGTGTGAGGAAATCGATGTAGCTGCAGGGACGTCTGTGAAAAATCATTCTTCGCATAATTTTGTTTCAATCAATTTGAGTCTTGGCCTGGGGTGTCCTGTGCAATCCATTCTTTAAGATTCAAATGAATTTCTAAAGAATAGAATAAATCGCCCTTGCGGCAACAGCATAAAATTCAAATAGCTCAGACACCTTTCATATTTCAAATGAAACAAATGTGTTAATCCACTGGGCGGTTCAGTGGAATCCGTGACGTAGTCAGAATAAACAATATAAAACTCTGCGATTTCCAAGAAAATTATGTGTATTTTTTTGCGACTAAGACTTGAGATGACGATGTGGTCTAAGCTTTTGATCTAGTGGCGACACCTATTTAAAGAACTACCGTTACCAAAACTCTACGTAAAATAAACACAACGATCGTTTGGTTGGATTACAACTCTGCGTGATCTAAACTCAAAGCTTTCGGTTGCAGATCTTTGATAAAAGCTGTACTAAAAGTTCGGAGCATTAAAGCTTCGAAAAGCTTCAAAAATATCGATACTAATGATCTACCTCTTGCACCTTGCCAAATTACATGTAAAAGTCATGTAGAAATGTCTTTCGATCCTTTATCAATTCGAATTCTTGATCTTCATTAAAACACTGAGAAAATAAAATCCATATATAATTTCTTTTGCCAAACCAGTGTATTGGACTATTTTTTTTATTAAAAATGATTCAAGCTTTGTCGAACTTTTATTTTTGAAATTCAGAAAGTGTTGTTGAAAATATTCCACAAAAATACACAAAGCTTTGCCAAACAAAATTATCAAAAATTATATATTCGTATATGTATATACACAAATCTTAAAATCGATGTATAAATATACATATATAATATGTACATATACATGTATGTATGTGTGAACAAATATATTATATTATAAATTCCCTATTGTAATTCAAACCATATAAGGAATCATTCTAAAGAAGCTGCCAAATGAGCTGAGAACAAACTTTTGATTATTCTTTTTTTTAAAAGACCGCTTAAATTAACCTAAAGAAAATAAATATAATGGAATAGAAAAGGGAATCCCTTCATTCATTCCTGGTTTAACTGCCTTTGTCAAAGCCTTTTACGGTTTGGAAAACCTGTAATCTGGCGTGGAGTGCTAGTGCTCCAGCCGTCGCCCAGTCCGAGAGCTTTTCCGGTTTGGCGGATGGCAGTTGGTGGTTAGCGGCAAGCGGTTGTCGGTTGGGAGTTTGTAGTTGGTGGTCGCCACTTCTCTTGGGTCAATGTACACTTTACGGATTTGGCTTTGAAACGCTGGCCATTTCACTTCGCAGTGGCAGGGACGGAACCTCGTCCGATGGCTGGTGCAAGGTGCCGGGTGCTAGGAGGCCAGGTGCAGTGCAGTCTGTGAAAGTGTTGCAACTTCCATAGGTGGTGGGATATGTTCATATTATGGTGAGGCCTGACATTGAATAATACAGTCGCCAGTGCAGGGCCGCCAGTACGGATCAGAGTGGAAATAAAGCAAATGGAATGGATCTGTGCCTGGGCCAAAAGCAGTAAAGGTGTGATTTTCAAGTAGCATTTACAACATTTCGCACAATGCTAAGCCCCGGCAGAAGTGTGAAAGTTGTCAGTTTGCCATTGCCAGTGGCCATTGTCAACATATTAACGAACGGAACGGGGAACCAAACAAGACGATGATGTCCATCATAATGATCACTGGTTGACTTGGACAACTTGTTTAACGATTACAAAGCGTGCAATGGAGAGTTGAGTTGAGTTGCTTTTGGCCAACAAAAGAACAAATGTCGACCGACGACAACGAAAGTGAAATGCTTCCTCCACTCTGCTCAACTCGACTCGATCATAATTACGACAATGACAAATTTTTCGTAATGAAATGAAGTTGAATTGCCTTGAAAGTGAAACCTGAGCAATTAAAACGGCAATAGCCACGCCCCTGTTGCTGCCTTCGAGCTTTCGTTTCTTGGTGAACTTTTTCTTGGTTTTTTCTTTTTTTGCTTCTAGCTCTCTTTGCCGTTTCCTCCCCTCCTCCGTGATCTTTGGCGATTACACAATCTGGGCGGAGCTGCAGAAAGGAGCGCAAGGTATTTGCATTTCATGATTCGGCAATTTTGGGCAACAAAAATTTTAGAAAAGAAAGACAAAGCCAAATCCCAAGCCGAGGCTAAAACTGATTATGAAGTGGAAACTCTCACTTTTACGATTATTTTTCTTATGGCTTTCGGTCGGGCATGATCATGATCTCCGCCATCCACCATCATACTCATCGTTGTATGCTGTCGTTGTCGCTAGCCTGGGCCCGGCTCTGCCATCTCCATTGTTACTCGAATTGTGTCTTCTGTCCCGCTAGAAAAGCAGGCATAAAAGTCAATTTTATGCTCAGTTTTTGTTAGTGATTGGCCAACCCAAGCCCAACCCCAACCCCAACCCCAACCCAACCGATCGGTGTCATGAAAGCCGTCATTGCATGTGATTTGGAGCAACACTAAATATCTCAATTAGAAGTTATTGTAGGGAGGACTGGAAATCACCTGATCTGGGTCACGCCTTTCTCTGCCTCTCCGCCACTCGAAAGCCCAAATAAATTCCCCAGCCAGCGATGCGCTGCCATCGATATGGATATGGGCCGCATTTGTCCATCCCAGATGCCAGCATTCATTCATTCATTCAGCCAAATATCTAGCCCAACCCTCTGACAATTAATTAAAGTCAAATTGTTATTTGACGTTTGGCTATGTCTGTTTCTGTCTCCGTCTCCGTCCCCGTGTCCGTCTCTGTCCCTGTGTCTGCTGTGTCTGTTGCTGTGGCAGTGGCAGTGGCAGTGACAGTGACTGTGGCTTTGCTTGTGGCTGCCACGCGCTCCAAGTCCGAGCGAACTATTTTTATTTCGATACCGGTTGGCAGTTGTTGTTGCTATTGTTGCATTTCGGCCTGGCCTGGCCTGGCCGAAGCCAAAGCCAAAGCGACTCTTTCAATTTTCAATTTCTATCATTTTTAAGGCTGCAGCCAGGCAAACGAGTTGCCCCAGCAGCAGCCGCCGAAGAAAGTGCCGGGGCCTTTGGGTTCGCGTCGGTTTGGGCCGCGCCGCGTCGCTCCCCGCTGCTGCTCGACTTTGGCCATCTACATTTTCTGTCTCTCTTCTTCTTTTTGTTGTTTTTTAGTGCGGGCCATATCCGTTTTTGGCTCGATTTATGCCTTTTGATAAAACCCCAGCCAAACACAATCAAGGCTGCGCGCAGACATAGAGGGGCGGCCGGCCATTCATTCAGTTACATCGATGTCGCTGTCGATGTCGATGCCGATGACGAGCGCCGGCCATCGCATCGATTTGGCCATTGGGCAGCCGCCACGGCACGGCCATAGGTGAGGCAGCGCAGTATAAATCGGAAAGATTAAAAAACAAGAAAAAAGTTTCACTTTCTCAAGAGTTTACAGTTACTTATAAATATGGAAGCTTTCGGGCTGGCAAAGTTATTTCTCTTTGGCCCAAGGATAAAATAAATGGCAGAATGAAAAGGAGGGAAAGCACAAAAAGGAAGTGACTGGCAGAGAAGCCTTTAGGCTTCAGGCTGGCATTGTATTTACCACAAAGAGAGGCAGAATCTCTCTCTGCTGCCAGCAGCAAAGGGTATTATGTAGCATGATGAAATGGCATTACTTGGCTGAAAGAGTAGATAAAGGAATAAACATAAGGCAGACGATAGAAGCATTGATATTGCATTGAACACAAATTCATTGTACTGTCAATGTTTCTCATTACGCATACGCCTGTTGGTCATCCCATGTATATGTCGATTGAATTATTTAGATTTCGGACACACACACACAGGTCTCAATGGACAATGGCTGCTGTAAAACATCAAATGCGCCAAATCGATGCATCAGGTGCAATTTGTCATAGATAGAGTAGAGTTTTTACCACATCCGCCACACGGCCACACGAGACATGTTTTGATTTATGATCCAACACGAGGCACAAAAAACATACTGGGGCACGAGCATTCCGGAGTGTATTGGCTTAGGTCAGGCTTGAAATTCCCCAGTGACACTTCTGTACACGAATTATAATCCATTAAGTGCCCTGACCAGCCCTGACCAGATGATGGTGTATCGGCAAAGTGTCGAAGGAAACATGGGACTTTTAAGCAAATCTCTTTCGGCATACTAATTACACGTGGGGGCAAGAAGACAATGGTAATAACCATAAGCAATAACAATGGCTAAGAGCACCGCCAAAGTGTAATGGACATTGACCAGCAGTTGGGCCACTCTAATGGGCCTTGTCTTTGGGCCTTGGTGAGTGCTACGAGAGCTGCAAGTTCATTTCATATTCGCACTCGGACTCGAACTCGGACTCAGACTCGGATTTGGATTCATATTCACTCGCACTCGCACTTGTGGCCATGAACATAAATGCTGAGATATACTCGAGCTCGGTCGTACGCGTACTCGTGAATTTTGTGGCCAGAAACTTTCACTGAAGTTGATTTCGAGCGGCGGTTGTGGTTGTGGTTGTTGTAGTTGTAGTTTTTGTTGTCGCCTCTGCTCCTGTCAAAAAGCATGTACATTTCATTATTAATACCATCATCATGGGGTCCCATGCTGGTCTGGTCATAAGCCGCGACGCGTCCCAGTCGTGACGAAAAGCCATCATGTGCCGCCTTATAGTAACGGACTGGACATTGACACCTGCCGCAGCTATACTTTCATTTGGCAAACATTTTGAGGCTGTTTTGAAGAGTAGAGCTCTGTTTCTACACCGATTCGGGGGCCTCTTGAAAAAGGCCTTAATTATAACTTTTAATTGGCCATGTCGCACTTGGCCAGGCACTCGAGTCGACTCGGGTTGGAATCAAAGCGAGCATGCTCTAGTTGGTTGGCCAAGACAAGCCTTTTTTGTGGCTCTGCAGGTCAACCGGAAATACAGTTTTATCAATCCATTCATTGCTTGGAACTTCTCATCATCAATCTGAGTATTTGCTGTTGTTGTTGTCATTATCACCATCATCGTCGGTTGGTATTTATTCCTTTGGAAGTTTTTTGACCGAAATACCATTGAAAGCAAAAGAAGAAAGTTTCTCAATGCCATCGCGCACACACACACAGACACACACTCACACACACGTGCACAGATATACATATTGTCTTCTTTATTCACTTGGCAGCATTTCCTTCATCGCATTCATTGCGAACCAGTTGGTGGTTATGCGCCTTTTTATTCGACTTAATTTAATTAACAGCGTCGTTTTGAGCAGCAATAAAATAAAAAGTTGTAGAAGAAACTAAAGAAGCTTTGGCTAATCACGAAAATAATGATCATTAAAGGGGAAGGTAATGATCATCCGCAATGCTGCTTACAGAAATTTCACTTTAAAGAATGCATTGGACGGCCAACAGATCGACATCAGACCCATCACTCGACGATCATACGCTCTCCCCAGTCTCCAGTCTCCAGTCCGCAGTCCGCAGTCCGCAAAGGTTGCCCCCGGGCCCGGGGCCACCGAAACGTTGCATTATTTATGCTGCAAAGTGGGGCACCGAGCATCCAGCACCACGCCCTTGGTAGTAGTAGAGATGCCGATGCTGCTGCAGCAATTGCGTGAAAGTTGCGGAAGCTGTCGAGCTCAAAAGTTATCCTCCAAAAAAAGCGAAAGGGCTTGGAGCTTGGGGCAGAGCACACGTGCGCCGCACCGGCAGATATCGGGCCATGAAAACTGCAATTTCGGCAAACTTCTCATGCCGGAAAGGCACTCAAAGTCAAGGAGGAAGGCAGCAAGGCAGGAAGGCGGCCAGGGTGGGCATGACGCTTGATGAGAAGTGAAACCCTTTCTCTTTCGAAAGAAAGCGATTGCGGTGCGGTCCCAGTATGAATTTCTGTACAAAATTTCAGCGAGTAACTGCACTCGTATGCCATAAAGGTTTTTCACGCATTATATAAGCATTTTAATGTTGGCGGCGGCGGCAGCGGCGGCCCCAGCTTCCCTTGCCTGATATTGCGCCATCATTTGCTTACACTTGGCCATCATTTATTCAATATGAACGTCATTTAACGCCAGAGAAATTACATAAAAATGGAAAAAAAAAAACAACGCTAATAAATTATTAAATAAGTGCAGCAATAAACTAGCAACGGTACACCAGCAAAACACGAACAGCACATACCCTATTGATAACCGCTCAACTTTATAACCACACAAATTTGTGTGTTTTAAAACCGTCAAGCCGCTGATTGCAGCGATGACAGTGGCCATTTCCAGAAAATTATTGAATGTATGTACGCCCAGCGTAAAAAATAGACAACAGCAATAAAACCAAATATATATAATTTTTAGCTATATATAATTATTTAGACCAAGTATTTGTTCTACAAAAGCAATATATATTTTAACATTAAGTAAGAACCCTATTAAAGATACTTTTTTTTTATTAAACATATGTTCTCTATGTTTGTATTTAAAAACCCAATGTTTAAGTGAAATAGGTTGAGTTTCGTTTTATTATGACATTTTTCTTTGGGTGTATGCTGTAGAGTGTCAATATCCCCTTATATAGTTTGTATACCCCGTGTGAAGTCTAGGAAAAAGCCTTGGTCCGTGCTTTGATTTTGCAATAGACGGCATCGACATCGACACCGTCACCGTAGCATCGAAATTCGAGTAGCTGTAAATTTTTGGTAGAGTTTGTTGAATTAGATAATTTTAGATTTCAGCCATATCCATAAACGTTTTGTTTTTGGTTCGTCGTGGGTTTTCTATTTGGAAGCTGGACGGCGTTGGGGCGTCATGGAAAGTGAAAGTGATGCCACAGATTACATACCCGATTCGTGCATTTATAATTTGTATCTTCGACCAGGTTGCCAGGTGTGCTAAAAACAAGGGGGACGAAACACAACGGTTATGCTAATGGGCGTGGCAGGTTTTCGAACTAAATGATTACAACACAAGCCGCTAATTTTTGTCTGCCTTCGCAGCAGTCGGTCGCGCTGGCTGACCTTTCCCTGCGCCTGTTGGTTCCCATGACACTGGGTAGCCAAGCAAAAAAAACTCAAACTCCCAATTAGACGAACTGCCAGTTGACGGTAAAAGTAGTCATAAATGAGCAAGAGTGAGCTTGCAGCTCTCTGGCTGCAGCACTGGACAGCCAGCCAGCCAGCCGGAGAGTGGGCATTATGACTGTGGCATCAGGCCATGGCTCAAAGAAATTCTCACATTTACAGAGCCGTAAATAGATGAAAGAAAGTCAATTACTGTTGAATTGAAATTTGAGATATTTTATGGTTTTTAAATTGTTATAAATGTAATTAATCTTTTTTTTTTAATAAAAAACAAAAACTTTAGTCTTTTAAGATTCTACTTAGATGACTGCATATCCTAAAATGTGTATTATTTTAATTGAAAGAACTCTCAAATTTCACTAGGAACACATTTTAAGAGTAACCAATCTTCGCAGTCCCAGCAATGATAATTTCCGCTTATCTGATCTTTGTCTTTTTGCCCTTAACTGGGCCAAAGAAAAAGAAAGAAACGCCCACTTGCCTCTTTTCATTGCGGTCGCAAGTTCAAAATGAAGCTATTAAGTGGCAGTTGCAGTTGCAGTTGCAGTTTGTTTTGCGTTTTCACCCTGTGATTGACTGCAGGGGCATCAGTCTTATCATTGACATTGGTATTCATGGGCTGCTGCTATTGTTGTGTTGTCGGTATGGGACTGCGAGTGTCAACACCCACTCAGTGGCACTCGTAATGGCCATGGCCATGGGAATGGCAATCGGGAGTGCTAGGTCCGGCACTCACTTCGTCATTCATTCATGCCGTTTGTTAGCTTACATTTTCGAGTTGCAATGTTGCACGCGTCACCACGGTCGCCTCGCTCTTCGCTCGCAAAGGCAGCGAATGTTGTTGTCTTTGGTAAAAAAGAAGGAAAATTTAAGCTGAACTTTCTTTTTTTGTGTACTGCTGGATGCTGCAGCAGCCACCTCTGTGGCAGTGGCAGTGTCAGCACCAGCAACAACTGCGATATAAATAAAATATATGTGTACTTATATATATGTACATATATATTTCAGCGCCACTCTGCAGCTCTTATTGTTATGTTCACAGCCACATTTTGGGTTTTTATAGTCTTGCAGCTGGAACTCGTTGGGCTGTTATGAGTTTACTCTTCATTTTTCTTCAGACTCCAGACAAAAGCAAAAACATAACCTGTTGAAATGGCTGGGCCACAACAATAGAACCCAAAAGCGGTTCACAGGCGTCGTCAAATGTCGATCCGTTGCACTCTGGAGATGCACTCTGGTGCATCTCACTTGGGGCATGGGCATGGCTGTGTGGCATGGCCGGGGTGAGAGGTTTTCCGCGGCCCATGCCAATGCAGTGAAAGTGTCGTTTCTCATGTTTCGCGGCACACTCTTACAAAATTTAATTAAATGTCAAATAATTCAACATTCAGTTTCTCGCAGATTTGCATCCCTACATACAAACGAGTACTACTATAAGCTGGAGGAGCCTCACGCAATGCGTGGAAGCCCCCGCTGGCCGTCGCCCCCAGCCAGTCGCCAGCTAGTAGGACCAGCCAACAGATGCATATGAAATTCGCTTTCACTGAGGCCAGCTCTGCCTCAAAGCTGGGCTTTGGCTGATCTGGAAAAGCGTTTTCACGCCGCTTGGTGCTTGGTGCTTGGTGGCTTGGTGGCTTGTCTGCTGCTCTGGCTGCTCTGGCTGCCGAGTCCGAGTCCAATTCATAAGCGCATTTTTATTGCGTTTTCACACATTCATAACACTTTAATTAACTATTTTCAACACTTTCTTGGGGCCAGCCAGGCCTGGCATACCGGCATTTGTATCCTGCTCGCGGTCATTTGCCCAGATATTTGGCAAAACTCTCTCGCCGCTGGGCTGATGACTTTCATTTGTTTGGGATCCCGACCCCACTGGCGAACGGCTCCTGGCTGTCTATTTGCGTACTTTTACTTGTCGCATCCAGTTAGTTAGTCACACTTGCTGGCTGCTGGGACAGACAGCCCGGGGCCTTGCTACTGGTGTTTGACAGTTGGTTGACTTTTTAGTCAATAACTTAGCGAGATAGTTTGCCAACCAGCCCAGCCAGCCAGTCAGCCTGTTAGCCAGCTTCAGTTATTTGCTTGAGCCGTTTCTTCTTTGACAACGCATAAAATTTGCACACCATTTCGTATGCAACAAAAAAAAACAGCAACAACAATATGCGAGAGCCACCACAAGAAAGGGCAAAGCAAACCACATACCACATATTTCAGAGATGTATCGCAAAACTTTCCCTTTTCTGAATGAGGTTATGATTATTATTATTGGCACTGTCACCGGCACCGGCACTGTCAGAGGTACTGCCCCTGGCCAACGGTGGTGGTGGAGTGCAGTGGATCTCATTTCTTGTGGCGTGTGGCATAGATTTCTAGCTGTCAGAACGTGCTCGTTTTTTTATGTAACGTGAGTGAGTTCTAACGGGCTTAAGAGGAGGCGGTGACCACTGAACATAGAACATCAGCAGGCAGCTGCACCTGCAACGGCTACATCACCTGCTCCTGCCACTCGGAGAGTGCCTCCGGTGCCACTACTGCGCCTGCTGCTGCTGCTGATGATGATGATGATGGCGCTTGAAAGGGAAATGCTTTTACTTACTTTTACAAAAATTCAATTTCAATTAAAGAGAAGACAATTAAGATTACGACAACGATTTTTCGGCTCTTTTTGGCTCGTTTTTGGCCGGGTAAAAGTGACTTGCGTTCCCACAGGCAGGCAGGAGGCTGTGGCTGTGGCTGTGGCAGCGGCAGTGCCTGTTGACAATGTTACATGAACTTCAGGCGAAAGCAGCGCTGCGGCAGAGACGGCTTACAAATTACAGTAACAATGCTTTTCCAAGTCAAAGATTCTGCCGCTGTTGCTGCCGCTGTCGCTGTCGCTGCTGCTCGTGCGAGGTCGGCGTCGACTGAGCATTACCGTTGGCTGGGCAAAACGAAAGACTGAAGCGAGAAACTTGCACGACTAGTTTCTTGGTCGGGAAGAGAGCGGAGAGCGGTGAGCAGAGAGCATAGAGCGGCGGCATGGAGAAATGCTTTCGTTCGGGGCAGCAGCAGATGAGCATGCCTCTGCCGCTGTTCCAGCTACAGTCGCTGCCACTGCCACTGCCGCCGTATATAAATTGCCGTGTGCCTAGGAAAATTGTATCATTTCATCCTTACCCGTCAAAGCAGCAGCACGCCAGCTAGCAGAGTTGTGTGGCACGCCCCAAAACCCAAAAAGTTTCAATTTCAAAGAGAAAGTGCGTTCGTGCGGTAGCCAAACCCGATTAAGTGCACAGCCCTCGAAGGACTATAAACAACAACAACAAAACGAACCCAAGTGCAAAAAAAAAAGCCCAAAAAGAACAAAATGGCAAACAATAAAGTTATATTCGGTGTCTTGTGTTTGGTCACACTGGCCGCGGCCCTTCCGGCCGAGGAGACGCGCGGCCATGCCCGCAACGCAATCGGCGGCGAGAACGACATTATGGATAGCATCTACAGCGACTGCCTGAGGAAGGATTCGGTGTCGTGCGTCAAGTACAAGCTGTTCAACTTCGTGGACAAGGTGCTCGGTGCCCGCGACCAGTTCGCCCTCACCGAAGGTGTGACCGTTGTGCGCTCCCCTGATGCCCCAGCGCAGGAGGCTGCTCGCTCCATCTCTGGAGACGAGTCGTTCGAGTCTTTGGCCCTCAACCGTATCAGCAGCTTCCTCAACTCGCACACCATTAAGGTTGAGCTGAAGGGCGCCGACATTGTCCAGGCCGTCAGCTCTACCGGACGCGCCCTCGAGGATGCCTCCGAGTCCCTGTTCGGCAGCAACGACCCCAACGCTCCCGAAGAGAGCCGTGGCAAGAAGAAGAAGGCCGCCAAGATCCTTGGCCCCATTCTGGCTCTGGTTGCCCTGAAGGCCGCCGCTCTGCTTCCCCTGCTCCTTGGTGCCATCGCTCTGATCGCCGGCAAGGCCCTGCTCATCGGTAAGATCGCTCTGGTTCTCTCCGCCGTGATCGGCCTGAAGAAGCTGCTCTCCCAGGAGAAGCACGTCACCTACGAGGTCGTCGCCCATCCCCATCACAGCAGCAGCCACTCGGCCAGCCACGACTCCTACGGCAGCGGCTACAGCGCCGATGCGGGCGCCTCCTCTGCCTCGTACGGCAGCAGCGGTCATGGTGGCTGGGGACGCTCCATCGATGCCCAGGATCTGGCCTACGGTGCCCAGAAGCCGCAGGCTTAAGTTGGACAGACAGTCAGCGACATCAGCGAGAACCTGAACAATCTGAAGCAACCACAATCAACAACCACATTCACAAGAAGAACATCACAAACGACTTGAGCCACAGCGCTCGTAAGAGACTCTTGAAGAGGAGAAACATATTATTTATCGTTCGTTTTAATTAATTTATTAATTTAATTTATTTTATTTATTTCTCCACGCAAACACGAAGAAAGCAAAAGCAAAGAATGAAAAACGCACAAAAAACGCAAGCAAAATCAATTTAAGCAGATAAAATGAAACAGAAATATGTAAAAACAAAGACAAAGCGACATCGTAGCGAAAAGAGAAGAAGAATCAGAAGCAGTAGAAGAAGCAGAAGCTAAACCAGAGCCACGTTAGGTTTGTAATGCCGAGTGTTACATGTGCATCTAGTTGTTATGTATATCCCCATGATAGCTGATAAAGCTAACGATAAGATTGTAAAAAAGAAGTCGGTCGGTACCTTATGCAACAAAAACACATCTCTAATACTCATAAGCCCAGCGGCGTCCAGCCTTAAGTCTAAGCTTGCACCAGCACCCAGCTTACATCATTCTCTCTCCATCATCAGCGCCCTGGAAGGACCTCAGACAGGTTGACAATCGAACTGTAACTCTTTTTAACTCTGTTTCACTCCAGCGCACTTTCACTCTCACTATCACTCTCATCTGACTTACTTTCTATCACTTTCTGGCTATCACTGTCTATGTTTCTATCTCTATTTATATTTCTATTTCTGTATCTGTATCTGTAACTGTCTCTGTCAAACTCTGTCTTTCAGACTATCACTGTCTATCACTGCCTATACCAAAACAAACGTACAAATCTGAAAACTATACTTAACTCTATATGTACTTCTCTAACCTGTACCTGTACCTGTGCCTGTACCCGTACTGCTACTTGCTCGACTATCAACTATTCTTCACATGCAATTCTAGTCTTAAAATACAACAAAATCAGCATCAATGAAACAACAATGCCTACCTACTATTAGCTTTAACTCTATCAACTATCAACTAGCTCTAACTTTATCCACTATCACTCCACCTGTTCTTACTTCTCCGCCTCCAACGCTGTCTATCTCTTTCTCTCTCTCTTTCTTCTGGCTTTCCGTCTAGATCTTGAGTCATAGTTTTGGTCATTTGCATGCCATAACTTGCCATAGGTTTCCACACACACACACACGTACCACACCGAACTGAACTCATTTTCCAACTCTGCTCAACTCTATAGTATTTCTTCACTCCATCTCAAAACTCCAATTCCACTTTAACTCTTCAACTTTCTCATTTCTCTGTGCACCTTCATCTCGCTATCTCAGTCTGTCTCTCTCTTTGTGCCTATGCATCTGTCACTTTCTGGCGCTCTACTTTCCAAAAACAACAAACACACACATGCACATACTCGTACGAACACCTGTTTTCCGTAACCATAGTTCACTGTAATGTTACAAATATTAACTTTTTTTAAATATTTTAACTCCTCAATCGTACACCTGTACTACTACATCCATCAGCGACTTGAGCCCTTGCCGAGCCTGTGTGTTTGCGCCGGGCTTTCCTACATTGTGGCCTTAAACATATTTTTAATCCGCTTAAAAATACTCTGTTTAAAACATTTGGAAAGCTCTCTAGCCGCAGGCCGCAAGCCTTGAGTCGCCAGCATGTCGGCTACTTTAATTTAAATATTTGAGCAAAGTCGTACGGCACTTTCACAACTATAGCTTCCAACAGAAGAAGAAAAAGGAGAAGAAGCGCAGAGCAGAAGCTGCAGATGTGGGCAACACCCAACTCACACAAAATCACACAAATCACGCACAAAGGAATGTAAATTTCATAGATTACAATATTCTCTCTCTGTCATACATGCATGTCATTAAAAAATGAAGAAAAACAATACACAAAAAAAAAACAAGTTGAAAAAAATACAAGCAAGGAAGATTAATAAATAAAAAATCAATGAAAAATCAAGCTCTTTGCTTTGTATATAATTTATGGCATACCCTCGGGTCGGGTGAAAGCGAAACGACAAAACTGAAATCCATTATGCATAATTCCCCGCCCTCCAGCCTCAGACGCACCTCTCTGGCCATTGGCCATTGGCTATTGGCTGGGACCAAGACGAACGCGAAAAGTTGCCGTTGACAAGTCCATCTTTGTCCGAGATGCTTTCATTTCAAGTGAAATTGATTTGCGACCCAGTTGCCCAGGCCTCATAAAGATTTGCCCGCTAATAGGTGTAGATAATTATGAGTCTGGTCTTGCCAAGTCAGGTTAACACAAAAATACAACAAAGTGCTGCCCGGCAAAGTGTGCCCCGCTGGCTTTCGACAGCGACAGCAGCAGTGGCAGCAACCGACAGTGAAAGTAAACAGTTAGGAAACCGAAACAGCAGCTAAGGCCACAGTCCAAAATCCAGAAACATCGCCACCAACAAATACAAAACGTGCAGTGAAAAGTCCAACGAAATCACGGCACATGGCCAGAGCCGAAAAACGTTTTCCAACCGCTAAGCCAATGCGGCGGCTGCCGCTGAATGGTCGAGTCAAAAACAAAAGACAAGGTAATGCGATTTAATGTTAACAACTCATTTGAGCAGCTTTCAAGCTTGGGCAAACATTGACTGACCAGTTCATAGCCATAGCTGCCTCAACAACAACAAAAATTACAAACAATCTTAGGGTACACTCTATTTAGAGACATCTTAAAGGTGGGGTAACAATCTGTGGCTTGTATTAATGCTGTTTAAAGATAGTAGAAGAAAGTTTATTTACGGATTGGTCGCATGGGAGGTCGAGATCCCATTTTGATAGCGTTTCAGCTTTGGAATCAACCAACCATTTGGTTCCACTACAGAACGGTATTTTCGAACATTAATTTGATAATTGTTCACTTTCTTTGTTTCTAATCCAAATGAAATGAGCCCCAGCCTATTTTCGATTCTAATAAATTTTGTTAATGGCTGGTGGTAGTATATGCAAATCGACAAACCAAAACGAAAGCCTTGCTAAGTGATTTGGAGCGAACAACCGTTGTGCCGCTAGAGAAATGCGGTTCTTCTGTTGCAGCCAAACTGGTGCAGCATCATCACCAGAAGCAGCAGCAGCAGCAGCAGCAGCAGCTTCAGCTGCATTGGTTGTTGGCCACCAATTTCACATTCTGAAAAACGAGATAAAAAACCACACAAAATTTGCAATAATTCATAAGCCGGCAGCGCAATGTTCGCACACACAAGAAGAGTTAATGCAACGACCACAGCAGCAGCAGCAGCAGCAGCACCATCAGCAGCAGCAGGAGGAGGAGAATCGTGCAGAGTGGCCAATTTGAAAGCAATTTCACTGTCAACTGAGAGGGGGAGGATGGTAAGCAGGGGCGAAGAGGGGTTGTTCAAGCCAAGTGGATGCCTACAAGGGCGGCGTCGTGCGCAGAATGTTCAGTGAAATGAAAACGAGTTTTTGGCTCAGAAAGCAGGTCAGCAGAACGTAGACAACCGACAACCGAAGTCCAGAAGAAAAAGTTGATTGTCGGCCTTGCTGCACTGCGCTTTCGAACAAAGCCCGAGAATAAAAAGACACCAGAGGAAGGGAAGCCCGAAGCCCGACCCCCCAAAGCCTCCCAATGCTCGACTAATAATATTATTAAGCGCTTTGAATTAATGTAGCTGCTATAATTTTCCGCTCCAGCACGTTTTTCCCACACTCGAAAAAAAAACAACAAAATGTACGTACAACGTGCCACACTACACGCATGATATTTTGTATGGCTCTGTAATTGGTGCGGCCGTTCTTCACGTTGCTTTGCTCACAGAGCATTTAATTTATTAGGCGCCAGTGCCTATGATTAATTGAAAGTTAATTGTCCGCGAGAGATCCACAGAGCTGTGAAACAGTTTGGTCACTCAAGCGTTTGTCTGATTTGTATTGAAGCAGAGCTGCTGCTGTCGTTAGTGGTCAATTTGCATTACGGATTACGGATATACTCTACAGATAGCGGTTAGCAACAATCGGCCATAATTGACGAACGGTCGTCGCCAGTTCGGTCAGCGGTTGCATCGCCGCATCGATGGTTATCGCGCATATTGCGTGATGACTTTGATTGCCAGTTAAATATGAAATGAAAAGCGATTCAGTGCGGTCAGTCTATGACGCTTTGGTTGTATTGCAATTAAGCAAAAATGGCAAGAATTTAATAAAGATTTCACGAGGTTTATGACAATTGTTATTGCAGAAGAAACCATTAATCGTCACTGGGCACTGTCACCTGAGATATCACCTTAAACAATTGAAACTAGTAGGCTGGCAGGCTCTGTGAAATGGACACTGGAACACAGCCCATGTGAATGCCCTCCACCAAAACCAGAGTTCTCAACTTCATTGAAATGCGAAACACACAACAATAGAATTAATATATGGTCGAAATGGTATCACAAAAATATAATAGAAAAGAATCCTAACATATGGAACTCTCCGTAAAATGGGGTATTCAAACTAATTATCTGTGGGAAGATGCCACATATCAGTGCGACTCACATCAACCATTTGTAGCTCTTCTTCCACAACTTTTCCGTCATTTGCTCACTGGTTATCACTTCAATTCATTTTCATTAGCACCTTAATTATGCAAAGCGCCACCTTCCGATATTTTTCCAAGAAAGCTGTGCTGGTGGTCAATGTTTCAAGCTTTCTTTGTTCGTTTCGTCAAGTCGGATCGAATCGGATCAAGTTCGTTTGGCGGTTTCACTATTTCGCGAGCACCAAAAAGTATGCAGCGAAACGTACACAATATGAAGCTGCAAAATTGAGTAAGTATGATAAAAAGAAAAGTTTTGCGGAAAACTAGGTTACGACAGTGAATCTGCAGAATGATGGCTGCAATAAAACACTGAAAAACCGAAAATGTGTGCATGGTTGCGGTCTAGTAAGCGGCGCCAAGAGAGCGAGATACAAAGACGGAGGCCGACTACACGAGGAACTGCTGCCTTGGCAGCGCCAGAGCTGGCAGCAAATCACGCACGCTCTCTCATAGAACGAGCTGCAACTTTGAATATAATTGCGAATGATCGCTGCAATGCCACAACGCCGCAATGCTCCCAACTGGAGGCTGGAGGCTGGTTGCAAGCAGATACTTTGGTTTCTTTCGCAGCGAAATCACGAAAGCGCAGCTCCACTGGCCATCCAGCGCCCGCCAACTGGCTAATTGCCGTGATATTTAGACTAAGACAAAAAGTATGTTTTTCAATTACAGCTGCCGCTTGACATGCAAGGCGCAATTATACCGCCGCGGCGGTATAAAATGCATACGATCGGCTTGCCACCACTCAGTTGAACATCAAAAGTGCAGTGCCCCGTTTGGACGAGTTGCGTCAGTGCATCAGTGCTCATCCACAAGGATAGTCCAAGGAGCAGCTTCTCATCACCAGTATCTAACAGACACCAGGCCCAAGAACCAGCACCAGCACCAGCCCAGACATGATCAAGTACGTGTGGCATGTGGCAGCCCTCATGATTGTCTTCTGCTGGCTGTCAACTGCTCGCAGCGCCAGCTACCAGCACCAGCACCAACACCAGAGTCTGAACAGCCTCGGCGTCGGGCAGAAGCCACAGCCGCAGCCGCAGCCGAGTGCCTCCAGCTCCGCATCCACTCCCACCGGCTTCTGGAAAGACATGTCGCTGGTTTACCGAATCTACCAGCAATGCACGGGCGAGAATATGTCTGTCTGCTTGAAGGTCAAGCTGTTGACCGGCCTGGAGAAGGTTTTTCGCTCGGCGAAAACTCTGGCGCTCTTCGAGGGCGTGCAGTTCGTTAGCTCTGGCAACGGCAGCGGTGGTGAGGAGCAGAAGCGGGCCAAGCTGCCGCCAATCAGTGAGCAGGACATTGTGGCTGTTCTGCCTCGCAGCACGGACGCCAAGGATCAGGTTCTCAACAGCATGATCTTCAAGCGGGTAGGCAACTTTCTCCAGGACCACACGCTGCAGGTGAGATCATGATGTTGACAGATCTGGAGAGGGAGTGGGATTACTTATGATGTCTGATGCTTTTTCCAATAGGTAAAGTTTCCGGACATGCGCGACTCGGACAGCAGCACCGCGGAGGGTCGCAAGAAAAAGGATAAAAAGGGCAATGGTGCCTACATTATGATTCCTCTGCTCCTCGGCGGCACATTTGTGCCAATCGCCTACGGCGCCTTGGCCATGCTAGCCGGCAAGGCGCTGATTGTGTCCAAACTGGCTCTGGTGCTCGCATCCATCATTGGCATCAAGAAACTGCTCAGTGGCGGCGGCGGTGGCAAGGAGTCTTCGCATGAGGTCGTCGTCTCTGGTGGCAGCCACTCGGGCTGGGGACGTGACTTCGACATGGCCTACAGCGGCTGGAAGCCAGCCAAAGAGCAGCAAGCGGGCAGCGCAAAGAGCTTGTAGGCCGCCATCGCACGAGCATCACGGCAGCAGGCGAGGCATAGGCCTGCATTTGCATTTGGAGGAGAGAGTTGGAGGTCGAGAGTTGAGTTAACCAAAGAAAAGATGCCGCACGAACTGTCTGACTAATGTCTAGTTTAATTTGTCTAATCGATTATTAATTTTAACGAACTAAATGTGTGTGTTAGGTTTAAGTAAGCGCTAATTAAATATAGTAAATTCTGCTACACGAAAAGCACTCCCGTACCCCGGTTGATTTTTGGGCCACTCCCCTCCCTGACCGGGACGCACTTAAATTTATGATAACAATTACAGTTTCGATGAAATGTGCTTACGTGCGTGCTAAAAATGGCAGACGAGCTGCTTCGCTTTCTACCATGCACATATGCATATACATATTGAATATATTCAGCTACACATATGTACATATTTACACATGTTTGCGTTCACTCAAAGTCCAATGCAATATTCATAGATGAAATAAGCTCCAACACTGGCCTGCCTCTTCTTCTCAGGTATGCGACAATTTCACTTTTGAGCCCCTGCACGAAATATTAATGAGCTGCTCAGAGTACGAGTAGAACATTGAACCAGGCTAACGACATTGCTGCTGCTGAGCAGCAACGCCTTGCCTTTGGCGCTTTCCACGGCCTATACAAGAGTTAGTTGTGGGAGCCACATTTACTTAGCAACTACTGACGTCACAAGCACGGGACTTTCATTAATTGAAAATTACTCAAGCGCATTACGGTACCGCCATGTAAACACCAACGTATCCGAGGCTGCAGCTGAAGGTGAAGATGAAGCAGGAGACGGAGATGGAGACGGAGCTACCCGGAATTCGGATTCGGACTCAGGCCCAGTCAGCCATGCGGAATGAAAGTGAAACTTTAAAAAGGTGTCAATTTTGTAGATGCCACTGTGAAGGGTTGCGTTGAGACAGTCGCGGGTGGGGCCGCGCTGCTGATTGTTTGCCTTCGGTTGGGCGTCAATGTGAGAGGAGATACTTTAAGCAAAACTTTTTCCCCAAAGCGTGAATTTCGCATGACTATTTGGGTCAGACAAGAGTGCGGATATACTTAGGAACAGGCTGCTTGAGAATTAATTGAGCATACTTGATTGAAAGCACATTCTTTTCTTAGAGTGAAGTAGTCAGATCATCATAAATTTCGGAATTCAAAGTCGACTATCTACTTTTCGCATTAAATTGTTCATTTATTTTCATCTCTCTTTAAAGCAAACGTTTCTTTTTTATATTTTTTAGCTCCAACTTAATTCCCAGATAATTCCCATAGACCAATGACATTGCGTAACCCAATGCCCGTTGTGGCAGAGCTTGAATTTAATAAAATTGTAAGCTCATGAAAATGACTTTTTCACTTTCATTGCGCACGCACGTGGGTAAAATATTTTTTTTTTTCATTTCAATTCGGGAAACATGTCGACCGCATTATGCCCTACACAAAGAATCATCTATCAGAGTTCCACTTCAGGAAAGTATTGTGGTAGGGAAGTCCCATCCATCTTTGTCCACGTGCAAGGCATTTGCATATTCCATCACCGGATTTGGAGCTCAGACTCATGCTGCTGGCTGCAGATAATCGTCTGGACTGTGGAGTGCTGAGTGGCTTTTGCATTTACATTTGACTATTGATTTATTTTCCATTGGACAGCATGCAAATCCGAGGCGTAGCTTTCTTTTGGGGCACTTGTCTAATGCGTAAATTACACGGCAAAACGATGAAGCGAGAAACGAGAAGCGCTAAGCGGGCAGAAAAAGACGAACACACTCGACGTGTGGCAATTTTCGAGTGCTGCAAATTAAAGCGACATAATGCCAATGAAACTCTCGTGTATCTCGTGTATCTATATCTGTATCTGGCGGTGTGTGTGTGTGTGTGTGTTTCTACTCTGTGTATTTGTATCTGCTGATGTTTCTGCGGCAACTGTGCAACTGTCGACGATTGGATTGGCATACAAAACTGCAGATACATTATGCGAGAGATACTTGCTGGAGTGGAGGCAAAAACAAACACATAAATAAAAAGCAAAATTAAAGTGAAATTTTTTCCTCCATGCCTCCGCCTGCCGCCTGCAAACTAGTTAATTTTCTATTTTACTCCAATTTGAGCCGCGGCTCTTGATGCGCTTGCTTTCGACAAATGGACGCCATTTTAAATGGTGTTGTTGATTAGCCTCCCCCTCCCACTCCACCCCGCCTTCCACATCCAACACTGCTTGCACGGGCCGTCCCTTGTCTAGTGCCAGCTCCCCTCAATGCAGTTTCAGTCACGTGTTTGCAATTTGAAATGAAACTATGACCAGCACCTTTTGGCGTCTGCGCTGGCTAATATTAGGCCTTAAAGTCTGCCTTCACATGAGTTAAATCAAGGTGCAATCTGAGAAGGTGTATCTGTATCAAAGATACATAAAACAATTAGCAATCGCTCTCACATCTTCCCCCTTTACGATACATACGATACATGTGTGTGCTGGTAGGCAAATAGCTAACTGCTGGCTAAGTACGTTGACAAACAGCCAGGCCTGAGCCAACAAGAAGCTCTGCCCGACGTCTGCTGGCATGTACGGCGACTTCAGCTGCGACGACTGCGACGTCTTTGTCGGGGGCATCTCGGTAGTCACTTCGGCTATGGCTTTGCGGCCAGTCCAGGCTGCAGCCGATGCGCCTCATCGTCTTCGTATCCGTCGGGTCGGCCTGATGATTTAAATTCTAAGCTCGGCTACCGACTCCATTACTGGCCGAGTGTTGGGGGAGGGGACAAGGGACACGCGAGAGTCCACTAGCGTCGCGCTAAAGCGTCAACATCGTCTCCAGCGTCGTTGTCGTCGCTGCTGCTGTCGGCGCTGCTGCTGCTCTGCTGGCCGGGAATAAAACTCGATCCGCGTGCGTCTTCTAGCCACAGTTTACCGGTTGCCTTCTGACCGACAGATCGAACAAGCCAATCGAGCGCAGTGCATTCATTCAAGTGAACAACAAATCAGCAAAGGCACTCACAGGAAGTGCACAGTACGAGTACGAGTAGACAGGATAACGCCGCCAGTGTGTCAAGTGTTTTTGTGAATTGAGTTGATCAATTAATCAACCAAGCAATCATGTTCAAGTTTGTGTGCTTATTCGCGCTGATCGCCTCAACGGCGGCAGCCGCCTCCGAGGCAGACAGTCTGCTGACCAGTGCCCTGAAAATGGTCAAGGACTGCGGTGATCGATCGATGGTATTGTGTATGAAGGTAACGAATGCCCTAACCCACAGCGTAGCCCAGACAGAAGGCTAACACAGTTCCACAACCACTTCCCCCGCCCCATAGGAACGCGCCCTGCACTATTTCGACACGGAGAACGGCGACGTGAGGTTGACCGAGGGCATTGCTCTGGTGAAGACAGACGACATACCCGTGGGACGATCACTCAACGAAATCCAGCTGCCCGAGGAAGTGGAGTCCCGGGAGGCTGAGGTCGACTCTCTGCTGGTGGAGCGTGTGGCCCGCTTCTTTGGCACCCATACACTGCAGTTCAAGGTGCCCAAGGACTCGATCCAGGACATGCAGCGCGCTCTCGAGGAGTGTAAGTATTCTGTCAATAAGACTCTGATCGATCACACATAAATTAATGATCGATTCGATGGCCATTCTGGTTAGTGAACATGTTACCTATTTGGGCTACTAATGCAACGACCAGTTTACGACCAGGCTGATGGCAGGCAGATGGCAGTCCCAGAGGCAGTCCCAGTGGCAGTCCCAGTCTTGGAACAAATCCTGTTTTCACTGTTAAATTCTAGTCACATTGAGGTCATCCTGTTGGCTGATTCCAAACAATCTAACCATCTAGCGGTGCATTGACAGTACCAATACCAATACCAGTCCTAGTCTCAGACCGAGACTCAGGCTCAGGCAACTCGTTGGCTGATGCTGTTATTAATTGCACTTTAGTTAGCCAGTTAGTTAGGCTTACTTTCTTTTCTACGATCCGTGATCCGTGATCCGCGATCCGCGCTTTTCGCTGACTGCTGCAATTTCCGATTTCTAAACGCAGCCAGCTATCCAGCCACATAGAAAGCTGCCGATCCTGTTCGCTTATTAATTATCTGTGTGCTCCAGTTGCTAATTAGCGGTCAGCGTATACTCGTACGACTTTGAATCAAGCGAAAGTAAATCATGCAAATGTATCTATATCTGTGTGTGTATCTTTTTGTCTTTAGCGCGTGGCAAGAAGAAGGAGAAGAAGAAGTACCTGATGCCCCTGCTGATGTTGTTCAAGCTGAAGATGGCCGCCCTTCTGCCCTTGGCCATTGGCTTCCTGGCACTGATCTCATTCAAGGCTCTGGTCATTGGCAAGATCGCCCTCTTGCTGTCGGGCATCATCGGCCTGAAGAAGCTGCTGGAGTCCAAGAAGGAGAACTACGAGGTGGTGGCGCATCCGCACTACGAGCACGAGCACAGCTACGGACGGGCCCTGCCCGGCGGCGGCGATGCACAGAACCTGGCCTACGCGTCGTATAAGCAATAAGCAAATAGCCAAAAACCAATTCTGGAGCAACATAAAAAGCAATATTCAGTGCAATAGAAGGCGAATATGGGAAAGGAGAGAGACCGCTTGGAGAAAGCTGAATGGAGAGTAGAGCTTCGAAGGCTCGATGTTTAATTTATTCTATTTATTTAATTTATTTGTATAGCATAGTTCATGCCAAGCTTACACATAAGGCGCCATCATCTGCAACTGTTACATGAGAGAGGAAATTGTCCAAAATAAGTCCAAATACCCATAGGGAATAAGTTCAAATTTGGGGGCTAAGGAGGCTGAGGAGGTTGAGGATAGTTTCACGAGGAGTCGGTTCGGGGCTCTGTTTCTTGAGGGCCTTTGCGCGGCCTTTACCTTAAACTATAATCTTAAACAACTCACATCACAAATGACTGTACTTTTGTATTAATACTCAGAGCTTTACTATTGACTATTTTAACGCTTTACGCCTTATGCTTAACTTAACTCAACTCCTAACTAAAACTAAACTAATCTAAACATAACTATTTAATCTCTAAACTACTGCCAGGCGCAGGCCACTCAGGAAGAGTCTAGCCAGCCAGTCCTCGCCCTTCGCCTCACTTCCACCTCTTTATCACCCCCTAAAAAGTACAGACAACAACCACAAGAACCACTCTAATGAGAAATCAAAAATCAATAAAAGAAATCCTGCATTTATCTCGAAACGCTATTTTATATTTGAAATGTTGCACATACGCAACTGGTGTCCAGCATTTTTCAAGCGCAATGCTTTCACTCTTTCACCAAGTATGGCAATCGAGGCCAGTGATATCAATTGCATGTGTGCGACATACAAAACCATGGCCGCGGCCGGTGCAGAGCAAAATAAACGGCAAATTTCACTTGAGCCACCGAGGCGTAGCCAGGCCACATTCAGAAACAGAAACACAGATGCAAAGCCAATGCCAAAGCCAGTGCCAGAGCCAGAGAAGACGTTCAGCCAGTTAGTGCCATCCCACATGGCCGGCCGGCCGGCTGGGAGTGTCTTCCTGCTGCTCTGCCCCCGCACCCCCCCGTCTCGGGTATGGTATCCAATGTCGCTCCAGAAAGCACACTCGAAAAATCTAATGAAAGTTGCGACCTCCTTTTTGCATTTGCAACGTGCAACACGTACGCCCATTTACCGCCGATGCCCGATCCCCGATCCCCGACGCTCTGTGCGATGGGGTGTGTGCACAATGTCAATGAGATGGACATGGGCGATGGACATGGGCGGAAAGTACGGGGCCTCGCTCTGGGGACTGGGGACTGGGGAGCACGCCCCGAGCTGCAATTTATGGCCGTTGGCATTTGGCATATAAATGGCCAAAACAGCCAAAAGTCTGCCGACTGGCTCGTATATCTTCTCAACTATTTGTGAACAATGTTCGGTTGCCTGCTGCAGCCCAGCAGCAACTGGCCGTGAATTTCAAGTATTGTCGGTGAAAGTGTTTATTAATACAATTTCTTTTTTGTCTCTGCGTGAATTGCAGCTGGAAATTTATTGAGCAGCGAGCACACTGCTGTTCAGACATCACACTCAGCCCCATCTTGTATCATCTTCATTCTCAGCTCAGACTTTTGTATACAAAACCTCAAACTTTTGCCACACTTTCGAAATGGCAGAAATTACAAAAGTTTTCCCGTCAACCGAAAACATTAAACCATAAATCTAACACAGAAAATCCTTCGAATAGCCAAATCAAGTCGGAAGAAGAAAAGGACGGCCATGAAAAGTTTTCGCGCTCGGTTTGTCTGTTTTTTCATTAGATGAAAAGGCAGAGGAAGGGCACCGCGCCACCTCTCGAAATGGCGTCTAGGTGTCAGACACTTTTTGTCTGGGCGGTGTCTCAAATTTCTCCACCCTCAACAACACAACCCTACCTTCCCAGACCACGCTGTTTGTGGTTTCCGTCCAACGTGCTTGACGCGCTGGCAACACCAAACTTTTCACTCAGCTTTCACATCCACCGCCCGAAAGTAGGCAAGCCTTTTTGCTCTCAGTCTCTTCGGTGTATTATATTTCCAAGTGTATTACTTTTGATACCTACCCTTTGTTTGCGACTTTTACCACGCAGTTGACAAAGGTGCAAGCATTTCCATTCTAAAAATATATTTTACAGGAACTTTCTAATATCAAAATTTATTATTAAGTTGGTCCTTTAACTTTGATTTTAACTGAATGATAGTAATCTATAGATAGCATAGAAAATTTCAGCACATCCATACTTAAATTAAATATCCAGTTTATAAATACAAACCTAGCGAAATTATATAGAATTCACTTTGATTTAAACATAAATGTACTAAAAAGTCTTTTTCATACGACCCATATTTATTATAAATATAAAAAACACTCGAAAATATATAAAATGACTTAAATTTTGTAGGAAATATATTTAATGCATATAAGAAAATATTGATTTTACAACTTCCACTCTCGAAGTAATACATTTTCAAATCTAAGTCGAACTATTCGATTCTCAGGCCTCTTTTCTCTGGGGGTGTATAGTAGCATAATTACTAAGATTTTCGGCTAAACTTTTGCCTCTTTTCCTTTTGTTTGTTTATTTGCTTTTAGCTTGTAGCAATTTTCAGGTGTTTTAAGGTGTAAATGATGGAACATTTCTGGTAATTCTGTGAACGCCCCCGTTTGTTTAATAGGCGGGCATTAGCAATGGTAATTGGGAATTTTCCAAAGGGGTTCGGTCCGACCTGTGGCGCCTACTATTTCATAATTTTTGTGGAATAACTCCATTGCATAATGGTCGAGATGTGCGAAAAATTGGCCACAAGTCGACGCAGCTTTGGGTCGTTGTGTGCACTGACCATGACCATGCCGGCTCGGAACAACAAAAACAACAACAACAACAGAGATGATCAGAAGAAGACGAAGAGCCGACCGACCACTTGGCGTTGATGTAAAACAATTTCCGTTATTGGGCCATTTGCAAAAAAAAATGTGAGTGAACTGAATGGGGAGTAAATTTGGCTGAGACTGAAAACTGATTATTGTATAACTAGATGAGGTCCGGAAGATATAAAACCCAGGGGTCAGCCGGCCATCGGGCTCAGTTAAGATTCAAGCCTTTGACCAACATGTTGCTACTAGCTTGCTGTGTACTGTTGTTCCAGCTTACAGGAATTTCTGGTAGTGTCAGTGGCAGTGACTTCTCCCACGTTGGATCCGAGGAGCTGCAGCAGTTCAAACAGTGTGTCCGTGGAGTCAGTGGCCAGCGGCCAAGACTGACCGAGTGCCTAGGACGCTCAGCCCTTAACTTCATACAGCGTGTCGAGGAGAGTGATAATGTTAGTTTTGTGGAGGATTTTTTGACGGTGAAGAGTGACTCTGCTGCAGCAGGGAGATCACTGGCCAATGTGCTGGACACCGATCCGGTCGACTTCCGAGGTATACTCGAGAACGCTGGTGCCGTCATGGGGCAGCGGAGTCTCGAGTGGCACATGGATAGTCTTTATCCGGGACTGATGTTCAAAATAGGACCCACAACGGATGCCAATAGTGTGGCTGAGTTCGTTCTAGATGGGGCAGGGGTGCAGGGGGAGCGTCAATTTGGATACGAAGAGCCCACAGCTGGTAAGAGAATCACAATTTTAATATTATTCAAAAGTTTTACTTTATATTTGTGGACTCCTTTGTCTTAGGTCGTCTCTTGGCCAAGCAGTATCTTTTGCCCTTTCTGCTGGGCCTGAAGTTCAATCTGGTGGCTCTGGTGCCTCTGCTATTTGCTGGGATCTGCTTGCTGCTGAAGAAGTCTCTGTTCTTGGTTAAGCTGGCGGTCTATGTCAGCAGCTTTCTGGGCTTTGGCGGTGTCGTCAGCTCTTTGGGTGGCTTGGGTGGCTTGGGTGGCGGTCTTGGCGGCTTCGACAGTTTTGGAGGTGGTTCGAACTTTGGATTCCATGGACATCGACCTGTTGGCCACTTTCCCGGTAAGACGACGGTCTTTGGCCATGGGGACGAGCTCCATCATCAGCACCAGCAGCAGTACGATGTGCATGAGGCGTCACCATATCGTCGAAGCGAGCGCAAAGTACGTTTCGAGCAGCCCCGGGCCGCAGAGACTTCGTCGCCTGCCCCTAACCCTCATCCACCCACCGAAGATCGTTTCTATGACTTTGAACACCAGCACAGGCCGAGCAATAAGCTCCTGGCGGCCAGTGTGGAGCAAGAGGCTGCCGGCTCGGCGGACACCTTGATGCGAAACTTCCACACCGCCAGCGTCTCCGCAGGCATGCAGGGCTGGCAGGCCCTGGACGTGCGATCGCTGTAGGGAATACTTAACTTATTTCTTAGCCCAATTAGCCCTAATATTAGCTAAGTTACAACTAGGCTAAAACGCTGTGAGTGCTTTCCAAAAATGAAAGTTTTCTTATCCAAAAAGTTGTGTTCTGTTCGGATTCAGTTTTCGTTTGCGTCAAGGTTCAGCAAGCAAGTTGCCATCGAGAGGTCTTCTGCCGAAAACTTTTCTTATTCGATTCCTATCAAAAGTGCTCTGCTCGACAGTGTCGTGCTTTGACAAGCATGTTAATTGGCACTCCACCCCCCACGAAAGGGCGGAGAGCAGCTCCCTCGGGGAGGCACTATAAATAATGAGACAGAGCAGCATCTTGGGCTATTTGAAGTTCAAACAGCGTTGCGTTCCGTTCGCTCAAAGAAGCTCGCGGGAGAAGAGAATACAGTATGTGGCGTCTGTTCTTAGTGCAGTGCATCATCATAGCCGGTTCCTCCGTCCTGGCCATCACTCAAGAGAGTTGGAGACCCCGCAGTCTGGGCAGAATTATAGCACAATGTCTGGGTGGTGCGGAGGTGTGGCATTGCCTGGGCTCCGAAAGTGAGCGATTGCTGGAGACGGCTGCTCGGGACAACAGCACCTGGCGGATCAACGACTATCTGAGCATAGAGCCGCCACCGGAGGAAGTGGCTGCTGCCACTCATGCTCATGGAACAGACCGTAGCGATAGCGGAGCGGTACGGGAATCAAGTGCGTCATCTGGCTTTGCTGGCAAGCTGCTTCAGTTGGTACAGGGACGGGCTCTGCGTGTTCAACTTCCCAGGGAGCTGACGATATCGAATGCCATCGACGACTTTGGCACTGAACTGGGCTTTGATCAAGGTACTTATTCGCTAGTAGATGATAAAATCGATAAAATAGTAGGAGGAGGATTTGGTAGTTTTTATGATGTGCTTCAGACAACAACAGATGATAAAGATAAGCTGAAAAGGAAGAAGAAAGAAAAGAAGAAAAAGAAAGATAAAAAGTCAGAGAAGAAGAAAAAGAAAGAGATAAAATCGAAGAAAGACAAGAACAAAAATAAAAATAAAACCAAAAATAAAAACTGCTCCAAAAAAACAGGTCGCAAGAAGAAGGACAAAGATAAGCACATGGCCATGATGGGCGGAATGATCATGATGGCTACCGTGGCCCAAATGTTCCTCGGGAAGGTAATCCTCATCGCCGGCTCTGCCTTCATTATGGCAAAAATAGCCCTCATCATATCACTGCTGGTGAGTAGTGGATCCCAAAGCAAACCACAGCCCAGGTGGTCCAATCACAATTCATTGGCGCTAAGCCTCCATTTGCAGGGCAGTTTAAAAAAGGGATCGAGTGGCCACAGTGGTAGTAGTAGTCCGGAGCACGTGATCGTCACCGGCTCGGGATCGGGCTCCGGACACAGCCATGAAAGCGGCTGGCACCGCAGCATGCCCACTCACGTTTACAGCTCTAGCCAGCTGGAGCAGATTGAAGAGCCACCAGCCCATGCCCATGATCAGGGATACTATGCCTACGAGATGGAAACCCGGAAGCGGCGCCAATCCAACCAGCCCCAGCTGGAAGAGAAGCTTCAGCAGCAGCAACAGCAGCAGCAGTCCCGACCAGAAGCAACGATCCCAACGCGTGGATTTCTCTAGATTTTAATGTATCTTTCTGTGGTAAAAATAATCTATGATAAAACTAAACTTAAACTGGAGGGCTTTCAGGCGAACGAATGTAAATACAATTTCATATAGATTGAAGCTAAGCGATAGATTGATCTTTGGTTGAGTATTTCCTCTGAACGGTAGGTAGGATCTTATCGCGACACCTTTGTCGAAGCAGAAGCTGGAGAGCCGGCTTGGGCCTGTGGCAACCAGGCTTGGTAGGCTTTGTCCTGCATCATCATCTCGTCGTCGATGCTGCGATGGTAGGATCCGCCGCCGGAATCATGGCCGCCGGAGTCGTACTCGCCCTGATGGCTGGATGAATAAGTGTGGCTCTGCTGGACTTGCGGGTGCTTCACGATTTCGTAGGTGGTCTTCTCGCCCCCGTCGTGGCCAACAAGCTTCTTAAGTCCGATGATGGCGCTGATGATGAGCGCTATTTTGCCCACAATCAGAGCCTTGCCAGCCACAATGGCGATCGAGTGATAAGCCATCTTCAGAATGGCCGTCTTCAGCAGAACGGCGGCGATGAAGGGTCCCAGATACTTTTTGTCATCCTTCTTTTTGTCTCGTCCCTCGCTTTCGCTTTCGTTGCCGGACAGGAAGTAGCTCATGAGGTACTGCAGCCAGTCCTGGCTGTTCCGGTTCCGCTCCCCGTAGTGCAGCAGACGCGGCAGGTTTACCTGCAGCTGGTGGCTGTGCACGAAACCAAGGAAGCGCTCCAGCAGCAGGGCGTCCAAGCTCTTGCTGGACATATGCTCCAGATCTCGATTGTTCAACTGGCTCTCGGCAATGCTGGCACGGGCGGTGCGCGTGTCTTGGGCCGCACTCTCCCGCCTCACCAGGTTAACGCCATCCACAATGCTGAGCTGCTGCACCTTGAGGGCGCGCCCCAGCAGTCGGGCGCCCTGCACTTTGCAGCACCAAAAAATATCCTCGCTTTCGGCGCACTGGCCGTACACATGGCGCACCGTCCGCATAAGTCCGCTCTCCCCACTGCCCGTGGAGTTGTTGGAAGGGGTATTAAGCTCAAGCGCCCAGCTGGTTCGGTGGGCATGGAAAGTGGCCAACAGCAGGGCTATAAGCAGACCCAGGCGGGAATCCATTATGTCCATATGCCTGATCCTTGTGGTCGGTCCTTTTTCTCACTATCTCTCTCGTGATGCTGCTGCAAACTCTCTTAGCCAACTGATCTTGTGCGCCAGTTTGTCCATCAAATTTATACACTTCACCTTGCCACAATTAGCCAGGCAGCCGTTGCATCCAGTTTTGCTTTTGTTGCCTCCGTTGCAGCCCCGCTGGTGCTGGTGGCTATTTAGAGCGTAATATGCATGATAACTGCCAGCCTGCCTGCAGCTTGGTTTTGACTGAAGCAAAGCTTCGCTGCAGATTTAGTGCAATTGCCGGCAAGATCAAGCCATCAAACCGTCAAGCCCCGCCATCGGACCAATTTTTCTTGGCGCATTGCCGCAATTAGCCTGATCTTGGCAATTATTTTCAATCTTTATATTACCGAGCACCCAGTCCGGCTTAATGATTTTTTTCACCGGCGTTGACTTCGACGCCTCCCACTTTCATCGGGGAGAGCTTTTCTCTACTCATCCAAGGCTTTCGGTTGTCTCGGCTTTCGTTCCGTTTCCACACGCAAAGATTTCGGCAAACTTTGTATTTATTAGACACGCTGCATAGAAACCGAAATGAATGCTGAATCTGAATCTGAATCGGTGGAAAATTATAGAATGTCGCCATTTGCTGGAAAACTAATGAAAGTGCCTTGACTGCGACTGGGAACTATCCTGAGGCAATTCGAATCAGCGAAGAAAGTAGCGTGAAAAGGCATGACCATTGAATGGAATTAGTTATGGACAGCTTTTGTGCCATTTAAATCGAGAGAACTAAATTGCTGGCTACAGCTTTAGGTTAATCAAACACTCTCTAACGCACTGGGATTAGAAGGGAAACTGAAATAAATTGTAGTCCCTTCAGAGATACAAACACTCAGAGAAAAATGGCATATTAAAACGAAGCACACCCATATTCATATTAAATATTCCGGTTTTAACTACAAACACAGCGAATTTAAATAGAATTAATTTTGATCTATGCGGTCTTGTATTTAATCTATATATACAACGTATTAAAATACAAATAAAATGTTAAATTTGTATGAAATATATTTAATCTAAGAATGAAAATACTTTAAATGTATTTATTTTATATATGAAATATATGTATTTAAATCAAACATTGACATATTGTTAATGGTAAAATGTAGGTGAAAGTACTTTCCTTTTTCAATAGTAAATAGTAAAAATATATTGTTATGCGTTTTTAAATATCAGTGTAGATGTTCGAATCTCAGTGCTTTTTTATGGGTGTAGTTTACACTGCAGAGTTTTCCTGCCCATCCCCGACGGCACTGTCATCCGCAATGGGTAGTTTCTTTGGTATGCACTCCTCAAATATTTTCACTTTTTCCAGACCGGATTTAATGCTTCTGTTTGCCAAACACGTATCTATCTACAGTCTACATATTCATATGTACATATACATATGTACATATGCATGTGCGCAAAATTTGGAGTAACTCAATTTTTGTAATTATTCATCACCCTCTTAATTTGCGGAATCCTGTGTGAAACCGGCTAGCATGTTGTTACACTTTTTAATTAAATTATTAAATTATTCTAAGCTAATTTAAAACTCAGGTTACACATGAAGACAAGAGTGTAAAAACCGGTCCAATAGCTTCATTTGTTTTTCCAGAATAAGGCATACTTTTGGGCTGCCTGGAGAAATGTGAAAGTATCTGCGGTAACCTCTCGGGATTTTTTTTCAGTGTTGCACTGGCACTGCACTGTATGGCAACGGCAACTGAACAACAAACGAACGGAGCAACACCTTTGTATCGCATCGCATCGCGGCATGCATAATTTATGCCAAGCGCTTTTCATTTATGAAATATTAATTACAAAAGCCGCGCTGACGAACATCTAATGATGGGATTTGCAAGTTTATCTCGGCGTAACATGCCACGGCCACTCGGCACGGACACGAAAAGTGTAAATTGCTTTTACCCTGGTTGGCTTGTTTTCTGGCGGAAAAGTGGCAACCCACAAATGTACATTAATGTTTGATTGTTCTACATCTAGAGGACTGACTACTGGACTGTACTACTGAATACTGCAATATTGACACACACTTGCCGCTGCATAATGTGCCATCGATAATTTATGATAATTCACGTTTTGGCTTACACGCAATCCACGGACCATTCCCTGTTAATGGCCCAAAACGCCTGGCCAGTGGCAGCAGTGGCCAACAATTTGCAGTAATTGGCATCTTGTGTTAACAGCAAACAAACGAACAAAACGCTCCGCTTAGCTTTGCTTTGCTCGACTGCCAGCCCACCGATCGATGCCTAGAAACAAAAAACTCTGGCGACGAACCCTCTGCCAAGATCGGCACGAAACTTTTACCCGACTCCTCTGGCGATTTATTTGGCCTTTGTTTAACCGTTCCACCCGCTCCGGCCCGGCTCAATGGGGCAGAATACACCATTCTGTGGGTTGCAGCAGGCTGGGAAACTGTTTTGTTTTTAGTTTATTTTCGTCGCGATTCGATTCAATGCTGCTGCTGCTGCTGCTGCGGTACCGACTTAAACAATTGCATAAAAGAAAAGCTTTTGGTTTCTTGTGTCTCTGTTTTGGGATTCAGTTTTTCTCGCTGGCAACAAATTTTTCACTTTCACTTTGTGTTGACATCTGAGTCGCCCCCGCCAAAGCCACCAATCTTCGGACGATGTGGGCGCCCGCGCACAGGTTGAGATTGCCTTTGCCATAGGCAGAGGCAGAGCCACAGAGGCAGCATCAGAGTCAGATTCAGAGTCGGTGTCCGCCCCCACCGCACTCTCTTCAATCAAATTAAGTGCTAGAGGCCAATTACGTTTCACTCTGACCCCCGAACAACTGATGAACTGCACCTCAATGCCGGACGGACCGTGACTATCGGATCTGATCAGTCTGGACTGTCCGACGTCCAGCTGTCGTGATGAATTTATTATGCTGCAGCTTCTTGTCCAAGTTCGAGTACTTTTTAAAAATTATACATTTGTTTGTTTGCTTTTCACCATACCCAACAAAAAAATCATTTTCACTTGCCCTAAGCAGGGCTGTATAACACGGAGTCAATTCAATTTGATGTCAAATATTTCGTTTAGTCCTATGGCCTAAAAGCCGGCTAGCACGATGTAAATCTGCCTTGCGTTTGCTAGACTGGCGCGGAGGAGCAAAAAAATGTATGTATAAATTTCTCAAAAAATTTCAATTTCAATTTGCCTGCGGCAACCGTCATGGAACTTGGGCCGCAAGTTACTCAAAACGAGTATTGGGGTATATAAGATTTGTAGTGAAAATGGATGTGTGTAACGTCCAGAAGGAAGCGTTTCCGACCCCATAAAGTGTATATATTCTTGATCAGAATCAATAGCCGAGTCAATTGAGCCATGTCTGTCTGTCCGTCCGTCCGTCCGTCTGTCCGTCCCTATTAGCGCCTCGTGCTCAAAGACTATAAAAGCTAGAGCAACGACATTTTATATCCGGATATATATTCTGTGATATGTCACTGTAACAAGTATATTTCAAAACTTTGCCCCAACCCCTTCCGCCCACACAAAAGACGAAAATCTGTGGCAACCACTATTTTGAAGATAGGAAAATATTAAAAACGCACAATCATAGAGAATGGCCATATCTACCAGATTGCCGAATCTTGCCGAATCCGAATCAGATCGGATTATTATTATGGCCAAAAGTAACAAATAAATTCTGACTGATTTTCTGTCTCTCTTGTACGCACTCTTTTCCGTTTAATGTAGGCATACTGACTAAGTATCGGTTATAAATGTAGAGTTGCGGTCTCCGCAGCAACTCACGACGTTCCCCCTCGTTTTTATTCTGATTTAACTTTAGCTGAAAATGCTGCTTTGCATTTGTTTGTTGCCGAAATTATTTGTGGACGCAGCCACGATGTGTCCCCAAGCGGGGGTATGTCCTTGTTATAGCAGATTTTGTTTTTCCCGTCTGTTTATAAATATAACTCTCGCGCATAATTCAATTTGGCGCATAACACTCAATTATGGCAGTGCCAGCAAAGCACTCACTCGTGCATGAGGGGGGCAAGACAGTGTCGAACATTTTTGTGGTGAAATTTTTGGGGGACTGGAAGGCAGGGTCTCGGTCGCTCATACGAGTATGAATGGCAAACGCAAAGTTCACAGCCATGTTAAATGCCAATCAAGATGGCAATGGAGACCAAGCCATCGACGTGGCTGTGGCTGTGGCTGTGGGGCCGCTGGAAAAGTCGGCATCTGCTCATCAATCAACGTGGCATGCCACAACGGCAACAATAACAGCAACTTTGACATTGCCATTGAAGAAAGCGACGTGGAGCCAAGAGATTTTCACAGACATCCCCAAAAACAGCAGCATCACATTAAACATTTTCGTTGGCTACATTTTAAGTGAATTTAATGCCTTGGCATTGTCACTCCGGGGCCACAGGCAAAAATGCTCCACTCCAATCGCCTCGACTGTCTGTGTGCGTCCATGTCCAGGTCCATGTCCACATTCATGTCAGGCTGTCGGGCACAAACAAAATTTCATTTCATTTTGAGCATTATAATAATTTGGCCGCTCTTTCCAGTCCGTCGTCCAATTGTTGCAGACAGCTGACGCCCGGGGCGTGTACTTAATCCTTGGAACAAATCTCACTTGCAGAATTTGCGCAAATAAATCACAATTTGAATATTTTTTTGGGATGCTTCAAGTGCGTTTTTGGGGTCTGCCCGCGGTGGTTGACAAATGACCCAGGCGTACCCCCTTGCTATCTATCGCGCCGTACCGTACCTTTTGCCTCAAAAATTATTTGTCTCCGGTTCAATGCCCTTGAAGGCGTCCCCAACGACTGGCCATGGATGATAAATTGAACGCAAGGCGAACGTGACAACGACCAAAAAAGTGAAAGCATCGGAAACGGAGAGAAAATACTAGCCAAGGAATGGACCAGGGACCTGGCACCAACCACCAGCCAACAGCCAGTTTTGGCAACCTTTACCTCAGTCGCCTGGGGATTGGCAGCAGCAGCCAGCCCCAGAGTTCACTGCACGGATTGGTGCATGTAAACATGCCATACGGGATCGAGATATATCATCAGTAGGAGGAAAAGACCATGAGACCATGAGGCACTGCCCGCCTGCCTCTGAGAAGCCCAATGTGGCATCCACCAAACCACATTCGATGAAACTTTCATATCTCCCCAACGAAGGGCGTAACTTGAACTGCCGACTCTTTCAATTCAATTGTCATTTGCAGCGATTTGATGTCTCTAATTAGACACAAACACATTGGGGTTGAGTGCCCGACCATTACGCACTTTCGCGACACATGAGAATTTAATTGGCAGGCAAGCAGCATACATGTGGCATGTCATTGGTCAGCATCATTTTCTGTAACTGAAGATGGGGTCTGTGGCGGTCAAGCTGCAACATCTTTGCCACTCTCTATTGGCCGGGGTGAGGGGCGCCAAAGAAAGCGAAAAGCAACGCATAAAAAACGTTAACGGTAATAGTAATGAGAAAATGCTTATACACGATCCACTGAACTCCACACGTAGCTCTCTGTCATAGCTGTATATATCTGTCTATCTATCTATAATCTTTCTCTGGCTAAAGACAGCCTCTGCACTGCCTCTGGCTCTGGCATTAACGGCGTTGTGGCCCTTTGCCTGAGAAATCAATATTTTAACACATGAAAACTGTAAGTGAAAAAATGGGTGTTAACCCATTGATTGGTCTGACATACCGCCAATTGGGAGTGCCACGCGACAGCGGTAGAAAATGCAAGTGCATTTTTCTTCTCAGCACCCAAAGCAGGCCTAACGCTTAAATAAATTGTTAGCCAATTAAATGAAAATCAACAACAAAAACAAAATATTGGCTCGTGACTGTCGTGCCGGAGCGGATGTCCAGCTGGATGGACTTGACTATTGCACAGGAGATGCGGAAAGCTGTCGGCTTATCGCGCCCGTCAGCACTGATCCCATATAAAAGTTAATTAGCGTGAGATTTGTGCGAGCGGCCGGCGGTAAACTTTGATTAACGTCAATGTAGCGTCAAGACAAGCGATAAAAGCCAGCTACAGCTATGAAAAGTAAATAAAAACCGCACACACACTCGCAGGTATTTTCTTTTCGCTTTCTTTTGTTTGGGAAAATTGCAATTTTTATTGCACAAAAAGCTGGGCTGTGAACAAACCCCCTGCGGCATGAAATAGAAATAGAAAGTTAGATGCGGCCACAGGCGAGGGTCGGGTCAGTTCGGGTTCTAGCCGGAAAAACCGAAAGTTAATTGGCCCCTCAGTTCGCGTTGGCAGCATTTAACCCGTCAAAGGTTTTAGCACTCCGCTACGCTCAAGAATTTAGAACAATCTGTTGTTGTTTTTGCTGTTGTTTTTGTTGTAGTTTCTCTGGTTGGCTGTTGGTTTTTTACTTTCTCTGCCTGTAAGCTCAAAAATTTCACACACACTTAAGCCGCAACAACTTCCATCCGAACCAAGTGCAGCTGTGGTTGCAGCCGCTGCTGTGGTTGTTGTTGTTTAATAAAGCGCAATTCTTCTTTTAATTTTGCGATGCCTAATCGCTGTGGCTATGTCTATTTTTTTTAGAGGGTACACTACATCTTACCGGACGTTTGAAACACGCACAGATCAAAGTATTTATAAACTTCACAGATCTCAGACTCAATCTTTGCAGGTGATTATTTCAGAGGGTGATGTAAAAAATGGCAATAATAAATATTGTTAAATATTGTAGCTTCACATATTTCTAAAGAGCATAGCTAACTATTATTTAATCACTATTATTATTATCATACAATTTACTTATTTATTTTAATTTGTTTTTCATTGATTTGTATTTTATTTATTATTTCTTATTATATATCTTTTTTTAATTTTATTTTTCTTTTTTAGTCTGTCAAGCTGAAAGCGTATGTAAAGCTTCGGCCACGAAGCCAGCTAGTTTTCTCATGTTTTTATTTTGTTTGTCTCGACCGCAAAGTGGCACGGAAAACTGTGTGGAAAATCTTTCGGCCCAGAGAAAAGTGCAAGGCGTGGCAAATGACGACGGGGACAGACAGAGACAGCGCCTTGGCCGCGGGGCTGAGGAGGCAGACAATGGAGCTCTTGGGGCTGCTGCTGCTGCTGTCGCATGGCCTTGCCCGAGGAAACCACAGAGGAAGAAAACAATTGAAATTGTTTCACATGCGCTTGAGCAGCTCAAGAGATGGCTGGTTGATATGGATACATGTCTGCCTTTTACAATGTATGTACATACTGCAGAAGCTCTGTTGCACAGACCAGACCCGTGGGGGCACGGACGCGGATGTTTTCGGCTGGGGTTGCTGTTGTGCAGCGGCTGCACCCGCAGAATAAAAAGAAAAATCTTGCGTTTGGGTCCATTGTGTGCAAAGGTAGTCGTCGGGGGCATGGATAATGCGCACCTTGACGGACATTTTGACAGGTCGACTTAGAAATGCAACACAAACAATGATGCACTCTGGACGACATAGTTCAGAGTGTGGAAATGGGTAGTGCGAAGAGAGAAAATTTTATTTCGAAATGTCCAATAATATGAATGATGGATTTAAATATCCACAAGCGAGGATATTTCATTTTGGAAACAGCTGTTACTCTCTTTTATATTACCTATTTCAAAGGCAGTCGCATTATATTCAAAAGAATTTCGCCGCAAATTGGGGGCTGGGGAACTTAAATTGTACTACAAAATATTCCGGACTTAATCGGATACAAACTAAACGAATTTTCTTTTGAAATATGTATGTACTTGTACAATTTATAATCCCTGTTAATGAACTTATTTTTCCGGTGCTCAAAGCTGCTTTTTCTCCTCCACTTTCAGGTTCACTGCCTCCTGTCAGAGTCCAGAAATTTGTCCTTTGGTTTGTGGCATTTATGATGCCACCCCTGCGCGGAGAGGTTTTTCATTGCTCATCAAGCGATACCTAAACGGAAACAAAGCTGCACGTAAATACTTGCCACCGAAACTGAACCCAAGTTTTTCTTGGCCATAGATTGATGGCCATTGCCCCCTGCCTCTGACTGTGCCCCTATCCCAGACACTGTCCCATGGGCCGCTGGGCAGTGAAAGTGGCGTGAAAAAGGCGGCGATCGAAGAAATCTAAATTAGTGGCCCAGAAAGCAGAGCGCAGGCAGCAGGGGAAAAAGATACTTTGCCAAAGTGCCCGAGATTAAAAGTGTGATGTTGTGGCATGCCACAGGCAGGGCAGCCATCCAGTAGCCGCCTCGTCCATTAGTCGGAAATCTCTGTTGCCGGCGGGTCATTAATTTGCCTGTTTATTAGTTGAAAATTGGCCCTTAGCCTTGGGCTGGGGCACAGTATGGCTCATATCCCTTTTCTCAGTTATCTGCCCAAACGTGCCACATAAACTAATCCACTGGAAGGCAGTTGACTAAGCGAAAGCTTCATTCAGAATTCCGACAAATGCATTTTCCCGGGGTTTATTTTTTATTTTTTTGCTGAATAAACCACAAAAACCACGAGCATGTATGCAAGTGACAGCTTTCTTTCCGTTTGAAGTAAAAGCCATACGTTCTACCTGATGGATAGTCCCAGTGCTAGTACTAGATACAAGGCCACATGCTATTGCATTGACAAGTCATTGGCCTGGCCCTGGCCCTGGCTATTGCTCCATTAGATGCAAATCATCGTGGTGGGACCTACATTGCATTGGCCTCCCGTGGCGGATGGGCCGTTAACACCCACTCGGACGATGCAGCCCCAGGCATTTGCATAATAAAAAAGAAATGGCCGTTTACAAATGTGTAGTAGCCAATGACTTTCTTTATGGCTAAAACCGAAATGGCGAAAATTGCTAAATGCCAAATTGAAATTAAAGTGTCAACGGCAACGGCGACGCCAACGGCAGCAGCACTGCCCCTGGCACTGGCACTGGCACTGGCTGCAGCAGCGGGATCAGCAATGGCAATGGCAGTGCCGATGGGCAAAACGGCAGCCAGTTGCAGAAATAGTCTCAAAACTCCACAAAAAAAAGCGAACTCCCACCAAAAACCACTAATGCAACTAATATGTTTGGCCATAAACATCGAAAGCGATGCGATGGCTGGCTGGAAAAACTAGTCGAAACTCGTTGGAAATGCTGTTGGACTTCGCCTTCGCATTCGTCTTTCTGGCTGCCAGTCTGCCTGTCTCCTTGCCTCTGTCTCTACCTGGCCTGCTGCTGCTGCTGGGCTATGGTTCATTGAGGAGACTTCGACTGCGACTACGACTACGACTACGACTACGACTACGGTAATGATCATTAAGCCACCGCATAGCACATATTCCCAGCAGTGGAAATTGGCAACCAAGCACGAGCTGCAGCTCAGCTCGGACGAAGCCCAGCCGCCACGAAGAGAGGCCACGAAGCCGGCAACGAGTACGAAGAAAATCAAATTGTGATTAAGTCGCGGTGCTGTGTGACGCTTCGCAGCGGCTGTGTCTGGCTGGGGCGAAAGAAAGAAAGGTCTATAAAAGAATAAAGCGCGCCAAGGCTGGGCATCAGTTTGATTTGAACTAGCAGCCAGTGCAAGACTAGACGAGAGCTCCTGGCCACCAGCTACCAGCTAACAGCGCAGCTGCAGCTTCCAGTGACTCCTCCAACTCTTAAGCCTTAGAGCTAGCTCCAAGGATTAACAAAGCAAGCAAGCACCTGTGTGTCGCGTCGTGTGCCGCGTGTCGTGTTGGTTGTGAAGTGTCCAAGAAGTGAACAGTGAACAGAATGACATTCAAGCAAAGGCATCTGCATCCGCTGAGCCTGCTCACCCTGTGCCTGTGCCTGTGCCTCGCCAGCAGATGCGAGGCGGGCACCGAGCAGATCAGCAATTTGTCAGCCGCTGGCGGCAGTGGCACCACTCAGAGTGCCGGCGCACGCACCTTGCTGCGCGTTTACGATGAGTGCACCCGTGCCGAGGCCGGATTCGTGCCATGCCTGAAGAAGAAGGCCATCTCCTTCATAGATCGTCTTGCCCCCATCGATGCCATAAACGTGGCCGACGGCATCAAGCTGGTGCGCCTGGAGTCGGCCCCACGTCCCGCCGTCGCCACCAGTGAGAACGAGCTGGAATCCTCGCTGCCTCGCTCCGGCAGTGACCGCGACGCCAAGCTGACGAACATGCTCACCGAGCGCCTCAGCTACTTCTTTAATGGCCATTCGCTGCAGGTCAGCTTCCCCAAGCTGACATCCGATGAGATTGGACGCGGGCTCGAGGAAGGTAAGACGAACGGAAGCCTGAACGGAGCATGAGCATCACTTTCTGTGGGCGGTCTAATTACTGTTACCGCTCAATACCCCAGTATCCATTGCGCGTAACAGTGACATAATTTGACTCTGGCTCTGACTCTGCCTGTGGCTGAAGCTGTGACTGTAAAAAAGCCAGCTTTAGTAATTGCTGGCTCCACGGGAGGTGATTATTAGAGCCGAGAGCCCCATGATAATGCCTTAAAGTATAGTATCTTTGCCAATGACATTGCCAACTGCATTGGCAACGGCTGCAACCGCTGGCTGGCCCACTTCCTTGCTTATCATTGTATGCTGGCATTGGCATTGTATTGTATGTTAAGAGGGTTGGGTGGGGGGATACCATCTTAGTTGCCTCTGGGAAAATGCGCAATTGTTTATATTTTCCTCGTTTTATAACGCACACACGAGAGAAACCCGTTCGGCAACTGGGGAATGACCCAGAAACCTTAGAAACGACTTCGACAGCAGACAGACAGTAGCAGTAGCGACAGCGATGACAAAAATGTCAAGCCAGAATTTCGTGTTGTCCAAAAAAAAACGAAAAAATAAACATAACTTGCGAAGAAACTTTGGCATTGAACAACGAAAATTCAATGCTCTTTAAAGACCACAGCTAGAAGATATTCCTCCATCTCAAAAATCGCTCTGGCTACCCATTAAATATTCTACATTTTCCCATAAAGATTTGTTTCGTTGAGGACCACTTTCATCAAACCTTACCAAAACTTAAGCCAAAGAAGCTACATATGCCCTTTCGGGGTGGCAGAGTGTGGAAAATACGATGAGCAAAAACTAAGCCACGCTTGGATGTCATGACCATGTCAAATAGAATGAAAGTGCTCGACCACGTTTCTCTTGGGCCATGTACAACTCGACTCCTCGACCAGGCCATGCCGTGCATTTCCATTGCCATTGGCATCTTGGAATTTCCATTTTATTTCCATTTTAAGCTGCCATTTCAGCGGCTCGGCTCTTGCATCAATTACAAATTTGACACGAGCACTTAGAGCTGCATGCTTCATGCTGCATCCACATTCAAGATTTTATCCATTGCAATGAAAAGTGAACTTACTTTCACGGCACATGCATTTTTTTCTCTTACTTTCAAATCATTGATCAATATCTTTTAATCGATACGCGGCCGAGTACAAGTTGGCCAACACTTTCCCAAATGGCAAGACCGAAACCATTTTTGGCTAATAGCAATCGTACCGATTGGAGCCTGACGAAAGCTGGTTATGACAGCGGCAGTGCGACATCATCTCATCTGTCTGCTGGGCCGCATTAGCACGGACACTTGGCCGTCTCCATTTTCCGTCTCATTTCCACGGCCATATGCAATTTTCCCCTGCAATCAGGTGAAATCGAATGGAGTGTCCCTAATGACGGCAGCAAAATGAAAGCCACACACGCTGCCACAGTCCCAGTGATGCACTCTGCCGCAGTGCACCAGCTGCCCAAACGAAATACCACAGCGCAAGCTCCCAGTATCTGGGAAAATATTCTCACACAGCCTTTGGTAATTGAGCTGCTACCACTTTCACCATCTTGGGAGTCAGTCTCTGCCGCAGTAGGAGTCGGAGTCGAGCTCGGAGACGAAGTCGAGGTCTGAGCCGAGCTAGGAAAAGGAAAATTATTAAAGACAAATACATTTCTTTTTCTTCGCAGGTCGCGGCAAAATGAAGAAGATGATGGGCATGATGATGATGGGCATGGCCATGAAAATGATGGGCATGATCCCCATTGCCATGGGCGCCCTATACATACTGGCTGGCAAGGCTCTGATCATCTCGAAGATTGCCCTGCTGCTGGCTGGTATCATTGGCCTGAAGAAGCTCATGTCGGGCAAATCGTCGGGCGGTGGCAGCTCTGGATGGTCGTCGGGTGGCGGCGGCGGCGGTGGGGGCGGTGGCTGGTCATCGGGTGGCGGTGGAGGCGGCGGCGGTGGTTGGGACAGGCGCTCCCTCAACGAGGCGCAAGAAATGGCGTACCGCGCCCACAAAGAGCAATTGGCGCATCCACAGTTATACCATCAGCAACAGCAGCAGCAGCAGCTGCAGCAGCTGCATCCGAAGTCGGCGGCGCCACAGGTGACCAAGTCATAGGACGGTCGTATGATAGAAACACAATCTAGGGGGCTTCTAGGGGATAGCTGCATTTATCTTGTGGATAAATTACAAGCAGACGGGCGCCAAGGCACACAGATTGTAATTACGCGTACATAGATATATATACTATATATATATACATATATTAACTCTCTTTTTGCACTTGCACTCGGGCAGAAGACAAGAAGACTTGATGCATTTCCAACGGTTAACTCTCCGCCCAGTGGCACCTATGGATACATCGCCTGAAATGTATCTAGAACGTGCGTTCCCACTGTGGTCGCAATGCAGTTCTTTGCACACTTTTTAATGATTAGTATTTGCTTTAAATCGATTATGTTTTGTTGGTAATATGTAGCGCACTCTTCACTGCTCTCTGCTCTTTCCTCTCCCCTCTCCCTTCTCTTCTCTATTCTATTCTGTTCCGCTCTGATCTGGTCTGACATGCTCTGCACCGTTTCCCCCTTTCTCTGCATTTGCATTTACTGTTAACCATCTTCCAGAGCTCTGAACTCTGCCTCTGCCTCTGCATCTGTACTCTGTATGGTATATCTTTCTTTCCTACATTCGTCACTGCTAACTGCACTTTTCAATTACATCTCGTACTTCCGCCTGTACTCAATTTTCAGCTAACTTACAGTACATCTCTTTATCATCTCATTCTGGCAGCGCGCACACATTAATCTTAACTTGTCTCTAACTGTATGTAGTGTCTAAGTGTAATAATTTATTTATTTAACTTATTTATTTGGTAGCGCGTAAGTGTAAATCGCATGTAAGCAGCAATGTTTGTAAGAAACATAAAAGTTTAAAAAAATATATATACAAATATCTAATAAATAATTTCCACTCAAATCATGTCATAGCATAGCACGCGCACTTTAAGGCTGAAGGTTAAAGGTAAAGTGTAAAGTGCCATCCCCGTCTACTGCCGAAATACTACTTCCGTTCCTCGAGTTTGCCCTATAAAACATGTGTACGCATGTATCCGGGCACATATCCGCCATCCATAAACTCCACTCCACAGTGTGTGAGGTTGTCCCTGGATGTTTGTCCTATTTTCGGTAGCCTTATGGCCCACGTTTATGGCTCTTGCTGTCTTATTGCTGTCTGCTCCTCTGCGATTGCCAGAGATTTAAGCCAAGATACAAGATGGATCAAAGTTCAAATTTGTAAACATTTCCGAGACCAAGCCAAGTCAGAGAAAGTCATGGAGAAATGTTTGATTCAACAAGAAGTAAGTACGAGTATTCTCCCTCTGGACTTAATCAGAATTGGGCAAAAGTCTGAGCACAACATTCGAGCTGCTGCTGTCTGCCTGCAAGCGAACAGAACACATTCGACTAAGCTAAATTAATCATCATCCAAGTAGTCTGGTTAATGTCTGTATCCTGTAGTCGTATGTTAAACAAAATCATGGTCTTTCGACATATAGTCAAATAATATCGATTAAAAACCAACGCTTTGAATACACACATTTGTCTTCGGGGTTGGCCATTGGCCATAAATATAATAGTAGTTAAAGTTTTCCAGGTTAAAACACACACAGCGTCTAAAACAAACACTTAACAGATAATTAAATCAACTTTAAATCAGTATACGGCTTTAATTTTACTTGTATTAATATTATCTAAAATAATAGTACAATACTCGTATAATAAATCGGTGCTAAAATTTCAGTCTGAATTTATTATCGCCATTAATTGAAGGTAGGAAAAAACCTGAATTTTAATAGATAGTCTTCTAATCATCTCAACCAATTTGGAAAGAGCCAACCCTAGCTGAAATATTTGAGTAATTAATTAATGTAACTCTGATAATAATGTTACAAGTATGACCCCCAAAAATTAATGAATAATTAATATTTAACCAGATTTATAAGGTCAAAGAAAAGTGTTTGTTTAAATTATTTGTCGTATCTATTGACTTTTGCTTTTATTGGATAGAAGTCGCGCAGTCTACAGAAAATCTCAAACTAGTTTTCGCTAATTTGGAATTTTGGTCGGTCTTTTTTGTGGGAGATTTAAAAGGTACGGGTAAACGGGTTTTATCTGGATTACAGCTAATTGGAACGGAACTCTGATAATTGGGGAACCAGTGGGTAAGGTGTTCACTTCTTTTTCCACCATCCGGACTGACTGCCGTACCCGCCGCCGTAGCTACTGCCATAATTTGCTGCATACCCTCCGCCGTATCCTCCGCTGTATCCTCCGCCGTATCCTCCGCCGTATCCTCCGCTGTGTCCACCGCCATGAGTGGTTGTAATGACCTTGTAGACATCCACATGAGAATGGCCACCTCCGTGGCCGCCTCCGTAGCTACCTTCGTAGCCGCCTCCATAGCTTCCTCCGGTGTTCCAGCCGCCGCCATGACTGTAGCCGCCGCCATTGCTGTAGCCGCTGCCATATCCGCCTGAGCTGTAGCCCCCACCGCCTCCATGGCCACCCTCATAGGTGTTGATCACTTTGACTATTTGGACACCACCGCCGCCGCCACTGTTGTAGCCACCGCCGTATCCTGCTCCGTATCCACCGCCATAGCCAGAGCCTCCACCATAGCCGTAGCCCCCACTGTAGCCCCCGCCGCTGCCGCCTCCTCCCTTCAGCAGACCCAGCAGTCCTGCGTTTGTGGTTGCCAGAATGGCGGCCATCGCCAAGACACATACAAATAACTATGACGAAATGGACGAAATGGATTTGGTTAAAATTTAGTGTATGCTTTGAAACCGCATCCTTCAAAACTCACTTTCATTGTAGACCCCGAACGAATGCCAACGAAGCGCAAGTAGAACTAATGCCAAATGCCAAACGCTTTTCGGTTTAATAGTCGCAGTCCAAAGCAGCTTGACCAACCACCAACCACAATAAAAGTGTTTTTTTTGTGAACGATTAAATGTCGCACACACTCCGCCGACAAGGCAAGGCCTTTGAGTCAGCAAAGTGGCTTTTGTGGATTGAGCCAGCCCCACTGCAGCGCCTTGGGAGTGTCTGCTTGGCCCGGTCCCAGACTGTACGAAATTTAATTTATGATTTCCATTATGTCCGGGGCGTAGGAAGAGTTCTGATTTCTGAACTAGTTTTATTTAGCACAGAGCCAGCTCCAGATGAAATCGAAGTGATGCACAGACAATGAGACAGCATAAAGTAGTCGTAGAAAAGCAACTAAAAGTCGCTCCACAAGGCAAAAACTGCAAGACGAGGGGGCCAGGCTCGAGGGGCGCGGCTAGTGCGAGTTGTTAGCTCATCAAATCATCAGCCAGCCAGCAGCAAAAGCAGCCAGCACATGCAAATGTTAGGTAATAAAAAATAAATGGTTGAAATGGCTTAAGTTTTAGCTTGATTCATGTTTGCTGTATGGTGGACATAACCAATCTATTTGATCTTTGAATTGCCCTGACAAAACAACACGAAAAAAAACCAAGTGAAATACGGGTTTTAGTGCAGTGAAAGAGTCTTGTACTGACCAGCAGTCCACCCATGGCTGAGCTTCTATTATGATTCTATGCTCTCTTAATGCCAGCTCCTTCAGCCACAATCAATCATAGCCAGCTGCTAATGGCCATGGAACGAAAGCAATTTCAATTCAGAAGAGCTGCAATTCGAGTCTGCCATTATCAATGCCTGCGGAAAGACTTCCATTATCGTGGTCTCGGTCTATCACTTACTGATGTAAGCTTCCCCCATCCATCATTCTGGTCATCTAATAGAAAAACAAAGCCATAAGCAATACGAATAAGCCATGCTTTCAGCATCCATAAGTCTTCTGGGTATGAGATGCATTTCTTACGAATCCAATAAACGCCTACGCATGTCTCTAAGCCTCACAAAGAAACTATAATCCAACACATGCAAGGCGTTACACTCCGAGAATTAAATATTCGGTTTTAAAATACAAACAAAGTGAAATTAAATTCACTTTGATTTAATAACAGAGGAATAACAAAGTTTAGTGTCCCCATATACATATAATCTAACTATAAAATACTTTAAAATATAATATATTAAATTTATATCAAATATTTGTATATTAATGGAAAAAGGTAACACCTCCGAGAAAATTGATTGGTATACAATTATGGGGCATTTTCTCTGCCACTTACTGGCATTTTGTAATCCTTATAAAGTATTTAAGTTCTGAAGTTTGTAATATAAATAATATTCTCAGTATAATTTCTTCACTGTTTTGCATGCCATGCCTAAAAGTACTGAAAGGTGAATGCTCATAAGACATGCTGAAAAGCTGTCCACGTTTTTCAGTTGCCTATAAACCAGAAAAATGGCGCCCAAGAGTATGTTTTAGTTAAAAAAAATATGCTGAGTGCAACATAACATATATTTTCGCAAGACCTTTAGTATGTACAGGTTGCTGCTTCTGCACCTGTCCCCCACTTGTCGTGACCCATCAAGACCCATTAAGAGAGATTAAACGCACGCTGGGCACCTGATGTGCGTACCCAACTGAGTGAGATGTTGCACACATACAAGTGGTGGCACAAACAGTATAAGTGGGCCGTACCAGCTGCCGTTGTTGCCCCAGGGAACAGGGAAGAGGTGGCTGCTCGTTCAGAGAGCCCAATTAGCACGCACGGAGTCAAAATTACACGAATTTACCCATTGGGCACACTTTCCCAGGGCTGAGAGATGGACATCTGAACATATAAAGATAGATATAGAATGCCATCTGGTGCAAGGCTGTTAGTTGGCCTCGTGCCGTTGAACGTGCAACAGGGCAACAGGGCAACAGGGCAACTGGGCAACGATGCAGAAAAGTGAAACTATTAAGCCCAGTCAGAGTCAGAGTACCATCATCAGCAAACAAGTGAGGCATTGTTTTTGTAATTAAAATGGCAACGCTTCAATGGCCAAGGCAGCAGCACGTGGAGCACACTCCATGAAGCATCAAACTGTCAAGCAAGCCCTGTACTCCAATGGGAGGTGGCAAGTTCTCTCCATTTAATCGTGTTACGCCTGACAGATTATGTGTGTGTAAGTGTGTGGTAAAAGTCTTTCTTGAATGTGAAAATCTTGAATCGACTAAGTAGGCGATCATTTGAGCGCTTGACCACAAGCCAAAAGCCACTGTCGGAGTCACAGCCACTTTTGGGGAAAGGCCGTAAAATCACTCAACTAAAACGTCCATAAAATGTCGAATGGCTTGTAGAATTTGGCCTGCAAAGATCTGGAAACGCGAAGGCCCTCAGTTCGATTCTAGGCGGCGTCCGGAGTGCGTGTGTGAAAAGAGCAACAGGACTCAAAAACCCAGAGATGTGGCATCATCGAGCAGTGTTTGTGCTCGGCATTTATATGCTCGTAACAATAAACGCGTCGACAAGTAGCAACAGCAACAATCACTTTAATGACGGCTCTTCCGGCATCCTTACGGCTCGAAACGGGAAACTACAGTTGGAGCTGAATGCGTGGCAGCCATTCACCCAGCACAACAATTGGCTTATCCTGCAGGCAACGGCACCCAGCTCAGTGCAGCCGGAAAGAGAGAGTGCCCCCAGAATTTCGCCACAGCAGCAGCAACAGCAGCAGCAGCAGCAAGAGCAGCAGCAGCAGAAGCAGAACCAACGACTTCCTGTCAATTACTACGCCTACAATCATCGGTATAATCAGAGTGCGAGGAGTGGCATTCCACCTTCGGCGGGCGGAAATTACAAACAGGTTCGGGCACAGGCAGCACCAGCGACAACTCTAAGCGATCCCGCCAGATATGTCCTGGCCATAAGCCAATCCATGCGACGCGGGGGTGAACTTCGACATCAGCTGCCAGCTGCTGCGGAGGAGGAAGCCGAGCCGGATGTGCGCAATGCGGCGGCCTCAACTTTAACTAACTCCCACGATGCTGATGCTGATGATGATGAAGATGTGAAAAATACCGATGCCATTAAACACATTGAGAAGCCAACACTTCTGGGAATCCAATCCTACTTAGGGCCTTTCCAGCGTGCTCTGGTGAAAGTGCGTAATTTTTGCGACTCTGTGGGTACTCTTCTCAGCGACATAGATGAGGAGCAGCAGGATGGGACTCTGCAGTTCCTGGCAGGTGGGTTTGGGCTTTCCAATGAATTTTCCTCATAATATACCAGCCTATGAAGCGTGCGCTCGAACACCTCAGGGATGTGGTCTGGGACTGACCGTTTAATTAACTGACTAACTAAAGCTTCTGTTCCGTTAATTTGCAGATGAGACAAGTTCAAATAAATTGGAGGCCACCACAAGAACCATCCCCTCCACAGCCAAAATATCGACTTCAAAAGAGGCGGATACAGCTACAGTCCAAGGCCGTTACATTCACCGTATGGCATTGGACGCCTCAGAGGGCCGCAAGCTGAAAAAGTTGAAAAAGAAAATCCAAAAGCTGCTGCTGCCACTTCTGATTGCCTACAAACTGAAGTTTCTCACCCTCATACCCGTTCTCATTGGCGGCCTCACGCTACTCGTGGGCACCACGGGCCTGGCCGGCTTCTTCTTTGCTCTCTTTACGGCCGTAATGAGCCTGAAGACCACAGGTGGCGGTGGCGGCCATGGCTATGCCAGCAAAGCAATAGTCTTAAAGAAAATCTGATCTGTAGGCAACGTTTTGTACGAATTAAGATTTAGCTATTGATTTAGGTTAGTTAGCAGCACTCGGCACTCCCTTCCCCTTATCACAATCAAAACCCATCGAAGTTCGAGCATTGATTGGTCTGCTCTGGCGGTGGGCTATAAAAAAGACGAGGCGGAGACTTCCGCACTGTCAAGTGAAATAGAACTACTAGAAATAATATATGACAAAAGAAACAGGAAAACAGAAACTTCCCTCAGCTGGAATCAACAATTTGAAACACTCTTTTTTAGGGAATTTATTTATTTATTTCATGCTATATCCCAGTGCATCAGGTATAAACTCTAGTATTACTTAGTTCAGCTTTTAGTTGGAAGGTATTCCCACTCGTTAGACGTATGCCCACGTCGCTACGGTGCGTTTGTGCGGTTATACCAGCAACCGGATGCAAAATAAAAGTACTGCTAACATCCAACCAGCGATAAATTCCGTTGAACAGCTGCCAAAACCCCATCCAGAGCCACAGCCAGAGACCCAAAGTTTGGGCATGAAAAGTGACGACAGCAAAGAGCGTTAGCTTTAAAGTTGACGGTTGACGGTTGACGTTGACTACGATTAGTTCCGTGGCACGCGTGTGCATATGAATGCGTGTTTGGACACCATGTGAATATATAGCATCCCAGACGTAAAGCAGTATATTTAATACTATATATTGCAACAGTTACAGATACTCGAACCACCCAATGGTTGAGGCTACATTCGCATTCGTTCAAGCCAAGATAAGTTTATTTGTCTCGTCTGGTTTCGGTCTCTTTCAGCCCAAAAATCCTAATTCAGTTGGGTCGTTATTTAATTTCCGTTAGCACTGCTGCAATCACATTTGCCTGATGTAATTCCAAGAAGTATATTTTGTTGCTGGAATTTAATTAAGCGGATTTATACACAAACAAACACACGAGATGGTTTCATTTTACCGGAAATTTACATAAGCCCGTGCCGAGCTCATGAAATACCTTTAATTTGAAGTTGATATTTGTTCACGACTGCAATTCATGGTTATGCGAAAATAATAAATGCAATTTTTAATGGAATTGCCATCGGTTCTGTCTGCTCCTTAAAATAACAATTAATTGGTAATTAATAATACATATTACCAAACCCCAAACCTGATTGCAGGCCAGAGATACTTTCTAGGAAGTAAGTTAATTTAAACAACAAACACCATTTAATATAAAATAAAAGCTTAAAAATCACTAAAGAGATGCTCGTAATTTTAATTTTTTGAAAATTTATTTTTATTTATTTATGTAGTAAATGAATTAACTTATTTAATACCAAAATTAATACGATTTCAATGAGTTCTATCAACTAGGCCTACGACTTGGCTGGATACATTTATTTTTATGCAATGTGAACCTTTTTGGACAATTTTGTTTAAGTGGCCTTGGTACTTAAATAAAAAATATATATTTGTCGTAGGTCTAGCGCAATTAACACTAATTATTCCGAACTTTGTCAGAACTCTTGCGTTCACAATGAATATAAGTTTTCGGGAATCCTTTCTGGAATATTAATGCATTCGAGACGTGATTTTATTTATAAATATTAGAAACCCCTCTGAGTGACTGAGGTAGTGAGTGAGTGAATGAAAGCTCACAGTTTAGAAATGGAAAAACTTTTTTAAGGGAAACTGCCTGCCACGATAATGAAGAGTTTTTACTTGTTGATGGCTGGGACAAGTGACCCATGACGAGTGTGGCGCATACAACCAAAGCAACGGCAACGGCAATGGCAACAGCAATAGCAACATCGAATGATGTTTGCGGCAAGCCGTTCATTAAAGTAGGGAAAATTTAATGTGTCCGTTCACGCTCAAGTAAGACTAAATCGGAACCCCACGAGAGAGGGAAGAACGAAAGCAGCGAAACCGAACCGCAGTAGAACCAGAAGTAATAGCGGTACCAGTGGCCCCTCCATAGACCCATCGACCACCAAAAGAACCTGCCCACCGATTGCTAGTCTAAATAAAAGTCTGAAATGCAACCAAGTGCAACGACGAGAGTGGTGCTCCATTACCATTACCGACTGCACTGGGCGCCCACTTCTGCTCAGTTGTTTGGGAGCTGTGCAACGGCGAAAACATGTTCAACATTGCGTTCGCAATTGCAATTTTCCATCTCCTGTCTGCGGTGTCCTTCAGCGTGGCGTATAGCCACCTGCCACCTGCCGTGCAACTGGGCGGGGCCATCGTGGCGGCCGTGGAGCAGGATGCCGAGCAGGAAGCTGCCACCGAGGAGCACCATCGAGTGCAACGTGAGTGGATGCAGACTGCCGAGCTGCAGCTGCAGAAACTCCTCAACGACGAGCTGAGTGCCGAGGAGATGAGCAATATGCTGGATACGTGGGCTACCGAAGGTGGGTTGAGTTGATGATGTACTCATAGATATTTCCATGCTCTCAAGTGCTGGATGCTTCTCCACAGGACGCGGCAAGCATCAGCACAAGAAGCAGCAGAAGAAGCTAGCCAAAATGCTGTATCCCGTGCTAGCCGCCGCAGCTGTGGCCAAAATCGTTCTGCTGCCTTTGGTCTTGAAATGGCTGACGGCGCTGTCGACCTCATCATTCGTTATGGGAAAAATTGCATTGGCCACCTCCGGTATGCTGGCCTTAAAGTGGATCCTGTCCAGCGGGCATACACGGGATCGCCTGGAGATTATTCATTCATCGGTCCCATCAATCAAGGGCTTGCACACGGCCCACACCGCTGATGTTGCCCCCAGCGGCACCAGCTGGATGCCCGTCCGGCCGCCCTACATTCCTTTGGGTGTGACCAAGGATGGCCCAACTTTTTACAAGCCATTTTTATAGGCCGTTTCGCTCGGCGAGAATGAGAGTGAGAGTGCAATTTAGAGAGGTCTCTTTCTACTTTTAGCCCATAGACATATAAGGCCACGTAACTCCCCGACTTCATCAGCATTTAATTAGCACATGCCTCGGCCCGCTCTGACGTTACGACGACCCATCGACCGCTTGACGGCTCTGCAGCGTGCCACAGAGCGCAGAAATTAACAGCACTGCGCACGGTGCCGTTATGCATATAACGGTTTATTGCGCATGCGCACAGGCCAGCCCTCGATCGACCATAGACCACGGCCAAGACATCACTATCGTCGGCACTTCCGCAAGTGCGTGTGTTGCAATGAAAGCCGACCAACGGCAGGCACGGCCAGGGTTATGTAAAGACCAGAAAAGTCAACCAACAGGTTGTCACAAATCAATCAGCATGCAGCAGCGACAGGTGCAGATGCGACTTGGGTGGGCCTTCGGTGTCGGTCACTGAAGGCATACGGTTAGTAGCCACAAGATTGAAAGTAGGTATGAAGAACTTCTCCCATCCCTTCATCACATTTTCATACATCCATTTTAAGTTTTTTGTACATAACCGAAAAAAACGGCATGTTATTTAAATCAGAGATCAGAAATTAGAGATATAAATTTAATAAAATCAAAGTTAAAAAGTAACCTAGATATAGTTACAATATTAATATAGAGGTGTACTGGAGTAGAATACAGTTTTAATACAAACTTTGAAATAAATTGTTTAAAAACTCTTTCTTTTAACCATTATAAAACAGATCGTAATACAAAAGAACTTTAAATTTTTGTTTTAGTTGTTTGATTCAAAATTGAATTAAAATATCTTTGGAACGGCAAGGTGTCTAATACACATTCCATATGCCTTTATTTTTCAATTTATACAAATACAATTTATAATAATACAAATCAAACACTTATTTTCATTATACAAATTACTATCCTTGAGATCCCTGACTTATATGAAATTATCGATTAATTGACGAACTACAACTGTTCGATCCACCATCACTCGAGTCAAACACAAATCTAATGATTTACTCCAAACAGGACACAAATTAGGCCTCTAACCACGTATCCACGGATGGATGAATATAATTTGACTCATTGTCTGAGCCCTCTGCCTACGCACATCGCGCCTCCATTTCCATTTCCTTCATTTCAGCAAGTGAAAGTTGTAGGGCGCCCATTCCATTTGAGCAAACAGCAGCGACACAATTGCAGGTGTGTGGGGGGAACACGGGTGGGGCAAAAGCTACAAGCGTCAGATACAGGTATGCGCATGCTTGCCGCATATCTAACAAATCGATCAACACAAAGCCCGAAAAGACAGCCAGCCACAACAAGGCGTATCTTTATGTGCGCGGCGACTTCTTTCTAAGTTGAGATGTTGAAAGTGAAGCTGAGACCGGTGCCCCGGCTTGGCTTGGCAATTAGGCTTGAGCGGGAGACGTCAGCAGCGTTGGCTTTTGTCATCGCATCTCCAGCTATTAACAACATTCTCTGACTGCGCAATGTTTGCGACTCTCACGAGATTACTTAACCAGGCCATTTAGCATAGACACCACGCTGCCATAGCCACAGCCACAGCCACTGCCACTGCCACAATGTCGTCCCGCGCTTGTTGTTTGAACATTTGTGTCATCAATTTCACTTTCTTTCGCGTTCAGGCGGATGGGGTTAAATAAAGCGATGATACTTAGGCCTAGGTTTGGGCACAAAGTGATCCCACTGGCGCCCTTAATCATTTCGGGCCGGGGCCACAAAGACCCCAGACAAAATATTACATGCTAACCCAAATGGCAATTGCTCTCTTACCATTTGTCCAGAGTGCGGGGTTGAGTTTGAATTTGGAGCGGAGTGCCCTGCCCGCAAGGTAATGGTGATGAATTTTTAACGCCAAATACCAAAACTAGACCCCACTTGAAAAGACCTTTAGGCCCCCCAAAAAATATATGCAAACATGCCTGCTCGATGCATAAAAACCGTGCCACTACACCTTGGAGCTGCACTTTCTCAGCCAGCCGACAACAAACACTGCCTGCCACAACGACTACGCACAATATTGACATTTCATATTTGCACAAATGAAAAGAAAATCAATTTCACCTGTTGGCATTTTTGCGTTTAACCCAAGAGACCACAAACTAAGAGACAATTTTTGGCCGGGCAAGGTTTTTTTTAAATATTTTTTTAGGATCAGGTATTAGACCCTGGAAAAATATGCTTTTGAGGCGAAAAATTCCACATTCCGTTCCCAGAAGAACCAAACAAACGCATTTTTATCCCATAATCAAATCAAATTAAATTTCTCTGAAACCTGCCTCAGATCTTTACGAGAATGTTTCCTCCTCCTCTCAGTGTGTTGGAATGCCAAAAATTCTGTTGTCATGTCGATAACACGCAAATGGGTCAGTAGAACGTGCCACCGCAGCGGCTATTGGCTGCCCAAAAAACCAAACCGAAACCGGCAACTGCAAAACGCGACAAGCTAATTTAAAAAGTAAACGCACTTGGGCACATGGCTCTGCGGAGCAGTACGCGAGAGAGCCCAATCTGCCACACCCACACGGTCCGGCGCAGACGAGAAAAGTGGGAAGTGGGGGCAATCGACAATCGGTGTTTAGGCCAACTTGTTGCCGGCTAATTGAGCGACGCCCGACACCCAGCAACAAATCGCTAGTCGAGTCGCAGAAAAGAAACGAAGATAATTGACTTTGAATAAATAATGAATGCCTACATTTCTGTGAGTCCAGTCTGGACAACAGACCCTGCTGTCAGGAACGCATTATGTGGGAGGGGAGCAAGACATGAGAAAGGTTATCAGAATTGACAGTTCTCAAAAGCAGAAACCAAGCCAGAGCTTTTCGGTAGAAAAGAGAAATTGTTTATGATTGGCATTTAGAAACTTTGTTTGATTTGACAGTTGGGTGGGTAATAGTCGTAAAACCTGACGATCGATAAGGCCTCAGAGCATGGAGGTCCCGGCAATCCGGTTTAGCAGGGCAGCGCACTACAGATTGCAAAACTGAATGGGAATTACATAACTTTCACTCAAAAACGATGACGCGAACTGCGAACCGCGAACCCCAGCGGAGCTCAGGCTGCGTCAATGAATGAGTAGTGCGAAACTGGATCGCCGCATACCTGACCGTGCGTGCGTGAGGCAAGCCAATGTCATGCGGGCATCATCATCATCATCAATGATGGCATGAATGGATCTCCGGTTAGTGCTTGGGCTCTTGCAGCGCTGAGATATGCAAATTGTCGCAGCAAGTGAATCACTGCACAAAACGCTCGATAAGGCGGCATACTTCCTAGCACACTTTCTTTTTCTCTTGCCGGAGCGGGGCTAAAACAATAACCGAAAATAAAGGCGCGTCACTCATACGCAGCGTGTGACAAGCCGACGCCCGCGGCCGTGGCCGCAACAGGCCTGCCGCCCGGCAACAACAGCAATAACAACAGCAACATTTGGGGCAACATTTAGTGTCGCATTTCGTTGTAATATAAATGAAAGTGAGTGAGGCAGCGGATCGGCTACATATTTTTCTCTGCTGTTACTTTGCTGCTCTTTGAATGGGTTGCCTTTAATAAGCTGCTGGAACAATAAAAATACAAATTTTGTTGCTGCCAAAAATTGAAGCTGCTTCGATTTTATAGAGATCTTTGTACGAAACCTGTCATTTTACGATGCAATTCCCCACAGAGAAACTTGGATAGAAGCATAAACTGGCAATGCAGTGGAGAATGTGGGCCGTGATGGCAGAACGTGACTGGGAAAATCGTCAAGCGAATGAATGACTGATGAATCATAAACTTCAGTGTTCAGACTGATAGACACATAAAAACAGATGTATCTGACAGAGTGAGAGAGAACTATTCGATGAGAATAAGAGTGGGGCTTAAGGGATATATTCCGAATGAACGTACACTCTACAATACCTTAACAATTTTTGATTTTTATTTTGAGTGTTAAATATTTGTTATATTAAGAACTGACTTACTGGTAAATTCTTAAAACCATCGCATTGTGTTTATCATTTCCCAAAACATCATCATCAATGATGACATAGAAAACATTAAATTTAATTATTATTATTCCAGTCAAACATTTTTTTTAAATCAAATTTAATCAATTTATTTATGAATAATACAATTTTAATATATATGTAAGTATAAATAAATAAATAGAATAACAATCTAAAATACAATCGTTTACATATTTTGTAATAATAAAAAATCAACAAAAATTTCAAAAGACTACAATTATTATTAAATACCTACCTTCATGTTAAATAATTCATCCATATTTCATTATTAAACTTTTGATGCCTTTAACTTGCTTTTAATTGCCTTTACCTTTACCTAACTTTTCTTTACCTATTTCGCCCATTCTATCAAAAAGCTCTATTAAGTCTTATTCCCCCCCTATAGCTCTATTATTCATATCGACTTCAATTTCCCACTAAAACTTCCTTTTATCCAACAAAAACATTTAACAATTTTTTTTTTTTTTTGCTAATTATTTGTACCATTAGATCCTTGTTTTTACCTATTTTCCCAACTAATATTTAACATTCATCCTTGCTTTGTTATCCAAATTTTACCTCTATTATTTCATCACTTATGATTAGCTCGTATTTTTCCCATTGCCACTTAACTTTCAATTATTACCACATAGACATGGATACACAGTCCAATTCAATCATCGAAGTGCTAAACACTATTTCACCATACCATTTACCATTCCCTGCAACAACAACAGAATGGGCAAACACAAATGACCCATTTATGCTCCAAAGAAAGGAGACACACACACACACGCACACATTTTTGCGCTCATAAGTGGACAGCGTGGAATATACGGCAACCGGATCGTTCGGTTAAGAAGCGTAAATAAATTAGCAAATATGTGACTTTGGATATTGCGAGAGTCGAATGAAAGCTGAGCGCAAACGCAGCCGGGCTGGGTAAACTGCGGGTAAACAGCCCCATTGAGGGCGTGCGCATATCGAATGCCTCCAGACCATATCCCAGACCCAGGCCCAGGCCCAGGCCCAAGACCAAGCCACCAGCCAATGATGTCGAATGTTTACCCCACAACACAGTCAAGGCGCCCCGCCTGATCCAATGGCCAAGTCCAAGTACAAATTTCTCTCCAGTGGCGCTGACTGCGACGACGACGTAGACGTTGACGGATGAAGACGGCGCTCCCGAAAAAAAGGCAGCAGCAGCAGGGCTGCCCAAAAAGCCACCAAAATGAACATTTCAGTTAACAAACAAGTTGACTTTATTTTCTAGATTTATGTACATGTGTGTATGTTGCCTCTACGGCTCTGGCGCTGACTCCGACTACAACTCGGGAGAGCCGGCATATTTTTCGCGTCTTTTTTTTGGTTGCTTCCGCAGTCGGCGGCTGCGTCTCGGCTGGTTTTATTTAATTTACTTTGAAATTGTTTTGTAATGTCAGACCGACTGCGACGTCGGCGTCGGCGGCGGCTTCGACAGCGCAACAAACGCCGCCCAATATAAAAGGCTAGACGTCTCGAGACGCATACATCAAACTCATCTCAACGCTCTCGAGCTCAGCAGCAGACAGCATCAGCGCCAGCTCCAGCAAGGATTAAACCGTGTCGCGATCCGACTTGAATCTAAAACGAAACGAAAATGAAAGTGTTTGCCATCGCTTGTGTTACCCTCTTGGCGGCCGCCAGCTGTTCCTGGGCCGCTCCCAGTGTCCAAGACAACAGAATCGAAAGTGATAACACGCTCAGCAGGGCCGCCCGCTATCTGGGTGCCTGTTTGGAGAGCGATGACATGGCCACCTGTCTGGCTGTCAAGGGCATCACTGCCCTGAACCGTGCCGCCAGGAGCAACAACATTGAGCTTGCCAGCGGTGTCACCTTCCAGAGGTGTGTGTTGTGTGTCTGTGACAGTGTTCAAACTGAAATTGAAATCGAAATCAAAAAACCGAAAGTGATGTGGATTTGACACCGTTTTTAATGTGACCCATTTCTCATTCGTTGCAGAGATCCTGCCAGTCCTATACAGCGCAATGGCAAGTCTCTCAGCGAACAGGATATCTATGCGGAGCTGCCCCAGAACGCCGAGGATCGCAATGGACGCCTGGTCGATCTGGCCATTTCCAGCATGACCGACTTCTTGTCCACCCACAACTTGGAGTTCAAGCTGCCCTCGGAGACCACCCAGCAGGTGGCCCGCGCTCTGGATGAAGGTGAGCTCAGCAGTTCCGTCTAACCATTTTAATTTGGTTCTAAAATTGGGATATTTTTGTGCTTCTCAGGTCGTGGCAAGATCAAGAAGATGATTGGACCCATTGCTCTGGCTATTGGCGCTAAACTGTTCGCCGTCGTTCCTTTGGTCCTCGGATTCCTCGCTCTGCTGACCTTCAAGGCCGTGATTGTGGCCAAGCTTGCCTTCTTCCTGGCCATCCTGGTTGGCGGCTCCCGTCTTCTGGGCGGATTTGGTAACAAGCTCGGCGGTAACGCCATCGGCGGTGGTTACAGCTCGAACGCCTGGTCTGCCCCTGCCAGTGCTGGCTGGAGCTCGGGTGCCTCTTCGTCCTATCCCTATGCACGCAGCATCAACGAGGAGCAAGTCGATGCCCAGCAGTTGGCCTACGCCGGACAGCAGCAGCAGTAAGCAGTCAGGAGTCAGGAGAGTAGCCGTGGATGCCGTTGGTGCCACTAATGTGCCTTTGTTTTGAAACCCCTTAGCATGTAGTAATTTATTCGATGAGTAATTAACTAACTTATTGTACAAGAGACAGCCGAACGCTTTTCACAGCAAGAAAATAGTCATTATGAATGTTTGAATAAAACTAAAAGTATTTCCCCAACCCCCTCTCGAGTCACGAGCGTCTGCCCAACCGTATTCTACATCAAAATCCCTGCACGTGCCTCTTGGCGTTTGTATAATTGATTCCGGGGAGGGCGTGGTTGGACAAAATGTTTACCTGTTGGTAAAAGACTTTCCCATGGGGCAGCTTAATTCAAATGCTGACAGAGTCAAGCAAGACTGGTTGGGCGACAAATATTTGGAACTTTGAGCGAACGGGCTTGACCTAAGAGTGCGGCAAGGCAACAAGTTTCTTGTGGCAATTAAAACTTGTGGCAGGTTCTGCTGCTGCCTGTCCCTCAAACGAGTGGCAGTCGAGCAAAAGGCTGTGCAAAAGGCTGTGCAAAATTATGTGTAAAAGTCTGTGCAAAAAGAATTGATAATCTTCGGATAAAGTTTTGGCAAGTCAAGTGGTATGTGTGCCCTTCTCATAATTGGAGTTTCTAATACTGATGTGGCATGTTAATTGTCTGCCACACAAGTTGCAGCCAGAAGAAACTTTCTACTTATGCTCATAAAAGTGTCACTTTTGCGATTGAAAAGATATATGCGGGTATGCGCTACAATTCAGCTTTCTTTTGGAAATAGATTTAGAAGCAATTGAAATAGAAAACGAGCGCCAGCGAACCAGCAAGCCACCGAACGACACTTGACAAAAAGAGAATGAAATCGAAAGCGTTGAAAGCGTACGCTGGCCAGAGCAACTAACTGGGCCAAAGCGGGCATTAAGTCACCACGACTGAGGCATACCAAATAAGGGGCGGATCGGGGCAGGCCACTAATAATCGCTGTAATGGAATTCAATGGCACGCCTAATGAGCGATGGCGAGCGAGAAGGAGTCAGTGTAGGAAGAAGCCCAAGCAGAAGGCAGCGCCCAAGAATCTGGCACACAGTCTATCTCCTCCAAGAGCCGCCTAAGTCACGTTCTCGTGTGCTGCAGTGCTGCATGCCAATTAAAATCAGCTAACGGTGGAAGGCGAAAATTGGGCCATTTGCTTATATAAAATATATGTACAAAAATCATATCCAGCCACGGCAGTGGCAGACGCCCGGCCCAGACCGGCAGGTCACTTCCCTTTCGTTGACGACGTGCGTGGTGGAAATATGGTCAAGAAATTGTTGGCAGGCAGCATACGCATACGCTTTGCATAAATTGTGCCGGGGATGGCATGGCTTTTTGGTATGGGGATTGTTATTGCAGTGCGGTGCGTTTTTATTTTGGACACTGCGCGATTTCTAGCCACACAAAATTGGTCAATCGACTCAGTTCGGAGCCGGCGGGCACGCATACGATTCGAAAAGGTATAAAACGCGGGGGCATTGCATACAATTAATCACAAAGCAATTTCCATTCGCAAAGCCAACAGCCCCAGCCCAGCCATCAGTGCGCCGACCAGTGTGGAATCCAATCGAAGGATTATCAATATAAATATCAATATCGACTTTTGTCCAAAACCAAAACCAAAGTGCTAAGCAATATGTGCGCGAAATTCGTTTGTGTTGTGCTGGTGGCCAGCTTTGTGTGCGGCGCTTTGGCACTGCCATCGCAGGACGGCAGTGAAAAGGATTTAGTGAACATGCTCAATCGATTGGATAACGAGGAGTCGGTGTCACTGTTCGGTGGCCTGCGCATCGATCGGTCTGAGACGGGACGCAGCTTTGGTGCCAACAAGGGCGTCGAGTCGTTCGAGGACCGCGCCGAACGCTATCTAGAAACACATGAGCTCAATCTGTCCTTCTCCGGCGATGAGCAGGAGGAGAATACCGAGAACGAGTACGCCGGACGTGCCATGGATGGTAAGTGATCAAAAAGCAAAGTGCCTTCACTCTACCAAATATTGCGCATACAACGTGTTGCACTGTCGGAACATATAGCCAAAAGCAGCAGAAAAGCGTTGCATACTTTTCTGGCTAAGCCTAAGTGGAAGTGAAAGCTTTCTCCGAACTGCCACGGATGGCATACTTTTGGGTGGCCTTCACTGAATGTCTTCGCTTTCTCTCTGCTTTCTCCGCAATAGAATCCCGCAGCAAGCGCATGAAGAAGATGCTGCTGCCTCTGCTGTTGGCTTTGAAACTGAAGAAGGCTGTGGTCGTCAAGGTCATGTTCACTATCATTAAGTTCATCTCGCTGAAAGCCCTGGCCATCTCCTTCCTGGCCCTCATTCTGGCTGGTAAGTGTCGCTAGCTTAAAGCAAACAAAAAGAGGCCCAGCTTACGATTTCCTTGACTTGCAGGTGCCACCTTCTTCAAGGATCTGCTGGCCAAGAAGAAGGAACATATCACCACTGCCTACATCACTGGCAGCCCCCTGAACGCCGATATTGTGCACTCCGACTGGAGCCGCAATGGACAAGCCGCCGGCGCCGATTTGGCCTACAACCACTACGGCCTGGCCCAGCCCTTCTAAGCTCTGCCATACCGCCACAAATCCATCCAATCCATCCCCCTCTATACTAGTCTATATCCCTACCCTCATCACTGCATCTTACCCTCGCTGTTTGCTTTCCCTCGCCTTTTCCTTTCCACCCCTTCAATCCCCTTCCTACATGAGACTTTACCCCTGAAGAATGGCTTAATTCGTTGTAGTCAATAATTATGTATTTACGAGTAGTTACATTTAGTTAGTTAGCTGCGACATACCAAAAAACCAACAAGAAAAAGCACAAAAAAAAAGAGAAACTTATAAAGGATCCAATCGGATGCCCACGACATGGCTAGCTCAGGACAATGCTTAAGGAAATATGTAATCAAACAGTCGATCATATTTGCGCCATATTTATTGCACATTTCCTTCCACAATCCAGAACCCATAACTCTTGGCGGATGTAAATGTCACTCAGGTCCAATCGAACAAAACGAAGATTATGCCTGCTAAAGAGCTTACTTACTTACTAAGTATTTATTTCGATAATTTAAAGCAAAAGCAATTGAATAAAAATGATTCATCAAATTCAAAAATCACAAATATTTTCAACCTTTTTGCGTAAAGAACTTTTTCTACAGCCCAAATACATACATCAGAAAAAACCTACGCCCATAAATAACATCAAAGCGATGTAACCCAGATTTGAAGGCATCCTGCCGTGATATATTGCAAAAATATTTTCCGACCTCTTGTTGGACACAACAAAAATCGAGCAAACAGCAGAAATGGTCCACAGTATTCATCATAGGTGAAGATTAATGGCTGAATGTTGGATTGGTTTGTTTTCTGGTTCACCCGCAGTTTTGACAGAAGCCGTTCATTTCTATCCCTGGATATACATAGCTTGGCGAAGCAATCAAAGAAATATATTCGTAATCATCCAATCGAATATGCACATACATATGTACATATGTGTGTATAAGGAATTGAAAGAGTATGCAATGCGTATGCTTTTTCACTCTTAAAGCCAATCAATTGATATATGTTAAATATCTAAATATAAGTGTGAATGTATGGGCTCATATGGGATATTCCCCTCTGGGCAATGCTTTCTTTGTCATGCAAAAATAGTGCCAGCATGTGCGTTTCATTAATTTATTAGCAAATTTAATTAACATGGCCTCTAGGCCCACTCCACTGGCTTTCTTTGCGTATTCTTCCTAATTGATTACGGGAAAATGTCCCACTTACTGTTCCTCTATAAAACTGAAACAAATCGACTATTGTTTATCAGTTCAATTTGATCAGCATTGAGATGAACGGTATAAGCAAGAATTTTGCAGGCGGGTGCCTGATTAAAACTGCCCTCATCGTCGGCTTGCTGGTGTCTCTTGCCTCGACACTGCCTGTCACCGAGGAACAGTCCTCGACTGCTGCCACTAAAGTGGCTGCCCCTTCAATTCAAACGACCGAGAAGCTGGCTGAGGGTGCAGAGCTTGTGGATGGCCCCTTGGATGCTGCTGGGCAACTGCGCTTTCCTCCAGATGGAAACGGTGGATTTTTCCAGAAATTCGGCCAAAGACTAAAGAACAAGAAGACCACAACGACCACTACTACCACTACCACTACTACCACTTCAACGACCGAACCACCATCATCGACTTGAAAATTCTGTGGCTGCGACAATTATTTAATATTTATTCAATTTAAATTTACTATACCCCAACATTTTCCATAAAATATAATTTATTTTATGAAAAACGCATTAGATGTTTAGCAATTGAGAATCAAACTATAGAAAGGGCCAGAATCAAAATAAACTCCAGAAAATAAATCATTAGCAGAGTATAATATGAATACCAAGAGTCAAGAGGCAGCAATGAAGAAAGATATATTACCTCATGGCGAAGAAAGCGGCAAAACGAGGGTAGGGTAGGGCCAGAAGAGAAATGAAATGAAAATGTAATAATAATTAACAATGAATTGTTAGTTAGTTCCAGTTAGGCATGGCAAAATGCTGTGACTTAATTTATGTCCGAGGCACGCGACCTTTATCTGCCTCTGGTAATTATGCGAATGTCTACGAGTATTCCTCTCGGCTCCCAGGGCTCTCCGGGAATTCATTAGTTGGAACTTTTTTGGCGACAGAATTAGCCGCACGGTTCGTCTCGCAAGACTGGGCGCTGCGCGCAGAGGAAAGCGAAAGTCCCACCCATTCGCCGCTGATGCCCCCCCAGTTGCTTGGTTGTCGGTTGTCCGGTTGCCCGGTTGGACGCAGCTGACTGACGCTGGGAAGAATTTCGACCACAAATCGTTTGGGTAATTAGAAAAGGCAAGGGGCCACAGGGAGTACACAGAGCACAGCATTGGTGAAAGGGAAATGGGAAATGGGCATAGAAATGGAAGTGGAAGTTTGGTATAAAAGGCGAACCCATAAAAATTAGATGTTGCAGTCTCTCTAAAGCAATCCCCAAGCATAAGTCCCCGTACAGCAACAATAGGTTTGTCACATCAAATATGTTGCTAATCAAAACCCTGGAGTATCTATTCTACCTGGCCCTGTTCGCCTTCATGTGCAAATATGCCCAGGCTGCCAGCGTCCAAGCCACAGAAGCATCGACTATTGCCACAGAACCTCTAAGGAAGCCGCAAAAAATAGAGACGCCTCTCAATGAGTGCGAGGCTTCGTCATTCAGCTGGATGTGCCTCAAGATAGAGCTGGTCAAGATCATGGAGAGGCTGGCCGAGCAGCAGGAGCTCAGTGTCTTGCCCGGCGTTAGTGTGGTTAAGGATGAGAGTGCCACCGAAATGAAGACCTCCGAGCTAATGGCGGGTAAGCTCTCTCTCCATCGCATCGTTATGGGGAAGGGAGTGCTAACTACTGTCTAATCTTGCAGAGGTGGCACGCAGCTATCCAAGTGATCCCAATACCCGTCTGAATGGATACATAGTGGCCAAAATGGAGAATCTCCTGAAGACGCGCTTCCTTCGCTTCCGCTTGCTGGACGACAAGGCCCTGGTGGAGGGACGCAAGCACAAGTTTGGCAAGAAGGGCGGTCTGGAAGCTCTAGTGGCAGCCGGTGTCATGATGAAGGGCATGCTGATGGCCATGGGCTTGGGCGCGATAGCTCTTATGGCGGGCAAGGCTCTGATGGCAGCTCTCATGGCTCTGACGCTGTCCGGCGTCCTGGGTCTTAAAAGCTTGGCCGGAGGTGGCAAGTCAACCACCTACGAGATAGTGGCCAAACCCATTTACACCTCAAGCCACTCCCACTCGGTTAGCCACGAGGATGGCCATGGACACACGCCACACTTTGCAGCTGGAGGCGGCGGAGGTGGTGGCACTGCCAGCGGTTTCGGTTACGGTGGATATGCCAGATCTATGAAGCCAGACAGTCAGATGCAAAAGCAGTAGACGAGTTTCGAAGCATTTACGTGTATATCTACTCTTAGGCTATTTATTTATTTATTTATTGTAATTTAAGCATGACAGGAAATACAGGCAAATCTATCATTGAAAAATAAGCGATATAAATCAATGGGTTACACTTGTTACGACGTTTGCTGTACCTAATTCTTTTACCTGGATACTACTTTTGGTTCTTTAATTGCCTCAAAATGTTCATGACGACCCTCTTGTGGAGCTGTTTTGTTCTTCTGTTGGCCATCACTATTACTGCTGGACGCAAAAATCGCACAAGTAATTTACAACTCAAGCCCTAAAAATGTATTTAAATATATTTCACGTATATTTCTCCACAGTATGCGATGATTTGGGTGTATGTATGAAAAGCTGTTTTGTGATAATTGTCCAGACGAAAGCCCAGTGTCCTGAGGGTAAGAGGTGTTGCCTACATGGAAACGTCCCGGATACTTAATTGTCCAGACGAAAGCCCAGTGTCCTGAGGGTAAGAGGTGTTGCCTACATGGAAACGTCCCGGATACTTACCCTGCAGTACAAGTCCTCGATGACTCATCTGATGACGAGTCGATGTCAGCATCACTACCACCGATGACATAGGCGATGAACCGCCTATGAAGTGTTGAAATTTACATGGTAGGACCTCTCCATAGGGCATATCAGATGACATTGTCTTCCAGCAATGCAAGCATTTTATAAGCGGAAGAATCATGCATTTTATAAGGGATGATTTCACAGAGGAAGGAATAGATTTATATTTGTCGTATAAACGTTATGGTTGTCCTTACCTTATATAGTTCTTTCAGCGGGCTCTTTTGGGATTTTCTACAGAATCGCCACTGAAATAGAATTGATTACTTACCACGCGGTACTCAGTGAGTATAAATTTCAGCTTATAAATTATCTAATTTTTATAATATATATTATGTGACGTTTGGTATTGCTTTTCGCAAAAAAGACAAATTAATTTTCAGTAAAAAAAAATTTTTTTTAAAAGTCACAAAAATCGGTTGAACGGATTCAAATTTGTCTGTTTGTTTTCTATTCTCACAAAACATCAGCCGTTTTTCTCGACAGGGGGCGAACACTGCACCAGGAAGATTGTGTGAAAAATAAGGGACGGAGTAAGCGGGTGGCTAGCATTGCGTAATCACAGCAAATTTATTTGTTCATTCTGGCTATAATAATTATGCGACCTGATTCAGATTCTGCAGTCTGGTATATATGGGCATTCTTTACAATTCTGCCTTTTCGCATATCTTCAAAATTGTGGATATCACAGATTTTCTTTTTTTTGTAGTAAGGACGTGTCTGGATACAAATTTGGTTTCTCTCGCTTTTTTAGTATCTGAGATCCAGCCACTCATCGAGTGGCCTAATGTACTGGCGAGGCGTCTTGCGAGAACCAGATACCGGCGTATGCTGGCCAGAATACCTGTTCAACAGATAATTGAACCAAAAAATATCCCCCTCCGAATTCATAGACCTTGATGACAAGCATTTTTTTTTTTTTAATCATCGTATTTTTCATGTGATTTTTGTATAAGTTGCTTTAAAAGTAACAGCAAACATAATTTGTGATATTTTTTTATAATCAAACAAATAAAATAAACACCTAATTATAAAAAAAAAAAATCTAATCATTAAATTTGTGAAATAACATTTCATATTTTGATTTTTTTCCATTTAAAATTTGTTGGTCATATATGTATGTACTTTGTATTATTATTTTCAAAATTTATATCGATATTATTTTTTCTGTGTTCTTCTTGAGTTTATCAATCGCCTTCAATAGTCCAACTGCTCCCAGTTAACTTGACGTTATGTAAGTAAATTTTTGTATAAAAAAATCAACGTCAATTAGCAAGTCCAAAGAGAATCAACTACCAGACTGTATATAAAAACTTTCTTATACTCTCACTTAAGCTCTCTTTTCAGAACAAAGTTATTTGGCAAAAGTTTCATTCAAACAAAACTTTGAAAAGGTATTTAAACTTCAGTGCAAAAAACTCCAGCTGAGTCTTATGCGAGCATTAATTAGCAAAATCATTAAACATTGATTTTTTCCACTGGCCTATTTTTTAATTTGACCCAATTTTTTTAAATAATAAAACCGAAATTCGTTGAATTTACTTTAGTCTATTTCATGTCACCATAAAGTCACTCTGTGGTGGTAAGTAGCTCGAATACTTTCCCCGAAAATTTCATACTTATTTACTGTTTCTACAGCTGAATCTGTTGGCCACCTGATATGGATTTCATTGATACGAAATGCCCTCGAGGCGGGTACTCCTTGTCAGTACTGACAGCTAAAGGTGATTATCCGAAAAACCCCAATCGTGCTTACCAGCCCCATAGCACAGCCAGTGACATCGGGGGCACTCTACTACGAAACAACGGAGGCAGACTCAACTGTCAACCCTGAAGCGGAAGTTACAGTTGTTACAGTGAAATCCACGCATTCAACATGAATGCTTTAGAAGCAGAAGCCTGGACTCAACGTCTGGAAGGGACCCCACGGGTATCTGCAGGCCCAACTCTAGTTAATGCCTGACATGTGGAACAGCTCGCCTCAATTTGCACATGGCTCAAACACGGCTGGAACAGACCACTGTGGTACTATCGGCTGCCAGTATATATCCCATATCCAATTCCATTCATGCTGAACTACGCCCAAAGTTTGCGCAAAAGCAACTCTGAAGACCAAATCACATCGAAATTATATAAACTATTAAATAAACAACTACAACTATGACACTACAACCACTACAGCGGCACCTCCGGGCACAGTGCCCCCCCGAAGAAACAAGATTTTTAAGGTAGCTAAAACGACCGAAAGCAATATTTACTCTGAATTAGAAACAACAATTATACACAACCATGCATAAATCTGGGCTATATTGAGGTCCCAAACTAAAAAGTGATATATATATATATATTCCAGGCAATCAAATAAAAGTATAACTTTATAGCTAGAAAATAAATCACAAAGACTGATTTACTATATGAAATGGTCATACCTTGCTCTTGTGCAACAAATATTGGGTATTATATGGTAATGTAATTTGAATCAAACATCATCCTCGAATCAGCCTCACGAAACATTACAAACTGCTGTTTCATATTTTGTTACAAACATACGTCTATTTAAATAGGAACAATTTTTTAAACTTCTTTGTGGTTGAATTGAAACTTTTTATTTCTTTGTTTAAAACTAGATTTATAGTAGTTATTCTGCTTTTACTCTTATATCGCTAAAATCGTTCATTTAGTGGACTCTGTGGAAATTATTGGTGTAGTAGTAGTTGTTGTGGTTTTTCTCCACTTGCCTCGCCATTTGTTTGTTCCAGGACGGTTCTTATTCTGATTTGGGTCCTTCCAGATGTTTTCCAGATTCAATCCTGAATCCTTAAGCAAATTCTCAGCCAATAGTTTATTTAATTTTGATGCGAATTGGTCTTCAGAGTTGCCTTTGCACAAACTTTGGGCATCGTTCATCATAAATGGAATTGGATATGGGATATATACCGGCATCGGATAGTACCACGGTTGCAAAGTGGGTGGCATTGGGGGTTTAGTTGCAGCCGTGTTCGAGCCAAGTGCTAATTGAGGAGAACTGTTCCACATTTCAGGCATTGACAAAAGTTGAGCCTGCAGATATCCTTGAGGTCCGTCCGAAACGTTGAGCCCAGGCTTCTTCTTCTGTGGCGCCCGTGTTGGCTGCGTAGATTTCACTGGAACAACTGTAACTTCCCCATCAGCGTCGATAGTTATGTCTGTCTCCGTTGTTTCGTATTTAACTTCCTCCGATATCTCTGGCTTTGTTATGGGGTTCGAAAGCACGATCAGTGGATTTTTCGGATCATCATTGCTAGCTGTCAGAACTGAGAGGGGAGGCTCTTGCTCCGCGTGGCCATTTCTTATCAATGACATCCATAGCAGTAGGGCAACAGTTTTAGCTATAGAAGGTGTAAGTAAGTATACAAGTTTCACAGAAAAGTGTTCGAGCTACATACCACTGCAGAGTAGCTTCATGGTGACAAGAAATGGACTAAAGTTCTTTTGAGAAAAGTTCGGTTTTATATGCGAATTTTCTATTAAATAAGAAAGTGGGTCAGTGCAAAAATGAAGACTTGAATGAATTTGCTAATTAACAGTTTAATGTTACATAAAATATAATAATTTTTAATTAGTGGTTTTTTATAAGCAAACATTTCTCCAGTTCTTTTACTAAAACGAGTTACACTCCGACGTGGCATACTTTTAGGCATCCGGAAAAATCTTTCACTCTCTCGCGCTGTCGTTCGATGCATGTGTGTGTGTGAGTACCGATGCGGTATACTTATGCTCACCCAACATCACCCAAAGTTGGCCGCATCTTGTCTGCACATTCGGTCTGGCACCTCGAATCAGTTGGTCTTAAACGTTTGTCGGTCTTCCACGTTCAACGCGTCGCAACGTTTCGGCCAGAGCCCACAAGAGCCATAAAAAAAGTGAAAGACCCGATGGGACAAGATGAATTCTGGGTATCAAATGTCCGAAATTTGGGTGTTGTGAAAACTCGAGAGAGCGAAAGTAACTAGTACCCGACAATAACAACAAATTGTCTTGCTAATTAGCCGCCGACACGCAACAGCAACGACCAGAATTATGAGTCGATGAGGCAGGAGTGAGTGTGAACGTGATATCTTCCAGTGTTTCTGTGAGTGTTATTGTGATTGAGAGTGAGTGCGTGCGAGAGGCTGCTAATTGGTCGTGGAACATCCTTCCCCTAAAGAAACAGTAAGTAAAAGCCCGAGAGCCAAGCATTCCTATTTAAATCGAACTTGATTGCCCGTGAAATGCAAATATTTGACCCAGTTTCGAGTGCGCCCCACAGCCAACTGCCTGCACAAAAGGCAGCAACAGCTGGTAAGCCGGTTATAACCAGTCACTGCAAGGCTGCACTGTGCTGCACTGCCGGGATGGCTTATCAACCGAAAAGTGGAAACAAAACCCGTTTCTTACCTTCCTGCATGCGAGTGAAAGAGTGGAAATGGATGTAAAAGTGAAATTTCCTGGTGTCTGGGGCCGGCTTAATAAAGTTCTTAAAGACCCACCGCTTACCGCCCCGCCCCGCCCCGACTCACTTGAGTTATTAGCGCATGCCAGATGAGAATCTCAACGCGCTCTAATACCCAACAAGCAGCAGCAGGTACTCGTATATTAGAATGCCAATTAGGGTTTGAATGGCGTGCCAAGTGGTTGTAGATTCTTAAAAACAAAATATTTATAATGTTATACAAAGTGGGAATAGAGACCAGAAGCGGGTAGCGAAGAGTGTAAGTAAATGGCTTGAAATACGCTGTACTTTATTCGTACCTTAAAGCCCAGCATATTGCTGAATAATCGCAGTAAAGTGACAGGAAAGGGAAAGCATTTTGGCAGAGATTTTGAAGCGATAAAACCGCATACATACATATACGACATAAATGTCGATGCGGTGACAGTAATTTTTAATGCAAAGCCTGTTATATTTATTTGCTATTTTATTGCCGCTCTGTGGCATATCAAATATGCGCAATAATTACCACTTAATTCATTGCACTCTACCTTGCCCATGGATAAACATTAAAAAACCATGGTAAATCCGATCTATTTGGACTTAATAAGCCATTAGTAAGTCAGGTTGGTTAACCGCAACGAAAGTGAATTTGCTGCCTATGGATTTCTCTTACCGCAAATAAAACGCAACAGAAGAAATGTGAGACTAGCAGACAGACCTAGAGCAAAAGTTAAACAACTTTTAAAAATATTTGCACGCTATTCCCGAACAGAGTCTGAGATAGAGATACAGGCACGCATGAAGTGAAATTAGTAATCTATTAGATACATTCACCGGGCGGGCGTTCGACTGAAACTGAAACCGAAACCGAAAGCTGCCGCTGAATGGCTCTCAGATTGATGCGATTCCATCGTAAGGGCATGCATACGAGTATTTTTAAACTTTACATAACTTCTGGTTAAACATTGCTCTTAAATGCCTTCCACTTGATGGCAGGGCAGCTCTGTGATGTTTTTTGTCTGCGATGCGTGTGTCTGCTCGAGAAATTGTCACATAAAAATGCAATAAAATCTCACAGAAATGCTGTCACTGACAGCCACAGCAGCAGCAACAGCAATGGCAACAGAAATGACAGCGTACAGGGAAAGCTTGTTACCTTCCCGAACGTAATCTGTCTGGCAACGGATGGGGGAAGGTTGGCCATTTTCAAGTGTCATTAAGATGAATGTAACTGAATCATTATTCAAAGAGCAGAAAGCATTCGAGTGAAAGGGTCGGGCCCGTTGTCAACTGGTATGGCAGAACGAGAGGCGAATTAAACGAATTAACCAAATCCCACATCTTACATAAGGTCCACACAAATCTTAAAGACCAAAAGTTCTATGGTTTCTATGCCACTAACCCTTCAAGTCAGTCGCCTAACGGTCAGACAGGCCTGGGCCGGGTCTTCGACTCGGCTTGAACTCAAAGAGAGCGCTTACTTCATTGTAGAGGATGGGCGTCGTTGGGTGAGTTCTTCTGCTGGTGATGGTTCCTCCCCAAAACTTGATTTAGCAGCCCATTATTTTTATAGCAATTGTGTACGAGTACTCAGTCTTTTATGGGTATTTTTGTGGCATGACATAAGTCGACATGGCACTTTAATAGAATGGAGAGCCTTTAATATGAAAAGCCATAACAACACGACGCGTTACATGAAACATATTGTGGTGCCGTTTAAGTATATTACGCATACGTCCTGTGCTACGGAGAGCCGCTAAGTCGAAGCTCGTTAAAAATAATAATCATAAGTCATGTAGCTGCAGCTGTGCGCGTTATTTAGTATAATTGATTGCATTATACACATATCAAGTAGTCTGGAGAGGCTATTACATTGCATGTCTAGGATTCCCAGCTAATTAGAAATCCACAAAATGCCACCAGGCCATTGGAGGTCAGAGGTTCCCTGGCAGATGCTGTTGGAACACTCCGAAAAACCTGGCCTAATAACCCAAATTGGTCAGCTCTTTAGATTGATATCTCGGTTATTGATGCCGCAAACAAAACTTCCATGTCTTTTGTTGCGAATATCCATTGAAACGGGGCTCAGTGCGGAAGGTAATGGAATTTTTATTTGACAGCTTGATTGCTTTTTATTGTCACCAATGCCGTTTTCAATTTGAGTTCTCCAAGACACTTAATATCCCATTTGAATACAAAGCTTGAAACCTCTTCCTCTCTCTGACAAATATTCACAGACCACAGTGGGGCTATCGGACTATTGCTGACCCAATTTGGAGTCCCAAAAAGAGTTTCGGTGAATATACATACTAGCCCAATAAATACATAATAGAATTCACTTTATCTTTATTCTTCTTTATAGCAAAAACTCGTTTGTGTTGGATCCTAAATGGCCGTGAAAAGCGCAGCCAGCCGCTGTGCAGAATTACCGTCCAACGAGCAGACAAAGTGCACTTGAAACAATCCAAGTTAACTGGAAAACTCAGCCACAACGCAGCCAAACAACTTTCAGCGGTGGTCAATGCAAAAGCAGAAACATCAGCAACAAACTACAGTTAAGGTTTTGAGCCGCGGAAGAATCTTGAAGCAATTTTTGCAACGGCAACGTGTGAATACACAGGAAGATCCAGACTGCGGATGGCGACTGCAATGCGAAAAGTTAACGACGACTGAACGAAACCAGAGAGTGGTAGAGAGAAAGAGAGAGAGAGAGAGAGAGAGAGCGGAGTCAAAAGAGCGACCGGTCTGCCTGGGGCTGGCCATGATCTTGGCTTACAGCGCGAGAGCTTCCCTCCACAGTTGTCCGCCAGACGCGCACGCATGCGCACGCGAAAACTTGCTAACCGGGATCTACATAACGTATCTGCCAGATACCAGACACAACGAAACGATACGCGCTCACCGTTAGTCCGTAGGTGTGTCGTAGGCCTTGATGAAGTAATTGCAGGTGGTATCTAACCGCACAGCTCTTTTTCTGGCCAACAGTTGGCTAAAGCAAATAGAAAACGAGGCGCTAAATGCGGCAGCGAAACTCCAAACAAACAAACGAATCCAAAGTGAAATACGTGAAGAAAGTACAATCAACGCACAGTCCAAAAGAATTTACCAGAGAGGAGAGGAGCAGGAAATCAATGAAATTGTGTTTGCGGGCTAATCTGGTTTTACTCGGAACACTTTGCTGCCTCACAAATTGATTTGTCAAGTGGCTAACGATTTCGCCAATAAAGCCTTGGCCCCAGCCATTGTGTCCGGCCCAGACGGTAGGGCGTTCCTAAGCAGCTCAAAGTTCCTAAGCACGTAGATGGCAGATTCAGAGTCGGTCAGGCGGATCCAAATAAATAAACAGCTTGGAACAGACAAATTGCAGAGGAGACTGGCTACGGGTACGGCTACCCATTGCGGCCCATTGATTGCCTTGCCATTTCTTTGTGCAATTGCAGGTTAAAGGTGTAAACAGCCATCAACATCACTGTCTCGGTGTCAGTTGTTTAAAGGAAGTGCTAATCGGAGAGTGAAACTGAAATTGAAAATGCATAGCCCGCCGGCGACACACATACTCGTACAGAGCGTACAGATGCTCCATAATTGGACGTCAAGTGAGAGTCAATGCACATCCTCAAAGCGGGCCAAAAGAAATCGCACCTGCAATCGTATTTGCAGTCGGAATCGAAATCACAGTTGGAGCCACCCAGGTAGCAGCATGGTCAAATCAAATACTTGGCTTCTGCTCTTGGCCATGCTCTGTCTAATCAACTTTGTCGCCAAAGCGGATGAGACTGCACAGAATGGACATGGACGTGGACGCGTTGGCCGCCATCTCTCCACAACACCTTTGAGTCACACAGCGACTGAGTCTCCTGACACAGCGACGGAGTCAGCGACAGTCACAGAGTTAGCGCCAACAGAATCCGCCACGGAACTGGCACAGGAAGAGTGGCAGCCTGTGGTGAATGCCACACAGATGCCGATGCCGACACCGCTCAGGAAGCAGATGGATGAAAGAGCCGGCAGCGATTCGGTGCTGCTGCGTTTGGCCCGTCGCTTCACCAGCGGCAACGAGCTGTGGAATGGCATCATTCGCGATTGCTATCTCCGGCCAGACATCTCGTGTTTTCAAAAGAACGTTTTCAGCTATCTAAATGACGCCCTCGATGTGCAGGATGTGAATGTGACACAGCGCCTCAAGTTCTTTAAGAATCAAGTGCAGTACGAGGCGGATAAGGAGCAGGAGCAGCACAATGCAAACGAGATTCCCAATAGGGCGCGCGCCGGTAAGTGGTTTTACTCCAACCCGTCCCCATTTACTCCATTTATCAAGAGACAAAAAATCTTATGTAAGAGGCGCTCTAGCCCTTCGGCTTGCCTTGCCTCACATACCAGTCGCTTGTTCGATCAGTTTTCACATTTGATTCTTTTCTTCTTCGTTTCGTTGTTTACCTCTACTCAACCTGGGCACGTTCACCGCCGACTGAAAGAAAACTTTCACTTGTTGGGTTTTGATTTGATTTTTTATGTATCTTTGCTCCGACACAGCACAGCAACAGCTAAGCCGCCAAGAGAGTAGTAAAATATCTTCGGCGGCGAGTCGATCTCTCATTCATGTGAGTCACGGCGCTTTGACTGCGCACTCAATTACTCGCCTTTTGGGTAGCCATCAATGGTTTCTTTGGCCAATGCCACGGCAAGTATTGGAGTAACAACTGTAACAATTGCCCATTAACATTAATTAAACCGGTCGTCGGGAGTTGTGCAACCGCTGAACATCGTTTAGAATTAGCAAAGAAATTGAGATAATTGAGAAGCTATGTTTATGCAATCGCCAGGTTTCGTTTCGTTCTCAGCACTTTCCATAACCCAAATATGCCAGGCAGTCAATTCACATTTCATCCCATGAATCTCTCTCTTTTATAGCCCCGCTGGCGGAAACCCCCATCGAGGAAGTGACAACGGCGCTGTATGGCAAGAGTATTAAATTTGCGATGACCCACGATCTGGAAGTAGATTTACCAGAAGTAATGTTCAATGGCGCCACATTTCGCATCTCGCCGCGTTCCATCGAAGGAAATGGAATCATTGCCAAGCTGGAGCTAATACCCAAACAGGTGGTCAAGGCCCGGCTGGCTGGCATGATAATCCAGAAGAAAATACGTAAGTAATATTCGCATTCGCTTGTCTTTTGGCTTGGCTTGTGGCTGCTGCAGTCACGCACCGCACCCCACAAGCAGATGCAGACGCAGTCGCAGATGCAGATGAGAAGCGCTTTCACTCTCTGCAAAAAAGAGCGAGCGAGAAACTGCAGCCAATGCAGCCGACACACGAAAAAATGCTCAAAAATCTCTGGTTTCATTTTAACTTTCGTTTCATTTTCTGGTAGAAAAATTTCTACGCAGTAAAATTGTGCTGTCATTCCTGGCATTGCTGCTAATCATCAAAATCATCAAGATCAAGTTATTCTGGTTGCTTCCAATCGTCATTGGCGTTGGTGCGGCAAAGAAGTTGCTCCTGAAATTCCTGCTGTTCCTGTTCCCGGCATTGTCGCATCTCTTTAAGTTGTGCTCGCACTACCAGCAATCGTATCATGCACCCCTTAAGTACCACCACCACCATCACCTAATTGATCATCATCACACGGCAAGTACAAAAGATCGAAATAATATACTTCTTTTATCATTTATCACTCGTTCGGGGTCAGATACCTCAAAAATGGGAACGTCTGATGTGTAGACTTATTCTTTTTTGGTGAAATTTCATTAGCCAGCTTGAGCTTCTAAGCATATTTTGTCTATCCGCCTGCCGGTCGGAAGTCTCTGTTGTTGCTCCACGGAAATTCAATTAGAAAAGTACAAGTACTTTGGCGTCTCAGTAGAAAAGTATTTTCATTGAAAGCAGGCGTTAACACATGCTCAGACGCTGACAGAGACAGCTCCTCAGCTTGACGTATCGTCAAATGAAATCCCTACCGTCTTTGGTAAATGTCCTCGTTCGCGAGGATTATGGCTGGCTCCCACCTGAATTTCCCATTCTATGCTCACTTGTCAGCAGAAAGGAGTGCACACGCGTAGATACTCGTATTTATGAGATATTTATATTCGCATTTGAAAATTCTGCTGGATGCAAAACCAGGGCCTGAGGCTTAAGCTCGTCGGGATAATCCGGGTTTCTGTATTTTCTTATAAAATTCTATCGGGCTTGCAACACCTTGCGACTGAGTAAAGTTGTTTTAAATCAGGATTCAATAAAATCAGGAATTTTCCATTTAAAATCCTTAACGGCTGTCACGTAGTCAGGTTCAATTGGGATTAGGCCGACTATTAATCGATTTTACAGTAGTTAATGGAGAAAACTTGTAACCAAGTAACCAAGGAAGACATTAACGCTCAACATGTTGCTCCATGGAATATATACATTTTTAAAGCGTTGATTGTGGAAAGTTAAGCGAGAAGAATGACCCATACAAATAGAGAGCTGGAACACGCGAAAGCTGGTAGCTAGACTTGTTCATGGCATTCCAGATTTTCATACTCTGGATACCACAGATAATGTGTCTGTTCTTTTATCCAGCCCTGGCCAAAGTCTGCGTAAATTAAATTACTTTGAGTTTGTCATTGCCCAAAAGACTTCCCAGACACACAAGGACTCATCATAGCTCGACAACCACTTGACAACCACACGTACAATCTGGGCGCAGCATTTCATCTGTTTGTGATGTGGCAAATGTTCGTTTGTCACCTCTTTACCAGGAAAACTCAGTTGTCTCTGAAGACAGTGATAGAACGACGAAATATGAGCTGAGCCATGAGTTTGGCCAACAATAAAAACCACAAGTAATAAGCAGAATGTGAATCTAAAGCTATAACTACGACTGTCGGTATATCAACATTTCATTTATTATTTACGGCTATTTGGCAGTCATTGAACTGGGACTAAGGGAGAGATCCCACAGGGAAATATAATGCGTATTATTCGGGTACCAGTAGCCTGTACCTATAAATAGCCAAAAAATGTCGTGATGAGAGCACTCCACACGAATAAGAAGAAGCCCTCCAACTCAAACACACAACAAAAAAGAGATGAAAAAAAAGAAAAAAGTTCTGGTGCCACGAGTTTATTAAATGTCACGCAGAAGCCTTGCAGCATCGACTGCTCCATTACATTTTTCAATTTAAGCTTATCATTGGTTTTTTTTTGTCTACCTCCCCCTTCCCGTCTTCGTCTCATCTTTAGGTGGTTCCACCATGGCACAGTGGAGAACACCAGTCGGTGCCTGACATTATCTACACGCACCCACCCAAGGGTCATCCATCTGCGTATCTCCATGGTGCGCCCGTGCACGAGAGCCATGGACCAGGATTCGAGCACTTTGAGGGCGCATGGGAGAACAGCGGCCCGGGACTGGGGTCTGAGTAAGTTTTTTGCATGGCTTTGGCAGCACTCTATATATCTGTCTTTATGTTTATGTTCATCTGTATCTATGACTCTGTCTTGTCTCTAAACACACATTTCTCACTCTCACAACAACAAACCAAAAAAACAACAAAAAATCCTTCATCACAATAGATACATAGGCGATATAAATCGCGCTGCACAAATAGAGGATAATCCGCATTATTTTAAGCCGAATACGGCGAATGATGCTGGGGTACTGCATGCTTGGGGCCTGGGCACCACACAGACGTATCCTAAACAGCCGCAGAACCATCCACAGCAGCACCCACAGCAGCAGCAGCAACGTTGGCCTGCCACGCAACAGTCCAGGCCACCGACAGCCCAACAACACAAGCCGCAATTACAACACCAGCAGCAGCAACAGCAGCAGAAATTTCAACAACAATTAAACGCCCAGAAAGTACATGCCTCTAGTCACAGTTTAAATCCATTTCAAAGTCAGGATAAACAAAGGTATATACATCCTCAGCACTCGCTCAGAACACACAAATCTGTACACACATACGCACACCCATTAATAAGGTCGTAATATACTCCAACTCTACTAACATCTAACACACCAGGGACCTCTTAAAGTATCCGCACTCCTGAGAAACGCACACAGAATTTTTCATCTCTTTATTAATACACCCAGAGAAAAATTAAATACTAAAAAGAAGCACACACATATCTAAATTACATATTCGGTGCTGAAGTGCAAACATGGTTAAATTATAAACACTTTAAAATAAATATATGGAATTTGTTGGAAATATATTTAATTTAAATTTTATATGTATTTATTTTAAATATGGAAATATTTAATTTAAGTATGAAAACATTTTACAATTCCCACTCTCGTTGAAAATCTTTTGGCATACATTTTTAAATCTAAGTGTAAATATTCAAATATCAGGGTTTTTGTTCTTGTGTCTCTCTGTACAAAAAAAAAGTTTATATTTTATGTCGCACAACTGTTGTGTAGGCCTTTAAATCATTGAACAAACCATTGCAATCAAAATTGAATGCGAAACTTTATTGCTTATCCATGCCACACAGTCGCACTCCCATATCAATATGTGACTCCTCAATCTGTTTTCCCAGTCACCTTGTGTCCTCGTGGTCTCGGCAGGAGGCACACGCACATGAGAATGTAATTAAAATTTTTTTAATGAAAGCCAAACAACAAACTAGGGTCGAGAGCAATCATCGTACGAGTAGTTGTAATTTTTGCCAATTACAAAGTCTGCTGACAGGCAAAAAACAAAACGAATAAAGGAAATTGGAGTCACTCTCTAATGAAACTATTGTGCAGAGACCCTGCTCACATTCCAATTTTTAATACTCCCACTTTGCATGTTACAGCTCAAGGCCAGCTTACACCCAGCCGCATCCGGTATACGTTCCAGGACACCAGCAGCCACAGCTAGGACCAGGATCAGGACCCGGAGCAGGACTGACGGCTGCCGCACAGATTGCCGCACAATACGAGCCAGCACGCAACAATCAGCAGCAGCAGCAGCAGCCACAGCAACAGCACCACCAAAATTTGCAGGAGCCACAACTTTCGGTGCGTATCACATTACAATACCCATTATGTACAACGCTTAGATGTACAAACGGAATCTACGAATGTACTGCATTTGTAATTGGAATTCAACATACCCAAAAAAAAAACAAAAAGAAACCTGTGAAATCAGATAACCAACACATAAAACAAAGCTTTGGGTTAGACGGGGTTTCGTGTGGCTTTATTTTAAAAGTAAATGGAGAATTTAGGGCACATCCAGCATCCAAAATCCAGCAGATTTTAAAATTAAAATTTAATTTGAAGCGAGCAGACTAATTTAAGCTCAGAGACAACTCAATTAGAAGGAAATTGAATTTGTATTCTAGTCCGACATCGAATTGATTGCAAAGCAAATGTTTGTCATAATATTATTCTCATCAGAAACAAGCAAGAAAAACAATTTATTTTTCCTTCTTTCTCTTTCCCTGGGGAACTTTCCATTCCATCCCAGATCATTTGGCCAATTTGCTGTGTAGGTCACTAGACTGGGACTCCACTCCACCCACCAGGCATCATTAGTGGCATAGTGCCAACTCCTACTTGCACAGCTGGACGGGCGTGCAGCACCAGCAACAGCAGCACATTCAATCAAGCGCTGCTGCAGTTTCACTTGTTGTCAGTGTCAGTTCAAACAAATGTCTAGACTCCTCTCGTATCTTCATTTATTGACACTTTCCTCAGCTCACAGTGCAAATAGTTTTTCTTGTGTCTGCAAAAGACCCTTACGCAGATGCAATTTGTGCTCGCTCGGAAGTTGTTTTTTTTTTTTTTATTTAACGACACCATGCAAATTGCAGGGCTGTGCAACGTTTTGCCGCCCAACTGCCGACTGACGGTTTTCACTTTCGAGTGTCCAGGCCAGGCCAGAGCGTCATGTGGGCTGTGTCTTCAGACATGTGGCTTGTCAACTAAACCCATAATTAAATTGCACTTTGCCATTGCAAAGCCAGGCGGGGCGGCAGCTGTGGCAGGGAAATCCGCCAAGCAAGGCTTGCGAAATGCCCCGCTGTTCACCTTAATTAAATGAGCACAGCACACATTGTCAAGCATGAAATATGATGGGAACTTGTCGGGAAAGTGTGCCTGTAAGCCGTAAACCGTAAGCCACCTAAGAGACCTGTCCGCAGCAGACCTGATGTCCGTTTAAACGCTAGCCTGACCGCATGCATGGAAACCCTTTATGACCGACTACAGCCTCAACTCAACATTTTGTTCTCTTACTCCTCCCATCCGAAACATAGCCCGAACTTGCCGCCCAGCTGAAAGAGGCCATACGCATTCAGGCCGAGCAGCGTCTGATCCAGCAGCAGCAGAAGATACTCGAGCACCAGCCGTTTGTGCAGGACGGACAGGTTTGGCCACTCGCCTCACTAATCTGCTTTCATTGTTAATAATTTGCGCTTCTTTTCTCCTAGCCGCTGTATCCGCTCAACTATGATCCGTTTTATAGTCCCATACTGCTGAAAATCGATAAAATCGTGGAACAACTGGGCGTGAAAAACGACCTGTGCAAGGAGCGCATTGTGTGCAGCATGTACAAGGATCCAGCCACCTATAGTCCGCACAGCAATTTCGTTTCCGCTGAGCTCAGTCGGTAAGTCTTACGATGGCCAAATGTGGCCAGCGTAAAGATTTTTGTCCCATTTTTTGCTCTAATTGTTAGCTGAACATTTAGGCAGGCATCGCAAATTGTAATGTCAGGCAGTCAAAAGGCGCCACCCCATGCCCCATTCATGTTTGAGATCGTTTAGTTCAATGCGTTTGCACTCTGCAGTGAAAACTCTAAAAAATACTCCCTCTTCCAAGGTCCCCCTTCATCACTTTTCAATTAATAGCCAAGAGCGTGAAAAGAAAGCGTGGCTCTGAGCTCTGAGCTCCGGGCTCCGAGCGCTCCAAACTCTCTTTCTGAGTGCAGTTTGTCACATAGCAAGTTCGTTGCTGTCTTTTCTCGTCTTCTAATTGAACTGCACATTGCACATGGCCAGCCAAGCGGAACTGCCTGCCACATGCCTCAAGCGGCAACAAAGCGGCGTGGCGTGGCGTGCCATCAGGGCGTTCCGCCCACATGCCACTTGCCCAGTCAACGACTGACACACGGCAATGGGTCATTCCCGAGTCGCTCGAGCATGCCACGGGCCAGATAAATTCGTACTGTTTTGCCGGTTTTCCTTATCGCTCACAACAATGAATACCAAAATTGTCATCATTTTGCATGGCTCCCCTAGATAAGTATTTTGACGAAATTGTTACTGACAGCGACGCCAGGAGATGTGATCTAGGGCCCGGGTCCAGGCATTGGATGATTTATGAGTCTGTGTGTCCATGACAAGTCATTAATTGAGTGCCCCAAGTGTGCTTAATTGCCTTATCAGGGCTCGACAACAGACAATGGCAATGGGCACAGCCTTGGGCTCAGGTTTTTAGCCATTCTAGTTGAAAATTAATTAAAATAAATTGACTCCATGAAAGGCCATGCAACTCTAGTTTAAAGTGTCCTAACAGTCCGGCTGATTGGGCCTTTGGCGTTGTCAGGTCAGGTCTCCGGTCTTATCATAATAAAGCAATCATAATTAATTGAAAATGTCCACTGATATTCGATTCGATTCGAATGGAAGTTTGATTGAACTTTTAGAATGGATAGCCCAGAACCGCCCGAAGGCAAGTGCTGTAAAATTTAATTGACTGTATTTCTTTCTCATTTTATTGAAATTTATGCTTCTAACAAGCAAAACTACTGAAAAACTAATTAAAATGTTCTACTTTTAACGAGGGAAACGGGTAAAAAGGTCGGGAAAAAGTTTCCTCCAAACAGTAAAAACCCTGCAAAAAATCCTTCATATGAATATGAAATGTAATTTTAATGAACACTTGGGGCAGGGAGGCGACAAAAAATAGTTACATTAAAAGTCTGTCAGCATATGCGTCCCGCATCAGGTCACGTCGTCCGCGTTCCCTTTCAACTCCGGAGCAGTCCCTGAATGGGATATCAGTCTGGCCTTGACTTAGGTACTCCAAAACCCACTCTGCACGACCCACTAGTCACATGAAATCCATTAGCAGAACCGAGGCCAGAGAATCCTACTGAATTAAGTACTGACAGCGCGCCTACAACTCAGGTCTGAATAGTTGAGTGGGGGGCGTTGATGTGGGAGAAACAGAAGTGGGAGTAGCTACGCTGGTGCTGTCTGGCACACAAAAGACCCAGAAGAACGAGACGAGTGAGCCGAAGAAGCAATTAAAGCTGCTTTCGCTGAACCGATGTGTGCCGAAAACTTTAGGGCGATGTTCACAAGTGCCAAAGTTAATTAGCTAACTTCCTGGCAGCTAACACAAAAAACGTTCGTTCGTAGATCTTGGCCTGCAGCTAGGACTGTAGGACTGTAAAAGCATCCGACTTGGGAGCATCTGCTCAAAGCACAACAAAAAAAACGAAAAATTAATTAAACAGGCGAAAAGTTTTTTGGCAAAGAAGTTTATCATTTGTGTCTGTTGCAGCGATACCAGCGAGCTGGAGCCCGTAACGCATGCGAATGAGGCCGTACGTCGCTTCTATCGGCTCATCCAGGCGGCGCGAGATGGCCAGGATCAAAAGGATTGCCAGAGCCTCTATCCACAGTGCACAATGCCGGCAAAGTGAGGCCAAGGCGTGAGGCGGAACGAGTACCAGTACGAGCAACTTTGAAGTCAAATTTTCCTTGTTAAAATGAACTGTAAATAGGATAATAATGATAGCACATAAGCATAATTTATTGTAATTTGTTAAACTATTATTTATTTATTTATTGTAAAGTAAGCGTAAGGGGTTGACCCGTGCTTCATTAATATTCATTCTGATTTTGTTGCAGTTTTTCAACCAATAATATATTGAAACTTACTGCGGCTTTTGCGGTTCGTACACTCTTTAAATTCCTCACACACGAGTTGTCTCGTACATATGTAAAATTCACTAAAAAAACAATTCACTAAAATACGAAATAATGAAATCAGAATATTTATTAATTGCCGGCCAGACAGACCCGGCTGCAAATTCAATTAGTCAATATGAAAAATTGTTATTAGAGAAACCCAAAATGAAAAAATAAATTGAAATTGTGTTAAATGTCATGTAAAATAAAATTCATTTTTGGATCACAGCACAGGGTGATGCCAATCCAATCGTAATGTTGGCAATTCCAAAGAACTCTGACTCAATTTACAGGTTAATAAAATTCGCAGGAAGAGTGCACTTATCCACAGAGACGAAACCGACCAATGCCATGCCCTAAGAATCATCTTTAAAAATACATAATATTTTCAAGATGATTTATTCGTATAAAAGTCTATTATATGAGCAAATGATTTTGATACCACCATATGGTAAATTTCAAATAAATAAATATTTTACCACTCCTGGGCTTATCACTTTTGCTAAATCAATAATCTTAATCCAAGACATTCTTCATGAAATTTGTTTACTACTAGTATGCCATTCCCATAAGAGCACTATGGGCAAAAATGGGATCATGTTAGCATTTATTATACATAAGTACATATGTATTACATATTATGTATGTATTAATAAAAATAAAGTTAAATTTTTAAGTTTTACTTTCATTAAATTTATAATATATTCCTTTAATTTTAATTTTGAACTTTTTTGAAGTTACGCATTGATTTTTAAAAATGTTTAAAAGTATTATCAAAACGTTTTGAACTCTAATGTACTCAGAACATAGACCAGTTTATAAAACTCTGAACAACAACAAAATTGTATTTATTCCAAAAAAAATGTGATTTTTTGCCCATAGTACAGTGGCGCAATGAGCCGATGAGAAATCACTCACACAGACCAGCAGCTTCAATAATAATACATTTTCTTTGCATGAATCAAAGCGCCAGGGCACAGCAGGAATGACGTCCCAAAATGTCTTCGCCTAATTGTCGGCTGGCAAACAGTCGAATCCACATGGTTCCCCACTCATTTCCATAAATATATTTATTAGGTAGCATATTGCCATTCGCGGGGACGGGAAGGCTTTGATGTCCCTAGGGGAATTTCGAGCAAGCAGTGCGCGAACTCATCTGAAAGCTCATCTGAAATTAATATTTATGTAAATGCCAAGCGCAATTAACACGCAAATGGCAATGCTTTCACTTTTTTCCAACACACACAAATTCCTTGTTGCCCAAAGAAAAGTAGATAAATAAAAAATTCAAATTACAACAAAGAGCGGAAGCATTAAGACTCGTGGGCCCTATGTCTCGGCCCAGCCAACTGCACTGACATCAAAACACCGATTGCCAATTGGCAGCTCATTAAATACCAAAGCAGGCAAAGCATTTCAAGACATACTTCAGTTCCCTCTACGCTCAGCTCCGATATCACACAATTAGGCTCGGCTTCTGTCTTAGCCCACGAATATTTTTCCGCTATTTGAAACCAAGGAAATATATTTTCACGCCAACTGAAGTGACACCCACACACTCTGGATAATTAAGGTCTATACTAAATAGTATCGATTACTCACTGGCCAGTGTCAGGGCTGAAGGACAAGTGCTGCTTGAGACAGAACTTGAGAGAGATTCGATCCCCTTTCCGTAGACATCGTTTCTAGCTAATCGAATACTTACATTCCCAACCCAAGGCCAATCAGAGAATTCGGCAAAGAATAGTACCAATGTCCCATTCATTTGAGACGTTTATTTTAAGAAATAATTTATCAGTCTTTCTATTTATGTATTTGCTTAATTTATTCCACAAGAAAATTATTGCATGGAACTCAATCAATGGAAATTATGAGAAAGTATGAGTATACTGGGACAACCTTTTTCAAATTACGCGAATGATGCTGATTCACAGTTAAAGATTGGCATAAAGGTATATAAAAATTCAAATTGGGTTTAAATTACGCATGGGAAGTTCTTAATATTAAAGGAAATACATAGGGTCCATCTAATACCATTATTGGAAGAAACATTGAAGTATTGCTTGAAAACAAATCAGCAGTTTTATTCAACAATGGCAACATCATAGTGGTACCGCTATCGTCCGCGGATGTTAATGTCCTGCTAAAGGAACTATGGCATAAAATTTGTATGGTACTTTTACGAATATCCAAACGGATGCCAGATAACCGGTAGACCGACCAGAGCAAAAAGAATAAATAACATAGCTATCAGAAACCACAAAATAAGCGGAAAAAAGGTTTTCAAATTAGTATCGGTCTGTCTCTGCTAGCGACTATAAAAACTGTACAATATCAGCTATAAATATGTATACGCACATAAGGAGAAAGTTAATACAAGAGAAAAAAAGCCAGAACCTTGTGAGGTCAATATCAAATTCTGAAAAGAAAAATTTTAGTGCAGAATATAATATTTCAAGTGCATACATACTGTAAGCTGGAATGTACTGCTTTTTTGAGGAACGAAACTTTTAATACCCTTGCAGCTATATTATAAATAGCCATTCCAAAGTAAAAAGAGTTTGAATAAAACACTGTACGTCTCGTTGCTATGCCCGATATTGGATTATTGCTGTTGTGTGTCGAGCCTTTAGTACAAAGAGCATTAAAACCATTATTGGTTCTGAGATAGAACAATTTACAATTTTTACCCCTCGTAATATTAATTGATGCTAGAACTCTGGTAGACTATTCCTTAGTAGACCTTACCGATAAAGGCTAAACCTTATTGATCCATCTTCTTGGGATGGCTGATGCCTAAACACTCCTGGGGCCAGATTTTCTTTCTTTTTTTCGTACGAATATAACGTAACGCCGGGATGAAATTACCATATCTAATGGTATACAAAAATTATATGTTGCTGGGGACTGCAAGTCCACTGTTCGGTACGAGTACTCGTATCCCAGAAACTACTTATTCGAGTTCCCTGCCAAAAAAAATACCACAGCGTGTCTTCGTCTTCGTCTTGTATTTGAATTGAGTTGCGAGGCACGCACCGGATTGCTGGCCACTTGGTTTTACGAGCTTCGTCCGCTATAGCAAGGGTGACAGGGGCAGCCTATCGATATAGAAGCCATCAAATAACTTTCAATTATGTGCGGCATATTATGGCGGGGGTGTTATGATGGAAACCGCATTGATGAATCCCTCAACAAAGCAAAGACACTTGCGTGCCCATAAAATGTTGAGTTGACCCAGTACCATTTCTGGGTGTGCATTTATAGAACCCCAAAACCGCCTCGGAGTACTCCTTCTTCGAGTGCTGCGCCCTATAGGTGAAACTCTGGTCGGACGGGGGGATAACTTGCGCTTTCCATGGCTTTGACAACAAAGCAAAATGGTCGCTAAAGCTCAAGCCCAAAGAAGAGCTCGCGCGTACTCTCTGTATACGCATTTCAATTAACAAAGTACCCGACGTATAAAAACCATGCGGTGCCCAGGCGACATTTGCATAACCCATTGAGTCGCCAACGCGTGCAGACTTCTACTACTACGAGCTGAGAGTTCGGATTCACGCGGATTACTTCAGGTGAAAGCGAAAAGGATGAAGAGCTACGCTTTCTTAATCGCCGCTGTGACGGCGCTGTCCGCCGCCGCCCAGGGAGCGACCACCCAAACCCAAGCGCCACGGACGCCGCAGTCTGCCGCCCAGCTGGCTCTGGACATGTACCACGGCTGCCTCAAGGACCTGAGCGTGTCTTGTGTGCGTCCCAAGGCGATGAGGTGGTTCAATATAGCTTTGCAGAAGCCGGAAGTCAGACTAACTGACCGTCTGTCGATTGTCCGCACCACGGAAAAGTCGGAATCGACCTCATCCCGCTCTCTCAATGCCGAGGAGCAAATGTTCGATGACATCGATGGCTATCTGGGCAGTCATGCCTTGAGAATCCAAGCACCAGAGTACTTCCGTAGCTCCGAGGCCCGTGCGTTGGTGCCCGACTTTCTGCTGCAGAATGCCCTCACTCAGGGCGGAGTAGTGCCTCTGACAGCCGCCAACGAGGGTGAGTCCTAAATCCTGATGACATATCAATTGGGTAGGAAAACATTACTCTTTCGTCTGTGTTTAGGTCGTGGTATGATCCGCAAGGCCATATTGCCTTTCCTACTCGGTCTGAAGCTGAAGACAACTGTTTTGGTGCCCCTGGCCCTGGGTCTGATTGCTTTGAAGACGTGGAAAGCGATGACTTTGGGTCTACTCTCGTTGGTGTTGTCCGGTGCTTTGGTTATATTCAAGATTGCCAAGCCCAAGATCGTCAACTACGAGGTGGTGCACTATCCAAACCACCACCATGTCGAACATGTGGTTCCCCACCACATTGAGCATGTGGTACCACACCATATCGAACATGTGGTTCCACATCACATTGAGCACATTGTACCCCATCACATTGACCATCATCTGGATCACCATATCGATCATCATGTGGATCTGCCTGTGGAGCATATCGAGCATTTGGAGCACCCGTCGCCCGCTTGGGACCCGCACGCTTGGGCCCGCTCCTCTCAGGAGCCACAGGATGCTCAGGACCTTGCCTACGCGGGTCAGAAATAATACTAAGCGATCCCGAAACCCGAAATTCGAATTCAAAATTATTTATTTGCTCTAATTTAAGTAGTTGAAACGCGAGGGGAGCTTGGCGTTTGGTTTAATTTATTTATTTATTGAAAAATGTACAAAACCAAGCTAAAAAAAAAGGAAGAAAGCCCAAGGCCAAGTAATTTGCTCTTTTATCCTTTTGTGTAAATACTTCTGCAATAAAAGCCATGCGAAAATGATGTGCCTAATTGAAGACTTTCCAAGGGCTAAAGTCTCTACGTTTTTTTCGGTATAATTACCCCGAAAACTTTCTAATGCCCCTAAACGGGGTTTGGGTCTGACCGTAGCAGTAAAAAGAATTTTAAATTCAAGCACAGCACATGAATGGAGGAGCAACAGCTTTTCGTTTTCCCAGGTAAAATGTAAAAACTTCTACCTGTTTTCATGTAAAATTCAAATGCTTTTGTGAGTCGGAGCGAAAAAATCACATTGTTGAAAGCAGCGCCCAAAGTGCACCTCACTGCAACGAATACATTTTCTATGAAGTGGAATGTATCCTCTTCAGTACGGGATACCCTGTGCCCCTGTTTGTGTTGATTCATTGCAGGGGGCATTATTCTTAAAGATAAAATGCATTTGATCTTGTAAGACCCTATAGAAACTAATTGAAAAAGGTTTCCCAGGATAGTGGCCTTCATAGTTCCCGCAGCGAAAATTATTAGCCTACTTTTAGGGGCGTTCGTGCAACACGAAGGAAGACTCTTCCACCCATAGGGGGTACAAAGTTTTCGAATTGCCCAAATTATATGTGAACTTATTGCATTCATTCCTTCTGCACACGGGAGAGAAAATCGATGGTTCATCCACGGATAACCACACGCTCCACCAGATAGACGCAGGTGTGTGCTGGAAAGTAGCCATCGCCGCAGTCCCAGCCACACCGACGACAGCACAGCGTGCAACAATGCAAAATGGCGTTGGCGCCAGCAACAAAAGACAGGTAATGGAAACAATACAAAAGCAACAAAAGCAACAGCAACAGCATTGAGCGACCACACTTCATTTATATTTAACGGCATGCACTTGGCCGCCATCGCATGGCCGTTTCTACGCAACAATTTCGAATATGAAAAAGTTTTCCAATTTCATTGGCACCACACCGGACCATGGGACGTCCAGTACGAGTAGCTTGAACAGAAATGCGACCGGAATGGCAAATTGTCCAGCAATTGAAACCGGTGAAACTTTTTACCGAAAGAAATAATCTCAAAAAAAAAGGAGAAGACAGAAAAGAAGCACGAAAAAGTAAAAAAAAAATCGAAAAACACACTCGCCCGCTATCAAAATCAATTTTCATGGCGAACCGCGCGTAATCAATATACGGGATTCATAATTTACAAGTTGCACGGCGAAACGAAAAATTTCGACATTCAGTGCATGACTTAACCTGCAAGGTTTGGCAAGAGCAAAGGGGGATGGGATGAGCACTTGTGTCACTTTCGCTTTCGATGGCGAAAAGTACTTTCTATTTCATTGGCATGTAAATGGCAGGCAGCCCTTGTCCCTTGTTTTGCATATTCTTTTCCCTATTTTTATTAAGATATGTTTGCCGTAATTAGCTGTCGCAATTTGACGTGTGCTTACTGTATACAATTATGTGATGAGATATTTTTAATTACTTGTTTGTAATGAGCATTGAACGGTTTATGAACTACGGGCAGGCTTGGGGAAATGATAACCGCTTACACTCAAAGAAAAATAGTGTTAAAAAATAAACGCCCATATATTGATTATATATTTGGTTTTTAAATACAAACATAATGAGATTAAATAGAATACTTCGGTGTAAACATAAATGTATCAAGAAGTATAACACGGCCCAAATTTAATTTAAATATAAAACACTTTATAATATTTATAATATTATAAACTTCTATGAAATATATTTAATCTTAATATCAAAATATTTCATTGAAATATGAAATATAATTAAATCAAATGTTTTTATTTTCATTTTACAATTTCCACTCTTGGTGGAAATCTTTTGGTACAAATATTTAAATCCAAGTTAAAATATGAAAATTTCAGGCTTTTTCTATGGGTGTAATAGCCAATTAAAACGTGTTCAAGGAATGATAATTGCCAATCAAACTTTTTACTTCTATAGTTTCAAAGTGATTCAAGAGTCACTTGACCATTTATAATTATGAAAGTTAGGAAAGAAAATATTCTCTTTTTTATTTTCCGCATTGCCTTGTTTTTCAAGTATTTATTTTATTACTTCAATTATGTTAGATTTTGTATACAAAATCTTTCAGCTTAACATTTTTGCAATTTAATTTTAATCGGGTGAAACGTTGTTCGGAAATTACATTGTTCATCGAAGCTCATATCTAATTTCCAACAACAAGAAATCACAGGTACAATGGAGAATTGAGATTTAATCAGTTAATGGCCAGAGTGTGGCTTCCTTAATGTTTCTTCAGAGCAAACTGTTGAATGAAACGAAGGCATTATTCCCCCCAGCCACCGGTTAAGAAAATACTCCAATGTGGCCGGGCCGGCACGCGGTTGAGATATAGCCACATTAAGTATACGACACGTGGTACAGTACCCAAAGGCACGCACGCACACACCCGCAACAGCAGTGCAATGGCGGAGCGCTTCGGCTCTTTCAGTATTTGCTTCATTCATGTCTTTTTCGAGCATTTCTTTTGAATCACCATTCGCTGGGGCGACAGCGACGAAGACGAAGACAACAACGAAGACACTGCGACGTCGACACTTGCGACACTCGGGAAGGTGGGGGCAGCGAAAGACGCCGGCCGCAGAGGCTAAAACATTGGGAGTATAAAAATCGTGAACAATAGAAAAACGATTATTAAACGCAATTGTGCCAGCATTGAGGCAACAGCGGCAACAGAGCGAAAAAAACAGTTAACAAAATGGCTAAACTGCTCCTTGTGATTTTCGGTGTTGCAGCCCTGGTGGCTGTCGGCCAGGCGGCGGCGGGTGCCTCGACACAGCAGCTGCCGCTTCAGCGGCTGATTGCCGAGGAGCAGAGCAAATGCGCCAGTGGCCAAGATTCGATGGCCTGCATCAAAGAGCGTGCCATGCGCTTTGTGGACAGCGTGATGAGTAAAGACAGCTACACGGTAAGAAATTATTTAACATTTATTTAAATATTTCGTCTACCAAATGCAGCTGCTTAATCTTTCGACGCATTTAGCTCTCCAACCTGGAAGTACGCTCCAATGGCCAGAAGATGAGCCCGATCAACGATGCCCGTGCCCGTGCCAGCAGTGCCGATGGCTTCATGGATGCCCTCGAGAACTACATCCAGGGCCATGATGTCAGCATGAACTTGCCCATGGCCGATGCCAAGATCACCGTCTCGGCTCGCAATCTGGCCAACGACGAGCTGAGCTTGAATCTGCAGCTAAACGGCGATGATGATGATAGTGCTGTTGATGGTGAAGCCAGGGGTAAGAAGGGCAACATCTTCAAGAAGGGTGGGTTGATTTCTGCATGCTTTTGGCAGTATAACTATCTTGTGGGCTACGTTTATTAACCTATACGAATGATCTCCCTGATCATGATCCGTTTGCAGGCAAGAAGCACCGTCTCCGCAAGCTGGCCATGCCCATTCTGGTTCTCATCCTGCTGAAGGCCATCACCGTCATACCAATGGCCATTGGTATCCTCAAGATAAAGGCGTTCAACGCTCTAGCCCTGGGCTTCTTCTCTTTCCTAGTCTCGGTTGGTTTGGCCATTTTCCAATTGTGCAAAAAGGTAAGCCAGCCTCGATACTAAAACGCACCTCTAATTGTCTTCTAGGCATTCGCTGGCTGTGGTAATTAGAGAGAGCGTTAGAGAGTTTTGCTTTGGTTGCGTGAGTGAGTTGTGGCGACGATTCAAGAGAAGAGTCAAACATTATTGCAATTAGGATTAGGTGTCCATAAGTACTCGTACAATATGCATGTATGTATAAGAACCCCCACACTGTCTAGAGTCTAGAGAGGGCACACGCAGGGTAAGTCCAGTCAGAATCCTCGCCCACAACCCGCTCCCGCATCCCCAACCACACCGAAACGAAACAAAACTGACACTCAACCAACTACTTCCCGAACCAACATGTGCATTTAATAGATTGTTTTTGTTGCCCATCCTCGAGGGAAGCATGTTTTAAAATTACACTTTTGCTCTTTTTGCCCCAACAGATTGCCCATGATCATCATCACACCGCCCACATCACCGCCCACGGCCCCTGGGATGGCCGTACATTTGGCTCCGTTGCCGTCCCCGCCCCAGTTGTGGAGCAGCCCCAGCAGTTGGCCCAGGAAATGGCCTACAAGGGTTATGTCTAAGCCGCAAAAACCAGAGAGCGGAGCGGAACATTGAGGGCCATAAAAAGTGGGCAGCACAAGAGCGCAAAAAGATTGTTAATTGTTAGAAGTTTTTTGAGGCTTTTGTTCCTGACACTTCCCCAGTCCTTTGGACTGGTATCCCTTTTATCCTCCTGCTCTGCTGTCCCTTTTCTTTAGACTTTATATATAATATTTATTAACTATTTATTGAAAACAAGAGAATAAGAAAAGAGAGAAGGCAGAAAACCAAAATAAAGTAGTAGAATAAAATGCCTTGAACATGCTAAGCTTTGATTTAATTTACTGAAAGCACGGGTGGGCCGTAGGTCAGCCATAATCCTTAATCTTTAAGCCGAAGCCTTGGGCCATCGACAGACTTCGAACTTTACGAGCCCCAGCCGGCAGGACAGGGTCTAATTAACGTGTTCCGCCCCGTCAGTACGCCTCCGGTGGGAGTCTCCGGCTCTCGACCAATTTCACTTGGCATACAATATTTATAGGCCAATGCGGCGGGCACAGCAATTGCGTCCTAATTAGCCAAATTTAATCCACATCCAACGGCAGCCAGCCCTCAGTAGAAAATATAATTAAGCATTCCACTCAAGCCTGGGGCTTGGGGCCCGGCTTTGGCGATCGATTAAATTGATCCATCCACTGAATATAATTTAAAAATTTAAATTTCTTATTTTCACTTGCGCGAAAGTTGACAGCCGGCAACGCCACCGCCACCTGAGAGTGAAAGTCTTTGCATATTCTCGCCCCAGGAAAACCCACAGATCAGGGACATTTCCAAACAACATAGAATGCCGGTCACCGAAGCATGTTTGCTCACAGCCATAAATCTTTCATTCGTCGCACAAATAGAAAAGGAAAAATCTCAAAATAAATTCCTACCAGCTCCGATTGCGCTCAACTGCACAACGAAGGTCTTCTAAACAGGAATTCGAGTTCGGGGAAAAGTGTGGAGAGCAGAAGCGACTGGAGAGCACGACTAGGAGATACCCAGGACAGTATATTGAGGCATTTTTTTGAAATTTCAGTTGGAACTGCATAGGATTTGATATTACATATTTTATAAAATTACTTAGGGATTAAATTTAGGGAAAAAAGTCCTGTAATTGTAATTTTTACCTTTAGATTTAAAAATGTATACCAGTAGATTTGACTCGTGAGTGGAATTTGTAAAAAAAAAAAGTGTTTTCACTTTTATTTTGAAATGAATACGAAAATATTTGATCAAAAATAGCTTTCATATTTCAAGTAATTTATTTCATATTAAAAGTAAATAATTTTCATACTTAAAATTAGTATATTATGTATTTAAATAAAATATTATCATATTCAAATTAATTAAATAAAATATTATCATATTTAGATTAAATATTTTAATTTAATTATTTAAATTAAAGTATGGGTGAGTTTCTCCTTACTATGGCATTTTATTTTTTGTAGTGTACAGAGAAAACATATGGTTCACCGTACAAACGTTTCAATTTTCCCAGCTACTTACCTTAATTTATTGACCTTAATCTTTCAGCCACTTTCGTACTCTTCGCACTGACCAAAAGGTAGATACGAGTATACCCCAACACCTTCTGGGTAGGATAATCTACATACATTTCAGAGAGCTCGAATTTAATTTGAAAGGCAATGCTGGCGAATGGTCAAGCATCCATTTTTCATGTTCCATGCCACATCGCGGCTACCATCTAGAACCCAATAAAGTGTGAATCGGCTGAATCGATGAATTTTCGGCCAGTGGCCCCTCGCTGTTCTGTTTGCAATTTTCACAGATTTTAAGCCAATTTATCAGGCGACTGCACAGTGCGGGGGGCTACCGCTCCCTCTGCGGCGGACAGCTGGACAGCTGGCGCCACTTTCATAATCGTTTGGCATGCATGAGGACGCTGTTTTGGGCAACACACACCACACGACTCACACAACATCATATGCAGCCTGGCCTGGGCAAGACGCGGGCATATGGAAATTTATCGAGCGACATAAAGTTGTCGGCTCTTTGGTTTGGCACGAACCAAGCAAAAGTGTGGCTTTGCAGCCCACCAATTTGTTTTGTCGTGGGGATAACAGTAGTGATACACATAAAAATTAGACACGACACCTATTGCATTATTTAAAATGACAATTAGATAACACTTATGAGGATGAAATGATTTTGGCAACCAGCCGGAAAGATGTTGGATTTGATTGTGCAACTCTGAGAGAAGTTGGCCAAAGCTTTTACCAATTTTTGCCAATAACACGGCAATAGAAGATAACCAATATTAGTGAGGATATACTAACTAATGTTTTCATGCGTCTTTATGATTTTTATGATCAGTACCTCTTTCGTTACTTACAGAGCACTTTGTTTCCAAGATTGCCCTACCACAATCATTGCTTAGTGTCATATAAAATAAGGTTGATTTTTTACAAAATGTTTGACCTTCTTTGAACCATTTTAATGATTAGTAGCCATTGAAGAACTTAAGTCTTGAAATAACAGTCTTGAACCATAAAATACAAAAAAATATATAAAAATTGCACAGATGGTAAACAACTTCAACTCGGTATGTCTTTAGGTGTAGCCATTGTATTAACTCGAATAAAAACTGCAATCTAAGTATGTGGAGGTATCTAGTATTTAAGTATCTGGGCCCAAAACCTAAGTTCTGTCTCATGCAAAGTACAGTGCCGCTCAACTGAATAAGTTCAACAATTTTCAAAAGTCAAACCGCTATATCTTTTTAACCAACTTACCGATTTATATGAATTGTTAATATAGCCAGAAAGTTTGTGATTTCCAGGACACGTTTTTAAAGCTATTTATCAATTTTTTCAAAAGCATTACAAAAAATGCCTATTTATTCTAGCTCAACTGAATAGGTTCAAGTGTATTATTGCATTTAAAAGTTAATTTAAAATTAAAGCTCAATGTATTCCCAACCATCCCGGCCTTTAATCTTTCAATTCTAAAGCGTAAATTAATTGAGGAACGTACAATCACGAAGTCAGTGCAGTTTCATTTAGCCATTTGTTTTTGTCCGTCTAGAAATGTCAGCTACTAATTTTCTAGTGAGATTGATCCATTGGGGGACCACTTCTAGACGTTTGATTATGTGCATCCAAATGCACAATGACTGCGTATATGAACACCAATTATGAAGTTATGATCATCATAACAAAATCATTGGTCCAATTACTAAATAATGAATATTCAAGAGAAGAGAATGTAGGCCATGGTTCCCAGAAATTCGACCCAAATTAGCCAAGAAACGTGTCTGCTGGAAATGTGTCACAAATAAAAATGAAAATCTATTTCGTAATCTAATAACAACAAATGTATCAAATACATACGATAATTGAATCCGCTGCTGAATTCAGCAAACAGTTCCGCATACACGCTGAAACAAACAAAAAAAAAGAAGTCAAATCCAATCAAAGCAATCCTACGAGGAGGCAGAGGAGTATGAATCAATACCTAAGCGTAGGTGAGTTCCGTACTGATTTCTTGTATCGAAATTTGACACAATACGTTGAAATATGTACGTGCCCAAGCCCTTCGATCTGGCTTTCATGCGGTCGGTCGCGTAAGAGTTGAGGGCCTGCATACTAATAGGAAACAAAAGTTATTTTCATCGGAGCAGCGTCAGTGTAATGCAACTTTGGCCAAAACCAAAAGGCTGTATTGAGGCGGGGGTGGGTGTCTGGCCGATATGGAAAGCGAGAAAGCGCTGAAGACATGCGTTAGTGCCGACTGGTGGGGGGAGGGGGGCGCTCTATTGCCAGGCAGGCCCGTGGACAACCCAGATAGTATTTTTTGGTGAAAAACTTTTTGGACATTTGCTTTCCGTGGACTTGGCTAGGGTTCGGCTTCGGCCCCGTTGGCGTTCCGTCAGTCTCGTCACTCGATTTTGTTGCCGCTGTCCAAAAACCAAAAAGTGTGCGCTCCAAAATACTTGCAGCAGGTCTCTGTCTCTGCCACTGTCTGTGGCTCTCTTGCGGTGCGTTGCGAGCCCTGCCTGTGGGGAGCGGCAGTATAAAACCGTTGTCGCTCGAACAACTGTCCAACATTGTCGTCGCATCGACATCGCCGTGAACACTACGCGCTCTGGTAGTGTCAATATATATATATATCTCTTTAAAGTGTGCCCAAGAGGAGACCCGATTCAATATAATGGCCATCCGTTTCACGTCCTTGCTCGCGGTCGGTTGTGTGCTGCTAGTGTCTGGTGCTGTGTCTGGCGCTGCCATCGAGAATGCGGTCACACCGCGCATCCACAGCTCCGACGAGCTGATCTCGACCATTGTGGATAAGTGCTTCCATGCCAATGCCATGCATTGCCTGAAGGAAAAGGTGCTGACCTATCTGGACACGATGGCTAATGTGGAGGAAGAGGTCAGTGGCCGTGCCTTCGACGACGATGTCATCGACAAAGTTATTGTGGATCGCATTGGCCGCATTCTGCACACCAACGAGATGCGTCTCCAGCTGCCAGAGACCTTTTTCGCCAGCTCCGTGATGACCTATCGTGCTGACCGCGGCTTCGATCTGGAGCTGCCAAAAGAGGAGGGTGCGTTACAGTCTACAACCACGACACCTAGACCCCCACAATGACCTGTTTCTTCTGTCTCACTTAGGTCGTGCCGAGAAAAAGAACAAGGACAAGCTCTTCCTGCCCCTGCTACTGCTCATGAAGCTGAAGCTTAAGGTGGTCATGCCCATTCTGCTGGCTCTGATCGGTCTCAAGGCCACCAAGGCTCTGATCCTGTCCAAGATTGCCATTAAGCTGGTGCTCGGCTTCCTCATCTACAATCTCATCCAGAAGTTGGGTGGCATGAAGATGAACATGGTGCCAATGCCAGCTCCGGCCACGGAATACGGCGTGCCCAGCACCACGGCCTCCTCGTACGACCCCAGCAGCTGGGAGCCAATGAACAGCGGACCCTATGCCCGCTGGGACTCGCAGAACCTGGCCTATAGCTCTTACCACCCCAGCAGCTCCTCGTCGTACTCGTCCGGCTCATCGTCGAGCTCATCCCCCAGCTCGTCCAGCTACAGCTCTTCCTCTTAAATCAGGCGCCAAGCGCTACGCCCTGCCGCTTTATATGTACATACCACATACATACCAAGGAATACCGAGGATGCCACCATCCAAGCAAATGGAGGTGGCTCCGCGAGTCAAAAACAGACCAAATGGAACGGAACATGCCTAGGCCATAATTTTAGTTGTTAACGGTTAAGCATGCGAGAGTCTTTAGCCATTCTTCTTTAGCCATCCACTCCCCCACTCCCACTTAACCTCTGCAATTTCTACCCTATTCACTTTGCCCCTTCTTCTTCTGTTCGCAATTTCTCCATTAGTTCTCGATCGTCACCAATCGACCAAAAATCAACAACTACTGAATTGAAATATTATTTATTTAATTTATTAAAATGCAAAAATTGAAAACATTTATCTAAATTGATGATTATTTAAAAGATTTCGTGATCACAGTAGGCGTTTTATTAGCTATTTAATCGAATTCGTGATCACAGAGGGTGTTTTTAGATTCAGTTGATTGGCATACGATGCGAGTAAGCCAAGAGGAAAACTATCAATCGTCATGTAAAACTCCACTATACGTAGATGCCCTAAACTGCAACTATTACAGAAAAAGCGATGAGAGCTGTTAAAGCAGGGCTCGTAAGTATTTTAATTTGTATAATGCAAACTTGCTGACCCGAAATCGGTACGGTATACAAAAATGGATCAAAGCATTATTGATTGTGTATATATTTATTTTATGGAATATTTGAAGATATTTCATACAAAAACACTAAAATTCCGATTGAACAATGGTGGATAGTGGTAAGAAGAAGGAAAATAGTTGAAAATCTATTAGCAGACCAGATATTACTACATAGACAAACAAGAACTTCAAAAAAATGACGAGAATAAAGAGAAATGGCCATGAAGTAACTGAATCTGAGCTCAAGCTGAGCATCACCAAGGGCCAGTTGGAGCAGGTCTAGCGTTTTTTTAAGCTCAGGAAACCCGATAAGAATATACAAAGGTCGTTGAAGAAACTGAGGGCCAAGCAGGCGGAGAACACCGACAAGAAGGAGAGCAAGGCCAAAGGCCCGATACATAGTCAGTACGGCTACATTGAGCGACAAAGAGTGCGTGCGGGAGAGACAGAAAACGTGTCTGAACATGTCGTCGGGTGCTGCTTAGCCACCGCAAATTGATTTGTTCTTTTTGGCCGGAAAGGGGTGGAGAGAAATTTTGAAATACACTTGGTTCGATATCACAGGTGTGTGGATACCAAATTTGGTGTCGATGGGCGTCAGGATCTCCGAGCTCAAAGTGGTACCCTTTGGGGTCTTTAGGCTCTTCTACGACACGTTCTTCATCTGCCTCTGATTCTCCGTCATCCGGTTCGGATAAAGCCGATTCGGATTCGTTTTTGGCGGACATTTTGTTGTTAGTTAATTGTTGTATTCAAAAAGAAGAACGGACTTGTTATAAAAAATGTAATAAATGTTTGCTTAAATTACAATATGTTTTCCAACGAAGCCCAAAATACCCATAAAGTAAGTTAACCCCGCTGCACCAAAGTTTGTATACCCTTTAGACAACAGGAATTTTTATTATACAAGTAATGCAAGTTTATACTGTTCGAGGATATGTTTTGAAAACAATATTGTAATTTTTTTTCATAGACGTATATGTAGGTCCATTTTTTGACCTTGATTTTTTGCACTTTTAACTCTTATTTATGATCTCTACTAAAAAAGCTTGGAAATGGAAAAACATAAGACAAGGTCGATGGGCAGAACTCGATGAGAGTTCTAAACTAATTTAAATAATTATTTAATTTTTAAAATAAAATTAAAAAATTAATCAAGTAGACTGAAATATGAGACGGTTTAGTGTCATATTAAAAAATTTCAAAATGATCAAAAACAAAACACTCGAATTAGTCCATTCAATCGGCAATGCTCTGCTGAATAGTAAAGTGTATTTCTGTTTTGCATGTTGAAAAGTCGTTGGTAATTACAATAGGCTGTCTGTCAACTAAATGAGGTTCTAACTGATTGTGGGTTTAGTGATTTAAGAAGTAGACGGCACGCAAGTCCGTGGTCACTCAACTAATTGCTCTGAGGCACGCCAAGCACTTCCTCTACCTGGAGACTAATTAAAGGCGCTGGTCAGCCAATTGATGACAAATTAGTTAATCTGAATCAAATCGGCAGCTGTTTATAAATAAAATAAAGGTGTTTGGCTGTGGGCCTCCTATGTATTTAAGTCGAAGCAATAATAAAATTCTAGTCAGTAGGAAAGCTACTTTAGAATGCTAATCCACCACTGGATTTTGCTCGGCCTGAGCTGGACACTCTGCAATGCTGATTTTTATTCAGAAACCGAAGTTGGAAAGTTCCTGAGGCACCTGGAAGTCATACCAGATGTCATTGAAGCGGGGCCGCAGGAGTTTCTCAATGTGGGTAAAACCATGAGGACGGCACAAGAGTGTCACACAGCCTTGATTCTGGATTCCCTCCCCACTCCTCTCCTAGGTCACATATCTGGGATTTATTCAAGCCGATCGCGGCGTGGAGCTACAGCCCATGCAAGTGCGCGATGAGCCCTATGTGGCCTGGAACGCACCCATGACAAACTATTACACGCTGCTGATGATCGACCCGGATGCACCAAGCACCCAACAGCCCTCGGCCCGGGAGAAGTTGCACTGGATGGTGCTCAACATTCCCGGCAATCAGCTGATTATGGGTGATGTTCGCGCCGGCTATGTGGGGCCCACACCAGCCTCGGGGAGTGGACTCCATCGCTTTATCTTTCTGCTCTACAGGCAACAGGATTACACTAAATTCGATTTTCCAAGGCTGCCCAAACACATTCTTACGGGACGCAGCAACTTCAGAAGCATGCAATTTGCGAAACGCTATAAGCTCGGTTATCCGGTGGCTGGCAATGTGTTCACTGCCACCTGGAGCACCGATGTGCCAGCCCTGTACGACTCCATCTCCCGAGGCGCAAAACAGAAAATCCCGCTATTAGAAACGGCAAGTTAATTTAAAGATGAAGATAAATTCGGTTATTCACTAATATACCAAACAAACGAAAGAAATTAGTTGGTAAATACCTTAAAGTATCCGGGAATGGCATTAGTGGGTCTGCTCATGAGACTGACTTTGTACAAACTATTGGTAGAATACAGAATAGGGGGTTCTTAGAATAAGACATTCCAAAACAGAAGCCACATCGCACATATGTAAATATTTTGATCATAGCGTGCCTAGCCTTTTTTAGTATCTTATTTACCCAACAGAAGCAGAATATATCAAAACGTTCGAAAATGTCGAGTTCCGAAGCTGCCGAATGCTTTGCAAAGCATGAAATTGTTCCAGATGTAATCCCCGTGGGGCCAAATAAACTACTCAAGGTAGGATCCCAACAAGCGTATGACCTTTGTAACCGTCTGTAAGTCCTCATAGGTCACCTATGGAGGCGGTCTGGTCGTCGACAAGGGCGGCGAGCTGACACCCACTCAGGTAAAGGCTCAGCCGAATGTGGAATGGGACGCTGAGCCGGAGGCGCTGTACACGCTCATCCTAACCGATCCGGATGCTCCAAGCCGCAAGCAGCCCAAGTTCCGCGAGTGGCATCATTGGCTCGTGGTCAACATACCCGGCACTCAGATCGCAAAAGGTGACGTGCTGAGCGAATATGTAGGCGCTGGGCCGCCCGAGGGCACGGGACTTCACCGATATGTATTCCTGCTCTTCAAGCAGAAGCAGAAGCTATCCTGCAAAGAACCACGCATACCCAAGACCAGCGGCGATAATCGAGCCAAGTTTAGCACCACCAAGTTCGTGGGCAAGTACGGTCTTGGCAGTCCCGTGGCCGGCAACTGCTTCCAGGCCAAGTACGATGACTATGTGCCCAAGCTGTACAAGCAACTCTCTGGCAAGAAGTAGCCATTAAATATATAGTCACAAATTGTGTATCTAAAAACTATTAAAATTCGCATTGAAGCGCAACGAGTAATTAACAAAGAGCTTGATCATGGGATGCTTTCCCACTAAAAGCTCTGCCAGACTCGCTTTAACAGTGTGCCACCGGGTCAAACTGGTTTCAGTTGCTGTCAGACCTTGTTCGGGAGCTGGTCGCCTTTTCCATATAAATCTGTTCTCATTTTTCCAGTTCAGTCCAGAGAGATGATGCTGATTCCAATACTGTTAGCCAGCATTGTAGCGGCTGTGCACTCTTCTGCCTCCGTGGAGGAAGTCTTTGCTTCGCATAAGGTGGTGCCCGATGTCATTGCCCAGGCGCCAAACCAGTTTCTAAAGGTGGGGCAACAGAGACAAAGAAAACGTCGCCGAAACTAAAACGAATAATAAAACTATTTTAAACTTTCCGTTCAAAGGTCACATACAAACAGGGACTCGTTGCAAAGGAAGGAGTGGAGCTCACGCCCACACAAGTCAAGGATCAGCCCTTGGTCGAGTGGTCTGCCGCGTCCGGAGACTACTACACATTGATCCTCACAGATCCCGATGCACCCAGTCGTGCCGATCCAAAGTTCCGTGAGTTCAAACACTGGGTGGTGGTCAATATTCCCGGCAACGACGTGGCCAGGGGCGAGGTGTTGACTGCCTACATTGGCTCCGGCCCGCCCAAGGGAACGGGCCTCCATCGCTATGTCTTCCTGCTGTACAAGCAGTCCGGCAAGCTGGACTTTAAGGAGCCGCACGTCAGCAACAAGTCTCGTCGGGACAGACCCAGTTTCAAGGCAGCAAAGTTTGCAGAGACGTATCAGCTAGGCAATCCCGTGGCCGGTAACTTCTACCAGGCGCAGTACGACGACTACGTCCCCGAGCTCCACAAGCAGCTCTCCGAGGAGTAAGAGCTTACCTCTGAAGCACACCCATGCTATGCACAGTGCACATTTTTGGTTTAATTATAGACAATCGCTTTTGGTTTTATTGACTTCAGTGGAAAGTATTCTATTCGTGTTTTGGGTTTTGGTAAAAGTGCAGTCTATTTACCGGCTGCTGTGGCCAGGGGATTTCGCAGCACCAGGATCACAGAGTCGCCGCGCAGAAACATTTTCGAGATGAAGCGATCTTTGTTGACGGGCTTCACCTTCTTTTTGCCCTTGCCCGTTCGCGGCAGCTCCGTCCACATTTCCTTGACGTTCTCTAGCACCATGTTGCAATGGCGGTCGAAGGCCTTCACGCGGCCCAGCAGCTTCTTGTTATTGCGGCAATTGATGAGCACTTGCGTGTTGTTCTTCACGGACTGTGTGAGCACGGACAGGGGTCCAGTGTTGAACTCCTCTTCCTCCTGGCGGGCCAGCTCCTCGGGTGTCAGCTCCGACTTCGGTTTCACAAGAGCCCTGCAAAATAATGCAAGTTATTGGACGCTACAACAATCGCAAAAGCCGACGCACATGTCGCTGGTCGGCATGAGTCGCAGTATTCGGTTTTCATACTTTCCTGATGTTACTTACATGTTATAGTAGCTTTAGATGTTGTTAAATACAAGAAGAAATAGTTTATCACTTGTTTTTTGTTAGTTTTTGTGGATTTTGTCGAAAAATTTGTCGAAACGCGGCTTTTTTCTTGTTGATATTATATCGATGTATCGATATGTGATTTTTTGCCATTATTGATACGATATTTTCGGTGCGGTATTTTTGGCGATATTTAAATTTAGCAGGTTTGATATATCGAAATAATTTGTATTGGAGCGAACAGTGTGACCGCGGACATATTGATCAAATATACCACCCGACCCTCATTAACATACCAATATATACCGTCTCATTTTGAAAATATAACGTAAATATACCGATGAAAAAACAATTATTTTCGTAATAAAAACGTAACAAAAAAGTTTTTTTATATATTTGGAATCATCCATCCTTTTTGTGTTGGTCTCGTTACAAGGCTTTCAACCTAATCAGCTGTCGGCCATACATTTTTAATGTTTTAATAGGTGGGGGTCCTCTTCATTGCCCAAAAAGACTTAATCCTGCGTTAACGTTTGCTCTTGATACTGGCATTTTGAGGACTATATTTTTATCCAATTCATGAATCAAATTTCTACAATATACTTTTCACTGCCAAACGCCCATCGATACTATCGACTGAATACGAGTGCTGTTAGACGCGACCGTCATCTGTTATCGCATCGGAGCTCCAGCTCATTACAGAGTGCTGTTGGACGCGCACCTGGACTGTTAACCAGGGTGACCGTTTACGGTATTTTTAATACTTTTCGGTATTTTTTGGGGTTCAAAATGAACCGATATTCAGCAATTTTTCGGTATAATACGGTATATATATTATATTTGGTATATTTCTGAGGGTCGGACGGTATATTTTATCGATAAATCCGCGGTCACACTGCTGTTAACTTCAACCGCACGAGTTAGGAATTACTTTAAAAAATCTGATTTACATGACTGCCAAGAAGCCCAAGATGACCCAAAAGGACGATGTGGCCGCAGTTACCACGTGCACCTACTGGGTGCCACGCAAGAAACGACACTGCAAGATGGCAGCCAACAAGGAAAGCCTCTTCTGCGGTGCCCATTCCCCTGCCACTGAAGAAAGCAAAGCCGTGGACGCGGCTGCTGAACGGATTCCCTGTCCACTAGACCCAAAGCATACGGTATTAAAGAGAAAGCTGGCGAAGCACCTGACAATCTGCAATGCCCGGGACCAGGCCAGCACGCTGCCCTACATCGTCAAGAATATAAACGCCGGCGAGGAGTTGGAAAATCCTCTGGAAGACGAAATAAACAGCAAGTTGAGACTCCACGAGCTAGAGGATACAGAGTTCTACAGCGTAATAGACAAAGTACAGGCTCTGTACGACAAACACGTTGCCAACAGCATCGAGGAGCTGCATTTGCAGCACGCCACCCTGGAGGAGCCACTCGGCCACGAGGAGTACGGCCAGGAGTCCCGCAAGCATCTGGTGCAGGCCTCTGCTCTGTTGGGCATCCTCGAGCACGACCAGCAGCTGACCGACAGCACCAGCTTCATTGAGTTTGGCGCCGGCAAGGGCCAGCTGGCCTACTTCCTGGCCACAGCGCTGGAAACCCAGGGCCTGTCCCACTCGCAGGTGGTGCTTATCGATCGCATGTCGCTGCGCCACAAGAAGGACAACAAGGTGACGAACAAGGAGCTGGTGCAGCGCATTCGCGCTGACATAGGAGACCTCAAGATTTCCGCGCTGCCAGAGTTGGAGCAAACCAAACGCAATGTCGCTTTGTCTAAGCACCTGTGCGGAGCGGCCACGGATCTTACGTTGCGCTGTGTTCTGGCCCATGGAGCCGCTCCCACGGATTACATCCTTATTGCTCTCTGCTGCCATCACCGCTGCTCCTGGCGCTCTTACGTCGGTCAGACCTGGCTGCAGGCGGCAGGCCTTGGACACCGGGAGTTCGCCATCATCACCAAAATGGTTAGTTGGGCTGTCTGCGGCACGGGCCTCAGTCGGGAGCGTCGCAAGGCCATGGCGGAGGCGCATGAAGAGCTCGGCGAGCCGCCCACCCAAAGATTGACTCGAGAGCAGCGCGAACAGATCGGCTACCAGTGCAAGCGCGTCTTGGATCAAGGTCGTCTTGAGCATCTGCGAGCCAACGGCTTCGATGCGTCGCTGAAGTTCTATGTCCCGCGGGAAATCACGTTGGAAAATGTCGTGCTCATAGCCAAACCCATGAAAAGCTGACCGCAAAGGATGAGCGGCAGATATAGGAGTGACTGCAGGTGCCGGACACTGGTGGCGGTGATGTCGGCATTGGCATCAGCAACGGCATGCAATTTGACTTGTGATAAGAGCGCTCTGGTAGACTTGTGTATTACGCTTTAGCTGGATACCGCTTTTAAGTTTCGTTCAGTACTTCGTGTGGTCCCACTAAAAACAAAACATACTTCAGACTAACTATAGCGGGCTAATAATGCTGATGATGATCATTATGAGCAACTACTACTATATTTGAATATGTGACTCGTAACTTTAAGAGATATATAGCATATATATATATATATGTACATATATGTATGTAAATGAGAAAACAAAAAAAAACAGCAGCACTCCAGCAAAGGAGACTTGATAAACTAATAAAGAGAATATTAGGAATACAGCCCATGCTCTGGATAAATTTTGTATCGTACATTGACACCCATTAAAGAAAAAAAAAAAAAAATAGATTAGCTTATAATCAGATAAGCGTGATGAAAATGAAAAGTATGCAAGAGTACGTACAACTTATTAGATCTTTGTATGGAATTAAGCAATATACAACTGCAAGCGACAAAGGCATGCGCCAATGAGCATTTACGCATCGACAATGAGTCGCCCTAATCTATAGCACTTGGCTAATCGCCGCCTTAACATTTTCGCCGCCGCCCGCTAACCTACATATATTACTTGAGCTTGCTTTTGTATTTTTCTTCTTCCACATAGAAATCGGAATTCTCCTTCGGCAACCGTTTCCATTTAATGGCGACTTCAGCGTAGCTCGGGCCCTGCCAACCCAGTTCCTTTGTCAAGTGCACACTGTTCACAGAGGTTCCCTCGCAACGGATTATCACCCGGGATCGGATCTTGGGTGTCATGAAGATCCTGAAAGATCACTCAAATTTACTATCGAATGCATATGTATGCCAAAAGCACCGGAAAGTGTTCAGAAAGATGTTGACATGACGCGGAGCGTTAGTAAACTCCAATAGTTTGGGCTGGCAGCGATAGGCTGTCCAGCTCTATACCGATCGTTTAGATCAGCCGCAGGGAATGACCCAATCATCGGTGCAGCGGGTTCTGTCAAGTCTAGTCCCTTCTGGGAGAGCTTAATCCGGATGCGGGCTCCATCGTATGCTTCCCAGGAGCCATAGCTCTTTACGGGCACCGTGCGACAGAACATACTCTTTGGCCTACCCATGGACAAGCATCGCTATCGCACTGTGGTCAAGAAGTGCGCCCTGGAGAGGGACTTCAAGCCACTCGTTTCCTGGCGGCGGATTTCTTTCTGTTGTTTCTCTTATTTTGGTTGCGCTTCTTGGAGAAAATTGCCGTTTTGTTGACCTTTTTTGTTTAAGCCGTATTTTAGTCGAAAATAACCCAGTCAAGTAGAAAATAGGTTCATTAAGTGGATACAATTATGTGGGCAGGGCTGAGATCTATTTAGCTAGTAATATTCGACGGAATATATAACTTGAATTCGTGAGAATATTTACGAGTTTTTTTTAAAATCAGATGGTATATATCTGACGTCGGTCACACTGGACATCAGCTGTTGGTGACTCAGAAAAAAAATATTGCTGGCAAAAATATTTATCGCGTTGATTTGAGGAGCAAACATTTAGAAATACTGTTCAAAATGGCACACAAAATGAAGGCCATCAAGTGCCCCACAGACGAGCTGTCGCTGACCAACAAGGCCATCGTAAACATCAACGATTTCACCGAGGAAGTAAAGTCAGTCTCGCCTACTTATTCGATATGACGCCAGCGCTGCGCTACGTGGGTGTCTCTAGGCAGAGCAACAACTAATTGCATTGTTTCGCCATTGACAGATATGTGGACATCTCGCCGGGACCCGGACAGCACTACATTTTCGCTCTGGAGAAGATCGCGGAGCTGCCACGTGATCATGTGGGCTTCTCGCTGGTCCAGCGCAAGTGGGCGACGCTTTCCATTAATCAGGAGATCGATGTGCGTCCCTACCGCTTCGACGCCAGTTCGGACATCATCACCCAAGTCTCCTTTGAGACGGACTTTTTGCAGAAAAAGACCACCACCCAAGAGCCCTACGACTCTGACGAAATGGCCAAGGAGTTCATCATGCAGTTCTCGGGAATGGCCTTGACTGTGGGTCAGTCACTGGTCTTTCAGTTCAAGGACAAGAAATTCCTCGGCCTGGCGGTTAAGACGCTGGAGGCGGTGGACCCCCGAACCGTTGGCGACGGCAAAGAGCCCAAGTCACGCAATGTCCGTTTCGGCCGCATCCTGGGCAACACGGTCGTGCAGTTCGAGAAGGCCGAGAACTCGGTGCTGAATCTGCAGGGCAGGTCCAAGGGCAAGATTGTGAGGCAGTCGATCATCAATCCGGACTGGGACTTTGGCAAGATGGGCATCGGCGGCCTGGACAACGAGTTCAATGCCATCTTTCGACGAGCCTTTGCCTCGCGCGTCTTTCCTCCCGAGCTGGTAGAGCAGCTGGGCATCAAGCACGTCAAGGGCATCCTCCTCTATGGACCTCCTGGCACAGGCAAGACGCTGATGGCCAGACAGATTGGCACAATGCTGAATGCTCGAGAGCCCAAGATCGTAAACGGGCCTCAAATCCTGGACAAATATGTGGGCGAATCGGAGGCCAACATCCGGCGGCTGTTTGCCGATGCCGAAGAAGAGGAAAAGCGGCTGGGACCCAACAGCGGCCTACACATCATCATCTTCGACGAGATCGATGCCATCTGCAAGGCACGTGGCTCTGTGGCGGGCAATAGCGGGGTCCACGACACAGTGGTGAACCAGCTGCTGGCCAAGATCGACGGTGTGGAGCAGCTAAACAACATCCTCGTCATCGGCATGACCAATCGCAGGGATATGATAGATGAGGCTCTGCTCCGTCCCGGCCGCCTGGAGGTCCAAATGGAAATTAGCCTGCCAAACGAACAAGGTCGAGTACAGATCCTCAATATCCACACGAAACGTATGCGTGATTTCAACAAGATTGCCAGTGATGTGGACAACACCGAGATCGCGGCTCGGACAAAGAACTTCAGTGGCGCCGAACTGGAGGGTCTAGTGCGCGCAGCCCAATCGACGGCCATGAACCGCCTCATCAAGGCGGACTCCAAAGTGCACGTCGATCCGGAAGCCATGGAGAAACTGAAGATCACCCGCTTGGACTTCACTCACGCTCTGGACAACGACATCAAGCCGGCATTTGGCACCGCTCAGGAAATGTTGGAGAACATGCTGGCCCGAGGCATTATAAACTGGGGTACGCCAGTCTCCAAACTGCTGGAGGACGGCATGCTCTACGTGCAGCAGGCCAAGGCCACGGAGAGCTCTGGCCTGGTGTCCGTGCTCATCGAGGGTGCCCCCAACTCTGGCAAGTCGGCGCTGGCCGCAAATCTTGCCAAGATGAGCGACTTTCCCTTCGTGAAGGTCTGCTCGCCCGAGGACATGGTCGGTTTCACGGAGTCCGCCAAGTGCCTGCACATACGCAAGATCTTCGACGATGCCTACCGGTCGACTCTAAGCTGTATTGTGGTAGACAATGTGGAACGCCTGCTGGACTACGGATCCATTGGACCCCGCTACTCAAATCTCACGCTGCAGGCTCTGCTTGTGCTGCTTAAAAAGCAGCCGCCGAAGGGACGCAAGCTGCTCATCTTATGCACGTCCAGTCGACGCGAAGTTCTGGAGGAGATGGAAATGCTGCCGGCCTTCACCTCTGTCCTGCACGTCTCCAATCTGTCCAGCCCCGAACATGTTATGGCCGTGCTCGAAGATTCGGATCTGTTTAGTCACGAGGAGCTGCAGAACATTGCCCGGAATATGGCCGGTAAGCGGGTCAGTATTGGCATCAAGAAGCTGCTCGCGATGATAGACATGATCCGTCAGTCGGAACCCAATTATCGCGTCGTCAAGTTCCTGTCCAAATTGGAGGAGGAGGGTGGATTGTCCATGGTGGCGCGCCCCCACTAGCTACCGCCCGTTGCGGAACTCCGATTGTCCGTCGTGGAGCTCAACGACGCTTTTTAAGCGATCCTATTTCATCAGCTCAAATATTGTGTGTGTGTGTGTTGCTTATGACCCGAAAGATGATCGAAACAAATCAAGCTACAAACCAATTTTGATTTGATTCCGGTGAACATTCCATCAGAAGGATGGCGGCTTTGAAGACTTGCCTGTCCCTCAGTCTCGTGTGTGTAATTATGTAATTTGTTGTCCTCTAGTGGTATATTATTTATCCGATTGAATAACAATTGGCATTGTTCATTAAAGTTGTATTAGACCATTTTTTAAGCGCAAAACTTAAATGTAACTGATGTTTTGAGATACATACATATATATGTATAATCCTAGCCTCGCTCGCTGTTAAGTTGAAATGTCACGACCCAACGAATGAAAATCAGAACCAGACCAGAACCATTCAATACGATACGAAAGACTTTTGTAACTCGCATTTAGCGAACAAGGATCAATATTGAATTGCCCGAAAACTAGTCAAATAGCATAAACAGACAAAGCACAAAATCAATCTGGAACCTTTTTATACGATACGTGTGTGTATATTTTGTACGTTTTATGATGCCACAATTTTGGAATTTATCTTTAGATGATCAACAGAACGAACACTTTTTGTATTGAGATCAAACACTGGGCCAAAACTCATTTACAACAAAACTAATACTATATCCCTAAACTCTTTGAATATTGGGTATACAAAGTTGGAACTGAAAACGACAGATCAACATAACTATGGAACAATAGAAAATGTGTCCACTATGTCCCTGTAGAACCATAATAGGTAATAACAGATCCCGTCCTCTCTCGGAGCGACATATCCCAAGAACTTCCTGCCGGGAACTTCCATTTACGGGTAGATATATTGTTGTCTTACAGTTTGCACAAATGTACTACTATTAGATTAATTTAGGTTTCAAAACTAGACTTAAGAAGGTGTGTGCATTGACTTGAAGTCAATTCTGTCGAGTATCTCCCCATCCGACCGGTGGACCGACCCATTGCTGGGCGGAGCAACGAATTAATATAATGACAAATGAGGCTGAAAATGATTTCATTGCCTAGCACCCAAGCATAAACCGGTATTCGATGTATTTTTAAAATGGTTTAATAATGCAAAACAGTTCTATAATATGTATTCAACCAGATTACGATCAAGTCCCGCGCTGTTTAATAATATATTTAATAAAATTATGTATAAATGGATATGTCATATGAGTATTGAATTTGTTTGAACCATTTAGAGACAAGCCGTCATCAATTTCTAAAGGGAACATCTCAATTTCAAACTACAAATTTGCATTTGTTAAATGAAATTCTTTGAAAAATCCCATTGATTTGAATAATGTCTACACTCTCAGATCGCCGCCAGACGGCCGTCTGGCCAACTGAGCGGCGTCAGAAATTATCCCCAGCCAGAGCCGTGACATAGCGAGAGCCATAACCGAGACATCGATCAGCTGTTCGCAAGGCCCGACGGACGCCGCACTGACCCGCCAGCAGTAGCTGAGAGTTGGTGTTGAGCTCGGCTCTGGCCAAGACAGCGCCCTGGCCAGTCTCTTGATGGTACTAAGACCGGGTCGGAAGACGGAACCCAATCAGTGCTGGCCACAACCAGTCGGAGTCGCCAATTGCTGACTGCTGCTCTAATATGTAATTTGAATAAATGATTTATAATGAAAACACTCGAGCGGTGCGCGCGTCGTATACGTAATATAGAGTAGAGCAGAGCATAGCAGAGAGTAATTGATATATGGCGCTAATTGCGCCCGACGCCCATTTGTGGTGCGAAGCGGTCCAGTCCAGTCCAGTGCGGAGCGGAGCGCCACTTTATCAGCGCGTCTGAGGAATCTTGAGGTAGCCAGAGCCACCGGCACAGCCAGATCTAGTGTCGCGACGGTGTCAGCTGCCGCTTATTAACTAATTAAAGCTGCATATTTATTGAGATCTTAAAATTGATTTGCATTGCCAATTGAATGGAATGGCTGGGCTGTCAGGGCACCTCTTGTCCCACAATTAGCCACAAATGTATGCAGTGTGCAGCTGTCCCTAAACCATTTTCCACGTCACGGGGAGTACGAGTACAAGCAACACGATCCCGTCGACGTCGACTCATCCAACCCACCCACCACTTAGCGGGCCAGCGTAATTATTGGGTGGGGGCTGGGGACCAGGCCACCGCGTCATCCGCTCACGTATGCAAAAGATTTTCGTGACGAAAGTCCAGTCGGACAAAGTTCAGTGACCGAGCCAAAATGCAGCCACGAAGCCCAAAATTAAAGCCAAAACGGATTTTCATTCAGTGCCGGGCCGCTGTCGTCTCTCTCTCTCTCTCGCTCTTTAAAAATAAATGCGAAACTTTTACAAATTTGTATTTTTGTTTATTATTAATTGAACCCGCTCTCGGCCAGGGCGCACTTGTCCGGCCAAAAGCAAAGCCCAAGCCCGCGCCCGCGCTTCAGCCTGAGCCGCCGCCCCAGTCACAGCTCAGTCGCGCCCCTCGTAAACTTTGAAACCGGCCTGGCCCGAGACGACTGCTGCTTTTTCTGCTGCTGTTGTTTAAAGCACAAACGCCGGCAGCAAAGGTTCGATTTCACTTTCGCACGCTGTCTCGAGAAAGGTGGGAGGGGAGGACGAGGGGGAGGAGCAGGCGCATCTGGGGAGCTGGAGCCATAGCTGGAGCTGAAGCTGGAGCGGATGGGAATGGGGGGGATTGGTAGGCTGTCTCTGGCTGTGACGCGGGGTCTGTCATGTGTTCAACTTTGCCGCTCTCACTTGCTTTCTTCCAAATGGGACTCTCTCTCTCTCTTTCCTTGGAGCACCGGATCTGTTTCCTTTTGTATTTTCATCGCTACACTGCAATAAAATTATATTTCTCGAATGTTAATAAGAAAAGCTTGACATTTAAAATAATAAATAAATAATGTATTACAAGATATGAGATATATCATTAAAGCTAATTTTAACCTTTTTTCTTTAATGCTGGGCAATATAAACTTGTTGAATTTTTCAGCATTTTCCAGAGAGTTCTTTGGTCCTCTCCTGTCATTGGCCACCCCCCAATCTTTTGATTTCACGGGAATTTACCCACCGATGTATCGCGATGTCGGGTATCGTATCGTTCCAGCTACCTGCTGCCGCCGCAGTGAATGAGGTGAAGACAAAGGCAAACATCATGCAAAATCTTCCTGCATTACACAAACGCGGAAGGTTTTCGCTGTACTCGCACATTTCATGGATTTTCCAGCGCTCCAACTGCATTTTCATGGCATTTTCATTGATGTTTTCAAGCGTGCATGTGCCCGTATGCGAAACTAGCAGTTAAATTAGCAGTTTTTGCCCGTTGCCTCCGCTCTGCACTACAATTTTACACTGCAGTGACTGACTGTTTGGGGATTTTTTGTGTGTTGGTTTTCGGTTTTCTCCGTCTGTTTTTTTTTTGCAATTTATAATTGAGTTGCAATTTGGCATGCGAGCCAAGAAGAAGTGGCCGGGAGTCAAGCCTCGAAACTATTTGCGGTATGTCGGAGATTTTCGTGGAACTTGCATGCGTATTCGTCATCAAGTAAAGATATGGGAAAAGGTATTTAAATTGACTGTGTTTTGGGTTAAAGATTCTCCTCTTAACTTAACCCTTGTGTTAGGGCAATAAAACAGATTCGTATGTAGACCCTGCCTAAACAGGACACAGGACTCCACAGAAGACTTTGAAGAAAAAGGCCACTACCTTAACCCCCAATGTCAGTCGGGGGCTAAGAACAAGTAGTCATCTGTATTTATATCGCATTTATATCCTAAACAGAAGACACAACCCCCAAGATTACACAAACAAAAAAAAGCTCAAAAACGGGGCATGATCAAAAGCCGGTAACAACCGAAACACAAATCAAAACGCAGAAACGCAGAATCCAGAATCCAGGGCAAAAAGCCAGCACAGAATCCAGCCTCTCGAAATCTGTGAAAATGTTGCCGCACGCGATCGGGACATTCGCATTCGCATTTCATTTCGATTCATTGATACACAGCCTCCACTCCCGGACAGAATGCAGAAAAAAACCGCCTTCGCCTCGGCACAGTTCCAAATTAAATAATACGATCTGATCTGGCTGTGTGTGTGTGTGTGTGCGCGCTCCTTATTATTATTATATTGTATTCCACCCTTTTTTTGCGTGCTGCCCAGAGCGGCGATTTTTTGTGCCATTTTCTTAGGAATTCCTTGGCACGCAGCAGCAGCAGAAGCCGAATCCGACTCCGGGTCCATATCCCCTGTCGCATGATCAATCAGAACGTTCCATCAACATTCCCCGATCTCAATCTGAATCTGGATCTCAGGGGCATATTGACATCCCAGAGACGCGTCGTAGTTCACTTTCCTTTTTTTGCGACGGTAGCTGTCGAGTGGGGAGGGGCGGCACGTGCCTAGCTTCTGCTTTCTTCACTTTCGTCGTCGGTGTTCTCGGGTTACCTTTCGGAGTTACCCCTTTCGAGGCCACGCCCCCAGTCGTTATAGCGCACACTTACGCAAGGCGGATATTGATTTCGGGATTGTCAGTAGATTGTCAAAGGTGGGGGTGGAAGTGGAACAACTACTACTACGAGTACGATTTCACGTGTGCCCCGTGTGCCCCGTGTGCCAGAGACCCGGCTGACTGCGAGAATGACATCTGCGTGTGTGCCCATTGTGTTTCACTTTTCATCAAACTTATATTAATAAGTTGCTTGCGCCATAATTAAACTGAATTTGATATTTCCGGCCCGGGGGAGAGACACTTGGTTCAATGAACCCATGAAAAATCCTTGAACCCACGGCCAAGACGCCAGACGAAATAAATATTTTGTACATATGTATTGCCAATAATCTATTTCAAACAAAGAACCAGAAAAATATAAAAAAAAGTTAGAGAAGCGTCGCGTCTGCTGCCCTTTTGGCTTTTGGCGGCACCCTCACAAAATTATTGACCAGCGTTCCATCCATCCATCCCAAAAAAACGCAAAAATGGGAGAGAAAACGAACAAGAAGTCGGACTCTGACTGACTTCTGATCTGGACTTGTCTGTCTCTTTCTGGATCTGGAAGGAGGATGGCGGATGGGGATGCTACCCAAATATTTCTGTTGGTCAGGAAAGGACTTCTGTGCGGTTTGTTCATATTCGTTTTTTGTTAGTATTTTTATTTTTTTGTATCTGTATCTGCTGCCGGTCCTTCTGCCCCTCCACATACACACACACACACACACATCTTTGTATTTCATTCTAATCAACATGCTGCAAAACATATAATTCGAATTTTTGATATTTCATCTGACCATTTTGCCGAGAAAATTGCATTTAAACGCCTATTATGCGCTTTTTATTTGCAACCCATACTTTTCTGCCCGATTGCCCTGGCCTGGCTGGGCTGACTCAGTCATGCAAAAATACAAATCATTGTTTAAGTATATACTTTTACCATACCTACAATATTTAGGTATAATGCTGATATATCGCCACAATATATGGATAAATATGGTTCATATTTATACGTATACTCGTATATGTACAATATATTCGTACTTACAGGCCGCTCTGTCAACTAGTCGGCAGCTTCCTGCTTTGGGAGTTAATTAAGTAAAGTCGTAATATCGTTAGCAAATAAAATAAATTGTCTTCAATTACATGAATGACATCCAAGGCGCAATCTCTGGTGATTGACCTCTTTCAATGTGGCATTCTTGGCTTGATTGCCCCGAACTTCGGCAGGAAGATAATGAAATTGTATATAAACTTGCATATATACTCGTTCAACCCCGCCGATACACAGAGACAGAGACGGCTGTGGCTATGCGCCATGCACTTAATCAAAAAATACGACAAAATCAAGTGTAAACAAAACTGCATCGCAGATCTCGACTCGAACTGGCAGGCAGCATCGACACCGACTCCGAGACTCCGACTCGACCGATCGGGTGCATTGAACACATGAATATATCTGGCAACAAAACAAAAATTTAAATCTCATTTATGCATATACATATGCATATTGTATATATGTATTAAAGTGCACTGCAAAAATAGTTTCCTGTTACTGTTAAATCGTTTTTAAACTTAAGTTAAAAAAAGAAACGATTACGACTTATTTTTTTGACTGAGAAGGAAGCTAATACAGAAATTGTCTTACACTGGGAGAGTTTTCAGATACTGGAATATTCAAATGTGTTTAAATTATTTCGAGGCATTAGCACATATTTTAGAATGTGGTAAATTTGAGTGGTTTATGTACTTCCTGTTAAAACAATAAATACGAGTAATTTTCGAAAGATTTATTTATTTACTTTTGGTGAATAATTTCAATCTTATAAAACTACTTTTGCCTCGTGTTAAATAAAAAGTATTAACAATTGAGAAATATTTCAGTCTCTTATTATAAAAGTAAGCTATTATTCCGGGTATTTCTTGGGTAGGACTAGAAGTCTGAACTCCTTGAAAGACTTGATTGAGAGAATTATGTATAAGGAATTTTTATTAGATACTGAGAGGGGCCGTGTCCACAGTCTGCTAGGAGGTGGATAAATTACTACTACTAAAAATATTACTACAATTATTACTTTAAATGCAATCTATTATTATGATTATGTATTTAAGTTAACTTTTCATCTTTCAATATTATACAATATTCTCCGCCAATGATGATCAGTTGTCAAAAATCGAGCAAAATCGATCCAGTTTCGCTAATATTAGAATCAAGATAAGTATACACTTATACTCATATATTGTATATGAGTCTATAGACCGACCCGTATTAGAATTGACTTTCGTCTTCTAATGCGATGTGGTTGACCTTGACGCTCTACCGAGAGTTTATTGTCCTTTCAATAGAACACGCTAAATAAACTCGAATTTTAGCAGTCGTACATATACCATACATGCCATATATCTTTAAATTTATACATTTTCGTATACATATATACACAGTTTATACTGCACTAATTCTGCGACGAACTAGTTTCGACAAAACAGATTCAGATTTCAATTCCGATTCCGATTGCGATTCCGATTCCTGAATTCCGAACAATAAGAAGATGAGCGAGTAAAAAAACGTCCACAAAGTGCATATAAAAAATGTATTTAAATCTACCCACAACCCGAACTGTGACTGCTGACTGTTGGTCGTCTCCAGTTGAGGCTCCGGCCAGATGCTACGATGTTGCATCCCGCTGGTGCTCCAACCCTCTGTTCCAGCCCCAAGACACTCGCTGCTCCTCCTCCGGCCTTTCTGTGCCCCCCCGATCATCATCAGCTGACTGGATCTACGCGCGCGCCTGTTTAATTGCATCTGCGTGGGCCTCCTGCTCCTTCCCCTACCCTATTTTGGGGGTTCGGGGGAGCGGGGTATCTGGGGAGTCGTTTGTAGTATCTGTGAGATTTTATGCAAATTAAACAAGTTCGCTGCCAAAATATTGCCGTCTGCGTTGATTTGTTGTTGCGCTGCTGCTGCTGCTTCTGCTGTATTTGCTTTTAATTATTTATTTGCATTTATGTGATGTGTGTACAGATGTGTGTACACTGTGTACAGGTATGTAGTATATAAGATTGTGTGCGTAGTCAGTGTAAGTAGTTTGGCTAGTCCCTGGCACCGGCACCGGCACCGGCACCGACACCGACACCTGCACTGGAAGCTTTGTCGTGGTATCTGCCCAAACCATTCCATACCATAACAAAAGCGATTCCAAAAACCCAAAAACCAAACATGTTTCATGTTTTTTGGGCGTTTGCTGCTCGAGGGATGTCTCTGTTATTATTGATTAGCTAAATTGTTGTTAATTAGTTTGACTTTGAACTTGATTTAGAGCTTGTTTGGGGCAAATGTGTCAATAGTCGTCTATTCGGGGGGTTCATCTGTCGGCGCTGTCGATCGGTACAAAGATCGAAGCCCAGTCACGTGTTGGAATATTAGGTTAAGAACTTTTGAAGTCTTTTTGTTGGAACTGCCCCTGAGGCATCTCTTGCCACCTGAATCCATTGTGATCTTATATCAACCGTATATCATATTGTATAATCTTTCTCTCTCTCTCTTGTTATCCAATTTCCAGTGTTGCTTTTCAGGGGGTAGTAACTGGCACTGAGTATCCCCCATTCATGCCCTAATTGCAGCCCAGTGGAACAGATTCGAGCGTTTCATGATCATGACTAAGGTCAGATTCATAAAAAACCGCATATACTACGAGTAGACCCAATTTAGCGGACAAAAGTACACTCTCGAAATTTGTGCGCAAAGAAATTAAAAGCGAAATGGAATTGTTTATACAAATGCCGACCAGACCAGACCCTGCATTTGCATAAACATTTGCACGTTCATTGTGTATCGCGAGGTTTGTGGTTTCTGGTGTCCAAAGCCGAGCCGAGTCGTATCATGTGGACGTTGGAGACCCTCGAGCAGATAGGTGCTTCCATTTTCAAGGGTTTGCCTTGTCTGGCAGCTCGGATTTTCCGTTTCCACATTGAACTTGAGAGCTCTCCGATCCGATCCGATCCGATCTGCTCGGTCTAGCCCTGGTGGTGCAGAAGCGAATCCAATTCAATCCATTCAGGTGTTGTCGGAGTCGCTTGGGGAGTCACTTGCTGCCGGATCTGAGTCTGGTGCATTAGTGCATAAATCATGCGCGTCCGATGATATCACGTGTTATAATTAGAACGATGCATTTTCACTTTTTTCACATCCCAACCCCAACATCGAGATCAAATGTCCGTATCCGCGTAGGGCTGGGTTGACAGCTGAAAATCGTGATATTTGATGTTTGTATCTTTCATACATATGGCCTGGAACGATAGCCTGAATGCCGGGTGGGGAGGGGAATGGAGGGGCATAAGACGGGGGAGCGAAACCCCATCGAGCCATCAATGGAACCAATGCCCGTAAAGTGTCGTTCATTATGACCTCCTGTTGCAGTTGCAGTTGCAGTTTTTGTTGTTGTTGTTGTTGCCGGGTTGTTGCTATTATTGCCATGGTTCTTGTTACAATGTAATCGCTGGCGGCTCTTTAAAATATGCACCAGCTATACTGTCAATAGCTAAGAGTACCTCTGGTCGGGCCAACCACTCCACTGAGAACTGGAGACTCCAGCAGCCAGCAGATAGTGGCCAACACCGCCACCGCCACCGCCAAAGCAGCAGCAGCAGCAGCAGGTTGACCATGAGAACATGTTATTAAATTACTGTAATAATGTATTAAGTATGTAAGAATGCTACAAATGTTAATATGTAATAATAATTGTAATAGGTTGTTGCTATATGCCAATATGCCAAACGGACCAATCTACTCGACTTTGGTCAACAGTCAACAGTCGGTTTACTCCCATTCCCATTCCCCTTCCCCTTCCCCTTCCCTGGCTGCCTGCCATTCTACGCACTGTAGTACGAGTCTGTTGGTCAGCGGAACTCGCATTTGACATTTTCATTTTCAATTCCATGAAAGTGTTAATAATGCACTTATGTGAATATGTATGTATATGGATTGGGTGAGTGAATGAGTAATATACATGGGCGGTCCGTATCGTATCGATATCGACATCGATGATACACATACGAGTATTTAATTTATGGCTCCATCATTTGCGTCACCCCAGGCACAGGCTCAGCCTCAGCCTCATCTTCAGGCAGGGTTGGGTTCGATTTGGTTCTGTTTCTGGCTGCTTGTGGGGGGGTGGGGACAGGAGGATTCAGCTTTTTTTGGAAAGGGAAATCCAGAACGAATCGAGCTTGGCGCAAAAGTGTGCCGAATTTGTGAGTTAATGGCGCACTCTGAAAAGATGTGTATTTGTAATGTGTAGTTGTATTTGTAAAGCCAACACAAAGAATAATGGTCAGGAGACTTCTGAATATACCAATTACATACTTTGTATCTTCATTTAATCCAAGGACACCATATTCCTCACCTATGTAATATCAACATTTCAATTCCCAAGAACTATTGTCTTTCGAGAGCGGGGTATCCCATGCCATGCCTAAAAATAAATTTCTTTGTAAATACTATACTCGGTGGTTATTATCTATTCTATGAATGTTATTGACGTTGCCTACATAAATCCCTTAATTATATGCAAACATTCTGATGGTGGCTTTCATCAAGACGTCTTAATGTATAAATATGTTAATTAATTTTTTCCCTCTTTATTAAAATTGTTACTGGTTGAGCATTCCCGGTGCGCATTTGCTTTCTTCTTCGCGTCGTCGATGATTATTTTGGGTGTTATGCAATCAAGACGATAATTTCAACATTTCTATAATAAAAAAAGCCCATATTGGAGGAGGGAAAAAAAACAGCCAAGGATATGCATATCCAGTTCTGATCGGTCGATTGCTGCGGTCTGTATCGTATTTTATGAGACTTTATTTATGTGCGTTGGGGTTTCTTGTCTTTTTGGTGTTTTTTTTTTTATACAACGACTGCTGCTGCCAACGAGTTAAACTTGTAAATAAATATAATTATTTCGTCGGCGGTGCTCAATTAATTAATATTATTTATAAATTGGCTCAACTGATGTTGAACAATTGCGTGTGTCTTGTTGGCTTTGGTTTGTTGGGCTTATGTGCATTAAATACTCTAATTTATGGCAGCTGCTCTGAGGTGCGGTGGCGGTGCACAACTGTGTGTTTCTTCTCATTTTGATATCTAAATTAGCATTTTGTCTGTCATTTCCCAGCTCTATCTATGGTGGCTATGGGGTTTAGGTCTGCTAAGTGCGTTCATATTTTTTATTTGTTATTTACTCAATTGCAACCAATAGCCAAACGGTAATAGACCAAGACCAGCGTCTAGACCTGTTGTTTGCTTATCCGCCCACACTAGCCGATCATTAAACATTTATAAACAAATTATGTCAATTTCAGTGTAAACATGATATCGAATCAAATCCAATCGCACCATCCTCAAATCGCTGGCTGTGCATCGAGTGCAGACACGGTCTGGTCTGCATCGGATCTGCAGCCTCAAAAATAGCAAATATTGAATTGCTGTCTGCAGTCTGCTGTCTGCAGTCTGCAGTCTGCTGTCTGCAGTCTACAGTCTACAGTTGATTCGGATTACGGACCAAACTTTTCCGTTTTCAGCTGTCAGAGATTGCCGTTTGCAATTTCGTCTGAATGCAGCGTCGTGTCGCGTCACCGTCAACATTTAGTTTGGCTTTGCATTTTGTTACTTGAGCTAAATTACAGCGCATGAAATACGGAAGTTGTTATTGCTATTACGGCATTGATTGCAACCTGCACTTACAGAGGGAAATAAAGATACGTATACGTATATAGAGAAAGAGAGAGATACATATAGTACTATATAGATACTCATTGAGAGAGGTACATATGTACATATGTAGATGATGCAGGAGTTTGGTAACGGAGCAAAGGGCGTGTAAGTGCTTGCTGGCCCAAAGTTGTATGCTGCTAATTTTGATTTATTGCACATCGCCTTCTATGGCATTTTTATCTTCTTAATGCTTCCTGTTCTCCATAAAATCTGTGTCTCTGTGTGCAACTATGACTAGGCCGCTTTTGTAAGTGTTTGTACAACTAAAGCCCCGGTTCTCTCCCGCTCATTGAGACTGATCTCGAGCCCCAGATCGAGACCGACTTCGAGATCGAGCATAGCGCGTGTTATTTGATATTGAACTTGGCTTTGGCTTTGGCTTTGGCTTTGGCTTTGACGCTTACGCCGGGTGTGTGGCACGAGCTCTGTCGCGTAAACTCGCTCTCGTTATTGTTGTTTTTTCCGCTGCTTTTCGTCTCATTCTAATTTATTAATTATTTATTTATGTTGTTAGCGATCACGATACTCGCCGTAGGTGGTAATGGTTAGACACTGCAGGGGCACTGGCAGGCCTGGTCGGGCGGGGTGGAGTGGCGTGGGGCATATGTGTCGCATTTTGTGCATTAAACGCCTTTGAGCAATTCGTATGGTTATCGGATATTACTTATACAAAAGCCAAACTTTTAATGAGGGTCTGGGGGTGAACGTCACCCTATACCTTTATTTTTGAGGTTTGCCAGACATTTTTTGAATTGAAAGGCAATTAATATTTGAAGCCTGCCTAACTGGCTCTTGTATCGGCCAACAAGTTCGAGGCTAGAAATTTGTAAAGTTATTACTTATACGAGTAGAATCAGATCCAGAAAACAGAGCACCATCAGACCTACGCTTTTCTTAATGTTTAACCACCTTAGGGACTAAGACTAACGGCATGTTTCTCGACTTCGAATTAAGGTACAGTTTAGGGTTAGTTGTCGTTCCTAAAAGGTTGAAAGGTTTCTCTAAGGCGAGTAATTTTTCGGAAATAATAATGAATGATGACCTTATGAAGGATGATCTCTTGAGATGATGATCTCTCGGTCCGAGAAATATTAACCCGAAGTCGATAATTAATTTCCACATCGATTTTATTGAAATCTATCTGATATATTACAAATTAAATAATTTTAATTCCAAGCTCTTCGGTTTCTAAATAGATCAATGTGATTGAAAAAAGTACAATTTGTAAGTACTCTCCATCTCCCCTGGCTAACGTCATAAGTATTCCGGTTTCGTGTATATTATCCCAAAAAGAGTTGGGAGAGGTGGGGGAAAGAGGTACCAATAAACAAGGTAAAATACTTGTTTCGCTTAAAATACGATAAAGTAATTAATTGGTGCTAATCTGTGCAACAAAGAAACCTAATAACAATAAGAATAATGTGCACATTTCGGTCTCGAGAGTCGTCTGGCATAGTCCCAAGACTATGGCGGGATGGGGCAATGACGCGTTTCAAATACTACAACAGGAACAACAAAAAAAGTGATACCAAAGGAAATTAATTAAGTGCATTCTGTTTGCCAGCAAGCAGACGAGTTCAGCCCCGTTTAATGAGTGATAGGAATACTACTCCCAGTCCCAATTGGAGTATTGTTCAAAATTTAATTGAAATTTATACACTGGGAGTGTAGGGTGGGACTTGGCTTTTGTCGACTTCTCACTTGCTAATCCCAAGGTCGGCGTCTCTTTGCTGTTGGGTTTTTATGGATAATTAAATGTCGCGGCTGAGCTTTGGCTAAGGCTCATTTCGTCCGAGCCAGGCCGATGGGCCTGATCTGGGCTCGCTCAGAGCATTCCCGATTGGACAATGACTTGGCCAAAAACGTATGAGTCCCCTCTACTCCTCTACCCTATAGCCTCCAAGCGGGGGCTACTTCCCATGGCGGTTATGATTAATCACAATTGTGTGTTGCTATCAATTTTAATTTCATTATAAAAGCTGGCATTACATACTTCGGTCTTCGGCTTGGGGGCCCCAAAGTAAAGTCCGGCAAACAGAGACAGAAATCCGAAGCCCAGAAGAGGCACATGACACCTCGAAAAGAGAAACAGAGGAAACCTTTCGAAGAAGAAGAAGAGCTATGCGCTATGATACCATAATCCACGAATAAAACTAAAGAAACCAAAGAGCAGCACACACACACACACACACACACACACACACACACTTCAACTCGCTTACCAAAAAGCTCACAAATAGTTCAATGAACTTTTTGTTTTTGTTGTCTCTTGTATGTTGCTATTCTGGCTCTCTCTCTCGCTCTCACTATCTGCGGGTGTTTCTGTCTCTCTTTATTAATGTATATATATAGTATCTCTCTCTCCCTCTTCCTCTTTCTCTGTCTGTGTTTGTATTTATTTATGCTTTATTTTTATTTGTTTCGCCTATTTGAATTCAATTTTTGATGCAGCTAAGGTGGGAAATATTTTTCTGCTATGGCCACAAAAGACAACCTAGAAATGCATGGAAAGCTCGCTCTATACGCATCCACATAGATACACACAGATGCAGATACAAATACAAATACAGATACAGAGACAAACCTAAATATAGATATGTTTGTTTATAGATCGAATCAACTTTACAACAATCCGATAACGAGCGCCATGGAGCTCTTGTTCATTTGAAAATTTTTGCTCTCTGTGTTTTTTTGTGCCCCAAAATATTGTCACGTATCCCCACCGTAGCCTCTTCCGTGTCCCTCTTCGCTGTTAGTTTTGAATGAATTTTGATAGGTGCGCATGCAGTTTGTACGCCACTCTTCGTAAAAAGACATTTTCACATGCCTCTAATCAAGTGTGAATAATCCCATTTTGGGACCCGCCACCAGGCAAAAAGCCTTTAAGCTTAATTGTTATGCTGATAGAGGCGCTAGATGGATTGGTTTCAGCTTCATGCCGAAAAGTACACCGAAACAAAAAAAACAACAGCCAAGAGTCTCGTCTCACCTGACAGGTGTACTTATACACAGGTAGCCAATAGTGCCTCCGTGTGGGTGACTCTGAATGCGTATGCGTGATCGTGTGTGTGTGTGTGCCAGCCAGCTCACGTTTCGTTTATCGTCTTGGGGAGCTCCAAGCTTGGGAGTAAGTTTTTTTTCCATTTTTTTGTTGTTGCCCAAACACTTTGATAATTTTACATACTATAAAATAATTATGACGATTTTGACATGTTCAACGCGTCGAAGAGTTAATGCTCTTAAAGAGTTGTAATGGGATGGAACAACAACAAAATTGTATTAGATTTATTAATTTGAATTTATATATATGTACATATGTACTAGTGGACTTGCTTCGCACGTGCGCTAATATTGCGTGATATTTTATAAATAAACTAAAGTTATTCTCTGTTCCTTTAGATAGCAATTGCACTCCCTAGATGAGCAAATGATTGCCCAAATTCGATACACCCCATTCAAGGGCTTGAAACTGTCGAAAACTAATATTTAATAATAGTTTTTTAATTGAATTGTCGCAAATACCAAGTACTTTGTATCTTTCAAAGATATTTTGGTTGGATTTGGCGGGCTAATATATTTTGTTTTGGCTATTTTTTTCTGTCTCCACTGTGCGTGCGTTTGGGCTGATATTAATTAATTGTCATGTGCTTATTACACAATCTTTCTGCGAGTGGGAGGAACGGGTAGCGTGATGGTGAGGCTGCGACTGGAACTGGGACTGCGACTGAGGCAGCGCTGCTTACGCAATTCGGTGGCGTTTGTACAGGTGCCTCGCGGCTGACGTCACTGATAGCAGAGGCAGCCCTCAGTCTCAGTCCCAGCCTCAGTCGCAGCAAAGCACCTAAGTACACAAACATTTAGATATTTTTTTGCGGCTGGCTGTCCCGGCCAGGCTGCGCAATTTGGTTAACTTGGACTTGGCCAACAAGCCTAAAGTCAGTGCCAAGCAATGAAAATTGCAACGTGTTTTGGCATTAGACGTGAAAGTGCGAGTTTGCACTCGAGTCTGGCCCGGGCACCGGGGAGCGTTCCGTTGGCGGTTGGGGCGTGAGTGGGTGCTCGGCCACTCGCTTGGACAGTGGCTGAGTTACAGAGGGGACGAGACTGGAACGGGGGTCGGGCTTGCCTACACCAACGTCAGTTAGTTTACTTTTATGGCACGTAATTTGCAATTGGCAAAACCAAGTCCAAGACATCCAAGACGTCAACAGCGTCGACAATAAATGTGGAGAGCTGCCTGCGCACACATATTGCAAGCAAACTTTTCACTTTTCATTTTGCGCTTTTCCATCCAACTCCACTGCCATCGCCATTGCTAGGGCTATGTCATCGGGCCGGGCGCTGACGATGTACGTGCCTCTTGAGCATTTTTTGGCCTGTTGGCCTATTAAGTCCCTGGCCCGTAGGGTTCTTGCATTTACTTGGCTGCTGGCCAAAGTCTCAAAGGCTTAACGTAGCCAGAGGCCCACAAGGAAAAACCCCCTTTCGGCCACTCGCTTAATGGCCAATCTATGCGGCGACCCATTTATCGCGCATATTGCGCATACGCCCTGTTAAGCCTGAATCAAGACCACCGATCAATGACTAATCGCAAATTAAGCCGAAATGTAACATTTGGCACGTGAATCGTTCGAAAACTATGCGACAACAACAAACTAACCAAATATGCCAACTATTTTTCTTCTCTCTTTTTTTCACGGTTTTGCCAAAAATTGAGAAAAACAACAACCTACGACAAAAATATTTGCAAATTAGGAGAAACTCTCATATTTTTGAGGGTACCAACTACCAACTGCTGGCCGGGAGATGAAACCAAAACTGAAACTGAAACTGAATATATAACAAAAGGCACTTGTCTGGGTGAAATTTTCACTAGATATTCAAATGAACAGCAAATGTGGCGGCAGCTGCCGCTGTGTATTGGATGTTGCCTCTACAAACAACCATCACACAAAAAACGGAAACCGTTAAAGCCACACAACAACAACAAAAACAACAACCACAACAAGAAACGTTAGTTTTGGAGTCGCTTTCAAATTGTACGAACTGCTCGTAGTGCTGGGGCTGGTCCCCACCGCCTCCATTAATGAGGCGTGCTCCGTTGTTTACCCCACTTGAAAGCGACTTCAACGACGACGAAGACTACGGCGTCGGCGACGACGACGCTGTTGAAGATCAATGGATTGTACGACTGCCCAAGCCACAACCAAAAACCAAGACCAAGAGCAAAGTGGCTGCTGGTATTGGTGTGTTGGTCTACCACTTTCGTTGTTACTGTTGTTGACTTTGAGCCGCCAAAGCTTTGAGCGATTTTTCATTGGAATAGAAAGTGAATTGAATTCGTTTTCGCCTCTATTTCTCTCCGTTCCATTGCTCTTGAGGCACCATCGCTGTCGCTGTCGTCTTTATTGGTGCTGCTGGATGTTTACTCTGAAAACACCACGCGGTATCAAGCGGTAAGCGAGGAAGATCCATCCACCAGATGCTGCTGAGGAGACTATCTTCCGAAAAATTGGAACATGTCATTGACCTTTGGGCTGCCCGAAAGCAGTGAGAGTGCCGTTGGTTGTTTATCTTTCGGTTTTACCCGTTGTTACTGTTGTTGTTGAATTTGTTGTTTGTCCAAGGGAAACCACCAGCGGAAAAGAGAAGCTTTTACTGTTCGGTCATGGATTTTACTAGAATGCAATTATTAAGATTAATTGAAAAGGGATCTGGGACTTGGATCAAATCTCTCTTATATCAGATATCTAAGTAGTAGTGAGTACATATGTAATTAGTATTTCTATAACAAATTTGAGTATACTTTAGGAAGACTTTCGCCCTTAATGAGGATGAGGAGATGAGGAGAGTCCTTTAAGAACGGAAGTAAAATATGCCAATAAAAAATCCTTTCAAGGACCTTGAAATATAACATTCTTTAGAAAAAGTATTGCAATTTTTCCGAGTTCATAATTCAATTTGAAAGACTTGTCTTTGATAGACTTTATTCGTCAAATGGAATTTGAGCTTTATTTTATATTTGATGCCGCCCAGGACTTTAAAAGATTGGTAATCGGCTAGATCAATTTCATTATAGTTTGAATTACATATAAGTATGAACGATCTCCAGAGACATCTGGTTTTCGTTGTCGCTTTCTATTTGTCGGTGATCTTCTAGCAGTTTCCCATACGGTATCATCCAGCCACGGGCTGCAGTCCAGTCCGCTGAGTCGATTTCTTTTACAAAATGTGTAAATTAAACTCCGGGCAGCAGCAGCGGCCAATGAGTTTATTCACCTTTCGCCTAATTATCAAAATACATAAACGAAATGTACCAAAAAGAAGATACTCTCACATATGTGCATATGTACATATGTACATATATGTATGTATGTATGTACCCAATATATACATTTATGTATATCGCTACAAAAGCTCTGATCAGGCCGATGACGAAGACTCGATCGACTCGACACAACTTCAATGAAATCAATTTTACGATAATAATTTTTTGAAAGCCCACAACAACCACTCGGAGAGAGAGGCCTGTGAATGTGGTGAAGCCCTGTCGCTTAATAAACATTGAATCAGTCCCAGGCACACACCACACCAGCCCATGTACCGTTGGAAATTTCTTGCTTTTTCTTTTCTCAGCCTTAGGATGTGTGTGTGAGTATTAAATTGTTTTGTATGTATTTTGTTGCTTTTTTGGTATTGTTGGTATTGTCTTGAAGAAATGTAGGTCAAGTTATAACGTGAGAGAGTGTGTGGGGCCAGTGCCGAGCCGTGTCGTGGCTGGTGGGACGAACGAAACGATCAGGGAGTCGAGTCTTCTGTCATCCCGTCCCGCCTCTGGCTGACTGAGATCCAGAGTCGGAGTCGAAGTCGGAGTCACAATCACAGACAGATCGTCAGACGCAGTCCAGGCTGTGGCAGTATTTTCTAGTAGCTTCCTCCCAAGCCAACTTTCACTTAGAAAGTTCTGCTTGCGGTTATGCCGAATCGCTTTTTGGTTGCTTGTGAGCCTCCGCCGCTTCGAGTCTGTCTGTCTGTGGCTGTAAGCAATATGAATGAATATCCAGCAACAAGTTAACTGGGTCAACGCTCGTGTGGGCCTAGGAATATGTATCTACGAGTATCTATCTGATCTGAGATAATCAAGCGATCGTAAGCGATCTTAAGCGATCGCTGGCGAATGAGATGATCATTTAATTGCATTTTCAATGCTGCCTGGGAAAGCTTGCCGTTAGGCGATGCGACGTCATCGTGAGCAGAGCAACCTTGGCGATCAGCTGACAGCCGCCGAGCGGAGCGGCTCCGTGTGCGAGTGCGAGTGGATTTCCCTGAACTTCATACTGAAAAGCTAAGCTAATGTGTGTGTCTGTCTATTAATAGCGCATGCTGCTCGCATATCCGTGTGTCGTCTGGCTGGCTCTCGCTCTTTAAGTTTTCCTCTCTCCCTCTGTGTGTGTGTGTGTGTGTGTGTGTGTGTTGCGTTTAAGTGTACTTCCTGCTGGAAAAACTTGCTGAGCTGCACAGAGAGCGAAGTGGAGCTTTTGCTCTCTCTGTCTGCCTTGCTCTCAGCTGTTTTGTGCGCTCTCAGAATGCCATTGCAGTTCTCAGTAGTTGTTGTTCTTGTTTGCTGGTGTTGTTGCTGTGCTATTATTGACCTAATCACTTGTGGAGCACAAACGAACATTGAACTTTTACTTCCGCATTAGCACTGCAAATAGCATATTGCATTTTCCGTAGTTAGCAGATGATTCTCTCATCAGTCTCGTGGCTTTGCCAAACCCAATCCCATTCTTTATTGATCATTTTAGCCAGCCCGGCCGGCCGGCAGCGACCGCCCAGTGACATTAATTAATGTCCACAGATTCATCAAATATGCGCTGGCCGTTTGGAAAATCATATTTTATGCGCCCCCCGGCAGCAATTTGTCCAAGGCAGCGCCCCCAGAGCGAGACAGAAACAGAGCTAGCGATAGAGATAGAGAGAGCAGTTTAGACCTTTAAAGAGAGAAAGAGAGACAGAGAGACTTTTTTAATTTAATGCGACAATTTTGTACGCCTCTGGCACCCGAGCGTACCTGGACCAGCAGCAGCTATGGGCTTGGGATGGGCTTTCAATAAAAAATGCATTCGAAATTTTCAGCTTTAAATATGATTTTCTTTTAATATTATATTTGTATGGGTGTTTGTGAGTGTCTGAATGGGGTGGTTGGTATTGGGATGCTTGTCGAATGTGTAGATGTATAAATAGCTTAATATGCTTACGATCTAAACAAATTTTGTGCTTCATATTGTTCTCCTCTCCTCTTCTTTACTCTCACACGTAACGTACAAAATATTCAAAACAAAAATTGAGCAAGAAAATGCATGAGAAACGTAGAAAAAATGAACAAAAAATATTGTTTGCAATAAATAATAATATAATTTAAACAAATGAAACTTGCTCTTTAAATATGACACTAAATTTAATACTTTTTGCATAGTTTTTCCATCTAGAAGCAACACATACAAGTATAACCGATGAATATATATTTAGATTCGATTTGTATATATGTACTATATATAACATATATGGGTGATATGGTAGGATATACGGTTCCCCCGTTTGTGTGTGTGTGTGGGTGTTGTGAACATCAATGAACAATATTTATATTAAATAATATGATAATAAATAGTTAATATAATAGTTATGGTAATTATAAAAAAAAACTACATAAATACAAAAGTTCAAAGTTCTGTGGATCCGGACATCCTTCCGCGAAGGCCGTACTTTCTCCGGCGCCGACAGCTGGAAGTCTCCTCGCGGCCACGCACGCGTAACCAGCGCGCGCCCCCAATCATGCCCAGAATATTTGAATAAGGCAAAGGCGGTATGGGGTTGTTGTTGTGGTTGGTTTTGATGTTAGGATATTGATCCTCAGTACTGCCCGGTGGGATCTAGGCAGTCCTGACGCCGTTTCTGGCGTGTGTCTTTTGTGTCGCGTGGGCGACGGTAGGTTCCTGTGGGATCCAGCATTTTGTCTGATTTTCGATAGCTTTTCTTCGCACCGAAACGGTCTTCTGTGTTCACTTTTCAGCCAGGTTTTTGTTGGCTGGATAGAGAGGGTTGGGTTCTTAAACCTTGTGGCTTAGTAGGTGCCAGTGGGGTCCAAAGCGAGCGACATTTTGAGATTGATATAACGATTAAGATAATGTGATAGATAATATTTTTGTAGCTCTATCTTTTGATAGCTCTTTGCTCGGGCTCTTCTTCCTTCCTCTTCAGTATTGACCAGTGGGATCCAGATAGGCAGCCATGGTTATATCTTGGTATTTATATAGGGTGAGTGATATAGTTTTGCAGATTTGCAGTTGTTTGATAAGTTTTGGCTTTGGACTGTGGACTGTTGTTCCTCCTTCTGCGCTCAGTACTGGCCAGTGGGATCCAAGTAGGCTGCCATTTGTATGCCGTGTATGTACCAAAAATACTTGAATGACAAACCGAAGTCTTGTTGTTTCTGCTGGTCTGTGGTCTCTGCTGCTTCTGCCTGTGCTCCTCCTTTGTTTAATTTAAATCAACCTTATGCTGTCTGCTTATATACCATATATACCATTTATATTGAACTTTATACTGGTTCTCTTGGCGTTGACTGCGCTGTTGTTGTAAGTTCTTTTATTATCACCAACAGGGCTGCTGTTGTTGTAGTTGTCGCTGGGTTTCTTGGCTGATTATACAGCGTCGCGTGTGTGTGTTTTAACTCTTTTTTTGTTGGTCTATAGTTTTTGTGTGGAAGAGTCACTGACACTTAAAATCCATTAAATACTTTTGTTGGATTGTCTTTATTGTTTATTAATAAACGGCTGACTGCCTTTTTGTATAGTTTGTTTGGTTGCTTTTGCGGGCAAAAAGGTCGAAGCGACGCGTGTTTCACTTTTAAAGTTGGTTTGAAAAATCTTACAATTTTTCAATTTGTGATAAAAGAATTCTTTTATTTTTCCTGAACGATACGGGAAAATCTGCGGACTTTTCGGCTGTTTGTGGCTGCCTGGGGCTCTTGCTGTTGCGATTACTGCCGGAGCTGAATGATCTTGCACTCTCGAACGTTGTCGATATTTTGATTTGATTTTCGTCGAGCCGTAAGCTTAAATGCTCGACGGATGGCGACGACGACGACGACGACGTCAGCAGCAGCGCACGGAGAGAGCGAGCAGCGGCAGAGGCAGGCAAGAGTGGAGAGCGAGTGCAAAAGAGAGCGATAGCTGGCAGGTGCGTTGCTCTTAGTTTGTGCTCTTAGCAGATCGCTTGCCGGAGAGAGCGAGCCAGCCAGAGAACATTTCGTCTTTTTCATTCATGTGGCCAGGTGAGATAGCTGGAGACAGGGAGCACTAGAGCCGCGTAGCATCGCTCTTCGTACCTTCGCACGAAGGCAGCACAGCACACACACACAGAACATTTCATTCAAGAAACAGCTGTTCGCTCGAACTGCGACACGATCGAGTGCCCTCGTTATTCTCTTGCCGATGTGTGTGTGCGTGTGTTCCCCGATCTTCCTTTTGGCGTTTTGCATCTGTGTGTGCTGCGATCCTACTTCACGCGTTTGCATCTACCTTTCGCCTGTGCATGAGTATATGTGACCCTCGGCAGGTAGTCCTCCTCGCCTATTGGTGCTCCCGCCTGCCGGCTTACGATCCTGAGGTGCAGAGGCAGCCGGAGGCTCCACCCACATTTGGGTCTTGGATAATTGATGTCCCTCTCCTGGCCGTGACTGTGCCAAATTCGTTTAGCTCGGGCTCTGTGCTCGGGCCAAACAAGTAGCCAGGCAAATAGACATGCTAGCCCCGGATTAATACTGTCGCCGCTGCTCAAACAGAACCAAGTGAATCCTTGCCAAAATGCTAATATCCTTATGTGGCATAAGTCCCAAATTAATGGTCTTTGAGCTGGCGGCGCGACGGTCACTGCCCACTTTACGTGACATTTGTGGTAGCCTAAGCCCGGGCCAACTCAAACGGCTTAAGCCGTTCGCAACTGCCAACTCATAAAAAGGATAAACGCTCGGCATGAGTCAGCAAGCGGCGGCAACGGCGACGGATGCTTCCGCGAAATGTGACACCAGAGGCAGTTCCAGCCCATCCAGAATACACGATATAATCGGCAACAAAAAACTTCTCGAAAATGTGGCAGAATTTGCCAGTTTTTAGCCTAAAATTGGCATGGGACACAGACCCGTGTGTGACAAGTCAGCTGTTGAGGCCGACAGACGGCGGGACCGGACCGATTACAAGATGTGTCATCTGCAGCACAATAGGAAATATAAATCCTTTCGTTTTATTACAGCGACGTAAAAAACTCAGAGAAGGACTTCCGGCACAAATACAAATGATTCGATTGAAAGGAGGCACGAGCTGCGCTGCCAACCCTTTGGCACGGGTCTGCCCTTTTGCTGGGATCACCTTGAGGCCACTCGATCCTGTAAGATTATCGGCACCAGCCTTTGGCACGGGCCTTTGGTGAGCAGAAGGGGGGATGACACTCCAAAAGAATGATCTTCTATTAGAACCCGAGGGATCTGAGACTATTAAGACTCACTAACTATTCCTTCTAGATTCCTGCTGGTTCTTAGGATTGGCTGAACAGCTGTTTTTCCTTGGGGAGCCAAATGCTAGTCATTCTGTAAGTCAATATGCAGTGCAGTTCCGTTAATCTATTTGCCTTACCTGGCGTGGGATTGGGATCCCTGTCCCCCAGAGAGTGGTACCTTTCAGGGCTACCCCGGATGTAAGCCATCCGCGCGGTATTTTGGCGCTTCCGCTATGCATTTTCACTTTTCAAACAGTTTTTGCTTTTTATCGAATTCGTTATGCATCGTTTGGGTTTTCATTTTCCTTTCCGCTTTGCACCTTTTGTCCCGGCCACGTGCCACAGCCAACATTTGTTGGCACAACTGTCAGTTCGGGGAGTCGGGAGTCTGTGCCCCTCCATCTATCAGTCACTTTCCCTACCGCCCGCCTTTACTTAGTAATTCGATCAATTCAATTCTTCAAGGAGGGGAGCCTGGACGGCTGCTGCTTATGCAATGTTTGCCGAGGGCCCAAACCTCCGAAAGACAGACAGAAAAAAGAAACGGTCTTGGAAAATTTTTAAAAATTTGGGTCAATGTTCCGACGGTTGCCTGTTTCTTGTGTACTTCGGTTTTGTGCACATTTAACAGTATTTTCCGCTGACTTTGGTCGCTCTTGGACTTGGCCATGCAATGCTGCAATTTTTCTTGCCAATTTTCTGTTTGTTTTTCATAAATTGCAATGCCAGAAACTTGTTACTGTTGGTGCCTAGAGTTGTGGATGTAGTTGTTATTGCTGCCTCCCTGCCTCGTGTTGACAGTCTCGGCAGTCGTGCTATTGGGCTGGGACTTGCTCGTGGCGACTGCTGCACTGCCACTTGGCCCCCCAATCCACCTAACTGGCTGCTCTACTCCTGACTGCTTGGCACTTGTAATTAGCTCCATGCGGGACAAAGTTGGCAGAGTTAACTGTTAGTCGTCGATCCAGCTGACCCACATACATAGTTCAGGTGGACCTGGCGGACTGCATCTTATGTTGGTAAGCCAAGATGTATCTCGAGATGTGTCAACAAAACTGGGAGAAATGTAAGATACTTACTTGATGTTCTTTAAATATGTATATATTTCAAGGAATTTCATTTTGCCCAGATAAACATAAAGGATTTTTCATTTCTTTGTATATTGAATCAGGATAAAAAAAATTTATAAATATATATGTATGTATATGAATATAAATATATCATTACCATTCAATAATACAATTCCAATTACAATGAACCCATAATTTTTTTATTTATTTATTTATTTTTTTATTTATAAATAATATTGTTAATTTTGGTAGTGCTGTTCTCATCCGTAGTATTAATCCTGTCCAGGGGAAAATATATGCAGCATTTGTACATTTTAGTCAAATATTGTACGTTCTGTAATGTATCTCAAAATTGTTGTATTTTTTTATTGTTCATAAAATACCTTTGCATTTCTTCCACTTGTTAACAGTCAATACTCCCCGAGAACATTCTAGAATATAATGCCAATGACAATCAGGGAGCCATTTCCCAGTTCCCGCAACAGTCGTTGCGATCCACGTGCTCGCCTCGCGCACCAGTATAAATTACTTCGTGAACTTTTACTCCAGATTTGGTCAAAGAATTTAATCAAATACGTATAAACGTGACTGTGATGGAACTTTTCTTTGATTTCCAAACACCCGCAGCATCCGAAATGCCATCTGAGGCAGGCCCAGGCCCAGTGCCCGTTCCAGTAGCAACACCATCAACAGCACCAGCACCAGTCCACGTTCTCAGTTCGGCCTGTCCACGTATTTCGCTTGTAATGACTGGAGAATATGCTAAATATCTCTATCTGAGAACTGAATATGGTAAACTGTCGCTAGATTGGTTCATAACAGACGCCCTGGCGTTGACGTAGACGACGAATGCAAATCGCATTCGGTCTTTCTGTCTTTCAGCCAACGGCAATTGCCGAAACTCAATGAAAGTGGTGGCCAGGATATTAGGTAAGTGTGCCGCCATCCGCTACGAGGGGCATTACCCGTTAATGGCACCAATATGATACCAAACTGGCGAGTACTTATCAAAGTGCATAAGAATCTGCATATGGATGTGGATGCGGAATATATGGATTTGATTTCTGATCATTACATAGTGCGGTCACACGGTCATTGGCCTGCTTGCGCATCAGAAACGTCTCCAGTTCTCGATCTCGTCGCGTATCTTGCAGATACTCCTCATGTATCTATAGCAGCTGAAGCTGATGCTGCTGCTGCTGCTGCTGCTGATGCTGCTGCTTCTGGTGCTGCCCGGCACGTAAGCGGTCTTGGCATCTTTCACCATGTGTTGGCGCAGCTTACGCAAAATTATTTATGAAAACAGAGCCGGTAACAAGAAATACAACAACTCCGATTCTCTGCTATCAATCAGAGGCGCTGTCCCAACTTTGGCTATGGAAATCGCCGGCCAGCCACGACGACAACGTCGCCTTCTGTGGAAATTCAGCATCGATTTGCATATATGACAAACGGTCGCGGCGGGCAGATTATAATTATCGCGGCTGCCACTTGCAGCGGCCGTCCTCAGATACAAATGTATCCCAAAGTGCGTATCTCGCCTGCATGAACCTTGTCCGCGCTCTTATAACAGCTTTGTTTCTGTTTCTGATATTGATTTCATAATTTATCAGTGCCCGCCAGTCAATGGCCATTAGATCAATGCATAGAATCTCGGATGCATAACAAAGGTGCCGCATTCTGAATGTATTACGGAAAAGCAACCCCACATAAGAGCACGAGTACGACTACAAGTGCGAGTACGAGGGAGTTTAGGGACTGATTTTGCTTGGGAGTGGGAGAGCCAAGCCAGATGACAAATCAATCTGTTTGCAATCAAAAGCGAGTGCCCCATGGCGCTGTCGCGATTTTCACCCAATAAGGAAGCAAACCAGAAACAGCAGCCAAGCAAAACATAGGCCGCCGCCGCCACCGCCACCAAGCAGCAACAGGCCCTATAAATCTGCTCTACCACCAGAAACCAGAGACTGAAAACTGAACACTGAAGACCGGGAGAGTCCAAAGCCAGACCAGACCAGTTGCTCCGGCTGGCTGCGACTGCGACTGCGACTGCGACCAGTTGGCCTGGCCTATGAGGCAGGCAGACAGCCATCGGGCAAGGGGGAGCGCAGAGCGAGAGGAGAGGCAATGTTGCTTGGAAGTAAAAATAACCTCAGCTAAGTTCACTGGGGCGAGGTTGAATGAACTCCCAGAGAAATGTGATGATTTCTCTGCCCCCAACCATTTGATGTTTGGTGTTTGGTTCGACTGCAACTCGTTTTTGGATGGCAGGCCGCCGCCAGGTCCGGACTCCGGATATATCAATAAGCGGCCTTTTTCCTATGGCTTGGGCTGTGCTCTCAATCCGCGATTGCAGTCTCAATTTCTCTCAATTAACGTTTGTATTTTGCGAGCAATTTGCGAGAGAGACATCAGCGACAGACGACAGATACAATTAACTTATCGCGAAAAAGTTTCCGGAAACGGACTGCCGACTGCCCACACAATCGGTACGGGGAATCGGATGGGTACTGGAATGGGAAGGGATGGGGATTACTGATGGGGGGATATAGCGAGTACCAGGAAAGCAAGTGCAATAATACTTGTATCACAGACTCGGTTCTGTCGGTTCGCGTTTAATATGTTTGTTGACATCCAATTAGAGCGATTTCCTTCCTCATTAACAAACGCTGTCTCGGCTTGGGTTTCGACTATGAGATGCCTCTTAAATGGGGGTCAGTTGTAATTATTGTGCTCCTAAAAGTATGCAATAATTGCTCATCATCTATATAGTATATCCATTAATATATGTAGATAGTGCAAGTACCCATATACCTGAAATACCCTTTTGATAACATATGGAGACGGAGAGCTGTGAGCTGGAACGCAGACGTTGATGTTTTTTGAAATTTAACTCAAGCGTCAACAAATTATAGCACACATGAACGAGATGCACTTACACACACACATACACTCTGAGTCAGTCTCTCACACACACTGATACATTCGCACACACGAGAGTGCAGTGGAATCACGACAAACAATTAGAGCTGCTGTGGACATTGTTAGCGATGCATTTTCATAGACATAGACATGGACACATCATCATCATCATCATCCACATCACTATCACCTCACTCTCACACACAGCCAGTGTTGCACGCACACAGATCCGCAATTAGACCTGGCAACTCTGCACGCTTAAAGTACAATAAACCCAGATAGCAACACACCACAATGATAGTCGCAACAGTCGTCGGTCGTCGGTCGTCTCCGTCTCCGTCTCGTGGGGTTTTTGAACTTGCTCCTCTCTACACTATCTCTCACTCTCTCTTTCTCTCGCTCTTTTGCGCCATCTCCCTCTATCTCTCTCTTCCTATCTCTAGGCACTGTCTCACCTCTTGCCATTGCCTCGATTGCTCTGCAAGTCTATGGTCTTGGTTCCGCTGCCTGGCGGGCTGGTGCTGCTTCTGTTGCGGGCTGACTGAGTTTTATGACGTTGGCGCCGGTTTATGGCAAACATTTAGCGGAACGTTTAGCAGCCAAATGGCTTTATTATTGATGCCAGTTGCCGGCTGCCAGCCGGCCCAACGAAAGTGAAAGCTGCGCATTAGACTCAAGCGATTTGGGGCAACTATGTGAGTCCGGTTGGAGGGTTCTAGAGCGATGCCACAAGTGTGTGTTTGTGCCACTGATTTCAGAGGTATTCAGATTAATACGGGGCATTTTTGTTGTATTTTTGTATGCCTTTATATATATATATGTATATATCGGGTATTTGATTCACACCACCGCTTTTTAGTTGTTGCACATAAAGAAATGAATTGAAACTTACATGCAATAAGGAAAACATTATTCCAATCAACCTGCTGCAATGTATGTTGCTCCCTTATATCCTTGAACTTTGTACTTATGTATATAGGAGATAACTATCGTCCTGATTTGGCCCCCGACCCCAGCAGACTAGCAGCATAGCAGCAGCAGAGCTACTGAGTGTCTCTAAGCGCGGGCTGTTCCCCCTACAACAGACTGCCGCCAAACAAGTAGCATACATAAGAGGACATTTGGGCTAAGAGCTCTCTCTCTGGCTCAACCCCACGCTCCACTCTGTTGGGTAGTAATCCAAAGCCCAGGCAGGCTCATGTACAAGGCACATAATGCCATTTACAAATCCAGACGGAAGCAGTGCGGTGCGACAGAGATGGGGAGCTCGGCTCCATTACATGGCATGAATAACAAATCTAAACATATGTACTACACATAAATATGTGTACCCCTGCGCTGCTGAATGGAGAGCCAACAAAAAGGAAAAAAATAACGAAAATGGAAAAAATACGAAATTGGGGTAGGTGGAATGGAGCACTAGGGGGGGTGGTAGTGGGTATGGAGGGGTGCACTTTGGCCCAGACACATGCCGGGCCAGACGAGCATACACACAGAAACAGATACAGATACTGGGGGCAGAGAACAATGTGGCATGGCAGGGGCGAACGTGTCGACATGGGGTTGCTACCCCTCACATTGTCGCTGCTGGCGATGATGATGATGATAGCTCTCCCCCATCCCGCTCCGGCCGCCACTTAATAGCTCTGCCACTTGCGGCACATCCTGCGAACCTATTCGCATTTCATATACTTACATCATTGCGCTTGTATTGGTGGCGCACTCCGCGACCGGTCGGCGGCATGTGAATGGGGAGTGTATACTGGTGCAGGGATGGTTGGAGGGCCGCCGGGGGGTCGGGGGGACTGGAGCGGCGGCAGCAGAAAGAATTGCATTTAAATACATTAAATTGTGTAAATAATATGCTACACATGTTGCCAGTTCATTAAATACATGCCACAGATATACATGCCTAGACACATGTAGATACAGATACAGATACAGAGGTACTCGCACACTCTGGCACTCTGGCAAACTGTGGCACACTCTGTGACCTGTATCTGTGTGCGATTGGCTTACATGCCACATGCCACTGGACTGGAGTGGCTTTATGTGTGTTTATTTGACCAGCAATTTATTTATGGCATTTTATCAATTTTATTTTCACCCCGCTCTCTCCCCGCTTCTCTCTTTTGTCAGAGGTTTGGATTGGGTTTCGTTTCGTTTCGGTTGCCCCTGTTCTGTTGGCCCGTGAGAGGCACGCGTTGTATCTTGCTGTACGCCTGTTGCCATATCCTTTAAATGCAACTTGTGCGGCATTTTTCCGCTGGGCGTGTTGGCCCCGGCAACCACTTGAAGCCACTCTTTGATCCTCTTGAGCTAATTAAATGTCGAGAGCGGTGACTTGAGCATGCACGCCGTGGCGACATCAAAGCGTCTCTTAAGTGAGTCTATAATCTTCAAAGCTCCAGAAATTCATTTTGAACAGGCTGCCAGCAGACCGCAGCAGGACGTTCGAAAACTCCCCCTGCCCCACCCTCCCCTCGGGTGGGGGCCGTCTGAATTCCGACGTTCCCCATACCATATTGTACTATGTCTCGTGTGTTTATTTTTTCAGTTTGGTTTTTTGTTTAACTTTATTTACCGTGCGCCCGTGCCAGGTCATGGAACCTGCCATTGCTGTGGGTGTTACGTGTATGTACTGCCACCTCATCCGAATGCCGTGCCCCATCCGAGTGCCATGCCCCATGCCGTATGGTTTTGGGGGTGGTTTGGTGGTGGAGTGTGTCATGCGCACAGCTGGGTGACTTTCTTCTAACTGTGCTAATGCATACCAACGCCTACTGCTGCCTCCTCGGCGCCTGTTCACTTCTAATATTGAAATTCTCGCTTAGAATTTTCTAACGTTCACGCAACGCTTGACAACGGCCGACACACCCACCCAAAGGTACGATATTAGAATTTTTACCTTTCTCTGCCTGGTTTTTGTTTTTTTTTTGTCCTACGCTACGCGCTTAGGCCGTGTATTTGTCACACCTGAGTCTGAGTGGAAACGGAGCGCCACAAAGCAGGCTACTTGCTTTGCTGGGTGCCTGCTGTGGCCAGGTAAATTATGCAATCTTTAACAACGACAACGGCGGCAACGGCGACAGGTGCGAGAGACAATCGACCGACGGTGGTTTTTGCCGCAGGAATTGGCGCTCATAATAATGGATTTTTTTGTATAATCCAACAAGGCGAACAGCAATCGGTTGGGTGGGGCCGGAGCGCCGTGTAATTCCATTAGGCCGTTAGATAAAATACACTCGTACGCTCATCCCGCTCTTACGGGTTTCCGAGTGGGTGGGATTACTGTTATAACTAAAACGATGAAACTATAGTGTTTCAAAACTAACAGTATTACCATACCAGACTATCAGGGGAGCAGCAGCCACGAGCAGCACCCCCAACTATCTCTGTGAACTTTCACTACCGCAAAATAGTTGAGCTCTCACTCTCTCACTCTATCGCTATTTCTCTTTCTCTCTTATTTTACCCACTCTTTCTCTCCAAGAGCGTGTGTGTGTGGAAGGCGAAAGTGTCCTGCGCTCTTGGCACTCTAAAACTACACATGTGAGGCGGCTAAGAAGCGGCAAGAAGATGCCACCCAAACCCCTCGCAACACATGCCAATCCAAACACTTCGGACAGTGGCTGCTGCTTAGCTAAGCAACCCTCCTTCACATATGTGGAACCTCACACATCCATGTAGATCATGCAACCCCCAATCAAACCCCAAGCCCCACACAATTCTCGGGTATTTTTTGTGTGTTTGTGTAGCATACAACTATGCGTGGAAACTACCCCCGGAAAAAAGAGAGTTAAGGGTCGCAGTCGCAGTGACTGTCACAGTCACAGTCGCATAGTCAGTGAAAGTAACCCTCAGCCGTATAAAGCGTTGGGAGCAGAGAACCAGCCAATAGGCAAACCAACTTGTTTCACCAAAAAATTCCAGCCACAGCAAAATTCCGCGCCAGTTGCAAGAATTTTTGGAGCCAGCAGAAAAATACCGTCATTAGGCCAGCAGGCGCTTTGAAAGGCAGCGACGTCGCATTCCAATCTGATGACGCTGCCCCAAAAATTGCGAAATACTTCAGAAACAGCCAAAAATGTGAACGAATTTTTTAGCGGGGAGCCCTTGGCGCCCATGACGCCGACGGCCCATGGCAACATTCGCCGCGGCGACAGTTAAGGACGCCTTATTGACAGGGGAACAGCAGGAGCAGCAGAAGGCCCACAAGCATTTGGCAGAACTTTAAACGGAAGTGTGCTTAGGAATTCCACTTCCGGTGTGCGGCCCTGGTCGCCTGGTAAATGAAAATGCATCAGTTCCGCATGTGTGGCAGCCAGCCTCAGCAACACAGCCAGATATCTATCTATTTATCTATCTATCTTTCTGTGTATCCCGAAATTCCTGTGCCGCATCCCAATCGCCCTGCCAGTTCGACGATTGACGGGCGTGGCCGGGGCAGCTATTGATCCATTGCATGTGCCGCACGCGGCTGCCAGCAAGCGGCAAGCAGGCGATTCCCGGAGCTCCCGCAGGAAACAGTTCCAGTGTCTGTGGATGATTGCGCATACGCCACGTGCGGCCGGATTTAAATGTGAAGCGATGCCTGCAATTTTCAAAATGGCGCCGATTCTTAAAGTGCCAAAATGCGGCTTTTGTGGCACAGGTACGCAGAAGCAGCCAGGCAGTGGCTACTAAACGTTCGCCCATTAAATATTCCCGCACCGCGTGTAGACTGCACACTACATATACTCGTAGTGGTGTAATAAAGCAAATGAATCGACCTCACAATACCCTTGGGGGGGCGACAAAGCGAAGGGTGTGGCCACCCCCTAAAGGCCACACACTCCCTCTTTCAACCCCATCGGGGTGGATGTGGGTTGGGCTTCACCATACAGGAAAAGTCCTCATTGAGGACTGGGACCCCCTCACGTGCTCCTCTCAACATTGAGTGGCTTTAAAAAAATACTTTCGAGCCGAATCGAGCAGGGAAGCATATCCAATGACATGTGTTTCTAGATAAAAAAACGTACGAGTACGAGTATACGAGTATATGAGAAAAAAAAAGAAACACTTATTGTTGGAATACAAAAAGAAAATCGAAAAACCAAAAAATTCTGCTGCTGGTGTCGGTGACTTTTATGGCCATTTAGCACGTCATTAAAACGTCAAGTCATCAATCTTCTGGCTCATTCGAACAGGCTCGCAGGCAGCCAACCAAGAAGCCAAGAACTTCCTACCGAGCCCGGAGCGAATTTTCGGCAGAGAACCGATGCTATCCTCCAGCGGCAGCCACGCCCTGTGGCCCCCAAGAGGCAAAATGCCAAGCGACCATTAGAAAATTTCCATTTTCGTCACACGATGTCAGGGCAACAGAAGGCGCCGGCACGGCAATAGAAAATACTCACTGAAAGAGCCCCAACTAAACAGCTGATCCGGCTAGAATGCACAAGGACTGCCGCATTCCAATCCCCATCTGGGAGTTCTCGGCGCCTGTTAGCCAGATATTTCTCATAGAAATGTTAGAAAAAGAAATTCCTGCTCGTGGTGCTCTGAGCAAAAGCTTAGAAAAGGCATTAGAAGCGACGTCTCTCTTCCTTTGTGTGGCTTCGGGCCACTGTCACTCGAGGGTCATAAATTTGACATTTTAATGCGAAAACAGTCAACTTGTCGGCGTCAATTTGGACCAGGCTAACAGCAACAGCCAACAGGCTAATGGAATCCCAATCGCCCCCTCCCATTAGGGGATGGACATGCGCAGTAGGTGCTTCGGGAGCGGGATGCCCACACGTGGGAGGTAGGTTCGTCTGAGCGGAACATTATGAATGCCAGTAACGGGAGCAAATCTGTCCGTGTCTCTCTCTGGCGGTACGCCCCCGACTTACTGTCCAACTTTGGTTGCCTATTACCCTTACGATAATGATAAGAAATTTGCATGTCCTGGCCACGTGTCTAGCGGCTGTCTGGCCTCAGACCCGGGGAGAAAGTGAGAGAGCGCCGCGTGAGAAAGAGTCTGCAAAATTAATCAATGCGCACGTTGCGTGCCAAACTTGGCGCCTAAACCGACTTCCGCGTGGGCGTCGCATTCCGTTGGAGAAAAAGAAATTCTGTAGATTCTGTTAGCAGGCGAACAGCAACGGTCAGTAGGTGATAAATACCAGAGGAATCCCCACTCAGGACTCTCGTTCTGCGCAACTGCAGAGAGAGAGAGAGACACAGAGCGAGGGAAAGTGCCATCAAGGAGAGAGTCAAGTGGAGACGGCAATGGTTACGCGTTGGCATGTACAGTGGGCTGAGGAATACAATACTAAATTTAAAAGTTCAAAATTGTTTCAAAAGGTGAAAATTAGTATTCCCTTAAAAGAGAAAGATTCCCAAGTAAAGAAAGAAAATAGTGAACAAAATACTATCCGAGTTTTGGACGGACATGTTTTTTCTATTGTAAGATGGTATATCTTACATACTACATACTTCCGCTTCGAAAATGTATCTTCCTTGCCCATTGTGCTCGGTGCACCATCCACCCCCTGGGGGTCCTTTTCTTTCCTGGTATTGGTGAGTACTTTTGTAAGGCTCGTACAATGTGTTGTGTGCCCTCAAAGTCCCCGCCGCAACATTTTGTAATCGGGTTTTGGGGGGGGGTGTGGGGTAGGTTCTGGGGCGGTGGGGACCCTGTAAACGGGCGTACATTGTTGCCGTGCTGGGTTTTGCTGCCTGCCTGGTACCTTTTACAGGACTTCGTACTACAAATCTACCAAAAATTTACATGTCACCCCCACGGCGAGGTTTAGTCCGTGTCGTGTGCTTAGCGGGCAACCCTTACAGCCAGCATGTGTGTACGGATACGGAGCATGTGTGAGTATGCATTGTGGGACTCCCCTAACGATTCTACTGACGGGTCTAAGACGGTTTCATTGCTCCTGGCTCGCTGGGGCCCTGATACAAGTTTGCATATTTCTAAATTCTAAGCGCATCTGTTTGAGCGACTCGCCAGCGGCCTCAGGTCTCTGGCCCCAGCCCCGGAATCGGAATGGGCTCACAACGAAAGCGAGAGTAGAAGGCTCACCCTTATTGAGAGTTCCTTACCCTTACCCTCCGAACAGGAACCACTGTGACTGCTGTTTTTAGTATGGGTAACAATGGAGGAAAAATAAGAAAATCATTTCCTTGATAGCATCAGCATCCACACACAAACCTGAGCTGAGCCGTGCCTTCATCATAGACAATTGGCACCCCGACCACAGATCCAAAAGGATCTTTTCACTTTTTTTTTGTGTACCTTCTCTCTTATGGTTTTTTTCGCGGCTGCCACACTTCCTGGCCAGGCCACAAGATGCTGCAATGTGAGGGTGCCTCTTTCACTTTCAATAGCCCATAACAAATAATAAAAAAAAAATACAATGAAATTATAGAAAAAACCCGAGCCTCTCGGTTTTTTCTTTCGATTTTTTATGCAAAAGACACTGAGAGATGTGGCAGGAGGGCGCCATGTGGTGCGTGCCAGTTGCCACGGCATTGAGGGGCATGGGCATGGAATTTGGTTTTTTATGCCAAACGGATATGCGATATTCCTGGGCGTAGTCGGGCCAGAGCCAGAGGCAGAGCAATCTCCACATTTCCATTCGAGTCAATGGCTTTTGTGGTCGCTTAGCACGCGTCCGCCGCAGCTGTTGGACACGCGGAGAGATTCCATAGTCCTTTGCATATTTTGCAGCTGTCAGGATGGATCTATCACGCCCCCAGCTACGGCTACTGATGCCGATGCTGCTCCCTACTCATATTCCCCCACTCCTGGTCTAAATCGTCTCAATCAGTTGTCCACTTGAACGTGCTGATGTCCTGGCGTGTGTACCTGGTACCTGGTGGCTCACCTTTCTTGATTGTTAATTGTTGTCAGCACATTCGTCACACTTTTGCTTTATCCGGGCTGGACCGTATCCGTCAACTGGACAATGGGCCAATGGCCAAGGTCCAATGTGTCAACGGCTGCGTTAATAATGCGATTTGCATTTTCCCTTTCCGTGGCTTTTCCATTTCCCTTTTCCCTGTTTCTGTGTCCTTGTCCTTGTCCTGTTTAGCCTGCTGTTTGATTGAGTTGTGCCTATTATGCAGCTTAATCTGCACCTTTCATCCTGACCATCTTTCCATCCCTTGGCCATTGTCCACTGTCTGCTGATGGCCAGGCCCGGTCAGCATTGGCTGCGCCGGCATAGTTTAATTTTGTGAACATCTTTTGATTGACAGCCACATGCCAATGTACATATCCTAAACTGAATAGCCAGATAAATACAATTAAATGGATTCTTAAGTGCAGCTTATCGAAATAAGTATTTAGCTCAGCAAATAATCTCCAAAGTTAGATTAAAATTAAAAGTTAAGCTCAAGTGTATTTAAATTAATTGAGTTACCTCAAGATTTCTTACTGTAAAACTAAAAACAGAGAAGTAAAAAGATTTTTGCTTGCCGAAACCCGGGATTGAACCGGGGACCTTTAGATCTTCAGTCTAACGCTCTCCCAACTGAGCTATTTCGGCGCTGTGATGGAAATGGCGCTAAGTGGCGTGTAGTCACGCGTGCTCCGTTGAGGTGTCTACAGCCCCATAGCCTGCCTGTCTCTAGTTGTTGCTGCTTTGGGGCTTATCTAATCGGCAGTGTATTAAAAATAGAACCTTTGCCCAGGCCGCCGCAGAGAACTCTCGGCCGAAGTCAAAGCCAGCGTCGGCGCCGAAGCCATCAAAGTCAAATGCATTTCAAATGCGAAAAGCTAAATACACAGATGCAGATACACTGGCAAAATTTTCAATAAATCGAATTTGAAACTTCGAAAAATCGTATTTATCTATTTGCAATGAATACTTCATGTCATTGCTAGATCTCTTTATGAGATCCTGTAACTCCATATCCCTATTTGATTTGGTATAAAATATTTTCCTGCAGTGTGGCGACTCTCCGATTTAGTTGGAAGTCTCCCGTGGCTGTGTGTTGCTGGGGCCCATCTCGTCGTCTCCTCAGTTTGCGGCCAAATCATGTTTGTTCCGCCACGATGGCACATGGCATCTAATGAACTATTGTGGGCGGGGGAGGCGCACCAGCACCAGCACCAACAGCAGAAGCAGCAGCAATGGCAGAAGCAGCAGCAGCACGAAGGAGGAGCCAGGGTCGCGGAGATCAGTGTTGGCCGGGGTGTCGCACACAGTTTTGCTCGCTGGGCAACAAATCAGCCAGCGACCAAAACCAGAAATGAAGCTCCAGCTTCAGCCACAGCCACAGCCCCAGACCCAGCCTCAGCTTCGTGTTGTCGTTGTAAAAATGTTTGCTTGCACGCTTTCCAATGGTTGCCGCGGATGTCTTGTTGTTGTTGTTGTAATTGTGGTGCTGCCGCTGCTGTAGCTGGTCGTGCTTTGCGGTCGTTGCCCCGCTGTGACGTCACCGGTTCAATGGCAAAATGTGACCCAGATTGTCTGAGCTGCACAACTAAGCTATGGGCCCCCAGTCTTAGTCCCAGTGTGTGTGTGTGCTGTCTGTGTTGGCCATGTCTCTCTTTGGCTCTTTAGAACGAAGAGCGGTTAAAGAGAGTGCGAGAACGTTGGTCGCTCTCTCTTAGGTGCTACTTCTAAGCTAAGCTTGCGATGGATTCGGCTGTGCATTGTACTAGTATGTGAATGTCTTACCCTTGTGCCCTTTGAAATTTTGGAACCGGCCCCAACTTTCTCCAATTCGTCGCCCCGCCATTTCTGGCTTTTTTATCGAAATGGGGACACACGATTGCCCGGCGGCTGCTCCTGGGCCAACTTCTCACTCTTTTGTTGCCGTGTCCGTGGCTCTGTAATTACTGCTGGCCGGGCCATGTCCACTGAGTCGAGCCCAAGCCTCAAGACGAACTCAAATTCAAAACGAATGCCGGCCCGGGAGAGGGCCAGAGTCTCAGGCCCAGAGTCTCATGCCCAGTGCCAGTGCCAGTGCCAGTGCCAGGCAGTGTAGCGTGTAATTTGTTATTTTATTTTATTGTTATTATTACCGCATGCGACGTGCACTTTATTTTCATTACCAGTTGGGATTCTTTTCATGCATATGTAACTTTGTAGTGGTTGCTGTTGTACAGGGTACAGGGTATGGGAGAGCGGGACTAATGCCAGGCATCGGAATTGGAAAATGCTCTCATACGAGTAGTTGCTGTGTTGCACGTGTGAATGTTGCTTCAACTGGGAGTTGGGAGGGGCATATGCCTAGGAATCTACTACTACTACAAGTCTAATTGGAAATGCACAAATGGAAATTAATGGCTATAAATAAAATGATGATATGCCCAATTTGTTCTGAGTGGACGCTCCCTCTCCCTTTAACAAGTTGTCCTATAATGAATTATCTCCTATATCATCGCTTAACTAATGTTATGTAAGAACAGGGATTATGGTAATTAATAACTTTCTTCTTTCGTTGGAAGAAAGATGATAGAATCCTATATTAATATATTCAGCTTATGATATTATTATATCTTATGGATATCAAGACTTTTTTGTGGTGCGGTTTTTTTCGGTGTAGTAAATTTCATTATTGTCAACGTTTGTGCTTCAAACCCACCTGATATTCCAAGATTCCCAGAACTTTAATCTGTACTATTTCCGCGCTCTCAAATGGACCTCGACCCATTGGTGGGGCACTTTCCCAGCCACTCCCTCCCCACCCCTCCGTCTGCCTTCTTCAAGTGTCAATTGCTGCTTATAATGCCTCCAGCTTGGGCGCGCGACAAATCAGACGCAATCTGAGCAATTTTGTGCAATTCATTAAAACGATTTTGATTTGATATTGGCTCTGAGCAACTAATTGCGCTTTTAACGACTCCCGCTCCTTGTCTCGCCCACTGTGGGCTGTCTGTCTGTCTCGCACACAGAGAGAAGCACAGAGAGGGGCAGTAAGTAAGCCGCTTGAATCGCTCTTTAAATACATTTTTAATATTCATGAAAGATATGTACATCAGAGAGATGGAGAGAGAAAAAGCTAGCTGCAAAAAGAGAGAGAGAGAGAGCAAAGATCCAAGAGCGAAGCCGGCTAGGGCCATTAAGATAGTGAGCCATCGGGAATAGGAATGGAAATTGGGGATGGGGGACAGCTCCAGGCCTCACACAAAATTAACAATATTTATATAAACAAGTTATAAACAATGTTGGCCTAAACAGTGACAAACACAAAGCGAGAGAGACAGAGAGAGAGAAATCCCCAAACCAGTTGGCGCTCAGCGCTCTGTTAAGCGCTCTCTCCACACAGACACCGTTCTCCCCCCGGCCCGCTCCAGCTGCATTACATGTACGAGGGACGGATGCATGAGAAGCCCGGCACTTCCGCATTACTGAGGCCGACGTCGGCAGCGGCCTGCATTGTGTGCATTGCTCGCTCTCCCTCGCCTTCTGCCTTGCCGATCTCTCTCGCTCTCTCGTCCGTGCTCACTTGCGGTTTCGGCTTAGAGCTCTTTCTCTCAATTAGTCTTTTGAATTGGCGCTCTTTTGAGGCTCTGCTGACAATCAGCTGTTTTTGTTTTGCTTGAACTTTTGCCGGTTTTTAAGTCGCTCTCTTGATTCCCCTCCCTCCACTCTATCTCTCTCTCTTTCTCTCTCTCTGTACCCCTCTCATTGTTTGAACCGGGCTCGTTTGCTTTGAGTTTAAGGCTGGCAGCTCTTACACACATTAGCATGTCAGTCCGACCCTGCCCAATGTCAATCATTCCTTGGCCCTGCCGAGAGAAGCAGGCCAAAGCCGGAACGGCAACGGGTATTACAACGAGCTTGGACAACACAGTTCTGTGGCTGTATATTTGTATGTGTGTGGATATATGTGTAAGTGTAATCTTTTGTGGCATGGTCACACTGACAATGAAGACGGACAACAACAAAAATACCATCCAAAAGCCGCCAATAATAAGTACACCGAAAAAAAGCTCACCTTGATACCCTAGACTCTAATTATTCCTATGGATATTCCATCCACAGTTAAACCCTATCATCATAATATTATTCGCATGATTTTTATAGAAAAAAAATATCATCTATTCATCACACACTAATATCCAATATTTTGTTCCAGTGTATAAATTGTGTACGCACACACATACTCGTAGAAACGAAACGCACTCTCACATGCTAGGCTGGAGCTTGGTCTTAACTTGGTTACAGCATTTTGGGATAGCCTGCCTTCCCCGGGAGTTCTGGCTCTTACTTACACACTTTGTATGCTGCATATGTGTGGAGCATGGAGCATGGAGCATGGAGCACACACTGACAGAGGAATATTTGGTTTTTTGGGAGGTGAATGGCCGCAACTGTCGTTGCCACTTTGGTAACACCGTGGCGCATTAAACGTAGCAGTGGCGGCGGCGGCGGACCAAAAGCCACAACGTCGTCATCATCGTTTGGAGTCATGATCATCATGCTGGACTGTGGGACTTTTGGCACACAAAAGGCTGGGGGCGGGGGCTGGGGCAGGAGAATGGGGTGGGCTTGGAAGAGGCGATATAGCAGGAGGAGCTGGAGTTAGAGTCGGAGTTGGAGGAGAAGGAGCAGGAGGCGCTGGGTCCGAGTTGGAGGGCAGGTCAGGCCGAGCACAGTTTAATTTGCTTTGCATTTTGTTTGGCCAAACTCCAACAGCGCCGCTGATGACGCGGACTGTCTGCCTGACTGACGGACGTCTCTTCTGCTGCTTCTGCTGCCGCTTCTGCTTTTGGCCTGGAACGTAACTCACGCATTTTTATGGCCACACAAAAGTCTTTCTTGACGGTTTAGGGTTCTCTTTCTGCCTTCCTCTTGGACGTCTTTTGTTGGGAATTTGTTTGATTTTGTTTGTGGGCTTTCTTCCCACATTCTGATTCCCATTCCCACTGATCCTCGCAGAAAGAAAGACACGACACGACACGAACGAAGCGTTTGCCTGTAGAATACCCATATGGGGGCAATGATGTATCTTTCCATCTGTATCTAAGCAGCTTTTTGCGGGGTAGAGCAACCGCAAACAAAATTAGAACAAACTTTTTGGGCAGGGAGGCGTGATAAATGTGATTTGTGGGGCAATTAAGTGGAGGCTTAACTAGATTGAAAACTGCTCCTAGAACAAGCAGATGATACATACGGTCAGGGTACTCTAGGTGCAACATGAATGAGCAGCAACGCATACATATAGAACTCATATGTCTAAGTATACCTCACTCTAGCTGCTGGTCAGCGTGTAAAACTAATTTGGTTTTAATTTCTCCTTTCAACACATGTTCGCGTGTAATTTTGAGCCAGCCCGCCTCGAGGTATTTGACCCTTTGGCTCACAGCTGATTTATGGGAATTTATACGTATTCGTATACCTAGCCGTGTCTATGGCAGCGCCGTGGTCTGCTGCTGCTGTTGGCTGCTGCTGCTGCTGCTGCTGCTGCTACTGCTTCTGATTTTGCCTCACCTTCTGCCACTGATTCAGCTTCTGATTCTGATTCTGCCTCGAGTTGAATGTACGTTTTGCGTGAAAGTTTGTATGTCGTGTGTGATATGGTATTGTGATTGTGTTTGTGTTTGTTTGTTGCTTTGTCGGACTGGGGACTGGAATAGGTTGATGGTTAGATGGCTAGATGGTCAGAAGAAGCGCAGCTATAGGAAGAAGAAAGCAAATTCATGACATGCTGACCATATTAATTTATCTTCTTTCCGCAAAAGCTCGTGCATGATTTGGCCATTACCACCAATGGAGTTCCCCCTTTCTTCTACGAGCTCCAACTCTCCATCAACTATCTCCGGCTGTGTGTCTCGTCTATAAGGTAGGTCTCTCTCAATTCTCATTTCAGTCCCTCTGGCTTGCTGTCCGTCCATTTCTGTGGTTTGCCGTACAATGAACTCCGGTGCGTGAAATGTTTGAAGTTCTCTTTATTTCGGTAACGAGATCATTGACACTTTAACGCGGAATGCATTAAGTTTGTTACCATGGCGAACGATCGCCGGCCATGATTTCTTTCTTTTATTGGCATGATCGTGCACTCCTAATGATAAAGAAGTTCCGTAGAAAGAGAGATAGGGTCGGTGCCGGTGCCGATCAATGGAAGAAAGCTGCCAGATGGATAGGGATATGTAGATGATGATGGATAGCTTGAAATTGGTACAGAAATATGGTTTAGAAAGTCACCAATTAGAAAGGAAAATAAGTTGAATAATAAACGGAATATTGGAGAGAAAAAAATATCAAACAACATTTTAATAATTAATTAATTAATTAATTAATTAATTAATTAATTAATTAATTAATAATAATTAATTCATAAAAAATATCTGCAGATATGGAAAACATAATATAAACGGCATATATTTTTTGTATATTTCAAAATGTTCTCCAGTGAATGTTTTTGAAAGTGGAAATATAGTGCTGCAACTTAAAACTTAAACAGCAACATTTAAACTTAAGGAAAACTATTTTTAAGCTTCAAAGGAAGCAGTTTAAATTTTAAATTTTATATTTTGTTGTTGCACCGCGATATTTAGTAACTTTGGCGCATCAACGACCCATTGAATCCACCAGCTTAACCCAAATTGTGGAAGCAATTAAGGTAATCATATTTCCATTCCATAAAAGTATTCTATGCTCCATCAGGGGAACTTTTTTGTCCAGGAACCATTTCTTGTATGTGATGTATGATTGATTGTAGGAGTGTATATATTGTATGTATCTCATATCTTCAATTGGAATATGGTACACAATTATACAGAACCTACTATTCAAACAACCTCCCAACAGAAATCCAAACGAGAATAGGAACAAAAGCATGTGGGGAACATTTAAATGCTACACAAATTGGGATTTAAATAATTTTCACATTTCGAAGACGTTCAGGAAATTAGCATGAATATTCTGAGATAATGCAAATGATTATGGGGGTAAACAAAAGTTCAACGACATGTTATCAGCAGAGAGCGAGAGAAAGGCAATGGCGAGACTGAGACTGAGGCTGAGATAAGCCATATCAGAGGACAGAGGAGCGGAGAGGAGAGAATTGCCTGGCATTGAAATCGGTGCAGAAAAATTCTTGACAAGAACACGCCATAATTACTCCATTATAATGGAGCGGCAACAACTGAACAACTGATTGAGAGGCCTCCACCGAGTGCTGCTGCTGCAAGTCAAGATAATGATTATAGTTTCAATTACCCAGCAACCCATCAACAGGGAGTGGGGGACACTGAAAGATATATGCCCGTACAGAGAGAAAGAGAGAGATTGAGACAGAGAGAGGGATCTAACGAACGCCCCACAACAAAAGAGTAAACAAACATATGTATATTTTTGTTCAGTTGATTTTTCCTTTCCTTCTCTGTTTTCCTTTTTTTGACTTTTTAGTGGTGTAAAATATGCGGAAATGCATTTCTATGGACTTACTTACACACAAGTCAAACACCACAAGTCATGCCAGCCAGCCGGCAAAACTTGCATGTGAACAGAGATCTCTTCTCTCTCCCTCTTTCTCTCTCTCTCTCTCTCTTTCTCTCCCTCTCTCTGTGTGTGTTTCTGTGTGTTTGTATTGGCCCGAAGATGACGATATTAATGTGGCTGCGAATGGTAATGATGATCATGATAATCATGTGAAAACCAAACCAAAGCGACTCAAAGCAAGCCCAAGCCAAAGGCAAAGCCAAACCAAAGCCTCCGCCTGAGCCAAAGCAATGGACCTGTTTGGGGCATAATAAGAACACAGAGCAATGCAGCTGCCTGCAACAGCGGGTTGCAGCAGCATCAGCCTCATCTTGGCAATGCAACCAAAATGGCAACAACAACAACCACAGCCAGCAGGATGCATCCAAAGAGGGAGGGCAGGCACAGGCCGCTCTGATGTGGACGATCAACCTATAGCCCAAGTAAATTACGACAACGACGACGACGACGACGACGACGACGACTGCAAGTCAACCAGTCAAGTCAGTCAAGACAAGAGTCATCTCCCAGAGAGTCTGTAGAGTTTGTAGCCGGCCCGTGAGTATATGTGAGTTAAGAAAAGTTAAGAAAGAAAGCAAGTTGCTGGCCAAGAAGCAGCCTCCATTTCGCCTCGTTGTTGGGCTTTTTCTTTTTCCTTTGTTGTTGTATTTACAAACGGCCCAAGGTTCGTTGACCGTACAAATAGTGACCCACTAACATCCGCGAGTACGTTCACCCTTGTGACGTATTGCTCGTACCACCAAGATCGAAGAAGACGAAGCAGCAGCAGCCGAAGCTCCGACTCCGACTCCGACTACGACTACGACAACGACGGCAACGAGGCCGAAACGAACCTGGCTCAAACCTTCTGGGCCACGACTTTGACTAAGACTCTTCGTGTGCTTGGTGTGGTCGGTGTGGTTCGAAGCGAACCGAAAGTTGGTTGCGGCTTAAGAGCAAGTGAAGCGAAGCTTAAGAGTAGCCCCACTCGCACCTCACTCTTGCTCTCTGGGCTAAATGCGGATATCCAATGTTGCAAGTTACACAGCCTTTGGCCGTTTGTGTTTGTGTGTGTTAATCCCATCGGAGCGGACATCTTCATCAGGCTAGATTAACAGCAAATTGGATGGCCCGAACTGCTAATCTTAACTGATTTTTGCCTTGACCATAAAACTACGAGTAACGTATCTGTTGCAGCAATCAATTATGATTTCTTGTATCTTGTATCTGGTCCTTGCAACCTGCTCTTATCTGCTCGACCACACCTCTAGCTGGCCCCGGGTTCTGACCTTTGCCAGCCTTGACAATTGCCGCCGCCGCCGCTTTGGGCTCAAGTTCAGGCCTCCTCCTGCTGCTGCTGCCAAAGAGCAAACCTGAAATTGCCACATGCGGTGAAAGTAAAAATTCATAATTTTTTCTCTCTCTCCTCCTTAGAGGTGCTGTGTTGTTGCAAACATTTTGCCCAAAGAGGCCATAAAAATGGCTAACCAACTGCGCTCCGCAGCGGCATCGGCATCGGCAGCAACAGCAACAGCAACAGCATCGGCCTCAGCCTCAGCCTCAGCGTTGGTGGCAACAACGCGCGAGGTGGCATGCAGTTTTCCAAGCCCCTTTTTACCACTTCATTAGCCGGCGAGCGGCTTTGAATTGGGTTTCGGTTTTTGGGTTTTGTTTCGGGTTTTCGGATATTTTGGGCTCGATTCGGGTTCGGGGGTTCGCCGCCGCTATCTTGGCATTTCTTTTACTTTCGTTCGTAGTTTTCCAAATAATTTTGCCACCAAGGTGTGGGCCAACAAAAAGCAACAACACCTTTTCAACAGCCAAGAGCCAAGGCTGGGGTTGCAACTCCGCCTGAGCCTCAGACTGAGGCCGCGTTGATCATGAACATGACACAATATTATGGATTATGAGGCACCTCTGTTATTGTTGTTGTTGTTGCTGCTGCGGGTTGCCGTTTGCCGTTTGCTTGTGCGGCAAAAGGAAAATTTTCGGTGTGGCAAAAACATTTCAATTTCTATTTCACATTCGACTATCTCCGGGCCGTGGCTGGAGTTCATAATTTAGCGTTTATTTATGAGTTGTCAAGCTGTTGGCTACGTGACGTGTCGGCCTTGTTGGGTTGTTCAAGTTCAAGGCGTTTTGGCCGGCCGGCGCCTGGAGACGTTTAGATCAATTTGATATTTATGAGTTTATGCAGAAATCTGTCTGTTCCCAGGCAGGATTGGCCCACCCACGCACCTGGTCTTGGGTCCTGGGTCCTGGGTCCTCCCTGCGGGTCCTGGCGATGTCATGAATGAAATGCATAAGGAGTAGGCGGAGGTGGAGGTGGAGGAGGCGAAGGAAGATATTCAATATGATCCTGGCAGCCTTGAACTTCAGTCTCGTCCATGGAGTCAGCAGACAGCTGCTGTGCTGCTACTGCTGGCTGTATGGCATCTTCCATCTGATTGGGCACATGGGAAGCGAAACATGGCTAAGCTTTGGGCCAGGCCAGGATCAAATAACTATTGGCAGCAGCTGCTTGCTTCCGATTCACACGCTCCCTCCCAGGCCCAGGCCCAGGCCCAGGCCGTGCCCAGCCGAGTGAGGCTGCCAAATTGGCTAACAATTTTCAAGTGGCTGCTGCTGCTGCTCTTGCTGCTGCAATCATTGGATTAATTTTAATATGTCCATGGCTATAATGGCTCGGACTCGGCTTCTTTCGACCTAGCCTGCATCTATGATTATGGGCTCACGGCATCGATTCCGAGTCGGACCTGGAGTCGGAGTTGGAGTCGCCACAAACACATGTACATAAATGTAGCAACATTGGTTGCTCGGCTGCCTCGATGGCTGGTACTGCCTGGTTGCCACTGGAATTGCGACCTCTTTGGCGCTACCAGTGCTGCCACCGGTGCTGCTACTGCCACTACTACTGCCACTGCTGTTGTAGCTGGTTACGAAACCCCAAGAAAAACTTCCGCATTCATTTAAGATCATTTCTGTCGTTTGCTGCTCCAAGTGGTTGTTGCTGCTGCTGCCGCTGCCGCTGCTGCTGCTGCTGCTGCTGCTGCTGCTGCTGCTGCTGCTGCTGCTGCCGGTGCAAGAGTTGCAACAAGCATCAACAGCAGCCCCCCCTCATTTGGTGTTGCTTGTCTGTTGTTTGCTATTATTAATGCCGCCGCCACCACCACCACCGCCGCCGTTGCCGTTGCCTTTACCTGCCCCAACTCTTCTGCCACTGCTGTTTTCTTCATTTGTAGCTGCTGCGCTGTTTTCGCGAATTTATGGATCAGGCAACAACTGTGCACACGGCGCGACATGGAGCCGGTAGGCTGGCAGCTAGTTGCTGCGGCAGTTGCGGCAGCCACTGCGTCGTCTGCCCCCCAAAGACAAGCGCCCAATTGACAAGGTGTTTTGGTGATTGTCTATACCGGATTGCGGGCCAGTCGTTGATGATGTTGCTGTTGATGTCATACTTGGGGGCAGCTGACAAGTCAGCTGATGCGATGGTCTCTGAAGCAGATGATGATTGCTAGAGTATATGGTAGGCGGGGAGGGTTGTGGGAAATGAGTTGCAATCGAAGATCCGATACGTGATCCTGAATAACGTGCTTAAGTTAATGCGAACTTTTCAATAATGCGGTGTACGTATTTCCCAAAACTAAATGGAAAAGCATTAAAGTTCAAATAACTATACTTTACGTTCAAAAATTCTATATTCAAATATTTAAATACCCATCCTCTTTTGACCCAATTGACATATAAGTTGATTAAGTTTGATCTGAAAGTCTATTAAAATAAGCAAAAGATTACTTTTTTAGTATTTTTATATTCATGTTTTACTTTGACATTATCTCCTATAGGAACAATTATTCTTGGTAACATTTTTTCTTCAAAGTCTCGCTAAGATATTAAACTATTTGAAAAAAAATCCTAATAAATTTGCTCAATCTCGGCTAATAGTAGATTTTTAAACATTAATTATCACGGAGTTTGATGTCTCCGTCAGATGCATACGCGGATTTAAAACAACAAAAAGGAAAGATTTACTGCATTAGATAACTTGGAATATTAATTCTCAGTACTTCAGATATTATCACAAAAAAAATATTATACGGATAGTCCAACCCAGTTCGCAGAGTTTTGCATTTTTGTACCATAACCCCAAAAATGACTTCTGTTTTTTGTAACGTAACGTCAGGACATATTTTGGCTTATATCTTTAAAGCCGTTCATTCGACTGTTGTAATTTGATTGGTGAATCCTATATTCTACCCAATTGTAATCGAATAACAAAAATGGTATCTGCATTGTAAACCAGATCCAACAGTAAGCCTTATAAATGACAGCTGCTGGAGAGAATCCAACAAGTCCTGCCATAATCAGGTCATGCCTTGGCTCGCGTTCCCGTTAGTTGGCCTTTTTTCGTTCGTTTATTTTGGTCTGTGTCGCCTTACCAATAAATTCACACTAACGGGGCGAATACCCGTGCAAAAAAAGAAGAAAAGCCTTACGTTCATCAATAATAAATACAGTTAGCCAGATCCAGAGCCGAGTCCCGGCTTGTCCATATTACCAAATGCAACCAGTTCGCTGGCCGCTGGCCGCTGTCCGCTGTCCGCTGGCCGTGGCACTGTCAAATGTGGAGGCCTGCGTCAATAAATTACCTAGAAGTGCACCTAACCAAGAGCCGAGAACAGAATGCGAGAGGAAGAAGGTGGCCAAGAAAGAGGCAACGGTACATTATGCAATCACAGCATGAATGAGACACTCTTGACCGAGTTTCCAAAGCCAGGCAATAACGGTACCACGACAAATGCGACAGCTGACAAGTGGCCCCAACAAGGGGAAGGCAGAGCCACCAGAGACAGAGCTACAGCCCAGAGTCGCAGCCCCACTCCCCAGTCCCAGTCCCAGTCCCAAGCTCAAGCTCAAGCAAAGAACGGCACACAGAGCAGAGTAGCGACTAACGGGTTCTAGGCTTTGGCCAAGAGAAGAAAGAAGGAAAAGATATAGGAGAAGAATACAGAGGAGTGCTCTGTAGAAGAACAGGGAAGAGCCACCAAGAGCTCGAAAAGCAGGGCGCTAGCCAATTATGCAAACAATTCTGCAACAAAGAAGTAAAAGAATAATCGCAAAATAGAGTAGAAAATGTGGTATCTTTAAATACGAGATCGAGACTACAGATTAGTGGGTGGAAATTATGAGAATTATAGCCATTGAACATGCATTTCTTTCATCATCTTCTTGCTTTAAAGAAAAACGAACAACATAACCATTCAGGAGGCATTGTTCTAATGTTGCTTTGTGGAGCAAGACTGGAATAACTATGCTGTGTTCCGTATATAAACACAACTGATTATCTCTTGAACCCAAATCCAATGAAATTTCATCAAAATGTACCCAAGTTCCTAGTAATTTCGCCAATTAACCTACACGAGTATGTCTTCAGTTCTATATACTGGAAATTTGCATTTATTTAAAAGTTATTAGTGATGCTGTAAGTGGACAGAGGGTTAATATTGTTGGTTAGATCGATACGAGTGTTTGTGTGCATGTACATGTCTAAGTACGGGACTTGGGCTTGCGTAATATAACATGCAGCCGGGATCGGGATCTAGCCTAACAAGTGAGTCTTCACCAAGGAGACAAGAGGAGCGGCAGTGGGCATGGCTGGATATTCCCCGGCACTGCCGGCAATATCAATGTGGGTATACTTGAGCGGCACCTTCGCATTGATGCCGTGCTTATCGAGCCCGGACGCCATGATCATAAATGCGGCGGGCACCTGGTGTCCGCGTGGGGTACGCACCGACGGGGCATTGTTCGCCTGTACCAGATCCTCTCCAATGACCTTGCCAGCGTTAAAGGCAAAGTCGCTGGGACGCAGCACAGAGACCTCGAAGGGTTCGCCATAGGTCTGGCCAGCTGCCTGAAGTTTACGAGCATGATCGGCCTGGTGGGCCACACTGTTGTCTATGGCGATCGACTGACCCTCGCCGGCCGAGATAAAAGCATGGCCCGTCAGCGTGGCGATCGTGAAGAGATGCGGATCGGGCAGACTCTGCTCGACGGCCATCTCCTTCATGCGGCAGAGAGCATCTGTCATGCACATTCGTCCTTCGGCATCTGTGTTGCCAATGCGAACGAGGAGACCTGCTCGGGAAGTGATGATCTCATCGGCCACGTAGCACTCCTCTCCCACGGAGTTGCGGACCATGCACAAGGCGGCAACGACATGGATATCCTCCGGCTTTATCTCGTTGACCACCTTCATGAATCCAGCGACAGCAGCAGCTCCGCACTTGTCGCGCGACATTCCAGCCATTACACCACCGGCTTTGATATCGGCACCGCCAGTGTCATAGGTTACTCCCTTGCCAACCAGCATAAGCGTCTTGCGGGCAGGCTTGGGAGGCTTGTATTCCAGGAAGATGATGCGACCTCTGTGACGCTCCACCACATCGGCAGCCCGATTGACGGCTGCGAACAGAGGATAGTCCTTCTGCAGGGTATTCGAATCGCTGATCACATTCATGCTGAGCTTGTCAAACAGATTCTTGACGTATTTCTCCACCTGGCTGGGGGCCATCCTCTCTGGGTCGCCACCGCCGATGTCGCGGGCCACGTAGCGACCAGCTTCCAAAATCAAAGCCTCGCGCAGAATCTCGTCCGCTTTGGGATCATCAATCTGCACATTGAGGGTGGTTACACGGGTGTCCTTACCGGGCTGGGCTTCACGTAAATGAATGGGCTGAGAGATAGCAGAGAGAGAATAATCTTGTAGGGCTTGGAATTGCATTGGAATTGGATAATTCTTACAACATACAGCTGCTCCAAGGCGCCGAGCACGGTGCATAGTTCTGCCTGGGGAAAGCGCTTCACCTTGGGCACAAACAGCAACGGAGTGTTGAAGCCAGCCTGTGAGAAGATAGCGTTTTGAGTGTTTCCTATTAGATTTGAGCCCAAACTTACCTTGAGGACCTTCTGCATGGATTTTTTGGCAGCCTCCTGATAAGATCGGACATCATCGTAGTCATTCAGATCTCCCACGGGTGCGTAGACCACAGGCTGTTCCACATTAGCGGCTCGGAAGCAGGAGATGCTGCTATCGAAGGACTTGTCGAACGAGCGATGCTCGTCGAAAGTGGCCTTAAGTTCTGTAGGCAGAACATCCTGGTCAATCACACAAACGCAATCGGTGCCACTTCCTTTCATCAGCTTATTCAGCCTCAGGGTGCATGGTACAAATCTGTGAGGACAAAGTGCGAAACGGAATTATCAGTATTATTATTAATTGAGAAATATTTTAATCAACATTCTTCATTGAAATGCAATTTTATCACGCGCCAGTTGTTTATTGTTGAGCAATTGATGTCCCCTTGACGGGGAATACTGGCGAATCCCCTTGACGGTACTGTACACGCCCATGTCTATTACGTCTCTCTCTTTCTGCTTGGCGCTGAGATTATCTTAACTTTTGAAGTGCAATAATGTTTGTATTAAAGATAAGCATTTCGAATGACCCCACTCAAGAAAAAAAATGAGGCTTCGATGTCGAAGCTTTAAATACTCTTACATGAATAGCATGTAAACCTCTTTGATCTTTCAGATAATTGATTTACTATCTTTAAAATATGCATATGTATGACATAGAGATCCGATACTTCTGCATCTGATAAATTATCTATTGATCAAGTGTGTGCCAAAATGTTCAGCCAGATAGATTTTTAAACTAGACTATGTAGATCCGCTTAGATAACCTTCTCTTTTGTACACTTGAAGCACTTGATAAACATATCCTAGTACCCTCTGCGAGAGTATACAACTAATTGCCTAATTTTGAAAATATGGCGTATCACAAACTAGAGCTTTTGGAAAAAACATTCTATCGCTAACTAACTTATTTTACTTACTTTTCGATGCCCATATTCGACGTTAGCGGGAACACACAACTGATTCAATCGGGAAGTGGGGCGTCACTGAGCGCCGGCAACAAACAACAGTTGGGTATCACTTCATACAGTGCAGCGGAGTACTGGTATTGGAACTGGGATCAAGCTGCTGGTGCTGGTGCGGGTGCGAGAACTTATCTGAAACTGAGTGATAAGGCGTGTGTCAAACAATTCCACGAGATAACTTTTAATATAGCCCAGCCCCGACAAAAACGATCTCTTGACGATGGAACAAACAATTTGCAATGATGTGCTTGGGTGGCCGTCCCGAAGCTTTTTATACTTACATTTGTGAAGGAACGGGTGGGTGGTTGTGCAGTAGGCACAAAGCAAATTGCACGAGCTATGAATAATGGTTTCAATGACTACAATGTAATGCTAGAACTTGCAAATAAAGGCAACAACAATAAAAACAAAGTCTACTCACGTCGGAAGTCGCTTGCCAGTTTCTACTTGCCAGTCACGTTCACGGTTAGTGCAGATTTTTTGCGAAAAAATCAAGTCAAACCGGCATGGGAAAGCTTTCAAATGCCGGGTCAGCTGTTAGCCGGCGTTGCCAACCACATTGAATTTCAAGAGTGGAGTCTGCTTTTGGTAACAAAGTACAGTAAAAGCTCCTTCGCGACTACAAATGCAGACTCATAGAAAGACAACCTCTAAAAAGATAAATCGTACATTTATTACTTATTTATGTAGCTCTGTATGTCCTTAATCAACTGCGGGAACTGCTTGGCATCCAGTGCCAAGAGCTTTCTGTATGGCGTCATCACCGCATCGCCCTCCAGCCAGTCCCCTGACATGCCGGAATCGCATTCGGAGGCCACAGACCACTCAAAGGAGAACTTGGCCCGCTCTGAGAGCAGTTCGTCCTCGTCATTGGTGTAGATATCCTCGGCAGGCTGGCCTTTCTTGGCCTGCTTGCGAAAGAACTTGACGAGGAGCAGCAATGTTCCGAAATTGAATTTCATTTGTTTGGTCTTAGCGTGGTCAATTTCCATCTTTAAGTTCTCAAACAACGGCACGCATATCTGTGCGGGTATGTTGATGAAACGTTCGTTAATTAGGAATCCCAAATGGGGCTGTTCTTCGTTGTCCAGCAGATAGCTCAGCTGTTCCAGCGCTGCCTCCGAGGCATGCGACTTGGCGCGGTCGAGCAGATACGTGCGCAGCTGGCTGACGCTTGGCTGGTCCTTCTTGGCCGACAGATTCAGTACGGAGGTGATGCCAAAGACAGTGCCTTCTTCCACCATATTGTCATCAGTTTCGCTCTCAAGTTCGTCGTCGTCGACCTGGCAGATTACGCTGCCCACATGGTTTTGAGCTGAAAGAGATGGATTAGACAGGACTAAGGAATGGACTGTATGGCGCTGCTTCACCTATAATCAAATCCGCCATCTGATTGCAGTTGATATGGGCCCGCAAGAAGAGACGCTGCAGCAGCTGGGAAATTCCCTGGGTATCGGGATCCACGGGTGTACGACCCTCGAAGTCAATTTGCACCTCCTATAACGTATATTGTATGTTCAATTATATTTTCGTTTGCTTTATTTGTGGGCAGGACGCACCTCATTGCCAGTGTAGGCGTCTGGATGTATTTCGTCCTCACTCTCTTCACTGGAGCTCGAGTCGTCATCCTTTTGATCTACCTCCATCTTATTCAGATTCTTACGCTTGCTGGCAGACATTTCACCAAAACTTTTCAGTTAATATAGTTTATTTTATGTTTCTTGGTCAAACAGCTGGATGTGTGGATACACACGTGTGTAACGGCGTTGCCAGGCAGTTCTTGTTCGACATGCGCACAACAGAGGGTTGCTAGCAGTGCTGCCAGGTCAGCCAGTTTTGGCTAGTTTTACAATTTTATTTATTTTAAAAAATCGTATACTAAGGTTTCAAGGACGTCTACTTGAATATGCTCGTATAGTACTCCTCTTCCAGGTCGTACAGGTCCATTGCCATTTCGTCCCTTAGCTTCATGAGTTTTTTGTCGCACTCAATCTGCGTGGATCGGAACAGTTGAGAATTGTTCGTAATGGCTTCGTTCACGGAGTGGAAGTCGTTCAGAATCAGATACTGCTTGAGATCGGCGACTAGCTTCATCAGGGATTCTCCTGCCCGCACCATATTGGAGGCGCGTATCTGCATTTCAAGAGCGTCCTGCTCAGATTGCGTCGTTCGTGAAATCTGACTGTGACTGTCTCTGCGTGCCAGCTTAAGAGTCTCCTCGAAATTCTCCAGCATGCTGCGGACGTCCTCCTTCAGACGCACATTGTAAGATTTGAGCAGGGCCTCCTTCGACTGCGGCAGAATGGTAATACGAGAGCCGCTGGCCATGATATCATAAATAAAAAATACTTTGGTTTGTTTACAAAATGCGGCCAGCCGGCTTCTTTGTTTGTTTTTTTTTCGATTAAATTTCCGATAGTGCTGCCAGTTTAGCTTTTTTCTGGCTATATCTAACATATTTAAAGTGGAATATATTATAAGATTGGAAAAATACCTAAGTAAACCATCCATCTTGTCTTAGATTCAAATGTATATTTTTCGCTATGTTGGTTTCTTTTAAAAGCAATACATTGCAAAATAATATAAAAAAAAACAATAGCTATTTTGTTATGATTTCATAGCAAATTTTCGATCATGGGCACAGGACGATTAATCCATTGTCGACCAAGATCAAATTGTTTAAATTTGAGGGGGTTTAAGTGGGCTTAGTTCGTTCACACAACAACAACAAAAACGTGCTGAAAAAGTTAGGCAATAGAAAAAATAGAAGCTGTCAGCTGAAAATGCATACGGACTTAGCTTCCCATTTGCACACGCCGGCCTGCAATAAACTAATCGAAGAGCTGCAAGCTTGCCACGACAACGTGAGTACGCAAGGGGCCACAGTTAGTCCTTATAACACTTTTTCCTGTATGCCCACAGAACGCTTTCGGCAGATTCATTGGGATCTGCAACTCCATCGACGACAAGGTGGTCAAGTGCTTGAAGGGCGAACGCATCGCTCGCTCCGCCGCCAACCGAGTCAAGGCGCGCGAGAATCAAGCAAAATACAAGGAGAAACTTCTGCACGGGGAGACCGAATAGCAGAATGGCTGCCACCGCGGATCCCTTGGAGCCCTTCTACTTCGAGCACGAGGAGCAGCAGCGCATTTGCGGGAAGCCGGTGAGCCCCATCACAGATGGCTTCGATGCGAACTATCCCAGTGTTGTGGATCGTTTCTTCACGCGCTTCTACTACATCCGAGCCAATGCCGCCTACCAGGTGCTGTACCACTCCAATCGCATCTGCCTAATCTGCCTGGCGCCCACGCATCCCGCCCTTGCCCAAGGCATTGCCAGTCTAAGCTTCGACGTGGGCAACGTGGATCGCAGCCAGAATGTGGTGAAGGGCACTACTAAAAGTTAGTAGTGATGCTGTAAGTGGACAGAGGGTTAATATTGTTGGTTAGATCGATACGAGTGTTTGTGTGCATGTACATGTCTGAGTACGGGACTTGGGCTTGCGTAATATAACATGCAGCCGGGATCGGGATCTAGCCTAACAAGTGAGTCTTCACCAAGGAGACAAGAGGAGCGGCAGTGGGCATGGCTGGATATTCCCCGGCACTGCCGGCAATATCAATGTGGGTATACTTGAGCGGCACCTTCGCATTGATGCCGTGCTTATCGAGCCCGGACGCCATGATCATAAATGCGGCGGGCACCTGGTGTCCGCGTGGGGTACGCACCGACGGGGCATTGTTCGCCTGTACCAGATCCTCTCCAATGACCTTGCCAGCGTTAAAGGCAAAGTCGCTGGGACGCAGCACAGAGACCTCGAAGGGTTCGCCATAGGTCTGGCCAGCTGCCTGAAGTTTACGAGCATGATCGGCCTGGTGGGCCACACTGTTGTCTATGGCGATCGACTGACCCTCGCCGGCCGAGATAAAAGCATGGCCCGTCAGCGTGGCGATCGTGAAGAGATGCGGATCGGGCAGACTCTGCTCGACGGCCATCTCCTTCATGCGGCAGAGAGCATCTGTCATGCACATTCGTCCTTCGGCATCTGTGTTGCCAATGCGAACGAGGAGACCTGCTCGGGAAGTGATGATCTCATCGGCCACGTAGCACTCCTCTCCCACGGAGTTGCGGACCATGCACAAGGCGGCAACGACATGGATATCCTCCGGCTTTATCTCGTTGACCACCTTCATGAATCCAGCGACAGCAGCAGCTCCGCACTTGTCGCGCGACATTCCAGCCATTACACCACCGGCTTTGATATCGGCACCGCCAGTGTCATAGGTTACTCCCTTGCCAACCAGCATAAGCGTCTTGCGGGCAGGCTTGGGAGGCTTGTATTCCAGGAAGATGATGCGACCTCTGTGACGCTCCACCACATCGGCAGCCCGATTGACGGCTGCGAACAGAGGATAGTCCTTCTGCAGGGTATTCGAATCGCTGATCACATTCATGCTGAGCTTGTCAAACAGATTCTTGACGTATTTCTCCACCTGGCTGGGGGCCATCCTCTCTGGGTCGCCACCGCCGATGTCGCGGGCCACGTAGCGACCAGCTTCCAAAATCAAAGCCTCGCGCAGAATCTCGTCCGCTTTGGGATCATCAATCTGCACATTGAGGGTGGTTACACGGGTGTCCTTACCGGGCTGGGCTTCACGTAAATGAATGGGCTGAGAGATAGCAGAGAGAGAATAATCTTGTAGGGCTTGGAATTGCATTGGAATTGGATAATTCTTACAACATACAGCTGCTCCAAGGCGCCGAGCACGGTGCATAGTTCTGCCTGGGGAAAGCGCTTCACCTTGGGCACAAACAGCAACGGAGTGTTGAAGCCAGCCTGTGAGAAGATAGCGTTTTGAGTGTTTCCTATTAGATTTGAGCCCAAACTTACCTTGAGGACCTTCTGCATGGATTTTTTGGCAGCCTCCTGATAAGATCGGACATCATCGTAGTCATTCAGATCTCCCACGGGTGCGTAGACCACAGGCTGTTCCACATTAGCGGCTCGGAAGCAGGAGATGCTGCTATCGAAGGACTTGTCGAACGAGCGATGCTCGTCGAAAGTGGCCTTAAGTTCTGTAGGCAGAACATCCTGGTCAATCACACAAACGCAATCGGTGCCACTTCCTTTCATCAGCTTATTCAGCCTCAGGGTGCATGGTACAAATCTGTGAGGACAAAGTGCGAAACGGAATTATCAGTATTATTATTAATTGAGAAATATTTTAATCAACATTCTTCATTGAAATGCAATTTTATCACGCGCCAGTTGTTTATTGTTGAGCAATTGATGTCCCCTTGACGGGGAATACTGGCGAATCCCCTTGACGGTACTGTACACGCCCATGTCTATTACGTCTCTCTCTTTCTGCTTGGCGCTGAGATTATCTTAACTTTTGAAGTGCAATAATGTTTGTATTAAAGATAAGCATTTCGAATGACCCCACTCAAGAAAAAAAATGAGGCTTCGATGTCGAAGCTTTAAATACTCTTACATGAATAGCATGTAAACCTCTTTGATCTTTCAGATAATTGATTTACTATCTTTAAAATATGCATATGTATGATATAGAGATCCGATACTTCTGCATCTGATAAATTATCTATTGATCAAGTGTGTGCCAAAATGTTCAGCCAGATAGATTTTTAAACTAGACTATGTAGATCCGCTTAGATAACCTTCTCTTTTGTACACTTGAAGCACTTGATAAACATATCCTAGTACCCTCTGCGAGAGTATACAACTAATTGCCTAATTTTGAAAATATGGCGTATCACAAACTAGAGCTTTTGGAAAAAACATTCTATCGCTAACTAACTTATTTTACTTACTTTTCGATGCCCATATTCGACGTTAGCGGGAACACACAACTGATTCAATCGGGAAGTGGGGCGTCACTGAGCGCCGGCAACAAACAACAGTTGGGTATCACTTCATACAGTGCAGCGGAGTACTGGTATTGGAACTGGGATCAAGCTGCTGGTGCTGGTGCGGGTGCGAGAACTTATCTGAAACTGAGTGATAAGGCGTGTGTCAAACAATTCCACGAGATAACTTTTAATATAGCCCAGCCCCGACAAAAACGATCTCTTGACGATGGAACAAACAATTTGCAATGATGTGCTTGGGTGGCCGTCCCGAAGCTTTTTATACTTACATTTGTGAAGGAACGGGTGGGTGGTTGTGCAGTAGGCACAAAGCAAATTGCACGAGCTATGAATAATGGTTTCAATGACTACAATGTAATGCTAGAACTTGCAAATAAAGGCAACAACAATAAAAACAAAGTCTACTCACGTCGGAAGTCGCTTGCCAGTTTCTACTTGCCAGTCACGTTCACGGTTAGTGCAGATTTTTTGCGAAAAAATCAAGTCAAACCGGCATGGGAAAGCTTTCAAATGCCGGGTCAGCTGTTAGCCGGCGTTGCCAACCACATTGAATTTCAAGAGTGGAGTCTGCTTTTGGTAACAAAGTACAGTAAAAGCTCCTTCGCGACTACAAATGCAGACTCATAGAAAGACAACCTCTAAAAAGATAAATCGTACATTTATTACTTATTTATGTAGCTCTGTATGTCCTTAATCAACTGCGGGAACTGCTTGGCATCCAGTGCCAAGAGCTTTCTGTATGGCGTCATCACCGCATCGCCCTCCAGCCAGTCCCCTGACATGCCGGAATCGCATTCGGAGGCCACAGACCACTCAAAGGAGAACTTGGCCCGCTCTGAGAGCAGTTCGTCCTCGTCATTGGTGTAGATATCCTCGGCAGGCTGGCCTTTCTTGGCCTGCTTGCGAAAGAACTTGACGAGGAGCAGCAATGTTCCGAAATTGAATTTCATTTGTTTGGTCTTAGCGTGGTCAATTTCCATCTTTAAGTTCTCAAACAACGGCACGCATATCTGTGCAGGTATGTTGATGAAACGTTCGTTAATTAGGAATCCCAAATGGGGCTGTTCTTCGTTGTCCAGCAGATAGCTCAGCTGTTCCAGCGCTGTCTCCGAGGCATGCGACTTGGCGCGGTCGAGCAGATACGTGCGCAGCTGGCTGACGCTTGGCTGGTCCTTCTTGGCCGACAGATTCAGTACGGAGGTGATGCCAAAGACAGTGCCTTCTTCCACCATATTGTCATCAGTTTCGCTCTCAAGTTCGTCGTCGTCGACCTGGCAGATTACGCTGCCCACATGGTTTTGAGCTGAAAGAGATGGATTAGACAGGACTAAGGAATGGACTGTATGGCGCTGCTTCACCTATAATCAAATCCGCCATCTGATTGCAGTTGATATGGGCCCGCAAGAAGAGACGCTGCAGCAGCTGGGAAATTCCCTGGGTATCGGGATCCACGGGTGTACGACCCTCGAAGTCAATTTGCACCTCCTATAACGTATATTGTATGTTCAATTATATTTTCGTTTGCTTTATTTGTGGGCAGGACGCACCTCATTGCCAGTGTAGGCGTCTGGATGTATTTCGTCCTCACTCTCTTCACTGGAGCTCGAGTCGTCATCCTTTTGATCTACCTCCATCTTATTCAGATTCTTACGCTTGCTGGCAGACATTTCACCAAAACTTTTCAGTTAATATAGTTTATTTTATGTTTCTTGGTCAAACAGCTGGATGTGTGGATACACACGTGTGTAACGGCGTTGCCAGGCAGTTCTTGTCCGACATGCGCACAACAGAGGGTTGCTAGCAGTGCTGCCAGGTCAGCCAGTTTTGGCTAGTTTTACAATTTTATTTATTTTAAAAAATCGTATACTAAGGTTTCAAGGACGTCTACTTGAATATGCTCGTATAGTACTCCTCTTCCAGGTCGTACAGGTCCATTGCCATTTCGTCCCTTAGCTTCATGAGTTTTTTGTCGCACTCAATCTGCGTGGATCGAAACAGTTGAGAATTGTTCGTAATGGCTTCGTTCACGGAGTGGAAGTCGTTCAGAATCAGATACTGCTTGAGATCGGCGACTAGCTTCATCAGGGATTCTCCTGCCCGCACCATATTGGAGGCGCGTATCTGCATTTCAAGAGCGTCCTGCTCAGATTGCGTCGTTCGTGAAATCTGACTGTGACTGTCTCTGCGTGCCAGCTTAAGAGTCTCCTCGAAATTCTCCAGCATGCTGCGGACGTCCTCCTTCAGACGCACATTGTAAGATTTGAGCAGGGCCTCCTTCGACTGCGGCAGAATGGTAATACGAGAGCCGCTGGCCATGATATCATAAATAAAAAATACTTTGGTTTGTTTACAAAATGCGGCCAGCCGGCTTCTTTGTTTGTTTTTTTTTCGATTAAATTTCCGATAGTGCTGCCAGTTTAGCTTTTTTCTGGCTATATCTAACATATTTAAAGTGGAATATATTATAAAATTGGAAAAATACCTAAGTAAACCATCCATCTTGTCTTAGATTCAAATGTATATTTTTCGCTATGTTGGTTTCTTTTAAAAGCAATACATTGCAAAATAATATAAAAAAAAACAATAGCTATTTTGTTATGATTTCATAGCAAATTTTCGATCATGGGCACAGGACGATTAATCCATTGTCGACCAAGATCAAATTGTTTAAATTTGAGGGGGTTTAAGTGGGCTTAGTTCGTTCACACAACAACAACAAAAACGTGCTGAAAAAGTTAGGCAATAGAAAAAATAGAAGCTGTCAGCTGAAAATGCATACGGACTTAGCTTCCCATTTGCACACGCCGGCCTGCAATAAACTAATCGAAGAGCTGCAAGCTTGCCACGACAACGTGAGTACGCAAGGGGCCACAGTTAGTCCTTATAACACTTTTTCCTGTATGCCCACAGAACGCTTTCGGCAGATTCATTGGGATCTGCAACTCCATCGACGACAAGGTGGTCAAGTGCTTGAAGGGCGAACGCATCGCTCGCTCCGCCGCCAACCGAGTCAAGGCGCGCGAGAATCAAGCAAAATACAAGGAGAAACTTCTGCACGGGGAGACCGAATAGCAGAATGGCTGCCACCGCGGATCCCTTGGAGCCCTTCTACTTCGAGCACGAGGAGCAGCAGCGCATTTGCGGGAAGCCGGTGAGCCCCATCACAGATGGCTTCGATGCGAACTATCCCAGTGTTGTGGATCGTTTCTTCACGCGCTTCTACTACATCCGAGCCAATGCCGCCTACCAGGTGCTGTACCACTCCAATCGCATCTGCCTAATCTGCCTGGCGCCCACGCATCCCGCCCTTGCCCAAGGCATTGCCAGTCTAAGCTTCGACGTGGGCAACGTGGATCGCAGCCAGAATGTTGTGAAGGGCAAGGCCAAGAAGGGCGGCATGATTCTGCAGGCGGACTCTACACTGGCGCTGCTCACCACAAAGACGGGACAGATCTACAAGATACCTAGCTGCATACGCGGCAAGCTGGTGGAGGTGAACGCTGCTCTGGTTGCAGAGCCGAAACTGCTGGAGCAGCTGCCCGAGGGAGCTGGCTACTTTGCCATTCTTCTGCCCAAAATTGAAAACTGCTACTTGATCAGGGAGAGCCTGTTGACACAGGAGCAGTACGAGGAGCACTTGAAGGCGAACCAGGAGCAGAATACGGAGCATTTAAAGACCATCACGGAGCAGAAGGAGAAAGAAGAAGAGATGTTGATCACGTGAAATACTGACTACGTATTTAACTATTGACTACTGAACATTTATAATAAAACCCAGAATATGTTTTGCAAGGAATCGGCTGACAATTTCATTGGATGCTACATAAAACTGACTAGTTTTGGCCTTTATTGGTGCATTAGATGACAAACATTCTCTCAGTTCTATAATATCCATTTTCCAGGGTATTCAAAATGTTGCCCAGTCCGCGCAATGTTGTGGAACAGTGCTGCTCGATTTCACGACACATGAGTCTTGCCCATACAAATTGAATGTTGCCAGCGACATAATACGTAAGAAAAAGTTAGTGTGGAATGTAAGGGACATTGTTGAGGGGAAAAAGGACATTGTGGCGAGGAAAAATCCCAGAGAAAAATATTGATTGAAATATTATAAAATTGAAATCTGATATCGATGCTGTTATTGATTATAAAATTGATATCGATGCTGTTATTGATGATAAATTTGATATCGATGCTGTTTTTGATTATAAAATTGATATATCGATGCTGTTATTGATTATAGAATTGATATATCGATGCTGTTATTGATTATAAAATTGATATATCGGTTTTGTTAAGCGAAGACATGAACCAAATTGTGTACGGTAGAGGGTGCCCTTATTCTCAATGCTTTTCACCCCTAGATGGCGCCACCGGTCTTAGAGATGGACAGAGTTAAATTATCAGACGATCTAGCGATGAACGATAGTGCGATCCACTCAGCGATCAATTACGCGGGTAGAAATCATCGCAGGCGGGCATTTTAAATTGTGTTTTTTAAACTGCTATAAATTACTTTCTCTTTCCTACAAATTGCCCTTCTAAGCTGCTGCGTGAGTGCCAATCAATGCCAAAGGCTTCAACTTCAGCTGCCAGCTAGTTTCGATACATTTGATGGGGTCTTCTACCCAGGGAGCACGGGGAAACACACTCGGCTCGGGCCCTTCTCGTGACTGACGCTGAATGCCACTTAATTCGGTTTTGAAGCGAGTTGCATGTCAAAATGATTGCTCTTCTGCAAACAGCGCATCTGTGTTTGAATTATGATGGAGCGCGCAAATATTCCAGATGCAAATATTTGCACAAAACTACACACACACACACACACACATCGAGAGAAAGAGATAGATAGACGCACGCTAACTTGAAGTGCAACAGTGGCTGGCCTGGCAGGAACTGAAGCAGATACAGAACCCGACTCCCCATAAGTAAGCCACCCACACATGCCATGCACCATTGCCTGCCATGGCCATGCCCCACGCCCCATGCCACCCATGACTACCACTAATGGCAGGCGTGCTACGTCGGCAGTGCCAAGCACTTTTGAGAATGTGTAACCGGCACTGACTGACTTTCGCCAGGAGCAGAGCAGAGCGGAGCAATGCAGAGTCGAGGAGTAAAGCCGAAGAGCAGAGGACCTCTCCTCTTCGAGCTGAGGACGATCCGGGCTCGTTTGGCCGGAGCCAACATTTGGTGCTGCCGCTGCTGTGGCAGACATCCGTTGCCGGAAATACGCTTACAAACGTAACCAGCACGTACAAAATACAGGGTGTCCTTTCGGGTCTGTGCCACGGGGAGGCAGCCAGGCAGCCCAGCAGCCATTCTCCTACTGCTTGCCTCCTGTCTGTTTACTTTGCAGCGCAAGACGACGCCAGCGACGCAGAGAACTCAAACAAAATATAACTGTTGGAAGAAGATGCTGCAATGGCAGGCAGAGAGCCATAGCAGAGGCAGGGGCAGCAGCAGCGTGCACAGAAAAAGTTTACAATTTATCTAGTAAAATGTAATTAGGATCCTGGGTGCAGGCGCCCCAAACCCTCAGCATTCGCATTCCGGAGGAAGCACAGAGTTGGGGCTGAAGTGCGTGCAACTTTCTTTGCTTTAAAATTCAGCTGGCTGAACATTTAAGGAACGATTGCGATAAACAGAGTTATAATGAATGTAATCCTTTGTTACTATGAGGAATCTAACAAACTAAAACAACTCCACAAAGAGAGGTTTTTTATTGGTTGCATTTAATTTTGAATAAAACTATCTTTGATTAAAGTTTAGGAATCATATAATCAGAGTAATGTTATGAGAATAGGTTTCATGTGGCAAGTACTACTACTATTATAGTTTCCTAGTGCATTCGATTTCAGATTATAGTTATCATAATTATACAGTATATACAGAAATATGTGCCATATTGAAGATACTCCCCACGTCCTATAAGTATAATCCAATTATAGTTTTCCGCCTGCTTTGCGCAAATCAATTTCCTATCAAAACTCCACCAAGCAAGTATTTGTCTTTGTCGCATCTTAATTTCGCTGGCACATTCATAGTATCATACATACTCGTATGTACATATGTATGAATGTATATCGAGATATATTTGCTGAGAAATTGATTTTCGTTAATTTCTGCTACTTCGAAAATGGCGCTTTGCGAGGGTTGCTCCAACAGTTGGCCCTGGCACTCGAGCAACTTCAAGGGGAACGGAACTGAACTCTTCGCACGGCCTGCGCATAAGACATGCGCAAGAGCGACTGAGATACAGATACACACAGACGCAGATACAGATGAACAGCAGTCACGCACACAGACACCTATGTAGATGCGGGCACAGATACAAGAGAGAGACACACACACACACCCAGATACACGTTCGAGGCGGAGCAAAGTAAACAAACATGGCCGAAAATGTTTGTTGCTCATAATCCGATACAAGTGCAAAATGCCTATACACACACACACAGATATATATGTATATAGATAGCGAAATACGAGTATCTCTCGCAGTCTCTCACTGGCTGACGATTTAGGGCCGTCTTTCATCTCGAGATGTGGCAACTTTTTGGCCAGGTGTTAATCACAGAAGCCATGTAATCATCTTGAATTATTCAGCTGCTCATTTTTTGAGCAATCGCTGAACTTGCTAAATGCCTGCTCAGGCATTGCCAAATGATTCCCTTGAATTCGCCAGTCAGTCAATGTAATTGAAATTCAATTAGGAAAAGAAATAAATTAATTGTGGGGGGCTAAAATTATATGAAGAGATTGTAATGTAACAAAAATGTAAAATTCTCTGCACTGCAAACAATTATGCACTCATATATCCCTTACCTTCTATGAGGTTTTATAATTTCTTTACAATTGGCTATCCAACCCAAGACGGGTAAACACTGATTCCAGTCGTTTGGTTTTAGAGTTTGGGTGCTCTGGCCCATATAGTATGTACATATATGTTTCTGGCAAAAAGTGTCCTGCAGTCGATAATCTTCATTTCCTAGCTGTTATCAAATCATAAATTCCCATTTTAAAGTTCAACAAAGAGCTCAGTCAAAGGAAGTACAATACATATTTGTATCTCTACTCGTATCTGTAAAAATAAAATGAATTTCTGGAGAAGTGAAACCGAGGTGAAGCCTCACTTAACAAGCAACGAGTATTTATCAGCAGTTCCTTTTCCACTTGTTTGCCTCATTTGAAATTGATTTCAAGTCCAAGAATCAAGTGGAAAGACATCGTCACCCCACTGATTACACTTCAGCTGGCTGGGAAATTTTCGAAGCTATTTTTTAATTGCAGAACATTTGCAGCTAATTAGTTGGAGGTCTCCAAGGGCAGTTGAAGCTCGAGTCTCCTGACTCCGATGATGATGAAGATGATAGAAAGGCCCGTAATGACCCTGTCACACACGGACACTTGAGAGAGCAAAAACTTTTTTTGGAGATCGCTGCACTTCAAAGCTACGACCGGCCAGGCCCCGTCCTCGGGCCGACCCGGCACTTGACGGAGACCAGAGAAAAGTGTCTCCCCGACTTGGCCACTTGAGAGCACCTACCACAGCGTTCCACATCGCACATTGGTTTAGGGTTATGCGGGGTTTTCTTTTCGGTTTCGTTCGGGTTTCGTTTCTTTTCGCCATCGAACAGGTAAGGTAATCATCGTGATGGCGGCTTTCAAACATAAGCAAAATATTGACAGAGCGGCTAAACTCCAAGGCGCAAAAAGACCCCGCCACATCCATATGCATATGCGATGCGATGCGACGTTGCCGACTCATTGGTGCCAGGTACTATCCCCAGGTAATATTTCCATTCGATCCGATCCGAACTGAACCGATCCGAACCGCTGGCTATGTTCGGTCGGTCGGTCGGTCGGTCGCTCGTTCGGTTTCACTGTTTGCACACATTAGAGCCCAACATCCGTTGTAGCCGTTGTCGACTGTCGCATTCAAATGTTGTTTTTAGCCATTGAAGTGGTAAATTTCACCTGTGTGTGAGGTGGACGCTGGCTGGAATGGATGGAAGCGGCGGCCCATAGACACGGCCACTTACAACAAATGCATTTTGGCCCTGGGGTTGGGGGTCGGCGCGGCCTTTGATAGTGGACCACACACATACACACACGCACACACAGAGTCTCCTTCATAAATGCAGCGACACTTGAGTTGATTGATTTCGAGATGTAAGCATCCGCGAGATGCAAAAAAAACGAAGAAGAGAGGAGAAAAATCCACAACGGACAAGAGAAATATTCCACTCTGGTGGTCCTCCTCCTCCTCCTTCTTCTTCTCTCCATCCTCTTTGGGATCGTCTCTGGGCTGTTAATTTGCTGGAGGAAGTTTCCATTTAGCACTTGGGCAAACAGTCTCGTCTCCGGGTCTGCAGTTGTCACCAGGCACATTCCTGCGATGCCACTCGAAGCCAAAGTCCGGCAAAACTTTGCCATAAATACAAAATATCAAAAATGTTATTGTGGTTGCTTCTACTGGGGGGTGGTGCTGTGGTGCTGTGGTGCTGCTGTGGCGGTACGGTACTGTGGTGGTGGCAGCCTTATTGTTGCTTCTGTTTGCGGTTTGCTGCTGCTTCAAGTGCCATTCAGCTAAATTGTTTGTATGTCAATCAAAGATGAAAACGCGCAACGGAAAATGCGAAAATTAAACAGAGGGCGGACGGGCGCCTGGTGGGTGGTTCATTCAGGATGGACTGGGTTGGATTGGGTGGTTCTCTGCAGTGTGCTGGTGCCTTCAACGTGGGCCATGCCACTTAAAGTTCATTGAGGTGACGCTGGTGGTTAACAAAAGGGGGACGAGCAGCAACAATAACACGCCGCCACTACAACAAATTGCTTTGCTACATGAAAATGTCAAAGTACACGCCGAGCTCTCCTCTGTTCTGTTCTGTTCGGTTGACTGAGTGGATTTGGAGGGGTGGTATAAACATACGGCAGAATAATACAGAAATAACAATGGCAAAAGCCGGAGTAACGAACAGCAGAAATAATAATAGCAACAGCGAGAACACTTAATCAACGGAAGGCTGCTTCAAAACCTCTTTGGGAGTATTCCTGGCCCGCATTTAGGAGTGTGTTACAATAAGGATTTATTAAAATATTGTTTTATTGGGTTGTTCTATGGGGGTTTTAGGGGAAAATATGCCAAAATTAGATACTTTTAGTGAAAGCAGCAATCATCAATAAATGCAGTTCCATTAGTAAAAGTAAATCCAACAAGGAAATACAAGGTGCTACGATCTATGACTGGTTTTTGGCTTTTCGTCCTTGGATAACTATAACGGGATATACCCTATAGGTACTTTATAGTTATCTTGATCTATTTCTTTGCATTGGGAGTTAAGTTTTTAAGCTGACTACACAAAATATCTGGCACTAACCTTTTTTTTACTTATACCCTCAAACACATATTGAATATATTTGGGGGATATCTTGCTTAAAGGATATGTCAAATATTTACTTCAATTGTAGCTATTAATTCGTTTATTCCCTAAGATTTCCCTTCCTCCCCTTGCCCATCGCTTTAGTTCCTTTCTGTCCCGTCACCATGTAGCCGTAATTTATGCCACTCCTGGCCCGACTAACCCATCAACAGCTTTTGACCCAAACTTGTGCCTCTGTCCGTCCGGTCCGCATGTCCTTGCGCCTGTCAGTCCAACCTCCTCCAATCCTCGAATGCTGCTCCGGCCCGTGCCCGTTCCCGAGCCCGTGCCCCTTGTTGTTGGTTAAATTTACATTGAAATGCGAGACTCGAAGTAATTCGAAAGTTTGATTTTAATTTGTTTTCATTTCGCATTAGGTAGGGCCCAAGCATCGCTGGGACTGGTCTGGGTCTAGGTGGCTCTCACGCTGTCACTGTCTCTTTTTCTCCACACTCTGCATCTCTCTCTCTCTCTCTCTCTCTCTCTCACTGCACGTACATATATATGTGGGGCTCTCTGTCTCTTTCGCTGTGTGTAGTGTGTCTCTGTCTGTTTACACGCCCAGTTTGCATCACAAACTGTGACAAGGAAAGGCAGGCACCGCATCATCCATCTACCATCTCGAAGCTGCCACAGAGCCGAGCCACACGGGATATTGCTCCATTTGCGCGCCTGGGCTCTCGAGTCTCTCGTGTTCGTTCTCCGTATCCATCTCCGTCTCTCCGGCAGTTGGTGTTGGTAAACTTTTGCCTGATTTTGTGTGCTTTTAACAGTTTTAATCAAATAATTGCACATGTGCTAAATGTAAACATATTTGTTCGATTCCACTAACCAGACACGCCCCAAACAACAGACGACCCCTGTGCCGCTCTCTGCCTTTTTAGATGGTGCTGCAAATTGTGCAAAAATTGTTAAGCAAGAGAGCTACAAAAAGGGGCAGGCAGGCGGTGGAGAGGAGAGGAGAGGACAGGAGAGGCGTAGTATGGTAGGAGAGCACATTTGCAGCTCCAAATGGAAGCTGAAGCTCTACCCCGCCAGGAATATTTACGGATGCAAACGAAACAGGAGAAAGTTCAAACACACAAACAAATGAGAGAGCAAACAGCACAGAAGACACTGCAGAAAGAAAGCAAACTCCCAAGGGGCACGCAGCACTTGGATGCAAATGCAACCACCCCCCAGTCAGTCGCTCTCCAGTCGGTGGCCAATCCCTGCCAGGATTGTAGGACGCGTGCACAAAACAAATTTTTAATTTCCCATTAAGTTTTTCTTGGCCAGAGTCTTCGCCTAAGCCTAAGGGATAATAAGTTGCGTTGCAGCGAAACAGGAGAGGAAATGCCAGCGCGTGCTTTTGTTTGCACGATTCACGTGGCTCAGCGCCGGTCCGGGGATTAAATGCAACTTGAAAATATTAAAACATTTTGCGACAAGTTGGCAAATGAAAGCCCGCCCAATCATGTCAACAGCCAAGTGCCGACGAACAGCCACGAAACGTGTGGCAAGGGAATGGTAGTAGTAGGACTTGTAAAGTGGAATGGGAATGGGTCTGAGACCCGGGGACCGGCACCGGCAACGGCAACGGCACCGGCACCGGCACCAGCACCAGCACCAAACGACACCAACAACAGGAAGGAATGATTTCTTGTGCCAATATTTTTCCAGAGCACACAATTTCGATTTGTCGAGTGCAACTTTGGCGCTCATCGTACTCATCATGGCTGGCGCTCAGCATTTGGCTCCTGCTGCCCTGCCACGACCCAGCTCCTACTCCTCCTCCTACGAGTAGTCATGCTGCTGGCTGGCTGCCGTTCCATGCTCCATGCTCCATGCTCCATGCCTCGTCCTTGACACCCAGTCGACAACAGTCCACAGTCAGAGTCGGAATCCACAGTCGGCAATCGGCAGTTGATGTCTCCTACACGAATACGAATGTCAACGGAACGGAGCTGAATGGCTGCCTGGCTGCCTGGAAACTCTGGCTGCTGCTAAAAAATACGTTGGGTGGAACGTTAACATCTACATGCGCACACATAGCGTATTTATATACGTATATATGTGTGTTTGTGTGAGTGTCCACAAACACAAACACACACTTACAGGAAACAGCTACGACTCTGCCCCATGCTGCAAGGAGGAGGAAGTGGGCTTCGCTTCGAGTGTTCGGGGGGTTCGCGGGTTGTTCGGTGGTGGGGTGTGGGGTGTGGGGTGTGGGGTGTGGGGTGGGTGCTAGATGCTACTCGCTTGCAAATCAAGTGAAATGTTTGCAAATAGAATTTGTCTGTGCTTGCTCGAGTGTTTGACTGAAATCTATATACATATATAGTTAGTGTATGTGTGCCAGGATGCTCTCTCTTTCGCTGGCTCTCCCTCTCCGTGTGTGTGTGTGTGTGTGTGTACATTATGATCAGTACAAATGTGAACATAACTGCACAAATATGTACATAGCAAGTCGCTCGCTCAACGCCCAGACCCCACCACCCACCCTCTCGGAAAAGCCAGGCAGGCGAGCCAAAGAGTCGTCAGCTTTTTATATTTGTGCATATTTGACTCCACTCTCTCTCTCTCTCTCTCTCCTTCTACTTCTCTTGCTCTGTATCTGCGCATCCAGCGTCAGCCATCCGCCGTACAGCCTGTTTGTCTTTCCCCGGCGCAAGGATTAATTAGCGTGCAAGTGTGGCATGCAGCAAAAAACAAAAATTATACAAAAAACCAACAAAAATGAGCGAAAAGACAACAAGAAAATAAATAAAATTCATTCAATTGCATCATTTGCCGAATGAAACTCAATTACCATGGCACCTTTACGAGTACTTTACGCCGCCAAGGCACGGGGGGTTCTTTGGCCTTTGATTAACAATTTGCAGATAATATTGGGTAAATGTTAACTTTGACTCAGACATCTCAAACAACGGCAGGGGAGGCGGAGGCTGGCTTTTGGGGTTATCTCTAATGTGATATCAGACACGATAAGATTACAAAAAGAAGCTGCTACTACTACTACCAGAACAACCTAATTGTTTATAAATGAACAAATTACTCAACATTGTCTACTATCTATTTTTATCGGGCTTAGAGACTGAGTAGAGACAATCCTTGAGCCCACTCCCCTCAAAGTTTATACCTCAGTCCAACACTTGGGTCTGCAAAATTGCAATGAAGACTAATTCACTAATCAAAGGAAAAGTTCTAAGATCAAGGAGCTTCGTTTACTTTGACATTTGTACTTGAACAACGGAATTGTATTGGCGATAACGCCTTGGACTTCCTTTGTTCTTGAAACAGAATTCTCACACCATAAAACAATCCCGAATATGCATCTCCGAACAGTTCAGAATGCCTAACAAAGAACTCAAATAAAATGCATGATAATTAAGAACCAAGTCTGGATGTGACACTGTTTGTATATGCGGAAATTAGTGTACTCTCTATAGGCACGACTTTGTCTCGTTCGTATTTGAATTCAATTAGATGTTATTGCTCTATTATCTGTTGTTCGTTCGTTCGGCTGTGGAAATTGTTGTTTGTCGAGCAAATTAGTTGATTTTCCAATGTCATTGTAAACACACATGTTACTTAACTATTGACCAAATTAATGAAGAACTGTAATGGAAATTGTAGAGTATATAGCATGCCTGATCCATGGATTGAACAATAAATGGATCTCTAATCGAACCGACGAATGCCTGAATTATCCCTCTCATGTGCCATCCACTTCATTATCACATGACACAAGCCGAGTGTGATTATCGCCTGATTAACATTCCATTTGGAGTACATTTGCCTCATATCTGGGTGCGTAGCTTGACGTTGCCCCATCGTCGTTCATTAGCACAGAAAATTATAATATTTTGTCAACGCTGCTGCTGCTGCTGCTTCAGCTGATGCTGATGCTGGTTAATTGTGCCTGACAATCTTGCAAAATATGCAAACGTTTGAATTTGACATGCACACACGAAACGGTTGGCAAATAGCCGTGCAGCAGTGCACCAGTGCAGCAGCAACAGCATCCTCCACTGCCACTGCCACATGGCTCCTCTGTCGGTCGAATGCAAATTGCAGAGCCAACGGGAAGGAGCGGCAAGTGCACCTGCATGCATGTGCAAACATAACGCAGCCAGCCCCTGTCTCCCTGTCGCCTCCCTGTGTCCCTGTCCCTGTCCCTGTCCCTATCCCTCCTTTCTGGCCCGGTCACACGGAAAACTGCATATCACAGCAACTGCAGCAGGAACAGCAGCAGCAGCAGCAGCAACAGAGGCATCTGCATCGACACGGCCTCAAGATGCTGCCCCGGTTGGGTCTGCTCTGGCGAATGACTTTGAAGTGGCAACGCATATAGGGCAGGGTGTTCTTAAAAATTCATTTCATTGTCCTGCATTGTCTGGCGCGGGGTGCGGCCAGAGAGGCGGGCAAATACAGCTTTCTGCAGCGGCCGCTGCAGCCGCCATCATTTCCGTTTTAGAGCTGGGTCCTCGGTCCTGGTGCTCGGCAAAAAGATGCAAAGACAGCTAAGCAAACATCATCAGCACAAAGATGGCAGCAACGGCGACGGCGACGGCAACGGCAACGGCAACGACGACAGGACGCAGCAGCAGCAGAAGCGGCAGCAGAAGCTCTGTTTGCACAACGTACGACGGATATTGTGCTGATGTTTAGCTCTAGCAGAAAGAGCCTTCGCCAGAGCCCTGGTAGTAGCTCCTGCAGCAGGAGCAAAGGCATGCTGCAAAGGCTGGCAGCAAGCAGTCAAGCATTTGGACAAACACGAGGGAAGGAGCAGGGAAACGCCGCCCGCGGACATAATAAGCGTGACCAGGACGAGTACCAGGAGCAGGACCTGCACCAGCACCAAAGACTGATGCAAGAGAGAGAGTCACAGGCCTGCAGCGCAAATCCAGACCTAGGCCTAACCCTAACACAATTTGAGGGCAGCCCTAAGACGACAAGCAGCCCAAAAGAGCCTGTGACAAGTGCAGCCGCAAATAGCCCCAGGATGACAGCCAAGGACTGTAGCAGGGACAAGAATAGGAGCAGCAGCTGGCCAAATCACGCCAGCGAAATCTGTCACAATTACAATAAAAAAGCGAAGAATGCCCAAAAACTGTCAGTCGGATTCAACAATTTATAAATATTTGGCCAGCCGAAAGATGGTAAAGAAAAGCCTGAGAGGGAAGAGCGAAAGAGGGAAAGGAAATGAGGTGCCAAAGAAAATAAAAACCAAAACGAATCTGTCATTGTTGGGCCATTTTTGGCTCATAAATTTCACCTTTGGCCAAATGTTGTGTGTGTGTGTATGTGCGGATGTGTCCCCGCTCCTCTAATGGGCCATGCAATGTGTCTTGATGCAATAGGCAGTAAAACATCACATCCCATTGGGATCTCCCGCTGGGCCATACAAATCGCATTACACGACTTTTTGACTCCGCATTCAACTCTAATTACCCGGTAGTGGATTGTAGTCCTGTCCTGTCTGGGTCCTGTTCCTTGTGCCAGCCGACAGCAGAAAGCAGCAAAGGCAGCACAAAGAACCCAGGATAGGGGCGTTATCTGTTTGTTGTCCTGTTAGGCACAGGGCCCATGTCCCTTCATATGTAGCCAATTTGTCTGCACTTCCATGGTGGATTTGGGAGAAGAAAGCCGGGTTTCACACGGCGCAACCTCCGCCCCGAGACGAAGGTCATTTGGGGTCTATTCTTGGCCCCGCTCCCGCTACCAGCCCTCTCTCAGTCCTCTCTCACAGCATGTATAATTAAAAGAAACGACGCATCGTTAGGAGCGTTATCACCAGCCAGCCAGCATCAGAAGATAATGCTAAATTCAATTCTATTGTCTTGCCCCGAAACAACTGTGCGGCTTGTTCAAATATGGTATTGAAAGCGTGCTAAATGAAAAATAAGTATCTGTGTTTCAGCTAGGCAAATAGAACGCCTCGAAATTGAATAGAAATAATGAAACAAAAACGGAATAATTGTCGCCAAAGGTTAGGGGAATATTCTATGCTCTAAATGGGAGTAACCCTTAAATGGCAAAGTGATCTAATTTCTATTAGCCTCCAACTTATCCATAAAAAGTCTTAACATCTTAATGAAAATATTCGTAGGCTCACGTAGTGCATTTACATTTTAATACAGAAGAGATATGTCATGTTTTATAGAATATATCTCTTATCGACTCAACCTTAGTTTCCCTATCTCTAGATCAGCCAATTCCATGGTGATTTCCTTATACCCCCGACAAGAGTATAAAGATCGCGATATCGTATGGTGGTCCATCATGTTTCTAACTTTCCAAACAGCTTTTGATGTCGTAGTCGTTGTCGTCTGCTATTTGCACAGTTGTTGCATTATGAGACCCGGCAAAATTCCAAATAAATGGGAAAAATACTCGTACAAGCGGACAGAAAACGTTGAAAAAGAAGACAAAACACCACACAACAGAACAGAACACAACACAACACAGAAATAACATTGTCGCGTTAGGTAAACATGATCTGGCATTCGTTCCAATTTCAAGCCTATCAATAATACACCAGACAACTTCAACGGTGTTTGCACAGGCCCCAGCATCGAGCGGTTCTGTAACGATCTTGGACAGTCGCCGCTGCGCTACGAAAACATGGTATATAGCATGGGCTACAGGCTAGGGTCCCTATCTTGACTCGCGTCAAAACACACGTCAAATGTTTGCACACCCCCTCGAAAACCCATCCGAGGAAAAGGCCAAAAGAAAACTGCTGCTTCCGCAGCAGCACCCAACAATGGGCCTTTATCGGTCCTTGGGCAATGCGACCTGTCAGCCCCGGCATAACAAACCGATGGGCATGACATTGTCATGATCGACACAAAACACATCCGGCCAAATGACAAATCTTTGTTGCCAGACTCTTTGGGCCTTGCCCAAGAAAAAAAATCCCCAATTTGTCCCTCATTATTATGAAATCCATGGACAATACGAGTACTGGTGCTCTGCTTCCGTTCGCCGTGGGGGCAAGATCACTCAACGGTGCCGGGCGGAGCCTACCTCACGTCCCATCCGAAATACAGTAGCGGATGCTGTATGCAAATTTCACCTCCATTCAGTCCAAGTGCCGCCAAAGCGGCGTCGGCGCTTTAGCATGCACCTCAAACTCAACTCGATGGCCGGCGATGGCTGGGCCGGGGGCGGTGGCTGCCAAGGGGCTTGGCCAAGTGCTTCTTGGAATGGCTAATGAGGCAGCCATAAAGTTGGTCACCTAATTGGGGCCAAGTGTAGAAGGAGGCTGATTGAATAGCAAACATTTTGAAATTGAAACGCTGCTATGTCTAAGAATTATGAAAATTCGAATGGGAAGACCAGAAATCCTTTTGATTGGCATGCCATAAACGAAAACCGTTTTTATAGAAATCAATGTTTTATTAATGAAAAATTCAACAAGGAAAAATAATTTAAAAAATATGCAAAAGAAATTCGTTTAATATTAATATTAAAATATATTACAAATTTATATGAATTGTATTATTCACATTTACTGGCTATAATCCACAATTGCAAGAGCTTGAGAGTACAATCGTTCATTTGGCGTATGCTTTTTTGTGGTGCTTTGACCAAAATGTTGATTTATTTTGTTGCCAAAAGTCATTGAGGCGGCTTAATGCCTCATATAACGGTTGATCGCGCGTATTGATTGCTTCTGGCTCCTGTTGCTGGTGCTGTTGCTGCCACAGACACAGGCACTGACACGCCACTGCTACTGCCACTGGCTCTTTGCTTCTTTCATTGTTTGAACGGACTGCGGCTGATGCGGATGCGGATGGGCGGATGCTATTGGACTTGATATTTGCATTTGTAATAATTTTTAAAATTAATTACATAAATATCTTCCAAATCTGTAAAATAAATTTTATAATAATTCATTTATCGAAATGCACTTTAAAGTGTGTGCACACACACTGCCACAGCCACTGACACTCACGCGCTCGCACCGCACACACAGATACAAATATTAAACATTAAATGGCCAATGCCAACAACATTAACGGCCATTATTTGTATGGCCTGGACAGGCGGCCGGGGCGGGCAGGCGGAAGGCCGGACAACGTGGCCGCATGAGCCTCCAATTAGCAATAACTGTAAATGTGAAATTTGCACAATCATAAAAAGCCTTTAGCCGCCATTTTTCATTTGTCAGTTGTCGGCAAATAGAGCGCGACACATCCGCCACAACAGATGCCCCCGCAGCAGCACTCAAAGCCATTTGAATCTGCCTTTGACCCGCTGCAAAACGGATTTCAATTTGCATTTCATTCGCGAACGCTTTAAGATGCTTCCTTCCCTTTATTCACAAATAAAGAGAGAGAGAGAGAGAGAGAGAAATACGCGTTCACATGTAAAATTCTATCAAAAATCGCGGCTTTTGCACAAATGAAAACTCACAGCGAAAATTAAGTTTGCCTTCGCGGTTTCAATACAACAAGAATGGCCAGGGAAAATTGTTGAGAGGATCCAAGAGGGAGACGGAATACTCTAGGCTAAACATACATATACTACTAGTCACCGATGATGATGTCTCTCCGAAGATATCCCTCTTTCCTTTGCGGTTTCACTTGAGGATCAACTCGTGGTGGTTGAATATGGGCATCTCCATTGTTCTCATACCTTTGCCAACTGCATCAAATCGATGATACGCTGGTTACCTCAAAGATTTAAACATCACAATTATTCACCCAACGAATTTCTTCCTCTTTTTCCTAGCATCAATGACATTAGCCATGACAAATGCCTAATGCCCAAAGCCGTGGCAGGGAATTCAGCAAGCGCTTTCTATTCTACTCGGGCGCCCACCCTATCGCGACTAACCCTCCCCGGGACTTGATGTATTGTACTTTGAGTGCAAATATTGTGCCGCTGTCGACGCCAGCTCGGCGTGCTGCTTCGAAAATCAAATTCCAATTGCAACGCTGCGTACACGCAGCGCAATTTTTGGACCAGACCAGGTTGTTGGCCCGTCCTAAACCCCAGACTGCCGACCATGGCTTCATCTCCCGTTGTAACGCCTGCAATTCGCGTTATTTGTCTTCACAATTTCGGGTGTTTATTGTTGCTCTGGCTGAAGTCGTTGTTTGTCGTTTTTATGGGGCCGGAATGGTATCGTCCTCATTTCTCAAATCCCTGCCTCTGCTGCTCCAGTACGAGTATCTCCCTCTACTCTACATTTGAGTCTATAAATGTGGATATACATATATTTTCATTACCTTTTGCAGCTCTTGGATGGTGATTAGTCAATGTCCCTGGCTCTGGTATGGTTCTGTATCTCTCCAGACCCTGACCCTGGTTCTGGTATCCTCTAGCCCTGGCCTGGTTCTCGTTCTCCTTATTTATTTGTCCTGTTGCAGTAATCAGCCTGGCAGGCAGGCAGGCAGGCAGGCAATCATCCACGTTCTTATTTGCCTTGGCACAAATCCTGCCCCAGCCATTTGACTGCTCTAAGGGGCAATATTTGTTTAATTTGCAAAAACCCCTTCGTTTTCCAGTTAATAAAAATGACAATGAAGCTATTTTCGTTGCAATTTTTTATTGGTTCAGACCACCTCTTTCGCGCTCTGCACCTTGTATGTCATCAATTTTGGTTTGTGAATTTTTTAAAATGCTAAATTGCCTTGGCCATTGTTGTGTTTAGTGAGCGATAACCAGGCGGCAGTCGTTACACTAAAACCGAAAGGGAGAAAGCCCGAAAAAAATGTGGGAGAATAGCACACTACACTATATGCGAGTATATTCTCGCGGATATATGCGACCAGGGCCAGTCGAGTGTGAGTTTTTTGGTTAAATATTTTATAATTAAAAAGCTAACACCGACTAACACCGTTGGAGGTGTGGAGGTGTGTGTGCAAACAATAAACAAACAAAATCCTTTTCAAATATTTACCGTTGGCATATAGCAAACGTTGACGGTGGCAGAGACACCGACTGCGACAGCGACAGCGACGCCGAGGCCAACGGCCATGTCCAGGCCTTACCTCCCCATTGTCGCCGCCACGCAGTTTTAAATTTAAAAATTCTATTTAATTTTATTTTGTTGTGCAAAAGGAAAGTTAAAAAAAAAAAACTGAATGAGAAAGAAAGTATTGCTTCGGGTTCGTAAGCTTTTTATACCATTTCAGATTAATATTAATCACTATTAAAGAACTATGTATGTACATTAAGTAAAGCCTGTTGAACTGTTGAGATTTTTCAACAGCAAATTAGGTTTCTCACAAAGATTTGTCTTACCACCTACTGTTCCTATCGCAGCTATCTGAAATAGTAATCCATGTTTGGATCTAATTCAACAAATTGCTAATTGTTTAGAAAAATGCTAAAAGTGTTTGTGATATTCATTGCATTTTACTGAACTATGATTGTATGATTATTTATGATATTTATGATATCATTATCAGGTTTTCTATATAATTCTACTGTACATATTACACTGAAGTTAAGAAACAAATAAGTTGTTCGGCCAGAGGGTTTTCGACCATGCATGTGGGCCGATCTGAGAGGTCTCTCGTATTTCGTGAGGCAAACAGAAGGATGGCTAAACATGGCACATGGAACATGGAACATGGCTAAATTAAATCTATTACTGATTAAGAATCTAAGGACATGCATTTACATTTACATTGACACCCTATGCGATGAAGAACCCCTCTCTCTCTCTCTCTGCTTATCTGCACTCTGTTCAAAATCATAATACCCTCCTGAAAGAGTATGCAAAAAGAGTCCGTTGAGTGCGCGAGTATTTGACTGCCTTTGGGTCATTTAATTTTGCATAATAATTTATTTAAGGCTAGAGGAATTTGTTTATTGCATTTATTGTGTTTTATGTTTTAATTTTTCAGCACGCCGCCGCTGAAACAATGCCTATGCCCGGTAGTCTATTGGCATTTCAATTCAATTGCTTTTTGCTCAATTTCTTTGTGTTTCACTCACTGTGTGTGTGTCTATATCCTTTATTTATAACTTTTATCAGGATATACACACACATACTACGTCTGTACTCTTGTGAATCAGTGTATGTGTATTAGGAAGCTGCCAACGCGGCAAAATCCTGCGCATGTGTCACATTTTATCGCAAAATTTCCACTGCGTGATGAATATTAAAAAAGAAGTTTCCATCCCGTACCCAAAAGTGAAAAGCTTCCAAACGAGAAGGAAAATATTCTGTATATGTATGGCACTGAACGCGACGGGGATTAAGGCAGGATGAAGTTTTTGTGCGCTAACACAAAGGATAATGAATGCCAGAAGTGGGGGCAAAATGCTGCAAAAGGGAAGAACTTAAACTCTTAAAAGTGTTGTAAGGTAAAAGATAACCATAAGGAAAACTTGGTCAATTTTAAAGTAGAATCATTGGGGAGTTCTTTTATTTTTTTGTATTCTTTACACAAAACGTAATCTTCCAACCATACAGAACCTAATAGTAGCATTTCTCGATTTACTTTGCATAAGATTTGTCCCTACTCGAGCTACAAGAGTCTTAAGAGATTTATTCAACAATTTCCATAGCTAATTGGAAAAACCCTTCGCCCATATATTGGCACCGCTCTCCCAGCTCCATAAATTTCCCAGTTTTTCCATCGTTTATATAGGGACCAAACAACCCGATCTCTTTTCGTGTAGCGTACAAGGTTGGGGGGGGGGGAACGGTAAAATTCTAATAATTTTTGCGCACTCCAGGCACAAACCGAATCCATCATAAATCTCGGCCCGGCTCGATGACAATGCATCATCCGTGTGCAAACAGAAGGCTAAATCTCTTATAATATCCTTTATGTCCAGGATGCGCCATATGCGTGGATAGGCCAAGGCATGCACATACACACCGTACATGTGTACATGAATTGTATATAGAGGAGTATAGGTTGGGACTCCCTGGTATGCGACTGTGTGTGTGTCTCCAGGATAGAGGCATGAGATTCCTCTTAAATTTTGAAATTAAATTCTGGCAAAAATGTGAAATGAAAAGTGCTTAAAGCGGAATAGAAATACAGAATAAAAATGGCAAGCGGCTCGGCTCGGTTATTTTCTGTTTTGGTGTGTTTGGCTGTGAGCTCTATGTGTATCTACAAGATACAATAACTTGGGCCACTAGTGCCTCCTTGAAAAGTAGCCGAAAAGTACCGACAAAGTATCAGCAAACAAGAGGCCAAAAAGGAGAGCAGAACGCATAAAACAAATGAAACTCTTGTAGCAGAGACAAGGCAGCCGACGAGAAAAGCACAAGAAAATTTCAAGAAAAATATTAAGACAACAACACGAACAACAGCTACAACGGAGTGTGGTACGGGGCAGGACTCGAGTGTCTGCTTAGAGATGGAAGCCGGTGAGATGGGAGCTATAGCTCTAGTTGCCAGCCAGCTTCCTGTTTGGCAGCCCGGCATCCTGCCATCCTCTCATCTTCCTCCCACCATTGTTCCTGCTCTCTTCCTCCGGCTCTGTGAGCACAGCAGACGGCAATAAAATGATATAAAAGTAAAAATCAAAAGTAAAACAAAGTGCAAAGGGGCGGAGAAAGAGACAGCCAGCGAGTCGGAGAAAGAGACGGAGTTGTAGTACAAAAAGGGAGCCAGTTCTTGATCTGGTTGCTGCTTGCTGCTTCAACCGCTGCGGGCGATTCCACGTAGTCGAATCAATTCAAAACAACTGCGAATGCAATTTAATAAAATCCGTGCACGGGCGAATTTCTTTCCAAGGCAAAGGCGGCCATGGCATGGGATGGGATGGGCTGGGCTGGGGTGGTGCTGTGCCCATTGAGTGGTGGGTTGTACGCTTGGGTTGGCCTGAGTTCTGGTTCTGGTCCTGTGCTCCGGCGCCGGCTCCGGCTCCGGCTCTTACTCTGGCTCCGTTTCGGCAAGGAGTAAGGCCAACCCAGCGCAAAACAATAAAGCGCGCTTGTGTACACAAGGGATATGCTCTCCTGTCTTTCAGAGCACACACGTACACACTCCCACGCGTACACGTACACACGCTCAGAGGAAAGGAGAGTCCTGTATTACAGTCGCCATATTGGCAGTCGCCGGTTGCTTTTGCCCATGTTTGCCGAGCGTTGTTAATTTGGCAATACCCGCTTTCAATTATCTTATAAATATGAAAATGCAGCAGCAAACGCTCCAGGCGGCCATTCGTAGAGCGGAAGAATCAAGAATCGTAATGAAAAACGTTTCATTTTTCATTAAGAATATACAAAAGGCAACTGTGCTGTGTGCCTTACAGATCAATCAAAAAATCATGACATTCCCCTGCTCCATCCCCACCCCCACACTCTTCTCCATTTGCTGTTCCAGGACTCAATTGTAAGACGCATGAATGTGGCAAGAGTGAAGCCATGGAAAACAGAGACTCGCGTACGTGCCACTAGTCATTTCCACAGAATATATGTAAGTATGTATCTGCTGGTAAGCCTCTGTGATGCAATTGTGGGCATTACCAGAGTACGATTCCCATTGGGAAATAACCGCACACGCACCTTCTTTCTAGCCCCGGACTAGGCGAGGTCGCCACTCCGTTGCGCATCTCTGGAAATGCGCAAATATTGTGTGTGCACATCCAACAGCCACGATCACCGATCACCGATCACCGATCGCCGATCCCTGGCTCTGAACACTAGTTCAATTAGCAACTGCATTGCACGCGCTAAAATATGCAAAGTGCCATTCACGTTCACGTCATGCCAGTACGAGTATGATCGATCCCCCGAGCACACACCTCTACAGCCAGTGATCACAGCCAGCAAACCAGCAACCAGCAACCAGCACCACTTGACCCCGCCGCCAGATGCGACTCGACTTGACTCGACTCGGCTTGAGGGCTGGCTGCCTCCGATGTTAATGGTGATGTAGTTGCTGGCACACTTTGCACCGCAGATTGCTTATTGGGCGTGTTCCTCCACCGGGCCTATGTGTGGGCAAATATTTAACGCGAAATACCACAGCCAATGGCCAGGGTATGAGTATTGGCCAGTTGCTCTAGTCCCTGGTGGAGAGGCCGCGGCGCTCCTGCAACAATACTTTACCGTCTTTGGCGCATGCGCAACGGGATCGGTTTGCCATCTATGTCTTATTTATCTAGTTATGGGATGGTATTATGGGAGAACTATGTCGATTGACACATCGATGGTTTAGTGATAAGAACAAATTTGACTCGAAATTAAGACTCCGAATATAGATTACAGAATTTCACAGACATCAGAAGCCCACGATCTTTAATCATACATATATAAGCATAGTACCTCATTTACTTTTGGTAATTTTAAGATACTTAAAGACGATATGCTGTTCCATGATCTTATGAACGGTTTCAAAGTAGACCGACCCATCAGGAGTAATACCACCATAAATATAACTACATTTGAAGTCAATTAAGAGCCATTGAATGGGTAATTAAGCGTATTTACCTTTGCCAAAAAAGCCATTTACTTGCTTGCTTTACGAACAGAAAAAACAACAACAACATCCACCCAGAGACCTGTCCTGTCGAAAAAATAAAGAGAATACTCTATCCACCATTTAAAGTCAACCGAGCGCGGCATTTTTGTAGTACTCGTTTCAAACACCACTCATTATAGATCGTAAATGTGGTTGTTGCTGCTGGGACTGGGGCTGCTTGTTTGCGATAATAATGACGCTCGAGACCGAAGCCAGATACCTACAGCTAAAGCCATAGCCAAAGCCCGAGTCAATTCAACGTTAATCACGACTTTTACTTGTCTTTAATTTTTTTGGCAAATAGTAGGCCCAGAGAGAAAAAGAAACGAAATGAAACGAAACGAAACTCTGAAGCGTCTGAGAAATGGGCGCGGACGGATCCAGCACGGCGTCAGTGCAGGTTGAATCGAGTTAACATATACGCAGATCCGAATACAGATACAGAGGCAGAGACATAAAGGTAGATGTAGATATGTATACTCGGATGAGGCTAAGTATGGTCAAGTGGTATGTGTAAATTTTCACTGTCGCTTGGTTATTTTTTTGGTGTTGCTTCTTTTTGGTTTTTTCTGTTTTTTTTTGTTTTGTGTTCGAATTCAATTTAAAATGCACGTAGTTATGTCTGTTGACTTAAGTTTTTGACGGATATTTTAACGATGTGAGCTCAACACAAATTCACTTTAAATGTTTTCGTGTGACGCGGGAGGAGCAGGCACATGAAGATGAAGGTGCCTGAGATGGTATGATGTGGTATGGGTTGGGATGGTAAGGGTAGAGTGTGGTGTGGCACGGCATGGAATGGGGTAACACACTGACAAGCATTCGCGATGACGAACGACAACGACAAACATGTCGAGATATTCACGTCCGAGTGATAATGAGATGCGCGCCTTCTTTCCAGTTGCTTTCTCTCCGTCTCTGTCGCTTTGTGTCTCTTCTCTCTTTCTGTTCATCATCTTCCTTTCCTTCCATTTGTATATTTCTCCTTCTCTCTCTCTCTGTGTGTGTGTTTTCGCTGATAAATAAGATGGAGTTACATTTTTAGGTTAATTATGTGCTAAAGTGTGGGACGGCATACGAGTAGGTAAGGTTTGGTGGGGAGCCAGGGGTTAGGCTGCGAGAGCGAGTGCGGCCCCGTTCTCAAGGGAAAACGTCAGATTTCGTTATATAAAGACCTGATATATGATATCATACACTTCACTTATACCGACCAGCCAAAGTCCAGATATTGGATGGATGCATCAACGACTGCCTCTGGCTCTGTCTCGGACTCTGGATTTTGGCTATTTGCATAGGTCGTAATTTGAGGTCCGTTCACTCAGCAACATCCAAAACGCTCGGACATACACGTATCTACAATTTCCACTAGATCTTGTTTATTTATAAATATGTGTACATATGAACATGGATTGCCAAAATATGAAGGACGACCTGTGGTTGTTTTAGGCAGGTGTATCCAGAATGTTGGCTTTGAGTGGAAGATGGGAACTGTACGAATACCTTAAGGGTGAGTCCTTAAAATCGTGATTTCCCATTTCTTTCTGCAGTAAAATATCTTTCATTTATTTTTTCATTGTTTTGTTTTTCTTATTGTAAAATTTAACATTTAATGCCTCCTTATTATATGGTATCAAAACTTTCAATCCTTTCCAAAAGGGAAACCCAGACATCGTTCAGCAGGGCACAAGACGTCTGCTGATTCGGCAGGTTGTCCTAATAAAAGTCCTGCCAGAGGCTGAACTAGTACCAAAACCGGAACCTGGACCGTTACCAAACCGAGACGACCCAGTCCCAGGAACAGCCTGCTGATTCATTAAATCTGAGCTGGGAAAGTGCTTGTTGTTGTGTCTAGTTTATGGACATGGACGATTCTTCAAAGCGGTGGCAAACCCACAGCAGTAGAGCAGCAAAAGCAGCAACAGCTACAGCAGCGGCAGTGGGCGGCGCTGCACTAGCCGAAAGCTGTGCAAATATTTTATGCAAATGTCCGGGCCAGGCCCGTCATTGCATGGACCCGGCTATACGGCTATGGCTATGGCTGTAGCTATGGCTATGGCTCTGGTCAGAGCCTGCTACGGTTGGGGCCACTGAAACGAAATTAATTTGTGTTTATACATAATATGCCTGGGTCCGGGTGTGCTCTGTTTTCCGCTCTCTGCACACACTCTTCGCACACATTGAAGCTCGTGGGTGGGTGTGTGGGGGGGTTGCCGCAATGAAATTTCATTATGAATATGCCGGCCAGCATCATTATCCTGAGCGGCAAAACAACGCAGTGCAACGCACACAGCACACAGCACGGGATATGCACAAACACACACATACGCACCGGGACACACACATGCAAGGATATGGGGAACGGTTTTATATGAGCTGCAATAGCAGCTCCTCCTTCCGAACCGGCCCCTGTTTCCGCTCTCAGTGCTGTTGCTGTTGCTGTTGCTGCTGCTGGTGCTGCTGCTGCTTCTGCTGCGGTGGCTTTGGCTCTGACTGTTTGTTGTTGGCTCTGTTGTTGCGGTCGGATAGAGAGCGTCCGCCAGATAGGCAACAATAATGCACATGTGTCTAAAATTGAGTTTAAATATACATACAAGCGAGGGTAATATCTGGAGTTCCTATTGGTCAGAAGCGGGCAAATATATGTACTATGCTGATATTTTACTAAAAGGGAATCCTCTTTATTGGCCGACTACTCGTTAGCCTGCCCTCGCAGTCTGAACATACGAGTATACGTATACCGCCTGATGACCAAAATCTGAAGTTAAATATTTCGTGTTGCAGCGGACCAAACTTTGTTCAAGTTGTGCGGGCTGACGGTGGCGCCACCACCACGCACAATGGACGTACTCTACGAACAGCTAGCACACACTATAATTTGTTGATTCTGCCACTTAAAGTCAGGAGCAGGGCAAGGCAAGATTCCAGTTTCATTTAGAGCTCCTACATGCTCCCTGCGTGGCTGGCTGGGAGTGTGTAAATTTTTTGGAAATTATGCCGGCGCAGCAGAAAATCGTTGATTCATACGGTTGACTCCGCTATGCAAACTTAACTGGCAGTAAATCGGGTAAACTGTTGATGCATGTGGCAGTCGGCGCTCTGCCATGCTACGGACCACCCACCCCACAGGAACTGGCCAAGTCATCAGCCCTGGGCCGTATGCATATGCAGGCAACTGCGATATTGCTGCAGCAGTTTCAATTCGACTTCTGGCTACTGGCAACGGACTGCGGCTGCAGTCAGCCCCGTGCCACTGCCACTGCCGCTGCCATTGGTGCTACTGCTACTGCTGCTGTTGCTTTTGAGCAATCAATCAGCGAGCAAAAGTCAAACATTGACTTACAATCCAATCCACGGATTTAAATTGACGTATTTACCTGCGCAACGACGGGGCCGGGTAGACCCGAACGTAGACAATGGCGGCAGGTCCCCGTCCGGCTGCAGTTCTCGATCCGACTCCAGCTTCTGGCCTCTGACTTGGCCGCCATTCACCATTCCCCCTGGCACAGGCCCTGTTCTGGCATTAAATTGGGCGATTCGCCAAATTATTGAGTTGTCGCCGACAGAGTCCAGCCACTGGCCTGCAGCAGCAGGAGCAGGAGCATCACCGTAGGCACCGTAGGAGGAGGAGTACCGGGAGCTGGTCCATCGTCAGGAGTATTCCTGGAAGGACTCCCCCACACGGGGGGTAATCGGGTGGCGGCACAAGTTTGAAGCTCGTGTGCGGGCACGCTGTTTGGCCATTAAAGCTTCATATTTGTCTTTTGAATAATTCAAATTACTAATATTGATTCGGGCCACGAAAAAAAATGTAAACGCATTGTTGTTGCTGCTTTTGGTGCTGCTGCTGCTGTTTCTGGTGCCGTTCAGCGACATTTCAGCATTTTTGGTATGCAACATACAACAGCAACAAACAGCTAGAGGAACAGCAGTAGGAACAGCAACAATAAAACAGTCAACATGACAAACGTCGCGTTGCGTCGCGTCGCTGACGTTGACATTTGGTTGATTGGCGCCCCAGTCGTATACGTAATCAACGGAATGTTGACCACGTCCACCACCACGACCATTCATACGCACACGCCCATACGTACCCCCTACATACCAGTACGCAGCCCCATATATGTATACATGAGGCCCTAGCAATAGCTATAGCGACAAACGATATACATATGCTTGATTGGATACGCGTGTATACGGAAAAACGCCAGGCGGCAGCGGCGTAGTCGTCGTCGGCCAACGGTCATCCAAATCGAAATGGAAATGCGAATGGAAATGGAAATGGCTGCTTGTCATGCGAGTGTCAGCTCCACTGGGGACCGATTCGAGTTCAAGCAGGGGCCCAGGCCCATGCCCAGGCCCGGATACGGATTCGGTATGGATCCAACTGCTTATTTCCGTTTTATTGACAACAACGGTGTGGCGGGGTGTGAGGCCTGGTGGAGTCGTAGCTTTTAACTAGTGTAAATAACGTCCTCATCAAATTGTCATAAGGACCCACCAATACATAGACACCACCCAAACACATGTGCAGATAGACAGCTACGAACATAATACGAGTATGCATGTGCCCCCAGCAATGGCAGCCAGACACGCTAAGCAGGATCTGCTCAATAATGGAATACCCTTACGAATGGGTAGCAATCGCTTTGGAATTCGGTTGGATATAGGGTATATAAATTGATATACTTACGTATATTCGAAAATATACCCGTTCATTTCCACTATTGCACGTCCACTTCAGTATACAACAAAAATGGGCACAAACACAGTCCAAAAGATACACAAATTGTATAGTCTCAATCCCTACCAATTCCTTGGAATCCACAGGTATAAAAATATATTACAATACGGACTATTATTTTAATCCGTTAATGTTTCTAACCACCATAGAAAATAAAAAATAATTAAAATATTGATTAGGTTAAAGAGTATTGGATACACCACCATTAAAGGAGTACGAGTACATACTCCCCATTAGGTAATCATTCCATTTTTGACCTGTCATTTGGGTCGCACACACTCTCTGTGGTGTGGTGTGGTCGTTGTCCTGCGGGAAAGTGCCCGCCCGATTGATAGGGCGCGATAAGCAAGGCCAACTATTTTCATTGTCTGCCATGTTTGCCAACTTGTTCTTAATTAAGCCAAGTTGGAGGGCCTCCTCCACCCGCACCTCCTTCCCCACCTCCTCCTCCTCCTCCATCAGCGCCCCGACTTGGCTGGGTCAACAAGCTGTTCAAATTTCCACTGCCACCAGAAACAGCAGCAGAAACCATTTTGTATTTCTTACCTTAAGCACCAGCTATACTTATATGAGTATGAGTATGGTGTACGGTATACATGTATTTGCCATGCCGCAGGGCCGATAAGAAAGACCGTTGGAGCAGATTGACTCTGCCCTAGACGGAGAAGACGAAGACCGCGGCCAAGCCTGAGCCAGAACTCTATATATAGACGCAAACACACGCTCGCTCGACCTTTTCGCTAGCGTTATCTCCCGCGCAGCCCAGAAGAAAGAATTTGCTCTGTTCTTGTGATTGTTTGCTCTGTGTGTCGTTGCTGTCTCTGTTGTCGTCGTCGTCGTCGTCTCCGGATGCATTCTCCTTTGGGCTTATCGCTAGCCTCGACAACTGTCTTATTATACGGCTCAATGGCAGTACCAGTACCAGTACCAGACCCATGCCCATGCCCATGCCCAGGCCTTTAAGCAGACCCGGGGATCGTCGAGTCGCAGCGATCTCTCGTTATTTGCATTTATGCAGCGTCAGATTAGATAAGTCTTCCTTCTCTTATATGCCAGATACCAGAGCGCTTTGTGCGTCTTCCTGTTCTCGGGTCTCAGGTCGTACCTGAGCAGAGTCTGATAATGAGGTGAATTCCACACGGACCGCGACTTTATCGTACTCCAGAGATAAACGACAGGGTCTTAGCGTTGATTCTCTGCCTTGTTTACAGAGTGCAATTTACAACTTTTCCGAGAACATGTACAAAAATGTGCCGCCCCAATCGTGGTTTAATAATCGCCGTAAAACCCACCTCTCACACACACCCTTCACTCGATTCCAGGGATCGGACAGAGGGAGTCCAACTCCAATTCCAAACTGCAAAGTGATTCTCATGGAGTTGTCGATACCGCGGTTGGGGCATACCCATTCCCCCAACACACTCCCCTAATGCTTATGCAAATAGTCAACAAATATCCGGTGTACGATTTTAGACACATTCAAAATCCCAGATACGTACATATATTAGCAGCGAGCAAATAATAAGCAGTTTTTTTTGTAAACCTGCTCTCCGTCTCGACTCTTCGCAATTTTTTAGCTGAAAATTAAGATCACATTGATGTCCCACTGGGAACGGGCTCTACCTTCGACATCCACTCAAATGGACAAACAAACCAGAGCCACAAAAACAAAAAAAGGCTTGACCAGATGGGAACTCAGACGCGAAAGCATAAGCTTAACAGTTCCAAGAAATTCCTGAACACGTACTACATGGGATGGCCATTAAATGGGGGAAAAAGTGGGCTATGGGCACTTAACCGGAAGGCACTGGCATTCCTCAAACAAGATCGAAGAGCCTGGTAATTCTAATGGATTTTAGATTCTTTAATCTAACGATCCAGCTAAACTTTTCTTAATATTATCTGTTGTATCTTACTATTATTCTACTTTCAAATGAAAAATCTTCTAAGAATATTCGCATTAAAAATCTCAGGATATTCGCAGTAATCATCTCAGGATGAATATCCTAACGAAACCATCAATACTTCGCTTTACTCGTATCTGCTATTGGTTGTAGTCTCTAAAAGCCTTTGAGGTATTTTTAAGACTTAAGAGGACTTTACAAATCGAACAAAGAAGTCTAACAAGTAAACACTTTGTTCCTATCTTATTAATGATCACCATACATTCTTCTTTAGCAGGGGACATAGGTCACAAAATGATTTACTATCTCACTATGTTCTTCTTCCTACTGCTTTCTTATCTTTTAAAAGATATATAGTATATCTTATTCAACCCATCTCAAACTGGATAAATCACAATATATTCTATAGGACAGATAGATAAGATAGACTTGGCTCTATGAATTCCAGCAAAACTTTCTTTAAATGTATCTAAATCCGTCTTATAGATAGTACGAATGCTATGCCATCTATTCTGGCTTTCCTTACTTATTTATTTAATTATTTGTTTCTTTTTATACCCGATACTCAAAAAATATAGGGGTGTATTAGATTTGTGGTAATATTGGATTGTAGCATCCCAAAGGAAGCTTTTCCGACCCCATAAAGAATATATATTCCTAATCAGCACCAGCAGCAAATATATAACAGTCGATATAGCCATGTCTGTCAGTCCGTCTTGTTTGAGGCCTAGTTCTCAGAGACTATAAGAGCTGGAGCATCAACATTTTTGTATCTAGACTCCTGTGATATCAGGGCATATCACTGTGGCATCCACAATTTGAAACATAAGGGAAAACCAGGTGCCCCCTCTGGCGAAGGCGTGCGAGATAAACGGCTGTTATTGGTGTTAAAAGAGAGAAAGAATACAACACAGATTACAGCCGAATACAAAAATATAAATATATCAATAGTGCATAAGGTGAAAAGAAGATAAACGAAGTGCTTGAATTAACATTAGAACAAAAAAAGCGGTCGGGCGTAGCGAAAGCAAAGCCCTCTGTATTAACCAACAAATCAATTCCTCCCTTTTGCCAAAGGTGAAGGGCATTAATCCGATCCGAAACCATTTCCCGATCCTATGAATAATATGTTTTATAATTTACATAAATCATAAGCTCATATATAAACGCGATGAGCACCGGGTGTAAAAGTAGAGTCGCGACACTTGCCCCGTCATCCTAAATTTCCGTTTTCGAAATTTCTTCATTGCTTCATTAGAAGCATAGCATACCAAATTAGATAATTACTATATCCGGTAGATGGATTGAGTTAAAAACGATTTGGGAAAATTTAATATATATAATCCTCTAACCCTACCGGCCAACCATTTTCAGAGTCATTCCACAGACCGGAGGATGAATTTTACAAGTGCTTTCATGATCCTATTTCTCTTCGGAGATGTTACGTCGTACTGCTGCCACACAAAGTGGGCTGGAATATGCCACGATGGAACAAGTGGAACACCATATTGCGCTTATGGAAAATGCAATATTTTCGGATGTAACTGCAGGGGCGGGTGTAGAAATTGACAGATCACTACAAATAAAACAGACATTTTTACTTTGGGCTAAGCGTTTTCTTTAACGAAATAAAGTCATTTTTTTAATTGTCGAGTTAATTCTTTCCAAGAAATCAATTTCACGGACACGCCACACTAGAAGCATAGCATAGCAAAATACAAGGGCTCTTACAAATACCTTTAGTGGAAGTCTATTTAGTTTTCAGAACAAGTTTTGTGGAAAACCTCAGTCTTCACCTACTGACTGAGTATAGGGTACACAACGTTATTTATGGAGAATTATGTTCGCATAAGATCCTGTGACATTGTCCTGTTTAACTATACCAAGTAATCTCCATATTTTCTCTATCAGTGACAAAGATAAATCTTACTCAACCCATAGCCTTATTTACTATTTTTTCCAACCAACAGCTTCTGCTTCCAAAGAACCAATTCTTCTCAAAGCAGCCAATGTCTCCTCCCAAACTGAGTTCCCTAGAACCTCATATGAATATCCCCAGCTAATTATAATCCCCATAGTATTTACATACACCTCTAGTACACTCGAATAGGGGCCACTCTTCCACCATTCGCCCCACTCCAAAGAGCCTTCGATTGGTAGTCGTAGGCGTCATGTTTCGATTGTTTATTATCATCACCTACAGGTGTCGCTCCATAAACATTTTCCGAACATGACGACAACCAATGCTCTCTAGATCCAAGCCGGGGAGCCTCGACCAAAGTCGGATACGGAGACGGAACCAGGGACGGGCCCAGAGACGGTGCGGTGCCACAGCTAGAGAGACGTAGACGGAGCCCAGAGCACCTCTGTATGAATTGAACAATTGCTGCGTTCGTTTGCACAAAGCAAATATTTTACAAATCAAGCGCTTTTCTGATTTTGTAAATGTGGGCTACCAATTTCCCTCAGTACACACGTAGTATACGTACTCCCGTAGTACTTCTCCCTCGTGTGTACACATGAATGAAAGCGCAAGTCATTGGCAATGTGGCATAGCCTCCTTCAGAGATCTACATATACACACCGATACACAAAATCATAAAAAAAGGAGGCTCGTGCCACACAGCGCATACTGGTTCCGCAAGTCCGCAAGAGGCATTCTACTAACAATATTTAACTGAAAAATATTTATTATTTACCAATTTGTTTGCTCGACTAATAACAATAATCGTAGCAGCCACAACCAGCGGATAGCCAGAGAAGTAGGGAAAGAAAAAGTCATTCATAGAGAAAAGAGAGAGGGAGCAGAGGGGGTCCCCTCCTATGCACATAACCATGCCCCAGACCCATTGAAATCTCTATCTGGCAGCCAAGGACACTGCATTGCTATGAAAATCGAATACGAAACAATCACAAATATTGGCAAGCAGCCACTGCAAGAGTGGAGCAGTCGTGGAGGAGCAAGTCGCCCCCATTTCGCACTTGGCAGACATGCGCTAGACGGCGGCTTGTGTACACTCTGCCCGCCATTTGCCTGCGACTCGAACTGGGGATGGGACTGGGACTCCGATTGCTGCGGCCTGGCTGGCTTCTTGGCCCCGGCATCCACATCGACATCGACATCCTTACGACCGTGGCAGCAGAAGCATTGTTTTTGTTTGCCTTTTTGTATTTCTATTTACTCGCAAGTTTAGTTTGAGTTTAAATTTATTCCCACCTCCGTTTCCGTAAGCCACCATTCTACTTCGACACTGAAAGAAAAAAGGTTTGTCCTTTGATGTGCAATTGGATGAAAAATTCAAGAATCTATGCAAGACAAATTGAATCGATTTAACTTAAAGACAAATTTATGCAAGCTTAAAAATATATTCAACTTTGTGCTTCATTTTAATATCCCTTGAATATTAATTTATAAGAACTACTTCATTATTGCTATGGACATTATATCCTTTGGATATTAAAATATTTAATTTCTTTAAATATTAATATTGGTTGTGCCTAAAGTTTTTCAAATTAAATTATTTGGTAAATATAGAGGATATCCATCAGGAAAACCAGATATTTTTCCAAAGTGTGGCATCCTGGCATGCGTGGGCGCTTTGGTGGTGGCAGCGTTTCGATTCCTTGTTGATTCCGCTTTCAAATTCGATTGGATGGCAACGCGGCCTTGGCCCCCCGCACGCTGCCACCGCCGTGCATTAGAGCCGAAGTTGTTAAGCAGCGCTAGATAAGTGCTCGAATAAACATAAATAATAAATGACATTTACTAAATAAAAATATTTGCGTTCGCATAATATTTGAGAAGTAAACTCAAACTCAACAGCTCCAGCCGGCTCTGGGCTCTTCTGGGTCTCCTGGCATGGCCCGAAATGGCCTGGCCTGGCTCTTTGGTTTCTCTGTTAGTTGTTTGTGTCTATGTGTGTGTGTCGGCCATGTTGGCTATCCCCACACACACACACACACACACACTACCACTACTATAAACACTGGCTGTCGTTTGGCTTTTGGTTGATTTCGGAAGCAATTTTGGCACCAAAGCGAACGAACGTCGCGCTTTTCTCTGCACTCTGCTCTCTCTCCCAACGACTCTCTCTGCCCGTCTCTTCCCTCCTCTCTCTCCTCCCGCTTCATCCGTCTGGCCTGTCTATATGTATTATAAAAAGAATCCCAAAAAAAGCCATTGCAAAATTTGTGCTTTCACTTTCATTTGTTTGCTGTAATAACAAGCGCAAGGTAGCGCGCGCATTTGGAGAATGTATTGTAGTTGCGTACACAGAATGTGAGTCTAAAAGAGACAGGGCGCGAAGAGCGATAGAGAGAGAGAGACAGCGGGCGGCAGGGTTCTGGCCAAGTTGATGGGTGGCGGCTGGCTTGTGTTTATTTTCGGATTTGACTGTGCATTTGTTAATGCAAATATACACAAAATTATTACCGACAACATATCCGACAGAAGACAGAGAGGCTTTCAAAGAGAAATGCAAGAAGAAAGTGATTGACATTCACACCTCGATTAAGTATAAAGTTGTAAGTTCGATTCTTTCTGGCTAAAAACAAAGAGCCCTTTAATCCTTTTTCCGTTCATCCTTTCTGGTTTGTGCACTGATAAACTAGACTTGGCCTCATTTCAATCATCTCCATATTGGCTAAGCAAACTCAGTTTAAGATTCCGATTTCAATTGAGCCTTAAGGACAATTACCTGCATTAATTATGCAAACTCAATTAAGAAATTTCCCAATGCTTGTTTGCCCTACGGCAACTCCTTCGAATCGGCAAAAGAAAAAATCGTTCGCTTGAAAATTCATGCGGTCTTTGAGCGCTCAATTATAATTATTTCCAGCGATTTCCGTTTTCTTTACTCTTAGCCAGGCCCAGACGGACGCATCCGGGCAATTAAGCGGAAGCGGAAGCGAACTGCCAGACAACTGCCATTTCCAGGGCCAATCAAGTGGAATTGGTAGCAGCCAAAGAGTGCGAGTGGCTAATAGCAAAAGTTTTTATGCAGAAATGTCTGCAATTATCATAGCCCGAAGTGAAGTGTTTGTAAGTACTGTGGAGAGCAGAAATCCAAGTTGGCTAATCCGCTGGCACACAAAACAAATGTCGTAATTCGAAGGCGAAATAAAAAAGCAATCAACAACTGCAGCAATTTGACGGCTAAGCCGCAACAACAAAACATTCACACAAGCCACAACAAAAAAGGCCATACGCAGCTTCATATTAGCCTGATTCTGATTCCCTCCTCTCCTCTTCGGCCTCAACTATCAATTGTATTAACGCCGCAGTAATCAAATCAAGATCATCGGCCGGGTGTTTAACACCCCCTGCTGGCTTTCCTTTCATTGCTGGCACGGAAATCAAAGTTCAGCCGCCGTGGCAAACTATTAACTGCTAAAACGGCAATGTGCATGAGAGCCCTGAAGACCGAACACAGTTGGATTAACATCGGATCGGGTCAGGGCACGGTATAGAATGGGCACCACCCCTGCAATCAGTGCTCCGTCATCGACACATCTACCCCGGCCCTGAAGCCACTACGCCTCCGCCTCCATCTCCACCTCCACCTCCCCCTGCTGGGACGACCTGCTCACAAATTGTTCGCCCCTTGCAGTCACACAAATGAATAATGAAACGCTTATTGTCGCAATTATTTTATTGCCCTGATATCTGTAGCCTCAAAACATACACCAAAACCCGACGAGACGACACAGGACTGGGGAAGGGGACGGGGACAGGACATGACGATGACGATGATGACGAGAGCCCAAGCATCGGCAGCTATAACGTCCCTTGCTGAGAGAAAGGAGGATCGGTGTTTGAAGACATCTGTATACCCTTCAATAATGTTAGATTATGTGATTGAAAGTAGAGTCCGTCAAAGTCCGAAAACTCTTTTTGCTAAGTACACATATATGTACACATTTACTAGTTATAGGACTTGGACGTAAACCATACTAAATAGGATTATTTCCATACAAAGATAAGATTGTGAAGTACTTTGGTTGCCTCTAGTGACCTATATTGGTTAAGTTTACTAGATACATTCACGATTGAATGTTCTAAGAATCGAGAGCTTATATTTCTATACCATAACGAATTTATATAATTTAAATTGATACGTGAATAAGAATTCCTCCCATCGAAAATCAATTTGGAAAGAGCATTCCCTTCTTCGACTTTCGTTTAACCACTAAATTTCTCTTGTTGTTCAATTCCACTAGGACAATGCCCTCTCGGTCTGCCTTCGTCGAGACCCAGACCTAGAGCCGAACGCAGAACCAGAACCAGACCGAGAACAAACCCCAGGCCTGAGCCCTGCTGATGTATGGCATAATCCTTGCTATTATTCGGGGTTGATTGTTCGTGAATCGGGAGTGAGCGTTTTGTTGCTCTATAGTTTTAGGGGTTGACGTTGTCCTGTCGTAGAGGTCCTGTTCTGCTTGAAGCTGCTCGGTGCTGTTCTATCCTGCCCAAAAACAACAACAGTGCATTAGCACTTTAATGCGGCTAGTGAGCATAGAATGTAGAAACAAATGCTCTCGCGCCCATTTCAATTAAATGCTACACTGAACGGAGCAATGGGAGGGCAGGACCTTCTACAACAAGAAGGAGACCGAGAACCGAGGACGGAGGATGGAGGACAGCATCAGCATCACCCACCCACTGGCACTTTCATGCCAAGGCAATTTATTTCGAGGGTGTTGATGGGCGGTTTGTTTTCATTGGATTTCTGTTGCTGTTTTTCTAATGCCGGACAGGAAGAGCCGGAACTCTGAGCAGGAACTACCACGCCAAAGTATTTCCAATCAAAAGGCGAGAGTCACCACCAGGCTGACGCTGAGGCTGACACTGCGGCTGTAACACTGACTGAGGAGCAGAGCCCGAACCTGCGTGTTAAATGCCAGCATATGTGAAAATAAGCTATGACAAATGGCTTAATTTAGTCGTCAGTTCTGGGGGCCCGAGGGGCTGCGATTGCGGCGACATCACCATCGACAATTGTTTAACATGCTTTAAGCATGTAAAAATATTGGCACATTAAGCAGAGATAACAACAACCTGGCATGGCCCGGCCCGGCCTGTCGTGGGTGTCCCTCTGAAGGTTGAAGATCTTGCTAGTTGACCTGCTGTTAGCATTTGGCACGGCTCTTGGCCCGCACTTGACTGGCGGTTAGATCTAGTATATGTATGTATTTATAAAGGTTGAGATCCTGGGGCCATGCACCTGCCTGCGTGAGGACTGTCATTTTGATTTGCATGTCAGTCAGGTTTAAAAGTCGAGCAAAAGAAAAACTTTTGGGCCATAGAACATCTGCCAGCATTCAGCGGCGCTGGGGTTGGGTCTGCTCTGAGGCAGAACCAGACGCTGGCGACGCTCTGTCGACGGGTTAGACATGATTGACAGTCGCCTTATGAATGGGCGCCCATTGTAAGGGCAGGTACTTAAGCGGAGCTAAACTGGCGACACTGCAGCATTGAGCAGTGCCGAGGGTACGGCTACGGCTGCGGCTGCGGCGGGTATGGGATTTTTTATTAGGATTGCACCCGCGGCGACAGTCGGTAAGCTTCGCTCCATGCGGCGATCAATTACAGAGGATTTGGCCCGACTTGACGTTTACATGTGTTGCGGTAAGCTTTGCAGCGGGGGTGCCACCATCACCATCGCCAACATCGCCTGTAGTTCTGAATATGGCTATGACTCTATGGCGCATATGTATTGGCATTGTTGTATTACTCGCACTGCTGCTCAATTGGCCAGAAAAACTGTTTGAGCACACACTCGGGGCACTCCACTCGAACAGATGACTAAAAAAGTGCATTTCCATTTGCCATTTGTGGAATACCGAATGCCAAATGCCGATTGCTGCTCATTTGATGTGTTGCGGGGAATTCCGCCTGCTTAAATCTTTTTGACTTGCAATTCGGAAATGATGGCTTATCCTGTTTTCTTTATTGGTTAAAGATTCTTCCTCTCTCTGTTTCTGTCTCTGCGGATGAATGGTTTTTGTTTTGATGGCTTAGCTGGCTAAACAATCGACAGGACGAAAGGATCCTATGGACTCTGAATATTCTCAGGCCAGATAGGCTCTGGTCTGTTGTTCTGTCTGTCTCTATTCATGAATGGATCAATGGCAGTGCTGAGCCTGGCGGGCAAAGGGATGCGCTGCCAAATGCATTCACCTTTGAGCTGTCAATTTCTGAATCCGGTTCCGAATCCCAATCCGAATGTGATGGCAAACATTTGCAACAATCAAAATAAATTGAATAATTTTTAATCATTGTAACACCCAATGCATGTATTTGGAGTTCCCTTAAGTTAAGTTTACCAAATCGGATGCTTTTGAGAGTCACAAATAAGGAAAAACTCATGAAATTGGGGCAGTGTGTCAGCTCTGGCTCTGGTTGTGGGCCCTGGGGCTGGCTGTTCCTCTACAGCACTTGAGCCATTTGAAGGGCACACATGGAACCTACGATCCGAATGGGTCATGACGGCAAAGATGCCTGCCACTGCCCCTGCCATTTCCATTGCCACTGCCAGTGTTTCTGCTCCCCTGCTGAGCTATGCAAATCTGAAAGCCCAACATATAGAGGGGGGGAGGGTGTGGCGCCCACTTGACAAATACCATTTTCGAAATTGAAAGACAAACTTTTGAACAGTCGACGTCGTCTGCTGCCGCTCCTGAAAATGGAAATGAGACACAATGTGCACCAGCAGCAGCAGCAGAGCAGCAGCACCAGAAGCAGCGAAGGCATCCGCATCCTGCTGACGAATTTGCTGAGTGTGTTGATTTGTTGATTCGTTTCGCCTAATCGCACCATCACCACCACCATCCGAGCGAGAGCCAGTGCTACGGCCAGAGCCATGGCCAGAACCGGAGAGCTATGTATGCCATGGCCAGAACCGGAGCCGGAGACGGCGACCGGAGCATCCGGGCAGCAGACAAACTTGTCCAGTTTCGAGCATTGTCCCAACTTTGAAATGGTCCAGCGGACTGCTTGCTGCTCCTCCTCATCCGTACGCAAATGTGTTTGTCCTCTACCAGGACATGTGTGAGTGTGAGCGAGTGGGCATGAAAAGTTTCACTCTCCTTTCTGTGTGTGTATGGGTGTGTGGAAATGTGTTGAAAATTTATTGACATTATTCAATTAATTATTGTGCAAATATTTTCGCACACAAGCACAGATACACAGGCACACACAGTGATGCCGCAGAGACTCGTAAGTGGCAGGGAATTTGTCATTAATTGTGAATTAGATTGCATGAAAATTGTTGCCTGTGCTCCAAATTTGTTTATTCTTGTTGTTCTCCGTGCTCGCATTCAATCACTCACTCGTCCATTCACTCACTCATTCATTCGTTGATGCAGTCAGGCGTTTTCCGCAAACAACGAAAAGCAGCAGCAGCAACAGCAGGAAGGAGAATGGTGATGGGGAAGCGCCATGACCATGTCCGTTTCCGCTAGCCGCACCGGAAGCGGTTGCCAGCCATCGCTATCGATATGCAGGATCCTGCTAAAATTCTGCTCCTCTGCCGATGATTTCACATTAATTTCGCCTGCGTATGCAAATAGATTTCCAAATAAATGAATTTAATTTAGTAGGAGATTCTGATTTGATTTTTGCCAAATGCCAAATGCTAGGCTTATACGAGTATTCGTACATATATTTTATCCCTCGTGCCAGTGTGCAACCCAACCGTAAATGCAACTGTTTGTGGAGGCTTGCATTAACTTAATTGCATTTAAATTGAAAATATTCTAGAGTGCATTCTGTTGCGAGTTTTAATTAAAATAAAAATAAATAATCAACACGAAATGAAAATGGATGGTTGGTTTGCATTTTACACAGGGAACTCCTCAATCAAATGGCTTTGATAAGCAAGGACTCGTTTGTAGTATACTCCCCGGTTTCCAGTGATGCTTCTATAGATACATAAATACTCTTTGAGCATATCTTTCGGCTCCCCATAATGGTTATTTTTAGCAGACCAAGCACTCTCCCATTCATTCATCATCTTCAGCTCCTAATGAGTCACTCATGCCACTCGAAGACCTCGTCGTTGGCCTGTCAAAACACAATTTGATTATTAGCAGCGTTGCTGTTGTTGGGGTCGTCTGAAATTTCATCCAATCGAATGGGCTGCTGTTCCCCGATAAAGGTGTGTCGGAGCTGCCAATCGATAAGCCGCCGCCCCCTGCTCCGCCTGCACATCAGTCACTGTCACCCCACAACCAACCACAAATGGCTGCCTGCCCACCCACTATCCACACTCCCACTTAATGCCCGTGCCCCCATCTACTGCCACATGCCGAAACGTGATTAATGCGTTGGCGTTGCAGCTAAGCTCGCTGTTGCCGGCCATCACCATCAGATACAGATACGAGCAAGAGTACTCGTACTCGTCCAAGATATCGGCGAAAAACGTATGGCAGGATGTTTTCAGATAATGCCCTGCAAAATTTCACACCCAACCCGAAGAGATTTGTAATGTTTTGATTGCCGGGAGAAAGCTGGAAGAGAGAGATGGACGGCGCGTGCCGTGGTCCATGTCTGACCAGGGAATCTTTACGGCAGACACGTGCCCGCATTTTCGAGCGTAAGGTTTCGCGGATTAATTTCAATTTGCTGCAAGAAGAGCACAACGATGAGGAGGGTGGAGTGGAGCTTTGTTGCTAATTATGTGTGGAATGTTTTAGATAAACACAGAGCACAATGCAGCAACAGTCAGAGGCACGTCGACGGCTGCACGGACAACCGGCCAAAAGGACAACCGGGCGGAAGGCGGCCACTTGTCAGCTCGACCCGCTGCTACTCCTGATGCGGCTCCGACTGTATTGCTGTTTCTGCTGCTGCCGGCCTAATCCGTAAGTGTCGTTCTCAAGCACGCAGCAGCGGCAGGCGCTGATAGAGCACACACACAGAAACCGAAGGGAATGCCAGAACACTGAGGGAAAACAGGAAACCCAATAGCAAGTTTCCAAAACTAGTTTCAAAATGTTTCACGACTTTATATACGAATTTAGTAATGAAATCTTCACCTAAAAACTAATATAAGATTCGGAAGGCTGATAAAATAATCTTGATAGAAGTTTTTTACAGGTTGGTTAACGTGCATATGTTACAAATAACATGAATAGTATTCGATTGTTTTTGCTTTTTTTGTTGTTTCGCATGTATATTTATTCCCGATTTTAGAATAATTTATTTTCAGTGTAAGTGGGCGACACCAAACGGAGGACAATGAGCGGTAGAACTTACCCGGACGTGTACCCGTACTGCCGGCTGCCCGCTCCCCCGTACATAATGATGTGGCGCTGTCGACATCGACGTGTCATCGACAACCAGCAACGGTTTTGGGTGGGGTCGTATCTGGCTCTGGCTTTGGTTTGGGCCCGGCCCTGTCTCCGTTTCTGTCCCTGGCTCTACGACAGGCAGCCAGCCTGTTGGTCAGAGATAACAGCAATTTATTTTCAAGTCATCATTTTAATTATCCCGTTCGCAATGTTGGGAACAACCTTGCGACTGGGCGCGGTTCGCATTAAACGTGACAACAGCAACAGCTACAGGCACCAACACCAGCGAAAAGAGGAGAAAGAACCACTGCGATGGCGCGTTGGTAGCCATTTTGCTCATTAAAATATAATATGTATTTTTTAATTTCAGAGAAATGTTTGCACAAAAATTTCCTCGAAACAAAGTTGAGAGCCATGCCGCTGTCTCTCCTCCCCTACATTCTCTTCCCTTTTCTCACTGCTTCTCTGTTCTGTGTCTACCCCTCTCGCTGGTTCTGTTTTTGGAGCAGTACTCGTCTTTTACTCGTACATTTCCATCTTTTATTCTATGTCTGTCTCTGGCTGCAGCTCAACCGGAGACCGAAAATCCTTTTTTGAAGCATTTTCCCATTTTCCATTTGCCTAACCGAGCCCCAGAGCCAGAACCCTCTCCCAATCGCCAACCAGCACACCACCTATCCTACCCCCAAAGACCCAACAACCCCTAGCGAACCCCCTTCATGCGTTTTTATAACCGGAAGCGTTCATGAGAAAGTTTCCGCTTTCATAACCGAATTTTAATTAACTTTCGAAAACCTAATTACAAAGTATTATTATAATGAAAAAGCAGTGCACAAAGCGAGTGGAGCTCTCAGAGAGGCGGGTCCATGGGGGTCCAACCATCCAACCATCCAACCAGCCAGCAATCCGAGCGGATGCTGCCCCTGCAGCGACAACCACGTTGCCACACTGCCTTCCTGCCTCCGCCATTGCTACGTGGCGCTGTCTTTGACTGCCACCATGGGGAAAGGAAGCAGAGCGAGAGTGAGGAAAATGCCAGATGGGGCTGGCAATGGAGGCTACCAAAGGCACTACTACTTCCTGTGTATCCATCCGGCATAAGCCGCTGCTGCTCCATGCTGTTCCTGCAGCAAAGGAAAAAAGGGTTGCGTTGCCCGACCATTTTTCTACGTGGCAGCATCTCCACTCCTTTCAGGCCCCACACCCACAACCCCAAACCCGGCTGTGTCTCGTTTTAAAATTAAATATTCCATTAGAAAATTACTACAAGATTGTGGTTCTTTATTAGCAGCAGAACAGCAGCCGTAAAACCTCAAGCCCTCGGCCGGCCCGGACTGGATTTACTCGCAAATTTCCTGCCACAATCCCTACTGAACGGAAACCGAGCTGAATTTCGGATGTATGAAATTTTTAACTAAAAATTAAATTTACAACTTTTTTTTGACTAATTTCTATGTTTTGTCAATAATACAATTCGAGTATATAACACACATTGGATATAGGGAATGAAAAGGGAGAGTGCACCGAGGTCATAGACATGCGATGATTACTCGTGTTTCAATAAAACTCTGACTCTGGCCATCATCAATGTTTAATGACCAACAAAATGTCATGACAAATTGTACACTCTGCTCTGCCAATTTCCTAATGGTTTTGTTTTGGGAAGTTGTAAAAAGTTTAACCCGAACTTGTTGTTTGTTGAAAATGGAATTTTAAATCTGTCTTCGACAGAATAATTACATATTGATGGGGTCGGGTCGCTCACAAGCGGCGGCGAGCCGTGTGGGTGGCATTTATGAGTAGATATGGGAGGACATGGCTGGTTCTGGCTTGTCTGGAGAGCTCAACAAACTCGGAACACCACCATACCATCGCTATCCCCCCCATTGAGCGTCTTCAGCGCGCATGTCTGGCATTAAGGCATCGATATATAAATTGTCGACAACTGGAACTGGAAATGGGGGGTGGCGCGGTTGAGTGGGTGGCTTGGGTGTTTTTGGGTGGGTTGTCGGTTTAGCCGAACCAACCCCAAGACACAGATCTCGTAAGCCCCGCACACAGATGGGGTTGTTTGCGGGAGTAAAATGAAGGAACTCTAACAAAATGCTGACAGTCACAATGTCAAGGAAAAATCGAAATTGAAGCGACAACAAACCAAGCGCCATTTTGTTGTCGCTTCCAAAGCGAGACCCAGACACAGACCGAGTCCCAGTCAGAATTGCAGGGACAGACAGACCTACTCCCCGACCAAGTCCCAAGCCCCTGACGAACAACAAAGCGCGCTCTTTATGGAACAGTGCTGTTCTACCCATGGTAGAGGCCATAAAAAATGTATTAAAGCAAGTTGCCCACATATAAAATGTATATAGATATCTGTCGGTATATAAAAATGGTGACCTTCCTGCTTAATTAAAAAAGACAACAGCTTGTTAAACATTCGCGGGGTCTGCAGCGACCAGATAAATGAACTGTTGGTGAAATTTTAATGCCTCTGGCTACCAGGCCCAGGTCCGAGAATTCTGGAACCATAGATTCTTTCAAATGAATCACACCGATGATAATCAACGTTGGATAGGTTGTAACTGTCGCCCTACCAGGGGGGAAATGCGACTGATCAGGCTGTAGTTGTCGGAGTATATACATACATATATACATAAAACAGAGATAAGGTCCATGATAGGGTATCGTATCGTATATTCCTCTCTTTATATTACTAGAAAGCAAACAGAACAGAACCAAAAGAAGAGGGATAGGTGACTGGAAGTATGACTGGGACTGGGACTGAAACTGGGGTTGGGTTGAGATGGGTTAGTCAGGTCTGGGACGTGGCTGTTTACCTTCTTGTTCCGTTGCAATTTATGAGTTCAGGGCGATAAGAGCGGGGTTTATCAACGGAAAACAACGGAAAACTGGGAAAAACTGCACTCTGCATCTGGGTAGCGATAAGATAGGGATGACACCTCTCGGAACCACTATCGGTCGTTCAATTTGCTGCATCGATACCATGCCCGTAGATAGGACCGGGAGACGGAGGCCAGCCCAATCAATATAGAAATGATTGTTGGAGGTCAGTTGTTTATGTCAACAAAGGTAGGTATTGCTTTGATTGCCTGGGAAATTAAAACTAATTTATAATTTTTTTTTTACTTTTTTCATGTATTTCAAACATTAAAATAGTCGGTTTGTTGCTGTGGTTTTTGTTTTGCATGATTTATAATAGTATTAATTTTAACTAGCTTTAGAGTTTGGATTTTAATTCTTGCTTTGACATTTATTGAATTTCATATTGTATTTATTTTACAATAAATTTCATTTGTTTCAGTGTGTTTTTTCATATTTAAACTATTTTTTTTTATCAAGTTTAATTAATTAGCTTAGCTCAATGTAAAAATGTGTCTTTTTATAATTTTTTCATACTTTACGCACAATATAACTAATATTAAAAATTATTGAATAATAATTGCATTCTCATATTCTTTTCTTTTTTTATGCTTTTACCATTTTTTCTGTTTTTGCGTGCTGCCTTCGTTATTTATGCTAATTAAATGTTAAATGCTATACAATATTTATATATGTTTAATTTTATTTCATGTGTGTGTGTGTGTGTGAGAGTCTGAGGGTGTGGCATAGTTTCATACAATTTGATTAATTCTCAAGTTAGTTTAAAATTGTTGTTGGTGGAGGGGGGGGAGGGTTTTAGTGGGGGGTTGGGTTCTCTCTCTTAGGAATACGTACTATTTATAGATTATTTACAAAATGCCTAAGCCTAACGAATTCGTACAACAACAGAAGACACACAATGTAAATGTAAATGAAGTCTGATATATCTGCACATACCCGATCCGTGGATATTCTCGTATGTGTGTATATAAATGACAATTTTTCATAAATTATATAGTATAAGACGTGACGTTTCCTATGCATGGCCAGATTTCTTGTTGTATTTTGAAGATTCTTAGGGTTTTTTGCTGGACTGCTGAATATATGATGATATAGGGCTTAGTTTTTTGGTTTTTGATCATTTGCGATTCGAATTCGATTGCCTTTGGATAAAGGTTTCACTTAGTATTTGTATTTGCGTTTCTATTTGGGACATTTTAGTTTAGTTTTAGCGTTTCTGACAGAACATTACACACGATCCCGCTAAGCTCACTCTCTCTCCCTAAGGATAGTATCCCTACCATCCTCTCTCTCCTTCTCTGTGTTACATTTAAAATGTTTAAATTTGTAGTTTTAACCGCTTTGATTGTTATTGCTTGTTTCGACAACGAAAACAAATGGCACGGAATTATATTTTTGTATTAGCAAAAGAACATAAAATTTTAACAAAAGTTCTTAGAGCACGGGGGCAGCCACATTGGATTGGTGCCCCCGATCGCTGCACTTACAACTACATCACTTTTTTCTTGTTTCTTGGATTCCCCAACAGAACGATACACCGGGTATTGGAAAGGAAAGGAAAAAACATAAAGGCAAAGGCTAAGACAGTGCTAGCAGTAGTAGGGTTCGATGGGTCTATGTACAAGTGTGTGGGCCCGAACCTGATCTCGATCCTAACCCTGGCTGGCTGGCTACTCACGTGCTCAAAGGATGCGCCCAGGTGCTAAAAGCCAGTGGAACTGCACTCGCTAATTGACAGGCCCATGCCCATGCCCTTGGGTGCCACAAAGCCGCCGCTTGTGCGGGGCCAGGGCTACAGGAGGTTCTGCAGGGCGGCGGCTCCATTGAACGTGAGGCTGTGATTCCAGTTCCGGTAGCTGGCGGCCGCCGCGTACTGCTGGTAATTGTTGTACTGCTGCTGTGCCGCCTGGTGCTGCAGTTGCTCCTCGCTGAGGTCGCTGGTGATGTTCGAGGAGTCCTCCTGCAGCTCCGCCGAGAGCTGGCTGTGCAACAGCTGTTGCTGATGCTGTTGGTGTTGCTGCTGCTGCTGTTGTTGCTGCTGTTGCTGCTGCTGCAGCTTCTGGGAGTAATTAACGACCGATGCTGAGGCAGTGGCCAATGCCGATGCGGAGACTGATCCCGAGCCTGAGCCTGAGCCCGATCCGGAGCCTGAACCCGAACCCGATCCTGACTTGCTGCTGGCCTTGGGTGCTGTGGTTGGTGTGGTATTTGAAGCGGATGTCAGTTGCTGCGCCGCCTGCTGCTGCTGGTGGTGCTGCTGCAAGTGCTGCTGCTGCTGCGAGCGCAGCATCTGCTCCGCGCGCCCTTAAGCTAAGGGGTACTGGTGGTGTCACAAGCTCGTAGTGCCGGCGGGCGCGTGGTAGCCGAGGCTCTGGTAGTACGAGTCCTGGCCTAAGGCAGCGTGTGAGTTGGTCAGCGGGCTGAGGGCGTTGTAACCGGCGTACTGGCTCATATCGTACATCTTGATGTCCGCCTTGGACTCTGTGGGCAGCAGGCGATTGATGGAGAATGGGTGGCTGGAGGGAGTGTAGCCTGAGGGCTCCTGTTTCAGTGGATGCATCGACGAGTGGTAGTCGCTGATCAGCGACGGGTGGCACCGGTTGGCCATCATGGCCGACAGCTCCTCCTGCTGCAGCTGGTGGTGCTGGTGGTGGTGGTGCGTCGGCACGTGCTGTGGCTGCTGTCCCAGGCAGAGCTCCGCGTTGGCATGGAGCATTGCCAGGGCCTCCGCATCCTTGCTGTGCGCCGCACTCAATACATTCACTCCGGCCAGAGACGCTCCGCCCGCTTCCTTGTGGTGCTGGTGGTGCTCCAGTCGGCTGTGGTGATGGTGGTGCATGTGGTGCGAGTCCTCGTGGTCCTTCTTTCCCGGACTGGTCGCCTCCAGGCTGCTGTGCGACGGACTCTTGTGCAGCTGCCGAATGGCCTCCTTCTTCTCGTCCTTGAAACGCTTCTGGCGCCGCAAGTAGCATCCGTTCTCGAACATATTCCCGGAGTCGGGATGCAGTGTCCAGAAGGATCCCTTGCCAGGCTTATCAGGCGTCCGTGGAATCTTCACGAAGCAGTCGTTGAAGCTCAGCGAGTGCCGGATGGAGTTCTGCCAGCGCTGCTGGTTCTGCCTGTAGAAGGGGAACAGGTCCATGATGAACTGGTAAATCTCCGACAGAGTGAGCATCCGCGTCGGATTATTCTGTATGGCCATCGTGATCAGGGAGATGTAGCTGTACGGCGGCTTGGCGTGCGTGTAGCTGCGTCTGTAGGTCGTCGGCTTGTCCACACGCGATCTGCCCAGCGAGTTGGGGGAGCCAGTCTCCATTTCCCGCGATCCAGGCGGCATCGGACCGTAGTTGCCGCTTAGGCCCGCCGCCGACATGCTAGCCGCTGACATGGCCATGCAGCCGCCCATGTTCCCGAGTGGAGAGCCCATGCTCGCGTAGCTCATGGAGCTGGGGGTCATGCAGTTGCCGCCCATCGAATTCATAGCCGCCGCTCCCATGCTGCCGGTCATGCTGGCCACCGCCGCCGAGTCGAGGACACTGGAGCCGAAGGTGGCCGCCGCCTGGGGAGATACCGAGGACATGCCACCCACCGGGATTCCCATGCTGTTCATTGTGTAGGCGGATCTGGCCAGCGGGCTCATGCTGCCGCCGTTCGAGGTGGGATTCGGGTTGTTGTTGATGCTGGAGGGCGGAGGGCCACTCGGCGGCGGGCCCCCAGAGGACATGCTCACCGGAGCGCCGCTGCTGGGCGGCGGCTCCGCGTAGAGCTTCTGCATGATGTCAATGGTGGTCTGGTGGGGGCTACCCTTCAGAAAGCTGTTCAATAGTTGCGCCGTTATGTTGCCGGCTTTCGGACGCACTGTCCCCAGGAGAAGCGAGGGAAAGTTTGACGCGTGCAAGGGACGCGCACAAAAAACGGAAAATTAAAAAAGTTCTATAGCTGGGTTTGCCGAATTTTCCCGATAATTTTCGCTCTGCGATCTGCGATCGGGCTTTGTTTTATATTATTTGATGATATATTATCTTTTGTTCAATGCACTACCACTGCATTTATTGATGTGATAATTATTTGTGGCATGTTTTTGGGTGGTGCACTGCACTTGACACTTTCTTCAAAGTTCTACTCTCTGTTGTGGGTTGTTGGTTGTTTGTTGTTGGTTTTGGGTTTTAGCTTTTCTTTCTTTTTGTTGAGATTTGGCTTTGTTTGTGCACTAAACACTTTGATTAATTTATTTGTGTGGACCGGCCCGCCTGATGCCTTAAGCAAATTTGGCAATAAAATAACGTGGCAAATATGGCTCTATTTTTTGTAATACTATAATTCTCTTTTTGTCCGCTGCTCAGAGCCCTGCGCCGCGCCGCAACAAAAACCGACGCACGAACGTGGAACGTGAATTGTTAGCTGGCTTTTGGCCACTGAAGCTGTGGATGAGGCTGAGTACTGCTGCTGGCTGCTGGCTGTGGCTGTGGCTGTATCTAGAGATGGAGCTGTAGCTGTAGCTGATGCTGAGGTTGAGTCTGCTGCTGCCGCTGCTGCTGGTCCGCTCGAGTGTCTCTTTGGCTTGAGCTCTTGAATGTGACTGTTTGCAGAGGGGAACGCTTGTCTACTATTTGGCTTGCGCTTGCTGCCAACAAATATTGTTCGAGCCGCGCTCAAGTGCCGATGCCGATGCCAGCGTCGACGTCGACAGCAGTGTGTGGCAGTGGCAGCAACAACTCTGACTCGTTCTCACCCACGGCCCAGAGGCCAGCACACACACACAGGCACACCCCGAAACAACTACAACTACAACCACCGTCGCTTGCTGAGGCCTTGCCAATGACAGGCTCTCGCTCTCTTACGCACACACCGCTCGGAGCGGCGCAAGCGCATTGGCCGGAACGCGGCTCTTGGATCAACAGAGCAGTTAGCGGACGCGGGTTGCCACGACAACTGATAGTCGGACGGGGGCGTGGCCAACGTAAGCAGCGAAAGAGCAAGAAACGCCCTCTCATGCGATATGGAGCAGCTGCATTGCACTCATACACTTATACTAACACACACACACACATACACAGATAGCGCCTAATGCCAGGGCCCGGGCCTGGACCTGAGCGACGCCATGTTACAGTTAACGATTTTCCACTAATGCGATCAATAATCGCTCGCTCCCGCTTCCACTCGCACGCTCATCCGCAAAAAAAGCGACTACGACTGGTACTCCGACTCCGACTCCGATTCCGATTGAGACAGGGGTCTTCTGCTCCGAGCGCGATTTCGTCTGGGGTTTGGTTGAGAGACTCGACTCCTACTACAGCGACTCTGAGTACTGCGAGACGATGCATACGACGCTCTATGTTTTGCCAGAGAACAAAAAAGAACGCCTTTTGGCTCCCAAAGAAGACATTAATAATACATATGTGTGTGTGTGTGTGTGTGTGTGTCTGCTGTTTCTTTTTTTTTGCTCATTCGTTCGTTTTTTAGACCCTCTGCACATTTGAGGTTAAGGTATGCCAATGTCACTCTCATTCATTCTCATTCACATTCGTGGCATGGCATTCGAGGCATCGCGAGCGGCAGCAACAGCAGCAGAAGCATCAGCAGAGCGCATCTTTCCTTTTTGGCAAGTCATTGCGAAAGTGACCCAGTTCTGGCCTCATACCCATCACTACCTGGTGATGGAAACTGAAACTTAAGTCTGGACCATTCATTGATGCAAATGATGCAAAAGAGCGCGTGGATGTGGAATACTTCCTGGTAGACAGGCTAAAGAGTTCTCCTGTTTTATGGCCGCGGATAAAACGCATTTTAATTTCGGTTATAAAGAAGACTCGGAACGGGTTCCGTGATACACCGTACGCCGCTTGACGCCTTCCATTGTGCATTCCATTCCGCTCTTAACCCTTTCACCCAGCCAAGTGTGCCAGTGTCTCTACTTACATATGTATATGAGAGTGAGTGTGTGTATCTGTGTGATGTACGGGTGTGAGTGCCAGTATCCATGAGTGTGTGAGAGGCTCATTATTGCAGCCATAAACGAATTGTTTGTTTCATTTCTCAATGAAACGATGTACTCAATTGAGATCTACCTGAAGATTCAGATATTGGCGGAAATTCCTCATTTCCCATGTTGTCACGAAGAATTTTCCGTTCCGTTCTGTTTTGCTAATAGTCTAGAATAATATATGATTTCTCCTTTATGATACTGAATGAGGGACGGGACGGGACCCCTATGTTATGTTGACATTTTGGAACAAATAATAACAAACCACCATATATGTATGTAGATAATATTGAATTATTCGAAATTTCTGCTCTTCATTCTATTAATATTTCAATCAAACATTGACTTAATCAATCTTATTTCCGGAAAATCGAAAACCTTTTTTAGTGAGAATATATCGTATATATGTATGTTTCTCGTATTTTTGATTAAGTTAAAGAAATGCATACATACTCGTATATGTAGATGTATATCTTTTAAAAAACAATAAAAAGGAACATTTTTTTTATATGCATTACCAGATTTACGAATAACTCCCCCATAATCATCTATGGCTTAATTTATTCACTCACACAAGTACATAAATGCGTTTAGTCGTAGATCTACAAATTTAGGTACAAATTTGTTTACGGCATTCCAATATCTATATCACATCAGCACCATTCTCATCACACATCTTGGAATATACTTTATGTACATATATATATATACATAGGTGCATATATGAGTATCTTTATGTGCACTTCTAATCACTTTTATTATATTTCACAGGCCGTTCAAGTGGCTCTGGATCATTAATGATTGTGTGTGCGTTTGTGTGTGTTGTGTGTGCTATAGAGTGGCAGAAGCGCATCACGCTTTTATAATAATATACGAGTATATCCGTACGGTAGACTTTTTTGGCGTAGACTCTTGGCAAATACTCGTAGTAATGCCAGCAGTCCAAAAATAAATGTACATAAATGTGTACTCGTATTTATTTACCTTTTAGTCATTTATCTATTTATTTATTTGCTTTAAAAGCGCGCCACTGTAGGTTGTACGTATGGGGGTTCCATTCAGTTCGGTTTCACTAGGGTTGGATTGGGTTTTGCAACGGCACGATTTGATACAGTGCGGGTTCGGCTGCACTCGGATGGCAAATCGGGTCTAAATCCTGCTCAAACTTTTTAATTAGCCCCAGCCCCAGCCCCACCTCTAGTGCAGCATCCCCGCAGTGCATTTATGGAAAATATTGACTTTACTACTTTTTCCCAGCGATGTTTTGATTTTGTTGTTGATATTACTTTAAAATGCTGCGCTTTTTGTTTGTTTTAAGCATTTCATTTCTGTGACGCATGCGCCATGTGGCAATGACTTTACAGAAACCCATACATAAATATATTTATATCTATAAAAGCATTTGACCAACATTTCTCAGATAGATGACGTCTGCTGTCTGCCTGCCGCTGCCGCTTGGCATGTATCCGTATCTGTATCTGTATTATATTTATTTTTATTATTTGTGATTGTTGATTTATTTGTTTGTTCAATATTTTCACACAAATTAAAATACTTTGCCCACTCGTTGGCCTGTCCGCGTCCGAGTCCGCATACAAATCGGAATCAACGGAATCAGCGGACAGCGCATAGGGAGCATCAATGTCGGTTAAATTGTTTTTCTTTCTGCTCATTTTTTTTGGCTTAGCCCAATTAACGGTACTCATTAGTGATTGTTTAATCATTTGCCCCAACAGAAGAAGATCGCACCATTCTAATATCTGGGACAAACAAACCCCCAGAGATCTATACTTTTTATGACATTTGCTTACGATTTTTGCAACTTAATCGGATGGCACGTGATTTCATTTGGAGGCTGGTTCCCGGATATCTTGTGGGTCCTTTGAGCGGAATCCTGTTAGTTTTTGATTTTGGTCCATACCTATCCGCTCATTCTTTCCAGGTGAGAACTTAATGGGCAAAATAGCTACAAAATAAGCGGCCGATACAACCAAATGGAAGCGGAATATTTTTTTTATCATTTCCTAAGCTTCAGTTAAGTAATATCACTTTCTATATTGACTAACAGGTTTTACCTAAATTTGAAATCTTGTTTCGGTTCTTTTTAACAAATTAGTGATCAATTTATTTCAGAATTCTCATGAAATATGATTGAGTGTTCTCTGAAGTGTAGTTTTCCAACCTACATATATAGTAGTATTCGGGATATCTTGTATATGTTAGCCGTTGTCTGAATGGTTCTGTATCTACAATATGTATCTATATCTTTAGCGTCTCTGTGTTGCGTGTGCCGTAATGAGCGTAACCATAAAAGCGTCTTTTGTTTTACGACCGCATTGCGCGCGTGTTTACCGTAGACAACAATACAACAATGCCAATTTTATGGCTGCCCCTGCCACGCAGACAATGCCCCGGCGAACCGCAGCGCAGCCGAGACCAGCATCCGCAGATACTCGTACTCGCCGCACTGATACAGCAACGTACACACCCGGCCAAAAGGTGACACCGAAGCTAGAGCAGTTTCCAAAGGGTAAAGGAAAGAGCGAACGGGATGCCGATGCCGATGCCGCGGTCTTGCATTAATTAGAGCGCGTTGGACAGAGGGCAGCCAACCCATGAAGGGTGGCGGACAGGGTGAGGGACAGGGACATGGGCAGGGCTCCGATTACTTTCTTCAGAGCCATAAAACGGTGCTCTGGAATGCTGGCATGGGATGCTGGAATATATGGACTGGCGGCTCTTATCTAAATTAGGATGTGGCTTGTTTGCGCCCGTGTCTGCTCATCGCCTGCATTATTTGCGTAGGTGTTTCATTTCCGTTCCACAATCTATCCGCCGAATGTTTGCCGGCGTACTCATCGTACCTTTGCCCCTGAACTCATCTCGACACCGAGAATATCCGTTTTCCTTACTTTCACATGTGATTTTCTTTGTTTTCTTATCAGTTTTGGCGCGTCAGCCGTCGCCGTCGCCATCGCCATCGCCATGATTCACATTTTCCTTTGCCGCCTCGTCTGTATGCTCAAAAAACTGCACTTTTACAAGTCAAGACTTTAGCGCTGCAGCAGTGACGGTCGGCCTTGGGTCGGTCGCCTTCGATACGGATGCGGTTCCCTCCGCCGGAGTTTGTCGCATTTCGGCGGAGTGCGTGCCTTATCGGGGTCGGTTCCACGCCACTAGATACCGCTTAAATCACAGCCTAGTCGTGGTTTTTGCTTGAATTTTGCCACTTTTATCTATTTCGCTGCGGTTGGCTATAAAGTCTCTGTGCCTTTTATCTATGTGCAAACACGCGAAAGCAATGATATTAAGACACTGGCGAGGCGACCTTATTTCCTCTGGCTCTGGGCCCCCAAGAAAACAACTAGTTTTATTCTTTTAATTAAAAAAAAACTGTTGCTCCCCTTCGTTTGTGGAAGAAGCACTAAAGACGTTACGGTCAGTTTAGCAATTCGTAAAAATGGGAAAATTACTTATAGAAAGGACCAAAATGAAATTTAATATTGGGGTTGGGTTTTTCAAAGTGGTACCAAAACTGATTCATATGAAAGTACGTAGAAAATGTACAATTAAGAAGAAAGAATACTTGAAGAAGTAAATAAACAATACATCGAACTTGAACACATTTTGGGTTTGTTTTCCCTTAAATTCATTATCGCCATTTAGCATATTTGGATGGTATTTTCCAAACTATCCATTTCGCTTAAATCAATTGAAATGGTTTACTTGATTAGAAGCCCAAAAGCCGGTTCTCTCCCACAAAAAACCAGTCCATGGATATCGTACTCGTACTCGTACTATTGAGAGCCAGCACCTCCACACAGAGGTTTGCCCAAATTGATCATGCGAAAGAATGTTTTCGAGATTTGTTTCTGTCTGTTCTCTGCTCACAAAATGCTCGGACTCTTGGAAGTTAGCACATGGCTGCTAATTAAGTATTCGTTGCCCGAAAAATTAACTTTCCAGCTATGGGCCTGGACTTTAGTGGCACTTTTGTTGTGGCAGCCGTATCTGGCGACAACGAGACTGCGGCAAGTTTTATAAAAAAATACACCTATTTTTTATCTATCTATCTGTCTATCTAACAATATGCCAGGGCTCAGGCCTGGGCATGGGTTTGGGACCAGAAGCCAATGACGAGCCGTAGCGGCAGCCGAAAAGCTGTCAAATTGTCGAAAAAATTATTGTTATCGTGCTTCATGCTCATGTTATTGAGTGGCCGGCCATGTTCACACGGAGCGAAGTTCCACTTCCACTTCCAGAAGCAGAAACAGAAACAGATACAGATATAGCCGCAGAGATACATTTGTATCTACACATGTTGGAACAAACAATTCAATTAATTGTTGTAGAGCGGAATATGTCACATTCGGGGATATGGATGGTTAAGTGCGGTGTTTTATTGTATGTAGCTTAACTTTTCGGTAGTTTATTGATTTACAAGCTTTGGGTCGCTATCTCAGATAGATGTATATTTACGAGTACTCGCACTAGTATAAGGGGGAGGACGTGGAGTCCACCCGGTAGGTATCGTATCAGATTGGGGACTGAGACTGAGACTGACACTGGAACTGGGCCTGGCACTGGGACTTATCGCAATGCGTTGTGATTTTTGGAGTGTCGAAACGCCAAAGCAAATATGATTGAAGTTTTATTTGCTCAGTCCGCCCGATTGGGTCTTAATTACTTCCGAAAACAATGACAATGATGATGACCAGTAAGACGAGGGGAGCAGTGGAGCTAACTCCGAAGGCATTAATCAATTTACAACGAGATTTAGGCAAGGGAATCGGTAAAATATAAAATAAATAAAAATACAAATTTGAATACCGGTTTCTGGTTTCTGGCGTTTTCTTCTGGCTATCATTCATAAACTTTAGCCGGGGCTGACACGAAAATTAGCTCTTCAGCCAAGGCAGACAGCCCAGAGATCGCTACGAGACTGGAGCTGAGCTGAAGATAAAGCGGAGATGCTGATGTTGAAGCTGATGCTGAAGAGATGCAGACTTTGGACACCTGAAGAGCACCAGCACCAGCACCGGCCGCATAGCTGTTGATCATGGTGATGACTATGTAAAAAGCAAACTGGCACACAGCTTTAGATGCTTGAGATGTGTTGGCCGTTTGTGTTAATCCCATCAAGACCCAGCACATTATGAAGTAGCAACAACACGGCAGCGCATAGTAGAAACTGGAGCTGGAAGATGGAAACGAGTTGGAGTTGGAGTCAGACTTGGAGTTGGAGTTGGACTTGGAGCTGCAGCATGTGGTGAGTGCTCGAATGTGCTCCAATGGAGGCTGGCTCCATCTCTACATCAACGGCACAAGTGACATAAGTGGCGCTTACACGATGATGCGTGCGCATCCAACAAGCAGCCAGTCAACCAGTCAACCGGCCAGCCAGACAGCCAGCCCCACACACGGCTCCAGCTCCAGCTCCAGCTCAGGGCTTAAAGGTTGTCTTCATCCAGTTTGTAAGAGTCATCATCATCATCGTCTTTATGAGGAGGATCATCTGTGGGTCAGACCTCGGCTCAGGCCCAGAGACCCTGTCCCTCAGCTGATAAGAATGTGTGATGTTCCATGGAGTTGTTAAAAGAAGCACCGCATACTGCCGCTTCGTGTGTGGTCCGTCATCGATTTCGATTGATAACAGAGTTTTGGATATCTCTGCTCTATGGGTCACACATCTGGTTGCGGTTCTGTCTCTGTGTCTGTGTCTGTCTCTGGGTGAGTCTCCTCCTGGTTGGCCATACGCATGACGTGACGTGCCGCTGACGTGCCAAGTGCCATTGAAAATGGCAAGTCATTGGCATTTCAACTGGACATGCGGCACCCTTGTTAGCCAGAGTCTCTCTCTCTCTCTCTCTCTCGCTCGCTGACGCTGACGTTGACTCTGGCTCTGGCTCTGACTCTGTGGCAGTGACTGTAACCGTCGTAACATCCTTCGACGCATAACGGGCAGGACAGTCAACCAGCTCCATCTCCAACTCCACCTCCGATTCCGATTCCCTTCCTGGCCCTCAGTGATGACGCAGCAAACAGGCAAAGCGTTAATTTAATAATGGCCAAAATATGGAAGGCAGTCAGTTAACAATAATTTGGTGCAATATAAAATATATGTACATATGTATGTTGTGCCTTTTTGACAAGGCTCTGAAGGTGTGTTTGTTTTCGTGGCTGCTGCCTATAATCGTTACACTTGGCTGCACCAAAGTCACAGCTAGAAAGTCAATGACATCTAGAGCAAACAACCGAAAGTTGGTTTCAATCAATAAAAAAGAGAGTGAAAACCAGAAGAGAAACTTCAGCAAAGGAAGCAGCTATAGGATACACAACGATACGGCCGGATTTTTTTCCATGCGTGATTTTTACGCGTAAGATGATAATGTTACATGTATTTAGAAGGATCGACTCGGAAAACAATACCAAATCAATTAAGCACAATCCATTTTTCTAATAAGAATGCTCAAGAGGTGGCAGCTGACCCCCTCTGCCACCCCCTGGGTACACCCTTTGCTATATGTACATATATAGATTAATTCATGAAATGTATTCCTTATGTATGCAGGCATTCTCAAAATGCCACAATAATTGGCTAGACAAACAAAGATTCCCAGACTGTGGACCGCAACACTTCATAAATAGTTTGCATTTGCCAGCTACTGCAGTATTCCATGCGATACCATACCATACCATACTCCTCCTCCTAATCGAAAGACGGTGTGAAGTTCTTGTGATTCACTCCACTCGCCTTTGGTCGGTGCGAAATCAAAGAGATCTCAAGCCAAGCGGCGAGCAAAAGCATCATAAAAAGGTTGTATCTTGTAGATGGCAGCCAGAAGAGTTCATTGATTTTCTGTGGGGCAACTCAATCAAAAAATAAAAAAAATCAGAAAAACATAAAACATAAAACAAAAACAAAACAGAAGAACTTGGGAAAACGCGCACGGCGGTGGCACTCTATTAGCACCTTTAAAGCACAATTTACAACAAACATTTACAACTGTCAATTGGCAACAAAGCAAGGGAAGGGCCAATGGCCAGAAAAGAGCGGCTAAGCCCAGGCGAAGAATTAAGGATACAGGTCACACAGCAGAGACACCACACAAAGGCACCGCCAGTTCCAGTCACAGTCCCAGTGCCAAAGCCAGTGCTGATTGATGATGATTTTTAGGGAACTGGGACTGATGAGAGCTGACGAATCGACGGCAATTTGTTAGCATTAACACACAAAAACTCTCATTGATGAGAACGTGTATCAAGAGCATTTAATATATATGGATATATCTGTCACACGCTTGTGTGTGAGTGTCTCGGTGATGCAGTTTAAAAACGAAATTAATAAAAATTTCACTTGAATTGACAAAGTGGCCGAACGCCGTGACGTTCAACTGACGACAAGTGCCACTTGACAAGCTGCCGAACTTGAAATATTTTTTCCACAATAAAGACTGGCATAATATTTCATTTTATATAGAAGTCTGACTCGGACTCGGACTCGGACTCCTTCTCTGCTCTGGAGCTGGGGTAAGAGTTGATTTGTCGGGTAGCTGATGTTACCTGTCCGCTAACCTCGTCGCACAGCTGGCGATTAATCTTGACATTGGGACGATATACTGACGACATGTACTGTACGGACAATATACGCCATATTCTGGCATATATAAATGTTCCATTGTTGACAATAAATAATTTAGCCGTATACACAATCGACGATGTCGAATCGTTGATTGTTTAGCCTATGAAAAGACGCTCTCACAGTTCGTTTGATGGCACTTGCATGTGAGATCATTATCATTGGTCAGGCTCACGTGCAGAGCACGCGGCGAGGACTTGTAAAGGGATGTACAAATAGATTCCCAGGCCAGTACTTCCCAGGCCGGTGCTTCACGACAAGTGCAGGTCAGCATAATCACCATCATCATCATCATCATCCTCGACATCGCCCTCGCCATCGCCATAATAAACCGCAACTACTTTAATTACACACTTAGCCTCGAGCGAAAGTACACTGGTCATCACAGTATCTAACAAGTGATGGGATCATGAATACAAATTAAAATAGAGCAGAGCAAATCGATGAAAATTTCAAATTTCAAATAGTTTTGAATGTACCTACCCACAAAAATAGAAGTGCTAAGGATGATCTATGGAAGTAAATTTTATTGTACTATAAATTCTGCAATACTCCTTTGCCACAAACTAAATTGTATAACACATGCATTATTATTGTAGTACTTGCGGATGGATATTGGAATGTTAAAATTCAATCAAATCTCAAATTTATTTCAACACCATCTTCACATCCCGTGAAGAAGTCTGATCCCAATCAACCCTCTACATTTCTGAAATACACTTGTCAAGCAATCGTGAAGCATAAACCCTGCGGAGCAGTGTAAGTAGAGGTTAATAACTGTAGTTGGCCGTGGGCGTAGGTCGTGGGGGTGTGGTGCCCGCTCGGCAATTGTAATGCAAAGCGCGCGCGCGTGTGTGTGTATGCTTCCAGCCAGGATCCCCTCGGGCGCATTGCAAAATTCAGTTTCATTCGATGCCAAAGCTGAGCCTCGTCTCGACGCTCAAGTGGCGGCCCGCCGGGCTATTGACAGAAATCAAAACCGGGCCGGGAAACGGGTGCAGGGGATGGAGCACGGCTCAGTGGGATCAGCCGGCAGTCGCCCAAATGGCAAACGCTTTTCGTAGTTTGTTTTTTGTTTCGTTTGGTATGATGTACATACATCGTCGACAGTCGGATGCCGGTTGCCGGTTGACGGCTTATCACGGCATCAAAACAAATTCGTTTGAAATTAATGCGGAGATTTGCTTTCATTAGTTGGCTGTAGCTGTTGCTGTAACTGTAAGCAAACACAATGGGTGGAAAGCAGGTCTAGGCATTGGCATTGGTATGGGCAGAAACCACCAGCCAACATTCGCATCCACGACACGCTCTGAGCTGCGGCTAATCCCTAAGCAAAACTTTTGGTTGGTGGAAGGTCCCTGCCTCTTGCTTTTGGGCCCAACTTTCAGTCCTGCCCGACACGTGGCCCTCAATTGTTACTCAGTCCTCCCCCGGCGCTGCCCTGCCTTGCCCCCGATTGTATTTGGAATCGCTTTTCGGGCTGCGTCATCACTTTGCATTAAGGTGAGAATCCATTCTATGGGATGCATGCCCGTTCCCCCCGTACCTCCCGTTCCTCCCGTTCCTAATGTGACAGTTTAATTGCAGGTGAGACACACTGGTCGCGTGGCCAGGGAAGCGTCGCTGATGCAATTAGACAGCCAACGACTTTCCCTTTGTCCTACGCTGACTTCTCAGCTGGTTGTGCGGGTGAGCACAAGGTTCTGGGCATCGATGTCCTGGTTGCTGGCTGCCCCCTGTTGTGCGGGTGCAGTGCCACATGCCAGGCCAAAGCTCCTTCCTGGGCACAATTGAAAATAGATGACTTTGTAACCGCTTTTGTCTGAGGTGAAGGCTTTGTTGCACCTAAGAGATAGAGAGACTTTCTAATGATCTAAGTTTGGGTGTACGGGTAATCTGCAGTAATCACTCTCCGGACTTAAGCACATTCTTGGCTTTGGAAAAGAGAAATTCTATGCAAATTTTTATAGGGGATATGTAGTTTTATTTGTGGAAAGAACTCTAAAACATATAAAGAAAACGCTTGGAAAAAAAACTCTGAGCCACTATTCTGGAGGGTACAGAAAGTTCTCTGCTTATGTTTTCTAAAGAAACTTTTATCGGAATTTAACACTTTCTATACTCAGGAATACACTATAGAACATTTCTAGACCGTAAGACAACTGGGAACATAACACTTTCCCAAGCTTTGATCCATAGATTTTCATGGGTTCTGCCCGACCAAACTGTCCAACTTCAAACCAGATCAAAGGCGTTCCCTGGCCCCAGCTTGCCTTCCGTATCCTTATCCCCATTCCACAGACCCTCGACCACACACACACACGCACTCACACACCCACAGTAGAAAAACTTTCTCACATTACATCACGGGCCAGCGAGGACGACGACTAAAAACAACAGCAAGAACAAGGACGACGCTTGCGAGGAACTGGAGCAGCGCTCTAAATGGACAGCGAGCAACATCGTTTAATATTGATGGGCATTGTTTGAGCTCTTTACTGTATGATGGGAAAGTGAGGCCTCTCCCAACGCTATTTTCCTCTCTTTTTGCTGCGGCTGTTGTTGTTGTACTTCAAGTGAATATTTAATTAAATTGTTTTCTAATAACCACGCGCAACTTTGTTGTAGGGCTCTGCACGCGCCCGAAGCGTCGAGCGGCGGCAGGACACGCGGCAGTGGCGGTGGCAGTGGCAGTGGCAGTGGCTACTAGGCCGGCAACCAGGACCAGGACACACCTTGTTGTGCCAACAACATTAGCAAAGGCCAAAAAAAATAGAATAAAAGAAAAAATGGGAGGGAAACGGAGCCGGGCAGAGCGGAGCCACCCCTTTACTGCGTATCCTGGCTGGCCTATCTGTCCTTTCCGGACGCTTCTAATTTTCCAAATTACGCACCATCAATCATCGCAAGTTGCGGCACCGGCACCGGCACCAGCCCTGACGAGCGCTTGTCGATGGTGCTGTCGATGTGGATGTTGATGATGACGTTAGAAACAATGCCGCATCAGGCACTCCACTCCACGCCCAGGATGGGTTTCAGCCATTCGTCCACCCATCCACTAGCCAATCCCATGGCGCAATCACTTGAAGCAAACGACGTTACGGCAGCCGCAAGAAAAAATTAAATTAAACTTCAAGTGTCCGCAATGGGGGTGGACTGGTGGGAGCAGGACCAGGAACAGAAGCTGCAGCCGAAGCAGGTCCTTTTCCAGACGGATGCTGCAGCCTGGCAATGGGAATCTGTTGTTCAGGCTGTTTTCCGTTGTAATTAACGCTAATTGCGTTTGACCATAAGCCGGACTTTTTGACTTTTCCACGTGTTTTTCGGATAGTCCCAAGGATTTTCCCACCTAATCCTGAACCCGGCCCGGACTCTATTTTTGTTATGGCTTGACTTCGCGCAACCAAAATATTGGCATTGCATAAATAAGCAAGCGATAATGCCGATCGGAAGTGATTCTCGTCCCTAAAGAGAGTTCCCAGAAATTCTGTCAGTATGAACCCTGATCTCTGTGGGACCTTAAACTCTTGATGGTTAGCTCACTCCGGGACCCTCCATCTGGTAATTGAGAACGCACTCCATCTAATGAAAATGGTCATCATGATGGGAAGTGGCCAAAAGGATGCGACGATAGGGGGTGAGATGAATGGCTCAAGGATTAATATCGCAGTGCAATTAAGAGCTCAATCACAGTGACTTGACTCGGCCCTTGTTTGCCTCTCTCTGATTACATTTATGGAATTATTATTGATGTTTGGCAGTGACCACCACAGACCAGTGTCCAAAACAATTCTACTCCTCACTCTCACCGCGCCAGAGATTCAGTTGCGGAGCGCCCCCATCGTCATCATCCATCCACCCCACGCCCAATGGCATTTCTAATTTCGTTGAGTAGCCCTGACTTGGACATTGGGCCTAGCCATTTTGATTGAAATACACACACAAAGTGCTGGCAGGCAGCCATTATATTTAAGCTGGCCCTGATCTGTGCCATCGGTATGTGGAAACAGTTAACGCTCGATAGAGCGAACAATTGGTTAAATTTAATATTGCAGGGAATACTCACAAATCGAAAAGAAAACTCCTATGATTTATATAGCAAACCATTTCTTACAGTCTTGTTTCATTTTACACAACTATGACAAAGTTAATAATCATAATGCATCGAAATATTCAACCAAAACTCTACTAATTGCAGATGCACATATTTCCGCAGTGAACAGATTCATTTTAAAAGTATTAATTACTATCTATGGGTAATTTATATCAAACAAACTAAAAAACTTTGATACAATCATGGGCTCGTACAGCTATTGAAGACATAATTTAATTTGTATGTTAGCTTTGATCAAATTTATCTTATGAAAAAGGCACTTATTCGGCGCATATTAGCGATTAGCTGATTGCCAAAAAGTAGCCTATTATTGTCTTTCAGCCGCATATTTTGGTTGTTACAAATTTCTATGTTATTCTTATGTTTCTACAATCTCCATACCTCATACAAATGGAATAAGTACTTTCGGTTTCTTTGAGTACAATCCATTGAGTCATCACTGTATATACTTTGCATGTTTTTATATGTGCATCCCATATCCTCTCTCATACTAATCTGTATTATGTACACAGTTGATTTGCCTTCCCACTCACCCACGCACCCGCACAGGAATATACATATATGTATGTATATAAGTAACGGCACATACAATATGATTTCATTCATATGCAGAAGAACTATGCTTATGCTCCTCTCCTGCTCTGTTTTCTCTCTCTCTCAGTCTTATCATCGATTTGCAATGCCTGATGATGATGGGGTTCTGGTTGGTCCTCTATCCTATCCTCTTCTGCTGCTTTCCCTGATGTTGTGCTCTGTTCTGCCTAACTTAACTGCTGCCAAACATTTCCCAAATGTTCCCAAATTTGTGTCTGTGTGTGCGTGGTATCTGTGCTGGAGTGCGTGTGGATGTGGATGTGTGCGTGTGTGTTTGCCATCGTTTTTGGAAATATTATATGCTCATACCTCCGTTTTCGAGTAAATTGTGTAAATATTTGCGTTCGTAAGTGGATTGGAGATGGATGAGTCTATCAACAGAGTCAGCTAGCGTCGTTGCCGGCAGCGCCGCTGGCATCGCCATCATCATGTGCGTACCCTTAGCACAGCACAGCTGCCTGATTACAGCAGCCATCCTTTTACTCCTGCTCCCTGTATAGATGGAGCAGGAGCCATCCCAATTGGCCAACTGGCCGAGAGCCAACTTGGAGCTTGTTGCATTCGACTGAGGCCACAAAAAGATACAATGTTGGTTTTGGGCCAGGTGAAGCCTGTTGCCATCTCTGGGAGTACAGTTTGAAGTTTTTTGTTTCGACAACTGAATTTATTTCACAATTGCATTACAGGTCCAACAATTACACAGCCAAAAACTGATTAAATGGGTCAATAACAGGCCATGTGAGGGGTAAAAATGCACATCAAAATATTTGTCTGTTTTACAGATCTTATTTTGTGGTTTTCTTATCGGCTGCATCTTTCTCGACCTCGCTGGCGCTTGACTCTTCATCTTCGTCATCATCCTCATCTTCGTCGTCATCGTCGTAATCGTCATCAGACTCATCATCATCATCGTCGTCGCCGTAACCGCCAGCGGCACCGCCACCGTAGTAGCCACTGCCACTAGCGCCGCCATAGTAGCCCCCATAGCCCTCCTCGTCATCACTACCACCTTGCTGTTGGCGGCCAAACTTGTGCGAACGCGTCGACATGCTCAGATCCTTGGTTACGGACGTATCGTAGTTGCACTTGGGACAGGGAATGGCCTTGTTCTTGTCGTATTTGAAGCCCTTGCGGCGCACATGATCCTCGCAGTAGCATGTCTTGCAGCGCAGGCACGAGTACTGTCCCAAGCGGTTACACGATTGGCACTTGTAGTTCTCAGACTCCAGAACCTGGCAGACGAAAATTTTCAGTTTAGTCAATGGAGAAATTGATTAATGGACTTGCAAGTGGACTAACCTGACAACTGGCTTGATGCTCGAACTGATCGTCCTCGCACAGGAAACCATCGCAGAAGGAGCACTTGAAGATGCGCCCACCGTGCTCCCAAACGCCACGTTCGCACTCTAAGCAGACGGCGTTCTGCAATGGGCACGTGCAGGCATGGCTGGTCAAGCACTTGCGGCCGTGGCACACCCAGGCCTCGCAGAAATCGCAAATCGCACCCACCATTCCCATGCCGGTGGTGTACACGCCGGGATGCTTCACCACGCAATCGCCCGTCTTCAACATGCACTTGATCTTTCCGCATTGGGCACAGATCGGCAGCCGCTGCAGACTCTGGCAGAAGTAGCAGAACGCCCTAGATTTTTGCTTCTTCTCGCACTTGTCGCAGTCCATCGGCGCATTGCAGGGCACATCGGCCAGCGGAGTTTCTCGGGTGCGAATCTCTTTGAGGCGCAGCTTCTGCTTTTCAGCCTTTTTACGCTGCCCAGTCTTCTTTTTCGGCATTTTTTATTTTTACGAAAATTATTTGTGACAAAAAACTGACTGGCAGTGTGACCGCAGATTTATACTTAAAAAAACCGTCTGACCTTCAAAAATATATCAAAATATACTATCTCATTTAAAAAATATACCGTAAATATACTGACGAATTCAAGATCTATTTTACATATTCCTAAATTTGTATCTTCCGTCGAATATTCCCAGCTATATAGAACATTTATTTCTGCCCACATAATTTTACCCAATTAATGAATCAATTTTCTACTTTACTGTTTTATTCTAAACTTTTGCTTTTATTGTGTTTTGGCTAAAACAAGGTTTAAACAAAATTGTTTTAAAAAAACAGTCGCAATATGAAGATATGATGCGTGTATACCCTATTTCGTTAATTTAATATGAAGATATTGTTCAAACTGTTTTTAAAACGTAAATACATGTTCTCAGATTGATATGTTTTAGACATATGCATGCATTTGATTAGTTTTCTGTACAAATATCCTGATCCCGATACCAATTCTTGATCTTTGAAGTACCTTTTATACAGATACTGACAAGTTTGATATTCCGTTGAATATTTCTAGCTAGCTGAGACACTCAACTCTGAACTCATAATTTCATTCGATTATTTCAATTTCCTAAATTTTAGTTGTCACCTTTTTCCACAGGGATCTAAAATCAGGCGGAAATTATATATTTTTTCCTACAAAATTGTTTGTTCCACTTAACGAAATTTCGTCTTCATTTAATTACGGGATGCAGTGTCTCCGTGCCGAACGGATCAGAGCCTCTTGGTGTTCTTTCTAAAGGTGCGATTTCAATTGAAAACAGTTTAATTCGAATCATAGGAGTTTTCTTTTCCCGAATAGCGAATAAAGTGCATTCCTGTAAGATGGTTTCCGAGTGTATTGCGGATGTGGAGAAAGTCGGCCTGAAGGCAAACAGATATTTCCAGGCACCGACCCCTGAGCCACCGGTCGTCGTCGTCTGGACTTCCCACTGCGCCCACTGGGTGGGGGTCCTACAGCTGCTGCTGCCAGTCGTATTTGCCGGGAGTCGACCATTTGTTCCTTGTAGCCTTGGAAGGACTTTCTTTGGCTGCCAGCATGGCCTTGCGCTGGCTCTCCTTGGTCCTGGCCATCCACCTCTCTCTCTGATCGGAAAAGCTTTCCTTAAGGGAAACTGCAAGAGAAGGAGGATATACCATTGCCATTCTGAGCAGAAAAAAGTACACGAAAGTCTCACCTGTCTTGCGTGTATTCTCAGCCAAGGGCAAAGCAGTTGCTCCTGTTGTCTTCATTTCCGGACAAGCGCTCTCCGGCTGCGTTTGATTCGGGGTCTGGTCCTCTAAGGTCTCTGGCTCTGGTGCCCCATTCGTCTTAGCCTTGGCCATCAGCACTTGGCGTGCCTTGAAACTCTTCTGAAAGATGTAATTTCTCGCATGAACCGTGGCCGTGGCCGTGCCCTTCCGCGTCATAAGACCAGTGAAAAGATTCTTTGACATCGTTTTCATATTCGTTGATCTTTGAATTGATTTGACGGGCTGTATATTTCTTTGTGAGTGTTCGATTACCTCTGAATTTTTAAATTGAATTACATCAAACGATATGGTAGAGTAGAATAAAGTATTTCTGTTTTGAAATAAGGGGACTAGATGGATACTGAAATCGAAAAAGCCTTTCAGCAGCAAACAAACATATAGAATCGATTTCATTAAGTAGAAGTAGCTCCGTTAACCGTCTTTAAAGTTTCTATTACGATTTCCTCGCCTGACCATGGTATAGCTATAGTTATTCCGGAAGTCCTGCATATAAGGACCACTACCAAGGAAAGAAAAATTAAAAACAGCCAATGAACACACACATTTCCTTATAATTTCATAAACTTGTATGTGAAAATATATTAAAATCAGCAAAAGCTCATTTTGTTCGCTATTTTTATGCCATAGATTCCTTTATTATTATCTCCTATGTGTGTGATAAAAGTCTCTCTTTAATATTCAAATATCTTTCAATGATCCCAGAAGCATGGAACCATCTTAAGTGTTAAGTCTTAGTCTTAAGAAATTTGTATGTTAGGTTGTAGGTATAAAATAAATAGTTTTTGGCTCTTATCAAAACCATTTTTGAGACTTCAATGAAGTATTTTACAAGTTTTTCAAGTGCCTCGGTTTTTTTACCTATTGGAAGTTATACATAATAATAAATATTTGTTTTATTTTCAATTTTAAATCTTGAGTAAATAAAGAGTTACCGCGATGATATTTGGGCCTTAAGAAGATTGATGACTGTTCAAAATCGCATTATATTCGGTCAGCTATATCATACGGATGATATGGGCCCGATTAAAGCTTCTGCTATGCAATTTTTAATTAAATAGAGCTCCAATCTGTGCATATCTTAGTGTCACGGCACGTGTGCCTCGACTCACAACATCACGGCTATCTTAGAATAAAATGAGAACCTAGCAACTCCAAAAACTGCAGACTGCAGACTTTTGCGGTATTATTTACGATCGTAAATGGCCATATTCTGATAAGAGATCAAGGTTGGTTGGTAATATAATATAATATAATCTTTGGAGCACCAAAGCAACACTCCAACGCTAGGTATGCCCACTGCGGATCTATTGGGCTCCCCAGGCAGCAAGGCATCGAAGGAAGGCGTCTTGCTGGCGAACGGAAGAACTGAGAACCTGCCTCCCATGTACAACAGAACGCAATGGAAAAGTACTACCTCGGAAGGACTACAGAATGTTAGTGGGAATACTCAACGTTTCCCTGCCTAATAAATAGTAATAAATAATGATCTCTTTTATACAAAATTTAATAAAAAGGGTAATGGTTAATGGATAAGTTTTAGATTTAAGTAAATAACTTTCTACATAAGTTCTAAATTCAATAAAAATAAGTTTAAGCTGGGATTTGGCATGAAATAAGTAAATACTTATCGATGTGTATCTTTCGAGCAAGATACTTTTTTATTGTTCGGTAATTGTTCGGTAATATTGTTCCGCATAGAAACGGACCAAAGGAGGAAGACTTTGTTCCCAGTCGACGAGATCATGAGGGGACTCGCCCAAGCCGGGGGCGTCCGTCGCCTCGAGCTGGTCAACGTGGATTTGGACGGAAACTTTAGCGATCTGCTGTCCAAGTGTCCCACGGTGGAAGAGCTGCTGGTGATCCCCAAATGCCAGACCAACTCGGCACTCATGATGCGCGCCGTAATGGATATCAGCAAAAATGGAAATCAGCTAAAGCTCTTTAAATTGGTGCTCGTCACCCAGCTGCTCACCGCAACGATGACGTGGCTGTTCCCGTCAGCTCTGCGCTTGTGTAAAGTCTGACGCTTGGCCGAAGGGCTCCAGTCGAGGGGATGATGTACTACTGATCTTGATTGTGTCTAAAATAAGGTTTAAGCCAAAACAATTTCCACTTAATTCATTTCTTTATATGTTAATACACGCCAACTACACATTTGTCCTTGTAGAAGGCATTGTGGTAGTGGTAACCTGGCACACTCGTCCAGAGTCTTTTCGCTCCATCTTCATCCGCAGCTTGGTCGCGTTGAACCTCAAATGCAATATCCGGCAGGTTCTCTATTGCATATTTAAGGTCTTTAAAAGGGAGTGCTTGACTGCGTGCTTCCGTGCGAGAAGAATATCACGGAACGACCCTCTCTGTTGACAGTGATCCTCTCCAGTCCGGTCTTTGTCGTCCAGCCAGTACACAAATCCCCCTAGGCGGCAATGTTGTTCACCTGCGGGATATGCATGGAAGTAAGGGTTTTTCTGTAGAGAGGGAACAGGAGATTACACGTGTCCAATATGGTTGCTTACTTGTTCTTTCCATTGGTGTCTATAACTTCTTCGTACTGTTGGTCCAGGGCCAGCGCCGTGACTCCTTCCAGCTCTACAACCTCATTGCCATCGACTCGGGCCCGAATGATGGTCTCATGGCTGCCGACATCTGTCGAGAAGAGCAGACGCCTCGTATCGGACCAGTAGATGTTGCTGGTCAGTAGATGCACCGCTCCGCCACCGACACGTTTAGGGCGTGCGCATCGCCCACATCCTTGAAGGGTATCCGCTCGTCGTCGTGGTTCCGTTCCCCTCGCTGTGCTCGGTCGAGATGCGGCCCAATGTGCTCCTGGCGCGAGAACAGCAGGAAGGAGGCAGCACGCTGGGGGTCGCGGGGCCGGTACAGGCAGAGGTGGAGCAGGCCCCATTCCCCACGGCACGCGCACCAGACGCCAGAATCCTGAAGCCAGTGCCCAAATACCGTTGCCAGACGAACAGCTGTTCCATCCCCACCCCCAGTCCAGGGTCTGTTCTTCTTCTTTCTTTTTCAATTGTTTTTCAGTGAAATTCGTCTTTTGGGGGCTGAAGCAGGGCGGAGTAGTGGGCCGCAACTGCGCCAAAGGGCGCCGCTGGTTGTTTTGGCATCGCAACTCTGTGGCTCGACTTTAACTGTAAATGCGAAGAAGGTGGAAAGCACGGAATAGCCGTGGAACAGCGGCTGTTTTTGGGGAGTGCCCTGTGACATAAGGACTTACTGTCATTTGAAGCCACTGTAGGCAGACGCACAAGGCACTTTTACTCATAGAACAGTAGCATAAACAAACGAGTATCGTTCCAATTGCTTAATTCTTTATTCCGTCGAATATTAATAGCTATATAGAACATTTAGCCATGCCCACATAATTTTAGGCCATTAATGAATTAATTTTCTACCCGATTGACTACTTTTAAGTACTCTTTTTCATTTCATTTCAACAAAAAAACAGTGGCATCGTAAGTGAGTATGGAATGTAACGTAAGGGAGTATGAAATGTCACGCCAACCGGAGTTTGGGCTCAGCTATACCCTATTTCGTTGATTTATATGAAGAAACTGGTTTTCCAAGCTTTTTTAAATCGTTATTAATATAGAAATGATCTCAGATTGTTATGTTTTGGACAAATTAATGCATATGATTAGGGTCTTGTAAATATATCTCGATCCCGATACCCATTCTTGGTTTCTGTAAGAGGACCAAAACCTTCAAAATATCGTTGAAATACCTTTAAAACAGAAACTGACTAGTTTTGGCCCTTATTGGTGCATTCTCTCAGTTCTATAATATCCATTTTCCAGGGTATTCAAAATGTTGCCCAGTCCGCGCAATGTTGTGGAACAATGCTGCTCGATTTCACGGCGAATGAGTCTGGCCCATACAAATTGAATGTTGCCAGCAACATAGTGCGTAAGAAAACGTAAGTGAGTATGGAATGTAAGGGACATTGTTGAGGGGAAAAAGGACATTGTGGAGAGGAAAAATCCCAGAGAAAATCCCAAAAAATTCCCACCAATCTTGAGCGCCAAATAGAAATTGTTTGAATGTGAATCATCGATGTTTTTTTCTCAAACATCGATGTTTTTAGATTTCATTAGATTTACAATTGAAGAATCTTCTAGGCCATTTACACTATTATGAATATGTTTGATTAATAATGAAATTAGTTTAAAGTATTAACTGGATAAAATTAAATTTGCACCTTTTCCCTCAGCCTCAGCAATAGGCAGAACAAGGATAAAACATTAGGAAAACAACCAAACCCAAAAACCAAAAACTCAATAACTAAACGTAGTGTAAGAAAGGTTTTAATAATTCGTAAATATGATGTTTCAGTGTTTACAAAAATTACAAAGATTTTTGTACTTATTACATATAAAATAAATATATGGAAATCCAATTGAGATGGCAGTGCTTCGATAAGTCGCGACAGCTAATCACTAGTGGCGGTGATATATCGATGAAAAACGCTTCAACCTTTTCTTCTGATCTGGCAGAACGCTTTACAATATGACACCAAAAGCTGACTGCTCTGACACTAATGAAGCTGACTGGTATGAACTCGCTGCTATATAACTATTAAAACTAGCTGATATAAAACTCTAGCGAAAAAAAATTCGTATTTTCGAAAATTCGTAAAAAGAAATTGCTTTTAAGGAAATTTTGCGTTTAATAATAAACATTTTTGTTTGCGTTTGATTTTTCCATTTCCTTCTTAATCAAACAAAACTTAATATTACGTCATTTTCAGGCACACTATTTCCCATCTTCACAAAGGTACGCAGTACTTCAACTTTTGGTCCACTGAAATGCAATTACGCTTGGACATTTTGCTTGCCTATCTACCTCAACATCAACTAAAAACTGAAAACTGACGCAAACCTAACCAGTGCTGGCATTATGTTTATCAGTTGTTAACGTCACACATATAGTTCGTAGAATAAGAAGCAATGTATATAATAAATGTATAAATAACTTAATCAACTACTTACAACATTTTTAAATATACCAACACCATCAATAGCAATCCCAAGGCCCTGCAGCCAGCGCTATAACTCCTACATAAGTTAGTTAAGTTTTGTAAGCTTCTCTATCTCTTACTATAATAATATGAAGCACATGTGGTGGGTGACCATTTACGGTACATTCAAGGTACATTTCCGGTATATTTTGTGGTATATTTTCTCAAATTAAATTTCAATTTTATTAGAGAACATAGGGTATAGAAACTTCCATACATAGGACCTTTTATCTTTCGCTCCAGCTCCTTGGTAATGAACTGGTTCCGAACGGAATGATTTTTTCATAGAGGGTTTTTCATCGCAGCACATCCCTTCCATACCCACTTAGGTTTTATACCGTTGGCAAAATTCAATTTGTATGGACCAGACACATGGGCCAAGAAATTAAAAGGATAGGAAAAGGATATTTTATGATTGAGGAAATTTGTATCATTCCAGGGTCCAATAAATGCAGAAAATAATCTTAATTTTTTTTAAAGCCATCTGAACGAAATGTTGCAGCTTATGGTCTTTTTAACGATGCCAAGAATATTGGTATGTGGTAGATCCCATAGATCGGGATCGTAATACAGACATAATATTCAGAAATGCAAATCAAATGCATAAATATGTCTAAAACATGTAAATTGGAGAAGAAGTCATCACTAATGTTTCAAATCATCTTGGAGAGAAGAATTTTAATATTAATTAAAGGAAAAAGATTATAAAGATTTTCCATACCCCCGGATGACAAGCAACAAGTTACTACCTTTATTGGGAGTACTTGAAAGTAGCATATTTTGTAGAAAATTTATTCATCAATCGAATAAAACTAAACGAAATTCAAAATTCAGGAATATGATTTCCGAACATGATGTTTAGCCTGTTTCCTGTTTAGCCACCATGTCTATCTCACACACCTCGCAAATTTCATACTTTTCATATTATTTTCCAGTATATTATGGACTCACCCTCTTCACCAATGCACCAATGTAGAAACCGTGTAGAAATGCCATTTAGAGCCATGTCCCAGCCTACATAGAATTCGTGATCACCATCGAATCGTTTGCCATCAAAATTAGTTAAGTGGAAATTGTTGTTGACCGTGTTTGTTTAAACCATATTTTATCCAATAAAGATGAGAGCTTAGAGTTAACCAGTCTTGTAGGAAAATGAGGCTGAGGATCCTGATGGAATTCGAATACAAATAATTCGTCAGTATATCTTTGGTATATTTTTAAACTGTGACGTACATTTTTGAGAGTCAGACCGTATATTTTATCAATGGGTCCGCGGTCACACTGGTCACACTGCATGCCTGGAACTATAAATTTGTAATAAATTTTAAATTTAAAATAATAAAATAATGTAAATATAATATAAACTAAAACAAATTATATAAATTAAATTTATAGAAAAGTCTTTTCGGCGGTATAATGCGGCAAAGTGCGGCAAAAATATAGCAGGTCGATCAACTGCACGGTAACGACAAACAATTAAAAAATAATTTCTTTAATAAAGTAATAAAACCCAGCCATATTTCCAATTGCGACAAACACCGCCGCGTCCTGAATGCGGCCAAAAAGTGTTTCTCCTACCTCCTCCATCAGCGGCCGCTCCACCAAAGAGCAGCAAGGGACGCAACGCGCAACGAAAGGTGAGAGATGGCTGCAAAAATGCAGGCGTAATTATTTAAATGGCTATTGATTTTGCGAGTCACACCCACCACCGCCCTCCTGTTGCTTCGCCCAGTCGGTCGTTTCCCACCCAGTGCCCTGTGCGACGGGGGCGAGATTTGCGTTGGCGCTTGTTGCTGCGTACAACAGGTGAAAGCACGGGGTATGGTATGCTGGGGAGTTGCCCTGTGCAGCTTCTTAGAACAGTGTAACGCAGTGGCAGTAGTTAACCTTGGCTTCTTCTGGGCTAATCAATTAATTGTAATTAATTATACGGAAAGAGACATGGCTAATTGTTTATGCATGTATATGTGTGCACACATATGTACGATAGTGTAGAGAAGCCCACTTGTTCCACCTGTACCGGACCAGTTTCTGTTAAATATTTATAAATAGACGCAAATAATTTTATAAACAAATGAAAGACGGCTATCGATAGCATATATCGATGTTTCCCTGTGGAAAATTGTGCCGGCAACATGTTTTAGCGTTCGGTTCGACCATCGTTCTCTCTCTCTCCCATGTCGTTCGGCTCTGATACGTTCGCTCTCTCGCTCTTTGTTGGGAGCGTTGGTTTGACGCTGATTGCGTTTTTGGGAGTTTTTTCAGATACAATCACCATCAAACCTGAAAAAAGTAGTAGGAGTAGGAATAGCAGCAGAATGAACGGCAGCGCTCACAAATTTTTCGATCGGAGCAGGGAAACGACAAAATAGCTGACAACTTTTGAATTGAGCGGTTGCTGTGCGCGTCGTCGAACAATAAATAAATTATTTAGTAACTAAAAACGGCTATAAACATAGCAGTTGATACAATTCACGAAATATTTGCATTCGGGCGGCCAATCGCGCAACAAGCGTGAAAGAGCAGAGGAATATTTAAAAATTTCCTGTCCTTCAAATTTGCCAACAAGTTGCATCCTTTTGAAGTGCCGTTTTCAAGGTTTTATCGCGTGGAGATCCTTCTTCTAAGGCGTGTGCCGGCGCTTTTTCATCCCGGTGGACCCCGAGGCATCCAAAGAAGCGGAAGTGTGCGTGTGTTCGTTTGCTTGTGTTCGTACGTGAGTTGTGTGTGTGCACGATTTAAAAATAAAACGGCAAATACATAACAAAAAAAATATATCGAGAGCAACAGCGCCTCCACATACCCATACAATCAAAGGCGCGACCTGTACGTGTTTACACATTCTAGACTGTCCGGCTGTGCTTGTGCTGGTGCGCACCAAAAGGTAAATAGAAAAAAAGAGCAATCTACGTTCGAACCGTCTAGAGCGGGGGGGGCGGCCACGCTCGTGCGTGTTTGGGTATGTGTGGGAGGACTTCCCAGGCAGTGACGTCTGCGCCTGCTGCAGTTGTTTTTCGCCTCTGCGCCGCACTGTGGGCGGGATACTGCATTTTGCGCAGAATGTTTTCTTTTGTCTGCAAGTTTCCAAAATTGTGTTTTAAGAAGTCAACAAATTGCGTTTTCTTTTACCCATGAAAAATCATGTGTTTCCACTTGAAGTTTTTATATTTTGTATACACAAAATAACACACATGTACATATGTATGGATTTATATGCACATGGCAATGGTATATACATACATGCAGCGCTCCTGTTTCTTATTGTTGGCAGCGCATGTCGTTGCCGTTGCCGTCGCTGTGGCCATCTTCGTTCATGGTTATATTTCCTGGAAAATCCATAAAAACAAAGGAAAAAAGAATTTCGAGTGCAATAGCACAAATAACAACAACAGCACATGAACACACCACAGTACAATCGGGTATATATTAGCCCCGCTCTCTCCCTCGCTCTTACATCGCCCTGTTGGCTGACTGAAGGGGCTCTGGCTACGTCTCCCACTCCCACTCTCCCCCTCTACCTCTCCCTCTCCCCCTCTCCGTCTATCGCCCTATCATGCTCCTCATATTCACATGCTACTCTTGCTTTCATACTTTTCCGTCGCGACTTCTGCGCGCTCAACACTTTTATCTCTGCTTCGTTCTCTCCACTTCTTCGTCTTCCTCATATGTTCCCCTTTCGACGTGTGTTGCGCGCCGTCCAGTGACTTGTTGGCCTGGTCTGGCCTGGCCTGGCCTGTCCTCCGCCGCTGCCTCTTACCATTTTGGACAAATTACTCTTGTCAGCGGACGGTTCGTGTCAATGACGTTGCGAGAGCCTTAACCCTTTTGTGCCCGCTGGCAGACCTGAAATCTACAAAATCCCTCGTTTCCCCTTTCACCGCTTAATCGTCGCCAATAGATGTTTTAATAGATACGAGATACGATAAGCAAGGTTTTCCTTTGTTAGACTTCCCAGAAGGCATTCTTTTCGTTTGTGATCAGCATTTTAAATACTGCTGTTTACTAAACATTCAGAGGACTTTGTGTAATATCCATTGGATCGATCTTTTTTTTTTGTTACGAGCCAATCCACAGAAAGCTATTTCTGTCCCTTGAATTTCCGATAATCCCCAGTCCTTGGCTAAATGTGTTGCTCTCCTTCTTATCTCTCTCTCTCTCTCTCTCTCTCTTTTGTACTCTTTTACACTGACAACTTTTTATCAAAAGCCGTTTTATTGCGTTGCATTTAATCGTTCTGGCCGCAGAGACGTATTGTAAGTGGAGCACTGCCCATACAGTGGATAGTGGGGCCGGGCCTTCCATACACCATCCCCAGCTAAAGCCGATGTCTGGGGTATGTGCTGGCAAGGCTCTGCTGTACTTACACAAATCACAAACTTGCAGCTTATCAGGCGGGGGCTTATGCTGTTTTTGAATCAATCGCAGAGCAGGGATCCAAAATCACATGACAGATTCATTTGTTGTATTTTAATGATTAAAAAAAAACCATTATTGCAGAAGAAATAAAACGATTAGAAATTAATCTAAATGTTCGCCCCCAAAACCCTGAACCCTGATGATATTTTCTGATTAATATTTCGAACAAAACGCCAAAGATTATACGTGACATTTGCAAAATTAAATTTCAGTCCAATAAAAATTTCAGACCATTATATCGATACTATAACTGCACTGCTTTCACACAGGATGCACCATGATCCTTCATATTTCGTATATTTTGTAATCTTAAAAATGTAAATGTCAGATGTCCTAAATCTAGGGAAGTTTTTCGTGCCTTAATTAGCATTGAAACATGTACAATTTGTCAGAGATAAGAGACAATTTTTTATTTGTCCATCGAATTTAAAGGTCATAGGACCACTTCGCCGAATCCATTAAAAACTGATTTGGATTCCTAAATCATATTTGGCGTGAAATTATTAGCTTAGCGACGGGAAAATTTGTCCAAAAAATCTGATAAGAGATTAATTATTCCTGAATCAAAGGCAATTTCCGCCGAGCGAAATAGTTTTATCAAAAGATGCTACAAGGCACTTCTTGAGGTCAAATTATTAGCAAAAAAATATGCAAAATGGAAAAACACCAAATGATGTGCACATCTACAAATGTACCTGTCCATATACTATAAGTATTGTAGGAAATGAGATTAAATTTAGGGCAAAGATTGTGACCTGATCGTGGGATCATTCTTTTTATTTTCGATGCTATTTCGATTTCGAAACCGAAAGCTCATCCAGCAACTCTCTCTAAAGAGAGAGGATACTCGTGAAGGGCAGAAAGAGATATGTATGTAGATCCGAATGATCAGGAGCCCAATATACCCAATGCCCTGCTTTGCCGAAACCGAAACGAAAGCCGACAAACATCGTACAAAATGTCAGGCGAGTAACAACGATAAATGATTACTTAAATAACACTTGGTTTGTGCGGTGGCGGCGTCTCCTCCACTCTCCACTGTCATCGCTGTACGGCAGGCAGAACCCGTACACACACAGACACACACACGAACACAGATGCCCGTTTACAGGCAAGCATTTGTTGTGTATACAAATACGTACACGCTTATTAAACATTTATGAGTGCAAAAACAATACCACAAAACGAAACACATTGTACGTGCGCGCATCGGATCGGGCATCATGCATACTTACGCGGGGTGTGTGTGTTCGTGTTGCTTATACAAAATTGAATAACAAAAAGTACAAAATGTCGAAGCAGCAAAAAGTCTGAAGCAAGAAACAACACCACATTCATTGGGAATGGCGGAGGAGACCGCTCTGGGGCCTTTGGTCAGGGATCCCCAATGGGCGCATGGGGTGGGCTCCCCAATGGGTATTATGCTGTGCTGTGGGGCCCTCAAGAAGGGGGGCGGCGTCCACTCGAAAAGCAACCATAATAAATATGACCAAGCCATGCAATATTTACTAGAAACGACATTTTACCCCCCAGTGTCTCGGGAACAACTGTCGCGGTTCCCACATGGCGAGTGTCCACTGTGCCTCTGCTGGCACCTACCTTTGCCTTACACACTTTTGTCTGTTCTTTCCGTTCTGCGATAAGTACGTACTGGCGGTTATCAGCAGCGGCTGCTGCAATAAAACTTTCCATTAGCCGAAAAAAAGCTTTTCAGTTCAAATGAAAAATCATTGGGGGCGAGAGGGGTGTCTCTTTGTGTATCTGATTCTATCTTTGTATATGGATGGAAGATAACAATATTTTCCAGAAACACTATCAACAATTCTTGTATGCATACTACTTTTTGGGGATTAAAACTCAAAATGGAATCTGCAAAAGTGGGGATCTGGCAGCACATGACGCTGGGCCAGAGCCGAAAAGATACACACACGTGTGGATACATAGAAGATACAAACTGATGCCTTGCTGCGCTGAGTCATCATCAAAACTCTTATCTAAGACGCTCCCAGTGCCCCGACTCCGACGCTTTGGTGGTGGCCCGGCCGCTGCCTCACTCAGCATTAATCACACAGCTAAATATTGCTGCATTTCGCTTAACTGCTACTTTGCTATTCTCCCAATTATTCTCCCCTCTCTGTGGGTCTCTATGTGGGCTCTCTGTTTGTTTTCGATTCGCCTTTTCGTTTGCCAAAACGGCAGCAATAGCAATTTGTGTGTGGGCAGGGCAGAGCAGCTGCTTGCCGGCCGCCCGAGAGCTTGTGTCAGTCCCGAACAGTTATACACAGAAGTCTGCTTACCCCGGGGACAAATTTGAAACATTTTAGCATTAAAGCCACTATTTTCTGCAGGAAATATATATTTGGATAAATCTCTGTCGCACAGTGTAAAATGAGAGCTCTAAAGCAAGTAACATTTTACTGTACTACGTTTTGGGGAAAAACTAGATCAATTACTGGGAAAGATGGTCAGAATGATGGGCAAATACTTGTGTCCCTGACTGTAAATACTGTGCATACTCCTCTCATACATAAAGACGAAACAATCTATTGACCGCATTTTGATCTGCGGTATATATATGTACATATCTATCTCATAAGCAGTGTTCACAGCTAATTGAGAATGCACAGCACACATATGTATGTAAGGCGCCATGGGTTTTCCCCCCAATATTCAATTGAGTTGGTTTTTTTTCCAAGATTTTTCCTATTTTACATAGCGATAAGCGAGCGATACACAAACGGATGCAAAGCCACAAAGTAAAAAGTGGCTAAACCAGTTCAGTTTTCACTGCAAAAACTGCAAATGCAAGTGCAAGTGCAATTGCAACAACAAGCACTTTCTTTGCATTTCAAGGGTCGTTTTTTGCTGGCGTTTGGGGGTTGGAAAAGGGGCATTCAGCTCAAGGTCAGCGCTAGATTGGAGTCAGTTTCTGTGCACCAGCCATTTGACATTTGATCTCATGAGAGCCCAATCAAATGATTTATTTCATGTCAATAGTAAATATTATTGTAGGTTTAATCGTATTACAAATTGTTGTATAGTGAAAGCGGTTTTGTTTTCATTTAATTATTGTTTTATTTTGGGCAAAGAAAATTCCGATACGAAGCTTCAAGTATTTCAGAATGTTTTGTCTGTATTTTATGCATTTTATTAACGCCGATTCCCCGAACCAGCGCCGAAAAACATAGACGTCAATGCAAATTCAAGTTTTGCAACTGAAAACATTTTTCGCGGCCGAGAAATCGAAACGAATTTTTATACTACACAACAGACGTTAAAGACAACAAATGGATGATGGGCAGATCTCTACATCCGAAGATAATATACCCTTACAGTACGGGGAGAGTACTTGGAGATTAGGCAGATTGACATTCCGTTCGCTTATGGGGAATTTGTACAGCGTACCAACGCCCTTCTCGACGAATGTCCCCGAATGTGCCCTAGTAGAGCAGTGGCATAAGATAACAGAAGTTTGCCTAAGCATAAGCTTCCTACATGAAGAGGATCAGACACTCGTGACATGGCTAGATCGATTTGGTCTTTCGATAGGGGCCTTATGGCATTAGTAGTTGCTAAAAAAAATAGACTGATAGAGATGCATCGCCGAAAAGTCGCACTGCTATCAGTCGAACACTGTCAAAATACCTTTCTTCCGTAAAGACAAACGAGAGTATATATGTATATTTCCTATTGCAAAAAGTGATCAAGAGAATGCGCGATCATGCGAAATCAAAACACATGTCGTGTGCATTACAAGGCACCGAGGGACCACGGCTCTGCCTTGCAAAAACAAAATACACGTCGTAGGGTTATTACCCTTCCTGAACAGGGTATTCAACACAAATAAAAAGAGCTTCGTTACACATTTGTTTTGCTCGGTGTTACGTGTGTATGCATGGGGGTGAGTGTGTGTGCGATTGTTTGTGGATGTGTGACGTGCTTTGTGGTCTCTCTGTTGTATACACGTTTTTAACACCCTGAAGCCCCCCCTGACGTCTTAGGGGGATTTTTATTTCTTTTAAAGTTTTCTTTTACCCTCGCCGGCGCTGTCGAGGCCTGTGCGTGTGCGAACATTTATGGCAGCTTGTAAATAATATTGTCTAACATTTTGCGGCTGCAACTAAGTAAATAAATGAATTGGCACTCCACCTCTGCCCTGCGTCGTGGCCCCATCATCCTCCCTCCAGCCTGGCTATCTATACAACTACCTATCCTGCTCACACACACAGACACATTCTATTGAGAGCTATAAATCGCGAGCGTTGTGTGTGTTTAGTGTGTATTGTGAGGGGCACATCTAACTACCGGTTATCGCGGCTTTTGTTGTGGGGCCTGGGGACCCGCGGGACCCTCCGACTGGCGATTGCGCGACCGCAACGGAGTAAGGTTTATCGTCAATATATGTACATACATATGTATGTATATACATATGTGTGTTTGTTTGTCCCCCTGCCCTGCTCTGCTCCTCCAGCGCATCATTATCATCAAACTACATCGGTTCCCATCTCGCAATAAATACATTTTGGGCTTTTAGCAGTCCATAACAAAAGTTAAATAAAAGAAGCCGCTAAGTTTTTTTTTTTTTATTTTGTGTTAGCGTGTCTGCGTCTGGATCGCTCTTGTTTTTTCTTTCTGTTTCATTGAGCGTTGCCAAAACTGGATTCGAAGCACCTCCGAACTCCGAACCGCGAATTTCGAACCTAATGAGATTTTTTTTTCGTCGTCGCTTGACAAGGGTTCCCATTGATGGATTGTCGTTTAGTTCGTTATTGATTTCGTTAATTTCCATGGTGGTGTGCCGATGGTGGGGTTTTAAAATAATGAAAAAGCTTTACTGCTGTATTTCTGAATACCAATCTAGGTAATTATTTGCTCTAGCAGCTCTTATACTGAAACCATGTGCGTTGTACGCCTATGACTGTAGTATAAGAGTTTCTCTGTTAATGTTCAAGAGCTACTATATAAGAGAGTTCTGCTCTCTTTATCTACTATTACTTTTTGCTGGAAATGCGATAGCACGAATAGTTTTTTGTACTTATACTAATAAATACTGCGGGTCAATTTTAATGATCTTCAAATATTTTTATTTTTATTTATTATTTAACTGTAGAAATAATCTTCTTTCGTTTTGGAATCTCCAGGGCTTTAATATATTGTATCGACCCCAGGGAGAATCTCCCATCCAATTCTTAATATCAAAATTGTGCTCGGCTTTTTTCTCAGTGCATTGTATGTACGCATGTGGCTCTCTGAGATCGCGCCATGCGAAAGATAAGCTCTCCCCAGAGTTGCCGAATTTTGGAACTGGAATGGAGTGGAAACGACTGGGAATTGGAACGGCAACAGTTCATGCTTCCACACCAGTGACGACACTCGCGGCCACCTAACACATATTTCACGCTGAAGGGAATTCCTTGTGCTCCCCAAGGGGCAGGTGGCCAGGACGCACTCATCCGTACACATTTTCGTACATGTATTTTGTTTGGGCAATTTTAATTATTGCCCCCACGCATGAGTATTTTCGTTGATAATACCCCTGGGTCTGGGCTGTGGCCCATCCCTCTAATTATTTATTTGGGGGCTATGAATGGAGTTCCCTTTTTGCCAAAAATTTGCATAATTATGCCATTAGCCGACATTTCATAATAACGAATGGTCTTCTGCTTATTCATGCTGTAGTCTATTCTTATATGGGTTTTTTTTACTATTTCCAGAAATATTCCTGATAAACAACTAAAACAAAAACTAGACTAAACGTTGGCTGGCTTTTCCACGGAATCATTAGAACGCTATTTAAAATTTGCAAAACTGACCCGATAAGGGCAGGGCCTGACTGTGCGACTAGCTTTCCACCTAATCCTCGGGCCCAATCTTTCACGGCAACTGATTCATCAACCTGCCTGCCTGCTGCCAGCCCGAGTTTTGGCCAACAAGGGCAGATGGCCCGCTTATCAAAATGCAGAGTGGAGTATATATAATACTCGTAGGCCAAATTTCCAGCAAACTTCGATTATTCTAACAACTTCGGGGTAATTTTCATATCAATTCATAAAGTGTAGTACAACTCTTGCTCCTCCTTCCATATGGGGTCTTATCATGACCAACATAAAAGCACAGAGTCAACCTATTGAGATCTTCAGTTGTGTTCCTTCGATTGATCGCTAAAGGCGCTGGGTAAAAACTATTTCATTCAAGAAATATCACATTTTCGGCGACAGCTCTCTCTCTCTCCATGTGTGCGTGTGTGTTGTTTGTGTTTTGATTTGAAAACGATCCTATATTTGTTTATAAACAAACTGTATTTCATGTTGCCACCTGACAGCAGCCAGGCTAGACGGAAGGGCTGCTCAGATAACGCCAAAAGGTGGGGAATCAGCTAGGGAAAGGGAATTCGCTTGAAGAAAAGCGGAGCCCGTCGATACGCCCACAGTTTTCTCAGTTATTTGCTGTTTATTTTTCTGAATTGTTGCCTTGATAACCTTAACATTTGTGCGACTACTGCCGCTGTTGCTGTTTCTGCATCGATCTCTCGTTTCATTAGACAGCAATCAAAATTATTGCTGATAGCAAGAGCGGAAAAGTACTGCCAAACCGGAGGGGGAGGCAAACCATTGAAGGGAAAACTTTGTACCAACTTTAACTTTAGCCCGTGGCTTCTTTCCGACTGACTTGGCATATTAGACGGCCAAGAAAACCTTGAACTACTTTGGTTTTTCGAGTCCGAAGGGCAGGCAGCCGCAGCCAGCAAATTTATGAATAGAAAGAAACCTGTGTGTGGTGGAGAGATACTATCGCCTGTCTCGGCGACTACCTAAGGCCTGGACTGGAACTGGAATTGGAATTGGAACTGGGACTCGTCTCGCTCTCTCGTGTTCTTTTTTGGGATCATCGTTAAGTGAGCCGCACATCCGATTTCTGTTGTTCCTTGGGCCGCCGAGGCACACAGGTAGTATCGCATCAAAAAGGCACGACCTGTTTTCATTTTTCTTTACTTATTTTTCTGATTTCTGGTTTTCTGGTTTTCTTGTTGTAGGTTTTTGTCCCTTTTGTTTGGGCTGCACTTTCGACTGTTTTTCGGGCTGTGTTTCCAGTCATTAGATCCTTATCTAATTTCGCTGCTGCTTCTGGGCTGCTCTTTTCGACTGGTTTTGGCTCGTTTCGTCTCTTGTTTTCTCTGCTCTCAGCTCACAGTTCTCTCCCGGAATGACCGGCCATTCATATTTGCTACGTGAGCCCAGCGAGCCTCGTTCTGTTGTTGGCCTTTTTTCCGGGTAACTACAGAAATTAGCGTATCGACCACAAAAGCAAACACGCTTTGCAGTCTCTGGCATTGGCAATGGCTTTGGCTTTGGCTCGGGGCTTAGGGTTTGGGTCACGTTTTGACGACAAACAACAGTCCAGAGAGGGAGCGAGAGGCCGTTCATGCCAGATCCTGCCGGCCCCTTATCAGCGCTATTTAGCATGGCTATAAAGAATCATATTCCCCATAGATCCGACCTGTCGCCTGTCTGGTGCAATTTCGTTTCACACCTGTTGGCCGCTCGCCCATCGTCTAGAGTTCTACCCGACGAATCGGTTGCTCTCGTCTCTCGTTCTGTTTCTGTTTTTACTCGTATTTGTATTTGTTTGCTTTCCCACTGGCGTGCGAGTTGTTTGTTCTACGCTTTGCCATATTGCTATTGCCCATTGAGGTTGTTTTTGTGTGTTTTTTTTCTGCTATGGTAATTAGAGGCTTGTAGCCTGGTATAGCCCTAAAACCTGGGTTTATGCGCCAACATAAATTCTGTGTTTTACAGCTCCCATAAACGATGATGATGTTCTACGGCTAGATGTCCTTCTATAAATATTTATATTTTATTCTGTTCTTTATTCCGTTTTCATTATCAAATTAAGGATATCTTTCTTTAATAAAAAATGCCTCCAATTATGATAATTTCTTCGGTAACATTATTTGAAATATGCTTATTCGTTGTACTTCGGGTTTATCTTATGAAATATTCGTCGCATCTAGAGTTTTTCCTTAACGGTAAACGGTAAAACTCCAAACTCAAAACTACCAAGACTTCTCTTTCGATGCTAACGATGTGTTCTACAACGCACTACAACGGACAGACCTTTCCCTCTCACTCGCACTCAGAAACACCAAGGACCGCAATCGTCTCTCCTCTCTGAGCGAAAGCATCCTCTCCCACTACGTACTCTCTCGAGTGCAGTACAGCTATACAGTACACAATGACAAGCCACACATTTCCCTTTCTCTCTCTTTCTTGCCCTTACGACTAAGTTCTTTTATTGCCTCGCTTTTATGATACTCTCTGAGCGAGAGTACTCTCTCTCAATCACTCAGAGGAGTACAGAAATATAGGTTAGGTTAGGTTACTGTCCAGAAAAGTAACGGGTACAAAAGAACAGGCCGCAGAAGATCATACATTGGGAACAAATTGATAGTCAGTTGATGCACAGGCAAATGGCAAATTCACTGATAATAATCAATATAAGGATTAGTAAATTTACAAACCGCATAGACCCATTGATCTCTGACCGACTAATCCGGACATCAAACATTAAACATCAGTCTCATTACGTCCCCACATTATTCAATTTGTTGTACAATATGTACAATATAGTATATAGGTTGCATGGGATACAATCATCTTTGGCTTAAATCTCGCACTTATCACAAAAAAATGTACCATATGCTTGTGTATTTATAGTTTCCTTAACAATTCTAAATCAATCGAAAGCGAAAGCGAATACCAAAATCCAAACAGAGCGCAGATATCGTTTGCATGTACCGATTGCATTTTATGGACGACTCAGATTCATTTGCTTGTTGGAAGTCAGCCGGACGTTGAGCGAGCAACTGAAAACAGATCACAATATACCCAAAATATCCATTCAGCTGTGTCCCAGCTAAACAAAAAGCATCCACACACTCATCCCACAAATCGAATCGAATAAGAATCACATCATCAATAGAGAGAGAGATAGAACATCGGGTAGGAGCATGAGCCTGTGGAAGCGCATCTCCAGCCATGCCGACTGCGAGGCTCGTATGGCAGCCTACTACGATGAGAAGGGTCTCTTCGACCTGCGTCTCTGCTTGGCGGCCTGGATCGAAGACAGAATAATGTGAGTAGATCATAACGTGGGGGTGGCTGGCAGCAGATGATGTCGGGATGTGGGCGGGCATTGATCAGATCTAGAATTAGAAAACTGCTTCATTTAAAATTCAAATAATAATAGTCCCACCCCTCCTCATACAGGTCCGAACAGATCACACCAAACTCTGCGGAACAACTGGAGCGCGTGGCCCTCAAGTTCAACGAGGATCTGCAACAGAAGCTACTCTCGACGCGAACGGCCAGCGATCAGGCACTCAAGTACCGAGTGGTAGAGCTTTGCACCCAAATCCAGCGCACCTCTGCCCTCGAGCTGTACACGCATTTGCGCGGCGGATTACAAAAGGAGCTGCAGCTAGCGACGGAGAAGAGTGTGGCTACACCAGGTCCATCGATGCCCCTCAGTCCCTACAACATGAACAATCCATCCGGCTACATGGATCCCAGTGAACTGATGGCCGTTCAGCCAGCGGTTGGCGCCGGTTTGGGAGTCATTCACAATGCGCTAGGCACGGCAAAGGTGGAGCTGTTCGAGATCGAGCATCAGATAGTGCAGTACTTTAATGAATTCAGCACCTGCGGCAACTCCCTGAAGATCCTCGTCCAGAACTACAGCTACATGCTGAACTCCACAGGATCCCCAAATCCCGAGGAGGCGTTCAAGTGCCTGATGACGGAGAAGGCGGCCATTGTGACGACCCTATGCCGGAGCTATATATGCTACGAGCCGCTGCAGGAGCTGATTATCAGCGAGCTGAATAACTGGCGCCGTCAACAGGCGCTGGCCGGCAATGGGGCCCCTTTCCAAGAGAGCACTCTTGATCAGATTCAGCGTTGCTTCGAGCTACTCGAATCCTTTATTGGCCACCTCCTGGCGGCCGTCAAAGAGACGCTTCGTGTGCATCTCGTCAACGACGAGCCAGAACTGAACAATCTGCTCGAGCGGGTGAGAGGTGCACAAAAGAATCTGGTGTGTGCCGCCTTCATTGTGGACAAACAGCCGCCACAGGTGATGAAGACAAATACGCGCTTTGCGGCCTCTGTCCGCTGGCTGATCGGCTCCCAATTGGGGATACACAATAATCCGCCCACCATTGAGTGTATCATCATGTCGGGTAAGCGTCCCCATAGAGATATCTACCGGCATTTACTTATCATTCCCTCCTACTCCCTCCCCGTTTGCAGAGAACCAGGCAAATCGTTTCGTTACCCGCGGCACCCAAATGGACAGCACCCTGGCTGGTCAGTCTTCGGGGGAAATACAGAACTGCTCCAGCACCATGGAATACCAACAGAATAACCACATCTTCTCGGCCAGCTTCAGGAACATGCAGCTGAAGAAGATCAAGCGGGCCGAAAAGAAGGGCACCGAGAGCGTCATGGACGAGAAGTTTGCCCTCTTCTTCTATGCGACGACCACAGTAAACGACTACCAGATTCGTGTGTGGACCCTGTCGTTGCCGGTGGTGGTGATTGTTCATGGCAACCAGGAGCCACAGTCGTGGGCCACCATCACCTGGGACAATGCCTTTGCGGATATTGTACGGGAACCGTTTGCGATCACCGATCGCGTGACCTGGGCCCAGCTCTCGGTGGCGCTTAATACCAAATTTGGGTCAAGCACACAGCGGGCCCTGACCAGGGATAACCTGGACTTTCTCTGTGAGTCCAGATGTTTTGGTTCCGTTCGTCAGTTTTGTTACTGATATATTTCTCTTCCTCTTCCTTCCTGCTTCATGTTTCAGTTGAGAAGCTGCAGCGCGATGAGCGTAGCGATTATATTACGTGGAATCAGTTCTGCAAGGAGCCCCTGCCCGATCGCAACTTCACCTTTTGGGAATGGTTCTTTGCCATCATGAAACTCACCAAAGACCATCTGATGGGCATGTGGAAGGCCAGCTGCATTATGGGCTTCATCAACAAAGCCAAGGCGCAAGATGATCTCATGCGTTCGGCCACGGGCATTGGCACCTTTCTGTTGCGCTTCTCCGACAGCGAATTGGGTTGGATCAGTTGACTGATGTATGCAGATAGATGGATATTAATGTGTGATCCTTTATTGCAGGTGGCGTTACCATTGCCTATGTGAATGAATACGGATCGGTTACCATGCTTTCGCCATGGACTGCACGTGATTTTCAGATCCTCAACCTGGCCGATCGCATTCGCGACTTGCATATGCTGCGCTGGCTACATCCGAGCGACACCAATGGAGTGCCCCTGGAACGCGATCGCGCATTTGCCGAGTTCTACTCAGCTCGTGATGGTACGAATGGTATATGATTTCCCCCTCGAATCGAGTAAATACGGGTTTTGTTTGCTAATTGAAATTTGAATTTTGATAGAACCCAAAGCCGGCTATGTGAGAAGCACGTTACACGTCCAGGTACGCAATGCGATTGGAGATAATGGTTCCATTATTGGGACACCACAGCATCCCATACCATCTCCACCGCAGGATAGTAGCATGTCAATGGGAAAGTAAGTTTCGATGCATGACCGATGCCCCAGACACACACAGCTAACATGCATCTCTGCAACACCGCAACAAGAAGATTGTTCTATGATGTGATATGACCCCCCCTCCGCCCCCCAGAAAAAAAATGATTAAAACTTAACAGCTCCGCACGAAGACCCTTGGTCTTTGGTCTTTCCTTAAATTTTATTTGCTTTGCTTTTGCGTTGTTTTGTTTATGATTTTGTCAAAAGTTTTACTAAGATTGCAATACTTTGAATTCGATAAAAAAGAAAGGGGAGGAGACTCTGCCTGACTAACCGAGCGCCTACCAGGAAATTTGTAAATAAAACTGATATGATTGAACCCCACAATGGGCTCTTTGTAGAGCTCTCAATCCCCAAGCCACAGCCCGTTCCCCAATTTATTTAAATTAATTACAACACAGCCCCACTTATTGTACGATTTGTTTATTTTCATTCTCCAACTGTATACCATCGGTTGATTTTTTGGGTGTTCTGTTGGTGTACCACAGCCCAGAGGACTCTGATTCGGATGATAGCTGTGTGTTAGATGCCATAGAGAGATATGTGGCGGACACATCACCCGATGATCCCGTATCCCGTGAGATCATTGCCACCATTATGAGTGCAACGTGTAAATCCCCACTTTCCGCGAGGTATAACTATTTATGTATGATAATCCGCATCCAAAGATCACTCTCCTCGATCAGATTCCACCCAAAACCTCTTCTCCGACTGCTGTATGCTGTTCGCTGAGCTGCTCTCTCTCTATCTGATTGATTCGCCGAGACGCTGATTCCGACCCCTCAATAAATCGTTCGATCCATCAGCTCATGCTCATTCCAACCAACACCACCATATTATCAGACGCACTCGTCTCCCGTCACGTCACGTCACGCCACGCAACGCCACGCTAACCCCTTGCATTCATCATATCAGATCCGTTTCAGATGCCCTGAGCTCCCCAAAAAACCGTATTAACAATAGCCATTTAGCTGGTCGCTAGCTCAGTATATAAGATATATACATATGTCGAAGATAAGCTCAAATTGTATGCATTGTTTATGTTTTTATAGTCTTTTTGTTTTTTCAAAGTATTGCCATCTTTTTAGACTTTTTCAGCCGCGAATTGATCAAAACGCCTAGTCAAGCAATAATTGGCTTTAACAAATAAATGATTTTCCTCTAACCATTTTTCCATTCTCCTTTTTCTATATATTTTGGCTATGAACGCAGCTTGCAGAATAGCACCATCATGCACCTGTAAATCTGAGATCTCTAGGCTGAAACCAGCAACCAACGAAGCAGCATAACAAATTAATTTTTAATATTAAGACTATTAAGGGAAATGCAGTCCAACAAAATTGCGATTGGCTATAATTGAATTGAATTTAATTTTCTTGCATGCATTTTTTGAACTAATTGTCCGTTTGCCTGCTAGGTAAATTGATTGATTGCTTGCTTGTTGCTGTTGTCATTTTTTGATCGAAATGTTATTGTTGTTTAAACAAATTTTTGGAAAAAAGAGATACTTTTAGGGACACAAAAATTCCATTTGCTTTCTCTGCCATACCCCATATCTATCCATTTTTGCCACAAAGAAACTAACCCACATAAACACCTTTCATTTTCCATTTTCACTCGTACCATTTGCACGATATTTTCCAACCTATTTCTTTTTCATTATTAATATTTATTTTTCTTTCCTTCTAATTTTTATCCACAAAAATCGCCATGTATTTTAGTTCCGGTGACTTTGCAATGGCGGATTTCGATGTGAACTTTGGCGATGTGTATAAACAGATTATATAAACAATTGAAAGTGTGCCGTGTGGATGCCCTCCCCCCCGACCTAGACGATATAGATATACCCCCTTCCCCCCAGCAGCGATTGCAGCCATCGTGGAGCTGCTTTTTAAAGAAGTTTTTATCGTAAAGTTTTTACCTAAAATGTAATTGTAAGATTTTGGGAATGCATCGTTGTGGCATGTTTAGTTTTGGTATGTATTCGAACTCTCTTTATTTCGTACCCATTATCCACACCTTAAAAGTATTATACAGTACACATTATAGTAGTTGTATTTTTGCTCAAAGAAAATGATATAAAAGACAACGAACGAAGAAACGCATCGAGTCTTAGGTAAAATATACATTAATAATCGTTATACAGAGTGCGGAAAATGTTACAAAAAAATAAGCTATTTATTATGCTAATATTCAAATATTAAATGTTTGTTGTTAAATGTATTTGAAAAGTTAATTGCCGTTTCACGCTATACATAATTAAACGAGTTCTCGTTTTGCATCGAAGGATGGACTCGCGGATGGTACTACGCCTGGTTTCACTGGTCAAGGATCCGATTAGCATTGTAAGACTAGATAGACGTAAATACAGGGAATGAAACGAATTACGAATTTACATAAAGAATTATTTCAGTTTATATACAGATTATAGGTATATTTATAAATATGTGTACAACAATTATACTCGTGTACCTATCGCCTAAAATTAAAGAATAGCGCATTGCCTTTAGTTTCCTTTTCCTTCGGTTAATCAAACACTATGTTAATCGATTCTATTCTGTTCTTGCAGCATTTGTGAAACGACAAACAACTCTACCAAGAGCAATGCATGCAAATTGCCACCACACCCTAAACACAAAACAAAAAACACCTGCAGCACACAGCAGCCAATTAATTGTATCTATTACGATTCTAATTATGTGTGATCTATGGATAACTTTAAGGTTTTCCATTGGAGTGTGTCCGCATGTTATTCGTTTTTTATACACTACATATATATTTTTTTTATACATACAATATGATATATTTTTAATTTGTTTAAATACTGTGTGAAAAAGCATTCATTTTACGACGAATTGTGACGAGAGAATCGATTTAGTTAGCGAGTAACTATTTGTTGAATCTAAATTTTTGATTTTGATTGTAATTTTAAAGGATTTATTTTTAAACCAACTATCAAATCTTACCAACTAAACTACCTTCGAGTTAAGGTCTAAGTTAAACGAAGGAGCAGCGAAGGCAAATTTTAATTGCATTTTAGTTTTAATTGTATTATTTACATAATATTGTGAAATGCTTTATGTGAGAGAACCCTTTAGAACCCTACTGCCCCCTTTATTGGCTTCCAATGCTGAAAATGCGCAAAAATCTAACCGATCCGTGTATATTTTTAATTGTTTGTGTTTGAGTATGAGTTTTGAGTTTTGAGAGTCCAGGGCACAGTTTGCAATGCATTTCAAATGCGACAAATGCGATTGCCTTTAGTCAGTTTTTATGGAGAAGCACGAGGAGAACACGAAATACATATGTACATTATATATGAGTAACAAGAGCATAATATTTTTTCTACACAACCATAAAACACTACACTATACACTATATCCTACACTATGCTACACTAAGCTTTGTACCGTGAACCGTAAGAATTTTATAAGACTTAAGTACAGACCGCCCAAAAATAAAACCACCCAAACAAATAAATAAATAATTCAAGAACTATTTTTAAACATTTACATGCCAAGAGGCAGGGCAGACGATTGTGTATTTGATATTGTAAAAGAAATTCAATTGGAACTAAACGAAAATCCTAATCTGTGTAACGTAAAGTTTTAAATTTTTAATCGTAAAACTAACGCACACAAGAACACACACACACACATTCCCCAAAAAGAAACACAGATACACCCGAGCGCACTTCTATATACTAGATATGTATGTACTACTACTATGTTACGTGTATTGTGCAATGCTCGTTTAGAAACAAAGTTGATATTGGGAAGTGTATTCAATGTATTTAAATGTTGACATTGTGTTTTAAATGTAATTTCAAAAGCGCTAATTGTGTGTCCAATTTGGAAATATATTTGTGGGAAACAACTAAAGAACTATTCTTGTCAAAATGGCCAATAAAGATTTGATTTTAAAACTAAAAAATAAAGTTTTTTTTATTAATCCATAAAGTTTATTCCGAAAGTTTACACATAAATGCCATAAATGCCAACGAATCACTGTGTATGCCAGAGAAGCTGATATATTCCATATTAGTTCTTGGTGGAACAACACTTATCCTTGGGTCCGTTCTTGCAGGCGCACTGGCACTGCTGGCTGCAGGCGCAGTTGTCGCCGCACTTGGTGGCCGAGCACTGGCAGTCTATGGATCAGGTCAATGGTTTACTATTTATACATTCACTCCCCGTTTTTATGTATTAAAACTTACTTGTTCCGCAAGCCTTGCAACCCATTTTTGTTTTTGGAATTAGTTTTTGTTAGATTTAGAAACGGAGTTTATTGCCTTTGCTGCTAGCAAACGATTTCTGATGCATCCAGAGGAGAGACTCTGCCGTTTTATAGCCCTGCAAGTGTGTGTTTGACTTTGCACACCACCAGAAGGGAACTCCGGTCGATGTGTTCCTCCTATGTGGGCTTATCAGGGGGCGTGCGCAAAGCGGCTTTATCTCTCTGTGGGCAAAGAAACGCGTAAATTTTTTGCGCACGCTGAACGAGTGAAACTGCACACGACTTCCTTATCTAATCAGCAGTGAAACTATAGAAACATACAATTCCAATAGCTCCAGACTGGGTATAAAAGCAAGCATTCTTCAGACAAACGGAATCAAACAGTTCCAACGGTTTAACCAGTCGTAGCGTTCAACAGTCAAATTGGAAAAAAAAACACCAACAAGATGCCTTGCAAAGGATGCGGAAACAGTGAGTAAAAAATTCTACACTATTCAAACTTAATTTTAATAATTCGAATTCTTCACTTACAGACTGCCAGTGCACATCGGGCCAGTGCGGAAGTACCTGTGCCGGTAACACCCAGTGCCAATGCGCCGCCAAAACAGGAGCCAAGTGCTGCAAGGCCAAGTGATTGTGCGGCCACTTGTTGTAATATGAATAGTACTTAATTAGTTCCCAAATCCCCGACTGATCCTAATGCAAATCTGAAGCTAAATAAAACACACATTATGTTATAGTTCAATTAAATACTAGGAATTATTCTTTGGAATTAGAAATGGCGCTTAAGTGCACACCTTATACAAAAATATTGTAAACTTCACATCATGAAGATACATACATGTAGTTCTTGCACCGCCAGCTGGAATAGAAATACCGCCTAAATGTCCCACCCTATGTTTATATCTTGTGCTCAAAGAATATAGGGACAGATTAGACTTTGGTAAATATATGTAACAGCCAGAAGAAAGCGTTTCTCGCTCCATGAATTATTCTTTGGAATTAGAAATGGGGCTTAATATATATATTGTAATCTACATAAAATAAATAAGAAAAAATGTAATTGAAATACCTTGTAAAGATTCTTGATTAGGATATCGAGCTTAGACGATATAGCCCTGTCCTTCTGTCCGGCAGAACCACCGTAGAATAGGATCAATACTGTATAACATACAGCAGGCATATTACTACAAGGCCTTGGTGCACTTACACTATACATATATGTAGGCGGTTTAGGCTTGTAATGTATCTTCTATATTAAGTAGGTACTCGTACCTTATTAGAAAATTAAACGTCATACACGTTTCGAATCATATTACAGAATTTTGTTTTGGAATTTATCGTTTCGTAAGCAGTCTGAATGGGTCGTAAATCTTTCTGGTAATTTATGAATTGTTAATAATAGTAAGAGAATTTTTATAATGAATAATTTTAATTTGAGTAGAAGAATCTCAAGCATTGCTCACATATGTATTTGTTTGACGTTTTTTGTAAAGAATTTAATTCCAGGTCCACTATTGCCATAAGTTTGTAATCTTTGGGGTTTATTTAATTTACACCCTGGCAAAACAACATTTTCTCAAGTGTGTTGGTGTCTGGGTGTGTGTGTGTGAGGGGTTAGGTGAAGGACCATCAGTAGTCAGAAGGGCACTCGAGTCGCCGCAGTCTTTAAATGTGCAACTTGGAGAGGCGAGTGAGCAACGCATGCATGTCTGAGTGCCGTGTGGCAAGGCGTCTCTCTTTCTGTCTGTCCTTACCAGAGTCCTTCAGGATGCGTGCCCTGAGCGGGTCTGACAAGCAGACATGCGGGCCAAGAGCCAAACAGATTGGCAGCCGAGGCCGTCAGTCTGTCAATTCGCATCCGAAAGATGCATTAAGAGTGCTAATTGCAGTTGACAATTTCATTTCATACGCAGCCAATTGAGTATTTCTCTCCTGTTCCTGCTCCTGTTCCTGTTCTGGTTCCTGTTGTGCTGTTGTTGTGGCAGTCGGTGAGGGCTTGCGAGTGGAAATGGGGGGATGTCTGTGATTGCTTCTAGTTTGTAGCCTTGTAGCTTAGCACTTGGCCGAAATTTCAATTTCAGCGCTTTTAATGACGTTAAGCGGCGGAAATGGAATCGCGCCTGCTAACTGCCTTTTTGCGCCAAGTCATCAAACTTAATTTGTATGGAAGTTGGGAGCTCAAATGTTTTTACAGCCATTTCCTGTTGAGGGAGGCAGTCAAAATGCCAGACAGCCCCCGACACCGACACTAGACCCAATCGCAATGCCAATCAGAGCCGTTCCATTGCCTGCCGTTGGCTATATTTGAGTTTGTTTTTGTGTCACGGCTTTTTGTGAGAATCATGCTGATAAAGTGACACACGTTCCCATCCGAAGGTTGCACTTGAATATGTCCGACTACAGGATGTCCAAATGGGTCACGCGAGGCTCTTAAATCTGGGCTCAAGACATCACGGCGTATACGCGATTTCAAGCTGCCAGCTGAGCTGCCGTCGCCTCAAAGCGCAAACGCAAACAGTTAATTATGTCATTAAGTTTTCATGTCACAGAAGCGGAACGAAGTGCGACGAAGCGGAACGGAAACAACTGCAATGCGGACACTTCGTGAGGACTTTGTCGCCAGGCCAGGCGCCAGGAACCAGGCACCAGGGCTATGCTCCGTGCAACAGAGTGGGGCAACAGCGGCATCACTTATGCATAAGAACATTTTAACTTTTCGTTAGCCACTTTTGAATGGACGTGGCACTGGGGGATGGGGGCAACGTTCAAGGATGCCTCTCGTGTTTATCTTTTGCGTGTGAATTTCGGCTCCTGGCAATGTAAAGTTTTTCTGCGGCCGAATCAAATTATCACCACAATGCTTCTCACACACAGACACACATAGATCGAAAGAACTTTTGGCAAAGAACGCAACATAAATTAATGAAATGCACAAAAACTGCGAATGTATTGCCAGGAAGAGTCACTCTCTCATCCCCGTTACGATCCTATGGCCTGTGTTGTGCCGCAAATATTCTTAATAATTTATTGCAATTTGTTTGCTAAGCGCTTCAGAGCTTGCTGAACTTTTCAACATAAATTAACAGATTAGTTGGCTACCGTCGCGCCGTGTGGCACACTACAAAAAAGCCCCAAAACCAACTTTCAGCAGGTGCCAAAACAGGAGCAAAAGAAAAACAACCTAAAGAGAGCGACGACGATGACGACGACGACGACGATACACACGGGTTACAGCTGCTCTGAAGCTTCGTTAATTTCTGGGAATGTGGCCATCGACAAAGTTTTTAACCAGCACGCACTGTGGTCTGTCGACCAGGGCCCAACGCTTTTGGCCACTATAAATCTTTAGCCATTTTTGGGCAGCATCCTGTGGGTCCTGTGGGCTGTTAAATCTATGGGGAGTGGCGTTTTGCCAGCAGCAAACGTGACTTGTAAAGTTTTACACATTCCGCATAAAATATTCAGTTTTAATCTGTTTTGTTTGCAATTCACTTGACAGACAGAAAAGTACTGGTTTGAATTCTTGTGGCTGTCCAGGAATCATAGCCCGGTCAGAGTCCAATCAGTTTTAAGTGATTGCTTTCTGACTTATTGAAGCTCAAATAACGAGTATGGATATTTCCCAGGAAATCGAAGAAATCACTGTAATCGACCAATAAGAAATTATCTTGAATTTTGCGCAATTTGTTCTTTAAACGTGTCGCACGCAGGAAAATTAAAACTGTCAACTGCGACATTGATTTCGATTTGTGGCACACATCGAGTAGTCCCAGGTGCGTAATCAGACACGCCCACAGAGAGGGGGGCAGCTGGGTGACACTGGTGGTCTGTCTGGGTGTTTATCAATCGCTTTGGCGACACACATTTAACACGAAACTCATTTTGCTTTCGTTTCGTTTTCAGTTTTCGATTTGCCGCTGATTTCCCCAAGCACTTTAAAGCCCCCTACGCCCCCGACGTGCGGGTGAATGTGTCACAACGTGATGGCCATAACTATGGCCCAGGAAGTGCTTTCGCTTTGGGCCATCGCTGACAAACACATTAGGCAGCACATCCTGCGATTGTGGCGAGGCGGAAGTGCTTCCTGCTCGGACCCTGGACTATCCGCTCTTGGACCATCCCTTTGTTGACAGCCATTTCATATGCACGAATGCACCATTAGACGATGTCACACATAGCAAAGACAAAGGCAAGGAAGGACCTAGACCAACGCCCCGTATCACGGCATTCAGGCTTCTTGTCCGCCTGTCAGTCCTTCGAGCAAACAAACAAAATTACAGTTTTGTCCTGGTTGGCCATTAGATTTATTATAAAACTTTAATGCAGTTCCAGAGCGGATGCCCATCTAACACCCCTACCCCCAGTCTCAGTCCCAGCCTCAGTCCCCTTCTGCCATTCCACTGTCCTCTAGGGTGTGTGTGTGTGTGTGTTAATGCTGTAATGCTGTTAATTAAGTGAACATGGCCAGCACAGATGACTTGGCAGCTGTCCGGCATGTATCCTGTCGCCCAGTTGCATGTCCCCCGTCCCCATTGCTGTCAGCTGCAACAAACTGGGCGGGGAAGGGGAAAAAAATGCAAAATGTCAGCGACAATTGTAAAGAATTTCGCTCAGTATGCCAGGGCCAACCTCCGGAGCATTGGCCACTCTCTAACTCCAGTCCTCATTAGCTAACTGGGCACGTCCTCAAATCAATTTGGGACTCCACGTCCTGGACTTCTTCCCCTAGCAATGCCAAAAACAATCATACGACGCGTTGTCCAAATGGCAATCAAAGTCAAATGTTCTTGGAGCTGCAGCTCTAACCACAGGGATTTCAGGGGAATGTTTTAATAAGCAATGCAGGAGGATGCCATGAGAATGGAATATGGAATGCTTTGCTTCCAGGATGGCTGCATCTTCGGTTAGTAGAGTGTAATGCAGTTTTTTCCCTGAACCTCTCTGGCACACACTCAGCTGATGCTTATCCTATGGATGTGCTCTGGCAACCGCTCTGATAAGTGCACTTCATGATGTTCAAATTATATGGCTGCCATCAGCATTACCCACACACCTAACACCCACACCCTCGCCCAGCACACACACACACATTGTTGCATAGACTATTAAACACACTTGAGGAGGAAGTGCTGAGGACGTAGATGAAAATGCATTTTTAATGCAGCGCAAATGTGGCAAGTGTCTTGGCAAGGCTTAGAGACTCCTACTCCTCCATCATCATCTGGCTTTTCGGTGGAAATTCAATGCAAACTTTTTGGAGACCCGAAACTTTTGACTTTTCCCTCCCTAATTAAAGGCCAATTAGGGTTGAACTTTTTTGGTTTTTTTCACCACTGACTCTTGAACTATTTCCTGCCTGATTCAGGCCTATTGAATGACACTTAATCTCTCTCTCTATCAGGGATTGAGTACCCGTTTGCACGTAATCCTGGCTGTAATTGTAAGTGACTCTCGAGGACAGTCAAAGCGGAAATCAAATCACTGAGAGCTAGACTAATGTGGTTGGAAACAATCACGTGACTTGCCTGCCCAATGCCAGATAATAATGTCATAAATTAATCAAGCCCAGCCGACGCCCAAACCCAAAGCCTGGGTAAATAGTAAAGCAGTCGAGGCCTAAGGAAATAAGAAGCAGATTCAGCAGCCACTTGTGACACGGTTTTGTGTGTTTGTGAGTGAGTGTGGATTTATTTAATTGCCAGCCAAACAAACGGGTCGCTGTGTCAACAGACAGAGACCACGGAACACAAAAGGAGGAGCTGCTGTAGCAGTGTCCTCTGCAGCGCATACAAATCCCGGCCACGAAGTCCATTTGCATGCAATGAAAGGTGGCCTCATTTGTGTGACTCGATTGCTCTGCTCGACGCTCGACGCTCGACGATGGCAAATTGAACTCTTTTTACTCCCGGACTCTTCACTCTAATCAGGGTTCAGGAGCATCACGTTCCGTTCGCTCAGGAGCAGGACCATATACAGGATGCAGTGAGCATTGAAAGCCAAAGCCGAAATCGTTGCAATTTGGCCTCTATCCACAACAATGGTAATGGGAGCGGCCAAAAACCCAACCAAACCAAATAGTTCCCGAATGTCAGTAAAAAGCGAATCAGCCACAGAGCTACAAAGCCACAGAGCCACAGAATAGCAAAAGGAGCAGCGGGTGGTACAAGTAGATCAACCAAATAGAAATCAGACCCGATTCGAGGCACTTTTGCGACGAAACCCAAACACTGGCACAAACACAATGCCCATAAGCAGCAGGAAGCGGCAAAAGAATTGGATGACTTCATGGTGTAGCCTCTTGGTTGATTAGATGATTCTTCATCCGGAACCACTCTGAAAAGGAACTCGAACGAGTTTGTTTTTAAACTGAGAGATTCCATTGAAGCTGCCAGCGGCATTATTTAGAGAGCTCTTTGTTTTTATGAGGATATTTGTTTCGGCCCAGGCTCTCCCTGTTCGGCTCTTGGGGCACATTTTTTGTCTACTTTTACGTGCCTGGTGCTGGGCCTGAGGCTGGGGATAAGGCTTGAGCCTTTCCCCGGATGATTTATAAAGTGCAATATACCCGCGACAAGCCAAGCGTAAATTTTAACTTATGCTGCAGACTCTCAGCCTTTTATTTGGCGACCATCCTGCCGATGGCTGTACATTTCCAAATCCATGGCAAAGTTCTGGCAGGTTTGATAGGCCGTCATTTGAAGTTTATTGCTTTGTGGAGGAAAATGCTGTTCATTCATTTGCATGCCGCTAAATAATGCAGCTGATATTTTGTTGTTGTCTGCAATCTCCTTCTGGCAGACCGCTGAAAATGCTGTTCTGTGGTTTCTGACTGATGAAAAATGTATGCATATGAGTGCCGACTTAAGTGGCTCTAGTAAGCCAGGTGTTCGTACATTTACTGCTCTATACAAGTGTGTGTGTGTGTGTTGGTACGGAGGGGTTAAACATGGAAATGCTCTTCCAAAAGTTGTTGGGCTCCAGCCGAGAGTGGAAGTGATTCTGATTCAGATTCAGATTCAAGGAGTCCAACGCTAGGCAGCACTCAGAAACAGAAACTTAATTAAAAGACATATCAATTATTTGCTCCTGGGGTGGGGTGTGGCTGGGGGGTTCAATTCAAATTTTTAGACGGGCTACGTGCTGGTTTCAATGAAATGAAAATATAAAATATGCATTTACAACACCCCCCACTGTTCAGAGCCTGGGGATGCTGCCTTTGCCCGGATAAGTATGCCACGGGCCACGTGATGGGGAATTGCGCCAAAAATGCTCTACCAACAGCGCCCTTGCATTCAAATGGAGTCACAGTCAGGGTAACAGTTAGGACAGTGAGGGGGAGAGAAATGGTGGGGGGTCTTTCCTGCCTGCCACTGAGTGCATTGTTCGACTGTCTGCGAGGCGACAAAGCCACTCAATAATAAATGTAACGAGCGCATTACAAACACTTATGGCAAGTTTAAAGTGCCGTCGCCGCTGTCGTTGCATGAGAAATGTTTCAATGTTGCTGCAATGTGGCAGGAAGCATACTTCTGCACGAAGAAAAATACGTATGCATGTATAAGGCACACTATAGCCGTACTATTCGAGCCATAAGCATCTGACTGCCACATAAATAATTGCACAGTTGCTGGCAAATAAAATGGACATCAAGACACCAACTTAGTCGACTAGTCTCCATGTAGTCTCCATCTGTACCGCTCTTCCGTTCTGTGTGGCAAGTGAAAACTTGTACAAGTTTTGTATTGTCAGTGAGAGGCGGGGAAGGAAGGAAGGTGGGCGGGAAAGCACTGTTAGAGCCCAGTTGCATCCCGGGTCGCTTGCACTTGAAGTGGAAAAACTTTGGTGCATTGCGTTAGGAACAAACTTTCGACGCTAGTTGTAGTACAACCTCGAATAAAAAGCAAAAGTTTGCCGTCAAAGCGAAAGTTAAAGCCTGGGCACTGCAGCTGCTGAAGCAAAACAACTTCAATATATATCGAAATAAAATAATTCCCGGCATTTACTTGAGCAGACATGTCGTTGGGGTCCTCAACTGAAAAGGTTCACTTAGGAAAATTAAGAAAATGATTTGCAAATTACTCAAATTTTGCATTTACTGGACAGGTGACACCTGGACTGGTGGACCAGGTAAACGCTGGCTCTGACCGATACACAGAAATAAAGACGGCCAGAGCCATGGCCGGGGGTGATATGTGAACCCACGCATACATACATACATACTCGTATCGAAATGGCACAGAAACTTTCTCGTATTCCCCCAGCAAGTTGCACGAACGAACGAGAAAAAAAAATTCTCCACAATTGGCAATCGAAAATTGGAAAACTTTTCCCTATATTTGTTTTGGCTTCATTGACTTGATTCCCCCTTACTGTAACACTGCTACACATTGCTTAGATATACACCCACACAAATACAGATACACAGATTGCTTAGATACACACCCACACTGATACACACTCACATGGGCAATCGACTACCGCTCAGCTGCTGTGCTACTATTATCAAAAGTTTTGGCGCGCGTTGCTCTGCTTCAGCAGCAAATTCTCAGCTCAACTGAAAGCCAAGCGAAGGCAAAAAACTTTAATAGAACTATACTATATGTAGGTGTATCCATGGGATTGCGCAAATGGCAGCGACTTTAATTGCAAAACGGGCACTTTTCAATTTGTTTTCCATTCGTCCCGTGGCAGCTTTACTGCACCGCCGTTTGCTCCACTGCCCCGCTGCGCTGCACCACCACCTCAACGCGACCCCCCAAGATGTCGGCCCCAAAAAAATAAAGAACTTCGCAATTAGAGCGCAAATAAATGACGTTTTATGTGTTGGCTTTGCTTAGGCGAGTTTTTTTTCTGCCGCTCTCTCTCTCTTTCTCTCTCTCCCGTGAATTATTAATAGTTACCCCGCGGGGCGATACTGGCAGCCATGGCAGTCGCGAAAGTCCTGGCCCCAGTAAAAATCTGTCGACACTGAAACGGCAAGCGGCGTATGCGTAATAAATGTACGAGCTAGAGGCCTGCAGGTGAATAAAACTTTGTCGTTGTCGTTGTCGAACTGATTCGTAGTGGTTCGGAAATTTAATTAAATTTGTGCATTGTTTGACATGGTCGGAGTTTGCACTTTGGCGGTAAATTTTTTTTGTGATTACTGGTCACACGGTGAGAAAACGGTGAGTCTTGCAATTGCAAGATATCAAAGGATACGTCAATTTAATATTCAACCAGTACACCAAACAACATACTATCTTCTATAAGGTAGATGATTCTCGATAAAAGTTCTTCTAACAAGTGTCTCTAATACCGAAAAACATGAAAGATTTTTACATTTAATGACATAAAAAATTAAGATTAAATATTTTATTTATTAGTAAAAAAAGTGTTATACAGAAAGTCCCAGCCGATTGACAGAATTTTGTAATTTTATAGCCAAATCTTAAAAATCACTTTTGTCAGGTAATATTTTGGTTTATATCTAAAAATCAAACATTCGATTATTGTATTTTTTTTTGCTGAATAACTAACTCACCCTAACATATAACTCTATTTCTAAGTAAATAGAAGAATCATTTTTAACCTTTTTTCTATCTTTTTACATTTGCAATAATTGAATATAGAGTCTAAAATTGTATGGTCTCTGCTTAATATACTTGAAGTACGCTTAAGTTTCTTCGAGTGCAGGAAAATATTGGGAAATATCATAGAACCAATAGACACGTTCCGGTTCACAGCATGTTATACGTACTTCTATCTATGGGTATATCGATATGTGTGTTCTGCGCTGCGCTGCGCTGCGTGTGCCCCATTCACTTTGTCGCCGGCGCTGATTTCCCCAAGCAGCACCACCTTCACTCTTATCCCGCCGCCGCCCCCAATCCACTACTCTCTCCCGTCTCCCGTGGAGTTATCAAAGCGAGTGCGAGAGTCTGTCAATAGGCTTGGGGTTGGGGTTTATGGCAAAAGCTTTTCGCTCGACTATGATTTAGGTAAGCGTCCTGGGAGACGCCACCGATGTCGATGTATGGATGGTGGCTGTGTATATGGATGTTGATGCTGATGCGACTTGGACACCGACCGCACCAGACACACTCATAGGGCAACCAGTTAGTGATTTTATTATTTATTGTTCTGCGTCGGTCCACAGAGGATGGGCATGGCAGGGCGATGCAAAAGGATTTAACACATAAATATTTCATTTCTGTGCGGTTTTTTGTTGGGGAACTGCTTTGGGGGCGGCTGGAAAACATTTTTGGAGTGCTGTCAAAAATGTTTTGCATTTGCATTATAATCGTCGCATACAATACAAATCTATGCCCCATGCCTCATGCATATTTTATAAATGGTTCTCGGCCACATAACACTCTCAACGATCCCGTGAGAATGGCCTGCCCCCGTACTCCCGTTTGCCCATTCAGGATGAAATGTAGAAGCATTTTACTTGAACGAGTTATATTTCATGCGATAAATTCTAATGCCCTGACGGTGGGGTCATACATAGGTACACGAGTGCGCGTGTATGTTTGGCCATGTGGCTTTGACAAATTGAAATTAAATTTCGTCTGTTTGCAGATCACATTCGAAATTCTGTGACATTCCGGGCAAGGGTTTTATTTAATTACAAAAATGTGAAATGTTGAAATGTGAAATGTTGCGTTTTGCATGGGAATTGATTTCTGCCCAAAATTGAAATGCCCTTCAACTCGATTAGCAGGATTAATTGACTTTTACTGGATTGACAGAAATGGGACTCATTAAATTGGGGCATGGCATTCATGTGGACGTGGTGTATGGTCGTTGGTCCTACCAAACTCATGTGACCTTCGCTCTTATCATTTTATGTACGAAAAAGGGAAAACGTATGAAAAACGTACATTGATTATGTTCTTGGCATACTTAATTAACGCAACAAATAATTGTTAATTAGTAAATCATTGCGGTTACCGCAGCTAAATAATCTAAATAGTGAAAGCAAACTAATTACAATTAAAGGTAACTAATTGCATTCAAAGCCGACCGCAAATGGCAATTAATTAGGCGAAAACATCAATGGGTTTTCGATGGCTGCCCGGTGGTTGCCCAATGGCTGCCCAACGGCTGCCCGATGTTTGATGGTTGCTAACGCTGAGGTCATCCATCCAGGGACCCATCCGGCGCTGTGGTTCCTATGGCACCCGTCCTAGGGGCTGCTCATCTCTCTCTCTGCAGAACTCTATTTTATTATAATTCTATTTGTGGGACTTTTTTAATTTCATTAGCCTCCACTCCACTCTGTTCTGCCGCCCTGCCCCGGTTGAAGCTTGTAATTAAAATGCCACAAACCGACGCCAGCCAGTTGACGACGAGTCGCACATCGCACATCGGTGAGACGGTGCTCGTGGTCCGGGACCCGTTCCGTGCCCCAGGAGAGCTCATCTCGCGCGGCACAGTCGAGTGCGGATTGTGGACGCGCCCACGCATTTTCCTATTAAAAATTTCAATTGCCGCGTAAAAACGCGCGTGTAGAAAATAAACTCGCCTGAAATGGAATAATTAAGCAGGTTCATTCATTAAATTTTCCATAGCAAAAGTTAAATGCAAATCGGAGCCACAGAAGTCCCTGTCCGCTTGCCGCCGTAAATTCTGTTCTATTTGCCAGGTTTAGGATATTTTCGGTCAAAAGCGTTGATTTCTGGTTTTGGCTTTACTTTTTTTTTTTTATGAATGTGGAATAAAATGAATAGACTTGCGGCAGAATTTGCTGACCGCTTCGGTAATTATAGAGCCGGAGTGCAGAAATTGAATTGTGTCAACAGAACTGGAACGAAACTTTTCCTCAACGGGGAACTGGGAAAACATGTGGCCAAATTGCATGGAATGAATATGTATTTGCAACACGAAGCGGCAGTGCTGAAGGAGCCCCAGTAGCAGGTGCGGATTATGCATAAACATAAACCCACTGGCCGTCCCAGCAGGATGCCAGAATACCAGGACTACAGGACAGCCACAGACAAGGACTGCAGCAGGCGAAACCCTCGAGAGGCCATAATGCATGCAAACTTGCAATAATTTTTCCTTGCCGAAATCGTTTTCTTTATATTTTTTTTTGGTCTTCTTTCGAAATTTCACAACCAATAAATTTTATGTTTTCTGTGCAGAAGCGCCAGAGGAGGAGGTGGAGAAGGAGCATCAGCAGGCAGTAAAAACATTTGTGGTCGTTCGTAGATAATTAAGTTTTCAAGCGCCGAAGAGCCTCTTCTATATTTATGCCACTGAAAATGTGTAAAATCTTATTCGGAATTGGCTATTGCCATCCTTCCATCTTTTGGCATGAAGAGCTGTCGGTTTCTTAGATATTGGCCTGACAGATGAAAAGTTGGTTATATTTTTAGCAGACTTTTAATCGATGCTAGAGAGTTATGTAGGAGAATGTTCGTGGAATAGGCCTAGAGCTATTGGAGAACACAGAAGTTTCTCTAAATTCAGTTTCTCAAACTTAGGATGGACCCTGCTGCATTTGTGAACAGTTTGGTCAGTGAACAAATCAAAAACGAGTTATGTCACTCCATTCTTCGTGTGGATCCTCGTGCGATACACATGCATTACTTATCCCGAGCTCCACTCGCCTGGGAGCTGCAGCTGGCTCACACAGAGTGCCAGTGTCAGCATGTGAGATATTGAGTCTCTCCCCGCCCAAGAGTTGAAACAGCTCGAGGGTTCTTACCGAAAATGTCAAAACGAACTGCACAATCATGGGTTGGCATGAGTTCTCTTCACGCGCACCGCAAGCATCCGAAATAAAGCAAAACGACAAACAGAACGAGCCACTTGAATCCACACTACCATTCTTATGCCCCATCCTGAGCAGCGGTAGTCGTTGCAGTTGCAGAGGCTGCATCAGCATCAGCACCTCGACATACGCACCAAAAAGTGGGTTACTACCGGGAGAATGGCTTTGGTGACGCTCATGCGGAAGCTCTGGACAGAACAACAATGCAGAAGGTAAACAAAAACACGTGCCACAAAGCTATCCACAGAGGAGAGTGTGTGCCTCAAATGCGCATGAACGGATAATGGAGCAAATATTCGCCTTCGAAGAGAGTCAAACCTCAAGCGGATAAAGAGAGCCGGAAGGACACTGCGGCGTATACGCAATGTTTATGCTTCTTGATTAGGGCACATTTAAAAGATTTCTGGCGACTTACGCCCCATGTGGGCCTACCATTTGGCAGCGAAAATATTGTTGCCATCATTTGGGAATCGTGTTTACATGGCTTTGAATAACCTGACAGCTATCAATCGCGGTTGTCAATGGCTTAAGTACGGGCCCACATTGATCACCACAAATGTTAACGTTAAACGCTGTAAAAATAGTTACAAAGTGTTCATTGAAAACTTATCGAGGCGTAAAGGCAGATGCAATATATATCCATTTTAAATAGCACACAGGACCTCATAGGAGGTGGGGTGGCTCTGTGTGTGTTTATTTGCGAGTATGTTTGTGTGTTTGCATCCAAACAGGATGCTGGTCTCCGATGTCTGGCTTGCTTCCATTTATAGCTCGGCTTTTCTGGCCCCTTCTGTGGCTAGTAGGGGGGCTCATAGCCAGTTTAGGCCGAATCTGGCCATAAATTAGATGTATGGTAACCGTAGGTGTGTGGCAATCGGGAGTGGACGGGGTTGAGCTGTAAATAAACCCCATTCCCATCGAATGTGCATAAATTTTGGGGCATTGAACATTGAATTCGAATCCATTCACTTATCAAACTAAATTTCAATTTCAATTAAGTGACTAATGCTGCGCTGAATGTTGCACTTCACTCCGAGCAGGAGGCAAAGTGAGTTGTTTCCATCGATAGATGTCATTGTGTAGCTCCTATTGTGGCTGACATTTGATGTATTTGTTTCCCGCTGCACTGCCATGCCACGCGGTGCCTTCCTTCGTAATAAACCCATGTAATGCGCTCGTAAAGGCCTGTCATACCATATGTTGCCCGGGTGGCAGGAAGTCTATTAAATTTTGTTTGATAGCCCCATCTGCACGGGCGATAACTTGATGAAGGAACCGCCAATTTTTATATGCGCGTATGACAGCAAAGCACATTTCGAGGCCGTTCAATTAACATGCAAGCGTATGCCAGACGTTGATATTTTTTAATTAAATGAGCAAATGCTGTCATTTCTTTCTTGGGAGCGTTAAAAGTGCTTATTAATATGGCATACGCTCCTTATTTATTTCTTTTTGAAGATTAAAGGAGACCTATTTTAGTGGCCACAACGTTAAAGACAGGCGTTCATTGGCTCCTTCGAAGCTCTTCAACAGTCAACAGTCAAATGAGAAATGCATAAACTTCCGTCAAAACCGTTCTGTCTAACTGTCAGTTTGGTTTGTTGACCCTTTTCTCCCTTCTGTCCCAGAACGAAGTGAATATTTAATGCATTTGTTTCGAGTTGGCCTATGGCACTGGGTTTTTTCTTTCTTTTTTTGTACATTTACTGTTGTACAAAAGTGGGATATTTCTTAGCTGTTTGTGCTTTCTATAAGCCACTCTCATCTTTTCTTAGCCGGCTCATCGCTGCTCTTGGCTACGCCTTGCATTGCCGTTAGCCTTCCGCTTTCAGCCATCCGTCAGTCTGGTAGTAAGACGCATTAATTCATTTTAGTTGAACATTATTAAAAACTTTTCCACCACAAAGCTGAGCGAAAGTTCAGCTAGCTAGCGCGCACCTCGCCTTTGTGGTTGAGTGCGAGTGTGGTGCGAGTGTGGTGCAAGTGGCGTTGGTAAAAGTTGCACACTAATTAAGCGCTAATAACATTTTAGCACAGTTTGCCGAGAACTTTTTGTCCGTGCATGCAAATATGATCAACCGCATAAAAGGGCAGGGCAAGCCAGAGCCAGAGAGCATACAAATCAGCATACAGAATTGAGCTGGAGGGCTGGTCAGTGGGCGCTTGGCCAGGCTCCGCAATCAATTTCACACACAGACAAGTTAAAAACATTTTAATTTCCATTTGGTCAGAATACCAGGCTGGCCAAATTGCAGCGATTGCCATCAAATCCCAGGGCGCTGGAATTTTCTCGGCATTTTTAGGCAGCTGCCAACTGTCACACAGGTGGGCGTGGGCGAGACACGGAACAGGTTGTGGCCCCTGGCGATCTCTCTGTGAAAATACCAGAGGTGGAAAGCTGAGAAATGCTGCTGCCAGCTCGCATTCAGTTGGGTCTGCTGAGCTGCCAGAAGCTGTGTAGTTGTGTGCTGGTGTCACTGCACTTTACATGTGATGTGAGCAGATAGTAAGTCCCCAACTGGTTATGGGGTTAGTTTTCTTGTTGGCCATATCCTTGGGCTGCCCATAGCTTGTGTTGCAACTTCCAAGTTGCAAGTTGGTGCCTTGAGTAATGTTGCTTTGCAGCCATGTGATTTGGCTTCGATGCTGAAGCAGAGTAGGAGTTTGAGTTGATTTATGACCAAGCCAAGGAAATTTCACTTGACATAATCTTGGGCAATTATCTTGAATATGGCACCCCAGTGACTTCTGGGCAGAATCGAATTGAATTCTAATTTTACAAGACGGCAACTGGAGTACAATTAAACTAAAAGGGGGGGCTAACGAGGTCAGTTATTCCCTTCCCTATCTGGCTCTAACTTTGTCCTGTCGTGTCCTGCCTCGTCTGCTAAGGCAAATAAACGCTTATTTGCACACTAATTGCACCTGCGACGTGCTTTGTTATTATAAAATTCTATATTTACACAAGCGCCGGTCGTGCCTTGTCTCCAGCTCTTGTTTTCGCTTTGCTATTGTCACAATATTTGTCTTTGTTAGTGCTGAAAGGCTTTTTGGGCTTCTGTTCTGCTGAATACATTTTTCAAAGTCTTCAAAACCATCGTGGAGTATGATTAACCATGCAGATGCCGCTGCTGCTGTAGCCACTGGTCCTGCTGCTCCTGCGGTTGCTGCGTGCTCGAAGCTTAATTATGCGCAAGGTTAGCCTGTCTTTGCTCCAGCCAAGCCACACCACTCCAAGTGCTGGCACATACTCGTGCTCGCACTCGTACTCGTACTCGAACTCGATGCCTCGTGTGCATCCTTGACCCAGGATGCGTGCTGTGTGCACCGGCAGCGACAGCGACAGTGGCAACAGTAGCTAAATTATGGTCATTAAAAAGCTTTCAGCTCGTGGACATATCAAATGACATTAAAACATGTGTGCAAATGCACGGATCCAAATTAGTTTGACCTCTGGCCTTAAGCGGCTGCAAATGCGAGTGCATGCCACGCGTGCTGGTTAGATGATTGAAGCAGCTGCAGATTGGCGGGGAGAAAGATTTGACTTTTGACCTCTTTTCCGGTCGTATCCGGGTGCACTTTCCGGCGCTATCTACCCGGCAATTAGGAAAAGTTAGCTGCATTTGCATTCGAGCTAAAACAGCTTCGTCCAAGTTGCGTTGCGTTAACCTTCGGGGACTTACGTGTGTCCAAATGGAACGGAAAAGGCGACTGGGGATCGAAATGTTTAAGACTTCTGTTACTGCTGCCGATGCTGCTGCTGCTGCTGCATTTCAAGTAGGTAAGAATGAGAAGGCAGACTGGTAAAAGCACAAGCACAAGCCCCTCCCTAGACTCCATGACTCTACGACTCCTTCTTGTCCGGCAAGCGGAGCAGTGGGCTTTTGTAATATGCGCTCCAGTCGCTGGAACTTTTGTCAACTTGAAATCAAAGGGGACGGCCCAGGAAACTGAAAAGTTTCGAGTTTTCTGCTAAAGTTACTAGCAGAAAACCATTAAAGGCTCACGTAGTCAAAGTCAAAAGACAAATTTGCATTGGTACAGTTCTTCTTTTTCCCATTTTCGCTTTGGTCCGTTCTACTTTTTCGGCTTAAAGGTGCAAAGCATCCGCATGAAAATTCCCTTTAAGCACGCCGTGCAATTTGCAGTTATTCAGTTCTCAAATTTTTTAAGATTTTCCATTTAACGGCTTTGTTTGTCGTGCATTCAGTCGAAATTGTTTGCACTTAGCTGCGTTTGCTTTGAGCGCACAATTAAAATGCAATTTGGAAGAGGAGATGGGGGACACAAAGGCACAAACAATGAACCCCAAAGCTAAGCCAAATGAAAAACCCTCTTCTCAGGAGGAATTTCGACACCTGCTCCAATGGGCATGAACAAATAATTCGCCTGGAAATCCCGTTGAGTGCCCCGAACTAATGGCGCATTTAATGGGGATTTGGAATGCAACTGAAATGCTCCTCGCAGTTCTCCTCGGTCTGGTCTCTTGTGTATAATTTACAAAGCGACCGCATAACTGCTTCCCTTTATGACAAACATCATCAGCTGGATAATGGCCGACAATTGCCGAGTTGACGAATTCACTGCTGCTGCTTCTGTTGTTTGGCAATGAGGCGAGAAATGCCGTCCCGGAGTGCTTATTCGTCAAACTGCCGTGGCCCCTTCTGACCCAAAAATCAATTAATTGCAAACAAATTTTTTCCGGCGGGCTTCAAGAGCTGCCGACAACAGCAGCATTTGCCATTTAACCCAATCAATTTTGTTCTTTTTTGGTTTGGTTGCTTTTTGGCCAATTTTCAAACCGGGATGTTCCAATGTTTTTGTCACGTGCTGCAGCTGCTGCCAATGCATCCAGCCCAGCTGCTGGAGAATGTAAATTGAGTTGCAACACTTTGTTTGTTTGTTTTTCAGCACGTGTGACTGCGAAAATTGTTTATGATATGGCCGTGACCCAAAAAAAAGCATAAAAGCAGTGGATATATATATATTTTTTTTAATATTGCAACTGGAATTGATTGTTTGATATTTAATATTTATTTTTTTTGAATATGTAAATAGTGATTTAAAAAAAGGAAATATCTGCTTAAGTATTGTTAACAAACGGCGGCAATTATCATGGGCCAACGTGGTGTACAAATAATGGAAACAGGGCTGCAACGGAATGATCTGCATAGATGCCCTGAAATGAAAACTTTGCTATTTTTGCTATTAATATAGTTACTTTTCTGTGCTTTGATCGGTGTGATAAGTTCCTAAAAGCCTAATAATTCTAGGCTGGCGATGCGTATACTTAACGCAAGCATGCACACCACTGCTTAGTTCCACTGCTTGCCTCTGTGAAGCCGAACTGCTTGCTACTGTTAAGCTCAAGCAGTTAACAGCAGTACGCACATGGACGCATGACAGCCAGCGAAGCTAAAAATACTCAGCTCGATAAATTAATAAATGCATGAGAATTGGATCAAAAAATTGCCTAAAATAAAATCAAAATCCACTTTGATCTGGATATTTATGCAATTTTATTATTTTTACAATACTATTCACACATTTCACAAGCAATTTGCACCTTATATTGCGAACCGAGTACATTTTTTGCTGCACCACGGCCTCAGAGCTGTCGTGTTTTCGGCTAACTGTTAATTTTTGTGGTAGGGCGTGCGTGGAGATACCAAAAATTGATACCAAAAATTGACCACAAATCACGCAAATTTAATTTAGTAACCGAAACATACGACTATTTTGGTATCTGTTGAATGCCTTAATTTATCTTTACAAGCGCCACATATTCCGCCTAATCAAACGATAAGCTTTATGCCGATCCATATCAGTTCTAATCACTGTCAAGGTTCTTCTTGCTCTTGCTCTGGCTCTTGCTCTTCCTCGGGCTCTGGGTAACGCTGTGGCTGTGGCATTATTGAGTGCCTCAATTGAAGTTAACTTAATGTGGCAGCATTTCCTACACACGCGCTCCACCGATCCACCCAATCCCAGAGCGGCTGAGCCGATCGGGCATTAGCATGCCTCGGCATTAGCTTGGGACTGCTGCTGGTGCTGCTGTTGAGTTAAGCTGCTGGCTGAGAGAGACTGGCATATTCAGTCCGCTGTGAACAACCGGCGACCACACACCTGCCCACGCCATTACCTCAGTGGCAAGCAGTGCAATTGAACGGCTTTATCAGAAGTCGAGAGCAAGAAGTTGATAAGTTTAAAGACGCGTTTCCAAACTTTCTTCGGTGCGTAAAACATCACAAAGTTTGTGCATAAGTTAAATATTTTGAATTCTGTGTACGCATATGTGTGTGTGTGTGTGTGTGGGAGGTGCTTATTGAACGTACTGTTTGTCTAACTGTCTTTAAAGAAGTTGTAATTAAAGACTTTGCTTTTGGCGGCTGCCGTTTGGAATGCAGCTGTACCTGAAGCTGTGTAACGACTCACTTTCACAAGTGTTTTCTGGATTGCATGACTTCATTTGGGTGTTATGACAACAAGGGCTGTCAACTGCTTGAAATCCATATATTTGTAGCCAATTAGGTTGGAAAGTTTATTGGAATTCGAGTATATTTTCGAGTGCATAACAGATACATATTTCAGACGAAGTTCTGTGGAAAGCACTTTATATCTTTCATACTCGTAAGAGGAAATTTATACATATTTTTTACATTTTGGAGTTTTACGTAAACATTTTAAAGGAAGTTGAATAGCTCTTAATATCAGCTTTGTTCGTACTCTTTTCATAAATCCGTTTCCTGAGATTTGCCTTTAAATAATCTTTGCTCAAATGTGCAACCATTTTTCAAGCACTTTGCATCTTCCACTCGAGAAAATGAGAAATACTTTTCTCTTTGTGCAGCCACTTATCGGGGGCAAGCGGTTTTATCAGAGAGCTGTCGAAAACAAATGCTCAGGCGGCGAAGGTGGAATTTATTATATCTCAAATGGCACTTCATAAAACAAAAATCTCAGGTGGTTTTCCTGCTGTTCCAAAAACAAACCCCTGATAAGCGACATATGGTAATAAAAGCACAAGTTTAATTTATATATGTATATCACTCTACAAGTACGTTCTTGAGCTGGAAGTCTATACAAAGGATCCAATTATAAATGAATGAATCAATCCGAATCCATTAAATAATAATTAGCTGTGGCCACATAAATACTCACATTGCGAGGAACCGAAATGTTTTATGGGGCACTTTGATGGCTATCAGCAAGCAATGGCAATAGTAGATAGCATGGAAAACTTTCGTGGGCAGCGCTTTTCTTTGGTTTATTCGGTTTATGACAGCCGAGTGCAATCAATTGTGCGGTAGTTGTCATAAACCCATAGCGATAAGCAGCACTCCAGTGGCTGTATTTTTAGATACCCCGCACATGTCGGTACATATAGTACACATGCATATGTACATGTGTACTTTCACTGATTGTGTGAGAGAGAGAATATCTAACACGTGCGTGCTGTGAAATTGCTTCAATTTGAAATGACATTCAAAAAGCGACACTCAGGACTGCCAAAAATTCGTGCAATTTGCAAATCAAAGCGAATCAAGCCAGCCAGGTCTGCCTCACAATTATTTGATTATGACATCCATCCAGTATCTGTGTGTGTGTTCTGTTCTGTATTAGATTTTGCGTGCCTCGGCAGATGCCACAATTTGCGAACCATTTGCTTAATAAGTTAAATAGATAATTGAGTTAAGATGCGTTCTCGTGGCGGATGCTCAGCTCAATCTTTCTCTCAAAATGTTACGCTCAAATCATCCATATAGCGCACGAGTATTATGTATCCGCATTAGAAACCCACAAATTGCTTACGAAAATGTTTGCTCTTTGTCCACAGGGGCAATTCCGCGACCGACACGTTACAGAATCTTTGTATATTCGTGGCTGGGCGCCAACAAATCACTTAATTATAACACGCTTTTTTTTGTATCATCCCACTGAAGCGGAGAGAGAGTTAGGATGGGACTGCTGTTGGGTCCACACTCCGCTTAAATACGAGTTTAATGAATCGACAGCACGCATACGAGTTGCCAGTACAATTGTGATACGAGTATTGTATAAACAAATAATTATTTGATTGCAGGTTTTGGTTAATCGAAAGCACAATGACTGATTTGGAGTCTACAAAAAACGGAAAACACCATGGTCTGGTGCACCACAACAAGTACGTATGTTTACTACCTAGATATTACCAGTGCTAAATTCTTCCGCATTGCACAAAGGAGCCCAAAGTAAATGTAAGCCAAGTGTATGTCCAGTGAAACAGGTAAAGTACAAAGGCCCTGCGCCCGAATGAGCTGAGAGCAAACCAGTCGGTATCACAGCAGAAGCTTGAAAACTGGTTTCACCGCGGGCTAGCCACAAAAAAAAACGACCAAGACTCCCCAGCAGCAATAATTCACTATTCGAAAGGGAAAGTAATACCGCTAGCCACTCATTTGCATGGATCACAGACAGTCGGGCAGCTAGAGAGCTATCCAAGAATCCACAACGATTTCAGCTAAATTGTATTTTTTTTTCCGTACTTTCCAGCAATGATATCACGGAGAGCGAGCCCCTTACATGGCGGTTTTGGCGCAAGCAACGCTACATTGTGGTGCTCTTGGCTTTCTTTGGCTTCTTCAATGTGTACTCGCTTCGGGTGAATCTCTCGGTGGCCATTGTGGCCATGACCGAGAACCGCACGGTTGTAGACGGCGATGGGAACGTGTCATATGAGCAGGACTTTCCCTGGGACTCGAAACAGAAGGGCCTTATTCTTAGCTCGTTCTTCTATGGCTACATTCTGACGCAGTTCTTGGGCGGCTACATTGGCACCAAGATTGGTGGCAACATTGTAAGTACTTAACAATTTTCCTACCTTAATTCTAAGCTAATCATTATGCTTGACCTTGCCAGGTCTTTGGCACTGGCATTGGCAGTACTGCGATCCTCACACTGCTCACGCCGCTGGCTGCCAAGCACAGTTTGGAGATGTTCCTGGCAGTGCGCATCATTGAGGGCTTTTTCGAGGGCGTCACCTTCCCGGGCATTCATGCCGTGTGGGCCCGCTGGTCGCCGCCTCTGGAGCGATCGCGCATGGCCTCCATTGCTTTTGCGGGTAACTATGCGGGCACTGTGGTCGCGATGCCCTGTTCAGGGATACTGGCCACTCGATGCGGCTGGGAGAGTGTGTTCTATGTGTTCGGCACTATCGGCCTTATCTGGTACATTGTCTGGCTGATTTTCGTGCGCGCTGGACCGGAGCTGGATCGGTTCTGTTCGAAGGAGGAGTGCGACTATATCCAGAAGACAATTGGCTATACAGGCAACAGGAACATCAAGCATCCATGGAAGTCGATCTTCACGTCGATGGCGTTCTATGCCATCATGGCTTCGCACTTCTCGGAGAACTGGGGCTTCTACACGCTGCTCACCCAATTGCCCAGCTTCCTAAAGGGTACGATTTGAAAATAATCCCATCTATTGGCTGATACGATGATACGATATCCTCTTTAGATACGCTCAACTTTGACCTGGGCAAGACGGGCCTTCTCTCGGCTGTCCCATACCTGGCCATGGGGATTCTCCTTGCCGTTTCCGGCTATCTGGCCGATTGGCTGCAGGTGAAGGGCATTTGGACGACAACTCAGGTGCGCCGCAACTTCAATTGTGGCGCCTTCCTGGCTCAGACCGTGTTCATGATGCTCACAGCATATCTCCTGGATCCCACCTGGTCGGTGGTGAGTCTCACTATTGCTGTGGGACTGGGTGCCTTTGCTTGGTCCGGCTTTGCGTAAGTATTTCAACGAGAATTTCCCTAAGAAGTGTTGCTAATTTTATTGTTCTCTTCAAGGGTTAATCACTTGGACATTGCTCCGCAGCATGCCAGCGTCCTGATGGGCATTGGCAACACGTTCGCAACTATTCCGGGAATTGTCAGTCCGCTGCTAACAGGCTACGTGGTTGTCGAACAGACCAGCGATGAGTGGCGTATAATCTTCTTTATTTCGGCGGGCATATATCTAATCGGCTGTGTCATCTACTGGTTCTACTGCTCCGGCGAGCTGCAGGAGTGGGCGAAGACGCCCGAGCAGAAGGCCCAGGAGGCCGAGGAGAAGGCGCAGCTGCAGTTAACGCAAACCGGAGGAGGGTTTGTAAACGCGGCAGCCGAGCTGAAGGACTAGTCCGACGGGCTCCAAGTGTCCACTGAGTGAATGCTTTCAGTGTGGCATCTATATCCTACGCATTTAGAGAGCACCACATGAAGAATTTTGTGCCCAAGTATTTGTTCTTTGTTACGTTTGTGTGATGCTAGCAATGTGCGCCCCATTGTGCCTATATTTATGTATGTTAATCCATTTAGTGTTTCAGAGCACTCGCTGTGTCTGTGAGAGTGTCTGCGAATAAACGAAGCATTTTATAACAAGCGTTTTCCGCTATCTCTGTTCCGCCCCGTAGTAGGCTATATAGAAACCCATGTTGGATGTGTTTCCCTTGCCAGCCCAGAAGTATGCCAACAATTAAATTGTACTCGTAACATTTAACATTTCATGTTAAGCCTTCAGTGTCTTTGAGTGGCACTTTGGTTACGCTCTTCATTTATTCATTTGATGTGTCAGAGTGGTTTTTGGTTATGCTCAACTTGCTTAATGCATTCCCAAATATAGAAGTATAAGAAAAACCAGAAGGAAATGCCATCAACAGGTGCCAAAAGCTTGGTAATCAAAAAATTAATATACCTAGCTGTAAATTCGAAAGATTTTATTTTCAAAACGTATGCATTATTTATAGGGAACTATGTATGTATATCGTAATTAAAACAAAGACCAATACTATGAAAGTACAGATGTGCGGCACTTGTGCGATCGCTCATCCTTGTTACCACATACCACTTGTGGTAATAGATTTGGGTTCGACGCGACGAACGGTTGGAACCGTTCATAAATCGTTTATCGGTGTCGTTTAGCTCTACTGGCCTCCTTCAAGGGGACTTTATTGCGTGTGAAGTGAGCGGCAGTTGGGTTTTGTTCATGTTCATATTTAACTTTTAAAGTTTGCCTTAAATAATTTCAGATATAACTTTATTACACCCTGCAGCAAGAGTATATTTCAAAAGGATATTTGTTAGGAAATGCATTTTCTACATATAGAGGGGATAAGAACATTCATATGCGGCTGTTGATGCTAATTCATAAGAATGTATTCCAGGAAATGTTTCTTCTTTCCATGGAAAACATGATTTAACAAAATATTTGATAACAATTTATAGTTTCATAGTTTCACTTTTAATAGAAAACCAAATAAAATTATAAATTGTTTTCGTTATATTTTAACATTGTTACTTATGCACACACACACACACCACAGTTTCCTGATGACTCAAATATTGAGTTAATATGAAATCAGATCTCTTGCGAAGATTGGTACGCATGTAAATATCCCAAATATTATTTTAAAAATAAGGGGTAATTTCCCATAGAAAAACATCGTTATATAAGGAACTATTTATCTATTCTTCTAGTATTCTCTGATAACATACATATTTAATAGCACCTTTTTTCGATGTGTGCTTATCAGCTGATAGGCTGATAAGACAATAAAGAGCGAATGCGTGCGCAAAAAATTATTTGGCCCATCGCTGGATATACGGAGAACCGTGTGCTGTAGGCCTGCTGCACACGAACTGATAAGACGGGTCGGAAAAGCAATTGCGTGTGGGTTCTGTGCAATTTTGCACTCAGTTTGGCTGTCTGAATCGGTATAAATAGGATTGACTCGTGGGAGATGGGTCATCAGTTGAGAAACTAACCAGAAAACGTCAAGTTGTGTTTGCTTAAACCAAGTCAAAATCAAAGATATCCTCAAAATGGTGTGCAAAGGATGCGGAACCAGTAAGTGATATGGAATAAATATTTAATTAATAATAATTAACTCATTTCAAACTGTTAGACTGCCAGTGCTCGGCCCAGAGATGCGGAGACAACTGTTCCTGCAACAAGGACTGCAACTGTGTCTGCAAGACTGGACCCAAGAACCAATGCTGCAGCAACAAATAAATCAATTGTAACTGGAGTTTAACTCCATCCAAGTTGTAACTAATAAAGTTTATAACAATTTTGTGCATTTAAAAGTTTTGGTATTTAACTTTGTTTCATTCGCATTTGCAGCTGACAGATAATTTTCATCCGCTGCCGGTCAACGAAAATGGAATTATGCCAAAATAATATTCGTGGCCTGCAATTTCGGGTAAACAAACCGCAAAATAGAATTACAGGCAAAACAAACACATGTCAAACGCATTGCGACAATTTGGCTAAAATTGCAAATATTTGTGCACAGCACACCTGAAAATCCATCCATCAATTACAATTTTCCAGCCAATTTGGATCGAATTCGAAATGAATATTCACATCGAAGCTTTGTTCAAGTGTTGCTTAAACTGCAAATAAATCCAAATAAAATGCACTGCCTCTCTGGCCTATGTGCCGAAACTTTATACAATAATGTTTCTGCCTTTAATCTCGGGTTGGAATCAGGTTCAATGTATATGCCAAATGCATTTTACTGTTAGCCAAATTACTCATCTTGTTCAGGCCATAAAATGTATATTTTCTGCTATTCACAGCAAATTCTCAAAGCTATAGATGAACGAGGACAAATTTGACTATTTTGTTGCTTTTCGCAAAACAAACTCGTGCAATCCAGCGGAGAACGAATATCTCCATCGTTAGCTTTTATTTTATGACCTGCCATCGGAATTTATGTGTGTTTTACTCTAGTCAAATAATAATTTTCCTATTCGCATTTATTTATTTGACAGCATGCCCCATGCCCCCTTTTGTCACTCCCACTTTTTGTCCCACTCCCTGGATATTTTTGTAGAAATCTGTTTAGAGAGCGGAGTAGAGTTTGCCTGTGATATCGGGTTTCAGAACCAAATGACCAATTAAAATGGAAGCACTTGTGGCTCTCTGCTGGGCAATTTTGCGCCTTCCGCTTCCGGTGCTCGGGCTGTCAAAATATTTATGCAACAACAAAGGACGGAGTCATTAGCATAATCAAATGTGCGTGATTGAGGCGTTTCTCTTCTGCTTCTCCTCTCGTTGCGTGCCAGATTCATTTTGTTTCGTTTTGCTTTGCCATGGATGATGGTGCTGGGCAGGAAGTTAGTCGCAGTTTTTTGCCTAATCAGGTGTGAATAATGTGACACTTAAACGCTTAGTCATACTGTGCTTCGACCTGGACGTCAGACGTTCGAAGTCACCTTAAAAATTTAGTCCTTAGTGCAAAGAAATCGTAACGGAAACACAGCATGGCGTCTTTCCAAGATTTGGAAGCTTTCGAGGCCGGGGCCAAACTTGTCCAAGGTGAGTGTGGATATGCCATCAAAGGTGTATGTATGTTTATTTCTTCAGCTTTTCCTTTTCAGATGACGAGGAGGTACCTCCGCCCAGAGTCTCCGCCCACCGCATAGTGATGAACGTGTTCATACTGATTCTGTTCAATCTGACCCTGATTGCGGCCATCATTGGTTTCTATTTGTATACTCAAAGCAACTCTGGAAAGGACCAGCAGAAAGTTCTAAATGGGGTCTACTGTGTCGGAGCCATCGCTCTCTTCGTGGTTCTGTATCAGATGGGCGTAAGTAGAGAATTTCGGCCAATATATATCTGCGTCACCACTGACATGGGCTATGTCCAACAGGACCTGTCCAAGGACAATCCCAATTTCTATTATATTTAGGTCGCTGCCGATTCCGTGGCACGTTCCCTTAACACAATCAACTCTATAAACCGTTTCTTTCTGCCGCTATGGGGGCACTCTCCCTCACCTTGGGTCTCAACTAATTTAATTATAGCTTTCTTTTGAGCGGCGACATGAATTGTATTGCATTAAGTGGCAGTGTCACGCAAGTCCTCGCACACGGCATGCCAAATTCATAATTGATAAGTGCAAGAACCTACTACTCGAACTACTATTACCGTACAGAACACGTTTCTCAACTGACGTCAACTCAGGATGCCGCACAGTTTTCTGTCATTCCAAAATGCTACACTCACAAAATACAGAACCACAATTAAACCCCAACTTGAAACTCGTACAGTTGTTTTATTTGTTCCCCGTGTTTAAGCATTTATTTTTGTTTTCAAAAACCAACATTGTTTAAGTGTTATAGTATATTATTGTTGCTCGATAAATCGAAATTTGATTAGTCATAGTCATATATTACAATTGCGATGTCGGCCAGACGTACTGTTTTGTTGTCCTACGACAAGCGTAATGTGGCACGCTGGTACTTCGGAGGCGTGGCCAGCTCGATGGCCGCCATGGTCACGCACCCGCTCGACCTGATGAAGGTTCTGATGCAGACGCAAGCGGAGAAGCTGTCCGTGGGGTCCACCTTCAAGAAGATAGTGCGCGAGCAGGGCGTGCTGGCCCTTTACAATGGCATTTCTGCCTCGCTGTTGCGCCAGTACACCTACACCCTGGCTCGCTTCGGTATCTACCAAATGGGCAGCGGAGTAATGGACACGAGCACGATGGCGCGAAAGACTTTCTTGGCAGCCGTTGCCGGTGGTATTGGAGGCTTCGTGGGAGCCCCTGCGGATCTGGTCAACGTTCGACTCCAGAACGACGTGAAGCTGCCGCCGGAACAGAGACGCAAGTAAGAGTGTATTACCGATCCCAAGGGCCTTACACCGACACCCACCCCGTGCCATTGCAGCTACAAACAGGCCATTGACGGTCTGATCCGCATCACTAGGGAGGAGGGATGGCGCAGCATGTTCAATGGCGCCAGCATGACGGCCCTGCGAGGCATGCTCATGACCGTGGGCCAAATCGCCTTCTATGAACAGAGCAAGGATGTGCTGGTGGGTCTGGGAATGCCGCAGAGCACATCAACGTACATCACGGCCTCCCTCATATCGGCAGCAGCTGCCACAACTCTCACCCAGCCCATCGATGTGGTGAAGACGCGTCGCATGAACGCCCGGCCCGGGGAGTACTCCGGTCTCACGGACATCTTCGTGAAGACAACGCTGGAGGGTCCAATGGCCTTCTTCAAGGGCTACACACCGGCCTTTGCCCGCCTCATGCCGCACACGGTGCTGCTCTTCTTGACGCTCGAGTTCCTGCGCATTAATTTTGGCTATCTGCCCGAACCGAAGCCGTCTACCACACCGCCGGCCAAGTAAAATTGAAAACTAATCATGTAATTTAATGATCGAAATTTTGCCGTGATTGTGTGTATTGTGCAAATACGAATCAAATTTTCAGTGTGTTTGCCTGTTTGTAAATGAAATTACATTTCGAATTTGCAATTTGCATTTTCTTTGGTGGAACTTTTTCGTTCCGTTTCGTTCCATTTCGATTTTACCCCAGTGAGCAGTCGGCTTACCATTTTATTTGGCCTCCCATATTCAATGAATGCTTTATGAGGTGGCGGCCATTACCCAGATGAATGTTTTAATGTGCTTTAAACCTAATGAATCTGTGTGATGTGGCTATGGTATCTCGCATTTTACCCGAGAAATCATAATGCGAGCACTCAGCACCTGGCAGTCGTATGGCTGATGTCGTGTAATCGCATTAAAGCCATTAACAGACTCGGCTGCAGACTAGGGGAAGCAGGAGAGCGTAGAGTAAAGAGGATGTGTGAGCCAAAGAGCAACGGACAATATAGAGAGCCAAGTTCCGTTGACATGAAAAAACAATCATACGCCCCGTGTGTTGGCCTAGATGAGAATGGCGTAACACGGTCAGCTTGTTATGGAATGATGTGGGTAGTTTTCTCCTTGAGCTCCCCATCTCATCCCGATGTCATTGCCTTTATCGATGCCATTGTGAGCTGCCATTCAACTGTTTAGCTGCCCATGCAATATTGATACCGGCCAATGGGTTTCCAATGTCCTAAACCGCGTTTAAGCTCAAAAAAAAAAAATAAAAGCAGGGGTGGTCTTACTCTTGAAGCTCCTTTTATCCATTTGGCCGTGACCATTTGTGCTCAGAAGTTAATTACATTAAATGTGCATTAAAGATTAATGAAACCCAAAATGTTCTCAGAATCGACTTACTCATCTGAGTCTCCCATGTAAATTATAATAAATAATTATGAGAAAGAATTTAATTTCACCGAGCAATGAACACAAAGTGCGTAGCCAATAAAGCAAATAAATATTTCAGTTGACCTTGGCATTTAAAAATTGAAGACGAACAAAATGTATCAAATTGAAGAATGGATATTAGGGTACATCCAAGTTTTAGTGTCAGTTTCAAGGCTAATCGAAGTGCTTTCTTTTGAACGTACTATCCCAAAATTCCTTGCGAATTGAATATTGAATTCAACTCGATGGAACTATTATAAAGGCAAGCAACTGATTCCGAAATTGTACAGTGGCTGATTCTGCTCAGAGTCTTTTATAATTCCGATGAAGTCTTTGGTTTGTTAAATACTTTTGTCTTAAGCAAGACTTAGATACGTCCACATATTAAACCACTTCAACAATTTCCACTTTATGCTGTTGAAAATGCGAGTGCTTCCGTCAGTTGAGTGGAAAACTTTATGACAATGCTTTGATGTGATGCCGAGGCTCAAGTACATAATAAAACTGCCATTTGGTTGCGCAAAATTTATGCAAATTTCTCATGTGCCGCCGCAGCATCAGGCAGCATCAACGAGCAGTAGAGCACGGCATTAGCAGCAAACAACATGCTGAAAACAAGGCCAACAACCAGTACATAAACATCAGCAGGAATAACGACCACAACGACAAATGCATAAATCAGTTTTAATGCAAATTTCGTTACATTCCGTGCTGCCGTCTCAATAAGCAGCCATTAATATGCTGCGCCTGCTGCATAAATTGTGCGATTTTTGCGGTTTTGCTTAATTATACGCATTGTCGCAAGGACATCGTCCAGTCCTGCCCCTGCATAATTATTCATGCGATGGTCAAGGACAATGTGGCCACAGCCCCAGCACGAGCAGGAGCAACAGCAGCAGGACAACGACAGCTACCAGTTGCCGCACATTTGCGGGCCACATTTTGCGTTGGAGGTTGTGTTGAAATAACTCCCATATTTATGACAGAATTGAGTCCGCAGCGAGACAGCATAAGGCATTCGCAATTGCCGGTCATTTAAATGCAGGCCAATAAATTCAAGCACACTTTTGAAGTGGCGCTTTGTCTTGGGGCGCTCATTTTGCCAGAGACCCGCCGACTCCGACTCCGACCCCTGACCCGACCCAGCCTAGCATTATCCGCTTTATGCACGGAAGTCCATTTATATTGCTGTCGTTTCAGAGTCCGGAGTGCGGTGTCCGGCGGAGACACACAAATAAAGTAGCACACTGGAGCCACAATGGAGTTGGACAGAGCACGCAGAACTGTTAAATACCTTCGTGTCCGGCTCCATTTCCACCTATACAGTAGAAGATGCCGGACTGCAATAAACTTCTAAATCAGTCGATTAAACTGCGATCTGCGAATGCCTCTAAAAGCACTCGATATATACTCGTTTGCTCCTATGTAGTCCTTACACGAGTATGTGGGGGGGAGGCTATGTATAAAAAGTTTCTGAAAAATGTTGAGCAATTAAAAGAAGTAGCGCGAAGTAGCTCTGGAAAGAAGAAGGCGTTGCCTTTGCGTGGGTTGGGGGCTTGTTCTGCTATCTTTTGTGTGGATTTTGCCGGCAGCAAAGTTCGCAGCGTGGCTAAGTGTGTAATGAAGTGAGAGGTTGAGGCAGAGGTAGCTTAAATACATGGGATTATGAAGCCCAGATAACCCACATAACCATGCAAGAATTTATTAATAGAAAAGGGGATTTCGCCTGCTATTTTAAGGTAATTACTTTCTCAATATTTCATCGCAAGACCTTATTATATATTGTACAAAGGACAATATTTTGATCGGATTTTTGCAAAGAAAATGGAATGTTTCCAACTCGCTTCTGGCTGTGCATATCTTTCCGTCTTTTGGCTGCATATAACATATGCCAGAGTCTTGAAGTTACTACATCATATATTTATATAAGAATTGGAAACAGTTCATCAAAAAGATACCATGGAACGATGCCTTTGTTAGGTCATCCAAAAGTTCGGCTCACAAAATCAAACTTTCTTCTACTTCGATTCTAAATTCTACATCTAAGCATCTGTATATCTTGGATTTCTTGGCATATTTGAATGCTGCACGCGCATAGCCCGGCCCAGCAGAAAGCATGACAGTTTATCTTTATAATTAGATCTCATCGACTGTATCTGTATCTGGCAGCTCGCACTCAGTTGTTTGCCAAAGTAGTTTACAATGGCAGCAGTCACTGCCAATTCCGTTGTGATTGTCATGGGGTCATGCTGGCTGGCTACACGTACAAGTCACCGACACCGGCGAAAGACTGAACCCATAACCGAACACAGACCCGGGGACCTAATGCTAGAAACCGAACTGCGCGAATCGTGAAACTTGGCTCATTAAAGATTAAGACGCATTAACACAAATGGTGTGGGGAGGCGAGCAATTTAGGCGCCATCAGCATGAATATTTATGTAAATTGGGATTACAAGTATTTTGTTGGTATTTTGTTAGGACAACACATCCTTGAAAGTTTTTGGCCATGTGACTAGGACAGGTTTTTCATTCCCGTAAATTTATATTTAATTTGAATTTAACACGCACATTTCGACTACTTAAAGTTCTCTTAAAGTAAAGTTCTCTGCAAAAGTGACCTTGCCGCAAAGCTGCTGCATCTTTGAGCTTGCTCTTTTTCCATTTTCCTTCTGGTTGAAGCTGCAGATGCCTTTTTGTTTCGACATGGTGTATTTTACATTTTCTGCACTCAAGGTTGCACATTTCACAGAACTGAAAAAAAAGGACGAAAATTCATCCGAAATAAATGTATGCGGTATAATTTATGCTGCCACGAAGCAAACCAACTCCCAGCTTATATTCATAAAATGGCACGAGGTACGGTACCGTTGTGTTGAACAGCCAAGGACGCTGGGATTTAGATGAATGAAATGCATAAAGATACCACTGCTGAACTGAACCGAAAACCGAGGTCATCTGTCGGGCCATAAAAAGAAGCGATTTCTGTGCCATTTCCGGGGCAACTATCCCTTTTAGCATTCAGATTGGCCCGCTTATCGCAGCTAATCAATATGCATTAAGTTACAATGATAGAACTTGGCAGATGCTTTGATGTCTGTCAAATGCTTATTGGCTACATTGTTGCCTAATGCAATTAGCCGCATTTATGCGCAATTTCGGTTGTGGCCCCGGCACTCCCTAGGTCGCAGGTCGTACACATAGCCACACATAGTCGGCATAGTCGACATAGCAAACATGCCAATTTCGTAGCTGCTTGTTCTTGAAATTTCATTACTTTGTGTAAACAAAGTACACATGCCCGATGCGGTATCTCCGCTAGCTCCTCCGTGCTCTGTCAGTGGTCCCAGCTCTCAGAGAGATGTGGTTTTGGCGCATGCGCGGATAAACCGGAAAGAGAATCCATAAGACCCAGCATTAAATCATTTTCCTGTGCTTCATTCAATTATCAAAAATAATTTAAAATAATTTTATGAGAAGAAACAACACACACACACACACACACACTTTCAAAGACTTATACATATATCCCGTCTGGTCACGTCCTAATCAGCAAAAGGTTTCTCCTAGTTGCGGTTATAAAGTCGGCTACGTGACTCGCATTTCCAATGATCCCCCAACAGCGTTCACATAAATACAAAAATTTCTAATTTATGTAGTTTACGTTTAGGATTTATTGCGCCTACTATTTTGGTGTTGTATATCGTTTTATCTGTGAATGTGAACTGAAAAGAAATTGATATGGATGGCTCTTTAAGCCTTTTTCGGTTTGTGTATGTTTGCGCTTGGCTGACGTGGCGTATGAGCAATGTGCTGAAACTGCTTTTAATGCGTGTGTGCCAATTTAGCGCTCCCCTAGAGTGGCGCTTCAGTCGAGTGCATTTGGAGAGAGCTGCCAGTAGCCAGGAGCTTGGAGCCTGGAGCCTGCCTGAAGAATCACCCAGCTGCGAGCAATTGAAGCACGCTTTCCATCAGTTAATTAAGCAAATTACGCCTGCTAATGGCAGCAGTCGAGTAGTCGGTCGCTTTTCCAGGGACCTTGACACTTTCCCTGGGTGTCGCAATGGATCTCTAAGGAGCACTAAAGCTGCGACATGTGCTGGCCTCAGAGCAAGGCGTTTCTTTACACCGAAACGCCCTCTTGGCCCCTGATGGAGCAGCCTCATAATCAGCATAATTCTTATGCTGATACAAAACAAAGGCAGAGGTCCACAGACACATAGATACTTGACTTGGAGAGGCCTGGCACTGATTTGAGCCAAGATCGTGGTCTGGCCTGGCCTGGCCTGGCTGCTGGTTCCTGCCAAGATTGTGCACTGAGATAATTATTTGGCCAGTCGGCCAATTCCATTTCCACTTACGAGTACACTCTCACTTTCACTTCCATGTTTCGCCGCTTTATGCCCCTTGACTGACGCTGTTGCTGTGCTGTTTGGTGTTGGCTGTTGGCGAGTTGTGCCCTGGAGACTAGTTGGTCGAGAGGAAGAAAGAGAGAGAGAGAGAGTAATGTCGGGTTTCCTGGCCGTCTGAGTATGTGTATCGCATCGTTATTATCTTTTGCTGGTAGGCGTTGCCGGCAAGTGTCATAAATAAAATGGCAACTATGCAGCCAACCAGCCACGAGTCGCGAGCCACGAGCCACGGCCTTGCTTTCCCACTTTCCTACTTTGCCACTTAAACACTATTATTAAGTAAATATATATATGTAAAGATATATGCCTAGCGAGTTTTATTTGAGGACTGCCTGCTGCTGGTTGGACTTGGACTAGGACCCTGCTCCTGCCGTATTCACTTCCCAGTGAATTACCCAAAGTTATTTTTGGTTTTAGTGCCAGGCTTCTCAGATTTGATTTCGTTTGCACTAATTGCGGGCAGTGTACAAATATGGCCAACCATTAATCACAGATACGACACGGACACATGTATGTACACATAAATTGTATATACATATACGAGTTTATATATATCAAAATCAAGTACCGAATGAGATTGGTGTTGTTCGGAATGTACTTCGAGTAAATAATTATAGTTGCATACAATATTTGTTCGACTCGAGGCTGTTTAAACAAGCTGCTTGGAGGATGGCATGGTATGTGGCCAGATCAATTACTAATTTATTGCCTATATCCTCAAGACTGCCGAATCATTTTCATTACCGAGTGAATCGCTTAAACGTCAAAAAATTCATTAGCTCTGGAAGAGCAAATATATATTATGGCTCTGAGAAGCGTTTTATTTGCCCATTAAAAAGTAAAGCACAGAAAGGGAAAATAGAAAAGCTATTTTCATGAATAACTAGTCAACCGAATACTCTATACTCTATAAACATTTAAACGTCTATTAAACCACATCATTTATTAGGTATGTAATAAATGGAAGCACACGAAGTGAGGAGCTTAACGAACTCTTTCGAAGAACTTTACCGTCAAAAGGAACCTAATATGAGCCCATAAATTCCCCACAAAGTAACTAACTTGAAGACAGACACACACATGCCCCACATACATCCTTCTGTTAACTTTTTTTTCATAATAGATAGCCGAGTCATGCGGACAAAATATTTTCATGCCTGAACCCTGCATACAGGCTCTGTATTCTAGGAACTGTTTGTCATGCCAAAGTCAATTTACTCCATTCAAAGACATTTTATTGGTTACTCGTCATATGTATATATAGAATATATATAGAAGACTCTAACAAGAGCTCCAAGTGGTATGCATGTTCCCAGCGTAAGAAACGGGCTGCGATGGCTCAAAAGTTTGCATGTCATTCAAGCCGCACTTCATTGGGAACCTGGGTTTCCTTATTATTGCTATTATTTTGGTTCTATTTTTTTGTAGGCCACAAGGTGTGAAACAACGAGTCAGTCTGTCTCAAAAATAGAAAATTATTTGCACTGTCAGGACATACGACTACCACTGCTCTTCCCCATTCGCTTGTTTTTACTATTAGAATGCAGTACTCTGGGCATTGCTTCCACTCTTCCACTACTGCTACTGTTGGGTCCCGGCTGGGGGTTTCGCTACTTTTTCGGGGCAGATTTGTTTTGCTTATCCCCAGAATGTAATGTAGTTTATAACATGCTGAAAAGTTTTGCTTCATGCTGGAAAGTGTGCTACGGATTCCGATGCTATGCGAACATGTCCGTGTCAGAAAAATGGGTGTGTGTGTGGGCGGGTGCGTACGAGTATGTGTTACGGGCTAATGCACCAAGGAATTCACTCAGCTACATTTTCATATGCTCAATTATTTAATACACAAGACGAATTACAGTATCAGAGCCAGTTTTGGATAGAGCTTCAGGTTCAGCTTCGGTTTCAGCTACAGAGTTAAATTTTTCCTGCTCGAATGGCTTTAAGTAAGAGTCAGTGCTTTGGGAGGCAGCGGAGCAATTATAATGCTGGCTATATAGCCTTTGAACCGCTTGTTGTCTGTCATAGACACGCCATCGATTGCAGCTGCTTTGCCTGGGCCAACTTTCTGCCCCATTTACCCATCGGCTGCCTCAATCCCTATCCCTGTCCCTGTCCCTGCCCCTATCCCTGTCGTGGGCAGCCACAAAGAAACAGTAACGAGAACAACAGCAGCAACAGAAACAAGAAAAACAAAGAATAAAAGCCGACAGCCGCACAGCTTAAGCAACACAAGGTGCCTCATTGCCCCATGCCACAACGTACTCCGGCTGTGCTCGTATTTATGCTCTTATTGTTGGGAGCGGAGCCGGCATGAAAGTGGCTTTTAAAGCCTGCTCCACAGACCAACTATAGTTGGCCTTTGTTTGCCTGAATTATTGATTTTCATTAGTGTCTTTCCCCGTCTTCGATTACATGGTTCTTCGTCTTCGAGCGACAGTTTCAGCTGGTTTTTGTTGCCTCACTTTCTCCCTCCCCCAAAGGGTACGATTATTGTGTATTTGATTTCCTTTGAAATCGCTACTCAATGGGCCGGTCTTGGTATCGGTCTCGGCTTCATGGAACCCATGTTGCGCTGATTTAATTACGGCCCACGTCTCCTGACCAACTCAATTGAAATGTTTGGCAGGCTTTAAGTTGGGCCCAGCCGTCTGGCGCATCTTGAGACCGCCCAGAACGACAACTGGGAATTTTTTAATTTAATTAAAACGTGGCTGGGGACCAGCGATAGCGATGGCGACGGCGACTGCGAATGTAGACGGTTGACGGTAGACGGCCCACTGCCTACTGTCCCTGTGGCCACAATGCAATTGTAAGGTTTCCATTTTAATTAAAGTTTTTACGCGCATTTCACTTACTCGAAATCGCAGCACCAACATCCGCCGACGGCCATCAGACGAACCGGCACATTTCATATTCCGTTAGACCCTTGGCAACCTGGATTCGAAAGGGAACTATTTGAATAGCAAAAGCCCAAAAGGGAGACAGTCAGTCTGATTTCTGATTTCCAGTTTCGCAGCGCTTCAAGTGTCTGCCATGCATGATACGAGTAACTGTTTCCCATCCCAACCAATCCCAGCAGGAGGCCAATTTCTGGAGCGGCTTTTCAAGTTTCGACTGGCAATTGAATGAAAGTTTACAAAAATCGAATGCAGCAGGTGTTTAATTTGCTATTGATGGGGCACGCTGATGACATTCCGCATACGCCATGTGGAACGCCTGGGCGGCATAAGACGCGAATAAGCTTTGGCTAAGATGGCTAAGGGCACAGCAGGGGCTTCGCTGGGGGCACCTTTTAAAGCTTCCCAAGTTGTGACATTCAGACAACCTGACAGCACACTTTCCCGCCTTTCACGAGCATTGTCAGGCATAATCGAGAGGCAATTATGCAGCGCAATGATCTGGGCCTTGAGTTGAACTTGTCATTAACGGAGCGGTATTTGCGTTTCTGGAAAATTAATTGGTCCATGCGGCAACCTATTCCCAAATGCGTGTCGCACCCACCTATCGGAACTATCTGACATAGCAATTACCCTTTTTGTCTCTGCCATCAGTCAAGTCAATGACCCGCTCGCTGGGCCCAGACTCAGAGCGTTGGCTGTTGATGCTAAATAATTGGCGCAGATAAACCAACATTAAGCCACATTAAATTATGCACTGAGGGACCCCGCAGCCCGCACAATTGAAGTGGTTCTTAGACAGACTACGGCCAACAGCCAACAGCCCACAGCCAGATGGCAGGGAAACAGGAGTAGGAATAGGAGCAGGCACAAGAGCAACAGCAGTCGGCGCTAGGGAAGGAGTGTCAGGAGCTGCAGGCTCCTGGGGTGACGGCAACGCAACGCTGCCGAGTAGCAATTAAAATGTCAATTGAAACGCCCTCGGGCGATGACTAGGCGGAAGGGTACATTCAGGCAGCCCCAGCCCCAGCCCCAACCGAAGCCAGAGCCAGCGCTGACAACGGAAATAGCAAAAACAGCGTGGCACACAGGCTGTGTCCGGAATACAGCACAGGAGCTGGCAAAGTCGCAGGCTAAAGGAAAACATTCCAATTTCAGTTCTCCTACGTTGGGGAACTGCCAGCAGCAATCTCCCCAGCTCCCAGCTCTCAACTAGCATCCAGACTCCATTGTCAACTAATTTCGGCAAGACCCCTTCCAAGTGTGTTGGACGCTGTCAAAGTTGCATTCGAGCCGAGCACCCACGCCTTTCCGGCCAAACGATATCCATTATGAACTTTCGCTTTTGGCAGTTAAGACCGACCCCAAACAACAATGGGATTGGGTTAAATTGCAGACCGCCAAAAGGAAGTCACATGAGAATGGAACGACACGGCCGGAATGGGGTCAAGTAGTGGGGCATTATGTGTGTGTGTGTTGTAGGCCCTTGACAAATAACCAGCAGCTTGAAGGGTTAAGTCGTTGCGGTAATGTGGCACCTGCCACAACCCCTTGTGCCTGGACTATCCACGGGGATAATTAAATTCCGCTTTTAAGTGCAACGCCATTCAGCGGTAAAAATAGTAACTAATGTGCTAGCAACCGAGCCAGTCGGATCCCGTTTTCATGGCTCACTGACTCAGCTTAATTTCATTAAAATCGCTAACGACCTAAAAATACCCAATGATCCAACGATATCCTTGTGGCCAGGTCAGTCATCCGTTGACTGGTCAAGGGACTCCATCATTTGGGTCCAGCGAACCCCAAAGGTTGAGTTTGTCATAGGTCAAGCACTGGACTGGAAGCTATTCGCCCGACCGTCTAGGTGGGAAATCAAATTACATATACGTGGGATTTATTTTCTGCCCTGCACACTTCGAGTTTACAATTAAATTAGAAACTTCGACTGTAGTTGGTAGCAGAAAACTTTGACGGCAGCGTCAGAACTCTCCGAATGCCTGCCCTATGGCGCACATCTGACGAAATAAACTACGTGACACAATTTCATATGAGTCTCGTATGAAACAACAGCAGCTGCAGTAACTTTGCCGTTCCATGTAGCACATAATCCCTGGACTTGCAGAGGGTTCAATGAACTCCCAGATCCCAGGAAGTTCAGATCCTTTGGGGAGTCTCCATTAGATATTGATATGGTCAGACTCTAGCAAAGGGATCCTAGTAATTATTAGATAATTTTATATTTATTAAAAAATCTGTTTCTAGTTATGGCAGGAATATTGAGCAGAATTTTGATTGAAGTGCAAGAAAATGGATAATGCTCCATGCAAGGGCACCTGAGAATACAATAAAAAATACTGATAAAATTCGAGGGAATGCTGTTTGGTTTTTGCTTCATTGCACATCAAAACACAACACAAGGCATGAGGAGCGGCTTGTGCAGCTAGTGGCAAACAGTTCAGTGAACCATAAATACATATGTATCTGCGGCATCTATGTGGCAGGTGGCAGGTGGCAGATGGGGCAGACACTTGGCCCCATTTCTTTTTCAATTCGTTTTCGTAGTCTTAGCCGGGTTTTATTTATTTATACGGCCAAATGTTGTCTTTCGATTCTGTTGTTCTCATTTTCTAGCCGGCAGCCGCTTCCTTGTTTGCCTGCCTAAACCGATGCTCCTTTCTGGCCCCCGCTACCACGCTGCACTTGCGCTCATTAAACATTTAGATACATTGTCTGGCTCTGGCTGGCAGAGGAGAGTGTGTAGGATCCGACGGAGATACCGGAGGAGCGGTCTCTGGAGGAAACTGCTGCTTAGGCAGGGGGTTGGTCTGCAGACAAAAGATATGAGGCAAAAGCGCAACGTCAAAAAGGAAATTGTACGCTTAATGGTCATTGCCGGGCCAAATGGAGCTGCCATTGGGTGCAGAAGCGGAGCGCATTTGCCGAGTCTCCTTTCGCCTATTGAAATATTTAAAAGGATTTCTTTTCCAACCCTGTCCAGTCCGGCACGGCCCGTCTGTTGGCCCTCTTTCGAACGGTCCGGGATTAAGCAAATCAAAAAGTCAGTGGCCCCAGCAGCATCAGAGTCTCGGTTTGAGCCAGCGACATCGACAGTAGTGGATACCGTATCTGAACACGGTTCGTACCCGTTCCTGTTCTGTGTCCATGTCAGCATCGTCGCAGTTGCAGTTGCAGCCTTGTCCGAATGCAATTAAAATGTCAGCGCTGCAGACGTGGGGGCTGCAGCCGGTTGCAGGGAAAAATTGCTGGCTAACATGCGATGCCAAAGAGCTCCAAATGGGGGTCCGGGGCACTATTCTACCCTCGGGACACTCCAAACACGCATTTGCCATTCCAAAAAGGACTCTGGACTCTAGGACTGTATACTGGACTGCATAGCTGCTGGATTCGTAAACTGTCAGGCGACTAACTGGAGTGATGAGCGAGAAACCCGACCACGCCCCATGCACCACGCCATTAAGCACACTTGTGATGTACGTAAATTAATTTACTGTCGGCCATTTATGTTCACCAACAACCATCGCCGACACCAACACCTACACCGACAGCAGCAGCATCCACAATAACAGGCGAAGAAGAGTCAGACGAGTTTTTAGTCGCCTTATTGACAGACATAATTTGTAGCCGGCAAAAAAGTTGCAGCTCCAAAAGTTTTCTAATAAATAACATTTAGCACCATCAACGGGAACAGCGGCGGCAGCTCCCATAAAAACAGAATACAAAAAAAGTAAGAGACAAATCCTAATTATCGATTCGACAAGCGGCAGCAGATCCCTAAAGGATTTATTATTAACTTTTATATATAACATTTACGAGTTTGTCTGGGGTATTCGATCTATGTATGTGTGCGTACGAGCTATATGAGGAATAAATCCATTTATTCCAACAAATTAAAGCAGGTGATGGTATGAAAAAGTTTTTTATAATCTATATTATAGTGTCAAACCCATGCTATACTATTTTTATATATTTTTATCGGTATTATGGATATCGCTTATTCAGGTCCACTCCCTTGCTCACCATCCACTTGCTGATGTTGCTGATGCTTCTTGGCGTGGTCCCCTACTGTCAGCCCGTGCAACTAGTTATTATCAATACCGTTATTTAGCTGCCTGCCACTAGCCATCCACGCACCCCTTGGGGGAAGCTAAATATGTGTGAGTCTCGAATGGCGACCGCAAGTTGCGGATATTATCTGGAGGGTGTCACTTTGTTGGCAACAGATACTTAAGTGCTGTCCAGGCGGGTCTCCTGCCAAATTCCTGCCGTTGGCCCACGTTGCGGCGTGCCGAGGTCAGGCTTGTAAACGGAAGCACGCGACTATGGCGGAAATTGCAGCACATGCAACGCACGCAGCCAGCCACTTGGCACTCTGCCACCCACTGATTCCACCTCTCACCCTAGCAGCCCCAGCGTCATCGAGATGCCATCAGCAGCATTCCGGGCTGAAATGAGACGTTTTTTCTTCCCCATTTTTTTTAAACAAATTAAAGTAAAAATTGCAATGCCTGGCATGCCATAAATACGAAAGTTTAAGACCTTGACAGCCATGACCAATTGACCCAATTGTTCGGCCATACTTTGCATGTGCTGAGGTGTTTGTGTGGGCGCTGCTGTAGAAGTGGGGGAGTGGGGGAGTGGGAGTCCGAGTGGGTGCCGTGCCGGTCTTTGAGTGCAGCCCGAAAATTGCAGCAGCCATCGTGAGAGTGGCCAAATTGAATTTGAAGCGCAATCCGTAGTAGTACCTAAAATAGGGCCAGTCCGAAAGGCCTTAATTGCAGTGCCAACATTGACTTTAAGCGAAGTTTCGGTCTGGCCCAAGCTGAAGCTCCAACAAAGAGAGGACCACGGCTCTCTTAGCCGTAACTTTCTCTTCATTCGCTTTTATCCGGCTCGGAGTCCGTGCTCGGGCCCCCGAAACACGACCTAGGCAACGGTAAAGGCACGGCAATGGCAAGGCAAACGGCGCGCTTTCTCGCCTGTCAGTTTGCCGCAGTCAAGCAATGAACACGCATCGCGCGGTTGCCACAGCCCCGAGAGAATACTAGCCCGAAAGGATAACGATATCGTGGCCAGAAGTGAACCTCTGTGAGATCCTTCCTTACAGCCACAGGCTATACGTACGCACGGAATTCATTTACAGTTTTACAATATACACCGGACACCCGCTCCGAGATAGAGTTTTTAAGAGTGCCACTGTGTGTCCTAGTGTGTGTCCCAGTGTATGAGTGTTTGTGTGTGGCATCAACATGACCAGAGCGAGTGCAACCGCTGGCTGGCATTACTTCCGCCATTGTGGCACCACCTCGGACTCGGTCCACGCAGATTGAGTTTGTGCTAAAGCCGCAAATCCAACGGCTAGTTGCAAATTCACAACGTGCCACTTGCAACGTGCCCCTGCCGCAACTAAAACACTGACACCTACGCTGTCGCTACATCTATCCCCCCACCACCACCATTCGAATTCGTCCGCCCCGTGTCCGTTCCCGTAGCCGTATCCATACCCGTAGCCGTACCCGATCCCGTATCCGTGTTCGCGTCGCGGTTCGTTGAGCTGGCAGCCAAAAATGTCGGTTTAGCTGCCCTATTATCTCCATACACATATCCGGGGGTGTATTCTGCATTCTGGCCGTGTCGGTGTATCCGCGGGACGTGTCGCTAACCAACAAAATGCAGCTGCTTCTCCTCGACGCCATCGCCATCGCCATTGCTGGCCATGTAAGTGATATCTGTGTAATGCTATATGGGTTGGATTTTTAGAACTGAATTGCGGTCTGCTTTTGCTACTGCATCAGCACTCCTGCTCTTGACGTACTACCACAATAAATTACCTGATAGAATGCCTCGGGTCTGAGGCTTCTGCCATGTTTTTGAATTGAAATGCAGCTGCATCAACTGCAGCCTCGAGATAGGCCCGGCCGTAATTAAATTTCAGACAATTTTATCAAAATTTACGACACACTTGCAGCAGAAACAGCAGCAGCAGTTGCCACACTACACCGCAGTTGCTGCTGCCACTGCCGTCATACAGCCATAACTCTTCGTCCTACTCCTTTTACACACCGTGTCGTCCCATTGTACCCATCGCTGCTCCTGGGTTCCACGTGTTCAATGAAAACAAAACCATGTCGAAATCGAGATGCGGCCGCGGGCCATATTTTTTTTCGGTCCGTCAATGTGTCCCTTTTTTGTGTTGAAAAATTCGGAAAAACTAAAGTCGAACTCCATTAGGACGTACCGAAAGGAGCATGATTTATTGTATGTAAGGGCTATGCATCATCATATTTTAAAGGAATCCAAAATGGGTGTGTGTACAGATAGGAAATCTTATTGATCTTATGGCAGAGGTTTTGAATATCGCAAAATGATGCGGGACATTGCAGTTCTGCTGAACGGCAGTTTGAAAAAATAAAAACCAGCGACCAGATGCAACCATATCCAAGAGTTTTAAATTTTTGTTTAAAGATTTCTACCCTGTTCAGAAAGTGTACATGTTCCAATTGATGTGCTTCTTTTTTCAAGCTTAACGTGTACGGGCCATAAATATAGGTCATTATTTGGCTTCTACCCCAAATCGTAATAAATCACTGTTCTCTCGTTGCTCAAAATTAGTAAAATGCAAATAACATGACATTATTAATGATTTAGTTCAAATAAAAGAAACAAACGTTGGCACACACACAAACATATATATTGCACATAATAATAAAATATGAAACAAGGCAAATGCGAATCCGGTTTATAGGGAATGAATACCTTAACGATGACTGAGCCAGCCTGCCGTTGGGAGTGGGGGGAAATATCGAATACCCGGTGTTTTATCAATTGCCATATCGCGTGCTCAGGCGAAACATGGCAAAAAATAAATAATACAAAAAATTCAGCAAATGAATGTAACGAAAATGAAATTGCTGCGAGTTGAACAATGAATTCGCGTTTCATGTTGCCAACCGGAGAGCGCCCCCAAAGAGCATTCCAAGTGTGTGAACTGTTTGGACAACAAGGAGCTCGATAGTGACACACACAAAGGGCATATTTAGTTTCAGAATGATACAATCATCCCAGTATTTTCCTTTCATTTTCTGGCACTGCTATTTTGATGGTCGCCATTAGCTATTTGTTGTTTGTTGTTTGTTGTTTGCTGCTTGATGTTGTTCCCTGCTAATCGAAGTTTATGTTTTGCATTCATGTAAGCCAAAGACAGTTTGAATATGCCCGCAAGCTCTCCAGATAGTATCTAGGCAAGCCACGCCCGGTCTCAACTATTGTATCCGGCTATCGCCTATCAACTACCTATCCCAGTCCCACTCCCACTCCTCTGATGTTGCTCCCATGTTCTCATGTTGCGACTGTCAGTTTAATACAAATGAACTGTTTATGTTAATAAATGAGCTCACCGGTTTATGGGTATAGTCGTACCGGAGGAGCAGGGCCAGGCCAGGCCACTCAGTAATGTGAGGTACAAGGCGGATGTGGATGGATATGGGCACGGGACTGGCTGGCAGGGCTCCCCAAAGGGGGGAGCATTACATCATTAAGGCAACACCTGCTGTGTTGGTGTGTGTGTGAGTGTGTCGGGAGTCGGTGTTACAGTAGTGTGTGTCAATGTCAAGAGGAACCTACGCATTTTGGCTCAATGCCACCTTCTCTACTTGCCTTCCTGGTCGTGCTGCAAGCAAATTACGCCTAATTAACATTTCTTTTTTTTTTCAATTTATTCCACACATATTTCGTAGGGTTTCTCTATGACTACACTTAGCGGAAAACCATTGATGTTCAGTTTGTGCATACAAACATTTTAAAATATAAATATTTTTGAATTTCCAAAACTCTTACACTGAACAAAGCCAACTGATATTTCAAATGTTTTCCAGACTTTAATTGTTCATTATTATTTTCGAGTACATTTTTAAACGTATTTCTTGTTCACATTACACTGAACAAAACACCTATTTTTTAAACAAAATTTAATAATTCAACTAAAACCATTTACATATTAGGAATTTAATGGAAATTTAAAGCCAAAATAATTAATATTTCAATTAAAATTTTCACTGAATTTTTTTAACAAGTCAGTGTACTTTTTTTTAGTTTTTATGGACTTCATAAAATAAACATTGTTCATTTCTCAGTTACATATTCGCTATTTTTATTTATAAGTAGGTACACTGTACACATATATGTATGTATATACTGCTGATACTAGAGTAAAACAAAATTAATTTAAATTTTAAACCATATATGCTTTAAGTTCTAAAAAAGATTATGTAAGCATGATTGAATTTGATTTGTACCACCAACAAATCATGATGTGTAAATAAACCTTCAGTTTGCTTTGGGAGAATTACCTAAAAGTGTTTTTTTCTCAGTGCAGTCAGCTGAGAGCCGGCCGTGAGCGTCTTTGCCGCTCTGTTGGGCGTTTAATAGCCGGAAATCTGTCTATTTCCGCTTGCCGTGGCGTTGATTATACTTAATAGATGACCGACTGTAGGAGCTCTCGCTCTCTTTTTCTCAGACTGCTAATTTTTCTTTTCTCCTGCTGCCTGCTGCCTTCTGCCTGATACTCGAGTATTAGTCGGGCTGTAATTATGCTCTAATTATACCCCATATGGTTGTGTTTTTGTAAGCTGGCGGGTTGCTGTTTTTGAGGTGCAAAGAAAAATCTCGGCTCTGATGTAATTACAACCCCACGTGTAAAAGCTTGGAAGCTCCTGCCCCATAACGGTCCTAATCCTAGTTGTTTCAGTTACGTACGAGACAGGTGGAACTGTGCAGACGCCGCCAGATAATGGGCTAATGGAATGGCAATGGCCAATACGGTTGGGTTGAATGGCATTGCTTGTGCCTAATTAGGCTGTCAATTGTATGGAATTATGCTAGTTAGCCACAAATTATTTTCTAAATAATTATTTAATGAATAAATGTATTGAATATTTTTGTAATCTTCTTATTTCTCTTTCTCTTTTCAGGGAAATTAAATCCAACAATTCCAATAAAAAAAGGAAGAATTAAATAAAAAGACAAGAACAATGAGTTTAATTTAAAGGAAAAATTTAATTAAAAACATAGCTCTAACGATACATATCAAATCCAGTCTGATTTTATTTTACTAATATAATAGTTTACTAATAATAGAAATAAATAAATGCATTCTTAGAATTACAATCTAAAAATTCATTTCAAAGTTTTTCAAGTGCTAAATTTATCAAGCAATCCAAAGTATCTTCAAGTGAAAATATTATAGAATTAAAAAAAAAATACAGAAATATTTTTAAATAAACATCCATCAAGAAGTGTTTCGTTTATTAAATTGAGTGTGTCTAGTCGGTGGCATTGTAATTGAACGGAAATAACGAATCACGCGAGTTTCCGTCTCCTACAAAAGAACGCACACACACACACGAACTGACATACATATATTCATTTTCGTATACCTATGGAGAAAAGTGTGCCCGAGAGTTGCGGAGTTCCGTGAGAGTCGCGTCAAATCGCTTTGTCATGTAATGTCTTTATGCCTCTCGGCGGATCAAGTGCTTAAGCGATAAGCGAAAGCAGCTGCTCGGCTCGGTTCTGCTCTGCTGTGGATTTTGTATGCATAAGTGAAAGCACGCATGGCTATGCCATACCTCGCAATAAGGTGAAGGGAGCCCCAGGAGTACCACCAAGTCGAGGCCTAAGAATTCCATCGCGCTCCACACGACAACGGATTAGCTGCACAACGTTAAAAGCGCTCCTCGAAACATATAGAAACACAAATAGAAGGAAACAAAGTAGGGGAATAAAGGCATAGCGAAGCCCAGCGGGAAGCTGGGATTTAGACCCCATCACATCCATCCTGCCTCGACGCCTGGGATGACGTCAACTGTGTGTGAATGGGCCAGCAATTAAGCTGTTAACGATGCACGCGCTCTCTCAAGCCCCACAGCCAGAGACAAACAGGGCCTCTGATACCGGCGACCGGCAACGCGTCCAGGACGACCCACATAGAGACACAGATAGAGACATTTACGAGCATAAGCAAACCCATGAAAAATGCATGCAGCTCTGCTGCGTCCAATGTCGCTGATTAATTCCAAGTAAGTTGATGAGCTCTGCTCTTTTACGCTTCTTTTTTAACGATACCACTTTGACGCTTTACGAGCGAGTGTGCCAGTTAGCCGCTCCAGATCGGTGGGGAGCCAACCAACGCGTTAATTTCTCGTAATCATCACAGTTTTAAAACGAAACAAGCTTGGAAGAGTGGCTAGAGGCGTTCGGGAAATGAGTAGTCGGGGAGAAAAAAAGATTGGAAATGGTAGAAGCTTGGAGTGAACTTCTCGATTTCTTTTAAACACTAATGTAGATATTGGATACAAATATATTAGTAGTTTCCAATATATTTATTATGTTTTTGATTTCTCTAAGGATTTTTTCTCTTAAAGCTGTATAAGCTCTCTGGATAGCAGCATAAAAGACTATGGCTTAGGTTCTGTAAAATAGCTCTTTGCCACAATTTTGGCAAATTATGTGAACAATTCATTCAAATTTGTTGTATTCAAAACCCTTCATTAAACCTATTTTAAATTCTTATCCTTTATGCTCTTGCAACCGGCAATCAAACAATTTTTGGCAAAATTTTCCACATTTTATTCATGTAATTTCGTTTTAAAATTAGATTACAGACACTTGCCTGTGGGGTAGCGTCCGAAATGGGAGCATACTTTTCATCGCTCATCAAAAATGCGAACGAAATTATAAAGAGATAGACCGAGACGCGGAAAGGCGGACGGAGTTTTGTTGCTCTTGTGGGTTTAGCTGCTGCTACTGCTACTGTTATTATTGTTATGGCAGCTTGTGTACTAAAAATACAACACCGAAAATAATTTCTGATGCATGCACAAGGGCAGAGAAGACAAAATGAAGTGAGGTGTAGAGGCAGCCGCAAGGTCTGTTCTTCATAGAATTGTGTGGAGAGGAGAGTTTGCCTGGCATTTTGTTTGCCGAAAATTGGACAGCCAAACAAATAGATGGAATAGTTGAAAGCAAAATCTTGGCAAGACAGCTTCGGCAAGTCATCTAATTCCCTGAATTCAAACACTTTTGCCAAAGCCATAGACTAGCACACACATGCATAAATTCGTAGTTGTTTGTTGGCAGGCGGCCTTTGAAAAGTCGGTGAAATAAATGTGAATGGAAGCCCAAGCCCAAGCCCAAGCTCGAGTGATGTGTCTAGCAAGAAGCAGGAGCCAAGAGCCAGGAGCTCAGCCTAAAACAGGCAATTCATAGGCAGACGGGCTGCCAGCTTGGCTTCAATGGCGCCCATTCACCGGCTTAAACACACACACACACGGGAAATGTGTGGCATCGACATCGGCATCGGCATATGTATGTATGTGTGTGGATGTGGCATAAATCAAGCCCATGGAGGCCACTCTCGTACAGATACAGACTCGTGCGGGAGCAGCCTTCCAATGCTGCAGCCGATGGCGCTTAAAGGCATTTTCGCAAAAGTTTCCGACTTGAGCATTTCAATCGTCTGTTTTATTGCTCACATATTTTATGCCGTTTATGCTCAAAATTCAGCTCAACTCTCCTCACACATCGCGACTCTCACACTCGCACTCACAGACAGTTTAGTAAGTAACTTGGCTTCCACCAGTTTCTGTCTGTCTGTGTGTGTGTGTTGTCCTGCGGCGTTGAGCAAGCAGCAACTCTTGCCACGGCTAAGGAAAAACCGCAATGCGGCACATTATGCGCGATGAAATTCCCTCAAGTCCCTTTCAGTCCCGACCAGAAAAAGGGAAAACGCAGTCGCGAAAGAAATGCGGAAATGTTTGCCCCAGCGCCAGCTCCAGTCGTGGGCGTGGCCATGGTTGGACATGGCTATTTGGTTGCATTCTGCTCGTCCTCCCAGCAGTCCCCATGCCCATGCCCATGCCAATGCCCCCGTCACGTCTTTGATGAAGCCGGAGTCACTTCAAGTGTTTGCCTTGGGTTTTCCGGTGTTTTGCTGTTTCGTTGTTTTGCGTCTCTCGGTTTTTGCCAACCAAAAAAAACATAATTAATTAATGTTTTTGTGAGTGAAAATGTTGTTTAATTGTGCACCTGCCGCCGCTGTCTGCCGCTGACGGTGCGGCTAAGTAAATATTAATGTTTGCCTTTGTGCGTTGACATTGCGCATACGCCGCGTGGCTTTAAATTTATGTCTGCCGCTGACAGGAGGAACTTTGGGTCTCCTTTTGATTGAAATGTTTGTCAAGTTTGTTGTCAATGTTTGTTCGAGGCGTCTCATAATGATTTGCCAGCAGCATTCGCAGCATAAGAACCGACAATCATAAAGCCTGGCAACAAAGTACACACTTTTGTGTGTGCTCCGGCTCAGGCCCAGGTCCGAGCTAAAGATGATCTCTCGCCTTTGCACAAGGCCGGGAACGACCGTGAGAAACGATGGTTCCAAGGCGCCTCGGCTTCCAATAAGACAAAGACGGGGCCCACTCGCTTAAATATCGATTTTTATTTACTAATGAAAAGTGAACATAAAAAGCAAAAGACACTTAACCCTTTTATTGAATCGGCCACGCAATCTGCAGATGACGTCAGATAGTCGGCACTGCCGAGGCACATCGCCAAGCGGTTGCCTGACTGACTGATAAACTGACGGACTGGCTGACTGCCTGGCTCCCTGACTGACTGACTGCCCGACTGACTGAACGAGTGACTGGTTCACTGACAGGCCATGCGGAGGCTACGGTTTGGCTCAGTGCCTGCCCAAGAGGCAGAAGCGCTCCGTCCATTGAAATAATTCTTTAAAAACATGAACCATCGCTATAGTCAGCATTCCGACTACGAGATATCCTGTACATCTATACCTACGCGAAGCTTTGTTCCATATCATGCCATAAAAGCGAAAATCACAGAAGTTTGCACAACATATGCGTACCGGCCTCAGGGAATTGTGAGGAGGTATACGAGTATACATACCCTATAGGATCGGACATACCTTCCATCGACCTATTGCATACATTAGACGTAGCACAACATACCCTTTTGCTCTATGAGTACCGGGTATAAAAAGACACTGCCACACTGGCTGAATGTGTGTCGTTGTCTGTCCACCTCTCGAAGCGCACACATCACTCCTCTGCCAATGGGTGGCTGTGTTTCTCTGGGTGTTGGGTGCTGGGTGTTGGGTGTAGGGTTGTAGAAGCGTTTAACCCACATAATAATTACTGTACTGAAAGGTTAAAGCGGACGTAGGGCTTGGGAAATAATGTGTAAAGTTCGAGTCGATAATTGCAGCGAATGTTTGGGGTACTGGCACTGTAACATAGGTATTGTTAAATATAAAACTTCCTCCTGTCTTATAATCGCGACTACTAATTGCTTCGATATTTGGCCAACCCCGTAGTGGCGCCTATTCAGACCCATAATTGCCGAGCAACGCATCGCTGGACTCGAATTCTTTTCGTCCTATTTTTGGTATTTCACGATTTGCGATTGAGTGGTGAACAGTGCGCGGTCGGCTGCATGTGCCACTTCCGCCTGATAGCGTCATGGTTCCGGATCCGTATCGAGTGGGTAAAGGGGGTGGACTGTTGGTACGTGTGGCAATGTGCCCTCAGGAGGTATGGGGGGCGTGTGGCTCGCATTCCACGACAGAGCAGGCACAGTGCATTGCTCAAATAAAACAGGGCTTGCGTGACATTTGCGCGTTAGTCTCGAAATGCGTTTGTTTTGATGGTCGGGGACAGCAAGGAAATGCCACATTCAGATCGCTTTGGGTAGTTTTTTTTTTGTCTTTTTGCAAAGGTTTATTAGTTGTTTGTCTGTTTTCCATCTAAAAGATGGAGTGGGGCACATGCCAACATTGTAATATGCCCGCGTATAAATAGACCAGCGGAAAATGTGGGCTATCTTTGCAGAGCAATTTGTGTAATATATATACAAATTTAGTTTAATTTTTTAATGTACTTACTTAGATCTATGTGCAGCTGTTGCTTACCAAATCGGATTTGTTAATCTTGGCTCAGAGTTGTTCGGAACAACACCCAAATTTCATCTAAATTAAGTCTCAAGCAACTGCAAGCCTTCATATTTTCTATTACTCAATTCAGAAATACAAATGGTAAAAATCTGACAGAAAATAACAGGAAGAAAACGGAATACAATATTTTGCAGAATCTAGGATGAAAATAAATACTACGACGTACAACCATAGTAAAAAACCTAAGATTAAAAATATGCACACTTATAAATAAGATAAATTAGACTTGAGAATAATATGAAAATATATATATTTCATATTTAAATTAAATATTTACATATTTAAATTAAATATGGGCCGCAGTAAGAATACTTCTTTGTTAAGTTCAGAGTAAATTGTATTTAATTTTACTATTTCTACCTAAAATCCAAATATTTGATTTAAATATGGGTGTTTTTCTTTATAACATACAATGCCCTGTTTTTTGAGCGCAGCGACTAAATGCTCCATCGGCATACTTTTATGACATCAGGTTAGATCAGACAATTAAGGAGTTATTTAGTTATTTAGTGCAGTCTTCCTCGGTATTTAATGGTCATGAAACATCCCATTGGATCCACACTTTTGAATGTGCAGTACTTTGATTTTCCTTTCGCCTGTTGAGTTCAGGGAATTCTATAGCGGGAGTGCCGACTACATGTTTCAGTCTTCTCTAAACAGTACTGACCACTTGGCGCTGAAATAAGGGCAGCTCTTTAATCTCTTAGTCCCTGGGGCAAAACCTTAGGGCTGTTTCCGCACCCGGTCCCGGTCCAGTGGTTAGCTTTAATGTGAGTGGTGCGGGTGAGTGGTGTTTGTCTTGAAAGCAGCAACTGCATTTAGTATGCAAACAAAATGGGAACAAAACTGTCGTTATTTATGCAAACCTAACTTCTGCTCTTTAGAAATTATTATTTCGCTCTTTTCACATTTGCCTTTTTCCCGTGGCCGTTGTTCGCTCGTTGTTTCTCTTGCTGTTGCCAGTTGGTTTGCATTTCCGTCTTTATGTTTGCTCACACACACTGATAAAAACTCAGTCACTGACAAGGCAGCACACACACATACACGGAGCACACACAAGCGGCACACGGAAGCCCAGACGCATAATGAACGGTCGGAGGAGCAGTTGCCTTGGTTCCTTCCGACTCGTCTTCTGCCCTGCCATTCATGCTACATCCTTTGTCCCAAACCGCAGAGAGCCGCGCGCTGTGCAACGCTTTAAGTCATAATAAGCCGAAATGTCAAAGCCATGGTTAAAGCCTTTACCTGCTTTCATCAATTAAAGCCAAATACCTTGTGTCGTGTAAAGGGGAAATAACAAATGAACACGGTAGAATAGTGTAATCGCTATACAGACTATGGTATGCCCTCACTTAGAGCGGTTTTATGGAACTCTACATTCGATTGTGAGAAAAAAAACTATTATTTATCATTCTTAAGGATAAACCTACCAAAATATATGGCCACTTCAACTCCGTTGTTCATGCTGATAAATCTATAAGCTCAACAAACAAAAAGACAATGTGCCAGGTATAAAAAGTAAACCGCCCATCGCGTCAGTCCCAGTCATCAAGTGGCCCTGAATCGAGCGACAAAGCTTCGGCGCACCATCACCAAATGAATAGCCACCTGACAGGCTTCTATTAGGGCCAGGACAGCAGTATGCCATACCCCGCTGGGGATGGCTAATTTGCCACAAGGCCTGTGGCCAGTAGTCAGTCGCTTCTGGCCGGTTGTCTGCGCTCCTGGCCGGCTGGGAAATTATATGGCGCGGGCATCAACATCAACGAGTCGCCATCTCAACAATCACTTTCCAAATATGTCAACATAATTAATTTTCAATTATCCCGGCGACATTTGCCGCAAACACACACCCAGATATACTCACACACAAATACACTCCATTATACTTGAGCTAATTGGGTGGGGCACGGATAGGGAGAGTGCCAGCGCGTACTCTATTATTATTAATAGTAGAGCCACCATTGTTGGTGTCGCCCCTCTGGTGTCACTTAGTATAATTGAGCGGAATTTGATGGAAAGTAATTCACAATCCCCGTTGCTTTACAATGGACGAAAGTAAATTATTTTTGATGAGCGTAATGATGTGCATATATTAATCACAAAGACAAATACCAATACCAATACCAATTCGAGAGTTGTCATAGTTTTTCAGCCGCTGGCATAATTCATTCCTCCGTCTGCGTCTCCGTCTCCACACTGCCACTGATTGACCCTGACCCAGCGGAAACCGCAGTGGGTGACAAGACTGTGGCTTTCCCCCCCCCGTCCTGAGTGTGTGAGAATGTGTGATTTAATGGCAGACCATCAATTTGACGCCTTCGAATTAGGCCACAACAGGCCACAAGGGACGGAGCCAGAAACGTAGAGCCCACATTCACTTCGGGCGGCCCATCTTCGTTTCGAATTGAAAACGTGTCTGATGGCAAAGGCAGAGGCCTTTCACCCAAATTAAATTGGAGCTCCACAGCTCGAAAGACCTTTTTATCACCTTTCGTTAATCAAAATTCAAAAGTCGGTAAATGTAGCGGAAATAAAGAGAAATGCATGGGCAACCGGATCGGATCGGATAGGATTCATTCCGGCTGCCGCCTGCTGCTGTCGCCTCGTTTATCGGATCCGGGCTGGGGGGGCCAGTTGGTTTAATCATCGCTCCCGGGCCGGGTGTCAAACCACAACGTTTTTCCAGAGCTTCGCTTCCTAGGCGGCTGCCGATTGCCCGGGCTGCCGTCTGCCTGTCTGCTCGTCTGCTACTTTGCTTTCCGCTTTGCATAATAAATGTCACAGCTCACGACAACGAACGAACGAGAATGAACTACAATGGCAGTGGGAACCAGAATGAGAATGAGCAGCAAGAACAAAACAAGTCGCTTAACAAGCAACAACTACTTATGCTCAGGTGGAGCACCACGGCAAAGAGAGCACAATGCGAATGCAAAAGCGAATGAGAATGAGAATGGGCAAAAACGGCACGGAAAATGGCAGAAAAGGAATCTTAACCGGAATTATTCATAATGTTCAAGAGGCACGCATACATTTGCATTTCACGGATATGAGTGTCACTATCAGAAGACGAGGGCAAAGGCCGGGGCGAGACATTAACGTGCTGGTTGAAATAGAGAACCATTGTCAAATGGCAGAGAAAGAGACAGCGCCTGAGATAGACCTTCGATACAGAACCAGCCAGGGAAGACATTCAATTTAGCTCCCCTACGAAGCACACACATACACCCACACTCTGTACAGGGAGCCCCAACAGATATACACTAATAAAAGTGAAAAAGGACGTGAGCAACGCTCGTAGAATTTCAAACATGTTGCATATCCGCCGTCACGGCTACCCCTCTCTCTCGCAATCAGTAGAAACTAAGCATGAGGCGTACGAGTACGGCACGGAATGGAATGGAAATGCTGCCAACGACAGGAAACCAAACATCTAGTGGAATCAGCAAGGCAAACAGAAGAGGAAGGACAAGAGCCCAGCACAAAAAATTCAAACACAACAAAAGGAGACAAATAATTAAAGTAAAAAGTTTCCTCCATCACTTCTCTTACTTTATTTATGCACATTTTTTGGTACCCTTCCCGGAGGTAACATCATTTTGTATGTACATATGTTTATTGGATGGTAGAGTTTGGTTCAACAGAGGATCAGTTTAGCAAATTATTGTTATATGCTTACGAGTTATCATTCATCCAAACCGGATATTAAAATGGTTTCACATAAACTTACAAAACTCACCATAACCGAAAGCTTATTAACATTCACATGTATAAAATTAAGAAAAAGCTGATGTTTTAATATTTATTTGTGGTAACAAGAAACCCGCAATCTTAGAGTATTTAAGATTCGTCTGATTGAATTATTTGACTTTGGTTCTTATTCATTTCACGTTGATTTGGCGGCCGGGTCAGGCAAGGTCAGAAATACTTATCAGTCAGGTCGTGGAAAATTCATCAAGGTCAAAACGTTGATGGTACTCTGCTATGCCCCCATTGCCATGGTTTCGGCGGTAAGTTTAGGTTCCGGGATGCCGAAACTTTTCTTTTTTGTTTGTTGGTTCGTCTGCCTCGTCTGACTGCCTTTGACAACGGCTCCAATGACTCGATGGCTGCCTCAATGTGTGGCAAATTCTTAGCAGCCACCAACAGACAGGGACGACGGGGGAGTTCTAGGCGCAGGCATCTCCGTCACCGTTTATCGGAGAGCCGAAAAAGTAATTTCTTAAAAAAGTTCACAACTGGCTGGCCTGGTTCGGGCCAAAAGGGTCGAGGATCCAGAACGAGTGTCAAGTGTTATTGACGATTTGTTGATGATGTTGCACAAAGGCTGAGAGAAGGAGAAGGCCAGCAAGAACGGGACAACGAAGAAAAAATGTATGCGAATAGAAATCCGGGTAGGGACACGCTCATCCTGGATTCCTTTTGTTGTAACTTGAGTGACTCTGGTGGACGCTTGTGCCACCACAACTCGTCGTCTTCCTAGTCTGGGCATCTGTTGTCTATTCTGGCTCAGTTTTCAATCTCCGGTATTTCTATTGCATATGCTTAGCGCAGGGCTGGGCTGTCCCTATCGTTTCCAACACAAAGGAGCATTTTTCGACTTGCCTTTGAGCAGTTTGCTCATTTAAATGCTAAAGCTGAAGAAATTGGTAAGGCTGTGACTTTGTTCCATGGGCATGGGCATGGGCATGGGCATGGATATGGCGAATCAGGAGTAGGACCAACAATGGCCAAGGTAAACACGAAGAGCACGAAACATCTTTTCACTGCGATAACAGAAATATTTCTTCATTCAGCGCCCGACACGGGCACGTAACATTTTTATCTTCTATTCAAAGTGCTGGCCTTGCCGCTGTCTCGGATGCGATACACTCGTACCTCGGCGCATGTGGGTGCCAGTAAGCCCAGGTCGGTCGTAAGCCGGCCTCGCACAAAAAACTTTTCAAGTGTTGAGCAATAATCAGAAAGGCTGGACTGGTCGGGGGCCCCATGCTAGTCGTCGTCTTGCAAAAGTTTTCGTGTTCCGTGTTCCGGGCATTGCTTAAATGGGTTTATGGGTTCATTTGCAGTTGTAATAGGCGTTGAAATGGTTGGGATTTTGGCCTTTTATTCCACCGTTTCCTTGCTGGTTTTGTTCTTCATGTTATGGGGATTTCTCCTAATTCGTTCCTTCATCTTCTTGATGGGCTGCAAATGAGGGCGTGCCCCAAAAGTTAATTACACTTTGACCCAAAAATTTAAGGCAACTTTCTTTTCATATCTGGCACTTTTCCTTTCATTTTTGTTAATGGACCATCATCCATTCGGTGTCGTCCCATCCCAGCAATTTAGTGCCTATAAAAAATTTGCTATTTCAATTAACCAAGTGGACACGTCGCGAAATCAATCGCAAGTGAATGATGAGCTGCAAACTGCGCAGACTGGCACAGACACATTCAAGCGATGCTCGACGAAATGAATCAAATCAAATATTTATTGTTTTCGATTCAATAAATTTTTATCACTCACCAGGGTAGCGCGCCCGGCCACGTGCCGCGGCGCAAGCCCCGTCAAAGTGAAAAGTGACATGGCCAGTGGTTCCAGTGGGCGTGGTTCCATGAGGTGTAAAATATAGGAGTGACAATGCCGCTGGCGACATCACATGGCAGGGCACACTCACTTTCACTTATCCTGCGTGGCCGGGAAAAGTCCCAAAAAAATATGTATGTACGCATAAAGATGCGGAAACAGAGGCGAAAAATAATAATCATAAAATTGCGAATGAAATTCACAAATAAATACAAATCGAAGCATACACATACATATACTCGTATATGTATATTATTCATATGGGTGGTAGAGGGGTGTTTACGCGAGTGCCCAAAAAATTCGAACATAAAGAATTTGCAATTTGAAAGGGATTTACGGCGCCTCGTAAAACAAACACAATAAAAGATCAAACGACATGACAGGCTAAGACCCATACTGCCATCGCTACCACGGCCTTCGGCTGAAGCAAGATGTCAAAAGGGCTGCCGTTTGAGTGGGTCGAAGGCTGAGTCCTAAATGTGCGACATGATGGCAAAAGCAAGAAGAAAACAAGAGAAGCGTGGTACCGATCCTTTAGATACCCTAAATCTGTAATTTTTAAAGTTTGTTTGGATTATCTTCGATTTGGATTTGCAAAAGTGCTTGGCAGCAGCCTTACGACGATGGGACTACTTTTTACAGAAGCAAGCGGAGAAGTGGACATGAATATATCTCATGGCTGTTTTTGATAGCAAAATTCCAGTCGAAATCATGATACCCTTCGTCAGTGTAAAACAGCAAACAGAGGGCCAAAGATGACAAAATAAAAGTAAAGCTAAAATTTGGTGTGAAAATTCTGCAGGCAGCCAGTTCGAGATGGATATGACGAGGCCAACGGAAATGGCATCTCACGCACTCACCCCCACATGGACACATGGACACAGGCACACACACATGTGTGGCATATACATGCACTAACACAAGCTCATAAGTTGGTGAATTGTTTTTCCTTGGCTTGTTGTTGTCGCTCCTACTGGTTGACGTTTTAATCGAATCAATCCGGAGGCAGAGCGTGCCGAAAAAAAAGAAAAGTTATAAACTTGTTGGCAGTTGGATTGAGAGTTCATGTGGTTGTGGTTTCGGGTGGCTCGTACACATACACAAGGGGAAGCTGGTGCTGCTTCCCTATTTCCATTCTAACAAGCTAATTTACGCAACAATATAAAAGTTGTTTGCTTGTTTTCCCCATTTTCAGCAGTCAGGTTCTATTTGGCAGGCATCCGTTGCAAAATGAAATGATTTTCGGCTTCCTGGGAGCCCAAATCCAATGAGTAAATGAAAGTGATATCCATTCGATTGGCCTGTCCGACTATGATTTGATTCCTTCGTCGTATACATGCACATAAGACTCGATATTGCTATTAGGACAAAAGTGAAGTTGTCTAAATAAAACTGGAATTCTACCAAAAGCAGAGCTTAAACAGGAAGCGCACATCTCTGCGGATGTGCAGACCATCTCCGATCGAATCGGGTAGCAGGGGAATAGGGGGCCAGAATGCCATTAGTCGAATTGATACATCCCACATTGAATTTTAATTGAAAAGCCATTGAATTCAATCCCGCCTTGCTCTGGGTTTCAATTATTTCTACTGGTTGCCTCGTAAACAAATGTCAACCAGAAGCTGATGATGAACGCCATTCATAGAGGCTGATGTCTGCGCTGGGCGATTTAATTTGTGATTTAATAAGCATGGCTGCAATTATGCAAAGTAAATAAATTAAAAATTATTTGACTACGATGATGCGGATGAAACTTCTGTGCGCTACCTCAACCATTGGAGTCGTCGTCGTCATGGCATCATTTGCACATGAGTGAGATGAGTGGCACACCCGAGTAAACAAACTACAGACATAATCCAATTAATGTCGAATTTAAATGCTTGAGACGATATGCCATATACTGACAGGCACTGGGATCAGGAGCAGCATTAGTTCAGCTCGATTCCTGGCCATTCTGCAGGATGATTCACATTTCAGCTGGATGCCACAACCGCAACGTGTACAAGTTACTCATGGGAACGGGGACGTGGTGCAAAAAGGAAACTTTTTCTGCGACGTAGATAGTTTTTCCCCAACAGCTCTCGGTTGTGTTTGTATGTGTGTGTGTGGCTGTGCCGGCGTAGCAGTACTGTACTGTACCCTACTCTACTCTACGTAGCACGTAGATAGCAGCTGAGTGGCCTCCTACGAGCATATAATTACATACATACATATATGTATGTGTGTGTGTACGTAATGCGTCATGTTCGAGTTTATCGTCCGAGCCGAGCCCCAAAATTGCCACACCGGCGAAGCACACAGATGACGAGACGTGAGCGTGGGGCCGCCTAGCTGTGGCCAGCTCCGGGATCAACTGTGCCAATGTCTCTCCCTTTGACAACTAAGAGGGGGCCTGCCAGGAGCCAGAGGCCAGGGGGTTGTGAGTGTGGGTGTGGGTGTGGACGCTGAGGATGTGCCAATATGCTGCCGGTAATGGAACCGCAAATTGAACCAGTCTAGAGCGAAGGCGGAAGCTGTCCCGCCTGCCAATTGCCAACTAGAGACATATTCAAGAAAAATGGTTTCGATCGCCTGCATTGTGGGGCCAGATGCCCCATGCGACTGCCACTGCAACTGTTTGCTGGCCCAAATTTCAGCCATCAAAAACATTTTATGCATTCGGGCCTAATTAGATTTCCATTCCATTCGATTTGAACGCTTAAATGATGTGACGAATGAATGCACATAAAACCCCACACATGTGCCGCAGGGGGGAACATTTGTTGGGGCCAATTCGAAATCAATTGCCACTCACTTCAATTTGAGCAGAAACTAAGTGGCGGAAAAAGTCCACCGGAGCGTGTTAATGCACTGGGGTCGAACGCGTCCGTCGGCATTCACAATTCACACGCGATGCTGTCAGCCGGCACCATGAATCCTTTTTGGATCTGCTCCGATCAGAAATGGGGATGAATAGTTGGCTGCCTAAGGCTTTCACCTGCCTCAAAGGGCTTGAGCTCAGTCGCCTGGCTGCGCACACTGTCACAGGGAAGGACAAACCGCAGAAGGCGGGACGATAATTGTCCTTTGCCTGCTTTGTTTTTGTGCCCGCCACTTGACTTTGCCCTGGATCTTAGTTGTGTGGCATGCGACTGTTTATATTGCCACTTCTCTGGCTCTGGCCCTGGCTGTTGTCCTGGCAACAAGATTTATGCAAAACGTAGTTATTTGTTGTTGTCCCGAGCAAAAGCCACAGGAATCTCAACTGGAACCCCTTGGCCAATTGTTGACTTGGTGGTTGCTGCCCAATATTACGACAGCTGCTGTGAAACTTTAAACACTGGAATGCTCTCCTCTCCCTTCTCATTAACTTAAATGCCCCTTTTAATGCCGGACCCGAAAGCAGCTGTCGGTGCAAAGAGCTTGGTCAAAACTAAATAAAAAGTGGGCGGACCTGCTGGAACATGCTGTAAATGTGCTAAGAAGCAAGATGAATTGCCAACTATTATTATTTCCAACTTCAGTTGCTGTTTACTCAAATAGGGCCCTAACTGGGCCAAGAGCCGGTTCGGTTTAATGAGGCCAATCTTAAAGATGCAGAAAACCCCCGGGAAAATTCCTTCATTAAATTCACCTTTTGCTCCGGGGCGCTACAAATGTATATTCATTATTTATGGCATGCTAATTCTGAGAATCCATTAATCACAATTATATTGTATACTACTGCCGTGCCTTTTTTTGCAGTTTCAATTCTGCACTTTTGTGGAACAATTGTCACTGGGCTCATTAGCATTCGCACTGATAATAGAAATTGACGTTGTAAAATCAATAAAGTGCCACATTAATTATTACAGGAACAGATACAGGAACATAATACAGAAACAACAACAACAATGCAGTCACGCGACATTAATAAATCCCCTGGGCTATATTCAAAACTGCGAATAATTAATGTGTGAAATCGAAGTGGCAGTCGCACATTATGCAGATTAAAATTGCAGGGACCAGTCGATTAACATTCGTATAGGCCCGGGGCTAGCATAATCTGTTGGCTTGTACCCATAAATAAATTTATCATTACCTGAATAAGCTGGAGTGACAAGACACCTCACATATGTAGATGTATATCCTTTAAAGATCTTAGATAGATATATAATGTGTATAGTGATCTAGTTCAGTCAATTCCGGCAAATTAAATGCTGTGTATCGAAGGAAGGTAGTAAACATTTCAGTAATTTCCAATTTAGACTTACATACAGAGATAAATGGCTTGAGCGCCGAATAGTTTCACTTAGATTTAAATATTGATAGCATTATATTTTCCCCGATATTGGAAACATTAAAGTTTTCGCTTACATTTTGACATTAATATGCAAATAATTCTTCTAAATATATTTTATATAAATATATTTTAATAAATTGTATTTATTTTTAAGTTTTTTATATGTATTTAAACGAATGGATTTACATATATAAATATCAAAGTGCAGTAACAAGAAATTATCGATTAAAAAAACCGCGGTCTTTGCTACTGCATTTATACAAATAATGTAAATAATATTGAATAAATTTATTTTATATAATTTTTACTTTTTTGTATCTTTCCTTTGTCAAAGCCTCTTTCGATACTAAGCTTTATCCTTATATTTTAATTTGTTGATTATTTGTTTTCTGTTTCTGTCAGTAATACGAATTTGTAGTTAACGAATTTGTTTTCAAGGGGTATCCGCAATCTGTTTTTCTGATTTTGTTTTTTTAAATCAGTATCAAAATTTTATTTACGCTAGAGTTGTTTGACAAATGAATTTTAAGTGTTTCCTGCTGAGTTTGCCAAATCAAAATGTGCATAATTTGTATTTTGCTATTTGCATTTACATTTACATTTGTCAAGATGGAGCGGGGCACTTGTCCGCCGTAATGCAACCCAGTCCCTTGACCATCGGAAATGGTAAATATAGTTCTCGTGTCAGAGTTTACATTATTTTCCTTTGGCAATTATAAAGCTGTTCGCTTCAATTTCAATAATTAATTAAACAAATTTCCCTTGCTCTCTCTCACTCTCTCATTTTATTTCTCTCTCTGTTGCAGTTAAACAGTCGACATCCTCTTGTATCTGGATTTCATTTGTGCTTAAACCGATGACAACATGCTGAAACCGTTGGCCGTGATTATTGGAATTTTTTATTTAGGTGAGTCGCTTTTATCCACGAGTTTCCTATCCGGATCAAGCGGACCGTGTGTATTATTAATTACAATCGTTGAATTGAATCTCGACATGCGAAATATGCGAGCGGACGAGCGTTAATTAATCACATTTCGCCGGTAAACGATTTGTGTTCAAAATGTTTTTGCTCATTAAGTCGAGATTCAATTTCATTTTGTTCCGTTAGAGTCGACTCTAGTCGATTCGATCTGATTGGATTACATACTATTTGCAAATGCATTTTTGATGATAGTTTGATGCTCACGGAAAAAATTGACTTTCTCCATTGAGTGATTTTAAGTGAGTGGAACAACTCGAAATGCAGTACGAGCAGGAAGCTTTCACAGTTTCAGATGCATTCTGTGATATTTATCAGTGGCGGTAAAACTGTATGTCCGAGTGCTTATCCCTGCTATTTTATTTGGACTGCTTGCTTTGACCTCGGTGACTTGAAATTGTAGAAAGCTGTAAAGCTTTAAAGCAAGTTTATTTTGTAACGAAAGGATGGATAGCTTTCATCATTATAAAGCTTCAAAGTTGAACTTTGAGCGCTAAAAAGTTAGAAGCTTCAGGACATTTGAATTTTAGAACTTGTCTAAAAGCTCATGTAAACTTTTGAGCTTTTGAGCATGGATCTAAAAAAGAATCATATTTAGTGAAGAATTTAACCCATGAAATACAATTTCTGTATGTTCCGTGTGGAGCAGTCTTTAAGTGTACAAGTCGCCATCTTTTGGCTACAACTTGAATGCTAGGGAAGAGAAAATTCCCTATTAACTGCCTTTAATATTGAAAACCTTTTACAATATTAACTTTAATAAAACTTCAATCGGCAGACGCTTCTCCACCGTCCCTAGCCATCAGAAGGCCACAAAGGCAAGGGAGAAAACCAACACATAACAGCAAACTATAATTATGTTTATCTTAATTATATTGCGTGACGTAAGTTTCTTATTAACCGGCAACAAAGTCAGCAACAATTTGCCATGTTTATGGTTGGCGGCGGGGCTCCAGCGAACCCCCTAAGGAATTATTATTACATGCAGGCGGCTCGGCCTCCAGTCCTCTTGACGTCTCTCCACTCACTCCACCTCCTGTGGTCGCGTGAGCAATCACAGCACGACTCGTCCAAACGACCAGAAAGCCAGAAAGTGCCCGAGTGGTCACCACCAAGTGGCGCCCTTGTTCGCCTTCTACTCCTCTGTCCTCCTACTCCTACTCATGCTCCTCCTCGTCCTCAGCTCTATTTGCATATAAAACGTATGATGAACAATGTGAGAGCGGAGGAGGTGGAGCAGCACGCGTCTCTAATGCGACATGGGGCAGCCATAACAATTGCTGCTTCCACAGCACAGCCTTTTGTTCTTGACTTCTTGCGCCTTGCAGCGCCGAAAAGTATGCTAAGAAATTAAGCACATTGGTCATTTTCATTTGCGTGCCGTGGGGCTGTTCGGCTGTCCTGGTCACTGGGCCCAACCGGCGTATGCGCATTGCAAACTAAAAGCCTGAAGTTTGTAGCCAAAGACGGACCGGACGACACACGCAAAATAAAAATGCACGTCATTACCTTGATTTGTTGCTGCCCTCCCGTGGCGGGGCGGGACTTGTCCCACCGGTCGCAGTCCCAGTCCCAGTCCCAGACCCGCCCATACTTTCAGTGGATTACATAAGCCATGCAAATTTCCAACTCCAAGTGGAAGTCAAGTGCTTAGTTTGCAATCAACTTTAGCTTTTGTTTAGCTAGCCCCGGACTCATTTATGCTAATCAAAAGTCGGGCGAAAATCAATTTCTCTTTTAGGGCCGTTTGTCGATAGTTCTAGTGTCCGCAGTGGGCGCATTCAATGGAGCCGATAAATCAAAATAATTAAGTCGCTTTAAATTGACTGAGTCGAAGTTGAGGCCATAAAGTGACTGGCATTAACCAAACTCCCAAGTGGGGCTAATAAGCTTGAGACAGCGCTAATTTTACCCTCATTAAACAAACTGACATGCCGGGACCAAGCCAGACCAGGACGGACCAGACCAGGCCAGAACAGGCGCCTGCTGGCAGCCCCAGCCGAGGGATGTAGCTCGGTCCCGGCCCCGGGCCCGTCAGGACGATGCCTGCTAACGTTTTAGAGAGCTCAATAAACTCAAAGGACTGCCCGACTCAACTGTGTTTGTCTCAGCGCGGGCCCTGCGAGTATCCCCCCACGACTGACGGCAAGCGTCGCCATTTTGGCAGTCATTAACGGCAAACTGCTTCATCATTTAATAACCCAAAAGTGAGCTGGTTAAATGCCGAGCGATGCGGGCTCCGTACCCTCTCCATGCACACAGACACAGACCCCAACATGTACGCACACAGACAACACAGAAATGGTAGGCAAGAGAAAAAAGCAACCCACAAAAAAAACAGAAAAAAAAGCAGAATGGCACAGAACATGCCACACTTATTTTTATAGATTTCATTTTAACACCGAAAAAGGCAAACGCATGGAAACTTAACCGATGGCAGACCTGCTCCTGCTCCTGCTCCTGCTCTGCCTCCCGGATTGTGCTACTTCTGACTTTTGGCTGGCTTTCCCTTGGCAGACACGACTACATGAAATTGGCAAGGCGTCAAACAGGCAAGAAAAAAAGGGTTCATTATGGCAATTTGCTTAAACTCGTGAGCCCTCGTTCAGGAGGGATGTTCGGGCCTATAGGAACTTAAACTTTGTGGCTTTTTTCCATAGCCGTGTATCTGTTCTGGGCCCTTAAAGCCTACAGTGCGTTGGGGGTTGCTCTCATTCCCCTCTTCGTAACACTTGGCGTGTCGGGATATTTCATAAAATATAATGAAAAGCAAGATTTTGCTTCCTGTAAAGTGTATATAATTCTTAATTCCTTTTAACTGCCGTCGCCGTAGACGCGGAAAAGTTCAATGAACTCGACCATCAGTTCCTTTGCACCTTCTTTCTGAAGTAGGTTTTCCATTATCCCGGGAGTGTGTGGACACAGTGTCGCTTTGTTTGGACTTTTCATCGAGGCTGACTGGCCATAGTCGGCTGGATGTCATGCCAAAAGGATTTTATTGCCGGTGACTCGGACTTAAAACACGAGTCCCAGTGCTAGCTTTCATATCAGCAGGCTCTGCAAAATTTTTAATTGAGCTTCGATGGCTCGCAGCCGGCACGCAACTGTCGTCCAAGTCTGGGCCTCAATTGCCAGCGGTGAAGTATTCGAGAATCCACTTAAACCCCACATGAGAAACACAAACAGGCCACGCACAAACTCAAGCGAGCACCCACAACAGCACCCCAGCACCCCAGCAGCCCAGCACCGCAGCCAGGTTTAGCTCCCGTCCAGTCGTTGTCGTTTTGGGAGTTGTCGTCGCTGTGGCCGGAAGTCGCCGCCAGCGGGCTGAAGTGGCACGGAAAGAGCAGGCGGATTGGCGTGTTGAGTTTTCATTTTTCGTGCGTGCGCCTCGGGAACACTCGGACTCCGACCAATGCTTAATTATATTGGCGTGTGCATGACCAATTCCTAGCCGAACGAAATCCTGAGGTCTACCTCTGTGCTTAAAGCCATTTAAAAGGATGTTAGGAGGCTCCACCATAGTCAGGGGGTGACAAGTGACATGTGAAGGCGTTGCTTTCGATCTCTGCACTCGCCGTGTCCTTGGCTCCTCCATTGTTGACTTTATTGTCAGCAATATGATTTGTCACTTCACGGGACACCCCAGGCAAGAGGAGGCAGGGAAATGAAAATGGCCTGACAGATGAGTGTCTGTGAGAGGGGAGTCAACCTACAGCGTACATGGCATGTCGGCTTTTGTGGTTTCACCTCATGGCCGGTGCCTTGATCGATTACCAAACACGATGACTTCCCTCCCATAGCCACAGCCCAAGAAAGAGGCAGCGGCAACCACCCCACAGTGGGCGGCCTTAATGGGTAATAAGTAGATTGCGTGATTGTTCCCAGAGCTCGTCACATTTTGCAGTGATTGCTCACTTTTCGACACTTTCGCCCGATTGCAGACAGGGGCTCAGGAGTAGAGTCAAAGAGGATCAACTCTTGGACCTGAAGGGGGCGTCCATTAATCAAGTCGGACAAGAGATGTGGCCCATTGTGGAGGAAGGCGACTTTTGGATCTGGATGGGCGTGGTTTGTTTTGTTTCGGCGAACAGTCGTTTGCATTTTCTATTATTATGAAGACATTTCGTGTCGATGGCAGAGCAGCACTCTGAACCACCACACACGCGGCGGCGTATGTTTAATTTTTTTGTTTAGTTTTGTTTTAGTTTTTCTTCTGTGTTTGCCAAGTAATTAGTGGCGTAACGCGAAAGTTTGAGACGGGGAAATCGCCATGGAAATGCGTTGGCATTTGACTCGGGGGTGCTTCCTGTGGGGAAGACTAGCGAAAGTGCCGCTTAATTTGTATTCAAATTAAGGTCAAAGTGCACACACATTCCAAACGGAATTTATTCCTTCAATGGCATTTAATCAGTAGTATTGCTGGGGAAAATGTACCCATTTATGGCCGTGGATCCCTTTGAATGCGAGTATCCCTTCCATTCGATCTAAATTGTTTTCTGCGTTCCTTCGCCTGGCCCGCCCTTAGCCGTCGTTCCGCCGTCTCGAATATGTTAAGCAGATAAAGCAGATAAATTTGGTCCCCTTTTTTTATTCCGCTATGTGTATATTGGTATTTTTTAAATTTATCTATGGGGTCAGGCATTCTTTGGTGGTAATTATTTCATGCTTGAATTTACAATTGCTTGCGCCATAAATTTAAGATCCGTTTGATGCAGAGAGTGGGCCATCATGCTGGTGGCGGGGGCGTGTGTATTTTGGCCAACTTGTTTTGCATGAAAAAGTGTCAACAGCAAGCGGCGGGTCCTGCCGCAGGCTGTGACACCAAAGCTGACAACACTAATGAACGAGCAATGGGCGGCGCCTCCACCTCCACCTCCTCCACAGCTCTTCCTTGACTTTGCCCAAGCAACTTTATGGCATTTGTTCTATGCAGTTTTCACCTTCCTTAGCTCGGAAATATTTTCTGTTTTTTGTGTTTTTTGCCCACAACTTTGACATAATTCAGGGCAGGGCTGCCAGGCTGGCCAAAAAATATGAAAGTTTGTGGGTGTCGGTCGGCGCTGCAATATTCTCGCTCCTAGCTCCTCGCTTCTCGCTCCCCGTCCCGCATTTTTCTGTGTTGCCAGCAAAAGTTGATAACGAGCAGGTGTTAAAATGTGACCAAGTGCTGGCTGGCTTTTGGCACGCCTACTCCCTGCTCTGCCCTGCTGGGCTGCTGGGCTGCCTTGGTGATTACAAGTTGTTGACACTTTTGCAGTTTGTGGCAACAACTCAACTCACATCGGCTCAAAGCGGAGGGGCAAAAGTTGCTTGTGGCCATGGCCAACATGCCGCATGCCGCATGCCGCCACAGGATTCGTCCTGTCCTGCTTCTGCTTTCGCCTTTGGGGGGCTGCCAGTCTGCTTCGTCCTTCGATAGCGTTGCCAGACTGCGTGATGTGATTCGGTTCACGTGTTGTCTGTGTGTGTTCTCCTACTTTTCAAGTATGCATATTGCGTGAGTGTGTGGCGGCCCTCTTTGAGGGTCTGTCTCCTATTTCCATGCCATGCCCATGCCACATACAACTTTACGACCAGGCGTTGACTTTTTAATGAACACGGTAATTTGCCGAAAGGTGAAGAAGACACCCCTACACTTACTCTGCCACGGAAAAAGGCGTGGCTTGGCATTTTTGATCAGCCTCGAATATCATTTCACATATCGTTAAAATTCGTTTAGGCGCAGCATACAAATTGCTACATTTCCGCCAAACTTCAAGGCGTTAGAGGAAGGTTCTCTGCTCTTCTCTGCTTCAGACCCTGCTCCTTCGAGTACTTTCAAAATATTTCCTGCGTGCGTCTGCGGTGGGCCTCGTGTAAATTGAATGAAATTGAAAAATTTAACGCAACAGCAATTCCATTACGTTTTCCAGGCTCATTTTCACCGCGTTTCGGCCCTCGCCCTCTCCTGCTGCCTCTGCCACTCGGCTCGAAATTTATTCATTACATGCAATTTTTTGCGCCGTCTTCACTTTCGTTTATCTGGGTCTGTTCAACGTTTTCAGGCACGAAGCACAGCAGAGCACAGCGCATTAGGCTTGGCAATCAGAAATCATGTGTGAAATGGGAAAAAATGTGCGAAATAAAATGAAAATCGCGTTGCGAACAGGAAAAACACTGAGAAAACACATCAGCAAAGTGTTCGGCTACTCCCCGTCCCCGGCCCATTCCCAGGGGCCTTCAGGCATTCGTCTTTATATACGTGTGTGTTTTCAATTACAATGGCAATTGTTGTGGTTACAGCCATGGCCTAAAGGGAAACTTCTAACTGGAATGGAAACGAAAAAAAATAACAACGAATCAATGTGAATAAATAAACGTTTACAAATAGAAATGCACAAATAGATTGTCGTCATCTGTCTCATCAGGGCGTCCACAGATTATCGTATTAGAGAGGATGATGGGACGATGGCAGCTGCATATTGTATTTATGCAATCTGCATTTTATAAATATTTTTACAAGCAATCAACAATGACAGCAAAGCCAGAACCATCAGAGCCATCAGAGCCCTCTGGCAAACATGTTGAGCATACCAAATGGCTTGTCTTCGCATTTCCACATTTCCACATTTCCTCAATTTGCCTCCGTTTCCCTCCGTTTCCCTCCGTTTCGCCGTGTGTTATGTTAATGTTTAATATAAATGCCCGCTGCTCTGGTATTGGCCCTTCGATGAAGAAGCCCTGTCTGGGCTGATGCCTGCCGCATAAGCAAATAGATATTGCAGCCGGATGACTTGACCAAATCCCATCATTTCAATGTTTGTTCTGTAAGCAGCTTTCCCAGGAGTTATATTTAAATTGCCGGATCGGAGCCAGAGAGAGATGGAAGTCCTGAATGCCATGCCCTGGCAATGGCTGATACATTAAATTGTTGGAAGAACTTAAATTTTTACGCTCATGTGTGTGCAATTTTGGTTAGTTGATGTCGCCTACAAACTTGCATACTAAATGAGCCGCTGGCTGCCACTATCCGCATCTCCATCTGGCCACCGCCTCAACTTCTGCTGTGGCACTTGCCCCTCTCTCTCTCTCTGTGCCGTGCATAGCTCCAGCTTCTCCTCCTCTATGGCCTCATGCATTTTACATTTGCAGTCGTCAGCCGCTACTCATTTGTTTTCTTTTGGGGGCCCAGAGGCAGGGCACAAGAAGACACCCGCAAACACACACTTATGCACACAGACTGTAACAAACAGCCACAAATGCTCATGCAATTACATAGACCACATACCAAAACACTAACACACATGCATACACACAAAACACCCACAGCCACACGCACACATTCATTGTTGCAATTGCACGGGAAATAGACTTTTTGAATGCGAATGCGAATGCGTTGCACATGTCAGATGGGAGGCGCTTAGAAATAGGAAGAAAAACCAAGCAAAAAAAATAAAGGAAAGGAAAGGAAAGTAGCAGGAGAAAGGAAATAAGAAAGAAGGAATGAAGACGAAATCCCACAGCAATACGGCCAGGTTTTTATTATACCCTTTGCTTGGAAGTAATATCGTTCTGGCTGGAGGTTTGTAATGGCTTCTCTTCGTTGCTCAATTTAATGCTATCAAATATTCATATTCTCGATCAAAGGAACTATCACTGGAAAATCATTTATGTTTTTATAATTCAACCAAAAAGCTGCAGATTTGTTGTCTACATCCCTGGACCTGTAGGAGTATCTGAATCTTCGGCTTTCTCATCTATTCTATCTTTCTAGTTTCTCTCACTTTTCTTTTACTTTGCTGAACGTTTTTTTTGTGCCCTCTCTTCGCGAAGGTGGCTTCGGGGGGAATGGAAAGGACAACGACTGCTTGCTATTCCACATGCAACCGCTGTATTTGTTGTTGCGATGTTTGTGGGCCCATCTTCATGTTTCCTCATGTTGTCAGCGTGGCAGCATCTGCCCCTGCCCCAGCTCCTGCCCCTGCTCGTGCTGCTGCTGCAGCACTGGTCCTACTGCTACTGCTGTTGTTCACTAAATCCGTGCTACTTAAATTGTCCCTAAAATCCTCGTGGCAATTCTTTCGCCATGAAGCACATGCAGCTTTTGTGCGCTGTATGAGAATTTAATGACATTCTTAAGTTGTCATCAGTGGATGGAAACTGGCAGGCCAGGAGCAGTAGTCCAGGCGCAGTCGAGTCGAGGAGCAGTCGAGTCGCGTCGAGTCTAGTCGACTGGGACGGCGATTGGGCCAACTATCTTGGCAGGCTGACTGCCTCTTGCTCTGCTCTGACTTGGTGGCATCTTATCCTGTCTGTGTCGCGGTTCCTTTCGCCATTGCCATTCCTTCCCATTGTTGTTGTGGCATGGGGCATGGGGCATGGAGGAATATCAAATTGAGTAAGACCAACAAAATGAGTTGAATCATTAGCGTAGAGAGCCAGGGATACAGGGATACGGGGATACAGGGAGAGGTAGTGGCATCCTTATTCATCCTTACACCCACACCCACATCCACACATATTGCGCAATCGCTGCATGCACCCCCCGGGGCTGCAGCCGCTGCTGGATGCACTTTGCCTTTTTCGAGAATGAAGCCATATCAGCATTAGCGTCTGATGTCGCCTGTCTGCCCGGGGCTGCATCTTTTTGGGGACATTTCTTTTCTTGAGAGACATTCAGCATGCCTGGGCGGGCTCTACGTTTCAGGTCAGGTCAGATATGAGGCATGCGATTGTGCAACTCTTTCGTTGGGCTGTGTCCTAGGGAAGAATTTAATTTTCAATCTGGGGCCAAAATATTGCGCCGTTCATTTCACGCTGTCTGCCAGTCAAATGGGGACTATAGTATATTCGAGGATACTATCCATAGTCATAGCCACAGCCAGAGCCAGTTATTTTTGCGCTGCATGAGCAAATCTTTAGTATTTGTACAAGCGACAGCCGCAGACTGGAAAAAGCCGCCGCATTTGAATATGCAATTTGCAATTTGACTTGGCTCTGGCTCTGCGACTGATGTGGGAAGTGGGTCCTAAAGGGAGGCCAAAAACCGCGCAGTTCTGTTGCCTGTCGACAGCTACCAGAAGCAGGAGGAGAGCCCTCTGCCATTGAGTTAATCTGCGAGCTTAAGAAACCCCAGACTGTAGCGGAGTGCAGCGGAATGGAGCAAGTAGCTCCAGTAACAGTGGAACATAAAAGCTGCACGCCGCGCCATTTTATCACAGGGCTGGGCGCGTTTTTGCCCGGTCCTCCGTCCTGTCGTCCTGGCTGACATTTCAGCGCAAGATTTATGCACTTGGGCTGCAGCTGAAGACAGCTGTCGTTTGCTCTGCTCTGTCTTTTTTCTCCTCAGTCTCTCCTCTGTGTGGGGGTCCTAATAGCTTTTTATTCTCGTGCATGAAATATGCCTCCGAAATGTGGAATAAAACAGAGCAGAGCAGAGTTCAGCTTGGAAGGAATATGGAAAGTGTCAATCCGAGTTTTTTTCTCTCTTTTGGGGTTAACTTCTTGCGCCCTGTTCCGTCCCACGTTGTGGGTGCATAACCCGCATTCAAGTTCATCAATTGTCAGCCACAAGAAAATGGGCCGGCCTGGGGTTGCACAGAGACAACTTGAGAGTACAACAAACTAGATCCAGGTTTCCCTGACACACACACCAATGTTCGTACGTACAATTAGGTCCTGATAAATTGCTTTTATATGCTGTTTCACTCATAAGCAAAATGCAGCAGCAGCAAAATGAAACAATAAGCCACGTCCGTCAAGTCGGCTCTTGAGGTGGCTAAAGTCGAGTCGAGTTATGAGCGGAAGTCAAGACACAGCTCACAGATACACGATGATACACCCACACAGTCACAGACAGCACTTCGTCACACTTGCCTAGACAATGCGACCAGATAGACAGACAGACAGACAGACAGACAGACAGACAGACAGCCAGACAGACAGCCAGACACCTTCCTAACAACGCGTCAGAATGTGAATGCCTGGATGGGTGGGTGTTGGTTCTGGTCTGGCTTGCAAGTGGAGCCATTTGCTGGTGGGCAACGTTTTGGAATTCATTCGCTCTGTCAAGTAATCTACCCCAAGAGCGGTTCCCCATTTCCATATGGGGTTGTCCCTTTGAATACTACTCACTCACTCACTCACTTAAGGCGCCACTACAACGCGTATTTCCTAAAGAGAGCGGCAACTTTTGGCTAATTGAAAACGTCTGCTAACACTTGAATGAAGCCTGAGAAAAGGATACACGAAAACTCTCAATAAGCAGCTTATTTTTCGCCGGGTTCAATAGGCTATTTAAATTTTCTAAGAATTTATTTTTCGTCACCTTCCGGCCCATGTTGAAGTTTATTTGTTCCCTTTCGGAGCCAACTAACTGGCAATCTATTATATGTGTCCTTTGACCGTAACCGAAGCTAATACCCGTATGTGTATAGTTTTCAAAGGGGCATTGGCCCATGTTACCTTTCGGCCTGGCTGCCTTGCGTTGGCCTTTATTGAAAATGGCTCGATTTGGAAGGATCCTTACTGCTCTCCCCACACCTCTCAGGGAGGGCTTATGTACACAATTTGCTTTCGGAAAGTTACCTTCTTCTTTGGGTCTAAAGATTAACATTTTGTCAATGGGATTTTGATGCATTGGCAGGCTGAGAAAAGGTTACACCCAGAAAAAGGCGACAATTGTTTGGAGAAGGTCTATACGGGATGTCACAACTCTAACGTTCAGTCCACTCCCCTCCACTCAACTTTTAGAGTGACGGCTGCAATTGTCCTGGCTGACATGGATAAGGATTGTTGGCGCTGCTTCCGCGTTACTCCTTCTGCCGCTCATGCTCCTGCTTCTGCTGCGGCTCTCAAGTGCCTGGCTAGCGCTGGCTGTTACTGTTAGTATTTCTGCTACTAATTATGCATAGACTGCGGGCCAACAAACCAAGCTGATGTTGACACATAGCCAGAGTTAGATGTGGAGCTCTGGAGATGGAGACACGAGCCAAAGAGCCGCTGAAGTAGCTTGCAACTGTCACACAAGTTGAGATTTCTACTGCCGGTGCCCCCAACATTTCCCTGTGTGTGCCTGTATGAATGTATGAATGTACGTATGTTTGGTGCGCTTTGTGATATTTTCTAATTTTCACAAAATAAGCAATTCTCACGTCTTTGTCCTTGTGGCTGCCTCGTGTGGATGTAGATGTGGCTCTGGCTGTGCGGTTCTGTGTGTCTGTGGCGTTGGCCTGTGGTGTTTTTTTTTTTGCTGTGAATTCAATTCCAGCTCGTGTCTTGCTGTTGTTTAGCCAACGGGCGGCAGGTGGCAGCCACAGCAAACGCTTTGTACTTCAAAAGCAAGTCAATTTGCAACTGTAAGTGTGTGTCATCTCCACCAAAGCCAGATCCTGTGCTTCTACAGCACACCTCAGAGCCTTCACAGAACTGTGTGTCTCCTCTTTTCTTTCGCGTTCAGTATTGTTTCTTTTCCACATTGTTTTCGTTTTTATACACAGTATTCGTAGGGTATATTGAGTAGCGTATCTCCAAGATCTGGTGTACAGAAAATACAGCATACCACTTTGGCACAACTATATGTCCTTATATATCTATTTATATGGAGAATTAAAACGTCTTTGAGACTGATTGTGAAATTGTATAAATTATTATGTTTTTTTCTGTTTTGTAATCTGAGTAGCGGGTATCTTAAAGTCGAAATGGCCAGTATAGCGCTCATATTTTTCTTGTTCAACAATTTGCTTTATTCCCCTGCCTCCAATCGATTGAAGTTTGCTTATTTCACTAAATGTGGGAGCACTTGTCTTTGATGTTGGCCTCGCAACACGGAAGCCGTTTCTGGCACTTCCCGCCAGGCATACCACCAACCGCACAAATAATAATACTATATGAATATTTCTTTTGCTTTATTTCACTTGCAGGTAAGTCACGGGCTCGGGCTACTACTCGCGCATTCTCATTCGCATTCGCAGTGAGTATAAATTAGCAATGGCAATGTAATTATATTTTCATTAGATTAAAATATCATAAGTGCCATAAAAATTAAGTTATGCCGGGGCGAGTACAATGGAAATGAAATAATCAGCTTAACTTGGCTGTGGGCAAACATAAAAGTCGGACTTCACAAAGGAGCAGAGAATCCTCGACTTGGCCTGGGACTGGGTTGCCATGCCACTGCCACTGGCTTTGGCCCCATTGTTTCAGAGGGGCCGGCGCTTTGATTTCAAGCGATAATTACAACGTGCCCTCCATAGAAATACGAATACTCCGGTGGTTTCGTGCAGCTATGCAGAAAAGGGAAAAGGGAAGCCGGCCCGGCACGCTGGCCTATCCAACTCGCTGGAGCGTTCAGCGTTTCTGCCAGCCTTTACGGATTTATGGCGTCGGCGACATGTTGACATGCTGCGCCAGGGCCCTAGTCGATTGTGGGGCCAATTTCTTGAGACACGGCCAATCCTCTTGCCGTTTGTTTTCGTGCTCCTTGTTTTATGGGTCGAGCTGGGCAAAAAAATGTCTGCGGGGGAGAGACTGCACGGTTTTAAGGGGTATGAACTGCGACACCACTCGACGAGCTCTTTTTTTTGCTGCCAATTACCGCAAGCTTCGTGAGGACAGAAATACCGCTTCGGGCACTCGCTGCGTATACGTAATTTTTATTGGACACTTCCACGCGTCGTCATACATCGTCTGTCGTCGTCGTCCTCGTCCTCGTCGGCGTCCATTGCCTTCGTCTCGCCGCCGTTTGTGTGTCAAATCGTGAGCTTTTGCTCGTACGCAGCAGAGCAGTCAACAAAAGTCCTAGGCCAACACACGGTAGAGAGCTTTGGCTCAGCGAATGAGCTACCAAAACAAAAACCGATAATTGCATGGCCACCTGAAATGCCGCACTCTCTCCATCCCCACTATCTTTGTCTCTCTCTCTCTCTCTCTCTCTCTGTGCGTGTTTGTGTGTCTCTGCCGCTCATTCTCCGCCAGCTGGTGGATCTGCAATGTCTCCACTCCGGCCACCTGTCTTTGTGTCTCTATGGGTGACTGTGTGTGTGTGCATGTGGTTGAGTGTGGGAAATGCTGCTGCGTTTGTTTCTACTTGACACACATTCAAAGCAGCCATCATCTCAATTGAGTTGGCCATAATGTAATTACCGCAATTAATGCTCATTCCGCCGGATCGCAAAAATTCCAAAAGTCGGTCAAATTGAAATTAAATTAAAGGCGGGAATCGAATGAACAGTTCACGGCGATTCGGTGGCAGGGATGATGATTAAATACAAAGCATTTAATTGGCAAGACATTTCGTGGGGCCACTTGCGGCGTACAGTTTGAGAGTCACACTCTACACAAAATTGGCGCCAAATGTCTCTACAGAAACCAGCGCTCTCGTATTCTCTCGGGTACTCCCACTCTCTGGCACACGACTGGGGAGGTTGGACGATTGCCAGCCGAACAGCGCTTACAGCCGAGTGCGACTTCGTGCGTGGCAGGACACGAAGTCATTGCCATCCTTTGGCGTGCACAAGGCGAAACAGTTTGCGACTGAGACTCGTGATGAACGGACGCGTGGCCAATGGCAGACAGGCAGCGCGAACAACAAGCCTGAGATCCATTCAAATCGCATTCAGTCGCTCGATGGCGAGTGCTCGACCAGAATTACGAGTGTAGTTGCCGGGCTCCATCATCATCGCCATCGCATGTGTGAGTGCAGTCCCAGTCCCACGAAAACTGATTGGCAATGGACTGACATGTGTGCGTGCCGTGCCGTGCCAGCGATCCTCAAGCATCGAACGTGGCCAAGTGAAATCAAAACAAAGCCTGGCTTGCCTGCCAGTAAATCCGTAAATCATAAAGTGTCAGCAAACCAGAAAGCCACTCGAGTGTGCGTTTTTTGCATATATTCGGAACCAGAACGAAACGGAAATCATCAGGCGAATGAGTACCACAGATTTGGCATATAATTTAATTTGGCAAATGTGTTGGAAAATTGTATGGCAAGTGGGAAGCAAGTGAACAACTCGTAGAGAATCAGTGGAGCAGCTGCCTCTGCTTGAAGTTCTGATTCTGGTTCTACTTCTGGTTCTACTTCTGGTCGTGCTCCAGTGATTGTTGCGAGAGCCCCTCTACGGCTTACTGCTTACTGCTTATGCTCGTAATGGGTTAATGCGGCTGAGCACTCGCTTCCCGATCCGCTCCGTAACCCTCTCCTCTCGGAAAATACATATATTTCATGTTATTTACCTAGGTGCGCCACTTTCGTTAATTGTATGCAAAAAAGTTGCCAACATTCTCCGCTCTCGCTCTCGCTCTGCGTGTATGGTGTGTGTGTGTGTTTTTGGCTCAGGTTTTTCGCTGTTGTGGCCTTATGTTACAACAACTTTTGGGTGGCTGGTTCAATTACAGCCCCAGCCAGCCCCATGCCCTGCCTGCCACACTATTTCCGCTCTAAAATTTGAGCCAAGTTGCCAGTGCCAGTGCCAGTGCTGTTGCTGTAGCCGTTGCCGTTGCCGTTGCCAGCTGTGCTCGCTCGTACCCTCGTACCGTGCTCCGTGGAAGAGGGCCTGCTCCTAGTTGCTGCGCCTCAGTGGCGTTCACTTAGTAAATAAATTGGCAATCGCATTTAATGTGGGTTTATGTGCGTCGCTACCTTGACTGCCACGGACCCTCTGCATGTGTCCCTGCCCCTGCCTCTGCCTCTGCCTGGGCGCACCAACTATTTGGTAGTTATTTTTTTGTTTTTGTTTTTGTTGCCTCTTTTAGTGCGGCTCGACTCGTTTTTCTTGGCTCGTGCTCATGTGCAAATCGTAAATTCACGTTAATGCCGAAATTTCACGTGATAATGACGTGATTACCTGACACACCAACAGAGGCACAGGCACAGGCACAGGAACAGGCTGCTACCCAGGCACACTGGGAGGCAGATCCATGCACATGTCCTTGTCGTTGCCTTTCCTTCTCAATTTTCCAGCTAAAATGTTTTGGTGGCTGGCTTGCTGGCAGGTACTTGCGCATAAACTACACCTAAATACATCCATCCCAAACCCGACACAACCCAAATCTAACCGGAGCCAGAAGCCAGAGGCAGGCCCCAACCATCCAACCGCTCAACTGAAAAATGAGTGCCCCTAAAATAGTTGCAATGCATTCAACTGAATTTGCGAGCCTCGTTTTGGGAACTGGTCTGGTAGTCTCGGTGAGGGAAATTCCTGGCTTAGGCCGAGGCGTAAAATTGCTGGCGTACTTTTCAAGTGCTGTTCAATGAGTTGGAGTTGGAATTGCTGCTGCAATTGTTCGCAGTCCCAGGCAGTGGGAGTGAGTGCATTCATTCCACAGTTAAACCGGATTTTAAAGAGTTTAGTGCGGGGTCTTCCGAGAGAGATAGATAAATAGGGAGGAATAGGGGAATGGGATGGTCTAGAGCCTGTCGCAAACTTTTTTCGCAATCGCGTAATTTGGCCTTATTCTTTGCTTTTTATTTGCAACTTTTTAATTACTTTTGAGCAGCGATTTGAACTTTGCGCCTGCCTGTCCTGTCGCTCGTTTACACTCTCATTACGCGGCCCATTCAGGGTCTCCTGTTGTGTTATCCTTTTCTATCTGTTTATCAGTAGTGCCGGGGAAGGGTCCTTTAAATGCAACCCCAGTATAAAGTTGGGGGCGCTTTAAACGTTCGCTGGCATTTCCGTTTCCGCTTAACCAATGTACCAGTCCCAGGTCTAAGCCAGTTCGTTAGTTTACCTTGACATTTTATGCAGTTTTTCTAGTGCAGCTTTTCTAGTGTGCTCTTTGTTTGGCTTGTTACCTGCCCCAGAAGGCACCTCAATAGCAGCTGGCGCCACCGCTTCCCACACACCTCATGTACAACACTTTTAACAATATTTGTTTTTCTACCACACACAATCCGACCTCTTGCTACCGCTCCAGCTTGAGCTCAGCGATCCACTCCTTTTGTTCCTCCTTTCACTTTGCACTCGTCGCTGTCCGCATACAAATCATGAATCATTTTTGCTGCACCCACTCTCCGTACTCCGTACTCCGCTCACCACTCTCCAATCCATTCCGGGTACTTCTAAGTGTTGTTTAATGCAGCTTTTCAACTCATTCGCTTTGACATACTCTGCTAGTGTGAGTGCTTCTTTCTAGCTTCTACTTTCTACTTTCTACTTTTTGCAAGTAGCATCAGATTTGCTTATGCAAATGTGTCGCTCTGCCATGGATTTACCATTTGCCCCATTCATTCCCGTCCTCGCACTCGTACTCGTACTCGTACTCGTCCTCGAGCTTGACTACATTTTGTCCACTCCACTCCATTCCCATTTCGTATTTGATCAAAATGTTTACAGTTCCTATTTAAGGCGGGCTGATGTCATGGCTTGTCCATCTCCGGGCAGTTTAAATAATTGCCACCGCAATAAATTATTAAATCAACAACAATTACTCAATGGCCAGTGAAAAGAATCAATCAATGCGTTGCGGCCATGCTGCGGGGGAGATGGGAGTGAAATCGAGTGAAGTGGAGTGGAGCAAGTGTGTAAGGTGAGGGGAGGTGCCTGAATAAGCTGACAAAATGAACCACCACCACCCGGAAAAGGTGTATTATAACGAGTTTCATGACAGCAATTATGCGAGGTCGGGCCGACGTCCACCCATGCCCCGGGATACGGCGCACGGCATACGGCACAAGGCACACACATAGATTTATTAATACGTATAACGTATACGCAGTTCAGCCAGCAAGCGTAGGCTAATATGGCATTCGAGGGCTTTGTAATCGATATTACAATGGCATTCTGTTAGAGGCACTCGATAGGGCTGGCGCTGGCTGGCTTTTTCCATGTTTTTTATCGCCCCCATGCATCGCTCACAATGGAGCAGCGGCGGGGCACATAATTGAAGGGGGCCGACCGTGTTTGCCATGGCCCGGGGGAGATGACAATGCATGTTTAATGTACTTGCTTGTAATTTGTAATTAATATTACATGAGCTGCATGCCGCCAGCAGCTGCCTCATGGCTGAGATTTTCCCTATCCCATATGTCTATAGCCATGTTCCTCCGTGCCATGCAATCCGATTTTCTACCATTTTCCCTCACATTTCCATTCGATTTCCATTCGATTCAATTCGTTTTGATTTCGTGTATCATGTCGGCAGTTTGCCCTATGCCATATGTCTGACAGCAAGATCACCACCAGCTGCTGTTGTTCTTACACTTTCTGTCAATTTTTTGATTTATGTGTGATTAGTGTTGGCCCTCCTTCCATCTCCTGCTCTCATCCTGCCGTACACCCGTCCTCCCATCCTGTCTAACTGTCTCAGTGCCTCAGTGTCTGTAGTGTCTGTAACCCTCTGAGATACGAGCATGGCAAGTCAGATTTTCCATTTGTCTGATTCTCTTGTCAGTTGTCATTTTCTATGAATACATTACGATACTCGAGCTCGAACCCCCAGCACTTTCAACAGTTTTTCAGTTGACTTTTTCGTCTGTGGTGGGGCCGCAGGAGTGCAGCCTTTCCCCTTTTTTGAATTACACGCCTCAATGTTTTTGTAAAATGTGCAAATGAAGTCACAATAAGAGATTCCCAGGCAGACGGACAGAATGACATACATACTCGTGCACACACACATGTGTGAGGCACTCCTCAAAGGCCAAAGATTTGAGCAATATAAACAATGACAGGCCATGAAATATGCAAGCACCCTAAATACCTGCAGAGCCAGGCCTAGAGGTGCTGGTGGCTCCTGTCTTTGGGCTGGGTTCTGTTTTGGCTCTTGTTTCCAGCTCTTGTTCGGCTTTTAGGTTATTTGCTCGCCTGATTTCCCGATTGTTGATGTAAATGTCAAAATAAATAATAAATAGCAATTTTCAGAAGCCGCCTTATATTCCATGCCTTAAATAGCCAGGTTTTAACGAGCCTTTAATGTAATTGATTATGGATTTAATCCTCGTTTAATTACAGGCAGGGCCAATGCCTTCAGTTGATTATAATTAAAGCATAAAATGTGTTAATTGATTATGCAATTAACGCCAATGATGATCGTCCCGGAAAGTTAGTTAATTAAGCGTCGATAAATATATTTTTTTCATTTATTTATCAATCAATAGGTAGATGGCTATATATATGTATATATATATATATGTATATATCTACTATATGGAATATCCCATAAGTGCTAACCAATCCAGGGAAAAGAGCAAAGCAGAGAAAGAGAGATCAAGAGACGTTGATTAAATTATGAGAACAAAAACCTGCACTTGAAAGTACTTGAACTATTAGTTTATTTGCCGTAAGCATTCCATCCATTCATTCCCATTCAGAGATGGCAAGGCTCCATTACTCTTTCTCTCCGATGCTTTCTCTGCTCTCCCTCTCCCTTCTTCGCCTCTACTTTTTCTCTTTCTCTATACACTGCTTCTCTGGTGTGCTCGCATTTATTCATACGTGCGCTTATTGCAATGCTCATTGCTTCATATTCATTATGGCAATGGGAGCAATGTGCGTTCTGCTCTTCAGACAAGAGCCGCTCCTGCTGCCGCTCTTGCTCCTGTGGCTGTCTGTATGTCTGTATATCCGATGCGTTCGATAATCCAATAAATATTTATGAAGCACTTTATTGGAACAACACTGAATTACTTTATGGCAGCTACATGTTTGTATGTATGAATGTCTGTCTGTCTATACTGTCCATTCTGGTGTGTGCACGTGGCTACTGCTGCCACATGCAGCACAAAAATAAAATAAAACTAACGACAAAGTTTCCTATATCATGCGGGAAAAGAAAACATTTCGAATAAAACAAAAAAGGAACTACATATATTCGGCATTTGGTGAAGTGCTTTCACACAGCATACCACCCCAGAACACCGCTCTCCAGCGGCCCTGGATCGTATCCTGGCAGTGCTCTATCATACATTGCTCATACGCATCGTCGTACGCTTTGATGCGGTCACTTTGGCCAGACGTGGCTTGTTGGTATTTTGGTTTTTAATATTTTTAAGAGCCTTGTCTGTGGGCTCAAGTGTCCGCCTGACTGGCTGACTGCCTGCATGCCAGAACTAATTGCCTGTGTTCCGGGCAGCCCTCTCATGTGTGGTGTGTTCATCCCTCTCTGTGTGGGAGCACTGCACTCATGTTTAAATTATAGACTGTCGACTCAAGTGATTCGGCTGCAGTTTGCTGACTGACCCAATTAACTGTCAAAGGTTAAGCACCTGGCCCAAGACAATCCACTGCCCATATCTATGCACAATTTGAATAATTAATGTCGGGACAGGGACAGGCCTGGCACACGGCTTATGTGGGGTATAGCAACGGGACCGGAACCTATTTGGCTTGCTGTATATGCAGTTTAAATCTAAAAAATCCCATCCACAAATTAATTCGAATGTGGGGCGCCAAAGCAAACAAATTCAAATACCTCTGTGGAGTTTTTTTTTTTGTGTGAATTCAAATACTAGTAAATGCACAATGAAAACGGAAAAACGGAAAATCAATGCGAGTGCAAACATTAAACAGCAACACGACAATGACAAACAACAATGGCAGCAAATATGAATGATGTGATGGACAGGACTGAATTTTCGATGGTGGGAGGAATGGGAGGACACCCTTGGCAGCGGGGCCTTAAAATTATTGACCAAATTTTCAGGCAAACATACCGCAAAAAACGAGCACAAGAGCATACTATGGAAAACAATGCATAACTGGGTCAGTTTGACATGTCGTTGTCGCAGCAAACCCTGACGGGCTGCCTCTCTCTGTCCATCTCTTTCCTCCACACTATATCCATCTCTTTCGTCCTGCAATATTTGGCAACGGGAGAAGAAGAGGCGAGGCGGACGGAATGGGGACGAATGTCAATGCATAAAATTCATTCAATGACTTTTGCAGCTATTTTTCTTCCATGAGTGAGGGCATTGCAGTCTCGGGCTAGGGCTTGGGGTTTCTGGAAGGGGGTTCCTGGAAGGGCAGACAAATAAATTGCAAGACATGCAATAAGACGAGGACGAGCCAAATGTGTGTCTAAGTGTGTCTCTGGCTTGTCTAGCTGGTCCTGCCAGCTCCAGGTCGGTACCTTCTGCCTTGCACTTCTTGTATGCAAATAAAATTGTACACGAAATTGACTTTATGTAGGGGCCATACACATATATGCATACTCCCATAGAGGTCTCGTCTCCCTGTGTGCGTTCAGTGAAACCTTAGACCGAAACATGACTTTGACTAACGTTGCTGCCGCATGTAAATGGCACCATGCCGCACGCCAAGGAAAGCCAGGCCAGTCCAGGCCAGGCCAGGCCACACGTTTCCCAGTAATCATCCATTATCCTAATGCCAGGTCCATGCCCAAGTCCCCCGGGTCTGACCGACCCTCTGTGTGTGTGTGTGTGCCACACACACATATGCTTTCCTGGTAGATTGGATTATGCCTTTAACCTGCGTACACTCGTACGCGTACGCTCGAGTTTTGCAGCGACTTTTATTAATGATGCGACTGGAATTTTATTTTTGCCTACTTCCACGGTGCTGTGAGAGCTGGAGCCAAAAACGATTTGTACGTAATCGTATTAATTGGCCATGTCTCTGTGCCCTTTCAACAATCCCACAAAAAGACAGTCGGACAGACGGACATACTCGATCGATAGTTCAAAAATTGTAAAATCGAAAAGGTCAAAGCTGTCTTTGGCTACGTTCGTGTGCGTCACTTCAAATGAGGGCAATTAGTGGGGTTACACTTACACACTCCCCAATAGCCAACACGAGAACACCCAATACCAATACCCCAGTCATACGTATAATTTAAATGTTTGATTCAATTTTCTAACCCATTCCCGGCCATATACCCTCATGAACGCTCCGCACATTCGTGTGTCTCCGATGCCCTGCACCTGCTTCGATTCTCAGACAGTCACACACGACAGGACGTTGGCGGTGGGGAAGGAGCTCTGAAATCAATACTCATAAATTAAAGTCATAAAATGGCAAGCATAAATATAAATAGCCGGGCAAAAAGAGGCCAGACACGAATTTTCAAGTGCTGCCTGTCTGCACGGGAAAAAATCAATCGAAAACCTCGATTATTGGATGACATTTTATGGCTGAACTTTCCCAAAAGTGAGGTACCAGAAAGGACAAAGTTTAAAGCCAGTCCAAGGATTTTCAGCCCCCGAAACAAATCAAAGTTGACCAAATTTAGACTCAACCACAACCAGCTTGGGTCTTCTATATAATTATCAGATGTATTTCAAATTGAATTAGAGGGAATCCGAAGGGCATTTTGGGAATAACAGGTCGGCCAAGTCGGGTAGACAGCAGCCGCATCAGCGACCTGCAAGCCCCATTTAAACTTTCAAAAACAATAAAAATCGCCTTACATAATACATGAGACCGTGTTGCAAACGCTTGACAGACAGACAGACAGGCCGCAAAATAAGTTCGCTAAATTCGTGACTGATTTCCAGAACAAAAGGGGAAAATAAGTTTTGCATTTGAAGGCAAACATTTTCAGACTCATTACCGAGTACATTGTCTGCCACATAGCCCAGCGAGACTATTACACATTCATTGCAGATCTGCCCTGGAATGTAATTATGAGTGGAGTCGTGGACAGTGTGGTCCACCACTTGACCAGATGCAACATCAGCAGGAGCAGCCATCCCGAATGCCAACAACTTTTTCTATAAACGAGACAGAGAAAGAGATTCAAATCAAACTCGAATAAAAGTCACATAAAAAATTAGCTGATTTCCCAAAATTCAAAGTCCATTAGACCCAATTGCGATGAATTTTCCTCTGTATTGTGTCCCAAAATATTTAAACACACAAGGAAAGATTTCTGCTTTCTATGTATATATTTTTGGGGGGATCGTTCCTTCATTTGTGAGGGCAGGCCAACCTTTATCCATTCGTTTGCTATGCAAGGGTGCCTAAGAACTCGACTCAACGTTTATATTTTCTCGTTGTGTTAGGATGATATCTATGTCTGCGTGCAATTCCCTTTGCAAGCTCTAGCTTTGGGTCTGGCTTGGGCCGCTCAAATTGCATTTGTCATGCACAGACAGCACGATGAAGACAACAACTGTCACTCGACACTGCATCTGGGCGATGACGTCAAGGTGCAACCGCATAGTGTTCTTACACCAGAGTACCCAGAGGAGCGGCAGTATCAGCTTGTAATGGGGCACATAATTACATCAGGCCCGCAAAAGTTTCGCCGGCAATTTTGTTGACTGCCAGTCAGTCACTCAGTCAGAAGTAACTTTTATGAGATCCTCATGCAGATGCTGATGATGGTGACACTGACAGGCGGCTAATTAGATTCTATCGCCCTATTCAATGCACTTGGTCTGGCCCTGGCCCCTGCATACTTGGCATTCCTATTCCTCGCAAAGGAATGTCTCTCTCAGTCCCAGTCTCAGCCAGACTCAGTGTCCAAAAGATGGACTTAAGACCCAAAGAATTCCAATTTAAATCGAATTTTCGGCTTGGCATGTGAAAGGCATGTGGCATTTCTCTATTTTCCAAACCGGAGCCAAGCCGGTCAAGTGTGTCAATGCAGTGCCTCACTGGTTGACATACAAATTTGTGGTACATTTATTGGCTTGTTTGGTCAGACAAAGCAGAGTAGGGCAGGAGTACGAGTACTAGCAAAGGGTAAAATGATATTTAAATGTTAAGCTGGCTGACGGTGACTGCCTCAAAGCCAGGGCCATTGACACACATATTTGCACAGCTGCTGGACTGAGACCGCTCAGGGGGGATTTTGGTTCTGGTCTGACTTCGAAATGGACCCCTGTGTGTGGTCGAGTCTATGTTCTTTAATTTGCTTTATTTATTACACATTACAATCCAAATTGCTGGCTGCTACACATGGCCCAAACGGTTACCAGCTGCCGCCGCCTGCCGGGACTTGCTAAGGACCTCAACCGTAACGATAACTTATGCAAAAAGTTGAAACTTTAAATAAATAAACTTTGAGTCGGAAACTGGGCAGTGGGGGGTGGGGCCAGAGTCCGGGTCGGGGGTCGGGGGTCGGGGCACAGGTAACAATTTGTGAGGTAAACATGGCTTTATTTTAGTTTCAATTTTCGCTTCGTTATTTTTTTACACACTCGCTCACAAAAGAGGAAATGCTGGCAGTGCCTGCCTGCTGTTTGTTTTTAGATTGGAAGCCGTTGCTTCCGAGCCTCATGTTGTCTCTGAGCGTCGTCTTTTTGCCGCCATTTTACGCTCGTTATGGCAACACTTTGGCTCAAAAGCAAACGACAGCCATGGCGACGGCTACAGCGACGGCAATGGCTATGGCTATGGCGATGCGAACACATCTCAAACGGCGGCGGCGGCCGAGAAGCGTGGAAAAAATATAAAAAAAAAAATGCATTGCATCTTCTCGTTATATTCCACTAGGGCAAAAAATAGGGGAAATGGGCAGGGGCACGGGCTGGGGCAACTGTGGGCATGGTGAAAAAATCATTTCAAGCAGAAACAACAAGGGAAATGCAGAGAACGCCTTGGCGCCAGTCCCCGCTTTCTCCTGCGTTTGTCGTCTCTGTTTGCCTGCATTCGCTCCGTTGGCTGGCAACTTTCGTCGCCTCGGCCTTCGTCCTTGCCACTGCTTCCACACCGCTTCGCAGCCATTCCCTTCGCTCCTCCAGTGATTGACTGTGCAGTGCAACATGTCTGCTTCCTGCCGCTGTTTGGTAATAATTTTCCCCGAGTTTATTCGCTGGCCCCGGGCGTCACTTGCCTCCGCCCGAAAGATGCGTGTTGCATTTGCCTGTCGAGTGTCGTCTGTCGCCTCCAGTATGTTTACATGATTGTGCACAGGAGTGTTTGCCAGTCCCAGTCCTCCTTTTTCCACTCTCTGCCTCTACCAGAACACTCGAGTGCTGTTTGCCTTTTCCTTTGAGCCAAATCGCAGCAAATTATATTTTTATTGATTCGGCAAACATTTCAGCGCGATTTGCTCGATAAAAGCTTGGCTAAAGTAGCAAAGTGAATTAATTTGAGCAGCCAGCCAGCCAGCGAGAAAGAGAGAGACTTGCGTTTTGCAGCTTGCATTTAGCATACTGCGCATACGCCAGCGACAAGCCGGATTTAGATAGCGGCACAGGCACAGCGGCACAGCGGCCCAAAAACCGCAGCACTTGCGACAGAAGCAGCAGCAACAACTTTTCGCATTTACCCAAAACTTTTGCACATTTTCTTGTTACTCGGTTGTTGCTGCTGTTGTTGCTGTTGTTTCTGTTGGGGGTTTTTGTTGTTGGTCCCCTTCCTTTTTAGCCATAGACCCACTGAGCAAATTGTAAATGAAAAAGTTTTTATGTTATTCAGTGTTTGCAGTGGGCGGATCCGCCGCTGCTGCGACCCCTCGCCCCTGTCTCTTTCTCTCCGTAGCTGCCTGTCTCGTTCTTTCCGTTTGGCGGTTGCTGTTGGTGTTTCTGTTGCCTGTATCTGTCGTTATTGCTGCATTATGTCTATTGTTGTCTATATACTCGTACATTTTTGTCGAAAGTAATTGTAAATGCTGTTCATAGTTTGACTGTCGACTCTCCTTGGGCGCTCCCCCCCCCACAACTCCTCTGAATCCAGTGACTCCCCTGACTCCCGTCCCCGCTCTTTTGTGGTTCTGTGGTTGTCAATATTTGCCCTTGCACTCACTTCAACAGTTTCCAGCTGCCCAGTTTTCCTCCGTTTTTCCAAGGCAAACACAGATACTTATATTTAAAGTCAACCAGGAAGAGGAAAAAGTGTGTCTGGTTTTAAATTCCTGAATTTATTTTAGTGAGTTTAAAATAAAATAAACAAATACAAGCCTTGGAAAAAGAGAACTGTAAATACAGAGCGGAAATGTCGGAACAAACCGGAAATATCAGTGGCAGTAATGGCGACGCTGCATAAAATGCATGCATCTCGAAAAACTGTAACCAAAAACGGCAACAAAAACAGAGTGTTTAAACCTTAAATCAAGCCAGCGACACCGATTTAAATTGGCAACATAGTCAGTAATAATCAGCAAAGGGAAATCCACCAGAACCATCAGCAAGCTGAGAAGGAGGAGAAGGAGGTGGACCCAACAGCCACAACATGACCCGCTTTCGTATCAAGAACCTGAAAATCCTCTCCTGCTGCTGGCTCAGCGTGTGGGTGACGCTCTTTGGAGGCGCCCTGCACCTGGCCCGCTGCAGCGAGTTCCCCGAGCGGGAGTGCTGCGACCTAACCACCACGTCCACAGTGGGTCCGCTGCCCATGCCGCCAGCAGCGATGCCCACCGACAAATCCCTGTCATCGGCCACAACGGCCTTGGAATCGGATCTGGCCATCGGACGATCGGGTAAGTTTCACAACGGAGACAGGCACTATTCATAGTGCCACAAGTGTGATGGGGACTGGGGACTGGGGAGACCGCATTACTATTCATAGTGCCACTAAAAATGGCTGCCTCAAGTGGCCGATGTCTAATTGCCAAACGATATTTAACGCCTCAGTGGGCACGACAAGAAAGGAACAACAGCCAGAGGGCTGTTAATAGACAGATAGTAAAAGGCATCGGAACTTACGCTCCAATTAACACAATGACCTTTTGAGGCAGCATCGATGTCGCAGAGGCTTCTGCAACAGTGTCAAATGCAATGGATGGGGCTGAGGTTGCGGTTGGAGCGCCTCTAACCAGCGGGCGTCTGGCGACGTGTGGCAAAAATTTGAAATTCAAAGCAAATGTCAGCTGTAAAACAATTTATATTCACTTTGGATTGAGGTTTTGTTTCGCATTTTATTGTGCGACATCGGTGGGGGCAACACTCTGCCACAGACGGACAGAAAGAGATGCGGTGCGAAAGGGGTATGTACTTTATGTGTGTACGTCTCAGTTTCTGGTGGCACCCCTCGTATTAAATGTTTACTGAGCATTGCTACGTGCTTTAAACAGCAGCAGCACCCAGAAACAACCAGTAAAAGGGGAAAACCAAACCGAAGATCTACTTACCCTTAAAAAGTGCAGTTTTCGATTGATTATGTTGCAGTTGTACGATAGTTGGGGGTGGTTAAATAGAAAATGGAGTCTTCATAGAATGGAGTCGGGATTCTGGTCTACAAATATTATAACGTCTGAAGAGTACAACTAGTAAACTAATCTTCCGATTGGGATTTTGCAATTGTAATATAAAATATTTATAAAATATGTTTTGTTATCTGGCGCCTTGGGACACGTGTGCTATAGGCAAAAGATGTTCCTGTGCACTTGACGCACTTCCAATCGACGGAATTCCAAGAACTGTCTGGGAAAATCACTGTCAAGTACAGAACGAAATTGATATTTTATTGAAATGCATAAAAATAGGATCTACAAATAACTTCCCAATGCCCTTAGGCCTTTGGCTTTTGGCCAAAACCAATGCAGACCATTTAATTGCACTTTTCACGGCGCACAGCCGCTGGCACTGCCAACAGGACTGTAGCTGTAAAAAGTTTGTCCACTCCAGGAGTGCGGAAAAGTTTTTTGGGCAGCCAAATTCTGGCTTAAAATTCTGGTTGTATTTATCCGTAAATGTCAAGTTAGCAACAAATTACAAATGTCAGTGGAAAAAAGTTGAACGGTCTCTCTCCACTGAATAAAATAACTATGACGGACATTCAATTGGTTCAAAGAAAAAGCCGAGTGCATTAACCCACAACTGCACTGAAATGAGGCAGGACGAATCGAATCAATATACGCACCGGCTGGTTAAGGTAGCGGAATAGCCTGTGGGCCATGCCTCGTAATTGAGTTTATTAAATAATCACCGATATCGATTGGGTTCGATTCCGCCCCACCTGGCACTCGACTTCAATGGAGCTGGGCACTGGTGGTGGGGAGGGAGTAGTATTCGTATAATAACGGGAAATTGTGCATCACAAATGCAAAATGCAAAATGCTCAAAAAGAGAAGTGGATTATGCAACAAGCGTGATTGACTGGCTGACTGGGCCCGGGACAGACAGGGAAAATTAGTCATTAAACGATGCTCTCAATATGCCAGACGCTTTGAGTGAAACGAAACGCAGGTCGGGAGAACACTACAGAATCGATTGGACCTTAAGAAAGCAAAAGACGAAAGACGAACGGTGTAAGGGTACGGTGAAAAAGGCAGAGACGAACTGCAAAAAGGACATAGTCCTTGCTGCAATGAGTTTGACGTTGAGGGACATAAAAATTTCCGTTCTATGTAAGCTGCTTGCCCCTTTTTTTCCATTCTCCTAACAATGTTACATATACATATGCTTGGCCCAGTCTATGGTCCTTTCGTCCTGCGACACGAGCACCCGGACGCAGACCTAGCCACGGACATGGACACAGACACAGACAAACGTGTGGAGTACGCTGAGAACATCTTGCAGTTTATGTATATAGCTTTTAGATTGAGTTTGCACGAATGTACACAAGTTGTTCGAATTCGAATTCGCATTTGAATGGGAAATTTCCTTTAGTGGCCATCGAGGATGACGATGTCCTTCTCTACGACGGATGTGCCTCCTTGAAATGTGGATCTGTCTGTCTGTGTGTCTGTCTGTACTGTCGTTGGGCTGAGCCATGACATAAGATTTTAATCAGCATAAAATTTTCGTTATTCCTTCGATTGCTTGCTCTCCTTATCCTTGACATATGTATGAAAAAAAGAAGAAATTGGTCAGTTGTAAAATGGAATTTCATATTTAATATTTGGCTGGAAGCGCTTGCACAAGTCCGAGCCTTTCACCTTAAAGCCTTAAAGCGGATCTCAAATTGTGTTTCAGCCACATTTTCCTGGCTAACACGCTTACGCTTCAATTTTAAACACAGCAGACACTTCACTCCACACACAAACACTCGTAAGTTATTCCACCTTAATTATATTGCAACACCCCGAGTCGACTCGAACCAACCCGATGCGATGCAATGCGATGCTCGACCCATTCCGACCCAATTCGAAGCCGTACGGCGTGCGGCGTGCACACAACGCGCCCAGGTGCCTGAAGGTCCATGTAACACAATGTTTTATGTACTGGCCATGCTGCACGGGACGTGTCGCGGGAGGGATAGGGGAAGCGAGCACCGTATGTGTGTGCGTGAATTAGTTATGAAGCCAAAGTCAAACTGGGTCAGCCAGCAGTTCTTCTTTTCCCGCTGCAACGGCTACCATGGCCCGGCTCCACTGCCCTGCACTGCCCTCCACTCCGCTTCTGTTTCAGTTTCAGTTCGAGTCTGTGCTTCATTCACAGCTGCTGCTGCTGCTGCTATTGGTGCTCTTGCTGTTGCATTGAGTGTGGCCATATTTTTAGAATGCCGCCAATGCCAATTTAATGTTATTGCGTATACGTGCCGTTGGCCATGAGCAGACGGCATTATCAATAGTCTCTGCCTCGTGCATTGTGCCATGCATTCATTGTATTGTACATTTACAGCAGTTAAAATTGTAATTAAATTCAACACACACTCTCACATAAGTAATGCAAATTATTATGTATGCGTGTCAGCCAGCTGCCACAGAGAGCATGCCACAATGAAATGCAACAGAAGGAGAGGAAAAAACAGCAACAGCCAAGCAAGAGCGGAATTTTCGAGTGTTTGGACTAAGGAATGCCCGCTACTCCGAGGGTTTTATATTCGTTTTATATCGTCATGATGTTTAAATGTGTATTTTATGTTTTTATAGGATATGAAAGACTTTGACAGGCTGCGATATACAAAGAAAATTAATGAACAATAAGTAATATATCAGTTTGGATCACTATTTTGCTTTAAAGAGACTTTCAGAAAAGAGGAGACAAATATCTTTCAAATTCTAGGTACTGATTATTTCTGGGCTTCATCGGTAGATCTTCATTTGATCCTTAGTTGAAGTGACTCTATCACCTTTTAGACTAATCTGTAAAAATGAAATATATCCTTGCATACGATTACACGGTATGACAACAGGGACAGCATGCAAATATTTCAATTTGTAGCACACTCGGCCGACAAAAAACAAAACGTAACCCCAAGAAAAAGCTTTCTGCACTTAACCTTCCTTCCTGGTACGAGTACAGGCTCGTCTTGAGGTACTGATGTTGATGCTGATGGTGATGGTGGTGTTTTGGTGTCTGCTGGCGCTGTATGAATACGACCTTCATCAAATCAACGAAAGGTAGCAGTAGCAGCACTCACTCACTCTCTTTCGCCAGCTTTCTTCAGCGCACTGTTTGCCAGGCAAATTAAAAATTCAGCACAAGACAAAAAGTAGCAGTAGTAGAAGCAGCAGAGGCGACGACGACGACGACCTCAGAGCGATGGCAAAGGTTGTTCTGGCCCTGGTCTCGACCTGTCTCGATTTCACTTCAAATGAGAAAAAATGCTCCCCGCTGCCACAAGGGCCGCAGAGGATGGTGGAAAGCCAGCAAAAAGTAAATTAAAATTGTGTGTTTATTTGCACAGAATTCCAGCAAAGCAAAGAGCAAAATATGCTGCCTCTGCACTTTGTTCAGGATACTCCAGACCCACAGTGCTCAGTCCTCCGTTGGGTTGCTGATGGTGTCTACTGCCTTTTAAAGCCATCTATAAACATAGGTTTGGGGTGAAAGTTGAAAGTCAAGGCTGCTAATTAAGTGTTTTTTTTTTTTTTTGAAGGGGTTAAACACATACAGCATATACATATAAGACTCTGTCAGCTTCAGTTCCAGTTACAGCTCGGGCTCAAGCTGGGATTTACTCTCGTGATTCCCTCTGCGCCTCTGCCTCATACATTAAGAGTTGCTCTCGGTGTCTTTGTCTGTGTGTGGGATCTGGATCATGCTCTAAGCCTCAGAGCTTAACATCAATTTTTGAGGGATTACCCTTTGGCTGAATGCGAGGGAATCTTAACAAAGCATGAACTAGTATTGTGGTATTGCCCCACTCCCGAGTGGAACTCATTTAATTGGGCCATTTTCAACATTCATATTCATAAATAGACGGCCATTCTTCCCATTTTTTGGCATTTCATTAATGACACTTTAATGTGCTACAAAATCCACCGACACAGCTGGAAGAATAAATCACATTTTCCCCCATTTTGAAATAGAACCCCGAAGATACATATATCACGGGCAAGCGCCCCTACACTCATCATCTATCAAAATTCACTTTTCATATAGACTCCTCTTCTGCCTGGATGTCTGTCTCTGCGTCTGAATGCCACACATTTAACCCGCACGTAGACTCAATTTTAATATAAAATATCAGGGGCGGGGTCCGAGGCTATGACGAGCCCTGAGTTGAAGGCATATCAACGACCTAGTAAGCATCTTTATACAATTTCATGAGTCTGTCGACAGACGAAACACCTACACACACGCATACCCACATTTAGACACAGGTACAGGGGACACCTGGCGAAGCGCCCGTGTACTTTGCATAAATTTGTTATGCATATAAAATTAAAAGCATATTTTTAGGCGCTCGCTCAACTGTGTGCTGTCGCGAGTCATGTGTTGATATTTTTATGGCAAATACTCGTAATTTGTAACTCTTCCAACTCGACAACTTCAAAGATACTCAGATAAACACAGAGAGGGAGAGAGAGAGAGTAGGGAGGGAGAGAGTGGAAGAAGAAGAGGGACATTTATATAAATACGCACCGCAAAATTCATCGGCCTACAAATGAGCAAAGTTTTACTTTTATTTGATTTGCACGAGACACAAAACGAAAAGAGCCAGCCTTCTGGCTGTTTCCTCTTCGTTTCTCCAGCCTTCTTTTTTTAGCCCCAAAACAAACGGCAGAAAGTTAAGTTCAAATGAAAGCACACAAAGAAAAGTCATACATACACCAGGAAAATCAGGCAAATGGTGGAAATATTAACACGCGTGTGTCTTTGCCAGTCTTTGCCAGTCTTTGCATGTCTGTGAAATTAAAAATGAACTCACACAACCGCCATCAGTGCCAGTGCCAGTGCCAGTGCCAACGACAGCAACACCATAACCACCCACCATCAGTGGCAGAACCACCATCAGCTTTGGATGTTAGGTGAAATCAAAATACATTAACGCGTTGCGTGCCTCAGACTGTGCCCCCCATCTCTCGGATGATGAGTGGGTAGGCCACTTCATCACCATGTTGGCTAGAAGGCACGGCTGGGCTGGGGCCGAGTACGAGTATATGCAAATATTTCAGGCAAACCAAACCGACACTCGCCCACTGCCAGCGGCTTAAGTTTTCGTTTTTATTTAATTGCGGAAATTGTGGCTTCGCCCCCACATCCCACTCCCCAAAAACATATCCCCACGAAAGATTCTTGAGCTTGCGTTGCCTTTATAATTTCTTTCATAAGGCAACCAAGCATTGTAACATATTTTATGGCCTTACATTTTTCTGCTTTCATACGTTTTCGTGTCGTGTCGTGTCGGATACTCGTTTGCTCTCCGTGGGTCTCCGAAACATTCTCGGAATTCCAAGGCAGATATGAGTTTTGATACCGTCGAAGTGGTTGCAGCTTCCCCTTTGTAGGCCGATTCCCGCTCCCCTCCTCTGTGCCACAAATTGAGTCAAGTGCGACGCCTGATGTCGATGGTGGGAAAGGCAGTTGAGGGAGAGCCCGGAGCCCGGAGACCGGACGAAGAAGTGAGACCTGGAGCAGAATATGTCTTTCCCGCCTCGCTTGACAAACCAAACTAATTAGAAAGTCACTTTTGACTTCCCACAGTTCCCACAGGTCGAAAGTCGTGGGGCATAAAATTAAAAACCCGCAAAAAATGTGCCCCTGCTTGGAAATTTTTTGTTTCTCATGTGAATTTTATGAATGTTAATATAGGAATGCCTAATCATAACCAAATTATGGTCTGAGTCAATGCAATTTTACTAATTTGTTCTTGGTTTCCGCTCTTCTGCTTCGTTTCAGGTATGTTTGTAATGGCTGATCCATTATGGAAGCCGCGTATGCGTCATATGCCGCAATGTAACTTTATTGATTTCAATTAATTGCCAGGCATTTGAGCTGGTTGCAGTTAGAGCAAGAGCTCATAAATAAATTGGAAATTGGAAAAGAGTCGATGCCGATCCGAAACAAGGCAACAACAAATGGCGGGCAATCAGCCCGTAAGTGGCTTACACGAGGCCGAATATCGATGTTGCCGCACGATGTTGCCCCATGCCGCTTGTAATGTGTTTGAGCGCGGGCTCCGTATCAAACCATTACGATCTAAATGACACTTTGACAGGAGCGGGCCAGGCCGGGCCAGGGAGCCAGGGAGCCAGAGAGCCAGAGAGCTTGGGGTGCGGTTACCTGGATAGGCAGGGTCAGGAGTGGGGTCGAGTCGAGTTCGGTTCAAGTTGCACGCAGTCGATGGCGGCAGCGATAAGGGGAAGAAAAATCGAGGTAGCGCACACACCCACACACTCGAGGCACACGCTACTTAACTGTTAATATTTAAAGTTGCAGCAGTGGCAAGGGGAAGCAGCAGCAACAACAGGAGCAACAGCAGCGCACCGGAAGCGGAAAGCTTTTCGCCTGCGGAAGTGTTTCGTGCGCGCCAACTTTATATAAGCAACGGCGATATGCCTGAGTACGAGTGTGTGTACGAGTATGTGTCTCCATGTGTGATCTGTCTCTGTGGGGGTTTCGTATACTCCTTGCCACTGCAACCTCGTGTATGCAGACACTGCATGGAGTATAATGACAAAAGCAGCCCCAACAACAACACCCCAGACGAGCACAATGCGTTTAAGGAGCCAACACTTACGCGCTTTTCCATTGTAGGGGCTGCTATTGTAGCTTTTCTTGTTAGTGTTGCTCTTGTTGTTGCTCAAACCTGGAGAGGTAGACGTAGACTCTAACGAACCGTCGACAGTCTTTGGCCAGGAATATGCCTCCCCCTCTTCAGTGCGCACCTCGCGGCTAGGCAAACACTTTCACTAAACACTTCGCTGGATGGTTGGGTAATGTTAAATCACCTTCTCCGACTCGGAGTTACCCTTCTCCGTGTTGCCATTCTTAAAATCTCTCTTCTCGGAGCTCCCAACCCCAGAGTTACCATTCGCGGAGCCTTTTTACGAGTTCATATTCTCTGAATTTTTCTTCTCCAGGATCCCCTTATCCGTTGTACTCCTCTTACCCCTGCGATTGCTTCACTTTGCCCCGTTTCTGACTCCATTTCCGCGCTGCCAGTCGATGATTTTCGTCGACATCTTGTTCGCCTGCTGCCTTCCGTTTGGTTTGGCTTAGCTGCTGCACAATCACCGCAGCTGCTTTGCATTTTTCAAATGTTTTTCCCTGTTCCAACCCCCCTGGTACGGTGTGGCAACCCCTGTCGCTCTCTTGGCGACCTGCGACGACTGTCGCGTGTCTTTGTAGATTGAAAAACATTTTGCCGTGATTTTTTTGTGTCTGTTGTGTACTTTTTCCTGCTATTCTCCTGGCATTTTCACATTTTGTATGCATTTTGTTGACAGGCCGAAAATAATCTAGGTGGGGCTGCCGCTGCCGCCGTGCATTTATTTATATTCCATGCAGGATCTCTGTCTCTATTCGCGGGAACATATAAATGGTTTTACTACGTGAATATCTGTCTCTGGTTGTTGCTGCTGCTGGCTTTGAGCTAGTTATAAATGAAATTTTAGGCGATTGTTTATATGCTCGGTTTGAAAGCGAAGCTCAAGAGAAGGCGAATTGGGCTTCTGATTGCACTTTGAGATATGCATATTCAAAGAAAAGAAAAAGGTGTAGTTTATTCAATGAAATATATCGGCAGATTTGCTCTTGCCTGGTGAATACGTATTTTCCCAATGATACTGACTTAAATACAGATACGCACTGAGAAAGGCTTCCAGCGGTAATCGTTTCTGAATCCACCCTCTTAAGTAATGACAATTCAAACAATATGCCTATCAATTCTATTCCAATGGCTGGTTCCTTATAGTTGGGCTCCGCTCTCGAAATTGCCCCAATTATCGCCTTAACCCGTTGTGTAGCTGTCGCTTTTCGACTGACAGACATGTAATGTACGAGTGTATGCTAGTTTGTGTATGTGTAAGGCCAAACTAGTCCACTGCCACCCCATGGTACGTGGGCTCATCTGTGGGTTGTGTCTTTGTGTACTTGCATGGATGCATGACACTCTGAATGCCAGGAGCTTTTGTAATAACAATTTTGGATATAATATGCATAATTCATAATTTCTGCGGTCACTTTCGAGCGCGCTGTTAATTGAAGCGTACTTTTGAGTGCTGCCTGAATTTATTGACATTTATGTGATTTAATTAAAATGGAATAAAAAGTGCAGACAGTCAGGCAGGGCAGGGAATCAAAAGCGGCCACATTATATATACGAGTATGCATAAATTAATGGTCATGCAAGTAAAACAATTTAAGCATCAAATCCGTCCGTCTGCACGTCTGTCCGTCCCACTGTCAATTGGCCAAATTGAAATATAAATGCGAGTAAATAGTATATACTCGTATAAATAATTGAAGCACTTTCTGTTGCTGTCCCGACAATTATGCAGCTGCAAAGTCGGCCAAATCTCTGGTAAGCTTCATAAAAGCTTCCGCATTATGTTTACAAGCTAATAAATGTCAGCAGCAGCAGGAGCAGCACCGGCAACTGCAACTGAAAATGCAACTGAAACTCGAACTTCACTCCGGGAAAGCCCGAACGAAATGCAAAGCCAACAAATGGCCGGCAAGGACAAACAAATTAAGCTCCTGCATTTTGCATGAAGCCAATTGCATTTGGGCAGTCAGCCAAAGGACGGTCGGTCGAGTCCTGGACCTGGACCTGGAGCAGATCAAGTTGTTGGCCATTGGGTAGAGTTAGAAATGCAGGCCGGCGAATGGCGCGCATGCAGGGGCAGAGCACACAGCTCCACCGATTATTTGCAACTCAGTGAAGCTGGCCTAATTGATTAATGATCCCCTCGTCCGAGCCCCCATCCCACTATGATGAGTAGGCAGTTTGCAATCCTCCGCTGTTGACCTTTACCCCGTTGACCCAAGTCAAAGCTCCAATTCTGCATTGGTCATGGACCATACAGAGAGAGAGAGGGTCAGAGTCAGAGCCAAAGAGCCAAAGAGGGAGGTAAAAAGGATTCTGATGGATATTGAATGTAGCATTGAATGACTGGTACGTGAGCGCTTATAAATAATAACAATTCAGCTAAACCGGAAGCCAAAGTAACAACTTCCTTTCGTACGAGTACAAATGCTAACCCGTTCCGTTCCGCTCATATGCCACTCACACTCACATGGCCCGTTCGTTTTCGTGAGTGTGTGCATTCATTTATGATTGAGTGCACTTTGAGTGTGTATGTATGTGTGTGTGTGTGTAAGAGTGAGTGCGTGTGTATGGGTAATGAGCATGCCAGCCTGTATGTGTGTCAAAAAAAAGGTCAAAAAACGCAAAATGTTCAAAATGAAACGTCAAAAACAACAAAAATTGCGTGTAGGATTTCTGTGTTGCCTGTATAGGCCTACACATCATCATCAACGTGTCGTAATACCCTCGTGGAGGGTTATTCGATTTTCAGAGAGGTTTTTGCAACGCAAAGGAGGAGGCATTTTTCATATGTTGTAAAGTCTACACATTCTTGAATAGAATCAAGAGACGTTTGGACTTATATCATTACGCTTCTTTGCAAAACATAGTCCCTATCTCGAGGACATTTGTAGCTGGACCACGTGAGGGTCAAAACAGATGGTCTTTTCATCCCAGAAGGGTTTGAACGCTCGAAAAATTATTGCAGAATGCATGGCTTTCGCAATCAAGTAAAGAAAAATTGTACACAAAAACACCACCTATCATAGAGAAACGAACCTGCAAGGTATCTAAAGCTTCGACGCTGAAAATACATAGCTTTCTCTTGTTGTCCTTGTTTTTGTGACTCCTGTGCTCTGGCAACCCTTTTTGACTCGGTTTTTTGTTGCCTGTTTTTGTGAATTTCCGTCTGGCATGAAATATATAGCTGACTTTCTTTTGCACATGTCTGTGTGTCGCAAAGTCATGCTGTAAAAAATATGTGTTTGTGTGTGCGAGGACACGCAACAACACCAGCAAAAATTTAATTTGAATTTGCACATCAAATTCATGCATAAATTTTTAAAGCGACTGAGTCAGAGCCAGAACGAAACAGCAACAGCAGCAGCAAAAAAAAAGGAAGTTGTGTGGCGTAGTAAAAAATGTAATTTATTAAGCATTTGCGAAAAATATACTCGCACAACAGAACGCGCGATTTAATCATTCATATGACCATTTATGTGGCACGAGATGCCAGAGAACCCGTCAGAATATCGCTCTCTATGACATAATAAATGTCATCATTTGACAGCATTTTCCTTGCGTATGTGCATATCACGTCGACATATTAATTGGCCAGGCTAGTGGCACCATTTACAAACACTCTCTCCCCACCACCCACCACCCACCACCCTGACCAACTCTGTAACTCTCAATTTGTGTAGCATGAGATAACCGAACGAAGAAGGGACAAGTTTTTGGCCCTCAGTTTGGCTTTTACCAGATTTGAGCGGTTGGCCCAATCTCTCTATGTGTGTGGGTGCGTGTGTGCTAGTAGCGTCACCAGCAAATTCGTTAACTGCAATGGTTTTTGGCCAAGGCAGAACTTTTACAAAGTGATTATTATTGTATAGGAAACTTTTGCGGCATGGTCGAAAAGTCTGTCTAGCTCTCTATATCTCCTTGTAGCTACATATGTAAAACGTATTCGTACCAAAAAAAAAAGAAGAAATTGAGTAAAACTTATGTGCGCAAAGTTTTGGTAGAATTTTCATGGTATAGGACTATCGCATGACACGAACAACAGCATGAGCGGTCGAGAAGACAACGTGAGCTAACACCAATTAAAAGTCATTTAACATCTACCCCCGTATCAAGTCCATACAAACACATACACACACACACCAGAGGAGGCGGGAAAGGGACCCTGACAGAGGACAGGTCTATGGCCGTTGCCCGCTGTCAGGGAAGCACTTCGCCTCTTCTGGCTCTGACAGGTTCTGGGGGTACCAAATAAAGTAAATGGGTTCAAGTGTTTAATATTTCAAAAGTGTTTTCGCCAAACTACGTGGTGTGCCTGGGCCGTGGTGCGAGATTTTCGAGAGGAGTACGAGGTATGAGGTATGAGGTACGAGTATTGGAAATGACCGGAGTTGGAGCACGTGTTGGTTTAGTTTTCGGCAAGTTTACTATCACAGTTGGGCACACTAAAACTGGCCTAGCCTTGAATGGTTGAGGGTTGGTTGAGGTTGAGTCATAAATAAATTAACTACTTAAATTTACTCGTGGTGCCATCGCAGGAGACGATCCGGTCACTTTGCATGCGTATCCCACCCGGACCGACACAGTGTCAATCAGCCTTGACCGGAATGGTAACATCTTTGCCACAGTCGGAGCGGAGCGACTGAGCCAAAGCGGCAAAGTGGCCGTTACACTAATTAACCTTATTTCATTCTCAATTACAAGCACAAGAACAAACAAGAGAAAAAACAACGCTAATTGTAAGAGGAAAAAGGAAAATCAAGAACAGAAGTAAAAGTAGAAGGCAAACGAAAAGAAAAACCAAAACAATTGCCTCAAAACATAATTGTTATTTTGCGCCTTTTCCTCTTTTGATTTTCCTTTCTGGCCACATTTCGTTGCCGACTTTCTGGCTCAATCCAAAAAAAAGGCAAATTAAGTTTTTTGCTCTAATTTAGTCTGACGCGCGTTGGCCAAAACGAGAACAACACTCATAACAAGCGGCAATCGCGGCTTTCTTTTCTTTATTTCTATACCCTGTAAGCGTAAAGCCCAAGGGTGTACGAGTGTTGTATGCATCAAGTATCAAGTGGTGAATGAAACAGGAGAAAAAAGGAAGATTTTTTAGTGAAAAGATCTATGAAAATCTGAAAGTCGGAATTCAATTACAGCCAGAAAAACGTGAAAGATACCTCCTTCCTTAAGCAGCGTAAGAAGGTTTATTGGAAGAATATCGAATCCTCGACTGTAGCCTTAATTATTCATTACGCTCTTGCGTATTTGTTACAATCATAGAAATAGAAAAAATCTCCGTATATTGCCCCACCAGGTATCCTTCATATATATGCCTCTAGCTTGGTTTATCTTTCTCTCAGCCAATAAACGGCAAGTCATATAATTTTCGATAGTGCTGGGTATCTTGTAGTCGCAGTCATTGACTACAGGCCCCTTAACTTGTTTTCTCCTACCCTCAGTGAAGATTCCGCTGCCGCCTTTGCTTAATTTACCATTTTTCACTCTTATCGCCCCTCTAGAGGGATGGAGAGGACTAACAGCACAAGGTGGGTGGGTGGTTGGTGTTGCCCATAAAAATAAGGCCAAAACGGTGGCAGGCAAATGAAAAACAGTTGGACTCAAGTCGAGCCGTGCCGCGTTGTGCCGTGCCGTGCCCGTCGGAGCTGTCTTAAAGTTTAAGCTGCGAGCGTAACAATAATTTAATGCGGCTCTTAAATTGTTTGTAAAATGTTCAACAACCGCACAGCGCTGTGCACGCCCACGCCACTCCCCGCCCAAAGTTAAAAAGTGGAAAAGTTTTTCTTTTCTATTTAACGTAATTTCCCCTTATTTGCTTTGTCTGCTCTCGTGATCTCTTCGTTTTCCTCCTCCTTGGCCTCCTCTTGGCCAGCCAGCTCATTTCACCACGCATATTTGCCGCATTGTTCCTGCCATGGTTTTGGGGCTGAGCATATGTTGCCTTCTCCTTGCCTCATAATGTGGCATATTTGGCAGCTCGACTCGTGCCACGTGGTGACGCTGTTGTTGTCTCCGTCTCCATCTCCATCTATGTCTTTGAGTTTATTTTGAGTCCTTCCGCCTTGTTTTTCCTTTTACTTTCTCATCATTTTCCCCCGTTGCGACACTTCGGCTTGACTCGCTTTCGGGTTGGATTTTCTCTTTCATTTTTGTGGTTAAGCAAATGTTCAACAAACCAAATCTCAGATTTGCATTTTATGTTTCCGCTGCTTCCCCCAGAAACACTTCCTTTTATGCTCGGATAAGCTCAGCTTTAATGCTGTTAATCGGGCTTAAAATCAAAGATTTTCAGCATTGGGAAAACAAGGAATCAAATAATTTAAAAGAACTTTTGTCCAAACTGAGTTGCACATCAATTTTTGATGACAGAACAGGGTAGAACTTTGTGGTTGGGGCTGTAAAGCCGCTTAAGTTCCGAACCGAACCGAACCGAACCAAACAGAACCCCTTTTCTAGAAAATCTTTCACTTATTTGCCCTGTCGATACTTGCTCATTTCTAATTCCATTTCCACTTGGCTCTTATTCACACTTTGGGCCAGGCCAAGAAGCTCGAGACAAATTATTGACACGCTCCACGCATACACATCCAGACAGAAGGGAGTGTTTGTGTATAGGGTGGAAAATCCATTGCTCAAAGGCATGAAAATGAAAACATTTTCACTTATTTGCTCGGCAATTGGATAAGAATCGAACTGAAATTGGATCTGGCTCATTCTCTCAATACACTTCCCATCCCATCCCAGCCTCCTTTTCCGTTTTGGCTTTGTTTTGCTTTTAACTGCCTGCTGCTGTTGTTGTTGTTGCTGCCTCCACATAAAGCATTTTCCGGCTATTTTCTGGGACCCCCTGCCGCACTCTTATTATCGTAATAGAATTTGCCAAATTGAGGTTGAAAAGCTCTGCCACTGCCACTGCCACTGCGACTGCCTCCGCCTGTGGCCTGCCGTCGCTTCCTCTCTCCTCTTTTTGGCATCCGTTTATCGTTTGATTGTTTGCTCGCCTTGCCCTTCATTTTAGCCTCCTTTGGGCCTCCTTGCCAGCCTGGTTGGTTGGTCTGTTGGTTTGTTTGCCTATTTGGCGTGGCTCTTGCTGCTTATCAATTGCTGTTTTTATTGCCATTTTAGCTGTCTCGCTCCGTTATTGAGTACGACAAAAATTCATTGCTTGCTTGAGGGCCTCGACGGAAAATTGTCGACTGTCCTGTGGTTTGTGTCTGGGCCCTCGTTTAATTGTTTACTCGGTGGCAATTGACCTTTGCGGCATTGCGGTGATTGAATGCCAGATATCGCATTTCTCGTACGGCTATTAGGGAATTATGAATGCTGATGGCCATGACTGAGAACGGGGACAATATTGATTTATCAGCCATTCCGTTTGAGATATCTGCAGCTGCATATCCACAGCTTACAGCACAAAAACCTAGTCAGAATTGTAGAGAGAGAGAGAGAGAGAGAGAGGGAGAGATGAAAGCTGAACAAAAAGCGGTTGAGAAGCTCATCGGAAATACGTCAAGAGGGCTTAAGAGAGTGCCAGGACTCGTGCCTTGCTAACCTGGCTAAAAACTCATCAAGGCATACGCTGCGTATGAGTAACGTAGTCGTCACGGTACGTCATCAACTTTGTTGCCTCCATTGTGGGGGCCTGAGCCTGGGCCGGAGCCTTTCCTTTCCCTTTTGGCTTCTCCTTTTTTTCTGGCCTTTTGTTCTTTTGCGTTGCACCGCAATGTTGTTTCCCTGCGGTTTCCACCTAGTCATGAATTCCAAAAGTCCACACACACCGGAGAGAGCAGGTGAGGCAGGTCTTTGTTTCTAGGCAATTTCAGTCACTTACTCTGGTCGTTGTTATTACGACTTTGGCTTCTACCTTTGCGTTGTCGCTGGCGATAAAACTGTTACAGTTACAGTTACTGTTACGGCTACTACCACAGTTACTGCTGCCACCGGTTCGTGTTCGGTTGGAGCTTAGTTGAAGCCAGTGCTTCACCTTGTATCGGTGTCGTGTCGTGTCGTCCGTTGCAACAAAACTGCCAAGTCCCCAACCAGAGACACACCACTGCTGTCCTTGCCACATAGACATGGCAAGGCGGCTTCACCTTCGGCATATTGATGATGCCAACACTTTAATTAGAGCGTCAATAAAATGGATAAATGCAGCCAGGACCCGACCCTTGTCGATGTCGTCAGCAATCTCTCTCTTCATGGGCCCAAATTTAATTTGAGCTGCATTCCACTTGCAGATCCTGCAGCAATTAACTGAACAGAATCTCTACAATTAATTGCGGCGGTTCACATTTTTGCAGCGTGTCAGTGGATTGCACGGGCGTACAAATCGTTATAAATTATGGTGTCAAATGTGGGGCAGGCCTGAGAGTGCGAGGGGCATGAATTAGCCTCCGACACGCAGACAATGGTCGACACCTACCAGACATGCGCACATACGAGTGTGTCTGCTGCCTGAACGGAATGGCTTCATTATGGTTATCCTGCAGTGGGCTCAATCGCACTCCTGATGGGTTCACAGATAGCTGTCCCGCTATTTGCTTATGAAATTGACCTACGATTATCGCTGCATACACAGAACGGAAACGAAAGCAGGGTCAGACTTATGGCGTGAGTGTTGCCTTATGAATAAAACATGGCTTTCTGTGAGCAGGACAGAACATTAAAGCCATTGCCAGTGTCTGTCTGCCTGGGATTCACACAATAAAAGTTTGCCAACAGCGAAAACGTTTTGTTAACTTGTTCACAAGTGCCGTGCCTGGTGGCTGAGTGCGTATCTGTGTGTGTGCGGTGAACAACTTGAAAGTCTCTCCAAAGCCATTCTCCCAGCGATCCCGCATCCTCAGCCGAAGCCGCAGTTGCAGTCGCAGTCGGGCTTGGATCTGCTGTAAAAATCCGTTTACACAATTTAACGCTGGAAAAAAAGTTTTCGCAAATGCATAAAACTTTCGTATTGACAATAAACGACGACAGAAGAGTTTCTTTCCAATATGGAATATGCAGAGGAGCTGCAGCTGGATGAGGGTATGGGGGTATGGGTACAGCTAGGGGGGAAACTGCCAAGTTGAGAGTGCATATGCACATACTCCTACTCTTACTCGTACTCGTACTCTTATAGTAGTTGTACTTTTACTTCACATTCCCCGGAGATAAAGCCCGCACACTGCTATGATGCTTTCAAATAGGTTTAGTTTGTTGCGAACTTGCCTGAGGCCTGGCAAAGGAAGGACGCTCCGAGCGGAACGAGGGACAGAGGTGCATCCATTTTTATGGCATTGGCAGTGGCAGACAAAAGCGCACGGAATTCAATGAGCTGCAAAAAGCTGCACCAAAGTTGCTTCCAGATTTACGCCATGAAAAATGTCAGAACCCAGCATCTGCGGGCAGCCAACCTGCCCGCACCTGTCTCCTAAAAAAACTAAAAAAAAAAAACATCGGGTAGTAAGGAATCCAACTGCAACTTGACTGCGGTCTTCTGCCACTTTGGCCCTGAGCAGGCAGCAGACAAATTGCGCTCGTAAACGCTTTAAATTGTGCCCTCTGCTTCTGCTTCTTCTCCGCTCTGCTCTGCTCTGTATTTGGCTCCGCTCCGAATTGAAGTTGAGCTGAAAAAAACTCTGCTTTTCTCTGCTCCAAATTGAAGTTGAGCTGGAAAAACTGATGGCGGGCCATGGAACGGAAACAAAACTTGGCGAAACGGAGCCAAACAAAGCAAAACAAAAGTTGTGGCAAGGAGCGTGCAAAAAATTGCCGAGCGTGTTAAGAAAAATGTTTCCGTAAGCTGCGAACAAATGCGCGACAATATTTTTGTGTGCGGCAAATCCCAGCCACCACCCAATCCGCATGCCCTTCCACTTGAAGTTGCAACACACCTTCAACTGAGATGTCGCAAAGAGGATGTCGTGGGTCAGGAGGTGGTCCACTTTTTGGCTGTAAAACAAAACGAGAACATTTCACAAAGAACACTAGCTGGCGGCTACACTGTGCCAAAACTAAGTGGTTGAAGAATGTACTGTGGGAAATTGTGAAATAGCACACTATAAAGCCAAGGCGAAATACTACTACACTACTTATCATAAAGAGAATATCTACCAGAAAAACACTATCAACGATCAAAGATTGAAAATTTTCATGGGACTATACGAGTTTTAGGCATGTAAAGTTAATAATTGTCAGATAATATATAAAGAATTCTATCCATATTATCTGTGTTAATATGCGAGCTTATTTTTTTTTCTCTTTTTCGATCTCCTATAAAATTCGTTGTTCTTTTCTGAGTGAACCTTTTGGCTCAGTGCGAAATAGGTCCTGCTCTTAGAGGCTTCGGTTGGCTGATAACCTAAAACCAAGTGCTTCTTAAGACCAGCCAAAGGGCTGGCCACACTTGAGCTCGGGCGCCGTTCCTGCCACCGCTACAGCCGCAGTGGCACGCTGCACTTGCAGTTGCAAGGTGTGGGATGTCAAAACCTTAACTTAATGCAACGCCTTGACTCTGGCGTCGACTTCCCAACTTTTGATCCTGCGCTCGCTCCCTTGGTGTTGGATTTTTCAATTGCTTTAGTTCCGTCTTAGTTTCAGTTTCAGTTTCAGTTTCAGTTTGTTGCTCTAATGACCTGCTTCGACTGGTATTATGGGCGGCATTAGAGCGACAGAGGAGCTCGTGCTCCAACCCCTTTCTCCTTCCAATTAAGATGCTTAAGACTTTTGAGCACTTTAAGGCCGAACACAAGGTCAGGTCTGACAGCCCGATAAGGACTCGAAACTTAAATTCAATAAATTCGCTGACGTAATTTCGAATTGCCAAGTGAAAATAAGCCAGGAAAAGCACTTAAATTAATTAAAATATCATTTCGGAACTTGGCAAAAAGTAAACACAGCGGGAAAAAAGCAGTGGGAAATCAGTGCGCCGGTGAATCCCTTTTTTGGGCAAAAGGAAAATCGTGGTAGAGAGACAGGCGAAGGGCAAAAGCGGGAGGCAGGGTGAAATCGAAATGGCAAACAAAGCACGAAATTAGATGGTTCCCTGGAATTATTGTCGAAATGCCATTTTCTCTCGCTTTTGCTTTCGCTTCGTTTTTTTTTTGTATTTATATTTTTGCCTCTGAAGGTCGTAAATAATTTATGTAAACTTGAAGGTTTGCAATGCGGAGGAAAGTAGGGGGCTTCCAAATGGCAGTGGGAATTGTCGCAGACTCCTTTACACTTTGATGCTGCTGTGTTATGAATAATAACTTGGACCGACCGGCCTGACTGACTGACGCCTCGCCTCGCCTCCACTTCCCGTCTCTATGGCTGCTCCTGTAGTTCGCTTTATACCCTGGCAGAGAGTACTATGATTTCGAGCTGATGTTCGCAAAGGACTCAGGGAAGGACTTTCGAATTTTAAGGCCTGCCAAATATCGTCCAGGTCCAAGATCGGATAACAAAATCATTTAAATGAAGCTTTTCACAGTATCAATCGTTAAAAAATATCTTAGATAAGGTGGGTACAGGTCAGATGGCAAAGATATGGAACTGCGAGGGTATCTGTAGCCTCTGTCCGCAAAGCTACAAATTCGTTGTTGTTTTGTTATGGTGCGTTCGAATTTTACGTCAGTGCTGCCACCGCCATCGCCTCTGCCTTTCTGCATTTGGCAAGGCTTTGAATATTTTACACAGGCATAAATAATTTAAAACAATGGAACACACGTAAAAAGGAAAAAGGATAATGCAGCAGACGTAGCCAGGCTCGCAAAAAAAGCTCCCGCACAGGACAAAAGTGAGAGCGGAAAAGTAAAAAACGGTGGAAAAACGAACAGGAAGATAAGAATAAAAATGTACGAGTATATATACCTACATATATATACATTTTTTTAGCATGGCCCAGAGATGCTGGCCCAAAGACACACAGACACAGCTCTCTTTCTCTTCTTTTGTCTCTTTCCAACGCCCACTATCGCTTTCTTCTTCTGTGCTGCTTTCGACCCGAGCGCAACACTTGACATATGTATGTGCCGCCCTTTGACCTCTTTCTCTTGATGAGAGCCATGTGAAGTGGCGGAGGGCATCTTGTAAATGAGACGACAAGGCGGCCTAAACATTTGACGAACGACAAAAAATTAAATGTAAATGCTCAGAATGTTGTCCTTACCTCATACGCACTCACAAACGCGGAGACTACGCTGAGCAAAAAAAAAGAAAGCTCTTAGCTGAAAGACATCGAACTGGAAAAAACAGGGAAGTGAAAAGTGAAAATAGCAGCTATTGCAACTATTAGAAATGTAAATGTACCAGTACTTTCTAGCCCGAAGCAAACCTGTAATTCAATTATTATTATATTAAAATAATATACTTACGAACACTACTGTATCAAACATGTACGACATGTACGTGGTCTTAAAATTTACAGGACTTTTAATTTAAAATTATAAAATTATATTCTTCTCCCAGTGTACTCCACCATTCTTTGACTCACGATTTTCTCTCAAAGCCAGTGAGTGATGGCGGCTCAAAGAAATGTCAACACACACACACAGACACCCAGAGAGGCAGGCCCGTACAGAGCTCACGCACAGACGCCCGCCCATAGACAATTTCACTTTGACTTAACAAATAGAAAATCATTTATTCTGCATGCGCGAACGTGGACGCATCGGGAGCCTGGGAGCCTGGGTGCCATGGCCCGTGCCGGCTGGGGGATTCGATTTCGCACAGGGGAGGGAAATGGAAATGGAAGCCGTAGTGGAAGAGGACTCATCCGGGTCCTGCCTCCGTCGTGATTTCCGTCTGCGTCGAGCCTTTAGATTTATGCGCATTTTGCATATTTCTTTTCCTCTTCATTTCAAAGCCAACAAAAGTGACTTTGCCTCCGCTCCGCTTCTGATTCTGATTCTGATTCAGCAGCTTTTCCACGGTCCCATTCTGGCAGCCGCCTCAATTTTCATTGCGCGACTTTTATGACTCTGGTCGCCTGCTTTTGACTTTTATCGAATGCAAATTGTTTTATAATAATGCAATCAAATCTTTGTCAACTCTGTTTATTGATGTGTTTATTTTGTTTTGGTTTTCCGCTGGCAATGCCTCTTGGCTCTTGGCAGGGCAGGCCAGACGGCGAATAACATTTAGAAAGTGGAATTGAATACATTTGGGGGAATGCTTTGACTCCTATTGAGTGTTGAAGTTAACAAGCTAATAATGATTGCTGATAGGGATCCTTGGGGGATTACATAGGATCGTAATATCTGTGCAAATAAAAACATGTGAATCTATTATGACAAACGTAAAGGGATAACCTTTAAAATTTGTACTTTACGACACAAGTCCCTTATCTAAACGTGATGGCGTACTAAAGAAAGGATTATGAAAAGTGGACTGTGTAGTTTTAATTTCCAATTGTTCATTTATACTCAATTCCATGCTGAAACGTTCGATAGAAACATAAACTTAAATAAAAATAGAATACAAATATTTGAGCGTAGAAAATCCCTGTAACCCCTTTCAATCTCGACCCCAGCCAAGTGCAGCATTGGTGACGTGACTAAGTCGCTATTGGAAAGAGCAGCCAGAGCTGGCAAGGCATTTGCTGCAGCGTCTCTGCAAATGTTTCCTTACTTTTACTTACATTTTATTTGTATTTTCTGCTGACTTGGCGACGGACTGGGAATGTACTTAAATCACGGCAAAACGTGCAAAGCAACGAAACAGCCAGCCAGCAACAGGAGGATGTTCCCAAGGGAGTGGGGAAAGGTCTCCTGCTGGTGGCATTTTTGCTTTTAAAGGTCTGGAAGATCAGCCTGGCGTGCAATAAAAAACAACAATATTTATGGAATGTATCGGTTCGAATATGGACAACAGCAACATCGGCCGCAACAACGACAGCAACAGTAACTACAATTATGGAAAAACATAAATGACAATGGCAATAACAGCTAACAGTGCAAGAGCAACAACAATAACCGAAACAAAATTCAGCAACAAAAAGCGAGAGCTGTCCTTGGATGTGGCAACTGTTGATACCCTTTGCAGGTAGATCGTTGTTATGGTAGCTATTTATGATAAGCTAGTGCGAATTGATTCCATTTGGTAATAGATACCAAGAAACCCATGCGACTAATTTACAAAAAAAAAACAAGTTTAGAGTGAAGATTAAGGTTAATATTAACCTTATCAGCCAGATAGCTCTGAAATATAGTCCAAAATGATTCCTTCTTTGCGTTGCAACCAAAATACCCTCTAGGAGGGTATAAAAACAACCAGCAACATGGCCAACACCCAGGGGCAACAACAGCATCATGACCAACAGCAACAACAGCGACAACAATAACAATAATTGTATTTACACATAATTGACCATAATCCCCAGAAGCATCCCCATCCCGGCCTCCCTCCACCGCCCCACGAATAACAGATTTTTTTCCTTTCCGCTATTATTGCTGCTGTTGTTGCTTCAACACCCAATTCGGTTGGTTGCCCATGAAAATGGCCGCAGGCGACATTTTATGTTGCCGTTGTTGTCGCCCCTTGCCTTGTTGTTGCTGCTTTTGATGGGGCAGAGTGGTTGTTGCTGTTGCCACTGCCACTGCTGCTGCTACTCGTGCTCGTGGGGAAGAGTCGTTGCTGGTTGCTGTGGCTGTTGTTCCACTGAGCCCTGTTCACATTGTCTGTCTGCAGTTAAATTTAAATGCCAGCCGCCACAGCAGCCAAGGACCTCTGCGCGAGCCTGGACCATAAATTAAATAAAATGAAATGAAATAATTTCGGTCACGCTCTTTCTACTGTTGACATTTGCTGGAGATATCCGAGTAAGGATAGGCCTTTTCTGCTCCATGAGCAACATTCTCTTCGAGCTGCAACGTTTTGCCATTGATCCGGTTAATGCTCATATATACATATATTTATATTTTCTGAAAAACATCCTCCATTTCAAGCTAAGGATCAAGCAGGCATTAAATCAGGCAGAAATTAATCTTCCTGTTTAAGCGTTCACTAATGATTTGTCACATCTGCTGCGGGTATATTTTTCAGTAACTTATACTCCATGAACCTTCCTCATCTTCAAGCTAAGTTGAGTGCTCCCATTGATCTAAGCCATCAATGCGTATAACACTCTTTAATGTGTAGGGCTTCTGGTCTAGCCAGCTCCATTTGCTTTCCATGCAAATGAACCAGCCAAAATCGTGTGGCTCTGTGCCGTTTGCTGCCCGTTAGTTTCCAGTTTGGCTGCCACTGCTGGCTGCATATTTATGGGCCGCCGAATGTCGGCAACATGCACAGCCAAATCCACTTCATGACCGAAAATTAGTTTTTAACCCACAAAATAATCCCGAATGACATAAGGATGGCCACCAAGCAGCAGTAGCAGCAACAGCAATAGCAAGAGCACAGGAAAACCCACAGAAAAAAAGGAAAACCAACCACAACGAACATTTCACAGTTACGAGGACGAGGAACAGACCTCCGCCTGTAGTCCTTGCTTGCCGGAAGTTGTAAAGCTGCCATTTCTCGGCCATGTTGTTGATGTTGCCAGTGCCGCCGCCATCGTTGAAGACTTGGCTTTCGAGGCAACAGCAACAACAACGATTCGCGGCCTCGTAATGCGGTCATTGTTATTGCAATTGTTGTTGCCGTTGGGTAGCGCATTTGTTGTATTAACTTTTTCCAAGTGGCATGCAGGGCCGGCAGTAGCAGCAGCAGCAGCAGCAGCAGCAACAGCCACCCCCAACGTTGGCCATAATTTATTAAAGCCTGCACCAGAGTGCTCCAGAGTCGGGCCAGTGCCCCTGGCACACAATTGAAATTTAAGCAGAACCAGCAGGAGCTGGAGTAGGAACTGGAACACCAGGAGAACCAGAGCCACGAGACCAAAGGGCAGCGAGCAGAATGGAAGTTGCAGAAAATGCGAAACACTGGAGGAATCCCCCACACGACCTCTTCCTCTGGGGATCGGCTGGTGCGGCTGGGGCGGCTGGTGAACCAGGCAAAATGGTAATCGAAATGTTCGCCGCACGAATCAACGCAAACAAGCCGTGGCTGGTGCTGGTACTGGTAATGGTGCTGGAGCTGCTCCCCAGGATGAGCTGGCTGCAACACTGGCCAGTTCCCAGTCAATTTCTTGCCCCACCCCCGCTCACTATGCTTTTTTTGGCTGGCATACTTTTTGCAGTCAAAGTTTTTGGGGGAAAACTTTTTGGGGTTTGAGAAAAATAATTCATGAAACATAGCGAACAACGCGAAACGCGAAACGCGAAAAGCGAACATTTTTGTGCCTGTGCGCTGTGCCTGTGCCGAATCTGATTGTGACACAAACGAATTGTTCTGGTTGTCGTCGGCGTCCCAGTAGCTGGTGGGCAGGAGATGGGTGTGGAACTGAAGGTGGCGCCTCGGCAGCGGTCGGTCGCATATTTATGTGCCTATTTCGCGTTTTTTCCTTGTGCCGGGGGCTGGCGGAGGCGGAGAGCATTACTCTTCTTGGCATGCAAATTTATGGTGTGTCCCAAAACAATTGTTATTGTGTTTTCAACTTTTGCTTGATTTGTGTGTTTTAAGTGATTCCAAATGGGTCGCAGGGGGCCGGCTTGGACTCGCACCCGGCTAAATGGTGGGAGACGCAGTTCAAACCCCTCCTGGCCGACTACTGCCTGGCAATTTGTGTTTGGGGCCAGCTGCAGCTGATAATTTCTTCGACTGTCATCGGGACAGACGCGCGCTGCATATCTCAATGCAATTCTAAGCACCCAATAACCATAAAACACTTTAAGGTCCAACCGAAACGAGCCGAGAACCGAGTCCGGCTCTCAATCGTCACTTGGTTGTTGTTTCGTGTCGGTGGAATTTTCTCTCCTGACTTTTGTTTATTTTTATTTCCGCAAAGAATTCGAGTGGCGGTGCCACGAAACTTTTACGGCACGACCGGCTGTTACTGTTACGGCCACTGCTGTTACCCGTACTTGTTACCGGCCAGTAGGCCACTTCCTGCAGATCCTGCATTTGCGGCGGAGCGGAGCAACTCCAGCTGCGTCCGCATGCAATTCGTGAATTTTTGAAGGCACTTCTTTTGTTATTCCGAGTCCGGATCCAGTCCCACTCCAGCTACCGACCTTGCTTGCAATATGCAAACGGTCATTTCGTTAATGAGCAGCAGGAGGGAAGGAGGAGTGGAAGCAGTGGAAGCAGTGGAAGACTACAACTTTTACTGGGCATCCGGCGGATGAGTAGAGTGGCAGAAGGAGTGCCAGAAAGAGTGGGGCAGATGCAGTGCCAGTGGCAGAGTGAATCATGGCCCATGACCGGGTAGGCACTGCCTCTGCCGCGAGTCGAGTATAAACTTGACTGCTTAGATAGACAGCAGCAGCAGTGGCGGGTCCTGGATGACTCTCCCTCTGCAGTTGTAGCATTGCTGTCCGTCCGGATGACTTGGTTTATTTTACGTAATGAAATGAAATTGAAATGAATGTTTTATAAACTGCCAGCTCCTGTCTCTCCCTAGCTCTTGCTCTGTGATCCCTCTTTCTGCATTTGTCGAACATAAAATTATGATAAAAACCAAGAGCCCTCCTGTTTTTCGTACCTGATTTTCAATACAAATTATTGCAAATTCCTTAAACCCTTACATATTGGGCACGCTCAATTAACATAATTAAAGTACGCGAATAAATATTTATGAGCAATTTGCAATTAAAATAAAACACTCGCATATACAAATGGGCCAGAAATATTTGCGAATCTTTTCACAACGAATTTGCATGTAAGTATGACACGGAAAAAAGCGAACAGGGTTAAATCCTAGAATGCCAGCAGTCTGCAGCCTGCAGGCTGCAGTATGGCAGTGTATTACCCGAGGACTCGGGCTGGCCGGCCAGTCGGGGGATTTAATTAAATTTCGCTTAATGCTATTACCGCACTTGTGCTGCGCCTTGCCGGGTGGAATGCTGTTATTAAACATTCTCTTCACGGTTCTCGTATGCCCAGAATTTATGAAATTCAATTAGTATGGACACCACAGTCTCGGCCTTTCCGCTGCGGCGAGAAGGAAGCAATGCTAGTCGTACGAGAATATGGAATTGTGATTCCGTGCCTAACTCACCTCTTGATCAGGTCCTGCAGGGTAATCTTGCAGGGATCCTTTGGCTTGACCATGTCGAATATCTCATTATTGATGTCCTCAAAATTGACGGGATTCTCATTATGTGATTTGAACGCCTCTTGAATGCCCTTGAAGAATAAGTGCAATGTCTGGACTGTTAAGTAGCCCTTGTGGTCCACATCCAAGATGCGGAATAGATATTGAAGTGCTTGAGGCGACTTGGGGTAGTATTTTTTCAGAAATAAATTAAATACAGATAGTGTAGCCTCCTTACTCCACGATTATTCATAGCCATATCAAAATCGAGGTAGGTCTTGTAGTCCATTTCACCCTGGTAGGTGCGACACTCCTCGAAAACGCGTTCCAGAAAGATGGTGGTAAGGGTGCCAGAACCATAGTCAGCCAGTTCCTTCTGGCTGAGCATTCCATTGTGGTCCTTGTCCAGGCTCAGATAGTTCCTATACACCGCGAGGACAGCCGGCATTGAGAAACAGTTTTTGTCCTGCGGATCCTCTGGATCGCCCTCTTCGCGCAGTTCCAGCAGATCTGTGACCATTCCCGATTCCAGCATAGCCCGGATAGGAATGCGTCCTCTGTGCTGTGCGTCCAGAAAGAAGAAGAACCTCTTGATCACGGTACAGACGTAGAAGCTCTGGAAAGAGGGCTGCATGCAGTCGCGTATCTGTGCCATATTGGGTATGAGGTCGATTATGTAGCTCTCCATGTCGATCTCTCGCAGATAGCCCCGACCCATCTCGTCGTAGAAAGAGAGACCAATCCTTGCCTGCTTCAGCCAAACCTTTCGCATGATGTAGTTAAACACGGACACAATGTCCACCATTCCACCAGGGTCTCTCGAAAGGACAAGCAGATTGCCAAAGAGTCGGGCCGTCAGATAATTTCGGATCTTGGCATTCACCGCGCCCTGCAACTGAAGATAAGCATCGAAGTCGATCAGCTGCTGACCCGTTGCCGTCATCTGGGTGACGTGCTTCACCAGCATGCTCCACAGCTCGTCCAGCTCGTTGCTGTCCAGCAGCTCCTGCGACCTTTGCTGCAGATACAACGAATGCGCCTCTTTGCGCAGGTTCTGTCGGATGGTGTCCCCTGGGGGTAGCGGCGCTTCAAAGAACTTCGGTATCGTCTTGTATGAGGGGTGATCGATCTCATTGCGTTGACGCAGCGGTGCGTTCTCGTCAAATCTGGCCAACTCCTCGGCACTAATGGGGCGCGTGGAGACCATCAGATTTGAAAATTGCTCTATTAAATCCGGATCCAGCTCCATTCTTATCGAGTTTCTTTCAATTTCAATTCTCAAACCGATACAATAGCACTTAAATTAAAAAATAAAATAAAATAAAATGAACTATTGATTTCAATTATTTTGTAATTTTTTTCAGGTTCTACCATCAAAGGTGTTGTGGCCATTCTGAACTGCATTCTGGCACGTCAACTGTGCTTCGAAGATCCCTCATGTTCGGCCATTCTGGAAATTATACCCCGAGTCTGCGGGCCCATTCCAGGTAAAACGCAATTCAAATCAAATCGATATATATTTTATTCCCCCCTCTGATGATATGTTTACACACAAATCCAAAAGTTTTGTGTGGCAAGTGTTGGCAGAGCTCTTGAGCATTTTGTGGCACCATCAACGCTGATTATGTGCCAGGCCTTTGGTCATTTGAGAATTCATTTTATTTACTTTTTCTTCCTCTTTTTTTTTGTTGTTGTTTACCTGGAAAACGTGTAAATGTGTGTGTGTGTTTGTGGTGTGAGAGGTTGTTCCGACAACTGTATAATTATTTCAACAATTTTTGTGTGTTCCGTGAGCAGGCGCGCGCGTGCAGTAAAACAGTAAATAACGGTATATACTTAAAGCGCAGAGACGAGGAACAAGAAAAAGAAGTCAGCGAGACAGGAACAAAATGAGAGGAGACGGAGAAGTCAAGAAAAAGCATTTGAATATTCAAATGCCCTAGAGAGAGAGAATGACGCCGCCCCTCGAGTCGATGGCATGGTTTTATATCCCGTGCTCATAGAGTACAAGGGTATATTGTATTCTTGAAGAATTTAGAGCTCCCGATCATGATCATATATGTTTATGTATATATAATATATAAAAATATCGTTTCACGGTGTTTGTGGTTGAGCTCCTAAAACGCTTCGACCGATTTGTCTGAAATTTGATATGTACATATATTTAGAAGGAAGATAGGTCGTAAAGTATTTCTCACCTTCCTATCACCGTCCAACATTTTTAGATCAGGATTTAATCATCAAGTACATTGCGAACACTCACTTCGTGTAGACTAGCGAACACTCACGAGTAGGAGCCAAACATTGAATATTCCGCTCATCCGAAAGTGCTGATTAATGATATAGATAAGGAACGTCGCCATTTTCATATTCTTCATCGCGAAAAGTGCACGACTTGCTCATTGGCACGGATTCATATTTTAACTTGTTCCTGTAGTCCTCGTTCGAAGTAACAGAAATACACAGCTCACAATACTGCTGCAAATGGTTCCGGCCATATCCGTACTTCGAAAATGGAAAGCACCTATGTTACCCACAGTTCTAGCAATATGTGTCTCCTATTTGAAAGAATCCACCATATAACATAGCAATAACTATATATTCTGAACTATCAAAAATCGTCATAATTGGACTATCCTCATGACATCCTCAACATTTAAGAAGCATACATACGTAAATCTGAGTAGCAGGTGGTATCCTGTAGTCGGTATTTCACTATAGCATTATTGTGTGTTCCTCGCATATGACCCAAAGGTGCAAAATAAAAAGAAACGAAAGACGCGTAGCCGGCGGCTTGCCCCGTGCTCCTGCTCCAGCAACTACCCCGCTGGCCATCCACTCGATTCGTGGCCAACAATGGCCAGCGACGAACAAGGACGAACGAATGAGCTCGGTCCAAAGAAAAACTTAATTTATAAATTATTCAGTAATTTGTTTTAGACTTTGCTTTAGCCGGGTTCCACCTCCATACCATAGGATAAACAACAGCAAAAGCAACAACAATGCAACGGCAGGAATAAATTTCTTTTGTGCCTCTCTTTGATCCGCCCCTCATTCAAAATGTGTATCTAAGACAGACTTTCCGCGAACTATTCCCATCTACGACTACGAGTATGCCTCCCCCTCCCCATCGTCATGGCCCTGTAGTTTCGTGAGCATAAGTCTGCTCTTATATTTAATTATTAATGTTCATTCAGTCCAGCCAACGTCTTGCGGCATTTCTCAGCTTTTCCTTTCCCCAATCCCTGTCGCAGCCCCCACTACCTTGGCTTCCATTTAAGTGGCTTTCACCTTTGTGCGGTTGCGGGAAATACAGCGAAAAAAAATCGCATTTAAAACGAAGTATTAACGGCTTTAGTCTGGGCTCATGCACGAAATGAGCTCTCTGGACCATACATATATTTTATTTCGATTTCTTTTGCGGTGTGGCCGCAGCTCGACTCAACGGAGACAAGGAAAATGTATGAAAATTAAATTAAAGTTAATGGCGATTCCCTTTAGGGCTGTGGCTTGGACCACTCCACGCAGAGGATCAAGTGATCGTAGCCATGGCCGTTGAGAATCTCGATGGCAGCAGCGGCATCCTGGCGGAACTTGAAGTGCACGTAGGCGAATCCCTTGCAAAGACCAGTGTTCTTCTCGCGTGCCAGATACAACTTGGTGTGGGGTCCGATCTTCTTCACCAGCTCCTCCAGATCGGCCTCGGTCATCGACTCGGACAGGTTGGAGATGCGCACAGCCGAGCGCTCTCGGACCCAGGGCTTGGCCCCGATACCGCCACCGATCGCGCATCCGCCCTCCTTGAGGAACGGCGACACATACTTTCCCGTTTTTGAAGCATCGCTGACGGCAGCGTCAGCCGCCGCTGTGGCCTTGCTCTCCATCAAAGTCTTACTATCCATGGATGTGCCCTTGTAGGGGCAGTTCACGGACCAGTGCTCGCCATTGCAGATGCGGCACCTTGCGATTTTCTTTCCCGGCTCCATCTGAGGTTCTTGGTCCTGGGCCTGCTCGAGCTCCTTGGAACTTATGAAGACCATGTGAACCTCCTCGGCGACCATTGTGGTCTGCGAGCAGGGACCCGGCTTGTCCAGAAGGGAGTCCCCAAACTTCGACCAGTTGCGACGGCGCGCCACGACCTTGGGCACGGTCTGCTTCTCAATTTTATAGGTACGGACTACCTTCACCTTCTTGCCGTCCTCGTTGTACTTGTACTCGGTCACAAATTTCAAGTTGCCCTGAGTGTACTCCTTTGAAGGTGGCAGGCCATCCATGTAATCCGCCTCCACCTCATCGGCCCAGGAAGTCTTTATGGGCTTCATTTTTATTTCTATAAAAAAAACTGATTTTAATTTCTCCTTGGCTACTACAAATTTCAAATCAGATTCCTTGTAAGCTGTAACAATTCGAAATGATTGAACGGAAAACGAGTGCTACGGATTTTGAACAAACAAAAATGTTTTCTTTAGCTAGTGTTTAATTTTTCACTTTTTTTCTTACCCAAAATTGTATTGCGACTGCTCAAAAATTCCAAATGATTGAATGGAAATTTATTCCTGGATATTCAGAGTGTTATCTTTATGCCTACTGCGATTACTCATATCAAAGTGAAAGTGTTCCTATGCTTCTGCTGTCAAGATGAAACAAATATTTCATTGAAGAATACATTTTTCTGCATTTGAACCATTGGAAATATAGCACTTTTTGTTAATGATTTAATTGCAAAAAGTATACCCCCTAACATTTGGGGTAACCTAACCTAATATTAACCTGTATCATCCAATACGGATGCACCCTACTGTGGAATCCCACATGAGAATAATACTAATAATTCTAAATGGCGCATCCATCCAGAGGAGAAAGAATAAAGATCAGATATCAGAAAACTCGTAATATCCTCACAGTTATTTACACATTTGCCGAGTATTATGGTTCTCTAAAAATAACACTTAAAACTGATTTATCGCTAAGTTGTAGGAAATATTATTACTGCCAATTTATATAAGAGGTATGTACTTGTTTTGCATATGCTCCGAGTATAATTTTGGTATGTCTAGAATCGAGCATCGATTTGTGTGTTCTTCATTTCTCTCAAATTAGTATAGATTTTTAGGGCGTATCGAATATTCATTATAGCTTCAGAATGAACTCTCAAAGAAAAGATACTGTCAGCACATGGTAAACGCACGTGACGTTGGTCATTAATTGTTTAATTTGTTTAATAATACATTCTAAATATAATCATTGATAGAAAGCATTGTTTCGTAGTGTAATCAGGCAGATTGCCATCAATTGTTTGGTTATCGCTGTCATGGCAGAAACCCGGAAAATCTTCCACTGATAAGCTTCTGTTAGATCGGCTCTCAAGTCAGCTCTCATCAGCGTACTTTAGTATGCTGTTGCTCTCTGAAACAGTCGGATGTTGTCTTGATGTCAAGATGTTGCTATTAAACCACCCGAAGACCGGTGAAAGCCTAGAGATCAACGAGTTCTGGCTGCGGGATCACTGTCGTTGTGGGGAGTGTCTCAATTTGGAGACAAATCAGCGGCGCTATGATCTACTGGATCTACCTGTCGATGTCCGGGCTCTGGAGAGCAAATATATATTGGAAAAGTTCTTTGTTCAGTGTAAGTGAGAAGATCTGCCTAGATCAAGATGAAATACATCTGTGGTTTTTAGGGAGCGACGGCCACCAGTCAAACTATGACTTGGACTTCATCTTCGATTCGCAGCTGGAGCGGGTGATAAGGCGTCGATCAAAGTCCACATCGCTGACGCCCTGGAATCGCAGCATAGTCTTGCAAAATGAGCGCCATCTGCGCTTCTCACTGCCCCAGCTGGTGGCAACTGACGAGGTGGTCAAGTCTTTGGTGGCCTCCTTGGTTCGATACGGCATTGTGTTCATCGATGACGTGGCGCCCACACCAACAATGACGGAGCTGGCTCTGCGTTGCGTCTTTCCCCTGATGAAGACCTTCTTCGGCGAGATGTGGACCTTCAGCGATAAGCAAGATCACGCCGACACGGCTTATACAAAGCTCTATCTAGGCTCCCACACGGACAACACGTACTTCTGCGATGCCGCTGGCCTGCAGGCCCTCCACTGCATTGAACATTCTGGCGGGACAGGTGGGGAGAACTTCTTTGTAGATGGTCTGCATGTGGTCCACGAGCTTCGCCGTCGCTTTCCCCCCGCCTATGAAGTCCTGTGTCGTGTCCAGGTGCCTGGAGAGTATATTGAAGAGGGAGAACACCATTGTTTCACGGCTCCCATTATCCGCGTGGATCCGCTTAATGGGGATTTCGTTCAGCTGCGTCTCAATGTCTACGATCGTGGCGTATTCGATACTGTCCCTCAGTCAGAGATGGCCGATTTCTATGACAGTCTCCGCCAGCTCATGCAAATTGTCCGCGAGGAGCAGCAGCAGTGGAGCCTTAAGCTGCTGCCGGGAAGCATCGTACTCTTTGACAACTGGCGGGTGTTGCACGGTCGCCAGGCCTACACGGGTCGTCGCACCATGTCCGGGGCATATGTGCAGCGCACGGACTTCCTCAGCAAGTCCCGTGTCCTCGGCATCATCGAATAGAAGCAGCAGCTCTCCTTCCCCATCCATTCAATTTCAATTGCAAATGCAAATGCAAACGCATCATGTCCGCAATAAAAAGTTACGATTACAATTGCTGGCCAGCGTCTAATTTTGATCAGAAAAGAGCAGGGAGGATTCCACAAAAAGCCAAATGGAAAACAGGAGAAATCATTTGGCATTTGTTTTTATGTCCAGGGTCTCTCACTCTCTCATGTGTGTGTCTGTCTGTGTGTAGCATAAACAAACGCACTTTGAACTTTTTCATTTAAAAGTGAAATTACTTTTTGTTGTTGGCTGTTGCCGCTTCAGGTTAATGGCTGTCGCGTTGTCCTTTAAATGTCCCCCAAATATGGATATGAGACAGGGATAAAACAAGAGCAATAGGACAGGACCAGACTTAAAGCAGCCGAAAGCACGCGAGAACACTGTCTGAATATTTATGATAATTGCATTTCATGCAGGTTTTTCTTTTTCTTCGCCTTTTTATGTTTTTCCTCTCGTCGGAGCTGGCTGTTCATATGCTACGGCACGACCGTCAAAAGCCTTTAAAAGCAGCTTCAATGCCCCAGCTGGGCGATAAATACGAGCATATATGTATGTATGTATCCGTATATATTTTGATAGTTTCTCCTCTTCGCCGGAAGCTGCAGCAGTCGTGCCTTTGCATGGCATATTTTTCGGCATTCCACTGCCACTGCCAGAGCCCAGCACTCACTTTGAGCCATGGGGGGTACTTGTCGAAGGTTCAATAAAATCAGCACATGCTGCAGCTCGTGCAGTGCACATTGTGCATTCTGCGCCTGTTTAATATGGACACAAAGGACATGTGTTCCCAGCGCCGTCATATTTTGGAGTCCAGGACTTCAGGAAATGCCACCGGCTGCCGGGCTGTGGGATGCCCAGGAACGCTGGGCACGAACAAATATCTCAAACACAAAAGACCCACAAAAGGCGTTGACAGCCCCAATGGGGATCGATGGTAGACGCCAAGCTGTCCACAATTTGCCTTACGCGTCTCACCGTAATTAATATGCTCGATAATAATAATTTATGTGACTTTGAATGCCCCAAACTTAATAAATGACTCATAAATTTCATCTAGAGCCGGGCAATAAAAAGCCAAAACCAGGAAAAAGCAATAGAAAATACCAAAAAGGAAAACAAATAACAAACTAAAATCAAATAAAGCAGGGGGGAAAAAAATCAAATACACTCACATACACTCACCCATTCACTCACTCTCACATGCACATACACTCTCTCAAAGTCACACTCGCGCTCTCACACTCGCACTCACAAAAGCCCAACACAACTACAAACAAACAAAGAAATCATTGAACCAATTCAGCGACCAACTCAACAACCGGAAACGCGTTTCGAATAAAAACGAATTGAGGACTTAACAATAACAGTAAAAGGCAAGGGCAATGGCAATGGCGGCGGCTACTGCGACTGCGACGGCGACGGCGACGGCAATGAAAAAAATACAAAAACATACAAAAAACAAAAAAAAAACACCAGTGGCAGTAGCAGCAACAACAAACAGCAAATGGCGTCAGTTGATGGCGACGAAGCATAAAAACCACTCGCCTTGCCTTTATTTTTTTATGACTGGCCAGCATGCAATGACGAAACCAAACGAAACCAAAGCCAAAGGTGCCACTAGCCGCCACAGAGCCCCAGTAGTCAAGAGCTGGCTGGAACTAGTTAGCCAGCCAGCCATCAAATGCACTAAGAACTTAAGTCGGGAATGGGAATTCTGAGGAGAGCGAGCTCTGTGGCAAACCAAAAGCTACTGCTATTGGAGAGCCAATGAGTATTAATTGAGGCCACTGAGAGTGAAAAACTGAACACACTGAAAAAAAACATTTGGGTATAGAATAATCTTAAATTCAGAAAGGAGGTGTGTTACTTATTAACGGTTTGTCCACTTTGAAGTGGTGTTTATTAATAAATATTATATTATTATTGGCATTATAAAATCAATTTTTCAGTATTGCAATGCTTTTTAAAATCGATTAGACTTTCAACCTTGTCACAGTTCTCAAAAGTAATAAACTCACAAGATTATTTTTGAAGGAACGAATAATAATTAGCAACAATTTCGATTGTTTTCCAATATCCTTTCAAGAGTTTCATAAGCGAAAAATGTTTAAAATCCTCTCACCTTTAAAGGATACTTTCTGGAATAAATAATATTATTTCCTAACTCCTATTATTTCATTTATCCCTCAGTGGAAAACCTAAGGCCCGAAAAACCACCCAAAAAAGTGTTGGATCAGGGCAGGGGCATAAAAATGATGGATGCCTGTGAAAAATGTCACTTGTTGCGTAGTCGATGTCAATGTTCCGATGTGGCCCCCATGGCGGAAGCAACTTTATGTTCAACTAGCAAATAATCATGTCCGGACTGGTCTGGACTGGACCGGACCGAAGTGAACTGGACCCCATGGTCGTGGGGTCGTGGGGCAATCACAAGAGTTGAGGTTGAGGATTGGTATGGGGTATGGGGTATGTGTGTGTGTGTGTGCGTTGCGCACGGGTCGGATGAGTGACGTGAACCACATGGCGTGGCCACTCTCCTCTTCCCATTATGCTCGGATCCCATTGTCCGGCAGTTTGCTTGTTTTGCTTTTTGGCGATTTTACGGCTTATGACGAGCCAAACGAGAGTCCGGGTCTCCTTCTGTCTGTTCCCCTCTCTGTATGGATAGGTGGAGGGTGTGTCTGTGCTTGGTCATGTTTGTGAAGTGTTGGCGTAGCCGAGTTTATTAGTAGGGCTTATGTTTTATGGCCAAAAGGACAATAGATGGCCAACAGATGTTTGCCTTTTGTTTGGTAGTAGTTGTCATATGCTCCAATAAGCTGTCACATGCTCATGTGCCTGCGTATACGTATGTCGTTCTTGTGCTTGTGTGATATGAAACATAATTTATTATGTTATAAAATATTATCCGGACCACGTCCATGGCTCGCTTCATTGGTCGCTTAAATCGACCGTTTTGTTTGGAGACTCAATTATTCATACTGTTTCTGTTGTTGTTGCCGTTTTAGCTCTTATTATGACATGTGTCTGGATCTGGTTGGTAGTTGTCTGGCTACGCTGCCATTTATAACAACTGTCATGGGCCACCACTTGGTAATCGATGTGCAGCCCTCCTGCCAAATTGGCAGCCAGCAAACGATTCGATTCGAAACGAAGCGAAACGAAATGAACAACAAGAAAGAGCATGTCAAAGTTTAAGCATGGCTGCCATTTATAGATCATTAAGCATATACTTCCATCCGCCCACTCCCAATATTTCCACTGTCACTCACTTGGCACACCTCTCACCCTCTCACTCTCTCTTTTGCAGTGTCCTGCAGCACGGTGACTGTCACCAAGTGCCAGGCCGCACTGCGCACCCTCCAGGCCTTTCAGTTCTTTCGACCCACTTGCCTGTGCAAGGAGCCCGGCATGGATCCCGACTGTAATCACTTTCGGGACTTTCTCTTCGATCATCCATGCGGATTTGTCCTCAAGAAAGGTAAGTTTTCCGCTTGACTTAGTCTTTTTGGATTACCAATTAGTTCATCCCGGAACAGCCGAAAAGGATCCCTATCCAATTGATGCATTGCCCACGTGCAACCATGCACTGTCCGTGTGCCAGCAGGAGCGCAAATGCCTGAAGCTCTTCGAGGACTTCAAAACCCATTGCAAAGTGCGCGACAATAAGTGCAAAATGGAAAACAGGTAATTGTCCTACTGAACGAACACAAAATTATTAGAACTTGTTCATATTTTGGATATTTTAAAATGTTCGTAAAGGTCGTCTATACAAATTCTTGTATAGTTATTTACATAAAGTTCTTCCGAGCAGTTATAAACATTGATATTCCGTATTATAAGAAGACAAAAATAGTAAGTACGAAAAAATTATAAAATTAGAGAAACGGCAGCCAAGACCCCACCATAATCCCAATTGAAATAATGAAAATTCAATTAAAGAATGTTTGGCTTAATAAGAAAATTGATTTGCCTCTTGCCACACAGCCACGGCGTGACTTGGCCATAACGCTTAATGGTTAACGGTAAATGCAAATTGCATTGGCAGTGCCAGCCAGCAAAAATGGAGTCGAGGGGGTGCTGAACTCGTATTCGTACCACCTGCCTTCCAATGGAGGCAGAGTCCTCCTTTCCTTCTTCTTTGAACATTCAATTTCGATATTCGATTTTATTGGCAAAAAACACTGCAGACACACACACACAGAAAGAAAGGAGAGCACGCAGACAGCAGCGTATACAGGAGTCAAGTTGAGCGAACAGAAGGCGAAATGAAACTTCCTGCTTGCCGGCATCTTGCTGCTTCCTTTAGCCATCACATATCCTTACTGACACGACTTCCTCCTGGCCGGGCCGGGTCCGGGTCCGCGTCTGAGTCTGGCCTGGCCCGACTTCGATACACTTGAATGCAAACGTTCTGAATGTTTTAATAACTCGAAATGACTTTTTGCGGCGGCTGTTGAGAGCACGAGGGAGGAGTCCTGTTGGGAGTTGTGAAACTTGGGCTTAAAGTCCTCTCTCCCGGCGCCGCCTAAAACTTTCGACACGCATGCCGAGCAGTCTGGCTCGGGGACCTGGGGTTCTCCGGGGTCGGGGCTCCCGGGTGCCTGAGATCCACCTTATGCGATAAAATATTAATTGCAGTGCCGTGTGTATATGCATTTTTGATGTAATTGCCAATTTTAAACTTTGCTTGCGCCAAGCGGAAGTCGCTTCGGTGTTGGTTTCTGGAGGTTTTCGGGGTGCTTGGGGAATCCAAATGAATTCAATTAGCTGTGGGGTGGGAGTTGGGGTTGCGGTTATCCGAGGGTAAACGAGAAAATGGTTAAACTATTTCCAACTTGATTCATTACAGGGATGCCTGCCACGATTCCTGGACTAATCTCCGTCTCTCGCCCATGTTCGGGTGCATCTGTCCGAACAACCATATGAAAAAGCGCTGTGATCGTATCTTTAATATTGTTAATCACAATCCGTGCGTGGGTAAGTTTCGTCTGCCGATGTTCCACTGTTGACCGACTGCAACCACAACTATAACAACAACAACAAATACAACTACAATAACAATAACAACAACAACAAGCAATAACAACACAAACCCCACAACGCGTCAACAGCAAAGAGAGAGTGAAAAATTGCCTCGAAATCGTGGAAAACAATATTGTTTTTCTTTTCATTATCCTCTGTTCTTATGTGTGTGTCTCTCTCTATATCTCTCTAACTATTTTCTATCTGTCAACCTCTGGTACACAGTTCTTGAGTTCCTTTCTTATCCATATGGTACTCGTAAACTATTATGTACCAAGAAACTGATTTTAATTTCATTTGGTTTCGTTTTTTTTCGGAATTTTCCTTTCGGTTTTATGTACCTTTGTGAAACGCTCAAAACCCGAAACTAGCCTAAACATTTAAGTAACCTAAACAAATACCAGAAACTAAAACTATCGCACGCTTCTGCATCAACAAAAAAAAAATAAAAACCAAACTAGAGAAAACCCAACCAAAAGAAACCCATGTTCTGCGATCAGTAAACTGTAATCGATATGCCTTTATATCCCCATATACAATATGAATATTAGCTATGCTCAGTAATCGTTAATATCACGTATACGAATGTATATCAATATGCCATAAATACCTACAATATATCAATGTAAATCCAAGCTGCCGTGTTTGAAGTCACCGTAAACTATCTCTCTCTCTATATATCTCTCTCTCTCCTTCTGTATCTGTCACCATCAAAGTATGTAGTAGCAGTAAGTCTTAAAAAAGATCTCACTAAGCCAGCCCATAAACTATATTTAGTCACATGCTAAGTAAACTGCCACCGAAACCAAACCGAGTCTGTGCTTTAGATTGATTGCACTCGAACACTTCTAGAACTATCTAACCGCTCTCAAACTCTAGCTAAAGCTCTACTACTACTAACACTACTACTATATCTAACCCACACACTAACAGCCACCCACACCCACAGAGAGACAGTCTCTACTTTCTCAAGAACCACAGGGCTTCATACAGTTCCATACAGGACTCCCCTTCCTCTATATCCTCCTGTTCTCCTATCCTCCTGTCAGTCAGTTAAATGCTTTGATTTTATCACGCCAAAACATAATTTCATTTTCAACCATGTCCCCGCTTCTAGAGCACTGCACTCACTAATGGATTAAGAGCACCCACGAGTAGAGCGATCCGCCAGATAATATTATATTGTATATTGTATTACATTATAAGAGCGCGCACTAATTGCACTAATTAAATACTCGCACACTTCGAATAAACCCACAACCCACACTGTTGCACACTGTTATTTTAATGGAGAAGCAGCTACAACAATTTGCACCTCTGCGGCACTAAACGATTCTCTCTCTCTTTTTTGTCTCTTCTGTTCCCCGCACCGCACGCATGCCCTTCCTTGCATCACCACCAATCCGCACCCCCTTTTGCCGGCTCTTTGCAGATAGAATAATATTTTTCCCCAACGGTCTGCCCAAAATGAAGCAACCGAAACCGAAAGCAAAACCGAAACCGAAGCCGAGACCGAGGCCCAAACCGAAGCAGAAACATCCTTCGCACAGCCTCAATGGCACCACCGAGCTCATGTCCAACAACATAGAGTACCACGACGAGCCAAACAATGAGGCACGAGAGGATCCCGAGGATGGGAACCAGGAGGAGAACGAGACGGACGACGACAACGCAGATGCTAATGGCGATGCCGACGTCGACGGCGATGAGGAGGACTCCGACGACGATGATTATGATGACCGCATACGGGCTGAAATTTATTCAAATTATCCACACTATCTGCATCCACCGTCGTGGGGGATCAACAATCCGCTGGTGCTGGCCTCCCACAGTCCGCACACTCTGGACGATGACGATGTCGTCGTAGAGGTGGCCACAACGAACCACCACAAGAAGCCCCCCACCCACTCCCATATGGATGACTTGGAACGCAGCTCAGTGGATAACGTTGTGGTGGTAGTCGATGCCGGAGCGCACTCGCATTCCCATCCGCATACTCACACCTACTATACGCACGGGGAGCAGTCAGGCACTTCGACCATTGGATCGGCAGGGCCAGCGCCAACGATTCCCAGCCCACCTAAGTATGTGTGGGGCTGAAAAGCGGCTTGGGTTCGGGTTCGGCGTGGCCGAGCTGAAAACTTTCCTCACTTGGGGCTTACGCTGGTGGCATCTTGGATCAAGAGAGGGGGGAAACTTTTCACGAAACTTTACCATACTCATGCACATGTGTGATTGCGCCTCTATCCGAACCTTCTACAGCAGACCCGCCCACAACCCCCCATATAAAGCCTTTCATTAACTCGACTCTTAACCACCGAGGCAGCTGAAAACTTTATGCAGAAAGCTTTTAAAATAATTGACTCACTTGGGTATGCCACAATTTCCGGTTAAAAAGCCAACTAATGAATAAGTCCAACAACTGCTAGCAGACTACAAATAAACAGGCGATTTATGTGCTCTTTGCTTTCTGATCCCTGGGCACTTGTAGACCACTTATATAATCTGATTTTAATGCATTTCATCTTAATAAATATTCAAATGAGTCATGCACTTGGACAGCAGTTCCTCTAAGCTGGAACGAACCCAGACAGGCAGGGAGAAGGCGGGGTCCCCGGGAGGCATGTACAATTAATTTGTAATGCCTGTAGCGGAAGTCAAGGGAGTCAGTCTGCCGGTCCGATAGCCAACCTGCTTCTGTTCCGCCCCTCATAGTGGTAATTGGCCATTGTATCACCATCACCCCTCTCATTGTTATTCCAGGAATATCTGTAATGCTTTAAGCCGATTAATGCCCGACGCTGACTCAAAGCCATTTTCTTACCGAAACAAACAAACAAAAGTTATGTAATTTGCCAAATACAAGTACTTATGCAACTATGCAAATAAACCAAGCACCACGCACATGACTCACACGTTCACAGCACAACATTTCACTGTACTTCCTGTATCTCACCAGGCCTGTTTGTAATTTGCACTTAATTATCTGTATAACTCTGCAATCTATTTAGCACTGGCACAAAACTGCACAAAACAGCACTTCTCGGTGATTTAGTCGCCGGCAGCGATATAACCCACCGCACCTACACGGGCCCCTCCATGGACGAGCGAGGTAAGTAAGACCTTTAACTAATTGCACTTGGTTCCACCAAACATTTGGGGATAGAAATTCAATAATTTTTTATTCGGAAGGACAAGCTTTAGAGATATGTACATCTAAGGCCAAATTGACAGATTTATTCAATTTTTCTATTTTGTTCATAAACTTATCAAAAGTTTAACCGGCTCTAAATCTTTCTTGGATGAAAGTTTAAAACTGAGTTATAATTTTATGGATTTTAAAGACTTTTTATAAGTGAAAATTATGCTATACTGAAACAGCGAAATTATATAAGTTCTTTTACAAGAAAATCTCAATCATATTCGGTCATAAAGCTTCATAATTTCCAATGAGGACTAATTAATTCGGAAATCTATATTTAATATTTAAAAAAAAACTATATTTAACTTTCGAGAAGAAGTCCTATAATTTTATTTTTTTTTATTTTTTTTTTTTTTTGGGGTCCCATTGAAAGGTATCTAATGTTAGACCTCATAATACGTCTTATAATACGAATAATTCTGTTCGGTTATTCGTGCACTGTAAATGCGTAGTGAGCGAAAGGTCATGTCAAACCATACATTAGACAATTTGCGTGTAAGTAAGTATCGCCAAGAACGTGGTTAGATGAATTTGAGCACTGAAGCACTGCAGTCATATCCTTTATCTCTCAGCACCTGGCTCTCTCTCTCTCTCTCTCTCTCTCTCTCTCTTTCTCACTTGCTCAGCACCTTTCACTTGCACACACCGCACAACCCCTCTTTCTCTGTCCTTCCAAGCTTATTAGACAAAGGATCTAAAGGATAGGGCCTGCCATCCTTTGTTGCTTGTAGCTCCTGCTTCTTGGCATTAGCTACATATCTGCCAGAGAAATCACCAGCAGTTAAATAAACGCACAGACACAGATACTAACATGCACAGACACATCCCCATCCAGACTCGTGGAAGGCGCACAGGTGCCATAAATAAGCATTTTGTTCTCTATATCAAAATCGAAGCATCGAATTACTCTGCACTCCACTGCGGCTCTTTGTATACTGGTACTACTATTATACTCTTAGTCCCTATATTATATAGAATAGTTATCTTTTTGTTGTCCCTATTTTTACATGCAGCAGCCAGCCATTCACCCAGACTCCAATCATCTTTCCAGCATTTGTTAATGGCCTAATCAATGCATCCCCTCTGGTACTCTGTTACTCTGGAACTCGTACAATATATAGCCCTCAATTGTTCGTTGTGCATTTCTATTTTTGTTTATTGCCACAAACTTCACTCGCATTTGACGCTGGCCGTCCATCATGCTATCGATGGTGTTTTGTTTGCAACGTTGTTGTTTTGCTTCAGCCCTCACTGTGGACAAAGCTGCTGGACAAAGCTGTCAATTCCCAATCTGCCTCTGCATTGTCCATTGTTGCAGCAGCAGCAGCAGCCTCCCAGCCGGGGGACTGCGGCTGCCCGTTGTTGTAGATACTCGTATTAGCAAACTATTTATGCACGTCAAACACACACACACACACACAGACCCAGCGATCCCCATACAATATGTATGTGCATGTATTGCCTTATTTACGTACATATATGGCGACCAGTAAATTAACAACAGCTAGCAGCGGTAATCAGTTTAGGGGCATTCCATGCCAGAAATACCAATAGATAGTCATAAATAATAGTATCGAGGCAGTTTCTATATTTTTTATATTTTACTACAAAAATTTAAATTGAATTGCTTTTGTTGCTGATTGGAATTTCTCAAATGCAAAGCATAAACATTGCGGAAGGCCTGGAGGGCTTCAAATAGCATCAACAATAGCTCGTGAAAATAAATAAATATGATCGGGGTTCTAAAAGCCTTCGGACGCACTTGATGCTCAGCAATTTAAAACAGCCCGTCCAGATTATTATTTAAATTTATAGTCTTCTTAGTTCATGAAAAAGTGTAAAGTTAAAAGATGGTTCTTCAAATAAATTCATACGGAATGTATTACAAGACAAGGCCCATGCTTTATATTTTAACGTGCTTTTATTTGATGAACAAAATTCGTCTTGAACATAACAAATTTGTCTATTCCAAATGAAATAAGACATTTCATAGCATAGTAGACAATAGATTGTTTTTAAACTATGTTTATAAAATTTCTTCCTTTTTGTCCGTCAGTAATCAGTTTCACTGTTATGAATCATTTCTGTTTGATAGAGTTCCTATGTATCCTTTTAGGTGAGGGGTATTAGGTGTTTAAAAATCAAGCCGAGCTTTCAATTTGAAAATTTAATTAAGCACAACTAAAAAGCAAATAAAGCGATTTGTCAGCATTGCGCCAATAACAAAACAAGTCAAACATGCACTCCACGACTGACCCAGCCCAACGTCACCTCCAGCAGTACCACCTCCAACCCACTCATGCACATACTCGTTCACAGACACATATACACACCAGTATGGGTTAGGATGTGGATGTTTGCGTGTAATAAATATTTTCATAATATTGTACAATCCACTTAGAAGTAGCAGCGCAGAGCAGAGGGCCACAGGGTTGATACCACAAACACACACCCTCGCTATTTCAGTGCACCATTCCCAACACCTCTGGCAGCATGCTTGTATTGTGCATGTCTGTCATGCATGAATGTGAGAGCTTGTTGCAGCTGCTTGCAGGGCTGCTCCTGCTCCTGCGCCCAATTAGGGCATGAAAACCACGGATGGCCGTTCGGCTATTTGATATGGCAGCCGTAACCCGATTCCCAGCCAGATGCAGCCTGCTCCAATTTCTATTCACACCCTCGAACACACACACACACGCAGACACATAAAGTAATTTTGGAATTATTGCACATTCTGAAATTTATATGCGTTGTTTATGAGTTTGTTTAAAATTCGCGCACTCTGACTGTTCATGTTTCTGTTTCTACTTTCGTTCTAGTTCACGCTCCCACTTCTGCTTTTCCGTATCCCCGTATTACCGTATCTGTGTCTCAATGTTTATGTGCACGTTTATGTTTCTGTGTGTGGCGATTCATGTGCGAGCATCTGTGTAAATCGCCTTTAATGCTCTTTTCTACACAGTTAACATAGCATGAACTGTTTTGTTTGCTTTTGTGTGTGGTAAAACGGCAAGCAAAATGACCGAAATGCAGTAAATTCGTTTTGTATTGAAACAATCAAGCGGGGACCACATTGCGTATACGCAACAATTAGATAACATGGCCCTGATCCACTCCACGACAAACCGTTTACAAGCGCGATAGCAGTCAACAAACGGAGCTAATCCCATTCAAGCTCCCCCAGAAGACATCCTGAGCTCCCCCTTCAGTGTGCTTGTTTGGCAAATATTTGCCAGGGAATGCGAACGACAAACATAAATACGAATCAATCAATCACGAGACAGACGTCTCCCGACAAATCCTTAGCCATTTAGCGCCAGCAGTTGACCCTCCAGCGATATGTCTGCTGGCTCCCAGGTCCCAGCACACTCCGTGGCAGGAGAGCCTTCTGGGTGGGACGTTCGTTGGCATCCTTTTGAACTTTGAGCCAGGCACCTCCAATGAAGCGCACTTTGGCGTGCTTTTGCCGAGATAAGCAATGGCAATGGCTGGCTGCAGCAGGGAGTCTGTCCTCAGACCTGGAGCTGGCTGTCGTCGAACCGTTTGCCATTTGCGCGCTCTATCAGCGCATGACATTTGACAGACATTCTGTTTATGTGTGGCCATTGATAGCAACGGGGCCAAAACCCCGAAAATGTCCATCGAAGCGTGGCCGGACTGAAATGGAAATCGCTTAAGCCCTTGGTGGTTCCCCAGCAAAGCCGATTCAATGCAAAACGTTTTACTGGTCTCTGTTCCCAGCACTAATTGTGGATAACACCAGTAATAATTAAGAGCACATTTTTTTCTCCTCTGTACTCGTATGTTTAATCAACTTTTCTCTTCACTTTGGTTAACACTCTCTGACTTGTGTTTTGGTTCACTTTTTCTTGATTTAATAAACTCTTTTGTAGCAAAAATGATGTGCCAAATATATTTGGCATATATATCATTTTATTTTCATAACAAATAATTAATCAAAAGTCGATTGTAAGAAAGCCAATGACCAAGCAAAAAATCGATACAGAAATTAATGCGAATTTGATTGGAAAACTCAAATGCTGCGTAGCTGCAACAACCACAAATAACAATAACAATAACAACTAAAACAAAATAACAACTAAGACTACAACAACAAATCTTATATAGAAGGCACTGAACAAGAACAACAACCACAACTACAACTACAACCATTCTACCCCTCTCTCTTCTTGCTAATTCCAAATTGCAGTAAGAATATTGGGCATGGACGAGAGACTGCATCAGAGAATCTTCAATGATAATTTGGCCGTAATTGATACGCCCTTGATTGCCATGGGCGGCCCGGGCTCCGGCTCTGGCACCGTCATCGGTTCCGGCTCTGGCTCTGGCTTCGGCTCTGGCTCCGGCTCTAGTTCCGGATCCGGGTTTGGGTTCTCGGGCGGCTATAACTATAACTATCCGGGCTCGATGCACGGCGTGCCCAGCTATCCGTTCAATATAAGCGGCTTCCATCAGCGGCACATGGCAGCGGCGGCCGTCGAAAATGAGCCATTCGATATCATTGATACGGGCCTCGGCTATGGCGGAAACGGAAACGGAAATTCCGGTGTTTACTATCAAAGTATGTGTACACGTAATAGCATGAACGTAATCCATAAATAACTGAATCCACGTACTACTACTGCATAGGAAAACAAAAATACAAAAAAAGCTGCAAAAAGTATATACCAAATGAAATATCCAGATATACATACATATCCATGTATTTGTGTGTGCAATCTCCTAGAACTAATTAACAGGCAACAAAAAAAAAAGAAAGTTCGTTTGTTCATTCGTTCGTTCGTTCACCATTTTAGATAGATTTTTGTGAATTTTTTATGATTTCCATTTGTGCCGTCCCCGCCCCCCTGTAACTAAGTACACCCCCTTCCCCTTCCATGTTGTAGGTACATTTTGTTGGAAAACCAAATCCAAATCATTCCAGTTTTCGTTTTTGCGTTGAAAGTGAATATATACAGAACATATACAGAATCCAGAACCACAAAATGGCGTGAACCGAGCGCGGTTCGTGGCTTTGTGCATAATTTTTGGCATTTGATAAACTTTTAAATATTAAACAAATCAAACCAGTGAAAGTACAGTTACAGCTCAAATAAAAAAAAAACAAATATACATTACAGCTTATTTATAAATATATAAATATTTATACAACTTTAACTCTCTTTTGTGTTCCATCATTTTTAAGTAGCTTGCCATTTGATTTGAGAGTTTTTGAAAATGTTCCTACAAGAATATACTAAAACCAAACAATTTGCTTCAAATGCGTTACAACAATATTTTCTACTATGAATTTTGTTTGTCATTTTGTTTAACTAACTGAAAATTAAAACAAAAACTCAAAATTGTAAAAAAATTTATTTCGTTTAGCGTTAATTGAGCAAAATGAAAAGCTTAAACAAAACCCAGACTAAAACAGAATTCATTTAATTTCTTTCCTAAAATATATATTCAAACTAAAACCAAAAAGAAAGACCAATACAAAAACCAAAGAACCAATACCCAATTTTGTTACAACTCAATTCAAGCACACTTTTTTCAAATTTTTTCCAACGCACTAAAAGTTTTTTGAATCCAAACCAAACCAAACAACAAATAACCCAACGACAAAGCGTTTCATTTTTTTGGCTCCAAGTCATTATACTCGTACCATACCCTTCAAATGCAAAAATATATTTGTACCATTTGTGTCATACAACAATCTACATGGAAGTATTACACTAGACATCAAATTCATTGTTTCATACAAAAAAAAACACAAAAGCATCTGATTTCTTTGTACTTCAAAGACAGCGCCTAGGAACTTTCCATGCAGACAAAAACTACTTGCCCTGAGGTTAAATTTGGAAAAAAAAAAACAGAAAAGAGCAGAAAGCAATAAAGAAATCCCCTCAAACAGAAAAAAACGAGTATACGAATACAAATTGATTGTGTTAAGACATTTTTTGTTGGCTTTGCTGCTGCTACTCGAATTTGTGTTTGGCTTATTCCGTTTTCCGTTTAAAATTTAATTATTTGCGTGTACATTTGTTGGTTTTTTTTTGAATACGTATTCATTTCATTTCTGCCGAGTCTGCAACGAGTTGTTATGTTCGTTTCAATGAACACACATACACACACACACAAAGAGTATTCATTCAGAAAACCAATAAAGTGTGCCAAAGAAACACTCGTTCAATCGGAATAAAATTTGCATAGAATCATGAGAGCTATGGATGCCTGAGCCGGGCACAAAGTGATGCCTACTTTTGAGGTGTACCCATACAGACAGCCATTCACCCACAGAAACATACACCCACCCACACACACACACACAAACACACACAGGAGTTAGAACATATCGTTGCCGATCCCCTTAAAAAGAATCTTTTTATCAGTAGGTTTTGGTAGTTTTTAAAGTCGAACAAATAACTTAAATAAATACCTTTATATTTAATAATAAATAAATATATCTCTAGAACCTAGTTGTGTTTTGCCAGCCCTGCGACCCTACGATTACGCCCCCCCTCAGACCACCAAGTAATACCCCATAAATCCCCTTATTGACTCTCACTTTCTACTCTCCGAATCTCCATTCTCCCCCCTGGATTACAGCCATAGGCAATAAACAAAATTTGTGGAATATTTGCATTTAATTTACGTTATTTATGTACATTTTTGTTGGTTTTTATTCAATAATTTTGATCATTTTTTTGTGTTGAGCTGCGGCGAGGGGAAGAGCGAACAAAAAGTTGGTTAATTAAAAAGCAATCGATAGCTGTCACCCGCGACAACCTGGTGGCTATCTGCTTTGCTGGCGGCCTCTGTGATTGATATTCTCATATGAACATTCGATTTGATTTGGTTATGGAAATATAAATGGGCATTGTTCCCCCATCCTCCCCAAAACGTAATTGAGTTGTGTGTTAGGCCCTAAGCGCCTATAATCATAACAGTTAAACATTAAATACAGTTCCATGTGTAAATTATATGTGAATGGAATAAATAAATAAGCCAATTGAGAGCGAAATTAAAACAAATAAATGAAATTAATTAAGAGCATAGAGCGGCAAATATGCACAAACAAAGGCAGAGCCAGAGCTCGCATTTATTTAACATTTTAATTAGTCCCAAAGTTCTCTCAATTGGCGTAATCAAGGATTTCACGTACAATTGGATGTGGATTGGAGAGGGCTTTAACCAGAACCAGAGCCAAACCAAATCATTTACCCGGCTAATGCAGTTTCACCAGGTTGGGGTCGACAGATGGAAGGGTGTGTGTATATGGGGTTCGGGTTCGGGTACAGATGCAGATGCAGATGCGGGTGTGGGTGTGGGTACAGCGGATAAGTCGAAAAATCCGAACCCGAATCGAATATGTTGAGAACGGTTGGGTAAATTGAAAACTAATGAACTATTTCAAACATTTTCTCCACGCCTGCCCTGCCCCGCTGTGGTCACTAAACTCTCTGTCCAACGATTCGACTCCGACTCTCCTGGGTAACATTTGCTCGATGCAAATGCAAATGGAAATGGAAATGCAAATCCCATTGCCACTGCCACACTTGGGCACGTTTCGGTCCGTTTGCCGATGCAGGTGGTCAGGATGTGGAAGTTGACCTCTCAACGGAAATAATCAAGCAACACTTTCAGGTGAGTGCCGCAAAGAAAAGCCCAAATCGAGGCACGCAGGACAATTCCAAGTGCTGCTGCAGCAGTACACAATTTTGAGCGCTTATTACTTTTTCCCTTTTCTCTGTTCACATCCCACTCCCAAAACAACCCTCCTTAGAGTACCTGTCACACAGCATTGGACACCTGCCGGGAAGATCCGTCCTGCTCGTCGTCCCTGCAGCCAATGCTGATGCATTGTGAACTGCATCGGTGCAATCGCAACGCGTGCATGACATCGCTGCAGGCCTTTTATAAGGGGCCGCACGAGGACCTCAATCTAGACATTGCCTTTTGTCTATGCAAGTAAGTGGCTGGACAGTCCAGCAGCAATTCCCCAAAAACCACCAGCAGCACCACCACGCACCACCAACAATCGCCAACAATTCTCTCATTGTTCGTCGCAGAAAAACCAGCAGCATGCAGCAGAACAGCAATCGGCACGACATGTGCATGATTGCACAGGAAAAACTGCATCCCGTCTGTGCACAGCGGCCGCCCGATAACAGTAATCCGGCCAGCTCCAATGGCATTTACTACCATCCACCGCCCGCCTGTCATGTAGTGGCCGAGAGCTGCAAGGAGGATCGCGAGTGCAGGTGGGTACAAAGGCCATATATCAAAAATTTACCGTTAAGCGGAAGCGGAAATATGCGCAGCGCAATGTAAATTTCTCGCCATGAAAACGATACACAAGTACATGGCGGTTATCTCTTTTAGTACCACGTAACGAGAGAGTGGAAGGGTATATCGAATCCTTGAAAACGTTTGCGTCAGGTAGCGCCTTAGGATATTCAGCCTGATCCCTCGATAAATAGACGTGTTGTCTCTTCTTCCCAATTTTTCCATCCCATTTTGGTTTTGCGCGATTTTTTATCTGTTATTTACCCAATAAAAATATCATTCTTCTCGGATAACTAATAAAATCAGTAAATGAAAAATAAATGAAAGGAAGGCAAACGAAAATAATCTCTTGAAGTATTGCCATTCCTAAATCCATTGAGAGAGGGTTATCAGAATTTCACGTAATAAAATATCAAATTAATTTGAGCAACGGGAATCCGATAGTCGGCCCAAACTTCCTTACTAGTGCAGTTTCTGGTTCCCTATTCGTTTTCAATTCAATTAAGGCAAATTGCATTTAATAGACTTAGTCACACGCTCGCGTTCATATTGAATTAGAAGCGTTTAGCCACGGCAAAGTCGGCGAAAGCCGCAACTTTGATGGCACTTTGCTAAACTCGTTAAATTGACAACGGCAACAGGAACAGGACCCACAGCCAACAACCGACAGGAGTGGCCAGGAGAGGTGCTACGGCTGGATTTTCTCTCAAATTTAGCAGTTGCAAGCAAGCGGGGCATAAAATTACCAGTTGGCTGTTGGCAGTTGGCCGGGAGACTGTCAGACTCCGCTCGCCAGACCATGCTCTTCATTAAACCAGGCTGCCATTTAAGCAGGCCAAGTTGCAGGCTGCGGCAAAGAGTTGACAGCCAAACTAAGAACCTCTCCAGCTAGGCTGGGCCAGACCGCGCGAATGTGTCAAACACAAAGTTAAGTTATAAATAGGATGCAACACCCACATGCAACAACAACACCATCTCCAGAGAGAGAGGGAGGGAGTGTGAGAGTGCGAGTGTGTGTTTGCATAGCTCTGGGGGCACAAGAGTGTTTGGGTGTTTGTTTGTTGCCATGTTACGGCTGAACGACCGCAAAGTACGTGGTCGTAGCTGTGGCTCTGGAAATTAATTGCCTTTTAAGTGAATCGCACTTGCTTTGGCAAACAACTAAATTGGACTAATGACGCTCATTTTGTATGCTGCAGAGAGACAGGGACAGGCAGTGAGCAGGAGAAGGTGGAGGTGGAGGTGGAGCTGGTGGTGGGTGTCTGCCCCATGCTTGAGAACTTCTATGCAACGTGTGCCCCTCCCTCACGCTCACGCTCTCTCTGTGTCGAGTGCTTATGTTGACTTATTACGTATACGACGGGTTGTGCGCCAACACGTGCCTGCGCCTGCCGAGAACCCAGGAGAGGGAGCTGTGTTCCAACTGAATGCCCATTTGTTTGGCTGCCGTTTCATTGAAGCTGCTCCGATGTCTTAAACTGCACTTGGCCGGCTGCGTGCTGCAACTTTTCGTTGCACAAGCGACAGCACGCAGTGTACTACCAGTCCAGGCTTACAATCTCCCAACGATTGCGTCAGCGGTTGATTGGGCCGACGCTGACGCTGACTCGGAGAAATATTCATCTTGTAAGTGGGCAAAGTTTCAGCGAGGCTAATGGGGGAAAAAAGTTGCGAAGATTGCATAAAAAAAGGTGGGCTCAGAAAGAGTATTCAAGGCAGCTTCGCCATAGAAAATTCCTCAAAGCAATTATGAGTTTTTTCCCATGGAAATATTTCTTTTTTTCCTTTTTGAAACGATGCCCCTGGAGACTTAAGCTTAGGGGAAATACAATCTGCTTTACAGCGATGCATCCGATGCATTGAACCCCAATTAGGCTGCAACCAATCTGATTGGAATGCTAACGACTCAGCTATGAGCCTCAGTCGATAATCCGCAAGTGAAATATTACGCATACGTCGCATGGCACTTGACAAAATCTCACCCAGATTCCAGAAACCAGGAGCCTCGTAAATTTTGTAGCGGAAGAAGCATTTGCCCAAGACTATGAAATGCAGTAGAATGCCGAGAGTAATTTCAGCATAAATTGGACGACATCAATCTCAGGCCAGGGTGCTGAGAGAATGTGCCACCGACGACTGCAGTGCAGGTAACGGTAACTGGCACTCATTCACAGACATCACATGTAGAGGGGACGAGGCATGCAACTGGAGCTAACTTGCGCATGACAGCAAACCTGAAGACATAAACAGAGACATTTCCTGCATGGGCATGGGGATGGGCATTGCCTTTGAGCAGCTTACACTCGGGTTTTTTTATTCTGTTTAGCATTATCTAAACTTCGTGTTTCTCTCACTTCTTGGGGCAGGCTCAAGCTGGAGTACTACGAGCAGGCCTGCGCCGTGGACAGCGTCACTAAGAAGTGTGCCGGGCGACCCAGCGGCTGTCGAACGGCAATGATTGGCATCCTGGGCACTATGCTGCGGACCACCTGTGCCTGCCAGGGCACCGATCCCCAGCATCTGTACCAGTGTGTGGGCTGGCGGCGTCTGTTGTGGATGAATCCGTGTGTGGGTAAGTGATCTCTATCCACTGTACCTCCTGGAGTCATTCCTCGATACTTTTAATACTTTTTTTTTTAAATATACACATCAATTCAGTGCAGAATCCTCCTACTGGAAGTTAACTTTACTTTATATGTCCCTTTATCTTAGTGACAGCTTACTGTATACATTTCCTGCATCCTCACTAACCGACAATTTTCCGCTCTTTGACAGTTGAGGCTCAAAAAGATTTCCATATGAAGCGATTGGCTGAGCTGGGTTTCCTTACCACCACCACAACAACGACGACGACCACGACGACAACAACAACGACAACAACCCGGGCACCACCACCCCCACCGCCACCACCGACCAGCACAACAACGACGACGACGACGAGCCTGCAGCCGAAGCAAACGGCCCGGAAGCCGGCCACGCACATCTTCAAGGACTTCAATGCGGTAAGTAGGGTCCAGGTCCAGGTACAGGTCCAGGTCCAGGCGGGGCATGTTTGAATCCTAATTGCCCCACTGCGGTCAACTAGTGGCCGTCCATTCAGCGCTACCCGATTTTAACAAGCATCAACAACAGTTACCTGTCCAATTCTCCCTCTCGCACCCCATTCTCCTTTCTGGGACTGCGACTATCAATCCATATAGTTTGTCGGTCCGGTTTCTGTTTTCCAATCAGCACTCAATCAGTGGCTCTATAGGGGAGACGGCGGCGGCGGGTACAATATGCCACAACATACCAACCAGACCAAAGTCCACATCCAGCTCCACTCCGCCTCGCTTCGCTTCGATTCTGGTGCAGAGCCAGGGCCCAAGCCAGGGTCTGTTGCTGGTTCTGGTTCTGCTTTTGGCCCAGTTCCTCCGGTTGGCAAACCGACAAAGCAATCAATTCCTGACCTGCAGCTGCACCAGAAGCAGCAACAGCAGCAAAAAGATTAAGCCCCATACACAAAATATTCGCATTCAAACTCTTTAACATCTTTTCGTCCTTCCCTTTCATGTGGCAACAACAACAACAACTATAACAATAACTGCGAACAATTGCAACAATGAACCGCAACGAAAACCACAAAAAATGCAAATAAATAAATAAAAATGTACGAAAACAAAAACAAAAAAAATCAACGTACACTGCACAACAAAATTGAAAAACCACGAAACGCAAAACCAAACAAAAAACAACAAAAAAAAATGGGGGAAATCGCGGACGAACGGATGGAAACAGCAGCCAAAAGAGAAATCAGAGCCAGCATCGGTAGAACACAATTATCTCGATCCGCCCGATTCGATACCGTTACCCAGCGTAAACGTCGAGAGCGGCGGAAATGGCGGAAATGACGATTATCACAACGGCAATGCCAATGGACACGGAAATGGCAATGGCAATGGCCACGGCAATGGCAACAGCAACAGCAACGGTAGCGGCAATGGCAATGGCAGCCGACGTAAAAATGGCGGAAAGGGACGTGGCAGTGCCGGCAGTGTAGATTTCGATGATCCAGTAATTTTCGTTGACCCAAGGGAAACAACAGAGTTTGTGGGCATCAGCATCACAGAGCCGCTGACCACAACCACAACAATGGCAACCACAACAACAACGCAGCCGCCAAGTAAGTAAATGCAAGTGGGTTATAAATTGGAACTGGGTGACAGAGTCGCTGGAGTCCAGTTGGGACCTCCTCTTCCTTGATGTATGCACACGTGTTCGCTTATATAAGAAAAGTTTATATTTTAAACAAACATGGCACGACTCTCTCATGCCTAATTTAAAGTTTTTACCAGCTTAATACCAATTATGGGCCCCTCCTCACACACCTTGTATAGGGAGGTAGGGTTTTCCCACCAATCAGTCATCCTCGTGTTTGGGATTCGTTTCCGTTTTGAAAGTCCTCCACATAATTGATGCGGTGGCTGCGGTTGTTTGGCTAATTGAAAGCATAACTCAGCGCCGGACCATCATTATTATTTTAATATTTTGTGCAAAAATCATTTAAAATTCAGTATCCACATTGGTTACCCCCATATCCGCTTGCATATTTGTACGACTATTCGTGTGTGTTTGTGTCTTTGTGTGTGTCTGTGGCCGGAAATGAGTTTGCTTTCGGATGATGTGGCAATTATGTGCGGCCTTCTCTCTAGTGAAAAGTTCGGCCAGAATGTGTCTTGCGATCCTAGGTACATTTCAAATCCGATTATGCGACTATACACGAGTATGTTACATTGTGTGTCCAAACGCACACACGTAGAGTGGGGATACCCATCAAACATATCACTCGACTGCATTGTGATAATACTTCCGTTAGTTAAAATCTCCGACAGAGGACATCGTTTATTGTCCATTCATTTATCAAACAAACTCCAACGGAGATCCAGCGAAAGGAGAGTGAGAAAGGGGGTGAGGGCAAAACGTGTTTGCCAACATCATTAAAAATGTAAATGAGTTTGTTTGTTTGCCATCCAGTCCATCAGTCCGCCCATCAAACGGTGTGTCCGAGAGCCCAAAACGTGTGCCAGGCCCCAGTTGGGCTGTCAGACAGTCTGTCAGTCTGTGTGGTCAACTCGCCTGTTGTTATTATTTAGACACTTGGGACATTTGGCTTTGAATTTTGCATGAAATGTTGCTGTACCCCGGCGGCAGATAGAGCCTGTTTGTGTCTCATCTATAATTGATTTTCGTTGGCAGTGAGGCGGAAATTTTAAAACTATATTTAACTATTGTAGAGCTCAATTATTTATGCACATTTCGCAGCGGCTTTATTGGTAAAGTTTTTGGCAAAATGGATTTGATTAGTGAAAGCCCAGGGTGCCAGTTAGACTGACAGTTAGTCAGAATTTAAGATTGCAAAGCCCGGCCCATTGTCCGTAATTAAGTGGAAGGAAGTCGAAAGGTCTCCGCTCCAACTCAAGTCTCGAATGTGAAAATGTGTGTTACATAAACACACATTTGCACCCTCTCCAGCCATAAACTTCAGCCTGGAAAAACTCGTAATGGCGTTGATGACATGATGAATACTCCACATGAGTGGCGGACATCCGTTATTTGAGAATGAGTGGCAGGGTCGCATTGTGTACGCTGCCTGCCACCAACCAAAAAAAATTTAAAGGACTCGACTGTCTGTGTGTGTGTGCATGCTTGGTTTTGTTTGTGTCTGTGTGTGCCATGGCTGCAGCTACACAAGGCAAGACTATGGCCCACACAGACATGGCCACACCACAAGCTTAGTTAGAAGTGAAAATTGCATTTAATTGAATGTTAAATGTAGCAAAGTAGTGAAAATTGAATTATACTTCAAAATGAATGATTTGAGTTAGTTTTTCTTAAGACATTAAATAGTGAATATTTTCGGGATTAACAAAAAATAAGCTGTATCGTGAAAATATAGAATAGAGACAAATCAGCTTTCTGTAAAATAAATTTAATATTCTTTTTACCCCCTTTAGGAAACTGTGTGGTTCAACGTCCTTACCAATCGGATCAGCTGATTCGAGAAGGCAGCAGCAAACGGGTGAGTTTGGATCCATCATATTCCACACACACTTTCCCCCAAAAATAATTGTGCAGTCGTGATCAATTAACAGCTATTAAAGTATTATTTAATTTGAATGGCACTTGCAAGTCAGTGCAAAATTTATGTATTTAATTTTGTGTGTCGTTTTGGATTACATATTTGTTGGGGCTTTTTCTGTTGGAGTTGAGAAAGCGCTTTTTTGGCGCATTTACATAACTAAAAGTTAAGCCAACGGCAAACAGCAACGAAACGTGAAAAGCCAAACGGAATGGCAGCGGAAAGTGGAAAATATTTATGTGGAAAAGCTGCATTTACAGCTTACATACGTGTCAGCACGTGGTAAAGCAGCAAATAAAACAAAAATATAACTAGAATGGGAGCAAGAAATGATAATAAGAAATTAATTTCACTTTCGACTACGAGGGACTTAAATTATTATTATACATGACGTCCGCGTAATATTAGCCTTAATCGGAGCCCTTATTCACCGTTTCTTTTCCTGTATTCTGGGGGGATTTATTTTCAGATCTACTCTTTGGACGACGCCGAGTGCAGCGAGCTGTGCAGCTGCGGGGAGTCCCTCACCCTGACCTGCCACGCCCTCTGCGTGCCATTCGCCCCCTGCCGCACGGCCCTGGCGTTCTACAGCCACGCCTCGCCCGCCTACCAAGCGTTCCGCGGTCGCTGCCTCTGCTACTCGGGTCGCTTCATCTGCATGAAGCCGCCGCTCGGGGAGTACATCCTGCCAGGTGAGTCGCGACTTTGGCTACGTCACTGCCCCATTATGGAACGTGTCGGGGGTCCGCCACGGGTTGAGCACTTAACGATTATCGCCGGCGACAGGCGATGACGATGCAGGGCTGTCAAGTACGCAGCATTTTTGCGGCTCCTCCTACTCCCTTTTCACGGCACCAACGCATCTCTATTCTAGTTGAAAAACCTTTGTCGGGGGCTTCATCTTCTTCACTCTGTAGAGCACTTCAGGCCACATTTGACACAAAAACCCCTTGTGGGTGCAGGGTGCAGGGTGCAGGGTTAAATGTTGCGTGGTTCTTGTCCATGCTTGCCACATGCCACTTGCGTGCGTTTTTCTCCGTGCGATGGCCACCAGTAAATTACGTTTGCTGCAATTGATGTTGCATTCTCCCCCCTATTTATTTCCTTCTTTTACCAGGTGGCGTCTTCTTGCTGCTGGGCTACAGTGCTGCAGATGAGGCACTGCTGCGACCACACACCAATCTGGGGGTGCAGGATGCCGTTCGTGCCCTGCAACAGTACGTAACCACATACATCGATAATCAGGTAAGCCAGCGAAAGAACTATGGCCAACAATGTACGTATATTAATTGCATTTCGCTGATGCTTTCCACTCCACTTTCCACTCTACTTTGACCTGGCGCAGACCCAGTGCACGCTGACGCTCTTCAATATGACCGAGGAGAACATCATCATTGCTGCACGCCTGCCGCACGATGGTAAGCTCAAAGATATTGAGCTGCTGCGGAAAGAGAAGGTGGGTCAAAATGCCAGAGGCCACACAGAGACAGACTCCAGCAAATCTATTTCCTTTTCCCTAATAATCCATTTACCCAATAACCCAACATTTATGGCTTATCTGGCTGCTTGCAGGACGAGTGCACCGCGATTCTGAAGACCATCAGTCATCAAATCAATACCGAGCACAATGAGCTACAATCCCACCGACTGCTGAGCATTTTCAAAATGTCCGAAGTCGAGGTCATCTGGCCGGAGAGCACGAGTGCCGCCCAGAGTGGGCATGGGCAGGCGCGTGGCTGCCACCGGCTGCTTCACCTCGCGCTCCTCCTCTCGCTGGCCTATCTCTCCACGACCACGCTGCGTATGAGCGATGCGAGCAGAAAGGGCCGGCTAGGGCTAGCGACATGACAGCCGCATAGCTAAGGGCTGAGGATTGCAATTGGATAACTGTACGTAGTAGATATCTGTAAGGGCGGGAGTGGTGCAACTATATACGATATACGGATCGTGTGTAATGATAGCTATAACTTAATATATGCCATGACAGGCATCGGGGATCGGGGAGTCGAGTGGTAAAACGTATCTTATATAGCGTAGCGTATGATATGAATATATGTTGTATACATTTAGGGGCTAGTTCTGTGTTTAGCTGCGATTTTTGTAATGCTTTGTTGTTGAACCCTGACGATGTTGCCGATGTCTGTTTTGATACGTATGTGAAGCATTACGATAGAGTACATACGAGTATATACAATATAGAACTCAACCTAGATTTATCTATACTTTAACGTGAAAAGTAAAACTGCTGTCTACATAATAATATTCTTAGCTAATAACAAAAACAGACACTCGAGAGTTGGATTTGATGTGGCCTGTACATAGAATGGGTTTAAAATATGGTACTACCCGTAGCTAGTGTTTTATACGGTAAACAATATATATATACACTCTGTCAGTCATTCATCATTATCATACTCACTGCAGGCAATATTCCATTGCTACTTTTTGTTGCTATTTAAGCTCTATAAAGTTCTTGGCCGCCTCCATTAAAAAGAATTATTAACCGCCTTAACAATGTTTATTTCTCATGCATACTCCTTTCCTCTCTTTTGATTTTTAATTACATTTTAATGTGTGCGAACGGTCGGAACCGGTCGGTCAGGCGCAGGCCTTTTCCACAGCCAACACCAACGGCCAAGCGAATGAACTCATTTAACACTCCCAAGCGAAATATTATTGTTAATTTATTTCACCGTTTTCCGTTTCGTTTGGAGGCGCGAAAACAATTACGGTTTCATTATCCATTATGCGTTCTGCATTTCAATTGTTTCCACAAACTCACACACACAGCTCTGTCGCAAAGCCGCAGGAAGATCTCCGGCCAACAGCCATATTCGCGCCTCGTTTCAACAGGTTTCATTGCTATCCCACAATCCCGATTAGCATTTCCGTTTTTCTGTATATAACGTACAACCGACAACTTAAAAAACTCAATTAACGTAATTAAATACTAACAGTACATATCAATATGAACACCTAAACAAAGTTTACACACAAAACCAAGTTCTTACAATGCCCCTGCTCGAATCTTTTGTATATAGTTCTTTATAACAATATACAACGATATACATAATATAACATACGATAAATATACAACAGTTATGGATATGAAACCATCAGATAAATTGAACTGTATATCGATTGAAACTTCAGTTGAGCCTTAAATGAAATATGTAAAGAATACAACTATTGTAAATAGTATGGGGGGAAAGTAGCAGAAGTATAAGGAGAAGAACAACACCTGGGTGAATGAAAATTCTATGAATATTAATTGAGTGTTCGACACACAGACACACACTCAAACACACTCACACTAACACACAAACACACTCTAAGCCTAAGCTTGACCATTTGACAAAGAGACAGCAGTACGAGTATCTTTTTGTCACATACTTTGTGGCGGAGAGCAATGTGGAAATGTGCGCATAACGAAAATGGTCACAATCATGAAAAAATGTCTTCCTTAATGCATATACATGGCGGTATGTATTATGTTTATATACATATAAATATATATATATAGTATATATATACCTATACAATATACAATTTCTGGCAAGACCATAGCCTGCGCTTCAGTTAGGAAAATGATAATGTAATATACGATTATATAGTGCATATATAGCAAGGGGCTAAACCATATCATTATCAAATATCCTTGCAAATTATACCACTGTTGACATAAAACTATGAACTAATCCCAGCATATCTAAGCAAATATACCCCTAACTAATTATACATATTAATATATACAAAATATACATACAGTACGAGTAAAGTTATAAACGTTAGAGAGCATTGGCAACTACTTTAATAGTCTCTAGAGAAAAAGCAACGCTTTAACCTTAAAATAAAAAAATACATCTAGCAAAAAGTGTGTAAAGTTTATTGAGAACCTGCTTAAGGCATACTATATTATAGCTAAATATTAGACGAATTTAAATCTAACCAGCCAGGCCAGCCCCAATAACAGCCGCAGTCATAGGCGTGACAAAGATGAAGCAGAGGAGGGGAAACTGTATCGTTAGGATTATGGGAATAATAAGTGGAGCTGTTGTTCATTTGCTGGGCAACTGCATATCGTTTTAATGGCTACTATATCGTTATCAGTTGGGGGTATATCGGAGTCCACTCGAGTGTATTGTTTCAGCCCGTCACTCGGGGTGCGGCACAAGACAAAGCGTAGCTACAATGTAAAGTACCGTTGAAGAAAATAAATGATAAAAATAGAAAGGAAAACGTAAGGAAATTACAAAATATACGCATTAATGTAAAAAGCAAAGAAAATGAAAGAAATAACAACTAGCACACAAATACGAATCCCTAGTATGGATGCATAAAAAGTAGCATGAACTTAAAGCAGAGCATAACTCTGGCAATTGTGCATCGAGCATACTTGCATGAGAAAAACCTTAAGTGGAAACCTAAACAGTAAACAGTAAATAGGATCTATACGATATGTTAGGAATACATTTGTGGGCTTTATGTTAGCGTATACAACCAACTGAAGTACATGGATAAAGTTAAATATAAATTATGAAATAAAGCGAAACATAAATGAGAAACCAAGCGATATTTGTAATAAAACATTGTAAGAGAAACAAAAAACAACAAAATATAGAAAGTAAAATTAAACAATCGACTTTTAAAGTTTTCTGGGTTCTAGGCTGGGGTTCTATTCTGTTCTGATCTGGATTTTAAAGCTAATGGAAACTGTTTTCTGGTAAGTAAAACCGTTCACTTTTGTGGGCCACGTGCGGCTCTCGATGTGCACTTCATTATTGACCCCCAAAAGCCCCACAGCGATCGGCAACTAAGTATGTGACACTATTGAGTCGAACAAAGCCAGGACTACAATGGAAAGTATACGTACAAGGCGGAGAATACGTATGCAACAAAGACAGCTGGAAAAAAGACCTGCTTCAGGAGCAAACATATCCATAAACAAGGCTACAGCAAAACGAGCCAGAAAAGAAGAACATGTTTGGTGACCGAAACTTTGCATACCCTTACAGATCCATCGTTACTCTGACAACTATATGATATAGGACGCTCGGTTCAGATACATATCGACTGTGCTATGTGAACTTATACATATTTTAGGGAAGCGGAAATTAAATGACTAGCTACACAGCAACCCACAAACAGATGTATCTTAATTGTTTGATTATGATCAAGGCTATATACATCAAATAGTGTCGGAAATACTGGATAAAATTCGAATACCCTCTGCCAGGGTATAACAAGAAAAGAATAAAGAAAATGGAAAAAAAATAAAAAGAAAAAGCCACACAATGCTTTTGTATTTTTGCAAGGAACAAAAGATGAGCAGAAGACAAAGACACTTGCTCAAGGCAACGCCACGCCGTTTCATGGCTTAAACTCAAGTTCCCAGGAACCACTCCACTGCGCCGCACTCGACGACACAAACACACCCATCCAGAGAGCCAGAGCGCCAGAGAGCCGGAGAGCCAGAGAGCAACAAAGAGTAAGGTCAATCATTGGAATTTTGCCAGTTAATTCGCATACAAAAGGCGCTGGCCCAGAAGAGAATGAAAATAGCACGAGGCAAGAGTTCCTGCTCTGCCTCTGTGCCCCCTGACCTGCCACGCCCATTATGTGCATACCGGGTGGCTGAGTTCGGCATTTATACTTCCACTTAATTAGGTAATAAATGATTGAAGAAATTATGTCTAGACGTGAGGACAATTTCGATGTCTTGGCCTGGGGGCCACATACTTTGACTGGGAGCCAATTCATTTCTGGCACGTGAGGGGTTAAAATGTTACGAATTTCCACACAATCTCACAACGCCTGAGAGAGGGAGGGAAGTGTGGGAACACACACACAAAGAGAAAGAGAGGAAAACAATCACATATGGGTGTGTGACTCATATACATAAATTCGAAAGGTATTTGGTTTGATTTGACAGCAAGGAAAGGAAGATTGTAAACAATTGTTTGTGTTCTCTTTGTTCGCTTGTATTCAATTTGTTATACTTGTACCTGCCGCGGCTAAGTGGCAAAGTTTTCATACATTATCTATACACTTACATAAATAATCAGCTTCACATAGATACATATATTTGTTCACATTTAATATCATTCACAGGGGCAGAACGATGGCTGAATAGCAAAACTGAAAATGAACCGTAATGAATGCGGGGAGGCACTGAGTGAGTGTATGCGGGCTTGCCAGTTCATTAAAATGGCACAAATGCTGAAGGTCGATGATGTGGGGCCTATAGTACACAGATACAGCGTAAGGATGGACGCACTAGAGATGTGCATCTGGGCCGTGTTTTCTCTTCTCTTCTGCAAGTCTTACCAACCCGAATGGAACGAAAAGAAAACATTTAAGCTAAATTTATTTCTTCCGAAATCTAGGTATATCTTTATTCGTGATTTTGATTTTGAAAATGAAACAGTCTTCGCCCATCTCTAATTCTTTCATACTCGTTGATACTCGTACTCGTATCTAGTGTTCCAGAGAGTGCGTGGCCGTTTTGCTGTTGTTGCACGCACATTTATCAGGCTGCGATGATTACGTGTTTCCCATTTTATGGCTAAAACTGTTGCGCCTACAACTCTCCGTCCATACCCTCTCCCCAGCGCTGCTGAGCTGCTGGGGTAAGTGGGTCTCTGTCTCTGTCTCTCTGTCTCTCTGTCTGTTTGTGACTCTGTTGGTGTTGCTGTTTCTGTGGCTGCTGCTGCTGCTGGCTTTGTTCTACTTGGAATTGCCTTTTATTTTGCGCTAATTGAAGTTGCTGCCATCATATATACATATACATTTTTTTTCTTTTCCCCTCCCCCACAAGCATAGCCCACATATCCTCGTGCTGTTTGCTTTTATTGCCGCTTCTATGTTTTGCCTGTTTTTGCAATTTTAATTAAAAACGTGTTTATAACAGCGCATAATGCTGATGAGTGAGTAGAATAATTTATTTCGAACATAAATAAAACCATATATGTATGTATGTATGTATAGAGCCTGGACTAATGCGAAAAGGCAAGTGTGCTGGCTGTCAGTTGATTTGAGTTGAGGTAATTAATGGCCAGATCCAAGTATTTAAATCGGTTTATCGTCTCGCAATTGTTTAAGATCCTTTCAGCATTCATACAGAACATATTTTTTTCTACGTACATTTACAAGGGCTTGCTCTATAACAACGGATTTACGTTTAATAGCTGCTTTAAGGTGGAAAACTTTATTAATTGCCAACCGACTTCGATAGGGAAAAAACGCAGTTAAAGTCGAGCTGAAACTCGTGTCGACATGGCCATGCAAAGATGCAACATTTTCCGCTGCAATTTATTGCGAATACTCGTACACTCGTACAGAAGAGTCCCTACTTGGCTGGCGCATTTACACATTACGAATTCCTTTGCATAACGCTGTGGGGAATGTATATTGCCAGGCAGTCAGGCTGAGTGCTGAATGCCTGAGAAAGAAGCCGTGGCCATAGCCACCGCCACAGAATCCTCAGCAGGAGGCGCCGCAGCAGCACAAAGAATTCAATTGAATTGATATTCAAATGCGCACTGCCAGCACACAGAGAGGGAGAGGCATCCATTATTTGTCGATTTTACACATGGCACATAGGAAAATGTAGAAATGAAAAAGAAGGAGGAAGTCATCTATGCATAAAGTATAGGTATGGTATGTACATAGGTATTCCAGGCAAGTGCAAAGTCCCGATTCTAGCTTTCATTAGAGCGCTACGGTGGCCAATGATCAGTGAACATTTTTTGATGGCCTGCAGTCGCAAACTATTTTTACGCCATTTGCCAAAAAGCCAGGCCAACACAGGCCAGGCCCAAGCCCAGGCCCAGGCCCGACCACCTTTGGCTCAACAAAACATGGCCAGGACCCTCAGGAGCTGCATTTGCATAACTCGCTGCTTCCCAGAGAAGAACAAAGCCGAAGAGGAGTGGAATTCAAGAGAATATCGAAGACAGATAGACGGCTCAGGCTCCGGCTCCGGCTCCGGCATAGTCTCAGCGTTCGATGCGCTCCAGACAAGCAGCCAAGTGCAGAAATAACACAAAATAGATGGCAATGCAAGAGGCAAAAGAAGACTAAAAAATACAAAAATATATGTGTATACTATGGGGGAAAAAAACTGCTAAGCAGCCAAATACTCGAGCATTTGCAAACGCGGCAAAGTAGCGAAAATTTGCAAATTGATTGCATTCCTGTGCCGAGCCAGAAGCCAGGAGAAGGTCGAGGAGAAGAGGAGAAGCTCAAATATGAAATCTTCGAGGAGTGCAAATTTTGCACATTTTTTCTGGCAACTTTGGGAATGCTTCTTCCAATTGCCAAAACAAAAGTCAAAGACCCCCCACATACATACTCGTACATATCCAAAGTGCAAGTTTATTACATTCCGCGACCCACTTGGAGGGTCGTGCAGCTGCAGCTCCCACTGCCACTCCCATTCCCACTTCAGCGAAAACCAAATTATGCAAATCTCAAGTTTAATTAGGAAAAGCACAGCTCAACTTTAAATCAATTTTCTCCTCTGTCTACCGCTTTTTCTATTCGGTTCTCTGCTTTTTATTTTATTTGTGCGCTTCATTTGAGCATCCCCATAAAATATTCAGACACTTTGACACACTTTGGTTGTCTGATCTGGCGAATGTACAGAGTAGAGAGTGGTTCGGACTTCGGTTGAGGGGCAGACAAAACCCAAAAACGGTACAAGGCAAATTCTGTTGGCCAACAAAATGACACTTAGTGCAAAACAGGAGAACACATGCCTAATAAATAATTCAGTGCGCAACAAGCGGACAACAAGCGCACTTGTGGCACCACCACCCACCCCCACCACCCTGCCACACTGCTACGCTCCACACCAAACCACTCCAGCACCATTCTCTCTTACCATGTCTGACAGCTGTTCCTGGATTGTGCCCAACGCATCCATATTCACACAAGATTGAAATCTAGTCAGATGTGTTCGCTCCGCTCAAGTGTTGCGTGTTATTCAATGTCCTTCAAGAGTGCCCTGTATCGTTCAGGCTCTCTGTCCATCTGGCTCTCCGACCTGATGACCAGGTCCACGGAGACATATGCGGGTCATTTGCTGTGCGACGACATCATATTTGAGAGATTTTCGTAGCCAAAGATATGTATCTCTTTGCAGAATTTTGCTACCAGGCTCTGGCTCTGGTGTACAAAAGAAACGAAAAACAATTCAATAAAGCAACACGAAAATCTAATACTGAGACACGGAAATGCTTTTAGCCAGGCCAAAATTCGTCGAAATATAAACCGGGCAACGATGAAAAATCCTCCAAGCTCCTGCTTCCTTCGACAAGCTGTGTATCTACGAATGTGAGTGTCTTCAAGTTTCTTTGTTTCTAATGAAGTTGGGAACTTTCTGCCATATAGGTAAGAATTATGATTTATCAGCGCCTCAGTTTTATTGATATTTCAAACCCGGACAGTTACAAGAAAATAATTTTGTCAGAGCTTGAAGTCGAGGTCGTAAAAGTGAAAGATGAGGCTCCGAAAAAATCATTTAGCATAATGATTAAAATAAATCATAATGTATAGAAAGAGAGTGATCCTAAGGAGGAGAGGGATAAAGAAGAGAAGCTAAGCGAACATATGCAAGTGCAGACATTACGTATACGCCACGTAGCCGGCCACGTCCAGCCTCAAACACACACTCTCCTCTCTCCCAGTTACAGCCTGAGATCCGGCAGCAAACAAGCTAAATGCAAACAGACAAACAAAAATGATTTATAAATTGGCAAGACGTGCATAAAATGCTGAGCAGCAGTAGAAAAAACTGTTCCACTGCATACATAATGAGCCTCAGAGCGAATACGATTCCCAGACCAGACCAGACCAGTCCAGGACCGTCCCAGACCAGACCAGGCCATGCCCCAAGCCGAACGGACGCGGGAGATGGGGCGACCAGGAAGTGGCATTTAAATGCGCGCATTTATTCACTTATAAATGCTACAAATAAAAATATGCTAAGGGAAAATATGCTAAAAAGTCAGACCAGCCACGAAAAAAAAAAAACCCAGAAAAAGATGAAACAGGGGCAAGTGTGTGGCCAGAACTTACTGCAGAAAGTGCCATAATTGTGTGTCTCTTTCCCTCTCTCTCTCGCTTCCTTGCCACCATATCCCCTCTTTAAATCTCATTTGGCCTGCAGCGGCAGAGGAATTTCTTAAAAGTAAGAACCAAAAAATATCGAAACGCAAAACGAAGACCGAGGCGTAGACACACTTCCAAACTGATACTTACATATATGATAGAGACAAGCAACTGTTTGGTAAATTATATTTAGTATCATATACGTTTGCCCACCGAAAGAGGTCGACATAGCTATTGGACATTGACTCAACTAATAACTCTATATGGTTCTTTTCACGTAATCTATCTAGCGCGAACTGCTCCAATTAGAAACTGCTCCGTTTCAGAATTCTGGTCAAAGTTGTAATACCCTCTCCAAGGGTACTAAAAGAAGACCACTTTCTGGGACGCTGGCTCGGTTACTGTAAGACACAAGTGTGGCTGTTAGAGGCAGCGCCAGCTAGCCAGATACTATCGCCATGCCATGCATGTCGCTTCACACCAGCAGAGATGCACGCATACACCAGCAGGAAAAGCACCACACACAGATACACAGAAACACGGACACACGCATGGAACGCACGCACATATGCCATGAATTTCATTTAGTTTGTACGTGTGTGCGTTAGTTAATATTACACACGATGGTGTGTCAGTGTCTGTGTCTATATGTGGCTTTAAATTACCTCAACCATAAAGTAAACTTGCAAACCCATACGCACACATATGGAGATGGAAGCACGTTTAGCCCCAGCAATATGTTGTTGATGGCATTTTAAAGATGTTGTCTTTCGGTTTTGTAAAATATTGTAATTAGCTTAAATCACCTTTAAAATGAAAGCGATAGAGGCAAATAAAAGGTCAATCAGAAAACTATCAAAATACCCACAGGCCGTAAAATAGTAAGGCTTAGAAATTGTATTCACACTCACATTTTTGGCCATAAAATATTTGTATAATTCGCATACCACAGACACCTCCTTTCATATTTCAATCTTTGTGTTGTCTATTAGCTTCTATATAATTAATGATATAAGGTTTAATTTCTTATTCGGTATTTATCTTTATCTGAGTTTGTGTATAATTGTAAATAATTAACCAATCACAAAACCATCAATCTTTCCATCAGTTTGACTCTGACCAAAACTGCTCCCTGGTCCATAAAGTGCAGAATTTGGCTGCCGTGTCTTTAGGAATCACGTTCTTTAATGGCTGGCAAGTATTTTAGCTTTGGAGATGGCGTCAAATCTCAACAAGCTCCGTGAAATTTCGTTGCATTTAAAATGCGCTCCCGGAAAGAGCCTCTGCCCACTGATGATAATGCAGCACACGTGCACTAAAATGCAAGAACTTGAAATATTTATAAGCTAGCTGGCAGATAAATCAGAGGCGCCTGCCCTCAAGCTGTTTTGCAGCTAAATGAAGAAAAATGAAGCGCGCAGTGTTGCCGCACAGGCTCCAGGCAAGAAACTGTCAAACTGCCAGGCCGGGGCCGGAGGCTGCCAATGTGGTGTGGCTGTGTGCACTTTGCTGATGGATTTCCAGGGGAGATTGCCTCCAGACTCAGATTGATGGCGTCAAAGCGAGAAGCCAGCCCAAAAACTGGTGTAAAGGTCAAATTTATGCGCGGTGAAAGTGTTCACAAAGTTCAGGACGATGATGTGTTTAAATATTTTACGATCCTGCCTTCAAAGACGGGCATAAATATGTATGTGAGTGGCAAAACGTGTTGCAGTCTCCAGGATAGGCTCATTAGGCTCTGCTGCTGTGGGACAGCTTTTAGCGTTCAATTAGCCCACTGCAGTGGGCGAAGTACTAGGAAAAACTAAAGACCTAAACTCTGTTGGCAGCTGTGTTGCCAGGCAACACCCCACCCGAAGATTCGCAGGTCTTTCTAGAGCCCCTCCAAGGCTCCTCTCTTTCAACGCTTATTTACTTGTCAATTGTAAATTGTTTTTCATGTTTTTTCCCGCTTTTCTTTTTTCCTCTCGTTGAACACTTTTCACTTTGGTGATTTGTTGTGCTCTTTGTTTATCCCAGAAATCGAAAACATGTCGAGCACTTCCCGAATTCCCGAATATTGATACGCCTGTAAGTGTGCCACGAGAATTCCCCCAGGTGGGGCTCTCTCTGCTGACAGACTACCACGGATTTAAAGTGACAGCCCGGCTGGATGGCGGTGGCTTGCTGTCTGGCAGGTGGGGCTTTGGAAAAGCAAATGCCAATAGGCTGTAGTCTGTAGGCTGTAGGCAAAATCATCTTCTAGGCATCCCCAAAAAAAGGAAATGTGTCAAACGTCAATCTAATTTCATTTTAACGCTCGACCAGATCCATCCATAGAAAGCCGACAGAGTTTAGGCTCTGACTCACAGTGTGTTTGCAATACTTATACATATATAGATTTTTCAACAATTTGACAAATCGCATGTTGACATTTGTTGACGTCACACACAAACACACAAATACACGCTCGGGAACGTGACAAAGGGGATAGCAACTCGTCCTTATCCCCATCGATATCCCTCTCCGTTTGGGGAGGTTACAATACAACAATTCTAAATCACTGATGACGCCAATGGATGGCATCTGTAAAACTCAATGAATTGGAAAATGTTATGTTAGCTGCCCCCATTACTCACACATACACACGGCAGCAGGTGCCTTTACAAGGACCTTCTTAAGAGCACAAATTTCAAATTAAATAATTATATTCACATACGAGTGTTTAAAAAATTGGTAGCTATTTCATTACCTTCATCAATTCAGAAAAAGATCATCAGCAGAGTCAATTTCTATCTGTGACAGTATTTTTTCACAGGATAACATTCCTTAGGTGGCCGATAGAGTTTGCGACTGAATATACGATATATTAAGAAAAAAATTCATAAGTATTCAGAAAAGAATTCGTAAGCTGGTCAAATCCAAATCGGCTAAAAAGTTAAACTAAACAAAAGGAATGGTTTCTCTTTTGAGTTCTAAGAACGAGAATAATCAAAAAGATTCACAAAAAACTAAGAAGCGGCGCCTGACTGCAGGCGTGCGTAAATTGATTATGGAGGGGAGAAGCTGCTTTAGAAAATCATTTCAAAAAACGCTGGTTACTGCGACGCAACGCACTGTTTATTACGCACAAATTTATGCATACAAATAAAATGAGAGTAAATTGATTTATCTGCGGCCCAAGAAGGGGAGGCAAGTCGGTGGCCTGGAGCTGGAGGGAGAGGGTCCGCACTCATTCACTGGGGACACATTAGGCGCGGGCCCCACACACGCGGCCCAGCTCGAATGCAAATACCCACACACGCATGCTAATACGCTCGTAAAAAGGCAATTTCCACAAATTCAACGCACCTCAGCCACCTCTGGCCCAGCTCTCACGCATTTGTTTTTTTTTTTTTTTGTGTACCCTGTAATTGTGGTACCTCAGGGGTGTACTATGTTCTTGGAGGACATGCAAATATAATTCTATTTTCAGACGAAATTAACAACACACTTCCAAACACTTCCAGACTCTATACTAAGCTCATTTGGCTAACCAAATCTAATCTACAAGTGTCAATAGCCATGCACCTTTCTGACATTGCAATACTTCTTTCCTTGCCAACACTGAATCGTATATAGGGTCACATAAGTTCGACTCAACTATAAGACTTTCACATGATTTCAGGGAACGGGAGACGCTAACTCAATTTTCTATTTGCAAAAATGTTTGTTCCATTGTGGTTGGGTCTGCGTCTGAGGTCAGAATAACTGGAGGTGGCTTGGGCCTGGTGCTGGAGCTGGGTGGGTGCATGAGGGTGTGTATGTTGAGCAGCAGTCAGGTGCCACCCTCTGTCCATTTGGGCACCAGCGAGGCATAACTTATGCCACAGACACTCACGCACACCCGTATATTCGCTCTCACACACATGTTTTGCATACAATATGTCTGTGTGTGGAGGTCTCCGTGTCCCAGCATACATTTATTTCAATTTTTACAACTCGGATGCCATCTCTCTCTCTCTCTCTCTCTCTCTCTCTCTCGCTCGCTCTGTCTCCTTCCCCAGGAACTGCCTTCAGCTCTGGTAATGCGCTTTCAGGCATCGACATTGGCTTCGGTATCGTTGGCGGTTCTTCGTCCGCTTTACGATTACGTTTTACAAGATTTGCATAAACACTTTTATCGAAATATAAATGACTTAAAGTGCTTTGAATATATAATGTGTATGTTATGCCCTGTACTGGGGATAGTTTGACTATTTATTGAAACAGATGAAGAAGTTGGATTTTTTTCTATATTTCTAAATACAATGTTAATTGAAATGACAAGATTGGTTAGCTTTAGCGCTTTTGGCAGGTGGCCCGATATTTTACTCATATCTGCGTCTGCGAGCTAAACGAGTGAGCCGGGTGCGTGCACCCTGGTATTATAATAATTCTTAATAGCAAGTTACTATAACAAAGTCCTTAGATACCTTAGAGAATCATCCTTTGATGACTAAAATGAGTTCTGATGATATCTAATAGAAAATTATGAAAACAAGAACTAAGAAAACAAAGCAATTCCCTTCAAAAAATTTCAGATACGAATGTCAAATAAATTCTTCCACCAAATGTCTAATATCAAAAATTAACAATTTCCCTGAAAGAGTATACAAACTTTGAGGTGACAGGGAAAGTATATATCGCACCTAAACTTCCCTTGCATTGCCTTCATGAATTTTGAAATTCTCGGGCGTCACATTATGCTCCACTTTTATGGCGTCACTTTAACGAGCTATCACTCCCGAGCAGTTTTTGGCAGAAAAGGCATTTGAAAGAGGCTATTGGCCGGCGGAAATTGACTAGACAATGATCAGGGCAGAAGGGAAAAGCAGAGCATTTCAGGTAGTCCAAGCAAGCCTTTAATCAATAGCGTGGTCAAACAGATACTGTTGGTGGTATTCTGGTGGTTTTTTACTTCTTTTTCCCCACTTTTTTTTTAAGTGGCATACCGCGGTTCTTGCCGAGCAGCTTGATGCCGATGATGCGCTCGATCTTGGCAAGAATTTGATCCTTGGGTATTCCGCGTCCGGCCTCGTAGTCACCAATGACTTGCGGCTTCTCGAAAATCTTGCTGGCAAGTTCCTTCTGGCTTAGCCCCTTGGCCTGGCGTCCCTGCATAATCAGACGGCACACGTCCTGCGGCAGCTTGTCGCGACGCTGAGACATAGTCTCGTAATCCAAATTAGTCGAGCTCATCTTCGTAGCGGCGTTCCACGAAAGTTCAGCAATCTGCAAAAAACCGTTAAAAGAAAGCGTTCAGAAATCGTTTCAAAAAGGTTGAAAATATTCCCAAGAAACGTACGACAAAAGTTGAGAAATTTTACTAAAAATCTTTTAGAATAAAAATCTTTTCCGTGCGCTCTTAAAACTATTTTGCTTGTAATGATGAAACTGTTTCTACAATGCTGCCTATTGTGAAAGTGACAATATCGGAAAAGCAGATTATAAATCTCAGGGCCAACTGAGTTCAGGGATATCCACAATGAGATGCATAATACAAAATGCCAGCGACAACAAACTAACAAAAGTCAAAGCAATTGTAATAAATGACAGTCAGACATCTGCCAAATGGGCAAGGACGTGGGCGTGGGCTTGGAGGTGGGCGTGGGCGCTGGCGTGGGCATTGGGGGTGTGGGTGTGGGTTGTGAATGGTGCCTTGGCAAATGCCAGCTCTGCAAATCCTTGCCTGAATCTGGATTTCCTTCCCACAGATTTCCATCCTTCGTGGAAGTGATATCCACTCGAAATGGCGCGTCCCGGGCTGGGCTGTGTAAGAAATTTTCTAGCATTTTAGCATCATTAGCATTGATTTATGATTAAGTTCAACCTCAATTTTCAGTTAAATCGTTTTCCTTGCCTTCGTTTGGCGCTTGTGCGTCCTTTCCCCAACACAGGGATTCTGCAAGAACTTGAGAGCTGTGTCGGGGACAGAGGGGAGACCAAATGCTGGGGGACTCCAGCTTTTGCTGGAGCTGGAGACTGGGGGAAAACGTCGAAAACAAGAAATCAGAAAATCAGAAGTAGCTGCGATTCTCACAATCGGACGCACTGATGTGTATAATGATCTTTAGCTGGGATTTAAAACGGATAATAAATAATAAAAATACAGGGCGATTGAGGCGAAGGCAGCACGGAAACCCGAGCCAGTCCTGAATGGAAACTGAGCTTATAGTAAGTCTTCGCCGGCGCCGGCTCTCTCTTATAAAAAATGAATCGTTAAAAGGCCGCACAACGGCCACACAGCACAGACATACAGACCTACTATATATAAATATATATTCGAATACTTATAAAGGAATATAAATGTTGGTTGCCACAACAAATCAGAAAACAAAAAAAAACAACGTGTAACGCAATGGCAAGAAACGGAAAAATAACGCAATATTCAAGAGATGTATGTCGGAAATGGAAGACAATGGATGACAAAGGCCATGATATATGATGAGCCAGTCACTCAATTCCGCTGTCTCTGGACGGAACGGGACACAGAGCCTACAGATTGAAATTGAAATGAAAATAGAAATTGAAATAGATGAAAAGTTTAATGATAGTTCCGTTCTATGTTCAAACTGATATGAATGATGTCTGACGATGAGCTGTACAAATCGTACATACAATACAGCTTCATAATCTAGAGACCGTTTTGCCAGAGCAGAGAAACTCCATTTGAATAATGCTGTTCAATAAAGTGAATTGCTTTCATTCAGCCAGTTTCCCCATTGATTCTGTCCACAAGAGCACGCCAGGGCATACCAGGGCACGGGCACGGCAGCATCACACAAGGAAATTCACATTGTTGGTTGGCATTTTTCCCGATTTAAACGAATCCCGCCACACCAGCAGCAAAAGCATGAGCACCAGCAGCAGTAACGGCAAAAAGCAGCAGCATTGAAATATGGAATAAGTTAAAAGGATTTATTAACTTTTAAAAGCTTCGCCCACAACAAAGCCAAAAGGCAGGGCGACGGCCAGCCGCCAACCACCATCGGGCCACCAAGTAACGACAAATATTGTATGCTGACTTCAGAAAATGCCAAAGGTATACGTACAATACTCTCATGTTGGGCTGTCCCTGCATGGGTCTTCTTTAATACGGTATATCGGATTTATGCAGCCGCTTCATGGCCTTTTGTTGCCTGTATAGTACAATCGGAAATTGCTCACATGGCGCGTTGAAAAATATTCTTGGGGAAGAGACAAATTTGAAAACACTGTTGTTACTCTGTTTTCAAGAGTTTAAGAAGAGTTTTAATGCGAGTATAATTAAATACTTGAAAGATGGATGTCCCAAATAAAAATTATCATATGCGAAAAGAATTCGATGAAATATGGAGGAATAAAAAGCGAAGGATGGGGAAATTAGACAAATTAGGAAAATATTCAATTAAATTGAATTGAAATCCAAATCGAACAATATTCGTATCATCATCACATTGCCTAGCCATTACTTTCTGTGAAAGTCACTTTAAATATTTATACCTTTAATATTTATTTTTATTATATGATTTCAATGTGCAAAAGTGAACTTTGGTTTTCTCAAAATGTTTCCCACATTTATCAAATCTGGCCAAACAAACTAGTCTCGTCTAAGCTGAGCGGGGGTCGGAGAATATATGTATATAAAAAATACTACTCTTTGTTTCTCTGGCAATACCATATATCTTTTGTACAATAAACATCGCTCACAGGCATACACAGCACGGGGAGAAGTGCAACCATATTTGTGAATAAATTGTGCTGCCAATAAAAAATATAGCAAACTCAAACAAAAAATCACAAAGCACATAAATTGGCTTTCTGTCGCCAAGGCAGCAGCGACTTATTCGATGCGACCCCGGAACTGGAGCTGGAACTGCAACCCGAACCCAAGCCCAAACCTAATCCCAACTCTTGCTGGAGGAATAAATAAACTGACTGCCACTGCACTTGACTCAACCAAAGAGGAGCTGCTTTTCCGGCCATGGTCATGGCAGAATGGCACCACAGTGGCTGCTTTTGAGCCACAATTTGAATTAAACACTTTTCTGGCGCTGCCTTTGTGCTGATGGTGTTGCTCTGGATGATGTTGCTGTGAATGTTGCCTTTGCTGCTCCTGCACTCTTAATGGAAATTAGCACACTTTTCACATTTCCCTTTGCTGTTGATACCGTGATGGCTCTGTGTGTATGCTGGCGATTGCAGTTTTCGCTCCCATTTTCGCTCCCTTTGCAGTTTGCAATTCGTAGATTCAAAAGTTCGGAAGCTGTTAATAATGTCGACAGGCACACGACACAAGTATTTCATTAGAGAGAAAGGAAGGCGGCAACCTCCTAGCCCCAACTGCCAGTCGGTCACTCGTCAGTAGTGTTTCCCCTAATTTGTTACCCTTTGAAATGGGGCTTTATCAATTCAAGTAAATGTTTGCAATGCGGGAAATTGAACTCTCTCATTGAAGCTCATAGAACCTCTGAATGAAACTCAAGTCAAAGCCAAGTTCATAGAGATCCCTAAGGACGGATGGGACAAAAACGAGTATTCTAATATACCTCTTTTATGCACAAGGGATTCGAAAAGGTATCTAATGTTTCGACCACGAAACTAGCCATCCGTTTCTTGTTTTCAATTTGGCTTTTACACCCGTTCCGTGCACGAAACGTTCTCGCGTGTCGTGATATCTGTTCAAATGCAATTACTAGAGAGCTGCTCTGCTCCCATGGCAAATGAAAGAAAAACTAATTAAATCCTTTGTCCAACATTTTGTCAAACAAAGAAGCAAGTCAAAAAAAAAAATAGGATTACTCGTACATGAAATGGACGAGAGCTGGGAGAGTGGGATAGTGGGAGGGAGGTGTATAAACAGATCGCTTGGTAAAAGTTATTCAAGATAGCATTTACATTCCTTAACAACCCCGCGCTCTATGCAAATCAGAGTACGAGTATCCCCATCTGCAATGCGCCAAGGAAGCCAAAGGCGCCCACAAATCCGGTGCAGCTATATTTTTATGTTAATGCGATCGACGAATCAATATGCTTTCGATTTCAGCATAAATGGCGCATCAACGACATCCGTCTTGATATAAGAGGGATTACACGCGGAACCCACAGCGGAACAATGTCATCGACAAGTGGGCGGATGAGTGGGAGGTAAGGAATGGCAATCATAAATTTTTCACTGGCTTGAATCCCATTAGGGCAAAGAGCCGGCCAGTGAGTTCGCAAAGTGTCTCGGGCAGGTGCATTTCTCTGTTGTCTCCAGTTGTCGTCGTCGTCGTTGTCTCCACCTCCGTTGACCTCACCTCTGACGCGCTGCTTCTGCATTGATTTATGCCAATCACGCTTCGCTAATAACTCAGCGACTCCACCGATGCTACTCCGGATGCTGATGCTGCTGCCTCTGTTCTCTGCTCTGGTGGCTGTCATAATGACAGCAATTTGAGGGTTAAATTGGATATGCTTGAAGCGTTGACAAAGTTGGTCACGTGCTCATTTTTATACCCGCTACCCGTAGGGCACAAGGGTATATTATATGACAGGAAAAGCGAGCTTCAGTCGATTCCCACATTTCTCTTGTACTCCAAACTCAAATACAGAGGAGTTTCATAGTGCGTAGTTAGAAAAATATATGGAGATTTTATTTTTGTTGGAGTATAACATAAAGACAATATCTAATTATTCATTGAATATCAAAATGATCCATCCCATTGGACAACACAGTCTGAGCATACGGTATTCTTTAGTCGTTTCTACTATTTCTTCCTGCTGGTATTTTTTTCCTGTAAACGGTCCCACATAATTGACGTTTCATTAGCACCATCTCTGCCTGTGTTTAAAGAACATTTACCATGCAAATGTCCACCTTAGTTGATGCTCCCTACTTCCATCCTCAAACACACATTTTAAAGTTGTTGTCCTGGCAATTAGAAAGGTCAATCTTATGATGATGATGATGATGATGGTGACGTGATGATACCAATGATGGCACTCATAAAAACTTAAATTCGTGCACACACTTGCTCTTCCTTTTTCACTTTTCCCCCATTGAACTTTTACGAAAATCGAATTTGTGAAGTTCCTATACACACACGCACCGGACCCTCAATGGGAATGGGAAAATTTCATAAATGAACCAGGATTCCACTTCAATTTATGACATAATGATATTTAAGTGGGGCAAATTGTGTTAGCCCCGAGGATGGGAAGGAGTCTGAGGAGCGTTTCTTTTGTGGGTGCTTCTTGGTATGCTTGTGGCGGCGATTTGGCTCAATTTTATGTAAATTATGGGATTATGTTGTGATTTAGAATGGGTTACAATTGGAGCTTAGGGAGCCTATTAGGAACCACTTCCCATTGATAAGGTGTTGAGGTTAATTCGAGTTTTTATGTGGTGTGATGGCTGCTCTCTGGCCATTAAATTTAACAACACATTTTTGCTAGTTTTCGTATAAAAAGTTCTCTTACTTTGTTCACCCTGCTATCCTGCGCCACACTCCGTGTGATTAATAGCTGAAAAACTTGTTTTCTAATTATTTAACACCCAAAAACTACGACAATTAATTATGTGGCTGAACAATGAAGCCCCTGACGGACATTGTGGGCGACTCACAGACACACACAGACAAATACAAAAGCTTACAACAATTGCTAGTACAACAATAAATTTTATTGTGCATATACAAAATTCTCGTTGCGAATTTTGTATGGCGCTCTTTTTTCGTACTCCTGTTATTTGGTTGGCAAATGAAATTGTAGAGCAATGCACATGCATAGAGACAGCCACTCCGACACACGCAGAAATATATATGTACATCAGATAACCAACCGATCCGTAAAGAAAGCTGAAGCACTAACAGGGTGCCTTGGTCTAAAATATTCGATGATTTCTTATTAATATCCAGTTATTTTTAAGGTGTATTTCGTGATGGTTGGGCTCCTTTTGAACTGTTTGGATTAGTTCTAAGAAAGGAAAAATGTGCTTAATTCCTACTAATTAAACCGACTGAGGGAAGAAAAGTTTGGTCAATAGCTGGCTTAATAATTTGATTATAGCAACTATTGAATGAACATCAAAATTGAAGACCCAAAGTACCCCTGATGTACATTTTCACAGGGCATATTTCGCCACTATGTTAAATTCCACTATGCTAAGAGTATACAAATGAACGTACTCGTACGAATGGATGTGGATATGCATCCCATTGCAATGCATTGCATTCGGGTTAATTGTTTTTAGGCATGCAAAAACACAGAGGGAAAGAGTAACACACAATACAATATAAAGGGAGGAGGAAGGTAGAGAGCCCGAGAGAGAACCATTTAATGGCATGGCACATTCATTTGAAACTTTTTAATTAAACAGCAAACTGTGACAAATTATTTTAACGAGCTTTTCGCAATGCAAATTGAAAATAAAAATCGTTATAAAGAAAACTCAAACGTCAGGCACAAAGCCGAATAAAGCCCCAAGCAGCTAACAGATAACATCCTCAACCAAAAAAATACAAAGAACGAAACCACAATAAACTGGCCAAGATGGGGAGGCTCACAAGAAATCTGCTTAAAACAATTATTTCAGAATAATTGGCTTTAATTGCTTCCAGCATCCCCAACACCGTCGTCAGCGCCCGAAGTCGCCCAAGAAGGGGGAAACTTATGCCAAAGTGTAGGTCATAATGGCATCTATCAGTGGGCGACGAGGGCCGAGCAAGGGCTGTCGAGGGTTGAGTGGGCGGAAGCGGAAACAAGCAATTTTGCGGCCAAGTTACGAGTGCCACAGACAGCGGCTGAACAAGCAAAACAAGCACAACACAAGACAGAAGGCTAAAGACAATAATCCGACTAAAAGATACCCACTACTCAAGAACCAATAACCTGAAATAGCATTTAATAAAAAGAATTAAGTAGAGGCGGTAAGTGCGTTTCATTTCACACAGCGACTGACATTACGATAACCTATTGTGGTTGTCTGTCTGCTGCATGTATCAGAAATAAAATATTCCTTTGAACTCTGCGATTACCGGGTATAGCAACTAAAACGATACGATGTGGAAGAAAAGATTTCGTAAAGTGTGGAAGTTTTCATCCTCTTGCCAAAGTAATTCAACAAGTTCTTAGCCAGAGATACGAGTATTTTCATAATTAACAGACTACGGTTTCTGTGCACTCTCGTATATTGTGCATATGGAAAGGAATCTCAAGTTTTAAACGCTTAAAAGACAATACCCCAGCGGTGACCAGATGTCCGACATCTGACGGCACTGGGCAAACTCTATAATTAAGTTAATAGAACCATTAGCAAAAGGGTATGTCGGGCAAGCCGCAAACAACAAGAAACCGCAGCCAAGTAAATAAAGTTGTGCGTTGGTCGCCTCCAACAAAAAGTGTTGGGATTTGGTGTGGCAACTGTGTTTGCGGATGGTTTTGTTTGCCTTGTTGTGGCCCAGACCCAGAGAGCCGAGGAGGCAAACACCAAAGTCTAAAAGCTGCTTATGACTTGCCCCGATTGTTAATTGCAATCAACTGTTCGAGCACACCTCGCCCATGGCTCTGCAAGATTAATGATGGAATTAAAAACCAAGCCAAGCCATGTAATGTGGCTGCCTGTGTATGAGTTGAGCAGTGCACTTAATTAAAAATGTTTGCCTAAATTATGTACAGACAATTAGACAGGCAGACAGGACAGCAGCCCAGACAGGCATTTCCACAATTTGTGGTTGGGATTTTTAACATTTCTGTGCCAGTCCCCAATACCAGCCCGACGCCCCATCGCCAGACCAAGGAGGTTCATTGTTAGACTAAACATGAGGCTCAGACTCACTTTCAAGAGGCTTTTGCTGAGCAATCTGAGAGCCGCCGCTCTGCGCGAAGTCCCTAAGTGGCCGCCAATTCATATTTAAGAGGGTATTATCATTTTGGTCATATGATTGCAACACTTAGAATCAGCCCCCTCCGACTCAACAAACTTGATGTATTCTTGGCCAGGATTACTCCATAATATCAAAAACTATATTCATTTGCAAGGCAAGTCCAGGCACCTAGTCTTCTTTCTTCTGTAGGTAGACTTAGTAAAAGAGGGCGAGATCGAGAAACAGTATGATGATGAGAGTATCATAACTTCGGTTCTGAAGTTGGCTTTCTTGAGTTCTTGAGTTGGTTTTACTTGATTTCCCTTTGTCACATCTTCGCTGTGGTAGGACTGGGTGGCAATGGATGTCCTGGAGCAGCGCTAATTAATTGCTTAAACAATTGCACTCTAACAGCAACCGCGCATTGTTGTGGGGTCCCCGTTGCGTATACTTAATGCGAGAAATTATTTCACGCTCACTTACAAGTGTCACAATTTCGAGTAGTGTCCTCGCTGGTCCAAATGAGACCGCATAAATTGTACAGCCTGCTTGCCTGACTGCCTGACTGCCACGCGCCACGCGCCGCAAATGCAATAACTGCGCGTTTTGGCCATGTGACCCTGGCCAAATGTGACACTAGGCCAAACGAGGATTTAACCGACCCGAGAGGCAAAAACTGGAATGGCCCCGTCATCTCTGCTATGACGCTAGCGAGGGGCAAATATTTGTCCTCGACATGTGTTTTGCTGGAATTTAGCTGCGGCAAACGCAATTCTAATTAAGCGAATATCATTTGCGACAGTAAGCGACAGTCGACGTAATAAACGATGCAATAGCTTAAAGTTTACTTTATTTTATTGCTCATTCTGTCAGGGGAAGGATACCCTGGCGGATCACTTGGCCTTGGTGGTGCAGCACTTATCCTTGGGACCAGACTTGCAGACGCACTTGCAGTCCTGATCGCAGGCGCAATTATCGCCGCACTTGGTCGCCGTGCACTTGCAGTCTGAAAAATATAATTTGTTTAAAATGAGCGACTAGACAATGGTTACACCTTCGACTCACTAGATCCACAGCCCTTGCAAACCATTTTGAAGATTGAATCGGTTGTACTTTACAACTTGTTGTTGGTCAGTGCGGGTTTGTGCCTGAGTATTTATAGGCTCGACCACCAGCTGAGGGCCGCGTGTAAATATTTTGCACTCTGCTCGTTTGATAAAGAAAAACGTGTGCAAAATCAACAGAACATACTCGACTGCAGTCAGCAGTCAACAGAAAACGAGTTGGGGAACCCTTCTTATCAGTCAGCGATAAGATAGGGGATAGGGGATCGAATCCCCTTAGATTGCTGTCTCCCAGTTAGTCTTACAAAGCCCCCGATAAACGTTACTGGCTACTTACTATGCGCAATTGGGGCTAGTTAAAGGGGTCAGAGTGGAATTACCGCAAATTGCAAAAGTTTTTAATTGTTTATCTCGGTCTCGGGCGAAACATTAGCGCAACATGGCCACGCCACTGCGATGTTGTCCTTGTCGCAATCAGCACACAAAAATCTTTCCAAGCGGATGCAAAAATTAGCCCACTCTCTCTCAAGGCTTTTCTGTCCGCCTGCTTCTGCTCCTGCTTCTGCTCCTGCCTCTACTGCTGCTGCTACTGCCTCGCAGCATTTTCAGGATGAGGTCAAATTATTAATTTAATATGCATCCGTGCCGACTCGGACTTTTTGGACTTCCGTTTGCCGCAGCGTCAACTTGCCCCGCGACCAACCAATTTTGTGGGTTATACATTCTGTTTGGATGCCCACTGGCCCACTCAAGACCTATGACACGGGATGGCCACAAAATGGCCACCATTTCCGCTGCTCCCACTCACTGTTTCTACCCAGTAGTCGTTGGGTTCGAGGGTATATTGCATTTGGATGTTATAGGCAGAATTAACGCATGTGAGTCTATTCTTGCTCAGCATAACCATTATATTTCTTTAATTAAGAGCAAAGGATTGATGAGATTCAAGAAACTATAAAATATAGTATTAAATATTGATATTATTCGCTTTAATACTCAAGTAAACGTACCACCAACCTATAGGATATGGTTTGATAATAAGCCATTATCTACCGATATGCTGGAAAGCATCCCAATTGGACATTCAAAATTAAAAGACTATAAAAACCGATATCATGTATCTCTTCTAGTATTTTTTTTTTATTCAAATTTTATTGGGATATTTCGTCCTCTCAAAATAGGTCTGTTTAGCGGGTAATCTATAGTCCGAATATAGAGCTTTACTCTCATTCTTGAATCTCTCTTCTCAGACCAGCTTTGGTGGCTTTTCTTTGTCTGATTAACGTTTAAACTCATTAAGATAACGCAATTCTTGGCGCTCTGCTTAATTTTACTTTCTTGCAAACAGCTGCCTCCGTGGTTTTGCCTCCGGTTAGGAGCTGGGGGGCTGGGGGGCTGGGGGCTAGAGATGGGGTTCAAAGGTCAGCAAGCTGGAAATCTGTTGCCATTGTCTGAAACTTGATGCTTGTAATTGGTTTGTAAACAATTTTGGCTGCTCTTTGACAATTTTCCTGGCCATTTTGTGTTGGGGCTAATTGTAAATTTTCCCCGCGCCAGTGCTTTTCAGCTTCTTATCAAAATTGAAGTGAGCATTGAGCTGGACGGCCAGGGCCAGGCCAGGGCCTGATGCCCGGCATTATGCTCTCTATGTTCACGCTCAATTAAGGTCTGTGGCTGCTGGTTGTGTTGGTCTGGCTATGGCTATGGTTTTTGGGAGCGGCTGGACAGATAGGGATCCGGGCTCTATTTACCCGCCAATCAATTCAATTTGCGACTTGTTTGCGCCGGGCATCGTTTCAGATCCGCCCCATTCGGGTCGATCCTGTGCGGTTGGGTTCGATTTGTTCGCCGTCAATAGCCGTCGGCAGCGCGCTGCGCTCCCTTATTAAACGAGCAAATATTTCGCTGGCATATTAGATAAATGCTATGATTATGATTATGGCCTGGCAAAATAGCATAATAATCTGCGGAGTTCGAGGAAGGAGCAGCAGCATAATCAAGCGGATTATGCCGAAAATATGAGGAAAATGTGAATAATTAAATGATTTGATTATGGCAAGGCTTTAATATCATTTCTCTCCTTTAAAAAGGCCATTTAAAATGTATTGTATATGAGTATATTATTACCAATAACCTAGTTGACTGGTCACCTAGTTTTAAAGCTCTTTATTGTCTGTACCCTAAGAACCTCCGAAGCAATTTAAATTTAAGCAAGCGAAGAAGGACTCAGATGGTCCCTGGCATATGTAACTTAATTCAGGCCATCAGCTTGACATGACCATCCTGACAAGTCACTTTGAACTGGTATAGGGGAAATCGTTCATGGGAACGAAAGCCAAACACATGCCATGAATCCCTCAGCAACTCCTTGTCACCCTTTTTTATCAGTCAGCAGGAACTGCACCTCAAAGAGCGCCTCAATTAGCATAATCCATACACAATGGATGACACCAAAAAGCTGAAAAGTCGAATAGTGGGATGGGAGGTGTCATACCGAGCGACAGGCAAGGGACTTCAAAGGCCAACCAACCTTTTACAAGGGCCTCTTAAAGTCATAGAAGCAAGAAGCAAGCATCATTATAAGCAAGATGAGAAGTTCATTATACTATTGATTATGCTAATTTCAATCATATTTTATTTTGGGGTCTTAAAATAGGCCTGGTTATCGCAAGGGGAATTTCAAAACCTAGTAAAGTGATCCTGAACATATACAATCGCTATTCTATATAAAGTACAACTAAGGGCTGATTGTCTCTTTCTTAAACTCAAGAGAAAACAATAGAGTACATTTATGCATTGCATTCCAGCTCCCATAGAACGGACGTTCCACGCATCTAAATGCTGTAAACAGAGTTGTTAATAGGCTAAAGTCAAAAATGTCTGATCCTATAATCAACTCAAAGCTAACTGCGGTATGCATTCTAACAGAATTTGTTAGTATTATTCACGCCCTTGGCCTTTCCGCAGCCAATGCTGCGCTTCAAATCGCATTCGCAGCATTAAAACCATTCCAGAATACGGGCCCGTGAAGGGAGAGGACTGGACTTCAGCTGGGACTGGGACTGGGACTGGGAACTACGAGAACTGAACATGTGGCCGAACAACGGAGCAACGGGCAGAGGAACAGCGACAGGAACGACATAACACTCGACGCACCAAACGAAAAAGACGGGGGGAAAAAAAGGAACCTGCAACAAGCATCGGACCAAATGCTGTCCTGGTTCTGGTTCTGGATCTGCCTACGTTGCGGCTGCTGTGGTTGCAGTTCATGGCAGCCAGAGCCCCACAGAGGGGGAGGCATGGAAGAGGCATAGGCCGGCCGAACAGACCCAAAAATGTTCTGCAATATGCGTCGAGTTGGAAAATTCATCATAAATTCCATGCGACAACATGGGAGCCAAACTTTTCATATGCTCCTCAAAATGCCGCAACGGTCTGTCCCACAGTCCCACAGTCCCAAGCATCCAACCATCTATCCATCCAACCATCCATCCCGTCCAACAGCTGCTGGCGATTTTTATTTATACATACGTTGAGATGTATGTACATACATATACCCAGCAGAGTGTTGCAACATCTCGACACGCCCACCCGGCCCCTGTCCCCGCTGTCAGAAAGTGTGGAAGTGTGTTAAATGCATATTTGTGGAGCTTAAATTCCATTGCCGACAGATGACAATCGGTAACAGCTTGGCTAGTAAATTTCATACTTACCCTTTTGCAATGGTTAACCCGAATTCGAATTTGCATAAATGCCAGATACGAGTAGTTCCCTAAGCTGTCAACCATCCGTTTACCCAACCATCCCTGCGTTATCTTTTGTGGCCTGTCATTTTTTATCGACTTGAAGTTTAACAACTTCCACTCTGCAATTATAACTACGAGCATCACTTGCATTCATTACCGAAGACGGGGATGGCACAGGGTTCTTCGGGGTTTACGACAGCCACGATGCCAGAGCGTTTTTATGACAATTTCAGAAGCTCTAATGCTTTATCATTATGTAGGTCTTATCCTTACGTGCCTTTAAAGCTGGCAATTGCCATCGTTCGTGTCCTCGATTGAAATTGCTTGGCATCAGCTGAAGTTCTCATTACGCGCTGACGTTCTCAATATACATCACACTTCCGTTCTCCCACACACACACACACACACACACACTGAGGGAAAATGCAATATATACTGGTAAACAGAACGAAATAGTAGTTTTAAAAATATAAGAGGTCTCAGTCAGACATGGGTCTCTTGGCTTATGCTTAATCCCATTCAACCTTCATCATTTGAATTATAAATTGTTTAAGTTCTGATTTAAGATTGAGTCGTTTCTAGCTAGTATTTGTGTTCAGTGCAGCCATACTGATGAACGCACAAAAGTTTGTCAATCTGCCAGCAAATGACATGCATCGACGCCGACGATGAGTGGGGCGCTTAAGAGCATGCAACACATGGCGCCGCCATGCACGATGGTGACGTGCCAATGTCACAATTATTTAGAGAACCCATCCCCATCCCCATACCATCAAAGCAAAGCAAAGCCCTCCACCAGCAGGATGGCGATGGTGGGGTGGGGAGCCCAAAAAAGATGTCGTATCCGTTGCAACTGCTGCCAACTTCCCGCATGCCAGAGAGGGGATAAGAGGTGAGAACTTGACGGAAATCACTAGAGCAACTTTTTTAATGGAATCAAATCAAATTGTTCGGAAGCTGTAAAAAGCGATTGCACGGAAGCATTTTGAGTTGTTGACAGCGAGCGGGGCGGCGCCACACGGTTGACATCGACAGCATCGACAGCCGCCAACAGTCATCGAGGTGTGAAAAAGGCGACACCAGCGCCAGAACTTGCCAAAGAAACACAAACTAAAAATCCCTAAAAATACTAGGAGGCGGAATCATAAGTACACACTTGAGAGGGAGCTCTTGGCACCGTCGTCAATACGGCGTCAAGTGTGCGCTTGTCCACGCCCATTTAGGGCTCATCCGCAAAAGGAAACCAAAGGAAAGGAACATCAGAAGGAAGCCAACGAGAAGCCACCATGTAATTGGCCAAATGACAATGTGCACAAGGTGCAAAAAGTTACCAGCAGCTGAAGCTGGGGGCAGCAAAAAGAGTACGAGCGGAGCTATGCCAAGAGGGCAAAAGTTCAAAGTGCAATCGTTCGCTTTTGGGTTATATGGCGCATAAGTTTCAGGCGGCGCTGCACTTGCACTTGCAAAGTTGCAGAGGACAGGCCATAAAAATCGACCATAAAGCGTCAAGCTGGCTTGCCACAAACTGCTCGTAAATCAACTTAACACGCAGCAGGCCCACTCCGGAGCTGACAGCCACCCGGACAGCAACATCCCCCGTCCGTATCGGGGCACACAGCTAATAATTCTTGTTGACACCATCTAAGTTATGCACAATGAACTTGAGCTGGAGAGCTGGTGCAAATTAAGATAATCAATTCATTAGTGCGGTGGCCAGCGTGCCACAGTCCCAGGCTCCTGTCCTACTCCCAGTTCCAGCCTAAAGTTTCCTTCGAAATGCACGACCAGAATTGCAATGGCAGTCGCAGAAGGAACAAATGTTCGCTCCACATTACATTTGTCTTTGGCTGGCTACCAGATTAATTGCCAATGAGTGTGTACAAGTTCGAGATGAAAGTTTTTCAGAACTCTTCCTCTTATCCGCCATCCTCCTCCATCTGTCTCTGCTCCATTGCGTCTCCGTTCCGCTCCGTGTGGCATCCTAAGTGGGGGCCACGTACATTTTATCTGCTGCTCCTGCTTCTCCTGCTTCACCTGCTTCTTCTGCTGCTCCTGGTGGGCCCCTGCGCTCAACACAATTCGAGGTTTTTGAGGTGAAACAAATTTCCGGTGACATAAACTTAATTAGCTTTTGTTCGGGCTTTTGTTTTATGGTTTTGTGGGTGCCAGTGCCTGTGGGTTGACTGGTGTAGCATGGTGGCTGGCTGGCCGGAGACTGGGGCTGTGTGTCTTCTTTGTCTGTTGGTTTTTATAAATGGCTTTGGCATGTTGAAAGGCGGCATTTAGTTTTGATTTAATTGCTCGCCCACTTAACAGATTTATCTTCAAGATACTTTTGCTTCTTTTCCATATTTAATTAATGGCACGCACAACCAAACAAAAAACCCAACAATGCAAAGCCAAACCAAATAAAACCAAAAAGGAAGCGTATCTTCTGGAGCCGAAGCATGCGATACCCTTGCTTATCCATCCCTCTCGCGGCACCTATGTAAGTATGACTGAGTCCTGTATACTCTGTGTACTCGCCTTAGAAAGTGTATTTCAAATTAAATCAGATGCAAAACAAACTACTACGAGTATTAGCCATCAGCAGTCAGACGGCAAAAACTTTTCCCAACCACTTTTGGCATTTGGCTTAGGATTTCGGTGGCCCATCTGCCTCCACCCGCTCCCGCTCCCACTCCCACTCCCATTCAAGTTTAATAAAATGGGAAAATATTTACCGATAATATCACAAAATAATAATACATAACTGTTTACCGCAAACAAAGGCAGCGAGAACAACAAGACCAACAAGGAGCAGAACCAGCATGGGCAAAAGTAATGAAATTGAAAACTGAGCTTATGCCGAACGTGGATGAATAGGTGAAGCTAGAACTGAAATAAAAGGCAAGCCAAAGTGGTCTGGTCTTGGTCCCAGAGAGGCAAGGATTGGAGGAAAACTGCGTGCGTGTGAAATAGTTGTGGACTCACAAACGGCACATGCCCGTAGGATTTGAACGAATCCAACGCAGTGAGTGCAGAGTCTATAAGGACTTTTCAAAGTAACTAATACGAATGCAAATGGATGTATCTGTATATGTATACATGTGTCCGTGTGAATATCAGGCGACCAAAGTTGAAATCTGTTCCTATCTCGAACCACAATTCGAAGAATAATAAGTCGCACTTTTTGCCGACACTCCCAAATTTGTTCAACATTAGTTTTCTTTAAGCACTGTCTCTGATTTAATTACCTACGGAGTGAGCTCACTAAACTTTAAAGAAAACACTGAAAAATATGTGCTTTTTATATCCACCTACACCCAGGAAAAAATACAATGAGATCCGAATAGTTTCACTTATTTTTTCCATTTTTATGCAATTTAATTTGCACCGAAAGTGGAGATTTTTAAATCTTAAGTGCCTTTATTTATATTTTGACATTAAATATATATAAATATATTTCATATTGAAATTATTTATATTTCGTACCCAAATTAATAAATTGTATATATTTTAATTTGTTTTTTATTTAAATTAAATACGGGCTGTAATAAAAATACTTTTTAATCAATTTTGTTTAAATCATGGTATATAAAAACCAAATATTTATTTAAATACCGTTGTGATTCTTGTTACTATGCCGTTTGTCTCAGTGTTTTTTCACAGAAATTCCTACATATATAGGAATTAGTAGTCCCAGTCGATGCTTATTGAATTGATATCTTAAGATTCTCTTCGATCTACAGCCGCATTTGATATCTTTGTTCCCAGCCAGTTTCACTATATTTTCTCAATTTCATTATCCAATTCGATCGCTTACCTTTTGTCGCCTGCACACTTAAGGGGGGAATCAGAGCCGCCATGTGTGGGCTCATAAATACTTCATCAGGCGCAGAGGACTAAGAAGTCTAAAGGTAAGAAAACTTTTCACTGAGGCTAAACTGACGATATAATGATCTCCCCAGGGTGTCGGGCAGCACACACATATGCACACACACTTCCAAAGACCCAGCCACCAACAAACCTACACGCAGACAGAGCTGATTAGGTCCTGAATTGAGATTCCTGCAGCATTGCCTGGCATCTCACCTTAATCGGCTGCCACAGTTACTTATGCTTGCCATTGCTTGCTGCCAGCTGCCTGCTGCTTGTGGATGCTGCCCCACATCTACAACGACAGCTCTTACCCCAGATCGTCCTCCTCCGGCGCTGCTTCATTCCGGACAATATTAACAGGAAGTGAAATCAAAAGGTTGGCTTTTACTTGATTTTCTCAATTCAGAGGCAGCTCGAAGAACCCCCTTGGCCAGCCTCCATTGTTCGTGTGGCTTGTAGTTTAACTTTATCATCTTCACTGGGCGGTCGGGGAAGTTCCTTAGCTTCCCTCTCTTTCTCTATGCCTCTGCCTCAGCCTCAGACTTGTCTTGGACCCCCTTGCCACTCTCCCCTTGGGCCAAGTTGCCTACCATCTTTCAACTCATCTCCGTTTCCGTTTGCTTTATTCTGCTCGGCATTGGTTTGTCCGGGTCCGGAGCGTGCTCCATGGCTGTGGCTGTTGCTGTTACTGCTGTTATTGTATAAGCAGCTCATCTGCGGCTGAGCGCATTTTATTTGCTTCAAATTGAGTTATGCCTAATGAAAATCAAATAAGCCGCAATCGAGCCGGAAATGTTGGCTGAGTCGTGTCCTTGCCCGCAGTCGCTCCCTGCCCCCCGAAGCATTGCCTGCCACTTCTCGTTTGGCAGTTTGTGACTTTACATTAGCTTCATTGCCAGACTATTGACGCCCTTTGTTGGTGTCCCCCCACCAACATAACTCTGGCTAATGGCAAACACATCAGATGCGAATCAATTAAAATGGCTTCGAATGGATTGAAAGAGCCACAGAGTACACACCGTAGGCGTTGATCGTAAGCCCAACTTGAAGACTGCCTCTTGGTAAGCCTTTTTGGGCCACTTAGCAGGCAGAGTGGATTCCAGACTTGAGTGTACATTTAGTCACACATATATTGTATATTCATTTCATATTTAGTTTCCAGTCTGCGGCTGTGAAACTGTGTGTGCAAAAGAGAAATGAGGGAAAACTCACACAGAATTTTGTTTTTACATAAAATTGCCTTCCCACTCATTACCCTGCCCCCACATGAGTATCTGTTTATGTGTGTGTAATAGCCCCAGAAGCAGGCAGACCCTCCTCCTACCCCTCCTCCTAGCGTTAAGTGCAAGTGTGGAAAATTATTTAATGACTTTTCTGAATTTGAAACGGAATTCGTGAGTGCGTTGCGGCAAAGTGCGAAGTATCCCGGGGAGGAGGAGGCCAAATATTTGCATACGCAGACGGGGAGTCAGAGTGCAGGGAAGAGCAAGGGGGGTGGGTGCACAAAGACGGAGTCGAGCCATTAAAGCGGTCGAGGGCAAACCTTTGCAACTGCCAAGTGGCAAGTAATTTGACCCCAAGGCCCTTCACTGAGCAACTTTTTTTACCTACAATCTTATTAATTATTAATGCGTCTTTGAAGTGCAACGCGTCGGCCACTTGGCCAGGCTCCACCACCACCATCATCATCCTCGTTCTCCTCATCAGCATCTCAGCATCAACGCCTAACGAAGCCGCACTCGAGCAGCAGTCTCCAGGAGCGACGACGGTGTCAACATTAATTTGTGTTCAGGCGACACTCGCAAGACAGCTGACAGCTCTCGGAAGGAAAACCAAAGCTGAAGATGGGAGATGGAGAGGCAGTGGCTGGGGCAGGGGGAGATGAAGCCGGAGGTGTAGCTGAAACAGTAGCAGCATATAATTTGTAATTAATGACCAGTTAAAGAGAGCAACCTTTGGACAGAAGAAGAGCTGAGCACTGGGACTTTGTCGGCCTGCGATTTACACTGGCAAAATGGGTGACAGCCAAACGCTGATTTATTGCCAGAGACCGCAAAATTTATATGCCATCTCACTGACTCGCCGAACCCCTGTACAGACGGTCCCTGCAGATCCGGTGCCGTGCCTGCCTGCTTGCTTCCTCATTCTTGCCACATTGCGCCTGCTTGTCTTTACAATCCATATTCCGTTTTTCGTTCACTTCCCAAAAAGTACACTAGACGGTTAATAGAAGTTGAGTGAGAGCCTGCCGTTCTCCAGCGCTTGGCATGCTAATTGACCAAATGAGGAAAAACCATATCGAACAACCAACAAAATAACCATTAAAACCATTATCGATATTAATTAATATGTATTAAAAGCAATTATAACAGGGCGAACACTGGCTTAACACTCTAGTTAAACCAATCAAAATTGATTATTCAATTCAACTTAATCGAGTGTAGAGTTCCTCCCTGCTGGTCCATACATTTCTGAGCCACAAAGAATATCCAAGAGCCGATTGATCGCGGTAAGTGACCGATGGGTAAATGGTGGAAAAAAATTACGAATCAATGAGCTGGCAATAATACATAGGCTGCCTGTTAAGACCAGGTCAAAATCGCCACTTCCATTTAAAATTTCAGAACGAAAAATTCATCTCTGGAGAAACATTTCCATATCATGATTTTTTACGATCTGTGACATTCAAATTTTGGTAATGAAACATTATACATTGCCCCTGTGAAAAGCTAGTAAAACGAAACGAATTACAATTTAAGTATATTTACATAAATTTAAACCACATTAAAGCAAGCGAACCGTATTTATAGATAAATTTAAAGCACAAATAAACAAAAATGGAATAATTAATTACCGTAAAATGACAATGTGTTTTTTTTAGAGTAAACAAAGAGTCGACTTGCATTTACCTTAGTATTTTTTTCTATTCCTGCAACATTTGAATGTGAAACGTCAGCAGCATCTCGACACGGCTTGCCTTTATGCTCGTCTCTGGCTCGGTTCTCTTTCAAATTTACTTCTCTCTTCGATTCCACCTTCCACGAACTCTTTTTTTGGTGCGACTATTGTGAGGAAGGAGGAAGGAGTAGCCCCTGTTTCATTTTGAAGTCATAGGTCCCCGGCAAAGTGCAATTTATCTTGTGTACCAGGCAGATGAATCCGATAGTCAATGGCCTGAGCCTGAGCCTGAGCCCACTTACAATTCTGTTATTACTCCTCCAGTCTGAGCCCCAGATACCACCCGTCCCAGTTCCATCCAGATTGGGGATCTGTGGACACATTCGTTTCATTCCTTCTTCTGCATGTTTTGACTTTGTCTGCGGCTGTTGTCACTCGTCCGACTTAGACCCTTCTGTGGATGCCAGGCCTAAGCCAGAGACAGAACCTGCCATTCAAAGTGTAATTCCTCAATTACACAAGTGTCTATAGCTGCTCGCCTATGATTCCTCCCCACCCCTCCGCTTCCCCTTTCAATCTACTGCTCGAATTGTCGACGTTTTCAAGCGCATCCGTAAGCCGGCGCCCGGCTTCCAGCTGGTGATTAATGGATCTCCGCTCCCGATTCGATGTTTTGCCAACCTAGAAACGCATCTAAGTGAAACAACACGGGAGATAACAGTTTAAGCCGATTCGCAACTGTATTTATTTGGTAGCCAACTTTTTAGCTAAGTGCAAAACAATTTACCCAAATTCGCACACAGCCAACACACACACACACACACACACACGCACTAAACCACACAAAAACTTGCATATGTATGCATGTATGTATATTGTTCATACATGTTTGCTTAATTGTTCCCCCGACTATTGCCTCTTTGAGGCGACTCCCCCGCCGCACGGAACCTCTTTGTTGTTGGTGCTGCTGCTGGAATGTATTTTCCCCGTGCAACGTAAAGCCTGCCAAAGCAGCTCTGCACTTTTGCGGGTCTCGCTTTTTCTCTATGAAATACCCAGTAGAATGGTGGAGCATATTGGGTTTTGAGTCCCCCTATTTTCGGGAAGGAAAGAAGTTCGATTTAGGGGTAAAAAAATTAATTAAGGTATCCCTTAAAATTAATAGATAGATAATAGGATTCTTAACCCGGATATGTTTTAATATTAAATGTTTGTATGTATTATGTATTATTATTACTTATTATGTTTCATGTGTATTATTATATTATTATTATCTATTATATAATGCTAGTAAATAATTATGACTAACAATTAACATGGTTTGGAACCATAGCTACTGAGTCCTCAATTTTATATATAGTAATATTGTTGCACGACTATATAAAGGTATTTTGTACCGTCCAGAAGGATTATGATAATGATCCCATGATCCCTGTATATTAAGACTTTTAATAAAGTTAAAAGAGTTTAAGCCGAACATATGTTTGTTTTCATGCATAATGTTTGTATTTAATGATTTATTAATTGCTGCACTATAACAAAGAATGCGATCCATTTAAAAGACATACATTTATGTTGGATGTATATCAGTTGTAGAAAGAAAACGCATCACTGTCTTAACTTTTTAATAAAACTAGCTCATACGAATTTTCCTTGAGATATTGCCATAATTTATTGCACTCCCGCATCTTTACTTTAAGATTGAGTTTCTCTGTGCTACAGGGTATGCCAGTCGTTGGAAGAAAAGAGTGCAACTTTTGACTGAAACTTTCCCCTCGGTTGTTTTATTATGCTAATGCAGCACAGCGCTGGGGTAACGGCAACCCCCCGCCACCTGCCGCGTAGTCAAGTGTGTTGATTGGCGCCCTCCCCTCTTCGCTCTTCCCTCTCACAAACACACACCCACACACACGCATAGAAGGAGAAGTCCCAGCTTAGAGGGGGTTGGGGCTGTAGAACAATGAGGGCTTGCAACATGTGAAAACTGTGCCAGCGTCGAGGAGGGAGAGTGTGCATTTGTGTAATGCCTTTTAAGCAGCATTAGACTAAGCCAAAACTTTGATGGAGAAGCCAATACCAAACACCTCATAAAATATGAAAGAGCCCCTCGATATGGGGCGGGGGCGCGCTCCAACAAAAGCAAAAACGAGAACAAGAACAAACAAATGGCGCAAATTTAAAAGGACGTCAAAGACACGCCGCGAACGGGCGTCTCGGCCAGGTCGTTTGCCTGAGAACTTCAGCAGACTGTAAAATGAAATAATTATGAGCTATAAATTTGCCGGCGTCTTGGAAAAATTGTCGCAAAAGCTGCGGGGGCAGGGAGATGGAGCTGGTGAAGGATCAGAGGTAATGGTAGGAGAAAAAAGCAGAAGAAACAGGCTACGATGCCTGAGTTGATAATGAGGCAGAACCTTAGACGCCGCCGTTGTTGAGGCAACCTTACCGCCAGACAGCGACAAAACACAGGCAATTATGCAGAGCAAAAAATATACCGAATTCCTAATTGGATCGATTCGAATTCCACGGCTCCTCATGCCCAAGCGATTTCCAAAGGATGCGAACATTAAAAATTCATAAGACTCCTCGCTTTGCAGATGCTAATTCAATTTAAAGGCCTCAACCTCTGGGCCCAGCCTTTCGAACCCAGATGGAACAGGCAAATCCACTTGCATGCCTGGACCCCTCTTCGAGCTCATATTTTATCGGTCCTGTCGTCTGGCTGCAGTTGCACGTGCCAATCTACCCGAAAGCTCCTACTGTCTCCCCTGTCCCCCCTCTCTGTCGGCCAGGACTTTTATCAGAGCGCGTAAATTTTCAGAGGGGACGACAACGCCTCGCACAGATTTATTTTATTTACAGCAAACTCGTTTCCCCGGTGCTGCCACTGCCGCCGCCGCCGCCTTTTATATAATTTCAATTATCGCCTGTTGGCTGTGGGCCATAAATTAAGTTAAAATCTGAGACGTTGCAGGTTGCGTTGATTGCATGTGAAAAATATTCCATTTTCCCAGTCATTTAATTAAGTGCAAATGCATAAGTTATGAACTCCAGAAAAGTAGTGGAAGGAAGTGAGGGTTTTGGGGTCGCCTTTTTATGTCGTGGATTTTCGAGCAAGTTTATTGAACCCTTTGACTGAGATAAGAGCTTTGTTCGGGGGCAAATCCGCTGCTTAAACTTTTGCCGACCCCGAAAAAATTGTCGTATAGCTGTCAGAACTGTCCCGGAGGGGCCATAGACGTGTACAACTTTTCCAACAGGAACAACATCAGTCCGTGAAGGCTAACAAACGGAAACAAACAGCTGCATTAGCAGCCACAAATCAGCAACAATCACAGCAGCAGCAGCAACATCAGCAACAGCAGCAACAGACAAAGTTGAGCGCACTCACTTAAAAATTCCAAACACAGTACGGAAATATGCAAAATCTGGTGGAATGGACCAAACAAACAAACAAACCCAAAAACCAGGAAACAAAGAATTTTTGAATGCCGAAGATGGAATGCTCTTCCATAGCCGTTGATTCAATTCTAGAGGAATAGTTAACTAAAACGTGTATTAAATGGTTGATATATTATTTATTTATTTATCTAATATTTAAAAATCTCGTGTCACCGTAAACCGATTTGTATACAAATTTTTTTCTTTTTTTTAGTCATGCGAATTTAATAAAGTGCAAATGCATAAGTTATGAACTCCAGAAATTATTTTCCTTTCTACCACTACCCACAAATTTTAAATCGGGATTTTAGTACTTTTGAATGAACAAAATGTTTGTGTGTGTGTTACGTGTTTTGCGACTGTGAAAGGTTTGCACTGTGAGCAATTCCATTGGGCCGCCGAATGAATAAATCAGGAAGCATGCGAAATAGCAGATATCGAAAATGTGAGTGTGAGCATGTCCCAATAGCGTGAATTTCAATTTCCAGAGGCAAGAGATGAACGAAATTAACCACGATGGTGCTAGAGTGCTAAAGATAAAGAATGTCCCCATAGTCATGCACTCAAATTTAAACTTGAGTCATCAGGAAAATTAAAACTAAAAGGAATTGAGACACCACCACAACCATTGAAGGACATGTTCATTGGCACGGATCCAGATTCAAACCAGTTCCTGAAGTCCATTCGCTCATTCAATTAATGCGATCGGAGCAATAGTTGACTTATAAAATTGTAGACTAAGATGAATCCTACATCACAATAAATAGTTCAAAGCAGAGCAATACAATCTTTTATAATAATTTATAATACTTTATTTGATAATTTGATAATAAATAGTCATAGTCACAAAATGCAACACCAACTGCTAAGCTACGAGAAAGATGAACCGTGCAAAAGAAGCACAGCCGGATATGGCTATTTAACAAAACTATTATACATTCACTTCATGGTTATAAATATTTCTACTCTTGAAAGTTGCATACATCTTGAGAAAATCACGATACCCTCTGCACGGAAATCCAAGGAGAGAGAACGAGAGCAACGACAACGGAAATGACACAGCCGCCATGTTGGTGAACTTGTTGTTGTCGTTGTCTCCGACTGTAGCTAAAGTTGCTGTTTGTTTCTTGGTTTGTTTGTTTGTCGCTTTGAAACGAGGTGTTAACGAGCGGAGTAGACGGCATATGCAGGTGAGATTTACGGAGACTACGGTGGAGCATTAGAAGCAGTAGAGATTCCAGCAGGAGCAGCAGTTGCTGGAGGGATTTGAGTAGCAGGAGAGATTCGAGTATAATGTGGCGGAGCAGCAGCGGCGGACCAAGAAGAAGGATGCCGCTAGAGACTTTCCAATCTGCACTAAGAGTGGCCCGAACCATGTGAGTGGATGTGTGGGCGTGGGCCCCGTCCAAAGCTGCGCCAAATTAGTAATAATGAATAATTTCCCACAGCGATAATTAAGGGCATCATTAAAAATGTTGCCGGGGATGAAATTGAGTTCGTCTGGGACTAAAACGCTTTTCCAATTACCACGAAACACAGGGCAAAAGCCATTTTCCGCTTGCATATCCACAGTCCTACCAGTAAGTCCTCCCCAAAAAGCAGCCCCAAAACGCCAGCCAGTTCTTGCCACATGTCCGTGGCAAGTGCAGCCGATAGTGCCGGAAAACGATACCGAATGCTCACGGAGATGAGCTCACTTTTCACTTGGCCATTCGGCCGTGACGCTTAACCAATGCCGGCCAACAATGCCGCCGGTCGATGTCGATTCCCTGCTGGCAAGCTGCTGTCATATTTTGCGCCGTGGGAAACTGGCACCTCACGCTACGCCCCTCCTTCGACTAAGCCGGGGTTTTGTGGCTTTTGCGTGTGATTTTGATGTTTGCTGTGACACGTGCTCATGGTCGTCGTCGTCCAGGATGAAAGGGGGGGCGGGGAACTCAGCTGAATTGCAGGAACGATGCACGAAAATGGGCAAATTATTTGATTTTCTTTAGCCCACAGATGGCAGTCTCCACCAAGAGGGCACTGAAAGCGAAGGTGTAGCCAAAGGCCAGGACAAATAGAGCCCCAGTGATGTTGCTGACATTTAGGGGCTTCGGTGCACCCTTGGCCTTGTGCCCGTTGACCATATCCAGCAGAATTTCCTGTACCTTCTTGTCCATATACTTGACCACAAACTGTAAATTAATTAATTAATTAGTCAGAGTGACATACAAATAGGAGACTACCTCCAGCTCCCAGTGAACATAGAGACCCGTCTCCTGGCAGGTGAGAATATGCTTGTCCAGCTCCGGCATCAAAGTCCAGCCACGTATAGACACAGCCCGGGTCCAATCAAAGTACAGATCATCGTGCAGAACCTAACACGACATATTTTATACAAACCAAGCCCATGAGATGTGAGAAATTTCCCCTTACAATGCGGTTCTCCAATGCATCCGCGGGCACATAATTTCCAACCGAAAGAGACCCCGAGACCAGACGCTCGATCCCCAGTCCATAATTGGGGCTGAAGCTGGCATTGGACAAGAAGCTGTGGTCGCGCACCTCAAAGTTCCTGGCCAATATCTGCTCGATGCCCAGATCGGAGCTCTCCACGGTATGGACCCAGACAATGGAGGGGGCTGCCCATTTCCAGCCAGCTTGTGCCCACTTCTCGATGGTGTCCACGGGAGCACTGTAGAAGGGGACTGTCAGCAGCGACTTGAGCTGTCCGCTGTAGATGTTCTCCAGCGTGATGGTGGCGCACAAGAGCGTAGCCAGAAAGAAGCGAGTGGCAAACCGATCAAAGCTAGAGTGGAATCAGAAAAAGGAAACATAGAGTTTAAAACCCAAGCATGATGTCAACTCGAACACACCTGAGTGGAGCCGATGGCTGCTGGATGAACAGAGCAAAGGTGTCCAGCAGGGACTGCTCGATCTTCCTCGCATGATGGAATTCTGGCTCATATCTGCAATAACCCAGCCGAAAGCTTGCAAACTTCATCACATATAGAAAGACGCCGCAGATCACCATTGTAGAGATGAGCAGCAGCCACGTGGCGCCATTGAAGGGTAGAATATTGGTGCGCCAACTGGGTAAGGGTCTATAAAGATTAAAACTTCAATTGGAAAAGGAGAACCTGAGGTTAAGGGTATTCCATTACGCCGGTGCTGGTCCCAGAATTGTCACCGAGGAGCGGGCAATGTGATACGAGGTCTCCGTGATGCCGTCGTACCAGTTGTAGATGCAGCCAATGGCCAGTTCCACGCGCTGTTTGTAAACGTCCCCCAGCATGCCGTCGCTCGACTCATTCTCATAGATGCTGCCCCAGTTGTCGGCCCCGTCTGGAACAGGGAGAACGCCTTAAGATTTGGCTCCAGTCAAACGGTGCCCCTGGCACAACTTACACGCCTCCACACGCAAATGACAATGGTGCACCTGACAGAAGGTCTTCATCACATTGGCCTCGGCGCCGTAGTACGCAATCGAACGGTTAGCCCCATGCGGGTGAATGGGATCTTCATTGCCCTCGCCAGCTGGCTGCAGTACCGTACGTGTAAGATGATCAAGGGAGAACTGCTTAATGGTAAACTATTGCTGGCCAATCAAGCGTCTGGGCTAATTTCGTTAATGGCCTTGTTATGGCCACGCCCCACACACACAAAAACACACACAGTGTTGGGGCAAGTTGAGGGCATTCAAATGGACATCGACACTTGCCTCGTCGGGTGGCAATTAAATGGAAACACGTAATTTAAATCAATGTTGGAGCCGGAGCCAAAGCTAAGCCCCAAACAAAACCACATGCACATGCTTGCGGCTGTATTCGCCCTCTGTCTCTTTCAGCGTGTGTGTGGGTGTGTGTGTGTGTGTGTGTGTGTGTGTGTTTATGAATGGGAGGTAGTATTTGTGTTACTGTTTGTGTGGGCGTGACCGTGTGTGTGTGTGTGTCTGTGTGTGCTTACAAATGTGCGAATGTCCTTAAGGCAAACAATTGAGTGCGAACAAAACTTTTGCCAAATGACAACAAAAGAACTTTCTTTTTTACAACTGGCACAGTGGGGCTAAAATGTACAAAAATAAAAGAAAAGGATAAATCCTAGTGGATTTTGTATACACATCTCTAATGCCTTTTCTTGTCTGATTGATCCGAGACACTGTGCTTAGACTGGGTCTCAGAACACTGTGAAAGAAAATTTGTCTATTCATTTCGGGTAAACTTTCAAATTTGTAACTTCAATACTCATATAAAATGAATGTTGTACGATATCTTTAACATAATATTGATAATTTTTTTAAGTCCCTAACACTTCAAGAAGAATAAATCTATAGCATGGCGACGAAAAACCGAAAAAAGAGGTTGATTTAATAATCTACAATTTTAAATAGCATATTAAATTATTCTAAACACAGTTTATTGGATATTTTAATTGTTTTAAAAATACATATAAACTAGGGCGACTACCCAATACTTTTTCTATATAATCGAGAGATAACATAGCTACATATATAAATAGTATAGGAGCATTACCAGAACAGTATAGAAACATTTCTGATATTTTGGAGAATAATTTTTGAAGTGCGATATTTTTCTAGGTGGCTGCAAGACAAAGTCTATTTTTTTTTTATTATCCCCAAGTCCAAAACTATGTGGCGTGGTGTAACCAAACCAATCATATAGACGGCTCCTGACAACTGCTCTGGCATCTGCAACCTCCTCCGCATCCATAGACACAGGACCACAGGACAACATGTGCTTACATTTTAGTTCCCAAAATCGTTGCCCACAACGACAACAAAGGCAAATAACTAAGCACCTCTCACCCACACAGAACAGAGCCCATCCACCCACAGAATGAGGCAACCACTGGACATTTATTCATGATGAGTCCACACACACTGAGCCCCGACTAATGCAAAGACAACGATGTGAATGGGGGCCAGATGAAGATGAGGCCCAGAACGGACCAGGGCCAGAGAGGATAAGGAAGAGGATGAGTGCCAGTGCGAGGACAACCAATTGGCTTTGCTTAATGTTGGCGTGCAAATCTCTGGCATTTGTGGCCCAGTCTGCTCCCGGGACATGCCACAGGGGGCAGGCCGCAGGGTTTGGGGGAACAACAACAACAAACGATAAATATAAACTTAACCGGCAATTACTTACCACATAATTAGTAATTGTATATGGGACATAAGTAATGGAGCCCAAGCGCAGGGTGCGCTGCTGCAGATCGAGTAGCTTGTTGGGATAAAGTTCGACCCGGCTGTTCCCGGCAAAAGTTTCGTTCGGCAAGAATGCGCCCAGGCGCACGGCATCCAAATTACCAAAGGCTCCGACAAACTTTTGTGTCCACAGCTCGAAATTGATGTCGCGGTACGGCAAAGTGGCTCCGGCTCCTCCATCTCCATCTCGCACATCCACATCCCCATCCACATCCACATCTCTGGGTCGACTCCCATCCCTCGTGCTTTCCGTGTTTACCGATGTGCCCTCTTTATGCCTGTGGGCTGGTACTGGTACTGTTACTGGTCCTCTTTCTGGTCCTGTTACGGCTCTTGTTCCTGGTCGCACCATCAGATGGTGTGGGTAGACTAAAGCGCATTACAACGATTTCCCGTTGTTGGACAAGCAGAAACAACAAACAAGCAGGGGACATGCGAAAAACAAAAAAAAAATGGGCGGAGAAAGCTGGCATTAGTTTTGCGCAGATCGACTGCAAGCTATCCAGTATTACGGGATATTATTTTGACTTATAATGATTAAATGGTACAGAAATACCATTTTAAAAAAATAAATAAACTAAAAAACATAATAATATTTTGTTTAAAGTGCTAAGAAAACAGATTTAGAAAGTGGAAAATAAAGAGATAACCCAAGCATTATTTTCAATGAAATTTCTTTAGAAAAACTCTTGTTTCAATATTGAATGTATAAAAGAATACATATATACGGATGTCATAGCACAGTGTTAATTAAGTGGTAGCTTTTCAGTCAATTAATTTTATATAAGATTGGCTAATTTTTCAAAACGTAATTTCATTGCATTATTTTGTACGAAAGAGTTATAAAATGTGGCGAACTAAAGTCTTGGCAGAGCTATCACTTTGCACTTTTTTTATGGAGTATGTTCATGGAATATCATATCCAGAACACCTCCAATCGTCCAATAAATCCAATAAATACAGTTAAGGAAAAAGAAACCAAAGAAAATCGTAAGCTATGTCAAATACAGGAAAGAATATATCATATATGTATGTATGTGTTTTTGTGTAATATCTGCAAACGTCAAAGTCTCCTTCATACCATTACCTCTGCATTTCACACTTTTTACTACCTTCCGACATACACTCACACATTGTCAAGCCACCCTCTATCTTCAATAAATACAGGGTATGTGAAAAGAAAATAAAAAAAATCGAAACAAAATTAAGTCGTGGCAAGCAAAACAGTGAAAAGAAAGCCAACAAATAAAGAAAAAGACGGAACGGAACGGAAAAGAAAGCCCAAGCAGAAAAAAGCCAAAGTTTACAATTGAACAAGACGCCGTCGAGCGTTGAAATTATTGGCAAGTGCTAAAGTTTGATCAACTGGCCACGAATGTCCTGCGGTGGTTGCCCGCTCCTATTTGTGTTGCACAGTGTCAGAGCATGGAAAAAGTTTTCCAGTTGGATTTGTTTAGACATGCCCCAGAGGGGGCTGGCAAGAAGTCACCGCTTAAGCTAATAAATTGATGTTGGGGGAATGGGAAGCGACGGAGTTCCAGGGGAGCATTTCAATTGAAATGTGAGATCAATGAACGCCACTTCACTTACACTGCAGAATGTCCATGGCCAACAACTCCTGGGGATGTTCATCCTCGCACAAGAACAGATATCGCTTGTCCTTGAGGCGCACATTGGCATTACGTGTGGCATAGTATCGGGCATGGAGAAAAAGATTCGTCTGCGACAGGATTGTGATGAATCCCTTAAGAAGAGGAGGTATGGTAACATGGTAACAGCCTCGATTCTCTTCTCTAAACCTACCTCTATGGTGCTGCTGTTGACGGCACTCATGACCTGCCACTCAAGTTCCGCCAAGTCACTCAATTGTCCGACATTGATCCATTGCAGGAGTATGGATTGACCAAAGCCCTTAAGCACAAGCTCCAGAGATCTCAGGTACTCCAGTTGAAGGAGAGTTGTGGTCCGGGTATTGTTGTGAACGATCAGAATGGACGAAAAGGAAGCGAAATATTGTCCAACTGAGGGAAAGAAGAGATTAGGGTGTAAAATGAGAAGTATAAAAACTGCCTTCTTACTTATAATCCGAAGCAATGGACTCAGCTGCATCACGAGTGGCTGGAACAACATCTTGCCGCTCTATTGGTCTCAAATGCAGGGAAAATCAGCCTTTATAGGAGGGACTGCGACTTAATGACCCTGCATCGATTGAGGAACAAATTGATTTGAGCTCGAACTGTAATTGAAAACACTCTGGTCGGCCCTGGGTCTGGTCTGGTCTGGCTATCATTACAAACTTCCAATGGGCATTGTTTGCCCAGACATTATCCTAATGAAACGCACACAAGACATTACAATATTTGCATAATTCACTAAACAATCCTCTGCAGGTCGGGGGAAAATCGAACAGAGGTGGATGGGAGTTTGTCAAGTAGAACAACTCCACTGCCAATCAAGCGAAACCCTTCGAAGTGAGGTGACTGCAGCATTCGATCCCTTAATCAACCCTGAACGGCCTTCCCTCTGGCTGTGGGCCAATTAGCGAAGCCACAAATTAGCGACAACAATACTGCCAAAAGACTGACTTTCATTATGAATGCGAACAAAGCCCCCAGCCGAAAAGAGTCGGCGGATGGTAGACACAGAACTGAGGCAGACCAGGCCAAGTGTCAATTGAAACAATTCAATTGGTCTGGCCAGGAGTGGGGGAAGCCAGGAGTCAATGGAACAACGCAGTCGTGGCCAATGTGAGAACATAAACGGACAGACCCAAACGTCTGCTGTTCTCTCCCTCTCTCTGCGGGAATGTGTGAGTGTAGGGAGTGCTTAACCAGTGGGTTATTTGAAATTGAAAGACGGATTAAAGGATTTACTCTCCTGGCAAGGCAGACCGGAACCAGCTGGAGACACAGAAAGAGAGCCAGCAGGCACGACGAGCGGGGAATGACGGCAGTCTGACTCCGGCTCTGGTCATTCGAGTGCCCAGCAGGCGACGATTTTATTGCCCCGACAACCTGCTAGGACCTGCCCCCCAAAAAACAACAACAAAAAAAAGGCCAGCACACCCACACATGGCTGTAACTACGGCCACATCCACTCGGGGCCCCCAATGGCAATTAAACACTCAAGCGGCGTTTTGTGGAGGCGTGAGAGTTGGGTTGCGATGCCCCCTATTCGGGGTTATTCGAAAGTCAATGGCATTAAAAATCCATGAAACGGTTTATCTTCTCTGAAATGATTCATTGGATAGCAATCAAAGATAAAGATCGAGATAAAGCGTTTACTAAGTTAATAGCTGAGAAATGGGCGCATCAAACCAGAATAATATTTAATCCATCCATTCCATATTTCAGTTTTGCAACGTTACTAAAATATAAGAAATACAGCTTCATACGAATCCACTTATATGTATGTAACAGCGTCCTCGCAGGTTCCAGAATATCGTCTGTTGGACAAAAGATGGGAAACTCAAAACTATGCTCAGCGCCTTGAGTCAACCAGCACTAATCAAGATACACATGGCAGACCAGTGAGTGAGTGTTTTATTTGGTCTTTTTCTGGTTCCATGTCTGTCCGCAGAAATGGAATTTACTCACCTCGCACACGCAACTATCGGGCAGCATTCCCGGAGCCAGCAGCCAGGAGCCGGGCCGGACCGTGCCTGGCGCAGCACCACCGCAGGCTGGCTGGCCAACAAGCCGACCACAATGTGGCCAACAAGCACCAGTGGCCAGAACAGCAACATATGTATGGCCAAAAGAGAGAGTGTTTCTGTGTGTGAGCAAAAGAGTGCGTGGCGCATTTTTAGCTAAAGTTTTTTCAAATTCTTTCCCGGGTTTCTGTTGTGCTTTCATCTGCTGCCTGTTGCCTGGTGCATGGTGCGGCGGTGTGGGCAATTTGCTAGCCAGTATTGCACTTGAATTGCTAATGGAAAGTAGTTGCCGCACAAGAAATTAAAAGCCTTAAAGAACTTTAAATTGCCACAAGTTTAAAGGCAAATTTTAATACTCATTTTCGCCCCTATTCATATGCAAATAATCACGGCCACGACAGCAAGTGCAGCCCGGCAATCAACGCTCAGAGCTGCATTAATGAATACTAAACAAAACAGAAGTCCTTGAAAGACCTTGCCAACTAAGGCTAAACAATGGCAATATGAAGGACTCAGAGTACATCATGCCACTCCATAATATGTGCCAGAGCCCTGCAGAGGCAACACGAACCATGGAAATGAGTTTTCCCTTTCCATCACTTTCACCAGCACATTTTCAGCGAGACGCGGTTGACAATCAGGCCATTCAATACGGAATACTAACTAAAATGAACATCGTCATATTCCGATTCAGGGCTCAAGGGTACATCAGATTTAAGAGGCTTCAAGTCTTCAAAACCAAACACGACACCAGAATGATCCAGAATAGATATCACAAGACTAACAATTTAAGTAGATCTCGGGCTTTCTCTTGATTTTCCTAGTATTTTATTCGCAAAGTGTTGTGTTTTCATCGAATTATGTGACCTGAATTGGTCACCTCATCTATGTCTGTGTCTGTTTGAATGATTGACCTCATTGCAGAAGCCAGAAACAATTACGCACAGCTCATCAGATTGCCTCGCCCACCCGCACTTGATGATGGGCTGCTGTGACAACTGAATGCCGACAGGCTCCGACAGGCGGCATGGCATGTGTTTGAGTGGGGCTCTGGGAGATTCTTCTATCAATTCTGGGATAGGATGTGTAAATATTTGCATGGTAATTAGCTGCGACATCCATGCCACTTCGCATCCATGAGGCAGTCTGCTGTCATTGGCGCTGTCCTTGGAATTCTCATTTGCCAGCCAAGTGCGTGAGGTGGAAAATACATATTTCCCCAGAACATTTTGTTGCTGCACAATTATGCAGATTGGCATTGCTGAGTGGTGGTCTGGGGTTTGTGGGTCTGCAGAGGGCTTCGAGTATTGCAGTAAATATTTGCCATTTGGTCGAGGCCTTACTGCCCGGACTTCTGGTATTTTTCTGATATTTGTTCTTGCAATTTTTTTTTTTCTGGCTGTATTGCAATTTTTGCATATGGTTTGTAAACAAACTTGAGTTGAAGCTGGTGATTTTTATACCCTTGTTTTTTAGAAAAAAAATCGTATCAAAGCAGAAAATAACGCATTTTCGATTTTTCGTGAGAAAAAATCATGTCGCTGGGTTTGTTTCAGTGTAAGCCCGTGCACAAATCCTGCACTTATTAGAACGATTTGTATTGCCAAATTTTTGCAGAAAAATCCTTTTCATTTGCATCACACAACTTCCATCAAAAGGGCATCTAAACTTCGACCCCCTAGCATATCTTCCTCGGTTTCATTCTCTTTTTTTTTTGCTCCTTGTGGGTTCTTTTCATTGAAGTCTGAGGCAAACACTCGAGCGTGTAAATGCACACACACACAAAAAAGAAGAGAAGATGGCGAAACTAAAATAGAAACACATTTCATTTCCGTAAGATCTGCCAGAGTGGAAACGGAAAATGTGCAGTACACTACTATATGGTGTGGAGGGAGGGGGTGAGGATTTTAGGAGGGGGGGAAGAACAACGGGCAAACAACAAGAAAGTGGAAATAAACTTGGCGATAAACCAACGAAATCGATTGGAAATATTTTAACGAAATTGCAGCTTAAAGTGTCAAGGCAGCATGTTGCATGGCTGCCAGCCCCAAGATGGAGCCATACAGGGGGTTGGGGATTGGGCAGTGGATAGTGTGAAGGGGGGAGTGTGGAGGCAAGAGGGGGGGATAGCAATCATTTTCAGTGACGTTAAGATGAGTGCTCGTTCCGTTGATTCCGGCTGTCGATGATTATGAGGCTGCTGCAGATCCAGATCCAGCTGCAACGAAATGTTCCTGTTGGGCATTTAGATAGAATCCTACACTCAGAGAAACTAAGGTATACCAAATACCCTATATATTCACGAAAAGACACCGATTGGTGTTGCTTGGAACACTTGATGGTCCTTTTTTTAGTGCCATAAATGATCACCATTCTTGGAAATCGAATTGATCTTAATCCCAATTTCGTCTTAATCCCTCTCTTACGTTCCGCCCCTTGAGAACCTATAGAGTAAATAGTAGTACAAATAGATGATTTTTGAACTTGCATTTATAGCGTATCTTTTTCTGAGTGAGATTCTCTCTCTACTGTTTTTCTCGGCCCATCTCTCACTCTCTGTATCTATGTCTCGAGTGTGCAATCTCCGAGCGAAGCGCAACGGCAAAGAAACAGTTTAAATGCTAACAATGCAACGGTTTCGGGTCAAGTATTTCCATTTCTTCCCCTGTCCCTCCTTGGCAACATCTCCCCTACTCTGTATTTTGGCATATCTCCCTCCCTTCGGCTACGGAAACGAAGTGTAATGAAAGCGTGTAAAGTGCAAATCGAAAAGGCAATACAAGTAACGAGTACAAAATACTTATACCCCTCCGTTTCTACCTCTTTTGGCCAACATTTTCTCTAAATTACCAATGTCGGACAGGGCCAGGACGATAAGGAGGTAGGAAAGGTACCAACGTACCAACTGGTAAGGTGCCCCGGGCACATCCTGAGCGAAGGAAACAGGCTGAGGAAATGTATCGCAAAATGCAGTTTCTTTCACGCTCTAAATGGGTTTTCCTTTGCGCTTTCTCTCTGTTTCTCTCTGCTAAATTATAACTTTAATTAAACGAATTTAATTTCGGGCATTTCTCCAAGGACTTGACTTATCCCCCGATAGCGTAGTGCTTGCTGCTGGAGAATTTCGTTCGGTTTGGCCAGGCACTTAACTATTTATCTAAACAGATTTCCACATTTCATTAGCATTTGGCGACCACAGAAACCGCCAGCGAATTAAATATTGATAATTGTTTTTCCACATCGATTCCACAGGCAGCTGGCTCAGCGCCGCGCCCCATAACTTTATATGAATTTATCTATACGAATATATCTATCTATCTATGCAATTACATAATCCACTTTGTTGTCGAGCCGCAGAGTAATGTTGCTGTTGTTTTTTTCCTAAATTTATTGCATTCTGAATTCCGGCGGGAATTGGCCATGGCCCAGGGGCTTAGAGCCAACCATTCAAAATGAATTTAAAGCCGACGCAGGCAAACGAGCCAAATGAAAAATTTCAATTAACCACAAAAACCGGACACAACAAAACGAAAACGAAACAAAAACCAAAAAAAGGTTGTCCACTGCCAAACCATTTTGGCTAAATCATTTCCCCATCTCCCCCATCCACGACGACTGCTCGCATACGAGTGCCCCTCTCTCTCTCTATATTTTTGAGGAGTTTTTGCTGCAGTGACAGCAGCCGGGGACAAAGCGAAAATCCGATTGTTGGAGTGCGCAGGTCGTCCTGTGCCACAATTAAATGCACTCGATGATGCACCTGACGGACCCCAGGACGCACACAGCACCATACCCACAGACCATGCCCATCTCCGACGTTCATTTATTCATTGAAGATTGGCTTTGGCCCAATCAATTGACCATGCACCGTGCACCCCAGCCATTGACGAGGTTTTTCCTGGTCCAAATCAATGCAGCATGCGGTCGGGGTCACCCCACTGCCAGTGGACGGGTTTCCGCTTTCGAGGGGGAGGAAACCAGCTAAATCAATGCGAATTATTTGGTTTTTCAATTCGTTACACTTCTCTAGTGACAATCCCTTAATTTTGTTTGTTGTTTATTGATTTTATTTTGATTATAAGAAATATATGATATGTCCGATCTTGTGAATAATTTCATTTGGCCACCATTCGAATTGGTTATGTTCTGGTTAGTGGCCATCATATTTATGCACATCAGTATTATGTGCACTGAAAAAAAGGCATATATTTCCTGATTTCAAAGACCATACGAGTCATAGAGAAAACAATCTATGAAATATGTTATAAATGCATTTTTGACCTGTCGTGATGATTTTGGTCAGGTTTTTTCCTCTGTGTACGGCTAAAGCCACAGCGGAAATGTACTATATTTTATACATACCACCGCAGCTCATTTGGTGCCACGAAAACCGCCAATTTGGATCAGTGCGGCAGGCAGGCAGGGCATCATTTCAAATCGCACTTTAATTTTGTAGGAGAGAGTGTGGCATGCGGGTGGGGCACGGCACACTCAATCGTTTTTGGAGCATTGTGTTGACAAAGACGTAAATAAAAATTTATGCGCCCAAAAGTAGCTATACAACATGCACATAAAATGATTATGACGATTATGCTGGGAGCTGGAGCCGGAGCTGGAGCTGCTCCGTCGACTGCTGGGAGGGATGGGATATTATGCGAAAAAGAACATTGGGTACCCACCCACACACATATGCAATGCCCCCCCCCCACACACAGAAACACACACTCCCGCACATTTATTGACACAAATTGCTTTTTCAGAACAGCATTTGGCAGCCGTCGCCCGAGTGCTGCGGCTCCTTCTGGTTTTCTTTTTATTAAAGCCATAATAAAATATTCATAAAGATTCCGTTTATGCTACGATAACAATGCATATTTTAGAATAAACGCCCATCAAAGATGTCTTTTTTTATTCTTTGGGGCCCACACAATCAATGAAGATCTCTTCGATTTGCTTTATTAGAGACCGCTTGAGCTATTTGTGGTTTTGGGTATCGGCTATGGGATTTCAAATGCTTTTAAACCCTCTCCATGTGGGTGTGGGTGTGGGTGTGTGGTGGGGGGTGGGGGGTGTGTCTTTGCAATCAATTCGATGGCAAGCTGTGTACTGCTCCTCCGCACAATCATGTCAAGAATTCAATATCAGAGCGCGAGCACAGCTGTCGGTGATGACATCGAGGAATGTCCCTACAAGGAATACTCGTCTTTTGTTTCAATGCCATTGATGAACAGGCTCAGAGTGGGGATTAGATGATCCCGGGTGGCGGCGGTCGGGGGTCGAGGGTCGGAGGTGGCATCATTTTGATTACAAATATGAAACATGTTCACATAAATATGGCCCCGCCCTTTGGTCCCTCCCTCCGGCACCACTTTCGCCTTCGGCATCATCAAGTGCGTGTGTATGGAGTGCACTTAATGGCGTTCCTTCCACATTGGAGGAGCGGAGCGGAGAGCAGAGGGCTTCCACCCAAGTCAAGTCAAGTTAATATTGGGGGCAACTTGAGTCAATTTTGAGTGAGTGAGACACAGGATACACACACAGAGTACAGAGTACAGACAGCCAAACACTCTGGAAAATTGCAAATAGACAAGTTCTTGGGGCCATTAGCTTTAATTGCCCAAGTTGTGGGGCAACTGCAACAAATTGCGAGGCCATCAATATTTCCGTTGCTGCATCTGATTTCCTAGTGTGCACCTCCAGCATCCGCATCCTCCCTGCCAGCGATTAACAATATCAGTTTCTGCTTCCCCCCATCCCCTTCGACAGGAGGTTACCCGCTGTGCTGGTTCGGGCTGGGTTTTAATTAGTGCAGCCCGTACGTATTTTCTATTGGCCAATTCACCGCAGAAGCTTCATTACCAGCAAATCGTACGAGTATGAGGCAGATCCCTCTCTCGCTCTCTCTCTCTCCCCATCTCTCTTTCTCTCTGTCCATCTGTTTGCGTGTGTGTTTATCTGTGGGACAGATTGTGAGTCATTAAGTTGGTGCAGCAAGCATCAGGATGTAGCTGCATGCCACACAAACATTCTGTTAGGATGCCACATACAACGCCCACAACGGCGGTTGATGACGTTGGGGGCGCGGCAATGGGGCAGTTGGCAGCTGTAACGGAATCAGAACCAGAAGCAGGATCAGAGCCAGCAAATGCTGCCACAGAAACAGAAACAGAAGCAGAACCAGAACCATGTCGAGAGTTAACCTTTGTTGGCGGTTTCAGCTTTTTGTGCGCCGGAAACGGCAGAGCAACTCAATCAGTTTTTGCGGTTTTCGGTGGCACGGCTAAAAGGGACCTCGTCCACGGCCACCCTGCCTCCCGACTTCGGCTGGACGGACACTGGCTAACGCTAATGGCTCACAAATGGCACTTGAATAATTGAAAGCCGGAAACGAGCCAGAGCCAAATGAAATGAAACGCACGGGATTTACCAGCCATGATGCACATTCCTTTGTCCGTTCAAACATGTCCCATCTGTACAATTTGCACCCTAAACCAAGCCCTAGTCCCTACGATACCCTACCATACCGCCTAGCCCTCTTCCGGCAGCTGCTGGTCTCCTCTTCATGCGAGTCCACAACGGTTTCCGCTCAATGGCGATGAGCTCCTGCAGACTGTCCGCCCATCCCCAACAGGTAACCAATCTCTAGTAGTGGAAATTCTGTGCATGTGGCTAATATCATGACTTTCTTATGGGGGGCATGGTGCACATGCACCTGCCAATACAGTCTTGACAGGTTCGTGTTCTGAATTTATTGAATATTCTACAGTATTCATTGCCAATCCAACTCCAACGCACGAGATAAATTTCTAGTGCCCTTGATTGACCTTTTTATACCCGATACTCAAAATGAGTATTGGGGTATATTAGATTTGTGGTAAAAGTGGATGTGTGTAACGTCCAGAAGGAATCGTTTCCGACCCCATAAAGTATATATATTCTTGATCAGCATCAATAGCCGAGTCGATTGGGCCCTGTCTGTTTGTCTGTCTGTCCGTCTGTCCGTCCCCTTCAGCGCCTAGTGCTCAAAGACTATAAGAGCTAGAGCAACGATGTTTTGGATCCAGACTTCTGTGATATGTCACTGCTACAAAAATATTTCAAAACTTCGCCCCGCCCACTTCCGCCCCCACAAAGGACGAAAATCTGTGGCATCCACAATTTTAAAGATATGAGAAAACCAAAAACGTAGAATTGTAGAGAATGCCCATATCTTTAAGACTGCGGAATCTGAATTGGATCGTATTATTATTATAGCCAGCATCAAGAAAACAATTTCATTTTTTCTCGCCCTGTCTCTCTCTAACACACACGTAGCATAGCCGACTTTGCTTAGAGTAAAACATTAGCGCCTAGATCTCAGAGACTATAAAAGCTAGAGCAACCAAATTTGGTATCCACACTCCTTATATATCGGACCGAGACGAGTTTGTTTCAAAATTTCGCCACACCCCCTTCCGCCCCCGCAAAGGATGAAAATCTGGGGATATTCACAAATCTCAGAGACTATTAAGGCTAGAGTAACCAAATTTAGTATCCGCACTCCTGTTAGATCTCACTTTAAAACGTATATCTCAAAATTTCGCCCCACCCTCTTCCGCCCCCACAAAAGACGAAAATCTGTTGCATCCACAATATTGCACATTCGAGAAAACTAAAAACGCAGAATCATAGATAATGACCATATCTATCAGATTGCTGAATCTGGATCAGATAAGATCATTTTTATAGCCAATAGGAACAAATCAATTTGCACTGGCTACGCAGCCCCCGACGTCACGCTCAGACTGATTTTCTGCCTCTCTCGCACGCACTCTTTGTCGTGTCGTTCAATATTAGCGGCGTCTGCCGGAGGAGACCCATACTGACTTAGTATCGGGTATAACTGTGGAGTTGCGGTGTCCGCTGCAACTCACAACGTTCCCCCTCGTTCTACCTTAGATGTAGACACGTGGACAGTGCAGTCAGCAGCAAGTACAACAAAATATTGTTTGTCGAGGTCTGATTTATTAATTTCAAGCTATTATTTAAAACTGCAATTTGTTTGCTCCCAAATATAGGAGCAGAGTCCAGAGCTTATGAGTCTGATGCAGTCTGTGCTGGCGCGCTGCATGGAAAATGCCGTAGGTATGTTTCGCTAAAGGGGACTTCCGGCTCCATGTACATTGGGCCAGGGTCCTGAAGGCTTATATTTGATTGTATCGACAACGCCGTAGTTGGCTTGCAGCCACATGCCTGAACCAGAACCTTGATCTGATTCTGGGGCACAGCCCGGCAGCCAATTCCTGGGCTGGTCGACCAGTACGGGTCCGTATTTAGTAACCCTGACGGCGGCGTCTGGAATCGAGGCGTCCATCGATGCGAGGAAATGATGATCATGATGCTGTTCCGTGACCAAAAGTGCTTTCTGCCTTGCGGGAGCTCCTCGAGCTAGATGCCCAAGAGATGGTATACCTAATTAAACCATTGGAAAACGATATGCGTGAATGGCAAGAAGGAAGTCTACTTCGCCTGCCTCCTCTGTCTGAAGCACGCGTGGGAGGAGGAGTTAAAGTATGCCTTCCATCTGATGTCCCACATGCATTTCAGCCTTCTCAGTAGGAGAACACTATGATCGCAAAGGTTTTCCAATCGCCCGACTTCCAAGATTGTCTGTTCGAGTGATCAAGGACTCTCTATTGGTTGGCTCGGAACGCCAAAATAATCAACACACTGCGGAATTCTCGACAGCTCATCTAGCGGACCTTCAACCTGTTCCTGCAGCAGCAGTCCGAGACCTACACTGAGAGCCTCGAGCCTGCTTGTTTCGTGCCCGTAGTTCGTTGACGTATTCCGATGTCCAGCGACGGCAGACTTGTTGTTCCATCACCACGTCGAAGTGCTCTAGATTGGTTAAGTGTGTGGATAATCCGCTCAGGAAGCGCATAGGCAGACCTTCTTCATAAAAGATAAGGAATATGGAATTGTCACCCAATATTAGTCAGTGTGCAGGTAAATGATAGTTAAAATATTTTATATCGTTACGTAATTCCGGATTGAGGAATTAAAGATTATTTGGGATTTTCTTTTTGAAAGAATTGAAGTTCTCTTCTAAACAAACTCGGAGTTAAAACCAACTAATTCCACATTGGCAATCGATAAAGTATAATACTTGATCTCCCCGATCTGATGCTCCGGACTGATCTGCACTTCAGCATAACCAATCTTGTGGCTTATAACAAATCAGCTTATAATCCTATATATTTTCATTGGTCTATAGTCTATGGTCGCGAAAGTCGACAACTCGAGAGCTGATATCCTGACTTCGTTCACGTCCTTTACATGGCTTCGAGAGGACACAGAGAGGATAAATCGAAAGCCGCAAACGAGCCGAAACAAAATGAATTGAAACGCACTGGATTTACAAGCAATGCTGCGCATTCCTTTGTCCATTTATACATCTGCCATGTGTACAAATTGCACTCTTAACCAAACTTAACTACTAATTTAACTATCTAATCCGTTCTTTACTGCGGTGCAGTTTCCTCGGGGCTACTGGTAGAGGCAGCCTCCTCAGCGTGCGGTTTTATGTTTTGCAATTTCTGCTTGGTCAACAGTTTTCGCTCAGTGGAGATGAGCTCCTGCAGCTCGTCCTCCCAGCCCAGATGTTTGGCCAGTTCCAGCACACCCTCGTCACAGTCACCAAGGAAGGCCACATCCCGTGTGTTGTTGGGCCTGTTGTAGAGCAGAAAATGGTTGTTGTCCCCATCCATCCAGGTGGTGAATTTGGGACGTCCCACGGCGTCGCGATTAATCAGCAATCGCACACAGCGCGGTCCAGGGAGCTGCGCCAGCGATGCAAACGGATGCACTTCCAGCGTGGTGCCCATGATGATCAGAAGGTCACACTTCTTGAAGTCTCCATCTAAACTTTTGTGGAACTTTTCGGGTAGATTTTCGCTAAAGAAGACAATATCCGGCTTCACGATTTTCTTGCAGTTTGTGCAGGTAGGCAGACGGTCGGAGAAGATCTCCTTCTTCATCCAGGCCATGTCGTACTCCTTCTTGCAGCCAATGCAATGGTTTGTATGGAAGCTGCCATGTGCCTCGATTAACTTTTCATCAGGTATGCCTGCCAGGCGATCCAGCGTGTCAATGTTCTGCGTGTAGTGCCTCAGCAGCAGGCCCTTCTCATGCAGTAGCCGAATAAAATAGTGTGCCATAGTTGGCTTAAACGAGCCGGGGTACAGCTCCTTGGCCAGGGCAAAGAAGGGAGCTGGTTTCTTCTTAAAATAGGCCAACTCAAATATGGCCGTGGGGTAGGGTAGCTTGTATTTAGCCAGGTTGTCGTACAGTCCCGAGCCGGGTGATCGAAAGTCCGGTATGCCAGCGGCTAAACGAGCGACAACAAATGTAAAAGGCGCGGCCAGCCGTAAACTCAGTTGACTTACATGTGGATATTCCGGCTCCAACCATGGTGATAATCTTCTTGAATCCATTTTCACGCCAGTGGTCACCAAGGCCCTTAAATGTCAAGTCCGCCATGACCTGGAATAAATCAATAATGCATCAACATTCATTCAATCAGTGAGTGGGCCACCATACCTTCTCCTTCTGCTTAGCCGATGAGGGACCTAAATTCATGGTGCTTGCGAGCAACCGACTCATACCATCTACTTCGAGACTATCTGGAATTATCACAAAATATTACTAAATGACAGTCGTGACAATTGTTTATTGTCAGTCCGAACAGACCTTCGCTATTGTCACTTTCGGTGGAATCCTCTTCCTTCGGGGCGATCTCCACTGCAGCAGTGTCATTCTGATCGTTGTGGCTCATAATTAAGCAGGTTTTCAGCCTTTGATAGTAGAAATATCGAGGGTCTCGAATTTTTCGGAAAATACCTGCCGTTGGTTTTTGTGGTTTTAATAAACCACTATCGAAGCACGCTACCTTCGTAATTTTCGACTAATCGATATTTTCCAGCCGATAGTTGCTATCGAAAGTATTCGCGATATGCGCAGTGCGCAATTCGGCACATTTTTGGTGCGCAGCCCTGGTACGACTATTCGATATGCACTATCGGTGGGCGAGCGACCACTGCCGATGCAGCTCTGCCCGTGCCGAGGCCCTGGAAAACCACGCCAGTCATTTTTGTTTTGATAAGGATACGGATACAAAAAGAGCGTGGCCTGAAAATTTTGCATTAAGCATATAAAACGCAACTTTCAGATTCGCGAAAACTGTGAAAACTGTGTGGCATGTTGTGCAGGACAGAGTGTTTGTCAAATTGCTTGCGATAACGCATACGTGGAAGCGACGTGCCAGGTGCCAGGGCAGGTCGTGGTAGCAGCAGCAGCAGCAGACAGCTAAAATAACAAACCGACGGCGCAGTGTGGTGGGGCTCTGGTGGCAAATGGCTGCGGGGTTTCAATTAAATTGTATAACGCGCCCACTCGCATCCTTCATGTGCAGACAATAAGCGACCCAAAAGTCACTAGCTGGAGCTGAAGATTTTTCGAATACCTCAGATCGGTGAGGCAAACCCCATTACTATGCATCTGAATCATGCAACTGCTGCGACAGCTGCCATGGCCAACTATCAGCACTATGCGCCCGCCCAGCTGGCCACGCACGGTGGCGGCGGCGGTGGTGGTGGGGGCGGGGGTGGAGGAGGCGGTGGCGCAGGAAACGCCTTGCAGCAGTCGACCACCCTGGCCAGCCTGCAGCAGAGTCAGTTCGCGCTGCACCAACTGACCGCTGTGCAGGCCATCCAGCATCCCACCCACCAGACCATGCTCCATCCGCAGCATCCACTGGTCCACCTGCTAGATATATCGACGACCACAACGAATAGCGGGGGCAATCACACGCCCATACCGCCCATGAAGCAGGAGATTGTGCAGACTTTCATCAAAGAGGAGGAGTCCGTGGTGGACGACCCGCGCAAAAAGAAGCAGTGCCACGTGTGTAAGAACAAATTCCGGCAGCTCACGACGTTACGCAACCACATGAAAATACACACCGATGAACGGCCCTACAAGTGCAAGCACTGCGACAAGGCATTCCGCCAGATCTCGACACTGACCAACCACGTGAAGATCCACACTGGCGAGAAGCCGTTCACCTGCAACATCTGCGCCAAGGACTTCCGGCAGCAGAGCACACTGATCAATCACATCAAGACGCATAAGGGTAAGTGCAAGCCTTTGACCGAGGAATCACCTTCGGCCAGACCCTGAACATCCCAACAACTGTTTCCCATTCCGCACTCTCCCCCACATAGCGGCAGAGTCGAGCACGCCGACGTCACTACTCAACTATCAGCCCCAGCCGCAGTCATCTGGGAAGATGAGGAAATCGCAGGCGAATCAGATGCACAACGCCTACCAGCAGCAGCAGCAGCATATGCCGCGCGTACAAATCTCAAAGACTCTATACTCCGGCAGCTACAGCTCGCCGGCGGCCGAGGAGCTGGTGAAACCGTACCAGTGCAGCGTGTGCAAGCGGCGATTCCCGCAGCTGAGCACGCTGCACAACCACGAGCGGACGCACATCGATCCCAAGCCGTACAAGTGTGAGACGTGCGACAAGTCCTTCAGCCAACTGGCCACGCTGGCCAATCACAAAAAGATCCATACGGGAGATAAACCATACACGTGTTCCTACTGCCACATGCAGTTCCGACAGCAGAGCACCCTCACCAACCACATGAAGACGCACACGCATCTGGCCTCCCAGCAGCAACAGCAACAGCAGCAGCCAGGAGGCACAGTCACAGCCACAGGTGAGCCGCTTGTGTGTTCGCCCTACAACTGAGCCGCTTTCTGTTATCACTGTGTGCATTGACCATTAACGCTCTTCCCTAACGAAGCTTTTATTTAAATTTTGTACGCATGCAAACACCGATTCGTTACGATCCGACCACCAAACCACCAACCGATCAACCCTCCTCCAACATCAACCGAACCAATCCGCACATCGAATTGCAGTGGATCACTCGATGCCAGTGCCCCTTGCGCCGGGAACGCAGCAACTGACGAGCGGACTGCTGCCCAACAATCTGCACGGGGCAACGCACAACATCATCCAGCTGGAGCATCATCCGTTACTGCATTTTCTGGACAGCGGCACCACGGTCAGCTCCGTGGTAGCCAGTAATGTGGCTGCTGTGGCAGCCAAGTCTGAGCACTTCCAGACCAACACCAAGTCTGAACACTTCCAGGCCGCCTCGCCGCCCGGTCGCATAACCATGGTGGGCAACATCAACATGCTGAAGGGCGAGAATCCGGACCGCCCGTTTGGGTGCAGCGTCTGCCAGCGGTTCTTCTCCCAGCAGAGCACCCTGGTCAATCACATCAAGACGCATACGGGTGAGAAGCCGTACAAGTGCAAGATCTGTGAGGTTAACTTCCGACAGGTGGCCACGCTCAACAATCACATGAAGATCCATACTGGTGAAAAGCCCTACAACTGTTCCTACTGTCCCAAGCAGTTCCGGCAGAAGAGCACCCTGCAGAATCATCTAAGGGTGCACACGTGCTAGGCGAGAAGCGACGCTCCAATCTCCAACCACCAGTCCGCAGCCAGCGCAGCCCAGCCCAGCCCAGCCAGCGAGCCAGTCAACCAGCCATTGAGGAATAGTGCAATATGCATGCCACATACATAAACCGCATACAGTTATAGAGTTGCATATGTATACAGAATATGATTACATGAATACTATATTTGAATGATATACTCAAAAGTGTTATTTACCTGCTGTGCAGAGCGCAATTGTATGTAACTATATAGTAGGAGAGCTGATCCACATGCATGTCCAATTGTAAATTAAGGCTAGCCGTACATCGTACATCGTACTGTCGTACATCTGACGTGCACACACGTACACATATAATACAGGGTGTTTAAGCCTAAAACTCTATACTATCCCCCCACTACTACTAATACTACTACTATTAGCCTCATAACTGTTGTCACCCAATCCCAGCCCCAGCCCCAGGTCCAGCCTCTCCCGTTTCCCCCCCCCGAGTCAAGTCTAGCTTCTCTCCAGCTTTTCTCGTCGTGTTAAATGTTAAGCCCCGAAAGCAAACTAAAGTAAAGTAAAGTAAACAAATAATGGTAAAACTAGTTATTGCTATACTGTGTGTAACCCCCCGCCCGCTCTAAACATATACATACATAAGTTGTCATCGCAAAACAAAAACGCAACTATTTATATAAGTGTACTCTTAGCGGATATTTAGCAGCATCTTTTACTCAAATGACTACAAGCGGAACGACGGCGCGATCGCATAAATAATCAAATAATAACACTATTCATGAAAGAAAAGTTTAAAAACAAACCGGGTTGCTTATACTAGAACAAACAAAAACTTAGAAAACGGAGAGACGAGACGCGAGAGTCCCTATATTAAGCGAAAACCAAGTAAAACCAGCTTTTACTGCATAGACACACAGAGTATGAACGTAAATGTTGTAGAAAATATATAGTATATATACAAAATATACATATAAATAAACTACTTGTAAATGTAAGCGAGCGAATAGCTAAAAACAACAACAATAAAACATGGAAAACAAGAAATATTACCCATATTCAACGTACCCCACTAATCTTACATTCAGACCTTATCAACAGCAGTCCCAGAGATGTTGTCTCCTACGAATCTTATATGATGTGCTATTCTATCAAATTTTCCAATCATTCAACGATTTAGTTAGATTTGCCGAACGATTGCCCAACCTATTATAGAGCTCATTTGAGATTATTTGATTTCAGTCCAATAGGATTTGAGTTTCAATATAAATCCTGTATATGTCAAACGGAGAATCCTATTAATTTAAGGTGAAGGAATACTTATTGTCATAGCGATCTCTTTCTGCAAGATGAGCTTACGATCAAGTTGGAAAAGGAAAACTGCAATAATACTTTAATCGATCATTCAGTATCTGAAATTCCAAACAGAACAATATTAAACAAACAAATCCAATTGGAAATACATGTTGCTTAGGATCACTTTGAAAAGGGTTAGATATAGTCTAATCCCAACGAAGTATAGATTTGCAATCGAAACTATGGGATGAAACCAGGTGACATTTACAGGAATATCCACTGACTAGAATACTAGAGGAATACACAAATGTGGCCGCCAGCAGAGATAAACAACATTGAGTTTTCTTGGATTCCCTGAAACTTTAAGAACGAATTTAACTCACTTAAAAATTCAAAAGCATTGAATCTTGAAGATGATAGCCAGTGGAATTTCCATAGTATTTAAGTATCATCCACGTACGTCGCACAAGTATTACTATCATCAGCTGGGATCCCTGTGGGACTACTCGCATCCCCATTAAATGTCAATTAAAGATGGGCAATAGCCTCTTTATATTTGATTTGAAAAAAAGATAGTTTATTAAATATGCACTTCAAGTGAAATGCTTGCAGGTCTTGGGGGAATACAAGGGAAAACAGGAGGTCATGTATATAAGATATAGGTAGTACTAAAATTAGATACATATTATAAGCACTTTCGCATTAAATCTCTAGGGTGCGGGTGGTGTCGAGCAGACAGCCTCTCGAGCATTGTTCGTTCGTTAATCGCTCTAAAAGGTAATTGGGTAAAAGGTAATAAAAGAGTACGTATCCGTATAATTACTCAAAGAAGGGAGAGACAACAACGAAACGAAAAAGCGAACTAGCCAAACAGTAGTATCGAAGATATTGGAATTTTTACGAAATCAGGTGCAACTATACTATATGCATGTGTGTGTGTGTGTATATATTTATCTATCCGCTATCCTAGCCTACCCAAAAAGTGTTTCGGAGTTTAGAAGGAGACTTGCACTTGGCCGTCAACTGCGGGATAGTGGGAGGGTGGGGAGGGGACTTACGAGTACATACGGCAAACACTTATGACTTAGTTCGTGATTGGATTCTCGCGCAAATAGAGTTTCTAGCTGCACATCTCTGGCAGCGGGCAAAGGCAATACAGTATACAATACAATAGTAGGCGTCGTACAGTCTGAATCTGTTTTCTAGGGTGTATTATAAGTTATCTAAAGGTTGACCAAAATGTATTCTTAAGTATAAACAAATTGCGCCCGCAACTGCCCTGCCCTGTCCTGCCCGTCCGCATCTACTTGAACAGCCAGCGCAGGATCACGCTAAAGGTCAGCCCAATAAGAGCATAGATCAGCGACTTGATCACCGTCGACAGGGCCACACCGCCGCCCAGCATGTTATGTGCGCCATGTCTCAGGTGCGGCGGGGGAGCATACTGCATACGCTCTAGGCGCCGGCTTATGTCGTTCAGCTGCTTCGAGTGCTCCTCCAGCACCCGGTTAACCTGATCGAGGGCCGCGTTAATTCTGAAAGGTAGAAAAATCAAAACTGTAGTACTTTCCACGAGGAGAGAGGCAATGCACTTTCACTTACTGCCTAATCGAGCTGGAGGAGCTCCGCTTGACCACGCCCTGGGGCGACTGGCTGGAGTCCGAGTTGGTGTCTCGTGGCGCCAGAACCAGGCTCTTGTTCTTGGCCTTGGGTGCCTTCGAGGAGGCAGCCCCCGATTGTCTGTGCGAGCGGGCCACCGGTTCGAGGGAGCTCCGCAGGGGATGCATAAGCTCGGCCCCGTGGACGATGGGCACCGACTTGTGGCGCGTCTGGGTCAGCACCTTGTACTGGCACTCGTACTGCCGCACATCGTTCCGGACGTCCCAGGGCCGAAGGTCGGCGTACTTGTATATCCACTGGCCGTAGCTATCCAGCTCGAAGAGATTGGGCACGTATGGGGCCTCGATGCTCGAACGCTCCTTGGCGTCGGCCCGCTGCTTCTCCTCCAGTACGGTCTTCTCCTCGGTGGCAGCCACCTGATCCTCGCGTGCAATGGACTCAGAGACGCGCTCCCACAGGCGCTGCGACTCGTGCGGCTCCTGCGCCTCGACGGGGACCAGGTATCGAGGCAACCGCTTAGCGCGCAGATCGGCATCCACCTTGAACAGAAGGGTTTCCTCGCCCGTCTTGGCGTCCTTGATGCGGCACTCTCTGTCCCAGTGTCCATTGATGGTGGCCAGCGTCTCCTTGCCCAGCTTGATTTTGCCCACAACCACATTGGTGGACTCTGATCCGCCGAGGAATGGCTTCAGCTTGAACTCTAACTCCGTCCTGTAACCGGTGTTCTCGCACTCGATGTTTATCCTGCCGCCCAGCTCCATGGACAGCGTACCCATCAGAATGCCTTTGCAGTGGGCGTAGGGCGTGGTCGCTATGTAGCATTCACCGCGCGGCAATAGCGTCATCGTGGCCGCCCCCTCAAGGACGGCGGAGGTGCTATTGCCGTAGAACTTCGATTTCGCCAAGATGGAGCAGGTGATGCTGAAGCCATCCTCGCGATTCGTCACGTAGAAGGCCGACACGGGCGGGTGATGCGAGACCTGCTCGGCAATATAGAATGTCCGACTGCCGCTGGGATGCTGCCAATAGCAACGGAACGTCTCGCCCAATATCGGATTGTAGGGCTTCTTGAGGCCCTTGGGTTTCTTGTAGAAGCTGGACATGTACCATTGCACGATGATCTTCATGCGCGTAAATGCGTCATCCTCCTGCACGGCCCTACAGAGAGAGTCAGAGTCAGAGTCTTAGTTAGTAATGAAGCACACGTTAGGGGAAGAGATGACCTACTTGGAGAGCAAATCCGCATGGTAATACGAGTCCGAGAGCTTGTCCAGAAACGAACGTGGCTCCAGGATGAACGTGGGCAGCACCACCTTGCTCAGATCCATGCCAGGACGCACCTGCTTCATAATGCACCAGATGAGGCTCTTGTTCTCGTCGGCCAACTCCTCCACCTGCTCCCCTTGCTGAAGAAGAAACGTGTGAAATGTTACGGGAGGGAGATGACTTCCGTTTAGTTACCTCTCCAAATTCCTCTTCGGTGAAGGGCACATAGGTGGTCTCCACGCAGTCGGCTGGTTCTAGGGTATCATCTTGCACTGCCTCGCCCGCATCCGACTCCGATTCTGACTCCAGGCCCGACATGGCGGCGTTGGGTGCTTCATTCTGACTGTCCGCGTCCAGATCTGAAACGGTTAAGATTCATTGAAATGAGACACACGTTTAGCATTTGCCACAGACGTTTCTCTAGCTGTAGCAGCCTCTTAAGAACAAAGCTCTCGACTGCTGTCAGCCTCATTAGCGAAATACAAGGCAGGTGCAGGCGCTCTTGTTTTACAGCAGAAAAGACTAATGATTAATAGGGGCTCTGACGGTGTCAAAGAGGGTGCCCTTCCCGGCACATACTCTATAATTTTGAACAATAATTTCCAAGTCTACGCTGATCCTGATCCTAGCCAGCTACAACTACAATGACATCGACAACGACAGCACGACAATATCTAGCTATAACGACTTGTTCGGCATCACCCTTCACGTTGAGGCGGAACCGGGGCTGCAACAGGCAATCGGGCGGAGCGCTCACAGGCCGCGGATCAGGGCCAGGGGCCGGGGCCGGGGCCGGGGCCTGGCTGCCAGCGCTCGTGTCACCATAGTCATCCTCGTTCTCTTCGCTGGAGCTGCTGCCGCCCAGGGCCCCTGTTCCGCCCAGGGACAGGGACTTACTGACGGGGCTCAGGAGGCGACGCTTGCGCTGGGTACCCAAGGCGTAGTCGCAGCTGGAGGCATCGCTGAGGGAGCTCTTTCGTTGCTCCGAATGATGCCGAAAGTGTGGCAGCCGCTTGGTGCGCTCCCAGTTGCTGACGGCGCTGCTGTAGAGCTGCTGCAGCAGCGGAGTCTGGGCCCGCGAGGGCAGGCTGGTGTCGGAGCGCGAGGACTCCATGTCGGGCGGCAGTGCCAGGAACTGGCCCCACTTACCGTGATCGTTGAAGTGCTTCTCGTAGTCCGCCTCCGACCACTGTGTCTCGTGGGAGACGGGCAGCAGCGGTTCCCCCACGTAGGAGGTGTTGGACGGCGCTGTGCTGCTGTTGGTGCGCAGCAACAGAGCCGAGCAGCGCAGCGACAGTTCCAGGGCATCCATCCAGCATTTACCAGCCGCCTGGCTGGGCGCTCGAAAGATCAGGTAGGCGGTTGGTAATGGCTGGACAACGGCGCCTGCAAGAACAATTGTTTAGAGGTCGCATCGGGCGTAGGTTGCTTGGCGCTTGGCCACCACTCACCGATTGTCTCCTTGTCGGGTCCGCGTGGCGCCCAGATGGACTGCTCCATGGGATGGAAGAGCTTGAAGCAGAAGCCATCCTTCTTGCTGGGCCGCTCGATCACCTGGCACGCGGTCAGCATCACGGTGCCCACCCAGTGACTGCTCTTGGTCTTCTGGCTCTTGTAGATCAACAGCAGTCCCGGCTTGAGCACGCACCACAGCTTCGTCCAGGACTTGAGGGTGCCGCGGACCTTCAGCCAGTCGGCCAGCACAATCACGGCTGGATCCTGCAGGGAATTCATCAGCTCGCTGGCCACACGTTTCTTCTCTTTGCGGTAGTTCTTCCTCTGGGCCTTGTAGGACTCCTTGCGATTGAGTTTGGCGGCATCGGCAGCGGACTATAAGAATGACAGAGATCAAATAAGTAGGACATACCATATGCGGGCATCTGGAATTCGTGAGACTAAAACCTTTTTCCCAAAACTGCAATGGAAAACGTTCAAATACTGGGATATTTTCATGGATTCAGGCGGGTCTCAGGCGCTTGGTGCTCTTACGTCAAGAGTCTACGGAAAATTACTCAAGGCAGAGCTGTCAAAAGTTCTTTTTGGAAGCAAGGAAGCCCGAAACTCAAGTGTTAATCTAATTAACATTTATAATACCAATGAAAGTGGAAAGAACAATGTGTCATATCCATTCCATGTTGCACGTGGCATGTTCCAAGTCCATCGATTACAATAAATATCAGACCAGACCAGACCAGACCCCACTCTTATCGCAACTTCTTGCCCGCCCCACCTCCCTGTAGATATAGATAATGACCCCATTTCTGTTTGCTGGTAACTAATTTTTGATAAACTCAAACTAAATAAAATTATACAATAATTATGTAGGTATTCGCGGTTCGGGAATACTTGCCTTATCTGTCACATTGCCGTCCCGATTATCTGAGGCCCAATTGGCGATTCCTGTAAAACGGAAAATATGTTCTACGTAATGATTGTTTTTCATTAATCAGGAGCTTGGTGCTTGGAGCTTGGATGGGATATTCGTGTGTGGTGTGTGATTTCGTAGATGGTTTTAATCGATCCGAAAAATGAACAAAAAATATATCGCAAAAGGGGAAAACTTTTCCATCGACGTTTTACGATCGAAAAAAAAACACAAAAAATCTAAGAAAAGGCCCAGAGACTAGGACCAGGTTGGGTCGGCATAAAAAATCAACAATATCTAAAGGTGAGCGCAGGTCGGAGGAGGGGAGGGGCCATGGGTCGCGGATGGGCTGCCGGGGTAGTCGTTTTATTTATTTTACGAATATGCTTTAATTTATTTCGCAAGATATACAAACAAACAGATTCCGTACACCGAGAGAGCGAGAGTCTTATGGGAGGTCTGTCGTGGGGCCTGGGGGTGCGGGGCGCGGGGCGCGGGGCACGTGTGGGGTGGCATTGTCAAGTGTCTCGTACTTGCACTTTACGGCACTGCTGTCCGGCCCTCGCGCTCATTCCACATTATTATTAATTTCGTTTATTGCTTGTATAAAAATAGATACCAAAAAAGAGTATATAATCGTAATGTTCAAACACACACAGACACACATAATTTATAATTTCTTGTTGACTTTTTGTTGGTGGATTAATAATTGCCACTTGCTTTGTAGAAGATTCATGACCAATCGGACATAACTCCGGTTCTCCGGCTCTCAACTGGTTTCCGTTCCGAAGAGCACATCCACATACAGATATGTATGTATGTGCAATATTTACAGGCAGTAGTTTATTTGCATTTTATTTTGCTCATTCACACGTTTTACAAGGCGGCACACAGCACGGCACGGCACTACATGGCGTATGCGTTATGCGTTATGCGAGAGGGAACCGTTTCGAAGACGCCGACGACTGCGTGCTGAATGTGTTTTCGACTTCTTTCTGTTTTCTGGTTTCTTCTTCTTTTTCTGGCTTTCTGCCGTTCCGCCGGCCTCTCGCGCCGACTGATTGAGATATATGCCGCCCAAAAGCGCACAAGCGGCGGCAGCAGCAAATGACAACTGAAAGCAGCAGCACAGCAGAGTAGAGCAGCAGCAGCAGCAGAACAGAGCAGAGACCCGTCAGCACGCTGAGAGCTGGGGCCCAGCGGCGATGACGACAACGTCGGTCGGCCAACACAGACACAACAACTGTCTGGTCGCTGCCCGCTGGCTCGCTCTGTTTATGCACTCGGAGCACGCTCGTCATTATTTTTGAAAGAGCCGAATGTGTTGATACTTTTACAGTGTCGGATATTGAATGACAAGCCAATGATCAAAAAAACTGAGCCTGCCTGAGTTTTAGGCAAAGATTTTCCACTGCATTTGGACCATATTTGGTTGGAAAATTATCAACAAGAATCGGTCCACTTTTGGCCTTAATTTAGGTCAGCGGTGGGCAGTATTTTTTGCGTCATGCACACGACATGTATGTTGTTCTTTGCACTCGCTTGTGCAAGGGCAGCTGTTGGCAGCAAGGATTTAAACTAAAGCTAGCTCCAATGCCATCACAGACAGAAACCACTAAATAGTGGGGACATTCTGTACCCCTAAGCCTAGGGCACATGCAAAAATGTCCCATAAGCGAACGGGCACATACCTTTCGAATGACACGAACAGACACCTGACACACTCATCGCCACGAGCGGGAGAGTGTATATTTCGTAGCGCACGAGTAGTGTGGCAATATTTCTAGTAGAGAAGATCGCCGCTGGCTCTGCCGCAGCCAGCAGACAGTTCAAACGCGTGAATATACGATATAGACAACATGTGTGTGGGGTGTTCAGATAACGATAACAACGCTGACCTCGCGGCTGCTGCTCTGCCGCAAACCTTTCGGGAGGCGTTATCGATGGGGCCCCAGCAGAGGAGCTGCCATATCTCCGGCCGGACAGCAGAACAGTGTGTGTGCTGAAATTATATATTGTAGAACACAACACCCCGCAATTATGGCCTGCTTTCGTGGATTGTGACTCAGGTGGGATCTCCTTAGCCCGAACCTATCCCAAGTGGAAGATTAGAGACAGGGCGGATCGTTATCTGTGCACTACAGTGCACGTGCACGTTGGGTTGTACTCGGCCTGGATTTATTCGTGTCATAATAGAGATCGAAATCAAAGCCATTGTAAAGATAGCCAGATATCCAGAACAATCGACTGCAGACCTAGGCCTGAGCAATGGGTTTATTAGCTAGAATCTCAGCTTCTTCCTTGGTATCTCTACTGAATCATAAAATACCTATTTTTTCTTCCAATTATTGTGTCCCAAGTCCAATGTCCATGATAAATGGGTAAGGAACACCTGTGAAATGTAGCATAATTGTCTGCCCAAAGATAAAATCCCGATCGGAGACCACCTGAGCATTTTATGTGTGTCACGGCTGAAAGGAGGGAGCTCGCAGACACCTGTCGAAGCACAGGTGTGCTTCTGGGGATTACTCATCACAGAAATCAGAACATGAACCTTTATCAGTGCCAGCGATAAGGAAAATGCTGTTGTCGATTCCTCAAACGATGATTCACCTTTTCAATGGACCTCTTTTTGCGGGAAATCCTAGGCTGAAACTATCGTAAAAGTCTTTCGCTCTATAGATTCCATGGAGATTTATCACCTAATTGGTTTCTTATCGCGGATTCGCAACATTTTAAGGTTGTAAAACTCAAATCAAAACCATAACCGCCCAGCCAAAGGGATAACGATAACGATAAGATATCGTACGACCAGACCGCAGGGACAAGCATTTATCCAGGTTTCTTTCTGCCAAGCGAAAATTCCGAACAGCACTCGAGTATTTAATAATAATTCCCGACTCTCCACAGCACACAATCGCAAAATCTTTTGATGATAAAGCGGCCGCAGTCGCTCCACAGAAATTCTACACAGAAATGGCACGAAAATGGCAATCGAAATGCGTCATGGAATGCTTGGCTGACTTTTGGGGTGGAGGGGGGAGAAAGGGGAGGGGGGGGGGGTTTCGGTTGGGGGATTGGGTTAAGGTTGGGTGGGGCATATACATAAGTATTAGCTGGCGGATGGGAGATGCATACAAATGCGACACCAAGTAGTTTTTGGGCAGCAAAATCAGGTGATCAGAGATGATCAGATGATCAGGTGATCACTTGATTATGATCGTGATGGATGGAAACGAAACATAAGTTCTCCCAACCACGAGAGAGCCTCTCTATAGACCATGATCCATGGTGGATGATCCTTCGAGTCAAAAGCAACCAAAGAAATTTCAGAGATGATCAGTGATAGCTAATCGATAATAAATGTAATCGAATGTGATGTTTTGGGTGATTGATTGATTGAGTCGAAAGAGTGTTGTTGTTGTGGTTTTTTGTGGTTTTGTTTTTAGGAGGAAACTTCACCTGGCGATGATGGCGCCGGACTGTTGCTCAAACTGTCGTTGGATGGCAGTTTCGTTAAGAGCACTTTCAGCGAAGGTCGCCGTTTGAATTTGAAATCGAATACTGAGTAGAGCAGCACACACATATACGGGCGGAGGGAGAAAGAGAGAGAAAGCGAGCAATATGTATATAGATATAGATATATATAGGTATATATAGATATATATAGAGAAGGTTCACTGGTACAGACAGTTTTAGTTACAGATAGTACACACACGACACATAGACGACATCGACACGTTTTAAGTACAAAATAAAGCACATACTACACGCAGAAGGAACAAAAGGATACAGTTTAGAGTGGGAGGAGGAGGAGGAGCTTGATCCAGTCAGGCCATAAGGCAGCACCATCCGAGACCATCCATTACCATTACGGGCTTAATTATGTGAGCTCATCAATTGTCTCCGTATCAGACATGGGAGCTCAGCACGCAGTCCCGTTGCAAGCCCCCAACCGCCCCCGCTTAAGATGGTCACGTTGGGCGCCAAGGAGGCGCCTGCCTGCCTGCCTGCCTAGCGGTAATTAAGATAGGCGATAGGGATAGAGGACTCGTACCAGAAGATAGCATACAATGCCTTGATTGATTTTAAATAAAGAGCTCGAGCGGCCGAGTGCCCGCCCGCCTTGCAGGCAATCAATTTACGCAATTAGAACACGCCTCACCAGCCCCAAAGCCTCTACTGAAATACTGCAATAGTTCAAAGTTCAGGCATGCGGTCATGCGGCGAGAATTATGGACACACACTCTCTGTTTGGCCATTCCCCAGACCCTCAAATGATGCAAGTGCACTCTGCACTTTCACACCAGCCCACCGCCCACCATTTCCCTCCCCAGTGACGTCACATGGCGCCACTCTAAATGACCCCCCACTGGGTCCTTGGTTGTGCTTCTTTTTTGATGTAATCCAATTACAATTCCATTTCGGGGATCAATGAAGAGTGACATGTGGCGTGGGGACGGACGGCAGGTAGCCCCCTCTCCACCCCGTTCTAGCCATGTTTTATTTATTTTCCTTTAATTTGCCCAAAAGCATGCTATAAAATATTCATCGGGACACACACACAGGGCAGGATAAAACTCGTTCAGTATGCAAATGCAGATGCAAATCGGCCCCAGTGCCCCCCCACTCGCCCCCTCGCTGTTGACCTTTTCGTGGAGCCATCTTTTAGCCGAAACATACGCAAAAATAGAGCTCATCAGCACGAGAGGAGGTCCGGCCCAAAGTCTATAGTCCACATTCTGTGACCAGTTGACCCACTCTCCATTGCCCCTTCTGCTGCCCCTTCTGCTGCCCCTTCTGCTGCCTGCCTCTGTTCGCGACAAGCTCCACTTAAAATGTTCGCGAAAAAAGAGTGCAGCCATAGCCGACACATGTATGCTCTTTCCTTGGAAGATAATTCAAGACTTTAGCGAAACGCGTACACGACATGTAAGCAGTTTACAGTATTCGCTTGTGCAGCAAGGACTTGATTTAGAAGTATTTATGGATTGCAGCCCAAGAGCTTTTACCAGAAACCCCAACCATGGAAGACCTCGGGAGGCTCTGCCGCAATCCATCGATTTTTTTCGTATTTATTTTTCACGCATTTTCCCATTTTGCAAAATTTACGAGCAGGTCCGTCGGGGGGAAGGGTAGTGGGTAGTGGGGGCATCTCTTTGACAGGTGTACAACTTTCCAAGCGTTTCTGCACACATTCATGCAGGACCGGGCGGCGAGCTCTATTCGCGCCCACTGTGCCCAGGGGCGGGCAAAAAAAAAAGACGAGGCACGGCGTACAAGGGCAATTATAAAGTCGCATTTAGCCTGGAGTATGAGCGCTTGTGTCAGCTAATTACGTACACTACACACATACATATAGATATACATACGTGTATGGATGGATGTGTATGTGTCTATCTGAACAATAAAAGAATACAACATGCGAAATAAAAAATTTAACGACAATAGCACACAATAATAATCAAGAGCAACAGCAAAAATATACACAAATTTCTGTGGACTTTGGGGTCAAAGGGTGCGCGTGCAAAATTCCTTTCCCGCCAGAGCATTGATTGGTGATGTTGTCCTGGTTACCCACCTGTCCCGCGGAAAGCAAAAGTCATATGCAAATCGATAAACAGCACAAAAGGGGAAAACGAGAAGCAAAAACAATCAAGAAACAGAAACAAAAGCGAAACCATGTTGCAGTGTAGAATGTAAGCTGAACAAAAGCAAGAGGGGGGGAGAGAGCATGGAAATGTAGAACCTAAAACTTGGGCGGCGGGTGGAAACGAGATACGTTATCGGGTGTTAAGTGATACGTTAGGGCAAATAAAAAGTACTAAACAATTGTGGGAAAACAGAACGAAAATGACACATGATTTGCGAACAGAAATCGGATACGATTAAGCTCCAAAGACTGCGGCGAGAGTACCATAGAAATGTATGGGCTTTACACAACTATATTCATCCTCGTATATTATCAAAAGGAGGCTGTCCTTCTTGGCTAGGATCTTAGCGATGAATATTCTGATATGAAACGAATCATTTCCTCCTAATCTACTTTGTATTTCCATCAGCTGTACTGCTTTAGCTAATCCACTTAGACAGTAGATCTCTTCCGCTTAGGGTAATCGCATGATGGGGGGGGATAAGTCAATTAATTACTGGGGAAATCTCCACAAGGAATCTGCCTTGAACACTCGACTCGTATCCCTAGTATCACTGATGCCATGGCAACACTGTAAACACAACCACACCGGACTATGGCAAAATATTCCGATATGACAATCGAACCTTGGGAAATTTGTGGAGAGCCAAGAGCATGGCAACCAGTCAGACAGCCCCCGACTACTTAGTATGTAAATCAATTAACACCAGCTACAGCGACGACTACAGCGACAACTACAGCGACAACTACAACTACAACTACAGCAATCAAAAGAAAAGTGAACGACAGACATGGGACTTGGATGAATGGTTCCGACACAGCGGAAGTGTGCTAAATGCCGAACAAAGCAAAGTGTTAAGCGATAACGGGGCCACAGGGAGAGCCAGTGGCGGGGCGGGGAGATGGTTTGCCTCCGACACTCAACGGATGAATGAATGAGCGAACGGGATGGGCATTAGATGGGCATTTTGAAATGCGAGAAGCCACAGCAAATCAAAACCGAAACTGATATCAAAAACTGTTTGTGTGTGTGTTTGTGTGCTTGTGTGTGCCCCCCTACAATGTTAATCATTTTGATTAGTTTCGATTGTGAATGATCGAATCGAAAGAACACATAACGGAACGAAACTAAACGAAATGGAGAACACAAAGGCAAAGAGACACAGAGACAGAGAGAGTGTTGCGGTGGAGTATGTGGTCCGCTGACATTGAATCGAATTAAAAAGGAAAACAAGACGTAAGAGGCAGAGGCAAAGGAAGAGGAGAAAGAGAATACGAAATGAAAAGAAAAACGCAAAAAAAGACATCAAAAAGCCATTGGGGCCAGGCCATCTAGCAGGTACGGGGAGGGGGTGAGGGGCAGCTGTACTCACCTGTCGACTGACGGAGACCAGCACTGTTCGGTGGCGTAATGCTGATGCCGCCGACACTGCTGGCCGCACCGACGCTCACGCCCAGCGATTGATTCGAGGCCCCCATCGAGAGGCCGGATGGCGTCACGGCGCCGCCAGTGGCGCTCGGAGTCTGCAGCTGCAGATGGCTGCCCGTCGGTACACTACTGGACTGATGCGGGGTGCCTGGCATCGAGTGGGAGGAGGTGGATGCACCCGTCCCACTGCCGCCAGCCAGGCCCAGCGATGGCAGCAAGGAGTCGCCGCCGCCAGAGTGCTTAGCGCTGTTGATCCTGATGGGCGTACTGGTGCTGGCAGCTGCTGTGCCTGTTACGAAGGAGAGGCTGGACGTGGAATTGACGGGCGTATGACTGCCGCTGCCGCTCGGTTGCGCTGGCTGGGGCGACTGCATGGTTACTCTCGATTGGGATACAATTTCTTTCGGTTGCACTTGAATGTTCTGTTCCAGGGGGCTGATCAATAAGGCATTGCTCCAGTTGTCCAGGCAGCCACAATACACACTCAACTCACAGAGAGGGACACACACACAACTTGACACACAGTGACACACAAACACACGGGCACGGGGCCAATTATTGATTTTTGTTGTTGCCGCGAGAGAGAGTTTCCCTTCTTTTTTGCACTTTGAATTTGTTCTGTTTTGTTTTGAATTTAGATTCTTCTTCTATCGATTGCTTACAAGCAGCATTGCCTAAAAACAAACGAAAAGCTAAAAGTGTGTGAGAGAGAGATGCCTACGTTTTCTCCAGCTCAGCTGATTTCAGTGCAGGCCGATTGTTAATTAATCCAGATTAATGCCGCGTTATGGCCACGTAACATTAAAACCCACCAATTAGTAGCAATGGCAAAGAAAAACGCTGCTGCTGCTGCTGCTAGTAAAATTCTACGCACGCACACACACACACACACAGAGAGAGAAATGGACACACTTATGCGGGCTTTGTCACACGCTTTTCGTATCTGTATTGTTGGGCCGTTGTCGTTCATCCGGCGTGGTTCGCGATTCACGTTCGAATGAAGCTGCCCCAACGTCCAGCCAGCCATCATCATTCCAAAAAGCTAAACTTGTTTCTTTTCGTTTTCGTATGAGCTCATCCACCGCAGCCATTCCATTCCATGCCGCCGCACCACATCACCTCACCGCCCAGGCATGGGTAGACGCAAACCCCCCTCCCCCCATCATAGAACTTACGGCTGGTATTATTTTATGACGCGGCAAAGACGCTGGAAGTGCAAAAGCGTCCCGTTGCAAAAGTTAAACAAGCTTTTTGCTGTTTTCGGGGACGACTTACAAGCAGCTGATGCACTCGTAGTCTGCAACCCTGCTCGGGCAGAGTCGCAACACAGCTCAGCCAGGGCTGCACTGGCACAACATTTTGAATTTAATTTTAACAGATTTTTTATTACGTTACGTCACTCTTTGGAAGAGAATTAATTGCAGGGGACCGGGGATCTGTCAGAAGTTGGTTTCGCCACCGCCGGTGAGCAAAACTAACTGCACACGCACCGGCATCGACTCGTACAGTTGTTCGATCTTGTCCACCATTTCCTGGTCGCTGTGCCATGCGTCGTAGAGCACGGCCCGGAGCTCTTGGGCATTTTTCGGAGCCTGCGTCTGGATCTTGGGCTGGATGATAGCCATCAGCAGTTCGAGGAGACTCAGGTCACTGCGATTGGTCCCCTCTGGACCCACCAGGGTATCCACGAATATCTCCTTCGGCGGCGTGCCATCTACCAACTTGAGATCGTCTATGTTGAAGACATTGCGCCAGTCGCGCACTGTCCAGTCCTGGTGTGCAGTGGCCCAGGCCATGCGGCGTTTCTTGACGTCCATACTCAGCCCCACGTTCCCCACTTGGATATGCTTTGCCTTGATATCGACCACGCCACTCTGCAGTGTGCGACAGTTCCTCTCGATGTCGTGCTGGGGCACCTGCTTCTGCTGCACATCGATCGGATGATCTTGAACCTGCACAACCACATTATCCGCTATTTCGTGTGGGAGGCGCACTGTCTTGATCACTGCCGCGGGCTTCGTCGGGAGTTTAAATGTGGCGGTGTTTCCCTCGACGAGCTGGCACTCCTTGATGCAGCTGACCACACTCTCCACATCGCAATCCATAATCTGGGCTATTTCCTCGAAGGTGTTGGTGCGCATCAGAACCTGCACTATGCCGCGCGCCGCAGGTACGAGAACCATTATTGAAGAGCTTGTTGTCTGTCTCTGATGGATACGTTTTGGAAAAGAGATTTATAGTCCCGGGCAGACTGCGAGGTTTTATAGCGAACAAGCTAAATTGGCGTCAGGTAAATTTTTGCGAACAGGCGTCCCTTTTGCTTTTGACGGATGCTTCCGTTTGTCAAACCTGGCTGCCAACTTAATCGCATGCAGCCCTGCTGTTGCGCGCACTTTTCAAATAATCGAATCGAATCACTGTTTTTCTTTGAGAATATGCAATTTAATAGTTTTCTTTCTGATGCTTTATAGAATTACAAAAATAAATATAAAAAACTTGTACATATGTGTTAGTTACCACTACATTAGGAAATGCATTACATCTCTGTCAAATTGTTAGAAAATATATATATGCCAGATGATATTTTGTTTGTCTTTTTTGTTTGTTGTGTGCATTCTTTTACATTCACCATTTAAGAGCGAGCTTGAGTACGTGCGGATTGTGCCCCAGAGGCAGACTCGAAGATGGGAGCAAACTACTAGCAAGTGGATAACAAGCAAGTGGGTAAAAATATTAGAAATTATTGTAAAAAACAGTATTAAAGAGTTTACATAATCGTGCATAATAATTGAGGCTTTATAAACATCGTTTCATATGAGATATAATTAAGATTAGGGTACTTTTAAGCTCGCTAGAGTGTTTAAACGGGGGTAAAAGGCAACCGAATACTAATGCTATACGAACTGAATGTGCGGAGTGGATAGGGGGGAGAGGAGGGTCGCAGCAGCAGGAATACGCTCGAAAACGTAATATTAAATAAATAACTCTAAAAAGTATGCCTAATTGGTTTAGATCCATGTGCTAGCTTTTGATTTGTGTGTGTGTTTGTTTGTTTTTTTCGATTTGTTTCAGGCCAAGCTTTGAGTGTGGGTTTTGTTGTGTGTTTTGTGTGTGGCTGGGACTTTTGGGCTTAAGGTTACGGAATGGGTGGCTGTTGTTAGTCATCCAGTTCGATGTCAGAGTCATCGGAATCATAGCCGCCACGTATTGTCTTTTGCGCCCGGTTCATGTACGGCTTGCGCTTCACATCTGGCGGCTGCATGAGATCGCCCTTGTACTCAATCACCCCCGAGTGGGCGATGCGCCACTCGAGCATCTCCGTGGCGAAATCGTCGCAATTGCCCAGGTCGGTGAAGCCTACAATGAAGTCCTTCGTCTTGCTGTCCTTCACCAGTGCAATCGTGGGTATCACCTTGATACGCAGACGCTGCGTCAGGAATGGGGACTTCTCGGCGTTCACCTTGCAGAATTTGGCCTCCACATGCTTAGCGGCCAGGGTCTTCAGGTGCATGTCCACGATGCGGCACCGCTCGGCGCTGTCTCTGTAGAAGTGGCACACGATGTTGGGTGACTTTTTCGACACCTCGAAGAACTCTTTCTCGTCAGCCAGCTCCGTGTAGGTGCCGTGGCCCTGGGGGAAAGAGGCGAGAAATCGGTCAGCTCTTGGCGGAAGCCGTGCGAAAGCGACGGGGGCATTACTCACATTTCTGAGCCACTCTTGCTTCTTGTTGTTCAGCTCTTTCAGTTCGCGTAGGCGCTGCTCGCGCAACACCTTCAGGTCGTCAGAGTCCAGGTTATCCAGGCGGTCGAGCTGCTGGTCCAGCTGCTGCTCGATCGTCTTGGCCGCATTGAACAATTGATTTTCCAATAGGTGTGCCATGGCTGGTGTATTCTATCTGTCCAGATAGCAAACAAACCTGCGCTGAAGATTTTCCTCTGGTTTAGCTCGGTCTCTGCGTGTGGTGCGGCATGTTGAGGTGAGGTCGAGGTTGAGGTTGTGTATGTGTCCGGCACAAATGAAAGGCGTAGCCATAGGAGCCGCAGATGCGTCATGATTAGTGGAAAATTCGGTTAAGTAGGCCATATTAGTGGAAGTTTGCAATGGGCTGCGTCAAATGCAACAACAAATGAACTTTTTAGATGGTACGTACATTGATAGTTCGACTATTTCATTGATTTTAATGGTTTAAAGTTTATTTTAGCGTAGTGTTGTGACAGTGTGACCGTAGATTTATCTACAAAATACACCGTCCAGTCCCGTCTCATTTTTAAAATACATCGACAAAATATTTGTCGGTGTGTCCCATCATATTCCTCGATTTTGAGATTCGGTTGGATATTACTAGTCAGCTTGGATCCTCAACCCTGATCATATATTTTTATCTGACAATCGAATCAATTTTACATAAGAATGGTTTATTTTAAGAACTCATCTTTATTGTATGTTTATAAAATAAGGTTTAAACAAAAAAGGTCAACAAAAATGTGCCAGTTTTTACATGGTAACTACACATTTGCTACATGTCAACAACATATGTACTTATGGAGTACGGTCATTTGTATACCCTATAGTCCATACATTAATATTAAAATCCTGTTTTCAGAGCTGACATATTTTTCACATATTCATGCATTTAATTATATTCCTGCATATATCTCCATCCCGATACATTTTTTCAATGTCTGTAACAGCTTAGTACAAATTTCTCTTTGCATACCTACTGAAAATACAAAAATTTCTTAAAATCGGTCATTGCAGTCATTGGAGACTCGATGGCAAAGATTTCATCACATCATTAAAACAAAGTATGAGGCAATAGCGTACCCTGGGTGTGGCAGGGGGGCAGCTGCCCCTTCTGCATCCATATTAGTAGAACAAAAATTTGCATTTAATTTTCGCTGTATATTGAACAAAAATGGTTTTGTTTAATTCATTAGATATGATTATCCGAATCAATCCTTCCAAATTCATATAAAACTATCATCTTATCATCTTTCGCCCCCTTTGCGAAATCATATGCTGTGAGGGTTAAAAAATGTCCTAGTCCTCAGAGCATATTGTCGTACAAGCCTTGTAATATCCTTTTGCCGTTTTCTCCTGTTGTCCATACCTTGTTGTTCCATTTCCCATATATGTTTGGTATGGTATGTTATGAAACTTCAAGAATGTAGCGATGCTCAGGTAAAAGATTTTCTGGTAAACGAGAATAGAAGGGATAGGATAGGTTGGATCTACAAGAACAATTTACAAACAGTATTCTTTTTCGCGGCTTAACTCAAGTTGTTCACCGCCTTAATTAGAGGTGGGCTAAGTTCGTTTCGCTTATCGGTATATTTCGTTATTTTTCTTGCGACCATGTGCCACACACAAATGAGTTAACGTGTAGTTACCATGTAAAGAAATTAATTTTGTGGAAATTGTTGTTGACCGTTTTGACTTAAACCTTATTTTATAAGCAATGAAATAAAGAATACATTAATCTGACCATTATTGTAGGAAATTGACTTAATAATCGGTTAAAATTATGAAGTCAGACCTGAGGGTTTGTGCTAGCTAGTAATATTCAACCGAATATCCAAAACGAGGAATAGAATATGTTCCAGATTTAACACAAATAATTCGTCAGTATATTTACGGTATATTTTGAAATTTGTGACGTGTTCGGTATATTTCTAAGGGACAAGACGGTATATTTCATCGGAATATCCGCAGCCACACTGTTCATATCAAAACTTTAATTTCAACTGAGCGGTTGCAGCGCGCGTCGGTCGGCTTGAAGGCGAACAATTCAAAAGTAACTGAGGAGCCCAATAAAATCTTATTTGAGAGTTAAACAGAAGCACAGAAGGCGAAACCAAAACGTTCAGGTGTTTGTTAAAAGTTGAATGTGCTAGCGTGTGCGTTATTATTCCGTTTTCACATTTTCTCAAAAGTGCGAAAAAAGGGAAGAAGGACCGAGTGAAGAAGCAGCGAAAACGACAAGCGAAAAATTTGTTCGTGACTCGGCGGCTGTGCTGTTCTGTTTGCTTCTCCCTCCCGTTCGCCGCTCTCTCTGTGTGTGTGTTTGTGTGGTGCGGCGTGTATGTGAGAGGGCACAAGGAGAATTTGCAAGAAGCAAGAAAGAAACGCCAGAAAAAGAAGCGAGAAGAGAAATAAAACGCAGTGGCGTGTGAATCACGAGTAAGCTGAATCATTATTATAATTTTTTTTGGCAAGCCCAAGAGCCAAAAGAAATTGTTTATTGCTAAAGGAGCACCGATATCCCCCAGAGAGAGATAGAGAGATACAGCAAAATGGAGCACGAGGACAACGCTCAGTTCGATAATTACATGAACCGCTTCGCGGAGAATATTCAGCAAATCGCTGGCGGTGCCGGCAATGCTGTCGATGCTGCCGGCGAGCTGGTGCCCAACATCGGCGCCGCCTCCGTCAAGTCGGGCGAGCACGAAGACGACGAGGAATGGAAGTACAGACATGAAGTGCAGCAGAGCGAAAAGCAGCAGCAACAGCAGCATCTTGGCGGCTTCGGCGAGGAGGACTTCGGCGCTAACGTGGCAGGAAATGGCAACGGCAACGGCACCGGCAATGGGTTTGGCCACCACGAGGCAGAGCTGCTGATCGGCAATGGGCTGGGCAATGGCGGCGGTGCAGCCGCTGGCTTTAGCCTGGTCTACGAGGACGAAGACGTTGAAGTGATCAAGAACGATGGTGACTTCTCGACAAACTCCAACACCACAACGTCGACCGGCGAGGTGGCCGGCCTGGAGCGGCACGATCAGCAGCAGCTGCTGCTGGAGCCACAGCGAGATCTGCTGCAGCAGCAGCAGGAGCTGCTCCATCAGCAGGAGGACGAGGATGAGGCCAGCTCGGTGGCCACCACATATGGCACCAGCAGCCTGAGCGAGAACAATCCCACGCCGCTGGATCAGGAGGTGGTGGGTGGCCAGCAGGAGGAACAGGAACAGGCACAGGACCTGCTCGAAGCCTTTGACAACAAGGAGAACAACGATCCCGTTGTCGACCCCGAAGAATCTCACTCGCAACTCAATCCCAATGCCGTCGCATTTGTGCCCAATTTTGGCTCCCAGCCGTCATCCCCATTGCCCATGGAGGGTGAGCCTGTCCTGGGCCTGAATCCGCGCCAGCTAATTGGTGGTCCTCTCGACGATATGGTGGCGGAGAGTCCCCGCAAGGGCTCGGCCAGGGACAACATGGACGCCATTGCCGTGCCCGACGAGCGGGAGTTTGACATTGAGGCGGCCAAGCGACCCCATGAACTGGAGCAGGAAAACGATGTCTTTACCGATGGCAACCTGGAGCAACAGCTCTTGAATGGAGCAGGCGCTGGCTTTGTCCTGGGCGCTGCCCCGGTCCTCGAGGATGTCCTGGACCACGGCCCAGAAACCAGCGTTGACTTGGATCTGACCGTGGACCAGATCACCGCCAGCAACGACATCATGAAGCAGTCGTTCTACGGCGAGCTCAATACCTCCATCGAGGACATACTCAACTCGGTGCAGCCGCTGCCGACTCAGTCGAGCGAGGATTTCGGAGCTGCCGAGAAGGAGCTGCTCAATGTGGAGGAAAAGGAACATGTCTCGCAGTCCCCCTCCACGGAGGAGCTGCAGTACCAGGCCAACGACGACCAAGACCAGATTCAGATTCAGCAGATCCAGCATCAGCAGCAATTGTTTGGCTCTGCCCCCGAGGACCCAATGCAGGCCTCGTTCTATCTGGAGCACACTTCCAGCGAGGCCCATCAGCAGCAGCAGGAGCAGCAGCGCCCAGAGGAGGATCTTGACCAGCTGCCCGGCGACTCTTCCGATCCCTTCGCCGAGAACGTCAACGACCAGAGCCTGCTGCTGGACACCAGTGCCCCACTGTTCAGCCCCGAGGAAATTGCGCCCGTGTCCAAACCGGACGCCAGTGCCCCCCCGTTCAGCCCCGAGGAAATTGCGCCCGTGTCCAAACTGGACGCCAGTGCCCCCCCGTTCAGCCCCCAGGAAAATGCACCCGTGGCCAAGCTGGAGCTGGAGCCGCAGCAAGCCGATATTGTGGACATTACGCCGTCGCCGCTCTCCTCCACCGAGGAGAAGCATCTCGTCGAGGACACCAAGGAGACATTCGAGCAGGAGACTCTATTGTTCGAGCCACTTGTCGAGGCCGGAGCTCCCCCACAGGTAAGCCGACCGCACCTGGCTTTAAACAAGAAGATGACTCATTAAAAGTGCCAAAAAGTCATCATTATTATGCACTCGTTTGTCATTTCATTTGTTTTCTCAACCCTGTTTACAAATATATATACACATCTGTGCGTGTGTGTGTGTGTGTGTGTGTGTGTGTGTACCAGTACCAGTATGTGTGTTAATTTTTCCTGTCTTGCTTCCGTTCCTGCCCTGCCTGCCTTTGCGCGCCTCACCTGGCCCGCCTAAAAGAGAAATCATTAAATTTGTTGGTATACTTCTTTGTCCTCTCTGTACAGCTCCTGGCAGTGCATGTGCCGTGACCCCTCCATTTGCCCTTTGTCTGGTCGCACAGTGAAACAGTTGCAGATTGCTGTCGGTCGGGGGGGTGGCGGTGCGGAAAGTGGGAGTGATAGAAATGTGTTTGCTGTCGAATATTTGTTTATAATTAAATTTTTCACAGAAAGTGGTTGCATTTATTGAGCCTTTACTGTCGTTATTGCACTTCTACGAGCCTGGGGTGTGTACCGTTAACTCGCTCACGCGTCGAACAACGTCTCCGTCTCCTTCTCTCTCTCTCTCTCTCTCTCTCTCTCTCTCTCACTTGCGATGTTTCCGCTGGCTCGGTCATGTCCTCGCCCTCGTTCTGGTTCTCATTCTCCTTGATGCGCTCTCCTTCTATTGCTCTGCACTCTCCTGTAGTGGTTGCAGCAGTCGTGCCGCCGGCCCGGCCCGGCCCGGGTCGGGTCGGGTCTCGACTGCCACTCAATTTTTACACTCAACAGGACACGCAAGTGTTTCCTTCGCCCTTCCCCCTGCCCCCTGCCCCTGCCAGAGAGCGGAGCGAGTACATATTTGGTGGTGTTAAGGTTAGAGCCATGCTCTTGGGTGGGGTTTTCCCTTTGTCTCTGAGTGCGCGCATGTGTGCGAATGTGTTTTAATACTTTAAATTCCGATTTGAAATAATTAAGGGAGGCCCCAAGGGGGTTGTTGGCCATTTGCCTTTTGGCCATCATCCTCTCTTTATTGCCTTTGTTGTGTGTCTGTGTGTGTAGCACTTAAAGCTGTTGACCCGGCTCGAATAAGCACTTAAATATTGTTGTCACCATTTTTTGGGGCTTCCACCTTTTATGTCTCTTTTTGTTGGATTTCCGTTCCAATTGGAATATTTTGGTCAAATGCATTCTTGTATGTACTCCACTGAACCTTTTGGCTCTCTCTCTCTCTGTCTCTTTCGTTGCTCTGTTTGCTCTCTGCTCTCAGACTGGCTGGCTGGCTGGCTGCAATCTGCATGGCCAGCAGCAACAACAAAAAGCGTAACAGTAAATGGCGTTGCCAACTTCTGCAAGAGCTGGCAACCTTTTCGCTTCGTTGCAAATTCCAGCTCCAATGCACACACACACACACACACACATGCACCGATGCATATGCACGCTTTCATAATTACAACAACACTAAAAACAGCTGCACACAGACAAACGGACAGAGATAGCTAGACAACGAGTAGGCGCGAGAGAGCGAGAAGGGGAGTGAGAGAGAGACGAGCTTTTGGGTTCACTTAATTGGGTCATATACGGTTTTCGCTTGCATGTGTATACGATTTTTATGATTCTCTTTATATTTGTTTTATGTGTGTTTTCTTCTTTGTCTTGCTTTGGGCATTGTTGTTGTTGTTGTTGTTGTTGCTGTTGCTGCTATCGGCATCGGCCACTTCCTGTGGGAGTTGTGCTTTGGGTGTAGCTTACGCCTGCAGACAAAACGATTGAAGAAAGCGGCTGCCGCTTGTCTTTTGCCCCCTCTTCTGCTTATTCTTATTCTCCTTCTGCATGCATTTCATTGTTTGCATATTACTATATTTATCAAAATGATTTGTGTCGTTTTGTGTCTCTCTTTTGTTATTTATTACCATTCTGCTCTTCTCCTTTCCCTGCCACCCAATTCGTCCTGCGCAGGGGCCATGATGTTTTTGACCAGATGTTTGACACGCAGCGAGGGGTATCTACAATTTCGGACACTTTGCCAGCCCTTCTATTTGTTGTTTATTATTACTCTGCTTTGGCGCACGCCACGTCTTCCCTTTCCTTCTGCTTTGCTTTGCTTTGATACGATTCCGTTCCGTGTCGCATGCCAATTATTACTGTTTATTTATCGGCAATCACATATAACAACAACATTAGCGTAACAGACAGTTTGTCACCGATCTTGTAAACAAAAACAAAGACAAAACAAAACAAAAACCAGCAGCCATTTAGCCGCCGGGCGCGGGATTTTTAATCAACGAAAAATGAGACCCTACACAATTTTCAAGTGGTTTTCAACTTGTGGTCATTAAGTTGTTTCGTGAATGGGCTCTTTGATTGATTTATGGCCAGATAACATGATGATTGTCTGTTAATTGGCAGCAGAAGGTGCTCTCCGCGGCCAACAGCCAGGGGCAATCGTGTTAATCTAACATTAAAAGGTCGGGGGGCTGTCCCCAACGATGGGAAATCTTTGAGATTTTTCAATATTTTGAATATTCTTTTATTGTTAATAAGCTTTCAGCTTTCTATTCCACCTGTTACCTTTAATAAGAAAAAACTCAGTCATTACCTACTGCCCCTACCACGGAAGGACTGCAGGTCACTGTCTGGCTGCGGCACATGCAACAAAGCATGGTGATGCTTACAACCAAGACAGTTGTAGGAAATGGTAATCGAAACCCGGGAACATCTCATCTGCAACTGTCCGAAAACTTCCTGGTCGCCCTGGTCCTGGCATCACTAGAAGATGCCTCTAGGAGGACGCCTAAGGAACTACTTGCCTTTGCTAAAAATACCACGATTCTCGACGACTTTAAAACCTGATAAGCACTCCCGTGACGGTTCATACCCCCCTATCCTGATAACCAACGGCCTTACTGGCCTATGAGGTCCGTTCGGGCTAACTTAATCTAACACTTAAAGAATAATCGATACGATTGCTAGAGCTTTCGGGAGCACTGAATATCTGAGGCACATACAAAACAGCATTCATTGCACTTTGCTCTCCTGCTGCTCTAATCACGCAAATCTATTTATAAAATCAAAGCTTGAGAAAGGCGATACACATATGTACACATAGAAAGATAGATAGATGGAAAGATGGAGAGATAGAGAGATAGAGAGAGAGAGAAGATGCACTTAAAAAGTAGACAAACAACGAACTGATAAATGCGCAAAATTGTTCACGCGTCTGGCTTATGACTCAGCTCGAAAAAAGGTCTACCTACCGACCTATCGCCGGTGTCTGTGTCGGTGTCTACGATTCCCACAATGGGAGAAAAACAATTACAATTGCAAGCCGCATAGAATTACAATTACAAAATACAAAATACAATTTGTATTGTTTGAAGAGAAACTTTCCCTAGAGCATCGCTTCGACGCTGTAGTTCACACAATTCGCATGACATTTGGTCTGGAACCATTTTTTTCGGTTCAATTAAAATTTATACAATTTACATACATTTGCATTTCCATTTGCTGCATTATCATTGGGTTTTAGACTGAATCTTTGAATGACAACTGGTCGGCTCTGGTCTGGTCAGGCCACCACACAGTATTATTATTATTATTTTTATTTTTTTCCCGACTGTAATTGAGCGCACTCGTAATTTAAAACAGAGCAAAACATATATATATGTACAATATATTGTGTTTATGTGTGACCCTCCAAAAGTGAATTTATTTAGCAAATAAAATGTAGGTACATTCCAGAAATTGAGCAAGGGGAGTGCTGCTTAGATTAGGGGTATTCCTGGATTGGCTTTTGGTTTGTAAACCACACTGAATCGTTTCTACAGGGCAACCACTAGACGAAAGTCTAATCTAATGAACCTTCTAAAAAATTAATCTGGCAATTTAAATACCAAGACACCACGATAAGTTCCCTGTCTATAGAAGAAGGATGTACCTTTAGCTTAGCTTAGCTTTTGCCGAAGCATAGCCAAGAAGTATCCTTATTGTTTTACACACGACAAGCCAGGGATAGCCGGACTGAAAAAATGCAATAATGAAGACAAAAATTTGATCTAATTAAGAGAGTCATTAGAAAGCCGCTCATATGCATTTTATTAATCTTATACCCGGCTCACATTTTATTTGTATTTTAATGTTCCGAAAGCACGGAGATATCCAATTTTGCGGTGCTTTGTCGTCCTCCAGCGCCACAGTACCCACAAATAATTGAATACTGCTTGCTTTCATACAAAAAATTTGAATATTTAACTGTTTTTGTTAGCAAACAATCACATAACAGTGCAACCGTAGAGCCTGCGCCTCTGGTGCCAGATATATGGCATTTTGCTTGTCTTTGAAAGGAGAAAATTCACTAAAAATTTGCATAGATCCGTTGCCATGTCCAATCGTAGATACATGCTGGAATACCATTAACACGATTTTGATGCCTGCTACTTTTTATTTGTGCAGTCCAAGGCCTGACCCCAGCACGTGGCTGGTTGAGGGGGGAGGGGGCTTTTGGGGGAGGCCTAGCAGCAATTTATGGCCCAGACTTACAAAATGATTTTCGGCTTAACAGCCCCCGGAGCCACAGAGCCACAGAGCCTAGCCTGTAATTAAATTGAAAAATCCATTAAGATTATTAGCTCAATTAAAATTGCAGTTTGCTTCTTTCTTCACTCTCTTTCTGTCTATAGTAATTTAGTTCACACACACATACAGATAGATAGATACTCATGCAACGTGGCTTTTGCCGAGGCGCCACTCCATGACTATGGGAATGCGATTGCAATTGAGTGACGCCTGACGCTTGACGGTGGGGCAAGCAACGGTTGGTCTGGTCTGGTCTGATTTTTGTTCGCTCTCTCGTACTTTTGAAACCTACGCGAAGAAGGCGCAATGGCACCCAACCTTGTCTGCCCACACAGGACAAGTGCTTAGAGATACAGATAGATAGATAGACCCAGACTCCACTGCTGCTGCTGCTGCCCACCTATCGACAGACGCCCAAAGGAAAACGACAAAAAAAAGTATACACCGCTTAAGTGACAGCCAGAAGGAGAGAAAGAGAGAGAGAGAGAGATACCGATGTGTGTATCTCAAAACTCCACATGTCTGGGGATGTCTGCATGTATCTGTGCGAAACTCGTTTCGTCCCCAAAAAGCCAAAAAGCAGAACAATTGCAAGACAAGACAAGAAATCTCTTGCTGCAATATGATTGCTGCTGCTGCCACTGCCACTGCGACTGCTGTGTGGGTTGACTGTGGAGTTGATTGCCAAAAAGCAGGCACACACGGCTGGAGGAGCACTTGACGACGCTGCCAATCCTCCAGGCCAGGAGGCCCAGGCCAACTCAGGCAGACGGAGACGACTTGACGATTAATTGCAGCATTTTACATTTCGAGTTCAAAAGAAAATGCTTGCAGCAGCAGAGACGGCAGGGGCAGCCAGAGTCAGAGGCAGAGTCTTTGCTTGTATCTGGCAGATACAGTATCTCGTGCGGCCTTTTTGCCGCTGCATTTGTATGTGTTATCTAAATTTACATTTTCCCCATGTACCATCCACCATCCACGATGTACATGTATATATTTCATATATATCTGTACTTTTGCCCGTTCCGCGGAGAGAGGCGACACTTATGAGCGCCCTGCACTTTCGCTGGCTGCATCTTTTGAGATAGAACTCAGTGCCAGTGCTTCCTGATGGTGCTGCTGCTGCCCCTGCCTCTTCTTGGTCAGTGTATTTATAAAAATGCAAAATCCTCTGCCAAGTGCCAAGTTCAATAGCTTTTCATACACCCCAAAGATCGAGAGAGAGAGACAGGAAGGGGGACAGGGAGGGGGGGGCAGGGAGCTGGGTAAGAGGAGATACTTACACGAAAAAATCATTATTCAAAACGGGAGACAAAATGTCGCTGGGTGCATGTTTCTGTTCAGTTGTGTTCCTGGTTTTTTGGCCCCTGCAGCGATGGATTGGATGGATGGATGGACGGATGGTTGGCTGGGCTGGCAAGGATGGCAAGCTGGCAGACCCCAACTCCAGAGAGGTCTCCCCTCGGCACAAAAATAGAATTTAATCGCTTCGAGGCTGAAGCAGTGGGCTGGTATCCAGTGGGGTGTGTCATCCATCCAGTTGCGAAAAAGAAAGAGTGTTGTGTGTGTGCTGTTAATTGAAAGACATTCCAGAAAGAGGCCATCCCAACGACGATCCACTCACTGCATTCATCTGTCTTCCGCCTCAGCCCCTGCACCTGCACCTGCCCCTGCCCCTGCCCCTGCCCCTTCCGTATGTTTTCGGTGAGGAAAACTATCCGCAAGATTGATGTTTTCATGCCAGAGCTGGGTACCCGCCTTAAACTGAACCTATTTGTCTTCCAAGTGCTGCCCATCCGCTCTCGAATGGAGATTTAATGCATGTCTAACAAGACATAACAGTTTCTTTCGGCGACAATAACATCTTGATGGAACAGAGAGAGAGAGAGAGAGAGAGACGGAGGGAGAGAGGATTGGGATAGTAAAACCTGAGAACCAAGTCTGCTGTGGCCTCGTGTCTTGGTAGAGCCATTAAACTGGTTAAATTTAGTTGGAAATTAAAATAATTTTGTCACATTTAGTGCTATAAAAAAAACCTGAAAACATGGAAAGGAAACTCACATAAAGATCTGAAAGATCAAATGTTGTTTATAAAAGCATTCATTTGCTTGATTTGGATGTGATTTAGGGGATGTGGTTTTTTAGAGCCACAAATCCTACAAATTACATTCCTACTATGACTAATCACTATCACTATCTAATATCATTGAAAATATACGCATTTATTGACCGGTACTCTAATATTAGGTCATTCGTAGGACAAAAACAAACCTTATCGGCGTGACGTGAATAGAATCGGAGGCGAACCGTGAGTCGAACATCCATATAGCGAATCTTAAGGGGACAAAAAAAGCAAATCGTTATACGGAAAATTCATCATATCCGTAACAATAAATATTTGTAAGCCTATTTTGCTTTAAAATATATCGTAATATTTGTTTGCGTCAAGCAAATACTCAAAACTCCAAGTAGCCCAATGCTACAGCGAATTCTTTTGCCTTCTCTATCTCTATCTATAAGACTGACTATTTGCAATATAATCGGACATGAAAGCCTCTCTATAATCCTCTCTCCCTCTCTACTAAATCTCCATACCAACCTCTACCCCTAAAAACTGAGAACTGATGGAAACGTAGCTGTTGGTGATCAATTTTTAATGTCACCTTAATAATTCGGGATTTTCCCAAACAAATTTGCACTCTTGTTTTGGTAGAAAACCGCAAAAAAAATTTTAAAAATAATTTCTTTATAAGGAGATCGAAAGCGATCGAGTTACGGGCATAGAAAAAAAATCGTAGTAAAGAAATACTCTCTATAGGGAAACATCGCTGATTTCGAACTTCGAAAATTTAACAAAATTGCCGTGTTCTGGAAATAAATTCGCTATATAGAAAACTTTGTTCTACTGAAGCTCGTTATAGAGAAGTTCGACTGTCTTATTAAGATGCGTAACGCCCATACTTTTCTATGGTAGACGATATTTTTAGCATGGGCTTCACTCAAAAGCCATTCCAGCTCGGCCGATGTAGCCGATGACTGAGATTTAGTCTGTGGCCGTCATGCACATGACATGTATTTTGTTTTCCAAAGTCGAAAGAAAACCAAAAGAATGAAAAAATAATTCAAATTATGTTTTAAATATTTTGTAATTATTTAACATTAAAAATCATAATTTAATTTGTATTTCAACAATTTATAATTCCTACGAATACTGCTAAATACATATATGAACCCCCCTGGCGCGCTCTCTCACAGAGCAGCTTAGCAGAGTAGGGTGCCTGACCTTTTCTTTTAGAGTGGTTCCGCATAATTTGTATAATAAAATATTTGGTCATCTGCTGGCAATGTTTAGATATCGCTTTGGTTCCTTTGCCTTTAGCCGCTGCCAGGCCTTCGCCTATCGCAGTTATCGCAGAGCACTTGCCCCGCAATTAATCACACTCCAAATCCCATGAACATTCCCTGATAATAACTTCTTCTAGAAGGAAAGGCCAACTGCTATTTATAGTTCGAGTTATCTCTGCCTGGATTCCATTTCTAATGCCACACAAGTCGTGCAGAGATAGAGAGAGAGGCGGGTATATGGGTGGATAAATGGATCGTAAATAAAAGTAAATGTGGAGTTCTAGACTGGGTTTGAGCCCTGGAGTCATGGATCATGTTTGTCATAAAAGAAAATTGCGCAAAATAAATTCCGAGAATAGAGGAAAATGTTTCGACCGGTCTGCGGCTCAACCTGCGGGTCAATTTACTTTAATTAATCATAAAAACAGATACAGAAACAGAAACCAGCCAAGACACAAACAAAACGTCAAATTTAATAACAGAAGAGACTTCCATTTGCTTTGGGGGGCCCTCGCCAACATCTATCTATAGGAATTGACAGAACAGAACGGAACGGAACGGTCTGGATGGAATGGATGGAATGGGTGGGGAGTCGCCTCGGCCTGCTTCTATGGATGGTTTAGTGGAGCTCCAACTTTCAAATTGTCCAGAGATGATTGCACTTCCCCCCGGCCACAGCCCCAGCCACAGCCACATCTTCGCCGAAGAGAGTGTGAATCCAAAGCCAAAGCCAACGCCAAGGCATTGGCCATTAGCCACAAGGCTTTTTGCCTTGCCTCGCCTTGCCTTTGTCTAGAGCTTCGGGGGCCCCCAATGCTAAAGAACTCATAAAATAAAAAGTGGCAGAAGTACGACGGGTATCTATGGCAGAAGAGCCCCAGAAGCCCCAAACCAATGTTCGTGCTAGCCAAGTTTGTTGGCCAGGTGTTTTATTACCATTTGTGCTATTAACAATTTCTTTTGGCCCATGTTTCATGCTCTTTTTGTATCTCATATTTTGCACTATTATGAATTTGCTAGATACCCTCTCTACCCTCCCCCCCCTTCCTCTCTGCAGACCGTTTTGATTGGTGGGGAGAGGGACCCTCCTTTGGAACGTTTTCGGTTTATGGCCAGGCCGAGAGTCCAACTGTTGGCCAACAAAGCCAGTCAATTTCATGGCTGCGGCTGCGGCTGCGGCTGCTGCTCCATTCTAATGTATCTATCGGATGACTGCAATGTGGTTTCGTTTCTTTCTTTCTTCTTGTAATTGTATCTTTTCGGTACATTCTGTATCCGTTGAATACTTTCACAAAAGAACCAAAAACAACACAAAAACAAAAACAAGCCGCAGTTAAATCTATTTCATGTCCGTCGCTTTTCCACATTGCATTTTCTTGTCTTGTTTTTCCTTTTTGTTTCGTACTGGCAAATGTAGCTGTATCTTTAGCTGTGCATCTTTATCACATTACCGAATGGATTTATGGAGAGGGGAGTGTGCACTGGCTCTGTCTTTGGGGCAAACCAATCTGGCCTTTCACTTGGCCAAGAACCCATTACCAATCCCAATCCCATTTGGAGGGAGAACTGATTTATCATCGAACTTCACAGAAAATTAATTGAAATAATAAAATGCACTTGGTATTTTTTTTTTTATGGATCCGATAGATACATCAATGGAATTACAAGAAGTGCAGAAATGCTTCCCCTATGAGAGCCTGGGTTTTCGAGCCACCAGATAATAATCTCCCTATTTCTCTAAGTCCTGTTTCCCGTGAACGAAACTTTTGCCTCTTCAAAGTTTCATTTTATCTTGGGCCCTGTGTCTGGGTCTGGTTCGGGGTCCTCCGCATTTTCCCTTCTAATCCAATGCCGAGTCTCGAAACTTTCTGCATAAATCCAAAGAAAGAAAAAAAAGAAAAGTTCCATCTAATAAATTTTCTGCATGAACATTTTTATGTTATTTTCATTTTTGTGGTTTCCTAAACAAATTACAAACAAAATGGGGGGAAAAATTGGCAGATTTTCTCATATTTATTTTGGAGCGAAAATATATTTAACCGAGCGAAAATGCCATCGGCAACAGAGCAACCGCAGAGGAGGAGAGAACATGCCCCAACATCATCATCATCCTCTTGGCGGCATCGCGTTGGGCTTTTCTTTTGGAACTTGGGAACTCTCCAAAGTACAAAAGCAAAAGGCAAAAATTATAAAACATAATTAACTTTCTATTCTTTTGGATATGATTCGTTTTGTTGTTTCTCTTTCTCTCTAGCCGCAAAACACTTCAGACAGCGCTCCAGCCAGCTAGACCGACCTCATCATCATCGTCATTATGATTATCATGTGGCAACATGGTTTCGCAAATTTTTGTTGGCGGTTGTCTTGACTCCATCCCTCTTCTCTCCCCCCCTCCCCCTTCACGTATCCGTATCCGTATCTATGGCTGTGTCTGTGTCTGTGTCCAACTCTTGCCAGTTTGTGCCCTGCTTTATTTCTTTTCTTGAGATCTTTGGTGCTTTTTTTTTTTCGTCTGGCTTGCGAAAATGTTGCCATGGCCGTTTGCCGGTTTTCCTACACAATTTGCGCTGTATCTAGTTCTTTTTTCTTTTATTGTAGTTTATTAATTTTTTGTATTATTTATGCCAGAGCGCCGCCATAATTCATTGAGTCCGAGCCGGGGCTGAGTTGGCGTTGAGTCGGTGTATCGTTAATTGCCCAAAATTATATTAAGAGAATGACCACGCCCCACAAGGCCGCCGACTCATTGAGATTTTTCGAGCGAGTGGCTGACTAAGCGCAAAACCCATAATGAACCGTGAACTGAAAACGAAAAGCAACAAGAAAACACATGAGAGCACAAAAAGAGAAAATGTCGCAGTGCATTTTCTTGACCTAAGTCATTTCCGCACTGATATGAGAGTAGAGAGTGCAGAAGGAGAGAGCGAGGAAGGCGCTCCCCACCAAAGATAATAGAAATAGAAATAATAGAGTGACCAACGCCCAAAGCAAGTCCAGGGTTCCCTGGGTTTGTCTTTGCTCCTAACAGATCTTCTGATTAGAAGGGTACACAAATACGGGTAAAAAAGCACAAAAAAACTTAATTAAAATTCACAAAAGGTGGATTTGCTTCATGCCTCAGTGCAACTGCAGCGCAGTCACAGCAGCAGCGGCAGTAACTTTATGTGTAAGAATGATGAAAATACATACATATAACATTTTCCATTAATCACCATTGGGAGATTAATGATGTGCAGCAGCAGCAGCAGCAGCAGCAGCACATGAGCCGCGGCTGCATCTACCAAAAAAGAAACAAAAAATAATAAGGTGGAAACAATAGAATATATGCTCATGCGCCCAGCGCTGGCTGCATGTTGCGTGTTCCTCTCCAGTTGCATGCGGCATACTGCATGTTGCCTGCTTGCTGGCTTGCCACACGGTTTCAACATTTATTGCTCATCATAATTGCCGCGGCACAGTTAACCAAGCAGTATAGGCAGAGAAAACGAAAGAGAGAGAGAGGTAGAGGTAGAGGAAGAGTGAGTGAAGCGCTGCAGCCTGCAGGGCATATTAGTGTCTCCCTCGATCTCTCTCCCACTCGCTGGCAAACAAGAATGAAATAGAGATGAGAGGATTTGGCAATTTCTGGATGAGTCACAGTTTACAGGGCATCGGTTGGGTCGCTGCTGCCCGCACTCTTGATGTTCTCCTTTTCCTTTTGAATTGTCACTAATTTTTCTTTCGCATATTTAAAAATAGAAATTACATAGCCAATAGAAGCAAAAGCAAAAACAGCAGCAGCAGCCACACTTCATTACGCACGCACACACACACACACACTCGCATAAGGGAGGGAACACATGCAAAAGTCAAATAAAAATGCAAAGAGCAAACTTTTTCGCTTTATTTGGCATTGTATTTGGAGAGTTTGTGCCTCTCTCTCTCTCTCTCTCTCTCTCCTTTGATGAGAATGCGTATGCCCCCTCCCCCATGCCATGATCAGATCATCAAGAGCGTCGTCATGGAACATCATGGATCATCCGACAGCCGGCGGCGAATGCGAATTGTGCGTATGAAAAGGGAACGGCCCAAGACAGTGGAACATTAAGCTGTTTTATTGTGGTTGATTATTATAATCATTTTGTGCATACATATACACACTTTTATGGTTAGTGAATGAGTTTGTGTATGCGTGTGCATGGCCAAAAACGGTTGACAGTTCGGACCGATAGAGACCCTGCGCAGCGACTGTCAATTGCATTCCATTTTTGTACAAACCTAATGGCCACTGTGGTCGCCTCTCCTCCGTCCTCCGTCCTCCTTAGAGAGTGTGCCTCATTTCCCCCGTGTGCCTCGCGGTGCCCAGTTTTGGCTGTCTAACGAGCCATGTGTGGCAGCAAACGGCAACCGTTGGGTCGGTCGGACGTCGCGTACATCGAACGTCGAACATTGAATGTCGAATGTCGCATAGCAGCAGCGGCCTCGGCAGCAGTTGGGGAGAGGCGGAGGAAGGCCCGGCAAAGACATGGACGACTCAATACCAGTGATTTGTTGTATTTGCGCACAAATTTGCGACTCTATAAATTGTCTTGTACGCTTGTGTGCGGATCTCTGTATAAAATTATAGCCGGCCATTTGTTCATACTAAAACAACCGTACAGTCAGCTACGCTCCTGCTTATGCGATCATTCTCCTCCTCCTACTCCTCCTGCTGCTCATGCAAATGCCCACATACAACGCCATCTGTTGAACTTGATTTTTGTGTTTAATTCGATTTCTTTTGCTCTCTTTTACCTGCCCTCAGTCGCACTCTCTCACTCGCTGTCTCTTTCTCTCTGAATCGCACAAGTTGACGTCAACTTTCGTGCAATTTCTTCATTTGCTGCGCACTTTTTTGCAATTATCCAAAGCCAAAAATTCACATGAGAGCCAGCCGAGCCGCAGCTAGAAATTGTTGATGTCATCGTTGCGTTCTTTGTTTGCCTTTTGGCAAGAGGCAAAAAGCACGGACAAACACACACCATCCCAACACCAACAAAACCACCCACCAACAGCGGCAGAGCCGGTGACGGCGACCGTTGACGCCTCGTTGAGCAAATCAATGAGTGTGTGAGAGAGTGAGACCCATTGTTGTACTCTTTGAGAGAGAGTATTATGATTTTGCTCAAGTATTTACTACGTGCAAAGAAGCTTATACATATATTTATTTATATATTTCTGATAAGCATCAGCCGTAAGGCTTAACCAAATTGGGTTTAAATCAGATATGAAATTTTATACGAGTTTATGGACATGGCAACCAGGGTATCAAAAGCTTCGCTCCCATTTCTTTTTCTGTGCATGTATTTTTTCTGCCGGCTTCTTCGAGTGCCAAAATGATTTGTAAATAGACAGAGAGAGAGGGAGGGGGAGAGGGAGAGAGGGTTTGCGGTACTCTAGCACACAGTGAAATCTCTTTCATTGAGTGGACCACAAATTGAATGTGCAAATTGTTAGATATTGTGTGTGCCCACTGTACACATTTGTGTGTGCAAAAGTACGAGTATTGGTTGGCCAAATAGATTATTTGTGCAAAAACAAAAAGCAAAACACTCAATTAACACACCGGGCAGGCCGGCCGGCAATCGCCGCTACAGAGAGCGCTGCCAACTTGTGCGGCTATCAGCTTCCACACTGATAAAATACCGAGCAATTATCGCGGCGATTAAAATGCACACAGGGAGTGGGGCAGTGGAGTGGAATGGCTTGCAGAGTTATTTGAAAACGCGTATTACATCATTTCTAGTCATGATTGATTAGCAAATAGCAGCGACGATGAGTCATGGGGCAAGGAACTAAGTCTCGAGAGAGCTCCGACTAAGCTGGAGTTTGTCTTTCATGCTTCTTTCTTTCTTTTTGTTGTTGTTGTTTTTTTTTTTTTTTTGACTTATTCGCTTCAGCTCACTTTTAACCCCATTACGCTTGAGCAACAGTCCAAGCAGTGTAAAGCAGTGGAGAGAGAGGAGAGCAAGGCAAAAGAAAGTCCGACCAGACCAGCCGGCAATTGCGCGAGGCGAGTGGGCTAAAAGTGGGCAACCGAACTGGGAAACCTGGCAACCCGGGACCTGGCAACGAACGGGGCCCCGGCTGGTGGCATTTACTGGTCAATGACATTTTCGAGTTTCAGATCGCTCTCTGTGCTGCGATGTGCTGCGGTGTGGGTCGACGATGCGGTGGTGCGGTGTGGCCTGGCCTGGTCTGGTCTTTGCGTGCCACAGAAGAAAAGTGCCGGAAAAAATGTTAACGCTACATTTTCCCCTGCGCCAAAACTAACGCCGAGTCACACTACTAAGTCACTGACACGTTTCCTGTCATCTGACTGTCTATTTTTTTTTTTCCTTCTTTCTTTCTCTATCTTTGGTTTTTGTTGTTGCTCTGTATGTATGCCCTGGCCATGTCATCGCTGGTTTGGCTCTGTGCCTGCGGTCTGGTTGTTGGTAATACAGTGAGACATGGGGCTAGAATACTGTCCAGCAACTGTCATGACATTGTCGGGGGGGGCTGTTCCTGTTCCTGTTGCTCCCGCTGCCGCTGCTTTCTCACTTTCACAAGTTCTCTGGGCTCTTCTCTGGGCTGATGTCATCATTATCATAATTTGTATGCATTAGTAATGTGTCTGCGTGTCAACCCTGGACCCTCCCTGGCAAATGCGCAGACAACACTCCCCTTAGTTTACTCCGAAATCTACAGTTACCCGGGGGTTGAGTGCATCGTCCTGAAAGGGCTGCCACTTTGTACCACATTTTGGGATTAATTTTACAGTGTTACCTACGGATGTGGGATATGGGATGTGGGTGGCAAGATTGTCCCATAAAACATGCACCATTTAAAAGCACTTTAGTTGATTTCTTTTCGTCAAAAATCCTTCCTGGAAAATGTATATATGCCTGCTTTGGGGCGCGGTCGCTGTCCCGATATAAAAAATATTCCATCCACTTGCTTTTATATACGCGTATGTGGGGCATGTGGGGCATGCACACAGCATAGTCCACAGTCCAGGCCAGCCCAGATGATATTCATTCCTGTTTTCCCTCCGTATTTATTTAGCTGGAAATTTGTCTGTCTGTCTTCGTGGTGTGATTTATTTTCGTTGGAGCACAAAATACTTTGGTTGCTGCATCTGTCAGATATTTTTACGAGCCACGAGCAATAATGCCATAAGTAACGCGCAGAGGGAAAACTGTTGTGCCACCATTTTGCTGTGTGCGTTGTGCCCCCAGACAAACGGAGATGTCTTTCAATGGACGGGGGCTTATTGCATTTATCGATTTAACAGCACTGAAAACTTCGAGAAGGGGGATTCCAGACAAACGGGAGACTGGAAGACAGCGACAATGGAGGGCCAGACACTTACCAAATGCTTCTTTTTGTTGTCTTTCGGCGATGGCGATGGCGATGGCGATGGCGATGATGATGATGTTGTTGATAATTGTATTTTAGTTTAGTCATCTTCGGGGTGTGGTGTCTAGCATTTCCAATTCCCCCGAATCCCCCGAATCTTTTCCACGTCACTTAATAATCTTTTCTACCCACTTGTTTTTCCTTTTCCGCAGGTGGAGGAGTACGCTGCCTTCAATGCAGCTTCCGGCTATGAGGCTCAACGCTCCATCGAGCAGCTCGCCCCGTCACCGGGAATCAATCCATTTGCTGCGCCATTCACGCCCGCACACTTGGCCGAGGAAGTCATCGTGGCCCAAGAGCTGCAACCGGAAATACAGGAAAACTTCAACCAGCTGCAATTGCAGGAGGAACTCATCGAGGAGGAGTACCAGATTAGCCCTGAGCCTGAAGCCGCCGCCCCCGCCCCCGCTCCCGCCCCCGTCAACGTGTTCCCCGACTTTGCTGCTGCTGCTGAGGCTCCAGCTCCAGTTCCAGCTGAGGCTGCTGCACCCTTTTTCAATGGCTTCGAGAGCAATACCACCCCAGAGCCGGTGCACCAGCAGGAGGAGATTACGGAGCCATCGGTGCTGCTCTACTCTGAGCCAGCTGTGGAGGCACCAGCTCCGGCTCTTCAAGAGCCCGAGCTGCCTGTGAGCTCTGAAGCAACTTCCGAAGCAGTAAAACCCGTTTCTTATGCATTTGACCTGGACGACACTCCGGTGGCTGAAGCAGAGCCCATCCCTGTGGCCGCCAGCGAACCCGTTGCCGAGGAGCCCCCCGTGGTCGCCGCTGCTGCTGTGGTGGCTGCAGCTGCAGCCGCTGTCGCCGGCACTGCCGTGGCCGCAGCCGCAGCTGCCAAGGCCAAGGGAAAACCAACTCCCACTGATGCCAAGAAGCCGGCTGCAAAGCCTGCAACCACTACGGCTGCTGCCAAGCCCAAGCCAGCAGCTCCTTCTGCGGCAAAGAAGCCCGCAACAGGCCCCACAACAACAGCAGCACGCCCTCGGACGGCACCAGTGGCTCCCAGGACCACGACTGCATCGTCGTCGACAGCTGGCAAGCCGGCCACCACTGCCCGCAAGCCGCTGACCAGCTCGGTGGGAACTGTTGCCGCCAAGCCGGCACCCAGGACCACCACCACAGCCAGTGCACGGCCAGCGACAGCTCCGGCCGGCCGTACGGCTCCCGCCAGCAAGCCGTTGGCCAGCAAGCCCCTGGGCAGCACTTTGACCAAGACAACAGCCAGCACAACGACAGCCGCTCGCAGCGCTGCCTCTGCCAGCCTGGCGGCACGCAAGCCGCTCTCTTCGGCCACGGCCAATGGAGCTGGTGCCAGCAGCGGTGCTGGCAGCCTGGCCAAGCCACGTTTGGCGACCACCACCAGCACTGCCGCACCCAAGCCGAAGGTGCCGTCGCCTCGCAGCGCCGCCCCTACTGGCGCCAGCACAGCCCGCAAGGCGGCGACTGCTGCTTCCACAACGAGTGCATCCTCGCAGGGCGCTCGTAGCCCCACAAAGCCAACGACCCATGGACTGGGCAAGAGCACCGCAGGCAGCAGCACTACTACCACCACCACTACTCGCGTCAAGTCGGCCACAGCGGCCAATGGCACAGGCACTGGCACTACTACCACATCGACCACAAAGACTTTCACAGCCCGCCCGGCACCCAAGTTCACGCACTCGACGGCCAGCGGAACCACCGGCAGCAGCAGCACCACCACGCGACGCTCCCTGCTGGCCTCGAGCTCGACCACGACTGCGGCCCAGCGCAAGACCTCGCCCCTGAAGACCAGCAACAACACGCTCAGGGCGTCGCCTCTGAAGTCAGCTGGAAGCGCCTCCACCACGCCGCTGAAACCGAAAGCCAAAGAAACAGCAGCCGCTTCCAAAGCCTCGCCGGCCGCTATAAAGGCGCGCAAGGTGCCCACCCCGATGAAGGGTGCAGCCCCTGGGGCCCCCATTAGGAAACCAGTGCCGGCTGAGCCGGCTCCTCCGGCCACCAACGGCGAGGAGGAGCAGCAGCCACCCATTACCCAGAACGGCAACGGATCACACGAGGCAGAGGTCGTCGCAGAGGAGTTCCCAGTGTCCCAGGATCAGGAACAGGCACCAGCTGTAGCTCCAGCTGCAGCTCCACCCGCAGAGGTGTCCCTGCTGGATTTCTAGGGCAAAAAAACACGAGAATTACTTTACTAATATTATAAACATATTAAGCTAAAGTACTTTGTGCGCGCGCGGACATCAAGAGAGGAAAATAAGATGGGGAAAACAGAAGAAACGGAAAACTTTAAGACAGAAAATCGAACCCGAATTGTGAATTGTGGGCCCCGATACCGATGCTCCAATGCAATCGAACCGAACCGATCTATTTATACATCGACTACGATTTCGATTTCTTTATAGATATTTATATATATATTAAATGTATGTTATTAAAACGAAGCCCCAGAGCGAAAGCAACGTTTTGTGCTATTTTGTGAAGGTTTTTTGTACCGCTGTGGCAAATGATTATACTATATGGTGTGCTCTGTTTTTTCTCGCTCATTTATTTAAGTTTTTTAGTAATTGTTCCTCACACGCTCTGTTATTTCTTTCGCCCATGTGCTAAGCGAAATTTTTGTTTTGCTCCGAACGGCACGACGGCACCCAAGCGCATCGCTAAAAACCACAAAAAATAATTGTCATTTTTGCAACATTTTTAAAGGCAAAGAAAACCCAATTGCAAAAGAAAGAAGCCCCCAAAAAAAACACAAAAAACATTGTCAAAAAGGGAAAACGCAAAAAAAAAAAACAAAAATCAAATAAAACTATGAAAAAATATCGTGTAGGAAGAACAAAAAAAAGTATAACTGTAGCTATTAGTCGGCGTTCTAACAAGTTAATATGAAGAAGAAGAAGAAAAACCATAAAAAAATCAAAACTAATCGAACAAGAAGGAAAAGCAAACAAAATTTGCGCAGCTGAAATGTTAGACTGCTAACCATTTAAAAACGAAAACAAAAAGAACTTATAATATTACTAAATGATTCAAGCAAGAATCGATGTGTTTTAACTGTCCTCCAAGCACGCACGCATATATTTTATTGATTTAAAAATGTTTTGTATACGTTCCTCCAAGTTTACTTAAAAGAAAAGAGTTACAAAAATTTAATTTGCTTGAAAACCCGAAGAGCAATCTAAATTTTAACCCAGTGTATCATTTTAACTTCAGAAAAAAAAAAAATCTTGAAATGTTTTCTGTTTTAACACATTAGAAAAGTAGTTTTTTATGCCACCAGGAAACTGGTTGAATTGTATTATTATTTTTTAATTCGTTAAAGACAAACATCAGCAAGCAATCGGCAGAACGAACATTTAATGTAACTCTACAGCACCATCCCCGAATCACACACACTCTCTATACATATACTGTATGTTTAAAACGATATTACCAATTAAAAATTAAACAAAAACGAACAAAAAAATACTTAAAAAGGAAACATTACAACTTTTGATTTGTTTTATTTTATTTGTATTTCATTTTTTAATTTATTCCTTTGGTTTTAGTATATACAGATCCCGTTTCAATATATTTATATAGAATGAGAGATACCAAAGCGTCAACGACTCGAATTTATTGTATTGAGAAAACCAATTTTGCCTGCTTTTGTGAAAGTAAACACCTCCCCTGTCACCTGTCCCCTGCCCTGTCGGGGGGGAAATGTGGATAAGTTTTTAGATATTAAGTTGCTAGAGTTGAAAGTTTTGCCTCTATTTACACACATAAATCAAATATACAATGCATGCAATAATACAATACACAAGTATGTATTACCTAGATAAGCCTATGCGACGATCGATCGATCCTATCCATGTTTTTAGAGAGTTGGTTGGTTGATTTGCGTTATTCGGTTTGCCCAGCCCCGCCCCGCCCCCAGTGCCCTTCACTTTCATTTGCCTTATTACTAGTAATTTGCTAACTAAAGCATAAGCTAAATTATGATAATTATTATATTACATCTATTGAAAGAGTTTAAGAGTCGAAAGCACGAGACTCGGGCCCCTTCCAACCCTGATATCCAGACCAGTCAAAGACCTTCACGGCTCCAATTAGTTGTGCTTGAATTAACCAGACGGACCCGGCCCCGGGCCCAGCCCCCCTTCAACCCCTCAACCCAACAGCCTATTATCGTCTAGTTCGAAGAGAGACTGATTAAGTGATTCATAACCAATAATGCCCGTGGGGTTCGGAACGGTACGGATTCAGCAGGGGCCTGCTGTTGCTGGATGGCTGGAAATTTATTCTCCGTTGCATTTAGACCTTGGCTCTCGGACCAGGGATTATTTCCTTTTTTATACACATATACATATATTACACATGCATGCATGGAAGAACCCTAAACAAGTACTTAAACAACAAAATATATTTAAAGAGAAAGGCAGAAGATACTAAAACTAAACCACAACTAAATGAGATCAACAAAAACTAACTAATACCTACACATAATTTATCAAATATACATATACAACAAATGGAAAATATACAAGACATACTATATGCCGATATACATCTATCTAAACCATATACATGCATACATACATAAATACATACGAGTATATATATCAGTCAACAAGAACAAACATATTTGTGTAGTGACAAAACTGAAATTAACAAATATTACACAAAAATACAGAAAATTTATTACTAATAAATGTTAAATATACAAAAAAGAAAACACCACCACCGCTGAGCAATTACTTGCGTTACCAACTGTTGCTGATGGTCGATGCCATCAAGGAGCTCCCCAATCAGTCAGAGTCCTCCAAGGGGGCGTCGTGAATCGGGCTCATTATGGCCAGTGACCTAGCCAAGCCCCCACTTCCACTTAATGCAACTGACCTGGGCTTGGGCCCCCCGCCTGCCGGCCGCCTCTGCTCATTTGCATTGTGGCCAAGAAGACATGAACAAAGACGAGACTTACGAGTGGTCTGCCGGCCAATGGGAGCGCCACCGCAGAGCAGGGCCATCAAAAAGTTTGCGTGTGGAGTGCAGGCTGGCTGGCTTGCATGAATCACTCGACCGGCGACATCGTGTGCAAAGTGTAATGAATCATTTGTCTCGGGGGCAGAGAGGGTACACCCATACGCGGAGTGTGTGTGTACGTGCTGGTAATTTGCAATTTGTTCTCGCACCAACTTTTACCAGTTTTTTTGTATGAAATTGGCCCACAGCCTTTGTAGGCAGACAAGACGACAAAAGACGTTTTGCGTTTGTTTGCATTTACTCGACTCTTTTTATTTAGCTTTCGGCTCGGTGGTGTGAATGGCGGCAGAGCAGCCCTTACATCGGGTAATATACAAATCTTTTACGGGGGGAGAAGAAAAAGCGACGCCAACACCGATGACGCCGCCAGACTTAATGACTAAATTCAACGCACTATTTCGCATTGGGTTGCAGGGAGGGGCGTTTTGCGTTTATGGATTACGGATTAACTTAAGACTAAGCCAGTCTAAAATCTGTTTAGACCTCCTGCTTGACCTTCTTCCAAGCAGGCTTTGCACCGTTGTCCTGGGCTGGCCGTTTGTTGAAGGGCTTCTTGCCGAATTTGTTGAACTTTGGTGGGCCGGCGGCACCTGGGGCTGGCTTGCGGTTGCCGCCGCCGTTGCGGTGCAAGGTCGACTTCTTTTTGAGCAGCTTGTGCTTCAGCATCGAGTTGGGCTCTAGGAATACGGGCTGGTTCTTCACGACGCGCTCATTGCACAGGAAGGACTTGCAGAAGCCATCGTTGGTGGCGAACTTGACCAGAGCCTTGTGTGTCAGCAGTGTGACGGAATCGATCTGACCGCTCTCACCAAGCAATTCCTGTAGGTCGCTCTCAGTCACATCTACAAATAGTAAAAGAACAAAAATATTAGTATGGAAAAGGTGCTGGAAATGGGGAGGGGGGAAAACCCACCTGCAGCAAGATTTGTCACCAGAACGGTTCGTGGCGATGTGTTGAAGGTGTATTGCTCCAACTTGAGCTCCAAGTCGCTGACAGTCTTGCCATTGAGCTGCAGCAGCGCCTTGGCGGCCTGCTCTGGCTCCTTGAATGTGACAAAGGCTAGGACATAGTTGGTGCACACAACATCAATGTCCACAATGTCGCCGTACTTCTTGAAGATCTTCTCAATAACGTCGGACTTGAAGGACTCGTGCTTGGCACCATTCTGGACGATCAGCGTACGCTCGGGCGACTTCTTCGAGTTGAGCTTGTACGAGGGCTCGCGAACGGTAATGAAGCGAGAGTTCAACTCGGTGCCGTGCAGCTTGAGAGCCTTGGGCATGGAATCGACAGACTTGAAGCGCACGAAAGCCGTAGGGTTGCTGCGGTTGTTGGACAGGTTGACCGCCTCCACATCACCGACCTTCGAGAAGAATGTCGACAACTGCTCTTTGGTGGTATCGCGGCCAACTAGTCCCACGGCAACAGTGCGATTATTCAGATCATCCTTGTTGAATGGCCGACCCACGACCAAAACATTGCCGTAGAAGGTCAAGGCCTTCTCCTTGGCTTCCAGAGCGGCCTCGGCCGCTGCAGATGTCTCGAAGGCAATGAAGACAGTGTTGCCGTCATTCTTTCCCTTAATACGATTCACTGCAATGAGGGGCCCGAATTTGGTGAACTGAGCAACCAAATCGAGATGTTTGTACTCTGGAAAAAACGTTTAAACCAAATCCAAATGTGAGCTCAAATGCAAAACGACCACCAGAAATCATTTAACTTTAAAGAAGAAGGCGTTAAATAACTTACCATTTGGTATGTTGGAGACGTGAATAACCTGATCCTTGGGAACATCCGCTGGAATCTTGCCAACAGTTATTTTTGGAATGCCGCCCTTTTTGGGTGACGCCGCAGGTGCAGCTGCTGCTGCTGCTGGGGCAGCTTCCTTGCTTTTCTTGGCTATGGGAGCCTCAACAGGTTCATCGTCTTCGGAATCGCTCAGTTGTTTTCCTGCATTTGAAATCTGGCCAGGTTCGTCGCTAGAATCGTCATCGTCATCGTCATCATCTTCATCGTCATCATCATCATCCTCCTCATCGCCATCGTCTTCAACAGCTTCACCATCAATTAAATCTGAACCTTTTTGTTCTTCCTACAAATACAAAAAACACAAAACACGCGGTTTTTCTTACGGCTCTTCGTGAAGCGTGCTGTCTGTGAAACTTACCTCGGACTCGCTGCCTTCCTCAGATTTGACGGCACTCTGATCCTGCTCGGAATCGGACTCATCCTCGCTTTGCTGCACTTGTTGCTCTAGCTTTCTTTTGGACTGCCTTGTCTGCGTTTGGGTGGCCACAACCTCCTCGTCGATCTGCGCCGCCTTTGGCTTTGCCCCGCGCTTGTTGCCGACTGGCTTCTTAACACCATTCTCGGACTTCTTTACAGCGGCTACAGCGTGTTTCTTTTGAGCCATTTTGCTAGTTAAAATGTTTTCAGTCAGTCAGGCTATTTAAAATAGATTACTTTCGGGCAAATTTGTCGCCGAAATGTGAACAACGCGTGGTTTAAGCGGAATAAAACGCACGTGGTAATAGGGATGGGAAACAGATTTATCGGGGAAATATACCGTCCGACTCTCAGAAATATACCAAAATATACCGTCTCATTTTAAAAATATACCGCAAATATACTGACGAATTCAATTTCTATTTCTATACATATTCTTCGTTTTTGATATTCCTTCAAATATTAAAACACACAAAAATATATATTTTGAAATTTAAACAAATGCAACAGCCCAACATGATATGGCAACGTCGTGAAATTAGTTTCAGACACTTACAGCACTACCATAGATGGCGCCATATCGATATTCATCTGCCATTCTATGAGCGATAAGCTTGAAGGACGAGGGTCATTACCTCCAGCTATTATTTATTAGTTCGAAAGGTCGTTGAAACATAAAAACTGGCGGCGAGCGCTTATCACCGTAGGACTACCTATTGCGAATGGTTGTTTCTGAGAGTAGTCGTGACCAGCAACAGACACGGATGTATCGCTCATCCCTAGAAATTTCGTACAATGCTTATCGATAAGCGATAAAGTATACACATAAAAAATTAAATTGCAGCACCAGCACCAACGCACATATTTATTGTTCGAAGTGCGAGGAGTGCCAAAAACAAAGAGCGAAGCGACGAGCGTGAGTGCGACTAAACACTTTGGAGCAGATACAGACAGACCGGAACCAGAGCCAGCCACGGGCCGCAGCAACAAGGGAGTCGCAGCAGCAGCAGCACAGGGCAAGGAACTGAGCAGCAGCAGCAGCTAGAACAACGTCGACGACTACACAATGAACACACTGACCCCCAGCACAAACGGAGCAGCCAGCGGTGGCTCCACAACGGCCATATCCACGACAGGCAACGGCAACGGCAATGGCAGCGGCTCCAGCACAAATGTCACAGCGGCCGGCACTGCCGTCGATGGCGGCGGGGGCGGTGGCCTCGACGAGGCTGGCGGCGATGCCAGCTCACGGCGGCAGGCGACTCGTGTTTTCAAGAAGAGTTCGTCCAATGGCAAAATCACCGTGTATCTGGGCAAACGGGACTTTGTCGACCATGTGACGCACGTAGATCCCATAGATGGGGTGGTCTTCATCGATCCCGAGTATGTCAAGGATCGCAAGGTGTTTGGCCAGGTGCTGGCCGCCTTTCGCTATGGTCGCGAGGACCTGGACGTACTGGGTCTGACATTCCGCAAGGACCTGTATTTAGCGCATGAGCAAATCTTCCCACCCATGCAACTGGAACGCCCGATGACCCGTCTTCAGGAGCGGCTGATTAAAAAGCTGGGCCCCAATGCACATCCGTTCTACTTTGAAGTGCCACCCTACTGCCCCGCCTCGGTGTCCTTGCAGCCGGCCCCCGGAGATGTGGGCAAGTCTTGTGGTGTGGATTACGAGCTGAAAGCATTTGTGGGTGAGTCTTTGGCATATGGCTGGCAGTCAGGCAGGCAGGCAGCCGAGGGCTTGCCTGCCTCGTTGGCCATTATTAATGTATGTGTCTACATCTGTGCGTGTGTGCGTGCGTGTGTATGAGAGTTCTGCTCCGGTCAGGCAAAGTCAAAATCATTGATGAGCAGCGACTGCAACAGTGGCGGCAGCAGTCAGGCATTGTCAATACATGCATAAATATGTACATTTCCACATTCCACATTCCGCAGTACGTACCCATGTACATACATACTATATGTGGAGTGGAGTATAGATGTGTATAATGTGGCGCATGTGTCACGCGGACACGCGGGGTTAATTAATCCAGCTACGTCTACATGGAGCGACAGCGGGGACTGCGCAAAAATGTCATTGGAGGTTTGATGACGCAGCGTCCCACCTAATTGGAATTCGACGCTTCTAATTGGAATCCAACGCTGCTCTCGACTCTGGTTGTATCACAGTCGAGATATGTATTGTTGTTGGCTTTAATTAGGCGCCGCTGCCCCTGCCGCTGCCGCTCCCGTTGACTTTGCTGACGTTTTCCACACTGCTCCTCCCAAAAAACACTCAATTGATTTTTGGAAGAGTGGTGGGGGGCAGGGGTTTTGTTTTCTGCTTGCAAAAGCTTAAAGCGCAGAGCGGTTCTCCCCTTTCCTTATTTGTAATAATAATAGGTTAACAACAATATACGATCGCCGCTTGTTCAGCGAAAAAATTAGCTGCGATTTATGGAAGTTACGCGCGCATATTTGCGTTTCGCACGCGCACTGGCAGTCGCACATCTTCTACGCTCCTCGCTCCCAAGCCCCATCCTGGAACGGGACGGGACAGTGCGGCAGGCCATCTCGCTTGCACTTGGCACACATTGCTATCTGTTTTGTGTGCGGCGCGCTCTTGCCTTTTGTCCGCTTCTGGCGCTCATTCTTATCTGGTTGCGGAGGCTCTGCCAATTTGTGTGCGGCCATAAAGAGATTAATGAAAGAGCGGAGCGGCGGCGGCGGCAGCGGCAGCGGCACCCCAATTGGCATTTGGGTGGGCCTTGCCATATGTACATATAGATAGACAGCCTACTGTTGCACTGCACTAGATGATACCTAAATAAAATGTGAGATTTTCAAAATAATTATTCACAGAAGCGTTCCACAGCACGTCACACCCACTCTGGATCTCTGGCAGCTTCCTATACCCGATCAGAGGGTGTTATGACTATCAATGATGACCGAGTATTTCCTACTCTCACATTGCTGATCGGCATTAAAGCTGGTCTCCAAGCTGTAGCTTCGTACATACCCTTCTCTTTGCTGCCAGCAGCATGAACACCTTGTTCCCAAAACCACTCTACCAACCACACTCCACATCCTTTAGAAAAATCACTTTCATCTGATTATTTCGTCTAATTTAGACCACAAAAGATCGCTTTGGAGTCCCATCTATCTGCTAGAGTATTAAACGCTTCGGGGTCTGAACGATAGACTCTCTTTCTTGTTATTTACTTGGCGTATGTTGATTTGTTTATTTAATGTGCTTTGCCTCCATGTTTTTGGCATAAACAATTAACTCAGCCCCTCTTGACGCGGCACGATTTACGATCTTCAATTTGGAAAGCATTTCGTTCAATTGGGGCAATACAGAAAACCAACCAAGAAAATCTTGGCATTGAGCTGTCTGTATCTGGCTCTAAACCATCTCTTGTCGCTATGCCCTTGTATGTGAATTCCCAGAATTTGGTGGGGATCTACATACAATGGTTGGGAAGGGGATAACTGATTCATCTGGTTACAATGCCGGTGCCGATGCCGATGCCCGCCGCCTACCATCTATGACGCACATAACTAAGCGTTCATTCATCCAGTCACACAAAGAGAAGCACACACGCATTAGGGATAGATATGACACACCTCTAAGCCAAATATGCAAACGTCACATGATATTATTCCAGTCAAGTGGATAGCCAGGCCCTTACTAATTATGTGTATCCTACATTAGGTGAGCACGTCGAGGACAAGCCACACAAACGGAACTCGGTGCGGCTAACCATACGGAAGGTCATGTATGCCCCGTCCAAGGTCGGGGAGCAGCCATCGATTGAGGTGAGCAAGGAGTTCATGATGAAGCCGAATAAGATCCATCTGGAGGCCAGCCTGGACAAGGAGCTGTACCATCATGGCGAGAAGATATCGATCAATGTGCATGTGGCCAACAACTCCAATCGAACGGTCAAGAAGATCAAGGTCTGTGTGCGGCAATTCGCGGACATTTGCCTCTTCTCGACGGCCCAGTACAAGTCTGTTGTGGCCGAGATCGAGTCGGAGGATGGTTGCCAGGTGGCACCGGGCTTCACCCTGTCCAAGGTCTTTGAGCTGTGCCCTATGCTGGCCAACAACAAGGACAAATGGGGACTGGCCCTGGACGGACAGCTGAAGCACGAGGACACAAATTTGGCGTCCAGTACGCTGATCACCAATCCCGCCCAGCGCGAGAGTCTCGGCATAATGGTGCACTACAAGGTCAAGGTTAAGCTGCTAATCAGCTCGCCGCTGCTGAACGGCGACTTGGTTGCCGAGCTGCCGTTCACGCTAATGCACCCCAAGCCCGAGGAGGAGGAGCCCCCGCTGCTGGGCGAGAGATCGCCGCGGGCCAGCCTGGCGGCGCCGCTGCTCACCTTGGGCGACGCGAATGAGGACGGGGCATCGGGTTCAGGTGGCGACCAGGGACAACAGGATGTGCCCACCACCACCAATCTGATCCAGCTGGACGATGAAGAGGCGCAGGACGATGACATCATCTTCGAGGACTTTGCCCGCCTGCGTCTGAAGGGCGCCGAAACGGAGGCCTAAGTCGCTGATGGCTGGTCTCCCGTCCCCCTAGATTTTCGGTCGCATTGTTGTCGAGCCCAGAGCTCTTGCAGTTCTTGATCGGTCTCGATCGGTCTTTAGATATATGATGATATATGTTATGACATTGTGCACGCACAACAACACACTTCGATTGTCCAACTTATTGAATACGGTCACCTTTCGGCATTTTGTATCATATATGAGAAATTCGCGCAGCCGCCTAAATGTAAAGTTTTATACAGTAGCCAATAGCCACGGTAAATAGTTTGGTGTAAGCTAAAGTATTTGATATGTGTAGGCCATACGTTCTAGTATCTATAGAGTTAAGCTGACAGTGTACGAATTTTAAAATGTGAAATTGTTTAACAAATACACAAACCATACACAGACACACCCACACCCACTCCCACACAACGCAACGTAGCACAGCACAGCAAACCACACACGCGAACCAGATACGCCATGTAATTTACAACCCAACACCCACGCCTGCAACAGTTGAAAGAATGCACAAAAATTATATTTATTTATCTTCGAACCACGAAATCTGTTCACTTATGCCCAACGATTGACGATTGAAAAACGCGCACACAAACCCCCGCATGACCCCACCACGTTGTTGGACTTGTCGTAATTGTGGCCCCATCGGAGCACGGCAATATTTTAAAAGCTTTAAATGCAGCTAATTCGAACTATGTTTTTCCTTAAAAAGAACAGCAGCAGCAGCAGAATGAAACGCCCGAGCATTATACTTACAATCAATGCCTAAGTGTAAAGAATAATTTAATGTAAAAAGGAATGCAAAAGGAATAAAATGCAAGGAAACTTGTTAAATGTACTTTGTTAAAAATAGCAAAAGGTTATGTATGATTTTCGAAATTTGCGAATCGAATTTGGAACTTGGTAGCTGAAAATTAATTCAAAATAACTCACATGAGATCAATCATCAGAAATATTTTTATAGCGTTCAGACGGATCGTATGCACTGAATCCTTTGGCACGAGTTCTGCTCCTAATTGGCTATGTCCGGAATCGAAATTGAGTAAACGAAAACGTAACGCAAATTACTTTAGAAACACACACAAATTGGAATTGGTTCCACTATATATATTTTTATGACGACCTTTTCAATGAAAAGTAAAAAACGCATAAGTTTAGAAGCTGTGAAAGCGAGAAATGTATGAATTTGGTTCCTTTCATTTATGGGCGGCGCCTGCTACGAATGAGTTATATGATATTAAAAAATAATTAAAATTCTAGATACGCTTAGGACAAACAAAATTGATAAAAAAAATATGAAAATAACCTAATTTAAGGCTTTTAAATGCGAACATTAGCTCGAATTTGTTTTTAGACCGAAAGAAACAGCAGAAGCAAAACAAACCATGATATACTATGTAGATATCATATGAACATATTTTAAAGTGCATTTTTATAACGCGTATATCTGTACGATCGTATGGGTTTGTTAGAATGTTTTTAGAACGCGACGGGAATGATGGAAACTGGAGCAAATACTGGTTAAAATGGATACAATACTCGTATGACAACAAGTAATTTAACAAAAATATATAGAGCAATTTAAATGTATATGTAGAAGGAATATTAAAATAAATATTTATATGTGAATATAGTAAATATACATCAGAGCCGAACAAAACAGAACAGAACCGAGTGTAAAGCATTTAAGTCATAGCCTCAGCATGTGCCCACGAATATGAATATGAATATGAATATCCTGCAGATCTGCTTAAGAAATTAGTCTCGGATGAATATATCAAATTTTCAACATTATTTGTAAAGTTTTTATAATACCTTTTTATATATTTCATACATACACATATAAGGCGGAGGAGAACCCTTTTGTAGCCTGCACAAAAGCAAAAAACAGATGAGAAAATTAAATTAATTTTATTTTTTAAAGTACATTTTTTATCTAGTACCAAAATGCATTCAATTTGATAAATGTTTAATGTGTAATAATTAATTATACAGATATAGGTATTGGTATAGGATATATAGTTATTTATATATATTATATACATATGTATAATAAATACCGAGCATTATGTGCTGTTTGCCTAGCCCACGCACAGAGAAGGAACCCACGATAGTTGAAATGCTATAAGATATGAAATGTATGTATTACAAGTACCTACCAGAACTAACATAGTATCATAGTCCCATAGTATATACTATACACCGATATAAATATATATATACGAGTATATGTGTACATATAATATGTGAAATCGAAATCGAACATTGATTGATAATCTATCCACCCTAGCCCTCGCGCAAAGCTATTCGAATGGAACACGAAATCCAAGACAACCTACCTACTACTCGTACTCGTATGACTAATCGAACCCAAAAACACGAAAACCTAAAACCTAAAACGGATAACGGAAAGATTGAATGTTGTTTGTTTAAATGTTATAGAGTACCGAACCGATAAAGGAAAGCATAATTATTGGAAGAGTGGAAGGGGCACGTTGGAGTTGTGTGTGTGCGCGTGTGTGTGGATGAGCGAAAGAGTGTGTGTGTGTGTCTGTGAAAGACAATGTCCGAAAAGCTTTAAACAAATATATACAAAAATATATAGAGAGAGCATTACAAAAATATACCATTTATTTGAGTTTGTTATATCGATACCGAATCCCATTCCCCCTGCTATGTCTCTCAATATCATCCAACGTGTCCATCAAATAATTAATGTTCTATCTACTCGACGCAAAAAAAAAAACAAAACGAAAACTAAATAAAACAATCTATTAAATACTGAACTGGAAGGGCAAAGAAAAACAACAGATTTTTAAATGTAAACGAAATTTTTTTGTCATTTGATTTAAGCTGTCATTATTGTTGCACCATTTAGAGAATAATTAATTCATGAATTATGATATATTTTTGATGTCCAGCGATGATTGAACAGCAAAAAATGGGAAATATATTCGCTTTGTGTTTGCCTGAACAGTTTAATAATGTAAACTCCTGAATAATTATGCAATAAAACGATAGAACTCAGTGGAATAATACGAGTATGAATGTACCATATGAATAATCAAAATCAGAGGGTAATTAAAATACACAAGTGGAAACTGTTGTCATACGTTTGTCGAAGGTTCCTTTATTCCACAACAATTAGCGTGAATTGTATTACATTAAAGGGGTATTATATTCGTCCTGAGTGTTCCCTGGGATCCCATTTATAATCCGTGCACATTAAGCTGCTGAAACACAGCGCTGACCCACAATCAGGAGCTGAATGGACAGCGAGCGGGCGTTAGCCTGCTTGTGGGATCATCAGAACTTCTTGGGATTATAATTTATACATTTTGCGCAAACTGAATAATTGATAATGGCACAATGGACTTGGCAGCGCCGCTGCGGTTTAGAGGCTGCGCTGTGGAACGGATGTACAGACAGATGTCGGGCGCTGGCGCTGGCTGATGGCCAACGAACCCGAGCAACGAGCGGAAAACCGCAATGTGAAAAAGCCATTTGCTGTTTGGCCTTCCCCCTCCTAAATTTCCACTCACCCACACACCCAACATTACTAGCGCACTTAAAACAGACGAGGAGCAGCAGAGAAGTCAGGTCATAGAGCAGAATGTTGTAACATTTCGGGGGACGGCCATTCAGTGCGGTTGTGTCTTGGGTATGTGTCAGTCAACCTGTGACGACCACCGAATCTGTCGCTGGGAGTCGAGCAGCAATTCTTCATTTCCGGTGCAGCTTAAGAGCCATGATTCCTTCCCGACTCCTTCCTTCCTGGTTCCCCTCTGTGTGAGGAAAGCCTTTCTTTTTGTGCGCTGTGGAAAAAGCGAGCAACGGCAACGGCAATGGCAGCGGAAGTTGCTTGCCTGACCCAGACCCAGACACAGACCCACACCACTCAAGCCAAAACTCGTTCCGGGGTCGCCTTCAGTCTTCTACGTGTTCCTTACCTTGTCCTGCCTTGCCCTCTACTCGCGCTTTGTACTGTATGGTTTTCATTTCCGGTTTCCGCTGCTGTTCGAGTTACTTAAGCGGATTACAAGAGCAACAGCGAATGACGAAGTCAGTTGGAGCAGGGGCTTGCTGCAAATGATGAAGTAGACGACAGGACCGATTCCAGTCCTGGTCCTGTTTTGATTTACCAAATATGTTGAATATTAATTGAGATTTATGGCCACTGCACCTCCACTGGGCCTTCCTAACCCACCCACCCGTGCATTGTTAGGCAAACCCATTATCGTAATTATGCCAAAATGACGGATATAGAATACCAGTTGTAGATGGACCTTGCCTATGGCGAACTCTACTTCATTAAAAGCTGAAACACAGTTGTATTGCTGCTTTGCTATTACTTATATTTGAATGATTGAAACAGGGAGAGGCATCTAGCACTAGGCCTGGCAATGGGCATTCTCCCAGAGCTGTGCCTGCGACTGGAAGTAGTTAACCAATTCCTCCATAGTGACGTTGGCGAGCATCTCATTGATTTTCGGGACGAGCAGGTTCTGGTACAAGGAGTCGGTGATCTTTGGCTGGATCTCCTGAAGACCAAGAGAAATGAGAGTCTTGCTCCAGCGGTTCCAGAAGTTGTTGGTGGAGATGTTCCACAGAGTGTTCCAGTTGTCCAGCTGAATGTCGGCCAAGTAGATGGCCAGTTTGAAGTCGACGATGCGCAGACCCGAGGAATTGGTCAGGCTGTTGGCAAAAGAGTAGCTTCCCACTAAGCGCAGATCCACAAAGGCCTCATTGATCAGATCGCGCTGACGGATGGGCAGAGGGACTCCGGCAATGTTGATGAAACCCTCGACCTCGGAAGAGCCCAGAATCTGGATCTTGGGGAAGATAACGTCGTAAGCTGCCTTGCCAGTGGTGCCATAATCGCTGGCGCTCAGTATCTGGAAGTTGTTGAGGCCCTCGATCCGGATGTTGCTCACATTGCCCTTCAGATTGTAGTCGTCGCTGGAGCAGTCGAAGGCGTAGAAGGGATTGACAATGGGAGCAAGCACGGGAATGTCGGGGGCGTAGCCGCAGGGCATGATACTCTTGAAGGCCTGGATGTACCGGGTCATGGCCGAGCTGAAGTTAGCACTGGCAGCCTGCTGGGGGACTGGTGTAGCGCTGACCAGGGCGATGCCCAGGAGGGCCACAATGACGAGTTGGGAAGCCATTTCGATTGCTGACTCGGTTGGTGAATGAACTGTGAATGGTTTACGATGGCACCGTGTGTCTTTTATAGTTGGGATTCTTATCTATTCAGTCGATGTTAAATGGAAGCTTTCAAGTCTTATGATGGATTGAAGATCGATGGAATCGCTTATTGGGTGCCCATATCGCCACTAAGGCGCATTACGTATCTTCAGCTCCCACATGACTCACTGGCTCGTGCGCCTGTCGAGGGGTTTCACACGATGTCAAACGATCCATCGACTACTTATTGTCTGCAAATACCGAGAGCCGTGTTCATTTGGTTTCGATATCGGAATGAGTTCCCGGAATATTCTTATTGATGAGAGCCTTGGTTAGAGTGGCCTTTTCCGAAGCCACAAGCAACCAACTAGCAGCTTTATTAAATACTTTTTAATTCAGTTCCACTGAATTTTTCTACTACTGGAGATGATAGATGAGCTGAACAGAACATCAGAAAAACATTCATGTTCTCAGCATATGCAGGTGTTGAGGTGTTAAACCTCTGAAATATTTTCAGATTTATAGAACTGCAAGCAGACTGTAAATGGTATCGTAACTCTTTCCACAATTCCGGTCGCGTTTAGAACTCTTGTCTAAGTCCGCGGTGGAAAATCTCCCAGTCTTTTATGGGACCCCGGCATTTCCAGAATATCGACCCAGGCTCTTGAGATTGAAAGCTTCTTTCAATGCCATCAATACTTTTCAGATCGATATAATCGTAATCAATAGTGGATTATTGATTTCATCTTTAACTTTACATAAAAGGTACTATCTTCAATCTAGTGGACCTTCAGTGCCACCAGATAGTTGGGATTCCCAATTTTCTTTTCAAATTAATAGATCTTGTTTTCTATTATATGCAACTTTTGTTCTTGTTTGTTTTGAAAAAACAAACATCTTTAATTGCTAAGAATTCCGCTTTAAATGTATGCCTTTGATTCCAGACCTACTCCTCTTCGAGTTGCACATATCGTGGTTTTCTTGGAATTCCTTCTCCCTGATGGCAAACTTCTATTAGCTTTCCCTTATTGAGTTACTCTAATAGCTCAGCAGATCTTAAATTTCTATTACATATTCAAAAGATTTTTGAGTGTTCTTGTCTTGCAATCCTTTATTGGGTCTATGGAACTTTTTTTAATGTTGAATGTTGTACCAAAAGCAATAGAATAAAAAAAATCAACTTCTTAAAGTGCTTCCAGATGTTCAACTGCTCGAGAAATGGAAAGAAAACTTGTTTTTCTCTCCGTAAGAGAAATATACTAAAGCTGTTCCTTCTTATCAACGATTTCTGAGTAAACACATAAACTTACTCGTTTAATCTGTTATGAGAAAATAATGAGGTAGTCTGGATGAAATGCGGGAATGATAATTATAAAAAATACTTTTCACTTTGAACTTTAAACTCAAAAGAATCCGTGTGAATATATCCAAGCTGCCGATGCAAATGGTGTAATGTTATTGTGGAAGAGTAGACCCTGTTCAGTTCTTTCTATAACCTGTTCCCTGGCTCTGTTTCTTTTAATTTGTTTAATAAACGCTTTTTACTTCATAAGCCGGTGGCCGGGGCTCCAGGCTGTGTACTCAGGTACTGCCCCGAGGTTCTGACGTGGACTCTTGCTTAAACTATTCACCCTGTCCATTAATAACTCTTGCTTCCTTACGATCTGGAAGGAATTGTTTATAATTCTTCTCCATAAAAAAAGGTATGCAACAAATAATAGAGGTATATCTAAGTCATCCGCTATCCCTAAAATGTTTGAGAACATTTTATCTCTGCACCTGCAACTGTCACCAACTCAGTTCTGATTTTCCTCGAAAACTAGTCTAGCAGCTATCTTTCCTGCGTTCGGTTCGGTTAACGCGCCGCGCATCATGCGGCATCGCCCCTCGGTTCTGTGTTTTTGTTGGGATCCGCTCGTAACAGCCTTTTGCTGGTGTCACACGGGCCACTTGATGGCCACGCAACGTCCAGATAGTAAATTCGAAAAAATGGTTTCTAAAGGCTTCTTTCTTGAATAGGAAGATATTTGGTCGGGTGACCTACTTCTGATTTAATACACCAAAGGTGTTGACGATTAATTGAGATTTATGGCCCCTGCATCCACCAAAGCATTGTTAGCCAAGCCCAAACACGGCCTTCAGTCGCCCCATTAGTGTAATTATCGCAAAATGACGGATATAGAATACCAGTTGTAGTTGGACTGGTGTTGAAAGCCGAAACACAGTTGGATTGCTGCTTTGCTATTATCTATATTTTAATGATTGAAACATGGAGAGTCATCTAGCACTAGGCCTGGCAATGGGCATTCTCCCAGAGCTGTGCCTGCGACTGGAAGTAGTTAACCAATTCCTCCATACTGACGTTGGCGAGCATCTTATTGATTTTCGGGACGAGCAGGTTCTGGTACAAGGAGTCGGTGATTTTTGGCTGGATCTCCTGCAGGCCGAAGTACAGGAGCTTCTTACCCCAGCTGTTCGCTAAGTTGTTGGTGGAGATGTTCCACAGAGTGTTCCAGTTGTCCAGCTTAATGTCGGCCAAGTAGATGGCCAGTCTGAAGTCGACGATGCGCAGACCCGAGGAATTGGTCAGGCTGTTGGTAAAGAGTAGCTTCCCACTAAGCGCAGATCCACAAAGGCCTCATTGATCAGATCGCGCTGACGGATGGGCAGAGGGACTCCGGCAATGTTGATGAAACCCTCGACCTCGGAAGAGCCCAGAATCTGGATCTTGGGGAAGATAACGTCGTAAGCTGCCAGTGGTGCCATAATCGCTGGCGCTCAGTATCTGGAAGTTGTTGAGGCCCTCGATCCGGATGTGGCTCACATTGCCCTTCAGATTGTAGTCGTCGCTGGAGCAGTCGAAGGCGTAGAAGGGATTGACAATGGGAGCAAGCACGGGAATGTCGGGGGCGTAGCCGCAGGGCATGATACTCTTGAAGGCCTGTATGTACCGGGTCATGGCCGAGCTGAAGTTAGCACTGGCAGCCTGCTGGGGGACTGGTGTAGCGCTGACCAGGGCGATGCCCAGGAGGGCAACAAGGAAGAGTTGGGAAGCCATTTCGATTGCTGACTCGGTTGGTGAATGAACTGTGAATGGTTTATGATCGCGCCGGGTGTCTTTTATAGCTCGATTTTGTATCTCTTGGTTATATTTTCGTTGGGAGATTCCAAATCTTATGATTGATTGCATATCGATGGAATCGCTTACTGAGTTGCCTTATCGCCACTAAGCCGCATTAATTTTAATTTTCCACAAGACTCAATGGTTCGGGTGCCTGTGGGGGTTTTCCTGACAGTTCAGCACGCGTTTTCCCCAAAACGATCGATCGTCTGGTTAGTGGCTGCATAATGCCAATAGCCGCGTAAATTTGTTTCCAATAAAGGAATGAATTCCCGGTATTGATATTCATACTGATGAGGCGAGGCGACTGGTTCCCATGGCCTTATCTGAAAAAACAGTCAATTAGCATGTTTGGCAAACATTTAAAATTCAGTTGAATACTGAATTCGGTAGAAATCTCCATTTTAGTTCTAGTTTGCTTGATTAAGGTAACATCAGGATGCATCAAAATACATCCTCTTTTCAGTGCGCGAAATTTGAGCATTTCTCGGAATTACATTGGTATTCGCTGCTGTTCTTACGGACCCATTAGGCTTTAATTTTGGCGGTTGTAAGTGCTTTTTGAACCGCTTCATGGTCGTTGGAGAAACATTACCTGCACTATTGACGGTGGCTGCGTGGCTACAGACTTAATCTGACTATGGTGCCTCTCCTCTTCCAGCTCCTGCTGCTCTTTCTGTCTGAAATATTAGTGGATGCTGCATTTTAGTTTTTGGCAAATGTTCCTTCCCTCTCGTGGCCTCAAGCGCACAATCCGTGTAGTGTCTATCGATCGAATGAGCAGGACATTAAAAAGCCTTCAACCTTTGGTGGTAGACTTTTATGCGACTTATTGGCAATATTAACAGCCGACAATCGACTTTCTTTAGATGGTGAATGGGAATCTGTGGAAATAAAAATTAGCTTTTTGTTTGAACTGGGTTTTGTAATGTATTCAAATAATTTAAGTCAATATTGATTTGAATTGGTGAATTAGCCAAGGCATGAACTTCATTTCGATATGAAGTAAAATAATAATATGGATTAGTCCCTTTTAGGTTTATTTTTACTTTAGATTGGAACGCTTTATGCTTCATGCTTTAGCTTTTCTCAACTTACATTAGTTTAGATATTTTTCTCCACTTTCTTCCTTTTTTTTTGCGTTACTAGATATGTCGGCTTGAGCGATGTTTTGCTACACGCGAACTAGACGGAGAAGCATTGATCCTAAATCTCGTTTTGCTAGTGGGATCAGCCACAGCCGAGGAGCCACGTTCAAGTACGGAGTCATTCTCATTACTTTGGCGATGTTTTATTGCACGAGATCTAGACGGAGAATCATTGGTCCTAAACCTCGTATTGCTAGTGGGATCAGCTACTGCCGACGGGCCACGTACAAGTACGGTGTCATTCTCATTACTTTGCCGATGTTTTGCTGCACGAGAACTAGACGGAGAAGCATTGGTCCTAAATCTCGTATTGCTAGTGGGATCAGCTACAGCCGAGGAACCCCGTACAAGTACGGTGTTATTCCCATTACTAATTGCCTTGTACTTCTTCTCCAAGTCGCAAATGCGGATCTCTTGGCTCACGATGATCGTCTGGAGCCGAATTATATCGTCGCGGATTTTGTTCACGTTCGCCTCAGACAAATACATAAAGCGCTGACTATTCAGTGGTGCAATAGATGTACACACTGAGGAATCGCTGTTGTCAGAATTGCCGGCGAATCGTCTGCTGCTGGGACCCTCACGATAGCCTTTTAATTTGGGAATTCTTGGCCCCTGAGGATGCATCTTGATGTTGGGGTTACTTGCTGACAATATGCTCGGATTGATGGCAGCTCGGCAAACCGGAAGAGGAGCGGATCTATGAGGCCTGCTTCATCTAATCATATTTGTTGGACTACAATTTGGAATGGTTGGTATTATTGTGGCAGCATTTTCTTATAGAGCAAAAAGTGACTTAATATTCAAGGTACACCCGATGAACGGAGAACATTTGTGTTCTCTGAGCTATTATTTGAGATGGCAAAAGTGCACACAAAGAATCTCTTTTCAGAGATATTTGACTTTAGCTATGGCAAACAAATGAACCTTCAATTTGAAAAGGATTCCATTTTTGTTCATTCCCTTGGTATTTGGGTAGTCGGATTCCTGTTCCAACTTGTGTTTTTCGTGCGTATTACATTGGGATGCCTTTGTTTCAACATTTTGATTTGGTTTGGCAGGGTCCAGCGCGCAGGGAGATGGAAATGGCTCTGGCTCTGGCGCTAGCTGTTTGGGATGATGACTGGGACCATTGAAGCTTTGTTGGAGCGATTCACTTGAAATGCAAAACTTCAATTTACTGCAGGCGCCAGTTTGCTTTCTTTTCTCGTGTTGTATTGCACTGCGTGCCGTACCGGAAACAAGCTACGCTCGGTCCACTCCTATCCACCTATCCAACATCCGCTCCCACATGGAGAGCGACACGCACAGACATGCACAATGGTACATATGTAGGTATGCTCCCTGCATGCGCCTGGACAAACGGGATGGATAGTGAAACAAAGCAAATGTGAGCTGAGTAGCCTCTGCATTGGACATTTGTTACCGCTGGGCAAAGATGTCCGCAGCGACCCAGGGCGAGGGCCAGGGACTGGGTTTTAGGTTCTGCTACTCCGGCTTTGCTTCCATCCTTTGATTCTCCCACCCCGCGACGGAGGTGCGGAGTATGTGTGTGTGATTGAATGGACTTGGAGTGTAGTACAACACTCGGAGCTGACGATGACCACGTCCATGTTGCCGTTTTACCATGCAAATGCCGGTGAAAACATTTTTTGGACACAGATCCACCGTTGGCCATATTTCGCCAGTGCTGTGGATGGGGAGGGGCGACCTGGCCGAACAGCTGCCGTCTGCCGCTTGCCGCTGCTTCAGTTTGCCCTGCAGCCATTGATGATGAGCGCAATGTTCATAACCTGCCCCCTCCTCCCACTGTGTCCGGGTGGATGGGCTGGTTGTATGCTAATTCCCTCCAGGTGCACATGTGCGGATAGCCGGGTCGAGCCGGAGACGGACCGTGCCCGGCGGCTGAACAAGATCTGTATTCCATTTCTGTTATATATACACAAGATTGGTACACATTATTTTCCTGTTTCGAGCAGATCAAAGTGACAACTGACCGCATTAAGGCATTAAGGCTATGCAGAATATTCGCCGAAAACTGAGCCGATGATGGGGCTCCACTTCATTTGTGGCACACGACGACGGCGGCCCAACGCTGTCGGCCACAACAAAGCATGGCCCACAGCCAATTTGGTTGGACACACGGCTAATTGGACCAAAGTGCGTGTGCCATCCCATCCTCCGCCTGCTACTATTCCTCCTCCTGCTGCTAGCTGACGGTGTACCTTGGGTGATGGTGGTGTACGAGAGTGTGCCATGCCTGTGTTTTGCGTGGATGGAGTAAGAGTGTTCTTGATTATACTTCCGCTTGCTTAATAGGAATTGCGCCACAAAACCACATTATGCCGGCGCGTTGTCGCCCTCAAGTTCTTCTTATTCCTACCTCAGGTGGGGCCGGCCCGACCCCTGAGCATCAGCCTGAACCGGAGCTCAGCTGCTTTGGCCTCTCTTTTGGGCATTGTGAAACCACAAAACTTTTACCGTTTGTTTTGGTTTGGCCTCCGCCAGTGCCCGGATTTCCCTGCACCCACATGTATTGACTAAATTAATATTCTCAATTGAAAACTTTTCAACAATAGTTGCTGCAAAGTTTTTCAAAGCCATTACACGGAGAGAAATCACACGCGGGATCAAACAAATGCAAAACAATAAAATTTATTATGTTGTAACATGCTCGTTAACAAACGAGCTGGCAGCCCTGGAGCCTTTAATGATATTCGATTATTGTCAGCTGATCAGATTGTGTTTATCGATATTCCAGCTTTTGTTTGCCTTTGTTTATGTTATTGGCGTCATATGCGGATAAGTTGTAAGAGAATAGTATCAGTGAAAGTGAATTACTCTTCGGAAATAAGCCACGTTGCTGACTATGTTATTCGTGTGTCCACGGGTGCCAAAGCACGGGCGTGCGAAAGCGATCGAGATACTTCCAACGCGTCACTGCCCCGAGATGACGGCCCGCGTGGCGGAGTGAATTTCTGGAGTTGGCGTTCCGCGAGGAATACTTGAGTATTGGATTTACTTTCACTATATCACCAAGTTCTTATGTGTGTTTGTACATAAATTTCAGAATACATAGGATGAAGAATTCTGTAATCAATCATTGGCTTCAAGTAATGCTGAACTTAAGATATCAGGTACACACTACCCATGTAAGTAAATGTTTTTAATGAACTTCCAATCATAATTGTTTCTTTTTTTGTGAAATTAGTCATATGAAAAGCTTCAGCCCGTCAAATGAGTCACTGCCAGCATTCTCAACACAGCGTTTCCCTTTGAATAATCTTGGCTAAAGCCCATTTCGTTCAGTGCAGCCTAGGCGGACACACCGCAAAACTTTTCCGTGTGGTTTTGTGTATTCCATTCTAATAAGTCGCCAGCTATCTAACAATTCAAATCTAAGAAAATTTCAAAATTCAATTTGCACTGTGGTGCGGTGTTGCTGTGTCGCTGTGTTGATGGGGGAGTGAACAACAAAAGACCACCTCATCTAGAAACTCCCTCGGTTTTGTCCCTTCTCATCATCAGCAGCCATTTCCGCAACCACACCACCCGATGCGATGCGACGGCAAAGTGAACAAACATTTCTGAAAACTTACTTGAATAGATTATTAGGAATTATCAAAACTTAATTTAGCTTAAGAGTGCTCAATGTAAAGGGGGCAGGGCAAGCGGGCGGGACGTGGCATGCGGGCTGCTAATGAATACCGCCCGAGTTCAGGAACAGGTGACAAACAATCAGTGACTGCAGCACTTGAAAGGCGGCTTTTGAAGTGGTTGCCATTGAGAAAACTTTTGACTTGAAAGAGGGGACTCCGACCTGGTCGGGGACGCTGTGGCCATTGATCTTGTCATGTCTTTGTTGTGGACTCTGGTAAGTCCCCGACTAAGCGGCTTAGGGCACTCTGCGCTCGTGGAACTTAAAAGTTTAGCACATGCGACTTAAGCGCTAAAAGAAATAACATCAACTGCTTGGCTGTCATCACAGCGGGACTGCGTTTATTAACTAGACTCGGAGATGGACGCTGACATGGACATGAACACGGACAGGGATCGATCTAATGAGGCTGCCAGCTGGCGGCAGTGTCTGGGATTGGCCGGGTCTGCCATATCCAGCTGTGTAATCGGCTTCAATTAAATCAAGCCAAACGACACCGGCAATTTGAACGTTCGCTTTTGTGCTCCCCACGGGCACGGACAAGGAGCTTGCAGCTAAATAGAATCCAGCCAATGTCGGAGTTGGAGTTGGAGTCATGGCGACCTTTTAGCAGCGCTTCCTGCCGCTTCCCCCGTCCTGGCCATTCACTCAATCTGGCGTTAATAACGTGGCACAAAATTTACAAGGGAAGTGCAGATGGAAAGAATACTTGAGTTACCTTTACCTTGCCCTTGCCCTTATTCCGAGCCGATAATCGCAAAGGAAAACGGATGTCCAATTAGTTGTGTGCCAGCTTCCGGCTCCAGCTCTTCCTGTGCACATCCAGCTCATCTTCGCCCGGTCTGAGCCTGTCAATTGCAGCAGCTTCCATTCGGAGTCGAGCCAAGTCGATTGCCAGTTGGAGGCCAGGCGACGCACAGCCTCGCCCCGCACCGCCCCGCCCGTCATTGTTGCCGGTTGGACGCCAATGGCATAATTTTCATATTTGCTTGCCAGTCAATTGCCAACAATTTGCATAGTTTGATGTATGCATGTATGTATGTAAGTATGTATGAATAGTAGGTATATGTGATTTATATGTAATCCTCCCACTCTACTTTTAGATATGGCTTATCCCGGTCCCTAATCAATGCCTATTTATGTTCGAAATCCGTTTGGCTTTGCCAGTGACGCGCTTATCACGCTGCATGCTCGTCGGGCTAAAAATTGAATAAAGGATTTAGGGCCTTAAATTGGAGGTACAGCCGCCGACTTGCCACGTCAAATGCCAGTGTCTCAGAGTGTGCGTGTTGTGACTCCACCAAGGATCTCCGCGCGTGTGTGTGTGTGTGACAGGAAGCCAAACAAAAGCAACATGTGTAACTTGTATGGCCTGGCAGCGTCAAAAGGCGAGAGGCTGGAAAAATCTATTAGAACGTGTCTTGCCTGCCAACCCGATACTTCGTTACCCATTCGCCCAGCCTCTGCTCCATTTTCCCGCTTATATTTCACCCGAGGGCATAATAAGCTTGCCTCTGCCTGCCACTTTTTCGAAGAGGAAAACCTCTCCGCCTCTCTGTCCCTCTGCTTTTCTTTTTCCCTTTCTTTTTTTTATTTATTTCCACGTGCGTCTGTGTGCCTGAGATATTTACTTATGATTGAGTTGCGTGGCGGCAGAAGAGGAAACATCGAGGGCACGCCACCCTCGAAACAATTTGGTAAGAGATTGCGGTTGCTTTACTGATTTTCTCACCCATTTTGTGTGCGCTTTCGCCCCATTTTACCCGACCGTTCGTTTCCTCCCTCTTCCTGCTGCCGGCCTGCCGGCCCGCCTGCCAGCCAGAGTGTGTGTGAGAGATGAAAATTTAAATTGATTTTGCATTGTTTGACTGTCATTGTTGTTGCCCTCATCGCCGGGCTGTTGGCTGTTGTTTTTCTGTTTTTTGTTGTTTTTGTATATGGTGGTTCTCGATAAAAGCGAAGCAGCTCTGGTTCTACATGGGTGGAAAATTATTATAAATTTCAATTTGTGCATCATAAACGTAACACCGAATTGGTTTCGGGATTCCCTCACCCGATTCTCTTTGTTGGCTAGCTGGACAGTACTGTTGCCTTTTGGGATGATCTTTCATACCAAGAGGTATCACCATACGATTACAGGTAAAATACGCAGCCTAAATAACAGAATGGAGATTAAGTGGGCTGACTATTGTTGTCATGCCGGATTTTATTGGAAATATTCAGTCTTGGCTCGGACTTGCTCTCTGTTCGTATTTTCCGGGTTGAGAGGCTTGACTGCACTGGGATTTTTAGGTGTTGTAGGTAGGTCTGCATACACTCCTCCTGCAGCCATGGATAGCGGATCTATAAATTCAAGGTAAAGCTACAAACATATATGAATACCTTGTCACCTTCATAGGTTTCAATTGAAATGTATTGTTCTTTTTCTTCTCAGGCCTTGGACACGTCAATTATCCAAACGGCTTATGCTTTTCTGATATTCTCGGAGCCTTACGGAGATCCAAGGTAAAGATATTCCTATCCCCACCATTTCATGAAAGGATTAACATATTATTTTTCCTTTCAGGTCTTGCCAGACGTTTCCCCAGAGCTTTGATCTGCCTCGAATTGTACTCCCCTCTTCTTCTATATGGCTTGACTCACCCCAGCATTGTGATGCGCTTTGTTTATGTGCGACCCAAGAATCATTTGTTTTTATATGAAATTGTTTTACGCTGTGGCAGCGATCAACCCGGCGTCTGCCCCGCTCTCTGATTACAACTACAAAACTGATTCTTTGGTTTCCTTTTTGCCGGGCTGTTTGCTCTCTGCTTTCTTTGGCTGTTCATACAAATGTTTATCGACTTGTGCGTTGATTTTCCGCTTGCTTTGGTTTTACAGCAGCCCCAGCCCCAGTTCCGGTCCCATTTTCATCCTTCGAGGATTTTTCGGCATATCCATGTCAGAACGGAGCCGTAGCACGTGCACGGTAGGGTTAAGCGTTGCTGCTACCCATTCCCATTCCCATTCCATCCCTGACATGTCTGGAGAGTGTGTGGTACAGAGTGGGGTCTGCATTTGGGGCTATGGATTGGTAATTGAATTTATTGTTTGACATTCAAAGTACCGTTGAGTCAATTACGCTGGAAAATTGGTATCAAAATATTTACGAGCTGTTTATTGCATTACGCAAATTTGATGCCCCCTCCAGGCAAACCAATTCAATCCCCAGCCCGAACTAAAAATGAGAAAAGGTAACGCAATTTACATGCTGATGCCAGGGCTCCCCCGAGTGGTTGCAAGGCTACATACATATATATTCTCAAGAAAAATTACATAAAGGTTAAACGAAAAAGGAAACTTGTCGAGGTGTAAGCTGCCCGTGTGCGTCAATTAATTGAACAGATGGATTTCCCTGCATGCGCTGCAATAGATCAAGAATGAACTGCTTGAATTCCGAAACAAATGCCATCCAATACTTACACTTAATGGGCTTACGGGCCACCTTCTCGTTGAGTGTCAGCAGGTCGGACTTGACGGTGTCATTACTGAGCACATTATCCATGCAAAAGAATCCATTGCGCAGCTGCATCGGCAAGTGTTCCTGGATCATCTCGAGGGACTTGGGATTGTCCGCCAGACGCGTGTAGATGTGCAAGACATGTTGCAGGATACGAGGATCCGGCTCCAGCGTCTGTTGATGGATGACGCGGCCCAGAGTGTTGATAAGATGGGTTCGACGGGACAGACGACGGGTGACAAACTTCAGGCCCACCGCATTGTCCAGGATGCGGTAGAGAATAAACGAAGAGAGTGTTTTGCTCATGCTCGAGCCGTGCTCCAGCTGGCGCAGGAGTTGAGGAATCATCTCGGCGGCTATTGTGTAGCAGATGATCTCCGTTGTGTTCTTTTTCAGCAGGCCACAGATGATGATCAGGACCGAGAGTCGCACTTTCTCGATGGGAAGCGTTTTCTGGGTCAGCTTCAGCAGTGGCATCAGATAGTAGAACACGTGGGTGCGCATCAGCAGCACTCCAGTATCCGGATGCTTGGCCATGGACAAGAAGAGGCTGAGGGCCGCGAAAACGCGCTGCGACTGCTGTTCATCCAAACTGTTGGCCGACACCGCCGGATAGACGTCAGTCACCTCCTGCAATAGCCCGGCCACAGTGCCAAACGACTGCCACAGCATGGGACCGAGATTTACGATTATTTGGCGACGCTCGCAAAGCTCTAGCATGGCCAAAGGACGGTTCTCCTTGTTGCACAGGTCCAAAATCCATCCACAGATGTACTCGGCCTCGGCCAATTCCCCGATATCAACTTCTGAATCGCTCATCTTGTTTGCTTTAATTGTTTAATTTTCCTTTTAATTTTCCCTGCGGCTGTCACCTGTCTCTTCGGTGGCAGAATGGTAATTGTTTTCTGTCAATATGAAAGTCGGCCTTCTGTCTGTTTTCTCTGCGGTGCAGTGCAATTTTTGTTGACCACTTTGTTTGGGTTATAAGCCGAGAAATCTTGCACCTTTCAAGCAGATGTTGCGTTTAGCCCAGACAGAAATTGGAGACTGGCCTCATACTAAAACAATGAGAGTAAACAGATTCTATAGCCACATCAAATTGCATTGCTTTATAAGCCAGACTATTTTTGTTTTCACTAATTGAGAGATGTCACTACTAGTGTTGGAAAAGTTATGAATGTAATTTAGTTTCAAACACCAGAGGGTGACAATGTTATAAAAAGAATATTAATTAATGCACTAAAGTCCTCGAAATTGCGGAATTAAATAAAGCCGTATGACACTAGACTTTAGAGAGAGATACTATGAGAGACAGAAATTGAATCTTAAAAGTGTGGCTATCGAATATTTCTGCCGCAGCTGGCGCATATAACTTTCTTGCTCTCACTGCAAGCTTTTCCCATAAGGCTGTCCAAAGTCCAATTTCATCAGGCTATAAGTAATTTATATCGTTATGGTATGCCTGGAGTATTTGAGTTTTCTTTGAACAAACTCACATTGAAAAATGCATTCGCATTTCAATCTTAATAAAGCCGTCAGTCAAATACTGCATTATTTACCAAACCAAAGTCTGTGCACACTAGCCAGGCGACATTAACGGTACAAATATATGCATATGCATATATCTCGTTGGACGACCAGACAGGCCATTGGATAAATGAGCTGATGAGTTGCAGTTAATTAGAGCGAATTCATCACTCACTTGCAACACCCACTCCCCACTCTCCACTCCCCAATCCCCGCCCCTCACACGACCGTCTGTACCACCCAAATGAATTATGCATAACAATGTGGGCAACAAGAACAACATGGGGCTAAAGCTAAACCATGCAATTAAATGCAAACAATTTTCCATAAATTATGTGCGGCAGCAACAGCAGCAGCAGCGTCACCCCGAATATGTACGAATATATGTATGTACATATGTATATGTATATGTAGATCCATGAAGCGACTAATGCAAAACGGAAGCGGAAATCTGTTTCGGTCTTCTGCATGCGTGGACGTACCCCCCTACTTGCCCGATTGTGTATGAGTTTGTGCCGTGCCGGCGTGTTAATTGGCAACAACTCTATTATTAGAAGAAAAATATGCTGACCCGTCAATGGCAGCAATTTGCCTTGCTAATTTTCATGGCGGTCAAAAAAACCGTGGAAATCCAGGCAAATATAGAGGAGAACACAGGAAAATATTCAAACACTGGTATCGGGGGAGGGGGTGGGGCAGCTGTGACAATTCCCAAAAATATATTTGCATATACCAGATCGATGTATATTAATGCAATTAAGTGATGCATCCAAAATTTTCAAATAAACAAATGCGCAAAAAGCAGTTTTCTCCTCGCAACTCCCCTCCGTCCCCGAGGTTTCATTTTCCTCTCGGTCGAAAAGTATTAACTGCATTTTCTGGATAATTAGGCAGGTCAGTCGCAATCGGAATTTCCGGTTGCGTTGTTGCCCTTATTCAAAGTTTCGAATCGCATTGGCAAATTACAAATTTCACGCTACGCCAGGCAAAACGCCAAATAGTTGTGCCTTTTAATGAATCGACTAAAATGGTACCCATTCTCTGAAATACTGAATTATTATTAATCCTCCTCTCAGTGAATGAATGCCATGGAAAGCAGCAAAGTAAAAGTACTAGTAAATGATAATTGATGCTCCCACAGGTCACATTGAGTGCAGGGCACATCGTTATTAGCTGCTGTCCAACCCAGGCCACTCAACCAAAATGCCAAAATTGCATTTGGAGACTACACACACCACACCCACGCCACGCCACGTCACGTCACGCCAGAAGGCACCACGCACTGCTATTGAAATACGCACCTCACCACATCAGAGGGCCTGTCATACCTGGGGCCTATGGTATTTTGTCTAATTTAAATTAATATTATGCCAAGCATCAGCAGTGGCGGCAGTGCATGCCAGAGGCATTTCGGCCTTTATATCCTTTGGCCCTTTTTGGGGCCGCCAGACAGGACAGCAGAGCCAACAGCCAACAGCCAACCCATTGGCCATTGTTCGTCGGCCACGGCAAATTGAAATTGAAACTGCAACCGGATGTAATTGGGCTTGCATACGTTCGTTTCGATTTGGTTTGGGCTCCGTTCCGCTTAGGTTTCTGCTCTACTCTTTCCTGTTCTGCCAGTCTGTTTGTCTGTCTGTCCGTTGATAATATCATTGATAGCTTTTGCCACAATTCGTAACCGCAATAAGTTGTTGTTGGTCACAGTTGGAGCGGCAAAAAAGGACCGACCGTCCATTACCTATGAGACTACGAGCATGTATAGACGACTGTCCACTCCCACATGGCCATGAGGTTGTTCTGTTCTGTTCTGTTCTGTTCTGTCCACTCGCTCATGGCTCTGAGTGTTGTGTGTTTCTGTGCTGAATGGCAACTGGAAATTGGAAATTTTAAGCTACCTTTATCTGTTGAATGGCTTGTTGATTATTACCGAAGCTGGCGAATGGATTTGCAGTTGCTTCATTTGTGGAAATTAATGAACCAACACACCTAAGCTGCCTTCCATTGTCTACTGCATTCTCTGTGTGCATCAAATACGTTTTGGAATCTGCCATTGTCTGTGTATGACTGAGTGGGTGGAACCCACAAGAAAGATATTTGGTAACGAACATTGCACCAACTGTAGCAATGCATAATAAAAACAGACCAGAGATGGGGATTGCTTTACCCTTTTTTTTAATATACCTACTCTGAACTGCAAGCGAAGAGACAGAGAGAGAGAGTGAGATTTTATTGCATTATACTATTAAATATACATTTGAAAACAATTTAAAACATGTATAGTAGTACATAGTAGTATATTTTCAGTGCACATCTGCATTAGAAGTGCACAATGGTCCTCTGAGCACTTGCTCCCTGGGATAAACTTTGTTTGATTAACTTTTTGCCACCGAATAAGCAACAGGGAAAACCCCAAAAAGGTAAGCCCTAAGCCCGCACAAAGTGTCTTTATTTATATTTGATAAGGTATTACAGGAACACGCCACACAGACACAGCAAACAGCACCACAGAAGCACACAGAAACAGAAGCAGAAACACGCAGAACAAGAAGCCCCAACAAGGCAGGCCCCAGTGCCAGCGAGTTGGAAAACTAAAAAGTGTCGCAGCAATTGTTTTGTGACTTGTAACTGTTTGCAATTGTTAAACTTTGGTCAATAATATCACCTGCGCCTGTCCACAACCCACAACAACACTAAACTGCATTTAGCATCAGAAACAATGCGGCGTCTGTTGCGGGGGAAGAAAGAGGTTGCAGGAGCTGCCGGGCGCCGGGCGCCATGCGCCATGCGCCAAGTGGCAAGTAGCAAGTAGCAAGGGTAATGCAACAAGTACAAAGCTGCACGTATTTACCATCTACTAAGTATTTTCTATGACTTTGTGCCATTGTTTTTATTTTTTATTTTTTTCCAGTAGCTTGCGTTTTTTTCCACACCCTTCCACAGGGTGTTAGGATTTTCGGCAGGCAGCTATGTGGATGCTACAGTGCACATTCGGAACACCGCCTAGAACACTATAAGGACTATAACGATCTGTCGGCTGGTCAACTGACTTTGATATGATGGATATCTGCCAGTGTATCAACAGCTTCGGCTTTTCTTTTTGATTTGTATTCTTTTAGAGGTTTACTCGAGCATTAAATAAGTCAAAACACTCACACAAATACGGGGAAGGAGCGAATGGAGGAGTGGGGGGCCAGGAGCATGAGCAGCTGCTGGCCTGCCGCTGGATGGCTTGCTGGATGGCTCGCTGCCTGGGAACAATTGTCAACAGAGCGCATTGTTTTGTTTACAACATGGAAACTTTTGTGCTTAACTTTGGCACTGCCAACAAGCATTAAAAATAATTTTCTTAGCCAGCTGAGCAATGTGAATGGCGGAGGGTATTTCGGCGCAACAACCAGCATTGTGTGCTTTCCATTCCCGTTAGATGAGGCGCCTAGCCAATGCCACTCGAGCGGGGAAAAGATATGGCAATTGAAAAGAGTAAATACGAAATGTACACAGATCTATGGGACGTTGCAAAGTATGCTACAGTGGAGATTCTTTAAATGGAACAATTCTGAGTGGAAAATATAGATTTTCTCTATTTATAGAGAATCAGTATTTCATATAAATCTAATGCTAAATAAAGCAAAAGATGGTTCCTTAAGTATTCCTCACCTGGTTGTGTGCCAGAGAAGTTTTCCTGCATATTTTGGGACCCTTTCGTTACGCTTGGGAAAACTTGAATAAGTTTGGTTTGTCATCAGCATAACTTTGCAATGTGCAGCAATCAAAATTAATGTAAAACGCGAATCTCAAAACTTTAATTAAGTCATACACAGCCATTATGTCTGCTAAACCTTGCGTGGCCTCCCCAAAAACAAAAAATACAATACATATATGTAGACTGAAAACGATAACTGACACTTAAAAGGGGAAGGGTAATGGATGTTATTGCGAGGCGGTGGGTGTGAGCCAATGATTGTCATTAAAATGTTTCCGCTGCCTCCCAAAAAACAGCATCCAGCATCCATTGTCAGTCGCCGTTGCTAATCAGCGATGATGCCACAAGGTATTCATATGCAAAACAGAGACGTTGCGCGACGTTGACATTATTCATTGCAAATGGCAAACGGAAGGGATATTCATATATACATTGGCCTGTGTGTGTGTGTCGGAAGGGAGCATATGCCGGGTGGGGGGTGGTCGTGGGTTGCCCCAAACTTTAGCGGCGCATAAGGTAAAATATAATCAAAAGCCGTGAAAACATTTTTACACGTCATTAAACTCAAATTCAACAAACCATGGCAGCGTATGTTACGGCAGCACACACATACACAGACCACCCACCAATACCTGGCGGCACACACAGATAATCCCAAAAAAGAAAGAGAGAGCTGATACTCCTTCCAAGCCTCCAGAAGATTGATGTGCCTCGGTTGCATAACTAAATTAAAGCTCCGTCTAAATACACGAGAGAAGCTGTAAAATTGCCAGGCTCCATATCGGAATCTGGTCTCTGGCTCGGCTTTTGTTAGTTTCTGTCGAAAACTTCTAATTACCTTGTAATGATTGCAGTTAACATGTTTCGTGCTTGTTGATGATAGACACAGACCCGCCCCCGAATCAGAAGCAGCCCACAACTCCCAGCCCACACTTCTCTGACACTTATGAATAATGACTTTGTCGAAAGTTTCGACAAAACGTCAAAGTTTTCATGACTGTTAGGCAGATGCCTCCATGGGTGTGGATGTGTGGATACCTTTGTGCAAATTGAATTTAATTGAATGCAACAAACTAATTAAATTCATTTCCCAGATATAGCCAGGAATTTTGAAATTCAAGTCAAGCAAGGAAATCAATGAAATTTGATTTCCAGTTTAAAGGACAAAAACCCCACGGGTCAAGCAGCTCCGGTCAGCCTCAGCCCTTGGACCATAAACCTTTGAATTATTAATTTTTAAGCTTCCCCCCCCCCCCACTCCTTGTGTGTGTGTAGGGCAACATTACGAAAAAAAGAGCGACCCCAGGGCCTTTGATTTGGCCTGTGGGTCAGTGAAGCACAAGTAATAGGGTGGCAGGGAGGACACACAGTCCCCCCCACACACACACACATATGTCTGCACGCCTGAGTGCGCATTATTAAATCTAAGTAGCCGAACGGATCGTGAAGTGGGTGGGGATGTGGGTGTGGGGTTCCGGCATTATTAAAAAATCCCGGCATGAAAACCTCAGCAAAAGATAACAGAATATTGATTCCAAATCACATGCATTATGCATTAGCCCCCAAACAATTTGCAACATGTCGGTCGGCGGCCAGTCAGCGTCAGCGTCAACGATTTCGATTATAAAATTTCCAAAAAATAACACAAAGCTGATTATTTTCGTTACATGGACAGGCAATTTGTCCAGCTGCCAAGAGCAGTATTCCACACAAAAACATAATGCAAACCAAAAGCCAAAAATGAAACCATGACAGAAAAAAGGGCGCAGAGCAGGATTTTGGCCCCAGGCCGGCCCACAAACGGAATGGAGTTGAGACTGGGCTGCTAGCTGACAGTTAGCGTTGCATTGTTTTTGCTAGCCAATTTCGGGTGGCTGTCAAATCGGAGTCTATAGGACTCTGCTGTTTTCAAGGGAGCAAGCAGCCATTCCTTTGATCCGTACAAACATTTCAGATCACTTTATTCGATAAAGCTATAGTTGTGCTCATCAGTCCCTCAGTCTTAATATTCAAAACTATTATCGCAGCATAAGAACTGTGTCACCAAAAGCTTGAATGAGTCTCTTTTGACTTTTAAATAAAATATCCAATATTTTTTAGTGGGGAAAATCGGACACATTAATATTCCATTATCTTTCAATGGGTAAGATAAGAAATATATCAGCTCCCTTATAAAAATACATACTCCAGCGTTGGTTAATATCTTATCATATCTTTTCCAAGTTTAGATAAAATCGGTTATCAACCCAACCAAATTCAGACTCAGATGCATTAAAATCTAAAACGGAACTAATGCTACCTCTTAAAAACCATAATTAAAATCAAAATTAAAATAATATAAATTATTTTTGATTCAAATATTGTGTTTAGAAGAAAGTACAAAATAAAATAAAAATATATAGAATTCAGCAATATATATAAAATTAGCCATAAGGAATATTCAATATATGACAAATGCATTAACTATAAGACATATCTTTGCAAACAAATAAATCATATTTCATCGCTTAATTGGGACTTTTTGATGACCTGATAAATTGTGCAGGGCATGCGAATCGTTGTGAGGAAAACTTGATGGAGTTTTCCTTTCGCCATTGCCTCTCAGTCCTCTCATTCCGCGTGTGACACCAAATTACATTATCAGAGAAATTGAGTTTGGAAAGAGACTGGGACCTGAAAAGCCGTCGTGCCACTCGCCACCGTAAACATAATTGACTAAAATGTTTTCACAAATTAATTAGAGGCGGCTAAATTAATTTACATGCCAAAAATGTTTGATGCAGCGCCGCCCTTGCCGTGCATTAGCTAATTGCAAATTGACTTTATCATTTTGGTTGCCGAATTGTTGGCGGCGGTGCCCATGTCCTTGGTAGCTGCTCCCTGCGGCTGTCAGCGGTGTATTTTTGTGTGTTCTTTTATCGTAGTATGTATTCTTTGGCGGTAACAAAGGCCCCAATAATGTACAAAATTTGAATAGAAAATGAAATTATTTTGATGCGGGTGCTGCGAAAATGGCTCTGGGGAAGCTATTCTTTTATCGAAAACAAAATCCCCCAACATGGTTTGTAATATGCTAATGTTTTACCTGAGGCAATTGCATTGAATTAATGAGTTTTAATAGATCAGGATCAGGATGGAGTGTGCGGATAAACAGCAGAATAGGGGCATTGCAAATTAGAGCATGAATAATACACTTAATTGTACAACATGGCTAATGAATAGCATAATTATATCATAAGAGAGCTGATTAATGTGGTCCAGAACATCTAGAATAAATCGAATATCTGCAGACCAGCAATACCTGTAAAGAAAAGCCATAGAGATGAACAACACAAAATCAAAGTCCTACAACTGTATCTTTTAAATAATCCAATCAACCGCTTACAAAACATCTTCTTCAAATATTTAGGAGTATTTATGACAATTTGCATGAATTCTAATTGAAAGGCAAGTAACGTAATTCCCATTGGTTTTCCTTCTATTGTATTCAACTGTAAATACGAGTAGAACCCTATCCAAGTCAATTTGATCCAGTTGAGCCACTGGACTGAACTGAACTGACCGCAAAACGATTTCAACAGCAATAGAAACCCAAAGATAAATACTTGGTCACTGCCAGGAAATTGCTGAACAGACTCCAGTGCGTCCGGTGGGTCCAGTGGGTCCAGTGGGACCAGTCTGCCAGCCACAGAAATTGTCTATGAAATTAATCACTTGACAAAGTTGTGCAATTTGCGTAGCCAAAAATTAACTTAAATGTTCGTTTTTTGCATGCACAATTGAGCACACACACACACGCACAAACACTCGGCTCGGGTACACTAGGACAATGCCGAGGAGTGGGTATTAAGAGAGTGCCATTGGTGATGGTGCTCCTTCTACTCGACCTCTGCTGACCAGCAGTGGCCACAAAACAAGGCTCAATTTGGGCCGAGATGGGAGATGGGTCCGGGTTGGGTACGTTTTGTCCCTGGCCTAAACCATTGAAAAACCGAAAATGTATGGCAATTAGAGTAGCTATTGTGTGTGTGCTGGAATGGATCACTGAAAAAAAGGATCTATGGCTTAGCCGCTTGCAAATCTTGGCTTGCAGTGTGGATTCCTCTACGAACAGTGCTTATGATGTGAGGATTGGGTAAATTAATCCTCTCAGACTGTCTTCTTTCGTTTCAGGTTTTTCCTTGTTTTGCATCATTTTTTTTCTTCAAGTGCATCAGAATATGAAGTTACTGGTGGAAGAGGCATATGGCCACGGCAAACTATTAGAGAGCAGTCCCGTGACTGTGTGTGTGCTGTTCATTTGGCCACATTTTGTGGCAGCCAGTGCAAATGGCTCTTTGCTGTTCTCACTGTGTTGAGTAATTTTTCAAAAAAGAAAAAAGAAGGACCAAAATGGGCTCCCTTCATTGTTATGCAGCCTTATTGTTATTGCATAAAAATGGCCCAGCCCAATCGCACCATCAGGGGACGCACACACACATGCAACAGTTGCAACTGTGGCGCAATTAAGCGACGCAATTAACGTGGCGCAGTGTTTAACCTGTTACGTTGTGGTCGGTCCGTTGCTGGACGTGGACGAGGACGAGGACGTGGTGGCCATTCACATGGACGGACAGACGTTGGCGGGGGATTTTCTAAATTTTAATGCTGGCCATTTGGCTGCTGGCACATGTCCGACTGCAATTGGCCTCCATTTGTGTGCCCACAATTGTCCTCATAGCCATAGCAATAGCCATAGCCATAGTCTCGTTCCTGGGCATACCGTTACCGTTTGAGTATGGCCTAACGCATCCCTGGTAATCCCTTTAGCATTTAAGTATGAAGGGTCCCTGGCACAACACCGCTCCCATTTAAGTATGCCAATTTTTCACACACCCACTCATTGGTTGTGGCACTTCATCTCCACTTCTCGCCCCCCCCCACACCCCGCTATTCCTGGTATTGCAGCGGGTTAAATGCATTATTTTTAACACCAATTGGGTAAATGGCCGAGAGCCGATAAATTGCCAACAAATGCGTGCAGTCTTGATTGCCTCAATTATATTAATTATCGTACGTGCTCTCCAGCCCCGACTCCTTGGCGCACCACCACCGGCAGTTTAATAATTTTCATACGTAATGGCAGAGAATAAAGTCCAATAATGTTTGAAAAAGCCTTGCGTTACACCAGACCAGGTTTTTTCTGCCAAAGGGTTCAGTTACTCGTTCCTGGCTTAGCAGAGAGGCCTTTCTGTTTTATTAAAACCTATGCTGACCAGCCGGGGCCGACCTCTAACGAAGCTAATATGTTGAATTTTGTCGAAATGCAATATTACATCCCCAGAAAGCATGTGCATAATTATGCGCAGATATCAGATATCGTTTTTTGTTTTGGTGCTGGTTGGAAGGGGGAGGGGGAGGTGGCGTGAGGCATGGCTTCATAATTATTTGCGCATGATTTAATTATAAGTTTCGCGAGGTACGAGCCACACCACATATGCGTGCATTTTTTGGCTGCTGGAGCGGACTCCTAGCTCGCAGCTGGGGAGCCGGAATAGTTTTGCGGGCACTCGTGCATAGTTTAATGTAATATTTGAGCGCGCTTAATTATGTGCAAATTGCAAACAAAATAGATTAAATATTAATCGCATTATTCCTTGACTCGTGTAGTTCTCATGTAGGTCTCTCTACAAATATTTGGTCTAACACGATAGGGGGTGAGAGGAAGTAACTCTAATTTGCTATGCGAGATACCCGTACATTCCGGTTGTGTGTGTGTATGTGTGTGTGTGTGTGTGTTTTTGGCCGTATAAAATATTCCATTATGGAGTTTCGTTGTTCCATCATAAAAATTCATAACCCACAAAAGGTGTACGCTCGAGTGCAGCCCCCACAGAGATCACAATTGTATATATCCATTTCAATTACCTGGCACTTTGGGGCCAAAACAAACCAACAACAACGATGAAAAAAAAGACAAAACCACTTCAATACCAATATCAATAGCAATTCATATAAAAATCAAATCGAGCGAAATCGTGCGTAAGAATTAATAACTTCCGTTTTGTGTTGTACTGTACAACAAAAATACTTACACATACACATGGTACACACGTCCAACGAACGAATTTGTGGGATATGTGGATGTGGATGCCGGAAATTAGAGAGAAACCCATGTCATATGCTCGAGTGGAAGGGATTTTTAATGGTCATAAAGGAAAATGACCCAAAGAACCTTTTACTCGTAAGTTATTCACGAGAGAGAAAAGGCAGGACCCACAAACGTAGCTAAACGAAGTTATTATCTGTCCGCTAGTTACTTACTTACCATATGCTCGTACAATGGCTGATGATTAACTTGCCCTCCCCCATCGAACCGAGCAATTTGCAATTGCACGCCCGACTGACTCGGCCCTGCAGCGAGTGCTCGCTGCTCGGCCTCCACCTGTCCACCTGTCCTTCTGTTCTTTTCTGTTCTGCTCTGCCCCGCTGTGCCTTTAGGTTGGTATCCATGGACATATTGCATTTCCAGCGGACAAGGTGCCATTTCTTTCACCTCTTTGACGCCAGTCGTGGCTGCCAGGCAGATGCGGCCTGTGGAAACGCTTCTGGGGTGCCTCGGCGTTTTACAAGAGGCTATAATGAGGTCCACATTTCTACTTTAAGATTGTTCAAGCATATAATTCTTCTCTTCTTACGGTTCCGATTGGGTTGAGTCGGCATTGCTGATCATCGCATTTCATCTCACCTTATTTGTCATCTTTTAATCCGCACTGGTGGCCAGACTAAATAACCTTTCATCACCGTCACTGGTGCTGTTAAATATTTTTGTTTCTTGGCACGCCTCCAAACCTCACATATTGTGTCTGTCTTTTCCTGTCTCCCGTTTTTATTTGTATTTTTTAGTGGTGAAGTGTACTTTCCATTGGTTTTCCACATTGAGAAAATACGCTTGCTTTCTATAATTCTCTGCAATATTATTATAGAAATTCGAAATGAAAGTAGAATGACTAGGAGCAAACCATACATGTATGGGGATTACCACTGGAATGTTGCCAAGCCCAAAAAATTAAGAGTTTCATTAAAAACACTTTAGCATATAATTCTTTTCCCCGATATTAAAACTTAATTTTACTAAAATATGAAATTTTATGATCAACAAATCAACAGAAGATAATTTTTTCGTATTTTTTTTAATGATAAATGAATAAAAATCATGATAAAAGTTATTTCACAAAGTATCTCTTAAATATTCAGCTAACTACAAAAAATTTTAGAAAAATTTTACAATCTCTGCTAACGGTAGAAAGTGTGCAAAGTCACGGCAGATACTTAGACTATTCGTATTAATATTATTATTATTATTCAATATTTCACATATGTATGTACGTATTAGTAATGTTATACAGATAGTCTTGACCAATTTGAAGAGTTTTGAATTTCGTTTACCCAGTTTCCTGGGTTTATTTTTCACAATCACAACTATTGGGTATCCTTTATTTGTTACATCCGCTTGAAGCCAGATTGCTTGTGGATTTTTGTCGGGTCCTTTGTGTGCAAATTGTTGGCTATTGGCTATTGACTCTTTGCTTCTTTTGTTTGTTTTTTTAAAATTGCTCATTTTATGCACATGAGTGAGTGCACGTACCCCAATTACCCCACACTCATACGAGTATACTCGTAAGAGGGGGTACAAACCCTTTGATGGCAGCGGACTCTTACACTTCCACCCTGCCGTTGTTGTATTTTTTCTGAGTAAGCGGCGGACAGTTCAGTGATTAGAAAATTGTGGCCATGGCTGGCTACTTGGTTATGCAGGTGACGATACAATGGTGCTAAGTGAAGGCGAGCCGAGTGGCTGTTACGTGCCATCGCAGGTGCATGAAATTGCACATCAAATTGAGTTATGACAGGGCTCTAATTTGACAGGCGTTGAGGCGTGCTGATTGCGTGTAAATGATTCCATCCAACCAGACAGCCTGCCAGCCTACCTGACAGCCTGTCCAAAAATCTCAGCTGCAACAGGCTCTGATTAAGAACCGTAAAGTGCCAAAAAAGAAATGGAAAACTTTTATTTGAGCATTTAATTAATGGCCACAATTTACTTTCTAATTAAGGGGTGAAGGGCCAGCGACCGGGCAAAGGTTTCTCCGGTGATATTTGTGATTGATATGTATGCCCGGGTTCAACGGGAAGTTTTGCTTTAGCCCAAACCCGAAACGGGGAAGGGGGAAGGGGGAACGGGGAACGGGCCGCACCGCAACTCTTTTCGTGGAGAAAATTAATTCAAGTGCGTAAATTACTTCCACAGCCACCTCAGGTGATTGCCGAGCCGGCTCGCTTCGCCTTCCTTTCCTTTGCAGGCCGGGGACCGACTTAATTGAAAGTTGGCAGCATAGGCTCGACCCCTGTGTGCCCTGTGTGAGTCCTCATCCTCATATCACCCACAAACGAATCGGGCACGGTCCAACTTGATAGCCCAAAGTGCCTGGCGGTTGATTTGCGGCGGCGATGGAAGAAAAGTGAAATGTACTCCCCTTTCCCTGCGCCCGTGCCGGCTCTATGCTGGTGGTTTTTACTCCATTTTGGGTTCTGGTGCAGCTGTGTTTTTACAACCGAATTGCTGCCACTGAGCCGTGGGTGTTTTGAGTAGAAAACGAAATGAAAGACAGAGAGCCACCTGCCACCTGGTGGAAAATGTGTGAAAAAGCTCCAGCTGAGGGACTGAAAGAAAGTCATCCCAAAGAATTGAACAAGAATTGTTTCGCTACAATTGAAACGGGATGAAAAATAATTTTAATGCTAATTCTGAAACTGGTATAAATGGCTATACGTAGAAGATGATTTCTTCCTTGCACTGCGAGTATGGCCTTTGTATTTTTCGGTACCAAAGGCAAATTAACCGAAGGTTATCAAATAAATCAAGTCCGGATTAAAACATACCGCATCAACATTCGAAACTTAAGTTTGGAGACTGGTCGGGGAAGGTTCACGCTAACTTTTCCCACGGATAAACTTACATACACAAATTAAGATAGAAAATGAAATATTTAACATCGAATTATCAGCATTTGCAGTAGTATGTGTGGAATAGCGAACAATTTGATAGAGTAATCCGGGACATTGCTAACAAAAAAGCTCAATCAGGCCGCCAACCTCTGCCGACCTCGACCTCCGGCAGCTTCATCCAATTAACTTCTACTTTTCTCTGTGCTGCCTCATCTGCCGGCCATGGTCCTGGTCCTGGTCCTGATTCTACTCTGGGACCACGTCCTGGCGGTGGATTAAGTGAAGGCTTACATAAGTGCAGACAGCCAGCATGTGTTGCAAGCTGATTTGGCTTTAAGGCGGACCAAAAGGTTATTTTATTTATAGCATTAGGTGGCTGGTGGCTGGGTGCTGGGGACAGCAGCTGCGCATTGCCTGGACTGCCGAGGCTGCCGGGGCTGCCTGCTCTACTACTGCCGTTGCACTTTTGGCCTTTGATCATAATGACGTTGACATGTTGGCCCTTTTCGACCCCCCACTGGGTTGGCCTTTTGACCGGAGCGTGCTTTGAATCGACTGCGTTGTCCACTTGAATGGACCCACATGTTGCACACACAGAGAAGTGGTGCGGACACAGCACCAACAACAAAAAAAAAAAACTGATTGTAGAAAATAAAGTCCCGACCGCACACTGACAACGCGGTTCGAGGATTCTGGCAACAATTGAGCTCTTAACTACAGCAGGGATGCATTTTAATTAACAAAAGTTTTGCCCACAAATGATTTTGCTTTAAAGATCTCTTTACAACATTGACTATAAAATAGGTATTTAATTGGCAAGTATTTGTCCAGATATGGTTTCCATATCGGAAGTCTATAGATTTGCATAAACACATGAACTTTCATTTACTTGATATTTTAGATTTTTAATATTTTTAATATTACAGAAAGTTTGTATTGGATTTTGATGATCTGATGGGATTATGATATGGTATGCTGGACCGTTCCAATTCTATTACGTTATAGCTTTGCACATAGGAACCAATTCAAATTATACTTTGAATTAAATTAAATAAATATTTATATCAGCATTATTATTCCATCCTTTTCCATCCATATTCGAAATTCCATATTATTTGATATATATTTCCATCCTATTTCTCGGATTTACGGTTTGCTGAAATTCGCTGAAATTGCAATGCATGTACACATATGTATGTATATCTATATATATATGCATACAAAATTTTATATGTTGCGTTCCGTTATTACTTTCTATTGTTTGGCAATGTGTTTGCATATTTAAAAATTCCGTTTGTGTGTTAAACGCAGCAATTAAAAATACAAGCATGAATTAAACGGGCTTATAAAAAAGCCCTCTCGCAAAAGCAACAGAGGTCGTTGAAGGGTGGGTGTTGGGGGCAAGGTCTCTGCTGTAAATACAAATACAAAGCGTTAGGCAGACACCATCGCCAGCGCCAAAGCCAGCGCCAGCCCCAGACCTAGTCCCATTCCACGTCCCAATCTCCATTCCCAGCCGCAGTCCAAAAAACTCACTGGGGCGACGACGGACGAAGGAAGCGCAAATACAAACTGATTAAATATGCACTTTGCAGCTCTGAAAACGCGGAATAAATTAAAGTGTTAATTTAACATGACACATTAGTGCAGCCCTCACACTCTCTCTCTCTCACTCTCTTTCCTCACGCACTCACACACACACACAGACAGCAAACAGACACTCACTTACACTGAGAACAAAAATATTCTGGTTTCCTCATTCCTCAGAAAAATAGCAAGAAATAACTGAAATAAATATTAGAAATATTCCATAGTGGAAGATAAACCAGAGTGAGTGGAATCCACAGCCAGAGATGTTTTCTAGTCCATTTATTCTTAAAAAGTTAAAGGCGAAAAATAGTACTCTCTTAAACTTAATGACGCATTATGCCAGGAAATAATGAGAATGGTCACTATTTAGAAACAACAATAAATATTTTCCTCGAGTGTATCATACACCTACAATACATAGAAATGAGTTTGGCTTTGGCTTCTGGTCTGACTTTGCTCTGTCGCCTGATTTTTGTGTGTGTCTGCGTGTCTGTTTTTTGGGGAGCTCCCTCCACTGCCTCCACTGCTGGTGCTGGTGCTGGTGCTGGTACTGCTAATGAGTTGAAGGACTGCTGGGCCCAAGCTGCAGGGATTAGGCGACCGTGTGCTGGCCCTGATGATGATGGTGGTACCAACTCCCAAACACCTGACATGCGGTAAGGTGTTTGAAGTAATTACGCTCACGCTGATGTATTAGCATTTTAAAGCGTAATTATTGTTGCTGCCTCGCTGCTGACTCGCTCTCGTTCTGGTGCTGCCTCTGCTGGCTGCCTGTTAAGTGGAATGCCAGGCGGCAGCTGTGCAGACCACAAAAAGAAATCATATACGAGTATAGAACCGAACTTTTCCAACTTTGAAGTGGCTTTAATTCAATTAGCGGTTTGTCTAGTGTGTCTGTGTGCGTGTATGTATGTGGTGGCTGATGGTATAATGCGTTTAGTTGAGTGCCATGAAGTGTTGGTCTTACTGAGTAATTTAAAAGGCTCTCATTTAAAAAATAAGCCCAGTTAATGGAGAGTCGAACCATTCATTAGCCGGCCATTGAATGAGAGAGAAAGCGAAGTGAACGCTTCCACGTATGGATATCCGAGGGGAAAGGTAAGGAACAGTATTTACCTGACCATAAATCGCTGGCAGGTCCATTCCAGCTAGTGTCCCCTTTTCAGGAATCAATCTACCGTAACTAACAGCTGCGATTAGAGTTGCTTGTTGTTGTTCCCCCAGGTAAGGGATTTACAATGGAAATGCTCCAGCTCCCTGGACCGTGGGCCCTGGACCAGAATGGTCTGCAATTTATGCAGCTGTCAGCGATGGCTAACAAAAGCCAACCGGGGACTTGCCTTGAGTTACTTCTCGTCTCTGCACTATATTTTTGTGTGTTCTTTTTGAACGCTTCGATGTGATTAAATGTTGGCGCTTACTGTTTACTGCAAAGGGGTGCGCATTCCCATAAACATTTTCCGCGGGTCGCCATGGAGGGTAAGTAGCAGAGCCATTGGTCACGCTTAATCGCCTGCTAGATGGACAACAGTGGTATTGGCAGAAAAAGGGGCAGAAAAAGCGACATCAAGTATACGCGTCGTGTACATAATTCTATGCTTCGGCATGGACACTAAAATTGCAGGGCGTGCCCCTCGGCTGGGGCTCAGAGGCGTGAAGGTAGACCGTACACATCCCGTACACACACTTAATGCCGGGGGTAGAGGTGCACCCACACATATGCCTGCCTGTGCGACAGTGCAATGGAAATAATGAAAAGCAAAAGCAAAAGCACCCTGGGAGTTTTATAACAATTGATCACCTGTTACATTCATTGGTAATTGCACCCAGAGCCATACTAAATACACAGATACACACAAATGCACTCGAACGAACACCCAGAGGAACACTCTCGCACACATACTTGGAGGAACACCCACAGGTAATACTCATCCTGGCCGCATTGGTCGGTCGCATGTCTGTGTGTATGGAAGTAGAGCCCAACGGGCCGCATGATGTGTGCACAGCATTCCCTGGCAATCTGGCACCCCCGAATACCACCCAAGCAACACCATGTGCGACAGCCAGTGCCCGGTACTGAATCCCCATCATAGATGTATCCCCCACATACCCCCAGCAGCAGAACCTTGGATTCATCAATAAACCCGCTGCAGGACCTCTATCCGCGCCATAGTCATGGAAACACCAGGCACCCACAGCCATTGCCAGTGCATTACCCGTCGTGGTCTTTGCTTTCGATTGTCGTTGGCTTCGGATTTTGTGCATGAGGTCAGCTTTTGTGTGCTTGGTCTCAGGCTATGGTCTTCCACCAACGAACTGGAGTCCCAACCTCCCGGCTACTCAATGCATTTGCCTCTGCTCTGACTACCTCCCACTACCTTCTCTCTGGATGGCCCTGGGACATTTGTTACAGTTGAAATGCGCTCGTAAAATGTTTTTTGAATCGTTCTGCAGTAGCTTCTGCTTCAGCTCCAACTCTTGCTGCTGTGCCTGCTTCTCCTCTACCTTCTCATCCAGCTCCTGGTTCTGCTTCTGACCCTACTCCAGCTTCTCCTGGGCGGTACTGCTCCAGTTCGACCTCCAGCTCCACCCTACCCCCATCTCCCTGTTGAATGCCAACAAGTAAAACAAATTGTTGCATTTTAATGTGTTCGTCCCGTTGAATATTCCAGGTGCGTGCCGTGTGGGTATGTGTGGGTGAAGGACTGACCAGTATATATAGTCGTAGCGGGTCAGTGGGTAGTGGATGGATTGGATGGAGTGGGGTAAAGCAGGAGGATTTATTGAATTTTAAATTTTAATTTGCAATTTTTCAGAGCGAAAAAAACGAGAGGTAGAATGCGGCATAGTGGGGAGGGGGGCGAGGAAAACGCAACTGACGGAGCTGTTGTTGATTGAAAAATGTGGCTGTGGCTCTGGCAATAATATCCCTGGAATACGTATGAACAGAGGTAGCTCTCTTTAGACATGGGTTCTATTTGGGTAATGAAATCGATTATGAGCGGCTTCCAGGCGAAGCTGTTTCGGATTAAAAATTGTTCCCTTCGATAGAAGTGCTTTTTTCTCGTGAGATTTAAATGATTGTGTGAATGTAGACATTCATTTCCATTTGTCTATGGCTGCAATGGAGATATCGACAACAGATATTCCGGATATCATTTGACACCACGCCCCATGCCACACACGCCCACCCACTCGCCCATGCCACGCCCACAGCATCTGTCCGGAGCAAGGCAGCCCCCCGTTGCGCTCTCCTGCTGTCACTTGTCAAACATTTTGCTCTGCTTTGTGGCCATCTGAAGCCTCAAAGGCTTTCATTGGGACAACAATACAGGAGCAGGGGGGCAGCAGAGACACAAGTAGAGAGCGCTGTGCTGTGGCAGAGGCCAGTGGATGTGTGTAGAAGGGGCAAGGGAAGCTGGGGCAAGCAGAGAGGCCAACAGGATTAGCATTTAGTTTAGTTGGCTTTGTTAGCCGCTGGTTGCCATGGTTTACTTCGGTTTGATTTACCTTTGCATCTGCCTTTGGTGGCCCCTCGCCACACGCGTCCCGACACCTGCGGCAAATGTCAGTGCAGCTAAATGGCTTACGACCCCCCCTCAACCTTTCACTCCTCTGCCGGTGGCTGGCTTTCTCCATTGGCCAGGTTTGCGTTGCTAATTTCAGTTGCTGTCGCCTGAAAGCATTCTGCAGACGGTAAAAACTTTGATTGTGCGTGCAGCAGGGCAAACAATGCCGAGGCGAAACATAACTTTTAATGAAATTCAACGCATTTTCTTGTTAATATTAAAATGCGTCGACGGCGACGAAAGAGAACGACAAAAGGGCAGGGAAATTATATTTATTATTTTATTATTATTGTTCTTTATTTTTTGCTAAGGAATTTTCCTTAGTACACCTTTTGCCAGGGTTTGGATCTGGTTCTGGTTCGTGCTTGAGCAATTCCTTCAATTCAAAGCCTTGGGGGCATGCAAATGCCTCTTGTCAGCCAGTTGCCTCCCTTAGCTGTGGCACTCTGTGCCGTGCCGTTCCCCCTGGTCCCGCATGGTCCCGCATGGTCCCTGTATGACAGCCAACCCCCTTTGGCATCGTGTATTATTCTTTTATGCGTTTCTAATTTCATTTAGCGACATTCGACATCCCACCTCGTCGTACTCCCCTGGAAACTTTGATAAACATTTCTTTGGCGAGTCTTTGGGCTCGTGGCTCGGGCCTCGGCCTGCATTGTTGTGCTTTCTTCATTCTTTTGCTTATGTACTAACAATTTTTTTTGTCCCATCTTTATACCCTTCCAGAGGGTTTCATTATTATAAGAAAATGTTTGCAATATAAAAAAAGAGTCATCTCATAAAGTACATATCTTTCTATTATATAAAAATGTCTTGGGTCGTTGTCGTGGTCCCGATATTGAACTAATGTCGGCCGATATACATATATTGTAGCTATAAATAAAATGTTTTCCATCCTCGTTATAATGGATTTCGAAACGATCTCCAATTTAATACATTATTTGGCTCAAAAAATTATCCACAATAAAGGTAGAAATACCTGCCGTAGCAAACATGAATTTTCTAGGGTATTTAGTGCATCGGTTCCAGAGGGTAGTATTTCTCTTTACTCATTTTCTCTTTGCATTTGGCTTGGCTCTCTGGTGCTGAGTATTTTCTTTTAATTTTTTGTATTTCCCCCGCAACTTTGAAATTAGATTAGAAATATTGCTACCAGCATTCTGCTGGCTTTTCTTTGCTTTTCCATCTGCTCCGCCTACTCCTCTCAACTCCTCCTCCTCCACGTCCTCCCCCATCTCTTGCTTTTCAATTCTTGGCTTTATTAATACGCATGTTCTTTATGTGTTTGTGTGTTTGGGCGTTCGGTTTTCTGATTTGCATGGCACCAAACAAGAAAAAATGCTCTTTATGTTTGCTTAATATTTTTCAGATTTCCTTTGGTTCCACCGCATTGGAGAGGGGGCTCGGCAGGGGTGGCAGGGGTCCTGGCTTGCTGCGACTGTTTCAGTTTCGAAATTATATTTTAATTTAGTTGGCGTCGTTAACTTTTTATGTCGCTGCAGGCCAAGTCCTTGACACGGAAGCCCCGCCTCACAGCTGAATAAAAAAAGTTTTCCCTGTTCTGTTTAAGCTTCATGGATTGCAATTTGCTGGTTATTATTTCATTAAATTTGTGTCCAATTAGAAGTCTGAATTTGGCATTAGACTTGTCATTAGTTAGTAATTTAAGACTTTTAATGGGTGGTATATTATGCTGAAAACACCATGGAAGTGGAGAAAAGGATAGAGTTCTATTGAAGCTATCACCAGGGTCGTATCAAGACTAAGATTTCCTTGGAGGATGGAAGATGAATGGCATCCATCTTTTGGGAAATTGCACTGCCTGACTATCCTCGAAATACCAATCTCATTCGAAGCTTCTCCACACAAATTAGCAAATTGTTTTCTCTTGCCAGATATTATCCCATTTAGGATCCGAATCCCCCGCCAACGCCATACTTGTGCAACAATGGCAACCGCAGCAAAGGCAACTGGATGATGATATTATGCAAGTGTGTTCTGCCAATACCTGGCTTCCACACAGACTTCTGTTTGTCTCCCAGCGACGTCTTCTCGATATTGGCAGCTCGTGTGGCAGCGGTTGTGGCCATGTAATGAATATGCACTGCGGCCCTCAACATTTGCCATCAGCTTCCCATTGATGTCATTATGTGTGTATTGTGGTTTCGGATCCTCTTCCCTTTCCTCCTTCTAATGGATAAATACCCAACCCATCCCTTTGCTAGCTCTCAGGCATAATACGAGTATTTCCACAGCGGATGTTAAGCTCTAATTAATCCGGATGGAGGGTGTTGTTGATTTGCTTTTGATTACATCTGAAACTTAAACTGATTGATGCGCTTAATTTTTCAGTTGCACCAAAGTATTTAAGTCGATTATCCTGTGTGTGTGTGTGTGTGTTTCGCCTCGGGTTAGGCCATAACTTATTGTTAAAGGGTTGAGCGGATCATTCTCTAATTATATGATTTTTCATTGATTATATTTATAGTTACATGTATTCCAGCCAACAACCTGCCAGCTTCGTTTAATCGCAATGAAAAATTAATTAATTTATTTAAATTAATTGCGAAACACACATCTAAAAAAAAACCCATACTCCCTCAAGTGTGAGAAACAAGTTTATGCCTCAATTAATTTCCATCATAGAAATGGACGTAATTAATTCTCGGTTCTACCTTCAAAACAATCCGCACTCCTGGGCTAACATGTGAAATTTTCAATTTCCAAAAGAAAAATCATTTTATAAACACACACACGTCCGAATCCAGAGAAAAGGAAAAAAGGAACAAAGCTGCAAAAGGAACGCAAATTGAATTTAGGGTCGGAACGGACCACAGGATGTGAACCCTTTTTGATGCGTTTTTTTTTTGTTTGCCTCTCCTCAAGCTTTTTTCCGTTACTGTTTCTGTTCCGTTCGAATGAACAAAGTGCAGCTGAGGGGCGGGTTTCTTGGAAAACTCCTCGTGCTGCTCGTGCTCCCCCACTGAGATGGATGTGTGTGTGAGCATTAATTAAAATACAAAAATTGTATAAGCACCCAGGCTTTTTCCATCATACAGAGATCATAAATTATATAAAAGAGATACCGAAAAAGTATCCGGCATTCCACACAATGTAGCAGAATCAGCTTAAAGTCCCGCCCCCACACCGTGTGTGTCCTCGTTCTGCCCCGACTCTCTGTTCCGTTCAATTCGTGGCTGCCATTTGGCAAATTGAACTCATGTCCAAGTTTTAAGCAGATTACAGGCCATTAAGCATTTTTTTCATACATAAGAGTACGTGGGCGAGTGCGAGAGGGCGGAGGTAGGTGGTTGGTGGAGTGGTCAAGCCTGATGGGCTCTGGGTGCTCTTTTCAAACAATTTCTGCGTTTAACATATGCGAAGTCATATAAATATTTTGATAAGGGTTTGCCGACCCAACCCAACCGACTGCGAACATATTTTGCCGCCGGCTCTGGCTCTCATGTAGGAAGGGTTGGACGGACGCTTAATACCCATCATGACTTTTAAGTTATCTCGCTCTTTCTCTCTCTGTGTCTCGCACACCCCCTCCGCCCATCAGTCGAATTAAAAATGCCCCAAATACAGTGCTATATACAGATGACCGGCCTAGTAGGGGCTAAAAGATACAGCAACTGAAACTTCAAAGTAAATAGGTAGTTCTTGCTGCTGCCCCTTTTTGGTTCTTTTTTTTTGGTTTTGTAAATCCCAAAAGTGCCTGCTGAAACCTTGTCATTATTTTTGACAAATTAAATGGAGCAAATGGAAATGGAAATGGGTGAGGGTGGGGTTGCGGATGGGAATGATGCAGAGTACCTGTCATTCGCATTTTATGCTAATTCTTTTCATTAAAATACACAAAAATGGGACATGCATTTGTGCTCAGTCTTTGAGTCTTTGCCTTTCAAGAGCTGACAACAAATATTTCCATTTTGACATTTTAATTCATTTCGGGCTATGAAAAAAGCTATGAATATTTTAGATGAGCTCTGGGTCTCGACCTTGAGATACCCGCTACCGGGATGAGTAGAAATAATTTAAAACCAAAGTAAACACTAAGAGAGGCTAGAATGGTAGACATTGTCTATGCTGGTTTAAGTTCTCTTTCATCTTAAAATAGAGGTATTTTTTTACCTATTGAAATTCTGATGGCTTTGCTGATATTAATTCGAATTGAGCTGTCTTTAAAAACAATATATATGAATGACTTCCTTATGAACTTATGGTTAGTATTCAAATTTTATTGGCTAGCTGCAGAGACAGGGGAAATCGAGAAATAATTGTTGATCTGTATACCGGATTGGATACATATAAATTTTATTCTTAGATAAATTTCTTTTAAATCTTTCGGGTCATTGCTTTCTGCTGTTGCACAAAAATCTCCATGAATACCAAAAGCAGGCAAAGTGCCAATTGAAAGTATTAACAAGTATGGTATGAAATAGCTGCTCCTCCATATAACTGACAGACAGACAGACAGGCAGGCAGGCAGGCAGAGAGACAAGGTTTTGGGAGGCGAGGCATCCCCCAGAACTGCCAAACAAATTGCATATGTCAATTACAAAACTGGCGGCCGCACAAATAAAGTTTTAAAACTTCATTTCTGTATATGCCACGGAAGAAAAGCGGAAAACTCGCAGGCAAATAAACAGAGCAAAAACATCGAGGAACAGCCGCACCCGCACTGCGTGAAGAGATCTCCGTTCGGGGTCTCTGCGGCTGGCAAATCACTGTTGCAAAAACTGTTGAAAATTCCATTAAACTTCGCGTAAATAACCGAAGGCGTTCAATTCGAGTCGACGTCGTTTATATAATTTTGTTGTTTGCCCAAAACAAGAGTGGATCGCGGGGGTAGAGTATGGCCAAGGGCGGGGTACAAAAAAGTTATACGCAAAACTTAAAACAAGCTAGTGCTGTGGAGTGGCGCCAAAAGGGGGGGAGGAGGAGGAACTGGCTAAAGTTTTGCATGCCTGATGTGTGGGAGAAAGGTCGCGGGTTGTTGTTTTTAAAGCACTTGAAGAGGGTATTATGAAGAATTTCCGACCTCTTAAAGGATCTTAATCTTAATCAAAGCTGTTCTAAAGCTCAGTTCTAGGTCCATCGGTTTACGAGAACTGCATAAAGAGCTCTCTTTTTAATAGGTCTTTTGAATAGATCATTATTCAGAATGCGGTTTAATTGGATTTAATGTAAGATAATCTCCATTAAAGTTAAACATTGGGTCTCTAAGGGTATCTACAGTCTCGACTCGCATTTCTTTCCAGTATTTTTTTGTTGCCTTGTTTTTCCGACATTTCTTTTGTACTTGAGCTGAAATGCAGCGAAATTAACTAAAGCATACTTAATAATAAGGATGGATGAAGAGCCAGGGATGAGGGCTTGTTGCTTATCTAGCCAGGACACGCACACGTTGCATATGCATATCCAGCTGCCTCACATGTGGCGGCTGCTCCTTGTTTCTTGTCTGGAGGTCGCCCCAGGGCTTGCTGTGTATGTGGCATGCATCAAATTATGTGCGGCGTATTGTTTCCAGCAAAATATTTTATATTATATTCTACTTAAATCTCAGAGTCAAGTTAACTTGGCCATCAACTTTTGTTCACTTGGGCAAAATAGTTGCTGGTTTTTCTCTCTATCTCCATCTCTGTTGCCTTTGTTTTCTTTTCCGTTCTGTTCTGCTCTGCTCTGCTCTGCTCTGGCCAAGACTTATAATTCGATTCGAAGGCAAAGTTTATGAATAGCTTATGGCCTTAAGTAGGTCCGAGATGCTTCATTCTAATGCACATGGCTGCATTCCATTTAAATGAAAAACTTTTGTGTGTTCTGGCCATTATATACAATATAAATGTTTTGTGTTGGGATGAAGCCTTTTCGACAGCGGTTAATTTAATGAAATGCTAAATGAAAAAGACAAAGCCAAGAGCCAAGAGCCAAGAGCTAAGCACTAATTAGGCGCCCAGGTGTGACTACACTTCGGGGATAAGCAACGTTAGATGCAATTAATTAAGTATTTCATAATTGTTCGAATTCCAATTGAAGATGAAGATGTCGATGTTTTTGGGGCCAGTCGAGCAGCAAATCGATTTGGTGGTCGTGGATGGGTCGACAATCAGCTTAGAGCCTTTTGCATATTCCGACTGCAATATGCATAGATTAATTTCATTTTGGACCCAACCCCCTGGAAAAAGTGATTTGCAAATCAATGGAGCAGGACAACGAGTGGCTCTCCTGGCATCGCATCGAATCGATTCAATTTCGCCTTCTAATTTAATTACAATTTATGCAGAACTCCGAGCTGAATCGAACAGCTGCTTAAGCTCAAAGATTTTCTATTTGGTATCTCGTTCGGGTCCGGTCCTCGTGCTGATTGATGTAGATGCTGATGTGGACCCTTGTCCGACTCCGACGACGACTACGACTACTGCAGATTGTAATTTGCATCGAACATTAATTAATTGCATATTATGGACATGCATAATGGTTACTAATACGCCAAAACCAATAATCAACACAACAATGGGCAAACACAAAGGCCAGAGTCCCATGCTGTCCTGTCAATCGAGGTTAGTTCTGAAGGGCAGGCCAAGGATTAGATATGCTTGAAGTGGACTCTGGCAAATGTGTTTCAATTTACAAAAGCTGTCTCAGATGTCTGTCTACTGTTTGGTTGTGTGTGGTGTGCGTGCGAGTGTGGACAGGACAAGCAGGACACTTGGAGAACCCAATCACAGCTCAACTTCAAAAACTAATGCAAATTAAGAAGGAGAAACAGCAGCTGCTGCAACGGCAGCAAGCAGCAACTTTTTCAATTAACACAGACAATTATATTGGCATTGGAGTGTGCTTGAAACTTTTATCGCTCCATCCGCTCAAGATCCCTTTTGAAATTGTGGTAAATGATTGGGGCAATTTACCAAGTACCCCACTCCAAGTTATTCCCTAGCACATCACGCAGGTAGAGGCTAGGTAGGGCCTTGATGAGTCCGCTCATTTAATTTAGTTCGTTTTTTTGCTCTCCAGTATTTGTGATATTATTTCATCATTTCACGCTTGTCTGCGCTCCATCAAATGCTTAACTTTGTTCAGCAACGCTAATTGTCCTTCTTCTGTCTTATTGTTTTTCCAGTGTCTCCTTCTTCAATTTTTAGACTGCTTCTGGGGGCATCTCCGCTCCATCTCCATATCCATCTTCAGCTTCAGCGAACCCAAGCAGCTGCTTCTGGTTCGGGTTCGGGTCCCCAGTTTCTGCTCCGGTTGGACAATGAGCCCTGGGCAAATGTACACTGCGTGTTTAGTTTTGCTTCTCTCTGCTCTGCTCTGCCATTTGTGTAATTGAAATAAAATGTTTTTAATCAAATATTATTCTAATTATGCACAAAGAAAATAATGGCAAAAACTTTCGGGCTTCCTTTCCTTCCGAACCGCCTTGCATATGAAGAGTCTCGAAAAAGACCAAAACCAGACCAGAGTTAACTCCTTTCGCCTGGCCTCTCGCTTTCTCTCTAAATGTGGTTTCATCTGTGCCATGCGAGCCAGCTCTGTGTGGAGTTGATTTTTCCAAGAATATTCGAGGTGATCCACACGTTGGACTGACTGCAGCTTAAGTTTGAGCATTTCGGTCGAGCTGCGGTCAATTGAGCACGGAGCAAGATGCAACGAGAGCAGTAGAACGCGTACTGAGAGAATATATATTTACTTTTTTATATTTTAATATAGTATAGGTGAAAGGCTATAATCTCTCATATTGCGAACTATGTCTGTTTCTACGATCGATGTAATTTGGGAGCATTAATTTTATGTGCGAATGGAAACAGGTTGGAATCTGGATCCGTGACCATGAGCATTACATATGACTCAATTTTGAATTTGAGCGCATGACAGTATCCATAGCACCAATCAGTACTTTTGGATGAGTGTAATATAATCGTACTCGATTGCAAGAGGAAGAAACAAAGCGGATGTAAATGCTTAACGTTGCCAATTTCTCTGTGAGTGTCAATTACCTACCGGCGCGATTGTCTCCGTTCCAATTGTGATTGTTGTTTTCGTTCATCTCGTGCCTCTTGTGATTAAAATTCACGCAATTACGACATGCTCACACTCACATTATCGTTATCGTGTTGCTGTTCTTTGTGCTCTACCAAGTCGAATTCCCAGTTAAAAAACTTTTAACCCACTAAATATACAACAAAAATTGCATTAAAACTGGTCGAGCCGTTTTGGAAGAGTTCAAACACAAACAAGTCTTTTATATAATGGTTCTAAGATCATATTGTTTACATATACTAATCACTCTTTCGTGGATTCTAATACTTCAACTTTACAAACATTTGAAGACAAATCACTGTAGATTATCTTGAAGACGGAATTCGGCACCACAATACCCACAATATTCTGACCTACATCAGTTTTTGCACTAATCATCTGGATCCTGTACCTGTTCTTCTCAAAGATATTAGTAATGCGGTTCCAAAAGGGCAGCACACGCCCCGAGAGCACATTATAGGTGCGTATACGCTTGCCGTCCATACAGTCATCGGGAAAGTGACACGTGCGATTCCAAAAGATATGGGAACAGGTGTTTAGACACACATCATACTGTTCCTGCCAATATTTCTGGGCCGTTTTCAACTTGACCCTTAAAAAGCGCGAGGCAATGGACTTGAGGTTTTCGATGCGCACTTGACGTCCGATATGGGGTCGGTAGATCTCCATTTGGATGTCTTTGAGGCATATGGCAAACTGGGCACTCGACTTGGCTACCAGGCATAAGATAACTACCCTTTTGTCCCGTTTCTTCTTTTTCAATTGATAGAAGCCTTCGTAGCGCTTACGTGCTCTTTTGCGGTAACTACGAGGAAAACGTGTTACCAGTTTTGCGACTGAGACAAAGTAAAAAGCAAAACTTACATGGTCATAGCCGTATTAAATGTCATGCCACGTTCCACCTGCAACGTGTGCAGCTGTGTGGTTTCCGAGCCATTGGTGAACATCCTTGTAAATTGTATCTCCCTAACGGACTTTACGCTAACTTCGTGGGCCGTCAGGTCGAGGATTCCAATGTTAAAGCGACCCGATCGCTTCATTTGCGCAATACCCCCGTACATGTTGTCGATAAAGAACTTGAATATGAAATTCTGAATCTCCACGCAACACCCGCGCAATCTGTTGATGAATCTATCAACGTTCGAGGAGTCCTTGGCGACGCTATAAATCTCGACGCCGTTCTCTCCTGTCTCCACATTGAGCACGCCCACATCGCCAAGGGCCACTTCGCAGTCGGCCAGAAAGTCCCCCTTGTACGTGTCTGGTATCTCAGAGGGATCGATGCTTCTCTGGCCTGCCATCTGTTGGATCACATGGTAGAGGCTGCTGGGTCCATGGATGTTGTTAATATTGATCTGTTCAAGATCTGAGTCATCGGTGGACAGGGTATTGTCCTTGATCCAAGCACCCAGAGCCTTCAATCGAGCGGCGACGGTGGTGGCCATGCGTCGTTCGCCTACCAGGTCCGCGACAACAAACACATATTCCGGGGTGTTGACCTGATTGGAGCGATGCGTGCGACCCAATTGTTGAATAGCCAGGTCCAAGCTCGACGGAAGCTCCAAGATGATGTGCACACGCTGGCGCTGATTGGCCACAGTCTTGTCGCTGTGCAGAGAGATGCCCATGGCGGTGGTCTCCGAAATGATGGCCACCTTCTTGCTGTCCGCCATAAAACTTTGATGCTCCATGAAGTTGACGTGGTCCCGATGGGCCACGCTACTACAGCGCGGCATATACTGGTAGACCTGCTTAATAGAAACGATTCCTCCCCGTCTTGTGGTTATCTCGGCCACCGCTTTGTGGCCGCCTAGTCTTGCTTTAAGCTTGTCCATCGTATTGGCAGGCAGCCGGCGACCTAAGAAATCAATCTTGCACAGCATCTGGTATCGCATGTAGATACAACATCCCACATCGTAATCGGTGATGTCTCCGGAAGTGTCCTTTTCTTTGCTTTGCTTGGACCGCAGATAGTCGTGCAAGTGAACCAGGATGCGCTCCTGCATGGGTTTATCTATATGAAAGAATAGATACAAGTATGATCGAAGATCCAACAAATACACTCTTACCACTGTCGGCCTTTTCCATGTCGGTCTCATCGGATTCAACGTATTCGGCATCCTCATCGGAGTTCAGCCTGTGTCTCTTTGATTGCGATGTGTTTATGACCGCCATGTTGATCAGACGATTAAAATCCTTGAGTTTGGGCGCCGGAAAGTATTTCTCTACAAACAATCTCATAATCACCTTCAAAGTGGATACAGGCTCTTTAAGCTTGCCTTTGTGGCCCTTCAAGTATTCGATAGTCCACGACTCTTCTGTGGATTGAAGGTTAATGACCACCGCCTTACCTTGGTCGAGGGCGTGACGAGCCAGATTCAGGGCATTTTCCACCTTGCCGGCGAGGCACAAGAATCGAAAGAACTGTTGATGCGAGGACCAGTACTCGTCCCAGATCTTCTGCTGCGTGTAGGGCTCGACGTGTAACAGGCGGCAGGCTGCTTGCCACTTCATGTTGATCTCGGCCCAGAGTTTGGCTGCATGATCGTACGTCTTGCAGAACTCCCTCGTCATGGCAACCTCTTCGATGCGGACGCCGACCTTCTTGAAGCTCAGCTGTCGAGCTATGTAGGTGCCTCGCAGCTTCATGTCCATGCACAACATCTTCATGCTGGCTGGGTTTCGATTTTGCATCTCATTCGCAAAGCTATCGAATTTCAAATAGGCCGTTCCGGGGCCCCACAGGCCCAGACGCGTCATAAAGGTCATTTTTCTGGGATCGCTGGGCTCCGTGGCCAAGACATAAACCATCCGAGCATTGGGGAGTTGCTTCTGCAGCTTCAGCAACACGCTGACATTATCCCGAGTGAGGTTCCTGGCGTTGTCGCACTCGTCGAAGACGATGACCCCGTCAAAGCCCTTGCCCAGCCAGCTGGAAACCTGTTGAAAACGGTTATCGTACTTCCCATCGAGCTTCTCCGACATCGCCAACAGAGAGGTGTACGTGCAGAAGACGATGCCTGCTTTGAACTTGTCGTTCTCCTCGGAGCTTATACGCCAGAAATTCAATGTGTCCAAGACCACCACTTTGATCTTCTCGCACTCGCACTTGCTCCCGCGAATGTCTTTCAGATCACGCTCCACATCGCACTTGAGTACATTCGAGACGGAGACCCAAAGTGCCCGCTGGCGGCCCTTCAAGAAATTGTCATATATGATCCCAGCTATGATCCGGCCCTTTCCCACGCCAGGTCCATCGCCCAGAAGGAAGCCAGCCCGCTCCCCACAGGGTAGAACCCGCTCATGGGTCTGGCAGGCATGGACCACCGCCTCCAGTTGCTGGGTACTCAGGCAGCCCGGGGAGGATCCGGGCAGTTTCAGATCGTAGCTGATGTCGGGCAGTGACACCGATGAAAGAATGGTCTTCTCAACCAGTGCCATTGCCGAATGTGGCTCGGGAAGCTGGAGCTTGCTGGGCTCGTACATAACGAAGGACTCGGCCACCCGATTCTCCTCATAGTCGACCTTCTCATCCTGTAGGGACTGATTCGGCGCCAGAGCATCGCCGACTTGAGGTTCCGAATGGACTATGTGCATTAGATTATAGGGCTTTTCATCTTCCATTACAGCTCTGATTTCCTCAAACGTGAAGCTCTCCCTCTCCTGTGGTCCGGCGGTAACCCCACCCACTGTGGCTGTACCTTTTCTCGATGGAAGAATTGTGAACTCTTTTATCAGCCCGTCTGCTCCCGTGATTACGGAGAGTGGTATCTCCTTGCCAAAGTCATTCGTCACAGCGGCAATTCTGGTCTTCGGGGCACAGTGGCCTTGCGAGTCAAGAGTGGGCTTATAATTGGCTCCCGATTGCATTGGTTTCGATGACGTCATGCTTGGCGGACAGCGTCCTGGTTCCTCCCCATTGTCTGATTTCTGATCAGTTCCTTCTGATTCGGAAATTGTAAGAATTATTAGCTGCACTTATCACATTATTTTCTTGCAGCCAGAAAAACTTACCCATTTTGCTTCAGATTTTACACGATGTAGCTATGTTCAGTAATAAGAACCAACAATAACCAACTAATAATAGATTTTAGTCGGCCCACTTGTCACAATCTCCGGTTTTTAGCCCAAATTAAGCCTTATGCTTTTAATTTTTTGTCAAATAACGCCGATCAACCAGTGCTGTAAAGAGCATCAACATCACCTATCGATTGCGAAATATCGCCATTAAAAAATTTAATACCAAATCTAGTTGAATATTAGCACTAACCATACAGTATAAAGATGTGCCAGTTCATATCACGAAATCGTCTTTTGATGAAGTGACCTACCGCCACAAAATAAATGAAGAATGGGCAGGGGTTGGGGGTATGGTACACTAGGGCGCGGGAAATAAAATAAAAGCTGTTACTTGTTTGATTTATACCACAAAATATAAAATATTACAATAATATAATTACACATTTATTTCCTTTTTTTAAACAGGTTGATTAGAAATTATAAAAATTATGCAAACGCCGTCTTATGCTAATGCAATAAATACCCTGCATAATATCTTAATGGATTCTCATTAATAACTTTGTTAAAAATATTGTTATTTAGCTGGAGCTGGATTTTGTAAAAATAATTTTAATTGATATTTAAGTGCGATATTGCGCACTCGATAGCTGACACGTATAATATTGATGCGCTTTACAACATTGGTAATCACCGTTACTTGACATAAAAAAGGAAAAATTATAAGGCGTCATATATTTTCGTGCTAGCCGCGATTTTTCTTTATTGTGGATAAACGGAGCTTATAATTGCGACAAATCAACTTAGTTCAATTAATCATTAGTTGGTGTCGCTATAGATCTAATTACTGAGCATAACAAAATCGTGCAAATCAGAAGCAAAATGGGTAAATATGTGTGTGAGAAGTGTGATAAGTGCGGCTAATAATTCTTACCATTTCGGAATCAGAGGGGACTGATCAGAATTCAATTTTCGCACGTATGAACTCAATCTACGGGAATCTTAACGGAGCATCGCCGCGCAGCGTAAAATTCCTTAAACCTAATTACCAAAAGAAACAGGTCGTCAAGAAATGCTTGTACGTGGAGGCCAACAACAATGCGGAGAAAAAAGAGGAGGATATCGGATCCGATCTGCAATCGGAGAACATTATTATTAAGACATGCATATGCAACAGTCCAGCGAAGGCCCTCGAGTGTGGTCGCTGCCACCACTACTTGCATGGACGCGTTGCCACAATATGCGAGAAGCATCCAGCTGTAAGTTCTTGCCTATATTTTCCTTTGGTTGATTATGTTCTAACACCCCATTTTCCCACAGGAAGCTTCCCTTATGGACTTTCGCCAGTGTCCCTACTGTTTGGCGAGCGCCAAAGTAATCAAGGAATCTGAAAAAACTTGGGCTCAGATCCGTCAGATTGAGGACGCCATACTATCCGATGGTGATCTGTAAGCCGAGTTTGATACTCGTCACCAGCAGAATCAATTTACATTCAAAAATGTATACCTAGCAGTCAACTTAACGTGTTGAAAATACATATGTATCCAATTAATTAATGGGTTTTTTTTTCGAAGTAGAAGTCTTTCTTTGTATTAATGTATGTAAAAAAGCATCGGACACCCACGAAATTTTTGTGGACACTTGTGGCCATAAAGGCTCAGCTGGATATATGTGAGGAGATTGAGTTTCACTGACCTGAAAGCTAATTCTACTAGCTTGTGTTAGCCACACAGAGGAAGGCCATTTAAAAACTAATCAAAGAATTTGTGAAGGCACCAAACAATTGCCTTGTTCTAGCCAGAAATATTTGAATCCGGTTCTGCAGTTCTTTGGCTTCCCTGCGTCTACAGCTGTCTCTGTTCTCCATCTTCCATAGTTTAAAAGATTATAGCCTTAGCCTATAACCACTGAACTGGCTTCTGTAAGACTTCTCCTTCATTGTCCGACTGATCCTTCCCCGCCGGTACTGATGGAAGCCAATGGAAGAGCACAAAGGCAAATATGTGAATCTAAAATAAAATTGAATTTGTGCACACTTTACGGCACTTGCGAAGACCTGCACGCACTTGGTGCAAATTAACAAAACCAGACATACAAAAAAAAAGAAGGAAAAGCTAGAAGATGAGAAGGCGTTGGAAATGTTTCACACATGTGTGCCACGCCCACCGCAGAAGGCATTCGAAATATGCCATTAAATTTAATTCAATTACGAATTTCATATGGATCGACAGTGTGCGAAAGAAGGAAGACGGAACGCGTCTCGGGGCCCCTTTCAATCGGGTTTCAATTTGCCATTAACCCATTATGGTTCAGCGGGCAATAATAAGCGACGGCATCGCCAGTCGACGGGGGGCTCGTGCCTCAGGCAGTGTCTGCATTATAACGCAGAAATATGCAATAACACATAAAAACCGAATGTACGAGTATTGCGAGTCCTGTCCTGGCAAACCAAACTATTGAATGGAAGCACTAATACACGGTCGCACGGCGCCGCACAAAGCGCTCCTTTGAGGTGGTGCTCGATGAGCGGCGTTGTCAGGATGCCGCCGCTGGGGAAATTGCCAGAATGGAGGAACACCAACAATGACAATCCTGAAAGGTGTGGCGTCCATTAAAAGCAACAAGGAAGGAGGTATGGCTGCTTGGGCACAACGAAACTTTGAATACTCTTCGATGACGGTTTTAGCCTTCATAGCAGCGGATAATGGAGAGGTTTCTAGGACTAGTAATTGTCCCATTTTCAAGTCTTACTTTTGGTCTTTCAGATTAAGGAATCATGTGAACTCTTTCATGATTGCTCTTTCAATACAACATCCTATAAAGGTAATCTAAGGTGTTCTAACTTGTTGAAAAACAATATAGGAAAATTCATAACACCCTCCATCTAGGGTATACAAAGGTATGGGGAATACGCAATGAACAGAGATGAGTGAGGCTGGGCCTGCTGGTCGTAAACACGGACAGGTGGGGGAATCGTTGGTTCTGCAGAATTTTTCAATTTTCCAGCTTTTGTGTGTCAATAAACGTTCAATTCACGAGCATCCGCAAAGTGCCTACAACTGCCAACCCACCAACACACACACACAAACACACACGCACACACCCACACAAAAAACCAAAAGCATATACGCACATGGATGCATGCATAGATGATGATGTACCAAGTTTTTTACCTCCATCGATGTTGCTTTATAATCATTCCACACACATCACCAGGAACCACCGACAATGGCAACAACAAGAGAGCAGCATCGTTAGTGGCCCATTCGCACCTCCCACTTCCCACTTTCAGGGTTTTCCATTTCTCTAGTGTGTGCAAGAGTTTTTCTTTTATTTTTTGCAATAATCTTTCCTTGGCTGCACTGCGTCATCCCTGCCACGGCTGTCAACGTGGTCTTTGATGCTTGTAGGCGTTGCTGTTCGGGCCAATAAGCTGCTTTGAGCCTTGAGCGGCTAAAACATGGCCAGTATTTCCACCATGCCGTTGTGACAACATTTTCCAATGCCTCGCACTATGAGCTGCAGCACCAGCATCAACAACAGTGCCCCAGCGTCAGTTCTGTTTCAATTTCCTCGCTGCTTTGTCAGAAACTTCAAAAGCGCTGCAAAAATTCATCAATTTCCACCTGGACACGTCTTTGTTGGCTTGTTTTTCTCCATATCCACCTGGCTATGCTGTGGTGGACAGTGTTTTAATGACGGCATTGACCGCATCTCCCTCATTGACAGCTCTGAAGGCGACATTTTAGTTAGAGAAGCCATAAAGGGGATTACCAATACATAGTAGGATTAATCAAATTCAAAGCCAAATACAATTTTGCTCCTTACACAGTACAAACATTTACCCAAGCGATAGCCGATCAGTTGAAGCAACAAATAAACTGCACATCTCTCTTAGCGAGAATTTCCAACTAAAAACTTGATAAGCGAATTTCGAAAAGTGTGCCGCACCCGCCCCCGCCGGGTCCTGGGGCAAATCGCTGCTGCTGCTGATGCTGCAACAGCCCCAAAGGACAACAAGTTCCGTGCAGGGCGGCACTCGACTTCCGCTTTGTGTAAAATATGATGGCAATATGTGGATAGTTTTTTTTTTGTTTGCCTCTTTGCTCTCTCCATCTCCATATCCATTTCCATCTATTGCTGTTGAAAGGAACACTCAGCGGAACGAGGACGACGACGACTACGACGACGACGACGACCATCCCAGGCTGGCGTATCAATCAGGATTTAACAAGCAAATTTATGCACTTGAGATACACGAGCGGACGGGCGGGCCCTGGGCCCCCGGGGGCTATGCTGCTATGTGTGCTGCTCTTCATTTTGCATTGTGTTTTGCATATTTGAATAGTTTTTATTTACTTGAACTCACAATTGCACTTTTGCCATTACTTTGGCTATTATACTGACGCTTTTACCATGTGAGCCGTCAGCAGCAAACATTGCAGTCCCGTACACTCCCATCTGCATTGGTGTGTGTGTGTGTGCGAGTATCTGTGTGCTTTCATTATTTATGCATAGGTGCTGTGCTGGGCTCTCGACTGCTGGCTGTTGGATGTTGGCTGTTGGCTGTATCTTCGCTCGGCTCAGATACTCTCAGATGCTTTACTCCTGCACTGTCTTATGGGTGCTCTCCTTTGCTTTGCATATTTTAAGGGACAACACTGTATAGCTGAGTGGGTGGGCGTGGGCTCTCACCTGTCTGAGTGGGTGTGTTAGTGCGTATTATCCTTGATGTCATTTATCCCTTTTTTACATACTAAAACAAAGGGGACCCTTCGAGTTTGAGCCATTTAAGTATTTTGTATCCCTTTTCGGTTTCTCATGTCTTCAATTGTGCAACATAGTTTCGAAAGTAGCGTAATTCCGGCACCTTCTATGGAAGCCATAAAATATACAATTCTGAAATACCAGTACCCTGCATAAGCTTTTATTTCAGGACAAGAAAGCCTAAGGTGGACCAAGATAACACATCCGCTCAGAGAGAAGATCAACGGCATTAGAAATATCTTCTTTAGATGGGAGGGGTTCTTTGTTTGAACGCCGTGTGGCCTGTGTGGCATTCTTCTGATTCTTCCGCAGAAGCTGCTTGGCTGCCGTGGACTTCGGCTTGGCCCTAGACTTCGGCTTGGCCTTGGACTTCGGTTTGGCCTTGGACTTCGATTTGGCCATGATTTTGGCCTCGTCGACTATTTCTATTTCGCTCAGCTGAGCTACCAACATACCGGCAGCAAAAGCCAAGACCGATGACCGTCCTCCAGCGAGGCGAGCCGGCACATACTTATCCTGTGGGGACGATAGTTAGATGATGAGATGGTCCCACCAAAAGGCAGCTCTTAACAAACCTCCTCGAACAGCGGGACTGAGAGCCTGCCAGGCATTGGAGGCCTCGTTGACCAATTCCATAGCTGGGACGTCTTTGTCGGCCCAGGCATTCCGGTACTCTCTCAGAAAGTTCAAATGGGTACAACGGGCTACGAACATGGTGCTGCCAGAACCCAAATCGAATGCGGAGGTGCCAAAGTGATCAAAATAAAGGAATCGGAAACTATCTATGTATACAAATCTGGTTATTTGTATATTAATTTTGCCTTTTGTTGTGTAGGTTGTGTTTGATTTTGTTTATGAAAAGTTTTGGTTCCAACTAACAGAACGATTCGAATGGCATTGATAAATGGCCTACTTCCATCGGTCAAAGGAGGCAGGTAATGCAAAGGTGCTTAAAAAATGTCTGCTGTATCTGCGAACGATTAAAATTGGAGCAAATGTAGATACATTTTGCGTTATGTAGCTGCAAAATATTGTCACAATTAAAAATGTCTCCCCAGTGGAATCTATTAAATTTCTATAAGCATTTACTTAAACCTTACACTATTCTCATAACTCAGGAGGAGACGCTCCGTGCGACAGCACCCGTTCCGTTGCCCCCGCTAATTGCATCCAGCTAGAACTTTTTTAATTAAAAGAAGCAGCAGCAGTGGCAGCAGCAAGAGCCCCTGACAAACGCCTCGCTAAAGCGCCAACAAATCTTGGTTAATGTCGGCCAGCTCGTGTCCTGGACTGAGGTTGAGGCTGAGACTGAGGCTGAGGCCACAGACCGCCATGACAAATACACAAACCATTTTGCTTTACACTTTACATTTTCTAAGCAATTTATACAACGTACCTTACCGTACGGATAGGGATGTGGGAGTGGGAGTGGGAGTGGGTGCTGCTGCACTTGACTGTTATCTTCCTTAATTGCGATTCTCGCCCGAGCCCAGGCGAAAGGTGGAAAAAAATTGTTTATTGTTGCAACGGTAGCGGCAGCAGCAGCAGCAGCAGCAATGGCAAAAAGTTAATTGAGTTTACTTTGCCCACGAGGCAAAAACGTTGACAAAGTTGTAGAAAATACAGCCCACTGTAGCCGGCTGAAGAGCAAAACTCGGTTCATTTATATGACAAAGCGATTACGACAAAAACAACAAAAACCAGGGGAGAACCGCTGCAGCGCAAATTGCAGGTTGGGCCCAGAGCCTAATGATATTGGAAATTACATTTGCCGTCGATTGTTCGATACGGTTAAGGGCAGCTGCCAATTAATTCGATTGTTGCAATCCCAGTCCCCGCACCAACCTTCGCGTAACACTTGACGTCTCGTTTGAGCAAACAAATTGCTTGCACTCTTTCCTCATCGCCCCCTAATTGGCAAATATGTATGTATGTACTTTTTTCCAGCATGTTCACTTTTATTCTGACTGTAATTTTGACTTTGACTGCATTTGGGGCTCCCCTTTTTTGGGCAGTCAATAAGCGGAAGCTAAAGGGCAAACTATTCGTTTTGGTTGAGGGTGGAAAGATAACTTTCAAGTGGTTTTTATTGGGCAAAATGCTACCAAAAGGGAAATTTGAATACCAAATCGATTTGATTTTATTTCAAACAAAACGTGTAATCCGGGCAGAGGCTTGGGTGATGCTTGGATATAATTTCTCTAATATTTTTTGGTAAATATTCATGGAATCCCACTGATTGGCTGGTAATGAAAGTTTATTAATAAACTTGGTCCTCCCTTGCCTCGAATATGCTGTGAGCCCGTACCTATCGAGGGCGCCAGTTGCAGTTTTCCTAAGGTATTCCAGGCATCAGCATCAGTAGTCAAAGGAATTTGCCCAGAAAATATATAAAATATGCATTCTAATGAAGCTTCAGCCGGGGACTGCCTGCCGGTGTCGACGGCTAAAATGAAGTCAACTTTGTAAAAAGGCAGCACCCAGGATACCATCCTGTGGTGTCTGCGGGGTTCGGTTCGATGGCGATGATGTAGGCCAAGTGGGGTTGGGCAGCGAAAGGGGCGCAGTTACTGCATATGGCCAAATTGGTTTCGATTCAATCGATTCGGTCAATGAAACAGCTTGAGAAATTCAATTAGTTGTGTGCTTCAACGGTCATGGCTATGACGTACGTGCCCCCCGCTGTATCTCCCCCACCTACCCTTCTATGTGGAATTTATTTGCTTAATACTCAGGAAAATCAGCAGAACAACAAATTTATACGGAACAACATTCCTTGCAGGAATCGTTTAGGATTTTTTCATATCTACTACTAATTCCATTCGTTTACTCTAATTAGTAAAAATATTTGTAATTTTGAATGCATGTTTAGCTCTTTTAATCAGTTTTCAATCAGTACGCGACCGGTTCGGCTGTTCGCGTCGATCGTAATGCGGCAGCGCCCCTCGGTCGCGATGGGAGGGCTGCGTTTCTAGCTGGGATCCGCGCATAACATATTATTGTTGCATGGGCCATTTGATGGTGAACTCATTCCATTACAATGTCTAATGAGTTAGGTCAACCAATGACATATGTCTCAACACAAACACAAGCAAAACATTGATAAAAAGATCAACCACAAGGACCACGATCATTAGGTTTTACGGACCTTCATATATGATCGCCAAGTAGTCTGTTGACGTTCCATCGGACTCGCTTGTGCTCTTTGCTTGGCTTTCTTGGACTTGGGGACGGTTTTTCTCGGGTAGGCTTAGCCTTCCCCACTGAGCCAAGAGCGAGTGCCTCCTCCCAGCGAGTCGAGCGGGCAAGTACTCCTTCCTCGAACAATAACATCTCTTCGGGACTGAGAACCTGCCAGTCTTTGGAGGCCTCGCTGCAAAATTTCCTTAGTCGTACTCTCTATTTTTTATGACCATATTATTTTAAAAATCAAAAATAAAAGTTAAAATGAATATCCTTTGTTGAGTATTACCAAAAATATTGAATTATTCTGGATCTATGATTTATCACATGTCCTTCAAGGACGAATATTAAGGATCCTACACCACCTGGTTCAAAAACCTATATTAATTTTATCTCTTATTTTTAACTTTTAAAATAAAAGTTACGGAATAATTCTTATTTGTATATTTTAAAATATAAATCCAAAAATAACTCCTTTTATTGAAAAAATAAGAACAAAGTTTTGTTTTTGTTATTTAGCATTTTTTAATACAAATTAATAAAAAGTTTTATATTTGATGTTTTTTAATAAAAATGGAGAAATAATTGTTAGACTGGAATTTTTATTTTAAAACTCATAGCTGTTGCGGTCCCTGCTTAAAATTATATTTTCCCGCAGTACCCAACGCATGAGGCAAGGCATAGACCATGTTTGAATATGTATTAGTAGCGAAAGTTCTTCAAAATCACAGCCCAAACAATGGCTTAAGCAACGGATAAGGAACAAGAGACAGAACACAACTCCGATGCCGATGACTACGAGAGCAACAGTCTTGTCAAGTAAATCCACTAAACCGCTAGCCGTCTCTCTCTCTCTATCTCTGGCCTCCTCTATCTCTCTCTCTCACTCACTCTAGTTCAATCTGTCGTACTCCCGTCTTCATCTTACATTGTGTTTATCTTGCTCCTAGTCCTACACCTCCTTTATTTTCCAGCTAGATTGTTATTATTGTGGGTACTCGTACTTTTACTTTTTGGGGATTTGCCCGATGGGCGCTGCCGGCTCCGGCTACGGCATTTTATTGTTTTTATATGCTCAATTTTGATTGTTGTTGCTGTAACGGTATTGCTCAAGAAGCCATGGAGTAATTTATGTAGCGAGAAGCACTACTGACACTTGGACGACACTCAGCTGAGATAAAGAGGATAACAAATTGCGCTCATGCAACAGATTTCCATGCAATGGGACAGGCGCCCACTACTACCACACACACACATACTCCACAGATGACAGCTGAGCGAAAGAGAGAGTGAGTGGTAGTGGCAGTAAGCATGAGAAATTTGAGCGAGAGCTTGCGCAAGTTTTGGTCTTGAGTGAGTTAGAGGCAGTGCCCACTGAGGAAAGGATATTTCATCGAAAAAACATTATGAGACATAAATTAACTCTTGGAATTGCCTTTTAATTCATATCAGTCACATAGCTTATAGTCTCAGTTTTTCAGCTTTTTCCCAGCCGTTCAGCGTTGGCTATTTGAAATGCCGCCATTCCCCGAACAGCTGTGCGCAAGCTCTACCCAAAAAAAATGCTAACCCACCACACACGGCGCTCCAGAGACTGAGACAGAGAGCGAGAAATGGAGAAGAGCGAAAGCAACGAGTGATTGTGCTGGCTGTGTGGGCCAGGACTCTGCCGCTCTCTCGTGACAGCCAGCCAGCTGTGGTGAACTCTCACCGTGTGTGTGTTGGGTTCAGTAGCGAATGGCCAAGGTGCGAACAAATCAACACGGTTTGCACACTCCACGCTGTGTGGCATCAAAATAAATCGCAAAAAATTACCAAATCGCGCCTTAAATGTGTGAAATCTGGCCAAACAACAGCCCGAGACTGTAGCCCAATCAAGGGAATCGAACAAAAGTCGAGAGTCCTTGAGAATACCGCGTGTTCCGCGTGTTTGTGCATAGAAAATTACGGCATCAGGACATACGCCAAAAATCGCGTCCTACGTTACGCTTTGCTTAGGTGTGTGTGTGCACATGAACGAACATCTGTGTGTCTGTGTCGCTGCGAGTGTGTCTGTGTGCGTGAGTTTTGAGTGAGAGCGTAGCGCGTGGAGGAGAGTTGTGTGAGCGAGATTTTTGTGTGGCTGCAACGTGCTCGTGTGGCGCGTAGCCAAATAAATTCAATTTCTATAACCGCAAAACCAAGCAAATCATAGCAAATCGAATAAAAGTCGAGCAGAAATTAATCAGTAGAAGGCCGTTGAATACAAAATTGTCTAAAAATTACCCGCTCGCACTCGAACTGAAACTCGCACTCAAATTCGGACTCGGACTCGGACTCAACCGCCGCGGCCGCGCAGCTGTCAGAATGTTAGCATGTGGCGTCGACGCCGTCGTCGACGTTGACTAACGTTCGTTTAGTGGCACTATCCACGTGACATGTCTGGTGCATGCATAATTTAAGCGGCGTTTCAGTGGGACGCCCAGAAGCAGGCTATGAAATATGCGCACACCACCCAGCCCCAGCCCCAGCCACAGCCCCAGCCACAGCCACAGCCAGCAAGCAGGCCAACTTAATTACTTAACTTAATTTCGTGTAAACGTGGCCAAACCAGTACCAGCAACAGCAACAACAACAACAACAATCTGAAGCCAGAGCAAGGCGCACACTTTCGCTAGAAACTGCTCGAGTGCCTCAATGGGTCGTCGTCATCGTCGTCCTTCCCGCCGCTGTCTTGTTTCATTGTTTCAAGGCTGTAACTATAAACGCGTCGCGACCAGCAGGTTATCTCTCTCTGCAAGACCCCCCCATTACACTGTGTGAAGAGAATTCATGCTAACAATCGTGGCAAGTGGCACTTGGCTGGCAGCGCGCACGTGCAACGCCACGTGGAAAGTGAAAACACTCGAAAGTGACTTTTCAGCACATCAAGCTGACTACTGAAGCGTTGGCAACGAAGACTGTAACTACGACTGACTGCGATATCCTCACACGGCCAACGACATTGGCAGTCCTGCCCAACCCCACCTGGCCACCCACCACCCACCTAGCCACCCACTCATCACCTACAAAGCACACAATCCTCAAGCAGAGCCACCACCGCCCACCCAACCACCAAACCGAACGAACGAGCACCCACCTGACCTAACCGCTAACTGGCACCTGCACACGTGCGGGCCCCAACGCGCTGCAATAGTACGAGTAGCTGTACCCACAGCAGCAGCAGGAGGAGCAGTAGCAGGAGCGGATAGTGCGACAAACAAAGAGGTGAGTCGACAGACAGTCAGCTGTTCACACAGCCAGCATATCGATATAAATCGTAAGGGAGGGGGGTATCCGGTTTGGCTGGAGTGTCTCTAGAGACTTGTGTATCTAAAACACAGTGGGACTGAGAATTAATATCATAATAATACAAGCAGGATAGCGGATAGCGGATATTCGATATTCATTCAGACATAAAGGTATCCATCCGTACCTTTGTAAACTAATGAAATGCATCTCTGATAAAATTCCATCCTATGCCCCAGAAATTCCTATGATAGTTGATGTAATCGTTTTGGAATCATCAAATAATATGTTGAAAATTATGAAATAATGTCAGTTGGCAAATATATCAAGCCCACATATATCTTTCCAGACAAACCTCTCGACAAACAACAGAAATCTACTTGCACTTCGCCTGGCCTGGTCACGGTTTTTATGGTCCCACTGTGTTTACCCGACAGAGACACCGGACAGACCAGAATTGCACGCTTTAAAATACCAAATATATGACAGAGTCATATGCACGATGGCATATTTTATGGCCAACCAGCAATGGGACGTGGTCGGGGACGGGGACGGGGACCGTGGGAATGGGAACATGGGAACAGACCTCCCCAGTGCCATGCGGTGGTCCGTGTGGGATGGCTGTGGCTTTTGGGTTGTGGGTGTCCTGCTATTCATTTCCGCTTCCGAGTGCTACGTCCGCTTCCCATTGTTATGCTAGTCGTCGCCCAAGCCCAGGCCGAGCTCCAGCAAAAGCAACAGCCACCAGTTCCTGTCCGTGTCCCTGTCCCTGTCCCAGTCAAGATCCATCTTCATTATATGAGCGGGCGCGGGCGCAGTTTTTCTCGGTTTTTTTTTATTCCCCCCCAACTGCTCCAAGGATGGATGCTTGCGGTTGCCTGCACTTGCCAACGGCAGCAGAACGAGACTCTGTCGAGTTGAGTTGAGATGAGATGAGCAGAGACATCTGCGTCATCAGTTGGGGCATCCGTTGTGGATCCCTGACTGCCGGCTGCTGGCTGCTGGGATCCAGCACTCGTGGCATTTCTTCAGCTTCACTTCACTTGAGCTGCTGCGTCTTGGTGGGTTCTCTGGCTCTTGGGCTACACCACACCACACCACTCTCTCTGACTCTGGCTCTGCCTCAGCCTCTGCCAACCCGAAATGTCATGTCTTGCTGTCAAATCAAATCAACTGTCGTGGCTGGGGCTGTCTGCCTCGCTGGTTTGCCATTCAACGACCACTTGTTAGTCTGTAATTTTCGCTCATACCCAAACACATACACATCTCAGCTTCCCCCCTCACACACACACAGATGTACACACAGACTAGTAAACACATATGTATGCGCGTCAAACACAGAATCAGCCACAGAGACAGAAAACGCTTACGCTTCTTGCTTGACTGGGCCTGTGCCTGGGCCCCTCCTCAGCATTTGAAGCTGTCCCTGAAGCAGCTTCTAACCTCGCTTGCCACATCCCATCCACCCCCCGCCAACCCACCATGCTGTCTGTCCACCCCCTGCCTGCTGCTGTCGAGGTTCTGTTGCTTGTCGTGGCTTTTGTCATTTGTTGAATCTTCGCGAACTTTGCCTTAGTCATTCAGGGCATTCGTTTCTATACCCAGGGTATTCGTAGACTTCAAGGGTATATGGTTTTTGTGCACATCCTGAAACTATGATTTAAGCGATCAAGAGGTAAAGGCATCTGCCGAAATGTTTCGATGGATCTCAGATCCAAACGATTTGGGCTGCTGCTTTCATGTCAAAAGTTTTGGGTATCGTTTAGTCCTAATCTCATTTGGTTTTTCCTTGTGTATTTTTTGTCGAGTGCCCATGTATTTGTCTGTTTTTTTCCCCCGTGGATCTTTGTTTTTGGTTGGTATTTTTCAACGAGTTTTTCCAAGCTCAGCCGACTCATGGTTTCCTTTGTTTTGATGTGGATTCGCTCTCTCTCGTCTCCGTGCTCAACATTTGCCTTTTACTTTCCCACCGTGTCCGTATCCGTATCCGTGTCCGTGCCCTAGTGTCTGTGTGTGTTCGTGTGTGGGTGTATCTGTGTGAGTGGGCCCTTTAGGAAACTCACCACAGTTCACAGCTGAAGCTCCGGCTCGACTCATCCCGTCCTGTGTGGCGCATGCATGGTAAATTGAATTCTGATTTCTTGCTTAAGCATTGCGCTCTGTTTGCAACTTGATAATGTGACATGCAGCTGCTGACCCGGCTAATGTCCTTCCCGGACGACACCCTTCAACTCGCCGATCCGATCCCGATCCCTGTCGAGTCGCGTCGAGTCGAGTCTTGGTCCTTTTTGCACTCGAACAGTGTGATTAGTGTGTCATTCGGTGCACGTGACTGGAATTCAATTTGCATGCTCTTACTTTTTTGCTGGCGGAGCAGCTCATTTGCAAACAATTCCAATGACAGTTTTATGCATAAATTTTCATCATCGTCATCTCGGGAGAGCGACTCGAAATGTATGCCCCCTGGCATGGAGGAGCTCAACAATTGGCGTGACGACAGGGCCGGCGGGTGGGGCGGGAGGTTCGCAGTGAGCGGACGTATCGAATGAATGCATTCGTGCCAGTGGCGATAGGAACGTGTGCGGGGGCGGGCGCCGACTCTGTCGCTGTCTGTCGCCAGTCAGCCAGTCAGCCAGCCGCCTTTTTGCGCCTACAAAAGGCTTACAAATATTGTCAGGCGCCTGGTATCTGTATTGTCTCTGGCTGTATCCACCCGCCTCCCTTTCTGCTTGTGTGTGTGTGTGTGTGTGTGTGTGGCGTCTCCTGTTGCGCGATGTTCCCAGTATCCGCTTGGGTGCCTCCATCCAGACTGCTGGCAGCTCAATGCAACAAGCGATTCAAGCGATTGTTCCTCTGCCTCTCACACTCTGCCTTCAGCCGGAGTTCAGTGTCGGTTCGAATTGAATTTTATGTGGGTCACCTTCTTCCTTCTCCCATCTGCCATAGACCGAAAAAGTTTTCGCTGCGTTTGCCCAACCGACCCCGACATTTCAATTGCGGTTTCATATCAATTCGATTTTGATGGCACCCAGACACACACACACACACTGGCAAGACGTTGTCATCGTTGCCACAATAGTGATAGTTCCACCCCCCGCCCAGAAGCAGAACCAGAACCAGCAACAACCACAAACAACAACAAAAAGAAAAGTAATAACAATATGCTGGTGTCGTTGGTAATATGGCAGCAATTTTCCCGGACTGCACTTGGTGGCAACAACGACGCCGACATTGACGATGGCTTAACCATGCCCTGGCAAAAGGTATAACGATTGCTAAACGATGTTTGCCACATAGTTAGGAAAGCTTACTTCTATTCCATACTTCTTAATCGGAAATAAGTATTTTATCTTGAAACTATCCGGTCCGAACATGGCACAGATTCTTCCTTTGCCCATAACGTGTATAGGAAGAGTAATTAAGAGTATATTCCGCTTCGATCTCCAAAAGCTAGCCTGTCTTTCTTGTTGCAAATTGAGTTAAGTGCCAGGCCACATGCAATGTGGGGCTGGCAAATGGCCTGAGCTTCATATTTGAGTTGTTGCCGTTGCGGCCTAACTCTGACTCCCTGTAAGTGGGTCATATTATTATTTAGACTCTTTACTATTTTTTTTTTTTGGGTGTCGGCGGCACTTGAGTTTAGGCTGACAGGCCAGGCTGTCGCTCAAAATTGCCTGACAGCTGGGCATGGGACTTGATGGCAGCGATTCGCTCTGCAAATACTCGTACTCGTATCAATAGAAATCGTTTGCAGAAGAGCAGTAACTAGACCCCCTTGCTGACGTCATTGCACACTGTTAATTAACTCGCATTGAATGTGGGCAAAAGTGTTGATAAATGGAACACACAGGCACATACTATACATGTGTGTATGTGTATAAAGAACCATTTACTGAGCGACATTACCTGCCAATGGGGGGGCCATTGACAGCCTCACAATGGGACACATGCATCTTTGATGGGGTAAAAATTGAGAGCAGTACAAAATTATACAGCATTTCAGCGATCCATTCTGTTATCCCATACAAGAAATGCAGCAGGAATTGGTTGTAATTAGTAAAATACAATTATACGAGGATTGCTCGCAATTTTTATATAATTATTATAGAGTATATTGATCAAACAGCAGTACTTCGAAAATGTGGGATTACAGAACTGTTTGCAACCGTAGAGAGCTGCTCATAGTCTTTGAATAAGTGTTAATCTTCATCTAAAGCATTCGCAGTCAAAATCTCATTCAATAAATGGAAGAGTGTCGACTTTATCTGAACAAATCTTCCAAATTTTGGTTCGAGTTTTCAAATATCATCCATATCGATACAAAATCTAGACTTATTGTTTTGGGTGTCACATTTTTGTGGTATTTTGCACTGCTTTGACCGATTAGCGATACTGGAACTAAAAGATGTCGCCTGCATATTGATTGCTCAATGCCTTAATCAACTTGCTCGTCATCTTTCGACTATCTTAGGCCGCCACTAGTTCATAAAGACTGTATAAATAAACTGCTCTGCTCGAAAAGAAACGAAATTTACATTTTTATGCCATTTCTTTTGTGGCTCGCTCCATTGTGCGGGGTCTCATAATGCGCTCCTCACGGATACCCTTCTATTCTCCAGTGTTTCCCCTAACCCCCCCTGCTGCCAATGATGAGGCGCCCGCTGCGTTTTAGCATTTTGGCGCAACTTTTTGTTGCCCAGCTTCCCATTCAGCGGCGTCCCAGTGGGGCAACGACGACGCCAGCCGTATCAGCCAGCAACAGCCTTCGCAGCTCATTATACGGCGGCATGCTGCAGCTTCGCCTTCGTCTCGGTATCCCCCTTAGAGAGGCAGAGGCAGAGTGGAGAGTGGCATTTTCCCAGTTGCCAGTTTGGAGCTCCTTGGCTCTAGCTTCCCGGCTCAGTGTGTTTTGTGAACCGATGCTGCAAAGTATGCAACAAATTTGGTTAACTTTTTGCTAGTGTTAACTTTTTAAACGCTTCCGAGGGCTTCGCTTCTCCTGTCATCATTGTCGAAAGTTGAACTTATGTTTTGCATAACAATTTGGCTCTCGAGGTAAGTTTTCCACGGGCTGCTGGGTGCGGGGACTGCGTGTCACTTGGATCAATCATCAGGAACACTACGATCCACTTGTGGGGGGCATTGTTCTTGTTGTGGGACTTTTGTGTAATGGACTCGTCAAGTACCCCGAGGCACTGCAAACAACTCAAAGGCGGGGGACTCACGCAACGGCTTTTCATCGCTAATCAGTTGCAGTGCGTGCGGTGGTCATGACCCCGGACCACAGTATAGGTCCCGACGTGGCCCGGCCTGCCCCAGACGCCTGTCAAAACAATCTAACCGCTGGCTTGTCAATTTGGTTTTTCGGAAATTTTACTTGTTTCAGCCGCCCCAGGCATGGATTTCGAAAAGTTTCTCCTTTCGCCCCCCCCACACTCTGGTGGCTCCAACTCCCCCGTCCACCGTCCCGCGTTGCCCCCTGGCTCCACGTCGGGGGTCATTTCGCTTAACAATAGGATATTGCGAACAATTTCCGTTACGCGGCCGGATGTAATGGTAATCAATTGATTGTTTTATTGTAAATTAATTGTGGGCATGCACATGAGCAACATTCATTGTTGTTGTTGGTGTTGTTGTTGCTGTTGTTGTTCCTCCTCCCGTTGATATGGTTGCTATTATGGCTTCGTCCTTGTATTCATTGTTTATTGTTTTTACGCAATTGTTTGGCAGTTGTTGGCCCGAACCTGTCCCCCTCCCAATTTCCCATTTTCGAGCTCCTGTTTTGCTGCTGCTTCTGCCGCTGTTGATTTAAAACAACCAAAATGCGAAATGAGTTTTGCGAAACGGAAATTGTATTTTTGGTTAGCAAGCGAAACGCTTTTGTTATTTGGTCTCTCGGTTTTCGCTTGATTCAAGTTTTTGTTTAGAGAGGTAGCCCCCAGCTAGATTACTTTTCTGTGAGTTTATCGGGAATTGTATGGACGGACAGTGGCGGTCTGATAAACAGCACACCAATTGAAATCATAGATGTAGGCAGAGCGAGGAGCAGGGAGGATAGCTAGAGAGAGCGAGAGTGAGAGTGAGTGAGGTGAAAGTGAAAGTCACTCAAGGATGAGACCATGCGATATGAAAAGCATAAAGAAATGAGGAATAACTTCGGTAAGAGATGGTCAATGAATGAAAGAGGTTCCATTGTACATTCACGCCTGACTGCCAATCCGTTTAGGGGCAACTCTTTGGACAGAGCTAATATTTTTGTTCCATTACAAAAAATGTGCCCTCGACTGTACGCTGTGTAAACATCTGATCTGCCACATTTATCTTAATTATGAGCAAATCATTCCTTGGCCACTCCCAAAACCCTTTCACTCGCCTTTCACTTTCACTTTCACTTCAAGTGCGCCGGCTGATTAACAAGGCGCATCATAGCCAAGTTAATGAGTGCACGACTTAGTGGGCTCATCTCTCAGACAGTTAATAGGCCAAAAGAGAAAAGTTATTGAAAAACTTTACTCTACTTGACTTCATTTCTGGCAGCCCCTCGTCTGCGGCCGGGTGCAAGTGCGTGCGTGTGTGTGCTCAAGACAAATGACAGAGCCGTTGCCAAAAACTTTGGCCATAAAACAGACATTGAGCCGCCCTGGCTGTCTGCTTGTCTGCCTCACGTTGCTGGTGACAATCTGTTTGGATTTTTTCTGCCGCTGTTGCTGCTGCTGTTGTTTGTGCCACGTTGGCGGCATCGCCTCATCATCATTAACTCATCAATGTCAAAGTTGATCAAAGAGGCTGCGGCTGGGCTGAGACCAAACCAGATTTAGCGTAAAATTAACACAATCTAACGTGCGCTGATGGGAGCTCCTGCTGATTCTTACTACTGCTCTCCCACTTTCTCCCCCCCTCTGTTGCTGCTTATTGGAAAATCAATTTTCTGCCTGCCAGTCAGTGGGTCCTGTCACGGGGGCTGCTGACTGACGACATTGATGCTGTCTCTTCGCCGTGTACCGTCCTGGGGATTGTCCCAGACTGTGTCACGGCTGAATCAATTATATTCCTGGCTTCTCTCTCCGCCCAAACTCCGATATTTGCTGCCCTTGATTGTTAATTAAATGAAGCGATTTATTGCATTTTGTTTGCCTGCCTAATGCTGCATGCCATCGATAATTTCGCGATTACATTCGGGGCTTAGCGCCATTATTCGTTTAGCTATTTTTATGGCAGACACTGTTTGGACAGCTCTATCCACAGGTACTCTGCCCCACGAACAGACATATGTACTCTGTACTCGTATATTCCTGAATAGTTTAGTTTAGTTTTTGCCACAGTTGCAGTGGCACTAGTCGGGTGTCGGGAGTCGGATGGCCGCCGCAATGTTTGTCATTGCTCTTGTTGTGTTTATTTTTCAGCTGGATTTACACGGTATACATTTAGATATATATATTTTGAATAGATACAGTGTGGATCAAAATATTAATCGAATTACGCATGCCCCCCTTCACAATTCTGAGTTTTGATCTATGACAGGCTCACACGCACATGTTCGTTATTTTGTTGGATTGGTTAGTCTTTTCTTTTTTCTCTACTATTCGGCATGATTCTATCGACAGCCAAATGACATTGTGCATTATTCGACAACCATTTCTACTCAACTTACAGTTTTGTCACGCACTGCCTGGCCATATGGTATATTTTTGCACGCAACTGCATCGCTTTGCCAATGCATAATATTTGCCATCGATTTTTTAGCTTTATTATTTTACTTGTCAGACAGCAAAAGCCACACAGACAGTAACAATAGAAGCAAAGCAGCAACAGAATGTTGCAACAACTTCACTTGCCATGCAGGCGGCGTTTTGTGTTTGCATTCCCCATCGAAATCGGGGTATTCTCTGTGCATTTGAGTGTAACCCGAACATTTTGATTGCTCTTTTGGGCTCGGTGGGGGAGGGGGGGAGGGTGATCCTCCACTGAGTGTAGAGTTCTTTCCTCGGATGTGTCAATATTTAGCCTTTGTATTTAATTGGTATTGAAAAGCCTTAAGCCAAATTCGATATGGGCCAATTGCCCAAAAATGTCACTGCTAGTCTCTGTTGTACAGCAAAAAGAGTAATTTTTAATCCGATCTGCTTGTAGAATGTATGGGCATTTATTTATTAAAATAATTAACTTGTCATTTATTGGCGTTGAGCAAATAATTCTCATGTCTTTGAGGCATGGCATTGCGTTGCGGGAAGCCAGAAAGCAAATGCACAAAAGGAATCATTTTTCATTCGCATTTGGTCTTGTGACAACAGTTGAGAATATTTAAAAAGAGTCATTGAAGATTAAATGTGGCTTAAACCATGAGGAAGCCTTACCACATCTCAGAAGCTGGCAGTCCTTTGAGATATTTGACATGCAGTAAATTACAGAATTAAATGTGTACCATCAAAATATGTTTTCTACAACGGTTTTATTGTATTATCACAAGGCCTTGCCTTCCAGGACAGGCTCTCATCTGTCCCATCCGTAATTAATCCAAAACGCATGCCCCAATTGAGCCGATCAACTCTCGAATCGAATTGAATTTGTTATTACAAATGCAAATGCTACACATCAATTTTTAATTAAAAACTAAACAGCCAGAAAATCTCCTTTTGCTAATTGCGGTCTGTATGTGCCTCTGTATTAGTTATGGATATCCGCTTAGCTGTTTCTATGTACAGACGAACGTCATTAGCAGCCTCTGCCCCAAGACGACGATGATGATGATGATGATGATGATGATGATGATGATGCCCAATAATATACGTCATAATGAGTTGGAATATCGAGCTGCTTAAGCCATGGGGCCGCAAATTGGTCGAGAGAGGACGCTGCCACAACAGCTGGCCATGTCTGCTGATTAGTGCCCCATGATGGCAGTCAGTCATCAGCTGCCACGGCAACGGAGGCTGGTCGTCGTTCCCCTCCTGTTTTTGGCGCAATTGACGTCAGCTTTGTTTTAATGCTAATTAATTAAATTCATTCAAATTAACAGGGGGAATGGCATGAAGGGGACTCCCTCTCGCTCACTCTCTCTCTCTCTCTCTCTCTCTCGTTCTGGCCAAGGCATTAATTACCAATTTTTGTGCTTTGTTGTGTTTTGCGATTTACGCTCTGGGGTCTGGGATGTGGAGTCCGTTCTGCTCTCAGTGCTGGCAGTGGAATAGAAAAAAAATGATTAACATTTGGCGTTCGAGCTGCTTAATGAGCGGCAACAGTTGGGGCCAGCAGCAGCAGTGGAAGGGACTCATATTTCGCTGGTAATTCATTTAAATGAAATGCACTCAACCTGAAATGCAGCAAAAGTGGAAAGGAAAGGAAGCCGATTAGCGGTTGAACTGAAATGCGTTCGTAATTGGTCAGAAAGGAGTCCTGGTCGAGGAGGGGCCCTGATGGGATTTTGTGGTCATTAAACTTTAGTTGAAGTTTAGCACTTTGGAGAGTAGTGCATCCCCCGGCCTGCCCCACCATTGGCATTCAGTCAGTTGTGTTCATCTGTTAGGTGGCAAAGTTAATGAGATTAGGATGCGTTGGCTGACTGGCTGGAAGACCTAGCCGAGCGCCTCTCAACGGCTTTGAGGTCTGTCCGGGACTGGCCACAAGCCCAAAGAAGGGGCACGGGCTGGGCAACCCCTTAATCATCATCAGTGCATAAATCAATTGTATTAATAAATTAACAGACGTTGCCTGTTCGGGGTCCACTGCTCAACGAGTAGCATGCAGTGAGGAGGCTCCTGGTGGCTGGCTACTGGCTACTGGCTCCATCTTGCCTCAATGGCCCCGGCAACGGTTCGCTTGTAATATCTCAATTAATTATTTGTATGCGGTCAATGTGTCTGTGTGTGTGTGTGTGTGTGTGTGTGTGTGTGCGAGAGAGAGTATTCGTGTAGAAGCGGATATGCGGCCATGCTGCCATAATGTTGCCTGCCACATTTTAATTACTCATTAATGTGTGCACACCGCCTGCCTGCCCCAAAAAGTTGTAACGAACTAACGTTTTGTTCTCTGCGGTTTTACAAATGTGATAACATCAACTGTAAACAAAACAAAAACAAATTAAACAGATGCAAAACCTGTGAAAAGTGGGAAAATGCGAAAACGAATGGGAGGTACCCTGCCACAAAATGCAGAAACTGGAATACCAATGGAGAATCTTCTAAGAGCTTCTCAAGTATTTAATGGAATATCAAGTTAAGTAAGATACTTCCCCATAAGGAAATCTTTCCACCAGAATCGAAGGTAAATGCCGATTAGGCCCCATAGAGTATCCCATTAGATCGAAACCTCAAACGGGGAAGCATTAAAATTTAACCCATTCAAACCTTTAGCCGGAAAGCGAATATATTTTGCAAAAAATAAACATTAAACCAATGACCAAACCGGCCAGAGGCTATATCAAACCTAGGCCGCAATGCCCGAGGGTATAATACTATTTAAATATGTTTTTAACTTTTACTGCCACTCTGGGGCTGGCCAACAACAACTGATGTTAAGCAAATATACGCCAAAAAGAAATTACAATAAATTAAATAATTAATGTAACTCGTTGTTGGACATTTTAAGGGCTGGGCCATGGAATGGAGGTGTTATGTGAACTGCATGTTAATTAATAGTGACAGGAGAACACAATGCGAACAACGACATGGAAACTAATTAAAATTTATACACCAATAAAGCAATTTGATCAATAAAGACACCGCAATGCCACACACACACACACACACACAGCATAACAATGGGCAAATACATATTTGTATCCTGTGGTCAAGGACTCTGCTCTCGCCTGCTCTGGCTCTCCTCAATGGAATGTCGAATGCGCTAAGGCTAATGCATGGCAAGCATTTCAAGTATTCCATCTGTGAGTGTGCGGCGGCGTCCAGAATTATGCAAAGGCAAACAAGTTGAGAGGGCAATGGAGTGGGGAGTGGGGAATGGGGAATGGGGAGTGCTCCTCCTACGGGCAACATATCGTCCGTGTATTCGATGTACTGTGCACATGCCCGGGACAGCCAAGGCACTTCATTATTTTTTAACACACTTTTTAATGATTTTTCATTTTCCGTTGCCGTGGCCAGACAAATAGTTTGTGGGTTGGGTGCAAAATGTATGTCCGTGTATATGAGTATTCTCTTTTTTATACATTTTTTTGGTTTTTTGGTTTTTTTTTTGCTGTTAAGTTTTGGAGCCCGACCGCTCGAACCGCCACTGTTTGTTTGCATTGGTAATGAGTTTACTTTGGCTGTAAGTTGCGCAAACAGACCGCCGGCTCACCTCGGCCTGGCTCTGGGACCGCACCCACAGAGAGAACGAGAGAGAGAAAGCCCCAAAAATGGCTATGGGGCATACGGACGGACTTTCGAGGGGGATGTGGGGGCGGCCCAGAACTTGTGCATTAAACTTTCGTTTTATTGTAAACTTCTGTCAACAAAAATCTTTTGCGCCCGCACAAATACTCGTACTCCGGCACGCAAATTCGTGTGTGTGTGTGTGTGTGTATGTGTGCCACATGTGTTTTTAGTTATTTGGTTGTTCCTGCAAATTGCTTTGCGGTGTGTGCAGCTCTCTTTCTCCCTCTCTAACTTTGATAAATATAAAAATTTTAATTAGTACTAAAAAAATAAAAAGTCCAGTGTTCAAACATGAAGCAAAACTCGTGTCCTGTCCTGTCCCATCCCGTAAAGTCCTTTGCAGGCTCCGTACTTTCCGTTTCAGGGGTATATTGGACAAGTTCAGGTGCAAAAATAAATAAATAAAATAAAAACCAAGTATTACCATGTATTTTCGACTCACTTTAGGAGGATTATTGGGTTACTCCTGCAGTAAGGGGTATCTTCTAGTCCCGTGTTTCTGTTTCACATTTAATGACCGCTCGTGTGAGTCAGCGAAATTTCCGCTATGGCTCGCGGCCCTTTAAAGTGGGCTTTAAAAAAGAAAAGGGAAATAAATCAAGGCAGCAAGGTTGATGTTGTTTGGCTTATCAAAAAAAAAAGGTGAAACACAGAACATCGTGATGTGGCATGGTCAGGTCCGTGCCATCTCGATAAGCATCAGGCGCCGGAACATAAATCACTTTACAAAGGAGAGCCGGCAATCTGCATCTATTTGATGCTCGAGACGTCCCTGATGCGGATATCAATTCATTAAATGATGCGAAACTCAATGAAATTAGCGAGTGGTGGCTTTGGCCCGGCGGAGAGTCGGTGTTGACAAGCCATCGCTAAGTAGACCATTACCAGGACACTCCAGGGCGCTCAAAGAACTTCAAACAGTGCTCGGCCATAATGCCGGCCCACAGAGGGTCGGCCGAGGTCGGTTCGGGGCAAAGGCGACTATGAAAACAAAATCCGCCACTAAGTAGCGGGTACTTATGACATAATAGCTTTCTCCCAAACAGTGGTTCAAAAGCGAAACTTTTTCGTAGAATGGCAACATTTGTCGTTCTATAAATAACTTTTTCTTTGAAAAAAATTAACTTTTTATTGACAAATAAAAGGAACTGTGAATTGGCAAGGGAAAATGATATATTCTATAATTAACATATGATTTACATCTGAATATTAATTTGTTTGCTAATTGGCCAGGTGGTCAAAGGACGAAGAAAAAACTGCAGACAAATAACTAAAGCCAATAAAGAATGATATATTGATGGATTGTTTTAATTGGCAGTCAATGCAGAGGAGGAACTAAGCCGCTTTGAATTATATTTTATGTCTATTTAATTGTTTCTCACTTTAAAGGGAAATAATGCTCAGACGAAGCTACAGATAGAATAGATTTCCGATAGTCTAATTTGTATGGGATGGGAATAGGATAAGGACTAATGCAATTCTAAGAATAGAATCCATTCTGGTCTATTATTCAGTATGGATGGTGATGGTTGATGATGGTCCGCCCACCACTGTGCCCATCAAGACACGTTTCAAGTCAATGCCGGGCCATGTCATCATTCACCTCACCTGTGCGCCTGCTTCCTCGTGCTGTTTTTCCTTTTAGCCATATTAATGTATAGTATGTGCTTCTGTGTGTGATTTGGAACATTTTAGGTAAATTAAAAAATAACATTCTTATTATTTTGATAGCACGCTTTTCGGGGAGGGCAGCGGCTGTTTGCTTGGCCGAAACAAGAATAATAACCTTAAACGATTCTTGTGAATTGAAAATTATTTAGAGTCGCTAATTTTGCTAAAAGCAAAGACCACTTACGAGCTCAAGACCACAGAACTTCAAAGGAGGAAAGGGCCAAACACTTGGCCCTGTTTGATCTGCATTAGCGTGTCCATGTGTCTGAATATTTCCAATCAGAGCCAGGCCATATATCATCATCAATTGTAGTCGAGAGGCTTGAGAGGCTGGCTGGTGGTCTTGGCCATTGACTTTGATGCCCTTTCGCCCCGAGAATACTGTTAACCCCAGACCCCTGCTGTAAATCCGGGGCGTTGAGCTGACAGTGACAAAGCAAATGTCAAATTAATTTGATGCCTTACTTAAGGCCCAACACCTACTCCTCTATCTCCATCTCCATCACCACCTTCATCTCCACCTCCATCCGGGAAGGAGCATGCAGACAGGTGCCGGACACAATTCACGGCACACGAGGGGGAAAGTGTAACTTCAAAAGGCACAAAGTGTCAAGCTATTTAACACGAAGTCCGAGAAGGAAACGTGGCTCACATCCAGAGACAGAAGCAGAGACAGTCGTCATCCAGGCTGCTGGTCACCTGGAATGCTGACTGTCAATTTCATTTACGTTTTCAATCGATTTATTGTGCCCGACCACAGTCCGGCCGGGAACACGCCCCACATACACACACACACACACACACACACACCACACACACACACATACACCACACAGGACTCGGCAGCAGACACTCAAAGGCAATATTGGTCAGATTTTTGACAGCTCAAATTGAATTTGCCTTTTGCTGCTGCCTTTTTGGCTGCGCCAGGAGTCAGGAAAAAAACAGAGAATTGTTGTTTGCCTCCACCACCTCCAAAAGGGGCAGGCACCGCACGAGGGTGTGGCCGGCTGTCAAGGTGTGAACACATTTGGCTTTTGTTTGCCGCCTGCCACACGACGCAGCAACGATTTGTCTCGCTTTTTTGATCGATTGTTTATCTCGCCACCCGGTCCCTGGGGGGAGGTGTCCTGGAGTCCCAGCAATCGGCTGACCGCACACATATTTGTCATACTTTTATTGTGCCTCCGTGGGGGAGGAGTTGTTTGCTTCTCAAGAAATCTGAAAATCAAGAAAAACTCGACACGCATATTCCCATATGCCCTTGCGCCTGGGATGGGTATTATAGACGGCATATTCTAGCAGAAGCTCACTATTTATTTACTTAATTAATTAAAAAGTATCTGCTTATAATGGATCAATACAGGAGGGGGGAACGAAATAAGACAGTGTTTAAAAATTGAATAATTGCCATAATTTCAAGGGATATTTGGGGGGATATGGTGTGGCAGAGGGAATTTTAATTATGGCATATGACCATATACGGCAAGCGGATAAGACGGAATCTACGTGTAAGTCTGGAAGGAATCGTTAAGTCCATTCTCTCACAAAGGAGTTTGGGCGTCCACTATTCGGGGAAAGAGCTCGTATTTACCATAAAGGTGGCCTATAAGTCTTAGCCCAGATCAAAGATGGTTTTTGAATAGATTCAATTAGAATTTTCTGCTCCACACACATGAACAATATTCCTATATCGGCCGCTACAACGAGACGTACCATACGGTGATGGCGAACTCTTTTGATGAATGGTAGAAAACCTTTAGCTTTATTCAACATTGCAGCCTTGTGATTGTCGAAGCACTGTTTGTGTTCGAAACGGACTCCAAGGTCATTCGTTCTCAATATTCCATCCATTGGAGGCCAAATGTAGGACAAGGGCGGCAGAAAGTCTTAAATTTACGTTTAGAATGATAAAAACAAGAAAGCTTATTCGTACGCCAAACTCATTTAACACTCTTTAAAGTTTAAACACATTTCAACTCTCATTTAAGTCGATTTAAAGGCCAATCTGAATCGCAGTAGGAGGGACATATTTTTATTTATTTATGTATTTATTATTTATTACGATATTATTAATATATTTAATATATTATTACGATTCTTTATTTTTATATTACATATATTGTAAACTTTCAATGGCACGATTTTATTATCCGTTCTTCCTTCTTGATTGTCATCTTCGTGTCTAGGGCAAGTATCGATATATCGAGTACAGTGGAGTTTCTTATAATACAATCAATAAGTAAATCCTAAACTAATATTCATATCTTAAAATATCAATATAAATATATACTTGATTCTCAATATTTTCTAAAACGAATTATTCGATCTTTAAAAAAAATTTGAATTAAATAGAAAGAAAACACATAATTTTTCATATCAAGATTTATTTATTTTACTGCTGAGGAACCTCTGATTACTGCTGTCAAATATTTGCTTAGCTTTCTAAAAATTAAACGAGGGGGAACGTTGTGAGTTGCAGCGGACACCGCAACTCTACAGTTATACCCGATACTAAGTCTGTATGGGTCTCCTCCGGCAGACGCCGCTAATATTGAACGACACGACAAAGAGTGCGTGCGAGAGAGGCAGAAAATCAGTCTGAGCGTCACGTCGGGCGCTGCGTAGCCACTGCAAATTGATTTGTTCCTATTGGCTATAAAAATGATCTGATCTGATCCAGATTCAGCAATCTGATAGATATGATCATTATCTATGATTCTGCGTTTTTAGTTTTCTCGAATGTGCAATATTGTGGATGCAACAGATTTTCGTCCTTTGTGGGGGCGGAAGGGGGTGGGGCGAAATTTTGAGATATACGTTTTAAAGTGAGATCTAACAGGAGTGCGGATACCAAATTTGGTTACTCTAGCCTTAATAGTCTCTGAGATTTGTGAATATCCCCAGATTTTCATCCTTTGTGGGGGCGGAAGGGGGTGTGGCGAAACAAACTCGTCTCGGTCCGATATGTAAAGAGTGTGGATACCAAATTTGGTTGCTCTAGCTTTTATAGTCTCTGAGATCTAGGCGCTAATGTTTTACTCTAAGCAAAGCCGGCTATGCTACGTGTGTGTTAGAGAGAGACAGGGCGAGAAAAAATGAAATTGTTTTCTTGATGCTGGCTATAATAATAATACGATCTTATTCAATTTCTGCAGTCTAAAAGATATGGTCATTCTCTACGATTCTGCGTTTTTTGTTTTCTCGTATCTTTAAAATTGTGGATGCCACAGATTTTCGTCCTTTGTGGGGGCGGAAGTGGGCGGGGCGAAGTTTTGAAATATTTTTGTAGCAGTGACATATCACAGAAGTCTGGATCCAAAACATCGTTGCTCTAGCTCTTATAGTCTTTGAGCACTAGGCGCTAATAGGGACGGACAGACGGACAGACGGACGGACGGACAGACGGACAGACGGACAGACAGACATGCCTCAATCGACTCGGCTATTGATGCTGATCAAGAATATATGTACTTTATGGGGTCGGAAACGATTCCTTCTGGACGTTACACACATCCACTTTTACCACAAATCTAATATACCCAATACTCATTTTGAGTATCGGGTATAACTACCGAGTATCGAGTTTCAAGCAACTCTGAAATAATTGTCCAAGCAAGTTTCCATCTTATTTCGACCATGTTGGTTTTTTAAGATTAGAAAAAAAAAGCTGACGTGATGAAAAAATCTGCCCATGGATTCGTGTTCAGGGCTTCAAAATACATAGAGATATGATACTACTCGGCCGATCGCCAGGGTTCGATCGTGTTTGCTTTTTCTAGGGATCGCCATTAGCAGTAGCCACCCCACATGACTTCCCTGCGGAGCTCTTGAAGTCTCATTCCCGACACTTGACAAAACATTAGAAAACTCATGTTTCATGATTATTTATTTATTTAGCTATGTTTCAATGCGATTATATTGTATGCCACATAGGAGGGTATATACCATGTTCAATGTTAATTGAGATTAGATTAGATTATAGACCGCTTTGAGTTCCTTTGTTGTCAGCAGCGCCAGTTTGGCGGGGCATAAATTCCTTGGTGCAGCGCATGTAGACGTCGGAGAGATGGATGAACTCGGACCAGAAGTCGGCCTTGGTGTACGGCAGCTCGAAGCAGGCGATGAAGCCAGCCATTAGCTTGTTGGCCTGGCTCTTGACCATAATGGCGGCATCCCGGTTGGCAGTGTGGGCCTCCGAACTCGCTGCGAAGCGGCACAGCAGGCGAATGGAGTCCACGGCCTCGAAGTTGCGCAGCAGCAGGAGCTGGCTGACGGGCATCTTGAGCAGCTGCTCGAAGGCGGCAAGCGCCTCGTCGTATTTCTTGTAGCTGATGGTCAGGCATCTGCGCAGCGTGTTGATTTCGCCTACAAACTGCCTCTCCACCCGCAGGGAGCTGCTCTCCTGGTGCAACTTACGCATGTAGGCCAGTTCGATTTCCCTCTGAGTGGGCGCTGGAGCGGCAACGGCAGCGGCGACGGCAGCGGCGACTCCGCTGGTAGAAGGAGCAGCAGCTGGGGCCGTGGCCGGGGCTGGGGCCGGGGCTGGGGCCGGGGCTGGGGCCGTGGCTGGGGCCGTGGCTGGGGCCGGGGCTGGGTTCACCGCCTGTGATGGATTTTGGGCGCCTGGATGCATCACCTCCCAGACATAGTTGATAATGTCAGTGTCGTTGCCGCCCATGAGCCGCTCGGTCATTAATATTGCCAAGCGAAAATCCTCGTAGTCCAGGGCTTCCTTGGTGACATATTTTTTCTTTTGTTGATCGTCGTAGGGCCAGATCTTGCGATAGCTAATTTTCTTGCAATCGTTAGTGCAAATAAACATGACGACTGCACTCAGCTCGTTCTTCCTAATGAGCCTGCCCGGCCATGGCATATATCCGCGATATTCCGCAAACACAATGTCTTCCACCTCGAATTTATCTGCCAAGAGAGCGTTATCCATCTTTGTAAGTGCCAACTGAACGAATGAATGCCACCAGAATGGAGCAAACTGCACAGAAAATGAATCAAGGACTGTGGTGGTGGTGTGGTGGCCGATTAGAATGAGATGAAACCAGTGCCTGTCTAGTGATGCTACATACCTCAAACGATGTTTAAAAGCAAAAGAAACCTCGAGAGTTTTTTTTTTCAAATCGGACAAGAATAAACACTAACGAACATTTGCAGCACTATTTTCTCGATAAACCAAACCGATTTTTCTAATAGATTTGGAAGTTTACAAATTTTAAATGAATTATGGTTTTTTTTCAAAGCTCAGAAAAAGTCTGAGAAAAAATGATTTTCTGTTTTTTCATATTTTATTTGTAAAGGTGCATTAATTAGGCGTCGTTTAAGGTTCAGTCTATGGATAAACAGCTAAGGTAAACATCCTTAAATCGCCGCTTTTAATTATTGTAGGCACCTCTGGCCCAGTGTTGGTTTTACTCTCCTCAGAATACGTTCCTCTTTTTTTTAAAAAAAAAAATATCAAAATTGCCACCGAACGATATAGCAATTGATGAAATACCGATAAGAAATATCGACGAAAATGCACATCACTAGTTGATAATGAACGGTACTGCCATTGTAGCTTTCCCACCAGCAAAAGAGCACAGCTATAGAGGCCTTGTGCAAGCCCCAACAGGTTAGAGCGAGTCCAAGCTAATGTCTGAAGAAATGCCAATTACGAATGAATGTCAATTTCATGCACATGCAAATACATTTTGCGTAAGCCTTTTCGCTTATGTGGGAGTGGGTGTGGGTGTATGTGTGTGTGGAGCATGCGTTAAATGAGACATAGAAATATGTGTTGTTTTTTTTTCATTTGTTTTTGGTTGCCATGGTTACGGCATGGGGGATGTGAATCATCTGAAGATACAAACAGCCCGTGGAATCTGCATTCAACAAGGTACAAAATGCACATAGAAATCTTCAATCAGTGTGTGCCTGGAAGCGGCAAGTGGCATGACGCAAATGCCAGCGGCAATCTGAGAGCTGAGAAGCTCTAAACATAAGAATTAGCCTTCGAATTTTATACCTGAATGACGTCTAATTAATGCACCTAGATGTACGAATTTTTCAGAGTTTTTAGTGTCTTAATTCCAAAAAAAAAAATGGCAACATTTATAGCAAAAAAAAATTACCAATTTTAAATTTTCTTTTGAAAGATTTACATTTCCAAAGCTGCACCATTAACCTTCCAAAAATAGGGCCAAAAATTGATAGCTACATTTAATAGCTTTTCAGAACTGCAAAAATCATAAAAACGAGGTGTAGCATATTCAATTTATATGAAAAAACGTAAGCCTACCTCCGAAAAAATCCTTCAAAAAATACCTATTTTTCTTTGAACAAAAATACATAATTCATTAAAAAATGTGGGAACCCCAAAGCTATCGGAAAAAGTGGATCTGGTGTGGGATAGCTGATATTAACGCTGATTTTTCCCTAATTTGCTTTTTTTATTTCAGCTTAAAGACAACTTCCTTGAATGCTGATTTGGTAAGTCTTGCAACTCATTTGAATAGCGTTTCAAGTTTTTTATGGCCTTAAGTACACGGTTTCCCGCAAGATGATCACCACAGAAGTCCCTCCATAAATCTGTACTTTTATGTAAAATTTTAAATGTCATTATCCCCCGTTCGGAGAGGAGTGCTAGGCGGCAGGGGAAATGTCTTTTTAGTGGACTCTTTGTTTGGGCTATAAATGCCGGCGTTTTAATGTGGTGGTCGCGTCCTAGCTGCTGGCCGCCATAATGGGGCACACACATTGGACAAATGGCCATGCAACATGTGGTGGCGTCGGCTACTTGTGGCATCTTCCTGTCCCTCTTCTAATTTGATTTATATTTATAAAGTTGCAATCATTTACTTTCGATTGCCGCGGTAATAATAAAGCGTCGTTACATTTAAATAATGACCAAGTCGGGCGTCGGTTAATGGTTATGAAAATTCAATTATAACCCCAGCCGCAGGATGATGGTCGTCTCCTTAATTCGCAGCATCTTTCCCCACTCACCACTCGCCACTCGCCACTTGGCAGTGTGCCTCTAGACCGCCTCCCAACCCACTCAAGGAGGCACGGCACATAAAACACGTGGCAAGATTAATTGTAGCCGGCTGTCGTACATTACAATGCGTATACGCGCTGTTGTACATGTGTAAATAAGGGACAAGAGAACCACCGACTGCCCTGCTCCCTGCTCCTGCTCCTGCTCTGCCCTGCTCTGCACTGGCGACTGCTTTTTTGGTCATCATATTTAATTCAAGCATACATTTTTGCACGCATATAAAAAAGGAGCCCGGGACAGAAGGAAGTAAAAAAGAATTAATACGTTTCGGTTAATTTATGTGGCCAGAGGGTGGGCCAGGGGTCGGACCGGACTGCCCTGCCTTGCCAGGGGTAGGCATGAAAAATAACCCGAGCTGGACGCAAACCAATGAGCCACAAACGACCGTGACGGAACGGGCCAGCAGTGTTGCGACGAGGACGATGAGGATGAGGATGAGGACGATGATGATGATGATAGCCACTGCTTTTGTCTCGTCACCCTTTTTGCCCTGGCTCTGTCCCTGGCCCTGGCTCTGGCCCTAGTCCTGTCTCCGACTCCTGCTCCTGTGCTGCTCCTGACCCTGTCTCTCCGGGCACCATTTGGCTGCCTTTTGTTATTGCACTGTTCGGGGTAATTACCAATGTATGCGAGGCGGGGGACAGGTGTCCGCGCAGCCTCGGCGCCGCTTTTAATTTGTCATAATTTTGCCATAGACTATCGTACACCGTACACCGTACACCGACACCGACACCGACTAATTAGCTAGGCCAGACCACCCACCAAAACAGAACTATTAAACACTCACCAGCCTCGGCGTTCTCCATGGCACAGCGGTCAAGTCTTGACGAACAACTGATCGGCCGACTTGTAGTCGCGGCTGTCGATACTGCAAGTGGAATATAATTCCTGCTGCTTATAGTTTAAACGAGGTGGAACGTTGTGAGTTGCTGCGGACACCGCAACTCTACAGTTATACCCGATACTAAGTCAGTATGGCTCTCCTGCGGCAGACGCCGCTAATATTGAACGACACGACAAAGAGTGCGTGCGAGAGAGACAGAAAATCAGTCTGAGCGTGACGTCGGGGGCTGCGTAGCCAGTGCAAATTGATTTGTTCCTTTTGGCTATAAAAATGATCTGATCTGATCCAGATTCAGCAATCTGATAGATATGGTCATTATCTATGATTCTGCGTTTTTAGTTTTCTCGAATGTGCAATATTGTGGATGCAACAGATTTTCGTCCTTTGTGGGGGCGGAAGGGGGTGGGGCGAAATTTTGAGATATACGTTTTAAAGTGAGATCTAACAGGAGTGCGGATACCAAATTTGGTTACTCTAGCCTTAATAGTCTCTGAGATTTGTGAATATCCCCAGATTTTCATCCTTTGCGGGGGCGGAAGGGGGTGTGGCGAAATTTTGAAACAAACTCGTCTCGGTCCGATATATAAGGAGTGTGGATACCAAATTTGGTTGCTCTAGCTTTTATAGTCTCTGAGATCTAGGCGCTAATGTTTTACTCTAAGCAAAGCCGGCTATGCTACGTGTGTGTTAGAGAGAGACAGGGCGAGAAAAAATGAAATTGTTTTCTTGATGCTGGCTATAATAATAATACGATCTTATTCAAACTCTGCAGTCTAAAAGATATGGTCATTCTCTACGATTCTGCGTTTTTGGTTTTCTCGTATCTTTAAAATTGTGGATGCCACAGATTTTCGTCCTTTGTGGGGGCGGAAGTGGGCGGGGCGAAGTTTTTAAATATTTTTGTAGCAGTGACATATAATAGAAGTCTGGATCCAAAACATCGTTGCTCTAGCTCTTATAGTCTTCGAGCACTAGGCGCTAATAGGGACGGACAGACGGACGGACGGACGGACGGACGGACGGACAGACGGACAGACAGACAGGGCTCAATCGACTCGGCTATTGATGCTGATCAAGAATATATATACTTTATGGGGTCGGAAACGATTCCTTCTGGACGTTACACACATCCACTTTTACCACAAATCTAATATACCCCAATACTCATTTTGAGTATCGGATATAAAAACAATTGCGTTTTCTCAGTAACATAATAGAGGGGGACTTTGTTTACTTACTTGGGTTTCAATCCGTTGAATGCGCTCCGAATGAGGGGGCATGAGCTGTTGCTGACTGTTGATTATTGCCGGCGTCAGCAGTCTCTTGTTTAATCATCACTACCCAAACCGACGACATAAACCATAATCTCGATGATAAACTCAACACAGAGCGAAACCCACTTAATTTTTCAGCCAATAAACCCAAAACACCGACAGCTCCAGCAGCAACAACAACACCAACACCAACACCAAACAGAGACGCCGCAGAGCAACTCTCAGCAGAAATGGAACGAGCAGCTTCCTTTCACATTCACATAATCAACTGGTGCAACCGTAGAACCGAAACCACATAAATCAATGTCTGAGGGCGGGCTGGTGGCCAGAATTTCTAGGGACTGGCACCCAACTCTCAACGGATTCCGAGCCATTTCCTTTGGCTGTGACAGAAATTGCAAAATATTTGATTTGTTCTTATTTAATTTGAGCATTTTCGGGGGCCGCACGCACGCATTTGCCAAAGGCAGACGAGAGCAGGGTCCCCAAAACCGCAGGGCACACACATAGGTAGATGGATACATGTGGATACATGTGGATACTCCTCCATTGATTGGCATAAGATTGCCAGCAGAGGACAGGCCGGAGGGCAGAGGCAAGCCATGGTCAAAGCCCCCTCCAACCGTAGCCATCCCCGAGTGCGTTGTGCAGCTTTCGAGTGATGTCAGGCCTACCCTTAGACGTCATCATTGATGCCTGATGAATGGGGGCCGGTCGGCGGGAAGGGGCGAGAGGCTGCTGCTTTTGGCCATCAACGAAGCTCTGGCCATGTTCATGTTCAATTAGTGCAACGGCACTGCACTTTGTCCATATAAAATGCCTGCGAGTCTAATTAATTACTACACGAGTCAGATACAGATACAGATACATTGGGGGGGAGAGAGAGAGAGAGGGAAGGGATCTGTCGGGCCAGACCGCAGCCTGTCATCCATCTGTCTATCCTTGTATCCTGTGACTGATTTCAATGGACCCTAACAGCAGCAGCAGCATTATTAGGCCATGTCTATGTCCGGCATTGGTTTCTGTCGCCCCCGCCCCCGCCCACAGCTAATAGCGAAACAGTATCCACAAGGCCCCCTAAAATGGAGAGCGGATCAAATTTTGTATTTTGACTAGCGGCTAAATATTTGCCATTGTATTTTATGCGTATTGTACATGTCGTTGGCTGCGATTATAATCAAGGGGCTGCTGTGGGGCTGCTGTTGAAAAGGAAATGCATACCCTGCCATCACAGCCGTGATGCATGCCTCTTCCCAATCAATTTCGGTGGCACCAAACGGGGAGAGGCGTACCGACAGCCCGGATACTCTCTGGCAGATCGTTCGTCGCACTGGCACTGGAGTCTGCGGCCAAAAGATATGCCCTTTTGCAGAGTTACAGAGTAGATAAAGTAGAAAATTGTTGCAGCCAATTTGCATATTGAATTACATTCATTGTTGATGCTTGCGTGCGTTTAATCCGGCAGTACCTCTGGCAGTACCCCTTCGGAACCTTCGGAAAAGGGCTTGAAGGGGGGGTGGCAGGGCCTTTCATGTCAAACAAAAACCGCCGTCATATGTGGGGGTGGGCGGAAGGCTGCGACTGGGGGCTGGCAAAGAGTTGTCATTGTCCCCTTTAGTTATTTATTTTTACAACATTTTCTCCCCAGTGTTATATTTTTTTGACGCTTCTGAGTGACGCTGACAATGCTGGCAATTGACAGCCGCCACATGCCACATGCCAAGGCAGCGGCCATAAAATATTCAGTTATGGCAACAAAGGACTACAAAATACGAGTACTCTCCTGCCCTCTGGAATATTACTCTTCTCTCGTCAGACTGACTTTTCTCTCCCACACAAAAATGTTGCCTCTTCTACGTCTGGCCTCAATTTGGCATGCAAATAAATTGGCTGAAAATGCAAGTAACTATTGTTGGAGTAAGTCGCTGGGTGGCTGGGTGGTGGGTTTCCCCCGGGAATTTGTGATGCTTACTGCACTGAGTAGAATTAAATGAAAGGGGATTGGGGGGGCGCCAGAGCCCTATTAAAACCTGGAAAATATTACCAAAATATATGGAATCGCTCTCATAATTGGGCTCCATAGAAATTGGGTCTTACATTAGTGGCGGATCATTATTTGTATTGTTATGGAGGACTCTTGTTATTTCTGGCAATTTTTGGTATTTATCTGGTCAAGAATTTGTGAAAAATTCAGGGAAATGTAGTTTAAAAATTGCTAGAAAATAAATAAGCTCCGCTTGAAATAGTCGAGAAATTAATAATAAATAAAATAATAAAGTAATGAATAGTTCCTTCTGATAGAAGTTGCCTCGAACCTCCACGTAATCAGCACTATGATTTTTGTTATTCTTACGGAAGGAAGGGTCTTCCAACCAAATAAATGTTTAGCTATGGAGTTTCGGTGCATACGGAATTGTGTGGTTTATATACAGTGACGAAAAAAATTTTTGGCACAGTAAGCTTTTTAAACTTTCGGTCCACTGTGTGACCCTTGGAATGAAAATAGATCGTAAAAAGTATATTGTTCAAAGAGATTAAAGTATTTATTATACATAAACAAAAAACTTATTTCAAAAACTTAAAAATAGTAATAGTAAAAAAGAAAAAACTAAAAAATACGGCATATTTCGATGAACAAAATTATTGGCACACCCCAAGAAAAACTTAAAAATAAGATATTTCAAAAATATTTAATATTTGGTGTTTAAATCCTTAGCCTAAATGACGGCCGGTATAGTTTGTATAGTTTCCTCCCCTATAATTTCCCATTTTTCCCTTAAGGCTTGCTTTAGGTCGGCTTTTGTCCTTATAGCCCGCTTTCTAATGCGCCTATCCAATTCCTCCCTCGTCACTGTACAGCTTTTAATGCTTATTTAGGTCTACAGATATCTTATGGGTTATTACTCCTATAATGTATTTTTATCATTCTTATTCATAGGTGCATCCTACTGCCTGTTGCATATTTATTTGGGTCAGCAGTGCAATTTCCACTCAAAATCCTAGCGTCTTATGGCCCACAAATACAAGTCTGACTATCTCCAATATAATCCAGCGCGGAGTGGTTTGGAACAACACGTAAAAAAACCCCCGTTCAATAAAGTCTCTCTGTTTTATATTCGCAATCCGGAAACTACGAACCGTAGAAACGTAACCATATGCTAGATATAAAAAACATAGATTATTCATCGTATACGAACCTACAGAGTCGATTGATTGATTGGTGATTGGAATTCCACGACGCTCTCATTTTCTTCATTAGACTTCCATGCCTTTTCCCTTGGGTTCCATAATCGTTTCCATTGTCCCCTATCATTCGCATTTTTTATGTCTTTGAAATATAATACTCGTAAACATTTGGATACTCATATACCTTTGCACAGAGAGGTCTAAAAGAAAATGATTCTCTATTCTTTTTGTGTATTATTGAATGAGGAACTTGGGACCCTGTGAATCCGAAGAATACACCAAATTGTCTTCAGTTCTCCCAATCCTTTTAATCCCTGATTTATAGCCACACCTAATTCCATTGCATAAAGTACTTATCCCATGAGCATTGCTCCACATATCCATTAAAAAGGCAAACTTTGGCAGCACGAAGCGAAATCTTTCGCCTGCAAATGGAATTACATCAAGTTGTTGGCTGGGCCCAACTTTTGCTCGGGTGATAATCAAGCCAATTTGCCAATGAGCAGAATGCTAAAACAATTAAGATTCAATTTGGAAGTTCTTCAAGCTGTACATTTCCTGGAGTGACAATTTGAGCCCGGGCCAAGAAGCTGGGCCAGAACTGGTTCATGTCCATGCAGTAGCAGGGTCGATTCGGGTTAAGACCATTTGGCCAAAAAAGCATTACAAGGATTTAATTTAAAAGTTTGCAACACTTGGCTGGCCAGGGGGAGGGGGGGGGGGGGGGTGGGTATGCGGAGAGGTGCTTTGTGCGGCAGATGGGGCAATTAAAGCATGGGGCATGCAGCAAATGAAATTTTTAACTTAATATAGAAAACGATTCGGTGAATGAATTGCCTTTTTGGCCAGCCATATTTCTTCTCATTTTTTGTTCCGTTTTGTAATTTGAGTTGCAGCAAAGAGAGGAGTGCTGCTGCCACTGCCACTGCTGCTGAGAAAAGTTAGTTTTTCGGGGATGAAGCACATTAATTAGAAGCTGCCACGCTCGGCAGACACGCGTCCAGGTGCCTAAAAAGTTGCCCAACGTGCAACATGCTCCGTGGAAAGAGCAAAACTTTCTCGGTTTGTGTTGCGTTTGAGTTTGACTTGAAGTTGAAGTTGATTTTTCTATATATACTCGTACCTACTTATGCTACCTGCTGCATCCCGCACACACATACGATATGTGTGTAGCTACATATCCGTACAGTTTTTGTTGTTGTGGAATTGCCTGCGAGAGGTTGCTTTTAATTAGGGCCGCCGTCATGCGCCATGCACTTAAGTCCTGCGAGGAGTACGAGTATCGGGAGCAGTGGCAGTGGCAGTGGCAGTGGCAGGAGTGGCAGGAGTGGCAGTGCACTCTGTATCAGCCAGCATCATTAGCAGTCGCTGCCTGACTGCCGACAAGGTGTTAACTTTTAAACGTAACATTTAATTTTCGCTAAAAGCGCAGAAATAAAACATATGCACACACAGGGGCGGCTCCCATTTGTAGGGGAGAGGAGTGGGAATGGTAGTGGGGGGGCTGCCCTGTTATAAATAACGTAATCTTCACGCACGTAATTCAAATGTGGCGGATGGGCGTGTCTGGCCGCCGTTGCGTCTCATTTAGCGCACGTAACCAAATAATGACCCCAAATGATGCTCCTGCCTGATGACCCACGCGGCGTATACATAACGCTCGCAGAGGGGCCGAGAGCGGAACAGGACTCTATGGCAGGGCCCTCCTAACGACTAGCAGACACCCCCTGAATGGGTTCAGTAGTTCTGGTGCAATCTGTCGATCACATATTCCAGCTGTTGTCCAAAAATCCTCCCACAATAAGGTGCCAGAGAACATGGTTTTCTTTGTGCTCCTTTTAATGACGATCTGAGCGGTATAATTCTTGGATTATAAGAATATTAAAGTACCTAGATTGGAGTTCTATACGCTTAAAATTGTGATTACCTAACAGGGGTTTTTTTTGGCATTCTAAAGACTTAAAGTTCTGTAAAAAGACAATGGTTTCACATAAATTTTGACATTAATATGTTAATATTTGATCTAAAGATCTCTTAATTGTATTACAAAAGTCTGGGGTCGATATTTGACTCATATCGGCGTGAGCAAGCGAAGCGAGTGAGCCAGGGGTTGGCGCATCAGCGCAGCGAGTGTGCATTGGGCTTGCCGCCTATTTAAAATAATTATATTTATTTAAAAATGAAATATATTTTATATTTAAAAGAAATTTTCTCTTAATTTCCTATCAAAAAAATTGTTTTACATTTAGACTTATTAAAAAGAATTTCTAAAAAAATGTATGTTTGTATTTCAAAGCCGAATATTTATTTTAAATTTGGTTGTGTTTCTCTGAGTTTAGTCTCGAGTTCTGTATCTTTAAAACTGTGATTATTTTTCGTTAACTTAGATTCCAGATATTCCTATTTTTCAAGGCCTGTCCCATACGTTTCTGCAAACACAGCATACCCCTTTGGAGCCCCTTTAGATACCCCGTACAAAAAAGTAAACTGCGTGCGTATTGTAAATAAAATAAAATGTAACGAAACGAAGCGAAATGTTTTATCAACGTGCCGGAGCGCACTAAACACAGTACCCCCGTCCCCCGCCGGACTCAAACCCCCCAGGAGCATCCTGGAGCCAGAGCAGAGCTGTCCATCTGACAGATGGTTGCGCTGACCAGAGTGGAGGCTTGTGGTGCCCCCCCCTCTATCAGAGGCCTTTGTCTCTCTCCCTGTGGCTGATTATCGCTTCTCGTTCATGTGATATTTGTTGTTGTAATTGTTTTGGGAGAGGGAAGGACGGAACGGCGCGTTAGATACTCGCACTCGGACAGCAGAGAAACAGGAAGATAGATTGCAATTGCCACAGGCCATTACCGAATGCGGGCGGAGAGCGGTGGGGAGTGGGGAGCAGAAAATTTCTTGTCATTAAATTAAAAATAAACGACAATATTTTATGCGCCTATAAATGTGCAGGACGGCACACACAAAACGCCTGTCTCGTAACAGGGAAAGCGAGCAGCTGTTGGAATTTATTTATGCGATTTCTTGCCGTAGTAGTTACACTTTTAATGTAGGGGGGAGGTACCCCCCTCTGCTACACAGGTGTGTGTTCGTGGAAGGAGTTTACACGGGCTCGAGAGTGGGATAGAAAAGATAGAAAGATGCCTAAGCCGATGTAAGAAGAATTTATATCTGCTAGATGCATCCAAGGATACGCTCTCGAGCACGGCCCAGGCTCCGGAGTCGTAAATTATGATTAATTTACAGAAGAAGGCTTAGCAAATTGACATTTTGCAATTGCATCTCAAAGATACACACAGGCACGTGCGCTTCCCGCAGATTATTTTGTACAGAAACCTTTTAAATATTGAAATATGTTTTCTCTGCACATTACACTGGTGCTCATCTATGATTTAATTCTACTTAGATACTTTTGTATCTCAAAGATGTTTTTTTTACAAAAATAGTCTTTTTTCTAAAGAAAATGTCGTTCATTGCTGTAACTTTTTCGTCTCAAATATGATTGTATCTCTAAGATACTTTTTTGTGTTATGATTAGCCCCAAAGATACATTCAAATAGTATACCTGCAGAACTGTAGATATATGTTTTGATTGTAGATACGTTTACATCTAGACAATACATTCGCATTCGTATCTTGCAGATACATTTCTTTGCCTGAATAATTTTGAATACCATCGATGGCTGAAAAGTATCTCCACATATTTTATACATTTTTGTGTATTTTTCTCATCTGAGTATCTTACAGATACTTACTTCCCTAGTCACTGCTTGGCTTGCAAGATACTCGCTTAAATCCCACAGTCTGCATCTCCATCTTCCATTTTCGCAGTTATTTTTGCAAGACTTCTCTGCATCCGACAGATACACCACAAACTTACATCGCACAGATACACATGTGTATCTGTGTGCTGGTCTGCAGATACTTTTGCAGCTTCTGCCGCTCCGCCCATTGATAAAATCCAATAAATAAAGCTCAAAAGTAAAATAAATCTTCTCATGGGTCTTTACAATGCAATCCTAATCCTACGCCTCCACCTCCGCCTCCGCCTCCATCTGCTCCTCCCCCTGCTCCTGGTATCTCCAGACGGGCATTCTTGAAGGGTTTCAGCTCCTCGTCCGGCAGCTGGAGCTGCTGCTGCTCCTGCGGCTCGTTCCATGGCTGGGTCACGGCTGTGCCCCAAATCAAATAGATCACATTGCCGGCGAAGAGGACGCCGGCCGCCAGGCTGAAGACCAGCTGCCACTCGCTGCGCTGCGTGGCGTCCGTCACCAGCACGCCCACGACGAGGGGCGTGCACAGGGCCACCAGGTTGGTGAAGGTGCTCAGGATGCCGGCGAGGATGCCGGCATGGTTGGGCGACAGGTCAATCGTGTTCAGCTCGCTGCCTATGGTCGCCGCACTGCTGACGCCCACGCTCAGCGTGACGAGGAGCAGGGCCAGCGACTTCTGGTCCACGCCCACGAACCCCACGGCCAGCATTATGGAGGCGGGCGCCCACAGGGCGATGCTGTTGTACGTCTTTCGCAGGGCCGTCAGGCTGAGGCACTTGTACTGCAGCAGGGTGTCCGCCACGATCAGGTACACGTAGCACATGGCCCACATCAGCAGGAAGGGCAGGGCCGAGAACACAGCATTGCTCTGCATCTCGAGGCGCAGGACCCCGCTGAGGTAGGCCGGCAGCTCGGCCTGCATGGTGGCCAGGCCCCAGGTGTCGGCGCAGCGGGCACACAGGAGCGCGTAGAACGGCGCCGAGGTGAAGATGCCCCGCCAGGGAATGACGCGACGTCGCTCTCTCTTCTTGGAGCTCATCTGCATCTGCAGATCACCCATGATGTACTCCTTCTCGGCCTGGCCAATGAAGCGGGTCTCGCTGGCCCGGTTGGCGCCCAGCAGCAGCCACAGCAGGCACCAGCAGAGGGCCAGGCCCGAGGAGGCATAGCTGATGCCCGGCCAGCCCAGCGGCGAGCTGGCTATCGTCCCGGCCGCGTACATGGCCAGGACATTGCCGCAGTCGAAGCCCGTGTAGGCGAAGGCCCCCAGCCGCGTCCGCTCCGACTCCGGCGCCCAGTTGGCCAGATGCTGGTGGATGCAGGGCCACGTCACCTGGCACAGGCCCTGGAGCAGCCGGATCAGGCAGAAGGCCTGCCAGCCCGCCGCATAGATGCTGTGCGGCGTGGCGGCACTGAGCAGCGCCGAGCCCAGGGTGCCCCAGAGGAGCACGGCCTTCGAGCCGAACCGCTTGCACAGGTAGCCGGCGGGGAACTGGGCCAGCGTGGAGCCCCAGTAGAAGCTGGACAGGATGTAGGACTTCTCGGACTCCGTCCAGTTGTAGTGCTGCAAGAGGGAGACCGCATTGTGAGGGGGCTGCCAACGGTGGCTGCTTCGCTTACCCACGGGCGTGTCCTCATTGATCGATGTGGCATTGGTCATGGCCACCACGGTGACGCCCACATTCAGCTGAAGGATTGTGTTGGCCGCCAGTCCAATGAAAAGCAGAGCGGCCTGCAGATGCCGCAGTCCAAGGCGTGGCACTGTCCACGGGATGAACGATTAATAAAGGGGATTCACTGGACTCTCTCTCTCTCTCTGTCACTCACCCTTTTCGAGATCCTCCTCCATGGCAGTTCCTGATTTAAATGTGATTCTGATTATAATTCTCTTGGCAATTCTTTGGCATTTGGCTAGCCCTTTGGAAGCTGGAAAGGTACAAATCTATGAGATTTGGTTGCCTATTTGCAGTTGGGGCTTAAACGGCAATTATTTCTGGGAATGAGATAATTTTTATGGCCCATAAAGATAGCTGGGAATATCATATATGGGTATGGAAAAATTTAAAGGTAATAAAACAGGATTTACATATACTTTCGTCACGGTATTACTTGAAATATTTGAAAGGTAATTTCATTGCCTTTGAAAAAGAATTCTCCATAGAAAAACTCTCGTTTATTGAATCAAACTTTGAGCTATTTCTGAATGGATTTAAAAGATCCTAACTTGTGGTTTCTTGAGTTTTAAAATCAGAAATATTCATCAAAAATATAATATTATTTTTTTATGGTCATATTTTCCCTTATTATTATCTGCTATAAGAAAGCTGATTCAAGATACAAGTTCTTCCACAAAGTCTGTCTAACATATTCAATTGTCTTAAAAAAAGCCCCGAAAAATTAACCAAAATCGGCTAATGGTATATTTTTTAACTTTCATTAACCCAAGAAAATTTGCCTAATTTTCAAAAATTTAATTTAAAAAAAATTATCTATATTTTTGGTTCAAATCAAAACCATTTTTAGGAGTTATCAATGCATAATATTTAAAAATTAATCACATTTAAATATGGCCTCAGGTTATGCTGGAATCGGCTTTTCAATGGGTGGCCGGGAAAACCACTTATTTTGTTGTCACATGGGAATACACTGTGTTTTTTGGCATTATCTTGGATTAGAATTAGGATAAATAGGACTTAAAAGTTAGGTATATTTTCAGAAGAGAAAAACCGCTTTATTTTTTACGTTTTTTCACTTTAAATTTGTACGATTTTGGAGTGCCACATCATGGAAATTCCCAGGGAAATGTTTTGGTTTCCACTATGAGATGTGGTGTTCCCTTTCTGAGAGAGAATATTCCATAGAATTCTAATATTCCATAGATTCTACTCGAATCGTTTTTGGAACCATTTGAAGCTATTTCTGTATAGATTTGCAAGATCAAAACTCTTTCTTGAGGTTTTCAACTCACTTGAATCATATCTATCAGAAAATGATTCAATCTTGTGTTCAAGTGGATACTTTTACTGAGGACACAATTCTCCTTCGTTCTCTTCGTTTTCGATCAACAAATCAATTGAAGTTCCCCTTTATTGAAGTCATGACCCAAACAAAGTTCGTACAAATCTTGAATGCCGATCACTTAAGATTCTGGAGTCATCAGTTCTTGTGGACAAAGTATGAATATTTCTCCACTTAAGAACTGCTGAAGTGGACATCTTTTATCAAGAAACAATGCCACATTCCAGTGCAACAATAAACCCTAGATCTGGTTTGTTTATGGAAAAATCTGCCACAATTTTTTGTTGATCTAAACATGTTCCATGTTCTATGGGGAAGCTTGGCAGCGTGTTTGCTGGAGCGGAACATTGTCGAAGGCTGAACGATTTAATGAACATTTCTGGGCTCAGTTGAGGTCATCCGAGGGGGCCTAAAAATAGGGACAGACATATCCTAATCAGATTGATGATGGCGGAGGCAGCCGTCCGTATTTCGGCATATTTTGCTGGCACAAAAATTCCACTGCAGAACTGGGGAGGAGATTTTCGATGTTGCCTCTGTTGCCGGTGCACTTTGTCCGGACAAACAGCGCCGCACACGGACACAAAAACAGACACTGGGAGCCCTTCATCCGGATATTGCTGCCATGAAAATTCTCTTGTTGGTTTGTTATTTTTTTTGGATATGTTTTTGGGTTTGTTATTTCCAGAAATTTTTGGTTCTGTTTGCTTCGAGTCCCCAGCAGGTCCTGGGCTCTGAATCTGGCTTTGGGTCCTGTCTGGGGCTCCTCCAGTTATGGTCGTGTGTAAATTTTCTCGATAATACGCAACGCAGCAGCAACAAAAAAATACAGAGAGGAGAAATAAACAAAACGAGAGAGCGGGAGAGCGGCAGAGAGTGAAACTGAATACAAATCTCGGCATTTACAATTGTATCTGTGCGGCTAACAAGATACTTTTCAGTACGAGAGTGCACACACGCCCACCCACCCACCCACCCATCCGCCCACTCTTTTTCAATTGTTCTAATAGTTGGACAATCGACAGAGGCGCCCCAAAAGTAGGGGAGTGGGCGCTTCATTTGTCCACCTTTGACGAAAATAGTAACAGATTCGAGCGACTAGCGACTACCGACTAGCAGAATGATCTATATTCTGAATGAAAATCGAACAGAAAAAGATAAAGATACATCCGACAGACCTTTTATTTCCAGGCCTCGATGGTTGCCAAAGCATTTTATCGCTTTCTTTCGCTAGCCAGAGACATAATCGCTTTTGTTTTAGTTTTGATGTACTTTTTATCTTATCTCGATGGAAATTGTTTAACAGATAGACCATAAAATATATGTATATTGAGGAGTCTATGAAAGTTGAAGACTTTGTGGATGGTTTGGACTTGGGCATACCCTCCCAAGGAACTGAAAGCTCTTTAATAAAACAAATATTGCCTTATATAAAATGGGTTTTATATATTCCTAATTATGTCTTTGGATAAAGCCATTAAAGATTTAACGTCTTACAGCCAGACTTTTTCTTACACAAAATATAAGAAAAAAATAACTTAGAAACGTTTAAATTGGTAGAAAACTTCAACTTTATCTTGATATATCTCCACTTATAGCCATTGTATGGTCACAAATTAAAAATCTTATGAAAGGCCAGACATTTCTCTTTGAAAATCATTAATTTTTGTGGATTTCAGAGATGCAGATTCCCAGTGAAAACTATGAGATACCACAAGGCGGTTTTTGAATGTTTTTGGGTTTAGTTTCCAGATTCAAAGTATCTACAATCTAATTTTTGGTGTGGTGCCAACTGCAATCCAAAAGATACATTTAATTGCCTTGTGTAATTATTTTTTATTTAATTTTTATAAATAAATGATGACAATTTTGTGTCATTCTGAGCATTACCCTGTTCTAATCTCTATGGAATTTCATGGACACATGGACAAGGGGTATACTTATGACTGTATAAAATTTGAATGGAATATCTCGAGCCAAGCTTTTCTCGGGCTTTTCCCTTGGCAATGACGAATGCAGCACACCCCTAACACCTGTTGAATACCCTGTAGAAAAAACAATCAATTCAATGGCTTGTGTCCTTGGTTGTGTGCGTGTGTCTGTGCGTGTGTGTGTGGGGTTTTATGAGTAAAAGGCCCATTCTTTTGGGGGGCCCATTGTGCAAATATTTGCACATTCGAATAGTTTTGTTTGCATTTTAGTTCGCATTTTGCAAATTACTCTCAGCCCGAAAACCCCTCCCCACCCCCCTTCTTTTGGCCAAAAGAATTTGCTGTCAGCAGCAGAGGGGGCTGGGGGGAGGGGAGGGCAGATCCCCAACGATCTTTGAGGGCTCTTACATATGTACGAGTATTTTGTTGAGTATTTTATACGAAATTTATTAAAAACAAATCGGATACAATGCCATTTAGATTTAGATATTTTGTTTCTTGGTTTCGTTTTAAATCAGAAAATAAATTTCGGCACACACACACACACACACACAGAGGTACTCCGACAACATTGTTGATTAAGTTATAAATAAATTGTATTCAGATTCACTTGTTTCCAATAGTTAAAAGAGTCAGAATCAGATTCATAGATTCACAGAACATTCGTTCAACTGCTTGCAGCACCACGTTGTACGTACACTTTGTTATTTCGATACAATGTAGATGTTTATTACAATGTTTTGTTGTTTTTTTATTTTCTATTAATAACGATTTTTAATTTAGTTTTACTTTGCCTCTGGCTGGCCCGCTGCTCGCGATCGCTCGTTCTGTTTGTGTTTGCGCGCTTCGGGCGAATGTGAGTGTGCGAATGGATTCAGTTCTATCACCCGTAATTGCCAGCGAATCAATTCGAGTCGCCATCGTGAGGCGCGTCACGCGTGAGGCCCTACAAAAGCAAGATAATAATGTTTGCTTTGGGCTTAAACGGTTTCTTTTATCGCAAATTACTGTCTTTTGTGTGGCCTATGTGTTTGCTTAACCTTAAAATGTCGTAAACTTTTCACCAATTGCCGCATTTTCTCGATTTGTTTTTGATACTGAAGAAATTCAAATTCAAAACAAACCGCCATACACATTCCTCGCTGACACAAGATCACTGCTATAGCACTCGCACAACAGATGATCACGAGAGCGTGATGTAGCATGAGCATATTTCTCTCTCTCGCAAAACTCATCCAACGACACGCAAAGCTGAGCGAACACTCATAAAATGGGATTCACACTCAAACAATCTCAGCCATAAGCGCCAGCCATAAAATCAATATTATAATGTTTATTTTAAATATTTGATATTTTTCCAACGAAAACATCCATATTAAAAGATAGTTAGCTCTCACTCGGTGCCGCTCTCTGCCACCTTTCAATGTAATTTTTAGGTAAAGCACATAGGGTATAGAAAGTTCCATACTCAATACCCTGCAACCGGCAAATTCAAAGTTTCCACTCAAATTGATCGAAACTCACAGTTGACACGAAAAAATGAGGAGAGAGCGTCTTCAACATTTTGAAGCTCCAGCAACATTTAAACGGCCTTGCCGCCCGCCCCGAAAATCGTGATCGTGAATGAAACATCGGCCGCGAGCAATGAAACAACAAAATACTGTCGAATGTTATTCTAAATTCAGAAAAGTGCGTTAATATACCCCACAAAAACAAACAAAGTGGTCGTGTATGAAACATCGGCCCCGCTATCGATATATCCCCACAACAACAACGAGCGGCGTTTTTGACGGTTGAGTTTCTGGTGTGTGTGCGTGTTTCGGTGGAAAACAAAAACAAAACAGCCGCGAAAAGTGTTCAATTGGATTGAAATTGATTTCATGTTCATTTGAAAATCCCCGTAAACGCATGTGCCCGCTAAACCCGCGACAGCCGTGAAAGATCAGCCAAAAGGGCAAAAATTACTTAGTAGTTGATAGATCGCGAAACGCAAAAGCGCGTCAACAATTACAGTTAAACTAGAAGGGTCGCGTCGTCGTCGCCGCCGCCACTCTGCCCCGCCGCCGCCCACAAATCGACGTCATTTTATCATATTTGTGTGAGTGCTTAAATTGTTTAAACAAACACACAAGCAACAAAAGCCGCTGGGCAATCATTCCTCGTGCGTGTTCAACTCTGAAATTGAAATTTAAATACGTATGAAAGAAGGCAGTTATAAAAAAGGGCAACAGCAACAAATTAACTAAAGCTGTGTGTGAAATCGTGTGCAAAGGAAAGAAGTGAAAGGCAGAAGGATCGAGTGAGGAGCGAAAGAGGCAGATTGGCAAAGAATACGGCATAAGGAAGGAAAGGAAGAGTGCGATAGGAAGCGTGCTCTGTGAATTTTGGTCTAAGGGTTGGTCTGAGAGGGGAACAGTGCGAATGGAAGCATAGCTGGGCAGGGTGTAAAAAAAGGAAATTAGAATGAACAAGGAGCTAGGGAGAACAAAGCTGCGACCCATAAGAAAGCTGTGCTAGGGAAGATTCCCGCAATAAGTTTAAAGCAATGCAAAACGCGTCAGGGTGTGGGAAGGGTACCAAGGAAAGCAGTGTGATCACCAAAAGTAAGAAATAAAGGAAAAGAAGGCTGTAGAATATAGGACACAAAAATGGGCTTAAAAGCCAGAAGTGATCTCCAAGAATGTGAAAGAATCCAATAAAAAAGCGACAAAAACAGAGAGAACAAAAACTTTTTACCGCCAAATGCAGGCCGGGCGCTCATAAAAAAAACTCAATTATAATTTAATAACAGTTCAATTTGAGTTTGAGTCAGTGCAGTGAGTGTCGAATCCCCCTGCACAACGCACAACGCCCCTGTGCAATTTATGTCATCTCGGCAACATTTCCTTGTCGGTCGCTTTTCGGTAGGTTTTTTTCCGTGTGTCCACTGGTATTTTTCGCGGCGTATTGTCTCTGGTAAAAAGCTGCACGCTGTGGTGCGGATAGCAGTGGGGTGTTGGGCTGGTCACCTGGTCAGGAAGTCCGCCTTTTAGTGGAACACGCGCTATCCATCGCATTGTCCAAGGAAAATGGAAACAGACTGCCAGTGTGTGGCGTTATTCGTTTTTGTATTTCTAATTGTACTCGTTTTAGAGTGAATGTCTGCTCCTTGATACCCTGCATACACTTGGGGTTTACATACCATGCCACGCCTTCTATTGCTGCCTCAACTTGCGAAAAAAATGTGGTGAAAGATCTACCTATAAGCCACACGAACTTCAAAGCCCTTTGTGCCATTCATTCATAGAGAAATTATGAAGAAATAAAAGAATCTGAATAGCAGGGTATCCCAAAGTCCGCGCGTGTTTGTGTTAAAGTGTGTTCTAGCCAATATATCATTTTTCGCCCCTCTTTCAGTCCCCACATTGTGAAGCGTCTTTTTATGAACGTGTCCCCAAATATCGAAAGTGAATGAAATACAAAAATATCAAAAGAAAACAACAAAACCAACAACTCGGATCTGTACAACTGAACGGCGGAGTGCACGGATATAACCCACTCCCAAGAGCCACAACAGCAATCAATTTGTAAGTTTTATATTTATCTTTTAATTTTAAACTGCTTTTGTTTTCGGAATACTCATTTGTATTTATCATAACTACTCTTTTGCCTGCTTCCCTTTTTGGTTTTTGCCTGTCGTTTACCTGTTGCCTGTACTCCTATTTTTATACTCCTTCCCCTCTGGCACACACACACACACATCATCTTACGCTCTCCCCGCTCTGTTTCTGTACCTGTCTCTCTTCCTCTCTGACTGCAGCTCCTGCTCTCATTGTTGAACGGTTATTTCATGCATTGCGCTTTGTGTTGTTGTTTTTAACATTTATTTTGTTTTCGGTTTCGTCTGCCCCGTACACACACATGCACCCACACACTCATGGCATTTACTTTATGTTGTTTTTTTTTCTTATTTTGCAATTCCACCTTGGATTTACCTTAGCCCTCGGATCATCATCTTGAACCGAAGGCGTGTTTGTATAGGGTGAGATCTTTCCGCTCTCTCGAGTTGCCGCTCTCATTATCGAACACTCGGGCATGACAATGCATGGGACTATTCGGAGAGTGCGCTTCAAGAAGGCATCACCTTGTGAAAATACACCGTGCTGTGGGCCCTGAATCCTCTCTTACTCTTGGTCTTCCCTCTTTTCCACTGTGTTTTTTTTTTCGTTTTTCGTTTTCGTTTGTTCCACTTTTATTGCCGTCGCTTCCTTTTTGCATAATTTCGCTGACTCATTGGCATGCTCAGTGTAATTTTCATATTTTTTCGGTTACTGCGCGATCTCCTCTCTCCCTCGTTCTCTCACTCACTCTATGAACTGCTTTGCTTTGGTTTTGTGGTTTCGACCACACACGCATGCACACACCTGCAGGCCACACCACACACACCTGACTCTGACTTTTTGTGGCTGTGCTTTTCCGTGTAGGTTTTTCATTTTGTTGACATTTTGCCTGTGGCTTTGGACCCGGCTCTCGGGGCTATCGGCACCGCAGCAGCACGGCACCTGCTCAGGCCTGTTCAGGGTCAACTGGGAGCTGGGAGCACGGAGGCCGCCCCACCCCGAGCAAGCCCAGAGAATTCTGTTTAATATTGTGTTGGTAGCTGCTAATGAGTGCACTGTGTTGGAGTGTGCGTGTGTGTAGTTCAATTAGGGAAATGAGGAGTGGAAATGTTGCAAGTGGCAAGTACTGAAAGATTTATTGTCTCTCGCTTTAAGGGAATTTATTTACTTTGTAATTTCGCACCGAACCCTTTCTTTGTGCTGCACTCCCCACCCTACAAGCCTTTCTTTCTCACTCCAGCCCCCGCTTCAAGGAACCTCCGCCCCTGCTCATGCACACAAATGGCACTCATTTGGAGGTGCTTTAATCCTCGTGTTCGCCTTTTCTTTATAATAAAAGTAACTAGATTTAAGCACTTGTGTGCGTGTGTGGGTGTGGGTGTATCACGTGTCGTTCAACAAGCGCCGTTATTTTAGACACAAAACGACTCATTTAGAGGGAGTAAAAGAGAGAGAGAGAGAGAGAGGGAGAGCTGTGGATGAGGTGGCATTTTGCAGGGCGACGCATCGTCGGGGCCAGACGTAATTTGCAAACAAAAAGCCATTAAAATATCAAATTAGCGTCTGGCTTCAGGGGGCCTCTCCGAATACGGATTTAGTTGAAGTCTCCAATTGTCGTTGACGCCGCCGGTTGCTCTCAGCCGCCGTCCCCGTCTCCGTCCCCCTACAGCCTCCCAGTAGGCCCGCCCACTGCTCCTCCCCCTTCCCGTTATTGTGCAAAATCGAAAGTAAATGAAATGTGGCACCCACCCGAATGTGTGTTCCGATTCTGTCATCAATTTGTTGATTAACAGTTGTTAGTGTCCTCTGTCTGGCCGTGCCCCCCTCCCACGTAAGCCCTCTCGCTGCCACCCATCCATCAACTGAGATTCTGATAAAAGTCGCGTGCACATCGTAGTTATCAGTGCGCTCTGCTCTGCAGTTCCCGTTCCCTTTAGTTTCGCTTATCAGCCATTAAGTGAAATTGTTTCTGGTTCGAGAGCGAAACTTTCGTATCCTGTAAGTGAGGGGAGTAGTGGGGGATATATGCGGTATTTAATCAGAGGATCGGCAGATCAATAGGGTTATGTTCTAGCGAAAACAAAAACCAAAACCAAACCAAAAACCATAGTTCTAAAGATCTTTTGAAAATGGTCGAGATAAAATGATTTTTGCTAGAGATCAGAAATAAGAGGTATGAGCCTGTAACAGGAACAGATAATGCTATCACTTTTTTATAAAAAAATGGTTTGATAACATTAATTTTGCATTTTTATGATATAAATTTCAAATAAAAAATAATATTAAATTTTTTATATATACATAAAAATTAAAGAGCTGTTTCTGATATTAGTAAAAATAAATATAATCTTTTTGATATTAATAAAAATAAAAAATAAATATTTTTTTTGATATTAATAAAAATAAAAAATAAATATTATTTCTGATATTAATAACAATAAAAAATAATATTTCTGATATTAGTAAAACTAAAAAAATAAATATTTCTGATATTTATAAAAATATAAAAAAATAATATTATTTCTGAAATTAGTAAAAATTAAAAATAAATGTTTTTATCTGATATAAATATAATTATTTGAAATTATGTTGTATATCATAGTTTTGATTATAAAAATAATACGACTCCCTACGGTCCCTGATCTTTATAGACAGCTGAGACTTCGACAGTACCGATTTTAGCCGATTACAGGGTATCTTTGAGTAGAGACTATCAAATGCAAACGCTTCTAGTGGCTTGTTGCTGCTGCTCTTCATAACTGAATTTACATGCCGCATATCATTCCATTTGTTTCACTGTCAAGGCTGTGTGCAATAAGCTGAAATTTGAAACACGTTTTACCTGAAAATAAAACCAAAAACTGAGTCACTGGGTTGAAAGAACTTCGTCGTCGTCGTCGATGCCGTCGATGCCGTCGTCGGTTCCAGTTGTTGGGGATGATGATGATGCGAGTACAAAATGGTTACCCGCCGAATGCAAACGAGGCCCGGCAATCAAATCATTAAAAGCAAATTTATGACGGTCGTCGCACACACACGAAAACCCCTTGCAAACTGTTCTAAAAGTAAAGCTTGACTGCTGCTGCTGCTGCCGCTGCCGCTGCTGTGGAGTTATCGCGATCAATGGATCTTTTGGAGTAGCAGAAAAAAAACACGCACACGCAGGCAGAACAGAGAGACAGACAAACAGACAGCTAGAGCGGGAGAGACCCATATCGTGCTCCATATTTGGATAAGCCCTCTGTTCTCTGTTCACTGTTCCCGCTCTAGCGCTCCCTCTCTTTCGTTCTTTCTTATGCCGAATGATCTGGAGCCACGCTTGCGGATAGCCCTGTTTGCTGTTTGTGGTATACCCTTCCCTTTCCTTCGCTAGTTATACCCGCGAAACGCGTTTCATAAATTATCAAGTTGAATGCCCAGTTTCGAAAATTCAACCGGGCCCGCCTGACCTTGAGCGCACAATTTTCGGTGCTTTTGCTTTTGCTTTTGTGGTGTGTATCTACAGATATGTACATGTGCACACATACAGTCGAGCTTCGCTAATTGCGACTACCATATGTCGCTTAACAAATTCGGAGAATTTTAAACACCACATTTCACACTTGATTTGAAATGTTTAACTTTTTAGGAAGCCAGCAGTGGAAAACACGCCACCAGAGCGAGATCTATGAGATAGGGAAGCCATAGAGAAAGAAAATTTCCATAGTATACAAATATTATAAGAAAACTAAGAGAATAAGATACAGAAAGAGTTTTAATATCTAAAAATAATATAATCTCATAAATTTCCGATAGATCTATCTATCTATATCTGAATTTCCATACAATTCCATCTTGAAATTACTTCAATTCATGCCCTACAAGGCTTCACTGTACTTGTCTGATGTTTGATTGCTTTGAGCTTCGTTTTGTTCTCTTCTGGTTTCTTCGTTTTCCTTCCACGCTCTGTGCTTTGAGGCATGGCAACTATCTCGATCTCCCTCGCTCTCTCTCTCACGCCTATGGCCAATGCCAGTGGAGGGAACAAAAAAACCTTTAGGCACAAGTGCGCAAAGTCTTTTCGCTTTGGTTAATTAACGCAGCCATACAAATTAACTAACGCACATGCGTAACCCAACGACAAACAACCATTTGGCGCTCCATGGCTGGCGGAGATTGTCCGCTCCATAATGATTAATGATGATGCTTCCCCCGCTCCATTATGGCTTTACTCTTTGAACTTGGCTCTAACGAAAAGTGCGTGTTGGGTAAATGAAACCGGTTCGGGCCCTTGAATTTGGCAATCCAAAATAAATGAAGGAAAAACGAGCCTACCTCTAGTCAAAAAAAAAAAAAAAACCACAAAAAAATGGTGGGAAAGGGAAGGTCAAGTTGATTAGGATTGATGGTAGATGTACCTCTAACGAAACTACATCTGTATCTGTAGCGTGTGGGAAACACTGTGGGAAAACAAGTTATGGAATTCTCTTTCAAGAAGAGAAGACAAGAAATTAATTTTATAATTTCTTGGAATTACATTATGAAAATACTACAGTATAAAGTACTATTTTTATTGTAAGAAATAATGTAATAGATTCACGACTATAAAAATTAGCCAATCTTATAGAAAATTGATTAATTTATCGGATAAAATTATTTTTCTTCTGAAAATCGCTGGAAACGCACTTGAAACAGCTGTAAACTGAAAAGTATCTGTTTTGCCTACACTGAAGTCCGGCACTGTACATCATACACATACATATGTATCTCTCTAAAGAAGAATCATTCAAAAAGTTTTTTAAAGTTCCAACTAATATTTCAAATATTTTTTTTATTAACATTTGTATTACTTATTATTAACATATATTTTTGTTATAATATATTTTAAAGCGGGTGCAAATTGGTTTTAATGGCTTAAAAAAAATTAAAATGTTAATGAAACAATAGTTTTTACTAAAGATAATTTGTTTGTTCGTTTTTATTTTTTAATATTTTCTCATATTTCACATGGGATTATGAAGCAGTTATTAATCGGATATGAATAGTATGTAAAATGGGTGTTAATGGTGAAAAAAAAGATAATAATTTTGCGAGAAAAAACTGAAAATATTATCTAAATTTTAGAATGATGCTCCCATCCTAAGATTTCACACTCTCTGCTAATGTTTATAAATGTTTTCCAATCAATTTCGACCTGCTATATATTCTAACTCAATTTCACAGCAGAAACTTTTCCATTATATTGAGGAAAACAATTTTTATTGATTTTTTCGCTGTGGAAAATCGTAAAACATGAAAGCTAATCAATGTGCGCCCGCAATGCTAAAAATGGAATAAAAATCATATAGGAAAATACCCAGACAGAGAGAGGGAGAGAGAGAGAGAGAGAGTGAAGCATCATCATTATCTGCCTCATTTGGGGGATTGGTGGAGGGTGCGCATTCCCCCCAAATATTTATTGATATTCGGACATGATCGATCAGTTTTTGTTTGGGTTTCGTGTGCGCTCGCTTTTGTGGGAGAGTGTAAAATTGAGGCAATTTGTTAAGGTGTTGATGGGTGCATGCAAATGAACTGCTGCCACACGAGGATGATGATGATTGGGGCCTGTCACATTATGAGGCCTTATGTGTGTGTGTGGCATGCCCCCACATGCCATAGAGAAGATTTGCCGCATAATAGACCGCTCAAATGGCCCACAAAATGATGGACACATCAATTGAGTCTCACCCGCTACGCTACGAGGCGATCATTGTGTCCCACCCACCCCCTACCCCCTTCCTCCATGGCGGGATTCACTCTTTAAATTGTATTTATTATTTTTTATCAGACTGCACGTATATGTCAAACATAAGCTTTGACAACTTAAATACCGCACGAGACACACAGATACATAGATACAAAGATACAATGCGCTGTGTGTACGTGTCTGTGTTTGCCGTTTGATTGATAAGAAAGTGAGGCAGTGACAGCTGTTCCGGGGACACTGCTGCCGCCGCATGGGAATGCTTCCACTTCTTTTTTCTTCGGCGGCCAAACGAGTCGTGAGGAAGGGTTGAACTCTCATATGTGTGCGTGTCTGTGTATCTCTGTGTTGTGTACGCAATTAGGGTTGCATTTACCGGTTTAACCGGGCCCTGGGACGGGTGTCAATGTCAAGGGGCGACTGCCAGGGGCAGGAGAAGAAGTGTCAAGAGGCCGTGTGAGATATGGAGGACCTTTGGGAATAAGGGATCCTTTATGCATTCAAACGCATCGAAACCGAAAGCTCTCTGGCGGGATTTGGGTTTTTTGTGGCATTTGCAACAGATTGTCAAAATTTTCCCTAATCAAATGGATACATCGGTTAAAGAAAAGGACAATACGAAATTTTTTTTAAATGAAACCACAAAAATATATTTATTTATGGGCTATAATGTCTATAAATGGGAATTATACATTATTATAGGTAAAACGAACAAGATCAAGCATTAATACGATTTTTGAGAGGAATTACAGTCCCTTATGGTGTGGAGTCTTCGAAAAAACATGTTTTATTATTTTAGAACTAGCTTAAAGTACAGTTTTAGATTTTTAAATCGAGTTTTAGTCTTGTTTTTTAGATGCGGCACGCAGATGAGATCTCATAGAGGTCTCGGAAGTAGCAATTTTGGTTCGGTTTTTTATGTTTTTGCCATAATTTGACCCATTCTTTATGAAATCACTCAGAACACACATAGTTTTACCAATTTTATGACTTATTTTCATTATTAATGGACCTACTTCCTTCGAGGATTTCATTGTCGACTTTTCGTCCTTTGAAAAGGACTTACCACAACAACAATTTTTTTTCTCGGACACTCTAATTGATTTTTGAGAATTTATTCGATGTCCGGTCGCGACCACATCCAAAATAACAAATATTTCAATGTGAATGTCGTATTCAAGTGTCACATTTTTTGAGAACGGAAATTTGAGTTATATCAATTAAATTTTTTTCTACTTTGATCTACTTTGATGAATATCGCTATTATTTTTTTTAGGTTATGCTAAATTGAATCGAGATTTTAAGAAAATTAAAATTCACCGTTTTCTTTGGCTTGTGCCGGAAATATTGGTGCCTAAAGTGTATATTTTAAAGTGTCGTATTCAAGTGTCGGGGAGTGTATTTATGTATACGTGTTAGAGAAGGACAGCAGACTCTGGCGGCTCCTGTGCTTGCGCTTTTTGTTTTATTGCAATTGTCTTATCTCTTGATCTTCGTTTCATCAGCGAGCATTCCTCCTCTCACGCACTAAAAGCCCACGCAATGGCTTCGTTCTTTTGCTCTCTCCAGCAATTTCTTGCATCGCTCTCTCAGCAGCAGCAGCAACAATCATGCGAGCGCATCGGAGTTTCACTTTGTTGTTGCTGTCCCCCGATCGTCGTTTCACGAGCTTCGGCTGATGCTCGCATGCATTTGCTTGCCATTAAATCGCTCTCGCAGCAACAAAAAAAACTGCCTGACGCGACTCTCGCTGCCAAGCTTCGCTCTCAGCAGAAACGAACCAAGGAAGAACGGAACACAACGGGACTCTGCTTTAACGCGTGGTTTTTGTCTTTATTTGGGTATTCGACCCTGCGTGGATTGTGGGAACTACCTAAAATAATCATTAAATTGAAGCCAAAGCACTTGGATATCTTTAAGCACTTTCATCTGAAAATATATGTATGCAAGGAGCGCTCTATCGGGCAATCAATTTGATTACACTCTCAGGGACCCCTCGCGTCCCGCCTCTAATCAACTCTTTTGTGCACACATCCATCAGTATAATAATCAAAAAAAACAAAAAAAAAAAACAACTTTGGATAAACAAATGGAAATCATTCGATAAATAAACACTAAAATGCATTCTCCTGCTCAAACACGATATCCCCCTTCTGTACATACAAATAATACATATAAAAGTACATATATATATATATATGTATGTATATAGTATATAGAATATTTATATTTTTTTTTATGCGCTTGCTGTTGTTGTGGCTGTGTTCTACATTCTTTTTTATTCCTTTTTTTGGTTCGTTTATTATTTCATTTATTTATTTTCCTCCCACCATATAACGTATGTATTCGTTTCGTACTACTTTTGACTCTCTCTATCCCACTACCCCACTATTGTTGCTGTCTCTGTCTACTGCATATCTCTGTCTCTCTCTCTCTCTGTCCTCCTCTGTCTGTTGTTTGTTTTTGCACCCTGTCTCTGGGCCGTCTGCCGTCCTGCCTGGCAGTCTGTGCGCTATTTCGAAATGTTTTCTAAACATTTATACAATAATTTTTAATGCCATTTTTCACAATCAAAAATATTTTCTATAAATATATGCACTAAAACACACCCGGAGACTCTATAAATATCTGCGCTGCTGCCGCACTGCTGCTTGGATAAACTTTTATTTTATGGATATTTTTCCCACTTTCCATTTTTCCCATTTTCCCCATTAAAGTGCATTTTTCACCTAATTTTCCTGTGGCGGCGGTGGCGCGTGTCACACACACACAAACACGCAGTTTTCCTAAACAAAAACTTTATCCATAAAAAGTCAAAGTCTTTTCCTGTTTCTGTCTATCTATCAATCCCCCGTTTTTCTCTCTATCCCCCTGTTTCTATCTCTATCTTCCGTCACTTGCTAACTTTGCCATGATCATGCCTGGCATTATCAATATATACTATATATATAGTACGTGTATGTGTATATATATATAACCCCGATCTATCCCGAAGATATATTGATATAAACAATAACCTGTTGTCTCATATCGGAATTGTTTTTCTGTTCTCTTTCTCGACTCTTGCAGGCACCACCCCCGCAACCACAGCACCGCCGCCACCGCCGCGTACGTGGGTCGTGTGCAGTGCGAAAGAAAGTCTCTCTCTATTTAGTGGCCTCTTCGACAGCGCCTAAGATATACAGAAGATACAGTTATACGTATCCGTAGTGTATGTGTAGTATTTGTATTTGAGAAATAATCAAAAAGATATAAAGTCTTATTTGTTGAGACCGAATGTGACACCCGAGAGAAATCTTAATCCCCGAGCCTTTGGGCGAATGTCAAATGCAAATTTATTAGAGTGCAATCTCCCCCCGACTCGCCCGCTCTCCCTGACCGGCGAAATTAATATCTTTGTAGGCTATAAATTTCCCATAAACAACACCCGAATCGAAAGGAAAACGGAAATCCAGAATACATCTATAAATAAACCCATTCGGACCAGAGTGTTTTCTATTTTAAGTTGTTTCCTAATTTCCATTTGTGTGTCCGTGCCCGTACCCGTGCTCTTGTGCTTCGATAGTGCTTTCGGTAGTAGAGTAATCGTTTATCGTTGTTATCGAGCAGCAACAATCGTTTATCGCGGCAGCGCCAGCGCTGAAAGCGGCCCCACATGCGTGGGCTCCTCTAAATTGGGTGAGTAAATCATCTCTAGCAAAAGTCTTATCACATAAAATGCTATACACAACACACACTCGTGTTCACGGATATATCTGATTTTCCCTTTTATTTTAAGACACACACACACACTGGCGTCCGTCCCAGTGAGGATGGCGGGATGGGGTTATGGGGGCATAAATCGTCTCATAAATTCTTCCATGCATTTCCTAGAGCTTCCTTTCAGCCACTGCTTTGTGGCAGTTATTAAAAAATATTTCTTGTTTGCACATAGCATACAGTGCCGGTCGCAGTTGTAATGCAGTTGAGCGTAGGAAACGCAAATAAATATGCATAAATATTTCAATTAAAACTGGAAAAAGAAGGTGGGTTTACTACAGTCAGGCGTCCTTTTGCAAAGATAACCTCCGAAAATAAGTGCAGCTTTCATCGATTCTTTTTTTGTAGTCTTTCGTTTTGAGATGCAAATAAATTACTTACTTACTTTTTATTATCTCATATTTAATTTGTTCCAAATTAAATTTTTAATTATAAATTAATTATCCACTTAATTACATTTTTTTTAAACTAAAAATGAAATTTCGATCTTTTTTTGTAATTTTTTTGAAATTAATATTGGTATCATTTAATTTATTCGAAATTAAATTTTGTCTTCTTAAACTTATCCTAAATTAAATTATTTATTTATTTTTTTTAATTTTTAAATTTTTTAATATTTATTTTAAGTTAATTTTTTTTTTAAATTTAATCTAAATTAAATTTTATATTTATTTAATTTTCTAGATTAAATTTATTTTTTAAATTTTTTTTAAATTTATTAATTTTAATTTTTTTTTAAATTAATTTTAAAAATTTTTTTGTAACAATTTCTTTTTTTCACATTTTTTGTTTTGAATATTATTTTTCCTTATTATTTCCACATTTTTATATTTAAAGTTTTTTAATTTTTTTTATTTTTTCATTTTTTTAAAATTTGTAATAAAAAATTTTGTTTTGTATTCTTCATTTAAACATTTCTTAATATCATTTTATTAGGTTTGCTTTATTCCCATTCTGTCTGTATTTTTGTCGTAAGTGAATAATGGACTAGATCTGATTGAACACTGACTCAAGTAGATATCTATCCACTGCTATAGCCATGAAACGCAGTTTAGAATTCAAAAGTTTCGCCTTCGTTGGCCATGCAAAAGTGCGTTGACGTTCACTTGGCTTCCTCCACTCGACTCTTTATATGTTCGTATTTTGTTCCATCTTTTTTCATTTGATTCCTGCACTGCATATCATTTATACGCAGACGTCAGACCGACAGACAGTTCGACCTCCTTTGCATGCTAAGCAGAGGTTGTCTGCTGCCTGCTTCTGGAATTTAAAGAGGTGGCTCGTTCGGTTCAAGCTGCTTGCTTAGCGACACGCACATCGTTATTACCACTCTCCAAGTCTCCCCCTCGCTCTCTCTTTGGCCCTGTCCTTGTCCCTTGTCTTTGGCCATGGAATGGGGCAACAGCTGCTGCCACTGCTTGCTGGCTGCACTTGAAGTTTGTCTTACAATTGCAATTTCAATTGCATTTCGGTGGTTGCGTGAGCTCCCTGTCAAAATGTGCTTGTAATTGACTTTGTGGGGAGGCAACGCAACGTTGCAACGACTGGGAGTACAAGTAAATGGAGATTCCTTTCCTTTAAAAGATAAAGAGTTGAAAGATGACCCAGGAAATGGAAACTTGGGAGAGTTTTGAATAGGGAATTGGTAGGGAATTAGGGAAAAAGAGAGAAAATGAATCTCAAGTAAACGGAAACTTAACAATGGGGATTGTTTACTCCTAAGGGAGTACTTCTTCAGTTCCTATAAGCTATATGATCTGTTTAATAGTGTTCTATAGCTTCTAAAGGCCATCCCGGGACACTGGCGGATTGCCAGTCACGTCTCAGGACTGTCAATCCCTCACAATAACTTCTGCAGGTCTGCTGTCGTGATAAATAAAAGAGGAGGAAGCGGTCCGGCATTTCTTCTGGCACTGTCCGACCCTGGGAAATCCTAGACTTCGGCTTCTCGGGGCCCTTTTCCTCACCGACAAACCAGGGATCTTGTCGAAATTCATGCAAGCTTCCGCTTGGGACTGCTCTTAATCCTTAAAAACAGGTCCGAGAGGGCTAGCTGGAGGTTCATCCCCTCTCCCCAGCTACCACCATAATCAATCCTAGGTTTCATTGATTATTCCATGGAAATGGTAACTTTTTTCTTTGTTTCTTTTCTGAGAAATTATTTATGGAAATTCTATTAGCTTTTCAGAGTAGTACTTGATTGAAACATACTCTTGGATCGATTCTTTAATCCAGTTTTAAATTGAATTCTATGATTCCTGGAATCTTTTAAGCTGTGAAAACTCCAGAGCTCCAACTGCTTCATGGGAATAAATATCCAGTTGATTGTTTAGCTTGAACAAAAATTCATAATGAATAATTCTCTGACATAATCATAAAATGCCACTCAATCATCCGTCCACTTCGCGATGCAGAAAACGTTTCAAATTTCATTTCAGTGGAAATTTTAGCTGCAAAACAGTTCCCCCCATAAAAAAACGCAGATCTATATGTATATGTATCTATATGCTCATGTATCTTGTAGCTTGATACCATTTTTATGTATTTATTTATTTGTTTTTGCTTTCAAATGCACTTCAACACAAAAAAAAAACCCCCGAGGCGGAACCCGAAAAAAAAACCAACAACAGAAACCACAAGAATTTTGTCGCTCTGTCAACAAAGTTTTTTTTTTTTGTTTTTTGTGGCTACTGTGGCTTTTGGTTTGTTGTTTTTGCTGCTTTTCTGGCTAAAAATCTGACGCGATATTTATATGTATATATTTTTCTGGAGCAGCAGCAAGAAATAAACAGAAAAACTTTAGTCGAATGAATTTTTGGCGAGTTTTGCTGCAACATCAGCATCTCATGGATCGGATCTGTGCTCCCACGCGGCTCCCGTTTCCCCATTGCGATGGCACCACTTGGAACAGCCCTCTCGAGTGTGTCACAGGGACTGGAACTAGAGCCATGGGAAATGTGTGGAGTCGAGGGGCAGGGAAGGAGTTTTGGGGCACTAGAACTATGGAAATGTGACACACAAATGTTGTGTGTGGGGAAAGGGGAAGGGGCAGGGGGGGATATAAAGGCCTCTGCGGCCAGTGCGGGTCTGTCAGCGGTTCTAAGTGCATTTGGACATTAGCCCCCAAAACGAGACGAAAATCTCACTCTCTGTCCGTCTGTCGGACTGGCTTTTGCTCTGCCTTTTCCTAGGCAATTTGCCTTAAAATTTATTTCAATTGCTCTTAAACGAAATAAACTGTTGTACTGCTCCGCCGCTCCACACGATGTGGGTGACGCCGACGACAACGACGACAACGAGACGACATCATCACCTTAGAACAAGTCATTAGAAATGCGGTGGTTGCCGGCCCGCCCACGCACGCACCAGGCCAAGCATTGGGCCAATTTGCCCCCAGATTTTATATGAATATGAAATATTAATATACAAACGAGTGCGGCATAGTGCGGCAGCGGCATGCAGACATGCAACGAGTGAATCATTTACATAGGGAATAAGGAAACACTCAAAGCCTCCCAAGCACAAAATATTACATTGATTTATGGTCTATGAGATGGAAGAACTACTAGCACCATGGATTTTGTCTACATTCGCGGATGATTCGCGATTTGCCCTGGGATACTGCTAAAGAATATAGCTTGTTTAAGTTTTTCAAGCGTATTTATTGATATATTCAAATATTTTCCATATCTTATCGTGTAGAAATCAAACGCAGGTTGAAAAACAATTTTAAAGATAATAAATCGATAAAATCTTGTTTCTAAGCGAATTTGAAAACAGTTTAAAAGATAAATTATTGATAAAAAGCTAACATCTTTTGATAAAAATCGATTAATTCTCGATAATAGACATACAAGTTTATCGTTTATCGAACATATCTCCATAACATCGATAAACTACTAATTACTTAATGAGAGGCTATTGATAAAAATAGGTCTAAGCGAATTTGAAAACAATTTAAATTATAAATTATCGATACAAAGCGATACATTTTCATAAAAATCGATAAAATCAATAACCGTTTATCGACAACATTTATAACATCGATAAAATATTAATTACTTTATAAATTTAAAATCAATTGAAACGATAAACTATCGATAAAAAGGTACAAATTTCGATTGAAATCGCGTAATTATCGATAAAAGCTATAATAGGAGTTTTGCGTAATTTAAATTTTACGAATTTAAACAAAACTTTAACTAGGATCGAAACGTGTAATTTTTGTAGACAATTCGGTCGATACTTATCGAAAACTTCGGTAATTTTTGAAAAATTCGATTTGAAATCGATTAATTTCTGATAATTATTTCAATGAACGCATTATTCCACCCTGTACTTTTTTATAAAATAAAAAAATAAGGTTTTAAGCCACTTTGTTGTTTGGTTCCACCAAATGAGGCGCCACTGTGTACTTATGTAAGTGCTAATGCCACTTGGCAGCTGCTGCTCCCAAAAACTATCGGCAATAAAATCAGTAAACTTTTATGCAACAAATTAGCAGAACAGCCGCCGTCCCTCCGTCCCCACGGCCAGCTCCAAAGAGTGCGGCCACAGCCACCTGTTGGGTGGCGTAAGGATCTCTCCTTGGTCCAACACTTGGCCCGTAAGGATATCATTAAATTTCACTTAAGCCGTTCCTCGAGTAGGAGCCCCGAAGAGGGCCCGGCACCCAAAAAACTCCACAGACAACGACAACAGCGCGACGACAAGGAGCTTCCGCAGCAGTTGGGGCTGCGGTGGGGACGCGGCGGCGGGGGGGACGGAGGCTGTGGCAACGAGGCAACGTCCAAGTTGCAAAATCTCCAGATAGAGCGTCGAGCAAGTGCCAAAAAAGTGGTTTGGTTTTCGTGTTTGTTTCGCTTTTAGCCCCCTGCCTGCACCCCGCCGTCAGAGGCGCGTGCGGCGTTGCCTCCACTCTCTCCCCCGCCCCCCCCCTCTCTCTCCGTGTGTCTCGCGTCTGTGTCTGGGTGCCTCCTTGTGCTGCGTGCGAGTTGTTGCACTTTGCGCTTTCGACCCACATTTGTCTTTGGTTTGCATTTTTGTCGAGGCTTGGCATCCATCCGCCTGCCTCCATCTGCCCCGCCGTCTGGCGTGTCTCCGTCTCCTCGCAGTGTGTGTGTGTGTGTGTGTGTGTGTGTGCTGAGCATTTCCTTGTACAATTTTCCTTCTTGTTGTTTTTGTTGTGGCATGGAATTTGGCTCTTTTATGCATTGCATTCAATCTTTGTGCTGTTTTAGCCGCTTCTTCATGGGATGTGTTGCATGCGGCATGCTGCTGCTGCTGTTGTTGTGCTTGCTGGATCTTGGAGTCGCCTGTGTACTGTTGCATCTCCTCGAGGAGCTATATTACGGCTGTTGTTGCTTGTGGGGTGCCTCTCTGGCCCTAGTTTGAATATTTCTGTTCTGCGGTTGCTCCTGGCCATAAACTGATGCTCATGTTGCCTCATCCACTACCCTTGTTGCTGCCTCATCCACTGCTCTTGTGGCTGCCGTCTGCCTGCCTGCCTGTCCTTCCTGGGTGGCAGGCAGGACTTCTCTCTACTCTACTCAGTGGCAGTTTTAAATGAAGTTTAAGCTCTTCTTTCTTCTTCTCTTTTTTCCATAATGCACTGCCTTTCGGTCAAGGAGTCTGTGCCACTGTGTGTGTTGCATGTGGGGGCCGAAAAGTGTTGCCGGAAAATGCCAGAAATCTCATCCAAAATATTTCTGAGATGTTTATACCAAAATCCTTCCGGTTTCGCTTAAATTGTGGTAAAGTTTGCCGTTCTTTAAGCCCCGGCTATAAGGGAATTTTCCCTCGATATTTGATATATTTATTTTTTTCCTTTTAAAACATTTTGTTGCATCTTGCATTTTCTGGCATTTATTTGGTATTTTATTTGATTTTTTACTTTTAATTAAATTTATTTTATTTTTTCAAATAAATGAAATTTCTAGCTACGGGCCGACGGGCATTTCTTGTGTAGTTTTTTCTCAGAGAGATCATTTCTTGGTCTGCTGACAAGATTTCAATTTGACTTATGGCCGCCTGTCGCCTAACACGATGGAAACCGTGTCCCGTCCCCCCTCCGTCCCTCCTCTGTCCTCTCGTCGTCTGTCGTCGCATTTCCCTACGAGAGCTATCGTATCTGACGGATTGCCTAGCATGCAGGCGATGGCACAGCTAACACATGTTTTAGTTAAATAATTGAGATTGTTGGCATTGCATGCGCCCCAAGCCCCGGTCCCCAATCCCCCCTCAAGTACCTTTCGAGTATCTGGCATTCTTCTCATCCTCTCGGATGTCATCCAAAATTGGGCATCATGCCAGCAAGCAGCCAGTCGCAGGGCCACTTTCTTCACTCCTTCCCTGTTGCCTCCTTGGAGTCTACTGCGGTTTCTTCCATGACAAAATGAGAGATGTGTCCACTGGGAGGTAACTACGAAATCAAATATGTTCATAATTTGTTCAAATAAACAGCAAAATTCATAGAACGATAAATATTTACACGCAGACACAGACGACAGAAGACGGGCTACTGTTGGAAGTGGCTTCGGTTTTGGTTGTGTCTTTGGATACCCTTGCAGAGGAGGGTAAAATTATTTGAAGTAGAAGCTGGAAATTCTTAAAAAAGGGAAATTGCTACCCTGTAAACTATGGAGCAGTAGAAAAGCCACCTTGGCTAATGGGTTATTTGTGGCTTCTGTTTTATGTAGGACTCTCAATCCTCTGGTCTTGAAATCGAAGTCTTTCTGCCGCTCCATTTCGCTTTCCTTCTCCGATGTAAAAAAAAAAATAATACATAAATAAGAAATAAATAAGAAATAAATAAATAAATAATAAATAAATAATAGATAAATAATAAATAAATAATAAACAAATATAAAATAAAAATAAATAACAAATAAAATAAATAATAAATAAAATAAATAATAAATAAAATAAAATAAATAAAGTACGAGTGTTAGGGTATAGAATAGACGCTTCAAACCTCCATAGATTCTTGGAACCATATCGGTATTTTTTCTCTGATTTTTTTGTTTAGTTGTGGGTTGAAGTTTTTTCTATCTTTATCTCTGTCTCTGCACTTAAGCAGACAATGAACCGGCGCTAAGTAGGCATCAGAATGATGATGACATCAACTGTCCGGCGGTCACCCACGTAGCATATGCTGTCCCTCTCCCTCTCTAGCCAGTGGCTTTCCCTGTCACACCCGTAATCGTAGTACAGATTTTTATCAATTTCATAAATTATGATTCCAGGCAACTTTGTTGCGCCCCAGTGCCCCGCTCATTAGGTCGTAAAAATCAATAAAACATCAGGCGCACAGATTTTAAGTGTGCCATTTAGCAGCGAAAGATTGAAGTGAAAGAGAGTGCGAAAGATAGAGCGAATGTTTTAGATAAAGATGGTTATACTATGCATATGTGTGTGTGTGTGTGTGTGTTGGTGGGTGTGTTGCATGGTCTTTTTGTTTGCTGTTTGGCCCACAACAAGCGGGGCTAAGGTAAATAACAACAAATTAGATAAGCGATTTATTAGCCAGAGCGAGAGATACGAGAAACGAGCCACAGAACCAGACACACGATTACAGAACTAGCAGATACATTTGTATCTATGGGTGTGTGTGTGCTATGCAAATTACCTTTTGCCTACATACAGAGATTTCTGTTTGCCGAGAGTTTTGTAATTTACTGTAAAGAGTCGTGTGAATAAATTTGTTGCTTTTGCTCGTTTGATTATGTTTTCGTGAATCATCTTATCGGAGCAGCCATGAATGGATGGTTGGAGGCCATGTGAATGGGAATCTATTTTTGGGCATAGATACTGCAGGGAAAGCACTTGGGGAAGAACTCGCAAAAATGGGAGATTATAATGGGAACGGAGTGGGCGACTATAATTAATTTATAATTATTATAATTCATCTATTATTTATAATGCCTCTATAAAATAGAACCCCAGGAATTTTCTTGGATATGTTGTGAGATTTTAATAAAAATTATTTGTACTAGCATTGTTTTGACGTTTATTTATTTCTTAAATTTTTTAATTGTGTTTGGGGCTTAAAATTTGTCCATAATTTCTTTTTATATCCACTTCTAACTGGTTTAAAGTTTTTAAAACATTTTAATGATTTTATTTATTTTATTTATGATTTGCATTTTTAATATAATAAATAATTTATAGTGTCATATTTTTAGTTTTTATATAAAAAACCAAAATATGTTTTTATTTTCAAATTTTAAAAATGATTTTAATATAAAAATGCAAAATAGTACAGCCGAACTTTTCTATTACGAAATTCCATACAACGAAGTTTTCTATATATCGAATTTATTTCCAAAACACTGCAATGCTATGTTCTGCAAAAAATTCTATACTACCAGTTTTCCGTATTACGAATTCCCCTTGAGATTCCCTATATGGAAGTTCGACTGTATTTATAAGACAATTTATTTTAAAAAAAAATTGCTCTTATTATTGGTTTATCTAGCTTGAAATTGTATTGTAAAATACTTGGAACATATATGAAATACGATTTAAATGTGACTTAAATATACTAGATGATGATGATTTCTTTTTTTAATCTCCCAAAAAGTACTTAAAAATACACGTATCTTTTAATCCAATCAATCGATTGGCGCGTCTTCTTACTTATTTACATTCCTGCTTGAATTTATTTAGCCTGCATTTTATTTTTCTCATCAGTTTCTCTTTTATCACATTAATTTGTACTGTGTTGTGTTTGCTTTCGCTTAAAAAAGAATGTTTCAGCCTCCAACTTTTGTATATTTACACGTTTCGAATAACGAGAGAGAGAGAGAGAGAGAGAGAGAGAGAGAGAGAGGGAATCGAGTACAAGACCGAATGAACAAAGGAAAATAAACAGTGCTGTGTAAATAAGGTCAGAAAATGTACAAAAAGTTTTGCCAATTGCTGATGCTGCTGCCGCTGCCGCTGGAAGCGGAAGTATCTCTGATCTCTCTCGGGTTCTGTCTGCCTCTGCCCGCTCTATTTCTGTCCCTTTCTTCTCTTTCCTTAACCCATAAAGTACTTATTTATAAAATAGTTTTAGGATATCCTTTATTTGTGTCCGTATCAAAAAAAAAAAAAACCATCAAAAAACATTGTTCTCTTTTGCTCTTATTATTTTTCGTTTTAGGTAAATTTTTTTCTTGTTTTGTGGTTGGTCTAGGGCCCCCACCCCAGACACACTTGTTAGCATGAATATGAGTCAAGCTGTAAGTTCATACAAAATTCTCATATTTATTATTGTAACTATTGTAGAACAAGAGAAGCCTATAAAATTACCAAAGGTTGAAAACACATCTGCATACATAGAGAAGGGTATTTGTAAGTCGTTATGTCAGAATGCACAGAAATTCGCAGGGAATATCCAAACAAAGACAGAAACTATGCAGCAAAGCAGAGTCCCGTTGTGTTTCGTTCTTCCTTGGTTCGTTTTCTGCTGGGAGCGAAGCTTGGGAGCGAGAGTCGCGTCAGGCAGTTGTTTTTGTTGCTGAGAGAGCGATTGAATGGCAAGCAAATGCATGCGAGCAGCAGCCGAAGCTCGGGAAGCGACGATCGGGTTACAGAAAACAGCAACAACAAAGTGAAAATCCGCTGCGCTGGCATGGTTGTTGCTGCTGCTGCTGCTGAGAGAGCGATGCAAGAAATTGCTGAGAGAACAAAAGAACGAAGCCTTTGTGAGGGCTTTTAGTGCGTGAAACGAAGATCAAGAGATAAGACAATTGCGACTGCACGGCGCGCAGCAGCCTTTTGCCCTTAGAATTATTCTGAAAGAGAGGGGAAGATGCTGGAAAAGAGTAAAGCAGACAGCGTGCCGCCGTGTTCTAAGGCGTCAAACGAATGCAGATTTTCCGTGTACAGCCTTTTAGTCCCTTTTAGCTACTCCCGTGTAGATTTAAGAGCCGTCCGAAACTCGAGTGTCAATGCAAACAATTTTACAAATGCACAAAAATGTACAAATAGTTTTAAACATTTGTTTGGCAGACAAAACAAAACAAAAAAAAAAAAAAATGGGTATATAAATGTTATTGGTTCCGTCTGGGTAGCCGTCTGTTCGCTTTTCCCCAAAAATGTCCGAATGATTTTCATGGCAAAAGTCTCGTCAAATGTTGGCTGCTGCCAGCCTCGGAGAGAGAAAGACAGAGAGAGAGAGAGAGAGGTAGAGATATGCTAGAGATATTTGTATTTTATTTCGATTTGATTTTGCTTTTCCTGTCGTTGTTGCCTCTGCTCCTGCCTGCCTGCTGCTGCAATTGAATTGCAAATATTTGCGCTACAATTTCTCAGCGTGCCATAGATAAATAAATGAATTTTCGATTGTATTTTATTAACAGTAAATAAAGTTTCAATTTCTCACACACCAGCGCACACACGCACACCAGCAGACTGTGTGTTCATTAGATGAAATGCGCCTGCCGAAAACCCAAAAGAATTCCCTGTATTTTCTGGCTATATCTTTTGTGCATTCCCCAAAAACTAAAGAAACTAACGAATCTCCCTTGGAATCTTTGACTTGAAAAGTTCTTCTGGCTAAAAATACATACAACATACATATTTACGATTTGATTTCATTTTCATGTTGCTCTCGGGACAACATTTTTAGGGTGTTCCCCCCCTCCCGCCTGTCGGTCATAAGTCAATAGTTGGTGACGTTTTAATGGGGCTCCTTGGTCGTCGTGTAAGTCCATTTTCAGCGCTAATGAAATATTATGAATGATGTAGACGCCGCCTCCCGCCCGATCTCCCTAGAAATTAAATCAAAATATGTATATATAATTCATGTGGGGTTTACGACTTGTACGGCATGTCCCTATGCCTCCTCCGTATTATTGGTGTTGCATTTGCACGTTTTATGACCTTCCTTACATTTTTAATGTACAAACAACTTTTATGGTCGCTGGTCCGCCCGGTAATGTTTTATTAATTGAATTTAGAGAACAGGGTCCCGCAATTCCACATAGATTCATCACGAAATAAAGAAATGAAAGAAAGTTTTTCACTTTGTGAATCATTCTATGAATGATGCCACTTTATGGCACGATATCGTGACATCAATCTTGTGGCACGCGGCATGCTGTCTCTATCTCTGTCTCTGTTTCCGTCTGCTTTTCTATTTCCCATCTCCCTCACTTCATGTGTTCTTAATCAAGTATGAACCAAAGAGTCTTAGATGAATGCATTTCCACGGAAAAGATGGAATCATTCACTCGTTAGGGATACCACCGGTCCACTAGCAACACATTCGAGTTTCGCTTAGGAGAAATATTTAGAGAAAATTCACATCCCAAAAATGTATTTGAAATGCTTTCTATCTTACTTTACATTGTTCTTATTTGATCCTAGAGTTTTAATAATAAAAAGTTATATATGTAAATATAAACAAAATAAAATAAAATAATAAAATAAATAATAAAAGCAAAAACCATAAAAATCAATTAAAAAACTGATAAAATAACAAAAAGATAATAAAATAATACAAAATAATATTATTATAGAATAGAATATATTAGAAAATAATAAAAAATAATAAAAAATAATAAAAAATAATAAAAAATAATAAAATATAATAAAAAATAATAAAACAATAAAAAAATAATTAAATATTACAAAATAATACAATTACAAAAACAATTTAATAAATCAAATTTTATACAACAGAAAAATGTTTAAAAAGACCAAATAAAAAAATAACGTAATTAAAAAATGGTATACAAAAAATTAAAAATACACAAAAAAGCCAAAATTAAAACTGTTCAAATGAAAAAACTAAAAAGAATCAAATTTAAATAATAATATAATAACATAAGGTTATAATAAAATAATAATAAAATGAAATGTTAATTAAACAAAATAAAATATTAATTAAATAAAATAAAATATTATTTAAATAAAATAAAATAATAATTAAATAAAATAAAATAATAATAAACCAAAAATTAAAATTAGAAAAAATTAATAAATAGGATTATCAGTTCACACAATAATTAATTTTGTATTAAAAATTAATGCAAATTAGAATGTGAGACTCCATTTAGTGGAATTTTTTGCATAGAAAATACACAAAAATCTTCTCAAAGAAGCGGAAACAGAAATGAATTTTGCTCATTTTACGAATTTGTTGATGAAGATAAATGTTTCCGCTAAGATCTAAGATCACGCACGAAATAAATGTCACTTTGGGGCCATTATAAATTTGTCTCTTAATCAAAACTATTTCCCACCTACTTAAATTAACCCGAAGATGAATTTTGGGGTGCCCGAAAGGTGCCTGAATTAAGATTTTGATTTCAATTTGAATGGGTTTTTATTTTTGCAAATCACCGGAAACGGCAGGCGAATTTATGGCTCTTCTTGCGGCATGTAGCATGTACATAGCTGTTGGGTGTCGGTGGTTTTGCGTGGCATGTATAAACAATGCAACAACTTTTAAATTTTTAGTGGCATAATTATGGCCCAGATTTATGGCCAAGAGCCGACAACCATACTCTGCTGGGGGGAATGGAAAACCATAATATTTTGGCTAATCTGAACGGGATGGCAAGATTAATGTGGCTAACACAAAGTGGCTAATGTCTGGCTGGGGATGGCTTTTTTTTTTTTCATTTTTTCATTTTTGAACCCATTTAGCAAATCAAAGAGGCGCCGCTTGAAATACAAATAATAATATGCCATATGTTTTATGAGATGTGGGAAATGGGCATGGAGATGGTACAGTGCGGCTGTTAGCGAGAAGATAGAGAAGGTCGTGTATATTTAAAAAATATATTGGTTTATGTATTCCCAATTGGGTCTTATTCGATATGTTCTCTTTATCAGAACTAAATTAAGATGAAAGTCAATAATTTAGGGCGATAAAGCTAGAGGTAATAACAGCGTGTAAGCTACAGCGAGTAAGGTTAAGCGGGTGATGTACAGCGAGTAGGTTACAGCGAGTTGCGTGTAAGCGTATAAGATACATGTATTGAACAGAAAAATAGCTACAGCTACAGCGATTGATCTAGAAAAATTAAGATAAAGCGTTTAAGTAACGAGTAATATACAGCGAGTAAGCTACAAGGAGTATAATACCCGAATAGCCTAAAACGAGCTCTCTACAACGAGTTGTCTACAACGAGTTCTCTACAACGCGTTCTCTACAACGAGTTCTCTACAACGAGTTCTCTACAACGAGTTCTCTACAGCGAGTAAATAACTTCGAGTAAGCTACAGCGAGTAACATACAGCGTTTACCCTAGAGCGAGTAAGCAAAAGAGACTAAACTTAACCTACAACAAGGAAACTATAGCGATATAAAACAATTACTGCAACGATTGTAAGCTACAATGCGTAGGTTATAGCGAGTAAGCCTCGTCGAGTCAACTAAAGCGAGCACGCTACAGCGATAACTCTGAAACAGTGAGCGATAATGAGTAAGCTACAACGAGTTCTCTCTAAAAGAGCGAGTAAGCGAAAGCTACTAAACTTTTCCTACAGCAACTATAGCGATTACAATGATAACTGCAGCGAGTAAGCTAAAACGCGTAGGTTACAGCGAGTAAGAAGGTCGAGTCAACTATAGCGAGTAAGCAACAGCGTTTACTATGCAACGAGTTGGCTACAACGAGTACTCTACGGAGTACTGTTTCACTGATCGGTTATTAATCTTTTTATCGAACAAAGTGACTATAGTACTATATTATTTCCATTCCTGGTTGTTCAGAAAATACAATTATTCATTCCTATCAAATCCTATCCGTTGCTAAGGAAACGTATCTCTTCATTCGTATATTTTACGCATATTTTAGAAACGCACTGTAAAGATACAGATAAAGATACAAGATGCAGACACAGCCATAGATACAATAAAATATATTTAATATTTAATATTTTAGTCGCATGTTATTTGTCCACTTGATCTCTCTCACACTTGTTGCTCATAAAAAATGCCTTTTAAATAGCTCTCACGGATATCTAAACATTTCGTTTGTGCCACCCCCCCCTTGCCCCCGCTCGGGGCAGGCAGCCTTCTGTTCCGTTCTTTTTGTTCTTTTTGTTCTTTTCTTGCGTGGGCCGAGTGTTGGGGCTGTTCGCTTCGGTTGGAGCGTGGCCAAGTTATGCACTTCTTGACGCCGAAAAACCAAAAATAAATCTTGCGCCGTAAAAACGGAAACAAAACAGAACAAAAATCGAGAATAGAGAATCGAGAATGAGCTAAAGATACTGTATCTCGAAAGAGCTTAATTAATTTACGTGAAATTTTGATGATGTATTAAACGGCGTGGAACCGTGTATTCGGATGCATGTCTGGGCCATCAATTAGCCAATATTTTGAGCGGCAAATAATTCAAGATATTTCTGACAGGCGGAAGGCGGCCTTTGGCAGCAGCAGCCCCATAATGAGGCGCTACTCCCTGCCTCTCTGGGCATCAAGCCTTGTCCATTTAGCATTTGAAAGGCTCACGTTTGACCCACTGCAGGGGGTTCCCCCCCCCCCCCCCCCCCCCCCCCCCCCCCTCTGTGTCTGTCTGTGTGGCAATTTGTATGCAAGACTTGTGTGCCTGCCTCCTTTTACTGCAGCACGTTGCAGTCTTGCTGGCTAAACGATTGCTGCTCTCGAGTGCAATCTGTTTAAAGAGAGAGAGAGATCTGTCTTTGGGCGTCCTGGGGGTGTCCTAGTGCGGCTGCTAATTGTGTTTGCGGCAGCCACAATTAGCCCTCGAATGTATGCTACGCCAAAAACTAATTTCCACATCAATGCATTTTTAATCAAAAAACTCTCTCTCACTCTCGCGTTGCAAGTGGCACACTCTGCACTCCACTCGCCTGAAAGAGTTGCAAAAATAAAAATGTAATGCTATTAGCTCCACTCCCGCGCCACTCCCCTCTCTGCCCTGCGCTCGCCTCCTGCCACAAGAATAACCAAGTTTCTGGGGCAAGGGAATCGCGTGTAAATATTTTCGCACAACTGCAGTCGGAGCGTGTAATGTATTTAGCTGCTGGTACGTGCCACAACTGCCACAAGTCGAGTTAGTTTTCGCCCTCGCCCCCACAGCCCCCACAGCCACACAGCCAGCAATCGCAATTTGAAGTTATAATTTATTTAAGCATCCATTAAGGAGCACATATTGATGATCCCCCACAGACGACGGGGGGAGACGCCTCCTTCCTCCTCCTTTGAGGCGAAAGCTGAGTGCAATTCGACAAACGCCCGGGCAATTACTTTTGAGTTATTTGGCTTAATAGAAATTCAGCGAGCGTGCGGTGTTTGTCTTGTTCCAGCCATTACCTGTGGCCTGTGCCACACATGCCCCATGCCCCATGCCCCATGCCCCTGAGTGGCATCCACTTTGATTTTCACAAGTAAATGTTGGACTCTGTGCCGCTTTGCCTAGTCCTGAGACCCAACCAACTTGTCTCCAGAGCAAACTCTCAGAGAAGGGGGCGGGGAGGGAGCCTCTGGGGGGGACTCCAAAGAACGAGCGACAGTCTGGGGACCTTTGGGGATCGATTATGAATTATTTGAGTTGGCCAGAAACAGAAAATGACTTATGAGGCAACCGCACAATGGACGGTGCCACAATGGCCGCCACGACACACGTTATCAATTGTTGCACACGGGTTAGGGGGTGGCGGAGGAGGAGGAGGAGGAGTGTCCTTTTGACACTAATAAATTGTAGCCGCAGGACAACAACGGCAGCAGCAGAAAGCGAAGAAAAACCCCATGAAAATTAATTTTCTTCGCATTCTTTGGGCCGTGATTTATTTCCACAATTTCCTTGATGGATTTTCAATTTCAAAAAACCTCTATTCATATTTTTTATAATTTATGTGAGACAAAAAAAAAAAATAAAACCAAATTTAACCTTTCTGTCTTTTGTATCTTTTTGCAGGTAAGTTTCCACTACTACGAAAAAGAAAACGTAAGCTCCATAATTTATTTATTAATTACCTCTCATGGGGGAGGGGGGGTGGGGGAAACCTTTTAAATAATTAATAAATTCGCTACGTAATCGATTTTCATATAAATTGAGATTTATTTACGAGAGAAATTGCTAATTTATTTAATCCCCAGTTGAGCATTTTTATGCCCGCCACAAAGGCCACTCATGAGCAAGGGGAGGGACAGAGGGGAGGAGGGGGAGGTCATGATGGGAACACAAGGGCCCCGTCTCCCCTCCCTCCCTCCCTCTGCAGACCAACTATTTAGACAGTTGATTAATCGACAAACGCCATTATGTTTCCTAATGTCTTTTCCTTGAGAGAGCTCCTCCTCCTCCTCCACCACCTCCTCCTCCTCCTCCTGCTGGTGGTCTACGTGTGTGTGTGCGTGTGCGTCTGCCTCCTTTTGTTGCGTTGTTTTTGTGCGGTCGAGAGGGCAACCGATGTCCAATTAGGTCGTTGCTCAAAGTGTCATCAATAGGCCGCACAAATTGCAAATTGCAAATTAATTGCCACACAAATTTCTGGAGCGCCTCTTTCTCTGCCACAAAATGAGATAAACAAAGAGGATCGATGGCCCATTGGATATCCTTACTCTTTGAGGGGCTGCAACACCGGTATCTCCTAATTATCTGCCACTAATTGTTGCCATTCTTTTGGGCACCACTTCAAAGCGTTTTCCATTGTGATTTGCATGCCTGTCATAAATCTCTCTTTCGCTCCCTCTTTTGGCAGCGACAAAGGCAGAGACCTGGGGCCTGGGGCAGGGGCTGGGGCAGGGGCTGGGGCAGGGGCTGGGGCTGGGGCTGGGGCTGGGGCTGGGTGTTGTGCTCAATCAACGCGTCACGGCGTGGCAACGATCATAGCAGGAGACACACTCTATCCAATGTATACGTATCGTACGAGTATACGTATGATTTCTGATAATTTAAATGACACTCGAGAGGGTGGATGGAGGAGTTTTTTGCATGTGCCACATGTGGTATTCCACTGGGAATTCGATAGAAATGTGGGCCATTCGATTAGGGGAAATTCAATTTTGGTGGCCATAGAATAATGCACTATTCTTCTTATTCGGCTCAATATTTTCATTCTTAGGACTGTGGAACAGGGGAACCAGAACATTGGTAATGGAACAGATATACATATTATGGAAAAAAGATATGAGTGTTAGAGGAGCAGTGATAATGAGTCAGTATAGATGGCGCCCCTTCAATGTTGCACCACAATTCCGAATGTTCCATTTCCATTGTACGCTGTTGTCAATATATTATTCCACTGTGGAACCACAATGGAACAGAAATACTATGGAAAAAATATATGTGCACTACAAATGGGGTGTTCCATTACTAGTCCACCATTTTTTACAGTCATTATTTACATTATTTGTATAAATGTTGAAGGGTGGAATTGGAACACGTGTAATAAAACAACTATATGGAACAGACCATAGGCCATATATTATGGAACAGAGAAAATGTACGAGTGTCAGGGGATCACTGATAGTGGACCAGTACTAATGGCCCTCTTTCAATGTTGCACTACCATTGCAAATGTTCCATTTCCACGTGAAACAGTTTTCAATAAGGGTACAATTTCTACAGCGAGTCAATATCTACATTATTTAAACAGTGTGGAACGTTGGAATGGAAATACTCGTAATGGAACAGCTATAATTAAACAGACACACGGAACGGACAATATGGATCATATATTATGAAATAAATATTATGGAGCAGAGCAGAGATAATGTACTAGTGTTAGTGGAACAGTGAAACTTGGTCAGTATTCATGGAACAGTGAAATGCAACATTCACGGGTAAACAATAGAATTTAATCATTGAAGAAGGTCACTCAAGGGCTTCCTTTTTAATTGGAACAGTGGAAGTGGTACATTAAATAAGCTGCGAACTTGTCGGAAAAATTTAAAAAGATAAATTTGCATTTTCAAGTACCAGTTTTGTTTCTTTTCTTTTTTTGTTTTGGCTTACTCACCTGGCAACCCTCTTCAGTGGTCACCCTACCCCACCCCCCACTGAAACCCTCTCTCTTCCCGCTATCCATTGCAATCTCCTCGTCGCTTTTCCCTGTCACTTTCTTACGCTGCTCCGCTGCCATTCCGCTGCTGCTCATCTCTTCTCCGTCTTGCACTCAATTATGAAAAGAAATTATTAAGTGCGAGCTGCGCTAAATTAGCGCGCAATTGAGTGTGGCCAGGGTTGACAGGGTGCTTTCCCAGGGAGAGAGCGAGAGGGAGGAGGGAGGAGGGTGGTGCAGGTGGTGGTGCAGCCTCGACTCTTGTCGGGTGGAAACGTGTGCAACGGCAACGTCTTCTTTGTGGTCTGCCAGCCTGTGGCCTGCTGCCTGTTGCCTCATAATTTCTGCCACATTTCTAGGCAGCATGCCTGCCTGCCGCCTGCCTGCCTGCCACACGTTCTACAAAGTATGAGACAGGGCATGCCTGGGGGTCGGGGAGGGGGGGACTCTTGGGGCATGTTATAAATGGCGCATATTTTGTGCATTTCATTTGCGTGATTTGCCAGCTCGAAATGTGTAGCATTTTCCATGCAAGACAGAGAAAACAGAGAGAGATAGAGACGCATTCTATCTCGGATGAAGGGAAGATGGACTGCCTGACTGCCCGACGAATGGTGGTGGCAACAACAGGTTGCATGGTGGCCGCATAGCTGCTTAGTTTGTGGATGCCGCCTGCCTGGACGCCTGCCAAAAGGCCTGCAACGTCATCGCTGGTGCCCTTTTTTTTCGGTTATCAGAGCGCGCCAAGATGGATGTTTAATTGACCGCAAATAGAAACTATAAATTATGGCAGCGTTGCTAATCAGAAAATTGCTTTAATGAGCTACGAGATTCTGAGGCGAGACTCGGGCGAGTGCAACGCCTTTTGCGGCACTTATTAGTCACTCCGCCACTCTGATGATGTGTTTTTCTCCTCCCACCATTTGCCCAGAAAATCAACAGAACGAAACATCGCTTTTTTGTTTTTCTGCGAAAGTCGCTGAGCAAATAAACAAAAGCCAGACGCAGACGGAAATCCATCAGGCGGGCAGGCGGGCAGGCATCCATCCAGAGATCTCACGCGATGGCGATACTCGTATGGTAAGGGGTTCTCTACCCTCTCCCGAATGCAAACATCAGCTAAATATTTATGCACGGAGCGGAGCAAAAGATCAGCCCACCAACCACTGGAAGATCATCCGATCATCCGATATTCAGACGCCTCAGATCTTTCGGATTGTGTATAAGATATTCTACTGTTGTTTGGGTAACCTTTGAATGTTGTTCTGTTCTTTGGGGCAAACCGAATTGAGATTGGGATTTAGTTTTTTATTTTTGGGGGGCTTTCTCTCTCTCGCCCTCTTTCCATTCCATTCCGTTCCGTGGCTGTGTTCCGTGTGTATTCATTATGCGAATCAGTAGACCAAATCATTAACAAATTTGAACGCCAGCAGCACAACATCATCATCGAAAAAGAGCACAGAAATACTACTAGTCGATCGAATCAAAGAAAAAGCAATACTACGGTGGGGACTTCGTTTTTTCACTGGCTGTGGGAATAAACATCTGTTTTGGGCATTCGTTTTATGGAAATTACTCACTTTTCGGAGGAAGAGAAAAATATAGGAGGAAAATTCCAGGTAGAAGGTTGTGATTGCTCTCGATTCGGGCATAACAGTGGTAGGCACTTTTTAAACTGGTATATATGATCTAATCAATGGTCTTAGAGATCAGGAGACACTTTTGAATCCTCCTTTAGGGAAGGTTTGCTTAGGAGATTCCCTAAGCTAAGCCACTCTGTGAAGGAGAGATAGAAAAAGAAGGAGTGAGGGGCAATGACCCCTTCTTAAGGCAGTAAACGCTTCATTCTTGAAGCATTCTTTTATTTTAACCAAGCTAAGCTACTCTGTGAAAGAGAGATAGAAAGAGAAGGAATAAGTGCGCTCAAGGAGTGAGAGAGAGCCACAGTGATCGCTTCTTTAATCAGTAAGCGCTTCATTCTTGCAACTGTGTGAGAGGGAGGAAAAATAAAGGGCGATCCCTTCATGCTTTCATCAAAACTCTTTGTGCCTTTCGAAACGAATGCATCCGTTCGATTATGGGTAATTTCCACAGCGTGTCAACGGTTGAATCTATCAAGGACCTGGAAAAAGGATCAAAGCTGTGTTTTATTAGATTGTATGTGTAATTTCTACAGATACCCGACTAGTGGAACAGTGGAAATGGATCATGAGTGTGTTTTTATATTGTAGGTGTAATTTTTACAAATAACCGACTAGTGTAACAGTCGAAATGAGACAACAAAAGGCGGAACGGTGGAAAAGGAACACCAAAATCAGACTTCCTTGCCTTCCTTGTCGTGGGCGGGACAGTGGAAGTGCAACGTCTCCGATTGCCTTTCCCAAATGACATTGTTTATTCTTTTATTTTTGCGGCCTTCTTAGATGGCTTTCCCTCGCCGTCGATCGCGTGTTGCAAGTGCCACTGGTGCCGCACTAGTGCAGCGCCGCACTAACCCACAAAGGCAGTCACTCAAAAGTGACACGAATACGCGCTAAGTGCCTCCAATTGCTGTCGATCGTCGGTCGAGTCAGTGATCTCAATTCATAGCCGTCACGGACAGAGTTTTCGCTGGATCTGCCCTTCCTCCGCCGGAATTGAATTATGAGAAATTTGTGTAGCCTCCGCCCGTCCGTCCGTCCGTCCGGGTGGATGTGTGTTAATTACGTTACGTGTCGCATGCAGGCGGACAGGACAAGTTTAAAGCGTTCAACCTGTGCTCCACAGATGCGGGATCTCTAGCCCCAACTATCAGAACTTTTCCCGCGTGGGGCCTCTGCTCGTGTGTGTGTGTGTGTGGCGTGAGTTTTTCACATTGTTTGGCATTTTATGAGCGTGAAATTAAATTAATTAAAACTACACGACGCGACGTCTCGTCTGCACAACACACACCATGCCACACCATGCCGCACCATGCCACACCATGTTCTGGTGGGAGGAGAGAGAGGATGAGCTGCTCCTGCTGATGTCGGAGGCGTGTCAGACGTTGCAGCAAGCGAAAGATTGTTTGTGTTTGTGCCCCGTGTCCTGATTTTCGCCATTATTGTGTGCGTGCGCCGAGGAGTGGCAGGCGCCGCGGCAGGATGATGGCCATGGCAGCAGCCAGTCAGGGATTGCAGTATCCACTTACCTGCTGCTGTAGACCAGGCTAATAGCTGCATTAAGCAAGTGCCTTTCGCTTTCTCGAAAACGTGGATTTATATATTGAAAAACGAAAAAAACCCCACTCGGTTCTGATTCTATGAAATTGGATTTCGCAATCAATTCGCTCGCTCGCTGTAGCCATAAACTAATTTCCAGCTAACTGAGTCCCCCCACCCACACACCTTTTAATACCGAAAAGCTGGCTTTATTCATTTCATGGATATTCTCATATTTCCCATATTTTCCGTGCAGCCCAGAACCCAGAGTCCAGACAAGCGAAAGCGCTTTCAACTGCAAATGAACCGGATTAGATTTCAGCTTAAAACCAGAAAAATAAAGAAAAGAAACGAGTAACGGACAGCAGAGTCGGCCAGAGGATACCCACTAATAAAAATGCCACTGTTCCATTAGCAGAACATTCGTTTGTGCGAATTGGAACAGTGGGATTCCCGAAACATACTGGATTTTGCTGTTTTCAAATAGTTTTTGCGTCGAAAAATTATGGCAATGCATCTACAGTGGGAGATACTTTAATGCTAAGCTACTCTGTGAGAGAAAAAGAGGAAAAATGAGAGGGAGAGAGAGCGTACGAGTCATGGGGGATTATGACATAGGTGGCAAGAATAACACGTGTGGATTATAAGAAGGTTGCAAACAGAACAGAACATTTTATTGTAAAAGGTCTTCATAACACAGGTTGTTCAATACAATAAATGATATATATATATATATGTATATCAGGGGTATTCCTTATTTAGTTGTCCATCCCACAATATTCCACAGGTTGTACTTTTGTTTCCTGTAATATTGCAAAATCTCTTCTTATATTTGGAACAAATAGAGCCTCTATGTCCTTAAATTTGTATTTCCTTTTTAATTTTATTCGTTTATAATGAATTTCTTTAAGTTGGTAGAGAATATCTTTAACTATCCACAGCCCAAAGCTGAGATTTCTGTCTAGAAAATTATGGATGGTAAATACCTTTCCAGATGAACAATTTTTGGAATTTTTAGACACTAGATAGGCCATAATTTCGGTACTTCTTTGCGTTTTCTTAGTAAAAGATCGCTCGTGGCCGTTCGCCTAGGGGACATTTGTACAGACGAATGAGCCCAAGTGCCCAAGAGGGGTTAATACACCCCGCTCCCGCATACTATTACAGGGTATAAAAACATATATGGCCAGCCATTCAGCTAATTGCAGGCATCCCAAGCACCGAGTGGCCATGATACGAGTCGAGTGCGAGTCGGAGTGATAACTGTGAGATCTGTGTGGATGTAAGGATTTAGCTGGTTGGCTTTTCGGGTCACAGCCAGACAGACGTTTACACACACACTCACGGATACACAGATACACCGATGCAGATACAGATGCATGCATGTCAAAGGTGCAACAGCTAAAACATTGACCATTCAACATGTCAGCAGCGGCTTAACTTGTTGCACGGAGAGAGAACATCAGAGCAGAGCAGAGCAGAGCAGCAGCTAATCTCGTCTGTCCGTCTCTGTCTGTCTCTGTCTGTGGATGCAACTGTTACGAGCAGGTGGCAGGCGGCACACGCCTTCATTTGACCATTTGACTTGTGGCTTATGGGAGAGACCGACACCACCGACCTTATGTCTGGGCGGATGACAGGAACAAAAAAAAGAACTTAAAGCTTGCTCATAATTTATGTAGCACCTGAAAGTGCAGCACGTTAAACACGTTTTCTGTCAATTTAATTTGTAATTAGTCACGGCTCTCATTTAAAAGCCTCACCTCGGGGCCCGGCCCAAAGAGAGTTTTCGCTTCTTGGCCTCGTAATTGAAATTGGCAGCTGGTAAAACCCGCAAGACCCGAGACCCGAGACCCGAGACCCAGGTGGAAGCTCCGCCGGCTACTTGCACGTGATTTCATTGCTAATTATTTTGTGTGTGTGTGTGTGTGTGTGGGTGTGGGTGTGGGTGTGTGTGTTGCGGCTTGGTCGACCAACCGAAAAGTGTCATCATCCATCTAGCCCCATGGCCCTGATGGGACAGACCGAATCCTACGTGCTTCACAAAATTCACTTAGAGCTGTCTCCGGCTCTTCGGCTCCTATTAATAGCCGCATGCTAATCAGACATTAAACATCCAATCCCAGTCACAATCCCAATACTCACCCTTCTCTTAGACCACAAATTTGCATTTGACGGCAGGTAAATGCATAATTTCCTTATTTGCTTACATCTTTTTAAGAAAGAGATGAATCATGCCCCAGCGCTGTTCTACCACTCTCGCTCTCTGTTTGATCAGAGCCTAAGCTTGAGCTTTGATTAATTATGGGAAAAACCCTGAGAAACGATAGAAAAAGGCATCGCGTCAGCATTAAACGACCTTGGCAGCAAAATTGAAAGTTATAAAGTATTAAAAATTAAGTTTCCTTTCCTTTCTTCCATTTGATCGTTTTTTGAGGGTAAAAACAAGAATAAGATTTGTCAGATTTTTTGTAAGATTGTGATTTAATCACGAAAATATTCCCAGTGTTTGATCTTGTGTTCAGAGAGAGGATCATACTCGTAGGAGCGAGCCGATAAAAGCTCTTCTTCTTGATGTGGCTGAGCGCCAGAGAGAGGTTTATGTCTGTCCATCCTTGTTATTTGCTCATTTTTGCGCTCAGAGAGGAGGCAAAGGTGTGGGTGTCTTGTCCAACGTGAATTTAGTAATTAGGTGGCGACGTCGTCACCACATCTGCTCTCTGCCTGCAAACGAGCAGAACGCAGAACGTTTGCCATCTCCTTCTAGCGCTAGTCTCTCTGAGTGCCGATTGGCTGGACCCTCCCCATATCATCCTGCTCGTGCCTGCTTGGTGAGAGAGTGCTAACTGGGAGAGGAAGCTTAGGCTCAGAGAGGATCATAAACAAAAGCTGTGGGCGAAAGACAAGTGCGAGGGCGAGTGAGAGGGAGATGTCTGCCCATAAATGGCGTTGTGTAAACAAATTTGCTAAGGAAAAACGCTGCACAGGGGATTGGAAGTCACCAAGAAATTGTTTGTTTGCTTTTATTTGGTTGGTTTAGAGGTAAAAATTAATAATATAGCTTGTTAGTTAACAGAAACCCGACAATTTCCAACAAAAATATAAATTTCTTCACTTACATTATTTTCTGTAACAAAATTAAGCGTTGATACTATTTCTTCCTTAAGAAAATGTCGACTACTATTAAAATGTTATGTTTTCTTTGAAGAAACCTCCGAGACTGGTCTTTGTTTTTGGGTGTTTTATGGATGTGGCAGACATGTTTTGACCCCCACTAAAAACTGTCCGTTCCCATGATCCCAGTGCCAGGAGGGACACCACGGTTTCCCCTTTGAGAAACGAGAATCATAAAAAAACTACAAGTTTCGTTTCCTCCACAAAAAGCAGAAGCCCATAAATTTGCACATGTTTTAGATGTGAGCAAAAATTCCCATGAATAAAAAGAAAAACTTCAGAAAAGACTTTGTATATTATATAATTTCATTCAGGCTTAGTGGCCCCGTAGTGGCAGTAGTTGCATGCACGTGTGTGTGCTTGTGGGTTGGGTTTGCCGGCCGGCAGTCGATAGCCGCCAGCCGACAGCCGACAGCCGGTTAAGCTGTCCGACAAGTTTTTCCACTCGCCATTTCAGGCATGAGCTCATCATTACCATCTGTAAGCCCTCCGATCAGCTGTGTGCCGTTCGCTTGGGGTCTCCATTGGAACACTGGAATCTCTACAAAACAGTTTTATGGCGGGAGACACACGTTTCGTGGCCGGGGCTAACGGGGGACCAGTCAGTCAGTCCCAGTGCCCAATGAGAGACGTTTTTGAAGTCATTAATTTGACGATGCTAAATGAGAATTTATGTGTCTACTGCAGGCCTGGGCCAAGGCAATTTCTCATGCACAAACATTTTTCAACGCCTGACAGACAGAGCCAAAACAGCAGACCGAAAGACAAGACCAAAACTCGTTCTTCTCTGCCCCCCCCCTCTCTCTCTGTCTCTCTCTCTCCTTCTCGGTGGCACAGATGTCATTAACACACGCTGCCCGGCATGACCAAAAAAAAACCACAAAAAATTAAACAAGAGAACCAAAAACAGAGTCAAATGAGAGGCTGGGGGCCGAGAGACCCTCATTACCCGGGCTTAGCAAAATTTATTAATAACCGAGTCCGAGTTTGTTGCTCGCTCGTCTACTACGTAAAAGGATTTCTCAAATCCCCCTCCCAAAAATGGTGTATCTTTAAGATGTACCAAAGTACAGTGCGTTCCAGAGTTGTAGAGTTTTCTATATGACAAATTTATTTCCAAAACATTGCCATCCTATAATTTGCAAAAAAGGAATATTCGAAAACTAATACTACGAATTTTCCATACTACGAATTCCCCTTGAGATTCGCTCTATGAAAGTACGACTGTAGTGGAAAAGTTTCCCATAAGCGAAAGGATATATGTACATAGTCATTTCGAGTCACACTAACAGGGACCATTTTCCACCAGGGATTCAAAGGGTTTCTATAAGAATCTCTATAACATCACAAATTAAGCGAAATTTGAAAGAAAATGTATCTAGAAAACTGTTTTGTCTATCCAAAATTCTTCAGGTATGTAAATCTGCTTTGGCATAATGATATATAAGGATATTATATACGAATTCGTTAATAGCTATTACCAAAAATAGTTTATATATGTATATTATTTGATAGCCATAAAGACACAACTAAAGCACCAACGATAGTTCGGATCTATGTACTACATCTTGCTGAATGTATACGGATTATTATCGCAATATTCCAATAATCAGTAATTATAATTCCATTTTGAAGATGAATAATTTTCGATAAATATTTATCGCTTTTCAAGCTCTTAGATCCGATGGTCTTATAGCTTTGTCACGCACTTTAGTTACGTACCCCACGGCGAACGATTTATGTGTGTTCGAATGCCTTAAAAAGTTTTCGTTATTAATTTCTAGAACAATTCGCTGCTGGATGAAATCCCAATTTGGCAGAGTTTGAAGAGCACTTGATCCGATCATTCCATTCCTTACAATTTGCTGCTGCGATTGTTTTACCGACGGCTGCTATTCTTTGTGGCTGCGCATTCAATTTCACACCAAAACGAAGCTCATTTATTGACAGTCAAGGCATGAAATAACAGAGCGAGAGAGAGAGCAAGAAAAAACAGCAAAAAGTCTTTAGTTCAATTCTTGGCCTTTGTTTGCGATTCTTGATGGTGCGCGAACGCGCCTGTTGGGCTGCCTTTTGTTTTTGCTTTTTCCATGGGACTTCTTTCGTCCGTTGTCTTTGTCTTGGACTGTGGCTTCAGTTCGGCTTTGGGCTGCGGCTGCGTCTTCACTTCGGCTGAGGGCAGCGACTGCGGCTTCAGTTCGGCTTTGGGCTGCGACTGCGGCTTCACTTCGGCTTTGGGCTGCGACTGCGGCTTCAGTTCGGCTTTGGGCTGCGACTGCGGCTTCAGTTCGGCTTTGGCTTTGGGCTTCGGCTTTGGGCTGCGTCTTTGCTTCAGCTTCGATGTCTTCGTTTTTTGCTTTTGCTTTTGTCTTATGGAGTGACAGCTTCCATCTTCGGCTACGGCTACGGCTTCGTCTTAATTTTTTTCCTTTTGCCTTTTTTTTTTTCTTTGTCTCTCATTGTATTTGCTGGTTTCTTTTGCCTTTTGGGTTGACAGCTCAATTGCTTTGGTCTGGTGCGCAGTCGTAGCCGCAGTTCAAGGCCGCCCCTCGCACACTCTTTTTTGCATGTAAAAAAAGGGAGGGGTGTTCTCGGGAAGAGGGGCAGGAGGAAAAAACAGAAAAAGTCTCATCTTAACGGAGAGAACGTGTCTGTGTGTGTGTGTGTGGTGGCCATTTGTTTAGCTCCCATTTTTGCTTTTGTTTGCCATCTGTTCGGGTTTTTTGTTTAGAGTGGCACAATATTTATTCGTGTACCCTTCACAGAGAGGGTATTCCATAGAAGCAACCATAAGAGCATGCCATGTTCTTCCATCCATCGAATAAATGTATCTGCAGGCAGCACGGCACAACTTGCCACCAAAAGTGGAAGGAATCCATCAGGAAGCAGCCAGCCAACGAGGGCCGAGGGCATTGTTGAAAGAAGAGTCGGAAGAAGTTATTACTCCAAATATCATCAGGTGTTTTCATTTAATTTGCGAAAAATGTTTGTCTGCCGTCAGTCGGTGATACGAATGGGGCTGGGGCTGCACCCAGCACACAGAGTGCCACATGTGGCAGATAAAAGTGATTGAAAGTGCTGCCCAGACAGCAGCAGAAGGAGGAAGCTAAAGGAGTTGCCGCAGCTGCTGGGGAAAAAAGGTGAAATCACATCAAAACGAAGGATAGTTTTTCCCCTCCCCCTGCTCCCCCCTGCTCCCAGTATTATTCATAAGCCAAATTAAGATTCGTTTCCAGGTGGAAAACCAGGCTTAACGTTGCAATTGTTCCAACGGATGGTGCCACATCCAAGGCGGCAGTCATTGGATCTTTGTGTTGCATGCAACCTGATTGGAAAATCTGTTGTGCGTTGACATTTTTAATTACAACAGCCACGTGTTTTGGGGGGTGGGGCGCCTCCTCGCTAAATGATGAATGGATGGTGGGCGCTGCAGCCTGGCTTTCAATTTCGTATGCAGCATGCAGCATGCACCAAGCACCATTGCTGCAGGAGGCTTTGCCCCAAAGCTAGGCGAAAGTAGCAGCATTACACGCCCACTGGCACTCCCCCCTTCCGGCGAAATGAAGGGAGGCGCTTGGATCAGAATGCTAAAAGGCAAAAACCGTCGAGAAAGTGCGGGAGAGAAAGGCACACACAGAGCCAGACACAGAGAGAGAGAGAGAGGCTTTTCTCTCCCTGCCCCGCCGCCCCCACGGAAGGGGCACCCTGATGCATCTTCGGATTCGGGGGAGCGGCTTTCGGGGCGGCTTTTCTGCTTTTGTGCTGCTTTCAACACTAATGCAATTTGATGCGGCACAAAACCACACGCATGCACACTTGCAACACATGCAACACTCTCAACAAAGCCGCCACCACATCCTCGTGGGGCAAATCCTTAACAGAAAAGGATTTTCCACACTCTTGCTCGGCACTGTGCGGCGTGTTGCATAGTTTTAGGCGTTGCAGGGGGCACCAGACAACGTGCAACGTGGCAGCTCTGAGCCCCGCTCTAGCCCGGGGCGCGCTCTGTTCTTATCATTCTTATCATTCATCCGTTCAATAGATCCCTGCCGAACGTTTGCCACCGTCAACACAAATTTATGCAAATGCCGAGCATTTCGCTTTTCAATTTCTGTCGACACCTCCCACAGGGCCGCGTCTTCCTTCTGTGTGTTGCAACAAGTCCTGCCCCTGCCTCTGCCCCTGCCCCTGCAACTTCTTGGCGTGTTTTCCCAGCCGCATTAAGAGCCATCCGCCAGCCAGAGTTCTTTCCTTTTTTCTTTTTTTTCTGATTGAAATATGGGGCGTTCTGACCCCTGGCCCCACTCTCTATTTACTTTCACTTGTCATGCACAAATCTGCACAATTTCTTGGCTGGATTTCGTTATTGTTGCCACAGACATCCCCCCCCGCCCTTGCCCTCTGGCCGTGCCTCTTCTTGGTGTCGCAAATCTAAACGATTTGAGCTTTTTAATGCGATTTGCGTCTGTGTACGGTGCAGTCTTCCTCCTCCCCGGAGTCCTTGGAGCCCCCACAGATACTTGATAAAAAAGATAGAACGAAGGAAATGGCTGCTGGATATACATTCTGTATGTGTAGTTTGTCTGTGGCAAATCGATTGATGGGACTGTGGCAAATCTGTTGACTGTGCTTAAAAATTAGGGCCATTCCATATCTGCATTCGAGAAAACTTGAAAACTTCTTATTGGCCAAATATTTGGCCAAGAGTTTTGCTGTTGGAGGAAACGCCCAAGGGAATGTTTCCGAGATCTCAAAAGAGAACTTTAAAAGCTAGATTAAACGGAATTTGGGGACAGACTTGTGTGATTTGTCATTCTATGGCAGCCACAATTTTGAGGCTACAGGAAAACAGTAAATTGAGAATCATAGAGAATGACCACATCCACTAGATTGCCAAATCTGATCAAAATCGGTTCAATATTACAGAAAGAATGAGGAAAAGACCTGCCGTTTGGCTATTTGAACACCTGGCTTTCGCTCAATATTAATGCCAGAGCAACTCATTTTTGATTGGATAGATTTAGGACTTATAATCAGATCAAGTTTCAATATATAATGCCATTGCTCTGTTTATATTTAAAATTTTGCCATTACGATTTCGTAAAATTTTGTAAGAATTGAGTTCTTACGATTTGCCAAAACCGGAGCACGCACTTTTGCGATTTGGCAGTCAAATCGCAACCTTTTTGCGATTTGCGATAACCAGAGCAAGGCTGATAGAAACTTATATTGGGTATTACTTAATAAAATAAATATGAAGGAGGTGTTGGTAGTTGGGAGAAGGGATTGATGATGGATGGGTGGCAGCGACTGCCTTTTATCGGGTGGAATATGTGTATCGCATTATGTGAGCCGCAATTCAGAACATTTCAATTGGTTTAGTATTTGTTTAAGTAGCTTGTTTTTAGATATTTCATACTGTTACAAGATTTCGCCACAAGGCGGGCCGAGCGAATGTTCCTTTCTGGTTGGAGGATGGTAGAACGATGTGGAAGGCAGAAGCCAAGGTAGAGCAGCTCTCCGGTTCCGTAAAAAAGCACTTAATCTTCTCTTAGTCTTCCCGTTTCATTTCTTTTCACACATAACATCGAGGTTACAACTTTTCTTCATCTTTCTTTTCTTCAATGTGTTTTATTCTTCTTGCTTTTTCGTCCGCTCAAGCCCTGCCGATCGAGATCGGATCCAACTATTGATGGGCTCTAAGGTCGCTAAACTTTAAAAACGACATGCTATGGATAGATATGGAATGTATCTATGGAAAGAGGCGCCGTCAGGACATCTGGTCTTACCATCTCACAGTCCCGTCTCCCAGGGACATAGAAATGTTTTCCATTCTCGAATGAAACAAAAGTTTGCTTAATTAATCATTGAATTACAAAAGATTGAATGATTGAGTGAGTGACTGATTTATTGTTTTGAAAGATGCCATCGATTATGCAAATTGATTGATTGATTGAATGATAATTGCACTCATGACCAGAGGTTCAATGCTCCAGCCCCCCCCCGGCCGAATGCAAGTGAGTGACTCAGCGGCTGCCACCTGCTCATTAACTTGCCACCTCATTGTATCTGGGAGTCTGTGCCGTATCTGTATCTGTATCTGTGTACATGTGATATCAGTGCCAGGGGCGCATCAGGGGATAAATGTTCGCTTGATTTGCTTCACGATTGCCGTCACAGCTGTTGCAGTTGCAGTGCCAGTGGCAGTGGCAGTGGCAGTGGCAGTTGCACTGCCTGCAGGTGTGCACAGATGCCGCGCATGCCCAGTGAGGTGGAAAAAGCGGCGACGGCGGCGGCGGCGGCGGCGGCGACAAATGCCATGAACTTGTTGCAGTTGCGGCTGGCTGTTGCAACAGCCTCATTAATCATTGTTTTTGGGCCGCCCCCTGGGGCCTAATTGTGCATGCAACAGCAGTGCAGCGGCCGTTGTGGCAGCAACAGTCTCGCACTCATTCGCTCCCATGTTACATTTATTATCCTGCTCGAATGCTGGGTGCTGCATGCCACAAAGCTGGACAAATTAACGCGTGGGCGGGTGGCATGGCACCTCAAGCGAGACGAGGTCATGCCTCAATGTGGCAAGTGAAAGAGAGAGAGAGAGAGGGAGAGCTCGGACATTTATTACAAGTGTAGTTGCCAATGTTCATGTGGCTGCCACATGTGTGCGGCACGTGTGTGTGTGTGGCTCCTCTCCATTCCGCCATTCGCTCCATTCCATTCTTTTCTCCGTTTCCAATCGCCCATTCCTTTTTGGTCCGTGTGTCGCGTGTCGGCATTAAAAAGGCGGCAACATTGTTGAATGTTGCATGCTTGAAACGTCAGGGGCAACGTCAATTTCCGTTTGTTGTCGTCATTAAAACGCAAGCCCCAACGCACGCTCCGCTGCACTTTCCCGCTACTTTTGTGATAATGATGATGACGTCCAAAACGAAGACGACGACGGCGATGGCGATGGCGATGGCGATGGCGATGGCGACAACGAGAGCGGTAATGCCAGAAACTACCAAGGAAACGAGGCTTATGGTTTATATAACCTTGAAAACCCATCGGCGAGGGCAAGGAAATATGAGATTTTGTCAAATTTAGACGGCTTTTGAGACGGAGATATTGTATATTATAGGATCTTTGTACAGTCCAAAAACAACAACAAAAAATACCCCTCATCAACAAAGGGCGATTCGAGCATTTGATCCAATCATGCACACGACATGTATATTGTTCTTTTTTCAATTCTCGAGCATTCTCTTTTGAAGGATTACCTTGTGCGTGTGTCGAGTCGAGTCTGTTGGAAACAAGAACGTGCTGATCTACGTGTCCATGTAATGGTGGAATTGTAGGGTGGTTAAAGTGGTTAAAGAATTGGAGAAGAATTATATAAGAAGAATCTTGAAAGAGAAAAAAAAGTGTATGAAAAGAAGTGCAGAGTAGTGATCCTAGTCCAAGAATCATAGTAGAAGATTTCTGGTGGAAGAAATCCAGAGGAAGAAACATAAAAGAAGAAATGTGGGGCATTATTTTAGAAAAAGAAATGTACATGAAATTTTATTGGTAGAATGGAGAATGGAAATGGAGTAGAATAGTTGTAGAAAAAGAATTGTAGGGGAAGAAATGTGGTTAAAGAAATTGAGAAAAATCGTTGAAAAGGAAGACGAATGTAAGACGAATTGTAGATCAGTATTTTTAAAAGAAGAATCATAGAAGATTTGTGGGGGAGGGAATCTTACAAAAGAGAAGTGAAAGAATAAATGTAGGGAATAATTTTATAGGAAGAAGAAGTGTTGTACAAGAAATGATGCTGTTGAAATGGAGTGGAAGAATTGTAGAGGACGAAATGTTGAAGAAGTGTTGTAAAAGGACAAATGGGAAAGAAGAACTGCAGAATAAAGATTGCAGAAATTTTGAAGAATTAATATTTTTTTATTTAATTAACAATTATCTGTTAATAATGGAACTTAGTTACAAAAGGAGGAAAGGAGCATTTTATGTGATTATAAATATTACATGCTATTAGCTTAAGGGATAGTTCAGGGGATAAGGTATATAGACAAAGAATTGTGGAAAAATAAATGTAGAATATTAAATCTAATCCAATATTTACAAGAAGAAATCTACTGCAAAAATAAGAACAATAAATTTAGTCAGAATGGTCGCCCAATGGAAATTCTTTTGTACTTATTTCCCTTCCCTTCTCTAGTCTAGATTTATCTTTAAAAAACAATTGTAATACCCTCTGTCAGACACGACAACGTCTAGAACATGAGCAGCAAATGCCAAAGGCTACAAGGGCTACAAGCAACATGAGGCATGCAACAAATTGAGAACGGAAAGTAAACATAATTCTGAAATGGTGTATTCTATTAATTAGTTTGGCCAGTGCCAGTGCTTGGGTCTGGGCGTGGACCTGGGCCTGGGCACCATGTAAATGACACTTTTGTAGCACTTAAAGCAATTTGCTGTGAAATGCGTAAACAAACTGACAGATGGATATCTGACAGCCGGAAGAGGGGGAGAAGCGGGGAAACCGAACGGGAGTGGACAGAAATATAAATACTTTAGTTATGAATTCTTTAAGAGGTGCTGGACGGATGCTTCGCCGCTGGTAATCGATGCCCCATTGACAGTTGGAAAATAGGTGCCACAGACCACCCACAGAGAGAGAGAGAGGGGGGTAGCCCGGGGTGGGGGGGTGTAATGCGATAGGAAATTTGTTTGCTTTTAAATGTTTTTAACAAATGGCGGTGAATGAAGGGAAACCAAGGAGGAAGGGGCTTCTCTGGTTGGACGAAATCAAGGCCGGAAATTGAAATATTATTATGTGTCTCTCTGTGTGTGTCTCTGTGTTTGTGTTTGTGTGGCATGCAACTACTTTTATGACATGCACTCGTCTCTCTCTCCCGACACAATGTTGCATGCAGTTCGTTGGCTGGAAAATGCAAAAGTTTTGACAACATTTGCCACTTTGTCATGCCATTTTAATTTTCAACCTTTTCCGCTCTGTCTCCCTTTTTATCGCTCTATTTTTCTTACCCCATCTTTCTCTATTTCTTTCTTGGCTGATTTTTCGGATTCTACTTTGTATTTGTTGTTGCTTTTATTCGGTTTATTCCTTTATTCGGTATTTGGTGGAATCAAAGGGTGATATGGTATTCGTGCCACATACACAGGGATCTCCGCCCTTGTGGTTTCTGAATTTTAGGAGCTATGGATATCCACTTTTCTAGGATTTAAACTGGAAAAATTATGCATCATTTAATCAAAATATGATAGGGATGATCTATCGGATACAGATAATACAACCAAAATTAAGATCCTTTTTAAGAGCTCCGCTTTGGCATGATTAAATGGTGGCATTACAAAATAAAAATACGTTTTAAATTTAAGTTTGAAAAGTATATTCAGAATTATATTAGGTTTTTATTTGGGTTTATCTTATAGGAAATAAACAAATTTTTCTGGATAAAACAATTTAAATATTGGATATTTTTTTATATTTATTTATTTTTGTATTATTACATTTTTTTTTATTTATTATTTTATATTTATTTTATTATTATTATTTTTTTTAAATTTTTTTCAAAAAATCCTTACAAACAATAAACAAAATTAAGTTGCTAAAAATAAAAAATGTTCTACTTACTAAAAGACGGTAAAAAGTGACACATACAAAATATCTGTTATTATTATGTATTGAATATGAAATACAAAAACTTGTATGGTTTGAAATTGATTTATTGGCAACCAAAACTAAGATTTAAATAAAAATATTTTTTTTAATTAAACTAAATTTATTAAAGACCAAAATTTTTTAAAATTTAAACTTAAATTTAAAAAAAATAAAAATTCATTTTCAAAGTGATGTTTTTGTGGTCATCGACACATCCAGATTAAAAAAGTTAAATCCCTCAAAGGAAAGAAAATGTATTTCCGCTTAAAAGATAAATGTTTAACAGGGTATCTTCCAGTCGGGTCTGGGGGACCATAGTATTCCCTCTGGTGTTTTTTTTTTGTGTGCTCGTATTATGACAAAGTCGAAAAGTTTTTATTGCTTGGGAAAAGCGAAGAGAGTGAGAGAGAGGGGGGGAGAGAGGATGTGCTGTGAGTGGACTGTGCGGAAGAGAGTGGCATAGTGAAGTGGTAGACAGCGGAAGAGGGAGAGGTGGTGGGAGGGAGGGTGCAGGGGCGTGGGTGGGGCTAGGCTATGATTTATTTGGCGCCCCAAAACGAAACGAAACGAAATGCAGCGCGCAACGAAATGAAGCCATCAAAAACGTTGACATCGTTACGCAAAAGCGGAAATGACAATGATGATGGGCGCCAAATGAAACGATGGCCTTGCCACGCCTGGGCTCCATGCTCCTTGCCCGCCCACCCCCAGACCCCCAGCCCCCTCGAGCAGGACGAGCAGGGCATTTTGCTTCAATGAAATGCAATGCGGTCGTGATTTGTATGGAGAAGGTCCGCGTCTGGGTCTGGGTCTGGGCCTGGGTCCGTGTCCGGGTGCACGGAGAGGATGTGCAGGCAAACGATTCCTGTGTTGGCTGCCATTAAAACGCGTGAAATTGAAAAGGCGAAAAATTGCAATGCCAACAGTAAAACGGTCGGAAGGGGGGGAGAGGGGGAAAATGTGGGCCAAATGTCAGTGCAGGTTGCATGGCAAATGGTGTGAAACGGTGAAGGGGAGGGGGCACAATGGAGAAGGGATATCATCAGCAGGAGCAGGAGCAGCTGTTGCATTGATTTGGTTATCAGCCAGGGCGCCATCTTATTGTTGCAAGTCAGAAAAGAATGTTGCCACAACGAAGGAGGGAAGGGGGGGGGGGGGGAGAGTGGAAAGTGGAAGTGTAAATGTGTGCTTGCTTGAGCGGACTTACATTGTTCAGGGATTTGTGTGCGATTAAAGGCAAAATGTCCGCTAAGGAGAGCATTAAAGTAGGCGACCAAAAGGGTTCTGTCTGAATTAGGTTTTTTTCTATGTTTATTCTTATACTATTATTCCACTGCATTCAAATGGGCAATGTTGATAGAAAATCAATCGCATGACCCTCTTCAGAGTGGACGAAAAGCACTCATTCGATTGAGCAGTGACTTTGTCTCCTTATTTGTTTTTGTATTTGTTTTTACATACGCTTCGGTCGATCACAGGCAGCCAAAGCTTTGCGGCTTTCGTGTTCGTGCCCGAGAGATCATCTGACGCAGTCAAGAGCTCGGCTTCTTGTCTCTCTATCTCTCTCTCATCTGCATACAATTTTGTTTGTGTTGCTATTGCGTCTCAACCGAAAACAAAGAGAACACACCCAAAGAGAACAAAGAAGTTCGGCTGATTGAGAGATCGGTTGTGCTCTAACAGTGAGAGACCCAAGCAGTTACGATTCTGTTAGGTCTGATTCTGTTAAGCCTTTGCCAATGTTAATTCTCTGTTAAACCACTAATGTAACTATGTTATCTTCTGCTGCTTACTCTTTTCTTTTCCTCTTTATCTATTAACATTATTCTCTATCCTTAACCTCGCCTATCATACTTCTCTACCCACACACACACACACACACATTCTCTATCCATACAAAACCCGTATCGACGAAGAAGAAAAAAACAACACTAACCTCTATCTGCATTCTCTCTGTTTATCTATTTACACAGGTAGCGACCATGATGTCCTGCCCCCTTCCTATGCAATTACCGATACCGATTCCTTCACTACACAAAACAGAATTTGCATCGGTTCATATTGGAGTTAAGGTAAGTCTCTATCATGTCACACCCCCTCCCTTCCCTGCCCTTCTATTTCTTTCCCTAACTCTTTCTCTAAAAATCTATCATCCTGTGATCCTTTATTCGAACTCTTTTTTCTGTTTGCTCGCTCGATTATTAAATAGTAAATTAAGCGAAAACAAATGCGAAAATCATGCAAATGGCAAAAAGTCAACAAGTGGGGGGCGTGGGTGATGGGGCACAAATGCTAAATGTAAATGTTGCCAGCAACAAACTGGGGCACAAACACACACACACACACACCGAGAAGGATGCTGTTGAGAAAAGGGGGGGGTTCTCGCCACATCCGTCCATTGTTGACATTATTGCAAAACATATACACATAGAGCCATGGAGCCATGGACTCCTTACCCCCAAGCCAGCAGATATTTACGTAAAATAATGTGTGCCACTAAATCAAATTGTCCGCCCCTTCGTCCCCCCTTCGTCCTCCCCCTCATTTGACTACAACTTTAATACGAAGTGATCACATTTTAATGATACCAAAATGCACTCTTGAAGGAATAATGATGTCAAGATGGTCGTGGGTTCAACAAGAAAACAAAAAAAAAAACAAAAAAAAAGCGAAAAGGAAAAATGGAAAAGGGAAAAGGGAACAACGGACGCAGAAACATTTCTACGGATTGTGTCACGTTTTTTTTTTTTTTTTTTGATAAATTCCACAGCATACACGTATATATCATGATTTTGGTTCGTTTTTGTTGGGAGTCCTGTTTAAATGCCAGGACATAAATCTATTTTTGAATGAAAGCCACTCGCTGGCAGGATGCGTGTGGAGCATGGCGTATGCGCAATATTTTCCAAGGGATATTTTTGGAAGTGCTCTGTTCTGTTGTTTTGTTATCTGTGAAGGAAACTGTGCTTATTGTTTGCATAATGGACGCTCGTTAGCGAGAGGGTGTGTGCATCCTGAGAGGATAGCTCTTTCTCCAATACCGTGAAGGGGGGCTATTTTTGCAATTGAATAAAGAAATACTCGCAGAACCCCCCTTGAACACAGAAAAGGGACGCAGAGAAGGCTTAACCAATATAAATGCGCTTTTAATATGGGGCATACGGAATGTCCCCGACTGCTGTGTCCTCCTGCCGCCTCCTGCTGCTCCTTTTTGTCACTTGAGCGTTTTAATAAATGATATCCTGCAGCGCCCTGCAGCCCTTTGGCACTCGCTTTGTGCCAAGGATGCTCCTCCTGCTTTCAGGGATAATTGAAATTTCTGTTCCCTTCACACAGAAATCGGAGTTTGCAATTTCTGCTTTGTGGGTGGCCTGACAGACGTTAACTTATTGCACTCACTGTGAAAGAACTTTTCTGTGGACCACCCCGCCCCCTCCCGCCCACCGCGGAAATGCCGTCGGCATTTGTCGCAACATTTCAATGAAGAATGCAAACAAATTTGCAAATAATTAAGGTCGGAATGCGACCGCAGCAGCGAGAGACAAACAAATTCAACAAACAATTAATTCCGACTCATCGAACGGCAATTAAAATGATTTTCTTTTTTTTTCGCAAATTTTATTATCCATCCAGTTGAAGGGTTAATGAGCGGCCAATAAATTGTGATTTATGTCGGGCGACAAAAAAATGACACTGCCACTGCCACTGCGAGAGCTTAAGCGCCTCTGACAGGCAGACGCCTACCTCCCTCCCTCCCTCCCTCCCTCCCTCCGCACCGCCCTCTCTCAATTATGAGTCCAACCCCCATCGGTCCGGGGGTATATCCGTGATCTGCCGACGCGACTAATTAACGCAAATCACAGCACGCAAAGGAGTCCTGCTGCTGCCATGGAAAGTGATAACCAGTTCATAAAAAGGCAGCAAAAAACAGAGAAAAAAGAAGCCGAGCTGGAGGGAGGGAAAAGTATATTTAATAATAAAAACGGAAGACAACAAAAAATGGCCTGAAATTAAACGAGCTGCCAGGAAGGAGCCCCTGACTGCTGTTAAACCCAATTTCCTGCCCCCGAAAGGTAGAACCCCTTACACTTGACCGCGCGGCATAAATCATGGGGCAGTGGCACGGCTGCCATAGGGGGGAGGGGGACACTGTCTTCTTAGGCCATAAAAAAACGCCGCTTAAAAATTGACCGTGCTAAGGTGAGGCGGCAGAGCAATATTTAATAACAAAAGAAATATAGAAGACAATGAAAAAAAAATCGACATTTTATGGGGGTAGCCAGTCATCGGAGGGTGGTGGGTGGGGGGTTGTGTTGGGTTGGATGATGGAATTTTTAAGAATTTAATTTTGTTTAGACAGCCTCAATTTGTCGATAAATGTTTTACAGGTGTTTTACGTTAAGAACAACAAAAAAGCCGAAAATGTATAGTGAGAATTATGCACCTCTGATGCTCATGTTCTAGCGTTTTTATTGCTGTATTTCGCTGCGAGAGCAGTGCAGTCGCATCAACTAGCTTTGAATCTCTCACGCAATAAATTCTCTTCAAATTGCTTCGCAACCTTTGCTTGTATCGCCTCTCTCAGCAGAAAAGAACAACAATGCGAGCTCAGGCGAGATTAACTTTTGGTTGCTGTTGTTTTCTGTCCCCAGATCGTCATTCCACGAGCCTCGGCTGTTGCTCGCACGCATTGCATACTCATACATTTACACTTTTCAGCAATAACAACAGCTATGCAAGCGCAGGCAAGGTAAACTTCTTGTTGTTTTCCGATCGTCATTTCAATTTACGAGCCGAGCCTCTCGCACGAGCCTACTTCGCACCCATTGTCCGCTCGTGCATTTGCAATTCCATCCACCTATCCCACCATCAGCAAAAACAGTAACAATGGGAGAGCAGGCCATGTGAATTTTTCGTCGTTTTTGTCATTTCAATTCACAAGCCGCTCGCTCCTACTCGCACGCATTTGCAATTCCATGCAGCTAGGGCACTCTCAGCAACAACAGCAACAATGGGAGAGCAGGCAAAGTGAATTTTTGTTGTTGTTTTCTGCACCTCGATCGTCATTTTACGAGCCTCGGCTGCTGCTCGCACGCATTGCATACTCGTATATACTCCGTCCAGCTGTGGCTCTCTCGGCAACAAAAATTACAGCCTGACTCTCGCAGCCAGGCTTCGCTCTCAGCTCAAAGCAAATACGAACCAAGGCATAAAGGAACGGGACTCTACTCTGCTGCGTAGTTTCTGTCTTTGTTTTGAAAATCTCGTCTGTAATCTGTATTCATGATTTGTTCTTTTAATGCACTGCAGACACCTACAACCCCAGCGCTTTAATCATGTCCGTGCGTGTCCCTCTGCTCTCTTCATTTGATCATAACACAGTAATCAATGTTTCTATCAATACTTTGCAACCTCTTCAATCGCCTTTCAATCTGCTTTACCTACTTGCACCTATTTACAGTGTATGATGCAGCAAACTCCTCTTTATTTACAGTTCCGTCACCGACAAATAAGAATTAGATTTAGATTCCATGGTAATCCGTTTTATTCCATGGATTTGCTTGTAGTTTTACAGCGGGAAAAACAACGCTTGACGTCCAACGGGACATGGACTCGGTTCAAAGGCCTTCGAGCTTAAGGACTTCCGCCATCTGCCTGTACACTCAGCGTGTGCTCTACTATTCTCTTTGCTGGATGGGAAGGGTGATGATGAGGTCGCCACCACACCAATCCCCATGGCAACAGCAACAGCAGCAGCAGCACTGTACCGTGCATTGCACCCCTCCGCCTGTGGTCAGGGACAGGGGGAGAGATAGAGAGAGATGCTTCCGTTTCAGCCATCTCAGAGGATGATTCTTTGCCTTGGACTGTCTTTAGCCTGCCGGACTACCTTTATCTGCTTCTCCTCAGACTCCTTCTTGGAATACCTTTATCCCGGCCCCGTCCCTCTTCTCAGACATTTTCCTGGAGCTGAAGCTGAAGCTCCTGCGCATACATTCGCATTTGTTTTTCTCATGCTACTTATTAATAATTTAAGCTGCGCTTCACTCCGGGCCAAGAGACAGAGGACAGCACAACGGAACGGAACGCATTGTTTGCCCAGAAATGTTTGTCTGTCTGAGGATGCTGTGTATCCTCTTCTCACAAAGGATTGCGCTTCAGTTACATTCGGGCGTTTTTCGGGCGTTGTGTTAAGCGCTCATTTCTTCCCCTTCCCCCCAACACAGGTTGTTGTTTTTTTTTTTACTTTTTTTATTTCCACTCAAATTGTTTTATTTGCAACGCACACACACACACACACAGATACAGATACAGACACCCCCAGACGTCTTGGCTTTATTACGGTGATTTTTCTTGAACGCATTTCGTGCTGCGAAAGGATCTCCGGGCATTTCCACCTTTTGTAATTTTTATGATATTATTTCGCTGCCGACGCCATCGCCGTCGCCGTTGCCGTCGCCGTTGCTTTACCTCAACTTTTGATATGCGTTCGTTCTTTCGCTTTTCCTCCATTCTTTATTATTGTAATTCATATTAAAAGAGCAAAAAAAAAAAACAAGCGAGAAAGGGAACCAAGTAGTTCTTCTTCTCGTCTCGTGTTCGTCTCATTCCACTCAATATTTGCCTTTGTGCAAAGACCAAGAGAGAGGGGGAGAGAGAGAGAGAACGAAACCTTTTCAAGGAATTAAAAGAAAAGAAAAGAAAAGCATATGAAAGCCAGCCCGGATCGGATCCATGACCGAATATACGTGCCGCCGCAATGCACATTAAGCACACACCAGAGCACCACGCACCACGCACCACGCAACGAAACCCCACAGCAAGGACATTCAGATTCAGGGCCTTTTGTTGTGTCCCCTCGACTCCTGATTTGATTCCAGGCTTTGTTCGGGCTGGCTCCCTAACAAGCGTTAAAAATTATAGTTATTAAGTGGGATTGTGTGTGTGTGCCGTGTGGCTCGTAAGACGTGTATGGGTAATTTGCTGAAGGCTACCAAAGGACTTTTGCCACTCTTGCCACACACATTAGGCACACGCATCTCTTCTTTTAAAATCAAAATTGCGTCGAGCCATTAGGAGGCAACAGAAGCAGCAACAACAAAGGACCGGGCCAACAGAGGCTAATTATTCCCCCGTTTACGGCCGCCGGCGAACACAAAACAATCGTTAAACGAGAAATATTATACGAGTGTGTACTATGTGGCATACAACATAGCATGCTTTTGTGCGTGTCCAAACTACTGCGGCACGCAACCCAAAAAAGAGAGAAGAAAGGGCTGGCTTTTTTCGAGGGAAACCTATGCAACAGATACCCTAGGATTTATACGAATTATAAGCGAATGGAATGACATCTACACCTATAGAAAAATTCTATAGAAAAAAAGAAATATTTTAAAAAACTATATATATTAAATATAATTTTTTTAATACAAAATATATAAAATAATAATAATTGACGTAAATAAATTAGAAATAATATAAATTAATAATAAAACAAATAACTAAATACGGCTCATATTTAATCCAAATATAACACACTTAATATTTATTAGTATTAATATTATTTAATACTATTAATATATTTTATTATTATTTTTAATATGAAATATATTTTATTACTATTTTTAATATGAAATATATTTTATTATTATTTTTAATATGAAATATATATTTTATTATTATTTTTAATATAAAATATATTTAATTTTAATACATGTAAAATATTCAAATTAAAAATGAAAATTAGTTAAAACAGAAATCAAAACATTTTAAAATAATCTGTCATTAAAAATTAAATATTTTTGTGTTGGAAACCTCACAAAAATGAAGGATACTTGCATTCTCCACATTGCCCAACATTTTTCATCTCCCATTCAAAGTATCCCCACTTCAATGGGATGAAAAAAGAAAGAAAACTGAAGAAGAAAAGCTGGCCAAGAGTGGGCCAAATACAAACAGTTAACAAGCTGCTTGTTGCTTCTTGGCATAAGTCAATTCTGGTGGGGGGGGGCTGGGGTGGCAGCAGGGAACACGGCAAGGGGCAAGGACAACGAGGAAAACTATCCGCAACAGACAGACGGACAGCGGAACAAGAGTCCTGTGTAGAAATCGAAAAGGGATACACATTAATTTCAATTAAGGCTTTGCGGAACGCCCCAACGCTTCTTGAAGGACTATCTCTTAGTATTTGTTGTCCTGCAGCGTCCTTGTCGCTTGTTTCTTGTTGCTTGTTCCTTGTTCCTTGAATGCTTTACATTTGCTTTACTATTTTCGTCGTGGACGTGGGACGTCCGATATGTGTGTTTGAGACACAGAAAGAGACAGGGGCATGCGGAGCGGCAGCGACCATTATTTATTATAGTTGGGCACAAAAGGACAACAAGGATACAGCACAATGGACTGTTGCTCTCTATCCTTGTGTCGTGTGTCGCAGAAACGCAAGAAATTACACGAAATGATGCAATTCCCAGGTGTCTCGTTAAAATTTCACAAGATGGAACATATCACAAGATGAAAGAAAAACGAAACGAAACCCATGAGGAAACTGATTTGCGAGCAACCCCACTACGGGGGGTTGAAAACTACTTGAAAAAGCCGCGAGCACTGCTTATGAAAGGAATAGAGTCTTTCATTAATATTTGTCGGAACCCTTAACGTTCGTTTCTTCTCGAACATCTGAAACGCTGGAAATTCCTTCCGGCTGGCAATCCCTTAAATTGCCTTTCCAATTAGATAGTTTTTCAAGTTTGCAGAACTTGGGAAAACTTTTATTGTGTATGACAATTTTTCACAGCACAGAATTCTCACAAAAATAAAAAAATAAAAAAATAAAACTAAGGGAAAGTGGAAAACTTTTCGCTGATTAGTTGGGAACTTGCTCTACTTTAAAAATTACAATTTAGATTAAAGTATTTCCACCATTCAGCTGGTTCACATTGCGGGTAGTTCGGTGCAGAATGCAGTGCCCCATAAATGGTTACCGTAGCTCCAGCGCATCGAAACTTTTAGGACTAAAAAATATATAAAAATAAAACAAGTAGCTAGTTAAAAAATAAATAAAATGAATAAAACAAAAAACGATAGATAAAAACAATATAAATATAATAAAAATTTAAAAAATAAATAAATATAAAATAAATTAAAAAAATAAATAAATTTAAAAATTAAATAAATAAAAAATAAATTAAAAAAATTAAGAAAGAAAATAAGTTTTTAAAATAGGCAAATGAAATAAACATACAAAACAAAATTTAAAAAATATAAATATAAATGTAATAGAAATAGAAATAAATAAAAAATATATAAAAATAAAAAAAATATATAAAAATAAAAAAAATATTTAAAAATAAAAGAAAAATAAAAAAATTAAAATATATACAAAAAAAATATATATAAAAATAAAATATATAAAAAATAAAAAAAATATAAAAATTAAAAAATATATAAAAATAAAAAATATATATTAAAATAAATATAAAATATAAAAATAGCCAAAATAAAAATATAAAATAAATAAAATAAAAAATGAAATCAAAAAAGTAATGAAATAAATAAAACAAAGTTGAAAAATTAAGAAAGAAAATAAGTTGTAAAAATAGTCAAACAAAATAAAAGCAAAAATACATATGTATATCTATACAAATAGATATCGAAGAAATTTAAAAAATATACGTATAAAAGAAAAGTGATTACAGAAATAAGTAAATGAATATAAATTCGAAAAATGTAATATCTAACTATCTAATAATCATGAGTGCCGTTTGATATGCACGTTGCTGAACGACAGTGAGAAATCCAGCCTTGATTAAAGATTAGACCCCTTGGAAGATGCAAAATCTAACGATTATTATCGTGATTTCTCTATTGCTTGTTGATGCTAAAAGAAAACTTTAAGCTGCAGTGCAAACAAGCCAATTATTGTGGTCTTAAAAGGTAAAGAAAGTGGGAGTAAAAGTGAGGGAAAGTGGAGGGGGAGGCGGAGCGTCACAGCTGTGGGCACAGGAGAGCAAATCGGCTTTAACCCTAACAACAGGGCCCCGAAGATGGCTACCAAGACAACGGCCGCACACATCCTGTGGGGGGCAACACAACATTTTGTTGTTGACTTTGGCTTTACAGTTCAATATTTATTCTCGCGATTTTCACGCCGTGTGCGGCAGAAAGATTGCTTTTTCTGTAGCTCCGGTGGCAACCCTGGCAACGAACAAGAAGCGGAAGAAAGGAGAGCCTATGTGGACAGAGCAAACACAAGCGGACACATGCATTAGTCGGACTTAAATGTTGTCAGTGGGGGAATGGGAATGGTGATGGGGATGGGGATGGGGATCCTTCCATACTCTCCAAATATCTGCCACTTTCTGTCTGTCTGTGTGTGTCTGTGTGTGTGTGCCTTTGTTGCCGATGCGAGAGTTTGGTCCTTGTCGTCAGGTGTGTGCGCGCCACGCCAAAAAACGAAGGAAAACTTGTTGACCAAACTGGAAGATAAACACACAGACACACAGACAGACAGAAAGACAAACACACGGGGAGTGGCACAGCGCGGGGCCAGGGGGAACTGAAACTTTTGGCAAGCAAAAGTGTTGGGCCAGGACAAACACATCTGTCCGTCTGTCTGTCTGTCGTGTCCGCCCGACTGCCCAAATAAGCATTATGAAATTTGCAAAAACTTTCCAATTGAAAGCGAAACTAAAGGAAGCCAGAGCGTTGAGTGGGAAAGTTTTTTGGGTGCTGAAAGAGGGGGGTGGATGCACCTCCCCAGCCCTCACCTCCTCGAAGGTGTGTGTGTCGCACCTTGAGACAAAAAGCCGTCTGGTGGCGCTCTGGCTTTCGGGCTCTGCGATTTATTTGCATGTGTGCCTATAAATTTGTAATAAAAACTGCAAACGACCGCAAGGGCTGTCTGCGGGCATCCCTAATACAGTCATCAGCGCCAGAAAGGGGTGCCGCGCCGCGCCGCACAGAATCGACCCTGGTCCTGTCTTCGGCTGGCTTTTGTTGTAACTCATTTGACATTATTATGTGAACTTTTTATGGCCTCTAAGGCTCGACACGAGCGCTCGCCTTCAAGTGGTGTGCGTGCGTGGAGATAGAGCCCCTTCCTAGGCAGAGGCGCACATCAATAAATTTCCATGTGTTGCTCTGCTCTTTTTGGGGCGGGACTCTTCCTGTCAGGGACCCGGCACAAAGCTTTGGGTAATTATTATTTTGGTTTATGTGTGGCGTCGTCTTTAGAATTCTCTTTATTACGCATCGAAGGTGTCTCTCCGCCCTCCCCCCCTCCCCCTGTCGCTGCGACATAAAATGTTTACTCGAGATACGTGCCGTGGGAGGATATCCCTCTGGTGGAGGTCCTCGAGAGTAGGCCAAGGAATCATAATTTTTATGGCGCGACGAATAGTTAATGCGCTTCTCATGTCTCCAGGACTCTCTCTCTCTCGCTCTCTCTCTGTGGTTATGGCCATTCCCAGGCGCTGATTGGACTAGTTATCCTTACGAGTGTCCCCTGCCCCTGGAGTAAGCCAGGCCGCAAATCTAATCTTGTGGCGAATAAAGGCTTAAAGGTCGCCAACGGAGGAGTGGCCGGGAGTGGTAGTGGCACTGGTTGATGGCTAAATGACATCAAAGTGTAGCCACCACAATAAAACGAATAGCGAAAGTCATGATGCAGTGGAGCATGGTGCAACCAGGTGGGTGTGGGGCACCGTGGATGTCATTGGGTGGACTGAGAAATTTGGAAAATATACATATAAATACTTTATAGGGAGGAAATATGCTTAAAAGCATCTAATTCCGTTCCAAATTCTATGGATCGCATTCTAAATTCTGCGGATTCCATTGGGTATATTGTGAATCCTGTTCGGCAACACATGGATTTCATTCCAAATGATGTGGATGCGATTTAAAATAATGTGGATTGGTCCATTGGTCATACTGTGGGTCCTGTTCGGCATTTAATGGATTTCATTCCAAATGATGTGCATAATATTTGAAAGTATTTGGATTCCATTCAAATTATGTGTATCCTGTGTGGGGATGCAGTTTCAGTTAATGTGAATCTTGCAGTGTATTCCGTTCCACATTCTGTGGATCTCGTACCAGATGCTGTAGATTCCCTTCCAAATGAGGAGTATCATATTCCCCATTCCTTTGGATCCCATTTAAATATATGTGGATTGATATTCGAAATTCTCTGGATCGTATTCCAAGAAAATGGAACAAAATATTTCGCTTTTCAGTCAGTCGTCTCCCATCCGCAGGCAATGCTGTGTGGGAAACGTAGGAAAGGAATCGAAGCACACGTGCCTCGACACCAAGATACTCGTAGCCGGTACCCAGTTTCTTTATGTAGATGATCTCTATAAGAAAAGCCTCCCTATGATAGAGTCCCACGAGCTAATGGACAAGAGAGACAAAAAGAAAGAGAGAGAGAAGGAGAGGTAGTGCGCTCTCTTTGTGTACTAATTGCCAGGCATGAAAACCCACCCTTTAATGCTATGCTACTCCGTGTGAGAGAAAGGGAGAGAAAGAGTGAATCAATCTTTAGTTTAAAGAGAAAGATTATTCAAATCGACAGTAATATGAGTAATTATTATCCGTGGAACCGGAAGAACATATAATTTCTTAAATTATTTGCTTATTTTTCGGTATACAAAATATCATTATTCCAATAAGAAGCCCCCCTCGAAATCGAGCCTAATCCTTGGAACTCTTTTTAGGCTTTTTATCCCACTGTACCCCTTCCCTCTGCCACTCCCACTCCCGCGCCATTTGGGGCTTACAATCCGCGGTAATACGAAACATAAAACTCAAAATCATAAAAAACGCAAAAGCAAGGACAATAAGAGCCTGGCCCTATCCAGGACGCCAGGATTCGCATTCGCATAGAAAGCAAATACAAATATTGACATTGGATATGCGATTGGTTGGCCTTTGAGCGGCGGCTTGGCGGTGGGGGCAGGTGCCCCATCATGTGGTTGCAGAAGGGCTTCTCGTAATGCCGTAAATGTGTGCGTGTGTGTGTGTGTTTGTGTGTGTGTGTGCACTTAAGGAAGTTGGCGGCTGGCGCCCAAAGGATTTTTGTACCTTTACGATGCCAATATAAATTTGTATTTACATTGCAATAATACTCGTAAAATGGAAGGAACTCAGAGGACACCACCCAACTCCGCCCTCCATGGCTACTTGCAACAGCGCGGCACAATTTCTGATTTATGACACTAAAAGTGCACTCAAAGTAGCAGCAAAGGCAAGAGGAAAGAGGCAGCATCTCGTTCTGGCAGCAATATGGGCGACGTTTTTTAATTCCACAGATAACAAAGCACTTGTGGCCTTAAGCCGGCTACGCCCTCGACCTCGCCCACGCCCACGCCCACGCCATCGAGATAGCAGCGGATAGAAAATGGAGCAATAAGCCAGGCGGCAGGGCCTCTAAGCACAAAGAGGCGCCACCCCCAGGGGCAGATAAAAATCAAAACTTAAGCGCCATGGATCGATGCAGCAGCCACACAGAGAGTGCAGCAAAGGCAGCAGCAGCAGCAGCCGGAGTGGCCGTGGCAGCAACAGGCGCTGCTGCGATAACAATTTCTAATAAAACCGCATGACAGCCATTTGCCACACACACACATGTGGCACAGAGAGAGAGAGAGAGAGAGGGGATTATTGCAGCATTGAGAGTTTTCCTATTTGGCCATAAAGTGGCATTATGCATGGCTCTGGCGGCTTTCCGTGGAACCCATCGATAGACCCCCCTAGAAATTGGCAGCCACACAGTGCCACAGAGGCACACATGGCGTATACTTGATGTGGCGCAACGATTATATAATTGCTTAATTACTCAAAACTCTTGTAAAAAAAAGTTGTGCCGCCTCTCGAGTGCTTGCAGCCGCAGAAAATTAACCATAATATTCAAAAGAAAATAACTTTTCCCTCGAGCAACTTTCTCTCTCTCTCTGGCTGTCTCTGCCAGAAATCGGAATGGGGATAGGGTTTTCCTTTTTCCTTATTTATTTATTCACGTTTTTTCTGTGAAAAATCAGTGCCAGAAATCGGCGTGAAATACTTGACGGGCCCTCAAGAGGGCAAGCGAGGAGAAAAAAAGCGAAAAAAAATTGGAGTTTTCTCCGGAAACTTTTCACGGCAGAAGGAGCTCCGCGAAAAGGGGAAAAATGGAAAAATCTCTGGCATCATTCTTATTGCTTATTGTATATGAACTTTGTTGAATGGCAATAGGAAATGAGTGAGGCAGGGGGCGGGGGCAAGGATATTACGAGTATCTGCACGGGCCACGACCCACTTTTTGCCTATTTTCCAACTCTTTGTTGCGGGCCCCCGTTTGCAATTTGTCTTAAGTGGCCGCCCACTCGGTACCCGCCATTGAAAAACCACCGAAACCACCCCCAACCCCCCACCCCCGGCTCGCGGGGCACCCTCGGGGCCCGCGTTGCGTGTGCCTCAAGAAAAAGTGTGAAAAAAGCGTAGGCAAATGCCATAAAGTATGCAAAGCATTTGCATTTAGCATTCAACAAGAGACAACACACAAAATGAAGTGCGAAGCGGTCGAAGCCGCGACAAATTTTCCAACTAACTGGGGGACCAAAAAAAAAACCCAGAGAAAGGAAAGCCGAAGGACTGAAAAAAAAAAGTGGTAAAAGGGTTGCTTTTTCGGGCTTTTGCTCCTTCGTTGGCTTTTGTGCTGACAAATTCAGGCGTGATAAGTTTTATGTGCGCTTATTTGACTGTTTTTAAATAGACCCAGGACGCGACAGGACCCCAGAAGGAGGGGAGGAGGGGGGGGAGGGGGGCAAGGAGTTCGTGTTTAGGCCTCGACCAAAAGTTAAATAATTGATGTTGACAATCAACAAAGCAAATAAAGTAAAATAAGTAGAAGGCGTCGCGGAGACACGCCACGGCCACGGCCACCCGGCCACCCTATTATCCCGGAGTGTCCTCACTTCTGTGAGAATTAATAAAGGCATTTTCAAGTTAAATTTAATTAAATTTATTTATGACGAGCAGCGCCGAATCTACCCACCGAAAAAAGTGCAGAGATTTCCATAGCCCCACAACTAAAGATAAAAAAGCAATGAAATTTTTTTTATTTAATTTCAAAAATAATATTCAAATATTTCATATTTAAACAGACAATAAAAATATTCTTTAGATTATTAATATTTAAAAAATATATATATTTCGGGTTTTTAAAATTTAATATATTTCTTATTTAAAATAAATGAATTTCATATTTAAATTACTTACTTCCATATTTTGATTAAATATATTTCATATATAAAATTAAATATATTTCATATATAAAATTAAATATATTTCATTTTTAAAATAAATATATATAAAATTTTTAAATAAAATATTTTAATTAATTTTTGTTTTCTTTTTAATTAAATTGTTTTCACATTTTGATTAAATATGTATATTTCATATTTAAAACGATATAAAATATTTTTTATTTAAATTAAAGATTTTATTTAAATTTTTAATATTTTGTGTCAAATTAAATATTTTGATTAAATTTTGTTTATTTTTTTATTTAAAAAGTTTCCATATTTAGATTAAATATATTTTATATTTACCTTAAATATATTCCCTACAAATTTAGCATATTTTATTTATTTTAAAATGTTTAAATACGAGTTTTGGTTTTTATTTTTTACATTTATTTTTAAAGTTCTTAATTATTTTAGCTTTGAAATTCTTAATTTTTTGTACTTTTTAAAATCCAAGTGTTTAGAGGGTTAAGTATGGTTGAGTGTTCTTTTTACTATACCTATTTTCTCCTAGTGTATAGCCACATAAATATTAAAATCTTATTAACCAGGCCCTCCACGTATCTGCAACAGGAGCGAAAGATAGAAGGATACAAATACAAATCCAAAGCAAAGGGAAAAACGTATAAGATAAAAATGTGTCAATTGGGAAATCTATTTTGCGGATTTGGGCCAGAGCCGCACCACTCAATCAAAGGCTGAGACACGGCCTGAAATCACACATGCCCGGAGTGGGGGCAAAGGACACACCTGAGCAGATGCCTGCCCGAGGAGGCAGCTCCTGGCTCCTCTGCCTCCACGCATATTTAAGTAAAAGTTTGCCGCCAACGTCCTCGTCGTCGCCGTCGTCGCTGTTGTCCACATATAAATAAAACATTTGCGGCCTGCGGACCGAAGAACCAAGCATCGAGGATGAAATGGGAGATGGATGACCCATTGGCGCAAGATGACAGGCGGCAGTCGGCAGTCGGCAAGAGTAAGCCAAGGGGCAGCAGCAGGCCGGATGCAAGATACAGGAAAATCCCTTTACGATCCCCGAACGGAAGTGCGTACAAAATGTTACAACGTCCCCCGTCCCCCGTCCCACCCCCAGAGACTCCTTGCAGACCTGCGGAGGTGTGGAGTGGGGAGATGTCCTGCTCTCCTGCTCTTGGTCCTGTCTCTGTGTGCGCTTGGTCAAGCAGATATTCCACGGCATCGAAATCTCCGCCTCAAACGCTTTTAAGACAACAGCCAAAGAAGGTCCGCCCAGGCCAAGGCTAAAGCTATAGTTAAGGCTAAGACGGGTGTCCCCCTTCGCTCCCGTCGCTCCCTTGTTCGATGCTCCAAGGACATGGACCGATTCGGCCGTGCAGCGGGCAAATTGAAATTGAAATTGGAATAAGCGAAACGAAATGAATTCTGGTGGCGCTAACTGGCCATCCAGCTGATGGCTTCCTGCTGGGGCTGGAACCTGTGCCTCCTGCTCTCCTGGCGGCGGAACGGGGTGGCGTGGGTCCCGGCTCCCGGCTCCCGGACGAACGCATTTGCTGGTGGCATAATTGGCGCTTATTTCCTGGACAGATGACGACCTCGACGACGTTTCGTCAAATGTTTTTTCTCTCTCTCTCTGTTTTCTGTTGCGCCTGTCGCTTTTATTGGTCACTGGAGGATGAAAGGCTCTGCCCCGCCCCCCCATAGATGGGGCTTTGGTGGGGGGGTTCGCTGCACTGTGATTGACAGCTGGCACAAAAGTTTGCTTTGCTCTCGGAACAGATTATGTATAAATCTCAATAAATTTCAATAAGCAACAAAAGTTGTTCTGTACCGTTCCTGCCTTTGGCTTTGGCTTTGAAAACTTTTTATTTTCCAGTAGAAATTCTCCATCCTGCTCCTCTGGTCTTTGTCTTGATGTTTTTATACCCTTTCCAGAGGTGAGGTCTTGGGATTTTTACAGGTGCAAGTGCTAGGCTTTGAAAGAAGCTAAAAAAAGAGACTTCTTTGCTTTTCTTTCACTGTACCCCTTTTTGAAGCCACAAATTGCACTCACATTTTGTAGATACGAGAAAAACGAAAATGCAGAACCACAAGGCATGATTATATCTATTGGATGCCAGAATCTGGCGTCGATCGGTTGATTATTATGGCCAGAATAGCCAGAAGAAAACTCTTGTCGTTTGGCTCTTTGAAAACCTGGCTTTTGCTCACTTTTAATGCCAGAGCAACGCGATTTCGAGCGCATACTTTGGTATGGTTTCAAACAGACAGAAACTCCAGAGAAAGAATGGATATTGATGTGTGTTTTGTGGTTGGATAAACCCCTATCAGTCTGTACAGCAGCCCCATTGTAACCCCTATATCACCCACACCGGGATCCCGAATATACGGCCACCGAAAAATCATGGAGATGGGACTCTCGATCATATTGAATGGCGGTTCATCAAAGAAAGGAAGTCCTCCCCGGAGAAATAAACATATAAAACATCTACGAAGTAACTTTGTTTCACTCTCTTAGTTGTATCATATTTTTGTTGAATTTTTCTTGCAGTGTAGTTAAGTCTTCGGCTCGCAAAAGCCTTCATCGGGTTTTTTTTCTCCCTTTATTTTTTATGTTCCACAAAGTTGTTCTTTCTCCTTTTAATTCCTCTATTGATGCACTCAGGTCTTAGTCCCCATTTCACTCTCTCTCTCTCCCTTTCTCTCCCTTTCTCTCTCTCTCTGCGTGTGTGTGTGTGTGTAACTTTATCAAATGAAGCGTATTAGGGCTAAAACTTTTAATTGGTCAAATGGCTGACATATTGTGCGCTTAAGTGACTTACACACACACACACACAGGCTGCTCCTTATGGGGTGCATGTGGGGCCAAAGTTGACTTTTGACGAGTCAAACAAACTAGTTTTAAGCGGATTTTCGAGATGTTATGACAGGCAGCTCCTCAAAGGATGCAGCACTTTTTGGACCTGCAAAAAGGATTACAATTTTTGCTTTATATCGTTAAAGCTTCAAATAATCATCCCATTGATGTCCTGTCGCCCCAAAGGAGTCGTCAAAGGCAAGGCCCTGAAATTAGTAAAGGAATGTGACGAGTTTTTCCCGCCCACAGAGCGTAAAATATATGCGAGGACGACGACGAGGACGAGAAGGAGTGTTTTTATTTTTTGATAAAATATGCTTAAAATGAGATAAGCAGCGGCGGCAGCGGCAGCAAAAATCCCATTGGTGACTACAGGACCATCCACACGGAGAAGGAGACAAATGCACGAACGCACACACGCACACACACACACACAGACACACAGACGGACACACACACACACTCGCGTAGATAAACAAACATGAGAGGAGGAATGGCGGGACTCGTGTTGGTCCAGCATGCCAGGGATTCAATTTCTCAAAAGGAATTTTTGAGCAAGGAGAGAACCAAAGCCAGAGCCATAGCACAATGTGGCAGACAACAGAACAGATTTGTCTGGTGGGCGGGGAGGGGGGGAGACAACAAAAACAGAGAGACACAGATAGAGAGGCAGTGGCAGTGGCTGTGGCAATGCCAAGAAGCGAAAACTCAAGTTGAAAGGCAGGGAAAAGGTTGCTGGGAGCAAATGCAAGTAAATTACAATTTAAGTGAATTTTTCATGGTGTCGAAAGCAGAAGTGTTAGCCCTTTTTCTCCGAGCCACAGAGCAGTGAAGTCGGAAGTCGGAAGCCAGAACCAGAGGAAAGATAAAGGCCAAAAACCAAGTTGAAACAGAGACGAGAGATGCCTCGAATGAGAGAGAGCCAAAAGATTTGTTTGGTGCAAATTGAATGAAAGTGGCAGAAAAAATGTTGCTAAATTATGCAGCAGCGTGGCAGCGGTGGCAGTGGCAGTGGCAGTGGCAGCATCCTTGATGGATCAGATAAGTTAATTTGCTCGCATAAAAGGCAAAAGGGCGACGCGCAGATGCTGTCAACTTTAAGCAGAAATGCGATAGTTTTCCACAAGCATCCACAAAGTTTTCCCTTACTTTTCAAGGGTATGTGTGGCAGGCAGGGCATGTGTGTGTGTGCGTGTGGCAACAACGTTGTCTGTGTGCTTTAAAGCTAATAGCAGCCACTTCATTTGTGTCACTCGATGGCACTTCACACGTGACAACAGCAGCAACAGCAGCAGCCGAAGCAGACACTGCAGCAAAAAGACGCACGCACAAGTGCCTCAAGTGGCATCGGATAACGCTCGGCAGCAGGAGACGGAGGTATGCCACATAGTGGGGTCGACAAGTTTACAAAAATCTTCAAAATAAATACAGCCACGTGGGATTTGCATTAGCAGCTCCTGTTGCTGCCGCTCCTGCCGCCGCTCCTGTGGCGTGTCTCCTTCTAATGCCATCAACATATGCAAAAAAGTAACAAATTATATGGCACATTTAACCTTCGTGCCGTTAGGGGACTGACTGTACACCGACTGTGACTGTGAATGTGCTGCTGGATGGCTGGCTGGATGGCAGTCACGCCCTCTCGTAGCTGTGCCAGATGGAGAGCTTGTCGGGAGACCTGACACTGTATTTGATCTAATCTCTGATGCACACGAGTAATTGAGCATGCTAAGCTCTCTGGGAGAGGGACTTGTTAAGATTTACGAAATTCTGATGGAAATTCTGGCCAAGAAGTGGTCCGCAGAGAGTGAACAGAATCAAGAAAGAACTTTGTGATAGAGGGACCAAAAGGCGCACTCGTAGACGGATCGAATTTTGTTGATTAGCTGTATAAATTTCCCATAATAGAATGGACCCATTTGTTTCGAATGCCACGAACAGAGGGCCATTATCGAAGAAAGATTCCAGAAATTTTGGACCATGAAATCAGAAATATAAATCAACGTATTAAGAAATATTTACATCTGTGTAATGCGATTGCATTGATTCGAAGTGATTTAACACATACAAAATTATTCGAATCATTCAAAAGATAATTTGTTATTATTGAAATGTTTAAAAATGATTCAAAAGGTTGCAAAAAGCCAAAGTTCGACATGATTCGAGGTATCAAAAATGATTTGAGGAGAAAAAATAAGGGCCAGAAGGCTCAATCGAAAATATTGAGTGGAGTAAAAATATTCCTAAAGACGTAAAAGTAGGATCTGTTAAAGATGAAATCGCCAGAGTGAAAGCAAAGGTCAAAAAGGTCATAGACCTAATAGACCTGTGCAGTCTTTAAAATGGCCCACTAGCCATACACGACTCCGAATGAATCGAAATGATTGTAAGATGCAAAAAGATTCGAATAATTTCAGTGATTTAAAGTATCCAAAAGTATTTAAAAAGTTCAAAATGAGTCGAAAGATCGAAATGATTGGAAGGATGAACAATAATTCGAAAAAAATCGAATAATTCGAAGGTTCAAAAATGCTAACGTATCATAGTTCAAAGCTTTTGAATTCCAACACCTCCTGCTCTATAGATTATTGATTAATGTTAATAATTTTAAAGTCGGATGGAAATATATTTGTATTGTTTGAAATGCTTCAAAGGCATCTGAAATGCTTCCGTATTAAATTTGCAGGTTTTTTTCTCAATGCAAACACCTTTCAATCAGCTCTCAAGATTATTGATTAATGTTCGTTTGTTTAATTTGAATGCCGGCCCACGATTTAGAGCCGCTTTAGCCGTGGTAATTGGCCAATCAATGCCCAAAACGACGTCCAGTCAAACGCTATTGAGCTGTCAATTACTCAAAGTATTTCCTCATTGGCAGGGCGATAATTTTGGATGACATCCGAATCGCGGGATTTATGATGATAATATGTATGTGTGTGTGTATGTGTGTAATTGCAAAATGTGCTGGTGTGTGTGTGTGTGTTTTTCCACGTAAAAACCAATTGGTTGTTGCATGCAACAGCGGGTGTCAGTCTATAATTTGTTAAAACGAAATTCGCTTTAAATGCAGACCGGGAAAAGTGTGGCCCAGGGCTGTGGGCAGGGAGGGGGGGTGGGGCAGTGTCATGAAATTAACACTTCTCAACCTAATTTGATATTCATGCATTTCTCATGAGAGAGCGAGCGAGAGAGAGAGAGATAGAGCCAGCGATGATGACGCTGTCGGATCGAGTCAAAAGAAAAACTTTATCCCTGGAAATGTGGAGGAAACTTGCTCGCTGGCTGGCTGGCTGCAACGAAAAGTGTGAAAATTCCCCAGTTCCCTTTGGTAATGCTCCGTCGTATCCTTTGGCCACCTCCCACCTCCCACTCCCACAGTTAATTTTTTGTTGTTTTTTGACTCAAGTCTCTTTAATGATAAAAGCCAACAAAGGCCTGACGCTACTGGTGGGGCTTAGACCCGGTCCCCGGCCGAGACGTAGGCCTGCCGCCTCGTGTTCCCGCTGTAAGCCTTTTCACGGCCTCTCGTTCAACATTTCCTTTGCATATAATTAAGAAACCCAGTGTAAAAGTTGCTTCCCGCCTGCCAATTTTTGTTTGAGCTCTCTCTCGCTTTTCTGTTCTCTTTTTTTCACACAGGAAAAGTCTGTTGTAATTTCAGGCCACAACATATTACGGGGTGGTGGGGGGTGGGGTGGGGTGGGTTCTACCCTTTGAGCTGTTTTAATGCCCATCATTGGCAGCAGTCGGGATGCATTGCGTGTAAGCCTTTTAAGCCTCACTCCTGGCTGTGTCCTTGGGCCTAAGCCTCCGCTTGCGCCTCCCTTTGACCATTTCAATTGTTTTTCAATAATTTATGCTCACAAATCTCTCGCCCCTATCCCCCCTCTCGACTTTCCTTCAATTTGTATGGGATTTTCTCATGAGATTTTCCAATTTTCATGGACAACTAAGTGGGGAGTGGGGAGTGGAGGGCCTTTAGCCTTCAGGGCTATTAGTGGTAATTCTTTATGCATGTGTGTGTGCTTTGTTCTACCCTCCTTTTGTGCTTCTTCATTTTAATTTGCATTCTCTGGAAGGAGGGGGAGGGGGATGAGAAGTTTGTCACGATTCAATCAGTGGGCTGTTTTTCCCCTGTTTTTCCTTTCTTTAATAAATAAATACAAGTACAAAATTACATTTGGGATCCCCCCGAGGGGCCCAGGCGAAATCCACTCAATAAACCAACTCTCACCTTTCCCCGCCCCTCTCAAGGATTCAAGGATGCTCATACGAGCATGTGGAAAAGGAGAAATGAGAGTCGAAAAAATGTGATTTGAATTTTTTTGGCCTTCTCTTCCTTGGAGGCTTTTTCTTTTCTCTTGATTTTTGGCCAATTTGCAAATTTGCACAAAGGGGTGGTAAATGCCACAAAGAGTGGCAAAGAGAGGGATAGAGAGTGCCTGACAAGCGGCAAAGCAAATAAACAGTTAATGCTTTTATGCAAATTTATGCCATTAACACAAATAAGCAGCCTTCCCTGCCTCCCCATCCCAGGCCACTCCCATTTCGAAATTTGAAAACAATTTGTCACTCAAAAGTCACTTCCCCCCACCCCCCACACGTGTCCATGTGTCCTAAAGCAAACAAAAGGAAAAAAAAATCAAAGCCCAAAAAAATGACAAGTGCAGAAGTAAAATGAAAAACGAAAAAGTCAGAGAGCCACAAGAAGGTATATCACTAAAACCCCAATGATAATGAAGATGCCTAGTCAGAGGCAGAGGCAGAGACAGGGGTAGAGGGAGAGGCAGAGGGGGAGGGGAGAGGGGATGCCCAGCAGCAACATTGCCAAAAATCAAAGTCACTGAAAATTAAAAGTAATTTGTTTGCTAAAACACCCAAGACATTAGGCTGCTGCAGGGGTTGTATGGTGGGGTGGGGGAGGGGCAGGGGCAACCCCAAATTGAAATGTGAAACTCATGCCAAGTGCCAAGTGGCAAGTGGCAAGTGGCGGCAAGAGACAACGACGAATCAACCAAGTGTGGCAGTTATAAATAGAGACCGTGGCGTAGTGGCATACCGAACGGGAAAAAAACAGAAAATAAATTGAAAATAAAACTCAAATACAATGTGGGGGCAGGTGAATATGCACGATGGAGAGAAGGGCATCTTTAAAGTCAGACGCCAGGAAGCAGGACCTGTCCTTGAGGAAAACTTTGGCAAGTTTGAGATCTGAAGGAAGGAGATCGGGTTGGGGATGTTGATGGTGTGAGAAGGAGAAGGAGAAGCGCAGATTGAGATTTGATATATAATTTAACAGTGGAGGAGAGCACGAAAGAATTTCCATGTGTATTTGGAGATGGGAGAGTCCATAAAGGAGACTGGCCTTGATCTGGAATGGTCTGAAGTTGGAGTTGGCTTGAGGGCCCTTCCTCCTTCTGCGAAGATCTCTATTGAAAATGGGCTGTGGATAGCATATGTTACAGGGACTCGAAGTCCAATGATAGACAGCCCTAGGTTATTAATTTGTACTTCGAAAAATCTGTACGAAGTACTAGAAACTTTACACAGTCTTTACTACCGCAGTTTGGATCCAATTATTCCTTGGATGAACCTTTTACCCGGCTCTTTCAAGGGACTGTTGCTGAAGGCTGTAAGCACGCCCTGTATTTTGTTTTTGCACTCTCTGCCCCAAGATTCAGTTGCGATCTCTTCTTTTTGCTGGTTGCCGAAGAAATGGAAGCCATTGGGCGAAAATTAGTGTCCATCGCTGCCCTACATCGTGTTTCCTTCTGATTTGTAGATCTAATTATTCCGTGATTGAAGACTTTGGGCTCAGAATAGACTATAACTCCCTGCAGGGAGCTCATTGTATCCAGTGTTGACTCCCTTTCATTTCTAAAAAAAAGCCTATGCAAACCGACTACTTAGTCTGTGATTAGTATTCAAATGTATAATTCATATGTTTAAATATCGTGTGTCATGCAGCAGCGCACTTCGGTCGGTTGGGAGGTTCATGATTTGGGGCCAAAGGCCTGGTAAACGCATAACAAGGTAGGGCTTGATGTCGTTTGGGCCAGTCATTGATGGAGTACTCAAAAATATTAATAATAATAATAATAATATAATATAATATTATAAATAATATGTGTATTAACATATTATTTGTCCCCACTAGTACAATCAAAGGTCATTCTACTTAAATGTCAATATTCTTAGCAGTTATTGCGGAATTCAAAATGAAAATAAATTGATTTGATTTCCCTTTGTTTCCGCTTTAAAATTATCCCTCAAAGGTTGTTGCTAACCAAATGCCCATGACTGTGTGGCCGACTGCAAATCACAGTGCCATCCTCTCTCTCTTTCTGTCTCGCAATCTCCTTCTGTTTGTGCGTGCGCTCGTCTGTCTGTGTGTGTGTGTGTTTGTGTGTGTGTTGGAGAGATTTCTCGCTGCCAGCCCGAAAGTATGCAATGAACAAAAACGCATTAATAATTGAGGAGCTTTGGGGTGCTGCCACTTGGCTGTTTGCCACTTGTGCCCCCCCCCCCCCCCCCACCCTGCCCCACGGTTAATGCAACAAATACACATACAAACATATATATGCGAAAATTACATTTAAATAACATTTTGATCTTTTATTTAAAGATGGTGATTAAATTTTGTTTGTTTTTCCATTTGTTTTTCCAGGTGAGTTCTGCTTTCGGATATTTATTCATGTGCCCCACATATTTGTAAGTACAATCGAGATACATATAGATATAGATATAGATGGAGTTTTTTTTTTTTGAGTATAAATCAGAAGCGAAAATTATGATAAATTATTATTTATGAGCAAAAAACGGAGAGTGAAAAATATTGAAATATGAAATCTATTTTCATTAGTCGCCGCTGAAGGCCTGGCGTCGTGGCCCAAAAATTTCACTTCCCCTTATTTATTTATTATGCTAAAAACTTTCCCTGATTTCGCGCCGGCCTTCTCCGCCTGCGGAAACTTTTTCGGAGGAGTATTCCGTGCAACTTTATTATTAGCATGTCAGAAGACAACAGAACCAAAGGCGGCCCCCCCGTTCCCGATATGCGATTAAATTTGAATACTTGGGGAAAGAGAGAAAATTCTTTCTCTCAGTCGTTCGGTGGCTCTTTCGACTAAGAAGCATTTCAATTAAAATTCCCAAAATGGCAAAAGCTGCAGAACGGAGGACGACACAAATTGCATATCGACCACAGAACAAACGAACAAACAGAATCGGAACCCAAGTCCGAGACACCGACACGGGAGGACTTTTGGTTAAATGCTTTTGTGGCTACCCCCAAGAGGAGTCAAGAGGCAAGAACTCAAAAATGCAGTCCCCAAACTGGTTTTGTATTGCAACCGCAATAGCAGCAACAGCTTGTGGCAGGGGCAGCAGCAGCATACCTTTCGGAATGGCAAAGACAGACCAGACCAGGCCAGGCCTCATCCTCCTCCTCCCTTTTTGCTGACTTGTTTCTGGCCAAGTCTCGAGTCTGAACTTGGCCAAAAGCAGCCAACGTGTTGCGTCGGCGCAGCGCTTGTTTTTGCTCATTGTTTGACTTTGAAATTTGAATGCGCCCCGCCGGAAAACAGTGACCGTCGACTGTTTAGCCACACACAGCCAGCCAGCCAGCTAGCCAGCCCAGAATGTGCTGCCTGGGAGAATGCTGCTGCTGTCGCTGCTTCATTAGGGTCAATAAACCAACTGCAAATGCAGCTGCAGCAGCGGCAGCGGCAGTCTATAAGATACATATATACAGTATATATGTATCTTTGTCTATGACTGTTGTGTGGCCATGATCGTGACGTTGATTTCCGCACAATGGCAGTTGTGTGCTGCATGCCCCAGCCAACGACTCAACGACTCAACGACTGAACGACTGCAAACGAGAATTTATTTACGATGATGAAAAGTTTCATGTGCGAGAATCAAATTAAGATGGGACCTTGTTTTATGGGCCTGGTCCCTCGACATGAAATATTAATTGAAAATTAAATAGAGTTTAAAAGATTTTTCATGTCTTTTGCTTCATTAATTCCGAGTTCATTGCAATGGGAAGTGTGCTCTGCGATCTATCCGTTTTAAGTCTGGAATATCTTTTGGTGGATCTTTGTTCTAGAGGCTTTACTGGCAACAGTCCTGTACTTCTGGAGGACTTTATGGGGATTTTTCCTACTATTATTGCCCCTCTCTGCCTTGATCTTTTGTGGAGAAGCATTGGAAAGAGAAAACTGTTCAAAATATTCACTCCCACATCTCCCACAGGCCGCATTGATGCTCGACTCGAAACGCACAAGCGAATGGTTCAAAAGAGAATCCCAGAGAATTGCGCAAACAATATACATGTGGTGTGCATGATGTAGCAGATTGATGCTCTACTTGACTCTTGCCAATACGGTATATTTTTTCATTTATATTTTTTATTTTATTTATTAATTTTTTATATTTTTTTAATTATTTATTTTATATAAATTTAGTTTTTTATATATTGTTTATTTATTTAATTTTTATATTTTTTTATTTATTTTTACCTATTTAATTTTTATATATTTACTTTTTTTTTACCTATCTAATTTTTATATATTTATTTTTTATTTATTTATTTTGTACTTATCTAATTTTTATATATATTTTTTTTATTTTTTTTTTTTTTACTTATCTAGTTTTTATACATTTATTTATTTTTTACTTATCTAATTTGTATATATTAATTTTTTATTTATATTTTATTTATTTGTTTTCTATTTATTTAGTTTTTTTTTTTTTTTTTTTGTATTAGTGATATCAAACAATATTATGGATAATTTTCGATCTATTGTTCATTGATACATGCTGTTAAACATTCAGAATGTATTTCGCGCTAAATATAAACCCCTTTTCCATTTCTAAGCCTTTTCTGAGTCACTTCCTCTTAGATTAGAGAACATTTTTACGGCTAATTTCACGCCCGAAACTAATAAGTGAAAACCCATGGCCTTTGCGGCTTTTAAAACCTGGAAAACTCTATGATTTTTCCCCTCAGTCACTGCCCCTCCGCCCCCCCAGAGAGGCTCCCACCAGACAAGACACATCAGACGCCGTCGATGATGGTGACGCCCGTCTAACCAGTCGTCCACTCCACAGCTGCTGGTCTGCTTTTTGTCAGACATTGTCTGATTTTTGTTACAAATTTAGTTGCAATTCATGGGAAATGTTACGCGACGGCAAAGACAACCAGCCAGCGGACGTGGAACGACAAGTGTTGTAATTTTTTCTCATGCCCAGCCTCATGGCATTGGCATCGGCAAAAACGGATCAGTCATCAGCGGCAGACAGTGGCCAAAATGGTCAATGTACTCGTCGTACTCTCCGCGCGAGTCTGGTTTGACTTGTCTGGCGAGGAAGAGTCTCTTCTCGCGCGGAGACACTGGCGGCTCCCAGAGTGCGTTAGAATCTGCATTCCTGTGAGGCCATTCAAATGCTGTGGCAGCAGCCAGCAAGTCTGCGCATCAGTCGCTGGCTTCTTGGCTGCTGCGCTGATTTGCCGCCGGAAGTTCGTGCCATTTGCTGTGGCACCTCCACCGCTAGGCCAGTGCCCCATCCCCCCAGCCACTGGATGCCACTCTTCTACGCCTCCTCCACTCTCCTACGGGGCTGTTGGCTAACAGCCGAGGGAAAGCTTTACAGCGCTAACAGTGCCGCCTGCCCCTTCGGTAGGGGCACGCATCCTTTTTTCGAAGACTGTTGTGGCGGGAGCTTTTGGCCCCCGCCACGTATAACAGTTTGTGGCGTCGGTGGCAGCAGCGTGTTTCCTAAAACCGGTTTCTTCTCGCACACACCAGTTGCGCATTTATTATGCATGAAGGAGGAACCGCTGCTCTGTGGCATGCCACCACTGCCACTCGGCTCCTTCTTCCTGTTGCTTCTTTCGCTCTCGCTCTGTCGCTCTGTCGCTCTGTTGCTCTGTCGCTTGTTGTTGTTTCTTTGGTGTGTGCCAAGTCTCGTCTGTGGTCTCTTTCTGGCTTCGATTGCGATCAGTTTCTGTTTCTGTTTTTGTCTCAGGCTCTGACGCTGGTCTCTGGTCTCTCTGGCTGTGGCTCTTCTGGCTGTTGCTTGGCTCGTTAAACCTTGGCCTTGAGGCCCTTAAATGGCGCGCTATCATCGACGAAACAAAAAAAAAAGCAAAGGAGAATTATTGCAGTCGCCAGTTGCCAGAACAGGCTTTTGGCCTGGCTCCTCATTATCTTCACTCCGTTTCTGGCATGAAACCAAAAATCTTGGCCTGGCCTTCGCTTTCATTGTCCGTGTCTGGCTTTTGCACTTCTCTACCTCTGTTGCTGCTGCTGCCACTTCTAGCCTCTCTCTTGCTTTTGATTTCATTCAAATTCAGAAAGTTTCGGCCCTCGAAACATTGCCGGCTCATTAGCCGTTAGTTTCGTTTTAAGCCAAACAAAAAGCAAACGTACACCGTCGCTGTAAAACTCAATTTGCGGCGGGGGGGGGCTTGTTGCAAGCCCTATAAATCACAATTTAAGCAGTTGCAAGCCGCAAGGAGGCAGCCAGTATCCGTCCTCCGTCCCCCGTCCTTCGTCTGGGCCATATAATTCCTTCCAATCAGCCAGCAGCAGTCGAGGAGCAGCTACGCCGAAGGTCGCCAAAGGTAAACCACGGCTACAGCGCACAGCGTCTTATTATCTTCGTCCATTGTTGCCGTGCTTGCCTTTGTTGCATGCCCCTGCCCCTGCCACCCGCCCGTCCCCTCTTGTTTGCAGTTGCCAAATCATATTCTACAACGACTTTCGGCTGGGAGCACATTTTTGGGCTTCTTTTCTGGCTCGTCGGGATGTTGCTTTCCTCCAAATTGAAATTAAAATCTGTTAAAACCCTTTTTGGCCCCAAGGATTGGAGCCTTTGTTCTAGGCAGCTAAATCCCCCAGGAAGTTGCACTTTGCATTTGTTCTTGCCACAATTGTTGTGCTGCTGCCTTTAGGGCCAGGCGCCACTCCATTTGCTTTGATTATAACTGGTAATCGAGGGCGCTACGAGGATATCAAGGAAAGCACTCAGAGAAAAAATATTAAGAATTAAATATAAAAAAAATATATAAAAATTTAAATTCGTGATTAAATGATTTTATTTAAGTGAATCGGAGACTGCAATTTTGTAAAACTAAAATGTATTCACTTCAATTATTAAATGAATATAAAAAATGTTATGAAAAAAATAATAATAATTTTGTTATTAAAAATAAGTATATTTAATATTTACATTCATATATTAGTCTTCACATTTAATAGAAAGGTTAAGACTCAAATTAGAAATACATTTATTTCCAATTTTCGTATAAGAAAATTTTAATTTTTAAAAATTAAATACAATAATTTTAGAAGGTACTTATTCGGCTTTTTAAAAAAGGGGTATTAAAAAAAACCATTTTAAAAATTAATTTTAAGGATTTTATAATTTAGATGAAATATGGGCCGTATTTATTTTTATATTTTATTCTATTCTGCTATATTTATTCTATTTATTTAATTTATTTCTCATTTATTTTATTACTTATTTATTTAATTTTGTACTTATTTATTTAATTTTTTAATTATTTATTTAGTTTATTGCCTTTTTATTTAATATATTACTTATTTATATATATATATTTTTTTTAATCAAAGTGAATTTAATTTAATTTCTCTTTTTTTTTTTTTTAAAACCCGATTATTTAATTTAAATATGGGTGTGTTTAGTCGTACCATGCCCCTTTTCGCCGAGTGTAGTGTTCCTCGAAGGAACTAAATTCTTAGAGGATTCCCCCAAAACCACAAAAGAACGGAACGTACGTTTTTGGGGACATTAAATCGCACATGTATGCCCGTGTCCCCGTGTTCCGGTATCCCCGTATCAGTGTCATCTGCTTGAAGGACATCTCTTCAAAGGTTAATCCTCCTAAACGAAATGTGCTGTGCTTAGGCATTCGACTCCATTCAAGCTGCACTGGCCCTGTCCCCCTCCCTCTCTCTGCTGGCTCAAATTAGGCATATAACAAGTTTCCTTTTGATGGCCAGGGCTCTTGAAGAAGGACTTCCTCTGCCAAAAAAAGAAGAAGAAAAAAATCCCTAAGAAGTGGAACGAACGAACGGAGCCCAAAAGAATGGAATGGAATGGAATGGCATGGAATACTTCTGTCAAGTGGCAAACATAATGCTTTCTGGCCAAATCACGCTAATGAAAAGCTCAGGGCGACATCAATAGGTGGGTCAGGACAGGGCCCAGCAAGGACTCCTCGTGGCAGGCGAGTGGCGAGGTAAATAAACTTAAAAAGTGCCACTCGATAAGGGGGTGGATGGACGGATGGGCGGATGGGCGGGTCAGTCAGTCAGTCAGTCAGTGTGCCAGGATATGCCAAGTAGTTGTCGCCTGGCCGGAGTCCTTTTCAGGATTGCGTGCTGTGACCCAATCCGCTTAGCGAGCATTTCTGGGCATGGCTGTTGCTGTTGCCGTTGTTGCCTGCTCTCCTTATTGGTTGTAAGTGGTTACAACGAGATTATGCTTCATTACGCGACAACGTCCAGGGACGTCTCCTGTGACTACTCTTGTGACTCCTCGACTCCTTGACTCCTTGACTCTCGATCCCCGTCTCGGACTGGTGGCAATCATAACGAGCTTTATGCGCCCCATTAGCGTCGCGCTTGCCGGCGATAATAGCAAAAGCACTTCCACCTAATGGACGACGTGCCCTGCCTGCCATTGCCTGCCATTGCCTGATGCCTCGATTGATGCAATTGTGGAATATATTTCCCTACCGCACACCCCCCCCCAGCCCCCCAGCCCCCTTGGTTTTTCTTTTATTCCGCTGCATATGGCCGCACCCGCAGTGCACACACAGATAATTGCAGTCGGTTCTCTCTCTCTCTCTCTCTCGGTGGCAATGGCAGCACCGATACGACGGCGGAATCTCAAAAATGCAGACCTCAGACTCTTGAAATTCTGCATCCTCTGGCAGTGTGGCAGTGGCAGTGGCAGTGTGGCAGTGGCAGTGGCAGGCTGTGGCTCAGACGGCTGCTGCTGCTGATGATGAAGCTGTTGTGGTCGCTGCAGTGCCTTATCTCCTGCTGCTGCTCCTGTTGCTGCTTCTCCTCTCTCTCTCTCTCTCTCTCTCTTTCGATGCCACAAAATGCCTGTCGCTGGGCAAAGTTGCCAAACTTGTTTCATTTGCGGTCCAAATATAATTGCGACGGCGTCGAGACTCCGATTCACGTTTTATTTTTTTCTTCCAGCCCCAGCCCCAGCCCTACAGCCCCCCCGCACCCCCTGGCTCTCCCTTGCTCCCTTTTGGGCTCCCTTTTGCCGCTTGGATGTTGGCTGCCCTTTTTGGCTGGAATTTCGTTATTGAAAATGTTTCATTTGGGTTTGGGCTTCGCTGTTAATCGAAATCGAAATCTGAGCACCTGAAATGCAATGCACTGGGTCAAGGGTGGTGGCGGTGGTCCCGGTGGTCCCGGTGGCGGTGGCAAGCAGCCAAATGAGGCATCAATGAGGCAGCAGCCAAAACAAAAATGTCAAGGGTGGGCAGGGGGTCTCCCACTCCCACTCCGCCAAAGAATATCGTGTAGACACCGCGGGGGTTCATGGTCAACTGAATGCATGGCGTTGCATCTTCATGTTGCATGCTCCAGTGAACTGTAGCACAAGATTAGCGGCGCTGCAGAGACTGCCCGTAGCCGACTGTGCAATTATCTTGTTGAAGATTCCATGACACGATCGGGGTAGAATCTATGCAGATCGTCGGGCAGATCGTTGCCTGAATGATGGGTTCTCAAGGGAAAAGTGCACTTGGCTCCGCCCCCCATTCGGTGGGGCAATAAATTCCAGTTAAAATAAACCGAAAGACAGGCCCCGGGACTCGCTATAATTCTATTGCCATGTGTCTTGTGGGGTTTGGGGCTGGGACTGGGACTGGGGGCCAAGGCGACACATTCCAGCGGCGACTTATGGCCAGAAGCAGCAGCAGGCGAAAGGAATGCCACGAGGAGCGGCGAGGGGCAGCCAGTCAGCCAAGTTAAGCTCAAGACAAAGTCATGGCCCGAAGAAGACCTGAAGATGGCACAAGCAGAGACCCTGGTCAGAGGCTTGCAACTTGCATCCATCTATTTGTGTGTGTGTGTGTGCCTGTGTTTGTGTGTGTGCGGAGTTGCATGCAATTTTGCCGTTTATGCCATTTGCAATAAGAACAAGCGACGGCGGGAACCAACGACCAAGAGAGGCAGATAAAAATAGCTAGAAAATAAGGCAAAAACTTCAACTGAGAAGAAGGTTCGAGTCTCAAAATAATCGGACTAAAAGATACCCCGGAAAAATGATTCTCTCTCTCTCTCTGTCCCAGTGTGGCTTAGCAGTAAAGGTTGAATAAAAAGACAAATAACAAGTTGTAAAAAATAATTAAATACAACAAAGGCAAACAAAAAAAATAAAAATCTGAAGATAAAAAGTAAAAACAAAAAAATAATAAATACTAAGAATTAAATAAAAACCAAAAAAAAAATATTTTAAAAAATATAATAAATGGAAAAATAAAATATAAAATGAAAAATATATACTAAAAAAAAAACAAATATTTAAAATAAATCTTTTTCTTTAATTATTCTGTTTGTCATAGGGCTAATAATTTATTATAATTTGGTAATAATAATAAAAAATCAAAATTAAAAAAATAAATTATTAAATTACTTTAAAAAATAAATAATTAAGTTAAATTACAAACAAATTCGATTGAAAATATATTGATAAACAAAAATAAAGTTTTAAAGTTTGTTGTAAAAACGAAACAAAAATGAATAACTAATAATTAAAAAACAAAAAATAAATGAAAGAAACAACGATGGTCTTTTGATTGTTGTGTGTTGAATACTGTTAATAATTTTGTTGCGATTGCTGTTAATTTTTTGAAGAAAGATAGACCATAGTCGCCAGCTTTATTTGTGGCATTTATATCCATTCAATATATTACATATCTTGTATTATAGATCCATCCCTTATCCCTTAAGTGCCTTCCATATGTGAAACGTGGCAGACTCTTCTTTAAAATGAGAATACCCTTTACTTGCTGCTGCCTCAGCCTCAGCCTCTGCCTCTGTTGCTGCTGTTGCCGAAGAAATATTCGAGTGAATTAAAATGTGGCAAGTTGACTGTTTCGTGCTTTGTGTTGTTGCTTCGTTGGCTCCCTCTCGATCGCCCTCTCCCTCTCCCTGTCCCTGCTGCCGTTGGCTCCGTTCCCTCCTGGTCCGTTCTTTCGTTCATTCGTTGGTGGGTCGCCAGATTCGCTTGGCTTGGCTCTTGGCTCTTGGCTCTCGACTTGGACTTGGAGTCGCGACTCCGACTGCGACTAGTAAATGCTGTTACCGCATATTTCTCTCCTAAAAAACATTGCAAGTTGAAGTTGAATGTCGTCTGCGGCTCCATGGCGGGGTTGTTGCTTGTTGCACTTGAATTGCCAAAGTCAACGGCACTGCGAGATGGTGGAGGGGGGAGGGGAGAGAGGGACTGGCTCTGTGGATCCACTGTCTCGCTGCTGCTGGGTCCAGAGCCAGAGCCAGCGACAACGTAGCCGAGATTGAGATTCATTGCCTGTTGCATGCCTGAGCCGTTCGACTAACTGCCGCTGTTGCTGCCCCACAACGCTGCCTCTCTCACGTTGGCTAGCAAAATTATGCGCACATGCACATAAAGATACAATACTTATATACAGATATATGTGCTTATAGATACAGACATATATATAGGTACTTCTCCGTCTGTGTCTGGAGTGGCATGAAAACTGCATTCTGCTGCGCTTGCTTGTGTGTGGCTGTACTTGGTCAACTTGTTGCCTGCAACATTGTTGCCATCCAGTATTTCGGAGCCCATCCAATGCCCCTCCTCCCTCCCGGGATGAGAATTATCAGATTGTATAGCCAATTGAGCCGAGTTTTATATGCACTTTGGCCATTTTTGGCCAACATTTTTTCTTTTTTACAGCTTAATCAATATTTAGGCCTTCTGCTCTGAGTATTTGCGTTTTTTATGCTCTTTGCAGGTAAGCTGCGTTTTACATTTCTTTTATGTGGCACTACCAACAACAAAAACAAAGCTTAAGAGACGGGGAGGGGGAGCGGGGGGCACAGAACAAACGGAAAATCATTTAACGAGCCAGGCTTAGATTGGAACGGAGGCGCATATTGTTTTATACACCGAACCTCGAACCCTAACAGCCACATGCCCCATGCCCCATGCCCCGTGCCCCCGTTGAAAGTTGCCAACAAATTGCGCGTAAATCCCATAAACCGTTTACAACTACAACAGCTCGTCGCCGTCATCGATGACGATGCCATAGCTTTGGAGCTCTCTCATGTTGATGCAACAATAACAAAGCGATTTTTATGCACAGACTCGCTCTGTCTCTCTCTCTCTCGCGACAGTTTTAATGCTACTAAAAAGCGTGAATGGTGGCGGGGGGAGGGGGCGGAGGCTGACAAAGCTAAAACCATACCGTACCGTACCTCACGGTTTACGGACTAAACTCAAGGATAAAGGTTCTTAAAAACACAACAACAACAAAATCGGGATAAACAGAAATTGCCGCTAAATGAAATTTATTTTTATTAGTGAAAAAACTCATGGCCCCCGCTCTCCAACCGATTTGCATGGCGAAGTGCATTTAGGGGTTTTTTTTCCACGTCAGCGAGTGTTTTTTATGTCAATCCTGATTGGGAGCTTTAATTTCAAGTGGATGAAATCCGCAAAAAATTGTAATTTTATCATTGAATATTTTATACACTAAAAGGTAGATTAAACAGGATAGATTTATGCCTATAAAAAGGGATTTTTGCATATTATTTTTAATAAATATTACCAGCGCTTCCTGCGTCTGTTCTCCTCATTACCAAAAAAATATCAAGATGTGCTCGAGTCTCTTCAAAAACAATCTTTGGGGGACCCTTCTAGACATTGGGTTTTTTCTTTCTACTCTCTTGAAAGCCGTAGAATTTGCCCAGGAAAGGCCCCTTTTTCTCCTCAAACTCCTCTCTGGTGAGGTCGAATTGACTGCCCTGATCAGTCCTATTAGTATTGCTGTCCCTTCCCGCCCGATTGGCATTGTTTTTTCCTCTTGGACTTGTATTTTCCACTACCTCTGACCATGATTTTTGCCTTAGCCTTTGCCCTTATTACAATACATATTTTATTTGTTTTCCTTTGACACTTGTGCTTCAATCTTAAATGTGGAGAATATTGGCTTTTCTCTGACCCAAACTTAGCTGTGGGTGGAACCACAGTGGAACCCACTGTGTCAGATTAATTGCCTCAGTCAGTTCGAGTACTTATTTAATATGTAATTTTTGCTTTAAAGATGACCCGAACTTTGTTAAACTTTAAACAATAAACAATACAATCCAGTTGGAATGTTTTCCATAAAGATAAATGTGCCTCAAAACTACGATATCCGGCAATCATTTTATTAATTTAATTGAAATTGTTTATTTTATTTAAATATCTCCCATTTCTATTTTGTTATTTCTTTTACTGGAAGATTAAAAGTCTACGGGTATTATACGAGTATTTGGGATACAAAACTAATACTGTAGTTGTACATACAAATATGTTAGTTATTTAGCACGTTGTTTAATATAGAACCTAGTGTTCCTAGTGTTAGATTTGAATTAAATAGAAGCGACACACTTGAAACCAAATATTGAGATTTTGGTGCAAGTTTTGGCCATGAAAAGAAACTATTCTTGGTTATAGTATAACGGTGTTTTTTCTTCCTGTTATGCCAAAAATATTAGCTGTGTTGTGAAACTGTTTTGTGGGAAGAATAATACAGATTTTAAAAAATAGGTTTCGTTTTTTCAACATTTTCTTTAATGGAGAAATATTTTATTTATATTATTTTAGGTATAAAAAAATATGTTTCGTATTTTTCAAAATTTTTAATTAATTCACATATATTTTATTTAATTTCATAATTTCTTTAAAAGGTGTATACCGTAATGTGTGCTGAAAATAACTAAAATACTAATATAAAACTATTATTAACTTGGTATTCGGTTTTCTTCTTTACCTTTTTTTTTGTAGGACTCTTTAGAAAGAGGAAAAAAGCCCTAAATAGACTAAAATAGTAAACAGATCAAAATTGGGAATCTTTTGAATAAAACCTTGTTTTTCAGCAGAAAAATCTCTGGTTTTTAGTAACTTCCCATTAATATATCAGTAGAAATGGTCTAGAAAACATTCAGTCATAAAAAAGTCTCCTTTTTGCCCTAAAAGAAAGTAAAATCATAAATCGTAAATGTTTACCCTTAGCTTTATTGCCATCAAAATCCACCCAAGCGAACCGGCGAATATTCCCGGTCTTAACTCCAGCCGCAAGCGACCGTCAAAGTTTCATTAACATGTTTATTCCCATTTGATTAGTTCAATTAAAGCTTCGAGCGAGAACTTTGACGACACAAGTTCTGGGCTGTGGGTTCTCGGAGGGAGTTCTGGAGTTGATGATGGGGCTCATCAAGTCCTAGCGGAACAACAAGTTGATAATGTCTTAACTGTTGCTCCTTCCATGCGTCCTATGAGGCTTAACAGAAAGCTCTAGCCGAAGGAGCTTTCGCTTAACAGCCACTGTTACAAAAAAACTACCCCTCTTAGCATACGGAGCATACTACCCCTCACAACAACAAAGTTCTGCTACAGCTGTTGTATACACCCCTCCGTGAGGGGGTGGGTGGGCCACCCACTCGCACACACTCATAGACAATGGCCATTCGCATACCTACGCACAAATTTGCACCTTGGCGTCATGCGCGCTGCCCGCATTCGGAGTCTCGTGTTTCGCCGACCATCGGCACTCGGCCCAGTGACGTTCGGCAGCAGGGCGCCCTCGTGCTCGTGGCTGGTGGCTGGTGGCTCGTGCGTTTTCCGTGCTTCGGCATTTGGGCAGCGTGCTGCTGCCTCTGCCGCTGTTGCTGCTGCGACCGCCTCTATTGGGGATTGGGGGTGGTGGCCACGATGATGCTCACCTGAAAGCAGCCGACGAAGCTCTCGTTCCTTGTCGTGTGTTTCGTGTGTGTGTGTGTGTGTGTGCCACCCCATTTCCACCCCCCTGGCGCGCATTTCCGAAGCAGGTGTAACAATTATTATTTTCTCGTTGATTTTGCCATCGCTGCCCGCCTGACGTCGTCGTCGTCGTCGTTTTGCCTTTTTTCGCTTTTCCAACCCCTGCGCCTCCACTTTTTGTGGCCCCTTGCTACTTCCCCCCCTCCCACGCCTAGCGCTTTCGCTCTTTCTCTCTCTCTCTCTCTCTCTCTCTCTCTCTCATTCTCTGTCCCTCAATCTCTTGCTCTTGTGCACCCTTAGCGGGCAGCGGACTCGCTCGCACCACCTGGAGGAGGGGGCGCGCACGCATGGCGCATGCATTTGCTATCTCACATGGGGGAGCCCACCTATGTGTGTGTCCGAGTGTATCTGTGGGTGTGTGTGTGTGTGCCAGTAATGTTACTGCAACAATAGCCATTACAACAGCAGCAGAAGCAGCAGCAGCAGCACAGGTTGTGTGTCCTCTCGTGTGATTTGGCACGAAGGTGAAAGCATAAGCATCCATGCCGCCCCCCACTCAGGCCACGATCCTCGAAAGTCTTATACTCTTATACTCTAATATTTATACGAGTATAACAGCGCTATAGGAAACACGTTGAATACGAATCATCCATGAACATTCTGAGAATAATGACCGAAAGGCAATTGATAATTGCGCGCACCTGAGGAAGAGGAAAGAGGGAAAGGGGGAGAGAGAGAGAGGGAGAGACCAAGATCAAGATCAAGCCAGGCCTAAAACCAGCCAAGAATGTGTCCGAAGCGAAACAGCAGAGAAGAAGAATCAAAGAAGAGGCAACACTGAAATCAGAAACCGGCAGGTAACCAAACAACAGCTGAGAGCGAGAGCCAGTGCGAGAGAGGCAGAGGGAGTGAGAGCCAAAGGCAGGGGCACAGTGTGCTACGTGCTGCTCCGAAGGCATTCCTCCGCTTTTCGGAGTCGCTGCCCGCAGGAGAAATGCTGCCGATGTCGATGTCGATGCCGATGCCGAAGTCGAAGCCGACGCCACGGGGCCGAGAGCATCCCCGGGTGGGTTCGGGGCGGACGACGACTCGGTTTGGTCGGTTCTTCGGTCGGTCGGTCGGTCGGTGTCGTTGTCGGTCGGGCGTCCGGTTCTCTGGGCCTTTCCACTGTTGCTTTATTTTGGTTAACACGCGTCGCTGCCGCTGCTGCTGCCTCCGCTGGCGTCGACGCAACAGATTCAATCTGACGGAGGCAGCGACGTTGCGCTGCTGCCGCTGCCGCTGCCGCTGCCGCTGCTGCTGCTGCTGCTGACGACTCCGAAACAAAAAGGTATATTACCTTAGAATGCCAGTCGTTCTTACTTCAGTCTTCGTACAGTCTTTGCTTTAACCCGTTCCAACTCTGTCCGCCGTTCGTTCGTACGCTCTCGCTAGCAGCAGGCCCCGTTGTGCGCTCCATAGGAAGTCACACACCATACACTACAGTAGAACAGCAACAGCAGCAGCAGCAGCGGTCGCTTCTTCGTCTGTGTTCCACCACCACCACCACCACACCACACCACACCATCATCATTATTATCATCATCAGCAGTAGCCGGGAGTCGAAGTAGCCGTCGCAGTCGCCGTCGTCGTCGCAGCCAGCGCATCCACTACTACATTCACATTCATAACATCACAAACCACCACCACCTCCGCTACCGTTGACGTTGCCGCCGCTGCCGCCATCATCATCTCTTCTACTTCTACCACCACCACCGCCGCTGCCGCCGAGCCGCCGTCGCCACCGACAAGAACAAGAACAACAGTAACAGCAGCAGGAGCAGCAGAAGCAGCAGTAGCAGAAGCAGCAGTAGCAGCAGCACCCACTCACACACACACACACACACACACACTCGCACGCACGCACACAATCGGGCGCACGGGAGTCTCTCCTCTCCACTCACTCACGAAAATTTCAATATCCAAATCAAAGTCGAGTTCAAATCGAAAACAGCCGCAACACCAGCAACAACGTACATCGCACACAGCACGCGGATAATGATAAAAAGAAAATAACGAACGCCGCCAAAACGCCGATACGCCGCCACGCCAAGACCCAAAAAAAAAACACCTCCAAGTCTAAGACTAGCACCCAGTCGACGATATCCGGATCAGTCAGTAGTAGCATCCCCAACGAAATAGTCAGCCAAGTTAACCCCCGGAAACGAAACGCGTAACACTCGAACAAGACGCTCAACTCAATGCTAAAACGCTAAAAAACAATCAGTTTAAACAATTTAAACAATTATTAAAACAGTTCTTGCCGGTTCTTCAATCTTTCGCTCGCCCTCTCGCCCTCCTCTCGTTCTGTGGAGTAGTTTTCACTTTTTTGCGCGTGTGACTTAAAACTTTCAACCAAAATTAAAACACAAAAAACTCTTCGTATCTGAAATCTGAATCTTCAGTGTATATTCTCGCACCTCGCTCTACTACACTACACAACAACAACAAATGTAAGCAAAAAAGAAAAAAAAACAAAAAACAAAAAATGAGTAAAGAAAAAACCAAAATTATTAAAAAGAAATATTTTGTGCTCACAAACACACACACACACACACACTCGTAAAGAAGAAATGTTGAAAATAACAATAAAACGAAACCAGAAAGAATAAAAAGCCAAAACCAAAGCCAAAGAATTGCCAAGCAAAAGTTCGTTGCTCGAGACTGTCTCTCCCTCTCGCTCCTCGAGTCCGATCCCCATTAATGATATTCTCATCATTTCTTATACGCCACTCACTCCTCCTCTCTTTCTCTTTCTCTCTCTCTGCTTCTGCTTCTCTGTTGGTCTGGCAATAGGCCCGGCAAAACACACACGGCAGGGCCCAGAGCCAGGGCCAACAAAGAAACACGTTTTCGGTGAACGAAAAGAACTTGAAGCAAAACACGAAAACGAAACAAAACCACAAAAAAGAAACGAAAATACACACAAAAAGCAGGCAAAAAACAAAAAAAAAAAAAGAGCAGACGTAGCGCGTCGTCGGGGGCGCTCTTCCTTGAGAGCCCAGAGCCCAGAGGCCAGAACTCGATGCCATAAAAACTTATGGGCCAACGTTCCAATAGGAACCAGAGCCAGAGCCACTGACTCTCTTGGCCACTTGTCGCTGGCTCTTTAGGCTTTGCCTCTAAGTACGCTTCCGAATAATTCCCGTAGTTTATTTTTATTGTTGTAATTACACGTCTCTCCACGGGTCGCTCCGCTGGGGAGCGCGCGCGGGGGGTGGGGAGGGGGCAAGGAGCCCAAGAATTTCAGCCCACGCGGCATTTCTCGCACGGCGAAACTCTTCTTTCTGGCCGCTTGGCAACGCCGCTGTCTGTCTGCCTGCCATCGGAGTTGCTTCTATTTTTTTTTTTGCGCCAGCCAAAAGTGTGACTCAATTACAACAGCAACAAAAATACAAAAATAGAAACCGGTAAAGGTAAAGAAATTTTTGTGCGTGTGTTAATCAAAGAGAAAGAGAAACATGAGAGAGAGAGAAAGAGAACGCTGTGCTGTGCTCTTTCACAAAAAAAAAAAAAAAACGTGTTTTATTCCCCAAATAAAAAATAAAATCACACAAAAACACTTGAAGCTCACACATAAAAAAAACACACTCACGCCCACACACAAGAGCCAGGGCACAAAATATTCCAAAACGCGAAATATTGCAACCTTTTTGTTTTGCTTTTGTTCCAGAGCCATAATTACAAGATCCGCCACAACAACAACAACAGCAAACAACAACAATAAACAGCATAACAATCTCCAATAACAGATAAACGAATAAATACAAAAAAATCGCCAAGCAAATCAAAATAAATATAAAAAAAACCGCAACAAAAACTCGAAAACTGAAAAAAAATTAAACAAACCTTCACTTCATCTCCTACTTGAACGACTCTCTGACTCGACACTCGATTGGTAATAAGAGCAAATTATTATTAAATATTCATGCCCATTGTGTCTCCCCCCCTCCCCCGTTTTGTGTTTTGTTTCTTATTTTGTGCATTTTATAATAGTTCGTTATTTAATTTTTGCCCATTTTTTGCTTCTTTTTTTTTGTTTGTGAGTCATTTCTTTGGGTTTTTTGAATTGGCAAAAATAAAAGGAAAAACACTCGAAAATTCGGTGCATAAATTGTATCAAAATTGATTTGGACAGCTTTTCATTTCGAAATGGAGTTTATTTAATTTATATTTGTTAAACGTATTTCCTCGCATTAAATTTAATCACACTTTAAAAAATTTCTGTCGTTTCTTTGGCCAGAAGCAGAAATAGAAAACAGAAAACAGACAAACAGCCAAATGAAATAAACCAGCTTAAAGAAAAGTAAAAGGCCCAAAAGCGAAAAGAATCTCTTGGTATTTTTCTAAAAACCCCAAAGTACCCCTTCCCGAACCCCCGACCCATCGCTACCCCACCATCAAAGCATTACAGAACAAAAAAAACGGCACAAAATAAGAAACAAAACGCAAGAGAGAAAAAAGTGGCAAATTGTTGCTCGAATCAGAAGAATTTCCCATAAAAACCCAGAGAGAGCAGTATTTAAAAAAATATATAAAAAATTTAAGATTTGCAAAAGATATTTACAAAAAAACAAAAAAAACCAAAAGATCCTGTTGAGACAAACAAAAAAATAATTGTGAATTTTATATAAATTTATATATCCATATATCTATATAAATATATATATTTACGTGTGTGTTTGGTTGTTAATTTTGAGCGTAATTTAAAAGTGGTGTCAGGGGGGGAAAATCAATTAGGAAAAGGTGATAAACAGAACAGAGAAAGGCCACCCGCTCCCCCCAAGGAAAGGTTGTTGAATTGAAAATTAAGTATAGATGTATTTACAAGAAGCGAAATAGCGACATATCAGCATCAAAGAAAGGAAAACCAAAGGAAAACCAAGGGAAAAGGAAAAGCAATCGGCAAGCAAAAGATGAGGAGAATCAAACAGAGGAAGTAGAAATCAAAAGAAATAGCTAAATAAATATTGATATTACAGAAATAGCACCCCCAGATGACCCCAATCCCCCCCCGTCTGCAGAACATAAGTGTCTAAGGGATAAAGGATACAAGATAGTCAATTTGTAAACCATAAGCAAGCAGCGTCAATCAGAGGGAGAGTACCAATCAATCAATCAAACAATCAAATCAAATCACAAGAAGAGATTTTTATCCTAGAATTCCTAGCATATTTAAGGGTTAAGGGCTAAGTGGGGGTAAGTTTTAAAGGGATCGCCGGGTCAAATCAAATGCCTCGATCGACAAGAGTACGCGTTTTGACAATCACACGAAATTAGCGTATTTCATATATACACATCGGATCGGATATATATACCCCATATATATGATCAATATATATATCTATATCTATATCTATATCTATATACATCTTCTACAACTGTATCTGTAGGATACTATATTTATAAAGAACTTTTATGCTAGCTTTAGCACAATCTAATCAAATCGAATCGATCTAACGATCCAACCTCGTGCGAAACCTTTTACTATATATGTACTACGACAATCTCTCTCCCTCAAACAATCAATCTAACAATCAATCTTAACAATCTCCGAAGAACGGTTTTCAAAACTTTATAGATCTCTAAAACCCACACAAACAAATAATCGAAACCTCCTCCAGTAGTGATATACGATATAGGAAAACACACACCCACACCCACAAACAATTTGTACTAGAAGATATATACGCTTAAGATACGCTCAAAATCCAATCGAAAACCGTAGATGCATAGCAAAAGTTGTTAGCGTTTATTTCTGTGGTGTGTTCTGTTGTCCGGCACGGGGATTCTCTCACTCGAATCGTAGCAACAATTTGCGTAAGGCTTTAGGAAACCAATTGGCATTCAAATAAAAACAAAATATATATCAAATATATACAATATATATATATATATCTAATCATATTTAAACAGAAACAAAAAAAGTAACACCAGAGCTCATATCCAATCCCTACACATCCTGTGCTAAGAGTCCTGTCCCAAAAGCCTCAAGAAATTACCAAAAAAAAAAAAAAAAACAAACACAACAACAAATCATCAAAAAAACTAATCGAAACGGGCCAAGAAAATTAATTAAACAAACAAACAACAACAAAAAAAGTGCACAAAAAACCTTCAACAAAGAAAAAACCAAAAACTGAATCAGCTGAGATATTTTTTAATCAAGATTTGTTGCCAATAAAATCTGTCATCATTGCCGCGTTAACAGAAACCACGGCGTCAGCAGCGATTGCAGCGCTAAGTATCAGCAGCAGCTCTCAAGCATCGCTAGCCGTTAACGCCTCCACGACCACGCCCCTAGCGAACGCACCGCCGGTGGCACCTCCATCAGCGACTGCGTCAGCGTCTCCAGCAGCAGCAGCAGCGGCAGTTGGAGTCCCTGCCACCACACCAGCAGCAGCAGCAGCAGTGTCGCCGCTAACGGTAAAGAGCGAAATCGCCACATCCGATTCAGCAGCCGAGTCCGAGTCCTCCCCTATACAAGATTTAATCATGGTAAGCGCCGCCCAAAATCAAAATCAAGAATCCAAGAAACAAATCCGAAAAAATACCAAAAGAATACCGCAAAATTAATACCAAGAAAAAAAAAAGAATACCAATATAGAAAGTGAAAATCTCTGAGAGACGCAAGACGTTTTGAGTTTGTCCTTAAAGCCATACCATACCATATGCCCCATGTGACACATGGGATTTGCTCAGTCTATGAATAACTAAATATACTATATATAACCATCCATCCATCCATATATAAAGATACCACTGCAAAATACTGCAAAATTAATAATACCGAATTGTACAGTTTATGCAAAAAGCCAACTACTTGCTATATTCCTCTACTCTTAACCAAGTATTTTTTTTTTGGTTGGTTACATCTCTCACTCTCTCTCTATCTCTCTCTCACTCTGCTGATGTCTTTACTATAATCTCTCTCTTTCTCTCTCTCTCTGTCCCTCTTCGAAAGACGGTGTCAATGGTTTTGGGATCTTAATTTTATGTTTTGAATATTGTAAAATACTTGCTTTTGATTGGTTTTTTTTTGGGTCGTGGGTTCGAGAACTAGTTTAAGTTTTGTTTTAATGATCTCTCTCTTTCGTGCCTTTCTTCTGTAAATAGTTTTTAGTGTTATGTTCTGTTGCCAGCCCAAAAGCCATTGACATTCCAACGATGCTAAAAGCTGAAACTTTCTCGGCTTCTTCTCAAGAATTCTTACTCTCTCTCTATCTCTCTCTGTTTCTTTATGTCTATCTCTCACTACTGTTCTACTGTTCCAATTGTAGATTTATCTATCCACTCGTAGCGCTCGCTAAACTCGCTATCCACTGCCAAAACTCGAATCACTTCCTGTAGTCTCTCTCTCTCTCTCTCCCCTTCTCTCTTACTCTCTCTCTCTCTCTTGTTACCCCCTCCCTACCCACAGAAACCATTTATAATTTTAACAGAAATCTTAGGTAACCTCCGACCTTGTTCGCGCCACCAAACCACAGAAAATACTAAAAAAAAAAAAATACTGACTGAAACGAGGAACAAATATTTTCAGTTAATTTTTTGTGTTTTTTGTAGAAATGAAATTTTGTTTGCCTTTGAGTCCATGAATTTTTTGTGTTTTTGCCAATTCAAAAAATAAAAACAGAAAACCAAAAAAATACCACAAAAATACCAAACAAAAATACCAAACAAAAAATACCACAAATAATCTGAATAGAGCAAAAACCCTTCACACCACGCACAGCAAATGCAATTGTTGCACGCACCGCCGTCCACGCATCCGCATCCACATCCGCATCTGCAGCATCCGGCGGCAGCCGCGACTGCAGCAGCCACCTATCAGGCCTACCCCACGCCGGCCATGCAGACCAGCATCGTTGCCGTCCACCAGCAGCACCAACAGCAGCAGCAGCAGCAGCAGCAGCACCACCAACAACAGCAGCAGGCGGCCGTCTTTCATCAGCAGGTGGCGGTGGCCCAGGCCCAAGCCCAGGCCCAGGCCCAGGCCCAGGCGCAGCATCAACAGCAGCTCCAGCAGCAGTACCACTACCAGGCACAGGCCCAGGCCCAGGCCCAGGCACAGGCCATGCTGCAGACGTACATGCAGCTGCAGGTGAACAACGTGAGTGTGGCCGCTGCACCGGCCACGCCCACCAAGTACCAGGCCGGGACCCAGGCTGTGGGGGCGGCAGCGGCAGCGCCACAGTTCTTTGCGGCGCCGAGCACGCCGCTCACGATCATACCGGCTGGGGCGGCGGCAGTGGCCGCCTCGGCGATGTTTGCCACGGCCGCCACGCCCACGTCCGCAGCAACGACACCGACCAACAATGTAAATAATACAGTTAATCTATCAGCCGTAACTAGAACTACTACCACTACTACTAAGCAGCCGCCTGCGGCTGCGGCTGCTGGCATCTGGGGCGCCGGCCTTGGCCTTGGCCTTGGCCCCGGCCATGGCGGCGGTGGTGCGCCCGTGCCCCTGCCCCTGCTCTCGCTGCTGGGGCCGGGACCACTGCAGCCATCGTCGCCGCCGCCGTCGCCATCGGCGGGCGGGGCCGGGGGCCGTGCCGCCACGGGATGCAGCAGCGCCAGCAGCGGCTGCAGTTCTGCATCTTCTGATTGTTCTATGCCATCGCCAACTTCACTACACTTATCTTCTCCTAAAAAGGTTTGTGTGTTCACTAAAAAAAAAACCAAAACTAAGAAAAGAAAATGATCTCTCTCTCCCTCTCTTTGGGAGTCTTTTTTTTCCCGCCAGTCATTTTCGTATCAAAGAAAAAGTAGCATTACTCTCTGTCTCTCTCTCTCTTTCCCTCTGTATCTATATCTATTTCTTACTATATCTTGTATCTTTCTCTCTAAAAACTGAAGCTTTTGCCTGCCATCCATATTTGTTGTAAATTCTGTAGATACATTTCTAGTAGAACAACTCTTCCATCATTCCATCCGTAGATAAATTGCTGTTGTTGTTGTTGTTGTAATTTGTTGTACATTTCTCTCTCCCCTGCCACCACCCCCGTCCCCTTTTTGTTAATTACTGATATCCGAGACGTATCTTTAAGTACGGATACCTTTAAGCTAGTGTCTAAGATATACGCCACTTACCAGTAGATTTTATAATTATATATATTTATTCACCACATAATAAATGCCACACCCATCCCATCCCAGACACTTCCTCGAAGGAGGAGTCGATTAAACGCCAATTAAATGAAATTATATATGAATATTCGAATACCGTGGATCCTTCTTCAGGCTGGATTCCTTCTTTCTGGCCCCACGCGCCACGTCCTTCGGGTTCAATGGCTCGTAATAAAATATTGTGCAACCTCGTGGCATACCAATGAGCCTCTGCCTTTGCCTTTGCTTGTGCCTCCCTTTTTTTGTATCGGGCCTGTAGGTATTCTGAGGGATTTTAAGGGTCTAAAAGCTGGACTTTGTTGCACCAAAAACGTACTGCGGGGTTTATTATGCCGCATTTTATCAGTCATAACTATCGCGCGTTCCAGGGGGCGAGCATTAACCGCAATTGTTTGGCTAGCACTTACGCTTTGTCCTGCCCGAGGACTCCTCCTATGCCTCCCACTCCTGCTGCTCCTCCTGCTGGCCACATGTGTCGGACCATATTGATTAGTTGGCGTTGAAAATGTCACTGCAATTTGTTGGCCGTCGACCAGAGACCAAAGAGAGAGACAGAGAGGAGAGGGAAAACTGCAGGCGCCAGAAGGCGAGCAAAAAGTGTGGCAGCTCCTGCGTTGTTTTTTTTTCTTTCTGTTTCTGGCCAGGACTCGGACTCGGAGTCGTAGTTGGACTAGTTTTTAGTTGTATTTCCCCAGTTGTGTGGTCGCGGCGGCGGCAGGCGGCGGTGGCCTCTGTGTCCTCCACGTGTGATGTATTGTGCCCCCACGTATATCCTGTGTTTTATGTGTCCTGCGCCTGTGTGTGTGTGTGTGTGTGTGTGGGTTTCTGCTTTGTTTGTGGAACGCAATCGGACAGGCGGCCAGTCTGCCACATTTAGTATCGATTTATCCGCTGCCCCAGACAGCTGCAAGAGTGTTAGACGCTGCAATTACCCCCCGTATTAATGTTTAAACTGTACTTAAATGACTCTATTATGGCCCTGCCACCCTCCCCGCCATTCAAGTTAAATTATCTGTAATTGATTTTGTTTAACATACGCCCCGCCGCGCCTCCATTTGGCACCCCCCGCCCCCACCCACAGCCCTGGACGGCCATGGAGTGCACATCCATTAGCCCCGATTTGCCCCAGTAATATGTTGAATTTTGCATTAGTTTTGTGGAATATTTCTGCCATCCATTAAATGCATTCGGACATGGAAATATTCCCACATTTCTGTGTGTAATTATAATTGTTATTGAGGTATTTCCTTGTTTGCTTCAAACAAAATACCACACACACAAATTGCAATTGCAATTGTAATGCGCTGTGAAAAATCATATTAAAATTTATTAATAAAACAGGAGCAGGGGGGAACCATGTGTATTTTTTGTCAACAGGCAACTGCCTAAGCAAATACCGAATGAAATAGAGCCTCCCACACTCCGGTGGATCCTTGGTGGGGAGGGGATGTGGGTGGTGTTGGGGGGGGGGATACAAACAACCGCCAAAGGTGCTAATAAAGCCCCCCGCAAAACCGCAGATAAATAAGGATATTGACAGAGCCACAGAGTGAGACATAAAAGATTCTACGCTGAGCTCCGAGGGTAAATAGAAAATGTTTTCAAATTAGGAAAATCTGCGTCGAGGAAAAAGCAATTCAAATAAACATATTAGCGGTGGAGTGGTGGGGCATTGGGGGGTGGGGCGTCCGCCTTTGAAGTGTCTTCTGCGTGGGGCATAGAGTGGGAGTTCTAATAAGCCGGGATTCTCTGCTCTCAAATAAATAAAGTTTTTAAATTTGAAAAAATTCATCAAACTTTCAAGCCAGCGTCCAAGTCGAACAAACAAGCGCCACTCGAAACCGAGGGGGTCAGGGGTCAACAAAATAATAATATAAAAAATATTACATTAATCCGTAATCGAAAAACTTGAACACGGATACGGGCCGGACATGGGGAGCAAACACGGCGGAAAAGTTTTGCCCCTTCGCGCCCTGGAAATTTTTTTTGTATATTAAGCGATTTACAAAAAAAAAAAAAGAAAGTGTTTTCCTTGTACAGAATTTTCAATTATTTTCGGGGTCCGGCAATAAAACAATTTGAAATTTAAATGCAGGCCGGAGACCTGCCAGGAGGAAAAAGTGTGTCAAGAAATGAGACAAGCAATATGTTGCCCCCCTCCCCCCCAAAAAAAAAGAACAAGAGCAGGGGTGTAGAGGGGGGCAGCGGGGTAGAGCTGCCATCAAACTGAGATGAGAAAATAAAATTCAATAAACTCTTGTTAAGCACGGAGCAGAAGCGACAGCAGGGACAGCAGGGTAGGTGGTGGTTGGGGGCAGCAGGACACAGCAAGGACAACGTTTTAAATATTGACAGCTCCCAAAAGGAGCCGTCCTGCCACTCGATGACGAGGCTGTCGAGTAAATAGATAAATCAACCCTAGAGACATGTACACCGAGCACACATTTTTGCATTGATCAAATGCTGCTTTTGGGGAAACCGAATGGGGACAAAGCATTGTGATGGTCGTAGTCTTACCCTGCTTCAGAGAAATATGCCTCATTCGCAGACCTTCTCTCTGAAGAATAAATCTCGCAGCCATCCAGGCAGTCGATGGTCCTGCAAGTGTATCCAATGCTTCGCCTTTTACCGGCTCGATGGGTCCTTGTCTTGTGGATTATGAATTTGCTTCATTCTTTTCGAATCGATTTCCATAGCATACTTTTTGGGGCCTCCGAAGTCTGTCCCTCGGCTGGTCTTGGGCTCTCACAATTGCGCTAATCAGACAGGACTTGGATCTTCGATTCGGTACGGAGGAGTTTCCTTGGCTTGGGTTTCGATAAGGATGTGGGGAATCCCCCCTCCGCCCCCCCAGCCCCCTCTCACCGCGGTGGCTGCCTGTCGCTGACAAACAAATTAAAAAGTTATGACTAAAAACGTTTCTCGCCCGCTGCCCGGCAAATGAAATGAAATGCTGTACGTGCACCCTCCACCCCCCTCCACTCCACTCCGCTCCGGCACGGCGGCTCTGCTCCGCTTTCTGTTCTGTGCTCGAGAAAATGCCGTTGGCTAAATTTAAATTGCTTTTGTTGCGCTTTTGTAGTTGGCTGCACTTGCGATGTTCCTTCAGAGGCTTTCCATCTCCAACTACCGCTCCTCCTCCTCCTGTTGCTGCCGCTGATGATGATTTTCCTTTTTGCGCGCAAGTTTTCTTTGTTGTTTGCACAAATAGTTTTTTGTCGCCAGCCCGCCCGCCCGCTGGACGATTTTCCTTTTTGAATAGCAGGCGGCGCGTGAACAGAAAAAAAAAATAAAAATGGACGAAGATTTTCCAAAACTAAATCACAGCAAAAGAAGCAAAAGAAATGCACGGAGTACTCGTAAGTTTTTGCAGTTAAACGTCCGGGGCTAAGCGCATTAAATCCGAAAGTTCCTCCTCCTCCTCCTCCTCCTCCTCCTTTTTTTTCGCGGACAGAACTTTGGAAATCATTAAAAGCTTAAACGAGAGTAAGAGAACCACCGAGAGCCAGAGCTCGGGAATATGAATATGAATATGAATATTGAATGTGTGGCTGACGGAAGGAAGGACTCTCTGACTCCCTGACTGACTGACTGGCAAGCCATTAAAACCAAACACGCTGTGCGGCTAGGGCACCCCCTTCAGCCCCCCCACCCCTAAGCCAACTTGTGGGGTTGTAACTTTGGCTTTTACGAGCACACAAAATGTTTGCCCTCCAGTGCACTAATCCGGCATGAGCACACGTGGAGTCCTGGGCGGGCACTCACTCAAACTCAAACTAGAAACGACAGAAAACTAACTTATTAATATGCAATGCACACTTTGTTGCTGTATTAATTGCAATATTAAATTTCCACTAATACTCGCTTAGCAGAAGGTCTAGTCGTGCCACACACAATCCACTCTGCCACTGCCACTGCCACACTCTGCCGTCTAACCCGTAACAAAAAAGTTGTGCCGCAACTTTTGGCGGAGTAAAAGTGAGTTGAAAAACACCTAGAAACCAAGTAATTATTACATGTTTACGTGCGCCAGGGTCCGCCGTGCCCCGTGCCCCGTGCCCCGTGCCCCGTGCCCCTTACCGTGTCCTGTGTGTGTGTGTCTGTGCTTCATTCGGCATGCGGCACGAGTGCGCTGAAAAGCGATACTAATGATAAGTTTCGCCTGCTGCCTGCTGCCTGCCACGAAATGAACTCAATTTGCTACGTTTTGCATTACCATCCCCCACTCCCTCCCCCTCCACTCTCCACTGCCCCCCCGCACCGCTGGCGCGCGGACATCATTTCCATATGCGTCAGGTCCTCTCGTGCAGCGTTTCGGTTTCGGTTGCCCGCAGCTTGATGTATGTGGCAGAGGAAAATGCTGCGTCTGGCAGCTGGAAATTGCACTGAACAAATGCACCCACCAAAAAAAGAAGCATATAAATAAATCCTTAAAAGGTGTGCATCAGTGAGCCGCAGGAGCAAAGGAGCGTCAGAGCCAAAAACAGAACCAGAGCCAGAGCCAGAGCCTGCCATCGATGCCAGACATAATGTGGGCGCGAGTTTTGAAGTTAACCAAAAACGCACACACTCCCCCCTCCCCTGCCCCACACTCTTTGGGAGGAAAAGCACTGAAATTTAAATATTTCGACTTGGATTTAACGCCTTTATGGCATTTCCTGCGAGAGGGGAAAAAGTGAAAAGAAACATTTTTTCACTTAGATTTTTTTTTGAATTATTTTTTACTTTGAGAAAAAATATATTTTATGTTCCACATAAATATATTTCATATTTAATTATTAAAATGATTAAATTTATTCTATATTTTAATAAAATATTTTCATATATAAATTAAAGATATTTCATATTTATAATTATGGTGTTTTTTTTTTAAATAATTTTTTGTCGATATATATTTGGTACATTAAGAAATATATTTCATTTTTCAATCATTTCAATCTCATTTCAATTTCAATCATTCAATCATTTTTCAATATTCAACTATAAATATGAAAATATTAGGTATTTTCTATGTTTAAATTAAATATTTTCCAGATTTAAATGAATGTATTCTATATTTTAATGAAATATTTTCTATATTTGAAAGAAATATGTTCTATATTTTAATGAAATATTTTCTAAATTAAAATGAAATATTTTCTATATTTATATGAAATATTTTCTTATTTGGATAGAATATTTTCATATTTAAAATGAATATATTTATTATTTTAGCTAAATATATTTATACCTAAATTATATATTTGCGTAGAAATATATTCGTATTTCAAATAAATATATTTCATATTTAAATTAAATCTTTTTCATAATTAAATATTTAAATATTTGATTATTAAAATTAATATATTTTATATTTTGATTAAATATATTTTATACTTGAACGAAATATTTTCTTGTATAAAATTAAACAAATTTATTATTTTAAATAAATAATTCTCCATCATAATTAAATAATTTCATATAAATATATTTCCCACAAATTGAATATGTTATATTTATTTTAAATTATTTTATTTTGAGATAAAATCTTGTTTAATACATTTATGTTTGAATCAAAGTGATTGCCATTTAATTCCACTATTTCTGATTTAAATTTAAATATGGATGTGCCCGACTTTTCCCTGAGTGCACAGACACTGCCACTGCCACTGGCACTCGCACTCGCTCTGTGGCAAGCAATCTGTGCGGCCGGGAGTCGAGTGGAGTGGAGTGGAGTCGAGTGCAGGTGATTTCATTAACTAGAGTTTGAGCAAATAGCGAGCAGGAGGCATCCTTTTTTGGGCGAGTGGTAAAATTAATTTGTTGAAAATAAGTTTGTGGCGGGTGAAAAGTTTCCATCTTTCATGCGTTGGCCGGGCGAAGGATGATGAAGGATGACGATGGGAGTCCTTGTTCTGCCTTGAAGGCTGATTAATATCTGCACAGACAGAGGCAGAGGCAGAGAGACGCCCCTGTCTGTCCCTCGCTCTCTTGTCTAATTATTATTATAAGAGGCTGACGACTGAAGACAGAATATGTGTGTCGCGGTGCCTGAATTATGCAGAAACTTTTATGCACTCCTCCTCGTTCCTTTTCGCTGTGCCTCTGAGAGGCATAGAATATTTTATGGGCAGCATAAACACATGCTAATCACTAATTTGTGGCAACACTCTGATGAGGCAGGCGGCACCGGCTGGCACTTGATTAAATGCAGGCCCCAACAATTGTCACCTTTTTGTCGGGGAATCAACATGGAATTTTCCGGTAAATGCAAATGCCGGAGAGACGCAGACTTTTGATGAGTTGTGCAATTTCCAGCAGGAAAATAGAAAAGCAAAAAAATGCCGAAAGCCATTGTCGCCTTTTTGCCTTTTAAGCGATTTTCCCCTCCCCCACCCCCTGACTCTCAAGGACTGCTCTTGATTGTCTGTGTAAATGCGGTGCCAATTTTTTATGCTCATAAATGCAGACATCAGGCCAGAGAGAAGGATGCCCAGGACCCGGGCGCCACTTTCAAGTCAAGTTCATTGTATTTGCATGGACCTGCCCCTGGCCCCCGGCCCCACGCCCCCCCCCCCCCCCCCCCCTGGCATATTTTCTTGCTGTTTCATCATTTTCATCAACAGACATTTGCCTCATACGTTCGTGCCACGTTCCGTTCGCTCCTTTATTCATTCGTTTCGTCACTCGACGAAAAAAACCTTTGGCCCTTCCACGCTCTCTGTGTCCTTTTGTCCAGGTTCTCCTGCCTCAAAAACGTTAACAGTATTTTCCAGCAGCATTTTCGAGACAGTTTGTCATAATTCCAGGGAATCTCCTTCTGCTCCTCCTCCTCCTCCTCCTGGCTTTTTCTTCGACTTTTCAGTCGACGTTCTCTGACGTTTTATTGTGTCAACATGACAAATCGTCAAGTGTCAGCAGGGGGGCAGGGGAGCAGGGGCGGGGACAGTGCCAGGGGGCACTTTCTTTATTTAATTTCTTAGGACTTTAATGGGTTAAATGGCCATACCCCTGACTCTCAATTTATGACGTGCACCTTTTATTTATTTACATTTTTTTCCTATCCCAGAATTGTTTCAGTTCCGATCAGCCTGGGCCATAAATTCCCTACTTTTTGTGGCTATGCAAATTTATGAGAATTTTCATTTCGATCAATTTACTTGCTGCTGCCTGCCTACTGCCGGCATCTGCCCCATTCCATCCATCAGATATGTATATGTGACTGGACTTGTATTTATGCCCCTTACAGACAGAGAGAGAAAAACGGAGAGCTTCGAAAAATTTATTCATTGAAGTTTTTACAGTCAACTAGACACACCTCCTCAATGCGGTTAGCTCGGGCCATCATCTCTCTCTCTAGGTCTCTCTAGGTCTCTCTCTCTCTCTCTGTCTCTGTAATCATTCATACTTCATCAAGTTGAACCCCGGACTATGGTTCTATGGCTCCTCCATTCAGCATTCAGCAGCATTCAGAATACAGCTTTTGCTGGTCTCCTTGTGCTGTGCGCCTTTTGGCTTCATTGCTATGCAAACTGCTCCCAATGGCCACGTTTAATGGTCAAGTGTGTAAAATTGCATAGCAAATCGTTGCCCCCAGGATGGTTGGGGGCGACTCGTAGATAAACATCTTTGCCATCTGTTTTTTTTTTCTCTCTCGGTTTCTTTAGGTTTTTTTGTTCCTGTGTTTCCTTGCTGTTTTCCGAGTGGGTTACATATTGATGTGATTTAGCACTTTGGCGACGAATACGGATAGTGTATCTTTTTTGGCAAATTGTTTCTGGGCCCTCGATCAAGGCCATAAATGTGGAATATGGAATATTGAGACCTTCACAACCAGAAACTGTGCCATCAATCAATTTGGCCGGGGCTCCCTCTTATGGTTGATTTCATTATAATTTCGATTTGCATAGCCGAGAGGAGTCCCCTGCCACACTGGTCGCCGGGGACTACTCTGCTCTCCGTCTCGGGAGTGTATCAATTTTGGACCCAGAACCTCCTCGCATTTCATTAGCTTGTCAACATTTGTGTTGGCTCTGGAGCTGCCCGATGTCTTTGACACTTCAGCCTGCGGCGTTTGCCCCCAGAATTGTAGTTGCCATAGATGCCACCACCCCCCAGCCCACCCTCCTCCTCCAATTGTTGCTTTTGTATGCCTTAAATAGTTTAACTGCTTAGCGGGGCGGCTGGGGGAGGAGTGCTGGTTGCTATGCAAATCAATTCTCTGCCACTCTGTCTGTGCCTTGTATTTGCCTGGTGCTCGTCTCGCTCTCCCTCTCTCTTTGGGGAAACACAAGTTCATTAGGCGACTCATCAACGGCAGCCATCCATCCATCCATCCATGGGAGGCTGCTGTTTAGCCAACTTTATGCTTAGGCCCAGGCCCAGGCCTAGGCGGCTTTTGAACTTTGATACTCGTCCTCTGCAGGAGAGCGGTGAGAGCGGTCCTTTGTTGTTGTGTTGTGCCTGTCGCTCGGTTAATTTGTTTTAATTGCCATAAACTGCTGCTGCTGGAGCTGCTGGAGCTGCTTTCGCCTTCTGATTTGATATTCATGTAAATTTTAAAGGCGCTTAAAGCACACACACACACAATGGCAGGTCCTGGCCCCCTTCCAGGTAGCAAATCCTTTTTCTGAACAAAAGAAAATAAAGGGAAATCATAAATTTTGCCCAGCAGCCATAAAAATGTAGAAAAACCCAAAAGCAAATATGCAATACGTATACGCTTTTTTGCTATCGATATGGCCAAAATCTAAAGCCAAGGAGGAGGAGGAGGAGGAGTCCTAGACAAAAGGGAACACAAGAATCCAAGGCACGTAGGGCACAAACGGGCGAACATATAGACTTATCTGCAAAAATGTTATTAAGGGGACCCGAACCCGACCCGATCCGCCTGTAAGTATGCAACAGATTTTTTGTCGGTGCCGTATGCCGCCCCAGGGCCCCCAGACAACAGCCAACAACAGGCAGCCAATTAGGCCAATACCAAAATCGGTGGAACCCCCGCTCTTTCGGTGTATCTGTGGCGGGAAAACTGGTTAACTGTTGCTGCCACTTGGCAGGCAGCCAACCAGCCAGACATGGCCTTTATTGCAGTTTAATAGGCAGCTAGCTAGAAGGGGGGTGCTGTGAGGGGCGGGGTGGGTGGTGATAGATAGGCAAACGCATTAAGCAAATCGTAAATGTTCCAAGTTTCTTCTATTTTTTTTCGGCGCATTGCTTTCTCGAACACCACTTAACGCAAATTATGTTGATATAGCCAAGGAGCCACCAAAGCTAGAGAGAGGGACAGGGATATAGAGGGGGTGTGTGGGTGTGTGTGTGTGTGTGTGTGTGTGTGGAGGAGTGCAAGGAACTTTCTTTCTTGCCAAAAACCCAAAGTAAAGCACACACACACACACACACTCGCACACTCCCAGACACTTTTCCATAACTTGTTGTTGTTCTTTCCTCCACCCCCTCCACTGCCCATCCCCCCCTTAAAAAGTAGGCAACGCAAAGTCGTTGAGCGTTAAAAGCAAACCCCGAAAATGTTGTGCAACTTTTTGTGGCACAGTGCGTTGTGTGTGTGTGTGTGTGTGTTGTTAGAACAAGTTAATGTAAAAGTATTTTTATGCTTTGAAAAACATTTGCCAAGCCAAAAATTATAAAGAAAATAATGAACGAAGGAGAGAGGGGGGGGGGGGGGAGGAGAGGGAGAAAGGAAAACAAAAAAAGAAAGGAAAGTAGAAAATAGGCAAAGAAATCTTGCGGTTGTGTTGTTGTTGCATAAATAAAAATCAAACAAAACAAAAACAAAAAAGAAAAGCAACAGAAAGATGAAGCAAGAAAAAACCCACTCTCCCCCCCCTCTCTCCGCCTCTCCTGATACACATCATCAATGTCAGCGAAATGCTGCGTGGGGGTCGGGGGTCATCATCGTCATGGATCAGGCCCGCCGTCGCAGTCTCCTGTAATTTTGTTATAGGCACCAACGGCACGTGTATGTGTGCGCCGCAACCTGCGCTGTGTCGCTGCCACAAGATAAATGTCTATTTAAATTGTCCCATGCTTCGGCGGCAGATAACCGTCTCCCGTGTCCTTTGTATCGTCGATTCCAATGCGGCATGGGGGGGATGGGATGTCAATGGCAATGCCACTTGACGGTCTATCCATGCCCCAGACTCCACTCTCCACTCTCCACCCTCCACCCTCCACTCTCTCTCTAGTTAAATCTTTATTGTTATCATAATTTGCTTTTATCCGTGCTCGAAGCTTGTCGCTTGGGCAGGTTGCCGTTACCTAACCCAAGAGGGTGAGGGGGAGTGGCCACCTATAGAACAGGACAGAAACGGAGACCCACATTTTTATCGTAATTGTTTTTCATGAACATTTTTCTCTCTGTCCGCCCGAAAGAAAAGGAAAACGTGCAAAAGCCCGGCAGAAATGGAGAATGGAGCGTAAATAGCAGTCGAGCTGTGCCGAGGCTTGTTTACCATTTTCTGTTGTTGTTGTTGTTTTCCCTGCTTTTCTTTCTGCTTTTCCCTGTTTTTCTCTCTGGTTTTCCGCTTGCTATGCAAATCAATAAAGCTTATAATTGAGATTTCTTTGACAAGATTTCGGGTGTCACAATGACAGACAATAATGATGAAGAAGGCGGGCTCCTGTTGATACAGGATACAGGATACAGGGCTACCGTGGCACTGGGGAATTATTAAAAATTATCAGAAACCCCAATGCCATTTCTAGCGACATCAATTTATAATTAGATTGGAAATTGGAGGACCCAGGACCTTGAAAAGTGATATGCCAGAGGGGAGGGGAAGGCAGGCAATTTCCTGCCATCATTAAAAGATTTTCAAAATGTAAATCTATATCATAGAATAATTATATTGCTCATTAAATGATTTTTATTACAATTATAAATATTTTATCTAGATTTATTTTTATATATATTTTTTTGTATACCTCCCTCTCTCTGTCTCTCTCTCTCTCTCTCTAATTAGTAATTGTCGTATGAGATTTGATATGTGTGTGCCTCTCTAGATATTCCCCCAGAGATTGTTGTACTTGTAAACGTAATTCCATTGTCTATTGTCGAAATGTTTAGAGATCTAAGCCCCGTTTCCGCAATAAAATGTCTAACCGATTTCTTTCGTTTCTATTTTATTTGCAGGTAAGGATCGATGAACAATTTATATATAAGCTGAACTATTTGGTAAGCGTTTTATAGCACACATATACACACAAATTCCAATTCAATTCCAATTTGTCACGAGAAAGAAAACCCATCTCGCAGGACCCTTTTTTATGGAGTGGAGTTGGTCGCTGGGTTCATAAAAAATCTCACTTCATTTGGCATTTGCGGCGGACGGTGGGAGGCAGCAACAATTGTGTGCCATAATTGAATTTTAAATAAACCTGCCACAGAGAGCGGGAGAGTGTGGCACGCACACGTAGTCGGTAGTCGATGGCAGCGGAGTCGTGTCTGGGTATCCTTCTCCTTTGGCACTTGTCTACGTTTTTTAACTGTAAATAAATTTCATCGAATTGTAGCTTCAACGACAGCCAGACAGGACCAGACAGGACTCCTTCTTGGGTGGTTGGGTTGGGTGGCTCCTCCTCCTCGCGTTTGCCGCATCCGGCGCCGTAAAGTATGCAATTTTATTTCTATGCGACCGGCACTTACCTGGCTGACTGCCGCTCTGCTGCTCTGCCGCTCTGCTGCCATAAAATATTTAAGTTTACCAAACGGAGGCTCCTCCTAAGATGATCCTGGAGTCTGGCTTTGACCACACACACCCAGAGTCCTGGCAGTCCTTACATATCTGGGCAGTTTAATATTTGCTTTGCCATTGTCAGAGACCTCCGACCTCGGACCTCGCACCTGCAGCTGCAGCTGTGGTATTTGTCCAGCCCTTGACTCTGGGAACCTACTCCAGGGCTCTGATTACCTCTCTCTCTCTCCCTCCCTCCCTCTCTCAGCAAATATAATTAAGTCAACAAACACACACACATCCTTCTATCTTTCTATCGAAGAGTATCTTTCTATCTTTTATAGCCAGAGAGAGAGAGAGATGCATATGCATTTTATTTAAGAGTTCAATAAGCAAACCCTGACAGCCATTAGGTAATTAATTTAACACTTGGCCACTAATTGGCTTCCAATTACCAATCGAATCAAATAAAACAAAAAAAAAAGCAGAGACCAGAGACCAGAGACTGCCACACGAAGAGTGCCGCCAGAGAGAGTGAAAAAGTGAGAATATCAGTGAAGCAATCCGACAGATACTATTACGAATCGATTGGATAGGAGTCAAAGAGTCATTAGAGCCATTTGTGGCACATTCAGTGGGCAGCCATGGCAATAGTTCAGTTGCTGTTTGCCTCAAAATCGCTTCAATGAACTGGTCAAATGTGGAAAAAGGTCCTGACAGCAGCAGCGGGAGCAGCGGCAGCAGGAGAAAGGACTGCCCAGTGCCCAGTGAACCAGCTCGAAATTAATGTGCCACGTAAAAAGGGTAATTTCTGAGGCCACGTCAAAGGTCTCCGTCCTGACTTGTTGCGTGCCTTCTTGACCCTTTCTTTTGGCCCCCCCCCCCCCCCCCCCCCCCCCCCCCCACTCCTCCCCCATTCAAAGTGAAGTCAAGTGCAAAGGAAAGTAAAATATTTTTTCTTTATAAAAACTGACGAAAAAGTCTAGAAAGAAAGTCTCTTGGCCCCCCTGCCCCTCTTGGCCAGTTCTTTCGTAAGAATCAAGGTAGCCGCCCTGCAAAAGGGTATCCCAGAGAGAGTACCAGAGAAACTTCTGCGATGCCTCCTCATTAGCGGGAGGGGGCGAAGGCCTGGGCCGTAAAGGATAGCTGGCTGGAGATGCGTTTGGCGCCCGCCTTTGGCATTAAACTCATTAACGGTAATTGCAACCTTTTCTTTCCTTCTTTCACTCGTTCGTTGGGTCGTTTTTTTCTTGCCGCCGCGATGCCGCGACGCCTCGCGTCTCTCATTTTTAAAACGCAATTTTGTTAATTAATTTTCGCACATGCCGCCGCCCGGCAGCAAGGATGTCTCCCACTCGTTAGCACTAGCATTAGTCGATGATTTGGCTTTTGAATATGTTGTCAATCAGCGAGCGAGTGGAAGAGTGGAAGAGCCTTGGCCTCCCTCATCTATCCTCTGCCACACGCCACTTGTAGCTGGCTTTTCGGCGCTTTTCAATTACAGCGAAAAAAAAGAAGAGAAGAGGGGAAAAAAACATTGAAGATGCGATGGGGTTCGTTGCGGCTGTGGGATAACGCGGAATCAAAAGGCAGCCGAGGAACAGCCAGGAATCCGGCAGGAATCCGCCTCCTGTTGCTGACACTGATGATGATTGTCGCCGGGAGGGAAAGCGGGAGGGGGAGCAAGAGAGAGCACTCTCCTCTCACATTACCCACGACTGTCTGTGTGTGGGTGTGTGGGTGTGTGTGGGTGTGTGCGGGGGCACACAATTTGTCTTGCGGCCAAATGTTCTATTATCAGTGGCAGAAGAGCCCCTGAAAAGCGAAAAATAATATCCTCACTTGCAGGGGAGCGTACTCGAAAAATGTGCGCCCCCAGATGGAGATGGAGATGGAGATAACGAGAGAGCCCCTCAAGGCAGTTAACTGAATTTGAGTGAAAAACGAAAGGAAAAACTCTGTGCCAGAGCCAGAGCCACACCAGTAGGAGCAGCTTAAGGAGCTTCTGTGATTTATAAGCATGTGCTCTAGCGCTAACCTTTCACTGCCGCACCCCTCCAGCGTGGTCAGGCGTGGCCAGCAGACCCCTTTTCATGGGTCAGTGCAGTGCAGACACAGACACATAGACGCAGAGACACATAGAGACAGAGAATGCTGTCACTGTTGTTGTAATCAAGTTAATTGCAGGGAAAGGAGAGGAGGAGCAGAGGAGGCAGGGGGAGGCGCGTAAAAAAACAGAGAGCGAGTAATTATGAGTAATTGCTATTAATATAATAAAGCCAGGGAGAGCCAGGGAGAGCCATGGAGACCCAGGGAGACCCACGGACAGGGACAGCTAGCCAGAGGACGACATATTCATAGCGCCCAAAGGCACGCAACGAAAATATAAACACAAAATACCAAAAAAAAGAAAAAAACAGGCAGGGGGAAAATGGAAAATTCTACTACAAAAAAAACCTCATTCCTAGGGAAATTATCTAAAGGGAAAAATCTCTAAGCCAGATACCCTGTACTCGGTTTAGAGCAAGGAATACATTTTTTGTAATAATTTTTATTAGACATAAAACAAATAATTAGTATTTTTTTAATTTTTATAATTAAGAATTTTAATTAAATATAATTTTTAAAAAATTTTTAAAACAAAATTGGTAATAAAGATGTAGCCTCATTCAGGATATCTCCCGAAAAAAATAGAAACAAATACAAAAAGGTGTCTTTTATGGACTCTTATTTTATAAAATATTACCTTTTATTTGAATCCTAAAAGTATGCTATAAAAAGCGCATTGCTCTACCATTAATAGTGTGCCAAGGCCAGGTGTTCAATGAGCCAAATTTTGTTTTGTTTATTTTGCCTCTAAAAATGATCCAAAACCAATGGGGTTTTTGAAAGCAACAAGTTCTAGGCAAAAACTTGATTCTGGTTGTGGGATACAGACAATTTCGTTGCACAGAAAGATAATAGATCATTTAGACCCTTAAAAGTGCTGCAGTTTGTGGATATTTTAAATACATTTCATTAGAGACATTATACCCTTGTATTTGGGCATTAGCAGGTATGCCAGAAATACCAGAAAAAAAAGCAAGGAAAATTATTCACAGAACGGAACAAAATACATTTGATTATAATCTACGTCAACAGCAGCAACAAGAAACAACCAACAACAACGAGGGTTGTTAGCCATAGACAAAGCTCGAAAATTGATATTAATTTTTCCGCTTTTCCTGTTTTTTGTTTTTTGTCCGTGCCTTGGAATGTCCATAAAAAAAATGTACCTAGAACAAAAGGAGGCACAAAATGTTATGAGCCATTTGAGCGCCTTCTTATCGGTGGAACGCCTCTCGGCGGCCCAGAAACCGCAGCCGCAGCCGCAGCCCCACCGTGCCGCAATGTGTTGCCTTGGCATTAATTTTTGCTATTTAACAGGAGCGTAGGAAAAAGAGAGCAGGGAAGAGCAGGGAAGAGGAGCGGGACGGATCGGAGGGGAGGAGAAAAAAATATCAAATTAATTAGTGAAGCTTTTGTGGCGGGGCAAAGGCAAAAACAATGGCTGTGGAGCGAACAATTTGGATAAATGAAAAACCTATTTTCGGACAGCTTAAAGCGACAGGCAAAACAAGGGTCTAAAAGGGAACGTAACGGAACAGTGCAGGCAAGAGCCGGCCAATGGGCCAAAACTAAATGGGCCATGACCAATTGGAGAGCAATTTGTTAGGGCCAAGAATGAGAGTGGTTTTTGTGTGTGGTCTACGAAGACTAAGAAGGGTAACTGCAATTCGATTTATGGTTTCGCCTGGCACCAATCTCAGCCACATAATTATATGCAATAATTAAGCCTTCTATGGCCTTCCATGTTTGAAAGGGAGAGATGCCAACGAGTTGCCATTTATCAATCTGACATTGATAGAGTCTTTCGGGGCTAGATTCGGGGATATATGGGCCCTGTTTTGGTCCTCAATGAAGCCATAATGAGTGAGAAATGCAAAATACAATAAATGTTGTGTCTGGAGGATACCCTTTCCAAAGGGAGGGTCTCCTTAAAGCCAGGTGTTCAACGAGCCAAAAGGAGGGACTTCTTGGCCAAAACACTCTTCAAATGCACAATACCCGCTGCGCCACGAAGGGCATCGCTCTAGCTGTCTCTCATTGGCCCCGAGGACATGTTGTGCCGCACAAAACAAACTTCATTTGTGGCCAGGACTCTGGCCAGACTTTTGTCCTTGCTTGTGGCGCTGCCGCTGCGGCTGCTTGTTTCTGCTTGACTTTTGCTTAAACGCTTCAACGACTTAATTATATTCTGCGTAATTGTCTCTAAATCACAATAAAACAACAGCAGTCCTGCTGGCCACTGGCTGTGGCAGATATTCTCGTAATTAGATTGTGCCACAGCGCACAAAAGTATGCAACACATTTATACGCTTTGTTGCCAGAGCCATGGCTGGAGGGGCAGCGGAATATTATTTAACTGCTGCACGCGGCACGTTTATAAGCCAAAAGGGAAAACTATTTCAGGGGAAACACCCCCTCCCCCCGCCCCCACACCCCCAAAACAAGGCAAAGACCAAAACCCAAACACAAACCGAAAAGAAAAGAAAACGAAAGAAATGAACAGAAGAGAGGAGAAAGTGCTGCAGTCAAAGTTTTTAAGTGTTTATTTCAATTATTGTTTGGCTGTGTGCCTGGCCCCATGCCCCCCTTCCTTGGCCCCTTGTTTTTTTTTTTTTTTGGGGTGGGGGGCAGAGACACGCGGGGGCAATTTCATTTGCCGCATTTTGTAAGGGTAAGGGTAGGGGAAGAGAAAACAATAACAAAAACTAGTTAAGAAATGCAAAAGTTTTTAGCGTGAAACTTCGCCAGTCTCGGTGCAACGCCCCCCGGCCCCCAATCCCCTGTGTCCTCTCTGCCCCTCTCAATGTTGCAACGCAGCGGAGCGCAGAGCTTGGCTTTGTTTTCATTTTCATTCACGTGCAGTTACTCAATTTTGGTGCTTAACGACGAAAGAGTAGCGGAAAAACAGTTGGAGAACAATGCAACTGGGAAAAGCCAGGGAGAGTCCCCCCCTCCCCCCTCCAGCGATCCGGCGGAGCCAGGAGCAATCCCCTCACTCCTCTTTCGTTCACTGGCAATGCTCCTGGAGGTGCTTTGCCCTCTTTCTGAGGAGGTCCTGTGCCAAACGAAGCTCTTGCTGGGGCTGCTCGGCTATACCCTGCTTTGCTTCGGGGCACTCCTCTCGCACATTGACGCCTTGCCATAATTTCATTTTACACTTTACCCTCCTCCCCCTGCCATTAGCTTGCAACTGAAACATGAGGGGACATGTATATGCTACGACTAAAAGGTACCCTCTACTGGGGAATTGTCTAAGAAAAACAGCCTTTTAATGGGAGAACAGAAAATGTTAATGAAAGATTGTTAAAAGCAAGTTTTCTCATTTAAAATATTTCATTTAAGTATATTTACCATATTACATAATTTAAAAAAAAATTCTTTTTCAATTTAAAAATAAATATATTGCATATATAATTTAAATTTAATTTATTAAATCCATATTTCTTCTATAATTTGTATTTAATCAATTTAATTGAAATTTTAATTAAAATATGAAATATAACTTGTACATAATTCATAACTAAATTCATATTCATATATATTTTAAATATATTTAATTAAATTTCATTTATTTATTATTTATTTATTTATTATGGTTTTATTTTATTTGATTTACAATAATTATTATTTTTTATTTATTTATTATGTATTTATTTTAATTTATTATTTATTTATTTAAATTGAAAATAGGTGTATCTATTTTCCACAAATTAAATATTATATTTTTTAAGTTTTTTATATTTCGATTAAAAATTAAATTTTATTTGTATATATTTTTATTGGTTTTCTTATTTATTTATTTTATTATATATTGAATATTTTATTATTATTATTATAATTTTATTAATCAAAATAAATTCTATTGAATTTCACTATTTGTTATACTTAAGAATCTTTTCCCATGGCATTTCTCTCAGTGTGTGTTGCTCTTTTCCATCTCCTATATCCTCATGTTGCAACTAATGTATGAATCAATGTATTTACTTCCTCATTGAAAGAGTATACCCCCCGTTAACCCCCCACAGTTGCTGGGTAGCAAATGAAACTAATGTTTGACGCGCTCGTGCGGGGCAGTTTCTAGCTCGTTGACAGTTTTTGCTACTTTTGGCTGCGGCAGCGGCAACATTGTTGCTGGCAACACTTTAAGAAGCAGCAAAAGCAAAAGTCTGTGCCCCAATTTGCCGCCTGCTGACTGACTGCCGCCTGCCTTGTGCCGCCTCTGCGGCATGTTTAGTGTTGCGTGTCGCCATATTGTTTGCTTTATGTCACACAGAAATGCTCGTGTACTGCGGGACGCTACACTCTGGTTTATTTGCTCCGTCCGACTGCCACATACACACACACACACACATGCATACATATATATTTTACTCTCAGGTAATTGCGGTTTTTATTTCACAAAAATAATAATAGCTGCACCTTTGGGGGTGGCTCGGGGGCCTGGCTAAGGGATGGATGGATGGATGGATGGATGCCACTGCTGCCTTGGTGGATGGACAGGCTGTCGGAAGTTGTCAGCCAGAGGGATCCAGAGCGCGCACTAAAGTGTGCTACAAGCCATTGTGCGGCCATCTTAAAGCCACACACACACACACAGAGACAGAGGGAGAGAGAGAGAGTACATGTGTATTCCGAAGCCACTTTAAAGCGCCACGTGAAGCATATGCTGCATGAGTGGCAAGTGAACGCTAATAAGACACACACACACAGAGGGAGAGAGCGGGAGGGAGAGGGAGAGCAGAGGCAAGAGGCAGACAGCCTGGCTGTGTATGGGTGTGGGTGTGGGTGTGCAGCATAAACCCTGTTAACACACTTAACAACAAACAAAGCTACAAGCAACGCCTGAACGGACACACGCCCCAGACACGAGCGAGGCTTGCGAGGCATGCGGCATGGGGCATGGAGCATGCGAGGCTGAGGCAGAACTTTAATGCTCATTGCCTGGCCCGACGACTGGCTTTGGCTGCCCTGCCCTGGCACTATGCCAAATTTAAATGAACTGGGTCGACGCCACCGCCAAGGATTCCACTCCCCGTCCCCGTCCCGCCCCTCTCTCCTCTCCCCTCTGCACTCCCCGCATTCCCAGTCGAATGATGGCTGCTGTAGGCCGAAGGTTTTGAGAATTTGCATGGATCTTAATTACATAATATCCGCCCGAAAGTGAAGCAAGAAATACACCGAATGCCCCCCCAGAGGGAACTTCTCTCTGTCTGCCCCAATATCCCGTTATAGAAACAATAGTTCATTTGTGTGTGTGCCCCACCCGCATGGCACCACCGATTGACCAGCGTTGTCTGTGGTCGGATGAGGTCTGTGTGTGGCAAGACACGAAAGAGAGAAAGAGAGAGAGGGAAGAGGCTCTCTGTAGGTGTGGAACGATCAACGCTTGGATGCGTACTGCTGCTAAAAATGTTAATACAAATCATTGGGGAAATCAAAAATGGCGGCAGTACACACCCACCCACCCCCCCTCCCTCCCTCCCTCCCCGCCTCCCTGCCAAAGTGCAAGTGAAAAGATTTTTCATAGGCAAAAGGCAACCTTCCAGCTGCTGCCTGCTGCTGGCCGTGCAATTTGCAAGGGTTTCCCAAGTGGCCATCCCTTTCTCACCCCCCCCTCTCTGTCGCTCCCCCCCTCTGTCTCTGTTTGTTGTCGCTTCCTATTGCAGTCGAGAGAAACGGCAGCCAAATCATTAGCATAAACGTAAAGCCCGAAGCCGGCGAAAAGTAGCAAATCCATTAAGCACCCGAGGAGGCTCTTCCCTCGGCCCAGCATTCAGGACTCGCTGCTTTTGGCAACTCTTTAAAGATTTATGAAGCGTCAAATATTTATTATGCTCGCTTTTGCAATATAAGGCGGACGAGCACGCAAGCCGCCCCTCTCATCTCTCACGGCACGGAAGAAAATAGTCCAAGGCGCCGAGGAGGCATTCAACCCGGAGACGACGGGGAAGGACACTCCAGCTTCAGCTTCAGCTCCAGGTCCTCCTTCTCCTTCTCCGCTAAGCCTTTGCCCTCTCGTTTGGGGCTGCTGGCTGGAACACTTTTTGAAATTGCAAAGCGGCGCAAATAAATAAAAACACATAAAAAGTAGGCAAACGCCGAGAGACGGGCCCCAAGAAAAACAGGGCCAAAAGCGGGCACACGGCACACAGACAGAGACAGAGACACCCACCCACACAGTCGCACCGTCATAATAAAAATAAAATAAAAACCCGAGACCCAGAGATGTGAAATGAAATGAATGGGGGGTGGTGGGTGGGTGGGTGGAGCAGCAACAAATAGTCGGCGGAAAGGCCTGGTCCTGAGGAAAAAACAAAATCAATGCGAGAGCCAGCCGAGTTTTTCCTCTCTCTCTCTCTCTCTCTGGGAGCACTTTTACTTTTCTTGGTGGAGGGGGGTGGGGGGTAGAGGGGGCGAGCACACACTTCAACCCTTTCAGCGACTGGCGGTTGCTGCCCCACTCTGGAATGATGATATATGCGGCTTCAAATATGAAAAATCTTTGCCTCTGTTTATAGCAGAGGCACCTGTATGCCTGTACGCCTGTGTGTGTGTGTGTGGGTGTGTGCCCCGTCGTTTGTTTAAGTGTTGAAATATGTCAAACATCGGCGAAACCATTTAATTTGACTGCCGCCTCGCGGAGCGGAGCGTCGCGTCTGTCGCCTTTGTGCCAAATGCTTGGCATATTTTTAGGCGCACACAACATTTCTGACTAATGATGGTACGCGTGTGTGTGTGTGTGTGTGTGTGTGTGTGCCCCTCTCTGTGGCAACTAATGAGGCGCATAAATTCTACACACAAAAATCTCTCCCTTTTCTCCAGCAACAAATGTTGCAAATTTTATGAGCTCCACAGTTGAAAACAAGACGTCAGCAGATACACGCATACGCTCTATGGGGAGGGAGGGGGGAAGGGGAGGGAGGGAGGCCTGTGTCTAAGCCATTCAAGCAGTTAGAGACAATTTAATTAACGCATTTTAGCTGCCTCTTGTGCCTTCCTAGTGCCTCGTCACTGTCGTCTGTCGTCTGTTTGTCATTTGTCAACACTGGCACAGAGTCGTAGCTAGGACTTGCCTATTTAAAGCTATAGAGATCTGTGGCACATCAAAGGAAAGCAGCGGCAGAGCAGGCTTTAAGTTGGGCCCCCACAAGAGGCAGCAGAGATAGACCTTCGGGGGGGGAGGCACTGGGATTCCACCAGCAGCGATCTATCGCGCATCAAAAGGTGCACTGTCGAAATACAAGTCACGCTCCAATTTGCATGCCCCCGCAGATGGTAGCCAAAGAAAAACAGAAACTAGAAAATGGTGCGGCATGCCCCGGCCCGGCCTAACCGCAATTTGGTCAGGTCCAACTCAATTTTCGTTACGAAAACTGCATCCATATGCCAGGAATTGCCAGGAATTCCATTTGCTGTTAGACATAACTTTTTGCCTCTCCTGCCGCAAAAAAGAAAAGAACAAAAAATGACCAAAAAAAAGCCTCGATGGCTCCGCTTCTCAGGCGCTTCAAATTTAATTAAACATGCACACGTGAGCAAATGCAAATAAATAAAAACTTGATGGCTTTTGGCCAGCACCAGAACGAGGCAGGCAGCAGGCTGGAGAGCTGTGTGGGGCATGGGGCATGCGTGCGTCTCAGCATTGAGCATTGAGCGTGGTGTTTGGTGGTTGGGAATTGCATGCAGATTGGGGGTGGGGGGTCCAAAACCGAGGCGGAAGGCCATGGCGTGCTCATAAGTTTTAAATTCTAGCAAAGGCACAGCGGGCTGGGGGTGGGGGCGGGGCTGGTGCCAAATAGAAATAAATAGAGAGCTCCCGGACTCTGGCCGAAACCTCTGTTTTTTTTTCAGCGGCTTTTCGGTTAGTTTTCTGCCGCCGCCGCTGTTGGGGCGCAACACGTTTTAAATTGAACGGCTTTTCTCGCTTTTCTCGCTTTTCATTCTACTATTTGTGTATGGTTTTTCCTGGTCTACTTTTTATGCCATGTGGAAGAATGATTTATGCAGTGGCTGATGGCTGATGCAGTGCCACAGCGGCATCGGCGCCGGTAGTAACACATTTTAATTGAAATGCACTTAAGGACTTAAGGACTCTCTCTCTCTGTACTCTGTAAAACATTTTTTAATTACTAGAACATCAAACGGTAGTGAGATTTGTTCACAAACAAATTCCAGCAGATTTGCATATGAAATCCCCTCAAAAAACAGCAGCATTGCTCCATTCCGATTATGCGCTGATCCTCTGATGGAGGATCCTCCCCCCACTGCTCCCCCACTGCAGGTCCTGACAAATGTCGCTGCTAAATTCTGAACAGAGACGAAATCATATGCAAGCATGCAACATGCAAAATTTATGACGAGCATAATAAAATAGAACCAAAAAACAATTTAACTTTTAGCACACACATGGAAAAGGGTCAGGCCATGTCCTGACCAAAGGCAGTCAGCCATGTAAATCCTGCCTGGCTGCCCGCCTGCTGCGAGATTTTTGTTAAAAACTGCATAATTCATTTGCAGAATGGCTTTCTTCTCCTCTGGAAAGGAGCGGAGTGGGGGAGGAGTGGAGCGGAACAGGCGACAATCATAACCAAAGCCAGAGCCAGAGCCAAAGCCACAGAAGAGCGATGGCTCCGACTCGGACTATGTCCTCTCGTATATGTATATTTCATTTAAAATTTACAAGTTAACAATATTAAATATTAACAGTTATTTATGCATTTTTCGGCACAAATCAAAAATTTACATACGGGGACGAAAAGTTGCTGCAGCTTCATCTCTCGAGATGAATGCCATGCCCCTCCCCCTCCCCCCCACCCATATGCTGTGTGTGGCAGACATTGTATTTGCCTTTTGCCACATTTTATTCGAGTTGCATGCCACACACACACACACACTCGGCGATTGTTGATTTAAATAATTCGCTTTTGGCTTTTGTGAGAGGGAAAACATTTTTGGCATATTATGTGTGTGCTTTGTCCGGTTTTGTTCACATTTTCAGCATTGTTTGACTATGAATTTTTGTTTATTTGTTAAACAATATAAACAATAGTCGGGGTGCCCCACAGGGGCGGGGGGGAAGCGGTGGCAAACAACAAATCAATTTTAATTTATGCAAAACTTGAGTTGACTTTTCTCCAATTCAAAGCGGAATTCCAGGCCACAACTCGCCACAAAATTATATTTTACAATTTTTTAGCTGTTGTTTTCCTTCCTGCAAGCAGAGCAGACGGAGGCATGCCTCTAATGCGCCCTCAAATATTTACTAATTTTAGCAGGGCGGGGGAGGGGGGTGTGCCCAAAAGTTGCAGACAAATTTTCAATGTCTATAAAACAAAAACTTTTGCATTAGAGAGGAGCCAAAAGGAGGAGCCGCCGCCGCCGCTGCTCAAATATGCAAATGAGTTGAGATCTCCGCAAAACTTGCCCCTTGCCCCCCCCTGCCCATGGCCCTGTAAAGTGCCCTCCCCCTACCCGCCGACAACAAAAGCATTAGCCTAAAAAGTGCATGGCAGGGACTCCTCTTCGGGCTCTGGTTGCGGCTTCTGCTGCGGCGGCAGAGAGTGCATTTTGAGGGCCTGGGCCTGGGCTTGAGCCTGGCGTGAAACATTTGTTTGCCCAACCCCTCCTCTCCGCCTGTCCCCCCCTCTCCAGTCGAGGAGGAGTGAAGAATAAATGGAGTGTGTGACTGGCAAGTGGCTGGGCCCTGGGTCCTGGCCAAACATCAGGATTACATTTACACAGCATCACAGAGGGGGGTGGGACGGATGGGGCAGGGGCGAGCTCTGGTCAGAGCTCTAGATCTAGCTTTTGGTAATACGACGATGGTGCCTCTCCTGGCTGCACTCCTGGCGGGTGTCCTTTCAGTCTGCTAGCCGCGAAAATGCCAACAAATCATTGCCAGGACAAGCAGCCTTGCAACAGCGAGGCAACAACGAGCCAGGCTGCCAGCTGGCCATCATCCGGGGCTGGCAGAGCCACCGACCGACCGACCGACCGAACAACAACATCATCATCATTCAGTCCAGTCTGTGCCTAAGCCGCATTTTGTGGATTCAGATGTTGCACGGCCTGGGCCTGAACCTCAACACTAACACAAGCGAACGCGCATGGAGCGACGGTCCAGTGCGGCATGCGGCACAGCACGTCGGCTACCTGCAACAAACGAGGCGGTTGCCAGCAAAGTGATTTCTGGTTTAATGTTTTTTAATGTTGCTCATGTTGCAAGCACATCCAGAATGCGGCTCCTCCAGGGGCTACTCCAGCAGCTCCTGCAGGTCCTGCAGCTCCTGTGGCTCCTGCTGTTGACGCTGATGATATTGTTGCTGTCGACGGCAGCGGTTGCTTTGGTCAGGCTCTCTTCCTCTCCCCCCCCCCCCCCCCCCCCCCCCCCCCTCTTCAGCGATGACCGCCCTGTCGTCAAGTCAAAAAAGGAGACAGGAGCCGGCAGACAGGAGCCAGGAGCCGGCAGGAGTGAGTGGAAGTGGGTGTCCGTTGCACCTCTGCAAAGACCATGGCTAATTTTTCGCTTTGTTTGTGTGTGTGAGAGATAGAGTCCATTAGCATTTGACAAAGTTGTCCAGTGGTTGCCCCACTCCTTGCCACATTTCCGCTCTGTCTGTGTGTGTGCGTGCGTGTGTGTTGCGGCTGTGTTGCCGAATTTGACACAACATTTGTCAAACCACAAAATGGCTGCCGCAACTGCCGTTACTTTCATTATGCAAAAGGGGTCAGAGGTCGAAACAGACAGAAACAAACAATGTGCACGGTTGTCGGATGCCAAAACCTTTTAATGACATTTCGTGTGGGTCCAAGCCGGGTTTTTGAGTGAGCACATCATCATATCACAGCTCTCTCTCTCTCTCTCTCTCTCTGAAATTGTTTTGCAGTCTCTCATTAGGAATCTATCATGCATATTTCTGACTGCACTGATCCGATGCCCACGCGGCGTATGCGTAATGTCGTTCTGCTTGCGGTCGACCAGTGCCAAAAATTGTATTTGCCCGAAAATTGTTGGCAAATGCAATTGTCACAACGTGATTTGGCCCCAAACCAAACCCCCAGCAAACGGAAACTGATGACAGGGGAGACCGACAGGGGAGACAGGGAGACAGGAGACAGGAAGAGGAAATCAATTAGTGGGCAACATATTTGGCAGGGCGCTAAAAGCCTTGACGGATGATGATCGATAAATTAGCGGAGAGCCCAGCAGCAGCCTGCGGCCCAGGAAATTATTTATTTATAAGTTAACGCTTGACCGAGCATCCCCTCGCTCTCCCTCTCTCTCCTTCTCTCGCTCTGCTTTCTGATAAATACTTAATGATTGTGTTTTTATTTAAGCAACAATTAGCAGCTTATGGCATACGTGTTTTTATTGATTTCCATATGCATATGGATTAGTGAATGTTTTCCTTTTTGCATTCCGCTTTGTTTCAATATTTGCGCCGTAAAGTAGGCAATATTTCTATGCAAATTCGCGGCAGTGCCAGTGTGTGTGAGGTCATAATTAATAATTTAATTGCTTCTGTTTATCTCTTAATTAAAAGGGATTTATTTGACCATTACACAAAATACACACACACACACACACAGATAGACACACAGATACAAAGAGTCGTACAAATCGCAAGCACTCTGCTTTTTATCGCTTTTGCTAATTAAGTTCCATAATTAATGGCATTTAATGCGGTTTTGTGTCCATCAAATACACGATACAATATGGAATATATTGACAATCAATTGAGACATTGCCCCCTCTGCCCCTGCCCCTGCCTCATGCAACAATCTGCCTCTCTGCCTATTGACCACAGAAAGTGATTAGGGCTTGGCTTAATTAGATTTGATTGCTCAAAAGATTGAGAGACAAAAACACTGAGGATTCCAATAGAGCGAACAAATTCCGCAAAATTCGAAATTCCACAATCCCAAAATCCCACAAACGAACTGCTAATCAAATTGTCTTTCGTTTTCTCGTTTTATTTACAGGTGAGTTATCCGCCAGACGATGATGATGGCCAAATGCCGCTTCAATTAGTAAGTAGAAAGCGGCCCCAAGACGCACTTCACAGGCGCTTCTCTGTGTGTGTGTGTGTGTGTGTGTCCTGTTGGGCCCTTAAGTATGCTATACTAATTTAATTTCCCAGGCATATTTCTGCACTGCCTTCGCGTGTCTTTTCTGCCCATTTGGCACAAAACTTAATTAGCCGCGAAAACAATGGCCCAGCCTGGTCTGCGCCTCTCTTTGGCTAATTTTCATAATTGTTATTATAGAAATTCAGGCAGCCATAAACAAAAGGTTAGTTACTCGCCTAATGACTTGAAGTGGACCACGGGGCTACTCCTGTAAATGCGCTTATCATCCTGTGGGGGGCGGTGGTGGGGGGTAAAAGTTTTCCACCTCTCTATCAGAAACCGAGGCTCGCATTCATAACCCGAAAAACTCCACTCAATGCGAAAATGATAGCCAAACGCAAAAGTTCACAACTTTTCAACTATTTGCAGGATCAACCCCTAAATGGGGTGGTTAGGGGGGGTGGGTTGGGGGCATGGCAAACAACCCAGCACTAATTACGCTGTGGCGTTGATTTTTATGTGCCCCGCCGCGGCCAAGCCAGAGCCAGAGCCAGAGCCAAACACTAAACGCTTTTAAAGGCACATCTTAAAGGGGCGGCTGTGTGTGTGTGTGTGTGTGTGTGGCAACATCCTACGGCCTACAAAGTTGCACGTTGAACTTTACAACTTTTGCGATACTTCTTGGCCGTCGTTGGCCGTTGTTTCAGTTGTTGTTTGTTTGCTGGTCGCTGGCACACAACTTTCTGGAGCCCATGTCCTGTGTGTCCTCCAACCGGACGCCTTTCAATTATTAATGCCACTCTGCCACTGCCACTGCTTCCACTGTGCAGTGTAGTTTAATTAATTAATTTGACAAAAGTTTTCAACTGAACTTGAGAGCTATTTTTCTGCCCTGAAAGCCGACCAGGCTTTAAGGAAAGCCGCCTTTAAATAACTGAATGGAAAGCATAGAATTGGCAAAAGGCAAATCATAAATTAATTGTTATTTGGATTCGAGTATTTTTGATTCGAATTCTAGGGTTTCTTTTACGGTTCCCGTCTGTGAACTTCTGTGGCATGTGGCGTGTGTGTCTGGCATTTGTTTTGTGCAGCAGCCTTATGAATATTTCAGCAAATGAACTTTTCATTAAGTGCTGCTCTCTGCCAGCCTTTGAGACTGCACAAACGTCGATTGCAGCACACAAAGAATTTAGGACTATATTTTGCTCGAATTTCAGGCCTCGTTTCGAACGCATTCCTGCTGGAAAAATTCCTTTACCGATGGTCTCGAAGATTACGAATTTAATTAACAATCTTTAGGGCCGGGCCCACCTTTTGCTGGTCTCCGGCCCGAATCGAAGTTGCAGGTACAACAAAAGGGCCTGCCGCATGACCTCAAAAATGTGTTTATGCCACACTTCCGCCGCCTCTGTACGCGCATGAGTTGGCTATAATTAAAAATGCTATTACTGCCAACTTCATATAAATTTTTAATTAGCAATTTTTGCTATTTTGCTACTTTGTTGCCCGTGTGGCATCCCCGTCCTTTGTTGCTGCCTGCTGGAACTTTTTAAATTAGCACTTTGTTAAACACCCTGACGAAAAAGGTAGCAGCATCCCACATAAATTGTTTTTTAAAAGGATTTTGTCCATTGCCCCCTCCCCAGTCCCTTTGGTTTTTTTTTTCGTTGGTGGCAGAAACGCGTGCCACGGCAGCTGCTCGCACGCATTAAGCTCTGACGTGGCATCTGTCATAAATTTTTTAGATAACAACAAAAAGCAAGAGCCACAGAGAGAGAAACATGCAACAAGCAGCAGCAGCAGCAGCAGCAGGAGGGGTGGGGGGGGGGGGGGGGGGCCCTGGTAATTATTAGATTTTATGCAGCGCCACCGCAGCAGTGACTCTTGGCGGTGGCTCTGCCTCTTGCGGCCATAAAGAGCGTCGCAAATATTGACAATTATGGCCTATAATTCAGACACCCATCGCAAGGACATCGGCCAAAGGGTTAACAATTTAAATTAAAATGTGTGGCACACACACACGTATCTACACGAGTGTGTGTAGAGATACTTTATGATTCAGCAGCTTTTTCTCTTTTTTTGGTTTATTTGTGCGCACATTTCGTGCATTTTAATTAAAATTAACTTCATTTTTATTACGCATCAAAGAGGAGGGAGGGGGGATGCCTAAGCAGGGGGAGCGTGGGGTGTATTTTTCCTACAATTTTTACAATTAAATAAAGATTTTATTATCATATGCCCGTTGGCTTTTAATGTTTTCACATCTTTAGTATCCATGTGCCTCTCCTTTGTGTGTGTGTGAGTGTGTAAATATTTAAGCTGCAAGCAGATACAATTTACTGTAGGTGTCGCGTCGGCATATTTTAAAAGCTTTTTGTTACACGAACGCGTTTACTTAGCCGCACAAGCACAAAGAGGCAAGGCGGCAAGGAGTCGAAGAGAGAGAGAGAGGGAGAGGGAGATGACTGCAAGGAAAGAGCAAGCGAGCGAGAGCATAGATAGACCCTTCATATACATATGCAAATTTATGTGACATTGTGGCAAGCACGCGCTCACACTGGCTCTGGCTCTGGCTTAAGGCTGTCTCTGTCTCTCCCTCTCTCGCCCAAAGGAATTTCCGTTGGCTTTTGTTTTCTAGCTGACGCTGCAGCTCCCCCCCTTCTGGGGCCCACCAAAATGTATGCAAAGCTTTGTTTAAAGTGTCAGACATGTGTATATATACACACATGGCTGGGTGTGTGTGTGTGTGTGTGTTGGCAATTTAATGGCCCGCGACCTGCTCTCGAGCTGAAGCTGGCGCTGAAGCTGTGAGACCCCACCGTTTATGCATATTTAATAGTTGCTATTTTTGCTAAGTGCTTGAAATTATCATCGGGACAGGTGCTGCCAGGAGCTGCCAGGAGCAGCCAGCCGTCGTCAAATCTGTTGGCTAAGCCTCAAAAGAACACTGAGGATTCCTTTGCCTTGCCGAGGAACTAATTAAATGTCTGCCTCGACCTTTTGCTAGGTGTCAAGGCACAGCCCGTACCGCCCCGCACCGCCCCACACCGCAGTCCTTTCTAGGCGTCAAAAGGATGTGGCGGCTGATGGCTGCCCGACAAGTTACACAATTAGCAGAGGAAAACCAGAAAGTTGCTCTCAAACATTTCAATGGATGCTCCGCCAAAAATTGTGCCCACAAAAACTTTTGTTGGCCAACAAAATTCGGCTGCTGTTAATGCTGGATCCCAGCATCCTGGGGATCTCTGGGAGGATGCTAATGAATTGCTGTAACTGACTGTTCGCTCGCCTAGATTTATGCCATGAAAATTCAAAGGTAAATAGCCAGCCGTCGCTCCACTCTGCAAAACCCTCTCTGACAGGCAGCATAATAGAAGTCCTGACAGACGACGGGGCGGCGGGGGGCGTGGAAACTTTAATCAAGCGATCCTTTTGTTTGCCACCGGGAGAGAGGAGAGCGGAGCCTCCTCCCGCCGCGAGTTTGAATCAAGTTTGCATCAATTTCAATATTCCCACTGTTTTCATTTAATTTCAGCAACTTAAAACTTAATTGTGTGCTTCCTGCCGGCTGGCAGTCCTCCACTCTGCCCCTCCGCCCCTCTGCCACCTCTGACTCTCTGGGCGCCCCGCCCCGCCCCGCCTCTTGCTGCGTTTAAATTTGCAAAAATTAAAGCAAGCAGCGCGTGGCAGGATCCCTCTTTCGCTCGCAACAGGTTGCCACACAAACTCATTTGGCGTGGCAGGAGCGGGGTGGGGCGGGGAGTGAGAGATTGGATGCCACGTCTGCCAGTGGGCTCCCGGGTCTTGTAATTTCCCGCACAGTGAAACGACAACGGCAATGATAGTTTCTCCAGGCCCCTCTGCCCCCTCCCTCCCCCTCCCGCCACCCGCCAGAACTTCAGTTATGAATGGCCATCGGAGGAGGTGATGCTGCTTCTGCTGTTTGGAAAAACATGGCAGGCGACCCCCAGCTTCATCATTTAAAAGCGCATTAAAAACTTTTTAGATTAATTTCCACCGCAGCGTTTCGCTCTTTTTTTTTCTTCTTTTTTTTCGCCTTTTACTTACTGTTTCCTGCCACTAATAATCCTGCCTGCTGCTGGTTTTGTTCTCGCTTAATGTGGCAGATTTTAATCCAAAAATTGCTGCAATTTAAAACGAACCACATACAAATCTGGGAAATATGCTTCACAATTGCTCCTCCGGTTACTAATACGTTTTTCGTGTACCCATTGTTGCTCCTAGCAGCAGCATTTGGCAGGACTCTGGATGGGTTAGGATTCGCCTCCGGGGCCATCCAGGCACTGCTTCGTTTACGGATTCCCCATATATTCGGTTTATTCATGAGCTGAGATGCAAAGCATGGAGCAAGGAGTACCACCTACAGATCCATCTCCATCTCCAGCTCCATCTCCAGCTGCTGCTGCACTGGCAATTCAATAGCTTTTACCTTTTCAATACACATTTTGCCAAATCATCAATACATTTTTTTTTTTTGCCATCGAAAATGCATGCAGCTCCCAGGAGCAAAAGCAGAGAGATGATATACAAACAGCCCTTCCCCTCCCCCCTCCCCCCCAAACTATGGATAGAATGGGGGTTCGAGGCGGACAATGTTTGCTCTACTCTGCTCTGTCCTTCCCTGCGTCCTCCTGACGCTTTCACAATCATTTTCAATAAATTTATCCGCAATTTTCAGAGCCTTTGGCCCCTGGCTGGCTCCACCTTGTTGTCGCTCAAATTCGATTCCGAGTAGATTTATTTTTTCATAATTTTCCCTTCCAATGAATGCAGAAGGAGATGGCTGCCCGTCCACTGACTGGCAAACACCGTGTGTGATTTTATTTAAGCTGCACCTCGATTGCTTTTCAAGGATTTCCCCTCTAAGACGAACGGGTGGCCCGAAGGGGGGGGCCTTGGCTGAAGGGGTTCCTTCCTGTCCGACCTTTCTGGCCACAAATTATACGCAATTAAGCAAATTTGTCTAGCCCGAAAAAAAAAAATCAAAGCTTCCTTTTTGGTCACTGATTAAGAACCCGGTGGCCAGGAATCCTATGAAAACAAATTGCAAAGCAAAAGAAAAAACAAAAAACATAAATAAAAACGAAAATCAAGAACAACGGGGGGCGGGGGGAGCGTCATGTAAATAAGTGCAAAAGATACGGAAAGACGACTAGGAAATGCCAGGGGGTGGGGGAGGGGAGTGGGGTAGGACGGTGGGGTCGCTGGGTCCCGGCTGTGGGTTCATTTAACTTACGGCGCGTTTCCGATTTACCGCAAATTTGAAAACCAACAAACAGCCAAAAATTCGCCCCAAAGGCAAAAACCCAAACAAGTAAATACGAATGAAAGACCGAAAGACCGAAAGATAGAAAAAAACAAAACAACAACGAGGAAAAACTGCGAGGAAAATCCCAGGCACTGGATAAATTGTAAAATTCAATTTTCGACCCCTTTTTTCGCTCTCACTCTCTCTGTGGCTCTAGATCTCTCCTCTGGTTAACACTTTTAACTTTGATTTATGCATAAATTTCCACTTCACTTTGCACATGGCCCAAAGTCCTCCCCCTTCCTCGCGTTTCGCCCTTTTGGTGCCTTGATTTGTTGATTTCTAACAAATATTTGTAAGCTTTTCCGATAAAAGTGAAGTGAAAATATGAAAGAAAGGGCGCGGAAGGGGGTGGGGGGGGAGGGGGACAAGCGATGACTGTCACTCGACTGTCCGTCCATCCATCAATGAATCATTTCGTTGTACCTTTTCCTTCTCGGTGTTCAATATTTTTGGTTTTTCCGCCACGCCAGATCCTCGGCTTGTGTCATCCGTCACTTTTTCACAGCGTCCGACAAAAGTTATTGTCGACTCGCACTCGTTAGTGTCCAGGGGGGGGCACTTCCGGTTCAATCCCCAGACAGGCAGGGATGAAAGTTTCTCCACTCTCACCATTCCAGGGGCCATCCATGGCTCCATTTATCGCTCCATTCATCGCTCCATTCATCGCTCTAGTTAAGCGATTATCGTTCTCGATTTAATATCAATTTAAGTTTTTCATAAATTTCATCATCGAATGCCAGGCTCTGGGAATTATTCATGACCCGTCTTTCAGCTGTTCAGCCTTTCAGCCTTTCACTAGCCCCGTCAACAGCCATTAAGCATCAATGGCAGGGCTGCTGCTGCCGCATTACCTCGTATTTTTAATGGCCATTATAAATAATAAACAGTGCGAGAGAACGATGTGTTTTTCTAGCCAAATGATATGTGAGATATGTGACGCAAGAAGCCTGCCACTGCCACTGCCACTGCCACCAAAAAAAAAAAAGGCAGACCTTTTTTCGCTCTCTTTATTTTGGTTTGGTTTTTGCGGGGCGCGGCTTAAAAACATTAATAAACCGGAAGAGCAGCACAGCACGAGCTCAAAAGCGGAAATGGGGCAGCACAAAAAAAGGAGGAAAGAGGAGGGAAAATCGTCCTCTGTCCTGCTGCTCCTGCCTGCCAGGTTGTCGGGGGAGTCGCGGGAGTTTTCTGTGTGTTTATCTGTGCGCGAAAATGCATTTTTGCATACAACATAACCGCAACAGATGCGGTCGCTTCAATATAAATGCAGTTACAAATGGCACAGTTCGTACTCCCCCCACCGCCACTCTGCTCCCCCTCTACCCCCTCCTTTCTCTTCCTTTATATGTGTGCGTGTGCTGCGGTCATTACAACGAATTGCGTTCACAATTTCAGAGCTCTCTGGCAGCCCCCCCCCCCCCCGCCCCGCCCCCGCCCCCGCCCGCTTTTATGGGCCCATGTCTGCTCCCCCCGTCTGTCTGTCTGTCTGTCTGTCTGTCTGTCTGTCGGGTTTGCAGTTTGTTTCTCTCTCGTTTTTTCTTTCCGACTTTTTGGCCTGGCCATTTCCGGTTTTTGTTTCTGTCGACCATTATGCGCCCTGTTGTCGCTCATCGGAAGCGGGGCAGAGGGGCCTATGGCAGGGACTAGCTGCTGCATTTATAAATGCATATGACAGAAGCCACCGCAAAGGGGCAGCAGAGGGGCAGCAGAGGGGCAGGGGGGGTTGCACAGGATGCACTGATGGACACACACAAATAACGCTAATTATGGGACTTATGCTGGCGAGGCACCTTTAAAGCGGATTTCTTGTTAAATGCATTTTACCCCCCCGCCCCGCCCCGCCAAAAATTGAAAGCAGCTTTCCACAGAGGGGATCCTGCCGATGAGGAGCAGCAGGACAAACACAATCAAAGTGTTTCATCCAGGCTAATGAAGAGCAAATGCAAATGGCTCTCTTCTCTCCGGCAGCAGCTCTTTCTCTTTCTCTCTCTCTGTCTGTCTGTCTGTCTTTCTGTCTTTCTGTGGCTCATTAATGCGCATAATCAAAGCGGCAGTGCAGCAGGAGCAGCAGCAGGATGCAGCACGGAGGACTTGCACAGAGGCTGGAGCATATTTGTCACATGATTACCGTATCAAATAACACACAGACACACACACACACAGCCAGAGAGAGCCACATAGTGGTCGCTGCCAGGATTACACGACACGGAGACATTTCTGGTTAAGCAGGGAGCACCGTCTGTCATGACGGAAAATCCGCGTACCATAACGTGGGGAGGAGGGCGTTCCCTCCTCTGGCCACCACAAGCACCATAATTTGGCACTATCCCCACAGTCGACTGGCGACTGTCAGTGGCACCAAAAAGAAGCGTCCAACCATTCCATTCACTCATCCTCATGCATCCTGCCACACAGACGGCAGGCAGGCAGGCAGGCAGGCCTGTCCGGCTGGGAAGCAGAGGGGCAGAACAGGGACAAAAGCTGCCCGCAAGCGTGTGGCAATAGACAATGTCTATGCATATTTGTCATATGTGCAGCACCGAGCTCGTTGTGGCTCCTGCCTCATGCCTCATGCCTCCTGCCTCCTGCCTCATGCTGAAATTGAAACTGTTTAGTGCTGGATGCTGTTGCTGTTTCTGGCCTGCTGCCTGCTGTCTCTGACTCTGGCTCTGGCTCTGGCAGATAATTTGCTAGAAAACCCATTTTCCGCTTGCTTTTCTGTGCGGCAACCTTTGCGGCGCCACGAGAGTGTGTCAAAGCAGCACTTGCTCCCTTCACCGAGTATTGATAGGTTCAAGGCGAATGGAGGGGGGCAAGGATGCGAGGATCTTTGCTGTTTACAGTTATGACCGCCACAAAACTCCCGGTTTTAAGCTGTGCCGCACATGGTCGCTCTTTCTCCGTGTTTTCTGGTGATTTCGCGCTTTCAAAAACCTCTTAGGCCGAGTGCCACATCGAGAACATCCCAACATCCCAAAACAAGGCCCAAATGTGGCCAGCAACCAGAAGCGGCTGCAATGGGAATACAGCACTTAACGGCATCGTTTCGACGGCTTAAGTAGTCGTAGTCGTAGTCGTAGTCCTAGTCGGAGGGAAACAGAAGGAGAGAGAGAGAGAGAGAGAGAGGGAGAGGGGGAGAGCGGCTTACCGGCAGACCGTGACTGTGCCTCGGCCTGTGCCGTTTGCCATATTCCATATTCATAATTGCTAATGGAATATGCTGCGACAACCACGAGAAGGAGCGGCAGTATGAGCGCCAGGAGGGGCAGCAGGAGGAAAAGATGATGACTCTGACGCTGACGAAGAGTAGCAGACAGAGACAGAGAGGGAGAGCGAGAGAGAGGGAGAGTCTTAGCAGCATCATCATCATGATGATGGCGATTACGAGCGCCCACTACAAAGTGTTCCTCCAGCTCCCCCATCTCCACCCTCCCCCTCCCCCACCCATCTGCCAACCGGCGCTCTGCGGAGATATTCCTGTGAGAAATTAATTTGCAACTTGCGAGACATTCGGCTCTGGCGTCTATTTACGTTGTATATATTACGTATACGCCACCGCCGCTTGGAGGTTTGTGTTTTAGACGGCCACAGCTGGCACCAGCCCCCTGCCCCCTGCCCCCTCGTTGCTATTCCTCTCTAAAAAGAAAAACTGGGCTAATTTCTAGTCACCCGTCACCTGCAGCAATTTTCACTTTACTTGTGGTTTTTTTTTCTCCCCTGCCGTGTTTTGTTTTTGGTGGAGCTGCAAAGTTTTTGGCAGCTAGATAGAGAGAGAGGGAGAGTGTTCTAGGAAGCTCTCGCTCTTTGTTAATTGGTTCAGTCACCTGTCTCTTGATCTGCCAGTCAAGCGTGCACGACCCAGAGAGTCACACCATCAGCACCGAACCGAAGGCAAACCACCATTCAGAACCGGACGGACGGACGGATGGCCGGTTGACGGGGCAGGAAGGAAGGAAGCCAAGCCAGGGCCGGGCCGTGCCGTGCCCCGTCTCGTGTCACCTGGGCACTCCAACAAAAAATGCCGTAGCCGCTTGCTCAATGAACGTTTTAGATTACAATAGGCCAGGGCCCAGGCCCCCGAGCCCCGAGCCCCCGAGCCCAGGGTGGATCGGGGACCTCACATTAGCTTGGGTGGGGAGGGAGGTGGGTTCTCGACCGCAAAGTTAGCGCTCCGCTCCGTCCGTCGTTAACTTAATTGGCCATCACCACCCACTTTGCGGGTTTTTATGACGATGGCGATGGCGACCCGAACTCGAGACCGAAAGCACAAGAACAACTTTTGCCTGTTGGCCCGGTGGCTCCTTGGTGGTTCGTCCTGTCGACGCGCGTTGCCTGTCACATTTTTTGACATTTTTATTCTATACTTTTTTTTCGTTGTTTTTGGTTGTTGCTTCTATTTTCTATTAGGAGACTTTTTTTTCACTCTCTATTTTGTTGCGGTTGTCACCTGGCCGGCCGCCACCTGTCCCCCCCCGCCCAGAGTGGCCCCCCTTCTGTATAATATTTGTGGCATTGCCTACTTTTTAGCGCCGTCTCATCGTTTATGACCGCTCTGGGACACGGGGACACGGACTAGACTTTTGACTTGGCATTCGGGTTGGAAGGGGGGGGGGGGGGGGGGGGGGGGCGCCTGTCGTTTACGCTCGGTTTGGCTCGGCTTTCTCTATATATTTTTTGTGTGATTAATAGGTGTGTTAATGGATGTCATTTTGATGTTTCCGCCAGACGCATGTCTCTCTCTCTCTCTCTCTCTCTCTCTCTTGTTGGGTAGCCTCTCTCTGTCCCGCTTCCACTGCTGGGCGAGGGGATGGGGGTTTTGTGTTTAATTTGAGCATTTCTGGCTAATTTTTAAGGCTCGTCATTAAATGTAGATAATTTTTTATGCTTTTCCTCCATTTGGCCATTTGGGTGGCGGCCCCCATTCCCATTCATTTACCATTTCTATGCCTAGGTTTATGGAGCAGCAGCATCGTAAAAGCGAGAATGTAACGAGCCAGCGTCACGACTGTTGCAAGGGTCACGGGGCACGGGGCACACGGACACACGGACACACGAACGACCAGCGGAACCATCGCGATGGTCATCGTTTCTGAAGGAAGCGACAGACGCCACCGAAGCGGTTGTTAAAGCCTTTTATTTGCTGTCGTAGACAAATCGTTTGGGCATGGCCTTGCTCTCTCTCTCTCTCTCTGTCTCTCTTGCTGCTCTCTTTTTTAATTAGAATTTTTTAAAGTGCTTTCGAAGCCTTGGAGAAACAGTAGAAATATTAAAGATACCCCCAAAAAGGGGATACACGGCATACCCTTGAGCACCCTCTATTGGGGGGGAGGGGGAGGGGGTTGGATGGGTATTAAAAAAAAAGAGTGCTCTCTCCTTAAACAAAAAATATGTTCGGCGTTTGCTGAACATGGCATAAAATGCAACATGTTTCGCCTCCCATCTGCAACGCCCCCGAATGCTGTTTTTATGGCCACAAAGAGCGCGAGAGAGAGGGATAGGGGGAGCGGGGGGGGAGGGGGAGGGTATGTTGCAGCAGGCGGCGCAGTAATCGATATGTAAACATGCGAGTTTGCGTTTCCCCCACTCGCTGCCACGCTGCCTCGCTGCCCCAATGAATGTTGAATGGAAAAAGAAGTGGCGGCACGAGCGGTGACAGCAGAAGGGCGGCAGTGGCGGCGGGGGCGGGGCTGTGTGTATAAATTTAGAAGCAAACACGACAACAAACCAAAAAAAAAGAGAGACAGAGGGAGAGGGGGAGGGGCGAGAGCCAGCAACAAGCTGCAATCGCTGCGTTGTGGCATGCAACATGTTTTTATATATAAATCAATTACTTACCAAACATGACGCGCGCACCACGATGAATGGCGGAGGCATGCCATGGATTTATGGCCCTGAAGGAGGCCACTCCGTCCATCCATGTGTGTGTGTGTGCGTGTGTGTGTGTGTGTGCGGCAGGCAGGTCCATTAAAGTTATTCAAATTGTTTTGCAATTTGATTAAATCCGAGTGCCGAGATTCCAGATTCCACAACTAACTTCGTTATGGGATTGCGCCCTTGTCCCACATCCATCCGCCGCCCCTCCATCACCCACAAAGCCACAGCCCTTCCCTTAAGCCCCGTGTCGCATATCGCATCGATATGGCTGCGGCACAAATTTAACAACCAAAATCGAATTATCCCCGACGCGAATATTAATTGAGCTTTGCGCCAGAAATTAGAAACAACAAAAAACAAAAGCAAGAAAATTAAAATTGACGCGATTTTGGGAGAATCCCAGAGAAAATCCCCTGGAAAAACCCTCCGCCTCCGCCCAGCGGCGACGGCAGCAAATTTGTCAACGGGAAAATATTTTGGGCCATGAATTGATATAAATGCCTGGCCCGGGGGCCCACAGAGAGGTCCTGGGCAAATAATGCGCTAAATAAATTGCGAAAAATTACATAAAATATTTAAGCGCATTCAAGTGTAGCGCTATAAAAAATGGCGGGGCATTAAGAGATTTTTTGTTTTGTTTTTTTGCTGGCAAAGCGACCGGCAAATGGCTAAAGGGGGGGAGGGGGGCTCCAAGGTGGAGTGACGGCGTGTCAGACACGGCAATAGACAGCCCCCAACCCCCCATCCACCCCCGCTCGAATAGAACAAGGAGCCACGTGGCCGTGTGGCAGGAGCAACAAATTATGTGTGTGTATAAGCAAATAGCTGCTGAATATTAGACATTTGAGAATTGGCATAGCAAATGCTGGTCCTTCATTGACTTGCAACCCCTCAAGCAGCAGCAGCAACAATGCTGCCCCGCCCGCCCGCCGCCCGCCTGCCTGCCACCTGCCATGCAAATGTGAGACGCGTGTCTTGGGGCAAGTCAAAACGAAATGGAAGTTCCATTCCCCCCTTTTTTTTTAAGTCCAATGGCGGCAGACAAACGCCGAAAAAAATAAAAACCGAAAATGTTTGCTTCCGCCGCCTCTCAGACGCTTTTAATGCATTTTTTATTGGACTGCCGCGCACAAAACGACAAGCAAATAGAGAAGGCCATAAAAATAAATAAGGCACACAACATGTAGCAAGAGGGAGGGGGCAGGGGCTGGGGCTGGTCATATTAACACCAGCAAACGTATCCTTCGGCAGCAGGGACCCTGGGAAAGCGCGAGCGCAGCATATTTTTGCTATTGCCCGGGTGTCCAGCCGCCATAAATTTCAATGCTATTGAATTTTGTATGAACCCTCGACCAGCAGCAGATCTCGGAGCCCAGGTCAAGCTGGGAGAAAGATCTATATGGTCCACCCACTACGTGCTGTGTTGCTGGTGCTTTAAAAAGGTATAATTTATTTTAAAAGAACCCCTCAACACCCTCCAATCCAGTCTCAGTCCCTGTCCCAGGGCCAGTCCCTGTGCGCTCTCAGAATCAATATACCGGCAAGATTTATGCCGCCCGGTAATCGTTGCTAAGGTCAGGACCAGAATCTGACTTGGCTCATTAGAAATGCCAAACGACAAATGCCTGTCATTTGCATATACAGACTCCTCCACTCTCAGCCAGCCATGGCAGGGGCCCCAACTCTTTATGCGAGTATGTATATATGATGTCGCATTACAGGCGACTGAATATCTTAATAGAGAGACCCTGGCTACGACTCCGGAGTTACGCCGCAGAGTCGCGTGCGGCACACAGGCAGCAAATAAAAAATTGCCAAAACTTTCGGCCGTGCGGAAAGTGAGACACATGAATGGTAGGGGAGGGGGGGAGATTGAGGAAGGTGCTCCAAGGGCGGGGGGTAAAAAGAATATCAATGAAATTGTCATACACAAGTAAATGCCTCGAGATAAAGAACGTAGAAAGAACCAACAGAGAGGTGGCAGACACTCCACTAAAGGGAAGGCCAGGCAGGAAGATGATGGTTTCCGTATACCCTTGGCAAAGAAGGTCCTTAGACAAACCTTTCCTATGGCAGAAATTGGATGAAAAGACTTTAGAAAGGCCCTGCTTCAAACTGCTCTAAATGATCCAAGATTTATGCTTCGACCATCATTGCCAGCCAGAAAAAGTGGCAAAGAGAACACCCGAGAATCCCAAAAACAAAATGCATGTCGTGTGCTCTATTATGAGGTTCTCGTTGAATCGAGCCTCGTTGATAAAGTGTTTTTTTTTTTGCATGTTGTTTCTGGGCTGCTACCAGTTTCCCGCTGCTTGTGGAAGCTTTAGGAATCTCCCCGGTGTGGCTGCTTCTCCAGGACTTCCCCCGTTTTATGGCCCTGAAAATTCCCACTACTTTTCCTAGTCAAACCTCTGCTGTATGCCTGCTATACTTTCTTGCAGGGTGAAAACGTTTGCCTACCTTTGAGCTTGTGGCACTTTTTCTACTGCATTTGCTGCTCAAGAACGTGGCAAGGGGGGGGGGGGGGGGGGAGGTAGCAGTCGCAGTCAGAGACAGACACACAGATACAGATACGGATACTCGGGCGAACACATGTTCTGAATAATTTATGCGGGCGGTGGGGCGAGTGAAATGTGCCCGCCAGGAGTTCTACTGCTGCTCCATGGCTCTCTGCCACCCCCCCACTCCTGCCACTAGGCCAGGCAAAGTTTTTTGCACTCACACAGGAGGCAGGAGAGTGTGTGTGTGTGTGTGTGTGTGTGTGGGTGAGTGGGAAAGAAAGAAGGCAGAAAAAAAGGTGATAAATGCATAAGCAGGAAAAGTTTTGCGCCTCTTTTCGTCTTTGCCTTTCGATTTCGCTTTTGCACTGAGTGCCGTTTGCCGTCTGAGCAGACAAGTGGTGGAGAGAGGGGGGGAGTGGGGAGAGTGGGGGAGAGTGGAGTGGGGGAGAGAGAGAGTAGTACTAATAGCGAAATTGCTACAAATCGTTTTGGCCAAACTTGCGCAAGTTTGTCTTCCCCTTCCACACACACACACACAGACACAGACAGGCACACACACACACACACACACGTGCCGCAAAGAGGAAGCCATTTTTTCTCGCCTTTCGACATTCTAATTTAGACTCGCTTCAAATATTTATGCAAACAAATTGAAATAAAAAGAGTTCCTCTCTACCCCACTCCCCCCCACTTTCTCCCCCTCTCTCTTTGTCTCTGTCTCTTCGTGGAAGCAATAAAAGCCAGAGCGTAAATATTTAGTGGTATATGAAATAACCTCTGCCCCCCCCCTCCGCCCACTCGAGATACTTAGAGAGTATCTCTATGTGTACCTCTAGATACATTTCATATTAAACTTGAGCTGCTGGTTGACTCTTTCTTGTTGCTGTGGTTTCTCTGGGGCTCCTTGATTGTGGCAGGAACCGCAGCTGTTACACTTTGGCGGCATTTTCATATAATTTATTGCCTTCAGCCTTCAGCCAGCAGCCTTCAGCCAGCAGCCAGCAGGTGGGTTGCCTGCCGCTTGAGTAGGGTTCGAGTGGGTTGGGGCCCATGTCTATGGCTGGTAGCGCGGCCGCAGCTACAAGTTGCGTTTATCAACTGACAACTAGCTAACAAATAGGGGGCCTGGAGTGGGGTGGGGTGGGGCCTCTAATTTGGGCCTTCTAATTAGAATTTATTGAATTTTCTAGAACTCGAATAGGACTCTTTAAAGACCCCACCGTGGCCGTGGACTTAAAGCCTTCCTTCATGGGTGGAAATATCCAGCAGCAGCTGCTGAAATAATTGTTATTTCAAAAGGGGGGTGAGGCTGTGTGGGGGGGGGGGGGGGGCAACCGGAGATTGCCGCTTTGTTATGGCTGCAGTTTTCCGCTGTTGTTATTTTTACCTACATATGCAATTTTTTGCACCAAGGATGATGCCATTATGCCACACAGAAGGCCCCCATCGTCAGCAGCAGGCAGGCAGGCAGGCAGGCAGGCAGGCAGGCAGGAGCATCGCATCATCATCAATGCTGGCAAGCGGCGGTGGAGGAGTGGCGCGCAGTGCAAGTGGAACGAGAGAGGACTCATCGACAGTCGATAGTCGTCGTCGACATCAATGAACCGATCCGATCCGCTGCACCAGCGGAAATATTGAGTCGTATCTGTGTCGCGAGCTGTACACACACACACGGCACACACACACACACACAGAGAGAGACACAGATACACAGACAGACAAAACGAAAAGCCTTTAATCGACAGCAACATATTCGATTTTAATATTCATATGCCGTCGTCATAAATTTCATGACAACGGCAAAGGCAAAGCGAGCAGAACAGAACAGAACAGAGGGCCGTGCAATATATGAGGGCATTGATAGGACTATCCACCTCCTGCACTCCTCCCCCCGCCTCCTCCATCGAGAGAGAGAGAGCTATTATCAGCCCTATTCGTGGGTGAATTAAAGCTGGAGGATGACTCACACGCACAAATCACGAGCAACTCGTTACTTGAGGGGCATACAATTTGGGTTTTTTTTTGGTCTGTTTTTCCCGCAAGTTGTCCTTTTTTTTCGCTAAGAAGGGAACGTGCTGTGGCCTTGTGTCCAGGCAACTTTCTGAGTTCTCGCTCTGTCTCGACTAAGCCTCTTTTTTGTAATAATACCCAAAGCCCTTTTTGACTTGATAATCACATGGGTTTGCATATCATTTGGCCTGGCTCTGGCCTGCCCTCTCAATTACGCACATATCTCTCTCGGTCTGGGATGCCTTTTAAAGCGTCTTCGAGGAGAAAATCGCATGTGCCACATGCGGGGAATTAAACAACAAACAACCCCAAAGAGAAGGCCAGAAGCAGCCGCAAGAGTAGGACATTTGCCCAGGGATGGATGGACGGGCGGGCGGCGGCAGCAGAGACGACAACCGACTACGCATTGCTCATTACAACAGCAACAACAATCAAGGAGTAGTAGAAGTAGATGAAGGGCCAGAACCAGTACCAAACAGAGGTTCTCTTCTGGTTCTCTTCTGATGACGCCTGACACCCTTTGCTTCCGTCTCCGTCTCCGTCGCCGGGGCTCCGGGTCTGTCTGTGTCCGTGGCGCACTTCAAAAACTTAACCGTTAGGCATATGCGTGATTATCTTTCCACTGCCAGCAACAACAACAACAGCCAGTGGGAGAGTAAGAGGCAGCAGCAACCCTTAGTGTGGCAGAGGCACTGGCAGTGGGGGCATGGGGTGTGGGGTGTGGGGCATGGGGTACCGGGGCCCTTCAACAATTGCGCGCTGACCCAGTTACCCGGCAACAAAGGCGGAAGCAAAAGGAAACGTGCTGAAAGCGAGAGACGAGAGAGGAGACAAGGCGCGAAGAGCAGGGTATGAAAAGGCACATGTCATCATAGAAATCAGTGAGTGCCGGCCAGCAGCTCTCCTCCTCTGTGGCACTGGCCAGGCCCTCGGCTATGGAACGTTGCTTATGAAAAAAAAGGAAAGAAAGGGGGGAAGGGGGCGTACAGAGAAGGTGGGTGGTGGGTGGTGGGCAGTGGGAAAATTCATTAAAATGGCACAGAGGCGAGACAACAATGAAACGGTCCACTTGGGTCCGCACCGGGCGGACAGTAGCCAGTGGCCCAGTGGCTTATCGGCCAGGCCAGGCCATATGTGCCACACACACCCACCCACCCACCAAGAGAGAGAGACAGAGAGAGAGGGATGGAGATGGAGATGGAGATGGGTGCGGATGGACACCCAGTTAGTAATCAAATATTTAGCATACTTTTTAGAAAGCATATTAAAATAACATTTCCGGCCAGCTTGGCAAAAAGGAAGGCAAATCGTCGCAAAGTCCCATCCGCCGAGGCAGCAGGCGAGGGCATTAGCCGGAGTCCATGAACCGTGTAATGCACACACTCACACACCCACACCTACACATGGCCCTTGGAGAGAGAGGCGAAATCCCAGTGGCATGTGGAGCAGCCGGCACTTGGGGAGCGTTAATGTGCCATAACGAATGCATTAGAGACTTGTACTAAGTAAGCGCCGTTAGTTAGTTAGTTCCACTGAAAGGGTTGCCCCAGCGAGCCACGTGGCGGTGGGGTTGGGGAGCAGAGTATTTAAAATTTAATTACCCACCACAGTAAACCTCCTCCTCCTCCTCTGGCCTCAAATGAAATCCAATATGCTGTCCAGAAGAAGGCACAGAAAAAATATGCTCTGCTCTGAAGGGGAGAACATATGTTGCTGCCGCTTCTGTTGTACAATGCCACACGGAACAACAATGAACAGCAGCTTCCCCACTGATATCATTACTCAGCCGCCCCCAAAACACACGCACACACACACACACACACACACACTCGGGACTCGGAGAGCTGCCTTTCTTCTTTTTTTGTGCTTTCTTTTGGGCTATCGAGGTTTTTTTTCCGTTATTGTTGTTGTTGTGATATTATCAAGTGAAGTGCTCTTGCGGTTAACATACATACTCTCCCTGTCTCTCTCTCCCTCTTTCTGAGGGAAGGAGGAGGGACCCTTGGCCCAGTTTTAAAGGTATTTGGGGGATGGGAGTATCGAGTATCATATCCTTCTACCCATACCTGATGAATCGAAAGACATCAAGCTATCTTTGGGGAATAACAAGAGCCTCGCAAGTAGCCCTTAACACGAATAAATCCAATGATCACTGATCTCTGAACAGCTGAAAACAGAATAAAAAGCCAAGCCCTACTGATCTCCCGATATGCCTCGCAGTTGATAGGCTCTACTAAACGCAAAGGATTCGTAATTATGATGCATAAAACCATCCATCAAGATCAGAAGAATAGTGAGAGTGACATAGGTTAGATGGTTTACTTTTCCGAACACGTCTTTAATCAACTGATGCCCCATTTAGAATGATCCAACGTCGATCTACATACTTTTTCATCTGCCCGTATCTTTGGTATTTTCCTGGAGTGGCCGTACATTTATGGATTCTTAATCTAAGCTAGGGCTGATCTATAGCTATTGGCTGATATAGGTTGTAATGGGTGATGGGGGTTATCCTACCACAATTCTTTATCTAGATACATGATCCATTGACAAATCGATGAGAATAAGCAGAGTAAATCGAGTAATTACGATCATCACACGACAACAATCACCAGGACATGATCTCTGCTCTGCTGATCTGCTGATGCCTGATAGATCCTCAGCATGATGACACGTTGTCCCTGGTGAACGCGTCCATTCATAGAGGGGCAGAGCGTCTTTGGTTTAGAAAAACACAATCGAATGTTTCCTTTTGTGTTAGTAAATGGATAATCTGTTTTATTTTACGGCATTTGCCAGCTCTGGAAACCACAAAATAGCTGGCTCTGCCAGGGTATCTGCCACATCTAGTATAATGCCTCGTGGCTCTCATATCTATTGCTGCCTTTGTCTATTGCACACCCTCTCTTTCTATATACATTTCTGTGTGCGTTTTGGCTTTTCTTATTATTCCTATTACCGCATTCTGTTGCTGTTGTTTTTGTATTTAAGCTAATTCCTTTATGTGTATGGATATGTGCCGTGTGGCGTGTGTCTGTGGTTGTGGCGTGTGGCTGTGTATTTGTACAGGGGAGCATATAAAACGTGCAGCCACATAAAAATAAAACCCAAACAACAAACAACAAAACAACAAAGCAAAAAGCAAAAAGCAGCAGCGTAAAGCAGAAAAAGCCAAAAGCGCGCAACGGATGATAAGCCAAGTGGCAAGAATTCAAGCGTAGTCAGCATTGATAGCTGATGGAGTGGAGCTGCCTCTAACTGGGGCTATGGGCGGGGGGGAGTGCGGCATAAAGGTGCCTACTTCACACAAAATTACCCTTTTCAATTTGTGTGTGCAGAGGGGGGGGAAAGTGGGGGAGTGGGGGAGAGAGCCAGAGCTCGTTTATTGACTTTTTGTCATTGCCGCTAATGCATAGCAGGAGGAGGTGGAGGAGGAGGAACTGAACAAACAGACATATGTAGAGGAGTCCCCTTCCTCTCAACCAAACACATCCTGTGCTCAGTCCTGCCACAGGATAATACAGTCAGAAGTAGCTGTGAGGGGGGGGGGGGGGAGGGGGACTGCTGTGTAGCAGCTTTATTTTTATGGGACGCATTACGTTTAATGTTTGGCTTACTCTCTCTCTCTCTCTCTCGAAGCCACAGCCTCTGATTCCCAGACATTTCTATAGCTCCTGGCTCCCGGCTGCTCTTTCGGTGAGTGCCGTAATTAAGTGTCACATGTAATTACAATACACTCATGTGCTTTGTAATTAGAGTTTAGCGCAGGCAAAAAAGGACCTCCCCGCCACCATGCGGAACTTTTTCGCAAAAAGTTAATTCCAATGAAAATGAATACAGCCCTGTTTCGAATTGGGGACAAGGAGATTTAAGTTTGAGCGCATCCTGGAACGGACGGATGGTCCACTGAATGGCTAAGCAAACCGGAAACCACGAAGCGGAATGATTCCGACCGACGATGATGGGGGGATTATTATAACTATAATTTACTGCCGCTGTCTGTTGACTCTTGACTCTCGACTGAAGCCCCAAGAACCGCAAGCCCCTAAAAAGCAAAGGCAATGCAAATGCCGCCCCCACTTGAGGGGGGCGGGGGGTTGTGCGCTCTGTAATTTATTTAATCTGCGTAAATAGCCCTAATACAAATATTTATATTGTTCTCTCTCTCTTATTTTTCTCTTTTTATGTACGTATATAATGTATACCTTCATCTACTACAAAACTACAAAACTACACAACCACTACCAATAACAACAACTACTGCCTACTGAACTGCTGTATAAAACCATCTGTAATCAATCTTCAAATCTGTGCCTCTGCCTGTGCCCCTGCCACCTGCCACCTTGCTCTTGCCACATCTGTATCTGCATCTGTATCTGCATCTGTATCCTCTACTCTACTGTTAACTGTCCCCATCGAAACGCAACGCGCAGCGCGGAAGCGACGAACTTTTGAGTCAAGCAGCAGTCATGGCGCCCGCTTCCGACAATAACAATCAGGACCTGGCCACAAAGAAGGCCAAGCTGGAACCGAGCACCGTGCTGGCCGGCGGAATTGGTAAGTCTTCGCTCTCTCTCTCTCTCTATCTTTCTTTTCCATTTCCTTTTCCATAACTATCATACTATGTATCTGTGTGCGCTCTCTCTATCTATCTCTATCTCTATCTTGGCTTGAGTGCAGCTATAGTTTTGTTGGCCTTAAACTTGGCCACAAAGTCGCCTGCTATTCGCCTGGAGGCACTTTGTGGCCTATGGCCAATTAACCTACTAATTAGCATGGAAAACAAGCCAACGTATAGCCCTTTTGTTGGCCAGCAAATTATTAAGGGGGGACGGAAAAAAACCTGGAAGTGTACAGGACACCGATGACTGACCACGCCACGCACTGTGTTGTGTGTCGGCACATTAATTAGCCGCACACACACACACACTGGGACTGGGGGTGTTACAACCCCTGGCAGCACTCTCTGCATATTGCCATACCGCAAAGTAATAAAGCTAATCAAAAACCGCACACCGAAAACCCGGCCAAAACCGTAACCCAACGCGGGCCAAAGCGAAAGCAAAACCAGTAGAATGAACCACACATTAGGCAAATATTTGACAGGTTCCCACTCGCTCGCTCGCTCCCTCACTCGCTCACTCGCCCACTCGCTCGCCCGCTGAATGGCTGAATGGTTCTCGCTGGTTCACTGGCTGAATGGTTTGCCGGTTCGTTGGCTGGGATGTTGCATGGAAAAATCCGCTGAACCACAAAATGATTGCCACTGCAAACAAATCAATGGGCAACAATTTCCGGCTGAAATTCAAAAGTAATCGACTGCTCGTCGACCCCCCCTATCGATTGTTGTTGTTTTGTTGCAGGCGAATTTAATTAACGCCATAACGCAGTGCAGGAGATTCTTTTTGTGGAAGGGGGGGTTTTTTTTTTAATTCTTTTGAAATTTCGCTGTAATTAACGTGTGGCATGCCCCCGCCATCGCCCCACAAAGGGATCGGATCGACACAGCGGTCGTCAAAGGCCATAGAGAAGGTCCCGAGAATTAGCCATTAGCCGTATGGCACTTCTGGCTTTACCCCACCACCCCCCCGGCAGACAGTCAAAGGTCACACACACACACACACACACACGTAATAGAGTGGCAATGAGCGAAAGGAAAGGAGTGAAAATGGCAATCGACACTCGGGCGGGATGAAAAATAAACGCAGAAAGCAGAAGCATAATATTTATTTATTACTTTACAAAGGACTTTTCTATTAATTAAAAAGCAACAAGCAGACAGACCTCATCCTTTCACTCTCACACACACACACACAGCAATGGAGAGAAGAGACGAGAAGAGAATATGGTTCACCTTTCACCCTTGTCGCCTCGTCCATTGTTCGATGTCCACAGACGAGGCGGCTGGCGCTGACCCAACGGCATTTTGGTGGCCAGTTAATGCATACGCAGACCGGTGACCCCACCTCAGCCCCCACGCTTGACACCAGCCACCTGCGGCCATTTTAATTTTCCACGCAAAGTTCTTGTGCAAACACACGCCCACCCACGCACCGAGAGAGAGCGAGCGAGAGGGGGCGCTCCATTAAAGTCGCGGCCAGCTTAAAGAGTGTGCAAGTGGGGGCCTGGCAGGGGCAGGGGGCGGGGGAACGAAGCATGAAGGCAGTGTGGAGAGCTGAAATCCCAATGAATTCATTCATGTGGTCGCTGCCTGTATGGAAACCACTTAAAGCCCTGCTCCTTCCCGCTCCCACGCTCTACACCCTCTTTGCTTCGATGCCGAAAATAATAACAAAAGGAATTGCTAAATAAATGTATAAGGACACTTTTATTGCACTGCAAGCGAGCCGATAAATGTGGCAGGAGGCGAAGGATATACAAAGGAAAGGACGAGCGGGATAACAACAAAAGCCAGACAAGTAAATAGCAAAAATCCAAAGAGCAACAATGAGCATTGTTCTCGCTCTCCCTGGGAGGCCTGTGCCGGGTCCTTGGACAAACACACGCACAGGAATTGGCCCAAAACTGTCATGTCCCTGCCTATTGACTGGCCCCAGTGTCCCAGTGTGTGTGTGTGCCACTAAAACCAATACATCGATACACCGCGAACACTCCACACTCCACGCTACCTGCTACATGCCACATAGCGGCAGCAGGACATGCAACAAATTTTTCACGTAAATGTAATAAAAACACTTTGGCATGTGCAATGCGGGGCAGCAGAGGCGCCACGCCCACCCACTTCAAGCGGAGAGAGGAGTGGGGGGCTGGGCTGAAGCACACTTGTAATAAGTGGAGCCCCACACCCTCCCCCTCCCTCGTGAACACCACTTGGGCAAATGCAAAAGTGCGCCGTGGGATTTTCGGGGGTCGGCTAATAAATAGTTTCATTTGATTTATTTGATTTTTTATTATTTGGAATATTTTATGCAAGCCCTACGAGGCCCCAGGGAGTCGCAGCGGCAGCTAATTTGTGGCGCCCAAAGCCCTTCGAAGTCTAGACCTAGACCCCAGACCGATCCCAGGAGCCGTGGCATGGCCGGGTCGCGTGTCTGGATGGGAACATACCATGCCATATGCCATATACCCTCTATATGCTATACGCTCCGTGTCCTGCCGTTTCGTTTCGTGTCGTAGGTGAAAGCGTGGCCAGAGCCGTGTGCTTTTCCTTTGTTGTCGCCTCGCCCTGCGTGTGTGGTGGCGGCTATTGCTGTTTCAGTTGCTTGTTTATTGTTACAGCTCTCACACATGCATCGTCCTGCTCCTCCTCCCTCCTCCTCCACTGTTTGTACAGTCCACCAACATTTGTTTGTTTATTGACCGATTTTGGGGGCTTAACGGTCAACACACACACACATTGTTAAAGGCGGAAAAAGGACCAAGAGAGAGAGAGTCCTACCGCTGCAGCTGTTGCCTGTTCGTGCGTGAGGATGGTACTGTATTTTTTCGGTTGATTTTAGCATTGCTAATTCCTCCGCCAGACAAACGGATAGACACGGCTCGGAAAATATGCTGAAAAAATAACTTAAAATTACTCTTAACCAGCCATCCAGCCATCCGGCTGCCGGAACTACTCCCTTAAGCCCTTAAATCCTGGCTCTTCAATCAATTTAAAGCTCAAGGACTCCGCTCGGAGGGACTCTGGGACTCTCCGGCATCTGTCATCGGCGGCCAATCCCCTTGGACTGGTCAAACACTTAAACGCTTTTATTGCCATAACCAATAAGGCGACAGTTTGGCAGACACCGAATCGGTGTCCTCCTGCCGGTGCCGTGCCGCCTTGTCTCGGATATCATTCGCACGTCTGCCGCTCCTGCTATGCGTTGCGTGTAAATATTTTCCCAGTCAATAAAATAATATTGTCATAATTTTTTTTTTGCTGCTCGTGGAACGACGCGGTCTGTATCAATATTGAGACAGCATTGAAAGGAGGATAAAAATCCGAACCAGACCGTGAGGCAAACAACAATTGTCCAGTGGTTTGGCAGACTGACCTGCCGCCATCCGCCGGCCCCCGGATTGTGGCCTTCCCGCTCCACATGTGTGCTATTTATGGCCGGCACTGTACGTGAGTGCGGTTAGTTGAACAGTCAGCCAGTCCCTGGCTTGACTTTCGACTTGACTCCAAGACCTGATCCCGGATCCATGCCGGATACACTGGATATTTGTGTGCACTTTAATTAAGCATACGCACCGTTGACGGCCCTCTCTCTCTCTCTCTCTCTCTCGCCCTTTTGCCGAGTAATTATAATGCACAAATGGAGTGGAAAAGTTCTGCAAAGGCTAACAAAACTTAAGCACTTGCCAGAGTCGGGCCATGCTCTGAGTGTGTGCTCATAATTTATACAATTGATATACTTCATGGAGAGCCACTGCCACAGCCACTGCCACTGCCACTGCACTTCCTCCGAAGTGAGTTCTAGTTACAGACTCCGCCTCGGCCTCCTCCTTGCCCCAGTTACAGGCACAGTCGCAGTCTGCTGGCTGGCGGCTGAAAGACATGGAGACTGCACGCTAAAAGGCAATGCAGCTGCCTGCCGAGTGCCGAAGAATCCTGTGGAAAGGAGTCCTCACCCCCTATTTTCGTAATTGAAATGCAATTAAAATTTGTAAACGTCCCACTCTGCGTACATTGACTCTTGGCAAGGTCTCCCTCTTCGTTCGGCCTACAAACATTTTTTAATGAATTACATTTCTTGCGGGTGTTAGACTCGAGCCGGGCCTGGGCCAAAGAAAATCGTTATTTTCAATTATGCCACAGGACCTGTCTGGCAGAAAAAAAAGAAAGAACGAGGGTGGGGGAGAGAGGGGGGGTGTGTAAAATGCAAAACGCAAACACAGCCGCTGGCATTGAGTTTCATTTGCTGCCAAAAAATACGAAAAAATTTGTGCCATGATTGATTATGCGTGGGCGGCAAATGTTGAAATTAAAGACAAGGCAGGACCCACCCCCCCCCCCCCTGCCAAAAGCAAATATCATTAAGTCCTTAAGCATACACAGACAGAGACGGGGACAGAGGGAGAGGGAGAGGGAGAGACGGTGCCACAGAGAGAAGTTTGTGGAACAATTTAAAATTTATGATGTGTGAGCCTGTAAAAATCTAATTTACTGTCGCATAATTAAAGACGCAAGGGGGCATGGCCATGTGTGTGTGTGTGTATTTATTCAAATTATATATTCAACTGTTGACACACCCAAAAGGCAAAAGTTTTATCTGTCGCGGGGCGTGGAGGGGGAGGGGGGGCAACACTGGCCTGCCTTCACGTCACGTCACGCGCGCTCTTTCTCTCTCTCTCTCCTTCTCTCTCATTAAATCATTAAATGCCGCCATGTAAGCATAAATTTAATTGTTATTAACAATCAGCACTTATTTTGACTCCTCCAAACACACACACGCAGGAAGGCGGGAGGCGTGGCACTTTTCTTTCTGGCCTGGCCCTTTGTTCAACTCTCCCGCTTTCCCCTGTGTCTTTTCCATTCATTTTCATTTACAAATTTGTACGTTTCGGGTTTCTGTTTGCTTTATGAATTTAAATTGTCATTAATTAACTTTTGTGCGCATCGAATGGGGCCTGAATGGGGGGGGAGGGTGGAAATATTACACATACGCGTGGAGGTCCGAGCGGCGCCGCCTGCTGACCATTCATTATGGGCCCCAGCATCGTCCTGCGAACTCAATTACAGTTTGCAAACTTTTCAATTAGCTATAAATAGTTTATTTATGTGTATGTTTTTTTTTTTGTTTTCCTGCAACTCATGCAACACGAAGTGGCGCCTCGCGCCTGTGTGTGTGTTTAATTGAAAAGTGCTGCCTCAAACGCTTTTCACTCTCACTCCCTGTCCGTCCGTCTGTCTGTCCGTCCGTCTGTGGGTGTGAGGCTCATTAATACTGTTGAGCTCCCCCACATCCTTGCAGCTCATTTCAACGCGCAACGGAGCGGATGATTGCTATTCATGGCCCGATCATACGATACATCCAGGGGGAGGGACATTGACAGGACAGCAAGCATCATTATCGCATGCAAATTTTTTCGTATCGCTCTGTTTGCATCCTGCAGTTAATGTATCTTTTTGCTTGTTGATTTAGCAACATACGCGCACGAGTCTGATAATTACTTTGATGTTAATTCATTGTCCAAGAAGCACCTGACCTTTACCTACGCTCTCTCCCTTCCCGCTGGTTATTTCCCTGTCCCTCCCTCGTTTTTTTTTTTTGGGTTTTTTAACTCGATGTTAATTAAAAAGCAGCAATGGCCATAACTGGCGTAACAAATCCAGCCGCAGGCCCAGAACCCACCAAAAACAGAACCAGAAACAGAATGATTCAAATTGCACTTTTTCGCCCTTTTTTTCGCCTGTTTGTTTGTTAGACTGCAGCTTGCACGAGTGCCACTGGCTGTGGCAGTGGCAGGCACTGTGGCAGGCAGTAGCTGTGTGCTCCGAGGGCTTGTTGGCTGTGTTTCCGGCCGTCGTCAACTCGTCGCCATCTTCCTTTCCAATTATGCCCCTGCCGCCCGGCCGCTGTCTGCCTTTGTGGCAGTGCCCCAAGGCGTCTGCTGCGCTTTCTGCTTGGCAACGGGTTCACTGCAGTTCGAGTCCCGTTCTCTGTGCTCTCTCTCTGTTCGGTTGTCGATTTGCACAGACATTTTTTTTTGTCGTTTTCACACCATCAAGCAGCGTTTGTTGCGATTTGAAACAAATCTACGAATGCCCCAGCAGCAGCAGCGGCAGAAAATCATAAAAAATATAGGAAAGAGGGGGAGGGGGGGAGAGGGCGAGGGAGAGCCAAAAACCAAATTGAGTTGTTGATGGGCGAACGTCAAAAAATCCACAAATTCTGGCAGTTGTTGCTGTTTTTTTTCTGTTCCGTTCCCGGCGACAACGTCATCATGAATGATAGATACTTTTACATATTTTCGCTGTCGATGGTTTTTCCGGCAAACTGCCCAACGGCACTTGATTTGTTGTTTGTCTTCTGCAGAACATTTCCGCCGTCCCCCACTGGAGCCCCACTGTAGCCCCTTGTAGGACACTGTACAGGTTTATTTAGTTTTCGATTTTCGCCTGTTTTTTAGGGGTCCGTTATTTATGGCGGAGCCGCTTTCATCGCCCGTTTTTGCCTATTGATTTTTAATAAATTTTTGAGCTGCCGAAAGGACTCAAAGGAGACCGCACGGGGGGGGTGTGGGGGCTGGATGGTTGCATAATTTCGTTTCAACTTCATTTCCGTTTCGAACTAATCAAAAAGTGTAATTTCCGATTAGTTGTATTCAGAGGCGGAGGCGAGTTCTGCGAGTGACCCGACGACCCGACCTGACCAGAGTGCAGCAGCAGTTCCAGTCGGTAGGTCGGTCGGTCGATCCTCTCGAAAGTTGGCTCGACTTTTCCACCAGCCTGCCGCAAAATGGCAGTGGGAGAGTCCTTCTGTGGCCAGGTTTTTCTTTCATTGTATAACAAATCGGAACATTGACCTGGCCTGGCCCCCGGCGTCTGTGATTGAAAGTGGAAGGGAATTGGCCGGATAATGACCCTTTTTACATTATGAGTTATGGCCGGTGGCTCGGAAGACTTCGGGGGGCTCCGAGGGCTCCTCGATTTATCTCAATCCTCGGCATTCCTAGCATACTTATGCGGGCAAACGAGTCGCATTCAAGCACTCGATTGTCGTGCCTTAAATTGGGGAATAATTTCGGGGCAATTAAAACGGCAGATGGACCGGCACTCACCGCTATCTCGGCGTCCCCATGTGCTGGTGTTTTGGCTTGTTTAGCAAATATCCCAGAGAGAGAGAGCAGAGCAGAGGTGACTGCATTTCATTTGCATATAAACACCCCGAAAACGAGTCTGCAGGTGCATGCGGCGTTGCAGGTGCCACAACACACAAAATAAAAAGCGAAACCAAACACATTAACAGGTGTTGACTAAGCGCCGCCCGAAACGAGACCCCCGCCAGAGCCAGAAAGACAGAAAGACAGACAGATTCCAGTCCGGTTCCGGTTCCGGTTCCTGAGAGGGGGAGGGGATGTGCTTTGGTAGCTTATAAAGAGTGCCAAAATTTGTTTGCTTTTGTTTATAAAAATTTAAGGCACTTTTGGACAGGTGCCTGCCGGGGATGCAGGATGCAGGATGCAGGGAAATCCCAGAAATGTTGCAGGGCCAAAAGGCACCAGCAGCAGCAGCAGCCTAAAATCCCATTTGTGCCCCCAGTCGGGGGGCCTTGGTGGTGCTTTATTTATGCAAAAATAACAAACAAGCAAAAGAGAGGAGCAACCAGAGAGAAAGAGACGAAGCGACAGCCGACAGAAGGGCCCAAATGGCGGGGCGAGTGGCTAAAAGCCTCAAACGTTGTCTGTGCTGCTGCCGGACATTGTCGCCGTGTTGCCTGCTGGATTATTCACAGCCGTTGAAAGTGTGCAATGAATGAATTTATGGGTTCTCCTCCTGCCATTCCCCTGCCCGCCCTCGGAGGGGTTTAACTGTGCAAAATGCATACAAATGTGGCAACGTTTGGGCATGTTATCAACATTTTTATTTGCGTCTGCTGTGTCTCTTTGTTGCCACTGCGATTTGGTTGCAACAAAACCCCTCCCTCCCTACCCGAAAAAAAAAAATAAACAAATTAAGTGAAGCGCGGAAGCGGAAGTGCAGACAGCGATGGCCATTAAGTGAACCCAGAGAGCCAGCAGGGCAAAGGGAAAAGGGAAAAGGGCAGGGGAAGAGAGTGGAGTCTCTGGTCTGTGGCAGGGATTGTCAACTGTTTAATATTGCACTTTGGTTACAAAATACTCACCTTTCGTCTTCTTTTCTGTTTTTCAGCCAAGGCCTCGAAAGTCATCCACTTGCGGAACATTCCAAACGAGTCCGGCGAATCGGATGTGATCGCTCTGGGCGTACCGTTCGGTCGCGTCACAAACGTCCTCGTGCTGAAGGGCAAGAACCAGGCGTTCATCGAGATGGCCGACGAGATGGCCGCCACATCGATGGTGTCCTGCTACACAGTGAATCCGCCACAGATGCGTGGACGCATGGTCTACGTCCAGTTCTCCAATCATCGCGAGCTCAAAACGGATCAGAGTCACAATGTGAGTATCCCCTTGTGGTGGAGATCGACGATCCTCGATCCTTCCAAATGCCGCATCAAAGAATGGAAATGAACCTCTTACTTGTGGCTTTGTTTCACTCTCCCACCTTCTATATATCTGTATATATTTCGTTTATATAGTTCTGCCGGTCTTAAGTGTTATTAATGTGGCAATTAAGTTTTGGGTCTAAAGAAATCTGCGATTTATATGCAAATTCTGAAACGGGACGGCACCGAATGTGATATGGGACGATACCCGTGCCCGTGCCCGTGCCCGTACGGTCGACCGAACCTCTCTGATTAATTACAGTTTCTGGGCAACTTAATTCCCATCCAGCCAGAAAGGAGAGCCCAGAGGATTCCCATCATAAATGCCCAGAGATCCACAGAACTACGAGTATCTCTGTGACCCACTGTTTGTTTTTGTTTGTGTTTGTGTTTGTGGGTGGGGGGAGGGGGAGTGGATTCTAAACCAATTTCTAATTTTAATTTCGTAAGCCACAAAGTCACTGACTGAAGTTTAAAAAGCTTTCAAATAAATACACATGGCCGCACACACACACACACACACACAGATACAGACACACACACACACACACGTGCCTGACAAAAGCAGTAAAATGCATAGTTTTTGGGGTTTTTTTGGGCAACCCCCCACCCCCCGCCCCCCGGCCATACATCCAGGATAGATACCGAATGGAAACCACACGCATACCAAAGCAAAGAGACAAACGAAACAGGACTCTCATACACGGACACGGAGAGGATATGCCAGCCAGCTGCTTAGCTCAAAGTCAAAAGCATATTTTGATTACTTAAATGAAAGTGGGTGCGGGGGGGTGGGGGCCCAAAGGAAAACCCCAAAGCGGCGTTGTCACCTTTCGGGGGCGGAGGGAGTGGGGGGTAGTGGCACCTGGTGGCACCCCCCATCCTTTTGATGGTTTTGTTGGTGTGCCCGCAAAGCAAACTACTTAAAAAGAGATCGTCGGCCGAAAAAAAAAGGTTAAGAGGCTGCAGCAGTGTGGCAAGGCAGGACCCAAGAGTGGCAGAGAGCGCCTGGAGAGCCTTAGGAGTAGGTGACACAGCAGCGTAGCAGCAACAACAATGGGGCAGGCCTCAAACAACAGCTAGACCAACACAATACAGTTACATTTCACTGATTACCTTTTGGCTGTGGTCCCCCTGTGTGTGTCTGTGTGTGGGCAGATTACTCTCTCTTGTTAACTACTAATCCTAGTAAAAGGCCTTGTTACCCCAACCCCAGGGCAGCCCCCCTCCCCTCCTCCCCCGCAGACAAGTCAGACGAGTGGAAAAGTCAACGCCGCTTTCCATAGTGGTTGTTGTTGTTGCTGCTCTAGTGGAAAATCTCTTAAAATGCATGAGAGGGAGCAGCAGCAGGGACACACAGAGGTTTAATCTTGTGTGGAAAGAGCCTGTCGCTGTCGCTGCCTGCCAACATATTTATACAATTTCTCATTTCATTCAACCCACACTCCACCCTCCACCCTCCCTTACCACCCTCCATTGTGGAACATGTCTTGTGTCTTGTGTGCTGTTTTTTTTTTCCCCCGTGCTGATGGTGTAACAGATTCTTCTTTTGCTTTCGGCCCTCTCGCATCTTAACAACTGTCTTCATTGGCTCCCCCGCGCGCCACACCGCCTGTCTTCTAGTTCTTGTCGTCGTGTGCCCCACCTGGTGGCAGGAGCATTCGCCTGATTGTTTGGCGACTCTTGACTGTTCCTTTATTTTGCCGCTTGCGTCATATTTCGCTGCTTGTCATTCGTTTGGTGTCTGCCGGTCTCCGGCTGCAATGTGCAGGGCTTCAGATATGATGCTGAGAGAAATTTAAGAAAACTGTACGGGAAAGTACAGCGAACAACATGGAGAGGCAACGCTTTTTAATTCGCTCGTTAGTTGTAGATTCCACCCCAAAAAATATAAGAATCAGTCGATTTCCTAGATACCGCCCTTGGCCACAAGGATTTGCCTGCTTTAAATTTGTGTAGCAACAGCAACAGCAGCAGTGGAAATGTTGTACCTCCACACAGAGGGACACAGAGAGAGAGAGAGACAAATCCAATGCATGGCCTTAAGGGATTTTAACCCCAGCACAAGAGCAAGGAGCACCGAGGGAGGGGAGGACACGAAACACGCACCTGAAGGCAAAGCTTCGACGACAGCAGCAACAGCAACAGCAGCAGCAAATCAGCAATACAGGATTTCCAAATCATCTCCTTCCTTGCCACACGCACACACATAAACATAAACATAGATACACACACACACACACACACAGAGAGGGAGAGGGAGGGAGAGAGAGAGAGCATAGCACAGCACATGTGAGATTTCAACGGCTGAGTGATTGCACGGTATAGAAAATAAAACAAATGGGAACCAAAGACGGGATTGGAATGGAAAACCAAGCAACAGGAATGAAAAATCCTGCAGCGCCTTGGCCCCCCCACTCCCACACAAACAAACACACACACTCTGACATTTATGTTGGCAATTTGGCAGTCAACCGGCAATGCTGCTGCTGCTGCTGCCTGCCTGCCACTGTGGCAGCCACTTCAGCTGCTGTTGCTGCTGCGTAACAGGATTCTAATATGTCATGTCTTTGGGATGTCCTTTCACCTTTGCCACGACAGCAGTGGCAGTGGCAGTGGCAGTACTCCTCCCCGGTACTCCCACCTCGGGCTTTTCCTCTGTCTCTATTTTCCTTGATGTCTCTTTTTTTGTGTGTAGCATCTTAGTCCGCCCTTCGCTGCTGCGGCGAACCTTGACTAAGATTCGCAGGAGCATGGCAGCGTGGCAGCATGGCAGTGTGGCAGTGTGGCAGCCCCGAAATGAAGATAAATGCACTGTGGCAAGTTCACGCGGCTACGACCACAACGAGCAACGAGCTGCCCGCAAAAACCCAAGAGCTACTCCGACCCCACAACCTCCAAACCCGACCGACCCCAAAGGTCCGCCCCAGCGTTTCCTGTATCTGTATCTCTGTCTATCTGTGTGTTTTGTTTAGTGGGTTTCAAATTTGACATGTGATTGTTTTGTCCCTGTTGCTGTCTCTGGGCTCTGGGTGTGCTGCCACATCTGTTGCCGCCTTTTCCCTGGGTCTATGCGTGAGAGGGGCCCAGGGATTGTTGGGTAATTTTGATAAATTAATTTTTGAGCTTCTGGCCTCTCTTTGAGGGAAAAAAGGGTTGACAGGCACTTGGGGAAATGGGACACCCAGAAACCCAGAAACAGAATTAGATTGAAACAAAGTCCCGAGTCTCCTGTGCAACATTTGGCATGCGCCTAAAAGGATTCATTAGATTTGCCCACAACTGATTAATCGTCCTTCGGCTGTCTCCCCGAATGGCCGTCGAAGGCTGGAGCGCGCGTTCAAGTGCGAACAGTAAATGCAGGTAATCATCCTAATTGGCACTTGCCACAGTCCGGCCCCCCCTCCCCAAACCAGCCCGTCCTCCAGGCCGCCGCATCAAACGCACAATCTCCCAGAGAAGTGCAGTTCCCCCAAAGGTGTGTCCTGTGCAGGCCCGAGTCCCGGCCGTGGCTGTATCCATGTGTCCTGGCTGTGGCAGCTGCTCGTTGCCCCCCTGGTTTTAGGGGGCTTGGGTTGCCTTGTAATTAAATTAAATTGCCGGCTACAGAGTGCAGCATTTTACTGTGAAATTCTAGAACAGGAATAACATAAACAAATGGCGAATTGCAAATGAAAGGCGCAAAAAAGTCCAGTGATGGACAGCAATTGTCAATTAATGGATGGCATATCCGATCCGACTACGAAGGGGCAAAATTAGGATGGAACACGAAGGTGGGATTAGTTTTCACCACAATTGACATTTGTGGGTGGAAAGGGGTGGCGGGGGGGGGCCCGAGTTGGAGGCCAAACTAATACAAATGTCAAGCGATTAAGCCACAAAAGGGATCAAACTGATTAGCAAAGGCTTATCACAGCCACAGCCACAGAGAGAGAGAGAGAACGAATGTCCTGGATATACGAGTGTATGGGGAATATAGGATATTTAGATGCAGGCGCCATTTGATTTGGTGTTAATAATATGAGCTCCCCCGATGGCTCAGGGCTCAGCGGAGACGGAGACAGAGACGGAGACCTCAATGTTTTATTTAATTTGCTGCCTGCCTGCCTGCCTGTCGTCCTGACAGCCCGTCGTCGTCGTCGTTGTCGAAGCCGAAGCTGATACTGAGGCTTATAAGGCCTTTTCCTTTTGGCACGCTATTTGTCTAACTCTCAGGCGTGTGCAGTTAAAGGATTTCGACGGGGCAAATAACTTCACATATGCCAACGCAGCTCGTATCTGTGTATCTCTGTGTATCTTTGTATCTGTGCGCTCGTTGTTTATTTTTCTATGCATGGCTTGTGTTTTTCTTTGCTGTTTTCCCATTTTATTTTCACGTTTACTTTTGCGCCTCCATCCTCAAAGGAGGAACTCGCAGCAGCAGGAGAAGTAAGCTAATCTTATTGTTTTCCCAACAACAGAAGGAGCAACAGGAGGCAGCCAGGCCTCCCCGCTGATCCTTTGAGTTATGCGGAGGATGCAGGAGCTGTATTTGCTTATACTTGTAGCTTGTAGCAGGCGAAAGCTTTTTGCCATTTTGATTGGTGACGTGTTGAAAATGGATTTAAATTACATTGTTTCACACACTCGCGTGTCGTGCCGCGGAGTACCTTGGAGTACCTCGGAGTATCTTGGAGTACGTGAGCGAAGGGCCCGACAACTGTGTGGGAAATGGCTCCTCCTCCTCTATATCTCTCTCTCTCCCACTCTCTCTCTGTGAGGCTTCATGCACTGACTTTTCCTACAGCTAGAATGTCAATGTTTTCATTGAATTGATTAGTTTTCTATTACGGTTTGCCCCAAAATGCATGTTTGCCTTTTTCCCGTTTCCCGTTTCCCTTTTCCTTTCTTTGTTTTTCTATGCCCGCCGTGTAGTAATATTTACTTTGTTTTTGGGCAAGGCAGCGGATTTTCCTGCTTTGCGTATTTATTTATGGACTTTGGCTCTGAGTCCCTCTCGAAGCCAAAAAGGCTTTTAACACATTTTACGTGGTTTCTATTTTCGTTTGCCTTTTGCATAAATAAGACAAATATTGTTTTGTTTTCACTGTAACCGCTTCATGCACTTTGCACAAGTTTCAGTCAAGCTTCCTTCTGGCTTTGGTATCCTCTCCTCTCATCTCCTCCGCTTTTGACCATAAAAACCACGCAGCATCAGCAGAAAGGGGCAGAAGGTGGAAGGGGGGGACTGTTGTGGCAAGCAGATAAACGACTCGCTCTGTCGTTGGTGGGCAACCGCAGCAAAGTAATACATAATCCAGAGCTCAGCTTTAAAACTTAACTACAGAACAGAACCACCTCATAACTTGTCGGAGTGCGAGGAGTTGTTGCCAAAAAAAGTTTACACTTTTGCAGCTTTACGCTCGTGGTTCTGGCCACGAAAAGGCCAGCAGCTCCTTGGCGAACTTGCCACGCATGCAGTGGCAGTGGCAGTGGCAGTGGTTGCAGCAGGAAGCTGTGGCCAAGAAGCTGTAGCTGCTTTACTTCTTAACTTGGCCCACAGCACTTAAGCGCGGCCAAGTGCTCGCTTGACTGAGAGGCAACGACGACGACGACACTTGTGCCCTTGCCCCCAAAAAGGGCTCTGTGCTTCATGCAGTTTAAAGTGTGCCGCCGCCGACTCTGCCTCCTCTCTCGAGGAGAGCCCAAGACGCTGAGGCGGCACTCAGTGTGACATTGCAATGAAAATAAACTTTCCGCCCAAAAAAAAAAAAGGGGGGGCGGGAAAAGGGGGAAACAAAAATATTTATGCAAAACTTCAGGCGAAAGGCACCTTCGATATTCTTTGGCGCCTGTCCTCCGCCGCCCAGCCATTCGCTGGCTTTATTTCTTATGCAAAAAAAAAGGAAAGGCACCGTCGACAAAGTGTCACATCAGAATCGTAGAACAATTGCTGCGAAAAGTTTTGCTCTGCGAATATTTCGAGTAGTTTTGGAGATTTCTATATTTTGTTCGGGCTCGGATTGGTTGCTAATAGCGCTGCCACTCGGCGGGGGGGGGATGTACCTCTGTAGTTTTCGGGCGGACATATGTCTCCTTTGTGTGGATTTTCCCACCAGCAACGGGGTGCGATACGATCGATAAATGTGCTTATCAGTTGCCTGATACTTTTAGCTTATCAAAGCATTTTGGTTTATCAAATGCCGCATTATCGCACGGAAGGATGGCGGCGGCGGCGGCGGCGCGGCTTCTCGGTCATATTAAATTATAACAATGTGGTGGTGGTGGTGTGTGTGGGTGTGTGTGTGCCTGTGTGGTTGCTTGTGCATGGGTATTGGTATTAGTTGGTGTTTGAATACATATCTAATCAATGCCACATTCCACGCACACTACGAACACCGACAATGCCAAGAGGAAACACACAATTGACTCATTAACAGGCAAAACCGCGACAAGCAAAGACCGACGCAAACACACAGATACATAATCATACTCCACACATACACACACACACACAGACGGGTACCGATTTGCTTTGTTTAATGATGTTGCTGGTTGTGGTTGCCACCAGCCCCCCCAAACCCCAGCCCCTAGCCCCCAGTCCTAGTCCTAGTCCTGTGCCTGTTTTGGAGTCCAGTCGCCAAATGCTGTCAGATAATTAGAATACCTACGACCAACACTACTCGTACACCCAGAGAAAACTAGGGCCATGATAGTGAAATATTTAATAAATTAAAAAAAAATATATTTTCCAAAAATTTATTTTAAATTGTTTTTAAATCAGAGTGATTTCCATTTAAATTCCTAATTTTTGTACTTAATAACTGAATATTTTATTGCCATTTATAGATGGTTGTGAGGCCATTTTTCTCTGAGTGTATGCATGCCTCTGGCTCGGATGGCGGTTATTATAAAGCCATAAATAGCTACAAACTGTCTGGAAGTTTGACCATTCTCCCAGCCCCAGGATGGGGGCCAGCCCCAGTGCCAGTTCAAGTTCCATTCTCCGTCCTTTGGTGGATGTTGTGTTTGTCGTCAATGGAGGAAGGCTATGCACAATTATCGGAGTACTTAAACGCCTGGCAATTGCCCACTTGACAGCTAGTTAATGTTAACCAAGTTTAAACCAAGGGCCAAAAGGAAAGCGCACACACACACACACGAGTGGGAAAGCAAGAAATAGATGGGCAAAACGCTTCTCAACAATTACATTACAATTTTTACACAATCAACGTCATCGTCATCATAATAATCAGGCAAAGTGAAGTATCAAATTACAGCAGCGGCAGACTCCAACGCCAACCCCGGGATCCCACAGGCATCTCGAGGAGGAGGAAAGGCAATCGAAGATGAAGAAGCCGCATCATCGTTGCCTCATAGATGGCGTAGATGGGGCAGGGGCAGGGGCTAGGGCTAGGGCTATACATTCCACATACGACACGATACAGCGATACGGCGTGTCTAGCCACGCACACAGAGCAAAGAACATGCCACAGCACAGAGCACAGAGCTCAGCGCACAGCGTACAGCACTCTGGCAATTCTAATCAATTTTTATTATTTTTACAAACTTTGGCAGGGCCATAGCCCACAGCCAGAAGCAGGCCCACACAGGCAGGGGCCACAGCCAGAGCTCACGTCGTCCTTGTCTTTGTTTCGCCTGCCAGAGGAATTTATCTAGGAGGAAGGCAGCAACAAATAGCACGCCTGGGGAGGATTGACGATGGCAATGGCGACCAGAGAGGTTTTCCTTCGCTTTCCGCTCTCCACTTTCCGGGCTTTTCCTCCTGTTGCTGCTGACAAACGCACAAAAAAAAAAACGCGTCGCAAAGGACGAACGATAAGGCTCGATGGGGTGGGTGGCCAGGAGGGCAGGTGGGCGGTCGAATGTGTTTACGTTATGATTTTCGGAATCAAAATTCAGCACGAATAGGAATAAATTTACCTCCGAATGTCATTAAATTGTTTTCCGATAGAACGTGTATATTTCCACGCAAGAAGTTTTTCTCTTTTCCTTCCTAAGAGCCTCGTCTGGCAGCCACCCATCTCTGCGTCTCCTTCATCATCCTCGTCAGCGGCAGACTCCTGTCTCCACCTCCGTCCCCCCCCTAGAGCTTCCTTTTATTATTACGATACTTGATATTATTGATTTTGATTGAGATTTATGTTGGCTTGGGTCCCTCCTTCCTGTATGCTTCGTTCGCTTCCTTCAAACCATCGTTTAGCATATTCCTGGCTGTGTCCTGGTTGTGTCCTGGTTGTGTTCTTCCCTTCTACAAGTACAAGCCATCCAAAAAAAAAGAAGAAAACTTGTCGGTTGCTGCATAAATTTTGTGCAATGCAAGTTCTCCTTCTGCTCTCTCCCTTTCGCTCCTTTGATTAATGCGCAAAAGTTTTGGCGCCTTTAACTAATAAAAGTTTTCCGGGTAGTAAATTGACTCAACATCTTTATCATCTTTGTTCGTTGTTCTTCCTTCTGCTTTCAGAACTCGGTGGGGCAGAGCGACTACCGCATCCAGTCGCCGGCCGGCGGCTCTCCGCTGCCCCTCTGCGCGGCCAATGCCACCAGCAACAATGCCAACAACTCCGGCGACAGCAACAGCAGTGCCGTGGGCATCTTGCAGAACAACACCAGTGCGGTGAATGCCGGGAACAACACGAACGCCGCCAGTGCCGCCGGCGGACCCAACACCGTGCTCCGGGTGATTGTCGAGTCGCTGATGTATCCGGTCTCGCTGGACATATTGCATCAGATATTCCAGCGGTACGGCAAGGTGCTGAAGATCGTCACCTTCACCAAAAACAATTCATTCCAGGTGAGTGTTGAGCCCCGCCCCTCCTTCAAAGGATTTGCCAGTATTCACTCGCTCTCTGTCGTTCCCCTTTAGGCCCTCATCCAATATCCGGACGCCAACTCCGCCCAGCACGCCAAGTCCCTGCTGGACGGACAGAACATCTACAACGGGTGCTGCACGCTCCGCATCGACAACAGCAAGCTGACGGCCCTCAACGTGAAGTACAACAACGACAAGTCGCGCGACTTCACGAATCCGGCGCTGCCGCCGGGCGAGCCGGGCGTCGACCTGATGCCCACCGCTGGCGGCCTGATGAACACCAACGATCTGCTGCTGATCGCCGCCCGCCAGCGGCCCTCCCTAACAGGTGATAAAATAGGTAACACGAACGGAACATTTTCCCGATTTTCTATCATTTATGTTTTCCTAAGAGCTTCACACACACACAGAAACACTGTATACACACACACACACACACACACACACACACTAGATATCTATGCTTTGTTTCAGTCTTTTTTCTGGCTTTACACTTGCTATCGATTCGTCTCTAGACCGTAGAGCTTAAGTGGCATGCAACAACATTGCACAGCACATGATTGGACCCTCAGACTAACACTCGATCTCTATCTTTGTCTTGCAGTCAATGGATTGGGTGCTCCTGGTGTCCTGCCACCGTTCGCCCTGGGCCTGGGCACACAGCTCACCGGCGGCTACAGCAACGCCCTGCCCAATCTGGCCGCCTTCTCGCTGGCCAACAGCGGGGCCCTGCAGACCACCGCACCGGCCATGCGCGGCTACTCGAATGTATTGCTCGTCTCGAATTTAAATGAGGAGGTGAGTGGCAACAGTCTGCGTTTTTTTGGATAGATCTAGTCTACGTTTAAGTAGTCCCGAACCGCTGGCAGGGCTCTCCTTTGGGTGCTCCCTCCCCCCCTCCCCCACCACCCCTACTCTATTTCACATTGAAATACGATATATTTATGCGTAAAGTCTTTCAATTAGTTTGCCTTTCATGTTTGCGTAAATACCATTCCATTTTCCAAATTTGTCGCATATTTTATTTGCATTTTAATTTTAAAATCCTTTGACATTTTTTTCCACGTCTTTTCTCGGTTAAGCAAATACCAATAGTGCGCGGCAGAGTGCGTTTATTTGATTTCTCGCACTTCACACAAGTTTTAATATTAACTTTTAAATAAAAAATATATCAAATATAAATTAATATGTATGCAATCCTGCTTTGGGCCAGAGAGACTCTTTTTCGGCTCTTTATTTTCGCTCTCTCTCTCTCTCTCTCTGGTCCAAGGCCTGATCTGATCTTAATTCATTCTGTAATCTGTATTTTATCATTGATTTCTCTACTGTTTATCGTTTACTTTTGTTTGTATTTTTATTTGTAATACACCTAAAACGAATCTCTCGCTAACTGACGACAAAACTCTCTATTTTCTCTTTTTTCTCTGTAGATGGTCACGCCTGATGCTCTCTTTACCCTCTTTGGTACGTCTGCACATAAAAACAAAACAAAAAAACCAAAACCAAAAAATAAACCGCAATACTTTATTAATTTTTATGTTTCCGTTGTCTTGTGGGCGCAGGGGGGCAGAGATGGATATCGTAGAACTCGTTCCAAAGTATCTCTTAGCTCTCTCTCTCTCTCCCTATCTCACTCTCTCCCTTTGTAGCCCTCTACCACCTCTGACTCTATCTCTAGCCGTACACAACGTGTCCCCCATATATTTACACTCCTTGAACAATTTATAAGTAGTTTACTTGATTATTCATTGAATTTACACTGTACTACGGACCGAGAGTCGAGTGAAATGTCTGCCCAAAGGCCAAAAATAAAGAAAACCAAAAATTCACAGTGGCTGCTGCTCTCCAGGTCTCTCTCTCTCTCTCTCTGTTTCCGCTTCCGTTTGGCATTTACGCCATTTACGTGCAATCAGCAAAAGTGCCATGAATTATTTATATGTGTGGGGGCAGGCGGAGGAGCAAGAGGGAGGCTGATGGTGGACAGGGGCAACAAAGCAATAGCTGACAAAAAAAAAAGTGCGAAGAGCGGCACAAAAAACGAGCGGAACATGCAACGGTGGCTCATAAAATGCATCTGCCAGCGGAGGTGTCCCCCCCCAACTCTCATCTCAGAGAGCGATCGAAACAATCTAGGAATAGGGTTAGCCCAAAGCCAATAATCTCCCCCAGGAGTTGCTGGATTGTGTTCCTCGATCAGGCCATAAAGCCCATTTGAGTGGGGTTTCGGGGGCTGGGCGGGGGGTAGCATAAAAAGTGCATGCACTGTGCCAGTATTTATTGTATTGCCAAATGGAAAGCGACCGGCCAAAGCCAGCAACAAATGGCTTTCTAATAGCTTTTTGCCAGCTGCAGGGGCCAGCAAATCCATCTGGCTCCAGCAGCTCGAAATTGAAATAGTTGTGGGTCCAGTTGGCAGTCCCTCTGACGTTTAGTCAGTCATAAGTTCTGCTTACATATTGTAAAACAATGAAAATACCATTCCACTGCAACGTCATATACATATATTAAAAACGGAACAGGGAAGGGGCATTCCGACCCATGCTTCTGGCAAAAGGCAACAAGTGAAACCGCACTCGGGGCTAGGAGCGGCACCCACTCGGGCTCCTTCTGCACCACTTGTGCATCCGCTTGTTGCTTCTACGACACACGCTCTTCCTCCTGCCAAGAGAGTGTCTGGCTGTGTCTGTGTCTGTGTCCGTGCCTGTGCCTGTGTAAAATTACATGAATTAAGTGTGTGCTCGTGGCTTGGGCTCTCTCCGCTCTACGCTCTACGCTCGTCCCATTGTTAGGCTGCGGCCCAGGAGCCCCCGGGGCCAGAGTGTGGGCTAAAATGCATGCACAAAACACATGCTTTAACATGTGCTCATCCTGCCACACACACACACACTGCCGCAGTGGCAGCACAAAAGATTGAGTGCGGAAGTGCATAGCTATAAAAATGTCCATTTATTTAGTTATCATTGCGCTTGTTGCTGTCGCCATTGTAGCTCTGTGTCTCTCTCTGTGTGTGTGTGGTCTGTCCTGCTCCTTCTTCTACCTTCCATGTTCCACCTTCCACCTTCTACTATATATACGTACATATATCCTCCTTTTATTCCACACACAATCGCAGTGTGTTGTAGTTTTTGCTGGCTTTTTACAATTGAAATAAAATTTACTTGTGACTTTTCGTAGTCGGTTCGGCTGCTTCCTTGGCTGGCTACGAGTCGGAGGGTTCTGGGATTCTGGAGCTCCTCTGTCTCTTTGCTGGTTTTTGCCTCGTCTGTTGTCTGTCGTCTGTTTGCCAAATGAATTTAACTAACTTTGTAAAGTTAATGGGGTTTGCTGTTTGAATTGCTGTGTCCCTCCCTCCCTCCCTCCCTACCTCGGTCTTGTGGGTGTGTGCGATGTGGCTGGTTTTATTATTTTACAGGATTTCCACTTGACTTTTCACTTGCGCCTGGCCCTGGCTATGGCTGTGGCTCTGACTGTGGCTCAGCATTCGTCCGTTATGTACTTGATTTAATTACCAAAATACATCGATTGTGCAAGTTTTTGTTGAATGTACGTATCTGGGGGCCATCTCTCTCTCTCTCTGCAGCCGAGTGTGGCGCATAATTGCAGCATAATGGATTTTGTTGCCGCAACAGAAACAAGAACCCAACCTCCAGCCCTCCCACAATGCCACAGTTCTCTGGTGTATTTTTCGAGTGTGTGTGTATGCACAATGCCAGGACTCTCAGAGGAGGGGGAAGAAGCAGCAACAATGTTAAGTCTCTCCCTCTCTGGCTCTCTCTGTGACTACCTTTGTCTCTGGTGACACAAAACGGTTTGTTTGTGGCAACACACACACACACACACAGACTCACCCATACAGACACACACATGTGAATGCGGCTCTCATCCTTCGAGAGGACCCTTTGTTTGCATGCAAATGCATTTAATTTGAGTTTAAATACCCAAATATAAACTTTTGCCAAACAAACGCAACCGCACCGCAGGAGTCCAGGAGGGCAGAAGGGCAGAAGGGTCAGGGGGCGGGTCAGTGGGGGCTGCAGCCAGGCACTGGCTCGCTCCAGGACTGGGGTGCAGTAATCGGTCGTTGGTTTAAGCCGATTGCCTTAACCTGGCCCTCGTTTGCCTTTGATTTATATTTACGACGCACAAATTGCATTGCATTCTGTCAGCAGTTTGGCAGGGGAGCGGAGGAGGGGGGGAAGGGGCGGCCTTATCGCTCGGAGTAAGCAAAAATTTGCCAAACGTATTAATTGCTTAAAAAGTGTCCGTTGTTTGTCGATTCGGGGGATTGGGGTCTGGCGCAGACAGTCTTTGCGGGGCGGGACTTAGGGCAACTGAGCCACAGGAAAGCCGATCAGCAGACTGCTTAGTCGGGTGCAACAGCAGGGGCTCTCCAGCAGGAGCTCTCCAGCATCCTGTGGCAGCTGCCAGTGCACTGCTAATAAAGCTTAGATTGCTGATTAAACGCTCCAAAGGAGAAGGAGCAACAGCTCCAGCAACAGCTCCAGCAGCAGAGAAAGAAGAAGCAAGAGTAAGATACATCATACGCACCGTTGCACAGCCAGAACGAGAACGAGAAGAACGATAGAGGGCATGGCAAAGATGTCGATAAGTTGAACGTTAAGCGTATTATTATTGGCCTTCTTTCCAGCCAAGGCGAGAGCCAACGAAGTGCCAATAGATTTAGATAAACTTGTTCGCCAGCCAGCGTGTAATTGACGGCATCTGTCCCGGCCCCTTTCGCTGCCCCCAGACAGGAGTGGGCCAGGACTCGGGCTGGAGTCGGGCAATCAGCCAAATGGCAAGCTAAAATTTTATGTAATAACCTTTGAATTTCCAAGTAGCTAAGCAGACACGGGACAGACAGTGGCACAGACACTTAAGAGGCGGGTTGTACGACAAACAAGCGACTGGCAACTGGCAAGTGGCAAGTGGAGAGCGGCATAGCGGCAAATGGCAAATGGCAAACGGCTGCTTTTGTTATGTTAATGGCAACACGCAGGAGGGGCACGTAACAACAATTTCCACATGTGAGGCCGAGGCACGGCCAAGGCGGAGGTGGCAAATTTTGCACTTCAAACATGCCCCAAGCTCAAAGGCGCTAAGCATTCTGGGGGGGGGGGGGGTGGCATGGGGCAGGGCCATTGTGCGGTTCGCTGCTTGCTCACCTGAAAGCTGTTTGCATGCCAAATAATAAGAGTGCCACGCACCGCCCGAGACAAACAAGGCACTTCAAACGGCAGCGCGTTTAGATTGATCTGGCCATCAGTGGCACACAACAAAAAAAAAAAAAAAGCACACACGGAAAACCCAGGAAAAGTTTGGCCCCAAAAACCCTTTCGGGTGCCCAGGCGGCAGACAGACATTTTATTAGTTTTGACAGCGCTTTGTTGCCTACGCAGGAGAGGACGGAGGACTCAATCGAGACCAGGCCCAGGCCCAGGACCCAGGGGCTCTCTGGGGCATGCTCTTTAGACACTTGACACATGCCGCTTAGGCTGTCAAGCATTCAATAAAGTCCCTTCCTCACTCAAGAACCACCCAAACACACACACATCCATTCCGATTCGATCTGGAGATCTAGGAGGATGGAATTGGGTTGGTTTGGATTGGGGAGTCCCTCCAGTTTTTGCATAACAATAAAAGAAAACTTAATCAGTCTGGGAAACAGGGCAATCCACACAGCCATCGACATATGTTCTGGCTGCTGTAATCCGCTTACGTAATTGTAATGGCGTGATAAAAATTTATATGATTGCCGAAAATATGGCGGAAACGTGTTTAATTGAATTTTTATGCGTTTAGCGAGTAAATCCTTGCTGCGTGATTTCCTGTGTGTGCGCCAAATAATTTCATAAAATTTTATGCGCTACATGTTGCGGCAAAAATGCAATTTGATAGAGTGCCCGCCCGCCGGTACAAACGGAATATCAATGCTTTTCCCATCAGACGGGAAATCGTTTTAGTTGCGAAAAGGTGACAAACAGCCCACGTGATTAAATGGAAGAAACCGCACGGAATTTAAATTTAATTTCTGCCATTAGATGGCTCTCTCGGTAATGGATAGATGCCAAGGATAAAGTGGGAGAGAGTAATCATATCCCCATCGATCTCTGGGCGGCCACAAAACTTTATAGACTCTCGGGCTAATGTGCCAGCACCAGCCGCATATCTCTTCATCTAAAATATGCTCAAGCACACGACTAATGGGCCATCTGGGAGTCGGCGTCGCTGTCTGCATACGTTAGTGTCGCGCAGCCGAAAAAAAACGCCCGAGAAGGAATAAAAAAAAGCAGAGACCTCGAGGCAGCCGCAATGCCAGTGCAAATATAGCCGATAATAAATTATTATCAAGTCTGTCGGATGCCGTTTCTGCTCTGCCCTGCCTGCCGCCGGGTGGTTTCGGTTCGAGGCACTTTGCATGGCAACCGGCAGCTTCTCATACGCCCCGTTGGACGTCAAGTTATGCTGGTGACTGGTGCAGCAGCAGCAACAGCAGCAGCAGCAACAGAGAGAGAGGGAAAGGGGGAGAAGGAGAATGAAGACCTGGCATTCAATACGCTCCACTGCCAATACCTGCATATAGCACTTGGTCCCAGGTCTGGCCTGCCTTTCTTATTGCCAGCAATTGTTGCTATGAAATTTTCTGGCAAAACGAAATTTTTCGGTGTTTGGCATAAGTCAAGTTAGCAGTTTACGCTGCAGAGGATGCCCTGCCACAGGAGCTGTGGCCAGAGCTGGAGCTGGCGCTGTAGCTGTAGCTGTAGCTGTAGCCAGTCAGTCAGTCAGGTAGCCAGTCGTCTGTATAAAATGGATTTACTGCCAACTGTTGAACTGTGTGTCCTGCTCCTCGCTGCTGGCTCCTGCTCCTCCCGGGCACACTATTTACGAGTGCGAGTACTACCTGCATTTCCATTGCTACTTTTGTAACTTGTTAGCGCACCGCTCGCTTCGCTACGCTTCGACTGGCTGACGGGCTGCCGGGCTGCTGGCTGCCCCTCACTTTTATGGCCACATTGCTTCCCAAGTTTTAACTTCCTTCTTTTTTCGTGTTTTCGTGTGGATCGGACTACTGCGAGTAGTTGAAAATTTACTTTGCGCATTATTCGATTTGTTGTCTTGGGCAGCAGCGGCAGCGGCAGATGGAGCGGGGCGGGGGCGGGGACGGGTGCGGGGGCAGGTCCTGCACTTTACATTGTTTGCTTTGGGGCTGCCCTTGCGACCCCTGGCCGAACCCTGGCAACTATTTTTTATGCTTGATGGCAATTTGCGCTCTGCTTCAAATTTGCCGCTGATTGGCTCCACATGGTTGAAGGGGCCCCAGAGGGTTGCGGAGCACCCAAGGGCCAATGGACCGACCTTCGGGCAGCTGTCAAAGCAAAAGTCCAATGACCAATCCCAGGAATAACAAGGGCCACCCACCACTGCCTCTGCCTCTGCATCCCCAAATACTTAAATTCTTAAAGTACGTGTCCGACTCTTAATGGAGCTCCGACTCGGGGCTCCTGGCTTCCCGGGCTCTCCGAGGTCCCCCGCATATTGCACAGTTTTGTGGCGTAAGTAAGGTCGTAAAATACAATTCAATAACGCGTTGGACTGCGCCGAAAAGTTGCCCCTTCTTGTTGCATGCACACCTTTTGCCTGACAGCGCTGTAAAATCTGTGGCATGCTGCGGCCTTAAAACGGGATACGGGATACGGGATACGGGCACGGGCACGGGCCGTGGAAGATGAAGCCGGAGACGATGGCTGAAACTGCAGCTCTCTGGCTGGGAGTCGGGAGTAGGTATTGAAGCTCGTAAAAAAGAGCGGAGCAAACTTATTGAGCTAGTTATGAGTTTCCTCGTACATGATACTAACGGCTTCGCCCACGGCAATAATGCGAGTGCCAGCCACAGACGCGGCGGAAGGAGGGGTGGCAGGCCAGGGATAGTGCCAGCGGATATCTTCCTGTATATGTTATGGCTTTTTGGTGGCGTGTAAAACTTTTGCCGCGGCCGCAAGCTGTCCGAAAAAGCACTCCTCCCACAGCAGGAGGAGCCGTTTCCTTTGGTGGGAGGCTGAGCACGGGGGTTCCTTTAGCAAGGACACTTGAATCATGATGTCAACCATAAAGAATTTGTCATTAGTTGTGTCCCCATCCAGCAGCAGCAGCTACAATCTTTCTCCCTCTCTTGACATTCAAATACTGGCATGACGACACTCGTTTAGTTTTAGCGGCAATGCAATGAAATTAGATCCGAGTTCCGAGATACTTGTGTACCCAGCCAAGCTAATAATCATCCTGAAATGTTCTTCCGCAGGTGTATACGGCGATGTGCAACGTGTAAAGATCTTGTACAACAAAAAGGACTCGGCACTCATACAGATGGCGGAGCCCCAGCAAGCATACTTAGGTAAGTCCACACTCAAACACAGACACACACACACACACACACACCACCTCAAAAAAAAGAACGAAATGAAAGTAATGAAAAATCTGAATCCGATTCTGAATCTGAATCTGAACCATCCTCGACCCAGCAGCTGTGGAAAAGGGTAGGGGGTGGATGGTGCTGCTGGGAAAAGAGCAACTGCAATTTGCAGCTTGTTTAAAATGAAAATTCCAGCAACATGAAATTCCAAACGGGGGTGCATTCCTTTGGCAACCGTAACCGTTGGAGCTGATGATGATGCTGCTACTGCCATTTCCTGGAAATGCAGCAAACAAAATGTATTAATAATAAAAATTGTTAAAGCGAAAGAGCTGGCACAAGAGGATGCCCACAAAGAGCCGCAGCCAGAGTCAGAGCTGGAGTTGGAGCCGGAGCTGCCTCTGAAGCCACACGGCCATCGGCCATCGGAGGAGGACGAGGACGAGAGCGATGGCTGGCCGGGCGCATAAATGAAATTTTATAAGCGCTTTATTACCAGCGTGTGCCTGTACGGTGGGCAACACCTGGTCCACATCCGCATCCAGACCAGAAGCTGGACCCCATGGCGAGACCCCAAAGGCAACAAAGGATCTTCGCCTGTGTTACGGGCTGCTCGGCGAAACATGCCAATCATTTTATTGCATTTATTTGTGTGCACTTTGCCATTGTCAGGCGTCTGGCGGGTGGCTGCTGGCTGCTGGCGGCTGGCGGGCCATTTCTGTATTCGCATTAAGCGAAATGAAAGTCCTCCTCCTCTCGCATCGCGATGCGTTCAGAGCAACCAACCGACGTGCCAAATTCCACTTTATTACAAAAACAGAAGCGGCAGGAGCGGCAGGAGCACCTAGGGGCAGTGGCAGTGGCAAGGCGATTGAAAGTGCCGGGCGATGACAGTGCGCTGACAGCGACACCTTTCTTTTTCAGTTTCGATTTGGTTTTATTCCATTTAACACGCCACATCTCCCTCTCGGTCTCTCTCCCCGCGACTCATTGTTCTTCTGTCTTTCGTTTGTTCGTTTGTTTTATTTATTCATTGGAAAAATAACTCAAAAGCCGTCAAAGTGCCCACTGGGGCCCCCACTTCGCTCTTTTGAATTGAAAATAACTGAGGCGGTTGGCCAGGACAACCAATCTTCGTTATCCCAGGCTGCTGTTGAGCACTTAAAGTGCTCTAATTAAGGCAATAATAGGGTGAAACAGGGCCAGTGTCGGCCGGCATTAGCTGCTTATGCTCGATGAAGGCTTATAAGCCAGGAGCAGGTTCAAACGGACAGACAGACAGAGAGCCATAAGCTGCTTTGGGCCCACAAAAGTATGCTATGCCAACTGCAGGACTCCCAATACGCCATACACTCACTGGCATTAATCGCTCGCACACATGTAATTTATCAATGATATTTTCTGTCACGACTCGGATGTCGCTGCTGCCTGCCGCCTACAACGTGCAACCTGCTGCCTGCCGCCTCCTGCTGTTAATAAAGTTTAAATACATTTAATCTTCTCAATAAATGCAATGCCCGATCGTAGCGACGGAAATTGCCAGCAAATTGCACGGCCAGAAAAACGTAAGCTACTGCATAATGAATGCCAACAACTGTTTATTGATTTAAATGGAAATAAAATAAGTGAATGGGCGGGCGGCTGTCAAGGGATCGAATCGGAGCATCCCAGCCAGCATCCGGATGCCACAGGCAGCTACCCGGCGGCCCTTAGGGTACGGCATTCCTCGACCCACGAGAACCGCAAACTATTTTTGCCAGCTTGTCGCCAACTGCTCATCCCCCATCCCCCAACCCCGTCTCCTCCTCCTCCTCCTCTGCGTGCCGTGTATATTCAATGTTGCGTTAAAAATATGCTTTGTGCTGTACTCAATTAAATTTTTAATTATCATTATGCAAACATGCACATCCGACGCATATTCTGTGGCCCCCCACACCATGCCTGGCCCCTGTTTCATCCCCACGCCTACCTTGTGGCGCATTCCTTGGCTCCCAGCTCAAACGCATTCCCCCCCTTTCAGGGTTTCTTTCTTAATTATTTGTGCATGAATTTTCAGAGGAATAGAGAGAGGGCTAATAAGCAGCAGGTCGCTTGAAAATGCATTGCAAAATGTGGGCTATTTCTGCCTTTGTGCTACTCGGCGTATGCGTAATGTTAATTAAATTTGTGCCAAAATTTGACGGAATGCAAAACCACAGAATGCCACCGGCTGCCACTGATAAAACTACGAAGCAAACAGAAAATGCCAGCAATGCCTGCGATGACGGAAAAAATGTTTAGCGGCCAAAAACCAGAGCCAGTCAACTGTTTGACCAAACAAGCAAATTATTGTACTAAACTAGGAGGAGGTCCCAGTCCACCCGTCCACCCGTCCCCCAGGGCTAGAGCACACACACACACACACACGTGGAGAAATGGGAGCCCGAGGGCATGGGAAAATATTAATGGGAGTGCGGCAGCATATAGACTACTAATGTGGCCGCCAGGTCTGCCAAATGGCAAACACTTCCGCTCCGCTCGGCTCTGCTGTGCCGTGGCTCCTGGACACCAGGTAGCAGTCTGGAAGGGAACGGAGGATGGCGATGGGGGATGGAGAGTGCGCACTTATGCACTCATAAAATATTAACAAATTCATTCGTTACTTTGCCCAAAACTCTCGCCAACTCCAACAAACAAAGACGATTACCGACAGCCCAGGAAACGGGAGCTGGGGAGCAGGGAACTCGAGGCATGAGAATCAGGGAACAGCAGCTGTCCAGGGTCACCCGCGCACACCCACACCCACACCCACACCCACACCCACTCATGCATAGGAAAGTGTCTCGTAAGGTGCTGTGCGTTATGCCATGAGAAGTGTGTGGGGGGGGAGGAGCCTGTCCTGGGGTCTGGGGTATGTGGCAGTCCAGTCCCCACAAAATACGGCTACAATTGCACACTCAGCATACGAATTACAGCGTAAAGGCGCAAAAAACTTTTTGTAAGTGAAGTCAACAGCAAAATGGGAGACGACAGGGGAGGAGAAATGGGCAGGAGTGGAGGCCAGAACGATATAGAATGGACACGGAGACACAACTCGGCCGAAACAAAGTGCGACAGCAATCAGAAGGCAAAGACAGAGGCAAAAATAGACTAAAACACACAATGAAAAAACAATAAGCATGGGAAAGGACCAACGACCAAGGACCTCATCTCCACACCGAAACCTAAGCCTCGACCAGTCTGAAATGTGTGTGTGTGGGTGTGTACTGGGAATCGGACCTCAAATGAAAGTAGAGAAGGAAGCGGGCTGGTAAGGGAATGGAGGGGAAGGGAGACCCACTGAAATGTCTGCTGGGCGGGATTAAGTTTTTGCGCAACTTATTACAAACTATGTTCCATACGATAGACACAGTCGCCCACAAATTTATTGGCACACTCCCAGCAGCTGTCGTCTGGTGTCTGGTGTCTGCCTGCGTGATTCCATGATTCCATGCCTGTCTGTGCCTCCTGCCTACTGCCTGGATGGGCGCTTTCTCGTATTGGGGAATTTTGCGTAAATAAATTTGCAGCTTCTGTTATTCCGTACAAATTACTACCAAATATTTTGCATAAGCGTACGCATAAAGGCATTTACAATAAAAGCAAACAAACACGCGCACACACACACACACACACACACACACACACACACACACACACCACTGCAGACATATGTTGGCAACATTCTATCGCCATATATATTATGGTCCATTACGCATACGCCATGTGGAATCTCGGGTGTCTGTCTGTCTGGCTGGCTGGTTGGTTGGTTGGTTGCTGCCCTGGAAATACGAGTAGAGTTTTGTGAAAGTTTTGGCAGAACTCTGGGCCCTGGGCTCTGGGCTCTGGGCTCTGGGGCTGGAATCCTGTGTGGCGTGGCGCCCCCCTGCCTGTTTGACAATGCTAAGTGACTGTTTGAATGACTTGGCGCCCGGCACTCGTTCGGCTCGGTCGGTCGGTGCTCACAATTAATTACGGCGAGGGGAAACGACTCTGAGAGGATGTTTTGCATAGTTTACGAGCCAGAGATAATAAAGTGTCTGGCAAGTGCAGGGCTATAGATCATAGTCAAGACATTGCCGGACATTAATCGTTCAAATCATGAAAGTTACAATTGAGTTGTCTCCCAGACCAGGCACAAAGCAGCCGATAGCCGACAACCGACAGCACACAGCCAGTTCCCCAACTCCCCGAACCGTAAAATCCTGCCTCACCTGAGCCGCCGCATTTGCCTCCGCCTCCTGCTTCCGGAGCAACTCCGTCGCCGACTCCTCGGGTTTGTCCCAAGTGTATGGATGCTTAAAAGTCTTAAACCAACAACTTCATGCATAAAACAGAGCAGAGACCCTCTCAGAGCTCTCTCTCTCGCTCTCACTCCATTCCCGAGTCATTTCACTTACTTTTTGGGGCCCATTGTGCTCGGAAGGGAGGGGGCACTGTGCTCAGCTGTGCGTGTGCACTCCTTTTGCTGCTTTGTTTTTGCAAGTTAATAATGATTTGTTGTTGCTGCTGCTGTTGCTGCTGGTCAGCCCCGTAATTAAAAGTTTAAGATACTTTTTGAGTTGGGCCCAGTTCCGGAACCCCCAGACCCAGACCCAGACCCAGGCCCATCCAAAGCCAAAGCCAAAGCCAGCAGCAGCAGCAGCAGCAGCTGCAACACTTTGAGGCTCGTAGGCAAAGTTGCGGCGGCTCGTCTTTGCCCCCCGTCTTGGGGCAAGTGTCTCGCCTGCACATTAATCTTTATTACAAGTGTTTGTCATACAACGACAAGGACAACGGCAAAGAAAAAAGAGTGCTTAGGTCGCATATGAGGACCGGGGGCCCAGCCTTTGTCACTGCTGCTTCCGTCTCTCATTTTACAATTTATTATATTTCTGGGCCTTTTTTTTTGTAAAATCACTTAATCCATTAGGCGAACAATAAACGGCTGAGTAAGCATATTACTTTACAATAAAACAGAGGGCTGCCAACCCCATTACCCGCCCCCCCTGCCCTACACCCCCCGTCTCGTGACAACTGCTCCTCCAATGATAAAATTCTATATATAATTTATTAATATAATGCACTGAAAATGAAATTGAGAAAAAGAGATCGCCTTGGACACTTGCGTGGACAAAGCCTTTGCGTGATGCGGCACAAAAGGGAAACAGAGCGGGTAGGGGCAGGGGTACGAGTACGGGTGGGGGGCAGGACAGAGTCTGAACAGAAATTAAATAAAAAAAAGTAATCGAAATTGAAATCGAAAACGAAAACGGAATGGAAATGGAGATGGAGATGGAAATTGAACTGTATTTAAGTACGGCTCTGGCCTCTGGCCTCTGGCTCTGGCATTGCACATGCAGTTGGTTCGGGGCCCCAGGTGTTATGAGAAAACAGTCCCCGGATCCAACATCCGATGGGAGCTGGTGGCTGGTGGCTGGTGGAAGATGGCACACTGGCACTGCTCAAGCGAACTTTTTGTTTGGTAATACTTTTACGGCCAAACAAGCACATTACATTTCTGCTTGTATAAATCACCAAAGGCAGACGACAACGACATTGATAAAGTTGCAGTTACATTTCAGAACCCAGAACCGAGTACCCAGAACCAACTACGAATATGTAAATATTTGCCAGCACTTATTGCTGACTTTGTTCAACTTCGACGAGTCTTCGGCGTCTGTATCCACCGGTGGGTGGTTGGGGGGAGGCGCCAGAAAACAATTTTATGGCTTGTGGCACAGCATATAAATTGCATTTGCAGGCACGGACACGGACACAGACACACAGTTGCAGATACAGATACACACTCCAACAATTTGACGAGCATATGGCCAGCAAACAGAAAAATATAATACAACTTTAGCCCTAAACTTGTGTGCACTCATTTTAACGTGTTTGCCTTGTGTGCTCCTTTTGTTACAGCCATGTCTCACCTTGATAAATTACGTTTATGGGGCAAGCCGATACGTGTCATGGCCAGCAAACACCAGGCCGTGCAGCTGCCGAAGGAGGGACAGCCGGACGCGGGCCTGACACGTGACTACTCGCAGAATCCGCTGCACCGCTTCAAGAAGCCCGGCAGCAAGAACTACCAGAACATCTATCCGCCATCGGCGACACTGCATTTAAGTAACATTCCGTAAGTATCGCTCCGAATCGTTTAAAGATGCCCCACAGCTGGAGGTGCTGCCCGTTCGTTCCTTTTCGTTTCCGTCCTACGGCATCGTCAATGAGGCGCTGGCAGGCGCTCTATGGCGCTGCACGACACTGCCTGATAGGATAACAGGCACGGTGTGAGCCCGAACCCAAACCCGGACCCGGCCCCGGCCCGGGCACGACAAGGCAATTACAATTACCGCTATGAGCAACAGCCCGGGCTCTGGTTCGGGCTGGCGCCCCGCAACGCCTTGTCTGCCAAATATGACAAACGCCCTGCCAGGCCAGGCCATTGTGTGTGCCTCTGGTTGGAATGGGGAAGGGGCCTCCCTGCTAGCCGCTCTCTCTTCTGCCAGAATTTATGAGGGGAACACCGCCTGCCGAGACGATATCAATGAACGGGCCGCACAGCAGGCAGGCCCATGCATGGGTGCTGCCAAAGGCTCATACATAAATCGATACCAGTTAATTTTAAACCGAATCTAACCTATCACTCCCGCTCCCCACAGCTCATCCTGCTCTGAGGATGACATCAAAGAAGCCTTCACCTCAAACACTTTCGAAGTCAAAGCATTCAAGTTTTTCCCGTAAGTAATTGTGATTGTAATTGTCATCGACTCCTGGCGACACGAGACTAACCCCTCTCCCCTCCCTGCGCTTACAGCAAGGACCGCAAAATGGCGCTGCTGCAGCTGTCGTCCGTGGAGGAGGCCGTCCTGGCACTAATCAAAATGCACAACCACCAGCTGTCCGAGTCCAACCATTTGCGCGTGAGCTTCTCCAAGTCGAACATCTAGAATCCGATTCGAGGTCAGGTTTACTGAACCTGACTGGGTGCCGGCAGCAGCTATGTGCACCACCAACACCACCAACACCACCACCACCAGCTACAAGTCTATTGGCAGCAACAGATACAATCTATTATTCGTAGTACAAGAAGGATGCACGCCCACTTCAACTGAGGATTAAGCACCGTACCCAATCCAATCCAATCCAAACCCAGCCCAGCCCCTTGCACCCCGAACCCAGAACCCGGAACCCATTCGAATAGAATCAATCGAGTCCAATCCAACCCAACAAAACCCAACAAACCGATCAACCAGCGGCAACAATCGATGTATGAGCTATACCAACAGGAAACAGATGAGCATATACAATACTCTTAACTAGGATCTGTCCACTGTGTGTTCCGCAATCGTTACAATCGAATGGAATGGAATGGAGCAGGACGAAACCAAGAGTAATCTTAACTAAATTTCTAACGAAATCAAAATCAAAACAAGATGAAAGAAAGCAAGAAAACAAGAAAACAAAATGCTAAACGTTAAATAAATAAAGTTTAAACTGAAATTATATATGAGGATATAGCATTTCAACTTACGGCGCACGCAAACAAAGCAAACAACAAACAAACAACCCACTAAACAATCAGCAACATCGTATCTTAAGCTTAACTTTAAACTATAGTCCTTAAGTAAATTGCATTGCATAACAAAACAGATAAAACAAAACAAAACAAAGCAAAAAAAAAAAGAATAAAAAAGAGTATAACGAGAATAGAGGAAAAGTAAATTTAAATGAACGAGAGATGAGGATGATCGTAAATTAGAGATATTTTTAGTGCACTGTACTGTGTTTTGGTTTTAAAAAACGGCAGAAAGTCAGAAAAGGAAGGAACGAAAGAAGGAAAGAACAAAACAAAACAAAACGAAACGAAACGAAAGTGAGAGGAGAAGAGAAATTATTTTAAAAATGAATTAAGGCAAAACTTTTTATTATGTATATGATGCTGTTATTATATTTTAAATGAATGCAACTTAACTTTAGTTTTTTATAAATATGCAAAAATCAATTGCAAGAATCGCATAGACGTAGCTCTTAAATGTTTTTCATTTTGTTAGACTTAGAGAAAAAGAGAGACAGAGAGAGAGAGAGCGGAGAGAGAGACGGTCCCGAATTGCACACCGAGTCCTAGGCATTGAAGCATTGAAGCGAACAGAAATCAAGAACAGAGTAGAGTTTATGGAAAACTGAGAGAAAAGAAATGTATTAAATTTGAATAAGTTGAAATAAATCGGCCACTTGGACAATGCGAGGATGTACATCCAAGTATATCCAAGAAGGCGCACTTAGCTCGTCTGTTTGTTTAGCATTACCGATTACCGATTACTGATTACGTGAGAATAATAATTTTAAACGGCAGTTAAATCAACGCAACGCGTACGTAAACCCTATGTGTGTATGTATATGTAAATGTTGTTAAGCTAGCGCAAATTATACACAAATCGATCAAATATATATACAATATACATCCGTATAAGTATGTATTGAACTACAACAAACCATGAAACAGGAAATTAAACAAATTTTAAGCTACGAAAAAAACGAAAAAAAGTATAATCTCAAAAAGAAAACAAAACAAATGAAATGAAAGGAATGGAATGGAATGGTAATTATATTTAATCATAGGCATACTGGTAACAGAAAGACATATACGTGTTTTAGCAAACAAAACTGAATGATTTTTTGATAATTTTACAAGGACCCCACAACATGGACAACACACACATGCACACACACACAAACAACACACATACAAGACACACAGAATCAGACAGATACACTCATATATGAAAGTTTATATATATTTAGAAAGTGAAATTATTTATACGTTGGCGCAAAAGAACAAACAAAACAAAACAAAAACAAAAAAAGAAAACCAATAAAAAGATGGAAAAAAAAACACACACAAAATGGTTAAAAAATCAACTAATTGTAACTTAATTGATATGGATTTAGTTAGTAAGAATGAGTAGCAGTGATCGTAATTTAAAATTAACAAAGAAAAAAAAGAAAAATAAAAATAAACCGAGACAGAAACAGAAACTGAAACACAGGAGAAGCATACAAATCACAATACAAATTAAAGAAAAAAAAATGGTAAAAATTAAATAAATAAATAAATATACATATAAATGTATATATATGAAACGTGTACGAAAAGCAACAGTAAAATATTGTAAAATGTAAATCGTATTGAAATATTATATTTACAGTTTACAGTCAGACAGAAAAGTCGCAAGCAGTGCAGAATGTGGTTGAAAGTGGCACAGAAAGAAAGAATGAAAGAAAGAAGGAGAAAAAAAAGAGGGGGAGTGTGGGGGGAGCTCACGAGAAAATAGTTGAACAAGCCTCTACCTACATTTTCCACGCAACACGCAACAGAATGCTTATAGTGCAGCAGGAACGTTTTGAGCCACCAACACTAGCGTTTCATATACAACAACATAATGCAACTTACTATCTAACACTTAACTTTAACCTTATACCTATTTATCATACTACATACATATGCTCTATGTCTATGTCTACTACTTATATACCGTATACACACTATATACATACATGTTTTGTTAGCGATGCATCGATGCAAGGTAAAGCGATATGATATGAGATATATATATACATACATACGTTGATATCAAAACCCACGACTGCTAGAATTTCAACTGAGAACTCTTGACAAATCAAAAATTTCATACAAGTATTTAACGAACTTAATCTACAACTTCATACCCCCAGAAGCAACAACACACAGCCACACACACTATGAAAACCTAATGCACACACACAGAACACAGAACACACCAACACACAGGCAATCCAAAATGGATATAGAGAACAGGGGAGCATGAACAGCATCCTGGGGCTGTCCTTTGGTATGCATTCAAAGCGTTCAAAGCGTAATCAAATATTTAGCCCAACGATAATATAGAATCAATTTGCGCTTCAGCGTGTAAATGTTGATAGTGAAGACGACACCGAGAAAGCAGCATGCGAATTAATAGAACTAATACAGAATCTACAGAATACAGTTTAAAGATGGGAATACGAATATACGAACAGTAATGCAGATACCGCAACATTAAAATTAAAGAATACAAGTGAGCGAATGCAGAGTGCAGCTAATTGACAAAACAGTACACTAAAAGTATTACTTTACCAAGTAGAGAAAATCACAACTAAGAATTAATTTACAATTTAATTGAGGAGCCGAAAACTGAGAGCCTGCTAGGGAAAGGAGACGAAAGGAGTAAGGAAATAATCAACGTACATCCCAAACAATTGTTGCATTTGTCAAAGTCAAAGTGATCTCGTTCGACTGACATTGCTGGCGACGATCAAGGGATCCGCGGAGGGGTCCCGGAATTGCATTAGCCTAAAAGATCTAAACTAAAACCTAAAACATTAAAAAATAAAACGTAAAACAGAAACAGAAAACAGAAAACAGAAGCCAACAGTTTTAAGTTGTACAGTACGAGCTGCAAGACGAGATTTTACCAAAATGCAAAGTGAAGCATACAAAATTGAAGACTAATCGTGGATTACATATATATAGATATATATATATATATATATATGTGTACCAGTATATGCACAGGTTCATATGTTGTGAGACGGTGCATCGGTGGACGTGTGCCACATACTGCATGCATACTTACGTGCTACTTTTACAGTTAGAGAAACCAGATATAACGTTATACGTGTATGTACTATATGTAATTGTAGCTATAACTATATATAAATGTATCGAGGAGGAGCAGCAAATTATTAGAAAGATAGCGATCAGTCAAATCGGAATGCAGTCAGAGGACGGAAACTATACACGAACCAAAAGGAAATCAAAGTAGGAGATGGAAAAACAGGAACCGTTTTTGTTTTACCGAAACCACACACGCAACATATACAACATGAACAGAAACATATCAGCATTGTTTGACATATGAGTAGTTAATTTTAAACAATCACCTTTTTTTACAGTCACAACCCTCAGACAGCACCCGAAACCAGCACCCATATTTGAGTTAAGCTTAATTCAGTTCAGTATGTTCCACGCACACACCTGACACCAGACACCAGACACCACACCGACACCAGACATCTGTACAGGAGGTACGAAGCTCCTGGGATTACGTATATGAATACATTTACAAATCGTTAGTTTGGCAAAAGTCAGAAAAAGTAATAATTAAGGATCGATGGAGATGGAGATGGAGCTGACCGAAGTCGTAGATGAAGGCGTAGGGAATATGTTTGAAGTTTTGGCAGAAGACAAAACCAAGTGGGAATGCATATACTAATTTGTACAGTTATCAATTTATGTTGAATGTTTTTCGGAACGGAGATTCGTGGGGTTTTGTGCTCGGTATCCAGTATCCAGTATCCAATATCCAGTATCTTTAGTAGCGGAAATTTTGTGTGTGATTTTTAGTGGAGACGAGAGGCGCCAATCAAAAATGTTGTTACGTTTATGGTTTTGTTCATTTGTTTTGTACAATTAGACAAACGTATACAACTAATATACAATATATACCTAAACATATGTTTATAGTTAGCGAAATCTGGATGTGTTTTATGTGCTACGCTACTTTTATACAGAACTGTTTTCTTTGCATTTGAATTGCGTTTCCGAGACAAACACACTCGAACAGACTCACATACCAAACATAGTACAGCAAACAGTCGACAACAGGCAGAAGTTCCTACTTTTAGTAAAACTGATAAATGATTAAAGCATAACTAACCGAGAAAACCGAGAAAAACCGATTAAAATTGCAGCAGTGAATTTAATACGAGTATGTACACATAACGACAAGTTTTGATTCGATTGCCTTACCAATCAATTGCCGCTTTCCTTTAAGACTCGCTTTTTGATTGAAGTTGGATTTCCTTGGTCTGTCTATCACTTGTGAATATCTGAATATCTGAATATCTGGTGGGGCTTTAACATTAGTCAGGCATTATTGCAAAATTTAAATAGGGTCCAAGTTTTAAATATTAAAAATACAGCTCAGAAGGAGGGAAGGAACGAAGAGATACGATGAATGACTCGAATGAAGTGAATGAAGTGGCGAATGGCCAGCCGTCTATTTGGTTATATTCTATTCTATTCTATTCTATTTGGTACCCAGTCTTCAGGAAGTTTTTTATGGAGGAGAATAATGTCAGTCCAGTCACTCTCTCACCACAGCCACAGCCACACCCACACAGCCATCGGCTAACTATCTGTATATCGATCGTTGCAACTGAGAAAGAAAGCTTAGCAAATCTGCCCTAGATCTCGACTCTTAACCGCTTAACTAGCCCAACTGCGAGTAGACACACGCGAAACAATCAAAGTTGAAAACATCTATTGAATCAAATTTTTAATTATACACCAAGCAAACCACTTTGAAACTTTTGTGCTCTCTAATTGTACAACTTAAAGGTAATACAACAAGAATAATCATTTTACGCTCTTAACGAAAAAGTAAACAAAACGAAACGAATCGAAACAAAACAAAACAAAACGGCGATGTTTATGTAATGCAAGATTTTTCTCACCAAATTTTACTACAAATCTCTTATGTGTATTGTATATAAAAGAAAAAAAAAACAAAAACTAATGTGTATTGATATATTTAAATGTATTGCGATTGCAAGGAAGAAACTGCAACATCTGCAACAAACATAACCAGCGCATGAAACGTCAAACAAAATGAATTAACATCCAACAAACAGCAGCTACGCGACTCTTAATTAATTTTTAAACAAACTTAAGATACATTTTCATAATGCGATTGAATTTGACGGCACAAAGCGAAATGTACGAGCGAATTGAGCATTTTGCCGAGCTGAAGATACTTAGAACTAATGAGTAAACTGGCGACAGGAGGCAGGAGGCAGGACGTAACTAAGGGAAGTGTGAGATCTGCAGATCTGCAGGCTGCGGCGCTGGTATTGAGACATTCAACTGGGCGCAGCGTTGAGATTGCAATGATATGAAATGAATATTTGTTATGTTACAAGCATTAATTAATTAATTATTATAATATTAATTATTATTGAAAATATTTGAGAAATAAATATAAAATAAAAATGATTCAAATCATTAAAAAACACTCTTTCTCTTCAACTTGGGCGCAGCTTCTTGAGCTGACGGAAACCTTACATTTTCTATAATCTATAATTATTGTTATGTTTTACGAACTATATGTACGAGTATGTATGTAGTAGGTATATTTCTTATGACATAAATAATACGAGAAAGTGAAAATCGAACTCAATCTTTTTACTATTAATTTATAATTAGTTTTTGTATTCAGAATTGTATTTTTCTAAGGAGCTTCTTTTTTATTGCAAAATACAAAAATATAATTTTAAAAAAAACAAGTCGGAATAAATCTTGATATCTTCATTCAATTAAAATCTTATTTTATCAGCTCTTCAATGTGGTAAGCAAGAAGGGGTGAGTATCTCGGAGCGCTATACCTAGGACCTGCTTTTCCAGGCTCAGGTTGATTCAGACTGACGATCGGCATTAAAAAAAACAGCTAAAAATATTAGGTAGATTTTTTTACGAAAATCGTGATGATGCGAATCGATTGGCAGGAGTCTGCCGACTACGCAAAGACAGATCGGCTCCCAAATAGGCGTAATTTATTATTTTAAGGATATATTCAATGGATTTTTTCAATGAAAATTGACTTACAGATTATATACCATCAAAGACCGTATTTCAAAAATATTCCCATTGATATCATTTTTATCTTAGGGCTTACAAAGATGCTTCTTTCGGTTTTGAAGTGATCATAATTAATTCCTTCAATATTTGCCGTTGCAACATTTAACTTTTTACATAATGTAACTTAGTAAACAAATAATTAAATTAATTATATTGCCTATCGAACTAGTTAAGGAACTTTATTTTGGATGGAACTGGCTTCCGAAACATTCCTGCTGTAGGTAGGAAACTGGCCGGATTTTGGCTTCTAGACAATTGGTGGGGTATTGTCCTGATGAAGAAGTGTGTGATGTCGCCCTAGGCAAGTAAAGCAGTCGTATGGACATGGGCAATCCCGAAGTTCATGTCCTCGTGCGAAGCAGTTCAAACAGAGCATTTTCTGCTTGATATAGTCAATCCTCTCATTTACGGTGATCTGTAGGAAACGACGACACTTTCGCACAGGATGATACTTCTTACAGCAAAGATCACAGGTCCGTGACCTTTTGCATACCTTGGCGTTGGCCTGCTTAGAGCTGCTGGGATTATAAAGCTCTATCATCTCGAGAGTGAGAGATCGGCGTAACAGGAATTCACTCATCGCCTCCCAGGACGGAATCTCAGTAGGGTCGGCTAAGGACTCTTCCCAGAGCATCAAGATCTCTCTGGGCAATTTTGTGGAGGCCAGGAAAACCATCCAGCAATCCAGCAATTCGGCTGCGGATACTTCGCATTGCTCCAGGGCCGTGACGCATCCATTGACAGTATTCAGGAGCTCTCTTAAATCAGTTGCAGATTTAGAATGTATGCTGGGCAAGCTCCAAATGGTCCTGATCTGGCTGAAGACTGCCGATCTCCTGTTAAAACGCTCTTTGGGAACGTCCTGTGACGCCACTGTGATCTGGGCGGACATTAAAGTAGTGGAACAGGAACTTCTCGGACTGGGTTGTTGAGCTGCAAGAGGCTTGCCCCGCGTTGCACTGCGGAATGACTTTTTGTTTTGGCAGCCTGTGACGTTCTACGAGAAGTAAGAGTATGGTTTAATAATTAAACGGATTATTTATAGCATTTGTCAACTTTACTGCGGTGTAAAACAAAAACGCGAGTATCCCGCCTAAAAGCCGGAGTACCCCGAGCACGGGTAATCGATCTTGTGTGCAATCGAAATGTAAAAGTAAAAGTAAAAAGTAAACAAGCGAATAAATAAATAAATAAATTTTTAATTATTTGGAATATTGTGTCTGGTATAAGTGAACGATCTAATTATTGTGTGTTTCCCGGGAAAGACTGATCTCCAGATTTGTGTATATTGATAGCATATAATGAAAATGTTATTGTAGGCCGGCAAATTGTGTATAGAAATTTAGACAAATGAATAAATACATATTGCAATGACCGTATTCTTTTATATTGTTTTTTCCTTTACATTGTACATTGGAATGGAAATGGAAGCTTATCATATGCACATATCATACATACATACATACATACATACATACATACATATGTAAATATGTATGTTCAAGGTAGAAAGTGCTTGGAAGAACGATAGGAATGTAGGAGGAAAAGGAATAGCGGAAACATTGGATTATAATGTATTCCGTGACTAACATTTATAAATATATGGATATGCAAATTGTCGCAGTACTAATTCTGGAAATTTAGACGGACGACGGACGCCGAGTAGGGGAAAGGATGAACATACGTAGATAAACACTTTTTACTTACCTGAATTATGGATCGCAAGAATTTTCCCGCGATACGAGCTTCAGGAACTATAATATATCCGGCTCGAAAGGCCAAGTGATGTGGTGGGCAGGTTTCCTGGTGATCCAATGAGTACGTACTGTCGATCTATAGTCGCGTGGTGAGACGTCTTTCCCCTTCAGTAGATGTGTGTGTTGATAAGCGAATTCTGGTTTTATTCTGGTGCCTATGCATTGTATGTTGGGGATGTGTTTTCATACACCTATTTGGAGCAGTCGATATTTAATGCACTAGAAGTTATGTTTTATAAGAATGCCCACAATGGAACGTGAACACCGTGTGCTGACGGGACCAATAAAACAAAAATAATTGAAAAACAATCCAAATTGTTTTTAATTGTATCGAAAGTCACAAAGTGTACATTGAAAGAAATTAGAAAAGGAAAATTAATGTGTGGAACACCACATGATCCGATGCGACGAAATCATCCCCCAGAAGATACCAGCACCTATGTTTCCTACATACGCACTGTACTCTTGTCCAGCCATCAGGAGCCTACGTCTCTCGTGAACGTATTTGCGCGCAGGGACTTCCGACCACGGCACACATACTTGTAGTCACATGCGAATAATTTAGTTAATATAACAGCACAAGCCCGCGCTTCAGCAGGAGCGGAGCTGCTGCGTGAGCCTGTCCAATAGTCAGCAGGGACCAGCGATTCGCATTGCGAATCTACGTTCAGGTTGATTCGCGACAATCTTTGGCCCATTGCAAAAACTCATCCAACGCGCTAACGGCTAGATTGCGAGTCAGGGCCTTTACGCGCAAGTTGCGATCGGTGGTGATAAGTACCAGCTCCGTTTGAATGAAGCATTTGCCATCTGTAGCAAGATATGTTAGGATAGGTTAGGACTGTCCTGAAGATGGTTCTAGTGCAACCTTACCTTGACATTGTTCCGACTTGGTAGTCTTGGAAACAGCTATGGCCGTTGCCAGAATTTTGTCGTCGTTGGACAAATACTCTTCCTCAACCAATCCGAACACCGAGGCATTTACAAAAGATCCCTTTGTAGTTACATACCTGAAATGGAGTCAATCACGGTAGAGAAACTCTTGAAAGGAATATAAATCAAATGGATGTCTTACTTCAAGTTGCTCTTGGCCGACTTGATGAACTCCAGGGACTTTTTGGCGCGCGTCGACACCTCGTCAAAGTGATGGATACGCTTCGTCTGCCGTGAGTTGCGATACGAGTCCAACTTGACGCCTTTGGAAAGCCCGTCCAGCTCTTTGACGACTGTGAGAGGTATTATGAGCGTATAGCGCTTGTATTCCATGGACAATTTCTCAATGTCCTCCAGACAATCAATGAAGCAGTTGGTGTCCGGCAACAGGTATCGCGGACGCACCTCTATGTATACTTTTGTGTCAACCAATTTAAGAATTTCCTCCAACTTGCTGTTGCAGAACTTCTTGACCCTGGCCTTCTCCTCGAGCTCCTTCTTTAGCTTGCACAACTGCGAGACATCAAAGTCAGTCGAAGGGCAGACCGCACTTTCTTTATCCGACTTGGTCTGCTCCTCGCCTTTGCCCATTAAAGCCGTATCCGAGGAAAGGCCACAACTTTCTGCATCAAAACAATTCAGAGCAACCTTCATATCGTCATTGAGATTCTCAATGGTGAAGCTGGAGTTTTGTGGCTGCTGCAAGGCATCCTGATGCAGCAAGAAGCAATCCTGAAACTGTGCTATCTTTTGCATGCGCACAAGGAACTGTATGCGCTCAGACCCACGCTGTCCGTTGAGTCTGCTCGTCTCCTTACCCAACGGACTGAAACCGTTCAGGGCGATGTCTTCATTCAAAATGATTTTGGACAATTTTTCAACGTCCTTCTGATCGAGCTTGTACTTGCCGAGCAACCATTCTATGTTTATGAAAAGGGTTGACAATTCACCCCAGCAATCGATGAAGGAGTGCCTGTGGGAAATTAAAGGGCTGATAAGTAGTGTTCTTGATGAAATGGAATGCAGTAGCACATACTCCTCTGAGCGCACCGGCTCCCACAAATCCACATTGATGCTCAGCCAATGGACGTGGACGTTCACAAACTGCAGATAAGTGTTTACGGTGGTGTACCTAGAACGTGATAAATGCAAAGTTAAAAACCGAATTCCAAGGCCCATTTTGCATTTCATACTTGTCATCAGAAAGAGACTTAACGCTCGAAGATTCCTCTACAAAGTTAGCCAGCGTTTCGTTTGTTATTTTCAGAATGAGGCCAAACAATGAATTGGCAAAATTGAAGCTGTGATAACGCATCTCCCGACGTGCCACTATAAAATATATATGAGTGTACAGCGCATTAGTTTCAATTGTTATTGAGCTTATCTGCTATAATATGCTCGCACCTTTTCGCTTGTTGTGCTCCATGACGAACAGGTTAAGTGCCGCCATTTTCAGCAGTTTGGAACGTGACAATAGGTTGGTCTGCTTTAGAGCGACACTCAACTGAATTTGAAGCTTTCGAAGCAGCTGGTACAATGGGTCCACACTAAGAACAAGCCACATGAGGGTATATCTTTAGTCAATGTACAAATATAGCCATGAGATATAACTCACTCTGTTCCATTGTAGAGCTTGCCGATCAAGTACAAGTAAAGGGACAAAACGCGTGGCAACAGATCCACTGGTGACATTTCGTCGTAGCGGTTAACCTCGGCCAGGGTGACCTTGTTTTTACCCTTTTTCTTTAGATCCGAACGATGCAAGCAGCGAATGCCATCCGGGTAGATCCAAACTTCCTTTCGCATGTGCTTGGACTTCTCTTTCTTAGTGATTGGCCCACAAGCGAAGGGAGATTTTTTCATTTCAGTCTCCTCGTACTTCCGGCGAATCTCGTCAAACAGATCCAGCAAGCTCTCTTTGGCTGTTTGAATTGAGTTTGAAGTCAACAAGCTGCGCACATAATAGTATACAGCATCGAAGCGCTTATGCTGCATAAATTATATGCAATATGTAATAGTTACTCGAATAGATCACTGAAAAGTGCGCAGTTAACTTACATGAAAAATAGCAACGATAGCCAGCTGGTTGTAGGGCGCACCGTTTCCGGGCACTAGCTCCTGAGCACGATGGTAATAGCGTGCAGCCTCCAGGTAGTCCGTGCCCTGTACATAATTAACCCGATAGCGGGACAGGTCACCCAGACAGATTAGAAGGCGTTGTGCAACCACCTTGACGGCGCTCTCGAAGCGTGATATATACTTTGCCATTAGTTGGTCAAAGACATTATGGTAAAACTGGAGCGCTTGTTCAATCAGCAGCAAGGTGTGGGAACGGGCCTGGTCGGTCTGCTGCCGCCTTAGATACTCGCGCACGTTGTAGAATAGCAGTTTCCAGAAGAAGGCATCAACTTTGTGCTCGCAGACAAAGCGCAGCTCCTCCAGCATCAGTGTTTTAAAGGCGTCCTGTAGCTTGTTTTGGATATCGCAAAAGTTCTTCCAGTTCTGCAAAGAGCAATGCACAATTTTTGGTGAAGCTGTTCGGTCAGCCAGCAGAATTAGTCACAACTTACAACTAGTATTAGCTTCCTGTTCTGCAACACCAATAGTTGGTCGTACAACTGTACAATTTCCTTTGCATTAGCCATAGACAGCATAGGCTCGAACCACTCGGGATGCTCGGTGGTCAGACGAGTCCGCTCCTGCGGCGAATGGGGAGTGTGCGCCTTATTATTCTTAGTTTGAGTGCGCCCACGTCGCCGTCCATAATGACAGGACTTAGCAGTAGCATCGTCAGACACGGTTGCCGTGACACGCAATAATCCCGGTATGCATACATCCCTCAGTTGCTTGTTGCTCGACCCGCTGGTATCCAAAACGGGAATTTTTTCATTACATTTTTCCTTTGCTGATGAATTGCTCAAAATCGTGACTGTGAATATGTCAAAGTGAAAAAACATGATGTGATGGTAAAAAACAACCGTGACGTATTTAAACTTACTTGGCCTTGGGCAACTCTTCTTTGTTGTTTTTGTCATCGCCATCGCGGGCTCCGAATTTTCAGCATCTTCTTCCAACGCTGTTGCTATTGCGTGGCTACAGCTAGCAGCAATTTTGTTTTGCAGCCGCTTCGGTAGCGTCCCAATGATCAACGATACCTCATTTTGTTCTTTCGTTCCCTTTCGACTCATATTTCAAGCGATTCTTTTGCTGGTGCATTGAATTCACTTTAATTGAAATCCGCCTTTGTTGCAGAAAGTGGAAATTTTGTTTGTATTTGATCACTTTTGGAATGAATTGAGTGTTCGCCAGACGATGTATCTGCAATGACCAGATGCTTCAAAAATACCAGCAGAGCTCAAGGCAAGGCTGGTTTTAATGATAATATTGCTAATTTAATATTGTTTTATTTGTGTGTGGTAAAAATTTACGATTTATCGATATATACCATAAGAAATATACCGAAAATACGTCACAGTTTCAAGATATACTGTAAATATAATGACGAATACCGCTATCCACTTTTGATATGCTTTTTTCCGCATTTAAAAAAAATGAGATTTTGATGACAAACGATCAAGAATTCGGTGCTGATCATTAATTAGTATCCGATGCGGCCTGCGACATGGCGTTAAATGGCATTTCTACACGATTTCTACATTGGTGCATTGGACAAGAGGGTGAGTCCATGACGGAAAATTCTAGAAATTACTATGAAAAGTATACAAATGTGCAAGGTGTGTGAGCTAGACATGGTGTCTAAACTGGTAAGCAAATCAGTGTGACATGGGCGAGCCAAAGCGCGCCAAAGAATACTTTTTTTTAATTCTTCTTATAGACCCACCTTATACTGCCTCTTTACTTGCAAAAAAAAACTCACGATATCTTCCGCCTGAGCTGCGCTAAAATTATTCTAGATTTATCATGTTCGGAAATCATTTTCCTGGATTTTTTTTATGTTCGGCTTAATATTACTAGCCAGCTTAGGCCCTCGGCCATCAACGCGTTGTTTTATTCGGGTTGTACTTTTAAGTACTCCTCTCTATTGGATGTTATCTAAAAAAAACGTAAGGGGGCGTGAAATAAACCGTAAGTGAAATGGTACGTCATTTGAACACTTTTTGCTTGTTTACCGATGTTTTTCTTGAATTAATATTAAAATTCTGTTTTCATAGCTGATTTGAAACATTACTAACAACTTTTTCTCAGATTGATATATTTTGACTTATTCACTCATTCCTTTATCTACTCTAAGTCTCTGTAAGCTGAAACATTTCGTTGAGATAGCTTTAAAACAGAGACTAACTAATTTCTAACTAGTGCTGCCATTCCGCAGCTCATGTTGCTGAAGTGAAGTATAGATTATCGACTATCGAAAGGGATGTGAATTTCGTCTGCAATTTATAATTTATTAAGTAAAATCGTTGCCTTTCAAATTTTGCAGCACTTGTAGCAGTGTGATATTACCAATGTCTTCACACAAAATTTTGTTGCCCTAGCTCTTACAATATCTGAGATCCAGGCGCTCATCAACACGAACAGAAATCTAATACACTATAACCCCGTATTCTTTGAATCACAAAGTATACAAATATTTGATCAATCGGTTGGAATTTCCCAGACAGGTTGGCTCCTCCTAAGATTGTCCTTGTTCCTGTCGATTTTCTGCTTCTCGCTGCCATTTTTCAGAAGCTGAGCAGTTACATATATAGCAGCATGCATTTATTAAGGAAGTGTTTGCGATATCTACCACTCGTCGGATTTTGGAAAATGTTAAATAAATGCCCTCAGAAAACATATAAGGTTTCATTACATTTTTAGAAAATCTAATTGCAAATTCTCCTAAAATTAAAACGTTAACAAATTTATAATTTTTGCATTTCCGTCGAGTATTTTCTCTTTTTATACCCGATACTCAAAATGAGTATATTAGATTTGTGGTAAAAGTGGATGTGTGTAACGTCCAGAAGAAATCGTTTCCGACCCCATAAAGTATATATATTCTTGATTAGAATCAATAGCCGAGTCGATTGAGCACTGTCTGTCTGTCTGTGTGTCCGTCCGTCTGTCCGTCTGTCCGTCCCCTTCAGCGCCTAGTGCTCAAAGACTATAAGAGCTAGAGCAACGATGTTTTGGATCCAGACTTCTGTGATATGTCACTGCTACAAAAATATTTCAAAACTTCGCCCCGCCCACTTCCGCCCCCACAAAGGACGAAAATCTGTGGCATCCACAATTTTAAAGATATGAGAAAACCAAAAACGTAGAATTGTAGAGAATGACCATATCTTTAAGACTGCGGAATCTGAATTGGATCGTATCATTATTATAGCCAGCATCAAGAAAACAATTTCATTTTTTCTCGCCCTGTCTCTCTCTAACACACACGTAGCATAGGCGGCTTTGCTTAGAGTAAAACATTAGCGCCTAGATCTCAGAGACTACAAAAGCTAGAGCAACCAAATTTGGTATCCACACTCCTAATATATCGGACCGAGACGAGTTTGTTTCAAAATTTCGCCACACCCCCTTCCGCCCCCGCAAAGGACGAAAATCTGGGGATATTCAAAAATCTCAGAGACTATTAAGGCTAGAGTAACCAAATTTGGTATCCGCACTCCTGTTAGATCTTACTATAAAACGTGTATCTCAAAATTTCGCCCCACCCCCTTCCGCCCACACAAAGGACGAAAATCTGTTGCATCCACAATATTGCACATTCGAGAAAACTAAAAACGCAGAATCATAGATAATGACCATATCTATCAGATTGCTGAATCTGGATCAGATCAGATAATTTTTATAGCCAATAGGAACAAATCAATTTGCAGTGGCTACGCAGCGCCCGACGTCACGCTCAGACTGATTTTTTGTCTCTCTCGCACGCACTCTTTGTCGTGTCGTTTAATATTAGCGGCGTCTGCCGGAGGAGAGCCATACTGACTTAGTATCGGGTATAACCGTAGAGTTGCGGTGTCCGCAGCAACTCACAACGTTCCCCCTCGTTATAATTGAATATTCTGGATTTAGGATTTCGATCGGCACTCCCAACCATTCTATAAGTGAATCTGTAAGGATAAGAATAAAAAACTTTTTAAATTCCATTGTGTTCAAACCAAAATAAACTTTCTACCGAGAATCGACCAAGGCGAATAGTACGGTGGAATGCCAACGCTTGCTATTCCGGCAATCCACTGCAACCTGAGATCTCGGTCGTACCTCGATGTGACAGATGAAAAATGGTGTCATATCCCTTGACGGTTTTCGTGGTCTTCGCCTGGGTCAGAAAGTCTGCTGGAGTTGGGCATTCACCTCACGGCAAAATTCAAACAATTCACCTCACGGCAGAGTTAGAGTGCCTTTTTTTTTGGAGGTTTGCTAGCCGACCAAACAAAATATTAAATGCACTCCTTTCCGAGCGAAAGTTGTTCTTAAAGAATACGTCGGATCTCAAAATGTCAGCGGGGGGTAAATGAAAAGGGTTCAAATACTTCAGGTGTAGTGAACCCATGCATGCACATACATACATATGTATGTACATATGTATAAATATAAATATGTACATATATATGAGCGTATATAAACGCAGTGACATAAACAACTATTGTTTATGTTTCACATTCCTTTTGTGCAGCAACATGATTTGCCTCTTGAGCGCGGATCAGCTAGCTGGCCAAACTGCTGATCAAGCATTCCCCAAAACACAGGCAGAACACAAACGCACTCATATTGAGGCTAAGGGTCTCTTTCAATGATCCACTTAATGCTGATCATGCATTTCCATAGACCCAGGCAGAGACCGCTCGCACTAATACTAATGCAGTGGTACTCTCTTCATAAGATGCATGGGAGAACTCTCGCTCTCCGATAAACATAAGACTCAAAAATATTCTAATAAACATTCACTTATCAGAACTCAAACACAACGGACCTTCTTCAACGGAGCTCTTTAAAAAACATTCTCATTCAATCTCCCAAACGAAACGAACCTTGTCTTGCGGTCATTGTATGGCGATAGTGAAAATTAAACATTAAAAGTGAAGAACTAAAGTTAAAGTATGTGAGCGGACAAAGGCAGCACCAACAAAGTCTACACCAACGAAAACGAAAACCAAAAAAAGAAAATAAAAGGAAAAGTAATCAGTTGATAGTCGATAAAACCGTAGCACTGTAAACTGAACGGAAACTAAATACTGAGTGAGTGGAGGATGAGTGGTGTTAAGAAGAATAATAAAAGACGCAGCGGAGTAAGAATAAGACTACAGAAAGAAAAAGAAAAAGCTATTAAATTTCCTAGCCACCAACGAACCACCGAGTTGGAAGGCGGCTGTGATATACGACAAAATAGATTACATAGAGTCTTGGCAACAAGAACAAAGAAAGAGAAAAGACTCCACTCCCTCTCACTCGAACTTTTAAATAAAAAACATTTGCAAAACCATTAAAACTTTGCCTCCCCCAAAAAAGGAACTTCCACAACAGCAAAGGAAGTGCCCGGCCGATAATGGAGGCCTACTCTATAATATACACGGCATTGAGACATGCCAGGCTCCGGCTCCTGGCGCTAATACCGACAGCGCTACAAAAAGCGCCCAACGAACAGCCTGTGCGATGACCTGCTCCGGCCCCAACCAGCGCGCTGCAGCGCCCCAATGTGGGCCAGGATTAAAGAGCGAGTGGCATGTTGGCCGCCCCTTGCATATCCGTGGGAAACCCAAAGAAGCCCCGAAAAGACAAGAAAACGCAGCAGCAGCAGACTCTAATCTTAAAGAAATTAGTATGTAACAAAAAAATGTAACATTGAGCGATAATTGGGTTGCCCGATGAGAAGTTTGGCCTGCAAAGCCATACGCGAATTAGGTAGGAGGAAAATGTTATACTATTTTTCATAATAATAAATATACAAAAAAAAAAAATTTTAAAAGTAGAAGAAAACTTCAAAATACACAAACTAATACACTTGAAATTGTCGATCATATAGCAGACATAGAACGACTATGAACACTGTGTTCATATAATCTGACTAATAAAGTTATATATATAAACTCACATATAAGCGCGTATATAAACGCAGTGACATAAAGAACTATTGTTTATGCTTCACATTCCTTTTGTACAGCAGCACGATCTGCCCCTTGAGCGCGGATCAGCTAGCTGGCCAAACTGCTGATCAAGCATCTCCCCAAAACACAGGCAGAACCCAAACCCACGCAACCCAAACCTAGCTTGCCTTGTGTCATTATACATTACAAGCGTTGCTTCGTGTTTTTTTCTCCGCAGATAAAAGCATCAAATCTTGTTTTGTTAATTTTCACAATTTTCAAAATCACCTTCCAAATGAAATCTCGATATCGATAGCAAATTAGCGGCTGAACTGAAAACAGTGATTGCGTTATCGGTCACTTTTAAGGTATTGTATAGAATATGCTAAGACACTGGTCACTCTAATTCATGAAATTCATGGTCACTCTAATTCATGAAAACAATCCGTGGTTGCCCAATATAAATTTGCAATTGTTTTTATTTGATATCCACGGTCTTCTACTGTTAAATGGCACAGGTGGCATTCCTCGATAACTTGCTGAGAGAATATCTCGTGTTTCGAGGCTTCTCCAGCACTTTAAAAGCGCTGGACTTGGAGCAGCGGACCGAGAGGGACCAGCACTTTCGGGCCGAGCGCATCCTGGAGCAGTTTACATATGCCGTGCAAACGTACGACCTGCACGCCCTACGGAGCCTATGGCTACACCTGGACAATAATCTGTTCACCAAGCTGGACCACACCTACGCCGTGGGTAAGTAGCTCACTGCGAACCCGCCAATTGCTCCCAATCTAACATACATACATTTTTGTGTGATTCATTGCATGCTTTTAGCCGTAAAGAAACTGGAGAACAGTCTGCTCAAGTACTATCTGGTGACGGCCTACAGCAACAACAAGTCGGACAAGATATCAGAGTTCTTCAACAAGATGGCAGGAGAGTTGCAGCAGCAGAGCGAGTGGAAGGATTGGTTCTGTGGGTTGAGATTTGGAATCCCCTTGACATTCTTTGATTTGATTTTTTATTTGTTTGCAGATTTCCCCTTCTGCAAGAACGCAGAAGAGTCGCCCAGCTTTGCTCTTTACTTTACCAAACAGTGGCAGGACACGTCGCTGTTGTCGCTACGCAACTTCCTGACGACCGTCTATCAATGCTTGCCACAGCCCTCGTTTGTGCGTGCCGAGCAAGAAGCGGCCCATATGCAACGGCTCAGTGAGGACAATGTTGGCCTACGCTCTCGACTCCTACAAGCGCAGCAGGAGCTGCAACAGCAGGCGCAGCAACAGCCAGTCAGCGGTAGCTCGCACAACTTGAGCGGCGACGCTAACACGCGGCGGCGCAGTGTTTATCGGCATCAGCAGAGCCTAAATGATATCTTGCCCTTCGATATTAGTCCGCCGGGTCACATAGTCGACGACTTCTGCATCATTGCCTCCGAGGCGAACAGTGTGGGCCAGGCCAGTGATGCGCAGGCTCGTGGGCTCAAGCTACTTATACGCAATATTGGATCTGGAAGCTCTCCAGTTCTGGGACGGAAGGATCAGGCCGCCAGCTCGGTCGGCGACAAGTCGACCAAGCGCAGATCCGGCAGCGTGGGCCGCAGTTGGATATAGACATGCAATAATCGTAGTAAATCAGTGATAGACGCATTCAAACATTCATATATTACTGCCTGGTCTCTGTGTGTTTTTCAATGTATTTATTGATTAGCAATTCTCCTTAGCTCGTAGACGTACAAAAGAAAGAGCAATGCGTGTAGCGTAATACATAATTGCAATAAATAATGTAAAATTACAAATAAATATAAAGTATTGTATAGACGATTCGTATTTGCATTCGTATTCGTATATAAAATATCCGTTTATACAAGCAGCACAATTTTAAAAATACAGTTTATTGTATAAAGGTATTGTGTGTATATAGGTAATTGATATATGTATAAGTTTTGCATAAAGTAGCATCGGTTTTGACTCGTTCCATTTCGTCAATAAATGCAGGTTCAGCGTGTGGCTAGTGGGTAAGTGTCGGTGAAGCCTAAGGATTAGGATTGCTTGTCTCTCGATTATCCGATTGTTTCTTATGGAATATGTATCTATCCGAATCCACCCGTGCGAGTATGTGGGTGAGCGGTTTCGGGTCCTACTTCTGTGCCTCCTGCGAATGCAAAGGCGGGTTAGACCCGTTTGCATCGCCAAGTCTCTTAGAGCGCTGTCTCAAACGACGGCAGTGCAGGGGCCACTAGTGGAGCGTTCGCACATTTGTTGCTCTCTACACTGGATCCTGCAGAGTTGCCTCCTTTGCCAGCGAAGGTGTGCTTAAACTCGCCCCGCATGAAGTTGTTCTGCTCGGTTTGCAGGAAAAAATTGCGCTTCAGATCGTAGCTGGAGGTAACAACAGGGGGGCTGATTGCTGTTTCTCCCGCCTCAGAGCTGGCACGTGATCCTCCGCTTGTGTTGGAGTTATCCTCCTCGCTGTTGGCCTCTGGTATTGTGGTGGACATAATGTCCGTTCGTGGTGCGGCAGATGCAGCGGCCACCACATTAACAGGACCACGGGCCTTTGGCACAAAGGTCTTGGATGGCGACCCGAACTGGCCCTGGCGCAGCATCCTGCGGTTGGCAAACGTCTTTGGCGAGCCGCTCAGATCGAGCAACTTGAGACTGGAGTTAATCGTGGCCTTGGCTGCTCCTGGCGCTGCAGTTCCCACTTTGGCAGCAGGTCCACTGGCCTTCGTCGTTGGTGCTGGGCCAGATGGTTGACCGCACGACTTCTTCAGCAGTTCCACGGCTGACATTTTTCGCTGTACAGGACTCGTCTTGGCTGACTTGGCCAGCAGCAGCTTCTTGAAGTCCATCAACGTCGTCTTGCTCTGACCAATACGATCGGCGCAAGTGTTCAGTCGCTCCGGCGCATCATCGCTCCAGTTTCGCGAGGGCTGCTTCATTGGCGGTACTTGGGCATTCTCTCCTGCCTTCTCCACCTCACCGCGAGTGGGCGTGGACGTGAGGAAGGCTCCGCCGCGAGTCCTTGGCACAATTGGCGATATGTTGCTTTTGCCATCTGGGTTGTCCACTGAGGGGCCAGTAGCTCCAGTGGCGGCCGCTGCCCGGGCCAGGCGATCGGCTCGCCGTATTGGCGTGGCGTACAGATCATCCCGGCAGGTAATGTTGCCACTAGGCTGTGCTTTCTGCTGGTTGCGGCGACTCTGCAGTGTCCAGTAGATGGGTGCGCTTCGCTGGAATGGCGTGGCTGAGTCATCTGTGGGCTGTGTGGTGGTCTGTGCAGGCTGCACTTGCTCATAGATGTTAGAGAAACGTTGATACCCTGGGGAGAAAAGATAAGTTCGATGCGAATTAGTCACCGGATACACAAGTCTGCCGATTTCATCATGGGTTTAGTAGGCAATTTCAAGTGCGGATGGTTAGGATAATCGACTAGAGAAGAAGCATTCAAAGCAAGCGGCGCCATACATACCTGGTAGTCTCGAATGAACGTATTCCCCTCAAATTTTATGTACGATTAATGTATATACATGGATCTGGTGAACTGGTGCTTGGGTGCTATAATGTGAGGATGCTTTTGTATGCTTTAGGTGCATGTGGGGGTGGTGGATGGACGGTGGTTTAAGTATGGGAGATCCTTTACCTCAATCAGCCTTGGGTATGGTATGGGTGCCATGATAATGTCAATGATTCAATGCCAAATTTTCGTTTCGTTTCTTTTCGTTTCGATTTATTTTTGTTGCAAAAACATTACTTACGATCGGTGGGGTGTTAGATGTTCTTTTGTGTGGAATGTGGTTTGGACTTAGGCGAGAACTTAAGGTTATGGCCATGAGCTAATTTTTCAAACTACGAGTACTACAGACTTGAGCACCTCCTCCTCCTTATGGGAGCAAGAGTATGTTATCGTTAGTTCTGGGAAAGTGTGCAAAAAACTACTACTACTACATTAACATAGACAAACACACATGCTGGCATGCTGGGATAAATGATGCAATAGAAGTCTTTTGCACGCTTTTGATATTACATAAATTTTGGATAAAAAATCATAAATAATTCGAGTAGTTTTACAAAAATTAGCATCATAGTCGTGGTAGAACATAAAAAACTTACTTATAAAACGTGAACGGTGCAAAAAACTTTACAAAATTTACAATAGACATGTGTTGTGTTGGAAAAGTTATTATTTATCATCTCTCAATCGATCATTTATTTTACATTTTGGTAACTGAATGATATAATAATTGATCTACAGAACGATCGAAAGAACAAGAAGACCCAAGATTTTTATGTTAAAACTTTTGAATAAAATATATGCTGGATCCCATTATTCTCAGTGTCTTTTGGTTTGTTTGCTGTCCTAGAATTCACTACGGGATTGTTGGTTGAACGTAATTGCCTTTTAGGAATGATTTTGCAATGCTCTGGGAGTAGGTTCGTTCTGGAGTGTGATCAAAATTCGTATGAGAGCCCGACATTTATTAAATACACGCGCAAATGCGCAATGGAAATGTTGACAAACAAATTAAGCGGGACGGACAACCAGTCCAGCGTCTTTCGAGCCGGCTATTGCTAAAACTATTCCACACACAGGTACAACAACATGTTGGTTTATGTTAATTACAATTAGTTACAAACATATAGTATTTTTTAGGGGTAAACGAACACAAATAACATTAATCTTAATCGCTATGGTTAAAACACACACAAACAAAAAGTTGGTTATTTAAACGGTTAAACGGGCCCAAAATTGGGAAAATAAATTACAAAACAAAATATCAGGGTGTTCCCCTGTAGACTGCCGCAAGGGATAGTAGTATATCAAGCGTAGGAGCACAGCAGCAGTGGCAGGGACATTGAACCCCAAGATACAGGACTCGAGACTCCACCAGGCAATTGAACACGCACACGAGCCTAGTGGCTGGCAAAGTGGAGGCAACATTAATGAGCGCCACCATGTGAAGATGCTGTGTGGTGCGGAGATTGTCAATTATTTTGCAGTGTTTGCTCAAGACGTCCTCCTTGAAGGCGCCTGGGACATGTGTGAAAAGGGTTGGGCATTGACAAAAGGTCAAACTACAGCCAGGGACAGGCTTTTACCAGATCTCCGTCACCTCGAACTTTTGCAAAATGCGCTGACGACGGACTCCGTTGTCGTCGTGGGGCAGAATGATTTTGAAAGGCCGCAGCAGCACGCTATCCACAAAGGACTTGTGGTACTTGGGGGCGGGCATGGGCGCTGTCAGCGCCTCCACATCGTCCTCCGAATCGGAGTCGGAGTCAGAGTTGCGTGCAGCTGTGTCTGTGTCTGGCTTTTGTTCGCTTTCTTGGGACTCATTGGCCAGGGCCAGAAGGGCTGGTGAGTCATCGAAGTTTTCCAGCGATTTGTTCTTCAAATAGGAGGAATCGTTGCCGGAAGTGAGGGATAGGGAGAACTCATCGACGAGGCGCTCAAAGGATTTGGCTATCTTGCGCTCCCCGCTGGTGCTGGCCGGTGTGGCTGGCAGGTTGCTGAGGTTGCGCAGCCTAAGAGAACTTGTTGCATGCTGCATGGGGGGCAATGTACCCGAATTCGGGCCTGCGAGAGGGCCTCTCTCGGCACCGAAAGAGAGCTGAAGTCCCTGGTTCTCCTTATTCATTTCCAGCTTCAGCTCATCGTTGGCCAGCCTGTAGCTGTTGTTGCGCTTGAGAGCGGCACGAGGCTTGCCGGGATTTGCATTTGCATTCGCATTCGGATTCACATTCGGTAGGGAGAAGTGCACTGCAATTGGGTCAATCGATAAGGCAGGGGGTGGAGTTGGGGCTGGAGTCGCATTGTCATTTACTTTCGCCCTCGGCGGCAGCAGGGGTGGCAGCTGCTGCTGCTCCACCGCCTGCCCACCTTCATCCCCATCTTCAGCCCCACGGGGGTTAGTTTCCATTTCAGCAACCCTCACTTTCGACCCGCAATCTTTTGGATGCTGCTGCCGCTGTGGATGCTGCCCTACGCTTGATTTGCTCGTGCCCATTGATGCGGATTTTGACTTGCTTTTGACTCCAAAATTGTAGTGTTTGTTAATGTTTGTTGCTGTTTCTGTTGCTGCTGCTTCTGTTGTGGCAGTGTTGCAAAGTAGCGTGTTATATACATTAGCAGAGGAGGAACAGGGTTTGGATTCGGTTTGGGGATTAGACTTAAGTGTAAGTGTAGGTGTATGTGTGGGTGGGCAAGCGAAATGGCAACTGTCTGCCGGCGGCTGGAGCACTAGCTTACCTTCTTCGCCGGAGTGGGCCGACGCCGTAGAGGAGGACGAATTGGTGGCCGTGGAGCCAGTCGATGAGTTGGACTTGCCCGAGGGCGAAGGCATCATGTTGCCCGTTGCCGGGGCAGCGGCGGCGGCGGCTGCAATTGTTTCGTAGAAGGGATTCGTGTGGTTGGCCAGCAACTGCTTCTGCTCCTGGTAGGTGCCACCGCCGACTGTCGCTGACTGATACGCAGCCATGCTGCTGCTCTGAGGGATCTTGCTGAGCGGCGACTTGGCTACTATGGGACGCACATTGGCCACCTTGCGGTGGTTGCCAGCGATACCGCCGCTGCTCAATAGCAATAGCTTGGCGCTCTTTGTTGTCGCCGTCAGAGGGGATGTGGCCGTGGATTCTGCTTCTATAGATCCGGGTTCTCCTGCTGCTGCTGCTGCTGCTGATGTTGCACTTTCGCCCGTAGCGGCGTCTCGCGTTGCACTGAGCAGGGCACTTTCGGTTTCCTTTACGTAGGGCCCAGGTGCAAAAGTGGTGTGTGCACCCTTGCGCCGCTTCAAGCTGTCGGAATCGTAGATGACTCTGCCCTCGGCCGTCGTGCGCACCCGACGCTGCTGCTGTTGCTGCTGCTGAGCGGCGACGAGCGATTTCTCCTCGCGCAGTTCGCTGATTTCCGCATACATCGGCACCCCGCAACCCTCGCTCCGGGTGGGTTGCTGCCTCTGCCGCTGCTGCTGCGGATGGGGTGGCGGGGTGGCCTTGCCAGCTGCTGCCGTCTCACCGGGCAGCAGCAGCTGTGCGCAGGCCCCGCTCTCGCTCAGCGGCAGCGGTAGGGCAGAGGGAGAGCCATGGGTTGCATGCCGACGCAAGTGCTGAGGCAGCTCGTTCAGCGACACGTACTCGGACGTAGCAGCAGCCGAAGCCGAGGCTCCGCGACGAACTATGTCATTGGAATAGTAGATGCCGAGGCTGGAGCCAGCGCCCGAGGGCGTAATCTTTGCCCTGTGATTGTTGTTGTTGTTGCTGATATCCGCAATGGTGACGTACTCGCCCGCCAGGTCGTAAAGCTCATCGTCATTGACGGCACTGGCGGAGGCGGGCTTAGGCTTTGGCTTAACCGGAGAGCTTTTTCCCGGCACAAGCTTCACCTTGAGCTTTTCAAACATTCCGCTCAAAGCTTTCGTTGGCGTCTGCTTCAGCTCGTTTAGGTTGTGGTCTTTGCTACTCTCCGGATTCGCATTTGTTGGTGTCCTCTGTTCCGGCTCTGCGGCATCATCCTGTTCCACATCCACGTCCACGGAGAGATTGGTGAGGGTTCGATCCGCCTGCGACTGGTGCTCGTCATCGTCGCTGGTCGTGGGCGTGATGATGCACATCGAGGGAATCCGCTTCGAGGTGATGGCCGTCTTCTGCTTGATCCGCTCGATCCGCTCCACTCCCTCCAGATCCGAGCTCTCCGAGAACTCCAGCTCCGTTGCCCCGCCCGGTAGAGGCATGGCCGAACGCTGCTGCTGCTGATCCTCCTGCTTGGCAGCATCCTCTGCATTGGGCGCCATCTTCACGTTCCTCTTGATGGTTCCCGTCCGTTCCAGTGTGCTGCCGATGGTGCTGCTGCTGTAGCTGCGCTCCAGGGTGCTGCTGCTGGCACTGTTGCTGTTGCTCTGACTGTGGCTCTGGCTCTGGCCAGAGCTGTGCTTGCCCAGCGAGCTGGTCCGCTCCGGCACATCCGGCCCGGAGATGGCTCCGTTCAGGAGCGTGGTGCAGACAGTGCCCGCCGAACTGGTCGTGGTCGAGGTGGAACCCCGGCCGTACAGCTCGTACTCGTTCTCCGCGTTGAGCACCGTCTGGTTGGACTGGCTGCCGAAGGAGTAGGAGCTGGTGTGCAGGCTCTGCTGCAGCGGGGTCATCGGTGGCTCCTCCTCCTTGAGCGTGCGCAGGCCGCTGTCCATGTGGAAAGAGGTGTAGTAGCCCTCGGTGTCGCAGCTGTACGCGGAGCTGGTCTCGTCGTCCAGATGGTTGGGATACGCACCAGCCTCCGTCTGCAGCTCCGGCGTAGCTGTGCCCTCGCTGGTCACGCTGCTCGAGGCGGAGGTGTTCAGGAATCGCCGCCGGCTCATCATTGAGGAGGGCGGTCCACTGCTGTTGCACGGCTGGAAGCTGGACACATTCAGCGAGGTGTTGGAGGCACTAGACTTGGGCTGCATGGTGATCTCACTGCCGATGGAGGCGCGTCCCGACTCGGAGCTGGCGCTCCAGTTGCCGCTGGAAGAGTGCGGCTGCTCATCCTTGCCGGCCAGGCCGTGCAATCCGTTCCGCCGCTGTCTGTTCAGCGTGGCCGTCTCCCGCATCTTCACGTTGGCCGCCGCCAGCGTGGAGGAGAGCTGGAGCTTGCCCCTCAGCTGGCCGCTGCTCGACACGCTCATGCTCTTCTCCGAGGAGGAATACGAGGGTTTTCGTTCGTGCGAAAACCGAGATTCACTCTTCTGGGCGATCAGATCGTGCACCACACACTCTTCGTCGATGTCGCGCTTGGGCTTCGCGCTGGCCTTGGACTTGCCACCACCCCGCTCCACGCTCGAGGAGCCGAGGCCCGGCGGCGATCCATGGCTGCTGCTGTCCGGCTTCTCGGCGGAACTGTTCTGGGAGCTGCATCCGCTGGTGTCCAGCTGGCTGCTCTCCCCAAGGCCGTTCAGCTCTCCCGCCCGGTGCATGAACTTGAACCGGTTGCGGCCCCACTGCTTCAGGGAGTTGAGGCGGGTCAGGGTGCTCTTGCCTTTGTCGTAGGGCAAGGCAACAGATTCCTTTTTTAAGATGTCGCTGGACTTGCTGCGTCCGAATTTCTTCGACTTCTTGGCGCCCTCCGGCGTGTCCGCACTGGCCGCAGCCGGTGCCGGCGATGTGGCATTCGATGAGGCATTCTGCTTCGAGGAGGACTCTCCATTTCTGCTTACGTGTGTGGGAATTCGGGTTTTGCATAAATTGTGCAACAGAACACACACATTTTTTGTTGGGTTAGGAGGGAACATAAAAGAGAAAATATATGTTTGGTATTTGGTTAGCATATTTGTAATGATTGATGGAAGATGTCATATGGAAGATGGAAGGAAGGGCATGGAAGACAGCCTCGTAGGATATAGCCACACAGAGAGAAGGAGAGAGATGGTACGAGTATAGCAGAGAGTATAGCAGAGACAGAGATATTCCTATGTAATGTGATTATTGTGAGAAGTTTTTCAGTCAAGATTTGCTTTTAGACGAACGATCTATTAGAGACACAGATGCACACGCACACACAACAGACATGGGAATAGATGGGAATCTAGAATTGTTGAGTCTAGAATCTAAATTAATTAATGGCACAGTTCAGAGGTTAATTTTCCCGAATACATTTGTATTTTTCGTTTCTCATTTTTCATTTCACATTTTCTCGTTGTTCCCGCCGCCGCCTCATCTGTTGATTATTAGAGACGATTACAACATCTACATTTTAGTTTCGAGTGGAGCAGATCATCCATCCCGCCACTCTATGAGGCATCTATGTGGCATGCAAAGTGCTAGCGAGTGGCAGAGAGAGAGGGGGCAGGAGCAGGGAGATAAGAATTCGACTCATTTCGATTCTGGGGCAAGAACGGCCCGAATTAGGGGATTCATCGGGCTGGAGGGAGGCTGGCGGGGTAGGGCCCCAAAGTGCAGTCATTGCTAAAAGATTTTCATTGAATTTCAATGTATGTATACTCGAATGAGCACAAACAAAATCAAATACGAAAGAAATGCCAGCTTTTGGGATGGTCGAAGTTTTGGATACCCTTTGCAGGGAAATCAATCTAACAAAAGAAAACCCCCTTAACTATGTGCGCAACTCGAGTGCAGCATTAATGTGCCGCATAATGCAAAGAACATTTATCTTCTGCCTAAATGCTGAGTCTTTGCCTTGCAAACATATCTCATAAATGAAGACTACCCCTTTTCGGTGTGAGAGTAACAAAGAATCACGGAATGAATGCACTTGCAGTTTGGCAAGCACTGGCCATTGGGGCGTTAACTTTTTCGCTGGTTTCAGCATTTTTCGACTGCTGATCGCACAGCATACAATATTGAACAGCATTGACATAATGTGGCACACAAACTTGTAGTCTGTCTTTCTGTGTGTGTGGGTGTGTGTGTGTAGGGGTAGGGTCTCTCATGTTGCACATATAGAACGCAGTCAAATGGAATGACGCCGTCTCTGGGCTGTCGCTGGGACTTGGAGCCAAAAGTCCATGGCTTTTGTGGGCAGACGCCCAACAAAACAAAATAAGATTTATGAAACTTTTAGCAAAAGGCGTCGCGTCGTGTCGTTTCGTGTGCGCCGTGGCATTTGAAAAGCACAGGAAAGGCTGAGAGTCTGAAGTAAAGTAAAAACTTGTGCAAAATCCTACAGAGGAGTTTGCCTCTCGCATGATTTATGCTGATGATGCGGCGGACAGCGGCGTGCAGCGGAGTTGCAGGAGAGAGAAGCTTGAAAGAGTGGGTCGACTGACTGACGACTGACGACTGACTAGATCCCAGCTATAGGTCCAAAGAGGAGTGCAAACGTGGAGTGCGTGTGTGGGTGTTCGAGGCTCGTGGCCGGGCCAAGAATGCATGGGTGCCCCACATGACGGGGGCTGTGGCGGGGGCGGGAAAAGGGCGAATGTCTGGTATGGATCATGATATGTACGTGTATGGATTTATATGACTGTTCGTATTCATGTGGGTACTCTGTATCTGTATTCAATATTTTTCGTTGAATTTGTTAGGCTGTTTTTTTTTTGTTGCATTGAATCAAAAAATGTTTATCCAAAGTTGCATTGTTTCGAAATGTTTCCATTGTCGAATTCGTAAAAGGAATGCGGCTGAAATTCAATTGAAATTTGGAATGCAACAGCAAGTATCTAATTACACGTACATTAAGCTAAAAACACAATTTATTTACAATTTTATTTGTATTTCTTTGTACAACATTCAAATTTTGTTAAGCAATTTTCGTAATTTGTAATAATTTCATGCATTTTGTGCGGCTAATTCGGCAAACAATATATATATAATATGTAGTTAATGGCACAGGAATCTGCTTTGTTTTGTACAATCATAAGAAAGAAAAATCAAGAAAAACAAAGAAAACTAAACAGCATAACAAATTGTTCAGCTAAAAATTTGGCTGTTCACAATAATCTCATAGGAAAATGCAGTTGAGAATAAATGGGGGATATGATGGGTACGATTCTTCTGAGATATGATTCTTCAGATATGTACACATATACGATGTTTAGTATGGGACTTATGTACAGTTCTGATAGGCAGTGTGAGAGTTCTAGGAACTGCTCGGCGTTTGAAAGAGAAGTAACAGATATGTAGGTATCCGTCTACACGGATATCCATAGATAGATATATAAGAGAGCTAGAGATACATACCCATTGGCTGCGTCTTGGATCTCCTTCTGGTCGATGCCGGCTATCGTGTTCCTCCGCTTGCCGCGCACCTTGCGGGACCGCGACCTCCGGCTAACCGTCTGCACGTTGTCGTCCAGGTTGTTGGCCTCCGTCTGTCCGTTTTCGGGACTGGCGCTGCTCGAGGAGGCCGCCGGGGTGGTGCCACCGGCAAAGCATCCTGCCGTGGACTTGCGGGCCGCACACATCCGCTGGAAATTCTTTCCAGAAATGTTCACCGAAATCACTTCGGCGGGGTATCTGTGGAAACCGGAGAAGAGGGGGCCATGGTTAGTTCTCCGTTGGAAATCGATCTGCTGCTGTTGGGGCACAGTTTGAAGTGCGCTTTTTGTGGTTACCCAAACTATAATTCGTTTGCCCGAGCCACAGCACTTTTGTGCCCCCAATCAGTGGAGCATGAACACGGCTCCGTCTGATGGCAGCGGCTGCGGCTGCTGCTCCATTTCGGAGCCTAACAAATGAGCCATGGCCGGAACGGGGCGTGGCCCAAAGGGAGGGGGGCTCGACACTTGCATAATTGTGCGGTCACCGCACTGTAAATATTCATACGATACGTAATTCAATTAATTTATTTAAGCTTTTTTATCCGAGCTATACGCGCGATGCGCTCTCTGAACAAACATTCGACTGAAACAGTCGAAACTCGGATGGAAAAAATGTGGAAAATGTGGACGGAAAAACAACAGTTTTTGTGGAAAATGTGGACGGAAAAACAACAGTTTTTTGGGGCTGGAAAAACAAAAGCAAACACGTGAAATTTGCATAAAAACCTATTAAAATTGTGTATTTAAAGTTCAACAAATTAACACTACACAGTACTTTTGAAACTGTAATATGGAAACGGTAGATGTCAAACTTTTAGCTTAGCACAATAGCTCGCAAACTGTAAGGTAGGATTTCCATTGAAGGCTAATCTTTGAATATTTTGTGTTTGGATGGGTAAATTTTGATCCTTGGATACTCACTTTAAGGCAATCTGTTTGGTCTGCTCCTCGGGTGAAGGCAGTCGATGATTCAAAGGCACATCTTTATTGATATCGTTCGGCAGCAATGCCTGATTATGATGATGATGATGGTGGGAGCTGCTGTCCGCCGCCTGGCTCAGGTTCTGGGCGTACAGGGCGTCGGCGGCATCGGCGGACAGCACGGACGGAGAGAGGGCGGGCGTGTGGACGCCACTGTCGCCGATGACCATGGAGGTGCTTATCGAGGTGTCCACATGGTGCATGCAATCGGGCGTGACGGTGACATCACCCAGCGCCTCGCTGGAGGTCCACTTCCGTAGATCCTCGATGGCAGCAGGCTGAAAGAAAGAGACAGATGGGCAAGCAAAGGGTTAGGGATAGGGTTGATAAATTTGTCCATTTGGCATGCAAAATATTGTATGTTGCTTTATGTCCTGCCGGACAGCTCCCTAATTAGTCGGCGGAGTCACGCAGAAGGCCTGAAAATGTGTCTGCCTCCTGGCATTTGTGTTTGCGCAAACATTCTTTATGCTTTCCGCAAATTGGGGCAAGTCACGCCATTTACAAATCCCTCCCCAAGCCCCATCCCAAAAAAAAGAGCAGCAACACGCGTTTTGTGCTTTCAAAGTGAAATTCAATCAATCTAATTAAAAACAATAGAAGAACACGTGGGCCAGGGATACCCTGCCAAGGGCAGACTATAGTTTGGGACCCCAACGAAATGGTTTCCTCGTTTTTCACAGTTTTCTGCGACTCTTCCCCATGCAGTGTAGCTATACACTCAAAGAAAAATGGCACTGTGAAAGAAAACAACCATAAATATTCGGTTTTTGATTTAAGCATAAATTAATCAAAATTTATCCTATGGCCCATAGTTATTATATTTAATATAAATAGGAAAAACTTTGTCTAAAATGAATATGTATTTAAAATATGAAAATATTTACTTTAAATATGAATTATGTCGCGGCTTTTGCCGCGGCTCACCACGTGCCCCTTCGTTTTTCTCTGGGTGTATAGAAAACATTCCCTAGATTGGAATTGTTTTCAATTCCTAAGTGAATTACTCTCTTAAAGAAAACAAAAAAACAAAAACGCAATCGTTTCATTTGATTTTCGGTTCGACTGCTGTCGGAATCAATTGTAACAATTGAAAATCATGTGCGGAGTGAGGAGTGGTGGAGTGGGTAGTGGGGACTGCGGAATCGGGGAAACCCTCACCCCCAGAAAAATCTACATAAAAAGACACTTGAGCTAGATTTCCAAATGGCCAAAGTCAGCAGCGGCTCGGCTCTCTCTGACCATAAAGAAAGACGGCTACGGCTTAGGCTAAGGCTACGGTTACGTCTACGGGTATCCCACATCGGAGTCTGAGTCGCATTTTGAGTCTGCCAAAAACTCTTTTAGCGAGAGGGTCCCGGGGTTTCCGTCTTTCTTGTCAATGGATGAATGGGGGGCCCAGTGGCCCAGGCGGCCCAGGCGGCCCAGGCGGCTGGGCAACTTTTAACGATAAAATATTTGCACATAAATGTCGAGTGCCGTATATAATAATGCAATTTAAGTGCCGTCAAGTAAACAACAATAACAGCAACCTCCCCATGCCATTCCTTATGCCTTTGAATGCCTTTCCATGCCTCTCCATGCCTTTCGTTGCCATCTCGAAGATAGTTGCTGCCGTAACCAATAAACCGCAGAGCGCTAATGGGTCTCGTCTCGAAAGTCTGGGCTCCAGGTTCGGGTTCGGGTGCGGGTTCTCTTTCTCTTTGGGTTATCTGGGGAGTACGCAGTGCCTGGCCGAGCGGAACGTTGCGGCCAACTAGCGTCAAACGCAATGCGAAAAGGATTAAAAGTCATTTTATTAAGCAGCAGACGACAGAAACAGAACGGAGGAGATACAGGGAGAGATGGGGGGCTGGGGGACTGGCGACAGGCGACAGGCGACTGGGATTGACAACCCAACCGGCGCTGTTTTTGCCAAAAACAAGTTTGGCAACCTATTGAACAGCGATCCAAATTGTCGTCCTCGTCGTCGTCTTTGTCGTCGTCGTGGCTGAGTCAGTGGCTGTCTTTGCCAATGACATCGTCTATTGGCCATTGGCTGTTTGTCTTTTGGAGCTTATCTAATGGCCTGGCCTGGCAGATAAACAGGAGACGACACAAAGACGACGACAACGACTACAACAACAACAACAAAGTGGGCCAATTGAAAATGCGCGTTAGCTCAAATTAACTGCAATTTTCTGATATGTTCTCAAAGAATTTGCGACAGCGAACAAAGACGGAATAAATTGGATAGAAAAACTCAGCTGAAGATGCGATCTCTGATGTACTTTTGTCTATAAATAATATTTTATAGTGAAAAATCCTCAAATAGAGGCAATAAATTCAAAAATTGCATTGGCTTCAGCCATGAACAAAGGAATTTGCAAGATACTTGAACGTTGAATGAGCAAAGAACAATGGAATTCATTTGGAAGCAACTGAAGCACACAGATATATATCTTCTTAGGAATATATATGTTTTTTATATAAAATAAAAGGCTTTGGGAGCACAATTTAGGTTGAGATTCTCCAGGAGATACTTAAGATGTAGATGGAGTGGGGCTACAAATGGAAACTGTCTAAAATCAATAAATAAATGACGACTCCCAAAAAATTTGCAGAGAAAATAGGAGAAATATTCGACATGGAAAATGATTCGAAGAAATACAAAAAATTTAATTTATGGGTAGGCATTCTGTTAATTCTACCTATGAGGAATCCCTTTCTGAATCCTATCTTAGACACAAATATTTGGAGATATAATCTCTGGAAGAAACCATCCCTCAAGCATACAATCTCTGAACGAAACAGTCAGTCCTTTAGAGAAACACATCTTTGAGAAATCATCTTTTGTATCCATAATCTCTAAGAGAATATAATTTTAGAGAGTACACAGCTGCTGGTAGATACATATATCTAGAGTCACATTATCTCCTTAACTAAGAAACGCTCTCCCATAAAATATTCCTTAAGAAGACTCTTCAAATCCAGTCCAATCAATTTATAAGCCATCACAAGAGTTAAGCCACAAGCGAAAGGAGGGAAATCCCTGTCCTCCACCAGCTTGGAAAAGACATAATGGCGTGGGACGACACTTGAGCAATTAAAACGGAGTCAACTAACTCGAATGATTTGATGGAGTCTTAGCCTGTCCCGCCCCCCGATTGATGGAGCTGCAGCTCCTCCTCGTTAGATGTTGGCCATTAGGCGGAGCTGCAGCTGGAGCTGCTGCAAGATGTGTGGTCCCTCTTCGTTCGATGTTGCAGGCTCTCCTGTGTGTGGGGGCTATGTGGAGCACACGGACGGACGGGAGAGAGAGAGAGATGGAGGAGAGTCTGGTCTATGGCTTTTAGAGGCGACACAGCTGGCAGATAGCAGGAAGCCACAGCCACAACATCAGCCACTGGGACCACACACATGAGGTCGTTATGGGGTTCGCTTCGTTTCGTTTTGGCTTGCTTTTGGTTTTGGTTTTGCTTTTGGTTTGGGGACCTGGTCTGGTCTGTCGAGGTCTCCGGACTCTATGCGTGCTCCGGCCACTAAACATATTATTTATGCATGTGGCATTAACTTTTGCGAGTACCTGTGCCTGTACATGTACGTACATGAAAACGGGCCATCGCCTAACGGAGCAGCCCGGGAAAACCCGTTTAAAACTCACCAAACGTATCTCGATCTCGGCATCGATGCGCGTGCGCAGCTTGCGATTGGCATTGCCAAAGTCGGACACGCAGATCAAATAGTCCTCGGACGCGGACGCCTCCGCGGAGCCTCCGCCTCCGCCTCCGTTCGTTAGGACATCGTGACCATTGTGGTAGGCCCCCGTCGTTCCGTCCCCGTTGAAGGAAATGGAACGCGGCGGAGTGGTGCCCGTGGCCGTGGCATTGGACTGGGCCAGAGCCGCGAGGGCTCCTGCGGTGGCCGCTCCAACGGGCCGGTCCTTGCCGGCCTCCGTGTACAGCTGGCGAACGCTAAGCGGCCGCGTGTCGCCGGTGAAGAGCGCCTGCTGGAATGACTTGTCCGTCTCGTAGTGCTCCTTGCGCTGTGCAAAGGTGAGGAGGTCGCTTTCAGCTGGAAAAAAAACACACAAAAAGAAGAGCCATTAGCGCATATTTTCTTGGAAATGAGTTCTAGAGTACATTACAGGGGGTGTTCGAGCAAACACAAAAGATTTGTATACACAAAGAAACGATCTACAAAGCGAGAGAGAGAGAGATCTAAAGTGGCATCCACCAGATAGATACAACCTAGCACTGCCCCATCTATATATAGCACTATCGTATCATTATCATCGCCAGCAAGTACTCAAAAGTGCTTTATGTGTAATCTAATTGAAAGAGCGGCCTGTCCCTGTCCCTGTCCCGCCCAGCTGCGTGTCTGCGTGTGGCGTGCCCCCGTTTCCTGCCACATATTAATTGGCAGCTCCCATCGATCGCTCCTCTCGAGAGATCCGCAAACAATGGCAGGCCGGCCGCAAATAAATCAATGCGAAAATTAATAGAGTGAAAAAATCGCCAGAGACCAAGGACACAGGCAACAAAAAAAAAATGAAGAAGAAAATAATCAAAATAAACGAATGCCATGAAAAATTGTAATTAACTTTAATAACCCTGCCTGCCACATGCCACCGGGCGTCTCCTCCAGCAGTTGCATATTTAATTCTCACAGCAGTTTCGTGGCCGGCAGTCGGTCTTCCCTTCGGAGGGAGGGATAGATAGATGGAGTGGGGAGTACGGACCATGGCCGCCGTTTGTCTTTCTGGCTGTCTGCACATTTTGCATTTAATAGGCCGCCATGTGGACTTGGTCGGTAATGAAAACAAAGCCCGAGGAGTCCGATGAGTAGCGGCAGCAACTACCAGGAAGCAGCACCCAACAGCTACAACAAGATGGAGCAGAAGCAGCCACTCGTAGATTAACAAGTCCAGAGCAAAGACACTTGACACAGCAGCAGCCAGAGACAGAGACGGAGACGGAGACAGAGACAGAGCTGGACCGCTGCCAGGCACTGCAACTGCAACAGAAGCTGCCCGCCCAATGAGGAGTGGCAAGAGGCAGGAGGCAGGAGGCACTGAACGAACCTAGCGCTAAATTCAGGCAATTTTATGGCACTCGGGCCACGTTTTGACGTTCAGTTGCGCCACTGGAAGATGCATGGGTCTGTAGCCAGAAGCCAGAAGCCACCAGCCACCAGATTCTTTCCCATTTCGCCAGCAATTTCAAGTGCGTAGACATTGGCACACGTACTCCGGCACCGGGAGTGACCCCCATATACAAGATACAAAAATACATTTCCATGCCGTTCCCTTTTTTTGGCCAAATGTGAAATTCAATTAGGCATGCTCTCAGGTGCAAGGCTACTGCTGCCTTGGTGCTCTGCTCCGTGGCAAGCGGAAGCTGGCAGACAGCAGACCGACCAGCAGGAAATGGCAAATTATCGAGGCAAAAATTATTTTTCCCTAAAACTTTATGGGGCTGGGGAGGTTGAAAGACCCTGCCCCTGGGCTTTGGGGGCAGGGACAGAGGAGGCGTCGTCACGTCTGCGTGACGGCCATGGCCACATAATTTATGACTCATGTACAGCTCGCACAAGAATGTCTCTTATATACATATAGTACTCCTATGTACACACAGAACCGCCGCTGCGAAACACATATTCAAATATACAGCGAATAAAGACGCAAATTGCAATCGTTCTTGGTCTGCATTATTCGCTGAGATTGCGACAAATCGTGCCTGTCTTTCTGTCGTTTGATTACGAGTGCGCTTCAGCATTGTCAGAGGCAGAGGAAGGGGCAGAGACAGAGGCGGCACCATGTCCATAACAATATCCATATAGACTCGTACAGGCACAGCCACAGCCACAGCCATGGCAACATCAGGGGCAAGGCCTAATAAGGCTGTAATCCACTTTTATGGCTTTTTAGCCGTTATCCAACGACAATTGTTAAACCAGTAAAGGAGTGATATATGCAGCATATTTATGGACAAGGAAAGAGATAGATAGATAGATAGATTGTAAGATACGCCATGCAATACTCTTTCTTGTAATGATATCAAGGATACCACATCCCTATAATCTTTGCCAGACGACAGCTGTGGGCTATGACTAGAACATCGGTGGGCAGGCCCCTGCTCTCAGTACTCCTGAGTACTCCTTCTTCGGAAACCAATACCGAGAATGCAAAAACAAAGTACACACCTTGCGTGGGAGCGAGACTGAGCCTGGGGGTAGGGAGAACCGAATCTCTGGACCACGAACTGATATGTATTTGTTATTATTAAAAGGATTGATCAGAATAATGACACATTTTAAGCCAAATCTTAGGTTACAAAATATTCTAAGGAAGCTTCAGTTGACATTAATGCATTATTATCTCTTAACAGGAGATAAAAGATAACAAAACATTTGCAAGTCTTATTCAAACTCGTAGATCGGAACCGCGAATGCAAAAACAAAATACACGCAAGGTGGGTTTCGGGTCTCATTGAAAAAGCGTGCCTAGAGTCTCCCTAAAAGACGAAGGGATTTCCCGGCACTTACTGGAAGAATTACTGGTTGTTACCATTAGCGAACAGACTCTATACAAATGACAGCTATTGATTTTGTGTAAAAATTACAACTTTTCCAGCATCGCAATCTGCCTAAACAAATTTACATGCCCCAATGGAAAAAGCGATCTGCATTTTAGAGAGCATCAAGCATTCTATTGGCGGTAGGGATGGGGTGTGCAGAAGTTGTCGCCTGGTTTCTGTTGACATTTCTCGATTGTCATGTCAGAGGCGATGAAATTTATAGAAGGGAGCATCGCAAACACAGATACGAGAACGGATGATGCCACGCCAGATGGAAGACCATGGAGAACCAATAGCCCCGGAGCCAATATATCAAAAGTGCATTTGCCACGGCACTCGGTGGCACATTGACACGTATGTGGCAGATACGAATACGAATACGAGTACGAGTGTGTGGTGTCTGGCAAAGCCGCAAATAAATGAGATTTGCACAAGATGTTGGCCAACCGAGCGGACCGGCTCAAACACCGAATCGAACAACCGAATCCCCAGCCCGATGCAGACACTTTTTAGAATTTACTCGGGCCATAAATTGACACCGCACTACGACGGGAAGGGAAGGGGAGCCAGAGGTACGTGCAACATGAAAGCTGCGCTGGCACGTCGACAGCAGCAGCAGCAGCAGCAGCAGCAGCATCGGCTGTGCTATGCTGTATCTAGCAGATACAATCTGTCATAGACTAACGCGTTCTGTAGCATAATTTGCAGGCAAACGAAACGAGTTTCCACTGGTGGCACTCGGCTCCAAGGTGTAGAAGGGGGTGGGGGGGGGGGGGGGGTGCCGTAGCAGGCTACGTGCTCCCTGGCGATAATGTCTTGGCAATAAATGATTTATAAGCAATCCATGGCGATGGCAGTTGCTGCCTTAATTACGCTGATTGCACCAGGTTAGGGATCAATGCCCGCAAAGCTCAGCCACACACAAAAACAAAAAACATAATTGCAACGAGTGGCAGACGCAGTGGCAGTGGCAGACAACGAGGAGGCCTCCCTTCAATCAGTAGAATGTCCACTTTAATTTAATTATTTAAAGCGAAAAACAATTGAAGGCAAAGCCAAGTTAAAGACTGAAGACAGGCGGGCAGACAGACAGACAGTTACTGCCCTTGGCCCTCAGCCAGGCTTCCAGATTGCTGTGGACATCGCCGGTTACCCCATCTATCTGTATCTGTATCTGTGTCTGTGTCTGTGTCTGTACGGGGCCTGCTGTGCGTAAGTGTCGTAATAGCATTTAAAGCAATTACGGGTCGCATTTGGGTCTGCCTCTGGCATCCGCCACGGGAAATGAAGGTCCTGTGACATCCGATGCGATAAAAATGAAAGCCAAGTGATAAATTAATTATGAGGAAAAAAATGCACAAGAAGCAAGGCGGCGCAAGCATTTGGATTCAAAGTCGAAGCTGAAATACTCTCTAGTGTATTTTTAAAGATTTTTAAAAGCACGAATATATCCCCTTCTTTCATGGTAATATTTTAAACTTTTTCTCCATTACAAAATGGAGTTTTAGTTTAGTTTGAGCTTTCAACAAAATCGCCATTAAATCCTAGAAGTGTCTTCCTTCATTCTAAGCTTCTGCAATAAATCTCAGGGCTCCAACATTTTCGAGAGCCAACCATTAGTCTAGGCTTTATCTTTTGGCACTCCCAAACTCCACTAGGCACCTCTTGCTCTTCCGGCTTGAGCCGCCTAAGACTGACAAACTTCTTGGCCAAGTTAACATGGCTCTTGGGTGTTCGTAGCCTGGCTGTGATTACCATGAGAGCAACACTTGTTATAAATGATGAGAGCCCAAAACCTGTCCATGTACCAGGCGCTTATCACCGAACAATGTCTGCATTCAGCTCTCGGATGATTTATGGGCAGGGATTATGGGGCGCAGGGGCACTGTGGGAGAGGGAGGGAGGTGCGAGCTTAAAGTGTCAAATGTTGTTGCACAAAAACTGCAAAATATAATCAAATACATGAGATACATCCACAAGTACACATACACCCGGGTGTGCCGACATATATGGAAATGCTGATGTGGTAGTCACATGTGCTTTATGGCCAAAAGTTTTTGCGTTTTGGCTGGGCTTTGGGTCTCGTCTGGGGGGGGGGGGGGGTTGCTGTTTTAGCAAATTTTCGCCAAGCCAACAAAAGAGCCGCACCACATTTGGGGCGCCACAAGCGCATAAATTGTAAAGCCAACGGCAGCAACAACAACAACAACAACAACAATAGCTAGACAAATTTATGCAATGCCATGGGGAGGCATGAGGGAACTTAGGGGTGGGGCAGCAGTGGCAGCAGCCGCTACCCCAAACAATCAACGAGCAAATGTTGCACGTAATGCGACAGTAAAAATGTGGCCAAAACAAAAGCGCAAAAGAAATGTTGACAGCGGCTACCAAAACAGAAAATAGAAAAAAAAACACAGGGAAAGAGAGCTACAGAAATGGCAAATAAAATTGGTCTCGCTTTCTGGCGAAAAATCTCATTAAAGACAAGTTCCCATATGCGTCGCTAGCCCCTGCATCCGGAGTCAGGAGTCAGCAGTCGAGAGTCGGGAGTCACACAGTCCGTCAGGAGACAATCGAATCAGCTGCCTCCCAGCTGCACTATTAAAACTGATTTATGCTCTGCCCCGAAGACACACCCACGCATTGGAATTGCCAGTAAACGCACTGCCAATTCTCGTATAAATGGGCAAGTCACGTGATGGTCGGTAGTGATTCTGATTTGCCAAGCCCTCAGGCCCACAGGCCCATAAAAGGTCAATGTGGCTGACGATACCAGGGGTATACAGGGGTATACAGAGGGGGAGGAGGAGAGAGAGAGTGAGTAAGCAGGCCTGGCCAGGACCTAATGATCTGAATTATGTGTTTTCCGGGGGGTTGGGTGGGAGAACTCTTTTCATTAGGTCTCACGATGACAGATAATGCACGATTCATTGATTTGAAAAGAGGATTAGAGTGAACCGAAATTAAGTTGAGGCATGCCTCATATGGGTGTGCCCTGCCCCAAACATACTTTTACTTTCAGCTACCATTTCCTTCGGGGCAAATCGTTGACTAATCCCGTGAATAATTGAATAAAAATCCCACTGATTATAAATAGTGTTCTAAAAAAATTCTTTGATGAAAAAAAACTAAACAAAAATCCGAAAATTCCCCATGAAAATCCCCTGAAGAAGAAAAAACTATTATTTCTGGGGAATTTATTAGAACATTTCTAAGAATAAGATTTCTATGCATTCTAGAAGATGTAATTTGGATCAGTTTCGAACAACAAAATCATTATTTAATGTATTTTAAAGAAAGTATAGAAATGATAAAGTACATTATTATTTAATACTTTTTATCTACTCATTACTAAGAGCTTTAGGAATTTAATCAATCATTTCTATGCATTAGCAAACCCATTTCCAAGAAAACACATGTGAAAACTACTACAATCTTCACCCGATACGATGCGTATACGAAAAAAATAAACAATAGTTTGCCTTAAAATTAGAGGAATGATTCAGTTTCTGTATTTGTTTACACTTCCCCAAGGAATAAAATATAAACTATTTGTCGAATCATAAGATTTGTCTCAGTGTGCGATCTTCTACTGGATGTGTATAATCTTTTCTTATTTTTCTTTTCTTCGCTACTTTTCTGGCCGTTACTCTTGTCATTTTCCTGTTCTTTTGCGGGAGGGCTTCCTGAGAGAGACTCGCTCAGAAAGTGAGAGGGAAATGCCATTTGCCTATTCTATTTCCAGACTCGTTTGATGAAAAGAGTGCTAATTGAGAGAGAAGAGAGAGAGTATTATGGGAACATAGGGTATTGTAATCCATTGGAATAGAAAAGAAGCCATCACAGCCTTTACTTTTCGTTTAATTTTCATGGAAACCCCATCGATGACAACCGTCAAACCGCCCACAATTTTAATGAAGTTCATTTTCTTTGGCTCTTATTCGAATGATGGCCCGACGACAAGTTGGCTTTTATTTAAATTAATTGACCCCCAGGCAGTTGTCGTGATAGCAATTAGCGTCGTATTTTCCTTCATCTGCAGCTCGTGTTTTGCGCTCCAATTAATGGGACACTGAGTGGAGCTCGGCTTTTGGTTGATTGAGTAAGACTTTGACTTCCGCCATGTCTGATTAATGGGATGGATCATGGATCATGGGATGGATGACTGGATGACTGGATCGTTCCCAGAGGGAGGGCCTTTTCATGACTCTACGTGTACTGCCCATGTAAGCTAATTAAAAGAAAACTGTAAAATTTGCTGCTAAACATTTTAGTGTCCCTCTCGATGACGCCCCCGCAGTCGTGCTTCTGTCTTTGGTTCTTGTTTCTTCGTTCTCCGTTCAATTTCAATCATGAGTCGCCGCCGTTGCCGCCCCGCCTCTATCAATCGATTTTACAGCCCCCAGACGAACATAAAATCAACTGAAAATTGAATGAAAAATGCATCTCACAAGAACAGCAGCAGCAGCGGCAGGCCCAGCGGCATGCAACGGCAACTGCTGTTCGGCTGTTGGGTTTTCCACTCCACTGTTGCTGTTGCCTCTGCTGTTGCGGCCAATAAATTTAAGTGACATGCGTTTTTCGGCGAGTACCCGCGGGATAACTTTGCTCTCAGACATTCCAGCAAGGCAGCTACGGGCTCTGCAGGGAGACACAGAGACAGAGAGAGAGAGAGAGAGAGAGAGAGAGAGAGACCCGGGACCCCGACGATCACGCGAGACTGATATCATTAAAAGCGACATCCTCATCCTCACTTCCAGGGGTTTCCTTTTCCACCCTCTGCGGAAGTGTTTTCTCTGCTCTGCGGCGTAAAAATAACTCCGGCCAGCAGCAGCAACAGCAATTTTATTGAATTTTGTGTCTAAAATTAAATTGAATGCCCCGAAAAATTGTTCCGAGGTTCGACAATTTTCCACGTCCCTTTCGCCAGATGTGAGTGTGACTGTGTGTGTGTGTGTTGTGAAGATTTACTCCAGTCGGGGGCAACCACTTTAGTCGATCCCCCCATTCACAGGGCAATTCCCTTTCCCTTCCTTTGTTTCTCGGCGACATTTTCCGGCTTTCCACCCGCTATTTCGGCATTAGGCTCTCTTTATTTTTAACAGCTCATTTGCCCCTGGCACCTTTCGTATGTGTGTGTGTTTTCAGATCAGAGGAGAGGAGAGTTGAGTGGCGCAGAGTGGTGTGGCAGGGTGTGTGGAGTTTTGTCTTTTGTGGTTTATTCAAATATTACGGATGGACGCATAAAAAGTGAGGCAGCTGAGGCGTTGAGATTATGGCAAATGTTTGACTTGAACTTGAAAAGACTACGAAAAAAGACAGGGGAAAATACACGACGCTGGAGTGAGATGCCGAGATCCAGAGGAAGTGAAAGCAGAGAGAGATATGTGCCATATCCGGCTCAGGGGATCCTGGACCTATCCCATTCCCATGGACTGTGGACTGTGGACCATGGACCATCGACCGTAAAGACCTTAAGTAAGTCGTTTTCTTTTTTGTCTCTGGCTGTCTGTCGTCTTTTTTTTGGAGTCACTGCCTGCCACTCAGAGATCTACAAATTGCCCTCCCCCTCAGAGCCAGAGCCAGAGCCAGAGCCAGACACAGAGCCAGTCCATGAGAAGAGGCTCTTCAATTGGCCCTGCCTCGTTGGACGGTATGGAAATGGTTAGCCCTGGGCCAAAGCGACCAATTGAGTTGGCATTGAATACAATTGAAAGACACTCTGTACCGAGTACCGAGTACGGAGTACAGAGTACGAAGTACTGGCTCTGAGACCCAAAACGGGTTTTGCCATTTCGTGGAAGACACTCTCGAGCCGAGAGTTGAGTGCCTCTCCTACCCCATGAGTGCCCCCCCGTTGTGGCATATGTTGTGGCCGGTGGGTTCGGGTTCGCATCGATCAGTGCTAGTACACGGCTGGTTCAGAGATGGATGGTTTCGTTTCTTATTTACTATTCATTGGAACACCATCGTTGTAAAACGAACCGAAAGGGAGAGACATTTACATGCGAGTATTGGCTGGTCAATGGTAACTGGCTGGCAACCTTGAACTATGGCTCCGGAGATTTGTGTTTCTATGCCTGAGAAAATACAGACATATATTCTTCAAAATTATGACCCAATCAGTGTTGGTTAATGTGTGCTGCTAGGCTGCCGTCCAACGTGCCTCTGCTGTTAACACTTTTTCCCGACATTCAGGCCGTGTACTTGAGCTCTTTCATGGCTTCCATATAATGTTTATTATCCATAAACCCATGGCCAGGGGGAACCACAGCTTCCTGGATGCAAGGCCCACGCCCGTAGAGTGCCTCAAGTGTCGCTAATTGGCACTCCGGACGGGGTGGAGACCTGTCCGTCACTCATCAAATCAAAGTCAGGACAGGGCTTAGACTTGCAATTGAAACATAATTCGCATTTGCATTTGCATTTCAATTTGCATTTAAAGTTATGCCGACTGCAGCTCCTCTATAAACACTAATTAAATGCTTAGCCATCCGTCCCGAGGCACGATGTTCCACGATTGTCTGGCAGTGCACCAGGAGGAGCACTTGGCCAGGAGTCTGCCCCTTGTCTAGCCTGGGACAGGGACTGGGGCTGGGCCTCCTGGGTTCCCCGGGTTCAAGCAGCAGCGGCGTAATGCATTTTGCATTAACATTTTTTTTTTTATTTTCCAGCCAGGCGACAGCCGGGGAACAATGCCGCGCGAGGGCCTACAGGGCCTCCACACCACTCCCCATTCGCCCCCCCCCCCCCCCCCCCCCCCCCCCCCCCCCCCGTTCGCCATATGGGAGGGTGCCAGTCAGTCTCGACTGTGGACGGGGAGTGCAGAGGGGAGGTTTAAGTAGGGGCTGGATAGTCTCGCTGGATGGGTATTAAATTTACTCGGGGGCTTCTCTCTCGCAGTTTATTCTGCTCCGAAAAAGTTCAGGTTTTCTTGCCTTTGACACGTGCTAAAAGTTCGGGGAAGAAAACTTTTGCCGTGCAGCAGACGACAGAGTAGACAGCAGGAAATGCTGCAGAAACATTTGGCAACACTTTGCCTGATGAACAGGACAGAGAGAGATCCCCGCTCTCTCTCTCTCTCTCGGGGGGAGAACAGTAAGGGATGGAAGGTTGTTGAGGGGCAAACAAACAAACAAACAACAGGGAAGGCCGAAGAAAGAATTCCCCTAAAAGACAAAGCGGCCAAAAGACGGGAAATATTTCCCAGGCAGGTACACGAGACACAGGATAGGGCTGGAGGGGACACGAGGGGAACAGGAACAGGCAGGCCACGGCAGGCAAGGAAGCGGCACGAAGTCCTTTGGCTACCCCTAAGGCAGTCGCAGTCGCAATCCCCTCCCTGCCTGGGAACGGGAACGTGCATTCCTGTGAATGAAACTCAAGGCATTTGCACTTATCATTCATTTCTCATGTACGAGGCCTCTGGCTGCTTTGCTCTCTGGCACTCTGCCACTCACTCATCGCCTGCCGATTTCTATGGTTTCCTGTGCCGCAGCGCAGGACCCCTTCTTCAAGACGTTACGTTACGTTACGTTTAAGGAGCAGCAGCGGCAGCAGCAGAGAAGCCCTTCGGCGGACCGATTGAATTACATTTTGCCCCTCGGAAGGAGAGTCGCATCCTTACCGAGTCTTGCGTCAATGTCAACCCTTGAATGGAATTGAATAAATATTTGCATTACTACTGCTTACCCCCCGGCAGACACATAGATACACACACTCGTGGAAACCAGAGAAAGGGGTATCCGTATCTGTAGGTGATAATCATGGCTACTGTCTGCTGCCACATGGGCCACATGGCTAATTGGTAAGACAAAGATTGCTCTTTGCTTTGCTTTTTAGAAAGTCTCCAACTGGTTCCGTTTCTCCATCCCCATCCCCATCCGCATCTCCATTGAACTTATGAACTCCTCTGCGGCCAGGCTAGATATGATTCCGTCCCCCCGCATCAATACCATCCGCACCATCCATACCCTCCATATCCGATATCTTGCGGCTCACTCAGGTGACAATTGGCAAGCGCTAAAACGCAGCTCCAATCTAAGCGAATAAGGTTGGTCATGTCGGAGCATCTAACGGGGAAACCGCAGAGGATCTAGTTACAATTTTCCCCTCGAGCCCCCCTAGAGCCCCCTCCCCCGGGTGCGGCAATGTGCCACTTTATTTTCGTTGGAGACGCCTGCAGCTGCTGCTGTTGCTGTTGCGGTTAATTAAAGCCAGAGACAATCAAACGAAACGAAACGAAACCAAAGCGCGACAACATCGACAACAATTTGTATGTTGGAAAGTTGCACGTCCGAGGAAGAGGGGCAGAGTCGAAAGGACACCAAAGTGCTGTGCTGCAATCGGATATGAAAAAGTTGCTCAAGTTGAAGGAAACTTTTGATCTGGGTTTATAGGCTCTTGATGGTAGTTTTATCTGTTGGCTTTAATCGGCTAATGAAAGACTAGCTCTTGGGCAACGAAGCTTAAGATACCCTTTTCAGATCTATTGTTGCTATTGCGATATGGATCAAGGAATAAGTCGTATTCCGAGGAAAGTTAGGACTACACTGAGGAAGAACGATACCTAAAACTATGCCTTATAATCGTGCCTACACGAATAAATTATAACGCAACAAGAACCCAATTTATTTCGATTAAAAATACAACAAAAATGTGTCAATAATCATAATTTATACAACAAATTTAAAAACCCGAAGTCTATAAGAAAAATTAAAAAAAGTTAGATTTTGTCGACTAGTGGACTAAGAGAGCTATGTTGTACTTCCCAAATTCCTGGGGGTTCCGACCTTCATATCATAATTTATTCTACAGAAGTGCTGCTTCCTTGTCTTTTTTGGCAATCTTCCGCGCAAAACCTATACCCTGATACCCTCTAATAATCCATTTTAAGCTCCAATGCGAATCATAAAGAAAAAAACATTTTTTAATTGAGGTATTAATCTCTTTTTATTCCTAGTTTATTCTCTAAAACAGCTTAAAGATTATCATCATTTCCCAGCTCTTTAATCGCTTCTTTTAATCTTTGGTTTAAATCGTTATTTGACTGCCTGTTGAATAATGGGAACCAATTTTTAACATCGCTTCTTTTGGGTACTGAAATCCCCTCGCTTTCGGGGAGGAGGAGGAATGGCAAAGAATTTCCGAAAGTTGTTTTTCCACATCTGCAGCGAAAAGGCTTTCCCGTTTAGAATAATGTCAAGACTCCTCCGCCGATGTCCAGGCGACGATTAGTCGTGCTGCCGCATGTGGCAAGGTGTTGGCTGCTCTGCCTCTGGGGTCTCTGCCTCTGCCTCTGGCAGAGTGAAAGGCAAAAATGCTGCTGCACGGTTTCAGCCCCAAGAGCATGTTGTGTTTTTTTGTCTTTTTTTCAGGGTTCAAATTGTGTCAACTTTCCCAAAAATTTGTCCAGAATGTGGCATTTGATTTGCATGGAATTCAAAGCCAGACCCGTACTGGGGCCGTGCCGCAAATGGAGTCTATCTTTAGCCATTAAACGCAGACAAAAATGTTAAGATAATCAGCAGAGAGCAGACAGCAGACAGAAGGGGGAAGAGTTGCAGTGGCAGTGGCAGTGGCAGTGGCAGCCAGGAAGCGGCAACAACTTCAGCGAATGTCTTGGGTTCTTTGCTCTGGTGGAGAGCTTATCAAGTGCTAAGAAATCTGCAATTTTGAGGTGTCTGCTTAGGTGCGTTGACAGGCGAGAGATGCGAAAGAGTTGGAGTCCCTCCGTTTAGCGCTAATCTCTGCTTCTATCCCGACGCCTGACTGCTGCTCGAGTGTCGGGTCCTTGAGACAGCATCATCAGCACTCTCTGGACTGAAGATGCAAGACGCAGAGACAGACACACAGTCTCTGGCTGTCTCTGGCTGTCTCTGGCTGCGGCTCTGCGGCTTTGTCTTTCACCGAGCGCTATCTCAAACATAATTATTGCCTCATTATGCGACAATGATGGGGTGTTGTTAATGCCTTTGACAAACATCCCATCGAATGGGAAGGCAAACATTAAACAGCAAACAAACAGCGCACAAACCTTAATAATGAAATGGTAAATAAATTGTAAACGTTTTCGACGCTGCTGCTGCGCCCAAAAGCAAATATTGGTACGCCTCATTACATTGTATCTGTATCTCTGTCTCTCTGTCTCTCTGCCTCTCGCTATGGCTGTATCTGTAGCTGTATCTCTCTGCATTTGTGTCTGTGTTCATGTAATCTTTGGCTTTTCCACAAATATATTTTCAATTTTACGAGTATTTCTCAGTGTTTTTTCCCTTTGGCTGTCAACACTTTGACGATTTTTCCTTTTTCCCAGAGCACTCGAGAGGACAGGAAACAAACAACAAGAGCCTAGAGCCAGAAACTGATAAAAAAAACAAAACGAATATTGGAAAAGTTTTTGAAATTAACCCGAAAACATTTTAATGGCTTTTCAAATACTAAAAATCAAAAGATAAGACTAGTTTTTATTTGATGACTGCATTAGACACGGTCGTGACGATTATTAGACGTTTCGGGGGATCGTAAAAAAAGCCAAAACCCGATACCCGTTTAACACCCAAAACGAAACCGAAAACCAGTTAGTGGTTTCCACATTTCATTATCACCTGTTATCAGCCCCAGACCACACACACACACTCATGGGTTCTGTCTATCTATAGAAAGGTCACACATACGTAATCTAGAAAATATATTGCAGATTTCCAAAGCAAATACAAGACTCTTTCCCGCTCTCCTGCTTCAGAGTGTACAAATTCCCCAATGATATGTTCTTTCAATAAATAAATTCATTTTGATTTATTGTCTACCAGCATGTGTGCTTATTTGGGGAGGTAAATGAATAGTTTCCTCAATTTTCTTAGCCATAAAATGAACAGAACATATCAGAAACAGTTGCATTTCCCCTGCCACCCCAGCACTATGGGCAAAGATTCGATTTTGTGGGCACAAATTTGTTCTTTTCTATGGTTAAGAATTTTAGGTTTATTTATTTTTAATTAAATACACAATAGAGAGCTTTAGTAGTATTTTACACTTTTTACGGACTTTCCTTAATAATTTTTTATAGGTCAAAATTCAATAATTTAGCATGAATATTTCTGATTAAAAGAGGCTGAAATATTTTAAATATTCAAAGAAAATAGTAACCAAATTAATTGAATTAAATTCGCGATTTTTCTCATTTTCCAACATATTAATATAGAATCATTAAATATATGGCATGATTAGAAGTTGAAAAATAAATATTACAGGTAGACCTAAAGAAATAAAATCAAAATCAAACACCAAAGCAAAACCTATTAAAAAAATTAAAATTTTATTAAAAATAATATATTGTTGGAAAGCTTGAAGTCTCCATCTATAAAACTGGAATAAATGTTCAAAGAAATCTAATTTTTTCCCATAGTGCGGTGTCGCACCCTTATGGGTTGTTCATTTCAATTAATTATTTGTTGCATTGCCTTTTCATTGGATATTATGACGTTTTTATGTCCCCACACGGAGGGGGAGGAGGAGGAGGAGGAGGAGTCGTACGACTTATTGAAACATAAATTAGGCAACACATGTCCATAAAACATTTCGTAGTCACTTGTCATATCAGCGAAATGTTCCAGATTTACAATTTACGACTTCTACAATGCGACTCAGTCTCTCCCTCTCTCTCTCTCTCTTGACACTCTCTCAGTCACACGGACAGGATGCGGATTGAAATGTGAGAGTGCGTCTGGACCACTCGCCTGATAAGGATGCTCTAGACACCAGACTTTATACTCCCGACTGTGTGGCCCTTAATGGCTTTTCGGCCCATGCCAAATCAATTTTCCAGAGCATAAATCAGCCGAGATTAAGAAACCCCAGTGGAGAGTGGAAAGCGGAGCGAAGAGACCACAATGAAAAGCGGCAGATAAAATTAACCATCTATTAAGGGGAATCAATAAAAGAAACATTAGCAGACTGGACCATAAATTGTGGGGATGGAAACCCGAAATAGAAAATGAAAATTAATACGAAACGATAATTGAGAGAAACGATAAGGAACAGACTTTGGAGCCAATAAATGTCCAAGGCATCGGAAGATATTGTATATAGAGGTTAAAGAAAATCTCCGTAGAGATCAATTGGTCGAGATTTTCTCATATTAAAGGGTTTTAACATAAAATCAAGCAACGTTAAGCTCATTCCGGCCAGTAATAGGCCATAAATTATTCAGAAAATCTTGAAATATATATCCCAAGGCAATAAAAATCATCGTAAAGATCAATGGGCAGTAATACAAATATTAAAACTAACTTTTTCCTCAGTAGCTCACACTGCCAGGGTTCATCCTACAGTTTTTATATTAAATGAACCATCTTTAAGCACATTTCAGCCCGTAATAGACCATAAGCTATTTAGAAAATCCCAAAATATATTCCCCAAGTCAATAAATGTTATCCTATAGATCAGTTATGTGTATTTTGTTGATGGAAACTAAGTTTTTCCATTCATATAGTCAATATTTCTCTGGTAGAACCCATTGAAAGGCACCTTCAGACAGTTCTGCCATGAAACAAGACAACTTTAGGCGTATTCCATCCCGTAATAGACCACAGACTATACAGAAAATCCCAAAAATATCTTCCAGGGGTCACTGTAAACCACTATTTGGGTCAATTGCCGGCAATTATATGCTTAAAAACTAAGTCTGACCATTCGTTAAGTGTCGAAATTGCCCAAGTAATTCCCTCAACGAGCAATCATAAGAAAAAGTCTCAAATTTCTTGTCTTGTTCACACGTTGCTCGGTGGAAATCCACCGAAATCCATCATTTACCATTGTGCGGACAGACGGACGGGAGGGACCATCAAAGCCAAAGACAGCACACAACATACATTTTCCCAGGGCGTTAGATAACTCAAGAAACTAATTTCCAACATGTTTTTTCCACTCCTCTCGCTCTTTCATTTTCTTCACAATTTTTGCCGCCACATAAAAGCAAATCATGCTGCTCCAAGACGCGAGAGGCGAGAGGAAAGAGAGATGGAGCGAAAAGCCTTTGGGGCGCCCCTTTTTTGAAAATTTCGACTGTAAATCAATGCCAACGAATCTCGCAGATACTCGGCTGCTGCTGCTGCTGCTGCTCCACAAAAGTCCCCATAATAATTAAGAACAAATTCATTTACACTTTCAAACGCCGCCTCCAGATCTTTCCCCTTCTTTTCGGGTTTTTTTTGACAATGTTTTGAGCGTTGGGGAGTTTATTTATTTATTTGTTGTGAATGTGAAATGCATTTTGTGTAAAAAACAAAGCGACAAACAAGCAGAGCAGGCGGAGCCCAGATTGCTCTTCTGTGAGGCGCAACGACAGCTGCCTGGACCCGGGGAGGGGGGAGTATTTCAGATGCGCGGCAAGTTTATTGAACTCCCCATCTGGATCTCTCCCTGTCGGACTTTGCCCTCTCTCTGGCAATTGCAAAACAATGCAGAAGTTGTCCTCCCCTCAAGCCACACCACATATCGCATATCGTAGGAATTGGGTCAGTGTGCTCATTAAAGCCGAAGCCGTGAACTTTTTGCTGATCTTTGGCGCTCTGCCTAGCCCCTCCCCGGCCGAACGTTTTATGATTTCATTAATGCAACGCACGCACAATGTGTGTGCCCCGCCCCGCCCCGACTCGCCTTTGAAGTACCCATTTTCTCTTTCTGTCTAGCCCCTAAATGGAGGCTAAACTGCCTCATTAAAATGGCATTGTCCACGGTTCGAATTGGAATTCAAACGCCAGGTTGCATTTCCGGTTGTGTGACAGTTGCCACAAAGGCTGCTGCAAGCGCCACTCGTCACCCGTCACTCGCCGGATGTTCGAAAAGAAATCGGGGGGAAACGCCATCAAACAATATTCAATGTTCGATGCCTAACAACAGAATTAGGGCCCAAAAGCACTTGAGCCCTCGAGCCATCAAGCCATCCAGCGAGGGTTGTACAACGTTGATTATTGTGTTTTGTTGCATTGTTAAACAATTATGCGGCATTTCCTCCCGATGCGAATCCATTTGATGACACTTTAAGTACCGGTTGCAGCCATCCACCACCCAAAAGGCCGCATAGCCACACAGCTGCTCCCGTGACCCAGTGCTCGTCGAGTAAAACAGGGAAAGGAGAGCAATTGCAATGCTTTTCGATTTGTTTCCGCATTCGCATTCGCGTCCGCATCCGCGTCACGGCTCATTGACTACTGGAGAAAAATTAAACAAAAGGGGAATCAGAGTTTGACCCAATTGATGGATGGCATGCCCAAGGGGTTCCGGTTCGGGTTCCCGTTTCGGGGTTGCGGGATTTCGGGTTGGAGGTAAACAAACAGAGCAACAGCTTCAAATTCGGTGCAGACATTCGTAGAGGATCTTTTGTGATGTTCTGTGATGTTCAGCATTGAGTTTTTACCTAAAAGATTCAACAAAATGACTGAATGTTGATCCAGCAGGGAAGAGAGAAGGGAAGAGCTCAAAAATGTCAAAACAAAATACATGCCGTGTGCATAACGCGGAGTATAACTTGAAGTCCAGCCTAGGAAGCACCACGGAGTGATTAATCTGTGACTTCTTTTAGGGAATGCTTAGACGACGTGCTTGCTCCCAAATACTCCGAAAATGTACTAGTAATACATGTCCTGTGCATGACAAGGATTACATCATGATGTTCAGGCTAAAGTTTTTACATCTATATTCTTTAAAATGGGAAAATATAGTGGAATGCGAGGGCTATAATTGAATGGAACAAAAGATTATCTATCCCTTCCTTTAGGGTATATAACATTCGAATATCTCCTTAAAAAGTATCCTTTCTCATTGTATATACAACTTGTACAGCTCCAAAAATAAAAAAGAAACAGCAAAAGTATTTTACATAAACAATCTTTCACATTCCGATTGCTCGCTTGAGGTCCCCGTCCCCTCAGAGACTATCTCTCAGCGCCATATCCGTCGCCGGTTTGGATTATAACATAATTTACGTCTCTTCCGCTTGGGCGGCATTGTAATCATGGCTCCCCCTCCGCCCACCGACTCCGGCTACGGCTACGATTCCCTATTCTGCGCAGAGTCTGGGCTTGGCTAAGCGTCACAAAAATGCGGCTAACCGACTGCTATCTGGCTCTGGCTGTGGCTCTGACTCTCTGACTCTCTCTCTGTCGAACTCTATCCGGCCCCCGCCTCGGTTGCCTGCCCCTTTTCGATTTGCCCTAATGTCAGGGCATTGTAATTGCATTTCGTGCTGAACTTCTGGTCCTACACCGCAGACGAGACTCAAGGCAGAGGCAGAGACAGCGACAGAGGCAGAGATCTGTGGCATCCCAAAAAAAAAACACGATTTCAACTCTGGAGCTGTAGCTGGAGCTTTTTTCTGTGGCTTTCAACTGCGTGATGGGATTGTATCTGTGTATCTGTGTATCTGTGGGCCGCACAATGTAGCCAATATCTGAGAGTCGGCATCTTTGGTGGCCCGACGCCATCATCGTTGTGGAGTCAGAGACAGAGCGACAGAGCGGCAGAGCGGCAGAGAGCGAGAAACCAGAGCCAGATCTCGTTTGGTTTGCCATTTGTCTATAGATTCCAATCTGGCAGAGCTTTCGGGTTTTTAATCGCTTTGGGATTGGGTTCTCTCGAACTTTTGTGGAACCTTTACCTTGGAATTAGCCGTTTGTGGCAGAAACCGCAACATATGCCCTTCATTACACAAAAACTGTATCAAAAGAGATCTCATCTCTCGATTCTCTCCCGCTTTGGGCACATCTGTCAGGCCTACTGCCACGTGTGGTACGTGGTACGTGGTACTTGGGCAAGTATCTATGTTTTTCGTAGCTCAGCTCGGCCTGTTTTTATATCCGTATCTCTATCTGGTTTTCGGCTTAAGCGTATTAAAGCGACTCTAAAAACACATTCAGTTCCTACCCCTAATGGACGGACCGTACCGCACCGCACGCCCCTAAGCCCTAAGTGAGCCTCCAGCTGCTGCTCCTGCGACTGCTGCGACTGCTGGATTCTGTTTCCTATTCCATCTCAAGTGGCCGACTGGATTTTCGGGGCATAGACAATCTAATTACCGCTTTCAGTGTGCGTTTAGCGTAAATGATAGCCCACAGGGCCAGGGGCATGCCTCACAAAGGCACACATGTGCGTAATAAACATACGGGAGGGGGCATGCCACGGCTGAGCGGGTTCCACCAGCTTCCGTGCCCACACCCACAGCCCACAGCCCACAGCCCGCGGCTACGCGTTCACCTGCCGTCTGCCGTTCCACAGGCAACTCTTTCTTCCACTTTTTATTCGGCTGCCCTTTTTTTTGGGGAAGGCTTACCATTAAGTCGCACTGCGTGGCCTCCCACTCCTGTCTCCCGATCCAGCATGGGGGCAGCCATGACTTGGCAGAGCCAGAGAAACAGGGAGAGAGAGAGAGAGCTACCCACGCACTCTGCCACCACCCATATGGCGGGCTCCATGCCCCGCTTAAGCTGATCAAAATGCAACATCTATGGACTCTTACTGGTTGGGATGGTATGGCCTGACTGGATGACTGAATGACTGACTGGTTGACGGCATGACGCGGCTTAATTGGCCATTACGAGGCGAAGGCGACGGCGGCTGCATAAGAGGCTCTTGTCTTGCGCAAGTTTCAGGCTTCCAACCGCCAGAAACAGAAACGGAGCCATGGGGAGAGTGAGAAAGAGAGAGATTCTCTCTGGTTGTCTTTCAGGTTTTTCTCGGATAATGGAAAATGATATTGTACCGTTGCAGCGCAGTGCTTTGTCTATATGCAAATCAAGTGAAAGCAGGCAGAGCCCTCCGAGGCTTTAGAAGCAACAAGTTGTCCAAAAACTCAAATATTCTATCCCAGAAATGGGTCAAAGTGCGGGCTAATCTGCAGAGGGATATGTGTTCCCCTTTTTTATTAATTTTCCTGCAAACTAAATTAGGAAAAACCCTAAATCTTGACCTGAAATCCAGAGATTATTCCTACGGCAAAGGATTTAGTTTGTGCCGTGCCCCATGTGCCGCATGTGCTACAGTTGTTCAACACGAAGAGATAAACATCCAAAAATGATGTCACTCAAGCTGCCTCTGCCTCTGTCTCCTCCACCCCTCCCAAAAAAAACATGCTCCACAGAATCATGTAAAAAAACTAAGAAAGAGGCAAAAGCCCAGGGAAGAAAGAACAAAAAGAGTATCTGAAAAGAGCACACAGCCGGCAGGGAGGGAGGGGAGGGGCAATCAGAGCAACGTGTTTTGTATCTAATGAATTGCGAGGCGGGAACTTTTGCTGCTGCTGCTGCTGCCGCTTCTGTTGCATCGTTTAGTCAGGGTAAATGCCGCAACTTCAGTTATAATTACGACAAACAATGAATAAAAGATACGAGCACTACTTGTGAAGAGATCACGCGATTGTTGGGTGCGTTTCGTCGTCTGTTAGGGATAGAAGACAGAAGAATACGATGGATTGAAGCCAGGTGGTGCCGATTGGGGTAGGGGAACACAAGCAAGGGGTGAAGGGTTTATGTATTGAGGAGAGGTGGCAACATATGTAACAGGAGTCACCCCCTAAGGGATGGGAATGTGTTAATGGATGAAAGTACATAATACCGATACAAAAGTACCTCCTTCCTTGTTCTCTCACTTCCCCGAGATTTATTCTTCGATTCACAAGCGAAAAAGTGCAACAACAAAATTTATGTCGTGTGCATGACAACAAAATAAATAAATCCTCAACTGGAGAGTCGCTATTGGTGTTTTCAACGGCTTCCGAATTGAAAAAGCGTGCCCATCGCTGATCCCTAAGATCGCTTTAAGTTCCCCCCATTTATTGTATTCGTTCGAAGCCCCCTACTAGTGCCAGGTATTGCCACACTCATGGCACAAACACACCTTGGAGTCCCTATCAGAAGACGGGGCGGTGTAAACATGTGATACGAGTACGTACTCGCTTGATAAGATATCTAAAAACGAAAGCCTAGACCATTATATCATAAATAGTAGACCATCAAATCTAGTTTCTGAACGGCATTGGCAAGGTTGCGCCTACCGTCTATCGCCTATCGCCAGAGGCAGCTGCTGCTGCTGCTCCCTGTCTTCGAATCAATTCGGGGATTAATTCCCATGCAATTACGGCCTGTGCCACACCCCAGGATCAGGGTAGAGCGTACAGGGTACAGAGGCCTTTGTGATTAATTTGCATGTGACATGAGCTACGAGATATGATCAGAGCGCATCAGCTGTGCCTCTCGGTGCCTCCCAGGGCCTCCCCTCGTGACACCAGCGGGGGGACCATATTTTGGTAAGGGAAAACTTGTTTTTATGCCACAAACAAAGCAATTTTCGCACTGACGCGTCCTCCATCCAGGTGAGACCCTCCTCGACAGAGGTAAATTATGAATGCAGCGCGCTAGGGGTTGAACGGGTTGCATGCAACATAGAGCGGCGTACATTTTGGCAGCACCATTTACAGTGTCTGTCTCTCTGCGGTTTACAATGGCCGGAACGAATACTTTACCTGGGAGACGAGGCAGGAGCGGAGCCGGCAAAGGAACAGGACTAGGGATAAGGGACAGGGACAGGGTCAGGAGCGAGCGAGGCGAGGCGAGGCGAGGCGAGTCTCTTGGCTCATCTGTCGCCCGGCATTGCGTGATGTTTGCCTGATGAATGAGAGTGAAAAATGAAACACAAGTTGCCGGTGCTGCTGTTGCAATCAGTCGTCCGGAAATCAGCACAGACAGGCAGTAAAAGAGACAGAGAGAAGGGGAGGAAGGAAGGTACATAGGAAGAGGACTTCCAGGTGAGACAGACAGACAGTCAGACGAAGGGACATTAAGACTGCATTATGAAACGCCGCAGTGGGGCGACAAAGTGTTTCCATTTGGGTTTTCTCCTCTGCCGTGCCTCATGTGTGCCATGCGTTTATGTAATGCCTCTTCCTCTTGGACCCTTGAAGCCTTAAAGCTTCCCCAAAACGAAACGAGGGAAAAGCACTTGAAGTTCTCTCTGGGCAGCAGAGAATTCCCAGAAACAAGTTCGAACCCGAGACGGAGATCTCGAGGCAGGAGAGGCTGAAAATTCTGTGAGAAATTCCAATGGTAATGCAAGGTAATGGTCGCTGGTCGCTGTTTGCTGGTCTCTGGCTTCCCAGGCTGTTTCCTCGCTGATGATGCTGCTGCTGCCGCTGCTGCTGCGGCTGCTCCGCCCTGCCCCTGGGTTCGCGTAGCTTGCTTGATTAGTGACGCTGTTTACCTGCGGCATGATGCTGTGTGCTGTACGTGTGGTACAGGTTTGTGGAACGAATCTATAAACTGAAATCGCATGCTGCCCCGGCCAGACAGATACGAGGCTGTGTCTGTGTCTGTGTTTTATTGTAGTTTTACCAATGGAAATTCCAACGCACAATTTTCGCAGTGCTTTCCCTAAACGCCCACGTGTTGTGCTCTATCTTTGGAACCGTCTGCAATTTCCTCCTCCCGGCCTGGTGTCCTGTGTCTCCTGCTGCTCCTAGCTTTTGGGTTATTTACAAAACACGTTTCTTTAGTATTTAATTGAAATGCCATTAAATTTCCACTGATACGAGAAAGGTGGCCCTGGGGCAGCACATTCTCTTTCTCGCTGCCGCATTCTCATGCAAATAGAAGCGTAGAAACAGATTAGAAAGTCCAGCGGGATGCCACAAGTGGCTGCTTGGTTGCGTGGCCTCTTGGAGAGGCTCTTAAATGGTTAATGCGGGTGCAGCGTCTCCAAAAGGTGTTTACGACAGGCTCTTAGGCAGTTCCTAGAGAACCCCTCAATGGCCTGGAAGTGCCATTAATCAAGGCAGCACGAATCGGATCCCATGCGACACTATCAAACGGTTAGCCCCCCCTTTCCAGTGAGGCAGGGGCAGCTTGAAAGGTAAACAGACAAAAGCCAAAGATGGACAGACAGACAGCCAGACAGATAGACAGCCAGACAGACACATCAATTTTAAAGTTCTCTCATTCTTTATTCTTCGGTTTACGAAATTGAAAAGCGCAGCGCATGAAATCCGAACGAAACAGCAGCGCGATCGAATCGTTCTGTCTTCGATCTCCCAACCTATCGATGGGGCTGCCTCTCTGTGAATGGTGGAGTGGTGGAGTGGGGCGGGGTGGGGAGTGGAGTGGAGTGGAGTCGGGGGACGCATAGCTTAAAGTTCAATGACTGAAAAGGTGCGTTGTTCTGGCTGCGGTTGTCGTTCTTCTTGTTGCTGCTTCTCCTGCTGCTGCGGTTGCCTAGAAATTCATCAAAGCCCCGGCGATGCGGGCCACTTTTACTTGGACTCCATTTATATTGGCCATTTGGTTTTGGTTCTCTGCGCCCGGCTAGCGAAAACGTGCAAAAATGCGGCCTGAGCTGCAGCCCGACCACGATCGGCAATCAATCTGCAGATTCCAGTCGCGAGGAGCGGCACGCAACAAGCAATCTTCTCCTCTCCCTCGCCTTCTGCTCCGTTGCCGTTGAACTTGTGGCCTTAAGTGGCTGCTGCTGCTGCTGCTGCAAGTGTAGCACCAAGTTGGGTAAACACCAGCCTCAGTAGAGGAAAACAAGCTGCCTCAAAAGTACGTATTATCTAAAAGGCAGAGATACACAGAGAGCTACAGAGTAAATATTGTATAAGCAAGAGCCCGGTTTAGGTTTGGCTGTGCAACGAGTTGAAAATAACTGCGGATGTGGCAAGTAGTTTTCATAAGAACTTTTAAGCAGAGGCTAAGACTGAGAGCAGCTCCATCAACAGCTCATTGGTATACGAATTTAATCCCAAAATGCTAGTGCCGAATGGTTCTCTGTTCGTGGATATTCGAAAGAAATGTAGCCGTTCGCTTATGGGCAACTTATACAATAAATTATACGAATAATTTCCTATTGGAAGAGGTAAGAAGTTTTCCTAGCATTTCCTTAAGCCCTTCCTCCGCTTAAACTCTCAGATTCCAAGCCTGGACAAGGACCGGTATCCGTTCTCCTCCTCGTTGTTTACGCCCAGACGATGACAGACGCGTCTATTTATCTGCATCTCTGTATCTGGCGGGTCTTTTGCTTGGTTGGTTTACAATTTGGTTTTGCGCTTCAAGTGAGAGAAAAATGTTGGGAAAATAAACAAAACAACAACAAAAAGCCAGCAAGAATTCCAGTCAGAGGATGAGCGCACCGCCGTACATCGTACCGATCCCATCTGAACCGAACCGAACCGAACCGAGATGAACTGAAGTGGATTGGCCCCAAAACCAAAAACAACAAAAAAGAAGGGGGGGCCCCTGGGCAAACTTTGGGCTGCAACAATCAAATGCTCATCAGCGCACTTGAAAAATAATGCGTTTAAGACAAAAAGAGAGACCCAGAGATACAAACACAGGCAAAGGCGCAGACACAGATAGAGTCAGGCAGTATCTAGATACAGATACGGATACGGACCGGCAGACAGAAAACGCACTCTGTATCTGTATCTGTTTCTTTTCTGGTATGCATGTATGTATCTTTCTTTTTTTGGCCGGGCATTTTCATTGCTGGTTTTATTTTTCGTTGGCTTGTTTGTTTAGTTTTGTGGCAGCACACACACACACACGTGCAGACACACACGCAATGGCAGCTAAATGTTGCAGGTTGGAACAGGTTTTCGTGGCTGTTGTGTGTTCGGTGTTCGGTTTTCGGTGTTCGGATGCGGGCCATATCTCTTTTGGTCTTTCGGTCTCTCCCTCTCTCTATCTTTTGTACGGCGCGCGTTATTTATGCCCCACTGTGGCTGTAATTACAAATTTTTGTTTCCTGCAAAGCCTTTGAGCATGTGTGAGTGTTTGTATCTTTCGGATGATGATGCCCACGCTCACATGTGGCAGACACAAACGCGTACTACTGTTTCGAAATATCTGTATTCTAAGTACAACAGGAGAGGCGGCGGCCCTTTTCAAAGTGCTGTGCCAAAAGCGCCTGCTGCGCCTAAGCATTCGCTGTTGCTTGATCAGTCCAGTCACGTAGCATATAGTAGCAGATAGCTGCCACTGCAACATGTTGCCGGGGCAATATGGCAGATCGATTGATGGCTAGTTAGGTAGAGAGGCAGCCAACGGGAACAGCCAGCGCTTTCTGCGGAAAGAATTGCAGGAGCCAGCGACCGACCGGCTGTGTCTCACGCATGGCTGCTCTCCTGCCACAGGCACAGCCACAGCCACAGCCACAACCACTGCCAGCCCCCTTTTTCGGAGCGGCAGTTGCATGGTGGAGTGGTAGTTAACATTTGCCACAAATGGCGCGATGTAATGGCATTTCTAATATGGGCACATTAATGACTAGAGCACACAGGTGGGATGGTGAGGAGAGGGGATGGAAGTGCCATTGCCGTTTGCAAAATTAACAACCTCCGATGTAGCCAGCCCCTCTTTGTGTTCTTGTACTTTATCGAGCTTCAATACCTGAGCAATTAGTACGACATTTTGTGGCACACAGTCAGAGTCAGAGCCAAAGGCAGAGTCAGAGCCAAAGGCAGCTGTCCCTGTGTCTTGAGCAGCTGACAAGCACCCAGAGGGCTATGGAGAGGGGCGGGGGAAGAGTAAGCAAAGTGAGCTCTTGCAAAATGACAGCTGACAATGGATGGGCCAACGGCACACCACGCCACTCCTCATGCAACAACAACAACAACAAAATACAAAAGGAATATTGCTGCAGTCAGCGTCGGGCCAGTCGGGCGTCGAGATTTTCATGAAATTATTGAAAATTTTCAAGCGAAAAAATACATTTTTTGGTTTTGCCAGCGAAAAACGATAAAGTGCTGTGCCCACACAAAAATGGAGAACAGAAATTGGGTTCACAGCACAGTTTGACAGCCACTGCATAACCTGTTGCTGTTGTGCCACACAAATCACTATGATGGGGGGGGGCGGTCGCACAGAGAGTGGGGTAAGCACCTGCCCCATAAACGGCCATTCGTGTTGGCCACAATTTAACACAAGGTCGCGAAAACAATAAGCCAAACGACTCGAGACTCCGCTTATCTCTGCTCTGCTCGGCTCCGCTGTAATTGTAGAAGTCGGAGCTGGTCGAAGGAACTAATTGTGTGAGCAGAGACCATGGAGGGAGACCAGAGCCGAGCAGAGCCCCATCTCTATCCGCACCCGCACCCACAAATGGGGGAACAAAGCGGAGGAGGCGACAAAATAAACAAGGTGTTAATTTCCACGGTTTATCTGTACTCCCTAGAGGCCTCTTTGAGGTGTACCCTTTGGGTGGAAGGGTATTCCGAATAGGAGTTTAAGCTAGACTTTATTTTCCTCAGAGTATGAAATAGCCATATGTACTCTTACAGAATAAAAACACATATTAAATATTTAATTAAGAATCACACTTTATATATGCATACATATGGGTACATACTCCTCTATTGGGGGTATTATGTAGGGTAATTAAAGCTTCGCCTTTGTCTCATCTTTCCTTTTCGTTCTCTCTTCTCTTCTCACGTCTTCTTTGTGCCTGTGTGCAAATTGAATTCCCGATTCCCGCGACTGTGTTTTTGCGAAAGCAGATAAGATTTCAGCACGTTTCATGCCGCCACCGCCTGGCCACCACCCACACACACAGAAGCCGCAGCACCGTCGCGTGCAGAGAGGAGGGAGAGACAGAGAGCGAGAGATGACAAAAGATAAGCACGCCTTTGATAACGCACTTGACTTTGCCATTCCCCCCCCGAGCCCTGCTCCTCCCCTGCTCAATCATCAAAGCAATGAATGAGAATGTGGATATTCACACATTGTATTCGTTTAATTAAAGGATACTTTTAGAGGTTCATTGGATCATTCAAAGATACTTACGAACTGTGACCATTTTCGGATCGTAGGCACAAACGCGCCGCTCCACGGCCGCTATCTTGCGCTGGACCCGCCCGGCCCGCTCGCCCACCGACTGCAGGTCCCGCTGCAGATCGTCGAAGATGTCGCTGGCGATGAGCACCAGGCTGGCCAGCTGCCGCAGGGCATTGCTCAGGGTTATGTTGCTGATGGAGTCGAACTCGTGGCCGGAGACGACTTTCGAGGAGCCGGCGGTGGGTGAATGTGGGGCGCTGGCGTTCCGCGCCATCGTCGGACGCTGCTGGCTGGGGTGCCGCGAATTGGGCAACGACTGGGAGGCACGACTCGGGCCGTGCGTCGGCGAGGTCGAGAGGAATTCGACGTGCTGCTTCAGCTTCTTCATGGGCAGGGCCGCTGGTGGGTGGGGCTGACCGGCTCCGTCCTCCCCATCCCCGTTCACATGCACCAGGACTCTGGTCAGCGAGGGCGAGGTGGGCGAGGTGGCCCGGCAGTCGGCGACATCCGTTCCCGCCTCTGGCGACTGCTTGTTGATGCAGTTGTTGTTTTTGCACTTGCCGGGCGCACAGTGGAAGCGGGTGGAGGCATGTCCAAGGCTGGCGGCCGTCGCCTGGGCCACATTTACGGGTTGCACCACGCGCTGTACAAAGGGCATCTCTTGGCTGCTTGGATGCTGGCTTCACTAGCTGCTGCTCCTCCTCCTCATTGACTTGGGGCACTGCTCACGTACGGATCGGGCACTAGATTCATACCACACAAACACTATCTCTGCGTCTGCCTTTTAGCCAAAAACAAAGAGCGAGAGAGACACAAACTCACACTGGCACAGACAGAGAAACTGGTCAAACAACTTCTGGGCTTGAATCCTCTGCAGCTTCAGATTCCGTCTCCTCCTTTACCTATTGTTGTCTGTTTTCGGCTCTCGGCCGCCGCATAAATTCCTTTGCTTTTGGCCGTTTTCTGTGGCTGCTGGCTGCACACACGCACACAAACTAGTTGGTCGCTTGGGGCGACGCTGCTGCTGCTGCTGCCTGGCACTGGTTTAATTGAAAGCAAGCCGGGACCGGCGTTTGGGGCGACACTGTGAACTGGTTTATGCTCTGCACTTTACACCGCATTATGCATTAACGTGGCCTGAACCGACAAAACCCGACACCAACACCAACCAATTTACACGCCGAACACGATTTTGTAATAATTACGCTTTTATGGCTCTACTCTGTTTTGCTGCCGCCGCTTTTATTGCCGGTACGCGTGTTCCCCGTTCATTCGCAGCTTTCAAAAGGTGTGGACGAAATCAAGAACGATAACAAACCGCGCGCACGTCTTGCTCGTTTGCCGGGTCAAAAAAAACAGCCGATTAGCGATGAGCCAGGATGGTGCTAGAGCTACACTACCCTCGATATTACTATCGACGCATAGACATTTTTCGATTGTAGTTCACTATCGACCCTCAGAAATATACCAAAATAAACCGTCTCATTTTAAAAATATACCGTAAAAATACTGGCGAATTCAAGATCTATTTTACATATTCCTCGTTTTTGATATTCCGCGGAATATTACTAGCTATATAGAACATTAAGCCATGCCCAAGTAATTTTATCTGATTAGTGAATCTAATTTCTAATTGACTGGTTTATTTTAAACACTTGCTTTTATTGCATTTTGCGTATAAAGAGGTTTTAGCGAAAATGGTCAAACAAGAAAAACGAAAGAGGATAGTCGTTCCTATTGTTCAATTTTTATATTCCGTCGAATATTATTAGCTAGATGAAACAATTCACCATCCCCACATAATTTTATACGATTAATGAATCAATTTTTTACTTAACTGGTTTATTCTAAATACTTGCTTATATTGGTCACGAAAGAGGATAGTCGTTCCTATTGATCAATTTAAAGAATCCGTTGAATAATGCCGTCTAACTAAAATCCTTAAAAAAAAAACCTGCATATGGAAGTTTCTATACCCAATGTTCTCAAATATACCACTGAAAATGAAATTTAATAGATTGATAAAATTGATCAAACATACCATTTTTCAATTGTAGTTCACTATCAATAGATGCAATCAACGAAGAGGAATAATTGAACAAAACAGCACACACATAAATTTCGGCTCATTTCAAATCAAAAAACGTATAAAAAACCATTCGACTCTGGTAGATCGTTAGGATTTTCTTATTTTCACATTCTTTTCAATTTTTTGCTTTTTTAAATTTAAAATAAAACGGCCAAGAAGGTAGATCAGGATTACCCGATATTTTTGGGGCAGTGTAACCACACGAATTTAATTTACACCTTCTATCGATAGCTTCTTTTTGACAGCCCTGCCCACATACGGTCACACTTCTTAAAATTAGAAATAAATAAAGCATTTTCGCTGTAAAATAGAATAAACCAAAGAAAAAATTGGTTTGCAAACTAAGCAGCAGCATGCCGAAGTATTACTGCGACTATTGTGACACCTACCTGACACACGACTCGCCCTCGGTGCGCAAAACACACTGCACGGGCCGCAAGCATCGCGACAATGTGAAGTTCTACTACCAGAAGTGGATGGAGGAGCAGGCCCAGCATCTGATTGATGCCACCACGGCGGCATTCAAGGCCGGCAAGATAACGAACAATCCTTTTGCTGGCGGACCCTCATCGGCGCCGCCCAAGCCATCTGGCGTGTCCATCCCGCCGCCCAACATGGGTGCGCCGCCGCGTCCTGGTATGCCTGGCATGCCGTTTATGCCGCCTATGATGAACCCCATGATGACTGGAATGCGTCCGCCGCCCATTATGAATCCCATGGCCATGATGGGACCGCCACCGCCGCTGGGCACCATCCCGGGTGTCCGTCCGCCCATCATGAATGGACCAAAGTGACAAAAACGCGACCTGCCAGAGAACAATCAAGATCATCGGCATTAATTAAGAACTAGAGCATAAGTAACCTCAATTGCAAATACAAAATAAATACATATTAAAATGTACTTTTACACGAAACATAAACCGTGTAATTTTGCCACAGATCGAAATGATACAAAATTAATTTAAAATAGACATATACGCTTTTATTACACTTTTGGACTTACATATGTGCTATAGTAGGAGGTTAGAATATAACGTGATTATAATTGTTATAGTAGGTGTTTATGATAGGATTCAAGTGTTCTATTAAGTTATATTGGGGATTTCCTTTCCATTGCCTGACAACATCGTCATTACTAAAGAAAATTAGGTACTAGGTGATAAAATCACCGATCAGAGCTGATCATTGGTTATCTGGACATTCGTTGGCGTTTGCTGGGCGAGATCAGCACTTGAGGCGGCTGATGCGTGCCCGAGATAGCATCGAATATACTCGTCTCCGAACGCTGGTACTCGCTGCTAATGTTCTCCAGAGTCAAGTCGGCGTCCAGCACCAACACCTGAAACATCAAAAATACAGCTTAATTTGAGGAATTCCTGTGCATCTCTGGAGACGATCGAGTACTAACCTTGCAGGCCTGATTCCGGCGGTTATGTATTAGCCAATCCTCGTGCAGTTCGTGCAGCTCCTGGAGATACTTGAGCGGCACACAGCTCTCTTCGGAGCGGGCACGTTGTCGAATGCGTTCATGCGCCACTTCCGGGGACGTTCGCAAGTAGATAATGAGATCGGCCTGAACATGTATGGACTCTTCAATGAACTTGTACCATTCCTGCAGAGTGTTGTACATGCCCGTCTCCAGCGAACCATTGCGGTACATGTTCTCCACAAAGCAGTACCTAATTGTAGAATGTTAAAACCGGATTCTGAACAGAGTAGGAAGGGGGTGGGGCCTTACCGGGAGCTAAAAATGGAGCGCTCCATTATTTTTAGCTTCTTGTCGGTGGGCGCTGTGTGTGCCTGCAGCATGGTTAGCGTGACATAAGACTGAAAGGGCATTGCCCACTTCTTGGGTTCCTTGTACATCCGCTCCAGCAGATTCACACCGTTTACGTTGCGCCACTTCTCCACAGGCTCAGTGAGCAGGCAGATCTCGTCCCTGTACTTCTCAAAGTGGTTCAAATACGTGGTCTTGCCGCTGCCGATGTTGCCCTCGATCAGCACCGTGAAAGGCTGCGTGCCCTCGGCGAACTTTTTGCCCTGCCTCGAGCTGGCTGCTGCTACGGACATCATGGCAGATAAACAGCGATCTGGACGTGAAAAACAATCGGGAATGTAGTCAAATGTGATGGTTTTTTTTGTGTTCCGACTAGCGCCAAGAAAGAGCACTGTACTGTAGGTCTGGTCGAGTAAAACTAACCACCAACAGAGATGATCTCGTTATTTGCCGCCGAAAAAAGCGCGGGAAAAAACATTGTATTGTTTGTTTTCGTTGCCATCAACACCTGGGCTGGTTAAAGGTGGAAAAGGGGTAGGGGTAGCTGTGGGTCGTGGTCTAAAATAAATCTTAGCTTAAGGAATTGATTTACAGGCTAGTTTTAATTACCAATATACTGGATAATTTTCATTGTAATGGTATATAAGTAGGGAATGGCAATGATGTACAGATGATCTCCTACATCCGATGACTGGATACAGAAGCATCTATATAATGCAGATACTTAAATGCCAGCAGCATGAAGAAAACTCGTTTTTTATTTTAAAAGGACACGGTATTTCACAATAAATGCATTTGCTCATGGAGACTTTATTGAAAGAAAACAGCTGACTTATCGATACACATACTTTGAACTATTGCTTCAAATTCCGATTACTTACAGCTGTTTGGCCGGCGAAATTATCGCCCGCAATTGTCATCTCCAAGAAGACGCATTTTTGTCAATATTTTAAGAAAATTGTAAATAAATAAGAAAAAGATATTTTAAGCGTACATCTTTCCTTCTACAGCATGTCTATAGAAATCGAATCAGCCGAGTGAGTACATAAAAGGTGCCCCAGCGTGTCCTGCATGTGTAATTTTCCTTCCATCCACCCCCCCCAACAGCGTGATTCGGCTTATCCAGCAGTACCTGAAGGAGTCAAATCTTATGAAGACGCTGCAGACCCTGCAAGTGAGTCCAACCGCCCTCCTCAGACAAATTTAAGCAATCTAGTTTTCCCCACCACAGGAGGAAACGGGTGTCTCCCTAAACACAGTGGACAGCGTCGATGGTTTCGTCCAGGACATATCCAATGGCCACTGGGACACGGTGCTGAAGGTGACGCAATCGCTGAAGCTGCCCGACAAGAAACTGCTCAATCTCTATGAGCAAATCGTGCTGGAGCTGATAGAACTGCGGGAGCTGGGCGCAGCCCGTTCCCTGTTGCGGCAAACGGATCCCATGAGCATGTTGAAGCAGCAAGAGCCCGAGCGGTACATTCATTTAGGTATTGTATTGGATTTGGGCTCCTTGGATAAACGTTCAAGTGCGGATCTTTCGCAGAAAACATGTTGCAGCGTGCATACTTCGATCCCCGTGAAGCGTATGCGGAAGGCAGCAGCAAGGAGAAGCGCCGCACAGCCATCTCACAAGAGCTGAGCGGTGAGGTGCATGTGGTGCCCTCGTCCAGGCTCTTGGCCTTGCTGGGCCAAGCCCTAAAATGGCAACAGCATCAGGGACTCCTTCCTCCTGGTACCACGATCGATTTGTTCCGCGGCAAGGCGGCCATGAAAGATCAGGAGGAGGAAATGTATCCCACACAGCTGTTCCGGCAGATCAAGTTCGGACAAAAGTCGCACGTGGAGTGCGCTCAGTTCTCGCCAGATGGGCAGTACTTGATAACCGGAAGTGTCGACGGGTTCCTGGAGGTATGGAACTTCACGACTGGCAAAGTGCGAAAGGATTTGAAGTACCAGGCCCAGGACCAGTTCATGATGATGGAGCAGGCGGTTCTAGCCCTGAATTTCTCGCGCGATTCTGAAATGGTGGCCTCTGGTGCCCAGGATGGCCAGATCAAAGTGTGGCGCATCATCACCGGCCAATGCCTGCGAAAATTTGAGAAGGCCCACACCAAGGGCATTACCTGCCTGCAGTTCTCCCGCGATAACAGCCAAGTGCTGAGTGCCTCCTTTGACTACACGGTGCGACTGCACGGCCTGAAGTCAGGCAAGATGCTCAAAGAGTTCAAAGGCCACTCATCCTTTGTCAACGAGGCCACATTCACGCCCGACGGCCACAGCGTACTCAGCGCTTCCTCCGATGGCACGGTCAAGGTGTGGTCCCTCAAAACCACAGAGTGCGTCGCCACCTACAAACCGCTGGGCAATGAGCTGGCGGTCAACACTGTCCTCATCCTGCCCAAGAATCCCGAGCACTTCATTGTTTGCAACAGATCGAACACAGTGGTAATCATGAACATGCAGGGCCAGATTGTGCGATCATTCTCGTCAGGTAAGCGCGAGGGTGGAGCCTTTATCTCGGCTACTCTTTCGCCGCGCGGCGAGTTCATCTACTGTGCTGGCGAGGATCAGGTGCTCTACTGTTTCTCCGTCTCCTCGGGTAAACTGGAACGTACTTTGAACGTGAGTTTTTACTGACATTACACTCATTGCTGGTCTCTGGTAAATACTTTTATTTAACAGGTTCATGAAAAAGATGTCATTGGCCTGTCCCATCATCCGCACCAGAATCTTCTGGCCAGCTACAGCGAGGATGGACTGCTGAAGCTTTGGAAGCCATAGATCACCTAAGTGTTTGCCAATTGACTTTCGTACCTAGTTTTAGTTCCAGAAATACACCTACTGCCCCCGATTACGATTACTTTAAGTTTCGAGGTGTTTTCTTGGATTTTCTCTTGCCCTGCCCTTCCCCCACATCAATATCTTCAATCGTGTCTCCATATGAAACAAATTGACTTTAATTAAGCATTATGCAAAGCGACAACGAGCGCAGCCGTCTCCCAGGGCCCTAATCCGCAGAGCACAGAGCTTGCTTCAATTGCTGGCTCAGCACTTAAATTAGTCGAGCAACCACACTCAACGGGTTCACTTGACAGCCCCCGTCCCAGTGCCAGTCAGCATGAAGAGCGACGAGATCATTGATAAAATACGCAACAAGCTGAAGGAGTCGGACCCTGGCCGCCGCACTGTGGTCAACACGTTTCAGTTCAACTTCACCGATGCCGACGGCAAGCTAATCAAGAGCATGGGTGAGTGAGTGCTGGACCATTGGTCAGACCACCGATGACCGTCTCACTGTAGTCTTTGATTTCAAAGCATTGAACATCTACGAGGGCAGTGCAGCCAGTGCCGATGGACAGGTTACTATATCCGATGAGGATTTCTATCTGGTCGGCACCAAACAGAAGACTTTCCAGGAGATTTTACAGCAGGACAAGGCAAAAATCGAGGGCGATGAAGAGGCAATCAAGAAAATGTTGGAGAAATTTCGTATAAATTCCCAGAACTGAAGTATATCTGATAAACGTACACCTACAATCACATATATGTAGATATATAAATGCGTTTTTGTATTCATTTAAAAATAATCGTAGCACTGTTCCGGCCGCCAAGGATTGTAACAAAATAAATTACTGCAAAATAAACATTTTCTTTTGAATAAAAGGTAAACCCTGTTAACCCTCCACCCATCTCAGTAATTGGAAAAATTGTTTCAACGTTTTGAAATTCAATTGGTTTTATTATTCATTTATTTAATTACCTTTATTTATATTTAATGTTAACATGGAATTGTTTTTGTAGGTGTTTCCTTTTAATTTGAAATTTTTGGTTTCTTTGGCGTATTATTATTATTTTTCAACTATTTTTTCTGTTATTTGGCACGACGCAACGTTTTGGTGCCAATGAGTGCGTCTGAGATTCTGAATTTGATTTCTGACTGCTGTTTTTGTTTCTGGTCTCGGATTCGGATTTGAATTCTTTTTGGATTCATCTGTGTGCTCCTGGCCTGCCTGCCTTCTGGCTTACTTTTAGATTTAATTGTAAATTTAACATTTGCTCTTTTTGGGGTGTTTTAATTTAACTTTTAGTGTTACCTTAGTAAACGCTTTTTAGTTTAAAACATCTCTTCTTGGGGGTAGGTTTCATTTGGGCTTGCTTTCTCGAACATTTTATTTGCGTTTTTCATTAGTTTTCTGCTTTAGTACTATTTCCTTTTTAATTTATTTTTAATTTTTATTGCTAAAACACAAATTCCGATTTTGTTTATTAACTAATTGAATTGTTTGTTTCTGGGTTTCTTCCTCCTTTTTTTTATATTTGGTTTTATGCAATACAACAACAAAATTTGTACACTTAAACTAAAGTTTTTTTATACGAATTATTTCTTAGGATTTACTTGATCATTATGCGCTTTTAATGCAACAATTTAACAACGTTTTACTTCCTCAAGGTAATTGTATTTACTTTCTGTTTTACTCATTACTTATTTATTTTTTTTTTTTATTAATTTAGCATTCGTAACACCTACATACGTTTATTATAAATGGTTTTTACGTTAAACGGTTTTATGTTTCCTTCGCTGATTTAAGCCATTTGCTTTAATTTCGAATGCTTTCTGTTGCAAAACGTACGTGCGCTATGAAACCAATACTTATTCATTTTACTTTACGAAACATTAGGGAATTTGCTATCGATTGAGAGCTCCAAAACGGAGGAAACTGACTGAACGAAACCTTAAAATATACACATAAATATAAAAATAATTACAATACAATAAATGAACACTATAATATAATAATAGTTGGATGTAAACGATTGCCAAATCTTGGTTTGGCGAAAAGGAAATTAAATTGAAATTGATTCCTCGATTTGTATTTGTATTTGTATTTGTGTTTAGTTCATTTTAGTTTAGTTTCTTGTATAATTTATTTTATTATTATCGTTCCCTTTAGCGTATACATTTTTATAAATATTTTGTTCGCCTTAAATGTTTATAAAAATGTGCTTAAATAGACAAAAATCTTTGAATTTATCCCGTTTTATCTCCAACCCTTTTCCGTTTCTCGAATCCATTTACCATTTAATATTTACCATTTTTGGGGCCGCTAATGAATGCTTTATTTAATTTCCTTCGCATATAAACTCCTCGATCTAGCATTATTTAACTCTGCGCTTTTACTCTTTGCTGGAAGATACAGTTTTGATAGTCACTAATTCTTTTATTTATGCATTTTTCCACCTCTCGCCACTGCGGTTCTTGTTCTTGTTTTTCGTTTTTTGTTTGTTGTATGTTTGATTTTTGTGTAGCTTCAAGTGTCGAAGATTTGTTGTATTGTACGTACAAAATGTGTAAATAAGGAGTCATGTCATGCGCATATGATTAGGTAGTTAATTATTATTGTTTTATGCCCTTTAGTGTGTTGCTGCTGCCTCTATTCTGTATTGGTTTTATCTATCGATTTTGGTTCGCGAGAATGTGTATTCATTTATTGGCGCTAACGCTCATCGTCTCGCTTTTTGTATAATTAATTCAATTTATGCTTCACCTAAATATTACTCGTATCAAATATAAAAATCAACAACTTTATTATTTTGTTTTTTGTTTGGTTTTCCCCTTGTCTGCGGTCTCTTGTGGCTATGAAAATGATCGTACTTCCGGCACTTCCACTTCTTCTACTTCTCGCTTTTTACACATCTGTCCGTCTGTCGGCCTGCGCTCTCTCCATGCGCCATACGTATTTCGCTATGTGTATAATATAGTATATTTAAATGTAGCTATTATTTGTTTGTTGCTTTCCATCCTTCCTATTCTTTCCATCCTTCGATTTCTTCTGCTATTGAAACGCGCGCCTCGCTAATCGTGTTAATCGCAACTACAATATGATCGCCCTACTGTACTTATTTAGCGTCATCGTTTTCCTCATCCTCTAATACCTACTACCTCTATAGATCCTCCGCTCGCTCATTAAATATATGTCTTAATCAATTCGCATTTTTGCATAATTTCTTGTCTTTTAGGTATTGTTAACTTTTGAATTACTGTTTCTGCTTCTGTTCTGTTCTGTCCAGTTTATCTGTCGTTTATCTTTTCTCCTTGCCTCGACCACGTGTCCGATTGTATCTGTGTTCTCCAGTGTATCTGTGTACTATATGTAAAACTACTTCACTCGCTCTGCAAAGTTGCTCTGTTCGCCATTTACCTAGTTAGCCTTAGTCTAAATGCGTCTTAAAACCGAAACTGAAAGTCACGATAAAAATGCCTAAAAATGCTCTAAACCATCGTTAAACGTTCGCCATTTGGTTGACATGATCGATGTTGTCCTCATCGAAATGCACATCGTTGATGAATATGTCCGCGACCAGATCGTCCTCGTCCAAGTCCAGATCATCATCGTCGTCATCCTCTCCGTTGGACATCAGGCCGTGTCCCATGTCTACGCCGGCAATGCATATGTGGGGCGGCGGTGGCACGCTCGTCGGCGGCAATGGGGCTGGTGGTATGATCAGGTTGCCGCTGTTGATGCCATGCAAACTGCCCGCTATACTAGCCCCGCCACTCTGCAAATGCCTCCGACTGGAGCTGAGACCCGCTGGAAAGCAAATGGGAACTGTTATAGCCGTGGAAACTGTGAGGAGTGGAGAGTTTTAAAATCAAATAAATTACCTGGAAACTAAAAAGACTATAAAGAAAACCAAAATCAAAGAAAACCTTAGAAGAGCACAGAACAAATCAAAAATATATATGGATTATCCCAGGGATCCCTTAGCTTACCCGTTGCACTGGTCTGTGAGTCGTAGTGCGCATTCCGATGCAGGCCCAATTGGCGCACATGGTTCCTACGGTTTCTTCTGGAGTGACAGAGTGTGCATAGGAGACAGATTAGGGACAAGACGACGATTAGTGTTATTATAATTAGAACGTCGTGATCCGCCTCGGCCGCTTCCGTGGTACCTGTTCGCATTTATTGAGGGTGGGAGGGAGGTGAATAGAATAGATCATTTGTTAATCGATATTCGGAATACTTCAACGATTTAATATTAATATCGGGAACGTGTGTGTGTGTGTGTGTGGATTTCTAGTTAGAGGAGGAGTTTTTGTGTGTGTTTCATGTGGGTGGGTGTGTGGTTGGTTGAGTGGGTGTTCTTGTTCTTTTGTTTTGTGTGGATGTGTCTGTGCAGTGGATTCCTTTAGACATTCCTTTAGATTTAGGGTTACTCAGTTCAGTTTATCATAGGCACCAGGAAGATACGATATACATATACATATACATACATACTGCTGTGATATGCAGTGCGGTACTGAGCGGAAAGGTGCAGAACATAAAGAAGCCAGAACGAAACAGGGAACGAAAACTACATGCCGTGAATAAAATCTCTCACAATGCGATCGAAATGGGAACTGAAAGATGCAACAAAAGAGTAACTCGGATGATCTCTGCAAGGGTTGGAGTTCCGTCTAGTTCTAGGGTGAAGTGAAACTTTACTTTGGATTTTTGAGAATATTGTGCATGTCATGAGCGTTTGCGTGTGGGCTTTGTGGGCGTGTCGTGGCGTGGTTTGAACGTGGACGTGTTTAACGATTGATTGTAGACAAGCTTTATGCAGAACTCACGTGTTAAATGTGACCAGAGAGAGTAATTCTTTAAACTTAGGTATAGATTAGAGTTAATATTTGGTTTTGGTTTCGGTTTTGGTTCGCTTCGTTTTTTGTTAGAAAAATGAGTAAAAATTCTTGCTAGCAGAATGTTTCGTTTATGTTTAGGTTTTTGTTTTTTTTTTTCTTTGTTATCATATTAATGTTCATTGTTTTTGATTCTCGTGGCAATTTCAATTCCGATTTGGAAATTTTGATTTTCTTACTGATTCTCAGGGTTTCTTCTGTTTGTTTTTGTTTTTGTTTTGATTCTGAATCTTTAGTTGTACGTATTTAACACTAATGCCATAATTGCTAAAACAAGTGTCTGTAGAAATGTGGGCAGATGCGTGGAATTGGCGTTACCTGTGCCAGGGGGTTTTGGGGGGTTTCGGTTCGAGGGATTTATATTGTTTTAAAGTAGAGTTTTTTTTTGGTTTTAGTTTATTGGTTTTGTTTGTTAGTGAAGACAAAAGAAAGAACAGAGAGAAATATAGGTAGAATTAGACAAGTAGGAGAGAGAGAAAAAGAGAGAAAGTGAAAGTTTTAGTGTGAGACTTTCACTGCGACTGAAAGTGTTGGATGCCGTACGGGTGGTGTTGAGTGTGGAAGGAGTGTTCGAATACTGCTACGAGGTGGAAGAGATTGAGATATTGAGAGTGAGAGATGTATGCATGGGGGGCGGGGAGGCTTGATGGATGGGGTAGGGGATCCTGGAGCACCCTAATCTATCCAGGAAGTATGTACAAAAGTCTGGCCATTGAAATGAATAAAACAAAAAAACAACTAGTAAACAGATTTAGTACTTAGGTGCAAATATTTATACTTAGAGAGAGTTAGAGAGACAGAGAGATAGAGAGAAGTTGGACTTGGCCTCAATATTTATGTATTTTTAGTTGGTATTTGGTATTTTAGGTTAGTATATTATGGATTATCATAGCTTTGGTATATTTAGTGGATAACGTTTTGCAAGTGTTTCGTCGGGTTCAAGTTTTCTTCGCTTATCAAAACGAAAAAGTGTAATGAAAGTATATGGTACACAAGGATTGCTCAAGGACATAATCCATCCAGTCCATGATAATCAAACCGAAACGAAACGAAACGAAATGAGATAGATACAATAAAGGTCCCACAAAAGTGGACGCACTGGAAACACAAACACGAATAACGAATAACGTATAATAACGTAACGGATACAATACATTACGGAAACGGAAACGTAAACCTAGTCAAAAGAGGCAAATAAAAAATTGAACTGAACCGTTCGACTCACTCACGACTCACAGTGCAATTCGTCACTATCGTCGCCGGGACCGCAGTTCTTGACGCCGTCGCAGCGCAGCTTGTCCGAGATGCAGTAGCCAGCGCCGCACTGGAAGTGGTAGGTGGACTCGCAGTGCAGGCCCACGGATGGCGGGCCCGGGCCCGAGTCCTGTATCTCAGTCCACACAATGCGGAAGCCCTACAGCGAGACACGGAGAGAGAGAGGGGGATCGTAACTCCGTATTGACCTTTCAAAGTGTATCTTCTTGGCTCACCTGTGCACCTACGGTCTTGTCGCTGGTTGTGAAACTAATGCGTGCCGTCTGGCCCGTGGAGGTGTAGTGCCAGTATTCGATGGGCGGCTTCTCGCCGCACAATTCCATGGGCGGTTGGTCAGAGTCGACATTCATCCACAGCCTCAGCACAGCCGCAGGACAGCCGCGATCTAGGCCGAAATCGAATAAGAAACGTGTGCGGAGCAGGAGTGCGTAGGTACTCACTTGCTGGATCCCCTTCGAGGCCGAACTGCTCAAAGTGAATGGACAACTTGTAGCCGGGTCGGGCGGTCATCACCCAATTGCAGGCATTGGAGGCCAGACCGCGACCGGGCGCCTTGTAGCCCGCCGGCCAGTTGGGGGAGGTGATGATGCCCGAGTCCTCGTTGCTGAAGTTGCCGCCGCAGTCGCCGGCATCCGACTTGGCCGACTCGAAGAAATAGCGCGCCTTGAAGCCGCTGGCCACGCTCTCCTGGTCCGTGTGCAGTGTGATGCGCAGCCCCACAGCACCCCGGGGGCTCTCGACGGGTCCGGGTGCTGTCAGACCACAGTAGCGGCCCAGCAGGCGATCGTTGTTGTCCCGATAGACGACATACATCTCCAGCCAATCCTCAAAGCAGGCGCCCGACCTGCAAGCCCAAGGTGACCCCCCGGTTAGATTCCATTTCTCAAGGACTTCTCATTGATGATGCTTACCCATATGCACCGGCCGTGGCATTCGCGTTGTTGTCCGCCTTGATCTTGAAGTGATCGAATACAATGGTCACCTGCTCGTTGGCCTCGGCCAGGAACAGGTACGAGCAGTTCGTGTCCGACGGATAGTTCGAGGGATAGCGCGGACTGTTCAGCTCGCCGCGCTTCTTCGAGCTGCTCACGTACGTGAAGCTGCAGGTGCCGTCCGGAGCCGCAGTGCCGGGTATCTTGTACTCCGTCTCGAAGGTGTACTTGCCCTTGAAGCCACGCCCCTGCAGCTCCCCCGAGCTGAAGACCATGGCCAGGCGCGGCCCCTCGCTGATCACGCGCTGCGTCTCGTTGCCACAGAGCTCGTAGTCGAACTTGTCGTAGGCGTCGGCCGTCTCCTGGCCCTTCAGATAGATCTTCAGATAGCCATCCGTGCAGTTGGATCTGTTAGAAGATTGGAGAAATTGGAATGGGAAAACTCGTGGGGATCTGGGAACCTGCTGTGAAATGCTTACTCGCTCTTGTCCTTGTGCATTACTTGGGGTATGTTGAAAGTACTGGTAAACTCGAGGCGCACACGCTCCAGATGCTGGGCATCCTGCATGCCATAGATGAAATATCTAAGGGATAATAGTTCCATTGAATTTTCTCTGTTCTAAGCATTCTGTAGATCTGGACTACTCACCTACATACAGTTTTTGGTATATAGGGATAGGGATAGTTGGGGGAGAGCACAAAGCCAGTCGACTCCTTCTTCGATAAAATCTTTTGATCACATTCTGAGCCACGTATGTGAATGCCATCATTTTCACCTGATGTACATGGTATGATGTATGTCATTCATAATAATTTGTTGTTGCATTTTTTTTTCGTATTTTTTTGTAAGTTTGTTAGTAGAGCAGTTTTTGGAAGGAGCAGTCAGATCAGATCAGATCAGGTCAGATTATAGCAGAGCAGAGTACATCAGATAGCGTAGAGAGAGAGAGATTCGTTTTGAAGTAGAAAGAAAGTTGTTGGGGAAGGTTAAAAATTTGATGAGAGTGTTGTTTCAATCGGTTGGAAAATAATAATAAAAATGCAGCAAAAATGAACAAAGCCAGTGGAAAGGTTGGTACCAAGCACATACAAATAGCTGTTAAATGCTTTACGCTGTGGCAACCACTTTGTGGGGCGCCCAAAAAGGTATGCTACACTTTCGGACCGGACCGCGCAAAATGGTTGCCGTGGGTGGGGGCGGGGGTCGGGTGGGGGGGTGGCAGAGAGCGCACAACTGAAATGATTGATAAAACAATTGCAGTTAGATGGTGGATATAGGTACTTACGTATAAAATCTAATTTAACAAAACCCTCGCTAAATTCATAAAATCCTTTAAAGCCACGATTCTGGGTATTTGCGGTGCGCGGTAACGTATAAAAATGAACAAAAAGGCTCGACTCGCTCGAATACAAAACTAAGTTTCTTTGCTGTCCGCAATATGTACCGATTAATGCTGACGAATTATCTGGACCATCGTACACTTTCACATAGTCAAATGGGCAGCTGTTGTTGTTGTTTTCATGTTGTTGTAGGTTGATTTTTTTGTAAATATTTCAGAGATTTGATAGCAAATTGGATAGAGAAGAATGGTTTTTTAGAGATAATTGTAGTCGAATGAGAGTAAATTTGTTTATGGATTTATGGATAGATCACAGATTAAGAGTGTTTCGAGGGATGTGTGTCTTGGATGTGGGCTGCAATCAAAGCAACCTCTGACCTGGGCCAAGAACTTGCTTCGATCTTGACTTGTAAGCGGTGTTGTGTGTGCGTGTGTTTTGTGTGTGTGTGTGGGTTTTGTGCAGCATTAGAGGTACTCACTGTGGTCCACCAAAAAATAGATCAAAATCACGAAACTCTAATCTAACTCTCTGATTCGATTCACCAAGAAACTGATATGTGCACGACATATCCTTCGGATAGGCACCTGGATAGGTTGGCGATATGAGCGTGCCGGTTTTATTCACACTCATGCTCGGCGTTATCGTGTAGGAACATGGCGATCCCGCAATGGGTATGCCAATTTCATATTCCGCTTTTCGAGGGATTCACAAGAGGTTAAGTCATGTTATTTCTGTTCATCGGGTGGTCTTGCAAAGTCTGGTCTACTCACATGCATTTATAAACCTAAACGTGCCCTCGAACAGATCGGTGGACACGTTCTTGTTGCTAAAAAACGAAATGGCAACGGCGCGGTACATGGAAATGCGACGACGCGGCGGTATGGCGCCACAGTACCGACCACCGAATGGGGAATTGATAAGCTCCGCAGGCTCCGACGATTGCACTTCCGAGTAAATATCCATGTACTCATGAACACAGCTATAAAGAAGACAAACCGAGCTGTTCGACTGATTTTATTTATGAAAATATGTGAGATGATTACCTTGGTAATTCACCGACGGCCGAACCGCTAAATAAATTGAAGAAATTTATATTAAGAATACTTGATTGTGTCTCATTAGGACTTACTCTGGTGGACTTCCTCTTAAACTAAACGATTTAAAAACTACTTCGACGCGCTGGCCAGGTCCTGCTAGGAAAGTGTAGAGGCATTGGCGCGAATGATTGCGATGGTTGTGCAGCAGCGGGGCCGAGAAGGTGCCATTCTGTGGCCCACCAATCCGCGACACAAATGTCTGATCACACTCTGCAGCAAGCGGGGGAGATGGGGAGAAACAAATGGGAAAGTTTGCAGGCGTTTCGGCCATTGATAAGTTGGGATTGTTCAAGGTTCTGTTGCAAGTCGGTTACACATAGACACTCACACACAGCAATACAAAACACATACGTATACAGAACGAAGCGGCAGAACAAGTGTAACGTTGGGTGTGTGTCTGTATCTGTATCTGTATTTGCAATTTACAACTATAGCAAGCGGTTGGGTTCGTCTACAAAGATAACTTTCAACTACGGGTAGACAGACACCAAAATTGAACTGCTAACTACGGGCGCGACTCGCACGCACTCAAACACAAGCGCACACACAACCCAACACACGTACACGCACACAAAGATACACATCGAGAGCAGGAGAGAGTGAGAGAGACAGAGTGAGAGAGAGAGAGAGAGAGAGTGAGACAAGGCGCCACCTACTTGGCGATTTCGTGGGTCGCGACGACACCTCCAAATAAGTCACCACGGGCTGCATCCAAGGCTCGCCATCAGCGCCGGACGACTCTAAGTGAGCAATGCCTGCCCCTGTAGGGAGTTGGGTGGGAGCGGGTGGTAGAGGGTGGTAGAGGGCGGTAGAGGGTGGTAGGTGGGAGACAAATATACATACACAATGTTAATGATTTCGATTTGCATGAGAATTGCGCTGAATTATGATTTATTTAGCTGGGGGATCCGTGGGAGGGTCTGCTCTAGTTAAGTCAACACTTGATGCCTAACAAGGAAATGCGCTTCTCGACGTCATGACAAGCTGTCCTACTGCTCTTTTGTTTGTTTATATATCATAAATGGTTGGGGTGTGGGTGTGGGTGTGGGGCAACATGTTATTATCAACTGATAATGCAACTTAAAAAGGAAATTCGTGTACTCTCCACCGGCGTATGGCGTACCCATAACGAACAGCTTATGGGAGAGAGTGTGTGGGTTTGTGCTCCTAAGCCAGCGGAAATTATGAAGAGCTTTTCTGCACACAGATACTCGCTCTGCTGCAGCAGCGGCAACAAACTTCCATCAACTTTAAAAGCCTCAAAGCCTTATTCTCTATCCGGTTTCAGCGTACTTTATGGACTATCTTTTGATTGACATTAAATGAAATTTAAATGTGAAATGTTCTACAGTTTTGGTAGAGCATTAACAAATGCTTTGCGGGCACTCGCTTCCAATTAAATTCAGTTTCGGGCACATAATAAATGAGCGGGCGAGGATTTATTCTGGCTTTTGTGGCTTTTCCACCAGCTGGTGCCTCTGTTGCCTCTGGTGCCTCGGGTGCCCTGCCTTGTAGTTGCGGTTCTCTAACAGTTTTAGTTTTCGGATGAAACTGTTGCCAACAGCGATAAATGTATTGTTCTCTATTGATTTTGTGATTCCCAGTCAACATGGTTTGTAGCCAAAGCCCCCGCTAAGCCACTGATACAATTTTCAGCTAATTATTTACGCAACCGAATGGCAAGCCCTTTTGGCAAGCGATCTAGATGATTATCACTCCGCCCATAACTCTTTAAATTAATTTTGCAAAAGGACATTTGTGCCTGGAATGCAGTTTGCAAAACAGCAAAATAAACGACGCTCGATGTAAAAGTTTGCTCATTAAAATGAGAGCGTATTTGTGTGGCAAACACAAACACACACACAGATACGTAAACACTAGGATAACATACATGGACAGGGGGACACGGTGCGTGCAGCGTTCCAAGGCCTGAATAGCACTCTGGGGCGGGGCCGGGGCGTAACAATGACAACCGCAGCACAAAATCGTGGTAACCGGAAGCTGGCAGAGCCAAATCCAAGCCCCCTCCCCACCCCTCTCAAATGACAATGCGCAGTAAAGTGTCAATAAATTTTATGCAGACGCCATTTGCATTGCCATAAATATTTTTGTTGTGTTCCGCTGCGCTCTGCCGAGTTCTCCGGTGTAGCCACCCCGTTCCACTGACACCCCACTCCCCCTGTCATTATGTTAATGTACACCTTTTGTGAGGCACCGACTCGGTTTCAATGCCACCAGCCGCTTGAACAATGCATAAAAAATGCAACCAGCTTTTAATTGCGTATTGTAAAGATGAAAAACTAACTGAGAAGCTGCCAAATGGCGGCAGCACTTCGTGTTTCAATTGTGTTTGTTAAATGTATTTACCGCCAGACTAAGCAGATGTAATCGGGGGAAAGGAGGGATCTGAATGGAGACGAGGCTTGGTTAGCCGCAACTTTGGTGTTTAGCACAAATTGCGCCCAAAGGATGGGTGGGTGCCAGTAAACGTTCTGGGAGCCGCACAGGCATAATGATGGCCATGACGAAGATGTTACACAGCGTGAAGCAGGCTGTCCCTGGACAGAGTGGGTGCGTGTCTCCAAGGGAGCTCTTAATATCAGACACACATTCGAAAGCCTTACCACATGCTGATGCTGCCAGGCGACAAAGGAGTAGGGAAGAGATATCTCGGGAATCACAGTCCAGAGAAGTTTTTCAAAATAATAATTCTCTGGGTAATTATAGGAAGTAGAATTTTCAAGTGAATGAAATGAACTTTCTCTGTAACTGTGCGAATATTCATAATTAGAGTCCAGATGATCCTCCTACTCAAATGTTCCCATAATTAATGGCGCAATATCAAGTAACCTTTGGGCCAACAAAACTTGGACTCTTTTCAGAGAAAATCAACTTTTGCGTTGCACTTTTGAAACTTTTGAAACAATGCCCTGGCATTGCTTTAAGCCAACTAAAATCAAGAGCTTGCTCTGATTTAAAGTTTTCCAGTCTGAATTTTGCTGCAGAAAAAACAGTGCAATTTTCCTTCAGTATCTGCTGGAGCTGCTCCAGCTCCTGGGGGGTTTTTCCAGCCGGGCTCAAATCACTTTTTTGTTGTTGTCTGTTTCGTTTCTGCTTTGCATCCAGAGGTGACACTTTTGTCGCCTTCTGCACATATAATCTTAAGTGGGTCTGTCTGTCTACGGCAGCCTCCTTAGGCCCATTCCCATTCCCATTCGCAGCCACTGTCTGCCTGTGTCTCCTGCTCGAGTACACACTTCTTGAAAATTTAATGGCTGCCACTGCTGTTGGCACTTACACGGTGGCCCGCTGAGCCCCCCATGCCCAAACCGCAGCCATTCTCATTCCCCAGCCTCGGTCTCAGCCTCCCCTCTGACACCTCAGTCGAAGAGCTCATGTTACAGACAATTTGCGTTAAATTTACAAGTACACCATTCGCCAAATGCCAGACCAGAGCCACAAACAGGACCAGAAGGAGAAGCAGCAGCAGAACCAGAGATGGCACAGTACCTTATGTTGTTTTATTTGCAATGGCGTGCCGCTCAGGTACATCCAGAGATCTCATGTTCGCTACTTTTACCACAGCCCCATGGAACGATGGCAGCGACAGCGGCAGCGGCAACAGCAATTAAAGTGGATTTTCATGAAAATGAGTTTTCCTAATAGTTTATTTTAGCCCAAGAATAAAATCATGGCGATAAAATGCGTTGATTAAGCCAGACGAGGAGGGAAGGTGAGAGGCAGAGGCAGAGGCCCAGGCAACATTCTGCCATGACGATGATGGGTCTCGACTAGGATAAACATCTTAGACACAACTGCTGTCAGGGCTTTGGTTTCGGTTTTTGGTCGGTGGAAGTGGAGGTGGCAGTGGCAGGCGGGCATAATTATGCATATTATGTTGCAGGGACTTAAGTGCATATTTGTGTTAGCTATCAGGTAAATTGGGTCTAATTTATTGCCAATTAGTTGGGTGATTAAGTTCGAGTGATTATGGCATGGCTCGGCTCCTTAATGGGGCTTGGCGAATGGGTTAAATTATTAATTAAAATCACGCATACGCGCGAGTAACTCGCCATTCTTAAGTGAATTTGTCTATGGAGCAACACGAAACTGGGAACTGGGAGACTTAAGTAACGATATCTTTAGCGATATAAAATCATATATCAGATGAGCGTGTACTGGGCGAATAGGTCATTGAATATCACGCATACGCCTCATGGGATTCCACATTCTCTTCACTCTAGAGAAATTGTGGTCGGTCTAACATTTGGTCAGCTCTCGAACCTAAACTTTATACTTAATTTGAAATCTTTTTGGCCTGCCCCTGGATGTTGTATTTCGGTATCAAAATTTGCTAACTGCAATTGGGGAGCACTTCAGCTTCCTGAACTGAACTTTGACTACGTTGAAGCAAACTTTTGCCGATAAGTGGAAATAATAATAATAAAATTGGCTCTGGAAACTACTCACGCTTTTGAATGGCTCTTGCGTACGTACCTGCAACGAGAGAGAATGAACGGGAATCGTAAGTCAATATGGAATTAATACGCAGATATGTGCGAGTATACATATATTTCACTGAAAGTTAATGAAAGTACTTGCTGGCCCGTTGCACGGGGAATGCAACAAACAAAGAGGACTGCTGGGGTCAACAAGGCGATGCAATTAAAACAGAATGAAGAGAGAAATTGACATAATGGATATGGAGGTAATCAAAGAGATTGAGGGGAGGCGCTGCCACTCGTGCAGCCTTCAATGTCCCTTTATTCAGAGGCGATTCCAAAGATACAATGCAACATTGCATTAAAGGGCAGACACTGCTCCTGGCTTTGGCTGTGGCTGTGGCTGTGGCCATGGCATGGAAAGGATAGGAAAGGAAAGGACTCGATTCAATAAGCGTCATATTATGCTGTCTAGTCGGGTTTCAGCTGAAGCACCTCGTGTTGCATGCTGCTAATCAATCATGGCGTGCAATGTCAGAGCAGAGCGGGGCGGGGCAGGGCAGGGCAGGGCAGGCCAGTGCGGACGGGGCTCTTCCAGCAGCTGCCTTCAATGGGCAATTATTGATTGATGCCAAGTGCACATCGCCGGATGGAAAGAGGCATGTGGCATGTAGCAGCCCGTAGAACGGGTTGCACCATCTCTTTCTGAAGTGGCCCACAACCCTGATCTAGTGCCCCTTTTTCCTCTCTTCTATTACATCTTGTGTGGCTGCCGCAGCAACTGCCGCATCCTGCCGTCAATGTTAAGTTTTTCGACATTGAAATTATTCTTTTGAGGTGCCGCACAGCTTAAAGTTGTACCATAATTTGTTGTTTCCATGCAGCATTTCATGGTTTTCCCTCCTCTCCTTGTGTGTGTGTGTGTCCTTGAGGTTTCTGTGGTCCTGTCAACAGTTTCAGTTTCCTTCTCGTCTGTATTACTTTTGAGAAAGTTTTCGCAGGGCTTCTGCGTGTGCATTTAACAGATATTTCTCATAATTGTATGCGAATGTTTTTGCGACCCCGAACAAAATATATTTTCTGTGATTTTTCTCTAATTTCGTTTTGGTTTTGACGGAGAGAAACGTGTTTGGCATTCTCAAAGCGCAGAAACCAAACAAATTTATTTAAATGACTCGGGAAAATTAAGTGGAAATGTGTGTGAGCGGTGGGTGGGAAATGAGGGAAATTCGCGAGATGTAGATAAGTCGAAGCAAGGCAAATTTTAATGCCGCTCCAGAAAACCTTACACAAATAAAACTATAAATAAAGGACCCCCCCGAAACCTGGAGCGGGCTGTGGTCGATGGGTCTAGGCCTAGGCGGGACCTATTTACATAAGTGCCCTCCCCCTTTGTGGAGGCGCACGTGTTTGATATTTCTTCTAGTTTTATGTCAGAAAACACACACACACACGCGAACCCGGGCACATCCGCCCGTTGATAATTCAATAAACTAAACAAGATTCTGTTGGAGATTTATGGGTTTGCTGAACTCGCTCTAGCAGCCAGTTTAACATTCAGCAATTTCGACTGCCTTAAGGAGGTGCGGTGCGGTTTATAAATCTTCATTTCAACGCACACAGATACACAGATACACACACGAGCATAACGACATTCCGCTCTTGGCCACTTATTAAAATGCCATTTTAGAGTGGGCGGGCAGCAGGGGCAGGAGGAGGAGCAGCAGCAGCAGCCGCGGTAGCGGTAGCGGCTGGTTCATAAAATGCCAACACTTATGCCCAATAAATGGCCATAAATCTGGGCAGCCGACTCGTTGGCGGCATTAAAATGCGCAACGACACGGCCACAGCACAGGCTTGACAAAAACAAACCCCAGCCGAAAACTAGGCAACAGACAAATGCCAGGAATAAAGGAAATACGAACGGGGAGGAGTCGAGGCTTTGGATACCCTTGAAGATCTGTTGTTTCAATGCTCGCTATAGATTATCGCCTAGGTTAGTAATGGCTATAGAAAATTGGGTAAGCTATGATATGGAACTACAATTTGCGTAGCTTCATAGAATTATTTCCTTCTTGTAAAAAGTGTCTTCTCAAAGTCTTCTCATGGAATAGAGATTATAGGGAACAGATTGTTGGTGAGAGGGTGGGAAATGCTACCTTCTCTGCGTCCAATTTAAAGCAGCCTCTGCAAATTCCCAAGTACTCGTTGTATTACGAGACAAATGCCACAAATAATAAGTACTAAGCATTAAGTATTCCCAGTATTACGAGACAAATGCCACAAATAATAAAAAATATGTCCTGCTGATGGTGTGTGTGGGTGACTGGAACAAATCTCTGTTTGTTGTCGAATCATTCTCCACGGCTTAGCAGCCAAGCACAATGTAATTTGGTTTTAAAAATGCGAGCATTTGCTATGCCAACTGGCCCGAGGTGCTGCTCTTAACGGGCGGACATTACCCTGATGTCGCTGCCAGAGGACAGAATGGACTGGAAATTGATTAATTGACAGTTGACTCGTCATCGTTTTTGAGGGTCACTCTGGCTGGCAATCCTCCTCCGCCTTTTCGGCCAACATTGTTATACGAGAATTGTGTGTCAATAATGGACATGACGTGCCGTAATAAATCCTTGGTCAGCCAATTTCACAAAACTGCATTAGATTTCGAGCCATTAGGCAGCATTTTCCCTTCTGGCTTCTCGTACTATCTATTCCTATTGGCAACATTGCCTGGACATGGACTTGGAGCTGTACTTCGACTATCTGCAGTTTACACATCGCTGAATGCAATTCTCGACGCTATCTCTTAGCCATTGTGAAATGTTCATCATGCAAATACAAAAATGAATGAGGAAAAAGTGCTGCTCTACTTATGCCATCATCGAGAGAGAGAGAGTGAGTGAGAGAAGGAGAATTAGAAGCAGATTTATACTCGTACATATACGAATATCCTTCCATGTAGCTCTGGGCGTTGCTCTATTTCCAACCATTTCGTAGCTGTGTGGGTTTTAGTTTTTTTTTCGATTTCCACTCCTAATTGAGCAATTTCCTTTGGTTAATTGCTTTGCGCGCTGACTGATTTGGACTTGGATTCAGATTCCGATTCACTTAGAGGCAAACAATCTCCTCTTTGGGGAGCAGTGTCGCCCCCACTAATACTCGCGACAATCTGCTCTTCCTCGGTCAATTAATGCGCCATAACCAATTCATAAACAAGCGAATTGAAATTGAAAAGCGGTGAAAAAGGCGATAAAGGACACCTCTCGAGCAACGGATGCAGCATTCGTTGATATGCAAATGCAGTCATAAAACGTGACACTTGCCGTCAACTTCAATTTGGCCAAGGCATTGACTACTGGCCATAAATACGTGTGGCGGATGCCGTGTGTGTGCCAGTTACCTTTTTCTCTGGCACAAAAAGGTAGCAAATACTCAAAATGAAGCGTAATTTGCATATGGCTTTGGGGTCTCGATGGGGAAACATTGAGGATGTGTGCTTGGGGTCGGCTTTTATGCACACTCAAACACACACACACACACGAGTATATGTATGTATGTGTGTGAATACCGAGAATCAAGTAGGTAAAGGTAAAAGTAAAGCCAAAGCCCCAGCCACAGTCCCAGCCCCAGCAACTTGGCCTAATCTGCATAATAATAAACCACACAAACATAAAACTGGAACACCTACTCCTGCTACTCCTACTCGTACATAAGGGTGTACTAGCCACATTTCCACCCTCCCCGTTGGCCCGTTTTTCCATGCTTAATATTGTGTAAATTGAATTTCCATCACTTTATGATTACTTGATGCGAACTCGGATGGAAATATTCATCAAGTTGACTTTTGCCAGAATCCGCCATCCAGCATGGAGCCCCAGGGGTCTCTGGTACCTCTGGACCCCTGGACCCCTGGACCCCTGGACCTCTGACTGCAACCAAAGTAGCTGGGCATATCCATTTTAATCAAATTGACAGCCGTCTGCAGCAATAAAACTTTATTAGCAGGAGGAAATGTGCATCTGTCGATGCTCGGAGCACAGCTTAAGCCCGTCTCTGGAACCCCCATGCAGAGATGCAAGTGGGAAAGTGCCATGCGCCAAAGGACTTGTACATGCTTCAAGCTCTCTGTCCTCGAGAGATACTTGAGTATTCAAATTGAACTTGACTTTTGATTTTTTCTTCGCAGGCATTCATGGGTGTAGGAGTATTTTCTTGTGCCGTCAAGGAAAAACCCACCGATTCGATGCTTTTTAAAGACTTAAATATTTGGCTTACCTTTCTCTGTGAGCTGTTCGCGGGGGCGGGGTATTGACAGTTGGCAAATGGTGTAGACACTCGTATTTAATTGATAAGTTAATTAATGCAGTTCGCTGGTGTGTTCCATTCGCTGATTTTGGCGTTTTCAATGAGGATTAAAAAAATGTAAATCCAGGAAAATTCGTATTGTTTGCAGCGCGCGTACGTTTCTGCATTGATTTCCGTTTAATTGGCTTTCGGCGTATACATTTACATACATTATGCACTCCATTATGTTTGTGATCCATAAATAGGGGTTATCCGATTGTATAGTCATAGTTATAGTTATAGTTGATAATATCGCAGATGCATAGATCTGTACTGTTGCTTCTTGTTGTAAACATCAAAGAGTTGGTTGGCTACTTCTAGGTACACATATACATAGATACATACACGTAAAACTTATCCAAAAGTTGTTTGTTTGATATATAAAATGCATATCTTCTCTATATAATTCATATCTCTAACATGTATGCTCCGTCCGCAGTGTTTGTCTGAGTTCCCTTCCGTTTGCTGAGCCATTAACAAGTGCAATTGCTGACATCTTTCCGATTTGATATGATCTTATGCTAAACAATTGAGCTCTCTGGTTGCTTTCTCTATTGTCTCTCCTTAGCTCCATATCTCTTTGTCTTCCTCTGCGGTCTCTCTACGTTTCCATCAATTTTCGACATCGCTGGACATTAATGTAAACTTATTTCACTTTCGTGTACGTAGGTATATGTATATCAACAGCAATAAAACATCAATAAAAATCGGTTTTTGTTAACAACACTTTTATAAAAACGAACGCAACGTTACGACGGTTGGGTTACACATAATTATATATATATTTTTGTATATATATATATATATATGTATATGTAAATGTATATCTATTTAGTATGTACGTATTTATGTTTATATATTTTATCGTATAGTTATCTTTATCTTTATATATTGTGTGTGAGTGTGCGTATAGATAGAACTGCTTGCTCTTATATACATTATTTATATTAATCAACACTTAAAACACACAGAGATTTACTATAACATGAAGATGTACGGGTTAGTTCGAGTATTTATTACGATGCGGAATGTTCCAAAAATTTTGTTGTTGATTTCTCGATTGATTTTTGCTTCACAAATTCTAAAAATTTCACATCACAGCCAATGGATACTGACGATGGGACGCATTTTCCTTTCCTTCTCCTCCTGATCTCCTCCTGCTACCATTTCCGCTTCTTGGTTTTTTCCTGGTTCCGATGATGATACTGTTGATGATGGTGCTAATGCCGATGCCGATGCCGATGCGGATGCGAATGCTGACTGACTAACAATTGGGGGGCCTCTGTTATCCATCTGGGAAGTTGCCAGGTCCCAGCTGGAGCATGTCTCATTTGGGCTCCTCGATGGTCTGGCCGACCACAATGATGATCACGATGAACACCGCCAGCAGGACGAGGATGCAGCAGATGGCCACAGCCACCATCGCGCTGTTACTCATACCAGGGCTCTTTAGTACACCCGGTTCACTCTCGAAATGGAATCGAGTCTTGCTAACTCACTCACTCGATAATGTCTGATTGATTCGAATTGATGGCACGATACTCGGCTATCTCTCTGTCACTGCAGTTGTGCGCTGTATCGAAAAGAGAGAGATATCGGGGGCATTTGCATATTTCCAGGGACTGACAGTGCGACTGGGGACTGCCTTGTCTGTGCACAGTTGAGATTATCGGACCATTCACTGGGCAATCACTTGTCATAAGTTCCTCCCCTTCCGCCCTTCCGCCTTCCGCCTGGCTCCTGGCACTGACAAATACCCATCCATCCAACCACCCATACAAAAACCCGGAGAAACAAATTGCCTGCCATAAATCGAGAGGGCGGCCTATCAGACGCTTGACTGGGCATGAAATGCCTGCCCGACCAGAGGACCCTGACAGCCTGTGGACAGCCAAAAACTTGTCGCCTTTTTGTGCTCCGTGCGTGAGTGGAGGGGCTCACAAGTGGGAATTCGCCCAACAAAAATCACAGCCGATAAGCCCGACCCAAGCTGTTCGGGGCTCGGTTCCTTTTGTCTCTAATCTGGGGCCCTGTGTGCCACTGTCAGATGATTAATGTTGGCCCGTGCTGCACTTCCTTCCAGCCAAATGCAATATCCAGTATCGATAGCTAGTGTCCTGTCTAATAGCTATAATGTCAATGCATTAAACTGGATGACAAGGCTGGATGGCAGCCTGGCCTTCAGCACGTATACTTAATTGTAAGCTGAGCACGGTCCGGGCCCGGAGGGGCAAAAATTCAATTACATCGAAACAAAACTTGACAGGCCCTCGATGTGATTCAATGTAAAAATAAAAATTGAAAAAACTACACAGTATGAAAATAATGAAAAGTAATAAAGGAGGGTTCGACTTTTCCAGGTCGAGGCTATGTATACACTTTAAACTCGTAGAACTATGTATGTGTTGGCCTTCAAAATGGATCACTTTGAAAGCTGATTGGTGCTCGAACCACTTCCGTTTCTGATTAAAACATCCACAAGTGGACATACCCTTTTGAAGGGTACAAAAACCATCAATGTAATGTTTATTTTCATTTCTCTTTCAGCACAACAGCGAAAATGGCTCTGGGCGATGACATTTCGCAGGAACCAGACAAGCAATAACAACACCAACAGCTTTTGCTACCAACTTTTGATAAGTTTTCGCAATGTCAAATGGCAGGTGAACGGAATGGAATACACTCGTAAAAAACTAATGCAGCCCGTACCGTACTGTTAGTGGGGCACGAATTCAATTCAGTGGGAAAAAGCCTCGACTAGACCTTTAATACGAAGTTAAGGCGATGGGCCCGCCCTAAGCTAGGGGGCGTATTATTTATGTACTCGGAGACCACTTGCGGTGCGTGTGATGTCCAGAGGTTCGGCCGTCTATTAGGCAGACTTTTAATTATGCCGCTCACGCAAAATAATTTGCCTTCTCCGGCTGCGTGGACTCGTCATTTGCAGGCCCTTCAATGTTTGTGGCAGTTTCTATTTTGGCCCTTTGTCCGTTTGATTTCGGCCGCAGAGCCGGGACTGTTGCGACTTTTAAAGGCTGTGGGCTATTTAATATATACATACTTGTATATTCTTATTTATTTAAGCTCATTTGTCGTCTGGTCAGTGTCGCCCTTTTAGGTTCAGTAAGCCATTGCCACTAACTGACTTTCGTACCTTTCGTGCCCATTTCTTTGTACTCGGCTCTGTCCCATTGAATCGGTCAATTAATATTCATGAAATGCCTTCCTTCCGCCAACCCACCACTATCACCACCACCACCACCACCACAACAGTGCATACATTATGCCTTCCTGTCTGCCTTTTTCCATGTATGTCTACCTACATATGTGTACACTGCTTGTGTGCATAATTTCCACACAAAAACCGTAAAAATAATATTTAAAATTCACCTCTGTTAGGGTCGGGACTTCCTTAACCGAATTAAGTTGTAATAAGTCAATTTATCAGGGTTTTTTAAGCTTATACTTGTAAGCCCCCGGGCATATCAATCAATCAAATTATGTTTGCGGCGTAGGAGGCGTAATATGAAATGAAAATGCAGCTGCCTCTGCCGAACCGCACCGCGCCGTCCAATGTGTCGTATGCGCAATGTGGCCAAATGCTTGTGGTTTATGGCTGGGCGATAAAAGGCCGCAAAGATATTTTATTTTTGTTTACTGTCTGGCAGAGGGGGAGGAAACCGGTGAACACTTAAAAAGATTTACAACACATTGCACTGACACATATTGTGCGGCGGTCAGAGTTCTTCCCGTCTTTGAGTCTTAATTAAATTAGCGCCCCCATAGAAGAGGCAGAAGGCGCCGAGCCACAGATAGAGACAAAGACAAGATGACAGCACAACAAAACTGCCACCGAAAATGCCAGCACAAAGGAAACACCATGTCACTGGCTAGATATGGGCTCATACACAATGCCTATGTCTGTCTTTGTTGTGAAATAAAATAAAAATAAATTTTTGCAATTTCGTAAGTTTTATGCGCACATTTGCGAAATTTGTTTATGCTGTCGAATAAAGACTTGGGCGTGGCTATGCGTGGTAAGAGTGGGAGAGATCATAGAACAAATGGCCCATGACGCAAAGGGAAAGCCTCCAGGACACAGATGGGTACAGATGCGTACATGGAAACGGGGTAGAGGCTGACTATGGGATAGGTTAGAGGTTAGGCAAATGGCACCCCAGGGTGCGTGGGCATCCCAGTGCCAGTGCCAGTGCCAGTGACGTTGGCAACATTTTTGTGCCCTGTTCTCTCTCGTCTCGTGTGCGCTGAAACATAAATTCAATTTGTTTCGCCCCCACAAAGAACCGTTGAAGGGTTAACTTAACCCTTGCCAAAGTGAAAATTATGGAAAATTGCATTGCCCAGAACGCCAGGGAAGGACAGGGGGGGAGAGAGCGAAAACCGTTTGAGAAATGAAATTGCATGCAAAATTAAAGCAAAGCCGATCCTTTTGTCAAGTTCAACTGCAGGGATGGATGACCTTGGCAGTCGCCGCTGAAGAAGTCCTCTCCGCCAAGTACCGTTGACTGTTGGAAGTGTGTGTTTGTGTGTTTGTGTGTTAAAACAATGACTAAAATGCTTGAACAGAGCTTTAAGGTCTTGTCTTGCAATGTCAAAAGTCAAAAGTGCATTAAAATAATTGCACTTGCAGGCAACGAACGGCTCTGATTTATAAACGCGCACCAATACACATACCTCTTCCTGTAATGCCCCACTTGTTCAGCTATTTCTGTACATCTATGTGGGGCCAGCACATTTCCGCCTTCAACTACACTTAAACTTGATTTTTGTAGTATATCTTTTGTCTTAGACAAGCGAGGGTCTCAGGGCTCACATTGTGGCCCCACATGAATGGAGGGCCTATGAGTGTGTGGGTATCGTATCTATGTGTGAGTCAGCCTCGAGACGGTGGTCCCTTAGCCTTGTCATGGCCCGCTGCTTCCCCCAGCTTGTTGCATGTTTCACGTTCGCTTTTATGAAGGAGATTTTTAAAGCATTTTTCATCTACAAAAGACAGATTTTTCTTTTTTGTGAAATGCCCCGGGAACGTGCGACAAAGATTAATTAAATTCCCAACTTAAAGTCTTCCTGGGAACCTTGTGGAATCAACTCAATCAGCAGCTGCTAACACGTGTAAAATTTAAGCAAAAAATCACTCGAAAGCATGTGGCATGAAATTTCCCGGAATTATGTGGAATATTCAAATCGAGTTTTGTTTGCCATTTGCATTGGAAATGTCTGTGGCTGTGGCCACCTGACGACTCTCCGTTTCAGCCTTGTTTATTTATAAATTCGATTGGCAATGTGTATTTGGACCGAAAAGTTCATTAGGATGAATCGCCACCTCATCGCATTTTATGGTTATCTCTGCGGTTTGTTTATCTGTCTGCCCTAATTATCATTGTATATCATTCATGGCTAATGGCTCGGAATGGTTCACCCCCTCCTCGTTAAGACTCCCGATAGTGATTTTTATTGAAATCGGCATAGTTTTCGCTTGGTTTCCTTTTTGGCTCTCCCTTGGCTCATAAAATCATAGTGAAGAAAGGGAAAGTTTCGCCCAGTCCCGATTGATTAGTAGTTTGATTGAAACGAGCTCAAGTTTGAGAGCTAATTGATTAACTGAACTGACTTGGGGTTCTAGTGAGAGTGAAATTTCCAGGACCTGATAAACAATTATTATTAAAGCCACTTAGAGCAGGTGGCACATCAAAGGGCGGGACGGGACGAGACTTTTTATTTTTAATCAGCAAACTCATTAGCAGCATCCCGCCGTTAACTAAATATAAATTAAAGAAGCGGCCATCCGCAGCTTACATCCTGCCTTTTTATGCCCCCTTCCTCTCCCTTGTCCTTGTTCTTGGCCCCACTGCTGCTGCTGGTCCTGCTGGTGCTGCTGCTTGGTGAAAAGTTTTCACTTGGCAGCCGTCAAGTTGATGTAATGAAAAAGTTGCAGCATTTTTCTAGCAATATTTCTCATATCACATGACACGGACACGCGGCGCGACTGCAGAGAGCCTTCGAAACAATAAGGACTATGCACCGGGCGCTGCTAATTAGCTTCGAGTTGGGATTCAAATACAAACAAATGTTGCCCATACGCAACAATGGGTTTATTCATGGGAAATTTGAAAATATTCCTTGAAAAATAGTACAAAAAAAATAGCACTACAAAACGACAAAGGAAAAACGAAAAGAAATCTTTGTGCACATGTCAGAAATAAATAAACATTTTCCACAGCGAAACACAGCGAAACGGCGGGGGGGACATTGTGTATAAAAAGGAAATCCACTCGAAGCCGACGGGAAAACCATATGAGTAGCGGGGAAGGTCGCCCCGAGATGAAGTCAGTCTGCAGCTCATTATGAAATAGCCCAAGTAAAAAACCTCATTTTTCGATTCGAGGGCGGGTCCCGGTGCCTGCCAGTGGTAGCTTTGAGGGAACCCCAAAAGGAAATTTTAATGATGCATATAAAAAACCCGGCGACGTCAAATGAATAAATAATTTATGCGTAAAGGTCCTAAACAAACGAGTGGCTGCCACATTATTTGGCAAGGTTTCTCCTCACTTTTTTTTGCCCACTTTCCACACGTAGCAAATTTTATCTCTCTATTACCTGATGGCCATGCCAGTGGCAGTGGTGGGGCCTGATTTAGTGTCAGAGTTTCACCCCCGAAAAAGGGAAAGGGTTGTGATCCCTCTGACTGTGTGTTCTCGTGCATTCCTCCACTAGCTGTTCTGTTCTGTTTGCTTATCACCTGGTGGTTGGCTAGTCAAACAAGCTGGCTGCTCCACTATTTGCCTAGAACGGGGCCACGTTTCAATATTTCAGAGATTTGCCGCATGCCACGTTAACTGCATGCAAATTGCAGGAGTCGGAGTATCTTTTCCTTCTTTGGGGCCCTCTGAGGCTCAAGCTTTATTTGCTCCCAGCTCTCACACGCATTCGATTAGTTTTGAGCTGGGGTCTTAGCATGAACTACTACGAAACGATGAGAGTGGGAGCTGTGAGCTGGGAGGTCCTTGAGGCCAAAGGGCGACCGTTCTTAAAGTTGTCAGTCGCCAGGGAGAGCCGTTGCAATCTACTTTCATCCCCAAGGACGGAAATTGAATGTTCCCAATGACATTGGCTCCAATTAGACAGCTCGGGTCCACAGCTGGACCAGGACCCATCATAACTTCTGTTACGGACACATTTCCATCACAATTCTCGCTTTCTATTATATTTTTGCATTCAACATATGTATTGTGCGTGTGTGTATGCATATGTCCGTGTATCTTTTATTGTAGCAGTCCAAACAATTGCAGAGTTGTAAATCCCCCAACAATTGCCTTCATCGGAATCGTTTTGTAACCTTTTATTGCACAGAATGCTATCATTTGTTGTCCTGTGAAAGGACGCGACAAGGAAATCAAGATTCCCAGTCCAGGGTTAACAATAAGCATGTGACTGTGTGCAAGGGTGTATTTGTAAGTATGTATGTGCTTTGAATAGACAGTATATGTGCGAATGTATGTGTGGGAGTACATTTATCTGACATTCATTCAATGTAACTCAGGAGCAAAGCAGAGACTGCTTTTAGTCGGGGATTAGCCCACTGGAGAGTAGATTGACTACTTCCATAATAACGTGGTGACTCGCAGACTCCTGCCTGGCCAACTATTGATCTGACCCTCCACAAGATCAAAGTGAAAGCCCCCAAATGGCTTAGGGAATCCCCAATTTAAGGACATTTATCTCATAATTACTGATTCCATGTAAACTGCTTTTAGTCTGGGATTAGCCCAGGAAGGAGTATTTAAGTAATGGTCAATCCATGTCCTATCCCTTATAAATTTCCACTTAATTCCTTTAGAAAAAAAGAGTAAAATACCACCTTCCAGCCAAAAACTGATACCACGTAACCTCCGATTGCCCTGGATCAGACCCATATCTCAAGTGTGCACCACAGACAAGGCAATTCAAAAGAATATGTATGTAAATTATTCTCAAATTCCATTTGAATATTTACGGTTCCGAGCTAAAAGCTTTCCAAATTGATTTGTAATTCACTTTTGTCTTTCAAAGTTTTGGGTTCTTATCGTTGGGAATTAGTTTCCCGCAGCAGCAGTTCACGTTGATAACCGATTTTTGGGAGGGAACGGATTGGATTGGATTGGTTAAATCAGCATAAATATGCAAACCAAAAAGCACCAAAGCGGCCCAAGCGATAAAGCGCGAAACGAAACGAAACGCAACGGATAACTGCAATCAGTGTGGGAAAAAAATTGTAAAGTGCGCGCGAGACCGGACTTTGGGGCCTTTCGCACGATGCGATTAATGTCGTCGGCTGCTGCTGGCTGGTCTCCTGTGGCGGCTGCTGATTGTGAGGCTGAAGCTGTAGGCTGTAGGCTGAAGCGAACAGTGTACGGTGTGTGTGGCACGGCCGACAGAAATCGACTGAGCCGATTCGGCTGCTGGCACGGCATTTAAAAGCACTCGACGAACGAGAGCCACGGAGCGCGTGAGAGCGAGGACTCCAGTGATGACACACACTCGGAAAGAGAAAGCTTTTTCTTTGGCCACATTTGAATCTCGGGGCGGTCTAGCAGTCAGTCCCCCCAACCAATAGAACTTGAATAAATCAAATTGAATTTATGATTTCATTTCTTGCTTAGGTCTACCCCACATCCCCATCCCCATTCCCATCCACATCCACATCCTGCAGCCTCCGTCGCCTCGTCACGGAGCTGGGCGCCTGGATCTGGATCTGGATGTGGATGTGGATCTGGAGAGGGTGCTTAAAGTTGTTTGCCTCGAGATTTCATTTCGTTTGAGGTGCTGTGGCTCAATGAGTCGTTGATTTTATTTGTTCGAGTGGCCAGGACGCCGCTTTAATCGCTCGCCAAAAAGCCTCCACTTGACACCCCGTGGCAGGTGGCAGGTGGCAGCTGCCAGATGCTGCCCGAAATCTGACAGGTGAGAATCTTGTTTGACTTTGGCTTCCGCTCATTATGCCGCCTTTGCTGCTGAGAATTTGTTTGCTCCTTTTTGTGGATAATTGCTGAGTCAAGGAGTCGCCTCCGCGCGCCTCCTAGTCGCTGTCTGCCAATGCTGCCTCTTTGGGCTAATTTAAATTGGCTGCAAAGTTGCGTCGCTTAATTTTCGATCCGATTTAATTTGCCGAAATCTCATTAGACCGAAGCAGACAGCGACGACAACATCGACGACTCTGTCTCTGTAAGATAAATGTGAATGTCGTTTTCTCCTTTGGCTGGGCTGCTGCTGGTTTGACCTGTGCCTGGGGCCGGGGCCTGGTCTGGTCTTTGACTTTCTTTCTTTCTTCTCCCGGCGCGCCATTATTGGTGGTTCTGGACGCCAAGTCAGCGATTTATTTGAGCCAAACAAAAGGCCGTGTAACCCAGCAAACATTTGCCCAATCTCCGGGGCAGTGATAAGAGCAGGAGAGCCGTTTCCTCTTAGCCGGATGATAGCATGGGAGTCCCCCCACTGCGCATACGCGAGCTTTCAGAGAGAACGAAGCCGAGAGAGCAGGTTGGGTTCTTTGGCTTAAACTGATAAGAAGGAAGACAGAAGCAAAGTCCTCCTGGTGCCTGCATCTGTGCCCCGGCAGCGGCTGCTTCAATTGTCTTTAATCGCTGCTCAAATGTCGATGATGATGGGGCCAAAAGACGGCGAGAGAAGTGGGGAGTGGGGATGGAGGGTACATTTAACGAATTGTCATTGATTTCTTTTGAAATGGCGCCGCTTTTGTTTGCCTTTGCCTTCTGCCACATTAGGCAGCTGAGCTGCCTCCCAGAACCAATATTCTGGCACCCTGTTTATCGGGGGAATGATCACAATTTAATCTGCTCTGGCACTGGCTCTGGCACTGGCAGCTTGTCCTTAATAATTATGTTCACATTTAATTAATAAGTTTATAGCATTAACAAAAGCCAGCCGCAGCGACTTTGCCCCGAAAAGGGTCTGCGGCGCTGTGGCATGCAATTAAGAAGGGCCGAGCCGCTTGCCACATTGTCTTCCAAGCAAACCCTCAACGCTTGACCCCAAACTTTGTAAAAATTTCGCTGTTGTTCGGGCTTTGAGAAATGAGCAAAAAACCGAGCGATGAAAAAATGTCACACAAAAAGATTTAAAGGGAAAAAAACCCAGCCAGCCCCATCCCCATCCCCAGGGGGATGGATCCTTTCCTTCCTGCCGGCAACGCACACATTTGTAGGTCATTAAATTTTTTGTCCGCCTTTGGCCGTAGGCAGTCGATACATATTCCGTTCGGTACATAAATAATGAGCTCTGGTTGTCCTGTTTGGCCAGACTTTCAAATGTTGCTACATGCCATGCCACTACCGTGGGCAGTGGCGGAGCGGACACTTGACACTGACATTGTCTCAATTAGTGGTGCCACAAGTAAAGTATAGAGTGGGTTGAGTGCGGCACTTACCTGCATAGAACAAGGGCAGCAGATTGAAGATGATAACAAGCGGAAATATAGAGCGTGCAAACTTCTGCATATCCATGAAGATGCTGACTGGGGCAGGAGGACTGTGAGTGTCCGCCTTCTCGCCAGTGCTGGTGCTGTTCGAGGCCCCATCTTGATGGAGGAGCTTTCGTTGTGGTTTCGTAGAGTCTTGACTGGCATTGGAAGATAAGCGTGATAGGCGAGGACCGGTCGTGTTGCTGCTGAGGCCAGCCTGCTTAGAAGTCCCTGTAGAGGCGGCCACAGCAGCCAGAGCCAGGCATGGCTGCTGTTTAGCTGCAGTAGCAGCAGTAGCAGGAGTGGTAGCAGCGTCCTCATGTGTCCTGCCGCCGAATGCCAGAGGATATGGCTGTCCTTGCCGGCGGCCAGCTGCGGACAGCATTCCGTGATTGTGGCTTGTGGCAGCGATCTCAGGTGTGGTCCATTGCCAGGCTGATGCACCTTTATGACTTTCCCACGCTCTTGCATCATCTGTTGCAGCTCCCCCGGCCTCTGCTGCTGCTGCTGCTGTTGTTGTTGCTCCTCTTCCTGCTTGCGCTGGCTGGCATAATGTTGCTGTTGTTGCTGTTGCTGTTGCTGCTGCCTCCGGTTCTCTTTGTGTTTTTGTGTGACATAAAAAGGTTTCGCTTTGAAATTGCTTCCGTTTGTTTCTGTTGCAGTTGTTCGTGTGCTGCTGCTGCTGCAGTGTTTGTTGTAAGAGTTGTCGTGTCGTTGTTGTTGAAGAAATTGTTGTTGGTGTGTTATAGAAATGTCGTATCTGTGCTGAGGCCATGTTGTGCCCTGAAACGGTATTAAAGAAGAATATTGGACCATTAGAGATGCTCGTTCGTATGTTACAAAAAGTGTATGCACTGCCATCTGAAAAGGACTAAGGACAAAAGCGAGTTGACCGATGTACACTTTTGATAATTCCAATCGCTTTGATTATCGATTCCTTGTACACCCGGGCCAGGATTACATGCCACAGCAGCAGAGCGAGAGAGAAAGCCTGATGGACAGCAGCAACAACAAAGAGTTTGGGGTTCTTGTCTTTTTAATCAATTTCCACTGGCACGCCCCCTATTCGGCCAAACGCTGCTGGGCAATCCTTTTGCTTCCACGAGCCCCATTCCACCCAAAGGGTTTTCGAATGAGGGTCCTTAGTTCCTATTTCTTTGGCTGTTTGCCATCCTTTTACGAGTTTTATTTGCATTTAAACTGGGCTTAAACCGCTGTGATGCGAAATTGAAATATCGTCATCATCATCAATAGTGACCAGCGATACTATGTATTTCATTCAAAGTTCGAGATGCGAAACTTGTTGCAGCATCTTTGACTAGATAGTACTCCCCTACACTGTGCGACAATTGTATTTTGCACGAGACAAAAATAAGGTTGTAGGCCTGGATGAGTTTTTGGATCGCAGCCCTTACACTTAGAATTTGCAATACACCGCCAAAATCGCTGTTTTTTTACTCGTGTCGATTCATTGGCTGTACTTTAAGTTATCAAATATTGGAAAATTATTTTCCAGCGCATATCAAGTGTGCGTTGTATGGCAAAACACTTGCATTATGGCACTTTTCCCAAGAGCTTTCGCTTACACAATGTAAAAGTTGTAAAGCAGTGCAAAGCTTTGGTGAAAAACATATCCCAAGCGCTTTAACCAAGTAACGTAGATGTAATGTAAAATTACACAAGCTTTTTGATGGGACTGTAAGCGCAAAACTTCAGCTGTTATTTGACAGTAGCCGATTGAGCTTTTGGTAGACCCATCTACACACAGAAGGAGCGACTCTCGTAACAGGGCAATACTCGTATGTATGAGAAACGTGGAGAACTCTAGCGAAATTTCCGAATAATAATTATAAAAATTATTAGAGATCCCCCTGACTACGCTCCTGCTCAGGACAGGACATTCCTCATTTGCCTGCCATTAAAATATGCGGAATAATCATAAATAATCTGCCAGAACACTAGATAAACCCTCGCCGAATGCCACGCCCAGTGGGTCAGTCCGGACATTTATCATATTTCCGGCCCCACTCGAAATGTTTTTGGCAACAATAACAGACGCCGCAGCAAGTTTCCCCCTCCTGCCATTGGTGAAGGGTAGGGGACAGGATAGGCTATAGTGATTACAGACGTTGATAATAAAGTAAAAATTGCAACAATGAACGCATAGACATTATGTCCAAGGTAGTCAGCAAGGCAGGGCAAAGAAACGACGCCCACACGTAGCAGAGGGCCATAAAAGGCTCGTAATCAACGTGAAACTGCGACGCACACGCACCCATCTACGACTCCTTTCGTCCTTCCTTCCTCAGATGGTGTGCGAGTGTCCTCTGCCGGACATCGGTGCTCTGGTGCTTTGGTGCTCCTGTGGCTTTCCCATTTTTGGCAAAACGAAAATTGTCTGCAATGCTGCACTAATGTCATCAGGGCGTATGCGTAACTATGTGAGGTGAGGAGGCGAATGGCGAGTGTCCAGTGTCGAGTGGGTTCAAGGCAGTCGAGCAGGCAGCTGGGGCTTAGGGTTGTGCTGAGTGGTGTTTTCTGTTACGTTTCAACTGTATCCATTAATTCCGGGCAGCTGGCAGAAAGGATGTGTGTGCTCATGTGTGTGTATCCTGCTGAATAATTAAAGAAGCTGTCAGGCAGCTAAAACTTCGCCGTGTCCTGTCCTGTCCCTGTCCCTGTTTTTGTCCCTGTTCTGCCCCGCCTTTGATGTGGCTGCCACATAATTGGAAAATATTTGCTGCACTCCTGCACACAGCGACACAGACACACACAGACTTGCAATTATGAAATTCCAACTGCAGTAACAGACAGGACAGCGAAAACAGAGAACAAAATGTGGGAAATGGTACTGAAAATGGAAGTGGGAAATGCGGTCCATGAATTGCAATTTGTTTTGGGCAAATGTTTATTCAAATGTTTTTGCTCTTTTCGGTGCTTTCTGCTGTTTACGATACCACCTGCAATTGTTGTTCTTGCGGTTGACCTGTTTTGCTGTTTCATTTGCTGTGGCTGTGGCAATTATTTTGCTCCTCGCTGTTGCAGTTGGTAATACTTTGACCCGAGCTAACTGTGCGCTTGCCCCAGCATTTTAATGAGTGAAACTTGAATAGCTCGCCCCTTCTACTGCTGCTGCTGCTGCTGCGGCTGTTGGGGCAGACAAACGCGGATAATGAGAAAATAATAAAGACGGGGGAAAAAAGTTAAAAGCCAGCCAGAGCCAATTAGAAGACACTAAAGCCGGGAACCACGTCAAAGCGGGCACAAAGTGAGGGAAAATGTGGCAGCAACAGCTCTAGCAACCGCTGCACGATGCCCTTTCAGACTTGATGGATGGTCTTCGAGGATATTATGTGCTTTATTAGTATTTGGAGAGCATCTACCACTCTAGGAGTAACATAAGCGTGATGTTGCATCGAAATTGTAGTTTAATGCAGTCTCAGCACAATGCCACTCTCTAAGCGTGGCAAACACTCCAAAATAGTTATTAAACTCTCGGCAGAGGGTCCAAGAAAAACCCAGCAAATGGTTGCCTGCAACAAATGGGGCTGGCTGCCATCGCATCCGCAGCGGCGCCGCCATCATCATCAGTTGCACAAAAAGATAGAGCACTCCACACTTTACTTCCACGCCGCGAGTTGTGGCATAAATTTAGCCATCTCCAGAGCAGACAACTGGCTGGCTGGCTTTTCCCGCATCTGCAGATGCATTTGTATCTGCATCTGTTGTGCGCTTTAACACTGCCATTTGCTATTGCTGTGGTGGCAGCAAAATGCCTTTTATCCGACTGATTAACATTCTGCTTAAACTATGTCATTAAAGTTCTTTAGTTGTACCAACAACGGGCACAGCTCGTTATGGAATGCCTTTGCCTGGCTGCAACGATGCCAGAACCAAAGAGCCTCATCATCATCGTGTTGCAGCAGCTGCAGCTGCAGCACCATGGAAATTAGCGACAGCCCCAGCCCAAAAGGCAGGCTTGTGCAACGCCAGAGTGTGCCACCGCAGCGCAGAGACAAATTGCAATTTAAATTTGGCTTTTGTTGACGCACCGAGAGCTTCAAGTGTGTGTGTTTGTTGGTTGTGTACGTGTGTGTTTGTGTGCTCATTATGAGTCACAATTATTTGTAGTTTTTAATTAGAAAACTTGGCCTGCGTGTCTCTCTCACTCTCTCTTTGTGACTGCAGTTATCCCCTCTTCTGGTTGTGCAATGTGCACTTCAAAACATCAAAATACTTTCATGAATATGCAATGCGCTTGTTAATAGTCCTGGGCACATGCGGCGTATGCGTAATGCATGATTTATGTGCATGTTTATGATGTCTGTCTCCCCCGCCAGTCGCTGGCAGTCTCGGGGAAGGTTGCATTTAAAATTAATCAACAGGAAGCCCTACTTGTTGATGTGCACTTTAGATGGAATCAAATCACTCACCATATCGTCTGCATTTAGAGCGTTAGGGTACAACACGTCCTAATCACGGAATCCTCTCAGTTTCTGCAACGATATAGAAGTGTAAAGACCTTGTTATAGTTTAGTTTTGGATTGCCTTTGGTTTTTGTTTCTGTCTTTGTTTTTGTTTTTGTTTTTGTTACGGATCTGCATAGCTGGTAGAACAGAACCAGCTAACAGCTGGAAGCACTTAAGTAAAAGTTACGGACAAAACACAACAGAACGCAACTGCAACATTAATGCGACTTTCGTAGCAAGTTGTAAAACTTTTCGGCAAGGCGCGAGCGTGTCAAAAAGATTGTAAAGTACCGTATCTCAAATGGAAATATAAATAGAAAAGGGGGAACGAAACTTTCCGAGCGAATCAATTCCGGAGCTTCCAAACTAAATTAAACAACGACAGGCAAAGCAAGCTGCCAAATACTCGTAGATAAAAATGCCAGCCACACGTGCCACAAGCGACACGACAGGGGGGAAGCCGCAAACAAATTGTAAAAATGTTGCAAGAGAATAGGGAGCAGAAGCAACATTGGCACTGGCTCTGGCACTGCCACTGCCACTGGCAGCGTCTTGAGCCGAGTCCCAGAGCAATTTATCATCTCTATGTTTAAAATTTATTACATTTATTTTATGTTGTTGTGTCTCTTTTTTTTCCGGCCTGCCACTGTTTACTTTTAACTGTTTTTCCTTTGCCTTTTCCCCCGCCTTTGCATTGTGCGTGTCCCTATCTGCTGGGCCTCTGCCTGAGCCTGTGCCTGTGTCTGGTTGCTCTCTCTAACAATTCCCAGGCAACACTTTAAGGGCCCAGTCGAGTGGATAAAGTGGTGGAGACGGAGATGGAGGCGGAGGCGGGAGGCAAAGAGTTCTCAGCCGCTGCTGTCAGTTGAGTTATAGCGCTCGACTTGGCTTGACTCGACTCAGCCCCGGCTCTTGTAATTGAATTTATCGCTGTAGCAATATTCATCAACGTCAGGAGCTGGAGGCACGGCTTGGAGGCAGCATTTGAGCCCCTAGAAAGCTTCTGCTGTGCTGTCGAAGGCCTTACAAATACCGGGCGATCAAATTGAAGTGTCAAAGATTATGATTCCCTTTTCCGTTGCGCATACGCAGCGTGGTACTGGAGGAAGAGACTCTAACTCAATGCCATTTGACCAGGCCCCAACCTCAAACCACCACCCCACCCGCATTGACAGCGTTGCCAAATTGCTTTTGATATCAATTTCCTGGCAGCAGCAGCTTTCGTTGCCCGGCAGCTCTGGCCGCAGCTGCAACAAAATCCGATTAGAACGAATGCACTCCGTCCCTGCCCCACCGAGTGTGCGTCAAAATCGAATTGTTTACGATACTGCCTGTTGTTTTGGGGCAAACACAAGCACCAACACAAACACAGGCAGGAGGCACGGCACAGGAAAAGGGGGAAAGCGGAAAAAGGCAAATCCATTGGATTGCCAAAATCAATGGAGCAGCAGCAGCAGGCACACAGGAAGAGGTACCGGAATTTGCCATGGAATAGTCATGATAGACTACATGAAATATGCATATGCTGCAGTGGCCATCCACGACCCAAACTCGATTTACCCAAAGGGCTATGAAACTACGAGTACCACCCTTCGACGAGGCTAATGAAAGCCACAGCCAAGTCAGCAAATTGAATCAGCTTCCTGCGGGGGATCTAACAAATCCAACATTTATCAAATCGCATTCGATGCAGATGAAAAACTTTGGCAAAGTGCAGCGCTGGCACAAAGCGAAATCCTTTCAATGCGGACTTTAATTAATCGAAATTAAATCTGATGGCTGCGTAATGGTTTCCATGGTTTGTGTTCAATGCTGAATGCTGACTTAATTGTCTGCATATGGAAGGGCTAATTGGGAGGAAGGACCGAATTGAGTTTTGGGACTGGGCTGCAAATTGTAAATCAAATTTCAAAAGCTAACACGCATGCATATAGGCTTGCAGCTGTCATTGGCAGGTCGCAATGCCAAGTGGGCACATGACACACGGCACATGGCATGTGGCTGGGATGTGGCAACTGGCCGATGATGAATGAATCCTTAATTAGTGATATTAAGCTGCGTCGCTTGCATTGACCATCAATTTGTGTGGTTCCCTGCGTCGATGATACCCTTCAATCGGACTTATGGCAACGCCTGTCCAGCCCCCTTGGACAGCTGTCGAACCGTGTGACAGGAGATAAGCCATTGAAGGGGAAACGGAAGCCCGAGGCCCTAGAAGACGAGTGCCTGTCGGTGTGTCCTTGACAGACGGCATAATCAATCCCCATTCGCCTGACACCATGTCCTTTGTGTTGCGCATTCGCGGAAATTGAAAAAAAAAATTCACTCTGCACTCTGCAGGCGGCGGCTGACAATGACAGCACGGGATGGTAACCAGGGGAGATGGGCGGCATAGCACGGAACGGAACGGAACGGCAAGGCACGGCACGGCACGGCAGATGTGATATATGTTTATGACTACCGGCGCCGGGTTGCATACAACATAAATTATCAAAGTGCAAGTTGCAAATTGCTTGGCCTTCAGCCTGCGGCACGAAATGTGCACATAATTTCAAATTTATTACGAACCTACGTGCCACACGATATGAAAGGGAGCCCGTGCTACGACTAGCACAGGATGCACTCTCAGAAAGGAGATGACTTTTGGATGCACCCCCGAACATACAAAGTTGCAAGTACACTGAGGGAATAAATGGGGTTTCGTTTTTCAATCAATGTGGGATAGGAATTGAACCAAGAAATTATAATCCATAAGCCATAAGCATCTAGGGTATGACCTACATATGTATATGTTGACTTACTAGGGGGCACATTGTCTCACTTGCTCCGACCACGACGACCCAAAACTTTTCTATATAATTGGGAGATTCCTATTCCTAACGCTCTGCTCTTCCCTAGCATTCCTTTCTTAAGATTTTAGAGGAACTCTGCATGAGGCATGTTTGTTTCTTCGTCTTTTGAGTCCAGGACATTTACATCGAATATTTTCTGATTTTTTCAGAGCTGCCTTTTAAGAAATCTCTGGAGAATAACTTCTGAAAACCTCGCGAAGTTTATTATTTGTTAGAGACTATTTGCTCGGACTATGTTCATTCCACTTGAGACAAAAACTATTTGTTATTCTCCGATTTGCTTTTGATTACTCTGAAGATATGTCATGGCGATTGGTTTTGCCAGTGTAGTACTGGTTCTATGCACCTTGGCGGTGCCTCTTTTGGATATCAGGTATCGCTGGCACGTTGGGGGCGTGTGTCACATGCAAATAAGGTACCACACACACACACACCCATGCTCACACTTTTCCCGGACTCGTTACCCGCTTAAGACAAGCCAACGCCTGCTTTTGTGTCAACTTTCGCCCGGGCCACGCCCAGGTTTGCCGCCCCCTCGTTTGCCGCTGCTTAGCCGCCCCGCACCTCGTTTCGATTTAATGCATCATTTCCCCGCATTTCAAATGCAGAAGCCACAACCGCAGCGCCAGCCCCAGCCCCAGCTCCAGCCAACAGGCCACATAGTTGGATCTGAAAGGATCCACAGGAGGCAAAGCAAACCCCATGCCCCATGCCGCATGTCTCCTCTGGCCAACACGATGCCCAGCGGGCATCGTCCTCCATCTCCATCCGCCCTCGAAAGAATGTTGTGCATTTGTGTTTGCCTTTGTGCCACTGCTCGGTGGCGTCGTCCTGGATCCAGCTGTGTCCTGCGCCATGCTAACAATCTTGTACTTTGGAGCCCCGCTTGAGTTTAACTATGGACCTTGTTGGTGTTCCTCCTGCCACTGCCACTGCCACTGCCACTGCTGCTGCTGCTGCTACTGCTGTCGTTGCTGTCAGAGCCATTTTGCCGTTGTCCTCGGTAATGTTACACGGCTTTTTATACTCCTTGGAGGCAATGGCAACGGCAACGGCAACGGCAAACGGCAATACCAACAGCAAAAGCAACAGCAACGGCAACGACAACAATAAAGCAGGTGAAGGATTCACATAAAAGTTGTAAAACTGATTTAGCCAGCCAGGACACACAGGCGCACAGATAGAGGAACTAGGAGAGAGATTCGGGACAGGGACCAGGCATGACGATATTAAAAATCAAATCAAATTTCAGCTTAACTGTATAACGTGATAAGAGATGGCGGGACAGCACCTGTACTATCCTCAGCCTGACCTGGATCATCTAACCTAGTGCCAAAATTGCTGAAGCTGGCTGAAAACTCGCTTTGATCTGCCCTGATTGAGAGTAAACTCCATTCCGTTGATGATTAGGCGGTTTACACAAGTTGCTCAAATAGCTGGGGCCCGTTTCTCAATCGGTTATTGCCAGACTAGCACTAAGACCTCTGTAAATCAATCAGCTGCTGGCACTTGGATCGATGCACTGCCACCCCACAATCAAATTACTATTTTTGGGGCCAGGCAAACATGGTTTCTTCTCTAGTGCCAAGAATCAATGTGCTGGCAATTCAATAAGCTGGAGTTTCAGCCAGAGACAGGCAGGCCAGGCCCTCTGGCTATTTGGCAAAGCCCGAGCTGAGCTGCATTTCATATCAGTTGATTAGTGTTGGACGGAGAACGAGAGCTCTCACAATGGGGCTGGGGCTGGCTCTGGGTATGGGTATGGGTCTGGTGCCAAGGAGAAATTTTAATAATGGGCTACCCCGACAAGGCGAATGAAATGCGAGACGCCAAATTAGTGCCAAGCAATTAGATGGCAGCAGCCAAATTGAAAGCAAATGAAATGCTCCGGCACTCACAAAAGCACCGACTCAGGCTCTGGCTCTAGCTCTGGCTCTAGCTATGGCTTCGCATTCAGCAGCAGCCTGAGACTCGCAGGCAATTAGCAGCGACACTCCACTCCCCCCTCGACCCTTTCAATTCACTCTACAATATACTCACATTTATGCTAGTTGCATCGCATGGCATTTGGTGTTCCAGTTGGGCCATGTTCTTGCCACTGCTACATTTTCAGTTAATTGCTTCAGTTTGGGCGAAGAAAGGAAATTCTTTGCTCTGGGCTGCAATGGAAATGGAAAGAGAAAATTAGAAAAGTGAAAGATTATCATTGCAGGAGGCAGGAGGCGGAGGCAGAGCCAGATGCTCTGCCTTCTGATGCAGATACTGCGCTAAATCATCAGGGTCTATATGTAAATGGGTTAAGGAAACAGTTCCGAGATTATTTTAAGGCTCTTTTATGAAAGGGAATCTAGTTGGTGAAACAAAGAAAATGTTTTCCCTTCAGGAAGTGGCACGTTGGCTATTTCTAGTGGATTTAAATTACTCATTCGTGTGTAAAAGATTACAGAGAAATGTAGGTAAAGTGCCACTCCTTCAACAGAAGCTTCCGAGTGGCTATAATATGTGTTTCTATATTTCATTTGCCCAGCACGCACTGCAGCCGGCGATGCGATGCAGTAATCCCCTATAGAACATTATGCGACTCACGTAGTACATGTCTGAGCATAGATATTATTAAAGGATGTATTCCCGGGCCCATAATTGGCCATGACTATGCAAATTTCCAGAGCCGCCGCAAAGTATGCCACACAAATAGTTCAGCCGCAAATGGCATTAAAATGAAACACGCATCAACGAAAGTTAATTGGAAATCTAGAGAGGAAACGAAAACGAAACGAAACGAACCCAAAAGGCAAACAAACAAAGCCTCTCTGCCACAAGCTCCGTATCAATCACAACAAAGCATACACACACACACAGAGACACAACGAGTGTGAGTGGGGGGGGGGGGGCGATAGGGGATAGGCAATAGGCAGGCGGCAACTAAATTACAACCAATTTTTATTGCTGTGAAAACAAAAGGCGCAGCATATTATCACAAAATGGCGCTAGCAGACAGGCACTGGGGTGCGATGTCGGTGCGTTGCCGCTGACTTTGGGGCGTGGCAGGGCTATATCTGTCTGCCAAGCGCACGTTTTCACACACAAAAGGACACACAATAAATGATAACACATAAATTCGCACATAAGTTTAGTCCTGTTACAGTGTTTCTCTTTCATTCTCTCTCTCTGTGAGTGTGAGTGAGTGTTGTGTGTCCGTGTGTGTGCGTGTGGCTGTGTGTGATATCGTTAAAAGTCAATTGTAAACTTTCGCGCCCAAAGGCAGCAAAAAGATACAACTATACCAACGCACAATGTGTCTAAGGCAGATCGAATTATAATGCAAAGGGCAACCTTCCCCTAATGCTCCACTCCCCCGCTTAACCACCCGTCGCTGGCAGTAGCGCGTAGTGCCTCCTTATCAGTGGCAGTCAAATCAGAGCATAAACACACGAGCACCATCGCATAGAGGGTCAGGTCGGATCGGATCGGGTCGGGCTCTGCAGCAGAGGGGAAAGGAAACAAACCCACTGGAGCGGCAGCTGGATAACAGTTACATTGACATTGCCCATCCACAGAGAACCATCCTTTGTGTCTCTCTGTGCCTTTTTTTGTGTGTGCCTGTGTGTGTCTGTGTGTGTGGGTGAGAGAGAGCACGCCTGCGCTGCCCAGCTTACACCAACGAATAAGAGTCACATGGATAGACACGCAGAGAGCCATCCACCATTCAGCCATCCTCTGCTGCCGTCGCCCTTTTGATTTTGCCTCAGACAGCGACAGCGACAGCGACAGAGGCAATGGCAAAAGGCAAAAGGAAAAAGGTTGCTTTGTTTTTGCTTCGGTTTTCCCTGGGCTTTCCCTTTGCCTTTCCCTTTCTTCCTTTCTTGCGTTCCCCATGTCCCATGTACCATTCCCATTCCCCATTCGGGGGGCTTGTTTACGCTTTGCCGCATATGTCGCTGCCAATGTATTTAATTGTGAGATGCGCACAAAAGTAGGCAACGATTATTTCAGCCTCCTTCAGCATTTGCGGATCTGTGCGTTTTGTTTGTGTGCGTGAGTGCGACTGTTCCGTGTGTGTGTGTGTGGGTGTGCGTGTGTGATTGTCTTTTATTTATTTATTTCGTTTGCCCATGCCTTTTACTGGCAGTCACTTAATGACGTAACAATTATCTTTGGACGCATGCTTATGGCACTCACGGGTGCGCTTACTGCAGCCTGAGGTTGCGAATTGAAATTGCCAGGACACACAGAGAGACGACCCCCACGCTTGGATGTCACCGCTTCCGGGTGTGTGCCCCATATTCGGATTGAAAACTTTTTCAATTATGAAAATGCCCCTTAACGTACTTCCCATGCATCATTTCATTAGCCAGAAAACAGGGTCTTAACCCGCTCCTCCGGAGCTCCCCTAATTGACCGCCCGATGGGCGCTGCAGGGGAGGTGTGTGTAGAGCCTGGGTAAACGTTTTGCAAATAAACTATTTCTTATTCATAAACAGAACTTGGCGCACCCTGAACGACCACTTAAGTGTGTTCCCCCAACAACAATAACGTTGGGCAGCAACAACGATGTGGCAAATATGCAAGTCCTTCCCCCCAGTCCTTCACCCCATTCCCATTCCCACTCCCACTCCCACACCCACTCCCATATCCGGCAACGTTGTCGTTGTCGTCCTCGTCCAGTGCTGCACAAGCAGAGTGGAGCGCATGAATGGATGAGTGAATGGATGCTGAATCGCCAGTGGCAACCAGACAAGCGGGCATGTGTGGGGCGTGGCCAGCGTTGTCCCCATTGTTGATGCTGTGGCAGTAGCCCCTGTCCCTGCCCCAACTGTGGATGCTGCTCCTGTCGTGCTGTGGTGCCGTCGTTTTCCTCTAAGTGCACGGCAAGAGCGCTCCAAAAAGTTCTTTCTTTCTGCGAGTACGAGTACATCTATATTTGTGTGTCTCTCTGTTGTTGCATGATTATTTTTGCATGCCACTGTGAGCGAGTGGAGGACCTCGAATATAAATGCCGCATCTTGGGCCCCACCATTGTTGGCAGCAGGCTCCTGCTCATGACTAAGAGATGTCAGCGTGGCCTTTTGTCTATACATATATGCACGAGACTCCATGTGGGTCTGTGCCATTTTCAGGCAATTTGTAAAGAGTGCGGTTTTAGGAAAAATGGTTTCTGAATACTTCTGTTTGGTTTATCTCCAAGAAAAAAAAACACCTTGGAACACCCTTCGAAGGAGTAAGACGTGATTGGGCACAAAATTAACCCTGAACTGTCGATGCAAAAGCACATTTGACACCCATCGATTGATGGAACAGGAGACCCAAAGCCTCAGCATCAGCCTCAGGGACGGAATGTGCCCCGGCACATTTGTAATTAAGAAAGTTTTTAGCTGAAAGGCACTTAAATGAAATTTTAATTTATTTCTAAAATGCTGCCATACCCAGGGACAAAAAACAATAGTCAAGGGGGACAAAAACAATGGGTAGGAAAAGTCAAAACTTTTCCCGAAGCCAAGTGTTGTCGCAGCATTGACAGAGACAAACAGACAGAAACTCTCGGCTGACTGACAGACAGATAGACAGAGAGAAAGACAGTTGTCGCTAGAGACACAGAGAGAGAGAGAGAGAAAGCAGGAGGAGCTGGAAACCCTATTAAATATTTAACCTTATCGCAGCCATTGCTTTGGCCATTGCAGGAGGTCTCAATGTGGCTAGGAGACCATTGCCGGAGACCGCACAACAATGGAAACATTTTAAAAAGTGCCTCAAGGACACACCGCTGGCGCTCCTTTGGCGCTGCCACATTATGGCGCCTCATGAAACGCTTAAGCTATCAACACGATATTCGGTAATTAACCCGGCTAAATACGATACGACAGGCAAATTATGCCAAGACCAAGACCAAAGCCAGTCCAGAACCAAAACCAGAACCAGACGAAAGCCAGTCCCGAAGAAGCCAGAACGTGTACTCCCTTAATGTCGTCCTGTGCTAGGGGCGGGGCAAAGCCACCCCCTGTGTTGTGTGTGTGTTTGTGTTCGTGTGCTTCCTGTTTGTATTTCGTATCTGTCTCCCGCATTATCCTGATTAAAATGCTGCAATTTTTAGGCAAGTCAGGACTCGCACCATCAGCGGCAACATTAACGGCCGTGCAGCTTTGTTATCAGAGGCAGGATGCATGAAGCACCTCACCACCCACACACCCACCCACCCACACAGACACCACACAGTCCTCCCCCAACAATAAGAGAGAAGGAAGGCAAAAGAGAGACCGAACCGCGTTGAAAGAGACAAAAGAGAAAGCAACCACTGCTCGTGGTCGCCGTTTGTGTGTGTTGGTGTGTGTGTGTGTGTGAATTGTGGTGTTGGTGAATAACCACAAAAATGAGAGACGGTAAACAACTTTTGCCAGACTCTTGGCCGAGACGAAGAGCGGCTGGCAAAAATCGCCCATTATCCATTTTTATTTTATCATCAATTTTATTACACACCGACCGACTGGAGAGTGGAGAAAGGAGAAAGAAGCACCAAGTTGATATACGAAACCATCAACATCAATGAAAAATGCCAACAAAAAGAGTAACCAGAGAGGAAGCAGCGCCACTCACCCACTCATCCACACATACACACACACACGTTAGCACACTCGCACACTCGCAAAGACTTTCAGAGAGAGGATAAAACACACGCCCTTTTGGCAAAAAACCTGTGATATGCCATAGTGCTAGTCCTAGTCCTAGCATTTAGCCTTCCCCCTAGTTGGGTGCTGTGTTTGGTTTTTGGTTAATTGTTGTCTGACTTATACGCACCTACAGTGGGGACTGCATTGGAGTGCAGTCTGTGGCTCCTTGGGCCCCGATCCTTTTGTGGGTGCGATGTTTGCTGCTGAACACTTTTCGTTTTGTTTGCACTTTGGCTCTGGCCTGATTCGCTTTGTTTCTTAAAATATCATTTCGCACTCGAGTCACTTTCACGGAAAATCCTTTTTGTGTTCGGAGAGAAAGAGAGGGATAGATGAAAGGATTAGCACTGCTCAACAGAGTCTGTTTTTGGGTAATCGTCTATGGGCTTGAACACGGGTCGTCCTCACGCACTGGTTGCTGTTTAGCAACTGAAACTAGATCTGACAAGTGCCAAATCACCTCATCCTCAACGTCAGCGTCAACGTCCAAGCCAGCACAGCACATACATCATCTTTCGAGCTCATAATCTTCCGAGCCAATCACCTAAGCAAATCTTATCCAATTGTCCGAACAATAAACCCAATTTGCATTGAGAGAGTGCATCTGTGTGTTCGTGTTGATTGAATCAACAGCCGACAAGTAAACAGATTAAGATTCGGACACTTTAACTAGGCTCGGCACAATGGACACCCATTCACCCACTCACCCATTCGGACTAACTATCCCCATCCATGTGTGGAGCTCTGCTCTACTCGAATTTCGCACTTATTCAATTGAGACATTTGGTGAAAATTCTACCCCAGAGCTGGGCACAGCCGGGGCTGCCGTCGTCTTCTGGTAATTAGCCCAGAGTTCTTAGAGAGCCCAACTAATGACAAAGACCTTCAGACTTAAGCCAAAGTAGGTCGGGCCACTACCACTACCGACACGCCCACCAACTCTGCTCATATAATATATATTTAATATCATAATGCCTTTTAAAGCATCTTTATGTGCCGATTTCGATTCTTCTCAATGCTACTACTCTTTCTTTTAATTTCTTTGTCTGTTGTTGTGGTTGCTCTCCCCCTCGTTTCCTGTTCCCCCCGTTCCCATTGCCCCGTGGCCATGCTCTGCCCTGCTCTGGTTGTTGTGGATAAATTCGGGATTTTTTGGGAGCGGCCATTTGATTTTCTCTTAACATTTTCTGCCTGTCAGTCTTTCTCGTGTGTTGTGTAGGGGGCTGGCTAAAGGTTTTGTCTGCGGAATATTTCGAAACAAATACTGTGTCTGCAATGGCATAAAAAGTACAATTTCTATTCGGCTTGGAGGTTGACGGTTTTTCGTTTTTCTTCTTGCGAAAGACAAAAAAAAAAAACACTCCCACGTCTGGTGCGGCGCTGTCTGCGCTGTGCGGCCGGGGGATTGATTTTTCTGCTGAGGGCTGTATGGCGGCGGCAGCGGCAGGGCATGCCATACCATACTCGTTCTTCTGGGGGTTGGGTTGCGGTGCGGCTGTTGCCACTGATGACGCTGGCTTAACGAGTATGGACCGACAGCACCATCAGTAACAAAAGAAGCACACGCAGACGGTTTGGTTTTCCAAATGCACACACGATTCCAATTTTCCGATTTTCCGCCGTAGTCTTTTCGTCATAGTCTGGTCTACCGCACTGGGAAAATGACACACACTGACCACACACACACAACATACACAGACGCTAGTGGGGATTACATGGTAGGAGAAGCAGCGACGGCGACAGCGACAGCGGCAGGCATGACCATTCCCATTTCCACTTCCACTCTGCTCTGCTTTGCCTATCCTCTTGTCTGTGTGTTGGTGCTGCTGACACTGCCACTGCCACTGCCACTGTTGTGGATGCCGCCGCCTCTGTGTGTTTCGCCTGGACTATTTACCGAGCCTTGTTCCGTTAGCCGCCGTCGTGCCGTCACTCTCGAGTTGCAAATTCACTCTGAAACCGAGTGCCGAATGCGAATCCGCTTCTGCTGCTGCTGCGAATGCTTCGGGGACCCAAGGACTCGGCGGCGCAGAATGTGTGTCGCACGGCGCACCAGCTCGCGCCGCCCCAAATCTCTTTTGATGGCCGTAAAGAGCGAAAGAGCGGAAGCGCGTGGTGGATTAAACACTTGAAGCTGCGAATCATACCGAAACAGGAACCGGAACCGGAACGGGAACCGAACCGTTAACCGAAATAAACCGATTTAAACTCTCTATTACCAAAACCGATATTTTAATTATTATTAATAATCGTTAACCGTTGCTGGCTGGTATGAAACTATACGGTAACTACCCAGAAATTATGACTAGCTGCTAGCTATAAAGGGATGCTGTGACTTAATCTTGGCTGCTATAAAACAAAAATATGAATGCTGTGAAACTTGTCAGTCTGGCTGCTGTGAAACTATAGTAGCTGACTGCTGCAAAACTATTCAAGCTGACTGATAAGAAACTTTTTAGGCCGGATGCTAATCCTAACTAGTAGCACCGTTTGCCTACAATTGGATAAACACCTAGAAATCAAATAAAAGCAAGTATTTAGAATAGGCCAGTTAAGTAAAAAATTGATTCAGCAATCATATAAAATTATTTGGCCAAAGCTCAGAGATCTACATATGTATGTATATAGCTAGTTATATTTGAGGGAAGATCCAAAACCAAGAATTCGTCGTATTAACCCAGGCTCCGTAGGTTACAAGATACTAATCATATGCATGTACATACATATATGTCTAAAACATATCAATTTGGGAAAATTTCTTTATTAATTACGTTTTAAAAACAGTTAGGAAAACAGGATCTTCATATTAAATTAACGAAATAGGGTATACAAAGGTCTATACACGCATCATGTCTTCAAATACCAGCAACATTTCGACTGTTTTTTTTGTTGAACTATTTAGTCTAAAACTTGTTTTAGCCAAAATACAATAAAAGCAATGACTAAAAACTAGCCAATCTTGTAGAAAATGTATTCATCAACGGCCTAAAATTATGTGGGCAGAACTAAGGGGTTTGTTAGCCATAATTATTCAACGGTATCAACAAAATGGGGAAAATGAAAGACTATCCTCTTTCGTTTTTTTATTTTGAACTATTTCGCTAAAACCTTTTTTTAGACAAGATCCAATAAGAGCAAGTATTAAGAATACACCAGTTAAATAGAAAATTAATTTAAGAATCGTATAAAATTATGTGGACATGGCAAATTGTTTTAACTAGCTAATAATATTCGACGGAATATCAAAATTGAACAATAGGAACGACTATAGTCTTTCGTTTGTTTTGATTGACCTATTTCGCTACTTGTTTTTTGTTTGACTTATTTCGCTAAAACCTCTTTTTAGTCAAAATGCAATAAAAACAAGTATTAAGAATACACCAGTTAAATAGAAAATTGATTCATCAATCGTATAAAATTATTATGGCATGGCTAAATGTTCTATATAACTAGTAATATTCGACGGAATATCAAAAACGAGGAATATGTAAAATAGAACTTGAATTCGTCAGTATATTTACGGTATATTTTGAAAATGACGCGGTATGTTTCGGTATATTTCTGAGGGTCGTCTGAGGGTATCGATAAATCCGCGGTCACACTGTTTGACACATCTGCTCTGAAATTTGTGTTGTTGTGGTTTGTTGTTTTTTCGTTTCGAAAATTTATATAACTGTCTGGGCTTGAACACATCAACAAACCGAATTTTAGACATCGAAACATTAAATTTCAGTTATCCGGAAAACTCTGCCTGCCACCAATAGAGCAAAATTTCTGGTCTTTTGGATCAAGGCCTGCTAGCGAGAACGAGAACATCAACAACCTGTAAGACCCTAAGGAACATTTTATAGTTTCGAGGCGAGAGACAATCAAATCGGTATTTTACCATACAGGTGAACCAACCATCTAATCAACTTATTCGGCTGTATTTGGATTATCCCCTACCCGAGTAAAAGCATCATGTCCATCAGACGCGGAATGGCCACAACGGCCAGCAAGGAATGGAGGGACTACTTTATGAGGTGCGTTTGAAGGTCCCCTTGGGTTCTAGAATTCGTAATTGATTGCTGCTATCTTTTCTCATCAATAGCACCCACTTCTGGGGACCCGTGGCCAATTGGGGCATTCCGCTGGCCGCACTCGCCGATACACAAAAGAGCCCCAAGTTCATATCGGGCAAAATGACACTCGGTAAGATGTGGATTTGATCAGCAAACCAGTTTTGACGCTACACGCGTGTTCAGCATCGAAAGTTTCCGTCGCAGATTTCCTAATCAGAACGAGTACTATTTTATATGATAAGGCTATGTGCAAATCACTACTGGTCTGGCTCTCTGATAAGCGAGAAACGCGTCGAGTCTTTCGAAGGGGCTGCTGATAAGGCTGGCGTTAATTGAATCCCACATACTAGATTACATTACTGATCACAAAACGTTTCCCTTCCAGCTCTGACGCTCTACTCGTGTATCTTCATGCGCTTCGCCTACAAGGTGCAGCCCCGGAATTGGCTTCTGTTCGCCTGCCATGCCACCAATGCCACGGCCCAGTCTGTGCAGGGCCTGCGCTTCCTCCACTATAACTATGGCGAAAAGGATCAGTCGGAGTAAACGATGCTCTCCCTCCACCAGCCTGACCCTCCACAAGCCCCGAATCACAAACGCGCGATGCCTCTTCAAATATTTACCCAACAGTACCTACAACAATTTACTGGCGACACGCAACGCACATGCAAATTGTACTGCCAATCAGCCACCAGTGGTGCAGTAATTGCCGCGTTCAACACCACACAGCTGGCTGAATCTCATCACTGGACAAACTGAAGTTGTCATGCCACTGCGGTTGACCTTTGACTGTATTCGTTTAATGGCGCTTTGGAGAGCTCATCGCGCGACGCAGCCGCACCCCGCACAATACCGATTCCAATTCCAGATAAGTCTAATGCAAATGAGTACATTTTTTGTTTGTAAATTGTTGGCACACCAATACCATATCGTTCGGCGGTTGTTCAAATTTTCAATACGGTGCAAAGTAGTCAAATTTAGAGGAATTAAAGAATATAATTTTTATACGATTGGCCTTCATGTAGTATGGTTTAAAATTGAATAAAATCAATTGAAAATACAATCAAAAACATATTTTGTTCTTTTTTTTTTTGATTTTGTCATGCTCTTTTTAACATGAACTTTATTCAAATGATTACGTATATATATTGTATATAATATAAGTAAATTGTTCTTAACAATATGACATATATATTTTTTTGTTGTGTGTTTTTAACATTTTTTCTTCATCAATGAGGTTAAAACAATACATTTTGTAATCTCTACCCATAAAGAGGTTTTTTTTTTTTGTGATTTTGTGTTTTTGAGATTACACTTAGGATCAAAACATTATACGTGGATACAAAAAACATGGTGGTAAAATTTTAAAGTTCTTGCAAACATAATAAAAAGTACGTTTTAAAAATAATCACACCTCGCGCTCTGTGGCGCCTCTATTCATAATATGTTGGTAATTATGGTTTAGGTTTTACATCAGTTCAATGTCATGACACATGATGTTCTCCCCAGCTTTGGGCGGGGATATGTAATGGATATTGGACTTTCTCTTCTCAACTACAACAACAACTTAACTAGACAATGGATGACAGGGGATCTCTCTCGACTTAAGGCGATTCACCGCAATATGCGATATCAGTAGGTAACGACAGTTCTATGTATTTATGGCTACGAGAATCTAAGGCTGGCCTGGCTGCTAGTGCTCCTTTTTGACAAAGGTGCTGTTGTTCCGCTGGCGGACCATCAGGTAGTTCTTGAACAGGGTCTCCTTGTGGTCCACCCGCTGTGACTGGGTCAACAGGCTTTCGTTCTCGGCCACCAGCTCCTCCTCCAACTGCTTCTCGAGCTCATCGCGACTCTTCGTCTTCCGGCGCGATACGCGGCTGGCCTCGTTGTTCTTGATGCGGTCTATGTATGCCTTTCGCTTCTCGTCGTCCATGCGGGACATCACCTCCGGGTCTGGTCCGTCCGCGTGCTCTTTGGCGGGACGGCCGCGCTTTCGCTTGTTGGCGTTTCCGTTCGTCGAGGTGGTGGCACTGAACTGGGAGGTACTGGCGACTGAGTAGGCGGGGGAGGCTGGAGCAGTGAGGAAGCCGCCGAACCCTGACTGGCAGGTTGGGGCTACGCTGGAGGAGCACGCCGAGTAGTAGCTGTGCGGTGTGTTCGGAGCTGAGAAATCGGTGGTGGTTTCCTCCTCGGCGCTCCGCAGATCCTCGATGATTCCGGCATGTGATGTGATGATGGTGGTGTTGGCGGCCTCGGGCTGTTTGTGGTAGAGAGCGGGCCGGTTAGGAATCATTCTCAGAATGGGAACGTGGACTTTGCAAACACTTACCCTCTCAAAATTCAAGACGTGCTCAATGATGTCGGGTGTGCTTATGTCTTCTGATTGGCTGAATGCAGGCGGCGACTGGCTGTTGATCTTGACCATCAGCTTGCTCCGCTTCTGCGCCTGTGTCTCGCCCGCAGGGGCGAGCACTGCCGCCGAGGCCGTGCGCTTTAGTCCAACCAGAGGGTTGGACAGGGTGTGTCGGATGGCCACGGAGACGCTGCTGCCGCCAACTTCCGGATCGGTAACTGGCTTGACATCGTCCACCTGGCCGAAGCCCAACGATTCCTGACTACAGACGTACATGCTGCCGCCGTAGCTGTTCTCGTCGGCCAGCAGCGGTTCTTCGCTGAAGCATTTGGTGTTGGTGGAGGTCTGTGAGAGTGTTGAGAGCATGGGGTCCTGGGATCCGGTTAGTATGTCGTTAAGGTCTATGAAATTATTGGGTTGATTGAAGTTGATGCCGCACATGGGGGCCATGTCCAGGGTCTCCTCCTCTCCAGTCAGTTGCTGGAAATCGTAATCATCCATTTGAAGTTTAAAGTCGTCGAGGTTGTCGTTGTTGATGTCATCCATAACCAGATTGCACCGATCCATTTTCTTGGGCTCAAGCTCAATGTGATCCTCGGCAATCAAGTTTATATCAAAGTCAAAGTCAAGAATATCCGTTTCAGTAAAAATCTCCTTTCCGCTTTCGCTGCTACACGATGACGTTGCTTCTATGTCTTGCAGGTATTCTACGATAAAAAACAAAATATTATTAGAATAATTTGACAAAAACTTCAGTTCAATGAAATTCCATTATGTGTGCTAGTGTGTGTAAGCTTCTTTTAAGAACCTATTATGGAATTTAACGGATCAGATGAACTGAAGAAGATCCAAAAATATTTTTTACTCTAGCTCGAAATTCAATTTTAAATTAATAAATAATAAAACAAATTTTTAAAATTCAGTTCGACTGTAGATGTACAAGTGAAAGTACATGACATCTACATGGCTGGTACTGACATGGCTCAGTGGCGCTGAGTGTGATTGAATATACTACTACGCAATATCGTTAAAATGTAGCATTTATTGTTTAAAATTTGTTAAACTCCTCTGTGTTCTCTACATACATTCTACACGCTCACTTAATTACTTCCAAATACATCAAAGTGGCGCCAGCAGACTTAACGATGTAGTTTGTTTTGGGAACTTTAGAAGTAAAGAGTAGCGAAACTTGTCGCACAATATTTGTCTCTCTTGCACTTTGTTGTGAAATTAAAAGCAACGAATAAATGAAGTTTGGAAACAGGAACAAATCGGGATAAACATTTATAAAATTGTTCGATTTCAATCGAAAAGGAAAATATAAGGAATAATCTTTTAAAAATTTCAAGATCGAAATTGTTCGGCTTGAAATGTTTAAATTAAAAACTAATAGTCCTATTTGCAAATGTTTTTAGTTTTCTTTCCTCCATATCTGACAAAAAAAAAAAAATTATTTCTTTGTCCCCCCCCGCAAATAACAAAAATTGCAATTCACAAGTACAAAGAAGGGAAATGTAGAGAGAGAGAATACCGCCTGAGCCATTTTTCAGACGGAGAGCGAGAGCGCACTCACACATTGAAAAGGTACTCATGACGCAGAGTACCACTAGGAGGCACAACAACCACACAGAAATTGAACACGATCGAACATGTCTCGATCCGTGCGATCGGACGACTGGGGGTTGAAGGTGCACCAAATGCCCTACACTGAAGTGGAGATTTTTACTGGGAATTACATTTTCTTAATTCGTAAACGCAGAAAAACCAAGTTATTGTTACGAGTACTATTATTACAAAAACAAAATATTTGCAAAAAACATCTAGAAATTGTAGAGCAAAAAATGAAACAGAATAAACGGTTAATAACTTCTGAGACTGACTTCTGTGACTTCGTTCTGCCCAAGATCATAAAATAAAAGGGAAAAGAAATATCTCAAGGGAAATATTTCGAATGGGTCGCAATATTAAATTCCAATAGATATTCACCTAAGTATATTTCGAATTGCCGGTGGATCTCGCGCTGAGTGCTGTATTATCCGCTTACGAACTTAACGGTTGCAACGACTTTTTACGAATGGAGCCTGGTCTCCACTTGTGGCAATATCAATGCGAGCCTCAAAACAAACCCGTGCAAAGGTACATATGTATGTATCTGTGTGTCGCCGGTCAGAGAGAGAGAGAGCAAGAGAGCGCTAACCAATACTAGCCATCGGTCCTACACCAACAGCTGACGTCGCGACGTCGCGCAACAAGTACGATTTCTATTGTCATCCCACTCTGACCGAACACATGCTTGTATTACGGTTGCGGAAAAAGACAGAGAGAGAGAGGTTCACCGGCGACCGCCTCTCTGCCGAAGTGTGTGGTTCGCGTTTGCTCGGATTTATTCTTCTGCCAATTACATACATAGATACTTGACAGTCATAGGCTGTCCAAAAAGAAGTTAACAGTTTTGGAATGCACTAATACATTTGCCACTTGAATTTCACCAGAGCCACCCAGGATTGCTAATTGTTCTGTACCATATAAGGGCAATACTTAAAAGGGAGTGTCTTAAAACAATGGGACAAACGACCTAACACTTTTCAATTTTTCACATTTTCAAAGATCAAATTGTGTAAGAAATCTCACTAAATCAAAGAAATGTAGTTGATTAATATCATTTAATTAGCATTAACCGGCAACGGCTCGTATACGCAATGCATTTTGGCAGACAAATATTCAATTTGTGTATGTGTGTGATACACTAACCTGTTGCCGGTCATCTCATGTATGTGTATACATATGTATGTAAGTAGAGCTATCTCTGTCGCTCAGAGAGAGGGATGCATGTATTGACAATAAGAGGGTGAATGAGACTGGAGCACACTAACACTACTCCCACTACTGGATCTCGCTCTCCACGCATGTGTTTATGCGCTCTCTCGCAAGACTATCTGGTGGTAGTCGCGTTCTCCTTCTCTCTCAGTGTTTCTGCAGATCATTCTTTTTGAATTTCACAACAAACAAGTGACCCTGAAAAGGGTCGCGGGGTAATTTAAAACGAGCCCCGAAAATCGGATTGTTTAAATCAAAATGTATGTATGCTTAACATGCATATAAGGAACTCAAATGTTTATGTACTTGCATGAGTACTAACCTGATAAGTATTTATACTATATATTGGCATTTGCCGGCTAGAAAAACGTGCTCGCAAAAATTTGGGTCATGAATCAGCTGTCTACAATGCACTTGATTTTCTTCGCTTGTGACATCACAAAAGCCGGTGGCAAAAATAGATAATCAGCCGAAAATACCTTAACCTCTAATCTATAAAACCGCCCGATAAGTTAGAAGAGCGGAGCATGACCATGTATGGTCAAACTTACGTACATATCTCTTATATAAGGAAGCTATCACCGGAACAAAGAAAGATCAGGTGTTACCGACAGCAATAAAAATGTCGAATGCAATATCTACATACATATGTAAAAGACCGGGGGACACCCAATGGAAATAAAACAGCTCATCGAGGTGGTGACATCGGACACATATACCGGACAACAAGCTGTACTATATGAATCTATAGGCTACGTGTGCTACGTAATGTAACGCCTGCATTGATTTTTACATATGTATGTATATGTGCTTAAAATTGAATTACATCGCCATTCTGAAACCTAATTTTCACTTCCAAATATAATAAACTATGTATTTAGATTTACATACAGATTAGTGTACAGATACAGATTTGGGAAGATATTTTTGCATTTTTCCCCCCCTTGTTCCCCATTAGAATAAGCAAAATTACTCGTACATAAACGTATAGATACATTATGCGTACATACATATATAATGTAGTCATTTAAAACTTCGTCGTTTCGATAGATGGAACAATCAAATGATTCACCCCAGACAACCAATGTCGTCAAATAGCAGATAAGAGTAACGTGTAAGAAAAATGAAGAGAAAAAAGGGACAACATTTCCGTTTAGTAAACATAATCTTTGGGAATCGAATCATTCTTTGCTATGCTATATCGAATAATACTTTTAAAAATGTAAGAAAAAGTAGGAAAATGTTCTACACTATATTATCGAAAATATACATATGGAATATGGTAGGTTTTTCTCCAGAAGGTTTCGTATTGTTGTTATATTAAAAAGTGATGCGATTCTGCCAGAAAAAATGAACGCCAATACAGTGTTTTACTAGAATAACCACAAAACTCATTGAAAGGTTTGCCAAAAAAACGGACAGACAGATCTCTGTAAACTTTAAAAGTCAGAGACGGACATGGCAATATGTATGTTCGAAAATCTTTCATGCTTTCCTTAAAAATCTAGAGAAGAATTGTTGTTTTTGAGTGTGACTCATAGTTTGTGAGTATGTTAAGTAAAAATATAAAAAAGTATGGCACTTTAGTTGGATAAAAAGAAAGAAATCTTTTGGGTGTTATAGTTTTCTGGCAGAAAGATAAAATCGAACAAAAGACATGCTGTAAAACTTCGATAAATGGAGGGGGTTGAATATCTATAAGATATATGTATACAAAATATGGAATATTGAATTCCATTTACCGACAGATCAGGCTTCGGACTAGGCGAGCCGGGACCTGGCCCGCCCTGTCTCCGATGCCGTATTCCATCTGGAGCTAGGCCATGGCCATCAGCTCGTTTCTTCAATGGGTCATTGCACTGTGATCTTCTTCATCGCCATCTAAGTGGTGAAAGTACCTCGATGTCCTTGGCAGAGAAGCACCTGTCCCCCCACCCGGCTGGGCGGGGGAGCTGGGCAAAGCTCGTGCCTGCTATCTGACTCTTTCTCTAACTGATTGTTGTTAAGTTTTTCGATTTCGATTTTTTGGCAACGTATCGCAACAGTAATGAGAGAGTTCTTGGTACATATTTAACACACACAAAACACAGTACTCACCATCAATGAACACCGGAACATCTATCTCTTCAACTGTAGCAGTAGGCATTGCTCCACTCATATCCTGGCGGGACGGCTGCAAGTCTGCACCTGTCAGCTGGATACCAGCCATTGACGCCAGGGTCTGTGACTGGGGCGAGCTCGAAACCGGGACCGTTTGCTTCACCATCTCCATAGTCCGTGTACCGACTACTGTCGCCTGCTCGTGGTGCAGCGTTCTTGGCGCCTGTGCCGAGCTGTGTTCTAATTGGTATGTTGCAGTCCCAGTCGCTGGATACGTTGCGATAGGGGCTTCCGTCGCCGAATTCTTCAAGTTTACTAGAGGGAGCACCGTAGGCAAAGCCCGTTTCACTGGCGGACGCGTTGGTACCGACCCTGGTAAAAAGGGTATTCTGATAATGCGAGTTCGAGGCGCGCTGCACTCTGTCCCGCTGCTCCTGCTGCTGTTGTTGCAGCTGTTCTTGCTGCTGTTGCTGTTGCTGTTGCTGTTGCTTGTCGCGTGCGTCTGCGCCTGCGTTGGCACCCTGATCAGTATGATTCTTGGGTTTGGTTTCGTATTTATCACGATCGGTATGGTTGTGCTGCTCATCGACGTGCACGTAACCGAAGCCTTCATAGGCACTGTTTGCGTTGTTCTCCTGTGAGAGCAGCAGCAGTTGGGCGATGAGTTTCTCTCGCCAGAGGGTATCGTTACTGTTACGATCTGCGGATCCTGGGACCGTGCGTGGGCGTGCTCGTTTGCCTGTTCCGGTGCCTGGTTGTTGCTGGGTGGTGCCCTCGCCTCGTATGTTGTTGCCTGTACTCGTGCTGGCTCCTGGATCATCAATATTATATCTCTGAGATTTTCGGGATTCTCTCTCGTTGCTGTTAGAGTTGGTCTCGGTGACAATACAATCGGACTGGTGGTTCTGGGAGCTTTGGCTGCTGGTGCTGCTGTTGAAGAAGGTCTTGGTCTGCTCGTGGATGGTTGTGTTGTTGGTTTCGCTCTTGGGCCTGGCTTGGCTGGTTTGGGATTCGACGGAGAATGCCATTTTGAACGGGGCTGTTTTTGTATAAAATTTCAGCATATTTCGTTTCATTTCATATGGTTTTTGGTGCACGGTTCGTTTCGGTTCGGCAGGATTTCAAAAATATATATAAATTTGCACAATTTATACAATTTGTTTTTGATCGATTCAGACAGGATTTGTTGATGAGTGGAGCAAGCGCAGTTAAGAGTTTTTGGTATTTTTGTTTTTGTTTTTATGTGAAAGAAAATAGACAAAAGAAAAAGATTTTGTTATTACACAGATCGACGACGTTGGGGAAGCACGATCCTTTGTAGGGCTCGCGCCTCAAAATCTTGTGGTTTTGGGTGGGTGGGTTAGCAATGTACAATGCCTGCCGCCGGCCGCCTGCCGCCTGCCGCCTTCCGCCTTCCGCCCATGGATCCTGTGGGGACCATGGGCACTCACGGTCGGTCAATGTCTCAGAGATATCGGATGCGGGATATCCCTGATCATTGATTTGTCAGGCGTTGGGTCTTTTTTTTTTTTGGCGACTTCGAAGAGCTTGTATGTGTGATGCGTTGGTTTTAGATGGTGGGTGGTGGGGTGTCTGCTTGGTTGGGTGTGTGCTTGGTGTTCTTTTGCAGGCCTTGTTTTGTTAGTTGCATTTCCTTTTTTCTCTTTTGGCGTGTTTTTTTCTTTTCCACACTATTCCCATATTTTTTCTGTATGTTTGTTAGAATTAATTCCTTTTTTTCCTTTATTTATTTATTTTTTGTTTTGGATTGTATCCTTTTTTGTATGGAATTGCTCCTTTTTTTGAATGGAATTGCTCCTTTTTTAAATGGAATTAATCCTTTTTTCAATGGAATTGCTCCTTTTTTCAATGGAATTACTCCTTTTTTCAATGGATTTAATCCTTTTTTCTTTTCTTTTCTTTTCTTTTTGTCTTTTTTCTTTTTTCATAAAACATTCTTACAAACTAAAGGTGCAAGGACGATCTCAACCAAGCGCAATCATGAGAGACAGAGTCTTATGGTTATGATATGATCAGGACTTTGAATACTCACTTTTAATTGACCGTTAGAAAGAAACAATGAAATTGTTAGGATCCCTCTAAACAAGCTCTAAAAAGAGTCGTCGACACAAGTTCCCCTTAGGCTGTAAATTAAAGAATAAAGAAGAGAAGGCGCATTACTTATAGGGCCCACAACATGAAGATCGCAGTGATAAGATTCGAGAATAGCTCTAGATTTGATTTTTAGTCCTCTTCAATTGTAATTACTGATAGTAGTAGAGTTGTTTTCGCCAAACATTATAGTTCCTTGTTCGATAGGGCTGGGCTGGGCGCCTTTCAAACGTCTGATAAGCCCACGGCCCCCCCAAAAAGCTTTTGCCACGCAAAACGCAAAATGAATTTCACCAGAGGCATGGGCATGGGCATGGTCATGGCCGACCATGGGCATGGCCAACAGGTCTCTATAGCCAGAGGGGGCGTGGGCTAAGCTAATCAGCAGTTGGCAACGTCCCTCAATTCGGGCACCCTTCCCTCCCTTCCACAATTGTCACTTAGATAATTGTGCTACAGAATAGAGAACACATTATCTCACTCGAATATCAGAAATTGTCGTGTGTGGCCGGTGCATAAAACAACACCAAAAAGCAATTATCAAGCAATGGAAAATTTCCCCCCAAAAGCACACGCGAGCTTTGTCTAATGGAACACCAATACCGGCACGGCTCGGCACGGCACACGTATTGCTTTATAATTACTATTGCCTCGCATATCAAAAGAAAAATCCCCCAAACCCCCGTGTAAATTTGATCAAAATTGTTGCTTGCTTGCATGTCTAATTCCCTCTGACGTCACTCGCTCACTTAAGCAATTCAATATGGCGGTCTTTTCACTCAATATATACTATAGATCTTGCACACACTTATACACACTATATATATATGCATATTTTCATCTGAATTACTTACATTTACTTAGTAAAACTGTGTCTTCAAGCGCGGTTGTCCGGTTGTCGAAAACCCGACCGAAAAATTCACTTGGGATTTTTGCTGCGCAATTTATTGGGTGGTTCCTGGCACCACCACTTGGATATTTGGTCGCCTGTGGCCGTTTCTACGATTTTATGGAAAAACTGTTCCGACGATTGTCTGGTTGTTGCTCCACGTAGAACAACAACGAATGATATTTGTTCACACTGTTGTTCCTTTCTGCAGGAACTGAACTGTCTGTTTGACTTGTATGAATTCCACTGAACTTGTAGAAGAACTTTTCTATTCACTTTATTTGAGTTGAACGACGGGACTGGTAATGTGTGAGTCAACTGACTGCTTTAGCAATTCACTGCGGATTGAATCGACCGTACGTTGCTCGTTCGGTACAAGTCGGAGAAAACGGAGACTCTGTTGGGCCTCCACCAGTTGTCTGAATTTAGATTTGTTGTGAAATTCAAAAAGCTCAGCGCAAACCAGTTTGCCATGCACAGATACTTTTAGTGTGCATGTGTGTGTGCGCCAGCTTTTACACGAACGCACACGAACAGGCGCACACAAAAGATACAAGTGTGCGAGCGAGAGAACGCTAAGATTTCCCCTAGTGCCAGCTGTCGAATGAATTTGCCTTCGTCCCCTTTGCTTGTGGTCTTACAGATACAATAGCATCTCAGGCCGGCCGGCAAGGCAACAATACAATAACTAAGAGTACATTCCTATGTACACTATCCATAAAGATGTGTGTATAAATGTTTTTGTAAATAATTCATTTAAATTTACTTTTTTTTACTAGCGAGACGAAGCTGTGCATAGTATACATACATATGTATGAATCATTTGTCAATTCGATTTCTATATATGCATGAATCTGAAATGCCGGTCAACTGACCTAGCGCAAAGGTACATACATATGTACATAATGGTATAATGAATGCATTGAATAGAAAGAAAAGATTGCTATATTTTCTAAGCTTGAGCATCGGAATGGAACAAAGAAAAATCATTCCATTGTGCATTCTACTCGATAAAAGTTTAAAATATTTACTATTATACCCCTTAATTTATTTGGATAAGAAGAATAAGCAATAATATTTCTATGAATAGCAGGTATCTCGATGTAGTGTATGTATATAAAATCTACACATACATATTCCACGTATCTCCCATTTTTGTACCAATTCCCATGTTAAAACACCTTGCAAGGTTTCGATCTTTGAGGTCACTGACAATGCAAAAAACGTTGCGATTCAAATATGGGAAATTTCTTTATATAGTCCGTCTCGCTTTTATAAAGCTACATTCCCATACAATCAAACATAAAGCTTTCATGCAATAGTGTTTGTAGGCAGTCGGTTGATTGTGTGCGCAGATAAAAGCTGGCTGAATTCTCAGAATTGAGCAGCTTTCATCTGGCGACAACAATCATACATACATATGTCCATATGTACGTAGAGCTTTCGCCGATAATTAAAGAAATTCATGAGTCACGCTGAAAAACAGAAATCACCAAAGCGATGAAGCTCCCGGCCGTTCGTTGGCAAAAAGAGTGTCATCATGTGATATTTGTAATGCGACTGCGAGCACTAATCGCGTGGGGTTTAGGTTTGGGCCACGTATTTACAATACACATGTACAAACAGCTTAATTATAGGTCTGCCCGAATAAGTGTGCAGAATTCGTGGAAATTTTTACCTAAAAAGTCTCCTCCAACAACACAGACAAGGTGAATTTCGAGTGCTAATCTGGCACTGGCACCGACTGTCACGAGATCTCTCTTGGAATCGAAAACAAGCAACAACAATGGCCACACTTTGTTGGCGAACTGCCAAAAGAAGAGACCCCTTGGTAAGGCCGTCTCACGATGATTTGGCTAATTTCTAGCAAAAGGGTTTTGTGTGGCTTACTAGATTGTAGAGTACGAAGACGATTGCTTCCTTGTTCGATTTCCATATCTTATCTATCATGTATTTCTAATCAATTCGGTTTATCTGATACTCTGGTTCGAGTATACATATACGTGTACCTATGACTAATACTGAATGTATTTGAAATTATCAAATCTGAGGTATCTCCTAAATAGTCTTGCTTTTGAACGGGCTTTAAATTGGTTAGATTTTCATATTTGCAAAAGTTATGGGCGGAGTCTACATACAATATGCCCCGATTGTAGGGTGCAAGCACCATTTGAGGCTCAAATTGAGTGGTGAATACCCTTACAAAGCTCGTTGGGATTGAGCATGATCAAAATAGTAACACTATTTGTATAGTCTAGCTACTGTGGAGATTGGAATACACCTTTGCCCTACTACTGTAATATTATAATAGCCCTAAATGAGCTATACAACTTTTGTACCTCCCACTATCGAGTACTTTTGTTGTGTGTGTTTCCCGTATCTCATGTAAGTTTACAATAGGCCTAAGTGGGAGGGCTCGTCAATGTAGTTTTTAGGGCCGATGTCATTGACATTTGCCGGCAACAATGTGTCTAGAGAATGTTGTGGGATTAGTAAATGTGGCAAACTTACCGTCCATCATGTTGCTGCCGGGGCAAGCAAGTTCCGATGACGACACAAAAGGTGGTTCCTTGTGGTTTCAGGATCAGTGTATGTATGGTGGGCTGGACTGGGCTGTGCTGGAGTGGGATTTTCTTGCTGCTGATGATTGGTGCCTCAAAAGCGAATAAAACAGCCACAGCGAATGTTGCCCCGAATTGTGGCGTTCCGCTTCTTTCGTAGCAACTTCTTAAGAGTGTTCTTAGTACAGGTACCGGTGCCACACGTGGTGGTATTTACGTGCTTGTTGCAGTGATTAATGTTTTGGTTATTATGCCAGCCACGCATACGCATACACATGAAATTGTTTAGCATGGGAACTTGCTGCTGCGAATGTTGCACACACATGAGGACAACGACAGGCGAGTGTTGCATGACGTTGAAGCTCAGCTTGGGGTTAGACTTCTTCTGGTTGCTCACTATCGCTTCTGTTGTTGTTGTTGTTGATGAGGCAGCAACGGTAGACACAGCGAACATAGTATTGGGGCACTAAGCCAATATATAGATAAGGACTATAGGCAGATGTCTAGCTATAGTTTAACCGATTCAGATAAGGGGTTTTTTTGAAATTAATTTTTTTTCGCACACGGTTACCTAATTAGCATCTAGATACAACTCTTATCTGAGATACCATAAGTATGTAAAGTATATATAAATTGTTTTTGCTTTCTGAACTGGACTTTGCACTTAGGTTGAGTGTTTGTTGAATATATTCACACAAAGGAAATTACTGTGATATGAACAAGAAATCTCTATAACGATGTTCAGCGCTTGATGCCATTAAGAATCGCAATTTGATAAGCTTGTATCGGAATTGAATCGACAATTTCACAAATTTCACACTGATTTGCGCACAAAAGGCTGTGTTTTTTTTTTTTTTAGCTGACTCTCTCAAGAGATAGTTCTGTTCACGACGGCCGAAGTTTTGTTACTAACCCGACTCTCCGTCGGCGCTGGACGATTGCTGTCCGGGGTTGATAAAAGTATTTTTGCTGACGTACTTCCCCGCTCTCTCTCTCTCTGCTATATTGTTGTGGTACATATAAGCCTCTAGATGTGGCTCTCTCAGCTGTGGTCGTGCCCCCAAAATCATCTATGCTGAGCTCTCGCTGTGATGCCACAAGCTATAGGGGATAGATGGCTATTAGGGCCTCTCGCTTTGAAAAGTAGATATGGATGGATTAAATTCAGTAGATTTAATTTTAAATAATTATTTGCTTGCTTTTCAATTACAACATATCATGCAATATATTCAGTCTAGTGCGAAAATCGAAATCTATTCATAGCCTAAATCATGCTCCGGCTCCTGCCCATACAAAAATGGCTTAGATAAGGCTCTGGTCGTATGTACTGCTGCTTATCAAGTACCGCCCAAATGGTGCGGATAAGAGATGGCTAGGAGATAAGAGAGACAGCATAGATAATTTCTGTTCCGTATATGACTGTAATTCTTCATGTTTTCGCAAAAGGTTGTTAAACTGAAATATTGATTTCTTAGTTGAAACGCATGCTATAGATGAGAAGCGCTTTATGTGTGCCTGCTATGTCTGTTTTGTTGGGTGTAGGAGAACCTGTTTGGCGGTCTGCCGAGGCAGCAACAACAGCATGCAGCATGCGTAGCTCTTTCTCTCTCAGAGCAACACGAACTCTGTGCAGCTCTCTCTGGTAGGTCAGATTGGCTGATGCAACACTTGCCACGCATTTCAACAGATGGTTGGAACCACAGCTGATTTGATTGCTGTTTTGGACTGTTTGGCTTGCTGCCAAACTGAATGGGCCAACAACATGTTGCCAGGCTGCAGAGCACGTGCTGCGGAAAATTCAAAATGTTGACAAACATTTTGCATCGAAAGTTCTGGAAAAAGGTTACGGCTTCCCCGCACCACTCGAATGGTTGGCCAAAGGGGGTTGTTGGCTAAGAACGTAACCTGTCTAAAATTAAGCTGGTGGCAAATGATTCATTTCATTTTGAAGGGTGGCTTCTTATGTAACACACAAGAACTGCAAACGCTGTCGACGCTGAGGAAATTTTGCGCATTTATTCCGCCTGGTGATATAATATAATATCATATAATATAATATAATATGTGGAGCACTTGGGTTGGAAGAGCTGACAACTGACGTGTTTCCAATTGGATGTTTTGTATCTGGTTTGTGTGGCATGATCAAATTGGATTCTAATACGTGGTGATTCCCCAATGGACTAATAATTCTTATAACGTATATACAAACATACATATGTACATATGTATGGAATGAAACCTTTTTTAAATGCCAATCAGGAAAATTTTTCATCGACTATGTTTGTTTGTACCTAAATAATCGTATATCTATTTTCAATCCTATTTTTTATATATTTTTTAATAATATTAAAATAATAATTATATTTTTAGTATATAATCTATTATTTATTGCACATATGTATGTACATTAGTATTTCGTCCCATTTCTACAACTTTTTTAATTTTTTCCGCTCCTAAATTTCTCCTTAATTTAAATATTTAAATACTTTTTGGCAGATGTTTGTTAATTAAACAAATAAATAAATAAAGGTAATCTGTTTTGATAAAAAAAAAAAACCCAAGAAATAACTTCTGTTATTTTAAGTTAGTTTCTTCTGAAAAATAGCCCTTTCATTCAAAATTGGTTATAACAATTTTTAATACTTGTTTAATAATGTTAAGGATCATTTGGAGCTGAGAAGAGGCGAACACACTAAACAAGTTTTTAGTTTAACAAAATAAATAAGCCTTCCAAATATGTGGCAATCTATTTTTTGATTAAAAATTAAAAATAAATTTAATTATCATTATTTTTCAGTTTTATATTCTTTGGTTAAAAATAGTTCTTATTAATAATATATACTAAAATAATTATTAACACCAAAAAATATCAGTAAAACGTAAATTTTGCACATTTTGGTGAATATATATATATATTTTTGATGATTTTTGGCTTAAAAATACAAATTAATTATTATTAACGGTCCCTGGTTTGTATCTATCAAAATATATTCTAAAAGTATGTAGAAATTATTAAGTTTAGGTAAGTTTAAGAAATTATTATGTTCACCTTTTGAAAAGTTTCACAGGCAGTAGTTTGTAAAGGGTGTGCACTGTAGTCAAACCGCTCTGAAAGAAAGTCGAACAAAGTGAATGTACACACATAGCCAACTGTATTAGTAAGCCGTGCCTTGCTCCCGCTGAGCCCGTGCTGTGAGAGGGCGAAAGATTAAAACTGGAATTGAATGCGATTGGAACTGGAAGTGAGCGAGCCGGAGAAATGTGAGAACATACAAACAGGCAAAGATTTTGCTGAGAATGCATAAAAGGTATTGGAATCATTTGGGCCTGGCCTCAGTGCGGTGACGACGTCCATAGGATTGCCTAGTGGTCTTCAATTTGCTGAGATTCGAGTTCGGAATTGGAAAATTTGTCATGCGGCTGTTCATCGCAGTGCTGGTGATCGTAGTGGTAGGTGGAACCTATTCCCGGGCGGCAGAACCGAAGAATGTCCTGCTTTTGCTGGCTGATGACGCTGGCTTCGAGATGGGGGCCTACCTGAACAAGTTCTGCCAGACGCCCAATCTGGATGCCCTGGCCCGACGCGGTCTGCTATTTAACAACGCCTTCACCTCGGTGAGCAGCTGCAGTCCCAGCCGTGCCCAGCTACTGACTGGACAGGCCAGCCACGCGAGTGGCATGTACGGACTCCATCAGGGAGTGCACAACTTCAATGTGCTGCCCGAGGTTGGGTCGCTGCCCAACGTGCTGCGGGAGCAGAGCAACGGTCGCATCCTCAGCGGAATCATTGGAAAGAAGCATGTGGGAGCCGCCGCCAACTTCCACTTCGACTTCGAGCAGACGGAGGAGCAGCACTCGATCAACCAGATTGGACGGAACATCACCAAGATCAAGGGATATGCGCGGGATTTCCTCAAACAGGCCAAGGATGAGAAGAGGCCCTTCTTCCTGATGGTCGGGTTCCACGATCCACATCGTTGTGGCCACATAACTCCGCAGTTTGGGGAGTTTTGCGAGCGCTGGGGTAGCGGGGAGGAGGGAATGGGCAGCATTCCCGACTGGAAACCCATCTACTACGACTGGCGCAATCTGGAGGTGCCCGCCTGGCTTCCGGACACGGACGTTGTGCGTAAGGAGCTTGCCGCCCAGTACATGACCATCTCGAGATTGGATCAAGGCGTGGGCCTGCTGCTCCGCGAGCTGGAGGCTTCGGGCCTTGCCGACCAAACGCTGATCATCTACACCTCTGACAATGGACCACCTTTCCCCGGAGGACGGACCAATCTCTACGAGCATGGCATACGATCGCCGCTGATCCTCAGTTCGCCACAGAAGGATGATCGCCATCATGAGACAACGGCTGCCATGGCTAGTCTTTTGGACATATATCCCAGTGTGCTGGACGCCCTCCAGCTGCCGGCACCAAATGGAACCAAGTTCAGCGGAAAATCCCTACTGCCTGTCCTGAAGGAGGAGCCGCCAGCAAAAGAGAGCGATTCGGTCTTCGGGAGCCAGAGCTACCACGAGGTCACCATGGCCTACCCCATGAGAATGGTGCGCAACAGGCGCTACAAGCTGATCCACAACCTCAACTACTGGGCGGACTTCCCCATCGACCAGGACTTTTACACCTCGCCCACATTCCAGCAGATCCTGAACGCCACAATTAACAAACAGCCCCTGCCCTGGTATCGCTCCCTTCTGCAGTATTACCAGCGACCCGAGTGGGAGCTCTACGACATCAAAGTAGATGCCTTGGAACGGAACAACCTGGTGGACAAGCCCAAGTACAGTGGCATCCTCAAGCAGCTGCGCCAGCAGCTCTACCAGTGGCAGGTGGACACCAAGGATCCCTGGCGCTGTGCCCCACATGCTGTGCTGCAGGAGCAGGGCGTCTTCAAGGAGGATCCCGTCTGCCTCACCCTGGGACACGAGGCGTTGCAGAGGTCCAGGCGGAGGGTCCTAACTCAATATGAGGAGTATGTTGTTGTCTAGCCACTACAGCCAACCCCTTAGTCGGCTGGTAGCTTGTTCATTTGCTAAAGTATTTTACAAAATGTACAGTCTTATCGCACAGTCAATAAAGGAGCAATTTAAAGTGCTGATAACATTGAGAACTGAACTTTATGGTGTTACTCACTCTTCGAGATACACTGCTCGACAAAAATATAGAACAATAGAAACTATAACTGTCTCATCCGGGTATCAATTGAATCAATACTGAAGCTCGTTGTGCGAGCCGAATCTTCAAAGCCGATCATTTGTATGGTATTTACATATCTCTTACAATATTAACATATTATTGTATTTTATTGTGTGAAATAAAATAATATTGCCAGATTATATAGCAATGTTTGAGTTTAACAAAGACCTAAATTTAAAAAAAAGGTCCGATAGCCATGGTTGTATCGACTCGGCTATTGATGCTGATCCAGAATATGTATACATATATACTTTATGGGGTCGAAAACTCTTACTTCTGGCTGTTACACACAGCTACACAAAACTAATATATCCCTTAACCATTCGGGTAAGTTACGGAAGGTATTGGTGTTGATCTATGCGGCCGGAAATACGTTGGAAAAGTATAATACCCACTTCAAAAGGGTATAACAATCCAAAGTTCTGACAACAAGAACGACTTGCCTTCTGTTGCTCATTTCCCAAGTGTCTACACTGCCCCACAAAAATGTAGTCTATGTGCTACTATAACAAATGGTTTCGAAATGAAAGCCGTCCCAGGCCAATGATTCAAAGGTTGCGTTGCAGCATCCTACAAGCACTCGGCACAGACTGACAAATGTTCCTGGCAGCACGACCTCAGCCACTTTGGGGGTGTCAAGAAGGGATGACTTTCGGGGTGGTATGCGTCACGTTACAATGTCATGCCCATTGTGGGGCAGGCAGGCTGGGGGATGGATGCCTTTGGGGGTTGGAGTGGGTCGTGCTTCGCTCGCCTTTGTGTCTCGCTGTCTGTGTGTGGAAAATCGAAAATTTCAATGCTTCTCTGGTTTATTGGTGGCGCCGCTGCCAGAGCCCCTTCCCATTTGCCGTGCAGCATCCGAGTCAGTGTTACACAACATGCACAGACCTCATGGCTGAGCCAAGGCTGCCACTGGGGGTCGGGGCTGGTCTGGGCTGGGGTGGAATGGGGGCAGGACAGAAGCGGAAGCGCCTCGCCTTCGGTTTAAGGTCAACATGGAAATACCAAAGAGTAAACTGGGTTGTGCGTTTTTCTCATTTATGACTTTGAACGAAAGACACATTAAAAATTAAAATTTATTAATTTGGTTTTGCATAAATTAGGTTCTTCAGTTTAGCGTAATTATTATATGTGTATATTTTATATTGTATATTATTTAAGTTTCCGCCCACACAAATGCACGATTACAATTATTATTGTTGCTCTTCTGCCATCAATAAAATACATATTTGTTCCGATACTGGGAGGGGGGCACCACAGACGGACCCACCTCCCTGGAAATTATCGGGCCTGACTGCCTGCCTATTTGCGGGGCGAGTGCTTCATGTTCGCTCGCCATATAATTTTTGTTAGATCATTTATGTTGCCTTTTAACTAATTTATTATCAACACAAGTTGCATGGATTCTTTAATTCAATTTCGCTTTATACGTAAATATATTATTGTATATATCTTTGCATTCACATATACAATAAATATGTATGTACATTCGTGTGTGTATAGATCGCATAGCTTGTTCATACATATGCCAACATGAGACTATTTTAATAATTTTAAATTTGTTTGTGGTTTGTTTGTTTATTCATTCTGTTCTGGGTTCCATCTTTCAATTCAATTTAAATACATATATTCTATGCATATATTGATCTATATCTGCGGTTATTAAACGCGTTTAGTTAGTAGGTTTTTTTGTAAGTGTTGCTATGCTTCGATTGACTTGACTGGTTTCGCTTACGTGTACGTTTACGTTTACAGAGTTATTATCAACATCAACATCCTTCAGGAAATCGTTTAACTAGTTATATAATATATATATATATATATCTATAATCCGTATATGTATGCATGGTTGGTATTGTTTAGGAGGATTCTGTTACATTTACTTTGCTTCTAGTTTAGTTTATCATCTCGTTAATTGTTTTATATTGTATTACGTTGCTGCTCAGTATAATTTATAATAAATACATAATAATAAATATACATGTAGATAATACGCTTAATAAATATTGATTTCATTTATATATATAATAGTTATGTATATAAATAACAAAAAAACAACACACATAAAAAGGAGCAAAAGTTAGGATACAAACTTGTTTTGATTTATCCTTGAATCTTGAATTTTTCTTACAATTTTACAACGAACATCGAGAACGGTATTGGTATTGGTATTCCGTAGGCCATTTAGAATAGAATATAATTGAATAGAATAGTGTTGGGGGAGTATTGTTGTCGCACAAATATGGGTATAGTTAGGTATTTGGGTAGTATCCAATAAATATGCTTGGGTATATGATGTGGATAGGTAGCGTTAGCTTACAATGTAAAGGGATTCCCCCGCATAGAGAGCGCATGGATAGAGAGTTTAAATTACAACGAACGATGGGCTTGGTTAAGAGTTGGAAGAAAGAGGGAGACAAACTGGAAACAATATCATCGGGACTGCCTCTGAAATCACTATGAGTATGGGTAACTAATTAATTCATTAACAAGAGTGCTTACTGTCCGTAATGTTCTACGGAGTACCTGTTTGTGGAGTAGAACATCGCAGATACGCCTGCATCTATTGTGGATCCTAGCATTAGGAGCTCGAATTGAGTTGGAACAACATTGCTGACATCGAAGAATAAAATGGAAAACGTAAGGAAATCGCCTTTCGCTTGTAACACTTGTAAATTTAGTTTGTTATACGTACAATATTAATTTAACTTGTAATTCATTTGAGTTTTTGTAATTATTGTGTTGCCAACTGGTAAGATTTTCGCAATTTGAAATTTTGTTTCTTTTATATGATAATCGTATATGGTTTATATGGTCTGCCTGCATGCAAATGTCGTTTATGGCCACGTGAATGTGCTGAATGCTAGCTAGCTAAGCCGTAAACATATCCGTATAATCGTATCGTAACCGTAGTAACCCGCATCTAATCAACTATATGTATGTGTGCTGCCAAACTTTGCGCCTCTAATGGCGAAACCAACATTAAGGTTATTGTTCTCCACCATGATCTACGACTTCAGCCAATTTGATAGGGTTGAGGGAGGAAGTCGGCTTTAGTTGCCATTGGGCAGGGGGACCTGCACCTGTACATAGGATTGCGGGAAGTAGCCGGTGCGACCATTGACGGCACCCTCATACCAATTATCGTCGACGCGATTGAGCAGCGTGATTATGTCGTTCTCCTTGAAGCCCAGCTCTCCGGGATTCTCTGGGTCGAAGTCGTAGAGGGCTTGGCAGCAGGGCTGCTGCTGGCGCGATGGTGTTACGGCCATCGACTTTGCGGGCGAGCGCATCGGCGAGGGCAACGGCGAGGCGCTCGAGCTAATGTGGGACGGCGTGCCGTCATCAATGAGGCCGCCGCCACCGCCGTCCAAGTTCAGATCGAGCAGCGTCTTGGGGACAAACTCATTGCGTGGCCGGCTCTCAGCCTCGGATCGTTTCTCCTGCAGCGTCTCCTGCAGGCCACGTAGCACATCGGCACACTGAGAGTGAAAATCGTATAGTGCCTCAGCAAAAGTCACCAATTGTGAGACATGTTCAGTATCGTTTTCCAACAGATTGAACATGCCTACCTGTGCCAATTGCAATGATTCGGCGAACTTATCCTCGGCACCACGAATTTCATCATCTTTGGCCTGACGGCGACGCTTGCAGTCGAAGTCGAGGCGCCGGCCCTGCAGCTTCTTGCGATGGTGCATAACCTCCTTGAGGTCTTTCATCTGCATATGATGCAGGGGCTCCAAAAAGTTCTGCTTGATATTGTCGTCCAGCGAGTACTTGACGTCGGCCATCTGTTTCAGCGACTCGCCAAACTCGACGAGCGCCTGCGCAAACACGCTGTTGTCCTCGCCGAGCTTCTTACCATAAGTCAGCATACATTCGGCCAGCAGTCCCTCGGGCTGTGGATACGTATTCGATTTGGCCTGTCCCGACAGCTTCGAGATGCCCTTGACTGCGGCCATCTTCGCCCGTGCCGTCGGATTAGGCTGCAGGAACTCCTTCGTCTTGAGCTGCAGCTCCTCCACCAGCTCCACGGTCACGTCCGTCTTCCGCTCCATATCCATGAAGTCCATGTCCAGCTTGGTGCCTTCGGCGCCACCCATCTTCTCCGTCATGTACTGGTTCGCCTTGTTGATCTGCTTCTTTAGTCCAGCGAAAGCCATGTTGATGCTTTTCTCTCTCCCCGCCTCTTGTCGCTAATGGAAATGTGGATCGGACCTGGGTTGTCCGCCTGCTACTTCTGCTGCAGCTTTTGTGCGCCGCTCTGCTCTGCTGTGCTGTGCTTCAACGACGACGCGGTTGCTGTGAACGGGTTGGTTGAGTTAGTTGACTTGCCTGCTTTTACCGAGAGAGACTCAATTTCAATGTCGATATCAATTGATAATTTGAGGCGTTTGCTATGTTAGCTGCGCGTTTCTATTTTTAACGTTTGGAAGACTTACGCGGCGTGCACTTTTCGTCACTTTATGCTTTGGCTGGGTAGCGTTGCTGCTGGTCTCCGCAGTCGCAGTCGCGGTTGCTGTGGCTGTGGCTCTGCCTTTGCTGGTGCTACTGCTGTGGGGGTGCTTCCGTGGAGGTGCTTCTTCGACTGCGCGCGTGTGTGAGTACGTGGGGGTGTGTGTGGTTGGAGGCTGTGTCACAAACGTCAAAGGCAAGAGAATATTAATTCGAGTTCTAATTTTTCTCCAGCACTTTCACTCGCTTAGCCTGCACTGCACGTTCTAGCTGCTCTGCTCTGCTCTGCGCTTCTGAATGCGATTCACCTAGCTTCGATTTTTTGCAGAACCTTGGGCTGCGTAATTTTTGAAGGACTGTCGTTACTACTATTTCTCCCTCTGTCTTTTTGGGGACTGGGGGGTTCGAGTTTTCCTCTCCGCACCAAAGCAAAATCAATATCTTAACCGTGTACATGAATAAAACGAACTTAGCCCACTTAAGCCCCCTCTATTTAAAACCGCGAAATATATTACTGTTTGTAAATTCTTCTTGTGGATCCATCCTATCCTATCCTTTCCCTTTACAATTGCAAACATATTACCACGATATCTTTCACCTGAACTACGCTAAAATTGTCAAAGATTCATTATTTTCGTGGAGAGTATTCAACACTGGTCAACAATGGGTTAATTGCTGTCTTTCACAAATTATAATAGAACTTGAATTCGTCAGTATATGTACGGTATATTTGTAAAAAGAGACATAAATTCTGAAATCGATAAAAAAAATTAGAAATTCTTGAACTTCTTACGTTTTGTTTTGTATTTTGTTCTTACTTACTCATACATACACATATGAGCCGAGCATACGAAATAAGTTTATTTACTTTTGAGTGAAGAATTCAATCATCTTCAATCTTATCGATAAAATATACCAAAATATCAAGATTTATTCATTGCAACACATGTCAACTACATATCTATGTAGTTACGTTACGTAGTTTCATAGTTGAACAATACTGCCAATAACAGATTCGAAAGTTGCGCCAAAGTGGGGGTTTTTTTTAAAAGAGAGCTTTGAGTTATTTTTAAATGCTTTTCAGTCACCATTTCCGTAGGAAGTGTACGAATTTTTGAATAATGTGCTTACAACAACAACGTTTCTGCCTTAAGTTAGCAATTTCACTATTTAAAATGAATTAACTGCCGAAAAACTACATATTCGCATATATGTGCGTACAATATAGCTCTGTTAGGAAATTGGTTTGGCCTTGGCTGCTCGCTTGGTTTTCTGCTGCTTCTTTTGGACTCAATTTGGTGTATCGTTGGCTGTCCTACGAAAATGAAAGTCTAACCTTTAGTACTAATTCCCACTAGTAGAGAGATGCAGCGTCGTCCATGAAAGGCTATTAAAACCGCGAACAAAAAATAAAATTAGATTACCAAGTATCCTTTGATTTCCCCATCAATTTTGTATGTTAAATTTTTCATTTATTCTAAGCTGCTCAGTTTCTAAGGGCACCTAAAATCAACATCAAATACAAAAAATTCTATATCTTAGATTTTAGGATATAATTTTGTTTGATCCGCCTTTTTTTTATCATGGAAAAAACAAACGAATCCAATTACTGCACTTGCGGCGACGTGTTCATTACACGTTGGGCACCATTCAATTTCCTGCGGGAGTTCCGGCACGCCTGCATTGACTATGATTGGACTCCTCAGGAGCTGGTAAATAATGCCCTCGAGACCTGGCAGACCCTCACTCCTCTCGAGAAGTCACGGTTCGAGCAGGTAATACCCTTCGAGAACAGACTTTTGGCCAGCTTTTCATGTATCTTCCCACAGGATCAGTACTTGCCGTATTTCATCGCTGAGACGGTTAAACATTTGTTGGAGGCCCAGGAGCAGAACGAGTCCAAGGAAAACGCCAAGGAGCCAAGATAGCCAAGATTGCCCAAATAGGAAGCCCCGCCAGAAATGATTTCAGGAACACTAATATGTATCCCAATAACACATAACTTTTATATTCAAATCTTGGCGGTATCTCCAGCACACTGTTAAAGGAAAACTGTTAACTTTGTAACAGAGCCTGTAACATTGATCAATGTAACATTTTCCCGCGCAAATCCTTAACAGAAACTAATTGAAAAATGCAATTAAATCAAAGATATTTATCTAAGTTAATATTAATAAAAGCCATGACGTCATCGCATGAGGCGGCACTTTTACAACATTCTTGTTTCCCACTTTTTATCTTTGAAGATAACCCCCGTATGGAGGGCTCAACCAAACAAACAATGAACATGTAAATCAGTTCAATCGCGGTAGCCACGTAGATATGGTAGAGATAAGACTATCGCATCTTGTTTTTAATTGTGTATAAAAGCCCCTTCCAGAGTCCACTGAAGCATTAGTCTCTCCGAAACCCAAACGACTGAGCCCCCACTCAGAAGAAAATGAAATTCGCAATTGTTCTACTTTTGGCCAGCATTGCCTGCGCTAACAGCCAGGTGAGGATTGGACTTACGGGAGATAATTCCGATTCCGGTGGATAATTTAACAACAATACTTTCCTCCATACACAGGCGGCACCATCTGCCGGTGGCGGCATTGCCATCAATCCCTTCGCGGCAGCCAATCCCTATGCGGCCGCCTTCAATCCCTTTCTGAACGGACTTTTCGGTGGTGCAGGTGCAGGAGGAGCTGGAGCTCCAGTTGCTCCAACCCCGCCCTTCGGTGGTGCCTCCATCTCATCGTTCTTCCAGTCTGTGGTGCTGCAGCGGGAGGCCGAGCGTCTGCTCAGCCAGCCCAACTTCCCCACCGATCTGGCCGAACGTGTCCAGGATGTGGTGGCCAACTCCCAGGAGGCGATCGCCGGCTGCAGCACCCCTGCCACCCTGCCCTGGCTGCAGATCCGTTGCGTCAAGCCCCTGCTGACCAGCGCTAAGAACGAGCTCAAGCTGATCGATGACGAGTGGCAGGCTCGCCAAACGGCCGCCGCCAGCCCTGCTGCACCAGCCACAGCCTAGGAGCCAACTGCACTTCTATTCCAGTATTTAATACCTTATTTAATCTATAGACGAGGGCAATCGACCAACATAGTTGCAATAACATTCAAATAAGCTCAATGCTGGAATTCTTTCTCTTAGTTCTTGGGTTATGGGAGGATGGGAAGAGGCAGTGGCAGGGGCAGTGGCGCTCTTGACCTAGACCAGGAGATGCTTTGATGTGGCCGGTCGGACTTGGCATTCTTCGCTTTATTAAATTTCCATTCAGGAATTACAAAACTTGACGCTGCTTTCCCGTTTGCCTTCGCATCGACTTGCCTTCTCCCGTCACAATAAGTTGTCGACGACCTCGACCCCGATGGTTCTGCTCCTTGCCCCATGGCCCATTCCCCATGATTGGCGCCCTCGGGGCTGTTAATGCTGTGGCGCATACTTGAGTCGCCAAGTTTGGGTCTTTGGGTTTGGGCCATTGAGCAGGCAGCGCAAGAACTTGACGCATTTTGGTCAAATATTTGAATTCCGTTGCCGTTGCCGTTGCCGTCCTCCGCCTTTGCCTCCGTTTTATTTTCCATCCTTTGTGCGGCTTTTGATGCTTCGTCTTCCACTTTTTGCCCCAATGGCGTGGTACAGTGACAGCCCTTTTCTGCATTTATCAATTTGCGCTAGACTTTGGCCTGCCAAATTGTTTCCAGTGCATGATTTGGCTATGAATCGGCCCATAGAGAGACCACAGAGCCGAGAGCTGATTTATGCGGCAGGCAGTGCTGCCTCAATTATCATTGCCCAATTGTTGTTCCTGCTAGATCCCCAACCGAATCGCCTTTCACTACCCAGCCCAACCGTACTCGATTCAATTCGATTTGTTATGGCATTTGCATATGAATTCCAGGACCTCGTCGACCCACCAGGGCTCCGGCTCCTAAATGGCTTGGCTTAACGAGCCAAAGACTGGCCGCAAATGACCAACTGGCAGGATGCAGGAAGATCGATAAGCCGAAAGAGAATGGACAAAACCCGCAGTGGACAGCAGCCAAAAGACAGAGGTGGGAGGGATTTAATTTCAAATTCAAATATGTAATTAAATGTAAATTTCAAACAAGCCCCGCTAGCCGCTCGCCGCTCGCCACTCGTCGCTGCCTGTGGATGCCACATACACAACACAGGACTGACAGCGATGGCAGGGCGCATTAGTAGGGGATCTGGGGCGAGTGCAAAGTTTTGGGCCACTTAATTGAAATATTTCTAGATTGAAACTTGAGTCTTTCTTGCTGTTGTCATTACAGCAACAGAAACAGAAGCACGAACAGCCACCGAACTCTGCAAAGTTTCGTGTAGTGTTAGCCGCGAGACCCCGCCCTTTACCATCCCTTGTAGCATATCACATACAACGATTGTTGTGTGTGGCGGTGCCACTCGAGCTGGTCGGGGGTGTATCGGGCAGGACTGGTGCACGCGCTGGCTCCGGCTGTATGATCGGTAGTATGGGGGGGTTCCTATACTGGTCCTTTCCTATACGTGCTCGCGTCGATACCTTATCTTATTATTATTTTTTTCGCGTGCGATACCCTGCGTATGACCGTATGACTAGTGTTAGGGGGTTGGGGAAGGAGGATGAGGAGGCTGGGGGAATTAGAAGGGACAAAGGAATTAAGGGGACAGGGAAGTGGGCTTCCGCGTTGCATATCCGAACCGACGGGTAGCTGTGCTGGTGTTGGATGCAACAGCCATGGCCCTCCCAACCTTGATCATCCTAATTCCGAAGAAAATATGGCTTATGGATGATCCCTTTTCTCGCCGGGGGTCATACCTCACTCTCCCTCATCGATCCCTGCATGGCTCCTAAACAAAAATCTTCTAACAATTCATTTCCAAATCTTTAACAATATTTATTTTTATCGATAGTGCCTAAAGCTAAATACATGGGTAGAAGGAAAATGATATATAGTTATGGGGTGAGTATAAGCTAGGGCAATAAGAGAATTAAAACTATAGGAATAATAATTTTAAATAATAGGAATAAAATATATGATCTCAAAAACAGGTGGTAGGGTACTGGGAATAATTTAACGAATAATAACAATAATAATGAATATTTAAGTAGGAACTTTTGTAATTTAAGATTTCTTCATTTTCGGTATTTTTGTATTAATGCAGAAGTAAGGGTAACTAATCACCGTCGCATAGGTGTGAAGCACCTGCTGCCGCTGATCTGCGCTAAAGCTTACAGCTTCCAAAGCTCTTGAGCTTTGCGTGGGCTTAAGGCCTCTTTACAACAAAAAAAAAAAAAAAAAAAAAAAAAAAAAAAAAAAGCTCCAACATAATTTAGGGAAAAATCAAAGACTACGGGCGACCGGGCTCATGTATGGTTTTTTCTTTTGTCTCTTTATGTTAAAAGTTTATAAACGTTAACTGGGAGTTTGTTCACTTACGTACTTTCATGTTCCGGCCACGTCCAAAAGATCTTTCGGCGAGGGGAATACCTGTAAGTTTTAGAGAGAGAGCACACACACATGCACACGCATGACCACGGCTAACACCAGATTATCTTGATCTTCTTTTTCTTTTTGTTTAGGGCTTTTTTTTTTTTGAGCATATATAGTTCATAAATCAAATTATTCCATCTTTAACTTCTATATTTTATACTTTATTCAATATTTATTCGTTTATTTAGATTCGTTGGGGTAGGTCTTGATCCATAGACCAAGGTGTGGGCGCACGGAAAAAGCTCCAAGCAGCTGGTTTCGTTTTATATGCACAAAGGGGTCAACGGCCTAACAAGCGCACATAAGTTCTTTGGGAATAAACGCACAATGGGCCACAAGAGCATCATACGAGTTCTGCCCGTTCCGTTGGGGTTTATTTAATACATTTAACCTTCACATGTCATGATCTGGCTTTTAGGTTAGGGCGAAGCACGGTGACAAAAAAAATTCGGGTCAGGGTCTCTTTTTCCTTGGACGGGTCTGGTTATTCCTGGCAAGGAAGATCACTTGGCACTTTTTGTTTAAGGCTCTTGGCCCGGTGGCTGGATGGCTCACTCTCGGTCGCGACGGCTCGCGTTGGGGCGGCGAAGAGCTCGCTGCTGCCGGCGCTAAAGCTCGGAAACGGCTGAGGGGCCGCTCTCTGTCGGCGCTGAAGCTCGGGAACTGCTGAAGGGCTCGCTGTGGTGGATGGCGTTGGGGCTTTAGGTGGAGCTTCCCAACTCTACGGTGGACCGCGTTGGCGGAGGGCGTTGGGGCGTTGGGTGGAGCTTCCCAACTCTACGGTGGCCCGCTTTGGGGCGATCGTCAGAAAATTCGCACCATCCTCTGCACCGTGGATCGGGGATTGGTTTCTCGTCTGGGTGGATGGGGTCTTTCTTCCGAAAGGCCGGCGGATCGTGCTGGTCTCCCAAGAACTTTTATTTGATTTTTACCTTTTATTAATTTTTTTTTTTTTGAGCTGGATAAGTACGTCCGTACTGTTCGGATACCACGAGGAGAGAGACCGCTGCTTCTCCCGGAAATCAAGGCCTCATCCCCTCGTTCTTCCCTTTTTCTTTTTCGATTTGTCAAAATGACAGTGGGAGGAGGAGGCCGATTAAAACGTCAGCCAAACAAAATAATATGGGCAGCCCACGGTGACGAAGCGCACCCAGTAGATGGCGTGTTAAAAGCTTAGCTTTCTTGGACCCAACAGAAGACTTAGCCTATTCGCGTAGCATAATTTTAGGGAAAATTAAGACGTCGATGCAAACAATTTTTTTCTTACAACAAGCGCACTACATAATCCCCCCCACTTAAATCTCGCTTGGGGTGGGACACCCAAAGTGGGATCCGCGCTTGTAACAATTCATGTCAAGGTTTTATATCCTTGGTATGAAATTTGCCTACAAGGCGGCCTTGAAGATCTTCAAGTTCGTAATAGCAGTTTCCTAGCTTCCTGCGCACTCGGGACTTTATAAAGGTTGGTGCTAACTTTGCGCTAAAGCCCTTAGCGAAATTGCTTTGCTGAAAGTTACGTCTATATACTTCCTGTCCATCCCTATAGGAAATTTGTCTCGTTCGTAAGTTATAGGATCTGGCATTTCGGAAGTGCTGGGCCTGTATAGAGCCTTTTGCTTTGCTGCGAATTATGTCGAAGGAATCTTCTCGCGAAAATTGGACACCGCGATCTTCTAACATGTCTAGGTTACGCATCAGTTTATAGCTACTGGCATCGGTTACCATATGCTGTCCAAAAGCAAGCCGATACGGGGTAGTGCTTATGGCTAAATGATGGCTAGACCGAAGTGCACAGCAAATGCTGCTTAATTTCTCATCCCAATTACGTTGATCCGGGTCAACATAAATTTTTATGGCCGCCAGAACGGATCTATTTACTCTCTCCGAAGCATTGGCTTGAGGAGAATAAAAGGCAGTATAGACATGAGAGATATTATATTTGTCAAGCAAGGAGTTAAAAGTGTGAGATTTAAATTGGACCCCATTATCGCTTACGATGGTTTCGGGGACCCCGAAACAGTGAAAGAGGTCATCTTCCAGGAAGCGTTTTATGGAATCTGCTGTAAATTTTCGTACGGGCTTCAAAAATGGAAATTTTGACAGATGGTCTAACACGACAAAGATGCCAATATTTCCTGACTTGCTTCTCGGATAAGGTCCTAAAAAGTCTACAAATAATTTTTGAAAGAATCGAGAAGGTAAGCCCGTATTTCCCATTGGTGGCTTTAAGGGTTGATTTGGATGCTTCGTGGTTTTACAGATATGGCAATTATTTATGAGTTCTTTGACATCCACCGCTAAGTTTGGCCAATAATAAGATCGCCTGAGTCTTTCAAGGGTTTTATTTATCCCACTGTGGGCACACAAGGGATCCTCATGGGCAGCTTTGAGGACGGGTTTTACAAGAGATGGGGGTATCCAAAGTTTCCAGCAGGAATCGTCTGTGATCTTGGTTCCATCGGCATGTTCCGCACGCCGAAAGATGCGTTCATCTTTGATTTTCAGATCAGGCAATCGGGAACTGTTCAACCTAATCTTCTCTTTAATTGACTGATATTCTGGTGATTTGAACTCAGGAGAATCAGGGTCGACCAACATGCTATCAATTGCCAAGAAGGACAAGTCTTCTGAGTGCGTACGGGACAAGGCATCGGGGACTATGTTATCACTCCCTTTTCGGTGTAAGATTTTAAATTCAAATCCCTGCAACTTTAAGGACCAGCGAGCCAATCGGGAGCTAAGATCAGCCTGCGACATTAGCCACTTTAAGGAGGCATGATCTGTAATGATTGTGAATTCTTGGCCCTCAATGTATGCCCTGAACTTTTTTACGGCTAAAACCGCAGCGTAACACTCTTTTTCAGTTACAGTGTACTGCCTCTGGCATTTGTTAAGCTTTTTCGACATAAAAGCAATTGGTACGTCTGCGCCCTCGTTGTTTTCTTGCATTAGAACTGCCCCTACGCCGGTATGACTGGCGTCACAGTGTATTGAGAATGGTATGGAGAAATTTGGGCTATGTAGAACTGGCGCGGAACACATTTGGGACTTTAATGACTCGAAAGCAAGCTGAGCCTCGTCAGTCCAAATAAACTTGCGCTTAGATTTCAGAGTATCTGATATGGGTGAACTAATAGCTGCATAATTGTGGATGAACTTGTGGTACCAGCCTGTCATTCCAAGAAATCGACGAACTTGTTTGATCGACTGGGGAGCTGGAAAGTCCTTAACGGCGGCTATTTTGTCAGGATCAGTGCGAATATTCCCACCACCAATCACGTGGCCTAAATATTTAACTTCTTTCCGGCAAAATTTGCTTTTCTCCACATTTATAGTAAGATTGGCTTTGGAAAGTTGGGATGCGACCAGGGACAACACCTCCAGATGGTGCTCAAAATTATCGGATATAACTAAGAGGTCGTCAAGATATATGAATATTTCATTCCGTAGATGGGCTGGTATGACTTTATCCATAAGTCGCGACAAGGTACAGGGTGCGTTGGTTAAGCCGAATGGCATGACGACAAACTCGTATAAGGGACGGCCAGGCACGGTAAACGCTGTCTTATCACGAGATTTTTGATCGAGAGGGATTTGCCAAAACGCGTCCTTTAGATCGATGCTTGTGATGAACTCTGCTTTCGGTAGTCTACTCAGGATTCCGTCTATAAGGGGCATGGGATATGCATCCTTTACCGTGACCGAGTTTACTTTCCTACAATCGATACACAATCTAACCTTGCCAGGCTTTTTAACCAGCACTACGGGCGAAGACCACGAACTAACCGATTCTTGTATAACCCCAAGCTTCAGCATTCGGTCTAATTCCTCGTACATTAGCTTCTCCGTTGCCGGTGACACCGCATAGTGGCGTTGTTTAATGGGCTTTGCGTCGGCTACCTCTATCGTGTGAGTGATTACAGAGGTCTTTCCTAGACCTTGCTTTGAGTAAGATGGGAAGAGAGCTATTACCTCCTGTAGTAATACTTGCTGTGAAGGCAGAAGCGCCCTCATTGTGGGGTCTTCTAAGGTTTCAATACGCAAATTTTGTGTCATCAAGTGCAACGGTAAAAGTTCAAAAGCCGTCCAAAAATCGATTCCTAAATAGAGATTACCCGTCAAGGAAGGTACAATATAAAAACAAAGTTCCTTGGATTCCCCTCCATACGTGACTTTTGCGGAAATTTTGCCGACTATACTTTGGCTCTTTCCGTCGGCAGTTCTAACTTTTAGGGACAGCGGCTTATATTGGACTTTATTCCGAATAACGTCGGACGCGCAACTTCCCCCTATGCAGCTAACTGAAGCTCCAGTATCCATTAGTCCTATGACTGGTTTACCAAAAAGCATAATCTGAGCATGGGGTCGTAAATCATTTGGTTTTCCAACTACAGAAGCTAAGAGCAGTCTTTTCTCAAGTTTGCAATGTTTCTTAAAATCGCTTCTTCGGCGCTGGGATCGATTTGGAGGGCTAGCAAGGTGGTCAGCGTATACGCTGTTTGACACGTCTGGTATAATAAGGTCAGTGGAAGGAGAAGAATTGATCACTCGGTATTGGTCGCTTGGTTGACCAGTTGTTTGCGTGCACTTTTCGGCGGTGCACGCGACAACGAGTTTTTTGCCGTGTGGGGGTTGCACTTCCTGCAACTAGGCTTATAAGTATCGGCCCTGCCACAACCATAGCAAAATACCCTACGTTCGGCCATGCACTCTTGGTATCGATGGCCTTTGCCACCGCAATTCCAACAGACGAACTCTACGGCTGATACTTCCAGATCTTCTTCTTCACCTACTTCTTCACTATCTGGGGCAATAGATTCGTCTAATATAGCATTGACTTGGCGGCGTGGTAAAGTTCGGGGGGCCGCCAGGGGAGGCTTGGTTTTAGCTACGGACTGCATGAATATTTCTCGCGTTCGGACCAGGTGACGTAAGGATTTCACCGTCGCAGCCGACTCATATAAAATTTCATGCTGTATCTCAGCCAAAAGGTTTGCTCGCAGTGTCTCAACCAAGGCTGCCTCAGACATGGGCTCAGACAGTTTGTCTGCCAATGCGGCAATTACGCCATAAAAATCATCAAAGGACTCGTTTGGTCGCTGTTTCCTTAATTCGATCTCTGTTCTGATATTCCTATCTGTTCTATCGTCTTTAAATTGGCCACGCAAGGCTAGGCATAGATCTGCCCAACGGACTTCAGGGACACTTTTATGATACCGCCAAAACCACTCGCTGGCGCTTCCATCAAAGAGGTTACTGGCGTATCGAGCTGTTATTTCAAAGTTACCGTCCAAAGTTTGCTTTGTAAGTGCTTCAATACGGTAAATGAAGTCCTCAATCGACATACCAGCCTTTCCCGTAAACCGCAGTTTCCAATTAGACATTATCTGGCTAACACGATCTGCCCGAAGGGATGAAGCGGAGGAACCTGTGGAAACTCCTGAGCCAACATTACGGGTTTGCCCCAAATTCGAGGGTGACGAACTATTTCCCGATTGATTAATCCCCGGCACTGGTACCTGTTCACTAGTGGACAGCCGAAAAAGTTGCTCGATCGTTTGCTGTTCTAGTTCTGCTACCGGTTGCATCCGAGCTGCATTTATGTTCGGGGAGGGTACAGATGCCGTACTTTGAAGTCCATCGGAAATGGCTCGAACTAGCCGGTTAGTTTGATCAGCCATGCTGGTCGCCAAAATTCGGGTTTGCTCTACCATAGCTACTCTAATCGCGTCCACTATGGACTGCTGTATAGTTTCCGCCATAGTGGCCTGATTCTGTTGAGGGTCGACGGAGATTGGAGACCTGTTGGCATTCTCTGAGTTAGCCATCTCAAGAGGGCTTAACGCTTCAACTCTTTTGCTTGGACTTCTAGTCTGAAGGGACTGAGTAACAGATGGCATTCGTGCTCTAGACGTAGACGGACCAATGGGACTAAGATTCTCAGCTGAGGCCGATGTGATGTTCAGGTCTTGCTGACAAGTGGGACACTTCCGTTTGTTACCACTTTTAGCGGTGAAGCACACTCTGTGGAAGGTGTGCCCACAACTGGCCGACAATAGTTGTATCTGGTAAACGATTACTTCGGAGCAAATTTGGCAATGTTTCCCCGTGTCTTCTGAGAGGGCTAAATTCTCCGTACTACGAGACACCACCATTTCGGTTTGGGCACCACCAAGTATGAATATATTAGATATATATAGCAAATGCAAAAAAAATAATACAAAAAAAAGTCACAGTCAATAGATATGTAGATATCAAAACAGTTTAGGAGCCATGCAATCGTTTTTTGGGTAGGAATAGAGTAAAGCGGATTGCATTGTTTTCGGGTAGGGAAGGGACAGGAATAGGGTAATCTACTTATAACTGAAATCTGCCTCACAAGTTAATCCGTGGCAGGATAAATAATCCCTCATCCAGCGAAATCTAAAAGGTCAGATCAGAAGTATTGGGGCTGAGAAAGGTGCTGGATTAGTTCCACTAATCATCAGGTAGTATGGGAGTCCGATGTCACCTAGGCTTACCGAGGCTTGCAACCTCAGTAATCTTCTCAGGGGTTCCTCGGGACAGCCAAAACCCAGTTAATTAGGGGCAATCTTCGTAGAATTTCATCATAAACGATTTGGAATGCGCTCTCCTTTCCTGCAGTAGTGTTCTCGCTTAGCTCCTATAACAATCTTCAACTAGTTGATAGGCTAAGCTCGACCCACGGAGTTATACCCAATATAAGTTATAACACTTCCAGTGTATCGGACCTACTGCACGCCAATATACCCTGCACGATACTAGGCCCTGTAGGCCATGATGAGCTTACACGGATCCACAGTATCCACTGGATAAGTTGCAGAGGAAAGACGAGCAAAAAACCACAAAAAAAACGGTCTGGCAAGGATAAAAGTCAGGTGTTACTTTTGATCAAGTTATTTCTTTAAATGGGGCAAGCCGGATCGGGCCCCACGTTGGGCGCCAAAATAAGATAAATGTAGCATATCACATACAACGATTGTTGTGTGTGGCGGTGCCACTCGAGCTGGTCGGGGGTGTATCGGGCAGGACTGGTGCACGCGCTGGCTCCGGCTGTATGATCGGTAGTATGGGGGGGTTCCTATACTGGTCCTTTCCTATACGTGCTCGCGTCGATACCTTATCTTATTATTATTTTTTTCGCGTGCGATACCCTGCGTATGACCGTATGACTAGTGTTAGGGGGTTGGGGAAGGAGGATGAGGAGGCTGGGGGAATTAGAAGGGACAAAGGAATTAAGGGGACAGGGAAGTGGGCTTCCGCGTTGCATATCCGAACCGACGGGTAGCTGTGCTGGTGTTGGATGCAACAGCCATGGCCCTCCCAACCTTGATCATCCTAATTCCGAAGAAAATATGGCTTATGGATGATCCCTTTTCTCGCCGGGGGTCATACCTCACTCTCCCTCATCGATCCCTGCATGGCTCCTAAACAAAAATCTTCTAACAATTCATTTCCAAATCTTTAACAATATTTATTTTTATCGATAGTGCCTAAAGCTAAATACATGGGTAGAAGGAAAATGATATATAGTTATGGGGTGAGTATAAGCTAGGGCAATAAGAGAATTAAAACTATAGGAATAATAATTTTAAATAATAGGAATAAAATATATGATCTCAAAAACAGGTGGTAGGGTACTGGGAATAATTTAACGAATAATAACAATAATAATGAATATTTAAGTAGGAACTTTTGTAATTTAAGATTTCTTCATTTTCGGTATTTTTGTATTAATGCAGAAGTAAGGGTAACTAATCACCGTCGCATAGGTGTGAAGCACCTGCTGCCGCTGATCTGCGCTAAAGCTTACAGCTTCCAAAGCTCTTGAGCTTTGCGTGGGCTTAAGGCCTCTTTACAACAAAAAAAAAAAAAAAAAAAAAAAAAAAAAAAAAAAGCTCCAACATAATTTAGGGAAAAATCAAAGACTACGGGCGACCGGGCTCATGTATGGTTTTTTCTTTTGTCTCTTTATGTTAAAAGTTTATAAACGTTAACTGGGAGTTTGTTCACTTACGTACTTTCATGTTCCGGCCACGTCCAAAAGATCTTTCGGCGAGGGGAATACCTGTAAGTTTTAGAGAGAGAGCACACACACATGCACACGCATGACCACGGCTAACACCAGATTATCTTGATCTTCTTTTTCTTTTTGTTTAGGGCTTTTTTTTTTTTGAGCATATATAGTTCATAAATCAAATTATTCCATCTTTAACTTCTATATTTTATACTTTATTCAATATTTATTCGTTTATTTAGATTCGTTGGGGTAGGTCTTGATCCATAGACCAAGGTGTGGGCGCACGGAAAAAGCTCCAAGCAGCTGGTTTCGTTTTATATGCACAAAGGGGTCAACGGCCTAACAAGCGCACATAAGTTCTTTGGGAATAAACGCACAATGGGCCACAAGAGCATCATACGAGTTCTGCCCGTTCCGTTGGGGTTTATTTAATACATTTAACCTTCACATGTCATGATCTGGCTTTTAGGTTAGGGCGAAGCACGGTGACAAAAAAAATTCGGGTCAGGGTCTCTTTTTCCTTGGACGGGTCTGGTTATTCCTGGCAAGGAAGATCACTTGGCACTTTTTGTTTAAGGCTCTTGGCCCGGTGGCTGGATGGCTCACTCTCGGTCGCGACGGCTCGCGTTGGGGCGGCGAAGAGCTCGCTGCTGCCGGCGCTAAAGCTCGGAAACGGCTGAGGGGCCGCTCTCTGTCGGCGCTGAAGCTCGGGAACTGCTGAAGGGCTCGCTGTGGTGGATGGCGTTGGGGCTTTAGGTGGAGCTTCCCAACTCTACGGTGGACCGCGTTGGCGGAGGGCGTTGGGGCGTTGGGTGGAGCTTCCCAACTCTACGGTGGCCCGCTTTGGGGCGATCGTCAGAAAATTCGCACCATCCTCTGCACCGTGGATCGGGGATTGGTTTCTCGTCTGGGTGGATGGGGTCTTTCTTCCGAAAGGCCGGCGGATCGTGCTGGTCTCCCAAGAACTTTTATTTGATTTTTACCTTTTATTAATTTTTTTTTTTTTGAGCTGGATAAGTACGTCCGTACTGTTCGGATACCACGAGGAGAGAGACCGCTGCTTCTCCCGGAAATCAAGGCCTCATCCCCTCGTTCTTCCCTTTTTCTTTTTCGATTTGTCAAAATGACAGTGGGAGGAGGAGGCCGATTAAAACGTCAGCCAAACAAAATAATATGGGCAGCCCACGGTGACGAAGCGCACCCAGTAGATGGCGTGTTAAAAGCTTAGCTTTCTTGGACCCAACAGAAGACTTAGCCTATTCGCGTAGCATAATTTTAGGGAAAATTAAGACGTCGATGCAAACAATTTTTTTCTTACAACAAGCGCACTACACCCTGCACCACTCCCAACTCCCAATCTCCCAAAAACTGAAACTCAAAACTGAACCCATCCCAGTGCCATCCCGGTTTGGTAATGCTAAAGTTGTGGCATTTGAAATTCACGCAGCAGTAAAAAAATGAAAATCCAGAGTACAAAATAAAATCCAGCCGCATTCGGGCTGCCCAACTAAATATATATGCCAAAATCGGTTACCAAAAACAGAAGGGGCGGGGAGGGGGAGGGGGAGGGGGCGGACAGAACACTCTAAAAGTGCATATATGTAAATTTGTTATGGGCTTGTGGCTTTTGTTTTGATGCAAAAGTTGGACGACCGACCGACCGACTGACCGACCGACCGACCCCCCAAAATAGGCGAACAATTTTTTGCGGCTGTGGCTTCTGTCAGAGTTCGTTAGTTCGGCGGGAACGGGTGTAATTTGGGATAGAAATTTTGGGAAATATTTGCGACTACACCGAAATCGAATAATGAATCATCCCCCAAAGGTCCGTCCTGTATTTGCTGTTCGCACTCTATGCCACACTTGCTACTGTTGTTTGATCCCCGAGTGCCACTTCCGTTGGCTGCAGATAAGCAACACTTATCTGATCTCCTCCCAAGAAATATGGTTAGCATAAAACATAATGAGGTTGAGGCTATCAAATGTGGTTGCGATGCGGCCTACAGATAATGGAGGCTGTAAACACTATCAAGGCAAACACACAATAAGCTGAGATACCAACGGAATCACGGAGAATGTGGCTCAGTTGGCCAGCGAAGGTTTACGGAAAATGTCGAGTGCATCGCTGATCGTGTTCTGTTTCTTGGCGCTCCTGGTACGTTTTAATAATACAATTCGAATTCCACATTGAGTTTCCTGAATCCGATTGTTTCCATCCTAGTTGGGACAGACTCTTGGCCAAGATCCAGCTATAAACTATTCCCTTCAATGGGCCAAAGATACGGGCATAAATATACGGATGATTATTGAGGAGAAGCTTCCAAATACTGCTTCGGCTCAGGCTGAGGGCAGGGAAGTGGCGGACACGTTCGACCTGGGATTGACTCACTGCAATGCGGAGCTGTTAGCCAGCCGGAATATTGCCCAACACAAGGTCTGTGTCAATGCTTTGGCAGCAGGTGCTTACGCCTCGTTGGATCGCGTGGCTGGACAGCAATGGGCCATCTATGGCGCCAGCTCTGGGGCATCGCGTATCGGTTTGTTCTGGTAACATTAATCCAGAAGATGTTCACGATTTAATATTCAATAAAGATCAATATAATTGATATATAATATATATTAATATCCGACATGGGCATCTAGTGTTTGGAATAGAAGTCTTTGGATGCATACTCGTATGTGTACTCAGGTGTATTCTTGAATGGTTTTCGAGATTTCCCCTCCACTTTGGATAATCTGTCAAAGAAGATGAACTTTGGCCAAATCGCTGACTGGCTGGTAGTTGGCCTTATTGGTGTGTGCTGCTTTGCAGGCTTAAATGTAGAGTGCAGTCCCTGTCTGCCTCTGTGTTTCTAGTGCTCATTAGGCAAATAAGCGGGATGGGGGGCTAATGGGTAGCAGGGATATTGGAATGGGTGTGGCAGCTGTTTCGTAATTATAATCATTAGATACGAGACAAAGCCCGCACATAGCAAAGGCGACATTTGGCTGCAAATGTGTGTCAATGAAGATGAATCTGCAGGAGAGCCCTGGGACTGGGAATGGTACTGGGAGTGGGAATGGGGAGCGGTATGGCTTGATAGATGCATACACCGGAATGGTGTGCTGGTCTGTCCTTGACATGAGCGTAATGAGCGACGACACACAGATGAGGCGACTGCTACTGACATGGGAATCCTCTGTCTCATAAAGTTCAATATTCCGTCAGGTTTAATGCCATTTCTTTTTTTTTTTACATTTTTTACATCATTTTTATGATGGTTGCATTTAACGTTTTTTTTTCGACATTTTTGTGCCTCTTGAAGGCAATTGCGTAGATACGAATATATTCCCCCAGCTCAAGCCTTTGACTCTGCCTCGGATGTGGTTTCCGTATCGGATGGGGGCGCATCCGGCTTGGGCTCATCCGTGCTGCCGCACACACACATGGGACACTGGCAGACGAAGAAGATGCGCTTAAGGAGATTGAATACACTCGCAGTTTATGGCGACTTACCTTCTCCTTGAGCACCAGGCGGTACTTGGGATGACTGAGGGCGAATTAAAAACTGCATTAGACTGGCCCCAAAATGGGCACACCGACAAAACTCACCTGATGCCATACACGATGGGGTTGTAGACGGCGCTCGTCTTGGCAAAGGTGGCACCCCAGATGGTGGTGAGGGGCGTTAGACCATCGATTTTGAAGAGTCCAAAATAGCAGATGATGAGGTAGGGTGTCCAAGCCATAAACCACAGCGATATGGTCGTCAGGGCAACCTTGGCCAGCTTGTTTTCGGCGCTCTTGTCGCAGTCCTCGGAGCTGCGCAGCGACTTGACGTTCATCTTCTTCGCCTGATCCCGCATGGCCTTCTCGTGGGCGGCTACGGTGGCGATGATGAACCAGTAGGAGTAGCAGATCATGAAGAGCGGCGTGTAGTAGACGAACAAGGAGTAGGTGATGAGGTAGGAGCGCGGATTCCACTGTCGCGTCATGTAGTCGATGCTGCAGGCAGTCAGGTTGCCCTCGGGCACATAGCTGCTCCAGCCGATTAGCGGCATGATCGTCCAGAACACAGCCATCATCCAAATGAACGCAATCTTCATAATGGACGTCTTGATGGTCATGGGCGTGCCGTTGATGCCCTTCACGATCACGTTGTAGCGATCGAAGGCGATCATGCACATGGACCAGATGGACACACAGCCGAACAGGGAGCCGCAGGCCGCATAAATGTCGCACCACAGTGGCCCCAGCACCCAGGTCTCGTAGTAAAAATTGATGATCATCACCGGCGACTGCGAAGCCATCATGCAGAAGTCGGAGAAGGCCAGGTTGAGGACGAGCAGGTTGGCGGGCGTGCGCAGGGACTTGGTGCCGCCAAAGATGTAGACCACCACGCCATTGCCGCAGCACGAGATGATTAGAATGACGAGCGTGAACAGGCCGAGGATCTTGCTCATTGTGGGATCCATGGGGGCGAAGCGACTCCAGTACGGATTGACCAGAGGCGCCATGTCGGGCAGTACCTGCGAGCCATGAATTGCGGTTAGCAGATATCCCTTCCCTAATCCTGTGTCCCCCCCCCCTACTTACGTTGTCCAGCACGGAACGATTGCCTCCTGTTTGGGCCTCGAATCTGGGCCCCAAGAGTGCCTCCATGCTCCGTCACCCGATTCCGATGCGCATCGAACTGTAGCTGAGCCACGGCTGGGCCGGGGAACCTTTATAGCGGGTTTCTAAGCCAATTAGCTAGCTATCAAATGGGGTCTTAATGCTAATAAATGCTGTCCAACTGACAGATAAAAGTCATTTTAATTTTCAAGGTCTCGGCATCGATTTGGGGTGGAATAAAATCAATGTTTCAATCATGTTCTAGAGCGAGTCTAAGAATTTCTTTCCGCATTGGAGGCACAGTTTCCTTTGGCGGCAGTTGGATGTGTTTTCGTGGTACTTGGGTGCTGGCGTGGTTAAGACCTTTGTATAAACTCCTGACAAAAAGGCGTTTGTGGCCAGGTCCAGGGTATCCGACATCAAATTCCGGTCTGACTTAATCGGATCCGGCTTAGGGTTCTTCCGAGTCTTTTTCTTAGTGCTAGGTTGCCCTGTTTCCATAGTCTTCTCGGGCTCGGCTTCTGAGTAGGCGTAGTCCTCCTCTGAGCTGGGCAGCTGGTACCGCACTATGCTTATCTTTTGGCTGAGTATGAAGTACTTGCAGCAATCCTTGATCTGGTAGTAGGCAGCCCGGAAGCTCCTCAGCTTGTACGTCTGGAAATGGAGGAGAAACCGCAATTAGGATTCAGTTGAAGTGACCCGTCAAGGACGGACCCACCGGTGACAGTTCATTGATGGAGGTCGGCTGGCCATCCGGCCCGAAGGAGCTCAAGCGAAGCACCAAGCAATCCTTGGTCGAGCGATAGAGATTGGACCAGAGCAGCAGCTCCTTATACACAGCGTCGTCCATGGCCACAATGTAGTCGAAGTAACGAAGGTCCTGGACGGTGAACTGGCGACAGAAGTGATCTGATCGGAGTCCGTGCTCGCGCAGAGTTCGCAGGCAGCGCGCGTGGGGCCGGCGCCCAATGTTCCAGGACCGCAGTCCTGCACTGTCCACCTCCCAGTAGATGCTCGTCTTGACCATCAGGCTCTGCATGATCGCCTCGGCCATGGGCGAGCTGCATATGTTGCCTAGCCATCCCACAGGATTAGGGAGCAATCGTAAAAATGTATGGTGAAGATGATGGTAGATGCTTACCCATACATACAAACAGTATTTTCTTGTGTGACATATTTACTATTCTACGTACTAGTCCGCTGAGAATTTAATTAAATTAATTCGCACTAAAATTTATACTTTTACTGTTCCTAGATTATAATTTTTACTAACTGAAATTTGATTTTCCACATCCAAAAATCTGTAGCCCGAACGGCGTACATTTAAATGCTGTCTACTAGGTTGGCATGGATTTATCGACATGACCAGAGCATGCTCAGAGGTTAACCCCAACGAAATATGAACCCCAACGTCAACCTCAACCCAACCCAAATTATAGTGAATGACTGGCCACTTCCTTAGATTATCTACAAATGCACTTTTCCCGCATAATTTGTGTCCTCCAGCTGGATTCAAGAGGGACTTGTGTGTGGCACGGCACGCCCACAAAGGCATTAAGAATGTTGCAACTGCATGTGCCACAGGGGAAAAGGGTTCATTTGTTCAACTAGATAGTGTCAAGTGGCTGTCAAGTGGTGTGGCCACATCCACGTCCACGTCGCGAATTGCATTCGAAATTAGTTAACAAGTTCAGCGAACCCCGCCGAGTGGAAGTGGCCTACATAGTCGTATGGCACATGGCAACCCCCCCCATACCACCCACCACACACCATAATCTGATGTCATGTTATGAAGGTGCACAATGCTTTTGGAATTCATTTTATTTGAGTGTCAATTATGCGAGAGTTCCGTCGGAACGGAGGGCCGTCTGTCCGAGTTTATGCACTTTTTGTTTCCATTTGCATTAAACGTATTCCCATGTCTGTCGCACTCTTTCGGTCCGCAGAGGAGTTGGCTGGCTTGTTACTTGGCCATTGGCAATATCCAATTGGAATTGCATTGAACGACTAAATTGAAAATTCAGCTGAAAAAGCATATTTCACTTATCACTTTTCACACAAAGCACACACAAGCAAAAGGCGAAAACAAAGCTCCGCCGGCCAGAGGGCAGATGCCAGAGATGGCAGAGGGCAGGGGCAGGGGGTAGAGAAAAAGAGAAAGAAACAACACATGGTCGGAGGGAAAGAGAGACCAACAAAATGAAATTGTAAGCGCAAAAGCACAGCCACAACAGAAACAACAGCAACAAGTCAGTCAGCCAGGGAAATAATATGTGTACGTACATATGCATGTGTGTGTGCCCGGCTGGAGGAAGAGGGGAGTGGCGGGACAGGTTAGAGCGGACGACCGGACGGAAGTGTGGCACTGGCATTGCATTGTTGTTTTAATTAAAAACAAACCTCCCCTCCCCTTCCGAGTTTATGCAGCAACAAAAAACATGGAAATAAAACCAAAGTGAGCAACCTGAGAGGAAAAACTAAGCGAGAAAGAGGAAAAGAAACAGCTATAGCGGAGAGAGAGAAAAAGAGTGAAAAAAGAGATAGATAGAGAAGGATGTGTGTGAGATAGAAGAAAGTGTTGAATATTTAGTCCAAAAAACATATAAAACAATCGGACCAGCAAGTGTCAAGAACTCAAGGATCGACTAAAAGATACCGACCATATAATGAACACTTTCAGAAAATGGGTAAAAGAAAAGTCAACAGTGCCAAAAGTAATATTTTTAGCACGATATTTTGCATAGAAATTGTATACATTTGTGCTGTAATATTTCTATGATTTATAAATCTAATGAAAACCTCCACCTCCACGTGTGAAAGAGCTCTACCGATTTTTAAGAAATTTTTGTTGTATACGAGGTATGCGAATGGGTACGAGCCAAATATTATATATTCCGCTCATCTGAAAGTGCTGATTGGTGCTATTGCCTGAGAATGTCCCCATTTTAGTCCCCATTTCTATTCCTGAAGCCCATTCACACATTCGATAAGTACTTTCAAATGACATCGTGCGGAGACAGCCACTTTCTTATTCTGGCATCAGAATCACGAATAAAATATACCCTCCTAGTCTACAAGTAATGGGTACAAAAGCTGCACAAAAATTGTTCAAAAATGTTAGTACAAGAAGATGACACAACCGGAAATGAGAGACTATCTGCTCCTACATATGTAAGTGGTGCTGCCAGTGTGGGTATGTGTGTAGGTGTTTCTGCTTCGGCTAATGGCAACCGTAATGCTGTGGCAGTCCCTAAATTAAAGGATGAGCCGGCATGGACACACCACGCCAGAAAAGAAAAACCACACCTAATGGCAATTTAAATGAACAGAAACACAGAACGAAAATCGAAGTGGAAAAAAGTAAACATGGAGCTGGAAAAGAAACAAATAAAGCCGAGGCCCTACCCGGCCATTGTTGTAGCCTGGCAAATGCTTTTTGTTGACCACAAGTGCAATTTACAGCACAACAATCAGTGGCGGACGGTACGCAGAATTCAGCAGCAGCAAAAGCAGCCAGAGCTCCAGCACCAGAAGAAACTAATAAAACACAAACTTTGTTGCTTTGTGTTGCAGTCGGGCCACGGCACTGCATTAACTGACCAACGGACAGGCAGCCAGCGAACCAACAACCAGGTTGAATGGGTTGCAGCAGACCGAGAGAGGTGCAACAGGAGCACCAACATGCACAATACAAGAAAGAGGGGTATTATTTGGGAGTCGGGTCTTTAAATACCCTTTTGCATCAATCGATCCTATGATAGCTATGATATAGGGATCAGGTTTCCATACTATTTATTTGTATACTATTGTTTATTATATTTTGTATGGTTCCGAAAGGATTGAGTTGCAAACCACTGAGTAAAAGAATAGTAATAATAATCAGGGTATAAACATCATCAGCATACTCACAGTTTTGGCCACACAAGGCACATACAATTAGATATACAGCTCGTTGAGGTTGCATGGGGCAGACCAGAGGCAGGTGTGGTGCGGTGCGGTGCAGGTTCTGTGGGACTACAGACTGGCGACTGGTGCAGCTTTTCCCCGCCGTGTTTGCGGTCATTTCCCGCTGATTGAGGTTCAGAGCATGTATTTTTGGGTTTGCTTTTTAAAATTAAATTTGCCGTAAGCACACGTATACGTATCTGTGTGTGTGTGTGCGTGTGTGCTTGGCCCCACTCTTTACATTGCTAAATAAACGCCCCTACAACTACTTTGTGTGAGGTTTTTGTGTGTTCGTTCAGGTGTGATAAATAAATTAAAATGCATATGAGCGGATGAAAAGGGTGTGGTGTGGTTCTTTGGCAGCTAATTTCCCACTCAGTGCGGTACTCATAATTGTTGGCGAGTGTTTCCAGCTGGAGTATTATGGTTTAATTAGCCATAAAGTGAGATGCAGGTACAACAGTCATATAGATTAATCGTTATCTAATCATTTTTGGTAATTGCCGTCTTAGAATTGTGTGTAATCTTATCTCCTTTTCATTTTGTATCAATTGTGGAATGAAGATGAAATTCCATCATTTTTCGTTGCCTGCTTTCAGGCGCCAGCCTCTTTTGAGTAATGTCTTCGGTCATACTAAAAAATTACAAAGGAAACAAGTTGAAGTCACGAGAGAGGAAGAGAGAGAGGGATACAGCCAACCCAAACAAACGAAGGCTCATTAAAAAAAGCCAAAGGCAAATATGGCCGGGCCGTCTTGGCCATTTCCTCAAACCTTAAACTCGACCCCATCAATAGCCGAGTCGGTTGGCAGACAACAAGCTGGAAAGTCTTCTGTCTGGCCGAGATTTTTTGTGGCCGATAATGCGGCACGTAACGGCAATTCGGTAAATGATGCAGTAGATGGGACCCGGAGACGGGGCACGTTCCTCACGGGCCAAGTCAATCGTCTCGGCAGCGGCATCTTCATCTTTCTGCTGGTGCTCGTAAGTCATTTAACATTTTGAGGTATTTAATGAGCCAAAAACTTTTGGACGCACATAAATTAAAAGTCGACTAGTACGGGACCCGGCCTGACCGATGTTTCCCAACGGACTCGGGGTCAGGGTCAGGTGTGCCGGCTGACCAGGCAATGGCTCTATTAGCATGCCCATTAAAATTAGACAAATGGTTGCCATTGCCGTTCGCCGTTTGCCGTCTGCCGTTTCCCATATCCGCAACTTTGGCCCAGCCCGCCAGATTTATGGGCATCTAGGAGGGGCTTGGACGGAAGAGCATGGGTCCGGTGCTGGGACCGGTCAGAAGTCTGACTCGACTTTTGGCGCAATCACATACGCCACTTGAGAGAAATGTTCTGCGGCCATTTTATATGATAAATGATTTTGTTGCCCGTCCACCAAATGCATATGTATATGAGTGCGGAAGTGAATCTGTGTGTGGGTGTGTGAAGGTCAGTGAAAGTCATTCAGCCTTCAGCTTAAAGCCGTTGAACTGGTAGTGAGAACGTGAACCCTCTCCAAACAGCAATCGACACTTTCTTCAATTGCGTTTTCCGCATAGAACGAAGCCCTTTTGTGTGGGTATGCCTAAGCCGCTTCTATTCGGCCTCAAGCCACCAGAAAATTTAACCCTTCACTTCATTAAACGTACTTTCCGATACCCCACGGGGCACACAAATCACTCTGGCCGCAGATACAAAGGCTGACGAAGCAGTGGATTGGGTGTGGCCTTAGAAATTCGACATATACCCAAACAAAAGCCTAATCGTGCAGCTGCCTCTCCCGCTCCCACTCACCTTGGCCACGCCTTACAATGGCTCCAGGAACTGGTGCTGCCGCCTTTTGGTTGTAATCCATCAAGCGGCTTCGGTTTTGATTCGGGGGCCACTGGCACAACAAATACAGCAGCAAACAAGGCAAACAAGGCAAACGAAGGCGGAGGATTGGATTAGGAAAAGCATTGGAAAAGTGGATGCCACAAAGAGCCCAAAATGTAGCCAGCAAATTGTTTTCCATTCTCTGGGCTCGGAGATGCCTCCTGCCTGTTGTTGCGTGTCCTGGCTCTGGTTCTGGTGCCTGTCCTTGTTTCCGTTTGCTGTTTTGGGTATTTAAGCATTTAGTCAGTCGGCTGAGCCCCTTTCACTGCTGGAGTCGATCAGTCATTTTAGTTGTCATTTCATCTAGGAGTAGTTTTTTCTGCCCACTTCCTGCAATATTCCACATGAAATGAATTGAATGTAGCAACATATGACAAATTAAGCCCCAAAGCTGGCGCTGGCGCTGGCGAATATTGTTTCAGTTGCTGGTGCTGCTGCTGCTGACAGCCTTGTGGCAAGACGAATTGCTTAATTGATATGCTTTCAATTTGGACCCTGTGCTGGCCAATGCAAGCCGCACAATTTTGTGGATTTCTTTGACAGATTCCAGTCGATGGTTTGCTCGAGTTTTGGCCACATCCCTGAACCCGATCTGATGAGATGCATTCGGTTCTTTAAAATCCTTCCCTTTGACTGTTGCAGCTGATGCTGTTTTTGGTTGATGGTGGTCTTTCTCAATGCCTCACGCACATGACTTGGCCGCAAACTTTGTTATTTTCCCATGACTGTCAGGCCGGCCACAGTCCGGGGCAGCTGGGGCAAAAGTTTTTCTCCAGTTTTCGGAACTTGCAACTTTTCTCATTTGTGCGTGTGCATTGGTAAGTTCCTATCCCCTAATCTCTCTCTCTCTCTTTCACTCTCTGTCGCTGGCTCCCTCTGTTGCAGCTTGCAGTTCTCCCTTAGAAATGATGTCCAACTGTGCTGCTTGCCTCTGCTTCTAATAGGACAAGCACGAAACTAATCCGCAACATGACGACAAGAAAATTGAATTCTAGCAACTGTCAAATTGAATCTTCCCTGCCCCCAGTTCTCGTCTGCTCTCTCTCTCTCTCTCTCTCTCTCTAGACTCTGTCTGAGTCAGCAATCATGGAATCAAAGCATCAACTTTTTAGGGTAAAAGAGAACCACCTCTGCTTCCGCTTTTTGTTTTCGGGAGGCAGTGCACGTGACAGGGCCAACAGCGTCTAGGCGTCAAAAACTAAACGGACAACCCGGCTGGCCCATCACCCATCCGCAGCACCCTAGCACCCATCTCATAAGCTTTTCTTTTGCTGACTTTTTGGCATTGTAAATTTCATTTATTGACTCTCCCTGACACCAGCGACGGATGACGGGCGACGGGCTCGTGATAATGACAGACTTCATCGATTACGCGATTATCGCAATGTCACTTTAGAATTTTTCGCCAAAAATGTTCCTCGTTTCAGGCGGGAAAAGCTTTTAGCTTCCGCCCGCTCTCCAATCCCCACTCCCCCACCACCATTTGGCGGATGAAATTGCTGCGCTTCAAGTGTAATATCACTTAAGCTCTTAAGCAGTCAACACAGAACACAAAAAAGAACCCAAACCAGGCGAACGAACGCTTCAATTGCCGCACTTTTAGCCGCTTGCCCTGCCATGCCCTGGCCCCTTGAACCGCCTCCTTCGCCATGGCTTGGCCCGCCCACATACACGAGTGGGAGTGCTCTCTCAACTGTCTCATCCAGATCGAGTACGAAAATAAAACGTCTCCTAATGTGTTGAACTGTTTAGCGCTAAAAGGATTTTGCAGTTTGAAATGCAGCCAGCGGCGGCATGAGGGCGACAATAATTGAACAATGGCACCACAAAAACATTCTGTTTGCCATTAAATTTGCATTGCCACACCGCGGAAATGAACCAGAAAAGGAAAAGCACTTGAGCAGACAGGTGAATACAATTTTATTTCAACGATTTGCACGGTAATTGCAATGAGGCAATCAGCAACAGCAGCAACAACATCGAATTAGTCACCTGGTCTTACAGTGCAATAGAAGTGCTTTTTCCGGAAATGTGTGCCAACAGCACAGGGGAAAGAAAAGGAAAGGAAAGGCGAGAAGAGTAGCGGAAATTTATGCTGCAAATGCAGGCAAACAATAAAATAACGAGTTGTCTGTGCAAGCAAATTGCATCACAAGGTGGGGCAGAGACAACAAGCTGGCATCGTTTGTTGCACGTGCCAAAGTCGAGGAGGCAAATGTCTTACGCTTCCATAGCTCGCCTAACAAACGTGGCAGCGACAACACTTCAGCCCAGACCCAGACCCAACCCCGCACACCCAGTTCCAGTTCCAGTTTCAGTTCCCAGACAACAAGGCTAACAAGGGACAAATGGCACCCAAGTGGCAGCAGCAACTTCGAGGCTAGCTAAATTTGGTGCATGTTTGCATATTTGTGCTCCTGTTTGTCAGAACAAAGAAAAGTCTTGGGAGCGGAGCGGAGTCGTCGAAAGGTACCATGTGTAAAAAGACCGGGCAAGCAATGCAAATATATAAAACTTTCTTTGACATTTTAAAAGTACCAGCAAAGGCCAGCAATCAGAGTAGGATAAATGCACCAATGCATCGGGTGGAAAGATCCTTAAAAAGTGTGAGCTCTTCCGTCGATTATATATATATTCTATATGTATATTATATTATCTCTATTGTACATATATTCGGGACGTTGCCCGACATTTTATTCAAAAGCATATGGGGCGAAAATGAATTGTCTGATCATGTCTGACCGCCAGATAGTTACTGTATAAATGAGATATAAATAATATTATATATAAATCGCGGTCCATCGATGATATTGTTTTTATTGCTTAAGTAAGTGAGTCGGGGGTTGGCGTACGAGCGGAGCGAGTGCGCAGTGGCCTTTCCCCCTAGTTTTATTGTATACTAGCTGACCCGGCAAGCCATTTGCTGCTGTATTGCCAACTATTTATGTTGTTCCAAGCGATGTCATATGGATACGCATGATAATGGGCACATTTTTGTACATATGTAGCACCAATCAGCACTTTCGGATGAGCGGAATATTCAATATTTGGCTCGTTCTCAAATGTGACGCAGAGAAACCATGTTGACGTACCTACATTGGCGTTGTCTGCGATTTTCTCTATGAGTGTCGATTACGTACCAGCGCGCTTGTCTCCGTTCGGATTGTTTTTGTTGACTTCGTTCATTAAGTGCCTGTTTTATTTGAAATTTGCGCAATTGCGACATGGTCACACGCACATTTTCGTTATCTTGCTGTGCAACTGGGCTCCCTTGCGTTCAATTAAAGAAATTTAAAGAAAGAACTAAAGAAGAACCACTGAAGGGGAGAGGAGAACATTGCATGTGTGACGGGCGATCTACTCGCATTTCACAGAGTTGTCAGGAATAAAAACAACATTGATCTGATTCCAGCAATTTAATTACCACGCTGTCCACAATTGTTTGCAGCCTTCTCTGTGTTTTTCAAAAAACATTTCCACATACACTGACATAGCCACAAAATTTTACATATCCACTCCCACCCAATGTCCAACAGTGCCGGGTCTCATTAGGCAAATCCTCAGTCCCAGTGGCCGCAGCGGAGAGCTGGGACTGCACATGTTTAATTTAAAGCTCAAATCGAAATGCTGCGTGACTTAATTAAATTGCAATGTTATCGAAGGGGAAACCATCATTTGGCCCCAGGCAGTGCCCGGGGCAATAACAATTTAGATAAACAATGGATGCGGCATGTGGCGCGTGATATGCAAACGTGCGTAATTAACCTTTTGAAATAGATACCCAGGTATCGTTGCCCTGCCTCCCAACCCACTAATAATTGTACATATCTACGAGTATACGTATATCCTCTGGCTAATCACGAAATGCAGCTGATGAGTCGGGCCCAAATGTTGCACGTTCGCAATCAAATTGCCGCCGCTGATGGGGCCAATTTAAGGGCTACGCCCCCCCCAATGGACTCCGATGAGGCATTACAAACTGGAACGGGGCATAATTATCAGTTAAATGCAACTATCGAAGCCAAATGCCCTTCCCCTTGACACAAGTCTGCGGTTTCTTAGCCAAATGTCTTCATTGTCGGGCCATCAAAGAGACTTGCAAATGGCATTCCCAATGACATTTGAGCTCTGCTTCTGCCCCAGTCCCTGCCACACATGCTATGTAGGGCAGGGATAAAGGATAACGCGCTGGGAGTGTGACTAATGCGGACTTGATGATGATTAAGTTGTTGTCCCCAGACCCATTGCGTGCGTGTTGATTGAGGGCAGATGTGGGCGTGCCTGCGTCATGACGCACAACTATTGAGAAGAGAGAGAGATGGCAATTGAGTCTCAAGTCACCCAGCTTCAGCTTTAGTCCCATTCCCAGTCCCCGAAGAACGTGATTCAATTAGTTGGGAAAAATACTCGTACTCGTACCGCACAAAATAAAATGAAATATACTTAAATACTTTCTGCCAATAATCAGTCAGGGGACCCTCCCGGTACAGTCACGGCACCTTTTAATTATGTTGATAATTAGTTGGCGACGTGACGGCTTTGAAGCGTGAGCCACCTCCTCTGGAGCATTGATCTTCCCCAAAAAACTCTCCAATTCACAGAGAAGGACCTCCTCAGGTCGATATTCAAGCTGGCAGTAAAGCAGAAAAATTGTCGAGATACGAAACAAGGTTGCATTTTGGACATTCGTTCTTGGGATAAGCCCCGAACCTGAACTGCCAATCATGCAGGACTGGGGCTCCTGTTCGGGCTCGTGTAGACAGAGGAGATAACAAGCTGTCCCTCCAGCAGGCAGCAGCAGAAGCAGGAAGCACACACAGCTGAGGTTCCAGCTGAAGTTGGACCAACAGTGCGGCTAGAATGGAGTGACAAACACAAACTGTGAGATAAATTTAGCTTGGGAACGTTTTCATTCCTATCTGACAGCAGCAATTTCAGTTTGGGATTCGTGTTGGCAATGGGATTGAATCAGGACCTGCTGGTCCTGGTGCTCGTTCTCGTTCTCCCAGATGCATGTCCACCTCCTGCCACCGCATTGTCTGTCGCACGTGTCAATGCGTATTTGAATGCTCAATTAAATTTCGGACTGATTCAGTTTAGCCCTTATCCCAGTGTCCCTGTCCCCCAACTGGCCAATAGCAATATTGGATTGTAATTGGGATTTTTGCATTCGCCTTTCGCCACTCGACTAACGCCATTCGCGCTTAGTCCCTAGTCCCTAGTCCCTTAGCTACCTCGTTGGCTCATGAATTATTCACTTCGAGCGCTTCCTGCTCCTATTACGGTTGCTGTTGCAATTCGATTGTCGGCCAGGACGGACAATATATTGATATGTCTAGCAGGAGGTGGAGCACAAGCTGGAGCTGGAGCTGGAGCTGGAGCACCGTATTCAAGCGAAATTATTGGCAACCCATTTCTATAAGTCATGTTTACAAAACACTTACAAGTCGCAATGACGAATGAAGTTAATGAAAGTTTATTGGGCACACGGGATTGATTCAGCCATTGACGGATTGAGTGTGTGTGATAGAGTGCCGCGCCTAATGAATTTTCTCAGTTGAGCGGAAACGGAAATAAAGCGCCAATACGAGTACACTGCGACGTCTGTGTTGTGCGGGTGGGTTTCTAGCGAAGCAAAGAATGGAATGGAAGGGTTTTCCACGAGCCAATTGGCAAGTTTTCAATTGTTAATGAAACTCTTTGAGGGCTTCCTTTTTTGTCTCAGCTATTAGGCGTCTTTTATCTTTCTCTACCATTTCCCATCTCCTGCTCCCTTTTCTGCCTTTTCCAACTCCAACTTTCGCTCCTCAACTTAATCATTTGACTTTTGTCTAAAGTTTTCCTTTTTGTTCCGCTTTTCTTGGTGTTTTTTGCTGCTATTTGTATTTGTATTACATTTGTGATCTTAACAACAAATTTACATGCAAATAACTTTTTCAACTTTACCACTTCACACACACACCCATTCGAAAAACACAGATACTCACGCACACACACGCGTGTCATCTCAATTGCCACTTATCAGCTCATCGATGAGGTTGGCCAAAGTTTTTGTTTTTTTTTTTTGTACTTTTTCTTGGCCTGAAGGCAAAACTTTTGCAGTTGTTATTCCATCTCGTCTCTGTTTGTGTTTTGTGTTTTGTGTATTCGTATTTTATTGAAATCGTTAAGGATGCGTGAAACAAATCGCACGAATCGACGTCTCCGGCAGGCATTAATCTGTGATTTTAATGCGGCCACATTAATTCCAGCCTAAGCCGGAGTCCTTTAATAGCCGTAAAGTGTTGACGACCCCGCACAAATGTGTCCTCCCAGAGCCCATGACGACATCGGGGGGAATTGGACTGAGGCTGGGGCTGGAGGTGCTTATAATCATAAATTACGACCAGGACCACATGCGGTCGCCTGTTTGGACTCGTAAAGGGTGTGGTGGGGCGGGGGGAGACGGATTGCAGGACGAATGGGGATCCTTTGATGCACTACTAGGGCTTAACGTGAATTATTTGCATTGCGGTCGGATGACCACCAGCCTCAGCGGCAGTACGCAGAACGCAGCCTCTCCAGGTGCGGAGTAAGCCATGCATTGACCTTTGGCCCGCAGGCAGCTGCACCTGCACCAGCATCTCCATCCACACCTGCCACTCCACCCTCCTTCTGCGTACAGTTTATAATTGAATTGCTCGGCCGGTCAAATGTACGCACAGCTGCCCCAGTGCAGCTGCAGCTGGACTGCATCTGGCGGTGGGTAATTAAAATGCATTTCGCTGCAGGATTTAATTGTGCATTTTGTCCACCCCCCGACATACGACCTCTATTAGGTGGTGGGGGCAGACGCCTGACCGTTCCTGCCGCACCTTGTGCCATTTAAAATGCATGACATGCTTCAAAATGCTTGCATTCCGGAAAGGGGTAGCCAGCGGATTGGGGTTGACTAAACAGCTGGAGGCTGCGTGGGGGCCCCACACTCTGAATAAAGCGCAGTGTGGCACAGACAATCCCTGCGAAGCAGCTCCACTGGCTGGCTGGCTGACTATCCTGATTAAGCGGCGAAGTTTAATTTTCATTTTCGCCGGGCTTTAACTCGAGCTTAAGCAATCAATTTCCGCTCCTGTCCGCATGCCACCATAGAGATAGAGCCATTGCTAAATTGATTGCTATAGTGGTTCTCTTAGCTGTTTCTAAAGTTATCGAATAGTTATTCTTTTTATATATGGATCTGTTCTGGTTATTAGTTTCTATCCTTAATCCTATACTGGTAGCATTTTCCATAGATTTTCCTACATTTGTTTCTGTGGTTTTTCTGTAGTTGTTTCTAAAGTGGTTTCTACAATGGTTTCTATGGATGTTATAGTTGTTCCTAAAGTTCTTCCTTCAGTTGTTCCTGCTGCTGTATTCCGCCCATTGGTTTTGGTTTTTGGTTATTTTGATACCCTGCTTTCGATATCTTTTCCACAAGCAAAATCGGAATGGAACCCTGCTCTCTCCCCCTTTGGATCGAATTTGAATTCGCAAATGACGCTCCGCCCCTCGCTGTTTGCCAACCAATTTCGCTCGGTCTCGCTTTTTTGCCAAGTAAATATGCGTTTAAGCAAATATTTTAGCTTGTTGAGAGTTTGGCTTTTTGTTGTTTCACTCTCTTTTTTTTCTGTTATGTTTCGCTTTCAGCTCGCCCTCTGTTTTTTGTAATTTCGTTGGTGGCAAAATATTTGCTTTTAATTCCGGTTACTTTCAATCTGCCATTATAAGAACGCTACCAAAATGGCGGGGAGAGGACGGGTCACATCCGGTTGCGGATGTTGTCATAGCGACAATAATGGTGCTGGCCAAGTGATCGAATTTGTTTTCGACATGAGAAACTTCCCGGAAAAGGTTTTCTGCTTTGGATTCCGTGGTCAGAATAAAATATGGGTAATACTGTAGAAAGTATCAATATTTTATGAGGAATTTAATTAATTAAGGAATTCTGTCATTTAAAATCAAGTAAATACTTTATTAACCAACATTGTTTCCTTTAAGCCCAATATTTAATTTTAAATAATTCAAAAGATTGTGACCAGAAATCTGCGGATTTGGCATGGCCGCATTAATGTGTTGTGACAACTTGACAATGGAATTCTCATTTAAATGTTAAAGCGGGTTTTACCAATATACATTTTGCTTTAATAATTAATGCGATAACATTACAAAGTGTTTCCCACATACGAGTATATACAAGTGTGTACGAGAATGTGTATGGAAGCCTGTGTGTGATGTCCGTCAGGCGGAGTGCGTGAAAAGCGGAAGTAGCAAACCGGAAGCCGCAATGACAGGCAACCTCATGAATTAATGCGGCTTGTCCTGTCGTTCTCTGTCCTGTCTGTTCTGTTCTGTTGTGCTCTGATCTGTTTTGCCGTGTAGTGTGGAATGTTGTGTGCGCTGGTGATATGTTATTATTCAATTTACGTATTGTTGAAAAGCTTCCCCTGCATTCCGCTGTATTGGTTTCCGCCTTTTGTAATCCTCTCAAGCAATGGATACTCATACCTGCAGCCAAAGTAGCAATCATTACCAATTAATAAACAATACAAAAAAATACGATCCAATCGTCAGTTTAATTTTTGTTTTCCCGATTAACTGATTGGAAACAGTAAAAAAGCATTTTTAATGCTGGTTTAAAGACGATTATCAAGCAGTGGAATGATGCTATTTGCACATTGACTAACGAGGTATTCTTCGCGTTTTTATGTGGCTGGTTTTTTAATATTTCGCTGTTGACATCACTCAGACTGTCTCTCCACAGGCTCCCTTCATATTTCACTCGCTGTTGGTTGTTAAATTTTATTAAAATTTGCGCCCATTTGCCATAATTTGTATTATTTCATTCCACCCACATGCCGAATGACAGCAAAGACCCTGGAGTGCTGCTCGTGGGCTTGGGGCCGCAGATGAGTTTGACAAGCAAATAAGATATAGAGGCAAAGGCAGAGGCACAGGCAGATGGAAAGGGAGTAGCTGTGGCATTGGCAGTGGAAGCAAAAATAAATGAACACAAAGGAGAGAGCTCTGGCTGAGTGGCGTGGCATACACATATGTGGAGGAACGCCATACCTCCCTATAGCACCATTTGTTGCAATCAAATGAAATGCCAGGCAGCAGGCGAATTGACAGGCCTGGGTAGGCACCGCCCCACCCCAGCCTTATCCGTATTTTCATTTCCCATTTTTCGGCAGGCGACTAGTGCAGCGCTTTATGAAAAAGCATTTTTAATTTCCATCGGTCGTCGCTGACTTTGGTCTGTTAAGCGGGTAATCCATTTACAGGTAAATGCATTTATTTTCACTTTGGTTAAATTTATTTTTTATCGAGTGTTTGCCAAATGAAATAACAACAAGCACTCGATTCAATCAGGACGAGGAGCTCTTTATGCCACATCGCTCATACCGTGCGCTGACATTTGATTTGCTTTGCATGATAAATAAGGAGCGACACAACGGGAAAAGGCAATCATTCAAGAGCGAGACTGCCATCATTTATTAATGCTAATGCATTTCGCATTAATCCCAAGCTATGGCTATGGCTATGGCTCCGACTCCGACTCCCAAAAAGCAAGCTAATGGGTAAATGCAATCCAAGGAATGAAAATAAATTGCTGAAAATTAGTTAAAACGCATTTGATGCTTTCTAAGTTCAGCTTTCCTCTGCTGACATCCACGTGCCCAGAAGACGTAAGGGGCAGGGTAAACGGGTACTGGCAACATTAATAGTTATACAACAGCTGACATATTGATAAATGAGCGCTGAAGCAGCAGCCGTGGAAACAGCGGCAGGAGAGCTGGAACTATTTCCCTCGAAAAATGGCTCAAGGCTAAGTTTTCGGTGGGTGGGGCGTGAAACCAGGAGAGAAATGGCTTCAGCGTGAGAATTTTCCGAGCTCCAACATACACGCATTCCCCACACAAACACATACAGGGGTGCAAAACAAATGCGTGTACATATTTCTGCAGCTGTGATTCCTTTTCCAGCAAGCAGAGCGAAGGAAAAGCACAACCATTCGACTTCGAATGCTTTGCAATGAGTCAATTTTTTAACATTTATTTGACAGAAATTTTCATTTATTTTCGGCTTTGCCGACTGGCTGACTGAATGACTACTGGAGTAGAAAAATTTAATTAAATTGAAATTAATTTGACAGGATATTGCAGGCGCCACCAGAACTATTAATAATGCCCCATGTGGTAAGGGTAATGGCAGTGGCAGTGGCAGTGGCCGTCGGAGTGGGTGTTTGAGCCTCGGTGCATGTGAGTGAGCGTTTCGGGACAAGACAAATGTGAGCCAAATAAATTCTCATGTTGCGCTTTTGACTCGCTCGCTTTTCCCGTCAAAATTGCACAAAGAAAAGCCGAAAACAGCGGAACATAGCACAACAGAAAACAGACAAAATAGCGAAACCTACAGACTTCCAACCACCCCCCCTTCGCACACTGTAGGCTCGTGTGAGCCTCAATAAATCATTGCATACATTCGAAGCTGAGGAAAATACGCAATTTTCCAGCCAGCGGCACATAATTAATTAAATTTAACTTTTAAGCACTCAGCCATACCCCAGCAATATCACTCATACGCACAGTTGCTGCCGCTCTGGCCTGGCGCCGCCGACACTTGGCATTGACATACGCACAAATAAATAGACGCTATAAATTCAATTCCCATTCTCGTGGTCGAACTTGTACGGATTCACACTCTCAGTCCCAGTCCCAGTCCCAATCCCATTCTCATTTGCCATTTCCCTATTTGCTTTCTCATTGAGCAAACGTGCCCGAAATATTTTCCCCTTACAATGCAAAAACTTTCGTTTAGGTGTGCTATAAATCGCGTGCTCTTTCAGTTTTGGTGCCGCTCGAATGCTGACAGCTCTACAGCTGTAAAGCTGAGACTCTTCCGAGTTGTGGGCGTGGCACATCATTTTAAGGTTCAGCGGGAAAAGAAGAAGGACATCGCGGAGGAGGAAAGGACAGAAAATGCCAGTTCACGCAGGAAAACGTGCTAAAGTCAAATAAATAACAAAACATTGGCGGACAGCGAATGAATTTATGGCCAAGGCAAAGGCAGAAAAGTGAAAAATTTTCAAGCAATTGGATTAGGAAAAGGCGAATGCTTGATAGAGTGGAAACAGAAGTCGGCTCGGTCTTCTCTGGATATCTCATTCCCAGACTGGCCAGAAATGAGATTAATGATTTTTTAAATGTCTTGCAAAGCAGCAGCACAGTGCCCAAAACTGCCCCTTCAGACAACCCAGTGGATGAACTGGGGAATCCACTCCAAGTGACTGACAACTGACGGCGACAATGATGGAGCAGAGATCCGCAGAGTCCTGTTGAATCGAGTCGCTCGGTGTCGAGTGCCGTGTGCACATCATTGGGCATTAGGTATGCATGCCGTAGTGCCTGGGCCTCGCACTCGGAACGATGTTGAGCAATGCGACCAGAGACAATGACAACGAACGACAACGGGAGCTCCAGGACCAGCACCAGCAGGAGCCGGAGCAGGAGCAGAAGCATAAGGAAAATGGTAGCCGGGTTCGATAATGAAGTTAAAAATTCCATACATACAAATACAAACAGACAGGCAGGGCAGGGCGAAAGAGAGGCCAGGCCGCAAAGAGGAAGATAGTGTCAGAGACAAGGATGCAGTTGTTGTTGCTGCTGTTGCTGCTGTGCGGCATTTGCCTTTGGTATTTATGAGTACGTTGTCCTTGATATGCCTGCGGAATTACTAAATGTCTCTCACTTGACACTAACTCACACGCACACAGTCATGCAAAGATACGCACCGACACATACGCCTCATCAGACATTCACTCATTCATTCACTCTCTGACTCTGACTGTTTTTGACTAGGCCCGATCCGGATCCAGAGCTGTTGCTTAACACTGTCCGCAATATGTTTATTGCCACGCCCCAAAGTTGCACACGTACACCTTCTTTCCCCCCTCCCCCCCTACTACTTATACTATTACGGGTACATATATATATATTTTTATCTTTTACGTGCAGCTATGAGCTCAAGGCGAAATTTAAATAGAAATAGCATGTTGATGTTATTTGGAGTAGGTTCATATTTAATTTAATATGCGAGACGCCTTCTACTTTCATCTCTCTTTCTCCCTCACTCTCTTTAGTTTCAGCATGTGTGTGTGTGGGTGTGCGAGTGTCTGTGTGTTATAAATATTTTAATTTATTTTGTCGAGAACTCGCAAGGATGGATGTGCACTGCTCTCTTTAATCCACCATAGACGACGGCTGCTGTCGAGCGCCGTTCGAGAGAATCCCCCGATGCTGGATGTAAGCTCTGCCAAGACGAGCGACAATCCCAATGCATTTTGGGGAATGCCAGTCCCAGTGCCACCCCTAAGAATGCTGCAGTTCCGCCTTCTTGTTTGCCCTTGTCACACACACTTCGATTGCGTGTGTACGATGTCGGAGAACAAAAACTTCACGATTCCGCCTAGATAAATAAAAGTGCGCCGCCTGGGGGACTGTACAAAGCAGGACGAGGTGCGGGTTGCAGGGTGCATGGCACAGGGCACAGGGCTTAGGGATGATGGGACCACGCCCTTACCCAGAATCAGAAACTCAAGTGGCAACAAGTGTAAGTGGGCTGATCGACCAAGTGCAGATAACCAGTCAAGTGGTCTGAGAGACCTACATAAGCAGGTGCCAGGCAGGGCAACTGAAGGAACTCGTCTCCAGATTGTGTATGAAATCAAGCAGAATGAGAAACCAATTTGTGTGGAAAATACAAAGGCAACAGCAACAACAACAACTACAACAACAGCAACGAAATTAAATTGGCCGAAGGGTTTAAGTTTTTCCTTTGCTCCACGCGACTCCACTTTCCTCTTCCAAATCTCTTTCCAATTCTCCCAACCGCTTCGCGAATTTTGAAGGTGAAGTCGGTCGAAAACATTGCTGAAAGCAAAACTTTTCCCAAGTCGCTGCTAAAGTCGATGGCAATAAATATTATTGGTAACTTTTTCGTTTTCATTCGGCCAGGGAAGGAATTTTAATTCAATGCGAGCCAGCGAAAACCTCAGAAAAGGTTAGACCCGGAAACATAACCAAGACTAAGCCACAAAGAAGCCAACTCTGAATTATTTAAACAGAAAAATAGTTAAAGCTCAACAACAGAAAGCCCGTACAGTACACTGTGCGTGTGTGCCTGGTTAACCGGGTCGGGGCCCAGCATTACGGGATCATTTTCCGCCCTCCTCCTACACAAATGAAGCCCCAAAGCCAGTGGCGGAGTGTGTGTCCGTTGGGGGAAAACTGGATGGCCACTAAACGTGGGCCCAGTGTGCGACGCAGTGGAAATGCACTCGAATAAACACAAAATTTATATGAACACTGGAAAGACAGATTAGGGCGGGGAGATTGGGGGTGCTCGGGTGTGCCTGCTTTGTGTACTTTTTGTGGGAGCAAACAAAAGCAATTTTTGCGTTTTATAAATTCCTTTGGTTCCTGCCTTTAGCCTGCTTTATGGCACATTTCCATTTGTGCCACAGAAGAACCCACAAACGAACAAACGAAAGAGACATTGCTGTTTCCCATCTAAGCAAACCATTTAGCATAGCATACTTTTGAGAGCATTGTCAAAGTTCTGGTCGTCCTGGGCAAAACTTTTTTGATCGACCCAAAGTACGGCATCAGCTCTGTGGAGTTGCAGCAGCTTTGCAGCAGGTGCCCCGTTCCCGTCGACAAATGCTTTCCGCTCTGTGGCCGTAATGGAGCCCCAGCACAGACATCATTGCTCCAGGCCCATCCTCGTTTCTGACTTTTGGTCACATAAAACTCAATTGAGTCGTTAAAAATACAAAAATGTGATAAATAATCAAATTACATGTACTTGATGCTTGCCCAGCCCAGATTCAGGGCTTCCATATTTTTATGACGTCGACATTTTTTTTTGTCAATTTTCATATTTTCCTGACTCTACATTATTTTTGGCAAAATCGTTGATGATTTGGCTTTCAGCTAATACCGCGTTGATTTGCCAGTTTTCAATTATAGCCACAGCCTTTGCCGTACGTATTCCATGCCATGCGTACGGTTTAAATTTCCAATTAGATCGGAAACTAATTTCATGCAAATTGCTGGCACAACAAAAATATATTTCACTGCGAATCTTCGTTGCGAAATTCTGTCAAAATTGTGCGTTGATCAGTTGAGTTTTTCATTTTACATTTTTCACTTTTCGTTTGTTTTATTTGACGGCCAAAATTGCCCGCATTGAAACCGAAGTTTTAGCACATGACTAGGGTGAGTTTCGGAACGGCATCGGCATCGGCATCGCATTCCTCTGAGCTCTGAGTGCTGTCATTTAAACAGATTAATGTGCTGCCATCAATGGCATGTCATGTTCCATGACGCTTCGCTTCGATGCTATTATGCATTTGATTGGCATTTGTTTGTGCACAGCAATCAGGCACTATACACTCTTCCACTGTCCTGGCTACAGCACCAGCACAAGCCTGTCAAAACCGACAGACGTGGGAGAGCGCCTGCTATTAATGCCCACACAGTCAGACCACTGAATCTGTCAACAGGTAAATGGAAAATGTAATTTTCGTGTGGAGCATTTTAATTAGCCGTAAGTCGATAGTCGCAAAAAAGGGCAAACGCTGACAGCTCTTTGATGTGCCCCTGACACTATCCGGCTGGTGGATGGGATGTTGCCCCCTGACACTGTCCAGCATCATCAGGGACCAGAGTACGTCAGCACTACGGACGTCCACGGACATTAATGGGTAGAATTCACAGTCTTGGCGACACTGTCAGACACCCGTGTCAGGGGGCCATTTGATATGCCCCTGACAGTTAGCACATTTGGCGCATTTTTTTCTGGCTCACTTTCTCTTTTTTCCCCCCTTTTTATACAGTGCCCTGACAGACCGGACCAGAGTGCCGATCCACCGCTGACAGCTTACAACATTTGACTGGCTATTTTTGGGGCGGCATTTAGTTGCGAGTCCGTTTGATCAAAGGTAAAACACTTAAGCACATAGCGGCTGCTCGGACTCGGACGCCTGCGATCCGATCTCTATTTGCTCTGAATGCTTAGCCTAAACATACAAACTTATCGTCTAATGTGATATAGGGGGACATAGGGACTATATTCCTGGTCAATCGTCGCCGCAGCGCACGTCGCAGCTCTCCTGGGTGCAGAAGCGGTTCCGGTTGCCGTTGCAGCCCTTGTAGGTGAAGGATCGGCAGATGCCCTTGTCGTAATACCACCGGGTAACCGCCTTGGTCTGGTCCTTGCTGTTGCAGAAGTTTCCCTCGTTACGGCCCACATAGCAGTTGACATTGTCTGAAAGGCAAAAATTCACTTGTTAATTGTTTCCGGTAAATGGTCTCTCGCGATGCGCTCCAGTGCCGCTCGTTTGGCCTCATTTGGTGCAATTAAATGCTTTTGTTTATATGGGACACAAGTCAAACGGCAGAATATTTCATAATTCCCTGGCCACGTTGCAGTCATAAGCGAAAAAATAGAACAATTTCGTAGCCAGAATTGACTGACGGGCAGAACTTGGCAAGACCCAGAACACTGCAACTATTAAAATGTACACAGTACGAGTAGAAATGATATATAGCATTAAGTTCTGTCGATAATCAAGTAATATTACGACATCGGTCTTTACTTTGTAGTGCTTTTACGCATCGATCATTATTCAAGGGGATATAAGATGCCCTCTGAGATGCCCTGTTTCTGAATTCCTCCTCTACGATGACAATGCTCTCATTTTGTCAGTCCTCTGCGAGACCATGTGGCGTCTGAGTCATTCGAACTATTTCTAATTATTGTCCAGAGCGGTAATTTAGCAGTTTTACGAGCCAGATTTTGTTGCTTGCCCCAGTACTTACTCAGCTCCTTGCATACCGCATCAGTGCCAGCGCTCGATGCCTCAATTTGCGCGGTCTGTGTCAATAGAATGATGGACAGGAGGCCGACGAGTGTCGCCCAGAGGAACGTCAAATTGATTTTCAATTTCATGTTTTTCACGCGGCGAACAACGAAGCGGAATGAAGCGGCACCAGCTGCGTCTGCGGCTCTTGGCTATAGAGGTGTTCTCGTGTGTGGTTGGACAGAAACTGGCAGAAGAGTACAACGGAATGGCAGACCACAGCAGACCAGGCCGGGCCAGAGGCTGTTCCAATATTTTCGTTTCTGGTATTTTTAAGTAATTTGCGCTACTTTCGAGTAGAAAACGTGCGAGTCGATACGATCCGATCCGAAGTAGACTGAATAGAGAACTCACAGTCTGTGGGCATTTTCAGTTTATATACGAAATGCCGGAAATTGTTCGTACAGTTTTCGTACGACCCATACCTAATCCCATTCGCCAGATACTTGGGCAGGTTCTGCTTCGGCTGCTGCTTCGGAAATTCGAAATATATTTCGAGCATTGAGAGCTTGACAGCTTTCTGGTATGCTCAGTACGCATCTCCAACCATATAACAATCCAACAATCCAACAGTCCATGCATCTGTCCATCCATTCATCCAACCCGTGGCCCGCCCGTGTCCATCAGTGCTAAGTAGGAGAAGATATTTTCGGTCAACAAAAGTCTCGTTGGTCCCACCGTTGCGCCGCGTCGCGCGGTCCAAATTGCACTTAGTTTTATCTTGGGGCGTTTACTTTGCGCTCGTTTGCATAATTTCCAACTTATTGAATATTTTCCACATAATTAATTTTAATTATTTGTGTTTCTTTCGGGCGTTTGAATTAATTTAGATAAGAGGCGGTGCGGCGTGCTGGGGTCGGAAAAGGGCCAAAAGGGTCGCGCACTGCAGTCACTGGGGATCTCTCTGCCATTGTCTCTAATTACAATGGGCAGCATTTGTTTTGGGCATTTTTTTTTTGGTCTGTGCCTCTGCTTTATTTTTTTTTTGGTTTCTTGGCAAGTGGCTCTGGCATCGGTTCGCGCGTTCTTCTCTCCCAGTTCTCCAATTTTATATTTTCCGCACTGTTGTTGCTCCTATTTCGGCGAGAAAAAAGAAAAAATCAATCTTCATTTAAAATTCAATTTAATGCGCTGCGTGCATAAAGGAAGTTCCACAGCGTCTTGGCCCCTTGTCCTGGGCCTTCGCCATCGGTCATCAAGAGTATTGTGTTCGTCGGGAGAAAATTAAAACAAAAAAAAAGAATTGTAGATATTTTGGACTTGCTGACGCATCAAAGAGAATTTGCTCGATGGTGTCGCGTGTCGCGAATGCCGCACAAAGGCATTAGGCAGCCTCCATTGCCTCCATCTCACAGAAAGAAAGGGGAATGCAGGAGAAGTCCCGATTGAAAAATGCCAAAAGTCAAGTCGTGGGCGAGAGCTAATGAATATTTCACCATCTTACCGTCTAAAATTTAAAAAAGCATGGAAAATATTCTGATAAATGTATACTTTAAAGGCCACAAGACTCACACGTTACAGTCCACGTGTCGTATGAGTAATGCATAAGGAAACGCATCAATTTGTCCAAAAGGAACTCCTCCACTGATAGGAAAATCATCGAAATTATACCAAACGGAAGACTAAAAATCCAAAGAGGATGTTCTTCGAACACAGAACGGAAGTCTTAACTAAAGTCGGTTCCAGGTATACAAAACCCACTCAAGTGGAAGAGCTGATGGAGAGCCAGCCAACAGTGGAAGAGCAGCCAGTGGCACTGAATGAGAAGATATGTCGAGATTTGGAGATGTGGAGATGGGGCAACGAGGCGTGTACGTGATGTATCAGCGCTACTAAATCAATATCCAAATATGGCGTCTAATCAATCGAGATCGCATAAAAACTCATACTCGTATAAAAAGTGGACGCCCATCAAGTTCATCCTCTCGGCCACGTTTCTGTTGAGGCCACAATTTGTGATTTTCCACTTGTTTTGACCAATTTGGCGATTTTGTGATTTGTCGCCTTTAATTCCCACAAAATTTTTGGACGCACTCAGGCAAAAGTTATTTAATGGCTGCACTTGAACGTGCCGAAGGACAGAACCAGCTGAAAGAAATGGAGAGATTACAGAGAAAGAGATAGCGAGTGAGTAATGGAGAGAGAGATGGGGAGAGACTGGAGAGTGAGCGATTTAGTAGTTTGAAATTGAGTGAAAAGCATTGAGGTCGGTCTCTCGCATTTTGAGGATATTCCTTGCATATATTTCACCTTTTGTTGATGCACCTTCCATGCCCATTCCCACTTCCACACTTCCATTTTGCATTTGATTTCTTTTTCACTACTGGGGAATTATTCTTTCAATCCCTTTTCATACGCTTTGAGATTTTTCCTCAGTTTCCTCAAACTGAGGAAATGAAACATTTCAATGATTTGCTTCCGGCCTTACTGTCCATCGGAGCGATTCATAAACAGACCAGAGAGAAAGAGTTTTGTTTATTACCTTTAAGGCGCTTTCGCCGCAAGACCTCGATAAATTATTCAAATTACGGCTTTGATCTGTCCTTTGAGCACAGGACTGTCCTCATAACTGGGTTTCATTCTTCTAAGGGAAAAAGGCCAAGCAGATATTATTGATTACAATGGCACGAGAAGCAATTTCTTACACAACATTGCCACAGCAGCAACAGTGACACTGAAAATGTTTCGCCATTTGCCCCACAATGATGGACCAACCGACCATTGCAGGAACCAGGGCCGAGCGTTGTGTTTTTTAGTTAAAATTTCGCAATTTGCAATAAAAATTCCATTTTTTGGAATTCAGTTTGTGCGCACGCCCCAGCCCCAGACCCCCGCTCCGGCCCCGGCCACGGCTCCGGCTCCTGCTTCATCTCCAGAAAAGCTTCGTCTTGTGGCCTTGCGGATAGGCAAGGCAACGAAGAGCGTCAGCAAAAGGATACGCAGCATCCAACCAGGCTATCCGGGGCTATCAACCGGCAATTATTATGCGTCCCGAACTGCACGTGCCCCATATAATGTGTGTGTATGTGTGTATACTGCTCTGCGTTTGTGGGAGGGAGGGTGTAGGTGTCAGTGTGTTTGTGTGGTGGCAGCTGGGGCGTACCGACAATAATTTAATATCAAAACATATTTTACTTGCATGCCGAAGAAGCTGAGGAATGCGCTCAAAAGCTTAAGGGAGTAGAAGCCAGCGAAGCAAGTCGAATAAGGAGGCGATGAAGCGTTCATCTTGTCCTTACGTCCTCACTCGCCCTTTCTTCATCTCCTTGTGTATCGTAATTATTTTAAAGCCCCTGGAGGCGCCTCAAAAAAGTCCACAGCCTGGACCACAAAAATGCGTCGCCTTATGTGGAGTTATGGCTGCAGCTGTCTGTTGTTTAGGTTGGGTGGGGTGGGGTGGGATCTGGTGCGGTGGACGGCAAGGATGAGGAGACTGGAAGCCAACTCCATTGTGTATTTTCCTCATTTCCGACTCAAATGGATTTTGATTGTCTGCCTTGGCCTCGCTACGTGTCTGCCATTTGTCTGCGCCCGTTTTGGGCATCTTCGAGCCAGCTCCGGTGGCAGCCAAATGACTTTCTTTTCTTGGCCATTGCCTCGTTTGGCTGTTGCTTCGGGCCCATTTAGTTTTATTGTAATGATTTCTATTACCACACTGCCTCGCTTTCACTCTCAGTCCCCACATAGTTTGCTGCAACATTGCAGTTGACCAGCTTCCAGCTTCCAGCTTACAGCTTCCAACTCCCAACGCCCATATCCCCAATGGACTGTTGGCAGTTTACGTGGCCATCACGCCTAATGAGTAGTTATTTCCGCTTCTATTTCTTGATCAAGTCGTGCATGGTGCGACATTTGCGGTAGTTAAGGCTTATGCCGGGACACGTCGCCCTATTAATTGCCGACGATTTCTGCCGCTGTTCTGCTGATGGCTTAACTTCATGAACCTGCTCTGCTGAATGGTCTCTTGCTCTAATTGAATTTATGTCATATTTTTTGAATCGATATATTTATGTGATACGAGTACAGTGTTTTCCTGTGTGTGCGCTGCACAAAGCTTTGATATTTATGAATTTCATTTGGGAGCTGTCACAACAATAGATAATAAAGCGAGTAAAAAGTAGTCTTTTAAAAAAAAGATGAGACTGGGAACAAAAAATGTTAATATTCGCGCCGTCTTCTGTGCTCTCGCTCGCTGTTGCAATGAATGGGGAAAAGCATAATTAATTTTAATGCGCTTTTCCGCTGCTTTGTTTTCCAGAGCTATCATTTCCATCACGGAATAGCTTTAATTATTCAGCTCTATCAAAGGCGGGACTTTCCTGTGGCAATGCCATCACGGATTGTCCCCGTCCGCACACTCAATTTGTCAGTGAGGAGGAGCCCTGCTCAAAGGAAGAGATTTGCGAGCCCCCCGCTCGCATATTGGTTCCACGAATTTGATCCGTTTTTTCCCAGCACTCCATTGACACCGACGTACACTCAAACCAATAAAAACCGAACCAAACCAATCCACATGCTGATGATTATCAATTTGCGAGATTCGTTTTGGCGTAGAAAATTGTTTACCCGTTTGGCAAGCAAAATGAGAATGAGGGAGCCCCAACCACTGAACCACTCAACCACCACCTACCGTTCACAGCCACGGACCATTTTCCACGCCCTATGCGGTGGGGAAATTGAAAATGCAAACAAACAAACAAACAAACACACATGGAAATTGAAGTCGTTTGTGTGGGGAATCGCTGGCTTCCGGCTACGGAGTAGATGGCATCACGTCTCGCCTGCCTGACTGCCTGACTGCCTGCCTTCCTTGCAGGATTAATGGTGGTGTAATTTATTGAAGTTTGCCAATAAAAACGGGGTGGCACAATTCAAATTAAACTCGTCTTCCCCTTGACTTTCTTAATGGCAAGTGCATTTCCCCAGATTTCCACAGATTTCCGCAAACATTTGTTGCTTGTCAGCGGCGAAGGGATCGTGCTTGTACCAGGCAAAATGCAGAATACTCTGCTGGCGGTGTGTGCGGGCGTTGTCTTGCTTTCCATAAAGTTGGGTAAAACTAGCAAATGCTATAAAAAGTTGCTCAAGTTTTAAATGCAAACTGTGTGCGAGTGCGCTGCATTGTGCCGCAGCAACAGTGGAAAGTTATGCAAATTTGTTGCAACAAAGTAGCGTTTTTGTTTCTGTTTGCCTGCTAGTGATTTATGTGGCCAAGACCGTGACCGCGTCCATTCACTGAGCATAATGCGCTACTTAATGTCCCTCAGTAACAAGCAATGAATGAATGCAATACAGTGGCAGGCACAGCCCCAACAGAAGATACCCACAGTCCATAAAGGATGCTCCATACACCCACAAAAAAAAGCCCTGAGAATCGGATATATATAACAATCGATTTGCAGGGAGTGTGGAAATTGTAAAAATAAAGTGTTTTCTTTTATAACATGAATATGAGAATAATTGATTTGAATAGTTTTTATATATATAAGTAAAAGCTAGCGGGCACTGCCACTTTTCGTTGTGGCGCACATTGTGGGTGCACAAATAACCATTGAGGAAAACTGGAGTATTATAACTCCGACTATAATAATTGCATCTTCGCCTACAACAGCAAAACAGAAACAAACAAAAAAAATCGATTTTTTTTGCGATTGTGGGTAGATTTTCATAAAAATGTTCTCTATTGTAAAAATATTCTGAGCCAAGTCGGCCCAGCCGTGCGTCTTGATGAGGATTTCATAAATTTTTTACTCAATTTTATTTGATAATATATTTCATATTTAAATTAAATCTAAAATACATTTTTCAATTAAACAAAATTTATTTGACATTTAAATTAAATATATTCCATAATTGATTTAAATACAATAAATGTTTGTGGAAAATATATTTCATATTTAAATTATGTATTTTCATACATGTATGTTGATTAAATGGAATATATCATATTTATTTTAAAGTGCTTTATATTTAGATTAAATATGGGCCATATTAAAAGGCCAATTTCCAAGAAGAGCACTTGTATTCCGAGTGGCTTTCGATTAGGATCAGCAGATTCTGCCTTTCCCAAGCGGAACCTGAGGGTACATACGTTTATGCGGACCAGTTGCCGTGAAAGTTTAAATCGAATTGGGCGCCAAAATGGTGGAAAAGTGTTCTAACAAATGGCCATAAATGGCCGAGCCAAACTTATGCGCATGTCTTATTGTGAGATGGCAGGACGCTCACAGCCCGGAAGCAGCCATCTCCGCTCTTGTTCGATGTGAGATATGCAAATATCTGAAACTTGTTAATATTTGATAGGATACAAGTTTGGCAAACTGCAATAAACGCTACCACACACAACAGGGAAGGGGGATTCAATGGGGGTCGGGTACCCCTGGAGAGTGAAATATTTGACTAGCTTCTCGAAATTGAGCTGCTTACGCTTACGTTTGGGGAGGGTATTGCCTGAGCTTCTCTATCCATTCTCCATTCTAAGATGCAGGGGTCCTCCAGGGGTTGGCCCAACCGCAGGTTGTCTGCCTTGCGGTGGCCAGAAATTAATTTAAAAAACTTTAAACACCGATGCAATAGTGCATGGTGCCGCTTGGTGATTGGGCGATCCCCTAAGGAATCCACTGTGAAGCAAGCTTAATGTGTTGTATGTAAAATTGTTTACACGTAATTCGCTTAATAATGCAGCGGGAAGGAAACTCACTTAGCAGAAAATCAATTTCCAGTACAATCCCTGACAGACGTTCGTTCACTCGGTCGCTACCTTGTGATTTTCATTGAAACTGTGGAACTGTGAAGCTGTCGTCCAGCAACAACGCTATTAACATAACACCTCTGAATGTTTGAGCCAAAGAAGTGTGTGAGTGTGTGTGTGTGCGAGTGCATGTGCATGCTGTATGAAAATGATGTTTTTCGCTTAAAAGGGAAAATTCTCATTTTACATGCGCTGCAATTTCTCGCTCACTTCAATTATGCAAATTGTGTGTATGTCGAAACCAATTCGCATTGCCAGGCGCCACCTCCCCCACAGCCCATATGTGTGTGTCGACTGGGTGGGTGCAAAAGAAAAGCACATCAGCTCCTGCCCGAGCTCAAGCTCGGGCATCAGGGTTGTACATGCAATTAACATCATGGCGACAGCTCAACAGACAGATATCCGACAGACAGATAGACCATCTACGTGGCAATGGCAATGGCAATGGCAGCGGCATTGGCAGTGGGAGTGGGAACGACACCAAGCCGAAGCCGAAGAGGAAGCCCCGTCCGAAAACTTGATGCATGCCAGCCAGAAAGAACTCATTATAATTTTCTTCATTTCAATTTTCCATTCGTCATTCAATCCACAGAAGCGGATGTCCTTCCTGCTCTCCGTCTCTGCTTGTAATTTAATTTACATGAGCTGTGTGCTACATCAAAATTATCTTACGTAAAAAGTTTTCGGCCATCACATCCTATATCCTCCTCCTGCCCCGAGCTTTATTAATTACTAATGTGAAAGTTTCTGGTGTCCCTTTTCATCGCTCCATCTTCATCTACATCTACATCTTCGTCTGAATGCCCATCTCCGGGGCCAGACGAAGCCCCAGCCTCTGCCTTCGGTCGAGCAATTATGAGTTTATTTTGTAGCTGTCCGATTTCTTGGCTTATATCCAGACCTAGAGCATCCGCCGAGGGAAATCCCACAGCCACACATCCGAGCTGAGCAGGATCCAAGTTGGCAAGCAAAGTACAAGCCAATTTTGCAACTTGGCCAAGAAGTGTTAACTCAATCAATGTGTGCAAATATTGATGGCCAGGGAGGAAGACTGAAAGGGCCATTACAAAATGCGGGGCCAAATTAATTTAAGTTTAATTTGACTCTGAACTAACACCAAGGCAAAGGCATGGCATATTGGCTTAGTATTTTGCCAGTCCACTCCCAGTCGGGTGGGCTCGCTCTAATTGGTTTCTCCCCATCCCGGCTACAGTCTAGCCTTAATCAGGACACACTGTCTGGAAGGCTTTGGTTTAATCAGCTCATTTTTAATGCCGCCTCAGTCTCTCTGACTTGTTCACAGCTGGCCAGAGCAGGAGATTGGCCAGGAAGCGGATATCTTTCACTGGCCAATTTGGGCATTCTGGCCATTAAGTGGGTCCTACATGTGATCCGCTCGAGTGCATACAAAGTGCATGGCTCAGTTGGCACTAACCCAGAGTAAACACTCGGGTCGGGCGGGGTGGGAGGACAGGGCCGTAAAATCTAAACGTGGTCTACATTTTTCAGCTTCAATGGAGCGCACGTACGACTAAACTTAAATGTTGCATTAAAAAGTTTGCAGCGCAGCGGAAAGCAGAAAGCAATTCAATTTAATTATAGTACATTTGGCTGGCACAAAACAGCGAAAGCAAAGCCCGAAACTGAGAACGAAACTAAGACCCGTTTTATGTGCCAATTTTATGGCGTCCGTTGGCTTCTTATCCCTACACTCGTACCTACACTCGTACCCATTCCAAATGCCCATCCCCATCCAGCTCTGTAGCAGCCGCAGCATATGGCCAACTCATGGCATATTTGCGATTGTGGTAAAAGAAAATGCGCATCAATGGAAAAGGAAAGCTTGCGGCCGGGCAGCTACTTGAACGGAAATCAGGTTTGGGGCCAGAGCAAATTTGATGGATCACCTCACTCTACCTCATCGCCTCATCTCTCGTAGCTTTCCATTTCCCAGATAGAAAAGGAATCTTGCCTTTGGGTAATATTTCATATTTGTTATTTCTAAACTGCCAGCTTACAATTCCTCCGCATCGATTCGATGATGGACTCGGGCATGATTTTTGTTTTGCCAGCTCATTATTTGTATTTCAATTTGGTGCGTTGCCATTTCCATTTCCACCCTCGCCCACACCCCGGCGGTGGGCAACCTTTCACCTGATATGCCTTTTACTTTACGGATTTTGTGGTTGGGCTGCCACTTTGAATAACAATTCTGTGGAAAAAGTTTTTCTGCGGTGGCTTTCATATATATGTATATGAAGACGCAATAAAAAAGTTACTTTATTCCAAGTCTACGTGTGCCCAGAGCTCTCTCACTCCCTCTCTCTGGCTCTGTCTCTCTGTTTGGAGTGGGTGAGTGTGGGTTAAGTGCGGCTTGTTGCGGTTGGGAAAATGTAGATTTACATACCATCGCATCGCATCGCATCGCATTGACTCGCCTGCCAGCTATAGACGGCTGGGCCGCTGCTGCTCCTGCCTGTGGATTGCATGTTGGTCTGACATTGGCAGCAGGTCTCGTAAAAGCCACCCACAGACACATCGACCTGCGAATGCAAATAGAAAGCTCTATAGACACACAATCGTTTATCAGCATCGGGACCTGTCCCCCCGAGTCAGAGTTCAAGCAATGGCAAGTCTTTCCCTAAAAGACTACTAGCTTCAAGCAAAGTGACCAAGGCGACCAAGGCGACCAAAAAGAGCGCAGCTTAAAGCCCTGATTAGGCCAGCTGTATCTTTAAGATACGGCTAAGGAAAGAAAACAAAAGGAAAGAGAATGGTACGCCCAGGTGTAATTTTTGCATTTAGCCAACAATTTGTTGCTGTCTTCCAACTGGCATGCTGTCTGCCGGGTTCGGCCCGGCCCGGCATGGCATGGCATGGCATATCCTGGCTGGTTAGCATCTTAAATTTTTATTGCAAGAGAAGCGGAATCTTTAGTAATTGCTCTCTGGGCGCACATAAAAAAATGTGGAGCCAGGTAAGCAGAAGAAGTTGTTCGAGCCGACAGCCCGGCACGCAAAATACTCCAACACAAAACTATTACAAGCCTGTCTAATGCCTTCTCTCACACAGATACACACAGGCAAATAGCACGGCTACGGCTACGTATGTCTTTGTGGGTGTATCTATGTGCGAAGAGTGTGTTTGAAGAGGCCCTCGAGAGTTTGCTGCGCACTTGGCTGCTGCTGGCAGGCTCAGAGCCAGAGCCAGAGCCAGGCAATCTGTGCCAGCTCCTCGACTGCCTCCACAGACATGGACCCACTTCTTCACACACTGCCGGCCGGACGGACTCTGCAGGTGTTAACTGGCGGCCAGTGCACGGGAACACACCACTTCTTCACATTGCCAAGGATAGAAGAAAGAGTGCTCTGACTGGGTACTGGAGAGTGCCCCTCCAGATGGAGGAAAAGTTTTGCGCCTAATTGCCAAATGTCTTTGAGCGGCTTTCCCGTAAAGTGTGAGAAACGAAAACAGCTCTCAGCTCTGGCGCGTAGTTCATAATTCAGGCGCCAACTGTTGGCAACAATTGCAAATTGACAAGCTTATTAATCGCCTAATCGGCCTGCAAAGTTAATGTAAGTCTTTCGCATTAAGCTGCGCTTTGTTTTCAGTCTCGAATGGGCGTCTCGAACGGGTATGGAACCATGGGAGTGCTGGGAGTTGGGGCAGGAAACTTTCTGGCCTGGGGAAAAACTTTTTGATAATTGCGCTCGAATGGTCTCGGTCTCTAAAAGGGTTGCTGGCCCCTGATTGAACCGCCAGCGAAAAACCAACTCAAAACTTTCTGCCCTTGTTGGTTGGCTGGCAACTGTGCGTATGATTAATATGTACGCACAGAAATATAGAGAGCAGAACTCTGCTTTGTTTCGACGTGCTCAGTTCTGTTTAGCTTTGGGCTTAGCTTTAATGAGCACTGAGCCAGCACTGACGCTGGGGCTCGGCAAAAACGCTTAATGACTCGAACATATCACTCTGTCTGTGGGTCTGGCTTATCTGCCCCGAGGGCCATGAACTAAGCCCCATCCTTGTCGCGCTCCTTCAGTGCTCAAATCTTGCCAATCGCTTTGCATTTCACAATCACATAAATAGGAATAAAACCAACGCTAAATGGCGCATTGAATGGGATGCGGTATTGGACTGGGGCCTCGGTCGGGTCGGGGTCTTTGGGGTTGCCCATTCCCCATTCCCCATTCTCAATCAGCAGCTTGCATATTGCAGCCACCAGCAAAGCAGGGCACTTCCACTTCCATTTTCCACTTTCCGTTTTCCATTTCTCGTTTTGCCTTTGTTCTTTGTGTCCGCGCTGGACCAACTTATTGTTGTGTAGGTGTGGCCAGAGTCGTTACTGGTTTAGTTTTCACTTAAACTCCCCTTCTTATAGCCACTGTAAACCATAAAACCAAGACTGAAGCAGGACTGAAGCAGGAAATACTCTAAAAGACCACAGTACTTGATTTTTATCAATTTATTAGCATAGTTTTTAAAAAGATATCTTCAAATCGATGGTATATTTATCAAATAAATCAAGAAAACACTTTTTCGTTACCAAACTACTTGGAAAAATGTAAACACTCTGTGTCAGGGTATACCGACAGCAAAAAAACGAAACGAATAACAACACTCAGGTCCTTTTTTTTGCCAGCATTAATAATTTATAAATTTATAAGACTGCCGCCCAAGTTGACATTCGTTAGGGTGGATTTTGGGGCTAGCTTATGGCGCCTGTTCAGGGCTCTCCGATCTATTCAATTAGAGCACTTGTTGCCAGTTATTTCATACTCTGAGTTATGTAAATCCTTCCGCCGGCATTGTCCACCGCCGGCCTGTGACGGCTTACGATTTCTAATCAAAACTCAATCAAAACTTAGCCCGCCATTCAAAACACGTTTTTGATTTTATTGTTCTTTTGTTCTCGTCCATCGATTGCCATTTCCAATTCGAAGTTCCGAGTCACCGAGCGTATTTATTAAATTTATTTTGTTGTTTTAAATTTTTCTCTAAGCCCTCACTGTTCTGTTGCGAAAACAATCAAATACGAGGAGCGTATGCAAGTTTCCCGTTGTGTTCTGGCAACTTTGAAGTTGCTGCTGTCCACCGCTCAGCTCACCTAAAATAATTTCGGGGAAACTTTTGCCACACTGTTTGTTATGCATTCCCTTTGGCTGTGTCCATTCCATTCCTGCTGGCCGAGGCAGGGCCTCATCTGGCAGTGGACCATTTTTTGCTGTCAAGACTGGGTGTCGGTGTCGGTGTCGGTCTTCGGTCTCGGTGCCGGTGCCACATGCCGGGGGCTGATGAGGTGTCGCTTAGTTTTTAATATTGTTTGCGGAACAACATCCGCTTCCAAAACCATTTTTGTTGTAAGCGAATTTCGCATTTCACGTCCTTGCTTCCAGGAGTTCGTTGGGGGAGACGTCATTGATTTTCTCCACAATTTATAGGTATTTAAATATTTGTAGATTGCTTTAAGTAAAAAATGTGTCCATATTTGATGGTTTTTTATTTTTATTCAAGCCCGTATAAATGCAGTAATCTTTGTAGTCGTGGAGTGTGAATTTAATAATTGAATTTATTTTCAGAAAAATAATGGATAATTGACCGAGCTAATCCAGCTATATATCAATACCTATAACTGCGGTTCCTTTCATTCTCATTTCAAAAAAACCCTTGCAAAAAGAACAGAAAATTCCGCGGGAACCGTTTGTGAAAATCCATTTTAATGGACCTCCCATTGGAACATTTTTCGCTAATCAACTCGATTATGGGTACTGAATGCTTTGCGTTTTCGATTAGGGGAATTTCGTGCGTGAACATTGCATAATATGCTAATAGTCAGTCAGAACTGTTTCAAAAACATATGAACATTCCCGCAGACCCACACACACGGAGCGAGGGCCGGATGTGTGAACAAATATTTGCTCGGCCACAAAATTATTGTGCAAATATGGAAACTATGTAAGTGAACAGAGGCTCGGCGAAAGAGGGTTCAAAGCATCGAAATTATACCCGAGCACTCGTACTTCCACTGTTGAGTGAAAAATTTGAATTGTAAAATTTATATCTGTAATCAAACAGGAATCCCCCTTCGGATAAGCACAGTACTGTTGAGCCCTTAAGAACATTTTTTCATAACCCTTCGAAAACAATATATACAAATGGCAAAATACATAAACGCGCCGCGGATACAGATGAAATGGGAGGAGTCGGGAAATACCAACAATTTGGATTTGCATATTTGTATACCAGAGACCACAAACCCACCTGCCTGCAACCTGTTCGTATTTATATTTATATAGACTATTCATTTGTATTGTGTTTTTAAGCTCCAACAGCAACAGTGAAAAAGCTCAAAATTTCATTTGTTTTTACCCAACTAGCTAAGAGGATCATCTCCATTAGAATTATGCTCTCTGTGGGCTAGATGAGTGCGGAATTGACTGCACTTATACGACAGTTCTTAGGATGCCATCAGACACTATCTGCTATCTAAGGGATACTTCAGACAAAACGAAACGTGACCGAAAACGTATTTAAATAAACTATTTGGCATGGGCATGGAACTTTAATTAAAAGCCTGTCCTGTTGCCTTCCATCAGATGCGCCACAAACCAAAGCCGTTAGTGAGAAATCTGCCTCATTACGCGGGGACACCTTTGGCTTAAGTGTGATTAATGTGGGACATGCTGTAAAGATTGATACCTGGCGCACGTCCCCGCAGCAGGCAAACTGATTTCGCATTTCGTTCGCATCAACCTCTTGGGGGGTTCCTTAATAGTTTTGTGAACCGCCGCAGACCGAAGCAATCAAAAGTCTCAAGTCCTTTTTGGGGACCGAAAAAGGGTTTCAATTTGATTTAATGATGATGCCAGGACAAATTCAACGCCACGCAATCGCGACTCGACTCCTCTCTGGGACACAAAAGTCAATTCCATCAAGTTCCGGATGCTGCATTGAATATCAACTAGTTTGGCCCAGAATCAGAATCTGAATCCGCTTCGGTCCCAGCCGAAGCCGGAGCCGGAGCCAAAGCCGGAGCTGCAGCCGCAGCCCACTTAAACTTCTGAGGTGAATGACTGGGGGGCGGAGGAGTGCGAGGAAGAGGGCGACCAGGACGGATGTTGCGTTATAGAGGGATGCCAGTGGCGAGGTTTTCATGTCAGCGTAAATTTCCGTTTCACTGCCACAAGGCGGCGCGTGTGCATATGTATGTACGAGTATACGTGTATATATGTGTGTAGCTATGAGTGTGCGGTGTGTGTCCTGCAGGTGCTAGCCTGTCTATGACTTCATGCATAATAATGAGGCTCTTGTCCTGCTCAATACCCACTCAGCTGCCCGTCCAAAATCCCGAGTCGCACTCCGGCGATGTTCTGCCCCTGCCCTGGGGCAAGTCGGTGTTTGATTTTTGCACGACACAGCCGTAGCCATTGCTCGACTTGAATGGCCCTTGTTGTGTATTTCAGTTCTGGATTTATTGTACGATATTGCTTGTTGAACGAACACTGGGACACAGGGACAAGACTCAAATATTGGCCCAGGCAATTGTCGGAGATGTTCGTGCTGTTTGTTTTGCATTTTGTGGTTCTAGTTTCTACTATTTTTTGACATTTTCCTAACCCACTCCCCCACATGCCACATCGCATATCCCACATCTCCTTCTTGCCTCTCGAGTATTTGCTTTAGTTGCAGTATTTTGTTTGGACTGTGGAAGTTTTGCATTTATTTGCTGCCGCCTCTTTTTCTGTTGTCATAAACACAATTTATCAACATAAATGTCACAGATTCACTCTGCTGCTGCTATCTATTTCAATTAAAATGCGAAATATCTATGCTTCTGTCTGTGTATGCGAGGCAATCAGATAAATCCAAATAGAATTCCATTATGCATTGCCAATTTCCGAATAACATCTCGTGCCTGGCGGTTATGCAAGACAAAACTTTTCATATGAGAACTTGGCTTATTGAATTGAATGGCCAACATCTTTGGTTATGAATGCCCAATTAATACATGACTTCAATAAATACTTGACTTTCGACAGGCTGTGGCTAAACATCGGCTCTGGCCACGGCAAATTGCCGGACAATTGGAATTAATGAGGACTTTAATCAAATTTTCTACGCCAAAGCACGTTCATTAATTTCGAACGCAATTATTACTGGGGCAAAGCCATCGCCATCGCCATCGCCATCGCCTATTCCAACCGAATTAAGTCCACAAACAAAATACGCACAATCAAGCGAATATAGCGCAAATTACTTTTCATTACAAGTGTACAAGCAACGGCTGACCGGCATGGCAAATGCCGGACCCCCAGACTCCAGGATCCATCCCCATGTTCACCAAAATCCCAATTCCAAGTGCCAAATGCCACCGCAGCATCCAGATCTGGCTGGGCATTTAAGGACAACTTCATCATCATTAGTACTACAATGGCATAGCGGAAACAACTAAGATTGTTTTTGTAGATCTTCCGACTATTGGATACCTGTTGCTTACATAATTTTGCTTGCTCTACTAAGTACAATAAAATCTACTAAAAATCTTCTTTATTCTGGTAATCTTGACAAGGAGAGGGGGAAGTTGTGCTGCCATCCATTTATAAACCCATCGGGATACTATATACCCCTGTGGCTTAAGAGTAGTAAAGGGTATACAGGAGAATAACATGACGGGCATATACATAATGCTGATTATGGCATATAAACACAGGCACACAGCCGCACACACATACATATACAATATGCTGGCATTAGTGAGCTACACTGGCTTCTTCCTGCTGTGCCGCAAAATCATATTGAGTGCGGATTAAATGGCGGCACGTCGACCTCTCCTTCATGTTGGGCGCATAAAAATCCATTAGAAGCGAAAGTCTTCACTGTGAAAGAGAAAGGGATCCGGGTCGCAGCAGAAGGAGTACTACTGCCCCCAATAGGCTGGTTAGTGTGGCGGCTCGACTTGGTTTAGTAATTATCACAGTTGCAAACGCTTCGATAGGCCCCCAACTGTGCCAGGAGTGTGTGCGTTTGTCTGAGAGCACTTAGCAAAACGTTCACGTTTAATTTAGCCTTGACTCCAATACGCCCTCATCTGCTCCCGCACTTCTGTTTCGCACTCATGTATGTGTTTAACCCAATTTTTGTTAATTTCCCCACTAACACAGTGTGAAGATTGTAAGCGGCGTGTTATCGCCACTCAGCCACTTGGGCAAACACAGTCAGCCACGGATTCGACATACTCCTCCGACTCGTAATTAGAATCTCACTGCCTTACTATTTGCCCTGACAAGTGCTTGAACCGATTTCTTTGAAATATCTTTTTGTGACCCATCATATATGTATCTGTATGTATGTCTCAAGCGGGCGTGTGTCTGAAGATGACATTCATTTCTTGGGCAAACAGACAAGAACGCAGCAACTTCAGCCATCAAAGGGGTAAGCTCCTGCATGCGCCTCAAGAGATAAGACGCACATGTGCTTCCCGGAGGCTGGAGGTCCTGTCACAAGTGAAACTTTTGTACAAACTGCAAGTCTCGGCCTCGAGGACCTCGACGGAGCCGTTGTCGATGGGTGCAAAGTTTCAACGAGAGCTGGAGAGAAGACATTTCGCACTGACGACAAATAACTTTGAAAATTTGTATGAGCTTGCAATAGGGCTTGTCAATTATGTTATTTTCGCTGTCCCGCCTGTCACAGACTGACACACTGGCAGACTGCGCTTTTCCCGGGAAATGCCTGTTTTTTTCGCTGTCACAAACTTTTGCCTAGCAAAATTACGATTCACCTTTAAGAGTGTCGGCAAAAAGTTCCACGAGTGACGGCTCTGCAAGTGCAGTTGAATATTTAACCGATTTCAGAGGGGATACCACCCAATGACACGCTGCGATGGATTGACCTAAATGCCAGTGGGACTGGGACGAGGGATTAGGTTAATGGAGTCTCTCGCTGTTTCCCCACACAATGTGATACGTTGCACATACGCCGCGTGTGTCGGGGAAGCAATAACTCAAAATCTTAGACTCGTAAGCCAATTTTCGTTGATTTGGTTTATCTCTAGTGCCACAACATCATCAATACAAATGCCTCTGCGTCACTGATTCCCATTTGACTACTCGCCCGACTTTGATTTCATTTGCTGGCGGCTTCCCTCCGAAGTCCCGACTGGGGTTGGTCTTGGGCTTTGGTTTGGGTTTGGTTCGGTTGGCAGACAATTTGATTTATTGGCACAAATTGCGTTACATTACGCTATCGCTTTGAGTTCGACTATTTGCGTGGATGTATACGTACTCGTATAAATGTGTTTTTTGTGAGTGTTTGTCCTGAAACTGGAGTGGCAGAAAATGTTGCTTACCTTAAGCCCAGTGCCTCACTTTCCCCTTGACAGTGCACTTTTCAATTACCTGATGGTCAGATGTCGCCCTTTGGCCAGGCAATCCCACCTAATGGATTTGTCTAATTTGGCCATTTGACCGGCGACCTCCTGTAGGACGGACCCTGGCTACAAATCCAGATGCGAAACTGATAAGTGGCAATAAATAAAGTGCAAAAGGTTGGAATAATTGCTGGGATATGTAAAACAGATTTCGGTTCAGTGTATCAGGGGAATCCGCCTGTGCCAACCTCTGGCCTTTGGCCAATCTGATTGCAGGAATTGCGACAGGTGTCCGATTGGCTAGATGCGCTTGAGTTGGGTTTCGCCAAAACGAACCCCTATAGCGTTGTTTTTGTTTTTGAGCGCAATCGTGCGCATTTTTGTCAGATTTAATTGAAATTCAAGCTCGGATTCCAAATCCAATTCGCAGTTTGAGGGCCGCTAATTAAGTTGTCTATGCATTAATTCGAATGTTTCGAATGCAATCGCAATGAATTTAATTAAATCTGCCATAAAAGGACGATTCTGCAGGTGTTGTCGGGCAGAAGCGGCGCAGATGGAAAAATAGAGATGGAAATATTTGCCCCTGGCCCCAGCAGTACGTGCAACATGCCAGAGATCCTACCGGAAAATGTGGAAGCAGAGAACCAGGGAATACTTTTGTGCGTTTTGGGCACAAAGTGAATTTGTAAGCAATTTGGCGCACTTAAACTGGCGAGAGAGTGGAACTGGCTATTTGTGGCTGCCACCTGCCACAGCACAACCTCTGGAGCCCACCTCTGCAGGCAGGCATTTTGCCATTTTCGTGCCAGAAAATGGAAAAACTTTTGCCTGCCACACACTTTTGCGTAATGGTCTGTTTCGGGACCCTCTGTCGACTGTGGCTGCAACTCATTTGGGCAGACTCCATCTCCATTGAGCTGGAAAGTCGCAGCCTCTCCTTTTCTCTTCTTCTGTCTTCATTAATTAAATGCGGCTTGCGGCCTGCAGCTGCAGTGTCCGTGTCTTTCAGCGATGCCATAATGAAGGCCAATAAACAGTACATTATGTTGCTCCATCCAGAACTAGCTCATAAAAGAACGCCCACTTGACGAGCCGTGCCGTCCCCCAATTAAGTTTCATCACGTTTTCCCTGTACGCCAAAGAAAAGTTTTCCCTTTTCGGCCAGCCCGCCAAACGAAGCGAAAGTCAAACTGGATGCTGGCCGAATCAAAAGCTACCACCCCCCATGGGGAGGGAGCAGGACTCTTGGGGTCCCGTCAGGAAAGGTTAATCGACAGCAGGAAGTTCATTAGATCAGGTCTCGCACTGGAAGGTTCCTATTGATAACGATGTGCGGCGGAAGCCCTTATTGGATTTGGCCACAAAATTTACAAGATTGATCACTGTTTGGGCTGATTTTTACCAAAAATGCATTCGAACTGAAACCGAAATGATACAAACGGATGCATAGTTGGCCAAAGTTGAGCAAATGCAATTAATTTCCACTTTGATTGCATTTTTGTTTGGATTGGATTTGGATTTGCAGGCTGGTTGGCAGCAAATCTCGATTGCGAGTCTCTCTCTCGTCAAACATTGCAGTTATTTAGAAAATTCAATTTGCGTTGCGATTCTGCCACACAGCTACAAAGGGAGAAGTGAGGGGATGTGTATGCTGCACACCACACACAACAAATAATTTTCAATGTTCGTAATGTGGCGAGGCATTTGTTCAAGTGCAACTGGAGCAACAGCAGCAATTGAATTTTGTGGCCCTTCAGCTCCACCCAACGCTAATACCTGCCACATACCAGATGCTACTGCCATTCCTTTTGCCCCACAGAGAAAGCTGCCGCCTAAAAGCCTTTCCAGCTGATTAAAGTGACCTGGGCCAAATGAGGCTTGAGTGCCCTGAGTGAAAAGCCAGGGGCCCCCATCAAGGTCAGCGCTGATTGAAAATCAATTGCCAGCAATGACGATGCATCCATCCACTAATCTCGAGCCAGACCAGCAGCGAGGATTGCCTGCTTTATGAGCGTGTCTAATGGTCATGCTGATAGGTTTAGTCCACCACACCCATCCCATTCGTACACCATATATTTGCCCCACTCCAGACAGAGAGAGAGAGAGGGAGCGACATCTGAACATGTTGCATTTAATGTTGCCTCGTGTAATTCCGCATGTTATACACACACACTCCTGCAATGGATTTTGGACATTTGTTATGCAACGAAGAGCAAAAAACGATATGCAAATATTTGGTGGGGGGCGTCGTTTCAGGGCAGCGGCTGGTCATGCCAAAAACTCTCACAGATGTCAGTTTATGTAAATGGATTCGAAATTAGTTTCAGTTTTGTTGTCCCCCCCCCGCAGCGCCACCATAAAGGAGAAAGCCAAGCATGCTCTTTGTGTCCAGTTCGGCAGCATATGCGGATACAGAATTTATGTCGAAGAGGGGAAAAACTGGCCCGGCGACTTACTTCAGCGTTGGGCGTGGTATCAAAGGTTTCAAATACTAATAGTTTATGAATTTGTCACGGTTTTCAAGGCAAAATGCAGAACTAGAAGGATAGAAGGAGCCTAATGATGAATATATCATACTTGGTGGTCGTCGAGTACCGAAACTATCATCATGATTCTAGATAAGTATTGGATAAGTCATCAGTGATTTGTGGCTATGTTCTACGATACCAATCGTCAATATTTGAGTGTTAATTTTTCGGTTCATAGGTCCGTATCACACTAAAGAATGACTGCGAGAAGTTGTTACCTTTCAAAATGAATTTCGTATGTCAGCGCTGCGTCAGAAAGCTCTTCGGGCGGCCGAGAGCCCGCAAGTATGCTGAGCGCCTAGCTGCTGTTATGCGCTGGCAACATTAGTGGCAACACAGCATTCTAATTAAGTCAGGGGGTTTTGTATTTCCTACCACGCCGCGGGCTCTTTGTGTAGCAAATTTTTGTGCAAGCTTCCAAAAATTGTACACAAAACAAGAGCAGAAATGCCAGAGAGGAAGAACTATAAAATGGGCCAAAGGGAAACGCAGCGCAGCGTGGCGCCACTGTTCATGACCGAGTTGGATGGCGGCACACGGGGTGGTGTCAGGTGGAGGCAGGGCCTCGAGGCAAAAGGCATTACTGTAGCAGGAGTCTCTCAACCAGCGAGTCCTTCTTCGTTGCGTCTCCTTTCGTTTCCCGTTTCAACGTTTGCTTTATTTGCAAGTCCAAGCGTGTTCATGGCTCTCGGTGCGTTTTCCCGAACAATAAGGAAGGGCCTACCGTTGACTCAACCACCTACCAGCTACCAGCTACCACCCACTACCCGTCAGCACCGCCTGACTACCACACCACAACTTTTTCCACCATTCTGCCGATCTGCTTTTGTTTGTAACTTTTTGTTTTGTTGTCGGGGCGGGAGCTAATTAAAAGAATGTTGAAAAAGTGTAATATGTAAGCAAATTTCAGACGAGCCACATAAATAATCCCGATTATTTTACCTGAGAGCCCCTTTTTCCAGTTGGTCTCTTTGTTGTGTCCCGCCATTGGTCAGTCGAGTCGGTTTGCGCCAAATTTTAGATGAATATTCAAGACCTAAAGGCTGCAGGTCTGTTTGTTAACCAGGAATGGGTCATTGGCCAAGGAAATATGAACATCAGAAAGGTAGAGCCAGAAGCCAGAAGGGAAAACAGAGCGAGAGGGTGGCAGAAAGGCAGTCAAATGACCCTGACTGGAGGCTAGACCTATGGAAATGGCGCAATTAGCTGCACAACTTGGCTGGCAAAAGATTAATGACAGCCTTTTCCTTTTTGCCAGGTCTTTTGAGTTGTCGCTGGCTTATTGACTCGAGAGCTCGAGCTCAAACTCAAACTGAAATTCAGAGCCAGACGAGGACGCGGAGCCAATCGGTTGTCGTGTCAATAAAACGTTTTCTGTGTACATAAAAATAATAAATGATGTCAAGAGTTGGCCAAAAGAACGACACACAAAAAATGCAAGTAATTAGACACATAAATTTAATATCAACTTGCCTTTAATAAACCTAAGAAACGTCGGCCTTGCCGTGTGCCCCCAAACGTGAAAGATTTGTGTCCCATTCCGAGGGGACCCCATCTTAACGAGGCCTCCACTCCACTATGCACTTCCTGGGCCCCATGTTTCAATGTGTTGGACGAACTGAGGCGCATATAACATGGTAGGCCATGTTGGATCGGGCAAGGCATTGTCGGCACATGTTACCCCGCTTTTGTTGGTTAATTGCTGGACCCAGCAGCCAGGCCATTCGACGAAATGTTTCAGGAGGCTAAAACTTTAAATTGTTTGGCAATAAAGGCGAGAGTGGTCGCCCGGCTGGAAGGGCTCGCAATTAATTTAATTTTGTAGCCTATTTAACGCCGGCCGATTGACATTTCATTTAACGCGAAATGCGGATTGATCAAGCACACTAATTTCTGCACTGTTGTCCGCTATTGTTGATAATATTTCAATAATATTCACTGCTCTTGCCGGCAGCTCCGAGTGGGATATAAATAATTGGCGCTGACAGCTTGATAAATGGGCTTTCAGCCGGGCTAATGAAACTAAAACACGGCCATCGAGCTGTCTGCCCCTGCCTGCCTGTACACTGTACTATGTTCACTGTTGCTGCTCTCCACGGAGATGATGCCAGCGAGTTTTTAAATTATGATAATGCAGCAGACGAGGCTGGGCCACGGTGCGTATGAGTGGCACAATTTCCTGCCTCGCTGCCAGAAGCTTCTGTCATTTACCATTTACAATCCCTCTTTTAGCAACAATTTTGCCAGCTAATGCGAATGATAAGCGCACATAATATATTTTCTGCCATTAGCGCGTTGCATTTAGGAACTTTTCTGAATTACGGGGCATTATCTGTCCTGCAGCAGGAAAAAACATTTTTTGGGACCTTTCTGGTTTCGGCCATGGGCCATTTCGGTGCTTGTACTTTTTGCTGTAGAGAGTGCTGAGTGCTCGATTTATGGGTCCTGGATATGCAACGCCAGGACCTCTGTTCTTTACACTATTTTTCACCCAAAGACAGCCACACCCCATTCCCATTCAGCACTCGCTATTCGCGTGCGCCCACAAATCCGATTTCATTATGGAAAACGTGCGGCGAATTAAAAGTAGATTTAGCATGGCTTGCAACAAAAGACGGAATGCAATTCCGTTCCATTCAGAGTGCGGCACCCATTAGCAGAGCTGACAGAGTGCGTGCTTGGTGCTGCATGCAACAGTCTATACCCTCGCTTCGTGATGTATGTGCATATAATTTAATGTATGCGCATTCGAGATTTGCGTCTTATCTGTGACTGCCTTGGCAACCGAGATGGAGAGGAAAATCCAAGCAGCGGAAAGAGTAAACGGACCCGGGCTGGGACCCGGGGAGGGGAATCGCTTGTGATGGCCGTGATTCGATTACTCCGGGGAAATTGTTACTTTCTGCATTTTATTTTCAATATACGAGTAGTTTCTATTGGAAAAATGAACAGTGGAAAAGACGTAAACCTCAGCATTCAAGGCAGATCGTAAAGCTCACGCAAAAAGCCAGGAAGTCAAGAGGAGAGTCATCCATCAGGCCCCAACCGCCTGGCATCCCATAGCACGGCTATAACTGAGAAAACCTCAAACCTCATATATTGTCTATTAAGGACTTAAGACTTAATTGATCAGAAACTAACGTTCCGGTAAGCACTTAATTTTTCCATCATTGAGTCGCTTTTATGGTGGTTGAAGGCAACATTCAAACTTGTCTTCATTTATTGTCTTCGCAGAACGCTACTCGGCAAAACCTGTCAAAAACCTGTATGAAAGTGCCCCTGTCCTTTCATAAGATTTGACAGTCCAGAACTGGGTTGTATCTTTCCCATTCCCGGAATCGCAGGTCTTATCTTCTCATCTCTGGCAGTCCATGCATACCTGGTCGCAATCGCAATCTGGCACACACCTTCGTAGGCAGTTAATATAATCAGAGCCTGACAAGCAATCTTCTGCCATGCATTGACGATGAGTGCCCGCTGTTTTTGTTGCTGTTGCCGTTGCTGTTGCTGCTGTTTCTACTGCTGTCGCTTGTTGTTTCCGGCATTTGTCACTCCACTGTGCAAGCGTATGTGTGTGCATGTGTGAGTATCTGTATGACGGGTTCGGGGTCGGTCTTGGCTTGTTTGTCAGGCGACGGCCTTTTCGAATTTATTATGTTGATGCTCTCGCGAAGGCTGAACTGATGTGTGCTGCGTGTAATTTGAAATTATGCGCGGCAGCGCCAAGACGTATGCTTAACATAATCAAATAACTCATACGCCCCGTCTCCACACTTGATGAACAACATGTCAGTTCATAAAAAAAAAGCAAAGAAGGTGAGAGCTGCCTTCCACTTCCACTTCGCTTTTTCATTATCATAATTTCTAGCTGATTTCATTGCTCCATCAGCAGAAACAACGACAACAGCAACAACAACAGAAGCAACAGCAACAGCAACCTGTACGATTGATACGCTCAAGTTCGTTTTTCAATTATGTGCCCAACAGACGTGACTATCGCATATAATGTGCCCGATATGTTGGCTTTTGTGTTTCACATCTGAGATGAGGAGCAAACTCCTTGCCGAAGATGCCTTCCTTTTCGTTTTCAATGCGCCCGCACAACTCTCGCGGAGGGATAGCTTCATTACGCTTTTATTTGGCCGGGCCGGGCCGGGTCCGCGTCCGGGGCTTTAACAGGCGTGAGAAGTATTTAAAGGCGAGCATGACCAACATTTACCGTGGAAACAAAGGCCCGTATGTGGGTTAAAACGAAAATGTACACAAAAGGTAGCATCGCACATATGGTCGCAGCGCAGTTTCTTGGCCAGCAGCAGTCCTCAACAAACATATGAAACGGGCACCAGGAGGAGAGCCCTGCGCCTCCCCCTCCCGGCCATCCGAAATGAAAAAAAGTGAAAAGTGCTGCCACAAAAATAAGTTTTGGTTTTTGGTTTAGGGCACTGGGACAAAGGCAAACAAAGCACAACAGAGCGCAACACTGTGCGGCGAAACGTGTGGCAAATGGAACAGAGAAAAAGTCCCTCGCTGAGAGAGGCGCAAAATTTCCCGTTTGCCGCGTGAACTTGTGGAACCTGCTGTACATTTGTGGGAACGAACGGCAAGCGGGAGAACGAGTGTGGAAAGCGATATCCAAATTGAATTGTTTAATTGAAAGTTAAGAGCCCTCAAGTACGGGGATTACTGCAATGGCAGGGCACATTAAGTACTATTTTGCTTTAGTTATTATTATCCGTCTTTAGTTATTAATATCATCAAATCTTATAATAAATGCTTAACCTAATAGTACTTTCTTCCCCACGGAAGACAGATACAAAAAAAAAGGCTACTTCCCTTTCGATTGGGTTCGGAAACCAAATCAAACTTCAGTTGCAGATTTATTATATTTATTGGGTATATATTTGTTATATATATTTTTATGTTGTATATTTTTCTTCATTCATTCAAAATTGCGATGAAATCTTGTTATGGCGTAGTCTGTTTATGAGATGAGATTATTATGATTACTGTGGGATTTGAGATTTTCGATTATTAAACCAAATATTGGTACACCTTTTGTTTATTAAAGGTAGCAAACTATTTGCCCCACAAATGCGATCTACGGACAACGATTCAGAGTGCAACAATCACAAATATGGAAACGTAAACAATCGAAAGCAATGCATAAATGAGAATCTCAAAATGGAAAATACTTATACGGCAACTGTCCCCACAAGGGGGCTTTGGAGACACAGCTAAAGCGAGAGAGAATTTCCCTCGGAACGATGCGCACGACGACACGCAACGAACGACCGAAGGCAGCCCCGTCGCTCCATGCCTCATGCGGCGTGTGTGGATGCCATGTTTTGGTAGCAAGTCCGTCAGTGGCAGCGCCAGCGGATGGCGTTCAGTTAGGATGTGCAGTTCCAGCGGTGCGAACGTGTCCCGGGCGCGCCAATTGGCCAAGTAGCCGAGAAAGCCAAGAGCCAAGTCCAAGCAGCCGCCACACGGCAACAGTTCTCCATAGCCATAGCGCCAGCATCGAGCGGGAAAACGCCTGATAGAGAGTGAAATTCGCGGAACGCGCGCTGTGTGTAAATAAACTGAAAAAACGAGAAAAATCAGGCAAATCGAGTGAAAGAAAAACAGACCCCAACGGATCGTCCATCATCGCCTCATCTATCAGCGATCCGCAAGATTTATTTCGACTTTCGAGGCGATTTACAGCCTGGTTGCAGTGAGTGCGCCAAAAACATTCGGCCCTAAATTATTAAATCTTAAGTATTGCCCTGAGGTGAACTCGAGCCGGAGGTAGTGTCTGACGGATGCCTCGGCGGCAGCCTGCGCAATGTGAAGAGAGCGAAGAAGGGCAAAGGAGCCAATCAATTGGATCGATGGGATCGCGTCCAGGCAGAGGCAGAAGAAGTCCAGCGAGGATGCCCCCTTTTTGTACATAGCCAGTTTTTTCTACTCGTCTCTGTCATGTATGTCTGTGTCCGTAACCGTAACCGTAATCGTATCCGTACCCGTATCTGTGTAACTGTATATACTGTATATGTGCTGTAGACTATAATTGATTAAAGGAAAAACCACAACTTAAACCAAAAACAAAACCAAAAGAACAGGGCGCGTTCTACCGTCTCATAGATCCCTCACAAATGAGCGGAAAACGCGCCACACACGAGTTTCGGTGCAAAAACGGGTATTAAAAATCGAAATAATCGAAATATTGCTAATGCTAGAGCTATGCTAGGAATTAAATAAATTATTAGGGTTAATTGGGTGTTGTAGCGGCGGAACAAGAGAGCAGCCGATCACCGCATACGAGAAACCACTTGAATTGGAATTTCGCGCGTAAGCAAATTTAATTATAAATACGAGCCGGATGGACGGCAGCATGGGACCAATCAGACTATAGAGCTAGCCGTACACACACCTAGAGTTAGCCAGCTACCCACTATAAAGTTAGAGAAGATCGCACAGAAGAGCGAAGCAGCACCATGGACTACAGCAGGCTGAATGCCAACATCAACACGGGCAACATCAGCACCGACGACTTTCTGGCCGTGTTCACGACCAGCTCCACAGCCGCCACTGGCGGGCCGCCCAATGGCACGCGATACCCGGAGAGTGCCACCCTCAATCCCCCGCTCCTAACCGTCGACGGCCAGCTGACGGTGCCGGGCCTTCTCGACCAGTCCCCAACGGGGTCGGGAGCAGGCTATATCAATGTGAACGACACGATATATCTGCTGAATGGGAGTTTCTACAATAGCACCCTACAGCTGGCGGGGAGCTACTACAACCAGAGCGGCGGAGCGGGAAACCTGAGTGGGGGATATGGACTCATGGGTAACGGCAGCAATATCACGGAAGTGCACTGGGACGGACGCTATCCGAGCGGGTACACGCTCACCCACATAGTGATTGCCTCGATCATTGTGACCATCCTGATGATCATCATCGTGGTGGGCAACATGCTGGTAATCATCGCCATTGCGACGGAGAAGTCGCTGAAGAACATCCAGAACTGGTTCATCGCCTCGCTGGCCGTGGCCGACTTCTTTCTGGGCCTCATCATAATGCCCTTCTCGCTGGCAAACGAGCTGATGGGCTACTGGATCTTCGGCAGCTGGTGGTGCGACATTCACTCGGCCATGGACGTCCTGCTCTGCACCGCCTCGATCATGAACCTCTGCCTCATCTCGCTGGATCGCTACTGGAGCATCACCAAGGCCGTCGACTATCTCAAGTCGCGGACGCCGGCCCGTGCCGCTGTCATGATTACGGCGGTGTGGATTATGTCGGCACTCATCTGCATCCCCCCGCTGCTGGGGTGGAAGGTAAAGATGCCCGAGGGACCGCTGCCCAAGTGCGAGGTAAGTGAAGTCATATTCTATGGGATATTGAGGCCAATTGATGGCAATTGACTGGCACTGGTACTGGTACTGGTACTGGGAGATGGGGGATGAACACTTGTATTTCCAAACAATAAAGCGTAGGGGGATAAACGCATAGCTCAAATGTAGCTGAACGGCGGATAGAAATATGCAAAGCACAGAAATTGCGGCCTCTTTCTATGCAAATTTCGAACAATTGTCAGATCGTTCGGTGCCGGGCTTGGGTCGTTGGCGAAAGTCACGCAGAGAATAAAGGCTGAGATATTTATGCATATGAGTGGCGGGTAAATTCCAAGTGTGTCTAATTCTGAGCCCCCAACGTTTCCCCTGCTACCCTAATGGAGTGAGAGCTTGCTCCAAGCCCAAGCCTACCCCAAAAAGTAGGCCATAATCCATAGAAATATGCGCATTATCATGCGGGTCTGCCAGTTGTTGAATTTGAATTTGAATATGGGGGATTGTGGGTAGGCCACCACGAAACAACGAGACAAAAAGATACATGCATGGGCTTGTGGCAGGGGCAAAAGAGTAACAAACTAGCTGGCAAATTCACAAGAGAAATTCCTTGGCAAGGGGCACTCAACATCCACATCCACATCCACATCCACATCCCATCAGTAGCTGCCACAAACTACCGCACGCCTGTCTTGCCAGCATTCAGCTTGGAGCCATTTTGGCGGTGCTCTGTTTTTTGGAAAATTCTTTAAATTGTGCCACAAATTGAAAACGTCCTTCAAACGAATCGATGCAGTCAGTCAGTCAGTCAGGCAGGAGACAGGCAAACATTCAATCACAGTGACTGACCCTCCGTCCCCGCCCCGAGGAATTCAGTTTACAGCCAGACCACTTTTGACAGCGAAATTCAACCAGCTTTAAGAGTTTAAACGGCAACTTTCGTAGCACAGAAAAGTACGTAGAAATAAAATAAAATATTTCACCCTGTCCCCTGGTCAGTGGTTGGTTAAACCACAATATTATTTATTGCAATCATGATAAATGCGTAGAGAGACAGAGAGAAGGAGAGCTGACCAGCAAAATGGAAAATGCAAATGTCCCGGGGCATTCTCCCCCGGAGTATCCGTATCTGTATCTGAATCTCGCCTGTCTCCAGAATTTTTGATTAATTTTTTTGTTGGTTGTTGCTGCTGTTACACTCTCATTGGACAGTGAATAAAGCAGAAAAGTATCTGTAGAGAAGCAAAAATAATAATAGAGTGGAGAAGCAAAAAATAAAGTATCTTTATATAGAAGCATGCTTACGTAAAGTTTGCCATTCAAATTAACCTTGAGACAATAAAATGCCGAGCTGCGGGAGCGGACGGGGGAGAATGTTGAATGTTTTTATTTACGGCCAGATATGGGACAGGACTGGACTATGGCCTGGTCTCTGGGCATCCCAGCCGGCCGGCAAATGCCGGCACATTAATCAAGCCTAAGTGGCCCGGATAAAGTTCCATTGCGGGAGTGAGATGGAGCCCAGCTTGTTGGCAGCCTTGAGGCGTAATGAACAGCCGTGTTTTTGGACAATTTTCAGCAAAACCAAACAACCATCCGAATGACAATTTATAATGTCGATGGCCAACTTTGCATATAAACTGAAATTAGTCTGTGTTTGACCAGCGCCCAAAGGGATTGATTACCTGGCACCTCGAACGCCCATTCCAATCATTTATCTCATTTAGCGGCAGAGGAGCAATTAGCTGCACGGCCCTTCACCCAACAGATGTCGGGACAACCGAACAAACCGCCAAAACCAATCAGCTAACTAGCCATATCGACACGGATACGGATATCTCCCTTGGCCCCGTCGCTCGACCAATCATTAAAAATGTCTCCCAGCCAACAGAAAAGCAAACGGGGATTTCGGGAAAGGAAATGCCTGTCGGCATTGCCCTTGTTCAGGGCTGCTACCAAAAACCTCCAATTTGCAGCCGAATCGAATAGCCTATCAGGGGTGGGGTCGGGGTCGAGGACAGGAGCGTTCGTTCGGGAGGAGAGTGGCATGGCCTGGTGAACATTTTAATTATGACACCATGTTGACATGTACAAAATTGTTGTAGGTCGTCGTCGTCGTCGTCGACGTCGCGCGGCGGCACATTGAACCGCAATACAAGCCGCACACCAGAAAATAGTAGGCGAAAACTGCCAGGAAGGTCGAAGCATTAGATACTCTTTCAAATTGAACGATGCTGTGGATGTTATATGATTGGATTTATCTCAATGCCAGCGGTAGTTCTTACAAAGGCTTGTTTCTCGATGCTATAGGAAACATACTGCTTCTATGGTCTGCAAACATCATTGAAGACCATCATTACAGTGGGTATGTGAGGGTATAAAAAAGTTTCTGGTGTCATGTGAAGAGGCAGGCGACTGTGGGCGGTAGTGGTGCACAGCCATACGCTGATTTGACACTTGCCTGCTCGATTTAATTAATAAAAGAACATTTTAGAGAGCGATGACGCTGATTTTGCTCAACCAAGAGAGAGGAGAGGGAGAGCCCCTCGACGTTGTCTAGCCGTTGAACTATTTTCGGGGAAGAAGAGGAAAGTGGAAAAACGAAGGGGTGGCCTTCCATATGTTGATATGTGCTATGTGTGTGTGCAAATATTTTGACAGGCGCATTTAATTGACATCAGCTGCCGCCCGCAGGGAAAGCGGTGAAAGTTTTCGCTCCCTGATTAATGCGCGGCCTAATGAGGTGTCTCTAATTGTGTGTGGGTGGTGGCTGTAGCACGAGTGCCACGCCACTGCGAGTGCGTGTTATTTTTGGACTCCTAATAAAGCCTGCGGTGAGGCCCCCGGGCATCATGTAAATCAGCCCCCATTGTTCGTCCGGATCCGAAATGAGTGCAATTTGGCACAGAGAAATGCCCCATTTTGGGCAACAAATCTACAAATATACGAGTACTCCTCATATATATAAAAAGACTGCTTTAGAGTGGAGCCGGACTCATCTAATTCCTGGTAACTACATTATTCAATGCCCTGATTCCATTGGCTCACAATGCAAACAAAACTCAAGCTGTTCGGCACGTCCCATTGTGCCGCAATGTGGTCTTTTGTGGTCGGCGCCAAAGGGTCGGTCGGACAAGCACTGCCACAATGGACCTTATTATTATAATCCGTAAAGGGGCAAACACTTTATTGAAATATTAATCGAATATTATATGCCATTTTCCGGAAGACGGACAAAAGGCAGACCTCACAATGGAGCAACAATCGGCCTTTGCCCCGAATAACTTTCATCAAATCCGAAAGTTTTGCCAAAATCAAAGTAGTTAAAACAAAACCAAAGAATCTCCGGGGCGATGCCATGAAGGAGGTGGGATTTTGTGGCAGAGTCAAGGCAATTAGGGTCTTGCGGCAGTTTCGTCGGCAGCTCAAATTTCTTCTCACAAAAGAGTGTAGCATATACAACGGTGCGTATGTGTAATTTAATGTCATGATATGCCACACGCCCAGCCATCCGACCGCCCACTATATTTCCACTATAACGACTTAAGTCATTGCTTAAGTAGCTCATTAGCGTCTGTTTTTGCCGCGCACTTTAAAGGAAATTAAGAGAAAAACTGCAGAGTGGCAAGGAGAGCAGAAACATAAACCATCTCGACCCTGTCACAGTCTCCCTTCGACGGTGGGCCTCTAGCAGTCTTCTAGTCCCCCTCCTATGCGTATGTTCATCCTTAATGTCCTGGCCAGCGGCACGACTGCCAGAGAGCTTTAAGTTGACATTGAGCTCGGGCGAGTCCAAAGTGTGCGTGAGCCTGGGCACTTTTGATATTTTCTCATTATTTCGTACATGTGCATGAGCTCTGAATTGCTGTGTGTGTTGTGTGTCGGTGCGTGTGTGTGTGTGTGTGTGTGAGGCTGTAATTCTCGTTAGGTCTTTGTTACATTTCATACACTTGACTTGCTCTGCCTTCAGTCTGGTTGTTCTTGTTGCTTCTGTACTTACATTTGCCTTCCTTCGTAGATGGAGAGAGTGCATGCTTATGTGCTGTGTGTAACTATGTGTGTGTGTGTGTGTGTGTGTGCAGCCCTTTACGTTAGCTAAAGTATTTTACATTTTTTTGGTGGCATTTTCATGCAAAAGAAGGCAAAGAAATGCCAAAGTCCCAAAGAGTCCCAAACGAAACGAAATAAGAGCCGGGTCGGGTATTCCGACATAGCGATACCCAGTAAAGGGGTTTAATGGAGAAACATAGCAGCAGATAGCATAGAAGATACTCATATATTACGGATACCCCATTGGGTATTTGATCTCTTATTTTTTTTAAATAGTGTATAAAATAGTTTTTTCCCTTAACGTAAACGTATGCCCTACGTTGGGTACAGGCGCGGCTTTCCAGGAAGGCAATATACCCTTTTTCCCTGCCATTACCGGGTAGAAAAAAGGTTCAACAACAGTGGGCTAATGGGCTTAGTCCTTGTAGATTCCTTTGCTTATGTGGGTCTATGTGTGTATCTAGTCCGTGTCCATGTGCTGTGCACTATGCTAGTGTGTGTGGCTCCACATCGTTTGAAAAGTTCAGTTTTTTTTTCGGCCATTACGGTCTGTGATGGCTTTTAAGATCATAATCAGTGGCATTTATTTTCAAGCAGCTGGAAGGGGGCTGAGCAGACGGCAACATTTACGCATTGAACTGCGTTATTACATCCTTGATTTGTTTATAACAGGAAATTATTAAAGAAAATATATGCCAGGCAGCGAGAGAAAATCAACAGAAAATCAAATAACAAGCATACGCCCCCGCTTACATTCATTCAATCCCGTTTTTTTTTTTCCTCGCCGCGGCGCTCCTTTGACTGTGTCTGTGTCTGTGGGCGCTCAAATCGTTTGCTAATTTCCGCTTGCCGCGCACTCATCGCTGCTGACATTACAGATAGGATGTGGCAAGAAAAAGAAGAGGGTCTCTGCTTCAAGAGAAGCTGCTGGAGCGGGATCTCCAAACAACTGGCGGCAGAAAAAGCAGAGCACATTCCTTTGAATGTCCGCTTGCCCGGCTGTAGCAGGGGCAGTGCCAGTGGCACAGTGCCTCCGAGAAGGCATATGCCTTGGCATTTTATGCGTGGCATAGGCAAATATTGACATTTTAGCTTATGGCGCACGCACCACTAACTGGCGCCTGCCCCAGCCACAGCCACAGACACTGCCATGGACCCGTCCTTGGTTAAATTAAATTACAGAGCAATTCTTTCCGGCTGCTTTTTGGGCCCGATTTTCGTTCCCGTTATTGTCAGTGCTGCACGTATACCATTTGCGGTCCCTCAATGCTCCAGCCATGTGCAGTACGGCAGCCTCATTGGCATTTGTCATGCCTCCTCCTCCTCAGTCGAAACTTAAAGTCGGGGCCACAACTCGAACTTCATTTGAAGTTATATACATACCCATGGACATACCCATGCCACATGGGCCCCGATGGGACTGGAACTGGGAATGGGACTGGGACTGGGCTTATCCCCCTCGTTCATGATTTTATCGTGCCTGTCGCGTATTCCACGAACGGCAGGAATGGCTTCCGTTCATTCTCTGGCCGCATTCCAGGGCCCAGCCTCAGGGCCTCTTTTGTTTGGGGAACTTTTCGTGCTGCTCGCTCTGTCGGTTTGATTAAAATAAAGCCAAGTTTCTAAGCCCGGATTAGTGTCCGAATTATTATTATTTTTCCTTTTCCCTCTTTTTTTTTTGGGTGCAAAGGAACGCGTTCTCAGTCAATTGTTTGGCTTTCATTGGCTGTGTGGCTTCTTAGGCCAGTCAGCTGGCGTTTATTTATTTATTTTATTTTGGTTGTTCGTTGGATTTCCCTCCGTTGGTAACTGTTTCTTAAAGACTGCTCGCCTCTGGCTTATAGAATTTGCATTGCACACTGGCTGGAGGGCTGTCTGAAAAGTTTTTTATTGCATTCCATAAACTGCAGAAGATGGCAGATTCCATACCTACCCCTAACCCCACTCTCATCCTCACCTCCAGCCTTGCCACGGGCAGAGAGATGGACACACAGAGAGAGAGAGAGACAGAGTCTAGGGGCCGTTACTCACATTTGTTTTTGTGTTTTCTTATCGCATAAAGTACTTTCCCCCAAAAGTTTCAGCTCCAGATATGAGACGCTCACATGCGTAGGAATGCAACTCTGTGCATTAATGCAATAATGCAATAATGATATCATTATTTTTGTTGCCGCTGGCTCTGGCTCTGTTCTGGCCCCCTCTTTCTCGGGCCCCGTGCGAAAAGCGCTTCAAGATTTCGCACGCGTATTAACTTTCACTTGCCAGGAAACATAAACAAGCTTTAAGCCAGGCCAACAGGCAAGCGCAGGGTCGGAATCGGAGCTGTGTGGCCAGAGCCAATGGAAATTAAAACAGATTTGGTATTTATGAACCCACCACAAGCCTGGCTGCTGGCAAAGAAAATCAAAGCCGGCCAAATAAATTGAACAAAAAGTAAGTTGGCGAAGAAAGAGTGAGGCACCAAGAAAAACTCTTTTACAATTGACTGGAGTTCCGCTGATTGTAATTGAATTAAGAGCCTTCACGAAGAGAACCCAATGTGGACGATGACAACCATTTCCGTTGGCTCTCTGAAAGGGTCAAAGTTAATTTATTGCCAGAGTCTGCTTCTTCGATGGAATTGAGTAAATTCCGCACAAGTCCTGGACTTCCGCGGACTCTTGGACGAATCGTAACGTCAAATGGCGCCTAATTGGCAAAACAAGCGGAAAATCGCAAATTAAAACGGAATCTTTCCAAAGTCAAAGCTGGAAATAAACTTGTCTTTCCTCACTCTACCCCTCTCCATTCCCATTTTCGTTGCTTTAAGACAAATGAAACAAATTGCGCATACGCCTCCTCCAGCCGCTTTAGCCGCATTTCTTGCCCTGTGATTTGCCGTTAAAGGAAATGAAATGAAATACTGGCTCTTCTTCGTTTTACGCATTCTTACCCATGGCCTGGCGCCAATAGGGCAGGCAGGCAATTTCCCATGTGATTTACTTGGCCAGCTGCCAGCTGAAAGCCCTATCATCAACACCAGTCACAGGGGGTTGCCCATAATTAAAGGGTATTGGGGCTGCAGTTAATTTCATACGCTCGTGCCACAAGCAATCGCCGGATCGTTCGATAATATCGTATTTCTTTAGCAAAATTCCGCAAAAAGCGCTTGACATTTATGACAACATTTGCGCACACATGAACACCATAAATTAACTTCACGCAAAAACTTTCCCGGTTCCGGCAAAGGGTCTGGTCTGGGGGCGTAGGTCGGTGACGGTGCTGGTGACGCTGCCGGTGTCGGTGGCGGGACTGACTGTCATAACAATGTCAAAACTTAAATATTGACAATGCCATTGACAGGGACATCGACAGGGACATCGGTATCGAGGCTGCCGTGCACTGCTCTGTTTAGCCGCGCTCAGCTTTTATGGCCACGCATAATTTTTCCATATTTTCGGCTGTGTCAAAGTCACAGATTTTCACCAGAACAGAACCCTTTCACTCGGCTTTTGGCTTTTGGCTTTAGCTTTCGGCTTTTATGTGCAAATTGCGCGCAGTAAATAAAAATAAATGAGTATGAAAATTTTTTACTCCTATCAGCAGTATTTTTTTATTCGACTCGTTGGCACACATGTCGTGTGTGTAGCCGTAGCCGCTCTATCCTCCATGGTACCTCCTTCATAATAATCGTAATGAATGGCTTATCACGCCAGCTGGCGTTGTCACCATCGTCAGGGCCATTGCCATTGCCATTGGCATCGCTATCGCCGTAGTCTGGCGCCTCCTTTGTTGGTTCGATACACGGCCTGGGATTGGGAGTGGTCTGGTAGGAAGTGGTTAATAAACGAAAGAGTTATGCAGTTGGCAGAGGAATCTCTTCCAGCAATCGACACTCAACAGTCGACACTCGACTCGATTCGAAGCGACTCAACCACTCGCACGCCTCGACAATAAAATGAAATTTAGCAATTCAATTTAATGCGTTATTTGTCGTAAACTTCCACCGTGCTGGGCATATTGATTTACTTCCACTTAAGTGAAAAAAAAAACTGGAAAACACTGAAAAAGTGAGATAATTGCCAGTTGAGTCAGCAGCACACATGGGATCCGAACCCGGTGGCCGTATGAAGATTTATGGCCACGACGGAATCAAATACCAATTTCGCCATTCATTAAATTCAACTTTTGAGCGGCCGCTTTAAGGTTTTTGGGCCTTCGGCTTTATCGGCACGAGCCAGGAGCGAGATTCGGATCCGAATTCGGGACCGGATCGGGTCCTTGGCACTTTGTCGCATAAACATAAACACTTAAAAATTCAGCGGCGAAAAATAACAACACCAGCGAAGAAAATGGTGCTGAATTATTTTCATGTTGTTCTCTTTTTCGGCGAGCAGGCGGCATAATCCATTTTGAATAAAATTCCGAATGAACAGACACGGCAAAGGAGCCCCGAAGGAGGCAGAGACAGGGACAGAGTCGAAGTCGGAGACAGTTCAAAATCCTGCCGCATTCTTTGTTCTGTCGCCCGGCTTTTGCCTTTTTTCCCGGGTTCTCGTCGAAGATGGAGAGACACAAACACACTTAAAACATGAGCACGAAAAACATTTACATAAAATCGTCTTAAAGTATTTGCGCGCCTCATCGTCGCGGCAAAGAAAAAGAGGAGGAAAAAAACAAGGACTCGGATGCGCCTGTAGGCCAAATAAATTACACAAAATGTCGTCGACCCACCCTTGCCCGTTTTGTGGGCCATTTTATGCTATTAACCATAAAGTGAAGTGGGCCGTGCCACAGGAAAAGGTCCAGTCCAGCGAGAAATTATAGAAGTTGCATTTATTTGCCCGAAACATGAATAAGTTTTAATTTGCTTTTCGCTCTTGATGCAGTGCCCCATAATCGCGCACTAAATGCAAACATAATTACCCCAGAGCCGGAATAAACTCTCGTTTGTGCAATCCAATTGAATTTACCAGCTGAAATTGCATTGCGTAAATGAATTTGTAGTTTTAATTCGCTGGGCCTCCTCCGACAGAGGCTGGAATGGGCCTGGAACTGGGTCTGCAGCTAGGGGAAAACTTTCAAATCAACTTTATCACCCGGCAGCGCACATGTCGTTGGGGAGCAGCACTCGGCCGCCAGAGAAATCAAAAAGTTTAAAATTAAATGAGACAGACACAAAGGGAGACAGAGCACACAGACGGAGCAGGGGGACCATTGACAGGACTTTGTCATAATAGTAGTACACGACCAGTACATCTCTGGCTCCGGTTTCGGCCGACTCTCAAGTATCATTGGCTCAATGGGGGGCAAATTTAATTTCGCATACATGAGTTTAATTCTCAACATTCATAAATCCCGGCCAAAGCCCGAGATGATTCATGTACTCGTAGACTCGGACCGGCAGGGGCACTGACTGGTGCTGGTGCTCTGCATCCCCCTCTGCTAATTATGCAAAAGTTTTTGCTGTTTCAGTCTCGTACTTTTTATTGCCGGGCCGGGGCTACTCCCTTGGGTCAATTTTAATTACGCTCATTTTGAGCCTTTTAATGGAAATGAGAAAAAACAGCAACGTGGGGGAAAAGAACAGAAGAGAACAAAACATAAATATGGCCAAAAATGGAATTGAAGAAATTTTAAATTAAAAACAACAAGCCGTAAAGCAGGGCGTGTCAAATTTGACAGCGGCAACGAAGTGAAAATTGCCGGAGCATAATTGAGACGGCAAAGGGAGTGGCAGCCGCAGACCCTTTCCCCAATTTTTTACTTTTGTGCATAATTAAAAGTATGCACATTGACATTTGCGGAAGAGCCATGTTATAAATATTTATTTTCTGGCTTTTTAGCATTTTTAAAAATTCCGTTGGCACTTGTTTCTGTGACCCTGGTTAAGCCTTCGAGTTGTGCATCTCATATCATCTCATTTGGAATGCCACCAGCCAAAACATTCTCTTCTGCAGGATGCCATCTAATTTTGCATTCCAAAGGGAAAGGGAAAGTCCTTGGTGCTCTCCTCTGATCCATCTCTGGCTCTTATTTTTCCAGAGTGTATAATCGTCAATCATCATAATTCTGGCACTTTGCCGCGCACGTTACGCATACGCCCCCATGTCGATGGCTCATTTTTCCAAATGAAGCGCATTTTACAGTTCCCTTTAATGTGGGCCATAAAAGCACGAGTCAGGGAACCGCCATTGCCTTTGCCTTTGCCTTTGTCTTTCATTAACACGCAGACAATGAAGACGGATGACAGTGTGAAGAGGGTTAAGGAGAACAGAAAGCAGCGGCTGTCGAGAGGAGAGGATGAAAGTGGAGTCAGAAAAGAAGAAAGAGTCTGAGACGAAAATGGAGTCTGAGCAAAAGATGCCGAATGAAGTATAAAATTGAGTCTGAGACAATGGTGGTGGTGGCTCAGCATCAGCCCGCCGCCTTGCACTCATTTGCGCTCTGTCTGCTGCCGGCTCTGTCGGCGCCGAAGCTTCGAAGCTCTTCGACCACGATAAATCCTGTGCAGCTTCGTCTCTCCTCCTTTCGATTCGCTCGGTTCCACACTGCTGCCATTTTTATTTCATTTGGCATTATGAAATTAGTAAATGCCAGGCCATTGTTGCTGCTGCAAGGAATTTCAGGCCATCAAGAAAAAGGCAGGCAGCCCACATACAGGCCCTGCTGCCTTGTTGTTGGGAAAGAACGTTAAAATATGATTTGGTATTATGGCCAGGGCATGCCGCATGTAGCTTTCCCATTTGTTATCCTTGTTACGGATGCGAGCGTGCCACGAAAGGGACTGTGCAGAAAATTAAGTGCGTCCCATCAATGGAATTTTGATTGCAAATAAGAAAATGTTTGTGACGAATCCTATCTTACGACTCTGATCGATGGCAACAAGTGGGTAGATCGTAGATCGACTTCTAATACCGCAGCAAACGCGAAATCCCAACAGCTTGGAAATGAGTCTCATGTTGAATGATTGCCAAATGAAATCTAGCGACCATCTGTGGCAGCCACTCCTTGATGCTGTGATTGTATCCGCATTGCCGGCATCGGCATATGCTATGCGTCAGGCCCATGCTGATCATAAACTTGCCACACGCTTACACAACTCTTCACAGGAGCAAATAAATAAGGCAATAAGAGAACCAAAGAAAAAGAAGCAAAGTAAACCCAACCTAACCCAATCCTCTTTGCAGCACCTACTCGTGCAACCTATGCTTGCCACTCTTTCGAGTCTGCCAGGCAGCAGGCACCAGGCAAGAGAAGGAGAAGAAGCAGGAGGCACAGCACACATATCATTTGTCTGTCTGTCTGACTGCCTCTCCATGTGTCCTTGTGTCCTTGTGGGTCTTTCTCTCATTGCTGCTGTAGTTGTTGCTGTTGTAGTTGTTGATTGTAGTTTGTTGCCGCCTCCGTTGTCGTGTTTGTGGTTACACTTTGCGTGCTGTGCACTTCCCCTGAACCCACACGGCGTATACGTTTTTTCCAGACCTTTGCATGCGGTCGACCCTTGCCGTGTCTGCCAGAGCTCCTCTGTGTGTGTCTCTCTCTGTGTGCGTTGGCCTATTGTGCTAATAGGCAACACTATCGTATTTTAACAGCTTTTATTTACATGTGTGCTCGCACACGAATAAAGAACAACAGAAGTAAAACGATTGCTTCGGAAGCCGCAGCTTTAAATACCCTAGCAAATTGACTTTTTAGCAGCTAATATTGATCAAATTTAATAATTTCCTATCTGACACGACCAATCATTTCCGCCCATTGTGAACTATTGCTATTGCTCCGAACGATGGCATTTGGAAGCATGAGTAGTATGTGCGAATGGAACTCATTCGTGCCGATTAGCAAGCTGTTCAATGGTTCTGGTGGTGTTTCAATTTCAGGTAGTTGCACTTTTTCTGATGCGTACATCTGACATCATACTATCTGACTCATGTTTGAATGGCACCAAGCAGCACTTTCGGATGAGCGGAATATTCAAAATTTGGCTCGTACTCGAATGCGAGACGTAGGAACGAAGCGGATGAAAATGCTTTATATACTTGTTGGCATTGTCGGCTGTTTACAACTGTCGTTGCTGATTCCGTTCATCTCGTGCCTCTTGCGATTGAGATGGTATGCCAAGGTGTCACAGTTATGAAACACGATTAAAAAATAATGTGTGTGGTGGTAGGAAGGTGAAAAATAGTTAGTAACCTATTCGCAAAGGTTGGTAAATATACATTCGTATTGAACTGCAGTTATTAACATCAGCACTTGTTCACAGAAGTTCTTCAATTATTGTGGCTAGCAAAAGGATGGGTCTCTGACGTTGGAAGGGTATACAAATTATTTGTGTGGTAAACTCCTCTTTAAGCTGCAGTTGCAGTCGCCTTTAAGCGGATGAAGTTCACTTTATGAATTATAAGGGACCCGTCTGTCGTCTGTCGTCTGTCAGCCAGTCAGTCATTCCAGTCACCCACTTATCCACATGTCAGGAGGGGAAGGCAGGGCAGCGCCTCTGCTCTGGCTATGGTCTGGTCCTGGTCCCTGCATGATTGGCATTTTCGAGCATCGCACGACCCCTTGCCCTCTCTCCTTGTCAGCAGCGTCCTTTGTTAACACATTTCCATCGTTTTTCGATCCTTATTTTGTGCACACACTGATAAAAATGGCGAAATGACAGGTTTTATAATTGGCGATAAAATGCCATTAACAAGGGACATTGTAAGTCCTGTCTGGTGATGGTCCGGGATGTCCGGGATGGTCACGTGTGGGGTCCGCCACCTGCACGGCAAATTTTGAATGGCATGCCACCATAACACTCGATCTCAAAGAATCCACATCGGCTGCAGCTGCTCCTGCCTCTTAAAGCGCGGTGCTGTGCCCTTAAATTTCCCATTTGTATGACAAGGTCGAATAAAATGATGAGTAATAAATTTCCTTTTCGGGCTGTTAAGCATGTGAAGTCAATAAAATTTTTAATAGCCAGCACACAGCACTCGACTCGCAGCTACCCCTTAATAACTGCGAGTGGAAGTTGTGACCGTTTCCGCTCGAGAGCGAGTGAGTGATTTTCCAAGACGTAGCGCGCAAGTTTCCGTTTGATACGGATGGAGGATGGCGGAGTATACATTCGCAGAGGCGCCCCGGTGGAAATGGCAAGTAACGGAGCTTCCTGCGAACGGAACGGGCGCTAGTAAACTGTAATAAGCACTAAAACGTAAAATGCCGTTGCACTGACTCAGCTTGCCCCCCTGGCCATCCCTTTGCCTTGGCCATTTGACTGACAAATGTGGCCAAGGAAATGGCAAGGAAATTAAAACAAATATAAAATGCTAGCAACTAGGCAGACGCTTCCCCCCGCCACCCGCTCACAACAGGACGACTGTGGACAAACTTGCGCGGCAAATGAAAATAAATATGAGGCTAACTTTCTCCACGCTCCATGCTGGATGCTAGATGGAGGATGGAGGATGGAGGGAGGGATTCTCAGCGCCCGGATGGACGTGGACTCCGCTCTGTTGCGCCAGTCATTTGCCATAAAAGTCAACAACTTTTCCTGGCGCAACGCTGATAAAGGCCAGCCCCAGCCCCTGACAGCAGGGCTTCCTCTGCTCCTTCCAGCCACCCATTTATTTCGATTGAATTACGCGTAATCGCTGCCAGTGCTTAAAAATTAAATTACAATTTTATTTACTTGAGCAGGGAGCAGGCTTCGAGACACCTTCAAATTATCTGAGCCATTCCAGGGGGAATAATGTACCGCAGCAGTGATAAGAAATCGATTTGTCTCCGGGACGTGCGGCACCAATTGGCACATAAACAGAGGCCCCAAGCCGCGAGGGCATAAATCAGGTAACGACTCACACACATGCAAAACAGGAGAGACAATCACCTGCCTTTCTGTCTGTGTGCATGTGTGGATGGGTGTCGCATTTAAGTGTATTACAGCTTTTCCTCCTGTGAGTTGTTTCGAATTAAATCCGCAACAAAATACTCAAAGCCTTTGTTTCAAATGTGCGGTACTCTGATTTGGTTTTAGTCGAAAGACAGCTAAGTAATTGAAACGAGTTTCGACAAGAAGAAGCCTACCTCTGGCAAAAGAATTAGCAGCACTCGGGGTCGGGTCTACCCGACCATAACATACCCCCAAAATTAACTAATTATATATGAACTATTTGAGGCAGAGTAGAAAAGAAATGGTAATTCCATCAAAGAGATTTTGCTTTCACAAAAATATTTACAGTTTATTCTTAGATCATCCAACATCCAGGCTAAATACGTACATTTTTACAAGTATAATATACCCTTGTACCCTACGAATACAATAATACAATACAATACAACTAAGAGCGTACTGTTTATTCGTACCCCAAAGCGAGGCAGAATAATGTTGCAGGTGTGTATGCGCTGTTGATTTATTCACCATTTACAAGTAAATCCCCGGCTGAAATATAATTTTCGTGTGTTTATTTTGGAACGAATTTAACGGAATCGATTGAGCGATGACAACAGCAGACGCGAGATCTGTCTTTATTTGGTTCTTGGGAACCAGACCCGTTTCCCAACGAAATCCCACTGTCTTTTAGTCAGAGGAAAGCAATGATGAATGCTCTGCCTGACTGCCTTTTCGTGTGTATGCTTTTCCAGTCGTTGCCGGCTTTTCTATGGCTTTGTCTGCGCTTTCCCCAGAAGGTTCTCCTATTCCTCCATCTGGTCTGGGGTCTCTACGGCAATGTTTTCGCTTCAGTTGCAAGTCGAATATTTTCAGCGATTGCCTCAGAAGCCGCAGAGTAAACAAGCGCTTTCACATTAACTTTCACTCATTCTGTGTGTGTGTGTGTCAGTGTGCTTGGAAGAGTACTTTCTCTCTCTCTCTCTCTCTTGGCTGTGGCACACAACTTTAACGCTTCATTTCACTTTATTTCGACTGCGATTTCAATTTAAATTCCATGATTTTCCATTTCCCCTTAGCCGGTTGCCCACTGCCTGCTGCTGCTACTTGAATATCTTTTACTTTGACTTCGCTGTGGCTTTTCTGATTTGCCTCTGCCTCTGTATCCTCTTGTGGATCTGCCTCATAAGAAACGCTCATGAAAATGAGTGGATTTTGGTGATTTTAATTTTTAATTTAGGATTTTGGGCTTTCAATTGATTAGCACAAGTTTCGCATCGGTTCCGTTCCTCTGCACTGGCTCTTTCATTAATTAAAAATGCAACAGAAAATGGCAGGAAAACCGCCAATTAAAAGGCTTACAAGATGACTTTAAAATTTATGGGAATTATGCTGCGTGCGGTGACCTTTCCTTTTCAGATGGGTATTCTACGCGTATATTCTTCGCTGCGAATCGTCGAAGGAGAATGCCAAGCAAGGGAACGTTTTAATTAACTTTTGTTTGCCTTTGCCTAAAAGTTTCCAACGAAATATTTTGAATTTTCCCCCACAGAATATTCTTAAAGCGGCCCCAACAATGCTTTTCCCCATGCAAGACGTGCCTCCATCTGGAGCTGAGACTGGGATTGGGTCTGAGGCGGATGCAGGTCCTGATTTTTGGTTGCCTTGCATTGTACAGGGCCTCTGCCAACACTACGCATTAAAATAGATTGCTGTTTACTTTCAATTTAGTTGCCCACCATCTCAATCTCAATCCTTTGCAGTCGTCGGGGAGGTTGCAGATGCGTAGTACGTCCCTCGACAAATATTTGGCTTTTATTAAAATTTTCTGTGCCACTTCGCGGTGTGGCGCACACCAACAGTGGCAAGGAAAGTGGCAGGAGCAAGAGCGGTGCCAGGACCAGTGGCTTGCCTGATGACTCGACTCAGTGTCGACTGATGCGATTGCATACCTGTCACCGAAGAGCGACTTGGCTGGGGGGAAAAAAATATTAACTGACATATTTCACTGGCATGCGCGTCAAATAACTAAAGCTGTCAGTGGGCTCCGACCTCCCCGGGCTCCGGCCACTTGCAAATTCCCCAAAGCTGCACGAAAAAATGCATAAAAAGAAGCAGCAAAGCGCATTGTTTCGCACAAGAGCGGGGGAATGTCAGTCGGTTCGGGGACCAGGAGCAGGAGCAGCGCCAGAACGATGACGATGACAGTGAGTGCCACTGCCAACTATGCGAGTGGAAGTTTGACATTTTTTTTGTACTTCCTTCGGTTGGAATTTTTTTATTCGGAATTTATTTCATTAGCTTAATGCCCAAAGTGGAATTTCAGAGCTTTGGCAAAGTTGTGCCATAGTTAATGAGGAGCACAGAGCGCGGCTGCCCATCATCATCATCATCAGCATCGTCGAAGCGGATGAGTGTCAGGCTTGGGGCTTGACCAGGTGAAAAGTTCACCTCTGTAATGTACTAACTTGGCTTGCTTTCTACTCGTTGATGCCGGTTCTTGTCCTTCTATACGTACAGTCCTCCCTGCCTGCACATTCTCGAGCAATCAAATTCATTACGCTGCGGAAATACGCAAAGTTGGCAGCGCGTGAGAGAGCAAGAAGTGGAAGTGGAAGCCGTACCACTACCACTATGCTGGGGTATTAGTGGTTGCTCCTGGCGTTGAGAGGCCATTATCGCAGCAGCAACGCGACGGGATGGGACGAAACGACAGCCCCATAAAGAGATGCGGCCAGCATGCGACCATAAATGGCTTTTGGTTGGGGCCTGAGTCTGGGTCTGGGTCGGGGTCTGGGTTTCGGTTTGAGTCTGAGTTTGCCTGCAAACAACATGACAGTGACAAGCTGTTCCAGCTCCTGCAGAATCTCCTGCTCCTGTTGCTGCTCCCGCTCTTGCAGCAGCTCCAGTTGGTGCCACACTGTGGCAGCCACAACATAGATAAACAAGCGTCTGTTGCTGCTGCTGTCATAGCCGCATATATCGCTCATAAACGCCGCCATAAAAGTGACTCAAACAAACAGCCCCAAACAAATATGTGATAAAAACGGCCCAGAAACTACAGCCAGTTTAATGCTCTATTGGATTTGACTAAGTAAAAACTTTCGTCACTGCCATACATACTCGTAAAACGGCGGCAACTCTCCCTTAATATAGTGTCTTACATGTTTTATTTATTTGCCAGGAGACAACTTATTTCAAAATCCATTTTTTGTATTTTTTTATCGACAGAAACAGAAAGAGAAACAGAAACATACAATAGAAGCAACTATGTATCTTGTGGTGGGTTCACGTGTCGTATGCATATTCGTAGGGCAAGTTTGCTATGCTGTTGCCACAGTTTGTCGGTGCTTTGGGCCTGGTCTAATTCTCGACGCTTCCGCTAATTAAACGCAGCAGTAGCAGCCAAACCGAGCAGATTATTGCATTTGTTGCTCTGCCATCCGTTTTGTAGTGCTCTCTCTCTGTCCTGTCCTCTCTGTGTGTCCGTTGATAAACGTTTAGCGTCATTAAAAAGGCAACAACAAGGACAACGAACGGCACAAGGACCAAAACGGGATCCCCATCAATGTTGGCCCACTGAGACGAAGGCAGAGACAGATAGAGAAAGAGAAAGAGATGCCGCCGGCACTTCTCGTGCATTTCACTTGTGTCTCTCTTCCTTTTGGGCCCCGGCCAGGCTAGATGAAAAGAGTCCTGCCGGCCCGCAGCAACTTTCGCCAAGTTGCAAGTTGCCAGTGCCATTCTCCCAGTTCTCACGCAGGATGCACGCTTTTTGTTCTAGTTATAACTGTTGTTGCTGCTTCTGCTTTTGCTGCTGCTTCTGGCTACCATTGTTATCACAGCCCCGTTGAAAAACCAGCAACAACAGAGGAACATATCAGCAGAACAGCCGAAGAAACTAGGCTACGTCGTCGCTAGGTCCTGTTCAAATTAAACTCAAAATCCTGTCCTGCCGGCTTGTCTCGCCGGGTCTGCATCCCATCCCCTGCCCATTGGCCTTTCCTTCAGTTGTCAAACAAGGTTTTGAGCCCAAGTGGCAGCACTTTTTCTAGCACAGTCCCCCAAACCATCCGAGCCATCCCTGCCATCCTTTCCATCCCTACCATCCCAACCCACACCATTTTTTATGCCATCTCAGCCCATTGCTTGTCTGCAAATGTTGTAATTAAACTTAAAGAATTCTGCTGTGGGTAAAGTTTGGTAGCTGTTTCCCAGCTGGAGAGGAATGAATGAAACAAAAATATTACAAATACATCTCGAAGCCATAGATACCCCTTAACAGCTATTCGATGTCCTATGATACCAGTCGTAATTGTACATTCTACTAAAATGGTCATGGTCCCAAGACTACAAGTAAGCGGTACGCAGTCCAATCTTGGAGATCAATTATTATTACTATCAATGAAACTTGCAAGACCTGCTGTATCCTGCGTTGACCTATCAGTCAGTCCAGCCCTCGAATCTGAACTGGCTGTTCTGTTTGTCAGTTTTTTCTCGCAGGGAAATCATTATACTCTGCTGTCAGGGTATACAAATACTCGTAAACAAAAACCCAGAACAGGGACCGGGGGGACACAGAGCTGGCGGGCCAATCGATAGCTCTTTAACTTTGGCACTGATGGGTTAAGCTTGCGCCTAATGGCCGCCTAAGTTGACACAGCCAGTCCGGAATAATGGCATCAGAAGAAAAAAAATGCTACGAGGAAGGAGGCAAAAGTTTTATGTTGATTTATTAAATTAATTGCTACCTCATGGCTTGATGAAAGAGGAGTACGCGTGTGGGTTAACTTTTATTTGTGTTTAATTTAATTTATACGGAATGTGCTGGAGCTCTTCCTCCCGACCTACCGACAGACCAAGAGACCGACAGACCTTTATGTCTGCGGGTGGCAAGTGGAGAAGTAAATCTGATTCGGTTGAAGCACTAGAGAAATAATATTAAAACGTAAACTACATATGCTCGTATAAAATTATATTTCCCCATAAACGGTTTCCTTTTCTATCGGGGTATATGCTGGAATATGAAGATGGAAAACATGATTTATGCACAGACTGCACGCCATGCTCAAAAGATGAGCATCCGAGCTGGGGCAGGACGAAATGAATAGAAGTGCTACGTGTTGCTGTTCCACACAATTTCCGGGGAAACAGCCAAAGCCCACCCCCAGGTGCTCCTTTTTTCCTGGATTCTCCCCCTTGACAGCGCACACTTTATCACTCAGCCAGGAGCAGAGCATCGCATCACATTTCGCAGACATTTTGCAGTTGATTTAATGTCACCCGCAGGCAGGAGTGCGGCCTAGAAGTTTTCTCAGCTTTTCCCAGCTCCCAGCTCCTAGTTCCCAGTCGCCAGATCTCCTTCCAGCCACCCGTTCCGGGTTCGATTTGTTGCGTTTCCCAATTTTCCTGCAGCTAATGGCGTTACAATTTGCCATTGTTATTCTAGGTGTTGTGCGCGGTGATCTCCCCCTTCTGCGAGGGTCGAGGAAAAATGACTCCACAAAACCCTACGGTGCAAAATGCTCATTTATTTCCCGAAAGGGGGGACGGGAGCCTCTTAGGGGGAACTTAACTGCTGCTGATGTTGCTGCCGGAATATGTTGCACGTTAAGCGTTCGCCTCGGAATTTATTGCTGGGCGGCTGCGTGGTTGACTGTCAACCCATAAAAACTTCGACTCCCCCCTTTTCCCGGCTCAGCTTGGGTGGGAATGTTCTTGGAGAGGGGTTGGAGTTGCTGAAGAGTTGGTATCCTTTGCTATGCGCTGAGGAGTTCTGGGGCTGGGGTCTGCGGTTCTTGGGTCTGGTCGTTTATTGCATTTACAGTTACTTAATTCTTTTGCATGAACTTGCCACAAACTCCCCCTCTTTGTTGCAGGTGAGTGAGCTCTGGAGATTTTTGTTGTGTCACCTGGGTGAAGTGTAGGCCAGCCAGCCAGTCAGGTGGTAAAAACATTTTGATCGTTCCAAACTTTTTGAACGACTTTAAATGGCGTTCGCAAATTACAGCTCAGCATTTTTGGCAGCATATTGTTGGTGTCTTTATTGTCGTGGATGTGGATGCCACCGCCGTCGATGTTGCGCTTTGATTGTATTTTGAGTGACGGGTACCGCAAAAAAGCTTTTAAGTCATTAATTTCATTTTGAGAGCCAGCCATCCAGCCATTCTCAAAGGATTTTCAAGTGTACACTTTTTGGGTTGGCTGATTGAAGGGAGGAGGTGGCCCATTAGCAGAGCTTACAGTCGGCTAGGAAAGTGTGTGTACCAAACGTAACACAAATGTTCATCCATTACAGCCAACAGCCAACAGCCAGCAGCAACAGAAACGAAATGAAGTTGCTCGAGGGTGCGTGAAAATGTCGGGCGAATATAAATACACTAATAACAGAGATTTATGTATGGGACCTCAAATGAAAAGCAAACATTTAAAACGGGGAAAATGCTTTCCACAGTAGTCCACATATAAGAAGCGGGGAGTGCTGTGTGTCTGTGTGTGGGCACGGCTATCAGAACACACAATCTGCATTCAAATGAATCAAATAAATTAGTTTGGCCACTTTTTGAGGCCAGAAACCAAATGGAAACAGCACTGCGAATGGGGAATTTTTGTATGACACACTCAAAAAGGGCATGGGGCCGCGTGGGAGGGAGGAACTGTTGCTTTTCCTCTGCATTATTTGATTAAAATAATTTCCACTTAACTTCTTACTCTACTCAATCTTTGGGCTCCTACGGATGTCTCTTTTTGGTTTTTATCACTGAGCCAGCAGCAAAGGTCACAAAAAGGCAATGTAATTAAGAGAGAGCCCACACACACACACATATATGCCTCTAGAACTATCCCAGAATCCTAGAAACTATCCTAGAATTAGTGGGGGTTAAAAGAAGAAAAAAGAAAAGTCAAAGCCCGAATGGAAGTTAAAGAAGAACATGAAAGAAGATTACTACCCACGGCATCCGAATAGTTGAATACCCTTACTGGGAAAGACTTGTTCTTCGGCCGATCGTTTCTTTAGCCAATCAATAGAATACTTACTTACTATCGTCCCTATTTCTTAATATTTTGCGTTGCAAAAATAATAATACCCTTTGCAAGAGTATAAGGAGCATATACCCAAGCATACAGGACGCCCAACATGAATGACTTTTAGCATAAATTGTTAGCATTGATTGTCGCTCTGTGTGGATGTGGATGAGACTGTGTTGCGAGAGGGTGTGTGTGTGTATGTGTGTGGGGCGCGTGAAAAATATGCCAAAGGAGATTCTCCGGCATTCGCCCTACACTCCAAATGAAGTGGCCCCAGTGTCTGGGTCTCTGGGTCTCTGTTCTGACAGTAAGATTTACAATGTGGCCACGCAGGCACGCATGTGTACGACAGAGATCGCAAGAGTGTGAGCGAAAGAGACGGATGACTGGTAATAGAAAGAGATAGAAGCAGGTTATAAATGTCTAGGTGGCGCCATTTGGCTGTGAGCTAAGCAAACTGGAAATAAGGTTACAGCAACCAGAAAGTGGAAGGAATCGTTGGGATGGTTAGGACAGCTGGGGATTGGCCACGGGGGGCGGGTGGGGGGCAACGGAAATGAAACAAGGGTTCGCAAATTGTATTGTTTTTGTGTAAATTAGTTCACTTTGTGCGTGTATGAGTGTATGCGTGTGTGAGTGTATGAGTGTATGTGTGGTGCAGCAACTAGAGCTCACTCGCAGGACGACGACGTGTTTGGACCTTTTAATTTGCATGTTTTATGTTCACTTCATGAGATTTTAGCTGGAGTTTTGGGGCAGGGTCGGTGTCGGGCCTGGCGGTCCTGCGGTTAGGGTTTTAGCATAAAATATTCAACCGGCCACATGTGTCTGAGTGTTTCTGCCTCTATATGTATGTATATATGTATGTATGTGTGTGCCATAAAGTTTAGCTGTGATCATAATTTATCGTTGTGCTTGTGTGTGTACACCGGAACCAGAACCAAAACCGAGTTTCAATTTGACTTTTGCCTACGGCAAATGCCAACAACCTCAATTCTCTTAACATTTTCTTTTCCCTTTGTTGGTGTGGTTATTTATTCACATGGCTCAGTGAAACCACTCTAATCAGTCCGCAGCCGCTCATCTGGCCTGGAAACTAAGTTCTCCCCGCCCCCTGCTGATGGCACATAAGCCGGAGTCCGAGCCCCGCCCGGGCTCATTTCCGTGTAAGCCAAATGGCAGTAGTTATAAGCCGGCAACACGCACGCGCTTAATGACGAGCCAGCCAGTCCGTTGGTCAGTGAGTCGATTTTATTTATGGACACATTTTATGACACTTTCAGCGTGGGCCAATGGGGGCTAACGGGGCGCCGGCATGCAAAGCCAATGGGCCTAAAGGCTTTAAGTACGGAGGATTCTGTTTGTTCCAACAGTTTCCCGTCATGGATCACGTCCTGGCCGGGCTCCAACGTCTAGTAATTACAAAATCGTCAACACAAGAATTTGAATCTCGCAGCAGCCACAAACATTTCAATTATTTAGCTGCAGGACAGAACAGAGAGATATATTCCAATTGTAGTTATATATTATAGTCGAATTGTGTACGTGCTGCCGCATGAAAAGAAATATGCGTTGTGGCAGGGCAGGAGCTGGCAAGCACATGTTAAACTCTTTACACGGACATAAACAGCGAGCGGGAATACGTGCGTGGAATCCATACGCCGGACGAGTAATGGAAGCCACAAATACGGACACAGAGAGCAGAACTCTTTTGGGGGAATTGATGAAAGCATAAAGACGGATCTGTCGATAGGACTCGTGTCACATACCCGAGACGAGCATATTACTTATGTACACTGTACGTATGTGGCCCTGGCTTTTGTCCGTGTTTGTCAGCGAGACAGAGAGCGGTTCAGATTCACCGTCTTGTTTGCCCTAGGAGAGTTCCCCCCATGGATTGTGGCAAGCAATCACATGGAAAATGCAGCAGCATTCCCCACATCTCCTTGACATTTTGCGCGAGTGCAACTGAAGCTGAACCGTGAACCAACCAAAGCAGAACCAACAGCCAAGAACAAGAGAGTATGCTAAAAAAAAGAATGGAGAAGAGATAGAGTAGAATAGCAGGGACAGGACGTGGCTGGAGAAGAAAAGATGATACCGTCTCTTGGCTGGCTCTTAGCTTCAACGACTGTCAGCGGAAATTGCTGTCATTGTGCCAGAGACAGAGACAGGAACGGGGACGGGGAAACCTACACGAGCACCGACTGGGATGGATGGATGGACACTTCCAATTCCCGCCATAAATCTGGAAATGAAATAAGTGTGTACTGTTGTATATTTGACATTTGGTCACTCACAATCGCCCCGACGCTGAACGAGTGTCGGTGTTGGCGTCTGTCTCTTTTCGGTTTGTTCTGTTGTTTGTTTGTTTGCGTACGTGGTCAGCACACACATACATACGCCCAACACATACATAGACAACTGATACACGAACAGTGGTGGAGACAATCTCATCCTCTCTACTACATAGCCATTCAGCCATGCCCGAAGTGCGGGCAGACGTACAAGTACGAGTATGTATGAGTAAGACAGATACGACCAAAATGGGAATAAATGAGATATTACCAATTTGTATTGAATGCCTTAAACGACATAATGGAGTGGCTTACAAGGAACCCATCCCCTCTCCCCTTTCTGCCTCTCACCCTCACGATGGCTGGGCAAACACATTTAGGAAACCGAAGCCAGTGGAGCAAATACTCGCCAGTCATTTACCGTTTCAAAGGCGTTGCCAAATGCCAAAGCAATTATCAAGCATATGCCGTGTGGGAATGCCAATGCCAGCAGCGACGTGTAGGACCAAAGCAAGGCAAACCAAAGCGAAAGCGAAAAGAAATACTCGTAATAAAAAAGCGAGCAACACCCAGCGGATCAGCCAGGGGACACATAAACGGGAAAAATATGTCAAAACAACGTTTTCCATTTCCACATCCACACCGACATCCACATCGCCCGAAAATGGACAAAGCATGTGCACCCTGCCAGTCAGGTCCTTTATGGCACGAATTAAATGGACTACAAAACAACAAAAGACCAAGGAAAAGGCAGAATCAGAGGCAGAAGGAAAAACAAAGCAACGCGCGGAAAATCGTAACCCATGAGGCGGAGGAGTAGGAGTGCACAAATTCGTACACAAATTGTAAAGAAATAAAATTTTAGTATGCGCATATTGATTTTATGATCAGACATAGCTACGCATAGGACTGGGGCATAGGACTAAGATCCAGCAGAAAGGGATCCCCATCCACCCAGGGCAGATACATTTATAAAACTGCAAAGCAATCACGAGTGTGCCAGGCACCAGGAAAATAAAACCCAGGACCTAGTCCCCAGTCTGGGGCCGCAGTCGGCACCCAACTCTGGCCATGGCCAACAGCAGTAAAGTATCTTCTGGCCATACGTTTCGAAATTTTCGTAATAAATTTCAGTGCTGGCGGAACGCATTGCTGTCGCTGGTTTTTGCTCTGGTTCGGCCTTTGTATTTGTGAAATTATGTCGAAACATTTGCTCTGATTTTCATCGGTAGTGTCTCTGTAAATATGTTCGCTTTGTCCTTTGAAATTTTCTGCCTAATGCAAAATTGATTGGAGCCGAAAAAATGTGTACCATAAATATTGATGCTTACGCTTGATTGCATTTTTGAAGTGTCAGCCAACTGACCAGACCAGACCAGACCACACCAGGCTCTTCCTGAGGCGTTTGTGTGACTGGACTTGTCTGTCCATAAAGAGGAGCCTCTAGCAGCCAGCGAAACTTTTAATCTCATTTTTCACATTATACGCTTCGCAAAGAAATTCTGCTTAAAGCCGCTAAACCTGCTAAACCCTCTGATTCCGGCCCCGCCAGCCAGCAAGGCAAAGCAAAGCTCAGCCAGGGAGAAAGCCAAACAAACGAGCAACAATGAAACAAATACTTCAGACCAGACACACACACAGCAGGCCCAATAAAAAGAACACCAAATAGCCGTCCCCTGGAAAGTAGGCAACGTCTGTAACCGAAACCGAAATCGAGATGAGCCGCAGAGCAGAAGATGCCACAGAAGATGCCAATATATAGAGCAAAAAGCAGCAGCTTTCTCTTACCCCTGCGTCTAAAGCGGCTGCGGCGGCTGTCCCAAATGTATGCCACAAAATATTGTTTACAAATCTCTTCAGCAACGCCCACAAATTTGTATGCGGGGCATTGTTATCCCTGTTGTTCGTCTGTCATGCGGGTCAGAGGTTGTAGATTTCAATATTTACTCATGGCCGCCCCCCCTTACAAAACTTTCTGCTGAGCCTGCTGCCTGAAGATGCCTTAAAGTTTCCTCATCTCTTGATTAAATTAGATGCCGCAAGAGGGCAAGAGGGCACTGGCTCTTGGTTTTTTTTCTGCTGACATGCGAGTACAATTAATGAAAACTTTCTGACCAGCCACACCCCGCACATAAATCGCCGGACCTCTCGTCCCCAGTCGGGGCACAAGACCAGGACTGCCATAAACTAAAGTAGAAACCAAGCAGGAAGATGACGCCTCGGAACCATGGCACTTGTTCAGCGGGGCACTTTGGGGACGCATTCGCACACACACACAAAGATCCGCTTAAGACTCAGCTTCCGTATTCGCATCCGCTTTCTCTATAAATCTGTGTATGTCTTCGTGTGTGTGTGTGAGTGCGTGCGTGTGGTAAGAGAGCAATAATTATGTCACATTTTGAGTAAATCGATGCCAAGATCCACAGCTGACGCACATTGTCACAGTAACTTGAACTTTAACTCGACTTTAAATGCGGCGCCAGGCGCAAAAAGGGGACAAAAAAGGAGCGAACTTTTCGCTTGACTTAAGCAGCAACAACGACCGCCATTATTGTCCTTTAAATGACATTTGCCATAGCTGCAGCCGACGTCGACAGATGCCGAACGTTTCCTCTCTGCCCCGACACGGCAGAACAAGGAAAAAACACAGCGAAGGAAAAGCTTTGCGGAAAAGTGTGAAATAAGAAACTAAATCGCATGTCGTCTGCTGTTGTCTGCTATCTGCCGTCCGCTCTGGACCCTTTGTCGGTCAAAGCATTGGGAAATTTAAAGCTTTTCCGTCTTATGTGTGGTGGCAAAGAGAGCTGTGGAAAATGGTACGAAAAATGGAACGAAAAATGGTGTCTGGTGGCTGACGATTCCATCCGGGGTCGCAGAGCTGCTGCCTGCCCCAGGGTAGCATTTAATTACGCTCGTGTTGCTTGTAATGAGGCAAATTGCTTTTTGCTGTCAATTAAAGGAAAGTTTTAGCCAGGGCCTCCGACTCCCTATTCCGCCTGCCGAATTGGCCCTCATTTTGGGCCAATCAAATGCGTTGTGATTCGCTTTTGTATCCTTATGGGGGTGTACACAAATTTTAATTTTTTTTAGCACACAAAAAAAGAAGTATCTCCGACCTCAAAAGCATATATACAGCTTGAAATAATTTACCGAAGACTTGTTTTCTGTTTCTTAAAAATGTACTGTCCGATTTAAAACCGATCTGGCTCGAATATTGTAGGCGCTGATAGCAAAGCTCTGACAAAGACAGACTTTAAAAGATTCCAGACGAGATGAGAGGGTATATAGGATTCGACACGCCTAAATTACGGCCTCACGCATTATTTTTCACCAGTTTTTCGGTGGTAATGTCTGTTGTAAAATGAAGTCTGGAGTACGGGCCAAATTAGAGGCCATCTCTTGCCTCCCTACGTATGCTTATTCTATACTCCACCCCTGTCTCTCACGTACCTTCTCACTTTTCTGCTGGCACACTTCCGTTTCCGCCTCGAAGCAGTTGTTACTTCCGCGGCTTCCATCGTTCTAGTTTCGCCCGTGAAAAAACTGACAGCGAATGCGTGTAGCGATGTCTCTGTATCAGTGTCAGTGGGGGTGTACGAGGGAGGTGTTGGTGTGTGCAGTGTCTTAGAGCACGTTTGTAAACATCTTAAATGTGCTTTTAATGGGCAGCTTCCCAGGCAAAAGCAAAGGCAGACGGAGACGGAGACGGAGACGGAGTCAAGGCAGCCAGCTGACAGCTGCCACGGTCCCGCAGCTCCTCGCTGTGTGTGTGGCACTGTCTACCCTTGTGGCACACTCATTTCTATTGCCTTACCGCCGATGCTGATGACGTCGTTGCCGTATTTTAATAACGCTAATTAGTGCTCTAATTAGTTGTAGCTTTAGTTCGCCTGTATAGGTGGGCATGTGTGTGTGTATTTGTGTGTGTGTGCACATGTTTAACGATTTTAAAACACGCACACCCATGTCGGAAAAGCACACCATGAGAGGAGGAGGCCCCTTGTGCAATCGTTTAATATTAAGTGCCTCTCAGTCAGCCAATGCACTGAATATGCATTTTCGAGCGCACGTGCTCATGCGCCTGCTCCTGCTCCTGCTTCTGCTCGTGTAAAAGAGCAATGCTTAAAAATTAATGAAAATTAAAACAAAATTATTACCGGAATTTTACATAACAAAACGAAGGGGCGGCGGAGGCGTCGGCCGCTTCCTGCCTTCGTGTCTGACTTGTGGCAGCTGCCTCATTTTGGCTTGCGTGCATTGCACACATTTTGTTGCACTACAAAATGGTTGGCAGCGTCAACAGACCACGAAATAAAGTTGCAATTAATTAGCCATTAATGAAATTGCACTCGAACACAGATCCAGAACGGCAGACAGACACCAGCAGACGTTGCCTGCCCCGCGGTTGGATAATGAAAATGAATACTGCCAATACTGATGCTGTTAGCGGTCGTAAATGCTGACCAATCTGGGCACTGGCAGAATCAGCCAAATGGAAACAATGAAATTAAGCTTATGGGATGATTTAAAATTTAAATCAAGCGGATATTAATCAAGTAGAAGTGGAACGAATATTTTGCAATTGCACTTGCCTTCAATTTGCTCTTGAATATCTTTCTTTGCTTTTTGAGCTGCAGAAAATCTGAGGTTTATATCTAGGTAATTTTACTCTTGGTATGTTTCAACACAATAATTTATTCACAATAATGCAAAACGTTGGCGGCTTTGATATTGTCATACGGCATGGTAAAATTTTCATTGTTGGCATCTGTTTGTTTGCATGGGAATGAGAACAGTCATTACCAATTTAACATAATAGTATTTTTTATTTGTTTATTGGAGCGGTTAGTCGACATGGGTCCACACTTCCCTGCGGTAAAATATTGAAAACCAAAATAATGCCAAAAAACATACTAAAATCGTTTGATTGCAAGGGTAAAAACCGATTGAATTTTTCAATGTGGAACAAATTTACATACTCGTATTTACAAAACATTCCCAGTTTTTCGCAAAATTCGTTGGTGAATATAGAATCGTGACACATCAGTTTTGCAAAAACCGAGGACTTAAATCAATATTTTCGAATGTAATTAATTTATTTTCTGCTTTCTACATGGTACATGGTACATGGATATAGAACGAGGCTAGGGAGACTACGGCGAAGTTGCTTCATTGCGTATACGCATCGTTGGCGCATTGAAATGCAATAATGCCTGCAGCACGCACACATGCCAGCACATTTTTATAAGTATTTAAAACCATAAATAACAGCTGTAGTCCCTCCCTATAGATCGGGAGACAGCAAACGGGGAAAACAAACAACCCGAAAGAACAGAAACAACAACACGAATGAAAATTGCGTGATATGTGGAAAACTGTTTTGCTTGTTGAGTGCCAGGCGTTCTTGTAGTTTGTGCTTGTTATCGTTCTGGCTGTGCGGCCTGGTCCTGGTCATGGGGTTGCGGTCGAGTCCCACTCCTTTTGTGGGTCACATCTCCTATCCTTTGCCATACGGCAACTTGTCCATGGCAGCTGCAGCAGTTGTCCCATTCCTATCCTTACGGGTAGGTCCACCTACACTCCACTGCCCTCCAGCCCCAATCTCTCTCTTCTCTGTTGGTCTGTTTGTGTGTCAATAACCATTAAGCGTTAAAATTTGTGCAACATTCTTGTTGTAGTTCCGGTTGTTGCTGTTGCTGTTGCTGCTGCGTGTCCCCTGCTGCCACAAGTGTGTGCGTGCCAGGACAAACCAGTACGAACAGGATTTGCTCGGCAGGCAAAACACAGTAATTATTTTTGCCCAATCGTTCAGGCCGGTTGGAAATTTGGTCAGCCATTGAACATAAATACGTTGTAGATGACATTTGATCTAGGTTTGAGTGCAGGACCGAAACAATACTAAAAAAGTCTTTGAAATCAAGACAATCCTTAAGATAACAAAATATGACACGTTTAAATAAAAAAATAGGATCATGAGAGCTCTTCTTAAGTTATGGGATTATAAGATTGTAAAGACCTTAAGGGATGCATCTAAAGTGTGCATGTTTTCAAAACTCCTGGAAAAGAACCATTATCATACGGTATGCACAAGTATTTTATCCAACAGAGCGAAACAAAAGTTAAACGTATATAAATACTCTCTAAAAGCTCAGTTAAATTCAGCAAAACAGATATAATTAACTAAGGCATTGTTAGGAACTTGCATTTTGTAATTTTATTTTAAAGTAGGGATTTTTTTACGAACAAAGTTTCATGCTAAGTTGCTGTTATTATATATTCTTTTTAATATTCTTAATTATCTAGACATTCCTACTGAGAACTCCTTTTAGCAGTCGGAGCTTTGACTGTTAGCTCCGAAAAAGGTGATATTAAAAATTACGAAAAACTTTATAAGCCTCTTATCTGAAGGTCATTTAGTCTTCAGGCCGCAGGTACTGACCATGAATAGATATAGTTTTTGGTCTTCCACAAAGCATTCTATATTCTGTTAAATACCTCATAGGACATAATTCTAAAACTTTATACTAGGGTCTGGGGTTTTTCCCTCAGTGATACTGCTCTTGCATATATCATTTTAAATTTGCAATTGGCCTGCCGGGCATTCACTCACAAACACAAGCACAGGAACAAGCACAAACATTAATACATACATAGACACTCGGAATACGGACAGCTATTCGTATGGCTCTGTCCTATGCCATACTGCCTGTTTCGGCTTGAAGCACGGTTCAGTGGCAGCTTCCGGCCGGTGCTGGTGCTGGTCTCTGCTTTGGGGCTCAGTCCTAGAAGGCATGTATTTAATTTACTGTTAAAATTAACGAGACCATTGCCACTTTGGGCCTGAGCCTGGTTCTGGTTCTGTTTCTGGGTCTGGTTCTGGTCGTCGTGCCACTTGTGTACAAGTTTGCGGAGTCCCAAACAACCGTTTGGCAACAATTTGTTACAACCGGCAACTGCAAATGATTAACAATGCATGCGACATTGTGGTTAAAGGCATAATATTAGCATACATTTAGGCCTTTCCCCTGCCCCTTAGGGCCCTTAGCCCCTTGGCACAGAGAAACCCCCCAGCATCATATGAAAATTAATTTTCTGCTATTTTACGCTACATCCTGTTCCGATCCAGCATGACATCGGCTTATTGTGCTATTTATGTGCCTGCCATTATTCTCGTAACAAGACAAAAGCCCGTATTAATTACACAACTCATTTGTTCTTCGGAAGACTATAACCAATGACACAAAATCAATAGCTAAACGGGGCACTCCACGCCCCTATCAGCCTGGTGGATAGAGTCATCAAAGGGGAGGGGCCTGGTTGTTGGGCGGTCAGACCTGGTCCGGCCACACAATGAGCCCGCAACGCAACCGGTAATCAAATAAAACGCAAGTCAAATCGTGTTGCATAATTACAGTCATCTAACGGCAAACATCAGTCACAATTTCAGGCGGGCTGCAAAAAAATACTGCACCAACTTTGGCACGTCGAAGTCTATATACCCTTACTGCTCGAAATCTGTTTGTATACCATGGAATAGTATGAGAATAGTAGAAGAGTAGAATGATAAATGGTGTCCTCGTTATTTAACAGTCGATATAATAGAGTCTTTAGCTTAGAATAATAAGTCAAGAATCAGTTCATTCAAAGTCAAATTTAACTGTTGATTAATGTTCATTTTTAAAACACAAACCACCTGTTTCTGCCTGAATCATCGAAGACGACTTCAAATCCACACCCCAACGATTCCAATGATATAATATAAGTGTTACTTACGAAAAAACAATGTTTTGTATGTTTTAAATTTCATTGCGATAACATTTGCAAGAAGAAACAAAATTTCACTAGATACTATCTGCAGATCTCAAACCTCATAGACTCATGCATTAGATAGATACTATTTATCAGTATTTTGCATAGCAAACATTCCGCTTGGAGAATTAGAATACCCCCTTTTAAGGGTATGAAACAGTGGAAAACGACTGGAAATTTACCAAGGCGGCAAACTGAGAAAACAAATCGGCGTAGACCAGGTCAGGTAAGGCCCCGAACCCATACACCCGGTATGCGGCGGGGGCTGTCTGCGTGTCAACAAGTAATTTCCGAAGCCGAGGATTCATAAAAACAACAACGAATCTACGGCGCGGCGCGGCTGCCCTTTTGCAACAACAGGAACAACCATAGAGCAACAGTTGTTGGGCGGGCTCTTTTGTTGATATTTTATTTTTACGATAATATTAAGCCGAACCGGCTGGGTACGGCTGGCAATCAGCATAAAGTGGTTGCCATTAAAAATATCAGGCCGCATAATAAAATGGTCGTTTCGCAGCGGATATACCGCGCATAGCCAGGCATCCATCCCGGGAAGGACCTCCGACTGGCGGGGCTTGAGCCTGACCATTGTTATTGTGACTCCATCTCCTGCTCCTATCCCTATCCCTGTCCTGGCTGAGAATCCATGAAATCAAATAATAAAACCATAAAACTGGCCGCAGCAATTAAAAAGCCTCCAGCATAATTCCGTCCACACTTTTTTCCTTGTACTCGTATTTGTTGCCTATTTTTTTAGTGGAGTCCGTGGACCGTGGCTGAGCTGCATTTCCAGGGCTTAGCGCATGGCTGGAGAGCCTGAAAAATTGCAATTTAATGAAGCATGCCGTTAGCCACAATTAAGCGGTAATAACAAATAAGCCATGCTGCTGACTTAACAGGCCCGCGAGGGGCGTCTGGGAGATTTTTGCCATCGAATTTATTAAACAAATTGAAATGCAAATAATTCTTTCGTTATTTTACCCCAAAGCCACAACACAAAGGGGATCGGATCGCATCTATTTTCACTTCATTTGGAGGGTACAATAAACTCAACAAAAAAGAGAATATAAAAAATATATAATAGAATAGATGAGAATACATTTTGCAATTTAATTAACTAACGAATGTTTGTATTTTTTTTTTTTAAATATATCATTTTGTATAGTGCAGAGCCGAAAAGAATATCCGGGGATTCGTGAATGTCTCATTGTCTTTCGTTTTTAATTGTTACAAAATTCGCGGTCAGTGGCTATTGGTGGACATTGTCATTGTGCCGGGCTAAATGGCGCGAGGAGATGAATGGATGGCTGGATGGAGCCCTTATTTGAGTTGCTGTCCGGCTCGCGGCCTCTGCCCCTCCTCGAAGAAGAAAAATAAGAGTTCCTTTGATTTACATTTATGGCATGTGCGGGCAAGCGTTAATTTGTGGAAATGCGAAAAGGCAACGGCAATGGCAAAGGCAAAGGCAAATAAACTCAGCGGGCGGTGACTAATAGAAAATAAGGAAAAGCAATGGGAAATGGGAAATGCCAATGCGGAATGCAGTCAAGTGAAGTGCAAGAGAACCAAGCGGATGTTAAAGACGGAGTTGAAGGCAAAGAAATACTACCGCTACTGGCATGCAAATTGGCTATGCAAACTGTACAAAATGGCAGCTGCTTCAGAGGGCAGCGACAAACGAGAGACACCAGAGGAGCCGTCTAGGGGCGGTATATCTGACCGACCCCTTCAAGTATTGACAACACTGTCAAAAGGGAACAAAACGAGGGTCAAAAAGGCGTCTTCGCCTGTAGTTGCACTTTAGATTTATTGATTGTCTCAGTGCGTTCTTGTCCTTGGCGTGTCCGAATGGGTAGTCCTGTAGTCCCCTGGTCCTTTGTAATCCCCGCAGCCTCCGCTGCAGTTCTCCTGCAATCCTCGCTGCAGTCCCTGCAGTCCAACGTCAGGACTTGGCTTATTGCTGTTGGAAAAACTTGCTGGAGCAGCAACAAACACCCAACCAGGACAATAATGCTGATGATGACAGCAGCTCCTCCTCCAGCTCTTGGTGCCCAGGGAAAAGAACGCTTTTCTTATATGTATGTGTGCATTTGTATATGTAGTATATGTACAAATACACACACTCTCTATTTGTACATTTCCGTGCTTGGCTCTGGCTCGACTTTTTGCTCAGACCCATTTTTATTCCACATTTTTTTCTGCGTGCAACTTTGTGCAATGCCGCGCTATTCGGATTGAAATTCTTTTGTGTTGACAACGGAATTTCTTCACTATTTTACTTCATTTCGTATTATTTGCGATGGCTGGCAGCAGTTGGTGGCCATAAACTCCACTGGGTCTTGCGGCCAGTTGATTTACCTGTAAGTTTTTTATCTTCAAATATCCCTCGCACGTCGCACGTGCCGTTTGCAGCCGAGCGGACTTTAATATTTTTAATTACGCTCATTTCTGCTTGCTTTTCCATGTTTACATTTCAATAAATTTCCACTCGGAGTGTGCTCCGGGCCCATGCTCATCCAGCCCTTTCATCAACCCTCTGTTACTCTGTTTTTCTCTCATTTTGCTCTGTTTTCCCCGGTTTTTCTCTATCATCCTTCTCGGGCACTTGTCATCATCAACACTTGCTCCTGCTCCTGTTGCCACTCTCCTCCTAACGAATTTGGTGGCGCATAATGAGTTTTTGTTTCCGTCAGCTTAAGTTCCTTGATGCAGGACCCTGGACCCAGGACCCAGAAGCGGCAGCAACAACAATTACCATTGCCATTTAATTAAAAATTGCAGAATAATTATTTTTCTTTTTCGCATCGTATTCTTTCCTTCGCTCTTCTCCCCGCTTTTCTCGCTTTTCTTCGGTGTACGCTTGCAAAAACTTTTCAATAAACAAAAGCGCCCTCTGCAATTTGAAAATCTGCAAATTAGCACAAATGCAGCTTGTGGATAGACGGATGAGGGGACGGATTTAGGGATGGCTCAAAGGATGGCTATAGCACAGCGGAAAAAAACTATATCTTTTCCACCGACAAGCAATTCAAATCGCTGAAGAAAATCCATGCTATTAAAATCGGGTTCGTCCATTAGACAATTCTTTGGACAAAACAAGGAATATCATTATTAAACAGTTTTGGGACATTTTTAAGATCTTGCTGAATGCTGGTGAAATAAAAAACGAAAAATGCTTGGTATTTTTTGCAGGAATTTTGGTGTAACTGCAAAACTGAATTAATTCGATGAAACCAGTGCGAAAAGAGCGTCGGTAGAAAACGTATCGTATGCAAGCAGCATCAGAGATGCCTAGAGAGGATTGGCAGTAGGTAAATGAGTTAGCCAGGAAAACGGCAAACGGAAAACAGGCTACAGGCACCGGTAGGACAGGCCAAATGCAGCAGCAAAATGTAGCTTTCAATTACATTAAATCCGTTGAGAAAAAGTTAACGTCACGCACACAGTTGACAATTTATTTGTTCGTCCAGTAGTTTCCGGCCCCAATAGCACGCTCCTGGCCCCAAAGCAGGTGTGTAGCCCCAGGCCAGTGACAGCCAGCTTAGTTTTTTCTCTGGTACAAATGTCAGTTTAAGAGCTTTGTTCAAATACGTTAATAAAATATACGAGTTTGTCCTCCGCCCCCTGGCCCGACATCATTATCAGTGTGGAAAAGTTGGCACGTTGTTGCTACAGGTGTTTCCCGGGCCGAGTTACGTGTGTGCGTAACTTTTGGGCCTACACAGAAAGTTTTTGGCCAACTTCTGCCCCCAGCTTCAGCTTCAGTTTTGGCTTTAATGCAACCGGCTCTCACTTCTGGTTGGGAAGCGATTTCAGTTCGTTTTGCTGACAAATGCTGTCAATATATCAACAGTAAACCGTAAATGATGAGACGATTTGTTACGCTGCTGCTCCTGCAAAAGCAACAGCACCCGTAACCATAACCGAAGCAGCAACAAAAACAAAAACACTAACCGAGTTGGTGCAACTGCAGCTTCTCGTTTGCCTGTGTGGCAGGCAGACCATAAGTTGAAAACCGAGACAGCCAGGCAGAGGCAGAGGCAGACAGCGACGTCAGCATTCAAGAATCCTGCTTAAGTAGCTGTTGGTGGCTTCTCCAAGCTCGTCTCAACCTGCCACTTGATGTATATTTCGGCAACATTATACTCAACGCTTAATACTTTATGCTTATTTTGTTGCCGCAACTGAGTCCTGAGTCCGTCCCGGAGGAGCTGCAGCAGCAACAGCAGCAGCATCGGAGGGAAATTTATTTTCTGCTTTGGCAGCAGGATAAAGTTGTCTAGCTCAGCCTGTCCTGTACCCCTGCCCCTGCCCCTGCCCCTGCTGCAACTTCGCCTGCGGCTTATGATAAACTGGGCTGCACTTAAGCTGGCTCTGCCCCTGCCACATGCGAGTGCAACTATGTGCTCTTATTTACTGTTAGCTCTGCTGAAATTCAATTTTTGTGTGTTTAAGAATGTGTGGGAGAAGCATCAGTACCAGTACTCGTACGAGTATGAGGGTTGTAAGCAGCTTAAAACTTAAATAAATTTCGTTTGTGACCAGACTCCTTTTTTCACAATTTTTATAAATCGCCTGTCGATTTCTTTGCTCTGTTGCCTGCAACCAAGGGGCAAGCAGGAGCTCAAGTTGTGGCCAGCTGATGCCCGGCAAAGGCACAGGCACAGGGCACTCCATAACCCCGTACCCTCCATACTACTCTACTCCACTCCACTTCCAAGCCCATCTACTGAGGTGGCTTAAACAAAGGAGGGCCCTTCGCCGAGAGTTATGCGTGGCTTGGGGAAGGACTGAGGGGTCGTCTGAGCTATGTATAGCTGCAGCAGCAGCAGCATCAGCTAGCAGCCAGAACACCAGCAACAAGAGCGGGACAAAGGCTTTTCATTATGCACGCCACTCGCCGGCGAACAACACGAACAACAACTGCAACAAAGCCATGCCCTGCTCTTGCTCCTGCTCCTGCTGCTGCTCCTTCTACCGATCCGCCTCTTGGCTGCCATTCACTTCAAGTGCACTTTCTGTACCCTTGCCGAGGGTGCTATGATTCCGAGCAGATTTTTGTAGGAAAATGAAAGACTTCCGACCATCGAAGATATGTTTTTTTGATAGTCATCCAATAGCTACGAGCAACGAGCCAGTTTCTAACATATCTTACTGAAAGTTTGCATAGACTTGCCACAGATAGGATTAGAGTCGAATCATTTAATCAAAATGGGATCATTATATCACTCTACATACTACGAGGGTATTTGAATCTTCGGCACACCCGAATTTAGCTTTTCTTTCTTTTTATTCTATGCCTTTCATCCAAAACACTTAATTTGCATAATTTTTGTAAAGTGAGAGCAACAGCCAGCAGCAACAGCGGCCACTATAAGCGTTTTAATTCCGCCAGCTTTAAATAAACGAAATGAAAGTGCCACAGAATGTGGTACATAATTCTCCCTTAATATTTCCCAGCAAAAATTTTGGGCGTTGGCAGGTGAAGGCTCTTTTGTGGCTGGAAATCTAATACTCTCACTTCATTTAGTCTTATAAAATTTCATGCTCTTTTGCATTTTTTCACGTAAATGCTCAGTGATGGAGAAGACAGCAGCAGACAAAAGCATTTTTCTCCAGTGAAAATGTATTTTCCAGTAAATCAGCCTAATGCACTCAACGGCCCCCCACTATCAGCCCGAAAAAATGGCCCAAAGCATATTCAGCTTCTGAATAGGTAAGAGGATAAAAAGTCAAGCAGAGATAGAGAGAAAGAGGATGGCGGCGGTTGTGCATCAAATTTAATCTAGCCACCGATAGTTGAGTTAACTTTGTAAAGAGCACGAAAACGAGCACGAGTAATGTGTGCCATAAGCTGGAGCAAAGGGAATAAGCCAAGGCAGAGAAAATTACACTTGAATTAAATCATTCTGCTCAATTCCCCAACTAATAATCTGCTTAAACATTATCCATATCTATTCCAGTTGAGCGAGGACATCGGCTATGTGCTGTACTCGGCCCTGGGCTCCTTCTATATCCCCAGCTGCATCATGGTCTTTGTGTACATACGAATTTACTTTGCCGCCAAGGCGCGGGCGCGGCGAGGCATCAAAAAGCATCCGCGCAAAACTAACAACGAACAGGTGAGTGTGTACCCCGCTATTGTGTTTCCACTCCATGTTCATGGAATTCGGTGCAGACTGACCCTCAGTCCTTGGGTGTGGGTTCCTAATGAACTTTGATGCAAGCCCATTTGAGGGAATGCCATATCTGAGGTACTAATGCGTTTGCCCACAAAATGTCCTTCATGCGAAATGTAGGGGATGGAAAATTTTTACATTTCACTGAGCAAATGTAATTTCCATTGCTCTCCCTTCAGTCGGGCGATTCGCTGTGGCATATGCGGCGTATGCTCAATATTTGCCCACCTTTCACCTGCTTAAAGTAATTGTGCATTACCAGGAAACTCCAAATTGAGAGCACACACACATATGCTTTGCCTCAATTTTCCATCAACAACTTGGAGGATACGTGGGGGATTTCGGTTGGGTTGGTTTGGGTTGCGGATTGTGTGCCAACGTTGCAATTTTGGCCGCTGCAGCTGTTGGCCACGTCTGCAGCAAACAGGGCCATTCTATTGAATGGCTTCTGCTGACTCTCTCTCTCTCTCTCTTTTCCTTGATCTAGGTACCTGGGTGTGTGCCTCTTCTTTGTCGTGTTTTAGCGCAGCTTTTGTTGAAAATTATCGGAACGCCACCTAATCCACTGATGGAGTGAAAAGTCTCTAATGATCGACGTGGACTGCGTCAATTACCTGCAATGGCAGCGATGGTGCGAGTCCATTGCCAGTCCACCATCCAATTCATACACAATTTGCATTTTCAATTAACTGAACGGACGGAACACACACAGATACACACACAGACAGAACACATGGAAAGAAAAGTGCGGAAAACAGGAACTGGCCAGGACTGGCTATATGAACGACACTTGCCGGCCATTTCATGCAAACAAATGCAGGAGCAGCGGCCCAAACGAGCGATTAACGGAAAATGGACAGACACACAGAGAGAGAGAGAGACAGAGAGAGCGACGGTGTAAACAGGGAGGCACAAAGTGGTGCAGTTGCACAGTCACTCACATATGTATGCTGACATTACGCTTTATTCTGTGCACTGTAATGCGCTGTACTTATATAGTGTGAGGGTATATTGCACAAGGTCTTCCCGACAGTTCTTTGACCTTGAATACAGATCCTCAATGCGTTTTTTATACAGAAGATGGGGGACAATAAAGCCCAATAGACTCCGATTGTGGGGTATCGCTTAGTCGCTAACAGTCGACTCTAGCATTCTTACCAGTTTTATTCTCGTGTTCAGTTTGGACGCTGTCTGTGTCTCTGTTAATTGCCCTTGGTAATTGTTGCTGCTTTTCGCGCATTGAATATGCACAGCCAGCCCCCTCCATTGCAGCAGACACTCACAGCCCCGACAGGCCCCCAGCAACAGATCCCACCCGTGTTTTTGTAAACCGCGCGCACTGAACCGTCTCTCCCGCCAGTCCCGCCAGTTGCCTTAAACGGGATTTTCGAAATGGAAAACTGTTGTTGCAAGTGTTTGGCCATCTGTATCTGCATCTGTCCCCGTCTCAGTCGCATGCAGATGCGAGTGCGAACGTGAATCTGAAACCTAATTTGCAATGCCTTAACGGGGGCAAATGGGGGGTCCAGAAGGTAGAAGCCAAGCTTGGGATTGAACTACCTTGAGATATGATATGTGCTTGTGTGAGATAGCCTAATTATTGTTTTCCTCTATTCGTTCCGAAACTACCCTCAGGTAACGAGCTTCACCACCGCCAACAAGAAAGGAACAATACCGATGCCATCCTCCAGCGCCGCCTCCGCGCTGCAGCTGCACCAGCAGCGACAGATTGCCACCATCGAGACACCACCGAACAGTGCCACGCTGCCGATGCAAATACCAACGGTAACCATGGACCTGGCCTCGGACATATCCACCTCCGAGGCGGGGGAGCTGGAGGCTGTTGCAGCACAGACAGTGCTCGCCTACTCGGCCAATCCCAATTGTAGCGCGAATGCGAATGCGGTCACCGTGTCAGGTGGCCAGCTATGCTCCCCCAGCTCGCCGAAGGAGACGCTTCAGGTCAGCACCATAGCCACGGGCCGCGTTGGCCTCAATGTGCCCGTGCCCCCGTCCATGGGCAGCAACAACTCCATCAACGCCCTCAACAACAACAATGGAAGTGTGGAGGCTGCCAACAACGCGGGCGGCGGCGTGGGCGGGGCCAGTGGAGCCGCACTGGGGACCACAGTGACGTCCAGCAACGAGCTGAGAGTGTCGCCGATCGGCGGACGCTGTCGGGCGCTATCCGTGGGCGTTGACACGGACATGGTGAGTGAATTCGATCCTTCCAGCTCGGACTCGGGCGTGGTCAGTCGCTGTGCCGTGGTCAAGCCGCTCAAGTTTCGCCTTTGCCAGCCGATCTTTGGACGCAAATCGAACCAGCACCGGCGCAACGAATCCAAGGCAGCTGCCGCCACGGCGTCATCCAAAAGTCCCACCCCTTCTGCCGCGGCGGTAGCCAAAAACCAGCACCAGCAGCAGGTGGTCAAGGCCGAGCTTGAGCCAGCCATTCCCAAGACGCCGAAGCCGCGGGATCCGGAAAAGGAGAAGCGACGGATCGCCCGCAAGAAGGAGAAGCGGGCCACACTTATCCTGGGCCTGATCATGGGCAGCTTCATTGCCTGCTGGCTGCCCTTCTTCTTCTTGTACATCCTGGTGCCGGCCTGTAGTAGCCACTGCAACATCCCCGAGTCAGCGTTCGCCATCGCTTTCTGGCTGGGCTACATGAACTCGGCCCTCAATCCGGCCATTTACACCATCTTCAACAAGGACTTCCGGCGCGCCTTCAGGCGCATCCTGTTCAAGTGATGTTTGGCCTACGTGTGCTGTTACAGGTGCGTTTATGCGAGCATCGAGAAGGCTACCGAACGTGCCATGGGCAGCACACCCATGGGCTATGGACATGGCTCGTATCAGCATTACAGGCGTTAGATTTGCTTCGGTTTGGAAACATCTCAGTCCCGATCCATTAACCCCAATTTCCCGATGCGTGGGTATATTTTTCTTTAAAAAGTAACGAACATTGTAGCTCATTTCAAAAGCAATGAACGGCTGTGAATTTGATGGAATCTCTCAATTTCAATTTACGCATTTTTGGTTTCGTTTCGTTTCTCGAGTACCCTTGAACCCAGCTCCCAGTCCTTCCCCACAAGAGAAGCAGCCCGCAGCCCGCAATCCGAACACCGAACTCGAACCCAAACACTTTTCACACTCGAAGAGCTCATAGAAATGCATGAGCAGGGCAAACAAGAATTTCAGCTAAGCAAACATCTATTATGCGGCCTCAATGGATGTCGACTGCGGCGTCTATGGCCATTCAACATGAAATAATTTCGCAAATTTCCATTTGTGGCTGCATTGGGAATGGCACAAGTCGCAGCCAGGGCGGTTTGCAGGCTTCAAGTCCGTGATGGACAGCGGCGCAATCTGCGAACGTGCTAACAGGCAGGTAACCCAAATCCAATGGCCTGCAGACCACCATTGTGTTGGGTGCCAATCCTAGCTGAGGTCAACAAGTTAGGTCAAAGGGATTGCTATGATGATGATGATAATGATGATGGTGGCAACAAATTAATTTGATTTCTATTTAATATTTTGGCAAAGGCCTCACGCTGGCTCTCTCTCTCTCTCTGTGATTCATGTCGAAATGCAATTCTAATGCCGCAGTTTGGCTGGCGGCCAGATCAATAATTCCATGTGCACATAAATGTAAAGTACTCGTGCGAGTACGAGTACGAGTATAGTCCTGCGCAGCCGGCACATAATTTGTTGTAACAAAGTGAGCGCACACACCGATACTGGAACACACACGAGTTCAGAGACACCGACATCGACATCGGTGCGGAGATAGATTCCACAAGGCAGCTGCAGTTTTATTCATGCACTCAAAGATATATCACTTGGAGAAAAATAAACGAAATATATGGAACCACCCCCAATGCCTAATGGGCACACACAGATGCAAATGTAGCAATCCCACTACTCACCATTTTCCCATCCATTTCCTACTTTAGCTCTTGGCCAAGGCATCAGAAAATGCATGTGACCGTCCGAGTGGAATAGACAGCCCGTCATCCAGTCGGATGGGCGGACGGACAGACGGAGAGGGAGACCCATCGTCAAACGAAACACTACAATGACACGGAGACAGAACCAGGGAAAGAGGCAGCCAGTCAGTCAGTCCGACAGACAGACACCGTTTTTGGCATATGGCCCAAAACGGCTCTCCATTTCGTTTGGCTTGTTTTCCCTGCCAAAGCCAAAGCCAAAAACTGGAATGGAATATCTACAAAACGGGCCCGAAATCCTCCACAGATATTCCATGTATAAATTTTATGTACAATTTATTTTACTTTCTCTGTGATGTCTTTATCGCTCATATTTCTTGGACACTTTGTGACAAGGATCAACTAAATCTTTGTGGCACTTGTAAACTGAATCTCGCCCAGGCAATCGTCAATCCCCGCTACAAGTCTGTAATCACCGTGTTCTGTGACCATCAAATTTATGGCCGCTTTTAGCATCTCTTCTCACTTCACAGCTTATTGGCCCTTTCAACACATGCCGGCATGCCTGATAGATCAAATTTATAGCCTCGGCCTCGGCCATAGGCTAAGTGCTGGCGGTTTCCTTAGACCTTTTAAAATTGTTTAAGAGGGCATAAATAATAGCTACGACCGAAATCTGTCAGCCAGCTGGAGAATGTGCATGTGTTTCATTTGAATAAATGGAAATCGAAGCAAGAACTTTGATGGTGTTGAAAGACAAACACATTGAAAGCTCTTGGTCTGGGGCCGAGTGCATGCTTTTTTATGGATCACGTTCTTCCTGCCGCCCTCTCTGTCTGTACTTTTTGGCATTGTCAGCAATGTGTGTACAACAACTGCACTCAAATGACAATTTGAACAACGACAGCCAGTCCAACAATGCGAGTAACAGCTACAACAACCAACTAAATGGTAGAACAAAAACAAAAACGAAAAAAAGGGAGCGTCGGGCACAAGGCGAAATCGAAAACAATTGAAATCGACGGCAAGGCAAACCAGGCAGGACCTGCCACTGGGGGAGGCACATTAAAATGCGCGACACACACATGCTCAACACACTCTTACAGAGCAACACACTCTTACACTCCCACACACCTATACACACACAGCACTTAACTGCACTTAGGTGCGACAGCCAGATGAGTGTCGAGCAGCATTGCACGGACGGCATTGTTTTGCTCGTCGCACGGAAAGTCATTTTCACTTAGAGTGTAAAAATGAACGATAGCTCTCTGTGACTTGGCCGAAGTCTAGATACCCTTGCAATGAAATTTTGACTAAAATACTTGGCGATTGCATTTCATTCAAATTCATGGATTTTTTGTACAAACATTTGTTTTTTTCACCAAACATAATACTTTTCTGATATAGAAGTCGAATTTGGTATTGTTTTCTAAAGTTGTATAAATTTATATTAAAGTATTGCCAATTATATTTCCCTACTTCGCCTCTGGTATGTCCAGATTAGTAGGTCAGACATTTATGCGCTACAAGCATCTTACCTAAATTATAATAGCCTCTGCAAGGGTGAATGTAACATCGTGCCGAGCATTTTCTGTTTTAGGCCACATGGCGAATACGCAACGTTGTCAATGTCCTTTGTCTTTGCCTCTACTTTTCGGTTGGTTTTTGCGGCCAGAGTTGAATGGACATTCATAAAATTGCAATTAATGTCACAATTAGCAATCACCATAAATTAAATGCTCCACAACCGTTTACAATTTATTATTTCAAGGAATGACAAAAAACAAAGGCACACAAAAAATGTGAAAAACGGTTTGAATAATGCATAATCATTTGCATTAATGCCCATAATTGAATTATACGATTTGGAATGCAAATTATTCCTCTTCATAATTTTGTTTGTTGCTTTAATTGAAACTCGGCGATTGTTTTTTTTTTTTTTTTTTGTATAGAAAGATCTTCCCAAATACGTGTAAATAATTAAATGAAGTGTAAAATATTTACAATAATTATATAAAAATATTTTCACTTTATTTTCTGACTTTTTTTGGTGAAAATCGAAATTCCTAAACGCCAGAAGCCACAAATCCGACTACAAAATGAAATTTATTTTGGCATCAAATGCGTAAATTAGAATTTGCATTTTCATTTATGTCAACATATATTTGAACACCAGTCCGGGCACCATCCATATGCAATAAGCCAATTTAATGCCTGATTAACTTGGTATATTGCAGCACCAACTGGGGAGCGTAGTTGCCCAGGGATTTTGAGAAGTTTAGAGAGAGAATGGCGTGGGGTTTTGGTTTTTAATTGAAATTTGGTTGCGGTGTTGGTGGCGGTGGTGGTGGTGGCGTTGGTTTTGGCTGGATCGGCTAGTTCAAAGTATTGAAACAGTTGATAAATATTTGATTGTGTAGTTGTCGGAATTTACTTGCGCGAATGCAAACAAATGTTAAATTATGCGTAACTTTTCGCCAATGCCCGCCAGTCATAATTAGTGATTTATACGCTTAAATAGCAATTGGATTGCACTTCAAGTCAAGTGAATTTTCAATCAGAGCAATCGCATTACGACCCACCTACACATGATAAACACGTGGAAACTGTAAACAGAGAGCCGCATTTTCCATTTTCCCTCAATCGAAGAATCGCATTTAGTGGGGGATTTCCAATTGAGCGCGATGCTTCGTCTTTTTGGAGGGTCTCTAAGTATTTGTGGAATGCTCTCTCGAAGCAATTAACGTGGCCATTAGTCTGCAGGCGAATGAATCATAAGAATGCCTCTCGTCGTCGGTCCGCCTATTAATTAATAAAGTAAAAAGGCCATAAATGTAAAACTCATAACAACAAATGCTGGCCCATAAATATGCACTTAGGTATTTATGCGCATTGACAGCATGAATATTTATGAGGATGGTGGCTTGGCTGTTAAAATGCGTCGTCCCCCACTTCCCTCACCGTGTTGATTAATTGGAAAAGTTGTGTTGCCGGTTCGGTTCAACGGATCAACGGTTCAACGGGTCCTCTGCTTGATGATGGTGATGTTTACCCATTCCTGTTCCCCTTCCTGTTACTCGTCCTGTTCCGCTCCCTGTTTTGCATGCCAGATTCTGTGGTTAGCAATACCGCCCAAAACTAAGCAAATCCAATGCCTGTGCAAAGTGAAATTCAAAGAAATAATTAAGGAATTTACTTACTACGAGTATTTGCCATTAGATAGACCCAGCGACCATCTATTCAAGTTCAAGAAGTTCTTAGGGCTTGTCTCTCAGAACAGAACCCAAAAGGATAACAATGACTGAAATGCTTAAATGAAATTATTTCATTATAAAATAAAAGGAAAACCAAAAGAAATTGCAAGTAACTTAACGTATTTCAATATTTAAACTTAAACTTAAACTTTTTTGCTAACCTAGAGACAAATATTTATAACTGATAAAATAATACATATGTAAGTTTTTTTTTTTTTTTTTTTTTTTTTTTTTTTTTTTTTTTATTAAGCGTTGAATCCGTACATTGCATATAACGTATCTTAACATCACTGGTAAATAATATTGGGGTAGCCAAACCTAATGCTAAATGCGAGAGGACTTACAAAAAATATAATATTATAATATTGGGAGGGAAACTTAGAGTTGGCCAATAGTTTTGGCAAAACCCAATCTCTTCAACCGCCTCAAAGGCCTGGCAGGTAGTAATCGTCTGGCGAGCATACTATGGTGTCTAATTAGCCTGTCACTGTATCTGCTGGTGTGCCTTCCAATCTGCTCCTCTACTGTATGCAGATTCAAATCCCGATGTAGGGTGGAGCCGCGCACGTACCAAGGGCAGTTCGTTATTTGCCTCATGGCGCGATTCTGCAAGACCTGTATCCGTTTATAGTTCGATTTGGCAGCTATACCCCAAATCTGCACACCGTAGAGCCAGATCGGGGCTACACAGTGTACATAAACTGCTCTTTTGGCTCTCAGTGACATGGTGCTTCTTCTGTTAATCAGCCACCGCAATTGCTGCATTCTTTGCCCACATTTACGAGCCGTAGCTTTCAAGTGTGGACCAAAAGTAAGACGCTTATCAAGGGTGATACCGAGATACTTTGCTTGCTCTGGTTGGTCCAAAGTTACGCCTTCAAACTTTATGGGTGGGGTGTGGTCTATGAGCGCTTTCAGGGTGAAGCATGGATTGGTGGTCTTCAGTGGGTTGACTTTTAAATTCCATCTTTTGCACCAAGCTGCCAAAGAGTAGAGGTACTCTTGGAGACCATCTGCTGCCTCAAGGCGGCACTTGGAGCTGTAGAGCAGTGCTATATCGTCCGCGTAGGTAGCAAGCAGAGCCTTACGGGGGCCTCCATATGTTGCTCGCTTGGGGAGGGTAGATCTGCAGTATAGATAGAGTAAAGCAGCGGGCCAAGGACGCTGCCCTGTGGAACTCCAGCTCTCATTTGGCAAGGTGTTGAATGTGTGTTCCTGAACCTGACCATAAACTGACGTCCTTCCAAGTATGATCGTAGGACACCGTAGTATGGTGCTGGGAACAGTTTTTTAATTTTGCTCAATAGGCCGATATGCCAAACTCTATCGAAGGCTTGCTGCATATCAATGAAGACTGCATTGCAGTATTCTAGATCATCATAGGCCTGTAGGATGTGTCCTGCCAATCTGTGGACTTGCTCCACTGTGCCGTGTCCCTCCCGAAAGCCAAACTGATGATCCGGCAAGATACGGCATTCCTTGATGATGCCACCAAGACGATTGGCAAGAAGCCTTTCCCAGACCTTAGATAAGGAAGACAAGAGACTTATTGGCCGATACGACTCAGGGTCATCCTCCGGTTTTCCAGGCTTATGGATCATCAGGATTGTTGCTATCTTCCACTGCTTAGGGAAAAACTGCATCCTTAACATGGCGTTAAAAATGAGCACTATGTAGAGTATCGCCCGATTAGGCAATGCTTTCAGTGTGGAATTGCACACTCTGTCAATGCCAGGAGCCTTCTTCCTCGGTAGGGACTTGATGACTTCAACAATCTCGTCAGCCCTGGCTGGTTTAATGGGTAAGGCCATTTGTAGAGGTGTTTGCAGACTATCTTTTGTCTCTTTGTACTGCGCCTCCGTGGCGAATTGGTAATGGGTGAACCTGTCCCCTAAATGATGTGCAAACGAATTGGCCTGCTCTTCTTCGTTTCTAGCAAGTTCACCGTTGGGACACCGGATGGGAATCTGTCTGAACGGTTGTCTCTTAAGAGACTTAGTGGTCTTCCAAAGCGAATATCCAGCATCCACGGTGTAATCCATGGAAGCAAGCTTTTGTTCAAAGAAGTTGCTTCGAAGTTCTCTCAGGGTGTTTCGAAGTTGCTTGGCAGCCCGGTTCCATAGAATTCGGTCCCATGGGTCTTGAGATCGGATTGCGCGTCTGCGAAGTCTCCTTTTTTGTGACAAAAGCTCTCTGGCCTCTCTTGTAAGAACTATTCCATAGGCGGCGCTTGTCGGAGGATGCGAGGGCGTTGAGGCAGCAGCAGCCATGTGTATACTCTCTGTGATATTATCTACAGCCATCTCGATATCTTCCTCAGAGTTTAGCGTGACGTTCAGTTGAATCGACCTCTCCAAATGTTGCCTAAATGCGAGCAGATCAGTGTGCTTGGTGACTAGATGAGGGCTTGGATTTTCTATAATGCCATCTGTTTTAATGCTGATGACTAAGGCCAGATGGTCGGAGTCCAGATCCCAGCTCTGACTTATTGTTGCTCGAGAATCCGGAATACCATGATGTACTGCGAAGTCTATGCAGGACGGCGTGTGATTGAGTACATATGGGTACCTGGTTGGTGATCCAGTTGCAAGGATCTTAGCGCCAGTAGCAGAGATGGCTTCCGCTAGCTCTCGCCCCCTAGGGGAATTGTAAGTGTCTCCCCACAGCCAGTGTCGGGCATTCCAGTCACCACCAACCAAATACCTTTGCCCGCAAGCACGGAGTGCATCGATGTAATGTCTTTCCTCAATCCTGACTCTGGGAGGGCAGTAAATGGCGCTGAACTCCACATCGCCCAGTCCTGTGGCTACTTTTACTGCTGACATTTGCATGCTGCGTGTCTCAATGACCCTTTGTGGAAAATGACGAAGCGAAGTCTTAACTAAAACCGCAACTCCACCAACGCTATTATTATTCCGCGATGGCTTGAAGGCTGGATAGAAGGCATATCCATGTATTTTTACAGCTGCCCCTCTTTTAATTCTGATCTCCGTCAAAAGAAGAATGTCAACGCTATTCTTGTGCGCGAAGAGCTCAACTTCTTTTGCTTTCCCTGAAATGCCGTTAGCATTCCAGATGAGAACCTTTAGTGGGTTCATTGAGATGCTGAAACGTTGTTCTGGAGCTGAAGATTAGATCCAGCCCATTGCTTAATCGTGTTGGCCAATTCAAAAACCATTTTTTCAAGTTTTTCAAGGCGTTGATTGGCTTGACTATTATGCTGCTGCTGTTCTTGCTGCTGTTGCTGTAGCCACATAAGAAACTGCTGCTGCTGCTGCTGTTGGAGCTGTTGTTGCCATTGTTGAAATTTTGTCTGCTGTTGTTGTAGCAGTGCATGAACTTCATATGAATTCTGTTGCTGGTTATTCAATCCTTGTGGCTGATGCGCTTGTAGACTATGAAAACGACGCTGAGCAGGTGTAGCAGGTATTGCATTTGAATTACCATTTGCTACGGCAGCATAGGAGGCTCCTGTATTACTTCTAGTGCCTACCAAAGGTTGGTGCTGATCAATATTTCGCTGGTGCTGCTGTATTGTTGGTCTATTAGCCCCCTTTTTGTGACTAGACTGCAAGGTAGGAAACTGTTGCTGGTCTCCAGGAAGTGTGGTAGAGTAAGCATATGCCACTTGATTATTTAAGGGGACATGACCCGTCCTGTTCGTATTAATTGCCTTCTTTGCGGAGCCCATTGATCGCCGTAGAAACTCCTGATACCATTGGCATCCTTTGTAACTGGCCATATGGCTTCCAGAGCAGTGAATGCAGGTTGGCTGTGCATCTAGGGGGCGTGTGCATTGTGAGGTTTGATGATTTTCACCGCATCTGGCACAGTTGTGATGTCGGCGGCAGTATTTGGCTGTGTGGCCGAAATCCTGGCATCGACGACATTGAGCAATCTCTGTGGATTTTCGCATCCTTTCAATCCGTATTTTTTGGCGGCAGAGGGTCTTGACTTGGTAAATTTCGTTAATTTTTGCACAAGGCTTAATATTAATGAAAAAAATATTAAGTTTTTCGTCCTTGTTAGTCCTTGAGCTTGGATTATGGATGTGAAGGACCTCGAAACCCAGCATTTTAAAATCGGCGGTAATATCATTGTTTAGGGTGCTATGATGTAGGTCTCTTACAACAATTCTATGAGGCTTTTCAGTCTGCAATTGGTATGTGTGGAATTCTATTCCAATGGCATCGAAACAATCCACAATTGCTCTATAGGTATCACTGTCTTTGGGGAGGATTCTGACCGTTTCCCCCTGGTTAGCTTTGACGACAACGTTATTCAAATTTGCAACGTCCTTTATGACATCAAATAAGTCATTTAAGTTGCTAATATTGACAACTATTTGCGGTGGTTTTGGAGGGCCTTTAAGCTGATTACCAGAGCTCGTTGATTCTCCTTGAAGACACTGGTCTGTATTAACTGCTTCATTAAGGTGTTCATCCAGTTGGTCATTTCCAGCGTCTGCATCTACATTCATCCGAACTTCCTCATTATTACTATCACTTGGGATGTTCGTGTCAAGAATGGAAAATCTGTTGTTGGTGTTTGCCTGTTGGCTTGTAGTGGGGGCAAGCCCAGGTCCCGGCCGCCGCTCCCTCGTTTAGATTTAGATGACAAAGTCTGATCGTTTTTTCTTTTGCCCGTTCTCCGTTTTTGAGCATCCAGAAGTCGTTCGGCAGCAGTGCGAAGTGTTTTTGCCTCAGTGTCGTCGGGGCATGTGGATATGGAGTTTTCTTGGCTATCAAAGCTTAGTGCAGGGCAGATACTGCTTATTGTAGCAGTTGCCATGGTGTAGGTGGTGTTGTTGGTGGCACTAGTGAATGTTACTGTTGTTGTGGTTTCTGTGCATGTATAGCGTTCAGCCTCTGAACGATACTCAGAACGAATCTCAGAAGGTAATTTGCCTGATATTAGAAGCATTCTCTCATGATCAGTCCGCTTATTTCTAAGCCGAGAGTCAGATGAACTATTCGCATTCATTATACCGTAGCTGATAAGCGAAGTTTTTATTGCCCCTCTTGTGCGGCTGTGCGCAGACTGAGGGGAATGTCTTGCCCGAAGGGCAGTGAATACAGTTGTAAAAACGTTCACAAATGTGTTTTTTGTTTTTGTCCAATTGCCGACACCGCACAAAGCAGCACCCGAATTTACGATGTATGCTATTTTTAGCACACAAGAGAATGCTCCGCTAAAGCAGAATAAAGAAAACAACTTTGCACAAGCGCGACACAACCGATCTCTATGAAAGTTGATTCGAGACTCCCATATGTAAGTAAAAGTATATATGAAAGTTGAATTTTGAATTTAGACAAAAGTAAAACTATATAATTAGCATAATTTCCAGTTACCAATAGTTATAGAGAGACGTTTAATCATTTAACAACATATGCATAGCAACAATTTTAACTCGTATTCTCATATGTATGGATGTGTCTGTTCCACCTATGTATGTAGTTGTGCGTAAATCCAACACACACAAGCAAATAACTCAAAATAGCAAAATTTATGGTGAGTTGTGAGTAGACGAGTATATCAAAGCCAGCGGAAAATGAGAATCAAATGAATGGAAAATATATAGATAAATCAAAGCAAAAACACGCATACATAAGTAACTATATATGTATATTGTTAAGCTACCTACATTTTAAGCGGAAGTCTTCCACTACAATTACGCTCACTCCATTTTGTTTGCGTTCTCAGAGCCTTCTCTCATTCAGGCCGTTTTCCAGACCGTTGCCGTTCCGAGAAGGCAGGCTATGTAACTAAATGTATGAGTATGTATGATATTAAATAAGTGTGTGTATTTCAAAAGGTTTCTTCCCATACAAAACAAAAACTTAAACTTGGAAAAATGCTGCACAAATTCGCATAGTAGTCCTCTTAGTAAGTAGAATGTAAGTTATTCTAAAACAAACTGTAGTTAACAAAGGGTATAATATACGAGATATGTATATTCCATAGATAAGTAATAAACTATGTTTACAACTTGCCATTGCTGTTAATGCTTGTGTTATAGAGGAGAAAATTCTCATTCGGTTATTTATACATATTTTACTTGTTCCACATGGCTATGGCTAACAACGAAGTAACATGGTGCTATGAGTTACGATTCTCCTCGGTTCATCTCGCACTATTCAGATTCAGGGTGGTCAAAACGTTAAAAACTGAGCCCCTTTTAACGTCTTGAATGCGCCACCATCTCTCATCTACATATACATATACATACATATGTAAATCTGTATACAGACACAAAAACTCACTCACACTCACACAGAACTTGAATCAAAGTTAGTTAAGGGATTAAAGAGCATTTCAAAGTTACTTAGACAATTAAGCCCTGTAAATACCTATAAATTATACTATGCTATACATAAATATATATATATATACTCGTGTCTATATGATATGATAACGATACAAAAGAAAAAATGTAAATTGAGCAACAAGAAATTGCAAATTGAAGCCACCAAAGAATTGAATTTTCGCATGTAAGTCGAACAAGAAAACTAACAAGTATTTAATTATACCAAACCTAAGACTAAGTGTAAAGAAAACAGCAGAGAAGACCCACCCATCCGTGACACCACTATTGTCCAGCAAGAACACCCATACTTACATAAGAACTCTTAGCATTTAGGCAATCATAAATCATAGTTAAACCAAACGAAACGAAACTAAACAGCAGCATCAGAATAGAAATGAAATTAAAGGAAATTCCTCACACAGAGCAAAACCAACAACTAAAAACGCATTTAAAAACTTTTAAGTTTTGTTCATTCTCCGCCCCACTGTCCCCAACGTGCCCACTAGGTACACCCCCACACACAAAACACCAGTTGAGTTTGACAAACATTTACATACAAGTTGTTTTCGTAAGATCTTCTAGTATAAGTGGAACTCGATAAAAATACAACTAAAATAACAAAACTATTAGATAAGCGAATACATATGTCCACTAGGAAGGACAATAAAGATTTAATTGAAAATAATACCATACGATTACAATTACATACAAAATAAAAACGTCAAGCCGAAGAATATCCCGAGAGGCTCCAACTCAATCTCATTAAAAATAAAAAACAAGAAAGCTAAAGCTACCAAAACATAAGTAACGTACTATAAAACCTTTTAAAACTTACTTTCGTTAAGCGAATCAGCGAACCAGCGAACCAGTGCGTAAACCCAACAAATAATAACTGAATAATTAAAACCGAAAGTATTCTTAAATTCTTTAAAATGCAACTGTGTCTTTCTTTCATTCCACTGGGGTAGTTTTGCACAGCTTGACAACCCTGCTTTCACTCCATTCAATGCCAAGGTGAATGCCAATGTCGGGGACAAATAAAAATTCCAACGGAAGGCGAAATGTGTCACGAAAAAGAAGGAACGGAGCGCAAAAAGACAAACAAACGTTGCAGTAATAAAGACAAAAATTCGCAATAAATTTTGCAGCATTTCTTGGCTTGTGTAAGTGTTTGTGTGTGTGCGTTTGGAGTGTTCGGCAAGGGAGAAGGCGATGCGGCGTATTAAATGGCTTTTTAATTTCCTGTATGCGCAGACGCCGCTCAACCATTTTGTGCTCCTTCGCTCTTATTGATTTTGCCAGCAGCCTTGACTTTGCAGAGTTGTCAAGGCCACGAAATACGTTCAAAATGTGAGTATTGCCGACTTTTGGGGCTACCGATCGTAAGGTGAGTGCAGTCAAATTGCTTAGCATACTTTTAGGCACATCGCTGAATCACTGTAAATTGATGACAAGGGGAAATGAGCTTTCGGCATCTCTCGGACTAAAGAATTATAGTAGAATGTATTTTAATGATTGCTGATCACGAGTTTTATAAAAGAAGAAAACATATTTGCCGCGCTATTAAACATTGGGAACCACCAGAGGCCATTCCCGAAACAGGCACAATTAAGCTATGAGTCAATTCCGAGTGGATCCCACAAAATATTTGATTTGCCCAAATTAAAGGTACAATTTAGGTAGCCCCCGGCTGGGGGCATTATAGTTTTTCCAAGAAGAATCTGCTCCATCGGCATCTCTCGAGTCTACCCTGACAGCCGGAAATAATTTTCATTACTGTGCAGATAATATTTTAGTGAATATTAACAGAACTTTTAGAAGATGGAATAGTTATTTTCCGTAGGCATCGAGATGACGGAATATTCAAAGCTTTTGGCATTCAACAAACACTAATGATATTTCTATTATACATTTACCGAATAAATTGATGATCTTCTAACTACTTAGATACAAATATAATTAAGTCAATGGTTTCTGCTAATAAATAATTTGAAGATATGTGCACACATACATTAAATTTAAAACTGTCAAAAAATGGGATCCGCGTAATCAATTTCTATATTTCGTTTTTAATTTGCCCCTCACCTGTTCAGCTCGCATTAAGCAGCCTTTTTTTTGAGCGCCATTAAATAATTAGAGCCAAACATGCGCTTTTAATGCCACCGGCCGCAACAGACTCATTAATCAGAGTCGACAGAGACAACAGTACCTCCATATACATATGTACATACGTAGGTAAACCCGTACGCATACAGAGAACAGTCGAGCAGCCGAGCAGCCGAGCAGCCGAGCAGCATGCAAAGTTTGTCAAGTCAGTTTATTTGCCCGTCTAAGAGTCGCGAGTCTGCGAGTCTGCCAGGTGCTAATTACACACGTGACGCCGGGCGACGAGCTGCAAAAACTGGGTTAGGTAAAAGTTGCATGCAACAAATAAGGAAGGAAGGGAGCTTCGCTACTCAGAGAACCTGCGGGCTAAATCTAAATGCAAGGCAGTGTGTTAATTGTTTCAGTTGTTGCCTCTGCTGCTGCTTCTGCTGCTGCCGTTGCTGTTGCCGCGCAGTGGCCCAAAGTTGTGCAACGTTTATCAACCAGGTCAGAGTAGACGAGTCGGAGGTGGAGGCGGAATAAAAAATTATTAAAAGCACCCGCGTATAATTGTCATGGAGAATAGAATCCGAGCGGCAGGGAGAGAGGGCTGCAAGAGTTGTGCAAGTTTTAATTAGTTAATTTAACGCCTCGCGCCACCAGGAGTCCCGTTGCAAGCTGCTGCTGCGTATGAGTAATGAGACTCCTCACATACCCATGACATCTATATGGGGTATATTTATAAGCCATCTAGAGCTACGCTTACCCCCAATGCAGTGCGGGGATTTTCTTGAAGCTGTCAACATTTTGCCAACGTTTGAACTTTCGCCCTAAACCAGGGCAGAGGCAAGGGAGTCAGGAGGCGAGAGATTTTTGCGGTCGGCTGTGCTAAGTAATTTCCCCTTGCGGATGCAACTAATTACTAAACATTTCGCATAAAATTCTCAACTTGACAGGCGCCTCTAACTGCATGGCTAAGGACGCGGGCCTAAAGCCCAACCCCCCGCACAAGACAACTACTTTTATGCGTCTGTGTCTATGTCTATGTGTGTGTGTGTGTGTGTGGAGGGTGGCAAGCTTTTATGGGGATATACGAGTGTTTGTTTGTGTTGGGAGGTTGCCAGGATGTTGGGGGTGGCATGTTATCAACAAATCTAACATGCGGCTTGTGCTAATTCACTCGCAGAACCAAGCCAACCGCCAAACAGTCGACCACCGCCCTGCTTAGTGGTCATAAAGTAAACGCCAAGCACCAGAGAAGTGTGGAAAGAGAAGGGAAGATAGATGCGGGGTGATAGAGCAAGGGAAGATGGAGGGAAGAAGATAGGCAACACTTCCGCTGATGATGATTATGCGGACTCCACCCACACTCACGCTCTAGACCAGACAAAACTAGGGACGAAAAACACGAAAGAAAACGAAAGTTTTGGCTTCTAAAACATTAAATACCCTACCAAGTCCTACAAATCCTATGAAATTTGCATAAGTATCAAGTACTTTGTATGATATATACTCTGAATAAATCTGCGACTTTGATAAAGTGGGATATTACGGTGTTCATTCCGCCTGCCGCACATCGCAATACATTTCAAAAAGTTGAAAAAATAGCATTTAAATTGTCTTATTTTCCATGTAAGTTAAGTGTAACCAAAATGAAAGGGTATAATAATCATAAAGTAACTGAAATTATTTAACACTATTTTGCATTTAATGCAGAAACTTTTGGCTTACTTGCTGCCACTCTCTCGCCTCCTTGCAGGCCTGTCTCTATCACTCTTGCTCTTTTTCTGGCCTGAAAATTGTTGCCGGAAGTTTACAAAAGTTGCAAAGTCTGTGCCACATGCAATCCAGCCCAATGCCGACAACTTGAGCGACAAACGAAGCGATTAATAGCAACTATTTGTTGCTGCAGCTCCTTAAGCCTGCCACACACACACACACACACACACACATACAACGAAGATGCGGAGAAACATGATGCATAGCCTTGCCTGTTTTATAGGGTTAATTACCGTCATGAATCGCTCTGAGATGTGAGTCAGTAACTATTACGGAGCACCTTTGCACAGGGCTCGTTGGAAATTCCCGGGCCTCAAGTAACACTTCGCTGCCTTGCACATGCATTGCACTTGACTCTCTACAAGTAATTGGGCAAAGGGCGGCCGACGATTGTTGTGTTGAGTGTTTATCTGCTTTGTGTTAATTATACGAGTATCGCGTTACGTTGCCAGCTTTTCTTGGCATTTTTGTGCGAGTTTAATTGAACATTTTCGTTCCGCTGCGAATGGGGCAAATGCACTCTGAGGCACTGAGAATCAGTGGATCGGAGATCTGTGAGCCTCTGAGGCTCTGAGGCTGTACGCGTAGGCCCGAAAATCAAGAAACCGGCTCTGTATCTGTATAGCCGCAGTCAGTGCGTAAACAAACCTATAATACGATATTTGCCTTTGCTGCCAGCGGTCACCGGGCAGCGGCCAAGAGATGTTCGCTCATTTATTGTACAATCAACGCGATGCGATGCTCGACTGAGCTGCCAGCGTCTACGTCTCAGTCTCAGTCTCTGTCTCAGTCTCTGTCTCTGTCAGCGCGGTACACGAAGCTTCCCCGAGGTAGAGGTAGACGTAGACGTAGACGCTGCGGCTGCGACTGCGGCGAACAAGATCGGGCCAAACAGAAACATATACGTACATATATGCCGCCCAAGAGGCAGCCGCAGCTGGCTATGAAAACAAACCCGTCGTGGCTCTCGCAGACACAAGACGCAGTTCCCCAATCGATCCGCGCAAAAGTGAAAATTTCAATCCACCTTAACGACAACGAGAAACCGACAAACCGAGAAACCGAGAAAACGGAAGCAAGCCAAAGCTCACAGTACAACCAAATCACACACGAAATGTAATTGAAGTTATTATTTGCTTTTCATCCCGGGACACAAACGCCATTAGCGTGCTATAAAATATATTATTATCCCAATAATAAATTCCGCAAAAAATATAAAAAAGAGCGCAAATAAAGTGGGCGATAAACCGCAAAATTATTGAACAAGTTCGGCATTATCAGAGCTTTGTAATCACGCGATCTATCCGCCTGAGAGTTCAATCGCATTCAGCAGTTTATATAACCCTAGCCCCGTTGAGGGCCCTCGACAAGGTGTTCTTGGGTCACCCGGGCGGACGTGACAGAAATTTCTGATAGCGAAGGTCGCGCCACACGCCCCACACCCCACACCCCCACCCTATTACAAATGTGGAAAATTTTGGTTTCGTAAAATTGTGCGACCATACTCACGAAATTAGGCGGGAATTTCCCAAAAAAAACCCCGCCTTCCACCAATAATTTGTAATGGAGTCCCAGAAAACAACGACAGTGTCGATTTTTTTGTTGGTTGTCATTCTCTGATTTTGATAAATTAATTCAAAATGCTAAATGCTTACGAACTTTTCACATGGCCAGCCATAAATTCTTTCTGGGCCTGGGCCTGGGCCGCAGCGCCTCATTAGCAATGCAAACGAGTTTCCAAAAATTGTTATTCCAACCGATTTGTAGTCAAACTTTTCAAATATGTCACATAAAGCGCGAAATAGTTAACCGAAAAAGAAAACAGGTTTCCAAAAGGCTCACGCTCAATAATTAAATATAGATTGGGTCTGCGATATGCATATGTAAATCCCTCATAATCGCTTTACAGATCTGCCCAAGTTTTTCCGGTCTTTACGTACGAGCAGTCAGTAATTCGGTGCCATTCAGGTGCCATACGTTTTGCTGTGTTCGTGCCTGCACATCTGTTTCAACCTGATATAAACAACAAAATAATGTAGATATATGGAAAATTATTAACAAACAACAATGGGCTGGGCCAGATGGAGAGTAGTATGTGCCCTAGCCGGCTGCAATTACGGTACCTGGCCCCCTACCTGCTGTGTCACAGCTTCCGCAAATTATACTAGTCGCTCTCTCTCTCTCTCTCTCTCTCTCTCTTTCCCCCCCACACACAATCACAATCGCATCGGCATCAGCATCGGCATCGGCAGTATTTTCATTTTCAGCCCAGCAGAAAGAGTGAAAATTAATTAGTGCCGTTATAAATAAAGCATAAGCATTCGAAAAGCAAATCATTTGACATTCAGACGCGCCTCAGCCACGGAACAGACAAGTGCGCGAAGAGTGACGAATACTACGCAAAAAAACACCAAAAAAAAATATGTATACATACTCGTACTAAAAAGAAACAACTGAAAAATAGAAAAAACAGAAAGCGTAAACCGGAATCAAAACAAAAAAGCAAAAGTAAAATACTTAAAAGCGAACCGTGTGTAGCCGGTAAAATAATCAAAACATTCGCTAGTCACGTGATCATTATATACCCTGATAGTCAGGCTAAAATTTTAATTGTCTGTGTCTGTGGGGGGGGTGTATGGTTGTGTGTCCATTTTATTCTATGATTATCGCTGGGGTGATGTACTCAGAGCTATAAGATATATTGTACGATCTTCTAACTTAAGGAAGGACTAAATGTGCACTGCATTCCCCTAAAATGTGTATTCAGCAGTCATCTTTAAAGTTGGCACCCATCTCAGAGAAAAACTATATGTAGTTCCTTCCGCTTCCACCGTCTTAAAGTTTCCCCTGATATGCACTTGCCTATGTCACTGTCGTTTCTTATACTGCAACGAGTATATTTCTGCAGTCATTGTTCCTTGTTCTCTTCTGGGACTTTGTTTATCGCTGAATGCATTTCGACAAAGGCATGGGCCGGGAGCGGCAATGGGGGTCCGGGGACTTGGGAGCAGAATGTCGCGTGTGGGGGACAATGCCACAAGAATTAAATGCTCTGAAAGAGAAACTGGCAGATAGCCAGCGAAGAAACAAAACAGATAAATGAACATGCATATATAAATAAATAAATAAATAAATTGTAATGTTGTAGAAATGATCACGCGTATAATACTTTTATGGCAGGGAGAAACCTGCAGAGTGATGCGTATTTTTGGCCTGGACAAAGCGCTAAAAATATGTTTGGCGCTGTGCTAATTAAACAATCAAACTTTTATTTTTTCCCCACATTTTACCAACGAACAACGAAGACACAACGAGACGTAACGGAATTCGCGCTAATCCACACAAGCGACACTCTCCCATTGGAGGTTGATTAAAGGTAAGTGTTAATTGGAGCTCCGCATAAAAATACGTACTGTGAATCAGGTGAAGTGAATCACTTTTCCGGAGCAACAGGGTGGCATTCTCCTATTGTGGATACAACTATTTATCAGCCATGAGACATCTGATGGGGATGGGGATGGGGATGGGTCCCGTGGTGTGGGTGCTAAACATGCAAACCCCCTTTGGCAACACTTTTTGCCGACGCGTTTGTCATGCAATTTTAATCGCAATTGCATTTTTAATTTTCCTCTTCCACCTGACGGCAGCGCAGATCTCTCTCTCACTCTCTTTCGGTCTCTCTCTCTGGCCCTCTGCTATCCTCTTAGAAAAGAAAAATGTGCGCGGCAGAGAAAAAGAAGGAAAAATAAAAGCAAATAAATATTAAATGCAATACACTCAATACCCAGACGGACAGACAGACAACGGGCAGCAAACTGGCAAGCGAACTGAACTGACAGTCGGAAAAACAAGGAATGGAATGGACCTATGGGGGAGGATGGAAAAGCTATCGGGAGCAACGGAGGAGGGGAACGAACCAACGAACGCCTGGCGGGCTACTAACACATTGGCATACAGGGAATCCGAGATGCGACAGGATGCGAGCGAGCGAACGAACCAGTGAACGAGCGAGCTATGCGACCCATTTGCATAAATCTACATTTTAACTATTTTTTCCATACCCAGTACTCGGATAGCACTATGGTATATCGTATTTGTCTGTAATATTCTCGATTTCAAACTGAAAACCAGAAAACTCTTTGCAATCCATTTGCTTCATTTATCTTCTTACCTAAATGTATCTTGCCATCTAAAATGGAACGATATATGTATCTTTCCAATATCTACTTATCTCCTACGATCGGTTAAATTTTGTAGTCGAAATATATATTTGAATGAGCCTTCTTTATTTTTCATGTTCTTCTGAATATATTTTCCTTTAATGTTAATAGTTCCATTCAGATAGTGGGCCAAAATCCAATAATACAATCTGTTCTACTTTGGAGGGTATTCCATAATCGTAGTCCCCGAATAAAGTTTTCTCTCACTTGTTGTTTTTTTTTAATCTCCCTCACTGCTTGCCGGCTGCTGCTTTTTATGCGCTACCAAAGACGCCGTAGACCCAGAGAAAGAAACGGAAAAGGCATTGCAGAGAGGGACCTGAGAGGACTAGAGACTGGGGTAACTTGATAAATATTCGCGCAATGGTGGCGTGAAATATGCAACGATATTTCTTGTGCAACTACTACCACTGCAACAGCAACAACATCCACAAACTATCAACCGAATGTCCGAAGATTGGTATTCGAGTTCGAATTCGAAGTGGAAGTGGAATTAAAATTGGTTTTTATTTTTAGTGAGTGCTGTCAAAACTGCCGTTTGCCAATGAGCTCCCCATCGATCGAAAAGCTCACATGTCAGAATTTCTGACAAACATTGACTAATTATTCTGAAGCCCGCATCTGACACATTGTCAAACTGGCATTAACATACTCGTATTCCCCCAATCTGATAGACCAACAATATGGTAACCACATCGACCACAACCTGCGACCGCATGGCATGCCAAATAATGAAGTCAAATCCTCTACACACACACTCATTGTTCATGAATATTTTATCGGCCGAGAGCCTTGCTGATGGCTATTTAATGCCGATACTCGCATTTTTTATTAATATTTTTATTGATACATTCCTGTTGACATCCGACAAGCAATAAATGAAAGTTGCTCTGCAGAACTCGCGTCCCTACTCAGTTCTTCTCTGATATCTGTCAACAGCTCTGCAGAATACATGAGTATTCGGAATAGAATAATTTTACAAAATAGACTATTTTCCAGACAACAATAGATTCAGTCTCGTGCCAGCACGTTGCGTGACAGTACAAGAGGCGCTAACTTGAAATTGTTTAAGCATTCAGTTACCAAGAATCCCATATATTTTGCACAAACACATATATGCTCAGAGCTATGAGCTCGTATGAAGGAGAAACTTGATACTGAAAGAAGGCAGACTCTTTAGCAATTAATTGATTTTCACAGAAAAATCATTATATTTTCTTTAAGATATCATGAGCCAACCGTTTCTGTGCGCCTTGCGGTATTTTCAGTAAGGCTACAGGTAACACTTCCCATCCAAAGTCCATCCAACCTCTTAAGCTGTTATCCACTCGGAAAGCAAAAACAAGCCGATTGCTCCACCACGTGACTGAACCGATACCGGTTGCTGAGAGACTGCACTCCACTCGCACAGTCTATTTCCAGTCTGAAAATAGCCATTTCCATTTGCGTGGCAAGTCATGTGACTTTTCTTCAGAGTCATGCGACTCGGCCGAGCATTGGGGCACAAGTGTTTTAATTTGTACCACACTTCAGAAATCAACAGGTTCTCTGAAGAAAGTAGCATCCTACGTGGCCTTCCCATTATTTTAGCAGATCAAGAACGATCGGTGATAATGTCTTAAGGTTTTAAGTAATATATTTACGTAAGTAAGTAAGTACATCTGACATTGACACCTTACAAGTGGCCTGGATATACGATCTGTTTGCTATTAATTGTTTGTCCGGTGCAAAAGTGCAGTAGGCAAACACCTGAGCACACTTAAGCCATAAAATGTGACTCATTCAAGACGGATTTGTTTACTCCGCTGATGGCTGTATGACTGTGACTGACTGTCACTGCGAGTGGGCCAGATTTATTTAATAATTATATTATGCCATACCATGATCCCCTGCTTAAAGTGATTCGGAGTGAGTCGTAACTTCTGGAGCTGGGGCTGAGACTGGGGCTGGGTCTGGGGCTGGGTCTGCTGATGCTTGAGCTGATTAATTGGCATCACATGATGCGGGCTTACTATTTTTAAATTGATTTTGGCCGAAAAGCCATAAGAGGTGTTATAAAAATGCAAAAACTTGTTCCGAGCGCGCGAAAGTCTCCACGACCGATGCCTAATGCCCAATGCTCAATGCTACCCAGTTTTGGATAATCAATACAAATCGATGGCAGAAATTCGCAGACATTTCACAAAAGTTGAATGACTTGTCAAGAGTTCGATTACCTTTTGGGCTGCCCGGCCAACTGATGATTGCATATGACCCAAATTGGTTTTAAGTCGATTAAAAGGAGCACACAAATAGCAGCACAGCCGAACCGTACTTATGCCCAGGCATGCAATCGAATCACAATCGAATTGCCATCGAACAAACAACGAAACGAGCAGCAACAAGAGCAGAAACAGCAGCTTGCATGTTGCATGAGGCATTTATCAATGAAATTCAATAAAAAATATATATTTTGCATTGGGCTTCCACCCGGGCTGTAGAAAGGGGAAGGCATTGAACCGACACTCGCACAAAGGACGTCCTCGAAGGCGAATGCAACTTCTTACCTGTTCCATTTCATTTGTCTGGCTGCAACAATCTGGGCGAACGTCTCGAAACGCGATTTAAAAATTTCTCTCTCCCAGCCCCGTAACTTGACCTGCAGCAAGTTCTGCAGTCATTCCCCACTCCGGAGCCCAACAGCCAGACAGCCGTGATAAATGTGACAACAACAGGCCAATTGGCGGCGTCCAGCTGGGCATCCCATACCGTACCGTACCATACCATACAATCCCATCTCATCCCATCAACCCATTCCAATTGTGTGAATGCGTGAGTGAGCAGAAACCAAACCAAGCCCAAATCCCTCCCCATCCCTGGCTTGTCATTTCAATTCCATTTGGCCAAAGTTGAGATCCAGTCTGGTTCTGCTTAAGTGCATGCCCGATTCCCGCTCCAGACCCAAACCAGGCCATCTTCAACACTATTAACGAGCAGAGCCACAGCCAAAGCCAGAGCCAGAGCCAGAGCCAGAGTCATTGCTGTTTGGGGCCGCTTCTCGTATTTCAACTTCTGCCTAATTGTTGCTGGCATGAAGACGAGAGTACGACGACGCTATCTGAATATTTTCGCCGGCTAATGCGCTCCAGGTACGATTATTCCGAGTCGAATCGCAGAGGTACGTGCATGAAATCGTGGCGATCTTGCTCTCTAATCATAAGCTATGTCACTGTTTGCATTTTAATTCCTCCTCGACTCGAGTTAGTTGCATTTCTATTCCATTTGCAGATTGATTTGGTGATTGATACTCATGATACCCGGGCTGAATCCGCATCCTTTGCCTTTGCAAGGCCGAGTGTGCATATTGAATATAAAATTGCACAAACTTTTGGCACCGTTTCGTTAGCTCTGATTGCCACAATCAGAGGATGGCACATACACAACCCCAAAGGAAAAAAAAGAGGGGTAAATCCATAACAAAGTAATCAATGAAAGTTGGATGGGGCAAATGGGGATAGTGCTTCAGACGGAAGCCAGCAACAACAGTTTCTTGTGGCTTCCCCGGTTCTGTTCTCTGGCCAACACGCCAAGCAGACAGCTAACCAACCAAGCAGTCCTCAGTCCTTAGTCCGCAGTCCTGGCTTGGCCGGGCCAAGCCAAATCAAACGGGTAGCGCCAGCCACTCCCTCGGAACACAATCCTGCCCGACATTCGAGCTTCCTTTTCAGCAGCTCAGCTCTCTTCTTCGGCTGCACTTTAACAACAACTTGCAAGAACAACAACAACAGCTGTGAAGTGGCAGTGTTGCTGATAGTTTTGTGGCAAAGTTTGCTGCCCCGAGAGCCTCCTCTAGTTATCAGACTTGCATTTGCTGTGCTCTATTTGACTGGGTCTGGGTCCATGATTGCTGCTCTGCCGCTGGCAACCGATCGAATAGCTTGCCACATGCAACACGAATCGCCCAGAAATAAGTACAAGCCGAATGCTGTTTTCAATTTGTTCTATTTTTGGCGACCGCGGCGTTCCCATTTTGGGTGGCATAATTTGTATTGTTCGCCGGGTTCTGCCATACGAGGCGGATGTGAAATGTGTATGTCATAGGCTGGGAGTCCTATGTGTTTCTCCTCATGATAAAGCAATTTAAATTTTGCCTATGTTCGCATTAAATCACAAGAACACAAGCCGAATGCAAAACGTGCAGTCAAGTCAAGTACTCACTAGTATCTGCTCCCTGTGCGGCTGACGTCACGACATTACGGAGGCAGCAGCTAAGTACAACAGGAAGGCACAGCAGCAGCTCTAGGGAACGCCTTGAAGTATGCTGCATGTACACGGCCCTGCCTTCTTCTGCACGCAACATCCTCATAAAAATTAGAGCCTCGAGTGCTGAAGCTGACGCTGAAGCCAAAGCCAGAACTGAGCTGAGTTGCTCTTCAAGTTGCATGCAACATCGCTATTTATGAACTCAACAAGAAGGACGTTCTCAGACCGCCCCTTTCTTGGTCCCCCCCTCCGAGAGTGTATAAGTCTGCTTGCTGAATGTGTGTAAATGGGAATGTGTATGGGTGCTCTCGACATGAGTCCAAAACATGCTCCATAAATCGCCACAGATACATTTTTATTCTTGTTCCTTTTTTGTTTTTTTTTTTTTTATTTCGTTCTGGCCTGTATTGGCCGCACTGTGGCCTGTCGTGTCCTGACCTGGCCGGCTAACGAAAATATTATTATGCCCCTTTAAATGTGGAGTACCATGGACATGTCGTTGGGCTTGTGCTAGCTCTATGGGTTTCATACATTTTAAGTACCCTCATTTGCTGACCACCCCAAACAAATTCAAAAATTCGTAGAGCCTGGCCGGCCGATAATCCCCAAACAAATCGGTATTGAAGGTCACTTATCGAAGTAGAAAAATAAAATAAAAATAAAGGATAATTTTTAAACGTGAATATAATGAAATTTTTTCAGAAGTCAAATCATTATTCATTACTAATAAATAACTACAATGCAATAATTTATTCATAAGGGTCAGCGTATACCATTGGAAAACGTATGGAATACAATCCGATTATTTAATCTAGCACTTTACTAAGTGAAATGTAGATTTATACCTGTGAATTTTTTCATATGTACTTAAAAATAAGTTTAAACAATAGTTTTATTAGTGTATCAAACTTTCATCTTGCAAAAGTGTTCCCATTTGTCTCTGTTGTAAATGCAGCAAGCAGGCGGTCTAGATGGCCAAGTCGAAATTGTTTTCATGCTCCTTGACCAAGCAACCGACCGAACAACGAACCAGGCAACCCGGGCCTTCCAGACCCATTTTATTTATGTCAATCTCTGGCCGCTGCTCCTTGGCCTCAGCCCCGGTCTGTCCCGGCTGCCCGATCATAAATCTTGGGCCGGCAGTAGGCGCTGAAAGTGCATATACCATGTAAATAATGAGCGGGCGTGCAAAAGCCACGCCCCGTTCCCGGATCAGAGACTCCTCTCTCCTTGTATTGCAGACATTGCATTGTTCCAGATAAATATATGGACATACATATACATTTAATTATTTATATTATGCTTTGCTGCAAATGCCTTTAACCCTTTGTAGTTTATTTTTTCATTATTTCTGAATGCGGTTTTCGCTGTCGCTGTGCATTGTTATTGGTTTTTACTGTATATACACGACTTAAATGCATACATATTCAAACGAGCTCAAATTAATTACATTCTTAATACGACCATAATCCCAGCTATGATGCTAAAAGTAAGCCGCTTTAAATGCCTAACAATGAAATGCGGTGTATCACCCACAATCCTACATTTCAACTCATGAATCAGCCGCGTGTTCCACTGTTTGTGCAAACTAAATATTTAATGATCGTGACAGTTAATTAAATATCAAGACAGTTGCGTCTAGGTCGGCGTTTTCATCTGAATCTGAACCTGCGTCTGGGATCTGGGGGAAAAACCGAAAGTGCGTATATTGTAGAAGGAATCACATGTCGAATTTGCATCAATCCATGATTGCATTGTCTATTGAGTTGGTGGAGGAAAACAACCAATTGAACAAACATATTATTATGCCACATTTGCTGAAGCAAATAAACACACAAAAACTTTTAAGTATGTATTTTTCAATTTTAATATTTGCAGAATTGAGGGGAAAGGCCACACAGTCTCGCTGTGTGTCGTCCATCTCCCATTGTGGGAGTCATTAAAAATAATTAATAATAATGAACGAAAACACACACAATTTTATAGACATGGAATCGAAAATTGAAACTTTTAGGGCGGAGAGACAGAGGGAGACCCTGCTCTCCCGAAGGGATTGTGAGCCCAGCATGAGTCGCAATTAAGCTCGCCAGCAATTACCAATTTTTTCCCCGCTGCGCTCTGGCCACATTTGGAACGCATTTTAATTGCTTGTCAGTGGGTTGCAGGGCCCCTGCAGCCAGGGCTTCTGCAGCAGAGCTGTTGTGGAAGCAGCATTTAATGTGCAGCATAGCACACCCTGCGCGTGTCACAATAAAAAATCACTCAAGTGCAATGCCCCACTCAACTCCACTCTGCACCACATCGCACGCCCACTCATCAGCCATCAGCCCATCAAACAAATGCACCACACGCACACAGGCCTCGTCTGGCCGCACTTCGTTAGCCTCGACAGTGCTTGGGGGCTTTCTGGGTTTCGGGATCTCGTGGTCGTGGTCAGCCGTGGACCGAGAAAGAGCGAGAGAGCGCCAGAACTTGAGCTGCGGAAATGCCAATGACAATGGCCATGGCAATGGCAGCGCTGGTGTCTGTGAATGCTCCAAGTGCTCGGCTTGTTTGCCTGTCGGCCAGAAGTACATATCTGGCTCACGAACACGAGAACTCAATTTGGTGATAAAAAAAAAAAAGAAAAACAATGGAAAATATAAATGAATCAAGTGGGATTCATAGAGAAACTGCAGCATGCTCGTAAAGAAGGATGCAATCAAATTTCAGATACGAGAAACAAGTCTCGTGTTTTGGGTCCAAACTTCCGCAACTCTTAAAAGTTGAATTGCTGATGAAAGATAATTAATTAAATAATTAGTTTCTCCATCAATTCAACGTTGTTGGATTATAAATCTTAGAGAATCAATTAAAATACTATTTGAAGTGTATTCTCCACAACAGGTTACGGTACTAGTTTCAATTAGAGATCTAATAGAGAATCTAATTACTCAACTTATTGATAATGTTTAATGATCCAAAGTGTCTCACTGCATGAGAATGCTGCAACGAGGAGCTATTTTTTAAATAATTAGAAAAGAATTAGTTGCAACTGCCAGTCATATGTAGGCGTTGAGTGACAATGAACCCACTTTCCTTAGAAAGTAATGATTATGTTCTATAAGTAAGAACTCTTAACAGTACCTTCTAACGTGGAAATCCATCTGATTCAATAGAGTACAGAGATCGTGCAACAATTGCAGTCTGTATATATTTGAACCTATAATTACAATAATTAGTGTATTTTCTGTCTGGCACTTTGCGTCTATTTACCTTTTAAGTAATGCAAACAGCTTTTTTATACCTGATTCAGTATTCAAATGGTTAGCCATCTGTCTTTCTGTATTTACGTTTGCTGCTATCTATCTAAACGTATGTATATCTTTATCTAGCCACTTTTGTATTCAATTAAAATAAAGTTTATTGAATGAGATTATGGCATACACTTTTTTAAGCAATATAAACTAAATTAGAATAATAACGTAGATAATTTATTTTTTATATGACCCCCAAAGCGGACAGTGTAAATTATGGATTTTGCTTCTCCTGATACCAGCAGACTGAAATTTGGCAAAAACTTCCCCATTAGTCATAGTCTGTGCAGATAATAGACTGAGGTACTTTGGAAAAACCGTAATATCTCTCAAAGATAGGTGGTTATTTATGATTAAGTAAAAAAGAGTCTGACTAATATGAATCATGTACATAGGTACTCTCAAAAAAGAACAATTAGTGCCTTGATTAAAAGTCGAAAAGAACAATGTTGCTGACGATGCTCATATCAGTATCAGTTCTCTTTTCGGGTCTGGGTATTATTTAACATTTGCTTTCATCAATTAGTTACAGCACGCAGAGCATTTCGAGTGCTACGACTATTTACAATAGTTGATGTGTGACATTTTACACGGGAAAACACGCAAATGACAGTTGATGGGTAATGGGAGATGGGTGATGGCTGATGGTGGGGCATAGGGGCATGGAGCATAGTAGGACCACTCAGCAAAAACAGTTGATTGTTTATTGTTATCGTCATAGATAGAAGCTGTTGGGTGGTGGTTGGATGGGTGGGGTATTTTTAGCATCGCAATTGTCAATGTCAGGGTCCCTCGAACATTTATTTGCCGTGAGTTGTTTGTTTGAACTAATTGAAAAGATGCCCAGACGATAAGTGTCTGTTGAACAAATATATTTAATTTGGCCAACATTTTTGATTATTTTAATTTGCACAGCTCTACAGCTGTTTATTATTATTTTCGACTCGTACATAATTCAGAAAGCAATTTAGAGTTTGTTGGCACAAACCAAAGCAATCAAAATGTGCAATCAATTGCATCTGAGATTTGTGCTTTTTGTAATGCCTGCCCCCAAAGGGGCTTCAATATTTGCCAGCCCCAAGTGTAACTAAATACACACATATGCAGTGCATTCTGCAAATATTAGCACTAAACAATATTCATTCAATATGTTGCACAGCTAATCGATGGTAATATTACCAACAATTAGGTGGCAAACAACAAAAGCTACAGGGTCGCTGCCCCAATCATCGAGTGGGTCTAAGGAGGCAGCCCAAACGGTTGCCAGCTACCGCCATCCGATGGAATTTAATTAACGGGTCTACGTAGCACAAAATTAGCATAAATCATTTAATTAAAGGTAAGTGCTGACGAGTGGCAAGCAGAGCGGAGCCTCCTGTGCGGAGAATCTTCTCTGAGATTCCCCCTCAGAGTGAGGGTGTGAAAAGTGGGGAACGTTGCCGTTGCCGTTGCCTTTGCCTTTACCGTACCCTCCACTGTTGTGTCTGTTGTTCTGAAGCGCTAACCGAATCATGTGTTAATTTTTTAATCACATTTGATAAATATTTCAAGCTGGGCTCGTGGCACGTTGGTGGACGCTCTTTACACTGAGAAAACGCATATATACTTCCAAGCTTTTAAGCAGGCCCTATCAGGTGTCTTCATTCTTCCTTTCCACGTTTATTTTACGCTTCTTTTAATTTTTAATCAATTCAATTATGCAAGCCACTTTAAACATTGATGGTTATTTCCTTATTATTTTACCCCAGCCCCAAATAACGTACCTGGAAAACCACTTTCATCAGCGATAGATTCCTTCTGTACATTCGCCGCTCTAACCATTTCGGAATTAAAAGACATCATTCACAATCATGATAAGATTGTTGTTCTGAATTTAAAGAATCTGACTTTGATTCATCAGCACCGCACGTACACTCTTGCTAGAACCATTATTAAATATTTTATGATACAATCTAGCTAATTGTCATTTTTGTGAATATAATTTTCCGTTTCCATATTGAAGAAACACATTTTTACTCATAAGATTTTTTGTAATTTTTTTTTTTTTTTTTCTATGCTTTTTACCGCTTTAAGTAGAAAAAGTTTTACAATTTTTCAGATAAGACAAAAGTTTTCCAAGATTTGATTGTTATTATCTGTTTAAAGAATATGATCTTGATTGTTCAGCTTGATAAGCTGTATGACGTACATGTCTTTTCAGATAAGCAGATAATTGGTTTTGTATATTTGGGTATTAGGGCCATTTTCACCAAGAGACGAACGATTATTTTGGATTTGGTTCTATAAGATCAATGCAATAATACTCCCAGTATACCCAAAACAAATTTATTGTTTTTCCCTCTGTGCAGTGTACCGCGAATTGAATCATGTGCGTCTGGCATAGAGATTAGAGAAAGGCGTTTATATTAATAGCTTTGTTGGCTGCTATTTTGTCATAATTAAATTGTTTAAATACTTAAATACTTACTACATTTAATTTTGCATAAAAGGCTCTGAGCCAACAATGTCAATGTCAATGAATATGAGTATGAAGGGGGAATGGAATGCAAATGAATAGCAGCCGTATGGGGAATGACAGGTCTGGCCAGCTTTTCCGTTCTTGGCAGGGAAGAAGTGCAATTAGGTGAACCCACAGAACAAGTGGTACCAGAGAAATTTAAGCGATTTCAATGCTGTACAATGCTGAGCACAACATGGGCAACAAATAACATAAGCGCAGCCGATGCAAAAATTTAACCAAAAAGAAAACAATGCCATTTTTGTTATCGTTATTATGGTAAATAAATAAAAGCCGCATCAAAACTATTGTAATAAAAACGTTTTTATTCGCATTTTCACAATGAGCGCAATTGCAAATTGATTTGTGCGGTTCTGTGAAAGTTCACCCCTCCAGAAAAAAAGCGGAAAGAATAAATAATAAACTCAAACAAAAAAAATACAGAGGAAAAACAAACTGAAGAAGCAACAACAACAAATATGCTGCTATGCATCGAATATTTTTCCAAAGCTTATGAATTTTTGATAGCGATTTCCCTGCTGAATATTTAAGCCAGCAGTTTTCATCAGTGGCCCAATACGAGTGCGAGGCTGGAGCTGCTTAAATTAGCTCATATTTAACTCGGAAAAAGCGCGAATTACTGTGCGAATCCAGTACTCAAATAATTTAATATTTTCCACCCACAATAGCCCAAGCAAATATTAGCACTGACCTGCCGGATTACATCAAAGGATTTAACACGCTCAATGCATTTTACAGAATACTATGTGGGGAAATTCGCTCAGTATCTGCCATAATTATAGCCTGTTTATCCTTGTTTAATTATGATTTATGCTAAAGTGGTATACATTTTTTTATGGTGCAATTGATTGGAATTATCATTGGGAATTATACTTTTACTGTGAAAAGGTTATTTATCATTTTGATTTCAGTCACAGAAATTCAAAAATCCCTTCCTGTCCTTTTTTTATAAGCAGATGCTAGTCACCATATGAAATCCGTAGAGTCAAGACAAAGATACGAGAATAATCCCTTATCCGGTTGTTACTTTAGTGGTGTTGCAGCTTTGCTCCTGATTGGTTTTTAATAAACTACCAAAGGCGTGGAAACTTTTAAAGACTTATGCTTTATGGATGCAAAAATCGTTTGGCTCAGCGTAAATTTCAATTAGTTGGCAATGTAAAGAGATGAAAGTTTTTTTGGCTTATTTTTGGGCTTTTGTTTTTTGGGATACCCAAGCCGGGTAACCTGTAACAGCATCCACATAAATTTTGCATATTTATAGGCACATAAACTCCCTGCACACAAACCCACGAATATCTGGATATGGACATACGTATACTTGTTGAAAGGGGGGTCGTCGAGAGCACCTTTGGCAATTGCCAGGCGTCCCTGGCTTGGTGTGAAAAATGAAACATAAATTAAATCTGCCACACCAACAGCCTCCAAAGTCAGCCCACAATTCTGGCCGGGCTCAGGACTGTTTACCAGGGCTACCAGGGGCCCAATCCTTATGCTCCCTTTTTATTTTATTTTATTTTATGATTTCGAGCAAATGAAAATTTATGAAGCAGATGGCACAGCCCGCTGCTGATGCTGTTGCTGTTGCTGATGCAGATGCAGAGTCAAAGCCAAATCCTAAGCCGAAACCAAAGCCACTCGCTAAAAATATGAACTTGAAATTGTGTGTGGTCGCAAAGTTTTTTGTGGCAAATGAAAATGATGCCTCATTATTTTGCCAAGTGGTGGCCATAAATTACGTTTTACAACACTGCCATATTTGCCACTGCACTGATCCCCAAAAACCCAGCGCCAGCTCCACATCACCATCAATATTTCACTCCAAAGAACATCTATCATGACTGACTGCAGTCTGTCGCAAAGAAAGAGCTCGTCTGCAGGTCGGGTACGTAATTAATTTCAGCTAGTAATTAGTTCCTAGGAATCTGCGCTACGACATCCACTGCGACATTGCCACAGATATGATTTACGAGTCATCCATATAGATAAGACACGACTGTGTGACTGCGTCTCAGTTTGGGAGAACACTTCCGATTAGGCAGCCGGCAGCTGGCAGCTGGGAGAACAAGGTCTTGGTTAGGGCAACTTCCCACCGACTTTGACGACTTATCACTAGAACTGACGCCATCCTATCCCATTATATGATTTTATTGCCGGGCAAACATTTGTGTCTGGCGATTTCGTTTTACTTTTAATACAGTAAAAGGCTCGGTAAACAAATTTGCACGTTCAGCGGAAAAAAGCACCCGGTGCCTCTTATTTACTGAAATACTTTTTCACGTAATCTCTACTACCGTACGGGTATCAGATAAATAAGGGCTCTGGACCAAGGACTGCTCACATTTCTTGTGTGCACATAGACATCGTCGGTCATTCGATTTCTGGTCAACCAGTACCGAAAGTATTAAAACAAAAACAAGAAAAGTATTTAAAGAAATCTACGTACAAAACGCTTCCACATTCACGTGAGTAAAACACAAAGAAAACCGCTGAACCCACTGCGGATCGTTTAAACAGCTGTCAGGGCCTTTGACGCTGACCTACATAAGATTCTATAGGCAGAACAATTTTCGAATTTTTAACGCACGATTAATTCAAGAATGGTGTTTATTTTTTTGATACCTGACACTATTTTGCAACTCTCAGTTGTCTTTAAGCCGTTGTCGTGCCAAGAACAAACTGAAATACAAGTACATAGCTCCAGTTCCAGCTCCAGCTCCAGCTCCAGCTCCATGTTTGGGCCAGTTGATTATGATTTCCATTCAAGTGTGCCGTTTACTGAGTAAGCTCAACCCAAGCCCAAGTTCAGCAAGGGGGAAAAACCTTCGTTTCCCCTAGCCATATTAGTGCAAGTGTTGGTTCTTATATTCCGGAAGCCATGTTGTTGGCCTTCCAAGCACTCGGAAGTTGCCAGACAATGTTCTTAATGAGTTCTCCACAACAAAAGTAACATCAGCAGTAGAAGCGTAAGCAGCACCAACTCTATGCAAATTGATTCAGTTTCAAGCAACTTCATTTGAGTTCGTTACGTATGCGGGCAGTTGGCCGACTTCAGGACCGTGCTCTGCCCTGCCCTGCCAAAGTGTAAGCAGGCTAAGTAAGCTGCTCTAGTTATGACAAAGGACAGCACAGAATTTCGAGGACCACATCCACACATACACACCCAGCAACAGCAACAGTTAGTACATCTGGCTAATAAATGGTGTGGCGGCCACCGGAGCTGGTTCAGTGAGCAACCTCTTGAGGTCTTACCTCACACACCCCCATAGAAACACGAATACAACACCCCCTGAACAGATGTTGGTGTTGCTGCTGCTGTGGCTGTCAATCAAGACGAGCAACATTTTTGCGACACTGTTGCTGGACAAGCTGCTGCCAACAGAGTTGGCTTTGTCATTTTATACACAGTGCCAATGGTTTAAAAGGGTATATGGCCGTCGTGTGAGGGAATGTAACAGTCGCTATTAAATATCTTCTACCATCAACAACCGAGTCAATGTAGGTAGATCTTAAAGTTTTTCAAGCTGTAACCTCTTATTGGTTGTACGAGTACAATCATAGTATGTAAAGCTTTTATGTCCATACCTACAGAAGTTTGTACACAAGAAATAATTCGAACATTATGTCCATTAATACGAGAGTCAATCACTTTATGTCAGTCCGTCCATACCTCTGTATCTATACCTAATTATGTAGTTCTTGTAGATTATAAGAGCGCTTGTACGAATCAAAAAATGTTTAAAGTATTTGTATTGGGAATAAGATAAATACGAGTTGTTCAAGAAAAATGGGCATTTTATAGTCGGAATATTGTTTTTACTTGTGTACTTATTGTTTTTCCTCCACTCTTCCTCTGATACTGACACTGACTTTTCCTCTCTCTAAAATTTCTTTGCCTCTGTCTCTCTCTCTCTCTCTCTCTCTCTCTTTTGGTCATGTAATTGCTGTTACACTTTGGCCAAGTTATTAAGTGATTGTTATTGTTGCTTCTGCCTTTGCTGCTGCTTGTTTTCGTTGGCTGATGCAACAGCATAATCTAACGATTATGCCAGGCTTTTGGCCCTGTTAACTCTGCCAGCCAAATGTAAATTAACTTGTACTCGGGCGCAGTTCAAAAAAAGTTCCACTGTTGGCTTTGTGTTGCCTACTTTTTGGGGGCCCTGGCAAATTAATTTCGATTTTTGGGTGTCGGCCCCCAAAGCAATTTGCCAAATTGCCAATTGCAGCATGTGCCGCAAACTGTTGCAACTGGGCAAACTAATTGCGTGTAATTATGAATGCAAGCACTCCCCACCATATACGTACAATGCCCCAACTGGGGGCCACAAAAGATACATTTTATGCGCCTGTCTCTGGTGTGTCAGACACGGCGTATGAGTAATGGGTGTCTAGGTAACAATGCATTATCGATTTAAAGTGTCACACGACACGGGACAAGGCAAGTGGCATTCACACTGAAGAGCAGACAATAACTAATTACACTCCACATAGCCACCCTATTTGAAATATTTTCCGTGTCAATTTAGCAGATAAAGTGTTGCACAGAAATGGAGGAGAAGAGGAGAGCGACCTTTATTTATCTGCAAATATCGTTTACATGACATTAATTGCATATTGATAGTGTTTGTTCAATTGCTGGCCTTTGTTCGTCTGTTTGTTTTTATTTGGAGTGGCTCGGTTACATTGCCGCACTGTTCGGGCGCTCCATCCATCAATCAATCAATCAGTACATCCATAGATTCATTCCCTAATTGTCCCTCAGGCGTGTCAACACTTGGGGCCCGGTGAGCGCGCGCGAGTTAGCTGCAATTTGCGTCTCATGAATATTTATGGAGGATGTAATTAAATATGCTAATTACAACTGATTGTACGCACAATCATTTGAAATTATAATTCTGAGCGAAGCCAGTTCACTTGCCCCTCTTAGAGCAGCAGCAACGGGACGAACAGCCAGGACAATCCAGAGGGATAACACGCACTCTGAAACTGTGACGATTTAGCATAAATTCAAATGAAATAAACACAAAAGGGGGGACAAATGAGGATTGAGCTCCTGTTACACGGTTCGTTTTGCATCGACGGTTTTTTGTTGTCCTTAAACTTGGTCCCCCAAAACTGTCTCGCTACACAGCTGAGAAAAAAGTTACCGATATAATCGCATTTTCCTTGTAAAAACCTCTGTTTCATAATGCAACTATCCATCACAAGATGCTGTAATTCTTCTTTAAAAGGGCATCGGTGGAAAACATAGCGTATTCGTATGACAACAGGCTTAAGGAGAAGTGGGACAGCAACTGTTGCCAGTTGAAAATTGCTTTGCAGCGTGAAAAAATGAGGGGGAGAGGAATTAAATAAATTACATTGTTGCCAGCATAAAGTTGACGCTGCCAGCAAAACAATTTGTGCAAGCAAAATCCCACCCACCAGCCACCAGCCACCCCCCACCCCACAAACCTGCTGGCAGCATTGTCCTTTGGGATAGGGGCAGGAGCTGACTTGCATGACGCTCTTGCTAGTCACGGTGGAGACCAGGACCAGCTTGATGAGCCAGAACTAATTTTTTGCATCCACCTAAAGTGAATTAAAACTTTTAATAACTAACATTGGCAGAGGCATCCGAGGTCACCTTCAAAGATCGACCTGGCTTTGACAAGATTTATCCAAGTTAATTGAAAATCCAAGAGGCCAAGCTGGATGGGTATAGAGATGGCTTTAGTTTTCACAGTTAATTGAACAAACTTTAACCAGCAGCTGCTCAAATATTCCAAATATTGCCTTGGACTTGCCAGACTTCTCAATTAAACCCAGGTCTTACATTAATAATTAAACAAAATTCTGGCATATGTGCTCTCATTGCATAAATACGTAATTAACCAGACTGGACAATCACATAATGTCCCCGGGCGAACATAAAGGGCTTCGTTTTCCAATGATGGCAAGTCACTTGAACAAATCACCAGCACGTGGCCAATAAAGTGGGTGTGTCTCTGCCACACACACAAACACACAGACATCTGCGAGTAGTGGTGCAGCCATAAATATCCATTTGAGGCAATTCCATGGTGACAAAAATGTGTATCCAAGTCTAATTTATTGTCAACATCCTTTGTGCCAACAAAGAGCCGCAAACAAGCTTTTTAATTTCCACAATCTCACAGGAGCGAGACGACTGCGGAGGAGGAACTGAACTGTACTGAACTGGGACTGGGACTGGAACTGGACATGGCCGAGGCATTTCATTAGTTCAATTAGCCGGACAGGTGCTGGCTGGGTGTCAAGTGGCAGCTTTTTAAACGATGATTAGTGGCTTCTCGTTCCCGCTCCCTGTGTCGGTCGAAATACAAGACAAATTGTAGTTTGCTTAGCCCCTGACAGGTCACAGTGGAATGCAAAATGTGTATCCCCAGAAAGGATTTCCTTTTGGTTCGGTACACAGCTGAGAGATGACTCTGTTTATTTTGAGCGATGGTCTTTGGGGAAATTTCCCCATGAGTAAAAGATGCAAAGACCCAATTTACTTATACTTTAAAGTGGAGGGAAGTATCGTCTGGTAGCAGAAAGCTGGTTTGCATAGCCACAGGTGAGTCGTGGGCAGACCAGCAGGTAATGCGGCCCAACCCGATACCACAGGAGGGTTCCAAGACGAAAACAGGATTAACGGGCTGGGAACTGGCCAACGGCTCGATTGTCGCACCCAGGGACTAACTAACCCAATTATTTGTAAAATGCGAACGGAACCGGGCGAAAAAAACTAAAAAAAAAAAAAAAGAAACCCAAATTAAAAGAAACCGCAGTCCATTGTTTTTGCCCCCCAGCAGGTGCAACACGAGTCACAGAGGAAGTAGCAAGGACACAAAGAGAGAGACAGAGAGAAGTTTCCACAGCACGCGTAATGAAAACTTTGTTAGACCACAGAAAGGGCAGAGAGAGGGAGAGGGAGAGGAGTAGGAAAGGCAACCCAGACAGAGCGAGGAAAAGCAACTTTCCCTCCTACTAGAGAAGCGACAGTGCAGTCCGAGTGGCCCTCCATGGTGTCGGGGAAGGCGACAACGAGAAATTAGTTGTGCATGCTTGCAACGCAAAACCCGAGCATTAGCCGTAGCGCCCCAGATACACCCTGCGGCCGCGAGGTGGGCGGTCAGTTCCCATTTACCAGCGCCCGGGGTTGACCACTAAATTGCCAGGATGAAGTCGCCGCTGGCTCTACGGCTCTCTAGCTCCTGCTGCTGCTTCTCCTTCTGACCGGGGCTGAAGCTGATCAAATTAACAGCATGTGGCAAGTGGCTGCTGGCCCGCTTTAATGCCACTACTCGCACTCTGTCCACTTCTTCGATCCTTCTACTGGCTGCCATTTTCGTAGCATACTTTTCAGTGTCCCACAAATTGCTTAAGCTCCGGCACAGGACGCTCCGCAGGATGTGGCCAGAAAGCTGCGAAACGAGGCTGCCTAATTGTTTGACAGGACAGAACTTGTAACGCGGAAAACTTCACTTGCAAGACAGGCCCGGACCGGACAGCAAAAACAAGTTGCAATTGTCACTTTTGTGGAAACTTTCGAAAATTCACAATGTGCGTGGACAGTTTTTTTCCTTGGCAACATTTTACACAAGTCACGGTGCAAATAAATTATAAAATTTCCGCGGAAAATTATGTTTTCCAAGCGAAAGAAGTAGCCCATGCGCGACGAGAGAAATGTCAGCAGTCCACCCGCCCCATCCATGCGAGTGGAAGCCCTCATGGCTTTCTCTGGACACATTATAAATGATCGCAATTGAAACTTTAACCCATTCCGAAGTCTAGTTGAAAAATTGACATTATTTTCTGTTGGCAACAACAGTCAACGGACGATAAATAAGAGGCAACTTAAGTCGGAGTATTTATTTTTCGGGCATCGTTTGATAAATGACGTTGAGGGTAAGGCAGAAAACCTCGGGGCCACCGCACATGGGTGTGGCAGCCACACCCCGAGTGACTTTTCTCATTAAGCCTGACCGAAGTCAGAGTCAGAGCCAGAGCCAGAGCCAGAAGCAAAGCGAACGTGGTCGAGAAGAAATCAAACTAAACTTTGCTCGGGTCGTTGTCGGTCCCCAGAGGAGGTCGAGGGACCGGACCAGAACATGTGTAAAGCGTCGAGCGGTTAAAGCTAAACAAACAATTGCCGAATGCAATCGAGGAGGGGAGTGAGCCAAGATGGCTTGAAAAACAGTTGAGAAGAGTTGCATGTTGGCCCGATGGCAGGAGGAAGTTTGCCAACCGCATGCTTCAACTTCAATTTGCTGGAAGGGTTCGAAGGAGGGGATGGCGCTACCCGGGGGTGGCCCTGCTTACAGTTTGACTCGTATTTCATTACTCGAACTGGTATTAAGTGGCAAACTTTTGTATTTAACAACTTTTAGCAGTCGAGCAGCAAAAATGAAGAAGATGAACCACCGGCCAAAGTTTCCTGGCAAAACCCAAACAGAGGAAAAAACCCGTGAAACAAAGAAACCCGGGAAAAGTACGAGTAAGTTGCAGTTTCTTGACTTAACTGCACCGTTGCTGACAGAATAAGGCTACGCGGAGCGGAGTCCCATGTAAATGAAAGATGACAGAAGCACTTGAAGTCACGGTCCAGTTTGAACCCGACAAAGGCCAATTGGCAAGAACATATGGAACGAATGGGAATGGGTGGTCCACATCCCGAGTTGGTACAACATTTTCCACTTTGCCATCCCATTTGAGCTTCGGGGTAGTTGGATGCTTAAACCAAAAATCTGTCAAATAAAACTTTGATTGGCCCGATTCCAGTCCCAGACCCCGGTCCCCTTCTCCTTGTGCCCCCCAGGCTTGCACTGACTTTGGCAACGCATTAATTAGCGAATTCAACGAGCTGGAGCAACTTTTCTGCATTACTTACCATGAAATGCATGCAACTTTGTTGCATCCCCATCCCCCCCGCCAAAAACTTCCCTGAAGTGCCACATACTATAAATTGAGTTGCCGCAATTTGAATATGCAACATTGTTCACACCCTCAAGCGAGTGGAACGTAATTTCCCCGGCATACGTAACAGAAGCATTAGCATTATTATCCCGGCAAGTAGCAGATCAAAGATGATATGCATCATATCCCAGGCTCTCCTTAAATCGCCCAGTCATGCCGGGCAACAGAAGCAACCGATTTTCATATGTCCTGCGTCACTCCCGCTGCCACTACGGCTACCAGTTGGAGCCCAGCCAAAGGTCGAGGCGCTGCAGAAGTGTGGAATGGAGGGCTGCACTTTGGCCAAATTACATTTTCAATTTGTCAGCTGGCCTCCTGCAGACACTAGCGGACCATTAAATGGCAAATTAAGTTCACTTCCAGTTCGGCCCCATTTTGCATTTCCACCCCATTTCCACTATTTCCCAGCAGTTTCTTCGGCCCCGGGGCAAATGTGTTTTTGATCTGTGTTCATCATCGAACGATCTTGGCACATTATCGTGGAAGATTTTCGGCTCTGGCCATCATGTAGGAATACGTTGAATATTTCATGAGTGAGTGTCATAAAATTCCTTTTCCAAAGAGGAGGAGATACTGCAGGGGGAATGGGGAGTGGAGTCAAGTCAAGCGTTTTTTCTTCTTAATAACTTTCCGTTGCGGCTGTCAGACACACCAGCCATGACTCCAGGACATGTCGTCAAAGGCTTGTTGTTCCTCCTCCAAGCTGCTTTATAATTTATGATTCTTGGCATCGAAGCCTTTTCCCCACACTCTCACACGCCCACACACACACACACACACACGACGCCAACTTTTGTATAATTTTGCCAAAATAAAAAACTGCATGAATATTAACTGCAAGTGGCAGAATATGGCGTCGGCGGCGTTACCGGAGCAGCAGCATCATCCTCCCCCTCGCCTGCGCTGCCCCGCCCAGCCCCATCTTGGCTGCCACTTTTATTATGTGTGCGCCATGTGAAACTTTCAAGTGCCTGCTGCTTGATCTGGGATGAAAGAGAGGCAGGGCAGGGCCACGCCCTACTTATTTATGCATACGTGTAGCTTAGACTCCTTTGCCTTCCGCTTCTAGGTTTCCCTTTGTTTTTTTGGCCAAGTTTTTAGTACATTGTACATATTTGATGCAAATGCTCGCAAATTGTCGTCGCTGTCTAATGGACATTTTGTGGCCACATCCAGCCAGTCTCTCACACCAAACAAAGGAGACGGAAATGGAGCTAGAGCTGGGGGAGAGGTATATGTGATGTGTGATGTGAGATGGGTGATGGGTGGTGCTGCAGGTGGCTTACTCGTATGGCTCATGGATAATTTGCTTAAGCCCAGCCAGCAGAAAATAACATTTTGCACACAAGCTGGCACGCACAATGCCACAAGACCCATGGCCAGGTCAGGTCTGGCTGCGGTTCCGACTCCGGCTCTGGGTCCGGGTTGGCTTATCACTTGGCCGAAAGCAAAAAGGAGAAGGAGAACAAAGATGATGCTCCTGCGGCTGTCAGGCGGAGTGACACGGCAGCTGTGCTTTAAACAAAGCTCAGCTTGAATAAAAACAACATGACTAATAGTTTTGACAGGGAAAGGCAACACAAAGGCCAGACAGAATGTCAGATAAAAGCCAAAGCGATGGCAAATGACAGGGGACAGCGGACGCAGGGCGAAACTGCATGCTAAATGTTGTCAATTAGTTGGACATCCGGTACGGTGGACTGAACGGACCCAGATGATGACCACTGAATGACAGAGCAACCTGGTGTCTAACCCTTCTAATGGGGCGTATACGTAATGCGAGATGCCCGGAGGGCGAGGCAAGTCGTCTCGCACAGATGATCAATTAGTTTTAATCATGTGAATCATGTGGGAATCCCACAAAGAAAGTATCTGTGACTTGCAGGTTTTTTGATTGAACATTTCTCCATTTGATTTACAAAAAAAAAACCCCCACAATCTGGAGGAACTTGGAACATCAATGCCCACATTTGTTCCAATTATTCTCTCCCTTGTCTTTATAAACTTTCATTGGCTTGACTGCTTTCCCTGGCAACATCTTTGGGCCCAAATCTTCTTTACGAGAGCATCAGGTAAGAGAGCAAATCCTAAGCCGGGTTGTAACTTTGTTCTTTGTGTGTGGATTGGCCCCCAGCTGACCCGGCAGCTCAACAGTTTGGCTCAGCTATAAAAACACAAAGTCGCTGGCAAAGTCGCACTTAAGCTGCCGGCTCTACCTCTCTTGCTCTCGCTCTCTATGACACTCTCAACTTGTGGCACCACTCATACACACAAAGCCACACACACACACACACACGCACACAGAAACAAACAAAGGCACATGGAAAGGTCTCCCAGCGAGCCATGCATACAGATGTCAGCGTGTGGGGGCACAGTCCATAAATTTGTGCAGCGTGCAACATTTTGCTTTGCTTCCCTGTGTTTTGTTTTGGTTTTTTTTTTTTTAATTTGTATTGTAGTGTAGCACCCTATGTTTAGGGTGGTATGTTTTAGACCCAAAGTTTGCCACACGAACGACTCTGAACAGATAATACATATATTTGATTGTACATATATGTTAAGTAATTCTGTCAACTTTATTTCAATCGAAAATTTCAAGCCATTTTCATTCCAATAATTCATTGTTAATTGTTGTTCATTGATTAATTATGTTGATTATTGATGATGTTATATCCACCTAAATCCAATACATCATACATACATATATGTATTTAGCTTTCCTGGGAATCATTATTATAGGTGTATTTTTGTTGGGGTCGTACGGTTCTAAAAACTAACCTTTCCTTCCCGTTAGTCTTGTTGTTCTGTCCCTCATTTGGTGTGGCCCCATCTGAGAGTGACAGAGAGCGATAGAGAGAGTGGAATGCATGTGTTATGATGGGCGCAAGCAACCAAACCCCGCACGCCTGCGGATATGCAACAATGTTGTCAAGTTTCCAACTCGACTGCGGTGCCACGGCGCCACGGAGCCACGGAGCCACGGAGCCATGGAGCTACGGTGCCAGCTCTCTGGGCATTATGTCCACCGGGCGTGACTAACATGCACATGCTCAACTGTGCTGGAAAACGTTTTACCCAACTCACATCTCACCTAAAAGCCCCTCACCAGTATATCCCCCACACAAACCCCTTCTCTGGGCTTAAAGTTGGAAAGATTGTGTTTGTTTTTATCCAGTGACCAACTTGAATTTTGATTTGTTTCTTGCAGCACCAGCAACACCAGCAGCAACAACAGCAACATGGCCAAGGACTTGAGTACTCTGGGCTGGGATTATCTGATGTTTGTGCTGTTCATAGCACTCACCGTTTTGGGGCCGCTCTGGACACGCATTTTCGGCAAGAAAAAGCAGCGCAGCAAGGCTGATTATGTGTTTGCCACGGGCGGTGTATCGATTGTGGCCGTAATGATCTCGATTGCACGCGGAACCCTCGGCGTGCGATCGGTGCTGGGTGAGTTCCTAATAAGCTCCTAGCTATCGATTCAGATAATTCTAATGTTGATTTTGTTGCAGGATATCCCAGTGAGTTGTTCTATCGCGGATCGGCAATGTGGGAGATAATCTACGGCATGATGACCGCCTATCCAATTGTCTGCTTCATGTTTGTGCCCGTGTACTTCAACCTGGGCATAACCTCCGTCTATCAGTACATCGATCTCAGGTAAGTAGGAGAAGTGAGCATGAGGGAGTGGCCTCTCGAGCACCCCATCGTTCAATTAGCACGAAGCGAAGCGACGACAACAGGAAAATTGTTATTTAAACATTCATTTTAATTTCGCAAAATGCGTCGCAACGCTTCCCCAGCCCCTCGCCCCCTTATCGCCGAAGCGCACACAATTTTATTCTTCATTAAGAAGGCCAAATGAAACTAAACAGAGACACGCCAAGGGCTCTGGCTGGGGCTCAGACCACTGTCACTGGGATTCTGCTCCTGGGTGGAGCCTCTGACTGGGGCTTCTGCTCCTGGCACAAGTTGCTGCGTTGCTAAATAAATTTGAATTACATTTTACAAAAAAACAAAAAGTAGAAACAGAAACAGCAGCAACAACAATGCAGAGCAAAGAAATGGCCAAACAAAAGCCAAGGAGGCTGAGAAAATAATCTATAGATTTGTCCGTGCTCCGGCTGGAACTTGGACTTGGACTGGGACTCAGACTCGGACGCGATGCTATCGCCAAGTCTGTCGTCAGTTTGTCGTGGCCAGAGGTCTGGCTCTGGCTCTTCCTCCTTCTGTCGCAAGTTGTCGCATCGTGGGCCTAATTGTTTTTTAAGTTCGAAATTAGTTAACAAATTTGTTATCAAATGTTTTGCAGTTTCGACAACAGAATTCAATTAATTGCTAAAACTGACAAGACAAACAGCCACGAGGTAGTGCCGAGGCGCGGCAGTCGGTTGGGCATAATTTGATTGAAATTTAATTGGCATGTGCCGCCCAGTCCCATCCCCCACCCTAGGGAGTGGCAGTGGTACCAAAGAAAAAGCTGTGCCGAATTGACAAATTATTTAAATGTTTGCTTTGGCGATGAAATTGTAATTTGTAAATTAGCATGTCCGGCAGAAAGCGAGGCAGAGTCCAGGAGGGAATTAATGGGGAACACTGTGGGAAAAATAACTACAATTCCAATATAGTTTATAAATACGGTTTTCGACCACTTCCGAAGATGAATGAATTCTTTGCAGTGCATCGGTAGGATTTAAAAATAATTTCCAGATTTAATCAATGCGGGTTTGAGTTAGTTTTTAGATTATACCATTTACTAAACTCAGAACAAATGGAAGGGCCCCCTTAACCACTGCCGAAGACGTCTGTGCTTCATCAATCTTAGTCAATTTATTTGATGGAAAAAAGAATAAAATAAAGACAATAGCGAGCTGAAAAGGGTTGGGTTGGGTTGGCCAAATGTTGCCCCAAAAAAGTTGTGCGTACAACATTTTGATGCCCCATTGTCGCTTGTCATCGCAACTGGCGCCCCGCGACATGTTTATGCATACAACTTCATCAAAATAGGCAGAAATCAGGCCCAGACGAAGGCTGAGACCGAGGCCGATAAGTGAATATGCTACAAATTGGCAAAAGCCACTTGGCCAAACACAAAGCAGAACGAAGGCAGAGGAAAGACAAAAGCCTTGACGATGGCAACACGATGACAATACACAAAAAAAACACACACACACACACACACAAGGAAAGAGAAAGGGAAAAAGGAGGGAAGATACAAAGCAGCCACTCGGTCTCTGAGGCTGTTGACAAATTGTATGACAATTCGTTTGTGTCATAATGTTTATAAATAGCGCGTGTTGTTGCCTGTCACCGGCATCAGGCACCAGGCACCGCTGACAGTTGCCTCCGATCCGATCCGACCCGGTCCTCTGTACTCTGTTCTCTCCTTTTCATACCCCAAAAACTTGGGAAACAAAAAACCAAGACACACACACGGAGTGTAGTGGAGTCATGGATTCTCTCGCTTGTCAGTCGCCTGTCGCAAGTGATGTCTGCCACTCGGTAGACGCACAGCACCACACCCACACCACATCTTAGAGTGGAAGCACCACGACCCTTGACTTGCAGCCCACTCAAGTGGGCCCACTCCTGCTCGCAGCCCAGAGATTTGCTATCTGGCCCCCAATCCCAATCGGGTTCAATGGTCAAGTCAAGTTTCCTTTGGGATAGTTCCTCCTTCTGCTCGTGCTCAGTCTGGGGCAAGTGGGGGGGAAGCCAGAGGTGGAGTCCTCTGGCAATTACATACTCGTACATGTACAACTAAATTGATATCGCTGAATCGAACAATCGTTGGCACTTAGCAAATGGAAAAAGTGCATTTGAATTTCGCCCTGGATTATTCACGACTACAAGAGTCGGGCCAGAGTGCCGCTCCACGGGCGAACGGGTGTTAACCAAATAAAAAAAACGGGCAGGCACAGCAGCAGGCTCTCGCCCCCTTGTTTGGGATCGTTGGGATGGTTGGGATGGTTAGGATGATGGAATGGAGTGACATGCATGCGCATAAATAAAGACGTTTTCGGTGCTGGCTACAAAGTGAGAGCTTGATTTGCAATTCAAAGACAACAAAGTTGTTTCAGAGCCACACATCCATTCGCCCCTACCCGTGCAACAAGGGGTATGCAGGAGTTGTTTGGGCACGAGACAGAATTCCATGTGGATTGTTATTAAGGATTATGCAGTGGTATCCTTTCCATCCAAGTATGGGGTACCACCTAAGTCGATTATCTGCCCCAGACACCGTTTGATGCCTTGTTATCTCTTTTTTTTTCTTTTGTGGATGTCGGCTTTTAACGCTTTGATGGCACTCAGGACCCCCGACTTTATATGGCTGATTATGTTTATTTATGCATGGCATTTAATGCAATCAAAAAGGTGACACCCACCCACTCAGTCCTGGCTTGTCGCACCCACTCTGGCCTTGGTTATATTGCCTTTGATTGTAAAATTAACTCGACCCGACCACAAGACTTGCCCCTTGCGCCTTACTTGTGTGGGGTCGAGGGGCAGGGAGGCAGACTGGCTCTCTAAGCGGCGATTATCTGGTCAATGCTCAGACCCACTCGTCATATTAAATTTGCCATTAATTTATGCCTTTGTCCCATAGCCGAAACTGACTTAGCGGCCTTGCATGATTAATGGATGGGACCATGTCTGAAGGTGGGCTGGTTGGAGGGTAGGCTCGGTGCTGCTGCTCCTGTCACTCCCATTGAACTGTCCTGGTACCCTTCCCAATCTATCCACCGCTTTTCACACTCACACCATTTCCTTTATTGTTCTGGTGGCTGGTCATTGACGTTGCTCTGGGCGAGTGTGTGGGTGTGGTAATGGGAAGTGGGAGATGGAGGATAGGAGAAAGGAGTATGGGAAATGGGAATGAGAGTGCCTGGCTGGTAATTGCTTGCCCGCTGACAGGGCTGCATCAATTATTACATACTTTGCGGCACTTACATTTCATTTAAAGTTATTAAGCGACTATTGCCTTGCAGGACGTCTTTAATCAACTCAACAAAGTAGATTATGCTAAAAGAGAGAGAGATGGAGAGGGAGGGAGAGAGAGAGGAGCAGCAGCAAGAGCCGAACGGAGTTAAATCAATTAAACTAAAACAAAGGCCAGCACCAGGACAACGTTCAATCAACTGGACGGCGGTGACAGCCTCAGGTCATTACTCACACACAGACGGAGACAGAGACGGAGACAGAGGGCCATAAAGGACGAGCTTCAGAGGCAGAAACAGAAATAGAGAGAGAACAAGAACAAGAGACCTGCGAGCAGGAGAGCAAAACAGGAGCCGGCTAGAGCAAGAGCACTTATTGTGATGAACACAATGTTAACAGGCTAAATGAGAAACAAATGCCACAATCAGACAACGTAGAAAAACACTCACCCAAAACCCAGAGACACAGTAGAGTAGGAAGACGAAGCCGGAATGAAAGGCAGTAGAAAACAATAAATCCCATAAATCATATTAAATTGACATATCAGGCCAAAATTGACCGCAAGCAAAGGCAGCAGCACACATTCGCACTAGAACACACACAGCCACAGACACTGAAACAGAGAAGCAATATGTTGGCAGGATATTTGTGTCCTACAATAATATTTCTTTATCAATTTCCACAACAAGTTCAGCCCTAGGAAAAACAAGAAAAACCAAAGAACACACAGCCCCGAACAGCTGCCTAAATAAATGTTTGGCCAACCAACCAGAAGATGGTTTCCCCATCCCCATTCCCAGCACCACGACATGCCACGCCTATTCAATCAACACATAAGACCGACTGTCAGGCCTCTGTCCTCGGCCAAATTGGCCAGGCTTTTATCATGCCTCTGTGGGATTTTCAGATTGCTTTTCTCTTTGTGTCGCAATTAAAATGTGTGTATATCAAGCATACGACGCGGGGCACAAGCACACGGACAATGTCAATGTAAACCGCTTAAAGTCCGCCCGAAGAACACCCTCCATCCGGAAGCTCGTACTGCTGCAGCTCCATAAAGTCAAATGGGTAAATATTTTAAGCCCGAGTAGTGCATATCTGATCGGGGCAGTGGAGGGGATGTAACCCATTATAGTACACATGTCGGTACAATCGATGATTGCTTATTGGAAAAGTGCGGTACTATTAATGAAAGCCCCTAGGCTCGGGGCCTCAAAATTAAGGCGATTAAAGATGAAATCCGTCGCCGTCCCATATCTTTCTTGCCAGGCAGCCCACGGAGGTCATTCATCTAAATATGCATTTAATCCCCATACCGAACACCTGCGTCTCCAATCGCTCATGCTTAAGCACTCAGTAAGCACAGGGACAGGGACAGGGCCAGGGGCCCGATGACAGCCCAACAATAGCCCAGATCAATATTGGCCAGCGGCAATTAATCATTTAGTGGGCAACCCACACACGGGGACAGATGGAGAGGAGATCCAGAGGTTGGGGGGGAAAGTGGATTATGCAGTCAGCTTAGATGTTCGACAAGAAATTACCTCTGATTACCGCAGAAACTACACTGGGTTTCAAAGGTGTAAGTCAGGTGGAGGATTCCAACAAGGATTAAGATCGAATCCAATTTAAACAATAGTTCGATTATGCGGTGTATGAAAGACTTTAATTTGCTACTTTTGTAATAAAAGTTATTGCCGTGCTATTCGATAGGGAATACGTATATGTATGTCTGCTGCTTACGATTGATGAATTATGGCCGGAATAAGGCATCAAATATGATTCGTATGCTGTCATCCCTCACATTCAAGTTATCTGATAGTGTAAATTCGTATTACCACAGCGAAACGCACTGCACTCTTAGAGTAGCTTAAAGTTAAGTGTCTCAATCAAAGGATTATGGGCATGAACCAGTTTAGTTAGTAAAACCCATGCCCAGTGCGTGTTAGGAGGCTCTTGGGACAAGTGGGGCTCAACCCACATAACGCATACTAAACGATCATTAGGCGGCGGACCCTCGAACAGTACCGCCCCATCTTGTCGCACATTTGGCATCAAATTAACACACAAATTTTTACAACCAGGGCCATAAAAGGCGCCCGGCACAACTATAAAAATAATAAAAACAATCAAAACGAGTTACAGACCCACCAATTTTCTTAGGGTTTTTTTTTTCTGCCCGCTTTTGTCGTAAATTTCGGCGAAGCCCTTTACCCGATCCAACATAACTTCTTTACAGCTGTAGTAAATCATAAAAAGAAGGCCTGGGGTGAAACAGAATAAGGGGTATACATATATGTATGTAACTCGAGGAGGCAAAACATTAAATCTTTAAAAAAAATAATAAATGTGCGAGGGGCACCTCATCGCGCTGCCTAATTAATGCCTGCACTCACCTGTTCGACTCCTGGTCTTGTCTCTTTCAGATTCAAGAGCCGGACCGTGCGGTGCCTGGCCTCGGCCACGTATATTGTGCGACAGATCTGCAACCTGGGCATCACCGTGTACACGCCGAGCGTGGCCCTGTCGACGGTCATCGGCATACCATACTGGGCCAGCATAGTGGGCATGTCTGTCATTTGCATATTCTTCACCATTATGGTAAGTTGCGTCGAGTCGTCGAGTTTAGTGGCGGAATGTCTACAATTTAATGATGCAAATATTCAAATTAATCTTCTTTTTCTCGGTCCACCACTTTAGGGAGGTCTGAAGGCTGCCATCAATGCAGATGTTATCCAGACCCTGACCATTCTGGTCGTCACATTGGCCGTCTGCATCCAGGGATCCATCTCCACCGGCGGGCCAAAGAAGGTTTACCAGCTAAATCGCGACAATGGTAAGCCATCCACACGGCACGCGTTTGCTTCGGGTGCTTCGATTGATCATGGCAGCTTATTAGCCAGGCCTGTCAAATGGTGCTGGATGTGTGTCCCACATTTATGCTGACGAATGATGACTATTAAAATGGCATCCATTCTGGGTTGCTTCTGCCCCTGTTTCTGATGCTACTGCTGCTGCGTCGGCTCATTATGCACATAAATGATGATGATAAAAGTGGCATAAAACAGCGACATCGGTGGCAAGGGCGGGGGCGCAGGAGGAAAGGAAAATCTGGAGGGGGGGGGAAATGGGAGCCTCGCATGACGACAGTAATAAATGTGTGACGCGAGAGCGTTTGTCACTTGAGTTTGAGTTGTTGGCTGTCGTTGTGGCAATCGTCAGACTCCTGGGAATCCCTCCACATGCTGCTTCCTCGTGCCCTTCGCCACTCTGTATCTCAGCCCTGCACTTGCAGTAAAGACTTCACATTCCTTCCTTTATTTCCAGGTCGTCTTAGCTTTTGGAACTTCACCGGCGATATGACGGTCCGGGTGGATACGGTTTCGGCTTGGCTGGGTCAGCTATTCATGTCCCTCTCGCAGATTGGGTGCCAGCAGAACTTCATGCAGCGATATGTAAGCTTGAAGTCCCTCAAGCAAGTCCGCCGGTAAGTCCTGACCTCGCCGTACCCCCCCCCGTGTTGCACTCGGTAACCATTTTGTTTCCTTTACAGCGTGATGCTAAGCAATGTTCCCCTGGTGTTCTTCTTCTTCGCATTGTCCTGGGTCTCCGGCATGGTCATTTATTCAACGTACATCAACTGTGATCCGTATGCCGAGGGGTATATAAAGAAACCCGATGAGATTCTGCCCTTCTTTGTCGAGGATCAGTTGGGCTTTCTGCCAGGTTTTGTGGGCATCTTCATGGCCACGTTGTTCAACGGAGCCTTGTGGTAATTATCATCCTTCAGTGCTGTTGGTCCAATTATGCGAACCTCTTGAGCTTGCAGCATGATGGTTTCCAATCTGAATTCGCTGGCCACGGTTTGCTGGGAGGACTTTGTGTCGCAGCTACCAAGATTCAAGGGGCTCTCCGACAAGCAGCAGCTGAGGATTCTCAAGCTGATCACCGTCATCTGTGGCCTGATCATTATGTGCGTTGCCTTCGGAGTGGGCCTACTGGCGGGCGTCATCGAGTCTTCGCTGCTCGTCTTCTCAGCCACTTCTGGACCACTGCTCGGCTGCTTCCTGCTGGCCATGATGGTACCGGTTGCCAATTGGAAGGGAACCTCGGCAGGCATGATCTCTGCCTGTGCCTTTGTCCTCTGGATTATTGGCGGTTCGATGACCATCGAAAAAAGTAATCCCATGCTGCCAACCTCTACGGAAGTGAGTCCTGACACGAATCGAGATGAATATTGGTGTCTAAGCAATCTTGTATCCTTGCAGGGCTGCTCCAACCACAGCTTCTCTCAGTCAATTGCCAAGCCGATTGAGATGGAACAATTGCCGTGGCTGCTGACGCACACGCCCATCGATGGCTACAACCAGACCACCTTGCTGGAGACGCCGCCGAGCATAGCGCCTGAACGGTAAGAGTAGAAAGCTTCTGAGCTAAAAAAGAATAAATTAAAATATAAAATTGCGCATTTCTTTGTAGCACCCCTCTAGAGACGTTCTACTCGATCAGCTTCATGTACTACAGTCTTATTGGAACCGCAATGACAGTGGTTATTGGAACATTGATCAGCATGCTGACCCAGCATCCCGACGATGAGTACGACGGCAAACTGCTGCATCCCATCATCTTCCGGTGTTGGGAGCGGTTCTCCGGGCCCAAGCCTTACTACGTCAAGCACGAGGAGGAGTCCGGACTGAACGGACGCAACAATAGCGATTCATCGGCCACCACAACGACCTGCAAGGAGGAGAAGGTCAACCATGCGTACGAGTCGTCGCCGGATGAGGCACACATCCACAACGAGAAGCAGAAGAGCAACCCCATTGCCGTGGTCTTCACCAGCTCGAGCAGCGGGCAGGGCGTGGGGCATCAGTCGATCTGTGACGCCAGCAAAGTGCAGCTGGACACTGTGCCGCCGGGCGAGACGGGCGTGTATCGGCAGCTCGGTTCTGGTACCAGGGCGGCGCTCTAGTGCTACCCCTCATCATATCATCCCATCCCTTCCCCACATCGTACTTACCGAAAATGTAGTCTTTAGTTCGTAAGCTAAGCATTAGTCTAGACCAATTAATTATAGAAAGATAAAGATGCTGTGATTATTGTACAAGAGTATGCAAATTGCAATATTGTTGAGCAATATTCAAGATGTGTGTACATTTGTTGTAGCAACTCGAGTTTTATTTATGTGTACTGATTTACATAAATAAAGAAAAATGTATTTTAATACACATCGCATGAAAATTGATTTCCGATTTTGATTTCGCGCGCCTCAGCAGTGCTGCCCATCGCTGTTGCTGCCCACAGCAGATTTTCGATAGTGATGCCAGGGCTGCGCTGCAGAGCAGTATCGTACAAATTGTATATGTAGTTGATAATGTATATCATATGTATAATACATGTAAGTGTAAGAAGCTCCGATAAATTTCAGATAAATATTTTGCCATATCCAATTGTAGATAAATTTAAATTTTCCCGCCTCTTTACGCACAGCCTCTGTTATTTTAACACGATTTTAACATCATGGCCAGTCTTTGATAGCGGGTTCTTCGTAGCTCAAGGAATGCAAAATAAGTGTTCTATTAGTTATCAATAAAACTAAGGCTAATCTTGATAAATACTTTCAATATCAAGGGTAAATGAGAGGTTTACTGATTTCAGTTGTTGTTGTTGCCGAATGTCCTGCAATATAAATAGCGCTATAAAAGGCATTTATGTTAGATCAGTAGGATATGGTATGGGTATTCGAAGTGTGAGATAAGTATGGAATGAAAACTATGAAAAAATGCGTTCCAAAAGGAAGTCAAAATTCAAATTTAATTTATAAAATTGTATCTTGCCCACCCCTATCAATACTATTAGGCCAGCCGTCAAAAGCGCGTAAAAACTAATTTCAATAAGCTATGGTGTTTATTTGGCCTGGGGTATGGTTTCAGATATTTCCTTGTGCTCGTTCAGCTCCTGGGACTCCAGCAAGTCTTTAACCTACTCTGCGAAGAATAACGGCAATTACTGTGGGGAAGAGAAATGAAATGCTGGCCAAAAGGCAGTACTCAAAACGCCTTAGCTACTCGAACTGCCAGACATTCTGTAGCCATTGGGAATGGACGCTCCTACTGTCCAAATGATACGCATTTACTGTAGAATATGCTGATTTTTTCTTATTATTATTATTAATGTAATATAATACAAATTTGTGGATGGGAGTCATGTGTTCTTTAGGCATCTTGCGGAGTGCCGTTCTCCTTAGCCTTTAAGTCAGATGACTTCAGCGGCATCTCCTCTATTTCTACCACGGGATCGGGCACGTTCAACATCTTGCGAACAAAAGGCGAATAGAGTTTGGGATTCTGTTTCTCCTCCTTGTCCGTGGGCCACACATAGCTCATGGGAATGGCCCAGGCGAACACCAAAATAGCACCCAGCACCTTATACCAATAGAAGGAGATGTCGTAGAGGGAGAAGTCCCGATTGCTTCCGAAGGCAGTAGTCACCTGTGGCGGCGCCTCCATAGTGGTAGCAGGCGTAGTGGTGTTACTGTTGCTGCAGAAAAATAAACCATGGAAAGCCTTATTTTTTGGAAACTAAGAATGATGGATGGCTGTCTTACATGGAGTTCAAGATCACTTGGAAATCGCGAGCTTCGCACTGATCCAGGCCATTTGGAAGAACATCGTACCGGATGAGGCCTGCCTTAAAGTTAATCTGGGCGTTGATGATGATCCAAAGCATAGCCACCACACTAAAGACTATGCCCGTGACTGCCACCTTGGCACTGCAGCGAGGCACAAACATGCCGAGCAGGAATACCCCCACCACGGCGCCCGTATTGATGCCCGTTATCGTCCACATGGTCTGGATGATGGAGTTGAAGTTCTGCACCATATATCCGCCCAGGATGCAATAGGCGCCCATCACGATGATAACCAGTTTCATGATACCATTCGCACGTGCATCCGTGTGCCTGATGTGTGGCTTGATGTAGTCAAAGTAGACGACGCCGGCAAAAGAGTTGAGGCTGGCGGACAGGGAGCTGAGGGAGGCACTGAACACACAAGAGATGAATACGCCCGGCATGCCGATTAGATGCCCCATGATGTCCTGAATGAAGAACGGCATCAGTTTGTCCGGTTTACTGACCAGCTACGGAAGAGAGGGAAGAGTTGAGAATGTGTTTATTCAGATATTTAAAGGATATCATTACCCCAGCCTGTATGGGATCGCATCCGTAGTAGTAGGAAAACATTATGATACCAATGAAGCAGGTGAAGATCATGATAAACAGAAAGCCAATGCCAGCAATTAATAGGGACCTACAACACAAAGAGAGAGACATTAGTAAGAATTGATCCGCACTCTCTAGCGATTAGCACTCACTTTTTGGCGTGGGAATACGAGGGCAGGGAGACGATGCGCTGCACACAGCTCTGGTCGAGACCCACCTTTCCCGTCCACATGAGCAGGCCGCTGAATATTCCACTCCAGAATGTGACACGCAAGCGAGGATCTATCCCGAAGCTGTACGGAAACAAAATGATGCAGTGAATCCATCGATGAGTGGAAGGCTATTCAACTCACTTAATGTCAAGGCGTCCACCCTCTGAAGCATTCTCAAGGACCTTGCTCAATCCGCCGGTGTGCGAAGTTCCCAGAATAGCCACCAGCACTACGGAGAGCAGCATCACCCCACCCTGGACGACATCCGTCCACACCACAGCCTTGATTCCGCCCAGCATCGTGTAGAAGACGCACACGGAAGAGACCACTGTGTTGATCAGGTGAATGTTGATGCCGGTCACTGTAAATGAAAATGAATTTTAATTTCACCGCCAAACGAAAAACGATTAAAACCTATTTCCATTATACCTTGGGAGAAGGCCAACGAGGGCACAAACATGTAGACCGGCAGCATCAGGAATTGGTTCATGATGAATGTAATGGTCACCAGTTGGCGAGTTAACTTGTTGAACCTCATTTCCAGGTACTGCAGGGAAAGATGAAAGGATTCTTTTTAGGGGCTACATGGAGATAGGGGGACATTCCCGGACATTCCCACTCACCTCGTAACAGTTTGAGACATTGTTCTCGTAGAACACAGGCACAATGATGTAGATGAGAACGGGCACCGTCGGGATCATAGCCATTACGATGAACACAATGTTGAAGCCGAAGGTATAGGACTCTGCCGGAATGGACATCATAGCCACGCCGGAGAGCTGACTGAAAAATAAGGATCATTAGTCTCGATACCTCCTATCCTTACATTGGATCGGAAAATGATTTCCGTGCAAAAAGAGGGGCCCGAACACAATTTGGATTAATTTCACAATATTCCACCGAATAAAGCAATTCATCTAAGCCTCCATTTTATGGATGGTCTAGGCGCCATGCGCACTTCTGATAAGATAGACGAATAGATACATAGACAGATCTATCTATCTTCAACAGATCTTATCTTAAAGGGTCCATAAAGTCTCTGTGTGTTCCGCCTCAGAACCTTTGGCTGTGACGACATGGAAAATCTTCAGCTGTAAAGGTGATGACACTCACCTGGAGACCAGGGATATGGCCACGGGCCATGTGGGCATTTTCTTGCCGCCTTGCAGGTACTCTTCGGTAGTGTTCTTGGACTTCGAGAAGAACCCAAAGTACACGCCAATGCCCGCCGATGCACTAAGCATCAGGGTGAAGACAATGTAATCGGTCCCGCTGAATCGTAGATTCTCTACGGTGGCTGCTGCCACTGTGGCCACTGTGCTGGGCAACTCCGAAGTACTTGCCGCCATTGTTCAGCCTTGATTTTGATCCTTTTCTAACGCTTTAGCGGTTTTCAGCGATGACACTACCCTGAGGACAAGACTGGGGAAGCCGTGACTCTTCTTGTGGAGGCTGCCAACACACTTATGGAGATAAGCAGCAACTCCCTTCTTAAGTAGCGATCTCCAGCTAGGCAATAGCTGCTTATCTCGTCACGAAATCTGTCTGGTAAGCGTAAACGTATCACCGACATCGTAAATCAGGAGTGCTCCTTATCTGCCTTACACGGGGTGATACCCGAATGAACCGCCCATATCCACTCCCAGGGCCGAAACGTACCGTACTTGTTCGGGTTCTAAGTACATTAATTTTCCCCAACCCATCCATCAATAGGGATCGAGAATGATGAGTAGGTATCGAATCCCTTTCAAATTGCGGGATATCTAAGATTCCTCCAGATCGTTGCGTTGTCTCTTCTTATCACCATCCTCTGGACCTGTCGTCTTTATGGTTATTCCCCAGCTGATAATATAGTACGTTAACTGGCCGCACCCACTCTGAGTTTGTTGCACGCATTTATTGTGGGTGGAAGAGTGCTCATATCCCAAAAATAGAACCTTAAATAATAGAAACTGAAGTTTGAAGGACCTTCAGTTGACCCCTAGCCTTTTTTATCCGAAAAATGTATGCCTACTTTTGGGGCCGCTAACGGGAAGCAGTGGAGAAAATCAATTTATTTCTCATATAGTTTCTTTATGCTTTCTATATTTCTTTGCGCAAAATAGTTTTCTTTGGAAGCTACTATTAACGAGCGGGAACTTAACGAGCCGCGGCAAGGGTTTTTCGTACTACTGTGGTTGATTCCTCTACATCTGTCTCCCAAACGCACACTGCACGAGGACGAGTGTGTGAGAGAGGGAGAATGAGCAAGCTTGTGGAAGGGATTGCGGTTATAATAATGATCGGATCTGATCGGATCCAATCCAGTGGTATGGTATGATTACTCTCTATGATTCTGCTATTTCAGTTATCTCGTATCTTCAAAACTGTGGTTGTCACAGATTTTCGCTTCTTGTGGGGAGCCGGCGATACTACTGAAATACACAGAAATCTGGATACAACATTTGGTTTCTCTAGCTTTTTTAGTCTCCGAAACTAGTCCGTCAAGACGGACGGACATACAGACATATTTATACTTTATAGGTCGGAAACGCTTCCTTTCGGATGTTACACACCGATTCAATGGTCGGGACTAGTGCTTTGTGAAACATATAAATAATTAGAATAGGCACTATCTCTAACTGAAACCTATATTTAATTTTTGTTTTAAAGCATCTTTTATTAATAGACTTTTCTTTTCCACTGTACATTTGTTCTCTAGGATTACTTCTACGTCATATATTTCAGCCTACGATTAACTAAATTCCTAAAACAGATCAGTGTTCAAGTCCAACTTCCGTTTCCTTTTCTTTGGCATCCACTCGAAGTTCAGGAATCTCGCGGACTGTTGCTTTTCGCAGCGGCACCTCCTCCATTTCCTGTTCGGAATTCGAAAGATTTAGGAACTTTCGAACAAACGGTGAGTATAGCTTAGGATTCTGCTTTTCGTTGGGGTCCGGGGGCCAGACATAGCTCATGGGTACTGCCCAGAAGAAGACCAGCAGCGCACCCACGACTTTGTACCAGTAGAAGGAGATGTCGTAGAGGGAAAAGTCTCGATTGCTGTCAAAGGCAGTTGTGACTGGAGCTGCAGGACCTGGCAGTTTCGGTGTGATTGGGCTTACGGCAGTTTGGTTACTGGAAAAATAATGGAAGGAATGTTGAGAGTAGGATGAGGATCGCAGAAAACTTAATACTTGCATGGCATCCAAGATCGTGTGCAGACCGCGTGCCTCGCACTGGTCTAGAGAGTTGGGAAGCACTTCGTACTTGATGAGGCCCGCTTTGAAGTTCATCTGGCCGTTGGCGATGATCCACACCATGCCCACCACACTGATCAAAATGCTGGACACTGCCACCTTGCTATTGCACCGCGGCACAAACATCCCGAGCAGGAATACCCCCACCACGGCGCCCGTGTTGACGCCAGTGATAGTCACAACAGTCTGCAGAATCGAGTTGAAGTTCTGGACTATGAAACCGCCCAGGATGCAGTAGCCGCCCATAGCGATGATCACCAGTTTCATGATTCCATTCGCACGGGCATCTGTGTGTCGGATGTGGGGCTTGATGTAGTCGAAATATACGACACCGGCCAGAGAGTTGAGTGTGGCCGAGAGTGAGCTGAGCGCTGCACTGAAGACGCAGGAGATGAACACGCCGGGCATTCCGGCCAAATGACCCATAATGTCCTGCACAAAGAATGGCATCATCTTGTCCGGTTTGCTGACGAGCTGTGGGAGTGCAGCAATAAGTATTCATGTATGGGTGTATGGGAGGAAGGACCTACACCAGCCAGAATGGGATCACAGCCGTAGTAGCGGGCAAACATAATGATTCCCGCAAAGGTGTTGAACAAGCTGATTATAATGAATCCCAGTCCCGCAATAATCAGAGATCTACATAGGAATAAAAAGTATACACAAACGTCTGACTGACCGAAATGGAGATACATATGATTCAAGAGAACTCTCACTTTTTGGCATGGGAATACGAGGGCAGGGAGACGATCCGCTGCACACAGCTCTGATTGAGGCCGATATGGCCTGTCCACATGAATATGCCACCAGTCATCGCACTCCAGAAAGATAGGCGAATCCGAGGATCTAGTCTATAGCTGTAATCGAGAGTCAGTCCAAAAGTTCATCAAGGAATTCATCCACAACCTTACTCTAAATCCATTCGGCCACCTTCAGCGGCATTCTCCAGGACAGTGGATAACCCACCCGATCGAACGGTGCCCATGACACCCACAGTAACTACGGAGAGCAGCATGACACCGCCCTGCACCACATCGGTCCACACCACCGCCTTGATACCGCCCAGCATCGTGTAGAAGATACAGATCGAGGAGACCATGATATTGATCAGGTGAATATTCATTCCAGTCACTGCAATGGAATGGATAAGCTTCGGTCTCTCCAGGACTCTCTCTCCTCACTTACCCTGGGAAAAGGCCAGCGACGGAATGAACATGTAGACGGGGAGCATGAGGAACGAATTCAACACAAAAGCCATTGTGACCAACTGACGCGTGCGCTTATTAAACCTCATCTCCAGGTACTATAGAACACGATTGTCAAGGAAAGGCAAGTGATACCGGTTGTATAAGCCCACTCACCTCGTAGCAATTGGAAACATTGTTCTGGTAGAATACGGGCACAATGATGTAGATCAGAATGGGAATGACTGGCACCATCGCCAGCACCACGTAGATGTAGTTGAAGCCAAACGAGTAGCTCTCGGCGGGAATGGACATGATGGCAATGCCCGATAGCTGACTAGAATGATAAATATTCAAGCCATTTGATTACTTAATAAAGACAAATCATAGATCCAACAGAAACACTTCCAAGGAATTGGCATTGGATGTACACATTTCTAGTTCAAGTGCTAGTTCGAGTGGATATCACTTTGAGGTAAGGACGCGATTGACGTAAGTCACTTTTACTACCGCCTCGGGTGGCATCGTAAAGATTAAATATCTCTTGTTCACCGCGTTACGCACCTAGCCACCAGAGAGATGGCAATGGGGAGGGTCTGCATCTTCTTGCCTCCGCGTAGGTACTCCTCTGTGGTGTTCTTGGCCTTCGAGAAGAACCCAAAATACACACCAATCCCAGCCGAGGCGCTCAGCATGACGGTGAAGACCACAAAGTCCGTTATGCCAAATCTAAGATCCGGCGTGTCGCTCGACATCCTGGCAGTGGTTCTGTAGGTACCGATTTGGCCGTTATGCGACGTTCGAAGTCTATGCGCACACTTGAGAATACCCTGGCCTGGTTTTCACTTAAATATGAATCCCCCAGGCGGTGGGCTCCTTATCTGATCTTGGCCACAGCCTCCTTCGTAAATCAAACAGAAGTTTAGTGCCTTAGTTATCTGGTCTTGCGTCTCTTGTTGGCTTTTCCAACACACCATATAAATGAGAACTAAAGAACTCCAAGTAAGAGAATCATTCCCGGTGCCTCTCTGCGTTCGAATTTTAGGTGCATCATAATTATCTATCTCTTATAAGTATCTTTAACCTTTAAATATATTTACAAATGGAGACTAGGTGGAGATACTTTTTAGATCGCATAGCATTAAATGAAATCTGTTCAACTTTCCCGATCTATTTGTCTTCCAAAACTTTCCGTTTCAGATTTTTGTCTTTGTGTAATTTCCATTTCGGGACAGAGATTCGGGGCGTGCCAGTTGTTATACGACCCTTCCAGGTAGTGTGTAAAGATCTTAACACTCTTGGCCCATTCTGAACTAGGTGTTTGCCAGCGATAAGAATTTTAGCAGGTTCCACAATTTATGGCTATGACTATGACTCGGTTGTTCTGTGGATTAAAGACTGATATATTTACCCGATGTATCGCTTGGGGCCCGGCACTGCTCTAATTCTCGTTTTTTCTGCGGTTTATATTTAGAATATGTCGCTGTCCAAAGATTGCGACTAAAGAGCCAGACAATAGTGATATAGCCTTTTATTCAGATAAGCAAAATTCTTGATGTTCTGCAGACAGATCCGATCTAGATGGAATGGGATCGTACTGGAGTCCACTGACTGTGCACAGCACTCATATCAACCACCGGGTCCCTATCTTATATCTTTACGATGCCCAACCTAAGCATATCTTATGGTTAACTGCCTCAGGCCTTGTTGTTCTCGCTCTTCAGCTCGTGCAGCTCGTCCGCCTGCGCCAGTTCGTAGCGGACGAAAGGCTGCACCACCGGCGACAGGAGCTTGGGATCCAGCTTCACATCGGCTCGCTGCTTCAGGATGTAGCTTAGCGGCACTGCCACCAGCCATGTTACGGCGAAGCCCACCACCACATACCAGTTGAAGGACAGATCCAGGATACTGAACCCATCGCCGGTGTGGGCTGCCGCTGTGGCTGCCGGACTGAGGGGGGAGACTGTGGTGGTGGCATTCAGGGCCGGCGCCGGACAGTTGTCGACGCGTGTGGGCAGAGTGTCGTAGTGGTTGCGTCCCCAACTAAGGATCACTATGGTGGACATGCACGCAATACTGGAAAGAACTCCAATGATGGCCGCCTAAGGGGAAGGGAAGCTATATTAGTTATATCTGTCTCCAAAAATCGTTCCCTTAACTCACCCTTCCATGGGCACGTGGCACTAGCATGCCGAGCATAAATACGGCACACGTGGCTCCAAAACTAACGCCTCCGATCGAGTAGAGCACCTGGAGAATGGAGTTAAACTTCTCCACGACGATGCCGCCCAGGACGCAGTAGATGCCGCAGAAGAACACAAACAGCTTCATAATCACGTTCGCCTTGTGCTCTGTGTGGCGGATGTGGGGTTTGATGTAATCGAAATAAACCACTCCTCCGAGAGAATTAATGCTGGCCGAGAGAGTGCTCAGGGCCGCACTGAACACGCACGAGATAAACACCCCGGGCAGGCCACGCAGATGTCCGACAGTGTCCTGAACGAAATACGGCACCATTTTATCCACTTTGGACACCTGGCCAGTCTTAATGGGATCGCAGTCGTAGAAGCGGGAGAAGATCACGATGCCCGTGAAGCAGTTGAAAAACATGATGATCACAAAGCCAAAGCCGAAGATCACCAGAGCCCTTGGGTGTACCAATGATGAGAGTCTGTTGGATCCAATCGATATATCCACTTACCTCCTGGCGTGCTTCAGCGAGGGCAGGGAGACGATGCGCTGGACGCAGCTCTGGTTGAGGCCCACATAGCCCGCCCACATGATTGTGGCCGAGGAGAAGACGTTCCAGATGGTGGAGCGCGTTGTCAAATCCAAGTTAAAGCTGCAAAGGCAGAAGATTAATATTCTTTGTTGGTGAAACCCTTGGAAGGAACCTACTTGACATCCAGACGACCACCCTCACCGGCAATGCGAAAGACTTCGGAGAAGCCGCCCACACGATAGGCCCCCATTACGCCCACCAAAACCACGGAGACCACCATAATGCCCGCTTGGACTACATCCGTCCAGACCACCGCCTTGATGCCACCCTGGAAAATCGAGAATTGGGATGAATATGGATCTAATGGGAAGTGCTTTATGACTCACAAACATGGTGTAAAAGACACAGATGCCAGAGACGATGGCATTGATGATGTGCACATTGAAGCCCGTCACTGGAGGAAAACCATTATGCTGATGGTGTTTAAAATTGATCTGTGAGTTTTATCTTACCCTGGGAGAAGGCCAGCGAGGGCAAGAATAAGAAGATGGGCAGCATGAAAAACATGGTCGATATGAAGAGGAAGGTCTGCAGGACGCGCACCTTCCTGTCGAACCGCATCTCCAGATACTGCAACCACAAATTATTTACAAACTGGATACAGAGTATAACCGCAATGGCAGGGCGCTCACCTCATAACAGTTGGTGATGTTGTTGTTGTAGAAGACGGGAATGATCACGTAGTTTAGGAGAGGCACCACCACTACCATGCAGACGACATTAAAGAACCAATTGATGCCGTAGCCATACATCTCGCCCGGAATGGTCATAATGGAAATGGCCGAGAGCTGACTGGCCACCAGAGAAATGGCAATCGGTAAGGTCTTCATACGCTTGCCACCCATCAGGTACTCCTCGGTGGTGTCCTCGCCCTTGGCAAAGAATCCAAAGTACACGCCAATGGCTGCTGATATGCTCAACATCAGGGAAAAGATCACGTAATCCGTAGAGTTGAACACAAACTGGGAGTCGGGTGCCACGGCAGCAGCTGCCTGGATCGAGGCATTCAATAGAGCCGACATTTTTAAAGGATACGTTCAGGAATACGCTCAGAATTCTCCGATCTTGTTATGCACTTTCCGACTCCGGCGAAAAATTGCGTTTGAGCGCATCCCGCCGTACTCTCAATCTTTATATAAACTTTTCGCCCGATGTTGATGTTATCTCAAGAATTGCCAGTTCTAAATAAGTATTATCTATTGACGGCTCTCTTACGACAACTCTGGGTCTTATCTTATATGATGAAGATGATCTGAGAAACCCCTTGTCAATTCTCTTGCTTACTTACCGCTCTCTCTCTCTCTCTCTCTCTCTATCTCTCTCTCCCCCACGCAACACGTGGGACTCTGACATTGCAGACTCCTCCGACGCTGGATTATCTGAGATTACGGAAGCAGCCGCGAGCCAACTCATTCATTGTTTTCACTGTCATCCCAACACTGAACGCGAAAAGCACCCCCTGGATACATATAACCTGCCAGTCATCCCCAGATTGCATAGTGGCCTGCCACTTTTTAGGGCACCTATTACTTCCTTCATTAAGATAAGAATCTTTTATTTTGTTTATCAAAATAGGCAAAACATTACTTGCTCCTGAAGCCAAAAATTGTGTCCCTTATGGAAATTATTGCTGTAGACTTAAAGTCTACGCAGTCATACGTTACCTCGCAGTACATTGGCTATTAGGCACATAATGACTTTTGCCGCGGCTGTAGAGACGAGGACGAGACAGTGGAACACCTGTTCTGCTCCTGTCCAGCTCTCAGCAGAAGAAGGCTACAACACTTAGGCTCTGCCTTTTTAACTGACATTTCGGAGATGTGTACACTATGTCCCAGAAAGTTCGCAGACTTTATAAGGGGGCCGACGCCCGCCTAAGTGTGGCGTACTCCGATCGAGCCTGGCAACCGCCTCTACCTAACCTGAAGTCTCTAATGCTGATGCTTATCAAACCATAAATTCTTTATTGTTCGACATGGAAATTTCAAAGTCGTTTGGGCCATGGCGTTTAGCAAAAAGAATAAAAGATAATCGTGCTTGTTGCTGATAGCTAATAGACAGAGAAAAAAGCCCTGAGCCCCTAATAGTTACACTTAGATTTTAATATTTTCCCCAAAATATAATTGGAAATATTAAAATGGTTTTTTATATATGTAATTGTATATGAAATATAATATATATATTTTAAAGTATTTTATATTTATATCAAAAAGGCTTTTTATACATTTATATTTGTGAATTCTATTTTATTTCACTTTTTTATTGAAAATCCGAATATTTAATTTAATTTTGGGTTCTTTTTTTTTTTGCTCTATACCAGTGTTTCTTTCAGTGTATAGATTTTTAATAACAATCCAGTTTTTAAGAAAATGACTGAAAAGAGCAATGTAACCTAAACAATTCTGGGTTTGAAAACATTCCAAATTATTATATTAATCCTGGTGTTTTACTTAGAAGGTTGCATAACTTATTGCCCTATAAGCACTAGGTCCAAATAAAAAGATAAGTTGAATGTATTGTATAATTTTTTTTTATAAAAAATAGCTCTGTTGCGCTACAAACGACATCATGAGATAAATAGACACTCTGTAATTTTGTGTTTGTGGTGGCTCTTTCATATGCCGTAATCTTTGCATTCCACAACACATTGTTGGAAGTCGCAGCCGCTTAGTTTCAGCTACTGTTACATCCGTTGCAGTTGCACACTCCATTTGCTGCTCGTCCGCCTGAGCCTCGTTTTCGGATGCACTACCAGCGTCCAGCGCCAAAGATGGCCATAGATGGCCAGGCCACCGCGGCACGCATTCAATTGGGAAATGTTAATGATGTTGAATGTGGGTAAAGTGGCTTCAGACTCCAACTTCATTTTTGGATGGTAATAGTTGATGTCCGTCGACGACCCCATCCAATAGCTGTCCACGTTCCCCCTACCCCTCCTCCTGGGCTGCATTTTGACCCAGTCTCTCGACTGCATCTGTCGCAATCTTCGCGTAATGAGCGCCTCTCAGGCCCCATCTCCACGTCGAGCACTTGCACGACGGGCATTGATGATGAGCGTGCTCCACAAGTGCGGCTGTGCGGCAGTGCCGGAGGAGGGGTGGCTGTCGAATTGAAAAGTGAAAGGATTTTTGAAGATGCTTGTTGGTATTTCATGTACGATATCTCACGTAAGGCCAGTGACAACTCGAATTGATATTTTGAATCCAATGCGAGTGAATCGATGGCATGGCCCCAAAAACGAGTTTAATTGGAATTGGTCTATGTAATATTGTTTTTTATAATGCGATATCTTCAAGTTTTCAAACCTGTACGATAGTAAATGGCGACATTTGTAATTCTTTATGGTTATCACGACAAAGCTAATGATGATTTCTAAAGAATTCTTGAGTTTTTGGAGTAGGAAACTGTAAAAAAAAAACTGCTCTTTCTAAAAGAATCTTCTGTCTAAAAAATCCAAAAAAAGTAAAAAGATCAAAATTTTAACGGTGACAAAATTTACTATTTTTTTTATTATTTTCATACTTTTTTTGTTGTTTCTTTGTTTGTTTCATATAAAATAAAAACACTTACAAACTAATAATGCGTTATAACACTGTCTGGGGTGTTGATGGTGTTGTAATGGTTGTTGTTGTTTTCATGTTCGTTTTCAGCTTTTTTCTTGAGTTTTTTTTTGTGTGTTTTGTGTGTAGTGAGAAAACTATTTACAAAGGTTCCAAAAAGAAAGGTGAAAACGAAACCGTTTCGAGTCGAAGTTTCATTGAGGGTTGGTTCGATCCGAAATCGGATTTTGGATGGGGTAGGAGAGACAGGGCTAGAGAATTACAGTCGCTGAGGGTTGGGGGTTAGATACTTGGATCGGGATCATCCACATCACTAGTCGAACTATGTGTTCCAGGTTCCAGGATACCCACATACGAGTATCATGTTGATTCCAATTGCTGTTCATGTTGTTGTTTGATGCTGGTTGGTGTCGTGTCGGGATTGGTTGCGGTATCGTCGTCGTAGTCGGTTAAATGTCGTCCATTCCGTCGGTATTCATTTTTGGCAGCGCAATTTGATTTTTGATCTGAGAGTCCTCTGGTTTTAGAAGGGCGCGCCATAGCTGCCGCCGGGCCTCGAGGGTGCGCCATATGATCCGGATGGGGGGCCGCTTGGGTAACCACCGCCACCACCACCGCCGCCGCCCTGCTGGGTGCTCTGCTGGGCGAACTGGGCAACCTGGATGGCCTGACGGACGCCTTCAAGATCGATGCCGACCACACGACCACCACCACCACCTCCGCCGGGCGCACCGTAGCTGCTCGAGGGAGGAGCTCCGTAGCTGCTCGACGGACCGCTTGGGTAGCCACCGCCACCACCACCACCTCCACCACCTCCACCGCCGCCTCCCTGCTTGCTCTCCTCATTCAGCAGGATCTGGCGGACCTGCTCCAACAGCGCGGGATCAACATTCTGGCCCTCGGATGTCTGGAAGCCACCGCTGACGGCCTGGAAGCCGCCGCCGCCACCACCGCCGCCGCCGCCAAAAGAAGAGCCGCCGCCGCCAAATGAGGAACCGCCAAACGAGGAGCCGCCGCCACCGCCACCGCCTCCACGGGGATAGTTGTAGCCCGATGGGGGCTCCGCAGCGGCCAGCGCAGCTAGGGCGAACACTAAGAACTGCAATGCAAGGTAATGATGGTAATGGTAATCCAATTGTTCCACAATCCGCTTGGTCGGTCCTCTGGTCATCCTACTTACCACTGAGAAGGAGTTCATAGCCACGAGTTTTGTGTGTGTGGGGGAGAGAAGTGAAGTAAAATGATAAAGTAAATTTAGTTGCTTTCGAGTGGGGAACCAGCGACTGAATGCATCTCGAATGCCCGGACGGGCCCTCTTTATACCCATCGTCGTGGTCGTCGTCGTCGTTTTCGTCGTTTTCTTCGCTTGGGGTTTTCGTTTCGCTATCTTCGGCAACATCATTATCGCCGACACTCGCACACAGACACACACACACACACACACACACACACTAGTGGGGGGCACGGTACCTTCATCTTCAACTCGTTTTGGGGCAGAAGACGACGGCGCCTTGGCCAACTCCAACTCCATCTTCTTCTCCCAGCAGCAGCTCCTCAGTCCCCACTGCCCAGTGCTCCGATGCATTTGTTGCTGTGTTTCTCACAATAAAACAAAAATTTCCAAATGGCAAAAATACAAAAAGCTGAAACAAAAATAAAACAAAATAAAATAAAATGTCGCTAACGATTTTGGTATTTGAAATTTTCTTTGGCACTTTTCCTTCGATTCGCTTTTCCCGGCCAAACATCGAGACATCGTCGACATCGTCGGGTTGACTTGCGACATAGCCCCTGGACCAGGAAGTGATTTTTCCCAACGCGATTAATCTGTAGGGTAAATAACCTGACAGACGAGGCATCCAGCAGGACCCATGCCCAGTCTCACAGTGGTTAAATTATAAATATTTTGCAATAAAGGACGGCGGCGCTCCTTCGGTTCCCATGACGAAACATCATTTCAGATTTCCCGTTGCCCTATGGCAATTCAAATTACGAATGCAATTGTCTTCCAACTCCCGAAAGAAAAGTGTGGAGGATGCTTGTGCATCGTACAATACATCCACATCCCCATCTCCACCGCCCCATCGCCCCGTCGCTTCAGCTCAACGATTACGAAATGGACTGCGACTGGGAAAGACAAAGAAAGAGAAGATGGGTGTATAATACGTATAATCTTCAAGTGGAGCAGTAGGGCTCTGGCACGACGGCACAGGGCATATAATTAATGTTTCCCAAGGAGCTAAATTAAATTTACATTTACATACAGAGAGACAGTGTGAGGCTTAGCCATCAAAGCCAGATCTGCTACAAAAAGAAGTTTAAAGACCTCAAACAAATGCCAATTTTCGTTTCCATTTCACGTTCGCACTCGCATTGCGTGAGTCACAAAAGGGAGCGAAGCGGATGATTATGAAACCGATCTGACCTCCAAATGAAACCAGAAATCTGTGAATTCTTGCAGAAGTGAAAGAAGTCTCCATGCGGATCCATTATGTCAGCAGATGCACCTGTAGGCCGTCTGAGGGATGGCATGTAAGAAGCGAGGCCCTCAACTCTCCGAAAGACAAAACTACCATAAAATGAAACTGAATCAAACTGGCAGTAAATTCAAGTAAATGAGGTTTATCTACCATCGCATCTCCCTCCCCTCTTTCCGTACATACGAGTACTTTCGCGGAGCTGTAACCAAATCCTCCTCTGGAGCATTGGCTAAGGGCGCGTTAGCCCCTTGAAACAGCATTCATGCTCCAAAGTGAAGGACTTTGCGGCGTGCTTCGTTGCGTGGCCGGGGCGCGATCTGCAATTAGAGTTGGGGGCAACAATGAGATGAAAGTCAACACTTAACACTCAAAAGCAGCAGCAGCAGACGCAGACGCTAAATCATTTTCGAGTCTTGGTCTGTTTTGATCAGCTGTGGCGCTGGGGCTGCCACTGCCACTGTCCGGGACTGTCATTCGAGCCGTTAATTTGGTTTATTGTGGCCTGTCTTAAGACGAAGACGAAGATGAAGGTCTCTCCCTCCCAGCTGATGTCGTAATTCACTTTTTATTTTGTCGGTCTTTACTTTCTGCCATGTAATTGGAGTAACAGTTGTAAGGTCGCATTCGAAGACAGGTTCAGGGATGCACTCCCCCCATGTCTAAACTATAGATGTTTACACTGAACCCATCACTCGATTCGCTTCTGCGTCTATTTTTACACGCTTTTTGCAACTTTAATGAACCTCAACCTCTTTATTATACTCGAAGGCATATCTCAACAAATCCATCATTAACACGTCGTCTACTAGGTCAGCGCCGGATAGCAGACAGCAGACACCAGACACCAGACAGCAATGATTTGGCTGTGGCGGTGGTTGCTATTTTCTGTTTTCCCAGCTTTGGCTCAAACAGAAACTCATTATTCGTGCGTAATTGTTATGACACTATAATTGGGCCGACTCGGGCAGAGCCAGAGAGCACTAGCAAAAGCTGGCAATAGACATTTGCCGGGCAGACGCGCATAAATTTTCAAATTAAAATCGATTCGAATGTGGCAGACAACGCCCTGAATCCATTGCAATTGCCAAATATTGCGAATTTGAGCGATATTTTAGTAAAAAAAAACATTGTGACTAGATGTGGCTTGGATTTGATTTTGTCTCGATTATCCTTGGGCTCCATCTCGTCGCATCACGGCGACATGTTTAATAGCTGGCGTATACGCAACATTAGAGACGACTCCATTCAGCCTTCTTTTTCGCAGCAGTTGCAGTTTCTGATATCTTCAGGTGCATGCATCGTTGTCCATTTGAACATGCTAATCGACACCGAAACCTCTGCGCAGCAGCTGTGGCAGAGATGCGCACAAGAAGATTCCAGGCATATGATTAATGTTAAAGAGGAGGCCATTTTTCAAAGATGTGTATAAGGAGGGGACAAAAAAAACTGACTTTTCAAGCCTATTGATGACAGACAGAATCCGAGAGTATGACAAAAGTGTAATTGCTGGCTGGGGATGAAGATGAGTGCGCAAAATGTTTGGTACCCAGGGCATACGCGTACATAGGCTGGCCATCGCTCCCCCCTCACATATCCAAGTTACATAAGGCGCCAACGCAGAAGAGTCCCCCGCTTCCCCAGCAGCTGGAGTCACTGGCAGTAGCAATAGTCAAAGCAATAACCTCATCGTCATCGTCATCCGCAGACATATCCACAGCCACAGCCACAGCTGAGCCGAAAGCTGATGATCATCGGAGGCACCGTCTCCTATGGGCCACCTTTCCCTCTGCACCTCCACTCCTCTGGATGTCTCGCCATCATGGGCCAAGTGACGCTTCTGTCGTTTCCTCGAAAAAGACAAAACAAGTTTTTGGTGTGTGTCCAACGGCAGCGTGTGCTCCTAGCTTTATGTAAGTCAAGCGCGGAGACCGAGACCAACCATGCACCATCCAGCGGCATTCGGGCAGATGAGTAGACGGACGACGACGGTGCCGGAGGCGGCGGCGGCGGAGAAATTGCAATGCATATGCAATGCGAACCGAAAAACTAGGCAAAAACCGAAACGAGACACAAGAAAAGATGCAACATGGAAAAGCTGCAATTGAATGGGAAATTGCCGCGACACGTTTTTCGCCAAAGTCTGGAGCTGGGGGGGAGCTGTGGGAGTTGGTGACCGGTCGTTGGCGGTGTGGTGTCGATGACGGTGGCAGTGTCTGAGTTGAGTTTGTTTTCCGCCTAAAAAGAGAAACATGTCCATACATGGGTGCGGGACAGGATGGGTCTGGGCCTGGGTGCTGTGCTGTGCTGCAGTTCTGCGAGCCAAGAGCCAACTTTAGCCTTTCGGGGTGCTAACCATTTGCTCAGCTTATGCAAAGCTCCTCAGCTGTTCAATTCGGGGGCCTTGCTGTTGCAACACCTCCAGATACTCGCAGACGGACATAGCCACTAGACTGTGATCCACTCGCCATGTGGCCGCCACTTAGATGCCCCATTCATTCTCAAGGCGCCATCGGCAGCAGCCGGCAGTCAAAAGTAAAAGTTCAAATGTGCAGCCAGCGGGGGGAATGAATGAATCTATCGAAAATCGAACCGCCGGCTGCTTGCTCATTTGGCCACAGTAATTATGCCACGATTTTGCATGGCCAGAGCCCAGCTCATCTTCTTTCTGGCCATGGAGAAGCTCCAAAGCCGAAGCCCTCATTGTCCGTCTTTTTCGGTGTTTCTTCTTTCTCGTTTGGCAAATGCGTAAAGTGGCAAAGCAGAAAAAATATAAATGTTTTTACGAGACGGGTCTAAATGAGTTAATTAGGTTTTGCTGTAGAGTGCGGCCAGCGAGTGGTCTTAAGACCCACACTTGGCCATGGGCACTGCCAAGAAAGAGTAGGGGCAACGAAGCGGAAGGAAGAGAAATAAACATGCATATGCTCGCTAAAGGAATGTCTTAAATCATATTACCAAACTGACTGCAGAGGAGTTTTCTAAAAGAAAGAAAACCCTCATCACATTATATTTTTAAAGTACCATAGGATCGGAAATGAAAAATTAAAAATAAACGGCAAAAAAACATTTCAATTCTCAAATGTCAATTTGACACATATTTTACTGGAATTCTACATGTAAGCCTACATCTCACTGGCGCCGCCACAACCATCTGCACGCCTATCGAATGCTCTATCGACAAGCGGCGGAAAGAAAAAAAGTTGTTATCGAAACCCAATTTGTTTATTCTAGCCGGGAATAATAGCAGCAGAAAACGGGAATATTTCTTTTGATTTAATGTCACATGTTACTTTTGGGGAGGGATGTGGCGCAGAAAACACGACGATTTTGTATGATTTAGTGTTACATGTTGAATTTGGGAGGGATGTGGTGCAGAAAAGGTTGAATTAAGTGTCGCGGTACTTGTGTTGACTATTTGTTTTGTGTGTATCTGTATGTGTAACTCGTTTATATACGTTAATTATATATTATATATCCAAGCCAAAGCCAGACATCGCCCAAGATGCCTATGAAGGCTAGGACCCAAGTCAGCCTATATAGAATGTTGTCCATGGGTCCGCCCTTGAGGAACACCGGCTTTCCATTGTTCTCCTGAAATTGCCTCTGCAGCTTGGCTATCTTCGGCGAGAGCTTGCCCTTGATTTTCTTCTGAGCCTGCATCAGGGAACCAGTTTGAAACAGCCGCGGGGTCGCAAACACCTGCGGGGTCGCAACCAGCCACGGGGTCGCATGCAGCGGAGACAGCACTTGGGACCGCCGGAGCAACGGCTGTTAGAATACAAATTTGAAATATTTAACAATTCCCAAATTGTATATTCAATTTACTTACGCGCAAGGAAAGTAACAAATTTCTTTGCATTTTGTTGAATAATTTTTTTTTAGACTTTATCGAATGAGATATTGTTTGCTACTGAAGGCGAGTTGACAAAATTTGGGATCGTTAGCGAAGTATATAGTGAAAAGGCTACTTTATCTTTGAATTTGATTTTAAAATTTAAACATAAACGACCAATGCCTTTTACAGGGCACGACACGACAGAAGGGTGACCACTTACAGTATATATCAATCGGATAAAATTATGTGGGCATGGTTGAAAGTTCTATCTAGCTGGAATTGAGCAATTGGAACGATACTCGTTTGCTTATGCTACTGTTGCATGAGCAAAAGTGCCTTGTGCGTCTGCCTACAGTGGCTTCGAATAACAGTAAGTCCTGATGTCACAGGGCACTCCCAAAAACAAACGCTGTTGCTCGGCTATTCCGTGCTTTCCAGAGCCCTAGAGCCCTAGCCGTACCCAAGCCAAATGAGAAGATTAATAATTAGAATAGGGCAGATTGCACAAGTGCAATCGGCCGGACCCGGTGGGGCATCTGCATCTGCTTCTGGGGCAGCTTCTGCGGCAACTCCTGGGCAGCTCCTGGGGCAGCGATTTGTGGAGCTTGGCGCCCCACGGCACGGACGATGGACGCAATGGTCCTACGCATACGCCTACTGATATGTCCATCTCCGCGTCGTCCGCGTACCCCAGCGTTGTTGCCTCCAGAGATAACGCGTCCCCCAGCGTTGCCGCCTCCAGGGGTTCCGCGTCCACGGGCTCCACGTCCATTGGCGCCTCCATCACCAAAGGCTCCACGAGCGATGCCACCACGTCCACGTCCAGAGAAATAATTATTAACCGTATATGGGATCTGGAATAATATAAAAATTAATATCGGCAAATATCGCATCTATCGCCTACAAAATCATAGAAAAGATTCAACAAAATCAACATCTAGGAACTGTAGAGGCTCACTACATTCCCGGACACACTAACATCCCTCAGAACACTTCAGTTGACGCAGCAGCCAAAGAAGCCCACAGACGAGGAAAATACACAGTGGTTAAATGGAACCTTAAAGACGCTTTGTGTGAAATACAAAGAATTTTAAAAGCAGAATGGGAGAGAGCATACGCCGAGTTTTCTAGTGTCAAGCACCGAGGTTACTACTCGCTTTTCCCCTCAACATCATCCAAACCGTGGTTACTAAATTAAACTAAGCTTAAAGCCATTGACGCTAAGAGAATCAACAGACTGCTTAGTGGTAACGCATCTACTGCATGTAGTTATACATGCGATAGTATCGAAAACGCCTCGCATGTAATTTTCAATTGTACCAAGTACAACCAGTAACCATACAGTATATAGATGGTATACACTGGCTAGCGCGTTCAGTACCCCAGAGTGACGTCATCATGAGAGAGAGAGCGCAGAGAGAACATCTTTGCATGTGTTAGTACACACGCAATATGTTTCGACAAAAATATGTGATTGTATGACTTTTCAGATTTTTTTGAACTCTCTCAGGTCTGGTTCTGTTTTGCCACCAGCATGTTTTAGTGTATGGGTGCACATGCATTCTCACGTACTTTGCGTGTGTGTGTTTAGTATTGCTGGCCGCTAGAACTGAAATTTGAGTTTGGTTCTTGTTTTGGGTCTTTTGATGGACTGACCTACCGCCACAAAATAAATGAAGAATGGGCAGGGGGTGGGGGTATGGTACACTAGGGCGCGGGAAATTAAATAAAAGCTGTTATTTGTTTGATTTATACCACAAAATATAAAATATTACAATAATAAAATTACACATTTATTTCCTTATTTTAAAAATTATAAAAATTATGCAAACGCCGTCGGCTTTCGACTTTTTTGTTTATTATAACTAAAACATTCTCAAGGCGCCATCGGCAGCAGCCGGCAGTCAAAAGTAAAAGTACAAATGTGCATCCAGCGGGGGGAATGAATGAATCTATCGAAAATCGAACCGCCGGCTGCTTGCTCATTTGGCCACAGTAATTATGCCACGATTTTGCATGGCCAGAGCCCAGCTCATCTTCTTTCTGGCCATGGAGAAGCTCCAAAGCCGAAGCCCTCATTGTCCGTCTTTTTCGGTGTTTCTTCTTTCTCGTTTGGCAAATGCGTAAAGTGGCAAAGCAGAAAAAATATAAATGTTTTTACGAGACGGGTCTAAATGAGTTAATTAGGTTTTGCTGTAGAGTGCGGCCAGCGAGTGGTCTTAAGACCCACACTTGGCCATGGGCACTGCCAAGAAGGAGTAGGGGCAACGAAGCGGAAGGAAGAGAAATAAACATGCATATGCTCGCTAAAGGAATGTCTTTAATCATATTACCAGACTGACTGCAGATGAGTTTTCTAAAAGAAAGAAAACCCTCATCACATTATATTTTTAAAGTACCATAGGATCGGAAATTAAAAATTAAAAAATAAACGGCTAAAAAACATCTCAATTCCCAAATGTCAATTTGACACATATTTTACTGGAATTCTACAAGTAAATCTACATATCTCGCTGGCGCCGCCACAACCATCTGCACGCCTATCGAATGCTCTATCGACAAGCGGCGGAAAGAAAAAAAGTTGTTATCGAAACCCAATTGGTTTATTCTAGCCGGGAATAATAGCAGCAGAAAACGGGAATATTTCTTTTGATTTAATGTCACATGTTACTTTTGGGGAGGGATGTGGCGCAGAAAACACGACGATTTTGTATGATTTAGTGTTACATGTTGAATTTGGGAGGGATGTGGTGCAGAAAAGGTTGAATTAAGTGTCGCGGTACTTGTGTTGACTATTTGTTTTGTGTGTATCTGTATGTGTAACTCGTTTATATACGTTAATTATATATTATATATCCAAGCCAAAGCCAGACATCACCCAAGATGCCTATGAAGGCTAGGACCCAAGTCAGCCTATATAGAATGTTGTCCATGGGTCCGCCCTTGAGGAACACCGGCTTTCCATTGTTCTCCTGAAATTGCCTCTGCAGCTTGGCTATCTTCGGCGAGAGCTTGCCCTTGATTTTCTTCTGAGCCTGCATCAGGGAACCAGTTTGAAACAGCCGCGGGGTCGCAAACACCTGCGGGGTCGCAACCAGCCACGGGGTCGCATGCAGCGGAGACAGCACTTGGGACCGCCGGAGCAACGGCTGTTAGAATACAAATTTGAAATATTTAACAATTCCCAAATTGTATATTCAATTTACTTACGCGCAAGGAAAGTAACAAATTTCTTTGCATTTTGTTGAATAATTTTTTTTTAGACTTTATCTAATGAGATATTGTTTGCTACTGAAGGCGAGTTGACAAAATTTGGGATCGTTAGCGAAGTATATAGTGAAAAGGCTACTTTATCTTTGAATTTGATTTTAAAATGCCTTTTACAGGGCACGACACGACAGAAGGGTGACCACTTACAGTATATTTACGAAAGTGAGTTGAGCGACATTCCGTCTACCCTAGGGAAATGGATATTATAGAATTAAGGAAATGTTTGTTATCCTATTCTCCAATGAATGCAGAAACCAGCCAGACTCTGTTTCAACGGATACCTATTGACCAGAAACAATGCCGTTACCTAAAATGAGCATATCTTGTAGAAAATTTATGTATAAATTTGATAAAAATATGTCTTCAGGGCTGAGGGTCCCTAGTCATGACTAGGTCATCTTTTTCGCTCATTAAAGCCATAGAAAATATAATGGCCAATACATGGCCATAATCAAGTATAAAATTGATTCATCAATCGGATAAAATTATGTGGGCATGGTTGAAAGTTCTATCTAGCTGGAATTGAGCAATTGGAACGATACTCGTTTGCTTATGCTACTGTTGCATGAGCAAAAGTGCCTTGTGCGTCTGCCTACAGTGGCTTCGAATAACAGTAAGTCCTGATGTCACAGGGCACTCCCAAAAACGAACGCTGTTGCTCGGCTATTCCGTGCTTTCCAGAGCCCTAGAGCCCTAGCCGTACCCAAGCCAAATGAGAAGATTAATAATTCTAATTATTATTGCACAAGTGCAATCGGCCGGACCCGGTGGGGCATCTGCTTCTGCTTCTGGGGCAGCTTCTGCGGCAACTCCTGGGCAGCTCCTGGGGCAGCGATTTGTGGAGCTTGGCGCCCCACGGCACGGACGATGGACGCAATGGTCCTACGCATACGCCTACTGATATGTCCATCTCCGCGTCGTCCGCGTACCCCAGCGTTGTTGCCTCCAGAGATAACGCGTCCCCCAGCGTTGCCGCCTCCAGGGGTTCCGCGTCCACGGGCTCCACGTCCATTGGCGCCTCAATCACCAAAGGCTCCACGAGCGATGCCACCACGTCCACGTCCAGAGAAATAATTATTAACCGTATGTGGGATCTGGAATAATATAAAAATTAATATCGGCAAATATCGCATCTATCGCCTACAAAATCATAGAAAAGATTCAACAAAATCAACATCTAAGAACTGTAGAGGTTCACTACATTCCCGGACACACTAACATCCCTCAGAACACTTCAGTTGACGCAGCAGCCAAAGAAGCCCACAGACGAAGAAAATACACAGTGGTTAATTGGAACCTTAAAGACGTTATGTGTGAAATACACAGAATTTTAAAAGCAGAATGGGAGAGAGCATACGCCGAGTTTGCTAGTGTCAAGCACCGAGGTTACTGCTCGCTTTTCCCCTCAACATCATCCAAACCGTGGTTACTAAATTAAACTAAGCTTAAAGCCATTGACGCTAAGAGAATCAACAGACTGCTTAGTGGTAACGCATCTACTGCATGTAGTTATACATGCGATAGTATCGAAAACGCCTCGCATGCAATTTTCAATTGTACCAAGTACAACACAACAAAGAAAAACTTCCCATCTCTAAGAAAGTATTATGACATTTACAAATTTGAAAAAGAAATCATCAGCGCGTACCAAACACTAATTGACTTCATCGACGAAATTGATGTAAAGCTATAAACAGTACTCCAACATCATCTATTCTTTGACTTGGCAATTTCCACCTTCAAAAGGCGGGCGGCCAAATAATCCCACGCTACTCACGGGTAGCATGGTAACTTAAACCCTCAAAAAAAGAATGTTGTTTACCTTTTTTATTTCTAAAAAACCAAGATATGTCGTTGGCTAAATACCTAAATCGATCCGTGGGCATAGAGGCTGTGTCGAGAACCTGCACTCTCAGGCCGACGGAAGCCGAACATAGCGCCATACGTTTGTCCGCGGGCGAGAACTTTGTGGGACGCAGCAAGGAAACCGGGATTCGGGATTCGCGCTGCTCCAAGCAGCAGCTTCGACTGCAAGTGGACCCCAAGAGCTGTGGCATTACCTTGAAAGTTCTGGGCATGAACCCGTGCGGCATTAACGGAGTGATGGTTATGCAGAACTCGGAATGCGCGCTGAAGCACGGCGATCTGGTGGAGATTGTCTACGGCCGGCATGGCTACGAAGTAATATTCAGCCCTCCACCAGTGGATTCTACTGTGTCCGTCCCAGAGGAAGACGCACCAGCTGCGTCCGCATCTGCCAGTGTGGAGGAGAAATGGGCTTCAGTATCCAATGGAAAATTGGTCATCTACACCAGCGCTGGAGTCGTGGCCTCTGGGAAAATTGCCGGCTACGATATGGACGGCACCATTATTAAGACAAAGTCGGGCAATGTATTCCCCAAGACCACGGACGACTGGCAGATTATCTTCCCAGAGGTGCCAGAGAAACTAAAAAAATTGCACAATGATGGCTTTAAGATCTGTTTCTTCACCAACCAGGCCGGTATTGCACGCGGCAAAGTATCCCTGGATGACTTCAAGGTCAAGATAAAGCTAATTGTTAAGAAGTTGGGTGTACCTATCCAAGTTTTCATAGCTATCGGCGGTGGCTATTACCGCAAGCCGCTTCCCGGCATGTGGGAGCACCTCAAGAACGAAATGAATGACGGAGTAGACATACAGCTGGACCGTTGCTTCTTTGTCGGCGATGCCGCTGGGAGACCCGAAATGGGCAAGGGAGCGACCAAGCAGCGCAAGGATCACTCGCTGGCCGATCGACTTTTCGCCTTCAACATTGGCCTCTCGTTCTACACACCAGAAGCACATTTCCTGGGCAAACGATTGGAGCAGTGGAACAAGCCCGACTTTGATCCCACTTGCGTGCACGACCAAATAGCCCAGTTTGAGCCAAATGATGTCCACTTCGACGAGGACTCGTGTGAGATGATCATCATGGTCGGCCTGCCCGGATCTGGGAAGAGTCACTTCTGTGCCGAGGTGCTGCAGAGACGCGGCTATGAAATTGTCAATGCAGACACCTTGGGCAGCACGCAGTCCTGTCTGAATACCTGCAAACGCTTGCTGAGCTCTGGAAAATCGTGTGTGGTGGACAATACCAATGTGGATGCAGCGTCTCGGAAAAAGTTCCTTGCCCTGGCTGGCGAGCTAAAAGTTCCCTGCCGCTGCTTTGTGATGAACGTGTCCACGGCTCAGGTTAAGCATAATATTGCCTTTCGCGAACTCTTGGAAACGCCACACTCGCAAATCAACGACATGGTCTTCAACATGATGAAGAAGAAGTACAAGGAACCGACGCTCGACGAAGGTTTCGCCACCATAAACAGAGTAAATTTTGTGCCGAAGTTTATCGACGAGAAGGAAAAGAGGCTGTACAAGATGTATTTGGTGGAAAAGTAAAACGATTCCGCTTTAATCTAATGTGAATATTCGCTTTGCAATGTCTCCAATGAGCCAGTCCATGGAGCTGAGCAGCTTCTCCCCAGTGACAGCGCTTACGCCAACCACCAGCCAGTGGTGTGTGGTGATGTCATCCAAATGTAGTATCTAAAAGTTATGCCGTTTAATGTTAATAAATAGTATTTAATTTGACTAATTTTCTCACCTCTTTGATTTCGTTCGAGTTAAGCGCCCCGGGCAGATCCTGTTTGTTGCAGAGCACCAGCAAGGTGGCTCCGGCCAGGCGTTCCTCCTCGAGGAGTACCTGCAGCTCCTGTCGGCATGAGTCCAGGCGCATCCGATCAGCACTGTCCACCACCCACACCAGGCCATCGGTGCACTCAAAGTAGTTGCGCCAGTAAGAGCGAAGAGAGCGCTGACCGCCCACATCCCACATGTTCAGGGTGTAGCCATTGTGCTCCAGTGTCTTGATGTTGAAGCCCAGAGTGGGCGAGATTTCGTCTATGGATTCGCCATTGAAGCGCTTCAGAATGGTTGTCTTTCCGGCATTGTCCAAACCGCTGCAAAAAAGCATAACAATGAATCATAACTTGTTTGGCTCGCCGCAAAGTTTGCTTAAAACTCACAGCAGCAAAATGCGCATCTCCTTCTCCTTCTGTCGCATCTTTTTTAATACTGTGAGGAAGCCCATGGCGACTCCTGTGAGATATGATAGCCTACAAGCTATAAATGAACTATAAAATCAGCAGCTGCTTAAACTTATGTTTTGATTGAGTGTGAATACTAGAGGTGTCAAGAGGTGTCGATGTTTTGTTTCATGATACTATCGAGCTCCTATCGGGCGCTTCCCCATCTCTACTTCGATTTTGAAAAGTGCAGTGGTGTCAACCAAAAACTTAAAGATCCCTTTATTCATGCATTAAAAAACATAGCCAACTCATTGTGAAAGGTTCTGGTTAAGTGGGTGTTATTGTAACTGACAATGCGAGTGCCATGGTTAAGGCATGTGAAATTCTGCAAAAACGACACCTACATCTATGGCCACTGTTTAAATTTTGCGGTGCAAGACTGCTTGATCAAAGAAAATTTGAAGTTGGGGCTTAAAAAAAGGCAAGTGCATGGTTACCTTTCTTAAAATTAGAACGATCGCATATAAATAGTTCTAGGCTCAAATGTTGGCAGGCAGGTCTGTTTAATTTATGGAAGAGAAATAAAAATATCAGAAATAAGGCTCTATTTAATTTTGCTTGAAAAATAGCCTTTAAAAGACGTTTCTAATCTTAGTTATTTCAGCCCGATACTATCGATAGTATAGACTTTTGAATCATTCTATTAAAAACTATCGAGTGGTGCCACTATCGATGGTTTCACAGCTCTAGTGAATACCCTCAAAAATATACCAAGATATACCGCCTTATCTTAAAAATATTCCGAAAATATACTGACGAATTCAAGTTCTGTTATCCATATTCCTCGTTTTTGATATTCCTTCAGATATTACTAGCTAGCTAAGAAACTCAGCGCTGCCCACATAATTTTACCCAATTAATGAACCTATTTTCTACATGACTTGTTAATTTTAAGTACTTGCTTTACCATTTCTGCTTAAATATAGCTTTTAAAATAAAATTTAATAGCTTGATGAAGTTGATAAAATATACCATTATATACCGTAAATATACCGTCGGCTCAATTTTGACCTACAAAAAGACCGAAAAGTATTAAAAATGCCACGGGGTGGCAGCGCCAATTCTCCAAAACAGCTGTCATAATTCGTCCGGATTTTCAGAAAAACTTTTCTCGCGTTTAGCTAAAAATATATAATAATATCTTCAGCAAAATGATGAACCTGTCGAGAGTGAGTAAAATTTTGCGACTGGAAATAGCCCACAGGCACTGCTGGATGTGGAGCATTCTTCCAGGGCGTGGGAAAATACAGTTCACGGGCAATTACGTAAGGGCGCTGGAGCTCCACCGAACTAACCGCACATTTTCCTTCTGCAGGCCGTTGTCCGCAGCTTTGCCACCACCACGAGCCGCCGCTCCACCGCTGTCGGCAAGGAGCAGATCGAGAAGGGATACTTTGAGATCCGCAAGGTTCAGGAGCACTTCCAGAAGAAGGATGGCAAGCCCGTCTTCCTCAAGGGCTCCGCTGTCGACAGTGTGCTGTACCGCATCACAATGGCACTGGCTCTGGTTGGCATTGGTGGCATGACCAAGCTCTTCTACGACCTGAGCGTGCCCAAGACGGAATAATAGAGTGCTTGCAGCATATTCTACCTTTAAGCTAAGCCGCTAACCAACAGCAAATCCGCAATCCAGCCCCGTACCACATTTGTTTTTCAGTGTTGTTGCCTTATATTTCCCCTCTTTTGATTGTGTGAGTGCTGCATTTGTCATAGCGAAATCAATAATTCAAAAAGTCTTTATCTTGCAGAGCTGAGCCCGCAATACCTGGTCAAGATAAAACTCCTACGCCCCAGAACGTTGCTTTGTGTTAGAATTAACTAAGTTTTGATGTGTAACCGAACATTCGCAAGAGCATTTAAAGCGTGGAAATATAAGAGCCTGGTCGTAAAGTAATCAGATTTCATGTATCTTAATGTGGCTGCTGCTGTCTGGGTCCAGGAAAACCATGTTCCCATTCCCCCCTTCTATAATATTGCAATGACATTAAGTAAACGAACAGCCGCCGCTCTTTTTCGATGGCAGATCTCAGAGGGGCTGCAGTGGGGACATGCGGAACGACCAGGGAGTCTGTTTTATAAATCAAAGGGCGGCAACTCGGCGCGTTGCCATTGGCATGGAAATGCATTTTAAATCGAGCGAATCATGTTGCGCTTTAACACAAACACAAACCCGAGCCGAGCCCGCTGCATGTTTATTAATACTCGCCGCAAGGGAGAGGCAGTGGCGGCAGAGTGCAGTGCTGCAAAATATGCAATTCAAGGCATTTTTTCATTAGTTATTTCTCCATAAACACTTAAATAAAACTAAAGCGTTAAAAATTATGAAAACATCCGCCGCCTCTTTATGCATTTTCCTTTGCATTTTCACAAACACTCGCACATGTATACAGTGCGTTTCCAGAATATTAAGAACATTTTGTGTTGTACCGAAGACTAAAAAATATGTTACTACCAAGATATTGGATATCAGGAACTAACCGCTGCCTTCTCGGCATTGCCTGTTCAGTCAATGTCTTGGACAGTTGAGTCGCAGAAAAGACTTACTATTCGGACCGAAAATTCCAACCACAAATACACACTCTTTTTCCATGGACATAAGTCGATATTGTATAGTCTTCCAGGATAATAATTTTGATAATTTAAATTAAAAGAATAGAAATGACTTCATTAGAAAAAGTGTTGACTGATGGGAAGCATTAATTGATCTGTTTCAAAATATATCTGAATGCTATTCCATAAGCCCACAATATCATCAGATCTTCGATTTTTTCAGACATCTACCTTGCACGCCCGAAACGCACTGTCTTCCCATCCGTTGGGGTGAAAAACAATCTCTTCACTTTTTCCCGTGTTGGTTTGCTATTCTGCCGTTACGGCCCATTTGTACTTCGAGATGTGCGCGCGAAACGAAACGCATAAAATGGGCTCCCAGCGAGTTCACCGTTAACACATTTGGAACCGAGAGCCTCTGCGTAGGTGGCTAAGTGGCACTACATCTACATCTCGTGATCTATTTTCATGTGAAGAGCAAACATTGTAACCCTTTTCCCTGAATCCCTGCAATCCTCTATGAATTTTTGGGAGTAGTTCCAAAGTGAACAAGATATTTTTGGTTTTTTAATTAAAGTTTCGCTTGCCCCGAAGAGAACATTGTGATGCACATGTCGCAAACTTATTATATTTCATAGACTGTGAAAAATTTAAATGAACACAGAATGCCAAACGTTGGCATGACTGTGGCCCCGGGTCTGGCCGGGCCCGGACTCCGGAGTAACTGCGACTGGGTGTGCACCACAACCGTTCCACATGACTGCCCACAGCCAAATTACAATAATAACTCAAAAAGCATAGAAGATGCCAAGCTAAATGCTCTTCTCCTCCTTTGCCAAAAACAATATGGAAAACAAAAACCAAATCGGGGAAGGGAATCGAGCGCCCTGGCACGCCACGACAGGGCAGGGGCAGGCCGGGAATGAGATGCGGATGCGTGTAGAATTAAGAATCGAAAAATGTGTTTCATTAAATGTTATTTATAGTCGGCAATTTTATGCATTTAAAGCGCGTCTATCAACGGCAGCATCTGAGGAGCCATGCGGAAACGGCACCGACGCCATATTGAAATTTAAACGCGGCTCTCTCGTTTGAAGCAAAGGGTGATGTGATCAAGGGATAGAGAACGAGAGAGTCAACCGAGAGTCAAGAGAGATACCGATTATAATCGTAGAACTCCATGATGCCATAGGGCTTCCCAAACTTTCACCTTTCCATTCCTTTGTTTGATGTTTGCTTTTTGCTGTCGCTTCTTTTTCACCATTTCGTAGATGAATTTTTAGACGCAGTTCACGTGAAATATGGCCGGGTCCTGGTCTGGGGATGCCAGGGTCCCAGTGGCTATATGAGCTGCCGGTCCGTAGCAGCCGCAGCCACAAATCAGAATGCCGTTGAAGCGTTCAAGTGCAACGAGCATGAAGAGAACTCGCTGCCTTCGTCGTCTCCAACTTCCCCCCAACTTCATCTCTGTATAACCATATCCATCTGCATCTCCGTCTCTGATTGTCGTTGTCGGCAGATCTCGGCAACTTTCAGATGAGCCACCGCTGGGTGAGCATCATCAACGTTTCGTCAGATTGTCGCTGTCTGCGCCCTGGTATACGTACTCGTAGTACTCGCCAGTAGTCAAACCTTTGGGTGATTTTTTTATGATTTTTTTGTATTTTTGTGTGTTTGCCCAGCGAAACCCGTTTGGCCTGTTAACACTTCGATTACAGCTCAACTCTTTCCCTCGGTCCGTTGCTGGGAGGGGGAGAGGGGGTTAGATGCTTGCTACGGACACGGACCCCGATCGCCGGGCACCTTGGGTGGTCCACGTTCCCGTCCGGTCGGACTATTAGTTAAATTTTGATTTATTTGTACTTCAATTAGTCGTTGAACAAATCTGTTTATTTATTTGCTTTTAATTATTGTTAGAAACCACAAAGCCGTGCCACTGCCTCAGCCTCGGGTCGGTCGGCTCTTTATGGTGTGCCTTCGTCTCCTGCCTGACCGAAGAAGGTTTTTAATTAGCACCAACAATATAATTCACAAAAAGCTATCTTCAAATACCCGAGGATTTCTTCAAATGTTAATGGAATCTCAAACGATTCAAATGCAAACAGAGTTTTGTTTTTCAAAACATTTCTCAAGACAATTGATCGATGGAAAAACAAAATGCATACAATTTAATATTTGCAAATCTGGAATTACTATAAAAATTTAAAAATTTATACAGAAAATGCTCTTATGACTTCCGGAAAAATCCAGAAAACAATCCAACTAAGAATTCCAGCAAAGTATATTTTTATTATGGCATTATCTTTTTGTTAAGCAAACAGAATATTTCCCTTTCCATTTTATTTTCGTCTGGGATCCTAATAAATATTGAAATACCTGAGCATCATCTGCTATGCAAAACAATAATCGAGTAATTATATTTTGATATAGTTCTGCATCCATGGCTGCATTTTTGGGGCCTTCTGGTAGCACAAACAAACAAAAACAGATTGCATGCCTTGCCGGAAAATGCCGGAATACATTTCATTGAAAATATGTAAACCGTATCGGACTCGACCCCGGTCTCAGTTCCAGCTCCATCTCCTGGGGAATTAGGCGTGAAAGAGATGCGCCGGCAAACCGAAACCCGAACAGAGCAGAAACACATGTCCAGGTCGAGCATTGGGGATGGGTGATGGGAAGTCTTTGGTCAGCCCGCATACGCAACCGGTACTGGGGATTGGGAACAGCATCATCTTCGATGCTCGTTAGCAGTGACCGTGAGCGAGCGAACGTGTGGGATGTGGGGTTTGGGATCAGGTGACAGGTTTGCTGCGGTATGTTGCCTCTCAAGTGAGCCGGGTATACGTTTGCACCAATAATTCATCGTCAACTGCAGTTGCAGCGATCCGTGTTACGTCCTTCCCTCAAGAGCTCCGAGGGCACAGGACTCAAGTGCTTACATAATCACGTGTTGATGCTGTCCAAGATGTACGAGGGTTCTCTTCTTTTTGGTGTGCCGCTGCCGTAGACAATTTGACGCTTCCGTCCCTTCGGACTGTTGTACGGTTCACACCCATCTGGCCGTAACCTTATGCAAGCTGCCCGCCGCTGGATGTGTCAATTTTATAGCGTATTTGCCACTTTATGACATTTGATGCTGCTTCTGCCACTTGGCCTGCTCCTTGGACTGCGCTGCGCTCTCATCCCACCCCATCCTCGCACCCTTGGCTCTTTTGTTTTCTCAAGTGTCTGGCATATTCTCCTTCGACTGTTATCTCTGGCTGTCGTTGCACAACCCAGAAATTCAACAAAATTAGTAGGCTCTATGAGTCGGTGGACCGCATATTTATATACCCTTTCGATTTTATCTTGAGAAACATACATACATGTACATATGTTCCAATTACAGCAATTACTAAAAACTCAGAATTTCAATATATTAAAAACATCTTGAGAAACATAAGAACGTTATATTTGGCTTAAATGGTGGTCTTTAATAAATGGAATTATGATTTAAATAAAATTATGGGTTCGGTCGGCTTTGTTTCGTGCTCAAAGTTCCAAACATCTGGCAAAAATCACAGTATCCTCTGAAAGTGTATAAAAAAGAAGAAGCTGATGCGGAAAAGGAAAAGCGAATGGGATATAGAGGGAGATAGAGAAAGATACAGAGTAAAGCAGAGAGAAAAACGCATAATATTCATTTGTTATGCTTGTCATTTGTCACTGGCCCTGGCTGCCGGCAACTTCAAAGCCTGTCACCCAATTTGTTAAACGCGGAGACAATTTTGTCATCGTCTTCTCTCCAAACTCTCCTCCACATCGTTCCAATCCCCATGACACTGTTTTGTCACGAAGCTTCAGCCGCAAGAGGGAGGGAGGAGATCTCTTAGCTTTCGCATGTGGCCAATTATTTTGTAAGTTGAGAAATGCTCAATATCCATTGCCATTAATGGAATTTCCGTTGCGATATAATATGTAGGTACGTATTTATAAATATGTTTACATATTTATATGTACATATGTCTGTATATCTGCTTAAAAGGTTACACAATATGAAAGTAGCTTAGGATCTTCATATTTTTGTTTCATGAATATAGTTCCTTTGATGAAAAAGAATGACTTGGGTTGAACTTGGACACAAATTTCTTGTGTTTTAGTACTCAACAGATAATCAGTTAAATTAAATATGAAACTAAGTATAAACATGGCGAAAAGTCTTTTAAATATGGTCCATTTAATCTAAACATAAAACAGTTTAAAATAAATAATTAAAAATAAATTACTCGTGTTTGAATCCACATATATGAATTATATTAAAATCAAATATTTTTTAAATTAATGGTAAAATGTAAGTGAACACACTTTCTTTTTACGATGTCCACTATCGATGCAAATACATACATTATATCGGTATACATGTTTCTTAGGGGTTTTTCCTCTGTGTGTATGTTTTTATAGATATTTTTGTACATTTTTAAAAACTTCTCTCCATTAATCTATGAGTACTCGTCTACATATGTACATGCATACAAATGTATGTACACAGTCCTATATACATTTGAATGTCTGTACATTGTCTGTATATTTTTGAAACCGTATTAGAATTGTTTATCTTTATACAACTTTAAAAAAGATTCATGGGATTTAATTATTAGACAAAGAAATTTCAGAAATGTTGATAAAAATATTCAGAATGGCGATCGTCAAAATCTAATATCCCTAAAGATCGGTGAGCAAACAGTTAAGAGAGTGAGAGAGAAAGAGCGAGAGACTGTTGACTGGTAGTGGGAGAGAGAAACGAATTGGATTTGCAACAAAAGGTAAGAGCAGGTAAGCGTGAGCCGTCTGCCCAAGGAGGCGTGTCCAAAGAACCAGTGTGTTTCTGCCTGTACGTGAGACGAACCCACACAAAGACAGCACACAACTATGCAACACGCTCTCTGAGAGACGCTGCAACTGTACGAGTATTTGGCAGTGCAAAAAGTTGTGGCTAAGAGACCTGCCAGAGACCATTTTAATGAACGAATGACAAGAAAAATTGGCATCCATCATTAAATGACGATATTCCGAATTAGTGACAATCAGATGAAGACAACATTTCCCATAATTAACTCTAACCAAGCGCGGCGCAACGCCTCAGCGAGAGCAGCCGGTGGACTAGACCAGGCCATCCATCGCTCATCAAGCATACGCCGCATTGGACACACAACAGGCAACACACAACAGGCGACAGGCAACAGGCAACAGCCAACAGGAGAAAGGAGAAGCAGACACATCCGTATGGGGGTTAGCGTCGCTTTATTAGTGATATGACTTTGTTAATGAACCAAAAATAGATGCACAAGATCGAGAACGCCCGACTGCGATTCCCACAGCCCCGCCCCCAGATCTCCATATGTGTGACACTAAAAAGTCATGACATCGCTCGCTCACCCCGCGTAACGCTACGGATACGCTTACTTGCTTCAGATTGGCCATTCAAGCATTCAGGAATTAACTCCGCCCGGTTGCCCGTGTGTCCGAAAGAGAGAGAGGGAAACCTGACTGACTGACTGCGTACTCGTGCGCAGCCAAGATACTCAAACGATACGAAACTGCCAGATACAGTTGTACAGCGTATACACCCACACACACACACACAGATGCTCAGCTACAGGAGCGGCTGCGGTACTGGCTGGGGCGCTTTGAGGAGAAGAAAACTTATGGAATGGAATGGCTCGCAACAAAGTAGGAAACACTTTGGTCAAGTGGAATCCAAATAGACTAGCCCACAAAATTAAATATATTTTAGGACGATGTTGATAGTTTGTAACTTTTCTTTTCGAATGCTTATCTAGGGATGATTAAATCTTTATTTGGGCACATTAATACTTATAATACGTCAATGATACTCGTATATGCATTCTTATCGATCTACTACAGCTTAAGTGTTTTTACTAAATTTTAATTATAAGGAATACTTTGTATAGTTCTAAAAATCCATTTCATAATTAAACACATATCTGAGTTAAAAAAACCTGCAATTTTAAAATTTCTTGTTGAATTAATCTATGAGATTTGTAGTAAAAATGATTATTCCTGTGAGGATCTGTCAAAAACCTTAACCCTATATATCTAATCATAACTCTAGGGCCTACCCTCGTAGCGGTCCTGGGTGTGGAGCGACATTCTTCATTTTTGTTATTTTCCCTCACACAGATACACAAACACACACACGATCATCGCCATTAATGCCAACAAATACAAACCGATCGACCGCCCTCCTTCGTGTGTGCATGTGTGTAAGTGACTGCGAGAGGCAGAGGGACAGAGAGCGAGATAAAGGAAGGAAGAGAGAAAGACAGAGAGAGGATGCTCAAGACGTTGCGTCGACGCTGTGGATGTGGCTGCTACTGCGACTGTGGATGTGAATGTGGATTGATGGAACCGATCGCTGCTCGTTGCTCGTTCGGGCAGCAGTGGCAGCCACATTAGTCGCAGCAGACACGGGTGACGACCAACAACATAAGAGTGGCAGAGAGCGCGGCAGCGATTCGCACGGTAAAGAGAGAGACGAGTCGAGACGAGAAGCGCGCGCACGGATCAGTGGATGCGGATTAAACGAATCTGAGCAAATCGCGAGTGTCTATCTCCATGGAATGATCGATCGATCGCGCGGCAGGTCCAACAGCAGAAGATCAAAAGCAGATCAAAGTGTATAGAAAGCCCCTCTTCAATTCCGATAAGGTGTGGATAAGTGCGTGATAATTATCAAAGACCCTGATCGCTTGGCCCGAAAATGTGCTAATCAGATCTCAGTTTTGGTTCAACAACTCAGACGCCCCGTCGCGACGTGGCTATTGATCGAAACGTAATCGGGCACCAGTGCTCCAGCACCAACTGGCGCCAATTTGTATACAAATTTCATGCCTTAATTGAAACTAACATTATAGCCAAGTGGCAAGTGTGAAAAGTTAACGACTAGGCAAAAACTCTGCTGCTCCTCAGCCCCAAAACACCTACCACCCATCCATTTCGCGCACTGTGCAAATTGAATCTCCGTCGCGGGGGCAGAGAAAGTTGCGGAGAAAGAGAGCGGTGGAAGAGGAAAATCAACAGCCGGTGACCAACGAAGCAATTGTGGATTTCTTCAGTCAACTAACACCGCCCGACATGGACCCAGGTAGGTCTGCCCTGACCCTCCATTCAATATATCCACTATCCCTCTTGAATGATCGATCGATCTACATATGTGAGGTGCCGACGGCAATGAAGATCTCCCTGGTTAATCCTACACAACCACTCAAATCGTCAACTCAAGTGTTTTGCTCACAAAGTGATCCATGCCCCAGGTCCTGATGGAGCTCAGCTGCCTCCCTGCAATCGACTGAGGTATTCCACTCAATCCGTTTTTGTTTTTGGGCCAGGCCAAGAGACAAGTGTTTGCTTATGATTTTGTCGTTTCAAAAGGTTGCCGTCGCTGGCCGCGCATGATCGACAGCCTCTCGGTAGCCGCGACTCGTGTTTGCCTTCGAAGATGGTCTCCCAGGTCCATGCCCCTATCCATGCCCATGCCCAGACCCATGCCCAAGCCCATGCCTCCTAATTTAACTAATGATCGTTGTAATGTTTGTGCCTTTGTCGTGCGGTCTTCACTTTTGGCTCCAAGTGTCCGTGTCTCTGTTTGTCCATGTGCTTTGGGTCAAAAAACCCAAAACTCCATCTTATTAGCCCGAAAAAAATGAAAAGATGTGTGTATAGATTCGTTTTCTGCTGCCCTGCCCAACAGATCTATTGACAAAACTCTGTGCAATTGAATAATTTGGCATGCGCTGGCTTCCTAAGGGCTATGCTATAAATAATAGGCAAAGGCATGTTTAACTTTCAAAAATCTAAAAGATGGAATCATCGTTGCAGATTTGATCGGATTAATTGACATAATTTCCTACATTTCTGAGCAATTCTCTTTCTGTTCGGCTCGGGGTTGTCTATAAATTTTAATATATTTCAACTGCTCCATGAATTTACGATTGGTTTGATTAGACTGATTCCAATAAAGGCATTAAACGTATAAGTTGTATCAACATTTTTTTTATTACTTAAAAATAAATCCGATATTGTTAGAATCTACTATCACGGTTGCCAAACTTGTGGAATTTTCATTAAAACAGGCAATTAATTATTCTTGACTCATTTATATTGAAATTATCAATTTTTTGCCTATGGTTTTACTTGACTTGAGTGTAACTAACTCTAAGGCTGGTGAGACCAGATGGAAACCTTATGGGAAAAGAAGGCACTAACTAATTCTAATCCTTGTTCATGTGAATTGATTAGTGGATTTTTAAATTTTATTTTTTCATGGTATACCACTATACTTATTATTTATTCAAACTTTGAATTTCAAAGTGATCTCTGGTTCTGTTGCACTTCGAAATTGTTTAAAGCTATCTTTGGTTAAATTCTTTTAAAAAATGATTTTATTAATGCATTGTTTTTATATGTCAATCAATGGCGTTAGATTGCTGATTAACTTCTTCAAAGAATCGAGTTTCTTTAGCCATAACAAAAAGGTAGTAACAATTAAAGACAGGTACTAAGACAGGAAGACAAAAAGTCGGAAAGTCCCGCACTTTGGTCCATTAATGACTTGCTTTCGATGTTTTGACATTTTGTTTGTACGCGTATGCTGCTGGCTTTGTTTGCTCGGCCGCAGACGTCGAAGAAGATGTACACGGAGATGGGAGATGGGTGACGGGGGACGGGAGACGGGAGTCGCCGTTGCGGTGGCTATGAAGATGCACAAGTGCGTGACTAACGGCCACCGGTAGCCATCTACTTCGGTAGCTAAACATGCAAAGCCCACAAAACACCGACGACCGACCTAAGAGGGCTCGGGCCAGACGCGGAGAGGGGTGTGCAGTGTCGATACGAGATGCTAAAATCACAGAAATGGGCAGTAAAACAAAAGACGTAGACCCAGACGAAGATGTAGACGCAGCCCACAGCCACAGGCACAGCCTCAGTCTCGCACTGGTACTACGACGGTCACAAAATGCAGGCAAACACTTGAGATACGAAAAGAAAAGACGTAGCGTCAATGTGTACACGCCTTAATGGAAGAGTATACATATGTATACCCGGCTGGTAAAGGACCAGAGACAGAGCGGTGTAAGGGTACGGGGACGGGAGCATTATAAAAGCCCGACCGGCAGCTTCCTCCTTCTGATTGCAGCTCAAGTTTGGGCCAACGCTTCACTGACCTGGCTTGATTGTGTGGCGTCGTCACTGTCGGTCTCGTTTCCTTTCTCCCTGAGTTCCTTAATTAAATCACTTCCCCGTTAACTGATGCGGAACTCTTTCGTTAAGCCTTTTCGGAGACAGTCTTTCGTCTTTGGGTATTATGCTTCATATTATGATCCGCAACTTCTTGACAATATGAAATAGATTTGGGAGATTCAATCTGTCATCAGCTCAATTTTTATCTCAAAATGCTTTTTTCTTCCTTTACTAATTGCCAGAGTGAAATCTGACGCTCTTTAAATACTATCATTGAATCCTAGAACCGATTTTCAGAGTATCCTCAACAGATTTTGATGGTTTTTAGTATCTAACGATCCCTAAGAATTCCCCTCATCTGGAGATCTCCCCAAGGATCGCCCTTTGACTTTTGATAAGTGTGCGCATAGCAGCGGAGGAGCAAGTCGACTCATTACCATGCATTTAATGAGTTTCTAATCGCTGGTGGGGGGCACGGGCACGTGTTCGAGGGATAATGAATGCAAGCTCATCAATAAGAAGAGCCAACATCTGGATGTGAACCCTAACCCCTTGATGGCCTGTGTCAATTCCCGCGGGGCTGAACCCAAAACCGGAACTGCAGTACCACATAAATACTCATACAAACTCGTAGCCTCCAACTGCACTTCCCATCGGAGTCCGGGGTGAGAGTCAGAGTTGGAATCCGGAGAGTCAGTGGAGTCAAGAGTGGGCGAGCTGCAGAACACATGGCTAGATTTATGCATCTTGCCGCTGTCAGCGACGGGCGTTGCACATTGCTCGAATGCCAGCGAACCCGAACCATACCCGTACCCGGGGGCCATGCCAATGCCAGGGAGTTGTGTCGGTTCTAGTACATTGCCAATGATTGGTCGGATCTGTTGGATGGATGTACGAGTTTTCGATTTGTGGGCCTTCTATCGTACATTTCGGCTATGCGCTCGCATTGTCCACATTCTTGGTACGCGTAATTGAAGTCACCGCGGCATGTCTTCCTTGGTTGCACCCCTTTTTCGACATTGCCTCGGTACTGAGGGGCCGTCATATTTCCTAGACTCCTCCATCTCCGGAGAGGACTGTGGCTGGGCGGTGCTCTACGCGTATCTTTGTGGTGGCTGCCGTGATTTATGGACTCATTAATTTCTGTTGACAGACAATGCTGTTGACGCTGAAGGAATCTATTTAGCTTTATGTACTTTTGATTCCCACTTGCCGGAGCACAGAGAGGGCAGGGCGCCTATTTTATGACTTTCATTTATAATTTGAGGCACTTGCTCTTGCACTTGATCCGCCTTGCATTTTTCAATCTGGAATCTCGAGAAGGCATAGCTGATCTCTATAGATGGTGATTTATTTAAAATATGATTACATCGTGGGGCATGTAATATGAACCATTGAACATTATCGAGACCCTGAAAATATAGGAAGAAAAATGATTAAATGTTATTGAATCCATTTATAATGGAACTAAGATCGATCTATGTATATCATTTCAAGAGCCTAAAGCCTATATATGTATATTTTACTAGTCATAAATGTTCTAGTTATTCTCCAGTGACCATTTACAGGGGCAATCAACATGATTTTCTTCTCCCATGATCTTCCTTCGTGTTCATCTGTCTAGGAAACAGCATCGATCGATGTTGAGTAAACAAATAGCGATCTCTTTTCCATTGATAACACTTGAAATTGAACTTTTGCAGATTAAGATGGAAAATGGCATTGCCAGCAGTTCAAAGAGACAGTCGGACAGACGGACCGGTGGACGGACAAGGGGAGATGCTTCCTCTTTCTCCCGGCTGGGCGACTCTGTGAAATTTACTGATAAATAAATGCGATTGTGCGGCAAATTGTGCAACGCTCCGAATGCAAAATTGTCGACAAGTGCACATAGTTAGTACATATATAAAAGAAAGAAAAAATGAAACACATTGAAGGGTGCTATTTATAAGTCTAAGCAAGAACCCAACAAAGTCTGCAACTAACTATGTATGTTTGTAGTATACAGTATTATAATGCTTACATATGTATGTGCATATGGGGACGGGGGCACGCGGCGTATACGCAATGCAATTGCCGAGCCTCAGCACAACTCAACTGAGTTGTTAAATTAATTTTTTCTGCAATACGAATGCATATAAATTTCATAAAAAGAAAATCACACAAATTAAACATATATGAAGCGGCATCTCCCCATCGCGACGGCGCTCTGTCAATCAACCTGCCTCTGCCATTGGGGTCTTTCGAAGGAGAAGGAACCGCTTGCCAAGACCCAAAGATTTATGGGACCAGGCCGCCACACATGCACATGTGCAGAAACCCAGAAATTGTATAGTTTTGAGAAAGGAAATTCAATTTGCCATGCACTTGAATACCCTTTCGAGAGGTATGGACACATTCCTTAGGTGCTTGCTTTGATGAAGTCCTTAATCGTAACTATGTCCCGCGAATATATGAGAAAGTTGTGATGGAATCAAAGATGGCATCCAGCAATGGCAGAACAATGTACAGCCACATAAATGGTATAAATGTCGAGAACAATTCTCTCATGACATATGTAAATATGTCAGAGCATTCAAATGGCGTTTTAAACTTTTCTTCCTTTATCTTCTCTTTGTAACTTTTTGGGGCGTTCCTCTTCCACTGATCGGATCACACACCAAGCCCAAAACCCGAAAAAATATTGCCCTCAATATCAAAAACATCATTTCATGCCAAATTTATATTCCATTTGGGCCCAACACAAATTTAAAAAAATACAAATCCAAATTGGCAGCCATTTTGATATTGCATTGTACTATTTATTTTATTTGTTCGGTTGCAGTTAATGTTGTGAATATTCAGACAATTACTCAGAATTTTCTACGATTTAATACAATTAAGTGGGCCATTTTCTCAGAACGCTTGGCTTAACGTGAAAACGTGTTAATTGACGGCCGGCTTATTAATTTGATTTGAAATGTTTCTTTGTTTTTGTATTTTTGAAACACAACTCAACACACAAAATGCCCGGCGTGATAGGTATTGTTGTCATCGGGGTTCGCTGAGTTTTTTTCGCCCATGCAATCACTTCAAAAGTCTCATAAATCTTACAATGTATTCTAATGATCGTATAAACAAAATTTCTTATCATTTTGAAATGTTGAATTTGTTAAATTCAATTAGGCATAAAATAAGTTCATTGCCTCTCGACATTTGACATCGAAAATGTTCCCGCTAGGGAATCATTTTTAAATGGCATAATCTCCACATCAATCAAATGCCTTGTACAATAAATGCACTTTTAGTTTGAAAATTATCAACCAGACAAGCAGGAAGAAGACGTTACAATCTGGTGTATAGCATTATAATTTATTCCAAAATGATAAGAAATGTGCATTGCTAAAAACAATCAGATTTATCAATGTACAGTGAAATCATGTAAAAAGGAAACCAGGTTTTTATTTCGTTTTCTTTGCTTTGATATAATCTATTATCTCCTTAAATTTAAATTATGACTATAATTTTTAGTAGGAAAAATCTTATTACAGACCACACTGTTATCAAATGCTCGTAAATATATTTTTTACCGATTTCGTTTTTTGTTTTTTCTTTGCCGCTATTGCCGCCGTCCATTTTGTTTAGCGAAATATTATTTTTAATTAGTTCTAGTTAGTTAACATTTGTTAATTGCTCCTGTAATTGGATTTACTCGCATCAGTGGCTTTTTGTGAATACTTTAATGATATTTTAATAATTTATAAAAGGAGTAAAAGAGCCATTTACAGTTTTAAGTGCCGTCGGCATTTGTTTGCTAAAAAAGCGCAAGTGTTGAGAAATTTCCAAGAAAATGAAAACGAAAAGAAGAAGGCACATTTCTTTCTGGATTGCGTGGTCGTTGGGAGCATTTTGTAATTTGTTTATCGTTTGTGGAGTGGCACTGACAAACAATGACCGCCATTGTATTCGGCAATTTCCCAGAATTTATGAATTATAATGTTGCCCTATAGACAATTTTAATTGAGCTTTTTATGGCATACTGTGCGGGGAGGATGTGCCCTAAGGGTTGCCACAGCCACCCGCGAAAGTCGACGCCGATCTCTACAAGTCAAGCATAACGACCAGGCTAAGTAAAAGTATACGATTTCATGGCAAACAGAGCCATTTGTAAGCCATTTGTACCAAACACAGATTCAGATACAGAATACAGAAGCATCAGGCGGCTACCGAATCCGTTTCGAATTTCCGCTGGGATCCGAAAGGACAACGGAACGGAGACGAGAATCCATGAGCAAATATTGACCAAATAGGGCCCAGGGCTAGGGCTGTTAGAGGCAAGGGCACGGCCATATGCATCTCCATTTCGTTTCAGAGTTTATGATTTTTTAAGCTGTTTGCCCGACCTCTTCACATTTTTGTAGCTGTTTGCCTTTCATTAACAGAAGCTGGTGATGCTGGTAATGCTACTGCCGCTGCTCAGCCTCGACTCGAGATCGGTTTTGATCGGATCAGGCAACCACTTTGAGGGCAGGGCATAAGTGTTTGCATTGATCAAGTCGCTGACTAGTGGAAAGCCGGGAAACCGGAAAGTCAGGAAGGGTCCTTATTAGAAATAAAGTAGCACGCTGCTGCTCCTGGGCACTGCCTGTTCTACATGATCAGCGGCTTAACTCCAAATTAAACAAACAAAATATCTTTTAGCGCTCGAAGGTTCTGTTCTTCGTTCCCGTTGGCAAATAAGCAAACACATCTCAACGGCGAGGCGACCTGGGATATGCACCTGAAATTTATTTCTCCTCTGATCGTGACCGACACACGAAGATCGTTCCACGACGGTGGCATGTTTGCACCTCTAATAAGACCAACAGTCAGTGCCGACGCGTCGTCGAGGCAGGCAGTCACCACTCCAAAGGGTCAACAAAATGTTGCACTTGTACATCCCTCCCAGAAAGGTTAGGAATAGAATGGGACCTGGACTCCTACTGCTCCTCGAAGTGGAACTGCAACTAGCATCATCGCTCATTAATCAAATTTGTTTTGGAGACTGGGCACGTTGCAAAATGTTTGCCCGCTGCTGCTGCTGCTGCTGCTTCTGCTCTTGACTCATCATCATCTTCATCATCCAGACCCCAAGGGGGGAATCGATGTGCCTGCTCTAATAGGGAATACGTGACTAATTTGCATGTGGCGGAGAGAATTTTATTCTGGCTCTGACCGGGCCGGATGTCGATTGGCGGCCATAAATCACAAGGGGAAATCAACATCAACTTACAGCAATGATGATGGTTTTGAAGGCTTTGAACATTTTCCCAATTACCTAACAAGTCACAAAACCGATAGCCGATCATCCGCTTTGCCCAATTCAGTTAAATTCCTTTTCCAATTTTTCGGTTTAGCGAAGGTTCTATTCTTATCGGTAGTCGCATGAATAACTCAAATATCATAATTAAACTGCAAGTGCTCAACTTTGGACTCCATTAATCTTCCATAATTGCCCGAAATTGATGTCATGCGTATTTGAAAAGCCATTAAAACAGCCCAGCAAAGCAATCTTCAATAGATCCAAGCAAAGACACAACAAAAAACAAGAAGATGAAACCATCTACATCATTCATTGGGAGCCCGACAACTAGAAGATATTTGTTAAGACAAATTTATGAACGTTTAGCACAAAAGTCAAGCACTCGGAGATAATGTTCACGAAGAGACCAAACAAATTGCGGCCCTCATTGAACATATTTCGAATACTTTTCCTCGACGACGAAGACAGCAACAGAGCAGAAGGAAATCGGAAAACACAGGGAGACAACGGAGAACACAAGTACAAGAATGTGGCGTGGGTAAGGTGTATCGACTAAGGGATATCCATTGGCATATCGACGGCATTAGTCTGAAGGATGCACATGATTATATCGGAGAAGACTCAGTATTTCAAACTTTTTTCCTCTAAATTTGATTACTCCGTAAGTGTTATCATCAATAAATCCATATGTAAACATGAATTCAAATATGTGGGATATTTTTAATTTATTGTTTATATATTAAATGAAACCTTTTAACGAAACATTGGAAGCTCACAAAAAAAGGATTTTTGCTTAAAACCCTCTTCTCTAACAGTCTTATATGCCCTCTTAGACTTCTTTTGTAAGGAGTATAACAGTGGAGCTAATGAAGATGCCTGCATTGCTACTCCATCCTATAGGTAGCACATTTGTCGTATGTGTGATCTTTGACGTTGCCTCATCCCTTCATGGCTCTGGCTCTGGCGCTGGCGCTGGATACTCTGTTGCAGCCAGCATCTAAGTGTAGGAACAGACCCAAGACCCTCTATGTTTGTAACTCAATTCGAAAATAATTAACGATCACGAGATTACAAATGTCAAACATAATGTCAAGCTGGGGGCTGCCGCAGTATCACATATTTGCCACCGGCACCGTGGCTGTCACTGGGGAAATGCCCTGCTCCTGTCGAGCCGAATGTTCAAAGACCAAACACGAAAAACCACCGACTTGGTCCCCGAATGGAAATGGAAGTGGGAGACCCCCATCCACTCGCCAGCCGCAATGCGTGTGGGTCTGTGGCGAGTGCCAGCCGATTTGTTGTGACTTATGTCAAGACAATTGTGTCTCCAGCTCTGAAAGAACTGCATGAAGTGGGGAGTAATCCCCGTATCCGAGATTTGCGCACAGATCTGTGGGAGTTCTTGGCTCTGTATTCTTCACCGAGCACAAGTTTTATTCAAATATTAACAAAAGTCGTATACCGAATCCCGTTTTCAAACCTACGAATAGAGCACTTATGTTGTAGATAATGGCAGAGAATAACTATCCTCAAGGAGCTGCTGTTGTAGCCTCTGAAGCCGCTGCCGCAGGAGCTGCGGTTGTGGCATCTGCAGGGGCAGGAGCTACTGTATCAGCAGGTGGAGCAGCAGGTGCAGCCGGAGGAGGAGCGCCAGGGGCAGCCGCAGGAGGAGCGACAGGGGCAGCAGTTGGTGCTACTGCAGGAGCCCCTACTGGAGCAGCAGTTGTCTCAGCAGCTTGACTCGGACCTTTTTGATCAATTACAACTGTACAGTTGCGACAAATGACTGAAAGGAAATATATTTATAAAGACGATGACATCAGTAGCATCCCGGAACCTACGGATCTCCTCTGAGTCACTATCGCTGTCATCAAAGTAATCTCCTAGTATGCTGGAAAACCAGTCGTAGGCATCGCGTTTCTAAAATACAAAACTTTAGCCAACGAGAATGAGTTGTTCCTCGGCTTCATACCGGTTTCGCAGGACTCTGCTCTGAGGGTCGGGCATGAGTACCCAGCAAATTGAAGAGCAGGCAGAAGCCCAGTATTAAAATAAGTTCACTTCTAGCTGGCATTCTAACTTTGACTGACTGGCAATACAGCGGAGAGACCGGCTTATATAGAGCTATTAATGACACATGAATACATGAATGTGGATGAGTCTCTTAGACCCCTACCGAAAGATCATAAAGATCATCCTGCTCAGTAGCGCATACAAATAATATAATAATATGTATGTGCTACTGAGCAAGAAGATATTCGTATGGTGTTCGATTTTCTACTTCGCTAAAGATCCTCTTTAGCGGATGATAATCACCTATTCTTAGAGTCTAAACGGTATCCTACAGTCGAGCTTTCTATATTTATCTCCCCGAAATGCTCTCTCAACATGAACAATCACCTTTTATGTGGGAGATACCGGCTATTTCGTACTATTTTTTCGTATTTATGCAGCTGCACGTACTACGTCTGGCCCATTTGTCTAGTGGGGTTGGCCCCAAGAGCAAGTGCCTGGCAATGATCGAACTGCAATTGACAAGTGCGCAAATCCATAACCATAAAGTACATGAAATTTGAAACTGTCTGTCGATCGTTAGTCGATGATGCCCGCTGACCGGCAACAAGTGTCTGCGGGGCTGCCAATTTGGGATTGTAATACGATATGCCTTCATGCCAATGGACTTGTAAGTCGATTGCATTCGATTTCTTGAATGGGGGTCGATACACTTGCCATGCCTGCCCTCGGCTAAGTCTAAGTCCCTTCTTTGTTCGGCTCCTTCCTGCTTTCTTTGCAGCGTGCGGTGTAACGGGTAACGGGGTAACTCGGGAGCCCTATTGTGGTCCATTTTTATGGCGCTGCACCACGAGTACGTGTGTTGTGCCTGAAGTTTCTGTTGTGAAACACAATTCGAAATTAGAAGTCAGCGCAGATGTACAACATTTCCTCCAATTGCCTCTTATTGTATTGGAACTGCAGGGAACCCAGTGGCAGAGGCAGGTGCCATGGCTGATGCATCGAAACGAGTGTTTTAGTCATTTAGCACTCGATGTAGATCTTATTTCCGAAATAGAGTAGACTGGCGCAGCTATCAACAAAATTCCTATGACAAAACTACTCCTGGGCATAACTATAAATATTCAAACTTATAATTTAATTTCGTAAACAAAAGAATAACAATATCCATTCGTACTTTCTCTCGTTATTCATCGTCCTTCTAACAATACAATACTCGTATAACAACTTTTCCAACAATTGAGCAGTCAAACAATAACTAACTAAAACGGTTTAATTTCACCTACTCCTAGGTAGGGATCTGTCCACAGTGCCCCCAGCGCCAAGGGGGAAATTTTTGCGTCATCGTTGAATGAGCATTTCCGCACGTTCGTTGCATTCAAATGTTGTTTTCCAAGTCCACAATCTCTGGTACGATTCTCGAAACACCCACATCCGCAGTTCTAAGAAGCAAATGGTAGCAACGATTTTCAGTTGAAGAAACGGACAAACCCCAACCCATTTCTCTTCCACATCTTTTACCCCTTACCACTCTTTTTTGCAAGCGAAACTAATTAGAGGCAAATGTGGTTTTGTTCGCTTCCCATTCTAGGGAATGCTCTTTGTTTATACTCTCAAGATAGGGAATGTTACCCATGGTTAACTGATATACCATATATTATTGATATGTATATTCGAACCTTTTTGTACACATGCAAACTTTTATGATCGCCTGTTACTTACTTTAGCTTATATATTATATTGGCGGACCATTTTTATTCTACGAATGTCAACAGGGCATCTACACTTCGATTTGCCGAAGGCAGCTTTATTTTTTCCCATGCTAAAGACTCTAACCCCTCTCCTTGCTCTCTCTCTCGTTGCAGAGTCGCAGTGTCCGCAGTATGGCGAGGTGAACCAACTTGGCGGCGTCTTTGTCAATGGCCGGCCATTGCCGAATGCGACGCGCATGCGGATCGTGGAGCTGGCCCGCCTGGGTATCCGGCCCTGCGACATTTCCCGCCAGTTGCGGGTGAGTCATGGCTGTGTGTCCAAGATACTGGCGCGCTACCACGAGACGGGCTCCATACTGCCGGGCGCCATTGGTGGCTCCAAGCCGCGCGTGACCACGCCCAAGGTGGTCAACTACATCAGGGAGCTGAAGCAACGCGATCCAGGCATCTTCGCCTGGGAGATCCGGGACCGGCTACTCAGTGAGGGAATCTGTGACAAGACGAATGTGCCCAGCGTCAGTTCCATTTCACGCATCCTGCGCAACAAGCTGGGCAGCATCGGGCACCACCATGCTCCGGGCGGATCGAATGGCTCTGGATTGGGGAGCGTGGGCAGTGGAAACAGTAGCAACGGAAATGGCGGCGGCGGCGGCAATGTGGGTGGTAGTCAGGGTGGCAGCAATGGCAACGGCATGAGTGTTGGAAACACACACTCACACCCACACTCACATCCACACCATCACCATCAGACGGCAGCTGTAGCAGCGGCCAGCGCCCACCATGTCCACGCCCATGCCCATGCCCACGCCCACCTCTACAATTCCATCTATCAGCCGTACAGTGCCGCGGCCGCGTACAGCATGAAGGCCGTATCATGTGGCAGCCCCTCGCCCCCTCAAGGATCAGGGGGCCAGACACATCCACACCAGCTGCGCAGCGTGGCCGCCGCCGCGGCAGCCGCCCACTGGCCATCGTCGCATTCGGTGAGCGATATCCTGGCCCACCATCAAGCCGTCGCCTTACGGGCCAGCTGCCAGGTGGGCGTGGGAGTGGGCATGGGTAACACGGTGTCGCCGCTGCCAATGACCCCCTCGCCTGTGACCGGTGGAGCCAGTGGGGGGCAGCCACTGCTCGACTGCGAGGGTGGGCCAGGGCAACAGACGCCCTACAATTACTACATGTACTTTCAAAATGGTGGCATGCACCATCATCACCATCACGGCGGTATGATGGCCGCCGGGGCCACGGGCTTATGAAGATGCGGATGCGAATGCAGTAGTGGAAGCTTCGCCGGAGGCCATTAGTCATTGTGTGGGCTGGGGGTGGGTTAAGGGCTTAACTACTAAGGATACGATACTCTCGTCTAAGCGGAAACGGTTCCAGTCAACACTTTCGCCGGAAAAACGTAGGAATTTGCAAAGCATACTTTTGGGGGAAGTCTTTACGTTCCGACAGATGTTTTTGATGAATCGATGCCGGGCCACAGTGATAGGTCCTCACTGTACGGGTACTATTTCTATACGAATTTTATGTAATTTTGGAGATTTTTCTTTGTGTTTTTTGTTTTTTTTCGGATTGTTAGAGTTCTGAGTTGGAGTTAGTCAGATTTATCAGAAGAACTACAAGTAACTCTTTATTTTGAAATGGAAAGTATTGAGTTCTGTTGCGGGATGGTATGTTAATCGATATATGTTTGTAGGTATATGTGTTATATAGGTTCTTGTTCTCATAACTATTTGTACAATATGCTCACTAAGTAAACTAGTTGACTAATTTATGCTACGATTACAGCAACTATAATTAATAATAATAATTAAACCAAGTGTAACTATCGAATAAAATTGTATTTTTAGACAATTTCTGTAATTACTTTGCGGCAATGCCTTGGGGACGGGTGTGTCTAAACCTAATGTGGATGAGGCTACAATATTCAACAATACATTAAAGATCCAATCCAATTCAATCCTTCCATCATCTATCCCGGCTACAACTCAGTCCTTCCGCCTAAGGACAACACTCGCTCTCGTCGGGTGTCTTCTTGTTCCAGCCAAAGAAGAAGTAGCCAAAGCCAAGGCCCAAAACCACGGCGAGGCAAAGCCAGTAGTTGAAGGTCATGAATATCAGCATGAGCAGGTAGGATACCACTATCTGCAGCAGATTCAGCAGCGACTGGATAATGTGCGTCGAGTCCAGCAAGCGCTGCCAGTAGCTCTTCTCCCTGGCCTCGGCCAGGGGGGCGTCCGAACAGCCTGTGCATCCACTCGGATTGTCGTTCTTTCGCCGCTGCTCCTCGGCCATGCGTTCCGCCTCCTTGCGGGCGACTCTACGCGCCAGATGCTGGCGGAGGAACTTCAGCGCCTCGTATAGAAAGGAAACCACGAAGATGGCTATGGCGGAGAGAACGAACTCTGTGACCGTCGATGCCACCCAGCCGCGCCATAAAATACGTTCGCAGTGTCCGGCATGAAACTGTCAAAAAGAGAGAGAAGGGAGGAAGACAAAGAGAGAGCACATGGTGAGCTTCAGGCCAGTGAGGTGTTAATTGTACATTGTACAGGGTGCAGCAAGCAGCACCTCTGAGCAAACTGTGTTCAAGATTAGTTTTGACTTGATAAAAATCGCCTATCTTTGACCCACTAAACTTGATCGATGTTATCATTGTGCTTAACCTAATAGAACACCCTGTATAGCATGTATTTTGATATGCTACTTATTGTTTGCCGAGAGTAACTAAATGAGAGCTGGAGAGCAACAGCAAATTCATGGCGAGAGGAGAGCACTGTTTACATATGTATGCGAGCAAGTATGAGCGAGTAAATAGATAATTTAACTTGTTGTCAGTTCTCTGGTCTCGTCGCTAAATCTCATACAGCGTAACTGGAAATTCCGTAAATAATCTCTCTGTCCCAATCAAAAGCAATCATCTAGAGATCCAAAACGATTGTTTAACTTACCACCATGATCATGGGGCAGGACTTGGCTGTGCTAGTGGAATCGTCAGATCCGTGATCCATATCCATCTTGGCGGTCAGGTTTATTTGATAATATAATTAAATAAAGCACAAATTAGGGAAAAGCCGAAAGCTGTTCACGGGAGACAGGTTAGTGATAACCGCAACACTGTTCATAGACTGAGAGCGAAGCGTCGACTGTTGCCCCCATATGGTCGTGAGTTGTTTTTTAAAGAAAAATCGACCCTAATCCCCGTCGAGACGATAGGCAAGTGCGCTTATCTCTGAGAAATGGGAAATTCACGTTATCAACTGGTAGCGGGCAGCAGGTTGCAGGCGCCGATATCACCAGCCCAGCCCAGAGAGGGGGTCTTTACACTGAGCAAGAGTAATGGCCAGATATACATATATAAACACGAATAGATATAAATACATTTATCACCAAACATGATTATAATCTGTAATACATATTTTCCACAAGATAAGATAAGATAAAGAAGAATAAAGATTTGCATCTTTCAGATCAAGGTCATCATCAGACTGTACTTTGCACCAAAAAAAAAAAAAAACCAAAAGCCCATTCTACACAGTGTGATTTATAGAGCAAACCAAAGGTTGTGGAATATTCTTAAGTACAGACTTATTTATTGCAATTAAGATTATCAATTGTTGGCCAACAAGAGCTAACGAAATTGTTGCTGCAATTCAATGTGTTTAAACGTTTTGCTCTATTTTCCTTCGAGTTGAACTTTATGGTATTCCGCTGATATATACGCGCACCTACATGGGTACATACATTGGCAGTAAGGCAACTAGCTGGAGCGATAGCAACCGTCGGGCGGCGATTTTGCCGGTTGTCTGCCTTAGTCCCACTTGGCTTTCAAAGAGTTTTATTTCTAACTGGTCTCGTATGCCGTTTTAATGGATAGCCGTGTGCAAACATTCTACGGCCGTGCGCAAATTCTACGGACATTCTTCAGGCCGTGTGCCAATTTCGAAAGACAAGTGCCGAGTGCAAAAACGATATTGCAGAGGGGGAAATGGTTCAGTAATTGGTTAATGAGAAAAGGTTTTCATGACGTTCCTTTGAAGGGGAAATACTTATGTTAATAATAGTTGAACCGACCTCATATGTATGTTCCACGACCAAGATATCTTTGATTTAAATTATATATGATTACAAACAGATTAAAATTCACTTTATATCACTTATATCTGGATATAAATCAAAATAAGAGAACCTACTGCGAAACAATATTGAATTTAACTGCCAAAGACAGTGCTACCAGATGCAGGAAAATTCATATTTTCTGGCCGATGTGGCAGCCCTGTACGTTTTAACTAGCTGGCATCTCTTGAATCATTACGAAATTTCAATAAGAATCTTGCCTTATTTTAGATTATATTATTATACAACCTATTAAATTAGCATTCATATCCTTGTGACTGATTCACTTTCAAAAAATTCCAATTTGGCGCGCAACAATCGGTAGCCGTTCGGTGGGATATTTGCTATCTTTTTCCCACACTTCGCCCAGGGATATTTCCCCGCCACAATGTCCTTTTTCCCCATCAACAATGTCCACTACATTCCACACACACTTACGTTTTCTTACGTGTTATGCTGCTGTCAACATTCAATTTGTATGGGCCAGACTCATGTGCCGTGAAATCGAGCAGCATTGTTCCGCAGCATTGCGCGGATTGAGCAACATTTTGCATACCCTGGGAAATGAATATTATAGAACTGAGAGAATTTTTGTCATCTAATGCACCAACAAAGGCCAAAACTCAGTCTCTGTTGAAAAGGTATTTCAACTATATTTTGAAGGTTGTGGTCCACTTACTGAAACCAAACATGGGTATCGGGATCGAGATATATTTACAAGACCTTAATCATATGCATTAATATGTCCAAAACATAACAATCTGAGATCATTAATTACGTTTTAAGACAGCTTGGAGAAACAGTTTCTTCATATATATCAACGAAATAGGGTATATCTATGCCCAAACCACGGTTGACGTGACATTTCATACTCACTTACGTTGCCACTGTTTTTTTGTTGACCTTTTTTGCTTAAACCTTGTTTTATACACTATACAATAATAGAAAATTTATTCATTAATGGCCTAGAATTATGTGGGCAGAGCTAATGGTTTTAGTTAGGTAGCATTATTCAACGGAATAAAGAAATTGAACAATTGGAACGATTTTTCTCTTACGTTTTATTACGTTTCATTTGCTTGACCTTTTTCGCTAAAACGTTTTTTTAAGCAAAATCCAATAAAAGCAAGCATTTAGAATAGGCCAGTTAAATAGAAAATTGATTCATTAATCGTATAAAACTATGTGGGCATGGCTAAATGTTCTATATAGTTAATAATATTCGACGGAACATCAAAATTTCGCTATTTTCCAATCTTTGACGGAGAGCGATTAACCTATTATAAGCCAAGGGGGTATTTCACTTTTCCACCGAAAATAATTGAATAACGTTAGCGCAGTTCAGGTGAAAGATATAGTGGTTTTTTTAAGTGCAGATGAAAGATGGCATGAATCTACAAAAATAATTTACAATCGTTAATATTTTCCGCCATTTACCTCAAGTCGCTAAACTGTTTAAATAGAGGGGGCTTAAGTGGGCAGCACTGCTGTATCATGCCGAAATTCCAATAAGAATCTTGCCTTATTTTAGATTATCAAGTGAGTTTTGACAAAACGCCGAATGCCTATTGTGTAATTAATTATTGGAAACGTTGTAGTAGGACAGCCCGCCGTTCCAAGGACGCTGAATTGCAATGTTTGCGGTACGACATTTGCTGAAGAGCAGAAAGCATTTTCCCTACGCTTATGCGGCGGCGACAACAACAAAGAGCACGTTGCCAAAGCCAGCTGTGCCGGCGCGTGTTCTTATTGGCCTCCACACAGACAGTGATTGCCGCAACGAGAGGCTACCGCAGATCCAGGAGCTTTCTTTTCGCAAGATGTCTTCGCTGCCCACATCCAAGAAGCCAGGATCGTTGCTCGAAGAGCTTTACGCAGCTACGAAGCCATATGCCCAGCTGATGAGGATTGATCGACCCATTGGCACTTACTTGTTGTTCTGGCCCTGTGCGTGGAGCATAGCGTTGAGTGCAGATGCGGGCTGTTGGCCGGACCTTACCATGCTGGGCTTGTTTGCAACGGGAGCATTGATAATGCGTGGCGCCGGCTGCACTATAAACGATCTCTGGGACAAGGATATCGACGCCAAGGTGGAGCGAACGCGGACGCGGCCACTCGCATCCGGGCAAATTAGTCAGTTCGATGCTATTGTCTTTCTCTCGGCACAGCTGAGTCTCGGACTACTGGTTCTTGTCCAGCTCAACTGGCAGTCAATTCTGTTGGGCGCCAGCTCACTGGGGCTGGTGATCACTTATCCCTTGATGAAGAGGGTGACATATTGGCCCCAGTTGGTTCTTGGCATGGCCTTCAACTGGGGTGCTTTGTTGGGATGGTGTGCAACACAGGGAAGCGTCAACCTGGCCGCATGTCTTCCGCTCTACCTGTCTGGTGTTTGCTGGACCATTGTCTACGACACAATCTACGCCCACCAGGATAAGCTAGACGATTTGCAAATCGGTGTCAAATCCACTGCTCTGCGTTTTGGTGAGAACACCAAAGTTTGGCTATCAGGTTTCACCGCAGCCATGCTGACGGGTCTCTCTACCGCCGGCTGGGCCTGCGACCAAACGCTGCCGTACTATGCCGCTGTTGGAGTTGTTGGCGCTCATCTTGTGCAGCAGGTGGGTAACTGAATCTTCCTTGTGCCTGATTTCCACAATAACTTTCCTGTATTACAGATCTACTCCCTCAACATTGACAATCCCACCGACTGCGCCAAGAAATTTTTATCGAATCATCAGGTAGGACTCATTCTGTTTCTTGGAATCGTCCTTGGCACACTACTGAAAGCGAACGACACTAAAAATCAGCCGCAACCCGCACTAACATCATCGGCAGCCAGCTCCTATGCTTCGCTAACTCAAAAACCAGAAGTGTTGAGCTGAAATAGTCATATCTACCTGCATTAGTTGTTTTTTAAATTAATGTTCGGCTTGGACCAAAGTCTATAGTTAGCTAAATAGGTTTCATTTTGTACATATGTAGGTATAGCACTTCTTTATTTGTAGCTTAGTTTCATCGGGAGAATTAGAAGTTAAGTATAACCAAATGATTGTCAAATACCTCACTGAACAAAAAATCAAGAGAGAAAATTAACCAGTAATTTTAAGTGCACTCCACCAAGGTAAAGTATTGCGTAAATCTCCATACCAACCCGCACCCATACATATATCGACAACAAACTGGTTTCTGTATTAAATTCTTACATGTTATTTATTATTATACAGATTTTGGTTGTGTATTGAAAGCCAAATACTCTTCAAATGTATTCACTCCATTTGTTGTTAATGCTAAGAAAGATGCGTTACATAAATGATACATACAAATGTATTTTAGATCAAGTCGGCCACGTTCATGGGCATCTCGTCGATTTGTGTAGAATAGTATTGCTCAATATCTCGCAAAATGCGAATATCATCAGATTTGACAAAGTTAATGGCGACACCCTTGCGTCCAAAACGACCCGATCGGCCAATACGATGGATGTACAGCTCACGGTTGTTGGGCAAGTCGTAGTTGATGACCAAGGATACTTGCTGCACATCAATGCCGCGCGCCCACACATCTGTGGTGATGAGAACACGCGACTGGCCGGCGCGGAATTCCTTCATGATCTCATCTCGCTCCTTTTGCGGCATATCGCCGTGCATGGAGCTGACGGTGAAATTAGCCTCGCGCATCTTCTCTGTCAGCCAGTCCACCTTGCGCTTGGTGTTGCAGAAGATGACAGCCTGGGTGATGGTTAATGTATCGTACAGATCACAGAGGGTGTCGAATTTCCACTCCTCCCGCTCGACAGCCACAAAGAACTGTTTGATGCCTTCCAGGGTCAACTCATCGCTGCAATGAGGAACGGATAAAAGGTATGCTGAGGGCTTGCGAAAGCATTCTGCTTACCGCTTGACCAGTATGCGAATGGGATCTGTCATGAACTTTGAGGTCATTTCAAGGATCTCATGAGGCAAGGTGGCAGAGATGAGCACAACCTGCGTTGCAGGTGGCAAATACCGGTAAACGTCATAGATTTGTTCCTTGAATCCCTTGTTCAGCATCTCATCGGCTTCGTCGAGCACCAGCATCTTGATGGCTCTGGTGCGCAGAACACGCCGCTTAATCATGTCAAACACACGTCCAGGGGTGCCGCTCACAATGTGCTGGCCGTAGTCCAGCTTGCGAATGTCCTCGCCCAGATTTGTACCGCCAATGCACACGTGACACAGCACATTCATCATATCGCCCAGGGCCAGTATGACCTTCTGGATTTGTACCGCCAACTCGCGGGTGGGAGACAGACACAGCACCTGCGTCTCCCGCAAAGTGGTGTCCAGACTCTGCAGAATGGATATGGAGAATGTGGCCGTTTTGCCTGTACCAGACTGAGCCTGAGCAATAACATCGCGTCCCTTTACAATGGGCTTGATGCTCCGCTGCTGAATAGCCGAAGGCTTCTCAAAACCTAGACATTAGTTGAAGGTTAATAACTGTATCGCTTACATGGCACCGTGAGTATACACACAACACAACAACTTACCGTACGCATAGATGCCGCGTAGCAGCTCTTCCTTCAGATTCATGGCATTAAAAGTGGGTATTACCTCCACATCTTCGCTGGTCTCGAACTCAACGTTCGAGAGATCCTCGGCCTGGGCATTCTTGCGCGCCATTCTTACTATGTTTTATAAATTATCGGCTGAGTATTTCTAAAAAGTCGGTCGGCTAAAATATTTTTTCTTTCACACAATGCGGTTGGGGATGGAAAATCAGCGTCGATTTTTCAAAAAGCAACCATCGATATGCTATATCGATACATCGCTTAAACACTTAACCCCCCTTTATTTAAACAGGATAACAACTTGAATTAAACCACTAACCATACAGTATAGATGTGTTGCTGGTATGGGCATTTGTATACCCTATTTCGTTAATATTATATAAAGATACTGTTTTTCCAAGCTGCTTTCAAACGTAACGTGAACGACAAGGATTTAAATGTTGTTTAAATGTTAAATGCTCCTCAATTTTGATCTTCCGTCGAATATTCCCAGCTATATGATTGATGAATCAATTTTCTACCAGATAGGCTAATCTTAAGGACTCTCTTTTATTGTGGTCAAAGCATTAAACGTGAAAGAGAGCCAATCCCATTGCTTGCCCATATTAATCCCAAAGTAACTATTTAACAAAATATAAACACTTTATTTTTTACAAGGGAAACCTGCCTAGTTCTTAAATCCCCCTTTTCGCCTCAGGGATTGCAGATCTCTCCTTTTCAGAGTCCTCAGCCTGTCACCTGCCTCTTCCATCGTATCGATTCGCTGTTGCGCCTGTTTGGCGGCAGAGTTTGCCTTCTTGGCGCTTGCCCTGGTAGCTTCGAGATCAGCCAGGACCTCTTTCATACACTTCTTCAGGTAGTGCACCCGGCGCTTGGCAGTTTGAAGCAGTTTGCGCTTCTCCATCGCCTCCCGTTGCGCATTTTCTGCCACGGTGCAAATTTTCGCTAGATTTTCTTGGACCTCCTCGTACAGAGATTTCAGCATAGCGTAGTTTTTCTTGTTGGTGTTTTGAATCCGCCTGACCATTGTAGCTACAGAAGAACTGCTGGCAGTAGCCTTCTCAATTTCCTTGATGACCTGCTTGATGTTGCCAAGACTGTTCTGGAGAGCCTGCACAAGCTGCTTTTTGCCAGCGAGTTCCGTTTCGGCAGCCTTCGCTGCAGCCATCGCCTTATCAGCCAGCTGTGTCTTATCCCTGTTTCCGGCCTTCTCCCCGGCACTCGGTTGCGCATCCTTGGCGCTTTTGGCCTCCGTAGCCGCCTTCGAGGCAATACTGCTCGACTTGTGATTTATTTTGCAGGGCTTGCAGTTTCCTGGCTTATGGCGATTGTCGCATTTCTTGATTACCTCTGAGCTCACTGAAGCTCTGAAGCTCTGAAGAATGACGCTCAATACGAAAACCATAACCAAGATCTTGCAACGCATTGTGAATATCTTATCTTACACAAATCTCCAAGCCTATTATCTGAATAACAAAACATCATTCTGTCAAAAGTGACAAATCCAAGTTTTCAGTCCTGAAATGAATTGAGAATATTATATTACAAAATGCTTATCGAGAATATAATTCGAGCTTTGTTGGTATTTGTGGCCATTGCATGGGTTCTCAGTGATGCCTACACACTAGAAGAGGTAAGAAGAGGATCATTCCCAAAACCATAGATTGAGGAGAGACACTTTCTCCACAGTCCTACAATGATTTATCCAACGAGGTGCTCGATGACCCCGAGGGAGGTTGTCGTGATGGAGGTGGCGGCGGCGGCGGCTCCAACTGCCAAATCAATATGTCTGGTGTTGGCAAGCAGAAAACCTCCAACATAGCACAGAAAGCCGCACAGGAAGCTAAAGATGCCTCTGATTCGCAGATTTCGGCCGCTGAGGCTGCTGCACGACATGTGAAACAACAATTGGCCGATAAGGCCCTGGCTGCAGCCAACGCCGCAGAGGCTGCTCTTGCAGGGAAACAGCAAATCGTCGATCAGCTGGAATCAGAGGTACACGTGGGTGAGCTGGTCGTCCAAGAAGAGGGCGCCGCGCTTCAGACCACTCAGAGCACTGCAGCAGCTGCAGCCCAGGCCGCGGATATGGCTGGTATCCAAGTCAAAACCGTCTCCGAAGCCGTGAAGAATGCCAAAGCCAATGTGGCCAACTCGGAAGTGGTGTCCAATGGCGCTCAGCAGGAGCTGTCCGAGAAGCAGCAGCTCGTGGAGGCCGCTAAGAAGCGCGTGGAGCTGCTAATCAAGCAACTTGTATGCGCTAAGAATGACTTCAAGAAAACCAAGAAGCTGGTTGAGAAGGCGGCCTGTGCTGCGCAGGAGGCAAAACAACGGGCCTCGCGGGAGCGTCGCCGAGTGGAGCTGCGCGACAAGTTGATGCAACGCTATAGACGCTGCCACTAAGATTAACAAATTTTTGCGTTTATTTTTAATAAATTATTGTGTTTGTTTCCGATTCCTACTCCGACGCCATGTTCACACGCAGATCACCGAGGAAGCGAAGCTATCAACGGACACGGGCGTCGCGTCTGGCCAACTCCGATTTACGAGCATGCTGCCTGGGATCGGAGCAGATAGTTTAAGGCGGCTCGTGGCAATTAGAGGCTCTTCCATAATTACCCATGCGGCAATAGCAGTGGCAGTGGCTGTAAATTAACCAATCCTCCAGCATGGTAGCATTGACCCAGCCCCATTGTTGGTGTGGTGTGGAACCAATTGGCGCTGCGGGGCCAACTCATAAAGAAAACGGACACCGGACCACGGACGACGACCGACGTCCAACGGGTTTGCACTTTCATCGCGACACAGACCGAACGAACACTTTGTTTATAAATACATGATGCCTCCGCAGACCTGCTGGCAATCGTCGAGAGGTCTCCACCGGATTTACAAAAGACATCGAAGCTCACTGCTTTTCCAAAGCCGAAAGTAAAAGCGTTTTTCCAGCGAACCCGTCCATCGACTTTGGTTTTGCTCTGCGGGCTGGAGGTCTATCGTCAACTGGCATTAGATACGGTTTGCCCACGCTCCAGTCAGGACGTGCACTCGAGAGGTGTGTTGTGTGCATTTATTATCAGCAGTTGTCTGTCAAATTGAGTGATTCGTGTCCAGTTTTGTGCCACCAGTGATGGTAAGGCGGTCCTGGCCTTAAAAGCAAACTGGTTCTTCTCTGGAACGATACGATAAGCAGGCTGGATGTGACACACAAACTGTTTGCCGGCCATCCTAGACCGAAGAAAGTGCACTTCATCTGTTAGCTAACAAGCCAAAGCTAACCATAGAACCGGTTACATTGCCTCGATTGAAAGCCCCATTAATAAATTCGATTTGCTTATACGAGTACCTGTGCAGTGATCTCGAGACTTCCGGTTAAGCGATTTCTTCTCCAGCCCGTCATAGTTTGATTGCATAATTTTAAGCGATGCCATCGGCTATGCAGCTGCTGCTCCTGACAATGCTCTTGGGTAAGCGTCGCCATACCTTCCATCCGTGTTTACCTATGCAAATTCAATATGGCCTTAAAAATTTTCCCCAATTAACCAGCAGCCATGCCAGCGCTGGGACTGGGACGCAAGGTGAAGCGGAAGGACGCACACTACCATCTAAATGTGCCTCCGCCACCACCGCCGTCACCACAGGAGCACCAGGGTCACCAACAGCACCAGCAACACCAACAACACCAACAACACCAACAACATCAACAACACCAACAAGCCACGCTGATCGAACACGAAGTGCCACCGTATTCATTCGAAGCCATTAACCACGACGAGTTTGAGCCGGCCAAGAGTCCGCATCTGAACGGACAAGCCACGCCTTACGAAAGCTCCGACTACATTGTTCACAGCCTACAAGGCGGCGGGGGTGGCCAGGGGGGCGGATATCTGGCGGACAATGGGCTGCGAAGCATTGCGAAGGGATCGGCGGATACAGCCATTTCGGCAGTTGCCAGTCAGAATGCAGCCGGAAAACAGGCCTCATACGTCGCCAAGAGTACGCTGGCCCAGGCAGCAGCTCAAGCAGCCGGCACAGCCGTGGCTGTGCTCAAGGGCAAGGAGGTACTCTTGCACCGATTGGAGGATCAGAGCGTGGAGGCACACAAGGCAATGGAGAACGAGCTGACGCAGCTGCAGCAGGCTAAACGATCGGCGAAAGCTGCTCAATATGCTGCCCAGCAGGCCATCAACCATGTGAGCGTCCTCACGGCGGCACTCAACAATGCCCAATCCGCATCTGAACTCGCCCAAAAGTCTGCGTCAGAGGCAGCTGCTGAATTGGCCTCCCAAATCGATATGGTGGCCCAGGCAAAGACTAAACTGGAACATGCTGAGTCGCACGCCTACGGCGCTCGTTTGGATTATGAGGAGACTCGCGATGCGGCGGAGAAGGCTACACTGTCCGCGCAGGAGGCACAGCTCAATGCCAACGATGCTGCTCTGCACGCCAATGTCGAGCTCAGTGAAGCGGTTCACATTCATGACAAAAGCGATCGCAATGTGGTGGAACCGGCCCGGGGCCCGCCACGCCATCGTCGACGACCGTAATCGTCTACAGCACACTTCCACCGGTCACGTCACTAAGTAAAGTGTTTTGGCATTGAAGCTTCAATTTAAACTTATTTATTTATTTTCCATATATTGACTCTAAGTTTTTTTATCCTGTTAATAAATAATAGTTTGAGAAAGTGACGATCCACAAGAGATTTTCAAAAGTTTTCGGTATATAATGGTATACTTCATTCACTATTAATTTAATTTGTAAATGTATATTTAAGAACCTATGAACCATACGCACTTTTAAATTTTCGCTATCTCAATCTGGTACTTGACTGCATTTTTATCCTTGACAATCAAACTTTCAAACTTACGCGCGCACCCCCATATCCAGTCGATAGTATCGTGTGGTGGTATTTCCCTTCATTCCATACACACGTGATATTGGCCTTTTTTTAAACTTTATTTTACACACAATACAAAAAAAAGATAATATTTACAATAAAACTATCTTGTAGAAAATTGATTCATCAATCGGATAAATTTATCTGTTCAGGGCTGAAGGTCCCAGTTAGCTAATAATATCTAACCGAATATCAAAATCGAGGAATATGATGGATTTATAAATAAAAATAATTCGTCAGTATATTTACGGCATATTTTTAAAATGAGTCGGTATATTTTGGTATATTTCCGAGGGTCGGACGGTATATTTTAACGATAAATCCGCGGGCACACTGCCTGGTTTGACAGCATTTGTTTACAAATAAAACATTTAACTAAATAAAATACTAAAACAATTGAATTAACTGAGAGCTATGAACCGTACAGAGCAGACATTTGAGGACCTGAGGTCGTTCTTTCGAAGTCACAGCAAAATACGCGAGCAGCGGGCCCACACGTCCAAGGTAAGAAGCTGGTTGGAAAATTGAGAAATTTTCACGAAACAAATGTCTGAGGCAGGTTCACTCCGTCTGCTGGAATGCTGATGGTCGCCACTTGGCATCGGGTTCGTTTGACAAGACCGTGGCGGTGTACACCTTGGAACGCGATCGCCTCATCAAGGGCAACATCTACCGGGGGCACACCGCGTCCGTGGACCAGTTGTGCTGGCACAAAACCGATCCAAATCAGTTTGCCACTGCGAGTGGCGACAAGACCGTTCGCATCTGGGACATACGCGCTGGGAAATGTGCTTCAGTGACCAACACCAAGGGAGAGAACATAAACATAGCCTGGTCTCCGGATGGCAAGACGATTGCGGTTGGCAACAAGGAAGACCTAATCACATTCATTGACACGCGCACGACCAAAATACGCGTCGAGGAGCAGTTCAGCTGTGAAGTAAATGAGATATCATGGAACAATACAAACGATTTGTTCTTCCTCACCAACGGCATGGGCTGCATTAATGTGTTAAGCTATCCCAGCCTGGAGCACCAACTGGCACTCAAAGGGCATCCTGCCAACTGCATTTGCATCGAGTTCGGACCCACAGGTAGGAAAAAAAACCTTGCATATATCTAAGTATTTTGTAATACTTACCTGTTCTCTTTCTCAGGTAAATATTTTGCCACTGGTTCAGCCGATGCCCAGGTCTCGCTTTGGGACGCCACCGAACTGGCCTGCCTACGCATGATTAGCCGCCTGGAGTGGCCTGTTCGTACCATATCCTTTAGTCACGATGAAAAACTGATAGCCTCTGCCAGCGAGGATCTTCTCATTGACGTTGCCTTCACGGAGACGGGGGAACGTATCACCGACATTCATGTCGATGCCTCTACTTTCACGGTGGCCTGGCATCCAAAAGAGTACCTCTTAGCCTATGCCTGCGACGAGAAGGACGTCGAACGGCGCCGCGATATTGGCAATGTTAAAATATACGGCTTTCCTGAGTAGACCTAAGGATAGTAAAGAGTTTGTTTATTATTCAATCATCTAATGCACTGCTCTCTTTTGATTGATGCTGGGCCAGCTGCTGCTGCAGCAGGATGCGCTAGAAATTATAAACTTTGAACTTGACAGAGTCACGTTACCTGCAGGCAAGTGGATTATCAGTTTCGAAGCTCCACTCGCGTACGTGTGCGATGAAATTGAGCTGCTTCGGCATCTACTGCAACTGAAGTTTTTATCATCCTACGGACAAGCGACCAGTTCGGTTTTTATTTCATTAAAGGAGCCGTGCGCCCGCTGATGTAACCGGCTGTCTGCCAGCTTAAAGTTGCACTTGTTGCCAAGGCATCAATCACCATAGGAGGAGAGGACGAACTTTTACTCTTACTACGGCTTGAACTGCGCTTTTATCACGCAAATAACGACAGCGGGATCTATCTACGAGTAGATGATGATGCCCCCGCCCTTGGAGCAGTTTACGGTTACGGCTTCTTACATTTTTAGCTATTAGTCAGTGGCAACACTTTGGGTTTGGAGTGGGCCCTAGAACGATATTGCATCTGTCGCGGATTTGCTGCTACTAGCAGCAGGACAAGTCTTTGTGGGCCAAAGGTCGATGTCACTCTGCTGCAGATGTTTACACAGGCTGGCGTATAAATTGGCTCCATTAGCCAAAAAACTTGAGGGAGAGGAGACATGAGAAGAAGCTGAAGGAAGTGCTTGTGCAGTGTTTGTGTCGGAAGACTGGTGCGATGCGGGTGGATGGGCGATTGTTATTAGTTTGCCTTCTGTTTCTATTTCGTTTTCTCACCCTTGAACTACAAGTATCAGCACCAGTCCTTGCCTCATGGTGAGAGGTGTCATGCACATGCACTCGATAACGTCCTTAATTGTGATTAATTAGTTTTCCAACCCATTTATTGGCTAAAATAAACTGAGACGAAATAAACGAAACCAATAAAAAGTATGCACGGGGAGCATTTTTTGGCATCTCCGGAGCTTTCAATAACGCGGACACAACCGCAATAACAAGTCGCCAAGAGGCGAATAACATACACCCAGCAATAAATCTTTGGATCAAGAACCTCCTAAAAAAGGGACACACAGAGGCACACCTAAGGGTGGAGTCCTGTCGCCACTACTGTAGAATCTGGTGGTCGACGACCTCATCAAGAGATTTGAAAGGTAGGCCCCAAAAATAACAGCTTATGCAGATGACATAAGCATACTTATTACGGGTGTATGTCGATCGACCCTCAGCTCCGTAATGGAACGTACACTCAGGGCGATACGCGAGTGGGCGGAAGAGGTAGGACTCAGCATCAACGCGGACAAGACGGATATCATCCTCTTTACCAAGAGGTACAAGCTACCGATATGGGCCCCCCGAAAATTGACCAAACTAGGCTGACTCCAGAAGCACAGGTAAAACACCTGGACTGGACAGCAAGCTGGCATGGAGACCCAATGTAGTGGAAAGGGTGAAGAAGGCCACCATTGCGCTTTATGCATCCAAGAAGATGCTCAGCAGCACATGGGGCCTGTCACATGCTCTAATGCACTGAATGTACATCTCGGTGGCAAGCTACTGAAAAGAAGACATACCATAAGCTTATGGAAAAGACTCAGCGACAGGCTCTGCACTGTATTACAGGGGCGCTGCGGTCAACCCCAACAAAAGCACTGTCCTGGGATTCGACCACCTGGACATTCACGATCGCCTGATTGCAGGAAAGGCAGCACAGCGCCCAATCGCATCAGGAAATATGTCGCCACAAGGATACGGGCACAGCTCAATTGGCAGGGACATTACCAGATCCACTGATTACATGATCCCCCAAACTTGTCTCGACATCAAAACTATCTCATCTCTGGGACCCGAAGACTGGAAAAAGGGAAGGGACCAAGTTGAACACCTCAATATATACGGACGGACCTAACCTAACCTATCCTGGTCCAGGATACGGATTATTTATCCGAGAAATAAATATCTGGCGGAAAAATTCTCGACATCTACATCCTTCCTACATGACATGTCCGATTTGCTCCACCTGGCGACGCGCATGTCATTTTACATTTGCAGATTCAGCGCTCCTCCCCTCCATTCAGCACAGAGCAAATGTATTGCCATTCAGCGCTCTTTCCATGTTAGAAAATTCACTCGCATGCAATAATTTTGTCATGTTTCAAAAATGACGTCAAAATGTCAGAAAAAGGAAGAAGCAGAACAGAAATTACGTCAAAATGTCAGAAAAAGGAAGAAGAAGAACAGAATGACGTCATTCTGGATGGCAACAAGTGTCAGGTACTGGTTGGCAGCTAGGACGACGTGTACTGGAGCGACTGGAGAACCGGGGACATTGATCAAGACGGGCCAGAGCCGCAGCCTCGCCAAGGACGTGCCCTGCATCCCCCCCAGCTACGCCAGACGGCCCGAATGTGCCGCAGCCGTTGTCCGGTAAGAATATTCAGCTTTGTTCTAAAATGTTGCCTCTTTTAGCTTCCTGGGCGAACTCGCAGAAGCCCCGTAACATTGCCGTGCATGCCATAAAGGAGAGGCGTCTGCTCTTCTCGACAGATGTCGGCAGCCATCAGGCCATCATTCGGGCCCGAGTCAATGGCATGTGAGCATGTGGAGCTGGAAGGAGTCACAGCGCTGGACCTGGACCAACAGTCCGATATACCATGCGTTTCGAATTACAGACATCAATGGGAAGAACAAGTAAGCAACCATATTGGACACCTTTGGACACGTGTAATCTCCTGTTCCCCCTCTATAGAAAAATCCTTGCTTCCATAAACATCTCGCAGGAGATCTCGCATTGCCGCCTTGGTAGAAGAGCGTCGTTCCGTGGAGCTGCATCGTCTGTCGCAGTTCACCGACATCCGGGCCGTGTGGACACCGGATGCGAAAGTGCTGCGCAATCACACGGCACAGTCGCCCAAATTGTTTCCATACCTGCATAGCCAGCGGGGTGACACGTAGTACTCTCGACGTGTACTCGTTCCCCAAGCATCTGATGCTACTCGAGGACAAGGAGAACTACGGCGTGTATCCGGCCAGATAATTTTAAGTGGCGGGAGTACTAACATGTATATTATGTATATCCGCCTTCTGGCGCTGTGACGAAAGGATTGCCCGGCAGATCAGTTCGGCGAGTGCTTCGACATGGCTCTGGTACCACCAACTGTGACAATGGCCAGGATGAGGTCAACTTAAACTAACAATATCCTAATCCACCCTCCCACAGCTTTGCATATGATGATTTGGAGAAAAGGAGTAGGAAATCTGGTGTTCATTGGAAAAATAATGAATCAAGATCAGTATCTGAAAATTTTGAAAAAAAAATTTAAGCAGTCGGCAAGGAAAATGGCCATTGGCAACTCGTTCAAGTTGCATCAGGACAACGACCCGAAGCATAAGGCCTATAAAGTAAGGTCTAATCGAAACCCCAGTCGCCTGATCTAAGCGCTATTAAAAATTTGTGGAGCTAGCTGTACCGCCGTATACACAAAACGCCAATATCGGCCAAATCCGCGTTAAGGGAACGGCTTCAGGAAGAGTTGGCCCAAATCGGCCATGATATACCCAAAAAATCATAAAAAATATGACAAACACCTAAGCGACACATTAACAAACAATGGGTATTATAATAAAATATAAAATTACGTTTTTTTTTTTTCGAGATTAAGAAGGGTTTTTAGTCATATAAGAAAATGCCCAATATTAAAGTAACGCAAATTTTGAGTTTTTTTTTTTAAATTATATTTTCTCTATTCATTTAAAATAAAATCATTATTATATATGTAAACCTCTCTGAAAAGGTAAATATTCAAGCTGTATTCCCTGATTACATTTTTTTTTTATTTTTTTGTAGTTTTATGCATTTTATTCGCGTTTGAAGTTGAAAAAAAAAATGAGGAATATTAAAGTTACCCACTGTATGTATGGTTATTATGATTTTTATTTATATGTTATGAATAGGGCAGATTGCACAAGTACAATTGGTCGGACCCGGGGCATCTGCTTCTGCTTCTGGGGCAGCTTCTGCGGCAACTCCTGGGCAGCTCCTGGGGCAGCGATTTGTGGAGCTTGGCGCCCCACGGCACGGACGATGGACGCAATGGTCCTACGCATACGCCTACTGATATGTCCATCTCCGCGTCGTCCGCGTACCCCAGCGTTGTTGCCTCCAGAGATAACGCGTCCCCCAGCGTTGCCGCCTCCAGGGGTTCCGCGTCCACGGGCTCCACGTCCATTGGCGCCTCAATCACCAAAGGCTCCACGAGCGATGCCACCACGTCCACGTCCAGAGAAATAATTATTTACCGTATGTGGGATCTGGAATAATATAAAAATTAATATCGGCAAATATCGCATCTATCGCCTACAAAATCATAGAAAAGATTCAACAAAATCAACATCTAAGAACTGTAGAGGTTCACTACATTCCCGGACACAGTAACATCCCTCAGAACACTTCAGTTGACGCAGCAGCCAAAGAAGCCCACAGACGAGGAAAATACACAGTGGTTAAATGGAACCTTAAAGACGCTTTGTGTGAAATACAAAGAATTTTAAAAGCAGAATGGGAGAGAGCATACGCCGAGTTTGCTAGTGTCAAGCACCGAGGTTACTGCTCGCTTTTCCCCTCAACATCATCCAAACCGTGGTTACTAAACTAAACTAAGCTTAAAGCCATTGACGCTAAGAGAATCAACAGACTGCTTAGTGGTAACACATTTAATGCATGTAGTTATACATGCGATAGTATCGAAAACGCCACGCATGTAATTTTCAATTGTACCAAGTACAACACAACAAGGAAAAACTTCCCATCTCTAAGAAAGTATAATGATATTTAAAAATAAAAAATAAATAAATAAAAAGTAGGCTTCGGCCGTAAACAAGACAGAATTGCTAGATAAATTGAACTCACAGTAACTTCGACAACATGTCTGTACGTTACGACTGGTACCAGTCCGAGAGCAAAGTGGTAATCACTGTTCTGCTGAAGAACGCCACAGAGAAGAACTACGCTGTCAAGATTGAGTCAAAGAAAGTACACATGACCGCCGATGGATACGAGCTGGAGATCCAACTTCTGCATCCCGTTGTCGTGGACCGTTGCTCCCACAAGGCGTATCAGTCCAAGGTCGAAATAACTCTGGCCAAGGAAACGGGCGTGCGCTGGGAGACCCTAGAGGAGAAGGCTGCTCCCGCTGCAGTCGCATTGCCTAAACTCCATACCAAAAATTGGGACCAGCTGGTCAACGAGGAGGAGAAGAAAGATGAAAAGGAGGCCAAGGACGAAGCGGCTCTAAATAATCTTTTCAAGCGGATTTACAGCACTTCCTCACCCGAGGTGCAGAAGGCCATGAACAAATCTTTTTCAGAGTCCGGCGGCACCGTGCTTAGCACTAACTGGAACGAAGTGGGCAAGGATAAGGTGTCTGTGCAGCCGCCCCAAGGAACCGAATTCCGCCAATGGGAGAAATAGGCCTGATCTGCGGCTAGTTAAACACACACAATGAGATTTCAGAGACACAAATATATTTTTAGCCAAACAGCATGCATGCGATGGGCAAACCACATTAACAATATGATTATGAACTAACAACAATTGTTTTAAATAAAATTGATAGAAGCATTGCAATTCATGGCGAGCTTGTTCTATACATTACATATTTAGTGGGGAAAATTGTTACCTGTCCAAATACATATGTAACATGAGCATCTCTAGAACCTACCCACGCATTTATTGCTGTGAAAACAGCTGATAGACCGGGTTCGATAGGAAGATACGTGGAAAAATATTTAAGTATTGCACAAAGTAGGGGAAAACGTGCACAAAATGTATCAAAACCTGGAAGAGCACATCCGGCTGGTTAAAAAATACCTCAAGATAATCTTTGAAATCGCCCTGTATCGCCCTCAAAAAAAAAATAAACAAAAAGTAGGCTTCGGCCGTAAACAAGACAGAATTGCTGGATAAATTGAACTCACAGTAACTTCGACAACATGTCTGTACGTTACGACTGGTACCAGTCCGAGAGCAAAGTGGTAATCACTGTTCTGCTGAAGAACGCCACAGAGAAGAACTACGCTGTCAAGATTGAGTCAAAGAAAGTACACATGACCGCCGATGGATACGAGCTGGAGATCCAACTACTGCATCCCGTTGTCGTGGACCGTTGCTCCCACAAGGCGTATCAGTCCAAGGTCGAAATAACTCTGGCCAAGGAAACGGGCGTGCGCTGGGAGACCCTAGAGGAGAAGGCTGCTCCCGCTGCAGTCGCATTGCCTAAACTCCATACCAAAAATTGGGACCAGCTGGTCAACGAGGAGGAGAAGAAAGATGAAAAGGAGGCCAAGGACGAAGCGGCTCTAAATAATCTTTTCAAGCGGATTTACAGCACTTCCTCACCCGAGGTGCAGAAGGCCATGAACAAATCTTTTTCAGAGTCCGGCGGCACCGTGCTTAGCACTAACTGGAACGAAGTGGGCAAGGATAAGGTGTCTGTGCAGCCGCCCCGAGGAACCGAATTCCGCCAATGGGAGAAATAGGCCTGATATGCGGCTAGTTAAACACACACAAAATACAGACATTTATTTAAATGAGATTTCAGAGACACAAATATATTTTTAGCCAAACAGAATGCATGCGATGGGCAAACCACATTAACAATATGATTATGAACTAACAATTTTTTTAAATAAAATTGATAGAAGCATTGCAATTCATGGCGAGCTTGTTCTATACATTACATATTTAGTGGGGAAAATTGTTACCTGTCCAAATACATACATATGTATACATATGTAACATGAGCATCTCTAGAACCTACCCTCGCATTTAATTCTGTGAAAACAGCTGATAGACCGGGTTCGATAGGAAGATACGTGGAAAACAATTTAAGTATTGCACAAAGTAGGGGAAAACGCGCACAAAATGTATCAAAACCTGGAAGAGCACAACCGGCTGGTTAACAAATACCTCAAGATAGTCTTCGTGGTCGCCCTGTATTGGTAAGCAGCAAGAGGAAAATACGTAGACTATTTTTAAGAGCCCGTCCCACAGGTGCACCTCCATCTTGACCGTGTTTGTGAATAAACATTTGCTGAGTAGCGACGCAGTAAACCTAGGAGCCCCGCTGTTCATGTCATGGTTTCAGTGTGTGGTATCCACGTTGATATGCTTTGTGATGAGCCGCCTCAGCCGCAAATACCCTAGCGTTTTCACCTTCCCCGAAGGCAATCCCATGGACATTGACACTTTCCGCAAAATTCTGCCGCTGTCCGTGCTGTACACGCTGATGATCGGAGCCAACAACTTATCGCTCTCCTATGTCACGGTAGCCTTCTACTACATCGGACGTTCCCTGACAACCGTGTTCAGTGTGGTGTTAACGTATGTAATCCTGCGCCAACGCACTAGCTTCAAGTGCTTGATGTGCTGTGCCGTCATAGTGATTGGCTTTTGGCTGGGCGTAGATCAGGAAAGCCTCACAACGGTGTTCTCCTGGCGGGGCACCATTTTTGGAGTTCTCAGCTCCCTGGCCCTGGCCATGTTCTCCATCCAAACCAAAAAGTCGCTGACGCACGTTAATCAGGAGGTGTGGCTCCTCAGTTACTATAACAATCTGTACTCCACCCTGCTCTTTCTGCCCCTGATCATCATCAACGGCGAGCTGGAGACCATCATAACCTATCAGCATTTGTGGGCTGCGTGGTTTTGGGCTGCCATGGTACTAAGTGGTGTTTGTGGCTTCGCTATCGGGTTTGTGACTGCTTTGGAAATACAGGTGAGGAGCTAAGAGGAGACCAAATCTTTCTTGTAAATGCTTATCTGGCCTGATTTTAGGTTACCTCACCGCTAACGCACAATATCTCGGGAACAGCCAAGGCCTGTGCTCAGACGTTAATTGCCACCCAGTATTATCACGACGTTCGGTCGGCACTCTGGTGGACCTCGAATATAGTGGTTCTTGTAGCCAGCGCAGCCTACACTCGAGTGAAGCAGCTGGAGATGGTCCGGCACCACCAGCAGCGAACTGCACCCACCCAGAAGGCCTAGCAATAGCCCAATAGCCCCACACCAAAGTTATTTAGACTGGAGAAGACTTTCTATAGCAGATGTAAGTTTAAAGTATGCACAAACGAAATCATCAACAATACAAATACATAGCCATGTATGTTTATAATTAATTGGCCGCTACTGCCTCTTGGGGTTCCCCTGGCTCCTCCTGCTTCTTAACCTCTTCCCGTTTCACCTTCGCTGAGCTCTTGTCCCACATCTCGGGGACATAAACAAACGGATCGATCTTGAGCTGCTCACTGCTGGGCGGGCTCTTGAGCAAAACTCGAGTTATGAACTTTCCCTCGCGCTTGGGGCGCATGGTGTTGATATCCTGCAGCAGATGTTTGAGGTTTTCCTCAAGCTTTTGTGCATCCATGTCCAGGGGTCCCACACTGGCGGAGATTAGTCCAAAGTTCTGCTGGTATTCATCCTTTGTTGCACTGTAGCTAATGCCACTAGAAAACTTAACAATCATCTCTGCCAGATTTGCGCCTAACGTTTCGCTCTTTGGGTTTGGAAATTTGCGCTTCATCAGACCTCGCAGTGCAACCAGCTCGGGCAGAATGTTGGGATGCGCAATAATGAACTGGTAGTCGGATAGCAGAAGCTCGCCGCCTGTTATATCTTTGATCAGTTCCACGCCACCGACAAGCGAAGCACCGGCCTCTCTTGCCTCTAAGATTTCGTCCTAAAAACGGATTATTCAATAAGTAATCCAATCAAAGTTAAGATATATTCCTCACGTTTCCCTTGGTGAAAACAATGATCTTGCGCTCCTCGCCATGCTCAAACTTGTGCGGAATCATAGCCATGCGCTGGAAGTTGTCCACAAACCGAGTCGCCTTCTCGCCTTGCATGTTCAGCTCAATCTCCACATTCAGGGGGGCGTTGGGCACATTATACATGCTCGGATGATGTGTCTCCCGGTGGCACTGTATGGCCTCGGCCACGCTGTACACCGGCCAGCGGTAATAGCGTCCCACGTAAACATCGTCTTTGGACACTTGCTTCCAGGAGTCGTCCACATGTTTGTCCGCACGTTTCACGTTGACTCTGAGAAGAGGATGGATGAATTAATCTCCAAATGGAATGGCTATTGTCCCAACTCACTTCTTGTCGCGTTGATTGTGTGGAATAAATCCCACCTTCTTGACTTCCACTTTAACCTTCTTCTTGCGGGCCTTCTCCCTGGTGCCTTTCCGAGCCGCTTCGCTGATGGCCGTCAGGTGCAGGCGCCGTATGGCATCGCCCGTGGGCTGGCGCAAGGCCAGGGCTCGCATTGACGACAAAATCGACTGCATTTCTCTCAGAATTATCCAATTTAAAACAGTTTACCAGAGAATTTTTGCTTTTGCATAACCTCGCCGCCGCCGATATTAGTTTACGTGTATCGATATACATGTCAGATGGCGATAGTTTGATAGTTTGCAGCGATACCTGCGCCGAAAATTCAAAAAGAGTGTTACTGCACGATTGTGGAAAATGGTCGTTATAAAACGAAACCAACGAGTGTTAACTTGAAATATTGAATCAAATATCTAAAGCAATACGTGAAAGAATGTTGGAAAACAACTGCAGCAGGCTAAGAGAGAAGTGTATTGTATTGAACTTTTGAAAAGAGAACGACTGTGGTTTCTCTCTAAAAATAAATCTCACATTTTCCGACTTTTCCGAAGCGTACAAAAAGCATTTCTCAGAATAACTTTGACCGACGAGCGGCACGGCACGGATTCAAAATTTGCTCGCAGGGAAAATACGCGAAAAAAACACCTCAAGCCGACAAAAGAAATTTCTGCGGTGGAGGCGGGCGATTGTGTGCATAAGAAAAGTGCAAGTAATAATTTGTTATTGTTTTTCTTTCAAACAAATACTAGATATAGCATCATCGTACAACTTCGTGCAAGTGGGGCCCATCTCCCTTGTGTCGGCCAAGAAGGAAAACGAAAAATGTGTATTCAATGTGTGGCAACATTTTCGATTTAAATTCTGAAAGAGTGGCGAAACGCCTAGTGAAAGTAATTGGATGGGGGCCTTCGTGAAAGAAGAAGTATATACAAACAGACAGAGGCGGACACAGATACACATGATCTACGCCACCCCAGCCCCCGACCAGTCGGGTGCGTGCACTTTCGCATAAATTGGAAATATGAATTTTGTGTAACCTAAAATTGAAAGAAAGGAAGTGTGCGTACTTCACAGTGTGGTGTGGGGAGTGCCAGGGGATGGGATGGACGGTGCTCGGACGCGAACGCGATCGCCATGGGGGAGGCAAACAAAAGAGTGTCAGCGTTTTAAAAATAGTTTGCGGCAGCGTTTCTATTTAACGTGATTTTATTTGTTCATCTGCGGCGGCAAGCGGCAGCCTGTCGATCGATTTTGGATCCCATCCCGCTTTGGGGCAGCAAAGCAAAGCACTTATGTACGTACATATAGCCGAAGCACGGCCGGAGTGCATTCGAGATTGGTTTTCCGTTCCGTTTAAGTGACCACACGCGTGAATATTTTTAGAAAAATATTCAAAACTTTTGCACATGTGAAGAAACGTGCTGAATTGGATTTTTCGTTTCGAAATTATTGTTTACATTTTCGTGGATTTTATTCGTAACACTTTAAGACATTTTCACATCCACATAAACCACCCAAACGATCTCTCTGTGTGTGTGTATGTGTGTCTAATGTGTGTGTGTGTGCTGGGCGGCAGACGTTCTACATTTGTCTTCCTCTTTTATAAACAATCTCCCGATTTTGATAATTCTCGGTTTTTCTCGTCTTGTGTGCGTTTTTAGTGGCGTATCTGGCAGAGTAAACAAACAGATCTCAGATCCGATCCGATCCGATCCGATTGATCATTTCCCAAATACGCGCCTCAGAATGGATCTGGACCAGGGACCACCAGCAACATCGCAGCAGCAACCAATGTATCCCCTGCAACCACCGCCCAAGCCACGTCGATCCCGCCAGAAAACCAATGCCCTACACTACGAGTCCTTGCCCACGGCACCGCCAGCCATGTGCGGTCGCGCCGAGGAGAACATCTTCCAGTTTCCCGCCGTCGCCTCTCGTGCCCGTAACCTCTCCGCCTCACCCAACTTTGAGCGGCGTGAGGCCAAGGATCTGCCACTGTGCGAGCATGGAAAGCACACGTGCTTCTTCTGTCAGCCGTATCGTGCCGATCGAGGCACCATTGAGCCGCTAAAGACTCGCTTAAACTCAGCCATTGAGGCCATGGACGAACTGACACGCACGTATGCGCTGCTGGAGGGATTCCTGGAGCAGAAGCTGGCCACCATCATCGAAAACGAGGCAGGGGAGAAGGAGGCGGAGCAAGCAACGACAAGTGAAGCAGCAGTACCCAAAGCAGTCCCAAGGCATCCCCAAAAGACCAGCACCACAGACACGGAGTACGAGCTGGAACACTCCCTCACCTGCCTGGAGTCACTGATGGGCACTGAGATAGTGCCACCATTCAAGCAGGGAAAATTCAAGCGGTAGGTGTTGCACATTGGATTCCAGAAGATAAATTTTAATTTATTAATTTTAATTTAATCCACAGCATACGCGAGCGCAGCAAATCCATGATGGATGAGGAAATCAATATGTTCATGAAAGGCGAGCGTCCAATGAAGACGAACTCCTCGCGTCCGTACCTCCTACGACGCCAGAGCACCTACAGCGACAACAAGTCCAAGGTATCAAAATGGACAAAAGTGAAGGCGGCATTCAAATGGGAAAGAGCCAATGTTCCACCCTCTGGTTCGGGAGGAGCCCCAGAGTCGAATGTCCTTGTGCCGCTGAACCACGAAGTGGAGAGGTATGGTCATGTGTGGATCTTCAAAGACTCGATTCTAGGTTCTGTTCACACAATATTGCAGGTACCTCAAAGTTCCGATTAGCCAGGTAGGTGGCAGCAGCTCTGCTGACAGCATTATAAGCTCCTCGTCAGGACACTTTATGAGCGATACGGGAGGGACCCCCGGAACCATCAGCTCGGCCAGTTCCATGGATGACCTCGAGGCTGGTCTACGTCAAAACATTCGTAATTCCCTTGAAGATGATCTTTGAAAGACAGCTTTTAAAAAAATCGCATCATTTCAGGCCGCGACTCCTCCAAGAGCGACACACGCTGTGACTCGCGGGCCTCAAACTTTGAGGTGGAGCTCCGAAAATCGGCCACCGATGAGCGCCTGGATAGTATTAAGGCTGCCGCCGCACTGCCCACCAAATCCTCATCCAGCAAGTCGTTGCGTCGCTCAAAAGCATTCTCTGACTTTGAGGTGTTGCCCGAGGATCATGTGGCAGAGATCAAGTCCACCACAAGCCGACGCCAGAAATTGCCCCCGAGTCCGCTGAACCTCAATCAGGTCTGCAGCGATCTGCCCCAGCTCCATTCGCCACTCAAAAGTCCCAAGGATATGGTGAGCAGTCAGACCATGCCTCGGATGCGGCGTGTTCACTCGCCAGGCAACTCGTCGGTGCCCAGTAGTCCCTCCAGACACTCGGATTTCTTTGGTGAATTCGGTGAGTGTCCAATCAAGGACTTCTAATACCTAGAACTAATTCTCCTCGTTTCTTGCAGAGAGCGAGGATCTGTCCAGCGGTGACTTCTCAGAGCCGACAACGCCAAATCGTAAGAATTTCCCAGGTACTGAAGACGGCGAGATATTTCAACATTATCAACTTCTCGTACTCAAACTAGATTTGGATTTTAAGCGAAAGCAATGCGAGTTTGAGCGCTCCAGCGCCAGTAATCGCAGTAGGATCCCGAGCTCTCCATCCCAATGCAAAAATGAGACTCATACTCTTCCCCCATTTCAGGTGTCAAACTGTGCAGTGGAGCCACTGGCGGAGTCAGTGGCAAGCTCAGCAGCGACGAGCATTCACCCACACAGCTATTGCATAGTGATCTCATGTCCACCGAGCAGCTGGAGCAGAACCTCACACCGCAGTTCAAGAAGAAGCTGCACAAATGGCGAGCAAAGCAGCAGAGCTGTGCCGGCTCCTATGCCACCAACGAACCACCGGCAGCCAGCCCCACGGCCAGGAGCCAGAGTGGCGAGGTGAAACCCAAAATCGACTGGAATCTGTGGAGCATGGGGCAGATGAAGCTGGAGGGACAGGGTCTGAGTGCTCTGCCGGATCAAAAGGATTTGCCTGAAAAGTTTCAGAAAAAGTTGGGTGAGTCTCAACTTGGATGTAGCCCTCTCCAGATCCACCAATTTAATACCATGTACACGTTTTCTTTAGAGCAATGGAACCGCTTGAAGTGCACTCCTGGGGGTGGCATAAATTCCGATAACGATTCCCTCAAGCGCAACTCTAAGCACAGTCAGTCTACTCGCCGCGGATCAGACGACGATCGCTGGTACAAGCACAAGCCGCACGACAAGGAGAAGTTCGTTGAAATCTTTGAGATCCTTTCCTTGCATTCAAATTGACCTTGAACGTTTACCCCGCAGATTGTCGCGCCTTAAGGCCATCGTGGCACCCGATCACACGTCCAAGAAGATCGAGGTGAAAACCTCGGACGGCGAGGTGATGAAATTTGAAGGCATCTCGAGAAAGTTCACGCGGAAGCTATACGAATGGGAGAAGGCCAGGGGCATTGGACCGGAGGCATCTACTTTTGCCCTGCTCCATCCCGGCTACTGTCCCATAGATGTACGGCGCATCAACAAGGAGTGCAACAAAGGTTGGTGCATATACTCTTCGGATGAATTTAAATCTTATATTTAACCCTCCATTAGCTACTGCTGAGCACTCGCCCACTCTTAGCCGATCCCTTTCGCTGGACAGTGTGTCGCCAAATTGTAACCAAGGGCCGGCCATCTCGCAGCAGGCCTCTTCGCTGTCGCTGAATGACGTCAACGATCATCTGCAGGAGATCGAGGACAGCACCGATGCCCTCACGGATCACGAGTGTAAGAGGTACGACGAACCCGAGGCAGTGATGGTAGAAGTGGAAGAGCACATACATGACACCGCCTCGCCGCTGGTCACCGCCCACACGCTGGTGGAACAGCAGACCCCGATCTACAAATACGAGGAAGTACAGTGCAATGACTACGTGTAGGTGGCATATATCACCCTCCAAGTACTCCCATCTTTAAAATTATTTTCTTTTCATTTGCTATACCCCAACAGCAACTCTCGCCGCGTGCAGAGCTTCGAATCGCACACGAATCTTGCCCCACTGCTCGGTGCCGTAAAACGTGCCGATGAACTGTTTGGCCATCTAAAGAATGCGTCGCCCGACCTGCTGGACCAGAGCTCGATGCGGGAGTGTCAGGCCGTTTTACTCAGCATTCGCAGCATTTATCCGTACTACTCCAATAACCTGATGAAGGCGACCGTACTGAACGCCATATCCGATGTTCAGAGCGAGCTGGGACGCCTGGCTGAGCTGGTAAGTGGATCAGAACTTCCTATCCAGAGCACACATTCAGTGTGTTTCTACATTCCAGAGCCAAAAGTCACCACTTGATGAAGCTTGCTGTAAAGAGATCATGGAGGAGCGGACACTGGAATACCAGGAGGAGTTGCAAGGGCTGCTCGAATCCCTGCAGTGCCTCAAGCTAAGCATACGTAGGCAGAAATTTGATTCCTTCAGAATCATTTATTCATTCGAATTTCCCTGCATTCCAGAGGGCGGCACAAATCGTTATCCGCGCGACATTGTGCCGGATATCAACATTACGAGCGAAGATGGACAGCAGCTGGAGAGCAGCTCCGCGTATGCCACCTGCGACAATTCCAGCCGAGATCAATTGGCGCTCACGGATCACAGTGCGGCCTCGCCTATGGAGCACGAGACTGAGACTAGCACTACAACAGGCACCCTTTGTCGCTCCAACATGGGAATGGCCAATGCCAATGTCAACGCCAACACCAACGTCAGTGTCACTGCAAATGCGGCCAAGAAGAAGGTGGTACGCCTGCGCAAGATGGGATCCCGGCAGAACAGCAAGACGGAGAGCGACAGCAGCGATGCGGATACGCATAGCGTGCTGGAGACCCCACGTCGGTTGCGCCGCAAGAACTTTCGGGTGAAACAGCGCTCCTTGGACGATGATTTCCGGCTGGGTTCCTTTACGACAACGGCCCCGAATGAGTTAGATACCGCCAATGCCACAGATGATGTAATCTACGGCTCGCTCAAGGTGAAACCCGGTGAACTTATCGAACAGAGTCAGTGCGTTGCCCCCGCATCCGCTCCTGCTCCTACGGCAGCACCTGCTGCTGCTGCAACTCCACCCAAGAAGCTGGGCGGATTTGTACCACCTCCGCTGCCAGAGCCCCATGCCCGAACATACAATGCCAATGTGTTTGTGAAGACCAAGCGAAAGATCTTCACCACCATTATGGAGCCCAGTGCATCCGAGGGCATTGCACTTATCGAAAAGGAGCTAGACAGCCCCACGCATAGCGTCGAGGAGAAGCCCGAGAAGTTAGTGAGATCCAAGAATCAGCCACGCCCACTCAGTCTGTACAAATCCATCAGCCTGGAGAGACTGGCGCCACTCCGTCCCAAAGTAGAGTTGCGCAAGTGCCTGAGCAGCGAAGGCCTGCGTCAGGGGTCACTCCTGGTCCGTCCCCCGCTGGCTAGTGACAGCATCCAGAGGCTAGCCCAGCCGGCGGCCAAGCGGATGCCAATGAAGCTGCCCAATCCTCCCGTGCCGCCGCGAAGGGCGCACCTTTACAAGAAGAACTCGCTGCACAAGTCGCACAGCGCAACCGTCAGCAACAATATTGAGCACAAGATCGCCAAGACCAGCTCCGGTTCGACCTTCTCCAAGGCTCACCCTCCACTGACTCTGCCCAACCGCGAGGATAACACACTGCCGCGCATTCAGCGCAAGCTGGAGGGCAAGACCACCCCTTCGTTGACCCCCACCAAGTCCAAGCACTTTGAGTTCCCCCCACCACAGATACTTCCGCCCGATCGGCCGGTCACTCCCCTCTCGGAGCGAGCCATCCGCCTACAGTTGGCAAAGGCGCAGTTTCTGCAGAGCGCTCCGGTAACGCCACGGCAGGAGCCACCCACACCCACGGCTGGAAGCGATGCGGTTCCGCTTCACAAGAGCATCAGTGCTGGCAGCATCCGAGGAGGAGCTGAAGAAACTGCCAGAAGTTTGGAGCCACAACAGCAACAGTACCAACAGGAAGTATCCACCGATCAGGAGAGTGCCGGTACCTCAAGTGCCTACGACAGCCTGCCGCGTTCCGTCAGTCGGAGTGCAAAGATCTCCAGCAAACTTGGCTTCGCCACACTCACCTCTAAGTTGCGGCGCGGCGGCAAGAAGTCCAAGGAGTCATCTGCCTCCCCCACCAGTGGCAGTGCCCTCTCGGCCCTCTGTCGCCAAACGTTGATGGCCGACGTGATTGCTATACCCCAGGCCTACGGAACGGAGAAACCACCCCCCAGTCCAACCGCCAGGAATGTGCACAAGTCACAGAGTACTCCCCAGGCGGCTGGACCTCCGTTCGATGTGCATGTCAATCTCGATGGATTGAACAAGTCTCTGAGTGAGCAATATGTACGGCAGCTCAAGGAGAGCGATGTCTAGTCACAAGTCAGAAGTCCAGAATCTAGTCATAGATTAAATACTATTTTGCGTATCAAGAACGTATCAGTTAATGTGCTGTTGATACCACAAATCTAGTCATAGAGTCAACTGTAATAACGTGGTATGTGACATCAAAGCATTGAGTAATTTAACCTCAATGAAAAACGTTGAAATCCAATGAAATCCGTGGCTTCCTTGCCAGTCCATTGGAACCAAGAAATAAACACACACTTTCTGACATTTGCTCGAAGTATATTTTAATCATATCGATCGGTGTCGCTTTTTATCAATCTCACGTTTATTCCGATTAACCATAATTGGCTTATCGATCGCGACAGCGAGGGGCATCGCCGAAATCCGCACGCACCTCCACTACCTGTGATCCACATAGTCATCCACATTGTCCAAATCCTCGTCTTCATCATCCTCATCCACATTATTCTCATAGGGTATTTCTGGAGGCTCTGCGCCCGTGTTCCAATAACGATCCTCTTCCGGTAGGGTAAACTCGTAGCTCGGCTTGTCCGTATCCACGTAAACGATACAAGCGGTCAGGTTCTGTGCCGTCTCTATCATCTGTGGAATGCTGTTGACAAACTCCACGCCACATTGGGCCGACTTGAGGGCGGCTCCTGGTAGCTCGTTGTTCAGCTTGCCATAGCCCTCGATGCCAACGGCGATGATGTCATGGACACGACGGATCGCACTCAGGGCATTAATGGTGCCCGAGAGTATCCTTCCCATAGTTGTCTGCTTGGCGGCAATCTTCTTGTAGATGTTCACCAAGCCACGGATACTCTGCCGGATTTCCTTTACGGAGGCCACCGTCTCGTGCTGGATGCGCAGCACCAGCCCCGTGGTGTAGGTGTAGCAGTCGACGCCATCGCTGACGGCTTGCAGAGCCTGCTGGAACTGGGGCACATGCGAGTAGCTGCAGTATGCGGCCATCTCTGCAAAACCCCAGTACTTGGACATAAATCCCAGGCCTCCAATCGCAGCCGTGACAATCTTTGGCTTGTTAATAGTCAGCAGATTGGTCTCCAGATCAATAGCGCGCATCACCAGATCATCGATCCCCTCCTGAGCCTCGTCGATCACATCCTGTAAGATGTCCCGCAGATCTTCAAACTCCGCTTGCTGTTCTTTGGTTAAGTCCGGACTGGGTTTTCCAATCAGTTCTTCCACCGTGGGCAGCGAGGTGTCGTAGACAATCTTTGGCTCATCATCCACATACATCGAGAACTGACGGCGGAACTCCTCGAACCCCTGGAGGTAGCTGGCATCCATTTGAGGCTCGGTCACCGCCTCGCTCTGAGCACTTCCATCCCCTTGCTGTACCTTCAGGCTGTACAGATAGTCGTACTGGGATTGGAGCTCGCGATAGAGGGGACGCAGAGCCTCGACCTCAGAGCTGGACAGCTGCAGGTCCTTCTGCTGCTGCATTAGCAGGTTGTCCAGCTCCTGGTGGCCACTCGCGTAGGCACTCAGGAGCACACAGCCCAGCAAGAGCAGAGATACTTTAGGCAACATTTTTCCCGGCCAAGCTGTGAAATCTAACTGTGGAGCAGTTGGTCGGTCAGATCTGCTATCGGCACAACTATAGCTCGTAAAATACCATCAGAGATACCCCATTGGATTTTCTTAAGTGCTGATTGGAGACTACTAATCGCCCCTTATCTCATTCATAACGCTATATATAACCCCTCCATGGGGCAAAGTAAACAATTTGTAAAGAGCTTTTCGTGAATGGTTTACCATGAGAGAGTGCGAAAGTTCTGAGGGTTCTTAAGATTTAGTGCAGCATAGTTTACTCTTCCCCCTCACTCCATAACACAGGATTCGATACCGGCATAGACCACATCGAACTGCATCTTCAGCTGGTGATAGGCAGTGCAACTGGGTGTTTCCAGTTCCTCTAGCGACAACTCCAGCAGAATGTCCCAGCATAGCTCCAGACTGGAGGCCATGCGTTGATTGATGCCTCCAATGCCGGCCACGGTGCAGAGCAGCACGCCGGCATGGTTGAAGGAGGATTGCTTCAGCTGCCAGATCTGACAAATCTTCGATAGATCCGAAATCTTCTGTGCGGCCACATTCAGAAAGTTGGCCTCCTGCACAACCTCCTGCTCGAAGTGTTCCATTACGCTATCCAGAGATTGCCGGCAGATGCTATACTTGTCAATCAGTTCCCTATTGAAGTGGGCTACTTCGCGCTCGTGTTGCTTGAAGCAGGAGCCCCACTCCACTGTGTATTGGTGGTCAAAGAAGTCCTCTAGCCGCGCACTCACTTGCTGCTGTTTAGTGTCTAGGGTGTCCTTTGCCTGCTGCACTTGCTCGGCGTGTGCGTAGATCGCGTGATGCGTGTCATTCCATAGTTGATGGGCCCTAAAGCTTTCCTCGGCTATCAGTAGTTTCGTAGACTCGTAAAGCGGCCCCTGCTTGTCCCAAATCCTTCTGCTCGTACTCTCCACCTGTAATAGTTATTTGTTGATAAACGTTTTATTCTTAACATTGTAAGTATTACCCAAAGAAAGCTCAGAAGCAGCAGTGTACTCCTTACAAACCTCATCATGAAACTGATTCACTATTTGCGCTAAAAGATACGTTGTCTCATTAGGTTCCTTGCACTTCAGTAGAAGGTCTCTCCACTATGTAAGAGCGTATGTTTTTTGGTTTGGCTCCAGGTATTCCATTGATGTTCGAGCTTGATTCGCGTGGAAGCCCCCTGTTAAAAACAATCACATGCGGAACAATGTATTTGCGAAGAAAAACCACCTTCGATTTCCCTTCGAAAATGGAGTGCAAGTGTAAACAAGTATTCACTAGTCAAAAAAACGAGATGACGGTATCTTTCATTAAGCTAATGTTTAGTTGTCAATCCTTATCGCGGCAGATTCCAATGTGAATGTAAAGACTATTTGAGTATATACCAAGACATTTGATGGGAAAACATCATGATGAGTCAGACTATGCGAGGCTTTTCGAGAAAAGATTCATTCCATTCCTTGAAGAAAATGATTAATAAATACAAAAGGTGTGGAAATGTGGAAAATGTTGCTGAAAACTAAGACAGTTGAACATGGCCTTATCGACTTGATTTTACCCTTTCGAGTCTATACAACATTTATGAATTCTGTGAAAAATTTTCCAAATATTTATAGAACTATGCACCACAACAAATTCAAAGTGTCGTATAATTATGTTTGGCACCTTATGTGGATGGTGTCTTTCATTAGACAAATGACATATGAATGTCTATTCAGTAATGGCTTGCCTTATCGCTTGAGATTCCAATGTGAACGACTATATATACCAAGAAAATCAAAGACCCAGGAACAATAGACCGAAAACATCATTATGAATACCATTGGAATAATTTGTCTTCTCCTAAGTTTGTCTGTGAGTAATAGCCGCACTGATGATATAAAATCGTTTTCTCAACTTTAAATCACTCTTTTAGTCGATCCAAGCAGAGACAGTGGTCCAAAATGAGACCCACACAGAGACCGAGACCACGAACTATGGACCCATTACCATGGTGGTGAACAATCTGGCCGAGATTGCCATCAATGTGAGCGATGAGACGACCGGCCAGCTGCAGTCCAAAATGGAGCGCACAGTGCAGGATATAACGGGCAATCTGGAGGTATTGACCACCGATGCCATGGCCCAGCTGAGCGATGCCATATACGAGACCAACCAGCTGCTGGTGGGAAATCCCAGCTGCAATCCGGCCTGGAATCTGGACGAGCTCACGGCCAACATTACGGATCAGTTGGGGGCCTGCACTTTCGGATTGGGCAGCCTGGTAGACAGCTTCCGGCAGGAAGGCCAGCAGTCGCTCACCAATGTGCAAGGATTCGTCCAGCAGATCGCCCAGTTACCGTCCCTCTGCCAGATGCTGGGGCAATCGACGGAGCTGGCTCCACTCAATCCGCTGGGATTTGCCGGCGGCAACAACTGCTTCATCAACGGCATGGTCGAGATCAACAAGGGAATGGCACAGACTCTGCACAACGCATCCCTACTCCTGGTCCGCACGCGACAGCTATCGGAGGAGCAAGTGGCGCAGGCGCAACAGTGCAGTGACTCAGTCGTCCAACAGATCCGTCAGTTCCTCAGCGACGAGCGGGCCAACTGTGAAGCGCTTTGAGCAATGTATATGAGTTTGGGTATAAGGAGAAGGAAATATAGAAGGGCAAATTTATGCACCCACAGGAGGGCGAGGACTCGCCATATCCTGCTCACATATGTATGGCTTATGTATGACATTTATTTGACAACTTTTTGATTGATTTTACAGCTGCTGCTGCTGCTCGATCCCATATCCCATGTGATACGTATTGTATCTGCATATGCCGAATGCTTTGTATGCATTTTTCATACGAGTATTTTGGGTAATTTTGCGGCTAGTCGCAGGTTAAGTTCACTTTTCAAACTCGCATGCATACTAATTGGCCATGCCATTGTTCGATCGACCAATTGCCCAATGGACTTGCCAACGACACGTGGCAGCCACACGATGATGATACCCAACGGAAGACCAAACAACTCGAGCAACAGCTGGCCATAGAAAGAGATACTATATGTACGAATGTATGTAGGGATGAAGAGAGGAGAGGTTGTCGTATCGCTTGTCTGCCAGTTCCCCTAGCCATGTCCCTCCTTTTCCGCAGTGAGCCAAATTATTTTGACCTGCCCTTCGCACACTGAGCCGAATTTCACATCTAGTTAGAGCCAAACACGCTCTTCCACGTTGGCTCAGGGTCCACCGAATTGTTTACAGTGTAGACGGGGCAACGAAAAATGTCTACGACTCTTTTTATTTCGGCTCTTTGGCGCAATTTCCCTAAGAGTCTGAATTTTATCTTATTTTTACTGCTTGTAACAGTTGTTGCTGGTGATGATGATGATCGCTGCTGTTGCTGTTGTTGCACAAATTCTGTGATACTCCAACATCTGTTGAGCGTAGCATTGCTAGATCTCTGACTGAGTCTTGGTGACGCTAGGCGCGCGACTCTTGCCTATTGGAGCCCGAAGACACAGACTCGAATAAGATAGCAGAAAAATACAAGTGTAAGCACAAATGAGCGATAATTGTGGTTTTTGATTTCAGAATTATTGAGCGCAAATGATATTTAGATAAGATAAAAGCATTTGATTCACAGTCAGCAAAAATCGTATTAAGATGCAAGGAACTACTGTGTCCACGACTAAAGAACACTGCAAATAGAATAATTGTTTTAAACAAACTTCCGCTTCTGATGATACATTAACTGGATTCAACTGCTGGTCAGGTTTACAAAAATATAAAGGCTTTTATTTGTTTGCGCCGCATGGCTACGGGTGCAGAGTAATCAGTTAACGATGCTCAATCCCAGTTGCTCGGTGGCGAACGATTTGAGCACGTTCATTGCAATATCTTGTACACGTCTATTCCTCATGATTAGGGCGCCAATACTCAGGACATCCTCGTAGCCTACATTGGCAACAGCATTGATCACATGCTGCTCCAGTTCTATGCGCTGGCTTTCCGTCAAATCGTTCATAATAATTTCGCGTAAAGACTTGAACTTTCCTTGAAAAAGATAAGACACATCATTAGGAGATAACAAAAGTCCACTTAGAGAAGAGTTACTCACCTTCGGTCAACCCGTAGGCTGCGAGACCACCAATAGCCCCACCAACAGCTAGGCCACGGGAGCCCATCAAGAGACCGCCAAGCAATGCACCAGCTGCACAGAGGGCCGCTCCCTTTGCCGTCTCTGTGAATGTCACTTGAATGTTGCGACGATCAGCCAAAATAGCCAGAGCCTTTATTATCTCCCCCGTATCGATGGGCATTATTTGTTCTTTGCTGTTCAATAATTTTCTGGAAACTAAATCGAACCTCAATCCGCTGGAATTTCTTGTGAAGCTACGGCCAAAGATGAGCGATTCTTGATAGAACTGCGAAATCGATAGCTACACTGTCGAAACGCTTTCGAAAGCTTTCGGTAGATACTATATTTTATTTTACTCAAAATGTAGAATTTTTTTGTTATATGAATGTATTTTATAATATTTCTACATCCAAAAATAGCATTGCTTACTTGAAACGACTATTATTTCCTCTTTTGGAACAATGTATTAATACGAATATAATAACTTTTACCTTGAGAGACACATTGGCACATGCTAGTGGAAGTGGAATGATTCTTTAAAAATCTTATAACGTGTCTAGATCGCGTTTAAAAATCGCTGCCCGATTTTCGTTAATTTTGATTGATGCGGCTTTAATTGCGTCGTGGGTTCGTTCAGTTCCCAAAAACTGCTACCGAAGAGGAACTTTCGGGTAACTGTAACTAGACTAGACGCGGCGGCGGTGCCTTATGTCGGCCGTTCTTAGGCCGCCGGATATCTAGCAGTTGGGATGGTCTACTGCTTGAGGCTCGGCTCTCCGCCTGCGAGCCAACTGGCGCGCCTTGCACACACAATAGGGAATTATCATTATTATTATTATTTGCTGTCTTCAGGACGAGAAGGAGAAGGAAGAGCACGCCGCGTGGCGTGCGAGTGAAAGCCACCGAAAAAGGACAAAACCCTGGCGGCCAAAGCGAGATAGATAGCCCACCGCACACTCAAGCCAAAGTGCAACATATGCTACTATGTTCTCCTGCTCCTGCTCCTGCTGCTGCTCCTGCTGGTGCTGCTGCTGCTACTTCTGGGACGCTCTGGCTGAGGCTAAGACTCAGAACAAACGTGCGGCGCACGCCGTCATCTGGTGCCACTTTTGACTTCAAAAATTGGATTGCCTACGTTCGCTCTTCGGGTCTGCTCTCCGCTATACGCTTCCTTTTCCTCTTCCTCGTTCAGTTTGTACACATTACTTGGTATATTTTTTGTATAGCTGTTTCTTTTACGGTTGGGGTTTTTTTCAAGGAAGCAGAGCCACTCGGCTCAGGTCCATGCCCGTGGCTGCAGTTACTGTTTGACTTCCGTTAAGCACGAGTGCAGGAGCGAAAGAGCAGACACCAAAAACGGCAACAGCAGGATAAGCCGCTTAAAGGACACGGCCATACACAGTCAGTAGGATCCCCAAAAGGATCGCTGGAAAGGGTTGCCTGCCGCAACCTGGGGAAATGAGGTGTGAGGCCGACAAGGATACACATACGGAGCTCGGCTTACAAATCCCAATTGAGCGCCGAAATCGCGCGCATGCCTGGCAAATGAACACGTGTGCCAGCACCAGCACCAAAACCAGGCCCGATCAGATCGGTGCGTCAGCTGGCAGTCCCGAATATACACTGACATAATAATTGCTCTGCCTATGAAACTGCTAGAAGAATCCTATGATACTCCATGTCGATGAACAGGAAAACATTAAATATTTACTACATGAAAAGTACGATCGATTTTGGGTTAAAAGATAATTCCAAAAATATCTTTAATAAGATTGTGTTATATGAATGAATTTGATTATTTGTGACTTTGTTAATTTTCAATCATAGCTTTCATATAATTTGAAATACTACCTACGAGTAAAAACTGCAAGCGCGGTTTTGAAATACAAAAATATATTGGGGAGTTTATTGCAAATTCGAAGTATGGAGATGCGATCAACCACGCCTACAACATCATTTATGTATCGTGCAAAGGACACTCCAAAAGTTAGCTTTTGTTGCAATGTGTAATTTTCACAACTTTTATACAAACTAAACTTTGATTTCATTTCCAATTCAAAAAAGATACAAAACAAAACCCTATACATTATAATAAATCGTTTCGATCAACAAATTATCCACCATCAAGGCGTATACAATTTTCAAATCGGTTTTCCAATTGCCGTAACCAAAAGCAACGAAAACAAAAAAGTTAATTTACATTAAATTCCAATATCCTTTAGAAAATAAGATCCCAAATAAATAATGGAACTTTTAGTGGAATGGAGAGACAAATGTGAAATTTTCCAGAGCGCGCAATTCAATTAGAGATCTCGCCGCAAAGCGTCGGAGCACGAAAAATTAAGCAATAAAATTATTTATGGTTCACGCAAATTCAATGCGCTGGACAGCATCAAAAGGAGCCACAAGAAGATGTGCCGAATCGCCGGGACTCGCCGGGACTCGCCGGGAGCCGCAGAAATAGAGCAATAGCCATGAATCAGGGGACGGCGAAGGGTAATAAAATGGGTAGGAATGGGTTCCAAGGATCCAGGACTAGGCCGATTCGGATCGGTGTAGGCCTTCGTTTTCGCTTTCATTTTCGTGTCATAATGTGTTGTAAGTAGTTGCCTTTGTTTCGTTGGCCAACACACAAAAGACTTGCCATTGTTCTATTGTCTGCTCAAGGACCTGACTGTCCTGTGCCTGGGAACACCCGGGAGTTTCTCAGCATAAGAGTTGCATTCAGCATCAGCATCATCGCTGCTGCTGTATCAGTTGCTTCGACCACAATTTGACTTTCTGACCACCAACATAAAATGTTGACAGGCGGAACACGCCTCTAAAATATTGTGCGAAGCGAGTCCTGTGCGGTCTCCCTACCCCGTACACCACATGCACCTCTAGCTATAGCTTCCCTGAACCGCCTTCAGATCGGACTGGACTGTGCTGGGCTGGTCTGGGCTCTTGGGCAAATCAATTGATTGCCTTTTGACAGTTATGAGCTGATCACGTTGCTATCTTGATTGCCAGCAGTGTGTTGCTACCCCGTAGCCGCCAGGAGTTTATTGTTATTGACATTTTAGTCGGATGGAATCACACGGATTATATCTACTAATTGCATGTCGTACAAGATCCGATCCCTGTGATCCCTTTTGTCGGCACGTAGCGGCACTCCTTGATCACAAATATTTTATTAGCAATCACTCAAAGTCTGTTGAAATCTTGGAAATTGTATTTGAAGTATTTGTGGAATCTCTGCTATACGACTCCGAATTATTATCAGATCACAATCCTTGCAGTTCAAGCTTTGGCTGTAATCCTTACCAATCTCCCACCAGACCGAGCTTAGCTCTCGGCGGTCACCACCCGTGCGAATCTTGAGTTCAAGAAGCCCCACTTTCACGATCGTTTAAACACAAATCGGCTGGAAAATCACGGCTTGCTCAACCTCAACTTAACTTGGAGCCAAGTCAACCCTCGCCGAAGGTGATAAAATTTCGCACATTAATACTTAATTACTTGAATAATTGGGGCCAAGGGATTAAGTTCACACTCACTCCAGGTCGCGACAGTCCAAAAAGCGTCCCAAGTCGAGGTCCAGTCAATGCAGGTGGTAGCCACTAAACCAAAGCAACAGCTCAAAACACAACGGAAAAAAAAAACGAGCCCGAAAGACGTTTCAGGACCTTCCCTTGGCAGTGGGCAAAAGATGAAGTGATGCCAACGCCACCGACGTCGTTGACATTAAATTGGATGGTCGTCCAGTCCAGTCCAAGCCATTCCACTCCAGTCCTGTGTCTTTTGTGTCCCGTCCAGTTGTCCATGTTGCTGTCTGCTGAGCCGGGCTTAAGCACAAAATACGAGGGCACCCTGGTCGCATTTTTCACACGAAATCCTGATTAATAAATATATAGGTTCCAAAATATTACTGATAATTTGAAAAGTCGTCAACCTGAGCGCAAATTTGGCAGAGAAGGGGGGGAGAGAGAGAGAGTGAGAGAGGGGGATCTCATGTGGAGTCTGTGCGAGGCTCCGGTGCCCAATTACAAGCAAATGAGCTGGAAAACTGTATCAAATGACCCAATGTCAATACAAAATTACAGACAACGGGTAGGACCATGCCCAGGGGCAGAGACAGGACTCGGGGAGAAGAATCTTTTGTTCATAAATCGCAGTCCAGACCAAATACTCAGACTGTTCTCCGCCTCTGGCATCTCCCAGGGCCCAGAGACCTCTTAACGTGACAAAGCGATGGCGATGGCTTGCGTGTGGCAATTTCAGTTAAAACACACAGCCAAAAAGGATTTTGGGGGCTCTTAATCGATGAATACTCTAAATATAAAGATGCTGCATAGAGCTCCTCCGACACCACAAAATCCAGTATTAATATTATGTTCATTTGGATTATATGAGTTATAGGTTCCCAAAAGATCATAGGATTCCTTTCAGAAAGAGAACCGAGCCACAGAACTGATTAACTTTCATTGGCAGTGCATCCGGAATTCGTTGGGGAGTTATCTTCTCGATGGATTTTTTTCGCTCTGCTATCTTTTTGGTAGCATCTTAACGTTTTTGTTGTGTGTTAATTTGATGCCTCGCCAAAAAATTGTCAAAAAGTCCACAAAGACTTTGATTTTTGATGCACTTTCACTGGCCGCCGCACTGCTGCCTGTCCATCATCCTCGATCATTTGCTGGCTGCATCGTGAGATACTGAGAACTTTTGGTATGGGTCTGGGCTTGGGTTCTCTCGGCTTTTGGAGGTGGCCCACCTACTTGGCAGAGTCTCTTGCTGTGGTTCTGCCTGTGCCTGTGGCTGTGGCTGTGGCTGTGGATGGAGCAAAGGCAAAGGAGGCCGAAAACCGAAAGTCACTCAACTGTGCCGACGATGCGTCTCTGTGTGGCTAATTGAGTTACCCAGAGATCTGGCAGAGACAGTACCGTTGGCCGTGCGAATTATTTGTCAAACGGGTAACGGTGAAATCTGTTAGTGCTCCCGATGAGGACGATGATGATGATGATGATCGGTAATCGGATCCTGCCCTGTCGCACTGATTGATGGGAGATGGGATGCATAGCAAATCGTTTGACTAATTGCCGCTCCGCTCTGTTTGCTTCCCCTTTGGGCCAAAACTTCCCTAAACAAACGGTGACCTTTAATAGAGTCCTTCCGCTACTTTCACTCCCACTCTCTCGTAGATCTTCCAGGCAGGTAATTTCTCTTGTGCGGACCGCACACAATGCCTGGGACTGGTCCTGGGACTGTGCAGGGGCGTGGCTGGCGTGATTTCGTGTCGCTAATTACAGACTTTTGGCATTTTACGCTGCTCGTTTTATGACTTAATAATTGCATTCATTTGGAATGGACTTTGAGTTGGACTAAAACCGAATTCGAGGCCCACACAGCCATCGATGCACACGCGACTTCTGCTGAGAGAAAGGATATGCTATGCCATCCATGATCCCAGGCCGGGACTCGCATCAATCACAAAACCTCGGATATCATTTTGGGCTCTTTGAGTCTGCAGCCCTGGAGGCAATCATTGCGCAATAATTAAAGGATCAGCGCAAAATGTTCACACAACAATGCCAAAACACACAACGGCGGAAACGGAAACTGCACTTGAAGGCACCAACTGCAGCAACGAGGCAGAAAGATACAAAATACCACTCTTGTGGTTAGTCCTTTCAAAAATTGATGGAAAATGTGCCCAAAAAGGCATGAGAAAATGTTTTGTATCCAAAGGAAATGGCATAAAAAAGGAAAAATGTACAAATAATTTGAAAACGTTGGCAAAACCGCAATTAAAAATTGTTTGGTGGTTGAGGGAATACAGTAGATTGATAGGACTACCTGTGGAATAGTTATTTTATAGAAGAAACGAGATAAAGCCCTAATTTTTCGAACAAAAAAGTATATCCAAAATGATTCCAATCCAGTTTAAAATATTCCTTCATTGACCAAAGAAAACTTCGAATAAAACCGAACATCTTCAGTTCCATGATTGCACATAACGAGTCCATTTCCTAACTACCACAAGGCGAAACCCATGCTGTCGCTTTTCTGACTCAGAAACCTCTCCGATCCGATCCTGCCCCATGGCGACACTAACAAGAAGTGACAAATTGATGGTGTTAAAGCTCATTAACTTATTTAACGCAGATACAGATACATGTAGAGATGGAGGTACATTTACGAGCACTATACTCCCCAACTACTTATGCTTTATTTCCAGAGAGCTACAAAAATGTACGAGACCTCAAGAATCTCAAAATAAAGCTCGCCAATTATCGACATGACAAATTTTGCGACCATTCATTCGTGCCCCAGCCGGTTGCAGACAGTCGGTGTCTGCCTCGAGACAGGGGGAAACCCACAAAATGTGCAACAGGGCGACGCACCCCGAGCCGAAGCGAACCACAACCAAAACGGAACGAAACGGACATCGAATGCATAATAATACGTGTTAATAATGCTCAGGCAAGCTGTCTATAAATTGACAAAGACATGCAAGGCAACTTTGTGACTTCTGCTGCCCCACTCCTGCTGTTTCTTCTGCTGCCGATGGTGCTCCTGCTCTTCTCCCCTTTCTCCTACTCCTTCCTGCTCCTGCTCCTGCTGCGGCTGTTGGCGGCGGCGGCGGCGGCGGCATTGCCAAAAGCTGACTGGGGTCGAGATCCCATTCATGAATTCTAACTAATTGTATTGGCAGGCAGTTGCATTTTGGAAGCTGGATCCGAATCTGTGCAGCTGCATGCAGGTGGCAGTGTCAGTGGCAAAAGCAGTGGCAGGGAGATATCCTCCACGTAGCTCGGTTGCACAAAGCTCCGATCGGCAGGAAGAGTCGAATTCGAGTCGCATCTTTTCTTGTTGTTGTCGGGGAACGATGGGACCCAAACAATTTGTGTAATTGACAAATTGACGGCAACGCTTTGTGCGGAAGCGTTCGAAGCCGTAAATTGTCGCTAACAAGAGCAAGGCGACAGGGCTAACAGGAATCGAGGTATCGCGGGGGATCACGGCCGGATATCGGGGGTATCCGCATACAAATAGCTATAATTGCCGCGAGGCCTGGGGAGACGCCCGCACCTCGCGACCACTAAATTAAGTCATTAACAATTTAACGAAGCCCTGCCTGTCGATGGCGGTGCCGCTAACTAATTATGTGAATTTCGTTTTGATTATGAGGTCCGAAGTCCCTAAATCCCCGGTAAATCCAATATCCAATGGCCCAAGAGCTTTTGCGGCGACGCCCGAAAATTATTTTATAAAACAAACAGAAACAACCCACGAAATCCGGCCACTGCCCATCCCCATCCCCATCCCTTGCCCTGCCCTGCCCTGCCTGACCCTCGTCTGCCGCCTACAAATGCTCCGATTCCCATAGTATGTGATCTTGAGGTCCCTTTACGAACGGGAGCGGGAGGTAGTCGATCGTCAGCAGTCGCGCTATCAGCAAATTGGTTTTGGATCTTCCGAATGATTGACTGACTGACTGGCTGACTGGCTGTCGTACCGGGTGCTGCTCTGCTTTCTGCTGAATGAATCGCCCTGGCTTTGGCTTCGGCTTCGGCTTCGGCTTCGGCTTTAGCTTCAGCGTCAGCTTAAGACAGCTTAGCCGGCCGGCTCCCTCTGTTGGCTTGGTTTATCCGCCAGCAACGATCATCGATCGAACTTCGCCTTAAACGATTTGTGAGTGGCGGCGCTTGATTTTCGGGACTCGAATCGAATCGGACATTGCATGCGACCTGCGACTGCTGAAAGCAGATCATCCCAACACTTAACTTAATTTGGCAGCTACACTCTGGCGCGCCGTGCCGTGTAATTATTGGCACAATACTGTTCTGTGGATCGCTGACTGACCGGACCGGACCGGACCGGACCGCACGGCTCCTCCTGCAGATCGTTCGCGTATTTGTTTTGGGCAGGCTTGGGGCTTGAGTAGCCGGCCCTAATTTTGTCGACCTGTCTACAAATTGATCGCGAAGCGCCAAATCGATCACCTTCCCTCATATAATAAAGTTTAATTCAATAGGCGCGACTGTGTGAGAATTGATGCCCCTGGCCCTGGCAGATAAGCGTGGAGGAGTCTGGAGAGGAGCAAAACAATTCTTGAAAAGCGGAAAGATCGTTCCTGATCGAGATCTGGATATTATGTTGGATTATTTCTTTTAGTTTTACTTCTTTGGGGCTCACAATTTTAATTGCAATTATTACAAATCCAGAAATATTACAGAGCTCTGCAGATATTGATTTACAGATCAATTAGCATAAGGGTCTTGGTCCTTTTCTTTCCCAAAAATAAATACAAAGAAAATTATATGTGTTACTTGTTGTTTTATTTTGTTTTAATCTGAATCATTGTCCTCCATTTAAACTAATTAACTAAACAATAAACAAGTGATAATTTACTACTGGGCTCCTAGCTATTTACAGGCATTAAAGGTACAACATTTGGCAAGGCTCCAACAATAACTAATTTATAACTTTGGTGTCCTGTCCGCTCGCCCTCTCAGCGGAGCAGATCACCCAACGCGGAGATGTAGGTTTGGGCCATTTGCAGGGTCTCGTGCTTGGACAACTGACGATCGTTTCCCAGGCAGGGCAGATACTGGCGGAGACGATCGAAGGCCTGGTTAAGATTCTGCATGCGACGACGCTCGCGTGCATTGGCGGCCAGGCGACGCTTCCGCTTGACCACCGGCGAGATTTGCTTGTTTCGACGCTTCTTGCCGGAAGTAGATCCCGAAGCATCTTCACTGTCGCCATCGGCCAGATCGAAGGAGCCGTCGTTGCCGTCAAAGTCCTCGGCCCCGCTGCCAAATAACATTAGATCGTCGTCATCCTCCACGCTGTCATCGAACAGAGCGGAGTTGTCAAAGTCAAAGCTCTGGAACTCATCAGCGTAGAGATTTGCCGGAGCCGTTGCCGTTGCCGTGGAGCTAGAGGCACTGCTGGTGGATGAGGAGGTGGCTGTGGCTGTGGCTGTAGCTGTGGCGGCAGTCTGTTGATTCTTCTTCGTATAGCTGCGCTTGGGCTTGACTGCGGCAGGAGCTGTTGGCACTGTCTTGCAAGTGCCCACATTGGAGGAGCCCATGACCTCCACTGACGGTACCGATGAAGCTATCGGTACTTCTGCGATGGATGGTGGCGGTGCTGCTGCTGCTTGTGCCTGCTCCAAACTGAGTCCGTACTGCTGAGCGTGCTGGTGACCCATGTTGCAGCCATTGTTGTAGATGGTATTTAGATCAACGTATTCGGGACTCTCTGAACGATGGCTGGCCGGCGACGAAGTGATCCAGCCATCGGAGCTGGCCTGCTCAAAGCTGATGAAGCCGTTTCCCGCCAAGTAGCTGCTGGAGTTGGCCAAAGCGTTGCCATTGAACTGATAGTGGGTCATGCCCGGACTGTAGGCGGCCATCGGATTGAAGTAGGGCTCAGTGGCGGCTGTCTTGAAGCCCTGCAAATCCTCGGACGTCTTGTAGTAATAGCGATAGATTTCACTGGACGACATGTTGGATGATATGTGGATGTGGATGAATTACAGTACAGAATGATGAACCGTTCGCTGCGGATGCTGGCTGGCGAGTTTCTGACTGGTCTCACATCCTGGCGGTGGTATTTATACTCTGAGAGAACCCACCACTGCGCCGCAGGTAAGGGCCAGGTAAAGGGAAACGAGTTGCCTGACGACCTGAGAACCCGGCCCGAACTGGGACTGGGGGCAGCACGTGCCGCCAGAGCATGCCGGCCAATGACGGTCGGTGGTGAGTTCAGTTGAATATGAGTCTCTCTTCGTTTTATTTTGCCGTACGTCTGCTTTCGTTTCGTTTCAAAGGAGAGAGAGCTTAAAATGGCGCCCCGATAGAAAACGTAGCTATCAATGGTATATCTAAAGCCGCTAACAAGATGATTATAGGGTTTTGTGCGCCGCTGTGCCAACCGGAACAGGAATGGGCGGAAATGCAAACAGAACTTAAAGACAAACAATCCCCAAAACAGGATTAGGGCCGACCGCAAAGTGATGCCAAAATTTGCCAAAAATCCATCGGATTGCCGCTTGACCATCGTCAATGATTTGTCAGCACCAAATGGCAGAGCGAGAGTAGAGAGCCTTACAAGTATTATCTTATCTAAATCGCCGAGAGGGCAGGCCCATCTACCTGACCTCGGGATAAACCTTTACAAATTTACCGCCGTCAGGCGATTCGGCATGCCGACTAAAGATCGAACGAGGACGGAGCAAATATCGCAATGAAAAATCTTGTTTATTACAACTTGGCAAATTTTCCAATTGATACGCCTGTTCCAAGGACCTGCTTGAAGGGTCCAGGGATGAAAATGGGCACCGCCGGCGCTAGCTTGTTAGGCCAGCGTCAAGGACACGCTTGGATAGACGTGGACCCTACACCGTCCATCGCTAATAAGCGTGCCCGACACAGACTAGGAGTTAGGTTAACATTTTAGCGCCTCGCAATTAATACTCGTAACGTTCGACGATGAAAAGGGAATTTAGTTGTAGTCCCCGGGAATGACACAGCGAAACAGGACTCGCACGGTGGTCCTTCGATCCCATACCACCTTAGGAACCGCCAACGCCCCTGGATCCCTAATGATTCGCTGGAAATCATAATGCAATCCATAATATCCATTTTCTGTACTGAACTCCCGCGCAATCTTTGAAGTCCCGCGCCCACCCATCCGACTAGTAGCACGCCCCAAGGAGCTGTGTATGTTCCTTTGGAAATTCAGCGCTATCCTATCTGCACATCGGCAGGCAGCAGGCAATAAAACGCTGTCAATTAGATAAAAATGTCACACAACAAACCGCACCAAGCCGAGGCCCGATGAATTTATTGGACGAACAGGTAAACGTGCCTGCTCTGCCCGACTGCCTGCTATCGATGACTCCGATGGCCCCTAACCAACCATGAATGTCCACCGATGTCCTGTGCAATTTACGAGCCGGTTGCGGCCACGACAGTTGTGCAAGTGACGCCCTCGGTTACACCTGCAATGCAATGTACAGCGAAAGATCGATCGCATCCCCTAGATGCGCATCTCTCTCTCTGGGCTGGCTCGTTGTAAACTTTATGCTTATCGGCATTAGCTGATGTCCAGGCATCCGCCAACCGACTAAACTCTTGCATCGATCGATTTGAAATTTACATTTACATTGCCCCTCCAGTACACGTGCTGGTCTCCAGTTTGGGGCAGAGCAGAAAGAGTTAACACAGTTCTCTTCATTTTTTTGTGTTGTGCGGTTGGGCGCCTTGCGTGCCTGTCAGTTATCGAGTGGACGCTTGATGCCTCCTCGTAGCTGCTTGATATGAGCCGAGCAGGACCCATATACCTCCAGACTAAATGCCTCGGCATTCCCAGGCCTCATCATTGGCATCATTATCATGATAACGGGCCGTTCCTTTCATGTCAATGTACATAAATGCAACTTGTGCAGGGAAACAGTGCTGCGGCTGAGACTGAGGCTGAAGCTGATGTGGAGCAGCTTCCAGAAAGCGCATGACAAAAGCAATTGAAGCCATCGGAGTGCTGTAATATGGAAGCATTAATGCCCTAACCACGAATTAAGCAGACAAATGGAAAGATTTATCTCTAGATGAATCTATTAGTATCGCAGGATGTCCGGCATTCAAGTTTAAATTTGTGAGAGCTCAAAGGAAACGAATTAAGCAGTCATATTTAAGCAATATCGCTATATCTTATATCTAATTTAAGTTTACTTTTGGTCATATTGTATATTTTCCCTTGCCAAACATAATGGTCTATGGAGTCCTACCGCATCGTCTTGTACCCTTTTCAGAGACCTTTCATTTGACATGCGGAACGTGTAGGCGCTGAAGAAGCAACCAAGAAGAAAAGTAGGCGCACGTCAACGACTCCCATTAGCAAGTCGCTCTGGGCCGTGAAAGTGTTGCTCCAGCTTCAGATTCTGCCCCATCTCCAGCTCCAGCTCCAGCTCCAACTGCTTCTGCGGCCCAATTCTTTTTTTCGACTGAAATTGAAAAATTTGTATGTTACTTATTTTATTAGCATTTAACACACCTCCGACCCATAAGAACGAAAGCAAAAGCGAAAGGAGCTGCACTTGGGCCCTTGGACATGCGATGATGCGTGGCGTGCCATCTTCAGATCTTCAGCAGCACTCCAGCTCCTCCTCCTTTCTCTCGATGTGGGTGGCCGTCGGCCGCAATGCAAAACGGGATTCGTGTGCGGCATTTTGGCAATTGTCAAATTGAAAATTCATTAAAGGCAAATTAAATATGTAAATGCCAGAGCCCAAGTCGAGGAGCGACAGGCGACAGCCTGGTCAACGTTCATGACCATTGTTCCCCCACTCGACTCGCCGGTATGGATGAGCCCCAAACTGTTTGACTTGGCTATGCAAATATTGACCACACATTCCCCCAGGGGGCAGGAGCATTCCATGGGCGCAGAGCCATTGAAAAAATTGAAAAATATCATATGTACATATGCTCCAACGGCAGCGATAAAAAGTCAAGTGGAAATCAAAGCAAATACGAAGGCTTCAAATGGGAGCAAATACTGGATACTGGATACTGGGTACTGGATACAATTCCATTGGATGGGGGTTCATAGCCATCCATCAATCCATCGCACAGGACACGGACCTGTTCGAAAAATTGTTAAACAAATATCGCATAAATTGCACATTGTTCGAAGGAGTGGAGTGCACGGAGTAGCCGGCAAATTGCTGATGGCATGGGTTAATTCCCATGAAAATTAAAACTAGATTATACACACGTTGATGCCCATGAGCATGGGCTGTCCTTTGCACCAGGACTCTTGCAGCGCCCACTGTGTCATTGTTTGGGCACGCCCATGCCCATGGGCCAGTTCTGCTCGTCTTGGGCCGCCTGTTGTGCCCTACGCTTTGTTATAGATTGCATACACTGATGGTTATCGTCTAGAGTCGGGGCTCAGTGCAGATCTGTTTAGATTGGATCTCTAAGACCGTAGTCGGGCAGTTTTTGTCGCACGGCAACCGACTTTGATGCCGCAATTTGGAATCGGATTCAGTTGCTAGGGTCTTGTTTTGCCAACACTCGAACCGATCACAATCTGAGGTGATCTTTGGCAACTGCTTGGCGCCAGTCCTTCCCCCTGCTCTCCTTCTGGAATGATCATTCAGATTTGACTAATTCGATGGCATTAATCTTGCAATCAAGAATTAATTTCATGCTGAAGAATAGGACTCATTTTTCGCTTCCTTATTGGTTGGTTCCACCCTCGTTTCCGAGTCGGAAGTGAGACTCATAATCGACGGACAAATTGTGATGGCAATTGGACAAGGGTGTTCGGGATTGGGTCCCACGTTAATTCAAATTTGAAACACTGCGAGATTGGAAACAAAAGAAAACAGATGAAAACTACGCAATCACTTGAGAAAAATCAAAAAGGCTCTAAAGGACCTCGCTGGAGTCTCTCGCTCGGTCTTAGCCTTAACCATAACAGGTGGCACGGAAGCCGCACAAAATAAAAATGATTAAAGCAATAAAAAATAAAAAGAAACAGAAACGAAAACGAAAATGAAACCCCGCCACACACTCGCACACAAAAGACGGAAAAAAGGCCACGCCACGCAAGAAATAACAACAATTTTTAATAAGATTTTGAAAATTTTGAAACAACATTGAGAGAGAGAGCGGACTAGAAGAGAGATGGGATGCTGCCCCCTGCTCCCTCCCTGCTGTTGCTTAACTTCCGATTTCGATTGCCGATCCGATCCTTGGGCGTCTACCAGCAGATCGGAGCGTAGCGTAGAGCGTAGCGTGGAGGAGCGTCTACCAGAAGTGTGAGAACATTTTGCGGAAGGATGTGGCTAGAATGAAAAATGATTGTGAAACGCGAAGCAAGGGTTCACGGCACCACGTGGTCAAGATTCACTTTCGAGTGACTCACTCCTTCAGCCCCTGCAATGGGTATGGGTATGGGTATGGGTATGGGCATGGGCATGGAATCTCTTGAATGGCATTGAAATTACCAAGGAATTCTCGTCGTTGCGTAATTGAGCATCTAATTTGCGGCGGCAGGCGGCAGGCAAAGCAACAATTGCTGGAACCCCTCTCTCGCTACAAACCGAGATCCAGCGATCACGATCCCTCGCTCTAGATGCACTTCATGAATGAGACCACAATGGGCCATGTCTGGGTTTTACTGGGCCTGGAAAGTGTTTTCCCCGGAACCCTGAAGTGTGCCCCATCTCCCAACGCCCATTCACTTGGTCGCGGCAGCGGCCACTCGAGCGCGAAACAATTAACAAGTTTTCGGCCTTTTATAGGAGCAGAGTACAACAATTGCTATATTGTTGCACTTAAGATTTGTTCAGTGAGAGAGTGTGTGTGCTGCTCTGCAAATTCCTTTGAACTCACCCTCTGAGAATGCGACTGACCTTAGCAGAGGAGGGAGAGAAGGGTGAGGCCCAGGACCATAACAGAAACAGAGGCCAGAGGCCAGAGCTTCGCTGAAAGAAAACGAAAATGTATAATAATGAGCCTGCAGCGCATATAAAATGTAAACTAAAGATACTATTTATATGCATTATTTCGGCTGAAAAGGAAGTAAGAAATTACATTTAATTAGGCGAAGCAACAAAATTCGCGTACCGTACGCCAGCGAGATCAGATCGAAGCGGTGTCTGGCAATGGAGTTGGATCATCAGGAGCGGGAGCGGGATCGGGAGCATCTCCAGTCAGAAGTCAGACCGATTACCACCGAAAACGAAAACTGTTCCCTCCACAGTCCAGTGCAGTCCAGTCCAGTCCAGGAGTCTGAAGCCGATGCCTCTGGGTGAAATTCGCACGTTTAACCTTTAGGCAAACAAAAATTAACAGAACACAGAAAAACAGAAACAAAAAAAAAACAGCAAGAGAGGCACCGAGGCACAGGCACAACGATCCAACAACGATCAGCAATCGAAAACTGCGAACCTGTTGAACCCAAATGCAATTTTCATATCACTTTGATTGCTGCCCGGGATGACACGCGTGCGCCGGCTAGAGAGATGAGATAAGCTGCCGATGATCAGAGAGTGCCCTGGACAGACCCCAGAATGAAGATGAGCCAAAATTAGGGTAACAACCGCGACGCTTAACCCAAAGGGAACACAGCCACAAAAGGCAAAAACAAAAAACAAAAGCGAAACTTTCAAACGGTTTCAAGGATTTCGCTGAATGTCTGGACTGTTGTTTCTTCCTCCGTTCTTCTGGGTTTTGGTTTTGGTTTGGTTTTCTTTTTTTGGTTTTTTTTGGTGTTGAGGTCAGTTTATTATAATTCCCATTTCCCATAGGTGCCATTGGCAGTTTTGGCACCTCTCAACCGTCGTCTGTCTGTTGTATCTGTCTTTCTGACGGGGTACTAGCACTTGGCCCAAAGTCAAGTAGCACACATAACACTTGCTTTGGTCGTCGTCCCCTGCCTCCAGTCTGGGCTGGGGTCAGACGAGAAAGACAAAAGAAATCGAAATGAAATACAAACAAATCCCAAACGGTCGGTGTGAGAAATTACTTTCTAGGAAGGATACTCCAGGAGCAGCAGCATCAGCAACAGCAACAGCAGCAACATGAGACTGTCAACGAGGCTCGATCGTTGGTAATTGATATGTTTTGCCTTCGTTGGACGGCGCGCCGTAAGAAAAAGTGAAATGTAAATCGTAACTGATATCGATGGGCCGTTCGGGTAATGTAATTTCTCAACATCAGTTCATGAAATTGAAATTGAAAAATTGCTGATCTGATAAGTAGCCGTGTTACAGCGGCTACTGCTGTGCGTCGATCGCCCTCGAAAGGGGAGGGATGTGGGAAATGTTTTCTAATTTGAAAATCAAATTCCATTAAACAAGTGTGTTGGCTGCGCTGACAGTATTCTTGATCATGGAGGGAGGTCTCTCGTCTCTCGATGCTAAGGTGACAATTGCATTATATGAAAATTGATATTTTTCAACCGCAAGTGTCAATTGTTTCGAATGAATCTGAGGCTGGAGTGACCACACAGGAGTGCTGGCTAGAGCAGGTAGCCCTCTGAGCTGGCCCAAAAGCAGTTCCCAGCAAATTAAAGGAATGATCAATGATCTTTGCTTGTAAGGATCCTTTGATATTTGCAATTTGCAACAGGAAAAGGCGTGCTAGATAATTGGAACTAGATCAAATGTGTGAAAAAACTCAAGTACTTGGCAATTACGAGTCAGTAGTGCAATGTCTTATCCTTCACAGGAGGACTTCGGTGGGAACAAAGGCTCAAGTTCGATAAATGATCTTCAACTGAAAGAAGAAAGAACCAATCAAACTCATAATTAGCATAATTACAAACCAATAAGCCGACGGACGCCAGGACAAATCCCAAGATGGAGAAAGGTTTCGGAATCTCTGTCTGAGCGATGATGATCGCTCTATTTCGATTTCCAGGAATTTCCTCGCATTATTTGATAAATCGACCAGAAACTCGTGTCTGACTTAACGCCCTCATAGCAGAACAGAACAGAACAGAAGGGGTTAATTGGCCTGCGGACGAAAGGATAGCAGGATAATTTCTGTGGCTCCGTCCCATGGTCCTGTTCTATCACGTGTCTATAGAGGGCTATGGCTATTCAGTCGTGAGTCGTCGAGCGTACAACTTTAATTGCCCCAATTCAGAAGGGGATGCGTTGGCGTTGGCTTTGGCTCGCTCTTGACCACAATCCTTCGCTTGTTTGCACTGCATTCACATATAGAATTCATATACCGATTGGATGCCGAGGCACACAAATATAAACAATAATCAATCTCTTCGAGGGTTGGGCAAACAGAACACACACAAATAACACACAAAGAACCAAGGCAAGGACATGCTGATGAGAAACTCTAGAGCGAGCGAGCGGATTTGAAGGCGTTTTTGAATTGATTATTCCTTTGGGTTTAGGGGCCACAATAGAATTGAAATGTGAAAGGAGCTCTCTAATTTAATACATATTTATGAGGAAAATAGATCAATGCCATCTCGATGATCAATGCCATCCAAGGAGGAGTAGCGCTTCCACTCCGCTGCTGCTGTTCGCTGAAGCAGCGAGCCCACTTCTCTCATTAACTGTTTTCAGCATTTTTTACCTCTTGACCACAAGTTAATTTTTAAACGCTTCATTAACTTTTTGGCCACACGCGTACCAAACTTTTTTTCTTCCAGTTTTCTTTCCTTTTTCGGGACTCGGGCTCGTCTGACGCGCGTCTGCCTGCCATGGAGGTCGTCTTATGGCCTGTTCTTGTCTCGTCACGTTAGCTGCTTAATTGCTCGACTTGCGGACCTTGGTCTAAACACCTCGATCTCCACCTCACCTGCTCCAGGGCCAGGGGGAAAGAAGCTTCAGCACCACCAAGCCAAAACGGAGCGAACGCTTTTTACTTCCGATTTTTTTTTATGGTTTGCATCAATATTTTTGGAAATGCAGTGCCAGGCGACAGCTGGCACACGCTTTTTTCGGATGATTTGGAATCCATACGAGTACAAGACAAGCAGCAAGACAACACGCAGCGTGTGTGGCATATTTTTTGTGGACAACGTGGGTGTAGCAAATAGAAATACGAGTGAAAGTCCTGCCAGATGGTGCTGGGAGAGATGCAAGAGCAAGTGTCAAAGCTGAGTCAATTATTAATGTTAAGATTAATCCATTTAAATTACGATTAGAAGGGAAAATAATAAACCATCACATAAATAGACAGAATACATTACAGTAGGGGTATAATTGATTTGTCGTGAAAGTATAGGTGTGTAACACTCAAAAGTATATATATTCAATGGCCGAGCCGATATAGCCATGGCTGTCTGTCCGTCTCAAAGACTATTAGAGCTTTGGAAACCAAATTTTTGCATCCAGACTGCTGTAATATCACACTTTTACAAGTTTATTTCAAAACAAAAATTTGTGGCATCCACAGTTTTGAAGATACGAAAAAACTAAAGTGAGAAAATATCTACCAGATTGCCGATCAGATGGGTCAGATCGGAATATTATTATAGCCAGAAAGAACAAACGAAATTTCAGTGGCTACGCAATCTCTTCCAGTCTCTTACTCACTTACTCAAAAATAAAAGTCAAATTCAATAGACCAAGTGGTGTAGGATCCTTAAAATTCGCCCTTGAAGGCCTACGTATCAAATGAAAGGTATTGAATCATAGATCAGGAATATTTTGATTGATATATTTTGATATAACCTCGTCCAGTTGAAGTGTATGTTAGTTAGAGTATTGATTGAGTGGAAAACTCAAAGAATTTTTAATTTGACTGTCGTTTTTGCCGACTTTTGAAACCAACACCGCGCGCCAAACTCCAATCGAATATGCACCGATAGTAATCGACAAATAGTCCCTGGGAACTTCCTTTCGCAACAAATTTCCCTTTAACCTTTTTAAACCTTTTTTTAGACTAATTCCAACAAATGCAAGTGTTTAAAGTAACCAGTCAAGTGGAAAATAGATTCATTAATTGGGTAAAATTATTTAGGCAGGGCTGAGAGATCAATCTTGCTAGTAATATTCGGCGGAATATCAAAAACGAGGAATATGTAAAATTGAACTTGAATTCGTCAGTTTTTAAGGTATATTTTTAAAATGAGGCGGTATATTTCGGTGCCGTTCTGAGGGTCATACTGTAGAAATACTGGTTTTCGCCGCGCTCCCATGGTATTTTTGTAAATTTCATCAATCTATTAATTTAATTTTGAATTTTATATAGAAATCCAATAAAAGCAAGTATTTCGAATAAGCCAATCATGTATAGAATTGATTCATCAATCGTGCAGAGCTGAGTGGGCATGGCTAAATATTCCATATAGATAGTAATATTCAACGGAACAAAGAATATGAGGAATTGGTCGTTTTTTTTAATTCGCCGCAGTTCGCCCCAGTTCGCTTTAGCAACAATGAGTCTCATTCCATACACAAATGTTGCGCATTCCATACACAAAAGTTGCAGCAACATTTACTTGAAACCCGTATTGTAGTCGAAATAAAATACTTACAAGCAATTTAAAGATGTTAGAAAATAGAAAAGGTATTCATCTATGGGATAAAACTAAGTGGGCAATGCTGAAAACTTTATATAGCTTGAAATATCCGGTTTTAGCAATACCCGGTTCGCAACAGATGAGTCCCATTCCATACACAAACATGTTGCTAATTCCATGCACACATACCCTGGGGAAAGGGATGATATATAATTGCGGAAATGTGTGTCATTCCAGGCTCTAATTAATGCAGAAACTAGATAGTCTCTGTTTTAAACGATATTTTGCAGCTCATCGTCTGTCTACAGAGACATAGAACTGGTACTGGGATCAGGATTTATATACAAACACCTAATCAAATGCATAAATAGACCAAAAAAATGCAATCTAAAACAAGGCCTTTATTAATTACATTTGAAAGCAGCTTGGAAAACAGTATCTTCATATAATATTCACGAAATAGGGTATACAAACGCTCATACCCTGGTTGACAACAAATGAGTCTGCAAATACCAGCAACATTGACGTCACAACCTGCGACTATTGAACAATTTTGTTGAAATCGTGTTTTTGTCAAAACAAAAACATGCAAGTACTTAAAAAACGTTAATCTTGATCAAAATTGTTTCAGCAATTATATAAAATTATCTGGGCAAAAATAAGAGATCTATATAGCTGGGAATATTCGACGGAAGATAGACTAACCAAGAATTAGTCGTCATAACCGGTTCAGAACAATGAGTCCCATTCCATGCACACATACCCTGGGGGAAATGGATGTTATAGAATTGTGAATATGTTTGTCATCCCAGGCAAAAACAATTTATTTCTAAAATATTTTAATATTATTCAATATTATTTATTATACTATTTTTAATATTTCAACGATATTTTGAAGCTTATTGTCTTCTTGTAGGGACCAAGAATAGGTATCAGGATCGAGATATATATACAAAACACTCATCACATACATGAATATGTCTAAAAAATGTCAATTTGAGAAAAGGTCTTTATTAGTTACGTTTTATCTTCATATCAATATTTATACTTTCATATAAAATTAACAAAATAGGGTACAGAAAGGCATATACTACGGCTTACACGCAATATAGCGACTCTTTTTTTGTTGAACTTTTTCGTTTAAACCTTTTTTACAATAAATACAATAAAAGCAAAGATTAAAAACTATCCAATCTTGTAGAAAATTTATTCATCAATGGGATAAAACTATGTGGGCATTGCTGAGAGATTTAGTTAGTCAGAATTATTCAATGGAATATCAAAATTGAGCAATTTCCTTTTTCGTTTGTTTTGATTGACCAATTTCGCTACTTGTTTTTTGTTTGACTTATTTCGCTAAAACCTCTTTTTACGCAAAATGCAATAAAAGCAAGTATTAAAAATACACCAGTTAAATAGAAAATTGATTCATCAATCGTATAAAATTATGATGGCATGGCTAAATGTTCTATATAGCTAGTAATATTCGACGGAATATCAAAAACGAGAAATATGTAAAATAGAACTTGAATTCGTCAGTATATTTACGGTATATTTTGAAAATGAGGCGGTATGTCGAACGGTATATCGGTTTTATCGATAAATCCGCGGTCACACTGGTCCTAACCCGGCGCCCGTACTTTTTTACAATTTTACAACAATTATCGGAATTAAAGAACCTTTTGGACCATTAAGTTAGTTTGACAGCATGCCAACCATTGGGGTAAAACGTGATCTGCTCTTCGAGGCGCTCGGCAAGAAGTACAGTGAGTTTGAACAGTCCACGTGTAATCACGTTTTCACTTGAAGAGAGATCTAATGTTTAACCCCTTCCGCAGCCGATGATGAATTTCAAGAGCTGTGCTTTTCCTTCGGCCTGGAGCTGGATGAAGTGGTAAGTGGAATAGCAATAATGCCGACATTGTAACAAATTGTATCATCCGATTAGACCACGGAGAAGCAAATGCTGACCAAAGAGCAGGGCGATGTGGCGGCAGCGGCGGATGCCAGCGAGGAAGTCATCTACAGGATAGATATTCCAGCCAATCGTTACGATTTGCTGTGTCTGGAGGGCCTAGTCACGGGTCTTTTGGTATTCCAGGGCAAGTAAGTAGCAGTATACTACAGCTGTAGTACAACCGTGGAATATATAAAATCACTATGTATTTGCAGAGTCAAGCCACCGAAGTTTGAGTTTGTAGCTCCTGCCCAGCGCCAGGTGCTGAAGATTGACCCTTCAACGGCACAGATTCGTCCACATGCTGTGGCCGCTGTGCTGCGCAACGTAACCTTCACGCAAGAGGCCTATACCAGCTTCATTGATCTGCAGGACAAGCTGCACCAAAACATATGCCGCAAACGAACCCTAGTGGCTATTGGCACTCACGATCTCGACACGATCAAGGGACCCTTTAGCTATGAAGCCCTGGCGCCGGAGCAAATCAAATTTGTGCCACTCAACCAAACGCAGGAGCTGAATGGAGCCCAGCTGATGGACTTTTATGCGACGCATGCCCAACTCAAGCAGTATCTGCCCATCATTCGCGATGCGCCAGTTTATCCGGTGATCTATGATGCCAATCGCGTGGTGCTCTCACTGCCGCCCATTATTAATGGCGATCATTCCAAGATCTCGTTGAACACCAAGAATGTATTCATCGAATGCACAGCCACGGATCTGACCAAAGCAAAGGTGGTGCTGGACACCATTGTCTGCCTCTTTTCTGAGCATTGTGCCAAGAAATTCACGGTAGAGCCATGCGATGTGGTGCAGCCCGACGGCAGCATTGTCTCCTACCCAGAGCTTGCCGTGCGAGAGGAGCGGATTTCGGTGAAGCGTGCCAATGCCTACATTGGCATCGATGAGCCCGCTTCCAATCTGGCGGATATGCTGACCAGAATGTACTTAGAGGCACGGGTCGATGGGGAGTCGCTTGTTGTCAAGATTCCACCCACTCGACACGATGTTATCCATGCCTGCGACGTCTATGAGGATATTGCCATTGCCTTTGGCTACAACAACATCAAGAAATCCCTTCCAGCCTTCATGCAGATAGCCAAACAGTTTCCACTCAACAAGCTCACCGAACAACTGCGCGAACAGGTGGCCCAGGCTGGATTTACCGAGGCGTTGACCTTCACGCTATGCTCTCGGGGGGACATCGGACGCAAGCTAAACAAGTCCATTGAAGCCCTCCCAGCCGTACACATTGGCAATCCCAAGACACTGGAGTTTCAGGTTGTGCGAACCACCCTGCTGCCAGGTCTCCTCAAGACATTGGTGGCCAATCGCAAGATGCCGCTGCCCCTGAAGCTCTTCGAGATTAGCGACGCTGTTGTAGCCGATGAGAAGACGGAGGTTGGTGCCCGCAACGAGCGTCGATTGTGTGCTGTGAACTGCAACAAAACCGCCGGTTTTGAGGTGGTTCATGGTCTCTTGGATCGTGTCATGCAACTGCTCTCTGTGCCCTGGAAGACGGCCAGTGTCGACAAGGGCTACTACCTGGAATCGACGGAAGGTGAGCAAGAGATCAACAACTAGAGGAAAATGATTTACATTTCTTGTTTGTTTCCCTTTTTGCAGATGCCAGCTATTTCCCTGGTCGTTGCGCCAATGTGATGTACGACAAAGTGGTCATCGGCAAGATTGGAGTTCTCCATCCCACAGTGCTGCATGCTTTCGACTTAACGACACCTTGTTCGGTTGTAGAGTTCACCATTGAACCTTTTGTCTGAATTTCCTTATACCCATTGTCTAAACAATGATTTACCCGTATAAAATGTTAAACATTTTGTAAAAGTTCACAAATAAATTATCGAAAAATATGAAACTATGAAAGGATGTGTCGAAATGGAGTCCAAAGAATTTACGAATTAGCTCAAAGATTTAAAGGTTTGATTTTTAGGAAAGGACCATTACGTTGATGATTACTGAGATATTTAAAAAGATAAAGCTAGAAATAACTTCTCTAATAAATTTCGACCATCATCCTAAGAAGTGATGCAGAATATTAAAAACAACCAATCGTTTTTGTTTTTATTTATGCTGTTTAATGTTCTCTTTTATATTTTTCCTTCAATACAATAATAATAATTATAAGAGTAATAATAATAATCCGTAGTATACTCATATAGTATGGGTGTATTTAATATATGTAGGGTTTTGTTTCTTTTTGTTTTTTGTTTCCTTCAGTGTTTTTTTTTCGGTTTTGCTTTTGCTTTGTTTTGCATACTTCTCTCATATTTGAAGTATATTTATATTATTTTTTAAATTAATAAATCTATTTGAATTCAATTTCTTTCGCTTGAAAAAAATTCTACATTTATTCTTTACTTGTATTCTCTCGCATTGTTTTTTTTTGCGGTTTCTCTCAAGTTGAGGTTGCATCAATATCATCATCGGATGACATTTAAACGGCTGCATGCATATGGTGCTCCTTCAGCTATTTTTTGTTTCTCTTATATTTTGTGTGTTGAATCCTGCTTTTTTTGGGGGCATATATATGTGGTATATGTTGTAAATATATATATATATTTGTTGTATAGCATTTGCGGCTATTTATTTCTCGTATTCGGTTGTATCAAATAACTTAAACGAACGATTTCCATTCTCATTACATTATTTTGCTTGCAGCTAAAACATTGTTTGAAACAAACAAACAAAAAATACGACAAAAAGTGTAGTTTCATGCTCACTTATATTATCCTTTTTTATTCTTCATTCAATTTTTATCATCGTTTTTAAAGTTATATATCGGATCAGTGTGTATTTGTGTGTGTGTGTTTGTGTGTATATATCCATGCGTGGAGGGATTGTTCATGTAACGATCCTCTTCAAAGCATTTGCATTCCGACTCCTTTCCCTAGAAGAATTGTACAAGGAAATTGCCTGCCCGCCCACACATTTCCCAGTGGATGATGCCATCCCGGATCATCCAGGGGAGCGAGGAAAGTAAATTGTTCTTCATCAAGTGTTTTTACATCATTTTTTTCAGTTTCTGTTTTGCTTTCTTTGAAATAAAAATGTTTATGTTTTGTTTTGTGTATTTCGTATGCTATTCGCTAGTGTATATATATATGTATGTATATATAGTATGTACGTCTATGAGCAGTGTTGGAAAAGCATCAAAGATGGCAAGCAAGCGCCGTTACATCGTTTTATCTCGATTTTAGTTTTCTTTTCGTAAATGGAATATTAAATGTTTTCTTTTCTTTTCATTTGTGTTCTCTTACTTAAGTTATTTAAGCAATTTCAATTTCTACTAGCTACATTTTTAGGTGTGTGTTCTTTTGGGATGGTAGTGGTAGTGGTGGTGGTGGTGGCGGTGTCTCGAGCTCAAAACCGACCAAGAAATCATTGATAAACACATAACTGATAAAACCTAACCACAAATCGTTTTTCTGGTTTTTATCTGGAATACTACGAGGAGAGAACACTCCACTCCATGCAGCATTTATGCATCATTTCAAGTATCATTCAAATATAGTATCTGTATATCTGTAACTGTTAGTTAGTGTGTAGTTAATGGTATGTATATGTGGTAAGTAGAAAGTTAAGTAATTTCCATCTTTCGTTTCCGTTTCAGTGTTGTTTTCGTGTTCCGTTATTCAGTTTCCGTTTTCGCTTCGTTTCGTTTGCTTCTTTTAAATGAAGGAGGTTCTTTGAGTGTGTTTTATGGGTGGAGAGAATGTTTGGGGAGATAGAAAAGTGCGCGCCTAAAATGTACAAATTTCGGCATTCATTTGTTGCTTTTATTAATGTTATTAAATATGCATAGATAGATGTATTTATGTATAAGTGTAATATATGTTGTGTGTGTGTGTGTGCTTTAGCTGGCGCTAAAAAAATTCACTTAAATCTTTCATTCATAAGACCGACTTTTCTAAGATAAGCTTAAAATTAAATTGTGGTTTTTGTATGTTTTGGATGTGGGTATGTGTGTTTGAAGCTTTCCAAATATCTTTCTTTCTGGTTTTTTGCGTTTTTGTGTGTGTATTTTCATCATACAAAATGATATAGCCATGGGCTGGGGTTCCGCTAAGCTGTAGGCTAACTTCATGCTTTGTTTCAAAAATGATCAAAATAGCTCGTAAATTAAAAAAATAAATAAAGTATATTGCGCCCATTTTGGGTGCCTTTTTTTGAATAGTATTTTCCTTCTTTTTCATTTATGCACAACGTTTTGTTTTTCTATTTTCTATCTTCTATCTCCTTTTTTCTGCCTGATGATCGTATTACCAAATTGTAGATAACCTGCGAATTTTAATAGTGGCCGGAAGGAAGAAGTAAAAAGAATAATTTGAAATCAAAAACAAATAATAATTAACAAAGCCAAGTTTCAGATCTCGAGTCTTCGTTTGAGTTCTTTGATTGAATTAGGACGTTGTATGATTGATCCGTTGACTGAATGAAGATTTGAAGCAGTGGATCCGCGTGTGGGAAACGTTGGAAATTCAATTTAATATTATCTTGCTTTGCATTTGTTTGAAATATCAGGTAGATGCTGCTGCTCCTGCTGCTACACTGTTGCTGCTGTTGTTACTGTTGTTTCATCCTTTCAATTTTAGGATTGGTTCTCACTCATAGCTGTTCGATTCATTTGGTTGAACGACAGATATCGAAGAGATCCTCCTGCTGAAGATCCCCCAGACATCAGTTCGACCAATTGGTGGTGTAGTTAGTCCAGGGCATCTGTTGGAAATGTTCGATAAGTCTCCTTCCTTTAAGAGAGGATTATCCGCATTGTCACTTACATGTTTATCGTGGTGATCCCACACTTCCATCTTGTCGGGCATGTGAGCCGCAATATCAGCAGCTCCAGGGGCCCCAGCAAAATGCTGGAAGCCATAGGATTGCATCAAGTTGATATGGTGCTGCTGCTGCTGTTGACCCATATTCGGTGGTGCCTGCATGTTGTGGTAATCCATGGGCATCTTTATATAAAAGAAAACCGTCATTAGGGGGATGCCTAGGACCCCAATTTCATCCAACAACTTACATTCATCGGCTCGTGCTGCTGCTGCTGCGGATATGGTCCATTGTTGTAGGGCCTGTATTGCTGCTGCTGCTGTTGTTGTTGCTGCTGCTGTTGTTGTTGCTGCTGCTGCTGTTGCTTCAACCAATTGGGCGGCTGCTGCTGCGATTGGGGTGGAGGCGGCTGCTGTAGACCCGGCGGCTGAGCCTTGGGCTCGTGCGCCCACGGCGGCAGTACATCGTCCATGCTCAGTGCAGAGGCGGCTACATTGAAGTTGTTGAACTTCCAGGAGGCAGCCCGCTCGGTGCCGATTGGTCGCGGCATCTTGCGTATGTCATCGTGGTTGGGTGACATGGCAGAGGGCGAGCCCAGTCCAGCCATGACTCCTCCGTTCTCCAGATGCAGCATATCGCGTCCGGAATACGAGGGATAGTCCAGAGCCCCGCCATACCAGCGCTGTGGCGCAGCGGTGGCCGACGGTCCGCCGGGCTGGCGTGCCGCTCCCGGTGGCTGCCGGATCTGGTTGCCGAACATGTTCGACTGCTGGCCAGCACCTTGATTGATTGGTGGCTGATTCATGCCTCCACCGCCGACGCTGGGTGACTGCTGCTGCTGCTGCTTATTGCCCTGTGTGAAGACGGAGGCGCGTGGATTAAGCCGCAGCATGTTGTTGCTGTCCACAATGTAGTGCGACGCCGAGGGATCCATGGGATAGTTGAGCGGCTGCTGCTGTTGCTGTTGTTGTTGCTGCTGCTGCTGCTGCGACGCACCCACCTTGTCGTAGATAAGTCTCTGCAGATTCTGCTGCTGGCGATCGATCATGGCTGCAGCGGCCGCAGCTGCAGCGGCTGCTGCTGCACTGCTTCCACCAGCATTCGAGCCAATGGCCCCGAAATTGATTCCACTCGTAGCGGGCGGCGCTTCCGGTGCAGAGATCTGCATGGGGACGTGTCTCTGGATGGGAACCGTGCCCGGCGGCGGCTTGATTACTCCCGGTGAGTGCGCGGCACCAGCTGCCGCCTCGCCATTAATCGAGGGTCCAACGCTCGTGGGATTTCCCTCGCCGGCTGTCACCAACGGCGACCTGGCTGGCGCTGTTGATGGCGCTCCACTGGTGATTATGTTTAATGCCTGCTGCACACTCTGCTGCTGTTGCTGTTGTTGCTGCTGCTGATTGTTGTTCTGTCCTTGTCCGGGCTGTGCCTGTGGCTGTTGCTGTTGCTGGACCACATTGCCCACCGGTGGCGAGGTCGAATGATTCGACGAGGCCTTGGAGCTGCCGACGGGAGAGCTCAGTATATTCCTGTTGTAGCCAGGCGCCTTGGAGGCATCAGCCTGCGGCAGGCCATCCCCCACAGCGCCACCGGCTGTTCCTTGATCTAGTTTCCCCCATTGGGAGGTCTGGTAGTCGCTGAACAAAGAATAGGCACTCGAGAGCTTGGCAGCCAGCTGTGCACTGAAGCTATCGCTTGCTGTGTTGGCGGCCATCAGATCGGCCATCAGCATGTTGGTGTTGATCACCAGATTCTGTTGGGATGCTGCCGCCTGTGCCTGTTGCTGTTGTGGTGACTGCTGCTGCTGCCCCTGCTGCTGTGGGTGTTGCTGTAGCAGTCCAGGACCTGCAGAAGGCTGAGGTGCTGTTGCCTGGGATTGCTGCTGCTGCTGTTGTTGCTGCTGCTGTGTGGGGGAGCCGATTCTCTTGTTTGGCGGGGCAATGGGTTTCACATTGCTGCTGGTGCTGGTGCTGCTGCTGTTGGCTGTGGTTCCAACCGTTCCAGCGGCCGCCACTGCCGCGGCGGCATTCACCGCCGCCACATCTGCCACGTTGAAGGTGCCAATTGGTCCAGCCAATATGTTGCTGGTTGCGGCGCTTCCCAGCTGCGAAACGTTTGCTCCTGTGGCGCCGGTTACGGGTTTTCCACGACCAAAGGGTGCCACCACACCACTGCTACGTCCGCCAGTGGATGCAATGACCGAACCCGCTGCAGCCGACGCTCCAGTGTCCACCTTCTTGGGTGATGAATGAGCGGCAATGGCCGCTGCCTTGGCAAAGTTTTGGGCCGTCAGCGTGGACGACGGCTTGCCCGCAGCAGCAGAGGTAGCTCCAGAGGAGCTGCTGCTGTTTTTCTGTGTGCCTGGCAGCGATTTGGCCGAGGAGCTCTCCTTGCTGCTCTTTAAGAGAACACCATTGGAGGAGGTACCTCCTCCTCCTCCCCGACTGGAGGTCGCCTGCTGTCCCGCATATCCGCCCCGGCCGTTCTGTCCGCGAGAGCCAGAGGTCGAGAGCGAGGTGGAAGCCTTGCTGCCGCCGCCATTCGCTTTGGCGGATGACGAGACCCGTCCACTTTGTGCCTTCGATGACGGCTGCTGTGGCTTGTGTGCATTGCTGTAGGCGGCGCCCGTCGCTGTGGTGGAGCTGGCCGATGAGCTGGACGACGTGGATGTGGTGGATGCCGCCGAGGAGAAGGTACTGGCCGAGGGGGCTGCCGAAACACCGGCAGCCGTACGATTATCCCAAGTGCCGACTGTCATGGGGGCTGCTGCTGCCGCGCCTGCGGAGGCGGCCGCCTTGATGCTGCTGTTGATGCGCGGCAACATTTGCAGGATGTCCACATCGGGATCCTTGATCAGGGCCAGGATGAGCATGTGCGCCTGCTTTGTGGCATCCGTCAATCCCTTGATCGTAATGCATCGCTCCGACTGGTTCTTCCCCTGCTTCTCCACCTCGATATGGGCCCCGGTGGTGGCGCGTATGGCATTGATGTTGCTTCCGCCGCGGCCAATCACACGGGAAATGGCATTGACCGGCACCTGCACCTTCTTGCAGGTCATCTCGGGGGCTATCGATGTCGTTATGGTTGTCAGGGAGCCTACACTTGTCGAGCTGTTGGCCAGATGCAGATGATGGGCACCACCATGCAGGCTGGTGGCCGAACTGGCGGCCGTCACCGTCACTGGGGCACCACCACCACCTCCTGCCACCTGCTGTGTGCTGCTCTTGCGGACCACTTCCTTCCAGCCGTCGACTTCGCTGCGCTTTACGCTGGGGTTCAGGCTGGCACCGACACTATATGTCAATGGCTTTGTGGCACTCTCTTTGCGGTTGCTGCTCGCTATATTGGTGGATGATTCGCTGCTCTGCAGTTTGGGGGCAGCGGCGCTGCTTGTGGATTGCTGTTGCTTTGTTGCCGTCTGTTGGGCCGTTGACTCCTTGGGCGCGAGGTTCTCCTTCTCGCGCTTGTTGTTAGCGGAGGAACTGCTGTTGCTGCTGGTCTCCTTCTTCTTCAGGGGAAGCTCCTCTTTCTTGGAAACCTCCACCTGACGCTTCACTGGAGCTGCTTGGACTGGCGTAGCCTGGGCCGGAGTCTGAGTTTGAACCTGTACCGGAGTAGGCGGCAGCCTAACACTCTCGATGATCGGATGTTTCTTCAAGAGGCTGCTCTTGAATACGGTTGCGGGTGCTGCTGCTGCTGCCGATGCAGGTGTGGCAGAGGCAGGAGGCGCGGCGGTCAGAGAAGTAGCTGCAGCAGCTGGAGCTGTGGCTGTGGCAGGCGTTGATGATTCAACAGCCGACGCCGACGCCGACACTGTAGTGCTCTTGCTCTTTGGCTGCTTCTTGCTTTTCTTCACCAGTTGGCTGTTGCTGGCTTCGGCCTTAGATGCTGCTGCTGTTTGACCGGCCGTGGTTGTTCTGGTGGCCGTGGTCTTGGTGTCGCCGCTCGAACATGATCCCTGATCAATGCCAGAGTCACCCTCCTCACGTGCCCCTGAGCCACCGCCGGCTCCTGTCCGTTCGGCTCCGACCTCTTCATCGTCGTCATCCTTGTCGGAATCATCATCCTTGTCACTGGCATCATCGTCATCGCCCTGCTGGTCACCGCCACCACCGCGACCGCCCTGCTGCTGTCGGCGCTTCTCCTCCTTCTTCTCCATCTTCTTTTTCTTCTTGCGCTCGCGCCGCCGGGCGGCGGCTGCCTTGCGGCTCTCCTCGCGGGTGCGCTCCAGATCGAGTTCTTCGAGCAGAATCGAGGCATTCTTGTTGGCCTTGACGGCCTGGGCCTCCTTGGCACTGCGCAGGATCTTCATGCAGTCGTAGCACTTGTCGATCAGCTCCTTGTCACTGATGGTGCCAATGAAGCGTATCATCTCCTGGTCCGAGGGGAACTGCGACACATACTGCACCATCCATTTGACGATCTTGGTGTGGCCCTTGCGGAAGGCGGCCATCAGGCAGGACACCCTTCGGTTATCCTGCGAATCAATGTCCGCATTGTGATCGTACAAGAGCTCCACGACACTCAGGTGACCCCCGTGGGCAGCCAGCCATAGGGGGGAGTTACCCTTCTTGTTCTTCACCTCCACACTGGCCCCACGCGACAGCAGGAGCTCCACAAACTTCTGATGGCCCTTGTCGGCGGCGATGGTGAGGGCCGTGTCCCTGGACGTGGGCACCGGCGCTGCATTCACGTCCGCTCCCTTGTCGAGCAGCACGCGTCCCACCTCAATGTATCCACCGGAGGCGGCTTCCATCAGAGGCGTCAATCCGGTCTTTGCCCGATGCTCCACATTGGCCCGGCGATCGAGCAGCAGGCTGACGACCTCGTGCCGGCCCTGGAAGCAGGCCAGCGTTAGGGCCGTATTGCGATTTGTCTCGATTTGAGCATTTATATCGGAGCCCTGGTCGAGCAGCAGCTTAACCGCCGCCGTGTGGCCATTCATGGCGGCCAGCATGAGCGGGGAGATGCCCAGCTTGCTGCCGGTGCGCGAGTTGATCTCTGCCGCATTGTTGAGCAGCATCTTGATGATATTCACATATCCCCCGCTAGCTGCTAGACTGAGCGGCGTGTAATCGGAGACATTGCGATGCTCCTTGTTGGCCCCGACACTGAGCAGCAGTTCGACGACCTCGTACCGTCCGCCCGAGCAGGCGAGCGACAGCGGCGTGTCCTTGGTGCGCTCCGACTGGGCCTCCAGCTCGGCGCTATGCTTCAGCAGTATGTCCACGACCTTCTCGTGGCCAGCGGTGGCGGCCAAGATGAGCGGTGTGAATCCCTTCTTGTCCCGATGCTCGATATTCGCACCGCGATTGATCAACAGCTCGGCCAACTCCTCGTGACCGCCGGCACAGGCGAGTGTGAGGGCTGTGTCATGGTTCGACTCGGTCTCCGAATCAATCTCAATCGTTTTATCAACGCTCGCTGTGGCTGCAGCAGCCACAGCCAGTTGATTCTGCAGCTGCGCCTGCTGTTGGGCGGCCGCGGCCGCTGCTGTCGGTTGTTGATGCTGATTGGTATTCACTGTACGGAGATTATATTTCATATTAAGTAGCGGAAAAAAAAACCGAATCCGTGAAAAACCCACCTTGACTGCCTGCTGGCGTTTGACGGAAGGTTGAGCAGCGTCGATCCTTGCGCGATTGCTTGTCAATGGCCTTCTTTGCAATGCCTCCTGGCATCGACTTGCCTCCAGTGCTGGGTGTCGGTGTGGGCGTGGCCATGGGCCAAATGGAGAGCTCATTCTGCGGTTGTCCGGGCTGCAGTTGTTGTTGCTGTTGCTGTTGCTGCTGCTGCAGCTGTTGTTGCTGCTGGGGCGGTTGCAGGGCAAACTGGGCATACTGGCCAACGGCGGATTGGGGTACCATAACCGAGGCAGGATGCGTCTGCGTTCCAACCTTTCAACCAAGGAACATCAATGATAAGTATGGAAACGTAATTGGATCAATAGAAAGCGCTTACCTGATGCTGGACACAGGTGGGCGCCTGCATGTTCGGGGGCTGGTGCAGATGCACCTGCTCTTGCAAATTAAAGTGCTTCTGCTTGGGTGGCAGTGCCTGCTGGCCAGCCGGAGTTGTTGTCTGCCTCTGCAGCAGCAGTTCCTGGGCAACCTGCTCCAGTTCAGTCCGGGTGGGGGGACGCTGTCCGGCTGCCCGATGCTGCTGCTGTTGCTGCTGCTGGAAGAGATGCGCCTGCTGCTCGACATGCAACTGATGATCGCCAGCCTCCTGAGACATGTTTGGTGGCAACTGGAAGAGCAGCTGCACGGGCGGTGCATTCTTGTCGCCGCTCTCCACGTTGTAGACAAAGTTGGGGGCCGGTTGCTGCTGGTGCTGCTGCTGGGCAGCCACCGCCTTGATGATGCGCGCATTCGAGTACTGCTGCAGCTGTTGCTTCAGTTCGGGATCAGCCTCCAAGGCGAGCTGTTGCTGCTGGTGGAACTCCGCGGCGGCGGCCGGATGTAGCTGCTGCTGTTGCTGATCGTCCGTGGCAAAGGGTAGCAGGGACAAAGGAGTCTGCTGGTGTTGCTAACGATACCAGACACATATATAGATATCCTATCTGCATCGATATATAGCTAAGAGGAATGCTTACCTGCATGTGCATATGCTCCTCGGCCTCCAGTATATTCTGTTGCATTGGATAATCCAATACAACAAGATTCGCCTGACACTGTGCAGCAGCCGCATCCTGGGGCATTCCATCCCCAGAGCGTACCACACCCACAAGCTGACCATCCTGGCCCGTTGTCCACTTGCCCGACGACGACGACGGCCATTGGCCCGCGAATCTACCCTTGCACATCTGATTCAGGCTGAATTCGGCCAACTCGGGGTAGTTCAAGCTGCTGGCCAGCTCCTGTTCCGATTGCAAAATAGACTAAATCAAGTAACATTCAGTTGAAGGAGAGCTGCACACAAAAATCAACCCAAAATGTACCTGGAATAAGTCATCCATTTCCCCATCGTTGGCAAACTGCTCCAGACCCGAGTATAGATCACTGGCCACCCCAGCGCATCCTTCATCATCTGGAAAAAACATCACAAATTCTCATTAAATCGAGAACTAAAACTGAGAATCCTTTTTAACTACCGCAATGCTGCTGCTGGTCGCCATCTGCTCCATGCTGATGCTGATGGTGCAGCTGGTGATGGTGCTGTTGCTTCTGGTGCTGGTGGTGCTGATGCTGCTGGTGCTGCTGATGCTGGTGGGCTGCTGCGGCTGCCGCCCTGGCCTGTGCGGCTGCTGTGGCTGCTGCCAATTGCTGGTGCAGCAGACTGTTAAATGCCGCATTGTTGGCGGCGGCCGCCTTGAGATTGCTAATCTGTGGCAGGATATGGACCAGCTCCGAGTTGGTCATATCTTGACGGAAATCGCACAGCGTCTGGTGGAAGATCTCTGGTTTGGTTATAATCAGATTCTCCAGTCGTGTGGCCATTTTCCGTTGCTTTAGTGGCAATGAACCGGAGGAGGCAGCAGCGCCACCGCGGCTGCTCTTCGAATTGTTGTTGTTGTTGTTAATATTATTATTATTGATATTTCCAGTGTTTTCATTGACGGGCACATCCAGAAAGAACTCATCATCGTCTTTGTCCTCGTCCTCCTCATCGGCAGGGCCCTCATCATCATCAATATAATCAACATCGCCATCTGCATCCCCATCTGGATCCATATCCACATCATCATCAACATCATCATCATCTTCTTCGTCGTCGTCGTCGTAGGAGAGCTCAATCTCCCCGCTGTTGCTGTCCTCGGGCTCATCCTCGTCATCCTCCTCCTCATCGCCCTCCACCAAAATGATGCCATCCTCGCGCAACGCTTCAGCCAAATCCATCGGCTCTGGCGGCATCGTATTCTCATCGCCCATAGCATCGTCCTCATCACTGTATTGATCTGTACTGATGTCATCTTCATCCTTGTGTCCTGCTGCCACAGCAGCGGCCGCTGCTGCTGCTGAACAAAGTGTGGCTAGATTCTTCATTTCGGGACGCTGCGGGTCCTCGTCCTGGTGCTGATGATGATGGTGGTGGTGGTGGTGCTGCTGCTGCTCGGATGATGATTGCGGCGGCGACATGGTCGTCTCCTCCATCTCAGGCGGCGTTTCGGTGGGTGACTTTGGCTGATCGCCAAAGAAATTGTGCACTCCCACCATGTGCCAGCCGTCCTTGAAGAAGTTCAACGGTGGCGCAGTCATGGCCAATTCATTCCTGCCCCGCGATCCATTCACAGCTGTCTCCAGCAGACCACGAAAGTCCTCCATGGCTGTCTTTCGCTGCATGGCCACATCCATGGTTGCTCCTCCTGGATGCTGCTGCTGCTGCTGCTGAGTTGGTTGCTCCTGTTCGGAATAGTTGCCGCTGCCGTTGCCGTTGCCACCTCCTGTGGGCGAGGCCAGCGGTGAGGCCGGGGAATTGGTGTAGAGATTCGGATTAGTTGCGACGGCTGCTGCTGCAGCGGCTGCATTGTCCAAGACCCTACGCTGGTGATGCAACTGCAGATGTTGCTGCAAACGAGAAACAGTTGGATGTCAGAAATATTCGATCTCGACGAGATATTCCCCATTAGACGACAGCTCACCAAATTGTTGTAGATGGACACCATTTGATTCTGCTGGAGATTGGGGAGCGCATGCTGGGCTGCCACTGCTGCGGCGGCTGCTGCTGCGGCTGCTGCTGCCGCTGCGGCGGCTGCCTGCTTTCGGTTGTTCTTGTTGGTGGCCTTGACCTTTGGCCTATCGCTAATGGCTGTGCTCTGGAGAACATCCGAAATCTGTGTAATGGGTCCACCAGGTCGCTAAAAAAACGTCACAACAAAATGGTTAATCCTATAGTCCAGTAATCCGTAATTTTGTAGTCCTTACCGGTGGATATATGGGATGCGAACAGGATGTCACGCTACTGTTGTCCATTGCCGGCGTCTGCGTTGTCGTCTGTGCGGGCTGCTGCTGATTGTTTTCGGCTCCACCTTTGCAAACGGAAAAACCAAATGTCACGAATCCCCTAAAATCTTGCTAAATTGTGTGTGACATACCTTTCACAGGCAACTGTTCGTTGGTGTCACTACCGCCTTCTCCTGGAGGGAGCTCCCCCTTTTTGAGGTCCGGCATGAAGCCCCGTCGTCGCTGCAAACGTGGATCCTCGCCCGTGCATGAGAACTGCGGCTGCTGTGATTTGCCGTCTTCTCCCAGTGGCTGGGAGCGCACCTGCTCGTTCAGATGATCCAACGGACACTCGATGATGCCCAGCACTTCGTTCTTGAGCGGACGATTCCTGCCGGGCAGCGCCCCCTTCAACTTCGACTGGGCATGCAGTTGTAGCTGGTGCTGCTGCTGTTGCTGCTGTTGTTGCTGCTGTTCCCCGTGTTGCTGCTGCATATGCAGCACAGGTTGTTGGCAAATCGTGTGGAACAGCACAGGCGGCGCTGGCGGTGCCTTCTGTGGAGGCTGCAGCGAATTTATGTGCTCCATATCCAGATCGAAATGCTTGCACGGCACAAGCTGCTGATTCTGCCCTGCCGCTGGCTGCTGTTGCTGCTGCTGCTGTTGTTGCTGCTGCTCAAAGCCTGGCTGTAGATGAAATAGTCGCGATTTCGCAATGAGTCCCTCCTGTTGCTGGGCTCCCAGAGTAGTTAGATCAATACCACCGACGCCACCAGAGACCCCACCGTATTCCTCGGCTCCTGCTTCGCTTCCAGTGGCACTGGCAGCGGCTGCTGCCGTCAATTGCAGTTCGCCAGCGTCCAAAAAGTCGCCGGTGCCAAGGGCAACAATGTTCGAACCATTGCCGGTAGCATTGAACTGCTGCTGGTGGAATAGCTGCTGATTGGAGGCTCGAGCCGCCTCCGACAGCTCGTGGAGGCCGGGCGGGGCATTGAGCTGTTGTAGCTGGTGTTGCAGCTGCTGCTGGAGGATCTTCTGCTGCTGCAATCGCATCTGATTCGTGCCCGCAGCGGCGGCAGCTGCGGCGGCAGCGGCTGCAGCAGCGGCCGCGGCCTGGGCCTGGCCAGCGCTTGAGGCCGCCGCTAGCTCAGTGGGCGCGATGTTGGGATACCGGAAGAGCAGCTCCACGACACGCGTGTGCCCACCCTTGGAGGCCTCGATCAGCATGGTGCTGTTGTCCTTCAGCTTATGGAAGGGATCGGCATTGTTCTTGAGCAGCAGCTCCACCACCGACTGATGGCCGCCGGCACAGGCCAGCGAGAGCGGTGTGTGATCATTGCTGGTCGTCTGTTTGTTGACATTAGCGCCCTTCTGTATGAGGAACTTGACGGTGCAGAGATGACCCGCCCGGCAGGCCTTCATCAGGGGCGTCCGTCCGCCCTCGGACTCGTGCTCCAACTCGCCACCGTACGACAGGAGCACGCCGGCCGCATCGGTGTGTCCATTCTCGCAGGCATGAGTGAGCGCCGTGTCGCCCGTCTGCGTCTCGGCATGCACATTGGCCTTGTTCTTCAGCAGGAATCGCACCAGATCCGTGTGCCCCTCCTGTGAAGCCTCCATCAGGGGCGTTGATGCGCCCAGCTCCAGGTTGGCGCCTTCTTTGATGAGGAATGCCGCGACCTCGCTGAACCCTCCGCAACAGGCCAGAGTTAGAGCCGTTTCCTGTGTCTCCTCGGTGGTGGCATTGATATTCGCGCCCTTGCTAAGCAGCAGAGCAACCATTTCCTCATGCCCCTCCCGGGCCGCCTCCATAAGCGGCGTATAGCCCTCATCGTTAACCTCCTCAATGTTGGCCCCACGCTCTATCAACAGCGTGGCCAACTCCACATGACCGCCACAGGCGGCCAGTGTTAGGGGCGACTCAAACGAATCGGTTGGCATATTCACCTGGGCCCCAGAGTCGAGAAGCAGTCGCGCCACCTCAACATGGCCGTCCATCGATGCCTCCATCAGGGCTGTATGCATTTCATCGGTTTTATGCTCCTGATCGGCACCGGCTTGCAGCAGGAAACGCACCATATCCAGGTGGCCCTTGTAGCAGGCCAGGGTGAGGGCACTCTCCTTGAACTCGTTTGAGTGGGTGTTAATACCGGCTCCATGGTCCAGTAGCACCTACAGGGAGGATCAAGGGATAATATTTCGATTAGCACATGCAAACACGTGCAAGTTATTGCCACATCTTCGGACCACTTTTTGCATCAGATAAGATCAAAATAAATCACAGAGCAGACAAATCAGTAACTCGATTAATGTCTCTTCCTCTCAAATCTCGGATTATAATCACTTTAAATGTAATCGAAAAACTATATTTATGGCGATTGAACGACTCACCTTTGCTACTTCCACGTGGCCTGCTGATGCCGCTTCCATGAGCGGCGTATGTCCGTTTTCGTTCTGCTCCTCCACATTTGCGCCATGCTTCAAGAGTACCCTGACAACCTCCACCTGACCGCCTGCGCAAGCAAACATCAGTGGTGTATTTCCGGTGGCACAATGGGCGTTCACATCGGCGTTGTGGCTGAGCAGCAGGTTGACAATGTCCAAATGACCGGCTGAGGCGGCTTCCATTAGAGGTGTTGAGTCCTTTTGGCCTTTGTCCTCCACTTGCGCGGCGGACATAGCCAAAAGTACCTACAAGAAGACACATACACACATACGCATCATATACATGTTCGTTTCACTTCCACGGAATATGGTGGCGACGTTTGAATTGATTGATCTACTAAACAAATCTCGCGTTTCTATTAATTTGTGGCAGATAGTGTGGTTTGTTTGGGTTAGCAAAACGATGCAGTTTTTTTTTATTGTATTTTTCAATATGCAGAACAATTTTGGTTGCGTGCTAGCTTCTTCTTCGAGTAGGTATCGATAGAATCGACACGAGACGCGTCCCAGTGAAGCGTTGCCACACAGCGAAAAGAGTCGCGATGACAGACATTTTTCGGTGCAGTTGGTAGCCCTCCTACACACACAACTACAGTAATCAGCTGATTTCGCATTCTTCAATTTTGGGCCTTTTTTGTTAAATAATTCTGGCGGGTTGTACATACCTGTGCCAATTCATAGTAGCCCGCAGAGCAGGCCATTGATAGCAGGGACTCGCCGTCGTCGGTGGAGGCGGCAGCATCGTTAAGATTCACATTTCCCTTGCAAAGCAGTCGCTTCACCGTGTTCACGTCGTTGTCCGTGCAGGCGGCGACAAGGGAGCGGGAGAAACCACTGCTGCAACAACGGATACGGGAAGACAAGGAAAGCGGGTTAAGTACATTGTCCATGGCGTTAAGATTAACGATTAATTAAGATTAATTCATCAATTTACTAACTTCTTGTCGCGCGGGCTGTTGGCACATCGCATCTTGGTCAGCGCCTGCTTAGTCTCATCGATGGCGTGGGTGGCGTGTCGCAGGACGGGAGCTTTCTCATTGGCCGCAGCCTCGAGCAGGGCGGTGAGATTACTCGAGCGCTTGTTGTTCGCATCCAGGAGGAAGGGACTCACTTCTGGCGCATCCTCCTCCTCGTCTTCGTCATCGATTTCCTCATCATCTGCATCGTTATCTTGCAGGACATCTACAAAGAGGGGCCAAAGGGTAAAATTAAAGTAAAAGAGATGCAATATCTTTTGAAGTTAAGTACCAATCTCTTCCTCATCCTCCTCATCGTCTCCATCGGACTCCTCCGAATCCTCCGACTCTTCCTCCGTCTCATCCTCATCCTCGCGCACCTCTCCTTCGTGGGGGCAACTATCTGGATCAGACTCGGGTATATCATCCTAGAAACAAACGGCGAAAATATATTTGTTAAACGTTAATTCAATTCGATAAACGGACAGTAAACGTAACGGATTAGGCGGGAAAAGTCTAGAGCTGGGGGGTAAGGGGTTGGAGTTATATAAATACGATAGAAGTTTTATACATATTAATAAAGCTTTTTATTTGATCAGTAGAGCGCACATTCTTGTTGTCTAAGGCCAGAAAAAAAGTGGTGTTGGATTTATCTATGAGTGGAGGTGTTATAGGGGGTTAAGTACCGATTGAAATTAATATTGTGAAGCACCAATCGTTGGATTAGTAGAGAACTAATTTGAAATTTTAGAGACAATAGTTGGTCGTAGAGCGCTTCGATTTATGCGCGTATCTTTCTGGAGAGCAGGATCAAGACTCGGGATCGGGTGCGGGTTGTGGCAATTGTATATCGCGAAACTGAAACTTACCAGGAGATCTGGCCTTAAACACAAGAATGCCAATAGGATCTACAAATAAAGAGAAACGAAAGAAACGTACATAAATAATAAAAATTAACACGGTCTAAGGGGAGAAGCAGGGTAGGAAGCAAGCGGCGTGAAAAGACGGAGCAGAGTCCGGATGGAGGCGAAAAGTTCGGCACAGCTTAAATCGTGCAGCGGAATTTTTACGTGATTTAAAGATTGTAATAGAAAGTCCATTGTTGTTCTTGCACTCCGCCTCATCACTTTGGCAATATTGAGCAAAATTTTAGCCATCAAACTGGGTTTGTTATCGGATGGAAAGGCAAAAGGAACACAAATTTACTGAACTTTTGTATAATTATTTCGTTTAGCCGATAGTAACAAATGTGACAACAAATTCTTCGAATAACTGTAAGGGGAAAAACTATCGCAGCGGCGTTACCGGACCGCCAGACCGCAGAGGGCAGCATGTGCATGCCCAGATATATTTCAGTCGAGATATCGATAACCAGCAATGCGAAAAGTACTAGCAGGAAACAACAACAATCATTCCTTTATTGTTGTCTCTTTCTTGACTAGTTCTTGATGTTCTCCTCGTTTCCCCAGCTGGACCCCGACTTTCATGCTTACTATCAAATAACAAATTCCTAATACTTTTTCTTTGGAATTTGAAACAGAGGGGCCTGAGTCAGCTCCAAATGCAGCTTTTACATCGATTTAAATATTGCACGCACTCACGCACACACACACAGACACAAGGAGGGAGAGCCACGTATGGTCCACAAGTGTGTGTGCGGGTGTTACGCCCACGCCTTAAACTATTGAACTAAAATAAAGAATTCCCTAAATTTTCATATCGTTTTAACACGCGGCCAAGTTTTGGGCTATGCTCAACCTTTCATGAGTGAAGAGCAGATAAAAAGAACATAACCAAGTAGCGCAGCAGCCCCAGCGACGAAGAGAAAGACGAAACAGCAAAGCAAACAACAAAAATTCAACATCATGAACGAGTTCAACAGCAGCAGCCAGCCCGCAGACCGTTCGTTTGTTCTCGTTACATGGGCGTGTGTGTTGTGCGCCATGCACTGGTGTGTGTACCAGTGCCAGTGTGTGTGTGAAAAAGAAAATGAACCATCAAAATGTTTGCACGCCACACAAAATAATTTAAGAAACGAAAAAAAAGACGAATAAAACTTGTCTCCTAAAATGCCATTAAATAAATTTTTCGAAAATTCGCTAAAGTTCATTACTCTCTCTCTTTTTCGACATACGTTTTCTACCATCATTATTATTATTACTTTTATTTATTATTGTTATTTTTGAGTATTTGTCTCCTCGCACTTTTGCGCATTTTCTCTTCACACACGATTTCACCTCCGCTGCAACAACAAAAAATAGCAGCTAGAAAGAAACAGCAGCGGCTACGCTGAGCCGTCCGGTGTTGCCGGACCTTCTGTGGATATCTTTGTCACGCTGCTGCTGCTCAGAGAATTCGCGAAGGCAACCGAAAAACAATTATATGCATATGTATGCGTGTACCGACGTATGCATTGTATGTATATTTTTTGGATCAATTGATTCGTGGAGGAGGCAGGGGATGGGAAGGTCTCGAACTCTTGGGTCAATTATGTTGGATGGTGGATTATTGGACGAAATGAGAGGTCGGCGGTACAGATCTGATCTGGCTAATGACCTTTGATTTATCGAATGGCAAACATGAAAGCGTTTTTCGCGAGAAACGAAAAACAGGCTGCTAGACAAAGAAGTACGTGTGCAGTCATTCACACATACACTCGCCCCGAAAGCAAACAGCTGATAAATCATTCACCAACACCAAGGCGAGAGAGGAAAGGGCTTGCTTGTACACACTCACACACGCGACAGATGAAAAATTCTCAGCGTGTTTTATATGATCATTGCATATGGCAATAATTACCCGAATATGTGTTCTTGTGTGTGTGCGTGTACGCAATCAATTCAATGGAAGGTATTTCTCCACATCGCTGCGGTGCTGCTGCAAGCCTGATAAAACAGACGGCGAAGTGGCGCCCACCCACACAAAGAGAATGCAAATATGTATATTATAACATTGAAATTAGTTAGAAAACATTTGCGGCACTGCTTTTTTCAACGAAACACAACGCAACTACTTTCTCGTCCAAGCAGCTGTGATAACGCTAACGCTGATTATGTGTGTTGTGGATTCGTCAGGTAGGAAAATGCGGTCGTTGGATTGCTTGTCCGCAGTTTTATTTTCACATTTCTTCTTCTTTCGGGTGCGATGTTTTAATCTAGTGTGACCTAAGACCTTCGAATGACAACATGTAGACATTCACCCCAACTTGATGATGACCTGGGTATCATTTTTCTATGTACGACTTACAGAGAAATCGTAATACAGATGAATTTCCACGTTCCTCAAACATTTTGCGATACTTTTGCGTTTTTAGGATTTGGAAATGCAGTAAATCAGTTCTTTTTAAAAGGTGTACATAATCTTTAAGGACAGACATTTCTCTAGGGTACAGAAACCCATAGTAATTGGGGGCAAGTTTTCTATGCCTAAGGTATTTTATGACCTACTAAGCCTCTGTGATGGAAACTACCAACGAGGAGCACTAAAAATCCAGGGTATACAAGAATTCACAATAATCTAAGGTCCAAAAGGCACTCACCTCTGAGACAGACTCCTCTTCGGACTCCGACAGATCTGTGGTGACGGGCTGGGGATAGAACTCGGTATCGGTGTCCGTATCGGGTGTTATTATGTTCTGCAACGCCGATGAAATGGCATTCACAATTCCCACCGAAGAGGAGAGCGACGAGGCGTTCGAGGACATGGACGACGAGGCAGATCGGTTTGAAGCGGACGCAGAGGCTGAGGCAGCGGCGGCGGCATCTTTTAGCTTTTGCTTCAGCACCGCAGCCGCATTGGCCACATCGACGGAAGGATTGAGGGCCATGCTCAATGCCCCGGCGGCGGTAGCAGCGCCAGCGTTGCTATCGACGGCAGCGGCGGCGGCTCCCATCAGCAAAGTGGTTGCGGCGAATTTTAAATGCGCTGAATCCTTGCTTCCAGGCAGTCCGGCGGCATTGTTGTTGTTGGCGGGCGAGGCTGCGTTCTGCTGCTGCTGCTGCATAGCCACGTGTCGCCTGAGGGCGTCTACTGTGGCTCGCGTCTTCTTCGAGCTGCTGCTGCTGCTGCTGGACGTGGTTGCGTTGGCGTTGGCATTGGCATTGGCTGTTGCTGCGGCAGCCGGCGTTGGTCCGGGCGCTGAGGCAACGGCAGCACGAAACTTGGCTGCACTACCGGCGGCAGTTACAGATAAGGCGGCATTCCCATTCCCACTCCCGCTGCTGCTTGTGGCACAGCTGCCGGCATTCGTTGTTGTTGTGGTTGTTGAGGTGGCCGTCGCTGATGCGGGCGAGGGCGTGGGCGTGCTGCTGCTGCTTGTTGTACCGGACATTATTTTGCTGTTGTTGTTAGTATTGGCAGTGGCTGAATTGTTATTGTTAACTTTAAGTCTGCCTGCTGTTGTGGCACTGACTGAGGCACCACCGGTTGTGGCTGATGTCGTCTTCTTCAGTTGACTCAGCTCTGCCAAAAAACTGGAAGAGGGTGCCTTGGAGGTGGTGGCGCTGCTGGTTGTAGCTGGTGCTGCTGCTGCTGGTATGTTTTTCACTCCTCCCGACAGATTCTCATGCTTTGCTATCTTCCTGGCACTGCCACTGCCACTGCCGGCCTTGCTGTTGCTGGCTAGTATTGCAGCGGCTATGGAGTTTCTTGCCGTGGAGATGCGTGGCAAGTTATGGTTAAACTGTCTATTAGGCTTTTGGTTATTGTTGTTGCTTGTTGTTGTTGGGGTTGTTTTGCTGGTGGCAGGAGATGCAGCTGTGGCTGTGGCGACTGTTGATGTGCTCCTGCTGCTGTTGTTGTTGTTGGTGTTGGTGTTGGTCACTGCTGTTGCTGTTGCTGCAGCTGCAGCTGTATTTGTGGTTGATTTTTTATTCAAATACGCCGATGAGGAGCGCACATTCAAATCATCGCAATCATGATTTTTCGCATCATTATTCATTTTACTCTTTCGTTAAAGTTGGGTCTCTCTCTCTTATGCTTGATTCGTGCGTCCTTTTTTGGGGGTTATTGAAAAATTTTTTCTTTAAATTTTGTGTTTTGTAAAAATTTTATAGGATCCAAATTACATGAACAAATTTGACATTTTGTTGCAGTGTTTCCCAAAGCCGAGGCAACCGAACGAAAATAGAATCCTGGGTTACAGGACTCATATGAAACACTGTAACAAAATGCAAAAATGTTGACTACTCTTAACGATTTTTTCAGTTTTATTGATTTTTTTTTAATTGTTAGGAATTGGAGGATATATATAAATATATACACATACGTGTATATACAATGGAAGGGGAACATGCACACACACAGCCGCAAAAACTCACACGCGCACACACACGGCACGGGGGTCGTCTGTAGCGGTATGGCAACGCTACGCATTCTTTCACTTCTTTGCCATTGCACACTCATTCGTATATTCATTCGTATTTTAATTCTTCCAATTCCCATTCCCACCGATCTGATTCACATTTTTGTACATTAAAAATCGCCCGAGAGTGGAGAACGAAACATGAATGATACCCGCACGGTGAAATGATAAAGGAAATCACTTTTATTTTCTTTTCACATCGTTTTCCTCTATTTGCGGAGCAATCGATGCGCAATTAGGACTTCGGAGACGAGCGAGCAACGTGCTCCACTATTTATATAATCGCTTTGGGGGCACAACAAAACGGCCAATCGATTGTTGCATTTTGCTCGATTAATAATTTGTTGTGTGCAGGAAATTGCAGCATTTTATTTATAAAACTTTTCGAGCAGTTTCGACTTCGCCCGAACGGAGGAAAAAATCACTTTTCGACTTTGGCGTATGCGTTTCGCTTGGTCGATATCCTCGTCTCGCTTGCGCGCACGAAATGCCTTGACGCGGCCACTCGGACCGATGTTGTTATCTCGCTTCGACGCGCAGACGAGGGCAAAAAATAGAGACTAAGGGAAAATTTTTCTTGTGCCACTATTCCACTCATTTTCACTAGTTAAATGCGGTCCCAGCGCTTATAAGCTATCACATTGTGTAAAGCACTCGGTCGCCATCACTTTAACAATATTCGCGCGAATTACCGTCTCAAATTAATAGCAAATTAATCAATTTTCCAGCAGTGTTAAATTCTCTGTCTATCATCAGAGTTGTTTCGGATCGCCATATTATTCCCGGATATTAGGTTGCCACTTGGTGTTAGGAGCCGAGAGAGGTTGTACAAACCTAAGTAATATACCAATATATACCGTCTCATTTTCAAAATAAATATATCGATGATAAATCGAGCCACTGGATAACAAAACTATTATCCTCTTTTTATAGTTTATCATGTCCTCTTTACTCAAAAAACACCGCACGATATCTTTCACGTGCACTGGGCTAAAATTCTTAGATTCAAATTTTTCGGTGGAATATTTAAAAACTTGCTTGGTCTACAATGGGTTAAGCGTTCTCTGTCCATGATCGGAAATCGCATTCCATGATTTTGATATTACAAGCTAATTTGATTGTGCCTAAAATAAGGTTAATAAAACGTAAATAAGTAAGAAATTTAACTTAAGGTAAGTGAGTACGGAATGCCACGTAATTTCTTATATGTTGCTGGTATTTGAAGACTTGTTGCTTGTGAGTCGGTGTATGGACATTTGTCCATACATTTACTATTAAAATACTGTTTTCCAAGCTGCTTTTAAAATAATAACATAATTTTCACAGATTGACATGTTTTACATATCTATGCATTTGATCGGTTTTCTGTACATATATCGCGATTCCTATATCTCTATAGTACATTAATGGTTAGCTTTCTGTATGAAGAAATCAAAAATATTTCCTCAATCCTATAATATCCTTTTTCCCAGGGTATACAAAATATAGCCCATGTTGCGGGACGTGTTTGCTCGTTTTCTAGGTATTCATGCCCATAAAAATTGAATTTTGACGCAAATTTTGTGATGGAATGTGACTCATTGCAGCTACCGATTCATAACCGATTCAAAGAGAGCGAAAATAGGGCCTTGACCGATTTGAAGAGAGCAAAAAGAGCCGAGTGGTGCGCGCCAAATATAAATTGTTTCAAAGTGAATGCGCGACAAGGATTTAAAGGCAATCCATTGGAATAGGTTATGCAAGGAAGCACGTTTTGAGAAGGCGAAAATATACGAAAATTTTTTAAATATACCTTCAACTCAATTTCGACGTCAAAAGGTGTCGAAAAGTATATAATATACCGTAAATGGTCACAATGATCATCAGAGCTGTTTCGGATCGCCATATTATTCCCGGATATTAGGTTGCCACTTGGTGTTAGGAGCCGAGAGAGGTTGTACAAACCTAAGTAATATACCAATATATACCGTCTCATTTTCAAAATAAATATATCGATGATAAATCGAGCCACTGGATAACAAAACTATTATCCTCTTTTTATAGTTTATCATGTCCTCTTTACTCAAAAAACACCGCACGATATCTTTCACCTGCACTGGGCTAAAATTCTTAGATTCAAATTTTTCGGTGGAATATTTAAAAACTTGCTTGGTCTACAATGGGTTAAGCGTTCTCTGTCCATGATCGGAAATCGCATTCCATGATTTTGATATTACAAGCTAATTTGATTGTGCCTAAAATAAGGTTAATAAAACGTAAATAAGTAAGAAATTTAACTTAAGGTAAGTGAGTACGGAATGCCACGTAATTTCTTATATGTTGCTGGTATTTGAAGACTTGTTGCTTGTGAGTCGGTGTAAGGACATTTGTCCATACATTTACTATTAAAATACTGTTTTCCAAGCTGCTTTTAAAATAATAACATAATTTTCACAGATTGACATGTTTTACATATCTATGCATTTGATCGGTTTTCTGTACATATATCGCGATTCCTATATCTCTATAGTACATTAATGGTTAGCTTTCTGTATGAAGAAATCAAAAATATTTCCTCAATCCTATAATATCCTTTTTCCCAGGGTATACAAAATATAGCCCATGTTGCGGGACGTGTTTGCTCGTTATCTAGGTATTCATGCCCATAAAAATTGAATTTTGACGCAAATTTTGTGATGGAATGTGACTTATTGCAGCTACCGATTCATAACCGATTCAAAGAGAGCGATAATAGGGCCTTGACCGATTTGAAGAGAGCAAAAAGAGCCGAGTGATGTGCGCCAAATAGAAATTGTTTCAAAGTGAATGCGCGACAAGGATTTAAAGGCAATCCATTGGAATAGGTGATGCAAGGAAGCACGTATTGAGAAGGCGAAAATATACGAAAATTTTTTAAATATACCTTCAACTCAATTTCGACGTCAAAAGGTGTCGAAAATTATATAATATACCGTAAATGGTCACAATGATCATCAGAGTTGTTTCGGATCGCCGTATTTTCCCTGATTTTAGGTGGCCACTTGGTGTTAGGAGCAGAAAGATGGTGTAGAAACGTCGGTGTTACTATCAATGCATCGATTTGTTTTCTTAATTATACCCGATACTCAAAATGAGTATTGGGGTATATTAGCTTTGTGGTGAAAATGGATGTGTGTAACGTCCAAAAGGAATCGTTTCCGACCCCATAAAGTATATACATATATTCATGATCAGCATCAATAGACGAGTCCAGCCTAGAGACTATAAAAGCTTCTGTGATATCGGACATTGACGTGTTAGTTTCAAAATTTCGCCTCACCCCCTTCCGCCCCGCAAAGGACGAACATCTGGGGCATCCAGAAATCTCAAGACTATTAAGGCTAGAGTAACCAAATTTGGTATCCACACTCCTGTTAGATCTCACTAAAAAACTTCTATTTCAAAATTTCGCCCCACCTTCTTCCGGCCCTAGTCTGTGGAATCCACAATATTGAAGATACGAGAAAACTAAAAAAGGCAGAATCATAGAGAATGACCGTATCTATGAGATTGCTGAATCTGGATCAGATCGGAACGTTTTTATAGACATTATAGCCATTTTTATATAATTTGCAGTGGCTACGCAGCGCCCGACAACATGTTCAGACACGTTTTCTGTCTGTCTCGTAAAATCGTCTTTTCTTGTCTCTGTGAATGAAAGAGCGCTAAAAAGAACGCTGTAATGGTACCCAATGATTAACTAATTATATATTAATTAATTAACTACATTTATTTCTATATCGTAGAAAAATCTCAGCGCTAAACAGTCAGTTGGGGAACAGGGAACTTTACGATCCTAATGGATCACTTAAATCGAGTGCAGACAAAAATCCTTCACCAACGGCATTTGATGGATTCTTGGCAAATCAATCTTCTTTTACTGTAGAAAAATACGGAATTTATTACCATAAAAATATAGTTTATATTCATGCAGGTGGAGTCTGGCTTCTGGAGTACGTTTCTTCTTTTTCACCGCACTGGTACATGGATTAGTCCATTGAACTAGTCCAATTAATAACAATAGAATATTAATAACTAATACTGATAGACAAAGTAGTATGTATATAGTAAATATACATTTATGATATGGAATAGAATGAATTATAATAATATTTTGTGTGAATGTGACTATTAGCGAATTATACCGTGATTGTGATTGATAGTTTGAAAAGAAATCACTCACAAGCGTGAAAACAAGTGGAAAAATATTTCAATAATATTTCAAAGAGTTTAGCGCGAAACAGAAAGGCCTGTATGCTGCGTCTGGTTTTTATTATAAAACTAAAAACCTCAGTTTTAGAGCTAACAATGGATGTACATGGTGTAGTCGGATAGGACCTATTCTAAGTGTAAATGAAAGTGTTGTCATAGTATTTTATGTTTTGTTATTTTATTTATTTATTATTTATTTTACAAATGTTTTTGACCTGTGAAACATCGCTATTGATATGGCCCTATCGATAGACAGCACACAGACATGGTGTGACCGTCCTCATTTTTGAACCGACGGTATATTTACGGTATATCGGTAGATTTTGTCAATTTCATTAATCTATTTTTCATTTTCAACGTTAAATAGAAATCCAATAAAAGCAATTATTTAAATTAAGCAAATCAAGTAGAAAATTAATTCAATAATCGGATAGTAATAGCAATATTCGACGGAATATCAAAAACGAGAAATATGTAAAATAGAACTTGAATTCGTCAGTATATTTACGGTATATTTTGAAAATGAGGAGGTATGTTTCGGTATATTTCCGCGGTCATACTGTAGAAATACTGGTTTTCGCCGCGCTCCCATGGTATTTTTGTCAATTTCATCAATCTATTAATTTAATTTTCAATTTTATATGAAAATCCAATAAAAAGAAGTATTTCGAATAGGCCAATCATGTATAGAATTAATTCATCAATCGTAAAAAATTGAGTGGGCATGGCTAAATGTTCTATATAGATAGTATTATTCAACGGAACAAAGAATTGGTCGTTTTTTGAATCGAATTTGAGTTCGCCGCAGTTCGCCGCTGTTCGCCCCAGTTCGCTTTAGCAACAATGAGTCTCATTCCATACACAAAAGTTGCGGCAACATTTACTTGAAAACCGTTTTTTGGTCAAAATAAAATACATAAAGGTAATTAAAAGAAGCAATCTTGCAGAAAATGCATTTATCTATGGGATAAAGCTAAGTGGGCAAATCTATATAGCTTGAAATATAGTCAATACCCGATTCGCCGCAGTTTCGCTTTTGCAACAATGAGTCTCATTCCATACACAAATGTTGCTAATTCCATGCACAAATGTTGCTAATTCCAAGCACACATACCCTGGGGCAAATGGATGTTATAGAATGGTGAATATGTTTGTCTTCCAAGGCTCAGTAGGTATCAGGATCGAGAGAAATATACACAAGATACTAATAATGTACTTGAATATGTCTAAAGAATATCAATTTGAGAAAAGGTCTTTATAAATCACGTTTCATCTTCATATAAAATTAACAAAATAGGGTATACAAAGGCCTACACGCAACATAGTGACTCTTTTTTTGTTGGACTTTTTCGTTTAAACCTTTTTTTACAATAAATACAATAAAAGCAAGGATTAAAAACTATCCAATCGTATTGCTGAGAGATTTAGTTAGTCAGCATTATTCAATGGAATATCAAAATTAAGCAATATGAACGAATTTCCCTTTTCGTTTGTTTTGATTGATCTATTTCGCTACTTGCTTTTTGTTTGACTTATTTCGCTAAAACCTCTTTTTACGCAAAATGCAATAAGAGCAAGTGTTTTAAATAAGCCAGTCAAGTTGAGAATAGTTTAATTATTCGGATAAAATTATGTGGGCATGGCTAAATGTTCTATATAGCTGGTAATATTCAACGGAACAAAGAATATGAGGAATATGGTTTCCAATCCTGACGGAGAACGATTAACCTATTACAAGCCAAGGGGGTATTTCAATTTTCCACTGAAAATAATGAAAATTTAATCATTTTAGCGCAGTTCAGCTGAAAAATATCGTGGTTTTTTTTTTAAATTTATAGTAGAGATGGCATGAATCCTCAAGAAGAATTTACAATCAGTAATATTTTCCGCCATTTACCTCAAGTAGTTGAACTATTTAAATACAGGGGGCTTTAGTGGGAATCCGATAGAACCGAACATCGATTTTCTCCGTACTAACAAACACTACGTGTCATTTGCCGAATTTCAGGAGGAATTAAAGAATGCATACGGTTTTAACCAGAGGAAATGCCACTGTGGCGTACTCCCTGAGCGTCCTGGCCTGCCTCACCTTCAGCTGCTTTCTCTCCACCGTTTTCCTCGACTACAGAACGGATGCCAACATCAATACCGTCCGGGTGCTGGTGAAAAACGTTCCCGACTACGGCGCCTCGCGGGAGAAGCACGATCTCGGCTTTGTCACCTTCGACCTGGAAACGAACCTCACCAGCGTGTTCAACTGGAACGTGAAGCAGCTGTTCCTCTACATGACGGCCGAATACAAGACGCCCTCGAATACCCTAAACCAGGTGGTGCTCTGGGACAAGATCATCCTGCGCGGCGAGAACCCAGTGTTGGATTTTAAGAAAATGAACACCAAATATTATTTCTGGGACGATGGCAATGGCCTGAGGGACAATCGCAATGTCTCGTTGTATCTCTCATGGAACATCATTCCGAATGCCGGCCTTCTGCCGTCCGTGCAGGCTACCGGCAAGCACGTCTTTAAATTCCCATCCGAGTACGCCACATCGTCCATTTAGATTAAAAGATTATGGATACTGATACTATTTTAGGGGTTCTGTTCTGTCTGTAACGTAGGATGTATCAAAAATAAATAAAAACTAAATTAAAATCTCAAGAACGATTTCTTAAATGTGACAATACGCTTAAAATAAACATTGATGAAAAGATAATCTTTTTTTGACATGTGGGACACAACACAATATAAATAAGGTAGAGAGGTTCTACATGAATTCGTAGCTGCCATCGTCGAAATTCCGATTGCCCACCATGGGACCGCCGGCGCCGCCCATTTGATTCGGATTCTGGCCGCCGCCCATTTGCGGACGGAATTGATTGCCAGGCGTCGTCTGGTGTTGGAGAAGCTGCCGCAGTCCGGGATTATTATTGCTCATCATGGGCCGAACCATACGCTGCTGTTGGGCCGCCTGCTGTTGCATGGCCGCCACATTGGGGGCCACCTGCTGTTGCAGTTGTTGCTGCAGACTCGGATTAGGCACGCCGCCGGGTACACCCACACCCAGGGGCATTCGCTGTTGCTGCTGTTGCATCATATTCATTTGCATTTGATTTTGTTGCATGGGCATACCGACGCCGCCAGGACCGGGTCCACCGCCACCTCCAGGACCTGGTCCTCCGCCGCCCTGCATTTGCATATTTAGCTGATATTGATTGTAGTGCTGTTGCTGTTGTTGAGAGTTGTCCTGCTGCTGCATCTGCTGTTGTTGTTGTTGCTGCTGTTGCTGTTGCAGCTCCATGGGGGATTTTCCCTGCTGCTGGAGCATCTGCTGCTGCTGTTGCTGCTGCATGTTGCCATGCTGCTTCTGTTGAATGACCTTCCGCAGGCGCTCCACAAACATGGCCTGGTTGTTGGGTATGAAACCCAAGAAGGCATTGCGATCCGGTGTGTAGAGGAGTATCAGCACCTTGAGCTCGCAGGCGGGGGCATTGGGAATGGAGGAGAAATGCACGCAACCAGCATATCCGGATGTCATCATTTTAGCCAGCGAATCAAGCGCCTCGCCGGGTGTCGGCCGAAAGACAACCATCTTGGAATCCTTTAAAAACTGGCCCCCAATATTGCCCACCAAATGCTTGGGCATGAGCTGCATCAGTAGCTTCGGTGGCCAGTTCTCTGCCTTGATCTCTGGCTCCCCATCCTTGATGTTAGTGCAAACAGTGCACTGAAGCGTGTGAGGTATCTTTTGTTGATCGTTTTTCGGCTTCTCCGACCACTCCAAGAGCCCTGTCCAGATTTTCTCTCTCAAGGAGGCCTGCTCCTGCTGCTGTTGGGGATTCGATTGTTGCTGTTGCTGTTGGACCTGAACTTGTGCCTGTTGTTGGGGATTCTGTTGGGCCACCTGCTGAGCCACCTGTTGTTGCTGTGGATTGGGCATATTTCCCGCATTGGATACCGCCGGCATCATGTTGCTGGCATTGGGATTCCCTTGTTGCTGCTGCTGCTGTTGTCCCTGCTGCTGCTGCTGTTGTACCAATTGCTGTTGGAGCTGCTGATTGAATTGCTGCTGATTGAGCATCTGCAATCTCTGTTGCTGCTGTTGTTGCTGAAGCGAGTTCACCGTCTGATTTGGCGGTGCATTTATCCTGGAGATAAGCGCAGAATTGGCATTCTGTTGCTGTTGCTGTTGCTGCTGCTGCTGTAGCTGCTGTTGCATGTTGCCGCCACCACCTGCGGCACCCTGTTGCATGAATGGCGGACGTGCCTGTCCCTGCTGATTCGGATACATCCAACGATTCTGCCCAGGAACCACATTTTGCTGAAAGTTTGGATTCTGCATCTGGTTTTGGGGCACGAATTGGTTCTGCTGCTGCTGTTGCATCAGTTGCTGCTGCTGTTGGGGATTCAGTAGACCCGCCTGGGGATTGGGACCCGGCTGCTGTTGCTGTTGCTGCTGTTGCATGGGGTTCATGTTCATCACCTGTTGTTGCTGCTGGGGCGGACCTCCCTGTTGTTGTTGTGCTGCTGTGGTGTCCATTGGCATACCCGAGCCCGCCTGCTGCTGACCCCCTGGATTCTGCTGTTGTTGCTGCTGTTGGACAGCAGCCTGAGCTGTGCTCGGGGCTGCCATTTGAGCAGCCATGCTATTGGGACTGGCGGCACGCTCCTTCAGGCTATATCCTTTCAGCAGAACCAAGTGACGAATGTTTTTGGCATAGTTCTTGCTGGTAATCGGCTGATCCCCGTCCGCCTTCATGAACAGCTTGAAAAGGATCGGCATTTTGCGCGGCGCAATGATCGACAGATTGATCTTGCGCTCGTTGAAGAGGCCGGCCAGTTGCTCGCACGATTTGCCTAGATATTTCCACGACTCCGTCACTGGCATCTGATACGGCGGACTATTGCAGATGAGTACGCAGTGACGCTGGACATTGGTCTGGTCCAGCATCTGGCGGCGCTCGCTGATGTCCTCGAAACAACCATGGGCGGCAGCAAAGCCCTCGGCCATGTGAGCACACGACTCCATGCCGCCCCCAACTAGCGGCAGACGCTCGATCGTCTCCATCACCTTCTGGGGCTGCAGGAAGGGTCCGTAGGTGGCACACACCGGCTCCAGCAGATTGGAGGCCGTGCGGTATACGACAATGCCATAGAGAGTGGCAAATCGCTCGGCAATCAGATACTCCCGCTCGTCAATGGAGCCCGTGGTGAAGTGCTCCAGAGTGGGCAGAATGTAGTTCGTCTTCAGCTCGTTGATGTACGCACCATTGATGGCGCTGCCCTCAATGACAAAGACCACATCGGCCAGGGACAGTTGGTCAACCTCCATGACCTGCACAAATTCGGACTTGAGCGCGTTTTATGCCAACAAAAACTTTATTTATTTATTTACGTCGACAGTGCATTGTGACTGCGGATTTATCGATAAGATATACCGTCCGACTCTCATATACCACAATATACCGTTTTATTTTAAAAATATACCGTAAATATACTGACGAATTCAAGTTTTATTTTACATATTCCTCGTTTTTGATATTCCGTCGAATATTACTATCTATATAGCACATTTAGCCATGCCCACATAGTTTTATACGATTGGTGAATTTATTTCCTACTTGATTGGCCTATTGGAAATATTTGCATTTATTGCATTTTGTTTAAAAAATGTTTTTGCTAAAGATCGACTTCGTTTGCATCTGTAGGTTTCCGATGCCGTTGCTCTGTCTGGCCTGTGGTAATCTAGGGATGACACCTGCACCTAGTGATGGACTGTCTTGCACATATATACAAATTAGCATTACGTTTTAGCCGCTCGTGCCTCTGGATTGAGGAATAGAAAATACAGAGATTTGTTAATCATTTCTACAGGTTTTGTTTAAAATAAATTATTCAGCCAGGCTCCGTTGTTCACATTCACAAAAGTTTTCCGATTTACTTTTGAATACACATAAATTGGGGATCCCATTTTCAAATTCCGCAAGATTTATTATTTTTCAAAATGAGTAATAGATGACTTATTAATGCATTAACATAAACTTGACACCTATATCAGGGTAATTTAACTTTTGCTTTCTTTATAAATAATTTTATTTTAACCCAACCTCAAATTTGGCTCGGAAAAAATTAGCTAGGGCAACAACAATTTTCGTTTTGGTTCAAACAGCAAAAATATGTGAAAAAGTAATCCGCAAAAGAAAACGAAAAACGGAGTCTGCCTGATTGTGTTGTTCATATTAAACATATACAAAATCCGATTTTTTTATATTGCGGGGGAAGAATCTAGAAATAAGTGTCATACTTCAAAAAATTCGAAAGGAAGATCATAAAACATACATCACACAAAACATACTCGTATATAGCATTTTGGTTCCGACCACGCGTTGGGCACGAAGGAAAAAACTTTCTAACAATATATGTAATATTAAAAACCCTGAACTCTAAAAATCGAAGAGAGCATACAATTACATACTTTTGTGAAAAAAAATTGTGCTATTGTTAGACTAACCCATGCAAAGCGTTGCTCTGCTGGCTGGCCTGTGACCCTGGGATTTAATTTTCTGTGTTTGCTCTGCGACACTTTTGATGTATGATTTTGGTACATATGAGCTTATAAAAAAAGCGAATTAAATGAAGTTTGGAGTCACGATTTATCCAGAATGTTGCTCATTCCGTTTTCATGTTGCGAAACGGCTATAGATTGTACAGCAGCGAGTTGAAAGTGAATGAATAACAAGGATATGAATGCAGTCCAGTGGAATAAATGATGCAGGGAAGTACGATTTGAGAGAGCAAAAATTAAGAAATCCTGGGTTTTCTAAAAACACCTTTAAAAACGAAAGTCATTCCAATAGATTGATAAAATATACCATAAATGTCGCGCATCTTGTCATGATGTCAGAGGCTGACCAGCATTTGGTCACCACGTTTTTGCTGTAATCAATATTTGAGAAGCCTGTTGCCTGGCGTCGTTCAAATTTCAGTTGGACGGCAACAGCTGCCGCCTCAAGCACATCTAAAACGAAACCAGGTGGCAGCACGGAGGCGCCACTGTGAAAATTGTGACATTCACACAAAAACGTAGCTACTTAGGAGCAACCCTGCCTCTCTTCTTCTGCGTTTGTGTTTGTGTTTGTCAAAACAAAATTAACAAAAAATTGCTTAATAGGTCTTAGTTTAAATATTTAAAGCATTGCCCGATTTACAAACTCGAATTTAAACAAAGGTACCGTGCGCTTTAACGTATAATTCCGTTTGCTCCTTAATTATTGTTGCTACCGTCTCGAATTCACTCAGAAAGTTGCGCGTCTGGAAAGAAAAAATTGAAATGTTTACTTTAAATCCCTTGCAAGTGGAAAATCTTAATTAAACCGTTGAAAGGCAGTCGAAAGTAGCCAAGATGCTGCAGTATAAGAATGCCACGGCTGCCAATAGTGCGCCATCAGCCACACCCACTGCCAACCTTTCCGGGAAGGCGCCACAAGGGAATGCGAACACGAACGCTGCTGCAGCCTCTGCTGCAGCTGTTGCAGCAGCATCTGCAGCCGCAGCCCCCACCATGCAACAGATCATCAATATCCACCAGATGCCACCACAGTTCGGTGGTGGAGGCGGCAACGTTACCGGCGGACAGCCCCAAGCCATGTCCCAGAACATGTTCCAGATTGTCCAGCCGATGCATGCGATGCAGACGGTGAATATCGATGGCCAGGAGGCGATCTTCATTCCCAACCTGAATGCACAGCTGGCGACGGCCCAAGCCGTGAACATCAATGGACAGCAGGCATTCATCACGCCCAACGGGCAGATCCTGCGGGCTCCACAGACCCACGCCGGTCAGGCCGGTGGTCAGGCCATCCAGCTGCAGCAGGCAACACCCGCCCAGATCATCAATGGCCTGGGGCAAGAGCAGACGCAGCTGTTTACCATTCCTGGGACGAGCATTCAGATACCGGTGACCAACCTCATTCAGCAGCAGCATCAAGCGACAGTGCAGCAGCAACAACAGTCCCAGCAGGCAACGACGACTGGTGGTCAGACTGGATCCCAAGGCGGAGCAGGCGGCAGCGGCACGGGGAATGCGGCGGGACTCCAGGCAACACAGCTGCCGAGCACCATCACCATCCCAGGGACGAATATCCAGATACCCACATCGGTGGCCGCGGCCAATGGTCTGCTCGGGAACCTCTCAAGTCTGTTGAACGGCGGCGGTGGTGGCGGCTCCACGCTCAAGCTGGATAATGGCCAGATCCAGCTGCGGCCACAGTTGGTGCAATTCCCACAGCCCGTGCAACAGCAGACGGTTGCCGTGCAGATCCCAGTACAAACAGCAGGTGGACAGACCATCTACCAGACGGTCCATGTCCCAGTGCAGGCCGCACCAAGTGGTCTGTCGAATCTGATGCAGGCCCAGTCGATGGCGATGCCCTCAGCTGCTACCTCACAGATGCATATGATACCACAGTTTGCGCAGATTGCACAGATTGTGACGCCCAACGGACAGATACAGCAGGTGCAGCTGGCGCCAATGCCTTACAGTCAGTTGCCGCCGAACGCGAACATCATACATATCCAGAATCCCCACCAGCAACAGCAGCAGCAGCAGCAACAGCAGGCGCAGCAGCAGCAAGTGCAGGTACAGCAGCAATTTCAACAACATCAGCAGGTACAGCAGCACCAACAGCTCATCCAAGCGATCCAGGACGCTTCGGCGAGTGGCCAGATACCAGCGAATCAACCCATCACCATAACCAATGCCCAGGGCCAACAGCTGACGGTGATACCAGCCCAACTGAGGCAGAATCCCCAACCCACAGCCACGCCGGCGCCACAGGCCCCCACTGCCATGCAGCTACCCGCCGGGTTGCAGGCCCTGCCCATACAGAATATACCAGGATTGGGGCAGGTGCAGATCATCCAGGCGAATCAGTTGCCGGCCAATCTGCCGGCCAATTTCCAGCAGGTGTTGCATCAACTGCCACAAATGCAACAGGTTCATGCCCAGGCGCCAGCACAGGCCCAGGGACAAGCTCAGACGACCAATGCAACATCTATAACGGTGATGCCCAAACAGGAGCCACAGAGTCCCACGCAGATGATCACCAGCATCAAGCAGGAGCCGCCAGATAACTTTGTCACTGCTGCTCCTCCGGCTCCTCCGGCTCGTCCGCCATCCACTCCCACATCGATTGCAACATCCCAGCCACATCCACAGCCGCAGTCACAGCAAATAAAATTCATTGTGCCGCAGGCGCCACCAGCCACGCAGGCGGATGGGGGGAATCCCAATCCCAATCAGAATCCGAATCCGCTCTCCAATGTGACAATACCAGCGTCCATACAAATCACAGCCTTGCCACAGCCACAGCCGCAGGCAGCCACCGCCTCGACCTTGCCTCCGCCTCGAACGCCGCCAGTTTCGGTGGCCACCATTGCCAGGAGTGTCAATCTCCCCACGAAAGCCACCACCATCGCGAACACTGGCGGGCATCATGTGATGCGAACTACAGCAGCGAGCGGCCTCAGGAGCAACACCACCATTACTGTAAGCACCACCACCGCCACGACGCCGGCAGGACAGACGAGCGTGAGCATGGATACCAGTGGAGCGGGGGCGGAGGTAAAGCCCAGACTCAAGCGTGTGGCCTGCACCTGCCCCAATTGCACCGATGGCGAGAAGCATTCGGATAAGAAGCGCCAGCACATCTGCCACATACCCGGCTGTCAGAAGGTGTACGGCAAGACCTCCCATTTACGGGCCCACCTCCGTTGGCATACGGGCGAACGGCCCTTTGTTTGTTCGTGGGTCTTTTGCGGCAAGCGTTTCACCCGCTCCGATGAACTGCAACGCCACCGTCGCACCCACACGGGCGAGAAGCGCTTCCAGTGCCGCGAATGCAACAAGAAGTTCATGCGGAGCGATCATCTGTCCAAGCACATCAAGACGCACTTCAAGAGTCGCTCCGGCGTGGAGCTAATGGAGCTGAGCATCAAGCAAGAGCAGAAGAACAGCGCGAAGAGCATCAGCACGATGAGTGGGATTGTGACGATCGAGTTACCCGTGAGCGGTGGCCAGGTCGTGGGCAGTGGTGCCTCCAGTGTGGCGGCAACGGTTGCGGGCTCAACTGTTACATCAGCCCCGGGCGGGGCGACCATTGTCCAGCTGCCAGCTGGAGCGGTAGGGGGCATGGATAGTTTCGGCGAGGACGAAGAGGATGACGAGGAGATGACCGAAGAGGATGACGAGGAAGACGATGAGGAGGAGCTGGAGGAAGATGATGAAGATGAGGAGGAAATGGATGAAGAGGAGCAGGACCAGGAGCAAGACCAGGACCAGGACAGTGGCGATGAGGAGAAGGTGATGACCATTTCGATGAGCGAAATGGGGGAGAATTCATCCAACTAACATTCGGAGTCGCTGTTCATGGAACAGTTCATGTTTGATCATTTCCCGTAGCACAGGGAGCCTTCGCAGATCCTCCTCCTTCGGACCCATTTGTAAATTGTATATAGTGCGAATAATTATTTTAAATATCCTAAGCATTTCAAATGTTCTTTTTGTTTCGTGTAAAATTGTACATAGAAATCGGAGAGATCCCCGATAATTGTATTGTTAGTTAAGGTTTTTTAATATTTTTACTCAATAATTTCCTAAAGTCTAGATTTTAATCGACATCGTGTTTTTTAATGAAGTTTTTTACACACCCAGAGCAACAACAAATATATCTACATATATATATATAAACATCTAATAAACTCCAATTCGTTTTTCGCAATTACTGATTCATGGCTGATTCTCCTGTGTGGATGCGGCCGCCACTTGAGTACCAAATTCATTGTAATCCTCACTGTCTTCTGTATGCCCTGGCTGGGCCTGCGACTGTGAATTGATGCCCTCGCCAAGGGACATGCTCTCCGAGTTGACCTGCAGTCCCGCCTGCACCCAATCGTGGCCCAGATCACACGACACGGACTCGGTTAGCTGCGTTTCTGGTGGTATTTCAATCTCATCCCGACCAATGTCCCACAGTTCATCATCAGAATCGATACCGGTCGACAAAAAGTCGTCTTCAGGCATCGCCGTTGTCGCATTGAAACGGGTCGTCGGCTGGTCTGGCTGGACAAATACAGCCGCTGCCGAATCGTTCAATAAAGGCTGTGAGAACGAGGTGGTGACATCTGTAGCTTCCGGGCCTATGCCCCCACGCTCTCGCTTATAACGATCCAGTCGAATGTTATTCTGCTTTTTCAGTTCGCTTTTGGCTACGAGATTGTATTCGGCCACCTCTTCGTCTGTGTAGGGTTCCACCATTTTCCTGGCCACCGCCTTGATGAGCATGGCATTTATGAAGCGCTCCGAACGATTTTCAAGGCGATTCTTCGCATTAAGCCGCTTCTTGGCGTCCCACACGCAGTTGAGGTGTGTCATGTTGACTCGTACTTTGGTACGCAGGCACAGCTGCCTGACGTCCTCTTGGCTGTACACGCGCTCCAGGTCCGCAGGCCTAATCTTCTGCAAGATGTCCCCCGGATTAAACGTAGATTTTTTTGCTTGTTTGCGGTGAAATTTTTACTTACGCACGGCGGGTAATATTTGCGAAAGAATTCCCTTTCGTTCTCCTCGGCATTGCTCATCACCATTTGCTCCTCCTCGGCTTGGTATTTGAGAAGAGCCTCCGGTAGCCCTGTGCCTGGCATGGTTTTAACATAAACTATAACAATATAATTTGCACAAATGGACGAATACAACAAAATAAACCAAGTTCGTTCCCGCTCAAGCAAAATCTTATCGAAACGCAACCCTACCAACTAATGCACTACCATACCAAACATCCCAGAAAATACCAGCTGGACTTGGTATTTTCATACATAAGAAGTGAAGAAAAGAGAAATGGCCAAAGCAGAATTCACACAAATGGACGAACAAAACAAAATATTCCAAGTTCGTTCCCGCCCAAGCAAAATCTTAACGAAACGCAACCCTACCAACTAATGCACTACCATACCAGACATCCCAGAAAATACCAGCTGGACTTGGTATTTTCATACCGAAGAAGTGAAGAAAAGAGAAATGGCCAAAGCAGAAAAAAGAAGAGCGAGAGTTTACACATAGATCAAACTACAATTAAACACAGATACAAAAATAAGACGTCTGTGGAGAACGCGCCAAACACACAGTTAAAGCCGAATAAAAGAACCCAAAAAGTGGCTAGCTTAGTTAAGCAAATAGTACGAAATCTCTACGTGTTTTTATTTCATTCCTGTATCTGAGTGTGCGTGTGTGTCTGCTTGCGTGCTTGCATGCGATGCGTGTGTGGTGTGTGCTTGTGTGTGTGTAGAGCTGTGTGGGAGAGAAGAGCGCTTGTTTTGTTTTGACTAAAAACCCAGTTTTGTTTGATATACAAAGAGCATTGAAATGTCTGTCTAAATGGAGCACAGTTTCTAAATTCTTGTGACGCGTATTGTATTCCCGCGGAAGCATCAGCAAGTGGCAATACTTCAAGCCACCATGTATACAAAAACAAGAAAAGACGATGAAAATGAAACGCGCAATAACTGAAGAGAATGCAAAACGCGCAGAAAAAGAAATGGGAGAGAAGGCAATATAGAAGTTTCCTTTTGAGTTGAGAATCATGACTAGGAAACCATAAAAAAGCGAGAAAAACGAAAAATATGAAATTACTTGTGCATTTGACTAAATTATAGAGTGATGAAGAAATACTGACAGCGACAGTTAGATTTGCAAAATTATTGAGTAATCAGCGGCGACGAGAACAGACCGCACAAGGGAATAGACAGAGGCGCGTGTGGAAAGAGGCAGCAATTAGCGTTAAAGGCGGACAATTGTCGCTGGAAAAGTGCAGAGAGGTTGAGCCACAGGAACCCCACATGCAGGTGAACTGAATAGCCGGACCGGACCCGGAATCTCATCTATACTGCTTCGTTTCGTCCATTTTACGTGGATTGGCCCACGCCATTGAAAAGCTTGCTCTCTAACTGTAACCCTCCATTTGCGTGGTCGTAAACGATTATGTGTGTGTATTGTGTGTGGGCTTGCACTTTTCGCGCGCTTGCAAGAGTCCTTTTTTTGCATTTACTTTTGATTTTGGACCCCAACCACCCCCCCAAACCCTATCCAGTATCGAGTCTATCTTGGTTTACTAATACAAAATAATAATTCAAACCAATTTATTAATATTTTGCAGAGACGCTTATCATCAGGCGGTTATTATGAAAGGTTATGATTTGTTTCCAACTATCCTAAAAATGAAAACAAAACAAAAATATTGACTTACAAAAATACATTCCATTTGTGTTGCTAAGCGAGGGTTCGTCTCCTAACATGAACGAGCCCTAACATACTTCAACAAGAGCTTGCACCGCAGTGCCTTAATACCCAACGCTCCTCTAACTGTGCTCCTCTCCCGCTCTTTCTTTGCATCTCTCGCAGGCAACCATTATAAGATGTCTCGTAACAAAGACAAATACGACAGCGCTAATCGAAGGCAGCAGATCTTTCTTTCCCAAGAGGATATTGCCGCTGGCAAAAAGACAAACTGGAGCGGCCTCGAAATAACTGGTGAGTGATGCACCCGAAATAACTGTTGATCTCTCTCTGGCTCTTCATCTGGCTCATGGCTCTCATAAATATCGTTTCGTACAGGCTGCGTGCGGAATATCAGCCCCTCGCTGTGGGAGTTCGAGCATTTGACCGCCCTCTACCTGAACGACAACCAGCTGCTGCGTCTCCCCGCTGACGTGGGCATGCTGACCAGTCTCCGCACCCTGGATCTCTCTAGCAATAAGCTGCGAAGTCTCCCCGCCGAGCTTGGAGAGTTAATACAGCTGAGGTGGGTTACGATGCGCATGCATGTCATGGAAACCACATCTTTCACTCACAATTGTTGCTCCTTTTTAGGGAACTGCTGCTGAACAACAACTTTCTGCGCGTGCTGCCGTACGAGATTGGCAAGCTCTTCCATCTGGTCATACTCGGCCTGATGGGCAATCCGCTGCAAAAGGAGTTTATGAACATCTACAACGAGCCGAATGGCACGTCCAAACTGCTCACCTACATGCTGGACAACTTGTCATGTGAGTCTACGCTTCATTTTTATTATTATTTTTTTTTTGTATGAGTGTGATGTCTGTGCCTGATCGCTCCTGTTCATGGAGCGGATCTGTGTGCAGGTATGTGGGGGTAAAAAGGAAAGCATATCAGCATGGAAAAAAGGCTTCCGAAAAGAGAAAGTTTTCTCTGTGCCACCAAGGGTATTTTGACTTTGTGGCGAGTTATGATTTTGGTTGAGATGTACATATGTATGAGATATATTTAATGCACCTTATAGCTTACTCTCTTGTGATATGTGACATTCCAAGGAACTCCGTTTTCGGAAGTCTTGTAATTTTTGCGTCCTTTCCCTATTTTTTGGTCACAAATAATCAATGTTGCTTAAACCGATAGCCGATAATTTTCTAAGCTTTAGTGTTGTTAACAGCTGTTTGGTGCAACTAGTGTTGAAAAGGACTACCTTTAATTCTAGTTGAAGCAAAAAATCAAGAGAGTACGATACCCCAATTTCGCGCCATGTACTACGAGTACCAGGATCTGTCAAGTAACCAGTTTGACAGCAGCTGTAATTAAAGTTCAAACTCATGTTTTCCCATTAATGCCCAAAAACATAATGCACAGCCAACAATTATAAGTTGCTATTTTTTTTTAATTGAATGCAACGATTACAACAATTGGCAGCGGCTGAAAAAAAGAACTGCACGACCTCGACATGCAAAAAGCCGCTCTGGACGTTGGCCCGAGAGCAGCGTGCAGCTTGCAGCTTTCAGCGTGCATGATCAAGCCGGCAGTGTTTGTGGATCGCAAGTGTGGAACCCAAGAGAATCAAAGACGAGCTAGCCGAGAGAGAGCCAGATCGAGAGCGCGCTCCCAACAGGGCATAACGGCTTTTACTGTTAACCCATGTGGGGGCCGGCGCACAAAAGCTTGAATTGAATTTTCAGCTGACTTCAGTCTGCCGCACGCCAGGCTACGAAACGGACGCTCTCTGCTCTTGCTCTTGGCCACAGAAAAAACCCGTTCGCGACCGTCGCACCCGATTCGTCTCGTACTCGGCACTCGTTCCGTACCCGTACCCTTACCCTTACCCGTGTTTCGGTTGGCAGCCGCGCATGCGCAAAGTGTTTCGTAATTGACAGCCAGCGAGCAGCAACAGAAACAGCAGCAGCAGCAGCGGCTTGTCCCAGTTTCCAGTTCGCTTTTCATTTCGTTGTAGACAGAGATTTGTAGATTTTTTGGTAATCCCCACGGGTCGTGCAAATGCATCATTGAGTGTTGCGGGAATAGTATATTGAAAGCGGCCAAGTGATGTGCAATCGACTACGTTCCAAGCCCAGACGACAAGCAACAGACGACGCCAACACCCACAAAAATCAGCAAGGAGAGCGGCAGGATTATGAGATCGCATGTGGCCGTCTATCGCGCGCCAGACAACGGGAACATCCTCGCTGGACCATTTGCTAGATACCATCAGCATCAGCACCAGCAACAGCACTTGCACTGGGCCTCAACGCCGCCGGTTTCTTCCGCCACTTCAGCCACCGCCGCCTGCTACAATCAGCTACAGCGTCAGCGCCTGCATCATGGACCACACGTTCGCTGGACACCTGCTCAGGCGCAGACTCCACTCCCTCCATCCCCTCAGCCAGCCAGCTACGGCATTGGTCTGTCCATACCGCCTGTGGTTAATCAGCAGCGCATCAACGAGTGCGCAGGAATCCCACTCATCTCGAACGCATCCAGCCACTTGTCGCCGGGCCAGCGTCAGCGTTTGCTAAGGAAGACGGCTCCAAAGACGCCACCATGGCCCCCGACGGGGGTGCACACCATGTCCCAGCTGGCGGCCCACGCCCAGGGAATGCCGCTCCTCCAGCAGAACGGCAAGCAGAATCTGCCACAACACCACCAGCCGCAACAGCAGCACCATCCCCCCTCGTGGAGTGCCTACCAGCCAATGCCCCCAACCAGCCAAAGTTTTAAGCTGGCGGATAAATCTCGGGCCCTACGATACCAGAACTCTGCTCCGCCCATGCTCCAAAGCCAGGAGAAGCAGACGCTGGCTGGCAGTGCCACTAGCGGCCAGGATGCCACACCGACGCCGGAGAGCTGCCTGCCACGAATCATCAAGCCGCGCAAGCGGCGCAAGAAGGATCGAAAGCCCGGCAACGGAGTCTTACTCAAGATAGAACCGGATATGCAGATGAAGGCGTCCGTCCAGGGAGAGGAGCATCCATACCATCATCTACTGACTCTGGGCGGAGGGGGCGGACTCCTGCATCATGATCACACGCACGGCGTTTGTTTCTGCAGGGACTGCGATCCGCTGCGATCCCTGTGGGACTATCAGGCACAGACACTGCATCGCTCGCTCTCCGATGCCTCGTCCAGCGAGCCGGGCGGTGGCAGTCGGGAGTCCTCTTCCTCCACCTCGTCCACGCACTCGTCGGACAGCTCCTGCGATAGCTCCATCTGCTCCCAGAGCCTGCCACCGGCCTGCAACGCTCCCACTCTGCCGGAGGAAACCGTCGAGGAGTTTGCCCCCATAACCGGGGACAGCAGTCGCGCGGAGATTGTGGGAGTCATTGGATCGCAGCGCAGCCACCAAGTGGGTCATGCCCATGAGGGCGTTATCGCGACGCCCTCGCAGTGCAGTCTCAGCGATGACTCGGGCTACGGCGATATCTTGAGTGGGATTAACATAGCCAACGATCTCTTTGGCAACTTTGGCTTCAAAGGCAGGGCATCATCGGAATCATCCTACTCCTCCGCCTGCGCCCAGGCGGAGACGCTGCTCGACGAGAGCATCAGCGAGATATCGAGGAAGCTCATCGAGACGTGCAGCAGCAATGCGTCATCGTCGGGCGGAGATCGGCACGGATCGGTATTGGGATCGGGAGCCAGCGACAGTGGCTTGGATAGTGCTGGCAGCTACAGTCGAGACTCTGGCCTCGTCTTTAGCTTTGAGCATTTGAATCTGAATCGGAACCTGACGGATGCGACGCCCACATCTTTGGATTTTCTTGTGGATTGCAACAACAACAACAGCTGCGACAGCAACCAAAAGAGCAACAATAGCATCAGCATGAGCATCGACAAGGAAGGAACAGCGTCACAGCAATTTTATAACAATTGCTTTGGCCTGTTGTGGCAGCAGCAGCAGCAGCAGCATGGTGGAGGTGGAGGCGGACACGATGACAGCCAAGTGGCAGCTGCCAAACCAAGCCAAAACCAAAGCCAAGACCGAGACAGCCGCCGCGACACACCCACAAGCAGGCGGCTGATACTGGGAACGTTGCACGGTAAATTGAAGCCAGCATTTTCCACCATCTCGTGACGACGACAATGAAAAACTAATCAAATATCCAAAGCGACAATCCCCTGGAATATATATAATAAGTGAAGGAAGGGAGGAGTCGCCGCCGTCGCCGTCGCCTTGCCCTTAAAAGGCAGGCGTTCGAAAGTCGTTCATTTTGAATGAGAGAGGGAGAGAGATTGATCCGCGCAGACGCAGCTGTGGGGCGGACGATGCGTGGGTGCATGGAGAGAAAATGTATATTCAAAAAATGTCCAATTTCTACCAAACATCAATTGCATAAGCTCCTAAACGAAAGAGCCGAGAAAGAATAAAAGCTATTAAATTCGTTCAAGGCATATTCGTATGTGGAGACGATCATCACATCATCATCACGATCATCGGGCGACTCTGAAGAAAGCAAAAACAAAAGGCCAACCAAGTTGTACAAACCCCAAACCCCGATGGAAATCGTACGAAACGGAACAGAAAGACAGGCCGCCGGAGCCGACGCCGCCGGGACTTGGGAGACTGGATGGAAACCTTGTACATACAACACTTTAGCTTAAAAACTTTCACTTTCACTGCCTGCGACGCTGCGTCGATTTGTATTTTTAAGACAGTGTTTCTTTGTTGTTTCTTTTTCTTTTTGCCAAAGACCACAAGTGGAGGACGGGGAGCGGCAGCGGGTTGCGGGTGGAGGGAACGATGTGAGAGAGAGAGACTTGGGTTCGCGAGACTCTTATGCAGATTTTGTGGCGCAAAAAGAAGAAGAAACTTTGTAGAAATCGGATAGAGATTGAACTACGAAATGAACCTATAATATACTACTATACCTGTACTATATCTACAGATCTACCGAGTATATCTAGCTATATCTACAGATCTACAACCATAATTAGAGGTATATCTAGACATACCTATATATCTACATTATATACATATACTTAATTGCTGTTGTTATTTGTGCATTAACGTTAAACCCAGGAGTTTTGTATAGATTTGTACGGGGTGTGTGTTTATGGGTTACTTTTAGCTGGTAGCTGTAGGACATTATCGAGCTTAAGCCAACGTTCCTACATAATAATATTGTTTTATCTTCGACTCCTTGGGTTCTATTTAATATTATTTTTAGGGTATAATCGTGTCGAAGCGCTACAACGTGAACTTTTCTTAGTTTTGTAAGTCCCTAAGTTATCCTTAAACACAAAAGGAAGGATCTCTGTGAGGGTTATATAAGTCTATTGGTTAGTAAATCTATCATGTGCATGGAATTTCGAAATGCAAGCACACTTGTGAGTTGGTGCATGATCAGATCCTCAGATTTGAATGGAAATTACATGTAAAGTGGTATTCGAAGGTTTCATTCGAAGATGGTTCGGGGTAAGGGATAGTCCAGTCGATCTAGATACCGAGTGGGTGGGGAGTGGGTCTTACCTTAACTTAATGTAATTTCAATGTTCTCTTGAGCATTCCCCTGATTCAGTGAGTTTTTTGGGGCAAAATAATGTATTTCATTATTAAATCATTTTATTCCTTGAATTCTATAACAGTTATTATGAGAAAATTATCAGATTCGTGAAACTTTATTCAAATGAACTTCTAATTATAAAACCCAGCTTAAAATCCCTCTGTAGAAGTCATGGAATATCTCAGAGACTACTGTAAACGCTAGCACCCAGCTTTTAACTCGACAAGATCGATTCTTGAAGTACCATTCATTCTTTTCATTTCAAATAACGACTCATAATTTTGGAATTGTAACGAATTAGATGTGTTGTAGATGAGATCTTGCTCCGTGGCAGTGGAGATCTGGTGCAACAATTAATTCCGATTGTGAAGATCGCCAAAGCATAAAATCTAAATCTGAAAATCGAGAGCAGCCCTAGTTACCTGCTTTGTTTGTTGGCGAGTAAAAGTTTTCGCCTGTTATTTTTTTTCTCTCTTTTTAATTAAAAGAAACTCACGAACGCGGGCGCGCAAGCGCACTGAAATTGCTTGGAAGTTTTCCGCTCTACTCGACTCTGCCTCTGACTCTGACTCCGGCTTCGACTTTGGCTTCGAGTCTTCGTCTCAGCCTCAGCATCAGCTTCAGAGCTGCTGGAAAATGTCACAGATTTTCCATTGGCAAGTTCCGGCAGACAGGCACAGACAGACAGCGACTTGTGTTACAATTCCCCAGATAGAAATTACCACTCGAAGCTAATTTATTTAATTATTATTTTCACTAGTTTGTATTGTATTTTATTTTAGTGTTTGTTTGTTCGTAAGCATCGTTTTTGCACAAATAACAATATAGTTTACACAGTAACCTCCCCCTCTATTATAACCACAACGATCCCAGCCCCACAGTTGTATCCCGCCCCCATACAAAAACACACAAAAACCCTATTTATTTTGATTAAGTTCGAACTCGAGAACTCAATAAAAAGTGTAAACAGAAATGTCAAACAAAAAGAACTTGATTGCTGTTTTGATAGCCCCGAAAAAGTGGAGGTTGGAGAAGATACCCTCAAAAGACTTCATCTTCTAATGAGGCACGTACGAGAGGTGGAAAAACAAACAGAACTTTCGTGCGGGTTTCCGTAGGCCTACGAGCGCAATGCACTTGAAGATGAACTTTCCCAAAACATTAGCTCTTGAAGACAGAAGACGATGTCTTTTCTCATGGCCAGAGAGTAGAGGAGGTGGCTGGAATCCCACTGTGGATGGACAGATAAAATTTGATGAATTGGCTGTGCCGTCCAGGCTCCAACCCTTCACCTTTTTGCGAAAAAGATTAACCGCTGTAATAACCGTACCTGGCAAATTAATTTTAAACATTTTGTGCCCGTCATTAGGCTAATTAATGTCTCCATTTTAGGGTTGTATTTTTCTCGTCATCCAGCTTGTTCTGTTCTGTATTCTATTTTTTTTTTTTTAAATGCTGCTAAAGACGCCTATTTCCCATTTGCAACCGTCGGGGGAACTCGCATCATCAGGGCTTTCACAACGAGGTCTGAACCTCCAGAGGTCCGGACCCGGACCGGCGCAGACCGGACCGTCGAGCGTTGAGTGGGTCAGTGGATAATTGGGTCATTTGCAACACTGTTTGCGCCATCAGCTTCAGTCAGCATCGGGTACGGTACGAGCCACCGAGTGGCAGTGGCAGAGGCAGCAGCAGCAGCGGTGGCTAATGTGTTTTGGCTACGTCAATAAATGCGTCGCGTCGCGTCGCGTTGCTGTTGTTCTTCTCTCCAACCAAGCGGGGCCAGGCCAGGCCATCTCTCTCAGACACTATGTGTTTCACCATCCACCATGTCGCTCGGCTTCGCTCTCTCCTTCCTTCTGGCCACTCAAAATTTAATTGTTTTTCCTCACCTTCCCTAACCGGGCAGGGGGTATGCGCGCTTTGTCGTTCTGTGAGCATTGAACCGAAAAAGAGGCAACCAATTAGTTTTAGTTGCGACATGATTTGGGTATCTTCTGGATCGTGACTCAGATTTCAGAATATCGAAAATTGTTTCGATTAGGTCAAAGATGCAGTTATTGAAAGAATTTTGTGCACAGGCCTAGTGAGAAATTGAGCGAAAAGTGGGAAATCTACATATAATCCTTAAAAAAAATACATTTATGGAATCGCAGCAGTAGATTAGATAATTTGTATGGATCCCTTCTAGATCTATGAAGGGAAAACGTCGATTCTTTTCGTGTTGTAAGAACAAAAATTGTAAGAACTTAGCATCAAATCTGTATAATTAATTTTACTGTTGTTTCCTCTATTTTGGTTGGTTCCATATTGTTAGTAAACCACAAATCAGCTGTTTCATAACGCAATAATGCAGCACAACGACAACTTCGATATCGATGTCAAACGATATGCCCGGTGTAACTGGGCTATAAGTCCGCTATAATACTAGGTGTAGAAAGCCGTGTAAAGCCGTAGTAAGTAGTATTACCTAAAAGACATAAATCCATGACACTGGCAAGGAAGTTTCCCAATTGATTAGTCAGCTCTCTGATCGATTTAGTTATCGAATGCAACCTTACAATTAACCATTATTCAGTTATCGACTGAAGATGTCAAAGTAAACACTTTAAAGACTTCAAACATTGGATATTGAATAGTTGGTAGGTTCTGGAAAGGGTATTCCAATCGCCACTTGGACTACTTCAATAATATTCTTACCTGTTGCTTCTTCTACTGACATTTTTCATTTTGTCTTGCCATTTTCTGTTTTTTTTTTTTTTTTGCACATTTCCTCTGTGTGCCCCCTGCTTTGTCGTCTAGCTACTTTTCCACCAAGTTGACTTTTCTTTTGGATGGAAAATTAGCATTTCGCCATGAAATTGAAAGTTTCAGTTTCCAATTAACTTGGCCAGTTCAGTGGGCCAGACGAAAAAAACGTTCATCATCACGGCATCGCATGGGCAATAGGCAATAGGAACGGATTGTTAAAGTTCCTCTCGGAACGAACTTCCTCCTCCGTTCGCGAGAGATGGAGAGAGAAAGAGACTTACATATAAAAGCACAAAAACAACATAAGAAATATGCTGTTAATCCGAATAAAGGCCAAATGTCTACGAAAAAGGTTACGCAAAATGTCAAACAGTTAAGAATCCCAACTCCTAACGGCCACAAATGTCATTATTACATTTATTTTCCCACTTTTAATGTCGTCTGCGAATGCTCTTTGCTTGGGTCCCCCCCCCAACCCCCCCCCCCCCCCCCCCCCCCCCCCCCCCCCCCCCCCCCCCCCCCCCCCCCCCCCCCCGCCGTCTATGTGGTTTACTCGTGGTGATTCTTGTAATAGTTCTGCTTGGTATTATTTCAGTTCTTAGACTATTTTCTGTTGGTTTCTTTGTCGTGTCACAGAAGAGTTGCTCGCTCGCTCACTCGTGCTCTCCTTAGCACAGTAGAATGATGGAAGGAAGGGCTTGGGTTCCACACAGCTTAATGTGGATTATATGTGCATATAATTGGATGCTATTGAAGTATGTGTGCAAGTAATGTACTCTTTGTGTGTGTGTGTGTGTGTGTGTGGAAATATGCGGTTATGTTGTTGAGAAATTTGTAGATCTGACAAACAGACAAAGAATTTGATGTTTGAATGGAAATAAAATATAAAAAAATTGAGATATAGACAAATAGATTTAACCTTGAAGAGTCACACCTTTTTGGCTGCACTTTTCATGTAAATTGTCAGGCTAATTGGGCTAATCAGGCTTTAGAGGACACTGCTTTCAGACAGTCTTCCAGCGCAAACCATGTTATTTAAGAGTTTCATAATCATTTTCATAATCATGTACATTTCTTTAGAACATTATTAGGTCACAAGCTAAGATTGCAACCAGTGGATGCGAGTGATGGTCATTAGAACAACTAATAACCGATTGAGAGCCCATCAACGCATCTGACCACTCATCCATCTCATTGTCATTACTGCAGCCACGCCGTTTACCTTTTGCTCCAACCACAGAAGATCTATCCAAGATCTCTTGAAGATCTCGCAATGCCTGTCTGCTGATGCTGCATCAAATGATGAAATCATTCGAGGCCTAATGTCGCGCCTCTGACGTAACCCCCATTCGAAAGAAGAAGAAAAAAGAGAAAGAAGAGACACACAGTCAAAGGGCCGGATCCCCACCTGACCGGAGATCGGACACCGGAGCTACTATGAGTGATGGGGCTGGTTGATGGTTGGTTGGTAGTAGATGAGTGGCTGGACTCTCTATAGAGACACTCTTGGTGTTAAGTCTTACTGACGTTTCTGGCTGCTGCTGTTGTTGTAACTTATTCTTTTGCTTTTTTGTGCGCTCGCTCAAGAAATGAGCACACCATGAATTAATTTTTTCTGCTCTTAATACCCTAGAGTTTTAGGGTTGAAAGGGTATACTACAATCACATAACAACTGGGTATTCGTTACAATAAACACGAGACGATCTAGAGCACAAGAGTAATTGGTGATCTTGCAAATGTGGGGGGCTTTCGATCTGAATTACAATTAGCACATAATATTTAAGAGTCTACGATAGTTTTGGAGGTTATATTTCTACAGTTTATTCAAAGCTTATTTAGTTATTCTCCACCAATCTGCTTTAGATCATTACGTTCCCATTTTCACAAATATAACAAAATATGTCTTTTGAGCATTTTTAAGAATGTTGCTTAGGTATACCTGTAGTCGAAACTCTAGGGTCTTCTACTTCTTTTTTCTTTGCGGATTGCGTTGTTGCGTTTCTCTGTCTATCTCTTTCTGTGTTGCTGTGGCTGTTGCCATCGTCTGTACAAATTTTGCCCCTCTAGTATGTAGGTTTACGAGCATCACTTGGCCTGGTCCGTCGACTGGGCTTTATTATTATTGCTGCTGCCGCTGCCGCTGTTTGATGACGATGTTTTTCAGTGCCCATTGCATACACTGCCACTGCCCCTTCTGCCTGCTGTTGCTGCTGTTATTGTTGTAACTGTTACCTAATCGTTTAATTGGCTTAAGTCTGCAGAGTTTTTTCTTCCGCTCTGCTCCCTCCTGTTGCTTTTATTGCTCGTTTTTTGGCTTTTATTTAATTTAATTTTTATGACAACTTTGTGCTTTGTAATGCATTTTAAACGCATCGCGGCATCATCGATTCCGACATTGTTGGCCGATTTAGTGGAGCATGCCGAAAACCATACGGGAAGAGGAAATGTATGTACTATATATAGAGAAAATGGGGAGATCATGGACCAGCAGGGTACCCTGTGTTCATTACTGGGAGTTTTGGAAAATCTAAAAACAAAATACATGTTGTGTGCGCGACCAGGCACACTGGTGCTCTACTTAAGTTTACCCGATAAGGGTTGGTTTGGCTAAGGGATAACGGTTTAAGCATGCCCACCGCTTTGAGCCCTCTGCCCAATCTACCTTTTGGGCCCCGATTTGGTGTCTTCCTGGGTATGAGAGCACGACAAAGAGTTGAAATGGTTTATTTATACCCGTACACTCCAGTCTTATAACCGAAACCGGTATTTATAACTGCAACTGGGAGAGGCAGAGGAAGCGACGCGACAGAGGTAGCAGTATCCACTGATGATGATGATATTAGTGCCAAAAATTATAATAGTAACGAGCAGCAGCAACAACAATACAAAAACAAAACGAGGGGGAACGTTGTGAGTTGCTGCGGAGACCGCAACTCTACAGTAATACCCGATACTTAGTCAGTATGGCTCTCCTCCGGCAGACGCCGCTAATATTAAACGACACGACAAGGAGTGCGTGCGAGAGAGACAGAAAATCAGTCTGAGCGTGACGTCGGGCGCTGCGTAGCCAGTGCAAATTGATTTGTTCCTTTTGGGTATAAAAATGATCCGATCTGATCCAGATTCAGCAGTCTGATTCTGCGTTTTTAGTTTTCTCGAATCTGCAATATTGTGGATGCAACAGATTTTCGTCCTTTGTGGGGGCGGAAAAGGGTGGGGCGAAATTCTGAGATATACGTTTTATAGTGAGATCTAACAGAAGTGCGGATACCAAATTTGGTTACTCTAGCCTTAATAGTCTCTGAGATTTGTGGATGCCCCAGATTTTCGTCTTTTGCGGGGGCGGAAGGGGGTGTGGCGAAATTTGGACACGAAACGGTCAAGGTCCGATATCACAGGAGTGTGGATACCAAATTTGGTTGCTCTGGCTCTTATAGGTTCTGAGATCCTTGAACTCATATTTTGCAATTGGCAAAGCCGACCATGAAACGTGTGTGTTAGAGAGAGACAGAGCGAGAAAGAATGAAATTGTTTTCTTGATTCTGGCTATAATAATTATACGATCTGGTTGAGATTTTACACTCTAGAACATATAGTCATCCTCTACGATTCTGCGTTTTTGGTTTTATCGTATCTTTAAAAATGTGGATGCCACAGATTTTCGTCCTTTGTGGGGGCGGAAGTGGGCGGGGCCAAGTTTTGAAATATTTTTGTAGCAGTGACATATCACAGAAGTCTGGATCCAAAACATCGTTGCTCTAGATCTTATAGTCTTTGAGCACTAGGCGCTGAAGGGGACGGACGGACGGACGGACGGACGGACGGACAGACGGACAGACAGCCAGGGCTGAATCGACTCGGCTATTGATGCTGATCAAGAATATATATACTTTATGGGGTCGGAAACGATTCCTTCTGGACGTTACACACATCCACTTTTACCACAAATCTAATATACCCCAATACTCATTTTGAGTATCGGGTATAAAAACAGCTGTTCATTTGGGGCCATCACGTACCGTACCCCTCCCCATATAACAAGCGCCCGAGCGCCGTACTCCTCCCTGTTGTTGGCTTTTGTGAATGTTAACTGTTATTTCGGTTACGAAATGTGAACTTTTTTCTCTCTTTTTCGTTGTTGGACGGGCAGTATTTTGTGCTTGGTCATGACAAAGCTTTTTCCGTTTCTCGTTTTTGTTTGGAGTCTCTTTTTTCGAGCGATTCGCATAATTGGCCCATATTTTCTTATAAATATGCAGCAGAAATCGGAAATGTCTTCTGTCTGGTCTCGCGTCCCCGCTTTTTGTTATTGTTTTAAATGCGGAAGTGAGGCTTACAGCCAGCCTGTTTTCATTTAATTTCGTTTCTTTTCGTTTTCATTTGATTATATTGTACCAGTACCCTTTAAAGCAGAGGTTATTACAATATTTATCAAGCATTTCTTGTATGATATTGAAGATAACTTTCCTAGAATGAATCACAGACAGTTCTTCCTGGAGCTGTAATTCGGAGCCACAAAGATCTAGAGCTCAGGATCATAAATAATAACCTATGAAAGAAGCGTTTCCGATCCCAGTAAGGATATGTACATGTACATTCTTGATCAGCATCAATGTATTGCATAGGTTACATAAATCTTACGAATACATATGTATATACTGATCGAGTAGCGGGTATTGTAGTGGTACTCATGATACTTTTTTTTTCAACCAAAACGTGTTACATAATATAATGTGTACTAAGTTATGTGTGGCCTAAGCGGCCCCATTAAAAAGATATGCAAATTTAAGGGTATCTAAAGCTTCGGCAGCTGAAGATAGCCTTCATTTCTTGCTTGGTTTTTGTAAGGGGGGGCTTATCAAGGTTGTTGTTGCGTAAAAGGAAGTGCAAATGGTTAGAAAGTTTTATGGGTAGATGGAAAGCCGGAAAGACGCACTGACAGATAGACCAGGGAATGGGCTTCTGCGTGTGGAGTGGAGTCGCAGGTATGTGTTTGTCTGCCCCTTCGCTGGTTGATTCAATGTCAGCGGCCGCCTCCCTCTGCCCATCTCCATCTCCAGGCAGCAGGCATCATGCCCCATGCCTCATGCCTCATGCGGCAGGCAGCTTTCCAACTGCGAGAGAGAGAAAGTGCGAGTCCGCAGCCAGCGTGCGCGGGCAAAAGATTCAAAAGTGGATCAGCGAAAGAAAAATAAACGTAACCAGGCGGCGTGCAACAGCAGCAGCAGCAGCAGCATTGTTGGGCGATCGCGTGAGCTCCGCTGCCTCCTACGAAGATGCTGCCTGCCACTGCCACCAGCGATCGGGTGGAAAGGAAAGCCCCCACACCATTCGCTCTGTGCATAATCATTGTGTGTGCGCGCGCACATTTCCAATTGATTTTCCATGTGACGCAGCACAATTGGAGTTTCAGTTGCAGTCTTTTGAATATGGCGCTCACGGATCAGTCACGATCGTCCAAAGACCCAAAGAGTCTCCACCAGCCAACAGCAACAGCACAGCCCCTGCCACTGCAATGCTGTCCAACTGGTTTCCCACACGCATACGATACGTGTGTTTGTCGAGTGGAGTATGGAGTGCCTGAAGTGCACCTTAAATTGTGTTTCATTATTATGATTTTAATGCCAGATTGTCTTAAGTGGAAGCATCGAATCAGCAGTCCAGTCCACTCCACTACAGTCGTACTTCTGTAACTGGAACTAACTTTGAGATATAAATTATATGGAGACTGTCCGTTGAAGACAGTTGTAAGAAATACTAATTCTATCTCATTGAAATGACATGTTCAACCTCCCACAATAGGAACTGCAATAGAAACTAGCTTTTAGAAGCTGAAAAGCCGAAAAAACCCCCTAACCGTATAGAAACGTGACAATCTAATGATATATGCCAGGCGAAGCTCGTTATTGTTTTTACATAAAAGCATTATATCAAGTGTAAAGTTAAGGAAGTGCCTTGTTTGATTAATGGAGAAATGTATGCAAAGGCTATTGCTAATTCTGGTTTCATATGTCATTGGATTTTGATTCCATAGCTTTATCAGCTTAAATGCTTTCTTTTGAGACCAAACGGTCTTATGACCGACAGTTTAGTAAGAATTCCCGATCCTGGCGTTTCCCACTCGTATACTTCCTGCAGAAGGAAGGACGAGTGGGAGACTAGAAACAGCTAGTATTTTGCAAGCTATAACACGATTTTGCTTCCAACTGCTCCCATTACCCTTATTTCCCCAGATTTATTCTACGACAATGAAAAACCAAATGCATGTCCTGTGCATGACGCTCGAAACATTGATAAACGTAGACTGCGCCCGAGGCTAGCTCGGTCCCGCGAATGGGAAAACAAAATCCATGTCGTACAAACCGAGGCATATTATTGATGTTAGACTCAGGGTAATAGCCGATAAGGGGCTGCCCCCAAATTCAAAAGACCTGCCCACTGTTGATCTATAGGTTCCACTGTAAGTAGTGCCCCCCGAGCCAAGAGTAGCCGGAGAACGCCATTGAACATTGGCAGTCATTTGCTGGCAGCCCGTCGTCGCCTTCGATGCCGATCCGATGTCGATGTCGATGCCGCATTGGGAAAGAAAAAACTGGTGCAAATGAAACAAGTTATCTAATTGCAGTGCTTCGAAGTGTGGCAAGTGGCGAGTTGACTTTTGTTTTCTATTCGGAGCAGGCCTCCGATCTGTTGTGGCTCCTCCAACTCCGCCTCCTTCGCCTCCGATGCGGCTGCAACACGTTGTGCATACGAAATGGCTTGGCTAACCCAACACTGCACACAAAGATATCCACAGACAGATGCACACACACTCTCGATACTGGTGTGGAACAGGCTCTTGCCGCATTGGCCTCTTGGCGTTTTTAATCGCACCAAATTTCAATTTGAATTTCACTTTCTTTTTCGATACGCTCACTTGGGTTTTTGCCTTTCGAACTTTTGTCTTGTGTTGTGTTGTGTTTCGTTTCGTTTCTGTTTCTTAAGTTTTGTGGCTTTTGTGTATTTCATTTCTTTTTGTTTTCGAATGCAGGCAAAGCAACGACCATGAAAAATTGTGTGAGATAGAAAGGGCTTTCTTGAGAAGCAGCAGGGAGAAGGCACTTCCAAACACGACATGGCGTGACATCAGGCTCTCTCGGCTCAGCGCCGCATATTGAACCATTTGTGGAGCTCCACTTCGTTTGAGTCTGAATTGCGGGTCTGAAGCCTCCTCCTATCTGAAACCGTGTCAAGAGAGAGTAAATATAATTGATATGCGGCCATTAGGCAATAAATAATCTCGATTGGGGGCGCACAAAAGAGCGGTCAAAGGATGGGAAGACTTACTCCCATCCAACGAAATCTAACAGGAGGTTAAGAGAACGGAAGGGTAAAAGCCGCAGATTAAGATCAAGAAATATGGAGAAAGGTCTTCCCATAGGATGGAAGAAGATTCAAAGTCGTGGTGGTGATAGAATTGGAGAAAAGTGACTTGCAGGAGGGACTCTTGCATTAATGAAAGGCAAACGAAAAAAAACAACAATATAATTGATCTGTTTTGCATAGATCTCTTAATCTTCCTCTTCGTCTAGTGTCTTGAGGAGTCAAACTCTTACTTAATTAGATTTATACATATATCTTATGGATAAACTATTTTTTGTACGGAGGTCTCTATATAAACGTCTATTACAATTTGGTTTTCGAATGGTTCTTGGGTTTCCATTCGATTAATCCTTTAGCGGAAATAAGTATAGCTGTCGGAGAGTATTCTCATCAGATAAAGATCATATCCCTTTATATCATATAGATTTGATCTGTCGAAAAAAGCGTCTTTGTAGGAGAAACTTTCAGTTTCACAACAATTAGGTTTTCATTATGGTGTAGTGTGCTATTTAGGTAATATTTCCTATTATGTAGTTTCAATCGTATATTAAAGAGATTCATTTTCCATAGAACCCCACAACTATATAACCACAAAACTATTGTTAATGGCTCTATAATTGATCATTGTTTAGTGTGGGATTTGTATAATCAAAGGCTTTATTTAACATGTCTGCTAGACTGTACTGTTATGTTCAATAGAGTCTTTTGTCTGTGAATCATTGTTCTGTCTTTGAGTGGATACTACAACTTTCCTCCAAAAATATGGTTCCATGGCACGCTTCGCTGGTTGAACAAATTTGTTTTAAAATTTCGTCCAAAGGTGTTTTTTTTTTCGGCACCCCGTTACCCCGTGACTCGCTGCTTTCCATATGTCTCGTTTGTGTGCGTGTGTGTTTGTGCGTCGTGTCGTGTGGGGCAATCAGTCATACATTTGGTGAAATTATTTACCCATTCATCCCCCACCCACACCTGTTGGGTGCCGTTTAGGTGCCATCTCTAGGCTCCAAGCGAATGCGCGGGCGCACGCGTCCAGTAAAAGTTCCATAATTTACCATACCCCCCCACACACCATACGGATATATCCACCACTCACTCTTTTCCTATCCCAACAACAACAACAACAGCAGCAGCAGAACCTATACTTGGGGATACTCGTACTTGTGCATCACAAAATAGTTGGCATTGAGATTTGAGTTCTCGAAACGTGTGATTGTGATTCTTTTGAAAAATTTTAAATCAGTTTTCGACTGCAACCCAACCAACACACACAAGCAACACTGCAAAACAACACTAGCCTCCACCGTCAGTCGTATAGAGAAGAGAGCTACCGTTATTGCTGCCCTGCTCCTCTCTTCTCGAATATCCTGTTTTGCTTTTCGCATTTTTTCGGTGACGCATTTGCGTGCTGCGTAATTTCTGTTGTGTTTTGCTTGCAGTTTCAATTTAAATTCCAATCAAATAATATAATTATGTGCATTATTAATGTACAGAGCCCCTAGTTTTGCAATTAAAATGCCATCAAAATTATGTTAATGTAGTCATTAAAGGGGCAAAAAAATATAAGCAAAAACTACAACAGCACAACCAAAATACAAGTCCCAGACCCCCAAACAGTAAATAAATGCTAAAACAGCAAGCGGCAACATACATACATACATATTATGAAAAAAAATCACAAAATTTATTAAAAAGTGAAAGTTTTTAGTCGTCGTTGTAGTTGTGCACAAACAAAATTACCAGAGAGGGAAAAAGAAATGCAAAAACAATCATCGACTCTTGGAAACAAACCAAAAAAAAAACAATAACAACAACAAAAGCAGCAGCAGCAGAAGAAGCAGAAGCAGCGCAGCAACAAGCTCCAGCCTGCCAGGTCGTGAGAGGAGTCCAAGAGAGTTTTCAGCAAGCAGCCGAGACCAGGTCGTGAGAGGCGCCCAGAGAGCGCCTAGACAGCAGGTCGCGAGAGAAGCCCAGAGAGTGCAAGCAGGCAGGTCGCGCGGGAGAGAGGGCCCGCGCCTAGCAACTGAGCGAACGCGTTCCACACATAACGGAGCATAACTGGTCATAATAGAACCGCCAAACAGCAGCAGCCGCAGCAGCAGCAAGCAACAGTAACGACAAAACAAAACAAATATTTATTCGCCGTCCCCGTCTTTTCAAAATGCTGTAAGAAGGAATAGACGCCACGGATAATAACAGAAGAAATGGGGGCGGTGTGGCGCGGAGATCTTTCGCGCCCCCGCAACCGCGCCAGGTTCTCTATCATCCGATGGCCCAGTCATCCCATGTTACCGCCAATTGGAGAAATCCAGGTAACACCTGTAAGTGCACTTCTCTCTCTTTTGGTCACTCTCGCGCTCACCTTTTATGCAAATGCAAAAAGGCCAAACAGAACCAAAGGCGGAAGCAATTTGATTGCCTGTGCATGTCACTTTCACCGTTTGTAATCTCGTTGTGTGTTTTGGGTGGGTGGGTGGGGGGGGGGGGGGGGGGGGGGGGGGGGGGGGGGGGGGGGGGGGGGGAGAGGTTGGGAAAGAATGAAGATCAAGGATATAAATATAAGGTGAGGCATTCCTAGACTGCACAAGGGGACTAGGCAACTCTCGAGAGCGGGAATGAGTCACCTGTGTGAATGTTTCACCTCCTGGAAATGGACCCTGGTAGAAGTGTGTCATCCGGGGAGGGCAGGTCTGCGTGCGAGTGTGTGTATGCAAATGTGTGGTGTTGGGTGCATGTTATTCATGCATATGCATATGTGTGTACATATTTTCGGGTGTTAGCTTCGTAATCGAATGACTCTCTTTGCATTTCACTCACCAAATATCAATACCTTCGTCTCTGTCCCTTTGCAGTTACCGTGAATCCACCACCCCAGAGGCCGTGGCTGCCCCTGGCCAAGCCGAACAAAACGCGTCCAGCCTGTAAGTCATAGTGCTAAGCCTTTCCAGCAATTATCCAGACCATCAATGGTATATCTACTCGTTCATGTGTGACCTATATACATACATATATTAGTGCCTGGATCTTCCAGTTGGCGGTTGTTGGGGAGCAGAAACCTTTGGTAACCATGTATCCAATGTATCGAAAAATGTGTCAGCGTTTATTTATTCCTGGTATACCTTCAACAAGTAGTCCGTTGCTTCGATGTGGAATCTTTACTAAGGATGCATTTAACATTACCTTTAGCCGATTCGATGATATATACATATATTAATTGATATTTTTCCCTCCCACTTTTGGCAGGCATTTTCACGGTTATGTGCTACAATGTGCTCTGCGATAAATATGCGACACGGCAAATGTACGGCTACTGTCCATCGTGGGCCCTGTGCTGGGATTATCGAAAAAAGTCAATCATCGACGAGATCCGTCACTATTCGGCGGATATTATAAGCCTGCAGGAGATAGAGACGGAGCAGTTCTATCACTTCTTTTTGCCAGAGCTCAAGAACGATGGCTACGAGGGCATATTCTCGCCCAAGTCGCGTGCCAAGACAATGTCCGAGGTAGAGCGGAAGTATGTCGATGGGTGTGCAATATTCTTCAGGGCCTCAAAGTGAGTATTGGCTGAAGAAAATGGAATGATTGGAAGAGGCTAAAGTATGATTCGCTTGCAGATTTACCTTGATCAAGGAGCACTTGATCGAATTTAACCAGCTGGCGATGGCCAATGCAGAGGGATCGGATAACATGCTGAACCGTGTGATGCCCAAGGACAACATTGGTCTGGCCGCTCTGCTCAAGGTGAAGGAGAATGCTTGGGAGCCGATGTCCGAGGTGACACAGATCTCACAGCCGCTGCTCGTCTGCACGGCGCACATCCACTGGGATCCGGAATTTTGTGATGTCAAGCTCATCCAGACGATGATGCTCAGCAATGAGCTCAAGACGATAATTGACGAGGCCTCGCACAGCTTCAGACCGGGACACAAGAACGACTCGAACAGTGTTCAGCTACTGCTCTGCGGCGACTTCAATTCGCTACCCGACTCCGGGGTGGTTGAGTATCTGGGCAAGGGACGGGTCTCCATGGACCATCTGGACTTTAAGGACATGGGCTACAAGTCGTGCCTGCAGCGCCTGCTTTCGAACGACACCAACGAGTTCACGCATTCCTTCAAACTGGCCTCCGCCTACAGCGAAGATATCATGCCGCACACTAACTACACGTTCGATTTCAAAGGCATCATCGACTACATATTCTATACGAAGACGGGAATGGTGCCTCTGGGTCTGCTTGGGCCCGTCTCAAATGATTGGCTGCGCGAGAACAAGGTGGTGGGATGTCCCCATCCGCACATACCCTCCGATCATTTTCCGCTGCTCGTTGAACTGGAGTTGATGCACACGGCCAGCCAGGCGCCTCCCAACGGGTTGATCAACAGACGGTAGCAATAGAATAGACGCGGCAGACCCACCATGATGACAACGACAACTACACGGACAGCAGCCACAGTCGGAGGAGGAGCAAGTGGGAGCAGTGGTAGTGGTGGTGGTGTCGCCGGCGTCGTCAACAGCAACAGTGCGGTAAATAATATCCACGGCAGCAGTTACAGGGGACGCAGCAACAGTGGCAGTGGCAGCGGCAGCCACAGTCACAGCCACAGTCACAGCCATCGCATAGTGGCACAAAGAAAGGTACCTCCTGTAACAGCAGCCGCACCAACTGACAAGCAGCCACCACCGCCATGAAGAGAGACAGCCAATCCACGATCACCTGCCGCACCCACAATTGACGTGGCGCTCTGTCCGCAACAAGATTCAGTTTTAGTTATGTACGTTAAAAAGATTAGATAACCCCATACCCATCCAAGCCCCGATCATCCGATCACAAAAACCCAATAAGTTATAAGTTGACGACGTTGTAGAGGCCTCGCTCCTTTGTGCGCTGGTTCGCAAAGCGCGTTACCAATGCAATACAAAAAAAAAAAAAAACAAAAATCAAAGTATGATCGTAGCTCGTAATTGGAGGTATTTAACTTACTTGCTGATCCTCTTCTGACAACCGCGCCCCGCCCCCGCCCTCGCCTTTCTTTTTTGGTTTTATCACATTCACACAACACACACACACACCACACATACACAAACATAAACACATTTTCCCCATCGAATAAATTACATTTAAAGTTATGATCGATCTGTGTACATTGTTTAGTTCTTGTAACACCCGAAAAACCGAGCATAAATGTAAGCCAAATGTTTCATTTAACAGTCGTAGATCGTAAGAGAAATAGAAAGAGCTAAACACAAACAAAAATAGCAAAAACAAACCTAAACTATAAGTAAAAGGTAAAAAAAAACAAAACATAAAATATTGTAAAAAATTAAACAAGAAGGAAAATAAGCAGAATTAATTAATGGACCGTTTTTTGACAAAAGGTTTTAACCAAACAGAAGAATAATCAAAATGGGAAAAATGGACAAAGTAAACCCTACTATATAGAGATACAAGATATGCAAGATTATGTGTATAGATATACTTGTTGGGCCATCCCACAACCAAGAAACCCCAATTCCTCAATGTGTATTGAATGTAGAAACAAAACAGCGATCCCGAGCATACCTCTACTTTTTGTGTGTGTTTGCTTAAACGTCCACATATTGTAGACCTGAAGAGAGCTGGTAGCTACTTTTAAGTAGATATATGTACATACAATACTATATCGTTAATCCATAAGTGTCGTGTGTGGTATGGGATAAATGTCTACCTATAGAATCAATCAATCAACCAAGCCCCATCTCCATAAGTACCACTACCTACCATAAACAATGTAAAATTCAAGCATTCAACAACAATTCAATATCAAAGTTTCAACAAATAATATAACTATATGTAAATCTGATTGATACGAGGCGCACATGGGCAGGCCATCTTCATTCAGAGAAACCCCGCCCCCTCATGCGTACATACATACGAATAAAACCAAGAATCAAATGTATAACGAACTTTGTTTTATTTTGTAGAGCGATCTACGATAGGAAATGCATCGCCTATGGCATTGGTTTCCTCCAAACGTTCGGCTATCGCGGACCACAGCTCCGAGTTGCCCTGCTGCAATGTCTCCATGTTCCCGATCATGTACAGTGCCCAGCGTGCTCGGGAAAGAGCTACACAAGCACGATTCGGCTTAGCCAGAAACCCTATATGGCCGGTCGGATTGCTGCGCACCAGCGATAGCAGCACAATGTTCGCCTCCAGACCCTGGAAACTATCCACGCTCGACACTTGCACCCTGTTTGGGCCTATTTTATATTTCATCGGCAGCTTCAAAATAATGGGAAAGGATTAGAAAAAAGTTAAGGGCGAGGTCTCTTTACGAACCGTTTTCTTGATGCGTTTCACTTGGGCATTGTTGGGTGAGAGTATCACGATATCACTGGCCTCGTATTTGGCATTTTCCAGAAGGAATTCCGTCAGCTTAGCCAGCTCCTTGGCCTCGTGCAGATTCTCAAAGGACATATCCAGCTGCGATTTCTCCGGTTGATTGTGCTGCAAAAAGAACAAGTTCTTGTCCATGAGGCGGATATCCTCGTATGCCATCACAGAGTCCGCGCACAGTAGCTCCTCATAGATACTGGGCACCAGAAGGCTTGAAATGCACGGACGCATTCGGTACTGGACATTGAGCAGAGAGTAGGGCAGGCCCTTAGCGATGAGGCGCTCAAAGAGAGAGACTTGCGGTAGCTGGCTGCAGCCAGTGAAGGGCTGAAGTTGCTTGTGATCTCCCACGAGGATAACATGCTCCGTATGGGGCGTGAGGCAGGCTAATATGTGTGCCTCCTGAATCTCGGCTGCCTCCTCGAACATAAAACATTTGGATTTCAGCAGACGAAATAGAAAGTTCAAGCGAGCCGCGCACGTGGTGGTCATGGCCAGCAGATCTTTGTCCCGCGCCAAATAATACTGAAAGATGATGCGTACGGTGTCCAGTTTCTCGGACACCTGCTGCAGCTGCTCCTGTCCGATCAGAGTCTCCTGATAGCTCTTCTCGCTGCCATCAAAGTTGGCATACAGCGTTTGAAGGCGCTGGAACTGTTCCTTGTATTCAGTGTTGACCAGCCACCACACGCGCTTCAGTAGGGGCGGCACCAGATCCGGATCAAGCAATTGATTGGCATTGAATTTGGCTATTTCTGGATCGCGCGTCTGGCAACCGAAGCGCAGTATTTCCTTTGTGTATTTGGATGCCTTTACCAGAAACTTGTCCAACGAATCGTTCGTGTAGGTCAGTACAATGATGGGTCCAGTGCACAACACTTTGGCGTTTTGTATAAGACTGTTCACCAGCTCCACAGAAACGTGCGTTTTGCCTGTGCCAGGCGGGCCTTGTATAATGCAAAACTCGTTGGTGTAGGCCGATTTAAATGCACCCATCTGCCTGTCATTTAAAGGCAAATCCTGCGGTGGCAGTGCCGGCCTAAACGGTTTTCGATTATACGTGAGCTGAACATTAGGTTTAATGTAAGCTGGCGGCCGTATATCAATCTGCAAGTACATATATATCTTTAAGTTGAGAATATTCTTTCGTATATTTGCCACTTGCCTGTCCATCCACAATGTAGCGACGCATTGGAATCTCTGTGCTGCAAGTGCTCAAGTAATTATGCACCCGAACATAAGGCTCAAAGAACACGGGCGTCTGAAACATGATCAGCGGTCGCTCGTAGATATTGCCAATATTATGTTGTCTTACAATCTCCACACTCAGCTGGGGATTACACATATGATTAGATCTAATATGGGAACAACATTCTGTTATCACTTACAAGGCCATCTTTCAGCTTGTCCGGCTTTGTGTAGCCAACGGTGCACAGAATGAGGTTCTCAAAGTCCAAGCTAGTGGTCAGGCACAGCAAAGCACCCGTTTTGAAGTTCTCCATCAATTTTGTATTAATCTTTATCTTCTTTGAGTCGGCGACAGGACATAAATTAAGGAAAAGCAGGCTGTGTCGTTGCGCCTCCACAAATTCCGGATTCAAACTAAGTTGTGTACTTCGCCAGAGTAGACCCTGCTCCTCCAGACCATCGAGATTGCATCCTGCTCGTAGAAACTGAACGAATTCCTCTAAAGGAACGAAGAAATCCTGCTGCAGTATGTGACGCTGTGTTCTTAGATAGTCCGCCACTTTACTCAACGCAGATGGTGCAGGTGAATTGGTTGGTTCCACGTTACCCAGCAGCAGCCTGTCTACCGTTGGATAGATTTCGCCCTTAACGTTAACCAAGGCTGGCAGTGTGTCTGTAAACACCTGTAGCTCTTGACTCAAGTCGGTGGCTAGCAGCTGGGGCAGCTTGCTCTCTGAGATCAGCTTCTTGCAGATTCCCACCAATTCGTAGCCCTGTTGTCCAAGAACTCCGATCTTTTTTGCTCGTACCATCAGCCATATCATGTTCTTCAAAATCTGCTCAGATTCTGCATCGCATTTGCTGTGCGAAGCGTTTGCAGAGAGCGCCAGGGCAAAACGGCGGAACGAATTGAAGATGACCGTCTGCTTGGAGAAGGCGGACAAGAACTGGTCATCGAATCCGCCCAGCTCCAGCTGGCAGATCGATTTGAGAGCTTCCAAAAGTATGGACAGACGCTTCACGCTGTCATTGCCGGCAAGTTGAGCCCCAAACAAATCGCGGTCGTCCGACATGAAATAGAGAAACATATCCAGGGGCAACATTTTCAGAGCCTTGGATAGTTCAATTGTTGCAAAACGACCCGGCGCCTTGGTAAAGGTCAAGTCCAGGTCAAGATGTTTCAAACCGTCTGCCACTGAAAGAGGCCGCCACAAATAGCAAATCGTTCAACTAAGGGACTTTCCCCTCAAGGGGTTCGCTTACCTACGGCGTCGCGGCAAAATATTTGCTCCTCCTCCTCTTTCTGCTCATCCTGGTGCTTCACCTGATGCTGGAAGCTCTGCTCAATCTCATCGTCATCCTTTGTAAACCAGTCATCATCTTCGGACCCGGACATATTTTCATTAATTTCGTGGAATTTCGGAGGCGGTAGAAGAACAATAGACGGCACTATCGATACGTCGATGTATTCCAATGTGCACATATCGGAACCATTAACACTCTATGTACATAATGAGCATTTGATCTAGTTTGAGTGCAGTAGTAGAGAAACGATTCATACTCTGATATGCTATATGATGATGCTGGCCAGCGTCGATAGTTTTCGATTGTGGAAACCACCATTAAAAAGGTTTAAACAACAAAAGGACCGATTTTGAATGGTTTTTTGCGCAGAGTTCTCATGGAAACATATGCCCAAGTCAGTACACCAACACATACTTACATGCTTTATACACTAGAGCCATACATTTTTTTTATTATCCGATTAATTATATGCTTAAAAATGAGGAATATGGTTTCCAGTCCTGACGGATGAGTCCTGACGGAAAACGATTAACCAATTATAGACCAAGGTGTTACTTTAATATTCCACCGGGAATAGTGAGAAGGTAATCATTTTAGCGCAGTTCAGGTTAAATGGAGGGGGCTTAAGTGGATTAAATGTTTTCAAGCATCTTGTGTTGCGGAATTTTAGCAATTTCGTTTATCGTCGTAATTCTACGGAATTCTGCATAAGCATTTCTTTCCTACGCCGAACCCCCGTTTCTAGATTGCAAACATTCAAGTAGGAGCAGATCTTCAATAAGTTAGAGTCTCCTAGTCTGGTGTTTACTTTCAGTTCGCGCGCGCTTTTTGTTTTTAGGGATACATACATATGTAGATTATATATCCGAAAACATGGAGTACAAACGTAAAATGCGTAGAAAATTGTCGTCGGAATCGGATGAAGACACTTCTTCCTCGGAGCCGACGAATAAAAAGAGCAAGAATGCCACAGTCCCAGAAGACTACATGGACATTGTTGAGCAGGACCCAAACAGTCTTCTGGTACCAGGCAACAACAATACAGGTAGCAGCCGAGAGTCGCCAGGCTCACGCAGATCCCAGGGATCATCTTCATCGTTAACTCTTTTGGTGAGTTTAGTTCAGATTTAGCTGGTTAAGTGATTAGATAGTGTGTGATCTACCTGTGCTTCATCGCATTTCAGTACGAACCAGACGTTCCAAGTGAATTTAATCGCTGCGGCAAAGTCATATCCATACATCTGGAGAATTTCATGTGTCATGAGAGTTTCACCGTCGAGTTTGGTCCCAACACCAATTTCCTGGTGGGCAAAAACGGGAGCGGCAAGAGTGCCACGATCACAGCCCTGACCGTGGGTATGGGGGGCAACGCACGCGCCACTAGCCGTGCGGCCAGCATAACGAGTACGTCTCTACAGCCTCTATCAGCCTTCCCAGCTGATTCATCCATCAATTGTTGTTTTCAGAGCTAATCAAAAACGGCGAAACATCAGCCAAAATCGAAATAACCTTGTGTAATGTGGGATTGAGCCCATTCGATGCGGAACATATGGGACCGCATATCACGGTGGTGCGGCACATACGCCAATCATCCTCGTCGTATGAGCTAAAGGATGCACGCGGTAAAATCGTCTCGAAAAAATTAGATGATGTTAAGCGCTTGCTGCGGCGCTTTCGAATTCATGTCGATAATCCCATTTTCGTGCTAAACCAGTTAAACGAGGTTTGTAGCTGAATACTTTGCAGACTGGAGCCAAAATCAAATTACACACTGCTGATGAAGGCAACGCAGCTGGATTCTTGTGTTAATGCTCTCAACGAATGCCTTGTCCAACGTCAAAGCCTACATAGAGCCTTGGAGCATCTTGAATTGGTAATCGAAATCGAATCTTACAGGTATATTTAGTTTCCTTTAATTCCAATACGTTTCCCACTTCCACAGAGAAAGCAAGTATCGGAACAACTGGTCGTGGCGGAGGAGGAAAAGTTAGCCACACTCAGGGATAAGGAAGCGGTCAAGGCAAGTAGTCGGTGCCGACTAGATGGGGATCTTTTAGTAACAATTGCTATGAACTTGCAGGTCAAGTTACAAGAGGCCAACACCAAGCTGGCTTGGCTGTCGGTGGGGCAACAAGAGGAGGAGCTAGCCAGCTGTGAGCAGTCGATTAAACTGATTGAAGCCAAGAAATCCAAGCTGGAGGCAGCCACATCCCAGAAGGACTCCACACAAGCCACACTCACGCAACAGTTGAGGTTTGTTGAGGCCACAAATACAAATCCCTAGCAGTCTTCATGTGCCATGTTTTGTTCTCAGCACCTTCGAGGAAAAAACGAGGGGGAACGTTGTGAGTTGCTGCGGAGACCGCAACTCTACAGTTATACCCGATACTAAGTTAGTATGGCTCTCCTCCGGCAGACGCCGCTAATATTAAACGACACGACAAGGAGTGCGTGCGAGAGAGACAGAAAATCAGTCTGAGCATGACGTCGGGGGCTGCGTAGCCAGTGCAAATTGATTTGTTCCTTTTGGCTATAAAAATGATCTGATCCAGATTCAGCAATCTGATAGATATGGTCATTATCTATGATTCTGCGTTTTTAGTTTTCTCGAATGTGCAATATTGTGGATGCAACAGATTTTCGTCCTTTGTGGGGGCGGAAAAGGGTGGGGCGAAATTCTGAGATATACGTTTTATAGTGAGATCTAACAGAAGTGCGGATACCAAATTTGGTTACTCTAGCCTTAATAGTCTCTGAGATTTGTGGATGCCCCAGATTTTCGTCCTTTGCGGGGGCGGAAGGGGGTGTGGCGAAATTTGGACACGAAACGGTCAAGGTCCGATATCACAGGAGTGTGGATACCAAATTTGGTTGCTCTGGCTCTTATAGGTTCTGAGATCCTTGAACTCATATTTTGCAATTGGCAAAGCCGACCATGAAACCTGTGTGTTAGAGAGAGACAGAGCGAGCAAGAATGAAATTGTTTTCTTAATTCTGGCTATAATAATTATACGATCTGGTTGAGATTTTACACTCTAGAACATATAGTCATCCTCTACGATTCTGCGTTTTTGGTTTTATCGTATCTTTAAAAATGTGGATGCCACAGATTTTCGTCCTTTGTGGGGGCGGAAGTGGGCGGGGCGAAGTTTTGAAATATTTTTGTAGCAGTGACATATCACAGAAGTCTGGATCCAAAACATCGTTGCTCTAGATCTTATAGTCTTTGAGCACTAGGCGCTGAAGGGGACGGACGGACGGACGGACGGACAGACGGACAGACAGACAGACAGACAGGGCTCAATCGACTCGGCTATTGATGCTGATCAAGAATATATATACTTTATGGGGTCGGAAACGATTCCTTCTGGACGTTACACACATCCACTTTTACCACAAATCTAATATACCCCAATACTCATTTTGAGTATCGGGTATAAAAAAGCGTACCCAAGATGTCTACCAATCGCACGAGACAAAGATGCGTGAAGCCATGCGCATATTGCAGGAATATCTTTTAAAAGCCAGCAATATCAGGTCACAAATGAAGAATGCCGAAAAACGCCTTAGTGAGGAGAAGCACGAATACGATGCTTGTGAAAAACACATCAGCAACTACCACGCCGACTATGCGAGGATTAAACAGAAACGAGAGGAGCATGCTGCCAGAGCGGTGGAGCTAAAGAAGCTGGTCGCCGATAGAGAGGACCTCGTTAAACAGTTCCGAGAGGAGCAACTGGAGACAAAAGAACGGCTGAGCTCTGTGCGCGAACAGGTGGATGCCCGAGGATTCGAGAGAAACAAAATGCACCAATCCACGCGTGAGTTTCGACATTATTTTTCAGCTTAAGCAAATTCTAATTTTCTTTTTTTTTTGTGCAGAAAAAATTAAATCGGAAATTGAGACGCTTGGTCGCAACAAAAACAACAATTTGTCCATATACGGGGAGCAGGCAATTAATGTAGTTTGTGCCTTGCGCTCCAAGTATAGCGGCCCGAACCAGTACCGAATGCCGCGTGGTCCTCTTGGCCAATATATAACAGCATCTAATCCTAAGTATAGGGATCTGGTCGAGAACCAGCTGTCATCTTGCCTACGTTCCTACATCGTAAGCTCCGACAAGGAGCGTCAATCGTTGAGATCCTTGCTCCAGAGGTTCTATGGAAACAATATGCCCATAAGTGTTTGGTGAGGGGGGGGGGGGAGGTTGGGAAAGAATGAAGATCAAGGTATATAAATATAAGGTGAGGCATTCCTAGACTGCACAAGGGGACTAGGCAACTCTCGAGAGCGGGAATGAGTCACCTGTGTGAATGTTTCACCTCCTGGAAATGGACCCTGGTAGAAGTGTGTCATCCGGGGAGGGCAGGTCTGCGTGCGAGTGTGTGTATGCAAATGTGTGGTGTTGGGTGCATGTTATTCATGCATATGCATATGTGTGTACATATGTTCGGGTGTTAGCTTCGTAATCGAATGACTCTTTGCATTTCACTCACCAAATATCAATACCTTCGTCTCTGTCCCTTTGCAGTTACCGTGAATCCACCACCCCAGAGGCCGTGGCTGCCCCTGGCCAAGCCGAACAAATCGCGTCCAGCCTGTAAGTCATAGTGCTAAGCCTTTCCAGCAATTATCCAGACCATCAATGGTATATCTACTCGTTCATGTGTGACCTATGTACATACATATATGTATGTATGAGTGCCTGGATCTTCCAGTTGGCGGTTGTTGGGGAGCAGAAACCTTTGGTAACCATGTATCCAATGTATCGAAAAATGTGTCAGCGTTTATTTATTCCTGGTATACCTTCAACAAGTAGTCCGTTGCTTCGATGTGGAATCTTTACTAAGGATGCATTTAACATTACCTTTAGCCGATTCGATGATATATACATATATTAATCGATATTTTTCCCTCCCACTTTTGGCAGGCATTTTACCGGTTATGTGCTACAATGTGCTCTGCGATAAATATGCGACACGGCAAATGTACGGCTACTGTCCATCGTGGGCCCTGTGCTGGGATTATCGAAAAAAGTCAATCATCGACGAGATCCGTCACTATTCGGCGGATATTATAAGCCTGCAGGAGATAGAGACGGAGCAGTTCTATCACTTCTTTTTGCCAGAGCTCAAGAACGATGGCTACGAGGGCATATTCTCGCCCAAGTCGCGTGCCAAGACAATGTCCGAGGTAGAGCGGAAGTATGTCGATGGGTGTGCAATATTCTTCAGGGCCTCAAAGTGAGTATTGGCTGAAGAAAATGGAATGATTGGAAGAGGCTAAAGTATGATTCGCTTGTAGATTCACCTTGATCAAGGAGCACTTGATCGAATTTAACCAGCTGGCGATGGCCAATGCAGAGGGATCGGATAACATGCTGAACCGTGTGATGCCCAAGGACAACATTGGTCTGGCCGCTCTGCTCAAGGTGAAGGAGAATGCTTGGGAGCCGATGTCCGAGGTGACACAGATCTCACAGCCGCTGCTCGTCTGCACGGCGCACATCCACTGGGATCCGGAATTTTGTGATGTCAAGCTCATCCAGACGATGATGCTCAGCAATGAGCTCAAGACGATAATTGACGAGGCCTCGCACAGCTTCAGACCGGGACACAAGAACGACTCGAACAGTGTTCAGCTACTGCTCTGCGGCGACTTCAATTCGCTACCCGACTCCGGGGTGGTTGAGTATCTGGGCAAGGGACGGGTCTCCATGGACCATCTGGACTTTAAGGACATGGGCTACAAGTCGTGCCTGCAGCGCCTGCTTTCGAACGACACCAACGAGTTCACGCATTCCTTCAAACTGGCCTCCGCCTACAGCGAAGATATCATGCCGCACACTAACTACACGTTCGATTTCAAAGGCATCATCGACTACATATTCTATACGAAGACGGGAATGGTGCCTCTGGGTCTGCTTGGGCCCGTCTCAAATGATTGTCTGCGCGAGAACAAGGTGGTGGGATGTCCCCATCCGCACATACCCTCCAATCATTTTCCGCTACTCGTTGAACTGGAGTTGATGCACACGGCCAGCCAGGCGCCTCCCAACGGGTTGATCAACAGACGGTAGCAATAGAATAGACGCGGCAGACCCACCATGATGACAACGACAACTACACGGACAGCAGCCACAGTCGGAGGAGGAGCAAGTGGGAGCAGTGGTAGTGGTGGTGGTGTCGCCGGCGTCGTCAACAGCAACAGTGCGGTAAATAATATCCACGGCAGCAGTTACAGGGGACGCAGCAACAGTGGCAGTGGCAGCGGCAGCCACAGTCACAGCCACAGTCACAGCCATCGCATAGTGGCACAAAGAAAGGTACCTCCTGTAACAGCAGCCGCACCAACTGACAAGCAGCCACCACCGCCATGAAGAGAGACAGCCAATCCACGATCACCTGCCGCACCCACAATTGACGTGGCGCTCTGTCCGCAACAAGATTCAGTTTTAGTTATGTACGTTAAAAAGATTAGATAACCCCATACCCATCCAAGCCCCGATCATCCGATCACAAAAACCCGATAAGTTATAAGTTGACGACGTTGTAGAGGCCTCGCTCCTTTGTGCGCTGGTTCGCAAAGCGCGTTACCAATGTAATCCAAAAAAAAAAAAAAAAAAAAAAAAAATCAAAGTATGATCGTAGCTCCTAATTGGAGGTATTTAACTTACTTGCGGATCCTCTTCTGACAACCGCGCCCCGCCCCCGCCCTCGCCTTTCTTTTTTGGTTTTATCACATTCACACAACACACACACACACACACACAAACATAAACACATTTTCCCCATCGAATAAATTACATTTAAAGTTATGATCGATCTGTGTACATTGTTTAGTTCTTGTAACACCCGAAAAACCGAGCATAAATGTAAGCCAAATGTTTCATTTAACAGTCGTAGATCGTAAGAGAAATAGAAAGAGCTAAACACAAACAAAAATAGCAAAAACAAACCTAAACTATAAGTAAAAGGTAAAAAAAAACAAAACATAAAATATTGTAAAAAATTAAACAAGAAGGAAAATAAGCAGAATTAATTAATGGACCGTTTTTTTACAAAAGGTTTTAACCAAACAGAAGAATAATCAAAATGGGAAAAATGGACAAAGTAAACCCTACTATATAGAGATACAAGATATGCAAGATTATGTGTATAGATATACTTATTGGGCCATCCCACAACCAAGAAACCCCAATTCCTCAATGTGTATTGAATGTAGAAACAAAACAGCGATCCCGAGCATACCTCTACTTTTTGTGTGTGTTTGCTTAAACGTCCACATATTGTAGACCTGAAGAGAGCTGGTAGCTACTTTTAAGTAGATATATGTACATACAATACTATATCGTTAATCCATAAGTGTCGTGTGTGGTATGGGATAAATGTCTACCTATAGAATCAATCAATCAACCAAGCCCCATCTCCATAAGTACCACTACCTACCATAAACAATGTAAAATTCAAGCATTCAACAACAATTCAATATCAAAGTTTCAACAAATAATATAACTATATGTAAATCTGATTGATACGAGGCGCACATGGGCAGGCCATCTTCATTCAGAGAAACCCCGCCCCCTCATGCGTACATACATACGAATAAAACCAAGAATCAAATGTATAACGAACTTTGTTTTATTTTGTAGAGCGATCTACGATAGGAAATGCATCGCCTATGGCATTGGTTTCCTCCAAACGTTCGGCTATCGCGGACCACAGCTCCGAGTTGCCCTGCTGCAATGTCTCCATGTTCCCGATCATGTACAGTGCCCAGCGTGCTCGGGAAAGAGCTACACAAGCACGATTCGGCTTAGCCAGAAACCCTATATGGCCGGTCGGATTGCTGCGCACCAGCGATAGCAGCACAATGTTCGCCTCCAGACCCTGGAAACTATCCACGCTCGACACTTGCACCCTGTTTGGGCCTATTTTATATTTCATCGGGAGCTTCAAAATAATGGGAAAGGATTAGAAAAAAGTTAAGGGCGAGGTCTCTTTACGAACCGTTTTCTTGATGCGTTCCACTTGGGCATTGTAGGGTGAGAGTATCACGATATCACTGGCCTCGTATTTGGCATTTTCCAGAAGGAATTCCGTCAGCTTAGCCAGCTCCTTGGCCTCGTGCAGATTCTCAAAGGACATATCCAGCTGCGATTTCTCCGGTTGATTGTGCTGCAAAAAGAACAAGTTCTTGTCCATGAGGCGGATATCCTCGTATGCCATCACAGAGTCCGCGCACAGTAGCTCCTCATAGATACTGGGCACCAGAAGGCTTGAAATGCACGGACGCATTCGGTACTGGACATTGAGCAGAGAGTAGGGCAGGCCCTTAGCGATGAGGCGCTCAAAGAGAGAGACTTGCGGTAGCTGGCTGCAGCCAGTGAAGGGCTGAAGTTGCTTGTGATCTCCCACGAGGATAACATGCTCCGTATGGGGCGTGAGGCAGGCTAATATGTGTGCCTCCTGAATCTCGGCTGCCTCCTCGAACACAAAACATTTGGATTTCAGCAGACGAAATAGAAAGTTCAAGCGAGCCGCGCACGTGGTGGTCATGGCCAGCAGATCTTTGTCCCGGGCCAAATAATACTGAAAGATGATGCGTACGGTGTCCAGTTTCTCGGACACCTGCTGCAGCTGCTCCTGTCCGATCAGAGTCTCCTGATAGCTCTTCTCGCTGCCATCAAAGTTGGCATACAGCGTTTGAAGGCGCTGGAACTGTTCCTTGTATTCAGTGTTGACCAGCCACCACACGCGCTTCAGTAGGGGCGGCACCAGATCCGGATCAAGCAATTGATTGGCATTGAATTTGGCTATTTCTGGATCGCGCGTCTGGCAACCGAAGCGCAGTATTTCCTTTGTGTATTTGGATGCCTTTACCAGAAACTTGTCCAACGAATCGTTCGTGTAGGTCAGTACAATGATGGGTCCAGTGCACAACACTTTGGCGTTTTGTATAAGACTGTTCACCAGCTCCACAGAAACGTGCGTTTTGCCTGTGCCAGGCGGGCCTTGTATAATGCAAAACTCGTTGGTGTAGGCCGATTTAAATGCACCCATCTGCCTGTCATTTAAAGGCAAATCCTGCGGTGGCAGTGCCGGCCTAAACGGTTTTCGATTATACGTGAGCTGAACATTAGGTTTAATGTAAGCTGGCGGCCGTATATCAATCTGCAAGTACATATATATCTTTAAGTTGAGAATATTCTTTCGTATATTTGCCACTTGCCTGTCCATCCACAATGTAGCGACGCATTGGAATCTCTGTGCTGCAAGTGCTCAAGTAATTATGCACCCGAACATAAGGCTCAAAGAACACGGGCGTCTGAAACATGATCAGCGGTCGCTCGTAGATATTGCCAATATTATGTTGTCTTACAATTTCCACACTCAGCTGGGGATTACACATATGATTAGATCTAATATGGGAACAACATTCTGTTATCACTTACAAGGCCATCTTTCAGCTTGTCCGGCTTTGTGTAGCCAACGGTGCACAGAATGAGGTTCTCAAAGTCCAAGCTAGTGGTCAGGCACAGCAAAGCACCCGTTTTGAAGTTCTCCATCAATTTTGTATTAATCTTTATCTTCTTTGAGTCGGCGACAGGACATAAATTAAGGAAAAGCAGGCTGTGTCGTTGCGCCTCCACAAATTCCGGATTCAAACTAAGTTGTGTACTTCGCCAGAGTAGACCCTGCTCCTCCAGACCATCGAGATTGCATCCTGCTCGTAGAAACTGAACGAATTCCTCTAAAGGAACGAAGAAATCCTGCTGCAGTATGTGACGCTGTGTTCTTAGATAGTCCGCCACTTTACTCAACGCAGATGGTGCAGGTGAATTGGTTGGTTCCACGTTACCCAGCAGCAGCCTGTCTACCGTTGGATAGATTTCGCCCTTAACGTTAACCAAGGCTGGCAGTGTGTCTGTAAACACCTGTAGCTCTTGACTCAAGTCGGTGGCTAGCAGCTGGGGCAGCTTGCTCTCTGAGATCAGCTTCTTGCAGATTCCCACCAATTCGTAGCCCTGTTGTCCAAGAACTCCGATCTTTTTTGCTCGTACCATCAGCCATATCATGTTCTTCAAAATCTGCTCAGATTCTGCATCGCATTTGCTGTGCGAAGCGTTTGCAGAGAGCGCCAGGGCAAAACGGCGGAACGAATTGAAGATGACCGTCTGCTTGGAGAAGGCGGACAAGAACTGGTCATCGAATCCGCCCAGCTCCAGCTGGCAGATCGATTTGAGAGCTTCCAAAAGTATGGACAGACGCTTCACGCTGTCATTGCCGGCAAGTTGAGCCCCAAACAAATCGCGGTCGTCCGACATGAAATAGAGAAACATATCCAGGGGCAACATTTTCAGAGCCTTGGATAGTTCAATTGTTGCAAAACGACCCGGCGCCTTGGTAAAGGTCAAGTCCAGGTCAAGATGTTTCAAACCGTCTGCCACTGAAAGAGGCCGCCACAAATAGCAAATCGTTCAACTAAGGGACTTTCCCCTCAAGGGGTTCGCTTACCTACGGCGTCGCGGCAAAATATTTGCTCCTCCTCCTCTTTCTGCTCATCCTGGTGCTTCACCTGATGCTGGAAGCTCTGCTCAATCTCATCGTCATCCTTTGTAAACCAGTCATCATCTTCGGACCCGGACATATTTTCATTAATTTCGTGGAATTTCGGAGGCGGTAGAAGAACAATAGACGGCACTATCGATACGTCGATGTATTCCAATGTGCACATATCGGAACCATTAACACTCTATGTACATAATGAGCATTTGATCTAGTTTGAGTGCAGTAGTAGAGAAACGATTCATACTCTGATATGCTATATGATGATGCTGGCCAGCGTCGATAGTTTTCGATTGTGGAAACCACCATTAAAAAGGTTTAAACAACAAAAGGACCGATTTTGAATGGTTTTTTGCGCAGAGTTCTCATGGAAACATATGCCCAAGTCAGTACACCAACACATACTTACATGCTTTATACACTAGAGCCATACATTTTTTTTATTATCCGATTAATTATATGCTTAAAAATGAGGAATATGGTTTCCAGTCCTGACGGATGAGTCCTGACGGAAAACGATTAACCAATTATAGACCAAGGTGTTACTTTAATATTCCACCGGGAATAGTGAGAAGGTAATCATTTTAGCGCAGTTCAGGTTAAATGGAGGGGGCTTAAGTGGATTAAATGTTTTCAAGCATCTTGTGTTGCGGAATTTTAGCAATTTCGTTTATCGTCGTAATTCTACGGAATTCTGCATAAGCATTTCTTTCCTACGCCGAACCCCCGTTTCTACATTGCAAACATTCAAGTAGGAGCAGATCTTCAATAAGTTAGAGTCTCCTAGTCTGGTGTTTACTTTCAGTTCGCGCGCGCTTTTTGTTTTTAGGGATAAATACATAGATTATATATCCGAAAACATGGAGTACAAACGTAAAATGCGTAGAAAATTGTCGTCGGAATCGGATGAAGACACTTCTTCCTCGGAGCCGACGAATAAAAAGAGCAAGAATGCCACAGTCCCAGAAGACTACATGGACATTGCTGAGCAGGACCCAAACAGTCTTCTGGTACCAGGCAACAACAATACCGGTAGCAGCCGAGAGTCGCCAGGCTCACGCAGATCCCAGGGATCATCTTCATCGTTAACTCTTTTGGTGAGTTTAGTTCAGATTTAGCTGGTTAAGTGATTAGATAGTGTGTGATCTACCTGTGCTTCATCGCATTTCAGTACGAACCAGACGTTCCAAGTGAATTTAATCGCTGCGGCAAAGTCATATCCATACATCTGGAGAATTTCATGTGTCATGAGAGTTTCACCGTCGAGTTTGGTCCCAACACCAATTTCCTGGTGGGCAAAAACGGGAGCGGCAAGAGTGCCACGATCACAGCCCTGACCGTGGGTATGGGGGGCAACGCACGCGCCACTAGCCGTGCGGCCAGCATAACGAGTACGTCTCTACAGCCTCTATCAGCCTTCCCAGCTGATTCATCCATCAATTGTTGTTTTCAGAGCTAATCAAAAACGGCGAAACATCAGCCAAAATCGAAATAACCTTGTGTAATGTGGGATTGAGCCCATTCGATGCGGAACATATGGGACCGCATATCACGGTGGTGCGGCACATACGCCAATCATCCTCGTCGTATGAGCTAAAGGATGCACGCGGTAAAATCGTCTCGAAAAAATTAGATGATGTTAAGCGCTTGCTGCGGCGCTTTCGAATTCATGTCGATAATCCGATTTTCGTGCTAAACCAGGAGGCTTCACGTGAATTTCTAAAAAAGTAAGTTTAATCCATAAGTTAAACGAGGTTTGTAGCTGAATACTTTGCAGACTGGAGCCAAAATCAAATTACACACTGCTGATGAAGGCAACGCAGCTGGATTCTTGTGTTAATGCTCTCAACGAATGCCTTGTCCAACGTCAAAGCCTACATAGAGCCTTGGAGCATCTTGAATTGGTAATCGAAATCGAATCTTACAGGTATATTTAGTTTCCTTTAATTCCAATACGTTTCCCACTTCCACAGAGAAAGCAAGTATCGGAACAACTGGTCGTGGCGGAGGAGGAAAAGTTAGCCACACTCAGGGATAAGGAAGCGGTCAAGGCAAGTAGTCGGTGCCGACTAGATGGGGATCTTTTAGTAACAATTGCTATGAACTTGCAGGTCAAGTTACAAGAGGCCAACACCAAGCTGGCTTGGCTGTCGGTGGGGCAACAAGAGGAGGAGCTAGCCTGCTGTGAGCAGTCGATTAAACTGATTGAAGCCAAGAAATCCAAGCTGGAGGCAGCCACATCCCAGAAGGACTCCACACAAGCCACACTCACGCAACAGTTGAGGTTTGTTGAGGCCACAAATACAAATCCCTAGCAGTCTTCATGTGCCATGTTTTGTTCTCAGCACCTTCGAGGAAAAAAAAAAGCGTACCCAAGATGTCTACCAATCGCACGAGACAAAGATGCGTGAAGCCATGCGCATATTGCAGGAATATCTTTTAAAAGCCAGCAATATCAGGTCACAAATGAAGAATGCCGAAAAACGCCTTAGTGAGGAGAAGCACGAATACGATGCTTGTGAAAAACACATCAGCAACTACCACGCCGACTATGCGAGGATTAAACAGAAACGAGAGGAGCATGCTGCCAGAGCGGTGGAGCTAAAGAAGCTGGTCGCCGATAGAGAGGACCTCGTTAAACAGTTCCGAGAGGAGCAACTGGAGACAAAAGAACGGCTGAGCTCTGTGCGCGAACAGGTGGATGCCCGAGGATTCGAGAGAAACAAAATGCACCAATCCACGCGTGAGTTTCGACATTATTTTTCAGCTTAAGCAAATTCTAATTTTCTTTTTTTTTGTGCAGAAAAAATTAAATCGGAAATTGAGACGCTTGGTCGCAACAAAAACAACAATTTGTCCATATACGGGGAGCAGGCAATTAATGTAGTTTGTGCCTTGCGCTCCAAGTATAGCGGCTCGAACCAGTACCGAATGCCGCGTGGTCCTCTTGGCCAATATATAACAGCATCTAATCCTAAGTATAGGGATCTGGTCGAGAACCAGCTGTCATCTTGCCTACGTTCCTACATCGTAAGCTCCGACAAGGAGCGTCAATCGTTGAGATCCTTGCTCCAGAGGTTCTATGGAAACAATATGCCCACCATCATTACCAGCGCATTCACAGATCGCGTGTACAATGTGTCGAAATACAAAGTTAAGGCCACTACGCCTAACACCACAGTACTGATCGATGAAATCAGGTTAGGCTCAATCTCTAATCAAAATCTAAATATATCTCGTCTATATACCAATATACTGTACTCTCTTCCCTATCGAATTTATAGCTGCGATGATCCGGTTGTAATGAACTACCTAATAGATTCAATGCGTATCGAGACGGTGCTGGTAACCGAGTCCAAAGAGACCGCCGAATTTCTCACATCCGACACGGAGAACGTTCCACCCTACTTGACGCGTGTGCTGGTGCCAAACCTGGGGCTGGAGTACATACCATCGCCCAACTATGCCGTTTATTCGGTTCGTATCTACCCGGGACGATACATGCAGGTGAATGTGGACGATCGCATCAGGCAGCTGCAGGATGAGCAGCGTAGTCTGCAGGAGCGGGCGGCATCCATTGAAGTGGACTATAAGATACAGAAGCAAATTCTGGAACGCACCACTCAGGAGGTCGCCAAAAAGACATCCGAAATAAATCAGTATCTTGCCGAAGTACAAAAGGCTACCCAAGAAATTATTGAAATTGAAAACACAGAGTACCGTGATCTACCTGAATATGACCGCCTGGTAAGTACATACCATTCCAACTCGAAGTCTCATTACATCTACCTGTTTTGTTACCTCAGAAAACCCACTTGTCCGATTGCGGTGAGAGAATCGAGAAATGTAAAGAAGAACGCCGTGAGCTGCAAGTGAAACTCGAAGAAATCGATACGCTCAAGACCGAATATGAAGCTAAGAAGTCCGATGAATTAAAGGCCCTCGAGGAGATTACCAGACAAATGGAGAGGCTCGATACGGAGGCCCACGAAGTGTCAAATCAAATACGTACCTTGGACAGTGAATTCTCGCAAAACAATCGCAATCTCCAGAAAATGGTAGAGCTGGTGCAAAATCAGCAAAAAGTCAGACAGGACATTCTCAATGAATTGGAGAAGGTAACCAAAGCGGCCAAACTGACGGGCGAATTTATTAAGACCACGAATACGGAAGAGGAACTCCTAGATTTAATAAGTCGATACAAATCAAAGATCCGACAAGTGGAGCAACTAAATTACGATCCCGAAGAGGTGGAGAGGAGTTTAGGTGTCCTGAGGGATAAGCTTGGCGAAGATGCCAACCGTTTTAAACTATCAGAAAATGTAATCATGCATCTGCGCCAGGCGTACCACGCCAATTCGCTAAATTTCCAGAGATCTCGCCATCATTATTTAACAATGGTTCAGCACAACTTTCAGGTAAGGCTTTCCGCCTGTTCTGTTCTACTTAAATGATCCTTTATAATGTATAATATAATTCCACAGTGTGCTCTAAAACTGCGGCATTTTGAAGTAATCTTTGAAGATAATTTAAAAGCGAAAACGTGGAGCATAAATGTCTTTCCTGCAAGTGGCAACAAAACCTCAAACACAAAAAGTCTGTCCGGTGGGGAACGCTCTTTCACGACGGTTTCGTTGCTAAAAGGTCTTTGGACCACTTCAGATCACCCGTTTTATTTTTTAGACGAATACGATGTTTTCACTGTGAGTTGGAATTTTTCTGGGACTCTTTGGGACGATATACTAAGTTTTTGCTCATTGCAGGACGAAGTCAACCGCAAATTTATAACTGAACTTTTAATTAAAGAGGGTAGGGATTGGAGAACGCGACAATATTGCTTTCTGACACCCCTGGATACGGAAGTGGAAGAGAGTCCATACATCAGAATACTTAAGTATGATTCTATACGTTTACGTTGAGTCAATTTCTTAAACGTTTTTTTTTTCAGATTGTCTTCGCCCGATGAAGGTGATTCCAACAGGCACTCTCTTTCTTAATATTTAGCCTATATTGCAAAAAGACGGTTGCAGGACGACGACAAATTAGCCTCCAAATACTAAATCATCAGGAAACATATTTTTTATTACTATACTTACTTGAACACAAAGTACATTATTCTTTACTTGGAACAATGCAGAGGTGAATGAAGTGTTTGTTGTTAGGAATTAAAAGTGGACGGACAAAGTATTATTTGTTTCCAAAGCATTACAATTTATCCGCGCTTGTGTGAATGTCAAATTAGTGTGGATGTGAAATTCGCGTGGTAGTGTGAATGTTGCCAGCCATAACCTGAAAGGCGGCGACGACGAGTTTCTCCTATTTATTTATTTTTTATATTGTTAAACTTGCAAAATGAGTCGAAACTACAAGGAGGATCAGAGCAGTGAGGTCGAAGCTCTGGACTCCATTTACTGTGGCGAAATGGAAAGTATGTATAGAAGGGCATTCGAAATAAACCGCCTCTAACCGAAGCAACCTCTCCCACAGTTCTCGCAACAGAGCCTTTTCACAAATTCCAGATCCCCATTGCGACAGAAGATTACAATGCAGAGGAAAATGAAAATGGATTGTCCTGCAAGCTGGTGTTTACATACACAGCTACCTATCCGGATGCAGCGCCACTTGTGGAAATTGAGGAAGCTGAAAATTTTGAAGACACATTCGAGACACGCCTGCTGGAGCATTTGCGGGAGACCATTGAGGAAAATATTGGCATGGAGATGATTTTCTCCCTAGTGAGCAGTGCTCAGGAGTGGCTAAATCAGCGCTGGGATGAGCATACAACCCAGGCGGAGGAGCAGCGTGTGCAGAAACTGCGGGAGGTTGAAGAAGAGGAACGCAAGAAATTCGAGGGTACGCGAGTGTCGGTCGAGACGTTTATGAAATGGAAACTTGACTTTGAGGAGAGCACGGGCATCGCAGCGAAAAGGGAGAAGATTAATGATTGCAAGAAGTTAACTGGACGCGAGCTCTTCATGTGCGACAACACGCTTAATGATTCCGACATTAAATTCCTGCTGGCGGCTGGTGAAAACATTGAAAACGTCAAGATCGACGAGACACTGTTTCAAGATATTGGCGAACTGGATTTGGATGATGATGATGATGAAGACTGGGTACCTGGGGCCGATGACGATGATGATTAAACTGTGCGTCGTTGCTGCGATATTAAAACAAATAATTCTTGAAGGCATATTCGTGTACACTGTGTAACATTAAATGCTAACTTTTTTGGCTAATCTAAGTTATTTGGATTTTGCAAACTCATGTCGGACAATTTGAGGCCATGAGTGTATACAGGTTCGATGTCGTCCAGATCAAAAAACTCGTCATCGCTCTCATCGATCTTTGGGACCTGCGCGTCATTGGTTTTCTTGGCCGCCGGCATTACGGCACGTTTGAAATTCAATTTTGACCAAGAGCCGGGCTCCAGCTTGGGCAACGTAATCTCCACTTTGGTGCCGTACATGTGTGCACTCGCCTTGTCCACTTTGACAATCTGTAAAAAAAGTTGCATCTAGAAACCGTTTGCTAATGGAATGGAAATTAAGGACTTACGCCTCCTAGCTCCAGATCAATGTCAAAAGTAGCGTTTTCCTGCTCTGGGAAAACCAGCTTAACATGCAGCCGGATAGGATTTATTTCTATCACACTCTGTGCATAATGATACTTCTTGGCGTAAATGGCCACCACCACATTTGTGGCCGTTTGATGCCAATCATATCGGCACTGCACAACCTTTTTGTCGTCGTTCTGCGGATAAACATTTCATTAGTTAAGATCTAAATTCTTTTCGCTTGGAGACCATACCTCTTTGACCCACTTGTGCTTGCCATTCACACAGCCCCTCTGGGCCATGAATTGTGTAAAATCTGAAGTACGCTTTTGGCAGCATGACCAGAACTTCATGCCTTCGTGGAAAATGGGTACACCTGGATGATATGCGCACTGGCCGTCATCGCTGTCCAAGCCAGTGAATGAATAGGAGCATCCATTGTTTTTGCAACTTGTGCCCACAGCGATGGCATCGCTTTCAGCTCCGGATGGCGTTGCTGTTGCTGACGGAGCACTGCTGACTTTCAAAGTATCCATCTGCTCTTTCAGGGAAGCTGCAACTGTTGGCTGCAGGACCGTGAATGGTGTTTCTATCGGTGGCCTGGCCATAGCTTTTTTTATAGGTGCACGCACTTCGATGACCTCGTCCTTGTCCCCATTGTTGTCGTCCTTGGGTGGTTTTTCTGGCTCTGGGGGCTTCACATTCGAATGTTTGGCCAGAGTGCAGCCCTTGATGTTCAGGAACTCGGTGAAGTCAACCGACTTTTTGTTGCAACAAGACCAGCCCTTATAGGCATCGTGAAAGAACGGCTCGCCTGGATGGTGCCGGCATGATTCTGCCCAAGGAAAGTAAAGTTCTGATGATACATCTGTCTTGAGTTACCCTGAGTTCCTCTTACCATCGTTATTGGCAGCTTCATCGAAAAGCTGGCCACAGCCTCTGTTATAGCATTGCAGCATTTTGCTGTTTTAATTGTTGCAATTTCGGTTCGGTTCGGCTCTAGAATATTCCCTCTGGCTGGGGGCTCGCGTTTTCCTCTCTGCACCAAAGCAACCGTGTACATGAATAAAACGAACTTAGCCCACTTAAGCCCCCTCTGTTTAAACAGTTCAACGACTTGAGGTAAATGGCGGAAAATATTACTGATTGTAGATGCTTTTTGTAGATCCATGCCATCTTTCCTCTGAACTTAAAAAAATCCCCCGATATCTTTCAGCTCAACTCCGCTGAAATTTTTCAATTTCCATTATATTCGGTGGAATATTAAAACACCCCTTTGGTCTACAATGGGTTAATCGCTCTCCGCCAAGGATTGGAGACCATATTGCTCGATTTTGATATTCGATTCGATATTACTAGATCCATAACTGAACACATAGTTTCGTCCGATTGCTAAATAAATTTAGATATGCTTATTTTAAATCCTTAATTATTTGAATTTTTTCTGAAATAAGGTTTCAACAAAAACTTAAGACAGTAATCGTTGCTATTGCTAAATTTTGATATTCCGTCGAATATTAATAGCTAGATAGATTATATTTGTATACCATATATCGATAATTTAATATTAAGATAGTGTCTTTTACTGTTTTTAGAATGTAATTAATAAGGAAAATTTATATGTTTCAAACGTAATCATCGATTTTATCCTGATCCCGATACGCATTCTTGATCTCTGCAAGAATACCACTAATTGCAAAATATCGTTGAAATACAACGAGCGAGGAGAGCGATGGACCTAAAAACTCTCAATTTGGCCCTCATCGAGTGCGCCAAAAAGCAATTGTTTGAAAGCGAATGAGCAACAGGACTTGAGAGAGCGAAAATTAAAAAAAACCCCGAAGATGGATGTTTCTATACACTTTGCTCTTAAATATACCTTTTAAAATTACATATATTAGATTAAATTGATAATTATATGTATACCGATATACCATAAATATACAGTCGGCTCCATTTTCACCTGGCAATTTTTCTTGGCTGTTTTTCTCTGTTGCATATACCCTTTTTTGTAGACCATAGACCATAGACCGAATTATTACTGGAAAAGCAAATGGAAATGTGGCAAAATACTAAATATTTGAAATTATATAGACAAAATAAGACCAACAAGTATCCATGTAAAAAACAATATTATAGTCTCGAGATCGAGTCTTATATATAGAAATGGTATGTATGAATAGGTAATAAATGTCAATTTGAGAAAAAGTAATAACTAATTAAGTTTCAAAGCAGCTTGGAAAACTGAAAACTAACAAAAACGAGGGGGAACGTTGTGAGTTGCTGCGGACACCGCAACTCTACAGTTATACCCGATACTAAGTCAGTATGGCTCTCCTCCGGCAGACGCCGCTAATATTAAACGACACGACAAAGAGTGCGTGCGAGAGAGACAGAAAATCAGTCTGAGCATGACGTCGGGCGCTGCGTAGCCACTGCAAATTGATTTGTTCCTATTGGCTATAAAAATGATCTGATCTGATCCAGATTCAACAATCTGATAGATATGGTCATTTTCTATGATTCTGCGTTTTTGTTTTTTTCGTATCTTTAAAATTGTGGATGCCACAGATTTTCGTCCTTTGTGGGGGCGGAAGTGGGCGGGGCGAAGTTCTTGTAGCAGTGACATATCACAGAAGTCTGGATCCAAAATATCGTTGCTCTAGCTCTTATAGTCTTTGAGCACTAGGCGCTAATAGGGACGGGATCGTTGAGCGATCCCTTCCAAAACCATAGGCCCATTTGTTTGATTAACACGTTTTGAAATCCATAGAGGGGTTATCTGTGGACGTTGACATGCAATGACTGCATCTTTCAAGAGGCGATGCAGTTACTGCACCGTCAAGTGGCCCGTGTGACAACTGCAGAAGGCTGTTACGCGCGGATCCCAGGCAAAACGCAGCCCTCCTCCCGCCCAACCGACCGAGGGGCGCTGCCGCATGACGCGCGGTGCGTAGCCGAACCAAACGCGAACATGCAAGAAAGATAGCTATTAGACTAACATTCGAGGAAAATTAGTACTAAACTTACTAAGAAACTAAGCATGCAATCAAAGTACAAATACCACTACAGTTACTAATTAATAGAAAGGTGTGTAAGGATTAATAATTTAATAAGAGGAAGAGAATTAGTGGTGGATATAATATGGTAGAGGGAATTATAATCCGAGCATAAGACCCTAAACGGTTCATGCAAGGAATAATTCGATCTACAAAGTGGAAGGAACAACGGTATAAAATTTCTAGCCAGTCTAATAGGAATCGTGAAGTTTATGCGGCTCAACAGATCAGGGCTGTCTACGTCACCCCTGATCAAGTTGTGCATAAATATCACACCAAGCATTTTTCTACGGTTAACTAAGGATGGGAGGTTTACTAATAGTAGTCTACTAGAGTAAGATGGGAGTCTTACACCCGCATCCCAGTTAAGGCCCCGCAGAGCAAAGAGTAAAAAGTTTTTCTGTACTGATTCTATACGGTCCTGGTGTACTTTGTACTGAGGGCACCATACACAGGAGCCGTATTCTAAGAGAGCCGTATAGAGAGTCTTTGTTATATAGGGGTCGTCAAATTCCTTTGACCACCTCTTTATAAACCCAAGCACGCCCATGGCCTTATTTACCATGGTAGAAATGTGTTCGGAAAACTTTAACTTGGGGTCTAACATAACACCCAGATCATCCACCAGGGTAATTCTCTCAAGAGAACCACCAAATAGGGTGTAGGGAGCCAACAAAGGGCTAGAACGATGAAATGTCATAACTTTGCATTTCGAGGCATTAAGGTGTAACAAGTTTGCACAACACCATGACTGAAAGTTATTGAGATCGGATTGCAAGCGAGAATGAAATGAAATGTCCTTGTACTAGACACAGAGTTTAACATCATCCGCATACATAAGTACTCGAGAGTATGTTAATACTGAAGGTAAGTCATTAATAAAGAGTGTGAAGAGTAAGGGGCCTAGATGGCTGCCTTGTGGTACTCCCGAAGAAACCTTTACTGGGAAAGAGAGGGAGTTTTTGAAGAGGACTCTTTGAGACCTAGAACAAAGATAGCTAGAAATCCATCTCAGGAGGTTGGGCGGAAACCCTAGAAGGTCAAGTTTATGCGCTAAAAGGGAATGGTTTACAGAGTCGAATGCTTTACTAAAGTCGGTGTAAATAACATCCGTCTGTAAGATACATTGAAAGCCTTTAATAATGAAAGAGGTAAACTCTAACAAGTTCGTGGTGGTTGATCGCCGCCTTATAAATCCATGCTGAGTTGGAGATATAAGTGACTTGCAGAGATGTTGCAAGTGCGGAGTTAAAACCCTCTCAAACATTTTAGGAATAGCGGATAACTTTGCTATACCTCTATAATTTTTTGCATCAGACTTGCTACCTTTTTTATGGAGAGGAATTATAAACGATTCCTTCCAGATCGGGGGGAAGCAAGAAGAATCAATGGATAGGGTGAATAGTTTAAGCAAAGGTCCACACAGAGCCTCGGCGCAGTACCTGAGTACACAACCTGGAACCCCGTCTGACCCCGTCGGACCCGGTGAAAACACCGGCTTAACTAGTCGAAGATCATGAAGTAGGGAAAGTTAGTAAAGTTTAAGTTGGACTAGCACATAGCAGACTGTGTGGTCTGTCGGACTGGTCCACTTCGCTGTGCATCAACGATCTTATAAATAAGGTTCTGGCACTGAAAGCGAGGGGATTTCAGGTCGTCGCAGCTTGTCTAGATCTGCAAAAAGCGTTTAATTGGGTAAGAGTGGACACACTCGAGCACAGGATGAGGGATATGCGGTTCAATCCAAGCCTCATGGCTTGGATCACCAGTTTCCTTAACAGACGAATACTACTAAAGGGCAAAAGCGAAGTAGAGGTGTTAGCCGGGGTGCTGTCTCAGCCCAACCCTTTTCAATCTTTTCACAAAGATGTGTCCATTGCGAAACGTAAGCTGGAAGAAGGTATAGATAAGTTCGAAGAAAAATGCAATACGCTATACCTTTCCTTCAATAAGGTAAAATCAATCGTAGAGCTACGCTAAATATCTCGCACCAAGTAGCTGAAATCAGACAAGTAGAGCAGATCAAAAACCGGAAGAAGATGACGGGCATGGTATAGATGAGTGTCTTAGGGTACTGTTATGCTCCCAATCCCAGCGCGCCCCCACCACATACAGGCCGTTGCAGTAGACGCCATCGTCTGGGGGCGCCGCCTTCGTCTTCACCTTGAGCACATCATAGTCGAAGGTCAGCGTGTCGATGGGTATCTTGTACTTGCGGGCAAAGTTCTGTATGGCGCCCGTGAGGAAGGGCTGCGTGAAGAAGAAGCCTGATAGCCCGAAGGTGGGCGGCTTGCCGTGCATATGCGACGTAAGTGAGTATGGAATGAAGGGACACTGTTGAGCTGAAAAGAAACATTGTGGCGAGAAAAATCCTTCCGTGAAGAGAAGATATCCCATCAAAAAATATAGAGCAAGTCCCACCCATCTTAGGCGCCAAATATAAAATTGTTTGAAAATGAATGAGCAACAAGCAATCCATTGGAATAAATGATGCACGGAAGCACGATTTGAGATAGCGAAAATTAAAAAAACCTGCGTATGGTTGTTTCTATAACCTTGTTCTTAAATATACCTTTGTTCACTGTCATTCCAGGGTTGAGGAAAAATCATGAATTACGGAGACATTTGAAGACATTTATATTTTCCAACAACCAAAAACAGATGTGATGTGCACAAAATAAGTGACAGATTTGTGAACACCGCTCATGGTATATTTGGAAAGGGCAACCAACCGACATTAGCAAATGAAAAACAATTAAAAGTGATAGTAAATTCCGAACTATGCTAATTACTGCCACTGTTTCAGAGATTTATAGAATTAGCTAATTGCCAGATGGAATTGGAAGTACAAAACGACTTTGCATAAGAGCTGAAGGTCAACCGATAAATGGTCTACGTGATTTCTGTACAGGATTGACAAATCCGACAAATTGCGAACAGACTGAGCAGAGACACGCTTTAATATTAGATCAATGAGCGAAAAGGAGAGCGAGAAACAGGAGCGGAGCGTGTTCTGGGACTGTCGTAACTGGTTCCACCGGGGTCCCACCGCCCTAGGCTAGTTCTCCCCCTGCATGATTTTGTTGATTTGTCACATTCATGGTTTCGTTTTCATTTATTGCCTGCGGCGGTGTCACAGCATAAATCTGAACTTGCAGGCGGAAAATTGCCGTTTCGTTGGAAATTCTGTTGTGGTCAACAAGGTTATCAACACGATTGGCTGGCGCGCGAACCGTTCCTGGGTTGCACTTCAAATGAAATTATGACAAAATTCTCCGCTCACTCCCACTCCCACTCCCACTCCCTCCCGATCCAATCCCCTATCCAGCGGTATATACGCGGTATAGTGCATGCACATTCAGTTTTTTTTTTGGCTGCGGCTGCTGCTGCTGCTGTTGCCTGTGAATCATGCCATTGCTAATGATCCCGCCGCCACAGTTGCAGTTGTGGCTGCCCCATTGTTGTGAAACCGCCCGAGAATTGTAAAATTGTAGTTTCTTTTTCTTTATTTTCATATTACGAGTGTAGCGGCGGTGGCTGTGGCGGTGCTCTGCAACTTTTGACAATTGCAAATACAAATAAATAAATAAATATAACGCGCTGCGGACACTTTGGTCGCCACATCGCCAGTGTCAATGGAAATTAACACCGCCCGGCTCGACCTGGCTTTGGCATCAACTTCAGCCTGGGCCTCGGCTTTGTCTTTGGTTTTTGGCCGCCTAGGCGTATACGTAATTTAGCATACAATGGCAGCGGCGGCAACATGCAATTGTGGAGCTGCTGTGCTGTCATGTCATGTCTATTTCTCTGCCAGGGCACGGATTTCTCGCAATGCCCATGCGCATTCGCAGCATTCCAAGTCCGATGGCGACGACTCCTCCTCGCTGCTCCCCGTTGCTGAACCTATCGTTCTCGCTGATGGGAGTCCCACCATATCCAAGTTTTGGGCGGGTGCTGTGCAGGAGAAAACAAAACTCTGCCTTAAAGTTAACACATTTATTTACAAAAGAATTGTATCTAGTCTCCAGCTCTTGCTCCTACTCCTCGTCGTCTCCAGCTTCCAGTTCTGTTCCTTCAGCTACTGACTACACAACATGACTCTAGATGGTTCTTCTTCGTCACTCATCACGCGTCCGCATCAAAAGTATCTAAACCTTGTGGTGTACGGATTACTGAAGTAGTTATATGTCGCATAGGAAGTGTCCGGTGTCTGGAAACTGGTGCTAAAGAAGGTTGGATCCGCCACTGCTGCTGCTGCTGCTGCTGCCACTATCGCCGCCGCTGTTGTCATGGAACAGAAGCACAAACAAAAGCATTTTAATTGGGCTTTTTTCTCGTTTCTCGATTAATAATACGAATATTGGACCAGTGCATTTGTGGGGTGGAGGGATTAGTGGTGGTTGTGGTTGTGGTTGTGATTGCTGCTGTAGCTGGTGCCAAGTGGGTAAATTCCAAGTGTGGGCGTTGCCCATTGACGCGAAGCAGGCCTGAAGGTTAAGCTTCAAGCACACACCACACTGTCAATCACAGAGTCGACGTCACAGTCATTGGGCTGTTTTTTGATTGTCCAGTGCGTCTGTGGGTCCGACAACGCCCTGCCGCCGCCACATTGATTAGAATGTCGGACACATTGCCCCAATGTGATTGTGGTGGGTGGCGGTGGCGGTGCGGCTGCGGCTGGCAATTGCCCAACTCAAACTATTACAATTGCCGTTCGAATTCATGGCTGGAATAAAGCCTGAGCTCGAGCGGAGCGGAGCAGAGTACCGCCGTTCGACCATTAATCTACGCCAGTCTTGGGCAATTGTTACGCTGCGGCTTCAGTTATAGATTGCCATTTGCCCGTTGCCACTGCCGCTGGGGTCTCCTAGCCGCAGGCAGTCCCAGTCCTCATCAGGAAGCCCAGCCGCGTATCCAACTGCGTAACCAACCATTTGTGTTGAGGGAGAGAGAACTTTTGCTATGCAAAATTAATTACACAATGGCCATTTGGTGGCCTGTTAGGCCTGCTCCAGCTCCAAGTCCAGGTCCCAGGTCCAGGTCCTTGTCGTGGTCCAAGTCCGAGTACGCTCTCAGGCTCCCCAGCAATCGTGCATAAATTGTCAAATTGTAAAAATTATCTCAACTTAGCGTCGTTTGTTCGATCGTTTTTTTTCACCCGGTCTCAGTCTCAGTCCCTGTTTCTGTTTTTCTTTTTTTTTTTTGTGTGTCGTTTGCAGTTCATTGTGAAATGTCTTTCCATTCATTTGTACAATTGGTCCAAGTCCTCCTCCAGTGCGAGTACGAGCACACAGTACACACAGAAAAAGTTGCTCCATTTCTGTTTCTGTGCCTGCCTCAATATCGATATGCAAAAAAGAGCATAGCATAGCAAGACTCTGCACTGCACGTAGAAAAAAGATCGAAAATAAACTGCTAAAATATTTTGCATGCGGTAAAAGCAAAGCAAAAGTCGCATTAGTCGCGCATATCATTGACTCTGTCTGGTCCCAGGCCCGTGGCTCTCTGTCTGTGCCCCTCTGTGTCTGTCTCCCAGATGCAAGTGTGTGCTGTGCTGCTCATTGGCTCATTGGCTCTGTGGCCAGACCACAGCCAGACTCCGCTTAAACTCCGCTTAGACTCCGCCGAGACTCTGGCACGGGGGCACAAGAGTGCCATTTGTGGTCTGACTGTTGATTGTTGTGCCAGCACCTGCTTCTGCCTTGTCCGCTTGTCAGAGCCTGTCTGGCTCTGGATCGTTAGAGAAACTGTTTAAAAGCATTCTCTTCTCAAGCTGGAGATATTACACTTGGGCTAACCCCTTCGCACTGTCTTAATTCAGAGATGGTTTGCGCAGGAGTAGTACTGTACTGCCTAGGGGTATCCTGTCTGCTGTAGCGGCAGGAAGTGATTTCCTTTAGATTTGTGTTTCGCTTAGCTCCCGCTCTGGGCAGCGGAACGAACTGCGATCTCTGAAGATTTATTACACCGAACCGTTTTGTTTAACATATTTGTTGGACCATTTCCACCTACATGTGGTTGTGGCTCCTCTCATGTGTGAAGAGCATCCCCAAGTCGACCCGGTCACAGTCGATGGTTTCCCTGCTTCCGTCCGTCCGTCCGCCTCCCGTCTCCCACACACGACTCCTTCAATTTGTGCTGCCGCCGCACTTCAAAGCCGGATCGGAGCGGAGCTGTTAATTAGGCGCTAGTTTTATGTGCGCTTAAAATAATTGCTATAAAAGTGATCATAGATAAACATACAGAAACGAACAAACAGCTCAAAAAATGGTGCATTGACAAACAGAAAATGCAAAAATTAAAAAAGAAAAAAAGAGTTCGAAAATGCAAAGAATTTGTTGGCAAACATAAAATACTTTTGCCATGGATACGATACGATTTGGTTTCTTGTAATAGTAATTTTCTTTTTATTAATAATTTAAATTTCGCTTTTCGGTTACAAATAAAATAAAATAAAAGTAAAATAAAATTATACAAAATTATAATACAATTCCAATTTGAAATATAAATTAAAAAAAATGAAGCAGAAATCACAAATCAAATAAAAAAAGGATAAAAACGAAACAATAAAAATATGGAGATAACTTTTAGTTTTTCAAGCTAATTAAACTAGCTAATGTTAGGGGGTATAGGGTTGGAGGGGGGTATGGAGGGGGGTGTGGGAATAGGAGAGTGAGCTGGAGAATGGATGGGTAATTATTTTGGATTTGTGGGTGGTTAAGCGGCTGGTCTTTGTTTGGTTGGTTTGTTTTTGTTTGTAATTAGCTAAAAAAAAAAGGAACGCATTTCCGTTTCCGGTGCTGTTGGTGCTGGTGTTGCAGCTGTTGCTGTTGCTCGTTCTGGTGCTCATACTCATGTGCATGTGCATGTGCATGTGTGTGCATGTGCGTTGAAGGCCTGCGTGTGCGTGTGTGTGTTTGTGTTGGAGTTGGATGGGTGGTTAAAGCTTTTGCATTACGATTTGTGTGAAGATTTGTGTGAAGATTTGTGTTTGTTACGTTTAACCAGAGACTTTTCCTGCGAATAAGACATTTGTTTGATAGTTGGCAAATTAGGTACTCGACAATTATTCAACAAACTAAATTATAACAAAGGAATAACATAGTAAACTACGATTATAAGAAAACACTGCTCTGCTCTACTGCTGCTACACTATTGCACTAATAAAGCTTTTCTTTTATCTTCTGTGTGTGTGTGTGTGTGTGTGTGTGTGTGTGTGTGTGATTGTGGAATGAGATGGATCTATCTGTATCTATGCATGTTTCCCTGTGTGTGCTCAGACAGTGCGCTTAAAGATATTCGCATTACTTTGCTGGGGCGGCACAAAGCCATAGCCAGAGGCACCCACAACCACGCCGCTGGACTCGTCCACTGCATCTGGCGGGGATGGGGGGAACACAACGGGGCCTGCAACGAGGTTGGATTAAAGTGAATGGAATGGAAAAATATTGCAAAAGAAAAGGAAAACATTGATTAGATAAAGAAAAATCCTGGTCCGCATCGATCGTACCTCTGTTCTGTCGGGGATCCCGCACTTGTTGTGTGGCAGATGAAGGCTGGGCGAGGGACAGGGGATCAAATCCAAAGCGGGCACGACCCGGGAACTGTCCCAAAAAGTATTGCTGGCCCGTAACGTACGCCAGGCACAGGCAGAGGGCGGCGATGGTGACTAACTGCAAGTGGAAGTGGACAATGCACTTGATTATTATTAATATACTGGAAGTGTAAACGAGATATGTATGAGAAAATCATTTGCACTGGTTGCACACACGTTGGCCAAAGCAATTAAGCCGTGGAAATGTATGCCAATGCCATAATCCAACAATTAAATATCAAACGAAAGACGCAGTGGCCTGGCCATAGTAGAATGCCACCGTGCCGTTGGCTTGGCTCTCGGACTGCCACCGGTCAAGTGCAGTCGCCTTGGGCACGAGCCAGTAGTTTCAGTTTCAGTTCCAGTTTCAGTTTCGTTTTCAGTTCTGGTGCCTGGCCAAAAGCCCCTCGTGCAATTAGCCACGTCAATTGCTGTAATGCCCCAAAACGAATGTATGACAAATATTGCGCTTTAAAGTTCCCCAAATAGGAAAATGGTCTGGTCACAGTTTGAAACGGATATGAACCAATTTTCTCCCTAGCTCCCACGACTGCTCCCTTTATAGGTGCGATCTATTTACATCCCGGACTCTCTCTCCTTTTTTATTGCTCGTTGGAACAAATAACCACTTTAGTGGCTCGGAGATTTGTAGACCGTTTCGACTTCATGCATCCGCGAAGCTGCCACCATTGCGGCGAAGTGTGATAAATTTGCTAAATAGCAATTGTGCTCGTTCTCCTACTGACCCCATTCCACAGCCGGCAACCAGGGATGCAGTTGGCGTGGGAGTTGAAAGGGAGCGGGCCGGGGGCCGGGGCCGGGGTCCGGGGCAGCGCACATGCTGTGCAAATTGCTTTCGGACGGGTTCATAAATCCCCTTGGAGCTGTCCGAGAGGCGCTTTGCATTTGTGTCGAATGTCTTAGTTAAGGCCGTCACGCAATTGGCAGACTGACTTTAATCATAGGGCAGATTTGACTTAATAGAACGGGTTTTTGGCCAACCAATCGATCGGACAATTGCGCCAACTCTGGCTGTTGCACATACGAGTACTTATGGTATGGTATGGCATGGCATGGTGTGGTATGGTGTGGTATGGTAAATACCCAGCCTTCTTATGGCTAATGCTCTGACAGTGCAACTGTTGCAAAAGGTTTGTGCTTCATTAATTGTTTAATGGGCCGCGCCTGCGCAACATTCGACTGCCTGCAGCCACCACTTCAGGGAGGGCCACTGTCTGGCCAACTGGAAGAAGGATACAAATAAACGTAAAACCCTATGGGGCCAAGCACTGCAGCCATAATGCTAATTGCTATTAAGTTAAATATGCAAAAAAAAAAACCAACAGTCTTTAAACAAAATAATCAAAAAAGTATGCAAACAAGGCGGCCCGGGCTGGCCGCTAACTTGCCAACAAGACCAGCCGGAGACCCAGAGACTTTTAGTGACTCGGTAACTTGTGAAAATACTTTTAATTAATTCGTGTTTGTTGTGGCTGCCACAGAGCCGCACTGAGTCTGAGACTGAGACTCAAATTCGGAGTCTATTGCCACATCAAAGAGTGGAAACAGTGGAGCAGGAATGGGTTTTTCAGTTTAAAGTGTTCTCAAAAGAAGCAAAGCAAACAGGTCGTTAAGGGAACTACTATACATGAGCACAAGTGTCTGCCAGATTCTAAAACAGTGATCCGAACTGAAGAGATCATCCCTCAAACACTGTACAGTCTAATGGGAATTTCGTGCAGTGTAAATCTTCCCGTCTTGTAGTACTGTCCATCTGGTTCTCCTCTTTGGCCACTGTCGAGTCAACGCTCAGCGAACGTACTCCAGTTTGCCTCCAACTGTGGCATGTAAACACATGTAAGCCGTCACAATGTCTCGGCTGGTCGTTTGCATCTGGAATTCCGTGCATACTTAGATCTCGATTTGAAAGTAATTGGTTAGGCTAATTCGGTAATTTTTTAATTGAAGTGCATAATTTGCTGGTGGGATTGGGACCAGAACAATGCTTGCGGTGACTCCATAGACGCCCCGCCAGCGCAGATTGCTCTCCGACCCCGCAGCCACCGTCGCCACCACAACAAGAAATTAGCTGAACAAATGACCTTAGATATGATTTCGTAACTGGGAGACTGCTCGGACGGGTGGTGGCGCTAGCTGGAGACACCTTATACACCAGACACCGAACACCAAACAACACAACACAGATATCGAGGCACTGCCTCCAACTCTGGCTGCTGTTGGCCAACGACGGCTCATGCGAAAACCCACCCACCCACAAACAATGATTAAGTGCAGCAACATGTGAGCATAAAGTTAATAAAAAATACAAAAAAATCACTAACACTACAACTACAACTAAAACTACTGAGCACTAGTCCCATGGCTGGGGGAGGGTACAGTACGACAGGCCAACATTGTCTCGTTAGCATGAAAATGTAGATAGCCTTTGCATTTGTGGGTATAATAGCATTGTCATGCTGTTGATAACTGCCTGGGAGGAATGGAACGGGGAGATATTTATGGCAATTGAAATTGATTCAAGTTTGGTACGTGTGTATGTGTGGCTACCCCTAATAATACAGGATTGTCGATTGTCATCAAAGGGATATCGGACTTTCAGCAAGGGCATTCGGGAATCAGCATGGATGCAATTAGCTTTCCCGTTCTTATTTTCAATTTGATTTTTCATTTGTGCTGTGGCACTTATTGGCGTTTAGACTTTGATTGGCTGCAAATGTGCGGTAAAAAATAAATTATATTTATTGCTTTACAAGCCCAACCAAGCAACCAAGCAACCAACCAACAGGTAATCGAGTGTGTGGAGGGGAGTGAACTGGACTGAACTGCACCACCACTGCACGGACTTTGAATGAGGTTGATTTGATCCAGAAGCCTTTGCCAAGTGCTCCGCTCCGGTTGGAATGAGTCAGAGGGAAACCCGGACTGGATCTGATGGATACCCAGGTGGCAGGCAGGCAGGCTAATTAATCTTGCTTAGGTTTAAACGATTTGTCATTTACCGGATCGGGCATAATTAATTTTGCGTGAAAACTACGTGGCTGGAAAAGTGAATGTGACTTTCGGGGCAGACAGACAATTGAAATCTCGCCAAACAAAAGTTATTATTGTTATTGTTATCTTTTGTTAATGATAGCAACGCCCAGTAGTATTCATTTTTATGTTTTTTTTTGGGGTTTCGGGCTTGGGGATCGCGCTCCCGGAGTTCAATGCTCGATTGAGCAACAATTTGACTGACTTTCAACACGGAAGCTGGGCTTCCAAGTCGGCGAGACTGGAGACTGGAGACTGGAGAGAGACTCTTGACTTTAGTCGAGACTGGACGCCTTTTAGCAAGTTGGCAAACGCAAATATCGCTGGAACTGCCGCTGGATGCTCGAAGCTGGATCAGGGTAAAGTGTTGAATGAGGTACGTGCAACAGCAACAGCAACATCAACAACGGCACGGCCTGAACAGCAACAGCAACAAAAACAGCAACAACAACAACTTCGGGGGACTGCCGCTTCAAATTACTTTGAATTGTGTTTAATAGGTGGGAAACGAAACGAAAACGAAGTCAGGCCGCGATCTAACGACTGTGGCCAGCTGCCGCTGCCCCACTGATTGCTTGCCGCGGCAGTCGCAGTCGCCATCCGTGAGTTGCTGTTGCTCAATCTATTGTCAATTGTAATTGAATTATTAAACATCAATTTGGCTAGGAAGTGCAAATTTCGAGTGCGCGCTCGTGCAGCGTGAGAATCCGCCGGTGACCGGTGACGACAAAGACGTTGATCTGGCCATTGATTTTCCTTTTTCCTGCCCGCAGAATGAGTTCAAGTTCAAACTGGTTTCCAGCCAAACAGCCAACCAGCCAGCCAGCCAGCCGTCGAGCCGAGCAAATTTGTAGCATTTAAAGTCTGACAAAATGCCAAACACAGCGCAAAACGCACATGCCTTATAAATATGGTAATGGAGCAGCACAGCACTCGTACTCGTACTCGTACCCCCTATCGATCTGCAGCGATAAATCTAACAGAAATATTTTTCGCAACTAGCGCATGAGCCTCCGCTCATGTGGGCAGTGGGCAGTGGATTTTGGAGCTCTGAATCTGAAGCTGGACATGTGTATGCCATGCACTTGCCATGCCATGAGCATTGACTGACTGACAAACTGAATGACTGACTACAGCCTGGACAGCATGGGCATCGGCATCGGCATCAGCCATAGATCCAACTTCAAATCCAATTCAGACTCAAGCCCAAACTCCTGGCCCGCTCTCAGCTGCGGTTGCGACAGCTGCTGCTCAAACGCAAAACTCCAACGCTAATCGCCGTCAAGGCGGCCTAAGCGACACAAAATTGTAATAGAAATTGTTGTGCTGTGCGCCAGCGCCGTCTATCACGATGGGACGATATCAAATGACATGGCATGGAGTCCTGTTTAACAGTCCAACGGCTGGCTGGCTGGCTGGCTGGCTGGACGGCTTATGAATGTTGAGCCGGTGTTCAGTCGGTGTTGTCTCGTTCCAATCTATGGGAGCTCTGACCCAAATGAATCCTCTGGGAATGTAGGAGATTTACTATTCGAAGGATCCAACTATAGCCTGCTATCGTGCAACTTCTCCTCGCTGTACCATATTTCACTCAAAGCTGTTTCAGATGCTTTGACCTGGCCAAGAGCATGCAACCACCAACCACTAACTACCCGCCACCATCATTATGCATGGACATGTCGGAGCCTCCAGTACGTATACCTGGGGCCATTGGGCAATCGGCACTTTCCGGCGCGACATCTTCATTAGAGAGAAGCCAAGCGAAACGCAAGGCGAAACCAAAGCAAATACAAAATAAAAATTGTACAAGTACGACTATGTATAGCAATTAATTTGAATTTCAACACGCAAAGCGTGTAAAAGGCAGAGTAACATTGGACTACAGACGACGGACGAGCGAAAGAGCAAGCGTCTGACTGGGCAAAAGTTGACGGCGACAACGATTAACCAAGCGATCTAGAGGGAATGGGAACGGGAATGGGAATGGTTGAGAGCAATTAATAAATCTTTTACGTGTGCATGGGCCAAAATCCTAATCGAGAGCGACGTTGATTGCGGTTTCCCAGGGTGCCCACCACAGCCACCACTGGGCTACCACTGGGCCACCACTGGGCCTCCGATGAAACGATGCCGACTGCAGAGACGGTCACAGACCCCTTCTCCAGCTGCAGACACCCCCCTCTGGGCTGCAATTCTCCCCATCATCGGGAGTTGCATAAGATTTTTTCTAGTGCATTGCACGCTTGCATTTTTATAATTTTTAAGTGTGCTTTTCATTTGGTTTTCACGCACAGCACAGCATCGGTTCGTTCATTCATTCATGATTGGAGGCTAACGCGGCTGGGAGCCGACTTCACTCGGAAGGGGGGCACGGCACGGCACGCAATTCGACACAAGAAGCTGGTCGGTCGGTCAGTGCGGGCCTGGCTTAGGCATGGTCATGGCTTTGGCATTCCTTGGCTCTTGGACTCTTGGCCATTGGCGTTTTCTTGGCGCGTGTGTATCGCACTTTTCAATTAAGTTACAAAACGCATGCCCGGCGCACGTTTTTGGCTTGGCTGCTGGCTGCTGCCTGCTGCCTGATCTGTCTGCTGGCCGTCTCGGGTCTCGCGCTCTCAACATTGCGTGGCCTTCAACATGAACTTGAACATTTTTTGCGTGCGTTTTTCCATGTAATTGCAGGCCCCTCCCCCCGATTGAAGGCCACTTTCGGGCGGATACTCCTAAAACTTCTAATTAAATCTAGTTAAATTTGTGTAATTTGTGCCGTATGCAAGACAAATTGAATTATATTTTGATTGGGGATTAGAAAATGCTGGGAAAATACTTGAACCAATGATATGGCTGGGGAAGGTCAGGGACTTCCATCAACGCATGGCGCATTCCAATCAACTATATTGAACGAATTATGCATGGAAATCTTTTGTAATAGTGCAACCCACTAATATACATAATTTGCCCCGACTAATAGGCGTTCCAAATATTCATCACTTGGATGGTCTCGTCACATCAGAGTCGCAACGGCCAAAAGTAATGCAAGGCCAGGCCTTGCCATAAAGGAACCGAGCGTCTGGCTTAAAGTGGTATCTACTTAGGCATTGGATATAGACATGTCGCGGCGGTGACTTTTGCCTTCATGGCCTGCTGACACACACGACTTTTGTGGGCCATAAATTAGAGTGCCAGGGCCCCCAATAAAAATTCTTGGAGAACAAAACAAAGCCTCGCAGATAGAGCCAGCCGCCAGCCGCCAGCAGCCACCGCAACAGTCATTTGACAACTGTCGAAGCCAACTAGCGGACTTCATTTGCGGTTCAAATGTGGCCCGAACGTGTTAACAATTATATTGCATTAGCGGCAAATGGAAATGTGGTGACAATTGCCGCGAAAACCACGAGAAAACACCAATGAAAACAAAAGACTTAGGCAACAAACTTGCCAACTGCAGTCCACAAAAAGTACGAATCAAACACTAGTAAAATATACTTACAAATTTCATATTGATGGTTGATTGAGCTTCTGCTGCTGCTGCTGCTAGGTGTTTGTGTGTGAAGCTGCAATTAGTTAACAAATATTTGAAATATTATGTTTATTTATGGGGAGTTTTAAACACTTTTGCACTTCTTTCATTTGCATGACACGAAAACGTTTTGGCTTTGAATTTCATTAACCAAAATTGATGATTACTTTTTTGTTTGTTTTTTTATGGTGTGATATTTCAGTTGCAGTTTCGCAAAAAAAATGCAGCAATGCGTTAAGTTAATATATTTTTGAGGTATTTGTTGTTTGTTTTTGGTTTTGGTTTTTTTCGAACAGGCACGACGACGAGCACGCGAAGCCAAAGGAAAAACTGAATTCAAATGCTGTGAGCCGCCCGCAACTGCCTGTAAGCCAGCCTGCTTACTGCCGGACTCTTGGCGGAATCTTGGCTTGTTGGCTTTGTGGCTTGGTGGCTTGGTGGCTTGGTGGCGGCGGACCGGACTGACTTACACGAAAGATTTGTGTGCGACGGAGCTCTCGGGCCTCTAACTGCTGTACGTCGTACGTCGGTCGGGTTGTGCAGTAAAACGTTTAATGAATTCCAACAGATATGCTCAGTTGATTTTATATAAAGCATGAGCCCCACAGCCGCCTGCCTGCTTTGTTTCGTGCGTTAGTTTTGAGTGGGTCGCCGCCGCCGTCGCCGCTTTTTGAGTGAGTTTTTCTCCCGTCGAGTGCTTTTGGCTTTGGTGGTGCTGCTGTTGGCCTACGTGCACTGTGTGCCTTTGCCTCTGGCCACGTGATGATTGTTCTTTTCGAGTAGTGCGGCCAATGGGGGGAATCGGCTGCAGTGCCAATTCAACTTTCTAGCAAATTAATATTCATCTGGTTTATTGGTTCCGGTAACCAGTTTTGGGGTCTCCAAACGAGTCAACCAGCCGCTGCTGCTGCTAATGCTGTTGATGCTGCAGTGGTTTATGCAAATCCCCACTATCCTATCCAATCCAGTGTCTAGCATATGTAATTGGAAAGCTGGCAACACCTTGACTTGATTGCAGGTGAAAATAAAATAACAAACAGCTTGGCGGCACAGGCGAACGTTGCTTTGGCAATTTCTTCCGGCTCTGCTTGACTTGACCGTGAAATGTTTGTGCTTGCCAACATTGTTTTTAGTATTGTCTTTAGTAAGGCCCACACCCCTCACCCCTCTGGCGGGGGACTGACTGCTTGCTTCATTTAAATGACAGATCAAGCTGTGCCCGCTTCAATGATTAAGAATAGATATATGCATAATCATATCATATACGGCTTCTGTCATAACCATAATCATAACGCGCCAACTGTCTGCCGGAAGATAGCAATAGCAGCAGCACATTCCGTAGAACCTAAGCGGCTTCTTTTATATTAGAGCTTAAGTGTCGCATCGTTTAACGATTGACATTTATTGCATGCTTCTATATCCACTCTACTCAGCGTGCTTTGGGTTGGGTTGGATTGTGTGTGGCGGGGCCCTTAGACAAAAAGTAAATGTGAAATTCATGAGGAATGCTTGTCATGTTTGATTAGCTTTAATTTAATACGATTTGCACACTTGTTTGCTGCTATGCGAGAAATGTGCTCGGGTTAAACATACGAGCATTCTACTCTGGTCTGGCAGAGGGTATCGTGATTTGGCCTAGAAGTTTGCAAGCGAAGCGTTAGCCATTCTTTTCTGCTTCTATGGATAGTAGTCTCTTAGCACAGATTAGACCCTTTTAACAGGCAGTACTTCAAAAGGGAAATTATCGATCTGGCTTCCAAAATTTAACCAAAATCGAATTGCTTTAATTAAGTTCTACCACAAGAACCAACAATCCAAAAGTGTATTAGAAGCTGCGACCCCCGAAGCTGGCCTTTCTTTCTGGTTAATTCAGTTTTAGTCTTTTTTATGCGCCAAGCAGTTAAGCAGTCAATCAGCCATGAAGCTGAAGCTGAAGCTGGTAGCGGGAGCAAGAGACAGCGGCAAAGGAAGGCCAGAGAGGGAGGGGAAGGAGAGAGAGCAAGTTCAAGTTCAATCCACAGCTGGCCTGCCCGCAAAAGCTCCTTGGCTGAAGCTGGGTGGTTGCAACCGCCAAAGTCGAATTGATTGATGGATACCCTCGCCGAAAAAGGGTCAAACCGACTACTGGCCGCAGTTAGTCATGCCCGGAGTGAGCTATGATTTAGTGGCCAGACATTTGTGGGAATCGGCTAGAGTGTAGTGTATGCTTCGGTGATCCGGGGGGCTGGCCTTCCGTTCTGTTCTTTTTGCATTGTCTTCACTTCACTTCAGCTTCAGGTTTAGTCCGACGAGAGGGTCAAGTTCAGTTTCAATTGTTGTAAGCGAGGCAATTACGAGTATAGCGGCGGCTAATTGTTGATTGCCATTGATTTATGCTGAATCAATTAGCCAAAACCAAACCAAACGCCTTGCGCGCACTTTGGCTTTCTTTGCTTTTGCTTTTGCTTTTTGCTGCGAAGTTATCAATCATTTGCCCGCCCGTGTACCAATAAAATTTCAGCGGCCTCAGTTATGCCCTGTCTTGGCCCCAGTCACAGCCCCAGGTTATTGCCACTTTGAGGAATTAAAATTGAAAAGTCCGTCCGTCTGCTTGGGCTGTGTGTGTTTGGGTCTGAACTTGTCTGCACATGACAGCCGTCAGCTATAACTAACAAATGAGCTTTTAAGCGCACTACTAATCACCTGCGATTCTATCTGGCTATAAATAAATTCTGATCGGATCATCCAACTATGCTAATTGCCCTATCTCCATCCCCATCCCCGAACCGATGCTGCTGTGGGAAACTCTGGCTCTGGCCCTGGCTCCCTCCGCTCCATTAATCATCGTTCGGGAAGCGCCCGTGTCCAGACCCCAAAATAACCGCAATTTCGTACAATATTTCACTCGTGCATGAGGAAGTCAAGTCAAGTGCCGATGAGTCGTCAAATGAATTGATTCGAATCGAACAAGAACAAACGACGAACACACGAAATAAAAAGTCAACGGAAACGTAATTGCAGCTGCTGCTGCTGCTGCTTCTGGACGGGGTGAAAAGTGAAATGATTTCATAAATGACTGATATAATTAGGCACGTTATATGCCAATTAGCGGCGTGTTGAGGAAGCAACCTCTGAGAATCTCCGCCGACTTTCACAGTTGACAAACACATGCTGCACCGTTAACTGCTGTTGCCTCTAATTAGCTAATTGTGCCCAAACTGCACTCCAAGTCCAAGTGCATGCCAAAGTTCCTGTCCGATTTGCATTATTCAGTATTTTTTATCCATATATTCTCACGATCCGACCTTGACAGTGCCCCCCAAAGCGCGGCAGCGAGCAACGGAGCACCGCAAACGCATGCCGAGGAAGAAAACTCTTGGAACTGGTTTCTCCTTCTCGTTTTCCATTAGGCGTGCCACGGGCGGCTCGCGAGAGCCCGCGAAGGCGCGAATGTGCGTGTGCAATAGGCCGTTAAACTGCCTCCGCCACAGTTAACGGACTGTGCACACCCCCTGCCCGTGCGTTGGGCAGGCCATTACTTTGACAAACTGACAGAGTTGTTGGCGTTGCGTTGTATGTTGTATTCCAATCCGATTAATATTCATTCAAACAGGTTGAAAAAACACACAGGGTATATATATGCATGATTGTAGTGTCGAAAAACATTTAAGAGGGGGAAATTGTTGATGACAACAATTTGCGTAGGCATTCATCAGCTCAGTAGTTTAAGCTGCACTTCCGTGACATATTTTATAGCATAACCAATTTGTCCCACATATAACAGCCAAACCTGACATTTTATCTGTTGTATGTATTTGTATTTGTATTTTCTCAAATCTAAATACATATCAAATACATATACTTGTATACAAATAAACAAATATTATAGAATAAATAAATATTCCATTATAATTAAAAAAAATTACTGTGTCTCCATTTCAAAATCCACTGATTTTGCACCCGACTTATATTGCAAAGAATTTTGAAAGGTTACATTTATTTCTGATCATCATACTCAATGTTAGAAATGCAATAAAAGCAATTATTTAAATTAAGCCAATCAAGTAGAAAATTGATTCATTAATCGTATAAATTTATGTGGGCATGGCTAAATGTTCCATATAGCTGAGAATATTCGACGGAAGATCAAAATTGATGAATTCGTCGTATTTTTTGAATCGGTAATGGGCCGGTTGCCAACATTCAAATCCTTGTCGTTCACATTCAAAAAATTTATATTTGGTGCGCACCACTCGTATCCAGTCGATAGTATCGATAACCGAACTTGAATCGGGTAAAGACCTCTTTTACCCGGTTGACAACAATGAGACTCATTCCATACTTTTAAATTATGTACTTAAATTCCTGTACTTGGATATCGAATTAGGGTGAATATGCCCAATTATTGGGGCATGGCAAATGTTTTTATCTAGCTAATGATATTCCACGGAAGATCAAAAACAAGGAATATGTAAAATATAACTTGAATTCGTCAGTAAATCTACGATATATTTTTTAAATGAGACGGTATGTTTCGGTATATTTCTGACATCGATTTTTTCGATGTTTTTATTAGAGATCGTTTTAATTTGAGATAATTTCACTTTCAATAGCTCATAGCTTTTGTTCAGCAACATGAAAAAAGTCAATTCCCTAGATTATATCTTAAAACAAGTCCTGATTTTGGTTTAGAAACATTGACTGGTCCTCTACTTTCGGCTTAAGGCGAATACGACGATCAGAAATAATTTGACCGGCCTTGCTGAACATTCGCACAAACTCGCAGGACGTGGCCGGGACGCACAGATATTTCTGGGCAGCAGCTTTGAAAGGCATCATTCCATCTGTATTCCTCTAAAAATTGAATTATTAATTTAACGCACTGTTCCAACGAGTTGGCACTTCCTGAATCAATGCCAACGGCTCAACATCCTGTGCTTGTTTAAATTTTGCCAACGCTTAATTGTGCTTTTGCCAACACATCCAAGCCAACCCAACATATATATATAAAAGAGTGTTTTAACAACGAAAATAAAATAGCTCAACCAAGTGCGTACCTTTCGTGCTTTAGTTAGTTTTTTCTTTCATAGAGACGTGACAAGCATAAAACTAAACATCGATGTTTCGCCAATCGATGTTTAAAAAAATGGAAAAAACATCGATGAATCATGTTTTCCCACCTCTATCTAGCCGGCGCATCAAAGAATTTTCTCCAAGAAAATATTTACTTAAATTTTTGGAATAGTACCCGAAGAAATTAGAGGCCGACGAATGCAGAAATGACCCAGATAATAAACACAAGTTGTCTCCTGGGGCTGTTTGTCGTCTTTCTGGCATCGGATATTTTGGGTAACGAGAATGGAGACTACATGAAGCGGGACCATAGTCTGGTTCGTCCATTTCAAGGTATGTCGTTTAATTGTGATGCGGTTTACGTGTACCTCCAACGTAGCTGCAACTGGATTGATACAATCATTCAACTCAAGGTGTTGGCGTCATCCTACCCCACTGGGACTTCATGGGCAACACAATGGTGACCAGCAACTACATAAGACTGACGCCGGACTTGCAGTCAAAGAGTGGCGCACTTTGGAACTACAATGTAAGTGTTCCTGTGCTGGTGTTATCAAAATTTTATTTACGATGGTTTAATCTATCTTGCCCCTCTTAAGCCCATCATGTCGCGCAACTGGGAGATACATGTGGGCTTCAAGGTTCACGGCAAAGGCACTGAACTCTTTGGCGATGGCTTTGCAGTTTGGTATACGAAGGAGCGCATGCAGACGGGCCCCGTCTTTGGCAGTAAGGACTACTTCAACGGATTGGCCATCATTTTGGATACCTACAGCAATCACAACGGTCCCCACAATGTACGAAAAACCATACGATTTCCTTGTGTCATGACTAAGCGCTCGACTGTATGTATTTTTAGCACCAACATCCGTACTTGAGTGCAATGGTGAATAACGGCAGCTGGAGCTACGACCACGATCGCGATGGCACGCACACGCAGCTGTCAGGCTGTGAGGTGCGGTTCCGCAATGTGGAATACGAGACACTCATAAGCATACGCTACGAGAACGATATCTTATCCGTATCGACGGATTTGGAGAATCGAAACGAGTGGAAGAGCTGCTTCGTGGTTGGGAACGTAGAGCTGCCAACGGGCTACTACTTGGGCTTGTCGGCAACGACAGGCGACTTGTCCGATAACCACGACATCCACAGCTTTAAGTTTTACGACATTGATAACGACGTTTCGGTATGTAACCCTTATATCTCAACATAAACCCTTAAACTGTTTTTTCCTCCCCACAGCATGACGAAATTATGCGACGAACCAATATCGTACCAAATGCAAAAAGCTTTGAACCACCCCGTGAGCACAAAGATGACCCCAAGCCGGGCATGTCGAATGCCAAAATATTCTTCATAATTCTGTTCGTTGTGGTTGTTGCGGCTTTGGTGGCCATTTTGGCCATCTCCTACTTCAAGGATCGCAATGCGCGTAAGCGTTTCTATTGAGGGATGATGGATGCCGGACCGGACGCCTCAAAGCTAGTCGTATCTATCATCAAAGCATCATGTTACGAGAGTATCGTATCTACGAGACTCAATTGACAAAACCAAGTTTATTTATACCGACTGTATCACGCATACTTATTCCTTAGGTTTTCCCATTTTATCCTCCTCCCGTTTTTCCTTTTTCCTTGAGTGGTTAGAAGAGTATATTACACGTGTTAAAGAGTGCGTTAAATTTAAGTGCAAATTTTTAATCTGAACTATAGGAAAATTGAGACCGTGTTACAGCATAGACAAAAGATTAAAAGCCACCAGAAAAATGTGTGTGTGCGTGTTGCTTCTCAATCAATCTCTCGATGCCTACACTCGATGCTCCTGCTGGCGACTACTGGCAGTGGGATGTGGTCGTCCTCCGGCCAACATAGACTCGATCTGCCTCACCTGATTGCTGACAAATCGATCGCGGGCGCTTCCCTCCTGTCCCAGTCCCTGTCCCTGCGCAGATGAGGGTTCACTCTCGGACTCAAGGGCATCGCTGGATTTGTGCATGCCACTGAGGATGCATTGCTCGAACAGCGACTTGGACTGACCATCATCGTCGTCCAAGGAATCATCCGAGCTATAGTTCAGCTTGCTGCCATCATCCACGGTCTGTCTCCGCTGGCCATTTGTCTTGGACAGAGTGCTGGTACTGGTGTTGGCATGACTGGAACTGGTGCTGGCACTGGCCCCGCTTGGTTGTGGTCGGCAGCTACCTGCCGCTATTGCCTATGAAATGGTGGAGAAGCGTTCAGCAATCCCCATCGTTGATGCAAGCTTTAAATTACTTACCTGACTCAACAGATTGCAGTCGTCATCCGAGTCCATGGAGAGAGAGGACAGCGAGTCGTTTCTCTTCGGCGGCAGACGCGGCTCCACTCCCGCTTGCGAGGCATTGCGTCTGGGCGGCAGCTTGGGTGCCTCTTCGGACAGGAGCATGGGCAGTTGAGAGACTGGACCTGCTCGAGTGGAGCCCACAGTCAGATGGGATAGTCCAGAAATTACCGAGAAGGTGCATGGGCTGTCCTCCACGTAGTATTTGCTCATCTCGTCGGAAACTGGCAAATAGCTTGGCAGCGAGCTGCCGCCGCAACGCATCTTGGAGATGGCATCCTCTGTGGTTGGGTGCTCTGTGCCCAAAACTGGCACGCGTAGAGGCGGTACTCGCTCCTCGTTGGCATTCAAATCGTTGGGTATGGACAGAATCGACAGATCACTGTTGCTGGGCGCCTTGGAGAGCAGGGCAGGTGTGTCCTCCGTGCAGTAGCTGCGTGGGGCGTCTCCATTCCCATTGATGTCGTTTCCACGCGATTCACGATTGCCGTTGGCATTTGAATCATCCAGAATGCTCAGGTTGCTGAGGCTGGTGGCACAGGAGAAGACAGCGGGCGTGTGTTCTATGTGGAATCTGTTCAGTTTGTCCTCGAACACATTGCCAGCTTTCCTTGGGGTCGTCGTCGTCGTCTCAATCTGATTCTGTCCGTTCGGGAGATTGGGAATTTTACGATCGCGTCGCGGCGACTGTGGCATACTCTGGGTGGGGGAATCGGGCAACTCTGAAGGCGATATAACACCGCTCTGCATTCGGCTGTATTCGCTGATGACGGAACCATTATCGTCGCAAGCAATCGTCTCATCATCACCGCCCACCAGCGAGTCCATCGAACTGCGTCGCGAGAACATCAAGGGTGTCTCCAGCGCCGAGTCGATGTTTTGCGGCGTATTGCTGTGCAGCGCCAGAGCTCCAGGCGGCTGTTGTGGCTTTGTGGGCGTTTTGGGTGCCATTGGGTGAGATTTATCAGTCTTCTCTGTCAGACTGTTGAGGGAATCAAAGCGACTGAAAGTGCCCGGTGTTCCCTCCTCGCAATAGTTGATTGGATGCTCTCCCTGTGTCTCTGTTCCAATTTTCTGCTTCGTTGCGGAAAGTGGAACCCCCTCCGATGTGGAGTCTGATTTGGACAGCGGCAACGCATCGTTAATAATCTCATTTGTCTCTGTTTTCAGCTGTGGCTGTGCGGTGGTGCCTAATGGTATGGATCGTCGCTCTTTGTAGCGTGCACTAAAGTCCGTGGGCTGATCCAAGTCGATCTCGAAAGTCTTGGTGTCCGGCTTATGCTCCATGTACTTCATGGAGTAGTCAATGGGTTGCTCCTCCGTGGGCGTTACAATCTCAAAGGGGTTCTTCGCCCCGCCCTCGGACTTGCTTGAGTATTTTGTGGAATCGGATTTTCCCGAATAAATGGATTCGCGACTGCCGCCGCATTTTCTGGTCAAAAATTCACCCTTGCCAACGCCGACACCGACTGTGGAAGGTCGAACTTTCTTCAGCGATCCCGTGGGATTGGAACTAAGACGCAGTGAGCTATATCGTCGGGGCAGGGTTCCCGCATGTCCTGGATCGTTGTCCAGTGAAAGGGAATCACCGTTGGGTATCAGTTCTAGAGCGGCCCTAAAGTTGACCAGATTCTTCAGAGCCGAGGCACTGCCCTCGGCAATCATGGAATTCTTGGAGGCGATCAGGGCACGTAGCAGCGGAATGGCATTGTGATCGATTAGAAACTGTTGGTCCTCGGGACAGCGGGCCGACAGGTTCCACAGTGTGCCACAAGAGTTGCTTACCACGGTCAGACTATCTGACTTTAGCTGCTGCAGTAGGATGGACAGGCCGTTGTGCCTTCGTAGAATCTCACGATACGATTCACATACGGCGATGTGACTCGAGACGTTGCGCAAGATACCGCCAGCATTCTCGATGATCTTGAGTGTCTTGCTGGGCCCCTCGTAGCTGAGCATGCTCACTAGAAAGGCCAGTGCTCCGTCCACAGCACAGAACTCCGCCTTGTTGGTGCTGCAGTGAGCCGAGAGATTCCACAGAGCCGACAGCACCGCCTTCAGTGTGTTTTCGCTCTTGTTCTGCATGGCTGCCCGGGCCAGGGCCGTCACCGTGCCCAGCTCATTGAAGATGGTCTTCATATGCTTGTCGGCGCGCCACGACAGATTGCGCAAAACGCCAGCCAGGACCTGCCATATCGAATGTGTTTAAAATTGCTCAGAAAAATTACAAATATGTTTCTTACCTGAAGCAGATCATCGGGAGCCGTGTTTAGCTGGGCAATTACTACCTCCATAAATTGACGCTGGCCGCATAGGTAGGACTTGTTGTGGACGTTTTCATCTCCGAATGTGAGATTTGTCAGAGCCATGAGTCCATAGCTCCTCAACGCATTACACTGGTCGCGTCCCGCTGCCGGCCCGTGGACTGCATGATCGAGATGCACCAGATTGGGAATCGCCTTTAGGGCGCCAAGCTCGCACATGGTCTGGCGATGCTCCTCATCGAAGCTGGCCTTCATCAGCAGTTTCATGGCAGCCAGGGGATGGCGATCCTCGTCATCGGCTATGGCCTCGCCACCGCTCTGCAGTTGAGTGCGCAGAAAGTTGCAATAGTCCAGGATCTGGTCGAGCAGCCGCAGCATCTTAACCTCCCGCTGGCGCTCCTTTTCCTCAGGATTGCTGTGGACGATATTGTGCAGCGCTTGACTGGCATATTTTCGGGCTGTGGCCAGGCCCTCGTCATTGGCGTGCAAGATCTGCACCAGTATTTGAATGCAATCGGAGCTGCGCAGATCGGTGCAGGTCTCCACATTTCGGGAAAGCTCCAAAAAGTTCCGCGTCAGTTCCAATCGCGTAGCGTCACTCTCGTTTAGCGTCATGGCTTCAAATACCTACTACCTTGATTTTAAAAGGCACTGTGACTGGCGGGCAGGGCATGTGGAATTCTTATTCCAAGAAGATCCTTATTTTATTGTCGCACCTGCAGGTAGAGATCACTGTCACCAGTTGATCCTTAATTTGTGTCCTTCCTTTCTAGCCATTTTCTAAGCGCACGATCGAATTAAAGTATCGATACTTTTCACTACGATACGATCAATTCTCATCGGCTGAAAGTTTCTTTCCTTGCGCGCCTAATACTGGGTGTTTTAATACAGTAAATTAGGAAAATAAAACGTCAGATTTTACCTCCAATTTGGAATTGATATATATTTAAATAACTTGTCATAGATATTAGAGTATAATTTATGTGTCGTTTTTACTGTAAAATCCAGGACAGAAACATCGAACGCGCATTGACCATCGCTAGCCAGCTGTTACGTCACGCCAAACAGCTGTTGGACGCAGGTTTGACCGAAAAATAATGAACTTCCTGAAAAAGGTAAGTTAAACCATAACACAAAATGATTTTTAATGCAATTAAACTCTGTCTTGTCTCTGATGCAGTTGGCGCCACAAATGGCGCTGGCCGAGTCGCAGCTCCACAAATCGGCGGCCCTGCACACCAGTGCCGTTTGTTGTCGCGTGCAGTCGGGCCGCTACCGCATAACCACAAAGCGGAATAGGCCGCTCACCTACGAAATGGCCAATCCACCGCATTTCATTGGACACCGCAAGTCCTGGAACTCGTGGAACACATGTAAGTTCGAGGGCAGTTTATTGTCGATGTTTTATTCACAAAAATGATACCCATCCCTCCTAAAGCGACCCTGAAGGACTCCCAGCGTCCGTCGCAAACGGCCATCGAGGACTTGTTCATAAGGAAGTTCATCACCGGCACTTGGCATGCGCTAGTCTGCTCCGAGATCATTATCAAGCGCCAACACAACACAATACGCGTCGCTTCGATCATCCGCCAGGGCATCAGTCCACGCAAAATGTATTTTCTTATTGGTTACACGGAGGAGCTGCTCTCCTACTGGATGCAATGCCCTGTCACGCTGGAGCTGCAAACGGTGGCCGACAAGAAGGACGTGGTCTTCAAATACATTTAGTTGCTAACGCTCTTTACTCGGGTCCTAAATAAACATTTTGTAGAATTACTTAATGCGTGTAGTCGACTTCGCTGTTGTTTATCTGCAGCGATTTTATGGCCTTGTTAACTATGACACCATCGGGATCCTCCACCTGAAAGACAGTCCGACGTTTGTTACATGCGATTTGGCAGCGGATTTTACCGCCTTACCGTTTCTATCAGTCTTTTGACCTCTGCTAGGGAACTTTGCTTGATAATCAGGTACCTTATATCCTTGACTAGCTCCACAAAGAGGAACACAACAATTTTGCGCGAGCCTCCGCACACCTTGTCCCAAATCTTGACCAGCACCGTCTCACAAATGACGCCGGCAAAGCAGGTGATAAGCCAGTTGTCCAGGAGTACCGAAGTGCTGTCGAATAGACCCAGCTTCTCCAAGCGGCTAAAATGACGAAAACAAAAATGAGCGCCACTTAGCAGAAACTGTAAAATTCACATACTTGAACAGTGAGAGGTCCTCGCGCTTGAGCAGGATTTGGATCTGCTCCTTTAGTTTGGGGCATTCCTTTTTCAGCTCGCGCGTGTAGTTGTAGAACCCCTTTGCTATCCAATAGGTCTCCACATCGTTGGTGAAAATTTGCAGCAGAGTCCTCACGATTTCAATGAAATGCATGTCATCCGCCTGCATAGTGGCATTCGCATTGCCCCCCTGCCACAATCGATTCGATTCCAGCAGCCACATTGTGTGCATCACCAGCTCCTTCTTTTGGTCCACACACCGCAGCACGGACACAGCCCGCAACAGATCCTGATACACATCCCGACGTTGATCGCGTACAAAGTCAGTGGATGTCTTGTGAAGCGGTAATATGCCCATTACAAGAGACCAAAGATGGTTTCGGTGGACATTCGGAACAGTGTAGTTCATACAGAATTGCTTCAATTTGTTCAAATTGCGTATGTCATCCTCAAGCAACTTGTTGATCGACTTGTTCTCCTCGACGCTGTTGATCAAGCATTTCTCATAATAACTTGATCGAAAATTGCGCTCGTCGGTGTTCATTGTCCATGGATTTTGTCAACAAACCGAGGCAGAGAGGAAGGCTACTGTGTGCAGTGCTGCCAACTTTTTATCACAAAAAAAGCTGTCTCTAACTTGAAGAAAAAAAAAGCTGAATAAAAAGCGTAAATAATGATGTTAACAATTTTGTATTAAAGTGATATTTAATATGCATGTTATATAATTTTCATTAACTCATCCAGCTCTCATTCGCATTCAAACGACATGGTGCATACTGTATATTTAAATTTAAACTAGCAATATCTTTTCACTGACAATAAAACTTTATCTTATGCACAAAAATGATATTGGTCCTGCTTAGTTTCGAATTCCTTAATTTTGTCTTAACCAGATTAATCTGGTTTAATTATCACTCAATTTCCGCGTTTGACCTGTCAGCTCAAGAAATCAGTTGTTTTCACCAGAATCTTTATAGAAGTAAGCCTCCAAAACTTAGTGCTGTCGCTGAAAATTTCTCTCTTTATAAAATTAATATCGCAATATTTGCATTCAATTTTTGAATATTTTCAACTTTAAAGTAATCAAAAATTTAGTAAATTCTATTTTTCTTAACTCACAAGATTTTTTTGACTGAAAAAGGTCAACCTGGCAAATATTGTTAAGAAATAATGACGAACCAGCCACATGTTCTTACTTTTTATGTAACCGTACTTTTTATGTGTAAACACATTTACAAAAAGGACGAATTTCCCGCTTCCCGCAATTCACAAATTTTTTCCTGCATTGGTCTTCAAAAAAAAGCCAGACCTGACGGGAAAACAGCATAATCGACAGCACTGACGGTGTGTGTGAGTGTGTGCACCATCGAAAGGGGGACTGGAAATTTGTTGAATTCTATCGATAGTCCAATCGATAGTATTGTCTGCCACCACTAGTACATACAGGATACAAAACAGGTTGACCGTTTACGGTATTTTTAATACGTTTCGGTAGAAAATTGATTCATTAATCGTATAAAATTATGTGGGCAGGGCTGAGAGATCTAGATAGCTAGTAATATTCCACGGAATATCAAAATTGAGCCATATGAACGACTATCCTCTTTCATTTTTTTTATTTGCCCATTTTCGCTAAAACCTTTTTTTACGCAAAATCCAATAAAAGCAAGTATTAAGAATAAGCCAGTTTAGTAGAAAATTGATTCATCAATCGTAAAAAAATATGTGGGGAGGGCTGAGAGATCTATCTAGATAGTAAATTTCCACGGAATATCAAAATCAAGGAATATGTAATATAGATCGTGACTTCGTCAATATATTTACGGTATATTTTTAAAAAGAAATGGTACATTTTGGTATATTTCTGAGCGTCGAACGGTTATTTTAACGATACGATAAATCCGCGGTCACACTGCTGCAAAATGCCTCAATATCTGAAAAGGTAAACAAAATGTACAATTCGGGCAAAAGAAAAGTCAATTTGTGTTAATGCGAAGGCTGGAGAGTGCAACTTTCAAATTTGATCCACAAGAGCTGTGCGGGGCCACCAATTGCCAAGATATCTCTATGTTCTCGGTGGCGAGGCTGTTGCTCGACGCGAGCCAGAAACTGAAAATCAATAATTCAATCAGAAAATCAAAACACGGATTTGCCCAGATGCAAGCACACGCTCGCGATAAATTATGCAATTGTTGCAGCCACTAACCCTTCTTCTTTCACGCCTTTTCACGCCCCCTGCAGTTGATGTATTCAAATGTTGGGCTCGTTTTCTGCTGCTTCTCTTGCTGCCATTACTGCTGCCGTGCACGACGACGTTGTTGTAATTTGGTGTCGCAATGGAACAGGAAATCGGCACCTGGGACTCGGTGCTGCTCGAGAATCTGTCCGAGGATAGTTTTATAAACAACATCCACCAGCGCTATAAGCGCGATCATATATATGTAAGCATACATGTGTACATGATTTGTGTGCCATTTATATAGTATTTAATTGTCCCTTTTAGACCTACATTGGAACTTCTGTTGTGGCTCTGAATCCATATCATCACATATCCGAGCACTCGCTGGATAATGTCCGCAACTATGGCGACAAGGGCATCTTCCAGCTGCCTCCCCACATGTAAGTAGCAGATTGAAATCCATGCCCCATGCCACAGCTTCATTCTCTTCCGTGGTTTCCTTTCAGCTACGGCCTCACCAACCTGGCCTACCAATCCCTCAAGGATCACAGCGAGGACCAGTGCGTGCTGCTCACGGGGGAGAGCGGTGCGGGAAAAACAGAGACATTTAAAATGATTGTCAACTTTCTGACTCACATACAGGATCGCCCGCTCTGCCACACTCCGAACGTCTTGCGCAAGCAATCTTCCACCAGCTCGGCCAGTGGAGTGGCAGTTCACGCCCACAGGCGAGCCTCGAGCAGCTGTTCTGGCACTGCCAACTTTATTATTTGCAAGAACAGGGCCGAGAACACTCCGGCGGCGGCCATGGCACGTCGCCAGTCTCCGTCCCCTGGACCATCGCAGCGCTCGAGGACGCGTGACGAGAGCATTGAACGCCAGAGCAGGCGGAATATGCGTGAGAAGATCGTGGACTTTGATTTCTCACACCACAAGAGCAGCGAAAACATCAGCACACTAATCGAAGCGCATGCCGCCTCCTCACATCACTTGCATCCAACCAAGTCGTGCTTCAAGCACCAGCAGACTCAAGCCTGCACTGCCACTGCCACACCGCCCCAAAAGGGGGCAACCAGCAACACATCGCCCAAGTATGCCATGCTCTCGTATGGCGGCTGTCGCCAGTGCGGCCACAGCAAATGCATACGCGCCCAGAGCCTAGAGAAGGAAGAATGCGGCGCCGGGACCGAGTCGCCGATGCTGCTGCTGCGCGGCAGCAACAGTCGGCTATCATCCACCACCACCGCCCACCAAAGCAATCTGAATCGCGGTAGCTGCTCGAATCTGGTGCGCCAGCACTCCACTGAGAGTCAGCCAGAACGGGATCGGGATCGGCACTCTCTGATGGGTTCCACGCAACGTATATCGCTGTACGATGCACACAAGCTAAGCAAAGTGCTTGGCGAGTTGCCGCCACCACCGCCGCCGCATCCTAGCTCGGTTTCCGTCTCGGTGTCGCCTACGCCTTCGGCCAGCTCCTCTCTGCATCGACGCCACAAATCGCCTACACAACGACTGCGAGAATGCGTTACCTGTGCGGATGTCTTTCTAGAGGCCATGGGCAATGCCTGTACGCTGAAAAACAACAACTCCAGCCGATATGTAGGTGTCCCATGAATGATACCATGTGATCTTAAAAACTAAATGATTGTCTGGCTTTCAGGGAAAACTGTTTGATATTGAAATTGATTTTAGGGGCGATCCGATGGGAGTGCACATAACCCACTGTAAGTAGAGCCCCCTATACGAGTATATATATAAATCCATGATCTATTTCGTTATTATCTCCATGCTTGCCCAAAAAGATATGCTGGAAAAGGTTTGCTCTTAGCCACGAAGCACTCTTTGATTTGAGTGTAAGATTTTTTGCTAATATTTCTCTCCCTCCCTTCCGCAGACTCGCATTACGGACACCATCATTGGCGAGCGAAACTTTCACATATTCTACCAATTACTATTGGGGGCTGATCTCCAGTTGCTGAGTAAATGATTGACCCTACCTTTGCTTGTGCCTATTTCTAATAAATCGGAATCCTTTTAGAATCGCTCAAGCTGTATCGAAATGTGGAAAAGTATGAGCTGCTGCGCAACACAACTGCCATGGAGGAGGATCGCTTAAACTTTCATTATACCAAGGTCAGTCCTCGGTCCTAGACTTTGAAGGTGTATAAACCTTTCTACGATCTGTTAATTTTTAGCGTTCTCTGGACGTACTGGGGCTTAGCTGTGATGAAACTAGCTCCATTTTTCGAGTCATTGCTGTGGTTCTGAAGCTGGGCAACTTTATCTTTGTGCCCGTGACCAATATCGATGGCACCGAGGGCTGTCAGGTGTCCAATGTGTATGGTAAGATGTGGAGTATCAGATATCCAATAGAAAAGTATAATTTTCGAAAACCCTTTCTCCTTGCAGAGGTTCAAGAAACCGCTCAGCTGCTTAATCTGGAGGCTCAAGTGTTGATCAACTGCCTGACGCGTGCAAACAGTACGAACAGCAGTCAGGAGGATGTGGGCTCCGAAATGGATGCCCGGCAGGCGGCCAACAATCGGAATACACTTTGCCGCACTCTCTATAGTCGTCTGTTCACGTGGTTGGTGAACAAAATCAATGAGACACTGAAGTCGACGCAGCGCGAGAAGAACCTGGCCCTGCTCGACTTCTATGGCTTCGAGGTGCTCGATCACAATTCATTTGAGCAGTTTGCCATCAACTACAGTGCAGAAAAGATCCATCAGGCAAGTAGAAATTAATAGCCAAGAGATTTGCTCCTGTTCTAATTATTCTGATGTGGCAGAACTTTGTGTTCCATTTGCTGCGCTCTGAGCAAGAGCTGTACATACGGGAGGGATTGGAGTGGTCGCGGATTGATTACTTTGACAACGAGTCCATTTGCGAGCTAATTGACAAGCCAAGCTATGGCATCCTCAGCCTGATAAACGAGGCCCATTTGAGCAGTAATGAGGCTCTGCTTTTGCGTGTCCAACAATGCTGTGCCGGGCATCCAAATTTCATGACCAGCGGCAGTAATTCCATGTGTTTTCAGTGGGTATTTCCATCTATCAAATGAATGAATGTATGTATTAATGATTGCACTTGCAGGATCCGGCACTTTGCCAACGTTGTTAACTACTCGATACATCGCTTCCTGGAGAAAAACTCCGACATGCTGCCAAAGTATATAAGTGCTGCGTGCTATCAAAGCAAACTGTCGCTGGTGCAGAGCCTCTTCCCCGAGGGCAATCCGCGCAGACAGACGAGCAAAAAGCCCAGCACTCTCAGCTCTAACATACGCACCCAGCTGCAAACGCTGCTGGCGATTGTAAAGCATCGTCGCTCCCATTATGTGTTCTGCATCAAGCCCAACGAGGGCAAGCAGCCGCATCAGTTCGATCTAGCTCTGGTGCAGCATCAGGTGCGCTACATGTCGCTGATGCCGCTGGTTCATCTCTGTCGCACGGGCCATTGCTACCACCTGCTGCACGTTAAGTTCTTTCATCGCTACAAGCTGCTCAATAGCCTCACATGGCCGCATTTCCATGGCGGCAGCCAGGTGGAAGGCATTGCCCTGATCATACGCAATCTGCCGCTGCCATCGGCAGAGTTCACCATCGGCACCAAGAATGTGTTTGTGCGGAGTCCGCGTACCGTCTACGAGCTGGAGCAGTTCCGACGCCTGCGTATCGGAGAGCTGGCGGTGCTCATCCAGAAGATGTTTCGCATGTATAATGCGAGGAAGCGGTACCTGCGCATGCGACACAGCCAGATGGTTATATCGAGTGCCTGGCGCACGTGGCGAGTAAGTGTTCCAGCTCCAGCTGCTGCATGATATTTATTTCTTAATTTTTCGTTGATTTGTTTCTGCATGTTCTTTCGTTCTTTCGTAGGAGTGCCGCTTTGGCATTCCCTTCACTGGTCGTAGGCACTTGTGGAGTTTATACCGTGTTGTAAGCATTCCATTTTGTTTCCACTGTTTTACACTTTTTAATCCTCCCAACGTATTGAGAAACATAGCTGATATATTTTGCATTTTGCAGGCACGCGAAGAGTATCGTTCGCTGAAGTACAAACGCCAGGTGAAGTGGGCCATCGATGTGATAGCCCGCTACTATCGCCAGTGGAGGATACGCCAGTTCCTTCTGACCATACCGCTGCGCCTGCCACCGAACACACTGAGTCCGCTGTCCACCGAGTGGCCGGCAGCGCCTGGCTTCCTGGCAGATGCCTCACGGCACTTGCGCTCCATATATCATCGCTGGAAATGCTACATATATCGCAACTCCTTCGATCAGACAGCACGAAATCGTATGCGAGAGAAGGTGACGGCCAGCATCATATTCAAGGATCGTAAAGCCTCCTACGCACGAAGGTATGAATAGCTCTCTCATGATTTATCCTCTCTAACCACATTTCCTAACCTATTTCCTGGCAGTGTGGGGCATCCGTTTGTGGGCGATTATGTGCGTTTGCGTCACAATCAGCAGTGGAAGAAGATATGCGCCGAGACAAACGATCAATATGTGGTCTTTGCGGACATAATCAATAAGATAGCGCGTTCCAGCGGCAAGGTAAGCAAGGCATATCTTATACAAAGCTTATAAAACTGAGCTGAAAGATAAATATTTATATTACGATCGCAGTTTGTACCCATTCTGCTGGTGCTATCCACTTCATCGCTACTGCTGTTGGACCAGCGAACGCTGCAAATCAAGTACAGAGTGCCTGCCTCGGAGATATATCGCATGTCATTGAGCCCCTACCTGGATGACATTGCTGTATTTCATGTGAAGGCGGTGAGAGTTTTTTACAGAATGCCCTCCCTCAATTAGAGAGATGATATAATATTTACTTTGCAGTCTGAGTTTGGTCGAAAAAAGGGAGATTTTGTGTTCCAAACGGGTCATGTCATTGAAATTGTGACCAAAATGTTTCTAGTCATACAAAATGCCACAGGCAAACCGCCAGAGATACACATAAGCACAGAGTAAGTAGATCTGATTCGACTGATGATAATATATTTCTAATGTTTGAATGCTAATGCAAATGCCTTGCAGATTTGAAGCAAATTTTGGCCAACAGACTGTCATCTTCTCGTTCAAATACGGCGGCATGTCGGACTTAGCACAAGGCCCACCAAAGGTCACGCGCAAGGCGAACCGCATGGAGATAATTGTATGATCCGCAACAGAATCTAATCATAGCTTCGAGCTATCACCTTAGGGCAGGGTCGGAGTCGTGGTCCGTATCCATAATATACATAATTTTACCAGTCATCACGCAAATTGCAATGGCCCCTGCCTCGTCGCTGTCGTCTTTTATAATGGTCCCAGGGATCAAAATACAATTTTAGCAATATTAATCACACACATTCATTTAAAGCGGTAGGAAGAGGTTTAGGTTTGTTCACAAGCGACAATCAGAGAGAGATTCAACAATTTGTTGTCATTTGTTGTGCCAAAAAATGAGAGAAAAGGAAACTATAAGGAGCCGTAGGAGAACAGGAGACCTAATTTTAGAATGCACTCGTACTTTATTTATGCAAAAAAAAAAACCAAAGAAACGAAACTAACGAAGTGAACAACTGAATTTATTCATCTAATTTTGTGTGTGGAGAGATTCGAGCGAGTTAGGCTTAAGTTTAGGTTCATATGTCATGCACCAAGTCGATTAGAACTGCAACAATAAGTACGTACTGCATACTGGATACTGTATGGATCCGTGGATCAGTGGAGAACGTTAGAGATTTTACACAAACTATTGATATATGTATTTCCGTTATAGAAACCAAGGCATTTCTCTTAAATTTTAAGGTTTCATACACAATAATTAGTGAACTAATGCTAGAGAACAGAAACGAACAGAACAGACATATAAACATAAAAAACCTCTTTATATACCACTCAAATGAAGCCCCCATTCGATAGAGAACAGAACTTTTTCCCCTTTCCCTGCATACAAACAAAATGTTAAGCAACTATTTACAAAACCAGAGCGGAAGAGTAGCTAAATATTTCAAATAAATATATACACATAAATATATATACATATATATATATATATATATATACTCGCGTAACAATATGGGGATATGGCAAAAGAAGAGTTTGTTGAGAGATCGAAATGTATTGTACGATGTGTAGTTGTTGGATATACAATATATGTATAACTCTTGTTGTTGATAGTTACGGACATCAAATGTATGGCATGACTCTTTGTAAACGCTGTAAAGCGAAAGCGCGATTGTGTCCGCGAGATACGTATTTCATTTTTTTTATTTAAGTTTTTAAAGAATACGAGCCAAAATACGTGAAAACAATGCGAAAAAAACCCAACCAGTTGGTAGTTTATAAAACAAAGTTTAGCAATAATAAAACGATACATATAGTAAACTATTGGTACAATCTGAACAGGGTGGGGGGTCGATCCTGATCCGTTTACAATTTGGACTTTGGCTTCTTGAGCATGTTGCGCAGAATACGGCGCAGGATCTTGCCGCTCGGATTCTTTGGAATTTCATCGACGAAGATCACGCCACCCCTCAGCCGCTTGGCGGGCGAGGCATGCTCGTTGACAAACTGGATCACATCGTTCTCTGTGAGCTGAACATTGGCCTGCTTGACCACAAATGCCAGTGGGAGCTCGCCGGCGGCTTCGTCGGGCTTGCCAATCACAGCCGCATCCTTGATCTTCTCGTGGGTAAGCAGCAGAGCCTCAATCTCGGCCGGGGGCACCTGGAAGCCCTTGTACTTGATCAATTCCTTGATGCGGTCTACAATAAAGAACTCAAAGTCATCGTCGTAGTAGCCAATGTCTCCAGTGTGCAGCCAGCCATCCTTAATGGCCGTCTGCGTGGACTTGGAATCGCCAACGTATCCCTTCATGATGCCATCACCCTTGAAGCAGAGCTCGCCACGCTCATTGGCTCCCAGCAGCTTGCCCGTGTCGGGGTCAATAACCTTGGCGTAGATACCAACTTTGAGGACGCCCACGCTGCCTGGCTTGCAGAAATCATCGTTCTGGACGAGCACACTAAGCGTGGACTCACTCAGGCCATAGCCCTGTCGAATGAATGGCACTCCAATGCGCTCCTTGATCTGATCCTCGGTTTCGCGGGAGAGCGGTGCGGCTCCGCACAGCAAGACCATCAGGGACGACAAGTCGTACTTGTCCACAATCGGATGCTTGGCCAGGAAGACCATCAGTGGGGGCACCATGAACGCCATCATCACGCGGTACTTCTCGATGGCAGAGAGGAACAGGTTTTCCTCGAATTTGGGCAAGTACACAAGCCGGGCGCCCATGCAGGCGGTGGTGATGAGTGTTAGGCAGCCGAAGGCATGAAACCAGGGAATGACCGTCAGCAGCGTTATTTCTGACATGGGTATCATCGTGGGCTGGCTGTTGAGAGACAAGCAGTGATGAGAAATACGATATACGCTGCATCGATGGGAACGTACATTTGTGAGTCGAGAGTGGCCAGAAGATTCATTTGGGTTAGCTGCACACCCTTGGGCAGTCCTGTGGTCCCCGATGAGCAAACAATCAGGGCAACATCCTCATTTTTGTTTGCCGCTGGCGACAGGAACTCCGGGCTTGTCGTGTACTTGTCGTCGTCCATCATTTCGTTGAGGGCATAGATATTCTTAAAGTTCTTGGAGCTGCCGCTGAAGGAAATGATGCCCTTTACAAACTTATTCTTGCTGGCCACCTTGGCGATGCGATCGACTGTCAGCTTTGAGGTGAATATGATCTTTGGCTTGGATAGATTGAGGGCGTGGTCCACCTCGCGGTCCGAATAGGTGACATTGAGGGGTGCCACCGTGGCGCCAACAGCAAAGCCGGCAAACATGGCCAATGCGAAATTGACGCTGTTCTCGGCAGACAGTCCGATGACGTCGTTCTGCTTGACACCCAGCTTCTGGAGTATGTGGGCCAGTCGGACAATTGATTTGTGCATGAAACTGGCCGTGTACTCGGCCCCACTGACAGCATCCACCAGCACCGTCTGGTCCCCGAACCCCTTGTATTTGTCCAACACGAACTGGCCCAAGGATCTGTAGTCCTGGGCCTCACGTTCGGTTATGGGTCCGCCATAGACAATGTTACCAGGCAGTAGAGTGGAAGTCATTTTGGGTGGCACTGGACTGTAAAAGAACAGAAAAAAGTTTAGTGGGAGTGGTAAACAGGGGTGGTTTTTATATGTACAACCCTTGAACATATTGGTACCCGGTTCCTACGGCAAGGCACCAAAGCAAACCAATATTAACAGTCTTTGAACCCACGTAGCTAATCTAATCGTCGTCCGCTAACAGATATTTGTGTGCAGCTTAAGTTCCATGTTAGCGTTGCTGCTATCACAGAGATTTGATTAAACAGAATATTTATGTTTAAAAGTCCACGTTCCAAAGGTCGTAGTTCATGGCGCGGAGGTGGTGAAAACGAGATGACACTTTGCATCCCATCCCAGCTGGGACACGATTGAGGTCGAGGGATATAACAATACTTGGAAGTCTTTGTAGAGCGGACTATTTAAAAAGGTCATGTTTTCTATTTACCGACTTACAGTCACTTTTTTTCTAGGTCACAACTGTTGTTGGGCGAAACGGACACGAGCGGCTTCGGCGAGAAACTAAAAGTTCTGATGGCCGGCGCGAATTGTCACCCAATATGTTTATGGCACGATTAGATTAACGTATTTGATAATGTTCAGGCTAGCAGTGCGCAGGCGCGTGTAGGTCCAAATGACTTCATTCAGAAAAAATTAAATATTGCAAAAAAAAAACAAATCGCGGAAAACATCTGATTTCCCATCGAAATCAATGCAGCGTTCTTATTGAGGAACTGCCCCCACTAGCGATCAGCTGTCGCGTGATTTATCGAAGCACTGCCATCTCAATTGCAAAAAAACCTTAGATATGTAGGAAATGTTGCGTGGCCCGCTACCCCGCCCTTCCTCACCCCCAGACCACCCCGGAGATGCTCTAGACGGACTATTCATCAACAATAATGAGTAGCACGAGAGCAAATCGGGCAAAACATTTCAAACCATTCAAGCTTGGCTTTGGATCGCGGTCGTCTCGGCATTTCGGCATCTTCTTCAACATGGGTCAGTGCTGCTGTGCCGGCTCTCACACTTTTGTAGAGGATAATATCTACGACGAATTCGTGGATCGCAGTGCACAGCGCGTGAAGAGACCAGTGGGCAATCCCCTCGATCTAAACGGCGAGCAGAGTGTCCAGGTCAACTAAGAGCAGATGAAGAGCAGGGCGCCAAGCTGGTAGCCTTCCCGGCTACTTTGTCCAGCCAACGGTGTTCGCCGATGTCCAGGACAACATGACCATTGCGAAGATATTCGGGCCCGTCCAGCAGCTGATTCGCTTCACGATGCTCGACGAGGTCATCGAGCGTGCCAACAACTCGGAGTACGGCCTGGCCGCCGCTGTCTTTACCAAGGATCTGGACTAGGCCAACTACATTTTCAGTGCGTGCCGGCACTACAATGCCCTGATTGCCCTGGCTCCCTTCGGAGGCGTATTTATATCAGGTACTGCAACAGGAAGCGGCTGGAAAAGCACAATGCTAATATACGACGGAAGCTCTTCTGGACTGAACCATTGTCGCCGAAGACATCGGTGGCCTCAAGGTCCCAGACACTGCCGGTTGCATTTGACGAGGTGCCAGACGCTAGAGAGAAGTAGAGCCAACAAAAAATAATGGATTTTTCAAAATAATCCTTAAATCAATAAGTATTTACTATATATTCATTCTACGCTTTAAGTCCGGAAATAAAGCTTTTCTGTTATTACGTTTAATTCAATTAATATTAAAGGGGCTTGGTACCTACCGACTGAATAAACTGCCTCTAGTATCTTACGCCATTTGAACCGAGTTTCTACCAACATAAACCTTTTAATATCAACTTACAAAATCATAAAATAAATATGAATATTATTTTTAAAATCAAAACAATCACTCTATTATTTCTTTTACTTATTTACAGGTAAATTTATTGCGGATTGATTGCTCTTGCCCGCATCTGTTAATTTAATTTGAATTTGAATTTTAACCGGGGTTATAGTGGGCCTATTGCGAGGTCTATTGAATGTGGGGTAAGGCTGGCACTCTCTCGTTTTCTTTGCCTCATCTTACCTTCCATGTAATATACCTTGAGACATTACAGCTGATCCGTGTATGAGTATTTATTTTTATTTAAATGCGGTTCACTTTGAACTTTAAAGCATATTAGCTTACCAAAGCCGTTTTTGATATGCAAGTGAAACGATCTTCATTTTGTTGTAGCTCAAATGGATCACAGGCCAGACCTTTGCAACCTGAACCAACTTCTCGTTTCCATTATGAGTGGCTGTAGCGCATACGGAATTCGTTGCTGGCCGGACACATTCTCTGATTCACGTCCCCCTAACACGCATCGAAGTGGAGTAATAGAACAAATAAATATGCTTTCGGACGTTTCTTGGCATTCCTGTTGATACACTTGGGCGTACAGTGTGCCCGTGGAACTGCTTCATCGCTGAAGATAAACGTAATCAGCCATATTTGTTTTGCTCGTATTGCTTTTTAATATCTCTACTTTGATAGGTGCCAATAGTTCAAGGCAACGGCAACGAGCGCCAAAGAAATAGGAGCAGCAACCATGTCAGCGTCAAAGACTCAAAAGTTCTACAAATTGGACATAAACCGCACAGAATGGGAGATCCCTGACATCTACCAGAACCTGCAGCCCGTGGGTTCTGGTGCCTATGGGCAGGTCTCGAAGGCTCTGGTTCGGGGAACCAATATGCATGTGGCCATAAAAAAGCTGGCACGCCCTTTTCAGTCGTCCGTACATGCGAAGCGTACGTATCGAGAACTGCGACTGCTGAAGCATATGGATCATGACAATGTGATCGGACTGCTGGACATATTCCACCCTCATCCGGCGAACACGTCGCTGGAGAGCTTTCAACAGGTATACCTGGTCACCCACTTGATGGATGCGGATCTAAACAACATTATACGGATGCAGCACCTGTCCGACGATCACGTACAATTTCTGGTATACCAGATACTCAGGGGTCTCAAGTATATTCACAGTGCCGGTGTTATTCATCGCGACCTGAAGCCGTCCAACATTGCAGTCAACGAAGACTGCGAGCTGCGTATTCTCGATTTCGGACTGGCGCGGCCAACAGAGAACGAGATGACCGGCTATGTGGCCACACGTTGGTATCGGGCCCCGGAGATCATGCTTAACTGGCAGCACTACAACCAAACGGTGGACATCTGGTCGGTGGGCTGCATAATGGCAGAGCTGATAACACGACGCACTCTCTTTCCGGGCACCGATCATATTCATCAGCTTAATCTGATCATGGAGATGCTGGGCACGCCGCCCGACGACTTCATGAAGAAGATCTCCTCGGAGAGTGCTCGCAACTACATTTTGTCACTGCCGCCCATGAAGAGACGAAGCTTTAAGAAGGTGTTTGAAAACGCTAATCCGTTGGCCATCGATTTGGTGGAGAAGATGCTCGAGCTGGATGCCGAGAAGCGCATCACAGCCGAAGAAGCCTTGGCCCATCCGTACTTGGAGAAGTACTCTGAGCCCAGCGACGAGCACACCTCACCGCTGTACGATCAAAGTTTCGAGGACATGGATCTCCCAGTGGACAAGTGGAAGGAACTCATTTACAAAGAGGTCACAAACTTCAAGCCGCCACCGTCTTTCGCTCAGGTTCTACAGGAAATGAAATGATAATCGAGCAAACAACAAACCAACCATCAAGGTCTTTAAGTATTATTCAGGAGAGGATTTCTATTTTTTATACCTACGCAACAAAGTTGTTTAAATGATGCTTTTTGTACTCAAATGTACCAAATCTTAATGTTGACTAATATTTTTGTGTTGTATATTTACAAATTTGTTATTGCTTGCCACTAATCTATTCTTTGCATTGTATATTAAATGCGTTTTTTCGTAAAAGTTTAGTCATTTCAAGTTATCACGAAATTCAACCGCATAAACGCCATCGATGGGGCAGGTTTCTTGGGTTGTTTCCCGATCTGACAGCTCTGGTAGTTCAGAAATACTCTATGGTATATACATATAGATAAGACTTTTTAGTATGCAATTTCGCATTTAACTGCAACGCAAGGGTGCTGATAAACGCTCAACAGAACAAGATCTTTGCTTTGTAAGTATTTCTGGCAGTATGTTTTATCATTTCCTGCCCCATACCAATTCCGGCCATAAACCAGGAGTGAATAATGCACCGATTAGACTCCACTTATCGTTTGATAAGAAATGTATTGAGGAAAGCGGGTGAGCACCATTTAAAATCAGTTTATTTTTCATCGCCTCAGGGAACGCTACGGTGGGCAGCAGTCCAACGAGTACAAATAAAATGTCGAAATTCACAAAATTCGTAATGGATGAGAAGGTATGGGAGATACCAGATGTATATGAGATCGAACGGCTTTTGGGCGCTGGGTCATTTGGCCAGGTTTCAAAAGCGAAATTGCGGGGAGGCGATGTGAATGTTGCAATCAAGAAACTACTGCAGCCATTCGAAACCGCAGAGCATGCCAAACGAGTCTATCGCGAGATACGTCTGCTGAAGCATATGGATCACCCGAATGTGATTAGTTTACTGGACGTATTCCATCCTTCTTCGCCTTCTCCCACTTTGGAGAACTTTCAGCAGGTGTATTTAGTGACTCATCTAATGGATGCAGACCTTCATAATACCATACGGTCACAAAAGCTCTCGGACAATCAAATTAGGGTGATCCTCTATCAGATACTCAGGGGCTTAAAGTATATTCATAGTGCCGGAGTCCTTCATCGCGACCTGAAGCCTGGAAACATTGCTGTGAACAAAGACTGTGAGCTGCGTATTCTGGATTTCGGCATGGCACGATTGACCAGTAAAGATATGACAACTTATGTGACGACGCGATGGTACCGTGCCCCAGAGATCCTCTTCTGCTGGAGGAACTATAGCGAGGCAATTGATATGTGGTCTGTGGGCTGTATCTTTGCCGAAATGATTACGGGGCGACCGCTCTTTCCAGGAAGGGATTATACAAATCAACTTGATTGCATAATTGATATAATGGGCACACCATCGGACGAGTTCAAAAGCAAGATTGACTTAGAAAGTGCTCGCACCTACGTGGAATCCTTACCCAGGAGGACCAAAAGAGATTTTACGGAGCTTTTCGGTATGGGCAATTCTCAGGCCGTGGATTTAATAGAGAAAATGCTAGTAATGGATCCGGAAAATCGCATAACCGCCGTTGAAGCATTGAGACATCCTTTCCTGAAAAACTTGGTGCAGCCTCAACACAACGACGAGGACACTGCTCCACTTTACGATCAAAATTTTGAGAACATGGATTGGCTTTCTGTTAAGTGTTGGAAGAAGCTTGTGCTAAATGAAATTATGAATTTCAGACCTCCTCCCGCCTACGGGGAGGTTTTGAATAGCGCAATGTGTCAAGGGGATCAATTGTGATATTAATTTTGGATAAGAAATATGTATTTTTAATATTTCCTTTTTTTTTAAATAAAACCAGTCGTACTCGGCTATATAATTGCAATTTGGTGTGCACTTGGTTTGGTGGGAGAGGGGACATTGATAGCTATCCTATCAAGAAAAACTCGGACATGCAGACCATACGGATACGGCTGCATACGAGAGGACATATCTCATGGAAATAAGCTGAGGGGCTCATGATGACGCGGCGCGAGCCGAACGACATAGATTCGTTTGGAACATATTCTTTGTATGAACTGGCAATTTCAAGTGAAATGACAGTTTGTTGGAGTACCCTCAACGGAAACCACCCTATCTGGCATCACTGCCAACAGCTGATGGGATTGTTTTGTTGTGAAAATTGCTTGTCTTCCGCCGCTAAAGTAATGTTAGGCCTTCAAATTGTTTTAAGAAGCTGCCGTGCGGCTCAAAAGGGTTCCATCAGGAAAATCTCCGCTCTTTACATAACCGGCGACAAGGCGAACGAAAACTATGCGACATTGCAGCCGTATTTGGACTTCGCCGGAACCTTCGACGAGGCCGCGTCTTTGGAGCAGAGTATCGCCAGCCGTGGCCTGGACATCAGTCTGGAAAGTGTGTTCCGCAAGTACCAAAAGTACCAGACACACCATGAGCAACTCCAGAGGGTGGTGGGAGAGCGTGAGGCAGTCACCAAAAATCTCAAAGAACTAACCAAAAAGGGAGGCAGCGAGCAGCAGATTGAAGAGCTCAAAGAGCAGGGAAAAACGTTGCGCAACGATTTGAAAGCCCTCAAACAGGCACTTTACCCCATCGAGGATGATTTTATACATGATTTTCTGCATTTACCCAATCGTCTGCATGCCCAGTGTCCCACTGGAGACCAGGAGGTACTGCTCTATCGTCATAGCCTGCCGGGCAGCACTAGCAACGTACCATCCCATTTAGAACGGAAAGATCTTATTCACTTTGTGGATAATAATCGCTATTACATGATGGAGCAGGCAGCTCATTTTGATGTCAATGCCATGCAGTCGTTGGGCCGCTATTTCGTCACCAAAGGAGACTTTGTTCAAACCGCCAATCCGGACTTTGTGCGCTGTGTTCTTTTGGAGGCCAACGCCACGCCTTTGGCCGACTATCACATGGTCAGGGAGGAGCATCTCCAAAACAAGATAAATACTGCTTACCTGACTGGTGGTGCCGCTTTCGAGAGCTATCTGGGGGCCATGACTAAACTCTGCGTCTACCCCTCCGTGCTGCCCCTGCGCTATGTCTGCTGTGGACGCAGCTACAATCGCGCCGAAGCTCAGCATTACGGACCCACTCCCAGTCTCTATACAGCCACCCAAACGAATGCTGTGCAAAGCTTTGTGGCCACCCAAACGGCGGACGAAGCAAACGCTCAGCTGGAACATATCCTGAGCCTTGCCATCGACTTCTACAAGGCCCTAGACCTGCCCTTTCGCATTGTGTATGCGCCAGCGGCAAGCCTAACTCCGTCGGAAAGCCTGCGTGCGGTCATTGAGGTATATGCCTCGTCGCTTCAGCGTTACGTCTGTGTGGGACGAATCAGTAACTACGGAGACTTTGTGTCAAAACGCATTCTGTTTAGTACAAGGCGGGAAAAGCACTACGATTTCTTGCATTTAGTTGGAGGACCCGTGCTATACACCACGCGACTGATAGCGGCGCTGCTGGAACACAACATACGCCTGGAGGATTGCAAACTGGTGGGGGCCTCCTCCTCCGGTGGGAAACATACGATGGAGCAGGATCTGCAGCAGTTCAAGGACCTCTTCACATAGAGATCGAGAGAGGGATCTTTGTTCAGTTTGTATGTGGTGTGCTTAGGTCTAACAATAAGTAAAAAGTTAAGTTTTACATACAATTATTTACAATCTAGTATAATCTCATGGTCTGGGGGGGTGCGTCTGAACTCTCTCCATCGCTTACTCTGGCTGAGGCGTTGCTTACTCGCCGCCGCACTTGATTACCAGCTTGGGAAAACTCTTGCGGAAATTCTCACACTTGGGCGTTGTGAAGGTGAATACATTCCTCGTTTCGTCCAGCACAGAGTTTGGATTGGATCGCAGGGCCTTCAGCACGTACGTGGTGTTGTATTTGAGCTTGCTGAACTCCAGAGAATCTTTCTGCAAAAGAATGCCAAAAATATCGTATTTATTTGGGTTATTTTGGGTTCTGTGCAAATCCTTGATCTTTGTCCCTTCCACCTAGACCTTTAGGATCGAATTTCCTAACAACAATTAAACCACGTACGTGGCGCTGTAAAAACGTGTCCAACGCCAACGAACATGAATTCTGCCATGTAAGAAATACTTATAGGCAATGTGCTAATCACTGGGCTGGCCATCGATGGGGGCGGCTGGCTTCCGAATGGCACGAACCCGGCTAGCGGTGGCTTGCTGTGGCTCGTGGCAGCCGTCAGCATTGCTTGTGTCTGTGTGTGTGTGTGGGTGTGGTTGGAGTGCGGGTACGGTACTTACTTTGGCTCGAATCGCACTGAACTCGCGCTGTTCGCAGTTGGTTTCCTGGGGACACAGTTCATAGACCCTGTAATCGAATGCGGCATCAGAAAGTGTTTTTTTTTTTTTGTTTTTTGGGGCAGAAATGTTTACAAAAATCATTGCATAACATGTGTACGGAGAGCACGGGCACACGAGCACAGCATGAGAGCATCGCTTACTTCTCCTTGTGTGGCTGGAATCCCAAAATCTGCACAATCATGCCGAATTTCCGGTTCAGCCGGAAACGCACATCATGCGAGGTGGCAGCGGCGCTGGTCCGATTCACGACGGGTGCAACTTCATTGATGTTGACCGGCGTGGAAGTTCTCTCCGTGCTGGTGCTGGTGGTGGAGCTGGAGCTGGTGATGTGATGATACTTGCGCTTAAAGCTGTGCGAGGAGCACTGCAGTGGAGCATAGGGCTCGAGGGACTGCAGCGTGGTGTTGAACAGCAACGACTTCTTGTCGGATTTCAGGCGACGGGAGCCGCTGTAGGAAATGGCCTGCACCTGTATGTAGTACGAGGAGTTGGGCAACAGTTTCCTGATCTCGAACTGGTGCGACTGTGGGGGTAGCATGACAAGAATTATTAAACAGGAACTTTGGCGAGCTGGAGTCGTGTTTTGGGCAGACTTACATCCTTCACATATGTGTCCTGGGTGATCATCGAGGCCTCTGCACTGTTCACATAGAGCGACCAAATGATCTTGTACTTTTCCACGGGCAGATTCGACTTGGAGGGGCACCACACCAGCTTGGCGTTCATGAAGCGTCCATCGTACTGCTTGGATATAATCTTCGAATCGTTGGGGGCTTTGGGTGGCTTCGGATCTGTGAGAACAACCATTAGCATTAGCCGAGGGGGGATGGCGTGATGGGATTATGGCCACACTTACTGCCAGTCGAGGAGAAGGGGCGCGTGGGCTGGGAGTAGCCGCGGAAGCCAAACGCATTAACTGCCGCCACCCGCACCTGGTACCAGCGACCCGGGCGCATGTTGAAGAAGACATCCGTGCTGTGGGTTGGAATTAGGTAAGGGAATGGAATCATCGATTGGTGCCGACTGGGCCGTGGGTGGGTGACCTACAGTTTGCTCCGCCCGCTGTTCGTCTCCATTATCTTCTCCACCTTCTGCCACTGCCAGAGGCCGAGCTTGCGGGGCGCGAAGAAGCGGCCGATGTGGGAGCGCACCTCCACGTGGAAGTAGTAGACCAGCAGCGACGACTCGATGCGCAGCTCCACCTTGTGGCCGCGTGACATCTTGAAGTACTGGATCCTGGGTATCGGCGGCAGTTCCGTGTCATTCCGTACCCCCACCGGATCCACGCACACCGGCCCGCAGGCGGACACACAGCACTTCTGCACATCGGCACAGTCGTGATCGTAGACACAGTTGTCCAGGCAGGAGAGTCGCGGCCGTGTCTGCCTGCCCAGGGGGGGACAGCTGCCGGCGCGCGGTGCCCGCAGCAGTTCCAGGATGCACTGGTCCAGGCACCGCTCCCGCTCCGCCCGTGTGCTGGTGGTGCTCCCACATCGCGCCAGACACTGCAGCTCTATGATCTTGTCCTTAATGTCGATGCTGTCGTGCAGCCAAGGCGCTCGCTGGCGCTGCACCTGGTGGCTGGCGGTGGCCGAGGGGGAGCAATGCCCCAGCAGGAGCAGCAGCAACAGAAGAGCCAGCAGGGCCGCCTTCAGGGAGTGCACTTCCATGGTGATGATGCCCCGATGCTGCTCCGACGATTGCAATCTGCAAATGATTCGCCAGGTAAGTTCTCTTCTCATCTCATCTCGTTCGACTCTTGGGACATTCCGTGCGTTCATAATTTGTGTGCCCCGCTGCCGATCATCAGCATGCCACATGCTGCATGTTGATTATGCTGGAAGGATCGTTCGCTATGCGATGCCTTACGATCCGAACCGGTTTCACCCATTTTGCATGACCAACTAACTAATCATTCTTCGCATTTGTGCGCAGCCGCCCGGGCCCCCGCCCGCCGCCGAGTCGAAGCAATGAAAATGCAAAAAATACATAAATGTATCTCAAGTGCTTGACAGGACTTCAAAGCGCGCATCATAGTGCGTGCCACGAGAGAGGTATCGGACGGACAACGAGACAGAGAGGCTGCGGCTGCCCCATTCCAAGACTTACAGATTTATACGACTCTCCAGTCACCCTGCACATGATATTGGCTACTCCCCTGAAGAATGACGAAAGATTTCGATAATCAAGCAATGATTGAGCCTATCCCGGCGTACCTGGTCTGCCAGAGACGAGCCACAATGAGCGCTCAGTTTAGAAGTATCACATCCCATATCACATATGTATGGTCCTAGAAGCCAAGCCAAAACATTCAAGCCCTAACAATCGATATGCCCGGGTGGATTCCATGTAGGGTATTTAGCACGCAAATGGGAAACTAATGTTTTATGGTATGGTCGATGGTCGGGTCGGTCGGTCGGTCGGTCGGTCGGTCGGTCGTCGGTTTATGTGGCGGCTGTTGTTTCTGTTGCTGTTTTCTGGCTGATGCGTGTGAATGTGCAACCAAGAGAAAATACGACTACGACGAATGTGCGAGTGCTGCAAGTGGATGTCACCACATCCACATCCACAGAAAGAAGCACCACCGCAGAAGCTGAAGCAGCAGCAGCAGCCTCAGCAGCATCATCATCAGATCACATCACAGAAGCCTAGCCAGCAGATGCCGCACATACCAAGGCGATACAGACACTCTGGGAGCAGAACAGAACAGCACAGCACAGAGGCAGAATGTGGGGATAAGAGAGCAGGAGCAGCGCAACAGTGGTACGGTGGTGGTACAGTGGTTGCTTGGAGGAGAGTGGAAGTGGAGTGCCTGAGATGCCACCGACTCTGACACACAGAGGCCTGCGGCCTGGGGCGGCCTAACTGAGGGACATTAAGCGACAAATGAATGTGCGCGCGACGATCATCGGATCGACGAAAGACGACGGACGGCAGAAGACAGAAGACAGAAGACCGACCGACACCGAACGTCCAAGAGGAGACGAGATGAAATGCACCACAAGTTCCGCGGAACGAAAAATTTGCAACAAAATTGGGCAGTACACTCGTAAAGCTATGGCGACCATGCAGCCTGTCATATGAATGGGGTTCGTTCTCTAGATGTGTGCGGAGTGTGGAATGGTGGGGAGGGGAGAGTGGGTTGAATGGATGTGGATGTGGATGTGGATGGGGGGCCGGTCTGATGCTGATGAGACAGTTGGAGCGGAGTGGAGCAGTGGCATGCCCCGCCATTCTGGCTGCCGTTGCGTAGTGGCAATTAATTGCTTTTAACGATTCAAAAATTCAAAATTACATTTTATGCTTCACGCACACAACAAAACATCACACAGGGGGGAAAGGAGAACACATACTCGCACATAGATACATATATACTTGTATTCAGGGTGACTCCGGTAGTGGTGGTAGGTGGTAGGGGGGAGGGGGTCTAAGATCCGGATCGATTTCGTTGACGTCGTTGCTGTGATAAATCGTTGGTGATTGCCGTTCCTCCTGCTGCTCGCTGCCGCTCGCTGCCACTGCTGCTGGTGGCTCTGGCGTTGCTTTTGTTTTGCCTCCAGTGTTGCAGCGTTGCCTCCAGCTCCGTCGCCTCCATCTGCCTCGTTCTTCATGCGGAGCTTAGCACAATAGCAATAGCACGAGGCTCGACGCTTTCGACTCTGGCGACAATGGCCAGGCAATCCACCAAGACCCAGACCCAGACCCAGACCCAGGAGCAACAGCAACAGCAGCAGCAGCAGCAGCGGCACCAACAGCAGCAACTGTGTGTAATATGATGCAAATCGTTTAACACTTTGACCAACAGCAGCAGCAGCAACAACACTAAGAGTGCAAGATTAGCTCTTGGGAACCGAAATATTTGATACCCTTGCAGATCTTATGGTAGATATACTCGTCTGACCCTCCACTATAACACATTCGTAGAATGGTGTTGATCAAATTTCTCATAAGCGAGTGGCTACAAATGACAGGCAATTGGAACTCATTGAACTATGACTACGATGATTGGGATTCTAGTACAGATTTTTGGGATTGGTTGCATAATTTTCTATCGTTCATTTATTCATTCACTAAAAGTTTAATATTTATGCATACATACATAAAAATGTACTATATGAAACTAATAGATCTGCTCCGAGAGTGGAAGTTGTAAAGATAGTGTGTTTTTACTTTCATTTTTGACAATAAAATTTAAATTAAATATTTTCATATTTAATATATTGTACATATATATTCAGCCAGGCTCCGTTTTGGCAGAACACGTAATCCGCAAAAGTAAGTGAAAAACGGAGCCTGTCTGATTATACTTGTTTTATGGGCCGTATTAAATAGAATATTTTGTGAATTGATGTCCTGTATATCTGTCTGTTTTAATTTTAATTTTAATATTCTAGTGTTTCTGTTTACTATGCCATTTTACTTTGAGTATATGGTACCTAATTACAATAAGATATAGAAAACCGATCTAAACGCCTCGAGCTTCAAGATTTCAATCATAAACGGTCAATAAAAACAGATGGGTGCATAGAAATCCAGTCTGAACGGTTTTCTCGAGGCACACATGTCTGAAACACTTAATTTTCCTGCGTTTCAAACATCTATTCCACATCCTAGTACCCTTTAATAGAGTATATGTTTAACAACAAGCAACGTCATCGTATTGTGGTTCTGCTGAAGTGCATCGGTAGTTCCAGAAAAAACGCTTTGCGTCCAAACCCTTAGGGAAAGAGAAGGAAGTGAGCTTGAAAGTAACAAAACACCCCAAAGCGGAACAATCATCAATTTCGGCGCTAAGATGCCTTTGAGCAGAGGGGAGGATCTCAAATTAAAAATAAAACTTCAATGGAGTTCTTTCGCGGTACGGCAACGGACAACGGGCACCAGCAAACAATTCTGAATCACAGTAGATACAGAACCAATTATTTATTGTGGAATATAATCAGAAAAAACATTCGTGGGATAACCCAGAAACTCCAAAGAAAAGAGTCAATTTGTGTATTTCACACTAAATTCTTGACTTACAAAGAGGAGGCTTTGGAAATGAAACCTATTTGCGGATATGGTAGGATCCTATATCATCTAATATACCCATTCCCTTTGATACATGATGGACGCACAGCACCACTCCCCATACCCGAGCAGGGCGCTTCATTCATTAATTCATTCATTCATTTAGAGTTATATGAGATGCGGGCTTTCCCACAAGCCATTTGTTACCTTGATCCTGACCACGTTTTGGTACTAGCTGAACAGAAAATGTACAAAGAACCCAACCGAAACGGAGCTTGACAAAGCGGAGGAGCATTTGGATGTAGTGTTTCAAGTCAAGGCGGTGTCAAGTTCCTAGCTTCAAGGTTTTACGATTTGTAGAGAAACATTCGATGCGTAGGGTATGACCACTAAGACTCTGCCCTGCCGATTGTCAACATCACATCCCACCTATCCTCTGTCTGCAGTACCCCGGTCCGTTGTCCGCCTGTTCGTCTGTCCGCCACGATTGCCGCAATTAGCACGCAGGCAATCTCATTTTACGCCGACCAAAAATTGCGCAAATGGCAACCGAACGAGAGACGAGTGCGATACATTTTTAGGTATGTACTTACAATAATGGAAATGCTTTCGGGGAACTTCAGCGGCACTTGCTCTGGCTCCACCCACACCGAATCGAATCCCCGTTCCGATCCGATGATCCACTAAGAAACCCAGGCGGTTCGAGGCGGTTTAACTTTAAGTTCGAGTTCTTTGATCTTATTATTTAATTTACGCCCGATATTTGCCCGGCTCTGTTTTTTGTTTGTGTTTCTGTTTCTGTTCCGTTTTTCGATTTGCACTGTCCCGGTGTCCGTTCCGCTCCTTTTGGAGCACTGGTGTATGGGTGTCTTCTGGTGCCTGGTCTGGTGCTTAGTGCTTGGTTCGGGTCGACCGTCGCGTTGCAACCGCAAAGACTGACTGACACACTGAACGGACACACCGGGGCCGGCCGCCGGACCGGGCCCCAAACGCAATTGCAGGGGCGACCCCCTGTGCATCTGGATGCTGAACTGTGGGGCTCGGTCGCTCTTCGGCTCTTCTTCGGCTACTCTCCTCTCCCACATACGCTTCGGGGGCTGCCTGCCTGCCTGCCTGCACGAGTGTGTGCTCCACTTGTAGCGCCGTGCTCTGCTCTCGACCGCTCTCTGTCTCTGTCTCTCACTCTCTCTATCCTCTCTCGCTGTCGGTCAGTGTGCGTGAGTCTACGACGACGAGTCTCAGCAGGAGCAGCCGAAGCAAAGATCTCGTGATTGTTATACCCTTGGCAGAGATGGGTATTTCTGTATGCCCGATCAGCACCACCAAGATAGAGTCAGAGTCTATGAAGATACAGTCCCTTAGTTTTAAAATTTTAAATCGAAATTCCTCAAAAATTGGATTACTTCATTATCTCTTTTTTTTATTCCAATCTGTAACTAAATACATCCTTCAAACTTAATCAAAATTTGAACAAATGCCAGAAACGATGGGTATCAAGTCGTTGTCCCTCGAATCTACCCTCCTTTCTTATTGTTTTTCCGGCCTACCCACTCGCCCGATCTCGCTCTTCCCGCTGCACTCTCTGTCTCTTCGCCCTGAGTTTCATTCAAATTTCATTAAAGGATGCACACACACGCAGACAGTCACAAATTTCACTGTAGTTTTGCATGCACCAATTACTTTATTTTAGCTGTACGTATATCGTATACATATGTACGGTACGAGTCGTATTCACACTGTGATCAGCACTGGGACCTCAAAGCATATGAGGTTCTGATTGCACTCATCCTTGGATTCCCACAGCATGCTGCCACGCATCTGAAAGGGGGGAGAAGGGAAGAAAAACTACCTTAATGATCCGTGCGAATAATGAGATTGGATTGTGATCTTTACTTACCACCGGCAATGTTTCGTTCACAAATATATTGGCCCAATAGGTCTTGCCATCGCTGGCACTCATGATACAGTCGTGATCGCCATCGCATGGATCCGGTGATATGGCCGCCTGGGTCTTGATATAGTTGAACACCCAGCGGACTTCGTGCTTCAGGAAGGTGACGCCATTGCCTGTGATATGTATATTCGATTAGTCGGAGTCGAAAACTTGACGGACTTCCATTCTAATCGGAAGGGTATTCCATATTTATCGCAATTATTTTTGCCAATCTTCGTTTAAGCCCAATCCTCTGTTCACACTCAAAAAAATCTGAAACGTGCCGAAATCCATTCATCTACATAGATACTCGCACTGTTTTGTGCTGACTAATCAAAATATCATTAGGCACAAATTAGTTTATTTTATTTATGAATCGATATCGCTATCTCCTCCTCCGAAGGCAGTACAGAAGTGAAGTCATATAATGCTAAATTGCTCAAATTATTTTGTGATGTGATTTACAATCTTGGATCAATTACTTTTATGGCATACACGAATTATTATCGCCTGGTTCACACACTACCGTATCCGTACACGTCTACTTCCCTGACTACAATACAATATTTGTACAATCTCTTCGCCCGCGCAGATCTATTTTTATTTCCGAGTGGTTTTTGGTCTCGCTCGTACATTTCATAGTACAATTGGATGCATAGGATCGCGTGTTATCAGTGGGGTTTTAGTCTTACCGTTATCATCGAAGAGCACCGTCACCTTAATAATCGCATTCCGTTTCATGGAGCAAGGTAATGTTGAGCAGCTCTCGATGTCCAGGTAGTTGACTCTGTACAAAGAACCTGCAAAAAAAAATCAGAACAAGATCAGAAAGAAAAAATTGTTTTGGGTGAGGAATCTTTCCAGTTGAATATTATAATAAGTAGTTTAGACTAAAAGAATAGACTTAGGAATCATTCCAGTTTGATATTACTTTTGGTACACCCAATGCCATTCTCCTGGCAGGGTTATCTCTGCAACGAGCACATTGTATATATTCCCTAATCGTTGACCAACTGCACTTTCCAAGGCCTTCAAAACAATATCTATCTTTCAAATTTAGCAGCAGCTCAATGTAATCTATTCATTCATTTGACATTTATTTCAGTCCTGTCGGGGGGTCTAATCGAAACTGCAAGGTAATCTCTCTTAACTTAAGGGTATGATACTCGTACTTACTATTGTTCATAATCCAGTTTAGACCAGAGCATAAATCATTGATTTTGTGTGTCAGTCAATAAATAATCCACTTAATCAAACAAACGGTAAAAACCAGAATGGAATTAACCTTTATCAATATGTCTGATACTCTTAGAGAGATTTCCGAATCGTTAGGGTTTTTAAAATGGTTTAAAGTATTACAAATTTGATGCTGTATAATTTGATGATTGGATAAGTCTTTGAATCTTTATCGTTGTAAATACTCGATTCAAACTACTTTCGTTTATTTTCCCATGCCTCATTGGTTTTTTCCCACCCAGAAGGAAAGTACTTAATAATCGTTCAATTAATTTCGTTTCATTATTTTAAATTTTGCACTCCGATTAGATATTCCCATTGATTGATAATAGTAATATACCAAAGTATTTATCTTTTTACGCACTATATTCTTTGTTCGGAGAAAATCGTAATATCATTGTGACATTATCAGAAATAAAAGTATGTTTTACGATACTTATATTTTTTATGAATGTAGGTGTAGAACCCAAATAATGGGATGAGATTTCTCTCTGAGGTATTTATAATGGTTCGTAACACTTACTCGATGACGCTACAAAATATTTTGTTTCCGATTTCCGGTACATATTTATGGTATGATGTTTCTTTCGGTCGATGGGATACTTGTCTGGGTTACACTTTCAAACACACCACCTCCTCCGGGTTCTACTCACCGCAGTCTTCGAATGGCAGCGACTTGAGGGACAGATACTTCTTGTAGGCGGCATCCGTGGTGTTCCTGATGAGACCGCCGGCCATTTCGTGGACCGTACAAATGGCCAAGAGTATTTTAAGGTAATAAACTGTAGCGCCCCGCATGGCTTAATTCGATCGCAACGATTAGAATAAGTGGGTCGTTAAGCTTTTCGCGTATTCGCGTAGGTGTGCAGAAATTGTTTCGTTTCCAAAATATCAATAACAATAACAAAGAGGATCGATAATGCGGATCACGAACGGTCGGTCAACGGTTTTCTTTGGTCGCAGATACGGACTGCTTCACGGCTAACAGGTAACTGGCACCAGAGCCACCGCCTTATAGTGGCCCGAACGAACGCTGGCCACTCCGGCTGGTATCTGCCGTGGGAGAGCGCCCTCTCGGGAGCGGCCATAAACTTTGATTTATTGACTGGGAGCTAGCTCGGAGTCTTACTCCTACTCATACTTAGATAGAAATGTAGCCGGTGACGTCGTCAAGGGTTTGTTTTGGATCCATTGCAATGGGGAATGGGGCCGGGCGACACGCGTAGAAACCCATACGGGAAAAAAATAAATTAAGTGGTTTTGTTGTCGTGTTCGAGTAGATAAAACCAAGAACCACCAGCCGCCACTCGAGCTTAATTGAAAGTTAAAGAACCAAGAGTGTACTATAATGAAATATTATTTGATAATGTCCTCCCCATTCAATATATCAATCCAATCAATTCACAGAAAGCACCGCTCTAGGTGGAAAATTTCGGAATGTGACTCATCGGCGGGGCTATGCGCTGCGCTCTCTCTCACTCAATGATCCCCTTCAGATAGTTGGTGTTCTTGATGACCCGAAAATCAGTGCGCAGCTGAATGAATTGCCTCACCACAGACTTGTCCAGATAGTTCTATATTTGATGGGATGATAAAACGTTAGACAGCCCACAGACGGGGAAACTCAATCGCCACTCACCAAAGTATCGCCCGTACACACCTCTTGAAGGTTCTGTGGCTTCACCAGCAGCAGATTACACAGGGCGTGGAGTATGTCGAACAGCTGCGTCACCAGTGCGCTGTCTAGCTCCCTAATGCACTTGCGATACTCGTTCACATCGCAAATGGCGCACATGGCACCGGCCGTATTGAATTGCATCGTCTGCAGGTGATCGTAGATAACACGATGCAGTCGTGTGCCGAATTCTGTGAGAACATTCTGCAAGTTCTCGCCGTCCACGCACTTTTTGATCTGCACTATCACGGGCTGAAGGCTTTGCACAACTTGCAGACAAGCCTAGGGGATAAGATAAGATAAATTATTTATAAACATTTCACTCATGGATGCACCCTTCTTACAGCTGAGGATATGGTATCGACATCAATCTCTGGCTTGTAGTCGGTTTTCTTTTGCTCGCACTGCAGGTAGACCTTGACCCAGCCAATGACAGCGCTAATAGAACGATCCAGACCCTGATCCAGCTTCGTTTCGATCTGCTCCATCAGTATGCGCTTCTTGAACACGTAGTCCGAATACTTGGCCGTGTTGCTGTAATTAACAAATAGGGTTTTTAGGACACTCTAGTATATGGTATATGATGATGCACGCTCACCTCACACAAGGTATTACTGAGGTGTTGCACAACTTATCCAGCAGATGCACAATTATGTTTGTCTTTTGCACCACATCAAAAAAATAGAGCTGCGGGAATACCTTGCCCTCGGCCAGTGGCACTGCCTGGAGGCCCAGCTCCAGGGCATAATCCACATGCTCGTGCATCAGAAAGCGCAGCAGAATGTCATTCAGCTTAATGGCATTGGCGGGCAGCTCGGCCTCGGTGGAGAGTAGGCGACAGCGCTTCAATGCGGCTTTGGCCTCTTGCAGCATATTGATGGCCAGCTCCTCGGAGAGAAACGTCTCGCCGCCATAGTCTTCGATGGCGGCTATGTTGATGTTCGCCCGCGTGGCAATCAGCACCTCCATGTTGCGACGAAAACCCTTGGTGGTCTGCGTCTTCTGATGCTTCTTGCTGGCATAAAATTTCTCCAGCTCCGATGAGCATTTGGCTGTCAGGCATTTAGTTTCCATTTCGGCATAGCTGGCCAGGTTCTTCATGAAAATCTGTTGCGTTAGCTTCTGCAGCAGATCATCATCGATGGTGGACATGTAGATTTGCAAATCGGTGGAAAGTTTCAATGTGCTGCAAGGGGAAATATTAGACTATGCAACTGGCTGCTATTGGTTGGATATTTTACCGTGAATACAGTTCGTAGAGGGTGCGTAGGTACTTCTCCTCATCCTTTTTGTCCTCCAGCTTGGTCATTGCATACTGATGCAGCTTCAGCTGATAGATGTTCAGTATGAACTTGGACATGACCTGCTGTGGGTTGGCAAACACTTTCTTGATGATCTCATAGTGATGTTTGCACAGCGGCACAATCCCAATGAATATGTTGCCGCTGTACGGCTGCATCTGACTCTGCTCGATGTAAGCGTCCACGCACTGTGCGTAGCCCTTGAATTGGGAGAGTATCTGCGCCAGTGCCTTCATTCGCTCAATATCCTCGCTCTTCTGGGCAGTGGCAAACTCTTCGATCAGTCGCCGTTCGACTTCATCGTATTTCTTTTCTATTTTACGCTTGGACTCGGCAAATTTACCCGGCGGCAGATCCTGCGAGATGGCATACAGCTTCTGTATCACATCCGCTGCCTCGCTCAGACGAGCTGCATCCGTAAAGATGTCGTTAACTATTACGGGGCCGGCGGCCAGAAATTCGGACATAAAATTAAGCAGCTTCTGCGCCTCCACGGACCGACTGCGCGGCGTGTTTACGTTCTCCAGCTGTTCACCCAGATGCATGATCTTCCCCGCCACCGAGTTGATTTTCTCATCCAGCTGTCCAAACCAATCAATGGCCGTTTGATGACGCTCCTGCAGCTTGGAGATTTTCTTTGCATGCGACTCCTTTTCCTGGCGCAGTGACTCCTCGAGTCGCTCGCACTTGCCCTGCTGTTTCTCCTGCAGTATCTTCAGGTCCTTGATCGTCTGTATAAAGGTGTCGTGCAGGGCCACAGGACTAAATTCGCTGTTCTGCAGTTCATTGTTGGTGCGCCAGGTCAGGCGTTCTATGAATTCTCCCACCTCAAAAGGCTCCTGAATGGGCATGGTCATGAGTATAACTATGTTTAATGTTCAATTTCACTCACCTGTTCAAACTCCTCCATGTACTGGGACAGCATAATTATTAAATTATATTATATTATATTATATTAGAAAGTGTGGGCGTTCTTTTGTTGCTTCCAGTGTGACCGCGGTCGATAAGATATACGGTCTGACCCTCAGTAATATACTGTATCATTTCAAAAAAATACCGTAAATATACTGACGAATTCAAGTTATATTTTACATATTCCTCGTTCTTGATATTCCGACGAATATTACTAGCTATATAGAACATTTAGCCATGCCATCATAATTTTATACGATTGATGAATCAATTTTCTATTTAACTGGTGTATTCTTAATACTTGCTTTTATTGCATTTTGCGTAAAAAGAGGTTTTAGCGAAATAAGTCAAACAAGAAACAAGTAGCGAAATAGGTCAATCAAAACAAACGAAAAAGGAAATTGCTCAATTTTGATATTCCATTGAATAATGCTGACTAACTAAATCTCTCAGCAATGCCCACATAGTTTTATCCCATTGATGAATAAAATTTCTACAAGATTGGATAGTTTCTAATTTTTGCTTTTATTGTATTTATTGTAAAAAAAGGTTTAAACGAAAAAGTTCAACAAAAAAAGAGTCGCTATATTGCGTGTAAGCCGTAGTATAGCTCTTTGTATACCCTATTTTGTTAATTGTATATGAAAGAATATATATTGATATGAAGATAAAACGTAACTAATAAAGACCTTTTCTCAAATTGACATTTTTTAGACATATTCATGTATATGATGAGTGTTTTGTATATATATCTCGATCCTGATACCTATTTTTGGTCCCTACAAGAAGACAATAAGCTTCAAAATATCGTTGAAATATTAACAATAGTATAATAAATAATATTGAATAATATTAAAATATTTTAGAAATAAATTGTTTTTGCCTGGGATGACAAACATATTCACAATTCTATAACATCCATTTCCCCCAGGGTATGTGTGCATGGAATGGGACTCATTGCTGTGAACCGGTTATTACAGATTCTACCCGATTCAAATAAATACCAAAATATACGGTCTCATTTGAAAAATATACCGAGTGGTGCGCGCCAAATCGAACTTTTTTGAATGTGAGCGACAAGGATTTAAATGTTGTCAACCGGGCCTTTATCTATGCCCACATAGTTTTAGCCCATTGATGAATCAATTTTCTACTTGCTTTTGTTGGATTTCTATATACCGTTGAAAATGAAATTTAATAGATTGGTTGCTTCCTCTTCCTCAAGTTTGTTTTTGGTTGAGAATCAGCTGTTTTCAGCGTTGCCACACAGCTGGTCCTTTCCCGCACTGGCAATATAAGAATTTAAATATCTGGCGCCCGTTATTTATTACTCAAAATTCCAAATTTGTATGCTTTTCTTAAAGATTTACTATAAAATGAATGCGCGCGCCATTACTTATGTATCATCACCGTGTCTTATATCTTTTACAACAAATTGCAACGTGCTAAACAATTTAAAATTTCAAAAACATTTATATATTGATATAATCATTATAATTATTGCGTGGAGTCTGCATTTTATTTAACTTTAGTTACAGTTTTGAACTGAAATATGAAAATTTGAAAAACCTAGAACATATTTTTTTGTTTTTGTTTTTGTTAGCGAGAAAATTGAATTCTTTCTTACAAACGCATTTGTGGCTGCGGATCTTGGCTGTGCATTGACTGATGATGCTGCTGCTGTTGCTGCTCCATTTGCTGTTGCTGCAGATGTAGATGTGGATGTGGGTGGGTCGTCTGCTGACTACTGGCTGATGTTGAGGGCAGCTCCAGGGCATGCGGCACTATCGTCGCACCGCTGGTGATGTTGATGGCATTGGCGGTGCTGGCCGAGGAGGCCAGCTCGTACATTGCGCTGCTCGGCACTTCCGGTATCGAGGGATTTGTCTCCACTAGCTGTTGCAGATTTTTAAGCTCCGTTGACCGCAAACTCGCGGACAGGCTCTCACTCGATGCCAATGAGGTGGACAATGGAGAGTTGCGTTCTATGGAAGAGGCAATGTCTGAAGGGTGGTCTTTTGTTAGCTTAAATTCTTGCCACATGCTGTGCGTACGCGAAACACTCACCAGTTCTGTCTGTGTCCGGAGAGCAGGTGTTGTGTCCCACGGTTCCCTGGGGCTGTTGCATCATCATTATTAGCTTCTCCTCCATCTGCATGATGATTTTCTTCTGTACATCGTATTTCTTGTTCACTGCCTGAAAACGACACGGCACACAATATAAATTTAAAGATCTTTCAATATAGAACAGCTGAGCGTACCTTGAACTTTTCCTCATACTCATCCTTGACAGTGCTCAGGAGTCGCTTCTGCTCCGTCATGGCCTTCTCGCTGTTGGTTAACTGTGCCTGCAGATCGCTAATCCTATGCTTCATGCTCTCCAGCTGTGATGTCTTCTCGTCCAGGCTGTGCCTCAGATCTGTTAAATGTTAAAAATTAATTCAAGAAAAAGGCCTACAACGAGGAGAAATCTGATTCATACCCTTCTGCTCCAGATGGCTGCTCTCTTGGAGCATTTGCAGCTCCTCGTCGCGTGCTCGATAGTTGTCAATCTCGGCCAGACGATCACGACATCGCACTTGGACCTCACCCATGATGATGAACTCGGCCTCGAGGCGGGCCAATTCTTGCTTGCATTGCAGTCCGAGATCTGCTTGGAGCTGAGCATGCTGCAGCTCTGTACTGAGGCTGAACACCTGGCCACGCAGTGACTCCAGCTCGTACTTCATCTCCTTGTGCTGGGCCATCTCCGAGGTGAGGCGCGTCTGCAGATCATCGTTAGCCTGCCGCAGGCACTTCTTCTCCTCCAGCTCGTGCTGGTACTTGGATTTCATTTCGGACAGCTCCTCTTGGTGGCTCTTCTGGCGCTCATTGTTTAATCGCATGGCATTGTCCATCTTGCTGGCGAGGTCCTTGTTCTTGGCATCGAAGTTCTTGAGCTGCTCGCGCAGGCGGTCCCTCTCCATCTCCAGGCTACGCTTGTCACGACTGCGTCCCATGAGGCGACGGTTCCTCTCCGCATGGATGGAGCGTCGGTAGCTTTCGTACTCCAGCTGCAGGCACATCAGCTTGCACTGCTCGGCATCGAAAGACTCATTCGCTCTGATGCCCCGCTTGATGTACTCCTCCAGTATGTCCTGGGGATAGAGCAGACTCCGCTCGTAGTTGTTACGCTGCTCCTTGCACTCGAACAGCAGCTCAATCATCCAGTTCTCGTATTGAACCGGCAGCGCTCCCTCCAGCGTCTGGGTGGTCGCGTTTGTGAAACTTCTTGGCGGCTGCTCCTTGGGTGCAACCATTGCCATAGCCAAAATTCTGCCGCTGCGTTGCAAGCGGCTGCCAGTCTTTTGCGTCGTTCCATTCTCCCGCCTCTGTCCACCCGCAGGACAATCGGCCTCATCATCGTTCGCCTCTTGCTGTTGCTGCAGCAGCAGCCCTGCCAGAGCCGAGCAAGACTTGGCCCTGCGTATCGGATTGTCAGCCTCGACGCTGAATGATGCCTTTTTGGCCGCCGTACTTCGGCCATCGGAGCAGGTTTCGTTGCCGCTGTAACTGGCCATTCGATTTCTTCGCTTCCTCTGCTGCAGCATGGTGTGCATGGAACGGCTGGTGGGCATGTGGAGGCCCCCGTCGCTGCACATGTTGCGGTCCGTCTCGTTGCATTCGCCGCATAGGGCCGCCACCTCCTGAGATGGGCCATGATATGGGCTTCCAGCTGCAGTCCCAGCCCCCAGCGTTAGTTCCGAGTTCAGGTTCATTTCCGGCAGGACACTGGATAGGGATATCTGCTGATCTAGCTGGGCGTGCAGGCTGTGCCTGTCCTGCATGACCTGGTGCAGTCGACGGTCGTATGCCGTCGTCACACGTGTGGTCTCCATAAATTTGGTGGTGCCCTCTTCGGCCTCTCGACTGATGTCCGGGAAATTGAACTGATTCTGTAGATCCTTGCGCATTGGCGACGAGGGTTGGCTGGAGGGAAAAATGGCCCGTATGGCATGGGAATTGGCCATGGCCAGGCCATGCTGCGGCTGTTTCAACTCCCTCAGGTCTTTCAGAGGCGTTGTCTCCGGCGTGGCCTCCACAGCAGCCTCTGGGGGCGAGGAGCCCGTCATTCCGATCAACAACTGGGAGTTCATCGATGGCTGCAGCGGCAATATAAACGATGTGGTGGGCGTCAGAGGGATGGCGCTGCTGGTGGCGAGAATTTCATTTTGTGGACTCCAAATGGCCCCCAGCTCCCCTGAAGCCGACGAGTCGAAGCGTGTGATGGAATTTCGACTGTAGTGGAAGTCCCTCCCCAGTTGGAAGGGAAATCCCTCGGTGTTCGAGGTGTTTGAGGTCATCCGGCTATAGCCCGGAGTCATGGGATACGCATAGCTGTTGTCCTCGTTGCTCGACTCGGGCTGGAGGACGGGCAGCGACAGATTGGCACACTCCATGACCACGTCATGGGGCTCCATTTCCTTCCATCGCGTATTATTGACCTCAGTCTCGGGAGTGTCGGTCAGCAGCATAGGATGCACACGTACCGTGTCCAGCAATGGCTTAATCGTATGCTGAAATACGCCGCCGCCATTGCCCTTCTTGATGAACTCTGCCAAGAAGGCCATAAAGGTGTTGGGATACATGCCGTACAGCCGATGGAACAGCATTTGCAGCCCCAACTGCAGATGGACAAGCTTTTCGTCGGGCAGACTCTTGCTGTTCTGCAGCTTCCACGAGGCCAGGTGGCCAAACACCTCGAACAAATAGTTGAAGAAATTCGGCATCGAATTAGGTATAATTGGCAGCAGCGTAATGATGCACAACAGGGCGCTCATCAGGGGCACAATCTCCTTCTCGTGCTGCAATAGGAGTGCATTCAATATATCAGAATATCCGCAGAATGCAAATGGCTCAGAGTTTACTCACCGTAAGCAGATTGAAGACGGTTTTGATAAGCCGATGACTTTCTATTTTGTACAGCCAGGTTGGATGGTGTCGGACGATGAAGCAGAATACCTGCAAGCCCTGCACTCGGTGCTGTGGCTTGTTCAGGCACGCGTCCAGGCGATCGAAGATGTAGCTATCGTGCGGCTTCTGGGCCTTGACCAGGACGTCCAGGATGCGTTGAGATCCAGTTTTGAAGAAATAGTCCAGCATAAAGTTCACAGCCCACGTTTCCTTATCTAACAAGTGGCAAACAAATGGTAACAATTTTCATGTAAATTAAAGCCTGCCGTGCACTCACTCTGCGTGAAAAGCTCCACAAGTTTCTTCTTGGCTTCCTCATTTTCGAGCGTCTGATTCGATTCCAAGTCGTGGAATATCTTTTCAAAGTCCATGGTGGAGTGTATTCGGTGCAACTTCTACCTGCGCTCGTGTTTTGATTTTTAGTTGTGATTGATTTTTTCGGCCTGCTCCACTGCTCCGCTCCTCTGCAGCGCATTGGCCGTGCTCCACCTAAAAGTATTCCTGCTGCACTCGTCCACTCACTCCAAGAAACCAATTGTCGTCGTCGTCGTCGTCGTCGTCGTGGTTGTCGTTTGCAGAGCTGCGTGTGCTTTTTCTCTTCTTCGTCGTTGTCAACTGATTAACAAGCGTTTGCATAAAAACTTTTGCACAGTTTGACGCACCACACACTGCTGGTGGCCTTGGTCGAGGTCTTGATTCACTTACCTCTGCTAGTCTCATCTTTTTTACATGTTTGTCTTAAAAAAATGTAAAGGTTTCGCGTTTTTCTATTATTTGGCCAATCGGGTTCTATCTCTCTCGATTTTTTTAATAGATTCCAGCTGTTCGCCATCGATATGTTATCGAATTCCGTATTTACAAATATTTACTATAGTTTTTAATGGAATGATTTAAGACATCGATAGTATCATTTATATTAAAAGTCTTTTAACGGCTATTTTTCAAGCGAAATTAAATAAAAATTGTTCAAAATTAAACATTTTATTCATAAAGTTCCTTTTCAAAACTTAAAAACTATGAAATCTTCGCTCTGAATAGAGCCAAAATGGCAAAGCGACCGCTAATAGCTCGATAGCACAACCATCGATACTATCGATAGCGCCCTCAATGGTTTGACACCTTTATTTACAAAATGAATTATTTAATAATCCGGCGACTGTCCACGCAGCCGAAATTAGCACAGATTCCCAAACGGTATGAACGAAAGTATTACCAATTAAAGCTAGTTATAACTTTGCTTGGCACTGCAGATGGAAAAGCGTTGTGGGATTGGAGGTGCACGCACAAATTTCCAGCGCCTCAAAATTGTTCTCCGGCAGCGGCACACATTTCGGATCGGCCCTAAACACATCGGTTGCTTATTTCGATGCATCCATACCAGGCACACTGCCGGTGAGGACAACTATATATAGTACTGTAGTGTTCTGTAGTAAAAATATTTGTTCCTTCTCCAGGTGCTCAATCGAAAGTGCGTCGAGTCTGGAATAAAAACCGCACTGGCCCTTGGCTGCCAGGTGAATGAAGTATCCATGTTTGATCGCAAGCATTACTTCTATGCTGATTTGCCAGTAAGTAGATTGATTTCTCACAACTTTTCGTTGTACTTAACATTTTAGGGGTCTTCCAGAATGGCTATCAGATCACACAGCAGCGTGCGGCTTTGGCAAACAATGGCAAAATGACTTTTCCCGTGATAACACCTGGCAAAAAGGTGTACTACAAGTCTGTTCAATTGCTGCAACTCCAATTGGAGCAGGACAGTGGTAAATCACTGCACGATGAGCAGCTCAAGAGAAGTTTAGTGGATCTGAATCGCGCCGGCCTGCCACTGATGGAGCTGGTATTTGCCCCAGATCTGGAGACTGGCGAGGAGGCAGCATCGTTGGTCAAGGAACTGATGCTGATACTAAGGCGTCTGCAGACCTGCAGCTGCAAAATGGAAGGTAGCTGCTATTCCTACTCCGCATATAAAATGGTTTCAAAATTATTTCTAAATCTTTTCAGAGGGTGCTCTGCGTGTGGATGCGAATATATCCATTCACCAGGAAGGCGATCCACTGGGTGTACGAACTGAAGTCAAGAATATTGGCTCGGTTCGCAGCATTTCTCAGGCAATTACCTTCGAAATACATAGACAGCTCGAGACAGTGGCCCAGGGAGGTGTCATAACCAATGAGACACGCTCCTGGGATGCGGAAAACAGACGCACTGTGGCCATGCGTGACAAGGAAGTGCTGCAAGATTATCGCTTCATGCCGGAACCAAATCTACCGCCGCTGCATCTAAACCTCAAACCTGGCTCCAAGTCAACAGAGGATCTCGTGTCTGTGGCAGCTCTAAGCGAAGAAATCCCCGAACTGCCAGAAGATACTCGCCAACGTTTAATGGAACAGTACCAGCTGAATGCGGAGACCGCCATTATTTTGGTGGTAAGTGAACGAAAACATCGAATTGTGCTTGCGAAACCTTTTAAAACGGGTGATTTTTTCCAGAACGAACCCATTCTGTTGGATTATTTCTTGAAAATATCGAAGGATCTCGGTGATGTGCCCACAAAAGTCACCTCAAACTTTCTCATTAATGACCTACTAACTTATTGCAATAAATCTAACTTGGATATTGAAGACTGGTAGGTTAAAGCAAAGACTATATGATACCAAGATGTTGAGTCAGGAGCCAATTTCATGTCAATATTCGTTCGATGCCTCGTGGTACGGACGCGCCGGTTTCTGGTACTTCAATTATCTCTTGTGCTGTCCGACCGCGGCCCCGCTGCCAACTAGACTTCGTCTGTTTCTCAATGCTTTAGAAAGCTGAGCTGAAAAATAAAACCACAAATACAGTCTTTGGCAATGCGCAAAAGTCGGTCCCAAAAAACCAAAAACAAAAGACGTTGCTACAGCAAACTGAAACCAAACGCTCGCACTATGTCTACGGGGCATTTTGATTTTTGGGTGCTATATAAAACATCTTGGTAATTGTATAGTCCTTGGTTAAAGGAAATGAGGCTTAAAGAGCACTATTTTATGTTGCATATGATTTGCTTAGTTCCATAACAGATAGTGATCTAAAGAACATTGTCAAGGGCCTGCACTCTGAACAGATTAATCTTCAGGCAGCCCGCCAGCTCATACAACTGCTGCACACAAATCCCACAGCAAAGGTGAATGAGGTGAGTCCCTGAACGCCCCCTTGCAAACAATCCCTAATCTTTGATCCTCTCCCCAGCTCATTAAGCAGCACAGTCTGGAGCAGATATGCGATCTGGAAACCATCGAAGCCTTATGCCAGCAGGCTATTTCCAACCAGCCCAAGGCCGTGCTGCAATACCACAAAGGCAAGGCCAAGGCACTGTTTGCCATCGTCGGGGAGGTGGCCAAGATCTCTGGACAAAAGGCAAACATGAAGAGTGTCGTGGAGTGCCTGGAGAAGATGCTGAAAGCCGCAAAGAAGTGAGGCAGTTTGTGTTCAATAGATGTGTATTTCTCTTGTATATAGATTATAAAACATGCAGTCGTTTGCAGTCCGCACTGTATATAGGTTTAGATATGCTAGGGATTAAATATGTTTTGCCTTGTATTGTGCTGACTAGTTTCGGTGTTTTATAGAAATGCGAATGATGTAAATTATCGTGAGATATTGTTTCGGTTCGGCGTTCTCCCTGGCTCCTGGGAGAATCGGAACTTGTGACCCTGTGAGTGTATACGATAGTAGGATCGGCCCAAAATGCGATTTGGATGGTAAATGGGACGCACTATATTCGATTGTCTATCGGGGCAGACAATCAATAGCTAGAATTGTACTAAATGCGGTTTATGATTTTCAACACAAATGCGACTAGAGCACCCTTAGGGCATGGATGGTTGGGGGGGTGGTGTTTGTGGTTGTGGTTTTGGTTTTGGTACTCCTAGGAAGCGTCTCTAAGTAAATGCAAATGGCAGTGAGCATTACAGTACACCATCTTGGCGGGATCAAGTTCAACCCTAAAGGAAATCCTCTCTAATCGCGATCGTAGTCCCGACAGGTCGACGGAGGTAGGCTCATGGAAACAGCCGAATCGAGACTGCAAAAAAATGAGTATTAAAGAAACGTATGACCGTGAGGAGATTCCAGCTAGATCCTCACCGTCGGCTCTCGCTTTCCAGCAGATGAGCATCCACTGGATGCTGGGAGACATTGCGCAGAGAGTCCCCCAGAGTACTGCGCAGATGCTGCATCTCCCGATTCGCCTTTGAACTGCGCAGCACATACTGCTGCCGCCGCTTGGCCTCCTGCGCCAGCTGCTCCCTCAGCATCGAGATCTATGGAGAAGGATTTCCCAAATAAGTGGATAGTTCAGACTGACCACGGTTTGACACCCACCTGATTCTCCAGTCGCAGCACTTGCTGTCTGTGGGATTGCTCGCGTACATCCAGCACCTTTTCGGCATGCATTTGGGCACTGCGATAGCGCTCCGTGTCCATGCCATCCATACACTTGGCGCTGTCGTTCATGCGCGCCTTCACCCGCGCCAACTCGGACTCCTTCTCTGCCAGCAGGGTCTCCAGGCGTCGCACCTTGAGACGCAGGTCGCGGGTCTCCTGTTCGATCACACTGTGATCGAGACCACAGCTGTAGGAGCCAACACCTCCTCCACCTGTGCCTCCCGCATCATAGCGATTCGAGTCGAATTCCCCTGAATCTGCGGCCCCACCCCCACCACCATAGTAGGAATTGGATTTCTCTGCACGATCGTAGGCACTGCCGCCCGAGAATTTGCTCTTTCGCTCGCATTCCAATTGCTTGACTTTGTCCTGGATTGAAATCAGAAAAGCTAAAGAACAGGCAGGGGTGTAAAGATCACACGGAAACCCACCTGAAGTGTCTGCAGTTTGCTACGAAGCTCGGACTTCTCCCTCTGGGAGGATTTCAGCTGCCTGCTGAGCTCTTCCTCGCCGCCAGCGCCGTTGCCATTGCCATTGCTCAGACCCTTGTCGCCGCCGGACTCCTGATTCCACTTGGCAATCCTCAGCTGCGACTCGAGAGCCGATCGTTGGACCTCCAGATCGGTGACCTGATCCTGCAGCCGCTGGTTGCCATCGAGTTGGGCTTGCTGGCTGCGTCTCAGCTCGTTCAGATTCGTTTGGGAGCTGTCCAGGCGCTCGGTGAGAATGCGCTTCTCGTTCTCGGCGGTCTGTAGGGATTTCTGAAGCAGCTTCAGCTTGTCTTCGTTGGCCTGCGAGCAGTGTCCCTGCTCGGAGAGCTCCTTCTGCAGGGTCTTGATCTCGCCCCGGAGTTGGGTCTCGCTGACGGTGGACTTCTGGAGGCGGTCCTTCAGCTGATCCACGGTGGACTTGAGAGAGGTGCAGCGATCCTCCAGCTGGGTCAGGGCACGGTTCTGGTTCTCCAGTCGCTCGGATAGCTGGCGAATGCTGCAGTCCTTCTCCTGGAGGGCCATCTGGAGGCGTGTGAGATCCCCCTCCATGGCCACCCGCTGGAGATCCAGCTTGCTGGCGCGTCCTTCAACCTTGGCAAGTTCCTCCTGCAGCTGTCGCTTCTCGTTGTCCAGCTTGGAGCACTGCTGGCGGCACTTCTCCAGCCGCTCCTCGTTCTGGCCATTCTCCTCGGATGTGGCCGCCAGCTGCATCTCCGTTTGGGCCAAACGCTCGCGCAGCATCTGGCACTCGTCGCTGCGCTGCTTGAGCTTCTCCTCCAGGGCATATATGGCTGAGATCTTCATCTTGCGCTCCGTCTCCAGGTTGCTCTTCTCCTCCTGCAGGTTCCGGAGCATGGCCTGGAGTTTGCTTAACTTCGCATCGCAGCGCAGCTGCTGCTCGGCCGCATCCTGGAGCTGCTTCTTGGCGGCCCCCAGCTGTGACTTGTAGTCATCCTTCTCCCTCTCCTGCTGGGCCACCTGATGCATGAGATTCCGCACGCCCTTCCGCACCAGGTCCGGATCCACATCGATCGGTGCATCCGGGCACTGGGAGGAGCTCCTGGCATCGTAGTCGCCCACACTGCGTGACGGACTGAACCGCCTGGAAGGACTGAGCAGGCGATGCGAGAGATTCACACTGCCGTCCACTTGGATGCCGGCGATCCGGCGGAGCGTGTGCACCACGGATGAGAGCTTCTGCTCGGTGTCCCGCTTGTGCAGCTCCACGCAGGAGAGCTGCTCGTCCAGGGCGCGGATGCGGCCCTCAGCACCGCCCAAACGGGCCTTCAGCTCCTGGATCTGCTGCGTGGCATCGGCCAAGCAGACCTCCAGATTGTGCTTCTGATCCTCGAGACGTTTTTCCCGCCCGCGGGCCTCCTCCATGCGCTGGGCAACCTCCTGTTCGCGGGCATGGAAGCGGTGCTCCTCCTGGTTGCTGTGGCACCGGGCACGGGCCAGTTCCTGGCGCGTGGCGCAGAGATTCGCCTCCAGATCGGAGAGCTGCTTCTTGATCTGGCCCAGCTCCTGCTGGGCGCGCTCCTTCAGCTCCACCTCGGCCACCAGCTTGCACTGCAGCTCCTTGCCACCCTCGTCCTTCTGGGCGAACTCCACCTGGGCCTTCTGCAGCGACGCCTTCGTGGCATTCAGCTCCTGCGTGGTCTTGGTGAAGTGATTCTCCGTCTCCTTGAGAATGGTACTCAAGCGAGTGCGTTCGTTCTCTAGGGAGTTCTTGGAATCCTCCAGACTGCTGATCTTCTGCAACGCCTCCTCAATGGCGCGGGCCTGCTCCCGCTTGGCGCTCTCCACACGCTTCACATGATCGCGCAGCTCCTTGTTGCTGTTGGAGTACTTGTCCCGCTCAATGTTGCTGTCCGCCAGCTGCCGGCGACTGTCCGTCAACTCCTTTCGCAAGCTGTCTATGAAGCCCTCGCCTGCAGAACAGAATCTATGAATACTGGATCATCAGAAGAACAATTGAACAATACCTTCTTTGGTCTTGCGCAGTGCATCCTGCAGTTCGTTATTGGTGCCGTCCATCTTGTCCTCCTTCAGCCGGATCTCCATCTTCAGCTCCTCGCTCACGCGGCACAGAGTATCGCGTTCTTCCCGAATGCTGCACAGCTGCAGTTCTTGCTTGCGAATGCATTCCTCTAGTTTGATTCTATTTGCAGGGAGAAAAGATGAAATTTATATCATATTTATTTATACGATTAAGAAATGTTTAGACCGATACAAAAGATCGACCATCGACAATTGATCAGTACAGAAAGAAAGTCCAAGAGTTATTTACGGATTCATTTATAAACGAGGGGGAACGTTGTGAGTTGCTGCGGAGACCGCAACTCTACAGTTATACTCGATACTAAGTCAGTATGGCTCTCTCCGGCAGACGCCGCTAATATTGAACGACACGACAAAGAGTGCGTGCGAGAGAGACAGAAAATCAGTCTGAGCGTGACGTCGGGCGCTGCGTAGGCACTGCAAATTGATTTGTTCCTATTGGCTATAAAAATGATCTGATCTGATCCAGATTCAGCAATCTGATAGATATGGTCATTATCTATGATTCTGCGTTTTTAGTTTTCTCGAATGTGCAATATTGTGGATGCAACAGATTTTCGTCTTTTGTGTGGGCGGAAGGGGGTGGGGCGAAATTTTGAGATACACGTTTTGTAGTGAGATCTAACAGAAGTGCGGATACCAAATTTGGTTACTCTAGCCTTAATAGTCTCTGAGATTTGTGGATGCCCCAGATTTTCGTCCTTTGCGGGGGCGGAAGGGGTGTGGCGAAATTTGGACACGAAACGGTCAAGGTCCGATATCACAGGAGTGTGGATACCAAATTTGGTTGCTCTGGCTCTTATAGGTTCTGAGATTCTTGAACTCATATTTTGCAATTGGCAAAACCGACTATGAAACCTGTGTGTTAGAGAGAGACAGAGCGAGAAAGAATGAAATTGTTTTCTTGATTCTGGCTATAATAATTATACGATCTGGTTGAGATTTTACACTCTAGAACATATAGTCATCCTCTACGACTCTGCGTTTTTGGTTTTATCGTATCTTTAAAAATGTAGATGCCCCATACTTTATGGGGTCGGAAACGATTCCTTCTGGACGTTACACACATCCACTTTTACCACAAATCTAATATACCCCAATACTCATTTTGAGTATCGGGTATAAAAATCAATGGACAAACGGCCCAGATACAGCTTTTTCCTTTTAGAAAAATTTGTTGGAGCCCCAAGTCTTTCAAACAAACTTGGACTAATGACAGAAAGCAAGACAAAGAACCTGACCAAGATTTGATGATTACAAAAGAAAGGATAGCTCTTTGAAAGATTATTCGTTATGTTATGTTATCCAGATCTACAACCAGAGACCAGAATCGGAGTCGAAAAATCAAAAACCACTTGAATTCTATCTTCTACGTCAATCCCCTATCCTTTAAGGATAGGTCTTTGCAGTACTCACTGGTGCTCCTCATCCCTGGTGCGCATTTGTACCATCTCATCTTTGAGTTGGGCAATAGCCGACCTTTGCTTCTCGTCGCGGGCATTGGCCTCCCGTTTGCTGCGATCCAGGGACTCCTGCTCGGTCTTCAGATCCCGGGAGACGGACTCCAGGCGCTCGGCCACCGCCTGCTTGTCGCGATGGGCAATGAGCAGTGCCTGCTGCTTCTCGCTCTCGGCCCGGATTAGGGCCTCCTCATGCTGCTGGACAAGGCTCTCGATGTGCGCCTGGAGCGTGGCCAGACGCTCCTGCAGCTTCTCGATCTCATCGTCCTTGGCGGTCTGAAGGGCCTGCAGAGCCTGCTGCATACGCTTTTCGAGTGCATTGCGCAGCTGCAGCACCTCGTCGCCATGTCGCTTGGCAGCGTCTTCGCCGGCCGCCTGGAGATTGGAGATCTTCTGGTTGAAATCACTCTCGGCGGCGCGAGCGGCATTGAGGAGCTGCGTCTTGGTCTCCTGGGCCTTGCGCTGGCACATCTCCAGGTCCTTCTGCAGGCGGGCCACATGGTTCTTCAGCGACTCCTCACGGACCAGTGCCTCCTGGAGATCACGTTCCAGTTGGCTGCGCTTCTCTTCGGTGGCCTCCAGCGAGCTGTTTGTGTCAAAGAGCACCGACTCGAGGGACTCCTTCTCGGAGCGGATGGCGGCCAGGAGTTCGTTGAGGCGATGTGAGTCCTTTTCGTGCAGATCAATCACCACCTGCTTCTCCTCCACATCCTTGACCATCTCCTCGAGGTTACGATTGAGGCGGCTGTTCGTCTCTGTCGTCTGTTCGAGTCGCTGCCGCGTGCGCATCAGCTCCTCGTTGAGGGCCTCTTTCTTGCGGCACATGGCCGTAAGCTGGTTGTGGATGTCGCCCCGATCTCTTGTGACGCAGGCCAAGTCCTGCAGGATCTTCTCCTTCTCCAGCTGCAGGCACTTCAGCTTCTCGCTGTACGAGAGATTGTCCGTCTCCAGCTCCAGGCGCGCCTTGTCCAGCACGGCCAGTTCCTTCTTCAGCTCCCCGATCTCATTCGATTGATCGCCGGACTGGAGGCGCAGCTTCTTGCGCTCCTCCTGAGCCTCCATCAGGCAGTTCTGCACGGACTTCAGCTCGTCGCTGGTGGAGCAGCTGTTGCTGGACAGCTTCTCGTGCTTCTCCTGCAAATCGCACTTCTCCATCAGCAATTTATCGAGATCATACTCCAGGTCCGACTTCTGTTTCTCCAGCAGACAAATCAGGTTGTCCGACTCGATCCGCTGCTGCTCCAACAAATCCCGGTTCAGACTCACGCGATTGAGCTCCTCGCGCAGCGAGATGGTCTCCTCCCTCAAGCGACTGCTTCGATCCTCCTCGGATCTGTTCAAATTTCAGAGGTCTATGTGACTACACTATGTATCTTATCTATTTAATGACATATGTACCTCAGATTCAGTTCGGTTATATTCTTGTCCTTCAGTATCCGCTGTATCTCCAGCTCCACGGCCTTCTTGTCCTCCTCCATGGAGTCGAGGCGCTTCTGTAGTTTTCCATAGTTCAGCTGCAGCTTCTCGTACTCCCCGCTGAGACTCTCAAACTAAAGGAAAAAAGGTTGTTATACAGATCCAATACAGGCTATTTTTAGGGCGAGCAAATATGCACGTTTTCGCTTTACTCGGCTTTATTTTGTGCTGTGTATGCAGCTTTACCTTCAAAGCCAGACAGCCTTGTTAAATAACACTTAAATGTCTTTCTATATATTTCATTAGCTTTCTGTTAAGTCTGCTTACGGGTCTATCAATTCATCTCTATATTATACATGTCTACCTACATATAGATCGATGTCAAGTTTGCTTATACTATAGACGTCTCGTATAAGCAGATCTATCAGGTAGAACCCAAAATATATTTCTGTAATATTTATTTCTAAATAAATCTATATATGGATGGATATATAATGCCTGTCTTTATTTTCTAACTATATTTTTTCTATGCACTGTACCATATCTATATGTATCTGTGAATATATCATTCTCGAAAATATTTTTCATTTAAATACTGCTCGTAATTATATTAATTTATTTAAATATGTTAGGTGCCGCTCTTACAGTACTTTAGCAACCTATTAACGAGCATCTACCACATATCTATTTATCGATCTTCCTATCCACGAAACTCAATCTAGATGTCCTCCTATCTACCATCTTTCTATTTATCCATCATTTCCATCCCCTTAATATCCTGTAGATACTTATTTCTACCCACGAAAATTAATATAGCTATTCTCTTTTATACCATTTTTCTATCTTCCCTTCGTTCTATATTCATACCTACAATCTACATATATTCCTTTCTATCCAACCTATCCATCTATCGATATATCTATGCATCTACCTGTCTATATATCTATCTATCTCTTCCTATATAGCTATCTTAATCTACCAATCATCCAAGTTCATAGAGCACCTGCCTAAAAGTGTCTACGTTTTCAACCGTTCCCGAGTGCATGTGACCTCATCCCGGAGTTAAATGTGTAAAAAATATAGATCAACAGAAATTTCACTTGGAAACATTTGTAGAATCTATGGGTTGATCTGAGATCAGACTTTTCGAGTTATCTCTCATCCGACTGTGACTATCTGTGGCTCTGACACCCACTCACCGCGTTATTGATATCAGCTCGTCCCATCTCCGACTGCTGTTTCTGGGTGCGGACATCGTCGAGGCTCTTCTGGAGGCTCTCACGCTCCTGCAGGAGCTCCGAGAGCTTGGAGTTGCTCGAGTCCAGCTTCTCGGTGAGCTGCTGCATCTTGGTGGTAAGGAGCTGCTTGGTGCCCTCGCTGGTGTCCAGCTGGGACTTGGTGGAGCGCAACGTCTCGCTGGTGTGCTGGAACTTCACCTGGATGTCGTGGAGGGCCAGCTGGTACTTGTGGAGGGCCGCCTGGACGGCGGAGATGGTGCCCTCGGCGAAGGCCTGGGAGGCTCGGGTCGAATTGCGACGTGGAGATTTGCCACCGGCAGTGCTGGTACCGGTACCAGCCGCGGAGGTGGCATCACGCGTCAGATGCATGTGCTGCATGGCCCCGCCGGTGACCTCAGCGTCTGCCTCGCGATCCGCATTCTCGGCATCTTGAACGACGGCTTGCGCAATCTCGCGCATGGAATTGTTCAGCCGCTCGATCTCGTCGCTGTAGCGGCTGGCCAGCGCCGCCTGGGACTCGGCCTGGCCGCACCGATCCTCCAGCTTCTTCAGCTGATTCATCAGCTCGAGCAGCCGCTGATCACGCTCCATGATCTCGTGCCGCGCACTCTCGTACTGGACCTTGAGCGTGGCCAGCTGATGCTGCAGCTCGTCGCTGATGCGATGGGACTGCTTTAGCTCCTCGTCGGCCGCCCGCTTGGCCTGCTGCTGCGTGAAGGCCACCGAGGCAGTGCACCCATTGATGTCCTTGCCCACGCAGCTAATTTCCTGGCCCATCTTGGCCACCTCCTGCTTCATGGCCGATTGCATTTCCTTGAAGGAGCGCTTCACGGCCACCACCTCGCGCCACATCTTCAGCAGGCGATTGTGCTCGCTGTTGTAGTAGTCCTTGAAGGCCTGCTCCTCCTCCTTGAACTCATCCTCCTTGATGAGCAGCTCGTCCCTCAGCCCCGACCAGTCGTTGGTCAGCTTCTGCAGATCGTTGGTCAGCGCCTCGTTCGTGCGATTGGATTCCTCCAGCTGCTGCCGCAAGGCATTGTTCTGGGCCAGGATCTGCTCGCACCGTAGATGCTCCTCCTCCAACTTCCGGCAGAGCTCGCTGGTGCCGTCTTCATGGCCATAGTCGCGACTGCAGCTGGGCGGTGGTGAGTCCAGAGAGGAGCTGCAGGGCAGACTGTTCTGGCCGCCAAGGGTCAAGGATGTAGAGCACTGTCAAAGGATACAAATCAGATGGTTATAGGTTGCTTCCTCCAATCCGATACTCACCAAGACCTGACTGGTGGTGGGTCCTGTCGTCAGCTTGGGTCCTGCCGCCATCGTCGGCTTGATGGTCTCGTGCATGCGATCCTCCAGATCGCTGCATCGCTGTCTGTACTGCTGGATCTTGGACTGGAGGCGGCTCACGAGATTCGCCTGATTGTGCTGCGCCTGCTTGTAGGTGTCCAGGCGTCGCCGATAGCTGTGCGATTCGTCCGCCAGGCGTTGCCGCAGCTCCTGGTTCTGACGCAGCAGCGCAGTGGAGGACTCTCCGGCGCCCGCTGTGGGCTGGGGCCCGGGGCTCATCATTCTGGGTGTAAGGATGCCTGAGCCACTGGCCGATGGGTCTCGGTCACGCCCCCGCTGGTGGCGCGAGAAGGGCAGGCGCGTGGAGGCGTTGGAGGAAGGTGGATGTGGGGGTGGTGCCGCGGCCGACGACGATGACGCCGCCTGAAGGTCGACGGCCGATGGGCAGGGCGTTTGCTTGAAGTTATCGCGATACGCCTGCATCTGTGGATTGGGAGCGAAAACTGATTTCAATTCTGGGATTCCTTTCCGGTTAGAAATTGCTTTGCGGTTTCGCGTTGCGTGTGCATTAGGGGAAAACTTTTTCCCAAACGAAACTTTCGCGCCTCAATAAGTTTCCCCAAATTGATTTATTAACTTGTTCCGGGGCGCCACGAGCCATGAGCCACGACCCTGCCATGCCACACACACATTGCCATGTTCCCAGACCCCGGGAAAGGGGTCACCATGACAGCCCCCAAAAAGGAGGCGGCCGAGGATTCCTCGCAAATAAACAAGTTCCAGGAACCCAGCCCCCAGGCCCCCCTCATTATAAAGGAACGATCCATACAAGCCGAATGATATTTCTGAAATCCACTTGAGGACACGCATTGTACCGTCTGTCACCAGGACAGCGAGTGTTTTGTGTTTACTGTCGCTCCCCTCCAAGGACCCTGCCAACCTCCCCCACTCCCCGTTCTCCCATTAAGGAGTCGCATCATAATTCCGTGTCCTCGTATTTATTTTAATAAACAATATTTCCTTCGTTGTTGAAACTTCTTTTGACACGAATGCGTCTTCTAATTTTGAGCTTCTTATGCTGTGCCCTCTGACCCCATCTCCATCCCTATGCCACCCCCACCCAACTCTCGGTACCACCAATGACATTTATGCAAGCAGTAAAAACAAAATAATATTTCGACTATGATTTGGCATGCAATCGCTGAACAGATTGGCAGGACCTTCTATTTTAGTTATACTCGAAGATAGAGAGATACTTGCACGAGTGGCTATAATGGCTTCATTTTAATGGAGGTCGTGAATCGCTCATAAATATATTCCTACTTTTTTTATAAGTGGAGCTAGAAGACTTTATGTTCAATCGATTGAACAGATAGTAGAGATTATGACTGGGAAAAAACCTCATAAAAGGAATGCATCGCTTTTTTTTACAAGAAAATCTTAAACATTCGAATCACTGTTTTTTTTAGATATTGTGTATCAAAAGAATTTTGTGTAAATTTTGTATTGTTAAATAGGAAAAAGAAATTCTTGACGATGCTAGGAAAGAACACTGGACTGTCGACTTTTGCAGCCATGGATTCTGCGAGTGACAATCCAGTTCGAGAAAAAGGTAGAAAGCTTGAATCCCTTCAGGATCTTGAATTTGGGCCCTGAGGCAACGTTGCAGGAGATCCAAATGGCCTACCACAAAGTTAACATGGTCCTGCATCCAGATAACATCAACTATTCGTTTAATATTCAGTTTAGTTATAATTTTCCTCGATAATTTTATCTTTCCTGCAAATACGGTACCAGATCGGCTATAATTGTCGCGCGTTATGCAGCAGAACACCCCGGTTGGTATCGCTTAGGCCACTTCATGGTGCAGCCAAAGCACGTATTACGAGAATCACGAGGACCTGGGGTACCGATCATTGGAATTGCCCTCGTGTGGTCCTTGGACTCTATATGCATTGGTTATCCTCGTTACATATCGTTTTCATATTAGTTTGTCTTACTTTCCTGGTGGAAGTTCTACTGAAAATATCCCGAAGGCCAGAACTGAGCTGATAATATACTCGAATGAGCATTTGGTGGTGAAGAAGGACATTGACAAGAGACAGGAAGACATTATCATTATATCCATCCAGTTTGTACAGACAAAGAAAACTCCAGTTAAAAATGGTTACAATACTCGTATGTATTATTTCTTTCCACCGTTATGCTGGATAAACCATGAGTTTAGTAATCAAATATGAAGATAACTACCAGCATTCAAACATTAGAAGAACCGCAATGTTTCCTTAAATTTTTGGAAATCGAATAACATTAACATTAATTTAATTACAATACTCTGAAAAACTAAGTGAACGCTAAAGCCAAACAGAATTAGACGAATTTTTTGAATATTGTAGTCGTTATTTATTAGTGATATAAAACTCGTACCAATTCCCTAGTATTTTTGCATTATTTTGAGCTGTCAGTTATATAAAATTATAGTTTCGAGAGCTGCATCAACTATTAAATTGATCCTGTCATGGAATTGAACCGCCTTATCAATATAACTATATTATTGAATAAGTCAATTATAGTTTAATAGTTTAATCAGTAGCCGCACAAAATGTTCTCAGAAAACTGAGCTTGGACTCTTGGGAATACAAACATATTTTTTCAATTAAACTAAAACTTGTTTTATTTCATTTTACAGTCACTTCTTTATAAGTAGCCCAAATATTAGTCACAGGCTTTTGAAACTTACTTCTCACTGGATATATGGTACTTGTATTCCACCGATATATGTATTACACACTTTTAAGCGTTTCACAAGTTTTAAAACACTTTTCCAAAAGGGTTTCCAAATGGCTGGTAACGTAGGCGAAACGTTTTTGTCGAGGCACACGAGCCTTACGCGCACCACAAAAATGCTGTTAACTGATTGAGCGCCAATTGAGTACTCATCAAGCTATCACGAGCGCCTCCAAGGGTTCCACTTCCCTGTCTCTGGGATTCCTTGGGGTCCTCCTCCTCCTTCTGCCTTCGTGGCAATTGACACAAATTCCGCGAAAGGCGGAAATACGCAACTAATGCGCCTTCGGAGGGAAAGTTAATCGGAGCCTAACAATGCGTCCAAGTGGAAGGGACCGCCCTCTGAACTGTCTGGATACAAGGAACTAAACCAACTGAGCGCCAACACAGGACTCGATACAGTGCCAACTTACATAAAGACACAGGCGAAGGATGGATGGCTTCTCTTGCGACCATTAGGGTCTCTGTTCCGTCTCGAAACTGCAGTTTTGCATAGCTCCCAGAGGCAGGGTTTGGGGTAGAATAAACATTGAATTAACAAATTCCTGGTTGCCCCAAGCAACCGCGATTGATTGCGCGCCACGCTCCCCAGTCGGCAGGGAAGCCTCTGGTGCCGCCGGAGAGTGGAACTCCACTCACAATTATGCTTTTGGCGTGCCAGCGAGCAACAAATGCAAATCGTGCCTCGAAGCATACATATACCGAATGCGGTCGGTTGAGCCCAAGGAAAGCGTTTAGATCATGGTAAATGGGGTGTACGAGCGGCAACGTTGCAAGTCCCTATGGTGGTCATATTCATGTTCATGCCCAACCGCGTTTAATAAGTCAATGAGCAGGGCAATAAATTGAGCCGGAGCTGGAGGCTCTGTCAATGCACTTAACCCTTTTTCATTTGATTTATTTCCATTGAATAACTATCAGATAAACCCCTACCAGGTAACCATTATGCTAATCGTTGGGCTGTGCAAACATGAAATATTAATTGGGGAGGAAAGTAAAAGCAGATCGAATATAGAGGTAATTTAGAGACTTGCTGATTTTAGCAATACAAAAACAACGTCAGATAAGATGACAATTCACGAAAAGTGCACGGTCGTTAAAAATGGCAGCCACCGAAACTTTATAAATTTTCCATTTCGCTGCCGTCTATAAGTGGTCCCAGATGAGGCCCAAATAGTGTGTTATTTTCGTAATTTTAAGAAGACCAACATTGGACTTTGCTCTTTCTGATAATACACTCGAAAGAGCATTTGGTGTTGAAGCAAATGACAAGTGACAGGAGGGCACTAGCCCGATTGAATAGGTATAAAGGAAAATAAACGTGCAAAAAACACCAAAACTACATTCTGACAAAAAGAATACTCGAAATTGCAGAAAAGCAAGAAAGAGTAACAACAACTTGTGACCATTTTTAACCCCAAGCAAAAAGAAAAATTAAAATATATCAAAGATCAAGGATGAATTGTAAAAAGGAATTATTGGTGTCAAAAATAATAAGCACACTTTTCTATACAAATACTTATTGCGAATAATTGATTAAAGTACTTTTTGATATAAAATCATCCATAAAACAAAGTTTATATATTCGGGGTGGGTAGAGACGAGAATAAAAGAGCCCATGGACATGAAAATCGTCATGAATAATGCATTTTCAATGCAATATTCAAAACTCTTTAGAAAAATGTTCTATATATTCACGAATGAAGTAACGCATCTAAATTTTCTAACCCTTTTGAACTACAAATAATACTTATAGCAAAATACATAAATTCTAAGAGACCACAAAAAGTTCCTTTTTTATCGAAAAAGTTAAGCGCATCCAACTTCACGCAGCATGAAAGCACTGTTTTCAGTGTTGGTTAGAATTGTGTATTTTAAAGGAGACTTTTTGCGATGTCGCTTTTTTAGCGACTTTTTCAGTGCTGCCAATTATTTAAGGGACTAAGACGAGCAGACGAGAATGAAGAGGTCGGGGCTGGCGTCATTAGCAAATATTTGACAGTAATGGTTTCGTCCAGCTATTCTGAGTGTTAGTCAGAGACGGAACGGTAACTCATACCTGTCTTTGCAGATATGTCCGCTGCTTGGACTGATGTCGTGGAATTCTGGATGGCGATATTTGATTATAGTGTGATCCTGGCCTCGGGAGCGTTCCCAAAAACGGAGAAGCGTCTACAGCTAAAGGCAGAAAGTACTACATATCTCTATCGTTTTGTTTTCTACAGAAATCATACGTTTCACCAATGAAAATTTGCTTTTGTATTTCATTAGTAGCAATAATTTATCTTTAATTTACATTAAACTATTTCCTCATACCATGTCAATATATTTGTGGAAATTCCTTGAGTTCTTATTTCTTTATTCTTATTATATCTTTCCAAGATTATCTTGGAACATTTCTTATCTATATTTTATTCCGTTTTCAGATGTTACAATTATTACCATTCCTGCTAATAATATGTATAACTCACTTATTTTATTGAAATTCATCTGTTAATTAAAATCATCGATTTCTTTTCAATAGAAGTCATATTTGAAATGAAACCATATAGCCTTATTGACATCCCATCTTTGTTTGACTTTCTCTCTCAACATTTCCTTACACTTTTTATAGGGCCCTCCAGTTGTTTTCTTATGAAATTTACAGATGTGCAACCTGTACGAGTATTATCTCCCACCACGTAATCCTCAAATCGGAACGAAACATTTCATGATTTGTGTTTTTTTTTTTTTTTTGCGACCACAGAGATGCAAATGTCAAAATGTTTCCTGGCACAGGTTGCGGTGAATGCGAATTCGAATGCTATTGCGATGGAGAGCTGCCTGCCTGCCTGCGCCTGCCCGCCTGCCATTTCGCTGAGCCCAGAGTCTGGTGGCCTGGGGATGCGGGAGGTTATCGCCATCGTATTCCCGTATCAGAGAACTGCATACACATGCATCTGTACAAAGATCTGAAGCATCTCCTATTTCTATATGGCAACCAAAGCCCAAAAACCAAAAACCAAATCGAACCAATGCCCAAACACAATGAAATGGCAAAAAGATCAGCAGCAACCAAAAAAGAAAAACATAAATAAAATTCAAATTTAAATGCTGTGTTATCAGCTGTATGTTGGCTTTAACCTAAGAAGGCGACCTTGAGGAGATACTACCAACAAATATGACAGGTACACAATATATGTATATAGAACATTCTATATAGAATATAGATATGGACATCCAGAACAACATCCACTATATAGGATGCAGTAGACTCTCAAAGTCCACTAGATTGGTTATGCATTTCAAGCAATTAAGGTGTTTTGTTTGCCATCACTTTCAGTTTTTAATCTACGGTCCGAACCAGAACCGATCGAGTACTATGTGTACTATGTGTAGGTGTGAGATTATTTTTCTTCGAAGCATAAGTTTCGCCCTCCCTCTGTTGTCGCGCTCCGTCGCGACGGACGTTGCTTGTTTAATGAGTGTTGGTTGGGTTCATAGTCAGACTCTTATCAGGCGGCGGCAAGTCGGAAAGCCAAGAGCCGTAAAGACTGTAAATGGGATTGAACACACTCGTTCGTACCTTATATAGTACGTATTCCGAGAGACAGAACAAAGTTCACTTTTTGCCACTAATCTGATTCGTTGAGGATGTGCATTGGCCAGAGAAACGGCTCCAACGCTCCTACGCTCCTACGCTGCCATCGATGGGCAGATGGTTCTTCTTGTTGGCTGGCATACGTGCACCCAAGTGGGGCGCCCGTCCCGCCCGAACCTTCAATCTGCAATCAACAAATGTTGCGCCCCACGGCAACCGGGATGATTTATACACCAGCGATCATCAAAGATCACAGACGGACGGATGGGAATCTGTGGCCTCTCTGCCTCTATAGTGGTGGCGCTGGCGACAATAGCTTTAATACTTGGGTAAACATATCATCATCATCGTCTGTCCACACACACACATTTAAAGCATTGTCTGATCATTCGTGTCTGCTGTACGAGTATGTGGTAGCTAATTAGTACACTGAGAGAATGATTAATATTTTATTGAATTGAAATAAAATATTCAATTCGCATTGGTACGTTAATTAGACATCGTTAAAGGTATACAAATAAAATATAAAACAACAAGTTTCTAAAATCGATATTTCGTTGAAAATAACCTCAAAAAATGATCAACTTTTCATTTGAAAACTTTTTAATTCCCAGTCCTTAAGCTTAAGATACAAAGTTGTTTAAAACCGTTTAATGAAGGCTGATAAAGTTCTTCAAATCAAGATTTAGCATATTCAAGTTATGTGGGAAAAAAGCAAGCTAACCTCTAAAGAAAAATTTATAAAATATAAATATAAAAAAAATATAAATGTACCATTTTTTAAATTCTTCAGAAAACAACCCTAACTGTAACAAAGAATTTTTTTGTCTGCACAAATCTATATTCCATCACTTACAAGGGTACTTAAAGCTTTCTAAACACACTTCCATGCAGCCATCTTTGTTCCTAAGAGGCACCCTACACTGATAAGATTTTTCTAGATTCTATATATAGTACATGCAGCAGACATTTTTGCGCAATTGAAATTACCTAAGAAACTATTAAGAAACAGATTTAGTAATCGATAGAACTGCAATAAACTAATCAGAGTCCGATAAAGACCCACCTGAAGATAATCAATCAGGCATTAAAAAGTGGTTGCGTTTTTTGAAAGTTTTCTGCCAGTGCATAGGTATAGGCAATGCCCAAAGGTTCGGACATGTGTCTCTGGGTCGTCTGTACGCCCGTAGGTCGTCGTTGTGGGGGGATGGTTGGTTATCATTAATACGATGCGATGCGATGCCGAGCCGTGCATCTTAGCTTTAAAGTATAGCTCCTATTTAAAACGCGCTTTAGTCACATTTCGAATTTCGCCAGCAACAGTACCGAAGCAGTCCAGAGCGAAGCGCGAAAGATTGAACAGTTGAACGCTTGAAGATTACACGGAGTCTCTGTCTGTCCGCTGTCCCGTGAGTCAGGTGTCAGAGTGTGTCAGAAGTGTGAGTGTGTGGCGAAGTGTGTTTGTGAAGCAAAGAGATGTCCCAGACCCTGGACGATCTGCTGTTGCGGCAGGAGCACGCCCGGCAATTGCGTCAGGTGAATCGCTCAAAGTTTCGTCGCATCAATTCCTTGGACCTCATACCGGAGCATCCCAGCCAAGACGAGTCGGAGGATGAGGATGCTGCCGCTGCCGCCGCACCCCACAAGCATTTTGTGGCCCTGCGGCGCCAGCGCACCGCCGATGGTAGTCTGCTGCGCAGCCACTCCCAATCCCAATTCCAACAATCCCAGGAGCGTCCACTGGGCACTCGCATGCTGCTCTTTGGGCCCCAGCTGCTGATGCGAGTCCTGCTGACGCTGCTCCGCTACATCCTCTACATTCCATTGTCCATAGCGGCGCCCAGTTTCTGGCTATCGGCTCTGCTTTGGATCTTCTGGAAACTCCTGAGAGTGCCCATTGCCATGGTCAAGTGGCTGTTCAGCGGCGACGAGGATGTGGCCACGCCGCAGCGACAGCGAACGATACTCCTGAGCTGTGGCAGCACCATTCAGACCCTGCATTTGGCCCGAAACTTCTACGGATCTGGTGCCCGCGTTGTGGTCTTTGAGTTCGAGGGACTCTTCGGACTGGCCCGCTTCTCCACGGCCGTGGACAAGTTCTATGTGGTGCCTCGACCCACCAGCAGCAATGCGGACCAGTACATTGCCGCTCTGTGCCACATTGTGAAGAAGGAGCGTCCGGCCGTCTATGTGCCGGTGTGCGCCACCAGTCCCGCCTACTACGATGCTCTGGCCAAGCCCCACCTGGAGGTGCTCGGCTGCGCCAGCTTTGTGCCCAGCGTACAGGAGACCCAGCAGCTGGACGATTGCCTGCAGCTCTACCAGCGCTGCGAGGCCCAGCAGATGCCACTGCCGACCCATGTGGTTCTTACGGCTCCGCGGCAGCTGCAGCAGATCTACGAGAGCGGATTTGTGGGCAGCTATCGGAACATCCTGATGGCCGCTGGGATGCAGGGAGTGCTGGAGCGGCACAAGTACATTCTGCCCAATCGCAGGGCGGAGCTAAAGTTCAGCCAGCACGAGATAAGCGATCGGCAGCCCTGGCTCGTGGTCAGAGATCAGCCCGGCTATCATCACTATGTGACCTGCACCACCGTCAAGGACTCACGTGTGGTGGCCAACGTGAGCTGCCGGGTGGAGCATCACACCAAGAATCTGGTGCCCTGCAGGCGCGACGATGAGACCCAGATCGAGCTCTGGCTGCACTCGTTCTTTGCCAAGGTGCGCTTCCAGCGCAGCATCAATGGACACATTAGCTTTCGGCTGGTGAAGTCCCCCGCCCATGGCGGACAGTTTGTGCCGCTGGGCACCAGGCTGGGCGTGGCCCTGCCCTACATCTGCCACAATCGTTCGCATGCCCAGCTCCTGTGCCAGGCCATGAAGTGCATCCATCGGCGGGGCCTGCCCGAGGACGATCTGACCAACTGGAGCTGGTCGTCGCTGGAGCGTAGCACTTCGACGACGGCGCTGGACAAGCGGGAGGCATTGTTTGCCTACTGGGATCCGTTGCCATATTGCGCCTACTATCACTTCCAGCTGCCGCTCGAGTCCGTCAAGCTGTTTTTGCAGCGCCGGAATCGCGATCGCGCCACAACCAAAAGTTTATCGCCTCGCATCACGGTGCCGGTTCATTGAACGACGGACCACCAATGGGGGATGGGGGATGGGGAGCCACTGCAGCCGGATGCGGTTGGGTGGAGGGGAGGGGTGGGTAATGGAACCGCGAGAGCGAGAGAGAGAGATTACACAGACTGATCAATAATAAAAATATATATTTGTATATATATTTTTTGCATTTTTTTACTTTTTTGTTTACTTGAAACGCGCGCGCACGCATCAAATGGGGTTCAACATCCATCAAATGAAGATTAGGCTTAGGACTTAATACTCGTAGAGTTACAAACAAAAAAACATGTACCCGTATATATGTATGTACATATTTAATATATACACTTATAGTTCGTTAGCTTTGTACAATAAATCATATTTATATTTTAATTACCCATTTGACTTATTTTTCCATATGTTTCTGTTTTTCCACCATTAGGCAGTTTTCTTTGCCACTTTGCAACGCACTTCTTTGTTTCACTGAAAATCGAATAGAACTGACCGCTTCCAAAGGATATACTCATGGAAGCGTGTGTCCTTGTCAGTGGTGGTGGTTTTGGTCACGTTTTTGTTGATGTTTTGGCCTTCTTTTCGGTTACCTGGCAACGGCTTTAGGTCAGTTTTGTTTGTGGTTAGTGGTAACAGAGTCATTTGCATCCTTATCAATGGTGGGCAGCGAAAGAGAGGGTGAAATTACAGAAATTACAAATTTGCATAATTATAATGCACGCTTTTGCTTATTCAAGCGGTTAGCTCAAGCATGGTAGTTCATAGTTCTTCGAACAGATCTATCCCTCAAAGGAAATTTGATTTCATTTTCAAATTTCAATTTGAAAGCTAACCGCAAATTTATTATCAAGATCCTGTTGAAATTTCTAGATAATTTGCGAAAGTTTTGGCAACCACAAAAGTGTCATCTCTAAGTGCTATCGATATTGCGAAGATATTGACCATTTACGGTATATTATTAACTGTTTTCTATATTTTGACGTCGAAATTGAGTTGAAGGTATTTTTATATAATATTTATATTTAAGCAATGTCATCAGTATATTAAATTAGCTTTCACATCCTTGTAACTGATTCACTTTGAAACAATTTCTATTTGGCGCGCAACAGTCGATAGTATCGGTAGGCTTTTGGTGGGATATTTGCTCTCTCTTTCTATTTCTTCTTGGAAGGATTTTTCATCGTAGCACTAGCATTACAATTGGTATTGATAAGTTACTTTTAATATGTATTTGATATACGTGGTGTATAATATATCCATACAAACACTTTTTTATGTGGTTGGGTATGGGTATATTCCACAGATTCACATATATCGTACTCTAACGGAGACGGGTTTGGTAACTGGAACGATTTTGAAACGGAATCGCAGAGATTTTTGTTTTCAACCAACAATTTTAGTCAAACCGATACTTTCTATACAATATTTTCAAGTTTTCTTAACAACATTAAGTTTGCATGGGCCAGACTCATGGTGGTACTTAGTTTACAATCAAATCCAATAAAAAGGAGTATTTAAAAAATGCTAGTGTTTTAGGAAATCGATTTATTAATCAGATTCAATTATGAGTTCAGAGCTGAGGGTCTTAGCAAGCTAGTAATATGCAACCGAAAATCAAAAACGAGGAATATGATGCAATTTGAATACAAATAATTCGTCAGTATATTTACGGTATATTTTTACATTTTTGGCGTACTCTAGGTATATTTCTGAGGGTCAGACCGTATATCATATCGATAATTCCGAAGAACAACAATAAAATCCACACGTAAAACAATGAAAAACGGACCGAAGGACCCGTCAGGCGGCGGTGGCGCTGGGTATCGTCCTGCCCAGGCGGACAACAATCTGTCCAACGTCTCCATACACATTGAAAGCGACGACAATGACTCAACAACAGCGGAGAGCGAGTATCTGCTGCCAGCAGCACCGTCGATGACCTCTACGGCGACGGGCGGCAGTGGGACGGGTGGTATGGGTTCCGGTCCCCACAACACCAGCATCAATCTGGATTCCATTGGCCACAATCCACCAACAGGTCGCAGCAGCAGCCTTAGCGCTGGCCCGCGACACGGAAACATTATATCCTCATTCCTGGCCCGTCAGCGCTCCTACACACCGACCGTCAGCTCACCCGTCCGTGTGGCCACACAAATGAACCGTCGCCTGCAGCAGTCCCGCAGCATGGGTGCCAACAATAGCCTGGAGGAGCCACTGCCCAGCCCGGGCGTCGGGCCATTGCCTGGACCCGCATCCGGCTCGCCCGCTGGCGTACGACAACTTGGTTTCTGGCGTGTAAATCTGAATGATGTCTTCTCCTTGTCCACGGCACCATCGACTGAGGCGCTGCGCTCCTTTATCACACATTCCAACTTCCGGTACCAGCCAGCAGCAGCAGCAACGGCATCTGGAAATCCGCCACCAGCGTCATCACCTGTGGACAATGCTCACATTCTTCTGAACAATCAGCAGCCAAATGCAGAAGTTGTGGGCACTTCTCCCCTAAGGATCGGTCGAGTAGGGCACGGACTTAATGCCACGAGCAGTGCCAGTGCCATTATGGGACGCAGTATTTCACTGCGCGAGGGCGAAATGCGTCACAGCCTCGCGGGTGTACGACACAATGCCAGCGTCATGGAGCTGCACAGCAATCCGTCAGCCTACGAGGAGAGCGAGGATGAACACAATGCGAATTTAGATCTAGGCGATGGCAATCTTAGCGGAGGACCATTGGCTGGAGCTGGAGATGCGGCCGCAGTAGAAAATGGCGGCGGTGGCAATGGCCAGGCAGAGCCCCCCGAACACCAGGGGGAGGATGAGCAGCTTATTTCCGACGACATGGTCGTGCAGATCCTCAGCCATTTCGTCCGGTATATGCCCCTCATCTTTATACTCCTAATCAAATTCATACACGATCATTTGCTGGGCATTGTGGATCTTCTGGTGCTGCAGACTGTGATGTACAATGTCAATCGATCGGTGCGGAATCAGGTGTCCCGCCTGGCACAAAAAAAGTACTCTTCGATGCTGCGTGACGTCTGTCTCATTACGATAGTGGTCACGGTGCGCTTGTTTCTGGCCACATCAGCGCCGGATCCGTTTGGTCTAATTGTGCCGCCGCCAAGGAAATATTTCACCTACGCCATACCCTTCAAGACAGAGCCGGGGACAGTCCCCAATTTTGGTCCGCTGTCTGCAAGTCCAACAACCTCGTCCTCGGAGACGCTCAAGGCGGTCGTCACCACGGACACGTATGAATCCGAGAAGGTCATACCGCTGGGAATGCTGCTGTACTACATAGCCGTCAGTGATCTCATCATCAAGCTGCTCACGATGCTCATCAAACTGGCCATCACCATGCTGCCCAATCATGTGATGCGCTTCAAAGTGAGGGTAAGCGTCGAGTCCTATAGATTCCCCATTCTCTATCTCATAATCTCTTGTGACTCTTCTTATTCAGGCCCGTCTTTATGTCCTGGTGGAATACATCTCACAGTTTTATCGAGCCCTAACACCCATTACACAGTGGTTCATGTTCCTCTACGAGTCATATTCGGGCCTGGAGGTGGTCTCGGGCGGCCTCTTCTCCGCATTATACCTGGGGGCAAAGATCTTTGAGCTTGTGGAGCGTGCCAAGTCGTTACACAAATCAGTGGTTACCTTCAGACGGAATATTGTACGTTGGATCCCATATTCGTCAAAGGTTTTCCCATATCTAATCATTATGTTTTGTTCTTTGTAGGATTCTGAGCGTCCGCCCACTAAAGAGGAACTAGATGACGCGGGCTCTGTCTGCCCCATCTGCCATGATACGTTCAACACGCCCATAATCCTAGAGTGTGGACATATTTTCTGTGATGAGTGCGTGCAAACGTGGTTCAAGCGCGAGCAAACGTGCCCCATGTGCCGTGCCAAGGTTAGCGATGACCCCGCCTGGCAGGATGGCAGCACCACATTCTTTCATCAATTGTACTAGGGCTCCCCTCCCCCAAAGAAATGTTTTTGCATATTTCACGTGTATATAAATAGTCTCCGAGCTAGCATTTGTTTATTAAACTGACAGTTATTAATTAATACTAATTCTTAAGGTTTTTTCTGTACTGTTTTACTTTGGTCATTATTTTTTGCGACGAGCCGCGTCGAGAGATCGGGATTCGTAGTACTCGCCATCGCCACGTGTGGCCTTCTTATTGATGTCCGTGTGGCGCTCTTTACTCACGATTTCCTCCAGCACCTCACTGTCGCCCTTGATGAGGCGTATGCGGCCGGTCACGGGATCCACTTCGCGACGTATCTGACTCTGACGGCGTTGGTATTCCTCCGGTGTCTCGGGCGCATGGGATTTGCTGTTCATCAGTGCTTAAATTTTTTGGTGGGGATATTCAAACAACACACACACGTAATATACAAGAACCGTAGTGTCACTATGGGGAATACGGACCTATTGGTATGGCGAAGTCTTCATCGCTGCTAATGTCCGGCGGTGGAGGTGGCGGCGGCGCTTGGGGCGGCGGAGTTGCGTCCTTTTGCTTGGTGTGCTTTTTAGATTTCCTAGACTTGTGCTTCTCCTTGTGCTCCTTGCGCTTCTCCTTGTGCTTTTTCTTTGATTTCTTCTCGCTTTTACCCATTTTTGTAAGGCCGTAAGATGTAAACAAAACGAAAAGAGATTTGACAGCACTCGAACGTCGATACCCTGCCAATAGTCACGTGCACTATTTTGGGCTATATTGATTCACGAGATAATTGCTTTTCGATTTGTATGCTATTATATATTAGTTTTCCCGAGAAAAGCATATAGAACGGTGGGACAAGCATTCAGAATTATTGCCAATTTCCTGAGCACCTTTAATAGACTCCAAAATTCATGTTTAAACGGAATTGCCCACCAAAACATAGGGTATTCAAAAGCAATAAGAACAACTATATTCTTCTTCTTGTTCTTTCGACGATGCAAATGTCATATCGATAGTTTCACAGCCCATTTCAATGTTTTTCCATATTTTACGTGTATGTATATTTGTTTATTAAACAAACAGTTATTAATAATAATTGTTAAGGGTTTTTTGTGGCTATTTTACTTTGGTTATTATTCTTTACTCACGATTTAATTGTTATCGAATAAATTATTTTTATTTATATACCTATATTTATATACCGTCCGTTCAATTTTGACCTAAAAAAATACCGAAAAGTATTAAAAATACCGTAAAAGGTCACCCAGGTTGTCAAGCTTGGCGTTATCATTGTTATCGAATAAATTATTTTTATTTCTTATCTGATTTGCCACTAATTTAAATAATTAATAAATAAAAACACTGTTTTGTTATTATCAAGAAAAATGTTGTTTGTTATCGGTATATTTACGGTATATTTCGGTATATTTCTGAGGGTCAGCGCCGCGTGGAAGGTGGACCGCAAGTGGAACGTAATTGGACGCATGTTGTGTACAAAAAGAAACGTCAAAACTGCAGCGCTTTAACCAAAACGAATCAGATAAAAAACAAGAAAAATCCATGAAATTCACGATTGGCGGACAAACTCATTTGCAATTGTTTACAACGGAATAGTGATAGTTCCCCACTCAAAGCGGCGGCCCCCCAGGCACCTAGGCGACAGACGATAGACGTATTTTTGTGGTGTGTGGAAGGTAGAATCATCCATCACATACGCACACACACACACACACATACAAACGCTCGCTCTACTATTTCACGCAGCAAAGGAGCTACAATTTTGAAAGAAGAATCCGTCAGTGGAAGAGGAAGCTACGCTAAAATCAAGTGCAACTACAATTTACACGAAAAGGCCAAAACCGTCACAGTAGCAGAGGAGGCAGATTGCCCACACAATAGCAGTAGAAGCAGCAGCATTAACATCATCATCCAAGCAACAGCGCCACCGGAGCAGCACCAGACCCAGCAGCAAGATCCACAGATTCCAAAATCAGGAGAAATACCCGCAATATCGCAGCAATACTAGTGCCACCAGCCCCAGCCCCAGAGCCCCCCAAATCATCAAAGATGAGCATGGAAAAGGTTGCAACCAAACAATATGAATCGTAAGTGGCATCTCCCACAAATTAGGCCAACAACACACACGCACATCTCCCTCTTTGGCCCATTGGCCGATGCGATTGTTAGGTTATGTTCTTATGGCATCTATATGCACCACTTTAGCCCCCAGGTCTGTTTATTCGTCGATGATCGATTCAACGCCACGCCACAATAGATGAGAGAAAGAGCAGAGGAGAACAAGGAGAGCGGAACGATCACTGATCCTCTTCGGACTGGCGGAAGAGTACATCGGCCGCCAGCTCTTCATTCTTGTTGCAAGCCAAGTAGACCTGTACGGCCAGGTCGTGCTGGAAGCCCAATGCCGTCAAACGATCCACGGCAGCCGCCTCTGCGGCAGTTAGTGGCGTCTGCTGCGCGCTGTCAGCCTGTTGTGGGAACTCGTCATCGTCGCTTAGGCTTAGGTCATAGTGGTTCAGCAAGTCAACGAACTCTCCCTGGTGGTTGCGTAAAGCCTCAAACACTTCTGGATTTGACCCGCTCATCTGACCAAGAATTGCCTCCAGCTGTTCAGGATTCTGGAGTATCATTTCGCGCACCTGTGCGAACCGTGGATCGGACATCAGAGGTGCCAGATTCACCGCCATTTCGGCCACCGAGGGACTAACACTAACGGGCGATGCAGTTCCACTGGCGGCCTCTGATGGAATTTGCGCGATCAGATACTCGATGGCAAGCTCCGGATGATTGAAGCTGGCACTTAGAGCGGCGCGCACTGGCATCTCCTCGTAACCCATGCCCATCAGACGCTGGACCATTTCTTCGTTTGGTGGCACCGAGGACGTCGGATTCCCTCCTCCTGTAACATAAGTATCAGCACCTGTATCCCCTGATGGCGCAGTTCCAGCACCTGTAGCAGCAGAACTGCCAGCAGCTGTAGCCGCTGTGCGCACCGAAGCCGTCTCTTTGGGCTTATTCTCCAGTTCAACCTTTGTCACCTGTTGGACCTTCTGCTTGCCCATCAGCACCAGAAATTTGTCCTCGGCAATCTTGTACTCGCTGAGTGGCAATCCATCCTCCATGATGCGTCCCCCGTAGATCAGTTGTAGACTGTCCACTGACTGGGATATCCCCGGTATGCTGACCAGCCTCTTTTTCAGGGCCAACACGTTCTGCCCCTCGTCCATCTCGAGGGTGATAACGCGCTGGTCGAGTGTACGAATCGACAGCTTCATACCTGCTTCTAGAAAAATTGTTTAAGAAATGTATGTGACGATTTTTGAATATTTTGATGCCAAACTGAGTGAATGACTGACCTGCTGACTGTAAAGTTAATATTTCGGGGGATTTGTAGTCGTCGGCCAGGCGAGATCGATGTTCAGGAAATATGAAATCAAAAAAGCCTCACTAAAGAAATATTAAACGTGCTATGTCTTCGTATTTCAGGAAAGTCTGGCCTGATCTTGTCGACAGTGACGACAGCGACGTAGAGAATGAAATAGATGTGGAAAAATTACCGCCGCTGGAGGTGGGGCCCAATGAGAATCGCCTGCAGCACACATACTGCCTTTGGTTCTCGCGAAAGGGGACACAGCGGGCCGCCACGGACTACAGCAAATCGCTGCACGTGGTCGGAAGGTGTGCAAGTGTCCAGCAATGGTGGTCCCTCTACTCGCATCTGATCCGGCCGACTGCCCTGAAGCCGTACCGAGAGCTGTCCCTATTCAAACAAGGCATCAAACCGATGTGGGAGGATCCGGCGAATAGTAAAGGCGGCCAATGGCTGATAAGATTGCGCAAAAACAAAATTGAACGTGCCTGGGAGAATGTCTGCATGGCGATGCTGGGTGAGCAATTTCTGGTGGGTGACGAGATATGCGGCATAGTGCTGCAGACAAAGTATCCGGTGAGTGAGCAACCATTCCATTCTATTTGTACCATATTTACAACCTGGAAACCGTGCAAACGAGTGCTTTGCAATATTTTGAATTTATGTCTGATCGTACGCTGCAACCCTGCCGGCTCAACGTATATATTGTTGTATACATATTTGCCAAGATTATTGCCAATTGGCAAGTTCCTTTTCAGATTGAAATTCGTTTAAAAAAAGTGCCGGTCGCGATTCATTCATAAAAATCCCTGCGCATGTCGATTCTCTTTCCCGGCCGCGAATGGATTCCACAAACAAACCGTGCTGCTGCCGATTGTGGTTGCAGGGTTGGCGTAATACAGCCACACTCTGCATTTTTTTGTGCTTTTCGGTACGCGCTATTTGGTATTTTCATAGTAAGCCGCAGTAAAAGTGAAAACAAGAAGATGCCGAGCAAAAGAGAAAACAAAACACTTCAAAATATTAATAATTTTGGCCAACGCGCATGCAATTAAATGTTACCGTAACATACAATTAACCCAGTAAAAGTGAATGCGTTCAAATCCCCGAAAGCATAATGGTGCGAAAATGCAATAAAGTAGTTTCGCATTTGCCGGCGTGAACCAATAAAATACCGATATACATATGCAAAGGCGAAATACAAGCACACAACGCAGTTGTAAAACATAGCAGGACCCAGAGCACCCAAAAGTCCGTGGGAGCCGCCACCACCAGCAAGAGAGAACAAGAGCAAGCCCGCATTAGAGTCGGCGCACTCTTAACACCATCCACATACACACCGATACAAACGAAAGAGAGGGAGCACTTTTGGGGCTGTTGGGGACGGTCTTGGCTGCGCCGGATGGCGACGCATGTTTCAGATTGCCGAGAGCCAGCAAACGCGTCGAGTGTGCTTTTTAGCGATGTGCGGGTAAAACAATAGAGGCGACAACAACACATACAACAGCAAAAAACTAACCCAAGACATCATCAAGAGAGGGAGCGTGAGAGAGAGAGAGGAGAGGAGGTCGTCTCATATCATACGTCGCTGCCGCCGCCGCCGCCCACCAACCGACCGACCGACTGACCGCCGAAGTGTATGTTCGTCATTGTTGCTGCCTCTGCCCCTGCCGCTGCCGCTGCCGTCGTCGACTGCGGCGACGAGAATTCGTACGCAACAAACGAAAATAAAACAAGCTAAGCAAAAGAGAAAGAACAAATAACGCCCACCGTATTGCCGCCCGCCCTTCACCTCTCGCAGCGTGGTTGTTGGAAGAAGAAGCCGAAGAGGAGGAAGAAGATAGCAGAGAATTGGAGCTTTGCGCAGAAATCGATTTTTTTTGCCCATTTTAAGAGATTTTTTGTGTTTGTGAGCCGGAGCCGGAGCCGAGCCTTGTCGGTATTTTTTTTGACTACCGAAATATACTGCAGACCGAGACACTCACACCAGCGCGAAACGTGTTCCACATGCAAATGCTGCGCTGCTGCTGCTGCTGCATTTCGTGAATATAGGAACAGCAAGAGGAGGAGTGGAGTCCTTGCAAAAGTGACGACACGATCAACAGCGCCCCACCCCTTACCCCTGCATAACAACCGTCAGCCGTGTGTGTGTGTGCGTGAAGCGAAACAAACAAAAAAGAGTACTTAATCTTGTGTGATTCCTAAACGGAAAATAGCAACAAAATAAACGCGATATCTGCACCCCGTTCCGTGCCGTCGTGAGTCACAATAATTAAGCAGCATTTGTTGTTGCTGCTGTGAATAGCTTTTTAGCTGCTACCTGGCATTGAAGAGGTGCTGCTGCTCTCTGGCTAGCGAGCGAGCGCGAAAGTCAGCGCGAGAGAGGGAGAAGAAGATAAACAGCAAAGAAATAATAATATTAAATAATAAACTCAGCAAAAAAAAGTGCCAGTGAAGTATAAACCAACAAAAGTATATACTAAACCAAAAGCTAAAGCAAACGAGAGAGATAGATTGAGGCAAAAGAAAATCGGTTGTTGCGGTCACGAAAATCAACGGAAAATCAATAAAAGGTCTACCCCTCCCTCCCGACGTAGGCAGTGGAAAAACGTGCAAACAAGTTGAGCCACACAGAAAGAAAAAAACGCTGCAAAAAATATAAAGAGAAGCAAAAGTAAAACTCCGCGCTCGTGTATATGTTTGCGCGTGTGTGTGTGACCGCGTGTGAGCTTGTGAATGCGCCTGTGTGTGTGTGTGTGTGTGCGTTAACGTCTAACTGCTAATCGTAGTCGTCGACGCCGCGTAACCAAAAGCTTACGTAAAGCTCTAAACAAAAAAATTAAGCACTAACTGCAACAGTTTTTTGACACACAAAACAACGAAGAAAACGCAACAAAAAATAAGCAGAAAAGAGAAACAACCAAGAAGAAGACGAAGATAAACAACGTAAACGTACACGTAAAAGTAAAAGCAAAAGAAAAAGCAAAATGACAAAAGATAGATTAGCAGCCCTCCATGCCGCCCAATCGGACGATGAGGAATCGGAAGAGGTGGCGGTCAATGTGGATGGACACGATTCCTATATGGACGATTTCTTCTCCCAAGTGGAGGAGATACGCGGCATGATCGACAAGGTGCAGGACAATGTCGAGGAGGTGAAGAAGAAGCATTCGGCCATACTGTCGGCCCCACAAACCGACGAGAAGACCAAACAGGAGCTCGAGGATCTGATGGCCGACATCAAGAAGAATGCAAATCGCGTAAGAGGCAAACTCAAGGGCATCGAACAGAATATCGAACAGGAGGAGCAACAGAATAAATCAACGGCAGATTTGCGCATCCGCAAGACCCAACATTCGACGCTGTCACGGAAATTTGTGGAAGTAATGACGGAATACAATCGCACCCAGACCGACTATCGGGAGCGTTGCAAGGGGAGAATACAGCGTCAGCTGGAGATCACCGGTCGTCCCACCAACGACGATGAGCTGGAGAAGATGCTGGAGGAGGGAAACTCATCGGTGTTCACCCAGGGCATCATTATGGAAACGCAGCAGGCGAAACAGACGCTGGCGGATATCGAGGCACGGCATCAGGACATCATGAAGCTGGAGACATCCATCAAGGAGCTGCACGACATGTTCATGGACATGGCCATGCTGGTGGAGTCGCAGGGCGAGATGATAGATCGCATTGAGTACCATGTGGAGCATGCTATGGACTATGTGCAGACGGCAACTCAGGATACCAAGAAGGCGCTCAAATACCAAAGTAAAGCGCGACGAAAGAAGATCATGATACTGATATGCCTCACTGTATTGGGCATCTTAGCGGCCTCATATGTTAGCAGTTATTTCATGTAAATGTTTTTTTTTATTCAAATATGAAATTACTTAACGAACAACAACCACTACACATCCCCGAGTACATTCATTCATTCATTCATACAGAATTCATTTTGATTCGATCGATGTCCCACCCAGAAAAAATGACGAAATAAACGAAAGAAATAAATATAAAATGTAAACCAGTGAGAAAATAGAAAAAGAGAACCCAATTTAGGCCTCGAATTATACAAAAATTATATACTAGCTAATACAATACAATATATACATGTGTAAATCTGTATAATTAGTTACGACTTTCATTCAAACTCTAAGCAAAAGAATACGAGTCTCAAGAGCCACAGAAACGACACACACACGAATACACTAGAATCAAACAAAAAAAAAAAAGAAAAAGAATATAGCCAACACACAATACGAGTATAAAGAAACAAACAAAAAAACACCTTAATAAGTAATTGCTAAAAACAAAGAATACATGAAATTTTATTGATTATTGTTATAATGCGAAGCAAACAAAAAACAAAATCCACTTTGAAAGAGAGATGAATCTCGGTTTGATTTCTTTGTTTTTTTTCTTCTTCTTCCATAAACTATAAATGCATTTAGTTTTTGTTTTTAGTTTCACAAAAGTAGAAAAAGCATCCACTCGAAAAACACACCACACCCATTCATGCACTCGAAACACACAGCCATTCATTAACTTGCAACTTGCAACAACAACAACAAAAATCTCTAGTTAACTTCTTGAATATTAATTCTAAACACACACAGAACAAAAATTGTTTATTATGCGATGAGATAATAACTATATTGACTATTTACAATTACTATAATGCTATTTACTTAACACACATTGTTCATATATTTATTGAATGAATATTAAGTATATATGAATATATACATAAAATATACTATGCTTAAATGATAAATAGCCCGCCCCCAAACATTCTCAACAAAGAAAACAAAAAAGCTGCGAAAGATTAAAGATTGAAAACACTCTTACAAAACTGAGAGATCTATATATATGAAATGCCTTGTTAAACTCACACGAACTGCCCTCTCTCTTCCTCACTCTCTCTCTCTTTTAACACATAGACTCAAATTAATCGGTAAACACTCTTAAATTGATAGTCGATTATTCAGTTTTGTATTATTTTGTTATTGCTCAAACAATCCAACAAGTTTTCACTTCCCTCTGAACGAGTTATTTTTCCGCATTGAGTAACTTTTCCGCTTTGTATCTATTTTCCTGATAAACATGTTTTAAACCAGTAAATACAGCACATTTGTTTAAGTTTTAAAGTTTTTTGATCCATTTTAGTTGAAAGCTTTTTTGCACCAATTTCGAATATAATTTCATACGACTCATTTATTAACACCCACGCACTCAGACGGACACCCACTCGAACAAACACAACATTTTTCTGCTTTTTTTAAATTAACTAAATTTTAATTTGTATTTCTTTCTTTCCTTCCTTCCTTCCAAACACCCCCGTAACATGAACTACTAACAATTGGAATGCTTTAACCCCATAAAACACTATTCTGTTCCTCTGCGGCATGCGGTATTTCTACAAAAAACTGATTAAAATACTGACCAAAAATCAATCACGAATCACGAACAGTATCCAAGCAAGCAAATAGAGAATCGGCATGCAATATCCAGAAAATACTGGCTTTTCTACCACACTCTACATATATCCATAAATATTCCATAACTGTAGAGACCAATGCAACAAAGCTACCATATTTGTACGCCACTGTAATGTGAGTTGAGCGGTGAATGATTTGGGGATAATACACGAAAAAAGAGAAATGTTTTCGTTTTTAAGTAGGAAATAAAATTCAATGCACCAGACAAGAAAAGCCTCGCACAAAAAGAATCAATCGGAAAATGCACCCGAAAGAGAAAATATCAAACGGGATTTGATAAAAATGGTCAAAATGCTTGCACATTTATTTTTTGTTTCGCTTTCAACTTTTTGAAAAGAAAGATAGAGAATGCAACAGCAACAGCAACAAACCGCACCTGCAACAAACAACTACAGCAACAATCAGCACTTAAACAACCGCGTTACAGTGAAAAAAAAAAACAAAGAAACAATAAAATTATTATCGTATTATGTCAATCAATCAAACTGCCATTCAAAATGCAATCAAAAAACAAATAAGAAGAAAAGCCCCGAATAAACGCGACTCCGCCCGCGATAAGCCAGTGGTCCACCGCCATCCCAGCAGCCGTCGACCACCCCGCTTCCAGTTTCCAGTCACGTCACGAGTTCTCGATTCCAGATTCGCCAGCCTTCCAGTCGAAACAAAAAGCAAAAACAAAAAACACACAGCTGCACTGCTTCATTCCCCAGAGTTGAGGTGAGTAAACAAAAAAAAAAAAAACCGGCATTAAATATTCCCATATTTAACATATATTTTTATTAACAATTTTTGCAAATTACTCTCGTATTCTCTCTACTGAATAATTGTCGAAGGTCGTGTTTGATGTAACCTTTGGACATGCAAGGCATCGTCTCTCATCGAATCAATGCCAGCCCTTTGTTCTGTGGGGCTGTGACATTTGGGTATGGAAAGTGTCTAGTCATTTGTATATTGACTGAGGGATACCCTATATTTAGCAATAATTACCAAATCATGATGATTTTCACTAAAAAATCTCTTTCGTTTCACTCGTCTGTTTTACCCTTGACATTTTGCCAGAGTATAAAAATAGATCTCCTTTCGATTTCCGGCAAATACCAAAATGAAGCAACAAATAGACCAGAACAAATTCTGCAGTTAAAAAAAAAACAGAGAGCTTTTAAATGTCTTTTATTTCAGGCCAAATGGTGTGCTTCTCGTTCGTAATCAACACAATGAATATTTATAGATTCAATAATTAGTAATAATTGCAAAAAAATGTGCTTATTGAGTAATAGTTCCCCTCCCCCTTCGTAGTAATCGCAATTGCATTATTAGTGCGGTTTTAATGGGACTTACATTCTGTGATTCTACAAAGTGCTGATCAAATGAGTTCCCCTGAATGTGGGATGCATCATTCGACCGCCTGTGTAGAAAAAAAGAACGTTTAAAGTCAAGATGTGGTTTTTTTTTTTTTTTTTTGTGTGAATTTTTGTACAAAGCCTCTTTTTGTGCCGATGATCTCATGAGAAGACATACATATACGCACAGCAAATACTTGAGATCAGAGATTCGAGTGTATTAAATACTTATTTATAGAATTTGGGTGCTTTCAAACCATTTAGAACTAATTGTTTAACTTAAGAATCATTGAATATATTGATTGGAAATCATAATTAAACATCAATTCAACTTTTCAGAGATTGTATCGATTAAAAGGCCATCCCTTTTGTGGGAATGTTTTGCCGATGACCTCTCTTCGAAAATAGCCTCTCCAGAAATACCTCTTGCGTGTTTAATTTCCAAGTATTATCTGTGATAGTTTTTGGAATATTATATGCCATTTATCATGCATCATTGCCAACCCTCACACACACACTTCCTGTCAGTGGCGACAACGCTCCCTCCTAATGTGACTCGAACATGCAATGGATTCCCGCATACGGAATGGAACTCTACATAGAATTGAGTCATCAGTCGGGCATTGTATCAGACACTTCCACCCCCACGCGTACAATATTCGTATGGGGGTTCTTTTGCCGGCGATGGAAAAAAAAACCTATTTACATTCGGCTTCAATTGGATATTAAATGATAATAAGTTTGAGTTGCATTTCATGGGGGGAATAAACCGCTAAAGGGAATACAAATACAAATCAGGTGTGCAAATTATATAAATGAATCATCAGCATTATCTCTACAGATAAGAGAGTGTGTATATCACCATATCACCTGCGAATGATAACACAAAAGATGGCAGTCCATGCCCCTGTCTGTCATTCGAGCGAGCGAGGGAGGGAGATCCATGCACGTAGAGTTTTCCAGAGAGGGAGAGGGAGCAAAGCGAGTTTGCCCATCGAAATGCAATTAAAAGTTTCAGGTTCTTTCTCTCTCTTGAATGACATCTGCCTGCCGGCATGACGGCCTGCCTGCCTGTCGCTCGTTACGTACTCGTCGAGTAACAGTTTTTTTTTTCAATGTCTTTGCCCTTCTCTGCGGGTTGTTGTCTATTACACGGCATTGTGTTTGCTGCCCGCCTCTCGTCTACCATGTGGTTGAAGTGCCCGCAGCAGCATTGAGTGTGCGAGGTGTGGAAAGGTGTTTGGGACTTGGGAAGCAGTAGGCCGCCCCACATGTGAGCAAGTTTCAAGAGGTGTCTATCAGTGCGACTTTTTTTTCTCTCTCTTTCGTTGTGTGCTGCTGCTTCGGCCTCCTCCCACTGATGCACTACTTGCATTACAGATTTCATACACTGCTTGCATACACTGTTTTCAACTGCTTGCTTTAGAACACTCAGCCTCCACCTGCGACTGGATTTCTGCCACTTGCTGCAGTCCCACGCCTCTTAGAAGTGAATATTCTACCGAGTCATCAAATCAATTTATGTATCGTATTTATCTATATTTTTCTCTTTATATATATGCATCTCTCTCTCTCTCTCTCGTATTATTTTGGTTTCTTGCCAAATCCAAGACGCAAGAAACTTACTTTTTTCCTCCTCCATTTTCCATGATTACACGGGTATTCCTATCGACGTTTATCGCTCTGTGTCTGTGCCTGTAGAGCTTTTGTGCCAAGTTTTCTACTTCATTTATTTAATTTTTTTCTTGTTTGGTGACTCACGAATTTTTTGCCGTATTTTATTGTACGAATAGGTTGACTGTCTGTCGTTCTGTCTGTCTGCCTACGAATTTGATTTATTGATGTGGCACTTTGGAGGCGGTCTCAAACATTCGTGCACAAATATGTAGATGGAACATCTGTATAATACGAGTTTCCTTGACATGAAGTCATCTCTCAATTTCACTTTTGAGCAAAAATATAAAATAAAGTTTCGTAAGAAAGTTCTTGTCATCCCAAGATTCACTTACAATTCAGTCGCTCTATCTTTTGAAAACTTTGCCATCCGTTTGCTGCGGAGGGGAATAAAGTTGCCTCGCATTTCTTTGACCGAGTAAGAAATTTTCCATGCATAAAGGAAATGGAAGTGAAAGAGGAATGCATTCTGCATCCCGTTTCCTGCATTTTTCATGCAAAATTATTGCTTAAAATTCCTTTGGTTTTTTGCTTTTTGCAATCCTTAAATCCAGGGCGTGGTCTTGGTATGAAATTTGTATGCCTAAACCGCAAAATTAGAAAGGGATTACGGGGTAGGGGCATAGAGAAGGTAGATGAAAAGCCACCCGTCCTTCCTTATCGATTTTCCTTCATCGTTTCGAAACAATTTGTTAATTGAAAGCAAATTTCATGGAACGACAGATGCGACGGGACGGAGGTGTGTGAGGGACAATGGACGATAAATCCATGGGTATGGCGCCCAAAGGGGCCATAAAAACTGGACAATATCCCGCCACACACATGAACATTAAAAACATGCATGTGTGTGTGTTATCATTTTGCTAAATATTGCTGAACAACAAAATTTTAATGGGTTTTAAAATGTTTTTGTTTGAGCTCAGCAGCTCCGTGAAATCTAATTAAATTTTGTAGCAAAGCTTTTGGATGAATATCCTCAACAAACCATGAAATTGTATTATCTGCTAGTTTTAATTACAGTTGGGCATTAGAATAATCCAGATTTTGTTGAAAGTTTTTGGAAAGTTAGGACTGTCACTTGCCTTAAACATGACCCTCTCTGGTGGTAGAAGATCAAGCAGTGTCACATTTGTGTCTAAGAATGGCAAGCAGTTGAGGGTTCTAATTAGAAAAGGAGTAGAAAAAGCAGTAATAAAAGGAGACTGATCAGATTGCCGGTGATCAAGCAGTGGAATAATTCTACTGAAAGACTAGCAAGCAGTATAATACTCTAACTAAGCATGAGCAAGCAGTTTAAACACGTATAATACTTGAATATACATAATAAAAAGCTTAAAGACGGTTTGGGTTTTTAATTTGTCACAACCTTCTCTATGGCTCATCCTATCCTTTCCTACATATCCAAAAAGAGACTTCCCTTTGCTTGACCCTTTTTCTCGTGTGGTCTGTGTTTCGGGTAAAGTTCATTCGCCTACTTATTGTATACTCCCAAAGCAGAGCTCCTGTCGTCCTCCTTTTTTTTTGGCCCAGATTATATGTGTATTTAATGCGGCTGCAGTATACAAAAAAAAAACTCAAACGAAATGAAATGATTTTTGTTTGGGACTTGTAACGAGCGGTGATGGAGGGACCTGACCCACTAAGAGCCGGACGCTGGACTACACTGGTGCTCCGAATGACTGGTGGGGTAGGGTGGTGGGGTCCGAAAGGGTTCGGCCTCTGGCCAGGCTTTTGGCGAAATTTTCATATTTCTTCTTTTGTTCAGGACAAAAAAGAGGGAAATTTTCACATTTAAATTCCATTCGCTTGGCTTCATCTTCAATTTATTTTATTTTTTTTCAGTTTTTGCAGCCACACACCAAAGAAGAAGAAATTACCGCTAACCGAGCGTGAGAGTGCGAATGAGTGCAGAAGAGAGAGAGAAAGAGAGGGGAGTGTAAGGGTTGAGACTCTAAATATTAATGGTTACGTCGATGTTTTCTTATCTTTTGCTTTAATTAAATGAATTTCCCTACGAAATAAAATGCGAAAATACTTGAAAAATTCTAAAAAAGTTTGCACACGGGGGTCGTAACGGTAAACTGGCTTTTACGTAATTTGATTTGGCCGCTGATTGGCACCTTTTTGCCGCCACCTTTGCTTCTTCTTCGTTGCTTGCCAACTCTTTCTATCACATTTCCCTACCCCGCTGCCGCTTTCCTTTAATTAAGTTGTTCGTGAAAATTTTCCTTGAAACTGCACAAATTTGCATCTTCAGCCGAGAGCGAAAGAGATGGTTAGAAGCGGGCAAGAGCGAGAGAGAGGCAGAGTATCGCAATCAGGTGTAAAACGTTGGGTAATTACAGAGTTGTCAAAGAGATGAATGCAGAGAGAGAGAGAGAGAGAGAGACAGGCACAAAAAGTCAGACTGTCACAGACAGAGAATGGCAGAGAGAGAGAGAGAGAGAGAGAGAGAGACAGAAGAGTAGTAGTAAGAAATCAACGGCCAGTGTTGCTGCAGCACAACAGCACTTCCCAGTAATGGTTTCTCCTGCCAGGGTTGTATTGTGTGTTCGAGGATTTATGATTTTGCTTCGACAAAGGAAAATAAATCTGATTTACAGTTAGAGACTCCTCCAGACAGAAAGAGCCTAAGGGATAAAGAGGGACGCCATTAAAATGGTAAAAAAGGAAACCTATAGAAATTACCGTTGCATACTCCAAGGCGTGCACATAATTTCATTTGACATTATTTCAACTTTTGCACTTTACTTCCCTCCCTCTTCCACTTGTGCATCTGTCTGTCTGTCCTTTCTGCTCTCCCATCACTTCTGCTGCTATTTGCACAGCAGGCAATAGACGGCAGAAGCAGCAGGGGACAGACACGACAGACCAGGAGAATGACAGCAACAGCAACAGCCAAGAGGAACAGAGAGGAACAAAATTAACTAAACCGCATAACGGCAATCGGAACGGGAAGATAAGGAGAGTCGAGAGGAGGAGAGTGAGGGCTATAAGGGAGACAGGGAGAAGGCAGAAAAAAGCGCATTTCTTATGGTCCTTTTGGCCTGATTCAATTGCTGACATAACCTACTACTACTCCTCTTCCTCCTCCTCTTCCTTCTCCTCCTCGTCCCCCACAGTGTTGCACTGCAGTTGCTTAAGCTTCTCGACTTCCCCCTCCCAGATCTCTCTTCTTGATGGAAAACCCACGTTTCTTTCTCCCTTCAAGGCTTTACTCCTCCTCGTCTCTCTTTCAGCTGGAGAACACAAAGTCTGAGATGGATGCTGTGGGATACGTCAGTGCATTCACTGAAACACTGGCACACTGCATCACAGAGGATCTCCGCGCTGCTCTGCGGGTCGCTTAAATTCGTGCTACCCTGGGGCAAGAGGGATAGCAGAAGAGTAATCATATAAACCCAAACAGTGGCATTTGATGATTATTATTAAAATTAAAATTAAATATTCCATTTAAATGCAAGTATTCCCAGGGTATTCGAGAGTCGTTTTCCGTACGCCTGTTAACCCCTATTTGCGCTTGACATCGTTTGATTGCCCCACAAAAAGCTCATCCGCACCCCACAAAGCAGCACCCTGCGGGGGCCGTGGCTGGTGGCTGCCATTTCTTTGTGCCACAATATCTGCCTGAGAATGTGAATTGCGTGCATTTTTCCATTGGGGGGATCGAGAGGGAGCCAGAGTCTATTTAAAGAGTTGGTTGTAAAGGGACCCGTACCCAGACCCGTACCCGGGCACCCTGCAATGTGATTGCATAATAAAGTGACACTGCGGATTGCATTTCCTTTCATGCAATGGGTGTTAATGTCTGGCATTGTTGTCGTCGTCGCCAGCACCACCCATCAGTACTCAGCCCTCAGTTTGACGCCCAACCATTATCCTTCCCAAGTTCCAACACACAATTAAACCTGTGGTCTCCGTGGCTTTGGGAATGGCATTGAAACGTCAAAGGGGCGGCCCTTAAGGAGGGCTATAATTGTATGCATTAAAAAATAAAATTGTTGCATCTAAGGATCTATTATTAAGGCAACTATTAATTTACCAACTGGTGTTGTTCGGGAATTATAAACCGCAAACGCCACGGCAACAGCCACCCCCCAACCTTGGGGATCCTTCAGCGGAACAGCAGCCTTGTGGCGGAATTTAGGATTTTAACGAGGGCTAGGGCTGCCCTCGACTGTGTTTCCGGACTGACCATGGAATGCTTTTATGCGACCCCACCCCAACATGAATCCGTAGTTATTAAAGTGCGGCTTTAGAGGGTATCCAAGTGGGGTAGCTGAGACTTTCGGGGAACCAAAGGCCAACAACTTCTTACCAGAGCTCTCTTCTGCACTCGTGGGATATCCGAAAGATATATCTGAAGATATGTACATGTTTAGTTGGCAGTCTCAGCCACCCTCTCGCTGTGCTACCGCCTCTGACACTCTCGTTTTAAATCCCATTTCATCTTACATTACGTACACGCCTCATTATCCCCACAACCACGAGAGATACACTCGGGAGGGAAAGCACACAACAGAAATATTTCCTTCCTTCCTTTTTTTTTTTAATATTTTTTAATGTGGAAGTTGTACTCATTTTCAGTTTTTTTTGTGGCGGGGTTTTATCTGTCGTCGACTTGACTTGGGGCACAATTTGTCGAATGCGTTTCCTTCCTGTGAAGGCTGCAGGGGCGTGGCTGTAGGGGGCGACATGCCCCTGTGTCAACTTCCTTCCTGTCCTGCCAGCCAGCCTTCTCCCCTGGCTTTGTGCGTGGAACAAAGAAGGAGGAGGTGTGGCAGAGAGCGCGGGAGAGGGTGTTGTGGCAACATGGATGATGGTCAACATGATGTGGCATGTGGCAGCTTGTTTTGGAGTCATATAACATATACGATGGAGAGGGCGGGGGGAGGGAGTAGCAGTATTTTTGTTTGTGTGTGGCTTACGTCATATTTTATTGTTGCTCTTCGATGGCGCGTGTCCTTAAGGGATTTCGCATTTTTAGTGTCCGAGAGCGAGAGGGACAGCGGCAAGCAGTGGGTCACAATGTCAAGCAGAACACACGATGGTAAAGCGGAGTAAAAGACGGTAAAAAACAAGATCAAAGGAATCGGGGAATGCCGAAAATGAATTCAAAGTTTTGATACCCTTGCATGTCTGGCGTCGCTGTTTCTGGTATAATTTATAGAATTTGTTATATGTTTTCCCTTTTGTGCGTTACAAACCTCTAACCCAACTTCGACATACCCTCTGCAAGGGTATTTACTGTGTGTACCAAAGCAAAAGCAACAACAACAACACAGAAAAATACTCATAGATGTGTAAAGCAAAGCAAAAATGGCACACAAAAAAAAACACGTCACACACCCACACACACACACACACACACGCGAACGACATGCGCCTACTCTCGGCCTAGTCTTTGCTTTGCTTTGCTTTACTGCTTGGCTTGCGCTCGCCTTTCTTTCATTACTTTACTGCTATTTTGTGTGTGTGCCGTTTTGCCGTTATTCGTTTCCTTTTCTCCCCGTCTTCCTTCCTTCCTCCGTTGCCGCTGCTGCTGCTGCTGTGGGAACTAATCCATTTCGCTTGCTATTTTTAACAGGCGACGCGACGACAGGCAGCGGGCGGACCTCCCTCCCAAGGGTCCCAAGCAGCGACGCAGCTGCGGCAAATCAAAAGCCGCATACACACACACACACACGAACATGTGCGCTTACGCACTCCTACACACGCACATATACGGCTCAGCGCCTTCAATATTTTTGGCGCTCGCCTGCGCAAGGGCTTAAGCTCTCTCTTTCTCTTACTCTTACTCTCTCTCGCTCTTTGGCTGTTTCTCTTTGTTGCTGCTTTTGCGTATTTTATGTGTCAGTGTGTTAATTTCTACACACAGACAAACACAGATACACTTGACATGGAACCGCCGAACCGCAGACACAAAAAAAAGAAGTAAAACGATGGCACACGCAAAATAACTTTGTCATAAGCCCCAGACTCCCCCCCCACAACCACCCTCAACTTACCACAGCACACGCTTGTCTTTGAATTCCACCTGCTCTCCTCTCCGTTAATTCTTCGTTTTTGCTCTATCCTCTCCTGTATTCTCTCACATCAGGCCGCAAGACCCAGAACCCACAAACATCACTCGCTCGATGCCCGTCGTTCTCCCTTTGGCCTTTGTCCACATCCTGCCTGGCCCTTGCGCGTGTTTGCATTTTGGTTACAGTTGCTTTTTTCCTCTTTTCTGCTTTTCTGCTTTTTCTGCTTCTGCTGTTGCTGCTCTTCTTTTACTGTGTTTCCACCACCTCCGCCCACCTCGTTTTCCTTTCTGCTGTCTTTTGTTTTTGTTTGAGCGGGAGGCGCGCCAAATAGGGCGGTGGAACCTAATTGGTGTGCTCGAAAAAGTTCTACGAACGTAAAAAAGGAGAAGAAGAGAGAACGAACAGTCGCCACGTGGCGGACTGTATTGAGGAGCTTTGAGAGGGATTTTCAGTTTTTGTAGAGTACTTTATTTTTAGATTAAACATTTTCAGAATGTTTGGAAACCCCTGTGGGGGAACAGAACACGAAAGGGAATAAATTACAAATTTAAAATAAAACCAAACTAATGACTTCTCAGTAACTATTTCATCATCTAAATCCATGGAAAATGGAGGTCTTTTAATGCAATTTAAAATTAAAAATACTTTAAGTGGGATCCAATTTCACTTGGTAATTATTTGTATACATAAAAAGCAGAGTTCCCGTAATAAAAGGTAACTCAATACTCCCCCAAAGGACTCCCTAATTGGGGGGATGATGGGTGTGGGCTGTCTCCCAGCAGGGAGTTCAACAAACCCCTCTTTTGGCAGCAGGTCAATAATCCTTTGCGGCACTCCCCCATGCCCATATCCCACCATCCATCAATCAATGGAAAGGGACTGCAGCTTATACGTTTGACATGCAATCCACATTGCGGCAGCTGGCTCCCACTTGGAATCTATCGCTCCACCCGCTCCTATCCTGCGCTCCTCTGTGTTGCACATTCGGGGAATTTGCCTGCATTGTGCCACAGAACAGCATGGCGACGTTTGATTAATTTCAGCGACGGCGCGCCACTTGCCAGCCCCAAAGGCAAATAAAAAAAACATAGAGGAGGGAAAATAAATTTAGTGCCAAAAGTAATTGCGCCCAAAGGACACGAAAACTGGCAGCAGAATCCGCAGCAGCAGCGGCAGCAACAACAAAAGCACACAAGCAACAAACAACAAACCAAACGAAACGCAAGCGCAGCAAAAATAATTACAAGTCATGAACACAGATAGCAAAAATGACGCCACGGAAAAAGGCTACAGCGAATATCCACCCAACGTTCGAGAGAGCAAGAAAAAAGAGGATAGCAGAAGAAAGGAAAGAACACACTAGAGATGGGGCATAGAAACACACGGCCACGCAAAAAGTGTTTCAGGCACGCATGAAGCACATTTATCATGCAGCATGACGTTGATTTGTTATACAAATTTCCCATAGAGGATTGAATAGACATGAATCTGGTATAATGTGCGAAATGGCAAGAAAAAACCGATCACTTATCGATATTTTGATCTATTTATTCCACATGAATATAGTCTATATTCTATGGGGAAGCTAAAAAATACCACTGCCTTTGTGGGTGAAAATCAGCTGATTCATTGCGTGTGAATGGCAAATTGTCAGTCACGCGTGTACGAGAAATGAAGTGCCTCAAATGGAGAGGATTTCGGTGTCCCAGTGAATACTGGTATATTTCACAGGTCCTCCCGTAATGAAGGAACGAAAGAAATCTCAGCCTATGCCCCATCTCTAGCACACACACAGACACACAGCCCTTCTCTTCCCCTCTCTTTCGCACTTGATTTGCACAGAGAAAAGTTGTCAAGTGTGTGTGTGGGTTTGGGCGCAAAGTTTTATCTATCCTGAGGCCCATTGGCAGGCAGCGACGATGCCACACCATAGCCATCCCCATCCCATTAGGTATAAGCCTGTTTTGGGGGGAAACTAATTAATAGCGCATTTTATTTTGTGCCTTGCCCCACCAAATGGCAAAAACACACCATTGCTGACGCCACAGCGAGCGCAAGCAGCCTGTGGCACAGCATATGACAAATAATGTTGAAATTAAATGATATGCCGGCGGCGATAAGCGAGAGGAGTGTTGTTGGGTTCTATCTGCTTTTATGGGGATAAAGCCGAAGCCGCATTAGTGCATGGCCAGAAGAGAGAGAGGGAGGGAGTGAGAGAAGTCCATGGCAATTCCAAGGCTCAGCTCTGGCGGGGGGTCGCACATCGATTTAGCTGCCCCTTTAATGAGATTGTATCCATCCCAAAGAAGAGGGAAGAACATACACCCATGTGATATACCAGCTCCGTTAAGCTGGCGATTCAAATAAATTGACAAAACTTAACTGGAAAAACGTAGCAGTAGAGAAAATCCTTCAAAAAAAAAAACCCTCTAAAACTGAGGAAGATCCACCAGAATTTCTACAGTTTGGCACAACTTTGGGGTTAGTCTAGATTCAGTGGAAAGTTTTATTAATTGAAGTTCTATCAATTAAAGTTTGTTCAGATGGCTCTACTAAGGGAACTAGTCGAAATCGAATCAAATATCGAACTACTACTGAACGGAACTAGTTTACAAATAACCAGGAAATAAAGTTTGAACACTTTTCTCTACGGAGTTCCGCATTCCCCTCCAGAGCTGTGTCGTAAAACGTAGTTATATCTGTTGAGTTTTTCAGTTTGTTGAACTCTCCCCAACCCAAAATTGTGGGAAGTTCAACTGCCGACTGACCGACCCAAGGCCCTCCCCTTGTGTTTGTTCAGCCCCTGTGTACATACGTAAATACAGAGTAGTATTTTGCCGAGCACCTGGCCCCACGGTTCACGGTTCATTTGTCCGCCGCCCTGAGGGGCCCTGGCTCTGGCCGCGGAATCACTCATTACATAATAGCGTTTCTGCTGAAAGTGGGACTTTGGTTTTTGGGTGGGCCATTGTCAAAAGCAGAGCGCTATCTGAATTGAGCGAATTTTGTTGTTCTTGTTAATTTGCATTTCATTTCAGGTTGGGAAAACTCACGGGAGAAACCACGAGAGAAAACAGAAGAGCGCCGGTAACCTGTCGAAAAGTTTGGTGTTCGTTTCCCCTCTCCCCTCTCTTCCCCGCTCTTCTCTGTTCCGCTGTTTCTCTTTGCTTTGTTCATTATATGTGTGTTTTTTATTATTTTTAAGCTTACTCTTCAAGGCCAAAGCATATCAAATTGTTTAACGACTTTTTCTTTATTGTCTGTCACCTAAGACTAGGTTTCTTCTTTCTTTGTTTTCTTTTTCTTTGGCCGTGTTTGTTTTCGACTCCATTTCTGATTATGTGAGGCGTGCGATGACGACATTGAACATTCGTTCCCCCCCTCCCGCAACGACTTCTTTTACGAGCGAGCAGCTTTCTACGAAACTCCCTCTCTTTCTGGATATTGGTAGTCGTCTCTCGCTCTCGCTCCCGCTCCCGCTCTGGCGAATGACTTTCAGTTGTCAGCGAATGCAAATTTACAAATGGAAGGCCATCTCTTCATTCCCATCAGGCGAATACCAACATGGAATGGCCTCCAAGGGTTTCGTTTTTCGGAGGCCCCCGCTCGCACTCGCTTCGCATGACCCAACAGTACTTGTTTTTTTTTTTTCGTTATAAATGATTCACATACGGAATACTCAGCGGCAAGTCACTTGATATACGAGTCTGAATCCCGGAATCTGATTCACTCTCTTCTGTCAGATGTGTGGATGCCGGCTTCCCATTTTGTATGGAGTGTTTATAATCATATTTTTTGGAGCAAAGGGTTAACGCGGTTTAAAGAAGGTCATCATCGACTTAAATGGGAATATTCTGTTATCATCTAATACCATTTCTAGCTTCGAGTATCTATTAATATGTCTAGTATCATGCCAGGTATTTATTTAGCATTACCTGGGTGTATTTTCCAGTTTTTTTTTTTTTAAGTTTTTTCTGTAATTTTATAGATATTATTCACGATTTTCTGATATCTAGCTAGTATTTTTACTGGTATTTGTCAAGGAATTTTTTGGTATTTACATATCTAGTATTTTGAAATATGTAGTTATATATCCAATACGTTTTCTATGGGTTATTTCGGCTCAGAAGTGGTTCTAATTTAATTTTTGATCCATACAAAATGGAGACGAAATCGCTTAGGCTGAGGTCCAATAACCTATAAATCGTTGGGGAATAAAAGATAATCCCACTCCAAATCAAAACCTCTCAAGTTCCACTGAATTATGTCGACTTTGGTTCAATCCCTCACTGGCTTAACCTCATCCTTTCCGCTGTCAGCCCCTTGACTAGCCCCAAACTAATGGATTTCTCTTGCTTTTTTATATTTCTGTGTGGTATTTTATACTGTTGCTGGATCCCTCGTTGACTTTTTGCCTGTCAACAAAGGCTTGCAGCTACTTGGCTGCTGCTGTTGCTGCTCCTAATGGAATTGTTAATGTTAATCTCGTTTCTGGTTGTTCATTCATAGCAGTGGAATACAGAAATAAGCTTAGCTTTCTTGTTAGTTTTTCGTTTCGTTTGTTTGCTGAAAAATTCTATTCTAAAAGTTAATTTGCTGCAAGCAAGCGTTTCTGTGCCAAATGGAATTTAACTCTTGAAGAGTGTCATAAACTTGGCTTCTGGTTGCCTGCGCCACGAGGCTGGCGTGTGGATGGGCCAAGAGGCGAGGATGTGCCAGCAAGTCTTGAATGTAATGCTGCGGATGATGATGATGGTTATGGCGTCGTCCATTCGCTCAAAGCGCCACTTGTGCATCATTTACAATAAACGTCGCCGAGGCTTTCGAAACGGGGCCACATCATTAAGAGCACAATTTCTGGCTTCTTTCTGATATCATTTAGAGATTCAAGAGGCCAAAAGAGAGAGCATTTTGTGACTTGAATTCAAGACAGGATTAGTTGAGTTTTGGTTGCATTTTAGAGATATTCAAGGCGATAGTTGTTAGAACCTCTTGAATATATTAAAGACCATTGTAGCTATCTTTATAGGATGGTATATGGTATTTTTCAATGCATTTCTGATATTTTATATTAGTTTTCTGTTGTTTGTGGTATTTTTCAATATATTTCTTTTAGTTTCTAATCTTTTCTGGTATTTTCTAGTATATTTCTGAAATTTATATTAATTTCCTGGTATTTTTCGCGTAATCTTTATAACACGCACTTTTGAAGATCTAGAACTGAAAAGAATATGGCCTTGCACTATGAATGACACGATTTCTAGGACTCCTTCTGTTATTCCAGCCCTTCTTAAACACACCCCAAACGATAATCCCCCCCAAGCAATTTAATCCAAGTCTCAGACAAGCGAAAAAATATTCCAAAAATATATTATCCCACCATAAAAAAATAACCAGCACTCCCTCCTCACATAAAGAGAAAATGGAATGCAAAGAGATTCATAATTCAATGTCGCACATTCTCCAATCTCCTGTCTCGCTTTCTCTCCCTCTCCACCGTTTATTTCTTTATCTATTTATTCATTTTGCAGCAGTGTTTTTTTCTCCCATAGCCCATTGTTTTTTGTTGTTGCTCTCGTTTCAAGCTAAATTAATAAATTAAATTGACGTGCAAACAATTTTCTGGAACTCTCGGCGCGTTTATTGCATTTGCATTCGTTAGACAAAAAAAAAAAAAAAAATGTTTGGCTGTCGTCTGGAGGGGTTTCGGAGGGGACCTCTTGTTACCATGTCAATCATGATTATCGTGGGTATTCATTCCCCAGTTCCCTCATTTTTTTCTTCTTCTTCTACTTTGTGACTTTGACTTTGGCAATTTGTTTTAATTTAAAGAAAGTACAAGGAAAAGCCGGCAAATTTGTTGGAGATTTAGGAAGAAAAATATATAGGTACTATTCGTACCCTTTTCGTTACCGTTGCCCTTCTGGGATATGGGATTATCTTCTATTCCAGCTATTCGTTGATTTAAGTTTGGGTTTCATTTGCGATTTTTCTTATCCGGCTCACGTTTTGTTTGTTTGCTTTTTCTCCTCTAGCCCCTACCCATCCTGCTCTCTCTCTGACTCCCCTTTTCTCCCATTTCAAGTGCCTGCCGACGCTGTAATTTGGTTTTTGGGACCCCGAACGACAGAGGAGACACAGACCTCTGTTCCCCTCTGCTGACGATGCCACTTTCTGAGTGCGGGCATGAGGGGGCTATAAAAATTGTTTTTATTTTTTCGTTTCCCTGCCACATTTGGGGCCATGGCTGCCACACGCACCAACACGAAAACCGCAACAAAAACAACAGACGAAGGAAGGCAACATTTTTCCTTAACAATTATCGCATTGGGTTTTTCTAACAGCTTCTTGATACTGGGGAAGAGGCCAGAGGGTAAGAGGGACACGCACAAAAGTCATAGCTAATAATAAATACACATTTTCTGCTTTTTTTTTGGGGTGAAATTTTCTTAAGGCGCCAAGCGGTTGTTGGTTTTGTTGCCGTTGCTGACGTGTGCCTGGCCATAAAAATCCACTAAAGTCGGGACGACCTTGCGGCCTGGCAACAGCAACACCAGCACAGCAAGGGGGGGAGGGGAGAGGCAGAGTGTGCGATTTCTGAGAAGATATTATTTGGACTAGAGACAGAGAGAATATCGCCAGAGGCTCTGAGGCCACAACACGAATGGGAACTCAATTTGCATTACATTTACTTTGTTCGCATAATATTTTATAGGATGTCTGAGCATATACACACTCGCATAAGGACATTGTATATGGTACATGCAGAAGGAGTTCTGGGGATATTTGGCTCCTAGCAAGGAAGGTTGAATGGGGGGTAGCCTGAAAAGGAAGCGAGCTGGGGAGCAGCCTCGAACAAATCGTTGGGTCGGGGTGGCGGCAGGGTCAATGGGTGGGAAAGTCACTGGTTGAATGAGTCATGACCTTCCTTCCAGCGGAAAAAGGGTTTGTTTGCTCAATTTAAAGTTTAATTGAATGGTTTTTCCTCCCTTTTGATTGTGACTATATTTTGTTTTTTTAATTTGTTCTAGGGGTTTGAATAGGTTTTGGGTTTTGTGGAAGTTTCAGTTCATTTCGGATATTAAATATTTGGTGAAATAGTTCCGTTTTTGGTTTAAAACCCAGGAAACTAGTTCTTTTTGCTTTACGAAGCCTAGAGAACTAGTTCTTTTTGGTCGTATGCCTAATAAACTAGGTTCTTTTGGCTTCAAACGTTGTGAACTAGTTCTTTTTACATTATATGGATTTCGTGAATCATTAATTTGCGTCCCTACGCCTATCGTTAGACCTCAGTGCTGTGTGCTCGAAGTGGGAGATTTAACTAAAATGGTTCATAAGGAACTAGTTCCATAATAATGTAGAGGGTCCCTTAAGTGTCCCCAACATTGGGGGATCCCGTTTGGAATCCAGGTCAGACATAGTTTGAACTAGTTCCACGAAATGCAAAAGTGTTGCAGAATAAATATTATAAATACAATACGCAGTATATTTCACAGAAACCCATTAAGGTATTTATGGGCGGCTTCCCCCCTCAAATATCTAGGGCCCCTTCCTCATCTCCAGTTCTGGTTCCTCCTTCTCCACCTCCACTTCTAGTTCTTTTCCAGCGTAGCCTTTGAGTCAACACATCCCAAAAAAGGTCTTTCCCCTACGACAACGACAACAACGACGATGATGATGTCTGACATCTTTTATTGGGTCATATATAAAATTTGATTAGCTGCTGCCTGCCATTGCCGGGGCCTGTCGTATGGCGCCAGTTTAATGAAGCAGTCGTCGGATCCCAGTCGATTTCTGCCCTCTCGAACCGAACCTTTGTTTCCCCTCACTGATTGGACCAAAGGGAGTCGAAGAGGAAGCGAGTTTTCTCCTCTTTTTTTGTATTTTGTGGAAAAGGAAAACAATAAAACTCCAAAAGTGACCCGTCGTAAATCTCGCTGCGGGAGATTGAACCGAAAAGAGAGATATACATGCTACCATTTCTACTTCCTGCCACGCCCCGGCTTACTGCCGCGCCCCCTGTGCCTTACCTCCTTCCTTCGGGCCCCCTTTTTCGCCTCATCGAATGAAAGAACAAAAGCGGAGAACCCAGCAGAAAGCGTTGGCTACTGTTTTGGGAGTCCCTAAAAAAAAAAACTAAATGAAGGAAAACAGAAGCCTGACCTTTGACTCGGGCATTGTTTTAGCCACCATTTCTGTTTCTGTTAAGGTGATGCTGGCCCCGCAAGGGAAAGCAGGGAAAAACTCAAAAGTTCGGGCCACGCTCGAGGCGCACTTGTAACTTTCCACATAAATTAACTGTCAAAAAAAGGACACAGCAACCGGCAGCAGCGGGGGGAGCAGGTGGGCGGCGATACCACTGCCATCCAGGAATTTCCTTGTAAATTTGTCTTGTAATTACATTGGTCCCCCATCCCTCCGTCTGCGTTTTTTCCGGCTTTTCCAGCTCTCCATTCTCCTTAATTATAATCATAATTAATCAAAAGAAAAATACAAGAGAATAATGTTGAATCTTTAATGGAATTTATTTTATTTGCTCACACACGAGCCGAAATATTGCTCATACGCCACGTGCACACAGAAAGCCAAATAAAATATTCAATCGATGGGCATTAATGCGATTATGCCAGTTAATCGCTTAAATTAAGTGCATTCAGGGTTGGAATGTGGAAGGACAATAAATAAAGGAATTTCCGAATTAAAATTGCATTATAAATATATATTTTTTTGTATTTATTTTGTTTTTTAATTTTTGTATTTTTTTTAATTTTTCCTCTTTTTTTTGGTACAGATGAGCGGAATTTTCCAACCATTTTTATTACCAATTTCCCTTCAATTTTTGTTGAATAGCCTTTATATTCAGAAACAACGAAAACGGAAAATAATAACATTCCAAGGACGGGATATAATTTATACATGGCTCTGTGGGGTATGCACGATATATGTATTATTTCGTAGGCTAATATATGCTAAATGACGTACATATTCATGCCCCCCACCTCCCCAAAGCCCCCATTTTCCATATCTATTACGAATAGACCTCCACTAAACCTTAAATCTATTTGCGTTTCATTTTGGGGGGGATTTTTTTTTGGTGTTGTTTCGTTTTTGTTTGTTGATGCATAAATAAATCTTCAAATTAGTCAAGTCAAATGGGAAATTTGTCAAGATTCCTACGGATGGAACGAGGATAAGTCCTCCTCAGGAATATCCCTAATGTGGGTCCTCACTTGTCTTCCTCAGGAATATCCTTAATGTGTGCCAAGATAGTCGCAGTTTTTCTGTTTTCATTTTGATTTATTTAGGAGCTCCTCCGACAGGCCAACAGTTCAGTGTATGCGCGTGTCCTTCTGCACACACACACACACTCGTACAGATGGCATCCATCCGTAAAGGTAGATTTGCGACAGCTGCCGAGTCGAGTCGATGGATGTTTGGACGACTTTGACCTCGCCTTCAATCGCCCTTCGACTCTGCAATTAGTGGGTGTGGCTTGTGGGCGTGTGGCATGTCTTAATATAAGGGATATTCTTGTGCTGAAATTGTTTGCATATCTTTCAAGTTGTTTGCCTAATTAGCAACAATTTACGTCTCACACAACATTCATAATGGAACAGAACGGAACGGAATGGAATGGAAAACCCAAGGAGGTTGGAAGTTCATTCATTAGAGACTCCGAAGAGCGAAGGGGGGACGGGGCGGAGGGGCGCTGAAACCTAATGAATAGCCATAAATTTGTACAACTTTGTTCCCTCACAATTTCTCTCGCTCTTTCACAATTTTTCACTTGTTTTTCCTTTGCTTTTCTTTGCTTTTCTTTTCTTTTCTTTTCTTTTGTGTAGACGCAGGCGTTTGGCCTAATGTTTGGTCAATTTATTGGCAATTTCTTTGGCACCCGGGCACCTGATACCACCCTCAATGCCGCTCCCCAGATAATAAATATTCTCTTTCTGCCACTCTTATTTATATTTATATATATTTTCTTATACGTATCTCTGACTTTTGCCTAAATGCTGGAATTTGTCATATCAGCCTCAGAGTCCCTAACTTTGATTTATGTCTTGGTTTTTTTCTTCCCCCTCCCCCAGATTGTTTTTCTATCAAATCTCTGAGACACACATTTATTCGTTCATTCAGTTTACAGACAATTGAAAACGTGTACAAAGTAGACATTTCTTTTAGGCTTTTTTCAGCCTGATAAGATTTCCAGCTTATTGAACTTGAAATCGAGAATGAGAGTCTCTATGGGAAATACTTCAAACATGACTAAGTTTTTGGTTCTCTTTCGAATTGTGAATGAATGTAGATTAATATTTTGTGTGAAATAATATTGGCTGAAGGTAAAGAAGCCCAGAGAATACCCGTTGAAAGTGTTTGCAAATGTCGTGATTATAATTGAGATTAGATTAGATAAGATTAGAGACCGCTTTAGAGAGAACTATGAACATTTTTTAATTCATTTTGAATAAATGTAGATTATGACAACCGAGCAAGAGTTCTCTTGTTTTTGTTTTTAGTTGCAGCAGCACTTTTTGCATTGTATTTTGATTTTGGTTTCGCGGGATCAAGCCTCTGTCCGTCCCAGTCATGCAGGCGACATGTATTGTGTTTCTGTTGAAGAACAAATTTCTAACCAATGAGAGCAGTTTGGAGTTGGCACGTGTGCCCCTCCTTTGGGGCATCCCTCTTTTCTGGCCATCTCTTTTCGGCTTATCCCCCATTCATCAGGCACACCTTTCGTGTGCGTGCTTTGTCCGTTTATCCGGTCATTTTTCTCTGTCTCTTGCACTATTTCTCATTATGACAGAGTGGGGATTTTCTATCAAAAATATATAAACTTTCACATATAAATCGATGAAAGCGGATAAATAATGTTGTGGAGACTGCCATTTCCTCGACTGCCTTTTGTTTTTGGGTGTGTCTGCAGCAGCATCGATTTGCATTCAGTGAACGATGCTCTCAGAATTATTCAGTATTTCATACACTGAAAAAAAAAAGAGAGAGCACGGGTGCAGGGATACAACCAAAAAACAGGCGGAGCATCCGCCCGAGAGGATTACCAGATCCTGAACAAAACGTGCCTCTTCCTTTCAAAAAAGAAATATCATATTTTCCAACAAGAAAAACCCGGAAAAGTTTTGCTGGTTTGCGTTGCACATTTTATGAAAAGCAGCAGAGAAGTTGAGAAGCAAAAATTGCATTTTTGTACAGATGTCGGTGGCAGCATCTAAAAGGGGGGGAAGTAGGAGGTGGGGCAGCCTCCTCGTCTCATATTTTTGGCCGCAAAAAGTTTGGCACCGTGGTAGTCCTTGGCTCTCTCCTTCTCTTGCAGACTTGTGGCATGAGAAACCATTTTGAATTTTCAATATGAAAAGCCATTTCTCTGGCTTGCCTCGTCACGCCCAGTGGCCCAGACTGCCTGCCACACGCTTGGGTCATTTGTCAGTAATTAATTTTGTGAGTGGCTTCCATAAATTTGGGGCGATTTGAGATCATCTTCAACCGATAAATATTCGTTTTGTTTTCGGCACAATATAAATTGTCGTTGCAAGCAACATGTGACGACGGAGCATGACGCAACAAGCGGCAGATGATTGGTCACTTTCTGTGGCAGATATGCATATCATTGATTGTTGCATTTTCCCCCCCATGAAAAGGACAGCCTTTTCATTATATTTGTCTCCAGATATTGTGTATCTTGAGGATGCTTGGAAACTCGAAAAGTTTTTGCTGGACAAACAGAGCTAGAACCCATTTTAAATCAATTAAAACGCACTTGACAGGCAGTCCTTTTTTTGTTGAATAATTGTTGTGGGAGCTGATGGTTTGAAGAGGCAATGGAAACAATTCTAAGAGGTTCGTTTGAAGGTTTCTAAGATGCTGTGTAAATCAGCGGTGAGAAGACATTTCTGGAGCTTTCCAAGAACAAATTTTAGAAAAATCATGCACACGACAAGCAAGTATTATGTACATTGAGCATGGATGTGCCCACCGCTAATCTGTAGACATGGCTCGAATGCTATTTAAGGATCAGGATGCAGAGATCTGCCAGCTATCCTGAGCTGCTTTGGAACAGGAGATGAATCTGCTAAAAGTTTTGATGCATGGAATCCTGTAATTCCATTTCAACCTCAAAAACTATCCTGAGAGTTCTTTAATGCCATAGAAAAATTTGTTTTGGCAACATACTTTTAACAAATTCATGTGACAAATAGCACACAACACGCTTCAGAAAAATGTTGCCTTGACAACATTTTAAAGGATAAGGTAAGGATAAGGAAACCACAGCTAAAGCTTTTCCCCTGTTTACAAGTGGCTGTGTGCTCTCCCCCAAGTATACGTGTACTCGAATCTTACCATTTTCCTGTTTTTGTGTTGCATCCTGTGCACTCTGCACACTCCCTCTCGCTGGCAATGTCATTCGATCTGTTGTCCTTGCCACTTGCTGCTGCCTCGTTGCTGTGACAACTGAGTTAAAAATCACTTGGCAACTGTATCTTGGAAGCTGCTGCTGCAACAGCTGCCAAAATGTAATGCAGCCTTAATCAATCCCCCCCAAAGTAGTAAGGAAGTTGCCACAGAGAAGTAGACGGCAGCATAGATTGGTGGAGCACTGGAGGAAATCAATGAATCGTCGGGTTTCTCTTTTTCTGCTTGTCTGGCCATCAGTTTTCATGCCCTTCTGCGTTTCATGGAACACGAAACACGGTTTGATCTCTCGGTTTGACGACTTCTGTACCCTTGACAGTACGCAAAGCGTTGCCGAATCCCTTCAGCCTTCAGTCCTTTGTCACAGTTGTCCTTGTCTTTTGCGATGCCTCTCCCTGTCGTTTCATTCTGTGTGTGGGTGACGAAATTTGCATAGTTTTCAATTAAATTACCCTCCTCCTGGGAGTCACGCAATGCAGTTGGGATGCTGTGTGTGTGTGTGGCATGTGGCATGGGCTGTGTGGCAGGTCATGACAATAGAAGGCTATCTTGTGGGACTAATCGAGGGCGACTGAAGGATTTCGAACTAGAGACAGAATCAGCAATCGGAGAGGAACTAGAGCCAGGATCCCTCAAAGAAGCACTAGTAAAACGGAATTCGGAAGCGGTTCTGATGGAGCTCCAATAGAAGTGTACGCAGAACCACTTAAAGAATGAAAAGCAGAACCAGAAGTATGACTAGAACTAGAGCTAGAACCAGATGCAATGATAGAAATATAGAAGTACGATAAAAGATGGAACTTTTAAAAAATCAGAGTTGATTATGGAAGATCAGACGGAACTACTTTTGGAACTATAACTAAATATTGAACTAAAGCCTGACAGCTTAATGAATATTTCATACAAAAATGTAAACCTTGAAAATCCCAAAAGCTGACTTCTCTCTCGGAAGTACTATTTGTTATTGTGTGCAAAAGTTCCTTAACGGATTAAAAACAAATAACATTGAATCCCCAATCAATAGAATGACCAAACAAAGTTCTGAAACCCCATACAATATGTAAACTGTTGATAAACTTCGAAAAAGGTTAAAAAAGGGATTTCAAATTGGATTTTTCACAGATTTTGTTGTTGAAAAAGTAAAGCAAAAGTTTGACCTACTTTTGCAACCATTTCGAACCAGAAAACACCCAATAACACAGAAGATTTCCATCATTATTATTTCTCGCTGGTTTACCGCTCAATTCAATGAAAAATTCATTAAATAACAACATTCCAAAGCAAAAACTAGATTTTCATCAGTATTATTGTTGCTGTATTTCCTAGTAAAAGTGGCACAGCACCGCACACACGCATACATGTGTGATTTCCGCTGTGGAATGTAAAATTCATTAAATAAATAACATTCGCTAATTTGTGTAATTATTTATATTTATGCGACAGCTGCAAATTTCCGCACGTTTCATGGGGGCGGGCTCCACGAGTACATCCTGTCTGTTGCTCCTCCGTTGCTTTGGCACGAACAGGCGCACACGTGCTATCCCATGGCCCCATTCTCATATCCACACATCCACATGTGGAGGAAGGTCGCAAATTAAATGAGCGAGAGCGCCCCATAAGCAGGCAACACATTTCCACATATTTTCAATGATTTTTTTTTTTTCGGTGCCTGACTTTGCTTTGCCCTCTCTCCTCCTCTCTCCCTGTCTCTCTTTAGCTTTCCATTCTCTTTTCGCCATTTTTTTGTTACTCTCTTTTCGAAAATGTCTGCCATTTACTTTCCGTTTCCGTTACATTCTGTGCACGGACGGACTTTTGTTGATAAGATATTACGTATATCATTTCGGAAGGGGGGCAGCTTTGTGTCTGCCTTTCGCTCTGATGTAATTTGATTCGCTTTTAGTGCAAATATGGGTTAATGCGATTTTTATGTCATTTATTTGACGCTTTTTTTTTATGGGTCGCATGGGTGGTCGCTGTATCTCTTTGGGGTTATCCACCCTCTCCCACAGCAAATGGAAATGTTCTGTTGCTCTGCAGCGAAAATGTGGCTTTTTCATAGTCGTATCTATGGCATAACTGAATCGATAAAACCATACCATACCCCTCCCAACCCGCTGTCGCTATCCTTTGAATCTATTGTCAACATATCATCAGAATCATGAGAAAATATGCCAACGAGAGGACCCCTCTTCGATGCAGACTAGTACAGTGCTGCGTATGTGGGAAATAAACTCTCTGTCTCTCTTTATCTGTGGCAGCTGCGACCTCCTTCCAACTGCTGACAGTTGCATGACATATGCAGTGGCCACAACCGAATGTTGCAGTACCAGAAACGGGAATGGCAACCTGCAGTTGATGACGAAGCAGCTGCCCTTCCCAGCGCCATTTGCGGTTGCAAAATAGGGTGCCCCGGTGCAGCCTAGATCACGTAGAACCCATCAATATATTATCACACACGAAATGAGATACGTACATAGGCACATGCTCTAGATACAGAGAGCGGGAGGGAGGGAGAGCTTAAACAAAAATCAATGATAATCCATTTAAGCCATTAACAACAGACGGGGCTGGGGCGACAACTGCCAGAGCCAGTGGTAATGCAACTGCAACTGCAACAGCATTTAGCTGCACTTTGCCCTCTGCACTGCACTGCGCGGCACTGCTTATGTAAGATATCACTAGATGTACTATTATATATGGCAAACATTACTCGGTGAAGAATGGCATAGTAAAAAGTAAAAGCACATCCATATTTAAATGAAATTTTCGGTTTTTAAACACAAAAATGTTAAAATTAAATAGATTTCGATTTAAGAACACATTTATTAAAAAATCTAATTTTAAAACGCTTTAAAATACATTTGTAGGGAAATATGAAAATATTTAATTTTGTATAAGAAATATATTTATTTTAAATATGAAATATATTTAACTAAAATAAATAAATCTAAATTAAATATATTTTTAAAACTTAAACTCTCGAAATCTGAATATCACACTTTCAGGGTGTTTTTTTCCCTGGGTGTATATATGGATGGTATACGGAGGATGTCGAGCGCGTCTCTCTCAATGTGCATGTCGAATGTGCGTGATGATGGCAGAGCAGCAAACCAGCCAAACGTGACCTCATCCATATTACACAGGCGTCAGCCACCCACTCCCACTCCCAGTCCCAATCCCCACTTCCTATACGCGGTATGTGGCATGTGGCAGGATGGGAGGGGGGCTCACGTGAAATGTTTGTGTTTAACAATTGCTAAACATTTGGAACGCACTGTGCGAGCAAATATGCAAGAATCCATATACACTTTCATAAGTAAACAGAGCACCACTCCCAAGAGATCCGCACTAAACAATGACCTACAAAGCGTACAAGAGGGGGAGTGCTTGTGACCCACAAGCTAATAAGTTGTTTGATCATCTCTATAGAATGAGTTCATTGAGTTCAGGGTTTTCCGTGTGTACCTCAACAAAAGTCTTTCAGCGATTTATTCATTTATTTATAAGTAAAAAACTATAAAGTTTATGGCTCTAGCTTTTCTAGAATGTTTATACCAAAATTTTCACTGGAATTCCCGTTTCATTTCATTTTCTATTTCCTCGTGGCCACGCACAGAAGCTTAAAGTAAGGATTAGCTTCAGGAAAAAAACAGCACACAACAGAACATATACGAAAAATTCGATCAGTGTACGCATTTAATTATTTATTAAAATAAATCTTTGTTTGCTGGTGCTGTCGCTGCTGCAGTTTATCGATTGCCGGCTGCTGCATCTGTTGGTGAAATCTGTTTAAAGATTTATGAGAACTTGTTTGGGTTTCGGCTTTACGACTATACATTAATTCACAGTACTGTGACGTCAAGCGATGCTCTGGTATTCCAGGGATCACCATGATGATGATGTGATGGCTGATTGTTGTTTGGCTTACTCTCGGAACGGCCGTTTGTTTATTCCCCCAGCTATACCTATTTCTATCCATTTTCACATTCGCTTGACTCATCTATTGACTCTTTAAAATATTCACACTTTATTTTTGCAGTGTTAATTGTTGCCTTCCGGTGATTCATTCCCGCGCTCGTTCTCAAACCTTTGTGACCCACGGCAATTGACTTTGTGTCTCGTGTCACTGCAATTTGTACAGCCAGTACCCAGTGCTCGGTAGAGGGTATTCGAATGGGTATATTCTTCTTAGACTAACTATGTATAACGATTTATAAGATTATTATAATCTGTTGGAAATGCATTTCGATTGTAGAGTTATGCATGGGAAACCCGATCTAAAAGGTATTCCATATGCTAAATACCCCACTCCAAAGTCGTTCTTCGTTGCCTGTCACGGAATGTGGAATGTAATTGTTGGGTTTTAATGATGCCATCGATGGCCACAGTTGCGTTTGAAATACGAATATGCAAATCAATGCAATTGCATGGAAATTGATTTGATTTGCTCTGTGTTTTTGTGTGGCATTGCCCTATCATAATATTGTACATTCAATTTGTGTGGAAAACGTTTACGTCAGAGACATGTAATTTCAATTTAAATTAAAATCATTTTAAGCTGCTTAATCAGTTGTAAATCGTTGTGGAAAATGGCAAAATATCAGATTGCTGTGTTCCTTTCACTTATTGGAAATTGTTCTGGCAGAGCTTGAAAGATTTTCTTTCCACTTTCTCTCATTCTCACAAATGCTTTCACCTTTTCTTCTTAGTGTCTGTAGAATATCGGACTATAATTTTCTCCCCCTCTCTTGAGCTCTCTTTCTTCCCGGCTTTCAGTCTGACTCACTCCCTCCACTCCACCCCACTGAACGGACAATTGGTCTTTCGTTGATTACAATTTGCGGTATTTTCTGCCACTCTCCTTCTCCCTCCCTCTCTTTTGTTTGCTCTTTAAACTTACTTCTCATGGCTTTTGTTTCTGTTTTGTGCAATTTCACGCCAACGCGAGCATTTGTTGTCTCATTTTAATAATCCCCTCTGCCGACATCGCTGCTGGCCTCAACTCTTCTCCTTGTCTCTCTTGCTCTTTTGCCAAACAATGAGCGAGTAAGTCATTTGCCATGAAATATTTACGCCTCTCATTTGTATACGTGTGTGTGTGTGTGTGAGTGTGTTGGTGCGTGTAAATAAACGGTGCATAAATGAGGGCGCGCGCGTGATATATTCATGAATGATGACAGTGCAGCAGCAGCGAGCCACCGTTGACCTTGTAATTATTTCACAGTATTTCACCTTTTTCTTGGTCTTCATTCCGCCAACATGTACGTCGCCTTCGTCCTGCTGGAAACAGAGACCTCTGCTGCTGGTTTGCTGATTTAATACTGCCCCATACTCTCAGAGCTGCTCTGCTGCAGTAGATGTTCCAAGTTGTAATTGTATGAGTTGAAACTTTGAGTCTGGCACTTGCATATGTACATATGTATGTACCTATTCGCAAACAAGACAGGAGGCCTTTTAGCACTGCTTCACCTTTTATTAACATGCCTTGATCTTGCTCGCAGTGCTGCTGCTGCGCCGATTCTCTCACTACTACAGTTTCTACCTGCTGCCTCTGCTACTGTTTTTACCTCTGCTGCGCATGAATTCGCAGCTTTTGTCTCTTTTGCTCTTTCCATCTCTGCCAGCAGTGCGGCCGCTGCTGATCCTTCTATCGCGCTGCTGCTGCTGCTGCTCTCATTGTTACTGTTTATACTGCTCTCGCAGCGCTGCTGAAGCTTTTGACTGGGTCTCTGCATCTCTCGCTGCCAATGCTCTCTGCCTCTTTCCATTGTTTCTCTCTCTGCCGCCCTGTCAGGGTTTCCACCTCTGTTTCCGTTCACTTGTCTTGGCTTCGCATACCCGTCATGCGAGTCAATTAAAGTGCAATGCAAACACTGAATCCCGTCACGTGCAGATGGGTTTCGGGATGCCCAATGGCTGTTGTTTGTATGCTTTTTCTTTCTTTATTTTTTTCCCACCCTTCCCCCGGGTTTTATTGTGTTCATGGCATATCCAACGAAAAGCGTTTAATGGATTTTTCCATTTATTTGCGGTGAAAAGTCGGTACTTATGGACTTTATCTCACTTACATTCGCATATCACAAAGTGAATGCTTTATGGTCACATTGAATAATTGCTAAAAGTGTTATAAAGCTGTTAAAGCTGGTATTTGAAGATTGAAGAGATTGAAGAGCTATCAACAAAAAAATGTTGCCCAAATGATAGTATAATTCCCTTAAGTGCCTTTAGATTCCCTCTTGATGGGCAATTTTTCGAATTCTATCAATTTGATCATCCCTAAACGACAAATCCCCTTTGAACGCTTTTGTCGAGGCTCACGTTTTACAGATAATGTTTTAATGCAATTCTATCAAATCAATCAGCTTTAAATTGATTAACTATCTAACGAACTATCTCTATATTTTCATGGAAACACGTACAAATTTACATATTTTCCCCCCATATTTCGTGAACATCCGGCCATCTGCTAATTGGCAAATATTGGGCATCGCTTTGAATGTCTGACAAACCATATGCAAAAACCTCCATCAACTGGCTGGATCTCCCACGTATACAGTACACACAATATCTATCCGGAACAACCATCGTTTATCCCCACCAATCCCCCCACCCATCCAGCGGCCGGCCTGCCATTTCGACGACAATTTTATATAGTTTGCATTTCAATTTGTTTTGCGGTGGCTGGGGGAACAAAAAAAAATTGCGGCCTGCGTGAAAAGCCATCGATTTTTGTGGTTGTTGTTTGTCCATTTTCTGGCCACGCCCACTTGATTGCATTAGCCCTGATCGCTTGGTTGCATGCAAAGTGGCGCGCCTAGAAGGGAGAGGAAGGGGGGGGCTAGAGGCCGGCCGGGCAACTCCCTTTTGGATTTCTCTGGGGGCACAATTTATTTTGCAACGTCTCGTTATAAAGATTCTTGCTTGTGTTCCTTGTCCCTCCAAGGGAATGCGCCCCGAGCAAAAGGGTATATACGAAATACGAGTATATATAGCCCCTATGGTTTTTTTATACCGTTGTATTACGTGACGTAGAAGCAACACAAAAAGCCAACAGCTTGGCCTGAAATAAAAGTAGCTGCAGCTGAGAAAAATAAATGTTGTAAGTACGTGCGGCTAAACACGTGTACTTGACTTGTTGGCCATATAAGGCAAGCCGGGCCGGTCCCAATTTGGGGAGCACAGATTGTGTTTTTTGCGTACACATCGTAAAAATCGACTGCGAAATTGACTGTCAAACTGTGTAACAAAAGAGACTTATTTGGGCGGAGAAATGCTGTTCAAGAGATTTCGATTTATGCTACGTTCTACACGAAATGAGGTAAAAGGACATGGGGAAAGGTTAGGGTTATAATCTTTCCAAATTCTATGCTCATTGTCTCTTGTGGGGCAATTGGTTTGCATTTCAACCATGTAATCTCTAAAGTGGCGTTACTGCATTCAGACCGAACAATTAGGTCCCTGGTTTCACGTGTACTTGTAGTGTAGCGTCGTTGTCGGGTTACAATGGAACTAAAGCCCCCGCCCTCACCACTGCCATCACCACTCCCATTAGGCCATTGTAAGCCGAAGGGCTGGATGTGTGTAGTGCCTCAACAAAGGGACAATGAACTCACATCAGACGCGGAAAATTACGAGTCCTAAGTGGTTGGAGGCGGCAACCGCAACTACAGTTGTTTTCAGCTATCCGATAATTTATCCTAACCAGGTTGTTCCTTGCACTGAAATTATCCCTAAATACAGGAAAGGAAAACTAAAAACTAGGAAAAAGATTACGCATGGATTGAGGAAACTCATCGGAGTGAGGGGTGCTATCGATTTATAGCAGTTTATCGGTATTAATCGAGATTAGTTTTGTACAAATTTATTAAATCTTAGGCAATTACTCTTGGAAATCGTTAACACTCTTTAAAAACATTCTCAAAATCACTTGGGGAATACTTTTTACTGTATATCGATAAAGATACACACGATAAGTGTGACCAAAGCTAATTAGAAAACAAACAAGTCTCCGTTCCGCCCTCTCTTGCAGCAGGCGGATTGCGTAATTAGCGCTGATTCCATTACAGATTCCGCTTTATGCTTGTTTATTTTCGGGGGTGGAGACCGCCACTTAAATTTTCTGATTTACGATCTTGCTTTATTCGGCTCCTCTTAAGCACTTTGATTACGTCAATTCCCTCTTTCTCTCTTTCCCTCTCGCTCTCTGTGTGTTTCCCCCACTCTTTATCGTTGCTTTGTGGCTGAATTTCCACCATAAAAGTTTCAACTTATCTGAGTGTCTAATGAAAGTTGTTGCCACAAGCACACATACACACAACAGCAGTGGGGAAAGTTTTTCCCGATTAACATTCTTCTCCATCCCATTTTCTCTAATTTTCGGTTTTCGATTAGTGGACGATGGTGGGGAGAATCCCCTTTCACAAAATGTGTATTTTTGTTGCTGCTTCTCGATTTCTCGATTGCCCTTTTTTTCGGGAGGTTATCGAAAACTTGCATTTCACACGCAACACTTGACAACCCTGGAGGCAGAGAGAGAGAGAAAGGGAGCTTGGGACAGAGAGCGTCAGAGCGAGACGTGCTAAATATGGAAATGGAAATTAAGTTAGCGCCAAAGCAAAGGGAGGAGCAACAGCAGAGCCGAAAGTTGTGTCGGGCTTCTGCCTCCCGGCGCCCGACGCCTGCCTTCTCCTCCCTCAAAAATGGCGTCAGGTGGGGGCTCTGAGTGTAGGGGGGGGTGCTTGTGTGTGTGTGTGCCAGGACTGAACATAAATTAAACTCCACTTGACAACAAGGAGAGCTTCGCCTCGCTTCGTGGCTGTTGCCTGTCTGCACCACCCCCCTCCCGCTGCTCTCCTGCTCTTTTTGGGGTGCCCCTGCGGTTGCTCTGCGGCGCTTTTGTTGTTTCTGCTCATTTGCTACCAATGTTCCCCTCTCGCTCTTCTCTCCTCCCGTTATCGTTGCTGTTGTACTTGTGAGTTGTTGTTGTTCTGGATCTCGTTGTTGTTGTTTATTGTCGCTCGCTAAACAAACAAACACTTGACTACACGCACGTACTCGCCCACACACACACACACACAGAGAGAGAGAGGGAGAGAGAGAGGGAGACTGTACATTCATACACCTCCTTCCTCCCGACCTATCTCCCTTCCACACTCAATCCTACTCTCTCCTACCACCTGCTGTGTGCTAATGCGCACAAAAAGCAAATTTACATTTAGTGCTGCATACATTTCGGGGTCTCTAATGCGCCCCGCCCCCATACCTTTCCAAATAAAAACGTGTGAAAAAATATTCCCCAAATCGATGTGCAGACGACCCCCCCACGAGCTAAAGGTGTACCCTTGAATTTTCAATAATTAAATTCAATTAAATTATGAGAAAACGAGGGCAAACGCTGTGAGCAGCGGCAAAGGCCGCGGCTTCCCTCCGCCAGAGGGCTCACACATTCCACGAAAAAGATTGCGTGAGAAGGAGATGGAAAATGAACGCGTAGCCACTGAAATTTCATTTGTGCCTTCTGGCTATAATAATATTCCGATCTGATACAGATTCAGTCGTCTGGTAGATATGGTCATTCTCTATGATACGGCGTGGATGCCACAGACTTTCGTCCTTTGTGTGTGATATCACCGGAGTCTGGACTCAACATTTATTGGCTCTAGCTTTTGTAGGCTCTAAAATCTGGTCATCAAATAAGACGGAAAGACAGACAAGGCTCCATCGACTCGGTCTTTGATGCTGATCAAGAATATGTATACTTTATGGGGTCTGAAACGCTTCCCTCTGGGCGTTAAACACATCACACTTTCCCGACATATATTTTCCCATATTTTTTGTAGCAAAAGTAGCAGAAATGAAACACGAAAGACTAACTTAAATTTTGTTTTAGTCTATATATTTATAGAACACTGTTGCTTATATTTATAGAAAATTGTCTTGTGCACAAAAGTTTCAAGAATTTTGCAATTAAAAGTGGGTGTTGGGCTTGGCAGAGGAGAACGCAATTTGCAGGAGTCTCAAGGAGTTCTATCTCCCCTCGCTCTCTCTCTCCCCCTGTGTCAATACCGGCCCGCCCACTCCAGTGCTTTATAAGAAAAGCACAGCGTAAGGGGTGGCTTAAATCAAATCGCATAAGTTGGCAGCTCTTAATGACGGTACACGCACAGAAGGAGGAGCAGGAGCAGCACCAGGAGTGGGCATGGATGAGCACAGGCTTTGGCTCTGCCCGACCTGCTTCTCTTGCACTTCATCAGGCATTCAAAATCCCTAACTTTAGCCTGAGAGTTAAGTCCTCTGCCGGTTTAATCCCAAGTGCCACCGTCACCATGTCGCCGTCTCCTAGCTTCAGCTTCGTCTTCATCTTCATGCCACATTTTCCAATCTCGTGCCTCGCTCTGTCGCTCGTCGTTCTCCTTGAGTTGATGAAACGAGTCCCTCCTGTTCTCAGGACCTAAGTCCATGTATTTATGTGTGCCGTAGGTTCTTCTGGGATCTGTGGAAGGGTGGACGGAGGATGGAGGGGGGCTGAAACTTTTCAGCCCTTGGATTCCATTTAGCATAGACTTGGCTCTGGGGCGGGAGGGGTGGCTCCAGGGAAGAGAGCATTCCAACCCAAAAATGGTTGTCTATTTTTAAAGGCCAACTTTTGTGATGATTTGGAGGAGGGGGGGGCCCCGACCAACCTCCTGCTCATAAATTGGGGCACAGTGGCAGCATAACAATAAGTCACAAACACACAACGGGATACAGTTGGCTCTCTCTCCGCTCTCTCTGTGTGTGTGCTGTGTCTCTCCCTTTCATGCATAAATTTATGCGGAACCAGATGGAGGCGGAGGCGAAGGCGGAAACGCTTGACTTGGTAACAAGTCTGTGGCTCCAAGGTCCAGCCAGGCTGCCGCAACTGTTTTTCGTGGAAGGAGGCGGTTGAGGAGCGGAGTGTCGCCGCCATTTGGGCAAACATAAAAGCATTGTAAACAAACATGGCCAACGCTTATGGCCAATACACACACACACGCACACATTGTGGGAGGGAGAGTGGACAAGTGGACCCTCATATAAGCCGTAAGTTAAACCGTTAAAATTGGTTTACACAGACGTGAGGCATTCCACCATTCAGGATGCAGGATGGGAGCCGCCGGGTAGGTGCCGCCTCTGAAAAGCAGAGCGAGAAACGGAGGAGATGCCTCACCAAACAGGATGGAAATGTGAGAGCCAAAAGGATAGGGGACAGAGGGGCATACAGATTGGTAGCAAACGATGGGGAGAGCGGGATAAGGATAAGGATGGGACGAGAGGAATGTGCCACTGACAGGAGGAGGCACCAACCATTGTTGTCTGATGATAGTTTCCTATCCTATCCCGTCATCGCCATCTTATCTTCTATGAGCTGTTGGGGTTCCTCTGTGATGCGATGCGATGCCTCCTCTGCCACTTTGCCACCGGGCAAACAAGAACTCGGCCAAGTACCCCCAGCATTTACAGCATTTTACTACACAGCCAGCTAAAATGCTAGTACAGTGGTAGCTCGAGAAAAGCGAAGCCACCAAAAGATACTTTGAAAATAGTAAAAGATGAAGATGCACTTTTATATATAACTCCAGCTCCATTCTTCTTCGTAGATTACCTTTAATTTTGATATGTGCGAATAAAGATGGGATTCCTGGATATCTTAGCCAGTCTTCACTGTGGACGGAGGCCCTAATGGTTTGCCTGTACTCTTGGCAGTTGTTTGTAAGCCTCGCACTCGCACTCCACCCCACTCTGCTCACCCTTTTCGTCCTCTTCTCTGGCTGTTCCGTTCCCTTACTGTTACGTTTCCTCCCTGTTCCGGTTTCGTTCCGTTCCCTTGCTGTCCTTTGCTGTCACTTAACCGCACGCGCCTATAAGCAGGCAATATATTTTAACAGCCCCAAAAGTGGGAGTGGGATAAGCAGGAAGGGAGAGAGAGGCAAAGAGAGAGAGAGAGAGATGATAGAGGAGTGAAGCCCATTATGTGATTGTCCTGGACTGGAAAATCAGAAAAGAGATAAATGTGCAAATCGTCCTGCAGTCATATGTATGCCCCATCCCTATCCCCCCCTCCACCCACCCACTGAATCCCTTTAATAATTCCGATGATTGCAATAATAATGATGATCATGATGTGCACACAGGACGACTATGTGTGCAGCCCATTTCCCATCTGATTCGCATTTACGAGTGGGAGACAGAATGCATCAATCTGCTGCAGGCTGTGAAGTGTGTGGGCGCCACGTGTCGGACACAATTTGCAATACGAGCAAATGTCCTTGATGGTTCAATTTGATGCCAGTCGAGCTCTCGCTGCCACTGTGTGCGTGCATACGTATACGTATATGTGTACCTGCATATGTATCGTATATCCTAACCATACGGGGTGGTGTCTGTCTGGCTGTGGGTTTGGCAGCTCAGTGCCGCCCACTGATTGGGGTTACAAGCTGAATTAGCCATGCGTCCTGGCCTCCATGCCTGCCTGCTTGCCTGCCCCCGAGTTCAGTCCCGATGCAGGATTTGCGTATGCCAGAAACCCACATAAATTGTGATATGTGATGGAATGCGCCTGCCGACCTGCCACCCGCCCATTGAACCACAAATCCCCAGCTTGCGAAGGAGTCGTCGTCCGGTGTGGTGGGTTGCCACGTGTCCATCCTGGCCGAGCATCTAACAAACACCGAGCCCTGTCTCTGTTTCTGTCTCAATTTGCTGGCCTGTGGTTTCTGCCCTGTCCTGTTCCCGTCCGCCTTTTCTGGTTATGGCTTAACTCCTCCTCCTCTCACATTCTATTTCTCTCTCCCACACTGCCGGGTTCAGGTGATGCCTAGGAGAATCCTTTCGGACCCTCTCCTCCCCCTCCTCCTCCACGGTGTTCATCAGTCGATTTGCCTGCCTGACCAACTGACTGCTGTTCGGCCATTAACGCTTTGTTGCCAGCTCTAAAACCCCTGCTTCCCGGGAGACTCCTTTTGTTTAAGTTTGCACAATACAAATTCAAGTTAGAATGCGGCCAAGGACTGTTTTGGCAGGGGAGAGTGTGGAGTGGAAGTTGGAGGAGGTAGAGGAAAAGGGGAGTGCTTTTCAAAAACGATTCGTTAGCTCTCTTGGAGTAGTGGCTTCTTTGCAGTAATGGACGTTTCCAAGGTAACTATTTTTAGATTTTAGGTTAGCAAATAGATAGATAGATTGGTTTTTAAGCGTGAAGTATACTCGTATTTTATTCCATCGGGGAGTTTTCTATCGAGTGTTGAACAGAAGATCGTTCTATGTGTCTATCTATCATTCCAGTTTCCGTTTGCTTTGCAACTTAAGCTTGAAATTAGAGATGGTTCTTTCCCCTGATCGATAAACGATAATCTACCGATATCAAATTAGCGATTAACTCTCTATTCACCGATAAATGATAAATCCACATAAAAATAGGAAGAAATTGGCTTATATCGATCGATATTATAGTTTATCGATATTTATTTGTATTGTGTATCGATATCAAATTAGAGCTGCTCTGTCGTTAGATCGATAATTTAATCGTTTTCTCGGGAATATTTATTTCCCTTTGCTTAACCATCTTCTTTCGTTCCTTTAGTTCCTTTTCCGCTCGACTGTGCCTCTGGTCATCTCACGGCTACCCTCAACGAAATCATAAATTTTAAATTTAGTCAAGGACTCCGACTCTCCCCTGCCTGCCTGCCCCCCAAATGAGCCGCTGGAAAAGGGCAAGCCGTTACGCTCGACTCCACTCGATGTCTCCCAGGGAGACGGAACTAATTTGCATATTTTTCGAGCGTACTCTCCCCTTTTCTCTCTCTCTCTCTGTCTCTCTGTTTGGGGGCTTTGGCTGTCCCTCAATTAAACTGTCATGTCAAAGTCTCGGCTCTCGTCAATGGCGGCCATGCCATGCAGATTGGCGATGGCTATCGGTTGGGCTATCGTTGTCTGGGGCTCTCTCTCTCTCTCTCTCTCTCTCTCTATCTGTTTCTCAATATCTATGTCCCTATCTAGTATTTTCCTCTCTGCATATCTGCTGTCTGTATGTTTTCGCTGGTCTCCTCTTTTTTGGCTTTCACGGCCCCGACACGTCGCTGGCATTTTAAGTGCCAGCCTTCCACAGAGGGTACGGCAGTAGCCTCCTCGTCCTCGTCCCCTCCCGCCCCGCCCCGTTCTTCTGGCTGGTCTGTGCCTACGTTTTGGCATCATTTCGATTCAATTTTCTCCTCTCTCCTTGCGACTGTTGCTATTTCTGGCCTGGACTCAAAATGGCAGCCACAGAAGCACACAGCCAACATCCATTCGCAGCACCAGGCGGCATCAGGAATCAGGCATCAGCAACAGCAACAGCAGCCGTTGCCTTTTGACATTTCAAATTGATGCTCTGCGATTTATGTACGCCATTTGTGCTCTCACACACACACACACACGAGTCCCTTTCCTCCTCCTCCCCCCTATGCAAACAATGTCGAATTATACTTATTCGATTAATTTATCGAATGTATTTCCATGCTTGACCATCAGGCAGTACAATGGCAGTTCTTGGGAGTGGCGTATAGTCTTAGGAGATATTTGAAGGATGGAATCCTCGAATTAAAAAAGATCTAAATCTAGAAGTGTCCCAAGATGTGTTTAGATTTATTTTGCAGCATATATCGAATGTATTTTAACTCCTTTAATGTCGATAATGCATTCAGTAAATATTTAAAACCGAGGGGCGCTACTGCATGATGCGTAGCACAAGTAAGGAGTAATTTTTCAAGTATTTCATATCTATATCTTAAGATTATCATCCTCCCAGTGGATGACTTCTTATTCTTCTTATTTTTCTAAGAAAAGTGTAATTTTCAAGCACAAATAATTCATTCAAAAATTCGCCGACTCCCACTCGAAGTGGAAAACATTTTTCCTCGAATTTCAATCCGAAAATAGTTTTCCCCGAACTTTAATAATGGTTTTGGCAAATGGTTTACGAGCAAAAGTTTAACAATTTGCAGATTTCATTGAGTGCAGCGTGTACGTGGCAACTGGAGAGCCCAAAGCCCAGGGCCCAAAGCCCAGGGCACAGAGCAATAAAAATAGTTGAAAGCTTAACCCAATTTCGTGTGACGGCAGAAGCACCTGAGTTGTGGCAACTGCCGCCTCCGTGGGGGATACACGGGCGAGACGAGTGGACGAGTGGCTGAGACTTCTGGTAGAAGGCTGTCTGCACTTTCCTCGCTTCGCAGAAGGTCCTTCCTTTTGCTTATTAAGATGTGACTATTTTTAAACATTTCTCCGTGTGTGTTTGTGGTGTGGCTGCTGCTGTCCGCCAGCAAATGTCGCGGCGGGCACTGCAGTGACGCAAATTACGCGGCATCGAGAAATCAACGGGGGTGGGTGTAGCATAAGTGGGTTGATTGGTGCCCGCGATTCTGGCTGATGTCATCAGACAAGGACAAGGACCTGCCTGCCCCAGCCCCTGCCCGTCATTTTGGTGCTACCCCAACGCCAAATTAAATAAATAGAAAATGTTTTGTGTGTGTGTGTGTGTGTGTGAGGGGGCCATCGCTCTAATGAAATTCTAACACGCGCAACACATTTCCAAGTAGGCGGATGGATAGATTCGGTGGCACAGCAACAAAATGTCCGATGATGGCCAATGCCAAGGCATCATCTGGTGGTTCGGTTCTCGGCTTAGTAATGAGCCACGCATGCAAAAAGCATTCGAGGTCAGGCATCGAGTAGGTCGCCTGCCATGACCTTCACCAGAGACACAATGGGGAGCACCCCTCGGGGGGGGCGAGGTGTTGCCGAGGCAACCAACCGCATGTGGCATGAGGCACGAGGCCTGGGTCTGTGTGTGGAACAGGACTTCCTGTTGCTGGACCTTGCATATCCTTTGGCCTGCACTTCCCAGGCGATTCGATAATCTCGTTTCCGTCGCCACAGGAAGTGGCATGCAACGGCCTTAAAGACCCATTAAGAGATAAACAGATGACTTTTAGCTCTGAAAATGATTTCCACGCAAGTGTTTCCACCATCAATAGCTCAAGACCTTTTAGAATATTAAAAGCGACCTGTTTTTCCATTAATCGTAGAGCGAGGGATAAAGAGAGAGTATATTTGCAAGAATTCCACACTTTTACTTGATAATCATTTAACACTTTTCCCACATCTGTACTCCTTCTTCCTTCAGATACAAAAAAAAAAAAACTCGAATGGAAAAAGCCCAAGCCAAAGGCAGCCACAATGCATACAAATGAACGGAGGAGCAGGACCAGGACGAGGACCAGAACCAGAACCAGGAGTCACGTAGCATAGAGGCGGAAGGATTGCCAGAGGAGGTTCTAATTAAGCCAAGACGGAGGCCGGGGCCTTGGGTTGTGGGTCCTAGGTCCCGGGTTCTGGGTCCTGGGTCCTGGGCCAGAATTAATGGAGCCAGCCGAGAGCCCAAGAGTGGAGCAAGCATTTTCGGTGTTCACACAAATTAAATTTCATCAAGTTTATTTGCTGTAAATGAGGCAACATCCAGCCGAGACGCCGCCCGACCGCCCGCGTACTCCAGATGTCTCATAATTTAATTTGTGCCCCCCCCTTCCCGAAACCCCTTCCTTTTCGCCTGAGCTGAGAGCTAGCACGTGTTGCCATGTTACACTTTAAACGTTTCGACGAGAGGAAGAGAAAAAGAGAGAGAGAGAGAGCTCACACTCACACAGATACGATACACATTGAGGGCTACACAGAGATACTATTCGATAGATTTTTCCATGTAAATAGTCACTATAATTATTATAATACACATAATTATGATTTCTGTTCTGCGGAAAAAAGAAACTAAAACTAAAACCCCAAAGCCCCTTAACGAAAATATCTACATTTAAAAAGGCAAACATTTATTACAAACTTTCATATTTGTACAACAAAAAATTATAACAGAAAAAAGGGTAAGAGCGAACAACCGAAAGATGTGGGGAAACTGCTAAAAGAAAAATCTATTAATTAGTAATTATTATAATGTGATGTTATATATAAAAAATCAATCGCTAAAGCAAATTAAACAAAAAAAAAACAAAAAGACACAAAACAAAACAAACAAAAATAAGGAACGAAGAAGGTCAAGCGGTATAAAACAATTGTTAACCAACATAACAGAACTTTCATTAAGTAGATTTTTCGAATTACATTTAAAATATTAAATTAATTAACAAATAGAAAGAAACGAAAGAGGCGGGAACGGAATCACAATCCACATAAATTTGCTGTATACACGAAACAAAAATGCGTTTTTCTACTCAACAACCAATAAAACAAAAACAAAAACAAAAAAGAAAAATAAAAAAATGGATAGGTAAAATGATTTTTCCAAAATTTAGAGATTAACCCCCTATAATCGTAACTATATAGTAAACCAATTTATATATATATATATTCTATGTAAATGTTGGAGAGCATCCTTATGTCGGATAATATTTGAGTTATTTGTGTGTGTGCTATATCTTCTATATACCTCTTTCTATGTCTATATCTATATAAATATGGAGGAGAGAACACGCTTGCCTTCGTCTAGCAACAGTTTTTGTGGGCCTTACTCAAGCCGAGGCCTTGTTCTTCTCCAGCCCCAAGCATTGTTCAGATATACTATACATATACATATATCCCCCCCGCCCCCATAGAGAGTGAGGAGAGCTACATATAATCCCCTATCCCCTACAACTTATTGTATTTATTATCTATGTCTCTCTCTACATCGATGTGTTCGTTTCTAAACAAAACAAAAATAACTTGTATAGTCAAAGCACGCTCTCCTCTCTCCGCACTCGAGACACAACAAAATCTTTGTAAAATATTATACGAGCTAACGAATTGTACAATTGATAAGTGCAAGAGCGAGAGCGAGCAAGAGAGAGAGAGAGAGGGGGAGTAAAGGAGGTTTTAGATTTTCTACTTAAATCGCATTTCTTCCACTTTTCATCAAAGAATTAAATTTGGAGTATCTTCAGTCTCAAACAAAAACAGAGAGAAAATCCCCCAACAAATTGTAGGTTCTATTATTTAGTTTTCTTGTTATTTATACGTATGATTAAATCTAGTTTTGTGTTTAGTTTACGTTTAAGTTTTGGCTCTGCAATAAATACAAGAAAATACATACGACGACTATATATTTTTCTATAATTTGTTTTATTTTTGATTATTTTCGAACGATGGAATTAAGAAACTAAAACTAAAACATTTCTAAAACCAAAATAAAAATTAATTGCTAAAATTAAGCGCAAAGTTCAATTAATACAAATTAGAATTTTAATATCAACATCATTTGGAATATTTATATATACACAAAATATATATATGTATATATATATACATATATACAACTCGATATATGAATAATTAGTAAAAACAAATCAAATCAATTTCCATAACAAGAGATGAGAATATTCTTAGTAACGAGTGCGGCAACAGACACTCGTGCAATTGTACTTTAAAATTGAATTAAATTCAAAAAAACACAATGAAAAATGATATAAAAAAAAAAGAAAAAAACAACAGAAGGAAGGGAAAGAAAGCCAGAGAATAGCATAAATGAAAGAGAAGGAGCGGAGTTGAATGCTCAGGAGAGCGGCACCTTCTCAAGCCCGAAGGCTGGGTGGCACAGGGCTGGCTGCCGTCAGCCTTTAAAAGAGCCACGGCCACAGACAGACAGGCACAAAACACACAAGCAGACACACGCAGATAAAACACCACACGCGAGCAGAGTTTGTCTTGGCAAACAAACAGAGCAGAGAGTGAGATGAGTGTTGGCCAGATCTTGATAGCAATAGAAAAAGGTTACAGCTGAAGCGAGTGAAGAACAACGAGAACAAAAAGAGAGAGTCATTGCCACAGCGAGACCGAAAACAAGATCCAAGGCAAAGAGCCTTGAGCAAGAGGGTCGGCGAGAGATGATTCCAGAGCGAAGGAAAAACAAAGAGCGAGTGCCTGGGCACTGGCGAGTTGTCACAGCATGAAGCTTGAGCGAGAGTCAAAGCTAAAATGAGATATAAAAAACAGAACGAGAACCGAGGCAAGAGCGAGATGTAAAAAAAGAGAGAGCCAAAGCAACAGCGAGAACCAAATGAATGATTGATTGGCGGCTGTGTCGTGAATTGGGAGCAGCAATTGCAACAATAATTCCAGGCATATCGAAGCATTTTTAGTAAAACAAAAAAACCCTCGGACGACAGCAATCAGTGAAGCGGCACACAAAACTGACGGCAATTACAAGTAAAAGCTTAGTACTTAAAAACTAATACAATAACCCATACAAATACAAATATACTCGTAAATACCAACTTTAACAGCAACCGATGATGTGAACTTCAAAAACGGAACCAGAAGAGAGCGAAGACAAACACGAAGAAAGAAAGCCCACAGAGAACACAGAGACACAGACACGGAAGACAAGAGACACACAAGCCACGAAACATAAAACACACCAGACAAAATGGATAATTACTTAATGCGGGATTCACATATGTATATTCAAAAAGCAATAATGAAGATATATTTCCAAATAGTACTATGATAAAGACAAAAACAAAAACAAAGAAAACGCCCAAAAGAAAATTCGAAAAAACTAACATGAATATATTATTTATACATAATATATTTTAATTATAGTTACAAATTAGCATATATATAATTATACATACATAAAACAAATATATACATATATATATATACTTATATGTGTATATATATATATATATATGAATATATGAATACATATAGTCCAAATAAATTAGCAAGCAAAAAAAGTGAAAAACGAAATAAAAGTTTAATATTTACAAAATATTAAAATATCAATGTGCAATTTAAAAAGCGTTTAAAACAAAACAACAACAAACAGACACACACACACACACACACAACTAATACACCTATATATACACACACATATAGAAGGATATAAACATTATATATATATATAACAGATCTACACATTTATTTAAACAAACGAAACGAAGAACAAAACTTAGCGGCGACAACAATTTACATCGCACACAGATCCACAGCTAAAAACCTACATAAAAAAAATCAAAAATTAATAAAAATAAACAAGAAAATAAACCCAAAAAAAGACCGTGCTAAATGCTAGCTATAACAAAAAACACACGGTTCAAGTCAAGTTTTTGAGAAAATACTCATAATTGTTAAAAATGTTTAAATAAATTAATAATAATAATAATGAAAAAAAAACAAAAACAAAAATGGGAAAAATGGAAAAAAAAATCCATAACAAATTGCATATTACATATATTTTTTCTCTCCTTAGAAAATTTAGTTAAAAAGAAAAGAATTACATTTAAGTGTTAGTCTTATATATAAAAAATAAATCTATACAAAAATTGAAAGACAACAAAAGAGAAAATCATGGAATGTGCCGACGAATGACGTGTGTGTGCAACGCAGAAAAAAGCAAAATGCAAACATGAAAATGCATAGAAAATCCGCAAAAAATAAAGAAAGAAAAAACTTAAATTAAGAACTTAGATTTGCCTTTGTGTTTAATATCAAGTGTGTTCTCTTATTATCATCATTATTGCATATAATTTCAGTTCATTTCCAATTGGTCAGACATGAAATGATTTACTTACGTATTGATTGAGAAATAAAAATTATTAAACGAAAAGAAAAACATCCAAGAAAAGTGTTTTAATCTCTGTGAGTCTTGTGTGGGAGGGCTCTAGGTCTCGTTTTGCGCACGGTTTCCAAGGTCTTGAATCCAGCTTGAATCTATTCTTATAAATAATCCCACTAATCATCCGTCCCATGTTTCGCTTTGCAGGAGGATAGCTTATCAGTATGGAACCGGACTGCCACTGATATGACCAGTACAACACGTATCCGTGATACGTTACGCAGGATATTAAATATACCTATAACAACTACAATGGAGTATAAGATACACTGTGATAGCCTTAAATATGTTTCAAAGTAAGTACATATGTATGTATATCGGACCGTCTGTTAGGTCTTTCCACTACTCCACTTTCAAACCTGAGGGTTAGTAGAATGCATAAATATATTGCGGTTACGGAAGATATATACATAACTTGTAAACGTTTTCGATTTTGATAATTATCCATCAGTTGAACTGCTTTACGGGTCATAAGCAGTCGATTAATCCAAGAAGCAGTATATTTCAAATGCAAGCAGTTAATTTTTCAAGTAAAGACCAGTCGAGAAAGCAGTCAAACTTTGACTGGAAGATCTATAATCTCCAATCTAATTTCTAATTTGGTTATCCAGTCAGTTACTAGAATTTATAGAATAGATCATGTGCCTAAACAGTTCATTACGATCCAATGTCTATTTGTTACCTATGATGGGGAGATATTGTAAACCCTCTGGTTATGTTTCTTATATGTACATTGAAAATACATATTTTCAATACATTGTTTCAACTGAAAACTTATATAACAAACGATATCACCCACCAGTACCTTACTCAGGGCATGCAGGCATTGTCGAAGGCCTCCAAGTCGATCTGGTTATTTATTTCATTATTATACCTCTTATGGATCGCCCAATCGACCAACAAATAAATCTCGTTCATTTGATGGATGTCGCTATAGAGAATGATTCTTCTTCTCAAGATATATATTTTAAATGGGAATGTGAATTGCAAGAACCGATTTACTAAATTTTCAAACTATATTTTCTTATATTGCAGTAATAAAGGCACATTGAAAAGCTGAAATTCAATGAATAACTATAAACTACAAAAGAGAAACAAAAACAATAATTTTACAAACAGATAATACAAGTCACTAGTAAACAAACCAGCAAAGGCAACAGCAATAGTATCAAAAGCTACGAACACACACCAGACCACACCACACCATACCGCCCCTACAGTGAGTGAGTGAGCCTCAGGATCAGGAGGATCATCATCATCACATCTGGATGCACTTCGGAGCTCCTCACCATCACCACGGAATCCCCATGAATAGCATGACAAATTATATTTAAGCGCTAATAAGACAAATCTTTGTATTTTTAAACGAGATCTTACAAAGTTCGTGTATATATGAAACGCAATGAATATTTTAGTTTGTATGTATAAAGTTTTAAATTAGGCCTTCATTCCCTCAATTAAAGATCAAAGTTTTACATTCGACACTCCCTTTATTTCAAAAAAGATTGCTTCCCACAGACATGACACGAAACGACACAAATTCTCATGCCTTGCATTGTAGCCTTATATCGATTGTAGTAACCCATAGTCATAGCCATCAGAATCCGTTCCGTTCCCTTGCCACAGAAACAGCAACACACACACCCAAAAGCACACCCACTAGCTGATACTGTATTCATCTGTTTGCAATGATTATTTTACAATTAATGATAAACACCGATACTGAGTAATCAAATTGTTTGTTTTTGTTCTTGAAGAAATACACAAAAAGTTTTTTACATGAAGAAAAAGAAAAGAAAAAAGAGAAAACTTAAAAGCAAAAAACCCAGTTGTTTTACATATACTTTTACCCACCACCTACAGACGCATCCAACCTACACATCTACAGTTCAACTATCTTTCGTTCCCAAAAAACTTCCTCCTTTGTGCAGAGGAAATAAAGTTTCCAATAAAGGAAACTATTAAAGTTGCAGACACTATTTTTGAAATACCTCTGAAACTAATTATTCTGATCGGTTTAAGTAAGTATGAAACAAGTCCGGTGCGTAATACGAAATACAGAACAGAACTTCAACATCACACAATGTTTTGAGGCAGTCCGAGAATTTAGTTCTCCCAATCTTTTGATGATCGATGATCCCTTGCCTGTGGTGTGATTTGGATTCTGTTCATCAGCGACAACTCGGCTCTTTGAGATCTGATCATTAAATTTGTCCAAAGAATAAATGAGAGAAGTAAAAATCTTCTAAATTATAGACCTTGTATCGAATTCTCAGACCCCGAAATAATTACATGTTTACTGGCTTTATTATTGGAAATTCGCGACCGGTAGTGCCTATAATTAATATCTTATATTTAATGTTAGCCAAAATATGTTCGCTAGTTGTCCTCGTAGATGGTCAAATCCATAATATAGACATTTGATATAAGACAATCTCCCTCCTGCAAAAGAAAACAAAAAGTACCATGCAATATAGTAAATCATGAAGAGAGTCAAGTCAGTTTGGAAAGTATTCAGTACTCACCGCTGGCGTGATGCCCACAAGGGCATCCGCATGGCCATAGAACTCTTCCTTGAGAGATATGACAATCGTCTGCAGATTCGTGGTGTGATCCCTTATGTACGAGGCAACCTTGCCAATATTTGTATTGTCCAAGGCGGCATCGATCTCGTCGAGCACAAAAAACGGCGCTGGTTGATAGCTAGCCAGAGAAGATTAATCAAATTGCAAGTCGGAAGAGATCAATGGATTGCCGCTTAAGGCTTACCTGTGGGTGGAGAAGAGTAGTGCCAAAGCAGCAATGGTTTTTTCACCGCCACTCAAGTTACTCATCGGCTGGAAACGTTTGCCTGGTGCCACGCAATTGTAATTGATGCCATCCAGATAGGGTTCTTCGGGATTATCGGGTCCGATGTAGGCCTGGGCCGCTTCGTTGCGAGCCAGTTTCTTGTAAATCCCATCGATGGCATCGGAGATGTGCTGACAGCATTGCACAAACCGAGAGGAGCGCTCGTTCTTCACCTTTTCGAAGTTTGCCTTGGCCTTTTTGGCCTTTCGTCGGGCATTCTCGAACTCCTCGTTGGTGGATTGAACTTTCTCCGTGACGGCATCGAGCTTCTGCATTGCCTTCATATTTGGTGTCTGTATGCGCTCCAGGACATCCAGCTTACCCTGCAGATCCTTCTGTAGCTGTTCATTGGCCTTTTTGAAGGCGGAATCATCCTTAAGTTTGGTAAATTCGCGGGGCAGCGATCGGTAGTCGACTTCAATACTAAAACAAGCACACACGATTTGAATCAATTTTACCAGAAAATAGGAATGTATCCACTTACAGATTATCCATCGTCATGGACATGGTGCTATTGTCTGCGTCGCTACCGCGCACTGCATCGTCCAGCGAGCCACGCAACAAGGGAACCACAATACAATCGGTCTGTGGTGGGATACAAAATATAATTGAATTGTTTAAATGAATTTGCTTCCATTTTGTCACTCACTTTGGCCTGCAACAGTATATTCTGGCGTTCGTTCTTCTTGGCCTCAATTTTCGACTCTACGGAGGACATTTGGCTGCCAACGTTGTGTATTTCTTTGGCCAAGTTGGCCACGTCTCGACGAGCCTTGGAGATGTCCTCTTCCATATCGTCGACCGCCTGTTTCTTGGACTGTTTATCCTGCTTGAACTTTTCCATCTTGTCCTTGTCCTCATCGATTTCTTTGAGATAGCGCGCCTCTGCCGTCTTGAGGCCCTCCAAGGCATCCTCCTCATCCTGAACGCTTCTCTCCCAACGCTCAACGTTCTCTGTGGACCAAAACATTAGATGGAGTACATGATTTTAAGTCTGAAATACATGCTTCGAGTGTCCTTTTGCTTCTCAAAGTCCAGCTGAGAGTTAATCGCATCGACCTGCTGCTCAAATTCGGCTCGTTTCCGTGCCCTTTCCTGCTGCATGACCAGCTCGCGCTCCTCGTACTGGCGAATATTCTTCACACCCAAGCGGCGGCAGAAGGCGGTAAATACTTTATCCTCCACATTGTTCATGTTCTCCTTGATCTCCTGGATGTGCTCCTCGCGATTCTGCATACGTCGCTCGATTTCACTGATTTTTGGCTACAAAAGAAACGGACACTATAATGCAAAGCAGTTCAAACCCAGAGGACAAGTGGGGCGCATCAACTTACACCAAAATCATCCAGTTGGCTTTGCACTTGGGCCAGTTGATTGTCGTATTGACCAATTGATTTCTTGGATGACTCCAAGTCGACCATACTATACTTGAGGCGGTTTTCCAGGCCCTTGATCTGCGACTCCACCGTCGCCAGCTCGCTCTGTTTGCGTGACTTCTTCACCAGCTCCTTGAGCTCCTCGTTGAGTCGCTCTTTTTGCATCTTAAGCTGTGCCATGTGCTTCTCATCCCAACGCTTTGCCTTGCGCGCCAGATCGTGGCTGCCTCCGGAGATGAGGCCAGACTTTTGATAGAATGTTCCGTCCAAGGCGAGGGCATCGAAGCGCGATCGATCGATCTCGTAGGCCACCTTCATGGCATCCTCGGGCGTCTCACACACCAAAGCATTGCCGGTGGCAAACAGCACGGCGCGTTCGATCTCCTGAGGCTCGAACTTTAGCACATCGAAAACCAGTCGCACGTTGCGCGGCTCGCTGATATTGCGCAGGCGCTCTTTCAGGGGCTTCACTTGTAGGTAATCAAGCGGCAGAAAGGTCTCCACCTCCAGCATTTGTTCTTTCAATATCTGCAAAGGAAAAGGCTGTGAATAAATAGATTTCCATAGGAGGGGGTTCCAATGAATGCAAACCTGAATGCAATGGCGCGCTGTCTTCTCTGAGTCCACAATGATGGCTTCCATGAACTTGCCCAGAACTTTGGTGACGGCCACGTTGTAGCGTTTGTGGGTGGGCTGACACATGTTGATCATGCGATCATAGACCCCCGGCACCTGCTTCTTAAAGAGCTCCACGACCTCTTGTTTCTTCTTGCGCCGCGCATCCTCGTGCTTGTCGCCCTTCGCGTCGCCCAATTGTTCACGCACATTCTCCAGCTCACGTTGCTTTTCGGCAATCTTCTCCTTAGAGCTGCCCACATCGCGGCGCAGTTCGTCCTTGATGCGATTCTGTTCTTCGAGAGCTGCCTGCGAGGATTTGATGTGATCCATTAGCTTGTCTCGTCGCTTGACTGCCTCTTCGCGCTGTAATGTCAGTTTCTTGAAGGACTCCTCGACGGAGGCTCTGCGGTTCGTTTCGCCGTCAAGTGTGTCCTGCTCGGATTTCTGCTCACGATTCACCGAATCCAACTCTGAGCGATACTGTGTGGCTGTGGCCTCGGCCTCCTGCTTCAGCCGGTCGTACTCCTGCACGAGACCCTCCTCCATGTTCACACTCTTGCCGCGGCGCTGCGACTCGTTCTCGATCTCGCCCTCAAAGCGCTTTTTCAACTCTTCGATATCGGCCAATTGCTTCTCCAGCTTTCGGATGTCCTGCTGGTGGGCGTTGTCCGCCTCGCGAGCCGTCTCCAGGGTCTTTTGCAACGAAATCAGTTTCTTCTTACAATGGGAGACCTTCTCCTTGGCCTTGATGTACAGCGGTCGTCGTTTGTTCATTTGAGTTTCGAATTCGCGAATCTCTTGATCTATTTTCGCCAAATCGCGTGTAATTTTTCCAGCGTCTTTCTTCCTCTCGCGCAGCACTTCGTCGGCGGCTTCCTTGCGCTGCTCGACGGCCTTAACTTCTAGTTGCTTCACCTCCATGTCGGCTATATACTTTTGGATATCCTTCTCCACGTGGAACAGACGAAACAGTTGATACTCCACTTGTTTGTCGTTCTGAAAGATACAATATTCATGTCAGACAAGAAGTTTGAGGCTCTTTGGATGCGTACATATTCATTCTGCAGACGTGTATAGCGCTCGGCTTCCATTTTCTCGTGTTTTGCCTCTTTACGCTCGGCTGCTATGCCCTTCTTCTTTTGGTAGGTAAACTGAGTCTCCTCCTCGGCCACTATCATTTCCTGCTTCAAGCGATTGTAGTCATCCTTCAGCAGGCCGGAACTACCGAAAGAAACAACAACAGTTACGGAATAAGAGATACCTGAAAGGACGGTAACTTACCCACTGATCTCCTCAAACAATGCTGTGCGCTCTTTTGGTGTCTTCATGGCAATGTTCTCGACAGCTCCCTGGAAGACCAGAAAGTTCTTTGCCTTCACATTAATCCCAATCTTTTCCAGCTTGTTCAGGTATGTGCTACTTGAAACGCTCTGAAGTTACAATGAGATTAGCCATTATTCATATGGATAAATGCTGAGGGGGTTTCTTTCACTTAAGTACCTCTCCATTGATGCGGTATTCGGAGGAGCCACTGATGACAGCGCGCTGGAAGTCCATATGCTTCTCCTCGTTCAATATAAACTTTGCCGTCACGTAGCAGCTTCGTGCCACTGGCTTGCCAATGGAGGAGCCGTGTATCAGATCGTTCAGACGCTTTACGCGAAGGCTGGAGGTCTTCTCCCCCATCACAAAACTGATGGCGTCCATGAAGTTAGACTTGCCCGAGCCATTGGGTCCAATAACAGCGTTAAACTGCTTCAGAGGACCCACAACAATGTGGCCGCGGTAGGACTTGAAGTTTTCCATCTCAATCGACTCCAGAAACGCAGTCTCGTCATCTGGCTTACGCACCGGCGGCGCTGCCACTCTGTGGGTGACCTCATCGTCCTCGTCGGCCATATTTTCAATTGGCCAATATTAAATCCACAAAAAATAACAAATATAGCGCGAAATTAATGTTTTTTCGCTAGAGATGCGCAAAGTACAGTTCACTGTGTTCGATAGTTCGCTGTGAATGGTAAATATCGCTACGCCCGTTATGGTCGTATTCCACTATACTTTGATTGAAGGGCAAATATGTGAATTATTTGAATAAATCATTATTATTTATTAGGGGAAACACATGCTTTGAATTTGCGGTATACGAATCAATTGTGCCCGTCTTCAAACCATTAAAATACTGTTTTCATACTATACCGGTATTTAGAGTAGTGGAATACGACCAAATGCGTATTTTTGTGATTGGTATTTTGAAGTCATCGATGTCAGCTGCGTTTGTTCCCGTTCAACCAGAGAGTCCATTAACGGTATATTATATAATATTATTTATATTTTTACGTCGAAATTGAATTTAGGGTATATTTACGGTACATCGGTAAAATCATATTAGCTCTGCTTTTTACTCCACTGTCGGCACTGTAAATTACACCGTGTTCAAACAGAGTGCAGAGAATCCTCAAAAAATACTCTGTCAGAACCGAAAGAAGCTAGCGACACTGGAGAGATCTCCGGCATCATCAACACTCCATCAAAATCGCCGCTCAGTTCTATAACCAATTTGGAGACCAAGAACCCTCGATTCATACTCAAATCATTTTCACCCAAAAGTGAAGATCTACGAAGGCTCCTTCAATGATTGGCAGAAGCATGAGCAGCAATAAGCTCTTAACAATTAACAACAAATCTCTGTTTTCATAGGGAATAAATCAACAATTTATTAAACCAAATTCACTAAACACTAAAATAATTTATATTAATATTTGGCTGAGATTGAACTAATACTGAGTTATGTGTAGATTATGACTAGATTTAGTCGACCTCCTCGACTGTGGGTCCATTGTAGCCACCGTTGGCGAAGCCTCCGGCTTGCTGGCCGCAGTTGGGCGCCTGCGTTCCATCTCCGGTACCTCCCTGCTGATGCATCTTCGTCATGATGGGGCTGCAGAACTGGGTGAGATCCTTCAGCTTGTACTCGTACTCCTCCTTGTCGGCGGTTGTGTTGCCATCGAGCCACTTGATCGTCTCGCTGCACTTCTCGAGCACACTGCTCTTGTCCGACTGGCTGATCCTGTCGCCCCCATTGTCGGCGGCCTCCTTCACGCCGAACACGTAGCTCTCCAGCTGGTTGCGGGCAGCAATCCTTTGGCGGTGCTTCTCGTCCTCCTCGGCGTACTGCTCGGCCTCGCTGAGCATGCGATCGATGTCGGCCTGCGAAAGGCGACCCTTGTCGTTCTTGATGGTGATGTTCTTGGCATTGCCAGTGCCCATTTCTTTGGCCGTGACGTTGAGAATGCCGTTGGCGTCCAGGTCGAAGGTGACCTCAATTTTGGGGACGCCGCGGGGTGCCGGAGGGATGGCCGTGAGGTTGAAGGTTCCCAGCACATTGTTGTCCTTCGTCAAGGCACGCTCGCCCTCAAACACCTGCACAGTTACGGCGGGCTGGTTGTCTGCGTAGGTGGTGAAGGTCTGTGATTGCTTGCACGGGATGCGGCTGTTGCGCTCGATCAGCTTGGTCATCACTCCGCCAGCGGTCTCGATGCCGAGGGAGAGCGGCGACACGTCCACGAGCAGCACGTCCTTGATCTGGCTGCTCTGGTCGCCGGACAGGATGGCAGCCTGAATGGCGGCTCCGTAGGCCACAGCCTCGTCTGGGTTGATGGACAGGTTGAGGCTCTTGCCATTGAAGAAGCTCTGCAGAAGGTTCTGCACCTTGGGAATGCGTGTTGATCCGCCCACCAGGACGATGTCGTCAATCTTGCTCTTGTCCATCTTGGCGTCGTTCAGGGCCTTCTCCACGGGCTGCAGGGTGTTCCGGAAGAGGTCTCCGCATAGCTCCTCGAAGCGGGCACGACTGACCTTTGTGTAGAAGTCGTGTCCCTCGAACAGGGCATCCACTTCGATGGTTGCCTCAGTGCTGGAAGACAGCGTTCGCTTGGCCCGCTCAGCTGCGGTGCGGAGACGGCGCAGGGCACGAGGATTGGAGCGCAAGTCCTTCTTGAACTTTCGCTTGAACTCCTCTGCCAGGTGGTTCACCAGTCTGTTGTCAAAGTCCTCGCCACCCAAGTGAGTGTCTCCGGCAGTGGCGCGCACCTCGAACAGCGATCCTTCGTCGATGGTCAGAATAGAGACATCAAAGGTGCCGCCACCCAGATCGAAGATCAGCACATTGCGCTCCCCCTTGAGATTCTTGTCCAGGCCATAAGCCAGAGCTGCTGCCGTCGGCTCGTTGATGATGCGCAACACGTTGAGGCCGGCGATGGCTCCGGCATCTTTGGTGGCCTGACGCTGGGAGTCGTTAAAGTACGCTGGCACTGTGATAACTGCGTCGCGCACTGAGGTGCCCAGGTACGCCTCGGCCGTCTCCTTCATCTTGACGAGCACCATCGAGCTGATTTCCTCCGGGGCAAAGCGCTTCACTTCGCCCTTGAACTCGACACTCATCTTTGGCTTGCCGCAGTCGTTGACCACCTTGAAGGGCCAGTGCTTCATGTCATCCTGTATCTTCGAGTCGTCGAACTTGCGCCCAATCAGGCGCTTGGCGTCGAACACACTGTTCTTCGGATTCATCGCCACCTGGTTCTTGGCGGCGTCTCCGATGAGGCGCTCCGAATCGGTGAATGCCACATAACTGGGCGTTGTGCGGTTGCCCTGATCGTTGGCGATTATTTCCACCTTTCCGTGCTGGAAGACACCGACGCACGAGTACGTGGTGCCCAAGTCAATGCCAATGGCTGGCATTTTCTGTGTGTGTGTGTGTGTGTGTGTGGCTTCTTCTCTATTTCTTTAACAATTTATTGTTGCCGGGCTGCTTCTGCAATCCCTTGTTTGCGATTTTTATTCTGTTGAATTTTAGTTGTATGTCAATACTTTTATCTAATTTCTGATTTCACTTTTACTTGTTGTGTAGAGTTTTCGGTTGTAACCGTCACTTTCGCTTGCTTTGCTTGTTGTGTTTTGGCTTGCTTGAACTGAAATGTGCAGGGGTAGCAAACGGCACTGCTATTTATACTCCCGGCCAGTTTGAGATTCCCTTGCCAGAAGAGTGGAGAACGTTCGCGATGATTCTCAAACTTTCGCGAGAGTGCGAGTGAGATAACCGTAGTGTCGAAAAAGGGGAAGGTTGTGACAAACGTTCGCTATGCTACGAGAGAGTACGAGAGAGATAACAAGAGAATGTGTAAGGGGAAATGATGTGAACTGTGGGGTGTGGAAAATTCAAGAATAATTAAGGGGAAGCGATGCATTATCGTAGGTCAGCGCTGCCACTTATCTATTAATTCAGTCTATTTTTAACAATTGTTGGCTTATTTATAGATTCTTTCACCAATATTTGTGTACGTGCAGAACTGGTCATATTCTAAAATTGTTCATTCAGCTTATTGACGTCTAAATAATATTTTTTATAAGCTCTTTTTAGCAGGTGGTACCTATTTGTTATTATAAAATATTGTATATGTTGGCTTCTCTCATTCTGAGGGCGGAAAGTGTTGCCACCTTCTTTCCCATGAGATCCACAGGGAGGAGGTCCAGCACAGTATCCAGGGCTTCCCCTGGAGTAGTGCGTAGCCCGCCAGTTATGCATAGCTCTGCCATGCGTTGAACTCTGCTGAGTTTATTGAGGCATGTCCTTCTGTCCAAGGCTGGCCACCATACCACCACTCCATAGAGCATGATTGGTCGTATGATAGCGGTGTAGAGCCACCGAACTATATAGGGGGTCATTCCCCATTTTAGTCCGATGGCTTTCCTGCAAGTATAGAGGGCCACTGTGGCCTTCTTTACTCTATCCTCTATGCTCAATTTCCAATCGAGCTTTCTATCGAGGATTAGGCCAAGATACTTGGCGTTGTTGCTGAAGACTAGCGTTTCCCCACATAGTCTTGGGGGAATCAGTACCGGAACTTTGTACTTCCTAGTGAAAAGCACCAGTTCCGTTTTAGACGGGTTGACGCCTAACCCGCATTTGTCTGCCCATTTCGACATTTTCGTGAGAGTACTTGTCATGCACTCCGGAGCATTCCGGAGAATGCTATGGCAACATCGTCCGCGTACGCCACCACACGGCAGCCACCCCCCTCTATCTCCCGCAGCAGTGTGTTCACTGCCACGTTCCATAGGAGGGGCGAGAGGACTCCGCCCTGCGGTGTGCCTCTGCTGACAAATCTGGTACACGTTGACGTCCCCAGTGATGCCTCAACCGTCCTGCATTGTAGCATCTGATCGATCAGGCTCACCGTCCTGGAGTCAACGCCCAGATCCGTCAGTGCGCCCGTGATGGCGGTCGGAAGGATGTTGTTAAAGGCGCCTTCTATGTCGAGGAAGGCTACTAGGGTGTACTCCTTAAAATTAAGGGACGCTTCGATGATCGATGTGATCGAGTGTAGGGCCGTTTCGGTGGATCTTCCCTTCCGATAGGCATGCTGGGAGTCTGAGATCAGACTGGACGGAATGCACGCCGTTAGATGCAGCCCCAGGAGCCGCTCCATCGCCTTTAGAAGAAAAGACGATAGACTTATGGGTCTGAAATCTTTTGGGGCAGTGTGCGAGGGCTTGCCTGCCTTGGGTATGAATACGACTTTGGTCTGAAGCCAGGTGTCAGGAATGCACCCGTGGGAGAAGATTCCCTCGTAAATTATTTTGAGCCAGTTAATGGCTTTATGTCCCGCGTGAATCAGTTGGGCAGGGAAAATGCCGTCTGGCCCCGCGGACTTGTAGGGTTTAAAGCTTCTGATCGCCCAGGAAATGTTCTCCTGGCTTAGCAGTCTCAGGATGGCATTTGAGGCGACAGAAGGAGGCGCGAGGTAGTTGGGTCTGTTTTCATCGCAGCCAGGGAAGTGGGTATTTAGGAGAAGATTTAGCGACTCCTCGCTGGACGTAGTCCACGACTGGTCGGTGGTCTTCAAGTAGCCCAGGGTGGGTGTTGTCTTCGAGAGAACTCTGCGCAAGCGTGAGGCTTCTGAGTTACTCTCGATTTCGCTGCAGAACTTACGCCAGGAGGCGCGTTTGGCTTTTCTAAGTTCTTTGTTGTAGGTTGACAGACTGGCCTTGTATTCGGCCCAGTTTTGCTCAACGTTTTCAGCCTTAGCTTTATTGAAGAGTCTCCGGGAGGCTTTCCGGAATTCACCCAGTTTCGGATTCCACCATTCAGGTTTCTTCAGGCCTCTGTTCTTGCCAGAGGGGCATGCTTTGTCGAGCGCCTTATTGCAGGCGTCGGTAAAGATCTTAAGAAGACGTGGCCTCCGTGGAGAAATCCTCCTCAGATGGGGGCTCAGGGAGAACACGACAGAGGTAATCAGAGTACCGAGTCCAGTTTGTCCGCCTGATGTTCCGGAATCGGACTGGCTTCGGTACTGAGAAGGAGAAGACAGTTTCCACGTACCTGTGGTCCGAGAAGGAGTGCTCTTCCAGGACCCTCCAGGATACAATGTTACGCTGTATCTCATGAGAGGCAAGCGTGAGGTCCAGGACCTCCTTGCGGTTTTTAATGATAAAGGTGGGATCACTACCCCGGTTTAATAAGACCATCTGAGTGGTCAGTAAGTAACTGAAAAGGTACTCACCCCTTTCGTTTGTGTCAGTGCTTCCCCACTGACAGTGATGTGCATTGGCATCGCACCCCACAATTAGGCCGATGTCCTTGGCCGAGCAAGGGTCTGGCTCGACCTCCGCTTGCCTGCCCTTGCGATCGGACTTGTAAGTGGATATGGTGACCTTCTTGTAGCCATAATCCACTACACCGTCCGACTTTGCGAGGAGATCAATGGATTCCTCATTTAGGACGAGGATAATCTGGCGCCTCTGCCCTTGGATATCCTCCACCTTTGCCACCTTCCAATCGGCTGTAGGAAGGTGGGGGTTGCAGACCTGCAGTAACCTGAGGATCTTCTCAGGCTTAGCCGAGACCCACGCTCTGGCTCTCGGGCGACTAGGGACATCTTCCCACTTCACGGCCTCCAGTTTCGCCCCTGGATAGACCTCTTTTAGGGCCGCCACCGCCTTCATGTAGAGGGCCGCAGAGCGAGCGTCTTGGCAGGCGATGGCTTTCACCTTGCCTTGATGCCACCCTGCGTCCTCACACTTTGGCGGTGGTCCGCCGTTCTCCTCCAGTTCCAGTAGGAACCGGTCCTGGAGCTCGTTCTCCACCAGGTGCCACTTATCGCGAGGGACATGGCCGTCCTCGGCGCCCCTGTCCAGGACAAGAGCTAGAGCAACGACATTTTATATCCGGACTTCTGTGATATGTCACTGTTACAAGTATATTTGCCTCGCCCACTTCCGCCCCCACAAAGGGCGAAAATCTGTGGCAACCACAATACTGAAGGTACGAGAATATTCAAAACGCACAATCATAGAGAATGACCGTACATATCTATGAGATTGCTAAATCTGGATCAGATCGGATCATTTTTATAGCCAAAAGGAACAAATTATTTTGCAGTGGCTACGCAGCGCCCGACGACATGTTCAGACATTGTCGCTCAATGTAACCATACTGACTATGTATCGCAGCAACTCACAACGTTACCCCTCGTTTTGTTTTATGGCCATGTTTCCCTTTGTCCTCACTTTTACTCTAACATATTGAACTATCTAAAAAAATCGCAGAAAATGTGCTCAATATCGGTTAACGGTTTTGATGATAAATTAGCCTAATTTTTAAAAGTAGACTGGTGCGGCTGTTTAATATATGCCAGGCAGCACTGACCTACGATAATGCATCGCTTCCCCTTTATTATTCTTGAATTTTCCATACCCTACAGTTCACATCATTTCCCCTTACACATGCTCTTGTTATCTCTCTCGCACTCTCTCGTAGCATAGCGAACGTTTTTCACTTTTCACAACCTTCCCCTTTTTCGACACTACGGTTATCTCACTCGCACTCTTGCGAAAGTTTGAGAATCATCGCGAACGTTCTCCACTCTTCTGGCAAGGGAATCTCAAACTGGCCGGGAGTATAAATAGCAGTGCCGTTTGCTACCCCTGCACATTTCAATTCAAGCAAGCCAAAACACAACAAGCAAAGCAAGCGAAAGTGACGGTTACAACCGAAAACTCTACACAACAAGTAAAAGTGAAATCAGAAATTAGATAAAAGTATTGACATACAACTAAAATTCAACAGAATAAAAATCGCAAACAAGGGATTGCAGAAGCAGCCCGGCAACAATAAATTGTTAAAGAAATAGAGAAGAAGCCACACACACACACACACACACACAGAAAATGCCAGCCATTGGCATTGACTTGGGCACCACGTACTCGTGCGTCGGTGTCTTCCAGCACGGAAAGGTGGAAATAATCGCCAACGATCAGGGCAACCGCACAACGCCCAGTTATGTGGCATTCACCGATTCGGAGCGCCTCATCGGAGACGCCGCCAAGAACCAGGTGGCGATGAATCCGAAGAACAGTGTGTTCGACGCCAAGCGCCTGATTGGGCGCAAGTTCGACGACTCGAAGATCCAGGATGACATGAAGCACTGGCCCTTCAAGGTGGTCAACGACTGCGGCAAGCCAAAGATGAGTGTCGAGTTCAAGGGCGAGGTGAAGCGCTTTGCCCCGGAGGAAATCAGCTCGATGGTGCTCGTCAAGATGAAGGAGACGGCCGAAGCGTACCTGGGCACCTCAGTGCGCGACGCAGTTATCACAGTGCCAGCGTACTTTCACGACTCCCAGCGTCAGGCCACCAAAGATGCCGGAGCCATCGCCGGCCTCAACGTGTTGCGCATCATCAACGAGCCGACGGCAGCAGCTCTGGCTTATGGCCTGGACAAGAATCTCAAGGGGGAGCGCAATGTGCTGATCTTCGATCTGGGTGGCGGCACCTTTGATGTCTCTATTCTGACCATCGACGAAGGATCGCTGTTCGAGGTGCGCGCCACTGCCGGAGACACTCACTTGGGTGGCGAGGACTTTGACAACAGACTGGTGAACCACCTGGCAGAGGAGTTCAAGCGAAAGTTCAAGAAGGACTTGCGCTCCAATCCTCGTGCCCTGCGCCGTCTCCGCACCGCAGCTGAGCGGGCCAAGCGAACGCTGTCTTCCAGCACTGAGGCAACCATCGAAGTGGATGCCCTGTTCGAGGGACACGACTTCTACACAAAGGTCAGTCGTGCCCGCTTCGAGGAGCTATGCGGAGACCTCTTCCGGAACACCCTGCAGCCCGTGGAGAAGGCCCTGAACGACGCCAAGATGGACAAGAGCAAGATTGACGACATCGTCCTGGTGGGCGGATCAACACGCATTCCCAAGGTGCAGAACCTTCTGCAGAGCTTCTTCAATGGCAAGAGCCTCAACCTGTCCATCAACCCAGACGAGGCTGTGGCCTACGGAGCCGCCATTCAGGCTGCCATCCTGTCCGGCGACCAGAGCAGCCAGATCAAGGACGTGCTGCTCGTGGACGTGTCGCCGCTCTCCCTCGGCATCGAGACCGCTGGCGGAGTGATGACCAAGCTGATCGAGCGCAACAGCCGCATCCCGTGCAAGCAATCACAGACCTTCACCACCTACGCAGACAACCAGCCCGCCGTAACTGTGCAGGTGTTTGAGGGCGAGCGTGCCTTGACGAAGGACAACAATGTGCTGGGAACCTTCAACCTCACGGCCATCCCTCCGGCACCCCGCGGCGTCCCCAAAATTGAGGTCACCTTCGACCTGGACGCCAACGGCATTCTCAACGTCACGGCCAAAGAAATGGGCACTGGCAATGCCAAGAACATCACCATCAAGAACGACAAGGGTCGCCTTTCGCAGGCCGACATCGATCGCATGCTCAGCGAGGCCGAGCAGTACGCCGAGGAGGACGAGAAGCACCGCCAAAGGATTGCTGCCCGCAACCAGCTGGAGAGCTACGTGTTCGGCGTGAAGGAGGCCGCCGACAATGGGGGCGACAGGATCAGCCAGTCGGACAAGAGCAGTGTGCTCGAGAAGTGCAGCGAGACCATCAAGTGGCTCGATGGCAACACAACCGCCGACAAGGAGGAGTACGAGTACAAGCTTAAGGATCTCACCCAGTTCTGCAGCCCCATCATGACGAAGATGCATCAGCAGGGAGGTACCGGAGATGGAACGCAGGCGCCCAACTGCGGCCAGCAAGCCGGAGGCTTCGCCAACGGTGGCTACTATGGACCCACAGTCGACGAGGTCGACTAAACTCAAATAGAATATAAAGTTCCTTTAATTTACATAGATCTCACAACCAAAAATCTTTAGAATATGAATTTAATTCAATAAAATAGAGTATTATTTAAATTGAAATTGTATTGCATTTGTTATTCGTTTTTCTATTTTGGCAATCCTTCCCGCTTGGCCCAATCCGTCCAGGATCCTTCGTAGTTTTTCAGATTCTTGAAGCCAAGGGCGGCGGCTGCTTCGGCAGCCTTCAGGCTTCGCTTGCCAATCATACAGTGGAATATGATCTCTGTGTTGGCTTGTGGCTTCTCGCGACCATATTTTGACTTGAAGACTTCATTGCTGGCAGACAGCTCTTGGCTGACAATGCCCAAGGGTATGTTGATGCTGGAGGGGATTTGGCCAGTCTTCGTAAGCTCATCTGGTTCCCTTACGTCTATGAGAAGCTTCTGTGGTTCCCGGGGCAGCTTCTTGACCACATCGTATTCCACAATTCCAATTGTCGGGACGCTGCTGCTGCTGAAGAATCGTTGTGATCCGACTGGGGTGCATTTTGGAGGCAAATGTAGAGTAGTTTGAAGGGACAAATTGCTCCTTGCTCCTCTCAGAGCCACCAGGCAATGTCTCAGCATTATTTTTAGCTATTCAACAGTCTTACTCGGCAAAAAACAACAATTATTACGTAAAAGCACCAACACAACAAATTCAAGCCGGCAATCAGCTGTTCGTGACACAGGGTTGCAATCGATTGCTCACACTTCATTTGGCGCATAAATTTGAAAAAATGTTTGCTTTGATGAAAGGTTTTTGGTCTGACGTAATTGTTTCATTCCAGATCCCGAACTGTTGCCGGGTCCGGGTGCCATCACTCGCGAACTACGTGTATCAAGTTTCTCTCGGGCACAATCAAATTCTCATCGTGTGATAAGTTCAACGAACAAGCGCTTTTGCTTGGAATCGGCTGGTTGATTGATTCAATTAGATGAATATGCGATCCCGGATTCAATATACAAGCAGAAAAGAACGTATGTACAGAACAGAACATACTATGTATATATGCATGTATGTACATATGTCTGGTAGTAAATTAATTCTGCTGTGCGACAGTATTATGTCTGAGAAGAAAGTTCAGGTTCGTAGAGATAGGGTGATGTGATTCGCGATGATGGGTGGAACGATGTATGTATGTTTGTAGTATAACATCCGGGAAATTAATAGAGATCGGCTTGCCATATACCGATAAGCATACCAGACGAACACTTTTTCTTTTGGGTTCAACGACTGAGAAAGTTTCACCCGTTTTCTGTTATCAAATAAGAAAAAGATAAGGAAAGATAGCAACCAGCTCCCACCTCAACAATTATATGTTTTGCACTGATATAAGCCGGCGCGTGCCATGCGGGTTGAACCGGAAACAGACATGGACATGGACACACGGGCTGTTTATTGTATTCAAACGATATTTCGACATTTATTGTATAAAATATTTACTTACGACTCTAGAAATGGCAACAATACACACACATAGCTTAGCAGGATGTTCACAAAAAATACGTTAGGAGAGCTCCAGTAATACAAAATGTGATTATTAGATTGGACTTTTCAATCTATCAACTTGCTAGAGACAGGCATTGCTTTGAACTGATTCTTGGATAGGCATCACAATAGGCTTCCTTCGGGAGATGAACATGGAACAAGGACCTTCATCATTTACGCTCCACAATGTGCCCTAGGGACTCTCCCACGTGGATCTTCTGTCCGGCCACAATGTCAAACTTGAAATTCTTTGGCGCCTCAAAGAGTAGGACAATGGTGCTGCCCATGTTGAACTGCCCGATCAGATCACCCTTGCCCAGCTCCTTTGGCTTCTGCTCCGCGTCCAGGGCCACTTCGTCGTACTCGTAGGTGCTGGGTGGATGCTTACCTACATTGAGACCCGTCCAGCGATTGGTTTTCAGTTCAGCATCCATGTAGATCTCCACGGAGCCCACATTGGTGGCCCCCACTGCAGTGTAGCTGAAAAAGCCGTGCTTCCACTGTCCCATATAGAGGACGCGCTCGTTCAGGCAGAACAGACCCGGCAGCCAGCCGGCCACCTTGGGGCTCACGGAGAGCAGTTCTCCGGAGAAGTGACGACGCACCGTCGGCTGCCAGGCGGTTGGTGAGTGGAATCGATGGTAGTCTCCAGGAGCCAAGTAGATAACGCACTGATATAGTTCGGTGGTTCCATCGCGCTGACGTTTCAGGGCCTGCGCGTAGCTGACACCGGTCTTGGCCTCCTCCAGCGTCTGCAAGGGCCCCAGGAAGTCCTCGATGCTGTAGTTCACGCCCTTCACCTGCTCGATGAGCGAGTCAGAGGCGCTACCAAAGTGCAGAACCTTTCCATCGGCAGGTGAGACGAGCGGAGCATTGGCATCGATGGTGCGGGCGCCCTCCTTCAGGGGACGCGTGAAGAACTCTGCGAGGCTGTTGTAGTGCTCGTACTCCGGATACTGGGCCTCGCTCAGATTGACATTAAATGCACTCGAGTACCAGCCATAGACGTATGGTCGCAGTGTCGTTGGCATGTAGCAGGCGGCCAGCCAGCCCCAGCAGCGGCTGATGATCCGCAACGGAAGCGAGCAGTACACGCGCGACTGGAACTCCGAGGCGGTGCGTGGCGAGCCGTCACGTTCGCAGCGTTTCTTATGAAACTGCCATTCGATGGCCCCGAACACGCATATGCCCATAGGGGCCCAGCGCAGGAGGAAGCCGGTCCACCGGGAGAGCACATTGCGACGCACTTGGGCAAGGTTCTGGTTATGGTTCAGCTGCTGTTTGTGCGGTTGCGGTTGCTGTTGGGTCTGCGGCTTGAGGCGGTGCAGCGGTGCATTCCCTGACGAGGAATTCGAGGAGAAGTGACGTAAATGCCGCACCACAGGCCAGCTTCCAATTTGTTGCTGCGTAGGTTTGGCGGCTTGTAGTTGTAGTTGCTGCGGCTGGTGTGGCTGGACCACTTTTCTTAGGTTGCCGGCCTTCAGCAGGACGCGACCGCGAGGTACAAAGTAGGAAACCATATTATTTGTAGTTGTACTTGTATTTGTAGCTGTAGTTGTTCTTGTGGCGACACAGCCACCGGCCACCGAACTGATGATTACGTATTCTTAGATATGAAAATGGCACGATGTGTAGCGCGCGTCTGTTTTGGAGGTTTAATCTGTTCGCTTTTTGGAGCACGAATGGACCAACAATGGTCTATTAATAGTTATAAAACATGCGCATACAATCCAGACCTAAGTCAAAAACAATACCGGGCCGGGGGATAACGAGAATATAATGCAGTAATGAATTTGCCAATCAAGTAGATGTGGGGTCCGTGTGTGGGTCTTCAGTACCGTACCGTGGGGCTGTTGTGGGCGAAATGAAATGAAACTTTTCCACCGCGGAAGAGACGCCAATGTGACTGCGCCTCATGTGCTTTTTCTCACCAAAACAAACGGAATTGAACGCCTCTCCGCGCTCCGTTCGGATCCGCTCTGCCTCTTATCACAAAAAACCACAATGGTGGTCAAGGCTGCCTTCTGTGTGCGTGAGTGTGAGAGGGGGGGGGCTGGCTGGGGCCTTGCTTTGGCTTCGAGCCGAGTCAGTCTCTTTTGTGCGGAGCCGCTCTTGGTCAATGTTTTTGTTTTAAAACTGGTTTTATTCTTATTTTTATGCGCCTTCCGTCGCCCGTCAATTGTTTTTGTTTTCCGAACTGCGCCTTAATTTTGCGCTCAATTTGAAGACAGATGGCAACGCCGGCAGCAGCTGCAAACAGCTGATTAATTATTTGTGTTTTTCTCACAAAATAATACAAAAATATTATATGCAGAAATCGGCTAAAGGGGAACTGAAATAAACGCAACCATGAGCGAGGCGGAGAAACAGGCCGTGTCCTTCGCCTGCCAGCGCTGTCTCCAGCCCATAGTGCTGGACGAGCAACTGGAGAAGATTAGCGTCCATGCCATGGCTGAACTCTCGCGTAGGAGAAGGTATACTACTCGCAGGAACCTGTATAATCATGTCTTGCTTTTGCAGTGCCCATCTACAGGGACAATGGCAACACGCTGGACACACAGGATGCCAGCAGCTTTGACCACTTTGTGCCGCCGTACAGGCTGACAGACTCCATCAATGGAACTGGCTTCATGCTCGTTTCGGATGGCCGTGATAACAAGAAGATGAGTGCTGCCTTCAATCTGAAGGCAGAGCTGTTCGACTGCTTGTCCTCCAACTCGGAGATAGACCATCCCCTGTGCGAGGAGTGTGCCGACTCCATGCTGGAGATCATGGATCGAGAGCTGCGCATAGCCGAAGACGAGTGGGATGTGTACAAAACATATCTGGATGAGCTAGAGCAGCAGCGGCAGGCCCCCAATGTGGATGCCCTGGACAAGGAGCTGGACGAACTGAAGAAGAGTGAACAGCAGCTGCTGTCGGAGCTGGGTAAGCTAAAGGAGGATGAACAATCACTGAACGCTGCCATAGCGCAAGAGGAGTTGGAGAAGGAGAAGCTGCACGAGCAGGAGGAGAGCTACTGGCGCGAGTACACCAAACACCGGCGTGAGCTGATGCTCACCGAGGACGACAAACGGAGCCTGGAGAGCCAGATCAGCTACTCGAAGCAGCAGCTGGACAAGCTGCGCGACACGAACATCTTCAACATCACCTTTCACATCTGGCATGCCGGGCACTTTGGCACCATCAACAACTTCCGCCTCGGCCGCCTGCCCTCCGTTTCCGTCGACTGGTCGGAGATAAATGCCGCCTGGGGGCAGACGGTGCTGCTCCTCTCCGCTCTGGCCCGCAAGATTGGCCTCACCTTTGAGCGGTATCGCGTTGTTCCGTTCGGCAATCACTCGTATGTGGAGGTGCTGGGCGAGAATCGCGAACTGCCGCTCTACGGAAGCGGGGGATTCAAGTTCTTTTGGGATACCAAATTCGATGCGGCCATGGTGGCCTTTCTTGACTGCCTTACCCAGTTCCAGAAGGAGGTGGAGAAACGCGACACCGAATTCCTGCTGCCCTACAAAATGGAAAAGGGCAAAATCATTGACCCATCTACTGGGAATTCCTACTCAATAAAGTAAGTCCAAGGCAGGGGATTACTATGTTCTATGTTCCATACTGATTTCATTCGCTTGCTTCCAGGATACAGTTCAACTCGGAGGAACAGTGGACGAAGGCCTTAAAGTTCATGCTTACGAACCTGAAATGGGGTCTCGCCTGGGTCTCCTCGCAATTTGTGTCGCAATGATGTTTTGTCGTTTGTCCTTTATTCATCGTTTATTTATGCTATTATTCTTCTTAGTGCTTAATATTAAACCTAAATCATTCAACTTTTAATGGCTATTTTCTTCTTTGTCTCTGGCTGCTCCTCTTCGCTGTCATCTGAGTCGTCCGTGTCGGAGCCCGAGATGTCATCACCAATCCAGAGGGCTCCCTTTTTCTTCTTTGCCTTTGTCTTATCGTCGCCTGAGGTTTTGGTTTTCCTCTTGATGCCACTGACGGATGGCTGTTCCGTGGCTGATGATGCTGCCGCTGCACGCTTCTCCTTGATTTCCTCGGCCTGCTTGAGGCCCTCCTCGAAGGCGTCACTCACCTTATCCGCCAGATTGGCCCTGGCCTCCTCGTACTTTTCGTCTTTGAAGTCGTGCTTGGGCACTGCCAGAAGTTTCTCAATCTTGCGCTTCTTCCGCTCCTCCCGCTCGCGCTCCCGCTCCGCCTGCTTGCCGAGCCAGGCCCGGACGCGCTTTTCCTCGTTGATGTCGCGCAGGCGACGTCCACTCAGATCGCGACATGCCTCACGGTTCGTGGTCTTTTCGATCTGGGCCCCAATCGCACGCAGCATGGAGCCGAAACCACCCTTGCCGCCCACCTGGCGGAGGATGCAGTGGATGCTCTCATTCTGATGGCTCGAGTCGCCAGTCAAACGTTTGCCATTGCTCACGAGGTAGTAATCGTCGCGTCGCAAGTGCTGTAAAATAGAAAATGTTTATTGCAATTACTTGTACACGTGAATTTTACAATGTATGTGAATACTCACTGTGTCCTCTTCGATTTTCGTGCATATATCATTAAAGTTAATTTCATTGTCGAAAACAATTAACTCTTTATTGTTTAACAGAATATTAATCACCATTTCTCTTCCTTTCGCCTTTCCCTTTTGGTTGTGTTGTACTTTTGCGCTTCCCTTTTGTGCTGCTGCATCTATATGCCAGAGAGTGTGTTAGAAAGAGAAAGCGTTTATCGGTGCAAATAGAGTTGCCACTTTTTCGGATTTATTTTTAAACTGACTTAAATGTGCTTAAACCTACTTGATTTCAATTGAAAAACAACTAATAAATCGAGCTATCTTTTAATCTGTGGTTATTCGACAAATAAATACAGATTTCTGACAGTTTTCAATCAATTTATGACCTTGCCGCCATTGCGTTTTTCGTTTTCAACGATCTGGCATCACGCTCTCTCACACACAAAGTGCTCATTAATTAGTTCGCATTTTTAGACGACGAAGGTAAAATTTTAGCGACGCGTTTATCGTACAATTTAATCAGTTTAACATAGCGAAAGTTGTGAAAAATTAATAAAAACCGGTAGCGGCTAATATTGTCTGATGTGTGTTGAGTGTTTAAATAGCGCAGGGCTAGTAAAATGCGGTAAATTTACAACCGCAGCCACGTCACAGAGAGCATATAAAAATATGAGAGAGCGGATTTTGAAAACGAATCCCAAATTCTAGGCAGCGTCGAACAATGGGTAGGACAGGCCAGCGGTGGCGGCGGCGGCAGTGGCGGTGGTGGTGGTAGTTGTGTTAATGTTAATCCTAGCTTTCGGCATCGTCGAAGGGAAGGGGAACGGGAACGCTAGCATAAAAGATGGCAGCACGGAATTGAACAAGATATGTACATTGCATGCGTGTGTGTGTGTGTGCATACACACATAAGTATAGATGGAAGCGGAAAGCAGAAAAAGCAAAGAAAAATCCCCATATTCGAGCTGCACATTGGTATTAGTTTAAATGTTCAATAACCAAAACTGAAAAAACGAAGAAAAGTGGCAACTCATGTGAGCAAAAGGCAAACAAGAAGGCCAGCGCAAGACGCCTTTTTGTGTGTGTGTGGTGTGCGAAAAACGACGAAACGAGGAAAATAAGCGTATAAAAATGAGCAACAAAAACCCACCCGCCGCCGCCGTTCCGTTCCGCTCCCTACATCTGCAAGGGGCTGTGACTTTGACTGACATTTTCTAGCGGCGCCTGAAGAAATCAAATCAAAATCAAGTTTAGTGCCATGCAAATTCAAATTTTATTTCGATTTCGACTTGATTCGACCGAAAGAAATTAAGCTCGAAATCTATTTCGGCAATGCTGCCGAACTGCCGCCGCTGCCCTGGCCGGTTTCGGTTTCGCAAATTTCCCTCCTCTTTCTCCATGTTTTCCATTATGTATTTTGTTATCGACGGTAATTCATCCTCTCCTCTAGTTTTCATTTTGTCTTCGCCCTCTTTCGTGTCTCGGTGTGCGTGTGCGCCAGTGTGCTACATTGCGTTTGCTCCCGGAAAAAGTTTACTTCCCGATACCGCTCACGAAATGGTGTATATTATTTTTTTGTATATTAAATATAAAATAGATTGTTCGCCGTGGACTGCAATTTTATGACCGAACGATTGACATTTGCTTTGTTAAATTGCGATGAAACGGATCTTGGGCCCGTCCCTCTCTCTCTTTAGTTATTTCTGTGCGTGTGTGTGTGTGAGTTTTGAGAGAGGGTGCGCACGTGTGTGCGTGCCCCTGCACTGCTTTGCCGCCAGGCCAGCAGCAGCAGCTAGTCGGCTCTTTGTTCCCTACAGCCTACAGAGAGACAGAGAAGACCGATAGACAGACAGACGGACGAACGGACGGAGCGAGCGAGCGAGCGGGCGACCACTTATCCATATCATTTGCCTACCTAATTCCAAATGAAATGTAACATTTGCCGATCATGTGCTATGTCCACCGGACTGTAGACCTTGTCCTATATACCTATAACTTATATGTACATCATAAATATAACTAACCGAAAACTATGTACTTTCTTCTCCCATCTCTTTTTTGTTCTTCCTTGCAGCAGCGATTCCAGTGTTCAGCTTCGAAACCCAACAGAAACACTCTTAACCTGCGAGAACTTTCATAGCAAACTAATTTTTGTACCAGAAACCCCCTGATACGATCCCGAAAACCCGAACTCCTACCACAACAGCAGCGTCAGCGGCATTGAACAAAGAAAAATTAAGTTAATTTTCTACACTAACATAAATAGTATTCATATACATTTATACAATTCGTGTATATTGAAGGGAAAACAACCAGAACAACAACAAAAATTTATTATGCCAATCCTATAGATTGAGAGACAAGAGAGAATTCAACTTAAAGGTTAACGGGAACCCCGACACCGCATCCACATCCTCCTTCCTCCCTTCCAAAGAGAAGAAGAGCAAAAAGAAGAGATATAATAACAAAAAATTGTATATTCCAAAACACTCCATTAGCGAATAGTTAGGACAGATATATTTATAAATATATACAACAAAATAGAAGTTTAAAAAAAATTTGCAAACATTAGTCCACGAGATTTAGGAGAAAAGTAAAGAAAAGAAAAGAAAAGAAAAGCAATAAACGACGAACCTCAGCGGTAAATCATAAAGATCTACTATTATCATAAATCTCTAGATACGTATATAATATAATATACAAAAAAGCAAACAAACGAAGCCAATCGGGCCGCAACTGGTCATAATCGTAGTAATCGAAGTATTCAGAATTGTAGCAAAGTTTTCGTAGTCCTTTAGCAGCCTCTCCCTCCCTCCCATATATAAGGAATATATATTCGTATATAAATATTGCGTGTGCGTATTGGATTTTTATATATACACAGAACATTTAGAATCGAGAGTAGATAGGGATCTTCTGAATCAAGTAAATTATTTTTGATATCGATTTTTGTAATTGATTGATGCGCATCATCGCGTAGAGAAAGTGTAGAATATATAGCCTTATCGCGCATATCGATCAGAGCAGAAAAACAGCAATGGACGAGTCACAGCCGAAAACGTTGTATGTGGGAAACCTCGATAGCTCCGTCTCCGAGGAGCTGCTCATCGCATTGTTCGGCACAATGGGTGCCGTAAAGAACTGTAAAATCATACGGGAACCGGGCAACGATCCGTATGCCTTCATCGAATATTCCAACTATCAGGCAGCCTCCACAGCCCTGACCGCCATGAACAAACGCCTCTTTCTGGAAAAGGAAATCAAGGTGCGTCCAGATCGGAGCGATCTACTCGCTCCATCACTTACCTTACTAAATCTCTTTCCATTTGTATTTGTATTTCTGTAGGTTAACTGGGCCACTAGTCCCGGGAATCAGCCCAAGACAGACATTAGCTCCCATCACCACATATTCGTTGGGGATCTGAGTCCCGAAATCGAAACGGAGACGCTGCGCGAAGCCTTTGCACCATTCGGAGAGATCTCCAACTGTCGGATTGTCCGCGATCCACAGACCATGAAGTCCAAGGGCTATGCTTTCGTTTCGTTTGTAAAGAAGGCTGAAGCCGAGAATGCAATACAGGCAATGAATGGCCAATGGATTGGCTCGCGTTCGATACGCACCAATTGGTCCACGCGCAAGCTCCCACCACCGCGAGAATCGTCCAAGGGTGGCGGCCTGGGCGGTGGCATGGGTGGCGGACCCGGGAATGGAGGCGGCGTCAAGAGCAACCAGCGGCACACCTTCGAGGAGGTGTACAATCAGTCGAGCCCCACCAACACCACAGTCTACTGTGGCGGCTTTCCGCCGAATGTCATCAGCGACGACCTGATGCACAAGCACTTTGGCCAGTTTGGGCCCATTCAGGATGTGCGTGTCTTCAAGGACAAGGGCTTTGCGTTCATTAAATTCGTGACCAAGGACTCAGCGGCGCACGCCATCGAGCATACGCACAACACCGAAGTTCATGGCAATCTGGTCAAATGCTTCTGGGGCAAGGAGAATGGCGGCGATAACTCAATGAACAACATGAATGCCGCTGCAGCGGCAGCAGCCTCTGCCAATGTGGCCGCCGTGGCAGCCGCCAATGCGGCGGTAAGTGCCGCATTGCCCGGCCAAATGATGACCCAGCAACAGCTAGCGGCGGCCACTGGGGCCGCGTTACCCGGCCAAATGATGACGCCCCAACAGCTGGCAGCCGCCACAGCGGCGCAGTACCCATACGCCTACCAGCAGATGGGCTACTGGTATCCTCCGGCAGTAAGTTACATTTATTAGATATTTGATTGCTAAATGGGCTTTAAATGTTCTCTCCCCCACAAAAACCAGCAGGCTTATCCAACCACCCAAATGCAGACGCAGTATATGCAGCAGGGCTACTATCCTTACGCTTACACGACCAGTGCCCAGCAGGCGGGAGGAGTCCGTAAGTAGAGCCGCGTTACTTACCCCCCCTTTGAGGTTAATCGTTGAATGATCTTTCCAGCTGCTGGGTATCGCATGGTGCCACCGAACGTGGCATGGGGTGTACCCGGTACTGTTGTCCCAGGCATGTCGGCGGCCTCGTCTGCGGCTGCAGCAGCAAATGGTTCACTTGCCCCCCAAATGATGTACAGTGCCGCGATGCCACAATATCAGACCCAATGAACTGAGTTGTGACGCCCGCTTCGACGCCGTCTGCAACATCCGTGGAGCCGCTGCATCCAAGAACGTCTGCCGCCAGCAGCAGTGCAGTCTCAATCGGAGTCGCAGTCGCAGCTGCAGCTGCTAGCGCAATACGCACCCTTAGCTTACTTAGAATACCAGGTCCTTGCCAAAACCGAGCAGCAGCAGCCGCAGCAGCATCCGTCGTATCATCCTCTGCCAGTCCCTAACGATGAGGGCAACAGCAACAACATCCTGTCAACGAGCCTCTTTTTCGCGGCAGCAGGGGATTAGGGATATAGGATTTTCGATTTTCAGTTGCGGTTGCAGGCTACGTTTTTGTTTTGAGACCTGTGCGTCATTGTTGCGGTCGATCGGACGGGGCGGGGCGGGACAGGCGCGTACGTGCGTTACGGTCGTGGAGGGCCCTTCCATCACACCCCCACACGCGGAGGCCGACGGCCGAACCGAACCGAAGCAAAGCGTGGAACTAAAAGTTGAACCACGCGCGGTGACAAGCGACAAGCGACAGGCGAGCAGGCAGACGGGCAGACAGACAGACAGACAGACAGACATACAGACATACAAACATACAAACAGATAGACAGACAACTGAAGCTCTGGGCGATTTCGGGGGGTAGCTGTAACAATCTAATCCAATCTAAGTACGTGTTAAAATAATTTAATGATTTGTAATTTAAGGCAGATATAGGCGTATAAACGAATGCGGAAACAAAAATAAACAAATGAGAAATACAACAAAAAACCAACAAATAGGCAACAACAAATTGGTTTAAATAAACATATATACAATCGAAATGGAATAAAGTGACAAAGCAAATTGTAATTGTAACTAAATTGTGGATCATATGATGTGTCAACGAAGGATTTCGAAGGAGGAGTACATAGTAGGATGGAAGCGTGGCAAGTAGCAGTGGAGGAGCCGAGACGAGAGCCACACCACACACACATCGGTGGAGTCGAAAAGTAAAAAAAAAAACGCAAAAACAAATTCTAGACACTTAAGAGAATGTAAATTCGAGCAAACAAACATACATATTGTAATTGTATATTTCCAATGTGGAAAAACGAAATGCGATATAAATATGTAATTGTAAAATAAAGAAACAAAAAAATATATATAACGAAGTGAGAAAAACCACAGAGAACGACGAGTGTGTGTCTAAATTAACTCTTGGCTCCATCATCATCATACATTGGGTCTAGTCTACTACAAAAAGATTGTAAAATTACAATAATTACCCATGCTCGGATCTATAAAGAAGAGTTAGATGTTCCAACTGAAAACCAGGAGAATACCACAGAAAGATAGCGGGGATCGAACTACTATATTCTATTGGTTAAAGTTCCATTAAAGTTCTAAATGAAATTAGACAGTTTTTGGAAGATATCTATGATGTGTTTTCGATCTTTGAGATTCATGGGCTGCTACTATTTGCAGATTCTACAAGTTTTAATTAAAGTCTTAAATGATATGATATAGTTTTTGATGGAAATACTAAGTGGGCGAATGAAGTTTAAATTGGATGGGATTATATGGAATTACATGAGCCGTTTTAGGGTCTTATTAGTTATAGTTTTCCTTGATCATTAGTCTAACATTTGTCTTTCCTGCATGCACTGTACGCGACCCGTTCGGTTAAGCGTGTCGCGCGTCCATCTGGTTCTGCCAACGTTCCAATTGAATTGTAATGCTGATCTGCGATCTTCTTTATAAAAATTGCATAAAATCCCTCTTAAATCTATACTTGAAAAGATTTTTCTGAGGGTTTTTGTCTATGATTGTAGGACATCTGATTCTGATGAGACATCATCGTAAACTGGTATTTGATCTATAGAGAAAATATTCCCTAAAAACAGAATCGGATGAGATTCTATAACAACTAATTTGAGGGAAAATTCCAAGTACCAGCTAAGTTTAAAAGTAATATTTCTTAATGGTTATATTTCGAGGAACAGAAAGCTAAAGCTTTCCATCTATATATAAGGACTATCATCAGATATTGTTTAGGCTAGAGCTAAAACTAATTTTAGAATAAATTTAAAAGTTAAGTTTTGATTTGGTTATATGTGTATCCCAGAAAAAGGTGCAGTCTCCTGATGATGTCTGTTGAAATCGATTTTATTTAGCGTATTCTATATATATTATATGTAGATATATATATAGAGTATGTATTTATATGCATGTAATTTTGTTGGATCTGTGTGTTCAGTAAACTACTCTTTAAACTGAAGTTCTGTTGGCTGCATTAAAGCTGATTCAAAATACCGCGAAAAGCATCCGATTGTACAATATATATAGTAGGGGTGTGTGGAGTGTGGGAGGAGGAGCAACTTCTAGGTACAACAAACATTAAGATTAATCTATAGATGGTTTTTCGGAGACACGATTGTATTTATGACTGCTGCAGTAGGTAGGTACATACATTGATTAATTGAAAACAGAGGAACCAAAACTAAAACTAAAACTAAACACCAGCCATCCATCGATCGATAGAGGGAGAGAGTAGTGTGTGATGATGCCGCATTTAAAACTTAAGTCTGATCCTGCGTTTTGTGTTGTGTTTGTTGTGTTTAATCTTAAGGCTATGCTTATGTCTAGATTACGTGTAGCGTATGTTTTCGATTGAATTGGGCGATGTACAACAAAAATAGTAGATTGGTTCTATTGATTCAAGGATACAAATGGAAGAAACTTGTGACACAGAGAAATCAATGGAAATACATTTACTTAGAACTAAATTAAATGTTAGGAAAGCCATACCATACATGAACAGAACACCTTGCTGTCTTAGTACTAGAAACATTGGAAACAAAGTTAGGCAAACAAATGCTAGTATAATGATTGTTCTTAGGCATACATTAGCTTTTAAATGATTATAACTTAAAGGGGGTAAAAACACTTGGAAGTATATGGTAAATACAATAAATCTTAGGCCTAGAAACACACACAAATTGCATGGTAGAACGAGAAATTAATCAATAATTCATTGGTTAAATACAAATAACAAAGTTTTTTGAAACAAAATGTAAGCCTACAAAAACTAATGGTTGAATGAAACGTAGTTTAAAACTTTAGGATCAATGGAATGATCAAAAGGGGAAGAAATTTCTGTCACTCACATCACAGCGTGGAGCAGGGCTGGGCAGGATCTTGGTGGCGAGGCTGACAATCCTTCAATGATTGGATCTACGCCTATCTAAATGGTAATGTCCCCATAGTCCGACGACCATTTCTCATACCCGCTGAGGCTCTGCGGTGCCACCGAGCGGCGAATGCGCTTGAGAGAGTTGTGGAAATCCTTTTCTGTGATGTGTCGCATGGCGTTAATGTCCAGACTCTTGACCTGCTCCACATTCAGCTCGCGTATGGGCTCCAGTGCGGCATCCTTGGCCAGAGCCGTCAAATCGGAACCAGAATAACCGTCCGTGATCTTGGCCAAACGCCGCAGTGCATCCGTATCCAGCGGCGAGCCCTGCTTTTGCAGCAAACGGTTCAAGAGCAGCTCACGGGTCTGCTCGTCGGGCAGTGAGACATAGACGCGCTTCGTGAAGCGTCGCAGTGCGGCCTCGTCCAGCTCCTGGGGCCTATTTGTGGCGGCCAGCACCACAATGCGATCGCCGTCGGGATTACCTGGCAGACCATCAAACTCCACAAGAAATTCGGTCTTCAGGCGGCGCGACGCCTCGTGCTCGCCGCTGCTACGCTCCGAGAGCAGCGAGTCCACCTCATCGATGAATATGATCGAGGGCTGCAAGTGGCGTGCCACCGCGAACAAAGCACGCACCAGTTTCTCGCCATCGCCCACATATTTGCTGGTCAGCGAAGCAGCCGAGATGTTCAGAAAGGTGGCACTGCATTCGGTGGCCACGGCGCGGGCTAGCAATGTCTTGCCATTGCCTGGGGGACCGAAAAGCAGCAGACCCTTGGCTGGGGCTCGCAAACCTACACTCAAAGAGGCGAAAAAGGATATCAAACACGACTCTTTAAAGGGATTCCTCTACCATCCACTTACCTGTAAAGAGCTCTGGACGAACGGAGGGCAGTATGACCATCTCTTGTAGCGCCTGCTTGGCGACCTCCTGGCCGGCAATGTCTGTCCACTCCACCTTAGCACCGCCCTCCACAATCTCATCGAGTATGAGCTGGACCAGCTTCTGTTCCACACCCTTGACAGTCACCACGGGAGTGCTAGCGCCACTACCACTGCCGCTGGCCCCATTATTGTTGATGGGCGTGCGTGAACGCTGTGGCGGTGTATTGCGACCGGAAGACTATGGAAAGAAGAGTACAAATTATAGAAAGATCTGTCAAGAAACCAAACGTTATTCCGCCTTGAGCCACTTACAAACTGTCGACGAACGGCTGGGGGCGTGGCTGCGGTCTTGCCTGGCTGACGGACAGCCCCCACGGAGGTCTTTGAGCCAAGATTGCGTGGCAGAGTTTGTGACTTGTTGGCTGCCACGGCCAGGTTGCCAGGTCGCTTTGTTCCGATTGTCAGCTTGCGGCCAGAGGCTATGGAGATACAGGGGGGAGCACATTAATAAGAGATGGATGGATATGATAGGTATAAGCTACAATTTGGGGGCAAGCATAAAACAATAGTGAAACGAAACGAAATCAAGTGCAAGGTGAGAGGGTGATTGATAGATAGCTCGATCTGTTGTCGCTGTGTCGCTGGTTCTGGCGTTGGTGCTGGGCTCTTTTCAGGCCTGGACTGCAACAGAACTTACCCAATGACGACGACGACTTCGGTGTTGTGGCTGTGGCAGTGATTCTGGGTGTAGTCAGACCGTTCTTTGGTCCATAGCCGCTGCTGCGTGTCTTCAGCTTTGCGGGATCATTGGTGAGATTCGTCAGCATTGGCTTATCTGCCGCTTCTCTGGCCTTCTGTGGCTTCTGCTGCTGCTCCCGGCTTTGATTCGGTTTCTGTTTCTCCTTTAGCGAGAGACGATGCATTTGGAAATCTTCCTCACGCAGCGCTGTGGCAGCGACAATTGATGGACAAACGCAAAAGGAAATGCAGGACAAACAACAAAGTGCAAATAAAAAACAACAGAAAAATAAAAAAAAATAACAAAATAAAAATCATTCCTCTAGGGATTCCGGATGCGGGGGGATCGACTTACCGAGGAAGTGAAGACGATCCCTGGCCATCGAGAGATTGGTCTGCATTTTATCGTGCAGCCTTTGGGCACGGTCCCAGACATCGCCGCGACCACTCCAGCAATCGACGGCAATGCCATCCTCGAGCTCCTTGATTCCCTTGCGGTACAGCTCAATGGCCAGCTCTTTGTGACCTGGAGGCGGGAGAAAAAGGAAACGATTGTCAGAACATCTCACTCTTTGCTTTTTGTGATTATTGATTCCCACTCGACAGACAACAAAAGATACACACACACACACACACACAAGCACGGACTAAAGAGACGAACAGCCGCCGCCAGCTAGTGGGGCGATGACTCATAGTGAGCACTCGAAAGCACCCCCAACACTGCACGCTCAATGCTCCCTGCTCACTGCTCACCTTCATTCTCTTCGTCTATCTTGAGCGCCTTGGAGATGTACTCGAACGCCCGACGATGGTGATGCTTCTGCTTGGCCAACAAAGGATCCCCAGGACCGGGGGAGTAGCCTGACCCAGATCGATTGGCCCCTGCCATTTCCAGGGGCTGGAGGGCGCGATAGCGTTGCTGTGGCAGAGGTTGTACTTGCTGCTCGGACGCTGCCTCGCCGCTGGTCACCTCCAAGGGATAGTTGAGGGACTGACTCGACGTCAGCTGCTGGTGCTTCTGATCCTTGTTATTTGAGTTGTTCTGGACAACAATCTCGATGTTGCAGTCGCGTCTGTGGGGACGGTAAATAACCTTTGTGCTGGCGCCGTACAGGTAGCGAAAAATGCAGAACAGCTGATAAATCAGCGAGCGAAGAACGTTAAATAGGAATATAATGGGAAATGAAACGACGTAGAGGTTCTGCTTGTGCACAGAGGGGCCGCCGGAGCTTCTTGGCGCGCTCGTTGATGTTGGGGTCAGATCATCGGTGGTGGTGGTGTCGTCGTCTCCGTCTCCGTCCGGCGAGCTGCCCGGAGTTGTGCGGCGGTTCGAGGAGGATGACACGTTCGTGCCGGACTTGCGGTCATCGATCGATGTCCGATGCGACGACGACGACCTGCTCACGGGGTGTCCTGCCGTTCCTGCGGCTGCTGATCCGCTGCCGCCGTGCGATTTGATTGGAGACTTGTGGCTGCTGCTGCTGGCGCTGGAGGAAGAGGACTGGTTTTTGGTGCGTACCATCGATATCGATTCCGCGCCGCAGCACGCTAACGCTTTGACCCCCACTCACTCCGTTTGGCTCTGCTTCTACTCCACCCTCTCCACCCCCGACAAAGTACGTGCAAGCTTATGCGAAGGATTCCTATTGGGGCACACTCACACTCGCGAGCCTAGAAACGCGACACTGGCACGCTTTCAAACTATGGTATAAATAAACAATTTTTGAACTTATTGCGCTCTACTACTATTTGTTGTTTGTTGTTGCTATTTTCTGATGTTTATTTTTCTCTCCGACGAAAATTGTGCTCGATTTGTTCACATTCCTGTTCCGTTTCACAGTTGACAATGGCTGGGGGGGCTGGGGGCAGGGCTGTCGATTTTCCCGTAAAATCTGGCTTTTTTAAAAGCCAAGTGCGGGAAAAATTTGTGAATAGCGTTTAGCGCAAAATCTGGGCTTTTAATCATTAAATACACTTTTTTATATTTTGTATGCAAATTTTAAGCCTTTTTTATGTTTTCAAGTTTAAAAAAGCTTTTTATACCGTTTAAAATTACTCACAGTGCTCGATTTTGACTCCAAACTAACGTAGTTGCCAGATTGTTTGACTGATTTGAGTTTCCCTCCAACAATAATCAGTTCAAAGTTGTCTGTTTTTAATTCTAGATAGCAGCGTTTGCTTTTATAACACTTTTTAAATTGGTAAGTAAGTCAATTTTTAGTTTAAATTTGCATTGTGGCAAAGTGACCCCTTTTATTGTAGATCTGATTAGGCAACTGTGGATTTTGCAGGGTTGCCTTGCAGCCCAATTTCGATAACAGTCGATTGATAAAAACAGCTGCATCTCCATTTTTGCATAACAAAATCAAAAAAATTAAGTAATTTACTGACCAGCAACTACAAGGAAAAGTAGCATAAGAAGCGGGGAACGTTCAGGCTAAGGCAAGCGCAGCACACACATTGAGAGAAGGGCAGAAAGTCGTGTGTTTCGATTGTAGGAATGGGCCAGTACACAGTGTCAACGCGAAAGAATGTACGAATATTGCTGGTCGGCGATGCCGGGGTGGGCAAAACGTCCCTAATATTGTCGCTGGTGAGCGAGGAGTATCCGGAGGAGGTGCCGCCGCGTGCCGAGGAGATCACAATCCCGGCCAATGTCACGCCCGAGCAGGTGCCCACTAGCATAGTGGACTTTTCGAGCGTCGAACAGACGGAGGAAACCCTCGGCCTGGAGATAAACAAAGCACATGTAGTGTGCATTGTGTACGCAGTGGATGACGATGACTCCCTGGATCGCATCACCTCGCACTGGCTGCCGTTAATACGTTCAAAGTGCAATGCGACACTGGAGGGCGATGCCGAGATTGTGGCGGAGACAGAGGCTGCCGGCGAAGGTCTGCGCAAGCCAATTGTTCTGGTGGGCAATAAGATCGATTTGATCGATTACTCAACGATGGACAGTGTGCTGGCCATCATGGAGGACTTTCCAGAGATTGAGAGCTGTGTTGAGTGCTCGGCCAAGACGTTGCACAACATTTCCGAAATGTTTTACTACGCACAGAAGGCGGTGCTGCATCCCACATCGCCCCTCTACATGATGGAAGACCAAGAGGTGAGTTCATTGTTCAAACACACTAAACATCACTTCACACTTTCGCTTGCCCCCTGCAGCTGACGCCCGCCTGCAAGAAGTCGCTGGTGCGCATTTTCAAGATATGCGATATCGATGGCGACAATCTGCTGAATGATTACGAGCTGAACCTATTCCAACGGCGCTGCTTCAACACACCGCTGCAGCCGCAGATACTCGATGAGGTGAAGGCCGTCATACAGAAGAACGTGCCCGATGGCATCTACAACGATGCCGTGACGCTCAAGGGCTTCCTATTCCTCCACTGTCTGTTCATACAGCGCGGACGCAACGAGACCTCCTGGGCCGTGCTACGACGCTTTGGCTACAATGATCAATTGGAGATGTGCCAGGAGTATTTGCGGCCGCCGCTAAAGATTCCCCCAGGCAGCAGCACAGAGCTCTCGCATCGCGGCCAGCAGTTTTTGATTTCCGTCTTTGAGCGGTACGATCGCGACCGTGACGGTGCTTTGTCGCCCGAGGAGCACAAAATGCTATTCAGCGTGTGTCCATCCTCGCCCTGGTCGTACTCCACGGACATACGCAAGTCATGTCCCATAAATGACAAGGGTTGGGTCACTTTGCATGGCTGGCTGTGCCGCTGGACTCTGATGACGCTAATCGATGTGGTCAAGACCATGGAATACCTCGCCTATCTGGGCTTCAATGTCCACGAGAACGACAGTCAGCTGGCGGCCATTCATGTGACACGCGAACGTCGCATCGATCTGGCCAAGCGGCAGAGCAGCCGTTCCGTTTACAAGTGTCACGTCATCGGCCCCAATGGTTCGGGCAAGACGGGTCTGTGTCGCGGATTTCTCGTCGACGAGATGCAGAAACTGATTGGCAAGGAATTCAAAACGAATGTCGTGCACTGCATCAACTCGGTTCAGGTGTATGGCCAGGAGAAGCACTTGATATTGCGCGACATCGATGTGAGGCATGCTCTGGATCCGCTGCAGCCGCAGGAGGTCAACTGTGATGTGGCCTGCCTCGTCTACGACTCGTCCAATCCACGTTCCTTTGAGTATGTGGCCCGCATCTACATCAAGTACTATGCGGTGAGCAAGATCCCAGTGATGATTGTGGGCACCAAGTGCGACATGGATGAGCGCCGTCAGGACTATCTCATGCAGCCCGCCGACTTTTGTGCGAAATACAAACTCCTACCGCCGCATCTCTTCAGCCTAAGGACTAACAAAAAGGAACTCTACACCAAACTTGCCACCATGGCCGCTTTTCCGTGAGTATTTTCCTAAGGAACTAAGGGTGATGTGATGATCTTTGCTTTTATCGTTGAATGTTTTTGGGGATCAGATCTAACCCAAAACACACATACATCTCACCTCAAACGAACACTAACGAATGCCCTGAGTGGGTGGCCTATTACCGCAGTTCCACTGGCAGGATATCAACATTCCCATACGAAATCGTATTACATCGAATGGTATATTTAAAATGTTCGTGGCGAGCCCTTTCGCTTAGGGGAAATTTGCACGTAAATCAGAATGTGATCCAGTGGAACGGGGTATCAGGCCACTCCCTCGGGAAACACATTGGTAACATTTGGGCTAACATTTATAGATTAAATGGCTAATGGCTTATATTTTTATCTTCTCTTCTCCTCCCTCCCCCCACTTTGCGTATATATGTATATTTTGGGTATGTTTCACTGTTGTTCTCGTGTGTTGTTTGATGTTTGTCTTCTTGGAATACGATTCTTCGTGGCTTCGGCGATGGCTGTGGTGGCTTTGGTGGCATCTGAAGGCAATTCCAAGCCGCCTGGATACTGGTCTACAAGCACAGGTTGGTTCAGCTTTGGGAGTCGGCGTAAGTGTTTACCATTCAAACTGAATTTGTTACTAATATCAGCCCTCTGTGTTGTTGTTGTTTCCATATATGTACTATATCTGCCATGGTGCCCACAAATCGAGATTCACATATATAAGATCCCCGACCATCTCACTGTTTACTAAAACGTGGTGTTTGCGGCCTGTAGTTTAAAACCTGCTTTAATCTTTGTTGTTCCTTGCCTTTTCCGCTGTTTTATCCAACTAATCTAAAGCCCTTTTCTCTTGTCCTGCTACAGACACTTGCGGCATTTCGGACTCTGGACGGAGGATAGCAAGCTGCTGTGGAAGGCCGGTCTGGGCGTTGCAGCTGTCACAATGCTCGGTTTCATTGTGCTGAAGACCCTCAGTGCTGCCGGCTCGCATTCGCGCTAGAAGGAGTCCAGGCAAAAGCCACACAGGACACATTAAGAAACTGCGCAAAATACACAGACCCACACACAAAGAAAAACCGACACAAAAGGAGTTCAATGTTTAATGAAATGTATGTTAAATCCAAATTTATTGTTACGTACCAATGAAGAATAGTGGCACTAGACGATGAAAGGTTTTGGTTTCCTGACATGTAAATACACTTTTGAGAGCCAGGAGACGCCTGCAGGGAAGAGAGAGCCAGAAGACGCCTTTAGGATAGAGATTCCAGGAGCAGACTCTTAAGGCCAGCATTTCTTAATATCATTATATATCCCATAACTTAAACCCATGTACTACTCTCCCTCGCGCTCTACTGATTTAAGTCTTATAAGTTATCGCGTCCCCCAAGCACACACACTTTGTGCATATCTGAAGACATACATAGTTATACAATTAGTTATCTATGGGTTCTACTACATATAAATATAGATATTTATCGCACTGTTGTATATACGCGCAAACAAACGAGCAATAAATGTATCCAAAATATGTGTATATTCCACAAAGACTACAAAGTACTAAAAAGATATTGCAACAGCAACAAATACCGTTTCAGTTTTCGTTCAAATCTTCGGGGTAAAGGCGCGCTGCGTACTGGTACTGGGCTATCCTTCACCTGAGACCGCGGCAGGACTGCCTCTGACCGCTGCATCTAAGTTTTTCCTAGTCGGTCCCAAGAGTCCAATAACAAAATATAGAGTCTTTGTCTCTTTTTGTGGGACCCTTCCCACAAATACTCAGATATTAATATTTAAACCCTTAAAATGGAAAAGAATTCAAATGCGATCCATTAAATATATATATTCTTGATCGGCATGAATTGGGAAGCTATATAGCGAAAAATAAAAGTACTCTCTCGCAGTGTCGCTTAAACGCAAAGGTTGGATAGAACAAGTGAGACAGAGAGGTTTATCGATCGTCGGAAGGCTGGTTAAGATCTACATTTATTAGTCAAGGGTAAGCTTCCTTCCTTAAGGGTTATCTTAATGTTAGGTGATCTTAATCTTTAAGTTTAGTTTTGAATCCCATTGATGCTGGCCGCCGCATTGGCTGCCGCCGCAGGGGACATGCAATTGCCATCGGGATAGCGCTTCTGGAATTGCGTGATCAACTCGGGATCGACCAGGCGAATGCCATCCAATTGATTGCCCAGCGTTATCCAATTCGGTTGGATGTTGTGCGGGCGGCCGAAGAGTTCGATTTTGCGAGTGCCCGGACTGAGGCGCTCAATAATGCCATAGATCTCGTCTGGCTTGTGGGAGGTGGCGCGCACTTCGGCGACAATTACATCGCAGTCGAGACCGCGATTCAGGTTGGTGGGATTACCCTTCATGCCCACCAGGCAGTGCTCCTTGCCGTGATTTAGCCAGTGGCCGGTGCGTCCAGTGCGGATGATGCGTTGCAGCTGGTTCGTCTTTACCCAAATGAGTTCGTCCACCCGCTCGTAGCCCCAGAGCTTGAGGCAGTCGCGGCCCAGCTCCATGGCACGCCCCGTCACCCAAAGGAAGATCAGGCCATCGTCCTGGAGCGCGGGCACACCCAAGGCACGCATCTCGTCATCGGACATGGTCCCATACGGCAACTCCATGTGTATGTCCCAGGGGGGATCGGCCATTACCACCGCGAATTTGCCAAGGACCGTCATGTCGAGGAACCGCAGATCGCATTGGATCCACTGTGGTGGGTACAGGGTGCAGCTCGGATCGATGCTGCGCTTCAGGCTGAGCTTCGTCTTCACGTCGGTGGGTTTGTTAGTGTTAATGTGCGGCAGGGTGTCCACCTCGTAGTGCACGTACTTGCAGGTGGCCATGTGGAAGCAGGTGTTCAAGAAGCTGCAGTCCCCCAGGGACTCGTCCGTGTGCGCCTGAATGATTTTCTTGAAATGGAGCTTTGTGCACTTGTCGCGTGTCTCGCCGGAGGCATCGCTGCCATCGGTGGACTCTTGGGATTCCCCCTCGCAATTGGTCAGCGTTTCGGATATGACTTCGCCATCTTCCGATGTGGTTTCCAGGGGGGTGCCAGCCTTAGCTGGCTTAGTGCTGTTGGCTTTCCCCGCATCCTCTCTCCGCAGTGCCTGCTCGTCTAGGCGTTCCTGTTTCTTTTTGGCCGCCATTTCTGCGGTGGCCTGCTGCGCCTTGAGGCACTCCACTTTGGTGCCATGGGAGCAGAACTCCATGACCTGTGCTCCGCCATGGGACTTGAATTTCTCTGCGACGGATCGCTCTTTGGCCGTTGGTTTTGTCAGCAGTTCTAGGATCTCTTCGCCCACCTGTTTGCTCTGCTTCTCTCGAGTGGAGGGCATCGAAAGCAGCATCATAATGTCATTGGGGGCATCCTTGTGAGAGGAACAATCGATCTTCATGGTTTTTTCCAGCGGTTGGATATCCTCTTCGGCATCCACAAGCTCTGCCACTGGAAAAGGAGTGGATTGTAGATCGAAGGCTTGTTTAAAGCTGTATGGACGGACTCACACTTTCGTTTAGCCTCCTCCTCCTTCTGCAGACAGGTGTCGTTAATGTCCTCAAGAATCTCCTTTAGCTCCTTGGGCTGCACCGAAATGATTTCACAGCCCGCTTCTGTGCCAATGGTTACATTTCGGATGGAAATGGCGCCCTGGTTGGCCAGTTTTCCCAGGATAAAATTGACCATTTCGAGGCTGCTGCCGGCAGCAGCGACCTTTTCCATCACCTGCGTCGAAACGATGGGCAGAGCCAAGGAGCACGCACTCAATGCCTGCAGCACCTCCTTCTGCACCTCCAGGTCAGCTTCAACTGCAGAATATATACATAGGGATAAATATTAATTACAGCGTCTTAAATGCGATTTCCTACCGAGCTCTTTTTTTGGATTTGTTTGATCCTCCTGTATATCGGACAGTATCTCGATCCGCTCCTTTTTCCGCTTCTCCAGCTTCTCGCGGAGAGTGTTCCGCTTCGTCTTGAGTGTTTTTATGTCCCACGCATCCGCCATTGTTTAAAAATTTAATTTTTGCGGCAGATGTAAACAAAAGTTAAATTAAATGCAGATGGTTCGCTTTGTTGCTATCGCTCACGCACCTATCCCTAAACAATTGCGTATCGAAAAATAGCCGCCACTGCTGCGCAACAGCAAACGTACACCATTCACAAATATGTTAATTGTTGTTGACCTTATTTTAGACACAATCCAATGAAAAGAAGTTTTTAAACTACCCAATCTTATTAAAAATTAGTTCGTCAATCGGATAAAATTATATGTTTAGTGCTGAGGGTCCTATCTAGCTAGTAATTTTAGGCCGAACATCAAAATCGAGGAATATGATTTCCGATCGTGGACAAAGAACGATTAACCCATTGTCGACCGATATGCTAATATATTCAACCAAAAATAATGAAGCTTCAAGAACTAAGGTGAAAGATGCCATTATTTTTTTTTTTTTTAATTTGAAAGAAAGGATAGGGGGAATCTTCTATTTCCACGGTCTAACTCAAGTTGCTAACCTCTTAAAATAAAAGGGGGTTAAGTGGGCTAAAACGATTCTTTCATCGGTATATTTCTGAGGGTCTTATCGATAGTCCCGCTAGATACCGCATTTAATATAGAACGTGTTGATTCCATAAATATTTAATGAAATACGTATACACCACATCACTAGTATCTGATAGTGATGTAAATTTGAATAAAAACATCGATGTCGATGTCCATCGATGTTATCAAAATCAAACATCGATGTTGGATTGATACATCGGATTTATTCTTCGATGCATCGATGTATCGATGTTTGAAAACTTTCCCATTTGATTATATTATTATTATTATTGCGTTATTATTATACAAAAACTCTTAAAACTAAAAAATTGTGTTGTCGGAAGCTGGGTTGTATTCGGTACATAAACCGTCTACAGTTTGGTCGTCGCAACTAGAACTTGAACCAGTTGGACTGCGGAGTGGGTATCCTAGATAGGGTTCACTTACTCTGTGCATTTCATTTCATTACTTGGCAGCAATAGAGTAAATAGTAGTTTATTGCTTCACCCTTTTTGGTGGGTTCGAGCTTACAAGTGCAATTGTCTATTCTTAGTTGCTAAGGTAATTTTCGTGTCGTCATATTCATTGACATGAAGTGACATGGACAATTGTATTCATGAGTATTTGTGTATGAGATTGTACTGTCTATTCTGTAATATTAATAAGTTATATGTCTGTGACTGAACAGTACCCTTCCCAAACACACAACGGGTTGCCTTCGAATGATGTTAACGGCGTTCGCAGTTTCATATTTAAACAAATGTATACCATCTATAGTAAATTTTATTAATTTTAAGTCAAATATGTTTACTTACTTTGGCATTGCTGTGTTGCTGCTTACAAAAGACAAATACGCAATGATATGAAATTAAGCTACCGATGTTTTGCAAAACATCGATGCATCACTGAACATCGGTATCAGCAAAAACATCGGAAAATATCAGTAAACATCGGCAGAAAAACATCGATGCTCGATGTTTTTTTACAAAAGTGATAAAGTGCTACGATCAATTAAAACAAAAAAAAAAAAAAAAAAATTAAATACGTAAACAAATGGTGCCGCTTCGCCAATTGTAAATATTTTATGAATATATCACTGTGAGAGAGAAAGAGAGAGAGTCGTTGTTCAGTGTATCTTGTTGTTCGTGGTGTTTTCTTTTTTTTTTGTTTATGCGCGTGCAAGAGAGCATAAAATGCGCGAATGGGTACACACACATAGAACCAATCGCAACATGTATATACAAAAATTTGCAAAAATACGCTAGTGTGTGCGTGTTTTTGTGTATGTGGGGGCGCGCGCATAGCCTTTACAAATTTGTTATTGTTGGAGCAAGCAGCAGCAGCGCTCTCTCTTTAGATTTGCGCGACTGTATGCATGTGTGTGTGTGAGGTGTTGTGGCCCGACTATGAGATTTATAACGCGACATTTGCAACGCCACTTTGGAGCATGACGGTTGTCTCTCGCGCGCAGCAGCTCCAAAAACACCCGCACAAACGCGAAGTACGTGACGCCTGGCTGCAGCAGCAGCAGCGCAGCAGCAGTCCCGAAACCGATTCCGATTCCGACTCGGTTCCCGTTTCCGAGCAGTGTAATCCGCAACAGATTCCCGTGTATATTGATTCTGTGCAAGAGTGAGTGCAGCAGCAGTCGCAGCATCGGCAGCATCGCAGCCCCAACATCTACTCCCACACTCTATCTCTCTCTCACTCTCTCTGTGTTCGCGTTTCGTCTCGTGATATTCTGTACAACAAAATACAAATTTTTGCTTCTTGAAGGCGGCCCAGGCAGCGGCACGCCCTTTCATTGTCAGCACGCGAGTGTTTGAGTGTGTGTGTATGGCCAGCGGTAGCAGCAGCAGCGGCAGCACTAGAAAAAGGAGATGCAGCAGGAGCAGCATCCATTCCAATTGGACATCTTTTCAAATCGTCGAATATCAATTTGAATTTTGAAAATATTGTCAAATCAAAAAACAGTTATAGTGTGCGATAGAAACTAACAGAAAACAAAACTCTCAAGCCCAACAACAACAACAACAACAACAACAAGAGAGAGAGAGAGAAGCAACAACAACAAAACCCGCAAGTGCAAACCCCAACATGAAGATGGTTGATAAATCATCAAAACTGGTCGATAAATTTGCCGTTATCAGTGGTGCTGGCGGAGGAGGAGTCAGCGGCGTCGGCGGCCTACCCATAATGCCAGGGAGTGGATTGCCTCCCTCTGGTGCCACCCCTGGGCACCCAGCAGCGGCCTTGTCAGGCATCGGCGGCGCGATCAGCAGCGGCTCGAATGGACAGAAGCCGGTGCCCATGAAACTGTTTGCCGCCTGGGAGGTGGATCGAACGCCGCCCAACTGCATACCCAGGTGAGAGAGCAGAGCCCCAGTGCAGTGTGCGAGAGAGTGCACATTCAATTTTACATAAGACCAGAAGAGAGCGAGAGCAAGACAGCCGCCTGCTGCTGTCGTCTTTGTTTTTGCTGTTGTTTTTGCCAATTTCTTTTCACTTTGCTTCCGTTCGATTTGGTATGTTTTTGGGTTTGTTTTTTTACCTATTTTTAGACGAAAGAGCGGTAACTGTTATTCAACAAAGTCGCTTGACTTTTATTTATTACCTTTCTACCAGTGAAAACAGTACGCAGCGCGTGGGAGGGTGCCCAAGAAAAAAAAGAAAGAACAAACAAGCCAACGAGAAACAACCAAAAAAAAGTAAAAGATATCAAAACAAATGGGAAAAATAGGGGAGGGCACGAAAATACAGTTTCGAAATATACACGTGCAGAAATGTACCACAGAAGTACTGTTATACACTTCTAGACACAATGCAAATGCAAATCAGAGCTTTCATACATCGGTATACTGTTATAAATATAACTTTTATACAATAGTGCTATGTTGCGGTTCCGAAGCTCTCTTTCGAGCGACATTCTCACAATTCTGTATATAGAGAATTGAAAGACGAAATCCTAACAAAAATCATGATTTCTAGAATCACACAGAACGAAAAGCACAGCAAGCTCTTTACCTTAGGGTGTGTAACTAATCTACTGATTAAGATAGCAATGATCGATCCGTTACGCTACCATAAAGTGTCCAAAAGTTTGGCCTCAGTTTTTCCATAGACAGAGGCGACAGCTCGATAGACTTCAAGATTTCGGTTACAGATCTCTCGATTTTTGAGATTAGCTCAAAAATTATTCTTGCGACCTTTATCTTTGTGTAAGCTCTTCTGTATAACATTGAATGATTGGTTATCTTAGAGAAGATGTTTCTGATAATGGTACTTGATTTATCAAAGGATTTTCTCACAAATCAACAATTAATTTCCTTCGAGAACTGAGCTTCTTTCATTCATAGATTCCTGAAGTTCTCGAACTAATTCATTCAAAAACTTACATTTTCTAGTCATTTCTAGTTAAATTCAACTTTTGCGCAAAAACAAAAAAACGAGTTTTGTATTTCTTCTATCTTTTGTTTTCGCTCTTTCATTCGTTGTGTGTCTCGTGTATCCGTATCTCTGCTCCGCTCTGAGTCTTTGTCCCAGTGACCCCGAAAATCTCTGACTAATGTCAAATGTTTTTCGTTCTTCTAGATATTGTTTATGTTTATATTTCTCCTTTCTGCTTTTTCTTTCTTTCGTTTATTGTTTGATAAGAATTTGCGGGTTATTTGCCCATGAAATGAGTCACCCTGTGGGGCGATCTGTTCCTCTCTGGAAAAATGATCTATCAAGATTAAATTTCTTGCTCTTTTCGGTCGGGTTTCCTTGGTTCCAATGATGAGAAAGTACAGAAGATACTATAAAAGAATCCAAGTAGAAGATTATAGTCTTTAAATTTGTTGAAGTTTCCCCTTTCCCTCTGCCTTTGCTTGGCTGGTAATTATAATTGGAATAATTAGAAACTGAAGCAAAATTTGAACTTTTGCCTCCTCGAAAGAAAGGGCAAAACTTTCCCCCAAATAGGGGCTTCCCTTTTTGTTGCTAATTAAATATTTCTTTTGTCTAAAAGAAAATTTAATTTACAGTTTGACATCCTCCCTTCCAGCCCTCTCTTCCCCTCTCCCCTCTCCCCTTGCCCTGTTCAGTCATTTGTCGTCGTCACAGTTTGTCAAGCTCGAAGTTGCTTCCTCCATGTGCCACCATGCCACATGTCTTTATGCTTATTTGTTGATTTTATCTACGCCTCAATGCGTCACGTAGCTCCATATTTCAGACTTTGATTAGGGCCTCAGATCGGGCGTAAAGGAGTTTTCCTTGTGGTTTCCTTTTCAGCATTTGCCAGACGACCTACGTGACGTCTGACCCAAAACGATGACCGCCGGAGGGCGGGTTGTCATAGAGTCGTCAGAGAGCAATCAAATTTGAATCAAATCAGTGGGAAAAAGGCGGATGTACACTCTTATATGTAAATGGATTGTATTTTGGACCAACAAGAATGCATTTAATGCATGAATTATTATGGGCAAAGCTCAAAGTAGGAAGCCTCTGCCTCTTTCTACAGTTCTCAGAGTTTTTCTGGATGTGGAACTGAAAGAGATACTAATCTCTGCAACTGAAAAACATGGGAAAAAGTGCATCAAAACGGGAAATAGTATAACATTTTGCCCTGCTCTGTCATTTCATGGCCAAAGCAGGAGAACTCACACTCCAGATGGAACCCATCCCACACTCTACTCTCTCTACCACCAGGAGACCCTCCACTCCAAAGACCAGATTCAAGAGGCCGTCTTCGTGTCTCCGTCTACGTCTCCGTCCCCGCATCTGACCAATGCCTAGACGACGTACTTTGTATGCTAATAAATTGCACTTTTATGAACAGCTTTCGATGGAAGAGCAGGGGACGCACTATCTTGCGAGGTAGGGAGCAGGGTCCCAACGATTTATGCAGCTCTCCGACATCCGTTGCTCGTTTCGGACGTCTGCCTCGTTGGCAATGGCTTTGGCTTTGGCTTTGGCTTGGGCTCTTGCCCAGAGAGCGGAAGTTTTCAGCAAGTTTGCCGCTGCTTGTTCCCCATGCTGTTGTTGCCGCACTCCACTTTCGGTGGCAGGTTGGCGGACAAGTCAACAAACTTGACGTTGACATGGCTCTCGGACCACGATGTTGGTTTTGCTGGATCCGCCGCCTTCGTGTTGGACTTTTGTGCAAACAAAATGGAAAATCCGTGCACTGGCTGCACCACTGCATGAGTCAATGCTCTGGACAGAAGCGACTCCTGCCACAGGAGGAGAAGCAACCAGCAACCAGCAGACAGCAGACAACAAAGTCTTTGTTGTCGCGGAAATGGTTTTTGCTTTTGTTTTGTGCCTTGGCCCAGCGGCCGATTGCAGATTGAAGATTGAAGGGGCACATAAAGGGGTTCGATCTTGAAACTACTTGATTGGACATCTTTTGGATGAAAATAGGAAGCTCTTAAGGATCTTTAAAGCCAGATCCCTTCTTAAATCGAACCACAAGCTAATGAGCACATGTCTTTCTCTGTCTAGAGAAACCATAGATGCTGCCTCGAAAGTGTTACAAAACTTCCATCTCCCTCTCTCCATCCAACACAGCGTTCTTCCAGACACCATCTGCTGAGAGGCTTTCCATTTCGTGGCATTTTCCCGGCATTCCCCCCCCATGACTCCAATCCCTAATGACCAAGTCGAAGAGATTTGCCAGATGTTTGGTACAGCATTAACACCCCATCCACAGCGGGAGATCGCGGCTAATGCGCTTAGGAGGCGGCAACTCTGGCCACTCCTCAAAAAAAACTTCCACTGCCGGGCTTCTGGTTACAGAAGCGACGGAGAATTTTTCTTGGAGCAGGGTATTTGGGTCAGGCGGCAAATGCAACAGGAAATCGATTGGTTTTTCGAGGTTTCGACTTCGTTTTGGGGTTTTGGGTTTCAGCTTTGGGGCTCAGACATTTGACCGCTGACTTGACCACACTTTCCCTTCTCTCTCGCTTTTTGTTTTGGTTTTCCGCGTTGTAAAGGGGGGACCCTTTCCATAGGGGCTTTTCCCGTCGGCCATGAATCATCGTGGTCATGGCCAAAAGGCGCCGTAAATTGGCAATCTCTAGGAGGCAGGAGCATCACAGAAATATAAAGTAAAATCCCATTAAAAACGGACGGCGAAATCAATTTGCGAGGCAATCAGCATAAATTTTGTGTACCCTGTAGTGGAGCAGGCGAGGGCCTAAAAGTGGGCCGATATGATGGCGAATCATTTCCGATTTTCGATTCCTAAATGTTTCTTAGCGATTCCTTACCGTTAAACCAGTTTGAACCGATTTATAACCTTTTACAAATCCAAATTTTAGCATAAAAATTATACAGGGTATCATTTATTCTGTGCTTTCTACTCTCTCAGGAAAAAATTTCTCCATCGGCAGTAGAGTGAAAATTTCATGTGACAACAAAAAAACAATTAAATTTTGCACTTCAATGCGGAAAAATAGTGAAAAAGAAATGAAAAAGGAATTCAATTTGTCACATGCAAAAAAGAAACAACACATGAATGGGGAAAAAGATACAGATAGATTGGCAATAGATACACTCGCATGTGATGCTGATGATGCTCCCCAGATATTGTTTTGTGGGAGTCGAACAACAAACCGAACCGAACCGAACCGAGAGAAAAATACCGAAAAAAGTTCAAGGCCAACACTTGGCGTGGCAACAAAACGCACGCGCCCCGAAGAGTCAACAAAAAAGCAATAAAGGAAAACCAATTTGAGAGTCGATTGTATCTATACCCTTTTGACATGTATCCAACAGAGTATTCCTTTGAATATATCATACAAAAGTCGGTTTATAATCGTAATACCCGATTAGAAGGTGGAAAAAAAGAAAACAGCCGCGGCCGGCGACGTTTGTCGCGCTATAAATTCTACTTATAGATACAGATGCAGAGACAGATACAGATAGATCCCCCGCTCTCGCAGCCGCCACACAGCCCTTCGACACTCTAATCGCCAACAGCTGTGCCGATTCGCAGATACAAATTGTATCTGCGAAATACCCCATACTCGTACATACATATGTCACCGTCAATTCTTATTTTTCTCGCGCGCTGTTTAAATATCATTCGCGGCAGTTTATAAATTACACAAAAATATGTTGTTTCCCTGTCACTAAAAATACCAGAAATAGGAAGCAGAAAAAGAGCTCTCTAGGGAGAGAATCGACCCACATTTACACCCGTTTAACTAGAGGCCATATCGCCAGGCAGTCCATCAATCAATCGGAGAGCCGGACAACCGCCGATACTTCTTCGTCGCGAGTGAAGATCCAGGAAGAACCGAAGCTATAGATACCACCCTTGACAAGATTGAGATACAAACAGAAACAAAACAATCTCTTTTTGTTTTCATGTAGTAAAAATAAATCGAAGCGCACGAACATCGGCGGAACCTATCCCAAGTGCATTTTTATTGCGTTCGTTCTCTGGCCATAAAAACATTAATCGTTCGCGAGCAAATGGTCGGTAAATGCAATTCAATTTTCAGGTAACCACAAGATTTAACAACTGCGCAAACATCGGGGCAAAACAGAGTGGAATAACAGCGGGAGGGGGAGATACCAGATAATCGTTGCGACGGTACGACCGGTACCAGGTGGATTGTCGATAGGACGAGGATTTTAGGGCCCACATTCACGATTTGTTTGTCGAAGGTGCATTCGCCAGCAAAAGATAAACCGAACAAATTGTTTGCCAAATGCTTCTCAAATGGATATAAAAACAGAGGACCCTCGAAAGGGTGAAACAATCTGATACTAGAGTGAGGCACGGTACTCGTAAATACTCGTCACGTATCGCCTTTCGCACTGAAAGAGGACTCCTATAAGGTAAACCCCCCCTTCTAAGAACTCCGCGAATCGAATAGTATGAGATAATACAAATAAAATGCAATCTAATCGTAATGTTACAATCTCTCCACCCATAAAAGACAATTGATTGCCAGGCGATTGTGTAACCGATTAGATAGAGGCTTTAATTATTTAATATCTGAACAACACTCTCTCCTCTCATCATCGGAGCGAGATACTCGTGGAAAGAGGGTGTGGCAATATCGATTGAATGTGAAGTAAACGATGCAAATCATTGGGGGACTTGAATGTTCGATAACTTCACTAAAGAATCGATTTATCAAATATATTCTCTAACAATTTAAATGAAAAGCATTTTGTGTTTAAATAAAATCTGTTTATCGGAAATTATATCGATTTTACCACACAAATTGCTGTAAATACCCCGATAAATAGTCGATTTGTCTTTTTATCGATTGTGATATTTTATATTCCACTCCGCGATTAATAACATTGCAATTTTTGCACATTTTGTATCTTTACGAATGCCATATTCATTTTCGATTTCATTATCAATCCATTAATTCTAAAAATAGTCGGCTTTGAGGCTCCTCTAGTACAAAATGGTAAAAAATCGAAGATGTTATCGAAAAGTGCTGATTAAACGAGCGAGTGGCTATAACAGCATTGATTAGACAGAATATCTGTTTAGGGCATTAATTTCCGAGTGAATTTCCATATACAAACGATCTACCGAATGAAGTAATCCCCCCCCGATTTGTATTCCCAGAGGCAGATCCATTGAGGGATCCAACATTTGATTGAATAACAAACAACAAACAACGAACGACAGCAAATGCAAATGAAAATGCAAAACATGTTGATTAAGACAAAAGTGTAAATTGATCAAAGTGACGCCCGATAAATGATAATCGTATCGGAAGCGACTCCTCCATTTCCATGGCCAGATTCCATGAATCATTGCGAAGCCATTTCGCGAAGAAAGCCACGTAAACCATTTGAAAGTGAAAGGTTTCTCGCCATTGGCCCCCAAAATGTAAAACAATTCGCTGCCAGAAATGGAAGAAACGTTTGGCCCCCACGACAATTACGGAACTGGAGCGAGCGGCCAACTCTTTGGCGCAGAGAGGAGAGCGATTGCCGTTCAGCTGTTCAGCGGTTGAGTGTTGCCCCAAAAAGCCACAGAGCCGCTCACTGACAGAAAGACTCGCCCCAATGCTAAGATGGACTTTCAATAATAAATAAAAAAAAAAAAAAAAGTAAACGAGTACGAATAGTTTTTAGTTTTAGCAGAACTTTGCCTAAAAAGGAGGAAAGCGGTTAAGAGCGCGTGGCGGCCCTGCCTCTGCCTCTGCCTCCCACTTGACACAGTTTTTGTGGTTGCGAGAGAGGAAGGAAGGGGAGAGGCAGCAGCAGGCTTTGTGGTTCGTGGTCTGATGTGCGTAGGACTGGCTGTGCCTATAGCTGTAGATGCTGTGGCATGCAACAACTCTGGAGATTGTGGCTGCGGCTTTACTCGAGGTACTCGATTCCATCGTTTGCCAGCCCGAAGTACTGGGATTTGCGTAATCTTCTTTAGAATATTTTCGTAATTAAAAGTCAAAAGATTCCTTTGGGAATGGGAATGTCTTAAAAGATTAAGCGAATCATTTGAAGCTGGAATGTTCCAAGTTACTTGCTTCGGTGCTCCATAAATTATTTGAAAATGATTCAGTCGCTTGCTTCGTGGTGAAATGTACGCTGATACGATGATTACCATCATGATATTGCAGTCCCACACCTTTACCTTCCTCAGAAAGAGAATTTCCTGATAAGAATGGGGTACTCGCGTATCAACTGCAGGTCGAAAGTCCAATCGTGAGTCAATCCACCCTTCGTTGGCCCCTAAAACGCTCTCCGTCTTTCGTTTCTTCGATGAGAAATCAAATGGAAATCTATTTTGGTTTTGAACTATAAAACACAGAAAAAAAGGAAAAAAAATAATGGAAAATATTTGAGGAATGCTCCTCGGTTTTGTGTGGCGGCTGCAAGAATATAAACAAAAGGCTTTCATTGTTTATTCCACATGCATACCCAGTCCCCCTTCCGATCTGTATAAATATCTGTGGTATCCATGTCTTTGCTTGTGTCTATCTGTATCTGTATCTGTATATTTCACTTGCAGTATAAACAATGGCTATGTTATTCATAAAGTCGAAGCACGACGACGCCCTAACAGATCATAATTTTTGGCTTTATGGCCATTAAATACGGTCGTGTTTTTTCTGCGGGATACAGAGAATCCATTAGCGGTGTTCAGAGAATCGATGGAAAATGTTTGGAGAAATGTTCCGGCCGTCTCTGGAACATTAGATTTTCTATGAAATTATTCACTGAATCGAATGGAATCGAATTAAATAGAATGATTTATCGAAGTGTTTGAGATGGTCGAAAGATTATAATCTTTTTCATTTCGATCATTGAAACGATTAAAAACAATCTGTAATACGGAAAATATTATCGAAATTTCGAACTAATTTTTAACGCAACAGAACAGATAACAGTTAGTCAGCTATCGATAAAGAAATAAGTCTATGTCGATATAAGTAACAGATATTTTCGATGAATATTTCGATCAAATATTGAAATAAAAATATTTCAATTTGTATTATTTTAATTTTATTTATATTGCATGACGCGTTATCGATTACTATTGAATTATAAAGATATCGATAAGAGATGAGAGTTTTTCAGATTTGGACTTAGAAAGATTCTATTAAATTTTTCCTCATATTTATCGATTAATTAAGGTTTTTTAATATTTGCTGTCTAAATTTGAATAAAACTCATTAAGTTTTAAGTTTTAATGACTCCAATGTGTTATCTTATCTTTTAAGAATCGATTTTTAATAGTGAAATGTGCCACACACTGTTTATATTTGCCAAAGGAAAATGCAATTAAAATGTGAAAAATGGGCGGCCAAGAAGAGGCGTTTGGGAGCCCATTCATCCTGCTGTGGAGGCCAATTGGACCACACGCAGTGCCTCCGAATGATATATATGGGATCGAGTGCGGAGGAGGAGGAGGAGGAGGAAGTGGGAGCCAAAACCAGAAAAGTGTCAGTCCGACAGTTAATTTTATGGCATTGCTTTACACTTCTCTCTCTCTCTGTCTCTGTATCTCTCTATATCTCTGTCCACTGTCCAGCACTCCAGCAGCGAACACTTTAAGATTCTCTGTCCTCTCTGGGGTTCTGGGGTGCGGTTCAGGCCATTAACTCAACATGGTGCCCGCCCCCCCATCATCGTTGTTGCCGTTGTCTTCGTTCTCTTTGTTTTTCCTGTTGCTGTTGCTAGTTGGGAAAAACTCTTGCCTTAAACCCTAAACCCACCTTCATGCCACGCCCTTACTTGTGTTTACCTTTTCCCTCTATACATTGTAAATTTTCCTTTTTCCTGTCTGTTTTTTTTGGATTTATGTCAGTTTTTGCCTGATAAAAGAGTATTGATTCTTGGATTAAGGGGATACACACAATCGTGGAATGGGAAATTATTCATGACATTCTTTTGAGGGAATGTTTTTAGTCTTTCGTGCCGATATTGATAAAAAAAACGCCTGTAAGCGATCCCTTAAAAGGAGGACTTAACCATACCTGACTATCCTGCCTCTTCTCCACCTTTCCCAGTGCGGCTTAGCACTAAAGGCAGCTTTTTTTAGCCAGAAAAAGGTGAACTTTTTATTGTTAAAATTTCACTGAATTTGTTGCCATCTTTTGCATAACTTTTCCAATTATTTCTTCCTAAGAATTTTCCAGTTTCCCCTCCTTATTTCATTGCCTGCCGCCTGCATCTCAAAGGATGACACATCCCCCCCACAATGTGCTATTGATGGAACGAGCTCTTCAATCGGCTTATGGCATCAATACGTTTTATGCAATCAATCGAATGGCATTCACACAAATTGCTTTTCTAAGCCATGAAGTGGAAGTCAGAGAAGACAGAGAGCCTCAGAGCCTCAGAGCCACCGAGACAGAAGCCGCATCAGTGCCTTGAAGTTGTGTGGGCGGATCGTATCGTATCGGGTCTGGGGGACGGGTCGGGTCATATGATATATGGGTCATTAACGAATTGTTCAGCGACTTGGAATACGAAACGAACGAAAAATAATAATAAATATTAAGCAAAAATAATAACAAAATAATAAGAGACATGACAGAAGAGGGAATACGTTAGTATCCATCGGATTACTCATCCAAATACACGTAGAAACCGCGTAGATCACTCAATTGAAACGAAATATATTTCATTAAATATTGAAACAAGTAAATGTGTGAATCATCGGAAGAGTGCGAGTGGGAGCCGGAAGCGGGAGCTGATTAGGCCACACTTTTGTGCACTTTTATGGATGGATGGTGTTGTATGTCGCAGCTAATTACCTACGTGTACAGTACTACCTCCTCCACACAGGCCACGTGTCATACACACTCTCCTCTCCTTCAATTATGAGGGCAAAACAATGCCAAATGAAATGGAATAATACTTTGCGACTTTTTATGAGTGTTTCGGTTTATTACGGGCCAATAAGTGAAACGTTTCCGGGAAATGTGCGAATGGATTACCCGGAACTTCCTTATAGTAGCGCAACCGAATAATATCCAAAAACCAGTCGGTAAATTATGGATTTCTTTATTTGAAAGAGGTCTGAAAGTAACATCCTCAGGGACTTTTCTGCTTATCCTTTCTTATCTTCAGGGGTGGCTCTTCAGTGAGGAGATTGTATCCCAACCTCTCCACCGAAAATCTTTACCATTTTCTAGAGCGGAAGCTCTTTTATCTGTAGTTGGAGCATATCTTCATCTACTTGTCATCTTCGGAGGCAGCGATGATCGTTGTACCAAGGGCAAGCGGAATTTTGAGGCTCTTCTGAGATACTAGGATCTTTCCTTGAACACTGGAAGGTCTTTCTTTTTGGATGTACCCTTGATGTACAGGGTTACAAATATTGTTAAGGAATTATTTCTTTCTATCTTTCAATGTAATCCCTTGTGATATTTACATGTGGGTAAATGAAGGAACTTCCCCGATTATTAGTAATTATTTTTAGCCTTCTGTTAAGTTGCAAACTAGATATTCTAGATCCCATTCCCCAACTCCAAAGATAGATCCCTCGATAGTATTCCCTTGCGATTCATGAATCAATTTAATGTTTTTCCCATCTGCATATTCTACGAGTATTTTTCTATATCTCCACAAATACCACTCGAACAATGACCCTTGGGTCCTACATCAATTATATTCCCATTGCTCCCTCACATTTCCCTCCCTTGCTGCCCCTATCGAAAGGGTCCCCACTTCTGGCACTCGTGTCAGCCCCATCTGCATTCCCTTTGCCCATTTCCCACATCGTCGAGGGCGAGGGGGGGCCCGGCTCATGAAAGATTCAAGTGCACAAAGTGGAAAAACGCGCCAAAGGTGTGAAAATAATTAGAAAACAGACACAACTGTATGCCTTGCCCCCTCGCCACTTAATTGATGTTTTTTCAATATTTATTCAAAAAATAAATAAAAATAAAATATTTAACCAATTGCTAGAGAATGGGGATTGTGGTCGGGGGTTGCCTTGGGGGACATATCCCTCTCTGAATAATTGATGGACTGTTCTGCATTCGTACGATATTCCATGGCTGAATACTTCTTCGGGGAAAAGTGAATGAACTGCAGTAACCTTAAGCGGAGGAAGGAGGTGGCCAGCAACAACAGCAACTGCAGTGGCGGTGGCAGTGGCAGTGGCAGTGGCAACACTCGTAAAAATATATGGTTAATGTGGCAGAGGGAGTGGATGTGGCAGTGGGTGTGGGCCCCACCCAGCCCACCTTTCCCTGCTGCTGATGTTGTTTTTGTTTTGCTTGCTACTTGGTCGAATGTATCCGCAAAGTGCAATTTAGTTTGTTAATTGTTGCAAATTACCAACCGCTAGTTACATCGATTTTTCCTATACACTCGTGGAATACCCCTTATAGAATAAAAGGGTTACTGAACTCCATGGGGCGCTACGACTCTGGGCGGAAATGGAGAACTCTAAGATACTAAATAGTGTTAATTTCTAAGGAATTATGTGAATTTTGTGCGATGGGAAAGAGCTGCTAAAGGTATTCCCTGAGAGCAGTAGACCTCACAGTGATAGTTCTTATACCTTCGACGGGATGATAAAATAATACCAGAATCCACAACCAGGAATAACAACAGCCTCGCCAAAAATGCCATGATTGAAGCACTAAAATAGTTATATTATTTCCTTAAGTATTCGAATAACAATACCCATCTATCGTCTCCTAAATTAGTGATGGCACTTACGAAATATCGATATCCATGCCGTTCGCTTAGGGAACATTTTGTGCAGCAAATCAACGCCTTTCGGTGTTCGACTGATGTCCCGCTTACGGTGGGTATCAAAGTAGTCGCAACAAGCCCTGCGAATAACCGAATTGAATGCCCAGTTATTCGAATTTGAATGGACAAGCGTTTAGGTCTCTGGGAGGCATCGCTATAGAGAGATAGGGAGAGGGAAAGGCAGAACTGTGCCACATTCAGTGAGTGGCTTGCTCTGTTGTTGTCGTCCCCGAAACGCATTCCCATTTTCCATTTCGAATTCATTTCCATTCTCCATTCAGTCTGCCTTCAGTGGCAATAATTCCCCATTGTTTGGCCACTGTCCGTTTCCGGGCATTGTCTCCGTCCCTCTGTCAGTCTGTCGAGTACATGCGTAATTCTTGCATAAATTAACTATATTTTTGTACAGCGAGAGAGAGCGACTAGGCTTGCTCGTAAATAATTAAAGCCTCTGGCACAATGCATTCTCAAATGCATTTAGATCAATAATGCAATGAGGTGTTACCAGAGGGTCCGGCCAGGCGGGCGCCAGAGTTGCCAAAGTAATGCCTAGAGAGCTCTAACAGGCCCCCTTTTGGAAGCCTCTAATTAAACGCCCACAAGGCCCACACACCCCCCGAAATGGAACCTGTTTTCGTGCTTTCAATTCATTTAAGCAAAGAGTTGGAAAGTGAGCTTCTGGTTTCGGCTTCTGGCTTGCCATGAGTCATGGCTCTGAATCCTTTACTTGTGCGAACAGAACCCCATCCCGTGTAAACTATGGATACTAAAAGGGAGACCGCGCGAATAAAAGCAACTTAAATGAAACCGTAAAAGTTGCCCATAAGTCGCGACAGAATGACATAAACTTGTTCCGATGTTGATGGCGGGCGCGTGGGGTTCATTGAAAATACCCTTTAGATGAAGAGTAGATTATGCTGATAGTTCGTAAACACAACAACAAAACTGTAAAAACTTTATACATCTAAAAAAAAGAAAGAAAATATGAATTTGTGCCTCGAAAACAACGTTTTGAATGGAGTTAAAGAAAAAGATACACATACATAGATATCTTTAGCTGATGGGCTGACATTTCGATCAGTTTTGAAATGGCTTTTGGTTTTCGATAGTTTCCCATCATTAAAGCAGTTCTCTTGGTTTTCGCTTTAGTTCTTGGACTTTATATCCCTAGCTTTCTATTAGATCTACGGGGAAACTGTTGCTAATCTTCTCTTAAACTGTTCTCCCTTGGTCTCTTCCTGTTGCTTATCCATATACTATATATTTTTATTGTCTTCCTGATGTCTGGCACAATCTGTAAACCTCTTGAATCATTCCTTACATGAATGAGTCAGACCCATTCGGGGGGCATCAGGCATTCGAGTAGGCCCTTTAGTCACTCTGTTGTTTGCCCACTCGTGCATGTAGATACGGGAATTATCGGATTCGCACTGCTTGTTGTAGTATGACAGCGATTTGGTTTGTCATCTGGCGACATCTGAACCAAGAGCTGTCCTTGGAACGGCGTCCCCTAAGCAGCAGCAACTCTCTTTGTTGTCTAGTGGCCAGAACCGACGACACTTGTCGTCGTTACAGGAAATGCAATATGCCATTTGCATAGAGACGAAGAGAGTGAGAGAGATCTATCGCCCCCGCTGTGCTGGCTATCGTTTTTGAATCGTAAACACATCATTTCATTCCACAGAAAAATGAAAGATGATTGGATGGATAGTGCACGCGAGGGTCCACCGTTGAGAGTGGCAGTTAATTTGCAAATTAGCATGTTAACAAAACAGCCAGTTATCCATCCGTCCATTCATATATTTGCCTGTTTGTCCATCTGTTTGTCTCTGGGGTGCTAACAGTCGAATCAACGAGCAGGCACTTGTCAAAAATGTGCGCCGGCGAGCAAGATCACGCAACATGGTGCAACATGAGGGGCAGGGGCAGAGGCAGAGGCAGACGCAGTGTTCTTTCTGGTTTTCATTGCTGTAATTGATGTCAAAGGTAAAACTACACGATCCAAGGGGGAAGGGGGGGAAATGTAATCTGTAATGTGGGGTATTCTGTGTGCCCCACTTTTACATTTTAAAATACATTGTTTTTCCATCGAATAATTGAAAAAAATCCTACAATTCTGTGTGGAACACTGCGAGCTTGTCATTGGGCAAATTAGAGATGAGAAACCTTTAAACAGCATTAATAATAAGTGATTTTGTATAAGGATAGCAAATACATGTTATTTTTGTATATTATTCTTGTATTTCATCAATCGAATCTAGTATATTTTATAGGATCTGAGTCTGTATGCAACCAGGAAAATTCCGTAAACAGAATCAAGAGCACTTGTCAGGCAAAATATTTAAGATTTGATGATGCTCTGACCGCGAGACCAAGCGAAAGATTGCCCCCAACCTCCCAAGCGAGGGGCTGCGTCCGGCTTCGAGTCTGGGATGGGGGCTCTGGGCTCTGGGGTCCGGGGTCTCGATCTGTCTGGGGATCGCATTCTTGTGTGCGTTCTCGGGGCACGTTCTCGGTTGTGTGTTTTGTGCGGGCAATGCGCCAGTGACACAGTTTCTTGCTTCCTCTTTTCCATAGAGCCCCAGTGCTCTCTTTCTATCAATCGCTATAGTTCTCCCTGCGCTCTCTCTATCTGTCCCTATTTTAGTTCTAGCCCACTCTCCATCTTTGTTTAGCTTCCTTTTGATTATCGGTTCGCTCATTTCTATCATTAAATGACTTTCAATGCAGAAAATTAAGAAACCTGATCGATCATTATATGTATGTAAAAATGCATCTAGTATTTTTCTGATATTTTCTGTAAATATTTTCTTGTATTCTCTGATATTCTTAAAGTATATTTCAATAATTTTTGTGGTTTTTATACTTCATAATTTTTTTTCAGGCCATTATGTTTTTTAGTATTTTTTTGTTGAATTTTTTCTATATTTTCCTGACCATTTCTACTGCTTTTTTGTAGGTATGGTATTTTATAGTATTTTTATAGTATTTCCCGAGATAGTATTTTCTGGAATATATTTATAAACATTCAGAGGAAACGATCGCTTTTAGTTGAATTTTATTCTTTGGAAAACCTCTTAAAAAACCTGAGATCGTGCTATTGGATCCCTAAATCCCGCAATCGACCTGCAAATGCAATCCAATGTTGTGCCAGTGGATTCCTCTTGTCTCTTGTTTCTTTTGGCTTTAATATTTTTCCATACTCGTATTACGCTTTAATTTTCCCTTTCATTTCATTTCGCTTCTATGGGAGTGGCAATGGAAATTGTGGTGGGTCGTGTGGACGGACGGACGGACGGGACGTTTTGTTATGAAGCTTATCAAGTGCACTCTTCTCCGGCGATAGCGAGCGCGACTATTTATAGTAGTTGTTGATTAAGTAATTAATACCCCGGGGGCATTTGCCAGACCTGTCGAGTGCTTAGGTGCCGGGTAATTGCTATGATTTCCAATTAACGCTTTGTTAATTTTCCAGACGAGGTGTCTAAGGGGGCGCCAGGCAAAAAGGTGCTGAACTTTCCATGGGAGATGGGAGATGATCCTTGGGGCAGCAGTTAATCGATTTCATATCATATACTCGCCTGATCATTCACCATTCTGTTTTCTCTGCCCATTGTTCGATACCTCAATTGGTAATTTACTAAAGCCTCTCCACAACAAAGAAACACATTGTTCCCGGAGGCTTGACGGTGACGACGATGACGACGATGACGGAGAGGCCATTGAACTGCCGTCGAAAGGTGGCGGCAGGCGAGCCAAGGGGGAAGGAGGCCTGTGGGCGGAAAGGCCATCGCGGGCGAGGAGATAAAGAAAGACGCGAAAATAAAGGCACAAGAAAATACTTTCCGGCAGTCTTCGACGTGTGTCATTCACAAAAGTACAGAAAGAAATGGCACAAAAAAAACATCAGAAAAATAAATACTAATAAGCGAGTAAGAGGACCGATAGGAAGAGGTCGGAGCGAATCTGTTGATACCCTTGAAGATCCATACTTCAAGGGCCAACCGAATTCTGGCCCAAACAAAAATCAAAGCTTTATTTGTTGTCTCTCTCCCTTTTGGCCAGTCGAAACCCGAAAACTCAGAGCAGAGCAGAGCCCAAATCCCAAACGAAAACAGAATTCGAAGCAAGTAATGGACAAACAACAAATAGGAATAGGAATCCAAGTACGAATACGATTACGATTGCGAATACAAGAAACTGAAACGCGCCCCCTGTTTCCTTTTCTGTGTGTTTTTTTTAAATTTTTTCTGTGCTCGATTTTATGTAAACATTTAAAAATAAACCTCAAAAGCAATAATCAGACAACAATAAAATGTCAGCTTATTTTTAACAAACAAACCCGAAGCGAATGAAAGAAAACATGCAATGGCAGATGTCAAGTGCATGCCGTGGCATGCCACAATCGAAAAAGAGTTGGAAACTAAATAAATGTTGAGTCGTGCAGCAGGTGGGTGTGGCACTACTCGCATGGGGGGTGTTACTCGCCTAGAGATGGGAGCGTGACACCAGGAGCGCTGTTATCGATAGTGGTAGGGAGACAGGGAGACCCGGATGGGATGTGATAGATTATTATTCGATGACTTAATATGCCAATTCCTACGGATATAATTATAATTATTTAATAAATTAATCGAGAAATCCATTAGGATTAAAACAGCTTTCATAACTGTACCTATGCCTTAGCCAATGTTCTCGATTATAATGAAATTTTCAAAGAAAAAATATTGATATTTATTGAAATATAGCAAACATGTACCGATTTGTGTGCCGATAACTATGTACCTAATATTTATCGAACCTATCGATGAATATACAAATATCCGATAAATAAAAGCTACGATTCTTCGATAACAGATCTTAAATATATGTTATATAAATTAAGCTTTTCAATATCTGTTGTAATTGCACAATTTTTATGAGTATTTATTCATTAATTGGTACTAATTCATATCTAGTTTTATACAATTTTCGAATGATTATTCTTAAACTACTTTAATTTGTTTGGATTGTAGTGAGGTGCCCTTTTAAAGAGACCTCCACCTATTGTAGAACTGTTGTCGAGTCCGTCCGCCTGGTGCCGCCGGGTGCCATAATTAGTTGTGATTTGTGAATGGGGAGCCCAGCCTTGAAAGCGACTACTTTAATGGATAAAGTGTCTGGCCAGGGACCGGACAACCGAAAGCCATATACATACATACATATGTACAGGCATATATAATGCGACTACTCATATAATAGGTGGAGCCTTGTCCTCGTCTTGTCACCCAAAACAGCCCACACCTCCCGCTCTCCCTCTCTCCTCCTTCCGTTCCCCCGCATTTCCCCACTGGCTTCCAGTGGTCATACAATTTGCATGAAGAAACGAGACGAATGCTTTGAATTATTAATTAAGAAATTAATTGAGCGACGATGTCAATGAATCCGAGAACTTGTTCACCCACCAGAGCAGAACAACAGAGGCAGCAACAGCATTCCAGGCCTTGCGCTTCCATCGGGACGATGTCTGGGCCTGGGTGGCAGATTCAATTAGCGAGTGGCATTGTTGGAGTGTCTCTTACCCAGTCCGACTGGGGGTCCATTTCCTGCCATTCCCTATTCCCTGCCTGAATCCCAGACATTGTCCCTTGTCCCAACGCCCCATTCCTCAGGCTGGTTATCCGCTTTGTTAGCGTTAAGATGTGGCTGGGTGGTATGGTTATTAGATGCAGCTCCATGATGAGCCCTTACTGGCATGACCGCCCAAAGTTCTTTCAGCACAAACTGCTTTCCCAATGCCCAAGCTCCCAAATCTCTTTCTGCGGCATTACGAGGCAGAAATTAATCAGGAAATAAATTATATCGTATGATATACTATATTTCTATAGTGCATTGCATAAGCCCAAACAAGACTTGCATTATTTTGAATGCCAAAAAGAAAACAAAAAAAAATGTAAAAGAAAGAAACCTTTTTACTTTTTTTTTTGTATTAGGCTTTGGGTCTCAATTTTTTCATTTGTTGCTATGACAGTGCGAAAAACTTAAATCCAATTTCCTTCAAGGCTTAATTATAAACGATTTTAATGGATGTTACAGCTGGATTTTCTCTCAAAGAGAGACACAACATTGGAAAATGGCCAAAGAGGAGAAAACTTTAATTTTACGAGTAATGTCTCTGCTCCCCCCTTCTCCCAAAAAGTATTCCTCTCTTTGGCAGTTTTTGATTTTCATTTCGTTTTTCACATTTGGCATGCATGTCTCTGCCTCTGCATCTGCCCCTCCTCTCCTCTTCCTTTCTATCTACCATTTCCTTTTGTTTTCGTTTTCCATTATTCAGCTTTTGTTTTCAGCTTGATTGCATTTTACTTTTGATTTTTTCCGTGCTTTGGGGCCTTTTTGCTGTTGCATTTTGCAGTTTGGGAAATCTCTTGGCGTTAAATTGTTTTCTCGCCATCATTTGCGATGATCGATTGCGCTCCGGTGCATTGGAAATGGGCTTTAACGAGTTTTCTTGTTATTTTCCTTTGTTCACTATTTCTGTTCCACACCTCCTTTCGCCCCTTAACAAGTTGAGCGACGCCTCGTGTTGCGGATGAATGATTGATTGATGGAGATCTCACAGAAACTAATTTTAGTTGGATCCCAAAGTGGATGCCTGATTTTGGCAAGCCCAATGCATTATCTGTGGATTTCATTGATTACACAGTTATCGATTTGTTAGATGGTTATCGATTTGATTACATAGTCATCGAGGTATCGATTGCACACACATTTGTATGTCGATAAGATATTTATTAATTGAATACAGTACATTTATCGATAAATAATCGATGTCTTCTCTAGATTTCCATCGATTTGTACTGATTATTTCGTTGCTCCCCATTTAGAAGTAAAACTAATTCTCTTATTACCGATTTTACTGGAAATATTCGATTCTACCTTTTTTACTCACCCGAAAAACTCTCGTTTCTTCTTTTGCAGACTCTGCTCGCTGACAATAACGCGTCTCTCTATTTTGACTCCGCTGCCCGGGGACACCACCTCCCTCTCGCTGGCCGTAAAGATGCAGAGCTCGAAGCGGACGCTCCGCAGCCATGAGATCCCCATTAACAGAAGCGCCCTGACCGCCTTCCAGCAGGGGAACTCCCCGATGGCTGGCGGCACAGGAGCGGCGGTGGGCGGATCGTCGCCCGGGAACGTGGGCACTGGACAGGGCGTCGCTGTGCCCCTAACAGAGACCGAACTTGACTTGCACTTCAGTCTACAGTATCCGCACTTCATCAAGAGAGATGGCAACAGGTGATGGGATCTATTCAATAAAGTGTACGTTCTTTACCTTATATGCTTGTGTCCCTCTGTTATCCCCACAGACTGGTTATTCTGCTGCAACGCCGCAAGAAGTACAAGTCGCGCACCATTCTGGGCTACAAGACCCTGGCCGAGGGCATTATCCGCATGGACGCGGTGCTACAGAAGTCAATGGACATGGTCATCGAGCTGACTGCCTCCGGGAAGAACGGCAGGCCGGGCACTGTCGTGGCCTGTCTGCGGGCCGAGCGTGTCTCCTCCATTCCAGTGGATCACGACAATAAGAACAACAACAGCGTCCTGCTGGCAGGTGAGTACCAGAACCCAGTCCACAAAAAGCCGCCAAAGATCAGTCTAAAGTCTGCGAGGAATCCGTTCGCCAAAGTATTTAAGCGTCTATTTGCAATTCTGAGTTAAAACTGTTATCAAAATTGTTATCTATTAAAATGTGTCATAAGAAAAAGATGATTTTATAAGTATTTCCGTTAAAGTTGGATTGTGGTTCCGATGGTAGTTCTGATGAAATGATCTGAAGAGTTATTTTTTCATTTGTATAACAGTTTTATTACACATCTACAAATGTTTTATACCAGTTTTGGAAAGATATATCAGTTGTAATAGCAGATTCACAACGGTCAAAAATTTGTATAACAGTATAACAAAAGATTTTGAATTTTGTATAACAGTTTTATAAAAGTTCTACGGCATTTTAAAAACATTTTCTTAATAGTATACCAGTGTAACGCTTTTAGGAGTATAACAGTACATTTTCCTACTTACATATATTCAATTTGTATGCCCGAAATCCACTCTTAGGTACGTTTTCGGACCAAAACTGTGTTAAAGGATAATTAACATTCAAATTTAGCGAATTTTTGCACTTTTTATAACAGTTTTGTGGCTATTTTATAATTGTTTTAGTTAAAAATAGGGGGTGATTTGTATAGTACTTTTATGACAGTTTTTCTACGACAACGGATTTAAGACACGTTTCTCGATAGTTCCTATCGGGGATTTTCGTTAGAGTTGTAAGGCAGTATAACAGTTACCAATGGTAAAATAAGGAAAGCAAGATATCAAAAGGAAAGCTCTGAGAAAGTTCAAAAATCGATCTATCTATTAGTCGCGTTTCAATTACTCATCCCAGTGGGGTCCCGTGTCCATCCACTCCGTTGAGCATCTCTCGAGGCATCGCTAAAGAATTTATTGCCAAATCCATAAAGCGGCAATAAATAGAGCCATGAGCCATGAGCCAGAGCCCCCAGAGGAATGGTCCAAGATTAGAGAAGTGCTAATGACGCACAAACTGGGCAATTAATGCCCCAAGTGGGGAGTGAAGGGAAGCTGCTGTGCATCACCATCAGATGCTCCACATCATGATGGATGGGTTCTTCTTCTTGGTCTTCTCGTGGATCAGATGATGCTCCCAATTTGAGTTGATGTTTATGGTAATTGCTTGTGAAACAATATCCAAAGGGGGCTGCTCTGCCCGGCTGTCCCGCCATTCGGTGGCAAGTACTGCATACAACGTTCATAAGTTGTGACGTCAACAGCAGCAGCTACATTTCGTATTTATGCCATGAAATTTCCTCATGATTACAGAAAGAGAGCGGGCGAGAGCCGCCGCCACATGGCAACAGGAAAAGCCACGACGTGGGGCAGCCGCCGCTGCTCGCAGATGATGGCAATCTAATTGAAAATATTTTTCAGCTATTTTTATATGACACAAAAGATTCTTCCGCGGTGTGAAAGGAAGGGAAATTCATTTATGAAAATAGCACAGAACTCATTTGCCAGGCTGACGCGTGGTGTTGCCCCACCACTGCAGTGGCAGCACATCTGTGTGGCAAGCAGGAGCTTTAGCTGTTGAACTTTTCAACAGACAAACGGACAAAAAGAGGTTGAAGTTTGCACTCACCTGTTCAGGGCCAAGGTAAAGGTCACACTCTCCCCAATCCCCAATTGCAATCTCCTCTCTCTTCGCTCCCAATTGTTTTCTCTCATTCCAATCTCCCACCCAGGCTTCTCTTTGTGTCTCCCTCTCTCTTACGTGGGGGATAAAATATGCATGACATGCAAAATGGCATTTGGCCGAGTTGTTTCCTCGGAAAATGTTGCAGTTTCTAATGGCAAATAGATCACAGGCAGCCAGAGTCTCCTCCAAGCGAAGTGATGAACCAACACCAACAGCTAGCTTGTGCCGTCACGAATGAAATAAATCATCGTACCCTGGAATATGGGAAAGCGAGGTGTGATATGTTTGTGGAGATATCTGTGTATTAGGCCTATGAAAACTGTGCTATTGTAGGAGGAGTTGTAGTTGTAGGAAGGACACATTTCCATTAACAGAAAATGTCCACTTAAATAATTTATTCATCACTTAAAACAGTTCTTATCTTTCATCGATATATCGATAAATTTATTGGAATTTAATCACCCGTGGCGAATGGTCTTTGCTCGTGTCATTCACCTGGAATGTGTCTCTTTGCTTATGGGAAATTTTTACAGAATAAATGTTGATACCTTGAGGTTGGCTCCTTCCATATCTTCTCCATTTTCACCATTAAAGTATTGTGAAATTCCCAAAGAAAATTCCCATAAATCTGCAAAGATGGGCATCTAATAGTCGCAATGCAAGACAGTTTTTATTTCCTTTTTGGACACATTTCACGTTGGCACATTGACTATTTTCGCCGAGGACAGAAAACCCCTTCGCTGACTAGCTGACTCGCGGCTGCCTGCGTGCCACATCACTTCACTTCACCTACTCTGGTGACTGCCCCACTGGGTTTGACCATCAAAAGTTCATTTGTCGCGCACTTGGCGAGTGGCCAAGGAACGTGGATTTTGGCCTGCAATGCAATCCATTTGGGAGCACCCATCAGCACACAGAATGGCCAACACACAAAACAAAACACATTGGAGGTCAGCACTTGAACCCGAGAACCGGACGACAGACAGCGCGCTGAAATTACTTTGGGGTCTCGCTTTCTAATTTGCAAAAATGGAATTTAAAAAAACATAGAAAAACAGAATGAGGGGAAACGAGGGAAAAACATTTTTACCTCAACCTCAATTTGGTTTATTGATTTTTCTCTCTTCTACTATGCTGGTGTCCGGCCTCCAAAAAGCTGCTGCTGCTGCTGTTGATGGCGGTCTTCAGGGATGGTCATGGAATGGTAGGTAGGAGTCGGTGTGTGTGTGTGTGTGTGTGTGGCAGGATGCCTGATTGCCGCAGGGGCTTATTGCTTGTTGAATATGTACGAGTATGCTCCACCACTCTTGCACTCTGCCACTCTTCCACTCCTGGCAGGTGCCAGGCCGAGGCGGGCACCATTAGCACAGGCACTGAAACCGCGACCGCTCCTTCATCGAGTGGAGCACCGGGCGTGGCAGCTTGTTTCTGTGGGGGGGACTTTTCCAAACTGGGTATTCGCTCGTCTCACTTGGGTGGATTTTGCATCGAATCGCATGGGTTCCATGGCCACGCGTGGGCTGTGTATCCTAATCATCTTGTTTTCACTGCTTTTCTCGAACTCTACAACTCTATGGAAACCAATCAATAACTACTCGCATGTGCAGTCGCTTCTTAGAAACTGCAATCAAAGAGCGGATGGCATTCTATTGAAAACTGTGTAACAAATGAACGAGGAATCCCTAGAAAATGCTGTTTTGAATGTTTTGTAATTTCCAGGAACTTGAATGCCATTGAAATACTATTATCCTTGTTAGAGCATAGAAAAAGCCTTTAGGGAAATGAAATCATAGAAATTTATTGCATTTGAACACAAAGTTTTTTCAATTCAAATTTAAACGTTTGTTTATTAAAACTTCCTTTGAATCTGAATGACAGATAAACAGCTGTTCAACTAATTGGCAGTCACACGTCAACGTTGAAGCCCACCTTTTATCCTTCTTCTCCTTTGGTCGCTGTTCTTGCTGCTTCACCGTTATCTTCGTGTGCTTCCTTCTTCTCCTGGCTCTTCCTCTTTCGCTTTTCCTCCGACGACTTTCTGTGTGTTGTATTGCGTTGTGTAGTGTGCGACAACGACAGGAATTAAGTCATTTGTCCTTGAGTGCCAGAGATAAGCGCTGTGCGAAAATGACAGAGAATTATAGAGCGAGAGAGAGGATACCCCCAACCGAATGAGAGGAAGGCTGAGTGGAGGCTGCTCTGAGGCTGTGTCTCTACCTAATGACCTGTGTTGTTCTCTCTTTCTCTGGTGTTCTCTGCTGCCATGCCGCACCATTGAGTGGGTTAATGGCAAAATGCGTAAATTATGTCGAGAGTATCCTCCATTCCATTGTTCATTTTTCATGAGGTTGCAAGCCACCCCTCCCGCACCCCTCTTTCTCCGGCTCCGCTCTCTGCCCCTCACGGACCCGTCATTTAATGACAAGATTCGTGTGTGCTGCCCAAGGTCGAACCAATGTACCCCTCCGCCACACAACTGTGCCACTTTTCTCTTCTCCCTGGCTTCTCTGGCTTCTCGGTTTTGGCTGGTGCGTTGCTGTTGTTCTTGTTATACCCTTGAAGGGGGCATTATTCTATTTTTGGAGGACAGAAAAGGATGAAGCATTTCCGACCTTGTAACGAATGTACAACTATATGAATATATATCAGATTAAGATCAACATCTAGGCCGTAAGAACCATGTATTTGTCTGGAAGGCACCCCACATTTTTTCTTTTTTCCTGTAACTTGTACAAAGAAAAACTTGTACATTTCTGAAGATTATTCCTGAAATTTTCTAAAGATATTTCAAGCAATCGGAGAAATTTGACCTAAATCGGATGTGAATATCATTGGTATAGTTATAGGATCGATGGATCTTAGAGGGTATTTAAATCTTCGACCCCTTTCTATATGTTCTAGTGCGGTTTATCTCTACTGGCCTCCTGCATGGATGCCGGGGGCATAAGCCACTAAATCAATGTCGCTCGCCGCTTTTCAATACGCTTTTCATTACTCATACGCAGCGGTGGCACACGAGCGGTGGAGCGTGGGATGTGTTCCGCGTGTGGAAATGAGATTGCGGTGAGGTGGGGAAAAATGTGGAGGGCCTTACCCATGACACACACATCTCTTCTGTGTGGCTGCTGGCTGTCTGCTGTTTGTTTATCTCCCATGTGGGAGGCACTTTCTTCGTGGAATACTCTCCTCCCGCGGGACAGCAGCGAGGTGTGCGCACAATATTAACTTGCCTTCCAGGAAACACACTGTGCGAATGTTCTCTTTCGCTGGAAAGGGGTCCGTCCGTCGGTCAATTAGAGTGCTTAAGAATTGCATGCAACCAGGAAGGGGAGCGGGTGGAGGGAGAGAGATCATTAAGCTGTCTGCGTGGCAAATTGTATCAGAGAAAAGAAGACTTACAAAATAATTGCTCTCAAGCAGGGAAACTTTTATTTGCTCTCTACGCTTTACTCCAAAGAGCTGGAGGAGGAGGATGCGGAGGAGCAGGGTGGAAGATAGACAGACAAATAATGCTCGATAAGAAGGAATGCAACTTCTGCTTTGGCCCCAATTAATCATCTCTCTTACGCTGTCTCTCTCTCTCTCTCTCTCTTGCGTAGTAGTTTTTCACGGATTAATCTGCTGTTGCACGATACGTTTGTTGCATGGCATTGTTGCACCTTCAGACGGAAATGCATCAGGTTTATTGGTTCTTCAACTTGAAATGTTATATTTTATGGGATTTTTTCGGCTTTCATTCCTTTCATCCATCCTGCCAGACTCTGCCCTCTTGTACTCTCTGTTCTCCTTCTCCACCTCATTTTCCCACACTCCTTACATCTCTCTACCTATTTAATCAGTCTTGTACTTGTCACTTAATGGCTTCGTGGCTGTCAAAAGTTACACTTATCCAGAGTTTACTCTGCGGCCCACACTCCCGTTCACTCCCACACCCACACACTAGTATGGCCCCTCCATGAGCACGTCCAAACACGCAAGAGAAGCTAGAGAGCTAGAGAGAGAGGCAGAGCGGCAGAAAGAATGAGAGCTAGTCACACACTCACAGCCGCAGCAGACACCGGCCGGTGGAGGAGAGAGAGAGAGAGAGAGAGAGAACCGTACCTGCTTTGGCTTTAGCTTTGGCCAAATGATAACGGCACCAAAACATGCCAGCGAATAAACAAACAAAGGAAACAGATGAGAAACGGAATGAAAAACAGAATGCAAGTGGGAGTGGGAGTGGGAAAGTGCCGGGAGGGAGGAGCGGGGCACACACGCGCTGTAGTTCCGCAAGTGACAATCGAAAGGAGGCGCCGACGGCACAAATCTTATCGCAAAAACACTACTGAAGAGGAATCTCTGCTGCGCACCAGTTCACACGATCAACAGGAACTGAAAGCTTTCCACTAAACCAGAATGAACTATTGAGCCAGTTCCCCTTCCCCGCATTTGGAATTCCAGAATGCACTGCACACACACACACAAGCAGCTCTGATTGTAATCAATAAAACAAACAACACCAAACGTGAGAGGAGGGGGGGGGGCCCACTCAGCAGTGCTTAGTGCTCCCCGCCCCTAATTCTCCCATTTACCCGGCTTTACCTCTATCTCCTCCTCCTCCTTTTCACCCCAATACATCCCCCCAGCGACTGGGGTCTTCTTCAATTGCCTGAATCGAAGCGTAAAAATAGCTTTGATGAGCATTTCCCATGCCTGTGAGTGAGCTTTTGACACTTGTTTAGTAATATCGAAACCCTTATATGTACGTACAATATGTACAATAGATAAACGGTATATCCGAGGCGAGTGTCTGGTCGGGTTGACAATTTCTCATATTAATTTGAGTTACATATTTCGCTCAGTGCGCAAGCAGCTAATTGCCACCCAACGCTGCTCACTCATTTGCTGCGCTCCCTCTTTCTGCTCGGTTCCGTGCTGCTCTTCGCACTTACAGGTGTGTCTACCCTGGTATTCGCAGAGAACGCAAGGTATATTGTATTTGTATGAGCATGTACTATATGGAAACCTCGATCTTGGAGAGTATCGTGTAAGACACAAAACTCTTTGCCTTTTTCAAAAGTATGGCAATGGCTAATTCCAGAAGCTCAATCCGACTACCAGGTATCTCATTGTCGATGCACTCAGCCCTGGCGTTCTCTCTCTTGGTGCTCTGTAATGTAGCGTTGCCTGAGCCCACTCTCTGCTCCCACGGGCCCACTCTTTCACCCGTACACACTCACGTCAAGTACACAAAACGTGCGGAGCCGTGCGGCGGCCATTCATTTCACTGACAAGCGTTCGACGAGGCAGACTACGAAACGTGCACCAGTGCTCGCGAAAGAGGAACAAGCGAAGACAGAAAGACAGAAAGAAAGCAAAGTAATAATAAGAGAGATGAACAGATAAATCATATACAGCCACAACAACAGTTACTATCAGTGATTAACTTTACAAAGCAACCGAAAAACAGTGCGTGTTTTTTTAGTTTATGGAAAACGCAGTTAAATATTAAGCAAACTCCCATTAAACCGAGTGACATTTAACGGCGCAAAAAAAGTATCTCAGGCACGTCCCAAAACCCTCCTCCCGAAGTGGCGGCTCATAACTCATTCAAAAACAACCGAATCTTATCATTGTACCACAGATCGCGTTGCGGAATACTCGGACGAGGACGAGGAGGCCGAATTCAGTTCGGGGGAATTCAACGACGAGGCCACTGAGCTGGGAATCATCCGGGGCTACGACCAGAAGGGCGACTACAATCCGTCATCCAAGCATGATATGCGCAAGTATCGCAACAAGCTGCAAAGATCGGGCATCGAGGATATAGGCGGCGGACACGGCCATCACACCGGACAGCATCATCCAGGAGTCGGAGTCGGAGGCGACAGCGACAGCGAGTTTGAAATGAAGGACAAGAGCTCGTCACGGGCTAAGTTCGGCCGGGTGAGTCATTCCATTCGTCGCGTATAATCGTGTAATCCTCAGCAGCTGTTTACCCGAAGTTTCCCCAAAAATGTATCTATTTTCAATTTAATAATTATTATTCGATATAATTGCGTGACATCAACGCGATTCAGGGGAAATTTTCAAATATTTCATTATGCAAAGTGAATAGATAGATATATAGATATATTCACTTAGTAGCTATCTATAAAGATTACACACCATAGCATTTGAAAGAAGAGCGAACAGAGGGGTATACATACTCATATCTACATACACATGAGGTCCCCTCGCTGAAACGCTGAAAAGAAACGGAAATATTACTGTGTGTTTGTGATTCATTTTGAAGCAGAATTGTGTGAGGTCGAAAATCAGAGGGTCAATTGTGCAAATTTATGCAAAAAACACATACATACATAGGTACATCCCTATGTACTATATAGTAAACGCATTAGAATCATAATACCTAAGTATACATGATCCACATCATCAGGGATAGCCTTTTAAATTGCACCTCCAGTTATAGGCATTATATGGGAGCAGTGCTATAGGTCCTCCCTCTAGTTTTAATAGCCAGAAGGTACTACCTTTTTAGTAACCTAAATGGAGCGTACAATTTCCCGAATTAAGAAATTACTTCCTATCTTAATAGATATCTTAATTCTTTCCTAACAGTCTGATCCGTTATGACATATGGTAGTTTAAATATATGACAAAATGTGTACCTTATCAAGATTTTCTGTATTGTCGCATTTTTGTCGTACAGTACAGCTCCAATGGGCGGAGAAATGCTACACACCTTCACAAAAATTCTTGTAGGTCAACATCTCCCTTGGGTGTACAAGAATAGGTCCCTCCCCAAATGGGAGCTCTTATTGTTAATGAAATTTTGCTGAATTACTACAATTATCAGATCACTTTGACCCAAATTCATATTCAGTTTACCAACAAAGCCACACATTTAAGGACTGCGTTGTTCGTTTCCTGGTTGTTGTTGTTTTTTGGGTCTTTAGATTATTGCGAAATTTTGTCAGGTGCTCGGCAGAGGCAGGCGGCGCACAAATCAAATCAAAATATGTCTCTAATATGTTTTGTATAGGTACAACTAGTATATAAATGGCATAGATATTTATGTACTATAGTGTTATGGGGTGGCTCGGGGTGGCGAAGAATTTCTGCAGCAAATAGTTGACAATTGTTGGGGCGGACGGCCTTGGCGTGTCGTTTACTTGACTCAATTCGCATTGGTTTGGTTTTGCTTGGCCCAGTTTCGATGGGCCTCGATACCTGCAGGGATATCTCGAGGGCGAAGGGACATGACATCGCGCCACGTGCAGGAGATTAAGGAAGTACGCAGTGTAGGGTTTTTCATAGATTATAAATGAGCCAAACTTTTCGACAAAAGTAATTAACAGAAATAGATGGGAAGACGAGTCCCGTCCCCCTGCCAAACCCTTGTTGCCCGACAGTCGAGGGGCACATCAAAAATGCTCTTTTGTTTGCTTTCTCCAATCCATAATATAATTAGAAAATCAATGTTTTATTTATGTGCATGTGCGTTTATTTTCAAAGTAATGGCAGTACATACAAAACAGCCGGAGACAATTTCCCTAAACTGTCCGCCTAAATATTTCAACAGCTTTCTCAGGCTTTTAGCTTTGTTTGGGCCAATTATGTAATGGCCTTCTCTCTCTCTCCCTCGCCTTGCACCTGGCCACATCCGCCGCACAGGTGTAAAATTAGCTTGCGGCTTTTATTGTCATGCCTTTTTATCGCAGGATCATTTTGAATGTCTGCCGTAGATAAAAACATGGCTAATGACAGCAGCCAGAACGCCAGTAGAGAACCGGATGAAACAGCACAGAGCAGAACAGAACAGAGGCGAACCGAGAGGAGCAATTAAAAGAGAACGAGGCATAACGCTTTAACAGCCGAGTTGTCGTCGTCGTCCCCCTCCAGGCAGGTCCTTGAGATTTTGTTTAATGGCCAATAAGCAAGTTTAGATTAAACTTGTGGCAATTAAGAGGAGCGGCAAGTAAGGAGGGAGGCAAGTAAAAGATGCAGTTAATCATGATGGGGGCCTGATGGGGAATAGCTACTATTCAGGCTCGCCTCTTCTTTGGGAAAGTGGTGCAAATGGGAAGCACCTGCACCTGTACCCCTTTCTAAGCTACCTGTCACCTCTTAAGAACTGAAAACCCCCTGTCTTTCGTACTCTTGAGAAGTTGTCTCTTGCAATTTAAATTTCTCCCGCCATCTGCCAACTATCTGGCAGCCCTACTAACTCCCTCTCTCTCTCTCTCTCTCCACAGACAATTTCGCTGCAGCAGCGAAACTTAAAGCAAAAGATTGTGGCCCTGATGAAGCGTTTCAAGGTCAGCGAGGAGTTGGAGGGCGAGTCCGGGCACAGGGGCACGGCTGCGCTGCGAGAAGAGCGCGACTTGGATGCACTCTTCCAGGAGCTGGAGTCGCTGTCCTGCTGCGAGGGCGATGACTCCGGCCCGGACATGGACAGCATCTCGATCGGCTCCACGCCCAAGCCCTCACTGCGTCCGTTCTTTACCAATTCGCGGATCATGCTGCACGATGCCGGCAACGGTTGCCCGATGCTCCTGGCAGGCGGTGGCGGCGCGAGTCTCGTCATTGGCACTATGGGTGAGTACGGTATTTGTAATGTGTGTGGCTACCTATGTATGTGTCTCTTGGATGGATAGATGAATGAATGGAATGGATGATGCCTGATGGCTGATGAATTAATTGTTAATTAAGCTACTCTTTTGCTCTGTCTATAACTTTGATTCATGTTTTGGCTCTTCCGTAATGCGTTTCGTATGAGCTTGCGTTGCGTTTTATTACGTTTACGTTTGACGTTGCGTTCTTGCGTTACGTTGCATATCACACAGCAAACAAACAAACAAAAAACACACAGCGCGGGGGTGTGGGTGTTGTTCCGCTTCCACTGCGAGAGACGAGACGAGACTCTATTTTTGGTCACACTTTTTCTCACTGTCCGCTGTCTCGCCGTCTGTCTGTCTGTCTGTCTGCTGCGCTGCTGCCATTGTCGGCAGAGTTTGGGTCAAGGCTGCAGAGGAAGTAAGAAAACAAGAAATGGAAGGCTACATTCGTGCCTTGGCACTTTTGATACCCTAGCGGAAGCCAACGGCATGAGTCCATGATGGATGGGTCCAATAATTCCTATACTACGAGTATATCCATTTCTCTGCATTGCAAAGTGCTTGCCAAGGGGATCATATCCCCGCCATGCAAGGCTATGAAAAAGTTGCGAAAAACAATGTCACACACACACAAACGCACACACGCAGCAGACCCACTCGCGCTTACACTTACACACAGCCACACGCCCACACAGTGAAGCAGGACAAACTGTTTTGCATGGAAGTAGTGAGAGTGAGAGTGCGAGGGGGAGAGCACCAGAGATAGTATAGCAGAATATTCTCTTGACCATTGCCCAAGGGGGCGGATAGAAAGGGGCGGGGCCTCTCACACTTTACAAGCAGAAAAGCAGAACAATAAAAAACAAAAGAAAATTAAAAATGAATAATAACTGTATTTTAAGTCGAGCCTCTCCGCTTCCTGTACGATAACTACATCCTTATTTAATCTTTATTTTGTGACTAGCGAAACGTAATTTTGCGAAACACAATTATACCATTTACAACAAAAGCTACTACTACATTAAAGACAAACAGAAATACAAATACAAAAACAACATTTTGCATGGCTTGAACAAAAAAATCTCTCTTGCAGGCAACTCTGAGCGCCGATCATCGGATAAAAGCGACCAATTGACAAATTCATCTTACAATCTTGAAAATAACAAACAAAACCAAAAATGCATTCATTTAACAAACAATAATAATTCGGCAACAACACCAGGTCTGTGTATATTACAGCAAAACCTCTCTTTCCTCTCTATTCTACTCTAAAAAAAAAAAAAAAACACCATAAATTACCACATATCAAATCGCAATCAAAATTCTAGAGAAAACAAAAGCTCCCAAAAAATTGCAACGAAATACGAGTATGCTCCCACCAAAAGAATGGTCCACCCACACAATGTTCCGTTCCGTTGTCCAGTCCAAAAACACACCTGCAAAAGCACTCACCCAATCCATCAGACTGTACATAAGTTAACGGTTCTCCTCCAGAGCAGAGCAGAGCTGTTCCCGTGCTCCACTTGTACATTTACTCCTCCTTCTTCTACTTAATCCTTTGCTATGCCGCACACTCACGCACAGCCCACTGATAGATACACAGCAACTCACACACACACACACACGCCACATGTACATAGATGTATGTATGTATATACCTATGTTTTGTATCCTGTATGTACTTTTAGTCGTTGCACAACACTTTTGCATGATAGTGCCGCTTGCGGGTTGGGGTAACGGAATGGGGCACGGGCTACGGGGTGCTTAATTCCAGTGATTTGTGCGTCAAACCCATTGATTGTTTACTTTGTGTTTAGTTGGATACATAGTATATATCTCTCAGGTGCATGCATGTTGTGTGGTTCCTAAAATAAACCCCTGAATGAGGGTGGCGATGCACACTTCATACATGTATGATGTGTGATTGTGCGTGTCTCTCTAGTATGTACTACTCTACTCGTATCATGGTGACAATTGAAGCGACAACGCACTTGAATCAGTTTTCCAATTAAAACATACGCCACGCCATCTCCCCCCCCCCCCCCCCCCCCCCCACTAGAATGCCCTTAATCGCACAGCCTTGTTGGACGTGTCCCGCCCCCCATTACTCCCATTCCTCCCATTACCCCCATTCTTGGATTTGTTTTCCCCCCCCCCCCCTGCATTTTCATGTCGTGCGTCTTTTGATTAATTTTGAAAAACATTCAAGGGACCTTTGTAGCGTGTGCCGCGGCTACAGAAACCAAGAAGTGTTCGACCTCAAAAATATGGCTACTCCGCCGCCATCCACACCCCCGCACACCCTACACCGTTCCACGAGCATGACGGCAATAAAATAAAGAAAGCTTTAATTATATTTTCGGGCCAGCGTTTTTATTATTATTTATTTACACGACGACGTATGTACGCGGGGAAACTCTTTCTTCATTGGTTCTATTTTTGGGAGGGCGAGCGGCTATTTTCGTTGCCACCACCGCCACCATGTCTCACGGTCTGTGTGTTTTGTTGATCTTCATGTCATGTGTGTGTTTTGGGTCTTTCTTGTACTGCATGTCTCCAATCAGTCCAATCAGTCCTGAGCGCACACCCCCAATCCCCCAATCACCAAATTCCCAGTCTCTGTCTCTATCTCTCTCTCTCTCTTTCTCTCTCTGTTTTCCCCCCACTATGTTCTTTTGAGATTAAAGATACACCTTATTGACTCTGCCACCTTTTCTTATCACAGATCGCGGTGGGAATGATAGCTCCGGGAATGAGGGAAACGCCGGATATACCGATGGCCAGAACTCGGATCCACAGAACAGTCCGCCGCGGGACAAGGACTACATGCGGATGCAGCAACAGCTGACGCCCGTGAGCTCGGTGGCCACTAGCATGGGCAGTGCCTCCGGAATGGTGACGCCCGTCCAGACCGAGAAGTTTGCGCGTCTGTTCCGCACATCCAGCAATGCGCCATATCCAGCGGGAGCTGTCGGCACCAGCGGCGGAGGTCCCAACAGCGCCCAGAGTGGCGGCAAGCGGAAGCACACACTAAGCTTGAGTACGGAGCCCAGGTCTGTGCTGGAGACCTGTCTGTCGCCTACCAATGTGGAGCCGCGTAAGCTATTGCTCGACCAGCTGAGTCGTGTATTTGCCGGCGAGGACAATGCCATACCCGAGGTGGTGACCATCATCAGTCCCCCCGAGGCCCTGGGCGGCAGCAGTCTGTTGGCCAAGTTGGTGACGCTCTTTGCTAACTCGTTCAAGCCGGCCTTTGTGCCACAGAACACCGCCGAGGTGAAGGCCGTCTTGCAGGCACTCATGGCCAAGATCCAGAAGTAGTAAGTAGATGCAGCAATCCGCTCCAAAGCAAAACATAACAATCAATCTCTCTCCCCTTTCTCTTGCAGTTGCAACTCGAACGCCAAGCCACCGCACACGGTCAAGGTGCTGCTTATTGGCGGCGATTGGCTGCAGGGCGCCACACTGCGGCACTATGTCGAGCTGATGGGCGTCCGTCCGCCCGACTGGCTCAACCATTTACGATTCTATCTAGTGCCCATCGGCGGCAGCTGCGGCAGCGTGGCCCGCCACCTCAGCCAGATGGATCAGGCATACGCAGCGATGTTCGGCTCCGAGAACTGGATGCAGTTGTGCGAGAGGGCGGCGGCCACAGCGGCGGCCGTGAGTGCGGTGACCACCGTGAATGCCACCGCTCTGACAGCCAATCTGGCGGATGCGGCTGGTGTGGCCAAGTCGGACATTGCCGAGCTGGTGCAGCGCATCCAGCGATATTTGCATGCGGCCGGACCTTGCACCCAGATACCCATTGCCGAGGCAATGGTCAACTACAAGGACGAGGACTCTTGCCAGATCTTTGTGCCGTTCGTTAGTGTAAGCACGAAGCCCCAATTCCCAATGGACTGCCCTGTGTAACACTTTCGTTTCATTTGCAGGACGTACGCATCGGCTACTCGGATGCTCAGGCCTCGCTGGATCTCGAGGAGAATACTGCTGGCTCGAATGCAGCGCTCTCTGCGCTGAACTCTTCATCCGCCAGCAGTTCGGCCATACCCATTGGCAGCCAGAGCTCACCCAATGTGCATGGCGCCGTATCGGGCTCGCCTCCCCAGCAGCAGATCCTGGGACGCATCTCACCGCCACTGCAGACGCCACCGTCATCGGCCTCGTCGCATCGGGAGCGCAACACCAGCGAGCCGCTGAGCACACCCTCGTCGCTGCAGCAGCAGTCTTTCAGCGGAGCTTTGGCCGCCGTTGAGGCAGTAGAACTGCAGGTCGACTATTGGCCGCTGGTGCGGCCGGGGGAGACGCACACGAAGGAGTCGAAGGGCAGCACGTCGAAGGGCGGCGATGCCGGCGGTGGCAAGAATAGCATTAAGAGTACGTTTAGGAATCTGCAGGTGTGGCGTCTGCCACAGCATGCACAGCAATTGGGTGATATGTTCAATGGACTGACTGTTAGTTTCGCCACCAAGGAGAAGAAGCAGAAGCAAAGTAAGAATGCCAAAATGGAATGAATCTTAAAGGAACTACCATTCATTACACTCCCTTTGCGCCCCTTTTTCAGTTATGCGCCTGGGCAAGAAGAAGGACAAGGAACGTGATCTCGAGAAGGAACAGTGCGTCGAAGGCGTGGCACGTCTGATTTGCTCACCCAAGCAATCGCATCCAGTGCCACTGCGTGGTGAGTGATCCCTCTTGTATACATATGTCCACACGTGAGTGTGTACTGACTTCATTCGAATTCCATTCCGTATTCGTAGTGTATATCGACGGCACCGAGTGGACCGGAGTCAAGTTCTTCCAGGTCTCGTCGCAATGGCAGACGCACGTCAAGAACTTCCCCATCGCTCTCATCGGTTGCACACCCATGTCCTGTGCTGAATTATCCTAGTCATTTTAATCGTCAAGCGCGCTCACATGGGTTCCCCCGAGAACCACAGAGAGACACTAAAACACACAGACACAGACCCTCTACCATCCCTCATGCATGGCGAGCACTTGCGCTGCAATAATTATTATAAACTTAAGAAGAATGATAATTTATTATATAATTAGAATTTGTAAATTTTTAGTTAATAAAACCATTTAGGTGGTAAATATTCTTTAAGTTCATTTCCGCAAACAAATTGTGAATTCAACCGATACTTACGACCCCCACAGCCACAGCAACACATCACACAACAGAGAAGCAGACCGATAAGAGACATCAGCAGAAACACTATTAGCTAACTGACAAGCTTCAAATAGCTTAATTATAGAAAACGACAAAAAGTATGAACAACGCGTATCAATATATCCTGTACAAGAACTAAGCAAAAAACAAACGTAAAAAAACTAAACTTTGTAGTTGCCGTTTCAAAAACTTCTATGAACCTCGTGTTGCTCTTGCCCCGTTTGGCATGTTATAGCAGATAGCCTCCCTTCCTCCCTCCCCTATCACAGCCCGCCAGATGGGTGGGGTCCACTTGGAGTCCTTCGGTAGATCTCACAATCTTTCCACCCGAAGGCGGAACCACCACTGGCTCCAATATGCTGGTCTAACTATCAAAAAAGTATCTAAATGTTATGCAGCCTACAACTACTTGACATATTTAACCAAACCCGTCGTCTATATACTACCTAAATCAGAAATATCTGTGTGTGAAATTATATACAATATACATATACATATATATTCAACCTATACAAAAAAAACCATGTGTGTACTACTCTTATTGTTGTGATTTTTTGAAATTTCAAATTGTATTAGCGAAAGTTAAACCAAAACTAAATTTATATACATATGCATATATCTACATATATGCATGTGTGTGTGCGTGTACGAGTATACAGCAGAGAGACATCAGGCGCGAGACGGACAGTAAAGTGGCAGTTCGATATCATATATGTATATTATATATTCTATGTAATCCCCCCAACCCCCCCGTAATCGCATTCGTATTCCTCCCCCTCCCTTTGTGTAGTAGTTGAATGCGAAACTCGTCTGCGTGTTTTCCCAAAGCCCCCCTCCCTGTTTGAACTGAAAGCTAGAAATCGCTTGCGATTGCGTTGAATAGAGTGCAGAATGCGTTGCGAAGCGAAATATTGTAAGGCGTGTAATTTATAAATGTACTATTAAACATATGTATGTATTAAAGTTAAATACGAAACGAATTCCGAGTCTTTATTTAAATAGTAAGTGGTCAAATATCATCGCACATGAAGAATCTGCTGTGGCAGACCATTTATAAGGATGGCGCGCTCCTTCAGGCCCATGGAGCCTCCAAGACCGCCTGGTGGTTGTAGGAACGTGAGGTCCGGGTACCCCTTGGGCTGGCCAAACTCCCGCAGATTGGCGTTGCTTTCGCTCAGTTCGTCCAGGGACCAGACGGCTAAATTACGAGTCTTTCCATGACGTGCCAAGACATAAAACTGTGAATAAATACCAGATTATAGCTTGATGGATATCACAGAGGGTGGGTCCCTTCGATCCACTCACCTTATCATGGGCATCCACTAGGTAGCCCACAATGAGCGCCCAATGGGCACGGTGCCCAGACTTTAAGCAAGGCGCATGATTGACATCAGCATCGTAACTGAGATATACAGGATTTAAGGACAAACCAACAAAATATTTCAGGGAAACCTCAGTCAACGCACAATATCAAGTGATTTTTATTATTAAATACAATTCGTATAAAATGCTGGTTATCTTAATTAACAGAATAGAATAGGACTCGCTAGCCAACCCTCATGGGTGGCGATACCAGGATAACGCCATCGCCTCGCACAAACAGCATGGGAATGGTGCGCTTTGTGGTTTTGTAAACCTCCTCGTATGTTTCTTCGTCGATCTCCACGGTGGTGACGGTCTCCTCTGCATCGCCCAGCACCATGTTCAGATGCTGATCGAACGCCTATTAAACGGAGGATTATCTTGAGCGTATAATTGAGTTTATGTGTAGTGTTGCAACTTACATGTAGACGCCCCCGCAGCTCCCGCTCGTTGCGCATCTTCACGTGCACCTTTTCATCTAAGCTCAGGCGAATTAGATCCAGCGGCTCCTTCACCGGCAAAATTACCTGACTGAGCTGCAAGTACGAGAATTAGAGGGCTTCATTGGCATTTGTCAATAGTACATACCTGCTCCTCTTCGGTGGCCATTTTATTATTCAAACAACACTTTTTTTTGTTAATAAATCGTGAATCCAAAACTCAGTTTTGCTGATGATATCGTAGCACTAAAAAACACCACAAAGCATGTGCGCAGGGTGGCAGCACTGGGAGCACACACTGTGCTGTTATGCGCGGAAGATGGTTTTTAAATGACCGAAGTAAACGACTTAAAATTAAGATTTTCTTTTGAAAAAGGATACGGCACAAGCAAGCAGCCACCAGCTCGCAGGAGCTCTGTGACCTTGTTACAGCAGAGGCGACCCTCGTGCAATTGACACGCACCGGGTCCGTGTCCATGCAGATGTTTGCGCGTCAGTTCGTATAAATATTGAGCACTGAACATTTCCCCATTGATTGTGTACTCCTGTGCAATGGCATCTTCTAGAATGTGTGCAGCGGTGGGGTTTCCATTGAGCAGCATACTTACGGCAGTCAAGCCACACGTGGGTCCCACCTGAAAGAACACCCCACCCAGTCATTTTGACATTTATGATACAGTCCTTCACAATACTTACTTGTAGTATACTGGCCACAGTATAGTACTGGCATTGATTTGGTGGGATATATTGACACACACGGTTCAGGTAGCATCCTTTTTGCAGCTCTGGATATTCCCAGGCCCAGGCACAATTGTCTCCTGATACATTAATCACCGACGGGCGATCCTTGGGTGACGCCACAGGTGTAGTTTTGTTAATACCTGATGGTAGTGGGGGTGGAGGCGGCGGGGCCGAGATGTGTGGCATTGCAACGAAAAATGTAAATAAATTCCTCACAGCCGAGGTGTTTTCAGCATAATAGAATTTCAACAGCTCTATGTTACTATGCACAGCTGTTTTTTCAGCTGAGCTACATTTAACAGGTTTATGTTAGCACCAGCTGTTCTATCTCTTTTCACGAGGAAGAGTGCGCGAGTGAGATAGGGGTAGTCACTATAATAATGACCCGATATGATCCCTACCTTATGTTGTATAGTCTCTGAGATCCAGGAGCTCGTCAAGACGGACAGACAGACCGAAATTAAGAATATATACATATGCTTTATGGGAAACGCTTCCTTCTGGCTGTTGCACACATCTTTACGAATTTAATACACTCTGAGTGCTGGGTATAAAAAGGGAAACAATTAAATTTAGCTTAATTGTATACTTTTTATTAATGATTTTTAAAGTTTTTATTGTGTAAAGTAAACCGAAAAGAAACGCATACAAATTTATATTAATTAGTGGAATAAAGTACAGACCAAATAGACGAGAAACAAGGACCAATTTACATAGAAACTATATTTTGTACGAGTAGAATATACATATACCAGTAACGTAATTAACTAATCAAAATAACTCTCGAATCTTATGCAAGTTGATGAAAGTTTTGGGGAGCCAGATTGTTGCCAATTCGATGCGAAAATGCAAATTAAAATTATATGGATAATACAATGGATAGAATAGATACAATAAAAAATGTTTCATTTTATTAAATTTACAATCACAAGATTTTGTTATTTGCTTCGAAGATACTTTGTTATTGTATTCTCAATGGTGCCTGTTGCAAAGCCCAGCAGCTGCTGCGTGCATACAAATTTTACTAATTAAATGGCAAAAATAGTACTAGGAGCGGAGGACACCTGCATATGAATATGTTATGTAGATACGAGTACACAGAGCATACCTATTTATTGAACGTTTACTTAGATTGTAGGTAGTAGAGTCAGGGTTAGGTATTTGAAGAGGGAGGGGCCATTGCCAGGGGCCCATAAAACGAGTCTGCTGATGTTGATCTGAACTTCTGAACTTGTCGTCCTAACAAATAATTAATTACTATGCTGTTTGCTGAAATTGTTTTACTTAATCATAGAACACTTTCTGTCGTCTCGTCCTCCGTGTGTGTTTGCTTTTCATGTTCATAATTATGTTGCAAATATTATTTTATAACATAGATTTTGTAATTATCCACGTTGCGTTTTTGTTGTTGTTACATTAGCACTGACAGTTGTCAGGGTTTCCTGGACGATTATTTTGAGAATTCAAGATGATCTGATCGGGGAAATCGTTGATAACTTCAGCCTGTTTTAAGAAAACACATTTGTTAGATCTCTTTTGTACATTAGTTATGTTATTAGCATTGTGTGGGCACCAACCTCTGCCTCCTGCTCCAACGCATTCTTGGCAATAGTCTGAAACGCCATCTCCACGTTGATGCCCTCCTTGACTGAGGTTTCATAGTAGGGTATATCGTTTTTGGATTGACACCATTGTTGTGCCCGGCGCGTGGACACTTGGCGGTTATCCAAGTCCACTTTGTTGCCTAGCACAACAAAGGGGAAATGCTCGGGATCACGTGGACTGGCCTGTATTAAGAACTCGTCGCGCCAGGAGTCGAGATTCTTGAATGAGTTAGGCGCCGTCACATCGTAAACGAGCACACAGCAGTCAGCGCCGCGATAGAAAGCCACGCCGAGTGACTGGAAGCGTTCCTGACCAGCTGTATCCCAAATCTGAAACAATAATAGCATGGATTTAATCCCACGTGGAAAATGATCTCCTCTATCAGTCTGCTTACCTGCATTGTGACCACACGGTCGTTGACAACCACCTCTTTCGTGCAGAAGTCGGCGCCGATCGTTGCTTTGTATTGGTTAGAGAAGCGTTTGTTCACATACTGATTCATGAGTGAGGTCTTGCCCACACTGCTGTCGCCCAGTATGATGACTTTCAGCAAAGATTTCTTACGGGTGACCATTTTGATGTATTCTCTGTTGGCGGTTTGCTTCCACTGGCTCTTTTAAGCTTTGGCAATCGCTGCAAAATAAACAAATATATCGATTCGAGGTTAAAAACGAGGGGGAACGTTGTGAGTTGCTGCGGACACCGCAACTCTACAGTTATACCCGATACTAAGTCAGTATGGCTCTCCTCCGGCAGACGCCGCTAATATTAAACGACACGACAAGGAGTGCGTGCGAGAGAGACAGAAAATCAGTCTGAGCGTGACGTCGGGTGCTGCGTAGCCAGTGCAAATTGATTTGTTTCTTTTGGCTATAAAAATGATCTGATCTGATCCAGATTCAGCAATCTGATATATATGATCATTATCTATGATTCTGATCTGATTTTTAGTTTTCTCGTATCCTCAATATTGTGGATGCAACAGATTTTCGTCCTTTGTGGGGGCGGAAGGGGGTGGGGCGAAATTTTGAGATATACGTTTTATAGTGAGATCTAACAGGAGTGCGGATACCAAATTTGGTTACTCTAGCCTTAATAGTCTCTGAGATTTGTGAATATCCCCAGATGTTCATCCTTTGCGGGGGCGGAAGGGGGTGTGGCGAAATTTTGAAACAAACTCGTCTCGGTCCGATATATTAGGAGTGTGGATACCAAATTTGGTTGCTCTAGCTTTTATAGTCTCTGAGATCTAGGCGCTAATGTTTTACTCTAAGCAAAGCCGGCTATGCTACGTGTCAGATATAGTCATCTTCTACGATTCTGCGTTTTTAGTTTTCTCGTATCGTCGAAATTGTGGATGCCACAGATTTTCGCCCTTTGTGGGGGCGGAAGTGGGCGGGGCAAAGTTTAGAAATATTCTTGTAGCAGTGACATATCACAGAAGTCTGAATCCAAAACATCGTTGCTCTCGCTCTTATAGTCTTTGAGCACTAGGCGCTGAAGGGGACGGACAGACGGACAGACGGACGGACGGACAGACAGACATGGCTCAATCGACTCGGCTATTGATGCTGATCAAGAATATATATACTTTATGGGGTCGGAAACGATTCCTTTTGGACGTTACACACATCCACTTTTACCACAAATCTAATATACCCGAATACTCATTTTGAGTATCGGGTATAATAAAGAATCCACTTCTTGTAATTCGATTACGGGCGGCAGGTAAGAGTGGTTTCGATGTAGCCCAGCAACAGCTGGGTTGGCGTCCCATCAATGGACCTGTTCGTCAACGCAGACATGACGAACTATTGATAGGAGCAGTGGAGTGTGGGGCTGTTGATAAACCAGAGGCCAATGGATGACTCATGCTTGTCAGGAAACAATGACATGACTGATCGTTGAGCTGTGATACCGTGTTTTAGGACGAGGGGATAAGCGGGCGCCCGCATCAAAGCTTACAATTATGATCTGGTTTATTAGCTGGCAAGAGTGCTCATCGGAGAAAGTGTGACGCCAGCGCAAACAAAGAGCAGCCATGACGAGGCCACTGCGTAATCACAGCAACCGTGGGTAATAGAAGGCGCTAAATTCTCGCGAAGGGAATATCCTGGCGATACCAGGATAACGCCATCGCCTCGCACAAACAGCATGGGAATGGTGCGCTTTGTGGTTTTGTAAACCTCCTCGTATGTTTCTTCGTCGATCTCCACGGTGGTGACGGTCTCCTCTGCATCGCCCAGCACCATGTTCAGATGCTGATCGAACGCCTATTAAACGGAGGATTATCTTGAGCGTATAATTGAGTTTATGTGTAGTGTTGCAACTTACATGTAGACGCCCCCGCAGCTCCCGCTCGTTGCGCATCTTCACGTGCACCTTTTCATCTAAGCTCAGGCGAATTAGATCCAGCGGCTCCTTCACCGGCAAAATTACCTGACTGAGCTGCAAGTACGAGAATTAGAGGGCTTCATTGGCATTTGTCAATAGTACATACCTGCTCCTCTTCGGTGGCCATTTTATTATTCAAACAACACTTTTTTTTGTTAATAAATCGTGAATCCAAAACTCAGTTTTGCTGATGATATCGTAGCACTAAAAAACACCACAAAGCATGTGCGCAGGGTGGCAGCACTGGGAGCACACACTGTGCTGTTATGCGCGGAAGATGGTTTTTAAATGACCGAAGTAAACGACTTAAAATTAAGATTTTCTTTTGAAAAAGGATACGGCACAAGCAAGCAGCCACCAGCTCGCAGGAGCTCTGTGACCTTGTTACAGCAGAGGCGACCCTCGTGCAATTGACACGCACCGGGTCCGTGTCCATGCAGATGTTTGCGCGTCAGTTCGTATAAATATTGAGCACTGAACATTTCCCCATTGATTGTGTACTCCTGTGCAATGGCATCTTCTAGAATGTGTGCAGCGGTGGGGTTTCCATTGAGCAGCATACTTACGGCAGTCAAGCCACACGTGGGTCCCACCTGAAAGAACACCCCACCCAGTCATTTTGACATTTATGATACAGTCCTTCACAATACTTACTTGTAGTATACTGGCCACAGTATAGTACTGGCATTGATTTGGTGGGATATATTGACACACACGGTTCAGGTAGCATCCTTTTTGCAGCTCTGGATATTCCCAGGCCCAGGCACAATTGTCTCCTGATATATTAATCACCGACGGGCGATCCTTGGGTGACGCCACAGGTGTAGTTTTGTTAATACCTGATGGTAGTGGGGGTGGAGGCGGCGGGGCCGAGATGTGTGGCATTGCAACGAAAAATGTAAATAAATTCCTCACAGCCGAGGTGTTTTCAGCATAATAGAATTTCAACAGCTCTATGTTACTATGCACAGCTGTTTTTTCAGCTGAGCTACATTTAACAGGTTTATGTTAGCACCAGCTGTTCTATCTCTTTTCACGAGGAAGAGTGCGCGAGTGAGATAGGGGTAGTCACTATAATAATGACCCGATATGATCCCTACCTTATGTTGTATAGTCTCTGAGATCCAGGAGCTCGTCAAGACGGACAGACAGACCGAAATTAAGAATATATACATATGCTTTATGGGAAACGCTTCCTTCTGGCTGTTGCACACATCTTTACGAATTTAATACACTCTGAGTGCTGGGTATAAAAAGGGAAACAATTAAATTTAGCTTAATTGTATACTTTTTATTAATGATTTTTAAAGTTTTTATTGTGTAAAGTAAACCGAAAAGAAACGCATACAAATTTATATTAATTAGTGGAATAAAGTACAGACCAAATAGACGAGAAACAAGGACCAATTTACATAGAAACTATATTTTGTACGAGTAGAATATACATATACCAGTAACGTAATTAACTAATCAAAATAACTCTCGAATCTTATGCAAGTTGATGAAAGTTTTGGGGAGCCAGATTGTTGCCAATTCGATGCGAAAATGCAAATTAAAATTATATGGATAATACAATGGATAGAATAGATACAATAAAAAATGTTTCATTTTATTAAATTTACAATCACAAGATTTTGTTATTTGCTTCGAAGATACTTTGTTATTGTATTCTCAATGGTGCCTGTTGCAAAGCCCAGCAGCTGCTGCGTGCATACAAATTTTACTAATTAAATGGCAAAAATAGTACTAGGAGCGGAGGACACCTGCATATGAATATGTTATGTAGATACGAGTACACAGAGCATACCTATTTATTGAACGTTTACTTAGATTGTAGGTAGTAGAGTCAGGGTTAGGTATTTGAAGAGGGAGGGGCCATTGCCAGGGGCCCATAAAACGAGTCTGCTGATGTTGATCTGAACTTCTGAACTTGTCGTCCTAACAAATAATTAATTACTATGCTGTTTGCTGAAATTGTTTTACTTAATCATAGAACACTTTCTGTCGTCTCGTCCTCCGTGTGTGTTTGCTTTTCATGTTCATAATTATGTTGCAAATATTATTTTATAACATAGATTTTGTAATTATCCACGTTGCGTTGTTGTTGTTGTTACATTAGCACTGACAGTTGTCAGGGTTTCCTGGACGATTATTTTGAGAATTCAAGATGATCTGATCGGGGAAATCGTTGATAACTTCAGCCTGTTTTAAGAAAACACATTTGTTAGATCTCTTTTGTACATTAGTTATGTTATTAGCATTGTGTGGGCACCAACCTCTGCCTCCTGCTCCAACGCATTCTTGGCAATAGTCTGAAACGCCATCTCCACGTTGATGCCCTCCTTGGCTGAGGTTTCATAGTAGGGTATATCGTTTTTGGATTGACACCATTGTTGTGCCCGGCGCGTGGACACTTGGCGGTTATCCAAGTCCACTTTGTTGCCTAGCACAACAAAGGGGAAATGCTCGGGATCACGTGGACTGGCCTGTATTAAGAACTCGTCGCGCCAGGAGTCGAGATTCTTGAATGAGTTAGGCGCCGTCACATCGTAAACGAGCACACAGCAGTCAGCGCCGCGATAGAAAGCCACGCCGAGTGACTGGAAGCGTTCCTGACCAGCTGTATCCCAAATCTGAAACAATAATAGCATGGATTTAATCCCACGTGGAAAATGATCTCCTCTATCAGTCTGCTTACCTGCATTGTGACCACACGGTCGTTGACAACCACCTCTTTCGTGCAGAAGTCGGCGCCGATCGTTGCTTTGTATTGGTTAGAGAAGCGTTTGTTCACATACTGATTCATGAGTGAGGTCTTGCCCACACTGCTGTCGCCCAGTATGATGACTTTCAGCAAAGATTTCTTACGGGTGGCCATTTTGATGTATTCTCTGTTGGCGGTTTGCTTCCACTGGCTCTCTTAAGCTTTGGCAATCGCTGCAAAATAAACAAATATATCGATTCGAGGTTAAAAATAAAGAATCCACTTCTTGTAATTCGATTACGGGCGGCAGGTAAGAGTGGTTTCGATGTAGCCCAGCAACAGCTGGGTTGGCGTCCCATCAATGGACCTGTTCGTCAACGCAGACATGACGAACTATTGATAGGAGCAGTGGAGTGTGGGGCTGTTGATAAACCAGAGGCCAATGGATGACTCATGCTTGTCAGGAAACAATGACATGACTGATCGTTGAGCTGTGATACCGTGTTTTAGGACGAGGGGATAAGCGGGCGCCCGCATCAAAGCTTACAATTATGATCTGGTTTATTAGCTGGCAAGAGTGCTCATCGGAGAAAGTGTGACGCCAGCGCAAACAAAGAGCAGCCATGACGAGGCCACTGCGTAATCACAGCAACCGTGGGTAATAGAAGGCGCTAAATTCTCGCGAAGGGAATATCCTGGCGATACCAGGATAACGCCATCGCCTCGCACAAACAGCATGGGAATGGTGCGCTTTGTGGTTTTGTAAACCTCCTCGTATGTTTCTTCGTCGATCTCCACGGTGGTGACGGTCTCCTCTGCATCGCCCAGCACCATGTTCAGATGCTGATCGAACGCCTATTAAACGGAGGATTATCTTGAGCGTATAATTGAGTTTATGTGTAGTGTTGCAACTTACATGTAGACGCCCCCGCAGCTCCCGCTCGTTGCGCATCTTCACGTGCACCTTTTCATCTAAGCTCAGGCGAATTAGATCCAGCGGCTCCTTCACCGGCAAAATTACCTGACTGAGCTGCAAGTACGAGAATTAGAGGGCTTCATTGGCATTTGTCAATAGTACATACCTGCTCCTCTTCGGTGGCCATTTTATTATTCAAACAACACTTTTTTTTGTTAATAAATCGTGAATCCAAAACTCAGTTTTGCTGATGATATCGTAGCACTAAAAAACACCACAAAGCATGTGCGCAGGGTGGCAGCACTGGGAGCACACACTGTGCTGTTATGCGCGGAAGATGGTTTTTAAATGACCGAAGTAAACGACTTAAAATTAAGATTTTCTTTTGAAAAAGGATACGGCACAAGCAAGCAGCCACCAGCTCGCAGGAGCTCTGTGACCTTGTTACAGCAGAGGCGACCCTCGTGCAATTGACACGCACCGGGTCCGTGTCCATGCAGATGTTTGCGCGTCAGTTCGTATAAATATTGAGCACTGAACATTTCCCCATTGATTGTGTACTCCTGTGCAATGGCATCTTCTAGAATGTGTGCAGCGGTGGGGTTTCCATTGAGCAGCATACTTACGGCAGTCAAGCCACACGTGGGTCCCACCTGAAAGAACACCCCACCCAGTCATTTTGACATTTATGATACAGTCCTTCACAATACTTACTTGTAGTATACTGGCCACAGTATAGTACTGGCATTGATTTGGTGGGATATATTGACACACACGGTTCAGGTAGCATCCTTTTTGCAGCTCTGGATATTCCCAGGCCCAGGCACAATTGTCTCCTGATATATTAATCACCGACGGGCGATCCTTGGGTGACGCCACAGGTGTAGTTTTGTTAATACCTGATGGTAGTGGGGGTGGAGGCGGCGGGGCCGAGATGTGTGGCATTGCAACGAAAAATGTAAATAAATTCCTCACAGCCGAGGTGTTTTCAGCATAATAGAATTTCAACAGCTCTATGTTACTATGCACAGCTGTTTTTTCAGCTGAGCTACATTTAACAGGTTTATGTTAGCACCAGCTGTTCTATCTCTTTTCACGAGGAAGAGTGCGCGAGTGAGATAGGGGTAGTCACTATAATAATGACCCGATATGATCCCTACCTTATGTTGTATAGTCTCTGAGATCCAGGAGCTCGTCAAGACGGACAGACAGACCGAAATTAAGAATATATACATATGCTTTATGGGAAACGCTTCCTTCTGGCTGTTGCACACATCTTTACGAATTTAATACACTCTGAGTGCTGGGTATAAAAAGGGAAACAATTAAATTTAGCTTAATTGTATACTTTTTATTAATGATTTTTAAAGTTTTTATTGTGTAAAGTAAACCGAAAAGAAACGCATACAAATTTATATTAATTAGTGGAATAAAGTACAGACCAAATAGACGAGAAACAAGGACCAATTTACATAGAAACTATATTTTGTACGAGTAGAATATACATATACCAGTAACGTAATTAACTAATCAAAATAACTCTCGAATCTTATGCAAGTTGATGAAAGTTTTGGGGAGCCAGATTGTTGCCAATTCGATGCGAAAATGCAAATTAAAATTATATGGATAATACAATGGATAGAATAGATACAATAAAAAATGTTTCATTTTATTAAATTTACAATCACAAGATTTTGTTATTTGCTTCGAAGATACTTTGTTATTGTATTCTCAATGGTGCCTGTTGCAAAGCCCAGCAGCTGCTGCGTGCATACAAATTTTACTAATTAAATGGCAAAAATAGTACTAGGAGCGGAGGACACCTGCATATGAATATGTTATGTAGATACGAGTACACAGAGCATACCTATTTATTGAACGTTTACTTAGATTGTAGGTAGTAGAGTCAGGGTTAGGTATTTGAAGAGGGAGGGGCCATTGCCAGGGGCCCATAAAACGAGTCTGCTGATGTTGATCTGAACTTCTGAACTTGTCGTCCTAACAAATAATTAATTACTATGCTGTTTGCTGAAATTGTTTTACTTAATCATAGAACACTTTCTGTCGTCTCGTCCTCCGTGTGTGTTTGCTTTTCATGTTCATAATTATGTTGCAAATATTATTTTATAACATAGATTTTGTAATTATCCACGTTGCGTTGTTGTTGTTGTTACATTAGCACTGACAGTTGTCAGGGTTTCCTGGACGATTATTTTGAGAATTCAAGATGATCTGATCGGGGAAATCGTTGATAACTTCAGCCTGTTTTAAGAAAACACATTTGTTAGATCTCTTTTGTACATTAGTTATGTTATTAGCATTGTGTGGGCACCAACCTCTGCCTCCTGCTCCAACGCATTCTTGGCAATAGTCTGAAACGCCATCTCCACGTTGATGCCCTCCTTGGCTGAGGTTTCATAGTAGGGTATATCGTTTTTGGATTGACACCATTGTTGTGCCCGGCGCGTGGACACTTGGCGGTTATCCAAGTCCACTTTGTTGCCTAGCACAACAAAGGGGAAATGCTCGGGATCACGTGGACTGGCCTGTATTAAGAACTCGTCGCGCCAGGAGTCGAGATTCTTGAATGAGTTAGGCGCCGTCACATCGTAAACGAGCACACAGCAGTCAGCGCCGCGATAGAAAGCCACGCCGAGTGACTGGAAGCGTTCCTGACCAGCTGTATCCCAAATCTGAAACAATAATAGCATGGATTTAATCCCACGTGGAAAATGATCTCCTCTATCAGTCTGCTTACCTGCATTGTGACCACACGGTCGTTGACAACCACCTCTTTCGTGCAGAAGTCGGCGCCGATCGTTGCTTTGTATTGGTTAGAGAAGCGTTTGTTCACATACTGATTCATGAGTGAGGTCTTGCCCACACTGCTGTCGCCCAGTATGATGACTTTCAGCAAAGATTTCTTACGGGTGGCCATTTTGATGTATTCTCTGTTGGCGGTTTGCTTCCACTGGCTCTCTTAAGCTTTGGCAATCGCTGCAAAATAAACAAATATATCGATTCGAGGTTAAAAATAAAGAATCCACTTCTTGTAATTCGATTACGGGCGGCAGGTAAGAGTGGTTTCGATGTAGCCCAGCAACAGCTGGGTTGGCGTTCCATCAATGGACCTGTTGTCAACGCAGACATGACGAACTATTGATAGGAGCAGTGGAGTGTGGGGCTGTTGATAAACCAGAGGCCAATGGATGACTCATGCTTGTCAGGAAACAATGACATGACTGATCGTTGAGCTGTGATACCGTGTTTTAGGACGAGGGGATAAGCGGGCGCCCGCATCAAAGCTTACAATTATGATCTGGTTTATTAGCTGGCAAGAGTGCTCATCAGAGAAAGTGTGACGCCAGCGCAAACAAAGAGCAGCCATGACGAGGCCACTGCGTAATCACAGCAACCGTGGGTAATAGAAGGCGCTAAATTCTCGCGAAGGGAAAACGCCCATTCCGAGTAAGCCAGGAGGGGGAGTAACTTTTAAGCAATCAAAATATAATGCAAAATGGAATCACTTCGACCAGTGTCAGTGGAGATACCACCCGCCCGATGGACCCCTCGAATTACTTGTTTTTGTCTACCACTACCAGCATTGCAACTGCCGTTGTGTGCCTATGTGTGTGCCTTTGTGTGTACATTCGTGTGTATGTTTGATTGGGGGCCTCCAATGGCATTTTCCATGAATTTTTTGCCTGCTGCGTAACATTATTTTACACAGGTTTTCGCCTTGCGTTTAATGTTTCTCACACTTTAACTTACATTGAACACTGTTACACTGTCTGGGAGTAATCTTTTTTGTACCGATTTGGCTTGAATTTGATAAAATATTTAATTAATTACGCAGCGCAGTGAATTTTGTTGTTTTTATTTATCGGATTTATCGAAAAAATATACCGTCGACCCTTAGAAATATACCGTAAATATACCGATGAAAAAACGAACTTAGCCCACTTCACCCCGCTCTATTTGAACAACATGAGTTAAACCACTAACCTTGCAGTATATTATATAGACGGGATGGGCCAGTTCATAAAACGAACAGTTCGCATATCGAACACAGAAAACTAAATCCCAGGGTCTTCGGATCATAAGCCGCACAATACTTAAAAAATAAAATATGTGATTCTATGCTCCCTTCGTTTTTTAGAGTTTTGGGTTTCTGATACTATATTATTGAAAGGTTTTTCCCTTCGTTGCACAACGCGTGGATGGAACCAAAATTTTAGCTACACCTGTATATGTGTGTATATGTATGTATTTTTTATATATACGAGTATTTTGTGCTTTTGCTTAATATTATAATTTTTTTATTATAGAATATTCGAATACATATATATAAAATACTTTTGGCGGCCTCTTGGTAATAATAAAATTTTGGAAAAACACAATAAGTAATTTTTAACAAAACCTGTAGAAATTATTAACAAATCTCTGTATTTTCTATTCCTCAATCCAGAGGCACGAACGGCTAAAACGTAACGCTAATTTGTATATTTGTGCAAGACAGTCCATCACTAGGTGCAGGTGTCGTCCCTAGATTACCACAGGCCAGACAAAGCAACGGCATCGGAAACCTACACATGCACACGAATATACAAAGTACGGGGAGCGCAGAACCAAAGCGAATGAAGCCGAAAGCGGACAGAGAGAGAGCGCCGACAGCGAAACAGATAGGAGCAGCAGATTCAGCAAGCGGGCATAAGTCGATCTGCAAGAGCGAGAGGGAAGAACGACAGAGGCTCGGAATCAACGCTGCCTCAGCCGGCTGGAGCAGTGCATCGCTTCCTCAACGTCGTCGTTACCTATGTATGTATAAAATCGAGGCATCAGGCCATTCTCGCATTTATTTTTGGAGCTTGCGCAGAGAGCTTAGAGAAGAAGAACGATGTGTTTTAAGTAGACGCTATTTGCTTGTTAGATTAAGGAACTTACTGTAAGAGAGAGTACCGTAAGAGCTGTTAAGAAATTATTTAGTAAGAAACGATTCTCGATAAAACAAATTTAGGAATACGTTATACATTTTCAAAATTTTGTACAGCAGCACAAAATAAATACTAGTACTAGATCGATAAATACAAGTCGGATCCGGGCACTTTAGCTTACGTATGCTGCATCGGAGGCAAGAGGCTCACATACGCCCCAAGGGACATGTCTGTATTTCAAAGGCAGAATGATTACATAGTGATGTCGTTGTATGTAGTAATAAAAATATAAAAATTGGTTGTGAATCAGTTGAAATTACTACGACTTGAAGGCAAATTGCCAAACACTTCAAAAACAGCCAAGTCGAATTCACCGCTATCTGGATCAACAAGTTCACCTATAGATTTTAACATTAAAGCTGGTTAACATCATAAGTGGTTATGTTTGATACATTAAGGACAAGCGTGATGGGATTAATAATATCATTGTTAATAGTATGACCCGAAAATGTAATATTAGTAATTGTCGTATTAACGCGTATGACACCATGTCTTGTGATGATGTCAAAAACAAGACTGCAATTGGTATGAAGACAGACTTCATTGGTTGCGGTAAACTGTGATGATATCAATTGTAATTATGATTCACTTTGATGATTTGGATTGAGTGGTAGCGGAAAGCATTCTTGAGAGCTGAAACAAGGACAGCAGCGTCGTTAGCTTCAGAGGAAACTGGGTTATCATTCTTTGGTTTCTAAGACTTACATTTCGATTGATGAAATGGATCCGTAATACGTTGAGTGGACCTATTAGATAATGTATCTTGTTGGTTTGAAAGTAGACCAGTACAGGTGGAGTGTGATATAGTAAATATGGCTCGCAAGTGCAACAAGCGTACTGTGCTTTTTCAGGAATAAATATAGCTTTGTTATCGGTAGTAGTGACTTTGCGATTGATAGACATCTCAATTCGGAACAGACTTATCGTATTTTTTTTATGAAAGTACATCTCTCTTCATAAATTTTTGGTGGTCCTGGAAAGGACCGATTTGTACGGATAGGCGCCTATCAAGGGTTGACCGCTGTGACGGCGCTTCGGCCGGGGTATGCTCGTCGCGCCGGGTTCCACAGAAATTTGTTTGATCTCTGGGTGTGGTAGCTGAAAGAGAGTCTCGTGGTTCAAGAATAAGGCGGTGTTTGAGCGGTAACAAAAGAGATAGTTATTTTTATTGTTCTTAAAAGGTACAAAGTTTGGTAGGTGCGCGGGTTTTTCTTCTGGCTCTTCCTTCGGGGTCGGCTGCCGGGGTCGTCCTTCGAGTTGGCCGCACGTGGCGGATGGTTGCGTGCGGGTCCTGGTAGCCGTCCGGTCGGTGTCGGTCGAGGTGCGGAGGTCTAATGCGCTCCGAGGAGAAGAAATGTTGCGGAGGGTTAATGCGCTCCGAGGAGAAGAAATGTTGCGGAGGGTTAATGCGCTCCGAGGAGAGTAAATGTTGCGGAGGGTTAATGCGCTCCGAGGAGAATAAATGTTGCGGAGGGTTAATGCGCTCCGAGGAGAGTAAATGTTGCGGAGGGTTAATGCGCTCCGAGGAGAATAAATGTTGCGGAGGTCAAATGCGCTCCGAGGAGAAGAAATGTTGCGGAGGTCAAATGCGCTCCGAGGAGAAGAAATGTTGCGGAGGGTTAATGCGCTCCGAGGAGAATAAATGTTGCGGAGGTCAAATGCGCTCCGAGGAGAAGAAATGTTGCGGAGGGTTAATGCGCTCCGAGGAGAATAAATGTTGCGGAGGTCAAATGCGCTCCGAGGAGAAGAAATGTTGCGGAGGGTTAATGCGCTCCGAGGAGAGGAAAGGTTGCGGAGGGTTAATGCGCTCCGAGGAGAGTAAATGTTGCGGAGGGTTAATGCGCTCCGAGGAGAATAAATGTTGCGCAGGTCAAATGCGCTCCGAGGAGAAGAAATGTTGCGGAGGGTTAATGCGCTCCGAGGAGAATAAATGTTGCGGAGGTTTAATGCTCTCCGAGGGGGATGGGAGGATCGCTGGGGCTGCTGGTGGCTGCTACTGATGCTTACCTCTCCACTGGCCGGAGCCGAACTGATGCTGATCGCTCTGGCTGAGCCCCTTTTATTTCTGAAACGCAGCTGATCCGTACGGCATGTTCCTAGCGCGTTGTGCTGATCGGCTGATTTCGTGCTGGTGTGTCCTTAACGCGCTTGTGCGGATCGGCTGATAGTGTGCCCGTTGGTGTTTGGGGTATGGTCACACTTGGGCTGGTCAGCTGTGGTTGGTTTTATGTTTTCGGTTTTTTCTTATTTTTTGTTCTTTTTCTGTTTATTTCTTTTCTCCTTATAGGGCAGGTCTTCATGTATTGTCTCTTATGTTCTACTTATTCTACTAATACTTATAGTTTAGTCTTCATGGCTTGTCTTGGTGTTTCTAGTATAATTAGTCTTCAGGGTTTCTTCTTGGTGTTTCTAATGTTTTGTTGTGGTGTTTGTGGCGCCGGCGCTTGGTCTTCCTGGTGCTGGGCGTCACACTCCCCCCTCCTTTCCCAGTGGGGCGTTGTCGGTTGATTTTGTTTGGAACCAGGCGCTGATGCGGACATCTCCAGCTCGGCCGATCTTGACCCAACACGCCTCCTGTTCCTCGTTCCATAGTTTGAAGCGTCGTTGAGTGTGTTTTGGGCGGTCGTGGAGTTTCGTTTTGACTAGTTCGATCGACGTGGTCGCTAGTTCGAAGTTTTTCGGGACATTCCATTCGCCCGGGATGGTGCCTCTCTGGATGGGTTTCCGGGGTCCCGGTTCCGGCGTTGGCCGCTCGGGGTTGAGATCCAGCACGTCCTTGTCCGTTGGGTCTGATACCGAATTCCTTGCGCTTTCCTCTTTTCTCTTTGGTTCCCCGTTGAAGTTTATTGTGGCTTCTCCGCACGTTATTGATGTGCCTGCATCCTTTAAGAATTCCATTCCTAGTATGGGGGTGTCTGGTACCCCTGTCATGATTAGGAATGATTGGGTGGTTTCTTTTCCCCCTAGTTCTACTGTTATTTGGATTCTTCGTGTTGTTCTCCGAGTGCTTCCATCCGCGAGCAGGATTAATCTGTTTTCCACTCCTTCGATACCTTCTCCTTTTAGTTTTTCGGCCACCCTTTCGTTTATCATGCATCTTGTTGCCCCTGTATCGATGATTACATCCATCAGTTGTGATCCAATCCTGGCCCGTCCTAAAAGTTGGTTCTTGTTAAATATTAATTGTGTGTTGTCCCGCTCAGCTGGTTTCGGGCCACAGGAGTTTCGCGGGTTGGTCCTGCGCCCTGTGTGTTTTCCGGTTGTTTTCTGCAGCAGATCTCTTCCATTGTTGGTTTTTGTGGTACTCCTTTTGGTGATTGTTGCCTTGGGCTCTTGGTTCTCGGGCTTTTCCCTCGTGTTTGGGTATTTGCTAGTTGTTCTAGCCTCTCTCGAATATTTATTGTCTGTTCTCTCCGAAAATTGTAGTAGTTTCTTTTGGGTCTCTAGTCCATCCAGTTTCTCCAATCCGAATTCCTCGCAATAGTTTTGTAACTCCAGTTTCGTTGCTTGGTTTTTCCATTGTTTTGCCATCTTGACCTTTGAGATTATGCTTCTTATGCTACCACAACCTGCTCGGGCGCCACTGTGACGGCGCTTCGGCCGGGGTATGCTCGTCACGCCGGGTTCCACAGAAATTTGTTTGATCTCTGGGTGTGGTAGCTGAAAGAGAGTCTCGTGGTTCAAGAATAAGGCGGGGTTTGAGCGGTAACAAAAGAGATAGTTATTTTTATTGTTCTTAAAAGGTACAAAGTTTGGTAGGTGCGCGGGTTTTTCTTCTGGCTCTTCCTTCGGGGTCGGCTGCCGGGGTCGTCCTTCGAGTTGGCCGCACGTGGCGGATGGTTGCGTGCGGGTCCTGGTAGCCGTCCGGTCGGTGTCGGTCGAGGTGCGGAGGTCTAATGCGCTCCGAGGAGAAGAAATGTTGCGGAGGGTTAATGCGCTCCGAGGAGAAGAAATGTTGCGGAGGGTTAATGCGCTCCGAGGAGAAGAAAGGTTGCGGAGGGTTAATGCGCTCAGAGGAGAGTAAATGTTGCGGAGGTCAAATGCGCTCCGAGGAGAAGAAATGTCGCGGAGGGTTAATGCGCTCCGAGGAGAATAAATGTTGCGGAGGGTTAATGCGCTCCGAGGAGAAGAAAGGTTGCGGAGGGTTAATGCGCTCCGAGGAGAGTAAATGTTGCGGAGGGTTAATGCGCTCCGAGGAGAAGAAATGTTGCGGAGGTCAAATGCGCTCCGAGGAGAAGAAATGTTGCGGAGGGTTAATGCGCTCCGAGGAGAATAAATGTTGCGGAGGTCAAATGCGCTCCGAGGAGAAGAAATGTTGCGGAGGGTTAATGCGCTCCGAGGAGAATAAATGTTGCGGAGGGTTAATGCGCTCCGAGGAGAAGAAAGGTTGCGGAGGGTTAATGTCTCCGAGGAGAGTAAATGTTGCGGAGGGTTAATGCGCTCCGAGGAGAATAAATGTTGCGGAGGTCAAATGCGCTCCGAGGAGAAGAAATGTTGCGGAGGGTTAATGCGCTCCGAGGAGAGGAAAGGCGGCGGAGGTTTAATGCGCTCCGAGGGGGATGGGAGGATCGCTGGGGCTGCTGGTGGCTGCTACTGATGCTTACCTCTCCACTGGCCGGAGCCGAACTGATGCTGATCGCTCTGGCTGAGCCCCTTTTATTTCTGAAACGCAGCTGATCCGTACGGCATGTTCCTAGCGCGTTGTGCTGATCGGCTGATTTCGTGCTGGTGTGTCCTTAACGCGCTTGTGCGGATCGGCTGATAGTGTGCCCGTTGGTGTTTGGGGTATGGTCACACTTGGGCTGGTCAGCTGTGGTTGGTTTTATGTTTTCGGTTTTTTCTTATTTTTTGTTCTTTTTCTGTTTATTTCTTTTCTCCTTATAGGGCAGGTCTTCATGTATTGTCTCTTATGTTCTACTTATTCTACTAATACTTATAGTTTAGTCTTCATGGCTTGTCTTGGTGTTTCTAGTATAATTAGTCTTCAGGGTTTCTTCTTGGTGTTTCTAATGTTTTGTTGTGGTGTTTGTGGCGCCGGCGCTTGGTCTTCCTGGTGCTGGGCGTCACACCGCATCAGGTTTGGGAGTTTCCATCTGGTGAAGGATGTCGCCGGATAAGAGCAGACACGGCGAAGTTGCGGCGAGCAACTTCAACTTTCCCACCTCCCTTACGATGCGGCCCAGGTGATCCGTGCGCACCGTTGGGTACTCCTCTGTCTCAGCTCTTCAACTTGCATCTGTTTGAGGTGATTGTCGCTCTTCTGACGGTGCTCTATTAAAGCATCCCGCTCTGCTATAATAGCCACTAGTATCTCCCGAAGTCTCGAATAATATTTGTCCTTTTTTGCAGCTCTCCCAGTTCCTTTTGCATACACAAGATACAACTATCTAAACGCGTTTTCTTCTCGTTTAATGCAGCAAGTTTTCCAAAGCAATGTGCCCACAGATTCTAAAATGGCAATGCCGGATAGCGCATGTATGCGCACCATATCCAGGACCATGGAGACGCTGTCATTAATCTCCTCTTTTCCCATGGCCTTATACTCAACCAAGGCCTGTGGAAAAATAGCTATGGTTACATATCAATATATATGAATAAATTAACTTACCAGCTTCATGTGTAGGTAATGCAAATTCGAGCCATCGAGGTTGAATTCCTTCCACTTCCCGTGCCAATCCCATTTTGCATAGAATTCGTCCGCAATGAGAACGAGCGGCTCTCTCAAACCGTGCATCATGAAAATTTGGCCATCGTTGAGGTAACTCTCCCGACTCTCCCACGTTATCAACTGTACCGCATTTAGTCGCTGCTGCTCCGACAAGGTGCGCACGAAGGACAAGAAATATTGATGCATCACGATTCAAATTACAAAGGTTACAACCGTCCAACCAACCGTTCCACCTCTTCGACCTCCCTAACAATCCGGCACAGTCTTGCGAATCGCCGGCTGCGAACGTTAAGTTGTAGAGCTGTTCGAGCACCGTGTCCGACGCCTCGAACTTCTCCGCAATTACTTTGCGCAGGTGAACGCTGTCCCATAGCACAGCGTACTCCTGGGCGCCGTTCACCTGTTCCAACATATTGGAAGGGCATCCATCGCTGAAGATGGCCGTCAATCGGGGGCCATATCCCCGTTGCCGAATGCTGTCCAGCACCATGGACACAACTTCGCTAATGGCACACTGCCCATGACCTCCTGCGATCCCAAGGCCTGCGAAATAATGGTTAATAAAATATATGAGCATTATATATTATCGTTTAACTTAATTAGAGGAGGTGACAAGCGCCATGTGCTGCTGAGCATCTTCTTGGATGCATAAAGCGCAATGGTGGCCTTCTTCACCCTTTCCACTACATTGGGTTTCCAAGCCAGCTTGCTGTTCAGTACTGTGCCTAGATATTTGACCTGTTTTTGGGATCAGCCTAGTTTGGTAAATTTTAGGAGGGGTCCATTTCGCTACCATGTACCTCTTGGTAAAGACGATGGTAAAGACGTATCTCCCTGAGCGTACGTTCCATTAAGGAGCTGAGGGTGGATGGACATGCACCCGTAATAAGTATTCTTATGTCATCTGAAAAGGCTGTTATTTTTGGGGCCTTCCTTTCAAATCTCGTGATGAGGTCGCCATCCAGATTCCATCCATAGGAGTGGCGACAGGACTCCACTCTGAGATGTGCCTCTGTGAGCCCCTTTTGCAATAGAAGCGGTGCCCCACTCCGATTGCGCCCGTCTACTACCTAGAAGGTTCCTTATCAACAGGTTTATTGCTGGGTGTATATTAGTCGCTACCAGGCGATTTTTTATTGCATTCGTAGCCACGTTGCTCCGGAGATGTCAACAAATACTCCCAGTGCATACTTTTTACTGAGAAGGGCGTTCTCAATGGCAGCTACTACCGAGTGTAGTGCAGTCTCCACACATTTCCCTTTGGTATAGGCATGCTGGTTGGTTGACATCAGTCCCCCAACCTCATTACTGATGTGTAAATCCAGCAGCTTTCTAGTGTTATTAGTATAAAGGAGGTAAGGCTTATCGGTCTATAATCCTTGTGACTCACATGGCTGCACTTTCCTGCCTTTGTGGGAAAGAAAACTTTCGGCCCGTCCGCTGCATAAGAGACCAGAACGATCACGCGGAATTGTTGGTTCCCGCGCGCGGGAAATAATGTCAGCAACCCCCCAATCAAACGCCGCCGAATCAAACGCTGGGTTTCAGCTTCGAGACGCGTAGGTGGATCAGTATATTATTGTGGACATATTTTAAAAATATATCTTCCTTCACAGAGGACTTATGTACCCTACGCTTTGCCACAAGCTGAGTGGTACCGAGCAGTATTTGAAGTAGAAAATTGATTAATCAATCGTATAAAATAATGATGGCATGGCTAAATGTTCTATATAGCTAGTAATATTCGTCGGAATATCAAAAACGAGGAATATGTAAAATAGAACTTGAATTCGTCAGTATATTTACGGTATATTTTGAAAATTAGGCGGTATATTTCTGAGGGTCGGACGGTATATTTTATCGATAAATCCGCGGTCACACTGTTAACAACACTCTTTGCTGCAATTAAAAATTTGTATTTTTAATAAAACTATTACTGATAACCGTTAGAAAATTTAGATCGTTTCAAAAACGGGCTCTTGCGACAACAGTGGGCTAAACAATTAGGATGGCAACGCTACCACCCCGTAAGAGTCAGACGCCAACACGGATCTGCATCTCCAAGCAGCATTTGACGCCGCTTCAGACGTTGCTCCAAATGGGATTTCCACGGCACAGAGCGTGAGTTTCCATAGCATAGCCATCAAATGCCACTAGCCTCCCGTGCCTTCACCGGAAGCTGAGCGGCTGTATCTGGGATATAAGCCGCAAACAATAGCGGCAAGGTGAGGGTCGTGTATTGATTTTTTGTATTTTCATCCCCAGGGAGAAAGCTTTGGCGTCGACGGGAAACCGAGGTGTGCAAATCGCTTCCGACTGGCTGTTGGCCCATGTAAATGACGCCTCTTTGGATGAGTGCGCCCCACGCGAATACATCATATATGCATGTCCCACGGGACCTTTCCTGCAGCAGCTGGAGGAGTTCTGGTCAAAATCGCGCCAAATGTGCGGCTGGAATGGTGCCCACAACTACGTGCCCCACATCACACTTGTGTCTTTCTTTAAGGTGACAGCTTAAGGGAATTTGTATCCTTAAAAATTTTAGTTACATCAGATTATCCACCAACAGGCACCGGACGAATGCTCGCTGCAGCTTTCAAAGGCTCTGAAGCAGGTGGTCGACATGACGGGTGCCCTACTGGATCGCCCTCTCAAGCTAGAGCCGTATATGAGCCAGAACTTCATGGGCTTCTTTGTGGCCGAAGAGGATGCCAACTATCTCAAGCGTCTGGCTTTGCAATACGTCAAGGAGGTGTCCAACTCAAGTATGCCCATGTGGTTCTGTTGGTTGCAGTTGCACTCTCTTTGGGTTGTTTTTGTTTTGGCTATCTTTTTACGTTCTACATATTCACTGTCATTCGGTTCGGTTCTCTGTTCCAAGTTTCGGAGTGGCTTACGGTTATGTTCTTCTCCTCTTTTCCTGCCTACACACTAATCGTTGGCAATGGAACCCAATGTAATGGCAATGGTAACGATGCACAGTCATTAGCGATACCTATGAGCAGCTGGACGCCATTGTGGCCTGTTTCCCCTGGTGCGGAGCGGTTTCCTCGGGCACCCGCTGCATACCACGCAGCAGTCGATGTAAGCTCTAGTAGTATTAGTATCTAAAATGAATCCCTTATCACCACGAAAACATTCCCACACTCACATACGTCCTTATCTGTCGATGCATGATGTCTTACACTCACCCGTAGACCGTAGCTACATTACTAATCTATATAGGCTCTGATGACGAGTAGAGTTTATAGCAAAACACGCCATGACACGGCAATTAGTAGTTTATTATTATTGGCATACAAGTACAAATAAGCAGCCCCGCAATATCTGACATTTAGTAATTGATTGTCTTTCGTAGCGTTCGGTCACTAATTGCCTATAATTCCCCGTAGCCATCTCACTCGAGCCCCACGTAAAGAGCCTGCACCTGACGCTCGCCTATCAGTTCCCGCAGGCACAATTCAATGCACTGAAAGCACTCGTGGAAACACTAGACGCCGGCTGTGCCTCCAATTGGGAACTGCGCCTGTACTCCCGTGACCCACGGCTCGCCACCAAACAAGTTAGCGCACCTGCAACCTCACAATCGCCAAAGCGGACTGTAATCCCCACATTCTTTGCTTGCAGGTCCAGAAAGTCGTCTATCCGCACAATCCTCACGAGACCGATGAGCTAGAGCTGCGGATTGGCGACTACATCTACTTGAACAGTGACGTTGTCGACAGCTCAAGTGACGGCTGGGCCGAGGGAATCTCTTGGCTCACAGGCAGCACGGGCCACCTGCCCGTTAACTACACCGAACGCACTGCCGAGTCAGACGCCTGGACCCTGCATCGCGTTGTCCAGCTGTCTAAGAGTGTGGCCTCTTCGCTGACATCTGCAGAAGATCTGGACATTGTGGACGGGCGCAGTATATCCACAGAACCCGAGGAACGTCAGCGGCTGAGTAAGTAATCCATCTAGAAACGAGATAAAATCGGACACTCCAGTTTATTGACACTCCCTTATCAATATTTCTCAGAAAAGTTTTACTTATTTGTCACTTGCTGTCATTTTTTCTTTTGTTAGGTACAACCCATCCCGAGATTATAGAGGGCTCATCCTTTGAAGATTCAGAGCAGAGTGTCGAGAAATACTTGCGACAGACACTGAAACCGTGCCTGGAACTGCCATCAGTTCAATTGCTCAATAGCCAGAACTTGGGCCATCAGCAAAATCCACACACACCCACGATTGAGATTACGACCAATATGTCTTCCTGCTCTACATCGATGTCCAAGCAGGTGGTGGACGAGATACTTGTAGAACCACTGGCAGCGCAGCCACCGCGTCCCGATGACACGCTCAGCGTCCACTCGGATCACTCGATGCATCCGTGTTCGCTGGATGCCTCACAGACAAAGAACCGCAAAGTGTACATCATGCGACATGGCGAGCGAGTGGACTTTACATTCGGTACTTGGATACCCTACTGCTTCGATGAGTTTGGCAATTACATGAGGAAGGACCTTAATATGCCCAAGACCCTTCCACGTCGCAAGAACAGCCCCGAGGGCTGGCAGAACGACTCCCCGCTGACCAATGTGGGTGTATTTCAGGCAAACCTCATCGGCCAGGCTCTGCTGGAGGCTCACGTTCAGGTCGACCATGTCTACTGCTCGCCCTCGTATCGCTGCATTCAGACCTGCACTAGTGCCCTGGAAGGCCTCCAGCAGGGCGGACAGCACAAGATCAAGCTGGAGCCGGGTCTGTTTGAGTGGATGGCCTGGTACCCCAGCGGTGTTCCCGACTGGCTGACCAAGAATGAACTAATTGAGGCCAAGTACAACATCGATTTGGAGTATGAGCCCGTGCAGCCCTCAGGGGAGCTGACCGCCAGTCTCAAGGAGTCCACAGAGCAGTTTTATACCCGTAATCACGACGTTCTGTTGCAGCTATTGGAGCGCACAAGTGTGTATCCAACTATATTTTATGACTTCATTTGAAGATTTCTTTGTAATTTAAAATTTCGATCCAATTTTCTTTCAGCTGGAAATATCCTTATAGTGGCTCATGCAACGACATTGGACACCTGCTCTCGCCAGTTGACCGGTGGAGCTCCTCGGAGCACCAACGAACTGCGTCAGGTTATACACAAGATCCCCTACTGCAGTCTGGCCACCGTGGAGCAGGTTGATGGCGTCTGGAAGCTGGTGGAGCCCGAGTGCCTGCCGGTGACACACTCGAAAAACCCGCGATTCGAGTGGAATGCCTTGGCGACCACCTAGTGCCAGTGCTTGGAGCAGTTTCTATGCAAGCACTGAGACTGATCGAGCAATCGAGAAAGAAGCACACGATCCAATATTTAAATTTTGTTGCTTAACTATTCAAATTTAGTATGCTTTTTCCGCTCGGACATTGATAACAAAATTGCTTTGTGACTGCCATATACAAAGAGATACTGAAAGCTATGTAGATATACAATGCCACGATACACTGCGATGGAATACGATTTTGTTTCGATACAGTAATGCATATTAAATGTAAAATCATTATGCTGCATGTTCTGCCATTAGCCAGTTGAAGGGAATCGAATCAAGAGAGACCCGGTACTTTATTGCAATCAATATGCAAATACACACATATATTTACACAAACGAGAACGTAGACCATATACCACTGTACTTTTTGGAGCATTTGCTCAACGCTTTAGCAACATACATATATAGTTTAGCTTGCTCTGTTACTAGTTTAGTTAGACCACTCGATTAGCCTTGCTGCGTAGCGCAGCGTTTGATTAGCATTCACCTAATACCTACCCCTCAAGAGGCAGATTACTTACCAACATAAATGTTGAGTTTATATCTATACGTAAAGCCCTATAGCCGTACTATATAGAGTATCAACATATATATCGATTGTATTGAATAGTTTTAGAAGTACAACACATCGTGTAAAACATAACCGAACAATAAATACATGTAATGCCCAATTTGCATTTTTCCTTTTGATAGATCCTCCCTCTGGATACCTGGATAGATAGTACAGATAGTACTCCATATGAGTATATCGCAGTGTCTTGCACGACTCTGAAGGGGTCGATTCTTTATTTATTGCGCATAGAATTAGATTAGTAAGGTAATTTGTTTTAGTTTTTAAATCTATTAATATAATTGCTGAACGTTTGGTTTTACTTGAATTACATATTATCTGCGTTTTGTATTCATTCGGTATTCGGGTAATATATATCCCAATATATATATATATATATATGTATATATTTGTTGTGTGTGTTTGTTTCTGATTTGAAGGAGGAAACCAAGAGAAGCAGAGGCCGCAGGCGGGGCGACAACATTAAAGAACGCGAACGTTAACGAAATCCGATTACAAAGAACTTAAATAATACGAGAATATGCCAAACATTGAATTTTACTTTCAAACTTTCTAATGGATCCGCGCCGCTCGTGGGGGCGACTGTTAAGTATATAAAGCATTTAATTGTATATGTAAGAAAAAGGCGACAAAGTAGAAGCTACTTGAAATCTTTTGTGTGTGGGATAAAAGTTTTTTTTTTTATCGAAATAAAGAGCTAAGAACTCGGAACAAGCGAGCGGCCGCCCAGCTGCAGGGTGAGCGGCACTCCAATGCCCTGACTCAACTCGAAGGCCAGCAGCAACAGGAGCACAACAATCACCACGCCCGCCCTCAGCCAGGATCATTGCCTCGCCGCCGGCCTGTTTAATTGTTAGCACTGCACCTTCCCGAACTGTCCGCCGCGGCGATCCAAGTGCTCGCGGTACTCCTTGTAGTGCATCTGGATCTCCTGCGAGCGATAGCGTGTAAGCTTGATGGACTTGCGCATCTCCTGGGTGATGGCTGCGCGATAGCCGCCCTTGCGCAGCAGCGAATCAATTGTCTGCAGCTGATCCCAGCCCTGTTCGGTGGCCACCTGCGGGAGGTAGGTAGCAGTGCGCTTGCAGCCGCGCTCCGTGAGAAACTCGATGCGAATACCGTGGACGCCGAGCTGCCAGTCCAAATGGCCCTGGGCTTCCTCGAAGTTCTGCAGAATAGACACAGAGACTGTCAGCCTAGAGAACTCGTCGCGCGAGATGGGGGCAAAGCGAGAGTCCTTGAAGGCGCTGGTCAGAGCGTACTCACGCAGGCCGTTGTGCAGCTCCATGGCGCTGAAGGTGCCGATGCAGCCGCGCAGTCGCTTGTCGCGTCCGATTTTCCAGGTAACGAACAAGGGATAGGCATCGTTGCTGAAAATCGGCACCCCCGGCCCGTCGATGTTGTTCAGCTCGCAGTCGAGCACCTCGAAGCAGAAGAGGCACATGTCCGGCACAGCGACGCTCTTCATACCATGGCCGTTCGAGTATCGCTGCTGATGCGGCTGATGGACCATCTGCTGATGCTGGTACTCGTCCCCATTGCTGCTGGAATGGTGCGGCTGCTGCTGCTGCTGCTGGTAGTTGTTGTAGTGGTTGGAGTTGGACATTACTTGCTGATTTGTGTTACGTTTAAATCTACTAGTTACGTTAAGATATATTGTATATTATTTAGGTATACAGCTAATGGCAGTGCACGTTGATGATCTAAGTTCAATTAACATAAGAGAACAGCCGAAACGAACTTCATTCACTTCACAGACAAACCAAAACGCCAGCCAAGCGTGTCTCTCTCGTTCACTATTTCGCGGGACTGCCCTGAAAGATAAGCCCTATCTCATCAGTTCAAAATTAAGATTGGAGAGCAGCTGATGCTGCTGTTTCTGCTGTCCGATGACTTACCTTCTTCTGCCGTCTAAATTAGGTCACCTGCCACCCACGTGAATGCAGTTCCCTTGTCTTTGCCCTCGCCGTTGCCTTTGCCGTGTCCGTTGCAATTGCCCCAATCAAGTTCCTTTAGCTATCTGCTACGTGTCTCTGTGGGCTGCGCGTCCAGATCCAGACATCGGCCTGTCCCCCGCGTGTTCCTTGGCTGCCGTCTTGACTGCTAGCTCATAAGCACAACATCGAATTGCAGTCTCCTCAGATGCGTCAGCGTGTCTGCCTCTGCTACTGCTTCTGCGAACGACGGACGCGAAACAAAATTGGTTTTCAATCAATTTCCAATTCACTTATGCGATCTTCACCTTTCCTTTCACAATAGCCTATTGCCGTCTCATTGCCCTGCTATCTGAGAGGTAGGCGGGTGTGTGGGAGAGAAAGCAAAGCAGCAGTGCTGCAGTTATTCCGATTCTTCTCTGTTCCCCCCTCTATCTTTTTAATTGCTCTTTGTTCACATTGCAGCACATTGCCATGGCCGCCACCCCACCCCTCGTTTTGGCGCAGCAAGCTCACACCCACATGCACACACAAGAGCTCTCGATCTAGGGGCTTTGGATGAGCACTATAAATGCTGTTTAAATACTCCTTTTTACCTTTTTTTAATGTAAACAAATTTTACAATTTTTTTACGAGTTCAGTGCGAGAGAGACAGGGTCCGAAAACCAGGGCCTCCTCTAACTACATATGACGACAGTGCTGCAAAACAAATGATGTTGTTTAAGTGGTAGGTACCACCACTAACCAACCAGTTTACAGATGTGCCAGTTCATACACCGAACATGTCGCGAACGAAATTTCTGGAATAGATCCCAGGGTCTTCGGCTCTAACGTTCGGCTGCCGTCGCGTCCCAGCCCAGCAATGCATGTCTTTGCATAACACACACAATATGTTCTTACAAAAATATGTGATTGTATGCTATTTTTCGTTTTCAAGGTTTGTTTTCTGTTTTCTCTTGTGGTTCCAGCTTATATTAATTGTAATTATGTAACACGTATTGTTACATTTCTCATATTAGGTTATAGAATTGCTGGTTTTTGCGGACTATTTCATTTTCGATTTCTAAGCTATTTACATATGTGTGTGTTCGCCAGAACCGAAGACCCTGGGATCATGATGGAATTATAATTGCATCTTGCCTGGGATCTAATCCAGAAAGTTCGTGTATGAACTGGTACATCTATATACTATATGGCTAGTGGTGGTACGCCTGGTCGATAGTATCGGCTGTCCAACAGTGCTGTAAGCCGCCCAAACCAGTAGGGCACAATAACAAAGTTTTCGTGTGTAATTGGTGAATTATTTTTGTTAAAAAGCCAAAATGGCCTTAGCAAATGTTCTTCTGCTCAGTCAGATCGCTGGCCATGTAATCTTGTTCATACTGTCGCTGTGCATTGTGGTGCCGCTGTTTATAAATCTCGATCAATTCTGGTACGAAAATGCGCAGTATATTCCATA